>NC_057862.1:250555940-255555940 GCF_019393635.1 Dromiciops gliroides
CAAGGGAGGGTTAGCATTGTTAAGATATAATGTGGGGGGGGGCAGCTAGGTGGTGCAGTAGATAGAGCACTGGCCCTGGAGTCAGGAGTACCTGAGTTCAAATCCAGCCTCAGACACTAACACTTACTAGCTGTGTGACCCTGGGCAAGTCACTTAACCCCAAATGCCTCACTAAAAAAAAAAAGATATAATGTAGGGAGGGGCAGCTAGGTGGTACAGTGGATAGAGCACCTGCCCTGAATTCAGGAGGACCTGAGTTCAAATTTGACCTCAGACACTTAACAATTACTAGCTGTGTGACCCTAAGCAAGTCACTTAACCCCAATTGCCTCACCAAAAAAAAAGATATGACGTAGGGGGCAGCTAGGTGGCACAGTGAATAAAGCACTGGCCATGCATTCAGGAGGACCTGTGTTCAAATACAGCCTCGGACACTTGACACTAACTAGCTGTGTGACCCTGGGCAAGTCACTTAACCTTAATTGCTCAGACCCCTCCCAAAAATTAAAGATATAATGTAGCATACATATGTTTTATATATACATATATCCATCTATGATGACTCAAGTTTTAGTGCAGTTTTAAAAGCTTAAAACATTAAGACTCCTGGGACATTCTGTGTACCAACTGCTGCTCATGGGACAAGTAAGCCAACCTAGCAACAAGAGATCCTAAGGGAAAGACTAGAGGCAGCATATACCAGACAAGTTATACAGCCACCACCACCCATTGACATCTGTATCACTGTCATTTCCCCAGTAGCCCTGATGGAGGTAGCCCAGGATCTTAAACCCAAAAAGCTGTAAAAAGCAGTGTTCCCAGCCTAGTGCTCATAGCTATCCTGAGAAACAACCCCTGAGACAATGCAGCCTAGCAACTGCTCCCACTGGTTCTATGGTTACTGAAGAAAAAAGTTATGGTTCAATATCAGATACAGCTTTTATCAATGAAGTGGCATTATAGAATAGGTATTACCATCTACTTTGATGCTGCACCCTGGGACCTTCTGTCTTGAAGCTGAAAACTATATTGTCTCCCCCATTAGAATATGAGTTCCTTGAGAACAGAATCTGCCATTTCTATTTGTGTCCCTAGCACATAGCACAAAGCTTTGCACACAGTAAGCATTTAACATTTATATGAGGAACATCAGTAACCAGAAGGGGAAAGCGTGATGGGAGATTTTTCGAATGAATATCAAGAACCAGAATCAGACATGATTTTGGACAGAAGGAAAATACAAAATTTGAGAAATACAACAAGCCTGACACAGAAGCATGCTATAGTAGTGATGGGAACTTTAAATTATTCAAACATCTGCTGGAATGTTCTCTTCTAAAATTAGAACTGGAAAATATAGAATTTTGTCATTAGAAGGAACCTTAGCATCTGCCTAGTTAAGCATATTTAAAAAGACTCTATAACATCCAACCAGACTTCATGTTCAGCCAGGCTTTGCTTGAAGACTTGGAAATGAGCAGAAATTCATTTACCTTCCAAGGCAGCCCATTTTACTTTTTAATAGTTCTATGTTTTTCCTCATATCAAAACTAAATGGGAGGCAGCTTGGTGGCACAGTGGATAAAGAACCAGCCCTGGATTCAGGAGGACCTGAGTTCAAATTTGGCCTGAGACAAGACACTAGCTGTGTGACTTTGGACAAGTCATTTAACCATCATTGCCCTGCTCCACCCCCCCCCCAAAAAAACCCCACAAAAAACTAACTTTTTTTTTTTTCAACCTCTATCCAGGACTTCTGGTTCTATCTTCAGGGACTTAGAACAAGTATAATCATTTAAGGAAAAAGAATTTATTATCCTATTTTTTAATACTGCTCTCACTTCTATACTTAACTAAGTATAATCAAACAAGACAAACATATTGACCATGTTTGAAAAATGTGTTTGACATTTCAGGCCTAGTGAATAAAGAGTTGGCCTTGGGCTTAGGAAGACCCTGGGTTTAAATCCCTCTGACACAATATGGACTATGTGAACCTGAGCAAGTCATTTAAATTAAGTCATTCCCAGTGTCCTCAAGAAAATCACTTAAGACTCTTGAGTTGCAGAGAACATGCTGATATTACCTGGTTGACTCAGGCACTGGTGAAATCACAGGTCTGGTATGTTAAAACAAAACAAAACTTTTTTCCCCCCTGACATTTATTGTATTGGTTATCCCTCCCATTTTGTGCCATTTGTAAATTTGATGAACCTGTAATGCCATCTATTGACTTTAGTCAAGTCATTGATAAAAAAAAAAATCTCAAACACCACAGGAGCATACTTATTAGAACTCTATGGCACTTAAGCGGAGACCACCTCCCCACCCAAGAAAGTGAATATTGAACCCTAACAACTACTTGAGTTTAGCCATTTGACTGAGAATTTTTCTGAGTAGTCCACATCACTTGATCTGTTCTACAAAAGTTGTATGTAAAACTTTATCAAATGCTTTGCCAAAATATGAGAAAACTAAAGTATCTCTACTCTGCCAATTTAGTGATGTCAAAAAAGAAAAGAAAAGAAAAGAAAAGAAGCTTAATTTGGCATGACCTGCTCTTAATAAACTCATACTATCTCTTTATAATCAGTACTTCTTTTATCTAGATGTTTTTTTTAATGATTTATCTTAGAATACTCTGAAGTATCAAAGTCCTGTAATTTGAAGAGTCTACACCTCTCTGTGCCGATTTTTAAAAATTGGGACATTCACACTGCTCCAGTTAATTATCCCACTCACCACAGTGTTTTTTCCAAACCATTTTCCCTTCTCAAACCTCCCACAGCTCTTCTTCCTTCTACCCTCTCAGTTGAGAACCTTAACTCATTTCACTGAAAAATTGAGGCCATTCAAAAAGTGCAACTATTTTTCCTGTCTCACAGAAAGGAGTAGCTCTACTCCTTCCTAAGGCAAACCTCTCTACATGCACATGTGATCAATTTCCATTCTATCTTCTCCAGCAGAGTACCCTCTCTACCATTCCTATTTTTTGACTAATCTTCAATCTCTCCAGGTCTCCTGGCTGCTTTCCATCAGACATATTCATGTCTCCCTCATCTTCAAAAACCCCTCACTTGATGTGTCCATCCTTGTTAGCTATTTTGTTCTATGTCTCATTTCTTTTGATGCCAAACTCCTCAAGAAAGCTGTCTACAATCAATCCCTCAATTTCCTTTCATCTCATTCTCTTAAGTGTCTGAAGTTTGGTTCTGATCTCATAATTTAACCAAAACAGCTCTTCAAAGTTACTAATGACTTTCTAATTGCCAGATCTAATGGCCTTTTCTCAATCCTCATCCTTGAACTCTCTGCAGCCTTTGACACTGTTGATCAGTCTCTTCTCTTTGATATTCTTTTTCTCTAGGTTTTTGTGATATTATTCTTATTCTCCCACCTGTCAAAGTGCTCCTTCACTGTCCTTTGATGTATCATACTGACTAGCCATAAGTGTCCCCCATGTTTCTGTCCTGAGACCTCTTCTGTATTCTCTCATTTAGTGATCTTATCAACTCCCATGATTTAAATTACCTCTATGCAGATTACTCATATCTGCTTGTCCAGGACTAACCTCTCTCCCAACTTCCAGTTTTATATCTACTTGCATATGAGACATCTTGAACAAGATGTTCCATAAACATCTTAAACTTAACATGTCAATTAAACTCATCTTTCTCCCACAAAACCTATCTTCTTCTAGACTTCCCTATTACTGTTGAAAGTACCACCATTCTCCCACTTAATCAGACTCATGAACTAGGTGTCATCCTCTACTCTTGATTCTCACCATCACTTTCCATAGCTAATCTGTTGCCAAGGCCTGTCAATTTTACCTTCATAATCTCATATGTATATCCCCTTCTTACCTTTGACACTGCCACCACTCTGAAGCAGGTCTATATCATATCACCCTGAACTATGACAATAGTCTGCTGATTGTTCTTCTTGTCACAAGTCTCTCTTCACTTAAAGACTATCCTCCATTCAACTGTCAAATTGATCTCCTTAAAACATATGTCTGACCATGTGATTCCTCCAGTACTCCATTCAGTAAACTCTGTGCCTTCTGGCTTAGATATAAAAATCCTTTGTTTGACCTTAAAGCCCTTATTATAATGTGGTTGCTTTCTACCTTACCAGTTTCCTTACATTTCATTCCTCACATATTCTGTGATCTAAAGACACTGGCTTCCTTGCTTTTCCTCATACATGACATTCCATATCCTGACTCAGAGCATTTTCACTGGATGTCTCCCATGCCTGGAACTCTATTCTCATCATCTCCACATCTTAACTTCCCTGGTTTCCTTAAAGTCTCAGGTAAATCCCCACTTTCAAGAAGCCTTTCATAGTCATCTTTAATCTTAGTGCCTTCCCTATGAGAGTACTATTAATTTATCCTGTATATATTTTGTTTGTTCATAGTTATTTGCATATTGTCTCCTGATTAGACTAAGCTCCTTGAGAGCTGGGACTGTTTTTGCCTTTGTGCTCACAGTGCTTAGCACAGTGCTTAATAAATGCTAATTGATTGACTCTAGTCCTGTGTTATTTCTCCTTTTCTCCTTAAGCTTACAATTGTCACTGAAAGCTGTTCAGCTATCATACTCACCATTTTCTTTACAATGGAAGGATATAGCTTATCTAGGTTAGGTGATTTTAATTCAAAAGCAGTTAAATGCTGTCTTAACCAATTTTGTTTTCTTATGGTTCATGCAAAGGTCATATGTTAAAATAAATATCAGAAAATAAAAGTTGTACATAACAGCTAAGGCATTTGGGGGGGAAGGGCTTGTTTGGGGAAGGAAGGAGGGACAGCTACAACAAAAGCAAAACATGAATTAAACAGCACTGCTTTCTCTTTGTTCTTATCAATGTCTCATCTACCTGAAGCAATAAAGCTATCCTTTGATCCCCCTCTTCACAGAAATACAGCTATTAAAAACCAGACAAGATTATTTTTCTTATCCTTAACTTCCCCCAACTAGTCTCAGCAAATTCTGAGCACTTGTGGCAGTTTTAACAAGAGCATAACATATCGAAATCATCTGTTACCTGTCTTCACTTTCATCTTCTGTACAAATCTTTTTAAAATTAAGGATGTCAAAAAAAATTGAGGATGTCTTGTGAATCCACATTGGAGGTTACAGAGAGTAAGAGCCAGGTCTTGGAAGCCAGGCAGCCCAAAGTGTTCCTGAGGCCAGCTCTTGAAAAGAGAGAGGTGAAAACAAACTTAATTCTAGTTCAAGTGAAACTTTCCCCAGATCTTTTCCCATTTCAAAGATCTGAGTCTTGAAGCAGCTGTTTCCCTAAGTTTCTCTACTCATCTAAGAATGAGTATTAGGATTTTTTTCCCCTTATCGCTTTTACTCTGTAATTCTGTCCTGATTAAATATTTCGTTATCCAGTGTATAACTCCCTAACCAATTAGTATAGGGAAAACTGAATTTAGAAGTTCTTCAGAAACTATTAATATCAGAAATATATATTTATATATACAGTATGCACATACATATACACACAAATATATAAATTCATAATAAAAAGTCATGAATATTCTATCTAGGTGGTGTTGAGATGAGTTGGAATTAAAGATCAGGCATTACACAGCTAATAATCATTAGTTAAATAACATCACCAGGCCTCAATAGATTTGCATTTTTATATTTCTGGTGTTCATGGCAACAACTAATTGGTCCTTTAAAACTCTGCAATTCACTTGTTTGTTTATACAATTCATCCTGCCTTTGTGAAATATCCTTGCTAGTGCAAGACTTTCAGTCAATTTGATTGTCCTTATCAATCAAGTCGAATAAAGGTAAAGTGGATGCTTGAGAGTGGATTTATTAGCCAAACTGAATATTTAAATGTTACAAACATTGAAACAATAGAACATATTTTCTATGCATTAAGTATATCACAGATCCAGTTAGTTTACTAACATCTAGTTGCTTTCTGTGTCAAAAATCTTAATAAGAATTAAGGAATCAAGACATAGTTATATAATATAAAATAAAATTAAGCCATCGGGAGCAGATAGTGGAGGAAAAGCAGTAACTTTATGGACCTCTCCCCACGATCCCTACCAATAGCTCCAAATAATGCCATAAGACAATTCCTGGAACATCAGAACCCACAAAAAGATAGGGTGAGGTCATTTCCCAGCCAAATATTGCTTAGAAGGTCAGCAGGAAATGTCTGTTGTACCAGGGTGAGAGTGGAGCCCAGACACAGGCTGTGCCAACACAGATCCAGCCAGGCTACCCTGTGCAGATCCAGCCCCAGACAGGCCACTCCAGAGGGAGTCTCTGAATTGGCTAGAGGCAGCTACTTCTGGAACTCAGCTCATGGTCCAGTGAGGGGGTCAAGTGGTTGGTGGGGTTGGGGGGGGTATTGAAGGGCTCTCTCTGCTGGTGCAGAGGAAGAACTCTGTTGTATTGCCTAAGCTCAGAACCAGGAAGTAGGCTTGAATGACTGCCCAGGTGGGGGAGGGGCACCGGCATGCCCCAGTTTATAACCACAGTCAAACAGAAATCTTCCCAGATTAAAGAGCAAGAAGACCTGTGGTTACTTACAGACTAGAGCACAGGCCAGGGGAAGTGCAGAACATACCTCTTCTTAAATAGAACAACCTGGGAACCCCTGAAGCTTGGGACAGTATGCCCTGGAAGCAGTGCCCTACTTTAAGGAGTTAAAAGTCAAGAAATAGGCTGGCAAAATGAGCAGACCGAAAAAAATGCTGACCCTAGAAAGTTTCTTTGGTGACAAGGAAGATCAAAATACACCCTCAGAAGAAGATAACAAAATGAAAGCTCCTACATCCAAAGCTTCCAAAAAAAATACAAGGGGGCAGCTAGATGGCGCAGTGGATAGAGCACCGGCCTTGGAGTTAGGAATACCTGAGTTCAAATCTGGCCTCAGACACTTAACACTTACTAGCTGTGTGAACCTGGGCAAGTCACTTAACCCCAATTGCCTCACCAATAAACAAAAACAAAAACAAAGCAAGAAAAATACGAATTGGTCTCAGGCCATGGAAGCACTCAAAAAGGACTTTGAACATAAGGTAAGAGAGGTAGAGGAAAGAATGTAAAGAGAAATGAGAATGATGCAGGGAAGTCATGAAAAAAAAAGCCAACAGCCTGAAAAGCTAAATGGAAAAAGAGATACTAAAGCTCTCTGAAGGAAATAATTGCTTAAGAATTAGGATTGAGTAAGTGGAAGCTAATGATTACAGCCAAGAATCACCTACCTAGCAAAACTGATTGTAATCTTTCAGGGGGAAAAATGGGCCTTCAATGAAAGAGAGAACTTTCAGGTATTCGTGATGAAAACAGCTGAACTGAATAGAAAATTTGACTTTTGAATACAAGACCCTAGAGAAGCATAAAAAAGTAAACAGGAAAAAGAAATCATGAGGGATATTAAAAGGTTAAACTGTTTACATTCCTACACAGCAAGATGATACTTCTAAGTGATAAGAACTTTCTCGTTATTAGTGCAGCTGATTGGAGTATGCTTAGGGTACAGGTCTGAGTTGATTATGAAGGGATGATATCTTTAAAGCATTTTTTAATTGAGTTTTTTTTCTGGGGTGGTAAGAGTTGGGTGGCTTGCCTAGGGTTGCATAGCTGGAGGGTGTTGGGTGTCTGAGGCTGGATTTGGGCTCAGATCCTCCTGGGTCCAGGGATGGTGCTTTGCCCACTGTGCCACCTAACTGCCCCATGTCGATATCTTTTAAAAAATAAAATTAAGGGGGGAGAGGAATGCACTGGGGAAAATGGAAAGGGTGAGGTAGAATGGGGTAAAGTATCACATAAAAGAAACAAGAAAAAGCATATGGAGTGGATGGGAAGATAGGGGAGGTGCAGGATAGTGAGTGAGCCTTTCATTAGAATTGGCTCAAAAAGGGAATAACATACACATTCAATTGAGTATAGTAATATATCTTGCCCTTTGGGAAAGTGGGAGGGGAAGGGGATAAGTGGGGAGGATGAAGGAAGGGAAGGCAGATTGGGGGAGGGAGCAGTCAGAAGCAAAACACTTTTGAGGAGGGATAAAGTGAAAGATGGAAAATAGAGTAATATCAAAGGGAGGGAATAGGATGGAGGGTAATATAATTAGCAATAGTAACTGTGAAAAAAAAAACTTGAAGCAAGTTTGTTTGATAGGCCTCAGTTCTCAAAAACATAGAGAAATTAGTCAAATTTGTTAAAATGAGATCCATTCACCAATTGATAGATGATCAAAAAGACAATAAGTCTTCAGATGAAGTAATCAAAGCCACCTATAGCCATATGAAAAAAGTGCTCTGGCTAATTCAGGTCAAAACAATTCTGGGTACTACCTCATACTTATTGGATTGGATAATAGGACAGCAGAGGAAAATGACAAATGTTCTGGGGGATATGGGGAAAATGAGACATTAACACACTCTTGGTAAAGTTGTAAACTGATTCAAACATTCTGTAGAGTAATTTGGAACTATGGCCAAGGGGCTATAAAACCGTGCATACTCTTCAACCTCGTAATACCATTACTATGTTGGTAGCCTAAAAGAGATTTTTTTAAAAAGTTGAATTCAAAATTGGGGTGATGCCCATCACTTGGGGAAAGGCTGAACAAATTGTGGGATTAGATTAGGATGGAACACTATTGTGCTGGAAGAAATGATGAGCAGGATGCTATCAGAAGGACTTATGAAAAATGTAATCCATCTACAGAGAAAGAACTGATGGTAGCTGAATGCAGATTGAACAATAACTTTTTTTTGTTCCTCTTTCTAAAGCTTTTTTGTCTGTTTTCTTTCACAGCTTGACTAATGTGGAAATGTTTTGCATGACTGTATGTATATAACTTATATTGAATTGCTTGAGTTCTTTTTTTTTTTTTTTTGGTGGGGCAGAGAGGGTTAAGTGACTTGCCCAGGGTCACACAGCTAGCAAGTGTCAAGTGTCTGAGGCCAGATTTGAACTCAGGTCCTCCTGAATTCAGGGCCAGTGCTTTATCCATTTTGCCACCTAGCTGCCCCTGAATTGTTTGAGTTCTTAAGGGGGTGGGGAGGGAGGGAAGAAAAGAATTGGGAACACAAAGTTTTAAAAATCGATGTGAACATTTCTTTATACATGTAACAGGGAAAATTCTAAATAAATAAATTTAAAGTTTTTAAAAAAGGAAAAAATAAAATTAGTATCTTTACCTGATTATAAAGTCTGAATTTTGGAATATTGATGTCAAATGAAATGGAAAATTTGAATAAAGCTGAGGTTTTCATTAAAGAAACAAATTTTTGTTTTCAGTAGGTGGTATGAGTTTTCCAGTGTTTAGTAAAGAAAGATTTCACATGTGGTAGCTGACCACAAAACAAACAAAAAGACTAGGTTCTTACTTTTTGAAGTAAAACTTTTCACTGCCATTTTACAGGCATAGGGAACTTTATCTTTCTTATGATCATCAGATTTCATATAGATTTAGGACTTCTGATTGCAGAAGCTCTTGAAAATAAGGCAGTATAAAAAGTGTAGTTATCTTGTTAGTGATCTCAGACTTCTTCCAAACTGTATTTAAATAGTAAACCTTTAAAAAGGTTCAGTTGTTTTGGCAGGTAATTTCCCCATATATACAATGGGTGAAAGGAAATGACACCCTTAAAAAATCATTTGAGGGGAGAGAAAGAAATATAAGTTGTTCTAATCATAAGCATTTAAAAGTAAGAATATGAAAAGTTTAATCAATAATTTTTAAAAATCATTCTCAAATTTTATGGTTGATAGAGGAGAGTCTGGGGAAAAGCAGAGTCAAGACTGTATAATCTTAATGTATGTCCAAACTCTGCTAGGAAAAGTTTAAGTTAATTTATGAATTTTTTTTTCAGGGCAGTGAGGGTTAGGTGACTTGACCAGGGTCACACAGTTAGTACGTGTCAAGTGTTTGAGACTGGATTTGAACTCAGGTCCTCCTGAATCCAGGGTTGGTACTTTATCGACTGCACCACCTAGCTGCCCCCAAATTCTAATTTTTTTAAGGCGAAAGGGTAAGTAAGTAAAATTTATTATGTTTCCATCTCTACCTAAAACTTAGACATACTAGCAATCTTAAAATCTCTCTTTTCTTTATGTAATGCCTACTTTAAGGGAGCAACATCCCCATCTTGTGGCCTTCTGTAGTAATAACTGCTTGCATTTGAGTAGAGCTCACTTGTCTAATGCTTTAACGTTAAAGGACTTTATAACAACCTTTTGAAGTGGGAAATACAAGTATTACTACTCTCATATTGAAAATGAATCAGAAATTCAGAGAGGTTAAGTAACTTGATTTTAGTTAGTAATAACAAATTTGTTAAGTCACAGAGCATGTTGTGAAACAGATCTGACTCCAAATTCATTGCTACTAAAGACTTCTAAGTGGTGGAAAACCTGCATTCTAAAATGATGAGAAGGCTTTTCCTGAATAGGCAGAAACAAAGTATATTTACTATTATTTCAGTGGTTGTGCATGGCTCACACTTAATGCAGGGATGCAAAGAATTACAGGTATTACTCAATAAAGAGAAGAGTCATTCTACCCTGCCATAGAAGTCAGAGACAAAAAAGCTACTTTGAAACAAGGAATTCCACTCATCCTTGATAATTTTCAGATTTTCTGCAAGATTTCTCCAGGAGGAATGGATGTTTATATTTTTAGTATATGTTGCAGTGTATCCTGTTGGACCAGGCTTCCTGGAAATACTCTATCTTATTTGATAATCAGCCCTACATACCTCACTTTTTCTGTAGTTAGAATATTTCGCTTCTGAGTAAATAAAATTTCCTCACAAGTGGTTTTTTGTTTGTTTTGTTTTTGTTTTTATGGGGTTCCTGGAAGCAACTCCAAAGTCAGGCAAGCTATGAAGGGGTTACCTTTGATGCTGCTAATTCCCAACATGTTAAATTTGGTCTCATTTTGGGTTCAAACCTCATTTCCCTGGAAAAGAATGGCAATCACCTTTCTCCCCCTGATGTGTATGGTGGTAGTGGGGAAATGTTGAAATTATAACTGAGAAAAGAACTGCCCCCGCATAAAATTCTATTAACGAATATTCTTCTTTTATGTGTATGGGAATATTTATCAGGTAAAATGAAAAAGATAAGGTTCTGTTCAAAGCTGACTCAAAACTTTCCTGTAGAAATAATAATTTTGGTTTGATTAAAATACTATCTCCACAATCAAAATTTAAATTTTCCTTTTGATGTTAACAAACATATGTACATATATGCATGCATGTGTAACACATATGTGTATAAATGTTTGTTTTACTTTGAAGGTGCATAAATGTAAGTAAGTATATGGGGTTGTGGGGGGACAGAAATCTCAGAAACTAAAAATGGAGCCCATAAACTTTTTTCCCTCAGAAAGAGCTACATATTAATAATTTCCCACTAGAGGGCAGTGTGTAGAGATGAATGCTGTCAATGCAAGTTGATATGGGGGACAACTACCTAATTCCTATACACATCATTGGTGGAAGTAGCTAATCATGCTACTCACCCCTTCAGGAATCTTTATGAGCCTGAGAGAAGGTATCCTAGTTCCAATAACTAGCCTACAGAACAATCAGGTAAGATTTTTTTTATTTTTTTTTTACGGGGCAATGGGGGGTTAAATGACTTGCCCAGGGTCACACAGCTAGTAAGTGTCAAGTGTCTGAGGCCAGATTTGAACTCAGGAACTCCTGAATCCAGGGCCGGTGCTTTATCCACTGCGCCACCTAGCCGCCCCTATCAGGTAAGATTGACAAGTCATGGCTGGTTTGAAAAGTTCCTTTTCAGACAAAGTTAAAGCCAAAATAGATTTAATTGAAAGATAAAAATAGGGAAACTACACTATGCATCACCAATATTATTTTATATCATTTAAAATAGCATAAAATACTTATCAAAACAGACAAGAAATAAATGAACATAAACATAAAAATTCTCATTATACAAATAAAGTCCGATTTAAATTACTAGAGAAATATTCATTGTTCATGCGTAAAGTCAATATAATAAAAAATGACAATTTTCCTAACCTATTTATTCAATACCATCCCAATTAAATTACTAAAAGTATTTTACTGGGGCAGCTAGGTGGCACAGTGGTTAGAGCACTGGCCCTGGAGTCAGGAGTACCTGAGTTCAAATCCGGCCTCAGACACTTAACACTTACTAGCTGTGTGACCCTGGGCAAGTCACTTAACCCCAATTGCCTCACTTTAAAAAAAAAAAGTATTTTACTGAGTTAAAAAAAAATAACAAAATTCATTTGGAAGAACAAAAGGTCAGACCACCACGGGCAACTTGGAATGAGGGGAGTTTTGTTTGATTGAAACAATTTGTGGTGTTTTTGATTTGTATCTTTGAATGTCCCTCCCCATTTGGCTAAGTAAATCTCCTTTCTTTTTCACACACACACACACACACACACACACACATATATATATATATATATTTGTTAACTGTCGAATGCCCTATGTTTCATTTTGTTCCACAAACAATAAGGGTACTCGCATGAGTCAGGTCCAACCTAGAATACAGGCCCTCCAAAGGGAATTGCTCTAGGGGCCATAAGAGTTTTTCCTCATCTCTCCCCAGTGACTACATTATCAAAAAGACAGAACTAATAGGAAATAATGCATACATTTGGGAGTAGAAAGAGGCATGCTGAGAGCAAACAGAAGATCTAAGAAAAGCCAGCTGCTTAGGCAGAAGTGGAATTGACTAGTTGTAAGTTTTAAAATGTTGGAAAATCCAGAGGTCCTGTCCACATTAGTAATGGTGTCCACTAGAGCCATAGCTGCTGGAAACTACGGACAAAAACCAAGAACAAACAACACATTGAGCAACGGTGGTTTCAAACCTCTACAAAAGCACTGATCCTTAGAGTCCAGCAGAGGGTTCCAAGGGAGAGGATGATTTCTGGTAACCAAGAGATGTAAGTCACCCCTTTGCCACAGGTCTTCCCTATGCATGTGTTTCACTATCATTTTACTATAAATTTTAGCCCACTTTCCCCAGAGACATTGTGTACAAGGGGAGATTGTGCCCTCATTGGAGGCAGGGGTGTTCTGTAACAACTGTACTTGTTATATTTGACTAGTAAATACCTGTTCTTTAAGTTAATTGAATGTGGCTGATATTCAGTGGGAAACACTTAATGACAACATTTGAAAAACAGCCTCCTAAAATTGTCCCTAGGACCATGAAGCAAGTAGGCAACAGCTGCCCTTTGGGGACCTAGCCTGACAATTCTATTGGGAGTTAGGATGCTATAGAGGTACAGAGCACCTAGTGAGGGTGCTACACTTGAGAATCTAATTTTGACTTCTTATTCTGTTCACTCTTCTACCCTAGACCTTTGTCTTCTAGTTTCAAACACCAGTGATGGCTTTGACCTTATTTCGGATGTCCTCTATTTGATATTCTAACTCTAAGTCTGTTTCCCCTGAAAGCATGGGAATCTCTGGAAGGTATAGCTTCCACTTGGCCCTAGATAACACTCACCTCTGTGTATCCAGCCTACTTGTATTATAAAAGGATTTGGACATTTTATCAAGAGTAGAAATTCTATTCTGAGTCAAGGTGGGTATATAACAAATAAGAACACAGATAAAAGAAAAGTATCATCCCTGAAAGATGGACAACAAGTTCAATGGTTGATATGGACATTAGATCATTTATTAACAACATAGTTTTTCTTTGAACAGTTCCATTGTGATTTCATTACCACTTTCTGATTTATATTGTGAGAAAATAATAAGGTTTTGGGAATGTCCAACCCCCTATTGATTGTATTAAGATCGATTGGATTGACTAACTTGGCTGATTAATTCACTTAAAGTTTTTGTGTCAGATTTTTTTGGGGGGGGGGGAATGAGGGTTAAGTGACTTGCCCAGGGTCACACAGCTACTAAGTGTCAAATATCTGAGGTCAGATTTGAATTCAGGTTCTCCTCAATCCAGGGCCAATGCTTTGTTCATTGTGCCACCTAGCTGCCTTCTTACTTAAAGTTAATTCAATTAAAACCACACCTGCCTGGTCCTCAAGAGGGTGTGTTCTCAGAGGGTGTGAACTCTGACCTCAACATGGGACCACCCTCAAGTCCAGTGAACCAATGGATTTGGTTGATGCTAACCAATTATCTTGAAGCAGTGTGTAAGGCCTGCCTCTCATCCTGACCCATAAAAAAAACTTTCTCTCTCTCTCTCTCTCTCTCTCTCTCTCTCTCTCTCTCTCTCTCTCTCTCTCTCTCTCTCTCTCAGATGTGCTCTTGGTGGCAGAGAACTTGGAGGAAGAAACAGGCCAGTTTGAGCTCTATTCTCTCCTCTAGGCTAGATAGGCTTTTTCTTTTTTTAGTGAGGCAATTGGGGTTAAGTGACTTGCCCAGGGTTACACAGCTAATAAGTGTTAAGTGTCTGAGGCTGGATTTGAACTCAGGTACTCCTGACTCCAGGGCCAGTGTTCTATCCACTGTGCCACCTAGCTGCCCTAGATAGGCCTTTTCTTAATTTTCAGAGACATGTACACTCTCTTTACCAATATTTAATATACTTTAATAAATGCTTAATGCCCCAAAACTGGCACTAAAGCTTCTAATTTATGTTACAACTATATTAGGAACCCCCAGCTAATTTTCCTCAAACTTGGGACAGAAATAAAGCAACCACATATAGTTTTACATGCTACAATATGATGGTGAAAAAAATTATATTAAGAATAGTATAGTTGGGCAGCTAGGTGGCGCAGTGGATAGAGCACCAGCCTTGAATTCGGGAGGACCTGAGTTCAAATCTGGCCTCAGACACTTGACACTTACTAGCTGTGTGACACTGGGCAGGTCACTTAACCCCAATTGCCTCACCCAAAAAAAAAAAAAAGAATACTATACTTAAGACAAAGCTACTCAGGGGGGCAGCTAGGTGGCACAGTGGATAAAGCACCGACCCTGGATTTAGGAGTACCTGAGTTCAAATCCGGCCTCATACACTTGACACTTACTAGCTGTGTGACCCTGGGCAAGTCACTTAACCCCCATTGCCCCACCAAAAAAAAAAAAAAAAGACAAAGCTACTCTTCACAATTTTGGGGGGGAAATAGCAGACATAAACTGAATATTTTTGAAAAATGAAAAAAATGTGTAGTATGCACAATCTACAACACATATTGTCTCCATGGGAATCAAAGAGTTCCTGAAGGTACTAAGTAGGAAATTAAGTAAGTGGTAAATATAAAAGCATGTGAAAGGTAGAGAGCTAGAAGAGATTT
The DNA here is from genome assembly GCF_019393635.1 of Dromiciops gliroides. NCBI lineage: Eukaryota > Metazoa > Chordata > Mammalia > Microbiotheria > Microbiotheriidae > Dromiciops > Dromiciops gliroides. The sequence continues at coordinate 250,571,223 of NC_057862.1, forward strand.
TGTATATGAACATACAAGCGAGCCCTTTCTTTGCTTTAGTAGACTAAGGTTTTGTTTGGTTTTGGTTTTTAACTGAAAAGAAATTCTGATCACCCATTTAGTTCAGACTCTGTGATTAAGAAGGCAGAAAAATCAGCATTGAGTGGACTGAGGTTCTCAGACTACAGCATAGCTTCAGCTTCTAGAAATAAGGCACTTAAGTTCCCATGTTAGAGGTTAACTATCTGTCAATTCAGGCCAGTAGCACGCGATTTAGAGAACCAGATTTCCTGCGTTGCGAGCAGCACTGCACAAGCTGCCACCTGCACACGAGAACTGAGACAGATGCCTGAACTATAGATGAAAGTGGTGAGCTAAGCTTTCAGGAAGAAGTATCATTCAGGAACTGTCAGCTATTACAGAGCACAGAGGAATTGGGAAGCAGGGGGTAGGAAGGAGGACCTTTCTTCCTGTACCATTCTTACCTTCCTGTTTAAATTCCAAGGTACCAAACATATTGTATCTTCTCCAATACTTGAAAGCTGGTAGATTCCAGTGGGAAAAGGTTTCAATTTCATACACAAATATGTATCACACACTCAGAGGAGGGAGGGCTCACACTTGAAGGTTTTTAGTGCAACTTTACTGTTTAATAAATACATTGTGCTTCCATTTAAGATTGTGACATGAAACATTATAGAGAATCCCAGGACTCTAATATATACACTAGCAAATATCTGAAAAGGGCACTGGATAAAATAATCAAGAAATCCAAAGAAAAACAACATTAAGTTCCTTGCTCCAGCCCAAAACTGTACAAAAAGAAAGCCAGAAGTCAGTGAGCACTGAGGGAAGGGCACTGCCAAGGAAGGCAGTACAAACTCAGGTACACAGACCAAAGGAATGCTAGTGTTGTGATCAGGGACAGTGAGGGGTGGATGGTGAGAGGGAATAAAAGTCTGGAATGCATTGATGGAGACTTCAGGGAGATTAGAATCTGTAAAACTGAATGAGGTGGGGCAGCTAGATGGCACAATGGATAAAGCACTGGATTCAGGACGACCTGAGTTCAAATCCGACCTCAGACACTTGACACTTACTAGCTGTGTGATCCTGGGCAAGTTACTTAACCCTCATTGCCCTGCAAAAACAAACAAATAAACAAAAAACTGAATGGGATGCCCTATGAAGACCAGAAGTTCATAGATATCTAACTGAAGACACTCCACAAGGGGCCTAAGAAACTCAGCACTATGACCATAGATGAGATCCAAGAGGTCCCTAAATCTGGCTATACTCTGAGCATAGAAACACCAGGGGAGATAGAATCAATCCAATGGAAGGAATTCAGGCAATTAAGTTCAAGATCAAACAGGGCCTGACCATGCCATCCAAGAGTGTGGGAAGAGACAGATGATGGCCCTGATAAAAAGTCCCAAACTAGAAACTGAAGCTAATAATATGAGTAGATAGAAGAACACACAAACCACGATGAAAAATACTGTGGGTCAAAAATCATCCAAGAAGAGAGGCCAGGAACTCCATAGAAAGCACAAGCAGAGCCTAGGAGCAAAAATGGCCACAAGAATAAAAGAGGACCTGGAAGAACTGAAACGAGATAAAAAATGAAATATCCCTGGAGGAAAATATTTGAAGGAAAATGAGTAGTTTAAAATAAAAGGTAGAAATCACCCAAGTAGCAGCACTCACCCCTCCCTAATTTTTTTGTTTAACTTAATGTTGTCAAAGAAAACTACTAATATTACACTCTGAGTTTAAGGCACAAGTCTGCTCCCCCAAACCCTAAATTTTTATTAATTTGGCATTATTATAAGTTCATAGTTTAATGTTGGGGTTGAAACCACTCCATTTGGCTTTGGTTCCTTGACTAGTTAAGAACAGTTTTTGATTGAATCAAACCATCAGAAATGAGCATGAACAGGGCCCAGGCACCTTTTTGAATCAATCAAAACCATTGTGTGAAAGAACTGGTAATGCCTTAAGCCAGTGGCATAAAATTTAAATAGAAATAGGAACCACTAAATCATATATAAGGATCCATGTGGGCCACATAGTTTTAAAATATATTATTCACGTTTTATTTATTATTTTGTTAAATATTTCCCAATTGCATTCTAATCTGGTTCAGGCCAACTTGTATTATGGACCACATGGGGCTGTTTGACAAATCTGCTCTAAGGAATATGTATAAATGAGAGAAGCTTTCTTAGGACTAGGGGAAGAAGAGACTTGGCATCTATATTTTGGTGGTTGGAGCATGTATGAGTGAAGGGAGATTATCAAGGAGAGTCATTGGCTTTACAAGCATCTAGAAGGAGAGGACAGGTTGAGGGAAGACCCAAGAAAAGGCCAGCTCTTTCCCCAGTTTCCCTTCCCAATGCTTATCTATACAAAACCACTATAATTTTATGTTTTATTACTTAAATATTCCCAGTAAACTAAATTCTGACTCAACTACAAAGAGAATATGGATTAACTAAAGATAAATCTAAATGTAAGGTTAGGCAGAGAGCTCAACCTCCTCCTAGATGTTAGATTATTTCCTAACTATAGACTTAGATGAATGTAATTGAATTCAGAACTTGTAATGTAAAATAAACTCCCCAAAGCTGAAGAGGAGGGAACCAAATGAACCTTAGGGACCATTTTGTTGCCTTCAGGCCTAAAATGAATTAATTATTATTATTTATTTTTTGTGGGGCATTGAGGGTTCAGTGACTTGCCCAGGGTCACACACTTAGTAAGTGTCAAGTGTTTGAGGCTGGATTTGAATTCAGGTCCTCCTGAATCCAGGGCCGGTACTTTATCCACTGTGCCCCCTAGCTGCCCCCATGAATTAATGATTTTAACAGAGTTTTACATTATCTTAGAAAAAGAAATGTCCAAAAAAAAAAAGAGAGAGAGAGAAAGAAATGTGCAAACTGACATAGTTTCTGATGCCCCTAGATATCTCTCTATCATCAGAAAAATTCAAGAAAATATTTATAGTAATCTTGAAAAAGTAAAAGGTCATAATATGGATTAACATTCTGCTCCATCTAATAAGATAATAGTCATTTAATCTCTAAGACTACTTAATTCCGTCTTTGACCACTTTTCATAAGGGTTCTCCTATGATCGATAATACCTCATAACTTTGGTGAATAAGAGAGCAGTGATCTTAAATATATAAAGTATTTTTTGTTCTAAATCCACTTAGTAGCCTTAACCCATTTTCCTAGGGCTCTCATCATTTATTCTTGACTTTCCATACACTTTCCTTAGAGAAACTGGTATCATAGTTCACTATCCTATAAATAAATATAAGGCAATTTAAGACAATATAGTTTGTTTCACTCTTTTTTTGTTTGTTTGTTTGTTTTACTCTTGTTAAGGCTAAAATTTAGCTAAACTATCTAAACTCTAATGAGTGATCGCCAATAAATTATAAGCTTTAGCAAGAGCTAGACTTTTAAGCATTTATTAAGGAGAATAAGAATTTGGTAAAGAGAAAGAGAAAGGCCTAGATTCCTCTATCTATTAAAGGGGGAGAGCATTCCTAGCTCAGCTCTCTGCCAGAGTCCACAGGAAAGAGAGTGAGTCAGAGCGCCAGGCTCCCCCTTCTTCCTCCCACAATCCAACGTCACTTCCTGACCACAAAGAAAAGATGCATGGTCTAGCCCTCAGAGACCTTCACCTGGTGGCGGAGCTTTTCTACAGTAAGTCTCCAGCAGGTGGCGTCATTCCAATTGTTATACTCTTAAATAACAAATTCCAAATAGAGATCTTTATAGAGAAAAGTCGTGGTTTATTTTGAGGGTGAAGTTCTTCTTGAAAGTTATGGAACATGGGGATTCATAAAGTCAAAGTGAAAAAAAGGACCAGAGGGACAGATACTTGATAGCCAGAGCAGCACTTTCTGTGGTAGCAAATAATTGAAAAGAAAGTATATACTCAACAATAGGGGAGTGGCTAAACAAATTGTGGGAGGTAGCTAAGTGGCACAGTGCATAGAGTGCTGGACCTGAAGTCAGAAAGACTCATTTTCCTGAGTTAAAATCTGGCCTCCAGACACTTACTGTGTGACCCTGGGCAAGTCACTTAACTCTGTTTGCCTCAGTTCCTCATCTGTAAAATGGAGACCTGGAAAAGGAAATGGCCAACCTCTCCAGTATCCCTGCCAAGAAAATCCCATAAAAATGGAGTTATAAGAGTTGGACACAACTAAATAACAACAAAATCAAATCATGGTACAGGAATGTAATTGAATATTACTGTCATCTAAGAAAGGATGAATACAGTGAATACAGAGAAAGACAGAAAGATTTATATTATCTGATGAAGATGAAGCAAATAGATCCAAGAAATAAGTATATACAAGGACCACAGCAATGTAAATAGAAAGAACCACTAAATAATCAGAAGTGGATGTTGCAAAATTACAAAAAACAAGTATTGCTCCAAAGAATTATGAGAAGTCACCTCCACCACACTCCTTCACAGACAAAAGATGTCTATGGTTATGGCATATTGTCTTTTTTACAGATTTTTTCAAAGTATTAATCAGTTTTGTTTGTTTCTCCTTTTACTTTTTTTTAAAACCATTATTTGCTATATGAAATAAGTCTCTGGGAATGTGGAGGGAGATACTGGGAGAAATTCTGGTGATATAAAAATAAAAAAGATATCAATAAAATTTTATTTTAAAAATGAATAAATTGGAAATAGTATTTAAGAAAAGAGCCAAAATTATCTTAATTCAAAGAGCACAGAATGGTAAGACATTAGAGAACTCCAGAAAAACAGTGGAAAAAATCAAAGTAATTAAAAGGTGCAATAAAGTCACAAAATAAAAATAAATTTCCCAAAGATCAATAGTCATTTTATGCATTAGAAATAAAATCCAAGAAAGAAATAGGAAAAGAAATTCTATTTAAGGTAACAGAATAGCACATTAAAGATCTGTGACTTAGCCTATGAAGAAAAATAGACAACTTCTAAAACTTCAACTGCAGCATAATTTTTACAGAATTAAAAAACCTTGCCTAACTGGAGAGAGATTAATTGTTCATGACTGTACCACTTCAATCAATCCTACCCATTTACTATAGAGATTTTGTTCTATACCAATAAAACAAAGAGATTTTTAAAAAATAACAAAATTCACTTTGAGGAATAAAAAGTCAAAAATATCAAGTGATATATTTGGGGGAAAGTAGGGAGAAGGGTACTTTTGTGCCAACCAGATCTCAATCTATACTACAAAACAGTAGTTATTGAAATTACCCGGCATTGGATTAAAAACCAGAAAAGTAGATAGGTGACCTAGAAATGAATATACAGAGCCTAGTATTTGATAAACTAAAAAAACCAAACTATTGCAGAAGGGTCTCCTAATTCAATGGCTGGTTTAGTAAAGAAAAATAAATAATAAAAGACTAAAAAAAACCCCACATGTTTTGGGGTCTTCACTTGATGCTACACTAAATTCCAATTGGGGCAGCTAGGTGGTACAGCAGATAGAGTGCTTGGCCTGAAGTTAGAAAGATTCTTTTTCCTGAGTTCAGATCTGGTCTGAGATACTTACTAGCTGTGTGGCCCTGAGCAAGTCACTTAACCTCTCTTTTTCTCCCTTTCCTCAACTGTAAAATGAACTGGAGAAGGAAATGGCAAACCACTCCACTCTTTCCCAAGAAAACCCTAAATGGGGTCATGAAAAGTCAAACACAACTGAACAATGACAAAAACAAATTAGAAAGGAACATATGATCCAAATATAAAAGTCACACCACAAAAAACTGGAAGAGAATGGGAGGGGAAGCTAAGTAGTGTAGTGGATTGAGCATTGGACCTAGAGTCAGGAAGCCTTAATTGAAATCTGGCCTCAGACACTCACTAGATGTGTGACCATGAACAAGTCACTTAGCCCCAATTGCCAGAAAGAAAGAAAGAGAAAAGGAAGGAAGGAAAAAAGGAAAGAAAGGAGGGAGCGAGGAAGGAAGGAAAGAAAGAAATGCAGAGAATGGGAGGATATATTTTTGCACTTATGCATAGAGGAAAAATTCATAAACAAGAGGTGAAAGGTAATAAAATATGAAATACAGCCATTTTGGTTGGGAGTTAATAGAGGGTTAAAAAGAGGAACTGGATCTATCCTAGTCATCTATTGATTTGTGTGATAATGAAGGTTGAAAAGAATCTTTCTACTTAGTTCTTTTGTAGTTTCACTAATTGGTATCCCAGGAATTATTTGAAGTGGGGAAAGGGATAATTAAAAGAAATTTTGAGTTATTGCTCCATTGAGGTCTCAGGATAAGAGACCCTGAGCAGAAGCAGGAAAACTCAAAAGACCGACTTAAGAATGCCTAAAGGTTTTTTTTTTCTACTTAATTGTATGGGACTGGTTGGAATCTATATCCCAAAAAACTAAAGACAGCTGTCAAGACTATGAGCTAAAGAGCTGACAAGAATAGCCCCATCCTAACAGGGGTTCTAAGCTCCAGGTCAGTGAAAATTTTTAATATTTATTTTGACATCTATATCTCAATAAAATTAGTTTCCATTGTAATTCAAAGGTTATGAAAAAAGGTTAAGAAAGTGGTACAGGGGCAGCTAGGTGGCGCAGTGGATAGAGCACCGGCCCTGGAGTCAGGAATACCTGAGTTCAAATCTGGCCTCAGACACTTAACACTTACTAGCTGTGTGACCCTGGGCAAGTCACTTAACTCCAATTGCCTCACTAAAAAAAAAAAAAAGTGGTACAGGTAGAAACTGTGTCACTGATGAAGATCCTCTAGGATGAGGAAATTACGATCTTCATAATGCCCCTACTTGCTATGAAAATCAATTCAGCAGCAAGTGAAAAGAGCTGCATGAAGTTGTTGAAGCTAGAAATGTATACTCTGCTTCCCTCAACAAAGCTGATTCTTTCTCCACCAAAAGAGGTTATTGGATTAAATAAAATTAGGTATTGGCAGTTCATCTATAACATATGGCTAAGAAGAAAATGCATGGCTTAGAAATTGCATTAAATATTTCTGACAAAATTTGTATCCCAACTCTGTAAGAAGATTGAAGGAGTTCCCTGAAAAGATAAATGGTTAAAAACAGAAAGAAGCAGTTTTGAAAAAAGGAAGAGAAAGAGAAGGAGAAGAATCAGCAGGAGGAAGAAGAGAGGAAGAAATCCCATATAGTTACACTTAACTGGGTCTGATATAAATTTGTTATCTAATCTCAACTAGGCCCTCACTATTCTTCCATGTTATGTTCTATCATTTTCCATATAACCTATTGCAAATTTTCTCTTCTGTCTTCAACTCCCCTCAAAACCCTTTCTTTCTTCCCTCAAAGTAGACAATCTTGCCTCCTACTCTATTGAGAAAAGAGATCTTCCATATGGCATATGGTAGAAGAGGAATTCCATATCTCATAATATCTCTACATCATCTCCATTCTTTTCTCATTGTCTATATAATCCTTAAAATTTTCATTTTGTCTGGCTAACAAACTCAAACTATTATCCAATGTTCATTTTCTCTTTCACAGATAACTCCTTAGAAATGATCATCTAGGCCTGTTGCCTCCCATTTCCTCACCTCTTGCTCACCTTTCGATCCATTTCATTCTGGTTTTTAACCACTCTAGTTCCACTGAAACTGTTCTGTCCAAGGTTACCAGTGATCCCTTAAGTGCTCAGTTCAATGGCCTTATATACCAATGTATTTATAGCACTTTTGGGGGGTAGGAAAAAGCTAGTTGATGTGTCTGTCAACTGGGAAATGGTTGAGCAGATTATAGCATATAAATGTAATTTAACATTGTGGTATAAACAAATATTTAAAGAGGGGGGAAGAAACAATATTATATGAGAAATGTTAGCTATAAACATAAAGGAAGAAAAAGAAAATGAAGAATAAGCATAGGCCAACAGGAAATGAAACTATCACTTTTTGCATATGTATGATGGTTTATTTAGAGAACCCTAGAGAGTCAGCTAAAAAACTAATTAAAACAATTAACAACTTTAACAAAGTTGCAGGATGTAAAATAAGCCCACACAAATCATTACCATGTATGTATATTATCAATAAAATCCATCAGGGAGAGATATTCTAATTAAAGTAATTACAGACAGTATAAAGTACTTGAGAGTCAACATGCCAAGATTCCCAAAGAGCTATAAGAACACAATTATAAAATAGTCTTTACAGAAATAAAGTGAGATCCAAATAACTAGAGAAATATTTATTATTCATGAGTAGGCTGAGCTATAATAAAAATAACATTAATACCTAAATTAATTTACTTACTCAGTGCCATACTAATCAAACTACCAAAGAACTACTTTATAGAGCTAGAAAAAATAATAATGAATTCAGCTGGAAGAAAAAAAGGTCAAGGATATCAAGGGAATTAATGAAAAAAGTGGGAAGGAAGGAGGCCCAGCAGTATCAGATCTTGAACACTATTATAAAACTTTAATCATTAAAACAATTTGGAACTGGGTAAGAAATAGAGAATTTGATCTGTGGAACAAATTATGTACATAATATGTAGAAGCAAATGAGAACAGTTTCCTAGTTTTTTATAAACTCAAAGATCTTGCTATTGAGGCAAAAAAGTAGTAGGAAAACTAGAAAGTAGTCCAGCAGAAACTAGGTATAGAGCAACAGCTCACACTGCATACCAAGCTAAGCCCCAAAGGTGTATATTATCTAGACATAAAGGGTCACATCATAAGCATATTAGGGCAGGAGGGATAGGGGAAGAGTTTTTGACAAAATTAGAGGTACAGAGGTTCACAGGAAGTAAAATCAATGATTCTGGTTATTAAAAAATGTTTGCAGAATCAAAACTAATGCAGGTAAAATTAGAAAAGAAGCAGGAAATTGGGGAAAATATTTGCAGCAACTTTCTCTAATGAAATTCTAATTTCTTTTTTCTTTTTCTTTTTTTTTTTTTAGTGAGGCAGTTGGGGTTAAGTGACTTGCCCAGGGTCACATAGCTAGTAAGTGTCAAGTGTCTGAGGCTGGATTTGAACTCAGGTACTCCTGACTCCAGGGCTGGTGCTCTATCCACTGCGCCACCTAGCTGCCTGAAAGTCTAATTTCTAATAGATATAGGGAACTGAGATAAGTTTTTTTTTTTTAATAATAGTATTTTATTATTTTCCAGTTACATGTAAGGTTAGTTTTCAACATTTGTTTTCATAGGATTTTTATTACAGATTTTTCTCCTACCTTCCTTTCTCTCCCCTCTCCCCAAGATGGAAAGCAATCTGATATCGGTTATATATGTACAGTCACATTAAATATATTTCTGCATTAATCATGTTGTGAAAGAAGAATCAGAGCACAAGGCGAAAACCTCAAAAAGGAAGGAAAAAACAGCCCCACAGTAGAAATGGTATGGTTCAATCTGCATTCAGAATTCACAGTTCTTTTTTCTGGATGTGGAGAACATTTTCTATCATGAGTTCTTTGAAATTGTTTTGGATTGGGGCAGAACCAAGATGGTGGAGGAAAGGCAGTAAGTTCCTGGAGCTCCTGAAATAATTACTCCAAAAAATGCCAAACACAGCCATAAGACAATTCATGGAGTAGCAGAACCCACAAAAGGACAGGCTGAAACCATTTTCCAGCCAAAGACAGCTTAGAAGGTCAGCAGGAGGGGGCTGCTGTGCTGGGGTGGGAATGGAGTCCAACCCCGTGGTTGCACCAACACAGATCCAGCCCTAGGCAAGCTGCACCAGAGAAATTTACCCCTGAGCCTCTGAATCAGCTGAAGTGCCATCATCTTTTCAGACTAAGCTCATGGTCTTCTGAAAGGGCTCAATGGCTGGCCAGGGGGAGACTATAGGAGTGTCTGCAGGAGCTGAGGTAGAATTCGATTATTCTACCACAGCAGGGAGCCAGGAAGAAATTTTGAGTGGCAATGGCCCAGGTGGGGGAGGGACACAGGCTCATCAGAGCTAATAACCACAGCAAACAAAATTTTGTTGCCTGGTTAATTAGCAAGTTGGCCTGGGGCTATTTACAGGCAAGAGCATAAGCCAGGTGAATGAATAACCTGCTCGTCCTTAGATCATAGCACCTGGGACCCCAAGAAGCTTGGGACAGTGCAGCTTGGAAGCAGGACCCCACTTTAAGAAGGAGTTAAAAGTCAAGAAATAGCCTGGCAAGATGAACAGGCAGAAAAAGGTGCAGACCATAGAAAGTTTCTTTACTGACAAGAAAGATCAAGGATCAAGGTGCACCCTCAGAAGAGGATAACAACATCAGGGCTCCTATATCCAAAGCTTCCAAGAAAAATGTGAATTGATCTTAGGCCATAGAGGCACTCAAAAAGGACTTTGAAGATAAAGTAAGAGAAAAAAAGAGAAAAAATGGAAAGAGAAATGAGAGTGATACAGGAAAGTCATGAGAAAAAAGTCAACAGCTTGAAAAGCCAAATGGAAAAAGTCTCTGAAGAAAATAATTGCCTAAGAATTAGGATTTAACAAATGAAAGCTAGTGACTTTATGAGAAATCAAGACACAGTAAAGCAAATCCAAATGAATAAAAAATAGAGGACAATGTGAAATATCTCCTTGGAAAAACAGCTGGCCTGGAAAATAGATCCAGGAGAGATAATTTGAAAATTATTGGACTACCTGAAAACCATGATCAAAATAAGAGCTTATGCATCATCTTCCAAGAGATTGTCAGGGAAAATTGCCCTGATATTCTAGAAGCAGAAGGTAAAAAAGACATTGAAAGAATCCACTGATCACCTCCTGAAAGAGATCCCACAATGAAAACTCCCAGGAATACAATAGCCAAATTCCAGAGCTCTCAGGTCAGGGAGAAAATATTGAAAGCAGCCAGAAAGAAACAATTCAAATACTGTGGAGCCACAGTCAGGATAGCACAGTATCTACTGGCTTCTACATTAAAGGATCAGAGGGCATGGAATATATTCCAGAGGGCAAAGGAATTGGGATTACAACCAAAAATCACCTACTGAGTAAAACTGAGTCTGAGCTTTCAGGAGAAAAAATGGAACTTCAATGCAAGAGAGGACTTTCTGGTATTTGTGATGAAAAGACCCGAACTGAATAGAAAATTTGACTTTCAAATGCAAGACCCTAGAGAAACATAAAAAGGTAAACAGGGAAAAGAAATCATGAGGGATATTAAAAGGTTAAACTGTTTACATTCCTACATGGGAAGATGTTATGTCTAATTCACAAGAGCTTTTTCAGTATTAGGACAGATGATAGGACTAAATTTAGACAGAGGGCACAGGTAGAAATTAATTATGAAGGGATGATATCTGTAAAGTATTTGTTTTGTGTTTATCATTTTTTTCTGGGGTGGTCGTGGTTGAGTAGCATTCCTGGGGTTGCAGGGTTATTGAGTGTCTTGTGTCTGAGGCCAGATTTGGGCTTGGGTCCTCCTGGGTCCAAGGTTGGGTGCTTTGTCTACTATGTCACCTAGCTGCCACATGATGATATCTTTGGGGTAAAACTGAGGGGGAGAGTATTACACTGGGGAATGGGAAAGAGAGAAATAGATTGGGGTAAAATCTCACATGAAAGAAAAAGGAAAGGGCTTATGGAGTGGGGGAAGGGATGGAGGATGAGGAGGACAGTAAATAAGCCTTACACTCATCAGAATTAGCTCAAAGACCTTAATCTCACCAGAGTTGGCTCAGGGAGGGAATAACATACACAGTCAATTGGGTAGAGTAATCTATCTAAACCTGCAGGAAAGTAGGAGGGGAAAGGGATAAGGAGTGATGATGATGCATGGATTGATGATGAGTACTGATTGATGATGGCAAAACTTATGGTACTTACTTTGCTGAGCTATTGTCAAGTATAAGGTACTATATAAATGTTATCTATTAGTGTTGTTGAAATAATCGACCTTATTGTAAGGAAATCTGTATTTAAAGTACTATATAAATGTAGTTTACTATAAAAAATGATGAGCAGGTTGCTATCAGAAAGACCTGGAAGGACCTGCATGGGCTGATGCAAAGTGATATGTACTGTACACAAAATAACAGTAATATTGTGAGATGACCTGCTTTGAATGACTCAGTTATTTTCAGCAATGCAATTATCCAAGACAATTCTGAAGGTCTTATGAAAAATGTAATCCTTCTACAGAGAGAGAACTGATGGTATTTGAATACAGATTCAAACATATTTTTTTTAGTTCCTTTTTTCTGAAGTTTTGTTTTTGTCTGTTTTCTTTCACAACTAATGTGACTAATGTGGAAATGTTTTGCATGACTGCTCATACATTGCTTATATTGAATTGCTTGAGTTCTTGGTGGGGGGAGGGAAGAGGGAGGGAGAAAGAGAATTTGGAACACAATTTTTTTTTAAAAAATTGATGTCAAAAGTTGTATTTTACATTTAATTTGGAAAATAAAATTCTAAATAGGAAAAAAAGAAATTGTTTTTGGATCATTGCACCGCTGAGAAGAGCCAAGTCTATCACAGTTGATTATCACACAATGTTGCTGTTACTGTGTACAATGTTCTGGTTCTGCTCCTCTCAGTCAGCATCAGCTCATGTGAATCCTTCCAGATTTCTCAGAAATCCTCCTGCTCATCATTTCTTACATCACAATAGTATTCCATTATATTCATATTACCACAACTTGTTTAGCCATTCCCCAATTGATGGGCATTCCTTTGATTTCCATTTTTTTGCCACCACAAAAAGAGCAGCTATAAATATTTTTGTACATGTGGGTCCTTTTCCCTCTTTTATTATCTTTTTGGGATATAGCCCTAGTAGTGTTAATTTTTTTTGTTTTTTGTTTGTTTGTTTGTTTTGCTGGGCAATGAGGGTTAAGTGACTTGCCCAGGGTCACACAGCTAGTAAGTGTCTGAGGCCAGATTTGAACTCAGGTCCTCCTGAATCCAGGGCTGGTGCTTTATCCATTGAACCACCTAGCTGCCCCCCCCAGTAGCGGTATTACTGGGTCAAAGGGTGTGAACAGTCCCATAACTCTTTGGGCATAGTTCCAAATTGCTCTCCAGAATGGTTGGATCAGTTCACAGCTCCATCATCATTAGTGTTCCAATTTTTCCACAGCTTCTCCAACATTTATTATTTTCCTTTTTTGTCATATTAGCCAATCTGATAGGTGTCAGGTGGTACCTCAGAGTTGTTTTAATTTGCATTTCTCTAATCACTAGTGATTTAGAGCACTTTTTCATATGGCAGTAGATACCTTTGATTTCTTCATTGGAAAACTGCCTATTCATATCCTTTGACCATTTCTCAATTGGGGAATGACTTGGATTCTTATAAATCTGATTTAGTTCCCTACATATTTTAGAAATGAGGCCTTTATCAGAAATACTTGCTGTAAAAATTGTTTCAGCTTTCTGCCTACCTTCTAATTTTGGCTGCATTGCTTTGGTTTGTACACCGACTTTTAAATTTAATGTAATCAAAGTCATCCATCTTGCATTTCATAATATTCTCTATCTCTTCTTTAGACATAAATTGTTTTCCTCTACAGAGATCTGAGGGGTAAACGACTCCTTCCTCTCCTAATTTACCTGTGGTATCACCCTTTATGTCTAAATCATGTACCCATTTTGAGCTTATTTTGGTATACAGTGTAAGATGTTGGTCTATGCCTAGTTTCTGCCATACGACCTTCCAGTTTTCCCTGCCATTTTTGTCAAATACTGAGTTCCTATCACTGAGCCAAGTTTATAAGAATAATTCCCCAATTGATAAATGGTCAAAGGATATGAATAGGCAGTTTTCAGAAAATGAAATCCAAATTATCAATAGCATATGAAAAATGCTTCAAATCACTAATAATTAGAGAAATGCAAATTAAAGTAACTCTGATTTCACACACACACACACACACACACACACACACACACACACTCATTAAATTGGCAAAATTGACCAAAAAAGGAAAATGACAAATGTTGGAAAGACTGTTGGAAAACAGGTAAACTAATGCACTCTTGGTTTTTAATGGTCCAGTCATTCTAGAAAGTAATTTGGAACTATGTACCCAAAGCTATTAAACTGTCCATACACTTTGACCCAGCAATACTGATACTAGGCCTATATTGCAAAGAGAACCAAAAAAAGGGAAAGGTTGCATACATAAAAAAATATTCAGAGCAGGTCTTTTTGTGGTGACAAAGAAATTGGAAACCTAGAAGGAGCTCACAAATTAGACAATGACTGAACAAGTTATGTTATAGCAGGTGATGGAATACTTTTGTCCTGTAAGAAATGATGAAAGATTCTATCTACTATGCAACAGTGACTATATTTGGGACACCAGAAGGTTGAAATGAGCATTTCTGGAAGTTCATTGCTCAACAGGATATAAAAGTCAGGTTAATTATTAGATGTCTTTGCCCTCCAACAGTAAAAGATACATCAGTTATAATTGACCATGTTTGCTTACATTCAACCCACACCAACTAAGGCAAAGGAATACAAGGAATTGTTTTTAGGATGCCTAAACTCCTTGAAGATTAGATAGGTGATACATTAGATAGATAGATAGATAGATAGATAGATAGATAGATAGATAGATAGATAGCCTGAGTTCTCATATATGATGAATTTGGGCTTCATCAAATGAATCAAACCAGTCATGTGAGAAAATGGATAGTTGTTTCCTCTCAATGTGGAGTCAATCATATTCTTCCTGACCTGTTTATAGGACAAAGGTCTCAGATCCCCTCCTCCCCCTCAGATTAACAAAATCACATGGTTCAAGGAGTCCGGGTCTCAATAAGTTCTGCTCCAGAGTTGTGTCCATATAAGGAAGTATAAGGTCCACTACTGAGTTATGCCCATACAAGGAAGAGGGGTGAGAATACTGTATTCCGATTAGCTAGTTTTTGCGAGTAGATTGTAACCCTTGAGTAATTGGACCAGTGATGAAAAGGGGGGGGGTCCATTTACATTAGGGACTAGGGTATAAAACAGGGCCTGTGAGCCCCCTTTCTTTGTACCCATTAGCTGCACACTAGGGTACCTCCTCACAAGAAGAAAATAAAAGAGTCTTTGTCACATCACTGCTGAGTTCCCAAGGATTATTGAGAAGAGGATTGATTTTCCCTCACAAGTCAACAGCAAAGACTAATATCCAAAGATAGATGGGGTAATTATCTGGTAAATGTGAACAATACAAATACCAAAATTTATTTCATTTGGAGCAAAAAGTCCTATAAACTGCTAAAATTTTTCTGATGTCTTTCCCTCTCCACTTCAACAAATATAATCCATTTAAAAGTAAAAAAAAAAAAAAATGATGAAAGGGATAGTTCAGAAAAACCCGGAAAGACATATGAATTAATGCAAAGTGAAGTGAGCAGAACCAGAACAATTTATACAATAACAGCATTGTAAAAATAAACAACTCTGATCACCAGAATAATTAACCATAATTCCAAAGGACTCATGGTGAAGTATGCTATCCACCCACCTCCAGATAGAGAGCTGATGGACTCAGAGTGCACACTGAATCACATTTGCTTTCCTTTGCTTTCCTTTTCCCTTTTTTTGAAGGAGCATGGAAAATGTCATGATTGGCTTTGACTATATTTGTAATGATTTCATTTTTCTTGCTGTCTTAACAAATAGGGGAGTGGGAGGGAGAAAATTTAGAATTGAAGATAAAAGAAATCGAATTTAAAACAAACAAACAAATAAACATGATGGCCATGGCGGGGGTGGGGCGGGGGGTGTATTATACTTCCTGACTGATCATAGTCCATTTCAGAATTCTGAAGATTGTGGTTATCTGAGCTCTTGTAGGAGAGTTTCCAAGAGGTTGTAAAAGCCCCTGTCACCTCTCTTCTGGAGCCAACAATTCAATAAGTCAAATCAACAAACATGTATTAAGCCTCTAAAATGTGCCACATATTGTGTTTAATGATGGAGAATCAAAGGAAAAAATAGTCCTTGATCTCAAGGAGCTTACAGTCTATGGGGAAAACAACATGCAAACAACTATATATGTATATATACAGAATATATTGGGGGTATTCCAAGAAAGCACTACAATTAAGAAGAACCAGAAAGACTTCTTGTAGAAAGTGAGTTTTTAGATGAAACTTGAAGGAAGCCATGAGGAGGAGAGGAGAGAAGGGAGAAAATATCAGGCATAGTGGACAGCCAGTGAAAATTCCCAGAGTTGGAAGCTGGGTGTCTTGGAATAGCAAAGAACTGCAAGGAAGTCAGCGTTACTTACTTGTTGTGGTCAATAGTAAGGTATAAGACTGGAAAGGTAAAAAGTGACTAGGATGTAATGGGTTTCTAAAGTCAAACAGAGAATTTAATATTTGATCCATGAAGCAAGAGGGAGCGACTTACCTCTATTGAACATGGAGGAAGGGATGGGTTAGAATGACATGATCAGACCTGCACTTTAGGAGATCAGTTTGATAGTTGAGTGGCGATTGGTTTGTAGTTTATGGTAGCTAATGAAAAAAAAAATTATACAGTACTCTAAGGTTTTCTAACTATCTTACCAATATTAGGTAATTTATCTTAACAACAAAACTGTAAAGTAGGTTCTATTATTATCCCTACTTTAGAGATGAGAAAACAGGAAGACAGTGGATAAATAACTTGAGCAGGTTCACACAGCTAGTAAGATTCTAGGACTGGATTAGAATTTATCTTCTTGTCTCCAATTCCAGCACTCCATGCTACCTAGCTATCTGTAAAAAAAATGTTTCTTTAAACATATTTGCTTTTGGTTGGGGGGTGGGGTGGGATCAGGTTCATTGAGTGGAAGTTTAAGGACCACTGGATACAACTCAGTAAATTCAGCAATTAGGACCTCAAACAAAAAATTTTGGAAAGTTTCTTGACATCCCACTTTCTCCTGGCCCTTGAAGCCAATACCAACAATAAAAATGATTAATTATTTAAAGAAAATTGATTTGATTACTACAATAGAAACAATATAGCTATTGAATTGGATTACTGATCTCTATGTAAAGTAGACCATAAATATAAGATTTAATGGCTGTAAATTGGTACATTGCATCCTTTTTGTGGGAAATTCTGTTGGACTTTCCACCAATATTGTTTCCTTCATCACACTTCTCTTAAAACTTTGTTTAGTCTGTGCTTTCACTTGGAAAACATAAATTTGTGAGAAACATTCTAGGCATACTGGTGATAAGAATGAAGACTTAGTCCCTATCCCTGTCTGGTTGAGTGTACGCTCTACTAGAAAAAACCAGGGCAGCTAGGTGGTGCAGTAGATAGAGCACTGGCCCTGAAGTTGGGAGTACCTGAGTTCAAACCTGACCTCAAACACTTATTAACTGTGTTACCCTGGGCAAGTCACTTAACCCCAATTGCCTTAAATATCCGGGGCCATGGGGCAGCTATGTGGAGCAGTGGATAAGGCACCGGCCCTGGATTCAGGAGGACCTGAGTTCAAATGCAGCCTCAGACACTTGACACTATAAAGAATTAATCATGATTTAGAAGTCTCAGCACGCCAGCAGGACTCAGGCACTGGGCCTCCACTTTGGCACAGTGCTCCACCCACCTCACACCAATGCCTATGTCGGCCTGGCCAAATTATAATGATGGGAAGCTGGGTGAGGGCAGTCAGGTGACATTTGGCATGCAGAAGCTGGGAGGCTGGCCATTCTACAACCAGCTGTTAATTCTGTCAATCAGGGTTGCCAGCCAATTAGCTTCAGGCTGTGTGTGACCGCCCTGTTTCCTGTGAAAGAGGGGGTTGGTGGTAAGGAGAAGGAGGAGATTCACCATTCTGGCTTTGTAGCTGGAAAGAGATGGGACGCAGCAGCCGTATATTCTGCTGAGCCCCAGGAGGTGGTGTGATTCAGGTCGTATTATCTTCCTTCCCCCATTCCTTTTCTTTCCTTTCCCTTAATTCTATTAATCTTACTTGTGTTTTTAAATTTGTTCTTTTTTAATAAACCCTGTTCTGTTTTTGAAAGAGTCTGTTAATCTCCTTCCTTGCCCCAATATTGAGGTAAGCCGCTTAACCCTCCCCAATTAAAATTTGGCCCCTACAACACTTATTAGCTGTGTGACCCTGGACAAGTCACTTAACCCTCATTGCCCTCCAAAACAAAACAAAACAAAACAAAATGAAAAACAAAACAAAAAACCCAAAACCAAAACCAAACCAAACCAAAACAACAACAACAACAAATCCAGGGCCATTTTCAATTGTCCTAACACATATCTTGCCACTGGAGCCAGATGGCTCTGGAGGAGAGAGTAAGGTTGGTGACCTTGCACAGCCCTGCCTCACTTATTTAAAACCAGTTCGCTGAAAGTCATGACATAACCTCCCAATGTCATGGTCCTCTCTGAGAATGAAGGACAAATAACAAGAATAATAGACAAAATAATAAAATCCAACATTTCAATTTTAATGGAAATACTGGTTAGTGAAATGAAGATAACCTGAAGAATTTGACTAGTTCTCTTTTGATTCTTATGCAACTCTAAAATGAATTGTCCAGTTTTTTTTGAAAACCTGCTTCCACCCTCTTTACCCAAGGATCTTCCCCAGGTGTCCCAGACAGAAGTCACCTACATGTTTCTATCTTTACTCCACGGTTTTCCTAGTAAGATTCCCTTAGTCCCACACACCTGACTCCTAGATTCTGTCTTCTCTTAAGGACCTTCTTGAGAGTTCTATAGACAGCCTTAGATCGGATCCATCTTGAAGAGTCAGCCCCTAGTCCATATCTTTTCCTGCTCCTACCTTGTGAGGCAATTCTGCTGGGTCTCACAGAACACAAACTTGACACTTGAAGCTGGACACTGAGGAAAGACTTTGAACAGTCCAATCAATTGCGTCCCTCAACAGACTTCCCACAAGCCACTCTTCTACAAGGATCCATTCCTCAATGGTTAACATAATCACACCCCTTCATGTTCCCTCTATCTCAATGATTCTGAAACTCTGGGTACAATCAAACCCCAGTCCCTATTATCTACTATCCCTTCCCTTATTCCCATTTCTCTTAATCCTCACTCCTTCAGCCACCATCAAACTCCAGATCCATCTCCCTTTTCACTATGCCATTTAGAATCCACATTCCATAATTAACAAACTTGCTTTTATTTTTAATCTTTTCCTTTACCAACTCCTCTAGTTTCCTGGCTCTCACTGAGACCTGGCTCCATCCTGCATCTATAGACACCCTTTCCAAAACTGGTTGGAATTTTACTCATATTCCTGATTTAATGGTTGTGATAAGTCCAAGTTTACCAGCTAATCCACATTCTGTTGGCAAACATCTATCAATGCCCAGGCCATTCTTCTTCTTTTCTCAATAATTTAGTACCTGGTTCACAATATTCCTCTCTATCCCCAAACTCCTTTCTTCAACATACATCTTGATGATGCTGCAACTACCTTAGTTCCACAGTTTCTCAATTGACCCATTTCCCATGACCTACTCTTTTACTTTACATGAGTGACACACAGAGAGGGTCAGACTCTTGATCTTAGCATTACTCATAGGTACTCTACTTCTTTGTTCACAAACTCCCATATTCCTTTATCTGATCATAATCTTATTTTCATTTCACCTTTCCCTATAATGCCCTCCAATACTTTAGTCTTCAATATGACCTCTAATTCCTCCATCTCTCAGTTCTTTCCTAGGATATAATGCCTAACCTGATTACACTCCCTTCCTTCTCCATCTCAATACTTCAGTGAATTGGTTCAATTCTAAGCCATTTTCTACACTCAAGTCTCCCACCCCCACCCCTTCTCCTTATCCCATTTCCAATAATCCATTGCCAAACTCTAATTTTGGATGATTCCCACCACCTTTGCTTCTATTCATCTACTGCTGAATAGAACTGAAGTCCTGAAACTATACCGACTGGGTGCACTACAAATTTATGTTACATAATCTCAACTGGGCCCTCATTTGCCCCAAGAAAAACTTTTTTACACCTCCCCAATTCTGACTCTCCACAGTAGCTATTCCAAATGCTTTCATGCTTGTTCACATGTTTCCCAAGGCACCCTTTCCCCTTACTCTTTCAGCTGAGGACCTCTCCTAAATGTTCACTGAAAAAATTGAAGCCATTTTCTGGGAGCTTTCTTTTCTCCTTTGCTCTTCATCTCATGTCATTCAGATGTCTTCCTTCACCATCTCCTGCTTCACCACTGTTTCTTGTGAAAAAGTGGCTGATTCTGTGGCACTCAGCTTTCCTTATAGTCTAACTCTCACAGCCATACATTGTTACTGGAAAAGACATAGCTTTGACTCTGTGGACCTTTGTTGGCAAACTAATGTCTGCTTTTTAGTATGCTTCCAAATTTGACATAGCTTTCCTTCCAAGGAGCAAGTATCTTTTAGTTTCTTGGATGCAATCACCATCTACAGTGATCTTTAGTCCCATAATATAAAATCTGACACTGCTTCCATTTCATTAATAAAGGGGAAAAGATTAAAATTTCCCATTATTGTTCAATTAGAATAGAGGATTTTTTTGAATGTTCAGACAAAATTGTTCTTTCCAAAGTTACCAATGATCTCTTAATCATCATATTCAATCAATTATTTCAATTTTCATCCTTCTTGACCTCTCTGGATTATTTTCCATTGTTAACCACTCTCTCTTCTTCCTCTTGGATACTCTCTCCCTTTTGAATTCTAATGATACTACTCTCTCATGTCTGATTGTTCCTTTTCTATCTCTTTTGTTGACTCATCACTTCACATAATACTCTCTAAGTATTCTAAAGATCTGTCCTAAGCTTTCTTCTCTTGTCTCTACACTCACTTGGTGACCTCATCAGCTTCTCAACCCTAGTCTTTCTCCCAATCTCCAGTCCTACATCACCAACTGCCTATTAGACATTTCCAACTGGTTATCATGTAGGCATCTCAAATTATTATGTTCAGAATAAAATATACAATAATTCTCCCCACATTTCCTTTGTTATTATTGTTCAGTAATGTCCAACTCTTCATGACCCCATTTGGGGTTTTCTTTTCTTTAATTTTCTTTTTTTTTTTTGCAGGGCAATGAGGGTTAAGTGACTTTCCCAGGGTCACACAGCTAGTAATGTCAAGTGTCTGAGGTTGGATTTGAACTCAGGTCCTCCTGAATCCAGGGCCAGTGCTTTATCCACTGTGCCAACTAGCTGCCCTTATTTGGGATTTTGTTGGCAAAAATACTGGAATGGTTTGCCACTTCCTTCTCCAGATCAGTTTTACAGATGAGGAAACTTGGGCATCCACAGTTAAATGACTTGCCCAGGGTCACACAGCTAGCAAGTGTCTGAGGCTTGATTTGAACTCAAGGATATGAGTCCTCCTGACTCCAGACCTGGCACTTTATCCAAGGCACCACCTAGCTTCCCCTTTCCTCAGACTTACCACTCTTTTTAATTTCCCATTATGATAGAGGGACTCATAATCCTTCCAACTCCATGACTCCTCACTTTCATCCCACACATCCAATCAGTTGTCAAATCTTATCATTTCTAACTCTCTCTAACATCTACTCACATAACTACCATTGTAGTTCAGGCACTTATCCTCTCTCTCACCTATATTGGTCTCCCTGCATTAAGACATCCCCCTTCCCCCCCCCCCCCGCCCCCGCAATACACACACACAATTTCTCTTCCAGACATCTGCCAAAGTGATTTTCGTAAAGTACAGGCCTGATCATTTCACTTTCTTTCTCAGGAAACTCTAGTGGTTTTCTATTACCCCTAGGATCAAATATAAATTCCTCTGTTTGATATTTAAATTTCATCACAACCTAGAAACTTTTTTTACTTTTCCAGGTTTCTGACATATTACCTCCATGATCTCTGGGATCCAGCCATACTGTTCTACTCACTGTTTTGCACACAAGAAACCCCAGTTCTCATCTCTGTGTCTTTGTATTCCCCCATGCCTAGAATGATGTTCCTCCTCACCTCTGCCTCTTGAAATTCCTGGTTTCCTCCAATATTCAGCTCAAATGTTACCTTTCTGCCACTCTCCAATTGCTAGTGCCCTACCTTCCTAAACTATATTGTATTCATATTGCATATTTAAATGAGGAGGAGGTGAGGAAGGTAGAATGAGAAGTGTATTTGGTTCTTCACCCTGTGCCGATGTAACCACTGAAAACAAAGGGCAGAAAGAAGTCTTAATAGGTTAAGCAAAAGGGGATTTCCCCCCTTGTGCCACCCCCTATTTACCATGGCATTTAGAGGGTCTCCGAGTTGGAGACTCTGAAATGAGCAGGAAGACAAGACAGAGTCTACTGATAGACATGGACACAGAGAGGGAGGGACTTAAGTCATGAAGCATCAGACCTGAGAGCCAAGAATAGTGTCAATTATGAATTTAAAGGAATGAAGGGAGATCCTGGAAGGATGGGAGATGACCTGTAGCGAAGAGGAAGGACAAGGAACCCAGCTAAGTGACCTTCCCAGTAGAAATTCTGTGCAGATCTCATTGTAAAGTCACTTTCTTTTTTTCTTTTTTTTTTGAGGGGCAATGAAGGTTAAGTGATTTGCCCAGGGTCAAACAGCTAGTAAGTGTCAAGAATCTGAGGCTGGATTTGAACTCAGGTCCTCCTGAACCCAAGGCCAGTGTTTTATCCACTGCACCATCTAGCTGTCCCCTGTACAGTCACTTTCAATTCAATCAAGGAAAATCTTTATGATTCTCAAAGGGGCAAAAGGGCATAGACAAGTCTGGAAAGTTAAGTATAGGCAGGTCCACTGTCTTTCTAATTCTGTTCAGGAGAAACCTTATCATACTTTGCAAAGGTATAATATAGTGTTAACTTGTCCTTTCACTTTGCCAACATATTAACACCTCATTACCTCTGTTATTTACTCCTTCACTTTCTAAGATTATGTCAAGGGTAAAATGAGAAACTAGATCCCCCTCCATAAGGGGGATACACACACATACACATATGTATGTGTGTATGTGTATGTGTATGTGTATGTGTATGTGTATGTGTATGTGTATGTGTATATATATATATATATAGTTGTTCAGTTGTGTCTGACTCTTCATGACCTTATTTAGGATTTTCTCGGCAAAGATATTGGAGTGGTTTGCCATTTCCTTCTCTGGGTCATTTTACATATGAGAAAACTGAGACAAACAACATTAAGTGACTTACCCAGGGTCACACAGCTAGTAAGTTTCTAAGACTGTATTTGAACTCAGGTCTTCCTGACCCCAAGCCTGGCACTCTATCCGCTGTGCCACCTAGCTGTCCTTATACATATATTATCTAATTTATCTATCTATCTATCTATCTATCTATCTATCTATCTATCTATCTATCTATCTATCTATCTATCTATCTTTCTATCTTTCTATCTATCTATAATCTATCAACTATCTTATTTATATATATGAATACTTATGTGCATGTTTGTATGTATGTGTATATATATGTGTGTGCATGCATGAGTGCTTGCATACATGTGTGTTTATAGTATCCCCATTAGAATGTAATACCCTTAAGAACAGGGAAAGGATGGTTTTCCTTTTGTCTTATATTCCCAGTGTTTAGCACACAACCTAGCTCATAATAGGAGTTTAATAAATATTCACTGATTGGTTGAATACAATTCTTAGGGTAAAGACAGTTTTGCCAGTTTCCACTGTGATGTCTATAGTGTAGAATTTATACTAAAATACTAAGGGAATTAAAAATAAGAAAATTATTGTTATGGGTTAGAAGACAGGGAAATGTAGAACTTTGGAAAGTAGTTTGGACCAAGGATTACCTATAGTTGTTTGGTTCAGGTTAAACTCTATAAAACTTCATTCTGTGATCTTAAGACAGACTTGTGGAAGTTGATGGGGAATGCTAACAGCACTACCTCTTCTTCCCTGGATCTCGGTCATACCACTGCCCTACTCCAGGTCACAGAAATATGTGGTACATGAGCAAAATTGCTTCCAGAGCTATACACTATAAGCACCATGGGTTCTGTTAACTTCCAAAAACCCAATAGCCTGATGACACATATTTTTTTTCTATAAGGTCTATAATTTCATTTAATACCTTCATCATCTTCTTAATCTTGTTTGCCTGAAGAAATAATGAGGAGGGGGCACCCAATAGACAAAGTCTATCAAAGTAGGTAAATTCTCCCCTGGCTCTTTTCCAGGAACAGAGAGTGATATCCCATCTTTTGTTCTTTCCTTTGGCCAAGAGTCAAAAATACCCTTTAGTTCTGATTTTCTGATGATTTTCTCCTGGTTTTCTTTATTTTTAATTTGGATAATTTTTTTTTTTTTGGTGAAGCAATTGGGGTTAAGTGACTTGCTCAGGGTCACACAGCTAGTAAGTGTTAAGTGTCTGAGGCCAGCTTTGAACTCAGGTCCTCCTGAATCTAGGGCCGGTGCTCTAGATGCCACCTAGCTGCCCCTTGGATACAATTTTTAAAGGGGATGGAAAAAGCCCTAATGAGAAGAAAAAAAAATTAAAGCAGAGATAATAGTTTAGTCATTCTACCTGATAATATTCTGTAGAAGTCCAACAACTGAGATGACTAAAATCTGTATCATTAGAATCTGTAATAAAGTTCACCTGCTGGTTATCTTTGATTTAGAATTTGTTCTTTATGGTGACCAGTCTATTTTATATTAGATATTTTCTAACCAGTTTTGGGGTGATTTTCCTCAAGCACATAAAGGCTAAATTTTGTAGTAAAATTTTAAATTTAAATTTTTGCCTGTGTCAATCTTTGCAGTCTGATTGTTTATTACTCATGAGTCAAAGGATTAGTACATATTTATAGCATATATTAGTATATATAAGAGTGTAGGTGTGCCATAGTTTGTAGCTACCTATCATTTTAACTCCTTTTTGAAAAAGACAAAATTTGGGGGCAGCTAGGTGGCACAACCCTGGATTCAGGAGTACCTGAATTCAAATCTGGCCTCAGACATTTGACACTTACTAGCTGTGTGACCCTGGGCAAGTCACTTAACCCCCGTTGCCCCGCAAAAAAAAAAAAAAGACAAAATTTTAAGTGAAACAATGTTACAAGAGAATAATTTATTCTACAATTTAATTAAATCCAGCAAATATTTATTAAATGCCAAGTATGTATAAGGTGTTTTTCTAGACAAAAATGAATATGTCCCTGCCCTCCAGGATACATATACATAGATAAATAAATGTGAGATAATTTGAGGAAGGAAATCACTAAAACTATGGGAATTCTAGAGAAGTCTCATGGAGGAGGCTACACTTGAATTGAGCCTTGAAGAAAACTTAAGAATTTTAATAAGCAGAAGGGAAAAGGAAGTACTTTCCTGGCAAGAGGAATGGGCTGTGCAAAGTTATGAAGGAGGAATACTGAGTTTAGTGAATAAGTTTTAAGCCAGTTTGGCTGAAATATGAAGTATGTGATTATGGGATCAGAACATCAGAGATTTAGAGGCATGAGGAATTGTGCGTGTGTGTGTGTGTGTGTGTGTGTGTGTGTGTGTGTGTGTGTGTGTGTTTTGTGGGGCAATGAGGGTTAAGTGACTTGCCCAGGCTGGATTGAACTCAGATCCTCCTGAATCCAGGACTAATGCTTTATCCACTACACCACCTAGCTGCCCCAGTATGAGCAACTTTTGAGGTCATCAAGTCTAACCCCTCATTTTATATATGAGAAAGCTGAGGCCCAGAGGCCAAGTGATTTGACTAAGGTCAAATTTGATTAAACTGAAGGATCTGAATACAGGTCTTCTGGACTGCAGTCTGAAATAAGGTAAATTGGAATCAAACTGTGATGGGCTTTAAATATTAAGAAGAAAGGAGAAAGGAAACAACCACTTATTAAATATCTTCTATGTGCCAAACACTGTACCAGGCAGTTCTTTGGGCATAATTCCAAATTGCTCTCCAGAATGGTTGGATCAGTTCACAGCTCCACCAACAATGCATTACTGTTCCAATTTTTCCACAGCTTTTCCAACATTTATTATTTTCCCTTTTTGTCATTTTAGCCAATCTGATAGGTGTCAGGTGGTACCTCAGAGTTGTTTTAATTTGCATCTCTCTAATCATTAGGGATTTAGAGCATTTTTTCATATGGGAATAGATAGCTTTGGTTTCTTCATCAGAAAACTGCCTGTTCATGTCCTTTGACCATTTCTCAATTGGGGAATGACTTGGATTCTTATAAATTTGATTTAGTTCCCTATATATTTTAGAAATGAGGCCTTTATCAGAAGTACTGGCCATAAAAATTGTTTCCCAAATTTCTGCCTCCCTTCTAATTTTGGATGCATTGTTTCTGTTTGTACAAAAATTTTTTTAATTTAATGTAATCAAAATCATCCATTTTGCATTTTATAATATACTCTATCTCTTGTTTGGTCATAAACTGTTTTCCTTTCCAAAGATCTGATAGGTAGACTATTCCTTTCTCTCCTAATTTACCTATGGTATCACCTCTTATGTCTAAATCATGTATCCATTTTGACCTTATTTTAGTATAAGGTGTAAGATGTTGGTCTATGCCTAATTTCTGCTGTACTATCTTCCAGTTTTCCCAGCAGTTTTTGTCAAATACTGAGTTCCTATCCCAGAAGCTGGAGTCTTTGGGTTTATCAAACACTGCATTACTAGTGTCATTTACTACTGCATTTCCTGTGCCTAGGCTATTCCATTGATCCTCCACTCTATTTCTTAGCCAGTACCAGATAGTTTTGATGACTGCCGCTTTATAGTAAAGCTCCAGGTTTGGTACCGCTAACCCACCTTCCTGTGAATTTTTTTTCATTATTTCCCTGGATATTCTTGATTTTTTGTTTTTCCAGATGAATTTTGTTATTATTTTTTCTAGCTCTATAAAATAATTTTGAGGTAGTCTGATTGGTATGGCACTGAATAAGTAAATTAATTTAGGTAGTATTGTCATTTTTAATATAGTAGCTCTGCCTATCCATGAGCAATTGATATCTTTCCAATTATTTAGATCTGATTTGATTTGTGTGAAGAGTGTTTGGTAGTTGTGTTCATAGAGTTCCTGGGTTTGTCTTGGCAAGTAGACTCTCAAGTATTTTATATTATCTACCGTTACTTTAAATGGAATTTCTCTTTCTATCTCTTGCTGCTGGACTTTGTTGGTCATGTATAGAAATGCTGATGATTTATGTGGATTTATTTTATATCCTGCTACTTTGCTAAAGTTGTTAATTGTTTCAAGTAATTTTTGAGTTGATTCTCTAGGATTCTTTAAGTATACCATCATATCATCTGCAAAGAGTGATAGTTTTGTTTCCTCCTTGCCTATTCTAATTCCTTTAATTCCTTTTTCTTCTCTGATTGCTAAAGCTAACATTTCTAGTACAATATTAAATAATAGGGGTGATACTGGACATCCCTGTTTCACCCATGATCTTATTGGGAAGGCCTCTAATTTATCTCCATTGCATATAATACTTGCTAATGACTTTAGGTAGATACTGTTTATTATTTTAAGGAAAGCTCCACCTATTCCTAAACTCTCTTGTGTTTTTATTAGGAATGGGTGCTGTATTTTGTCAAAAGCCTTCTCTGCATCTATTGAGATAATCATATGATTCTGGTTGGTTTTCTTATTGATGTGGTTGATTATGTTAATTGTTTTCCTAATGTTGAACCAGCCCTGCATTCCTGGTATAAATCCCACCTGGTCATAGTGTATTATCCTGGTAATCACTTGCTGTAATCTCCTGGCTAATATCTTATTTTAGCATCAATATTCATTAGGGAAATTGGTCTATAATTTTCTTTCTCTGTTTTTGCTTTCCCTGGTTTTGGTATCACCACCATATTCGTGTCATAAAATGAATTTGGTAGAACTCCTTCTTCACCTATTTTCCCAAATAATTTGTATAATATTGGAATTAATTGTTCTTTAAATGTTTGGTAAAATTCACCTGTAAACCCATCTGGCCCTGGGGATTTTTTCTTAGGGAGTTCATTAATGGCTTGTTCAATTTCTTTTTCTAATATGGGTTTATTTAAGGATTTTATTTCCTCTTCAGTTAACCTGGGCAGTTTGTATTTTTGTAAATATTTATCCATTTCATTTAGATTGTCAAATTTATTGGCATACAGTTGGGCAAAATAATTCCTAATTATTGATTTAATTTCCACTTCATTTGGCAGTAACATCGCCCTTTTCATTTTTGATACTGGTAATTTGGTTTTCTTCTTTCTTTTTTTTAATCAAATTAAGCAATATTTTATTGGTTTTTTCATAAAACCAGCTCTTAGTTTTATTGATTAATTCTATAGTTTTTTTGGCTTTCAATCTTATTAATTTCTCCTTTAATTTTCAGGATCTCTAGTTTAGTATCTAATTGGGGATTTCTAATTTGTTCTTTTTCTAGCTTTTTAAGTTGCATGCCCAATTCATTAATCTCCTCTTTCTCTTTTTTATTCATGTAAGCATTTAGAGCTATAAATCTTCCCCTAAGCACTGCTTTGGCTGCATCCCATAGATTTTGGTATGTTGACTCATTATTGTCATTCTCTTGGATATAGTTATTGATTGTTTCTATGATTTGTTGTTTGGCCCATTCATTCTTTAGAATGATATTATTTAGTTTCCAATTGATTTTCATTCTACTTTTCCCTGGCTCTTTCTTACATGTAATTTTTATTGCATCATGATCTGAGAAGGATGAATTTACTATTTCTGCCTTTCTACATTTGACTATGATGTTTTTGTGCCCTAATACATGGTCAATTTTTGAAAATGTGCCATGTACTACTGAGAAAAAGGTATATTCCTTTCTATCCCCATTCAGTTTTCTCCAGACATCTATCATGTCTAACTTTTCTAGTAATCTATTCACCTCTTTCACTTCTTTCTTATTTATTTTTCAGCTAGATTTATCTAATTCTGAGAGGGGGAGATTCAGATCCCCCACTAGTATAGTATTACTGTCTAATTCCTCTTGTAACTCATTTAACTTCTCCTCTAAGAACTTGGAAGCTATACCACTTGGCGCATACATATTTAATATTGATATTACTTCATTATCTGTAGTACCTTTAAGCAAGATGTATTTTCCTTCCTTATCTCTTTTAATGAGGTCTATTTTTGCCTGTGCTTTGTTTGAGATAAGGATTGCTACCCCTGCTTTTTTTTTTTTACTTTAGCTGAAGCATAATATATTCTGTTCCAGCATTTTACATTTACTCTGTGTGTATCTCTCTGCTTCAAATGTGTTTCTTGTAAACAGCACATTGTAGGATTCTGGTTTTTAATCCACTCTGCAATTCGCTTCCGTTTTATAGCAGATTTCATCCCATTCACATTCACAATTATTATTACTGACTGTCTATTCCCCCCCATTCTATTTACCCCCTTTGTACTTTCCCCCCCTTCTTTCACCCTATTTTTCCTCACTGAAGTTTTACTTCTTACCCCTGCCTCCCCCAATCTGCCCTCCCTTTTTATCACCCCCCTCTCTTTTCTTTACCCTTTCCTCCCTTGCTTTTGTCCTCCCTTCTATCAGTCCCCCCTTTCCCTTCCCCTTTTGCTTCCCTAAAGAATGGGCTAAGTTTCTTTTTCGCAATGAACGTATATGTTATTCCCTCTTTGAATCAAATATAATGAGAGTAGGGTTGAAACAATGTTCACCCCTCCTTTCTCTCCCTCTATTGTAATGAGTTTTTTTTTCATCTCTTCATATGACATAATTCATCCCATTCCACCTCCCCTTTCCTCTCCTCCCCATAGACTCCCTTTTTAACCCCTTAATTTTTTTTTGTATCATCACATCAAAGACAATTTATATTTATACCCTCTGTGTAAGGTCCTTCTCTCTGCCCAAATACGTTTACAATTCTTAAGAGTTATGAGTATTATCTTCCTGTGTAGGGATATAAATAGTTTAACCTAATTGAGTAACTTTTTTTTCCCCTCTGTTTACCTTTTTCAACTTCTCTTGAGTCTTGTATGTTAAGATCAAATTTTCTATTCAGTTCTGGTCGTTTCAGCAGGAAAAGATGGAAAGTCCCCAATGTCATTAAATATCCATCTTTTCCCCTGAAAGAGAATGCACATTTTTGCTGGGTAATAGATTCTTGGCTGCAATCCAAGCTCCTTTGACTTCCGGAATATCATATTCCAAACCTTGCGGTCCTTTAATGTTGAAGCTGCCAGGTCCTGAGCAATCCTGACTGTGGCTCCATATTTAAATTGCTTCTTTCTGGCTGCTTGGAGTATTTTCTCCTTCACCTGATAATTCTGGAATTTGGCTACAATATTCCTTGGAGTTTTCCTTTTGGGGTCTCTTTTAGGAGGTGATCAGTGGGTTCTTTCAATGATGATTTTATCCTCTGATTCTATGATATCAGGGCAGTTCTCCTTAATAATTTCCTGGAATATGGTGTCTAGATTCTTTTTCTGGTCATGGCTTTCAGGCAGGCCTATGATTCTCAAATTGTCTCTCCTGGATCTGTTTTCCAAATCAGTTGTCTTTCCAATGAGGTATTTCACATTTTCTTCTATTTTTTCATTCTTTTGATTCTGCTTGACTGATTCCTGGTGTCTCATGGATTCCTTATCTTCCAACTGTCCAATTTAAATTTTTAAGGCATTGTTTTCTTCAATGAGATTATGCACCTTTTTTTCCATTTGGCCAGATGAATTTTTTAAGGCATTGTTTTCTTCAGTGAAATTATGCACTTTTTTTTTTCCATTTGGCCAGTCAATCTTTGTGCTTCCTTTTCCAAGCTGCTTATTCTTTTTTCATAGTTTTCTTGTTTTGCTTTCATTTCTCTCCCCATTTTTTCTTCTACCTCTCTCAATTGATTTTTTTTTAAGTGAGGCAATTGGGGTTAAGTGACTTGCCCAGGGTCACACGGCTAGTAAGTGTTAAGTGTCTGAGGTCAGATTTGAACTCAGGTCCTCCTGAATCCAGGGCCGGTACTCTATCCACTGCGCCACCTAGCTGCCCCTCAATTGATTTTTAAAATCCTTTCTGAACTCTTCCAGGAAGGCTTTTTGTTCTTGAGACCAATTCGCCTTCCCTCGTGAGGCTTCACATGTAGGCAATTTGAGGGTATTGTCCTCATCTGAGTTTATGTTGGCTTCTTCCCTATTGATACAGAAGCTCTCAATGGAGAGGGCTCTTTTTTGCTTCTTACTCATTATTGCAGCTTATTTATTTATTTTTTAAGTTGAGGTCTGCTCTGAGGGCACCAGGGTCCCTGTTTTGGGCTTCTTATGCAGGGGTAGAGGTGCTGTGTGACCAGCTTTTTACTCTGAGTCCTTTATAGTGTGTGCAGTTCGCCCCCCTGCACTTCCTGTCTGAGTGTACCCGATCCCGCCTGTCCTGTTCGTGACCCTACAGCTGGCAACCTGCCCTCCCAGCCGGTGCAGGTAGGTTTTTCCACTGTCCTTCTTGGCCACCAGATTTTTGAGCCAGGTTCCAGGGGCCTCAGTTGTTCGGCTGTGGCCCGCAGCTCCTGCTGACTTGCCCCGACCCCCTCAGCGCTGGGCTGCTGCCCTGCACTGGGTCTCCCTTTTGCCTGAGTCAGACTGACCTTTTCCTGAAGTCTTCTAAATTATCTCTGGTTGGAAGACTGTGTCTCTCTGTCTTTGCAGGTTCTGTAGTTTCAGAATCCGTCCAGAGGCTTGATTTAGTGGTTTTTTTGAGGGAACAGAAGGAGAGCTCAGGCAGCTTGCTGCTTCCTCTCCGCCATCTTGGCTCTGCCCCCCAAGGATTGATTTTAATATTAAAAATTCTATGTTCAGGGGGTAGCTAGATGGCGCAGTGGATAAAACACTGGCCCTGGATTCAGGAGGACCTGAGTTCAAATCCTGCCTCAGACACGACACTTACTAGCTGTGTGACCCTGCACAAGTCACTTAACCCTCATTGCCCCCCCCAAAAAAATTCTATGTTGAAATGTTGTAGTTGTAAGTCACTGACTTTACAAGAGGTGTACATATACCCAAACTTAAGTCCTAACAGTTTTGGAATAAATTTTTGCTTTTGTATAATTTTTTTTTCTTTTGGGACATACTTTTTAGTCATTAGATGGAATTAAGCATTACCAGTACTTTCCAGTAATGAGACTGTTAACATTTCACTTTATTGTTAAAAAGTGGATACATTTTTTACTAGCTGTGTGACCCTGAGTAAGTCACTTAACCCTCATTGCCCCGCCCCCCCAAAGTGGATACATTTTAGTTTTTTCATGTGAAATGTAGAACAATTCTAGTTTATTATAATGAGATAAATGATCTTTCCAGTGATATCATATGACTTGGCTATTTGTAGTAGTGTTGTGATTTACTTTCAAAATTGAAGATTAGGCAATTTTCAGTTTCAAATTGTGCAAATTCGACAGAGAACAAAAGCAAGCACATTTGCATGTACAATTGTGCTCAATTAACATAATATGATCCTAAATTTAGAGCTAGAAGGAATCTTAGAGATTTGCAAGGTCAAACTTGCATTTTATAGATGAGGAGACTTGTTGCCAGATAGTTTAAGTGACTTCCCCAGTCACACAGCTTGTGTCTGAGGTGGGATTTGAACCTATGTCTTTCCAATTCCAGATCCAGCACCCTTATCCATAATAAAAGCTTCCCTTCATATGAGCAGATGTTACTACTTTCATGCTATTTTCAAAACATATACTTTGAGTTTATTTTCCCCAAAACATTGATCAATGTATATTATTATCAAATTCATACTCTCTCAGCAAGATGCCTTGATGACTCATAGTCTGCATTTTTTTCCCAGTCAGGTAACAAACATTACTTAATTACTTGCTATGGACCAAGCACTGTGTTTGCTAAGTGCCGAAGATACAAAGAAAGGCAAAAATGCTCCCTGTCTTCAAGGAGCTTACATTGTAATAGAGGAGACAACATGTACATAACTACGGACATAAAAGATACATACCAGGAAAACAGAAGGTTATTCGGGAGAAATACCACTAGCAGCAGGGGTGATGGGAAGTGTGTGTGTTGGGGTGGTTAGGGGGAGAACTGAAAAAAGTGTCCTGCAGAAGCTGGAAATTAAGCTGAGTCTTGAAGCAAGCCAGGAGATCTAAGATCTAAGAGGCAGAGATGATGAGGGAGAGCAATGCAGTATTGGAAAAAGCCAGTGCAAAGACATAGGATTACAGGTCCAATCTTGAGAATAAAGCTACATAAATTGTCCCTACAAAACAGAAACCCAGAACCTTGTCCATGTTAGCACTAGTCTGTAAAACAATTGAATTAGTTAATCAATTTATCAATGGGTCAACATGTATTCAAATCTGTTACTCACTAGCTCTAGGGTTTTCTCTTGACCATATGTCCAAAGTTATTATGTAAAGCTTTCATGCCCATAGGGCTAGAAGCTTTGAGTAGCTTCCTGGCATATGAATAGTCTGGTACATTACTCCACACCCACAACTACAATTTTTGCCCTTGCCTTAACAGTAGGATATCTTCCAAGGACTGGAACTTGAATCTTTTTAGCAAAACTACATCACTTCTTGGCATGTATTACTTCTTACAGTCTTCATCAGCTATCTGTTCCCTCTGCCAAATTTTCAGACAACTGAGGCAAAAAGGACTGCTTTAATCAAAAAAGATTCACATACACTGTTGGCATGCTATCAGGTGGAAGTCACAAACTCTTCTCTATGTTTCCATTTAATTGTCATCTACCTTCCTGGGTATCACATTTACAGTGTTCTTCACTTCTTCCTTAAGGGATACCCTTGCAACAGAACAAGAACACTGTCTACACATTTTTCTTTAGCTAGTAATGTGTGCTGATTTCATAGCTGGCTAGTGCTACTACCCATCTCTGACAAATAGCACTTAACTTGACACTCCTTGTTGTCCAGCAACTAAGTATCTGAGGCCAGATTTGAAACTTGGCACTAGTCATCCCTATTAACCTCTCTGTACAAATTCATACTGTTAATGGCTCTCCCCTAGATGTTCTTTCCACATTTTTGTGACATTGCTCTCTCTCTCTTGATTCACTCCCTGCTTCTCTGATCAATTCTCTTCAGTCTCTTTTGCTGGATCTTCATCCAGGTCATACCATCGGTATCCCCCAATAATCAGCCCTGCACCTTCTCTTTTCCCTTTATACTTGCTCATTTGGTGACTTTATCAACTCCCATTGATTCAATTATTATATTGATGCAGATCTATTTTATTCAGCTCTAAGTCTTTCTTCTGAGCTCCATTTCTACATCACCCATGTCCCACTGGACATTTTGAAGTAGATGTCCCAAAAGGATCTTTTTTTTTTTTTTTTTTTTTAGTGAGGCAATTGGGGTTAAGTGACTTGCCCAAGGTCACACAGCTAGTAAGTGTTAAGTGTCTGAGGCCGGATTTGAACTCAGGTACTCCTGACTTCAGGGCCAGTGCTTTATCCACTGCGCCACCTAGCCGCCCCTCCAAAAGGATCTTAAATAAAACATGTTCCAAACAAAATTCAATATTTTTCTCCAAAAAAAACCCACCCTTACTTTCTTCTGAACTTCAAAGAGACCATCAGCCTTCTAGTCACTCAGGTTCATAACTTTGGTGTCACCCTTAGCTCTTCTCTTATAATCATTCCACATATCCAATCAGTTGTCAACTCTTATAATTTCTTTATTTCCATCATCTCTTACATAATTTAAACCTTCTCAACACTCACAGAGCCATCACCCAAGTTCAGGCATTCATCATCTTTTTCAAGAGCCTTCTAATTGCTCTCCTATCTCAAGAGTTTTCCTACTCTAATCCAGTCAATCAATCAAGAATTTATTAAATGCTCATTAGTACTAGGAACTGTGGTAAGCACTGAGAATACAAAGAAAAGTAAAAGCAGTCCTGTCCAGAAGGAATCAATTAATAAAAATTTAAAAGTATTTATTAAGCACTTATTTTTTCAAAGCACTGTGCTTAACTGGGGATATAAATGGAAAAGGAAGACAGTTCCATCTCTCAAGAAGCTCCCATTCTAATGGGGTAGGGAATACAAAATATATGGAAATTTTCAATTACACAGCAAATGGAAAAGTCCTATAGTCCTGAGGGCAAAGTATCAAAGTAGATGTTAATGCTTCATTTTTAATGTCACTTCTACAAAGAAAATCATATCACTTTCTAATGTAGAACCATTTGACAGTGCTAGGGACTTTGGTGGCAAGAATTTTCTTTTTCTAACTTTCCAATACCTATTACTGTAGAACCTGAAGGAGTATTTGCTAGGTTGCAACTCCACAGAGGAGATGTAATGTACCCATTTCCCAGAATGATGGCAATAAACACTGTGCTGAAAACCTTGTAGTTGGAAATCCAAGACTCTAGCTCAGGAGAGAGGTTAGGGCTAGATAAAAAGTTATGAAAGTCACTCTACTCAGCTACCAAAATTATTTCCCCCCCCCATATTTGACATGATGTGAAAGAAAACACAGATCCCCCTCTCCACCAACACACACACACACACACACACACACACACACACACAGAGTAAGTGAACAATGGTATGCTTTGATCTGCATTCAGACTCTTATCAGTTCTTTCTCTGAAGGTGGATAGCATTTTTCTTCATGAGTCCTTTGGAATTGTTTTGGATCATTGTATTGATGAGAATAGTTGTCATTCACAGTTGATCATCATACAATTTTGCTGTCACCGTGTACAATGTTTTCCTGGTTCTGCTCACTTCAACTCTACATCAATTCATGTTAAGTCTAACCAGATTTTTCTGAAATCTTCCTGTTCATCAGTTCTTATAGTATTCCATCACAGTCTTATACCACAACTTGCTAAGCCATTTCTCAATTGATAGACATCTCTTCAATTTCCAGTTCTTTGCCACTACAAAAGCAACTGCTGTAAGTATTTTTGTGCAAATAGGTTCTTCTCCCCCCCCCCCCCGCTTTTTGCATCTCTTTGGGATACTGACTTAATAGAGTTATTGATGGGTCAAAGGGTATGTTCAGTTTTATTGCCCTTTGGGCATACTTTCAAAATGCTCTCCAGAATAATTAGATAAGTTCACAACTCCACCACCACTACATTAGTGTCCCACAAAATTATTTTCCTAAAGTACATGTCTGCCTAGGTCATTTCCTAACTGAATAAGCCCCAGTGACTCCCTATAGCTTCCAAATAAAAGGCTCCATGACCTTTATAGTTCTTCATAACTTGGCCAACATGCTGTTACACTCCATGATTCATCCATACTACTTGTTATTGTTCAATTGTCCAATCTTGTCTAACTCTTTGTGACTCCATTGGGGTTTTCTTAGCAAAGATATCGAGTGGTTTGCCATTTCCTTCTCCAGTTCATTTTATAGTTGAGGAAACTAAGGCAAACTTGCCCAGTGTCACATAACTAGTAAGTATCTGAGGCCAGATTTGAACTCAGGAAGTTGAGTCTTTTGACTAGAGGTCAGGCACTCTATCCGCTATGCCACTTAGCTGCCTTCATC
The DNA here is from genome assembly GCF_019393635.1 of Dromiciops gliroides. NCBI lineage: Eukaryota > Metazoa > Chordata > Mammalia > Microbiotheria > Microbiotheriidae > Dromiciops > Dromiciops gliroides. The sequence continues at coordinate 250,607,654 of NC_057862.1, forward strand.
CATATAATTTTGTTGTTGTTCAGTCATTCAGTGACCGACTCTTCGTGACTGCATTTTGGGGTTTTCTAGGCAAAGATACTGAAGCAGTTTGCCCTCTACTTCCCAACTCCTGACTTTTAGAATGCTTAGCTTCCTTTAAGACTCACTTCAAGAGCCACATCTTCCAGAAGGCCTCTCCTGTTCTCCCCTCTTCCCTAGCTACTTTACCATCCCTCAAAGTTTACCTTCATTTCTTCTCTCTCTATCTTGCATGTTCTGATATATATATATATATATATATATATATATATATATATATATGTGTGTGTGTGTGTGTGTGTGTGTGTATGCTTAACTCTCTATTAGCCTGAATGCTTATTTCTTTTGGCTCTACCTTCTGGGGTAATATTGTAAATTGGAGAATTATATAGGTCCCTATGGAAGGAAGAGACAGAGGAGAGCTATCTTGATTATTTATAAGTCCTTTGCAATTTCTGCCTAGTGAAATAAAACCTGCCTTATATATGATATCAAAATAAGACTGCATATTGCATTGGAGTTGAGAGTCAATTTCATTTTATAGTGGAGAACTAAACACACAGAGCATTCTGATATTCCTAGGGAAATCCCTGGGTGGAGTCAAAAGCCATGATGTTATTATTGGGGAGTTTCCAAGATTAAACTATGTCCATTTGTCCTCAATTAACACAGAGATTATATTATCATTATTACAAAGTGTTTTAGAATTTCAGGTGGGTGTGAACTTTACAAGTTTTTACCACTAAGAAGCACCTAGGTGGTGTAATGAATAGAGTGCTGAACCTGGAATTAGAAAGACCTGAATTCAAATCCAACCTTTCCTTATCTGTAAAATGGGGATAATAATAGCAGAGGGAGATAAAATTTGTACGGCACTTTGCACAGTGCCTGGCACATAATAGGTACTTAACAAATGCTTGTTTCCTTTCCTTCCATCATCCATAACAGTTTTTGAATTTGTTCTTTTAGCTCTCTTCACATTGCCAACACCTTAGTTCTGTCATCACTTCTCTCTTAGATTATAATAGTAGCCTCGTAACTGGTCTTCTTCTCTGAAGTCTCTATCTTCTGTAATTCATGCTTCCAAAATCACAGATCCTATGTCATTCCCCTAGTCAAAAAACTTCAGTGCATCCCTATTGTCCATTGAATAAAACACAAACCCCTTCTCCTGCCAATTAAGGTGCCTCAAAATGTGGTTCAAATCTACTTTCCTAGTCAGTCTTATTTCATATTATTCTCCTCAGGATAACAGGATCATAGATGTAAAATTAAAAGGGACCTGGGAGTGGTAATATAGTCTATTGACCTCATTCTATAAATAGGGAAACTGAGGCTCAGGGAGGTTAAATAAATTCACATAAGTAAGAGTCAGAGATAGGATTTTAATCCAGGTTTTCTGATTTTCTGACTTTAAGCCTTCAGGGTCAGTTCTCCTTTTTTCTTTTCGCAGTGCAATGACTTACTAAGTGACTTACTTGCCCAGCGCCACACAGCTAGTGTCAAGTGTCTGAGGCCAGATTTGAACTTAGGTCCTTCTGAATACAGGGCCCGTGCTTTATCCACTGTGCCACCTAGATGTCCCCAGTCAGTTCTCTTTTCATTCTATCCCATTGTCCCCTTCTTTTACTCCATGTCCTAAACAAATTGACTTCTTAGCTGCCTCACAAACTTGATATACTATCTCCTCAATTCAGTTCAAGCAGGTCACTTCCCATTCTTAAACTGCCTTCTCATTTTTGCCTGTCAAAATCCCTTTCCTTTCTTTCAGTGCTTCCCCTTCCACAAAGCCTTGCCTGATCTGCTCCACACTCATGTGTTTCTTCCCCTCCTCAAATTTTCCTATAGCACTTTATCTGAGTACCTCTTCTGATCCATGATTGATCATTCCTTTACCATCTTATATTTATTTTTTGTGCTTGTCTTTTCCTACACAGTAAAATGAAAATGAAAGCTTGAAAGCAGGGAATTTTTCTTGTCTTCTTTGTACCTTCAGTGCTTGGATTATTACCTTGTATATAGTAAGGTTTAATAGTAATAAGAGGATGGTTGCTTATATTTAAGGTAATTTTGACACTGTGCCACATCAGCCACTCTTTCTAGAAATAGAAGGAACTAGAATAGACATTGAAGAAACAAAACTATCATTCTGTACAGATTATAAGGTTATATACTTGGAGAATTCTAGAGAATCAACTAAAGAACTAGTTGAAATAATTACCAAGTTCAGCAAAGTTGCAGGATATAAAGTAAATCCATATAAGTCATCAGCATTTTTATATATTATCAACAAAGTCCAGCAGGAAGAGCTAAAAAGAGAAATTCCATTTAAAATAATTGTAGAAACTATCAAATACTCGAGAGTCTACTTGCTATGACAAACCTGGCAATTATGAGCACAATTACAAAACACTGTGTATAAATAAAGTCAGATCAAAACAATTAGAAAAATGTTGATTGCACATGGGTAGCCTAAACCAGTATAATATAAATGACAATTCTACCTAAATTAATTTACTTACTCAGAGCAATATCAAAGTACAAAAAATTATTTTATAGAGCTAGAAAAATGACAAAATTCATCTGGAAGAACAAAAGGTCAAGAATATCACTGGAATCAATGAAAAAAATGTGAAGGAAGGTGGCCTAGCCATACCAGATTGAAAACTTGATTACAAAGCAGTAATCATCAAAAATAGCCTGGTACTGGATAAGAAATAGATTGGTGGATCAGTGGAATTGATTAGGTACACAATATACAGTAGTAAATGACCATGATAATCTAACATTTGATAAACCCCCAAATCTAAGATTTTGGGAAAAGAACTCGATATTTGACAAAAATTGCTGGGGAAACTGGAAAGAACTTTTGCAGAAACTAGGCATAGACCAACCTCTCAGACCAAGATACAGAAATACTAAGATAAGGTCACAATGGGTAAATAATTTAGACATAAAAGGTGATATCATATCATAAGTAAATTGGGGGAGCATGAAATAGTTTACCTGTCAGATATATGACCAAACAAGAGATAGAGAGAATTGAAGGATATAAAATAGATAATTTTGATTAGATTAAATTTAAAAGGGTTTCACAAATAAAATCAATGCAGCCAAGATTAGAAGGAAAGTAGAAAACCTGGAAGGAGGGGAATCTATAGCAAGTTTATCTAATAAACACCTCATTTCTCAAATATATAAAGAACTGAGTCAAATTTATTAGAATACAAGGTTTCCCAATTTACAAATGGTCAAAGCATATGAAGAGGTAATCTTAAGAAGAAGAAATAAAAGCTAGCTATTATAGCCATATAAAAATGCTCTAAATCAATATTGATTAGGAAAATGGATAATATTACAGAAAAGGAAAATAACAACTGTTGGAAGGGATGTGAAAATATTGGGACACTAATGCTCTGTTGGTAAAGTTGTGTACTTATCCAGTCATTCTGGAGAGAAATTTGGAACCATGCCTAAAGGGCTTTAAAGCTGTGTATACCCTTTGACCCATCAATACTACTACTAGGTCTGTATCCCAAAGAAAATGTTTTAAAGGGAAAGGACCTATATCTACAAAAATATTTATAGAAGCTTTTTTGTGATAGCAAAAAAATTGGAAATTGAATACATGTCCTTCAATTAAGGAATAGCTGAACAAGTTATAGTATATGATTGTGATAGAATACTATTATGGTATAAGAAACGATAAACAGGATACCTTCAGAAAAACCTGAAAAGACTTACACAAACTGATGCAAAGTGAAGTGAGCAGAACAAAGGGAACATTATCTATAGTAACAGGAATATTGCATCAAGATCAACTGTCAATGACTTAGCTATTCCTGTCAATACAATGATCCAAGATAATTCTGAAGGACTTATGATGAAAAATGCTATCCATTTCCAGAGAAAGAACTGATGGAGTCTGAATGTAGACTGAAGTATACTTTAAAAAAAAAAACAACCCTTTATTTTTCTTGTTTTTGGTCTGTGTTTTCTTTCACAGTATGACTAATATGGGAATGTTTTGCATGACTATACATATATAATATGTATCAAATTGTTTACCCTCTCAAGGAGAGAGCAGAGGACAGTGGGAGGGAGAAAGTCTGGAACTTAATTTTTTTTAATGAATGTTAAAGATTGTTTTTACATGTAATTGAAAAAAATAAAACATAAAAAATTTACAATACCTGGTACTTCATCATTGTTTACAGAAGCATTATATAATGCCCTGCTATTAAAAAGACTTTTGTTTTAGTAAAACTATTACACATAGTTAACCTTAAACTAGGCACATTATGTAAATATTTACTTGAAAGTAGAACATGATTTACCTGATTTATTATTCCTTATTTCCATTGAGCTATCTATCACCTTAGCATTAAAACAATTTATTCTCTTCCATTAGTTTCCCAATCTTAGCCATAAGGAAATAGAATTTATGAATAATTACAAAAAATCTTGGGTAGTTTTAAAAATCTCACAAAACGACATGAGGATAAAGTACAAGTGAATTTTATAGCTTAAGAAATGTAATATCTGCCCTTAAATGTACTGCTTTGGGTGCCTCATTGCTATTACAAAATGGAATTTATGCAGAGATTAAGAACAATAGTTAGTCTCCTGCATTTACAATGAATTAGAGAGGTTAGAATGATATCACTGACAGCCAATATAATATCTTGAAGAGAGTCCAGACTTTTAAAGCCATTTCCTAACTACTGTTAACAAGCACAGGTGCTTCCTGATTTCAGTTCAGATTTTTTTTTAAAGCATTAACTCAGGAAAACATTTAAAATCTCTTTGTTGGCTTCTTATCTCCTGTGTCAAACCCAAGATTCTTGATCTCTTTATTTTATTTTTTATAAATGATTTTTGTTTTATATTACATTTGTTTTCTTTTTCAAAATAGTTTTTAATCCTTTATTTTTTCTAATTACATTTAAAAACAATTTTCAGCATTTATTTTGTAAAATGTTGAGTTCCAAATTCTCTCCCATCCTCCTTCATCAAGAAAGCAATCAATCTGACATAGGTTATACATATGCAGTCATACAAAACATATTTCCATATTTTTTGTGTTGTGAAAGAATACACAAGACCCCCCCCTCCCAATAAAGGCACCAAGAAAAATAAAGCTTTAAAAAATTATGCTTCAATCTGCATTCAGACTCCACCAGTTCTTTCTCTGGAAATGGAAAAGCACTTTTCATCATGAGTCTTTTGAAATTGTCTTAGATCGTTGTTTTGACAGGAATAGCTTAGTCATTCACAGCTGATCATCATATGATATTGTTACTGTCTACTATGTTCTTCTGGTTCTGCTCATTTCACTTTGTATCAATTCATGTAAGTTTTTCCATTTCTTTTTCTGAAAGCTTCCTGCTCATTATTTCTTATACCACAATAGTATTCCATCACAATCATATACTACAACTTGTTCAGCCATTGAGGGACATGTACTCAATTTCCAATTTTTTTGCCATCACAAAAAGAGCTACTATAAATATTTTTGTAGATATAGGTCCTTTTCCTTTAAAAAAATGTCTTTGGGATACAGACCTAGTAGTAGTATTGATGGGTCAAAGGGTATACACAATTTTATAGCCCTTTGGGTATGATTCCAAATTCCTCTCCAGAATGGTTAGATAAGTTCACAACTCTACCAACAGAGCATTAGTGTCCCAATATTTTCACATCCCCTCCAGCTGTTGTCATTTTCCTTTTCTGTCATATTATCCAATTTGATAGGGCTGAGGTGGTACCTCAGAGTTGTTTTAATTTGTCATTCTCCAATAGCTATTTAGAGCATTTTTTCATATGACTTTAGCTAGCTTTGATTTCTTCTTCTGAAGATTACCTTTTCATATGCTTTGACCATTTATTGATTGGAGAATGACTTGTATTCTTACAAATTTGACTCAGTTCTCTATATTTGAGATCACATTTCTTTTCTTTTCTTTTCTTTTTTTTAGTGAGGCAATTGGGGTTAAGTGACTTGCCCAGGGTCACACAGCTAGTAAGTGTTAAGTGTCTGAGGCCGGATTTGAACTCAGGTCCTCCTGACTCCAGGGCCAGTGCTCTATCCACTGCACCACCTAGCTACCACTATTTTCTTTTTTTTTGCAACAAACATTTATTTTATTTTTTCCAGTTACATGTAAGGGTAGTTTTGAACATTCATTGTCATAAGATTTAGAGTTGCAAATTTTCCTTCCTCCCTCACTTTCCTCCCCCCTCCACAAGACAGCAACCAATCTGGTATAGGTTATATATGTCCAATCCACAAGTGCTCTTTTTATCAGTTCTTTCTATGGGAGTGGATATTATGCTTCATCATTAGTCCCTTGGGATTGTCTTGGATCATTGTATAGCTGAGAGTAGTTAAGTCATTCACAATTGTTCATCGAACAATACTGCTATCACTATGCACAATGTCCTCCCAGTTCTGCTCATTTCACTATACATCAGTTCATATGAGTCTTTCCAGGTTTTTCTGGGATCATCCTGTTTGTCATTTCCTATAGCACAATACCAGAGATCACATTTATTTTCAAATATGTCCTTTCTCCCTCCCTTTCCCAATAATCCATCCCATGTAACAAAGAATGAAAATTGGAAAAATTAAAGTTCAGCTAAACCATGCAGTATATCAAGTGTATCTCTACTCAAGATGCCCCACCCATAGTCTCTTACTTTTGCAATTAATTAAGGGAAATAGGTATACTTTATTAACTTTTCTCTTTCTTATTTATGATCTCCTTGGAGTATATGTCTAGGAGTGAGATCTCTATGTATAGACCGTCTAGTCAATTTTTTTTTTGCAGGGCAATGGGGGTTAAGTGACTTGCCCAGGGTCACATAGCTAGTTAAGTGTAAAGTGTCTGAAGCCAGATCCGAACTCAGGTACTCCTGAATCCAGGGCCAGTGCTCTATCCACTGTGCCACCTAGCCGCCCCCTCTAGTCAATTTTAAAAAACATACTTCCGAAGTTTTTCCAGAACAGTTGAACCAATTCACAGTTCTACCAACAGCTTATTAATATGGCTGTCTTCCTATGGTTCCTCCAATATTGACATTTGTCATCTTCAATTTGCTGGTTATGAAATGAAACATGAGTTGTTTTAATTTGCATTTCTCTTATTATTAGAGATCTGAAGTAATCTTTCATATGCTTATTAATAGGTTTGATCCTTTTTAAAGAACTGTTTATATTTTCTAACCATTTACATACTAGGGAATGGTTCTTAGTCTTATATATTTGTGATAATTCCATATGTACATGTGCACGTACAGTACATGTACATGTGCATATGCATGTATATGTGTATAGGTATGTATATGCAGTTAGGTTGCACAGTGGTAGAGTACTTGGCCTGGATCAGGAAGATTCATTTCCCTAACTTCAAATCTGGCATTAGACACTTCTTGGGCAAGTCACTTAACTCTTTTTGCCTCAGTTTTCTCATCTGTAAAATGATGGAGAAAGAAATGGCAAACTACTTGAGTATCTTTGCCAAGAAAACCCCAAATGGGGTCATGAAGAATTGGACATGATTGAAACAACTGAATAACATGCATGTGCATGCATGTATATGTGCATGCATGAACATATGCATATATACACACATACACACAGATATAAACACAGACACATACACATAAATGTAATGTCACATTCTCATCAGAGATTTTGGATGCAAGACTTTTTGTCTTATTGACAGTTTTCCTTCTTATTCTAGCTGCATTGATTTTGTTAGTGCAAAATGTCTTAAATTTCATTTTTTAACCCTAATTTTTAAAAGAGGCAGCATGCTATAGTAGACTAAGAACTTATCTCAATGTCAGGAAAGCCTGGTGTCAAGTCTTGCCTCTGGCACAATACTGGATGTGTGATCCTGGGGAAATCACTTAATCTCTTAATGGTTCAGGCAACATTTTTGTTTTGTTCTGTTTTGTTTTTTGCAGGGCAATGAGGGTTAAGTGAGTTGCCCAGGGTCACACAGCTAGTCAGTGTCAAGTGTCTGAGTCAGGATTTGAACTCAGGTACTCCTGGCATTTTATCCACTGTACCACCTATCTGCCCCCAGGCAACATTTTAAGCCTAGAAGTTGTAATAAAAGGTGCTGACCTACATGGATGTAGTTTTTCACCAAGGAGTACCCTACAGAAATGAAATTTCAGGTCCATTCCTTATTTTTAAAAAAATTCTGAATTTAACAAGCATGAAATAAAAATGGGCATTTTCCTATACAAAATAAAACAGCATTGTACATGAAACCATGGATAGAATGACCAAATGAGATAATAATTATAAAACACTTAGCATAGTGTCTGACACATAGTGGGTGCTATTTAAATGTTAGTTATTATTATTATTATTATTATTAAATTACAGCTTGTTTTTCCCTTTAAGTATGTATAATGGAGAGGTTGAAACTACTCCATTTGGCTCTGGTGACTTGAATAGATGAGAACACTTTTTGGATTGAATCAGAACTGAATATGAAAAAGCTTATATACCATCTTGAATCAGTTCAAACAATTGTATGAAAGACTTGATCATACTCTAAGCAACCTGAATAAAAGACAGATACTGTTTCAGAACTGAGGGAAGAGATTCTGAATTTTGGGATTTTAGTATTTAAAGAGGAAGGGATATGAAGTGAGCATTTATTAAGCAACCACTATGTTTCATGCTCTTTAAAAATGCTATCTTATTTAATCCTCACAACAACCCTGTGAGGTAAATGGTATTATTATCTCCATTTTTGAAGTTGAGACTGAAGTAGACAGTGACTTTCCTAGGTCACACAGCTAATAATAAGTGTCTGAGGCAGGATTTGAATTCAGGTCTTCCTAACTCTATTCACTATTCCATCTAGCTACCTCAGCATCCATTTAAAAAGGCCAACTTGGTCATTGTGCATATGTTTTAGCATATATTGCCTTAGTTGTTTTGCTGGCTTTCTCTTTAAAATGTTTCTGTCTTGATAAGTATTAATTATATTAGTTAGTCTACAGCTATCATTCTTTGCTTTTTCCCTGCCTAGTTTAGATATTGGGAATACATTTGTCTCAAAACAGACAAAATAGCACAATCTTACACAGTCCCACATATACAGGAGAAAAAAATAATAATTATTTCCCAAACACACAGTTATGCAGATTCAACAATCAAGGAACATTTTGCAAAGTTTCCTGCTTGCTTATTCCTCAACAAGTGCCTGTCTTGGTGCTCCTCTCCAATATCAAACAAAAGACAAAAATAAAAACAAAAGAAAAGGCAAAGAAAATTAGCTTGTTATCTTGTAAGGAAATGTACCTAGGGGTTAAGTAGAAGTCACCCCTCACTCTCAGGCAAGAAACCAAACCAACTTAGCTAGCTGCTTGCAACCTGACTCTGATTCCCAGGGCAATGGGGTGGGCACTTCACCTACTCCCTTTTCCTCACCTCACTCTCCTAGGCCACACAAAGCAAGTTTAATCATTGAGTAACTTCACAAAAAAAGGAAAAAATGAAAAGAAAGGCAAACTTTCCCTTTCGGGAGATCTGGGTTTCTGCCACAACCTTGAGGCATATGGGGATTTCCACAGAGATTAGGGACCTGAGATGAACTGGCATGTGTCTTCACCCTCTAGTAAGAAACCAACTCTCCTAGGTGGAAACTCCACCACGATTCCCTCAACATATAATGCCATGTAACTAGGTTCATATTTCAAAAGCCACCCAAAATTTCCCCAATGGATCCCTGCCACTGTAAAAGCAATCCAAATGGAATTCCAAACTCACCTAATAATAGAAACAATAGGCTCATTTAGAGGAAAATATCAAACAAGGTCAAATAACCCCCCAAATCAGATTAGGACCCCTATAAAAGGAATTAGGCATTGTGTTTCTAGGCATGCAGGCAAACTTTACACTTTGGACTTGCAGTGCATAAGGACTTTGAAATATGTCAAGTAGTCTTGGTCTATTTCAATGCAAAAAGAAATTATGAACATTCTCCAGTGAGTCAATTTTCATAATTTTTATATCAGTCTCAATATCAATACTTGTATAAGTCAATAATTCATCTACAAATACTTAAAGATTTAACAAGTGCAAAATTTGGCCAAAATCATATCAAAAGGAACTGACTAATAAAGGAAACACACACTGGAAAATATGACTATACATTTATAACCCAAATCAAAGAGAGAAAAGAAATGCCAGTTTCTCAAGGATCCCATAAAACAGGATATCAAAAAAGAGAGAGAACCATGAGATACAATCTCTCTAAGCATCCTGCAAATTGCAATGGTCCAGTTTTATGCCAGATAAGACCCCATATATAGTAAGTATACTTTAGCTCAGTCTTCCAGAACTAGTCCCCCATTACATATAAAACATTATGATGAGATAAAATTATTTCTGAAATTAATGAACAAAGAAATAGAAGATTTGTGAGTGATGGCAAGATAAGATATGTGACCATTCAGTGTATATAGCTGAAGTGGAATAAAGGAGTTAGATTATGGTAATCGGGAAGGTTGATAAACTAAGAAGTTAAGGTATCTGAGGGAAGACCAATATGGATGTTGAAGTCTCCTAGCATGAGGGCAGGAGTTGAGGTGGAGAGCTGTGAGCTAGGCACTGAAGACATTAAGAAAAGAAGGCAAGTATCCTACACCTGGTGGGTTGGAATAAGCTGTCAGAAAATAACAGACACCAGAATCTGCATTAAATGATCCAAATCTGGATAGCACAAACTTCAAAGAGGGAGTTTTTGAGTGACAGTGGTTGAGATCTGGAAGTGGCAATGGGGAGCAATGAGTATTCTTTCTCCCCCACCATGAAGCTTTGATTTACTTTGTTCTCCTTATTTCCCTCCATTTGCTAATCTATTCTGAAACCCATTTTCCAATTTATGGGTACCCTTACTTGTTCCTTCTCTATTATCTCTATAAAAGGTAGAGTATTTAGAGTATATAATAAACAGTCTCCTAGGAGAGCAGAGTTTCTGGAATAATACATTTGAGGTTTCTCTGTTATTGCCTTTGTAGAACTCATCCCACTCCCCATTGTTTCTGATATGCCTCACTCTGAGAAATATCATTTTGGGTTTGGAAGCAATGTTGAATGGAAGTAGTATCATGTGAAGTGAATCACTTTGTGTCATGAGTCATGAGACTCGGGTCTTCTTCCTGCCCTTACCATGATCACTCACCACTCCCAAGGTCAGGTTATTCTATCATGCTTCTATTTCCCCTTTCCATACTAAGGGCTCGCTGCTCTTAGGGACTCATACATCCTGTCTCCTGGGGTTGAATTCTATCCTGGAAGGTACAACACTTAATGGATGTATAAATTTCCCCAGACAAAACCCAATTTTAATGTTCTATTTCTTACTAAGTAGAACTCCACCCCAAGTTGGAATGTTCTTTAGTGTCACCCGTCCATTTCCTTTTTGTAAATCCCTCCTTCCCATCTTAGCCGTTCTCCTGCAATCCTTTTATCCTATTCTCTCACAGCCTATACCCCGAGTCTTGCTGAGAGACCAAAGAAAATAGCATCTGGTTCTCAGCTCACCTCAGCACTGAGTCGGGGCCCCTGTATTATCTCTCCCAGAAAATCTATTGATTAATTTATAAAGGAATGAAAGATTTAATCCAGAGACTGACTATTCATTCAGCTCTGTCTCCTTCTCTTTTCTTGATCTTTTACAATCTCCTTAAATTTTTAACCCTTCAGGTCCTTTTTGTTTCTTGATGAGCTCTCTTTTATACCTCAATACCATTTTTTTTTTGAAACAATAGACTAGAAACATGGGGGAAAAAAACCCTGATTTCATACTGTTCTTTCTTGAGAATTGTATTTATTTACCTTTCTTATTTTTCTCTTCTTTGTAATGTTTGCAAATTGGATATTTTTCTCACCTATGTCTTTTGTTTGTTTTGCAGGAATTCTTCAAATGCCTCTCCTTGGTTAAATATCAATCATGTTTTGTGGATGATCAGGCTCATCTTTGCAGGATGTTATTCAGGGTTTACACCTTAAGCATCTCTGCTTTTGGAATGTCCTATTTCATTTTCCTCAAATTCTAATGACTACATAGGAATCCTAGGTATTCGAACTGGCATTTCTTCAGGGCTAAAGGTGTTTATCCAGGATGCTTGAAGAATTTGCTGTTTGTCATTGAAATTAAGGGCTAGGGAAGTGTAGATTTTTTTTTCTTTGCTTAGCAAACTGTGGGTTCAATCAATGACTAATTTCTGGTCTGTAGTCAAAAGTTCTGTGCAGTTAAATTTTTTTACCATATATATAGTAATATATATAATATACATTAATATATATTATAATATATAATGCATATAGCATTTTATGTTATTATTATATACATATTTAAACATTGTGATATTCATATGCATATATATGTATATACATGTATGTATATACATATATGTATATATCCATATGTTCATATAGCCATATTTGTACATGTGTGTGTATATGTGTATATATATATATATATATACACACACACATATATAAACATATTTGTTGTGTTATTCTGGGAAACCTAGGACCTTTACATGATCTCTCTTCATCCTGTCTTTAAGGTTAATTGCTTTGGGTTACATAGAATTTTATGTGTTTTTAAAGTAGTTGTTATTTGCTTCTCTTCTGCCAAATTTTCTTCCATTTATGAAATTTTTGTGTTCCAAATATTTCATTCTCTCAGAGTCTTTAGTTTGTTGGACAGATTCTCAGCTATGTCTTCTAATTTCTGTACCCTTAATTTTCTCTTCCTTAATTCCAATTTCAAAGCTCTATTTTCTAATAGAATTCTTATCATAATGCCATCTTTTAAAAGTTGCATTTCTCTTTTGGACTATTCTTGTGGTTTCTTGTGGTTGTTCTCTGTGGCTATATATAAAATTCTCTTTTTCATTTGGGTTGTTTTGTGTGCATTTGCCTTCATGCTTGTTCACTATGTTATGGCCTCTTTAAGGCATTTTTTATTTATAAATCTCTCTGCAGATTTATTTGTTTGAGGGATAGGTTTGTACTTAGGATTTATCTTTGGGGTTTTTCCTTTTCATCCTTTTTTTTTTAATTCTCAGTAGCTTGCCTCTGGCTTCACATTTCATTCTTTTCTTTCACATTTATCTCACATTTCATTCTCTTCTCCTTTTCAGTGCTGCACAGATTACCTCTAAGATGGATGCTTTCAACCCTTTCGAGTTGAGTCCAGTATGGCTCTCCCCAAAAAGTAAATTGAATAGGGAAAGGATTGACCCCAGAAGGGATTATAGTCTTTATGCTCTTGGGCATGGAATCATCTTTCCTTCTGAGCTGTTATGTCTTCCTTTTGTCACTCTTTAGTTTCTGTGTATCTGTCTGTCTGTCTCCCTCTGTCTCTGTCTTTCTGTCTGTCCATCTCTGTCTCTCTTTCAGTCAATCAGACTGAGTCACTATAACTGAATCTTAAATCACAAGCCTACAAGGGTTCTTATGTTGGATACACCTGTAGTGCAGGATTGTTTGGTGCTAGGGTTGCTAAGTAAGTTCTAAACCCTTCAGTTTTCCAATAATATTCATGAGAACATACCTTTTGTAGTGTTTGTATTTTCTTTTATAGACTCCAGGGATAGTCACTTTATATCTAATTCAGAGGTTCTTAACCTAAAATCTAAAACTTTTCAAAAAACCATTTTGATGACTTTATTTCAATATAACTAATTTCCTTTTTAATCTAATATCTTTTATGTTATGCATTTATAAACATTATTCTGTGGTGAATAGGCTTTTCTAGACTGCTAAAGGGGGTACAAGACACAAAAATGGTTAAGAACCCAAGATCTAGTAAATAATTAGTTGTTGAATTTTTTCTTTTTCTTTCTTTCTTTCTTTCTTTCTTTCTTTCTTTCTTTCTTTCTTTCTTTCTTTCTTTCTTTCTTTCTTTCTTTCTTTCTTTCTTTCTTTCTTTCTTTTTTGCAGGGCAATGAGGGTTAAGTGACTTGCCCAGGGTCACACAGCTAGTAAGTGTCAAGTGTCTGAGGCCAGATTTGAACTCAGGTCTTCCTGAATCTAGGGCCAGTGCTTTATTCACTGTGCCACCTGGCTGCCCCGGTTGTTGAATTTTTTAAAGATTTTTTTTTTTTGGTCAGGGAAATTTGTGGAAAATAATTACTTTGCCTTCTTGGTTATCATTTCTTCCTTGCCACTGCTTCTCATATAATTCCTGAGTAAAGGATAGAGAGATGTAGACTCAATATTAACATAATCAAGTGTATTTGGAACTGGTTGAATGCTTGGACTCAAAGAATATTTGTTAATGGCTCACTACCAACTTCATAGATCTACAGAAGAAAGCCATAGTGATCTATGCTTGGACTTGTGCTGTTTAACATTTGTATCAAATTTGCAAACAAACCAAATCTGGGAAAGATAACTGAAGTGTTGTTGGATGTCAGGGTCTGGATCCAAAGATATCTTGACCAGCTAGAGCACTGAGCTGAATCTAAGAAGATGGATTTCAATCAAGACAAACATAAAGTCCTACACTTGGGTCCAAAAATACAACTTCAAGGGGCAGCTAGGTGGTGCAGTGGATAAAGCACAGGCCCTGAATTCAGGAGGACCTGAGTTCAAATGTGACCTCAGACACATGACACTAGCTGTGTGACCCAGGGCAAGTCACTTAACCCTCACTGCCATGCAAAAACAACAACAACAACAAACAAAACAAACAAAAATACAACTTCAAAAGTATAGGATGGAGCTGGGGTGGCTAGGTGGCGCAGTGGATAAAGCGCTGGCCCTGGATTCAGGAGTTCCTGAGTTCAAATCTGGCCTCAGACACTTGACACTTACTAGCTGTGTGACCCTGGGCAAGTCACTTAACCCCCATTGCCCCACCAAAAAAAAAAAAAACAACCCAAAAGTATAGGATGGAGGAAGCCTGGTTAAACAGCAGATTATCTGAAAAAGTAGACCACAAGCTCAGCATAAGTCAGCAATCTTGGTATGGCAGACAAAAAAAAAACTGCTGAGAGATTACGCTATATTAAGAGATGCTTAGCAACTAGTTAGGAGTTAAATGAGAAGCTATCAGATGGTTAGCTACATCGATCTCCTTCCTTGCTCCTTTGATTACCTGTCCTTTTTTAACCCTATGCCTTCCTAAGCAGTGGTGTCAATGTTTTGGGGTCTCTGTTTCTCCTATCTGCCCCCCTCAACTCAGGTCATATTTCATGCTACCTGCTCTAAAGATAATTTATGGTACTTATGCTAAGCACAAAAATCCTAATTATGACTCTCAGTGACAGCAGCACAAAAATTCCTAATTATAAATCTCAGTGACTGACATGGTGATTTAATTATCTCTGTAAGGGAACTGCAAAGGCAATTAGGTGACACAGAGGATAGAGTGCTAGGCCTGGAGTCAGGAAGACTTGACTTCATATCCAGCCCCAAATATTTACTAGCTGCACGTCCCTGGGAAAGTCATTTGACCTGTTTGCTTCAGTTCCTTCAACTGCAAAATGGGAATCATAACAGCCCCCTAGCTAACAGTGTTGTTGATAAGGATCAAATGAGATAATATCTCTACAGTATTGGCATATAGTAGGTGTTTAATAAATCTTTTTTTCCATTGCCTTGTTTCCTCTACATATTTTTCCTCCCTTCTCAGCCAAAATCATAGAGAAAATTATCTGCTCTCCTTGCCTCCACTTCCTCTCCTTTCATTTACTCCTCATCCCTTTGTAATCTGTCTTCTGACCTCATGATTCTCATGTCTTCTTCAAAGTTATCAGTGGTCTCTTGTCAAATCTGATGGGATTCCTTCAATCCTCACCTTTCCTGACCTCCCTGATGCTTTTCACATTGCGGACTATCCTCTCCTCTTGGACACTATCTCTTTTCTAGGTTTTCATAACATTTTTCTCCTTTCATTCTCCTCCTGCCTATCTGCTTGCTCCTCAGTCTCCTTTGCTGATTAATTAATCATCCATATTGATCCATCCCCCTAGGTCTGGTTATTCCCCAAGGCTTTGTTATGGACCCTCCGTTCTTTTCTCTCTGCCCTCTTTATTGATGACCTCATCAGCTGCCATGAAGGTTTAACCTTCACCTCTATATAGATGACTCACAGCCCTAATCACTCTAAACTTCAGTCCCTCATCACTGAATGCCTATTGGACATCTTGGATTTGATATCCCAGAAATATTTTATACTCAACCTATCCAAAAGAAATCTTATTATCTTTCCCCCTAAATATATCCTTCTTGCAAAATTCAATTTTTCTGTCAAAACCACTGCCATTCTTCCAATTTTCCATTTTTGTAACCCACTCCTCTTTCCCTCACTCCACACATGCATTCAGTTTCCAAATCTTGCCACTTCTATCTCCAGAAATTCTCTTAATGATCTTATTGGCCCCCTTCTCTCTACTTACACATCATTAAGGCCCTCTTGCTTGGATTATCACAATAGCCTCCTGATGGGTTTCACTGACATCATCTCTTTCCACTCAAATTCATCCTCCTCACAGCTGCTATAGTGATTTTTCTCTATGTATAGATCTAGCCATGTCACTTCCTATTCAATAAATGCCTGTGGCTTCTTATTGCTTCTAAGATAACTATATATGCTCCACTATGTGGCTTTTAAAGTCTTTCACAGTCAGGCCCCAGTCTATCTTTCTAGCCTTGTTATGTATTATTTCCTTTCTTGTACTTTATGGCTCAGCCAAATTGGCCTTCTCTCTGTTTCTCACATGAAGCACTCCATTTCATCTATGTGCCTTTCAATAGCGATATCAAAGATGCAGCTCATGTACTCTCTCTCTCTCTCTCTCTCTCTCTCTCTCTCTCTCTCTCTCTCTCTATATATATATATATATATATATATATATATATATATATATATATATAATATATTCAGACCTTTCTTGATCCTCCCAACTATTAGTGTCCTCCCTCTTAAACTTTTTATGTTGTTTGGTCGTTTCTGTCATGTCTGACTCTTTATGACCCCATTTGGGATTTTCTTGGAAAAGATACTGGACAAGGTTTTTTTTTCCATTTCTTTATCCAGCTCATTTTATAGATGAGGAAACTAAGGCACAAACAGGAGTAAGTGACTTACCTAGGGTCAAACAAATAGTAAGTGTATGAGGCCAGATTTGAACTCAGGAAGATGAGTCTTCCTGACTCCAGGCCTGGCTCTCTATCCACTGTGCCCTGTAGCTGCCTGTGATTGAACCTACCTGAGGAGAGAACAGAGTAAAGAGAAAAGAACCATTAAAGCAGGAGACATTTTCTCTGCAAGTGTTTCTTGTACAAGCCATAAAAGCTAATATTTCAGTTGTTACTTATGGTTAATGGTCACTATACTTATTAATGGTTCAAAACCAAGTGAGGAAACTTAGTAGAACAAACTGACCATTAGCTATGTTAATGATCTGTTTAGACAAAATGATTGGTGTCTTAAACAATGGTCAATAAACTTTTATCATAAGTGTTTTTTAAAGAAAATGTCATAATATGCATAAAAATTACTTAAAACTAAGTCTCTCATTTATAGTTATATAATGTATAAATGTATAGCAATTGAGAAAATATTCTTGCTTCATCTAGTAGTGAACTTATTTCAAATTTAATTATTTAACTGTGTCAACATTATTTTATAAAAGAATATAAGGCCATTTTAAAATGTTAAATGAATTTGCAGTAGCTATGTGCAGTTAATTTTTCCCCACTTAATTGCTTTTGGTTCTGTCTGCTTTTTTATTTATTTGTAAATTCACATGAAGGCTGTATTTCAAACTGAAGTCATATAAAATTGGGTTCTCTTAAGTAGTTTGCTCATAGAGGGGTAATATATGATTTTAAAAGAATTATGGATTATTTTTAAACATATGCACACACATGTAAGTAATAACCCACTCTGGTAAGAGAAATAGTTTGAAATGAATAGACTCTAATATATGTAGATTTGGTGTTCAACAAACTACATTAAATCATGAAGTTTATGAACCAATCAAATCAAAACATTCATCATTGTTCTCTAGGATGAACTTTTTAAAAACACAACATAAAATATTTAAGCTTCCATTCTTTTCCTACTAAGAAACAATACTCTACTCATTCCAGAAGCATTTCTGTTGGTAACTAGGCTTTATGTAGGCAGTTGGTGGGCACATTCACTTGCTTGAATACATTTTAAGGTCTAATACTTTTATGTTTTCAGAACCAGCCTTTAAAGACCCTTTTCCCTGAGGAAATGTGAGGAAGAGACAGAATCAGGTTTCCATACTACCCATCCGTTCCTACTGCCCATCCCTTTTCCTTTCCACTTCCTGTCCTTCCCTTCCCTCTCAAAGTAGGAACAATATATTTAAAATTCTCTGCCTCAATTCTAAGGCAACATCCCTCAGTGAGGACATTGTATGGCTAGTGAAAAGCTCACCGGCCTTCTGCTTTTTCTAACAGCTCTGAGCCTGTGCAAACTGTGGCTGAGATCATTCTTTTGTGATAGAAATGACAGCTACAAGCCAGGACATCCCTGTTGCTGAGTTTTGTGTCTAATTCTATTTTCCACTCTTTCTTAACACCTCCAGTAGATTCTTTTCAAAGGTCTCTTCTCCTCTTCATCAGAATAGTTCAAGAACTGCTATTATCACTGGCCTTCACTGCTCTCACCCCCAAGTACCTGAGCACCTTGTTTTGTTTTATTTTGTTTTGGTGGGAGGGGAGACTGGACTTGTGATTCTATTGGCATAGGAAACTTCCAGTGAGGAAACTCATGGCCAGTGAAACTCAGCACCTTCTCTTTAACTTACAGTCTTAGAGGGAAAGTGATTTACCCAAGGCCATATAGCCAGTATGAAGCAAAGACATGATTTCAGTCTGAGTTTTCCTAAATCTTATTTCTCTATTCACTGTATCTCTTTGTTGGAATTCTATGGAAAAATAGTAATTAAAAAGATTAGAAAACACTATGGAAGTGTATTCTATTCCCATCCCACTCATGATAAATCATGTCTCTTATTTGGGGGAGAGGATAAGCTCCTACTATGTGCCAGGCACAATTTTTAGATAGCATCTACTATGTGATAGGCACATTTGTATAGCTCCTACTATGTGCCAGGCACTGTGCTGTTGGGTTTTTTTAAACAAATACTATCTCATTTGATTCTCACCACAACCCTGAGAGGTTGGTGCTTTTATTTATTATTCCCCTCTTAGTAGTAGTAGTAGGCTTCCACCAGTTGCAGACAACCATGGATCAGCGCCTTGAAGAGCCACAGGCTTCTTACTGCTCAGGAAACTGAGACAAAGAGAAGTTATGTGACTTACCCAAGATTACACCATGAGTAAGTTTGAGGTGGAATTTGAACTCAGTTCTTCCTGACTCCAGTTCCAACACTCTATCTACTGTATTACTAGCTGCTTCATTTGGTGCTTTTATTTCTATTTTTAAACATCATTTGTTCTGCCTATAGCAAGTATGCCAAAATTTGCTCTAGGAAGTCCTCTCCCTTTTCCTCTTCTCTTTCCTTGATAAGGAGTAAAATCTTTCCAGAACAAAGCATAAAATCTTCATTGCCCCATTGATGAGGTCCTTTTTCTGGAATTGACCTAAGGCCACTAGTACCTGGGATATTATTTTTTTCTTTTGAATTTGTCTTTTCACCCTCTATTTAAATATATAACTTCCAGCACCAGGATGGCTCAGTAGGGGCCAAAATGATGGAATGATTCTTTGGCTACAAACATGGCTTAATGGAATAAATAAGCCTCATTTTGCCCCTCCCAAATGAGGGGGCCTTATGATGTGTTGTTTGCACAAACAAAGCAGTAAATAATATTTCCATGTCTATTTTAGCAGTAACAAATGCGAATTGGACAGCTGCAGTATGCAGGATTCAACTAGAGAGGTATGGGTTATTCCTGGAAGTCAACCCATTGTTCCCTGATTTGTTCTAAGGAGCTACTCTGACTTTTCTCATTATAAAGCTCTGGGTGGATTCCAGGAAGCACTGGGAATCACCACTAAAGGCAATCTGCCAGGACCAAGGAAGAGTTCAGTATTGCTGCTCAGGAAAGAGGAGGAGGCTGAAGCAAAGCAGCAATCAATAAATACATCAATAAATAAGCCAACTTAATGAGATCTTCACACTTAGGGCACTGGGGCACTCTTTCAAGGCCTTTCCTCCTGAGCCAGCTAGGTGGTGTAATGGATAGAGCACTAGGTCTGGATTCAAATCTGGATTCAGACACTATGTGACTTTGGCCAAGTCATTTAACTTCTGTTTCCTCAACTGTAAAATGGGAATATTAGTTCCTACCTCCCAGGATTTTTGAAAAGATCAAATGAGATAGTATTTGTGAAGAATGTAGCACAGTGCATGGCACAGAGTAAGTGTTTAATAAATGTTTTTTCCTTCCTTCCTTCCACCTATCCGCTGGATGTTTTAGGGATAGTCATAGTGAGCACATCTCCCATGAAAAGCTGCTCTCACTGTAGGTAATAATCAGAGCAGAGAAAGCCATAAAACTTCCATAGAGCCTATGATGTAACCACTAATGATTCTTTTCTTCCAGATAGATTTTCTCCAATAGGATCCTACCAGAGAGTCAGTGCAGGAAGATGGTGAGGTTTGGGGCATAAACCGTTCTCTCCATCTTCAAGAACTGCTGGAGGGAGAAACCAAGATGGTGGAGGAAAGGCAGGAACTCACCTGAGCTCTGTCCAAAACCCCTCCAAACAACTTTAATGTCCCAAAACAAATTCTGGAACATTAGAACCCACAGAAAGGCAGAGTGAAACAATTTTCCAGCCCAAGACAACTTAGAAGGTCAGCAGGAAAGGTCTGTTGCACCAGGGTGAAAGTGGAGTGTCGTCTAACTCAGGCCCTGCCCCAGCAAGCCAACAGTAGGCTCTGGGGACCCTACTGAATCAGTGGTAGCAGTGGTAGTGGTTTCCAGACTTCTCAGCCCACAGGTAATAATGGGGTCAGACAACTGATCAGAAGCAGTTTACAGGGGGTCCCTTTGCAGGCACCAAGGACTGGACTCTGGCATTGCCCATACTTGGATCTGAGTCTCAGTCCCAGAGCAAGGAAGAGCAATAGCACAATGACTGCAGGAGATCTTGCATCCTGTTTACAGTTTTAGGGCGGGAAAGAATGTGGTCACTCAAAGTCCAGAACAAAAGCCAGGAGAGCAGTAAACACACCTCTCCCTAAATCATACCACTTTGAACTGAAAACTTATGGGTTCCCCACAATTATCTCTGAAAACAGTTGCACAAAAAAAAAATCCTGAAGCTTGGGACAGTGCCCACATCTCCACTTTGGAAGCAAAGCCCCATGTTAACAAAGGGTTAAAAGTCAAGAAATAGTCTGGAAAATGAGCAAACAGCAAAAAAACATCCTGACTATAGAAAGTTCCTATGGTGACAGGGAAGATCAAAACACAAGCTCAGAAGAAGAAAACAGTCAAAACTCCTATATCCAAAGGTTCATAGAAAAATATTAATTGGTTTCAGGCCATGGAAGAGCTTAAAAAGGATTTTAAAAATCAAGTAGGAGACATAGGGTTAAAAATTGGGAAGAGAAATGAGTGATACAAGAAAATCATGAAAAAAAAAAGAGTCAATAGCTTAGTAAATGAGGCACCCAGAATTACTGAAGAAAATAATACCTTAAAAAACAGAATAGGCCAAATGGAAAAGATGCACAAAAATCCAATGAAGAAAAGAATTCCTTGAAAAGCAGAATCAGCCAAGTGGAAAAAGATATATTCACTGAAGAGAAAGACTCCTTAGAAAACAGAAGTGGAAAATGGAAAAAAGAGGTGCAAAACTTTACCGAAGAAAAAAGTGCCTTAAAAAGTAGAATTGGCCAAAGAAAACATGAAAAAAATAATTCCTTAAAAATTAGAATTGGGTAAATAGAAGCTAATGACTTTATGAGACATCAAGAAACAATGAGACAAAATTTTAAAAATGAAAAAATAGAAGGAAATATGAAATATCTCATTGGAAAAACAACTGACCTGGAAAATAGATTGAGGAGAGATAATTTAAGAATTATTAGACTCTTTTACAGTTAGTGTAATATGGATCCTTTGGGTCAATACCCACATTGGTGAACACTACACATATACTTCCTAAGACGATACCCCTGATATAGGCAGACCTAGGCCTCTATCACCTTCTTGATCATTATTTGCTCTTTGACCTTGGCTGAGGTCAAGATGCCACTTAAGTCACTTCCCACCCAGAGTCATGTCTGCCATTTGTTACCTACCAGGTGATGTAGGAGATTGTACTGGAATGAGTCATCACTTACTGGCTGCTGGACTATGAAACTGGGACTGTAGGGAGGAGGACCACTGCCCTGGGTACCCTGTCCCTTCCTAACTACCTTCCTCTGGACAGGGCTTTTTAAAGTGCAAGCTTCTGATAAAAGTATTTTATTTTTTTCCAGTTACATGTAAAAATAGTTCTCAACATTTGTTTATACAAGCTTTCCAATTTCAGGTTTTTCTCCCTCCCTCCCCCTCCCTTAGACAGCAGGTAATCTGATATAGGTTATATATATACATAATAACATTAGTCATATTATAAGAGAAGAATCAGAACAATGAGGAAAAACCTCAAAATAGAAAGAGAACAACAGCACCAAAAGCAAAAGAAATAGTATGGTTCAATCAGCATCTCTACTCCACAGTTCTTTTTTTTTTCTGGATTTGGAGATCCCCTTCCATCATGGGTCCCCTGGAACTCTTCTGTACCAATGCATTGGTGAGAAGAATTTAGTCCATCGCAGTAGATCAACACATAATGTTGATGATACTGTGTATAATGTTCTTCTGGTTCTGCTCATCTCACTCATCATCAGTTCATGCAAATCCTTCCAGGTTTCTCTGAACTCCTCCTGCTCATCATTTCTTAAAGCACAATAGAATTCCATTACATTCATATACCACAACTTGTTCAGCCATTTCCCAATTGATGGGCAATCCCTCAATTTCCAATTCCTTGCCACCACAAAGAGAGCAGCTATAAATATTTTTGTACATGTAGGTCCTTTTCCCTTTTTTATGATCTCTTTGGGGAAAAGACCCAAAAGTGGTATTGCTGGGTCAAAGGGTATGAACAGCTTTATAGCCCTTTGGGCATAATTCTAGATTGTTCTCCAGAATGTCTGGATCAGTTCACAGCTCCACCAACAATGCATTAGTGTTCCAATTTTCCCACAGCTTCTCCAACATTCATTGTAAAATGCAAGCTTTTTGAGGGCAGTGATTATCTACTTTTTATAATTTATATTCCCAATGTCTGACATTAGATAAGTACACTTAATACATGAATGATAAATGTTTCAATAAATTCTTCTTGAATTAACAATATAAATTTTACTTTATTTCTGTAAGCATTGTTTTATGGTTGGATCTATGTAAGTCCTATGTGCATTTTGGTAGGAAAATGACTGCTTTAACTGCCATATATTTGGTAAACTGATATTAAGAATCTATTTTAGGGGAGGCTAGGTGGCGCAGTGGATAAAGCACTGGCCTTGGATTCAGGAGGACCTGAGTCCAAATCCAGCCTCAGGCACTTGACACTAGCTTTGTGACCCTGGGCAAGTCACTTAACCCTCATTGCCCCACAAAAAACAAAACAAGAAACTATTTTAAAAATTGATATGTCTAATAATACATACTCCAATCAAACAAATCTTTAAGTAAACACCAGCTTACATTAAACATGTTAAAAGAACACAAACAAATTTCTGAAGAAATTTAAATTGTTAATAAAAACACAAAAGAGGCTTAAATTACTTAGGATTTGCAAACCAAGACAATCTTATGTCCATGAGTATGTAAAAATGGCCCCCCAAAATGTTGAAAACAGGTGAAGAACCTGAGACCCACAGGGATTAAGCAACTTGCCCAAGGCCACTTCCCATTAATTTCTGCAAGCCCCATAGAGCTCTCTTTTGTAATAAAATAGAGCAAGAACTATTATTTTTTTCTGACACTAAAGGAAATTGATAGCAGAGAAGCCACTGGGGGAGTGGCTGCTTTGACTTAAATAAAAAGGGATACTTGGGGTTAAGTTTACGGAAATAGTCCCCACACATGAAATTCATTTATAACATCATTCATAGGCAAACTATTGCAGCAAAGAAGTTTAAAATAAACAGGCACAAAGTGTCATAGACTGGTCTATATGCAATTAATTTTTATTAGAAGAACAGGAATATTAGATTCTTTATAAGACTTTGTAATGAAATATGCAGTAACTTGAAAGTCTTTTGTACCACTTCATAGTATAGAAAAAAAGAATCAGTTGGGTTTTTTTTGGGTGAGGCAATGGGGGTTAAGTGACTTGCCCAGGGTCACACAGCTAGTAAGTGTCAAGTGTCTGAGGCAGGATTTGAACTCAGGTACTCCTGAATCCAGGGCCGGTGCTTTATCCACTGTGCTATCTAGCCGCCCCTAGAATCAGTTTTTTTTCTTGTTGTCAAGTATGTTAAAGGAATTGCTGAACTTAAGGATGAATTATATAATTTTTTCTTTTGCAAAAATACAAGTTTTAAATTTCCTGACCTTTTAGAGGAAAAGCCCATAGTATGAGACCTAACAGATAACATTTGCTTTAAAACAAAAAACAATTTGTTCTTTCAAAGTAATGATGATATGTTAATGATTACTGAGATAGTAATTGATTAAAAACAAATACCCCTGTGCTATGGAATAAGCATTCTCAATGTGGATGTTTAGAAATATTGCCATTGTTATGTGATCTATTTGCTGAAAATGATGTATGTGTGTACTATAAAGGTTCTAATATCTGCATACTTAAAAAATCAAACCACTTGCACATGGAATCTTTTTTAACTTTAAAAATCTTCCAAATGGTTTCTCGGGAGTTTGAAAGTATTTGTTAAAAATATAAAAATTCAACAATTTCCAGTATGTAAGAATAATTGATATCAGGGAAAATGCTAATTTAATCATCAAATTTCAACAAAAACCTTTGCATAATTCATAAAGAAGATTATAATAATGAGTTATTATGGTTCATTAAGTACAATGATGCACTTTTCCCATATAGATCTATATACATTTATGAGGTATCTTTTTTATTTATGACAATCATTAAAATCAATCTGAACTTAGAACCAGATCTTTGAATCACTGTATCAAATGTGTTAAACCAAGATTTTAAAAAGTAATGACTATTCAATCATATTACTCTTACTAGAATGTTGTTGGTTGTTTAGCTATTTTTCAGTCATGTTCATTTTTTGTGACCCGATTTGGGATTTTCTTGGCAAAGATACTAGAGTGGTTTGCCATTTCCTTTTACTGCTCACTTTACAGATAAGAAAACCAAGGCAAACAGGGTTAAATGACTTACCCATTGTTACAGAGCTGGTAAATATCTGAAGTCACATTTGAACTCAGGTCTTCTGACTTCAGACTTAGCACTCTATCCACTGTTAATAATGAAAATATTTTGAAGATTTGTTTAGCTGATCTTTTCCTCATTCTTTAAAAATTTTATTTTTTTAGTATATTTCACACTGTCTTCAACATCACCATCAATTAGTAAGCTTTTAGTAGGCATTTACTATGCACCAAACACTTAAGTTCTGGTGACAAAAGACATTTGAACAGCCCTTGCTTTCAAGAATTTTACATTCATCTTATTATTTTTTTAATTTTGCACTTGACATTCCTCTCCATTACCATTTCCATATACAAAGTAGAACAGAAAAAAGAGAATTGCATATGAAACCACAAGTCTTTAACATATATCTTGCTTTAATAGTTATATCTGTATGTGTAATTCAACACATATTTTTAAAGCTTTCCAGCCTGTATTTCCTTCTGAATTTCCTTCTTTCTGTTATCTTCTGTCCATTCTCTTTAAAATGAGCTTATGATCTAATGTAAGAGATTTACATATTTAAGTATAAGACAACTATATTTAAATCTTTACAAAATGAATGCAAGATATTTTGGGAAGAAGGGTTACAACAGCTGGGGGCAGTGATCAGGTAATGGGCCTCAAATTGAGTTTGGAAGAAAACCAATGATTTGAAGAGGTGAAAATAAAGAAGGTCATTCTAGTAATGGAGAGCATAAGGACACAGATGATTGAATAGAAGAGTTTGTGGAGGAGAGTAATGTGTACAAAAGCCTGGAAGGGTGGGAAAGGATTGAGTTTGTGAAGACATCAAAAAGAGTTTCTATTTGATCCTAGAAGTAAAAGGAGGCCATTGGAGTTCATTGATTGGGAGGCAAGCATGATTAGACTCTCATTTAAGAAAATCACTTTGTCAATTTTGTGGATGATGGATGTGAACAGGGGAGGGCATAGGGGGTGGCTATTGCAAAACTCTAGGCTATAGGTCATGAGAGTCAGAACTAGGGAAATAACTGTATTGTGTAGATCACATACAGACTTGGTGATGCACATTATTTCTTTTCTACCAGTAAAGTATGTGACCAAAAGTTTGGGCCATTAGCTTAGTTATATTATACAACATTTATTTAACACAATTTGTTTTGACATTCCTCAATCATTGAGCACATGATTTTTTCCATCCTTTTTTCAGTATAATTTTGTTGCTTTGAATATTTTGGATCTAATTATTTGATATTTCTTCCTGTAACTGGCTGCTTTGGAGCATATATCCGATAGGGTGATGGCTGAGCATTTAAATAATTTTCCTTTAAGTGGGTAATCAAGGGAGTTTCCTGATTGGTTTGAGCTTACTTACTGAAGCCTTTCTTAGAACCTTTGGAAAGGATCTTGCTATAGAGGGTGGGGAGATGCCCATTGTAACTGTTGAAAAGACCAAAGACATTTGATGAAGTCTTAGTGACTAGGACCATCCTCCAAATACTTGGTTTGGACACAACCCTTAGTAATTGCCGGTGGATGAGTTTTACTGATAGGAGCTATCCCCAAGAGGAATTGTTGTCTTGGACAATTGGGGGAACAGACCCTTGTGAAAGGATCCACCACAGATGCTATAGCACAAAACAGAGCCAAAATATTGCTTTGGGTTTTACATTAAAAAAAAAAACCACCTTTTTTTCTTTTGCCTTTCTTCTGGAGAGATCCTGAGAGAGCAGTAACTACAGTTGTGTTTCTTCTGCCAAAGAGTCATTAAGCCTTTTGGCACAGGCAGACATTTGTTCAGAGCCCAAAAAAGGAATTCCTGTTGAGTGTCATTCTTAAACCCAACCCTACTAGTTGGAGAAGAAAGGATTTCCTAGGCAGTTCTAGCCTTGGAGATTGTCTTGTGGGTGATTCTAAATTTGAGAGTCTGGAGGCTAACCTCTTTTAATCAATTAAGATATTAGCTGGAAGGCATAATAGAATCTAATTAATTTTTTAAAGAAAAATAGGTATCAATACAAGGCAATTTCTTGAGCAATTCAATCTTCTACCAGAGAAAAGGGTCTAGAAAGAATAGAAAAGAACTAGAAAAAAATAGTGCCAAACTATAATACAGGCAAATGTCTTGGACAGTGAAGATCCAGTGGGAAAGGGGTTACTTATCTAGTAGCCCCAAATACATTGACCTTTCAGTGGAGTCCAAGCCCTCAGAGGATTTTGGGGGGTGGGGATAAAATAAGTTACCAGCTTTTTGACAATGTTGTCTTTCTAGCAGTCCCAAATGTGCTTCCTTTTTGGAGGGAGTCCAAACCACAGAATGGTAGAGCCATGAGTGTGAGGGGTGTAGTCTCATTGGAATGTTGAGGTTAGGAGGATGTCCTGCTGGCAACTTCAAGGTCAGTTTCCTGCCAAGCAGGTTCCAAACTGAAGGATGGGGCTGAATATGAATGCCTTGAGGACACAGTGGAAGTGTGGGATCTCCAAGAAAAGAAAGAAAGTTGTGTTGATTATGGATACTTTATATACACATGGATTCCTGTGAATCCTCAAACCTCTGCCTAATCTGTGGGCTGAAATTAATGCTGTTCTGTACTTGATAAAAGTATCTATCACCATAAATGCATGTAAAGGAACATGAGACTCCTTTTACCTACATCCTTATAAACTTAAACAGATACTATATTCAGAGCTTTTCTTGAAGATAGAAACAAAATGAGTTAAAAGGATAGTTTTATTTTGGTGATACCTCCAGAAAGTAATCCAATTTACGTAAGTCAAGATCTGGGGGTCTTGGCCTATGGGTTGTTACATTCATATAATTTTTTAAAAATTTCTGGAAAAATGGTGCCAAGTCACTTGGTTATCCATGATTTATTCAAAGCAGTGGCACAGAAATCCAATTTTTATTTTTAGATAGTTTCCTTAAACATCTGTTCACCTCTCAAATCTTCTTTCCTTTTATGAATCTCCTACCTTCAACTGACAGGAGTGATGAAAACACCTCAGGTTTTTCAGGGTTTTGTGGTTGGACTTCATAGTCTTTAGCAATGGTTTCTAGGTTCCTTTTGGAGGGCAAATTTGAATCCTTGTGAATCACAAAGAGTTAGGACTGATCATCAGGTTTGACAAGTCTTGGGAGCTGTACTTCATGTCCTGAATAAACTAACTGGAAAAACATCAGATCTCTCTATTGTTTATGTCACATTGGCAAATAGCTACCTTGGTAGCCCTCAGTGAGGACAGTCACCATTATTCATCTCTTGATGACCTTTCCCCTAATGGAATCTGTGAAGCTGCATTATTATTACTTGGAATGCAAGAATCTGATCCAGGTCTCTCCTCTATAGGAAGATCCTCATACCTATATAATGCCAATTTTTCAGAGGCTAGTCTTTCCTTCTTTGTATTGCATTCTCTCACCCTTCAACATGTTGGTCCACATTAAGATTCTTCAGTTTCTTTTCTTTTATTTTTTCTTTTTTTGCAGGGCAATGAGGGTTAAGTGACTTGCCCAGGGTTACACAGTTAGTAAGTGTTGTGTCTGAGGTCCGATTTGAACTCAGGTCCTCCTGAATCCAGGGGTGGTGCTTTATCCACTGTACCACCTAGCTGCCCCCTCTCCTGTGTATTTTCACATCCTTTTTCTCTCTTCCTTGAAAGAAATTTCTACCTGCCCCCACCCCCAGTTCTTTCAAGGAACACTTCATTCTCCCTTAGAACCTGGAAAGTAGAAAGTTGTTCCACTTGTGCTTTTTTACTTTCTCCTTTAAGGAGGAAACTAACTTGTTCTTTGTATATGCCCAAGTATTAATGAGTTTTGCAGAAACACAAATATAACACATTCTTTGGATCAGTCAATAAGCATTTATTAAGCACCTACTATGTGCAAGTCACTGTACTATTCACTGGAGATATAAAGAAAGGCAAAAGTCAGACACTGACTTCAAGGAGCTAACCTTCTAATAGGGGAGACATATTCAAACTAAGTAAAAACAACACATAGACAGTATAAATAGGAAATAATCAATAGAGGTAAAGCACTATATTAGGGGATTAGGATTAGCTGCCTGTAGCAGGCGGAATTTTAGCTGGGAATGGAAGGATGCCTAGGGCAGCTGGGTGGCACAGTGGCCTGGAATCAAGAAGACCTGAATTCAAATCCAACCTTATACCCTTTCTAATTGTGTGACCCTGGGCAAGTCACTTAACCCTGTTTTTCTCCATTTTCTCATCTATAAAATGAGCTGGAGAAGGAAATGGCAAACCATTCCAGTATCTTTGCCAAGAAAATCTCAAAATGGGGTCATGAAGATTTGGACACAATTGAACCGACAGAACAACAACAACAACAAGGAAGGAACAGCAATGAAGAGCAGTGATGAAGAGGGAGAGAGTTCCGGGTACAGAGGACAAAGTGTTGTATAGTGAAATACTTCATCATGGAGTTCTTCCCATCCTGAACTGAAGCCTTTGTCCTTTTCTTTTTTGGTGGTTCTCTTGGCTAAACCTTGTGTTTATGTGTTTTTCTTCATTGTTTATGGGCTCTTGTGAGTCCATTTTATCTTCTGCACTACTTTTTCTGGTGAAATAAGGCTCTCTTGAAATTGATAAGTATGTCTGTCTGTCAGCTTGGGTGCCTGTTTCTTCCACCTTTTCTCAATAAGAGGTTAAGTATTGGAGAAAATCCACAAGAGAAGTATGAGCAAAGCACTTTGTGAAGTTTGAGGTGGGTGGGGGAAAGGAAAGAGTAGGTCAGGGGGGCAGCTAGGTGGCACAATGGATAAAGCACCAGCCCTGGATTCAGGAGGACCTTAGTTCAAATCTAACCTCAGACACTTGACACTTACTAGCTGTGTGACCCTGGGCAAGTCACTTAACCCCAACTGCCTCACCCAAAAAAACCCTCCAAAACAACAAAAAAAACAAGAGTAGGTCAGGGAAGGCTTCCTTGAGGTAGTGATCTTTGAGTTGGACTTTAAACAATGGCTAGAAGCCCAATAGGTGAAGGAGGTGCTGTATAGTATAGATAACAATATAAGCAAAGTCATAGACACAGCAAAATGCTACATATGTATGAAGGAAAGCAAGTCATCTAGAACAAGGCTTCCTAAATTTTTTCCACTCATGACACCTTTTTGCCTGGGAATTTTATGCAATCCTAGTTATATAGGTATATGAAATAGGTATGCATAACCTTTTACTGTTGCCAAATATTTCACTACCCCCACATTCAGTTACATGACCCCATATGGCGTCGTAACCCACAATTTTTTTTTTTTTTTGGTGAGGCAATTGGGGTTAAGTGACTTGCCTAGGGTCACACAGCTAGTAAGTGTTAAGTGTCTGAGGTCAAATTTGAACTCAGGTCTGCCTGACTCCAGGGCCAGTGCTCTATCCACTGCGCCACCTAGCTGCCCCCATAACCCACAATTTAAGGTGCTAGGATCTAGAGCAGAGAAGGGAATCATATGCAAATAGGCTAGAGAAATAAGTAGGCTAGTGTCAGATTGTAGAAGGCCTTAAATGTCAGACTTTACTTGGTAGGAAACAGGGAGCAGAGAGGGACAATTATAGAACCCTGGGAAACTCTCACCTTAAAGAAGTAATAAGAAAATGAGAAACCTACAAAGTAGAATGAGAAAGGAAGGTAAGAGTAAGTGGTAAGAGATGAATCAGATGAATGTGGTATAATGAAGAGAAATTAAAGAAAGCACATTCAGAAAGAGGTTATCTTCCACTAGAATCTGAGTTCCTTTGATGGTCAGGGACTGTTCTTTGTGTTTCTATTTCCAGCTCCTAGTAGAGTGCCTTATGTATATCAGGTGCCTAATGGATGCTTAAGTACAGCTGAGTTCACATCTGGCCTCATATCCTTACCAGCTGTGTGACCCTGGGCAAGTCACTTAACCCTGTTTGCCTCAGTTTCCTCATCTGTATAATGAGCTGGAGAAGGAAATGGCAAAACCACTCCAGTATCTTTGCTAAGAAAACTGCAAATGGGGTCATGGAAAGTTGGACAGTACTGAAATGACCTGAACAAGGATAATGCATGCTTAATAAATGGACTTCTATGCTTACTGAAGGTGAGGGAAAGTGACCAGCAAACTCATAGGATGTAGAGAAGCCAAGGAACATGAGAACTGACAAAATTTTGTTATTATTTAAGAAGAAATTTTGACCTTGGAGAACATTTTCATTCAAATGTTAGGGGTTGAGGTTGAAGAAATAGTGGGCATCAAGACATGGAGATATAAGTTATAGATTGTTTACCACCTCACCCATCTGAGAATATTGAATGAAAAGTAGGACAGAGATGGGGTCATAACTGGATAGAGTAAAAGGACTAAGGGGAAGTTTTTTTCAGGGCAAAGATCTTAATATATCTTTAGGCAGATGAAAAGAGATCAAGAGAGAGGGATAGATGATACATGGGAGTGAGGAGATTGCCATTTGAACAAGGTCCTGGAAGGGTGAGGAAGGGATGAAACCAAGAACACAGCTGAAAAAAAAGCCTAGGATTATTTTTCCCTTTGAGATACTAGTACCAGTCAAGACCCATTCCTTTAGCTTGGGGTAGTGGGGAGGGAATGGATGATGAAGGTGTTTAGAAATTTTGAGGAAAGGAGGAAAGATGTTGAGAGAATTCCAGTCAGACAGCCTCAATCTAAATGAAATAGGGGAGTGAAGATTTGCTATGAGAGTAAGGCAGGAGGTATGGCTGAGGAAAAAGTTATCCAATAGCTACTATGGAGAATGAAATAGGTAAGTTCATAAGACTAGAGCAGAGTTGCCAAGCAGTGATGAGTGATCATTAAGAACTGTTATTGAAATGGGCTTATTATTATGACTTTCCCTCAGGACATTCTACAGTCAAAGAATGGGATCAGATCAATCAGTGATGGGTGTTATTGAGGCTTGAGGATGAACAGTTTAGAAAGGTGATTTGGAAGAGTTAAAGGGTTACTGGAGAGTGAATCATTATTGTGGCAGAGCATGAGCTGAAGTTTGGGGAATGAGGCCAACATGAAGGAGATAGACTGGCGAAAAGGAAGGACTGAAACTAGAAGTCATGATGAAGATAAATTTATTTGTTGTGAATGAGGGAATGGAAGCAGAGGAATAATAACTGGTATTTACATAGTGCTTTAAGTTTTGCAAAGAGCTTTATAAATACAAACTCATTTTATCCTTACAAGAAGCCTGGGAGCTAAATGCAAGTATTGTCCCCATTTTACAGATGAGGAAATTGAGGCAAACAGAAGTTAAATGACTTGTCCAGGGTCACATAGTAAGCACCTCAGGTTGGATTTGAACTCAGGTCTTTCTCATACTAGGGCCACTAAGTCACTTTGTTTTAATCACCTTCATCTGATTTTCCAGGGGAAACTACTTAATTATGTCAAAAAGTAAGCCTCTGAACCATTTATTTATTCATTTACCAAATATATATATAATGTACAATCCTAGGTAAAATAAGACATTGTGTCTATTTTGCTGAATTCAGAGGATCTTAGATTTAGAACCGGAAATAACCTCAGAAGACATCTAGTTTAACTACTTTAATTTACCTTTTTTTTTTTTTAGGCAGGGCAATGAGTGTTAAGTGACTTGCCCCAGGACACAGCGTCAAGTGTCAGAGGCTGGGTTTGAACTCAGGTCCTCCTGAATCCAGGGCTGGTGCTTTATCCACTGTGCCACCTAGCTGCCCCTTTAATTTACATTTGAGGAAACATTGTACCAGAAAAATTAAGTCACTTGCCAGGTCTAAATCAGAAGTGAAAGAATCAGAATTGGAACCCAAGTCCTCTTCTTCGGAACCATGTACTCCTTTCACAGTAATTTTTTTTTCCCAAAGGTGACTTATTTTTTTCTCCATAAACATGGAGTTTCCATAAACATGTAAATTCTTTGCTTTTCTGTCTCTTACTAAACATCCTACTTAGATGATGTGCCTAATTTTCTTATCACATCATACAACACAATAACATAATTCACCTGGACATATTTGGCTTTTCTCACCCAGGAAATCGGTGTCAAAATCATCTCCTTAATTTGCCTTTTCCTATTTTTGTAATCACAGATTTAGTCTCATTCTTGCCTCTATTAGAATCCTTTCCTCTCTGGATTTTGTCCAATATTATCTGTTGTTAATCCATTAATTTTTATTTTTAAAATTATTTTTAATCATAAAAGTATTTTATTATTTTCCAATTACATGTAAAAATAGTTTTCAACGTTTGTTTTCATATTTTAGTTCCAAATTTTTCTCCCACCCTCCCTTCCCTCCCCCCTCCCCAAGACAGAAAGCAATCTGATATAGCTTATATAAATCCATTAATTTTTAAGGGTGCGGCCTTAATTGATTTTCTTCTTTAAACAAAAAAAAGTTGTATTGATGCAGGTAGTTATTTCTACCAGTCATTTCTTTGATATATTAACCCTGTTCAAAGAAAAGAGTTTACACAAAACAGACTGACCCAGAAGACTGTTACACTATACAAGATTTGGCATCAGTATTTCTCTCCTCTTGGTGGAGAGGTAGGTTTCATTTTTCTGTCTTCTAGAACCAATATTGGTTATTTCACAGAATTGTTTTTCTTGCTCTATTTAGGGCTTCACAGTTATATAAATTAAGAATAAGTAGGGGCAGTGGATGAAACACCGGCCCTGGATTCAGGAGTACCTGAGTTCAAATCAGGCCTCAGACACTTGACACTTACTAGCTGTGTGACCCTGGGCAAGTCTCTTAACCCCCATTGCCCCGCAAAAAAAAAAAAAAAAAAAAAAAAAAGAATGTGACAGAATTCTTTCAATTTGCCCCATGAACTTTAAACTGTTTTCTATTATAAAAATTTTAACCATTAATAAAATAAAATGATTGAAAACACAAAATAAGAAGGCCCCTATGTGTTTTGTTATTTTTTCTTTTTAAAAAATACTCAAGGGGCAGCTAGATGGCACAGTGGATAGAACACTGGCCCTGGAGTCAGGAGGACCTGAGTTCAAATCCAGCCTCAGACACTTGACACTTACTAGCTGTGTGACCCTGGGCAAGTCACTTAACCCTCATTGCCCTGCCCCCCCCAAAAAAGATGCTATTTGCAATCACACAAGAAAACCCCCCCCATACAATATGTTGTTTAGTTGAAGAATGGCCTAGTAAATTATGGTATATTAACACAATTGAATATCATGAAGCTATAAAATAATGAATATGAAACATACAAGGAAATATGGAATGACCTATAAGAAATTATACAGTGTATACAAATTGAGTATTTGGTTTTGGTGAGGCAATTGGGGTTAAGTGACTTGCTCAGGGTCACACAGCTAGTAAGTGTCAAGTGTCTAAGGCCGTATTTGAACTCAGGTCCTCCTGTATCCAGGGCTGGTGCTTTATCCACTGCGCCACCTAGCTGCCTCACATAGAGCATCTTTTGAAGAAAGAACCTTTTAATGATCCTTTTAGGGTAAAGTCTCAACATTGGATCAAAAGGTATAATCAGTTTTGTGACACTAATTGTATCCTGACATATTGCTCTCCAAAATGTTTGAAACAGTCTATAATCCTAGTAATAATTTGTTAGAGTACATGTTTTTACCGTAGCCCTGCCAGCATCAGGATACATATGTGTATGCATGTATGCATATACAATACATACATGCATTTGTGTGTGCATGCATTCATACATGCATACATGTGTGTGGCTAATTTACATTCTGGTAGACATAAGGTTGTCTTTATTTGCATATTTCACTAGGTAATTTGAGCCTTTTATTTGTGTGTATTTTTTTTTAACAATTTGTATTTCCTTAGAAAAATACTTGTGTTCTTTTAACAAGCTTAATACATAGCTAGTACTTACTTTAACACTTGTTGGATTAAAATATGTATTTTTAGACTAATATATTGATTTTTTCATATATTCTTGATGTTATATTTGCTCTAAATATTTTATCTTTCTACAATCAAAACTGCTGATTTTATCTTAAATAAATTTAAAACATATATTTTTATTGATATGTTCTGATTTTATATCACTCACATTTTCTCTTAAGCACCACTAACTTATTTCTCCCTGTCTGCTTCACGCAAGCTCATACTCAGTGCTTTGACCATATTTACTAAGTTTAGACTTCCACCATCAATTCCACTCCCGCTTTTTAAAATTTTTTTCACATTTATTTATTTTATGGAATAAAGCAAGCATTTCCATAACATAGCATAATAAAAAAAGATGATTGCACATGAAACTGCAAATGTACTATGCACAACTTGCTATTCCTTTCAAATATGCAACAAAATTCTCATATAAATTTCTTTTTTTCTTTTTCTTTCTTCTCCCCTCCCCACTACCATTAGACACAAATAAGTGTGCATGTGTGTGTGTGTGTGTGTGTGTGTGTGTGTGTGTAAAATTATTCTATACAAACTTCTATTTGTCAGTTCTTTCTCTGGATACAGATAGCATCTTTCATCATTATATTTAATTTCTTCCTTTATATTTATATTTAATTTGGATATTTAGAATAGTCAAAATGACTTATTTGCTCAAAGTAATTCTTTTTATATGACGACCAGAACCATCTTCTAGAATGCCCTCCTCAACCAATTTAACTGATTCCCATTTGCCATTGACAAACTTCCTGAGATCTCATTTTAGGGTCTTCTTTGACAATTCAAAGTGGCAGGGAGTGATTCAATCGATCAACCAACCAATCAAAACACATCTAATGCTCCTCTAGTGTTCTTTGCATTTCATGAAGAGAAATACAAAGCTGTAATCCTCTAGAGCTTTTCATTTATGACTGCTAAAGCAGTAGCCTAGAAACTCATTTGTTGTTGTCTGTCCTTCAGTCCTGGAGAGGACCATGACATCGGGATGATGACTTGCACTGAATTGGATTTAAATGAGGGAGGATTGTGCAGAGTCACCAACCTCACTGTCTCTTCCAAAGCCATCTGGGTCCAGTGGCAAGATATACATCAGGACTACTGGAAATGGCCCCAGATGTTTAAGGCAATTGGGGTTAAGTGACTTGCCCAGGGTCACATGGCTAATAAGTGTCTAAGGTGAGATTTTAACTCAGATACTCCCAGCTTCAGGGCCAGTGCTCTCTCCACTGTGCCACCTAGCTTCCCCAACCTGGAAACTCATAAGGAAAATTCAGTTCTTAGTCTCAGAATTAGGATAAAAAAATTAAGTGTATTAGTGAAGGAGGTGTTGTGAGAAGAAACAAATAAAAGAAGTTGCCTTATGCAATAAACACTAAGAGCTCTCCATTACCTCCAGCATCAAATATAAAATCTTGTTTGGCACTTGAAGCCCTTCCTAACCAGGACTCTTCTCTACCTTTTTAGTCTTTTTATTTCACCCCCTTCCACGTATTCTACAATCCAGTGGCATTGGCTTCCTTGCTGTTCCTCCCAAATAACAAACACTCCATTACCCGACTGGATATTTTTGTTAGTTGTCCCCCATGCCTGGACACGTCTCTCTCTCCTGACCTCTGCCACCTGACTTCCCTTACTTCAAGTCTCAGCTAAAATCCTACCTTCTTTATGAGGCATTTATTTTCCAGTCTCCCTTAATATGAGTGTTTTTCCTCTGAGATCATCTCTAATTTATCCTATGTAAATATAGGTATAGTTTGTACATAGTTGTCTGCATATCATTTCCCCTATTAGACTGAGCCCCCCCCTACAGGGACGGGACATTTTGGGGGGGGGCTTTTCTTTGTATCTGCAGCATTTAGCACGGTGCCTGGCACATAGCAGGAACTTAACAAATACCTGTTTTGATTCTAGCTCACCTTTCCCAGGATATACATTAGGTCAGGGTTTCATAACCTTTTTTGTGTCCTAAACTTACAGGTTTCCTGGTAAATGTTTAATAACTGCCTCTTCGGGGGTGGGAGGGGAATGAGACACACTTTTAAGTTTAATATGCATTAGTAACATTTTCTTCATCACTTCCTTAAATCCACATAATTAATAAAACAATAAATCAAGTCTTGATTTGCAGTGCTTCCAATTTCTGAAGCGTAACTGTGCATACTGGAAATTTAATAAAATAAAATATGAATGAGCTGGTTGCACCTGGCTTCAGCATATTCCTGACCTTATTCACTCTCTGTTTTAGCCAAACTGATTTACTTGCTGTTCCAGGTCCAAACTGGCTCCAGCACATCCCTGTGTACAGACCCCTTCTGGTGGATTGGTGATGCCTACAGGCCCTTTTTCAGAATAATGTTTTGAAATGATTAAAGGAAATGCTAATTTTTACTTAGAGGTTAGTGAAAATAAAAATACAAAATGGTCCTCCTCCAGATTTATAACCCTCACACTAGTCAAAAAGTGAAGTTCCTTTGGCAGTTGTTCCCTAAAAGAAAGTGGTCAGTGGGCAGCATACAGGCAGAAATGCCTTTAGAGAAGAACTTGCAGAGAGGAACTACCCCATTTTTTCCCCAGGGGTATCTGCTCAGTTTCCCTCTCTTCAGGAAGTGCTCCTAAGCTTTAGAACTTCCCTGCCATTTCCCATCAAACTTTTTCTGTCATAGCCCATTATTGATGGGGGTTGGCCTGTGTAAGACAAGTATAGTAGATAGTGGAAAGAGTACCCAACTTGGAGCCAAGACCTGGGTTTCAGTCACAGCTCAACCATATGCCAATTGTGTCTTTTTACCTCTGTGGGCCTTAATTTCCTCAACTTTAATATAAGAAGTTTAGATGATCTCCTAAGGTCTCTATGCTCCCCTATTCTCCTAAATTAATTTAGTAGATACTAAAGGATTAATGTAATATATTCTTCTGAGGTAGCCTTTATTTTAACAGGCTTTATGGCTTAATACTTTCATCAACATGATGGATTCCAATATTCAAGTTAAGAAATTACCGGAGGATCATGGGCCAGATAACTTGAAATAAGTGGACCCGTCAACATCCTTGCTGCCAGGACATTATAGTCTCCCGATGGTATTCCCCAAATCACGGTACCCTTTTCTATGTTTCTTCCTTGCAGACAGCTTAATCACAGACACCAAATCTTCCAGGAAACTGATACCCTTTCCCCTTAGGATATAAAAGCCAGAAAGGAGGTCCTGATGGTTACTACCCAGCCCCACCCCCCACTCCCATGGGTCTTTGTGGCCTCTTAAGACAGCTCACTCCCCACATAGGAACTGAATTGAATTCAACATTTAAGAGCACACCATGAGCAGTATAAGGAATTAATTATGATTTGGGGTTTCCACGACCCCATCTTTGCTTCATTATGGTCAGACTGAAAAAATGTAATCTTGAAAAGCCTAAGAGAATATGGGTGTGTACTTGAAGAGATTATAGAACAAACAAAAGGAACTCTGATCAGATTTGCCATGTATATTAGGTGGGACTGAGTGGCATGGGGAGCATTTGTTGAGTCAGGGTATCCAGTGGAGTACCTAAGCCCCATATAGGAGTTCCCCCACACCCACATGGGCCTGGCCAAATTATAATGGGGGAAGCACAGGGAGTATGTTGAACCAATTGGAGACTCAGCATGGCTAAGAACCTCCCTTCCTATGGGAGAAGCAGGAAGGGGAAGAGAGAACTCTGAGAGAGAAAGAGACAGAGAGACAGAGAGACAGAGAGACAGATAAAGAGAGAGAGAGAGAGAGAGAGAGACAGAGACAGATAGAGACAGCTGGTGGGGTGGCTGACCTTCAGACCGAGCCAGGAGACACTTCACAGCTGATTCTCCTTGGAGCTGTGGTGGTGAGTTTGTGTTGTTGAGGCAAGACTGGCTCTTTGGGTCAGCTGAGCTGGAAGCAAGTTTAGGGTTTGAGTCAGTTTTTGTTCGACCCAAGCTGTTCTGAGTAGCTGAGGAAGCAGAGCTTATTCGAGGCACCTGGGGGCCTTTTTACCCTAGAGATTTAGATTCTAACCATCTGGGAAGTGGGACATATTTTTCCCTTTCTCTATTCCCTTTCTCATTGTCCCTAGCTCTATTAATTTCACTTGTGTTGTAAATTTTGTTCCCATTAATAAAACCTGATTTGTTTGTGGAAAAGAGGCTGTTAATCTCCTTTCTTATCAGTCTGAGTGAAATAATTAAAAAAGGTAGTTTGGAAGAAAGGAAGAGGTCCCCCATTATTTTATGAACCCCAATATTATGGTGAGCCACCCAGTTAACTCTCCCCATACTAAATTTGGCCCATACAGCAAGTCACATTGTTAAGGGATTGGGTAGGGTTTTGAAGCTCAGATAAGTTAAGTGATTTGCTCAGGGTCACAGAACAAGGATATGACATTGGTCAGATCTGTATATTAGGAATACCAATATAAT
Organism: Dromiciops gliroides; assembly: GCF_019393635.1. NCBI lineage: Eukaryota > Metazoa > Chordata > Mammalia > Microbiotheria > Microbiotheriidae > Dromiciops > Dromiciops gliroides. The sequence goes on from NC_057862.1 coordinate 250,647,426, forward strand.
TTTGAAACTGTCCTTACTGCTTCCTGGGCAGAGCCAATATGGTATAGGAAAAGTAGTGACTCCTTGGAGTTCTCCCCCAAATCCTTCCAAGTCCCTTCAAATAATGCTATAAGACAATTCCTGGAGCAGCAGAAACCAGAAAAGGATAGGGTGAGATAATTTTCCAGCCAAATATGGCTTAGAAGGTCAGCAGGAAAGGTCTGTTGTACCAGGGTGAGAGTGGAGCCCAGACTGTGGCCACACCACATAGACCCAGCCCTAACCCAGAGACTCAGGCTTCTGGAGCCTTGGAATCAGCTGAGGCAGCAGCTCCTTCTGGAAATCAACTCAAAGACCAGTGAGGGGGTTGAGCAGTTGCCTGGGGGAAGATTGCAGGGGTCTCTGGTGGTGCTGAGGCAGAACTCTGTTGTGTTGCCTGTGTTCAGAACCAGGAAGCAGTCTCAATGGTGGCACAGATCAGGGAGGGGGCAGAGGCATGACAAAGATTGCAACCATAGTGAAATAGAATTCTGTTTCCAGTTAAAGAGCAAGCAGGCCTGTGGTTACAGATCATAGCACAGGCCAGGTGAGTATAGAATGTGCCTCTCCTTAAATCAAACCACCTTGGACCCCCTGAAGCTTGGGACAGTGTGCCCTGGAAGCAGTGCCCAATTTTAAGAAGGAGTTAAAAGTCAAGAAATAGGCTAGGAAAATAAGCTTACAGAAAAAACTGTGGACCATAGACAGTTTCTTTGGTGACAAGGAAGATCAAAATAAACCCTCAGAAGAAGTTAACAAAGTCAAAACCCCTACATCCAAAACTTCCAAGAAAAATATGAATTGGTCTCAGGCCATGGAAGCATTCAAAAAGGATTTTGAAGATAAGGTAAGAGAGGTAGAGGAAAGAATGGAAAGAGAAATGAGAGTGATGCAGGAGGGTCATGAAAAAAAGTCAACAGCTTGAAAAAAGCCAAATGGAAAAGGAGATACAAAAACTCTCTGAAAAAAATAATTGCTTAAGAATTAGGAATGAACAAATGGAAGCTAATGACTTTATGAGAAATCAAGACACAATAAAGTAAAATCAAAAGAATGAAAACATAGAAGGCAATGAGAACTATCTCCTTGGAAAAATAGCTGACCTAGACAATAGTTCCAGGAGAGATAATTTGAAAATTATTGGACCACCTGAAAGCCATGATCAAAAAAAGAACTTAGACATCATCTTCCAAGATCACCTCTGTGAGATTTAAAATTGGATATAAGAGCATTAAACTCCCCTTTAACCTTTCCCTTATATATCTCCCAGATCAGTAAAAGAAAGAAACCTCTGAGCTTTAGTTAGAAATGGATTACTTAGCTTTTATTTTTTGGGAATTAATTAGCCAACAAACAAGGTGATGCTAATTAGAGAAATAGGAAAGTAGAAATACAAATAAATAGTCTTAGATCTAAGCTTAGTCTATATTCCGTATAGAACTCATTAAATCCCAAAGCCACCTCTGAGGCTGAGAACTGTGTCAAGCACGTGCTATTATAGAGGACCAGGCTGATCACCAAGGAACATGCCGTCAAACCTGAGTCAGCGTGTGTGTAGAGTGAGCGACCACTTCTGTTCTCTCCTCGTTTTAAGCGCTTAGCAGGTGCATGGCTGTTCGTCATGGTCTCCTCCCCAAAAGGGCGGTCCTTCAAAAACTGGCATCCTTCAGTTATCGCTAACCAACTCTTAAATCTTAGTTAAAACTTTCACTTTTTACCACATTTTCCCCCCTTGGCTTCCTCAAGAAACAGGACGTTTCCTTGATGAAACAGTCAAAAATAACAGACTATAATAACCTATGCTAACTAACAATATGTTAATAACAATATAGAAAAAGGAAGAGAGGAAAGTTTTGTCCAGAGGGGTGGTTTTTTTGTCCTCATGAACTGATGCTTTGACATTGGTCTTGCAAAGGGAGGGCCTCTGCAGAGAGTACATGTTACAGATGGCATATAATAACAGAAAGGAGATAGTAAAAATTAACAAAACAGAACTGTTCATATAAATTCTCTGAGTTCTCTTGTCTTCTTGAAGTGGTAAGATGTCATCAGGAGGAAGCTGGATTCTGGTCTGGAAAAACTGGATTCTGGACTCTGGTCTGGAAAGCTGGATTCTCTTCTTTAACTGTTTGAATTGCTGCATTTTTACTAAACCTTAGCATAGCATTGTCAATGATCAAATTAATAAATTCCATTACATTCCCTCCTTTATATCCTTGGACTTCTAATAGAGGGTTGAGATAGTTATGCAATCTATAATACTTTTTACCACCATGTGTCTGGATCAAAGCCAAATTTAGTATGCGTTCATGATACCTGAAAATGTTATGGAAAGATTATCATACCTTATCTCATGGTTCTGAGACAGCCAGTGATTATGCTAGGCCACAGGTGAGTTCGACTGAGTGAGACAAAAAGATAAATAAGTTCAGTTAAGTTAGGTTAAATTAGGAGGGAGAGAGGATGAATACTGGACTGTGCCTGGTAATTGTGCTCTACATAGTCACCATCATAAGCAAACTATGGACTTACGTATACCTGTCTCTCCTTTTGTTGCACATATATTCTCTCCAGGGCCTGCATCAAAGTTCACAGGAAGTTAGTCTCTGAAATGATGTTTCCATACTTCCAAAATCTCATATTAATTTCACCAAAGACAGTATGATGGTAAAAATGCATGCTATGCTGCATAACTGAGAATATACTAGTGATATATACAATAATTCCAAACCATACTCAGAGTATAATGACATATAAATAATAAATGAATGTAAATAGCTGATTATATTAGACATTATTACATAATCTTCTTTTAGCAAGTAAACCACATCATCTTATACATGAATTCTCTATTATAACAGTAGCAGATACTTAAAGTGGTGATGAATTTATTAAAAAGAAATAAGACTTCAATTAGCAAGATTCAATATTTAGTGTTTTCAGTGAGGTATCAAGCAATAGGGTTCAATAACCCTCTTTTTTTTTAAACAGAATACCATAAAAGAGAAAAGAGGGGGGAAAAACCTCATTAGAAACTCATGGTTCTCTCAAAAAGAAAGAGTAAAAAAAAAAAAAAAGAATTCTGGTAGCTTCTGAGGCCCAATGGCCTCACCCACAGCATATACTTAAAATGTCTTTGAAAAGTCGCTTAGTTTACAAAATTGAGTTTTAAAGAAAAGCAAAAGAAACAAAAGTCAAAAAAACAAAGCAAAACCAAAACCAAAAATAAAAAGCAAAAGATTCGCTAGGCACTCTTTTGTGCTCTTAAAGAACTTAAAGGTGTGGTGAATTCCAGGTCTTTTCAAAAGCCAAAACAAACAAACAAAAAACCAAAAAAGGATTAAAAATAATAGGTATAGGGTAGGGAAAGGGTGGGGGACATTGAGGTGGGCCAGAAAACCAGGCCATGTGCTTCAGTGGTTTGCCTGTAGAAGGAAATGCTTGTTAAATTTTAAGGTATTTAAGCTGCTAGAATTTGGGGTATGCCACATTGTTTTAACTGGTTCCCCAATTCTCTGCATGCCAAAGTGGCAGGCATTTCTGAATTGTCATTGGTTTTTCTTATGCTGTCATAATGTTCTTTATGGTAGAAAATGTGGAGTTCTCTAGCATCAGTTTTGTCTGTGCCACTGATTTTCAATAGGGGCTGATTCAACTGATAAACTACCACATTCAATTGATGCTGTCTAGCAAACGCTACAATTGAATCATTTCCTCCCCACTTTCCAAATTTCTTTAATTCGTCAACATATTCTTCAAAAGGGGAGTCATTTATTCTAAAAGACTCAAACTCTTGTCTATGGTTAATCATATAAGAAGCAGCTTCTTGTCTGTGTCTGAGATGATTTCTACAGTGACCTTCTAGCTGGTCTGCTAAGGCCCTAAAAAGGCAATTTCCATCTCCTGATACTTTAGAAAGACTGAGTCCCAAAGCATTTAACTGATCAGTGGGACTATCAAATGGGAACTGCCTATTTCCTCTGGGCTCTCTTTGCTCTTTAACAGTTGCTATTGTTAGGGTTTTTTGCTCTTTAGCGTCTACCTCAGGTTTATCTGGAATCTCTTTACCTATGAATGGTGCAGGCTTTACATGAGAGCAATGAATCCATGAGTCTTTTTCACCAATTTTAATGGCAGTAGGAGTTGGCAATAATACCTGAAAAGGTCCCTCCCAAGCTGGCTGGGTTCCACTGGTTCTCTGAGAATTCTTTACATATATTTTATCTCCTGGGCTGAGGTTATGCAATGAAAAGTCTAATGGTTCTGCCTGGACCACAGCTTCTGCCTCGTGGAGTTCACGTAGCCTAGTCTGTAATTCCTGTACATAGGAAGCAACAGAAGTATCACCTCCCACCAGTGGGGAAACAGTTTTAGCTTGGATAGGAGGGTGACCAAAAAGTATTTCATAAGGAGATATATGAAGTTCTCCTCTTGGTCTACTGCGTAGATAGAATAATGCCAATGGTAGAACATCAGGCCATTTCAAATGGGTTTCAGTACATAATTTGCCAATCATACTCTTAAGCTCTTTATTCATACTTTCAACCTGGCCTGAACTTTGTGGATGGTAGGGCATGTGGAATTTTGGAGTTACTCCCAAGAAAGAGTAGATTTGGGATAAAATAGAATCAGTAAAATGTGTGCCTTTGTCAGAATCAATGCAGGCTGGTGGGCCAAAACTATCTCTTTAAGAAGAATTTTGGCAACAAAGGCAGCTGTGGCTCGGGGGCTGGGAAATGCCTCCACCCACTAAGTGAGTTGATCTTTTTACCACACCTCCTGAAAGAGATCTCAAAATGAAAACTTCCAGGAATATTATAGACAAATTCCAGAACTCCAAGATCAAGGAGAAAATATTGCAAGCAGCCAGAAAGAAACAATTCAAGTATAGTGGAACCACAGTCAGGATAACTCAAGATCTAGCAGCTTCTACATTAAAAGGATCAGAGTGCTTGGAATATGATATTCCAGAAGGCAAAGGAACTGAGATCACAACCAAGAATCACCTGCCCAGCAAAACTGATTATAATCTTTCAGGGGAAAAAAATGGAAATTCAATGAAAGAGAGGACTTTCTGAAATTCATTATGAAAAGACCTGAACTGAATAGAAAATTTGACTTTCAAATACAAGACCCTAGAGAAGCATAAAAAGTTAAACAGGAAAATTAAATCATAAGGGATATTAAAAGGTTAAACTATTTACATTCCTACATGAGAAGATGGTACTTGTAACTCATAAGAACTTTCTCATTATTAGGGCAGGTGGATGGGGTATATTTAGACAGAAGGTACAGGTGTGAGTTGAATATGAAGGAATTGTATCTTTAAAAAATAAAATTAAGGAGTAAAAGAAGAATGCACTGGGAGAAAGGGAAAGGGAGAGGTAGAATGAGGCAAAGTATCTTACATAAAAGAAGCAAGAAAAAAACATATGCAGAGGAGGGGAAGATTGGGGAGATGCAAGAGAGTGAATGAGCCTTACTCTCATCAGAATTGACTCAAAGAGGGAATAACATACACACTCAATTGGACAGGGTAATCTATCTTACCCTGCAGGGAAGTAGGAGGTGAAGGTAATAAGGGGGGAGGGGTGAAAGAAGGGAGGGCATATTGGGGGAAGGGGCAGTCAGAAGCAAAACCCTTTTGAGCAGGAATAGGGTAAAAGAAGATAGAAAATAAAGTAAATATCATGGAGAGGGAATAGGATGGAGGGAAATTCTGTATTAATCAGTATAGCTAAGTCTTTCATAGTTGATCATCATTACAATGTTGCTGTTACTATTAACAGTTACTGTTACTACTATGTAGTCATACAGAACATTTCCATATTAGTCAGGTTGTAAAAGAAAACATGCAACAAAACTTTAGAAAAAGGAACTAACAAAAAATTATGCTTCAATCTGTAGTCAGATACCATCAGTTCTTTTTCTGTAGATGGAATACATTTTTCATAAGTCCAGATTTGTCTTGGATCATTGTATTGCTGAAAATAACTGTCATTCATAGCATATCATCTTACAATATTGCTGTTATTTTGTCTACAGTACATTTCACTTTGCATAAGCTCACGTAAGTCTTTCTAGGTTTTCCTCATAGCATCCTTCTCATCAATTTTTTATAGTAAACTACATTTATATAGTACTTTAAAGAGAGATTTCCTTACAATAAATCCATGATGTTGATTATTGCAACAACAATAATAGATAAAATTTATATAGTACCTTATACCTGACAGAGAATTTTCTTCACAATAGCCCAGCAAAGTACTATATGTTTTATCATCCTCATCCTTATCCTTATCCTTATCATCTTCATCCTCATCCTCATCCTCATCTCACATTGCTCTCTCCTCTGCTTCAATTTTTTTTCACATTTATTGTTGTTAACTGTGTTTTCCTCCATCCTATTCCCTCCCCATGATATTTAATTTTTTTTCTATCTTCTTTGACCCTATCCATGCTCAAAAGGGTTTTGCTTCTGACTTCCCCCTCCCCTGCTCTTCGCTTCCTTCTTTCAACCCCCCTCCCCTTATCCCCTTCCCCTCCTACTTCCCTGCAGGCTTAGATAGATTACTGTGCTTAACTGAGTGTGTATATTATTCCCTCTTTGACCCAGTTCTGATGAGAGTAAGCCTTACTCACTCCCCCAAACCTCCCCCATATTCCCCTCCACTGCATAAGCTTGTTCTTGCTTCTTTTCTGTGAGACACTTTACCCCATTCCACCTTTCCTTTTCCCTTTCTCCCAGTGCATTCCTCTCACCCCTTAATTTAATTTTTTTAAAGATATCATCCCTTTGTATTCAACTCACACCTGTGCTCTCTGTCTAAATATACTCCATTCAAGTGTGGGGGGGGGGGAGAGATTGGGGAGCAGCGGGGCAGTGAATTAGCCCATCAGAATTGGCTCAAAGACCTTAATCTCATCAGAGTTGGCTCAAAGAGGGAACAACATACAAACTCAATTGGGTAGAGTAATCTATCTAACCCTGTAGGAAAGTAGGAGAAAAAGGGGATAAAGAGGGAGGTGTGAAAGAAGGGAAGGCAGATTGGGGGAGGAGGCAGTCAGAAACAAATCAATTTTGAGGAGGGATAGGGTGAAAGAAGATAGAAAATGGAGTAAATACCACAGGAAAGGGAATAGGATGGAGGGAAACAGTTAACAATAATAACTGTGAAAAAATTTTTGAAGCAAAGGCAAGAGTAATATAAGATGATAATGATGATGATGATTGATTGATTGATGATTGGATGAAGATGGGGATTGATGACAATAAAGATGGATTTATTATGATGATGAGAATTGATTGATGATTATGATAAAACTTATGGTACTTTGCTGGCCTATTGTGAAGAAAATTCTTTGTCAGGTATAAGGTACTATATAAATGTCATCTATTACTATTATTGCAAGAATCAACCTCATGGGTTTATTGTAAGGAAATCTCTCTTTAAAATACTATATAAATGTAGTTTATTATAAAAAAATGATGAGCAGGATGCTATCAGAAAAACACAGAAAGACCTACAGGAGCTGATGCAACATAAAATACGATCTACTGTGAATGACTTGCTTATCTTCAGCAATGCAATGATCCAAGACAACTCTGAAGGTCCTATGAAAATCTTCATCATCATCACCATCATCATCTTACACCACTCTTGCCTCTGCTTCAAAATTTTTTCAGTTACTATTGTTAACTGTTTCCCTCCATCCTATTTTCTCCCCTATTATATTTACTCTATTTTCTATCTTTTTTCACCCTATACCTCCTCAAAAGTGTTTTACTTCTGACTGCCTCCTCCCCTAATCTGCCCTCTGTTCTTTCACCCCTCCCTCCTTATCCCCTTCCCTTCCTACCCTTCTTCAGGGTTAGATAGATTACTCCACCAACTTGAGTGTGTATGTTATTCCCTCCTTGAGTCAACTCTGATGAGATTAAGGTCTTTGAGCCAATTCTAATGAGTGTAAGGCTCATTCACTGTGCTGCTCCTCCCCCATCATGTGGGATTTCACCCCATTCTACCTCTTCCCTTCCCCCTCCCCCAGTGCAATCCTCTCACCCCTCAATTTTACCCTAAAGATGTCATCATGGAGCAGCTAGGTGACACAGTGGACAAAGCACCCACCCTAGACCCAGGAGTACCCAAGCCCAAATTTGGCCTCAGATACAAGACACTCACCTACTCAGAAACCACAGGCATGCCACCCAACCATGACCACCCCACAAAAAAAAAAAAGATAAAAAAAAAATAAATGCCCCTCTTCCACCTGGGCCACTGCCACTCAAGGCTGCTTCCTGGTTTGCAGGAGGAATAAAACAACTGAGTTCTGCCTCGGTGCCAACAGAGACCCCTGTAATCTCCTTCCAACTAACCACTCAGCCTTCTCACTGGACCATGAGCTTAGTTCCAGAAGACACTGGTGCTGCAACCAATTCAGAGGCTCCAGAGGTCTCTTTCTCTGGCACAGTCTGCTTGGGGCTGGATCTGTGTCTGTTTGACCCTGGGGTTGGGTTCCACTCCCACCCCAGCACAGCAGACCCCTCCTGCTAAACCTTCTTTTTTTTTTTTTTTTTAGTGAGGCAATTGGGGTTAAGTGACTTGCCTGGGGTCACACAGCTTGCAAGTGTTAAGTGTCTGAGGCCAGATTTGAACTCAGGTACTCCTGACTCCAGGGCCAGTGCTCTATCCACTGCGCCACCTAGCTGCCCCCTGCTAACCTTCTAAGGTGTCTTTGGCTGGAAAATAATCTCACCCCATCCTTTTGTGGGTTCTGCTGCTTCAGCTATTGTCTTATGGCATTATTTGAAGTAATTTGGAGGGATTTAGGGGAGAGCTCCGAGGAGACATTGCCTGTCCTCCTCCATCTTCCCCATGATCTCTTAATGACAAACAGGATAGCCTTTTCCAGTCCTCATCCTTTGTAACTTCTCTGCAATATTTGGCACTGTTTACCATCCTCTCCTTCCAGATATTCTCTCCTTACTCAATTTTCATGACATGGCTCTCTCCTACCTATCTGGTTACTCCTTTAATGTCTCCTTACCTAGATTATTTTTCATGTCCCAGCTCCTTTTTATGTGGGCCTCTGTTCTGCATCACTTTATTTTTGGGGGGAAGGCAATCCAGGTTAAGTGACTCACCCAGGGTCACACAGCTAGTAAGTGTCAAATGTCTGAGAATGGATTTGAACTCAGGTCTTCCTGATTCCAAGGCTGGTGTTTTATCCACTGTACCACCTAGCTGCCCCCCATTGCTTTTTCTTTACTCTCAGTGATTTTATGTTTCCATGTATTTAATTACCATTTCTACATAGAAAACTCCCAGATGTACATATCCAGCCCCAGTATCTCTCCTAAACTCCAGCCACACATTTCCAAATGACTACTAGATACCTCACCCTGGTTGTTCCATAGGTATATCACACTTAACATATCTAATACAGAATGCCCTCCACCCAAAACTTTATCTCCTTCTTCATTTTCCTATTTTTGTCAAAACTACCACCATTCATCTAGTCACTTGTTTGCAATTTCAGTTATTCTGTACTTTTCACTTTCCTTCATCCCTTATATTCCATCAGTTTCCACAATATATTTTACATGTATCTCCCTTTCTCCATTCATTGTTGTTGTTTAGTCATTTCAGTCATGTCTGACTCTTTGTGATCCCATTTGGTGTTTTATTGCCAAAGCTATAGGAAGGGTTTGCCATTTCTGTCTCCAGTTCAATTTACAGATGAAGAACTTGAGGCAAGTGACTTACCCAGGGTCACACAGCTAGTACATGTCTGAGGCCTGATTTGAACTCACGTCTTTTTGAGTCCAGGCCTAGAACTCTATCCACTGTGCCACTTAGATGCCTCTTTCCCTACCTACACCACAGCCACTTATTGCCTGGAGCTCTAGACCATTACAATATCTTCTTAGCTGGTCTCTTTACCTCCAGTCTCTCTAATCCATATGCTAATCCCCTCTCTAATCCATCTTCTGTTCATTAATTTAAAAACATTTATTAAGTATTTACTATGTGCTATGCCATAATAGTTGATTGTTCTGTTTTGGATATGTAGAGTTTGAGATGCCTATGATTATCTAATCAAGTAGACATGTTTATTAGTCTATTACAAATGAAGAACAGGAGAGAGAGACAGAGGCTAAATACGTAGATATAGGAGTCATATAAATAGAAAAGATAGCTGAATACATGGGAACTGAGGAATTCACCAAGAGAGTAAAGAGGGTCCCTAGGTACATCTGTGCATAGTGAATGAAAGTTAATGGTCTTGTGCTGGAGATCAAAAAGGATGAGTCTGATAGTAAGGAAAAGAAGCAGAAGAGTAATGTCACAAAAACCTAGGGAAGAGTGTTTCTAAAAGGAGAGGTTTGTTAACAGTGTCAAGACTCTATGGATAGAGCAAGAAGGATTAGAACTGAGAAGAGACTATAGGACTTGTCAACAGAGATCATTGGTGATTTTGGAGAGAGAACTTACAGTCTAGTGATGGGTATGGAAATCAGATTGCAAGAGGTGATGGTGAACAGGAAGTGAGAAAGCAGAACAATAAATTTCATTTACTGAGATATAATAATGAAGACATCATATAGTAAGATATCACCTATTAAGGAACATTACTTACACAATTTGTAGTGAGGCAGGTGTTAGTTCATGGGAAAGGGGGAAGGCTTGAAACCTGAAGGTAATAGGGTGCCACTGGAGCTTCCTGAGTGTAGTGGGAAAGAGGGACATAGACGAACCTATACTTTATATTGTAAGGAAAGAAATGAGAAGATTTGGAAACCCATTGGATATATGGGATGAGTGAGTGAGGAATTGATGATGACACCAAGGTTTGAACCTGGATGATCAAAAAGATGACAGCACCCTCTCCATGGAGTATGCTTGGGGTTACCCATTGGAGAAGGCATAGTGTCTAATGAAATATTCCTAATGCCAATCCTCTGTTCTGGACATCTTTAGCAAGACACACACTTTATTTTCTTGCACAATCAGAGACTTTTGTTTGGTTCCTCCTGTGTGGTCTACGTCCTCCCACTCTGTGATAGAGTTGCTACATTGAAGAGTATGTATTAGCCACTGAGAAGAAAGAGCTGGTCAGCACTTAGCATACTTGATATATATAGGAGTGACAACTTATGCTCTTGCCTTGTTCATCTATTCTGAATATGTTGCTTGGGATTCTGATTGATCTTCCTTCATCTCCCTATCCATGGAGGAGGGGTTGTCTTGCCTTCCCCACTGACAGCTATGGGGGCTACAACTTAGCAGTGAGTACGTGTGTTTATCTAGGGGAGCCTGGGACTAAATTTTAAGTCTCTGGCTGCTTCTTCCTCTGAACACAAGTGACAGAGCAATGCTTCTGAGATGATATTCTTAATAGTTTTGGCTCATTCTATTTTTTTCCCCAAACTATTCCTCTTTTCAACTTCACTATCACTGTTGAGGGCATTGTTATCCTTTCAGTCATCTAGGTTCAAAACCTTACTTTCATCCTCAACTCCTCACTCACTCACCCCTTATATTCAATTGGTTGCCAAATCTTCTCATTTCTTTCTCTACAACATAAAGTGTAGGTTTGCCCATGTTCATGCCCCCTCCCTCTACCACACTTAGTCAACTCCAGTTGTTCCCTATTTTCTTCAGGACCTAAAATAAATTCTTCTGTTTGGCATTTAAGGCTTTTCACAGCCTGACTCCCTTCCTACTTTTCTAGTCTTCTTGAACATTACACCCCCTTCAAATGCTCTATGGTCCAACCATACTGGTCACCCTAAAGTTGCTGACATGTGATGGTCCCTTTTCTCTCTCCATTCCTTTGTATTGGATGTCCTCTGTAGCTAGAACATTTTTCGACTTCACCTTTGCCTCCAGCACTTAGTGCAGTACCTAGCACACTATTATTAAATGCTTGATGAAAGATCAGTTGTTTGATTGGTGGGTAACAAATGAGTTCAAGAGGTTGAGAGGTTCTGGGTACTTATTGACCAGCTGGAGATAACCTCTGAAGTAAAAGCTTCTTAGAGCAGAACACCACCACCAGAACAGCACAGTTGTTCAGAGAGTAAAGAGCTGCAGAGAAATTGAGATACCATCTCAGGAGTTCCACAGAGTGTTTTATATCTTAATATTTTAAGTATCAGTCTCTTAGGGAAAGTATAGGAATTAAGGGTTACTACGTTGTTCTTTGAGTTTTTGTCAAATGAGGGCTTACATGTTTTCTGTGTTTTAAGCATTTCTTTTGGGGTGGAGGAAATTGCTGTCCTATACCTGATTTCTACTTTGTACATCAATTACCGTTTTGGGAAAGCCTTCTAGACATTAGCCAAACATAAGCTTTAAAATATTTTTTCTAGGGTTCCAGTGTAAAGACAGTGTAAAGATCCAGATACATGCCAATATCCTCCCAGGACTGGACCCACTCCATAGAAGCCCAGAACTAGGATTCAATTGTGGGAGAGGTCATTCCTTCTTCAGTGTGTGTCCACACATCTTTTACATTATAATAGTTTAATGACAAAGGAACAAACAGGGTGAGAGAAAGATATAGGGCTAGAAGTGAGATCTTAAGATCATAGATTTAGAGAGAGAAGAGACATCAGATGTCATTTAGTTCAAACCCCTCATTTTATTGATGCAGAATGAGGTCTGGAGAGGTTAATTGATTTGCCCAGTGTCATAGTGGCAATAAATAGCAGAACCAGTATTTAAACCCAGGCCTTCTGATGACAAATCCAATGGTGCTTCTCCCCCCCCCCCCAATCAGGTCTTCCTGAGCAGAGTGAGGGTAGCAGGTGTCAGGGAATGGAAGGCAGAAACTAAGCTGGTATGGAACAATGGCCAGACACAATGCTTAGGTAGAGAGACTTGGACCTAGCTCAATGGGCACAGAGGGGCTAATGTGGATTTCTTGGAGGAAGGCTAATTAAAAAACCAACAGCATCAAGTGATCACCTGTTAAGGCTTTAGGGTGAGAAGGAAAATGAGAACTGATCATTGTATTCAATGTCTCTATGAAATTGAATGTGGGCTCGTTTTGCTTCTGCTTGGTGTTCATTTATCCAACATACAATTAACTGGTCTATGCTGAAGGTCAGGTAGGGTTGCAGAAGTTGGTGCACTTGAAGAAGACGCAGGGATCAACTTTGGAAAGCAGAGGTTCATTGCTCATAGAACGGTTCATAGAGAAGTCATAGGGGAGTTCTAATTTTGAAGTCAGAAGACCTGAGTTTGAATCTTTATTCTATCACTTACTACTGTGACCCTGGGGGGGGGGTGTTATTGAGTTTCTCTGGGCCTCAGTTTCCTCATCTGTAAAATGAGGTTGGACTACATGACTTCCAAGGTCTCATCTAGCTCTAAATCTAAAATCCCACGATTCTCTTATCTATTGTGTCTGTAAGTTCGGCCAAGACAGGAAGGAAGGGTGTATTCTCAAGAAGGGCTCTTTGCAGTGGCTGGGTGTATCATGTACCACTGGGCAGAGAAAGAGGTTTATTAAGCCTTGTCTCCAGAAGAACCAACTTTTCCTGCTTTTCATGGATCAAAAAAAACAAACGAACCCCAAAACAAAACAAAACAAAAAACCCGCACTGGAGAGAACACACCTCTTTGAGGAAATAGCCAGACACTGTTCCTATCCTTCCAACAACCCTATTTAAGAAAGCCAGATGTAATTACCTGCTGCAGGAAACGCACACAAACAGGATGTGCCAGGGCTGAACCAGAGGATGAGACATCCCTATAATGATTAGGAAAAAAAAATCCTCCTTGCCAACCCCGCTGCCAGCATGACTGACTGGAGGCTAGTGACTCCGGGGCGAGAAGAGAGATGTGCCAGCAGTCCCAAGGAAGGGGGCGTTACCCGGCGCCCTGCAAATCCTTGCAGGGCTGCTTCCAAGCTCTCTCGCTCCTCCTCCTTTTTTCCCCTTTGCTCTCCTCCTCCCCTACGCTCTCTCGGCCTGTGTCACATATGCCTCAGGTGTTTGCTTGGTCTCAGCCTCTTGTCTTTCTTCACCGGAGACTGTAGGCAATTTGGATTTCCCACCTACCACATCTGGAGCCGCAGCTGCCAGGGGAGGAGAGGTGCCCCAAGAGAGCGCGCTCTCCACCCCCACGCCCCCACTCCCCTATCCCCCGCAGCCTGGCAGCCGAGCCGCAGGGGTTAGAGCTGCTGCAGCCGCAGCACCCTGCCCCCAGGAGGCTCCGGAAAGCGCAGGAGGCTGCGAAGGGACTCTCGCAACTTGGAGCTGTCGGAGAGAGTCTCACGCCAAGGGCTGCGGCTGCTTCCTGGTTTGAAGAGCGAGGAGGGAGGGAGGGAGAGCGCCAGACGGAGGAGGCGGGGGGCAGGAGGAAAAGGAGGGGGAGGCAGAGGGAGGAAGAAATGCATCGTGCCGGAGTCTAAACCGGACGGGCAGCTCCAGCTCTAGGGCGCTCTCGGGGCTCTACAGGGAAAGCACTTCCCCACCTGGGGAAGAGGAGAGGGACCCGAGGCTGGGAGGAACGCTTCGAGGCAGTGCCACCGCCCTCTCTGCTGCTGCCGGGCTCCTGAGCCCAGGCGGGACGTCCTCGCTGCTATAGCTGGCGAAAGGGCTCCGCCGACTCGGCTCCCCTCCTTTCCATCTTGGGAGGGAGGGGAGGTGAGGGGAAACGTCCTGGGGAAGGGGAAGAATGACCCGGCCCGGGCCCACGGGGAACCGGCGCTGCTCTTCTACCGAACTACTGCTGCCCCGGCGGCTGCCGCTCCTGCTCGCCTGAGCCCAGACGTGCCCTTTTCCCGGCTCTCCCCGACTCCTGAGCCAGCGCAGGCCCCCCGGGGCTGGGGTGGCAGCATGTCCGGGACCATGAAGTTCAATGGCTATGTGAGGGTGAGGATCGGCGAGGCCGTGGGGCTGCAGCCCACCCGCTGGTCCTTGCGACACTCCCTTTTCAAGAAGGGCTACCAGCTGCTGGATCCCTACCTGACCGTGAGCGTGGACCAGGTGCGCGTCGGCCAAACGAGCACCAAGCAGAAGACCAACAAGCCCACCTACAACGAGGAGTTCTGTACCAATGTCACAGACGGCGGCCACATGGAGCTGGCCGTCTTCCATGAGACCCCCCTGGGCTATGACCACTTCGTGGCCAACTGTACTTTGCATTTCCAAGAACTGCTGCGCACTGCGGGCTCCTCCGACACCTTCGAGGGTTGGGTAAGTAGCCCTCAGCCACCTTACCGACCCCCTCGGCGAGTCCCCTTTCCGGCCCCTTCTCATGCCCTCCCTGTCTTTGAGTCTGCGGAAACTCGGCCCAAACTTGGATTCCCCGCCTCAGGTGACCATGGCACCGGTCGGTTTGTGCCAGTGCAGGTCTGTTGATGTGTGAAGCCCGCTTGGGCACCCGCAGTTGAAAAAGCAGACTGGATTAGCGGAAAGTGGCTTCAGGGAAGCTGTCAGAGGCTAGCCTTTGCTGGTGGACAAAGGGCCTCATTTCCTCCTTAAGCGCACAATAGGATCCTGGATAGATGAGAGTAAATGGCACTTTATCGCAATTTCTTTGAACTTGTGCTAAGACACTCCATAAGGCATTGTTGCTAGTATTTATGAATACATGTTGGCGCACCTGTACAGACAAGCATATGTTTAGACATGCACGTGCATTACATATAATGGCCACACACAGTACACTAGATTCGAGATAGCATCTTGCCTGTATATGCAGGAACACCTAAGTCGGCCTGCACCCTTGCAAAGTGTTCTTTATTGAGCAGTTTTCTAAGTAGATGGAATTTACAAGTGTTTTCTTGTAGTTTCAGGTTACTCCTAACCTGAATGCAGTGAGATTTAAGGTGGTGTATCAGTGCTGCCTTGGGCATGAGGATTCATTGTGAGCACGCATGCATTTCGGACAGTCCAAAAGAAATTAGTCATTGATATTTGTAGTATTCAGAGCTTTCCAATTATCTATGTTTTTCATATAAATTACATGCCCTGTTGGTATTTATTACAGTAATACAAAGTGGTTAGGCGAAGTACAATCAGCTATGTAAAGAAATTAAATGGTTTGCGTTATGTAGTGAAAAGAAGCTTTAAAACTGGGGAGCTAATCAGTATTGAAGTCCCATCCTTAGTTCAGAGCACTGATAATAGTGAAGGTCCGGTTGATAGAATGGAAATTGCACAGGATCTGGGAGTCAGATTACCTGAATTCTGTTTATTCATACATGATCATGTACGGCCATAACCAAACCACTTAAGTTTCTAAGCCTCAGTTTCTTCATCTATAAAATAGAGACAATATTGGCCCCATTACCTATCTCAGAGTAGTGAGCCAAGTGCTTTGCAAAATAAAGTGTTATATTGAAGGTGAGATGCTATTTTTATTGATATCAGTGTGGAATTGATGCTTAAAATAACTGGTGGCTGAACCATTTACTCTATTTAAAAAGCAAAATTGCTGTTTACTTACCATAATTTTTGTCTGTTCCTGTACAATGCCTGGCACATAGTAGGCATTTAATAAATGCTTATTAAAGGGAATTATCATCAGTTAATGAACAATGAGTTGAGACTATGGCCACAGTGACATCAGATACTTTTTTTTTTTTTTTTTTGGTGAAGAGTCCAAATAAATAGATGAGAATAAGATTTACAGGCTGGTAGTATCAGGATGAAAGGGAAGACTGTACTGGAAAAGAGCAAATGCGAGTAGGCTAGGATTAGCTGAGAGAGGCTTCAAAGCCTATGCTTTGTCTGTAGGAGAATTAAAGATAGAAATGTAAAAGTGTCTGGAAATTTTAAACCATGGAAAAAATTTAAGGGGGAAAAACCATTTCCCTAAATAGGCAGTAAATGCTAGGAAAATTTGAAATATTAAAAGGAACTTTAAAAAATTCATTCTATTTATTGGTCTGTCACTTCGTTAGATTAGGAAAATATTGTCTAAAACTTGATCATTTCATGAAATGATCTCATTTAAATTATATAGAAGTATCTACAACATGTATATATGATATATAGCATATAATGCTATATATTATGTCATAATGTGGATTATATAAAATTACATATGTAATAATAGCTTGTTCATTATAGTAATTACAAATTTACTAGTTGGACTTATTTTAAAATTTTTTCTACTTTTGTTACAAGTGAAGCTACAGGGCATCTAGATGAACTTAATTTAATTTAATTTAACTTAATTTAAATCTCTTAAGAAATTCATCATCTCGATTTTTTTTTTTTTTGCCAGTTTACCTGAAGCAAACAAAAGTTAAAAACAGAAGGAACGATCAGTTAGAGTAAAACAAAAGCTGTTATGCTTTCTGGGGCTAGTGTTCTCTATAGTGTTGATCAGTGACCGGAAAGCACTCTTTTCCCGAAAAAAAGGCTGAAAAATCAAAACTAATTGAATATAATTTATGAGACATTTCCATTTTCTCAGTTATGATGAGCAGTTTCTCCTTCTGCTGCTTCATTTCTTATTATCTTTTCTGAACTTCTGAAAACTGAAGTCTTGTCCAGATGGAGACAAGCTTTCTTTGTCCTTTCTTATTTTTTTTTTCTTTTTATTTCTTGTTAGAGTGTAGTTTCAAACATTGACCATTTTCTTTCCCAAGCTGGAAGGAATGTAGTGAGCAAGAGTTAATGCCCCACGATGACATTGCTGCCATGTTGTAGAGATGTACATGTGATCCCATGTGCCTCCTTGTGATTTCTGGTCCTGCCAGGACCAAATATCTGAACCCTCAGTGCCTTTAGAATAATCAGATACAAGGAGTGAATGCTGCTTGTTCTGTTACCCAATCAAAGGCAAGAGCAGTGCTGTTTGTCATCACTTATACTTTGAATCTTGGGTTCATAAGATGAACCCATAACATAAATTATCCGATGACAAAATTTTTCCTCCTTTAAAAAATCATTTTCCCCCATTCTTTTTTTTTTTTTTTGCAGGGCAATGAGGGTTAAGTGTCTTGTCCAGGGTCACACAGCTAGTAAGGGTCAAGTGTTTGAGGCCGGATTTGAACTTAGGTTCTCCTGAATCCAGGGTCAGTGCTTTATCCATTGTGTAACCTAGCTGCCCCCTGTAGTTGATTTTTTTTTTTTGGTGAAGCAATTGGGGTTAAGTGACATGCTCAGGGTCACACAGCTAGTAAGTGTCAAGTGTCTGAGCCCAGACTTGAATTCAGGTCCTCCTGAATCCAGGGCCAGTGCTCTATCCACTGCGCCACCTAGCTGCACCCTGTAGTTGATTTTAAATAGGATATTGGGTGGGAAGTCTGGAAAAAAAATGTACTTCTTAGATGTCAGTAATGTTCATGAAGTTGTAATGTATGATTTCTCTTAGTGGACAGAACCTGTAATGATCAGATATTGTAGATATGTTTTCATAAAGATTTTCAAGGTGCATGATTTTTAATTAAGCATTTTGGGATAGTGAGACTACAATAGTTCTAAATAAGTATTTGTTCTTAACCATTTTAATCATCATACAGAAAAAAATTTAAAATGATTATAGGGAGGAAAAGGACTAGAACTATATTGTTTGTGGTCCTTTGATGTATCAGTATTTGATGAAAAAGCTAGACCTGATTCATTTTAATACCCTTTGAGAGACAGCAGGATAGAATGGAATTAGCATTGGATCCCATCATGCATCTCTCACAGAAGGTATCAAACGAACCAGTTCTAATAGCTTGATTTTAATTCCGGTCTTCATCCTTACTTGCTGTGTGACCATAGGCATACCACTGGACCTAGCTAGTCCTCAGTTTCTTCTTTTATAAAAGGGATTCAGGGAAAAGCAAAATAATCCCTGAGATCTCTTCCAACTCTAGATTACTGTGAATATGGTGATGAAACTGAGAGGTCTGAGTGTAGAAAATTCCTTGTTCAGATGTGAAAAAATGTTATAGTTACACAAGGTTTCAGTTTTTAAAACATGTAATATATTTGTTGTTATTCAATCGTTTCCAACTCTTCGTGGGATTTTCTTGGCAAGATTACTATAGTGGTTTGCCATGACCTTCTCCAGCTCAGTTTACATATGAGGCAAGCAGGTTAGGTGATTTGCCCTGGTGACTAGCCCAGGGTCACACAGCCAGTAAGTGTCTGAGGCAGAATTTGAACTCAGGTCTTCCTGACTTTAGGCCTAGTGCTCTACCTACTGTGCCATCTAATTGCCCAATATATTTATTATGGTGTATTAAGCAGCAGAGGTGACCAAAAAAGGAGAAATGGGAATCTCGGAAGCCTTACTGAATTTCTGCAGAGCAGTGGAGATTAATCAGTAGAACCTGGATCTGATCTTAATTTATTATGTTTTAAACTAAGGCAAATTTCATAGTGATTAGTAGCAATGTTTAATGGAAAATCTACCTTTCCATGGTGGTGTGTATTTACTTGGAAGATAAGCTACTTTTTAAATGATTTTGCTTCTAATTCTATAAAATTTGACCCCAAATGCCAGGGGTGGATATATTTTGTCATCAGTTGCAACATGCTACAGATGAAGCTAATTTCATACAGTGCAAAGAGGGGTGTACTTGAATTCAGACAATCTATGGTCAAGTATTGGCAAATTGATTAGCCTCTTTTTTCCTTGTCTATAAGATGGGGCTAATCAATATTATATTATTGTGGTAATCAAAGGAGATAATGTATAGAGAAATATTTTGCAGTCTTACACTGTTAGGTTTAAGCTGTTATGGGCTAAATCTTTTTTTTTATAAAGTTATCTCTACTTTTTGTCCCTCTTGCAAGTGAGTATAGCAATTCTATTAAGAGGAAACATACTGATATTGAGTTAATAGCTGGAGTTGAGACTCAGCTTTGTGATTTAACATCTTTGTAACCATAGCAACCTTTTAGCCTCAGTTTCCTCCTGTGTAAAATGGGGATAATAATACTTACTACTATTTACTTCACAGGCAGGATTGTTATGAGGAAAAAATCTCAATTAAAGTGAATTATTATTTGGATAACTCTTAGTTATTACTAGGAACATCACTGCTGCTCAGAAAAGAGGCCACAGTAAGCATGCGTAATGAATTGATGCAAATCCATCTCAACTCTAAGGATCACACCTTCAAAGTGTATTAGTCTCATGGAAATGCTGAAGCCTTTCAGGACTGGGGAAGAAAACCTTAGTTTTAAAACACTTGTACAAGTCTGCCTTAGTGGCTGCTTCACGTGTGTCTTAGAAGAATCCATTTCTGATCAGAAGAAGAAAATAGAATTGTGAGGGTTTTTCTTGGTGACCACCAACCACAGTTAATCTTTTGATCATTTGCATAGCATTCCTCTTCAATTTGAATTTATTTACATTAATTCTAAAAGCTTTCAGGAGCATTTAAGGAAGTCATACTATACTGAAATACTTGACATCTTTTTTGGGGGGGGGGCAATGAGGATTAAGTGACTTGTCCAGGGTCACACAGCTAGTAAGTGTCAAGTATCTGAGGCCAGACTTGAACTCAGGTTCTCCTGAATCCAGGCCTGGCACTTTATCCACTTCACCACCCAGCTGGCCCTAGAAAACAAGATTTCTTTGTATCAAAAGGAAAGAGGAAAAGTTCAGTCCAGACTAGGATCACAGAATAGACTCTTAGAATAGGAGCAATCTTTTGGTCCATTCTGGGTCATCTTATAGGAAAGGTGACTGAAAATCAGGGAGATAGATAACTTGTCTTGATCACAAAATGAATTCGTTTCTTGCAAAGCCAACTTTCTTAAAATTCAGTTGCTCTAGTTTTATTGGAAAAATATTTTATTAACTAGTCAGTTTTATCTCTTGGGATTTTAGGATGCAACTTTAAGCATTCTTTATAATGAAGAAGATGGGGTCCTTTGGAGTCACTTCAGTCTGGATCTATATTAGGCAATTAAATAACTTGACCTTTGGAGTTGTTTGGTTTTGAAAAAAAAAATGAAAAAGGATAACTTCTTAACAAGGGCCACCACCCCAGATCTTACTTGTTAGAGGGGTGAGCCATGATGAATCAATTTATTACTCTCTGATTTGTGCAGATTTAATATTAATACTTATATTATTTCTATAACAGATTCTTAGTATGAGGCGTCACATACATCTTTGTGCATTTCTTAACATGATTGTACTTCTTATACTATGATTAATAAGTTGTGTCTCTATTAGCTGCATTATAAGAAAGAACTGGATATTACATTGCTTGTTTGTTTATTTATACCAGGGGACCATTCCCTCTGGCATAGTAATTAATGTCAGAGTTCTGATACGTCTGTAGTTACCAATCTATATCCACCCTAGGTGATGACCAAATAATGACAAGATTCTATAAATCACCCATAGGACATACATTTTAATTAAATGGATGATCGATTTCAGCAGGCCAGGATATAGTAGTGTTTGTTTATTTTAATGCTATACTGAAGGATTGTGTGAGACTGGATATTTCTGGTGAGACATAATACTGTCAGAAAGGAAATTTATCAATATTACTATAGTATTGTTCTTCCGTGCCTGCTCTAAATTTCAATAGTAATTGCTAAGTCACAGAGTATTCCTAAGTCAGAAATGCCACTAACTTGTGAATGTACCAGCAGTATTTTTAATATATCTACTTCTTCCACCATTAGCTTTACCAGTGTGGACCTGGGCTTGAATCTTGACTCTGTTCATTCCTACCCATGGAACTTTGGGCAAGTCACTTAATCTTCCTGGACCTCAGTTTGCTCATCTGTAAAACAAGGGGGTAAACTAGATGACTGATTAGTTCCTTTCCAGCTTTCTATCTGTGTTTCTATGATCCATTGGTTACATCTGGCCTCACCTTACCCCTTTGGTCTTATGGAGACAAGATGGGCAGTGGCATAAACATCCCAAAACTTCTAGCAAAAAAGACCTCACTATATTTCTGTTGTAAAGAGCAGAATAGGTCAGCATTATTGTTGATAGAGCAATTTCATTCTCACCTTAATTAAATGGCATTTACTGAGTGTCCAGATGTACAGGATTCTATGGCACAAATCATAACAGGATCATTGCAGTCATTGCTTTTGTCTTCTACACCTGATACTCTGCCCACCTAAAATAAAAATCTCCTTATTGTCTTCATTTTCACATGATACAACATGTGGTTCTGATTGGCTTATTCTCCTTGGGACTGAAGCTAGTTGCTCCAAGAGCAACAAGTTCAAGGGGCCAGAGGCGAGGCCATACAAAACAGAAAAGGGTTTCAGTTATGTCACCATCAAGCAAAAGAGAGAAAAAGGTAAGACATGTTTGTCAACAACCAGGGGTCACCACGCAAAATAGAGAGGATGAATCTGAGGACTGTGTGAAGGTCAGAGAAAAATAGTTACTAGGCAGATCAATGGAACAGTTTAGGAGAGAGTTGACACAATTTGTCTTGCTCAACGAGCTGAGCATGGCTGTGCACTTTTAAGTGGGGGATGTGGGGACAGCAACTGAATAGAATAGTAAATATTGGGCTGGTTTAAAGCAGACCACATCAATTTTTTGGATGTTGTACATTTGAATTTAGTGTCATATCTCTTATTTTTTAACTTAACAAATTTGCAAGTAACCTCCAGATGAATTGGAATGGTGGGATGAGTTTAGCAATTTCAGGTATATGTTGTAGACAGTGGTGAGTGCCTCTTCCTATTGTTTATCCACAGATCATCAGAAATGTATATGGTTTTATCAATGGAAATGACACTAAAGAAGATATGTGACACACTATCTTTCTTGCAGCTGCCAAAGGACCCCTTGGTCTTTCTTTCCGCCATTCATCTGATTCTTTCTATGTGTTGTTTCACACTATTTGGATGTAGTCCTTGAAAGTAGGGACTGTTTTCAACTTTCTATTTGCACTTTGCACATAGTAAGAACTTAATAAACCCTTTATATCCATCCATCCATCCATCCATCCATCCATCCATCCATCCACACTATCTATTTTGGAGTTGTTAGCAATTTAGTTATTCAGTTCTTATGCCAGAGACATTGTCTGATATCAGTATTTAGACTTGATAAAAAGGACACTGGGCTTTTTAAAAACATAGCTATTATATGAAGCACACAGATATATTTTTCTATTACAAGTCAGGTACCCATAAAAAAAACTTCCCAAGTGCTGAGATAGTAGAATTGGATTTTGCAACAGAAGTAAGATGAACCAAGGTCTAACATGCCTTAAATCTTGCCACTGTGCAAAAAACCTTATGAAGCTGTTGTTTTTTTCTTGACGTATCCAACATAAGGTAGTTTTGTACATATCCATTTTCTAGATTATCTACCATGCTTTGAAATCCTTGGATATAAAAATCCTTTTTTGTGATAAAATTTATTTTGCATGTGTGTGTGTGTGTGTGTGTGTGTGTGAGAGAGAGAGAGAGAGAGAGAGAGAGAGAGAGAGAGAGCGAGAGAGAGAGAGAGAGAGAGAGAGAGAGAGAGAGCGAGCGCTGGCGTTTTTGCAAAGGCTGATAATGGAAAATGGCTCTTGGGTATAACAGGACACATAGCTTGATCCCTGTGCTGAGGGAAATCAGACAGCCAGCACATAGTTGCCAGGAATCATACACCACACCACACACTGAGATAGCTCAGAGGACAGAGGAGGGGGTTCCACAGCAGAGCAGGAAGCACTGTGTCCCCTGGGAACAGATGCCTGCTGACTTTGCTTCCCATGGGAAAAGTCCTTGAAGCCCCATGGGGTGGATGGGCCAATGAGAGACTGAGAAGGAAAAGCCCTAGAGGAAGGGGAACATGAATGAATACCCTCCCCCCATAATCCCTTCAGGCTAACGGGCAGAAAGGAGACCTTCCTGGTAGAAGAGGTCCTAGTGAGTGTTGGAATCCCAACAATGCCTCTGGAACTAGTTAATTGTACCGCACTGGGTTTCTTTATAAAGGATGCTAGGGAAAACATTCATTTTATGATGCTCTGAGTGCTTTAACCTGTATCCTGAGAAGAGGCTAAAGACTGCAGAGGCCATTTTTACTTAGTTAAACCAGAGTGGCTCCAGATAGGAATGAATAGTTTGGAAAATATGAACGAGGTACTAATCAAAAGAAAAGTGGTGGAACAGATTTATGGGCTCACACTGTAGCTTACACTTACTTAAGTTTTAAGGTTATAAAGTGTTCCTGTACGTTATCTCATTTGATTCTCAGACAACTACCTTCCATTTGACTGATGAGAGGTTAAGTGATTTTCCCAAGGTCTAACAGCTAAGTAAATTCCCTGAAACCTGGATTCCAGTTTTGTCTAATTCCAGATCCAGTATTTTCTCCACTAAGTCACATTTTGTTGCTGTTTTCAAAGTGTTAAAAAAAAAAAACTTTAAAAAATAGTTCTGAGGTTTACAATAGATCATAAGATTTTGTTAGAAGTTAACTAAGACATTCAATATAGTGTCCTTATGCCTTCTATGCTTTCTAGCTGAATGACCATAAGCAAGTCATTTAATGTTTTTGAGCATCATTTTTCTCATCTGTAAGATGGAGGTTGTAGTTACCACACAAAGTGTTTGTGAGACTCAAATGAAATCAGGTATGTAAATTGCTTTGCTTTAAAGCATATAAAAATGTCAGTTGTAAAGGAGGTCCCAAAAGTCTCAATGCACTTTTAGGCTTTTGGGACACTGTGTATTGGTTCCTTTGCACAGGTTGTCGCCCATATCTGGAATGTACTTTTTTTCACCCCTCTCTCTTAGAGTACCGAGTTCCTTTTAAAACTCAACTCAAACCACTTCCTATATGAGGCCTTTCTCATGTGTCTCTCCTTCAGCTTTTTTTTTTAATCACCTCCTCCCTCCTCCAAATTTACCTAGTACTTATCTTGTGTTATTTATGTATATGTGATCGAGACCATAGTTCTAGACCTGAATAAAACTCCATCATAGATTGCGTCTAATCACTCCATGTTACAAATGAGAAAACTGAGACTCAGGGAGGTTTATTGACTTATCTGTGGTCGCCCGGGTAGTGAATGTTAAGCAAGAATTGAACCTTCATCCTCTGTTTCCAGGGTCAAAGATTTTCTGTAGTACCTCCTATGGAGCATAAATTCCTTAAGGGCAGGGACTATGTAATTTTTCTCTTTGTGTTCTCACCCCTATGCCTGGAGGAATAAGAGATGCTTAATGTTTTTTGATTATTATAAAAACTTTTTTCTTCCATCATTTTCCCTCTCAAAGAATAAAAACAATATCCATTGAGATGTCAATGACTGATCTATCTGATTGATTTGGATTTTAAGAGGGTGATTCTTAGAATAATGTTGTATATATACATACATATATATGCACATATCCATATATACATACACATATATTCATATTGCACATGCACACACACATATGTATATATATAAATATAATCAGGCATCCTACCAGGTCTTCCTTGGGAGACCAAGGGACAAATTGTAGTAGACCTCACATTCACACCAGTTGGTATCATTTACTCTCTTTTCTTTGGTACGAGCCTAGAAGATCTTTAAAGATTTATTCTAAGTTTTAAGACTTTGGAATTACATTTAGAAAAGTCTTTAGGCTCATATTTATTTGAAGAAAAAGTTAATTTTGTCAAAAGGATAAAATTCAGATTGTTATCTTTCTCACTGACTAGACCTATGTCTATCCTTTGAAAATAATATTTGCATTAAGGTAAAATAATTGACAGAGAAAAAAAAAGCTTTTATAAAACTGAAATAAAAGTAAAGGTTAAAAGAATGGATGGGGGGGGGCAGCTAGGTGGTACAGTGGGTAAAGCACCGGCCCTCGATTCAGGAGGACCTGAGTTTAAATGTGGCCTCAGACACTTGACACTTACTAGCTGTGTGACCCTGGGCAAGTCACTTAACCCTCACTGTCCTAGAAAAAAACAAACCCCAAAACAAAACAAAAAGAATGGATAGGGGTAGCTAGGAGGAATAGCACCTAGTGGATACAGCACCCAAATGGGGTCAAAAGGGTTGGGCATGACTGAAAATGACTAGAAAACAACAAATAATTTTTTACAAATTTTACAAAATTTTACAAAAGGATTTATTCATACTCCTTTCAAATAGCAAATTCTCTCCCCAAGAATATTGAAAATATTAATAAATTTTAAAACTCTAATTTACTTGAGCCACATACAAATGATTGGAGAGTTATCTTGTGTTTTGAATCACCTAGCTCTGTAGTTCTCCCTCCTGGGTTTTTTGGATTTTTTTGATTATTCAGAATTTGACACTTTCTTGGATATGCCATTCTAGTTTTAAGTGGCCTTTACTTAATTACTTTAGTGTTGAAAATGGCTCCAAAAAAGAAAAAGAAAAAGAAAAGAAAAAGAAAATGGGTGTCCAGTTTGTCTCAGTAATGCTGACACAAATCGAACTTGTACTATAGCAAGAGGAATGTCAAATACGGCATTAGGAGTCATAAGCTTTCTGAAGTTAGATTAAAGCTAGAGAGACTTTTTTTTTTCTTGCTTTGCTTCTTCCTTTTCTTACTGTTTTAGTGTCTAGTTTGTGTATAAATGACTAGACTATCCAGCAAGAGGTGCCTTTTAGTTACTGCTGGAAGAGATAATTATTTTCTCCATGTAAGCAGGTGGCATTTAAACTAGAAGAGAGTTACCCTGTCTACCAAGCCTGGGCAGTTGTTTTTAGGCACAAGTACAGTATAGGCAAAGATAGTGAAAGAACTGTCACAGACATAGGAAGGACATAAAGTGATGTAAGGGGTTGATTATTTTCAGAGGTTGAAATACCAGGTTTTTTTTTTTAAATATTCTGAGTAAATAGATATAGAAGACTTGGTGGCAGTAAGTGGTAAAATGGCAAACAAGGAAAGATTTTAGGTCCATAATTTAATGATTAGTTAAAAGTGTTATGAATTATTGGGTGCTTTGAAAAACTGAAATGAGTGTTCTTGTGGAGGAAATTACAGGATCAAAAGATTTAGAACTGATGGAACCTACTGATTATCTTGCCCAACCCTTGTATTTTAAAGGTAAAAAAAAAGGAAAGACATTGAGAAGTTAATTGACTTGTCCAAGGTCAAACAGGTACTAAATAGTAGACCTAGTATTTGAACTCAGCTTTTTCTGTCTCTAAATTAAATGCCCTTTCCACTTCACTACTTATTTATTTTAATGAATAATGTAGTATTTAAGAGAAACTGTAATAAAGAATTCTATTCTCTGTTAAAAGGCAGGGAATAGGATTTTTAAAAATAGAATGGAGGTGGTCCACTCTCCCCGCATTAGAGGAGGAAATGTTGGATTAAAAATTGATTGAACCCAAAAAGTTTAATTAATGGTCCAATGTAAGCTTAGGGGAAAGTCTCTAATTAGTTTCACAGAGATCTGTCCTTACCTCTGTACTGTTTCACATTTTTATGACACGGATAAAGTCACAGATGGCATGCTTATCAAATTTGCTGATGACAAAAAGCTGAGTGGGATAGTTAATGTGACGGATGACAGTCCTGATCCCAAAAGATCTCCAATGGATGGATGATTGGTCTGAATTTAATATGATTAAATCAAATAGGAACAAATTTAAAGGCATGCATTGAGGGACAGGTGTATAACATAGCTACTTGGAGTACAAGATGTAAGAGGCACGGCTAGACAGCACTTCCTGTGAAAAAAAACACACAAACCTGGGGGTTTTTGTGTGCTGAAAGCATACTATGATTCAAGAGTATGATAAGGTAGTTTAAAAAAAAAGAAAGAAACCTATTATGATCTTAGGTTGTATTAATAAAGAGTACAATGTCCACTTAGGGAAATGATAATTTTATTATATTCTGTCCCGATCAGACTCCATCTGGCTAAGTGGTGCAGTGGATAGCATGCCAGGCCTGGAGTCAGGAGGATTCATCTATGTGAGTTCAAATCTAGCCTCAGATACTGTCTGTGTGACCCTGAACAAGTCACTTAACCCTGTTTGCCTCAGTTTCCTCATCTGTAACATGAGCTGGAGAAGGAAATGGCAAACCACTCCAGTATCTTTGCCAAGAAAACCCCAAATGGGAGTCATGAAGAGTTGGATGTGACTGAAAAGACTGAACAACAAACAGTGAAAATTCAATACTACATTTAAGCAGGATATGGTTAAAGTGGAAAATGTCTAGCACTGGGTAACAAGGGTGGGAAAGAACTTTAATACCTGTTGAAGGAGATGTACTTAAACGAACTTTGAGAAGAGGATCTTGGGAGGACATAAAGTTATCTTCAAGTATTTAAAGGACTGTTATGTGGAAGAAGGATGAGACATTGTTATCATTCTCCAGAGAACTGAACTAGATAGAATTATCGCAGAGAAGAAGAGTTAGACTCAATGCAAGGGAATCACCAAAAATGAGCGCTATCTAAACATGAAATGTTAATGATAGGAGGTAGTATGTATCTCCTTTCTTAAAGTCAGCTGGATCAGTACTTGTTGGGATTGTTGTAAGCAGCATTATTTTGGACTAAATTAGTAGTCACCAGGGTTCTTTCCATCTCTTGGATTTTGTGACCCTGTATTTCTTCACTTTTGAATATCTCTTGCCAGAAGTAGGATGGGTTAATTTATTTTATGGTGACTAAAGAGGAAAAAAAAAACCACTAGAATTTTGAGAAAATAATTTGGACTCATGAATTTATAAGTACTTTAATGTTTAGTTTGATTTAAAGAAAATGAGGTTTTCTTATAAAAGGTGTCCCAAAAGTCTTATTGCTGTTTTAAGCCTTAAAAATGCACTAAGTTCTTTGATAGAAGGAGTTATTAATTTCACTTTTATTTGTGCAAGTAAGATGTCAGGATTTTAATTGTAATTGTTTGTTATTCTTGACAAATAGCAGCAAACACAAATATTTCCATATAAAAAGAAGAATAGAAAGATTGTTTATGAAACCATAACTATTGTATAGCTTTTTTCCTAATAGTATGCAACAAGTATACCATATTATTGTCAAAACTGTACTTCTTTCTGTTGTATCTTACATTTTTATTGTTCTGTTCTTCTTTTTTAAAATTAGCATTACTACCTTTATTCCCCAAAACTATCCCATTCCAAGCCCTCTCATGAACAAATAAGGATAGTCAAGCAAAACAAAGTCACACATTGGTTGTGTCTGAGAATGTAGGCTTCATTCGATCTCTTTAGTCCAGCATGTCTTTGTCAAGAATTGGGAAGCACGCTTCATTTTAATAGGCTAAACACCTCCAAAGATCTAATTCTAGAGTTGTGGTTGGTTGTTGCATTGGTCAGAGTTCTTAAGTCTTTCAAATTGTTTTGCTTTAAAAAGTTGTGGTCATTGTAGAGATTACTTTTCTGCATGTTCTCACTTCATTCTGCATCAATTCATAAAATTAATTGAGTTTTCTCTGAATCATCAGAGATTGATAATTGTTCATATGCCATACTGTCCTCAGATTTTCCCCAATTGATGGATTTCTCCAAAATTTCCAGTTCTTTATGAATATTTTTGTACCTATGCATCCATTTGCTTAAAAGGAAAAACAAAAAGCAAACTCTTTGAAGTATATTCCTAACACAGTTGTCATTAAGAGATTAATTGCAGATTGATTTATAGAATGGTTTGACCAATTCACACTTTTACCATAGTAAATTAGTGTGTTATTTCCCCTTTTTTCATCTTTGCTAATGTGATGAATGTAAGGTAAGATCTAGGTATTTTTTAAAATTTTGAACATCTTGTTTATATTCTTTGGGCATTTATCTTTTTCATGAATGCCTCTAGTCTGACCAATAACTCTCTACAACAATTGATCATCAACTAGATAACATGCCATCTCCTCAAGTAATCATTGCCACTTATGGAAAGCTGTAATTGTTGGAAGTTGTTCAAATCTACCTTTTGAAATTTCCACTCCATTATTCCTACTTCTGTTTTCTAGGGCCAAGTAGAACAACTTCATCTTCAACATGACTGCCCTTGAAATATCTGGACAATTTTTATGTTTCCATGACCCTATAAATCCTCTTATTAATAGGCTAAACACCTCAAATTTTTCATATGGCTTGTTCTCTAGTCTTTTTGCTATCTTGGACACTGTCTCTGACTGTGTTTGAGGTTGTCTGTGTCTTGCCTAAAATGTGAAACCTGGATATCTACACAATTATTAAGTGCAGATGTAGTTTACCATGTGGGAATATAGCACAATTATTATTTCCATCATTCTGAATATTGTAGCACAGTGTAGCCTTGACTGTTATTAGCTTCTAAAAAATGATAAATTTTGTTTTGCATCCCCTTCATTTCTGTATATATCCCTCACTCTTCCCATTGAACCATCCCTTGTAACAAAGAATAAAAAACAAAGGTGAGGGGAAGGGAGGAGTCTAATAAAACTAACCAGTTCATTAATTGAGTCTGACAATTTGGTTTTCAGTTTGGGCTTCTTGTTGGTTTTTTCCATTTCCATTGTCATCATTGTGCATATTTTTTTCCTGGTTCTGCTTATTTTGCATCAATTTATATAATTCTTGCCATTCTTCTCTGTCAGTTTTATGTTGTATCATATCATACTCCCTGAGTTTCCAGTCCAGACCTTTTTCAAATGAACCATTGTCCAGCTATGCCTCTCCTATCTTCTGCTTTTGAAACTGATTTTTAAAAATGAAGTTAAGTTTCATCTTCTTTTATTTAGGCTATTATCTAAGACTGAGGAAGTACTTTTTTTGGCCAGGATCCTGACTTGGCCATCTGAACTGTTAAGTATCCCTCCTGATTTAGTGTCATTTACAAATTCGATACGCTACATTTCTTAATTTGGCTTCATCAAAATCATTGATAAAACTGTTTAAAAAACTATGGCCATGTCATTTCTCTCCCTACCTAGCAAAGTTGAAACTCTTTAGCCTGGTATTTAATGCCATCCACAATCTGCTATCACCCTACCCTTCCACCCTTAAATTTGTACTATTTTTATCAATGCCCCTGAAGTTCTAATCAATCTGGACTACTAAACTTTTCCATTACTTAATCTCTACTTTCCTAGCTCCATGGTTGTTTTTATTCTGTCCCATGCCTAGAATTTCTTCTCCTCTTCCTTTCTCACCAAACACATTCATGGAATTCAAATGGATCTTTTTAAAACCTGACTCAAATGCCACTTCCTGGAAGTCTTTCCTAATTCACTTCTTTCCCACTTTCTCCAAGTAAAATTCATAATGCCTTTGGTCCCTTCCTTAGTGCTAACGTTTTTTTTTTTTTTTTTTTTTTTTTTTTTTTTTTTTTGGTGAGGCAATTGGGGTTAAGTGACTTGCCCAAAGTCACACTTCTAGTAAGTGTTAAGTGTCTGAGGCCGGATTTGAACTCAGGTCCTCCTGACTCCAGGGCCAGTGCTCTATCCACTGCGCCATCTAGCTGCCCTTCTTAGTGCTAACATAACACTTTACTTATATTTGAATTTATCATGGATTATTTTATATTATAGGTATTTGTGGTTGTATTGTCTCAAATATTGTCTCCCCCTCCCCCCAACAAAACAAAACAAAATTTTTTTAAAAATCCCTATAAGCTCCCTGGAGGAGATTTTATCCAACCTTTGTGTTACCTATACATAGCACAGGGCTCAACATATATTAGATACTTAATAAATTAGTGTGTAATTGAATAGAATACACACTAATTTCAGCTGTTTAAAAATGGACTTGTTAGAAATTTTAATATTTAGAACGTATGTTGTAGCTGGTGTTACAGTAGATAGAGCACTGGGTCAGGAGTCAGCAAGACTTGAATTCAAATCCAGCCTCAGATGCCAGCTGTGTGACCCTGGGCAACTCTTTTAACCTTTATTTGCCAGTTTCCTCAACTCTAAAATGGGGATCATATTAGCAGCTACCTCTAAAGATTGTTGTAAAGATCAGAGATAATATTTGTAAAAAGGCATGTATTTCAGTGGCTGGCATGTAATAGGTGTCATAGGTGCCTTTTCTCCCCTTCCTCTTTTTCAATTTTGATAGACCAATACCATTTTTATATTTATATGATGCACCTGGTATTTGTGTCATGGTGGTATTGATTTTTCTGGAACCTGTATGTGAAGAGGCCCCAGAATCAATGAAAATGTGCCTGTATATTTCTGATTTCTGTTGTTTCCAGGTGTGAAATCTAATCCAAGATTCCAAGAACAAGCCCTCTTTGGTATAATTAAGTGCCATTGTAATTATTCATGAAACTGACTCATTGCTCAGAAACTACTAATCCCAGGCCTTGCCCTTAGTAACAATCTCTGGAGAGAGCTACATCTGCTCAAATGTTTTTCAACCTTTTGTCTTAAAAGAAGAGCTTAATTCTGAAGTCACCTAAATAAACAAAATATATGTTTGTTTACAAGAGAGTTTTTAAAACAGTAAACACTGAGAAACATGAAATATGTCTGTCACATGAAATGCCAGGAATGTAGGGATGCATTATCTTCAGCCTTCTCTTGGCAAGGAGAAAAGTTATGATCTTGACATCTTAAATTTAACATTTATAAATCAATGCAGAGCATTGTCTGGAAGGCCCAGCTGTGACTGTAAAGTTAGAGTTATTTTTCTTCTTTGCTACGTTTTATCTTTTAAAAACAATTTCACTTGCATTTTCTTGCAACATAAATTGGCTGCTCCAGAGTTGGTATAAAAATACAAAGTTTTGCATTTATAATGTTTTTTTAAACCTTGCTTTTACATATGGCAATGCAATTCAGCATTAGAAAGAGTACCTTTATATAGGATATTTGTGAAAAATAAGAATGATGCTTCGGGAAAATCATATTTCCAATGACATCGAAGGACTTATTAATATTTTTGAACTTAAGACTACTGGTTTCATTTCTTTTCTAGCTCAGAAAAAGGAACAGGCATGGAAGATATAGACTAGGAGAGTGGAAAAAGAAAAGAATTGGGATCATTGAGTATAAGGAAATCTTAGAGATCATTATTTTAGGGGTTCTTAACTGGGGACTGTGAAAATTAAAAAAAAACACGCATTTTTTTTGATAATTGTATTTCAAAATAATTGGTTTCTTTTGTAATACTGTGTATTTGTTTTATACATTTAAAAACCTTATTTTGATGAGGGATTAATAGGTTTTATCAGACAGCCAGTGGGGTCCAGGCCACAAAATAAGATTAAGAACCCCTGAATTAGTCCAGTCCTTCATTTAACAGAACAGGAAACTGAGACCTAGAGAAATTAAGGGATTTAACCCATCTCTGGAAGGTATTCCCTCCTCATCTCCACCCTATAGAATCTCACTTTTTAACCACATTACTGTGTAAGTCTTCAGCAGGTTTTTGTTAAGTGCCTACTATGTTCCAGGCATGGTGCTAAGTGTTTATCTGTTTTCCCTCCCTAAATACCTTGTGTTTATTTTATACACAGACATAAATAGATACACACACATAAACATATACATACACATATACACGACACACATACTTACACACATATGTGTGTAGATATATGTCTATGTATTATTTTCCTGTAGATTGGAAGCTCTTTGAGAGCAAGGATTGTTTCCAGTGTTTTGTTTTGTTTTGTTTTTGTTTTATCCTCTACCAAGGTTCCTGGTACTTAAGTTGCCCTTAAACTGCTTATTGATTGATTGTCCCAGGTAATACAATTAGTTAGTATGAAGCCAGGTCTCTTGATTTTTTTATACAGTTCTCTTTCTTGCAGACCAAACTAATTCTTAATTAAGTAGGCTATATTCATATTAATTGAACAGGGAAAATAATTCATGTCATCCTTCCCTCTTTAATTCTGTTCTCTTTGCTAAGAAGCCCATTACATAAATTTTGAGAGACTGCCGGGCTAGGCAATTGGTTCCTGAAAGCATAATAGCCTGTGTGGCAGCCTGAGTTATCTGCAGATGAAAATGTGCTCTTAGAGAGAAAGGCACTTACTCAGTGGCACTCAGGTATCCAACTTGGCTCTCTGAATTTGTCAGACTTATTGGCAAAAAACGTTAGGTCCTTTTTAGCCTGGACTGGTACTAGAAGTTTATGAAGAAGGTAGGGAAGCTTCATTCATTCTTTAAGATTATAATAAGATCAACTTAATTGAACTTCAAGAACTGATCTAAACTTTTTTTTTTTTGGTATATAAATTTGTAGCTCATTAAGGACTATTCCATAGCCCCTAAAATATCAAGATCTATATATTCCAGGAAACCTAAATAAAAAGATTTCAATCTGAAAAATCTGCCCTTACTGATAGCATGTAACATAATTTTTTAACCAGAGGCACCAGTGTTTCCACAGGAACTGTGCTTGCTACAACTGACACTGTTGTGGCTGGACTGACAAACCCACAGTGTCAAGACATGGCCAGGGAGTGCAGGGGCGTGCGTTAGTCTCTGCTGAATGTGCAACAAATCTTTCTATCTTTTAATTATAGATTTTCCAGCATGTTTAAGGCCATTAGTGTGCTTTCCCACCACAGTTAATGATACTGCATGAAAAGAGACTCTAAGCTCTTTGAGAGCAAGGACTGTTTTGTCTCTCTTTGTATCACCCGTGTTTAGCACATTATCTAACGCTTTAAAAATTCCGGTTGACTAACTAGGTAATTATCAATTGTCTAAGTTGAAGAAATATTGTCCATCTGCATTGGTAGAGTCTGATTTTTTGGTTTTTAAAATTTTGTTTCTATCTAGCCTAGCTAGGCTTAAAGTGCAAGAGCTGCTCATGGCCCAGATCCTACTACTGATTGGTATAGGAGCTTTGACCTGCACCATTTCTGACCTGAACTAATATGTCCCTCCCAGATAGTCTTGCTTTTGGGGGCTTGCCCTATTTGTTCCAGACATAGTACAGATACCTGATGATTTTAGCCCACAGTACCCCAGAACTTCCCAGCCCAAATGATCTACCAGCTTCAGCCTTCCCAGTAGCAGGCAGGGATTACCATCCCTGCCCCAGGTCTTGATAACAAAAATCATATATTGAATAACCTGGACCTTAAGGCTTTTCATAAATGTTCATTGTTCACCAGTGATCATTAACTTATGAAAGGTAGATGATTTTATTAAGATTATTAGGTGTTTTATTTGGTTTGAGGGATGAATATCAGAACCAGGGGACAGAAAACTTGGAATTCATTTCTTTTCTTTTCTCTTTTCTTCTTTTCTCTTCTTTTCAGCAATCAGAGTCAAGTGATTTGCCCAGGGTCATACAAATAGAAAGTGTCTGAGACCATATTTGAACTCAGGTCTTCCTGACTCCAGCATGGGTGCTCTATCCATCTGGCCACCTAGCTACCCTAAGACTTGGATTTTAATCTTTCTTCTGTCACCTACTTGTCTTAAGCAAGTTATTTATGCGTTAGTCTGGCTTACCTTTTATGGTCTTTGCCAGCCATAGAAGTATATGATTTTCACTTATTTATTAAATTTTGTTAAAGACTTTTGCTTCTAATGAGTCAACTTGAAGGGCTATCTCTTAGAAAGAGGCAAATTAGGCTTAATGTTGTATTAGGAAACTAAGGAAAACTTATTAACAATTTGAACTAGCCCAGAGTGGATGGGGGGCTGCCTCTGGTGGAGGGCCCTTAAGTCAAAGCAGGATGATCCCATGTTGGGTATCATGCAAAGAAGAGTCTTGTTCAGGTATGAGTTGAACTAGATGGCCACTACGGTCGCTTCCCTTCTGAGATTCTATGATTCTGAGTTTCTTAGGATCCACTGAAATCAGGGACACATAAGTTTATATCTCCATGTGTTGGTTAGATAGCTTTTAGGTAATAGTAAAACAAATGCCAAAGCGATTCAGAGAGTCGGATTGCTTTGTCCAAGGAAAGATTTAGAGGCCATATATTTGTAGAGATGACTTAATGTAACTTTTCCACATGGCAACTTTCCCCATCATGGTTTCACTATATTGCAGGTTGGCATAAGAAATTAAATTTTTCTCCTTTTTCAAATTCATTTAATAGTATTGTATTTTTCTCCAATTTCAACATGAATTTTTGTAACATTTTGAGTTCAAAATTTTCTCCCTTCCTCCCCTTTCCCAAAGCCAGCAAGCAGTCTGAAAAAGGTTATACAGTACAATCATGTTAAACATATTTCCATATTAGTCATGTTCTAAAAGAAAAATCAGAACAAAAGGGAAAAACCATGAGAAAGAAAAAAAAGTGAAAATATTGGGCCTCAATCTGCATTCAGACCAGAGTTTTTTTCTTTCTATGCAGGGAGCATTTTCCATCACATGTCTTTTGGAATTGTCTTACATCATTGTATTGCTGAGAAGAGTTAAGTCTGTCATAGCTGATCATTGCACAACGTTGCTGTTACTGTGCATAATGTTCTCCTGGTTCTGCTCACTTCACTCAGCATCAGTTCATGTAAACCCAGGCTTTTTTTGGAATCTGCCTGCTTATCATTTCTTACAGCACAATAGTATTCCATTACATTCATATACCACAACTTGTTCAGCCACTCCCCAGTTGGTGGGTATCTCCTTAATTTCCAATTCTTTGCCACCACAAAAAAGCTGCTATAAATATTTTGTACACATGGGTTCTTTTCCCTTTTTTATGACCTCTTTGGACCTAGTAGTATTATTGCTAGGTCAAAGGGTATTCACAGTTTTATAGCCCTTTGGGCATAGTTCCAATAAATAGGAATTTGGGGGGAATTTTATGAAAGCTGTAGACAACACATGAAAATGAGCAGACAACTCAGAGCCCGTGATAAAATACTTAACCCCAATTTTACAATAAGGTACTATGAACACCCCATAAAAGAAAAAGAAAAAGTTCAGACTTCCTCTCTGATAAGAAAGGAGAGGCAAAAAATTTTATGTGGATTTTACAGATCACTGGGGTGCCATGCCCCTAACCCCCTGTGATTGGAAGGGATATCTGTAATTAATTAATAAGTTCTACTACATAACTCTAGTGTGATGTGGAGAAATAAATATTTATTATACACCTACAATGTGTCAGACCTTGTGTTTGATACTGGGGATAATGATACAAAGACAGAAAGAAAAAACAACAACCCATAGTCCTAATCTTCAATGAACTTAAATTTTCTTTGGAGAATCAACACATGCACCTGGAAATAAAAATAAAATATAGACAAAGTAAAGGCAAAGTCATCTGGGGGGGGGGGACTCAGTAGTAGCTCTAGTGGAATAGGAAAAAGCCTCACTCCTTTGCTATATGAAGTGATGAGCTCGATGATTTTATAAAAACATGGAAAGACTTGCACAAAGTAATGAAGAGCAAAATGGGCAGAACCAAGAGAACATTGTATACAGTGATAACAATATTGTTTAAGAATAACTCTGAGTGAATAAGTCATTTTGACTATTTTAAGTATCCAAAATAACTACAAAGGACATATAAAGGAAGATGCTATCTGCATCCAGAGAAAGAACTGATGAATAGAAATTTGTATAGAATGATTTTATGCACAACACACACACACATACACATGTCTAATGATAGCAGTCTAGAGGGTGGGGTTGGGGGAGGGAAGAAAAAAAGGAAAAAAGTGAAAAAATTTACATGATAACTTTATTATATATTTAAATGGAATAGCAAGTTGTATATAATGGATTTACAGTTTCGTGTGCAATCATTTTTTTAAATTATACTATGTTATGGAAATGTTTGTTTTATCCCATGAATTAAAAATAAAATAAATAATTTTTTTAAAAAGGCCTCATGCTAGGAGGTGGCACTTGTTAACTTAGAAAGGAACTCTGCAATTCCAAGAGGTAGCTAGGTTACATAGTAGATAGATCCCTACATCTAGAAGCAGGAAGACACGAGTTTGAATCTTACCTTAGACCTACTAGCTGTGTGACCTTAACTGCTCTTAGCTTCAGTTTCATCACCTATAAAATTGGGTGAATAATAAAACCACATCACTATGAGATAATTAATGTCTACAGAGTGCTTTGCAAGACCTTAATTTTGTTGTTCTTTTTGTTCAGTCATATCTGATTCTTTTTGACCTCATTTGTTTGTTTTTTTGACAATGTGACCAGAGTAGTTTGCTATTTCCTTCTCCAGCTCATTTTACAAATGAAGAACTGAGGCAACCAGGATTAAGTGACTTGCCCAGAGTCACACAGCTAGGAAGTGTAGGAGACCAGATTTGAACTCCTGACTCCAGGCCCAGTGCTCTCTGTCCACTGTGACACTTAGCTGCCATTTGCAAAAACTTAAAGCATTATATAAATGTTAATTATAAAGTGGCAGAAATGAGGAGGGAACACATTCCATTCATGGAGTATAATCCATAGACTAATCCAAAGGCTCCCAGGCTGGAGATAGAATTTCATATATGAGAAGTGCAACCAGGGAAGTTTAGCTGAGAGGTAAAGAAGATAAAGGATAGTTGTGCTCAATAAGCCCTGGAAAGGTAGGCCAGAGGTAGGTAGTGAAAAATTTTAAATGCCCAACACAGAGTTTTTATTCTATCTGAGCAGCAAAAGGGAGATACAAGAGCTTCTCAATCAGGCCTGTGCTTCAGGCCTATTACTTTGGCATGTGTCAATAGGATAGGAATGTAGGTGCAGGAAGAGACCAGAGGCCTGGAGACCAAATTAGGAGGGTGAGGTGAGAGCTTTAACCAGGGGAGTACCTGTGTCAGTGGAGGGAAGGGAATGGATTTGAAGATATAGAAGTAAAGTCACTTGGAAGTTTTTTTGTATAGGGAGGATAAGAAGAAAGGAAGAGTTTTAAAACTGGGTGACTGGTAGGATGATGATTACATAGTAATATTTCATTTAATCCATTAAACTGTGAGGGCCAAAATTTGATATATGGAGCGTTATTTGGATGACTCGCCTTAATATTGGGGTTCTGGAAAAAATGAGGGACCTTTTAGGTTCACCCTCCCCTCTGAACTGCCCTTTTTAGATATTTCCCCCAGGCCAATAAGAAAGGAACCTTTAAGCTTTAATTCACAAAAGGGTCAGATTTTATTACTTGGGAATTAATTAAACAACAAAGGTAAAACTAATAAAAATCAAAGATAAGGAAATAGAAAAAAAGAAATACAGATAAATACTCTTAATTCTAAACTTAACCTATGCAATCCCCAAATCATTTCCAATTAAGCTAGTTCAAAGTAATTTAGGGTTTTCCATAATTAACTCACCAAAACCTGGACAGTCTACAGTTGCTCACACCACCGGGACAGCAGATGCCAGAGAGAGAGCGCATGTTCCGGAAGAACCTAGTGTTCCAGAAGAACCCTCCACTTCCCTTCAGAGAGTGTTCAATCTTTCCTCCCCCAAAAGGGGAGGTCCTTCAAAAAACTGCCTATGGAGAGCTCTCCTTCTGACCTCAGTAGTATATGTAACTTCATGGTGGGCCAGGTTTGGCCCCTCCCAAATGAGTCAGCTAAAAACTGCAATAATTTTATCACAAAAAATTTTTACCACATTTTCCCCCCTTTGTTTCTTTGGAAAACACATATGGTTTTCTTGATGAAACAGCCAAAAATAACAGAATATAATACCTTAAGCTAGCAAACAATACCTTAATAACAATATAGAAAAGGGAGAGAGGAAAGTTTTATCCAGAGGGGCGGTCCCTCATGAACCAGCGCTTTGACACTGGCTTGCAGAGGGAGGGCCTCTGCAGAGAGTACATGTTATACATGGCATAGATAATAACAGAAGGAAAAAAAGAAAAACAACAAAATAAAACTGTTCATTTAAAGTCTCTGAGCTCTTGTATTCTTGAAGTGGTCATCAGGAGAAAACTAGACTCTGCTCTGGATTCTGGTCTGGAAAGCTGGACTCTGGTCTGGACTCTGGTTGTCTCCGGACTCACTTATTTAGCTGTTGAACTGCTGGATTTTTACTTTGTGGTTTCTCCTTTCCTCCTTGAGGTGACCCTTTCCACAGTTTGAAAAACTCTGCTTTAAAGCAAATGAGAAGAGATCTTCAGTCTATAAGAAGCAGGTGTGAGAGAACCCTGTGATAATTCCTTGATGAAAATTAAACATTTAATTAATAATGAATTAGATGAGGAACTGGAGGTCTGTTAGATTGTAAACTCCTTGAAGGTAGGGGCTGCCTTTTGACCCCTGACCCTTTTTATGCCCAGTGCTTAGCACAGTGCCTGGAACTTCATTATTGCTTGCTGACTCTTTATTCACCCACTGACCTGGGCATGGGGAGGAAAAGTACTTAACAATTTGGTGTCAAATAGATAGAAGTTATATGCAAAGAAAACTGACTCTAGAACCTGACCTGGGTTCAAATCCCACCTTTGACACTTACTAGGATCTCTTAGGCAGTCTACTTAACCTCCAGGGCCCCAATTTCCTCACTTGTAAAATGAAGAGGTTGGACTATGGTGTCTGTGGTCCTTTTAGGCTCTAGACCTGTGATCCTAAATCCTCCCTTAAAAGAAGCTCGGGAACTTTTTGCTGGAACATAACTACAGAATTTGCCTGTAATTCCTTAGTAGCATGTTTAAAGATTGAAGATTGACTTTTAAGGAAAAAATCCAAATTGCTAAATTATTTGGACTTGCACTGTTGAAGACAGTGGGATCCTGCCTAGAGTCCCAAAGTCCCACCATTTAGCTTGGTTTTGGTTTTGCAGTCACCCTCATTTTTTATATGGAAGCAAAACCTGTGTGGAGACTTCATACCTTATCATTATGTTTGGGAGGTCTAGGCTAGTGGTAACTATTTTCCTTATAATTCTTCTCCTGTCTAAATTCCATTACATTGCATGTGATTGATGATGTGTATTGATGATTTTCCTACGCTTAGTCTACTGCCTTGTACATAGTCAGGGTTCTATATGCATTAGTTGAATTGAATTCCTGGGCATATGACTTACCAATAGGAATGGTACCAACAGTCTCTCCTTATTACCTACTCTGTTAAAGTGGCATTCTAGCTAGGGTTTTTAAAAGTGTAGATTTATTGGGACATTGTGAAATCTTTAAAAGAAGAATGGGTACTGAAAGATCTCCTATTTTTGCCTAGAGGCAGGGTGATGAACTAGATGAACTTTGACATGCTCTTCTATTCCTAAGAATTTTGTTGTCATTGGAATCTAGAATAAGCCTTATCATTTTATGAAACTTAATGGAAGAAAAACAGGAAATGCAGGAGCACTTGGTCAGTTGATACTACGATAAATGCTGCTAGCAGAGGAAAGAATTATTAAAAAAATACTCTCTCCTAGCACATTCACAGTTACAGCCGCACCAGATCTTTGCATTGTAGATCAACTGAAGTATAGTAGCATTTGTATGCCAGATGTTTTTCATTACAGCATCATCTTACAGATACTAGTGATGAGCCTCCCATTTTTTTATTGAAAGGCATATACTGGGAGCAGCTAGGTGGTTCAGTGGATAAAGCAGTGGCCCTGGATTCAGGAGGACCAGAGTTCAAAGCTGGCCTCAGACACTTGACACTTACTAGCTGTTTGACCCTTAACCCTCATTGCCCTGAAAAAAAAAGAAAAAAAAAGTCATGTATTATACTGGTATTTATAGTTTTCATCATCATATTAAATATATATGTGTATGCATATGTATATGTATACAATTCAGAAAAATGCACTCAATTATTTATGCTATTCTGAATTCTCTTCTGATCTGTACTGTCATATATTTTAGTTTTTATCTATGCCTATTTAGTTTTTTCCTTCCTCCCTTCCTTCCTTCCTTCCTTTTCTTTCTCTTTTTCACTTTCTTTCTCACTTTTTCTTCTCTTTGAGAGAAGCCTGGCATCAAGAACTGGAATTCTCCATGAGGCATTTACTATCTCTGTGATCTTAGTTTACTTCGTTTCTGTAAATTTCAGGTTTTTCATTTCCCAGGGTTTGCATTTCTCAGAGTTATTCTAAGAATAAGTCAATATATTGTATATTGAGTGTTTTGTAATCCTTAAATCACCATATCATTGTGAGCTATTTTGATTATTTTCTAAAGTGTAGCCCTTTCACTTACTGATGACAACATCTACTTTGTTGATAGGAAGATCTGCCTTTTTGACCTTTCCCTGGATGATGGTCACCACACAGTCTAGAGTGTTGGCCTTGATGATCTTTACTATGTCATCAGTAATGCCAGAACAGGACTTAAACTTTTTCCACTCATGCCCCCTTTTTGTCTGAGAAATATTTATATGACCCTGGGTATACAGGTTTATAAAATAGGTATACAAATCAAACATTTACTACCAAATTTTTTGTGACCCCCCACATTCAATTAGACAACCCCATATGTGGTTGTGACCCACAGTTTAAGAAGCTTTGTGCTTGAGTATTCAGTACCACTAAAGATGTTTACTAATACTAATACAATACTAAAGGCTTTAGTACTGGCTATGAACATATAGATGATGCTAGTGCCTGAACCCACATCTAGCAAGACCTTGTTCTTGAAGACTTGCTGGTTATAGCTATGGAACGAAGAGTTTTAGTAGGCAAATATCCAAATCCCATTCTTCCATGGATCTCAAAATGCGTATAGGGGTCAGAATAATAGTTTTTCATGCCATGTCTTAACTTCTTCTTGTTGTAAAGTTGGCTACAGACACCTCAATGGTGAACATTGTGTTCTCAGCCAATACTATCATATTCTTCCTCCATTCCCTTTGTCTTCTCTATTTGTACACTTGTTATTTGGGTTAGAATATCTAACCCAAATTTTTAGAGAAGAAATTAAGTCCTTGTCAAGAATCAAGTGCTGGGCTTGGATTCAGTAAGCCATGGATTTTAATTCCTTCATTGCCAATTACTAGGTGTCTGGTGATGGGTAAGTTCCTCTACTTCACTCCCCTCATCTATAAAATGGGTTTTAATAATTGTTAGGATCAAATGAAATAATGTCCTGTAAAGACTTTGCAAACTTTAAAGCACTGTATAAATATGTTGTGATGATGGCAGTATTTTCTTTTTTTTTTTTTTTTTTTTTTTTTTTTTTAGTGAGGCAATTGGGGTTAAGTGACTTGCCCAGGATCACACAGCTAGTAAGTGTTAAGTGTCTGAGGCCAGATTTGAACTCAGGTACTCCTGACTCCAGGGCCGGTGCTCTATCCACTGCGCCATCTAGCTGCCCCAAAAGCAGTGTTTATGTTTTCTTTTTTTTTTAAGTGAGGCAGTTGGGGTTAAGTGACTTGCCCAGGGTCACACAGCTAGTAAGTGTTAAGTGTCTGAGGCCAGATTTGAACTCAGGTACTCCTGACTCCAGGGCCGGTGCTTTATCCACTGCACCACCTAGCCGGATGATGGCAGTATTTTCAAATTCCACTTTCAGTAATATCATCAAACATCTTAAAAGTATATATTTTCTCCTCCTATTGTGTCTGTAGACTATCTACTTTTCTTGTGGGGTTCCTTTTCTTTTATCTTTCCTTGCAAATTATATTTCTTCCTAACTGCTACTTTAGGAGCATACTATACCAAAAGG
This sequence comes from Dromiciops gliroides, assembly GCF_019393635.1. Lineage (NCBI taxonomy): Eukaryota > Metazoa > Chordata > Mammalia > Microbiotheria > Microbiotheriidae > Dromiciops > Dromiciops gliroides. Next base: position 250,690,826 of record NC_057862.1, read on the forward strand.
CTTGAAATAGTTTTCCTAAAACTTGACTGTACAATCCTTTCTTGGAGTACTCATAAACAGCATTTTTGGAGGACTCACAGATTGCAGAATTCAGTGCTCTCTATCTTTAAACCTGGAAAGAGAAGGATGATTTTCAGTGCACTAATTAAAAGGACTTGACTATTTTTGCATGGCTTTTGACCTAAATCTCACATATTATTTAAAACATAATGTAAAAATATTTGCTTTCTGTGTATACCCTATCAGGATACCAAAACATAAAACTCACTTACCATTCCTTCAAGTGACAAGCTTTCAATGTTTAGTAATTCTAGTGGATTTTATTTTCTTTTAAAAAGGCAATGGAAGGGGCAGCTAGGTGGCACAGTGGATAAAGCATTGGCCCTGGATTCAGGAGGACCTGAGTTCAAATCCAGCCTCAGACACTTGACACTTACTAGCTGTGTGACCCTGGGCAAGTCACTTAGCCTTCATTGCCCTGCAAAAAACAAAAACAAAAACAAAGGCAATTGAAAAAGTCTTACAGTATCATGAATGAATAAATGAACATTTATAATTAGGGTTGGTGATATAAATGGAAAGGTCTCAAGGAGCTCATATTCTAAGAGAAGACTGCATAGAAAGGTTGCATAGAAGGTGCATAGAAAGGCTGAGTGGTACTTAGAGTGCAGTTGCAAGGCATAGTTATGTGTATTCTTTAGTTTTCTTTTAATTTATAGAACCATATCAATTTCTGAATGAATAAGAATTTTCTTTCTTGGCTTTAGCTACTGCTTTAGCCATGGCTTTAAGGCTGGTGCAGTAGAAGTAGTTTCAGGGTCATATTTCTTTCTTTTAAAAAAATACTTCATTTATTTTGACATTCATTTAAAATTTGGGTTCCAACTTCTTTCCCTCCCTTCCCTCCTCCACCCATTAAGAAAGAAAGAAATATTATATCAATTATACACGTGAAGTAATGCAAAAGGTATTTCCATATTAGCCATGTTGTAAAAAAAATTTTAAAGAAAGAAAAATAAAGTAAGTGAAAAAAGTATGCATCAATCTCCACTCAGAAGTTCATCAATTCTCTTTCTGGAGGTCGATATCTTTTTTTTATCCTAAGTCCTTTGGATTTGTCTTGTATTATTGTACTGATCATAGTAGCTAAGTCTTTCACAGTTGGCCATCATGATATTGTTGTTACTATGTACAGTGATCTCCTGGTTCTGCTCACTTCACTTTGCCTCAGTTCATGTAAGTCTTTCCAGGTTTTCTGAAAGTATTCTGTTTGTCATTTTTGTAGCACAATTCTATCACAATCATATACCACATGTTGTTCAGCCATTCCCCAGTTGATGGACATCTCCTCAATTTCCAATTCTTTGCCACCACAAAAAGAGCTGCTTAAATATTTTTGTACATATGGGTTGTTTTTCTTTGATCTCTTTGAGATAGAGACCTAGTTTTCTGGGTCAAAGGGTATTCATAGCTTGATAGCCCTTTGTTCATTGTTCCAAATTGTTCTCCACAATGGTTGGACCAGTTCACAACTTCCTGGGTCACATTTCCAGAAGGGTTGCTTCATTGGATGATGGTTTCTAGGCTGGGCTGGAAGTGGGGCCAATAAAACCAGGAGATACTATAATTCCCAGGATGCATGGGCACAGGGTTTTGTGCTGCCTTCATTGGCATCTGAGGGGAGGTTGTGAGAGTGCTTTGGGACATCTGACATATGCCACTTCCTGTCTCACCCTTACAGAGGCCTTACTGATTTATCCAGGCTGGCTTGCCTGCCCTTTAGTGGCAGTTGGTCCATGGTTGGCATTGGTGACAGCAGGGACAGCATGTTCATTTCCCTTTGTATCTTTGTTTGTGGAGTTCTAGTCAGTAGAGTTCCAGTCATTTAGAAATGGTGAGGATGGCAAAATGGTAGTGAGATAAGATGTTAGACTCTTTCACAGCCTGTGTCCTCTTGTATTCATTTATCCTATTCTTCAAGATATGCTGTCATGTTAAAAAAAAAACTAAAATAAAAGGAAGAGTTTGGAGCAGTAGAGTTCTGAGGGCCATATTGAGCAAAAGTAAGAGATCCTCTCAATCATCTGCCTTTTAAAGTATATGCCAAACTAATTTTCGTAAAACATCCAAGAGAAACCATCAGTGTCCCAATCTGATGTACACAAAAGGTTTAAAGTTTCTGTGACTGGGTAGTGTACTTTATAACTCCTCTTCTAACTGTATCCAAGGAGGAAGGTCATTAGCTGTTAGATTTTAAAGTCTTGATAAGCACACCTAGATTCTAAAACTGAAGGACTTTAGAAACATCATGGAAACAGAAATTATTTTTCCCCCTCTTTTAAGTCTGAATGAAGGATCAAATGCTCACATTAAACGGCTACACCCACAAATATGTTGTAAATTCTGTACTTTTTGGTTTGATCACTTCCCAGGGGATTTACCCAGAATGTACTTACCTGGTATTAATATAGCTTCTCCACCTTCACTCTTCCACCCCCAGATTTGGTCTTTCTCTTTTTTTATCAGAAAAAAAGAACACCTAGGCATAAGAATGATTCACTTCATCTTATATAAAAAGTTGAGGTCACAGCATGCTAGATGAGGTGATAAGTGCCCTATGTTTCCTAATAGTTATGAACTATAACAAACCTTATTAGTCTCACTAAAAAACAAAAATAAAAAACCCACCAGTTCTAGTTCTCTCTCTCTCCCTCTCATTCCTATAAGTAACAATTACTTTTTGAACAGATTCTTTTTATAATGATAAAGATTTTAGTTTTCATTGATTTAATGAAGGCCATAAAGCAAACCCCAAGAATTTCACTTGTGGAAACATTTGTTTAAAGAGACATTCAGTTTCTTTTATTGGATACTTTCTGTTGACGGGGGCTTGGTTTTTAAATTTACTTATCATTCTGCATCTCCCCAAAATGGCATATTAACCCTGCCCCCTAAATCTAATTTATTATCACTGGGTTTGGTAGATTTGTGACATCTGCTCTTTGATCTGCAGGGTATCTGGTGAGCTTGAGGTTTGTTCAAGTGTGCATGTTATGCCTTGACCTCAAATTATTCCTGGACAATGGTCACTAGAAGCATCAGGACATAAGATGCCCATTATAGATTCTTCATAGATAGTGATTAATTTTTTATTCAGAATGTGGTGAAACTGTGGGTATTTTTCATAGACAAGGTGACTAATATAATAGAGGAAAGCATGGTACAGTTTATGGGAAAATGCTAGATTTGGAGTCAGGAAGACCTGGGTTTGCATTCTACATCTGCCTGTATGACCTTGGATAGAACTTTTAAACTTTCTAAGCCTCAGAATTCTCATTTATAAAGTCAAACTATTAGTACCTGCCTCGCAAAGTTGTTGTGAAATTTAAATGAGATTATACAAAGTTCTTTGTTGACTATATCCATGTCAGAATTAGTATTATCAATATTGAATTATCTGTTACTTCCTTACATTTGTCTACTGTTCATTTCTGAGGTGTTTTCATTTTTTTCTTTTTTTTGTGCAGGGCAATGATTTGCTCAGGGTCACACAGTTAGTAAGTGTCAAGTATCTGAGGCTGGATTTGAACTCAGGTCCTCCTGAATCCAGGACCGGTGCTTTATCCAGTGCACCACCTAGCTGCCTCCTCATTTTTTTTCTTTTAAAATTTTTTTCTTGATGCCTTTTGTTCTTGTATCACAGTCATTTATGGTACCTCTTCCTAGAATTGAAACCTCCTTTGTAATGAAGAAAAATAGCTAAAGAAACACAACTGATACAGTAACAATATATGACAGTGTATGCAGCATACTTCCTTTATGCTCCCTTGCCTCTCAGCTGAGAGGAGACATATATTTCATTATTTGTTCATTGGGACCAATATTGGTTTTTACATTTACTTAAGAGTTTGGCTTCCTTTTAGCAATCTTTTCGTTTATGTTGTTATCATCAGCATATATGTTGTTTTTTTTCTGATTCTGTTTATTTCATTCTGAATCAGTTCATATAAATCTTAACGCATTACTCTGGATTTCTTTCCAGATTCCATTACAGTCAACTGTTCCCCACTTTGTTTCTAGTATTTTATTACCATAAAAGTATACAATAGGGGCAGCTAGATGGCGCAGTGGATAAAGCACCGGCCCTGGATTCAGGAGTACCTGAGTTCAAATCCAGCCTCAGACACTTAACACTTACTAGCTGTGTGACCCTGGGCAAGTCACTTAACCCCAATTGCCTTACTAAAAAAAAAAAAAAGTATACAATAAATATTTTGATATGGATTGGACCTTTCTGCCCTTGACCTCTTTGTGGAATAAACCCAGTTGTATGATGTCTTGGTCAAATGATATGAACAATTTAGTCATGTTTCTTACATAATTCCAAGTTGTTTTTCAGAATAGTTAGTGGGAACAATATATATCTTTATAGGCCATTAGAGACAGGGACTGTCTTTTTTTTTTTCAGTCTTGTCTGACTATTTATGATCCCATTTAGAGTTTTCTTGGCAAAAAGTACTGGAATACTTTGCCATTTCTTTCCCTAGAAAACAAGATTAAGTGACTAGCTCAGGGTCACAAAGCTAGTTCATATCTGAGACCAGATTTAAATAAACTAAAGTCTTCCTGAGTCCAGGCATATCACCCTATCCACTGCACCACAAAGCTGCCCAACAGTAAGTACTTAATAAATGGTTATTGGCTTATTGTTACCAAAAGGATATTAGTGTGCCCATCTTCCCTCATCTCCTCCCCACCAATGTTTCCACTTTTGGGGTCTCTTTTGTTAATTTGATGTATGTGGAAGTTGAGACATTTCAAACTTTAAGATATTCAGTCTTGTTTAACATTTTTTCTGGTACCTTCCTTTTTTCACTGTAACTTTGTCATTTCTGGGGATGACAATACCTTATCCAACACAAAGAGGGAGAAGAATTGAAGCAAATTTTTCATGGAAGAGGAGTTTAAATAGCATGGTAATGTAGTGTTAGGAAGAAAGCTAATAGGCACTATTGTATTTGGTAAATTGCGCACTGTCTTCTATAATTTCAAGCTGCTCACTGAACCTGTCACATAATATCTGTTTAATAAATGCTTTGTGTTTGATTTCTTTTAATGCCACTGTTATCCTGCTGATGGTGTGTGGTTGCAAGTCCAAGATTGAGTCCCAGGGGACTCAAAATTGTGGGTGACCCAAAAAGCAATGAAAATATGCATGATAGTTGTGAGTCCTCTGTAGTTTATCAGCTCTTCCTTTTCTTCTCCATCCAGCTGGTTTGAGAAGAAGAGTTCAGGGGTCTTCCTTGCTGAAGGTAACTCCTTCATCCCATTGCTTCCTTTCTCTGCTATTGACTTGGCTCTACTGCTCATCCTTATTGTCTTGCTGCCTAGCTTCCATCTCAACTCTTCTACTAAAACAGCTTTCTCCAAGGTCATCAACGATTCATCCCCAAATTCATTGCCTTTTTTCCTTCTGTTTTTATTTTCCTTGACCCCTGTGCTCCATTTTATATTGTGTGTGATCCCTTCCTTCCAGGTACCCTTTCCTCCACTAACTTCCACAACACTCACAGTCTTTCTACATCTCTGAATTCTTCTTTCTTCTTGTTATGCTCTTTTCCCTCCATTTCCCAAGGTTCTGTTCAATGACGTTTTCTTTCTCTGTGTTCTTTTCTTCTTACTCTCATGGCATTAATTATTACCTCTATAGGGATGATTCCTAAATCTGTAATTATATCCCCCTTCCAACTCTTCTCAGAGAACCAGTGCCCTATTTCTAGCTGACTGTCACCTATCCCTACCTTCTCACACATCAAATTCATCATGCCTAAAACTGAGCTTTCTTTCTCCTAATGTCTTTGTTTCTGTTAATGACCATACCAGATTCTATCTTCCAGGCTTGCAACTTTGCAATTACCTTTGAGAAATCACCTTTGACATATACCTCTTCTTTGTACTGACATTTCTGCCTCCTTGATATTTCTTTCATTAAGCCCATACCTTCCACTTCCAAAGTCCATCTCTTCCCCAATGCAAGCTTCATACTGCTGCCTATATAATCTGCCTAATAAATTGCTATGATTATGAGGTGGCTGGACCAATTGATCTTTAAGGGCTTTTCTAGGTTGAAATTTCTCACTGACTCTCCATTGCCTACCAAAACCAGTTTAAACTCCTGAACCTAACATTCTAGCCTCTCCACTTGTCAATGGATAGAATTAATAGAGTTAGCAACATCTAAGTCCAAATCCTGACTGAGGCATTTGGAGTTGTGTGAGCTTAGGTGAGTCAATTTAACCTCTGTCTCAATTTCCTCAGTGGTAAAATGGGTATAATGATAACACCTACCTCACAAGGATGTCCTGAGGATCAAATGAGATGTTTGTAAACTACTTAGAATAGTGTTGGGCACAAAGTAATTGCTTAATAAATGCTTATTTCTTCCCTTCCTTTTTTCTTCCTTTCTTCCTTCCTTCCCTCCATTCCTTCCTTCCCCACTTTCTCTTAGTATTCTCATTTTTATAATATATGCTTTATCTAAAATAGACTTCGGGGGCAGCTAGGTGGCACAGTGGATAAAGCACCGGACCTGGATTCAGGAGTTCCTGAGTTCAAATCCAGCCTCAGACACTTGACACTTACTAGCTGTGTGACCCTGGGCAAGTCACTTAACCCCCATTGCCCCACAAAATAAATAAATTAATTAATTAATTTTTAAAATGTTAAAATAGACTGTTCACTATTTCCTGATTTTTCCTATTGTTTTGCTCTCTCTCCAAAAATGAACTTTTCTTCAAAGTTACTGGAGTATTTTTCCTATCCTACCTTGTGTGTCAAGCAAAGTGTAGTAGGCACCTAACAAGTGTTTATTTGAATCTAGTGCTTGCTTGTGTTCAAGAAATACAATAAAATTATAACAAAGGAAATGTGCAACGGGGACAGTCATGAAGCAAGCATGTAGCTAGAACAGGTAGACAGCCTGAGTGTTTCCTTGACATTCATAAATAGTAAAATAATCAAAGGAAGGCCCTTCTGCCTACTATGAAGGCTTATGAAAAGACATGGAAAAGAAACACAGCTTAAGAAGGCAATAGAGAGCCATGCTTTTCAAGAGTGAGAAGAAAAAGTATCCTAATAGCTGCTGAAATCTTTTCCCTCTCAAAAGCAAAGCAGCTATTAAGTTATTGACTAGCCTTAATGAAAATTTCTTCCTTCAAAAGAATGAGAAAGCAGCAAGGAAAAATTCTGTTCTGGATCTGATTCTCATTAACAGGCAAGGACTGATTGCTGAAATAGAAATCATGAGAATTCTGAAGGGAAGTGATCACTACCTCCTAGAATTTCTGATATTGAAGGAAAGGAAATTGGAGTTGAATCTGGCATGCATCTTAAATTTTTAGAAAACAGAATTCAGAGGAGGGATGAATGATGCTTAAGAATTAGACAAAAGAGGGGCACAGTGGATAGAGCACTGACCCTGGAGTCAGGAGATCCTGAGTTCAAATCTGGCCTCAGACACTTTACACTTACTGTGTGACCCTGGGCAAGTCACTTAACCCTAGTTGCCGAGAAAGAGAGAAAGAGAGAGAGAGAGAGAGAGAGAGAGAGAGAGAGAGAGAGAGAGAGAGAGAGAGAGAGAGAGAGAGAATGAGAATTGGACAAAAGCAGAAGAAACTCCAAGAAGGAGGAAAGGTTAAGATATCTCTGAAGAGACCAATGTGGATGGACATGTAATTTAACAACCAGCTTAGGAAAAGATATGGGGATTTTGGTTCAGTATGAGGATTTGGAGTTGCTCAACTACTTCTTTCATAAGGTCACAATGGAGATTTCTTTTTTGTATGGCTTGGACTAGATGGTCACTGAGCTCCCTTCCAATACTTAAAGTCCTTGATTTTGTGATTCTTTGAGTACTCATCCCAGTGAAGTCATATCATGGCTCCATGCATGGAGGAAGTCAATTGCATAGAGCTGATTCATTATAGATGCTGAGTGGGCTACAAACAGCTCATACATGGGGGGAATTCCCCAGATGATCTGCTTCCCTTTTTCTGCAGTAGTTTTTAGGTTAGTTGATAAAATTATTGTGCAGCTGCATATAGATTATCTGCTTTAGATATCACCCTCTCTTTATCATTTACAATGCTCTGATAGACTACATGGTTTTGGTTTTGATTTGTGGTGTTTTTTCTAAGTTGTATATGCAACAGGAAAGGGGATTCTATACAAGATATTGGCTTTTCATTAGGTTTTTGAGTCAAGATGGCCAGCATATTATCCTACTTCAAGTAGGAACTTGAAGGAAATTAGGATCAGGAAAGAGTAGATTTGGTGCCTTAAAAATTGAAAGCACTTTTTAGAATAACTGGAGGATGGAAGAAGAAATAGAGATATGAAAAAATATACATAGATGAAATGGAATTGTGGTCTTTCTTTTTTGGGTGAGGCAATTAGGGTTAAGTGACTTGCCCAGGGTCACACAGCTAGTAAGTGTCAAATGTTTGATACCGGATTTGAACTCAGATTCTCCTGACTCCAGGGCCAGTACTCTATCCACTGCACTGCCTGCCTGCCCCAGACATTCACTTTTACTTAATGAGTACTCTCCATCTCTAACCACACTGATGGTGCTTAGATTGATGCTATGGGCCTGGTCATTTTTCTGTTGGGTTATGATTTAGGGAAGCTTCTGTTTCTCTTGAATCCAAGAAAAGATCAGGACACTTATTACTTGTGTTTTTAATTTTAGTAAAGCACACTGAGCTGGTTTGAATGTCCCATCTTGCAATGCAATTGACCTTTTTTTCCTCTTCCTCCTGGGCTGTCATAGTTAGCAGGCATCATTTCCTGCAACTCCCAGGTAATGCCTGGATTTCTCGAAACTGTGACTGAGGTTAAATATCATAAGCCTTAGTATGGTTAAAAAGATGTGCTGACAGCTTATATGTCATATATGCCAACCAGGGCTGATATTTAAAAAAATTTTTTTGTTTTTATATGGCATGAATTTCTCTCTGTATGCTAGGATATCTCACTTAACAAAGGTTTTTTTTTAATTAAAAAAAGAAAGAGGAAGAAAGTAAAAATCAGCAAAATTAGTCAACACATAGAAAAAAAAGATATGAAAACATGTACAGTGTTCCATATGCAAGGATTTTCTCATATCTCTTTTTTTGGGGCCTTGATTGTTTTTGTTGTTTTAATAATTTCTCAACATTCACTTTCGATTATTTTGGCATGAACTGGAACTAAAGTGATGAAATCTGGTTGAATCTAAAACAAAAGAGTCTCTAACACTTGTTTTATATCTAGACCAATAATCCAAATAGATATTATAAAAATGTTCAGGTTGGTTGTTATTGTATATAACTGTACCATAATAACAAGTGAGTAATTTTCTGGAGAGAAAAAGGCCCTATGCCAGACAGAAAAGCAGCACCTGTGAGCAAAGATGAGGGTTGTTATCTCACTGCAGAAGGAGGATGTGAACCAAGTTAAGAATCATCTGCAAAGGAATTATGTCATACTGGGGCATAGACATAGGCAGTTTGGATGATCCATGTTTCAGAATCTTTGAATAATTTGCAGGAATATGTGTCAGAAAAAAGATTAATGGAGAGTCTTAGGGGAGCAACTTTTGGATTTGTGTAGAAACTGAAGCCTAATAAGTTTTAACTCATGTGATGGATCTCAGTTTGCAAGGAAGAAAGGGGGAATATGGTGGAGGCTGAACACCACAGCAAGTAAATGATGCATTCACAAACTCTACAAGTCATCAGAGGGTCCCGTATGGCACTTGGCTTCCCATAGAAGCTGCCTGACAGTTTCCACAAGGCTGCCAGGGTTAAATTGTACCAGATGACAATTTGTCCAGTGTTCTTAACCTCTATCTTCACGTTATTAAAAAAAATAAAGTGTGCATACATACATATATGTGCATATGTATGTGTATATGCATATACACACATGCACATACACACATATATAGATATACATACATATATATGTATATATATATATATATATACACACACACACATAGGATGGACCAAAAGTCACGAAGAGGTTTCTATATTTAATTACTCCTTTATTTGTTGTTTTAAATTTACAATGCCAAGCTATCATATATGGTATATTTAGGAAATAAATTTACATTACATGTGAAAAATCAAATCTCAAAAATGGCAGGAAATAAAGAAAAATGATTTTCAAAAAGTTATTAAAGCATCATGACTTTTGGCTCACCCTGTGTGTGTATCTGTCTGTCTATCTATCTTTCTATCTATCAAATTTCCAGGTAGGAAGGAGTAGCAAAGTCCTGTTGCACCTGAAAGTCCTGGTTAGTATCTAAGTACAATGTAATTCATAGGACTGGATACATCTTGTTTTGTTTTCAATACAAATGGGGGCAGCTAGGTGGCTCATGGATAAAGCACTGGCCCTGGATTCAGGAGTACCTGAGTTCAAATCCAGCCTCAGACACTTGATACTTACTAGCTTGTGTGACCCTGGGCAAGTCACTTAACCCCCATTGCCTACAAAAAAAACCCGCAAAAAACCCAACACAAATAGGAAAATCATAGAGACCTTTAATGGGAAAAAATAATTTGTTGCTGGAGGACTCAAGACTCCAAATTCATTATTCTTAAGCTGCATCCTGCTACCTTCTATAGCTTAAATTAGATGGTCACAGAAGTCCCTTCCAACTCTGAAATTCTATGATTCTCTTGTGCATTTTTAGGCAGTTATTTTCCTGTTATTCATGTTACATTCATGGCTTCTTTTTGTACACTTTACTTCTTTAGGTACTGAAAAAAAGTGTATTGATTCTCAAACCCATTCCTGAAACCCAGATTAGAAACAGGGGTAGTTTCCTTGCAGGAGGTAGTTAAAAGATTCCATAGTTCTTTGAATATACAACAGGATGACCCCACTGTTCAGTGAGGGGATCATAGTAACAACCTTGCGGTTTTTTAATACAGAGGCACTCAAAGTACTTCATAGTGTGACCTCATTATTCCTTATAGTATCCCAATGAGGAGGGAAGGAGTTGGTATATATGGATAGAGGAAGTTAGGCACACAGAGGATATCAGAAGTAATGGACATTTTCAAAATTTGAAAAGTCTTTTTTTTTAAGTTGAAAATATTGACTCATGCATAGCATTTCCAAAAAAGGGTTTATCACTAAATTTGGACTATTGTGTGCAAAAATCCTGCTTTTAAAAAAACATTAAGATTCACTTCTGTTAGACAAATAATCAAAACAAAAGATCCTTAAGTTAGGAAAGTAGAATAGTGTTCATAATAACTATTCAGTTTGATTAGTTCTTTTATCCACAACAAAAGGAACCTTAGATTTGTATAGCAATTGGTATAGTGATTTGTAGTTTTCAAAAGCCTTTTCTGATACATTCTTTTATCCTGTATATTATTTCATTTAATTCTGGGAGCTATTGTCACTCAATTGTGGCAGCTAGATGGCACAGTGGATAGAGCACTGGATCTGCACTCAGGAAAACCTGAGTTCAAATCTGGTATCAGACATTTACTGGCTGTGTGATCCTGGGCAAGCCACTTTACCTGTTTGCCCCAGTTTCCTCAAATGTAAAATGCAGACAATAACAGAAGCTATGTCACAGGGTTGTTGTGAGGATCAAATGAGAATATTTGTAAAGCATTTAGCACAGTACCTGACACTTAATAAATGCTTATTATTTCCTTCCCTTAAACCTCTTATCACAGTGACTATCTAAGATAGGCAAGAGCCACATAGGACCCTCTCTGCTGACTTGTAGATTTTGTGAATGTGGCATTTACTTGCTGTGGTGTTTAGCCTCTGCCATATTATCTCTCTCTTGTTTGCAAAATGGCTTATCCATCACTTGGGTCCAGGCTTGTTAGCCTTCAGTTTCTTTACATATCCAAAAGTTGCTCCCTTAAGACTTTCCATTAATCTTTTCTGACTCAGATTCCTGCAAATTCTGCAAAAATTCTGCTATTCTGCCCAACTCAACAATTTTTTTTTGTCTCTATTATGTGCATGCACAAAGATAAAATAAAATGGTCCTTGCCCTTTCCTGGAATTCACAATTTGTAGGATGAGTACTAGAATTTATTTAGCATTAGAAAAGACCTTTAAGATTATGTGGTCTAGGGGGCAGCTAGGTGGCACAGTGGATAAAGCACCAGCTCTGGATTCAGGAGGACCTGAGCTAAAATGCGGCCTCAGACACTTGACACTTACTAGCTGTGTGACCCTGGGCAAGTCACTTAATCCTCATTGCCCCACAAAAAAACCCCAAACAAAACAACAAAAAGATTATGTGGTCTAACACCCTTATTTCAAGAATGTGGACACGAAGACCCAGGGATGTTGAGTGACTTGTGTCTTATAAGTGATAAACATCAGAAGTGGGATTTGAACCTAGGTCTTCTGACCCCAGAACCAATGTTATTTCTGCTGCATCATGCTCCTTCCGTATCTGATATCTCAGGAAATAGAGACCCAGAGAAGATGAGACACATCCTGAATCCCAAATAATTATGACATGTGAATCCCAAATTCATGTGGCCAAGAGCAGTAAAGACAAAGCTAGAACCAAAGTCTTCTCTATCCGATGCTCTTGGGGACACACTATTGTTTCTTATCCATACTGGTAGCAAATGTCCGATGATGGCTTATATTTTAAGGGAGGACTCTAATGTTATTTATAAAGTCTGTGTAAAAAAACCAGGAAGATACTGATGATATAGTTAATTTCTTTTAGTTTACTATATCAATACTCACTTAAGCTTTGACTGTGTATTGCACAGTTTAAAAATAATGATTAATTTTGGTTTTATCCATGATAAACTCTATGCCTAAGCTGGTCATGTTATGAGAATTATCTTTCAGTTTAAAATTTGATAAGTACAATTATTTTTTAATATTTCATGCAGAGGAGATATATGCTTTAATAATCTTATTAACAAGTCAAAGTGATTTGCTTAATTTTAGATGTTCTGTGGGATTTTATTAGCATTTAGTATGGTGTGGTGGAAGGAAGTTGGACTTGGAGTCAGAGCATGTGTTCTGCCTTTGCTACTTGACAGCTATAGGATGATGAGGTTCTGAGCCTCAGTTTCTTCATCTGTCAGATGGAAAGAATATTTGCTTTGCATGCTTTCAAGTACTCTTAAGAGGAAAACATTTCGTAAACTGTTAAATCACTATAATTATGAGTTCTTCATGTTTAAAGTGGAGCTAATATCATTAGCACCTACCTCCCAGTGTTGCAGTGAAAATAACATGAAATGATATTTGAAAAGCACTTTACAAACCTTCAAGTGCTAAATAAATCCTAGCTGTTGTTATTAATATTATTCCCTTATCATGTACTATTTCCTTTCAAATGTATTTGTGCCTGTGTCATTTCCCATATAAACAGTGTGGTTTAAAAATAATAACAATGGTAATAATTAATTATAAAAATCATGAATATATAGTTAGCACATTAAGTTTTACAAAATACTTTACAAATATCATTTGATCCTCACAGTAATCCTGGGAACAGATGCTATTATTCCCATTTTACAGAAGGGTATACAACAGTGTAGAGGAAAGTGTGCTATATTTGAAGTCAAAACATTTGAGTTTGGTTCTGGATGTATCACATAGTAATGCCATGACTTGATGTATCACTCAAACTCTTTGAGCTTCAGTTTTCTCATCCTTAAAATAAAGGGGGCAGGGAGAGACTAGGTGACTTCTAGGGTCCCTTCTAAATCTCTATGTAGAAACCTACTAGATTTTGAATCCCATGAAGGGGCAGGAACCATATCCTATTTAATATTTTGCATTTCTGCCTCTAGATACCTAGTAGGGCCTTGATAAAGATCTGCTGAATTGGACAGGATTACACACAACCACTTTAATAAAAGCACAGCTATTGATAAACTTGTCTGCTGTACCTGTTGTGTTTATTAGAAAGGTCAGTTTTCCTTCATCTTTGAGAGAAGAGCTTTGGGTATTTCTTTGCCCTCCCAAATGGCTGCCACATTTAAGATCCTGCAGAGTGCCATTCTCTCTCCCCTCCTGAGCATGAAAATGCTGGCCTAAAAAGGGATAGAGATGGCTGTGCATAGACAGACATGCCTGTAGTTACACTGTTCTCTTCGATATGTGAGCTCTCTTATTATTATCCAGCTGAGAGTCTTGAGGTTCTCAGCTTTCCTGTCATCAGAGATTAGGAATTAGGTGACTATGAATTGTGTGGGATTTGGCATGCACAGAAGTGATGCTTCTGCAGGGACACATACTGCTTGTCAGGGGAAGTTTCAAGGTGGAGGAATGAGGGATGGATCATCCATATTTGATGTCAAAACAGGGAGGACACAGAGCAAAAATAGATGTCTGCCCTTGAAAAATTTGTCAGGTTAAGAACCATTTTGTATTCATGATTGTTCAGTTAGCCAGAAATCAGGGAAGTTGAGGCATCGTTCTCCTTTCTGTGCGCAGTGAATTCAGCATTTTACTTAGGAAAATAAAGTAAGGGAAAGTTATAATTCATCATATTGTGGCTAATCTTTTACCTCCAGGGTCAAATAGAAAGTCTTCTGCACGGCATTGAATGAAGGCTTCTCAAAAGCTGGCTCCTTCCTACCTTTCTAGTCTTTTCCTGCTTTATTTCCCTCTACTCATTTTATAAGCCGGCTGTTTTGCATCTCCCATTTCCATGCCTGGGCAACGGCTCTTTCCTGTGTTTGAGAAATATGCTCTTTTCACTTCCACCACTTGGCATCCCTAGTTTCTTTTGAGACAGCTCAGATAGCACCTTCTGCAAGAGTCTTTCCAAGTTCCCCTTGCCACTTGAGTTTTTCCTCTGAGGTTACCTTTCTTCTATTCTGTATGCATCTTATATGTGCCTATTTATTTACATATTGTATCTCTCATTGATATGTGAGCTTCTTGAGGGCAGGGTCTGTTTTGTGTTTGTTTGTGTTTTTTTGTATCCACACCACTTAGCACATTGTCTGGTACAGAACGTGTGCTTAAGAAATGCTTGTGGATTTGGGGGTTCTTAAATTCAGAAATGGTTTCTAATCTCTCTCCGTAGCTTCCAGATTGTAAAAATGTCTCCAATGACATTTGGGTGCATTCTTTGTATGTCCAACATGTCAAGCATCAATTTTAAAAATTCTATATACATTTACATTGAGAAATTCGATTTGAACTTGTAGCGCAAGTACTCTGATCTTTGCCAAGCAAAGCTAGTTCACTCTGATCTTTGCCAGGTGACACAAATACAGCCTCCCCAGTTAGTGTCAAGCCTTGGTAAAAAAGAGCTGTCATGCAAACAGTACTTGACTAGGGTCTGTCTGGGTTTTAGTTCTAGCTTTGGTAGTTATCTGTTTGATTTTGAGCAGCTCAGCCCCTTTTTTGAGGGGAATGGAGAAGAGAATTTTTTCAGGAGAAGTAAATGCTACAAAGATCCTATCCATGTGAGTTTTACAACAGAACTTATCACTCATAAGCATTTAAAAGCTGGAATACACATAGTCACTTGTCCCCTTGTTCTTCCTTTTCTTCAGTCCCTGCCAGACTGAAGACCTTATGATCTGTTTCAGTTTCTTCCAGACTCAAAATCTCATGATCTATTTCAGTGATAAAACCGGGACTATTTGCAAACTATTGCTGCCTTTACCATCCATAACCCTCTTTACCTCATTCCTCTGCTTCCTGTTTTGGGACACCTCCCATCAGTTCATTTGTAAACTTGTCTCCTTCAACCCATTTCCTTAAGTCTCCCAAGACTCACTGTCATCATCCTCTCTTCTTCATGTGATGAAATAGTTTAATTTTTAAGAGCATTCAGTTCCTTCCCTTTTCCTCAAAACCTTTCTCCAGATATATTTTGTGATACACATTAAAGAGAGTTCTATCTTTCATCTATTTTTACAACAAAGCCCTTTAAAAAAATAAAATAAAGTCACGGGTTGGGCCATATTCTTGACTCCTAGTGTCCAACTTTTAAAATTCTAGTGTCTTCTTGTACTTTGGCTTCATTTCCAACCATCCATTAGCCATGGTTTCAAGAAATCATTGATGTGATTATAAACTTAGGGGGAAAATAAACTTTAACAGCAACTTCTTTTCTGCCAAATCCAATCATGTACTCTTTGTGCTAAACCTGCTGCTGCTTTCTGCACCAAGAGCTATCATGTTCTCCTAAATTCACTTTTCTACAAGTGCCTCAATTCTTGTCTTGCCTTTGTGACAATTTCAACACTTTTTATATAGGATCTCCAATCCATCATCTCTATGACTTGCTCTTGGTCAAATGAAAAGTTTCTTGAGAGTAGGGACATGCTAAATCTTCCATCGTTTCTAGTACAGTGTCATGCAGAAAGTGGGTATTAATAAAATCAATAATGGTAGGGTATGGTAGTTAGGAAATTCATTCTACTGACATCAAATAGAAGTTTATTTTTATGTTGAACTGAAGACAATTTCAGCATCCTGTTAATATTTCTTTCCTTAGCTTGTCCTTTAATCACTCATAACTCATATGGCATAACTGACATCAGTAAATATTAATACAGCACAGGAATTAGGACTGACTACTCTTTTTCCAGTATATTGGTTACTTCTTTCTTGGTTCCAGTTCACCAAACATTTTTGACCTCTTTTCAATGTTTCTAATTAAAATCAACTTCACTGAATCAAAGGCTATGCATTATAGATTAGGGTTTTAAGTTTTATAATTTCCATGCTATGGCAGAACTGTAGTCTGGAATACCTTTACATAATCATAGAGATTATCCAAACCAGTTTAGAAGCATCTTTTAGAAGAGTAGAGACCAATTCAGAGAGACTGAAATGGAGACTTCTTTAATCATAGATCTTCATATACATAATAGAAACTGGTTGTATGTGACTCACCAGAGGCAGGAGTCTGAAAAACAACCTCCCAAGGAGGGTAATCTTTATGGTAATACATCACCACCCTCATGAAGCATTCAGTGAACTTGAAGAGCAGGAAATGCCAGTCAGGCCGACTAAGAGTTTGGCATTCTTTCATGGAAAGTCGAGTCATCCAGAGTGAAAGAGGAAGAGGAAGGGCAGCTGGGAAGAGAAGAACATTTGAAAGGAAAGGGAACCTTAGATTTCTACTGTTTTAAGATCTGTCAATGTTTAGATACAAGTATCATATAAAAAGGCCTTTTGATAGCAGGCAAAGAAGTCATGTGTACTTAGGAAGTCTTCATATGGGTTTAAAGCTTGAAGGCACTTTAAAGATCATCTAGTTCAACCCTATCATTTTACAGATGAGGAAACTGGTGAAGAGACCTGCCCAAGGTCACACAGGAAGGAAGTAACTCCGCTGGGATACAAACCCAAGTCTTCTTACTCCAAATCCAAAAGCCCACTATACCTCACTGCCTCCCATACAATGCTATGCATCAATATTCACTTAAAGCAGAACACCAACATTTGATTGGAGTTGGCATTCTTATTTGTTTCATTCTAGTGGCTGCTTCATGTTCCAGGTTCCCCCCACGATTCCTGACTTCTCTCCATGCTTAGCCATTGGCTGAGGATTATGGCTTGACGTGATTTCATGAATGAGTATCTTCCCTTGCTGCCCTGGATACTGCAACTCCAGGGGGAGTGGTAGAAACTACATACAGTTGGCACATTTCTTCTTGCCACTGATACTATCCAATTAAGATATCCTACTATCACATCCTACATGTAATTAACCATATGTGCCCAAATTCACCTAAATGTGCTCTGGAGGAGTTATGGCTCCTCCAATCATTGGCCAATCATTGATGAGTCCTCATCTTCCCCACCCCACTGCTGAGCCTAGGCTAACTAGCTTATATTAGGCATTTCTATCCTAGAACCTTGCCTATCTATGAAAGTTCCCTGGTCCCTGGTCCCATAATCTTTGTTTTTCTTACATTCTTTCCCCATCCCCTCCCTGGGTATGCTTGTATCCTTGATTACACTCCCAGAGAAAATTCCACAAGGTGTGGACAAGAACACCATGACTGTCTCCTAACTGAAGCCCTGGGTTGGAGTTTTTGTGATGGTAGGGAAGGCCCTGTCCCTCTGTTGGTGAATCAGGCATGCCCTGCCCCGCCACTAGATCCTCCACTTTGGGAAGGCATCTGTCCTACAGTTTAACCCTTTGGTCAGCTCTTTATTCTCTGTAGTTTGGTTGTTGTAAGTAGGGTTCCATTTGAATAAGAAAGTGAGGGCATTTTAATTAAAAATGATGGAGGCAGTGAAGTCTGAAAAAAAAGTATGATAGGAAGATGTAAGCATGTGCTGATCGATAAGTATTAAATTCCCACTGTGTGCTAGGGCTACAACTACAAAGAAAGAAATAATTCTTACTTACAATGAGTTGGCATTATAGTAGGGGAGACAAGTATGAAACAAATTATATACAACATAAATAAAAAGTTAATAAGTACAATTATATACAAAGTTAAATACAAAATAGTTTAGAAGGAGGGGACACTAGTAAGTGGGACAGTATTAAGAAAGGTTTCATGAAAAATATAATACCTGAGTTTCATCTTAAAAGTAAAAGAATCTGCAATCCAATTATGGGAGAGAGAGAGATGGCTAGTGCAAAGGTACAGATAATAGAGATGGGGAATGGAGTGTCATGAGGGAGGGACAGTGAAAAGGCCAGTTTGGTGGGATCACAGAGTACAGGAGGCAGAATAATGTCCAGTCAGACTGGAAAGATAGGTTGGGGCCGTGTTGTGTAGGGTTTTAAAAGCTAATAAGAGGAATTTGTTTTAAGTCAAGAGGTAATGGGGAGCTGTTGGGGGTTGGTTGAGTATAGTAGTCACAAGTTCTGATCTGTGCTTAAGGAACTTTACTTCTGAAGCCGTATGGAGTGGAGTGGTGAGAGATTTGAGGTAGGGAGGCTAAGCAGGATATTGTTGCAATTATCTGGGAGAGAGGTGATTAGAACCTATACTAAGAAGGCAGCTGTGTGAGTGGGGGTAAGAGATGTGTAGGCAGACACCAGAGAACTGATTGGATGTGTGAGGTGAGGGAGAGTGAGGAATGACTAAATTATGAACCTGAGACACTGAAAGGAGAGTGGTACCTTTAACAGAAATAAGTACATTTGGAAAAGAGGAGGGTTTAGGGGGAAATATGTGTTCATTTTGAAATGTCCAAGAGACAGTTGTTAACCTAGGACTGAAAAGGTTCTCAACCTTGACGGGATTCTCAAACTTCTCTCAGAAGAGGGACAGTCTTTTGATTAGAGAGAATTAAAGATCAAGCAATTTATGAGGTTTTCAAGAATAATTTGACTACATATGATTTTTTTTTGCTATTTGTGATAATCTAAGCCTTATATACTTCCTTGTACAAAATTAGGACACAATTAATAAGTTATTTTCCACAGTGGGAAATTTATTCCCTGCTGGAGTCTGAGTCTTTGGGAGATTGTTCTTCATTAATTTATAGGAGGAAGGGGGGGGGCAAGAATGGTTCCTATCATGTTTTTTTCACCTTGCAATTTTCAATTAAATATTTAGTATTTTTAAAGACACTTAATGCAACTTTGCCTTAATTCTTATTCTTCCTAAGGAAATTAGAGCCAAGTGGGTGGACTCTGTTGGTTTATTTCTGGCTCTCTCACTGACCTACTTTGATTTGCCTGTGTGGACTTAGATAGTAGGAATGTTGGTACTTGTCTACCAATAAAGAGGAAAGTATAGTAATTAGAGTTAGGAAGTCTTGAGGAGGTCTTCATAAAGAAGTAAAGCTGCCTTAACTGATATTTGTTTACTGAGTATAGAAGCCTCTCATAAGATGAGATTGAAGAATTGAGTGGGTTATAGATAGGAGGGAGGAAAAGATGAGAAGGGAGAGGAAGACAGAGATTTTCTTTTGTAGAGATCAGAATTTAGAGACAGAGTCAAGTACTAGAAATGTAAGACAGTGGCCTGGATAAACAAACTTAAAATGTTAGTGTCCACAGCCAAATTCCTGGTTTTGGGCACCAATTCAGAATTTACTGGGTGAAAACTGGATAGGGTGGTTGCATATAAGTCTGTATGAAGAACAAAGTACAACATTACCAAGTGGCAACTTGCTTCTTAGATGATTTAAAAACCATTAAAAATGTCTGAACTTCAGGCACAGGCTCTTTTTACATTTTAATATTAAAAATTTTTAAACCTAGGTTTTCCAACACTGAGGTACTTCAATTTTAAGCTTTTCCTTTGCAGACATAATTATGCCCCCATTAAGGGATCACTTATACAATATGAAAATATTGCCTAATGGACAGCCTAATTTTTAATTTATTCTGTATATATCCTGTACATAGTTACTTGCATGTTGCTTTTCCCATTAGATTGTGAGTTCCTGGAGGGTAAAGACTGTCATACTTTCTTTGCATTCCCAGTGCTTACCCAACACTTTGCACATAGATAGGTGCTTAATGCATGTTTATTGTCTGACAATGTAAATCGGCTAATTACTGTATTTACTTAGCCAGTTTATTTGCAACTTCAATATCCATTTTTAGAATGTGATGACTGGACATTGGAAAATTGAGGATATTTTAGAACAATGGAAGAAGTGAGATGCAGAACATTACATGGTTTATATGATATGTCCTCATTCTCATGATAGAAGGACTTTTATGTAGCATGGAAACTATAGTTCTTACCACAGGACACTAATTGTATGAGTATAATCACCTTATTGAGTGAGTGCAACTTCCTGTGTTCTGTGGGTATCACATTCAGATGGTAGAGTTTTATATTGTCTTGGGGGATGTGTTTCTTTTTACAATTCAAAAAGAGAAAAAGAAAAATTCAGATCAAGTAAATGGAACATTTTTCTTGATTTGTTTTTCCATTTACTTACACGTGGATACTAAAAACCATATTTTTGATTCTTAAAAAGAAAGGCATCTGTATTTTCTTTGTTCAGGATGAATATATATATATGTATACATATATTTTTTGTTGAGAAGTCTAAGATGATTTTGTATTCTACAACTTTAAAAATATGCAAATGAAAGTCATCTCTCTCCCTCTGCCTGTCTTTATCTATCTCTCTCTTCTACTTTCTCTGTCTGTATCTCTGTGTGTGTCTGTCTCTCTGTCCTCCATCTCTGCCTGCCTGTCTCTGTCTTTGTATCTCTGTCTGTGTCTCTCTGTGTCTCTCTCTCTCTCTCACACACACACCACGTGCACACACACACACACACACACACACACAGAATTTACTTATTTGCATGCAGTCACTTTTGTTTCTATTATACCCACACCTCCCTGTCACTACATTGGGTTGGAGTGCCCTGAGGGATTGGAATAAAGAATAATTCCCATGTGTGTATATCTTAGTCTTCACTCATGTTATCCCTGGATGCCACCCAATATAGATCGGTGAAAAATTAAAATACCGTAGTTCAGTAAATGTTTATCAGGCGCCTCCAATGCTCAAAGCATTGTGCTCAAGTGCCATAGGACATACAGAAAGGAGCAGCAGCGATCAAGGAATCCTAGTGCAATAAATCTACGATGTTCTACAGAGCAGCCACTTTTGATGAATGGTATTTTTGGTACATAGTTAATCAGGCTGTCAAGAAACAACAGCCAGGAAAAAAAAAAACACCTGTATCCTCATCAGTCTAGTACAAAAGAAATGATTGCTCAGTTTTTACCTATTCTTGCCCTACAAAAGAGAATGATGCTGGTCAGTTTTCTAAGGCCCTGTAACCTCATCTCCAAATTGTTATTGCTGGGAGACTTGAACCCCCTAAAGGCCATGGATGAGCTTTGCTGCATGGTCCCTGAACCTTAAGTCAGAGAAGGAAAACTGCTAAGATAGGATGGAAAGTGAAATGCCCTTGCCTTAGGAAAAACCACATTCATTATTGTGGGAAGAAAATGGTTTTTCCAGATTCCTGATTTGTGGTCCATCCTATATTTTGTTGATTTAAGAGCAGATCAAGAATGGCTTTTGCCACAAGAGACTCATCCTTTTGAAAATGTTTACGCAGAATTTTTAAAAGTTTTCAAAAAGTGTTTTATTCTTTCTCTTAAAAAAAAAAGTTCAGAACTGTTATTTCTCCATTGACTACCACTCTCACCCAAAGAATCTTCTTTTTTTGGTTGTTTGTTGGTTTTTGTTGTGTTTTTTTTTTTTAGTGAGGCAATTGGGGTTAAGTGACTTGCCCAGGATCACACAGCTAGTAAGTGTTAGTGTCTGAGGCTGGATTTGAACTCAGTACTCCTGATTCCAGTGCTGGTGCTCTATCCACTGTGCCACCTATCTGCTCTGAATCTTGCTTTTTTAAAGAAAGAAGTAAACAAATCAGTATATGGGCCATGTCTGATTGTGCATGTGTTTTTTGTTTTGGGAGTTTTTTTTGTTATTTTTTAAAGGCAGCCTTATGTAATGAGCTGGTGTTGAAACCAGGGAGGTCTGTGGTGAAGTCCCACCTTTGACATATACTGGCTGTGTGAAACCTGGCAAATCACAACCTTTAGGTGCTCTAGGTAGCTCTCTGAAGACTTAAGTTACAGAAAAACTTTTCCTAAATATTTGTTACTTTGCAGCTTCTACCTATTACTCTAAATCCTGCCCTCTAGAGCCAAGCACAAGTCCTTCCACTGGTCCACTCTTCATTGTTGTTTAGTTATATCTTCCTTATCTTGCACTTGTGAAGCTTATTTTTTGAATTTTTGAATTAAAAAAATAATGTATTTTATATTCTTTGAACCTTAGCATATGATTTATTTATACCTTTTAAATTTCATTTTCTTAAATTCAGAAAAATGTCCTAGCCTTTCAAGGTCTTTTTAACTCACCAGATGTCATCCGATTTATTATATTTCTCAGTTTTGAATCATCTACAAATTTGATGACCATGCTATTTAACCCTTAAATCCAAGTTAGTAATAATAAACATGTTAGCTAACTGAGGGCCAAGCACAGATCCCTGTAGCACTCAATTGGAGATCTTCCAAACTGATATTAAACTGTCATTCAACCAATTCTGAATCTTTCTAACTGTACTTATAATTCTGTCCACACCTCTTCATCTTTTCTGCAAGAATAGGATGGAACCCTTTGTCAAATGTTTTGCTAAAATGGAGGTAACTTTTATTTAAACTTCATATCTTCCCAGGAATGTAGTAGAGTGTTCTGTACAAAGTAGGTGCATAGTACATATTAAGAGAATGTAGAAAAGTAACAGTAATACTGTAATGATGATTAACTGTGAAAGACTTAGCTACTCTGATTAATATGATGATCCAAGACAATTTCAAAGGACCCTTGATGAAAAATGGTATCCACCTTCAGAGAGAGAACTGATTAAATAGCTCTGAATGCAGATTGAAGCATACTTTTTTTACTTTGGTTTTGCTTTTAATGTTTTTTGCAATATGGCTAATGTGGAAATATATTTTACACAACTTCATGTATATAAAAAGTGAATGTTATAAATTAAGAAATTTAAAATAGAGAAACTATAGATGCTTTGAGCACTTTCTCATTCTGTCTTCCAGCTCCTAGCCTAAGGCCTTGCATTTAGTAGGTACATGCTTGTTGGATATATTTGAATCACTAAATGAACAAATGAGTTCAAATGGATGAGACTTATGTGGCACTGATTAGGTAGTAGAGAGTGTAATGAATAGATGACTGGCTTTGGAATTAGAGGAAGATCTGAATTAAAAGTCCTGGCCTGACACATACTAGCTCCAAAGCCATGTATAAATCACTTAACTTTTCATTGCCTTCAGACAATTTTCTAAGACTATAAATTACATAGAAGTTGCTCGTCTGCAGTAGTGGAGGAAGTTTCTATGCTGTTTTTCCCCACAGGATAAAACTTTAGGTCTGCCTCCCCATATCTCCCCTTTCCTCTTGTTAATATGATAGTACCTACCAGAATGTCAATTCCTCGGGGGCTTACCTAAAAGCCCAGTGCTGTAGCAGAATACTCTGCAAATATTAGGTACTTGTTAAACTGAAAGGTGTGGTGGGATTTTTTGATTTGGAAAATATGTGGCTGAAGCTAAGATCTTCAGTCTGGTCTAGGATTGAAAGCAGCTACAGTGTGGTGGATTGAGGGGTTTCGAGAAAGGATGAAGACTGATTGATTAGTGGGTATGACAGGTTGACGATGGTTTCTGGAGAGGTCTTCTGGTGCTAATGTTTGTGTGATCCTTTTAACATGTATTTTAAGTTACAAGGAAGGTATGAATCTATAAATCTCATTTTAATGAGGAAAATGTTGATAATAATGCTTTATATTTATAATACTTTTTACATTTTAATTTGCCTTTAGATTTATAAATCCATTTTTCATTTAGCTTAGTGTCTTAGACTTGGTCATAGTTTTGTTTTTTAAAAAAAATTTACAAGCTACCCTTTTTCCCTCCCATCCATTGGAAAATAAAGAAAAAACAAAAGTATTGTAACATAAAGCAAATATATATATATATAATTTCCTGTATTGGCCATTTCCAAATAATATATATTTCTATTGGAACCCTGGGTCCATCACTTCTCTATCAGGAGGTGGGTAGCATGTTTCATGAATCCGATGTAATTATGGTAGGCCACTGCATTGATTAGTTTCTTTCAAAGTTATTTATCCTTTTAGTGTTGTTATTGTATAAAGACCACTCCTCGTTCTCCTCATTTCATTCAGCATCAGTTCATGCAAGTCTTCCCAGGCACCTCATTTATTGCCACACAGTAATATTCCATTACATTAATATATCATAATTTGTTCATTCACTTCTCAAATCATTACTACCTCCACTAGTTTCCAGTTCTTTCTTCACACAAAAAAGGCTGCTATAAATAATTTTTTATATAAGGATCTTTTTCCTCTTTCTTCCATCTCTTTGGAGTATAGACTCAATAGTGATATCACTACAGGGTCAAAGAATATATGCATAGTTTTGTAACCTTTTAGGCACAGTTCCAAACTACCTTCCAGAATGGCTGGGCCAGTTCATAGTTCCGCCAACAGTGCAGTAATATGCCTATTTTCCCCACAGAAACTTGGACATATTTGTAAAGGGCCACACTGTTATTTGTCAAAAATGAATACTATTATATAGATGAAGAAGCTGATTCTTTTTTCTTAAATTAGGTCATTTGGTGGGAGGATGGACTTAACACAAACAGATATGATGAATGAATTGCCTTGTTTGTTATTCAGGGATGAGTTTGCAAAGAACATTTTCCTTTGAGCCTTAAACTGACCCTGTGAGTTAGATATTCCAGGTATTATTATTCTCACTTTACAAATAAAGTCAAATCACTTGTCCATGGTTACAGAATAAAATGTCTGAGGTAAGTCTTTTTGATGCCCAATCTACTACCTGAAATATTGGGCCATATGGAATAGTGATTAGTGAAGCAATAGTTACCTGTATGTAACAGCTAGACATGGGTACTATTGGGTTTTGAGCCAATCAAATGAAATCAATGAATATTTAAAGTGTAAGTCTCTGTGCTGTGTACTATTGAAGATAAAATTAAACCATAACATGGCTTCTGATTACAAAGTGTTCACAACACAGTGGAGGAAATAAGATTCAAATATTTAAGAAGCTCAGTAACAGTTTAAGTAACATTTGAAGACAGCAATAGACCAGTTGTCACAAGACTGTCTGTGGTTAGGTAGAGAATTAATCAGGAGTCAGTAATAGCTAAAGAAATTCAAAGGCAGGAAAGAATATTTCAGACAGTGGAGTTCAGTAAAGCCTATGTGTATTTTTTTTTTTAGTGAGGCAATTGGGGTTAAGTGACTTGCCCAGGGTCACACAGCTAGTAAGTGTTAAGTGTCTGAGGCCGGATTTGAACTCAGGTACTCCTGACTCCAGGGCCGGTGCTCTATCCATTGCGCCACCTAGCTGCCCCCCTATGTGTATTTTAAAGTTTTTATTTATGTTACTTTTTTTAAAAATTTGGAATGTGAGAGAGAGCATTTGCATAGACAAAGGAGAGCAGAAAAAGACAATAACATGTGAAATTGAATTTCTTTCAAAGTTGTCCTACTTTTCTGTTTCACTCTGAACTTCTTTCCCTTCTGCACATTTTAAAAGATGCTTCAGTGGCCCTCTTTTTTTTTTCTCTGGGACAAGGGATGAGGAAGGCAGGAGGGATAGGGGTGGAGGAAGGAAGAAGCAGCATACTCTCCTTCCTCACCTTAATCCTCCCCCCCATAAAATAATCCTTTAATTCACATGCCATAATTTGTTCATCCATTCATTAATTGATGGCTCCCTTGTTTCCAAGTCTTTGCTTTAACAAAAGGAGCTACTATAAAGATCTTTGTACATATGGATATTTTATCTTTTTCTTTGATTTCTTTGCAGTATGGTATTGCTAAATTAAAGAATATGCACAGTTAATGGCCTTTGGGGCTGAGCTCCAAATTGCTTTCCCCTACAGCCAGACCAATTCATAGTTCCACCAACAGTTCACTAATGTGCCTGTCTCCTTGCAGCCCCTCCAACATTAATTTACTTTTTTTTGTTAACTTTGCTAATTTGATTAGTGTGAGGTGTACTTGAGGATTGTTTTAGTTTGAATTTCTCTAATTCTTAATTATTTGGAGCATTTATTCTTCCTTTGAGAACTCTCTTTTTCTGTATATTGGGGAGTGGCTATTAAAGTTTTATTTTTTAAAGAAGAAAAAGAAATTATTATGTAGAGGGGTTAAGACTTGTATATAAGTTTGATTTTTGCCCTGAAATCTTTGTTTAACCTATGACAGAGTTTCCTGAATGATAAAAGAGAGATGAAAATGTATGACCCAATTATCTTACGTGGCTGTTGGAAGATTAACTGATTACAAAATTCTCTGTAAACTTATATAATGAGTAGGGAGTACTAACTGAAGGGACCTTGCTTTCAATTTATTAACTATTAGTTTACAAATACAATTTTCAAATGTTTAATTTGAGAGTAATCCTGGTATAGTGGATAGAGTGCTAGCTTTAGAGTCAGGAAAGACCTGGGTTCAAAGTCACCATAGACACTTGTATGATCATGTTTAAGTCACAACATTTCAAAGCTTATTTCCTCATCTATAAAATGAGAGAGAATAATATTTATCTAGCTTTCTTCACATGTCTGTTGGGAAGAAAGTATTTTATAAACCTAAAGCATTGTATAAATGGTAGTTATCAGGAAGCAGTACATGAATGAATTAGTGCATCAACAAATGTTTATCAATTGACATTTCTAAGAAGCTGTCATATTTTTTTCCTTTAAGGGAGAGTTATAGTTGTTTGTTCAGTTGTTTTTCAATTGTGTCTTATTCTTTTTTACCCTGTTTGGGGTTTTCTTGGCAAAGATACTGGAATGGTTTGTCATTTCCTTCTCCAGCTCATTTTATAGATGAGGTAACTGAGGCAATCAGAGTTGTGACTTGCCTAGGGTCACACAGCTAATAAAGTGTCTGAGTCCAGATTTGAACTCAGGAAGACAAGTCTTCTTGACTCCAGGTCTAGCACTCTATACAGTACACCAAATTGCTAAAGAAATGCCAAAAAATGTTATGCACTAAAAATAGTTATTTGGGAAATACAATAGGCAAATTTATTTTTTGCTTTCTTTAGGATAAGGGTTAGACTTGAATTTGAATCTGCCTTCTGTCAATTTACTAGCTATGACACAGAGAAGTAACTTAAACTCCTAAGGCTCCAATTTCTTCATCTATGAAATGGGGATAGTAATATTTGTGTTTTTAACCTCATTAGGATGATATAAGGAAAGTGCTTTGTAAACTATAAAATGTAATTTAGATATAAGTTATTATTATTACTTATGAAGTCCTAAGGTAATAATTAGCCCGATAGTGAAAGGAAGCAAAACAGGAGATGAGTAACAAAGAAAAAAAGTACTTCTTTTTTTTTTTTTTTAGTGAGGCAATTGGGGTTAAGTGACTTGCCCAGGGTCACACAGCTAGTAAGTGTTAAGTGTCAGAGGCCGGATTTGAACTCAGGTCCTCCTGAGTCCAGGGCCGGTGCTTTATCCACTGCGCCACCTAGCCGCCCCGAAAAAAAGTACTTCTAAAAAAATTATAAAATAAATTTTACTTTGCAATCTGGCTTTTGATCTCATCACTCAAATGAAACTACTTTCTCCAAAGTTACTGTACTGGGTTGAACCTAATCTGGGCAATCCTTTGGTAGTTAACTAATTGGAACGAGACAGCAGTAAGTCATTCAATAGTTAACAAAAGGAGATTCACTAAAGCATAATATAGGAAGGATATTCAATAAGGACTCAGATTGGGTGGGGAAAGGGGGATATCACTTCTATAGGGAAACTGGTCAGCTAGGCAGGGTGTGGCTTTGGGACAGCCTGAGTGGCCTGGACTCTACTTGGGTGACCTTATGTCAACACATCCTATAGCTTCTTCAACACTAAGTTGGATTGGACCTTTGGGCTAATCAGGTCTTGGAGACAGCTTCCTTGCCTTTTAGGAAAAGAACTCTCCTAACTTATATGGGGAATGGGGATCTTGACTATTAATCACACTAATCATCTCTTACTTGCTAAATCTGATGATGAATTAGTCTTCACCCTTTTGAACCTCTCAATAGCATTGGACTCTATCGACTATTTTCTCTTGGGATTTCTTCACACTGGTTCATCTCCTATATGTCCAACAATTCCTTTTTTGTTGTTTTGTTTTGTTTTTTTCAGGGCAATGAGGGTTGAGTGCTTTATCCACTGCGCCACCTAGCTGCCCCCATTCCTTTTTCATTCCATGTCCACTAATTCTTTGTTTTCACTTATTGACTTCATCTCTGTATGACTGACTTGAAGATTTATATATTCAGCCCAAGTCTCTCTTCTGGACTCCAGTACTCCTAGATATTTTGAACTAAATATTCTGTAGGCATCTCAAACTCAGCATGCCCCAAACAGAATTGTTATATTTCCCTCCAAACCTTCCCTGTATCTTCTGAAGTCTCCATCATCTTGTTACCAGGTTTAGCAACTTCAAAGTCATCCTTGACTTCTCATCCTCCTTCACTCCATGTAACTAATTAATTATCTCCACAATACTTCTCACAGCTGTATCCTTCTCTCTACTCACATGGTCATAATGACCTAGTTCAAGTCCTGATCATTTGTCTGCACAGATATTTGTAATATCACATCTTAATTGTTCTTCCTTCCTTAATTCTCTCCCTTCTCCAATCTGCCAAAGTAATTTTCCTAAAGCACAGATGTGAACTTATCACTCCTCTATCTAATAAACTCCAGTAGCTACCGATTAGCCATAGGATTAAATATATGGAAATCTTTCCAAATGAAATGTCTCCTGATCCTCCCAGCTACTAGTATCCACCCACACCAAAATAATCTTCTATTTTTTTTTATTTTGTATATACTTATATGTTGGCTTATTCATAGAATGTAAGCTTCTTGAAGGCAGGGACTTTCATCTTTGTTTTTGTACTTTGGCACCTAGCACAGTGTCTGCCCCATTATATGTATTTAAATTCTCATTAGTTGATTAGTAAAGAACAGACATTCCTCATCCTTTATATAACTGCTTCTTTGGAGAAGGCCAGTTAGACTTGTTAGCTGATTAATAATCATCTTTGATGATTTCAGCTGGTCTTCCATACAACTGGGAGATGGATTTTTCAGTTAAAGTTTTGAATGGTATGGCAGGTATCAGTTGTTTTAATCTTAGTGTTAACTTCCCATACCAAATTTGCCTAATTAACCTGTCCAGTTGTATTGAAAGTTGAGAATTTGAGTGGTTAGTGTATTTAAGAGCACATGGTTGGCATGCAGCTTTTGCATGTGTGCAATCTAAGGCTCTTCATGATCTCTAATTTCTGTATTAGAATATTGCATTAAGTTCTGATAGGCACAGAGTAGTCATGTTTGGTTAACTATTAGGGTGATTTAAAAAAGTCTAGCAAGTCTGTTTTTTTTTTTTTTGGTGGGAGGGAAAAGCATTCTATAGAGGGAAGTTCTCATTCTTACTCTCCTGGGGCAGGGGTCCTTGAACTACTTTGTGTTATGAACCCCTTTGGCAAGTTGGTAAAAACTGTGAACCCCTCTTAGAATAATGATTTTAAATGAAAAAATAAAATACATATTACCACAATGGAAGCCAATTATATTAGCATATATTTATCAAAATATTTTTTAAATGAACCTAGGTTCATAGACCCTAGGTTAAGAACTTCCACTCTAGGGTGACAGTATTATGGATAAAACTTGAAATTCCCAGCATAGAATTGAGGAATGGAGAAATCTTTTTCTTCAATGGGGAGGTGACATAGGAAAGAAGGAAGGGAGGGAAGGAAGGAATATTTATATAGTGCTTACTATTTATCAGGTACTGTGCTAAGCACTTTACAAATATTACCCCCATTTGATACTTACAATAGCCCTGGGTTACAATAACCCCATCTAGGTGCTATTATTATCCCCACTTTGTAGTTGGGAAAGCTGAGGCAAACAGAGGTTTTTGTTTTTTTTTTGTTTTTAAGTGACTTACCCAAGGTCACACAGCTACTTGGTGCCTGATGTTGGATTTGAACTTGAGTCTTCCTGCCTCCAGGCCCAGCATTCTATCCTTTGTGCCACCTAGCTGAATATATGAAGTGTTTTCTAAGTAATCCATGTTCCAGACCTGGGGTTGGCATCTTATTTAGCCCTAAATGTCAACAACAAAGCAAGGCAAAGCTCATTAGTACCATTGATTCCCATGGGGCCTAGAAGTAGAAATGTGGAGACATGAAAAAAGTAAAGAAAAATAAAGTGAAAATAGGAAAAGCAAAGTAGAAGAGGAAGGGAAAAACAAGTGAAATAGAAAAGAGATAAGAATGGGGAATGAGATAGCTTGAACAGTAGTTGCCACTCAGTGGCATCATTGCAATGGGATTCTTGCTGTTTTTCTAAACTAGATGGCAGTGTGACTTGAGCTCTTTAATGAAAAAGTACTCTTACAACCTCATAGCAAACTATTATACTAATCGAGTATGCCTGTTCCATTTTCCTATATGCTGCTTTTTGAGTTACAGTTGAACTCTGATACAGAACAGTCACTGAGTTTACTATTGTTGGATTTATCACCTGGGAAGATATGCATGGAATTGTCCACACAACTCTCAGTCCTCTCTAGAACTCATGTGGCAAGAGACTTGTTCCTGAAGAATGATATATTATTGGATATGTCATAATTTTAATTTTGAGGGAACACAGTTAAATTTCTTGACCTAGGGAAGGATGGACCAAGTTAATTCTTGAAATTTGTTCAGTTGGAGACTCTTATAATGTTCTATTCCCTCATCTTTCTGTAACTCATTATAAGCAGTTCTTGACTTATATGACCAATTTACAAATGCCCATTGTAATTTCAAGGAATGGTTTGTGTTCACAAGAATTCTTAATTTTATCCTATTGAATTGCTTTGGATTTTTCTCCTCTCCTCTTCCCCTTTCTTCCCCATGGCCTGAGACTACCTCCACAACCCTACTCTGACACACTTCTCATCTTGCTTCAAGGCTGGTCCAGGATGGAATCTGCAGTGGCAGTTTTGATGGCATTAAGTGAGGGAAGTGATGGAACAGGGGAAGGTAAACATCATAGCTTCACCTCTCTTCTATCCAGTGCCATTACTGACTCCTACAGGTTCATTGCTGGTCCCACTAGTAGTTTCCCCAATCACCATCACATCTCCTCACCTTCCCACCTAGACACTTGGACCTAACTCTTTACCTCAAAAACCATTGAGCCAGTGTCTGTTTGGAAACGACTAGGATAGTTGTAGGCTTGATTTTCCTTTATGAAGTGAGATACACTATTAGCACTTTATGTAAAATATTGTCTTTCTCTGTAGGAACTAAATGAAAAAAGAAAGGGGGAAATATAGGAAGCTTTATTTTATTTTAAATTTGTATCGATTTTTTTATTCTCATATTATCTCTATTTCCCAATATGTTCCCCTCTCTTCCAGAGGGTCATTCTTTTTGTTTTGTTTTGTTTTTGCAGGGCAATGAGGGTTAAGTGACTTGTCCAGGGTCACACAGCTAGTTAAGTGTCTGAGGCTGGATTTGAACTCAGGTCCTCCTGAATCCAAGGCCAGTGCTTTATCCACTGCGCCACCTAGCTGCCCCCAGAGGGTCATTCTTTATGATAAAAAATAAAATAAGAAGGGGATAAAGGAAACTTCAGCAAAAACATCCAATCTAATGTGATGGAATGTTTTATAATGCATGGTCTCATGGAAAGTACTGGACTTAGAGTCAGACCCTTAATAGCTATGTAACCAAGGGGAAGGTTCCATGAATGTCAGTTTCTTTATAATAATAGTATCTACCTCAGGGTTTTTTATGAGAAACAAATGATGTAACATGTAAAGTACTTTTCAAACCTTAAACTGCTTAGTGCAAATAATGAATCCCCTGAAGTGGGATTATATTTGAATTCACACTATTCAGAGTTATAGTTACATAAGTACAGTTTTGGTTCCAGCCCAATGGAAATATGCAGTGTGAATTCAAATAATGCATCCACCTTACAGGATTCATTATTTGTACAAATCTGGACCTACTATAAATGCTAGCAGCTGTTTCAAACCTGTATGTAGTCTCTTTCTTTCTTTCTTTCTTTCTTTCTTTCTTTCTTTCTTTCTTTCTTTCTTTCTTTCTTTCTTTCTCTCTCTCTCTCTCTCATTCAAAGGATAGAGAGAAGTACATTCTCTTATCTCTTCTTTGAGATCAAGCTTGCTCATAAGAATCACATAACATTGTATTTGTGTTTATTTTATTGTTTTTCCATTTACATTGTTGTCATTGTGTATGTGGTTTTTCTTATTCTCTTAACTTTGTATCATTTCATATTATAAGCCTTCCAGTTCTGCAGGAAGACTTACTCCTAAAGGATTATGTGCTTACTTCAGGGATAGGTGGATTCAGATAGAATTTATGAAACTTCCTTCTAATATGAAATAGACAGAAAAGGAGAAAGAATTCCTGGTCAGAAGTTACAGATAATAGCAGTGGAAAAGTAGGTGGGCCAATTCATAGGCACATGGAGGGGGGGAAAAAGAGTGTAATTGGAAGCTGGTTGGGATCTGAAAATTCCCTTGGGGTTTATATTCATAGCACGTTGGTCTCTCCCTACAAATTCTTACCACCCAACACCTGAAACACCAATCTTTACAATCCCCCTCACCCTGAAGAGGTAGTGTGGCCCACTAACAATAGCTTTGGAATTTGAAGATATGGGTTCAAATCTTGGCTCTGCCACTTCTATTTTGATGTTGAATAGGCCACTTAAAACTCCCTGTGCCTCAGTACCTTCATCTATAAAATAAGGGAGGTTGGAATAGATAGTTTCTGGAGTCTCACAATCTATGATTTTATGATCTTTTCCCTCCCAAAACATTCTTGCTGTTGAAGCCACGCCAAGGTCATGGCTACTTTTAGTAGATGGAAACTCAAGGAGTTCTCACTAACAAGGGAAATCTGTTCTTGCCATCCCTGTAAAGGCATGCCAGCAATACCTTTCCCCATAGAAACATTATATATGGTGATTATATCATATACTATAATTCTATTTGTCAAAAGTCAGAAATAGAATTACTGATTTTAGAAGTTGCTCTTCAGATGAATTGATAGAATATCATAGCCAGGATGAGGGAGGTGATAGCCCACTATATTCCACCTTGGTTAGATTCTGTAGAACATATTTTATCCAGTTTTGGGAAACACATCTTAGGAGAGACATTGATAAAATGGTATATGGACAGGCTGATGAGGGAACTTAAAGCCACATCATATGAGGAATTGGTGTAAGGAACCAGAAATATGTAATGAAGTGAGCAAAACCCTGAAGAAGATGATTTTGTGGTCGGGGGTCACTATTGTATTTTCTTCTAATTTTTGGATACATTGCCATATTGAATTATATTTCATTTTACCTTTGATAACAGAACTATTTTAGTTCAACTTAAGGAGGAGCTTCTTAATGATTAGATGTCCAAAGATAGAATGATCTGTATTGAAGTAAATAACCATTGTAGGTTGTCATTAAATGGAAGTGGGATTCATGTTTGTCTTGAATGTTATAGAAGATATTTATGCTTATTTACTTGAACTAAGTCCACTGGGTCCTACATCCCACTTATATTAAGGAGAATTTGATTAGATGGCCTTTGACGTTGTTCCCATTTCTTTATTAAAGTTTTGAGTTCCGAATTCTATCCCTCCCTCCCTTCCCTCCCGCTTCCAGGAGGTGGTAAGCAATCAGATATAGGTTATACATGTGTAATTATGTAGAACATTACCATATTAGTAATTTTGTATAAGAAGACTCAAATCAGTTCCTCCTTTGGAGGTGGATAGTATGCTGAAGTAAGCACATAATCCTTTAGGAGTAAGTCTTCCTGCAGGACTAGAAGGCTTATAATATGAAATGATACAAAGTTAAGAGAATAAGAAAAACCACATACACAATCCTTTGGGATTGTCTTGGATCATTGTATTGCTGAGAATATGTAAGTCATTCACACTTCTTCATTGAATAATATTGCTATCACAATGTTCTCCTGGTTCTGTTCACTTCACTATACATCAGCTTCCATTTCTAAAATTCTGTGGATTATATAGGGTCATTTGGGGGAGGGTCAGATTGTAGCTTGAGACCTTAACTATTTATTATAATTTGCCTAGGGGGAAAGACACTTCAAGTTCCAAACATCTGACTTAAGAATAGACTTTTAAATATGACCTTTTGCAAACTAATTTATGTTGATGAAACATTTTATTGATAAAGCGTGCTTTAAAACATCATACAAAATCCAAGCATACTCATTTTATTCTACCACAAAGTACAATCCTTGATGATTGTTAATAAAGCAATATAAAAGGATTATGGCTAAAAATACACAGACTCATATTTCACTAGTTTTAAATTCATTAAAATGATACTTAATAAGTTGGTGCTACCATCATCCATCTGAATTTTAAAGTTGTTTTAATTTACTTAGTTGTAGTAATTGTATTTGTGGGGGGAGGGGGGAGAAGGAGAAATGAACAGCATGTGATGTTTGGTTTTGTTCACTTACACAACTCTTCCCATGCTTCTTTGATTGCCTCATAGTAATTGTTTCTTGTTGAGCAACAATATTCAGTTATATTTACATACAACAATTTGTACAGCCATTCCCCAAATCATTTAGTAAATAAGTTTGTTTCCAATATTTTGCTCTTAAAGATAGTGCTACTATGAACATTTTTGTACAGATAGACACTGTCAATAATCTCCATGGGTCCAATAATGGGATCACTGTATCAAAGAATATGAACAGTTTTGTACTTTTCCTTGTATAATTTAAAGTTGCAAGCAAGCTGTATTATAAAGTCTATTTGTTAAGTTGGAGACTACCTATAATAAATAAGTGATTTTAGATTCCTTTTACCAGAGTTTATTCTCAGCTTAAAAGGAAGAGGACTAGTTCCTCAGAATTTTTGCTATTAATATTGGTCTACTTTCATTCCACTGTAGCACTTAGCCTGATCAAATGGATGCAAATCACCACCCTCCCCTCTATTATTGCTATTACTTATTATTACTATTCTTCCTTATATGACCTGTATCTATGTAGACGCAGTTGACAGTTCTAAGTTTAAGATAAAAGCTCTTGAAAGGCAGGACCATTTTTACATAGGGTGTTTGAAACCATTAAAAAATTAAACAGTCAATCCTCAGCATTTGGAACTTCAAGAATTCCTGTGATCTTATTGGTAAACTCATTTTCACTTTTGCATTGGCAACCTTCCATGAGGGAATGGTCAGTAGAGAAAAAAAAAATGAGAGACAGATTTGCAGGTTTGTGGAGTGGCTGGCATCCTACTAGGAGTCTCAAGGTCTCCTTTGCCCTACCATTGTAAAGAGTTCCCCATTCATTCATTGCACATTTTCATTGTTTGCCTTTAAAACTCAGGTTTTGTGTTGCAATTATGTCCCCAAAGCATGGCACAAGTCCTTTGGGCTCCAAGCCCAAACATAGAGTCAGCAATGTGGATTAGTGAGAAAGTAAAGGTATTAGATAAACTTTGTGCTAAAATGTCTGCAGCTGCTTTTGCCATAAGTTTGATGTTAACAAATGGATGATTTGTTATATCTGCAAAGAGGAGGAAAGAACTAGCAAGAAAAAATGTTTTGCATGTTACCAATTTTATTTTGTGTACTGCATTTTATGAGTTATTTCATGGTCACTGTGTTAGGAAAAATGCATATTGTCAGAATTGTTTTCTCTTCATTTTGCTTATTTCATTCTGTGTCGATTTCTACAAATATTGTGAGATATGTGAAAATCAAGTGACCTCTCTATATAGTTGTCCCATCTAAAAAAGGAGGGGGATTTATCTTCAAATTTAAAATCCCCCCTCTTTTGATTTAGTAATGGCAAAGATGATATCACTCCTAGAATCAAGACATAATGAATGGTATAACTTTTCCTAGCTCAAAGGACCAAAGAATCATATATTAAGAGTTTTTCCCATGTTTACCTGATAAAAAATGGAGAAATTGACTAACAAGGATTTTTAAAGAAATTTAATTTCTGAAACAATAAAAACCATTTAGAATAAAGTTTAAAATCTTAGCTTGACTTAAACATTTTAACTTTTGATAATTTATATGTTATGTATTTGATATAAATAACCAAGTATCACCAAATCCTTTTGTTTCTTTCTCCACATGTCTTGCATAGATTTCCTTCTCTCCACACACTTAATCATTACCCTAGTTCATGCCTGTCATCTCTTGCCTTTATCATGTATTCCCATGTCCACACATTTTCCAATGTTATTTTTCTAAAATGCAGGCCTGACTATTTCATCTTATTATTCAATTAGTCCCAACAGTTCCCTATTACCCCAACAATCTCTGTTCTTTTGTATTTTAAGGGTCTTCATTTTCCCTGGCCTATTACTCTCCTCTCCACATTCCTAGTTTCAGCTACACTGGCCTGTTCACAATTGCTCACACACCTTGTTCCAAAATCTGCTTTCTCTGTATCTTTGAACTGGCTGGCCCCCATACCTTCCAGTTCCTCACCTTCTTAAATTCCCTGGCTTCCTTAAAGATTCAGCTCAAACACTGCCTTTTACAGGGAGCCTTACTCCCAGTGGTTATTGTCTTTCCCTCTAAAGTTACTGCCTTCCATCTGTCCTATGTATTTATTTATATTCGTGTTTTCTCCCCTTTTAAAATGTAAGCTTCTTTTAAAAAAATTATACATGGGGTAGCTAGGTGGCGCAGTGGATAAACCACCAGCCCTGTATTCAGGAGGACCTGAGTTCAAATCCAGCCTCAGACACTTGACACTTACTAGCTGTGTGACTCTGGGCAAGTCACTTGACCCCCATTGTCCTGCAAAAAAAAAAATATATATATATATATATATATGAGTATTCATGGCAAATAATTCCACCTTATCTAGGGTGTGAGTGGAAACAGATAAAAACAAAACTTCAGATTAAGGAATTGTCCCAAAAAAAAAGTGTTTCAGTCTGTTTTCAGATACCATCAGTTCTTTCTCTGTAGATGTACTGCAATTTTCCTAGGTTCTTCAGAGTTATATTGGATCATTGCCTTGCTGAAAATAACCACGTGCTTCCCATCAGATCATCTTACATTAATGCTGTTATTTTGTATACAGTACATTTCTCTCTGCTTCAGTTCATGCGTGTCTTTCCAGGTTTTTCTAATAGCATCCTGTTCATCACAATTTCTATATAGTACCTTGAACTTGACAGAGAATTTTCTTCATAATAGCCCAGCAGAGTAGGTACCATATATTTTGACATTGTAGTCAATCAACGTAACTATTTCCCTCTATCCCATTCCCTTCCAATGATATTTATTCCATTGTCTACCTTATTTTGCCCTAATCCTCCTCATAAGTGTTTTGCTACTGACTGCCCCCTCCCCCGCTCTACCCTCCCTTCATTCACCCTTCCTTCCTTATCCTCTTCCCTTTCTACTTTCCTGAAGGGTTGAATAGATTACTCTTCCTTATTGGATGTGTGTGTTATTCCCTCCTTGAGCCCTCTCTGATGAGGTTATGGCCTTTGAGCTAATTTTGTTTTCTAAATTTTTCTTCCTCCCTCCCTCCTCAAGTCTCCCTATGAAATCAAGCAATTCAATATATGTCATACTTGTGGTGTTATGCTAAACACTTCACCTTCCTCTAAAGCATTTTGCTTTTTACAGCTCCCTCTCCAAAACTTCCCTTCTCTCCTTCCCCTCTTCTACCCCCCTCCATCTCCTTCTCCTCCCATTTTTCCTCAAGGCAAAAATATATTACTATACCCACTTGAGTATGTGTGTTATTCCCTCTTTGAGCCAATTCTGATGGTAGTGAAGTTTACTCACTCCCCCTCTTCCCCTCCCCTCCATGGACTTTTTTCTTGCTTCCTTCCTATGAGCTACTTCTCCCCATTCCACCTCTCCCAGAATGTAAGCTTCTTGAGGCCAGACATCGTTTTTTTTTAATCTTCAGCATGTAGCACAGTGCCTGGACATAGTGAATTGTTGTGGTTCAGTCATGTCCAAATCTATGTGGCCCCATGGACTTCTGTCCATGTGGTTTTTTGGGCAAAGATCCTGGAGTGGTTTCTCATTTCCTTCTTCTGTGTGTCCTCATTTTAAAGATGAGGAACTGAGGTAAATAGGGCTTAAGTGAATTGCTCAGGGTCACACACCTAGGAAGAGTCTGAAGTTGGAATTGAGCTCAGGTCTTTCTGACTCCAGGCCTGGTCCTCTATCCCTGGCATACAGTGCGTACTTAATGATTATTGATTGATTTATATGGATGTACATAAGCATATTAAGACTCTTTCCTGTTCTATGGACACCTCATGGCTTAACAAATGCACACATATACACATCATCTCAATATGCAAAAGTTCTCAGATTTGTCTTATTTCCTCTTTATTTAAGTAAAACAAGAAAAGAAAGAAGCTACATTTTACAAGTAGGTTTTCTATAAAGAAGGCACTACTTTTGCTATAAGGAAATATATATTCAGTGACTCAAACAAATCTTTATTTATTTATTTTGCAGGGCAATGGGGGTTAAGTGACTTGCCTAGGGTCACACAGCTAGTAAGTGTCATGTCTGAGGCTGGATTTGAACTCAGGTCCTCCTGAATCCAGGGCTGGTGTTCTATCCACTGTGCCACCTAGCTGCCCCCCAAACAAATATTTATTAAGCACCTACTATATGTCAGGTACTGTGCCAGGGATACATTCACATACAGTGAATGAAACAAAGAACTCACATTCTGGGTCGGTGACGGAGAGGAAGGGAGACAACCGGTATACAAATAAGTATATGCAGAATAAATAAAAGAAGAAAAATACAATATAAGGAAATGCAAGTTCTTCCAGAGGGAGAGCATAGACAGTTGAAAGTCTTTGTAAAGGAAGTGATGCTTGAGCAGTTCTGTGAGGCAGAGGTGAGGAGG
Source organism: Dromiciops gliroides (assembly GCF_019393635.1). Taxonomy (NCBI): domain Eukaryota; kingdom Metazoa; phylum Chordata; class Mammalia; order Microbiotheria; family Microbiotheriidae; genus Dromiciops; species Dromiciops gliroides. The sequence continues at coordinate 250,730,358 of NC_057862.1, forward strand.
AAGCACATTCCAAGCAGGGGGAATGGGAGTGCAAAGGAATCTTTCATATGAGAAACAGGTAATCCGACAGCAGTTCAGTGAAAGGATTGTTTCAACAAGATACTTGGATTTCTAGCTCTGAAAGGAAGTCCTGGCATCTCCAGGAGTCTGAAGTGATATTGAATGTTGCAATATAAACCTTGGTTCAAACTGCTTGTATTTATTAATATGTTGCCAGCTAGGGAAAGACAGCAATGCTAACAACTGAGCATAAATGTGGGATAATATGTAGACCATATAGTAAAAGTGGGCTATCTCTTTTCATTGCTGCTCCATCCATTTAAATGGAAAAGCAGATTGATTGTCAAATATATAGCTCATGGTATTAAAAGCATTCTTTTTCCCAAGGGTGGTTTGAGTTTCTCAAGGGCAAGGGCCCATTACCACTATGGGCCCCTTTGACAGTCTGAAGCCAAAGTACCCCTTCTCAGAATAATTTTTAATGCATAAAATAAACAATATAGAAAATGACAAAGGAAATAAATTATATTGAAATAAATCATTCCATAGACTTCTTAGGTTAAGAACCTCTACACCTGGGCATACTTAGAGACTAAAAGTTAGCTTTACCCAGGAAGATTGATAGACAGGGATGAAAGAATATTTTTTAAAAGGAAAAAGAAGTAAGGGGCTAACATAGCATATAGGTATGCTTTGGGAGGCAGTAGATGTAATTAAAATAAAGAAATAGAATTAAAAGTAATAAAGGGGAGAGCTAAAATTTAGAGAACTTTTTAATGTTAAAAAGTGCCACAAAATCTTATTCTTTTTTCATTATTTTTTGTGGGGCAATGAGGGTTAAGTGACTTGCCCAAGGTCACACAGCTAGTAAGTGTCAAGGGTCTAAGGCCAGATTTGAACTTAGATCCTCCTGAATCCAGGGCCAGTGCTTTATCCACTGTGCCACCTAGCTGTCCCTAAAGTCTTATTCTATAATACTTGGGAGTGACTCTGGTTTTTTAAGGCTAGACCAATTGAATGTCAACTTTGCTAGGTTCTACCTTGCTGGAAAGGCTTCCAAGCACAGTAACTGACAATAGCTGAAACCTGCTTCTAAGATCACTGAGAGAAGGGATTGTTTCATTCATTATTTTTGTATCCCTAGCACCTAGCATAGTGCAAGACACATTGTAAGAACTTAACGAAGTCTTTTTGATTGATTGACCAGGCCAAAGAAAATTAGAAACAAAGGAAATTAAAAACAAAAATTAAAAACTGTGAAACTAAGACAATTAGAAAATTACTCTCAGTCCTTTGTGATATACCCTTTTGTTTTAGCAGTGATTGTTGCAGAATGGTGGAAAGGGGAAGAGGGAGAGCAAAAAATCAAAAGGTGCAAAGAATCATACAATTTTTAGGCAATCTATCAACTATAACTTCGCTGAATATAAGATGGTTGTCTGGTGATCAATGAGTAGGTATACTTCTGAAGGAATCATATCAATCTTCACATTCTCTCTATGAACCAAACCTTCCTAAAGGAGGAAGTTGTAGCTATATAGAAAGATGGCACAACATTATTCCTTATAGAAGCAAATAAAGGGTTGGGTGGATTCCTTTTATCATGCAATAAAAGTTAACAAGAAGTATTTTACAGGTCATTTAATTATTTCATATTTTAGTGTTCTTGATGAGTATTTGCACAAATGTTATGATGGAAACAATTTCAGCTTATGTGCCATTCTGTTGCAATGAAATGAAGAGTTAAACAAGTTCTGTGAAAAACAAGATTAGATTCTGCTAATTAAATCCAACATATTCTTTTTTTACTTTAAATTTTTATTGCTCTCTATTATTCTTACATCAAGTTCATATTGATTATAACCCTCTCCCCTCCTTTATCCAGTGAGTCATCCTTTGAAACAGAAAAAAAAGAAAAACATTTCTGCAAAGGAAGATTATAATTAAACATCATTTTTACATTTTTGTGGGTTTCCCCCCCTCCATTTATATTATTGTATATATTGGATATGTTGTTTAGATCGTGTTTGGTGCTTACTTCACTTTGCATTGGTACATGTAACCTTTTCTGTATTTCTTTAATAATCATCATTTCTTTCAATGCAATAATATTCTACCACATTCATGTATCACAATTTGTTTAGCTGTTCCCCAACCAGTGAGCATCTACTTTCTTTCTAGTTCTTTGTTACCAGAAAAAAATTGGTGTTTATGGAATTTTTCTTTTTGCCTAAATTTATATCTAGTGTTGGGATATCTAGGTCAAAAGCTATGGGTGAGGGGGCATCTAGGTGGCATAGTGGATAGAACACAGGCCCTGGAGTCAAGAGGACCTGAGTTCAAATTCGGCTTCAGATACTTAACACTTAACTAGCTGTGTGACCCTGGGCAAGTCACTTAACCCCAACTGCTTCACAAAAAAAAAAAAAGCTATTGGCATTCTAAATAGATTTTTTTTTCAATTGTAATATTAAATTGGTTTCCAAAATGGTTGGAGAGATTCACAATTTCACAAATAGTGTTTCTATTTATCTTTTTAAAGTCCCTTTAACATTGACTATTCCCATCTTTATAATCTTTGCTGATATACTGGGTTGTTTTGATTTGCATTTATCTTAGTGATTTGGAGCAATGTTTACTATGGTAGTTAATAGTTTGCAATTCTTTTGAGCAATATTCACTCATGCCTTTTGATTATAACCATTGGGGGAATGACCCTTGTTTTTATATATTTGTATTACTTTCCTGTATATCTTAAATAGCAAATCCTTACCACAAATATTTGATGCAAGAATTTTTCCCGCAACTAATGGCTTCTCTTTTCCTAGTTGAATCATTTCTGTTAAGTTACTCTATTTCATATAGTCAAAATGATCTATTTTATTTTCTATCACTGATTCTTTCCCTTGTTTGGTTATCATCTCTTTCCCTAGTCCTAACTGTAAAAAGTACCTGATCTGTTTCTTTTCTTTTTTTTTTGTGGTATGATCTTTCATATAAAAGTCACATGTATACTTTAAACTAAATTTGACAGATGGTGTGAGATGCAGCCTAAACCTAATTTCTGACAAAAAGTTTTATAATTTTCCAAGCAATTTTTGTCAGTTAAGGAGTTCTTCTCTAAGTAATTTATATTGTTTTATCTAACTTGGAAATTGAGTTCATTTATTTCTGATTCTTCTTTTTATCTGGTCTATCCCACTGGTCTGCTTTTCTGTTTTTATAACCAAAACCAAATAATTTTGCTGATTATGTTTTACAATAGAATTAAACATTTGGAAGTGTTATTTACCCTTCACTCCCTTTTTCATTACTTTCCTTAAAATTCTTTATCGTTTGTTCCTTCAAATGAATTTTGTAATTTTGTCTAGTTCTATAATGTATCAAAGGGATATTTGATAGTTTGATATTGCAAAAAATCTGTAAATTAACTTAAATCTATCATCATTTTTATTATATTGACACGAGCACTGAATAGTTCTTTGATTATTCAGATTCATAGTTTTATTTTGGTGGTTGTATTTTACAAGTGTGCCTTGGTAGATTGACTCTCAAATATTTTATATGTTTTGTAGTTATTTTAAACAGCATTTTCCTTTTTGATTATGTCCTGCCAGATATTTTAATTACTGTATAAAACTGACTAGCAATCCTTGGAATGAAAAAAAATCAAGATCCAAAAATGATATTATAAGTAGAATTATGAAGGTAATCTCATAAAATTAAATTTAATGATTAGTGTAAAGTGGGTAACCTGGGAGGCAACACTGTTGATGGAAGTAGTCTGTAGCATCTTACTAGACATTTCCTGCACAATAAATTATCCTCAGACTTTACGTTATAAAGTACTGTGGGAGAACTTTAAGGTTTGCAGAGTACTTTACAAATATCAACTCATTTTATCCTCACATCAATTCTGAGAGATAATTGCTACTATTATTCCCATTTTACAGATGAAGAAACTGAGGCAGACAGGGGTTAAGTGACAATGTCACACAGCTAGCAAGTATCTGAGACAAGATTTGAACTCAGAACTTACTGATTCTAGGTAAATCATGCTATACACTGAGACATTCAGCTGGTTCTAAAAATCATACAGTAATACTCACACTAGTTCACTAGCTTAGTACAGCCTCTAGTACATACCTATGAGGTAAGTGTTGTATGTTAAATATGTTATAAAGTGCTGTTTGTTTTTGTTGTTTGTCCTTTGTTCTCAAAGAGAACCATGACATCGGGAGGTGATGTCACGACTTGCAATGAATTGGATTTAAGTGACATGGATTTAAATGAGGCTGGGCTGTGCAAAGTCATCAACCTCATTCTCTCCTCCAGAGCCATCTGGATCCAGTGGCAAAGTATACATCAGGACAATTGGAGATGGCCCTGGACGTTTGAGGCAATTGGGGTTAAATGACTTGTTCAGAGTCACACAACTAGTAAGTGTAAAGTGTCTGAGCTGGATTTGAACTTAGGTCCTCCTAACTCCAGGGCCAGTGCTTATCCACTATGCCACCTAGCTGTATATACCTGGAGTACTATTATTAAATTATAATTTAAAATAATTGTAATAATAGTAATGATAGTTAGAGACTTCTGGGGAATCCCATGCGTTTGCTTTTATCCCAAGCCTGTGGTTTCCTGTATCTTTCAAACAGTTTTGGCTTTAGAGGAGCAAGGCATTTAATTCCTTTATTTCAGCCTTAGGCAGTATATTGTGTTCATTTGAGCTTCTAGGCACTTCCAAGTTAGGTATCAATTAGTTAATGTCTAAGAACTGAAATGGGGGAATGAAAGGCCATGATTGTTTTTGCTTCTAGAGAGCCAAAGCTGTTGGAATAATAATAGCACCTATCTTCCAAGGTCGTTATGTGGATCAAATGAGATAATATTCACAACCTTTATAGAGCCCTATAAATACTAGCTGTTATTAGTCTAGAAATAATAAGGGATCAATGAAGATACTTGCGTATGGGAAAGATGGGATCATATGTGTGTGTTAAGAAGATGATATTGGCAACCAGGTGGAGGATGGGTTGGAGAGCAGAAAGAAAGGAAATATGAGATATTAGGCACGAGATGCTGGGTGCCCAACTTTGGCCAGCTGCTGTAGGAGTGGAGAGAATGGAACAGAGCCAAGAGATACCTTACAAGGAGAAAGATGAAGAGGAAGAGAGTCCCTTAGATTGGTGTGGCCCAAGATCACATACTTTTATAGCTGCTTCTCAAGAGTAAGATTTGCCTAGGTGAGAGGTGAGGAGAAAGAATTTCAGGTTCAATAGAAATATTTATCAAAATCCCACATTGTGGGGGCAGCTAGGTGGCACAGTGGATAAAGCACCGGCCCAGGATTCAGGAGGACCTGAGTTCAAATCTGGCCTCAGACACTTAACACTTACTAGCTGTGTGACCCTGGGCAAGTCACTTAACCCCTATTGCCCTGCAATAAATAAATAGATAGATAAATAAATAAATAATCCCACAGTGTACAAAAGATACCAGGAAAATATCAGATATTCCCCTGTAATGAATAAAACATATTGCCTCATTAGGCAGTTAAAACATACACATATCAATAGTTAAACAACAAATACAAGATGTGTTATTAATCTCAGCACTGACTGTACCACTCATTTGGTGTTCTGAGAAGGGAGGATCAGTGTGGATGTCTGTACCCATTTATGTTTTCCCTTTTGTTCTTCCCTTTCTCTCGCCTGTGCACCCTTCAGCCAAATGATGTTCTGAATTACCTGCTTCTTACAGGCCTGGACAAGCCACACTGGTACTGGTACTTGTCTCAGCAGGAACAAAATTAAATGCTCTGAGGTGAGAAGCCGGCTTATTATCAAGGTCCTGTTTGCTGTTAGTGGCCTGTTCTATGGCCTTTGTTTGAGTTTTTGTCCTCTCTGTTGTCTAGATAGTATGGATTCTGGACCTATTATATACTAGATTTAGACCTTCCAGACTTGCTCATGGATTAAATTCTTATCCCATCCCCTGGCTTTCATTTTTGTTACCTGTACATGTTCCCTCTCCAGACTGATCACTAGTTTTCAGAACCCATTTTTACCCCTTTGATCTCTGGTGACACTGGCTTTGGAATAGACTAGCTCCTTTAGCTATCCCCTCTGCCTTATCTTCAGTTCTCTCAGCTTTGGCTCTCTGATGTGGGGTTATGACTCCCCTGACTAAAATGTTCCTTGGGCTGACAGTAGGCTGGAATGAGAAAACCTTATGGAGAATGTCATATTTGAGCTGAACATTGAAGAATGGGTAAAATTTTGATAGTGGGAAGGAGAGAAGGAAGAAGGCATTCTAAAAATGGATTTTGAACAAATATTTTTTGCTTAAATTTTTAAATTGATATCTTGTTTTTATATAACTTTTATTTCCAAATATGTCCTTCTCCCTTTCCTACTCCAATGTGGAAATACAAATTTTGAGTCATTCAGGATAGAAATAGTTGAATCTCTAAGAATAGATGAGTTCTCTGAGTTTAAACACACAATAGTCGAGAGGCCAAGGACTGAGACCTGGGGAGTACCTGAGATGGGGAATGGGAGGGGAAAGAAGACTGTCTCATTTTGTAGGTCACCCAGGCTTTACATTTATTTATCCAGTTCAAGAGTACTATAAATTTCATGCAAGAATGTGAATTATTTTAGGAACACTAATTTCTGAGCAGCTGCAAGAGTGCAGATAGTTCCTGTTCCATACTGTTGGTCAAAATGGACAAGTAGCACTATAAGTAGGAAGAACAGCTTTGCAAAGATGTTGACTAGATACATAATCCAATTCAATTCAATAGGCATTTATTAAACAAGTCCCTGGGGCTACAAAAAAATGTAAAATAGTTCTTGCCCTCAAAGCATTTATACTCTCCTAAGTAGACTACATTAAGTATGAAGATGTCTTCTGAACCAGTTTCTCCACTGAAGGATGATAGATTGTGAAGGGTGGGAAGGGTTACAAAGTGAGGAATGGGGGCAGCTATATGGCACAGTGGATAGAGCACTGGCCCTGGAGTCAGGAAGACCTGAGTTCAAATCTGGCCTCAGACACTTGACACTTACTAGCTGTGTGATCCTGGGCAAGTCACTTAACCCCAATTGCCTCACAAACAAACAAACAAACAAAAACAAATAAAGTGAGGAATGAAACTTCAGCCAGCCCATTTCCTTTCCCAGAATACCCAGGAGTAAGTGACAGAGGTCTCAGAGACCCTTCTTTCTCATAGATGAAGTCTGGCCATATTAGATCTATTGTGTTTTAGAAACTACCTCCCCCTCACTTTACTAAGAAAACCTTGGAACACCTCTTTTGTGGAATCATATTCTCTGCTGACCTGCAGGGCTATTATTATAGCTCTCTTTTCAAGGACTAGTGTTTGGATGATTGCCGATACGGTACTTACTGTCAATCTGTCCTGAGGCAGCATGCAGCTCTCTGTCTGCCAACAGCAGTTTATGTTGTGATTCTCTGTGTTCCCTGCCAGGGCTTTATATTGAAGACAAGGGAGTGGCTTGTAAAAATAACATATTTTTGACTTGAGACAAGTTAAGGCAGGAGTGGAGACAATTAAAAGCTGACCTCCAGTTTAGTCATCTCCCCAGAGAACTCTATTTTGAGAGCTTCTGTTGTGTAAAGATGATCAATTCACAAGTGGTTTCAAGATTGTTTGGAGGGAATTAGTAAATTAGCAATAGGCCTCATGTGACCAACCAATTTGAATGCCAGGAGAATTTATAATGTGGTGACCATTGTGGTAATGAGCTGTATGGCAAGGGTGGGGAAGAAGTTATGAGAACAGTTTGCAGTGCAAGATAAATAACTGTAAAAGAGGCACATTCTGGTTTCTGTGTTCTGTTAAAATAACTAATGGGCATACTCTGATCCTGACAGGCTATCTGACCTTAAGCAAGTCACTAGTCTTTCTGGGTCTTAAATAATCAAGGCATGAGTGGTATATTGGAAATGAATCTGGAGTCAGAAAACTTGGGTTAAAGTGTTGTTTCATATAGCCTGAAAGATGAAATGCAAAAACCTTTGTTGTTTTTCAAACTCTTTGTAAACTCTCCCCTCCCTACCTTTCTAGTCTTCTTATTCTTTACCCATACTCCATTGATACCAGTTTCCTCATTGCTCTTCACACACAACACTCCCATTTCCCAAATCTGAGAATTTCCACTGGCTGTCCCCAGTGCTTAGACCTGTCTTCCTCTGCACTTTTGCCTCCAGGCTTTACTGGTTTCCTTCAAATCTCAGCTAAGTACCACCTTCTCTAAGAAGCATGGACATTCTATCTCCAGACTCTTTTATGGTTACAGTGGCTTCCCCCGACCCCAGTACCTGAAATTCTCTCAGATTCCTGGCTTCCCTGCCTTTTGTCAAGCCTCAGTCAAGCCCAGCTTTCAACAAGAAGCCTTTTTTGGTCCTCCTTCATGTCAATACCTTCCCTCTGAGATTATCTCCCATTTATTCTGTATATGCCTTGCTTATACATAGCTGATTGTATATTGTCATCCTCCATTAGATTGTGAGCTCCTTGAGGGCAGGGTCTGTTTTTGCCTTTCTTTGTATCCTCAGTGCTTAGCACAGAGCCAGGCACACAGTCAGCACTTAAAAACATTTGTTGAGGGGCAGCTAGGTGGAGCAGTGGATAGAGCACCAGCCCTGGAGTCAGGAGTTCAAATCTAGCCTCAGACACTTAACACTTACTAGCTGTGTGACCTTGGGCAAGTCACTTAACCCCAATTGCTTCACTAAAAAACCAAACAAAAAAACATTCGTTGACTTGGCTATCAGCAAGTCGTTTTACCTTTGCCCGTTTCCATTTCTTCATTTGTAAAATCATTGCTAATACTTGCACTATTCCCCCAATACCTAGTGTCTTGAAGAAAGTATTTTGTAAAACTGAAAACATTGACTATAGAAGTCTGATTTGTATCACAAAACACATTTTAAAGTCAAAGAATGTGAGTTATGCTGTTAGCCAGCTTCAGTTGTATTTCAGGAAAGAATCATAGCAAAAGTACAGAATATTTTCTTTTAGTTTTGATTCTCAGCACTCCCACCGGTCAGTTATATAGTTTCAGTTGCTCTCTCAACCCTCTGGTATTTACATACAAGGCTGGGTTCACAGGGAAAATGACTCTGAAATTATGGGTGTCATTTGCCCCTTTAGACATCAGATAGCACATCTGTAATGTATTATGTGAAATCTACTTTTGAAAACCTGGGAGACAGAAAAAGCACTTTTAAAATAAAACTTTTTTTTTCTTTTTCTCTTTCAGGTGGATTTGGAGCCAGAGGGGAAAGTTTTTGTGGTTATAACTCTTACAGGAAGTTTTACTGAAGGTAAGGGCAACATTTTAGCAGATTTTCAGCATATCATCACATTTTCATCATGGTTTAAACTGCATCTCAGAAGATACTTGTGTACAAAACAATTTATAAAATGTTACATTTTTCTCAGTAGCATTCTCTTTAGATTGTCCTAAGATTTGGATACCTAATAATCCATAGATATTATATTTAAGAAACCAGCTGAATTTTTATTTTGTGTTAAATACAATCTTAGCTAGTTAGTTTATGCCTCTTCTGGTTAATTTCTTTCCTATCTTTCTTTGTCTTCATAGTTTGTAGTTTTTAACTTAACATATCTTTAAAAAATCGTTCCTGAAGTTTTGAAACTAAAATCTCAGGAATTAGCCATATAATTAATTTTTTTTATATATTTAGCAGAGCAACGGGGGTTAAGTGACTTGCCCAGGGTCACACAGCTAGTAATTGTCAAGTGTCTGAGGTAGGATTTGAACACAGGTCCTCCTGCATCCAGGGCTGGTGCTTTATCCCTTGTACCACCTAGCTGCCCCCAGCCATATACTTTTGTGTTGGAGCTTCTACTAAGGTCCTACCCAGAAATACTATTTGCATTAGTAACCTTTGATTTCCCCCATCCCAAATCACTAAGTTGTGTCTTTTTTTTACTTTGGGATCCTTTTTATGCTTTGGGATCTTGAGTTTTCCAAGACTTAAAAACAGTGAGTACAGCTTTCAATAGAACACAGTAAAATATAGTCTAGTTTTATATTGTATTGTTTCCAGAACCTGCTTATAGTGAGCCTAGAACATACTCATTTAGCCAGGACCTGGTCTGAATTTTAAAAATGAAGAGAATGTTGGAAATATGGAAATATACAAAAAGACAATATCACATAAAATTGATAAGGGACAGATTAGATGATGTATGTTAGAACTTGCTTGGCTTTATAGGTTATAACCTATGAAGTGACTTCTTTTTTATAAGGCCTTTTATAAGTTAATAAACTATATTTCATAATAGTTGTATCTTCTCCAGTGCTATCCAGGAATGACAGTCTTATTCATTCAATAAATACTGTTGAATTTCTACTCTGTACAAGATGAGTTAGACATAGTGTTCTTGTCTTGTTCAGTTGTTTTTCATTCATGCCCAACTCTTTGTGACCCCATTTGGGGTTTTCTTGACCAAGATATGGAGGAGGTTGCTATTTCTTTTTCCAGATCATTTTAGGTTGAGGTAAACAGAGTTAAGTGAATTTCCCAGGGTCACACATCTAGTAAGCCAGATTTGAATTCAGGAAGATGAGTCTGAGCCACTTAGCTGCCACTTAAGACAGGGTAACTACCCTCAAAGAGGGCAAAGCATGGAGGTAGCATGGATTGATGGATTGAGAGCTAGCCCTAGAATCAGGAAGATTTGAATTTAAGTTCTGTTTCTAGTACACACTGCCCATATTACCCTAGTCACTTAACGTCTCTGGATCTCAGGCAACTCTCTAAAATATAATTTGTAGAAAATTGCCAATCTGAATTTGTAGAAGGCAATTCTTCAATCAGATCTCAGTATACAAGTGAAATCACAGATGAGAGAGAGAGAGAGAGAGAGAGAGAGAGAGAGAGAGAGAGAGAGAGAGAGAGAGCGAGCTATGGAGAAACCCAAATGGAAAAATTATACAGCCTCAACTCCCAATTACAAAATAGTAGAAAATAAAATTATTTTTGCATGCATGTGTAATAACTACAACATTTAAGGTTTGCACAATGCATGCTTGCTTTGGCAGCACATATAGTAAAATTGGAATGATACAGAGAAGATTAGCATGGCCCCTGAGCAAGGTTTGTACAGTGCTTTACACATATGATCTCATTTGGTCCTCAGAACAACTCTACAAAATAGGTTCTGTTATTATCCTCGTTTTGCCTATAAGCAAGCTGAGATGGAGAGAAGTTAAGTGACTTGCCCATTGTCACACAGTAAGTATCTGAGGCAGGATTTGAATTTAGGTCTTTCTGACTTTGGATTTAGCACACTACCCACCCTGCTACCTAGCTGCTCCCATAAAAATAAGTGTAATACTTATTAACTAATACAAATAAGTACAAAACATGGTTGCATATGCCTAGGTAAAGGATAAATATAGATGAGGAAATATGAGACAAGGGAGAGACTTTCTGCTAGGGGAAGGTAGCACATGGAAGTAGTAGCACATGAGGTGAATCTTGAAGTCATTAAACAAACATTCTTTAGGTCCTGCTATGTGAACGACACAGTGTTAGGTACTATAGCTGGAGAGTCAAAAAGGAAAGGAATCCTTTGCTCTCAAGAATCTTGTATGCTCCTGATGGAGTGCAATATTTAAACAGATAAGTGAACACAGTATAATTTGACGTGGATAGGAGAGAATAATAGCTATTAGGAGAATAAGGAAAGGAGATTTCTAGAGTGGCATATGAACTTCCTGATGAAGGAAGCTAATGATCCTAAAAGTCAGAGGCATGAAGAGAAGTCATTTTAGGCATGAGAGAAAAGGCACAGAGAATAGGAAATATGATGAGATAGATACATTAAAAAGATACAAAATCTTGAGAAGCTTGAGAGGAAGAAGTTGGCACTCTTTCTTACATCTTTTACTTTTACTGGTAGTATAGAATAAATTGAAGTAAAAATTAATTGAGAAAGAAGCTTTCATCATCTCCTGAGCCAACTGAGTGGATAGGAACTAAGGATTTATCTACTGTAACTGGTACTGTACGTAAATCTCTACAGGTCCTTGTCAAATGATTATCCCCTACCTCTTGAAGCAGTCCATTTTATTTGGGGGCAGCTCTAATTGTGAGGAGAGTTTACCTTGCAATAAGCCTAAATATACCTCCCTGAAATTAACACTCATTGTTATATCACCCTGAGTAGGTGGATGGGGAGAGGTCAAGCAAGACAAACTTAGTATCTCTTCATCCCATTGTCTCTTCAGATGCTTGGATAATGTCAACATAGTCTCACTAAGTCTTCTCCCTGCTAAACATTCCTAGTTTCTTTATATGTCCAGTCCCCTCACCATTCTATTTGTCTTTATCTAGTCATGCTACAGTTTTCCAGTGTCCTTCATAAATGGTGGCTTCCAGAACTGAACAGATGGAGCCTGGCCAGGCTGTAGTCCTTCCGTTGCAGGACTATAATTGAGATTATGATTGTATGTGTGTATGTATGTATGTTTTGGGGGCCGCCACGTGGTCCCATTAAAATATCCACATCTTTTTCAAATGTAATGTTGTCTGTCTACAGTTTCCCAATTGATTTTTTTTAAAAATTCAAGTATATTATCCCTATAAAATTTTATCTTGTTAAATTGGGTCCATCTCTAACTAGTTAAGTTAATTAGTTAAGTTCTTTTTAGATTCTTACTGTCACCTAGCATATTAGCAGTGCCTCCCAGATTTATCTCTACAGATTATATATATATATATATATATATATATGTGTGTGTGTGTGTGTGTGTGTATGCGTGTATATACACACATATACATACACACACATACCATACATATCTTCATCCAATCCAATCAGCAAAAGGCTGAGTTAACCTTCCCTAGTGACATCAGTCCATTAATTATAACTGCAGTACAGATGATTCTTTTCTAGAACTTGTTTTTGGCAAAATTGTGAATTAGGCAAAGTGGACCTTTGGCAATTCTGTCCTCCTGTTGTGCTTTTTCTCCCTCCCCCTCATATATCAAAATCTCACTATCTTCATAGGACAGACTTTTAACAAGGAGGAATGAGTGATCTAGTAAACTCATCTCCATTAAGGTTTTAGTGACAAATGATGCGTTAAAAATACACCTCTTAGGAGTATTCAATTAAAAGGGGAAAAAAAGAATGCTCTGAGAGGGCAGTGATTAGTCCAAAAGAATGGTAAAATTTTAAGCTCTCTGGCACCTGAGTGAAATAGGTACTTGGGCTAGTCCATGAAACTGGTCCTACTGCCTCTTTTTAATTTGTTATATATAAAGATTGTGGTGCCAAACCTACTCAGTGCTAATTGGTGCTACTGCTAATCTCTAAGAATTCAGGTCCTTCATTAAATGCAAGGGGTAGGATGTGATAAGTAAACATGTCCATCCAACTGCTGATGGGACTGATCATTAGGTGGCAACTGCTGGGTTAACTGTAACAGCTCCAGAAGCAAAACTGGCAAGGTGGTAGATTTACATTGTTATTCTTGGCACTTTCACAGCGATCTCAGCTGATTTATTATCTTTCATAACACCACCCTATAGACCATTTTGAACTATGTGGACCCTAAAAGCTTACTGAGCAACTTTTAGGCTTAGTCTGTGTATGTATGTATGTGTATGTGCAAGTGTGTATGTGAGTATTATCTCTCGTAGTTGCTGCCATTATCTCTCATTTAGAAAAAAATTATCAGTCTTTTGTTTTTATGTCCTATTTATTTTAAAATCTTGCTCTAGCTCAGTATATTTTCTCTTGGAACAATATGCCATACCTATAGTTCCCTACTTATTAATGAAAGGAAGGAAGTATACCTTTTCATTTTTCCCCTAGGGTGAAGTTTGGTCAGTATAATTACCCAGTGTTGAATTTCATTTTATTGTTCATTTCATGTATATCTTTGTAGTCTTTATGTATAATGTTTTCTTGGGTTTCCTTACTTCAGTCTTAAGTAGTTCATATATCATATTACTCTAATATTGACTGTTCATTCCATTCCATTTGTATACCATAATTAGTTTAGCTGATAAGTTTGCTAATCAATGGGGAGACCATTTTATTTGCCATAAAAGGTTTGTCACAAAATGAATATTAATATGTATTATGTATATATGTAAAATATGGCCTTTCTGTCTTTGACCTCCTTGGGGTATATGCCTATCAGTGGGGTCGGAGGCATTACTCCTTATTCTGCAAGGCCCATCCCTTTCTTTTGACACTGAATAGAGTTGTGGTTCAGAACACAGAATCCTGGTCTGCCTTCAGAAAGTATTGATTGCTGGGGCAGCTAGGTGGCGCAGGGGCATCTAGGTGGCGCAGTGGATAGAGCACTGGTCCTGGAGTCAGGAGTACCTGAGTTCAAATCCGGCCTCAGACACTTAACACTTACTAGCTGTGTGACCCTGGGCAAGTCACTTAACCCCAATTGCCTCACAAAAAAAAAAAAAAGAAAGTATTGATTGCTCTTGCTTTCTTTCTGTCCAATTTTCTACACTTTGGGGGTGATGATTCTGAGCTAGATCATAAGAAATAACTTTAAAATTCTTTTAGAACAAGTTGGAAAGAAATTAAAATACCATTTAAATGCTAAACAGGGTCAGAAAAATGCAAACTAAGTGATGATGAGTAGGAAGAGTTCTTTCACTTTAGCCCTAGATTTCTCATTTATAGTAAATGACAGGTCAGTCACACCTGATTACCAAAGCTTACTTCAAAGGTGAGAAACTGATCACATGATTAGCAAGATGATGAAGTAGTTGTTTTCCAAAAATCTCTCCAACCTAAAAACCTCAATATAGGAAACATGCCAGAGATACAGAAGTCAACCTTTTTATGCTTCTCTATCCCATTCAACATGAAGGAAGTTCAAACCTTGTCTCTCCTCAAGCCTCCCATAATACCCCTCCCTTTACCCTCTCAACTGAGGACCTCACCTCATACTTACTTGAGAAAAGTGAGGATACCTTCCTCAAAGTTACCAGTGATTTTTCTTCTTCTTTTCTTATCTTATATTGTTTTTACATCTTATGCTATCACCTTCATTCCTGTCTCTGATGGATTGGTGACTTTTCTCCTTGCCAAGGCCAACCCCTTTACATACACCCTTCCTCATTTCCCCTCTTATCTTCCCCAGCAGATTAACCTCAACTATCATTTCCACACTCTCCAACCTTGTGTCTCCCTGTCTACTCACCCCTTCTTTGCTACCCACAAACATACCCATGCTCCCTCTTCCTCAAAACATCCTTACTTGATCCTACCATCCTCATTTATCTAGCATCCTTTATCTCTTCTCTGCTAAACTTCAAAAAAAAAAATTGTCCATACTTGCTTCCTCCATTTCCTCTCTTCTTCTCTTCTAAACACTCTGCAATCTGGCTTTTGATCCCCAACATTCAATTGAAATAATTTCTTCAAAGTTAAGAATGATCTCTTATTTGCCAAATCCTATGACCTTTTCTCACTCCTCTTCCTTCTTGACCTCTGTAGCATTTGATGCTGATTACCTTCTCTCTAGATTTTCCTGATGCTTCACTTTCTGTCTGACCTTTCTTTTTCAGCCTCCTTTGCTACATCTTCATCTTTGTCATGTTCATGCTAACATTTGCACATTAGGGGTCCTACTTCTCCCTGAATGGTTGTATTTACCAGAACTCTATCCCCTTCCAGGAAAGGGACAGCTAGGTGGCACTGTGGATAGAGTACAGAACCTGAAGTGAGAGAAACTCATTTTTGTGAGTTCAAATATGGCTGCAGATGCTAGTTGTGTGACCCTGGACAAGTCACTCACTCTGTTTGCTGGAAAAGGAAATGGCAAACCACTTTGCCAAATGGGGTCATGAAAAGTGGGTGATGACTGAAAAACAACTTAAGAACAAAAAGGGCACAGCATTTTCTGTGGTAGGAGAGATATAGACGTTGGCTTTTGGAGTGGTATGTGATCATGATAAAAACAGGGGGTAAAGTTTAGTTTCATGGCTCGGGACATGGCATGACTTCTACCACAGAACACTGCTTTGTTCATGAATTGATACTCTGAGTAAGGCACAGAAGAAAAAAAGAGAGGATGATATGAGTACTATTAGTAAGAATGAAGGGGGAACTAAAATTATTTTATAAAACAATAATCATCAAGGCTATTTTAGTTTAAAATGTAGAAAAGCAGACTGGACTATAGAAAACCAGAACAGATTATAGAAGTATGAATGAGAAATAATGAAACTAAATAAGTCAATTAAAAAAAACTCAAGACAATAAATTACTTGGGGAAAACTTCATGTTTGACAAGGATTCTAGAAAATGAGAAAAGAAATTTGACAGAAATTAAGGTTAGGCCAGCACCTCATGCTATACACCTATAATAAATTCCAAATGGATGTTTGACAGGATGGACATGGATCAAAGTGCTTCTCACACTATGGCTGGATGGACAATTCTCAACTAAACAAATAATAGAGATAATCATGATCAATTACATGAAACTGAAAAGCTTTTATAAGAACAAAATCAGTGAAGCTAGGATAAGAAGGCAAACTAAGAAAAAATCATTGCATTAATTATCTAGGATATACCTCTGATATCAAAGACAGAAATGTGAATATCCATATACTACATCTCTAAATATTATGAGCCCAAGAACCATTCCCCAACAATTAAATGATCAAAGGATAGTAAGAAATGCTAATTAAAGCAAATCTGATTTCCATTTTTGTTGTCTTTGACAATTTGCTGGGTGTTAAATGGAAATCATTGACCTTTGTAGAGGCTATAGAAAGACAAGAATGAAGGAGCTGTTTCCGTGCTTTAGTACCACTGTGGGTGAGGAGCTCCTGCTACCAGCCTTTGCTTCCTCTGCAGCTGCCACTGCCACTGCCACTGCCTCCAGGATGGGCCCATATTGCCCACTGGCATTTTGCTTCCCTCAGGTCTGCTCCGGTTTGTCCAGGTATTCAGATGAGAGAAAACTGCCACCACTGTGCCTCCTGTGAGAGGCAATGGGCAGATCAAAGTGAATGGTTGACCACGCTAGGTAATTGAACTTCATACCTTATTGTACAAACCTCTGGAGCTTGTCCTTTTGCAAGGCAAAGAATGTTTTCCTGGCATAGAAATCAGAATCCATGTGAGGGGAGGAGGCCCTGATTTATGTTATCTGTTAATCCATCACCTGAGCTCTCATGACCTATTATCAGAAAATATGTGGAGGAGACCTCCAAGAAGAAATCAAAGACTTACCAATCCAATATGACTGAATTCTGCTGGTAGTTGACTTCCCCTGCTGTGATATAAAGAAGGTGAACATGACCTAGTGTTTACCTTAAATCCTACTGATAAGGCAACTGCTGGAAATTGGGTGTTTTTGCAATAAATTGAGGAAGTCATCTTTCGAGGCATATATATGTATATATATATATGCACATACATACACACACATATATATTGTTGGAGCTGTGCATTGGTTCAGCTATTCTGTATTTTGGAAATATGCTTAAAAAGTGACTAAATACTCTTTGGTTCAGAGATTTCACTGTTAGGCATGTGCCCTTAGAAGGTCAAAGAAAGAAAGGTCCAGCATATGCCAAAATATACATAACAGCACCTTTTGTGGTGGCAAAGAACTGAAAACAAAGTAGGCATCCCTTGATTGGGCAGTGATACTGGTAGCAATAGATGCAATATAATATTTTATGAACGTAATGGGATATTTCAATGGAGGCTTGAGGGACATAGATAAGACAATCGATGCAGAGTGAAGAACCTGGAAAACAACATTCACAATGACTACAGGAATATAAATGGAAACAAAACAAAATTGAATGCTGTGTAATAACCAAACTTATACCCCAATAAGAATTGAGAACATGTACTTCCCTCCCTTATTTGCAGAGCTGGAGCAGGAGGTATGGAACTGTGAGTGTGGAGTATTGTATGTGCCATGAGTTGGGGCTGATATCCTGTACTCTATTTTTTTGCATCTTCAACTTCTCTAGGTGAGGCAGGGAGGACAGCAATATATTCATAAATAAATATAATATAAAGACAAATTGTATCAATAAAAAGGAAAAGAACAATAAAGGAATTTCTGAGTCAAGGAAATTTTAAAACTTGTTTTAAAGCTGCAGCATAAACATATGTTTACATATATGTACATATATGCACACAAATACATACATGTATGTATATATACTTGTAAATTAGAGGAACTTAACTCCTTTCCTTGAATTTTACAAGTAATTTTTCAGGAAATTTGTGCCATCCTTTGTAAAGAAAACAAACCTCAACTTTTAAAATGCTTGTATTTGGAATAAAAAAATCTTGACTGAATAAAATATAAATGTATAAATATGTGAAATACTGAAGTCTGCCTAAATGAAAACTGCTTTATCTCTTTGTTAAAACCTAGAATTATCTTGTACTTTAGATCCTGATAGTAAATTTGAAAATAAAATACACATATATACTGCTGCATTCAGAAGGTAGAGAATACATTTGAATTCTGATGTGTCCTTAAGTCTCTGAGATAAAGAAACAAAGGTTTTTACAAAATCAAGATTTTAATCTTTCTCTCACTGAACATTATCACAAATAAGAGCGCTTCAGCTTTCAGGTTAAATTTCCTGTGTCAACCCACCAATTTACAAATAATTAGGTTCTCTGCTAAAAGGTCAACCACATGCACTAGAGACAAATGCAGCCTAGAGTATGCTCCTTTAAACCTGCAACCTTTTGTCTGTGTGTGTGTAACCATATATGATAGGGATGTCATTTTTAAAAGAAAATATCTTTTTCTTATAAAAATGACTTGCTCATTTCTTTCTCATGTAAAAAATAAGCATGTTTTCCCCTTTCATCATCCACCTCAGGCTTTGAATGCTATAGGCTAAGCAATATTTGTGGGTATCAATGCAAATTGGAGAGATCAGAAAGAAAGGAATGGAAAGAGTAAAAATATAAGAGAGAGGGGAGAGAGAGAGAGAGAGAGAGAGAGAATAATAGAGAGGTACCTGAAGGAGATAGTAATAGAGGAATTAAATTTGTTCTGCTTGCCTCCAGAAGCCAGAACCAAGAGCAGTAGTGGTACAGAACAATGATTGCTGCTTGGAAGCAGGGGTTCTGTTCTTTTTGTGATGCGTGGCAAATGACTTTACTTATCTGGACCTCAGTTCCTTCCTTTTTAACTAAGAGTGCCTGCCTGGATGACCTCTTAGGTTTTTTCCAGCTCCAAATCTATGGTCTTATGAAAATGGGAGTCAGATTGTAACTTGATACAGTAAAATATTAGGACTACCCTAAATCAAAATAGCCTCCTTTGTGAACTCATGAGGCCCTCTAATTATTGGAAATCTTCTAGCAGAGGCTGGGCGACCTACTTGTTGTGCAGTCTAGTCCAATCCCCTTATTTTACAAATCAGGAACCTTAAGCAAAGAGTTTTAATAACTGTTCAATGATCATCATTTTTTTTGGTGAGGTAATTGGGGTTAAGTGACTTGCCCAGGGTCACACAGCTAGTAAGTGTTAAGTGTCTGAGGCTGGATTTGAACTCAAGTCCTCCTGAATCCAGGGCCCGTGCTCTATCTACTTCTCCACCTAGCTGCCCCAATAATCATCATTTTTTAAAATAACATCTTCTAGTTTTCTATTGTAAACCTGGGCATAAAAATCAACTTTGATCCTTTTTTTAAAATAGCACATTAGGTCAATGTTAGGTGAGTTATTTTTATGTAAAATAATTTCTTTATGTATTTGTATATATAGACTTAGCTCCACAAGGAAGTGGAACTACTTAGTTCTCCATTCCATTCTTCTCCTATGACTTCATGTTACCTTTTGCAAAGTTTCTCTTAGGTTCCTTCTTACTGTTTTCACAAAGCCACTATTGTGGTTTTTGTTGTTGTTGTTGTTGTTGTTTGTTTTTGTGGGGCAATGAGGGTTAAGTGACTTGCCCAGGATCACATAGCTAGTAAGTGTCAAGTATCTGAGGCTGTATTTGAACTCAAGTCCTCCTGAATCCAGGGCTGGTGCTTTATCCACTGTGCCACCTACTTGCCCCACAAAGCCACTCTTCTAAAAAAGGTTTGGCCTCTCCATCTCTGAACTGTTAAACAGTTGGAAGAGATGTGTTAAATTTAGAGTGTGCCAACTATTACTGCTGCTGCCCCTTCTTCCCCCATAGGGTCTTCTCAATGTGTATCATAACCTAAAATTCAAGAAACAAAAAAAAAAAGGCCTGTGGGCCAAGTCTCAAGTATAACAATTGCTTGGTTTGGTTGGATATAGTCATTACATCTAATTATAACTTTGTCTAATATTTATTTTTAAATTTCCTTTCCCAAATACCATATTTTAAGGTTCCTACAAGGAGAAGGAACTGACTTGTATGTGCATGGATATCATTTTGAGGATTGACATTAAGGTGGTGGGGTGGGAGGTATGGGGGTGCAGGCAGCATTCACAGAAGAATGATTCAGTGATTGGTTTTGTCCCTTAACGCTTACTTTTCTTAAAATAAAAAATAAAGGTTTTTCTCCCTTGGCAAAGAATACTTTTTCAACCAGTTTACCTATTAGTGACGTGAACTATGTATCACCATAGTTTCTTAATCTGGAGGCTTTTGTTATGGGATTTTTTAAAAAATCAAGCATTTACTTTAGTCAATCTGTAATGACCTTATCTGTAGTGGTCTTGGATAGAGGAGACAGAAGTGTCAGTATGTAAGGATGACCCCCTGCACCCTAAGCCATTTTATTCCTCTCCTTTTATCTGTGTTCTGGCTATACCAGCCATGTGAGAGACTGAAGAGTTGAGTATGGCACCTGGGTTGTGAGCCTGAGGGGCTGGGAATATGATCTTGCTCTCTAAAAGTAATTGGGGAGTTGGGGGTGGGGTGGGGAAAAGCTTAATGAATTTTGTTTGGGCATATTGAGTTTAAGATGTCTAAGATGGATATGTAGTTTAAGACATTTGAAAGACACTTGGAGATGTGAGGTTGGAGGTCAGCAGAGAGGTTAGGGCAGGATGTGTAGATTTGAGAATCATTAGCATAAAAATGGTATTCAAATCCATTGCAGCTGATGAAATCTCCAAGTGAAGTAATATAGAGGGGGGAAAAGAAGAGGGCTCAGGACAAAACTGTGAGGGACACTGATGGTTAGAGAGTGTGATCTGGAAGAGAATCCAGCAAAGGACACTGGGAAGGAGTGGTCAGAGAGGTAGGAGGAAAACCAGGGTAGAGTGGTATCCCAAGAACATAGAGAGAAGAGAGTATCGAAGCGGAGAGAGTGATCAAGTGTCAAAGGCTGCAGAGAGATCAAGGATAATGAAGATTGAGAAAATGTCATTGGATTTGGTAACTTTGAAGAGAAAAGTTCTGGTGGAATGGTAAGGTTGGAGCTGGACTGTAAGGAGTTAGAAAGGGAGTGAGAGGAAGGTGGAGGCACTATTGTAGATAGTCTTTTCAAGGAAAAAGGGCACAAAGAATATAGGGTGATAGTGGGCATGGAAGAATTACATAATTTTTTTTTTAGGATGGGGGAGACATGGGCATGTTTGTAGGCAGTATACAATGATAAAGTAGTTTCAGTTGAGTCATGAAGATAGAAGCCAGATGGCACAGGGTTGGAAAGTGAGTAGGTAGAGTGTAATTGGTTGCACTGATTATAAACTATTAGGGTTTTTTTTTTCTTTAAAAATTTTTTTAATGCAACTGTTATTCCTAGTACAAACACCCCCTCTTCCCCCATAGAACTCTCTTTTCAAATAAAGAATTAAAAGTTAATAATAATAATAATTATGGTAGCTAGTATTTTGTAAAGTACACTACATATGTTAAGATACTTGATTTTTTGCGTGAGGTAGGTGCTACTATTAACCCCAGTTTTACAGATGAGGAACCGGAGGCTGGAAGAAGTTAAATGACTTGCTTAGGAATACACAGCTAATAGTGCCTGAGGCAGGATTTAAACTTTGGTAGTTCTATCCACTTTGGTAGCTTTGGTAGCTTTATCCACTGTGCTACCTAGGTGCCTTACTATATGAAGTAAAGTGCAGCTGACTATATCTGACAGCATATGCTTCATTCCATCCTTAGAGTCTTCTCTATTGAGAGGAATATGCTTCATCACTAGTCTTCTCACCCATGCATTTATCAAAGTTTTTTATGTCTTTTAATGTTGTTTTTCTTGTAGGTCATTCATTGTGATTATTGTTTTCTTTATTCTACTTCTCTCTGTTATCATTTCACACAAAATTTATTATGTAGACTTCCTTTTAACACTAGAAGGTCCAGGCACATCAGTTGATACAAAAATTCTTTTAGGCACTTGAAACTCAAAAGCTTATTTATCTGTTCATGTATCTATCTGTGAGTGAATCTCCTTGTTTTGTTAGCCAAACTAGCATGTTTTCCCACAGCTGAAATATGACTGCTTTAATATGAATAAAAATGTCTTTTCTTAAATATTTTAATAGGAAATCCTGTTTAGATTTTCACACAAAAATATCTATCAGACAACAGTCTTGATAAGGAATACAGTAGAGGTTGATGGAAGATGTTAGTACCTTCTGAATGTACCTGGTTTGATACTTCCACTCATGTTGAAAAATTATTCAAAATCACAATATTAAAGAATCTAATAATTGGGAAAGACTCAGAGACCATTTATTCTCTTCCCTACCTGAACAGGAATTCCATCTTCCAGATACCAGACAAGGGGTCAACTCCGATCAAGGGAATCAGCAAGGTTATTTCACTAATCAGAGAAACTTTAGAACAAAAAATTACCAATGCCAGGTTTGAAAAATGAAAACACATAAGAAAAAGAAGGAGTAGAGTTAGAAATAATAAGTGAAATTCTCACAGAACTGTACTACCTCCAGAATCTTGAACTTTGAAAATCTTTTCTTTGATCATAGCCTTCTGTCCTTTCTACTCACTCTATACCTGCTTTTCTTCTTTATTCTGACTACACTTGCCTCCATAACCAGTCTTGACCTGCTAATCCTCAAAGTTGGGCAATTTCCAGAATCTGATATCTACATGACTGCTCCTGGGTTTCTAAGTGTAGTTAGTAAAAATCATGCTGATTTCATTCAGCAGAAATTTCTGCTTAATAACTTCAGCTGGATTCTCCCTTGGGCTTGGAAATTCTGTTCATTTACATTTGATAATAATAAGTTCCTACTTCATTCCCCAAAGGAACTGATTCAAACCTTGTCCTCTCTCCTCAAGGTCTTAATCATCCTCAGCTCTCACATTCATAGTTGATAAGTTGCTCTCCTGTTTCACCAAGATCACATGATCACAGAGCCAAGCTGGAAGGGACTTTCAAGACCATTAGTCTAAATCATTTTATAGATGGAGAAACAGGCCCAGGGAGGGTTCCCCTGGTCACCCAAGTAGGATTTGAGTCTGGGTTCTCTGCCACCAAAGTCAACACTCTTCCCACTATACCATGATGATTTCCAAGTGGAAAGCCATCAGTTAAGCCCTTCAACTTCTCTCCTCCATTCTTTAAAACTTCTCAGGTCAGTTATGTTCCCTTCCTATCCTCTCCTTCAGAAGAAGGGGTATCATTATTCCTTGTGAAGGCTAAGCCTTTTAACTCTGCCTGTGATTGCATCCCTTCCCACCTGCTACAGACCTCATCCCATCAATCACCTTTCCTTATGTACACATTTTAGATTGCTCCCTCACCATTTGGTTCATTTTCATGTGCCTCCAAACATCCCTTAAAAAAAAAATCTTGGGGGGTAGCTAGGTGATGCAGTGGATAAAGCATTAGCTCTAGATTCAGGAGGACCTGAGTTCAAATCCGGCCTCAGACACTTGACATTTACTAGCTGTGTGACCCTGGGCAAGTCACTTAGCCCTCATTGCCCCGCAAAAAAAAAAATCTCTTCCTCAACCTTTCTATCATATCAATATTCTAGCCAATATTTCTCTTTCCTTCTACCATCAGACACTATGAGGACTAGATAGATAGGATTTCTTATGTGCCAGGCACCGTGCTAAGTGCTAGTGATGCAAATACAAGCAAGGCAGCCTTTGATCTTAAGTGCCCTACATTCAAATGGGGAAAGACTACCCATAAAGCAGAGCTAAGTGTGATAGGTATGGACATAGTGTCATAGTTTAGGCCCTGGCATAAATCAGGACCTCGAGTCCTGATTTCAGGCAATATAAGGTAAAATGTCACTTATCAGAATTCAGAATCAGGTGAAAGGAGAATAATGATGGTAAGACATTTATTCAGTGTATTTTATTGTGTGAAACTGCTAAATGTGGAGGTATATAAAGAAGTTGTATACATAGACCCGCTCTCAAAAAGCTTTTAGGCTAGTTGAGAAGATATGGTGTCGACATGAAAATTTTAATAACAATAATATTTGACATTTATATAGTACTTTAAGATTTATGAAACCTATTACATTACAAATGTAATTTTACATTATTTATTTAATCTTAAATGTAATATTGTATACTCTCATAGAATTATTAATGGCTGCTTTATGAGATCATAATACTGGGAAGTGGGAAGGACCTATGCAGTCACCTAGTCCCGCCACCTCATTTTATGGATGAAGAGAAAAGGAAGTGAACTGTCCAAGGTCACATAGGTATCAAGAAGCAGAGCCACGATTTGAAATTAGACTTTATGGTTGTAAATGCAGTGCTTCCTTTTTCTTTGTTTGTTTTTTAAATTATAAAAGTATTTTATTGTTTTCCAGTTACATGTAGAGATAATTTTCAATATTTGTTTTTATAAGATTTCTAGTTTCAGACTTTTCTCTCTCCCTCCCCTCCTTCCCCGCCTCCCCAAGACAGCAAGTAATCTGATATAGGTTATATATGTACAATAACATTAAACATATTTCTGAAATGCAGTGCTTCTTCACCACACCATGCTGCCTCCCATGAATTCACTTAATGTACTCCTTTGTCAGAAATATAATACCCAATTCAATTCAAAACACATATATTATGCCTGTGCATACTCTATGTCCTCATAGAAGACACAGAGCTACCCTTTGGTTCAGTATGTCCAATAAGAAGTTTACTGTATTAAAAAATGTCAGAAAACATAAAATATGAAGGTAAGGCAGTGGTTAGGTTAAAGGAGACAGGGGAGGATCATAGAATCTAATCCAAATGCCTTAGTTTGTAGATAAGAAAATTCAAGCCCAGAGAGATTGTAACTTTATGGAGTTTTATGATGTGATTTTTCTAGTCCCAGCAACTTCCACATCTCCAATGGGAGGGACCAAAGAAGATCCCTGAAAGACATTTATATTCACTTTAAAAAGGAACTACTATATCAATTTACTTTTAGGACCACTCCAGTAGGCTTTGTGTAGTTTCAAGAATTCTTTGGTTCCCACGATTAACCATTCTCATGCTACCTGCATAATGACAATCCTCCTTTTTCTCCTGCCAAAATTTCGGACGTTGTCCCTGTTAATCAGGGCTTTGACAGGTGAACATTTGCTTCATCTTTTCCCAAACCATGCCTTCTCCACACCACTTGACAACTATCTCCCTAACTCCATAGTGTGTATCTTTACCCCCTTTCCAACTTCCCTTTATTCATTCTCTTCTATGATTAAAATATAAACTCCTTGAGGACAGGGACCATCTTAATTTCTTCTATTAGCACAGTGCCTGTCACAGAGTAAGTATTTAATAAATCCATTCATCAATATATCCATCCCTCCAACAATTTGCTAGTGCCTAAAGTTAATTTTAAGAAAGAGGAAAGTTTTTTTTTTCTTCCTTTGCGTAGAAATGAAAGGTTTGAAATGCAGATAGTAAAGGTTATGTACTGCAACTTCAGGGTGAATGAGTTATTCTGTCACCAGCATAAATGATTCCTTAACTTTTTTATTAGTGGGAGGGATGAAGTAGGAGGGCTTTAAATCCTGAGGTGGATGAAGGGCTCCACACTGGGGTGGGAGAAAAAAGTGGAACATAATAAGGAAGAACATATAAAGGAGTCTATTTTTAGACCACAAGATCTGGGATTGAAAAGGACTGAAGAGATGAACTATTTGCCCCTTTCTCAGATGAAGAAACTGGGGTTGAATTACTTGTTTATTTTAAAACTCTATTTTCTTTTTAATTTTTAAAATAAAACAACATAGTAGAAAAAACGCTGACTGCATACAATACTGCAAATCTATTATGTACAACTTGGTATTCCTTTTAAATATATAATAAAGTTATCACATAAATTTCTTTTTACCTTTGTTCTCCTCCCCCTCCCCCTGTCCTAGAGGTGGCTACTATTAGATACAAATATGTATGCATGTAAAATCATTCTATATATACTTCTATTTACCAGTTCTTTCTCTGGATGCAGATAAGGTCTTCCTTCATAGGTCCTATGTGGTTAATTTGAGTAATTAGAATGGTCAAAATGACTTAGTCATTCAAAATTCTTCTTAAAATAATATTGCTATTTCTGTATACAACATTTTCTTGGTTCTGCTCATTTCACCCTTCATTATTTTGTGCAAGTCCATCTATGTTTTTCTAAAATCAGCAAGCTCATCAAAATCATATAGCTTATAATTATAGAATCAGATGGAGACCACAAGTTTGTTCATGCTATAGCTCTTTCTACTATGTTTAACACTTTGCCTTACAGTTTGTTTAGTTGAATCCGACTAATATAAACAATTTTATACTGAAAATTGTTTTCCTGCAGGTGCAAAGGCAGCCTGCTCCACTTCATATGATACATGAAAGTGTGTGTGTGTGTGTTATATGGATGAATTGTTTTTGACATGGTTGACTTAGTACAAAAGAAAATTCTGGTATCATTGTATTTGACTAAGTACCAAAAAGCAGTACACAACTGATTCTAACTTTACTACATGTGTGACCTTGGATAGGTCATTTAACTTTTTTGAACCTCAGTTTTCTCATCTGCAAAATGAGGAGTTTGGACTAGATGTCCTTAAAGACACTCTCCTTCCAGTTCTAAGTCTACAATCCTATGAAGTTAGATTACAGAACAATTGCTGTTCTGGATCAGTGGAGGAAGTGCCAAACTGAGAGTTTTCCATACTCATGAAATCACAGGTTTTACTCCTTGCCAAGGTATATGAATGAATGAATAGATAAATAAATAAATAAATGATGGATAAATAAGTGAATAAATAAATGCAAATCTTCCTGTTCCAAAAACCAAAAGAAAACAAGTAAATAGAATTTAATTCTAGTTCTTTGCTTTAGAAGAGGCTGCCATAAATTCACAAAATTCATTTTAATTTCAGGACTAGCCTTATATAAAAATAGCTTATTTGTAGAATTTTTTAGGTTTACAAATAATTTTCCTCCCACAGCCCTGTGAAGTAAATATTCATTTAAAAATAATTTTTACCTTTTGTTATTCTGTACTTGATAAATGCAAGTTTGTCAAGAGAGGTTTCTTTGACAAGAACATTTCCATATACAAAGAACGACAAAAATTTATATATGAAACTGTGGGTTTCTATTATAGTTTGCTTTTTAAAGCATATAAGAAACTTAGGATGTTAGCTTTTATAGCTGCCCATCTTCTTTTCCCTGTGAAACTTTGTTCTCCTCTGTGCTTTTTAAAAATTTCCTTTACCTTTTTTCTTTTTTTTATATTATCACTAATCCTGCTCACCACCACCCCATCTCCACCTTCTCCAATTTTTTTTAAATTTCCCTTGTGAAAAATAAGCATTATTCAAGCAAAAAACATCTGCACATGGCCAGGTCCAAAAATGAATATCTGTTTCTGCATCTGGAGACCATCACCTCTCTGTCAGGTTGTGGTTAGCATGCTTCATCATCAGTTCTTAAAAGTTGTGGCTGCTTACTGAAGTGAACAGAGTTCTTAAGTCTCTCAAAGTTATTTTTCTTTACAATGTTGCTTATTGTATAAATTGTTCTCCTGGTTCTGCTCTTTTCATTCAGCATAAGCTCATATAAGACTTTGCAGGTTTCTCTGAAAGCCATCCCTTTCATCATTTCTTTTTTTTTCTTTTTTTTTAGTAAGCCAATTGGGGTTAAGTGACTTGCCCAGGGTCACACAGCTAGTAAGTGTTAAGTGTCTGAGGCTGGATTTGAACTCAGGTACTCCTGACTCCAGGGCCGGTGCTCTATCCACTGTGCCACCTAGCTGCCCCTCATCATTTCTTATAGCCCAATAGTATCCCTTAATTTGTCCATCCATTTCCCAGTTGATGGGGAGGTAAACATTTTAAGTATTATTATTCTCATTTTATAGACTAAGGTTTACGGAAACTAATTGACTTAACCATATTACACATGTACTAAAAGTATCAACAAGCTTTTTATTAAGTGCCAGGAACTGTGTTAAGTATTGAAGATAGTATATGAACCAAGATATCTTGACTGTTAGCCAAGAGTTCTTTCCACTACATTGAAGTGTCTCTTTTTGATTCTGTAGTTGTACTGACCTGAAATTTGTTTCTTAAATATAAACTTTATTTATTTTGAATAAGTAATGGAATCAAAGCCTTTGGGCTTTGTTACAGAAGCTATTTATACTCTAAGACACAGCATTTTTCAATTCCTCTGTAATTTTTTATTATTCTGAACTAAATTTGGCACCCTGTGTATAAGTTAATAAACCTGAAATTTAAATCAAATGTGATTTGAAGAATTGTCACTAATCTTTGAACTTCTTAGGTTGTTTAGAAGTAATTCAAATGCCAGTCATATTATATTAGGAAATCAATATAGTACATGGATATCAAAGTAGTAGGGACAAACAGGTCAACTTGAGGAAATGCAGGCTTAGCTGCTACATGTAGTTTCTTAGATTCTGTGTAAATCTGGCAGCCTGATGTAACAGAAGGAACTCTGAAGGAGGACTGGTAGTGGTTTACTATTCCTGTTTAAACCAGTTTAAGTTCAGAAGCTCATCATGATGGTGCCCCTGGGAAGATGGACTTTTTAGCTACCACTACATGATCCAAAAGGAATTTGAAAGTCTGGGGTATTTGTATGAATCCAATAAGATGATATTCAATAGAGAAATAAATCTAATGTTTTGCACTTGGATACAAAAAACATACTTGGTAAGGATAAGGTGGGGAGGCTTGTTTAGATAGCAGTTGCCCTAGAGAAGATCTTGGGGTTTTAGGGAACTTCAAATTCAATAGGAATTGGCATTGGAATCTGGAAGCCAAAAAAACTCAAAAAAACTAATGCAGCTGGCTGCATCAAGAGATATAGCTTTTAGGAACAAAGAAGGTAATTGTCCCATTGTACTTTGCCTTAGTAAGACCTCATCTGGAATATTGTATTGGATTTTTTGGCCACCACTACCTCCACTAAGTTATGGAGAGGCAAGAGTCATACCATTGAAATCAGAAGTACCTGAAGTACTGGAAAAATAGTCACAAAATATCTTCTTTTCAGGAGTACCTTGCAAACACACCATTATCAGGGGAACCCAGAGGTTTATGTTCAACTTCATGATACATTTACTTGAATTCATCTGGGCTAGTGATCAGACAGCAAACATGTGGTCTCCATGAAGCTTTTATAGCTTGGTAGAACCCTACCAGAATTTGTGCTCTTCTGGCAAAGTTTTTGAAGATCTAGGCTCAGTAGCATATAATTATGAGACATCACAGCAGGACTTTGGTAGAATTGTAATTAATACACATAAAATTATGCATTCTCAGGACTTTTTAGGCTCTACTGGAAACTGAGATAAAAGACTTATTAATTTATCCATTCAACAAACATTTATTAAGCTACCTATTTTATTCAATATTGTAGCCTACTAGAATAGGAGAACACAAGCATGGACCCTGGAGTGGTCCTGTCATTTGTATAGGGAGCTCCCAGATTAAGAAACTCCCTCCAGAAAAATATATTTACACACACTCAATTGAGTATAGAAATATTTTTTGTCCAACAGGGAAATAGAGGAAGGAGATAAGAAAAGAGTGGTGGTGATAATAAAAGGGAAGGCAGATTAATCAAGTCAGTGGTTAGAAGCAAAACAGACTTTAGGAGGGACAAGGTTAAAAGAGAGAAAGGGGGAGAAGAGAGTAAGGAAGAACAGAAGAAAATAGGATGGAGGGAAATACATAGTCATTATTCAATTGTTTGTTGTGACCAATTCTTTATGTCCCCATTTGGAGTTTTCTTGCCAAAGATACTGGAGTAGTTTGCTGTTTCCTTCTCTAGCTCATTTTATACATGAGGAACTGAGGCAAACATGGTGAACTGACTTGTCCAGTGCTCTATCCAATATGCCACCTACTTGCCTAGAAATATACAGTTAGTAATCATAACCCATAAGATGAAAGTAGGTAGCAGAATGGATTAGAAAACAGAATCCAACAATATGTTGTTTACAAGAAACACACTTGGAACAGAAAAACACTTATAGAGTTAAAATAAGAGACTGAAGCAGAATCTATTATGCTTCAGCTGAGGTTAAAAAAAAGGCAGTGTTAACAATCATGATCTCAGACAAAACAAAAGGAAAAATAGACCTAATTAAAAGCAATTTTTAGGGAAACTACATTTTGCTAAAAGGTACCATAGACAATGAAGTGATATCAATGCTAAACATATATGCACCAAAAGGGAGAGAAGGAAAATTTAAATTAGTTACAGGAAATAGATAGTAAATCAAATTAGTGGGGACCTCAACTTTCCCCTCTCAAAACTCAATAATTCTAACCATAAAATAAGAAAGAAATTAAGGAGATGAATGGAATTTCAGAAATTTAGATATGAAAGATCTCTGGAGAAAATTGAATGGAAATAGAAAGGAATACATCTTTTCCTCCACTGTACATGGCACCTTCACAAAAATTGACCATGTATTGGGACATTAAAAACCTCATAAACAAATGCATAAAAATTAATATTAAATGTACCTTTTTCATACCATAGTAGAATAAAAACATTCAATAAAGGGCCTTGGAAGCATAGATTAAAAATTATTGGGAAACTAATCTAATCCTAAAGAATAAGTGGGTCAAAGAACAAATCGTAGAAGCAATCAATAATTTCAGTAAAAATAATTATAGCAGTGAGACAACATACTGAAATTTGTGGGATACAGTCAAAGTAGTACTTAAGAGAAAACTTTTATGTCTAATTGATTACATCTATTGTTGTTGTTCCTTCTTCATTCTGGAAGAGGACCAATGACATCAGGAGGGTGATGTCTTGACTTGCAAGTGAATTGGATGTAAGTGAGGCAGAGCAGTGCAAAGTCATCAGCCTCACTTTCTCCTCCAGAGTCATTAGAGTCCAGTGGCAAGACATAGGTCAGGAAAACTAGTAGTGGCCCTGGACGCAGTGGGAGACCTTGACCTTTTAAAGCTAAAGTCTTTCCCAGGTCTGTTTGTCTGAAGCAATACCCATCCTGTGACCAAAGACTAGGTAAGAATTGAGGCAAAAGATGATGTAGTTTGCCTTCTCAAAAGAATCAATCTGGGAGGGAAGGACCCTTACTACTTTTGGCCAGAACAGAAGCAATTGCTATTGCATTCACTCTTAGCCCTCAAAACCCAAACAATGAGCAACTGAGGCTTGGCCTGGGATCTATTTTTGGCCAATCAGTGAGAACCAGAGTGATTTGGATTTAAAGGCATAGTCAAGTAGCTCCATTTGAATCTAGTGAGCTTATCAAAGCCTCATCTTTCAGAGATATATTTTAAGAAATCATAAATGAAAACTACATGAAACAAAAGAGTTAATTGTCCCAGGCATTTTTAATGATAGAATATATAAATATTTACATCAATTAGAGAGAGAGAGAGAGAGAGAGAGAGAGAGAGAGAGAGAGAGAGAGAGAAAGCAGATAACTGAATTGGACATGCAGTTTAAAAAAAAAAAACTAGAAAAAAAGAATGAATTAAAAATCCCCCATTAACCACCAAAATAGAAATCTTAAAAATCAAAGGAGAGATTAATAAAATTGAAAGTATACCATTGAACTAATAAAGAAAACTAGGAGCTTCTTTTACAAACAAAAAAGAACCTCAATAAAATAGATAAATCATTGGTTAATTTAATCTAAAAAATTGAAAACTGCATTACTAGTATCAAAAATGAAAAGGGTGGATAAACCACCAATAAAGTTGAAATTATAGCACTTATTAGGAGTTGATTTGGGTGCAGCTAGGTGGCACAGTGGATAAAGTGCTGGCCCTGAATTCAGGAGGACCTGAGTTCAAATCTGGCCTCAAACATTTGACACTTACTAGCTGTGTGACCCTGGGCAAGTCACTTAACCCTCATTGCCCCACAAAAAAAGGAGTTGCTTTGCCCAATTATATGCCAATAAAAATGACAATATAAGTGAAATGGATAAATATTTACAAAAAGACATATTGTCTAGATTTACTGAAGAAAAAATAGAATACTTAACTTTATCTTAGAAAAGAAATTTATTTTTTTTTTGGAGGCAATTGGGGTTAAGTGACTTGCCCAGGGTCACACAGCTAGTGAGTGTCAAGTGTCTGAGGCCGGATTTGAACTCAGGTCCTCCTGACTCCAGGGCCAGTGCTCTATCCACTGCGCCACCTAGCTGCCCCAGAAAAGAAATTTAACAAGGTATAAATGCAGTCCCTAAGAAAAAATGCCCAGGACCATATGGGTTTACAAGCAAATTTTACTGAACATTTAAGGAACAATTAATCCCCATAACATCTAGACAGTTTGAAAAATAAAGAACTCCTACAAAATTTCTTTAATGACACAAATATGGTTTGATACCTAAACCAGGGAGAGCAAAAACAGAATTTTAGACCAGTTTCTTTAATGAATACCAATACAAAAATTTTAAATAATATACTAGCAAGGAGATCACAGCAACATATCAGAAAGATCATATACCATGACCAAGTGGGATCTGTTCCAGGAATGCCAGAGTGGTTAAACATTAGGAAAACTATCAGCATAATTGATCATATCAATAACAAAAACAACATAAATCATGATCATATAAGTAGATACAGAAAAAAACTTTGACAAAATACCAGTTCCTGTTAAAAACACTAGAAAGCATAGAAATGAATTAAGCCTTTCTTAAAATGATAAGTAGTATCTATCTAAAACCAAAAATAAACATTATCTATCATGGAGATAAAATAGAACCCTGCCAGGAAAATCAGTGTGAAGCAAAGATGTCCATTATCACTACTAGTGTCCAACATTGTACTAGAAATGCTAGGTATATAGCAATAAGAAAAGAAAAAGAAAAGGAAACAATGAGGAAATAAAACTATCACTCTTTGCAGACAGTATAATGGCATAATTAGAAAACTGGAGAATCAACTAAGAAACTAGTTGAAACAATTAACAAATTTAGCTAAGTTGCAAGATATAAAATAAATCCACACAAATCATCAGCATTTCTATATATTACCAACACAAGCTAGCAGGAAGAGATAGTTATTTTAAATGGAATTACTCTTTCTACCTGCCAAGACAAACCCATCAGAAAACATCTTTCACACAATTAAAGATAGATCTAAATAATTGGAGAAATATTCATTGATCATGGGTATGCTGAGCCAATATAATGAAATATAACAAAAATGACAATTCTACCTAAATTAATTGATTTATTCAATCCTATGACAATGAAAACTACCAAACAATTATTTTCTAGATCTAGAAAAAATAACAACAAAATTTATCTGGAAGAAGAAAAGATCAAGAATATCAGAGGAATCAATGAAAAAATTGAAGGAAGGTGCTCTAGCAAAGGGCTTCTTAAACTTTTTCCACTCACAACCCCTTTTTGCCCAAGAAATTTTTTATGGGACCTCAGGCATATAGGTATGTAAAACCTTATACTGTTGCCAATTTTTGTGATTCCCCCCACATTCAGTTACATGACCTCTTATAGTTTAAGAAGCTTTGGTCTAGCATTACTACCAGATTTCAAACTATTTTGCAAAGTGGTAATCATCAAAACAACCTGCTACTGGCTAAGAAATAGTGTGGTGGATCAGTGGAATAGATTAGGTAAACAATACATAGTAGTAAATGACCATAGTAATCTAGTGTGTAATAAATTCAAAGATCCAAGCTTCGGGGCCAAGAACTCACTGTTTGACAAAATTTGCTGAGAAAATTGAAAAGCAGTCTGGCAGAAAGTAGGTATAGACCAACATCTTGTATACCAAGGAAAGGTCAAAATGGACAAATGATCTAGACATAAAGGTTGATATTATAAGCAAATTAAGGGAGAATGGAGAATTTACCTATCAGATCTATGTATAAGAGAGGAATTCATGACTAAACAAAAGATAGAGAGGATCATTAGAAGCAAAATAGATAATTTTGATTACAAGAATTTTTTTCAAATTGACCAACAAAACAAGTAGAGCCAAAATTAGAAGGAAAACAGGAAACTAGGAAATAATTTTTATAGCAATTTTCTCTGATAAAGGCCTCATTTTTCAAATTATATAGGGAACTGAGCCAATTTTATATAAAAAAGAACCCCAGTTGATAAATGGTCAAAAGATATGAATAAGCAGTTTTCAGAAGAAGAAATTAAAGTTATCCATAGTCATATGAAAAAATGTTCTAAAGCACCATTGATTAGAGAAATTAAAATTAAAACAAATCTGAGGTACCCATCAGATTAGCTACTCACACCCATCAGATTGGCTAACATGACAGAAAAGGAAAATGACATGCTGGATGTG
Organism: Dromiciops gliroides; assembly: GCF_019393635.1. Lineage (NCBI taxonomy): Eukaryota > Metazoa > Chordata > Mammalia > Microbiotheria > Microbiotheriidae > Dromiciops > Dromiciops gliroides. The sequence continues at coordinate 250,765,106 of NC_057862.1, forward strand.
ATGTGGAAAAATGGGAACACTAATGAACTGTTGGTGGAGTTTTGAACTAGTCCAACCATTCTGGAGAACAATTTGGAGCTATGACCAAAGGGCTATAAAACTATTCATGCCCTTTGACCCAGCCATACCACTAATATATATGTATACCAAAGAGATCAAAGAAAAAGGAAAAGTACCCATATATACAAAAATATTTATATTAGCTCTTTTTGTGTTGGCATAGAATTCAGAACTGAATACATGCCCATCAATTGTACAATGGCTAAACAAGTTGTAGTGTATGATTGTAATGAAATACTATTGGGCTATAAGAAATGATGAGCCATACTGTTTCAGAAAAACCTGGGAAGACTCATATGAACTGATGAAAAGTGAAATGAGCAGAACCAGGAGACCATTGTACATAGTAACAGCAATATTATAATGATGGTCAACTGTGAAAGACTTAGCTAATCTTATCAATGCAGTTACCAAAGACACTTCCAAAGGACTCATGATTAAAAATGCTTTCCACCTCCAGAGAAAGAACTAATGAACTGAGTATAATTTATAACTGAATATATAATTTAATAACTGAAATATAATTTAGAAAATTTCTTTTTCTTTTATTTTCAATGTGTCTAATATGGAAATGGCTTTTTCATGATTTCACTTGTATAACTAATATTATATTGCCTTCTGAATGGGAGGGGGAGGGAAATGCAAAAGGAAGGGAAAGAATTTGGAACTCAAAATTTTTTTAAATGTCAAAAATAAATTAGTAATAAATGAAAAAAAGGAAATTTTCTCTACTAAAGCAAATTAGAACTTTCTCAGCAACATTTAGTCTTAGAGAGTTTCCTTAAGACTTGAGGTCAAATGACTTGCCCAGTATGCATCAGAAGTGGGACTTGAACCCATATCTTTCTGGCTCCAAGGAAAGCTGTCTAAGCCACTATGCTACCCTGTCTTTCTGGTTTGAGAAACATAGAAAAATAAGTTAGACTATGTTTCTACTCTTTTGAATCTTATGGTCTGATAGTGAAGTTGCAATATACCCCAAAGGACTAATAGTACAGTGAATTATGACAAAGTGAGAGAGATGTGTTAACAAGATGCTGTGAACACTCATAGGTGGGAGAGATCAGTTCCAGATGGGTGCATCAAGGGAGGTAACATATGAAAAATAGGTTACATTTCAACAGACTGAGGGATGGTAGTGGCCTCTTGGTTCAAGACTATTTCTTTTTAGAAGAGTGGGGTAAATATCTGTTAATTATTTTTAAAGTGGATAAAAACAGGTATAACACCTTGACTGACCAACCCTTGCAATGTGTTTTTGTTTGTTTGTTTGTTTGTTTGTTTTTGTTTTTTGCAGGCAATGGGGGTTAAGTGACTTGCCCAGAGTCACACAGCTAGTAAGTGTCAAGTGTCTGAGGCCGGATTTGAACTCAGGCACTCCTGAATCCAGGGCCGGTACTTTATCCACTGTGCCACCTAGCTGCCCCCTGCAATGTGTTTTTGATAGTAATAAAAAAAACATTTCTATAGCACTTTATTTATTTATTTATTTGTTTGGGGTTTTGGGGGGGGGTTTCAATTCATTAAACATTTATTCAGTGTTTACTATGGGCAAAACACTGAAAATACAACTAATAGATGCTGCCTCCGTAGGCAGGGAGTAACTTTGCAGTCATGCTGTGATCTGGCAGGTTCATTCATAGACTACCTTCAATCTCCTTTTCCTTTGGTTTATTTATCTCTTTTCTAAATTTCCTTCTTCTGGGTCTTGGATACCAACTCCTCTAGGCTATATTCCCCATTAGGAATTGTATATTTTTTTAAAGCATTTTCCCCTAGTTACATGTTAAAAACAAATTTTTTAACATTGCTTTTTTTAAAACTTTGTGTTCCAAATTTTCTTCTTCCCTCATTTCCCTACCCCTCCCTAAGAAATCAAGCAATTCAATATAAGTTATACTTGTCTATAGCACTTTAATACAAAGAAATTTAAGAATACTTTGAAAGATTCATTTGTCAATTGATACAGTGTATTATTTATTCATAAATAGTAAAATGAAATTTTTTATTTCAAAATAAAATTATAATATGGACTTGTACTTCCTTGCATTTAAAGTGCATTTTCACAGATAGGAGAAATTATAGTAAATTATGGTAAAAAATTGTTTTAAATTTTTTTCATCAATTGATGCACATAGCAAACATAAAATAAAGTGGTAAAAAGTGGTAAAGGCCGAGCACCCCATGGGCATCTAAACTCAGTACTCTCTCGAGTAGAGTTCTGTCTTAAAGGCTTAATGTATATTTTGCAGAGAAGCAAACCCTGCTATTTATAAGGGAGCACCATTCATTAGTTTTTTGATTGGTTCAGGAGCCAGTCAGAGGGGCACAAAAAGAGAAAATCTTTGGTTCTTTCAAAGTCCTCATTCATTCCTTCCCACAAGATATAAATATAAATAAATAAAGATGTGCACGTGACACACACACACATATAATGGCTATAAAATATACACCCATGCATATAAATGTATGTATATCCTTCATTGTTAGTAGTATCCCAGTTAAACAAGAGTATGGAGAGTAAAGGGATGTTAACTTAAGCCAAAAGAAAGAAAGAAAAGGACATTTCATAGACTTGATTAATGCTGACATCATATCCATGGACTGTTTTTGTGATTTTTATCACCAGTTCCAAAGAAAACAAGGGAGGCACTGACATTTTATAGACTTCCATATAGAAGTGGAGTTGGGAGGAAGGAAAAAAAGGAGGCTTGGTGCAATGAAATGTATGCTGTGTTTGGAGTCCAAAGACATGATTTCAAATGCCATCTTTGCCACTTAATATCTGTGTGACCTTGGGCAAGTCACTTCTTGGCCCTCAATTTCCTCATCTGTAAAATGAGGGAGTTGGACTAGATGACCTCTAAGGCTCCTTCTAAATTTGTAATGCTGGGATAAGAAGCAAGCCAGCACTAATATTGGATTTCCTGGCACCTGGGTGGCATCTCTTAACCCAACTTGGGTTAGGTCTCCCTTGTCCCTTCCAGAAGCAGAGCCATTTACTGCCCCATCCCATTTTCATAAATTTGAGACTATGCCCGGTAATCCCTACCATTTAGCTCTGTATTCTCCTTGAAGATCTTATCTTGTGAGATCATTTGCTTCTAGGCAACATCCTTTCCAGATTTACTTCCAGGTCCCTTTTTGTTTCTTGCCCTGGTGCTATGGAGAAAAAGCTTTCTGTGTATTCAAGTCCTAGAAGTTATTTTAAAATATATTGGAACATCTATCTACTCTTGGCATCTTAAATGCTTTTGGCAAGAGTTAGAACATAATTGAAGATGGAGGTGGGAAGGAAACACACACTGGTAGGACAGCATGAGGGGGCCTTTCATTGCATTCTGAAACAGGTGTTGCTATCTCCATCCTCCCCACCCTAAGCCCCTTCTCCACCTTCAAAACCAGGGAATACTCTATCCCTTCCCCCCCAAAAAAAAGGTAGACTATCCTTCCTTTTCCCCTTTCCTTGTCTCTTAAAGGCTAAGTCAGTGCTGAAACCATTGGAGAGAGCACAAGCCAGGGACAATGACCTTATTCAAGGGAGAATACTGGCAAACACAAAGCACAAACTGCTTTGTGCCCTTGTATACCTGTTGACCCTGAGCACCTGACCTTTTAAATTAGGTATTCCCACCCCTTTTTTTGGTCTTTTTGAATAGCCCTGATCCAGATAGGTTGAATTACCATGGCCATGCCATTGACACCTAAATTTACATCTCTCATCCTAGTCTATCAATTTTGTATCATCAAATGCTTATTAGACATTTTGAACTAGCTGTCAAACTCAGTAAGTATAAAAGCAAACTCATTGTCTTTCCTGTCATTCCAACCCATCACTTTTCTGTACTTAACCTATTTCTACCCAGGCTCCTTTCTAGTCACTCCTCGCTTTCCCTTATGCTGTTTTTACAGTCACTTGCCAAATATTGTTCATCTATCTGAACAGCATATCTCATCCCTCCCCATCTCTCTTTTCACACAGCTATCACCCTAGTTAATGTCCTCATTGCCTCTAGTCTGTGTTGTTTTAAGAGCCTCCTAACCTGTTACAGCTGCCTCAAGAGGTTTTTCTCTCTCTAGTCCATGCAATGAGGGGCAGCTGGGTGACCCAGTGAATAGAGCACTGGCCCTGGAGTCAGGACATTTACTAAATGTGTGACCATGGGCAAATCACTTAATCTAGATTGCCTCAACCATCATGGGCCATCTCCAGCCATCCTGATGTATATCTCTCCGCTGGACCCAGATGGCTCTGGGGGAGAGAGTGAGGTTGGTGACTTTGCACAGTCCTGCTTCACTTAAATTCAATTCACTACAAGTCATAATATCACCTCCAGATGTCATGGTCCTCTTTGAGAACATACGACAAACAACAAACATGCAGTGATTTTCCTAAAGCAGAGGCATCACAACCTTTTTTTTTTTTTTTTTTTTTTTTTTTTTTGGTGAGGCAATTGGGGTTAAGTGACTTGCCCAGGGTCACACAGCTAGTAAGTGTCAAGTGTCTGAGGCTGCATTTGAACTCAGGTCCTCCTGAATGCAGGGTTGGTGCTCTATCCACTGCGCCACCTAGCTGCCCCACAACCTTTCTTAAAAAACAAAACAATACAAAGAACACCCATGGTGGCCCATTTCCTTAAAAATTAATTACAAATAACTCTCTTCGTCACTTAGTCTTTCGATATCAAACTCCTACCTGTCTTTCCAACCTTTTTCACCTCCCTTCACACACTGTACAGGACAATTAAACTGGCTTCCTCACTGGTCCTCATGTAAAACTTTCTATCTTTCATATCTCAGGCCTTGTACTAGCTATTTCCCATGCCTGGAATGCTTTCTCTTCTCAGTGACTTTGTCTTCTTGATCTTCGTAGGTATTAATACTCTCCCTATTGCAATTACCTTTGTTTTTTTAACGTGCCCTTACATTGTTGTTGTCTAGTCATTTTTCAGGCACGCCTGACTCTTTGTGACCCTGTTTGGGATTTTCTTGGTAAAGGTAGTGGAGTGGTTTGCCATTTACTTCTCCAGCTAATTTAACAGATAAGGAAATTGAGGCAAACTGGATTCCATGAGTTGCCCAGAGCCACACGGCTAGTAAGTGTCTGAGACCAGATTTGAATTTAAGAAGATGAGTCTTCCTGACTCTAGACTTGGCACTCTATCCACTGCACCACCTAACTATCCCATATAGTTATGTAAATTGTTGTTAATTCTGATAAAATGTAAGTTTCTTGAAGATGGGGTATATTTCATTTTTGTTTTTAGGATACCCTAGTCCCTAGCATTGTGTTTGACATGTAGTAGATGCTATATGAGTGATTGGTTATATAATCTGGGCTGATGATTTGACTAATTATAATATGAGAGCTAATGTTTTTGAAACAGCAGAGCTGTCAGGAATGGAATGTTTACGTAGTATTTTTAGGTCCTCCAATGAAAGACATATTATAAATATAGAATCTATTATGCTGGTTTCCTTTTAAGCATTGATTTTAAGATATCAAGTACTAGCCTTTCCATTTTGGGATAGTATTTTCCGTTTTCTTATTTTAAATAACCAGGGCTTTTTGTTGTAAAGAAGACTCACACAGTTGACTCATATGGTACAAAGTAGAAAACATAGTCTTGAGTCAGGAGACCTGGGTTCAAATACTGTCTTACTACTTTAGTGCACTTGGAAAAGTCATAACCTCTTGGGGCCTCAGTTTTCTCATCTATTTGACTTCTGAGAGCCTTTCCAGCTCCAGATTTGTAATCCCTGGAGTTAGGGGCCAACATGGTTATGTGACCAAATGCTGGGAATAGAATTGGAAAATCCCTGGTTATTTACTTGACTAGTGATGCATTTCATTTAAAGGTCCTGGTGCCTGTTCTCCAACATTTACCTTAAGTTACCAAATTAATTCTTCATGCTTAAATTGTGAAGCAATTACAGTAGTAATTGACTTTTGTAGTTTAGTGGGACACCTCCTACTGTGGATATGAGAATGAATAAGTATTTGTGTTTAGGATGCTTTCTTGAATTACAAATGTTAAAATGCTCAAGTGAAAACTTATTATCAATTAAACAATTATTAGTCTTCCTGTGTATTTTCAAGGTAGAATTGTTATGATGAAGGAAGGAAAGGGAATAAGAATTTATTAAGAGCCTACTATATGCCAGGTACTATGTTAAACACTTTACAAATGTATCATTTGATCCTCATAACAACCCTATAAGGTAGGTGCTATTTTGACCCCCATTTTATGGGTGAGGAAACTGAGGTAGAAAGAGGTAAAGTGACTTACCAGAATCATATAGCAAGTAAGTGCCTCAGGATGGATTTGAACTCAGGTTTTCCTGACTCCAGACCCAGTCCTCTATGCACTATATGCCCTGCTAGCAGCACTCTGCTCATTAATGTTTGTGTGATGCCATGTTAATCTTGATAGTATTATTGGGGAACCTGTGTTTTTATTTTTTCTTTTCAAACAATCATTCAATGAACATTTATTAATCACTACTATGTTCCAGGCACTTTCTAAGTGGGCATACAAAAAGAAAGGCAAAAGTGCAGTCTCCACTCTCAAGGCTCTTACAGTGTAATGAAATTCTGTGATTTCATTGGTGTAGTGGATGAAACTCCTTTGGCTGATACAGATCAACAGCTCCTATAAAGTAAAGACATGTACTTAGAGAGTGTAACTTCAGTTGGAGTATCAGATACTGTCAGGCTCAGTCAATGTGTTAGTTTTGATGAATTATTTTTTCTCCCCTTTTTTTCCTTTTTTCTTACAAGAGGTAACTCAGTGAGTGGGGGAGGGGGCTGTAACTATTTCCAAATTTTCAAACTTCCTTTCATTTTAGATGTCTTCCTCTTAACTTCTTCCACCTTCTGACTGTCATTGAGACCCAGCCCCTCCTTTGGATGATGTGGTATCATTTGCCATTCTTTATAATAGTATTGTACCTTCTCAAATCCCCTTACTGGTCCCATAAGGAGAAGGTGAATACTCCTTGCTTCTCTTTGTCACTTGCAGATTCTTTCTACTGTGATTCCATAGCTTCTTCTCCTTTGAAGTTTTACTCCATCCTAATCTATCATGAAATCCAGAGGCTATATCTGTTAATCTCTAGGACATTATTTCTCCTTTCTCAGTTCATTGTCTGACTCCCAATCTCCTTCTTCACCCCAACTCTTATAGAACTTCAACATATATGTTGATGATCTGTCAATTACTCCCAGTTTCTCAAGTTAATCAATTCCCATCACCTATTGTTCTGCTCCTCATCTGTTATATACAAGGATCATCACATCCCTGACCTTGCCATCACTCAATTCCAATTGTGAAATTCTTTTATCCCATCATAATCTATCAATTTGTCTTTCTCCATTCCTTATTTTTCTCAGACTAGTCTTCACCCTCACTCCAACTCCCAACCTCTCCTCTCTTCAGTATTTTCTCAGGTCAGCATCCCTCTTCTTGGATCACTTTCCTCCCTTCCCAGTATCAATCCTTTATTAATATAATTCAGGGTTACATTGTCCTTTACTACCAAATCCCTTGTTACCATGTACTTTTTTTGTGAGGCAATTGGGGTTAAGTGACTTGCCCAGGGTCACACAGCTAGTAAGTGTTAAGTGTCTGAGGTTGGATTTGAACTCGGGTCCTCCTGCCTCCAGGGCTGGTGCTCTATCCACTGTGCCATCTAGCTGCCCCTACCATGTACTTTTGCCAATCATTCCTTGCCAAACACCAACCCTGAATTATTCCTAGCATACACCTCCTATTCATGTGCCAGTGGATGGAGCTGACATCCATTACAAATTATGTTGCCTAATTTCAACTGAGTGTTCACTGCAAAAGGGCAATCCTACTACCCTTCCTTAATTGATCCTTTAGGTTTTTAAATTTATTTTTCCTTTATGAAATAAAATAAGCATTTTCACAACATAGTAGAATAAAAAAGATGATTGCTCATGAAACTGCAAATCTATTATGAACAACTTGCTATTCCTTTTAAATTTATAATAAAGTTATCCCATAAATTTCTTTTTTTTCCTTTCTTCCCTCCCTCCTGCCCTGCCCTAGAGATGGCTACTATTAAACACAAATGTATATGAATATGTAAAATCATTCTATACATACTTCTATTTATCAGTTTTTTCTCTGGATGCAGATAATGTCTTCCTTCATGTGTCCTTTGTAGTTAATTTGTGTATTTATAATAGTCAAAATGACTTAGTAGCTCAAAGTCATTTTTGAAATAATATTACTGTTAATTGAATTTTTTACAACATAGTGGCTGTTCCTTTCTCCTCAAGCCACTGGTGGCAGCTCCATCCTCTCAGTGGAATATCTCTCCTAATCCATTCATGAAACCCCTCATCAAGAGCTCCTTTTTTTCCATTCCTTCCTATCTTCCAACCTCTCCTTTTCATATTTCAATCCATTAATATAATTCACTACTATCTTTTTTATTTAGCACGATCTACATGCAAAATATTTCTCTCTTTTAAGCATTCTATGAATTCTTCCATGTGCAAGGAATTTGCACTTGGAAATTACCTCATAAGAGCTTCTAATTTCTAAATTACCTTTTTTGTTTGAAAATGGTTTAGAGAAAAATGTCTAGTTACTATCACCTACTGTCACTATATGAGGAGTTTTATAGTGATAAACCTAGTCTACTGAACCTTCCAATATATGTTGCCTTCCTGTGAGCTCCCTGAGAACAACAAATTATACATTTGTATCTGTACGTGTGGTGCTTAGCATAGTATTTTGCATACAGTAAGTGCTTAATAAATAATGTTAACTACAATCTTTGAAGAGATGGTCCTTGTTGCAAAAATGCCAGCCCCTCTACATGGAACTTTGATTCTGTTTCCTCTCATTTCCTTCAGCAAATTGTCTCAACTTATGTCCCACCCCTTCATTTTATATTTGGGGAAACTGAGACCCAGAGAACTAAAGAAATTTATCCCAGGTCACACATGCAGTAAGTGGGAGAGTTTGTATTAATTTATTCCCAATCCAAAATTCTTTTTACTTTAGGTCCATGGAATTGTCCTGTCTTCCTCCCCTCTTAGGTGGGACAGTGGATTAGAGTATTGTGCCTTAAGGTCAGGGAGACCTTAGTTCAGGTTCAGCCTCAAATACTAGCTATGTGACCCTGGGCAAATCACTTAACCTCAGTCTGCCTCAGTTTTCTCAACTGTAAAATGGGAATCATAGTAGTACCTACCTTCCACGGTTGTTGTGAAGATCAAATGATAATCTTTATAAAATTCTTAGCTTTGACACAGAGAGGGTACTCAATAAATGATTGTTTCTTTCCCTTTAAAGAGGAGGAATTTGGGGGCAGCTAGGTGGCGCAGTGGATAAAGCACTGGCCCTGGAGTCAAGAGGACCTGAGTTCAAATCTGACCTCAGACACTTGATATTTACTAGCTGTGTGACCCTGGGCAAGTCACTTAACCCCCATTGCCCCACAAAACAAAACAAAAAAAAAAAAGAAAGAAAGAAAGGGAGAGCTCTTCATTTGGCATTTCAGCTCCTATACTTTTCCATGGGGTAAGCCCATATTAAATTGAATTGGCCTACAGATCCATTTACCCAATAGGGTCCCTGGCTGATTGTCCCTTTTGACCAATCTCTTTTCCATCATCTCCACTAAAAAGACCCTTCCTCAAAAGTTAAAAATATTACACAGGAAAAAAGATTCACATTTTTAGGAAATATAGGTATCTGGACAAGTTTAAAAATTTGTTTGTAACATTTCCTTCTCTGAAGTCACCTCTAAAGTAATTAATCCAAATCTCATCAGACTTGATGGTAATAAAAGCTTCCAGTTTGAAAAGTTGCTTCCATTTGAATCTCATTTATTTGTGTTCATTCTTGGTGTGAAGGTTTCTTTTTTGTTTTGTTTTCTTTTGTTTTTAAAGGAAGCCATTCTATAGGCATTGCCTCCTCTATAAGGGTTGATGAAAGGTTGTATGACCTCTTAGTTGTACTTAAAAGGGGGAGTGTGTGCCCTTGCCTGCCTCATAGACCAGCTGGTTCTTGAATTTCCCCACCCTTGCAATTGTTTTGCATATGAAATTGTTTCTGGAGAAATATCTTAACATCTGTACAGTTCCATCCTGTTCTTCTCTAATGTTTAAAATATTGAGTTCTACTCTTAAGTTTTGCACACAAGGAGCTAGCTATCTTTAACTGAAGTTGGCTTGTTAATGCAGAATTTCTGAGTGAGACCAGTTGAAACTATTTTGTTTATAGGGCAGATGCAAATCAGAGGAAGATAAACTTTTTTATTAAATGGATCCTGCATATTGAATTTTCAAGATACATACAAGAATGGTTAAAAGGCCTGTTAGGCTGACAGGAAAATGTCAGTGTAGCAGGAAATGCAGCTCTATTTATTTTCTTGTCTCATTAACTACATTTGATCACCCTTCCCATCTTTCTCCCCCTTATTTTTACTCCTGGCACCAGAGTATGCCACACAGTTCTTGCTTTTTCTCTTTGGAATGGAAAGCTGAAGAGAGGTGGTCCACCTGTGGTTACTAAAATTCTTGGGGTCCTTTCCACAAAAGGAAGAATACTAACTCTGATGCCTGAGCCAAATTCCATCTCTGGGAATTAATGCCGTGCCCTACCCAGATTCCCATTGTTCACTTTCCTTCCTAAGAGAAGTAATATATTTAACTTCTGGATATTTGCCTGGATGAAGGAGGTCTGATCTTCTTAAAGCCAACACCCATTGCTTCCCATCAGGACAAATACCCAACTTTCTTCCTGCTTTTGAACTTACTTAGATTCAAAGCACACTCAGCCAGGGTCACATTGGTCTGTTCTGTTTGGTGTCTAAAGTACTGTTGGCACTAAGTTTTTGTTCAACAGTGCATGGATGTTCTTGAATCTTTACAGATTTCTGCAAAAATGTCAGTCATTCTAGGAATATAAAAGCAAATAGCTGATGTTAAAAATCCAAAATATCTCAGAGCTTTGAGGTATGATTGAAGAAATCATACCTCAAACTGAAATATTTCAGTTTGAAAGTTTCATTTCTGTCAGATACCCTTCGTTGGAAAAGGCCTTATGGCCTACTACATAGAGAGCTGGTCTTAGAGTTAGGAACTGGTCATGTCACCCCGAGTAAGCTTTTTGACCTCCCAATTTCCTCACTACACCATTGAAATCACAAAGATTGGGACCCAAATTAAAAAAAAAAATCTAGGTAGGGGAGAAGCAGGCTCTCATCTTTACAGCCTGAAAATTAAAACACATTACCCCCCACCATACACACACACACACACACACACACACACACACACACACACACACACACACACACACACACTCAAGCCATAATCAACCAAAGTTATAGACAAGGGTAAGGTAGAGATTGCAAAAAGGACAAAGCAAATATTACTCTTCTACTCATTCTACATTTAAGTATTTCTACCTGTCCCAGAATCCCAGAATTTTAGAGATAAAAAAACCTCAGAAACTTTAATCTAACTTATACTTGACCAGAATCCCTAAGAAATGATCATTCAGCTCTGTTTAAGCACTTCCAGTGAAGAGCTCCTCAGGAGCACATACCATTTTTGGAAAGCCCTTATTGCTAGGAAGTTTTTCCTCATATATCAAGTCTATATTTGCTTCTCCACAAGCTCTAACAATTGGTCCTAGCTCTACCTAGAAGCAGCTAGGTGGCACAGAAGATATTATTATTATTATTATCATACAATAATAATACTACAAGCTAACTTTACATAATGCCTCCTATGTGGCAGGGACCATGCTAAGCACTTTACAGTTATTATCTCATTTGATCCTCACAGCAGCCTTGAAGGTGGGTACTATTATTATCCACAAGTGAGGAAACTGAAGTAAACAGAAGTTAAGGGAGTTCTCTAAGATCACAGAGCTAGTAAGTGTTAGAGGTCAGATTTGAACTCAAGTCTTCCTGACTGGGCAACTAGGTGGCAAAGTGGATAGAGTGCCAGGCTTGGAGTCAGGAAGGATCATCTTCCAGAGTTCCAATCTGGCTTCAGACAGTAGCTGTGGGACCCTAGGCAAGTCACTTGACCCTTTTTGTCTCAGTTTGCACATTTGTAAAATGAGCTGGAGAAGAAAATGGCAAACCACTCCAGTGTCTTTGCCAAGAAAACCCCAAATGGTATCATGAAGAGTTGGAGACAACTGAAACAACTGAAAAACAATAGCAACTTCTATATGCCCAGGCCAGCACTCTGTCTGGTGTGCTCTTAGACACTTCTGCCTACCTCAGTTTACTCAACTCTAAAAGGAAGATCATAATACTTTACAAGGTTGTTATGAATCTCAAATGAGATAATATTTGTAAAGTGTTTAGTTCAGTGCCTAGCACATAGTAGGCATTTAAATGCTTGTTCTCATTCCTTTCCTCCCTGTCCACTGGAGCCAAGAAGAACTATCCCTTCTTTCATATGACTTGCTTTCAGATATTTGAAGGCAGATAGGTTCCTTCTAAAATTTCTTTTTTTTCCAGGAAAAAAAAATCTTCAATCCCTTCAGCCTATTCTCATATTGTATAAAGTCTCTAAGACTTTCTGGTCATCCTCCTCTGAACACATTTTGTTCTTTCCTAAAATGTGATATCAAAACTGAACAAAATTCTGGAGATGAAGTCTGACCACAGCACTGGATCTTTCAATCTAGCTTGATAGCATTAGGGTGTTGTTGTTTTTTTAACTGCCATGTCACACTATTGACTCATACTGAATTTCCAGACCTTTTTCACAGGGTTGACTAGCTCTGTTTGCAAAAATGCTTTTTTAACCCAAATCTGTAACTTTAAATTTATTCCTCTTAAATTAAATTTAATTGGTTTTGTTCTGTCATTGCAACCTGTTGAGATAATTTTGGTTTTAGACTCTCAGAACATTCTTGGCTATCCATTCAAGCCTCATGTCACCTGTGAATTTGACAAGCAAGCCTTCGTCCAATCACTGTTGGAGATATTGAATAGCATAAGGCTAAGGACAGATCCCTGGGGCATTCTGCTAGAGATCTCCTTCCACACTGCATTACTGAAGGCTTGTCTTTGCATCTTGTCATTCAATCTTTCCAAATCTACCTATCTGTATTTAGCATCTGGCCCATATATCTGATCCAAAGAATAGCATGAGAGACTTTGTAAAGTGCTTTGCTGAAATCTAAGCATATGATGTCTATAGTATTTCCCTGATGTACCAGTCTAGTAACTCTGTCAAAAAAGAAATGAAGTTGGTCTGGTATGACCTGTTCTAGATGAAGCCTTGTGAGTCATGAGTAATCTGCTTGGTTCCATCTCTTAGTGCTTACATAGCCTCTCTTTAGTAATGTGGGCTTTTATTCCTCTCTTCTTCAGGAATAGAAATCAAGTCCACTTGTCTATAGTTTTCAGAACCTGTTCTCTTTTTAAAAATTAGGACAAGATTTGCCTTTCTCTAAAATGATACCTCTCTTGATCACCCTTAGCATCTTAGCAATTAAATTGGCATTTTTTTTTCAGAACTGGGTAATCAATCTAATCTCATTTCGATGCTGCTATCTGATCTTCTCAATTCAGTTTAAGAACTATTCATTAAATACCTACTGTGTACAAGGCATAATGTTAGGTTCTGGAGATGCAAAAACAAAATGGAAGTAGCCCCAATATTAAGAATAGAAGTAAATAAATATCGTATATTTTAAGTAAAGAAAGAACACTAACAATTAGGTAGGTAAAGACAGACTTCCTACATACAGTAGGTGACACATGGGACCTACATCTAGAATCCTGATGAGTGACAATTAGGAGGGAGTTTATTTCAGTCCTGGGAAGGTTGTGGAGGCTACAGATGAGATGCTGGGTTTGAGGAAGATCAAATAGACCTATTTGTCTGGGACTTTACATGCATGAAGGAGAATAATTCAAAACACTTCTTGGAACTGCATTAGCTGCTCACCATTTTTGTTCTCTCCTTCCTAATCCAAAGAGCATTCTCTTCAGAAGAGAAAGGATAGGGATGGGAGACTGTAGCTTTGATTTCAATGATACAGGAATTCCCAGAGAAGAGTACCAACTGATGCAGGTTAGCACTGTAGCTGATGCTTTTAGTCCTACAGACTTGCCTAGAGCACTTAGCATTTTAAGTGAATTACCCAGGGTCACATAGCCAGTGTACGTCAGATGGGAGTCAAGCCCAGGTCCTCTGATTCCTAGATGAGCTCTCTATCCAGCATGGCAGTTACACCTAGCCATGGTTATTGAGAGGATAAAATGATATAATATTTGCAGAGTGCTTCGCAAACCCTAAAACACCATGTAACTATGAATGATTCTTATTATTGTTATTCTTTTATCTTCAGAACCTAGCACCATTCCTGACACATAGGAGGTGTTTAATAAATGAATATCAGGGGCAGCTAGGTGGCACAGTGGATAAAGCACCAGCCCTGGACTCAGGATGACCTGAGTTCAAATATGACCTCAGACATTTGATACTTACTAGCTGTGTGACCCTGGGCAAGTCACTTAATCCTCATTGCCCTGCAAAATAAATAAATAAATAAATGAATAGATGAATATTAATTAGTTGCCTTTCCATTAATACAAGTTTACATATGTATTATTATTAAAATTAACTATAGATGACCATTTAATGAGAAATATTCATTATCAAATTAATAGTTCCTGAAGTGGTACTTTTGACCTAAAATTAATGGTTTATTTAATAATAGTATATAGAAATGGTGTTTTATTTTAATGTTGTTCCAGTGCTTCATGGACCTGTGATCTTCTTCATTCAGGGAGGGGTGAACACACTCTATACACTCTCCCCATGCAGACCATACCTTCCTCAGGGCTGGAGTTAGATTATTTCACTTGCTGCTGGGGACAAAACAAAAATTATCATCTTTTGGCCACCTTATTGGTGAGATGCCTCTCTGTTCTTAGCTAAGCTAAGCTTTAGAATCTTTATTTTTTTATTTTTCACTATTAATCAAACAATCAAAACCCTTCCAGTTGACTTTAGTAACAAAATAGTCAAAACACATATACATTATCACTTTGCCTAACCTCAAAGTTTGACATACTTACAACTCCTAATGTTCTTAGCAGGGCATAACCTTCTGATTTAATATTGGCAGTGAAATGTGTATATAATAAGTTTAGTTGGGAGATGGAGTATAATGTTCAACAATCTGCAAGCCACCAAATAGATTATTCCCTGCTCTCTGGTTTTCTGCTTTTACCACTATATCTCTGACAAAGGACCATTGCATTTCTCTAGCTGAGACTTACATAGACACACCTGGTAATTGGCAATGGTGGGATGAGATGGTGGGCATAAATATCCCCCTACCAGATAGAAAAGTCATTTTGTTCTTAGGAAAATTAGAGTCATTTTATCACTCAACTTCATAGATAGGCTCGGTTTATTCCAAGGAGACTGAGGGCCCTGGCCAGGAACCACAGCATCTTAGAAACATAGTGGCTGGTAGTAGGTTTCCACTTTAGATTTAGAGGAATCGACCTGTTGGAAGAAGATATTCACTGTTATAGAGGCAGCTAGATGGTACAGTGAATAGAGCTCTGGACGTAGAGTCAGGAAGTTCTAAGTTCAACTCTATACTTAGATACTTACTAGTTATGTGATGGTGGGCAAGTCACTTAATCGCTGCCTGCCTCAGTTTCCTGATCTGTAAAATGGGAATAACTATTTGTAAAGCATTTCATAAAAACTTAAAGTGCTATGTAAATGCTAGTTGTTATTTTTATATGAATGCCATGAGTCTTTTAATGCTGCCTTCTATTGAAGCAGCTGCTTGGCACACAGAGTACAGGGCCTGGAGTTAGGAAGACTTGAGTTCAAATCTAGCCTCAGACATATGCAAGCTCTGTGACCTTGGGCAAGTCATTTAACCTCTATTTGCCTCTGTTTCCTCATCTGTAAAATGAGGAGAATAATAGCTCCAGGGTCATGGTAAGGATCAAATGAGATATTTGTAAAGCATTGGCCGCCATGTCTAGCACCTATTAGATGCTTAATAAATGCTCCCTGATGCTTTTCTCCCTCCCTCCTGGAAACAAAGGAAACACACACAAAGTAAGTACAAAGTAATTTTGGGGATGTACTAGCTTCCTAGCATCTAGAAGTTGAGCTGAACCTTGGAAGGGTCAGCCTGTACATAGGTTTGGGCATAGGAGATGGCATCTGATATATGGGGAACAACAGCTAAGCCAGTTTGAGTGGAATGTAGAATGTATGAAGGAGAGTCATGTGTGAAAAGGCTGGAAAGTTAGCCTGGAGGGTGATGGTGCAGGCTTTGAATGGATGAGTTTAGATGTGAATGTGTAGAGATTTCTATGCAATCCTAGAGAGCCCCTGGGACTTCTTAAGCAGGTTGGTGACACAATCTATGAATATCATTTTAGCAGCTAGGTAGCACAGTGGTTAGAGTGCCAGGCCTGGAGTCATCTTCCTTAGTTCAAATCCAGCCTCAGATACTTATTACAGGTGTGACTCTGGGTAAGTCACTTTGTCACTTAACCTTGTTTACCTCAGTTTGCTCATCTGTAAAATGAGCTGGAGGAGGAAATGGCAAACCACTCCACTATCTTTGCCAAGAAAACCCCAAATGGGGTTCACAAAGAGGGACACAGCAGCAACAAGCTATGTGGAGGATGGATTGGAAAGCAGAGAGATTGGATTTAAGTTGGACAGTTAGTTAGGCTTTTGCAGTAGTCCAGGTGAATGGTGGTGAAGAAGAAAAGTTGACAAAGGTGAGATATGTTATGGAGGTAAACTTGGTAACTGATTGGATATAGGTGATAAAAAAGAGAAAGGGGAGAATTGAGGCTCATGCTGACCTAGGGATGCTTATTGTGCCCTCAATAGTCATAAGGAAGTTAGAAAAAAGACAAGAATTGGAGGATGGGGAAAGAAAATTAGTTATGTTGTGGGCATGTTTAGTTTGCGATTCTTGTGTGGATATCCATTTGGCAATTGGTGGTGCAGGACTGTAGCTCAAAACAAAAGCTAGGGCTGGATATCTATCTCTGGTCATCATTTATGTCCATGGGGACTGATGAGATGAAGAAAAAGAGTGTGCACCTTTGACCCAGTAATGCCACCACTAGGTCTGTATCCCAAAGAAATCATAGAAAAGGGAAAAGGACCCACATGTACAAGAATATTTATAGCAGCTCTCTTTGTGGTGGCAAAAAAATGGAAAGCGAGGGAATGCCCATCAATGGGGAATGGCTGAACAAGTGGTATATGAATGTAATGGAATACTATTGTGCTGTAAGAAATGAAGAGCAGGCAGATTTCAGAAAAACCTAGAAAGATTTAAATGGACTGATTCTGAGTGAAGTGATCAGAACCAGGAGAACATAGTACACAGTAACAGCAACATTGTGTGATGATAGACATGGCCCTTCTCAACAGTGCAATGACCCAATACAATTCCAAAGAACTCATGATGGAAAATGTTCTCCACATCCAGAAAAAAGAACTGTGGAGGCAGCTAGGTGGCATAGTGGATAGAGCACTGGCCCTGGATTCAGGAGGACCTGAGTTCAAATCCATCCTCAGACACTTAACAATTACTAGCTGTGTGACCCTGGACAAGTCACTTAACCCCAATTGCCTCACCAAAAAAAAAAAAAAACCCATACTGTTTCTACTTTTTTTTTCTTTTTTGAAGTTTTTCCCTTTTGTTCTGATTCTTCTTGCACAACATGACTAATGCAGAAATGTGTTTAATGTGATTGTACATATATAGTCTACATCATATTGCTTTCTGTCTTAGGGAAGGGAGGGAGGGAGAAAAATTTGGAACTAAAAATCTTATGAAAACAAATGTTGAAAACTATTTTTACCTGTAACTGGAAAATAATAAAATACTTTTATGATTTAAAAAAGAAAAAGAGTGTGCAGAGTAGAGAAGAAGGCCTAAAAGAGAATCTCAATGGCCTCTAAGTTCTTTTCCTTAAACCTTTTAAAATACAGAAGTTTGGAATTTTAACATATAAGCACATTGTTTTTAATATTAATTTTCTTTAACTCAAACTTTTCCTTGTTAAGCAAAAAACTTGAGTTTAAAATCAGCTCTTTCAGTTAATATCTAGGATCTTAGAGAAGGTCTGGGTGTCCTCTCTCTCTGTAAGGTACTGTCCCTTTCAGATTTAGACAGTTTTATTTAGGGACAGGATTTTTGAAGATGCAGTTTAGAAAAAGTAGCTCTTCAGAGAAAAGTACTTGGACAAGAACTGCAGTTCTGGGAGGACCTGAAAGAAGCAGCTCTCAGAGAAAAGTACCTACTGAAGACAGAGAGGACTAATGTGTCCCATCAAATAAAGCACTGAAATGAATGATCTAAGGTCTCTCCTACCTCTGACTCGGTAATCTCTAATTGTCCTAAGAATTCTGTTTCAGTTTCAGTTTCACCTGACATTTTCTTGTTCTTGGAATGTTCAGTAGTCCTGTTAATTCCAAAGTCCTTGCCATTCTAACTTTACAGTTCTAAGTGGGGAAAATTACCAAACTCACTGTTGTACATTAAACTTCCTGCTATATTTAAAACATGGGTTTAGTCTATTTTGTACAGTAATTTATAGAGCAACTTTTCAAATCATAGTTTGAATTTCCTTAGTCATTAAATATAAAACCCAGTGCAAAGGCACCATGAAGAGGTGCTAAAGTATCTGGGAAGTTCACATTGGCCCCTCATTTCTGAAACATTTTCCTTTTTTACATTGAGCCAGTGCAGCTGGGCTTGGTAAGTAAGTTTTTTAATCAAAGGTTCCATAGTCTTTCAGCACTATGATACAGGATTTTTCTTCTTCTTTTTTTGCATAGGCTTGGTTGGGAATTTTTCCTTTTGAGAACAAAGAGTTCTTTTGTGAATCTTCATATTCATATGAAAAGGTTGCAAAAAAAAATCACGAAAGAAGGAAAATATTACTTGGTCCTCTGTTACTTTTTAGAAATAATAAAGTCTTTAAGAAATCATGTCAGATAAAAATTAAGCACCCCAAAATGTTAAAATTTAAAAAAAAAAGCACTCTCTTTGTGTTCTCAGGAAATTTTCTCATGTAATGACAAGAAAACGTGGGAAGTTTTGTCTGAGGAAATTTGACTCTTTCATCTTTCATGATTTAAACTACCAGGAATGCAATTTACCAAAGTGGAGTTTGTACTGGGAAATGTATTGCTAACCAAATGACAGCTACCTTGCTTCATTTTAAAATCCATGCTCTTTTGTTATCATTCCACATTCAGATGCCAAGAGTATCTGAACCTGCCTATTTTGCCTGGTTTGGGGTGAGTCAGGCAAGACTCATGTCAAGAAAGAATTTGCCTGCCTCATGTCTGACCATGCCTAGAAAATAGAAATGAAGATCAGTGATTTGATCTTCATTAACATACAGTGTAAATGGACGGATCATGTCTTGAAGCTCTTATACTGAGATTTTTAGAAGGGATATCATGTTCTTGTTCTCTCTCTCTCTTCTCACACACACACACACACACACACACACACACACACACACACACTTATTTATTTATATATTTCCTGTCTCATCAGTTAACCTATTAATTTTCTAAGCCCAGGTACAATATCTTATGTTTCTTTTCATTTTCCCTCTTCCCAATACTGGAAATGTTCAATAATTGATTAACTCTCCTCAGTATTAGCAAAGCTTAAACCTGCCACTTTGGTTAAAAGCCAGGGATGCTTCTGGTGACATTAACACAGTCCTTGTGTCTGTGGAAGAATGGATAATAGATAATGGGAATTTTTTGTGCATAACAGTACCAAAAAGGATAAGATTTTGTTCTCTGATTCAGTCCTGGCTAGTAAAAAATAAATTGAAAATACTTTCTTGCCAAACTTCCATTAAAAATAGCTTTTACTTTTTTTATTTTAGTGACAGACCTAATGGATAAGAATTTCAAATGCCTCAATTCACATTCTACAGCTATCAAATGTTTTGTATAATAAAATTTAAAATTAAAACTAAGTTGTTAAAGGAAGTAAAGGTTAATAAAAAGGCTGGAATCACATATCCTAGTTGTAGTCAATCAGTCAACAAGAAACTATGTTCTAATCATTGTGTTAAGTGGTCAAGACACAAAGAAAGGCAAACAAAATAAAATAGTCCCTGTTCTTCAGGAGCTCACAGTCTAAGGGAGGAGACTATATGTAAACAACTATGCACAAATAATATATGGACTTGATCAATTGGAGATAATCTTAGAGGGACAGTATTAGCATTAAGAGGGACTGGAAAAGGTTTTGTAAACTGGGTGGGATTTTGTTGCTATTGTCATTTCATGTCCAACTCTTTGTAACTCCATTTGGGGTTTTCTTGGCAAAGATACTCAAGTGTTTTGCCTTTTAAAGATGAGAAAACTGAAGCAAACAGGGTTAAGTGATTTGCCCAGAGTCACACAGCTAGTAAGTGTCTGAGGCAGGATTTGAAATCAGGAAGATGAATCGTCCTGACTCCAGGCCTAGAACTCTATCTACTGTGCCATCTAGCTGCCCACAGGTGGGACTTTAGCTGAGGCTTAAAGGAAGTCAAGGGAATCTAGGAGGTAGAGTTCCAGGTATGGGAGACAGCCATTGAAAATGCTGGGAATCTTGGCAGGGATGGAGTGAACAGCAAAGAATCCAATCCACTGGATCCTAGAGTATGTGAATAGAAGCAGATTCCATAACTAGGGAAGTTATAGTCTAATTATATTCTGCCCATGTCAAATATCCACAGTAGTATGTTCAGTTCTAGATGCCACATTTGGGACTGCATTCAGGATTGTGAGCACACCCCAAGCTATGCATACAAGGATTGGTAAAAGGAAATGGAGATTTCTGGTCCAGAGAAGAAAACATGCAGAGAACATCCACAGCTTTACATGAGTTTCCAGGAGATACAATGAATAGAAAACAAAAACGAAAACGTGAAAAGTTTCATTCCTGACAAATCAGGCGAAACTGGCTCTTATCCTCTGCCTATGTGATACAAACACAAAAAATGAAGAAACATAGAACTGCAGGTAGGCCAGACTATAGACTTTATGAAATGTCTTTTATCAGTATCAGATATTTGCATACCAAGCGTTTAAGATATTAAATATTTGTGTGTGTGTGTGTGTATTTTAGTAAGGAAAGAAATAAACATTCCATTTAGTATTCTCCCTAGTATACAGGATCAAATCCCATTTTGACCAAAGGGGATGAATTTTAAGGTACTTTCTTTGTTTTTGTTTTTAAAGGAGGAAAATGAAGTATGATTGTTAGCAAATAGGGTGAGCCGGTCACACCCATTGTTGTTGCTTCCAGAGCCTATGAGGGAAATTAAAATATATGTAGCAATGGACTATAGCATTCACTGTGTAGTCTTTGACTAGTTCCAAGGTCAATTAGCAAAACTGATTTATTCTAGATAAGGAAGAACTTGCCAACTAGGTAAACAAGGCATCCTCTTAAGAAGTCTGGGAGAAAGTTGGCTTATGTTTTAATAAGTTTAAATGAAGAGGAGGTGGCAACAATTTCATGAGAAAGAATTATCTTGGAGTTTCTCATTCAGCTATATCTGGTAGAACCAACTTGGAACAAGGGTGATTCATTCTTTCTATCAAGCAGATAATATTGTTCTGCAGTGTGCCTGGAACCCAAAAAGGCATTGAAGAAACAGCAAAGCATCATCCCTAACTGTTCCAAAATCTGTTTGGTCATCGGAACCCAAAACAAAACTATGAACAGAGTGTTCTCAATCCTTCTTTAGAAATAGCTTTCAAAAAAAAAAAGTGAAGTGATTATTCTGTAAGTATTAGCATGTTTGTATTTCCCCTTTGATTCTCAGGCTATAACTGTTACTGGCTGAGTTTTATTTGTTGTTGTTTAGTCATTTCAGTTTTGTCTGACACTTTGTGACCCCATTTGAGGATTTTTTGTCTGAGTGTTACAGATTGCAACAAATGTTGGGGAATGACTGGAATCATCTTTTGGACGAGGTAGAAATATGTGAGATGGTTCTAGGACAGGAGGATTTGGAACTAATTTTGCAACCAGACCCAAGGTTGATGGGAAAATGTCTCCACTTGGAGGGATGTCTATAGTAGTCTACTACAGGGCTCTATCCTTGGCTTAATTCTGTTCAATTTTTAAAAATCAAGGACTTAGATGAAAGGATAGATATGTTTAAGATTTGCAGATTTCACAAAGCTCAGAGATAGCTCCATTGTACAAAAGAAATGAGATTATGGGGCAGCTAGGTGGCTCAGTGGATATAGCACCAGCCCTGGATTCAGGAGGACCTGAGTTCAAATCCAAGCTCAGACACTTGACACTTACTAGCTGTGTGACCCTGGGCAAGTCACTTAACCCCAATTGCCTCATCAAAAAACAAAAACAAAAAACAAAACAAAAGAAATGAGATTCAAGAAAATCCCAACCAGTTGGAATAGAGGATTGAATCTCATAAAATAAAATCTGACAGGGATAAAGTGTGAAGGGTCTATGGATTCTAATGGGTTTCAAGCTCTATATGAGTTAATAGTCACATCATACCCCCTACCCTGAAGCTGATGTGAACTTTATTTCATTAATAGAAAAAGTGTGTATAACAAAGGAAATTGTCATTTAGTTGTACTCTGTTTACATCAGACACCCATATTATTGCATTTAGTAGTAGTTGCCATATTTTGGGAAAGACTGGATCAAACTGGACTACATCCATGCTTTTGAGCAAAGCTCCAGGCTATTCATGAAAGGATTGGTTGAAGGCAATGATAATTATTAACCCAAAGAACACACACACACACACACATTCATGCTCACATTTTTTAAAAGCTGTTTTTGTGCCCTGGCTCCCTCTGGCATTGTGGTGAAGCCGATGGTCTCCTCAGAATTATGTTTTTAAATACATAGAATAAAGTATATAGGAATGGGGAGGAAATATGTAGGGAATAGATGATGGTTGTCATCATATTCAAAGGATTATCAGTCATGAAGAAACAGGATTAGGTTTTTCTTTGTTTTCTGCATCAGAAGGCAGAATGAGAGGTGAAGAGTAGAAGTTATAAAGAGGCAGATTTTGGTTTGATTAAATAAAAAGAAAGAATAACTTCCTATGAGTTAAAGCTGTCTAAAAATAGAATGAGTGGCCCAGGTAGGTAATGAGTTACTCCTTATCTATGGAAGCTTTTAAGTAGAAACTGGACAACCATTTGTTGGAAATACATAAACAAAGAAAAAAAAGAATTGTAGATGACCCTGTGAATATCTTTCATACAGATTTTTTTTAGGTATATATTAAATTTAACATGGTGGTTCCAACTTGGTCCTGGATGGATATATCATCTTCTAAATTTCCTTCTGTTCTCTTCTGTATATTTTCTTTTTTCTTTTTTGTTTTGTGTGTGTGTGTGTGTGTGTGTGTGTGTGTGTGTGTGTGTATGAGGCAATTGGGATTAAGTGGCTTGCCCAGGGTCACACAGCTAGTGTCAAGTGTCTGAGGCTGGATCTGAACTCAGGTACTCCTGACTCCAGGACCGGTGCTCTATCCACTGTGCCACCTAGCTGTCCCTCTTCTGTGTATTTTCAAATGTTTCATTAACATCTGTTTTCATTATTTGTGGGTATTATTACTATCAATATTTCTACTTTCCCTCATATTTCCTCATTCACCCTCAAATGAAAAGTCTCAAATGAAAGGACTCATCAAGTCATACAAAACCAATCCATACATTGGCCATGTCTAAAAATGTATGTCACATTTTGTGTTGCTAGTCAGTTAGCTTCTAGGT
The DNA here is from genome assembly GCF_019393635.1 of Dromiciops gliroides. Lineage (NCBI taxonomy): Eukaryota > Metazoa > Chordata > Mammalia > Microbiotheria > Microbiotheriidae > Dromiciops > Dromiciops gliroides. The sequence continues at coordinate 250,788,990 of NC_057862.1, forward strand.
CTCTGTCAGGGAGATAAAGCATAATTTATCATTATTCCCTGGAATCGTGATTGGTAATTGAATTGAGCATAGTTCTTAAGTCATAGTTGTTTTCCTTTAAAATTCATTATTATATAACTAGTTCTTGTGATTCTGCTCATTCCACTCTGCATCAGGTCATATAAGTCCTTCCCAGTTTCTCTAAATCCAACCTCTTGTTCCTTCTTATAGCAAAATAATATTTCATTATATCCATATACTGCCATTTTGCATTAAGCCATTTTGCAATTGATGCATACTTCCTTTGTTTCCAGATTTTTGCTAAAACAAAAAGTGATGCCACACCTATTTGGAAGTAACTAGATGGTACAGTGGATAAAGTGCAAGGCACTGAGCCCTGTTTGCCTTAGTTTCTTTATTTGTAAAAAGAGCTGGAAAAGGAAATGGCAAACCACTCAAGTATCTTTGTCAAGAAGATCCCAAATGAGGGGCAGCTAAGTGGCAAAGTGGATAGAGCACCGGCCCTGGAGTTAAGAGTACGTGAGTTCAAATCCGGCCTCAGACACTTAACACTTATTAGTTGTGTGACCCTGGGCAAGTCACTTAATCCCAATTGCCTCACTAAAAAAAAAAAATCCCAAATGGGGTCACAAAGAATTGGAACATGACTGAAATAAGCAAAACATACCCATTTTTGTCCATATGGGTTCTTTCCCTCTTTCTTTGATTTCTTTGGGGTTATAGGCCTAGTTGTGGCAGGTATTTCAAGGGGTCAAGTGATTTGGGTTGTGTAGTTAAAAATTACTTTTCAGAATAAATGCACCACACTTCACAGTTCTACCAACAGTGTATTTATTATTCCTTCCCTCACTTACATAGCCCCTCCAACAACTATATTTTTCTGGGGGTGGGGTTGGGGGGGTTAATCTTAGCCAATCAGATGAGTATGAAGTGGAATACCACTGTTGCTTTAATTGGCATTTCTCTTATTAATGACTTGGAACTCTTTTATATGGTTATTGATGGCTCACTTTTTTCCTTTGAAAATTGTTTTTATGTCTTTTGACCTTTTATTCACTGGAAGATGGCTCTTGTTCTCCCTATTTGTATGAATTCTTGGATCAGACATTTATTAAGAGAAACTCGATGTAAATTTTTTCCCCCAGCAAATTATTTCCCAGCTAACTAAATGGATATTGTTTGTACAAAATTATGTAATTAGGGGCAGCTAGGTGGTGCAGTGGATAAGCAGTGGCCCTGGATTCAGGAGTACCTGAGTTCAAATCTGGCCTCAGACACTTGACACTTACTAGCCGTGTGACCCTGGGCAAGTCACTTAACCCCCATTGCCCTGCCAAAAACCAAAAAAATAAAAAAATAATGATAAAAAAATGATGTAATTAAAATTGTCCATTTTATCTCTTTTAATCCTTTCTATCTCTATTTTTGATCAACAACTCTTTCCCTATTCATACTTGTGAAAGCATTTATTATAGTACCTATCAGAGTAGCTGCTTAATAAATTCTAATTCAGTAATTGAAAGCTATTACTTTCTGCTTCTCTAATTCATTTAAGATATGACTTTTTTTTAATCTAGTATCCATTTGGAGTTTATTGTGCTATGTGGTGTGAAATGTTCATCTAAACCTAATTTCTTCCAGATAGCTTTCCAAATTATGAGCCCTTACCTCAGTAGCTGGAGTCCTTGGGTTTGCTTCTGGATGTTATGTACCCAATCTATTACATTGATCAGTTTTCCTATTTTTTAATCAGTACAAAATATTTAAGATCATTATTACTTTATAGTATATTTTGAAATTTGGTTCTGCTAAGTCAATTTCCTTGCTTGCTTTTTTTTTTTTTTTTTGGGTGAGGCAATTGGGGTTAAGTGACTTGCCCAGGGTCACACAGCTAGTAAGTGTTAAGTGTCTGAGGCCGGATTTGAACTCAGGTACTCCTGACTCCAGGGCTGGTGCTCTATCCACTGCGCCACCTAGCTTTCTTGCTTTTTAATGTTATTTTCCTTGAGATTCTTAATTTTTTTCTTTTACATGAATTTTTTTGAATGATTACTATATATTTTGATTTATTTGGGTTTCATGTTACTGAAAAGAAAACTAAACTTTTGACTATTTAAAATCAAAATAGTAATTTTATATAAATATAAGTTTTCAGAAATCTGTTATATTCATTATTGCCATATATCAGTTCCTATCAATAATTCATTATCTTAGATATTAAAATGTTACAATTTTATTTTTTTAAATAATAAACATTTTTATTTATAGTATTGAGTTCCAAATTTTATCCCTCTTTTCCTCCTTCCCCTCCTCCCTCCCTGAGGCATTAAGCAATCAGATGTGTGTTATACATCACATGCAATTATTTTTACATGAATTTTGTTAACTTTTTAAAGTTCCCTAATGTATACTTTTTGGTAGTTTCATTTGTGTCATTTTATTATTCTAGCAGAGCCTAATTATTATATTTGTGTCATTTCATTCTTTTTTTATTATTTTGGCACAGCCCAACCATGAACAATTAGTATCTCTCTAATATTTAAGACTGAATAGAGTTCTGTAAAGAGTATTTTATAGTCATGCCCATATAATCCCTGTATGTATATTGAATTTTCAAATCTATTATAAGTTCTGTGGTTACTTTACAATTTCTGTCTCTTCCTGCTGGGTTCCATTGGAAATAAACAGAAAGGCTAATGATTTTAATGGGTTTATTTTATGTCTCACTGCTTCACTAAGGTTATTGCTTTGTCTATTTTTTACTTCAGTCTTTCAGGTACTTTGAATGCACCATCATACTATCAGCAAAAAGCAATAATTTTGTCTCCTCTTTGCTTACACTTATTCTCTCCACTTATTTTTGTCTTATTTATAGCTAACTTTTCTACATTTATGTAAAGTGATAGCAATGACAGTGGGCATTGTGTCTTTACCCCTGTTCTTATTGGAAGGGCCATGTTAAAGAATAATGCACTCATATATGTGTATACACACACATACACACATATGTAAATATATAGTCTTGTTTTACATAAATGGGTTTCAATTTTATTTAAAAACTTACTATGTATTAATATAATCATGCAGATTTTATTTTTTATTATAAATATGGCCTATAATGTTTATAATTTTGCTAATCTTGAACCAAACTGGTCATAGTGTAAAATCTTTTTAATATGTTGCTGTGGCGCCTCTGCTAACATTTTATCCAAAATTTTTTACATCAACATTCATTAGATTTATACTTTTTTTTCCTCTGGCTTTTCTCTCTTTCATTTAGGCATCAAGACCATAAAAACAGAGTTGGTAGGATTCATTCTTTTTGCAAATAATTTATGTAAAATTGAAATAATGCATTCCTGAAAGTTTTGAAGAATCTCTTTGTGAATATATGTGGTCCTGTTTTTTTCTAACTTCCTTTAAAAGTTTCTTAATTAATTGCCTGTTCACTTTCTTTTCTTGAGATTAGATTTTTAAAATTTTCCATTTCTTGTTTCTGTTACTCTGTTACTCTGTTCTGTTACTCTGGGTAACTTAAAATACTGTAGTATATTTCTGTAAACATTGATCCATTTTATTTAAGTTGTCAGTGTTGTTTGTCTTATAATTGGACAATACAGTTTCTAATACTTTCTGTTAGATAAATCACTTTTTAAGCACTTATTTTGTGCCAGATACTGTATTAGGGGCTGAGATATAAATACAAGTAAACAAGACAGTCTTCACCTTCAAAGAACTTTTATTTCTAATGAAGGAAAGCAACACCTGAAGATGTAGCATATATATGCAGCATCAGTAGCAAGGTAGGCTAGGCTCAGTAAGACAAAAGATCCATCTGAGTCTAGGGACCTAGGAGCAGAATCCTGCTTGCTGCGGGGAAGAAGATGGAGGTCACGGTCCAACAGAAGTGGCATCACTTGGACCAGTCCTGAAAGTAGCATAAGGATCATATACCCCTCTAAGACAAGGCAAAAGATGACTTATTATGAGCCTAGAAACCCAGATGTGAAATCCAGATTGTCCAGGTGAACTACCTCCTCATTTCAGGCTCTCATTACCTCTCATCCAGATTATTGCAATAGCCTTCTAATTTTCTGTCTCAACCCTGTCAATATTCCAGTGCATTCTAAAAACTGCTGCCATACATGTGACTTTCCTATTCAACTCCATGAGATTATTATCGCTTCTAGGATAACATAGAAACTCCTGTCTGGCTTCTGAAGCCCTTCACAGCTTGTGCCCAATCTATCTTTCCAGTCTCATTGGGCATTTTCCCCCTCCCCCACTCTGCTACCCATTTAAACTCAACTTTTTCCTTGTTCCTCATATGGTGCTCCATCATCTATCTCTGTACCTTTTCATTTGGCCACCCTCTATGCCCAAAATAAATATATTTTTCCTTTAAAATAAAGCTCAAGGGGCAGCTAGGTGGCGCAGTGGATAGAGCACCAGCCCTGGAGTCAGGAGTACCTGAGTTCAAATCCGGCCTCAGACACTTAACACTTACTAGCTGTGTGACCCTGGGCAAGTCACTTAACCCCAATTGCCTCACTAAAAAAAAAAATTAAAAAAAATAAAGCTCAAGCACTATCTTTAGCAGAAAGTCTTTATTGATCTTCCCCAATTGCTAGTTGAGTGGCCTCCCTTTCAGACTACCTTATATTTAATTTTTGCAAAACATAAGTAGTTGGAAAAAAGAAGAAATATGATCAACACTAATATTTTATCATTTAAATGGTCTACTTTTACCCTTCTGTTCTTTCTCTCTTTAAGCCCAGATCCTGATCTTTGGTTTTTACCCATTCTTTCTATCTAAAATGAGAGTTTCTTGTTTATTTGTCTTGTTTTTTTTTTTTTACTATTCCCTTCCCTAACTCTCTGCCTTACCTCTTAAATCTCACCTCTCCCTTTCCCCTCCAATTTCTCTGTTGAGTTCAATGTATTTCTGTTCAAAACTCATTAGTGTGTATGTGTGTGTACACGTATGCACAAATGAGTGTGTTCAGCCCTCCTGTTTGTGGTTCAGTTAAGAATGAGTTTCATTAGTTGCCTATTTCCCACCCAATTCCTCCACCATATTTAGAAAAACACTTTACTACTTCGAGGACCAAGAGCAAGACAATGTAGAAAAGACAGGTAGAAAACAAAATTCCTAGCAATAGAAGTGAATGGAACAGAACCCAAGTTAGAAAGGGATTTGGCTGCTTTGGAAGTTACTCCTTGTTGCTTTTCAGTCATTTTTAGTAGTATCCAACTCTTCATGACCCCATTTGGGGTTTTCTTTGCAAAGATAACTGGAGTAGTTTGCCATTCTCTTGTCCAGCTCATTTTGCAGATGAGGAAACTGAATCAAACAGGGTTAAGTGACTTGCCTAGGGTCACACAGCTAGTAAGTGTCTAGGCCAGATTTGAATTCAGGAAGTTGAGTGTTCCTGACTCCAGGCCCAGTGCCATATCCTTAACTGCCCCAAAGATATTCCTACTAGAAGCCAAAATGAGTCAGACTGAGGGCCCCTTTTAAATTTTGAACCTGTGCCTATCTCAACAACTTGAGATCATAATAATGAGTTAACTGCATTTTCACACTATCCTCACTTATTTGTGTCTTTGAAGCCATTGTTCATGGCAGACTATAGTAGAGGGGTACAAAGAAGGGATACCAAAGAGAAAAAGAGAAAGTTGAGAAGACTTTGCTCCTGCCCATTTTCCACCAGCCACTCTGCTTTTGGACTTCTTTGGATGTCTCCATCATACCTTCCTTCCCTAGAAAACTCATCATTCAGAAATATCATTATACTTCAAGACTGAATCTGCCTGATCTGCCATATCTTATCAGTAGCTTCTGCTATTTTGATTAACCCTTTGACCAGAGGGCAGGGCCATGGGTTCCAGGGCCTCTATTTAAAGAGGGCAGTCATTAATGTTTTTCTTCCTATTTCCCACCAACTACATTGATTTTGGATTTCTTTGGAATTCTCCATCATGTTCCATGCCACTGCCACCACCACTCCCATTATATAGTCTTTGAGGGCAGGAATTGTTTTTGTTTTTATTTATATTTGTATCCCCAGAGCCTAGCACAATATCTGACAAATAGTAGATGCTTAATAAATGTTTGTTGACTGACAGACTGACTTTCAAAGATTATAGTTTTTTGATGAAGAGATGGTTCACTTTTTTGTCCTTGGATGGTAGAAGTTCAACCTTGAAATTCGATAGCAGTGAAACAGGGAACCTGATGATAAGATGCTCTGTTCTTTCTAGGGGTGAGGGATATTATTAATAATAAATAGCATTGGGGCAGCTAGATGACTCAGTGAATAAAGCACTGGCCCTGTATTCAGGAGGACCTGAGTTCAAATCCAGCCTCAGACACTTGACATGTACTAGTTATGTGATGCTGGGCATGTTACTTAACCCTCATTGCCCCCTCACACACACACACACACACACACACACACACACACACACACACACACAAACTACTACTAATAATAAATAGCATGTATAGAGTACTTTGGGGTTTGCAAAAAAACTTAAAGATATCATTTTATTTTCACAACCTTGGAAGGTAAGTGCTATTATTATTCCCATTTTACATATAAGGAAACTGAGGCAAGTAGCAGTTAAGTGATCTGCCACAGTCATACAGCTAATAAGTATCTGAGGCTAGATTTGAGGTCAGGTCTTCCTGATTCTGGGTCTAGCACTCTAATTTATATTATTATTATTATAAATAATAATTTATCATTTAATCAAGAGCAACCTAATTACTATTATTATTATAAAATTATTTTACATAATAATAATGCACTGACATTTATATATATACTTTTTTAAGTTCACAAAGCTTGTGCACTGGACTGAAATAATTTACTTTGTCACAAGTGCCATCTTATTCCGGGGATAACTTCACTCTTCATCAGAAATACTCAGGGAATTTTATTTTTCCATCAAGGACCATGTATCTTGTCCTGGTGTTTCTACCATTGTCTCTGACTTCTCCAGTGATAGGTTGGAAGTTCTGAAGTATATGGATCATTAATACTTTGCATAATATTCCAACCAAAATAGGCTTAAGATCTAGTAGCATCTGTGTGCTTTAGGTGTTAGCTCTGGAGACATAAAGATGGGGCTGCAGATTTAAGTTCTTGCAGATAATGTCAGCATTTATGCATTTGATTAAAAAATAAAAATCTTCCACTTCAAGTAAAGTATCTCCAGTATAGAAGTGAAACTTGTGGTCTTTAGGGACTATTCTTTTTCACAAAGACTATAATTATTTCACTTGGAAATACTGAAGCAATTACCTCCTACATATCATTCCATTCTATGACTTGCCTTTTGGTTGAATATGCTTAAGCTTTCCTGTGTCTTAAATGAACAGTAAGAAGCAGTATTGTGGATATTTTGGTGAGCTGATAGCAAACACCTTCGATGATGGACTGAATGTTCTGTTTCTCATCAAGATCTATGACACAGGCTTATGAGGGATGAGAAACCCTAATTCAAGAGCTCAGACTGGATTATTCATAGTCATAGGAAAGGGACTGGAAGGTTGATAAAATGGATCATCTTTTTAGCCAGCAGTTTCAGCTTCTCCCCTACCAAACCTTTGACTACAATTCCTAACAGAGTAGTAAGCTTACCTATTTGATTTTTCTCATCTTTTATTTTCCTTTTTGGCTAAAAGTCCAGCATTAAAAGGGAAAAACAAAAGCAGCAAAAGACACATGTTGGATTTGTCCCTTGAATAAATAGTGATTATATAATGCAGATGAAATTCACTGAAAGGAAGCTGTCTCCTTTAGTTCATTATACTGATGTTTTTCCTAGAACAGAAATAATTGGCTAGAGGCCAAAACACCATTAGTTTTACAGGAAATCTGGTTGTAAAGTCATTTTTTCCCCTCCAGTAAAGGAATTTTCAAGCCCATTTTGAATTTATACATAAATACGCCATCATATAATAGCTTTGAAAGTGGTTGCACGAAGATCAAATGAGCATCCCAAACAAACACCACTGCTTACATTTCATTGCTGATGCTATTTGTAGTAGAAGTGAATGTTTATGCAACATATAACCTTTTTTGTCTAGTAGGCCTGAATTTCTCTAGTAACACAGGAAAAAAACCCAAGAGAAATTAAATAAACAAGCTAGAGGAGGTAGGGTTCTTTGAGATTTTAAGCAGGAAACATGTGTGTGTGTTGAAAAGATGTCAGTTGGACAGGTTGTTTGTGTAGAGATATTATTAGGGAGGAAGGTGAACTTGAGACTGGAAGTAAAAACCCTGATGTTCAGTGAAACTTGGGTCACTGAGAATGGGCTATTTTGTTCTAAAAACAAAAACACGTCCATTGTGAAAAACTGTTTTCTCAGAACTGTTCTACTTTCTTTTTAAGTTACCACTGATGTACATTTGTCAACAGTTCTGTGTTAGGGAGTAGGTGCAGCCAGTGGGAAGCACAGAAATAATTAAGACTGGCCTGTCTCTGGCTTCATGCAAATATTAATTTCATTTATTTTAATACTATTTGTTAATATTATTAGCCAGCCTATATCGCTTTAAGCTTTGTACAAAGCTCATTTGATCCTTACAACAAACTGATGGGATAGGTACCAAAGGTATTATAAGTATCATTTTTTAAATTTAATTTTATTTTTTTGCGAGGCAATGACTTGCTAGTAAATGTCAGATGTCTGAGGTCAGATTTGAACTCAGGTGCTTCATCCACTGCACTACCTAGCTGCCCCCATAAAAGTTCCATTTTTACAAATGAGGAAGCTAGGGCTCAAAAAGGGTAATTTGTTCGTCATCACAGAGCTAGCAATTGTCAGAGGCATGAACTTAATGCATATCTCTGTTCTCCATTGTCCATTTCTTCTATTTTTTTCTGAAATTATTATCATTTTTTGGTGTGGACAGACCATTTTAATATTTGCCATAACTGAAACAGTTCAATAACTTTTAAAAGCTATCCATTTAATTGTTAGATATTATTGCTGTTAGACACTAGCAGCCAGTGGACTGCTAAATGTGAGATCAGAAAGCATACTAGATTCCAGGTCTGTTCTTTATGGTAAATAGAAGTTCAAAGGTTATCTGAAGGAAGTGAGAGACTGAGTTAGCATTTCTCTCTTTGGTTGTGTTTCTTTCAGAGCATATTGTAAGCAAGAAGGCTGTAAGATTCCTCTCATGGGCTGGGTGTTCTCCGTAAAGTCAGGTAGCTTTCTTGCCAATAAGGAAACTTCTTTTATAAATAACATTATAACATTATAACGTTTAGACTACTCATGTTTATTCAATTGGGCAGCAAGCATTTACTATGTGCCAGGCACTGCACAGTGTTATCATATAAAAATATATACAAACTTTTGTCAATTTTCAGATAACTTCTTGGGTTAGGGGGCTATCATATTTGAAATATCAGAATAGGATGGGGAGGGGGGGGAAACATGCTGAACAAAATGGAGCCTTAAGGTTATATTTTCCTTTTTGTTCCATTGGGCAAGAGAAAATTAATGTTTCTTAATTGTAAAAAAAAAAAACCCTAAAATTTTTTTAAAAGAATTGTGGCCCTAAATGGGAGAATTAAAATTTACTTATAAGGTTGAGTCCTGTTGCCCAGTTCTTGTGAAATGCGGTAATACTGACTCATTGATTAAAGGATTCAATCATCTTATTTGATGAGAATTAAATGACAAATGAAGAGGTGGAAGTTTGAAATCAACTTCTTATTGAAACAGTGTGACTTGCCAAAATTAACCCTGTAAAAATGATATTGACTTCTCATTCTGTCCAATGTTTAGCCTAAGTGCATAACATATGAGATGATATTAATATTTGGTGATTAGTTGGTATCTCTAAAAGCATGTTCTTTGTGGTGAGTTTTTGCTTTTCGTGGTAAGGAGCTCTATTGTTCACCGAAAACTTTGTGATCCATTGAGATTAGGGAGTGGAGTGGAGAGAGAGAGTTAAATTTATGGGGGAATTTTGTAAGCAAGTCTTGGAGATTGAAGATGGGACATCCAAATGGGAAGATTGGGCTGAATGAACTCTAAAGTCTCTTCCAGCTTTAAATCTATGATGCTATTATCTTATATAGGCAGCTAGGTGGCACAGTGAATGGAGTGCCAAGTCTGGAGGCAGGAAGACTCCTGTTCCTGGGTTCAAATGTAGCTTCAGACACTTACTAACTGTGTGACCCTGGGCCAGTCTGTTTGCCTCCGTTTCCTTATCTGTATAATGAGCTAGAGAATGGCAAAGCACCCTTTGGCAAAGTATCTTTACCAAGAAAACCCCAAATAGGGTCACAGTCAGGCATGATTGAAACAACTGAATAACAACTGGCTAACCAAGTTCAGGCAGTGGTCACTACTTTGCCTGAGCAGGTGTCATATGTAAAGAAAGAATTCTGTCAGTCAGGTTCAAACAGTGGCTGTTACTTTCTTCACCTTGTCTTTCTGCAGTCCTGTCTCCTGCAAAAGTTTATCTGGGTTTTAGCAAAGATTTTCTGCAAGCTCCTGTTCATGTAGAGGTGTTGGAATGATATGGACTAGCAATAACACAATTACATGGGTTCACAATTGGCAATATAGACAGAGAGTAGTTGTTGTTTTGAATTTTTTTATTCTGGACTCAACACATCTCCCAGAAAAGTATTTCTATACTCATAGAACAGAGAGAGAGAGAGAGATTCTCTATGAAAAGGAATTGGAATCAGAAATGGAATGTTACTTGAAATTCTTCCTTCTCATCCTCTTCAGCTTTGGGCCAAGGCCTGGGATTGTCCAAAGGCAATCTATTCATTGTGCTACAGGTGTTTCTCCAGCTATCTTGACACTGTATGAATAAAAGTGGAGCACACTGGGCATGGCTAACTCTATTCATATTCTCTATTCTCTCTTCATACATATCTCTGATGATATCCTTTATGTCATCATTTGTTGATTACATATTGTAGTCTATTTACATCCAGCATGCCCCTTCATTGTCCTTTGGACAACCCACTTCTTTGGAAACCTAGGCATTCTGTAGTGTACAACCATACGTTGTTACTGAAAGAAAACTGGTGTTAAAAATGGACCTTGGTTCTAAGGAGAAGTAGGCGTCATCAAAAGCACAGAGCAGGTTTCCAAGTGCACTTCTGCCCACTCTCTTCTTCCTGTTCAACTCTGGGCTAAGCTAATCATCCATCCTTCAAAGCCAAAGTTACCTTGCTTCAAACTTGGTTTGTATATATAATCAATCCTCAATATTCTCAGGGGTAATGTTCCTTTAAAACAGCATGAAAGTAAAAAGCATGAATGCTGATACATTGAACCTATGGGAAATAAGGTATTAAGTTCCCATGACCACCAAAAACTAATTTTTCACTAGAAATTGCTAACAGTACACTTTTCTGCATACAGTTCTTTTTTTATTATTTTTTTTTTGCAGGGCAATGAGGGTTAAGTGACTTGCCCAGGGTCACACAGCTAGCTGAGGCTGGATTTGAACTCAGGTCCTCCTGAATCCGGGGCCAGTGCTTTATCCATTGTGCCACCTAGCTGCCCACTGCAGCTAAAATTCTTAGAATGAAAAAATTTTTTAAACTTGAATCTTACCTTCCGCTGTGTCAGATGGCAGTATATACAGTGCTATACTGTATACTATACTGCTGTAAATCTACTTTGGCTGCCCTATGAAAACCAAGGAAGAGGTTGCTGGGACTTTAGTTTCTTCTATTGGAAGACCCTGAGACTGGCATGGTCTCAACATCACTTTAGTGCCCAAAGGACCTAGACTACATTTTGGGGGCATAATTGCAACACAAAACTTAAGTTTTAAAGGCAAAAGATGAAAACATAAAACAAATACACGGGGAGCTCTTTACAACTCTAGACCAAGTGATATAGACCAAAAAGACCAGTGAAATGGATACCAGCAACTCCACAAATTAACACTCATTGTGCCTCTCTTTTTTTTCTCTCTGCTCTGCATAACCATGAAGGCACAACACAGATGTGGGAATGAGTTTACTAATAAAATCATATGAATACTTGAAGTCATGAATGTTAAATGCATGGATATTGAGGAATGGCTATACATATATGTGTGTATACACATATATTAATGTATACACATATATGTATAGCTTCTTCCACAAGAATAAGCTCCTTAAGGGCAGTGGCTGTTTCTCTTTTTATCACTGTAATCCAAAGACCTACTAGCATAGTGCCTAGCACATATTAGGTGCTTGTAGATTAAATGCTTTTTGATTGACTGTTGACTAATAGCAAAATATCCTAGAACTTTTAAAAAATATAATCTAATGATTGTGACACTTTTGAATTTGAGCAGATTTCAACAAGATATATTCAGAGCATGAAATAACTAAGACTTATTTTTGCTTTATTTTTAAGAAGAGGATAAGTCTTGGGGGTAGCTAGGTGGCACAGTGGATAAAACCCTAGCCCTGGATTCAGGAGGACCTGAGTTCAAATCCAGCCTCGTACACTTGATACTTACTAGCTGTGTGACCCTGGGCAAGTCACTTAACCCTCATTGTCCTGCAAAAAAAAAAAAAGAAGAGGGCAAGTCTACAAAAACCTGAAGGGTATTTTTTTACTGTAAGATTATGTTGATGCCACAGAAACTTTGCCCATGATTTAGCTATTCTCTGTGGCCTTATTACTATTTTCTGAATATCTTGTGAAATATCCATTCAAAATCAGGTTTCCCAAAATGGAATTATGAATTTTATTTCAAAATTATCAGTTCCTTTTTATATAACTATAATCACCTTCCCCTATACTCCAGATAGATGGCTTGTAATGACCAACTTATAGTGAGAGTGTCAAAAATAGTCAGCACATGCAGTATCTTGAGATTGGAATGTGACCTTACACAAGCTCTTCATACCAATTAATTTTCCTATTTGCCTATTTGGGTACAAAAGTTGAAATACCGGTTTTGGGTGCAAACAGGTCAGATTCTGATGTCATATGGATGACAGAAATGTGATCTAACCAATTTTTCAAGTCCTATTTGGTTTGACACAGTAGAATTAAATATTTAGTTCTCTTAACTCTGCCCTAAACAAGTAGAATAAACAATGAGGATACTGCCCTCTGTGATCCACAGAGGAGCCGAAGGATCAGTGCCAGGGACCAGAATGCCCTTCTAGGACCGTTGCTTCTATTTTGTTCATACTTTTTAAAGCATCATCTTCCTTCCACTTGAAAAATTTGAGCTACATTTAAGGCTAAAGAATGTTATCATGTAAGATGTTTCCAGGTTTATTTGCTCTTTTAAATGAAAGATGATCACTAAAAAAGGAAAATTTTATACTAAATTTCAAAGATCCTTCTCTAAAGATCTGCTCCAGCACTTTATCATGGCATGGATATGACTTGATTTTCAATGGCTGTGGCAATTTGTATAACACTCTAAGGTTTCTGGAATGTTTTACAAATATTATCTCATTTGCTCTTTACAACAACCCCCGAAGCAGGTGCTATTATTACCTCAGTTTTACAGATGAGGAAACCGAGACAGAGATGTTGCGTGACGTGGCATAAAAGCTAATAAGTGTCAGACTGTATTTGAAGTCAAGTTTTCCAACAGCCCCTCAAGCTCACAACCTAGGAACCTGGTTTCCTCACTCTCTCACCCCCGATATCCAAGCTGTTTCCAAGGTCCATCGATTTCACCTTTGAAATATCTTTCATATAGTCCCCTTTCTTTCCTCTGACACTACCATCACCCTGGTGCCTACCACCCTCATCACCTCACACCTAAATTATTGCAATATGCTACTGGTGGGTCTCCCTGCCTGAATCTCTCTCCACTCCAATCCATCCTCCATCCAGCCTCTAAGGTGATTTTCCTAAAGCATAGATCCAACCAACTATGTCACACACGCACACACACACACACACACACACACACACACACACACACACACTCACTCACTCAATAAACTCCAATGATTTCCTATCACTTCCAGAATCAAATATAAAATGCTCTGTTTGGCATTCAAAGTCCTTCATAAGCTTTTCATAAACTAGACTTTTATTACATTTCTAGTCTTCTTACACCATACTCCCTGACACATGCTCTTTGATCCAGTGACATTGGCCTCCTTGCTTTTCCATGAAGAAGACACTCCATCTCTTGACTCCATGCACTTTCTTTCTTTCTTTTTTTAAATAAACATTGTTATTTAAAGTAAAAAAGAAGAATTAGATGGAAAGAAGCAGTACAGAACTAGAAACAATGGGTTTCAATTTTGGAGAACAGGTCAGTTGTGCTAGTTGGTGCAGTAGATAGAGCACTGGCCCTGGAGTCAGGAGGACCTGAGTTCAAATCCAGACTCAGACACTTAATACTTACTGGTTGTGTGACCCTGGGCAAGTCACTTAGCCCCAATTGCCTCACCAAAAACAAACAAAACAAAAAGAAAATAACATACATTATAGTAATATGACAAAATGGGATGCTCTGGAAGGCAGTGGGTTCCCAATCACTAAAAGTCTTCCAAAAAACCTAAATTATAACTTATTTGGGTTTTTTAAAATTTTGTGTGACATTTAAAAACCATAAAGAGAATTTCCATACATAAATCAAAACGTGTAGAAAAGGACTATAAATGAAATTATTAATCCTATCTCATACTAGTTGCCCTAAGTATTATATAATTCTATACTTTCATTTTAAAACAGTTCTGATTGTCATGCTATTTGATATTCCCTTGAGTGAATTTGAAATATTACAGTGGCATTTTAAAACATCATTATTATTACATTATTACTAACCCCACCTCCCATTAACCTTCCTTTCTTCTTCCCGTATTCAAAACACTAATGGGGGAGAGGAGTGGAAAGCTGTAACAATCAAAATTAATCTACACTATGGCCATGTCTAAAACTGTATGCTCCTTTTTCCATCTGGTGTCTATCCCTTCTATCTGAAGGACAGTAATATCTTTAGACTATTTCCAGGTCTCCTGGAGACTTGGTTCTTTTTATTCAATAGTTTCAAAATTGTTTTCTCTTTATGTTGTCCTTGTACTGGTTTAAATTCTTCTGACTGCTCACTTTACTCTGCATCAATTCATACTACCCAGGATTCTATGAAATCACCTTTCATTACTTCCCATGGTGAAATAATATTCCATTACAATTACACATACCTGTTCAACCATTTTCCCAATTATCTAAGAGACTATCTAAAATACCTTAGGAACTAGTTTTTTATTTTTAATCCCCATTTTAAGATAAAGACATTTATTTTTCTTATGACTCTTACCTCTCCAGTATTTTCACCTTCTTAATGAACTGCTCCCTGTTCCCATTTGAATTTGAGAAATCCCATTCTCATTAACCATTGGCTCTATACACTTTCTCTGTCCCCCATACCTCGCATGCTCTCCCTCCTCTGAAAGGACTACTGGCCTCCCTCTTCCTTTAAATCCCAATTAAAATCCCACCTTCAGGGGCAGCTAGGTGGCTCAGTAGATAAAGCACTGGACCTGGATTCAGGAGGACCTGAGTTCAAATCTGGCCTCAGACACTTGACACTTACTAGCTGTGTGACCCTGGGCAAGTCACTCAACCCTCATTGCCCCCCCCACACAAAAAAATCTCACCTTCTTCAGGAAGCCTTAACCAACTCCTCTTAATTCCATTGCCTTCCCACTGTTAATTTATTTATCCTGTATATAGCTTGCTTTATATGTGTGTGAATGAACATATGTATATATATGTATGTATATACATATATATTTATTTGCATGTTGTCTCCCCCATTAGATTGTAATTCTTCAAGATAGTCTTTTGCCTCTTTTTTATCCCTAGAACTTAGCATAGTGCCTGGCGAGTAGCTCCTTAATAAACATTGATTGATTGATTGATTGATTGATTGATTGATTGATTGATCCATCCTAGTGCAGTCACTCTCCTGTCAGTATGGAAGCCAAGAACAACAATTTAGGAAATATCACAGCACTCCTATTAATATCCTGTGGTAGGCAACTGGTGTGGGATACCTTCTCAGACATCCCTTCAGATTTTCCTCATAGAAAATATATGTGGGAAGGGGTAACAGAAAAGTTCTTTAAATTCACTACAAAATGATAGAAGATTCAGCAACTGCTGTGCATGTAACTGCAACAGTATCTTTCCCCTCCTTTGGCTTTTGCAATAGCCAAGATAAAAGCTAGAACAACCCACAGAATGCTTTGTTTTTGTAGGACGGATTGCCAGTCAGCCACTGCTGCGAGTCAATCTCTGGCAAAGGACAGAGCTGACTGATAGTGTGGCAGCTGCCACAACTTTGGTTAAATTGCTCCAGGGACCAGAAGTCCAGATCTATGTGTATATGCCCCTACCCTACAGTATACTGCTGTAGCTGTCACAGGATCCAAAGGAATAGACAGGAATCGTGGGAGGGGGGTGGTGCTGGTGCTGTTTATACAAGATGGGAAATGGACATGGATGCCGCTGGTGACTCAAGCTATTTTGTTCCCATCTTACCCTTTCTTGGTGCCCTGGATGTCTGAGCTATAGGCATGTTGCTTCATGCACTTTATGGGGTAGACAAGAACAGGAAATGAATTGAATCCCTGTAGGTATATCATAGATTCTAGACAGCTGGGACTAGCATACCTCAATGTCACCGCCTAGGGCATTGGTGAGAGGCAGCTAGAGTTCTGTTGGGGAGACAATTGCATTTGAATACCACTTAACACACTTATTAGCTATGTCCATGGGTAAAATATTCAAGCTCTCCAAACTTAATAAAGTTCCTTTATCTGTAAAATGGGAATAATAATACTTACCAGATTTTTATTCTGAAGGTCAAAGGAAATAATATATGTAAGGATTTTTGCAGACCTTAAAGTGCAATATAGAAACCAGCTGTTATTTTTGTTATCATCATCATCTCATTCTCATCTTTTTGATGGCAAGACAAGTTGTTATCCACCAATTATTCTTTTATACTTAATGTTCTATTTGCTGTTGTACAAGTGGATAAAATAACTGCTTTTTGTAGCTAAATAAAAGTATTAGGATATAAACTCATCCTCTGTGGTCTCACTAAATGCATCTTTTATATAACTCTCATAATAGGCAAGATTAACAGGGAACACATGCTGCTTATTCTGTTCCCACATGATTTTGATCTCCCTTGTTGTGCCTGTATTTAAAATTTTTTCTTTCCATCATAGCTTGAAGATCCTAAGTATTTGGTACAGCAAAATGTTAAAATATTTACTGTTCTTGAAGTGGTTAAGTGGCAGAAAAATCTTTGTATCAAATTTCTCTTATATGAGGTTGGTATCTAAGACACATAAATGATTAACAAATATATAGAGAGATAAATATCTATATGTCTACAAATACATAGATATATGACACAAAGCCAGCCCCTAATAGAAAAGTGGTTGAAGTATATGAACAGACCGTTCCCAAAAGAATTGCAAACTCTTAACAACCATATGAAAGAATGCTCCAAACCACTACTAATAAGAGAGATGCAAATCAAAACAACTCTGAGGTGTCAGTTTACAGACTGCAAATTGATAAAATGACAGAAGATAAGATATGAGAAGAGAAGCACACTAAGGCATTGTTGGTGGAGCTGTTAGTATAACCATTTTTGGAAAACAGTTTGGACTTATGCAAATAAAGTGACTAAAATGTCACTTTATTTGATTAGGCTTATATCATAAAGAGGCTATAGATAAGAAGAAAGTCCCTATGTACAACAAAATATTTATGGCAGAATTTTTGGTGATGGGGAGAATTGGAAGCTAAGTAGATGTTCATCAGTTGGGGAATGGTTTAACAAATTGTGGTATATGAAAAATACTGATTTTAAGTTTTTATGCATGAGTAATAATGGGCAGGTTCGAATACAGTTTATTGAATGATCTGACTAGGGTGTTTTGCGGTACAATATTGGAATTTGTTGACTTTCATTCCATGGAAAGATTTCTCAGTCTTCTGATATGTAATTCTAATCACCAGGTCACATACTGATAGGTATTTGGTAGGTGTTAAAGCCTGAAGCACAAAAATGCAGTTTCTATACCTTCTGTCATACAAAATACTTATAATCTTCTATGCATAATCTATATTGATCACTAAACTCAGGATTCTTAGGTATACACACACACACACACACACACATATATATATATAACTATCTTCTATAGTTTCTGGTATCATTGACCTGATCCAGAATTGGCATCATGATTCCTTCCATTTTCACAAACAAACCACATGACTTTATAGAGATATTATTGAGTTCACATAGGTACCACTCCTTTGAATTCTCTCATTTCATAGTCATTTCAAAATCCATTGGCCTATACCTTTTATCATCCTTTACTTTCACTCAGGAAGTAATGTCTGCTTATTCAAAATGTAATTCTATAGCTTTGTTGTGGTCTTAGAATATCGCTCTTTATCTATGTATCTATACCCGTATTCTTCCTGAAGTGTTCATCTTTCTATAGCTAACTTAGAGTATTGAGTCCTTTGTTTTTTTTTCTTTTTTTCTTTTTTCTTGTTTTTTTTTTTTTTTTTTTGTGGGGCAATGGGGGTTAAGTGACTTGCCCAGGGTCACACAGCTAGTAAGTGTCAAGTGTCTGAGGCCGGATTTGAACTCAGGTACTCCTGAATCCAGGGCCGGTGCTTTATCCACTGCGCCACCTAGCCGCCCCCGAGTCCTTTGTTTTAATACTACTTTATGAGTTTTTGTTAGGATGTTTTTGAAATCTCTCAGTCTATTTTACTAATCTAAAAGTCTTCATTAAAACTGGTGTTGAGTTGGTGTTAATTACTTCAGTGTGCTCTCCTCATTCAGCTTTGATTTCTCAGAATATATTCAGTTTCAACCTTCCCCTTGATATCTTTATGTTCCATAGGTCTTATCTAGAGGAAAACTAGGTACTTATGTATCTTCTTCCATGGGTTCAAGTGTGACCTCTTCACTCATGCTCAAAACCTTGAGTCTCTCTTTCCTTGGTGTACATTAAGAATTTTACACTTAGCATCTTGATATCATTGGAGAAGCAGTCTGTGAGATGACATTAATGGGCAGTTTAGTGGATTTTTTATTGGAGCCATATAACTTTGATGTTCCCTCTTTAAATCAATTGGTTCAAAAAATAAATCAATGGGTTCAACTCTTTTAATTTGAAAGCCATCAGTAGTTCTGTTTAGGAGAGATAATGACGGATATAAGGTTAGGCAGAATTATAATGGGTTTAAACTTTCTCCCTGAAAAGTAAAATATTTTATATGAATTAGTCTTGATAGTGGTTCGTGTCATCTTTTAAATAGAAAAGTTTTCCATGTGGACATCAAATAAACCAGTATTCTTACCATATGTGGAAATCTGTATTACGTTTGTCATTCATAAAGAAGTCATGAAAAAAACAAACAAAAAAAGAAGTCATGAGTGCAGAATTGAGTTAGAAACATTGGGATAATCAATAAAGACAGTAGAAATGGTATGGCATTTTAGGGAAGCTTGTTCAGTAATTCCCACATAGATAATATATTATTCTTTATACTCATGGGACTTCTTGGCACACTTTTTTTTTTTTTTTTGCTCCTAACCCAGTATTTTACTTGTTGTAAGCCTTTATAGATTTTTTTTATTATACAGGCTTGAGAGTCAGTCAATAAACTTTGTATAAATTACATAAACATGTAATTAGCCTATATTTGGAGAGATCACTGGTATTTTCATTCTTTGGTAATACATACTTTCTATTAAGAAAGGAGAGATCAGGCTTACCTCTGAAAGGAAGCTGGTAAAGTGCCTTGGTTAATAATTAATGCGCCACTGTGAGGCATTTGAGACAATAATAATGGATCTTATCTGACCCGACCACTTTTTAGGTTTGTAGAGAAGCTAGAATTTCAGTCACCTCCTTTGACATAACTAATCTGTCATTATTATTGTTGTTTTTAGTGCTGTTCTTTTATTTATTAGTGTGGTTCATGATATCTTGCTTTGAAGATCAACAACCAACAACAAATTTTGTTAAATTGTGACTGTCACAAATGATTACTGCTGTTATAGAGAAATAGCTCCAGAGCCATAAATATGAATCTTTACAGTACAATAACAAAGGAAACACTCTGTGTATTTTTAATCTTAAAGAATAGCAAATGCATTTTATATATTCAACATAGTTTATTGATAATTCATATGCAGCTTTGAAAATCCATTGCAGAAATGCTCATTACATATTTCTTTTCCCCATTCATCTTCCCAATGTACAGCAACTCTCCAGAGAGACAGAATCTTCAAGCATTTTACTCGGAAGCGCCAGAGGGCTATGCGAAGACGAGTCCATCAAATTAATGGGCATAAGTTTATGGCAACATATCTGAGACAACCTACCTACTGTTCACATTGCAAGGAGTTTATATGGTATGATCCCTCCATATGTCCTCTGTACACTTTTCCTTATCAGTTATGATTTTTATAGAACAGCTCTTTATTCTGCTTAATTGTGTGATGCAGGAATAGAATGGTGAATTTACAGGGTTGGGGGGGTTTGTGTGTGACTTGGGAATTTCATTTTCATCAATAATGTTGAATTATTATACTCTCAAACTTTTTATCAAAGCTCCAAACAAGTATTAAAACACCCTGATAGAAGTCCCTTCCCTCTTCCTTCTTCCTCTTTTCTCCTCTTCTTCCTTCCTTTCTTCCTCTCTCCCTCCCTTCTTCATTCCCTTTTCTTTTTCTTTCTTTGACTCTCCCTTTCTCCCTTTCTCTCTCCCTCCCTCCTTCCCTTCTTTCCTTTCTTTCTTCTTTCCTTCCTTCCTTCCTTCCTTTCCTATATTTCCTTATCTTGCCCTGGCTAGAAGTGCAGCCAGTATTGATTGGCATGCAAGCTTTGACCCTCCTTGTTTTTCTGACCTGGGTTTGTTGAAATCTTCTTAGGCAGCCTAGTCACTCGAGGTTCCCAGGGGCTCATCATTTTGGTCCTAGACTTTTTGGATACCTGTTTGGCTTTAGACCAGGGGGTGTGCTGGAACCAGCTTGAACTGGCTCCTGGCAACCAATTATTAAATTTTCAATGTGAGTGTATTTATACTTCGGAAATCTATAAATGCCACATATCATGGCTTGGTTTATTGTTGTGTTGGCTGTTAAAAAAACAACTTGAGAAAATTATGGAAAAAATGTTAATGAAGATAAAACTTAAAAGTATATTGTTCCTACTTTTTTTCTTTTGGAGAGATGGTTGTTAACATTCATCAGCACACTCCTGCATCCTACTGCAGCTCAGAACTCCTGAGCCCAAGTCATCCACCAGCCTTGTCCTACCCAGCAGCAGGGATTACAGGGGTGTATTTCATGCATTATTATTTCTTTTCTCTTTCTCTGCTCAAGATGATAATATATCATAAAATGGATAGGAAGCAAGTGATCAGAAGGTAGAGAGGAGAAAAGGAACAAAGGGTCTGGATTATTTACAAGGTGGATAATCAAATCCTGAGTAATTATGAGTTGACAGTTCATTTGGTTTTGTAGATATATATTGAGTTATGTGAGCAATTCTTCATTAATATGGTAGGCAAAAAGAATTATGGCTGTTTTCCACTTCATATTGTGATACAGAATGAGACTGAGAGTCAGGAATACTTGGGCCCACTCTGACACACACTGTTAGCTTTGTGACCCTCAGAACATTACTTAACCTCTCAGTCTGATTTTAAGGTGATTTAGTTGTAGAAGGACCTTCCTCACCAAGATTCCCCTAAACCAGTGAAATCAAAGGACCAAATTAAAACAAAAATATTCTACATACCTTAACCTCTATCAACAATCACATCTTGATTTCTAGTAAAAGTTTTGGTATTTCTGTTAAAAAATAGGAGTATAAATTACCTCAGGGAAGCCATCTCCACTCATCACATCATCAAGAGTGTTTTGAAGGCAAGTCTACCTTGTAAATCAACTGAGTAAGCTACAGCATTATAAGAAAAGGCATAGATAGTATAACGAGAGAGAGAGAGAGAGAGAGAGAGAGAGAGAGAGGGAGGGAGAGAATGAACACATAGATCCACCTCTTTCTGATCATATATATGTTTTGGCAAAAGACTTTGGGTCATTGCCTAAAGTAAGTAGGAATAGTTATGAAATTCATCAGAGTCCTTCCCAAATCTAATGATAGAAGAACAAGAACAAGAACAAGAACAAGAAGCTAATATTTATATAGCACCTTAAGATTTATAAAGCCCTTTAAATATGTTTGGGGCAGCTAGGCATTTGCAATGGAAAGACCACCAGGCTAGGAGTCTGGAAGACCTGAGTTCAAATTTGGCTTCAGACACTTAATAGCCATGTGACCCTAGGCAAATAATTTAACACTGTGTGCCTCAATTTCCTCACCAGTAAAATGAGCAGAAGGAAATGGTGAACCACACCAGTATCTTTGCCAAGAAAACCCCAAATGGGTTCATGAAGAGGCAGACATGAACTGAAATGACTGAAGAACAATTACATATGTTATCTCATTTGGTCCTCATAACAACCCTGGGAGCGTAGGTGCTCTTATTCTCACCATTTTATAGACGAGGAAACTGAGACTCACAAGGATTAAGAGGTTAAGGCTTATAGGGGTTGCCTATCATCACAGAGCTATTAAGGGTTTGATAGGATGTGAAATAAGATATTTCTAACTCCAAGTCTAGCACTCTCTCCTCTCTGCCCTCAGCTGGCACATTTTTAAATGTTCCTACAACCCAGTCATTAGTGCCTATAAGAAAATGACAACCTGTTTTAATTTTCACAGGCATGCTTGGCTTAAAACTTTAGATACAGTATTGGTTGGGTCAAATGAACATTTTCACACATTAACATTAGTAATGGTTGTAGTACAGTACAGGATTTGAATGAGTTGTTGTTCAGTTATTCGGTTGTGTCTAACTCTTTGTCACCCTGTGGACCATACTGTCCATGGATTTTCTTAGCAAAGATACTGGAGTGGTTTGCCATTTCCTTCTCCAGGGGATTAAGGTAAACAGAGGTTAAGTGACTTGCCCAGGGTCACACAGCTAATAAGTTTCTGAGGGCAGATTTTAATGCAGATCTTCTTGACTCTAGGTCCAGCATTCTATACACTGAGCCATCTAGCTGCCTAAAGGGGTTAAGTGACTTGCCCAATGTCATACAGCTAGTATGTGTCTGAGGCTGGATTTGAACTAAGGTCTTCCTGTCTCTAGATCCAGTACCATATAGCTGACCTCTGGATGAGAGTAGCAAAGTATAAATGGATAACACTATTACTGTACCTAGAGTCAAGAGAGTTTTGGATTAAAACTCTACTTCTGACCAGTTTTTTGACCATGAACAAGCCAGTTACCTTCTAAACCTTCAGTTTCCTCATGTGTAAAATGGGGTTAATAATACCTACCCCATAGTGTTGTGAGAATCAAACAAGCTATAGTGTACCAATAAGGGACATTTATAAAGGGCTTTGTGATCAATCCCTACATTTGATCCCCACAAGTCTTATTTTCTCCATTTTTAAGAAGAGGAATGAGGAAAGATGTTCAGTAAGATTAAATGATTTGGGCAAGGTCACAAAGCTTGAAAGTGACAGAGTCAGGATCGAGCCCAGGTCATCTGCTCTCTACTCTTATTTATGATCACCTTTTGATTTGAGTAGACATCATCCTTCACAGTAGAACACTACTAAATTATCCATTCATCAGGTTTAGTCTTTTTCAATTCAAGACATTTGTAAAGTACCTACATCATGAAAGAACATAGCATCTGGAGGCAGAGGGCCAGGGATCCTGACTCTTAATTCCCTCTCTGACTGGGGACAAGTCCCTTAATCTCTCTCTCTCTCTCTCTCTCTCTCTCTCTCTCTCTCTCTCTCTGCCTTGGTTTCCCCAGCTGTAAAGTGAGGGTTAGAACAGTTGACTTTCAAGGCACCTTCTGGATCTAAATCTATGATCCAGTGAGTGCAGGGGATCCAAAGGCAAAAAATGAGAGGACTTATATTCACCTGGGGGAATGTTCCAAATGGTGAGTCATGAGTGCTAACTAGCATCAACGTCACATTTTCAAGTTAAACACGAGCCACTTACTAACAACATGACTTAAGACAAGTCACAGCTTCTCTGAAAGTTTCCCCATTATTCCTCCTCTAAGGTGGTGTCTCTTCTGTTTACCTTTAGAATTGTTGTGAGGAATACCCTTAGTAAATTATAATGCCCTACATAAATATAGACTATTATGTATGTATATTGTGTGTGCATACATCCATGTATATGTATGTTTATTTGCATGTATGAACACATACACAGAAAGTATTAAAAAAAATCTTAGCATGATTTTAAGCTTTAGTTCTAGCTATGATCCCTCACCTCTGCAAAGAAAGGAGATTTTTCTCATTTTTTTTTCAAGGAACAAACTTGGTTATTATTTCATTCAGTTTAGTGTTTTATTGTTGTTGTTTTTCCCCCATTTGCTTCTGTTCATATGTCTTCCCCTTATTTCTCTGAATTCTTCATATTAGTCATTTCTTACAGCACAATCATGCTCTTATGTTTGTCTGCCACAATTTTTATGGGCATTTATACTTTAGCTTTAGTTACAATTGCACTAAGATTCTGTGTGTATATACATATACATATATTAGCAAAGTATACAGATGAAAAATAGTTACCAAATCATGTAAATCTTTTCTTATTTCTACAAGAGAAAAATACTTAAGTCTCCTTAGCCCCACTCTACTTGCTTACTTTCTTATTCATAGCCTCACTTCTTACTTCTAAGTAAGACATCTAAATTGGAGTCAGCAAACCAGCAAATCCCATTCACTTCTCAACAACTTGTATAAAAATTCATATTTAATTTTACATTCACTGTTATCGTCTTCATCACAAATTAACTCAGATCCTTGGAACACAGTGCTAATAAGGACAGTCATGGGTTTCATCCTTGTGAATGAAACCTTCATGGCCACAGACTACACCCTTAATCATGGGCAGCTGTCTTGTGAATCTAGGCTAATGGTCACACATTCCCAGGGGGAGCTGGGTATAAGTGGGTCAGCTTGAATATATCGACAATGAGAAAAACAGTGAAGCTTTACTGGCGGTAGAGATTAATTATAAATAGGTAGTAAGTATTCCATATTTGAAATAATTCAAACACATGATCATTTACTAATAGGAGAAAATATTTTCCTGAAGTTTCTCTGTCTAAACATACATACATGCATATATACACACACCTATGCACACTTATATGAGTCATAGCCTAAGAAATAATGCAGGGATTGAAGTCATGAGTAACTAAGTTCTACTTTTCTTCTTTTCCCTTTGAAGAACCTAAGAGTGTAGTGCCATGAAAGAAAGAAGCTGCCTCTATTTACTTATCATATAAGAAATGTGAGAAAATATTATTAGTCAATTTCTTGGAGGACCCAGAGATCAGTTCTTTCTTCCTTCCCTACCCCCAAAGTCCAGTTCTCCTTGAGACACTTCATCAAATCTCATCAGACAAACCCAAGGGAAAAAAAGGAATGGAGATCGATTCTTTTGTCTAGATGGACTTTGCCCTAATCAATTTGAGTGAGGGTCTTTTGCTTTCTTTCCCCTGATGTCATCTGTAAGACCACTTTCAAGTCATGTCAATCAATAGAGTTAAATGATGCTTAACCAATTAGATTTGTTTGATGTAAAATGACCCAGTTAGTCTTGATTAATGTATAATGACCCACCTCTATCAAAAGGGATAAAAAATCTGGACAGGAGCTATGTTAGCTTCTCTTTGGCTTTTTGGGACCACATGATTTTGCCTGTGTTCTCTCCATACTTTCTCTACCTGTGGCCTGAGACCATGAGAAGTTAGGGACACACGTGGTCACTCCTTTACTGTTATAATATTGATAAATTATATATGCTTACCCCAAACTGGTATCTATAGTAATTATTTTTAAATAGCACAGAAAACAAGAAAGAATATGAAAGAGCAAATGCATTCATACATGGTACTCTATTTTTGTGAGAATTGTAGCTTTGTGATTTATTGAGGTATTTTTTGAAATGAAATTACAAAAATTAATTATAGTAGTTAGATTATCTTTTCTATCAGCTCCTCATAATAGGGTTTCAAACACTAACTCAGGAATCATGTAGTTGTGGTTGTTGCCATAGAATTATGCATCTTTGTAAATAATCAGAAAACAGAATTCAAGTTTGTTTTTAATTCTCTTAGTTATGTGATAATTACTGCTGACATTTTTGACTGACATATTTTTATTTTTGTCTTCAACAGGGGATTATTTGGGAAACAAGGCTATCAGTGCCAAGGTAAGGGAACATTATAAAAAATGCTAATGTTAAAAAACAAACAAAAATAATATATTTAAATATCTCCATTTTCAATGATGAGCAAAACATTATATCTCAAATTAGAACCTAAATATTTCTATGTCCTGAAATTTGTTTATCCCTTCCTCTTCTTAACCTCTTTAATCTTTAATTTCCTCATCTGGAAAATAAATGTTTTGGAACAGATGGTCTTTAGAATCTTTTGTAATTCTAAAAGCTAATAGGCTTCTGTTAAGGTCCAGCAAAGATACTAAGATTCTATTTTGCTTATTTTGTTTTTATGGGGTTTTGGGGGGGTTTTTTTGGGGGGGGGAATTTCAGTCTTGAAGGATCATGGGCCAAGATGCCTATCATCATAAAGTTCAGAACTTTATGATGATTTTTTTTCTGAATTTCCTATGAAGGAAGAGAGACAGAGGAAGAGGAGAGATAGAGTAAAAGAAAAGGAGAGGGGCAACTAGGTGGCACAGTGGATAGAGCACTGGCCCTGGAGTCAGGAGTACCTGAGTTCAAATCCAGCCTCAGACACTTAACACTTACTAGCTGTGTGACCCTGGGCAAGTCACTTAACCCCAATTGCCTCACCAAAAAAAAAAAAAAGAAAAGGATAGATAAAAAAAGAGAGAGATAGAGGAAGAGAGAGAAAGAAAGAATACAAAGTAGACCAGAAAAGAAGACTATTTGTGATACCACAAATCATTAAAAGGTACATCTTACTTTTTAAAATATATATATATAAGTAATAAATTCAGAATATTACTTTTTTATGGAGCAATGAGTGTTAAGTGACGTGAGGGTTAAATGACTTGCCCATGGTCACACAGCCAGTAAATGCCAAGTGTCTAAATCTGGATTTGAACTCAGGTCCTCCTGAATCCAGGGCTGGTGCTTTATCCACTGCACCACCTAGCTGCCCCTCAGAATATTACTTTCAATGTTGTTCTCTCTGTCTCACTGAGCTTCCTTCTTTCTCTTCTGTTCATTTTTAAAGATGCTTCAATAACCTACTTTTATTTCTTTTTCTCCCTCTCTGTTTTATAATATTATTCAATTGATTACATTATGGATCTCAGGTTTTTTTTTTTTAACTTAAAATTTTTAGAAAGCGATCACAATACACTGTAAATGTAACAATACACTTCTTTCTCAAAGATAAAGTTTGGTTTTTAGGGTCTTTGTTGTTAGTGGTGATACTCACATAAGGACCACATATATAGTAGTGTATTGTATACAGGGACTAAGGCTTCTAGGTGGTACAGTGAATAGACTGCTGGGCCTGGAGTAAAAAAGACTCCTTTTCCTGAGTTCAAATTTGGCCTCAGACACTTACTAGCTGTGTGACCCTGGGCAACTCATTTAGCCCTATTTGCTTCAGTTTCCTTATCTGTAAAATGAGCTGGAGAAGGAATGGCAAACCACTCCAGTATCTTTGCCAAGAAAAGGGTCTTGATGGGTCAGACATGACTCATCGTCATCATCAACAGCAACAGCAACAGTATACAGGGACAGGAAATCTAAGTCCATTTTCAAGCCAGTGTCCCCAAAAAAACCAGCTGTGAGATCATTTAAGATGAAGATACTGATTTTTGTATGTGGACTCATTTAATTATTGTTCTGAGATCTAAACTACTTAGCAACACTAAAGAAAAGGTAGCATGAATAACACGAAGCCCCATTCTGAGATGGCTAGAGGCAAAGTTGGATAAGTTTTTTTCTAACAGTATAAAGGATACTGGAGTAGGGAAACATGAAGGCAGGGAGGCCAGTTTTGGAGCTATAGTCCAGGGGAAGGGTAAGAAAGTCCTGTCAATACAAGTAATAACAGTGGGGAAAGAAAAGAAACACCTTGATGGATGTGATCTTATAGGGGAAACAGCTAGATGAATTCCTTTTATTGGGGGGGGGGAGTTACTGATGATTTTTTTTTTTTTTGCGGGGCAATGAGGGTTAAGTGACTTGCCCAGGGGTCACACAGCTAGTGTCAAGCATCTGCGGCCGGATTTGAACTTGGGTCCTCCAGAATCCAGGGCCAGTGCTTTATCCACTGCGCCACCTAGCTGCCCCTGATGCTTTTTTATATCACCTTTATTTCCAAATTTATTTCTTCCTCTTTCCCCCTCCCTAGTCAGCCACCCCTTGTTACAAAGAATAAAAAAAGAAAGAAAGCAGCTGAGCAAAACTAATCAACATTTAACCAAGTCTGATAGTATATGTAATGTTCCTTTCCTTTGTTACCTCACCTCTGTTGAAAAGGGAAAAGCATTTTCTCATCTATTTTCTGGGACCAAACTCGATCATCATAATATTTAATTTGATGTTTTGTTGTTGTTTCCATTTGGTTCTGCTTACATTACAATGGATCCGTTTTCCCACATTTCTCTAAATTCTTCATAATCATCACTTCCTACAACATATCTGCCTACCACAACTTGTCAAACCATTTCCCAGTCGATGGGAAGCAACTTTGTTTTCAGCTCTTAGCTATCATAGAAAGTGCTGTTATGAATAGTTTGGAATACATGAGTCCTTCCTGTCTTTGACCTTTTCAGGGATAGGGAGGAGGGGATTTTCAGGGATGTACTGGAGCAAGCTTGTACCAGCTCAAGAGAACTGATTGTTAAATTTTCATTGGGAGCCCTTACACTTCACAATCAGCAAATGATACAAATCAGGGCTTCATATATTGTTTTATTGATTTCTAAACTTGAGAAAATAATGGGGAAAATATTATTAATGCAAATTAAACTTAAAAGTGTATTATACATACATTTTTTGGAGAGACCCAGTTGTTAGACATTTACCAACACCACACTGAGTATATACCTAGAGATGGGCTGATGGTTGATTTTTCATTCCACCATCTTGGCATTGTTTAGAACTAGCATTTATTTATCCACTTACCATTATATTTTTAGCTACGAGTTTTTCTAATGCATATTTTTTTAAATTTCATAGTCTGCACCTGTGTTGTTCATAAGCGCTGCCATCATCTGATCGTTACTGCCTGTACTTGCCAAAATATAAATAAAGTGGATGCAAAGGTAAGGAGAAAATTCTCTTATCCAAGATTTATTGTAATTATGCAATCAAATTGACTCTCCTTGTTACTCCTTAATTACTTACTATTACACAGTTATTCTTTCAGTATTAGCACTTGCTTGGTTCTGCTTAAGATAATTAAATCCATTATTTGTCGTGAGCAACTAGGTGATGTGGTAGATAGAGTGCTGGGCCTGGAGTCAGAAAGACCTGAATTCAAATCCAACCTCAGACACATACTAGCTGTGTGACCCTCAGCAAGTCACTTAACCCTGTTTGCCTCAGTTTCCTCATCTGTAACATGAGCTGGAGAAGGAAATGGCAAACCACTCCAGTATCTTTTTCAAGAAAACTCCAAATGGGGTCATGAAGAGTTGGATGTAACTGAAACGACTGAATGGCAACAATTTTGTCTACATTCTGTGGATTTTCCTTATTTCAGATTTATCTTCTTCCCAAATTTATTGCCAGAATTCAGGAAGAATGTTGCTGAGATTTGTATTATAAAATCTTTATTTCCAGGGGGTAGCTAGATGGCGCAGTGGATAGAGCACTGGCCTTGGAGTCAGGAGTACCTGAGTTCAAATCCGGCCTCAAAAACTTAACACTTACTAGCCGTGTGACCTTGGGCAAGTCACTTAACCCCCATTTCCTCACTAAAAAAAAAAATCTTTATTTCCTTCTATTTACCAAATTTTAGTGGTAATGGCCAACACTCTGATAACAATTGCAAAGTTATTGTAGTCTAGAGGAAATAATGTTGAACTTGGAAGCAGAAAAACTTTATTTGAATAATGGATCCTTCATTAACTACTTAAATAAACCTTGGAAAAAAATTCACTTTATGCTCTTGGGCCTCAGTTTCTTCATTTATTAAATGGAGTTAAACTGGATTCCAATTCTAACATTTTATGATTCACTCTCATTTTTTCTCCTTGACTATTGTTTAGCTAGGGCAAGCATAGTTTTGGAGAATTATTGATATTTGACAATTGACATGATTTTGTTAGGAAGTATAATTCTGTAGTGCTTAACTCTTGTGTAATACACAGACAAGAACTGAGTACTATATTTAGAAATATGAACAGGAGCTTAAATGAAGGAATTTAAAAGTTAGGGGTAATATACACAATTAAGTTTAAATCTTGCCATCTCTAAGTGTGTTATTATTGCCTCCCAAATCATGTCATAATGCTCATTTTTAGTTTCATTTTATTCTAGGGACAGTTTTTGGACCATGCCAGCTGGGGTTTTCCTCTCAGTTCGCTAAAACTTTCGATGTCAGGCAAAAACCCAGACAAAACAACAAAATAAGTTGGAAATGTTAATACACATTTTTGATAAATTCATTTTATGACAGTAAAGAAAAGGCATTACCATCAGCTTTGCTTCTGTGTCCTAAGGGCCATGGGATCTTTCCATCTTATTTGCCACTGAAACCTTCCATGTGTGTTATCTCCCCCATTAGATTGTAAGCTCTTTGAAAGCAGGGGCTGCCATTTTTCTATTTGCATCCCCAGTGTATTGCACACAGTAATTACTTAACATATGCTTTTCCCATTCCACTTTTTGGAACATATGCCCTAGATACCATTTATTGCTGTGATATTATTTCTTGACAAAAATATGTGATAGAAAGCTTTCTTATTATCCATGAAGCCCTGGGAGAGTCATTTCTACCCTCTGAGCCTCAATTATCTAATTTGTAAAATGAGAGGTGGGATGTTGTATTGCATGGTCTCTAATGCCCCTTTGGAATCCTAAATACTTTTCCTGAAGAAGACTATAGAAGGACATTTAATTCTGAAGCAAAATATTCAGAAGTTTGGGGAGATGAAAAGAGAAGGGTCTAGTTGTACCTGGAAATTTTGTTTTAAAAAAAATAACACAATTACTTCACAAGTAAAAACAACAACAACAAAAAAAAATTGGGGCAGCTAGGTGGCACAGTGGATAGAGCACCGGCCCTGGATTCAGGAGGACCTGAGTTCAAATCCAGCCTCAGACACTTAACATTTACTAGCTATGTGACCCTGGGCAAGTCACTTAACCCCAGTTGCCTCACAACAACAACAAAAAAAAAAACCCAAAAAACAAACAATTACTTCACAAGTAAGCCAATGAATAGAGATCTAAAGAGTACCACTATGAGGGGGTGGCTAGGTGGCACAGTGGATAAAGCACCGGCCCTGGATTCAGGAGTACCTGAGTTCAAATCTGGCCTCAGACACTTGACACTTACTAGCTGTGTGACCCTGGGCAAGTCACTTAACCCCCATTGCCCCACAAAAATAAACAAAAAAACAAACAACAAAAAAAAGAGTACCGCTATGTAAACCACAGGGCTCTGTCAAGACCAGGTGGCATTGTCATAATTGATATTTTGGGGGGAATAGCCTATCAGTTTTTAAACAAATATCTGCTTTAATGTTTAGTGAAGTCACATCTCCCATTGTTTCTTGTCTTTTTTGCAGAATTCTGAACAGAGATTTGGAATCAACATTCCCCACAAATTCAGTGTTCACAACTACAAAGTGCCCACCTTCTGCGATCACTGTGGCTCCCTGCTTTGGGGAATAATGAGACAAGGACTGCAGTGTAAAAGTGAGAGATTGTCATTTACATTTTTTTGTCATTCCAAGGTATAGGCTCCTGAGATTCCAAAGAAATCAAAGCTGGGCTCTGATGATTGGTCTTAGATATTTTGCAAAACTTTAAAGTGGGTCTTGTATTCACATCAACTGGTATTGATTATGGTGTGCCAGACATGTTGAATATGTCTTAAAAGCTGCTGGTGAAAACAAAACTGCTTTGATAAAATGTTGAAATATTAAGTCAAATGTTGAAAAAATTATAATAAGTTGTTTGGAGGAGGGTAATGGCTGATGGTATTTGGGAGTAAAAGAACGTGAATGGATGGGGGAGGAATTTGGATATTATGTAGAAAATTGTAGTTTAGTAGCTATAGATGCTGTCATGAAGGAGAGACAGGAACAAATTTTTTGGGGGTGGGGTGGGCAATGAGGGTTAAGTGACTTGCCCAGGGTCACACAACTAGTAAGTGTCAAGTGTCTGAGGTTGGATTTGAACTCAGGTCCTCCTGGATCCAGGGCCTGTGCTTTATCCACTGCGCCACCTAGCTGCCCCCTAACAGGAATGAATTTTAAGAAAAATTAGGTCAGCGTTTTTCTCTGTGGGTTTTTTTTGGGGGGGAGGAGGGGCTAGTACATGTTTTGTTTTTTGAAGACTGGGTTTCTGCATCTCATTCAGACTGGAAATACAGCGGTCACTTACAGGTGATTCCACTACTGATCTTAGGAGCTTTAAACTGCTCTGTTTCTGAACTGGGCTGATGATGAATGGGACAGGAAGAGCCATGTAGGTAACCCAGGGTGTTCCCTTTCCTGCCAGGGTGCTTGCTAACCCACAATTTTATTGTGTCCATATTGCTCTCTCCCTATCTCTCTGTCTCTCCCTCCCTTCCCTGCCACTCCATCTCCATTTTTTTCTGTCTGTCTCTCTGTGTTTCTGTTTCTGTCCGTCTCTCTGTATCCATCATCTTTTTGTCTCTCTATCTCTATTTCTGTCTATCTCTACTTCTGTCTCTTTCCCTGTCACTCTTTCTTTGTCTCTCTTTGTCTCTGTCTCTGTCTCTCTTTGTTTATGACTCTGTTTCTCTATCTCCCTCTCCCCCTCGCCCACTCTTCCTTGCCCTTAAGCATCTCATATACTATGATAGCTTTGTTTGGTTCCCATTGTCTGTGATAATATAGAAATTTGACCATGTCCTTCCTCAGCTGTATATTTGTAAGAGAGATTGATCTGAAAACAAACAAAACAAACAAAACAAAAAAATTGGGCAGCTAGGCGGTACAGTGGATAAAACACCGGCCCTGGATTCAGGAGGACCTGAGTTCAAATCCGGCCTCAGACACTTGACACTTACTAGCTGTGTGATCCTGGGCAAGTCACTTAACCCTCATTGCCCCGTCAAAAAACAACAACAATAACAACAAAAACAAGAGAGATTGATCTGAGGCAGCCCTAGCCCTCTAGGGGCAAATGGGAGAGTTCCTACTGTTATAATAGGGCAAGAAAATTTGAGGTCCCTTTCTGTAAAAAGGATTTAATAAGGCAAGAGCAGAGCCATCGTGTTCTGTCAAATGGGTGTTACAGCTATTTCATAGCCAGTAATTTAGGGGTTGTTTGTCTTGAGTAATCACCCATAAAGAGTTGCCTTCTCAATTTCACAGGCATGGAATGCACCAACCCTTCTTGAGCTACTTAAGGGTAAAGCTAAATAATTAATAATACTAATAACAATAACTCACATTTACACAACACCTACTATGTATCCGGAAATGTGCTAAGCACTTTGCAAATCTTATCTCATTTTACTTTCACAACAACCCTCAGGGGTAGGTGCTATTGTTATCCTTATTTAACAGTTGTGGAAACTGAGGGAAACAGAGGTTAAATGATGTGTCCAGAGTCACATAGCTAAGTGTCTCAAATTAAGATTTGAATTTAGGTCTTCCTAACTCCAGGTCTACTGTGCCACCTCACTGCCTACGAATTTATGAATTGGAGGCAAAGAAAAGAGGGAAGAAAGTAGGGATCTTGGTGAGTGTAGCTATAGTGAAACAGCCTAGATATTTTTTTCAATGAGAAGATACCTACAAAAAAATAAATCTCCTCTCTCAGAAGGACCTCAGAGGTCATCTAGTCTACTACTCAGTGGCTCATTTTTTAAAAGAACTTTCCAGGCTACTAGGATACCATTTAATAATTCCTTCCTATAGTACACAATATGACAACCTTAGCTTATAGGAAACCTTAGTTATTCTACAAAGCCAAGCATTCTCTATCAGTAACCCCGTAAGGCTCCATTTACCATACAGCCTAAAATGAGAAGTGAAACACTTTTGTTGGTAACATTGCATCCAGTATTGCTTTGCTACCTTTTTTGGGTCTTAGATTATTTAAATATTGCATGAGACTAGAACAAAGCAGCACTGACCTTAAAAAGAAAAAATGTTCAGGGGGGAAAAAAACCTTGATTATTTCTGTGAAGCAGTATAGAACCACAGCTTGAGAACCACAGCCCCACAGGATGCCTTAACTATTGTGCATCACGTCTTTCTCACCTCAACAATACCCAGAAACAGCAGGTGTCGTTATTCAGAGGTTTGCCATCAGAGAGAATGTTTCCACTGCGTCCATTTAATGTGATATTAAGCCTTTTGTTTCACTGATGAGAAAAATAGAGTTAGTTAACATGCTTCCATTTCTTTTTTTATTTAATTGAACTAAAATTATCTGTGCTGTGAACTTTTAGGTCTTTATTTTAGAGTCACAGAGAGGCTGACACGGAGTGGGATGATTACAACAACAACAATTATAATAAGAGCTAACATTTATATAGTGCCTACTATGTGCCAAAGCACTAAACTAAGTGCTTTATGATCATTTCATTTAGTGGGTAGAGGATCATCTTTGGAGTCAGGAACATAGGAGTTCAAGTGTTGCCTCTTACAGATAGTAGCTGAATGAACACAGGCAAGAAAATTAACTTCTCAGTCTCCCAAGCAGCTTTCTAAGATGCTAAGTTCCAGATGAATTATTGATCTGCATTGGTAGAGGGAGTTTCCATACACCAAAAAAGATTTTTGAGACAAAAGAATCACTATGATGTGTGTATATAATATATATGTGTGCATAATATAAATATAAACATTATATACGAATATATTATATAGTTTGGATGAATATATGATGCCACAGAGAAAAAACCCTATATTAAATACATTATTATGCAATATTCTCAGTTTTCTATCTCTGTCAAGAACACCCTAAGTGGCATTAAGGTGACCCTCATAATAGCTATAGTTTCTCACAATGACGATATGTCTTTTACAGGATGTGTAGACCCTATCTCAGTCCATTAGAGCAAGAAAGCTGTTTTTTTTCAGCCATACATATTTTCTTTTTTTTTTTTTAATAAACATGGATCCTTTTTTTCTTTCCCCAGTCTGTAAAATGAATGTACATAAAAGATGCCAAGCCAATGTGGCACCCAATTGTGGAGTGAATGCAGTGGAGTTAGCAAAGACCTTGGCAGGAATGGGACTTCAACCCGGAAATATTTCTCCAGCTTCGGTGAGATTTTGCTTCCTTTCATGTGTTGCCTTTATGGGCTATATAAATATGGGAAACTTGAGTCGGAGTCCTCATCTCTAAAAACCTTAATCTTCCTGTTCAAAGCTGACCTGGGCAGATGCAATGGATTTATTACTTTCTTTTAAGAGCATTTCACTCTGTAAACAAACTTCTTACCATTAGTCAGGGATTGTTCTGTCTGCCTAGTTGAATTAACCTGTGGTTTAAAACATGCACTAATGGTGACTTGAAGATCTATAAATAAAGAGAAGAATAAAAAATAATTCAGGGTATAGTCAAAATAGCATCAGGCTTGGCACTGGAGGAAGTTTTAGGCCCTGTGCTATCCCTGATTTGCTGTGTGACCTTGGAAAAATCTCTTAACCTTTCTGGGCCTGTTTCATTACCTGTACCTTGATGGCTTAGATGATCTCTTAGATGTGTGCTAGCTTTAAAGTTCTTTGGTTCTATGATTCATGCTACGCAGAACTCTTTTTTTTTTTTTTTTTTTTTGAGCAGGGGGAGCTGTGGGGTTGAGTTGCCAAGGGTCACACAGCTAATATGGAGCTTTTTTCAATATGTCAGTGAGGACTTGCTATTGGGGAGCGGGGAGGGAATCTCACTAGAGAAAGGGCGGACCATTTATTGTCTATTACGAACCAGGAACTGTGCTAAGCCCTTCATAAATATTATTTCTTTGATCCTCACAACAACCCTGGGAGGTAAGTATGATTATGATACCCAGTTTACAGTCAAGGAAACTGAGGCAGAGGTTAAGTGACTGTCCAAGACTCCACAGCTACTAAGTGTCTGAATCCAAATTTAAACCCAGATCTTCCTGACTCAAGGCCCAGAGCTCTACCTATTGCGCCCCCTGGCTGCCTCTAAAAAAAAAGCCAAATTCCATCTTTACAATGTACTTACTCCTTGTGTGATCTAGGATTATAACAACTAGCTTTTGTATATAGCACTTTAAGGTTTACTAAGAGTTTTATGTGTTTTTTTTCTGTTCTCCTCATGTTATATGTGAATAAATGCATATATACATATCAGAAGATACTTTATAACCTCTGATATGTTATCCTCGTAACAATTCTATGAGTTAGGTACTATTATTATTAGCCCCACTTTATATATAAAGAAACTGAGGTTCACAGAGGATTAAGTGACTTGCCCTTGGTCACACAGCTACTGTTTGTCTGAGGCAGGATTTGAATCCCGGTCTTCCAGATTTCCAAACCAGATGGTCTATTCATTGTATCATCCAGTAGCACTGGGCAAGGGCCTTTCTCTGGATCCCAGTTTCCTCTTCTGTGAAATAAGGACGTTGTAAATCCCAGTTCTGTGATCCCTAGTGAATGTGAGTTGTTATGACAGCTTTCCTGCCTCATGATTGCAGGGGGCTGCACAGGGTTAAGAGAGTAAGTCATGTTGAGGGCCGCAGAGAATAGTGGTGTCGTCTGCTAGTGTTGTCATAGGATTCTAAAAAGAATTGGCACCATATTCCAGTCATAAGGGACAGCCAGCACAATGACTTGGAGAGAAGAGGTGGAGAGTCTTGGGTGGCGAATCACAGGTAGGCCATTATAGCCAGACGATCGTGGAGGGCATTGAGGAGGAGAATGGTTAAGAAGACTGGAAAGATAGGAAGATGCTAGGTTGTAAACAGTTTTAAATGCCAAATTGAGATGGTTATATTTGATCCTAGAGATAATAAAGAGGAAGCCAGTGGAGATTATTAAACAGAGGGATGATATAATCAGACATGCACTTTAGGAAAATCACTTTGCCAGCTACGTTGAGTATAGACTGGAATGGAGAGTGACTCTTGGCAGAAAGACCAATTAGAATCAATACAAAAAAATAGCATAAGCCTAGGAGGTATGACCCAAGGTTTGAGAAGCATATACAAGATAATGAACAAGCCCACTCCCTCCCTCCCCACACACCCACTTCTTAAGGGGAATCTTAAGGCAGAGCCCACTACTTGCCACATGGGAGAGTTGAAATAAGAGACTCTGAAACTATCTTTTCTTTTAATTGATGTGGCACCCTGCTATCATGAAAAGAGAAGGCCAAAGGGACCTTTCAGGGTTTGCAAACATGCCAAAAGCCAAGATCTTTCAGTGGAGGGTTGTCACATGACCAGAAGCATCCAGGGAGTTTGTCAGCTCTGACAAGCTCAAACACATGCAGTCTGCTGAAAGCAGACAGGGCCTACCTGCCCAAGCCAAGCTATACCTAAAAGAATTGAAGTCTAAGATAAAGGAGATGATAGTGAGAGATTACCTAGCCACTTTTGTTTTGTTTTGTTTTTGTTTGTGCAATGAAGGTTAAGTGACTTGTCCAGGGTCACACAGCTAGTAATTCAGGTCTTCCTGAATCCAGGGCCAGTGCTTTATCCACTGTGCCATCTAGCTGCACCCCCAAGCCACTTTTAAATTCAATTTTCTAGGCTCAGAAAAATTATATTGAGGGTATTGAAATCTTTGCCCTCCTTTTCCTGCTCACATCTGACATTTTTATGATACTTCACAATTTACCAAAGAATTTTGTTTCCATTAACCTGTTTGCTCCTCATAATAACTGTGAGGTAAGCAGGCTAACTATTACTGTCAGCTTTTAACAGCTGATGAAGCCAAGGCTTAAAAGAAGTTAACTAGCTTGCCTAAGGTCACAGAGCTAGTATGGCAGAGCTAAAATGATTCCCACCTTTGTGCGCCTTCCCCAACACTATTCTATAGATGTGATAATGGAGCCACTAGCATTAGTCTTTGGAAAATCACAGAGAAATACTGTGAGACAAGCAACTACCCCATTTTTCAAGAATGGAGATATGGTAGCTTATGAGACTAGAGTCCAATGAACTTAACATCAATATAAGGTAACATTCTAGGACAGATAATTCATTAGATGATTTGGAAGTAGATAGAAAAATTAGTAACTAGCAGAAGCCAGCAGGAATTCTAAAAGAAGTGAAGCCAAACTAACTTCATTATTTTTTTATAGTCTTTAGACCTAATCAGGGGAATGCTACAAATATGGTATATCTAGATCTCAGCAAAATATATTGCAATACCTCTTGATATTCTTGTGGGCAAGATGGAGAAAAACGTGTGCTTGATGACACTATAGTTAAATAAATTCATATCTAGTTGAACTATGCTATGATCAATTTGTTTTTTTATCAGTCCCACTCTGGAATAGGTTTCCTTTGGATGCTAGGCGAACCTGTCCTTGGCCTTATCCTGTTCAGCATTTTTATTAACATCTTGGATGAAAACAGAAAAAGCATGGTTATAAATTTTTCAGATGACTCAGAGCAAGGAAAGGTTACTGAATGTAATGGATGACAGAATCAGACATCAAGAAAAAATATATTTTACTAGGCTAGCAATAGGAGACAAACTCAAATAAGATGAACTTAAACCAGGATAAAGGTAGAAATCCATACTTCGAGTTTCAAAAAATTACACACTTCTTCCACTTCTGTGGAATTATGACCAAAAAAAAATTGAAGAAATTAATGTTATAAATTAAAGGTCAAAATAGGGTTATACATTAAAAAATTTCTATAGCCTCAACCAAATTTTAAAACAACAACAATAAATGACTTCACCAGAGTTGGAAAATATAAGATAAACACTCAAAAATGTTTTATTATATTCTAAAAATAAACTTCAAGAAAATATTTTTATCTTTATTTTATTTACATATTGATATGTTTATTTATTATTTATGGCCATTTTAATAATTATACGGCAAATATTATTGTATTTGTTATATCATAATTCATATACCATCTTTTTATAATTATTCTATATTTTTCAATTTATTTATATATTATTTATCTTTATTTTGTAAACCTAATTTATAACACACACACACACACACACACACACAAAGCCCCTGAAATAGTTGGGAATTGATTTTCTTAGGGTATTTGATAAAGTTTTTCGTGATGTTCTTATGAAAAATATGGAAATGGGGTTCCATAATAGATCTTTCTACCTTAGAAACATCCTCTCCTTCACCTTGCCCCCCTCCCTTGTTGATCCTGTTATACTCTCTTTGTCCCAATTTGACTGGGATAGACAGAATAAGTTCCAGAGGGGGAGAATATACTACTCTCCTCAGTAGTCCAAACAGGGGTCTGTAGGTAAATGTTAATATGGGGATGCATACTGCCTTTGCATCAGAGGGGTGGTGGGTTATAAGAGCAATATTCAATATACATGTACATATACATGTTATATATTATGATAATATAATGTAATACATATATAATGAAGCATACATTTGAACACATTGGCAATATGTTGCTTTGTTTTATTGTATTATGTTTTGTTACATGGAAAATGTTCTGTGGTGTAGTGGAGTCATTAGGAAATGATGGTGATTTTTAAAGGAGAATCATTAAAACATTTATCTTTTAAAATAAAATAAAAATCAAAGAGCCTGGACAAATAGAGGATAAAAGAAAATGCCATTAAAAACCCCAACACTGCTATGAAACTTTGAGTTCTGTTCTTGTATCCCCATCCCCATTCCCACTATCACCAGCATAACCACCTCCTCACCTGACCAGGAAATGAAATATGAGTTAATAGTTTTAATACTCATAAAATTTTTTTGGTTTTTTTTTTTTTCAGTTGGAAGAGAATAATAGTTAAATGTGCTTTCTGACTAAGCTGAGGGTTGTCTGGTACCATTTCATTTACTCAGTTAATAGTTATCTGGATTTCTGGTCCAGTACGCAGAGGTCAAATGGCAAACCTTTCTTTACAGTTGCTAATGTAGATTTCATTGGCTAAAAGGGCTAAAAGCCATAGACATTTTAGACTTTTGATCTGCAAAGTGGTAGATTCACTATTATAAATGCCATGAATATGAGAAACCTGAAAAAAAATCACAAATCATTTTGACTTCCAAAAAGCTTCTTATCATTTGGGGGGAAGGAGGCAGTAATTGTGATTATATTATAAGAAAAGGGTATGAACTTGGTGGGGTTAGCCATGTTTGGCTGAACACATTCTCCGTTTAGATATGGTGGCAGTTCTCAGATCTTAAAATACTCAGTCCAAGTGTGAAGGCTGCTCCCCTAGGAAATGGCCAGCAGGTGGCACTCTTGAAATTTGATGACTATGCTGAAGTTCCTCAGAGGTTCCATCTTTAAAAAGTTTCCGCCAGAAATGATAGTAAATCACCACAAATCAGGAACTGGTGTTGATGGAGCTTTGTATGGAGGAACATGGCCATATATCAAACTGAAGCAATTCCTTTATGAATGTTTTATTGGGATGTAGATGATACCCCTATAGAGGATATCTTGCCAGTTTTAGAGTATCATATACTCCCTTTGAGATTTCTGAGTAACTCTTTTTTGCTTCTTTCCCCTGCAGAAGCTAATTTCCAGGTCACCCCTGAAGCGACAAGGAAAGGAAAGTATAAAAGAAGGCAATGGTATTGGTGTATCCTCATCTAACCGCCTTGGTATTGAAGATTTTGAATTCATCCGAATGTTGGGAAAAGGCAGTTTTGGGAAGGTTAGTTTTGTCTCAAATTAATAAGTGATTGTTATTTTTACTGAATGGTACTTGTATGACTGTAGAAGCATAGATTTAGAACTCAAAGGGCCCCTTTGAAGTCATCTTTTCCAAACCCCTCATTTTACAACTGGGGAAACTGAGGCACAGAATGGGCTATCTTTCCCCAGGACACACAGGTAATAAGTAGTAGAGCCAAGATTCAAACCCAAGTTCATATCTAGTACCATGCTTCCCTTCTTTTTTCCCAGTTGCATCCATGATGTGTGTTCTCTAACATTCCTGATTTATGTTGTGCAATAGGTGATGCTTGCCAGAATAAAAGAGACTGGCAATCTCTATGCTGTGAAAGTATTGAAGAAGGATGTGATCCTCCAGGATGATGATGTAGAATGCACAATGACAGAGAAAAGGATCCTGGCCCTGGCCCGAAATCACCCCTTCCTTACCCAATTATTCTGCTGCTTTCAGACCCCTGTAAGTATGATTTGGTCTTCTCCTATAGAAG
This sequence comes from Dromiciops gliroides, assembly GCF_019393635.1. Taxonomy (NCBI): domain Eukaryota; kingdom Metazoa; phylum Chordata; class Mammalia; order Microbiotheria; family Microbiotheriidae; genus Dromiciops; species Dromiciops gliroides. The sequence goes on from NC_057862.1 coordinate 250,830,613, forward strand.
TTGAAAGTAATTGTATATGGAGAATATAAAGGCAACATATTATTAGAATTTTCTTTAACCCAGCTTTACCTAGATCACAGTAATGCAATAAAAGGTTCTGTACTAAGTATTAAACTAGCAGACCCATTCCTGCGCCTGCCTGTGGCTCTATGACATTGGGTAGGGAATATTTTCCATCCATTTACTAATGCTGATTTACTGGTAGATGGGTTAGAGACCATTTGAAAACTTTCACATAAAGGATTTAATGATTATACAAAAATTTTAAATCAAAATGCATGTTGGAGAATTGTCCTTGTGAGTTTTGCTGAACACTGTTCCCAGTTCTCTGTATAGTTCTGGGTCAGAGTCAGGACTGCCAATCCCGAATCCCATAACCAGAATAAGCCCAGAAGGGCCAATTCGATACAGAGCCATACTTCCCCATACTTTTCTAGTGGGTGGAACCTTTTTTATTTAAAAAAATTCAACTTACCCTTTTATGATTAATTGTACTATTACTAATTATTGGTACTATTAGTTGTACTATTCTTTTTTTGGTTTTTTGGTGAGGCAATGGGGGTTAAGTGACTTGCCCAGGGTCACACAGCTAGTTAAGCTAGCCTCCCCCTAGTTGTACTATTCTTAATGTCTGTTGGTTGGGAAAAAATATATAATGACGGGGCAGCTAGGTGGCACAGTGGATAAAGCACTGGCCCTGAATTCAGGAGGACCTGAGTTCAAATCTAGCCTCAAACACTTGACACTTACTAGATGTGTGACCCTGGGCAAGTCACTTAACCCTCATTGCCCCGCCAAAAACAAACAAAAAACCAAAACAAAACAAAACACCCATGTGTGTGTATATATATATATGTATATATATATGTAATATGTATAATGACAATATGCTATTATAAATAGAGTAGAACTTTTAAATGAATTTGTATTTCATTCATCACAGTTGCATCTATGTGCATTTGAAAATAGTAATATATGTGTTTGTATATGTATATATATGTGTGAGTATTTGGATATACATCTATATTTGAGAGAGAATTTCTTCAATCAATTTATGAATCAATAAGTATTCATTAAATGCCATCACATGTCAGACACTGGGTTAGTCACTGGGGATATAAATACAAAAATAAGACAATCCCTGCTCTCAAGGAGATTACTTTCTACTGAAGAAATATCTGTCTATTGGAGGTATGTTTACTTATTATTCTGAATCATTTAATCAGATGGACCTCTTATAATAATTCTGCAGCCAAAGAGTTGGAAACCATTGTAGAATCCCCTGGGGAAACTCCTCTGGCAAAAAATTGTTAAAAGGACCAGTGGGATGCTCTATTGATTCCAGATATGATTCATGCATTGAAGAATAACCTGAAAATGAGGTACAAGGATCCAGTGTAGTAGAAAACCAATCCAAGTGAATGAACCCTACCACTTTCTTCTCTAAACAGGCCTATACCCTTGAAAGCCTTTTGTATTATGCAGCCTGGTGTCTATCACAATCCTTTGTAGATAATAATTGTTTAGCCAAATGAATGAATAAATGAAAGGAATCTACTCTGTTCCTTCTTTGGCCCTACTTTTCCTCTGACTCCAATTCTCTTTGGCTAAATATACTGTCTTCTTTCTTTTAAGTTATAATATGCTTTATATTCTATTTTATCTTATGATATAAGGGAAAGAAATATTTAGACCAAAGATTTAGTAAAACCTTGGTCAGAATTACCTGTTTACACAGTGATGTCACTTTTGTAATATTCCATGCTTCCTTCCATCATCTTGTCCCTCATCTTCATTCAAGCATTTATCCAGCACCTATTTATTATGCATCAAGCACTATGCACATTGGGAATATAGAAATTAAAAAGTTAAAGTCCATGCCCTCAAGAAACTTGCATTCTGTTGAGGTAAATCAACATGTATAAATATATTCTCCATCTTGCTTGGGTAGCATGAAATGAAACATCAGGTTTCTTTCCCAGTGCCTGTACTCATAGAAGTGGTTTATTTAGAGACTAGATAATAATAATAACAATACTTTAATAATCCATTATTTCATCAATGTGCCTATTCTCACTAATTCACACTGAACTCCATATAATCTTCATGAGATGTTTATAGTAGAAACTGTTGACATCAGGGGTGATAAACACTATGATGAAAATTTGGAAAGACTGGTCCTTGAATAATAGTTTGATTAAGAGTCTGTTTCCAGGTCACTTGCTACTCATTCAATTATAGTACCAGTAAACTTGAAGCATTTCCAGCTTGGTAGGAACAAGAATCAGCTCCATGCCATGATGAAACATCTAAGTGATAACAATGAACTTCATTTCTATAGCCCTTTATTGATTATCAGTACCTTGTGGCATAGTAGGGGAATGGTCTTGGGAATCAAGAAAATGATAAATTTGATTCTGGTTTTTGATTTTGACTAGCTGTTTGACCATGGGACAAGTTATTTAACATTTGGAGCTTCAATTTCTTCTTCCACGAAGAAGGATAATAAGACTTACAGTTAGGGAGATGCTAAGCCATCTGAAACTGACTTTGGAGAGCTTATTGTTAAATTTTAGTGCGAGCATTTATACCTCAGATTGGCAAATGTGGCAAATCAGAGCTTGATTTGTTGTTTTGTTGATTATGTAGGATTTTTTAAAGTCTGCTCTTCAAAGTTTTAGGGAAACATTTTCTAGCACATCTCTGCCTATAGTCCATGATTTACAAGATGACTATCAGTGTCGTAGGAGAAAACATGTGTAAAGCATTTTATGCATCTTTACACACTGTAAAGTTTCAGATATTATTATTACATAGAGTGCTATGTAATAAACCTTACAGTGGTAAGGTTTCCAAAGTAATTTCCTCACAACAATAATAGCTAATAATTATAGCATTTCTATGACACTTTAATATTTGCAAAGGGCTTTCACACATCTCATTTTATACTCACAGCAACCCTGGGAGGTTAGGTGCTCTTATTGTCCCATTTTACAAATGAGTGAAAAGCAACCACATAAGGTAGGTAGCACACAAATATTAGCAACAAGGAAACTTATTTTATTTGTAGAGAGAGGAAGTGTTTAATGCCTAATGTCATGTGGTGAGCAAGTAAAAAGCAGGAAATCTAACCCATCTCCTTAACTCTAGCAACCTAAATAGTCTTTAATCAGCTGGCAATATTTAAACCTGGATAATAAATATTTCTTTGTCTGATATTTCTTCTAACTATTGGAACAATTTTTTTTAAATTTCCATTTTTGACTTCTGGGAAACATCTTACCTAGGGTTATGTAAAAAAAAAAAAATTGCTTCTGAAACTTCAGATGATGCTAACAGTAAAGTGGGGAAAATATTAGGAAAGGAATGAACTCTTTTGAGAAATATTCGGAGCCATTTGAATACATTATTACACACTAGATGTTTTCAGGAAGCATTGCAGATTATCCAGTATATCAGAATATATGCATTTGTGAAATTATCTGAACAACAGAAGCTGTCTTCAGAGTTTCAGACCTTAAGTTTAATTGCTGCATTTTTCCTAGTAGCTAATTCAAGTTAGGCCACTAGATGGCAGTCATTGCCACAAAGTCATTTTAATAGTTAAGGTATTAAAACTTAAAATTTAGCATCTATACTCCACAATTCTTCTTTTTTTTTCCCTGGATTTTTCTATTTTGAGGTTTTTCATCATTGCTCTGATTTTTCTCTTATAACATGACTAGTGCAGAAAGAGGTTTAATGTTATTTTATATATATATATATGTGTGTATGTGTGTGTGTGTGTATATATATATATGTGTGTATGTGTGTGTGTGTGTGTGTGTATATATATATATATATATATATATAAAACCTATGTCAGATTACCTGCTGTCTAAGGGAGGGGAGAGGGAGGGGAGGGAGGGAGAAAAATCTGAAATTGGAAAGCTTATATAAACAAAAGTTGAGAACTATCTTTACATGTGACAGGAAAAAAATAAAATACTTTATTTAAAAAGAAAAGAAAAGAAAAATAGAAAAAGCCAAAAAAAAAACCCTTAAAATTTACACTAAGACTATTGGGATATTTTATTTCCATCTAAAAGATGAATTGGTTGGGCTGATGGGGGAGCAGTGGATAGAGTGCCAGGCCTGGAGTCAGGAATATTCCTCTTCCTCAATTCAAATCTGGCCTCGGACATTTACTAGTTGTGTGAACCTGGGCAGGTCATTTAACCATGTTTGTTTCAGTTCCTCATCTGTAAAAAAGAGCTGGAGAAGAAAATGGCAAAACATTCCTGTATCTCTGCCAAGAAAATCCCAAATGGAGTCATAAAGACTTGGACAGTACTGAATACCAACAACAAACATTTCTACCTAAGAGGGTCTGAATTGGAGTGTTTTTTTTTTTTAAAGAAAAAGAAAAATAATTAGCAGCAGCAGTTCCCTCTGAATTAAAAGGAGTTTTTTCCTTTTTGTTTTTTTTTTTACATTCTCACAGATGAGAGTTAAAACGTAATCTCTTTTTTCTTCCCTCTTTTTCTATATGCATTTATATCACAATTCAGATTTTTGTGGTAATTATACCTTGTTTACAAAGTCCTGCAATTTAATTTGTACACACTGATATTCACTTCTTATATTCAGCCCAATACCAACCTCTCCAGATCACTTTGGATACTGATAAGTTATCTGTCCTAGGCATAAAGACATTTGAGGTCATGGATTTTACCCATTGTTTTCTTAGAATTTTGTCTCCTATGAACTTCTCATAGGATCATAAGAGCATAAACTTATGAAAGGGACATATCTAGGACTAAAAATAGACTAAATAGTCTAGGAAACTGAGGCCCACATATATAAAGTCACTTCCTCAAAGCCCTAAAGGGAGTAACCATTGGAGGTAGGATTTGAATGTGCATCTTTTCAGTCCATAGTCTGTGTTCTTGATATTTTGATAAGGTGCCTTTACCAACTGCTATTTCTCTTCCTTCATTGTAGCTATTCCCAATGATATCTAGCTTGGCAGTTTTCTTCCTCCCCCATTCCTTTTAATTTAAATCCCTTTTGATTAGATTTTTCAAGACACCTGGCAAATACATTCTTAGCAGTCATTTATATTTATGTATGCTACATCTTTGGCCAGGAATTTATTTCCTAGTATTTCATGCCATGATCCAGAAATCCAAATCCCATTGCCAAACACTACCTTCTTAGTCATTTGTGTACCTCACAAACTAACTTTTCTCTTTGTAATACCTTGCCTCAGTGGGTAGTAATGTGGAAAAGTCAGTGCCCCTTTTACCTTTATTTTCTTGCCTAAGACTTTTAAACTGTTCAGCCTTGAAGGAAGCTATAGATTTTAAGATGCAGGCATGAGGAGAGCATTCTTGTTGTTGATCATCCTTCGTACTTGAAGAAGACCAATGACATCACAAGGGTGATGTCTTGACTTGCTTGTGAATTGGGTTTAAATGAGGCAGAACTACACAAAGTCATCAGCCTCACTCTCTCCTCCAGGAGTCATTGGAGTTCAGTGGCAAGACAAGAGTTAAGACAACTGGAAATGGCTGAGGATGTAGTGGGTGACCTTGGCCTTTTTAAATTAAGGTCTCTCGCGGTTTGTCTGAAGCAATGGCCATTCAGTGACTAAGGGCTAGGTCAAAATTAATGACTTAGTTTACCATCTTAGGGAGGAAAGAAAAACAACTAGTAAACATTTCCTTTGTGCAGATTACTGTGCAAGGCACTGGAGAGGGAGATAAAGTAGAGGGCATTCATGGGGGACGGACTGTGCAAAAGCACAAAGACAGGAGATGAAATGTTCTATACAGTGTACAGCTAATGGACCAGTTTGAGTAGGATGTCAAGTTCATGAAAGTAAGTAATCCTACCTTCTACAATATGGAGAGGGAGAGTAGAATATGAGAACAAGAAGATGTGGATAGACTAAAGGTCACAGAACAAAAATAGTTTTAAGTATAGGGAGAAGTTCTCTCATATCTACAGAATGGAATTTCATTATATTAAAGAAGCAGGGCCATTTTCTTTTTAGCCCCTTTAAAACCAAGAGCCCAGAGTTATCAAGAGTTGCAGGGTAAATACAGTATTTTTTTTTATCCTGATGAGAGAGATAATGTGATTCTGTAAGGACCTGAGTTCAATTTAAGTGATCCCGAGGACAGTAGAAAGACGCATGACTAGAAGTAAGTTGCAGAGTATTAATCATTCAATTCAATCAGCATTTTATTGCTACCTTCTTATTTTATATCACCTTCATTTCCAAATCTATATCTCCCCTCAGATTTCTCCAGACAGCCATCCCTTATAACAAAGAATAAAAAAGAGAGGGGGAAACAGTTTATCAAGACCAAACCAGCACATCAACCAAGTGTGACACTTTATGAGTTATTCCCGACCTATAGTCCTCCATCTCTTCAATTTTTACCTTTCTCCTTCAGAGCTAAACAATCATGTAAATTTTATAACAATCCTTTTAAAATTTTTATTGTTTTTCTTTCCATTTTTTGTCATTGTGCATATTGTTTTCCTAGTTCTGCTTACTTCACTTTATCAGTTCATATAAATCTTACCATGCCTCTCTTTTTTCATCATATTCATCATTTATTAGAGCACTAGGGAATAGCAAGTAGGCTAGTGTGACTGTAATGTGGAGAATATGCTAGGGATTAATGTATAGTCAGCCTGGAAGGATAGGTTGGAGCTAAATTATGAAGGACTTTAAATGCCAGTAGAGTTTGGATTTTATTCTAGAGGCAATATAAATCCGTTGAAGTGAACAGAGGAGTGATATGATCAGCCCTATGCTTTCAGGAATCATGGTTCAACAGCTCTGTGGAAGATGGAAGGCAGGGAGAGACTGAATTCAAGGAGCTATCTGGACTACTGCAATAGTCTAGGCAAAAGGAGATTAACGTCTGAATTAGGGTGGAGACAAAGGGAGGGATATAAAGGATTTTGTGGAGGTAGACTTGGCAAACCTTTGTATCTCACTGTATATGGAAGAGGGGAGTGGGGGGATGAGAATGAAAAGTCCTAGGCTTTGAACCTAGGTGGCCAGAATAGACTTGGCATGAAAAAAATGGCATACAGTGTATTGTCAACTGTGTGACTGAAAAAGGAATTAGGCTGCTCATTTAATGAAATTGAAAAATAGCAAATGAATCATCTTTATGCTATGTAGATACCCAAGAAAAATTAGAAGGCAGATGAAGGGGACCCCAAGGAGTTTCATAGACCCACCATGGAATTTGTAGATAAGGATTTCCCAGAATGCAAGGGTATGGATGTGTTATAATGAAAATATCGTGCATGATAATTGGAAATTGAAGGGATCCTCATCAATTGGGGAATGGCTGAACAAGTTGTGGTATATGATTGTGATGGAATACAATTGTGCTGAAAGAAACGAAGAGCTGGATAGTTTCAGAAAAATCTGGAAAGACATATGAGCAAAGTGAAGTAAGCAAAACCAGATACTTATACACAGTTAACAGCAATATCATAACAATGATCAGCTGTGAATGACTTAGCTTACAATGATGCAAGACAATTCCAACAGACTTACAATGAAAGGTGCTATCCACCTCCAGAGAAAGAATTGATGAAGTCTGAATGCAGGTTGAAGCATACTGTTTTTACTTTATTTTTATTGGGTGGTTTTTTTTTTTTGGTGGGGGGGTCTGTGTTTTCTTTCACAACATGACTAATAGGAAGAAAAAGAAAATATTGTGCATAAGATCTTAGTATCAGATCAGTCAAGGGGCAAATTTTCAGCTGAAAAGACTGGAGAAGGCTTTGGAGCAGAGGTTTCATTGTCATAAGTGTGACCGAAAAGATCAATCTCGTGATACTCTCCATTTTATCAAATTGTCTAAAGCTTTTATATTCTCTTCCTCGGCTGGTCAGCACAAGGGAAAAAAGAACCTTTAGAGGTAGGAGAAAGGAAGAGTAAACACCAGTCAGGTGGGCCACTGAACACAAACTAAATCACTTCATTCACAGTTAGGAAATGTTTTTTAATAGCTGACAAAAGGGAATATAGAGCAGTGAACATAAGACAACATTTGTGCTGGATACTACAGAGCCTGTTTTTATTATGAGCTTCAAAAACCATACTATACTGGCAAGCTTCGAGTGGATTGGACCACCTCTTCAGTGAAATGAATTGATGTAATTCATCATATTTTCTTAATGCTTCAATTTAAATCTGGTGTTTCTTTGTGGAAGGTCTGTTCTGAGCCCTGCCTGAGTTTTATCTGTGCCACTGAAATCTGTGCAGATTCTCCCTTAAAAGTGACAAAAATCCAGTGTTCTCACTCTCTACTAATGTCCTTGGTCCACTGGCTATCAGTTCCTTTCAGAGAAAGGTCCCAATTACTACATTATGCTCTGTCCAGGTCAGTAGAATTTGCAAATCTCAGCTACTGTTCATTTATCTCCTTTGTTCGAATGTCAGTTTGCATGAGTCCTTGCCAAAGTAGCAAAACTTGAGTTGTTGGCAGAGGCTCATAGTTTTCAGTAACAAACTGCCTTCTCAGATGTTCCCAAACAAAACAGCATTGTAGTTTAGAAGTATAGTCTGACACCACCTCAGAGCCTCCACAGTATCATTTTACCCAGATGAGATGGATTTCAGAAGGCTTACATTGTATGTTATGAAAAAACACCTCCTACTCATGGGGTGAGTGGAGACAAATACATCATTTGTCTATACTGTTTTTCAGTTCTTATTATATCACATAGGATTTAAACAGGGTTGGGTTGTTTTTTCTCCTCCCTTTGAACTCAGCATTTTAAGGTCCTACTAAGTAGAAGGCATTACACAGCTTTTCTTTTCTTTTTTTCTGTTTAGAATTTTATTTTCCAAATTACATGTAAAAATAAATTTTGACATCAATTTTTAAAATTCTTTTTATATCAATTTTTTAAAACTTTGTGTTCCAACTTCTCTTCCTCCCTCCCTTCCTACCCCCCACCCCCAAGAACTCAAGCAATTCAATATAAGTTATACATGAGTAGTCATGGAAAACATCTCCACATTAGCTAGGTTGTGAGAGAAAACAGATAAAAACAAATCTTCAGATTAAGGAGTTGTCCAAAAAAAAAAATGTGTTTGTTTTCAAATATCATCAGTTCTTTCTCTGTAGATGTACTGCAATTTTCATAAGTCCTTCAGAGTTATATTAGATCATCACATTGCTGAAAATAACCACTTGCTCCCCAGCAGATCATCTTATACCATTGCTGTTATTTTGTATACAGTACATTTTACTCTGCTTCAGTTCATGTAGGTCTTTCCAGGTTTTTCTGATAGCATCCTGTTCATCATAACTTTTATATAGTACCTTAAACTTGACAAAGAATTTTCTTCACGATAGCCCAGCAAAGTAGGTACCATATGTTTTGCCATTATAGTCAATCATACTATTTCCCTCCGTCCTATTCCCTTCCCATGATATTTATTCTATTTTCTATCTTCTTTTACATTATTCCTCCTCAAAAGTGTTTTGCTACTGACTGCCCCCTCCCCCACTCTACCCTCCCTTCATTCACCCTTCCCTCCTTATCCTCTTCCCCTCCTACTTTCCGGTAGGGTTAAATAGATTACTCCTCCCAATTAGGTGTGTATGTTATTCCCTCCTTGAGCCCACTCTGATGAGATTAAGGTCTTTGAGCTAACTCTGTGTTCTAAATTTTTCTTCCTCGCGCCCTCCTCTACCCTCCCTATGAAATCAAGCAATTCAATATAAGTCATACATTACACAACTTTTCTCATAGAGTTAGATAGGTGGTATGGTAGATACAGTACTGGACCTGAAGTCAGAAATATCTGAGTACACATCCAGTTTCAGACACTGAATGATCATGGACAAGTCTCCTAACTTCTATCTTCCTCAGTTTCCTCAACTACAAGATGAAAATAATAGCATCACTTGCCTTCTTGACTTATTGCAAGCATCAAATGAGATAATATTTGTAAAGTGCTTATTAGCACAGTGCTTGGCACATAAGAGATACCTAATAAATGCCTGTTTCCTTTCTTCCCGTTTCTTCATCAGTCATCTCTATGTAGTTGGTTGACATTTATATCAGTCTTTAGTCCCTGTTTCTCTCCCGAATTCCATAAGTGAATTTCCTACTGGTTTCCAGATTTCTTGCCAACTCCTCAAATTTAATATGTTCAAAACTGAGCTTTCCACCAAATACTGCCTTTTCTTCTGACTTCTTTCTGTTAATGGTGACACTAATCTTTTAGTCATCCAAGATCAATATCTTTAAATTATCTTTGACTTCTCTTTCCTCTCCTGAGATATCTAATCCATTAAATCTCTAAAATATCTAACCATTATATCTTTAAAATTCCTCTTGCACCTTTCCTTTCCTTTTCATTCCCTTTGCCGATCACCCTGTTTTTGTTATTCAGTCATTTCAGACTCTTTGTGACTCAATTTTAGGGTTTTACTAGAGCAGTTTGCCATTTTCTACTCCAACTCACTTTACAGATGAGGAAAGGAGGCTGGCTAAGTGACTTGCCCAGGATCAGACAAGTGTCTGAGGCCAGATTTGAATTCATGAAGATGAGTCTTGCTAATTCCATGCCCAGTTCTGTATCCACTTTGTCAACTAGCTGCCCTACCCTAGCTCAGGCCTTGCACCTAGGCCATGTAAATAGCATCCTAATTAGTCTCACAACCTCTATTCTATGTCTACTTCAAGCCTTGGTCTTGCTAATGTACCACTCCAACCAGATCACTTCCCTGCCCAAAAACTTTCAGTAGATTCCCATTACCTACAATATAAATCCCAGACTCATTAGCCTGGCATTCTAGGCCTCCTACATTCTGATTGCAACCTACCTTTCCAGCTTATCCCACATTATCTTCTAGCATGTGCCCTAAGCTCCAGACACATTCAGTTATTTGCCATTCCCTGAATAGCTCCTGTACTTTCCTGCTTTTGTTTTTGTCTTTTTTATTCTTGGAAGGTGTTATTTACTATCCTCTTCCCTACTGCCCCCCAGCCTGCCTGAATCTCTACTAATTGAAAGCTTCCTCCTATTTTTTAAGCCCCAGTTCAAATGCTTCCTCTTTATGAAGCCTTCTCAGGTCCTGCCCACCACCTCAACCAAAAGTGACCACCTCTTTTGGATTCTTAGCAATTTTAGCTCTTGGGTGAACTTTGAAATTTGCCTAAGATGGGGTGGGAGAGTGATAATCTGAATGAGCAGCCAGCCAAAGAGAGTGTTAAGAGAGAGGAAAGAAAGCCAGCAACAAAACTTTGGGGAAATACCACATTAAGGGGACAAAAGAAAAAGAGAGACTAGCTGGAAATAAAGGTAGCTAGGTGGTATGGTGGATAGGGTGTTGGGAATGGAGTCAGGAAGACATCTTCCTGAGTTCAGATTCAGCCTCAGACACTAGCTGTGTGACCCTGGGCAAGTCACTTAACCCTGTCTGCCTCAGTTTCCTAGTCAGTATCTATAAAATAAGCTGGAGAAGGAAATGGCAAATCATTCCAGTATCTTTGCCAAGAAAACCCCAAATAGGGTTACGAAGAGTCAGACATAGCTGAAAAATGACTGAACAACAAACAATAGCTGGAAATGGAGTAGTGAGAGAGATAAGAGGATAGATACTCGGAAAGATCAAGGATTTCTCTCACAGAAACCAAAAGAGGAGGTGGTGGTTAAGGAAAGCATCTGGGATCATTTGGTTTTGGTTGTTGTTGGGAAGGGGATACCAGATTTGTCAATAATTTATTTCAACCAGCATCTTTGTACAATGTATCTATATTGTCTATGTGTCTATAAAATGAGCAAGGCAATGTGCCAAAAGAAAAGAGAGAGCAGAAACGGAGGGGTTTGAAGTTGCTGGAAGGAGGGACCAAAAGACCCCAGAGGAGGCAGGTGGAGAGGTCAGCCTTGGACAGGTAGGCCACCTCTTCAGAGATAAGAGGGAAGGAGTACAATAACATTAAAGATATTGAGAGGGTTTTGAGGCATAATGAGAGGGAGTTGAAGGAGTTCACCTTGATTTTCTTAGTAAAATAGATGAGACCATCAGCATGAAAGCAAGAGGAATACGCGGCAAGAGTTTAAGGAGAACTGAAGAGTTCTGACCATTTCTTCTATGGAATGTAATAAAGGGCAGCTTAAACTACACAGCATGAAATTTGTAGTAGATGCCGTTAGCAGAACGTTGCAGTCTTTTTTTCCTTCTATCCTGAGAGCTAAGATTTTGAAAAAGCAGACAGTGAAGGTTACCTAGAATTAAATAGAGGTAAGATGGATATGATTTGAAAGTCAAAGCAGGCAAAAGATTCCAGGATGTAGGCTTTTAGAGAGCAGGGACTGTGTTACCTTTTAATCTTTGTGTAGCCAGTGTCTTGAATCTATGATCTAAGCTGCATCAATGGAGGGTGGATTTGCACATATTAGAGCTAGTCCGAGGAAAATTTTTATTTCGAAGTAAAATAATATCTGCTTATAATTATACTAATTAACATTGGGCCTAGGGTCAGGAAGACTTGGGTTCAAATCTATCCTCAGACACTCACTAGCAGTGTAACCTTGGGCATGTCACTTAACCTCTGTCTGCCTCAATTTCCTCAGCTATAAAATTAAGATAATAATAGCACCTACCTCCTATCGTTGTTGTCAGGATCAAATGAAATAAAGTTTAAGGGTCTTTTTTTTGTTTTTTTATGAGATAATATTTGTAAAGCATAGCACCTGTTATGTAGTAGGGATTATAGAAATGCTAGCAATTTATAATTATTTGTATTTTATTTACATTTATACAGGTAGAAGAAATTATAGTAAAATTATAAAAATTAAAATTCTTCAAAATTAAAATTAATCTTTGGTATTTGTTGACTTCATTGATATATTTCACAGTCAGAAAACATCATTTTTCATAGGCATGTAGGTATGGAAGTAACCTTTGAAAAGTATTTCTAGAAATTGTATCAGGCAGTATGAGGGATTTGAATAATCATCAGTTTCAGGTCTACACATTCTAAATTCAACTTCATCACTAACCCACCCAACTTGGGCAAAGTCGATTACATTCTCTTATTTTTTACAGACTTGCAGACTGAAGCTAAAACTCAGATTCACTTTTCTCAAAGGGCTATTGAGAGGAATATTTCTGAAAAGTCATTCTGAGACTTGCAAATGTAAAAGTGCTTTGGAAATGCTTTGGAATAATAAACATTAAGTTTCCCCATGTTCTTTCTTCAGGAATAGAGTTTGGCCAAGGTAGTATCCAGCTTTGACTGCATTTCAGCTGACACCTTCAATGTTGTTTTCTTTTCCATGCATGATTACTTAGCATCTGGCAGAAACAGGAAGGCCAGGCCAGTCACTGAGCTTCTGCCAGGGCTGGGGGTTAGGAAGGAAACAGCAAACTTGGCTGTTGGAGGGAAATCTTTGTGTCTTGCTTTGAATTGCTGTGGCATCCTGCGTTTGTGGAAGAAGCTTTGTGATTCTGGGTTAGGTGAGGATAGTGGTGAGTAAAACTGGAAAACCCTGGAAATTCCTTTGATTTCTGAAAGGGGTGCTGAGCATAAACTTCTGAGGATTGAATTTGTCCAGGCCCCAGACAGTGGTCTATTCTGGGAGCCTGAAATGTCCTGGGCTAAATTATTGTGATGAGCAGGGGACAGACCCCACAAATTACACACATTAATTCATGCAGCTGATCCATAATCCAAGAATTGAAAAAAATCAAGAACAGAAATGTAATGTATTGTTTTAGTGAACCTCGAAAATTTATCTGGAGAGGCTCCTTTCAATCTATTTGATAATTGTGGTTTTTCCATGTTCTGAGCAGTGATTACTTCAAATTTGCTTGCAGTTCATTTGCTGCAGTTTGCTGTTGACAGAGATTAAAGTAGACAACAAGCATGAACATTATGTTCCCTCTAATGCTTAGTAATTTCCTGAGGTAATTAATTTGGGGTATAAAAAAGGAGAATTATTAAATTTTCAGGTTTTCTTTTCCCTTCTTTTTTTCTTTTTTTTTTCATTATATTAGTGATTTTTTAAAAGGGAAATATTATCCAGGATTTCTAATGGCCTAACTGACTGACTTTATTCCCCATGCTGCTGGTTATCAACAGATCTGGAGTAATTGTTTGCCCTCTTAGCTCCAGGTTTTCTTTTTTAAAATGGAGGTAACACAATTTTCAGGGTACATTATTTTGTGAATTAATTTGGTACCTTTGCTTTTCATTTCTGCATTTGCCTGGATTTTAGCCATTTCATTGTGGAATGTAGCTCTAGAACATGGGTGAGAAATTAGTGGAACTAAAATTCAAGGTGTCATTTTGGCTGCTTCTTGGGTTTTTTTTCTTCACAATTGTTAGTTTGTTTGCTTTTTAAAATATTAATCTTTAAATTTTACATCACATTTTCCAGTATCTTCCTTACCAATCTTTCCTTCCCCAAAAGTCATCTCTATTATAATGAAGGGGTGGGGGGAGGCCAGGAATCAGCTCAGTAGTATCCTACATGCATAATCCCCTTAACTCTTTTCAAAGAAAGGAAAGAGGTATGTTCTCATAGGAGTTCTTTGAGGCCAATCATTTTGATTTCGCATTCAATTTTCTATTGTTGTTCTTTCCCCTTATATTGCTGCAGACTGCATATTTTGTTACCCTGCTCTGCTTCTATTTGAATCAGTTCATGAAAGTCTCCCCAATCTTCCCTGTATTTTTCATCCTCATTGTTTCTTACAGAACAAAAACATTCCATTATTTTCACATACCAAGACTTGTTTAACCAGCCTTCAGTTGATGGGCATCAAAATTGTGTCCAATTCTTTGCTGCTACCAAAAAAAAAATAGTACTGCTATATCTTTTTATCTTTAATCTCTGGCAGCACAAGCATGGCACTGGAATCTCTGTATAGACATTTTACTCACCTTTTTTTCGTGATTCTAAATGGCTGTCCAGAATGGTTAGATCAATTTTCAGTTCAGCACTAGTCATTAGTGTATCTGTCTTTGTATGAGCTCTTTGAGGTTGATCATTTTATTTCTAGTGTAGCAACTTTGTTTTAAAAAATAATCATAATCATATATGAGACCAGAAATTTCTTTCATTCAGTTCTTAGAAATTTGCCATGATAATAATAAAACTATCCTTCTGGTCTATGTCTCCTTCTGAATTTCATTCTCTGCTCTCTTTTGTATAATTTAAAAAATGTTTCATCTGTATCCAATCATTGAATAGCTTACATTTAGTCATCTTTGCCAGTTGGTTGGGTGGAAGATCAAACCTCAAGATGTTTTGATTTGCATTTCTCTTATTATTAGTGATTTGGAGCAATCTTACATACAGTTGCTAATAAGTTGGGGTTTTTTCCCCTTCTGTTAAGAATGCTTTGTTCATATAATATAAGCACTTATCTAGTGGAGAATGATTATATATTCTTGTTTTTGTTTTTGTTTTTGTTTTGCAGGGCAATGAGGGTTAAGTGACTTGCCCAGGGTCACACAGCTAGTAAGTGTCAAATGTCTGAGACCGGATTTGAACTCAGGTCCTCCTGAATCCAGGACCAGTGCTCTATCTACTGTACTACCTGGCTGCCCCCATGATTATATAGTCTTTTTTTTTTTAACCTTCTTCTTCTTTTTCTTCTTCTTTTTTTGTGGGGCAATTGGGTTTAAGTGACTTGTCCAGGGTCATACAGCTAGTAAGTGTCAAGTGTCTGAGGCCAGATTTAAACTCAGGTCCTCCTGGATTCAGGGCCGGTGCTTTATCCACTGCACCACCTAGCTGCCCCCCTTCCTTATTCTTTTTAAATAAATTTTGTTTGTATACAAGCTTTTCATTTCCAAGTAATGGAAAATAACAATTTTATCTTTTTAAAATAACCTATATCCTTTGCTTAAGAATGTACCTGCTAGGGGCAGCTAGATGGTGCAGTGGATAGAGCACCGGCCCTGGATTCAGGAGGACCTGAGTTCAAATCTGGCCTCAGACACTTAATACTTACTAGCTGTGTGGCCCTGGACAAGTCACTTAACCCCAATTGCCTCACTAAAAAAAAAAAAAAAGAATGCACCTGCTAGCCATTCTTGACATTTCTATTAAAAAGTTTAGGGGCAGCTATATGGTGCAGTGGATAGAGCACCGGCCCAGGAGTCAGGAGTACCTGAGTTCGAATTTGGAAGTTTAGTTGGGGTGGGGAGCAGCTAGGTGGTACAGTGGATGAAGCACCAGTCCTGGATTCAGGAGGACCTGAGTTCAAATCCGACCCCAGACATTTGACACTTACTAGCTGTGTGACCCTGTGTAAGTCATTTAATACTCATTGCCCCACCCCACCAAAAAAAGTTTAGTGGGGAAGAATTGAAAGTATTAGCTTAAATTGATATGTTTATTAACTATAATTTTTTGATTATCTCATATTTAGTTCATTAGAGCTAGAAGGGAATTAATTCATACACTCAAGAACATTTAATAAGCACCTACTATGTACAAAGCACATATACAAAAACCTTATCCAAAAAATTGAAAAGCCTCTAACCCTCTAAGAGCTTACTTTCTCCTGGCAGATAAAGCAGTCAATACAATAAGCTTTTATATGAGTCTTTGTGAATAAGGGCAGAGAGAGAAAAGGAAGGGAGGGAGAGAGAGGAAGAAGAAGGAGAAGGAGAAGAGGAGGAGACAGGACAGGAGAGGAGAGAGAAAGAGAAAAAGAGGCAAAGAGTGAGAGAAAACTAATTGGTAGGAGGTGGAAATGAGGAAAATCATTTTCAGGAATTGGTTCCTGAGATGAACCTCAAATGAAACTAAGAGTTCTAAGAGGCAGAGATGAAGAAGTAAATTCTAGTTATGGAGACAATGAGAGGTTCTGTGAACAGCTATTTGGATAATTTGGTTACACCATAGAACCCATTGGGCTATGCCCATGCATAGGGATCAGGAGATAGTTGATCTTGCAGACCTGTAGGAGTAGAATAAGGAAGGTAACCATGTCATAAAAAACAAGGAAATAGAGAGTGTCCCAGAATGGATGGTGACCAAGGATGGCAAAAGCTACAGTCAAGTGAGGTAGGATGAGTATTAAGAAAGGGGTCATCAAATGGAGCAGTTAAGAAATGCTTGGACAGGGCAATGGGGTTGAAAATTAGCTTACAGGAGTTGAAAAGTGAATGGGAGGCAAGAAAGTGGATGTAACAAAAACAAATGACTTTTCCTAGGAATTTGTCTATGAAAAGATGAAGCAAAGGATAATAGTGTGAGGGGGTGACAGGGACAAGTGACAAAAACAAAGGCTTTGGGGGGATGAGAAGATTTGGACATGTTTGTTGGCAACAAAGGAGAAACCAGTATATAGACTTTGAAACTGCGATGTGGAATGATTGAAGGACAAGCTCTTGGGAGAGTCAGTGGGATCAAGGGCACAAGTAAACATGTTGGCCTTGACAAAGCCTCAGAGCCTGAATCAAAGGAGGAGATGGGATGATATAGAGAGATTTTGTGGTTTGGAGGAGAGGAAGTTCACAGTGGTGGTCTCTATTTTCTCAATAAAGTACAAAGTGAGTTCTGCTGCTAAGAGAGAAGGCAGAGAAAGTCCATTTTTATAAATAAGGAAATCAGCCCTAAGAGCAATATACCCAAACTTACATAGCCAGCAAGTTGCAAAGTCAAGACTAGAATCCAGGTAGGCTAGCTATCCAGTGCTCCTTCAACATTGCTGAGGGGGGTTGGGGGGTGCAGGGGTAGTAATAGTCTCTATACTCTTCCTTCATCAGATGATTATGGGAGTATGAAGATTGGTGTATTCCTTTCATGTCATGAGTGTATAGAATATTATGAGACTTTGACCCTTTTTTAAAATCAGGATTGTTAGGGAATTGATATCATATGAGGATTGCTTGAGAAGAGTTATAGATATTTAGCCCAAAGAAGAAAAGACTAAAAATAAACATCATCAGAGTCTTCAAATATTTAAAGAGTTTATAATGGGGGCAGCTAGGTGGTGCAGTGGATAGAGCACCAGCCCTGGAATCAGGAGTACCTGAGTTCAAATCCGGCCTCAGACACTTAATACTTACTAGCTGTGTGACCCTGGGCAAGTCACTTAACCTTCATTGCCTCACTAAAAAAAAAAAAAATAGAATAAACCCATTCTTACCCCTAGAGGGCAGAATTAGAATGAAGGTTTGGAAGTTCAAGAGAAGCAAATTTCAGCTTAATTTAAAGAAATAACTCCCTGACAATTAGAGCTGTCCATAAATGACTGACTAGAGGGGGCATCAGTTCCCAGTCATTGGAGATCTTTAAGGATCTTCAGAAAAAGGTAGGTGACTACTCATCAGGATCGTTACAGAGCAGTTTCATTTCTCAGTTAAGAGTTGGTCTAGATGACCTCTTCAGCTCTTAAGTTTCTATGATTCTATGGCTTATAAAGGCATTCACCACTAGGATTAATCTAGTTAGTATTTTTTTTCTCAGTCTAAGTATAAACCTTTATTGGAGCTATGAAACTGTAGATTGTTGGCTTGTAAGAGCCAATAATAGATTACCAAGGTCACTCAAAAAATATGGGTTAGAAGTTATGAATGAAATGGACCCAAAGTGATCAAATATTTCAGTATAAATCAATCATCGTTTTAAAAAAATCAATCAATCAATCATCATAAATTGAGTGCTCAGCCCTATTCCAGATGAGGTAGGGGGTACAAAAGAAATAAAAGACATGGTCCTATCCTCTTAAGTGAAGTTGGCCACAACAAGTTATGAGAAGCAAATATAAATAATACATGAATATAAAATTGCAAAATATAATCATCCTATTTTGAAGGAAGTTGAAGAATGAATATTGAGCTGGAAGCTAAAATCCCTAGTCAATCAAAAAAATATTTCAGCTGGAAGTATTATGTTTCTATTTTGCTTGGCAGATGGATCCTAAGGCTTGAGACTACAGCTATGACTGGGTGCAAAGCCCATCAGGGTTCTTGTACTTGGAGAGAACAGTGATTATGACAGCTTGGCAAAAAGTACCAGTGCTACATATTTTAGTGCCTGGAGCACTTCCATTCCAACCTAAAAGACAAAATTAATGTATGCTAAGTTCTTTGCCTTGAGATACAATTCAAAGAATTTATGTCTTAGTTACTTCATTTCTGGTAAGAATTCTGCTATTTTGGTCAATCTTAGATTTAACTACAGTATCCTGTTCCTATAGATCTTTTTTTTTTTTTCTTGCTGGGCAATGGGGGTTAAGTGACTTGCCCAGAGTCACACAGCTACGAAGTGTCAAGTGTTTGAGGCCGGATTTGAACTAAGGTACTCCTTAATCCAGGGCCGGTGCTTTATCCACTGCGCCACCTAGCTGCCCCCTGTTCCTATAGATCTTGAAGAGAATAAACCCTTTTGTCAATATAAAATATTTTCTAGAACATAATGATTAGTACCTTTTCAAAAAAAATTTTTAATCTATTTTTAATTTATGAAATTAAAAGGCATTTTCATAACATAGAATTTTTAAAAAGATAATTGTACATGAAACTGCAAATCTGTTATGTACAACTTGCTATTACTTTTAAATATATAAGAGATTTATCATGTAAATGCCTTTTCTTTCCCTCCCCCCGCCCCAATTCTAGAAATGGCTATCAGTAGATACAAATATGTAAATATACGTAAAATCATTCTCTACCTACTTCTGTTTGTCAATTCTTTCTCTGGATGCAGATAGTATTTTCCTTCATATATAATTATGAAAATGACATTCATTCAATGTTGTTCTTTTTTTTTTTTTTTTTTTTTTAGTGAGGCAATTGGGGTTAAGTGACTTGCCCAGGGTCACACAGCTAGTAAGTGTTAAGTGTCTGAGGCCAGATTTGAACTCAGGTACTCCTGACTCCAGGGCCGGTGCTCTATCCACTGTGCCACCTAGCTGCCCCCCATTCAATGTTGTTCTTAAAACAGTATTGCTATTACTGTATACAACATTCTCTTGGTTCTGCTCATTTTGCTTTTCATTATTTTGTTCAAGTCTATCCATGTTTTTCTAAGATCATTGAGTTCTCTTTTAACCCAATGTGCATTTGGGCTGGCAACACTTACAGGACTGGTTAGAGCCTCAGTCCTCTGAGAACCTTACCTCAATTTTATCTTTCACTGTGAAGCCCCATAACTTCTGGGTGTGTCACTGCAGTTCTGCTCTGCAACTGTGCCCTGTAGACCATACCACTACTTCCAACATCTCTTCAATGTTCATTCATTCACATTTTAGTTACCTTTTTCACTCTACATAAAGGTCTGGTCTCTGGAAAAGTCTACTCTCATCCCTGACCTATATCTTTCCATTTGGTTTGTTTGAATTGTTTCATTGGGCAACTGTTAAAAATAGTATGCCCTTCAGTGACAGTAAGCTTCATTTCTTACTGTTCTAAGCTAGCATCACAACTCAGCCTTGAACAATGTTGCTGTGATGAGAGATGTCATGTCTACCTGGAATTCTTAAATATTACATCAATTCTCTCAACCAGAAGCCTGTAATGATTGGAATGACGCCACCTGCTGGAGACTTACTGTAGAAGAGTTCCGCCCATGAAGCAAAGGTCTTTGAAGGCAAGACCAGGAGTCTTTTCTTTGGCATCAGGAAGTGACGTTGGGTAGTGGGAGGAAGAAGGAAGAGACTAGCGCTCGGTCTCGCGGTCTTTCCTTTGGACTCTGGTGGAGACCGGAGCTAGAAATGTGCTCTCCTTTTAATAGATAGGAATCTAGGCCTTTCTCTCTCTTTACCAAATTCTTATTCTCCTTAATAAATGCTTAAAAGTCTAACTCTTGCTAAAGCTTATAATTTATTTGCTACCACTCATTAGATATTTTAGATAGTTTAGCTAGAATTTTAGCCCTTAATAAGCCAAATTCTTGTTTCTTCCAGCTTCTCCATTTTGGGTCACCCTTAAAGTTTCTAATTTCTCTTGAAATTCTCCATTTGTAGAGTAGAGATGACTAGCATGTCTTAGAAACTCAGGTTTCCAGCCTGGGCCACTTGCAATGGCAGCTTGAAACTCTTCCCACAATCTCTTGATTGTTATTATACACGCACACACACACACACACACACACACACACACTTTAAGCATTAGCACTATGAACACAAAGTTGCCAGCTTTGTCTTTTATTATCAAAGTCTCCCAAACTCTTCTTAGTGCTTTTGCATCTGTGCTTTGGTGTCTCTCCCTCTGCATGACCACAGTTTTCCCAGGACTTCCAATGTAGGTGGGAACTTCGGCCCATTTTGTGCTCTTCTAGGTAGTGGGAGTAATAATAATAATAGCAACTTAGTGTTGTCATAGAATATAAAAATGTGAAATTTTAAATGAACAAAATTAAGACAACTAGAATAAGAAGTGAAACGACTGAAGGAAAAAAAAGTCTTTGTATCCAATGTCTGATAAGGTTCTGACTTCCAACATATGTAGGGAACTAACACAACTATATAACAACAAAAATCATTCACCAATGAATAAATTTATAAAGAATATGAACAAATAGTTCTCAAAAGAAATACAGACTATTAGCAAACAATCAAAAGATTGATCCAAGTCACTAATGAAACGAAATGCAAATCAAAATGATTCTAAGGGTCTTTTCCTTATAGCAACAAACTAGCAAAGATAACAAAAGATGGAAATAACCAATTTAAGATTGTCTGAGAAAGGAACAGAACACTAATGCCTTGTTAGTGGATCTGTGAATTGTTCTAAACATTCTGCAAAATAATTCAGAGATATGTTAAGGAAGTGACTAAAACTTCCGTACATTCTGACCCTGAGATGCTACTGATGGGCATCTATCCCCAGAGGTCAAAAAGAAATAAGCATACAGTATACCCACCCTCCCCCAAATATTTATAGCAACACTTTTTTGATACAAGCAAAGAATTGGAAATAGAGTTGATGCTCAGTGATTGGGGAAAGGCTCAAGCTGTGATCCATGAAAGTGATAGAAGATTACTATACGTTAAGAAACACTGAATATGAAGAATCTAAAGAGATATATGAAAACATATTCATAACAACTGTTGCAAAATGAAGTAAGCAAACCTGAGAAAACAATATATACAATGATTACAGTAATGTAAATAGAAAAAAACACAAGAACAAAAACCAAAACCGAATGCTGTATATTATAATAACAATAATAATAGAAAATGTCTGTATGCCACTTGCTATGTGACAGTGCTACACTGTGCTAAGCACTTTAAAATTATTCTTATTTGGGGAAGCTAGTTGGCACAGTGGATTAAGCACCAGCCCTAGATTCAGGAGGACCTGAGTTCAAATCTGGCCTCAGACATCTGATACTTACTAGCTGTATGACCCTGGGCAAGTCACTTAATCCTCAATGCCCCACCAAAAAAAAAAATTATTCTAATTTTCTCCTTACAACAACCCTTGGAGGTAGGTTTTATTATTATACTTATTTTATTATTATACCTATTTTACAGATGAGGAAACTGAGGCAAACAGAAGTTAAGTGAATTTCTCAGGGTCACACAGCTAGAAAGTGTTAGGCCAAATTTGAACTCAATCCTTCTTGACTCCAGGCCCAGCACTCTAGGCACTGCATCATATAGCTGTGCCTGTAGTTACAATGGCCTAGCATGATCCCAAAGAAATAGAATACACCCATCTCCTTACTTTGCAGAGGGCCAAGGGACTATGGATGTGGAATACTGCATATGCTGTTGAACTTAATTGATACACTAATTAGTTTTTCTGAAATGCCTTTTTTTTCCTTCTTTATTACCAGGGTGGGTGATTGGTCAATGAAGATGATGTAAAGAAATCAATAAAAACAGAATTTTAGTGTTAGAAGCAAAACTTACAGTTCACTGCATCTCATCATTATGGCAAGATCTAGAACTTTAAAATTCCCTTTTTCAATTTCAACACTTTTCTCTTCTAGCTTTTCTACTCTCTCCTTCAAGGTAATAATCTCTTTATTCCATTGTGGCTTCACTTGGCTTCCCTAACTAACCCTAAACCCGTGGCAATTCCAACAGCTATTACCTGCCACTTCTATCTTTGTGACCTTGGGCAAATCATTTAACCTTGCCCAAACCTTGATTTTTTTCAAGTGCAAAATGAAAAGATTGGACTAGATTACTTTTAATGACCTTTTCAGTTCCTAAGAAAATCATGAAATCAAAGCAATTCCACCCAGTACAAATTCTGATACATAACTTCATCTGAGCCTTCACTGATGCTTGGCAATTCTTCTATACTAATCTTACTGACTTTCTATCTCATTCCCTTCAGAGATTAGTTGAAAAGGAGCCAGCTGGTCCTGATGTCAGGGACTGGTAGAGGTTAAATGACTTGTACATGGTCAGTGTTTTAATCAGCCAAAATTGATTGCCCTTCCAAATTGAAAATGGAATACCTCTGAAAACCTTAGATGCTTTTTTATTGGGAAACAATGCTATGCTTGTGTTTTATTTCAGGTCCTGCTATCTATACTCTAAATTGATCCATATGAATTACTTTCAACCCTTAATCCACCCTGTTTCTGGTCTAATTTTCTAATCTGGTTCTGATTATTTTTCTCCTTGTTTTGCTTATCTTCTGACCCCATCTTTAGCCTCAGAAATAGAGATCACTTTTTCCCTCAATGAATAATATAGGCAGACATTTAATGTTGGGGAAATGTGTCAGAGAGAGATGGTGAATACATAGCCATCAATTTGAACAGAATTCTATTCCCTGCAAGAAAACTAGAGAATCTAATTCAGAAGCATCCATGTGAACATTAAAGTGACAGGCAATACTTGTAGTAAAGACAAAAATTGGTATTGGGATCCTTTAGCTATAATGTCACTTCTTGCTTTTATTTTACAAACTTGTGAATGTTTTCACAGTATATGTCATACATTTGTGTTTTGAGTCAGTTCTTCTAACGAAGAATCTGCTTCCTTAAGCATTGGTGCAAGTGCTTTACCTCAGGCCCTTGGTTACCATTCTTTTTTTTTTTTTTTTAGTGAGGCAATTGGGGTTAAGTGACTTGCCCAGGGTCACACAGCTAGTAAGTGTTAAGTGTCTGAGGCCAGATTTGAACTCAGGTACTCCTGAATTCAGGGCCGGTGTTCAGGGCAGTGGACACACTGCGCCACCTAGCTGCTCCCCCCCCTTGGGTACCATTCTAATGCTATAATTTACTCACATCCTAAAAGATTAATTCCTTTTCCAGGAATCTTACCCGACAAGGTAATTTATGAAACAGAAACATAAGATGTTGTACCTCCTAGAGGAAGACAGTCCCTCCTTCTATCAGATTATGCAAGCTTACAGGTTCTTGAGATCGAAATTATTTAAAAATAAGTGAAAAGGTACTGGCAATCTTTTTAGTTATTCTTCTAGCCATATTTATCTCATTTTCTGCAACACATATAGGTCTAAAATGATTTTTTTGTGGGGCAATGAGGGTTAAGTGACTTGCCCAGGGTCAAACAGCTAGTAAGTGTCAAGTGTCTAAGGCCAGATTTGAACTCAGGTCCTCCTGAATCCAGAGCCAGTGTTTTATCCACTGCACCACCTAGCTGCCCCCTAAAATGAATTTTTGGAAATTAGATTGTATTTTAAATTCACTAAGAGCATCATTTAAAGGGATCATATTTTGATTCCTTTTTTTAAAAGCATTCTCCATATGAGGTTCCTTGTCCTGTATCATTTTGCAATATTATTTTACTACATGTGGTAGGACTAGCATTGTAGGTTGGGCTAAAAGGCCAGGGAAACTGTCCCAGAGATTTGAGCCACTATTATTGGTTCTTGTTTGCCTGGGACATAAAAGGCCCAGCCTTTGCTATTCTTTTGGCTTGATGAAGCCATACTACCTTAAAAGTCAATATGTCTTTCTGACCAGGTGCTGTTGCTATGGAAGCACCTGGAAATGTGGAAGCAGAAGGGAGCTGGGTCATCCCGAATCAGTATTACATCCTTATTTAATCTTATTTCTATTGTTAAGTAAACTTTATTTTATTGGATGTAATATGGTCTAAGGGCATTTTATTGACATCTAACCTTGAGACTGGCCTGAGTTAGGCTTGGCCTAAAACAGTACACCCTAACCAAACCCTACTGTAAAGTGCTAAGATCTAATAGCAACATTATTTGGATAATTGCCTATTGGAACATTATTCCTGTGGAGCTAATTGCCCCGGGAAATAAAATTTTACTCGTGGAGATCTATAATCCTTTGACTTTGCAAACTTAGATTAGATATTCTTAAAGCAAGAAATACCTGTGTAGATCAGGATTCTCATTTCCTCGATTGGGTCTTTGATGGCACCAATTTTTATGTTCTTTCCAACAATGCAGGTTGCAACCCAGCTATGCCTATGAGACACTAGCCCATGTTTTCTTATAAGTGCTTCACAGTAGATCTACACAATAGCTTAGAAGTCCACCTGGATTTTCTTCTGATGTCACAAAGAAACCAATGATGTACTCAGGATGTCACTCACCCTTGCAATATGACCAACCCATCATCTTTTAGCTATCATGTATCTCCCTCATGAAATCTCTTGCTCCTGTTCTTCTAAGTTCCTCATTCATCAGCTATTCATACCCATTAGGTGCCTCTATATTCCTCTCCATGTAATGCTTCATTTGAGTTCTTTGGAGACTTTTTTGTCCTTGTGGACATATAACAAAAATACAACTTTGGTATTAAACAAGGTGGACCTTTGTAAGAGAAGTTACTGGTAAATGAAGCAGCTTTGTAGTTTCTCAAAGTTAATCCAGCCAACTCTCTTCTTCCCATTTAATTCTAGATTCAGCTTGCTGTCCACCATACTGAATGACAAACTCTATACTTTGTAACTCCAATTATATATTATAATCTGGACACTTGGCATTTATTATCCACTTGGTCTGTACTGGGTGACTGGTCAGACTAAATCTTTTGAATAGTAACAGATCTCTTCTATGAGATTCTGAGCCTCATTGCAACCAGCATGATGTCATCTGCTAACAAGAGTATCTAAAAGATTTCACCATCCCCTGGGAATCCCTCTTCAACTGAAAATGTGCTCTGGACAATCCAATCACAATGGAAAACATTTTTGGCAGGCCTACATCTCCTTATTCTACAACTGATGCTTTTGATGAGAAGGTCATTGAGCAAGACTATTTCTGTTGTTATTTCTTTCAAGACATTTTGAATGATTTTGATATGGCTTGCAGACCTCTTTTTTTTTTTTTTTTTGGCGGGGGCAATGGGGGTTAAGTGACTTGCCCAGGGTCACACAGCTAGTAAGTGTCAAGTGTGAGGCCAGATTCGAACTCGGGTACTCCTGACTCCTGGGCCGGTGCTCTATCCACTACGCCATCTAGCTGCCCCGCTGCAGACCTCTTTTTAAAAAAGAAGAAGAAGAAAGCCTTTAAAGGCAGCTAGGTGTCTTAGTGATAGAGCACCACCCCTGAAGTCAGGAGGACCTCAGTTCGAATCTGACCTCAGACATTTAACACTTACTAGGTGTGTGACCGTGGGTAAATCACTTAGCCCTGATTACCTCACCAAAAAAAAAAAAAAGAAAAAGAAAGAAAGAAAGGAATAGGAGAGCTTTAATAGTGTCTTACTCTACTAAATTAAATACTTTTTCATAATTGACAGAAAGTAAACACACTCGTATTTTGTATTCTCTGGATCTTTTAGTCAATTGCATTATAATAAAGATGTAATCCATTATAGATAACCACTGTGTGAAAAACTTCCTGTTGCCAACTAATGCCCTCAATGAGCATACCCTGAATAAACATGTAGATGAGTCTCAATGATTTTGTATGAGTGGGAAAGTAGGCATATAGATTGATGGTTGTTGACATTCTTTTGGTGTTTTTTTTTCCTTTTGTTTGGTACTATCAAGGCCTAAAATTTTTTCTTACCATTGGTATTTCCTCTTTCCTTGATGACCTTATGACCAATCCTTTAACATCCATATATTTCTATCACTTCTAGCATAGATCTACTTTATATCTGTTTTGCCCATTTGTGTTCTCTTTACACATCTAGGACTGTGAAGTCCAAATATGGTGTTTGTATAATTTGTTATAAAAACCTTTACACATCTTTTCCATTTTTCTTTTGTTTTTTGTTGTCATCTTTCCATTTTCAATCTTAAATGTTCTTGGTATGGTATTGTTTAGTTAAATTGCTTGCCAAGCTTTCATTAGACTGGTATTACCCTCCATTGTTTCTCTCTGCTTTATGAGGCAATATTACTCGTAGTCATCCATCTTCATAAGATTTTTACAAACAAGTTTATATTCACAACTGATGTTGCCTTTGGCCACCATCTCTCTCTCTACTTGGTAAATAAGTCAGGTGCTTGCTCACTAAAATGTCTTTTGTACTCTTTTTTCCTGCTTTGTTATGGAAATTAATTTCTATTGGTTAAATTCCTGTATAAAATTATAATCAGTGTCAATGTAATTTTTGGCATAATAAGTGTTTTGCCTTGCTAATTACTTGTTTAGATAGTTTTGAATTGAGTTGTTTGATTATATGGCGTAGCTTTGTGTAGTCAGACCACCAAGTTGTTAGAGCAAAAATCAGAAATTATTAAAGGGCTAGAAGACTATAGGATATGATACTGAGAATACTGTGATCCTTTTCTCATTGTCATGATCCTATTGTCTTTTCATTATCCTCATATTATTCTCATTCTCATTCTCATTGCATTATTCTATAGTATCATTAAGCTTTCTTCAAGTGTGTAATTTTTGTTTTGTTCTGTTTTTTACTAATTCTGGGCTTTGCTCTAACAAGTTAGTCTGACTGTACATAGCTGATTCAACTATGACACCCACATCAACAAGTCTTTTCCTGTCTCTTAAAATAAATCAATTTCATTTAAAACAAATTTTAGGGCTTGCCATTTCCAGCACCTATTAACTTTTTTCTCAAAGGAATACTCATGATATAAATTCATAAAGCTTCTATGTAGTCTACAAAACTTTTCCCTACCACATTTCTTCATCCTGAACCATGGTTTCTGAGATAGTCTCACCACCCTCACCTATTAGCACCTTTTCAGTGAAGTCACCTAGTATCAAAGGGTGTCACCGAATTTCCCTAGCTCTTCGTTTTCTGCAACCAGTGTTGGTGCATAAACTGTAATTATTTTCAGGGTGGTCTTTTTGCACATACTTATCATTAGCACTGTAATACAAAAGAACTAAAGATTCCATGAAGTAATGCTTCATATTGCTTTTTGGCATATGATAAGATGAATTCTGCCAATTCCTTTCTTTGCCTCTCTAAGAAGAACTTGTGGGCAATACTTCATTTAGCTGAAATATTATTTCTTTTGGTTTCATTTATTGTGGCAGTAGAAGTAGTAGTAGTAATAATGGTAATGGTATTGGGGTAGTGGTGGTGGTAGTAGCAGCAGCAGTCGCAGCAACAATTGTAGTAATAGTATCAACAATGATGATAGTTCACATTTATATAGCACTTTTAAGTTTGTAAAACAATTTACAAATATTATCTCATTTGGTTTCACAACAGATGATGTTATTATCATCCCTTTTTTATAGATGAGGAAACTGAGGCAGATAGTGGTTAAAATGACTTGCCTAAGGTCACAAAGCTAGTAAGTGATGGAGGTAGAATTTGAACTTGGATTTTCTGGAGTCCAAATCCAGTGTCCTATCAACTAGTTGCCTTTATAACCAAAATATAAAAAATTGATAGAATTCATCTCCTTTAGTGGTATGTTCACTCATTGGATAGGAGCCTCACACATACACACACACACATTTAGAGCACTAACAATCAAGTTAATGTATGTCCACAGTCTAACAAACTGTGTAATTTAGCACCTTCTGCTCTTCTACCCTGTCCCTCTGAATCTAAATCTAGTGG
Source organism: Dromiciops gliroides (assembly GCF_019393635.1). Classification (NCBI taxonomy): domain Eukaryota; kingdom Metazoa; phylum Chordata; class Mammalia; order Microbiotheria; family Microbiotheriidae; genus Dromiciops; species Dromiciops gliroides. The sequence continues at coordinate 250,859,522 of NC_057862.1, forward strand.
TGGTTGTTCCCCCCCCCCGCCCCCGCCCCCCGCCCCCCGCCCCCCGCACTGTAGTGCCCTGTCCCTTTTTACTCTAACTATCAGAAAAGTGGATAGGCTGTTTTGTTCATTTTTAAAGTGTCAAGTTGTGAGTCTATTATATAACTAAATTAAATAAAAACAGAACACATCATCCCTGTCTCAAGGATAAGCTCACTCAGGGGATAAGATAGAAACATGAAACAATTGCAAGACAATAAAGAGCATTATATGACTACAATAGGGATACCATAGCAAGGGTCATGGAAGCTGGAGAAGGCTTCATAGAGAGGTTGGACTAAAGTAGGGCAAAGAGATTAAGGTTTGGTGAAGAATATAGAGTTCAGTTGACTAAATCAGGGCTTATTATTTTATATAAGCGAATATTTTTTAATATTCAACCCTTTGACTTTCTCTTGCCATAATTCCTTATTTTCTGTCATATCTTCTCCTTCTATAAATGTAAATAATGCCATATAAACAACTGAAATATATTGAATTTACTCATTGACCTGTCATGATAAATGTACGAAGGTGGACTTATCAGGTTTTCTTTGAAAAATTTCAAGATTTCTAATTAATTGACAAAACTCTGCTGCCTTCAACTTATAGATGTGTCTTATTTTGAAATTTGAACTGTTACATTGGCAAACTTCAAATCAAACCAATGTATATTCTGATACCTGCTGATTTTAATGAAAAAGAGTGAAAAGTGAGGATGGGGAGAAATACTTGGAAAAGTATGGTTTAAGAATAAGTGAGGGGCAGCTAGGTGGTGCAGTGGATAGAGCACTGGCCCTGGAGTCAGGAGAACCTGAGTTCAAATCCGACCTCAGACACTTGACACTTAGTAGCTGTGTGACCCTGGGTAAGTCACTTAAGCCTCATTGCCCCACAAAAAACCAAAAACAAAATAAAACCCTTCAATAAAAAAAAAAAAGAATAAGTGAGAGTCCAAAGGCTTACACAGGATAATTTCTTCAAAAAAGAATAGGTAAGTACTAGACATGGAGAGCATTGAATAACACCATGAAAAATGAAACAAATTATAAATTTAAAAAATAAAAACAGGGGGCAGCTAGGGGGCACAGTAGATATAGCACTGTCCCTGGATTCAGGAGGACCTGAGTTCAAATCTGGACTCAAACACTTGACACTTACTGGCTGTGTGACCCTGGGTAAGTCACTTAACCCTCATTGCCCTGCAAAACAAAAACAAAACCAGAAACAAAAAAAAAGATTTGTTATTGATTTGGGACTTATCCCTGAGTCAGCTATTTGTGTGCATTCAGCTCATCAACTCATCAGAGCTAAGATAAGAATTAGTTTAAAAAAACAAAAGAAAAAACCAGTAAGAATAGGAATAAGAAAAAGATATCATGTACAATTGAAAGAACTCTCAATTATTTAAAGTAATGTAAAATTCAAAAATGGAGAATGTGCAACAGAAATAACATTGACTATAATAATTTTATCCAGAATGCTATCAGAAAAACCTAGACTTACATGAGCTGATGCAAAGTGAAATGTATTGTATATGACAGCTATGTTCAGCAATACCATGATCCAAAACAACTCTGAAGGACTTATGAAAAATGCAATCCATCCCCAGAGAAAGAACTGATGGCATCTGAATACAGATTGAAGAATAATTTTTTAGTTCCTTTTTCTAAAGTTTTTTTTTGTCTTTTTTTTTCTCTTTCACACCCTGACTAATGTGGAAATGTTTTGCATGACTACACATGTATAACATATTGAATTGCTTAAGTTTTTAAGGTGGAGGGAGGGAAGGAGAAAGAGAATTTGGAACAGTTTTTAAAAATTGACATTGAAAATTGTTTTTACATGTAATTTGGGAAAAAATAAAATTTTAAATAAAGAAAAAAATTCACAAAATAATAATAGTAATAATAATTTCATCCAGAAATTTAGCCACTTCAGTATCAACTCCCTATCACCTCCAGGATCAAAAATGAAGTCCTCTATTTAGTGTTCAAAGGCCTTCATAACCTAACTCCCTTCTGCTTTTCCAGTCTGATTACACCTTATCCACGTTTTCTTCAATCAAGCCTCCTCACACAACATTCCATGTCCCAACTCTGCAGCATTTTTACTAGCCAGCCTCTATCCCTGGACTTCTTTTCCTCTTTATTCCTCTCTCCCTGGCTTTCTTCCAGACTTAGAAAAAAATCCCACCTTCTACAGAAAGCCTTATTATTGCTAATGATCATTTAGTCTCTCCAATTTATCTTGTCTATATCTTGTTTGTATATAGTTGTTTGCATGTTTTCTCCCGCATTAAAATGTGAGCTACTTGAAAGGAGGGACTTTTTTATTTGTTTGCCTTTCTTTGTATCCCCAGTACTTAACAAACTACCTGGCATACAGTAGGTACTTAATAAATACTTGTTGAATGAGTGACTAAATTAATGACCACATCAAGGAGATCCAATGAGTCTTAAAAGTGCATTATTCAACAAACATCTGACTTGCTTGCCAAATGGAGAGAGGGAGTTGCCAAAAAGCAACACTAGATTAAAATGTAAACTCATTTGTAAAGTCTTACAAAAAAGGATAATGGGAAATCAGGAATAATATCATCTCATAAAGAAGAGAGAAATAGTGGGTGATAAAATCACGTTAATAAAAGCATGATGAGATAGTGAATTATACACTAATATCCCGAGGATATCCACAGATGAAAATGGAAGGGCTATAAACAGAAGAAAAAAGGAAAAGATTTACAAAAAATTTTGAAAGACAGGGAAAGCAGATAGATTTGACCATGTAGATGAATAAACGAATGAATGAATAAGCATTTATTGACCATTTAACTCTATGCAAAGCACTATACTAAGTACTGGAAATACAAATAGAAAGAAGGACAATCCCTGATCTTAAGTAGTCTACATTCTAATAAGGGAAGACAAAACATATAAGAGATTTCTATTGAAAAATCATTGTAGGGGCAGCCAGGTGGAACAGTGGATAAAGCACCAGTCCTGGATTCAGGAGGATCTGAGTTCAAATTTGGCCTCAGACACTTGACACTTAACTAGCTGTGTGACCCTGGGCAAGTCACTTAACCTTCATTGCCCCACGGGGGGGGGGGGAAAGAAAGAAAAGAAAAAAAGAAAAATCATTGTGAAGGTCCCTAGTCCAACTCTATCCACTGCACCAATTAGCTACCAAAATTGATGAAATGACAGATCTATTTGAGTACACTGAAGAATTCCCTCTCCCACGTTGGATTAACTCTCACCTAAAAGACAAAGTGCCTATTACCTGTTGGCAAGGATTAAGTAAGAGTTAAACAAGGTTGTTTGGTTTTAAAATGAAGTTCTTTTTGGCCCTTTTCACTATTATTTCCTTTGGAAAAAAATTTTAAGCACAAAGGAACAGTCTGCAGTGTAATGAGATTTATCATGTTTCCAATTTATATATTTCACAAACAGATTTCCTCATCTGAGTGGTTTGCATCACGACCTCTTAGGCGTCAGTCACTGTTTCCTGTTGACTGGAATGCCTCATTTCTCCAGACGTAGATAGCATTGTCAAAGAAAGATGATAAAGCAGGAAAAGTTCCCTTTTGTCCCTACACAGTCAAATGCATTAAATTATGGTTCAGGATTTATTATGCAACTTGAAATAAATCCAAGCCCTTCTCAGAGCTTCATGAGAAAGGATACAGTGCTAATTCTATATGACCATTTGAACAAGGCAACTGAATTTGCCACAAATTCAAAATGCTATTACTAGCCTCTCGATTAGCTCTAAAAAAAAAAAAAAAATCCTCCACTCCCTCCCAGGTGTGCTTTCTCTCTCATTTTCTTCCTTTCCCAAAGAATGTTTAGAAGTAAGGTTGTTCAGTGCAGCAGTTCCAAATTGACTCTATTTTCCAAGGAGGTTGGAGGCCAGAAATACTTTGTTTTTTAAAAATCATTTTATTTTTTTCCAATTATATGTAAAAAAATTTTTGACATTCCTTTTTTCTAATTTTGAGTTCCAAATTCTCTCCCTCCATCTCTTCCCTTCCCTCCCCCATTGAGAAAGCAAGCAATTTGATAGAGGTTATATATGTACAGTCATACAAAACATTTTCTTATTAGTCATGTGAAAGAAAACACAGACCTCCCCCCCAAAAAAAACCCAACCCCAACACAAGAAAAATGAAGTAAAAAGTTTTCTTCAATCTACATTCAGACCCCATCAGTTCTTTCTTTGGAAAGGGATAGTATCTTTCATTATGAGTCCTTTGGAATTATCTTGGATCATTTGTATTGCTGAGAATAGCTAAGTCATTCATAAGTGATCACTATACATTATTGTTGTTACTGTGTACAGTGTTCTGCTGTTTCTGCTCCCTTTACGTCAATTCCTGTTAAGTCTTTCTAAGTTTTGACAGAAATATTTTCAATACTACATCCTTTACAGATAATAAGGAAAACCTGTTACAAAGAACTTGCCTTATTATCTGTATTCTACTGGTGAGCAGATTTACTTTTTCATTAAAAGTAGAGTCTTAAAATGGGGGTGATGAGTTCCATAAGAACTGGTAGCATTTTTGGAGGCCCTGGTTAATGAATTTTGTTTCATTAGCTTTAGTTTTATAATCCTATGCTTGGAGCTTGACCAAGTAAGGAATCCAGTTCAAGCAAGGAGCCCCTAAAACAAGGCATTAACCTCACTGGAAGTTGCATGAGTGGTAGTCGATTTGGGGGCAATTTGAAATATCTAAGGTCCTGTGATCCTTAGATATTCTGCCCCAAACTGGGAGTCAGGCCTAGGGAATGCTGCTACTGCCATCTTTAGCCACTTGTGGATGTACCTAGGGAGTGTCATAAGAGGAACTAGAAAGCAGACAGGTCTCCCTGCCCCTCCCCGCCCCACCCCCACCATTCTCCATTCTAAGTATCTGCGTACCTGTATGTGGGGGCTCTGGGACCAGACAACTACACAACCTCTGCAGACATGCCACATCAAACCAGCACCCTGCTGGGGCCAAACCAGCAGTGTGTCCAGCAATATGAACATTCTCCCTTCCCAGCATCACTGTCCTTCCCTGTATTTCCCACATGGTCCAATCATGTTGCTTTACTGCTAGTGACAGGAGTAATGGTCTCCCTAGCAGTCAAACTTACCTACTTACTGAGAACATGCTGAGACCACAGTATAATTTTTATGATCTTCTATTAGATAGGCATGATTTTCAGAAACCATTGCCTTTGGATGGATGTGAACTAGAATGTATTTTTAGGCAAGAAATAGTATGATCTTTCCCTAGGAAATGAATTGGTTTCTGTCATATCTCTTAAACTATCCAGGTGTGGTTGCTTCTAACTTCTCCTTGTAGATTTAGAAAGAGAATTTTAGAAGAGAACCACATAACTTTAGTTCTCTATAAATGCAACTGGCTGGTATAGTGATAGGATGCTAGACCAGGAGTCAGCAGGACCTGAGTTCGAATCCAGCCTCAGACACTCACTAGCTATATAATCCTGGGCAAGTCATTGAACATGTCAGCTTCATTTTTCTTAACTGTAAAATTGGGGTAATAATAGCACTGACCTAGGGTTGTTAGGAGGACCAAATGAGATAATAATTTGTAAAGTGCTTAGCACAGTACTTGGCATATATTAGGCATTTAATAAATGCTCCTTCCCTTTCTGCCTGCCTGAAAATAAATACTACTTAAGGACAGCTTTGTAGATTTCATACTTTGTAAAAGTAGCTGTTATAACTTAGATTGTATTTTTCTATTCTGAGGTATTGGAGACCTGTCTCTCTGATCCCTAGAGTATGATGTGATATTCAAGAAGCTTGTTGACCCCAGAAATGAAACCTGTGCAAATGAGTGGAAGGCTTTTGTTGCCAGTCACAAACCTATTGGCTTCTCTGTCCTGTAATTCATGCCACACACAGGACAAAAAAGATTTCTTATTTGCCTTTTGCCCACTGGTCCTTCTTCTTCTTTCAAAACACATGAATATTTTCATTTATTTGGGATTGCTTGGTGCCTAAGATAGGGAACATGAAGGAGGGGAAGGAAAAAAAAGAAACAAAAAGTTTGGCAATTTAGATTTAGAGCTGACATCAAAATATGACCTCCTGGGGAAAGGGAAAAGGAATAAGCATTTATATTGTACCTACAATGCGCCAGACACTGTGCTAAGCACTTTCCAAATGTTATCTCCTCTGATCCTTACAAACCTGCAATGTAATGAGATTTATCATGTTTCCAATCATCATCATCGTCATAGTTGACATTCCCATAGCACTTACTATGTGTCAGGCACTATGCTATGGTGCTTTACAATTTTCTCATTTAATCCTCACAACAACCCTGGAAGGTAGGTGCTATTATTATTATCCCCATTTTACAGATGAGGAAACCGAGGCAAACAGGGTAAGGGATTTCTTCAAGATCTCACAGTTAGTGTCTGAAGCTGGTTGTGAACTAGGGTCTTCCTGACTCTAGACCCAGAGCTCTATTGGTGTCACCCAGCTGCCTATTGGTTCTCACATATTTCTGGGGAGACAAAACAAAGACCATATTGAAAGTAAAGGGTCCAGATTAATGTTTTGTTTAAGTTCAGAATCAGATATCAATCTAACTAGGCAATAAACTGAAATTTGAAATATATATATGTGTATATATATGTATATATGGGCACAAATATATATGCATATGAAAATGCATTCTTGGTAGCTCCTTAGATGGCTGAGAGCAATGGACTGGAAGCATTAATATTCCCAAGGGTTTTGAGTTCAGGGTTTTGGGCTGTCCCCCTCAAGGTCTAAGTGGAAATGGTGTTCTAGGCTGTGGTGGTTTGACTTGTCAAGTGAATGCTGTATTTTTTTGTCTCTCTCTCTCTCTCCCCTCCCTCCTTCTCTCCCTCTCCCTCTGCTTTAACAACATTGATTTGCTAGATGATTGGCATTTGGCGGGGATGGCTAGCTTCCTCTTCACAGAAGTTGCTTCCCTGGATGATGGTTGTGAGGGAGGAGTTAGAAACTGTAATGCTAATCTGAGGGGGTGCCACAACACCCAGAACTCTCATGCTTATATGCACATTGGAGGCAGTTACTGGTAGTGGTGATGAGGAATGTGGAGCCCCCCTCACCTTAATGATGGTTGTGGGGACTGGGCTGGAAGCAGGCTTTATGGCTTGGGGACATTACTATTCCCAGAGTTCTTGGGTTCAGAATTCTGGGATGTCTCAGTGTCTGAACAGAGTTGGTGATGGTTTAAAGGGTGTAAGAACTCCTGGATTCTCTTCTGTGTTCCACTTGTGACTCCCAGAAGTTTTGATCCAGTCTTCTAATATTTAGTGTTTCAATTCCTCTCTAAACTTGAGAATCACAACTGAACCCTTACTGATTTCATAGCTGTTGGGAGGAAGATCAGTGTTTAGAGCAGGAATGTTTAATCTTTTGTGTGCCATGGACCCCTTTTTGGTGATCTGGTGAATCCTATGCACACCTTCTCAGATGAACATAGTGATTGATCACTTATATATAAAATGAAAAAAATAGGATATATGATCTCTGTAGTTCCTTCCAACTCTAAAAACCCAATCATATGACTCTGGCTTATCAACTCATATTTGGAAACTGACATATGACAGAGCATTATTTTTTTCTGTGGATAATCAAACTATATATGTATATGTGTCATGCATATATGAGTCTATTATATAGGTTCAACTTTTAATTTGAATTATAGTCTGTCATTAACAGGGAAATAAATAACAGTAGCCAAAGAATTAAATGTTTATGGCATATAATAAAATTTTCACTTATGGGAAAAAGGCAGTTGTGTTATGCTATTGATAACATGTACATTACACCACAAGGATAAACAAAAGGACTGTTGTTTAGCAACATTTGAATCTGCAAATAAAATAATCTTTTCTTTGGTTATTGTTGATAAAATGCTAACTTCTCACCCCAAAAATCTCCATTGTGAGCTTCTGAGACAATCAAGTTTAATCAATCCTTATTATTCAGATGAAGAAACTGAGGCCCAGAAAAGTCAAGTGACTTACTCACAGTCATACAGAGAATAAGAGAGACAGGATTAAAACTTAGATCCTCTGCCTACAAATGTAGAGGTCTTTCTAATTCACCAACCTGCATTACAATCATTAAATCAATATGGCAGCCTTGTTAATTACAGTTATTATCAAGTCATCTTAGGTGATGAGGGTAATGCTAGAAAATTGGAGGATCAGTCATTCTCCCATGGGCTTGTCTCTTGCCCACTTTTCTCCCATCTCAAATGATGAGAGAACAAACCTATTCCTCTGCAGCAAGATTTCAACCACTTATCCTCCAGTTAAACACATATAGATTATGCTTAGTATAGGCAAGAAAGCTAAGGTTCAATTGGTTATCGCTATGATTTCCCTTAAAAATACCCTGTTCTCTTTTAAGGCAGGTCTTCTCAATATTGTAAATCAGATGCAGTGGGCATAACATCTGGCCCTAATCACAATAAAACATAATTGGAGGGTGGCTAGGTGGTACAATGGATAGAGCACCGGCCCTGGAGTCAGGAGTACCTGAGCTCAAATACGGCCTCAGACACTTGACACTTACTAGCTGTGTGACCCTAGGCAAGTCACTTAACCCCAATTGCCTCAGAAAGGAAGAAAGAAAGAAAGGAAGGAAGGAAGGAAGGAAGGAAGGAAGGAAGGAAGGAAGGAAGGAAGGAAGGAAGGAAGGAAGGAAGGAAGGAAGGAAGGAAGGAAGGAAGGAAGAAAGCAAGAAAGAAAGCAAGAAAGAAAGCAAGCAAGCAAGCAAGAAAGAAAGAAAGAAAGAAAGAAAGAAAGAAAGAAAGAAAGAAAGAAAGAAAGAAAGAAAGAAAGAAAACATAGTTGGGAAATGTTTGACAAAATAAACAAAAATATAATACCACATAGATAATGTTAACCTGTGGTTTTCAGACTCAATATGTAGCTCACAGCAATGCATTTCTATTGGAGTTTTCCCCTATAACATAGTATAATTGAAAAGATGATTGTGTTTGACAACACTATTATATATCATGCTTATTCATATATCTGCACATTTTCCTTTTCTTATCATTTATAATGTCCTCACTCCTTCCCTTTTGCCTATCTAAATCCAACTAAAACTTCCAGGTTTAGCTCAGGTCCTCTCTTACTATTCAAGACTAAATTTACTTTACCCTTCTTTGAACTCTTCTAGCTTATATAGTCAGTACCTTTGGGCATTAAGTTGCTCTCTGGCTGTTTCATATATATTAATTTGATAATAACAATGAAGACTGGAAAATCCCAGAGGGCAAGGGCCATGTTATATGCTGTTTTTATTTCCACAATATCCAACTTAAAATGATAGTTAGAATATACATTAGAGATCATCCAACCCAATCCTAACAAAAATATGAAATTTCCCTACTGTAATATCTCTAATAAAGAGTCATCCAATCCTTACTTGCACAGGCAGCTTCAGTGATGGGTAAGTTCAGGATAGACCCAACAATATTACTGGCCTCTTGTTTCAGTAATATTCTGACACAGTCTTATACTATTTAATCTATTTCTAAGAAAATTTATCTTGATATTATCTGATACTCTCATGTTTCAGATGAAGGATTTTTCCCCTACTGCTACCATATTATGACTTTGATCTCTATATTAATATAAATTTGCAATATTTAATCATTTCCCATTCTTCTGTTTGTTCCTAGGATCGTCTTTTTTTTGTGATGGAGTTTGTGAATGGAGGGGACTTAATGTTCCACATCCAGAAATCCCGTCGTTTTGATGAAGCTCGAGCCCGCTTCTATGCTGCAGAAATAATTTCTGCCCTTATGTTTCTTCATGAGAAAGGGATCATTTATAGGTGAGTTCTGAATTTCTGGATCTAATCCCCCAAAGCCTTACCTTCCCCAAGCAAATCTGGTCTTCCATTGCACATGGTCAACCCTTTATTTTTCATCAGTAGCTCTATCAATTCACTATACATTATGGGTTTCTTTTTTGTAGTAGAAATAAATAAATATGTAGACTATAAGCTTCTCAAGGGTAAGGGCTGTTTTGTTTTTGCCACTAAATCCCTAGGGTCTTACATGTTAGCTGAATAACTATTTTTTAACTAAGTTTAATCAAGCACATGGTAATGGATATTTAGGTTTCTCAAACTGTAAAAATCATATCTTCTTTGGTTTAATTTTCTGAAGACGTTGTCCTCTGAACCTCCAGATCTATATTTAGAATCACTCTTTTATCATGGTATCAATATTTAACATGAACTGGTTTCTCATAGATATTTCGTCCCTAAGAATAAATGCCATTTGTATTGCCAACTCTGGTGCTGTTATAAAATAAAGGTTATTCTGACTATCATTGTACTGTTGAATAGGCAGAAGGTCAACTGTGATGAATAATATCCCCTTCCTGGAAATATTTGTCATTTATAAAAATAAGCCTGGATCACCAATGTAGAAATCATTGCCTTTGGGCTCTATATAAATCCTAGTGATTAATATTAGTATTATTAAATAAGAATGTAACTATCACATACACTCTTTCCAGGAAGGCCAAACTGTTACCTTCTTTTGATTTTTATGGGGAGTACAGAAATCAAGGTTTCTCCATACAAAGATGCCAAATGGTTTTAAAAAAAATTCTCATACAACTTGGAAACTTTAATAGGGAAAAAGAATGGCTTCAATAAAAAACAAACCCAAAGGATGATTAATAAAAGGAAAAATGGGAAAATAATAATAGCTCATTTATACTATATAAATGTGTAGTGTTTATATATGTGTATACACACAAATACATGGCACAAACTTTCCATGTTAAAAAGTTCTTTGCTCTGGGCAGCAAGGTGGCACAGTGGATAAAGCACCGGCCCTGGATTCAGGAGGACCTGAGTTCAAATGCAGCCTCAGACACTTGACACATACTAGCTGTGTGACCCTGGACAAGTCACTTAACCCCTCATTGCCCCACCCCCACCCGTCCAAAAAAGTTCTTTGCTCACAATCCTATGAAGTAGACAGCATATGTGTCATTGTCCCCATTTAAAAATAGGTCATCTGTAGGGCCAAGTCTTGAACCTAGATAACCTATGCTTTTTCTCCCACATCAGGCTGCTTCCCTGTGTTTGAGGCAAAGAAACATAAAGTCAACGAATCTCAACAAAAACTAAAATCTCAAAAGAATAGTTTAAATCTTTCTAACCAGCTCTTAATTATTTACTCCAATGGAAGGGACCATAGACCCTAATAAGACAGCCAGGCACTTCCCTTACTAAGCCCATAACATGGTGTGGTAGATGTCGAATGATTCCTAGACCACATGTGATTGACCATTAAGTTTGAAGATCTGGGTTCAAATACTGGCTTTGACAATAACTCCCTGTGTAAGTTTGGGTAGCTCACGTAGTGAAGAACTCCATTGTACCTTCCAGCTCTTGATTATATCCTGGCTCTTTCTCCCTCTTCTAGCATTTCATCTAAGTGACTTAGGAACCTAGGGAAGTGTGCTGACATTGCCAGTGAATAAGATTTAGGTTTGATGGAGCCTGGGCCTACAAGGCCCTATTCATTCCACCATTAATCTAGTGTTCCCTATTTACATAAAAAAACCCAAGCCTTCATACCTGTTTTTAAAGTTTGAATGGATCATCAACAACTATTGCATCAAGTGCAAAGTACTGTTAGGAACTGGATGATTTGCCCTCTAGCCTAAGCAAATAGAGATTTGTGTTATAAGAGACACATAGAAGCAGTGCACCACTGAAAGACCAGGACTTATTCTCATTTTAATGATAGGACAACTATAAAATGGAGGGGGCACCCCAACTAGCATGGGCACAATGGACTTCCTCTGCACAGGTGCCTCTTGAAATTCTGACTTTTCTTACAGTCTTAGCTTACTTACTACCTTCACCAAGAAATCTTCCTTGATTTCCCCCCAGCTAGAAGGTTTATTCTGTTTGGTTTTTCCAAGTACTCTCATACATACTTATTACATTATAACTTGTTTTCTCATCATTTGTATCTATATTCCTTATTAGATTTTAAGGTCTTTGAGGGTAAGTATACTTAACTTTGGGGAAGCTGAGTGGCACAGTGGATAGAGTCAGGAAGATTCATCTTCCTGAGTTCAAATCTGGCCTCACACACTTACTAGCTTCGTGATCCTAGGTGAGTCACTTAACCCTGTTTTAATCAGTTTCCTTATCTATAAAATGAGCTAGTGTAGGAAATGGCAAACCGCTCCAGTATCTATGCCAAGAAAACCCCAAAGTGGGGTCACAGAGAGTCAGCACTGAAAAATGACAACAAAAAATACTTGACTTATATGGTATGGAATTTAGAGAAGACACGCCTTCTAACTTGTGCCAGAATTGTACTTCTGGTGAAACTACATCAAACCAACTGTTCTAAAGTCTTGTTTTAATTTTCATATATTTTTGTTCTTTTCTGAAAAGTCACCATCATTTCACATAAATCCTTGCATAATCAAAGCTGGAACTAGTGATTTAGAACACACTTGCTTATTTTCTTCTGTAAAAATAATAATAATAATAATAATAATAATAACAATAGCTAGCATTTATATCATGCTTTAAGGTTTACAGAGCATTTTGCAAATATTCATTTTATTCTCACAGGAACCCTTAGAGGTGGATACTATCATTATCCCCATTTTACAGATAGGAAAACTGAGGCTGAGAGGTTAAGTGACTTTCCCACTGTCATATAATTAATTAGTAAATATTTACAGCAAGATGTAAGTTCAGGTTTTTCTGACTCTAAGTGCAGTACTCACTCTATCATTTTACCACTTAGTAGCCTGTAGAGGTAATTAAGTTTAATTTTCATGTAAGGTTAGCAGAGGAGACCCCTGAGGTTAAGACCTCAGAAAGTCAAGCCCCTGGATTTGATCATTCCACTGGCTTACATTCAAAATACTTTGCTGAGGAAAGAAGTGATTTATTATAAGGATCCCACCCAGAACCTTGCAATCCACCAAGAGCCTGGCTTATCCCCATAGGATATTAATTACTTATCAGAGGTATATTTAATATTACAAAAGATATCTTGGGCCTATACAAATAAAGTTTGAAGTAGATGATTTATTTTTTCTTCTTCTAACAAGGTCTAAAGTAGAAACCACTGAAAATTTTGTCAATCATTATTTTAAGTCATGTCCAACTTTTTGTGACCCCATTTGGGGGTTTCTTGGCAAAGATACTGGAGTGGTTTGCCATTTCCTCCTCCAGCTTATTTTACAGATAAGGAAACTGAGGAAAACAGGGTTAGGGTCACACAGGTATTAGGTATCTAAGGCCATATTTGAATTCAGGAAGATGAGTCTTCCTGACTCCATGCCTATCACTCTTATCCACTATGCCACCTAGCTGCCTTAGGTAAAAATTACTGAAAATTACTATCACCCAGTAAAGAAAACTGACCATTCTGTTGGATGGGAATACTTTTGGCTTCCTGTGATACTGAGAGGATCTTGAGTCTCAGAGATGTTCTCTTAGATTCATTGGATCAACAAAAACCTGTTGCCTGTGTTTTGTGGAAGAGGGATTGTATGCTACTGTTAGACCTGGTTGGTTGATAAGAGCTCATTTTTAGTGCCTTGTGGTTACAATGTGGCTTGCATTATCTCATTGTATTCTCATTACAACTCCGAGGGAAGTAGTACATACAAGCGTTATTATCCTCTTTTTGCTAAAGAGAAGATGGAGATTAAATGACTCGCCCAAAGTCACACAGTCAATTCTCTAATTCTGGTTCTGTGGATCAAAATCCAGCAATCTTTCTTTTGCTTGCATTACACTGCTTCCCAGATAGACTGGAGTGTGGCCACAGCACCAGGAGACTAAACCAACACAAATTATAAATAAATAGTCATGGGCAAGTCACTTAACCCCCATTGCCCTGCAAAAAAAAAAAAAGAAAAAGAAAAAAAAAGAAAGAAAAAAGAAATAGTCAGTGAGGTGATATCTCTAAAAAGGGTAAAGATTATCCATTTCTCTATTTTCAGTTCATTGGTTGGATGGAAATCTAAATGTCAACACATAAAAGATTTCCATGTAACACCAACTCTTTTTTCTACATGAGAAAATTAGGAAAACAAGGTACCATCACATGATTTCTTTTTAACAGCATGAGGTTCTTAAATGCATTACCATTAGCATTTAAAATACTTTAGACAAACATATGCCCCGATACATTAATAAATTAATTAAATTGATAGAATAGGATGGAAGTTCTTTGAGGGTAAGAATTATTTTATTTTTATCTTTGTATTCCCAGCATCTAGCACAGTGCCTAGTTCAGAGTATGAATGTGAAAAAAAAAATTATTGATTGATTTTACACAGCCTTATTTCAATCAAAGGATCTTTTGGGCCAAAGTAGGATTTTCGATATTTATCCAAATACTGTATACAGAGTTTGCACAAATGTTTTAGACAAGGTATGAAAAGCCCTGCTTCTGTCCTCCTCTTTTTTCCCACCTCCCTTCTTTCTACCCCCTTCTTTCTCTTTCCCCTTCTCCTCTTCCTCTCTCTTCCCGCCTGAGTCGCTTTCTGTCTTTTTGTGTCTGTTTTTCTATCTTCCTCTTATCTTTTTCTCTATCCTTGTCTGTTTCGGAGTTATGTCCCTAAAAGATTTTGAATCTTCATGGTAACAACCCAGTTTATCACAAAATAAATGTCTACATGCCATGTAGAGCAGAATTTCCTGGTATTAAAAAGGACATATACTTCTAAAAAGTAATACTTTAAAGTTTTTCTGTATTGTGGCCAAGGTGTTTGACTGGCTCCATTTTTGGATCTGATCATATTTCAACATTAAAAGGACCAAATAAGGGGAGAAAGAAATGCTTACATTTTTGTTCAGCCCTACTCTAACAATTCTTATAACCTTTTTTCCTTCATAGCCTCCTTTCTGTGAGTGTGTCATGCTTCATTCATCCCATAATTCTGATCCCTTCATGTCTTATGCAGTGTTCAGTTTGTTAGCTTTTCTTGCAGCCTCTTGTCAGTAAGGGGGATGATGGGAAGTGTAGTTTTCCCAGCTGGAAGGAGGAACTGAGAGCTCATGGGAAGTGGAAGCCCTTCAGGAAGTGGAGCTCAAAAGCTTCCTGAGCTTATCAAGACCAAATAGAAAGAAGCTAGCTTCAGCCTCCCATGATCCTTTAGTTCCTTCTTCCAGCTGGGAAAAACTACACTACCCATCAGCCCCCTTGCCGATAAGAGGCTACATTCCATTATTGTGCTCTAAGAATGATAAGCAGGATAATTTCAGAAAGGCCTGGAAAGACTTAAATGAACTGATTGACGTATAGTAAAGTAAAAAGAACTAGAAGAATGTCATATAAAGTGACAGTAATATTGTTCAATGAAGAACTGTGAATGACTTAACTATTCTCAACAATACAATGATCTGAGACAATCCCAAAAGGACTAATGATGAAGTATACTAGCCCTCTCCAAAAAAAGAACTAATATTGATAGAACACAGACTAAAGCATGCTATTTTTCATTTTCTTTCTGTCATCTTTTTCCTTTTATTTGAGTCTTATACAAAATGACTAATATGGAAATGTTTTACATAATTGCACATGTATAACCTATATCTGATTGCTTACCACCTCAGGGAGGATGGGAAAGGATAGAATTTGGAACTCAAAACTTTAAATAGAAATGTTTATTAAAATAAATAAAATGAACAACAAAAAACCCCTTAAACTTAAAAAAGGACTATATTCTCATTCTTTATTGAAAACATTAAAATAGCTAGAATTTTTTTAGTGTTTTCAATAAAGAATGAGAATACCTAGAGTTTGGGCAGCTAGGTGGCACAGTGGATAGAGCACTGGCCCTGGAGTCAGGAGTACCTGGGTTCAAATCCGGCCTCAGACACTTAACACTTATTAGCTGTGTGACCCTGGGCAAGTCACTTAACCCCAATTGCCTCACTAAAATAAAAAAATACCTAAAGTTTATTGTTATTTCCCTATTTTTCAGATGTTCAAATGACAAATATGGAATTGAGAGTGTTGATTGAAAAATGAAGTTTAGAATTCTTGGTATATTTTTCCTGTATTTTTTTATAAAATTACATTTTACTTCTCTAAAGAAAAGTTTCTCAGTTTCTCCTTTATACTTCTAGTGTAAAAGAAAAAGATCATATTACTCATAATGTAAAAAGCTTAATTTCCTGTCAAGAGAAGTATTCAGGAAACAATTCAAAATGTAGTTTTAGAAAGTCATAACTAGAAGGATTAAACTGAAATTTACCAACTTGGCATTTGTTTACTAAGATAGGAACATCCAAATTCTGGTAAAAACATATTTTCTATATTGTTTCAAGTTGTCAGTTAATATATGAGTGCCCACAGGGCCTGTATATATCAGAAATTTTCTTCTCCCTTTTTCTAGAGGTTTAGCAGTTTCTTAGAACTTGAGATTGTATCTGAGACTCAAATTTGTTCACTTATTTACTATTTGGATTGGTGGCATTACCCATCAATAATTTAATATTCATTTAACAGTTGTGATGCATTATATACGTTGCACTAAGACTGGGGAAAATAAAAGATAAATAGGACAAAGGTCTCAACTTTAAAGAGTTCAGTAGTTTAATAAAGAACTATGAGATGTGCATAGAAAAGTACTCTTCAGATAGGAGTATAAGTACATTAGAGATGTACAGAATATTATATGGTCAAATTTTTAGCTGAAGTGGTTATTGAGATCATTTCAGCTAGCTCATAAAGATAGGATTGCAACATGATATTCCAAGTAAAGGTGAGGAGATAGGAAAACTTCCCATTTTGAGTGGTATGACAAGCAGTCCAATTTAATTAGAAAATAGCATACAGGAGGAATGGTGTGAAATAAGGCTAAAAATCATAGATTAGAAACATTGTAGAAGGCCTTGAATGCCAGGCTAAGGTGTCTGGCTTTTATATTAATAATTGTTACAACAAGTTTGTTTGTTTGTTTTCAGTCTGTACTTTGTTTTATTATAGGTAACTAGAAGGCTATGTGTAAATCAGATTTCAATTGCTATCTTAAATCATCACTATTTAAAAGTTCTCCTTTTACAAGTTAGAAGAATATATATATATATATTTTAGTGAGGCACTTGGGGTTAAGTGACTTGCCCAGGGTCACACAGCCAGTAAGTGTTAAGTGTTTGAGGTCGGATTTGAACTCAGGTACTCCTGACTCCAGGGCCGGTGTTCTATCCACTGCGCCACCTAGCTGCCCCAGAAGAATATTTTTTAATGAAAAAGTTGTAATCACCCCCTAAATTGTGTTTTATGAGTCTGGGGTTTTATATATCTGGGTTTTTAAAATTTCTTATAAAGACTGTATCTAAAGGCAAAAACTTCTAGAGTTTAAGAGATAGAAGGAATATCATGTTTTATAGAGTTTTGTACATTAAAGAACCATCTAGTGATGAGATTTTAGTCCAACCCCCTTATTTTATAGATGAGGGAGAGAATGAGATTCAAAGCATGATCACACACTAGTTAGCTGAAGTTAGATCTCCAGACTCTTCGGCCAATGTTTGTTTTGTAAAATCTTCTGTACTGTATTATAATTTGACAAGCTACAGTCCATTTTGAACAGGGGAACCGAATGGGGTGGGGGACTAGAAACCATGTTATTGAAGGTGCTGGGAATTGACAGTACTGAGAACACTAACCTTCTAAAAGAGAAGACTTCTAGAAGAAATGATAGTTGCTTTCAAGCATTTGAAGGTTGTAATGTCCAGTGGGCAGAACTAGGAGCAATGCCTAGAAGTTTGCATTCTACAAGGTGAAAATAACATACAGATCTCTATAAGCTCTTTCCTCCTAATACAATGTAAACCTCTTAAAGGTAAAAACTGTTCATTTTTGTATTTGTTGTCTCTAGCACCTCATACTTAATGTACTTATGGTAGATAGTTAACATAATCTTAAGGAATGAATTAATTTTGCAAGAAGAATGTTGTAACATGGAAGATAGTAGCTGAAAGGGAAGAGATTAATTGAGGAAAGGATTTGTTAAGATCTAGAATACTTGAAGGTAGGCATGTGTAGTAAATATTTAACAACTAACTCTAGGGGAAAAATATACATGCCACACTCTTAAGTTGAATGTACATTATTAACATTTTTCCCATCACTTTCTAGACAATCAACAAAACAATAAATCAAGCCCTGATTGGAAGATTTGGTCAATTTTGAATGAGGAATGCCCACAATGAAAATTTAACAATTGACTCTCCTGAGCTGGTTATAACTGGCTTCAGCCCCAACCTGCTTGTATTTTTAGGTAAATGGGGATGAGGGAGAGAATGAAGACACGTTTGGGAGTAGGGGGATGGAGAGTAGGAGGTCCTGAATGAGATAGGAGGAAATGGGATTATGGACATGAATTAAAGGATTAGCCCTGGAAAGGAGTAGGTAATTCTTTTCTTGAGAGGAAAGGAGGAAAAATGGAGAAAATGGTAGCTACTGAAAAGTTTGAAGAGGCAAGATAGCCTTAGTTTTCTCAGTGAAGTAGAAGGTTAGTTCATTTGGTATATAAATGTTGGGACTAAGAATTGGATGTTTGAAGAGAGGGGAGTGTTTGGAAGAGTACTTATGGTGAATGAGAGAATAAAAATTGGCCAATATAGGGTAAAAAGATTACCAAGTAGCAGTAGGGCCCCCCAAAATATGCAACCTGACTTTATAATGGCTTAGCACAATTGTATGTCTCTTTTGCAGCAAAGTTTAGCAATCCAGGCACAGCACCAGATTAATTAGATAGAAGGGCTTACTCTAGGCTAAATATTATCAAATCAGGAATAACCAAATATCTAGGGGATGCAGGACTCTGAAATGGTGGTTCGTGAATCATTAAAGCAACAGACCATGATGTCAATGAAATTCAATTCAACAAGTATAGATTAAATACCAACTATGTGCCAGGCACTCTACAGGGCACTTCAAATGGGAAGAAAAAATAAAATAGTGTTCTTAAAGAGCTTACATTTTCCTAAATGTTGGGAAACATTCACATATAAATAAATGTGAAATATACAGGGTGTCCCAGGAGTCCTTTTTTGTTGTTCAGTGGTGTCCTACTCTTTGTGACCCCATTTGGGGCTTTCTTGATACTGGAGTGGTATGCCATTTCCTCCTCCAGCTCCTTTTACAGATGAGGAAATGGAGGCAAAGAGGGTTAAGTGACTTGCTATGGGTCACACAGCTAGTAAGCGTCTGAGGCTAGATTTGAGCTCTGGTCTTCCTGAGTCCATGCCTGGAGCTCTATCCACTGCACCACCTATCTACCCTTACTGGAGCACTGAGCTGTGGACTGTGTGACACTCGACATGTTATTTAAACTCTTAGTGATCCAGGAAATTCTCAAACAGGGGTTCTTATCCTTTTTAACCTTTTTTAAAAGTTCTTAACCATTTTTGCTAACTCTACTTCAATGTAATTGATTTCCTTTGTAATCCTATGTATTTTATTTTACGCATTTAAAAACTTTATCCTGAGAATGGGTCCACAGGCTTCACCAGACTACCTGAAGAGTATGACATAAAAAAAGTGAAGAACCCCCATCTAAAACCCTTAAATTACCTAGGATGTGCTGATCTCCCTAAGCAAAGGCAATTTCCTTACCAGAAGTTCCATGTGCCAATGAAATAGCAAATATAGTCCAGAAATAAAACAAAGCAACAATCCAGAAAAGCTGCAAAGAGGGTCAAGAAGGATGAGGACTGGGGCAGC
Organism: Dromiciops gliroides; assembly: GCF_019393635.1. Taxonomy (NCBI): domain Eukaryota; kingdom Metazoa; phylum Chordata; class Mammalia; order Microbiotheria; family Microbiotheriidae; genus Dromiciops; species Dromiciops gliroides. The sequence goes on from NC_057862.1 coordinate 250,879,326, forward strand.
TAGGTGGCGCAGTGGATAGAGCACCAGCCCTGGAGTCAGGAGTACCTGAGTTCAAATCCAGCCTCAGACACTTGACACTTACTAGCTGTGTGACCCTGGGCAAGTCACTTAACGCCAACTGCCTCACCAAAAAAAAAAAAAAAGGAAGGAAAGAAGGATGAGGACTTTTGAATTTAGTCATTAGTAAGTCATAGAAGAGATGTAGTTTGATTAGTAGTTGGTAGTTTCCTCATTGAGAATTCCCTGGGCTGATAAAATCATAGATCTTTTACATATGCACACATAGAGTATTAGAGGCAGTATTTACTTAAATGCCTTGAGGAAATAAAAGTATTATATCTCTGTTGCACAAATGAGGAAGACAAAGTCACCAATGTACTTGTTTGCAAACTGGACCATTGATCCTTATAATTTAAAATACAGATAGCTTATGTTTTGGACATTATGCTTTCACTAAAGTTTAGTCACTTTTGTTTAAAAATTGGGAAGGGGAACAGAAAAAGTGATAAATCACTCGATCTTACATGATTTTAACATGCTATCAGTTTATGCAAAAGTAAAAACTCAATCTTCAGCTAATCTTTACTATAAAAACCACCTCCTAAATTTCCTCTGATTTCTCCATTTCTAACTATGTACTTCAGCTATTAATCTCTTTTAATCAAATTTAGCACAGTTTTAAAATTAAATATGTCTGTTGCCTACCTGCTACTCCGACATTTAGCAATTTAAAATTTAGGAAATCATTCTGTTAGCCAGTTTGCTATTCCATTAAGAATAGCAAACAATTAGAAACAGCGTAAATGCCCAACAGTTGGTCAATGACTGCATAAATTATGGCGTAGATTTGCTGAAATCTAGCTATACTGTTTACTCAGTTTTCTTGATTTACCAGTCTGACAGCCCTTTGAAAAACTGAGGTTAGTTTGGCATGACCTGCTGTCCATGAAATCCTGCTGACTTGGCGATTTTCATTTACCTCTCAAAATGCACATAAATCAATCATCCCTTTAATAACATTCTAGAATTTTGGCCAGGAATCAAAATTCCACTTTAATTTGCAGATTTCCCACCCTTTGTCACATTTCTGCCACTTACAGAACCTTATGAGTTCTTGCAATTTTTCCTCTTCTAATTCATCTCACACACTCTGGCCAGAGTAACCCTCCTGAAACCCAGCTTGGATCACGTTGATCCCTCCTTTCTTCAAAAGTCTCCATTTGTCTCCTCCTTACCTTCAGAATATAGTTCAAAATACTTATGACATTCAAGGCCCTCCACAATCTGACCCCTTTTCCTCCATTCCCCCTTACTTCTATGGCCCAGACCAATTCATCATATGGGGCATTTCCATCCTCACCATTCCAACACACTGCATTTTCTTCCTTTCATGTCTCCTCATTTTGTTATTGAGTTGTCTTCATGACCCCATTCGGGGTTTTCTTGGCAAAGATATTAGAGTAGTTTGCCATTTCCTTCTCCAGCTCATTTTTACAGAGGAGGAAACTGAGGCAAACAGGGTGAAATGACTTGCTGAGGGCCACACAGCTAATAAGGTCTGAGCCTTGATATAAATTCACTAAGATGAGTCTTCCTGACTCCAGGCCTAGCATTCTATCCACTGTGCCTCCTAGCTGCCCCATGTCAACTCATACCTCCCTCTGTAAAATGTCTTTCCTCTCCCATTTTTGCCTCTCAAAATCCTGCTTATCCTTCAAAGCCCATCTCCCTTAACACTTGTCAATAAATGTTTGCTGATCCCTCCAACCCCCCGGTAATGCCTTCCTCCTCTGAACTCTCAAAGCTCTTGGCTCTATTGTGATACATATTACATTCTACATTTGTTTGGTTATTTCATTATTCCTACTACAAGATTTTAAGCATCTTGAGGTTAGGAACAATGTCTTCTATAATTCTGTGTTTCTCATAACCTAGAATACTGTCTTACACACAGTGGATGTTCAGTAAGTGTTTACTGAATAAATGAACAGGATTGTATATGTGGAAGCAAGAACATAAAAATATATCTGGAAATGATTAGAAGCATGAGAAAACAGCTAATAATGGGAACGTTTTCAAGGGAATATTAAAGTTTTGATACCTGTACAGTTGTCTTCATTTCCCAAATCTTGGGTCATTTCACAACCACAGTTTTGATGTTTTGTTGTTGTTGTTATTCTCTCCATCTTTGACTGAATAAGCAATTTTGACATGAAAAGGTGATTTCTGCTTTGGGGAAGTTATCTAAGGAAAGGCAAATTCCTCAAGTATCTGCTCTGTTGAGAAAAGGACTCTGTTTATGACATTTTAAAATGATGCTTTTAGGATTTTTATGACTGACAGCAAGAGTAGAAGAAATAAATAGGTGAATTTTATTGAAAATGGAAATGACTGGCAAAACTTCTAGAAAGATGTAAAACAGTTACAAAGAAGGGGACAGCTAGGTGACACAGTAGATAAAGCACTGGCCCTGGATTCAGAAGGACCTGAGTTCAAATTTGACCTCAGACACTTGACACTTACTAGCTGTGTGACCCTGGGCAAGTCACTTAACCCTCATTGCCCTGCCTCCCCCCAAAAAGTTATAAAGATCCCCAAATCCCTAAGTCCTAACATAGCATTTGAGTAAGAAACTCTAGTTCTATAATTTATTACTGTTTATCACCTAAAAAGGATTGCTTAATCTATCAACAAGCATTTCTCAAATACTAACTTTGTGCCAGGTACCTCTATGTAATTGGGATGCAATAACCTCTCCCTTCAGAGAGCATTCTATTGGAGAACAGAATGTATATATTAAGGGGCAGCTAGGTGGCTCAGTGGATAAAGTGTTGAGCCTGGAGTCAGAAAGACTAGAGTTCAAATCTGGCTCAGACATCTACTATCTGTGTGACCTTGGGCAATTCACTTAACCCTGTTTGCCTTGGTTTCTTCATCTATAAAATGAGGTGGAGAAGGAAATGGGAAACTACTCCAGTATCTTTTCCAAGAAAATCCCAAATGGGGTCACAAAGAGTCAGACACAACTGAAACAAATGAACAATAACAACAAATTTTTATTGAGGTGCTTAAAGAGTTGCTTTTAATCTTAGAAGTCACTAAGGCATAATTCTTTCACATTGCATCTCAATGATGTAAACATATTACTTTACCCCAGAGAAATTATGAGCACACCAGCATTTTCTATTGGTATTACATATGCATTAGAGACAAACAAACAGAAAGCTGTAAATTGGCCTCAGATTCCATCATCCACTTGGATTGCTTTGCTGTTGTCTAGGGACTCTATTTTTCAGTTGTGTTTTATAGCTAAATCTGGTCCTTTAGTCACATGATGAAAATAATTGGCAGGGGAAATAGGATGTAGAATATATTCCTATAATTGTCCTTTTGATATGTATCATGGATCTAAAAGCATTTTTTCTTTTTCATTCATATACAACACATATATACACACATCTACACATGTCTACACATGTGTATATCAAATATGTACACATGCACTGTATACATGCATGTATATGTGTTTAAATGCATATATACATTTTTCAATATTCCATGTGTTGTACAAGCAAGAAACACAAACTATTCATTGGGTTTTCTCACTATAGAACTAATTTAAATGCTAAACAATATAATTGTTTTCTGGTTTCAAAATCTATTTAGAAACCCATTCACCCCTTTGGCAAGGTGCCATGGCAGCAGAAAGATGTAAATGTGATTCATTTCTGGCCTTCTGGGTGTCTCACCCACTTCCCCTAGGCCCGGATACTTTGCTTTTCCTGTAACCAGCAAGTGAGGGGAGGGGCATTGCCAATATTCTGCACAGGCCCCAGGCTTGTATGAAATTAACAAGGTTTGTACTCTTCTGATAACTTCATTCCTTTCTTTATAGTTTCCCCTTATTCTTCCCCACTCCCCTTATCAAATGAGATACTATTTGTAAAATACTTAGCATAGTGCCCAGCACCTAGTAGGTACTTAAAATGCTTGTTCTCTTCCCTTCCCTCCTTTTCCCTTACACTCTGAGTTTTATACTTTTCCTGACTCATTGAAATTTACCCAATACTATTAGGGCAGGGACTCTTAACCACTTTTGTGTCAGTGTCCCTATTGGCAGTCTGAATCCTATGGACCCATTTCTTTTTTTTTTTTTTTTTTTTTTTGCGGGGCAATGGGGGTTAAGTGACTTGCCCAGGGTCACACAGCTAGTAAGTGTCAAGTGTCTGAGGCCGGATTTGAACTCAGGTACTCCTGAATCCAGGGCTAGTGCTTTATCCACTGCGCCACCTAGCCACCCCCACCCCACCCCCCATTTCTTAAAATAATGTTTTTAATCCATGAAATAAAATACATAGGATTAAAAAGGAAACCAAAGAGAAATAAAAATAAAGATGTAATTTTTTTTCCCCATTCAGCATCACAGACCCCCTGAAATTTATCTAGGAATCCATAAACCCAAGTTAAGAGAACCCCTTCCTTAGGGTTTCAACACATGAATGGCTAAATAAAGAAACATATTAATATATTAGCTTCAGTTAAAGTAGCAAATGCTCATTAGAGTTTAAAGCATCACCTTTCCTGGATTACATTTACATCTTTTTAGCAGTTTTAATGAGTGATAAAGGAATTTCAGACATCCCCTTAGCCTGGATATCTTTCTCTGCCATTCTCAGACCGTACCATGAAGACAGTTTTAAATAAGTTCCACTTATGGACAAGGCCAGTTCTGCTTCTGGAGACACATATGAGGTTAAACAGAGAAAGATTTGGCAATATCAGTAGGCAGAGTGCCCCTTTGTGAAACCTTTAGAGATCTTGTTTCATAAAAGGGCTTTTCTCGAGTTTGTGCAGTAATCACTGAGTACTCTTTTTCAAGGTCAGTTCCCTCCAGACCTGGTAGATTCTAGAAGTGAAAGGGGCCTTGGAGATCTAGTAGATCCCATTTTACAGATGAAGAGACAGTCTCTGAGGCCATAAAACTAATAGTGGCAAAGACACATCTAGAACCCAATTCCTTTGATTTCCAGTTGAGTGTTATTTCTGTACCTTGATTCATCATACATACATATATACATATATGTGTGTGTGTATATATATATGCACACACACAGAGTTTGTCTTTTTATTTAAATATATGAGAACCATGTGAGTAAAATTGAGTTTGGGTTTTTTTTATTATAAACTTAATATGGATTCACAATGTGTAGGAATGCAATGGCATGGTTCCACAGATTGCTCTATTCAATCACTGTTAACCAAAATGATTACCACCCTCTTCTTTTAAGTTTAAGTACCTTATTTATTCATAAGACATTTGTTGAGTGTGTACAGTATTTAAGACACTGTACTAGGGATTGAGGGAAAGGAGATATTAGAAAAAAGCATTTTCTGAAACTTGTCCCTGCAGATTTATCCAGAGAGAGTTTTGTATAGAATCTATATCTTCCCCATCTTAGACTGTGTCCACAAATTTCTTATCTCATGAATATGTATATACCTTCCACAGATAGAACATCATGAACCCTCCATGAATGCCTATTCTGGTGACTCTCACCAGTGTCCTCTTGGAAATCTTTACCTAGTGATGGACATAGAGGATAGGAGAGGAATAAGCATTTATTAAGCACCTACTAAATGCCAGCTACTTCACTTAGCACTTTACAAATATTACCTTATTTCATCCTCACAACAACCCTAAGAATGAAAATGAAGCAGGCAGAGGTTAAGTGACTTGTTGAGAATCACATAGCTTGCAAATGTCTGAGGCATTATTTGAACTCATGTCTTCCTGACTCCAGACAAAGCACTCTATCCACTGTGCCACCTAGCTACCAAGTACAGTAAGTATTTAATAAATATTTTAATGTAATTGAGAATTTGAATATTTTCATATTAATAACCTAGGAATGTATACATTTCATGGCAGTGTTGACTTACTGACACATCAGTGGCTTTATCCTTTATTCTCAAGTAACAGAAAAAACAACAACTAGGTGACTGTATTAGGATTAGATGAGCATATGTGGTGATTAAAAAAAAAACCCTCAAATCTAATGACTCTGAAATACCACTTCAAAATGAGTCTTCAGGGATATAAAAGAAGAAATGCTCCCAGATCGATATAGGGGAATTTTGTCTTATGATCCCAATTTAGACAAGTTCAAACGAATCAAATCCAGTGGATGAGATGGCATGCATTTTGCATTTGTGCTCTGTGGTTTCTTCCTCCATCCTCCCCACACCTCTCAAGAATTTAGTTGAGCAATTCAGAATTTTTGTTTTTTAAATTAACGTGAGAAATGTTAACTGAGGTTTGCCACATATGCCAGGAGGCTAAATAGAGACTAAAGCGTCTGAGAAATCTTTGTTGGTTTCAGCCCATGCAAATATTCAGACACACTAAGCAGAGCATGAATGCTGTATCTGTTCAACTGTCATTAAAGAAAAGGGACACTGTCTCTTACAAGGTCTCTTTGGGAATTCACAATGTGAAGCATGAAGTGTGTATAACCACAGGCCTAGTTCCTGGCCCCTCATGGCATCTCAGCCTCAGTGTCAACAGCAAAAAGGAGAAATTCTGAAGTATCCCTGTGCTAAAAGTATAGAATCTTAATTTTTATTAATTCCCCCACCATGAATATATTAAAGAGTACTTTATCACAAAGTTCCATCGAGGTGGTAGCCATGAGCTATTATGTCTTTTGTCATTAATGAAGCAGTGAGGTGGTCTGGTGGACAGACTTGGAACTAGGAAGGCCTGAGTTTGTATCTTGTCTCAAACTCTTACTTGGTGGTGCCGGGTCTGGAGTGAGTGAGGAGGGCCTGCATTAAAATCTGCCCTCAGACACTTACTAGCTGTGTGACCTTGGGCAAGTCACTTACCCCTGTTTCCCTCAATTTCTTCATCTGTAAAATGAGCTGGAGAAGGAAATGGCAAACCACTCCAGTAGCTTGGCCAAGAAAACCCCAAATGGGATCATGAAGAGTTGCACATGAGTGAACAACAATCAGACTCAACTGTGTGACCTTGGACAAGTCACTTAGAGTAAGCACTATATAAATGTTACCTATTATTATCATCATGATTATTAAACTTTTATTTCCTCATCTATAAAATGAAGGCAGTAATAATACCTATTTCACAGTTATTATTAGAATTCAATAAGATGGAACAGCCAGGTTGCACAGTGGATAAAGCACTGGCCCTGGATTCAGGAGGACCTGAGTTCAAATTTGACCTCAGACAATTGATTCTTACTAGCTGTGTGACCCTGGGCAAGTCACTTAACCCTCATTGCCCCACCAAAAAAGAAAAAAGAAAAGAAAAGGAAAAGTAAAAAAATTGAATAAAATAAAAAAATATGTTAAGAACTTTGGGGGGCAGCTAGGTGGTGCAGTGGATAAAGAACCAGACCTGGATTCAGGAGGACCTGAGTTCAAATCTGACCTCAGACAATTGATACTTACTAGCTGTGTGACTCTGGTCAAGTCACTTAACCCTCATTGCCCTGCCCCCCCCAAAAAAGAACTTTGCAGAATTTTGAGGTACTATATAAATATTAGCCATTGTTATTTGTTTTTGTTTTGAGCTGTACTTTAAATTTTATTTTCTTTTAACTTGAAGCTCATAAAATGAGGACCTAACATAAAGTTTAACAAGATGATTTTTGCTTGTTTTCATGTTTTGTGCCCCCACAAAAGGCAGTATGTTATAGATCACAGGATTTGGAGTGCGAGTTGTTGCTGTTGTTGTAGCTGTTGCTGTTGTTGAGTCAGGTCTGATTCTTCGTGACCCCATTGGGGGTTTTCTTGGCAGAGATACTAGAGTGGTTTGCCATTGCCGTTTTAGGCTCTTTTACAGATGAGGAAACTGAGGCAAACAGGGTTAAGTGACTTGCCTAGGGTCATACAGCTAGTAGACATCTGAGGCTGGATTTGAACTCAAGAAGAATCTTCCTGGGTCTAGGCCTGGCATCCTATCCACTGCGCCACCTAGCTGCCCCAGTTGGAGTGTGAATAGCTGAGTACACGTCCTAGCTATTTGTAACCTTTGTAACCTTACTTGTAACTTTGTAACTCCAGCTCTAGACCTGTTTCTTCATCTCTAAAAGAGAGTTTGACTAAGTGATTTATCCCTTCCAGCTAATATTAGGATTTATAATCTGTTATGGAGACAGAGCCTCTGTTCTTTACCCCCAATGCTTGCATTGCAATAATTAATTATGTAGTTAAGAATTTATTTTAAAGAGTCAAGTTGAGACTAGCCCAGTAGCTAATGCCTTGAAGAACAAGCACTTTCTTTATAAGAAGAAATGCAAAGGCACAGGGACCATGTCTCCTTTTTTTGTTTAACTATAATGATGCAGAGAGACCTGGGCATAGCAGGTGCCCCACCAGAGATAGGAGTCTCTTCTAAGGCTGAGAAAGAGAAGACATGTTTTACTGTCTGAAGGGCCACTCTCTAGGACTTTCCTGAGATACTTTCCCTTCTAATGACTTATTTTTATTAGTGTAAGTATATGGAATAATTTAAAATATTTTCCAGTGGTAAATAACTATACTGGACTAAATAGAAATTTAGAAGAATTAACATTTATCTCTACCTCTATTTTGTTTACATGCTATTTTAATTCAGTTGCATTATTTATGCCATAGATAGTTTGTTCCAGTGGCCATGAAAGCTGCCAAAGGAGGCACTATGGAGTGCTTAGAGCTTAGTTAGGTATAGAAGATGCCAAGGTCATCCAGTGTATCTTGGGCCGTCTCCAGTCATTTTGATCTTTGTCTTGTCACTGGACTTCATGACTCTGGAAGAGAGAGTGAGGCTGACAACTTGGTGCAACTGTGCCTCACATCCAATTCACTAGCAAGTCAAAACTTCATACAGTACATTGTGATGTCATTGATCTCCTTTGAAAACAAAGGATCAGCAACAACAACAATAGTGAACAATAATGGTTTACTTTGACCACCCACCCAGAGGGCACAGTGCAAGCCCATTTCGGGGACTCTACCCCCTAAAATTGACCCCCACAGAATGTGGGTGTCTAAGACACCAAAGCTGCCCTTGCTTCCATGATCCTGGGCAAATGAAGCTGGGGGCAGAACAAAAGGAAGAAAAGAGAGGCAGCTTCCAGATTCTACATCCTGTCTAGCACCAGGCCTTTCCTCTCCTCACATTCTTTCTGATCTCATTACTTTTTTTTTCTTTTTGCTAATTCTCCATGTCTTATTAAAAAAAATAAACCAGAGAAGAAAAGAAAGAAAGAAGGTCCTGTTCTCCCTTCCTCAAAACTTTTATACCATATTTAAGCATTGTTCTCGAGCAACAGGTCCCAGATCCTAGTCCAAGCTTTCATTTAAGCAAGTTTGCTACCCATTACTTATCATTCTCTAAGGGTAACTGAGAACAACATTTAAAGTATTTTGCAGGCAGGCATGACAATTTCCACCATATATGGGAAAATAGCGTCAAGCTGTCGTTACCAATTTGGACAGTAGGGGATCTGTGTTGCAGAAAATTTATTGGAAACTCTGACAACTTTTAAGAAATGTCAGGGGGAATTGCTTTCTTTCCATAGAACTCTTCTGGCTAATTGCTGGGGTGCTAGTGTGTGAGTCAGCAAAACAAGTTTCTCCTTGCTATGACTGCAGACCTCAAAGAGGTGGTCTTTGGCATATCCCTCAAGGCCACAGTGTGCATGATGTCAGTCTTCCCTCCTCCCAACACCAGACTCTTTGCTCTTACTAAGCATATACTCTACCGACTAGCCAGAACAGAGTTCGAACATGTTAAATTGTGAGATAGAAAATCTCTGGGACACATACCTTTGTATATGTATGTGTATATGTATACTTGTATGTGTACATGTGTATGTGTATATTTTTGAATATACTCTCCTATAAAATGCTTTTTGAAAAATCCACTAGGAGGGGCAGCTAGGTGGCGCAGTGGATAAAGCACTTGCCCTGGATTCAGGAGGACATGAGTTCAAATCCAGCCTCAGACACTTGGCACTTACTAGCTGTGTGACCCTGGACAAGTCACTTAACCCTCCTTGCCCCTCAAAAAAAAAAGAATCCCTGACCTAGGGAAAATCAATTTCTGGGGGCAGCTAGGTGGCTCAGTGGATAAAGCATGGGCCTGGATTCAGGAGGACCTGAGTTCAAATCCAGCCTCAGACACTTGGCACTTACTAGCTGTGTGACCCTGGGCAAGTCACTTAACCCTCATTGCCCTGCCCCCCCAAAGAAATACACTGCTGTGAAGAAAGCATTTTGTAAATCTTAAAATACCATAGAAATACAAACTAGTTGGCCTTGTTCCTAGTGTCCTTAGACTTCAAGCAGTTGAAGGGTAAGAGTAAGTCTTCTGAAGGTCATTCTTCCCAGGGCATGAAGCTTGGCAATAAATCCCTTAGAACAATGATTTTGTTGGGTTGAATTGTTGCAGGCTCATATTCTCTCTCATAAAAGAAGCACTGGATTTGGAGTCTAGCACCTGAGTTCAAATCCCAGGTCTGCTACCTGGGAGACACTAGACAAGTCATTTATCTCTGTGGACCTCATCTGCAAAATGAGAGGTTTGAACTTGATTGCTTTAAATCTGTGATTTTATTATTACTTCTACCTGAGACTTGATAGTTTTTGATGGCGTGGCGGGGAGGCCTGGGGGGGGGGCGGCTGGAGATTAGTGAGTAACTGAAATCTGTAGATAAATCCCACAGTTTAATTTTCACCAAGTTGATACTTCCTCTCACACCCCAGACTGGTAGCAGAATTAATGGATTTGAATTCCTTTCCTGTTTATCCTCTGATAAAGCATGAATATGACCAGAATATGGGTGGCCAGGGAAGTACAAAGGCTAGATAACTGGGGATATGCCTGTCTCAATGCAAGCCTAGCAGGCATAGTGGTGATCACTTTAGCATTCTTATAAGCCCAGTGGTGCAATAAGTGCTCTTTGGCAATGTTGTTCCAGAGACAGGTATATTTTCCATATTGCTTATAAAAAAATATCCAAACTGATATTCTTCTGTAGAGTTGGTTAGGAAGTCAACTAACTGTACAACTGTCTGAAATTTGAAATGACATATCATTGGAAAGAAGAAAGGAAATAAGCATTTATGAAATGTCTACCCTGGGACAGTCTCTGTGCTAAATTTACAAATATTATCTCATTTGGTCCTCAACACCCTAAGGAGGAAGGTGCTATCATTATTCCTATTTTATAGTTGAAGAAACTGAGGCAGACAGAAGTTAAGTGAATTGCCCAGGATCACACAACTATTAAATACACGAGGCTGGATTTGAACTCAGCTGCCTAGTGTAGAGATATAAAAAGAAATAATGAATTTAGACAAGTGTGAGTAGACCAACCTAACTGGAATACAAAGTTAGTGAAAGGGGGAGTAATGTAAATTAAGCCAGAAAAAAATAGGCTCTGTTGTTGTTCACACATTTTTGACTCCATGACCCTATTTGGGGTTTTCTTGGTAACGGTACTGGAATGTTTTGCCATTTCCTTCTCTAGCTCATTTTATAGATGAAGAAACTGAGTCAAACAGGGTTAAGTGACTTGCCTAGGGTCACACAGCTAGTAAGTGTCTGAGGCCAGATTTGAATTTAGGTCTTCCTGACTCCAGGCTTGGCACTCTATCCACTGTGCCCCCAGTTGCCCTGTAAAAGTAGTCTGAGAGCCTTTTAAATGCCAAGCTTTTCCTAAAAGGAGTCAGAAATTGCTGAGGATTCTTAAGGAGGAAGCACTGCATGGTGCATCTCTAAAGCCCCAATTAACCCCAAGGTTCTGTGGTTCAGTTAATCCCAGTATAAGTTTTGGTTCGCCTACAGCCACCATCAGGGACTGGTATGTGAATTTTTATTTTGGAGAAGCTACTGTAATCCAGAGAGGACTAGAACAGAGAGAGATGCCTGAACATAGTGGCATGAAGGAAGTCATCAAATGCACCCTCCTTACCAAGCTCTAAGCCTGTGCAGAGCTTTTAATCAACATGTGCTATATTTAGTGCATCTTGCTAATCACAGTTTATGTATGTTTGTGTTGCTTTTAGCTCTTTAGTCATTTCCTACTACTGGTATCCATCATTTCTGACATGGGTGAGCCAAGAATAAGGGCAACTTGTCCCACCAGAACAGGCTGAACCTCTTCTCTTGCCATTGACCTGACCTACCTTCCAGGGGAGAGTCAGTTTTATGCCTAACTTAACCATACTGTATACACGTCATGCCCAGAGCTACTTAGAGTATGGAGCTGTCCCTTTAAGGCAATATAGGGACCTCCATTCTTCCATGTATAAGACAGTGTTAACAAAGGAATATTTCCCATGGAAGAGAATGCCACATGCTCAGTCCCAGCATACCATACTTTCCCCATGCATGCATATCAGTGCTACCTCTGGGCCCTCGTGACCTCATTTTATAAATGGAAAGTTACAGGAAGAGAGATTACAACACATCACCCATGCCAAGAATGTGTCATGGACCTAGATCTGAGAGCGAACTTCATTGCAGTATCATGAGTATTTGAGCTATAAAGGCAAATAAAACCTATTGTGAAATGTAGTATTAATAAGACTAGGTGGAACTGCACTCACTGTAATCAAGCAGGTAGCAGAAAGTTCCAATTTAAAGGATTACTTTGAAAAAATATTTTAAAATAGAAAAAAGAAAGGATTGCTTTATAAAAATCAGAACATTTTAAAATTTAATTATTGGCTTCTAAACCTGAATAAGATAAGATCTCTTGTATCTAATTGGACAAAATTAGCTTTTATGTCCTTGAAATGTATCTCTTCTACACACAGGAATAAACGCTTTCCACAGTCTTTGAAAAAAAAAAAAAAAGAAACACCTCTTAGGAAACTGGGTGAGGTCTGGGTTGGGGAGCATTGTTTTATTAAATACACCATGTTAAGTGTACAGATGACAAATATTACTTCCCACTTTGCAGGTAGAAAAAGGCAAGACAATTCATTTGCATAGACTGGGAATAGATTCCCCAACATGCCTCTTCTAAGAGACAAAATGTATGATCCTGCCTTTGGGTACCACTTTGGCCTCTTTTCACCAAAACCAAAGCATTCCTAGGAAGTATGTGAGTGCTTGATGTGTATATATCTAAACATAGGTCCAAATGCTTTCTTTAACGCTAAAAGAATCTTACTAATGCAGATAGGTACAAACCCAAATGTTTGGTTTTAATCCATTTTTGTAAAGATAGAATTTCTTTCTGTTGTTTGCCCTAAGAGGATTCCCTTCTTTCCCGGGCTTTTAAAATCAAAGAAGGGTTTTTTTTTTGTTAAATTTGGTTTTTTGTTTGTTTGTTTTTGTCCCTATTGGCATACTCATTCCCTCCTCTCTTCTGATTAATTGGCATTTTCTTTGGAAAATTATTGTTTGTATCATCAAAGAAGGTGTGTGGGTTCGGGAGAATTTTACACATCTCATTAGGTTGATGAGTGATTTCAGTTTGTCTCATTATTCCTTTTCTTCTTATTCCTGATTTTTTAAAGTTATCCATAATATGCAGGGATGATTTGTCTTGTCTGGGTAACATTTCCACTCTTAACAGTGAATAGAAATGGTTTATCTTGAATTCATGAATAGCTGTACCTACAGGACCAAATTCTCCTTATATCCATTAGGACTAGACTAAGTGCTAAAGACTTGACAGTTTAGTTTTATTGTTGGAACAAAATAATCAGCACCACATCTAGGAATCATTTCCCATCATTTCTTTCTTACTCAGGCCCTTCTGTGTATAGAATACTTAATGAGGAGCTATAAGGAAATCTTGCTATAAAGAAATCTCAAGGAGATAGAAGACAGGCCTCTTGCTTTAGAGCAGGACTTCTCGGCCTTGTTTGAGTAATATGAAGCCTCTGGGCCACTTCTCAGAATAATGTGTTCTTGCCTACCTTTGTAATTTAAATAAATGCTCAAATTCAGTTAGAGGTTAGTAAAAATAAAGATTTTTCCTATGCAAGTTCATGAACCTGCTTGAAATCCATACATGGACTTTAAAAAAAGGAGGGGGGGGGGGGGAATTGGTCTATCAAGTGTCCAGATTAAGAACTTCTGCTTTAGAGGATTTTTGTTCAGTCGTTTTTCAGTCACATCCAACTCTTGGTGACCACATTTAGGGTTTTCTTGGCAAACACTCTGGAGTACTTTGTCATTTCCTTCTTCAGTTCACTTTAAAGATGAAGAAACTGAGGCAAAGAGGATGCAGTGACTTGCCCAGGATCAGCAAGTAAGTGTGTAAATCAGATTTGAACTCAAGTTTTCCTGACTCCAAACTCAGTTCTCTATTCCCTGTACCACCTAGCTATTTCTTTGTAGGATATAATCAACAAATGAGTAAGGACAGTGTAGCCTAGAGAGATTAAATGATTTGCCTGAATTTGAATAGTAAATCAGGGGCTTTGTTAGATCTAGTGCTCCCAATCTAAAATATATTCCCCCTTAATTTCCCTCCTCTATGCCTTTGCTTATGCTATTTCCCATCTTCTCCCATAACCCCGCTTCATCATCCTCTAACTGTTTAATCCTCAGTATCCTTGAAAGCCTATTTCTATGTCTTTTTCTCTAGGAAACCTTCCCTGATGCCTGCATGCAGTTGTCAATACCATCTCCTCCACCCCTCAGATTTCACATAGTACCCTTTATGCAAATTTTGTGGGGTCTGGATCTCTTTTCATCTACGGGGTGGGGGACTCCTAGTATAGTAACTTCTTCCATTAATGCAGACCGCAAATTTACTTGTAACTTGTAAAGAGAGTTTTTCTGGGGTACCAAGAGGTTAAATTCCATTCCCACATAGTCAGATAGCTACTATTGTCAAGTCTGGGGGTTGAACCCAGTTCCCCTTGACTGCCTCTTATGTCTTTCCTGGTGTATATGTTGAACCAGGACCATAACTATATCTCACCTCCCAGAGGCCTACCATAGTATTCTACACAGAGTAGGCATTTAGAGAGTGTTGAACTGTATTGAATTTGAAGAAATTTACTCATTCAGTATGGCAGCTAGTTGGCACAGTGGATAGAGTGCCAAGCCTGGAGTCATGAAGAGTCATCTTTCTGAGTTCAAATCCACCCCAGACAGTAGTTGTGTGACCTTGGGCAAGTCACTTCACCCTGTTTGCCTCAGTTTTCTCATATGTAAAAGGAGTTGGAGAAGGAAATGGCAACTCCCTCCAGTATCTCTGCCAAGGAAACCCCAAATGGGGTCACAAAGAGTTGGATACAACTCACCAACAATAACAACAATTCATTCAGTATAAGTAAAAGCACATGTTGGGGCAGCTAGGTGGCACAATGGATAGAGCACCGGCCCTGGATTCAGGAGGACCTGAGTTCAAATCCGGCCTCAGACACTTTACACACTTACTAGCTGTGTGACCCTGGGCAAGTCACTTAACCCCAATTGCCTCACCAAAAAACAAAACAAAACAAACAAACAAAAAAAACAAAACAAAAGCACATGCCTTTGCTATCAGGGCACAAATCCTTATAAGATATGCAAAACTCAGTCTGCCCTCTTATTCTTTTTTTTTTCTTTTTTGGAGAGGCAATGGGGGTTAAGTGACTTGCCCAGGATCACACAGCTAGTAAGTGTCAAGTGTCTGAGGCCGGCTTTGAACTCGGGTCCTCCTGAATCCAGGGCCAGTGCTTTATCCACTGTGCCACCCAGCTGCCCCTCCTCTTATTCTTGGTGTGGCAAAATAGCCAGGTCCAACTCAGGATCTCCTGATTTTCTTCTTCTGACATAGTGTCGGACATTTTTATTGCTTGTGTGGGTTTGTTTGTTCAACCAGTTGCCAGAAGAAGCTTGCATATCCTTCCTGTGTTGATCACCCCACCAGCTCTTTGGTTCTTCCTTGAGGGTTGAATGCCTGTGGTATAAAACTCAGATTTCACATACTACTCCAATTGGCATGAGAAATTCCAAAAGTTGGAAGCAGCTTCTGCTGCTTATTTTTTCACACAGTCTTCTGTGGTCAAAAGCTTTCTAATTGTGGTAAAAATATTCCCAGTATTTGTCTCTTTAAATCTTTATTAATATCTTTTATTTTTATATCTCATTAATTTCTAAATTAATTTCTAAATTTCTAACCCTCTCTCCCTTTCCATAGCAAGTGAAAAATCCCTTGTAAAAACATTTTAATTAATTTTTTCAATTAATAAACAGATATTTTCTTCCTCACCTCCCCAGGGGAGGAAAAAACTCTTTTAACAAACATAAATAGTAAAACAAAATGAATTAATTCATTGGCCATATCTAAAACATATGTCCCATTCTGCCTATTTAAACCATCATCTTTTGATCAGATGTTGGATAGCATTCTCTGTCATTGATCCTTTAGGATCAAGGTTGTTCATTATGCATAAAATTTTTTTTTCAAAGGGATTGGGAAGAGGGAAGTTCAACAAAACCAGCACATTAATGGAGATCAACAATATATGCGAAATTCCATACTCATCATTCCCCCCTTCTGCAAAGGAAAAAGGGAGATACACTTTCTTATCCCTTATTGGTGGCTACAGTTATAATTATAGTGTTCCTTTTGGATGTTTTTCCTATTCTTTCCATTTATATTGTTGCATTTTTTGCATATATTGTTTTTCTGTTTATTTCACTCTGCATTCTTTAGATTCATCATTTCTCACAATGTAATACCATGCCACTCTATTTACATGTCACAATTTGCATAGTCACTCCTTCCTCAATTGACGGACATCTACTTTGTTTCCATACCATGAAGGCTACAAAAAGTGCTCCTGCCTCATTATCTTTCTACCAAAATGTCCATAACAAAAGTGGCATTAGTGGTTTTTGGGTTCTAATGATCATTATCTCTCTGAGTATAAACAGGAAGATGCTATATTAACATCACAGTTACCATTTAATGAGGACTAGCCATGTATCAATAGATTTACAAGTATCCTACCTAGTGCCCATCATGTTATACCTCCTGCAACTGTAAATTCAAGAATGGGTTTATTGATATCCGAGTGCTATAGTATTAGAGCTGGATGGTATCTTAGACGTCACCCAATATAACTCCCTCACTTTACACATGAGGAAATGGAGGCCCAGAAGACTCAGATTTGCTCAATTTATATAGCAAATTAGTGGCAGTTGGGATTTGAACCCAGATCTCCTGACGTCTCAGCAGTGTTGTTGTTTATTTTGTTTGTTTTATTTTGTTTTCCACTAGGAGAATGATGATGATGTGCCCAGCATAAAACATAGCCTCTTAAGCCTGTACCTGAAACTGAACAAGTTCCTATTTCCTAACTCTGCTCAGCATACTTTCTTATATGCCTCAGTATATGTTCTACTTATATTGTATACCCACTTTGTGCCCATGTCTCTGCTAGGTTCTGCCACAGGCTATAAAAGAAATATGGTATGATCCTGCCTTAGAACAAACTGCAGCTCCTCTGCAGCTTGTTGGTATCACCCATGTAACTACCACTGAGAGGCAAGAAAAGAATCTGAGTTTTTTTTTTTAATAAACATTTTTGTTTAAAGTTTTGAGTTCCAAATTCTATCCTTCCTTTCCTCCCATCTCTCTCCTCTCCCTGAGGCGGTAAGCAGTAATCTGAGTCTTTTGATGGGGTATTTGGGCAGCTAGGTGGTGTGGTGGATAGAGCTCCAGGCCTGGAGTCAGGAAGACTCATCTTCCTGAGTTCAAATCTGGCCTCAGACACTAGCTTTGTGACCCTAGGCAAGTCACTTCATCCTGATGCCTCAGTTTCCTCATCTGTAAGATGAGCTGGAGAAGGAAATAGCAAACTACTCTAGCATCTCTGCCAAGAAAACCCCAAATGGGGTTACAAAATGTAAGACAGGACTGAAATGGCTGAACAGCAGCAGCATGAGGTATTTACTTCTAGGAATCAATGCTACCTCCACAGCATGTGTAGGACAGCTGTAAATGGGGTTACTGCTGCTATAAAAGATCATTCAGGTTGTTGGCTGTTTCATCTCTGGACTAGCACTTCCAGAGATATAGATGGCTCCAGCATCCTTTCTATTCTCAGGTTTTAGATAGGAAGTTGGGGGAAGGGTAAATATCTCTGTTTATGTCATGGTGACCTGGCTGGCTAACAATTTAATCTTATCTGGTCCTCTTTATCCATAGCCTTCTATTATTCTCCTCTGTCTTACTTGGTCAGTACATTTGCAGGCTGAAGGCTGCCAGGTATCTAATGAGAAGTGTTTTGGCAAGCAGTCTCGATCAGGAAGATCTTCTTGGCAAGCACAGAATGGAAGTACTGTGAGAAGCTGCTAGGTAAATTGTATGGTCTCTGCCAGGGAATTTCAGCCCTCCTGTTCTAGGGGAATTGAAAAATTATTATAAGGCTAGGCTGTCAGCATGATGGCTCATTTATTTGATCATCCTGAGGGGATTTGAGCAGCCTACATACCAGGGACTTTAATGAACCCCTTCTTTCTCCTGGGTCTGTCAGAGTCATTTGCTGTGTCTCCTCCCTCCCCCTCTCCCAATCTCCTTCCACTCACAAGCAAGACACAGCAAGAGGAAATCTCTGGTTCCATTTGTCCAAGTTGCACAACAGAAGAGGCATGCATACCCATGCATACACAGAGCATGGCAGTAGCCTCATGCACATAGAGCCACAGTGAAAGCAAGTAGCTCCTGGCCTGCGGTGGTCAAAAGTTGGCTTCATTTTTTTTTTTGCATTATATTTGCACGTACACAATTTTCTGTTTGTCTTTGTCATTTTCCTGCTTGTGAACATCCTTTGGGGGAGTTAGGAGGAAGTTGTGAACAGGCAGAAGGGACTCTCAGAAAATCCTTGGCATGCAATTTGCCCAAGTTTTCTACATTGATTCTCCCCACAGTGGGAAAAGCCAATTAGAAAATGAATCATCTTTAGTTCAACTAGACAATAATAAATGCTCATCTCTCACTTGGTTTCTCTTTTCAACTATATGCTCCCCAGTAGATCCACCTCATAATTACCTACCACCTAAAACACTAACTGATGTTTAAAATTGATTTGGATGGTTATATATTGTTTCAAGATGCTGTCACCTTCAGCATGAACCTCATTTTTCTAATTACTTCTGGTTAGAGGGATTATAAATATAAATTTTATATAAACATTTTATTATTTTCCAGTTACATTTGGAGATAGTTTTCAACATTTGTTTTTATAAGATTTCTAGTTTCAAATTTTTCTCCCTCCCTCCCCTCCCACCTCCCTCGCCAAGACAGCAAGTAATCTGATATAGGTTATATACATTGGACATATTTCTGCATTAGTCATGTTATGAGAGAAGAATCAGAGCAAAAAGGAAAAACCTCAAAAAAGAAAAACAACAAAACCCAATAGAAATAGTATGGTTTGGTCTGCATCTAGATTCCACAGTTCTTTTTTTTCTGGATTTGGAAAACATTTTCCATCATGAGTCCTTTGGAACTATCTTGGACCATCGTATTGCTCAGAAGAATCAAGTCTATCACAGTTGATCAACGCATAATGTTGATACTGTGTACAATGTTCTCCTGGTTCTGCTCATCTCACTCATCATCAGTTCATGCAAGTCCTTCCAGGTTTCTCTGAAATCTGCCTGCTCATCGTTTCTTACAGCACAATAGTATTCCATTACATTCATATACCACAACTTGTTCAGCCATTCCCCAATTGATGGGCAACTGTCAATTTCCAATTCCTTGTTTGGCTAGAGTTCTTAACATTTTTTGTGCCATGGATCCCTTTGGTAGTCTAATCAAGCATAAATATATTTATAAATATATAAATTTCTCTAATTAACAGAAGAAGATATTTGACAAATCACAAATGAGTTCCCTAAGGGGAAAAAAAGCCCAGAATCAAATGGATTTACAAGTAAATTCTACCAAACATTTAAAGAACAATTAATTCTAATACCATGCAAACTGAAAAATTAGCAAAGATAGATTCTTACCAAACTACTTCTATGACACAAATATGGTTTTGATAACTAAACCAGGAAGAGCAAAGACAGAAAAGGAAAACTGTAGGCCAATTTCCTAAGTTGAATCTTGATGCAAAAATTTTAAGTCAAATATTAGCAAGGAGATTACCAGCAATATATCATAAAGATCATACACTATAACCAGTTAGATTTATATGATGAATGCAGGGCTGTTTCATATTAGGAAAATTGTAAATATGATTGACTAGATCCATAATAAAAACAAAAAAATCATATGACTATATCAGTAGATGCAGAAAAAGTTTTTGACAAAAAAAACACCCATTTCTATTAAAAATGCTAGAAAACATAGGAAAAAATGGAACTTTTCTTAAAATGATAAATAATATTTATAAAAAACCAAGAGCAAGTATTGTCTGTATTAGGGATGAACTAGACACCTTTCCAATTAGATCAGGTTTTAAGCAAGGTTGTCCATTAGCACTACTATTACTATCACTTTTTTTTTGCAGATTTTACAATGGTATACTTAGCACTAGAAAAATCAACTAAAAACAAGTAATAATGTTAGTAGAGTTGCACAATATAAGACAAACGAACATAAATCTTCAGCATTTCTATATATTATCAACAAAATTTTTAAAAAGCAGCAAGAGAGAGAAAATCCATTTAAAATAACTGCAGACAGTATCAAAAACTTGGGAGTCTATTTGCCAAGACATACACAATAATTATATGAACACAATTATAAAACACAATTAAAGACAGATCTAAACAATTGGAGAAAATTGTTTATGGGCTTATGGGCCCATTCACTACCTGAATTGATTTACTTATTCAGTGCCATAACAATTATTTTATAGAGCTAGAAAATATAATAAAAAAATTATCTGGAAAAACAAAAAATCAAGATCATGAAGGAAATAATTTTTTTTTTAAATTAAGAAAGATGGTCTAACAGTCTCAGGTCTCAAAATATACTACAAAGTGGTAACCACCAAAACAGTTTGATACTGGATAAGAAATAGAGTGGTTGATTGATGGAATAGATTAGGTACATAATATAAAGATGTAAATGACCACAGTGAATTAGTATTTGACAAACCCAAAGATCCCAGCTATTAGGTCAAGAATTCACTATCTGACAAAAATTGTGGGGATATCAAAATGAATACATGATTTGAAAGGTAACATCATAAGCAAATTTGGGTAGCATGGAAAAAAATTACCTCAGATTTACTGATAAGGACCAAGCAAGAGATAGAGAACATCATAGAAGTTAAAATGGATAGTTTTGGTTACATTAAAGTTTTAAAAAGATTTTATACAAACAAAATCAATGGCACCAAAATTAAAAGGAAAGCAGGAAACTGGGGGGTAAAATTTTGCAACATAATTTCTTTTTTTTTTCTTTCTTTTTTTTCTGGGGCGATGAGGGTCACACAGCTAATAAATGTCAAGTGTCCGAGGCTGGATTTGAACTCAGGTCCTCCTGAATTCAGGGCTGGTGCTTTATCCACTGCACCATCTAGCTGCTCCCACAGCATAATTATTTGATAAAGATCCCATTTCTCAAATATATGGAAAACTGAGCCAAATTTATAAAAATAACAGCAATTTCCCAGTTGTTAAATGGTCAAAGGATATGAACATGCAGTTTTCAGAAAATCAAAGCTATCTTTAGTCATATTTTAAAATGCAAATCACAAATAGAAACATGCAAATTCAAATAATAATGTGACATTAGCAGGACTAGGAAAATAGTAGCAGCAATATTGTAAAGATAATTAAAACTGTGAAAGATTTAGCCACTCTGATCAGTACAATGATCCAAGATACTTACTTCCAAAGGACTCATGATAAAAATGCTATCCACTTCCAGAGAGAGAACTGTTAGACTCTGAATGCAGATTGAAGCATATTCTCTCTTTATTTTTCTTGATTTTTTTCTGCAATGTGACTAATGTGTAAATGTTTTATATGATTTCATATAAATATATTTATATATATATATAATGGGTATCATATTTTTTGCTTTCTCAATGGGGTAGGGGTGGGGTAAAGAGAAGGAGAGAGTTTGGAACTGAAAAGAAAAAAGAAAAACAAAAGAAATGGTTCTCTTGAGGTAGATCTTGCTATTATGAGCAACATCAGATGAGGTAAACCTTTCCACCTATTTGGTGGGCGGAGAATTGTGCCAGTGGGTTTTTTACTTGTGGAAATGCCTGAACAAGTAAATTCTTATTATCCTGAATCCACTTATGTGAAAAGTACTAACAGAATACAGATGATTTTTCACTACTATATTGGTTTTCTTGAGATTTAATTTAAACTAAGATTTCTAAAGATATAATTTCCACTCTCACTTTTAAGCTTCCCTATGAGTCTCCCTTAGACATCCAACCATTATAAGTCCCAAAGTTAATAATATTAAAGTCAAATATCCAAATCCAAAGCAAAAACAATTCCCACAGCCTCATCAAGCCACCTGTACTAAATAAGAGTGTGACATTTATTATATAAAGGTAAAAACATTAACTTTGAGCCCATTGGGTAGATTTCAGATTTCCCTATCATAGTTTGCTTGGTTGTCTTATGGAAAGAAAGGTTGCTGGCTTAAGAATCAGAGACCTGACTTCAAATACTGACCCTCACTACTATTTGTATATTATTGTGTATCAGTTTCTACATCTGTAAAATGAGAAGATTGGATTAGAGAATCTTTACTGACCCTGCGAGCTCTAGATCCATGATCCTATAATCAATTCAGTTGTCCTTTCCTTGATCCATTTGAATCTTGACAAAAAACAATACCCTGACTTCTAAGGTTAGGCGTGGTATCTGAGAGTGAGACAGAAAAGCTATATTCATGAATCTGCACAAACCCCTAAATGATACCTCTTTGTATGTAATGAAATTGACTTTAAAGCCACTTTGTGATGCTTTTAAGACAAATAGATCTGGTAAGTCTCACTGTAAAGACATTCATATCCAGTTCACTACTTCTGTTGAGATGACGTTAATGATTATGCCATAACTGATGAAAACCACATATAAGGTTCATGAGTAAGACTCTGGTATTTCAATGACTTTTCACCAGTTTTGACACCATCGATTTGGGTTTGAATTTCATTCTTGACCCAGACAGTAAAACCACAAATTGAACTGAAGTGGCCTTGTTTCATAATTAAGTTCATGAATTTTCCCCAAAAAAATTCCCCCTCCTCACAAATGTCAGCTTCTCACATTTGACCTCTGTCAGTTCCCTTCTTTTTTTGGTGGTGGTGGGGGGGGGGCAATGAGGGTTAAGTGATTTGCCCAAGGTCACACAGCTAGTAAATGTCAAGTGTCTGAGGCTGGATTTGAACTCAACTCCTCCTAAATCCAGGGCAGGTGCTTTATCCACTGTGCCACCTAGCTGCCCCCAGTTCCTTTCTTTAACTGTATTTTGAAATTCTCTTAGGCAGGCAGCCTATTGGTCTTTTGTCTCTTTCACTGTGAGGAGATGTGTTGCCCTTCAGTTTCTTCAAAGACAGTGCAAAACCAGGTTATTTTCTTCTCTCTACCTTAAAATCCAGAGCAAAAATGTCTTGCATGATAAACCCTTAATAGGATTATGTTTCAGCATAGTACTGCAATAAGTTCATCCCAGGAAAATTATTTCTATTAGATTCCTTCTTTTATACAGTACTAATTTCAAGTAAACTAAATGGTGGTCAAGCTAGATTAGGAAATATTGTTCACAGGATCTAAGAAATGTTGCCTTATCAAAGGCAGCCATTTTGTTTGGTTGGTTTGGTTTAACTGTTTTGTTATTCTCTCAGGAGTCAATTCTCAAGCCATTAAGTTACAGATAATTGATCTGCCGATTTGATGATTTGCATGGATGTGGGAGGTGGGGTATAACCAGACTTGGAGTGTCCCACAAATGATAGGATGAAAAGATGATAAATACAGAAGGGACCTAACAATGTCACCTTTTCTAACTCCCTTCTTTTAAAGATGAGGAAATTAAGCTGGTGAATTGACTGCCCAAGTCTTCTGACTCTAGCTCTAGTACTTTTTTCATGATACCATGTGATGTTTCACCATTCCAGACTGGTGATACCTGCTCTCATCAAAGAAAAAGAAAAAAATTCCTATAAATCTCTTAAGAACCATGATTAAAGATCTTTAACAATTAAAGACCTTCAAAAACGATCATCCTGTGACATAAGCAAGAATTTCCCCAAAATAAAGGACTTAATGCATAACTATTTTTTAGATATATTGCCCACAAATAAAGTGAAGGTATTCATTAACTAATGTTTTAAAAAACATTTTAATAATTAATTTTAAACATTATCTTTGTTATTAAATATATAATTAATTAAATATAAATTTAAAATAGATTGCCCATATAAATTAATTATAAAGTATATAAATTGCAAATTTATACAGTTATGCATTATCAGCATAATCATATATTTATTTAATTATATGTTATTTAGTTGTTTAAAATTACATAAAGTATAATTCTATTAATTAATCACATATAAATTAAATATAAACATTTAAATAATGTTACCTAATATCTCCATGAAAATTTAATAATAGCTACCATTTATAGAACATTTTAAGATTTGCAACGTACTTTATATAAGAGATCTCATTTGATCCTCAGACCCAACCTTGTGAAGTAAGTGTCATTATTATCCCCATTTTGTAGACTTGTCCAGGGTCAAATTGCTAAGTAAGTGTCTAAGGTGATATTTGAACTCAAGAATCCTGAATCCAAGTCCACATAATTCCACTTTCTGAATCCACTGTGCCACCTCACTACATATGATATGATATCATATGATGATATAACATGTCATAGTATTTGAGTGGGGCAGTTAGTTCCATAGAAATAATCTCATAAATGGCCAATCAGTCAAATATTGCAACATAGTTTAATGACTTGACTATGGGGTTGGCTATAATTCAAGTATTATGTTGCTATAAAACTTCTTGTTGTTTGGTGGTTTTCCAGTTGTGTCCAACTCTTCGTGATCCCATTTGTGGTCATCTTGGAAAAGATACTGGAATGGTTTGCCATTTCCTACTCTGGCTTATTTTACAGATGAGAAAACTAAGGCAAACAGGGTTAAGTGACTTGCCCAGGGTCACAGTGCTAGTAAGTATCTGAGACCAGATTTGAACTCAAGAAGATGAGTCATCCTGACTCTGGGCCTGACACTACCCACTGTGCCACCCAGCTGCTACAAAACTAGATGCAATCTTATGCGGAAATGTGCCTGTACTCATTGTAAATAGACTACCAAATTCATTCTTGTCCAAAATTGTGTGCTAACCTCATTATTTTTCTTCTTAAACATAAGGCAACTAGACATAGTATTTGTGTCTTTATATAACAAACTAAAGATCTCATGCATTATCCTACTAGGTTGTTCTTGGAATATTTCATAGAGAACACAAACCAAATTTGAATACTAAAACTTCTCTGTCCTGAGCTACTTAGGCACCTTAAACCCATTTATTAGCTATTTTATAGCTCAGGTTACATGGCAAGAACAATATACTGATCAAGCAACCAAACTATACCCTTCTACACTCCCGTATATGGAAGCTTAAATCCATGCAAGCCTTAGAATGCATATCAAAAATTGCAGCCATTAATGCCTAGTGTTTAGTGAGCTAATGAACTGTAGCCCTTAACCTTTCATATACTTTATTGGTATTTCATGAGCTAAGACTGCCCTGCATGAACTTGTGCTTTTCATTGTTTGGTGCTTGTTAAGGTTAGTGGCTTCCAAATTACTTGTTAGTGTAGGAGGCTTAAGTAGCAACAAAGCAAGATTTTTATTCAGATACTTTCAGGTCAAGTTCAGGAGTCATGGGTTATTTTTTTCCTTTTTTTTTTTTGGCAGGCAATGGGGGTAAAGTGACCTGGCCCAGGGTCACACAGCTAGTAAGTGTCAAGTGTCTGAGGCTGGATTTGAACTCAGGTACTTCCTGAATCCAGGGCCGGTGCTGTTAACCAACGACGAGCCATGCTAGCTGCCCCATAGGGTATTTTTTTTCAACTTACCTTGGATTCTTGTCACTGTGTCCATTAATGGCTATGTAGCTAGTGATTTTGTATAACCAATCAACTTAGCATTTCATTCCTACTATCTGGGTGTGTGGCATGCAGAGACAAAGTGATCCTGTTGAGAGCTAACTCTCTGGAGTTTTCTTCCTACCAATTTCCCTAGGTGCTGAGAAGTGCTACATTTCATGGGACACCAGTTGTCCCATGAAGTTGTTGGGGAAAATTTTTGGATTAGGAATATATGGAAGAGATTCTGTGCCATTCACAGAATATCAGTGGCCATGGGAGGAGAATACATTCCAAGTACTTGGCATCTTTTACAATGTGTGTCCAGTTGGCTTGGCTGGAGCATGATTCTAATAGAGTTCATCTTGTAGTTCTCATCCCTAACAGGTTAGCTTTGCTTTTTTTTTCCATGATCACTGACAGCACCTAAATTTTAACCACCATTCTCACATTTGTGAGAACCTGTGCCATTACTGATCCTGAGGAAGACTGAGTAGAAGTGTATTGTTAGATTAGAATAACTCTAATACCCCTGCTTTTAGCCCAGAGAGGATGCCCTTCTGACAATGGCATCATCCTTTTATCAAAGGACAACACGCACTTACTAGCTGTGTGACCCTGGGCAAGTCACTTAACCCTCATTGCCCAACCGAAAAAAAAAAAAAAAAAATACAACATGCTTTTCTCCATACACCAGAAGTGTGCTGATAAATATTTAAACAACTGGGCAGGGGGCAGCTAGGTGGCTCAGTGGATAAGCACCAGCCTTGGATTCAGGAGGACCTGAGTTCAAATCCAGCCTCAGACACTTGACACTTACTAGCTGTGTGACCCTGGGCAAGTCACTTGACCCTCATTGCCCTGCAAAAAAACAAAACAAACAAAACAACTGAAAAAAGGAAGGAAATGAAGGAGGGAGGAGAGGAGAGAGAGAGAGAGAGACAATATGTAAAACATTTTGCAAATTTTGAAGTGCTATACAAATATTACTATCACAAGCTTAATTTGGTGATTCAAGATCATAAGATCATACATTTAGAGCTAGAAGGGACCTTGCAGACCATCAAAACTAACCCCTCATTTTACAGATGAAGAAAGGCTCTGGGAGTGATCTGTCCAAGTTTCCAAGGCTAGTAAGTGTAAAATTTGAGGTAAAATTTGAACCCCAGTTTCCTGACTCCAATGCCAAAACTCTATCCACTGTACCACCCTACCTTTCAAGGTCCAAGTTCATGTTGTCCTCAGGATACTAGATAGTCTGGGGATAATTCTAGACTTAGGAATTTTCCTCCCCAAGGCCAATGGTTGGTCACATTTCAGTGGAGACAAAGGGTTTTCTTTTCATTTTTCAGCTGGTACTCCTCTGATAAGCCAGGTTTGGGTAATATCACTAAGCACAACAGATCTTTATGAGTTCACATTTAAGGGGAAGAATTAGTATATCACCCAGTAGTCCAAAATTTGTTTTCACATCTTATCAAAGTTATGGCTAGAACCCTGGTCAATTGAAGGGAGTCAGGAGTACGTTATAATGTATTAAATTGCTACTTCAACTTACAAGCCTTTCCCCATCTTCTCTCCCCCCTTCTTTCTCTTATCCCCCTCTCTCCTACTCTCTCTCTCTCCCTTTCCCTCTTTCTTTTTTTCTCCTTTTCTCTTTTTTCACTTCTCTCTCCTCTTTCCCTCACTGTGCAGACTTGTGTAGCAATGTTGGAAGGGGTGGAGAGGGATATATTTGTTTTCAGAAAGCCCTTCATGGGCAGATTGCAGTATTGTTCACTGGCCACACTGCCATCTGCAGTGAGTGAGATGTGTGACTGAGTGTCAACTAGAACTCTGTGAAGGTCACTTTACTGATTAGTTAGCTTATGCTGCTTGTTTTCCTCAGACCGAGATAGACTGTGTATATTGGAAAGCCTCCTTATTCTGGTATCACTGCTGTCCAGCATGCTTACTGCAGCTCCCTCTGAATTTAGGATAATGTGAGAAAGAAGACATCAGTTACTAAAGGAGGTTTAGATCTAAACTTAAGAAAAACAAGTTAGCTTTAGATTAGGTGGGACAGAGTGAGCAAATAGGGCAGTTTTGCTGTGAAAAGAATCCCCTAATCTTTCCCTGATCTTTGCCAGGTGAGGAAAGCAACCAGGCAATTTATTCCCCACCTCTTCTATTGCCACCATTCAAATCATTATGGTGTTGCACCAGAAGAAAAAAAAATAAAACAAAAAAAAAGGTATATCAAGCTGACTGAGTTTTGTCCTTATCCAACTAGCCCAGGAAGCAGTGATGCCTGGGAAATAGGATCCTTTTTAAAGGGTTAGAGGTGAAAGTCATTATGTATTGAGTACTGACAAATTCACTCCACAGTACAAAAGTCAGGAGGTCCAGTCTTTGTTGAGTTGGGGCAGGGGGGTGGGGGTGGGGAACAATCAGTCCCTTCCCACCTCTTAATACTATACCTTGGTGGATAATATGGTGCTCCTTTTCAGCAAATATATGCACACAGTCACAAGTTCTTGGTTTATTTTAATTCAATAACACATCAAGAAAACACAGCAACCAGTTCTGAAATTTGGTGCCTCCCAATCCCCTAGTTTAGGTTTAGCTACAATTTCTCCTAGGAGCCCATTTCTCTGTGCTTTGTCATCCAAAGCACAAAATGTGAAGTGCCCATGATGTCTCAATGTTTGTAGCTTTATCTTTCTGGGAACTTGCTTGGGGGGCGGGGGAGGGGGCATTATCCTTTCCTCCTTAATTCTAGATTTTTCTCCTTGGGGCCATTACCAGGGGTATACTGGGAAAGATTTAACAACCAGTTTTCTGGAAAATATAAGCAGGACACACATCAAAGTTTAATCTGCATTAACATTTGCTTCCATCCTTGCTTAAGTCTAGACAATCAGAAAAACAATAAATTAAACCCTGCTTTGTATCAATTCCCAAGGCATAAATGTTCATACTGAAAATTTAGCAGTGTAAGGGTCTAATATTCTAGCTGTGATGTCTAAAATCTAATGAGTAGTCACCTTAAATTAGAAAACATATAGCACCAATCTTTGGGCATTAAGTATTTATTAAAGTATATTAAATTATATTATAAAGTATATTAAAAAGAAACATGTGGATAAAGTATGAGATTTGCCTGCTCTCCCTATCCTGCCTGTCTCTGCCACCAAGCCCCATCCAGAAATGAAAAGACTTGCTTCTCTGCATCTTCTCCCAGAAGCCTCCTGTGAAACCAGAAAACAGGGCCGTCCACACACACAGCTCCAAGCTGGTAACACTGATTGACAGGACCCATGGGTGGCAGACATCATTTCTGGACGCCAAAGTCACATGGTTTCTTTTCAGGCCAGAGCTCACAATGTCCCTCCCAGCAGGGGGTGTCATTCCAATTCTCACAGCAGTTATTCTCACAGGAGCCCACCTGAGCTTGTTCTTACAAGCTGTTATATTAGGCATTCCTATTGGTTGGAGGAAGAGTCCCAATTTTGAGGTGCCCACACTTGAAGATCTATGCTTCCTAGTTTTGGGGCCATACAATGAGTTGAGAGGGCTAAAGGGGGAGCTATCTCAGCCCCTAGCTGGCTTTGTATCCTTATCATACATCATATGCACAGGACACCATGTGCATGACCTTGGAGGTTACTGTTCTCTCCCTAAGACCTCTTACAAAGCACAAGAATACAATAGAGAAGTATATATACATATGTATATATGTACATATAAACGTGTATTACTGCAAACGTCTTATAGATACAGCAGCAGCATGATGTAGTGTAGAAAGAGTTAACTTTGGAGTCAGATCTGGGTTCAAGTCCTGACATTTACACACACTAGCTATGTGACTCAGGCAAGTCATTTAACCCCTTGGTTACTTAGGCAACTGTCTAAGACTCTTAAATTTCAGAACATTTGCCAGTCTACATAGGTAGGAGTTTCTTCACCAAGAGTTCCCTAAACTACTAAAAACATACCTAGATTCCACCTCCCCAAACAAAAAAAAACATATGTTACAAACAAGTGTGCTTGAAATCCTTTATATAAAAGTAAGCTCTTGTATTCACAGTAGTCACATTTGATCAGAGCTCAGGATGAGTCATTTGAGCTATAATTGATGCATGTCTAGCATCTCAATTGATGTGATATTTGCAGATGACTTGTTGTTCAGTCCTTTCAGTCCTGTCTGACTATTCATGACCCCATTTGGGATTTTCTTAGCAGAGATACTATGGTAGTTTGCCATTTCCTTCTCCAGCTCATTTTACAGATGAGCAAACCGAAGCAAACAGGGTAAAGTGACTTGCCCAGGGTCATACAGCTAGTGTCTGAGAATGGATTTGAACTCAGGAAGATAAGTCTTCCTGACTCCAGATTAGGCACTCTGTCCACCCAGCTACCCTCTGGAGTTGACTCTCTACCCTTTATCCCTAAAGGCTAACCTCAATACAAGTGACCTGTTAAAAAGATATAGGACAAGGGACAGCTGGGTGGTGCAGTGGATAGGGCACTGGCCCTGGATTCAGGAAGACCTGAGTTCAAATCCAGCTTCAGATACTTGACACATCCTAGCTGTGTGACCTTGGGCAAGTCACTTAACCCTCATTGCTCCGCCAAAAAAAAAAAATTACATAGGACAAGTTAGTATCATAGATCTAGTACTGAAAGAGACCTCAGAGGAGATCTAGTTCAACCTCCTCATTTTTCAGTTGAGGAAACTGGCTCCCTTTAGTGGTTAAATGACCTACCCAAGGTAAAAACACTAAAGGTAAGCAATAGTGACAGTGAACCATAATGAATGGAAAGATCACTGAATTCAGAGTCAAGAGACCTGTATCAGAGCTCCGCCGTCACATGTGTTAGCTGCATAGCCTTGAACAAATCACATCACCTCTGCAAACTTCAATGTCCTCATCCACAAGATCAGGGAAAGATGCTTGTTACCACCTACTTCAGGGGGTTGGTAGGAGGAAAGTATTTTGTAATCTGTAAAATAATATTTAAATGTGAGCTGTTGTTATAGCGTCATTCCAAAAAAACTATCTAAAATTCATAATTTAGTTTTTTTTTAAACTTGATAAAATTAGATATTTATCTCCAACTTCACACAATATGCTACTGTTTAGTGAACTCAAACTGGTTTAGGGATCTAAATATATTTCTTTAAAAATAAGAAATTGGAAGAAAAGGGATTTTGTATTTGTTTTAATTGTGAGGAAGATGGAAATTTTAATTACTCAAACGAAGTAATGATCATGATATTGAAAACTGGATCAATTGAAGACAAGGAAAAATGAATTTTGCAGGACAAAAATCAACACTTCCAAAATAAAAAGAGAATACAGACTAGGGAAGATATATGCAATAAATATATCAAATAAAGGACTGCCATTCAGAATTTGCAACCCATGTTCATCTACTATAGAGTAATATGAATTGGCCAAAGGAGAAATGATAATATGTGACATTCATATTGTACTGTATAGTATGCAAGATGCCTTTCTTAAACGTGAACAATTATATAAAAAGCCATTCATTTACCTAGTCAGAGGAAATGCATATTAAAACATCCTTTAGCTACCACCTTACATCCACTAAATTGGACTAAAAATTCATAAAAATCAATCATGATGGGGCAGCTAGGTGGCGCAGTGGATAGAGCACCAGCCCTGGAGTCAGGAGTACCTGAGTTCAAATCCAGCCTCAGACACTTAACACTTACTGGCTGTGTGACCCTGGGCAAGTCACTTAACCCCAATTGCCTCACAAAACAAAACAAAACAAAAAAATCAATCATGATGAGGCAATAGGACAAGAGGCACTTGTTAAATTGTTAGTGAGATAATGGATCAGTGAAAAAAAATTGGTCAATAGTCTGGTAAATTAAGATCACAAAACTGATCATACCCTTTGATCCTACACTGTCATTGCTTGCCCTTTAACCTGAAGATATCATTAAATGGGAAAATGAACCTATCTATTAAAAATATTCAGTGACTTTATTTGTAATAAAAACTAGAAATGACCTCTATGTCCAAAATGGTGGAATATAGCTTAATTAACTAAAGCAGATTAGTGAGTCAAAGTGCCATAGCAGATAGAGAGGTGGCCTTAGATTCAGGAAAACCTGGGGTCAGGTCTTGCCTTGACATATACTGGCTGTTTGACCTTGGGAAAATCATGTAACCCCTGTCTCAGTTTCCTCATCCATAAAATGGGGTTAATAACAACACCTACTTCCCAGGGTTGTTATGAGGATTAAATAATATAATAATTGTTAAGGGTTTTGCATAGTATTAAGTATATAGTTAATGCTATATTAATGTGTTATTATTATAATATTAAAGTAATATAAAGTGAAATTAGCAGTTTAAAAACTGTATATACCTTTATTACCATTATTTAAAACAAAGGTGGAAGCACTTCATGGGTATATAGATTTGAAAGGGGGCACAGGCCAAGCACATGGAGGTTTTTTGTTTC
Organism: Dromiciops gliroides; assembly: GCF_019393635.1. Lineage (NCBI taxonomy): Eukaryota > Metazoa > Chordata > Mammalia > Microbiotheria > Microbiotheriidae > Dromiciops > Dromiciops gliroides. The sequence goes on from NC_057862.1 coordinate 250,911,869, forward strand.
ATTTTATTTTGATAAAATGTTAAAAATGTTTTGTTTTGCCAAAATGTAAATAATCCACACATGGAGGTTACAGTTGTGGTATTTACCCTGTATTTAGTTCAATTATTTTTATTGGTCATTTCTGTGAATATATTACCTTTTGACCATAGTTATCATAAATATCTACCTTTCAGTAGTCTGGCCTTTACCAAAGAGTCTATGTGTGGATTTCTAGTCCAAAGGTATCATTGATCCAAATGGAGAAATTTCCACAGCACCTGCCTACACTGGCTGTTATGAGCCAGTGCCTTTGACATGACTCAGTTCCATGTACAATTTCTTTTCAGCTGCTATGCCCATATACTCAGCAGCTTTTGTGACCAATTGTTCTTTGTTTATTTCAGAGATCTGAAACTGGATAACGTGTTGTTGGACCACGAGGGTCATTGTAAATTGGCCGACTTTGGAATGTGCAAGGAAGGGATCTGTGATGGCATCACCACTGCAACATTCTGCGGCACACCTGACTACATTGCCCCAGAGGTAAGCTGGTCTCACAGGTTACAGTTTTGAGAAATCAGACACCAAGGAAAATTACAATTCTGTGGTTAGAAGATCTCAGGCCAACTCAGGTTGATGACAACATGGCTGAGTGAGGGCTGAATCAATGACACTCTAGAGTAAATTGATTTTATGGAGAAAGGCAGACTTTTATGGTAAACTGATCCAAACTGGGAACAAAAGATCATTGCACAGGCTATAGAATACCTGATAAGGTGAAAAAAAAATCAGGTTACCACTGTCTCCTTCTTCACTCTCTCTGCTCTTTTCTCTGTTTCCTTTCATATTCCTCTCCTTCCCCAGCTACCCCCAACAGAATTGAAAGGATTCTGCTAGACTTTTCTCTTGTAGTCTGTCAATTGGCAAGCATTTATTAAGCACCTACTATATTCCAGGCATTGTGCTAATAGTTGGATTTATAAATACAGAGAATGAAACAATCCCTACTCTCAAGAAATTTACATTGTTTTTATTTAAAATTTTTATTTTCAGTTAAAAATTCTCTCCCTCCCTCTATCCTCTCCCCACTTATTTAGAAGGCAAGAAATATAATACCCATTATTTCAGTTATAGAAAACACTTCCATGTTAGTCATGAAGAAAAAAAAGAAGGAAGGAAGAGATAGAAAAAACTAAGAAAGAAATAATGCTTCAGTCTGTACTCAGAGTACATCAGTTCTCCCTGTGGAGGTGGATAGCATTTTTCTTCATGAGTACTTTGGAATAGTCATGGATCATTATATTGATTGGAATAGCTAAGTTTTTCAGCTTTTATTATCATTATAATATCGTTGTTATTATATACAATGTTCTTTTAGTTCTGCTCACTTTGCATCAGTTTATGTAAGTCTTCTCTGGTTTTTCTAAAACCATCCCCTTCTTATTTTCTTGCAGCACAATTGTATTCCATCACAGCCATATACCACAATTTGTTTGGCCATTCCCCAATTGATGGGAGGGGTTTATATTCTAACGGAAAAAAAACAACCAAGACATATATAGAGATAGGAACTGCAACTATAATATTACTGTTACAGGGAACTCCATAGTGAGGAAATTCCCTCCACCCATAAAGGTTAATACCTTCCCTGCAGTTTATTCTCTTAAAGAGTTGCTTAGAGCAGAGGTGCAGACCTGGAAAAAAGCCAAATGCAGTAGGGATCTGTTTCTGTTTTTGACATCACTGGCCTAGATCACTGATCAATTGTAGGTTATGGTGAGATCTAGGATGTGACCATCTAGGTGTGTGCCTAAGGTCAAGTAAGGAGTAGGTAATGGAATTTAAAAGATTAAGGAACTAAAAGGTTAGACAGTTTGAGGAGTCATCATATTGAAATTCCCTAGTATAAAGATGGGGCAGTTTGGTGGCACAGTGGATAAAGCACCAGGCCTAGAGTCAAGAAGACCTGAGTTTAATTCCAGCCTCAGAAACTTAATAGCTGTGTGACCCTGGGCAAGTTGCTTAATCCTCTTTGCCTCAGTTTCCTTATCTGTAAAATAAGCTGCAGAAGGAAATGGCAAACCAGTATCTTTGCCGAGAACACTCCAAATGGGGTCTCTGAAAAGTTGGATATGACTGAGGAAACAACAAAAATTAAGGAAAGAGAGGAATCAGGGAGGAATGGAAGATAGTAAACAAGGTGCTAAATGTTTTGGTAAAGGATGGAAAATAACCTGGGGGCTGTTAAATAACAATAAAACCATGATCTGAATTGGGTAGGAAATTTGGAAAGCAGGGTTTGCGCCCTACTCTTACTTATACATTCTCCCTTTACTTCCATGACTCAGCAGTCTTTCCTCCCTTGAAGTTCATTCAATTAAAATTTCTCACCCAATTCGGATCATGGTAGTTGTTGTATGACAGCCCCCAGGTGCTTCTCCCTCCCAGGGATACACTGTCATCAGTTGGAAGCCAGGGCTCTCTGAGGGTATAATAACCTTAGTAGCCTCCCCATCCCACTGAATGAAGAAGCCCCAAGGAAGCTCAAGTCTCCTAAGTCACCCTGTCAAAATAAGACCAGCAGTAACAGCTGACAATCTCTTTCCTGCCTACTGTCAGGAAGTTTGAATACCAAACCGCTATCAGTCGTCTTTTTTGCATTTTCCCTCCCCCTGCCCCAGCTCCCATCCTTAGCTTGAATTAGCACCAGTCCTCAGGTTCATGCTCCTTGCTCCCTCCCACCAATGCTTGTTCCTGATCAACCAAGATAAGAACCCTATAAAAATCCCCACCAGACTTGTCTAGTCCACTCAGGGTTCCACTAAACCTAGTATGTTTCCATCATCATCCTGACTGCCCTCTTTTATTTCAATTATGTTCCCTCAATAAAGCAGGCTTACTATACTATCATTTATGCTCTGTGTTCCCTTGTCTCAATAGTTCATATTGGTAACACAGACCTTTAAAAAATGTTGAGACAAAGGCCTAGTACATAGAAATAATGTGAGAGAAAGGTCTAGACCTTAAAGGTAAGCTTGTTCACTATATAATGGTGAGGCAGAAGGCCACTGGGCAGGGCATGGATCTGAGTCATCACCTGTCTGCTCTTCTTTGTATTGACATTTTTGAAAAGCCTTTTGTTCTTATATCTGGTGGCCTTTGTGTCATCTTGTTGGCTTGAGTATATAAATATTTGATTATGATTGCTTGAGAAGATTCTTCTGAGACAGCCACAGGGAAACATTTAACAGTAGAGCTTAAGTGGGAGCATGTAAGGAGCTATCTCGTTTTCATGTAACGATTCCTAATTGATTTAAAGAGGACTAGACAAAGATGTAGAATCTAGTTCCAGTCTGACACCAACTGGACAAGTGACTTTTAATGGTCTCAGAACCTTAGTTTCTTCCTCTACAGAGAGAGTTGGACTGGATAGTTGGATGGATGGGTAGATGGATGGGTAAGTGAGTGAATGAATGAATAAATGAATAAATGAATGAAAAAAGCATTTCTGTTGAATACTGTGGTAAGCACTGGTAATATAAATAGGAAAATGAGATAGTCCTTGACGCCACAAAGCTATATTCCAATAAGAGGAGACAACATATGTAGGGGAGTGGTATCTAGGGGGAAAGGTTGGGGTCTGGGGAGTCTCTGGGACAGTGAACATATCCATAGGGCAGTCAGTTGCCATGCTCTTTCCAAGAGCAAGATAAAAAGGGTATATAGGGGAGAGATTTATATGTAGCAACAAGGAAGATGGCTACATATGATGAGTTTGTATTCACTTGCAGGATTCAAAGCTAAATGAGCCAGTGGGTAGACTTGGGATAGTGATGGTGATGGTGATGATCTTTGGAGACCTAGTATGTGTAAAGAATTAATTGTTATTTGAGGTTTTTATGCCTCATCAAGCACTGGCCTGGGGCTCCGCAAACCGCACGGTGCTTCACCCACTGGTTGTAGCCATTGCCAGGGCTCTGGCACCTCATGTCATCACCACTCGCCAACGCCTACATGGGCCTGGCAAAATTATAATGATTGGAAGCCTAGTGAGGGCAGTCATGTGACTATCAGAGCGGCCATCCCATTGGCTGGGACTGTGTGGGGTTTTTTTCTAGGTTTGGGGGAGGAGAGTTGGGCATTCTAGGTGGAAGCTGGAAAGCGACAGGCGTTCTGCTGCGTGTTTTCAGCTGATTCCTGGGCGGTGGTATTTTCAGGTATTATAATTTCCCTTTCCCCATTTTATTTCCTTTCCCTTGATCCTACTGATCCTGTTTGTGTGTTGTTTTTTTAAGTTCGTTCTTGTTAAAATAAATCTTGTTCTGTTTTGAGGGAGGCTGCTGGTTTCCTTCCTTGCCCCAATATTGCGGCGAGCCGCTTAGCTAGCACTCCCCAATTAAAAATTGGTCCCCACATATGGAAAATGCCACTTCTAGTGAGGAAAAAAAGGGCAGTAGCTTGATGATCTCTTCTGGATTTAAGACTCTGCTCATTAACTTAAAATGCATGACCAGCATTAATCCCATCACATCATTTGCTCCACAGATTCTGCAGGAAATGCTCTATGGTCCTGCTGTGGACTGGTGGGCAATGGGAGTGTTGCTGTATGAGATGCTGTGTGGCCATGCTCCTTTTGAAGCTGAAAATGAAGATGATCTTTTTGAAGCTATATTGAATGATGAAGTTGTTTACCCTACATGGCTCCATGACGATGCCACGGGAATCTTAAAAGCTGTAAGTTTGATTCTTTTCGACACTATTTGATTAACTCTACCAGCTTGATGGATCCTTCACAGGTAGTTTTCCTCCACCTCTCAACAGTAACTCTTTAGTGTGTTCTTTTTTGGAAGTTGTATATTTGACCTAAAGGGATCAAAAGGTCACCAAAGAATTGGAGATAAAGATTATTTTCCTTCTCTAAAATATCTTTTCCTTAGCCAACAAAAGTAGCAGTAGTTGGCTCAGGTTTGCTTATATATTTCCAAACACCCAAAATGTTTCCACTCCTTGTGATTTTTGTTTCTTTTTGTTCTCTTTGTGGAAGTGTCCTGGTTCTATACAGGCCAGTAGTTTCTTACCAATGCACTCTTTCCACTGGGTTTGTATTATAGTTTTAAACAATTCTGTAGTTCGGTTTCCCGACCTGCTTTGACTTGTTTTCTGGCCCCGTGAAAGGTTCTGTCTGTTCTGATAGAAAATAAGTAAACTCAGGATGAAGGATTCAAATTCCAAAAGATAGTAGTGGGAAGGTCTTTTTTTATGCATACTATATGCCTCAAAATTATGTTGACTCCTATCATTTGGGGATTGGACGACAAGAAGTTCTTAACCTTTTCTCGGTCATGAACTCTTTTAGCAACCTAGAAATATCTATGGACCTCTTTTCAGAATAATGTTTTAAAATGTATCAAATTAAATACATTACAAAGGATTACAAAGAAAATTAATTATAATGAAATACAGTTAGCAAAATATTTTTTAATTAATGGAGTCCACATTAAGATATCCAAATATATATTGAAATAGTTTACAATTCTTTGATAAAACCATAAGGACATCTGTGTTTAAAGACTTCTTCATTATCTATATCAAGAGAAACATAAAACCAGGGGGATATGTTTATCCCAAGTGGTTCATCAGTGTCATGGAAGATTTTCTTTGCAGAATGCAAATGAAGGTGAATTTCCTATAGATAGTCCCATTTGTGGATAATTTGTTGATTGTCTTAATACCATGATACCATAGGTTATTTTTTATGTGTTCTTAGTACTCTCATCCATGAATCCCTACTAGTGTGCTTCAGATTATTAATCAGTCCACAAGATTCCATTGGCATTTATTAGAAGATTTACCAAGAAGTTATGACAAGAAAAGTTGGTACAAAATATTCCCCCAAAAAGAAGGGATATGCTTTCTCCTTGTACATATAAGGTCTCTCCCTCAAGTGGACTCAAAGTTCAATGAAAGTAAGGCACACCTATAGAGAATAGGTATAACAGAAGGGTACCCACTGCACCACTGGCCCTGGAAGTCCTTTCCTCCCTTCATGGAGTCTTCATGAAGTCACCCTTAGGTGTAGCTAAGATGGATCATCTCAGCATGGATCATCCACTGCTGGGCCAGGCCACTCCACTGCTCCTGGTTATCTCAGAGAGATCCCCCTTCTTCTATGGGAACAGAAAGATGCCAATTGTAACCCTGCTGCTATTGTCACTGGGACCTGTGATGGGACTTCTGGATTCCCTGAAGTCACCGTATGTACCAATCTACTTCAGAATACATGTGGGCCTAATATCAGGAAAGAATAAGCACAAAGAGTCAAAGGTGGTCTTGAAGCTACTATTGGCTCCATGCAGTTCCTGTAGGTATGGAATGTGGGGGAAACTGAGCACCTGCCCTTCCCCTCACCTGATTTTCAGAGCAGCTCAAAACAGTCAGTCCTACCTTTTTGTTATCCATAAAAGAAAGAGTGGAAAATGCGGTCCCACCTTTTATATGGTCACTCTGCTGTGCTTCATCAGTTCTGACTCCTCAGTTGTTTTGGCTTCTCTCCTTTTTCTCTGGCCAGCTCCTCCAAAGCCACCTGACCAGTCACCTCACTACTCAAATAAAATCCCATGCTCTGAAGGAACTTCTGCCCTTTGGCCCCACTCTTCTGAATGGTGACTGCTCCTATCAGACCTCTATTTCAGGAATCCAAAACTACTACCTGACTTAAAAATCCCTCTTTTCAACACCAATATTCTCCCCATTATATGGCCATAAAGCATGAAGTACCCTTCTCTCTGAAGAATCAAAATTACAGGTGACCTAAAGGACGATGAAGGGAGACATAGCAAGTTTAAATACCCATGATGACTTACGTGCAATAGATTTGTTGCCATGATTTGGTGCATTATTAGACTGTCGTCTTGCCACATAGACTGACGTACTAGGGTCTGAAATAAAATAGAGAAAGCTACCTTGTTCCTCCACAGCACTTTCTTCAGACTAACATCCCTAGTGCTTTCAACCATTCCTTATAAGGCATAGTGTGGGATCTAAGTCAAGTGATAAGAGCCAACTTTCACGAAAACATATTTGTGCAACATCCTCGGTCTGGCAATATTTGGAGGGGGTGGGTTGGGCTGTGCTATGTGAGTCATTCTGAAGCTTAATAATCATAAATCCTATGAAGTTTCTCTATAGGGAAATTCACTGATGCAGCTTCTGTGTGGTTAACCTTGATCACCAAATCTGTGATAACATATCTTGATCATGTTGTCAGCTCTGGAACAAACAGAACACTTGAAAATCAGTTCCTAAGTCCAGTGACCCAGAACCTGGCTTTGTATAATTACCAGGGCACAATGACCTCCTTCCCATGTCTCTCAGTAATATTAGTAGTAGTAATAATAGTAGCATCAATGTTAGTCATTCATGTTCCATTTTTAAATGTTAAAAATATAGTCCAATTAATTAATATAGCCAAATTTAATGAGAAAATTATTAGTGACAGCAATATTAGCCATTCATGTGCCATTTTTAAACATTAAAGACACATAGTCAGGGGCAGCTAGGTGGCACAGTGGATAGAGCACCAGCCCTGGATTCAGGAGGATCTGAGTTCAAATCCAGCCTCAGACACTTGATACTTACTAGCTGTGTGACCCTGGGCAAGTCACTTAACCCTCATTGCCCTGCAAAACAAAAGCAAAAACAAACAAAAAACCCCACATAGTCCAATTAATTAATATAGCCAAATTTAAGGGAAAAATTATTACACTGGAATTTAACTTTTTAGACTAGAATACTAATTTATTCAGAGAAATATTTATTAAATCCCTATATCTCTGTTCTAGGTTTTATAAGGGACACAAAATGATTAAGTATGTTACCTTCCCTTTAGAAACAGTATGATTGGGGGCAGCTAGGTGGTGCAGTGGATAAAGCACCGGCCCTGGATTCAGGAGGACCTGAGTTCAAATCTGACCTCAGACACTTGACACTTACTAACTGTCACTGAGTAAGTCACTTAACCCTCATTGCCCCACCCCCAAAAAATATAACTGGGAAACATTTAACAAAATAAAAATGAAAAACAACATAGATAATATTAATTTTTAGTTTTCTAAGTCAATATGTGGCCCCTGGGGAATCTGTTTCTATTTGATTTTGATACCACTGATCCAGTCTATGCAAGTCAGCTATTTCAGAGAATGTTAAAAAAAATAATTCTCTCATTAAGTTAATTCAGCTGTTGGATTTTCTGGATAGTACCTACAAACTATTTTAATGAACATGTTCACTTAATAGAAAAATAATACAAAGTGTATACATTCTGTGCCTCAGTGCCATCCCTGGGTCCCCTGGGTCTTTGGCCTGGTACAGGGAGATGAAGAAGTATACATAGCTAACTAAATTCCAGATCACCTGAATGGTTCCAGATGCCTCACAAGTGTTAGAAGCGAGGGCAGCCTGGTAATGTAGTGCAGGGCTTCTTAAACTTTTTCCACTCATGACCCCTTTTCAACCCAATAAATTTTTACCTGACCCTGAGTGTATAGGTATATAAAATAGGTATGCTCAACCTTTTACTGTTGCTAAAATGTTCATAACCCCCACCTTCAGTTACCCCATATGGGATCATGACCCATAGTTTAAGAAGCTTTAGTGTAGTGATAGAGTGCTGGACTTAATGTCAGGAAGATATGAGTTTGAATCCTAACTCAGGATACTTATAGCTTTGTGAGCTTGAGCAAGTCACTGAACCTCACCCAGCCTCAGTTTTCTCATCTGTCAAATGAAAATAATAATAGCATATCCATCCCAAGGTTAATGTGATGATCAAATGACATCATATACCGTGTAAATGCTTTGCATACTTTAAATCCTATATAATGCTAGCTATTATTATATTATACTGAATAAAGGGGCTTGATCTAATTGCTTGCATCATAGTATCTGTCCCCCTTTTCAATACCAATATTTTTTCAATTAATCCCATTATGTGACTGAAAAACATGGAATTCCATGAAAAACATGGAATGCTCACTGCAGAATCAAAATTACAGATGACCTAAAGGACAATGAAGAGAGACATGATGAATTTAAATACTTCAAGTCACTATGCCCCTGGATAGGATGGTACCCTACCACGTTACCTACACTAATTTTCAATTAAATTTATAGAAAGGACTTCATCATCTCATTTGTCAACTCATACCTGTATCTTTCAATCCTCAGAGTGAGAGAGTTCTTCCAAATATGTTATTTGTAAGCCATAAATTCTTTCTGCTTTAAAGTAAGCCCGCTTCCTTTTGTCTAAATTTTGATGAAAGTAGAAAATAGGCCCTAAGAATTACTGATGTAACCACCCTTCAAACAGAAAAATACCACCTCTTTTTTACTCAATGTGCCTAGTTTCCATAATCCTTATCTTTGAATATAGATGTAATCAAATTTGATGATTTTTTTTTAATATTGGAAAAATCTTGTTAAGGAATACCTATGGATAATCATTGTTCTAGAAACAGTCTCTCCCATTCATGTATTAAGCTTAATTGGAGCCTTACAAATTGTCTTTAAGAAATCCATGAGAGGGGGCGGCTAGGTGGTTCAGTGGATAAAGCACTGGCCCTGGATTCAGGAGTACCTGAGTTCAAATCTGGCCTCAGACACTTGATACTTACTAGCTGTGTGACCCTGGGCAAGTCACTTAACCCCCATTGCCCCACAAAAAAAAAAGAAAGAATTCGTGAGAGATGGACACACTTCCTCCTGTTCTTTGGTTCTGGCACCAGGACAGTGGCATCTAGTGCCATGATTGGTCCTTTATTTGGCACTTTTTTTTCCAAAGTATTAGTGAAGCATTCACTACGGTTTGGTTCTGTCAAGGACTCTCACCAAAAATTATAACATCTTTCACTTTGGGCTTTCAAGAACAACACCTAGGTGATTTTCAGAAAATTCAACTGACCTAATGGGTTTCTAGAAGAAACGGTACATTTTTAATTACATGCCCAAAGAAATATTGTATTTTTCTTTAAACCCATTAGCTGAATGCCATGGATAAAGAAATCCAGTTATTGTTTTCAGAGAACTGCGTAAATTTTTAAAATAAGAGTGATCAAGTGGAAGAAGTTTTTTTTAATTCTAAAATTAGAAGCATGTTGAATTTAATACAATAGCAAAGCATAGTGTGAGACTACTGGGTGCTTGAAGCATGAAGTTATATTTAGATCATTTGGCCCAATTCTTTAACAGCTGTCAGTTCTTGTTCAGCTGCTACCTAGAAACAAGCTCTTGATGAGAGTTTGTGATATTAAGTCAAATGTTATGAACAAAGTAGGGGAGAGTAATAATTAATAATTATGATAGCTGAAATGCATGAAGCAAAGCTTTCCCAAATACATTACATACATCATTAACTCATTGACCCCCATATATACATAACATAACCACGTTTTATACACAACACATCCATATGTGTGTGTGTGTGTGTGTGTGTTTATATATCCAGTGTGATGGGGTACTACAAGGGAAAAATTATTTGGGAGAATAGAGCATAAAAATAATGTACTTGTACTGGAAAGACTAGGATCTCAAGGTATTAATTCTGGAGTTATTTGTATATCATCTCTTTTTTTTTTCGGGGCAATGAGGGTTAAGTGAGTTACCCAGAGTCACACAGCTAGTAAGTGTCAAGTGTCTGAGACTGGATTTGAACTCATGTCCTCCTGAATCCAGGGCTGGTGTTTTATCCACTGTGCCACCTAGCTGCCCCTTGTATATTATCTCTTGATAGCAGACAGTCATTTCTCTTTGTACTTCCCTGAGCACTTTGCATAGTAGGAAATACTTATTAAATTTTGTTGACTTGAATTTGAATTGCAGCCCATTGGTTTTCATTTTATGTGGAGAAAGAAAATAGCTGTGTATTAAGCAAAGTAGTTTGAGTTACCTAGAAAGTTACTGTGGCCAAGAGAAATAAAAAATAAGGGTTTCTCTGGAGTATAGCAATCTTCTATTCTCCAGGCTATATATCCCTTGTTCTTTCCATAGATCTTCATATGGCTTGGACTTAAAACCTTCCATAATTCAGGCAGCCAATATCCTATTTGGCTGATTTCCACCATCCTGGTTAAATTCCTCTAGCTGTTATACAGCTCATTGGCCTCCTTAAACTATGGTGCCCAGAATTGAACATTGTATTTTAGATCTCTTCTGACCAGGGTAGAATACAGAAGGACTATCATCTCCTTGTTCCTAGAAACTGTGCCTCTTACAATGTAGCCCCAGTATTGTACTGGCTTCTTTGGCTGCCACATCATGCTGATTGATACTGAGCTCATACCCCACTAGAATTTCTAGATCTTTTACAAACTGCTGTCTAACAATGCATCCCCCATCTTGCACTAGGAAAGTTAATTTTTTTGAACCTAAATATAAGACTTTTCATTTATCCTCATTGAACTTTTTCTTTTTAGATTCAGCCCAGTGCTCGTCATTATTGCTTTTGATTCCAACCATTTGTCTTCCACTGTCCCAGTTTTATGTCATCTGCAAATTTGACCTTTATCCAAGTTCTTGCTAAAAATATTAATCAACACAGAGCCAAGCTCAGATACCTGGCACTTTATTTGAGACGCCCTGCCAAGTTGACGTTGAGCTTTCAATTTCTACTCTTTGATTCTGACCATTCAACCAGGTATTAATCTATCTAATTAGATTATTGTCTAATCCACAACTCTTCATCTTTTCCAAAATAATAGTATGAGGTATTTTGTCAAATGCTTCACTAAAATATAGGTAAATTCTGTCTATAATATTGCCTGGTGTATGAATTAAAGATTCCTTTCAAAAAAGAAAACAAAGTTAATCTGTTAGGCCAATTATTGTTGAAGTCATTCTGACTCTTTGAATCAAAGATTTCTTATGTTTAGAGCTAAGAAGAGACCTTAGAGATTGTACAATCCATTGCTTCATTTTACAGATAAGGAAACAAAAGCCCAAAGAGGTTATGACTTAACCCAGGTCACTCAGTAAATGGCAAAGGCCATCTGACTACAAATTCAATACTCTTTCCCACTTACCACTCCTTCTTCTATAATCACAACTACTTTTTTCTTCACTAACCATCTCTTTAATGATCCATTCCAGAATTTACCTGGGAATCAAAATCAAGCTCACTAGCCAATGTTGGCAGACTGTTCTATTTTAGTTTGTTATTTGTTTGTTGTTGTTTTTTTAAATCTGGAGAACACTGGCCATTCACCTATCCTGTGGCCATTTTTGTTCTGTTTATAATGAAAAGGTCATTTCCCCTTAGAGAACAGGAGAAGGAAAATAAGGATTCACTGTCACTTTATCATTGTCCCATCCACCCCCAAGAAGTAGTTCTCTCCTTCCTTATGACCTTTTCTTTTCCCAAATAGAGCTAAAAACAAAACCTTGTTTTCCTTAGTTTTCCTCTTCATCTTCAGCTCCTGACTTTGAGCACTCTTGACATCTTTACAGGTTCATATATTGTTCTGTAAATATCTCAGTTGATAACTAAATCTACTACAAATAGATGGTAGGATAGATAAATATATATGTATGCATATGTGTCTGTATATATACACATATGTGCATATGTGTGTATCCACACATACCCCTTCCTCTTTGGAATTTTTCTTTCTTTGTTTCTTTAGAATTTTATTCCTGAAAGGTTTCTCAATCCTCCTAGGCTGACTTCCCTGGTAGAATTAATTTTAGTCCGTGGAATTAACCTGTCCTTCCTCTAAACTCTTTTCTATCTGGTTTCCCAGAATCTAGGATACAAGTCAGACTAAGCCAAAATTTTCTTTCCTCTATCACAAACTATAATAGGAAGAACAGTCACTTCCCCTAAGGCTCCGATCATTCCCAGTCCAGTAGGTAGTTACTCTCTATTAGCAAGAATCACATACACAGAATTAGATTTTCCTTGTTGGTACTTTCACATTTTCAATGATGAAGTTAACTATTAATGTGAGACAAAAAGCTATTAGCTTCTCTTCTTTTTGACCTCCATTAGATGGCTGGATATGTTTACCAAGCTTGTGATCTCTTTTCTGAATTCCTCATCTATTTACTCCTTCTGTCAGTATGTAGTATATTTTGATAACAAAATGACTTCTGTTTCTCCCTTTTAGTATCTTCATCCAAAAGCTTTCCCCCTTTCTCCCCACCACTAAGTAAAAAAATTGTCTTCTTAATATATTGTACAATGTCATTCCACTTCCCTCCCCCTTTACCTGATTTTTTACATAGTCTCGAGTTTCACCCAACTTGGCCTCATAATACATTTTAAGTCAAACTTTCCTTCTTGCATTAGGACCTATAGACCCTCTTCCTTGTTGCCTAAACTTTGAGCATTTGTGTATAGAGATTTGAGGCCTGGGGTTTTACTATTGACTCCTTTCTTGGATTTTATATCCTTTGAACCTCTGCGTGTTCCAATTACTTTTTTCAGTATCTGATATCTGTGGTACCTATCTTGGTGGATATACATGGGTAGTATTCTTTCCTCATTCTTTTTAGTTTAAAAAGCCTTTTTTTTAAGACAATGAGGGTTAAGTGACTTGCCCAGGGTCACACAGCTAGTAAGCATCAAGTGTCTGAGGCTGGATTTGAACTCAGGCCCTTCTGAATCCAGGGCCAGTGCCTTATTCCACTGTGCCACCTAGCTACCCCTTAAAGCCTTTTTTGATTAGATTTAATAGACACCTAGAAATTACATTCTCACTAGTCTTTGCACTGTCTACTTCATCCCGGGTCAGGAATCTGTCATTCCTATATTTTTAAGCCATGGTCCAGAAATCCAAATCTCATTCTCAGACATCATCTTCTTAGCTGACTGTTCACTTCTCAAATCAAATTTCTCTTTGTCATGATTAAAAATATGAGAGACATAATCTGAATAATGTAATCATTTTATTAATATGACCAGTGGGTTACTAATAAAACAAGGTCTATAGCTGTCTCTCTCAGACCAAAGATCCCTTCTTTACATTTGGGTCTCAGTTCATATACCCTTCCACTGTAGGAGGTCCATCACACAGCAATCAAATCTAATTGGTTGCCATGATTTCGAGGTGGTTATATTAAAATAAAGTCAGGGCTATGTGACTCAAGTAACATACACACAAACAAGGATAACATCAGGGAAAAATGTAGAGACCCCCACCCAAGCTGATGGTGGCACAATGATTCCCACCTAGAACTGGTTCAGACAGGCCAAATCTCATCACTTAAGTCCTTCAGCTCATCTAGACATAAGAATCCCTCTCCACCCAAGGCTCCTTTTGTTGTTTGGGTTGGTTTTGACCTACATGAGATTTGATGAAATCTCTCAAGGAGGCCTTGTCTTTGAGTGGGGGGAAGAGAGGACTAAAAAGGGGAGATCTCTGGGGCCCCTGGGATATTGATTATTAATAATTATTTCTCACATCTTCTATATCCCTTGTCTTCAATGGACAACAGTGAGGAAAACACATTTTACTCCTTTGTTCTTCAGGTTCTTGACCAAAACTGCATAATCTTTAGCAGTATTTTCGAGGTTTCTCCTGGCAGTATAATTTTTGTCCACATGAATTACCAGAAGTAGATAGTACAGATGATATCTCTTTACTGTACTCTCTCTAAGGTATAACTATTCTCAGGCAAGGGAAGGGAGAGAGAATAACAAGCATTTATTAAACACCTACCATGTGCCAAGCACGGTGCCAAGAACTTTACAAATACTACTTCATTGATACTCAAGGAATCAATACCAGTCAGTAGTTTTTAACCCACCAGAGTTTCTTGGCCACTGCTGTTTCCATCTGAACTGCTGTACCAGGTGAGAATTCCCTCTGTCTCCATAATTTATCAGCATTTCCTCCTATTTCAACTGCCCCTCCCTCTCCCAGATTCTCTTCTTCATCTACACATTACCAACTCGCTCTTGTTACAGAAATCTTAGACTTTTAATATGACTTATTTTCTAAACCTCTGTACCAGATTGAAAACTCTGATGACTCCTTCAATTCCATTCCTTCAGCACTTTCCAGGAGGTGACACATTCCCCTGAAATTATCCTACCTATTTTGTCATCTGTCAGATCAGTTTTTTTTAAGGGGTGGGGGTATGAGTAGAAATCAATTAGTTGAAAGAAGAGCAGAAAAGTGTCATGTATAAGATACAAGGTCAAATCCATTGGTAGGGTAAGAGCTGTCATTTCCTGTTCTTAAAAAAAAAAAAAAAAAAAGGAAAAATTGTGTCTGTTCTGCTTTGATTTGCTATTCTCTGACCTTGCCTTTGTCATCTAACTTCTGATTTTTCTTTCTTAGAGAGATGAGTTAGTTCTTGTGTTTCTTTCACACAGACTTCCTGATGGATATTTCCAGGACTTTCTTGGGACACAAAGCCAGTGTTCCTGCAATATGTATCTACTTGATCTTTTTTAGATTCAAAAGGTGATTGGTTATTTTCTTTTAAAATCATTGTTGTGTTTAATAAATTACTTCCTGCATTATCATATATATTTTTTGCGGGGCAATGGGGGTTAAGTGACTTGCCCAGGGTCACACAGCTAGTAAGTATCAAGTGTCTGAGGCCAGATTTGAACTCAGGTACTCCCAAATCCAGGGCCGGTGCTCCATCCACTGCGCCACCTAGCCACCCCCTATCATATTATTTTTGAGAAAAAAAAAATTATTCCACGAAGAGCTTACTGATGGTGCTTTTCCAGCTTTCACATGCATTGAGCCTTCTCGATTAATACTCTAAAATTTTCATATACTTCATATACCTTACAAGGGCTTTCTATACAGGTCTTTGTTTTTTGTTTTGTTTGTTTTTGCAGAGCAATGAGGGTTAAGTGACTTGCCCAGGGTCACACAGCTAGAGTAAATGTCAAGTGTCTGAGGTAGGATTTGAACTCAGGTCCTCCTGAATCCAGGGCTGGTACTTTATCCACTGTGCCACCTAGCTGCTCCCTCTATACAGGTCTTTGTAAGGTCTAGTGTAAATACAAAGGGGACAGCAAGAAAGGTGAGAAATCAGAAGCCCAGAAAGCAGTGGAATTGTATCCTGGCATCCTTTAGTTAGTCACTTGTACTCTATGTCTCCTCACATAACTGTAATTGGAATAACACTTGAGGTCTAACTCACTCCATAAAGTTATTTTCAGAATTAACAAACTGTTTTGAGGACATTGGAAGAATGGCTTGTGTAAAGCATTTGTGATTCTAAGATTCCTCTTCACCAGCAATGAAACAAGAAAGAGAAACAGGTGCTTCCAAAGATCTACTAGGTTATTCTCAGATCCAAGGGTGCGCCCTCTCTCCCTTGATGGTAGACCCAGGTATATAATGATTTTTGTGTTCTCTTTCCTCTGTTTACCCAGACCCCCTAAAAATATACTTTTACTTCTGTCAGTAGCCCTGATAATTAGCACACATTGTAAGTAAGGAATAAGGGAGGGAATAGCATTTATCAAGCCCCTGCTATCCACCAGTCACTGTGCTAAGCACTTTGCAAATATTATCTCATTTGATCCTCCCAACACCCCTGCAAGGTAGGTGTTCCTATGACTCCCCATTCTGCAGTTTAGGAAACTGAAGCAGACAAAGTAGCTAGCTTGTCCAAGGTGAGAGAACTAATGAGTATCTGAAACTGGTTTTGAGCTTAGTTCTTCTGGACTTTAAGCCCAGTGCTGCTGCCTCTAGCAACTATATTACCTAACATTATACCTGTAAGAAAAATGTAAGATGAATTCGGACTATATCTGTCAATCAGGAGCTTAATGGTCCTTAATAATGCATACAAAGAAAAGTACCTTTATGTCACTTTTTGATTTTAGGTATTATCTGAACATGATGGAGGATAGTTTTATATGTTCATTCAGTCAATAAGTATTTAGTAAAAGGCAGATATTAGGCATGATAGATTGATGCCCTGGAAGAATATTTGTCTAGATTGTACTTTTCATTTGAGGCTGGAAAACTGAGGGAATACTGAATGTCTACTGCTGCTGATCCCTATGTAATTGTTCCTTTAAGTTATAGCTATAATGTTGTTTTAGGTGCTATGAGAATAGATTCTTTAAAACATCTCTCTAAATAGGGTGTAGGGGGAGCTACCATGGGTATGGTTTAAAAAAGATATTTCTGTCCTGGCTGACAATACATTTGTTTGCATGAAACTTCCAGAGTAGAGCAGGGTTATGTTGACATTCCCAACTGCTAAAAATGAATAAGGAAAAAGGCCAAACGTAGCTAGTCTGAGTTTGGTAGTCTGGGACCTGACATACTTAGAGAATAAATGCCAGTTTTCTAAGTCATGGCCTGTGAAAATAGCTTATTTCCTACAAAGTTCTCCTAAGTCAACACCTTGCTCTGGGTTCTCACAGGTGGCTGGATTAAATAAGGGTAACAAAAGAGGAGTTTGATGTACTCTTTTGGTAGATTTTTCTGGTTCCTATTCTTGGATCACCTTTCATCAGCCCTGCAACCCATTATAAACTTGGCATCAAAGGAAAATTTTAAGTGCTTTTAATATTTAACCATGCAGAAAATCGAAAATTCAATTGTATCAGAAATATCATCAAAGTTTAGTGAAAAGCCACATCTATACCATTATTTACAAAAATCCTTCTCAGTGGAGGATTTATCTAGTGAATGATGGGAAACAAATGTAATATGGAAAAAATAAAATCCATAAACCATCTCTGCCACCAGCTTCAAATATCTTCCCTCCAAGGCTTTTACCATAGCTATTTAAAAAATTGACTAGCTGCTTATCTCTTTCTCTCTCTTTTCCAATTTAAAGGAGAAAAAATTGGAGAAGAGGTTGAAGAAGGATATAATTCACAAATTATATAATCCCTGCATAATTGAGAGGTGAAGGATTTGAGACCTGATTATAAGCTATAAGAAAGAGAAATAAGATAGAAAATGATCCCAAGTCCTAGTAAAATGCACTTATTCATATATAAATGCTGCAAGCCCTTTAGCAGGATTGACTGGTGCTCTGCTTATAGGGAAATCATATTAGTCCACATCCTGTAACTCTAAAAGGAGTTAAAACCCTGTTTAAAATTATGGTAATTTACTCACAAATAATGTCAGAACTCTTCGTATTCATTGCTTAATAGAATACTGGATATCTGCCCCCTGGCCAAAACCCAGCCTAGTGTATAAATTTGTTTTTCCATTTTTATAAGGTACATGATAGCTGGGTGCTTGTAGAACAGATACAAACATGAAATAATACCATAGTATATCTCTTTGAGGAGCATAGAATCTAATAGTGGAGATAAGACATGGACATGAGGAATTATAATAAAAGGCAGAATCTTTGCAAAGGAGAAATCCAAAGTACTAGGATATGGCACTTCCCTTTGGGGGAGGGGCTTGCAGGGAGACAAGAATCAAGGAAGGCTTCATGGCACCCAAGAGATGGAGTAGGGATTGACATTAGTAAAGGCAGAGAAAGAAGAGGACAGCAAAAGAATGAGGAACAGGGTATAATTCAGTTGAAACCCAGATGAATCTGGAAGAGTATATTAGAACCAGATTATAGAGGGCTTTGAATGATAGGATAAGGAATTTATATTTTATTCTGGAGGCATTGATGTAGCATTGATGCTTTTAAATAGAGTAGCTATCAGGGGGCAACTAGGTGGCACAGTGGATAGAACACCAGCCCTGGAGTCAGGAGGACCTGAGTTCAAATCCGGCCTCAGACACTTGACACTTATTAGCTGTATGACCCTGGGCAAGTCACTTAACCCTCATTGCCCCACGAAAGGAAGGAAGGAAGGAAGGAAGGAAGGAAGGAAGGAAGGAAAAAGAAAAAAAAGAGTCCAATGACCATTGATATTGGTCTACCCTAGAAAATAAAGAAGGGTTCTGAAGGTGTTATGAATGAAGTTGTTACTGATTTGTGATACCTCCCAAACCCTTCTGTGTTCTTCATTTAACAAAATAATGTATGTGTGTATGTATATATACACAAACACATGGACACACATACACATTTATTACAAACCTACCCTGTGTAAGGCATTGTAGTAGTATAAGAGGGTATAGATCTGGTTCATCCTCCTATTTCCTTTCTTCAGCTCAATTGATATTAGTTACAACATGTAATCACAGTTGATGAGGTCTTAATGTATTTAAAAGGTGTTGACACCCTATTATCCCTTTACCAGTATGAACACCTCTCTCTTTCTGAATGAGTAAACAATAATGAAGCATGACTCCAGGTGGCTGTTGAAAGATGTAGTTCAGTGCATTTGAGTCAGGGCAGTCTAGAAGCTAGAGGTTGGTAAGTAAAAGAATCTAGCACTTCACATCATGTGAGTGTTTCTCTCCTTTTCCCCTCCCAGGTCCTTCCCACTGACAAGCCACCAATAGACACCATTAGCTTTTAGAAAAGGCATTCATTAAGTTGGCATAGGAAGAACATTAGTTACAAAATATTTCTCTCCCATAAACCTGCAATATATTCTCTCACAAATACGTGGAGTTTCTGTGGAAATAGTGGGCACAAACTTAAGAGAAGCCCAGTAGAGAAACACACACAGGGAACACAGGTGGCCAAAGTTACTCACTCTTCTGTTGCTGCCAAGCCTAAAAAAGCCTTTATCTCCTTTTACAATCCTATCTGTAGCCTGACAATTGACAGGACTAACTCCCTTGAGCCCATAGCTAGCTCTCATTTTTGCCAGAGAGGTCATACTTCTTGAAGCTGCTTATGGGCTTAAGTGACTGATTCTCTGTGTCATTGTATGTCTGGAGAATGTGCCTCCCTCACCTGTGTCATGAACTCTCAAATTGCCTCATAGTTGCTAAGTTGGAGTGCCTTCTCCTGCTACAAAGCACTATGGCTACCCCAATCTGGCTCCCCAGTCCCCTCTCCCTGCACTAAGTTCTTCAACTTCCCAATCCTGGCCTGTTGTGACTCCAACTTGACTGTAGTCCTTCAAGAATTATGGCCCATCTTTGTATGTCTAACAAAAGGTGTTTCCCTTCTGATTCAAAAAAAGGATAGTTTTACTTTGTAAAGGGATAGATAACAGTATATTAACACCTTGCTAATATTAATACTTCATCATCTGTAATTACATCTCATGGCTTTGTAACTGAGCTGGAGAGAACAGGGAGAAACAACACCATACGGAAGGTATTGTGAATGATCCAAAGATGTGAACCCAAAAAGTACCTTCCTTTCACATTTAGCGTCATATGAAATAGGAGCACTTCCTTTGCAAAAGTCTAGCAACAGAAAGTAGAGTGATGTGGTTGGAGAATAGTGAGGCAGCCAGTCTAGCTTGAACAATTTTATATAGCTTTTTTGTACAAGGTTATTTTTATGCTGTCTCTCCCATTAGGTTGTGAATTCCTCAAGAACTGGGATATCTCTGTTTTAACTTCCTTTGTGTCCCAGTGTTTAGCACAGTGCCTGGCCCATGGTAGGCACTTAATAAATGTTTATTGACCTAACTGATTTAGTAGGCACTTAATAAATGCCAAATGTATTGGCTCAGAAGGAGCCTACATTTACTAAGGGCAATATGTGTGTAAATAGACACATGCTAAATTGAAGTAAGAGAGAACAAAAATTAGAAGGTTCAGAAAAAGGTTTCCCTTGGAAGGTGCTTACTGAATACCTTGAAGGAAGTAATGGATTCTGAGAAGCCAACGTGTCAAGGGAATGTGTTCCAGGAATAAAACAGGGCGCTATCTTTGCAAAAGCATGGAGACAGGAGATAGAATGCCAAGTTTGGAGAACAGGAGACAAGCCATTGTAGCTAGAGCATTGTTCCCCAAGCCAAGACCAGTAAACACAAAATTTCCCCAGGGTCAACCATAACACAGGAAAATGCCAAGATGGTACAAGTCACCCAAGAAACAATAGACTCTAGCCCCAGGGGAAATCCCACACTGCTTAGCCACAAAGAGATCTCACATGGTTCTTTCTTCTCTTCCTTCTAAGACATTTAGTTCTGCAACTTCAGTGTAGTACAAACCAGCCTAAAGTACCCAACCTACAGTTTCTGGCCCTCATCATTGTTTTTAGCCCTAAGCCCCACCCTCAGCTTCCCTATTCTTCTTACTATAATAAACAATTGTAATAGGCCTTTAGGAAAATTTACATAGGCATCATGTAAATGATGGTGAATCAGAAATGTAAGAAAAAGGCGACAGAATGGCAAGATAGGTTATTAGAATAGTCCTGGCCAGAGGTAATGAGGGCTTAAAATAGGCTTGTTACAATGAAGGTAGCAGGGAAGGAATGAATGCAAGAGATATTTGTGTGGTAGGTGAAATCTGAAATAACTGAGGAAGCAAAGGTTTCAGTTTCCAAGCATTTTGATTTATTAATCAAAGTATTCCATTTGTATAACAAATTGGGATCAGGCCTCCTCAGTTTGGCACTGGACCCTGAATATAGGGAGAAACATATATATATATATATATATATATATATATATATATATATATATATATATATATACACACACACACACACACACACACACACATATATATATTTGGTGAGGCAATTGGGCAAGTCACTTAACCCCAATTGCCTCACTTTAAAAAAAAAAAAAGTGACTTGCCTGGGGTCACACAGCCAGTAAGTGTTAAGTGTCTGAGGTCGGATTTGAACTCAGGTCCTCCTGACTCCAAGGCCGGTGCTCTATCCACTGCGCCACCTAGCTGCCCCGAGAAACATATTTTTATGCATTAAAAGAAAACAGGCTGTAAACCAGGATATAAGATTAGATCATCTGATTTCTAACTGGAGGAAAAATTAGGGGTTTTCTGAATTGGGAGGGGGAGATGGAACAGGTGCTATTCCTGGAAATCAGAAAAAAAAAGAGGTGTCCTATTCCCCCAAATATCTGTATTCAATGAAAGGAACATAGAAACAGTAACTGATTAACCAGTACAAGGCCAATTTTCAGATAAACTGTATAGGTTGCTTGAAATCTATAATAATGAGAAAACTCCTTGCAACAATCTTTGGATCCAACTGGGTTTCTGGTCAGCATATATGTCCTTAATTAAGGGTCTCTAAACAACAGGTAAAGGTGGTACAGCTTCCCAGACATGCAAGGGCTAGGTTCAAACAATGCAATACATTTTTCTCACAATTCCCATAATTGAATAAAGTTTTCTCACAAGATAAAATTGGACTAGACCCATAATTGATTAGAAAGGGAACTGAACTAGATCCAGAATTGAGTCACAAGATAGAGTCAATGTGATTCACTCAATTCCCACCATTCCCTCATGTGGAGAATAGAATTGATAGATCTTATTGCATATGAGGGGGCTGGAGGATGAAGGAGAAGAAAGTGCCCCTCATTGATCTAAGGTTTTAAGCCTGGGTTCTGCCACATTGAGAGAGAAGGAGAAGCTGAGGAACAAGCAGGCTTTGGAAGGAATACTGAATTTATCTTGGACATATTAATTTTGAGGTTGAGTTGGACATGACCACCTGGAAATATGGGGCGAGAGCCCTGGGATGAGGTTATAACTGGAACTAAAGCTGTTACCACATAGAAGCCCATGGAAGCAATGAAATCCATTAGGAAAATAGCATAGTGAGAGAAGAGAAGGCAAGGAAGGGGAGAACTTTGAAGGATGCCCATTTTGGGAATCTAGAAAGAGGAAGAAGAGCCAGTAGAGGAGATAAATATGTGACCAGAGGATTAAGAGGAGAACATAATAAAATCTGAGAGCTGATAGGAAGAATAACATGAAAATTAATACAGCTAGGTAGTGTCCCACCTTTGGTGTTAACTACATGGATGCCTTTTTTGCAGTTTTAAGGAGGTTGAAAGCTTTTCACCTAATGGCAAAGTTGACTTGCCCAGGGTCACACATCTGAGGCCGGATTTGAACTCAGGTACTCCTGAAACCAGGGCCAGTGCTTTATCCACTGTGCCACCTAGCCGCCTCGATTGTTCTCTTCTTTAGGACAATCATACTGCCTTGGCACATAATATAACCTTAATAAATGTTTGTTGATTGATGGATTTTTAGTTCCAGTTGCTTTATACAAATTTTTTATGAAAACATTAAAAGAAATTACACAATAATGTGACCTTAGTGTTCATTTAAGGCTTTTCTATCTCTAGCCTTTGCCTTTTTAAAGTCAAAAACCATGGAATGAACTAGCTTAAATATGACTCAAGTAATGATAACAAGAAGGACAGCTAGGTGATACAGTGTATAGAGTGCCAGGCCTGGAGTCAGGAACACTCATCTTACTGAATTCAAATCCAGCCTTCAACACTAGTTGTGTGATCCTGGGTAAGTCACTTAACACTGTTTACCTCAGTTTCCTTATCTGTAAAAATGAACCTAAGAAGAAAATGGCAAACCACTCCAGCATCTCTGCCAGGAAAACCCCAAATGGGGTCATGGAGAGTCAAACACAACTGAAAATGACTCAACAACAAGAGCAACAACAGTAATAAAGTGATAACAAGATGTCAGTTTCCAGGTAGCTAGAATAATGATCGTATGAGTTGAGGTTAGTAGGGAATGCCAGGAAAGCAGGCCTGAGAGTACCCAGAGTATCTATTCTGAAAAGTGGCTGTGGTAATACAAGAAAGGCAAATGGGGAATAATGGATCCCGAAATAAAGCACTCAGAAACTGACAGTATGCCTTGTGAAAGGACTGCCACATACTGACCACATACGTCATCAGAGATTTACTGCAGAAACTTTCCCCCGAGGCTCTCAGCACAAGCACAGCTGCGGCAAAGACAGTCAACAGGATACTGCCTAGGATTATATTATGATGCAATGCAATACACAGTACAATGTAGTTCCAGAAATACATTATTAAAGACAGCAATATCAGTCTGATAGAATCAAAACACAAGACAGACAAGCTAATTAGTGTTCACAAAACAAAACCAACCCCAGCCCTTAGTAACCGCACTACCAAAGATCAATTGGGGCATGCTTTGTGCTCTTAACAAAGATAAATTTGCTTCTAGATCAAGTCCAGTGTGGCTTGGTAATCAGTCAGTCAGTCAGTCAATAAGTATTTACTGTGTTCCAAGCACTATGCTAAATATTGGGGTCAACTAAAAAACAAGCTCTGGAGACTTATATTCTAATGGGAGGAGACAACATGTAAGAAGTTGTACAAAGAAGGCCTACATAGTGTAGTCAGAAGATAATCTCAGAGGGGAGGCACCAGTAGTAGGGGGCTTTGGGGAATCTAGAAAGGCCTTCTGCAGAAGGTAGATTTGAATTGAGTCTAAGTAGCGAGGAGGGGGAGGGGAGAAGGGAGAATCTTCCAGGCCTGGGAGATAGTAAAAAGTCGTGGAGCTGGGAGATGGAATACCACATGTAAGGAACAGCAAGAAGCCTGGTATCACTTGATCACAGAATATATCAAGTCAAGGTACATTTATTAAGTGCCTACTATGTGCCAGGGACCATACTAAGTGCTGGGGACACAAAGAAAGGCATTAACCAAAAAAGAAACAAAAAATAGTCCCTGCTCTCAAGTTGCTTACAGTATGTTGGGGGAGATAACATTTACAAATAAGATACATCTATGATAAATTGGAGGTAATCTCAGAGAGAAGGCACTAAAATTAATAACGAAGAAAGGTTTCTTGCTGAAGATGGGATCTTAGCTGAGATTTGAAGGAAACCAGGGGATGGAGATAATAAAGAAAGGAGTTCCAAAAATGGGAGAGAGCCAGTGAAAATGCCCAGAGCTGGGAGATGTCATGTTTAAGGAATGGCAAGGAGGCCGGTGTCACCAGATCTCAGTAAAATATTAGAAAGGTAGGAAAGGGTCAGGTTATAAAGGGCTTTTAAAACCAAGCAAAGGGTTTTATATTTGATCATAGAGGTAATGGGGAGTCCCTGGAATTTATTATCCCCCTGGGGTGGGAGATGGGGTGACATCATGAGACTTGTGCTTTAGGAAACATTTGCTTCTGTCTAGGGATTGTTTTTCCCCCTTTATAATGGATTTGTCTAATTCAGTTCTGAATCAGAGCCATGTTTCTACCTACAAAATTGATTAAGCTCCTCAGAATTAGTGCTGATTTCCACCCTTGGCACAACCCTCTTTCTCCACAACCCCACCAGTAATTCACATGCCCTAACCACACCCCTTCATCACCATATATAGTGTAGCTGGGAAATAGTAATGGCAAAGGTAGTCAGTTCATATCTCTCCCCTTCCACCCCTAGTTAACCACAGGCTACAGGAAGTGTAGAGGTGGGAAGTGGGCAGAAACTAGGATGCCAGTAAGTTAGGTGTGCTAAAAATAATGTATACGCGCGCGCACGCGCACGCGCACACACACACACACACACACACACACACACACACCCCTCTCTTACTCTGCTCTCTACTGAAATGGCATCCTTGGGCCAGCCCATAGATAACAGCATGTTATGGTGGACTAGACACTGGGCTTGGGATTAGAAGATACAGGAATTGGAATCCCTTCTCTGACACTTACTAGCTATGCTACTTTAGGCAATTCATCTGAGTTTCCTAATTCAAAATCTACACATATTTGCACTGCCTGCCTCACAGCATCTTTGTAAGTAGAAAGTGCTTCATGAAATGTTAAGCATTGCATATATAAAAGTGAGCTACTGATCATGCCTTACTGGAAAGATCAGAAGTCAAATGTAGATCTAAATTCACATCCCAACTCTTCTAGCTATGTGACCTTTGGCAAATCACTTAACTCTCTGAGCCTCAGTTTCCTCATCTGTATCTAGCAGTGATATTATGCTTCTAACAGTCTAAGGGAAAGGAAGTGGAATGTTGTTAAGCAGGAGAACAAGTTTCTCATCTTAGAGTAGAGACGCTTGTTCCCAGCTCCTCCCTTAGGATATGATTTTTTTTCATTAGTCAATATCCTCAACTCTGCTCCACAGGAGGACGGGCTTACTTTTATTTATTTTTTTGAAGTAATAAACTTTTTTATTTATAGTTTGGGGTTCCAGTTTTTACCTCTCCTTCCCTCCCTCCCCTCTCTGAGGCAGCAAGTAATCAGACATGGGTTATATATATGAGTATGTAAAACATTACCATGTTAGTCATTTTATACAATAAAACTTTAATAAAAGAAAAAATGAAAGAAAGTGAAACTAGCATGCTTCAGGCCGTTCCATCAATATCATTTCTTTCTTTGGGAGATGGATAGTATTTTTCAATAGTCCTTTGGGATTGTCTTGGATTATTGTATTGTTGAGAATAGCCAAGTCATTCCCAGTTCTTCATCAAACAAAATTGCTGTCTCTGTGCACAATATTCTCTTGGTTCTGCTCACTTCACAATACATCATTTCATGCATGTCTTTCCAGGCCTTTCTGAAGTCATCCTGCTTATCATTTCTTATAGAACAATAATATTTCATCGCCATCATATACCAGTTTGTTTAGCCATTCCCCAGTTGATGGGCATTCCTTTCATTTTCAGTTCTTAAAATGAGTTTACTTTTAAATCTTCCCAGAAAATAACATAGCAAAATTACCTGAGGCTTTCATTTCAAAAAACCATCTTCAACTCCACCCTGTCCCAACTAGGACTGTTGGCTTCCATTTTATGTCTAAGGATTGATCCCAATTCATGTGTTCTTTCTACTTTGGGGAAACCATTAAAAATATATACATACCAGTAACATGTCTTTTGTTGCTCTAAGCCCTCATTTGTTTTCAGGGAGACAAAATTCACTACTTGCAGCATAGCAATTCACTATTTCCAGAGATTAACTCACTACTCTCTGAGTAGAGCTCAAGAATCAGTAATGAAAAGGGCAGAAAACTGGGACTTCACTAGTTCTATTCTCAACAACAGAAATGGCTCTGGCCACTGTTCTGTATGGCTTCCAAATAGTTTGGCTACAGTTTCTTTGCATCTCAACATTCTCTCTTTTTACAGTCCACCTACAGTCTTGATGGCCACAGGCAGTAGCAGGAGAAGATGGCTTCCCCCTTCCTTCTCTCTCTCTCTCTCTCTCTCTCTCTCTTTTTTTTTTTTTTAGTGAGGCAATTTGGGTTAAGTGACTTGCCCAAGGTCACACAGCTAGTAAGTGTTAAGTGTCTGAGGCTGGATTTGAACTCTGGTACTCCTGACTCCAGGGCCGGTGCTCTATCCACTGCGCCACCTAGCTGCCCTCCCCTTCCTTCTCAAGACCAGTCTCCTATACCATCTTACCAAGCTGAGGTTTCCCCTTCCCCTGCCATAGAAAATGAAAATTCTTCAGGGAGTCCTTGCCCACACCCAAAATGAGGGGATTGAACCATATGACCTCTTAGGTCCCTTCCAGCTCTTCATCTGTAATCCTGTGATCCTATTTGATGTGGGATTTTATTTTCTCCATTCTTAATGCACACAGAGATCACACAAAGTCATGACAATTCTGTGTGGAAAGAAATTAATCTCAACTCCTGTATTCTAGCCATTTAAAAAAAAAGTCTTTTATGGGGTTTGATAAAGTGGAGCACTTGCCCTTCCAATCAGGCTTACCATAAAAGTCACTTCTCTTCTCCTTGGTTGAAGTGTGAAATCTAATGAAATTAGAAGGTCATTTTATACTTACATAACAGCCAAATCCAACTATTGATAGAAAATTCAGTGTTCTCTGGCTCCTAAAGGGAAATCTTGTTAGCCTAATTGCTTTATATAACTATTCTTCTTTGAGATCAAATAGAACTGTCAGAATGGGAAACAGTCTTTGTGGCTAATTCCTTTATTTTAATGAGCTTAAAAGGACAGTTAAACCCCCTTTTAACAAGGCTCATTATTACAAATATTCAGATTACCAGAGATGAAAATATGTCCCACAAAAGACATCACTGTAGATGATAGAAGCCTTATAGTGGATAATATAATTAGTCTGTAAAGCAGGTGTTTGCCACACATACCAATACCAACCAACTTTATAAAGGGATTACACTATATAACTATCTTCTTCCATTTATCTACACTGAGAGCACCTTAACAGCAGGTGTTCTCTTATTTTTCTGTTTGTATTCCTAGAACTTAGAACAGTGCTTTGCACTTAATAAATGTTTCATCTGTTTGAATTTGTTCTGAACTGTAAGTTGTATCTCTCATACTCTCTGAAAGATTTGCTATCAGAAAATAATAGGCTTTAAAATTTATTTTGCTTTCCATTAACTACTTGAGTCTGGGAACTGTGAAATGTTTTTTCTTCTTGTCAGTCCCTGCAATAAGTATGATCTTTTCTTAGGGAGAATTGGGTGAGGCTTTTAAGCCTTTTTAAAAAAATTCATGTCATTTTAGTTTCTTTCCATCCCATCCACCATCAGTTCAAAATAAAAAAGGAAAACCCATGCAACAAATATATACATATATGTATTTTTATGTGTGTATATATATACACATAAAAATATATGGAGAGACAGAGAGAGAAAGTGTGAGACAGAGACAGAGAGACAGAGAGTCAGGTAAAATAAATTCCCATGTTGTCCATGTCCAGAACTGTCTGTCACCTTCTGCATTCTGAGTCCATCACCTCTCAGGCAGGCTCTAAGTCTTGACAAAGATTAGAGAATTTTCAGATTCTACTCTTTCAAAGAGCATTTAATCTAGACCTTTTTTTCTCAAGGTAGAACACCACAATGGAGATTTATTTAGTTTTTCAAAGCATCTGCAGTTTGCTCAGCCTTCTTCCATAGGCAGTCAGATTCCCAGTTCCAATGCTGAAACTGACAATTAGGATATTCTTGATCAAATCAGACTCAAATTCATTTTGTTGCCATTTAAGCTTATTTCCTCTTATAACCATGGAATGATATAATTTGGAGCTGTAATGGACTTCTGAGATCATCTGGTCTAAATTCCTCACTTTACAGATAAGGAAATTCAGATAGGCAGAGGTTGCATCTGATATGGAGATGGGGAAAAAACCAAGCACCTTCCTTTGAAAGTGTGGGGGGGAAATCTAATTCCATCCCCAAATGTCTTTAAAAAGAACTATGAGATCTCCCTCCCATTGTCCCACCTACACCAATATACTGAGTATTCTACCCGTTACTCTCTTAAGGCATACTCTAATTAGCAGCCACAGTAAGAAGAGGTTTGGGAGAGAGAATAGCTCTAAAAATGGAATGGTGTGGTTAATATCATGTAATAAGTTTATTTGTTTTTGTTTTTGTTTTTTTTTGAGGGGCAATGGGGGTTAAGTGAATTGCCCATGGTCACACAGCTAGTAAGTGTCAAGTGTCTGAGGCCGGATTTGAACTTAGGTACTCCTGAATCCAGGGCCAGTTCTCTATCCACTGCACCACCTAGCTGCCCCTATGTAATAACTTTATAAAACTAGTGTTGGAATATGGGAGTTAATGTCTGCCTTCCCTTTTGAGGGAGAGGGAGCCAAAACCAGTGATCTCATTGAACTTCCAAATGAGGAAATTCCCTTTGCCAATGTTAATCAATATCTGCTCAGCACCTTAAGTCTTAGAAAATTGTATGGAACAGTGAAAGGTTAAGGGACTTTCCCAAGGTTATACAGCCAAGGTCACACAGCCAAGGTCAGACTTGGGACTTGAACCCAGGTCTTCCTGACTCTGAGGCCAGCCCCCTATCTACAATACCACAGCCATCTCTTAACATCTGCCTCATAAGCTAATTATGTTATCCTTTGTCAAGCTTCTGAGTGCTATAATTTCAACTGAGGTAAGTCTGAATCCCTGTAGTAATTAATCTTGTTAGGATGAGATTTTCTTGAACAGTCTCCATTCCTTAGACAGCCTTTTGGGGTGGAATTAGATTTTTTACATTGGCAAGGGCCCTCACTTTTCCAGTCTGTAAAGCCATTTTATTGGCTTCTGAAAACACTATGATTCCTCTGAGTAAATATGTACAGTCTTCCATGAAGTCAGTGTTTTTCTCTGTCTTTAATAGACTCTGCTCCTTTGGACCACATGCCCTAGAGAAGGTTAGCTGAGGTCCTGCTCTAGAGACTCAGCTTGGAGACTAATGAAATTGAATACATTGAATTTGATTTATAAGCTCCTGACCTGCTCCTCTTTCTGAAGTCCCTTATTCCTTCTTCCCTTTGGCTTATTTTCTCTCCCTCTTCTTCCTCTGCCCCTCCTCATCAACTTAACTATTCAGTGTTTGGAATAAACAACTCAGCCTAATTTGTTTTAATTTCTTGGACAGTTTAATACCAAATTTGAATAATAACAGAAATAAGAACTCTCCTATAAAAGGATAATATGAATATACCTAAGATAATATACCATAGATCTGACTGTGTCACTCTGCTCAAAAATCTTCAGTGGCTCTCTATTGCTTCTAGGTTAAAATACAAACATCATCAAAGCATTGAAAGCCCTGCACAATCTGCCTCCCACCTACCTTTCTAAACTTACTCATATTACTTCCTTTCATTGCACTCTTCATCCCACCTTAACTGGCCTGTTAGCGGTTTCCTGAACTTAACATTCCAGTCCTGCTTTTGTCCAAGCTATATACCTCACATCTAGAAGGCATATCTTCCTCACCTCTGCTTTTTGGAATTTTTCTTCCTTCAAAGCTTTGCTCAGTTGCTACTATTTCTACTCAATATTCCTAAATAGATCCTCAATCTCAGTGATTTGGAGTCTATTAAATAATGAAGACCACAACTCATCCATGCTTGCCAGTTATGTGTAATTCTTCCCTGCTCTCCTGTAAGGTCATCTTAGGGATCTACGCAATGTGCTAGAAGCTTCCTTCTGATATGTGAGGGTACCAATGAAGTGTTCCAGCTGCCCACCTTGATATTTTCGTATAAGTAGGGCATGTTCTTTTTATGATAACACCAGTTGTTAGTACTCTCCCTTTCCTGACATTACTTTGTAGAATATAAGTCCCTCAACAGCCACAACTATTTTGATTTTATAGACATTTACTATACACTCCATTGCTTTGTGTCCCAGTTGAATTAGGACTGAACTGAATTGAACTGAACTGAATTCAATTCAATTCAATTCAATTATACCTGCTTGGAAAACGGTGAGTTTTAGCTGTCTTGACCATTTATTAAGCAACTACCATGTGTCAGACACTGTGCTAAGTCCTAGGGATGCAAATAAATGTTACAAAAAGTAGTACCTGTTCTCAAGAAGCTCCCGGTCCAATGGGGAGACAACATATAAACAATTATGTACAAGCAAGCTACATACAGAATTGGAAGAGACCTCAGCAGACAGCTAATCCAATCTCTACACAAAATAAATTGCCACTATAACATATATGATAAGTAGTCATCCAGCCTCCTTTTGCAAGGGATGTTGCTATATACCTGGGGGACAGGAGGTGGGACACCTTAGTTTTAAGCTCTCCTCATTTTTTCTATCCTTCAGGCCTCTGCATTGACTAGTCTCTCTACCCTTCCTGATGCTCATGATCATCTATTTCAAAAGTGTTTAGCTGGCACCCCTACCTCCCTTTGCCCTGATAACTTTCCACTGTACCTGCCTTGTCCTATCCTAAGCTCAGGTAAATGCTACCTTCTGCTTTCTCTGCCCTTGACACCAAGTGGAAGTATTCCTGGAGAAGGTGACATAGTGGTGCTCATTTTTTCCACCACAAATTCATTTTATCTGAACTCACTTGGATCTATCAACCTGTTCCATAATTCATTTAGTTGACTCCCTAGGGCACTCCCCACAGCAGCTGTTTCAAATTTTCCAGTCTCTTCAAATCTCCAATCCTAATCATACCTACCTTACTCTCAGAAGATAACCTGACCTCTCTTTCAGTTTTCCTCTATTCACAAAGTCTGTCAGTGGCTCCTCTGATCAAATGCCACTTCCTACAAGAAATGTTGCCTAATCCTCATCTCCATTCCACCCTCCCACACCCACCCAGTTATGGTCCAGGTCTTTCCATCTTCTCAGTACTGTGTTTATACTGGGTGGTATTGGTTTGTACCTCCCTTGTAACACACCTATTCTACCTTGTACCATTTGTGTTGTGTACTTCTCTTATTCTGTCTCTTTACTTCCTAGTCCTGCCCCATGCTTCCACCATACATCTTCCTAGATCATAAATTCTTTGAGAGTAAGAAACATATCTTACTCATCTTTGTATTACCCACAAAGCCTTATACTGAATAGTTGCTCAGTAAATATAGGTTACTACATAGAGTATTCCTCCCCTTGCCCAAGATTAATTTCTGCCTCTGTTCTTGACTTTCATATTTCCTTTAAGACTTTACTCCAGGGGCAGCTAGGTGGCACAGTGGATAGAGCACTGGCCCTGGAGTCAGGAGTACCTGAGTTCAAATCCGGCCTCAGACACTTAACATTTATGTGTGATCCTGGGCAAGTCACTTGACCCCAACTGCCTCACTAAAAAAAAAAAATAGTAAGTAGGTATAGAGTAATCTACATCCTCTTCCTTAACACCCACTTATTCAGTGCCTTGCAACCAAGCTTCTATACCCACTCTACTGAAACATTGCTCTTAGAAGTAACCAATAATCAGGACAGCTAGGTGGTGCAGTGGATAGAGCATCAGCTCTTGGATTCAGGAGGACCTGAGTTCAAATCCAGCCTCAGACACTTGACACTTAGTAGCTGTGTGACCCTGGGCAAGTCACTTAACCCCCACAGCCCCACAGAAGAAGAAGAAGAAGAAGAAGAAGTAAACAATAATCTCCCAGTCAACAAATCCAAGACATTTTATCAGTCCTCATCCTTTTTTTTACTTCAATCCCATCAAATTGGCACATAAAATTCCATCTCTTCTCCTAGAAATTCTTTTCTTTGCCTTCTATGACATTGTACTATCCTGAGTTGACTCCTACCTCTAACTACTCTATCTCCAGCTGCTTCCACATCCATCTTAATCTCCATGACCAACTAACTGTGTGATCTGAGGCAAGTCAGTTCACTCTGAGCATCAATTTCTTTTAGAGTGATAGGCTTGGACTAGATGGCATCTGAAGACTCTTCAACTCTTGATCTGGTTTCCCATTCTCTTTATCCTAAATATAGTTATTCCCCAGACTCTATTTGATCCTTCTGTTGGCAATTCCATCCACTTCCAGAACTTTATCACCCCCAATCATATATCTTCCAAACATCGAGCTCTAATTCTTGCATATCTCTTAACCTTCAAAGCTATGCCAACTATTTATTGGACATCTACACCTATCATGCCACCAATACCTCAAATCCAACCTGTCTCCAAACCAAACTCATTGTCTTCTCAAAATCTATTCCTGACTGCCATGTTTTTGTTAATGGAGCCGTCATACTACCAGTCACCCTGAATGAAATCTTAAACTCACCTTCTACTTCTCCTGTAACCAGTTACCAGGTCTTGCCAGTAACATCTCACATTTGCCTCCTCCTTTACATTTCTTCTAATACTACTAATGATGGTAATGGCAGTGATAATATTTGTATATCAATTCGAGGTTTACAAAATGCTTTCCACTATTTCATTTTAGTTTCACAACAACCCTCCAAGACAGGTATTACTGGTATCATCTGCATTTTATAATCAAGATATCTGAAACTCAGAAAACTTGAGTGACTTTCCCATGGTCACACAGCTATAATGGGTCAAAGATAGGTGCAAGCCTCAGTCTTCCTGGTTCTAAATCCAGGATTCTACCCACTCTATACCATTCTTGTGTTGGATTCCTTGTTTCCATTCTCTTCCCCCGTCTGATCCCTCCTATAGATGGATGCTGCCACTACTGATAGCTAGTATTCATACAATGCTTTAAAGTTTCAAAGGACTTTACATATATTATCTGTTTTTAGCCTCCGAACAATCCTGGGAGGTAGGTGGTATTATTATCCCTATTATACAGATGAGTAAACTGATAGAGACAGAGATTACATGACTTGCTCAGGTTCACAGAGCTAATGAGCATCTAAGACTTGATTTGAATTCAGGTCTTTCTGACTCCAGGTCCAATATAGTATCCATTGTCCCATTTAGAATAATCTTAGAGGAGTAATAGAAATTTAAGGTTGGAAAGGATCGTCTATGTTTTAATACATTGGATTTGGAATCAGAGGACATGGGTTTAAATTTCTGCTGTTCGCTAACTACTTCTGTAGTTAGTAGACCTTGGGCAAAATACTTTCTCCTCCTTCTCTCCCCACCAGACCCCCTACTTTGAGACTAAGTTTCTTTATCTCTAATATTAGGAGTTCGGATTGAATGACCTATATAGTCTCATCCAGTTCTTAAGCCTATGATTTCTCACTTTAAAGTAAACCAGAGTCCAGAACAATTAAGTAACTTACTTATGCTAGTTAGTGGAGAAGCTGGGACTAGAGCCCAGGTATTCTGACTTTGAGTCCAATGTTCTTTCCAGTTTAAAATGTTGCCTTTCCATAAAGCCACTGTTCTAATTGTGTCATTACCCTGCTGGTAGTAGTTCCCTACTACCAACTACATAATATTGAGAGTCCTTCCTTTGGCATTCAATGTTTATCTGGCCCCAATCAACCTTTCCCAATTAATCTATTTATTATTTCATGGACTAGGTTTCAGATGAATCAAATTCTTGCAGTTCCTTGAAAATAGCATGCCCTTTCTTGCCTTTATTATATAGAGAGCCACAAAATTCCCTCCTCATAATTTCTTCCTGCCCCTAAAATCTGCCAATCAAAACATCCATTCCTTTAGATCCAATTCAAATGCTAGCATTTCTAGGAAACCTGAGACCTCTTGTCATAAATAAATAATAATTCCTAAAATCCTATAGCTATCTCTTGCTCACAGATCTTGTTCTGTTTAAATTTTATCACAATTATTTGTTTTAATGTATTAAAGTTCTTATCCCCCTTACTAAATTGTGAGCTTTTCAGGAGCAAGACTTAGCTTTTTATATATTTTTGTATCGCCCCAATGGTGGTGGCTTACTTGTTATCTAAGTGACCTTTGGCAATTCCCTCTACCTCTCTGGGCATGTTTTTTTCATCTATGAAATGTAGAGACTGGTCTAGCTGTTCCAAAAGCTTCCTTCCAGATATTAATCACAGGATCACAGGTATAGGTCTGAAAGGGATCTTACAACCTATCTAGTTCAGTCCCTTCACTTTGCAGATAAATAAATTGAGGCCTAGGGACCCCTAATAGTACTCTGTATTTTCACTGGCTGTCACCCATTCTGTCTAAAATTCTTTTGTCACCTCTACCTCCTGACCTCCCTGGCCTCCTTCAGATTTCATCTTAAATCAGCCTTCTTCCAAAAAACCTTTTTGGATTTCCTTTAATGTGAATGCCTTGCCTCTGGTGATTTTTCTCTAATTTATTCTGTATGTTTCCTGTTTGTGTGTAGTTGTTTACATCTCCCCTCATAAGACTATGAGCTCCCCGAGGGTGGCAACTATTTTTTTCCTTTCTTTGTATGCCCCACACTTACCATAGTGCCTAGCACATAAGACTTGTTAACTTGACTTACATGACTTGCTCAAGGTCACACAAGTAGCAAGCTGACTTTGAATCCAAGGTTCTCTGACTCCAAATAAATATTCTTGTCACTCTACCATGTATCTACTTGGCAGTCAGTAACATTTGAGATCAGAGGCCATTTCTTATGTAATTTCCCCCAGAACTTAGCAAAATATTTTACATATAGTATGCATTTAATAAATATTTTTGAATTGATATTTGTTTAATGGATAGATTTGGGGAGGATGAGTGGAGAGTTGGAGTTCACTTGAACCACAGAAACACATTTACCTTGAAATTTATTTTTTTTAAAAAAGGAGCCATGGTAGTAGTAAAAAAAAAGTATTAAATGTCTACCATGTGCCAGGCATAATGCTAAGTACTAGGAATATGAAGAAAGGCAAAAGACAGCCTCTACTCTCAAAAAGATCAGCTCTAAGAGTAACCTCTTCAGATTTACAAAATTGCATGTATCTTTGTGTTAGAATGTGTCTGTATGTGTGTTGGTGACTGAGAAGAACTTCTTGGGACACTAAGGGAAAGTATTAATCTAATGAAATATCAGTTCTATCTCTCCCTGAAGCAGCAAGCCACAGATGCCCTGGTTTTTTCCAATAGAACCTTATGCAAAGCTGCTTCCCAAAAATCTGAGGGGGCAATTTCTTGCTACCTTTAGAGCTAGACTACCTGTAACTCTCAAAACCTTTCTGGGGAAGCCGGAGCAGCTGTAGCCAGCCCCTCCTAGAATCTCTACCTAGGGACAACTCCCACCTGCTAACCTCAGAGAATTTAACACCCCTCCCCAACCAGTGAGAGAGATACACAGAGAGAAATGTAGGGGGAGAGGTGGAGGGAGAGAGAAACAGCCTTTCAAAAATGGAAACTTCTGGTCACTCCAAGATATGTAGTAGTATAATATTTTTACATGCATTCTGAAATAAAGAACAAGTGGTACCCTAACTCTCACAGGGCACCCTCTTCATGCATAATTGCCAGCCCTAATTGGCAGGCCTAAGAAGTTCAAATAAGCCATCTGGGAGTGTTTCCTTTCCCCATATGTTGAGTTCTTTGTTAGTGAGCTTCAGAAATGAAAGCTGTTCTACTGGGAATTTTATCTAGGTGTGCTTTCTGAGGAAGGAAAAGGTCTACTGGATTTTTTTCTACCTAATTTTTGTTTTATTTTTCTATCTTATAAGAATTGTCTCCCTCTCCTCTCAGATGAGGCAAGCATGAGCTTGCTTTCATAAAACTCAAATCAGTATGCATTCAGAGCTCCTGCTAGACTGAATTTGACTAAAAGAGATTTGTTTCCTTAATCTATGTTTAACTATAGTTTAATTGCTTAATGAGTCTCTGAATGTCCCAGTCAGAACGTCCTGTGATTCATGATCTTGGCATTTTATGTTTGGTCC
This sequence comes from Dromiciops gliroides, assembly GCF_019393635.1. Taxonomy (NCBI): domain Eukaryota; kingdom Metazoa; phylum Chordata; class Mammalia; order Microbiotheria; family Microbiotheriidae; genus Dromiciops; species Dromiciops gliroides. Next base: position 250,948,700 of record NC_057862.1, read on the forward strand.
CATGTTTAATGTACCTCCACCTATGACTTTTGTTTTCTTGCCCCTGGGAGGGAGAAACTATTAAACCCAATCAATAACTTTCTTTATTAGCTCCTCTTTGAAGGTTTCTAACATTCTGTCCAAGGTTCTTCCTTTCAGATTTGCTTAGAGGTTTTTGAAGCCTCTCCCATTCCACCTCCCTCCATCCCCGATATTGTCATTTTCTAGTGGAAGCAAAGTAAAGAGTATCTTCCACTTCGGTCATCTGCTGCGGCATTCTCCAAACTTGATGTTTCTTGATCTTGTCACAGTACCTAGCACATAGTAGGCATTTAATAAATGCTTTTTGACTGACTGAAGTGACCTTAAAAAAATTTCTGAACATTCAACCATGTTTGAATAGAGTCAGGGACCATTTCTCTAAACACAGAATAAAGTCTGTTTTGTAATCTCAAATTAAACAGGGAGGGATGAATTTGTTCTGGTTTAAGGAACACTTCTGTTGTTTGTTTTTTAAAAGTAATTTATGTGAAAGGATTTTCCTCTTAGTTGAAAGAGAAAAACAATTATAAAGTCATGGTTTAGTCAGTTTATAATTGAAAAATCACATTCCACACATGAAAAGTCAATGATCCTCGACTAGGTTGGTCAGATAAAATAAGCAAATGTCTTTGTTGGCCACTTTGGGAAATGGAATTTAGTTAATTGCACCTTAGTAGAAGTTCACTACTGTAGAAGGATGCCCAAGATCCATATGTGACTGTAATTATAAAGGCGTGCATGTAAGATAGCCAATTTACAAGTGCAAAACCACTTAGTGCTTGAAATATGTAGGAATGTACCCTTCACTTTTTTTTAATCTGTATAATAACTGATTCGGGGTTATTAAATTCAGAATCCCAAGTGGAAAGTATCTTATAAGAAGTTTTTCAGCTAAAACTATAGTCTCTTTCTTTTAAAGGGACAGGGTTCTCCTGACAGCTAGAATGCTATATTTTATTCAAGTTTTTTACAACTGACTTGCTCTACACAAAACAGAGACCTGTTTCTCTCTGTGGTTACATCACAGTAGGAAAAAGAAAGGCAAGTATTTCACTTTTCTCAGAAGAGTAAGCAACAATTCCAAAAAGGAGTTTCATTCCCAAATGAGACTCCCATCTGGAGCTACAATGTGAGAGAAAGGCAGTCTTTATAAAGAGCTTTTCTTCTTAGAAAGGAAAAAAAATAATGTTTACAGAATTGGGAACTGGACACTCCAACTTTCTTTTAGTTTTATGGTAACTCAGACCACCTGAAATGGAAGTGGTAAGGACTATGGATATAAATGTATTCCCACTTTTAAAGAACAACTCGTGCTGAGTGTGTAATACTTAGGAAAATTGCAGCCAGTTAAATAAGAACCACTGGAAAGATTCCCATAGACCTTTCTGACATTGCCAACTTATTTCTATCTTATAACACACGAGTGTATATAAATTGACCTTCTCTCTCTCACTTTCTCTTTCAGTTCATGACCAAGAACCCAAACATGCGGTTGGGAAGTGTGACTCAAGGTGGCGAGCATACCATCTTGAGACATCCATTCTTTAAAGAAATTGACTGGGTCCAGCTGAACCAGCGCCAACTAGAACCACCCTTCAGACCCAGAATCGTAAGTGTCCAAGGGCAATAGGAGAAGTCTCTCTTTGTCCACTAATTAAGCATCAAAACATTTTCCAAAAGTCACACAGGTAGGATGTTCCAGTCTAGCTCACACTTTACAGTGTAGCCTTAACACCTTGAGTTACAGTTCTCTCTTGCTTGGTGGATATTCACTCTAGATGTCCAAGTCATTCAATGTTTATTGCTTATACAACCTTTCTTCCTGCTTTTTCACATTCTTCATGCCTCTCAAACTCAAGTCAAAATCTCCCCGAGTTCTGCTTGTCCTGAGATTCTCCCAAAGCCAAGACCCACACACCTCCCAAGGGATTCTATGGTTTGGATAATGACTAGTTTAGTCTTGGTACAAGAATTTCCTTGTATTTTTCTGACAACTGAAGTCTCTGTAGCTTTCCAAAGTCCCTGTGGAAAATAGAAAAAGAATATTAAACTTTATTCTCTTAATCTGGACTCTAGCTTTTTTTAAATGAGAGAGGTCATATTTTAACTGGAGAATTCAGGGACTAGTGGCTGGGAAAGTGCACTATACTATACAGCTCTACTGACACCTCCCTTGGTGCCCGATGCACAGCTGTCTGGGGTGGAGCTCTCAGGGAGGCAGCTGTTGAACTTGTGTTCAGCTCAGGAGCTAGCTGGCCTGGGGAGGAGAGGGAGGTGAATAGGATAGGGCTGATACTTGGAGGAAGAGGGCACTGGAGAAAAAGGGGAAAAAGGGATGGCAGTATTTTGACCCATACACACACAGGATACACACCAATACACATCTCTGTGTGTGTTGTTTGGAGTCTTTCCAAATGCATAAAATATGAAGCTAGTTTCATCTCGAATGGCCTGATGTGTGGTGGGTCAGGAGCAGGAGGAAGGAAGAAAAGCTAAGAATGTCTTTTGTCTTCCATTTACTGTGAAGAGTGTACCCCTGCCAGGAAGGGTCCTAAAATATGTACATAGCAGCATGACACAGTGAGCAGAGAGCCAGCCAGTTAATAAGACTGTAGGTAATTATTTCCTACCCTTAGCCTTATAATGAAGGCTTGCAACAACAAGCATTAATTTCCTTTTATGTGTATCTTCACTATCCCAAACATTGAGAGAGATGCACAATTTGAACACAAAGTGCCTCTTCTTATGCTTAGACAATGTTTATTATTGTTGTTTTTTTTAAAGAAATAATTCAGAGCATTAAGTACTGAGCAAAGACTTGGCAGATTTGCTCTTTGTGACAGTGCCAAAGTTCCTTAACCTTGGTACCTAACATTGACCTACTCAGTAAGATTTTCTTGGGATTAGTAACTTAATGGATTTAAAGGCATTGAAAACACAAGGTTCTGTAGCACTACTGAAAAGCATATTGATAATTAATCATAATTATACACTAGTGTAATAATAAAGTTGTCAAATGAGAGTTTTAAAGCCAATCTTTGAAATTTGGGGGATGTGCCCAATCTAAAAGGCAAAACGATTCAAGTCTCAAGTTGATCAAATCTCATCTTTGTTCTCTTTTTGTTTCACAGAAATCCCGAGAAGACGTCAGTAATTTTGATCCTGACTTTATAAGAGAAGAGCCAGTTTTAACTCCAATTGATGAGGGACATCTTCCTATGATTAACCAGGAAGAATTTAGAAACTTTTCCTATGTATCTCCGGAATTGCAATCATAGCCTTAAGAGAAAAGAAGTACAAGATGACAGATTTTTTCCAGGAATTTCCTTCTTACAAAGTATTTAGCCATAGCCTTATTTTATAACAACAACATTACTTTAATGTGAAGAACATAGAGAAGAAGAAGAAAAAGGATACCATGGAATATGCGCAACACTGTCTTTGAGGTCAAATCTATCTGTATAGTGCTGGAATGACCGTGGTACTCTCAATAGGTGATGTGGAAATCAGACTAAGTGTTGAAGTATTGGACTCAAGAGTAGTGTGCCCAAGGGTAATTTGGGATCTGGGGAAATTAGCAATAGCAAAAAGGAAGGAGCAAGATCTACAGAGCATGAGCTGAGTATCTTAGCATTTCTGAGCCAAACAGACATTTTACATTGATAAAGCAGTGACAAAACCACCTGGCGCTGTCTGCATTTCAGGCCTATGGAACCAGCACCAGATGGCAACTTGGGAAAATTCAGGGAGAAGTAATTTTTTTTTCAGGCTCTTACCTGCTGATGAAGAATTTGATGCTCTTCTCTTCCAAGGGACTCAATGGCTTTCTTCCTGACTGTGGAGCTTCCGTGTAAAATACTTTACTGTGCCGAAGTCTAACAAATAAAAGCAAAAACCTAACAAAGCATCAACGAAGCAACCGACACCACCTTTACTACTGTATGTGTTTCTAAAATGATCACTGAGATAATGGTTCTCCTCTGTTTTGTTTGTGAAATATGAGACTATTGTTTGCATTCTATGAAATGCCTTTAACCTTAAACCATCTTTGTTTGCATGACCCCTGTTTACCCTGGAAGGATAGGACTCTCTTTTCAAAATAGGACAAGGAATAGGGAAGGGAGCTCCGATTCAGTGGGTGCATGCAAACAAAGAAATTGGGCCTTAGGCTCCCATTTACTTTTGTGTCTAGCTAGCTGGATGTAAAACTGTTTTTGTGGTCGACCATGAGCAAGGGACAATTCTGTGTGCAATGACCCAACCTCTACTATTAGCTGTAGCTGTACTTTTGTCGTTTATTTAAATTATGGTTTAAGTGGCAATCTTATTAAGTGTGTGCTGATTAAATACTCCATCACTGTTTAAATAAAGATATGTCCAGAGTATTCATGAGTATATTCTCTGAGTTCTAAACTTGGATCTTTTTGCACTATTCTGAAATGGGATCAAGACCCTGGTAATTGCCCTTCTCATACTCAGTGAATTTTCCACTGGGAAATGAGTTTCCTGGCAGCCTAGATAATAATTATATCTTATATACAGATAGCGTTTTGATGGTTCAAAATGTATGTTGTCTAATTATTCACATTATTTCATTTTATTCCCATAACTATCCTGTGAGTTAAGCAAAGCAGATGCTCCTTCCCCAAATATTTATTGAGTTCCTAAGATGCTGTGCTGTATCTTCATTTTACATATAAGGAAACTGAAGTTCATTCATTCAACAGACACTTTATTAGAACATATTTATAGCCAATGGACCTCAGTTCAAATTCCAATACTGTTACCTCATATGTGTGTGTGACCTTGGGCATGTCACTTAATTTCTTTGCCTTCAATTTCCTTTTTGTAAAGTTGGCGAGGGAAGGAAAAGGCAGTTTACTTAAATGTTCTCTGAGGTGCCTTGTAATTCTAAATCTATAAAAATTAGGTGCTTTCTTACTTGATTAGATTTTTTTTTTTTTTGGTGAGGCAATTGGGATTAAGTGACTTGCCCATAGCTAGTAAGTGTCAAGTATCTGAGGTCGGATTTGAGCTCAGGTCCTCCTGAATCCAAAGCCAGTGCTCTATCCACTGCACCACCTAGCTGCCCCGACCTTCTCACTTGAAAAGAAGTGAAATAGGCCTTGTAAAAGATACAAAGAAGAGATCTAGTTCCAGGCATTATGAGAAACAAGGCCTAGTAATGAAGTAGATAAGAAGAGTTCACCTTAAGGCTGGGAATACCTGGGTTCAAATCCTGCTTCCACAATGAACTGCTGTGTTTGAGAAACGAAGAGAGTTTCTACAACCCAAAACTAAACTTCTAAGAGAAACTGAGAAGCTGCAGAGAATGTGCCAGCTGGATTTAATAGAAGGCATTTCCTCTTCTGGGAGATCCCTATACCAATGAAAGTCCTAATCCTGCCCTCTCTGAGCTTTATCCTCTAGTCTCAGTCATTTACCACCCTAATATCACAGAGCAATGAAAAGCTGAGAAACCCAAAAGAAAGGATTTGCATTTATTGCTCCAGAGGGCTTATATTTCTATTTTTGCCATTAATTTAAATTGTTTTTAAAGTATAGATTGGGGGTGGGAGAAGATAATATCCCATAACTGTTTAAATAAAGACATGCTCTTCAATTATAGAAGTGTCTTTTAGGTCACATGGCTATTAAATGGTGGGAGCTGGATAAGTATTGAAATCTTCCAAGTCCCATTAAAACACTTTTTCCCATTGCATTGTACTATCTTGGCATTCCTTCAATGCCTCCATTGTCCTAGGATTTTGTTGATGTGTATACTGTCTCCACCAATGCAGACGGCAACCTATCCATGCCATAGTACATGGTTTCTTGGATAGTGGTTGAAATGATTAATTTGCCTAATGGGCAAACTGTTCATATACCTTTCTATGCTCATCTTGGTTGCTCTTCAAATGACAGGCATTTCCAGGAGCACATGGAAACATAAGGAATGAATAATGTTAAGGTGCCATAAAAAGACTACTTATATTCAATCATTGTATTTGTGGTAATAGCTATCATTTATTTATTTATTTATTTATTTATTTTTAGTGAGGCAGTTGGGGTTAAGTGACTTGCCCAGGGTCATACAGCTAGTAAGTATTAAGTGTCTGAGGCCGGATTTGAACTCAGGTACTCCTGACTCCAGGGCCGGTGCTCTATCCACTGCGCCATCTAGCTGTCCCCCAATAGCTATTATTTATATGTCACTTTAAAGTCTGCAAAAGAGGGAGCTAGGTGGCACAGTGGATAAAGCACTGGCCCTGGATTCAGGAGGACCTGAGTTCAAATTTGGCCTCAGACACTTGACACTTACTAGCTATGTGACCCTGGGCAAGTCACTTAACCCCTCATTTCCCTGAAAAAAAAGTCTGCAAAAGACTTTACAAGTATTATTTCATTTGATTCTCACAACTACCAACAGGCTCTCACAACTTCATGAAACTTAGATAAATAAGTTTATTACAAGAGGAATGAACATACATGTGGAACCCAGAGTGTTCACAATCCATACAGAAGTTTGCTTAGTTCTAACAGTACAACAAAGCAAGGAGGAGAAAACACAAATCTCCACCTAAAGGGGCATGGCATGGGAGGGGAAAAGTTCAGTAAAGGTGGGAAAAGGATAAAACCCTTCCCAAAGGGGAGGGGCAAGGCAATGGCAAAAGCTGCATTCTTTTTCCTTGGGAACTGCTAGACCCTACCTTCCTAAATTGTGGGTCACAACCCCATATGTGGTCACATAACTGAATGTGGGGGGGTGACAAAAAAATTTGGCAACATGAAAAGGTATACCTATTTTATATACCTATATACCTGGGGTCACCTCTTCTCTTGGGTGAAAAGGGGTAGAGAATGGAAAAAGTTGATCCACTTATCTACAAGGGTCCCAGCTTCACAAGCAGTTTCTCAGCCTAGTGCAGGCTGACTGGTGCCAGTTTTTACTCCCAAGGACATGTAGGGAGTCCAGCTTGGAGTGTAAATGGAGGGGGAGAGGAGAGGTGAGGGTTGTCCTTGACACATTCAAGGTCTCCTGCATGTCTGAATCTGGTCTTTCTGGAAAATATGGCAACTCAAAAAGACAAGTACTGGGGACCCCTTAACATTCCCTGGGAGGTAGGTGCTGGTTTTTATCTCTATTTTACAGAGGGAGAAACTGAGTCAGGGGTTAAATGACTTTCCCAGATTCACACAGTACGAATAAAATAAGAAAGAATCTGAACTCGGGTCTTCCTGACTCAAAGTTCATTGCTCTCCCACCTAGCTGCCTCTGGTAATATATATGTAACTCTCCAAACTTTATGAGCTTGATAGTTGGATTTATCCACAGAACTGAATGGGTCAGACCAGATGACTTCTAAGGTATTTTCCAATTCTAGAACCAACCTCCAATCACACTAGTAAAGTTAATCTTCTGGGATAACTCCAGTGGGTAAGTTAACAAGGGAACAGCCATTTGTTTTGTTTTGTTAACAACATTGGTCATAATTTCTTTTTTATGCTCTTTAAGAGAATGGAGAGGGACGGCTAGGTGGCGGGGGCGGCTAGGTGGCGCAGTGGATAAAGCACCGACCCTGGATTCAGGAGTACCTGAGTTCAAATCCGGCCTCAGACACTTGACACTTACTAGCTGTATGACCCTGGGTAAGTCACTTAACCCCCATTGCCCCACAAAAAAACAAACAAACAAACAAAAAACAACAACAACAACAAAAAGAGAATGGAGGGGAACAGCATCTTTCATCTGTGCAATAAGGAAAAGAAAACTGTTGATTCCCCTCTCCTGTGGAAAGGTCACTCACTTGTAATCGGTTTTCCAGAATCTTATTTTGCAATTTAGAGAGATCAGATTGAGCCTATCCGGCAGTAACTGCCCAGGACTGGATTAGCAGATGTTTAATACGACCCAGCCAGTCAAGAGATGCTGAGTCAGCTATAGCTGGCCAGATTCCCTGACCTTAGTTAACAGGGCTTTCATGATGAAATAGCAATGATTACTCACTCAGGGCCATTTCAGTTCCCCAACCTAAATGAGGAATCTTACAACACCCTGCATAATATCTCTGTCTCTCTGTCTCTCTGTCTCTCTCTTCCCCAGCCCCAATCTTTTAATTCATTTTACTACTCTCTAACTAGCCTACACAATGTGGTAGAACTATTAGAACAGCTGCAAAGATTTTTACCTGGGCCTTTCTGTTCAGATGGATATACTGTAAGACCAGCTAAAATGTTTTAGAAAATTACAAAGGTGGTGGCCCTCTTAGTGATGAACACTAGGAAAAAAACCAGTAAGGCAAAGCTTTATTTGTTAGCCCCAGTTTTTAGACATTATATGAGATCTTGTTTGTATATGAAGACCCTGGAATTTCTAGCAGCAGAAAGAAACTGAGCCTTGTATGAACTGGTGCAGTCCGGCCATAAACCTCTCAAGCAAGAGGAAGTAAAGGAGCTCTTGGGAAGCACTTAGGGAAATTTCAAGTTTTGATATTTTTCAGGCCCTTTGGCTTCCTTGAGTGGGATGGACTTGAAGAGTTGTACTATAGTTTTAGGGGAAAGATCACTAGAAGTGGAGCCAGGAAACCCAGATTAATATCTTGGCTCAGTGGCCAGGCAAATCACTTAAGCTTCCTGAGTCTCAGTTTCTCCATTCATAAAATAGTAATATTACAGGAATTCTTGCTGGGTTGTTGTGAGCAAAGCACATTATAAATGTTCAAGCACCCTACAAATATAAGTGGTGGTGATCATCACTTTGCTGGGCCACCACCACCCTAACCAAGCCCACTGTCCACCTTTTGACAAATGAGACACAAGCAAGAAAAAACAAGTAGCCTGCTTTGTAAGCTGCATTTTATAGCAATAGTGATGATTTAACTAAGTGTCCAAGAACCCCACCCTTTTATCATTTTTTAACTTAATTAAATGAAAGCTGCTTTGAATATATTCCAGCCAGAGGCTTGGCTTTGACTGTACCCTGTAAAAAAGCTTTGTGTCATATTTATTTTCAGCCTTTGATTCACACCCAATTGTTTAATGTGGTAGTATTGATTTAAACAAAATAGACAGTAATTTTCATTGCCTCTGGCTCTGCTTCAAAACTGGGTCCTTATAACCTATTTCTACAAGGTCTGAAGATAAAGATTAGATAAACCCTTGGACTTTGCCAATAGAAAAGAACTCCCTGTTCATGTGACCCTCACCCACCACTGAACTGCAAGTTTGACAGGGTATAAGTCAACTCTAATTGGATCATTATATTCTCTTACTTTTTTGAATTTGAACCAAAGCAGTTCTGTAGATTCCATTCTGCCTCTTACACACACACACACACACACACACACACACACACACACACACACACACACACATATATATATATATAGAGAGAGAGAGAGTATTCTTTTCTCTCCTAACTCATTTCAGTCCTATAAGACTATATCTGATGCCCTCCTTTTTCTTAAGCATCCAAGTAACCTCCCTTTTAAAGGCCAGTTAGTCAACCAATGATCAGATTCCTTCAGATGCTGTGGGTGAGAATGGACATTGTTTCTTCTGGGAACAATGACTACTGTTCATGCATTGGCAGGAGAGTAAAAAGATTTACATGTAGGCAGGTCCTGAAGGTCCCGCAGCACTTTTCCATCATTTCCCCATCTTCACTACGACCCTTTCCTGATCAGATAGAGAATACCTATTAAAATATGCCATAGCTACACTAAGCACTGCTACCATTTATGAAGTTTGACAGCTTCTAGTGAATACATGTGAAGTACATTTGCAATAGCTGTCTGTACTCAGACTGCAAAGGTCCTTCTGCCAGATCTGAGGCTATTATTCAGATCTGAGAGGACTCCAAACTGACTACTGCACTCCCAAGGATGCCACATATCCAAGTGATTGATAAATGCTTGTTAATTGATGCTCAGGAGAAAAGGATTCTCCTCCCCTAGCTAGAAGAATGGCAATGTATTGGGTCAGCATTCTTACCCTGGAGGTCAAGACCTTGTTTGATAACTGTATGTTAACATAACTGATTTCCTTTGTAATCCTATGTGTTTTATTTTACACATTTAAGAACATTAATCTGAAAGGGGGTCCATAGGTCAAAAAGGGTCCATGACACACACGATAATAATAGCTAATGATAATAGTAATAATAGCATTTACTATGTGCCAGGCACTGTGCTAAGCACTTTACAATTAATATCTGATTTGATCCTCATAACAGCTTTGCAAGATAGGGTGCTATTATAATTCCTATTTTATAGATGAGGAAACTGAGGCAAGAAGATTTAGTGACTTGCCCAGCTTTACTCAGCTAGTAAATGTCAGAGGCTAAATTTGAACTTAGGTCTTCCTGATTCCAGACTTGGCCCTCTGTACACACACACACACACACACACACACACACACACACACACACACACAGATGAAAACTCTTGTGCTAGAGGGAGTTATCAAGGGAAACAGGAAAAGCTTCTTTTTAGAAATTAGAAAGACTCTTCCCTGGATAACCTGAGTCTAGCCCTAACATCAAACAGAAGGTTACCTCATGTGGTGACTAGAGTAGTTAAGCCTCCATAGTGAGTTATTATCACATCAAGAATCCTCATACTCATTTACTATTGTGCTTGCTCTATAGTCTCTCGGAAAAAGAAAGGAATGAAAAGCCACAGGTCAGTCAGGGATTATCTCAGCCCCTAGTCCCTTATTTCTGAAAAACAAGATCCGTTTTGTACAAGACATCTTTGGCTTCCCTGTTTAAAAACCAGTGAGAGAAGTAGTCTGAAGGGCCCAAGAAAGCATCTTTGTCATATGCAGGAGCCAAACAAAGCAAAGGGTTCTGGCTCTTCTCTCAACTGATAATCCAATTAAGGCAATAAGGAAAGCTTCCTTCACTTCCCTGCTAACTTAGATCAACATCCCAACTAACTACATGACTCCAGGGCCAAACAAATCAAGGGGCACTGGGTTGCAAAGGCCAATGAGGGGAACATTGATGTAAGAACTTTTGGCAAATTCTTCCACCCTGGACCCTTTCCTCATATGCTGGTTAGTTCCCCCAGGCTCCTGGTCAGGTGGGACCCCTTCCGGTTATTTCTTATGACTGAATTTAGAGGTTGTTCTAGGGTTATATTCTTAAATAGAAAGAGCAGAAACAATAGTGAGTAGATTCCCAGGTCTAAGAGGCAAATCAAGGCTACATTAGTAATGTTGTGTCTGCTGCCTCATACATTTGAATGCTCAGGAATGTGAGTTTGGGTAATTTTCAGACTTGATTTACAGGAAAAATTGGGACACAAAAGTATCATTGTAACTGCTTTGGCTCAGCTTTGGGAAAAGACCATTCATCTACACACCCAGGGCATTTCAGTTCCAGAAAAGGCATGTGATTAGTCAGATGCCAGCCCTTTCCCTGTTAGCTACCCAAAAATACCTTTCTGCCTTCTTTCTTGCAGTTTCTGAAAGAGAGGGAAGCTTTTACCTTCCTACTTTCTGATGACCTGGCTATTAAGAATATAAAATCATGGAATCAAACTTGAAAGGGTCATCTAGTCCAGTCCCCTGCCCTCAGGCAGATTTGCCCTGAATATCTTGCTGTTCTTGGAGGGGAGTGAAGTGGAAAGTGGTCAAGAGAAATGTCAAGTTTCCAGTGCTGTAATGGGATGTTTTGGAAGGAAGTATGTTTGTAGATTTTTCATTCTGTTAATTCAGAAAATCATTAGCCACTTTTGATGACCTTGTCTGACATGAAATTTAAAAAAAACAAAACATCCCACACAAGAGGTACAGAGGTAGAACTCTCATAGAAGATTGAAAACCACTGCTGAATAATCAAGCACCCTAGGGACTATTATATTGGGAATTTGTCTCCTTTAGTCACAGTACAGTTTGCTGCCTCAGAATTACAGAGGGTTTCACAACCCTACCTACTTCTACCTACCCCATAGACGACCATACTGCAAGAAGGTTAATGACAGCCAGAAGAGACCCACATGTTTAAAATAACATGTTCACAGTACCATTTTTTGAGATCATCAAAAAGCTGGAGACCAAATATGTGCTCAGTGATTAGAAAAATGACTGAACAAATTATAATAACGTTTAATTCATGTTCAGAGAACAAGTATACATTACCATGATTCACAAGAATACTGCCACTTGGTAAAAAATAAATAATAATATCCAGATACAGCACTTTGAAGTTTGTAAAATGCTTTACATCTGATATTTCATTTTTCTTACAACAACCCTGGTAAGTAGGGACTATTATTATTTCCCTTTTACAGATGAGGAAATTGAAACTGGCAGAAGTTAAGTAATTTGTCCAGGGTCACACAGCTAGTAAGTGTGTCAGGCAAGACTTGAACTCAGATCTTCTTTACACTAACTCCAGCATTCTACCCTATTGTGACATCTAGAGAAACATGGGGATACTTGTTTGAATTCATATATAGTGAAGAAAATAAAGTCCAAAATACAATATGCACCATGACTATAGCAATTTAAATAAAGTCATTATAGAAAGACAGTGAAAGGCCAGATGCAAAGTACCAGAATGTCAAAGTCACAGAATTCCTCATTTCAAGAAACAAACTATTGGGGGGGTGTGAATGTGGGAGGCTAGGGGTTACTATTTGGTCATTTATTGGGCAATGATTTCTGTGTCAAAATGTATACAGCAGATGTCCAAAATATATCAATACATTTTGTAAAACCCCTACAAGCTTTCAGATATGTCATATTGAGAGCTAGTCAGCTATTATAGTAGATAGATGGTTGTCTTGATTTGAGTCCTACCCTCTACTTAGATTCTGTATCCTATTTCAATCATGAAGTCTAATAGCATGGAGAGATTTAGGGGGAAAATTAATGAGTCAACCCTCTTTTTAGTCTAATTATTTTCCACATCTAATTTTTTCTTTGGGTGTTTTTAGTAAGTTGAATGGGAGATGGTGATATCTTTCTCTCTGAATTTTGAGTTTTTCATGGAGTTACTAGATTTCACAGGCAAACTCAATTAGCCCCTCAATTTTCTCACTATAAAATAAATATGGTGAATCAGGTAGTGATAGTGATAAAGGAGACAACATGGTATATAGTGAATTCTATGTGGGACTTGAAATCAGAAACCCTGGGTTCAAATCCTGACTCCAGTACTTAGTAGCTATGTGACCATGAGCCAGTCTTGTAACTTCCTTTAGTTTCAGTCTCCTCATCTCTAAAATTGGAGTAATAATAACATCTATAATGCAGGGCTTCTTCACTTGGAGTCCACAAACCCCATTCAGTCAATGGATATATTTTAAAGGGTCTGCAAACTTAAATGGCAGGAAAAAAAAACACATCTTCATTTCCACTAACTTCTAACTGAAATTTATCATTTCCTTCTTTTACAATTAAACAAACAAAAAACCATTGTTCTTAAAAGGGGGTCCACAAGTTTCACATGACTACAAAAGGAGTCAATGGATAGGTCAATCAATATGTATTTATTAAGTCCCTAATTATGGGTGGGATCTAGAGATAACCAATCCTATGTATGTCTTAGGTAGAGTGAAGAAATGTTTGGATGTAAAAAGACAGAGGATGGGGCAGCTAGGTGGCACAGTGGATAAAACACCTGCACTGGATTCAGGAGGCTCTGAGTTCAAAGCCAGCCTCAGACACTTGACACTTACTAGCTTTGTGACCCTGGGCAAGTCACATAACTCTCATTGCCCCACCAAAAAAAAAAAAAGACTCACTGTGAATCTAAAAAAAGAGAGAGAGAGACAGAGGAATTGGGAGGGTAGGGAGTTTGAGAACATCTATGAATATTAAAGTCCCCTAGTAAAAGGACTTAAGTTGACTGTGAGTCAGGTGAGTCTTTCCTTGAGAAAGGAGAGAGTATTGCCCAGCGGTATGTATTCTACAGCTGCCATAGTTTAAATACCATAGAAAACTTTGAATGAGTGAATTTTAAAGGAGAAAAGTTGGTAAGAGATGGAGGTATATGTGTGGAAGCAAGAAGAATATCTAAAGGGGGAGTGAAAGAAGGAACAGCCAGTGCTGGATATGAAATAATATCAGCATACAGTCAGGTCTCAGTGAGGGCCAGTAGATAGAAGTGTGAGAGAAAGAGGTCCAGAGCAAAGCAGTTTGTTCACTATGGAATAGGAACTCCAAAAGCACAACAGAAGTACTGATCAAGGTTGGAATGAGACATATAGGTGGGGTAGAGGATGGGGATGAGAGAATTGGAGGGGGGGGGGTTGGAAGTTGGAGACAGTTTCCTCCTATATGGCTAGCAATTGGATAATACAGGTATAGGTAGAGAAACAATGGTAATAATAGCAGGAGTAGTGGGTGACAGATGAGTAGTAAAGTTCATGGTATCTAAGGGTATTGTAGAAACCACTAGGCTACAGCTGCTTCTGCTGCTTCAGGGTGGCTGGGAGAGGGTTGAGAGGTGGGTTGGAAGATAATATACAGATAATATTTGTAATACTTACTACTTCAACAGGGTTGTCATGAGGTTTATATTGTCCCAACCTGGTCCCTGCCATTGAGACCATATTATACTTTATTCCCCTTTATTCTCTACAATCCAGCCAACTGTTCTCACAACACACCATCTCCTATTTCTGTGCCTTTCCACTTATTGGCTCAGATGCCTAGAATGGACTCCCTCCTAACCTACACCAATTAGAACCCCTAGTTTCCTTTAAAACTCAACTTACATGAGGTCTTTCTGATCCCCCTTCCAGCTGAGTGTGTTCCTCCAATGGCTTTTATGGTTATATATGTACATGCTATCTCCTCCAATAGAACACAGGCTTCTTGAGGACAGGAAACTGTCTCATGTTTTGTCTTTCTATTCCCAGTGCTTGGGACAGTATTTAGAAAATTGTAGGGATTAACTAATGCTTGTTGACTAATTGAGATAAAGTTTATAATGCACTTTGCCAATCTTACTTAAGTGTCTATTATTATATTTGTCTAAGGGTAATCATTTAAAATGTTATAGTTTTTCATTTTCAGTTATCTACTGTCACCAGAGAAAATTCATACAAACATTAGATGTTCTCTCTCCATCTCTCCCTCTCTCTCTCTCTCTCTCTCTCTCTCTCTCTCTCTCTCTCTCTCTCTCTCTCTCTCTCTCTCTCTCTCTCTCTCTCTCCTCTTTCTTTCCCCCTTCCTACCTCTCTTCCCCCCACCCTGTTTCTATGTCTCTCCCTCTCTGTCTCTGTCTGTCAGTCTTTCTCTCTCTCATATGATTAATAGTTTGGACACTACTGGCCTATTTTTAATCTCAGTCATTGGAAAATACACTCTTTCACAGAGAGTTGTATAGGACTAGAGCCTAAAAAGAGAACAGTAACTAGAATTGAGCCTGATGAGATGAGTCAAGTGTGAACCATGGGACTTTTTTATTCATCCAACAACCCTTTGATAATTTATGTACCAACTCAGCTTGACATGTTCTAAGTTTAATGGTTTCTTTTCCTTCCAAGACCAAGGGCCCTAAAGACTCCACAGTAGACACACTCATGTGTTTCTTTTTGTCCTAGGAGTCCTTGGAAAACATGAATCCTCATGACATCCATTTAGATAAATAAACAAACATCCTGAAATTTCCCAGGAAAAGGGAAGGCAGAGGTTCTAAGGAGTTCTTAACTTGGAGTTCACAGACTATGTCCTCCACCTGGGGTCCATGGACAGGCTTCAAGAGGTCTGTGAATTTGGATGGAAAACAAATACACTTTTATTTCAGCATAATTTGTTTCCTTTGTAATCCCATGTGTTTCATTTTATACATTTAAAAACATTATTCTGAGGAGAGGACCATAGGCTTCACCTGACTGCCAAAGGGGGTACCATCACACTAGAACTGCCGGGTTAAGAACCTCTGGTTTGGGGGCAGCTAGGTGGCGCAGAGGATAAAGCACCGGCCCTGGAGTCAGGAGTACCTGAGTTCAAATCCAGCCTCTGACACTTAACACTTACTAGCTGTGTGACCCTGGGCAAGTCACTTAACCCCAATTGCCTCACTAAAAAAAAAAAAAAAAAGAACCTCTGGTTTTAAGGGTTTAAAACCTTTGTAGGTTTACTCTGTCATCACCTCTAAATCTATTGAAACAAATCTAGTCTTATACTTGGTGAAAAGCACAGGAATAGGAATGATTCATTGGTAAATGCTGTATGGGGAAGCTAATTTTGGACAGTTCTTAATAAACCATGTCCATTTGTGGTTGGAATAAAGAAGAGGTTGGAAGGGAAAAAATTTAGACAGGACAGTTCCAGTATTGCAGTACACTTCTTTGTTTCTTCCCATTCTTCCCATTTCTTCCCATGGGATAGAATATGTTCAATAAATATAGGCCATTATTTCCTTCCATTAATTTCATTAATCTGTAGAGTAAGGGTGTGTAACCCTTGTGGTGCCATGGATCCCTTTGGTAGTCTGGTAAAGCCTATGGATCTCTTTGCACAATAATGTTTTTAAATGTTATCAAAATCTTATCTTAAAAAACAAGAGAACATTACATATAGTAACAGCAATATTCTTTTGTTTTGTTTTGGTTTTTTGCAGGGCATTGGGGGTTAAGTGACTTGCCCAGGGTCACACAGCTAGTAAGTGTCAAGTGTCTGAGGCCAGATTTGAGCTCAGATACTCCTGAATCCAGGGCCGGTGCTTTATCCACTGTGCTATGTAGCTGCCCCCGCTACCTAGCTGCCCCAGCAATATTGTTTTAAGAATGACTTTGAAAGACTAAGTAATTTTGACTATTATAAATATACAAATTAAAAATAAAGGACCTATGAAGGAAGACGCTATTTGCATCCAGAGAAAGAACTGATAAATAGAAGTATGTGTAGAATAATTTACATATATATATGTATGTGTGTATGTATGTATGTATGTGTGTGTGTGTATATATATATATGTATATATATATATGTATGTATGTATGTATTTGTGTCTAATGGTAGCCATCTCTAGGATGAGGGGGAGAGGAGGGAAGAAGAAAGGGAAAAAAACAAATTTACATGATAACTTGTATATTGTACATGGTAGATTTACGGTTTCATGTGCAAAAATCTTTTTTATTATGCTTGTTTTGTTCCATGAATTAAAAATAAAATAAAAATTTTTAGCTTTTTTTTTTTTCAGGGCAATGAGGGTTAAGTGACTTGCCCAGGGTCACACAGTTAGTAAGTGTCAAGTGTTTGAGTTCGGATTTGAACTCAGGTCCTCAAAAATAAAATAAATTTTAAAAACAAGTTCTTGGGCCCCAGGTTAAGCCCCTAGCTGTAAAGCAAGCTACTCCTGCTGTCAAACATAATTTTGTCAGAGGCAGCTAGGTGTCACAGTGGATAGAGGACCGGCCCTGGAATCAGGAGGACCTGAGTTTAAATCCAGCCTTAGACACTTAACACTTACTAGCTGTGTGACCCTGGGCAATCTACCTGACTCTCAAAGAGGCCCAGTGATTTCCCCTAATTCCGCATAGTAATGGACCTAGAAATGAAATTCACTTTTACTTCCACTTAAAACAACCACAGGACCATAGATTTTGAGTTGGAAGTTATCTTGGAGGTAATTTGGGCCAATTCATCATTTTATGTATTAACAGATTTTACTGAAGCCCAGAAAAGAGAAGTAACTTGCTTGAGGTCACTTACATATTTCTTCATTTATTTTTCTTGTTTTTTTCTTTTCTTGTCATCCACCCACTAGCTCTCCTGAAATATTATATAAGGACTGGGAATCTGGGTTTTATCCTCATTAGCTGGTGATTGGGATGTTATATATTTCCTATATATCTGTTTCTTATCAATACCATAAGAATAAACATATCTTTACTATCTACCTCTCAGAGAAAGCATACAAAAAAACATAGTTTATATATATGTGTGTGTATATGTATATGTATATATATATAGGCTATTGTTATAAAAAATATTGACTCCTTAAACCTTATAAAGTCCTATTTTGCTAGACTTGGTAACACCAATGTGGTAGCTACTCTCTAGTTATTGCTTAAGCAATTTCTGCTACAACTGTGGCCCTCCTACACCCTGCCTTCCCTATTAATGGTAAATCAATTTCTTTTTTTTTTCTTTTTTTTTTCTCTTGGTCAGGCAATGGGGGTTAAGTGACTTGCCCAGGGTCACACAGCTAGTAAGTGTCAAGTGTCTGAGGCTGGATTTGAACTCAAGTACTCCTGAATCCAGGGCCGGTGCTTTATCCACTGTGCCACCTAGCTGCCCCCTGTAAATCAATTTCTAAGGGCAGTAGGCCAGAAGGAAGTCCTTTTGCAGGGCCCAGAATTTTAACTTGAGCCATAACTGGGGCTATTAATTTGCAGATATGTAACAATATGCCCCATGCTTGATGATAATTTTTATTAGTTACTACTCACAACTAGCCTTTGAAGCTTGATGCCATTAAACCTAATTTATAGGTAAGGTAAATAAAACATAGGCAGTTAAGTGACACAGTGGTTAGAGTAGCAGGCCTGGAGTCAGGAAGACTTGAGTTCAAATTTGACCTCAGACACTTACTAGCTGTGTCCCATAGGTAGTCCCACAGAATCCCATAGCTGCTACTAAGTGTCTGAGGCCAGATTTAAACTCAGGTCTTCCTGACTCAAGGTCCAGTGCTGTATCTACTGCATCCATGTAGCTGCCCCTCAATCTGTATAGGGAGGGGGGCACTAATCTGTACATAATGATCTCTACAGGCCACATATTGATTTAATTTTCAAATATCATGTTATTTATGCTTTATTGTGTTTTTTTGTTGTTGTTGTTAATATTTCCCAATTATATTTTTGCGGGGTGGGGCAATGGGGTTAAGTGACTTGCCCAGGATCACACAGCTAGTGTCAAGTGTCTGAGGCTAGATTTGAACTCAGGTCCTCCTGAATCCAGGGCTGGTGCTTTATCCACTGTACCACCTAGCTGCCCCTTTCCCAACTACATTTTAATCTAGTTCAGGCCCCAGAATATTTGACACCTTTGAACAGATAATCCCTAACAAGTGTGTATTTTGCTCAGTGTATGGGGGCTGAGCTCAGTCCTGGAACTACACAAAGTCAGGGATGGAATTCAACTTAGAAAGGCAGGGAGTCTAAGGTAGCCATGGTATATTAAAGGAATAGACATGTAGGGATTAAAGGGACCTCAGAGATAATCACTCCCAGTCTTCTCCTTTTTCTGAAACTGAGGTGTTGACAGGGGAAATGATTTGCCAAGGCTCTAGTCTAAGGAAGCAGTGGAACAGGAATCTGCCTGAGCTCATCTAACTAAACTCCATGCTCTTTCAATCAGTCAGGCCAATAATGATTTGCTAACTGCCTCCTATATTCCAGGCAGGGCAGCTAGGTGGTGCAGTGGACAGAGCACTAGCCGTTAAGTTGGGAGGACCTGAGTTCAAATCTCACCTCAGACACTTAGTAGCTGTGTGACCCTGACCAAGTCACTTAACCCCAATGGCTTTAACCATCTGGAGCCATCTCCAGTCATCCTGATATATATATCTTGCCACTCACTGGACCCAAATGGCTCTGGAGGAACCAGAGAGTGAGGCTGGCGACCATGCCTTGCTTACATCCAATTCTCTGCCACAGTCCTCTTCAAGAACAAAGGACAAACAACAACAACAACAACATTCCAGGTACTATGTTAAAAACTGGGTATACAAAGTTTAAAATGAAACAGTCCAAGCCTGAAAGGATCTTGTATTCTATAAGGCGAAGTGGAGAGAGAGAGAGAGAGAGAGAGAGAGAGAGAGAGAGAGAGAGAGAGAGAGAGAGAGAGAGAGAGAGAGAATTAATATATATGTTTATATACATACACAATATACACCCCCACACTCCCCACACCCAAAATAAGGACACAGTAATTTCAGAGAGAAAGGCACCAACAGCTGAGGCTTCTATGTAGGTGACATTTGAGCTGAGTTTCTAAGAGGCAGAAGTTAGAAGAGAGCACATTTCAGACATGGAGGGTAGCCAGTAGAAAGACCCAGATAGAGAAGGAGATGGAGTGTGGTGGTCAAGAATGGTGAGGCCAGTTTGGTCTCATAGAAGGTGTAAAAGGAAATAGTATATGTGAAATTTAGTGCATATTACTACATATATGTATCAAGATGGTAAATATATCATATATCTTCATTTATATGACATATCTATATATAGCAATATAAGAACACTCTCTGAAGAACTTTGGAATCAATTGCGTGACATGTAATACACTGGCACAGGATCACCTGGCATGGTGTGCCTGCATCAAAGAAGGTGCTGTGATCTAAGAGCAAAGCAGAATCACAGTTTCTCAAAAGAAACGTGAGATGCACAAATTTAGAGACATCTTCATTCCAAATGTTCATGCAGACAATTTGTGCCCGACCTGTGGTAGAGCCTTCTGAGCTTATGTTAGTCTGATCAGCCACGGCTGGACACACTGCACCTTGACTCCGACATGGTGATGTTATTTGGGTCCTCTTCCAAGAATGAAGGACAACCACCATATATAGTGTATATATTTGATATTTAAAGCCTTTCATATATCTGAATGTATATTTAGAGTGTGTGTGTATGTATGTATAACTGAATATGGGGGCCATGAAAAATCTGACAGTAAATGTTTGATTTGTATACCTATTTTATATACCTATATACCAGGGGTCACATAAAAATCTCTCTGGCAAAAAGGCATTGTGAGTAGAAAAAGTTTAAGAAGCCCTGTTTATAGGGCTTCTTATAGTATATAGAATATGTATATGTATATATAGCTTATAGTGTATACAATATATATAATAAATATACATTCAGATAAATGAAAAGCTTTAAATGTCAAATATATACTTACTATTAGTATGTGTACTATAGGATATATATTATATTAATAGTGAATACTATTTGTATGTATATTAGTAATATACTAGTAATAAGTACTATTAATATATGCTATAGTAATAGTGAATACTATGTGTATATAAGCATATATAATATAGACATTCTTATATATGTGAAAGGCTTTAAATGTCAAATATATACTATATGTGTCATATAAATGTACATGTCCCACTGTATGCTCTATATTATATATGTGTGTATCTATGTTATATACTACCTTTATATGTGTATATGTATTTACGATTGTATGTATGTATATCTATAATCTATCTATCTATCTGTCTATCTATCCACACTAGGTTACGGCCAGGTATAATGTGTGTGTGTCACAAAGGCTTTAAATGTCAAATGTATTCTATATGTAGATATGTAATATAAATGTGGATGTTCTATTTTATATAATACAAATATATACTCTATATGTGTATATACATGTGTGTGTACACACATATTAAAGATAGGTTGAGGTCAGGTTTCATATACACTCTGTATGTATATGAATGAAAGGCCTTAAATATCAAATATATACTATATATAGATATGTAATAGAAATGTACATATCCTATTCTATGTAACACATATATATACTACATATATATACTAACATATATTAATATGTAATATATATGCTATCTACTAAGGATAGGTTGGTTCCAGAAGAATTTCTATTTGATCCTACATTTAATAGGGGGCTAATGAACCCCATCAAGTAGGGAAAGACATAGTCAGACCTATACTTTAGGAAAATCACTATGGCAGCTGAGTGGAGAATGGACTTGGAGGGGAGAGACTTGAGGCAGGGAGACCAACTAGGAAGCAATTCCCATAGTCTATGAAAGGCGATGAAGGCTTGAAGGAGGATAGTGGCTGTATGAGTAGAGAGAAGAGGACAAATTCAAAAGATACTGTGGAGGTAGAAAAGATAAGACTTGGTGATTCTTTGGGGGTGTAGGGTGAGAGTAAGGAGTTGAGGAAGACAACAAGCTTGTGAACCTGGGTGACTATCAGGTGGTAGTGTCCACAACAGAAATAGGAAAGTTCAGAAGACAAGCAGGTCTCTGGAAAAAAAATAATGTTCTGTTTTAGATGTCAAGCTTGAGATGCCTATGGAACATCCAGTCAGAAATGTCCAATAGGCAGCTATATGGAAATAATAAATTAATGGGATCTGTCAGGACATACTTGAGCTCTCTGTTATCAGAACCAGTTGCTATATTTTCTGTGTGACTATTTACACCTAAGAAATCAGCAAAAATCTACAAATAAGAGTTTGATTTATTGTTTTGTTGATTATCTAAACTTAAAAATATTATAGAAAAATATTAATAATGCAGATAAAACTTAAAAGTACATTGTGAGGGGCAGCTAGGTGGTACAGTGGATAAAGCACCAGCTCTGGATTCAGGAGGACCTGAGTTCAAATCTGGCCTCAAGACACTTGACACTTACTAGCTGTGTGACCCTGGGCAAGTCACTTAACCCCCATTGCCCCACAAAAAAAGAAAAAGAAAACCTACATTGTGCATATTTTTGCATACCCAATATGTAAATATTTATGATCACACCCCTGAACCTGACAAAGTCACCAAGTGAACTACTATAGAAAGAGAAAAAAAGAGGGCCCTGGATGGAGCCATGGAATATACCCATAGTTACAGAGTGTGATATGGTTGATCATCCAGAAAAGGTTGAGAAGGAGCAAACAGGTAAGAAGAGAACCAAGAGACAATAGTGTTATGAAAACCAAAGGAGAAGAAAGTATCATTGAATATAGAGTGGTATCAAATGTGCAGAGAAGTCAAGAAGTTTGAGGATTGAGAAAACACCACCAGACTTGGCAATTATTTTTTTTTTTTGCAGGGCAATGAGAGTTAAGTGACTTGCCCAGGGTCACACAGTAAATGTCAAGTGTCTGATGCTGGATTTGAATTCGCATCCTCCTGAATCCAGGGCCAGTGCTTTATCCACTGCACCACTTAGCTGCCCCCATTTTTCTTTCTTTTTTTTTTTTCCAGACATGGCAATTAAAGGATCATTGATAGACAGCAGAGCTAGGAATTGAACCCAGGCAGATCTAGAACCTTTTCTATTGCACCAGTCTACTGTCCCCATTCTAGGACTTTGAAATTTTCTGCTTCTAGAATCCATCTAAGAAGGTTAAGTCTAAGACCCAAGACCAGTCAGTCCTGAGTGTTAGTGATACTTTTATTTTCCCTGCAAGAGTGGCCAAAGATGCAACAAAGCAATTTGTAATTCCAAAATTCTAGAACCTACTGTAATGAAAGGAGACAGGGAAGAATCACATATTCTCAGGATTAGAAGGAATCAAATACTATTGTGCCATAAGAAATGATAAAGAGGGATAGTTTTAGTAAAGCCTGAGGAGATTTGTATGCACTTATGCAGTTAGGTAAGAAAAAATAGGAAAATAATTTATGCAATAATGACAACATTGTAAAAAACAAACGACTTTGGGAGATTTAAGAGTTCTGATCATTATAAGGACCAATCACTATTCCAGAAAACTGATGATGAAGCATATTACCCATCTCCAGACTAAGAGGAGATGGACTCAGGTAGAATGAGGCAAATTTGGAGGGCTTGGCCAATGCAGAAATTTGTTTTGCTTAACCATGAATATTTGTTTCGTTAATTTGTTTTTCTTTTCTTTTTCCAGTGGTGGGGAAAAGTCGGGGTGTGAGGGGAAAGAAAATAATTTTAATTGAAAAAAATTAATAAAAACGTAGAAGTTATCTCAGAGATCATTTAGTCCAAATTGTATCTATACAAGGATCTCCACAACATAACCCACAAGTGGTCATCCAGTCTTTATGGAGACCTCCAGGAAGGGGGAAGGCACACTCTACTGAAGCAGTCCATTTCACTATTAGTTACCTTTAATTGTTAGGAAGTTTATTTGTTTGTTTGTTTGTTTTTCCCTTACCATCAAACCTACATCTGTTTCTTGGTATCCTTTGCTCCTGGCTGTGCCCGTTGAGACCAAAGTGCACAAATCTAAACTTTCCTCGTCGTGACAGCCCTTTAAATACTCAGATATCAACCCCACTCCCATCCCCACCCCCAAGTTTTTCCTTCTCAGGGCTAAAGAGAAAGGAGAATGAGTGAGAGATCAGAGGGGAGCCCAAAAGACAGCAGCAATTACCCAATCCTGGAGGGCTGAGGGGGCCAGTGGAGGAAGCTGGCAATGTATAAGGCAGCCCGGCACAAACACCAGAGGAAAACCCCCGTACTCCACCTGGGCGGGGCAAGTGAGTGTTGGGGAGAATGAGCCTGGAAATCATCCTCCCTCCACGTGGTCTGGCTGGCTGCTGGGCACCGCTGAGAGAGAGTTGAGTGTGCCTCACAAAGGGCTGAACGCTGTAGCTGAATAATTTTATGGCCTTAATAGCAGCTATTTCTGGATAAGGTTGTGATAAGTGTATAATAAATGCACAGGTTGCAGGGTAGAATTGCTTGCCACAGGTGGCTAGGAGGAACCTTCCTACCTCTATGGACTATTGTATAATGACTCAAGTTGGTGGGGGGGACATAAACTGGGCGCGGGGGAAGGAGGGTGCGGGGAGCCTTTTACAAACTGGTGCCAACCTATCCTTAGTAGATAGATAGCATATATACATGCTATATGTATGTATGTATATATAGCATAGTTATATGTTAGTGTGTGTATAGTATATGTATTACATAGAATAGGATATGTACATTTATATTACATATCTACATATAGTATATAACTTGACCTTTAAAGTCTTTCATTCATTTAAAGCCATACACACAGAGAATATATGAAACCTGTCCCCAGCCCATCTTTAGTGTGTACGCGCACACACACACACACACACACACACACACACAGCCTCGGTTGCTGCTGGAGGCGAGCACTGTTTTGATGAGCCAAGAGCTTGATTTGGTCTGACAAGCTGCTGCTGCTACTGTTGCTGTAAGAAAGGTCCCAATAACGACAAAAACCTCAAAATTGCCAGCAGGGAGCCTGATGAAATGGTCAGGCAGCTTTAGGCTTGACTAGACGACTGCTGAAAAGCAAGGCACCTTAAGCTAATCTAGCACCCAAGGGATAGACTGATCGGGTCTAGCTCTTCAGCACCAGGGGTTGGATCTTTTCTGCATGTCATTTCTGTTTTATTTTGGTCTGGTTTAGGGGGCAACCAGACATTCTCTCTGCCCTTACATGCACAGGCTTGGAGACGTCTATTTTCCCCTTTCCCTCCCTCCCACACCTTTCCGTGTTATTTTAGTTGCCAGAAGGGAATTCTTTAAACTTACTTTAAAAATTAATAATAATAATATGATCTGAGCAAAGAGATTAAAAAACAAAATTCCCAGTCTGCAAAACTGCAAAATTGTCCCTCATCCCCATCACTTCTTAGTCACAAGCCCTGACCGAATGGTCTATGAGAGAGGAGCACAGACTAGAGCCAAGTGCCCTCCACAGTGACTCCACAAAAGCCAATCTTCACAAAATCTTGTCCAGAAACTAAAGGAAAGATTGCTTGCAATCTACTGCTTCCTGCTTGATCCTGTAATCATTTCTTGCACACTCTAAATTATCCCAACCAGGTTTCTTGCCCACAAAGTAACTATGGAGAGTTTTCCAGAAGCTTAAAGGGAGCTCTCTCTGTCTCTCTCTGTCTCTGTCTTTCTCCACCTCTGTCTCTCTCTGTCTGTGTGTGTGTGTGTCTCTCCAATGTAACTAGAAGGAAAATCCATAGCAATGGAAGATTCAAAATGTAGTTGCCTTGCCCAGCATACAAATTATTGGATACAGTTAAATATTCTCATTGGGGAAAAGGTGGATAATAAATAGAAACATCACTTAACTATGTGACCTTGGGCAAGTCATTTCCCTTTTCTGGGTCTCAAGTTTATTTAAGTGTCAAGAGTTAGAATTGGGCTTTATGACCTCTAAAGTGTCTGTGGGCTAAGCACTGTGCTAAATACTAGGGCTACAAATACAAAAGCAAGGTCAATTCCTGCCCTCAAGGAGCTGACATCCTAAAAGGGTAGACAACACGTTTGGAAATGTGGTGGCCAAAGAAGAATATTTTTGGTTTGGAAGGATACTATGGATATAGTGAATGGAACCATGGGGAAATAGATCAGCTTACCCTTTCCTGGAACAAACGACAGAATTAAATTTGATTAGAGTTCTGGAACTGGAAAAGGGTGGGATAGGATGAAGTGGGGTGGAGGAGGAACAAGTCTAAGTGGCAGTAGCATTTGATGAGGATAAATCCTTGTTGTTGTTGTTGTCCATCCTTTGTTCTCTCCATGAGGACCAATGATATCATGGGGTGATGTCTTGACTTATGGCATGAATTGGGTCTAAGTGAGGCAGAGTTTCACAAAGTTGTTGGCCTCACTCTCTCTTCCAAAGTCATCAAAATCCAGTGACAAAAGTCAAGATGACTGGCAATGGTATGGGATATAATGAATAACCTTGAGGTTTTTAATGTCTGACCAAACTCTAAGCATTCCATAATACCTGCTTCATGGCCATTGAAACAAATCGTTCTCACCCTCCTGTTCCACTAGGGGAAGTCTTCACATGCTTGGGGGTAAACATCCCCAAAGGCAACTAGGTGGTGAAGTGGATAGAGTTCCAGGCCTGGAGTCAGAAAGACTCATTTTCATTAGTTCAAATCCAGCTACAGACACCTACTAGCTGTGTTATCCTGGGCAAGTCACCAAACCCTATTTGCTTCCATTTCCTTATCTGTAAAATGAACTGGAGGAAGAAATGGCAAAACCACTCCAGTATCAAACTATCTATTTTATTCCCAAAGATATCTGGAAATGAAGATTCTATGCTCTTCTGTCAATCATTCAACTGAGAATTGGTTAAGAAATTCTTCCCTATGAAACCCCAAATGTCCAACTTTTAATCTGTTTCCTCCAGTACAAGGAATTTGTATACCACTTTTAAAATCCCTGGAAAAAATATCTATCAAACCATGGCCATACCCTTCTCTTCCCCAAACTCAAAAACCTTTCATAGAATAATTAAATTTCAGAGCTAGTAAAGGGTTTAGTGCCCCGCCTCCCCATCTTTTACAGTCAGAAACAGAACAAGAACAGAGGTAATGCTGTTTAGTGGAGTTATCAATTTATAATAATAGCTAACAGTTATAAACTTTTGAGGGGGGGGCAATGAGGGTTAAGTGACTTGCCCAGGGTCACACAGTTGTAAGTGTCAAGTGTCTGAGGCTGGATTTGAACTCAGGTCCTCCTGAATCCAGGGCCAGTGCTTTATTCACTGTACCGCCTAGCTGTCACACATAAACTTTTGCTAAACTTTAGTAAAGACTTAGATGCAAAGTACTTCTCATACATTATCTTATGATTTCCAGTTGCCAAGGTCAGCTGCAAACAGCTTGTCATCCAAGCTGCTTTTGAGTTTCTTATTCATTTTATACTATATATGTATATGTGTATATATATACAGACATATGTACATATATATATGCATATATATACTAGTAGGAAAAAGACTTATAATTAGAAGCTATTTGCCTCATGAAGATTTCTCCATGAACAAACGAGTCTCTCTTTACCATATTACTTTGTAATAATAATAATAAATCATTTTAATCTGACCTATACCCTAAAATTGCAAGCTACAGCTTTTCTCATGACAGTATTAAACCCTAAGCATGTCATATGACCGGAAATATCAGATGATCATAGGTCTAAAGATAGAAGGGACCTCAGAGGACATCCAGCCCAAGCCCCTTATATTATAGATAAAGAAACTGAGACCCAGGGAGATTAAGTGACTTGCCCAAGGTTATACAGATGTAAGAGGATCTGAACCCAGAGCTAACAACCCATTCCATTTTCGAACAGCTCTGACTTTCTTACATGCATCTGAAATCCGCCTCCCCACTACTGCAATTCAGTGCTCTGAGTTCTTTCTCCTTCCCTATCCCCACTGGAAAAATCTCATCTTGGTATCCAATCTGAAGGACAGCTAGTGCTGGGCCTGGAGTCAGGAAGACCCGAGTTCAACTCTGGCCTCAGACATTAGCTAGCTGTTGCCCTGGGCTAGTCATAGAGCACAGCACTTTCTTTGATGCTTATGCTCCATGTCGAGCAGTCCTGTGCCATTGTCTTCCAGAATTGATTCCAAAGTTCTCCAGAGGAACCTTAAGAGTGTCCTGTATTCCTTCTTTTGACCACCCTGTGAGTGCCTGCCCTGTGTGAGTTCTCCAAAAAATAATATTTTAGGCCCATCGGAATTGTGCTCTCTGTAGTAGGGTTTGAACATTTGGAAATTCAGCTCAAAAAAGGACCTCAGGGTCTGGTACATTATCTTGCTAGGTGATCTTCTGACTCTTCCTAAGACAATTCAAATGGAAGGGATTCAGTTTTTTTGTCAAGGTGCTGGTAGACTTTACCTCATAATAATGAGGTGAGCACAACACCTCCATAGTCCTTCAGTTTGGGAGGCCTTCATTCATTATTGAAGGAAATACTAAATTTCAGGTATAGCTTAGTGAAAATAAAGGTTCATGGGGGGCAGCTAGGTGGTGCAGTGGATAGAGCACCAGCCCTGGATTCAGGAGTACCTGAGTTCAAATCCGGCTTCTGACACTTGACACTTACTAGCTGTGTGACCCTGGGCAATTCACTTAACCCTCATTGCCCTAAAAAAAAAAAAGAAAGAAAAGAAGGCTTCATGGATCCCCTGAAAATTTACCCACAGATCCCAGGTTAAGAAGCCCTGCCTTCAAAAACTACTTAGATCACTGAGAGGTTGTGTTCATCTGTGATAACTAGTAATCAATGAGCAAGTTCCGTTATGTTGTCTAATGTCATTTTGAGTTTTGTCTCCTACCATGGAAGAGGCAGTATGGAATAGTGGAAAGAGTGTTGGATAAGAGTTAGGAACACTTGGTTCAAATCTTAGTTAGGCTTACTGGCTGAATATCTCTTTGCAAGGCACTTAACCTCTGTCCAGCCTCAGTTTCCTCATCTATAAAATGAGGAGGTTGGACTAAATATTCTCACAGGTCTCTTCTACCTCTAACTTAATAATCAGCATTTAGCACAGTCCCTGGCACATAACAGGTGCTTGAGAAAATTTTATTAGCTTACTGACTGACTATTGCTATAAATGATATAAAATATAGGTTTTGGAGATTAGCTGCTAAGAGTTCATTGGGACCTGTGTTTCCATTGTAGCATGATTCAGAAAGCATGGAAGAAGTATAGTAGGAGCACAGAGGATGAACAGAGATATACTGAAGATTTCCAGTTAGTTTTCCTACAGATTCAGCCATTCATAAAAACATATTAAACATTCTATGCAACTCGATAATTCAATGAGCATTTATTAAGCAGCTAGGAGGTGCAGTAGATAGAGCACTAAGCTTGGAGTCAGGAAGACCTGAGTTCTTAGATGGCCACAGATACTAGTAGTGTGACCCTGGGCAAGTCATTTAACCTCTGTCTACCTCAGTTTCCTCATCTGTAAAATGGGAACAATAATAATATCTACCTCCCAGGGTTGTTATGGAGATCACATTAGAAAATACTTCTAAAGTAAAAGAAGATAGGGAAGTATGCAAGATCCAAACCTAAGTTGAACCACCAAGAGACTGAACCAAAACCCAACAATTCCAGCAGAACCTGGGGCCTAGTCTTAACTACTGTCCCCAGGATCTGCTCAGACAATCCAAGATTCAAGAAGGGAGGATGGTATGACCCAGACATAAAGTTCTAATTCAGAAACTGAGGCTAGAGATACAAATAAATAGAGGAAAGCATCAAATATAAATATCTCAGATTGAGAAAAGCCCCAAAACAACAACTAGGGAGGAAAGAAAGGCAAAGAGAATTAATAAATTAGGACAGATGGTGGTAATCCTTAGCTGAAAATGGTGGAAGACCATCAGTCTTAGGAAATATAGAGTTCACTGGCCTAGCTCCACCCAGTCATGATGTCTGGCAGTCAAATTTGGAGGAGAAAAGAGTGGCAGTGGGTTAGAAAAATGATGACATACACAAGTATTTCTGAAAACGGGTGGTTTGACCTCTCTTGCCCTGAAGAAATACATTAAAAGTCATCACCTCAGCATATTTCTTAACCCATCTGCTTCAGCACAGTCTTGTACTAAAAGAGTCTTGCCTGGAATTTCCCCAAACATAGTTACTTCCTGAACATGCCCTATGAATCAAGCAAAAACACAAGAAAAGTAAATAGATAAAATATCCGCAAATGACTAAGTAATGAAATAAATGCTCTCATATTTATAGGTTGTTGCTTAAAGAAAGAAAGAAAAAAGATTAAATCAAAGAGTAAAATAAAGGGGGAAAAAAGAAATAATCAAGTGACAAAAAGGACCTAAGAGGCAAAGGATTTAAGGAGACCTTAGGAGAAGGGAAAAAGAAAATTCTGAATTAATACTCTGTGAGCTAAAATTCCATGGTAAATGCATTACAATCTTTTTCAGGAGGAGAAACAGTGGGTATTTGCACAAATGAGGAAAGGGGAAATAAGACAAAGGAACAATATTGATATAATTCCATCCAGGACATAGATGAGCAGAGGAAGGGATGGTAATTTCTTTAATCTCACCAAGAATTAAGACTGTGGAATAATAATATAAATAAAATGGAGGAGAGAGACTGTGATGGGTAGGGGGGAATAGAAGGTAAACTTCATCCCTGTTTAGGAAAGGAAAGGATGCCATGGGAAGGATTCCTGGGGAAGTTCAGTGTATATTGCTATAAACAGAGAGATCTATATCTATGAAAAGATAGTGGTGGCTAGATATAAAGATCCATATCTCTCCATATATATATATATATATATGCAGATATAAATATCTGTATCTATAGATATAGAGATCTATATCAGTGGTAAGAGAAAGGCCTTATATAATGGGTTTTATAAGAGAGGTTTTTGCATATTAGGAGACCATTTTCTCAGAGAAAGCATTCTCTATTATGGGACCTACCCCAGGAGAAAAGATGAATGAGTCCCTAAGGGGAGCCAGCACCCAAAGCGTTCAGTGCATCTATCTTGCACCCAAGGTGGTAGGAGATGTGATCACAGAAGTGATGAGTGATCAAGGTATACTTGGGGTGCTACCTGGAGTTGAACATGCATACTGGTGCATTTCTATGGAATATTGGCTGCGGCCTCTTAATAATTGGACATATATAACCCAGAAACTAATCATTGATTGCTTTATCCATTGGCACTATGACAGGGTGGGTAGGTTGTATTGATGATGATTGATAAAGGAAATGTTCTCCCCAAACTTAGTAATCTAAATGAGCTTTATAAAAGTTTCACCCTTCTGTCTTTTGGGCACAATACTTTGGGACTTGGCCTGTTCTCCCTTGGGCTTCCAACAGGGGGTGCGGAGGGTGAAATTTCTCTCCCTCCACCTCAGAGGCAATGGAGGCTAAAGGCGCAAGGCAGCAAGAACATATACTTGCCTAGGAGGGTCTGAAGTTGGATCACAATTCTTCACTATCTAGTTTTGTGTTTCTTTTCCTGAATCCCAGCCACTGAATATCAGTCCTGAGAAATGGACATTTCCAGCCCTGGAGGAGTCACGGGTTCCTAAGTCAGTGTCAGTGACGTAGAGAGAGAGAAAGAGGAGCTTCCTGCAACTGCCAGTTCTTGGAAGAGAAGATGACCATTAAAGGGATCCTCCGGGAACTGAAGAGACTAAAGAGCTATGCCTGGCTGGCCAGGACATCAGGACCTTATGAGTCATTCAGGCAGTGCAGGCCTGTGGTAAAAATCTGTTCAAAAATCTCACAAAGTGGTGGAGGGAATAAGTAGCTGTTCCATACCTGATAGCTATTTTGCACATCGAGTACTTCTTCTAGAAGGGATCCTGTTATTCTCTTTTGGGAACACGAGACATGAGCCACACATAGGTTTGCGTTACATGTTTTGCCAGAGTTCCACTCTGAGTGGGGCATAATGAGCCAAACCATTCAAGAAAAGCCTGACTCCCATCACCCCCAAGATGGATCAGAGCTCTGTGTGAGTCCAGAGCATAATGTCTTTGGGGAAAGAGGTTCCCTTGAGACACAAATGGTAAAGGCAAGAGGTAGAAAAGGGCCTCATACTTTGGCAACATAAATTCCTACCACATAATTGTAACGATTGGAATAATGCCACCTGCTGGATACTTACTGTAGAAGAGTTCTGCCCATGAAGGGAAGGTCTTTGAGGGCAAGACCAGGAGTCTTTTCTTCAGGAGTCAGGAAGTGACGCGGACTAGTGGGAGGAGGAAGGAAGAGACTGGCGCTCAGTCTCGCTCTCTTGCCTCTGGACTCTGGAGGAGAAGGGAGCTAGAAATGTGCTCTCCCTTTAATAGATAGGAATCTAGGCCTTTTTCTCTCTCTTTACCAAATTCTTATTCTCCTTAATAAATGCTTAAAAGTCTAACTCTTGCTAAAGCTTATAATTTATTGGCGACCACTCATTAGATATTTTAGACAGACTAGCTAGAATTTTAGCCCTTAACATAATGTTGTTTCTGTTCAACATGCTGCCTTCATGAATTGATATGCCTAAGAGTGAAGCACAGCAAGGGAAAAATTATAAAGAGGCTGAAGTAAAGAAGGGCCAAGCACTTTACAAATATTATCTCACTTGATTCTCACAGCAATCCAGGGAGGTGGGTGCTATTATTATGCCCATTTTATAGTTGAGGAAACTAAGGCAGACAGTTAAGTGATTTCCCTAGGATCATACAGCTAGGAAGACTCAGGTCTTCCCAACTCTAAGTCAAGATTCTATCCACTGTGCCACCTAGTTTATTTATCACTTGTGCTTCAAATGCAATAGCATAGAAATGAAATATAGTAGGTGATTCAAACTTAATACTCCCAAAAGTTCTACCCTCATGAGGGACACAGAAATAATTCTATTGAAGTGAAGAGAAATAAAGAGGAGGGAAAATTAAATAAAAACTTCCTCAAAAAAGGTTAGTTTTTTGAAAAAGAGAATTCATTTTATTTTTAATTTATGGAATAAAACAAGCATTTCCATAAAAGTACAATAAAAAAGATGATTGTACATGAAACTGAAAATATACTATATACAACTTGCTATTTCTTTCAAATATACAACAAAATTATTATGTAAATTTCTTTTTTTTCTTTTTTTCCCCCTCAACCCTTGTGATGGCTACCATTAGACACAAATAGGTATATATACACATGTACATATATATGTAAAATTATTCTATGTGTACTTCTGTTTATTAGTTTTTTCTCTAAATGTAGATAGTTTTCCTTCATATGTCTTTTGGTTAATTGGGGTATTTATAATAGACAAAATAAATTATTCTCTCAAAGTCATTCTTAAAACAATACTGCTGTTATTATATGCAATGTTTTCTTGATTCTGCTCATTTCACTCCATTATTTCATTCAAGCCTTCCATGTTTTTCTAACATCATCAAACCCATCATCTTTATAGCACAATAGTATTCCATCACAATTATATAAAACAATTTGTTCAGCCATTCTCCAATTGATTGGCATCCCTGCAATTCCAGTTCTCACCACCACGAAGAGAGTTGCTACAAACATTTTAGAACATATAGATTCTTTTAATTTTCCCTAATCATCTTTGGAAATAGACCAAGTAGGGTGTAGATAATTTAATAATTCTGGGCATAATTCCAGATTGCTCTCCAGAATGGTTAGATCATTTCACAATTCCAAAAATGAATTAGTGTCCCAATTTTTCCATATCCTCTCCAACATTTGTCACTTTCCTCTTCTATCATTTTAGCCAATCTTGTAGGTGTGAAATAATGTCTCAAGGTTTTTTTAATCTGCCTTCCTCTAATCAATAATGATTTTTTATACATGACTATAAATTGTTTGGGTTTCTTCATTGGAATACTACCTTCATATCCTTTGACCATTTATGAATTGGGGAATGACTACTATTCCTATAGGTTTGACAAAGTTCTTTAATATTTTAGGTATGAGATCTTTATCTGATAAACTGCCTATAAACCCCCCCCCAAATTTTCTGCTTTCCTTCTGATTTTGGCTATAACAAATAATTTTGCTTAAACTAAGAGACTGGAAGGTAGAAAGGGAAGATTTGAACTTTATGCTTAGAAATCAGAAAGAAAAACAAAGAAATACAAAGAAAGATAAGTGGACAGTGTAAATAAATTCAAAGAACTTGGTATAGAGCAAATAAATAGGAGGAGGTAGAGAAGCCTGTGGGAATAGACTAATGTAAACAAAATTGGCTATAAGTTGTTGACTTAAAAGAGGAAATCAACCAAAAAACAATACAAAACAAATGTAGGAAAACACAAACCTAAAAATCATAACCTGAGATGTGAATGAACTAATCATTAATAATAAGAAAAATGCAAATGAAAATTACTCACATCATCAGGTTGGCAAAGAGAGGTTGAGAGAGGACAGGAATGCTAACATAATCATTAGAGCTATGAATTGATCCCACCATTCTGAAAAATGATTTAAAATTATACCCCCAAAAGCCACTACACACATACATATTCTGTCCTATCAATACAATCAGAAGGTATATATGTGCAAGGAGGTTGAATATAGAGAAGAAGAAGCCATATGTACAAAAATATTTATAGCAACACTTTTTGTCCTAGAAAAGAAATGAAAACAAAATAAATGCCCATCAGTGGGGAATAGCTGAACAAATTGTGATACGGTAATATACTAGAATATTATTTCCCTATAAGAAAAGAAAAATATGTTGAATTCAGAAAAACTTGGAAAGAATTATATGAACTTCTGTGTGAATAGAATCAGGAAAATAATTTACATGATGGCGACCATTTTGTCAAGAATAACAACTTTGAAAGACTTTAGAAGTCTGATCAAAGCATTAACCAACCACAACTTTAAAGTCTAATGATGAAACATACCTTTCACTTCTTGAATGAATGAATGAAAAAGCATTTATTAGGCACTTAATATGTACAAGACACTGCACTAAGTTCTGGAACTACAAACATAAAAATAACACAGTGGCTATTCTGAAAAAACTTGAATCTTAAAAATCAAAAAAGGTGGGGGGAATGGAGAATCTTCTATATAGGAGAACAATGGCTAGAGAAGGGTAATTTGGTTTGGGAAGACACAGGCTCTGTGAATGGAACAATAAGTTTATAGATTGACATGACCTTACCAGGAAAAATGATAATGTTTATATGATTACTGTTCTGAAAGTCAGAGATGGAAAATGGTGAAGTGGGCTGGGCTTTTCCTTGAGGGAATGGGCTCTAGAGGTGGTATTCAAAGGATACAGCAATGGCAGTATATTTAACAAGAAGATGTCTGAGGCAAAGCATGGTATGATATCTAGAGCTAGCTAAATATAGTGTGCTACAATCAGTGGGGATAGAACAGGAGTTTGTTTGGGGACAGGGCAGGAGTTTGAAATCTGAATGGCTTGGCTGCTCCAGTAGATAGTTGATGGAGATCCAATTTGGAAGGTACAGTAGTAGCAGGGCAGATAGCAAGAGATGGCTATGGTAAAGTACAGCCAGCACAGAGGGGATAGACTAGGATTACAGAATATGATATTCATTTTCAGGCACGGTAAATATGCTAACTCATTTTGCTTAGCTATACTTAATTATAAGGGAGAAAAAGCTTCCATGGTTTAAAGGAGTGGAGTGAGTTAGTGAGTAAATAATAAAGAGGCAAAAACAACAACAACAAAATTTAGAAATGTTAATAGATTAAGCAATTCAATTAAATGAAAGATAACAGAATGGTGGATAGAGCACCGGCCCTGGAGTCAGGAGTACCTGAGTTCAAATCCGGCCTCAGACACTTAACACTTACTAGCTGTGTGACCCTGGGCAAGTCACTTAACCCCAATTGCCTCACTAAAAAAAAAAAAAGATAACAGAATGTATAACATATAAGAAAACCAAGCCCAATTTAAGAATAACATGAATATAAGAAATATAATCTAAAATTTTTAACTGCAGATTTTGGTCTAATGATTTCATTGGTATAGAGATATCTCACTAAGGAAATTCCTTCAACTGATGCAGACTGGCCCTTGCTTTACAACTTAGAGTTTTATCATTTCCTTGGGCATTGGGAGATTAAATGGACTGTTTTTATTTTTCTTTATATTCCCAGTGCTTAGAACAATGCCTAGCAAATAGTAGGCATTTAATAAATGTTTCTGATTGACTTGCCAGAAGTTACAACCAGAATCAATATACTATAAACAGGACTTGAATCCAGGTCTTCCTGATTTAAAGACTAACTCTCTATTCACTATAACATGTTGCCTCCACTAGACATATATAATGAAAATAGGAGACCAGAATAAAATTTACTACTCATCTGGTAATTACAAAGAAGCAGAAACTTTAATCATGCTATCACAAAAATAACAGTAAAACTTCACATCAGGAAAAATAAACAGAAAAATTATACTGTTCTATCACTACCAAAGTTATATTCACCAAATGACATAGCATCTAAATTCATAATGGTAAAATTAACTGAATTAAATATAAAGATATGAATACAATTATCATAGGAAAACAGAACTGAACAAATGTTTTTTGAGAAGGTAGGCCTAAAAGCTTATAGTAACTTCTGAATTGAAATGTATGTTAAATTAAAATTAAATATTTATATAAGAGAATATACATATTTCTCAGCACTACTTTTACAGAATTTAGGCCATGTGCTAAGGCATAGAGAAATTTTTAAAAATGTAAATGAAAGGTAAAAATACTAAATACGACCTTTACAACCCACAACAAAAATAGTAGTTAATACTGAAAACATGAGCAAAGGATACCTCAAAGAGACATAATAATGGAGCATAACAGGAGAGACAAAAAAAATCATAGAAAAAATAACTATATGAGAGAATGGTAATGATGAGACAACAAAATTTCTGTGATGAAGCTAAAGCAGCCCTCCCTGAAGCAGAAAAATTACGTCTAAAAAACACATTCAAAAACATTTTTAAAGAAGCAATTGACTGTGTCATTTTAAAAACTAGAAAACCATCAAGTAATCAAACCTGAAATAAGCACAGAAGAGGAAATACTGGAAATTAGAGGAGAAAATAATAAAATTGAAAACAAAAAGACTAATGCTGAAAAAGCTGGCTTCTTAAAAGACAAATTGATGATTTACTTGATTATTTTAAAGGAGAAAGTCAAGTTAACAAAAAAATTTATCAAGATGTATGTAATCACTACAAAGAAGTAAAAATGAATGATTAGAACCTACTACAGACATGGTTCTCATCTAGTAAAACCTAGGATTTAAAGGAAATTGATAATTGCTTACAAAAAATGTAAAATACTTGAATTGGGTGCATAATTTAAGCAACCCAGTCTCAGAAGTTGAATAAGCCTTAAAGGGA
This sequence comes from Dromiciops gliroides, assembly GCF_019393635.1. Lineage (NCBI taxonomy): Eukaryota > Metazoa > Chordata > Mammalia > Microbiotheria > Microbiotheriidae > Dromiciops > Dromiciops gliroides. Next base: position 250,986,065 of record NC_057862.1, read on the forward strand.
CTACCAAATATCTTTAAAACCCTCTTCTAAATGGTTTAATAGATCAATGTCGGAAGGTTGCATGAAGAGAGATGCACTAATACACTGTTGATAGAGCTGTGAATTAGTCCAACTATTCCAGGAAACAACTGGATTTATGCTCTTAAAAAAAAAAGTATCTGCTTTTACAAGTGTAAGCCTCTATAGCTGTTCTCCCAAACTCCATTTGCACTAGCTATATAGATGGTCAGAGCTAGGCTACTATGTACCCTCTCAGAGTCTTAGGGTAACACTGATGGGTTAGAGAAGGGTGTCTTTATAGTATTATTTCTCATGAATTCCCACTTGATGTGTTTCTCCAACCCCACTCTTCCAGTATAGGTTGGTACCAGTCAGCCATATTTAATTCGTTTTAGAAAGGGATATTAAATACTTTGGATTGGTTGTACAAAATATACATACATACATATATATATACATCTTATATGTGTGTATATTATTGTAATATATATACATTTCATATGTGTGGTATATGATTGTAATGGAATATTATCGTGCTATAAGAAGTGGCAAGCAGAATGACTTCAGAAAACTCTGCTAAGACTTAAATTAACTGATACATAGTGAAATGAGTAGAACCAGGAGAACACTGTAAACAGTAACAGTAATATTGTACAAAGATCAACTGTGAATGACAGCTATTCTCAGCAATAAAATGATCCAAGATAATCCCAAAGGACTAATGATGAAGCATACTGTCCACTTCCAGAGAAAAGATTGATATTGTTTGAATACAGACTGAAGCATGCTATTTTTTCACTTTCTTTCATTTTTTTCTTTTATTTGAATTTTCTTGTATAAAAGGACTGATATCAAAATGTTTTACATAAGCGCACAAGTATAACCTATATCTGATTGCTTACTGTCTGGGGGGGAGGGGAGAGAGAGGGAGGGAGGGAGGGATAGAATTTGGAACTCGAAACTTTAAAATGGTTTGTGTGTGTGTGTGTGTGTGTGTGTGTGTGTGTGTGTGTGTGGTTTATTTTTGTGGGGCAATAAGGGTTAAGTGACTTGCCCAAGGTCACACAGCTAGTAAGTATCAAGGGTCTGAGGCAGGATTTGAACTCAGGTCCTCCTGAACCCAGGGCTGGTGCTTTATCCACTACACCACCTAGCTGCCCCAATAGAAATGTTTTTTGTTGTTGTTGCTGTTGCTGTTGTTGTTTTCTAAAGAACGAGGGAGGGGAGAGAGATGTCTGCTTGTTAGAACTGAGTAATCATGATTTTGGAAGTGGATATAATCCCCTGAACCATCAGTTATATCCTTGTGGAAAAATCTTAGTTTTCAGATGGTTTGTGAACATGAATTCTGCCAAAATGAACTCCAGTTAATTAGCTGGACAGTAAATGTTTACCTGGGTAGAGAGAATAGAAGGATTGATTTTTGATCAGCCACCATCCCAGAGAGAGCTCCATAATATAGTCATAAGGTATTAAACTAACCATATTACCTGAGGACAGCAAATGTTTACTTGGGTGGAAAGAATAGAAGAATTGGTCTTTGATCAGTCACCATCCCAAAGAGTTTCATAATATAGTCAAGTGGTGTTTAGCTATAAAAAAATCAGCAGAAGGGGCAGCTAGGTGGCACAGTGGATAGAGCACCGGCCCTGGAGTCAGGAGTACCTGAGTTCAAATCCAGCCTCAGACATTTAACACTTACTAGCTGCATGACTCTGGACAAGTCACTTAACCCCAATTGCCTCACTAAAGAAAAAAAAGTCAGCAGAAACTGGTGATACCTTTATGAAATGCAAACAATTCTCAGATTGACACCCCCCTCCCCGGGGAAAAAAAAAGAACAGGTTGAGGGAACAAATTAAGCTATCCCGAGGCGGGGGGCGGGGGGTAGTTAGCAGTTCAAACTGAGTTGTTATGAAGTTGGGGAGGGGACACATTTCTCCCTCTCATCTAGGGGTGTTCTGGGAAATGTTAAACAACTAGCTCTCCTGAAGGAAAAAAAAAGTTATCAAAATATACTTTTAAAGATTAATCTGCATTATCAACTTTTTTCCCCATTACCATTTTTGGTCTAGATCACAGGTTAGAAAATTACCACCTAGAGTTCAGAATAGTTTTTACATTTTTAAATAAATTTTTATTGTATTTTAAAATGTAAAAATCATCCTTAGCTAATTGACCATACAAAAACAGGGCAGTGGCTGGATTTGGTCTTCAGACAGCAGTTTTGCTGACTCCTGTGATATATACAAGATATATACCAAAAACAAAACAATTTGTAGCCTTCTCAGATTTCTTAGGTGTATAGGTTCAAAACAAAAATGTTAAGAATTGACTCTAAGCTGTCCTTCATCCCCACCACAACCAATTAACCATGACGCCTAGAAGCATTTTACTTAACCAAGAGGAAATACTCCATCTAGCAGTTACTAAATCAGTTCGAGCGAGTTTTCAGCCCAGTTGAGGGAGAAGAGACATGCACTCTGGACAGACATGGATATAAAGAGACAGTCGTTGGAGCAAAGAATCATAGATTTAGAGCTGGAAGGGATCTTCAAGACCAACAAGTCCAATTCCCTTATTTTACAGATGAGGAAACTGAGACAGACAGAGGTAAAGTTAGTTGCCCAGTATCACGGAGGTAACTAGTAAATATCTCCAGATGAGGGACTGTCTTTTGCCTCTCTTTGTATCCTCAATGCTTAGCATGGCACCTAGCACATAGTAGATACTTAATGCTTATGGACTGACTGACTGAATTCCTGATGAAGGGTCCAGGGTTTTATCCTCTATTTAACTAATTACCTGAGGAAAAAAGCAGCTTCAAGGAGTTTCATCCCTGGTGGCAGAAAAGAAAGTTAACTATGGATTCAAGAAGAGAGAACCCTGGATTTGAGATTTAGGCTTAAGGGACAACTTCATGAAGAAGGGAAAATTTTCCATGTTCTGCAGTGCCAGAGTTGTGAGTTGTTTTTATCATGGGTATGTCTACTACCATGATACTTTGTACCTATTCTGAACAATTCTGTGTGTATTTGTGGGTAAGTAAACCTCATGATTATAGAGATAGGCAGGAATCTTTTGTATCTGCTATTCTTACTATGTAACCTTAGCTTTGCTTTTACTTTTAGCTAATTGTGTCTACCAGATGATTATTAATGGGAAGTAGGGGCAGCTAGGTGATGTAGTGGATAGAGCATTGGCCCTGAAGTCAGGAGGACACAAGTTCAAATTTGACCTCAGAAACGTGACACTACTAGCTGTATGACCCTGGGCAAGTCCCTTAACCCCAATTGCCTTAAACATTCGGGGCCATCTCCAGTTGTCCTGATGTATATTTTTTCCCTGGACTCAGATGGCTCTGGAGGAGAGAGAGTGAAGATAGTGAACTTGCACAGCCTACTTTCACTTAAATCCAATTCACTGCAAGTCATGACATCACCTCCCAATGTCATGGTCCCCTTTGAGAATGAAGGACCACCACCACCAACAACAACAACAACATTAATGGGAATTACATCTGTAGGGGTTCATGAGCCACAGCTTTAGGAATGCAATCCCATAGGATTAACACTAAAATCCAAGATAGCAAATACCCTCTGGAGGTCCAACCAGTGAGTACAAGTACAAGTTTGGGGAGCAACCCAAAGTGAATGCTATACAAAGGAGACCTCAATGATAGTGGAGCATGGGGGATATGTTTCGATATAAACGTGATACAAAAAAGGCATCAGTACGAAAGTATTTTAATACAATAAAAGAAATACCCCCAAATCAAAACATCATCCCCCAATATTAAGAACTCATGTATGGATAACATTTATTAGTGTAAAGCACTTTTCTCACACCCCAAAATAATCTTGAATGATAGGGAATACAGGTATTAATAGTTCCATTTTATATCCAAGTGTGGTAAAAAGTGAAAGTTTTTAACAGTCAGTTAGGATAACTGAAAAGATGCCAGTTTTTGAAGGACCACCCTTTCGGGCGGAGAACATAACAAACCACGAGTCCGTCTGCTAAGCACTCCACTTCTGGATGTGAGTTTAAAAGGCAAGGAGAGAACGGAAGTGATGTCTTTTTCCGCTCTCCTCGCCCACTGGCTGGCTCTGCACACACAGACGCTGACTCAGGTTCGACTGGGCCTGGTTCTCAGTAACAGCACGTGCTTGACGTGGCTCTCAGCCTCAGAGGTGGCCTTGGGTTTTTGGTGAGTTCTATACGGAATATAGACTAAGCTTAGATTTAAGACTATTTGTATTTCTACTTTCCTATCTCTCTAATCAACATCACCTTGTAATTCCCAAACAATAAAAGCTCTAACTAAAGATCAGAGGCTTCTTCCACTTATTGGTCTGGGAGATAAATAAGGGAAAGGTTAAAGGGGAGTTTAATGCTCTTGTATCTAATTTTAAATCTCACACAAGGTATACGGCACTCTGGGAGATTATGTGACTTGCCATGATTATATATGTAGCAAGTATTCTAGGAAGATTTTCAACCCAGGTCTCATCATGACTAAACTACTACATAATGTTGCCTCTGTAAAGCCTATTGACTCTAAAATTGAAAAGCTGTCACAACCATTTTGAGGTAGTTGTTGAAAATGTACTTTAATTTTCATAGGGACTATGCTTTGGGAAATGCATTTTAACCCAAAAACCCCACAAATTTTGGGTGCATTTTTCATCCACTTGGAATTCTACTGGTTGTTGGCTACTTTGCCTTCATTACAAGAGTCCCAAAAGTCATTGTGCAGTTTTAAGCTTTAATAACTTCCAAAATATAGATGCTTAAACATCAAAAAAATTCTTTGAAGATTTAATTATTTAAATTTCTTTTAGTTCTAATTCTGTAATTTTTTTTAATAAGGCAGTGAACCCTGACATTATGCATTGCACATGAGACAGATTCTGAATGATACTTTGTCTGACTGGTGGATGGGAAAAAGAGGTCCTCTTGCTTAGAAGTCTCAGTCCCCTCATCTATCTTGATTAAACTCTTCTTTGTGGGGTCAAAAATGTAATGTATGCATCAAAACCTCATTCTTTGGATAGCTAAGCTGAGTGGGTGAGTAAAAGAGGATTTTAAATTTTAATTAGAAACCTATAAACATTTTTTTAAATTTAAATAATAAACCTTTCAAATATTTTTGAAAGCTTATAGTAATTTATACTTCTTAAGTTATTAAAGATTAAAATTGCACTAAGACTTTTGGGACACCTTATGTTTTCTGAAGTTGCTTTTACAGTTGAAGTGGGCAGGAATGCAAACCTTCTATTCCCTGGAGACATTTTAATACCAAACCTGCTTTAATCAGAACAGTAAAAACTTGTTCCCTTGAATTGCTTTATAAATTTTACTTTTGTTAGAAGGTGTGTCTGACATTAACCCTGCCATCTTTTCCTATCTCCCCTCCACCATCAAACACCAGAAGAAACAAGGTCCATGCTGGTTTGAGAAAGGGTTATTCATTTCTTGCAGTGACAGAAAAATAAAAGCCCTTCACAGAAGTGCTCAAACAATCCCAACCAAAAAGCCTTGCTTCAGCATTTCTGCACTTGAATGTCTCAGCACTCAGAAACTCACTAGAAATGCAGCAATGGTAGGGCTTTCCTTTCATGATATATGATGTGGGGTGTGTGGTTCCTTGAGGGAGTCCTGAGGCATAAGGAGAAGTTTAGAAAATTAGAACAATATAGGTAGTATTGCCTCTTCGGGAAAAACTACCTTTTAACTTGCTTCTTAGCCTAAAACCTGATATCTCTTTGAACACTGCTAAATAATTCTCTGTTCTTGGGGCATATGTTGGACTTGACACTGAAATAGCCTTTAAAAGTCCACCCCTCCATCAAAAAATTTTCCATGGGCATCCAGGAACCAAAATATCCCCAAAGAAAAAGTCTTGATGGCAAATTATCTTCATGATATAGGTAGTTTCAACCAGCAACATTTTCTTTAAAAAAATGATTGCTACCTTTTGTTTTCACATCATCTTCCTTTTTGAATATATGCCTCCCCCTCCTTGCCCAGTAAGCTAACCACATATGAAGAAAAAATAAATAAACAAAAAAGCAATTCAGCCAAAACAACCAACCCACAAAATGTATCTGACAAGACATGCAATACTCTACACTCATAGTTTCCCATTTTTACAATGAAAGGAGAGAGGCCAAACTTGGCCATCATAATTATACAATGTTCAGTTTTGTTTTTTTGTTCTTTCCATTCACACTGTTGTCATCATTGGGCATGTTATTTTCTAGGTTTTGCTTAATTCACTCTCCGTAGGTTCATACAAATCTTCCCATATTTTTCTGATTTCTTCATTTTTGTCATTTTTATTATCCAGTAATATTTTGTATGGCCTTGTATCACAATTGACATGGTCTGTGTGTGTCTGAGCTTCACCTTCCAGGCTCCCCTGCATTCCCTTCAGCTGGAGGGCTCCTGCTGTCACTGTTGCCCTCATTGAATTCCATGGCAACTGGGGATTCTACACAATAACAGACAAAAGGTTTAAAAAATGAGTAAGACTTTTAATTAATTTTTTTAAGTATGACTCACTCAATCAATTTAAGCCTTGCTTCAGGTTTTGACTACTTAGAAGAGCATCAGATGATTGTTAAGGCATTACCAAGTAAGGTGAGATCAGGGGTGTAGCTAAAAGTATATTGGAATATGTGTTGGCAAATACTCTTACCTCACTGTTGAGGATGGGGAGGAGACCAGGACAAAGTAGCTATATTTATTTTAATGATCACACCTCCATTCACCCTTCCACCCCTAGCAGGACCATGACTAGGCAACCTAGAGCTCAGAGCTGGCTAGAGCAAAAGGAAAGGTCCAAGAGATGATCACTGTTTACTTGACCCCAGAAAGTTCTGTTATTGCTACTCAACCAATGAACTATAAGGGAGGTCCAGAAACAGAAATGTGGAAATAGTGAAGGATCTAAGGTGAAGAAGTTTAGACAAAAAGAGAGGTCGGTCTAGGAAGGGATTCCATGTGAGAAATGTTATGTGAAATTAAGAGCCATGGAAAGAGAGAGAGAAAGAGAAGGGGAAGGAAAGAAGGAAGGAAGGAAGGAAGGAAGGAAGGAAGGAAGGAAGGAAGGAAGGAAGGAAGGAAGGAAGGAAGGAAGGAAGGAAGGAAGGAAGGAAGGAAGGAAGGAAGGAAGGAAGGAAGAGAGGGAGGGAGGGAGGGAGGGAGGGAGGGGGAGTCGAAGGACCCTAGGTTAAGAACCCCTGAGTTAAAAGTAGGGCATGAAGAAATAGTAAGGAAGGCTTAGTACCTTATATGTATGTATGAAGGATCTGGATTAACCAGTAAAACCTATATAAGTAAATTTCATAATTCTTCCTTTGATTTATTATATACTCATTGCATATAGAGAGAAACCCATTAAAGTACCTAAATCAAGAATCATGGACTATTTACAAGAAGCAAGGAATGAAAAATGCTTACAAGCCAAACCTGGTATTGAAGAGACCTAATCTAGAAAGGAAAAGTGTGTCTGAGGGGCAGGTATAATCCAGTAAGAGTTTGCAGGAAGCCAAATTCTAGTGCATACTGGTGAAAGAGTTCAATGAGGAGGTACAGTAGGCTGATGTAAGCACAGAAGGGCGAATGCATCCCCCAAAGTATAGGCTATAGCAATGAAGAGGAAGATGGGGTTGGGGCTACCACAGTTGCCTATCACAGTTTGCAGAGAGACTTGGAAAGAATTAACATCACACTAATTCTAGTTATTCTTAACCACTCCTACCTCAAATCCAGTCAAATTTCTACCTCATAGATTTTCAGCTTTCTAAGAATAAGGTGGGATTCCCCTAGGTGTTGAAAGCATTTGATATTGCATTTGGTAAGACAAAGGGAAATGTGACAGGGAAATTTTATGAGCCCATTTTTGGAGTCACTCCAAAAAAATTATTTATATCTTTGTGTATATACGTGTATATGTGCGTGTGAATGTGTGTACACATGCTTTCTCACACTTTTCGATACTATTCCTGCTAAGATCTTAAATAATAGGGCCTTGCTACATAATGCTTGTGGTCTGGAAGCAATCACTTCTTGGGGTGCTGACACTTCAGCACTCTTCCAAAGCTAGGAGGCAAATCACTTAAGGAACATTTAAAACAAAATTCAAACCCTATGTTTTGAATTATGGTGCACAGAAACAAGGACAGAGGCAATTCACTCTAAAAAGTAAAAAACTTGGAGAAGTACCAGAGTCAAAAGCTTCTTAAAAGTTTTCTATGATCCAATTGGAATGTGACTCAGGTTGCCTTTTTTCATGTGTTTAAAGCAATTGTGTGATGTCGTTTATCCACTAAGATATATTTATCACCAAATCAATTCCTAGTTAATAGTGATGAAAACCTTAAGATGTGTTTATATGAAACAGGAAGCTTCAGCTTCCTAAGTTAACAGAATACCCAGTTTTGTTGTTGTTGTTGATTACACAGTAGATTTTCATTTACTGTAGACTGTAAACTGTAGAAATTCTACAAGGAAAGGAAACCTGGTAAATTACCACCACTTTTAAAAGACAATAATAAACTTTCCTCCTATTAAGGCTTAATAAATGTATCCAAAGTTAAATGTAGGGGCAGCTAGGTGGCACAGTGGATAGAGCACTGGCCCTGAAGTCAGGAGTACCTGAGTTCAAATCCGGCCTCCAACACTTAACACTTACTAGCTGTGTGACCCTGGGCAAGTCACTTAACCCCAATTGCCACACTAAAAAAACAAAAACAAAGTTAAATGTAGAACAATTACCAGTGTTGTATTAAATAGTAGCAAAGATTGAAAAGGAAAAATGGAATTGAGATTATTTAGTCTGAGGGAAAAATAAAGCCAAAGGTGACAATTACATGGGAAATATGAAGATAATTAATCTTTGAAGAGTGAACACTAATGGAAAATCATTATCAATCAATAATTATTTATTAAGCACCTGCTATTTGCTTGACACTGTATTAAGTTCTGGGGCTACAAAAGACAAAAATAAAATAATTGACTTTTGGCCAAGATGGTTTCCTAAGCAAGATAACAATGAAATAATAGTTGATTCTAGGGTCAATATGAAGCTGCCAGAGATAATTGAAGAATGACAAAGTCAGGCCTAGACTTTAGGAGAATGACTTTGGCAGCTATAGGAGGGATGCATTGGAGTGGGGAAAACTCTGGGTATGGGAAATAATTAGAGAAGAGGAGACTGGAGGCAAAGATTCCTATGAAGAAGCTATTGTGATAATGCAAGACATGATGATGTACTAAATTAGGGTGATTAATATGTGAGAAAAGGAAAGATTGAATAGGAGGTAAAAATAACAAGATTTAGCAACTGGTTGGCTATATAGGGTAAGGGAAAGTAAGGAGCCAGGGACAATGACAGGGTTGTACACATGGATCTTAGAAGAATGGCAATGCCTTCAACAGAAATAAGAAAGTTCAGGAGATGGGTGAGTTTGGGGAAACAATAATGAATGCTGTTTTAGATGTGTTGAGTTTGAGATGCTTAGAGTACAGGAGCTCAGGGAAAATATTAGGGCTGGATATGTGGCACTAGGAGAAATCTGCATAGAGATAATCCTTAGACCCTTGAAGGTTGGTGAAACCATCAGGCTAAAGTGTACAAAGAAGGGATAAGAGAGTCGAGGATCGGGGGTAGGAGTGAAGATTGGGGAATACCCACAGTTAAGAGGCATGATATGGATGATGATCCAGGAAAGAAAATGGAGTAGGAGTAGTCAAGCAGGTGGGAGAAAAACCAAGTGAGAGAAAGCAGGAAAATCCAGAGAGAAAAAAAGCAAGTATCCAGAAGGAGAAGATTATTAAAGATGTCAAAGGCCATAGAGGGGTCAAGATGGAGGACTAAGAAAAGACTATCCAATTTGACAATTAATAGATCACTGGTATCTTTGAGGAGAGTCAAGGATAGAGAGGAGGGTAAAAACCTGAGGAACTCAAGTGTAGTAAAGTTAAAGCTTTACTTACTATAAAATTATAGCTGAGCCTTCCTGTTTCATATAAGTACATCTTACAGCTTTCATCATCATCAACTAGGAATTTCTATTGGTGTTCATTCTCTAAAGTGAGGCAGCTAAGTGATGCAGTGGACTGAATGCTAGGCCTGGAGTAAGGAAGACCTGAGTTCAAATCTAGCTGTGTGATTCCCAGGAAAGTCATTTAACCTGTCTCCCTTAGTTTTCTCAACTGTAGAATGGGAATAATAATAGGCCATACTTCCTACATCAAATAAGATAATATTTATAAAACATTAGCACAATGCCTGACATATAGTAGGTGCTTAAGAAATGCTTGTTTTCTTCCTTCCAAATATTAATCTCTCAGACATTTCTGGTGTAATTGTCATCTTTGAATTTTCTTGACCAGTAGTTCTCAAGGTGTGATTCTCCCCAAGACCCTTTTAAGGGGTCCACAAAGTAAAAATTATTTTAAAAATACTATTAGGGGTAGCTAGATGGCGCAGTGGATAGAGCACTGGCCTTGGATTCAGGAGTACCTGAGTTCAAATCTGACCTCAGACACTTAACACTTACTAGCTGTGTGACCCTGGGCAAGTCACTTAACCCCCATTGCCTTACTAAAAAAAAAAAATACTATTAAGGGGGCAGCTAGATGGTGCAGTGGTTAAAGCACTGGCCCTGGATTCAGGAGTACCTGAGTTCAAATCCGGCCTCAGACACTTGACACTTACTAGCTATGTGACCGTGGGCAAGTCACTTAACCCCAATTGCCTCACTAAAAAAAATTTTTTTAAATTTTAAAATACTATTAAGATGTTTTTATTTCTAATACAATATAACCCACATAAACAAAAGCTCTTTGGGGCCCTCAGTTCTTCTTAAAGTGAAAAAGAGGTCCTTAGGCAAAAAAAAAAAAAAAAGAGAACTGCTGCTCTAGACAAAACAATCCCAATTCCTCTTATTTTCTTTTCAAGCCTTGCTACTATTTTATACAGTACTGGAAACTTCACTAAATTTGCCCTTGGTTAAAAGCCATGAACAAGGAAAGTTTTTTGTTATTGTTTAAAAGTGGGGCAATTTGCCAGGCTTCTTTTTCTTTCAGAAGTTCTCTGATTTACAATATGTCTTCCTTTTACTTACCATAAAGTTATAGCAGAGAGGTCCTGTTTCAAATAAGGATATCTTATGGATTTCATCACCATGAACTAGGCACTAATGTGGAAGCTGAAAGAACTCAAAGAATGGTGATACCCTCAGTAGAAAAAAGGAAGTATGGAAGAAGCGTGGGTTTGGAGAAAATGAATAACTCTTCCCTGCTTTCATAGCAAAAAATGAAACAAGTGTATGGAGGAGAAGAAAACATTTCTCAGGAAAGTAGAGATATAATTGAGGTCCTCATGTTGCAGCATTGAGGGGACAAGGGTGGAAGATTGGGAGTGGGGATGTGAAGAGACATGGGGAAGGGGCAGAGAATATTACTGGCACAGCTGCTGCGGGTACCTCAATTATAATTGCCCTGAGAGGCACAAGGCTAGTGTATCCATGAAAGGCTAATGGTGGGAAGTGGTAGAGCCCCAAGGTAAAGGGGGTAGTGTAATTGTGTTGGAGTCAAGCCCAGGTTTGGCTACAGTGGAAGGGGAGGTGTTGATTGATCATACATCCATTGGAGGGCAAGCCTTTACCACTCTACCCTTGGGGAAGTGGGGGAAAAGGCTTATCTTCTTTTTTGAAGACCACTGATATACATTATACTGGTGCAACATATATACCTGATAGCAGCAAGTTGCAAGAGGATTAAAGATTTCAACTGAGACCTATGAGTAACTGGGCTATTCCCTCTCTTATACTGGAGAAAGAATTCCAGGCAGCATGGAGAGCACAAAAAGGACACTGAGCTGGGAATGAAGATGGCCTGTACATAGATAATTCAAGGATGGGCCTGGAAGGAGAAGAAACTGTATATTGGATTATAGTCATAAATATATTTTCTTCATCATTTACTGTGAAATATAGAGGAGATGGATTTGTTCTTTCCTGCCCACTTCCCAACCAAGAATGTGCTAGTGAATGTTTAACAATAAAATGTCCTCAAAAAAAGGACTCATGATACACCTTTAAGTCTAATCTGTATTCTTAGCATTTTCTCCATCACTTTCTTAAGTCTGGACAATAAACGAAACAATAAAATAAATCCTGATTTGTAGCCTTTGCCAATTTCTGAGGTATAAACATTTATATTGAAAGTTTAACAATCAGTTTCGTAGGAGCTGGCTGCAATACACACCTGTCACTTCCCTCTCCTTTTTAATAGTATTTTCTTTTTTCCAATTATAGATAAAGACAATTTTAAAAATTCATTAAAAAATTTATGGAATTCCAAATTTTCTCCCTAAAATGGTCAGCCATTTGATATAGGTTATATATGTGTAATCATGTAAGCCATTCCATATTAGTAACATTGTGAAAGAAGAAACAGACCAAAAGGGCAAAAAAAAAAAAAGAAAAAGAAAAAAAAAGAAAGAAAGTGAAAATAGTATGCTTCGATCTGCATTCAGACTCTTATCAGTTCTTTCCCTGGATGTGGAGAGCATTTTTCATCATCAGTCCTTTGGAATTGTCTTGGATCATCATGTTTCTGAGAAGAGCTAAGTGATTTATAGTTGATCACTGCACAATGTTGCTGTTATTGTGCACAATGTTCTTCTAGTTCTGCTCATTTCACTTTGCATCAGTTCATGTAAGTCTTTCCAGGTTTTTCTGAATTCATCCTTATAGCTCAATACAAATAACAACAATAAGCGCAATAGTATTCCATTACATGAATATACTACAACTTGTTTAGCCATTCCCCAATTGATGGGTATCCCCTAAATTTCCAATTCTTTGCCACCACAAAAAAGAGGTTTGGGTACATGTAGATCCTCTTCCTTTTTTTATTATCTCTTTGGGACACAGACCTAGTAGTGGTATTGCCAAATTAAAGGGTATGTCAGTTCCCTCTTCCATTATAGGCACCTATGAATGAACACCTAGGCATTCATCCAGCCATGAACAAACAATGTGTAGAGCACTATGAAAGGTACAAAGATGCCCAGTCTGAAAGATAGGATGTCAACTGGCACAAATGAGGGGCAAGAGAAAGGACATTCTATTCATAGGGAGTGGTGAGATTCTGGTGGCATGTTCTGGGAATAGAATAGTCTAACCTGGGTCAGAAGATAGGATATGTGAAGAAGAGTATGATCTAAATTTGGAAAGGCATAACTGAGTCAGATTGTGAAGGGCTTTTCTTACTGGATTAAAGAGCTGGGACTTTATTTATTCACTAAGCAATGAAGAACCACTGAAAGTTTTTTAAAATGTCAGCAGAACCCTATTTTATAAGTAGGAAGCAGGGAAATGTATTTACCTTCAACAGATAAAAGAAAAAGTAACCACATTACTTCTTTTTCTTTTTCTTACCTTCCTTACTTCCTTTTTTCTTTCTTATTTTTAAAGATGGAAGGAACCAACTGTGCTGGCTGATTATTGGATGGCAAATTCTTTGAAGGTGGAGAACATTTGGTTCTTTAACTTGAATTTTGAGGGCTTGGCAACTACTGTGCTGGGTGAGGGCTCTTGGTAAGTACTATTGACTGCTTATTCTCCTTGGAAACAGGCAAAATTCTACTCCAAGCAGAATGAAGGCAGAACAAGTAAGTTTGGGCAGGTATGTCAGGTAACTCAAAGTGCAGACTTGACAACTTTTTCTGGAATCCAGGAGCTTGTTGTAGTAAAGGTGATTCAATTTTCCCAAACTTATTTGTTCTTTTTATCTCTCCTGGATAAATATATGTTCCACATTCAAGGTTAAACTAGGACCAAAGAAGGTCCAACAGTACAACTAGATTTATTCATTCATTGGTTTATTTCTATTGACAAACTAACACATACAAACCCAAAACAAAGTGTACTTAGTAAACAAAGCAACCAAAAGAGTGAAACTGATAGTGCTCTTTTATAGCTTACAGGTTTATTAAAAGATAAGTTTTGGGTTTAATCAAGTGGTACCAATTGTAAAGTGGTCCATTGTGCTTGGTCTAAGTTTTCTTGTCTTATGATACTGTCTTAGTTTACATAGCTGTAGTTAACAATTTAAGTTGTTCTTTTGGATCTGCTTTCTTCATTCTGAACGTATGACTTCATATAACTGGTTAAAAATATTGGTGATGGGGGCAGCTAGGTGGCACAGTGGATAAAGAACCGGCCCTGGATTCAGGAGGACCTGAGTTCAAATCCAGCCTCAGACACTTGACACTTACTAGCTGTGTGACCCTGGGCAAGTCACTTAACCCCAATTGCCTCACCAAAAAAAAAAATTTTATATATATATACATAGGTGATGTTTCTGTTTGCAAATTACATTGTGTGAGTCTCATCAATACCCTTAATGCAGAAAAGTCTCTTGGGAAAAATCTATAAATACTCAAAGGAATTTGGTTTAGCCACCCACATAGGAAAACCAAGTAGATGAAGAATGTCTATTGCCCAGATCTTAACCTGCATTTGGATAGACACCCTCTGGAGCTTGTCAGCATGGATATATGGAACAGATAGTATAGTACAGAGGGACAGGTTGGGCCCAAAGTAGAACAGGAAGAAAGAAAGCTGGATTGTCTTTGGGAAATTGCAAAACTCCCTTAATAATTCAAATATTCCTATGTTATTTAATATTTCCAACATCATACTGGTGTTGCTGTTTATCAGTGAGACCTGAAATACATTGTTCTCTTAAGCACCAATAATAAGCACCATACAGAAGAAAATAGACATGCTCCTGGTGGATCTGAGGGAAATGTAAAAAAAAAAAATTTAATGTGGAATTCCAAAGACAAACAGGAGTTAAAGATCAAGAAAGGAAATAATGTGAAGAGAAGATGGGCTGGTCATGAAGCAAAAATGAGGGTGATGGATAGATGAGCCAGAATGTTCCACTGACATCCCCTTTAGGTCAGATGAAAGGGAGAAAGGCCTTCAGAACACTGGGTGAACACTTGTAGTGAAATTATGGAAGAAAATGGTTGAGTTACACAGGACAGTCAGGCCTGGATGGGTTGTCATCTACATCTGGGGAGGAAACACTAGGATTAATGAGATAACATCCATCTGAGTATAGGAGTATAAGTTTTTAATATGTATTTGAATTCTTCATATTTCTTATTCCTTATGGAATAATATTCCATTGCATACATAGAAGACAATGTGTTCAGCCATTCCCCAACTATCCAAATTTTGCTATTACTAAATGATATCCTAGACTATTTCTGTAGATAGATCTTATATTTTTCTTAATAATATCCTTGGGGAAGACTAAGAAAAAGGACCAATTTTGTAACTTTTATTATATCATTGGATGCTAGATTTGAGATCAGAGGACACAGTTTCAAATCCCATTTCTGTCACCTTTTCCCATTTAAAAAAAATTATAATTTTAGCCAAAGAAAGGGGATGTTGTTAATTTAAATTTATAATAAATTTGAATTAATAAGGTTTGTACATGAATGAAGGCAGGAAGCAGATTTGAGGAATATGGTGACCTTTGTACCTCTTTGGGGAGGGGAGAAGGAATGATTTCTCTCTCCTTTCTCAGTCTTCCCACTCCCATCAGCTATTGTGTCTTACACTATAACTACTTGCCAGTAGGGCCACTATACCATAGGAATAAGCATTAGGACACTCTGAGAAGACAAAGGACACAGGGGCTCCACAGAGTCACAGGCATGGTTGGTTTTAACCACTAGTCTTTCCTAGGTATGCACCTCAACACCAGTGTTCAGTACTCCATATATGAGTCATTCGTCTTACAAACATTGTGTATTTGTGGAATAGTGTACACTAAGGTGTTTGTTTTTTTTTGGGGGGGGAAGAATACTGTACAGCTACTGTTCCTACCATGCCATTTTAATAAATATCTTTGCTTTAAAAAATAACCTTTGGGGGCAGCTAGATGGAGCAGTGGATAGAGCACCGGCCCTGGAGTCAGGAGTACCTGAGTTCAAATCCGGCCTCAGACACTTAACACTTACTAGCTGTGTGACCCTGGGCAAGTCACTTAACCCCAATTGCCTCACTAAAAAAAAAAAAATAAAAAAAATAACCTTTGCCTATGTTAGATAACCAGTAAAGCCACGAGAAAGTCACAGCCTCTCTGGCCCTCATTTTCCTCCTCTACTGTGAGGAAGATTAGACAAGATAATTTCTAATTTCCCTTCCAGCTTCTGTGATCCTAATTCCACATTGATTTACAGTAACACCAGCAGTGAATTAGCTTCTCTGTTTTCCCATTAAGGATTTTCCCCCTTTATATAATTACTCATTTGATGGCTATAAAGTGATATTTCAGAGTTGTTGTTATTATTATTTCCCTGATTATTAGTTATTTAAAATATTTTTAATATGGTTGTTGAATCAGCCAAAGATAATACTCTCCAAGTTGGGGATTGGACAGGGGAGAAGCATTCAGGGAGCATGGAAGATTATTCCAAATCAGGAGGGCATAAAAGGATGTTGTTGAGATATCAGTTTAGAACTGGGAAGTAGATGTTGGGGGAACAAGATAAGTGATAGAAAGGGATGGGGTGGGGTGCCCTCTCAGTCAAACACAAGCCAAGAAAAACAGTAGAGAAAAATGCTGATAAAAGTAGAATTAGTGTGACAGAGGTCAGAGAAGCAATGGGAGAGCACTTGCCTGGGAATCAGGACACATGGGTTCTAGCTCTGGCTCTGCTACAAAGCTATGTGGCCATGATCAAGATAATCAACTTCTCCACGACTCAGTTTCCTCATCTGTTAAATCACAGGAACATGGTTAGAAGGAATCATGGAGGTCATCTAGGTCAACCTCTTCACTTTATAGAAGAGAAGCTGAGACCCAGAGATGAGAATGATGAAGAGTCACTCTTCAACATTCCCAAAGTCACACGAGTAGGAAGCAGCCATTCTGGGATTAGAACCCAGCTCCTTTGACTCAAAATTCTTTGCTCTTTTCACTAAATTATAATGAAAATGATTATGATATAATGATACCATATGATATAACAATGGATATAAATATATGTAATATGATGCCAATAATATAATTTGAAGGACCAGAAGAGCAAAACTTCCAGAGGTTCAGAAAGAGGAGCCCATGCCAGAGCTTGTCAGCTTCTGAGGGAACCTAGGCATGTGATTTGAACAAAGTTCAGTGACATACTAGCGTACCCCTAGTACTGAGCCGAGGAAAGCCAGTCCAGCAGCGGATCAACCCAGCAACCAAAGTGCTGTGTCCTGCCACCAGGAAGCAACCTGTCTATAGGCTATTCTTTGTTCTTTGTTGGGTGAATGCATCAGGCAGAGTTCCTAAGGACTGGTCTCTCGTTGGCCAGTCTGCCATTATAAAAACATTCAATTTACACACTGTCTTCTGGGATATAATTCTTATATAAAGCAAAGGCCAACCATAACCTACCACGCGTGCTATGGATGCTATCTGTGGAGGCCATTGGCTGCAAGCTGAGACCCATAGGCCCGAGCGTTTTAAGGAGGAGCTGGCCAAGTCTCTTCATTTTGCAGCTTAACAAGGAGTTGTCAACTTCTTTCCTAAAAGACACAAGAAGATTCCATAGGCATAAGATGTGACTTAAGGAAGCTGGGAGAAGCAGGACAAGGTTTTGTGAAATGTAAAATCTCATCTGGCTCTGGTTTCATTTAAAAAGCAGGCCATAAAACATGAAAAGCCATGAGGCCCCTGTTTCCTTTCTTGTTACCAGCTGCTGCATCTTGAACAGCTCAAAAGCTAT
Source organism: Dromiciops gliroides (assembly GCF_019393635.1). Taxonomy (NCBI): domain Eukaryota; kingdom Metazoa; phylum Chordata; class Mammalia; order Microbiotheria; family Microbiotheriidae; genus Dromiciops; species Dromiciops gliroides. The sequence continues at coordinate 251,003,883 of NC_057862.1, forward strand.
TGTTCCACACTCAATTGTAGCCCACTCAATAGCTAATTTCAGAGGAAACTCTGAAGATACAATTTAGCCTTTTACATCCAAAGTTTTATAGGCTCCTCATGCTTTCTCTCTTTTCTTTTTGATTAGTTCATATCCATTCTCTAGCCATGTATGGAAGGCAGCTCATTAGTTCTTGCTGGGGGCAGCAACTGGCACAGCTTGCCCAGGAACATCCAAGGTCAATCTCTGAGCAACCAACATTCAGAACACTCTCTTCCCTTAACTGGCCTACAAAAGTTGGCAGCTGCAAAGGTATTCCCCAGAGCCAGTAAAGATTACAAAACACCAGTGAAGAAAATGTCTTGTATGTATCCAGCAGTGAGATCAAAAGGTATGGGAAGCTTAAGCACCTTTCTCATGTAACTAAAAATTTAAAATAGCACCTCTAACAACTCCCTGGATTACCAAATTTACAGAATTGTGATCATACTTAACTAAGATGCAGTTCTGAAAAGTTATGGGCAAATTAAAATTTTTAATTAAATCACTTTAAATGAATTAGGGGAGTTCACTATGTAAAAACCTCTGATGAGTAATTTTGCAGAGTTACCCTAAATGGATCTGTTTCATAAATTTAGATTTCTATGTATTAGGTTTATTGAAAGTAGGGTCCATGCATGCTGAAATTAAATACATATAAGAATAATAGCTTATGGACTGTGTGTATGTGTATATATATACACATATACACATTATATAATATATTATGTGTATATATTATACTTGCATTATATATTATATTACATTATATAATATATTTGTATATTATATGAAATATATACATTCTATATTACATTGTAGAGTTACAAAGTTCTTCTCATATTTAAGAAGAGCATATTGGACAGCAGCCTAAGTGCACCTACATCTCCTACAATGCTTGAAGCCCAGGGAGCATCTCTCATTGGGAGAAATTCTCAAACCTGTCTTCCCCAGGAGACTAAAAGAAGTTGCATCATGAGGCACAGTCTGATTGTTGGGGAGGATGCTGAGAGTTGGAACTGTTCTGTGTCTTTCTTTCTATCCCCAGAACTTAGCACAGTTCCTGGCACATAGCAAGCATTTAATAAATGCTTTTTGACCCAATCTCCAGCCTTCTCCCTTGAAGTTTTAGCAGATCTCCATTTGCTGAACTTAAGGGGCTTCCCCCAGTCTCCAAGAGGCAGATGGCTTTGGAGTCTAAGCTTTTTATCACTAGGTACATGAGCATCAGATGTAATTATGAGTCTCCTCCAATATGCTGGGGGGCTGGGGGGATTAGGGAGAATTAAGAGAAGATTAGATCATAATCTCTTAGGACCCCATAAGGGGTTGTTCACATTTGTGTATGGGGGGCTAAGAATGAATTTGTTGTCTGATTATTTTCTCTTTTTCACCTTGTTCTTCTGTCTAATTAAATGCTTTGCTATTGAATTTGTGGTTCCTGCCTGCTCTGTATTCTTTGTTTTTTTAGTGAGGCAATTGGGGTTAAGTGACTTGCCCAGGGTCACACAGCTAGTAAGTGTTAAATGTCTGAGGCCGGATTTGAACTCAGGTACTCCTGACTCCAGGGCTGGTGCTCTATCCACTGTGCCACCTAGCTGCCCCCTGCCTGCTCTGTAAATAAAGTCCTATTTTCATGATTATGATTAGTCAAAGCATTGAACCCAAGATTAGGAGAGACTCCAGAGCTGAATGGGACCCTTATTACAATAAACTCTGTGAGGCATTATTATTCCTGTTTTAAAGATGGGGAAACAAGTTCAAGGAAGTTCAATGATTTACCCAGGGTCACACAGTGAACTATTAGAAAATTCAGTTCTCAAACCCAGATCTTTTGAATCCAAATCCAGTGATTTTTTCACTATTCTATCAGACTCCTCCCACCTCTAACTTCAAGAAACCTGTGAACAGTGACACACACAGAGACACATGAGAGAATAGAGAAGGACTCGGGAGGAGTTTTCAAGAATGAATCTATAACTACTCACATGACACAAAATCATTGCCCAAACCTTTCCCTATTCCCAAGACCTTAGACATCCTATAACTTGGCCCAGAACATGACAGTTTTCTCTGCCAAGGGGAGTTACCTTTTTGAACTGGAAATAACAGAATAAAAATGATTAACAGAGAACTGATACCCAAAATAAGTAAGGAAAAAGTATGTGTAATTTAAGATTCTAAATGTGGATTCTAATCTGTTCCCCCAGTTTTTGGGGGAAACTGACTAAAATCACTGATAAAACGAGTTTAGGGGGCAGCTAGGTGGCGCAGTGGATAGAGCACCGGCCCTGGAGTCAGGAGGACCTGAGTTCAAATCCGGCCTCAGACACTTAACACTTACTAGCTGTGTGACCCTGGGCAAGTCACTTAACCCCGATTGCCTCACTAAAAACAAAAAAACAAAACAAAAAAAACGAGTTTAGGTTTTTAAGGGTTTATTGGAAAATAGAAAGAAAAAGATTGAGAAACAGAATTCCAACAGTCTGGCATTCCTATCTTTCCTCAAATTTCCTGTGAAGTCTTCTGCCGCCACCACCACCAAGTCAGGAACCCAAAAGCCCCAGCGCTCTATGCGCAGGCTCCCTCTCCTCCTTCCTGTCTCCTCCCAGAAAATAGGAGGCTCCTCAAGTTGATTGGCTGGTAGCCTTGATAGACAGCACCCATGAGCAAACGTCATTTCCTGACGCCAAGGAAAAGCCACAATGCCTCTGAGGCATTTTCCTCATGGTGGAGCTTTCCCACAGCAAGTCTTCAGTAGGTGGCATCATTCCAATCATTACAAGTAAGAGAATACCTAGCTGGCCTTGATGAATTCAAGTCACCTCACCCAGTTTCCTTACCTCCTTAGATACTGAAGAAATTGGCAGGTGTGACTGCGGAGCCACTGTAAGACTTGTAGAAAACAGAAGTTTCCATAAGAGTTGAACAAGAGCAAATGTCATCCCAATTTTTTTAAAGAGAAAAAAGTCTACAGACTATAAACCAATGAACTTGGCTTCGATTCCTGGGCTATCATTTGGAAATTCCGTTACTCAAATTTACTATCTCCTCATTTATCCTGAGTAACAATTCCCCATTATTCATTTCACCATTAAAGAGATAGTGAATGTCTTGAAAGAGAAGCAGTGATCACAAAGAGCCAGCATGCCTCCATCAAAACAGGTCAAATCAGACTAACTTCTTGGCCTTTTGGGGGGTAATTGTAAATAGTGAGTTGTACATAATAGATTTGCAATTTCGTGGGCAATTATACCATGTTATGGAAATGTTTTTTTATTCCATAAATTAAAAATAAAACAAATTAACAAAAATTTTTAAAAGATTATTAAACTAGTAGATGAAAGAAATTCTGTAGATATCATTAACCTAGATTTTTAGCAAAGATTTGATAAAGTCTCTTACACTCTTCTTGTGGAAAAGATAGAGAGATGGGGACTAGATGAAAATTTGGTTTTGTTGTCCATCGTTTCAGTCATGTCTAACTCTTCATGACCCTATTTGGTGTTTTCTTGGCAAAGATACTATAGTGGTTTGCCATTTCTTTCTCCAGTTCATCTTACAGATGAGGAAACTGAGGCAAACAGGGTTAAGTGAGTTGCTGAGAGTCACACAGCTATTAAGTGTCTGAGGCCAGATTTGAACTTAGGAAGATGAGTCTTCCTGACTCCAGGACCTCCCACTCTCCCCACTGTGCCACCTTGCTGCCTGAGATGATAATACAATTAGATGAATTCAGAATTGGTAGAATGGATTGACTCAAAGAGAAGTCAGTACAATAGGAGAGGTCTTCACTGAAGTCCCCTGGGAATCTCTTTTTGGCTCACACTGGTTAATTTTTCTATCAAAGACTAGATAAAGACAACATGGCTCATCACACTTGTAGACTAAACAAAGCTGACATACTGAATGTTAGAATCAGGATCCAAAAGGAACTTGGGCAGCCTTGAGCGCTGGGCTGAATCTAATAAGATAGAATTCATTAGGGATAACTGTACAGTCAGACTTGAGAACAAAACAAGAACCAGTTTCACAAATTCATGATTTAGGGAGACATGGCTAGACAACATTTTTTTTTCCTGAAAAAAAGAGCTGGGAATTTGGGTGAATGACATTCCCAGTATGTAAGGCTAATGTGTTCCTAAGATGCATTAAAAGAAGCATCATTACCCTCAAGTAGGCCAGCAAGCAGACAGGCAAGAAGGAAATAAGCATTTATTTCTATTTATTCTTTCTATTTATTTCCTACTATGTGTTAGCTAGATGGCACAGTGGATAGAGTTGGGCCTGGAGTCAGGAAGACCTGAGTTCAAATTTGGCCTCAGACACTTACTAGCTGTGTGACTCTCAGCCAGTCACTTAACCCTGTTTACATTAGTTTCCTCATCTCTAAAATGAGAAGAAGGAGATGGAAATGACAAACCATTCCAGCCTCTGCCAAGAAAACCACAAATAGGGTCATGAAGAGTTGGATATGACTGAAATGGCTGAACAACAGCAACTATGTGCCAAGGGCTGTGTTCAATGTTCTTCAAATATTATCTCATTTGATCCTCATTAACAATCCTGGGAGGAAGATGCCATTATTACCCCTATTTCAAAGACAAGGAAACTGAGTTAAGACCAAGGCTAAAGAAATTGCCTGGGGTCACATAGTTATTATGGCCAGATTTGAATTCAGGTTTTCCTGACTCCAGGCCAAGCACTCTATCCACTGTACCACATCATTTAAAAGAATAAAAAGATAATCCCATTGTATTCTACCCTTAGCAGAGCATGTAGAGTATCATTCAGTTCTGGCTACCATACTTTAGGAAGGACATTGGTAAACTGGAGAGAATCCAAAGGGCATCTAGGAGAGTGAAGGGCCTGGAGTCCATATTCTACAGGTATTAGGTATGTTTAACTTGTCTTCAAGTATTTGAAGGACTGCCATGTAGAGAGGAGTGATTGGGCTTGCTCTATTTGGTCCCAGAGGGCAGAAAAAAGAGCAATCAATCAATGACTATTTATTTAGTGCATCTGATACACTGGGCACTGTGCTAAGTGCTGGGGATATAATGCAAGGTAAAAGACAGGCTCAGCTCTCAATGTTGCAAATTTATAAATTTGGGTTTGATAGGAAGAAAAAAATTCCTAGCATTTAAAGGTGTCCAAAAACAGAATAGGGTTTTTCTTTTTTTCTTTTTTTTTGTGAGTCAGTGTGCCCAGGGTCACACAGCTAGTAAGTGTCAAGTGTCTGAGGCTGGATTTGAACTCAGGTCCTCCTGAATCCAGGGCTGGTGCTTTATCCACTGCACCACCTAGCTGCCCCCAGAATAGGCTTTTTCTTTTTTTTCCTAGTCCAACTCTTTTTTTATTTATTTATTTTTCATTTATTCATTCATTCATTTATTTATTTAAAATTTTGAGTACCAAATTCGATCCCTCTCTCATTTCCTCCCTCTCCTCCCTCCCCACCCTCCTCCCCAAGGTTGCAAGCAATCAGTATAGGTTATGCACGTGCAATTATGTAAAACATTACCATGTTAGTCATTTTACATAAAAAGACAAGTTAAAAAAAAAAGAGAAAGTGCAAAAAAGCATGCTTTAGTGTGTGTTCAATCAATATCAGTTCCTTCTCTGGAGGTAGATAATATGCTTCATCATTAGTCCTTTGGGATTGTCTTGGATCACTGTATAGGGATAACTGTACAGTCATTGTTCATAGAACAATACTGCTGTCACTGTGCACAATGTTCTCCTGGTTCTCCTCACTTCACTACACATCAGTTCATATGAGTCTTTCCAAGTTTTTCTGAAATTACCCTGCTTGTCATTTCTTATAGCACAATAATATTTCATTACAATCATATACCACAGCTTGTTCAGTCATTCCCCAATTAATGGACATTCCTTCAATTCCCAGTTCTTAGCCACCACAAAGAGTTGCTATAAATATTTTTTGTACAATTTGTTTCCCTTTTCTCTTTTTCACAATTACTATTATTAACTGTTTCCCTCCATCCTATTCCCTTCCCCGGTGATATTTACTCTATTATCTATCTTGTTTGACCCTATCCCTCCTCAAAAGGGATTTGCTTCTGGCTGCCCCCTCTCCCTTCTTTTACCCCTCCCTCCTTATCCCCTTCCCCTCCTATTTTCCTACAGCAGAATAGGCTTTTTCAAAGTAAGGTACACTTCCCCTTCTTGGAGGTCTTCCAGCAGAGATTACATGATTTCATTTTGGTTGGTTTTTGTTTAGTAGTTTCAGTCGTGTCTGACTCTTCATGACCCCCATTTGGGGTTTTCTTGGCAAAGATACTGGAGTGGTTTACTATTTCTTTCTCCAGCTCATTTTACAGATGAGGACATTGAGGCAAACAGGGTAAAGTCACTTGCCCAGGGTCATACATCTAGTAACTGTCTGAGGTCAGATTTGAACTTGAGAAGATGAATCTTCCTGATTCCAAGCCCAGCACTCTATCCACTGTACCACCTAGCTTCCCAGAATGACTATTTGTCAGGCATATGATTGTGAAGATTCATCTACTTTTTAGGTTGAACTAAATAGCTGAGATCTAGTCTAATACTCAACTCCTTACAACTCTACACAGCTAACTTCCTCAAAGATCCCCCTAAATTAGAAAACCCATCATAGATAGACATGGAAACCCAGAAATACTCGACCTTCACAGGCACTCTGCTTATCCCAGATGAGATCAAGTCCCTCCTATAAGAACAATAAGTTCTATAAGCAGCTATGAGTCAGATCTGCCTGAGGCCCTGCTTCTGTCTGCATCCTGCCTCAGAATGAGAGGCCTGGGTAATCCTGATTGCTTTTGTCTGCAGTTACCCCACCCCACCCCTAGATCAGCTCCCTAAGATTCCCTCAAGAAAAAGGTAGATGGTAACTCTACTTTTTCTTGTCCTCTTTTAGGGAACTACAAGGTGATTGTTCATTACCTTCAGCCATAGCTGACTGACTTCCTTCTCTTGGGCCAAGTAATTAAATGGTACCACATCTAATGCTGTTCATCCTGGGATTGATGCTCTTGGCTAGGCAGGGTTATGTTCAAAAAAGTGTGATGGTAAGAGACCTGTAATGCTCTAATATTAAAGGAAAGGAACTAGATTAATTCAAAATTACAAATTTAATATGATAAAGCAAGCCCCATTCTAAAGAAATGTTGCATTAAATTGAACTTAATACAATAAGGTGTGTTCAATCATTTTCAACATTCTCAGTCCTGTCTGACTCTTCATGATGCCATGATGCCATTTCTTGGCAAAGATACTGGAGTGGTATGCCATTTCCTTCTCCAACTCATTTAACAGATGAGGAAACTGGGACAAACAAGGTTAAATGACTTGCCCAGAGTCACATAGCTAGTAAGTATCTGAGGCTGGATTTGAATTTAGGTCCTCCCAACTCCAGACTAGGTATTCTATCCACTGTACCACCTAGATCCCCCCTATATAATAAAGAGAAATCATAAAATCTTAGGTTTAGAGCTAGAAAAACTTAGAGATCACTTAGTCCAACAGGTGAGAAAGTGAAGTTCAGAGACTATAAATGACTTACCAAGATCATGTAGATAGTAAATCACAGAGCTAGGATTTGAACCCAGGACTTTTGAGTTCCAATCTAGGACTTCACTCCACCACATTTCCTTCTTCCTGTAGAAGGTATGGGGAAAGGGACACAAAAATTGTTCAAAGGACATATTTTTAATTTTTTTTAAATTTAGTCAGCTTTAGATAAGCATTGGAATTTAATGGTAAGAAGGACTGGACCTGTAGTATAGGGAACTCCTGGGTGAGGAAACTCCCTCTACCAATGCAAGTAGGCACTTTCTCTGTAATTCATAATCTTAGAGTTGCCTCTAAGAGCAGTGGCATCAAATTCAAATAGAAACAGGAACCCTTTGGCCCTGTTTTAAAATGTAATAGTTTTAAATGTAATAATATCCATTTTTATTTCTTTTGTTAACATTTCCTAAGTACATTTTAATCTGGATCAGGCTGTACTCTGGTGGGCCTTATGTTTGACCCTCTGCCTGGGAGTGTTGCACTCTATCCACCAGACTACATGGGCTCTTACTGAAATTCAATAGATTCTAAATTTTCCTAAATAAATGAAAGTTAGAATTCCAAACTCCCTTTAAATGAGATGGCAACACTCAGTGTACATCTTAGATTTCTCCAAACGTTTTGATGTTGGCAAGTACGATGTCCCATGAGAATGGATGGTCATCACTATTGTCTTTAATCTGGGCATTGGAGTAGTGTAGCCAACTGGAAAAAAATCTAGGTAAAAAAAGGTGGTCTGGAAGAATTGTTATGATTGATTTGCCTGCCATGAAGCCAGGAAACAAATGCAAGCAGCCTGGACCTTCCTGGTATCACTGTTTTACCCTTAGAATGACTAAAATAATTCTTTCCCTTTATCATCAGCTTTAGAGCTTCAGGGTGTTGACATTGGTCTGAGAGGCATCTGGGAAAAAAATACATTCTAAAACAGAAAACAAAACAAAACAAAACAGAAACCAGCCCCCAATTGACCTTCCATGGAACACATGATCAGAATCAGTCAACAACTGAATGCTCATCAGACAGAGAAGACTATACTAGCTTTGGTGGGGGAAGGGAGTCACATTTAAGGAAAACCAAGGTTTCTGCCTCCAGGGAAACTCAGAAACTAGGTGGGAAAACAAAATACACACATATGTATGAAATACACAATCGAAGCACTTTTGCCAGGAGACTGTTCCACATTCCCCAAATAGGGGGAAATTTTGTCCCTGCAAAAAAAAAAAAAACAAAAAACCCAAAAGATATAGATAAATATATATTTGTATTTTTTTTTAAACTACATTGCTGGGCAGAAATGGCTCTGGTGGACAATTCACAGGTCCAGAAGCTGCATTTTCCCTTTTGAAAGTTGGTATGCCACAATTTCATTGTTCTTGGCACTGTTGTTTTTCTATTCTCAGCTGACCAGTCTGATGGAAGTCTCTTTGTCACAGTGGGTGCTTCTCTGGTATGGCAAAAAACTCTACTTGCTCTCTATGGGGATAATCAGTAAAAATCCATGAGAAAATGAGGCCTAGGTCCAAAGATCAGGTCATCAGCAGAGAAATAAGAGTCTGTCCTAAATTAAATAAGGGCTTTCCCAATTACCTTCCCCTGGCCCAAGACAGAAGAAAAAAGTGGAAGTGGGATAGGAAAAACGAGGTTAAGGCATGCCTTTACTCTCTCTTTTAAACATAAACACATATAACAAACCTTTATTAAGCACATTGTCCTTAAAAAGCTGGGAACTCACAGAATGGCAGGAGGATTTGAAATACATACCCATTGAAATCCTTTTGGGGAAGGAGGCAAGATGGTGAAATAGCAGAAAGCAATATAGCAGAGCTCCCATCCACAAAACTTTTCCCAAAAATGCACCAGATGAAATTCTGATGGGGAAATCCAGAAAAAGTCACAATGAGTGAGCATAGGGAGACAGACAGAGAGGTCTATTGACAGTGGGGACTAGATCAGAGCAAGGATGGTGCACTCCTACAGTAAGAGAAAGGTTGTGCACCAGGGCAAGAAGAGGTCCCAGATGGGCCCCTAGATCCATACTGGCAGACATTTGACAAGGAAAGATACCAACTGGCAACTTTTTTGCCCATTACCTAGATCTTTTTAAAAATTATTTTAAAATTTTATTTGTGATATATAATTATATTTTATACATATATCAGACACAGATATAATATACACATACACACATATATGACATATATAATGTAAATTTTCTACATTATTACATTTAGATATACCTAGTTATATTCTAATACATATAATTGAGTATTTTAAATCTTTAAATAATTGTTTTATAAATAACATATACATATCAACTTATATAAATAATTTATATGACAAATTTGTTTAAATATAATTACTATATAAATAAGACCGAAATAACTCATAAATGCACAACATATATATTTATGTGTGTGCATATAAATACATATATGCCTCCTGTACCCTTCCCAGCACACCCCTCCTTCACCTTTCCAGATTAAACATTTTTATTTATAATTTTTTGTTTCAATCTCTATCCCTCCTTTCCTCCCTCCCCTCCCCCCCTCCCTGAAGTGGCAAACAGTCTGATACAGGCCATACATATATGATCATGCAAAATATCACCGTACTTGTCACTTAATGAAAGAATGTGAAAAATAGCATGCTTCAATTTGTTCCATCAATATCAGTTCTTTCCTTGGAGGCAGATAGTATGTTTCATCAATATTCTTTGTCTTGGAATGTCTTGAATCATTGTATTGTTGAGAACAGTCAAGCCATTCGCATTCTTCATTGAACAATATTGCTGTTTCTGTGTACAGTGTTTTCTTAGTTCTGCTCACTTCCCAATACATCATCTTTCCAGGCTTTTTTGAAGCACTTATTTTTTCAAATAATTTATATAGTACTGGGATTAATTGTTCTTTAAAAGCTTAGTAGAATTCACTTGTGAATCCATCTGGTCCTGGAGATTTTTCAACTCATTTAACTTCTTCAAAAATTTAGATGCTATACCATTTGGTGCATATATGTTAAGCATTGATATGACTTCATTGTCCATGGTACCTTTCAGCAAAATATAGTTTCCTTCTTTATCTCTTTTAGCTAGATCTATTTTTGCTTTTGCTTTGTCTGATATCATAATTGTTACCCCTCCTTTCTTTGCTTCAGCTGAAGCATAATAGATTTTGTTCCATCTCTTTACATTTACCCCATGTGTATCATTCTGCTTTAAATGTGTTGACATTTATAGTTATGATGACTGTCTATTTCTCTCTATGCTACTTTCACCTGTTTATCCTTCCCACTCTGAACCCCCACCCTCTTCTTTCCCACAATTGTTTTACTTATGATCTTTGCTATTTCCAATATCCTCTCCATTGTATCAGTCCCCCCTTCCCCTTTTATTATGACTGTCCCTATTTGAACTTCTTTATACAGTAAAATAGATTTCTATATCAAACTGAGTGTATTTGTTCTCTCTTTAAGCCAACTTTGATGAGAGTAAGATTTAATCTTTGCCTATGTCCCCTTTATTCCCCTCCATTATGATAACTTTTTTATGCCTCTTTGTGTATGTGTGAGTTTTCCCCTCCTACTTCTTCCATGCAATTTCTTTTTAGCCCTTTATTTTGTTTTCTATGGTGTATCATCAATGTCACTTTATGATCACACCCTCTGTCTACATATACTCTTTTTTTTTGCGGGACAATGGGGGTTAAGTGACTTGCCCAGGGTCACACAGCCAGTAAGTTTCAAGTGTCTAAGTCCGGATTCGAACTCAGGTACTCCTGAATCCAGGACTGGCACTTTATCCACTGTACCACCTAGCTACCCCCAATAACAAGAAATATTAAAACGAAGTCAAAAGGATGACAAAAATAGAAGTAAATGTAAAGTATCTCATTGGAAAAAAACAAGTGACCTGGAAAACAGATTGGAAAAAAAAAGAATGATTGGACTATCTGAATGCCATGATCAAATCTAAAAAGAAAACTGTCCAGAACTTTTAGAAACAGAGGGCAAAATGGAAATAGAAAGTATCCACCAGTCACCTCCTAAAAGAAATCTTAAAATAAAAACTCCTAAGAACCTCGTACCCAAAATCTAGAGCTCTCAAGTTAACCAACAAAAAGAAACTCCTAGCAACCAGAAAGAATCAAAGTACTAAGGAGCCACAGTCAGAATTATAAATAATTTAACAGATATGACTAGAAAGGAGCAGAGAACTTGGAATACTATATTCTAGAATAGCAAAGGCTATGGGTTTACAGCCAAGAATAATTTACCCAGAAAAACTGAATATAGTGCTACATGGGTAAAACTGTATTTTTAAATGAAATAGAGAACTTCCAAGCATTTCTGATAAAAAGACCAGAGCTGCATAAAGTACTTGCAACTCTAATATACCACAATGATATATGTGTCCCCTCTAAATCCTATCATCATCAAGGGACAAAGAAGTCTAATAAGACAAAGCCTGGGAGTGGTTCTGATATGGTTTGATAATCTTAAGAAAAAATATAGAAAGGGAAGAGAAAGAGGAATACACTGGGGGCAGGGTGAGGGACTAGGGGCACAGTAGGGAAAATTATCTTATATAATCAGGATGAACAAGTAGACATCTATACAAATAAGGAGGAGGGGGTGGGAAGAGCTGCTGGCCCTTAAATCTTACTCTTATATGAACTGGTTAAAAGAAGAATGAATACATACATACACATAGTTGGATACAGATGTACTTTTCATTGAACAGAGAAATAGAAGGGAAAGTGGGGGGCATAGAGTGTAGATTGAGAGAGGGATTAGTTTTGAGAAAAACAAACTCTAAGGATGTGCAAAAATAATCACAAGTCTTTTGAGGTGGCAAAGAATAGTATCTAAGGGAGGTGTTCATAAATTCAGGAGTGGGTGGACAAGTTTATGGTATATGATATAATATTATTGTACTGTAAGAAATAATGAAGGGAGTGGTTTCAGAGAAACTTAGGAAGACTTGTATGCTCTGATTCTGAGCAAAGTGAACGGAAGCAGGAGAACAATTTATACACTGATAGCAATATGGTAAAAGCAAACAACTTTGAAAGAATTAGGAACTCTCATCAACTTAATGACCAACCATAGTTGCAGAGAACTAAAGATAAAATGTGCTACCTGCCTCTTGACATAGAGGTATAGGTCTCAGAGTGCAAAATGAGACAGATTTTTTTTGGAAGAGAACACAGTCAATGTGGAAATTTGTTTTGATTTACCATACATATTGTAATAGGGTTTGTTTTTCTATAGTTCTCAAGTGGAGGTGGGGAATTGGGATGGGAGGATGAGGTAGATTTTTGCTAGTTGAAAAAATACATTATATATATATATGTATGTATGTATATGTATATATTTCTTATAAGATTAGCAAAAATGAAACAACATATAAGACCTTGAGAAGTAGGTGAGGAGAGAAGGAGAATAAAACTTGGAGAAGAAAGGATAGAAAGATTGCTTTAAAAAAAAAAGAGGCTGCTGTATTTAAAAAGAAAGAAACCCTTCTCTTCTATCCTGGCCCACCTCCAATATAATTTCTTCCATGAAGTCTCTCCTGATTCTTCCATCTGAAAGTGACATTTTCCTTAATTGTCCTAAGAGCATTTTATCTGCATTTTCCCCACTCAGTCCAGTAAGGAGTTCAAATACCTATACAGACAACAATGGTACCTAATATTACATGACAAGTGCATTAAAGAATTATCAAAAACAAGTGCTATATGAAACCTGAAAGAGCTTAAGAGACCTTTGTAGCTACATGAAGGCAGTAATGAAAAAACACCTTAAAATACCTTAGAGTCTGCCCTATAGTTATATAGCACAGTCATGCACTGGCACTATGCATGGGGTGGGGCCAGGAAAGCAATTCATTCATCAATTCATTCAACAAATATTTATTCTCTACCCCCCCACACACCATGGGTGAGGAATCAGTCCAGGTGGGAAGGAACAATGTCCACAGCTGGTTCCAACTCTATCCCTCTTTTGTTCCAACTCACTGCCCCAGCTAAATTCCAAATTCCAGTATTTTAGACCTGGCCAAATTGCTGTCACACCTGCACCTGGTCTCCAGGTAAGCACTACTCTCCTGTTTTAATGACCTAGGTGTGGAAACCTTTAATTCTCACTGGGAGGAGCCCACAAGCAGTTCAAGGGGCAATTTTATTAAAAAAAAAAACACTAAAGCGAACAAAACAAAAAGGGCTGTATATGAGATGCATAGAGTTTCAATGAAAGAATTCAGCTTTGCTGAGTCCAGGTTTCTGAGTTGGTCTGGATGCTAGACAGAGTCAAATTTTCAACCTGAGCAGGTTTAGATTGGCACAATTGCAAAATCTCTCTCAGAATCTATTTTGGTTTTTTTAATAGTATTTTATTCCAATTACATGTAAAAATAGTTTTCAACATTCATTTTTGTAAGATTTTGAATTCCACATTTTTCTCCCTCCTTCCCTTCCCTGCCCCATCATGAAGACAACAAGCAATTTGATATAGATTATACATTACAATCATGGTAAACATATTTCCATATCAGTCATGTCGTGAGAGAAGAATCAGAAGAAAAAGAAAAAAAACAAAAAAGAAGAAACAAACAAAAACAACAACAAAAATGAAAATTGTATGCTTCAATCTGCATTCAGACTTCGTGGTTCTTTTTCTGAGTGTGGAGAGCATTTTCCATCATGAATCCTTTGGAATTAATTGTTTTAGATCATTGTATTCCTGTGAAGACCTAAGTCTACCACAGTTGATCATCACACAATGTTGTCGTTTCTGTGTACAATGTTCTCTTGGTTCAGCTCATTACACTCAGCATCAATTCATATAAGTTTTTCCAGGTTTTTCTGAAATCTGCCTGCTCATCATTTCTTACAGAACAAGAGTATTTCATTACATTCACATGCCGCAACTGGTATAGCTATTCTCCAATTGATTGACATCCCTTCAATTTTCAATTCTTCGACACCACAAAAAAGAGCAATTGTAAATATTTTTGTATATGTAGGTCCTTTTCCCCTTTCTATGTTCTCTTTGGGATATACACCTCACAGTGGTATTGCTGGGTCAAACGGTATGCCTTTTGGGAATGGTTCCAAATTGCTCTCCATAATGGTTTCATCAGTTCACAACTCCACCAACAATGCATTAGAGTTCCAATTTTCCCACAGAATCTATTTTCTTATCTTCACCCTATCCACTGTGATATAATACTATACCATCCTTCTGCTCTGCTGCTGCTCTTTGGGGTCTATAGTCCTAAGTTCTAGTTTAGTTCCTCAAGTAGATATATGGCATTAATAGCAGGTGCTTTGCTTCCCTGAATGCTTTTTCTGCATTTGCCCTGGTCCCCGATAAAGAAGACAATTTTCTATTGAGCTCCAAAGATTCTTGTCCTAGACCTCAGGTCATCTTTTACTGACTTTGCAATTGTTTCCATATTCTTTCTTTAAAGTCTCTAGACCCAGAGAAATACTAGCCATGTCCCTGATCCACTCCTTTGTGACTGGTTCCAGGTGCCAGAAACATTTCCCCTAGCCTTGTTGTTAAGGCTGGTATTACCCCTCACTGAAACTTAACTTCTTTACATACCTATTGCTCTAAGGCAGCAGTATCTCATTTTACTTTCTAATGTTTACATGCTCTTCATAGAAAATGGCAGATACCATTTTTCTGTTGGGTCTTGATGCATCACATCCATTTCTTGTGACAACCAAAAATAGATTTCTCATCTTCCTGTTTCAAAATGTGCTTTCCCTTTTGGATGTCCACTAAGTAGCTATTTAATTTGGGGCTCCCTCAACCTTCCCCTCATTTGCAGGGCAGAATTAACCTCTGTTCCTGGTTTCAATGAATGAGTAAGATTTTTCAACTCATTATCAGCTCTACCCACACCTCTACTTCTTCCTGATGATTCATTACTCTGGTGCCCCCAAGGGAGTCATTTTCCAGAATCGTGTCTTTATAATTTTATAATATAAAAATATTTTAAATATACGTTGGGGGCGGCTAGGTGGTGCAGTGGATAAAGCACCGGCCCTGGATTCAGGAGTTCCTGAGTTCAAATCTGGCCTCAGACACTTGACACTTACTAGCTGTGTGACCTTGGGCAAGTCACTTAACCCCCATTGCCCTGCAAAAAAAAATATATATATATATATATATATATATATATATATATATATATATATATATATATATATATATATACATTGAGTTATAGCCTTCATTACAGTCCTTCTCCAATGCCTCACTGAAATGGCCCAAGGTTTCTGCAGGTAATGCCAACAGAACACAAGCCTTGGCAAATTCAACCAAGCTGGAAGGATATCAAGTATAAGCCCATAGATGATGGATTCAGAGCTGGAAAGTACCTTTGAGGTTCTCAAATGCAATTCTCTCATGCTACAGATGAGGAAACTGATTCTCATAGAGATTAAGTGATTTGCCCAGCATCACACAGCCACCTGATATATATCTAAGTTAGGATTCAAGTAAGTCAGGTGTTTCTGATTCCAAATCTAGCATTCATCTGAATATATCTCTCTTAAGTCCAGTGAGACTCTTCATCAGAACTTGGTCACTAGTGATCAATTTTTTTCAACAATAGCATCTCAAAGGCCATCTACCAAGTTGTAAAGGGTCTAAAGACTAGTCTGAACCTAACGTACAAGGAGTATCCACATAGATGATATAATAGATATTTGACGTTTCAATTACAGGTACGATTTCCCCCAAAAAGAAAGGGACATTTCAACATACCATGTAAATAGACTGCAGACGCTCATGGTATTATGGGTCCTCAAACTACCTCCTACTCCTGGAAAGATTGACTCCAAAAGAGAATCAATTAATCAATCAGCCAGCACTTATTAAATGCCTCCTATAGGCCAGGAACCAAGCTAAGAGCTAGAGATAAGTACAAAGAATGAAACAATCCCTACTCATGAGGAGCAGGGATTCTAATGTTGATGACAAGAATAAAATTATGTCAGAAAACCAATGTTTTTACAGCACTCATAATTTTCAAAGTATTTTCATATACATTTTATCATTTGATTGTCATAATATTACCAAAAGGCAAGTAAAGAAGGTATTAGTGTAGCCACTGGTAAAAAGGGAAATTGAGGCTAGAGAAATTATAACTTGCCAAATGTCACATAGCAAGTTAGCAGTTAATTCTCAAATAGGATTCAGATTAGTTACATTCAACAAACATGTATTAAGCACCTACACTTACAAAGAACTGTGTGACATGCTAGGTTAGATGCATTTAAAAAAAATAAAAAAGGAAAAACAAAACCTGGTCTCAAGTAGCTTACTTTCTTTTGGGGAGGGGGAAATGCAATACATAAAACAGAGAAGTAAATGTAATAGCCCACAAAGCTTCAGAGAAAAGTGATGATTGAAAAAGCAGAAAGCATGAGTAATTTAAAACATGAATGAACTAAACTGAAGGACATTGGGGAAATTATATTCATTTAGGGGAACCTGTGAATTCCTGTAGTACAAAGCTTCTTAAACCGTGAGTAACTGAATGTAGGGGTCACAAAAATTTGGCCACAGTAAAAGGTTGTATATACACCTATTTTATATACCTATATACTCAGGTCATGTAAAAATTTCTTGGGGAAAAAGAGGTCGAGGATAGAAAAAATTTAAGAAGCCCTTCTCTGGTGTTGCTACTTGGGCAAAGCCACAATACTGTTAGCTTTATAGAAGAAAATCCTACGTAGAAACATCCATGTCAACCCTGCTCGTTCACAGTGTAAAATCAAATCAGTCAAGTGTCTACTATGTGCTGGGAATTATGCTAGGCTCTGGAAATAAAAAGATGAAGAATAAAATAATCCCTACTTTCAAAAAGGTTGCAATCTAATAGAAGGGGCAAAGTGCCAATACAATGTGTACACTTGGAAAAAGCTACAGATTGAGAGGCAAAGATCATGGCTGTTGGTAGATTTCAGCAACAGATATATTCTGCTTTCAGAGTCCATAATAAATTGGGAGAGACCAGCAGTAGTCCTCTGAGTTCACATAGTACACCAAGGAACTGAATATTGATCTCCAGGAGGTTTTAGCATGAGTGGAAAAGCTCTAGGGTGAAAAACGTGCTAACTTTATCTGCAAACAAATGGAGTAAGAACTGAGAGTCTGGATTTTTCTTTTGTTTGCTTGAAGGGAGGGAGAGGTGGGGTGCTTCCCAGTCTAAGAAGGATTACATGAGCAAGAGGAAGAGAGGTGGAGTGATTCTTGTGCTTGGTGCACTGGCATAATTTATTCATTCTAAATATTCTGTTGAAATTTTCATACAATATGTCCTTGAGTTAGTAGTGAATCAGCAATGTACACAGCCAGTGATGTAATAAAGGGAAGGAGTTTTCCTGGTAGGATGGAAGTTAATCCAAGACTTCACCTCATTGTCTTTAGCTGTGTCCTGGTGGACCTCTGATGAGCGGTCATGCTGAAGGAGAAACGCCTTAGGGCTTTTTTTTCCTCTCTGAGGTCATCTGGTTCCAAGAAATAGGTCTCCATCTTTGGCCTGTCTATTTAATTTTTTCTTGGTTCCAGAAAGGAATGGAGGGGACCCAATAGGCATGAAAAGCAAACAGGAGGGCACTCCAACACCCCAGTATTCCAGAGTTTGGTTTCTAGAACAAGTACAGTATTGATGTCCTGAGGAGCAAAGAATGACCTTTGGGACTTCATTGGATTTAGCAGCTAAGAGATCATTGGTAACTTTGAAGAGAGCAGTTCAGTGGAATGATGAGGTCAGAAGCTGAATTGTAAACTGTTAAGAAAACAGTGAGAGGAGAAAAAGGCCCCAACTGTAGATAGCCTTTTCAAGGAATTTACTCACAAAAGCAGTAAGATATCTAGGACAATAGTGGGGTGTAGAAAAAGAATCAGTGAGGATTTTTTTGAGGAGACAGGAGATTTGAGAGATATGATATATTTGTAAGCAATAGGTAAAGAGCCAGTAGACAGGGAGAGATTGATAAGTGTGTCTGACAGAAGGAGATGGGATGGAATGGGATCACTTATCCAGGTAGACAGGTTCGCCTTGTTAAGCAGTAAGGTCACCACTTCATGTGAGTCAGAGGTGAAGGAGGAAATGGTGGCAGAAGGCATCTGAGTGATAAGAGATGAGGAAGAGGGGAGAAGAGAAAGTTCATAACAAAGGGCCTCAATGTTTTCTGTAAAATATGAAGCAAAGTTCTCAGCTGAGAGAGTGGAGAAGAGGGGAAGCCATGGGAGGTTTGAGGTGGCTTAAAAAGGTTTGGAAGAGGGCAGCTAGATGGCGCAGTGGATAGAGCACAGGCCCTGGAATCAGGAGTACCTGAGTTCAAATCTGGCCTCAGACTTGACACTTACTAGCTGTGTGACCCTGGGCAAGTCACTTAACCCCAATTGCCTCACTAAATATATATATTTAAAAATATTTATATATATATATAAAAGGTTTGGAAGAGCTGCTGTTATGAGTGGGATAGCAAGTTGACATGAGAGGTGTAGTAGGATTGTCCAATATCAGTGAGGGCCCAGTTGAGGTTGGGTAACATAAATTTGTAGTGAACCCAATCACAACAGTCACAAAATTTTCACCTTCTTTGTTCAACAGCATATGTGTAGGAATGAAGGCAGAAGATAGCATGATATAATCAGAGATATGATAAGGGGACAAGGGGGCTATGGACTCAAGAGAAGATATCTGCACAGAGTTGAACTGGTGCATCAAGGGGTTAAGATGGGGAAAAGAGGAGAGAGTGGAAGGTAGAGGGAAGATGGCTTGGGAGAGAACTGAGGGGTCAAGGGGTTGGGGATCATGGTGTGAATGAAAAGTAGGGTTTGGTAAAGGAAGGCAGAGGGATCAGTGGAAAGCCAACAGATTATGGTCAGGTAAAAGGATTTCAGAATTCTTGAACATGGAGGTGGTATATTTGTGGATGATGGCAAGATCAAAGGTATGATCATCTTTGTGTCTGGCCGAGGTGAGGTGAAAGAGTAGAACATGGAAAGCAGGTAAGTTGAATGGTTTGGGTGTTTGAGGGTGAGTCACAAAGTATGAAGGCAGGATTTGGGAAGGAAAGAAAAATTGTGAGCCATGTACTGAACTTCCTGAAGAAGAGGAGTGACCTACAGGACTATAAAATAACAACTACCAAGATTTTGATTGAGTGGTAGATGTGAATTGCATGGAAAAGAAGTTACTAAATGGAGATGGGGGAATACCTAGAAGGTCAAATCCTAGCTCTGTCACTTGTGACACCACAGCCAAGGCACTGAACTTCTCTGGCCCTCAGATTCCTCATCTATAAAATGAGGTGGTTCAACTAAAGGCAGGTAGGGGGCACAGTGAGTAGAGTGCTGGGCCTGAAGTCAAAGTTAAAATCTGGCCTCAGAGGGGTAGCTAGATGGTGCAGTGTATGGAGCATTGGCCCTGGAGTCAGGAGGACCTGAGTTCAAATCCGGCCTCAGACACTTAACATTTACTAGCTGTGTGACCCTGGGCAAGTCACTTAACCCCAATTGCCTCACCAAAAAAAAAAAAATCTGGCCTTAGACACTGAGTGACTTTGGGTAAGTCATTTATCCTTGATTTGCCTCAGTTTCCTCAGCTGTAAAATGAAGATAAAACAGCATCTACCTTACAGGGTTGTTTCAAGGATCAAATAAGATAATATTTGCAGAATGCTTAGCACAGGGTATGGCACACAGTGATAACTATATTATTATTATTGTTATTGTTATTATTATTATTATTATTATTATTATTTATATAGGAGCTAGGTAGCATAGTGGAGAGAGCCTAAAATCAGGAAAACTTGAGTTCGAATCTGGCCTCAGACACTTCCTAGCTGTGTGACCCTGGGCAAATCACTCAACCCTATTTGCCTCAGTTTCCTCATCTGTAATCTGAGCTAGAATAGGAAATAGCAAACCATTCTGGTATCCTTGCCAAGAAAACCCCAAATGTGGTATCGAAGAGTTGGATACAACTGAAATGACTGTCCAATGACAACAACAAATTATATAATTAGATGATCTTCAAGGCTCCCTCTGGCTCTAAATAGCTATGCTCCTAATCCTGACTCTGATAATTTCCTCATACAGCTTCAGTTGCCTCTATACCCCTCTCACCCCAGTGAAAGCCAATCCCAACATATCCTGGCCTACATCTCTGAAAAAAAAAAAACTGGCTAGGAAATGAGCTCCAGGCCAAGGACAGAGATGAGATATAATTCTCTGGCAGGAACATCATCTGGACATGGATGATGCTTGGGAGGAGGGGGAGATGCAAACATAGCATGATTATTAACATGACTTATGTTTCCTCACTAAGATCCCCTTCCCACAGCCAACATTAGAGCGATGATGCATAAGGGGAAATGGGCTGGAAGATGATGGATATAAATGATTGATCGGATGTAGCCACTGAGTCTTCCTTGACTGAAGGAATGCAATGTGTTGTGAGAGGGCAAATTTCCAGACTGGCCCTTTCAGTAAAATAGCATTCTCATCTCTGGGCCACAGAGCCCTTCTCAGACATCACACCAGAACTGTCATCAGCCCAGCACCTGCTCTGCCCTGCCCTCCCTCGGTCTTTCATTTCAGCTTAAGGATACCCTTCAAAAGCTGTCTTATCCTGTGGAGTTGTATGTAATGTGCAGTACATGTTGACTACTGACTCCCATGACTAAGGATAGATGTTACTTTCCCCTGCTTTAGCCTTTAGGAACCCTTGTTTAGCAAGATAGCCAAGAGCATACTTTGCAACACTGATTTAGCCATAGAAAGCTCTGTATCCTTGTTCCTAGGGCACAGCCATTTCAGGACTTCAATAGGATGACTTGACTTTTAACAAGGAACTGTAATCCTGGCAGTCAAAAGCTGCATCGTAAATTAGGACTCATGCTTTTCCTAATATGAAAAATGACCTGGTTTTCTGAGGACAAGGAAGGAACTTCGGATTAATGTAAACAGACTAGGCATATTTGTGGGTATCCAGGTAACAAACAGTCTGAGGGCTTTTTTGATGGAATAACGGCATTCAGAGGCACAGACAGAAATGCTAATGTGAAAACAGACATTCCAAGTAACTCCGCTACAGGGGAAAAGACTAAGGCATTAATTGTCCTCAAATAAATTCTCTCTAGAAGTCATCTAATTCGCAAAAATATAAGAATTTCTATTTTTAAAATGCAATTTATGGGAAATTCAAAATGTGAATATTTTAGGCTCATCTACAACAAATACAATTTTCAATTCTTCCCCAGTGACTTCTTAAAATAAGCCGTGTTGCTCTGCTAGTGACATATATATGCATGAGATAGTATGTAAAACTGATCTTTTATTTCAGAGATATTTGATTTAATCACAAATGACATTTGATTTTGATTTCCCAGGACTGACAGTGAAACGTATCTGTATCTTCTCAACATTAGTATGGTGTACTCTATGTGCAGAATGAGTTATACATTGTCAGAAAGCCAAGTATAGAGTTGTTGTTTTTAAGTTTTATGGATGTGCATTGTTTTTAACAAAGAAGCATTTACAGATCACCTGTCTTGGAACAAAGTAAAACAATTGAGCAAAACTAATGGTGCACTGACCTAAGATGAAAGTATATGCAATATTCCATAAAAGGGCCTCCTCCCAACCAGTTTATTTTTTTAGCATTTTTTAATCAGCAAATCTAGGGGCAGCTAGGTGGTGCAGTGGATAGAGCACCGGCCCTGGAGTCAGGAGTACCTGGGTTCAAATCCGGCCTCAGACACTTAACACTTACTAGCTGTGTGACCCTGGGCAAGTCACTTAACCCCAATTGCCTCACTAAAAAAAAAAAATTAGCAAATCTATTTTCCCTCCCTCTTATTTCTAGCCCCATTGGGGGAAAAAGAAAAGAAAGACAAGTTTCTTATAACAAAGATGCACATTCAAGCAAAACAAATTCTCTTATTGGCTATATACAAAATATATATATATATGCGTGTGTACATATATATATAGATATGTATACATACATACACACACACACACACACATACATATCTTGTTCTGTACCCTAAGTCCAGCTAACATGTTTCATCAGTCCTTTGGAATCATGGAAGGTCATTTCATTAATCCTAATTCTCACATCTTTCAAAAATTGTTTGTTTATAGTATTGTTGCTATTGTTTAATTCCTGCTCTTATTCATCATTTTATAAAATTCTTCAAAATTGTTTGTTTTTATAAAATTGACATTATAAAATAAATAATTCTCCTGGTTAGATAGTACAGTGGATAGAAAGTCACACATAAATTTGAATTACACTTCAGATATTTGTTAGTCATGTGATCGTGGGTAGGTCATTTAACTTCTGTTTGCCTCAGTTTCCTCAATTATAAAAGAGGAATAATAGCAACATCAATGTTGTAGGGCTGTTGTGATGATCAAATAAGATAATATTTGTAAAGCACTCTGGCACACAGTAGGCACTATATTGATTCCCTTTCCCTTCTGCTTAGTTCACAATGTATCGGTTCATAAAAGTATGTTCATGTCTCTTTGTTTTTTTGTTTTTTAGTTGTTTTGTTTTGTTTTTTGGCAGGGCAAGGAGGGTTAAGTGACTTGCCCAAGGTCACACAGCTAGTAAGTGTCTGTGAAGTATCTGAGGCCAGATTTGAACTCAGGTCCTCTTGAATCTAGGACTGGTGCTTTTTCCACTGTGCCACCTAGCTGCCCTTTCATGTCTCTTTGAAGGCCTATTTCCTCATTTCTTTTAATGTAATACTATTTTATCACATCAATATACCAAAATTTATTGATTGATTGATGGGCGTCTTTTGAGTTTTCAATTTTTGACATCATAAAAAGAACTGCTATAAATATTTTTGTATGTATAGGGCCTTTTCCTATTTCCTTGATGTCTTTTAGTTATAGGCCTAGCAGTGGGATAATTGGGTCACTGTTTAGTAAGTTTTGTGTTTAATTCCAAATTGCTTTCCAAATTTCCAACAAACTTCCAAACAATTTCCAAACTGTTGTACCCATTCATAGATCCACCAATGGTGCATCAGTGTGCCTCTTTTCCCACAGCCATTCCAACATTTGTAGTTTTCCTCTTTTTCTATCATCTTTGCCAAGCTGATGAACCCATGGTGGAATCTGTAATTAGTAGTGATTTAGAGGATTGTTTCATATGGCAATAGATAGCCTTGGGTCCTTTGCTTGAGAACTGCCTGTTTCTATCCTGAGACTATTTTATCAATTGAAGAAAAGCTCCTATTTTTATAAATTTGAGTGATTTCCTCATTTATCTCAGAAATGAGATATGTATCAGAGAAACTTGCTGCAGAAATTCTTCTTATTTAATTGTTTCCCTTTCTAGCTTAGCTTTATTGGATTTGTTTGGAGAAAAACTTTTTTTGAATTTCATGTATTCAATTTGCTTGTTAATTATATGTTGTTAAAAGGGAGAGTTTGGGGGTGGTAAATGTGGTTAATGGGAAGTGACTGATATAAAATTATCTATAAAACAATTACTGATTTTTTTTAAAAGAGTATGCAATTGAGAGTGTTTTCCTGACTCTGACTTAATGAGACACATCACAGCTGCAGTTAGATCCCCATCCTCAGTTCCTAATCTGTAAAATGAGCTGGAGAAAGAAATGGCAAAGCACTCCAGTATCTTTGCCAAGAAAACTCCAAATGGGGTCACAGAGAGTTGGATGCGACTGAACAACAACAACAACCTGCAGCAACTGCAGAGCTGATTTGTCAACCTTACAGAGCCAGTGATCTTTCTAAGTAGTGTGTGTGCTTAGGCATGAGCATTACTGTCAGAAACACTTTAGTGTAAAGGAGCCTCCCAAGGGTGAAGGAGATATTGGCTGTATTTTGGTTTGGTTTGGTTTGGTTTGGTTTATGGAGGAAGCATTAACACAAATTTAGAATCTTGTATTTAAACTTTATCCCTTGCCCTGTTTGAATTATTATTTGCCTTTGGGTCTAAAAGTGATGGTGGTTCAAGAGAAAGAGAGGGGTAAATCATGACCCAATCATCAACTGAAGTCTCAGATTGAGTCCTATCGAAACTGACAGAAAGCCATGGGATAGGATAAAGGAAGTAAGAGATCTCTGCAGTGACATACAGAGCTGAGGTTCTCTTCCTTCCATTGCCTTTGGAATCCAGACTTCCAGTTCACCCTGCAGGGACCTGGGGCAGCTCCCATTCTAGCCAGAATTCCAGTCAGAAATACCACAGGGATATGTGGGGGAGGTGATGGGACAGTACTTCTACTACCACTGTGATCAGACTCAAGCAGCTACTGTCCTTGAATTTAAACTGTGTGGCTTTCAAGAGGGAGATAAGAATGGCTGGAGCCCCTGACTTTCAGACTGGAGTCACAAGAGTTCCAAGATTCCCAAGAACTAAGAGTCATCCAGTAGCTGGTAAGAAAGGTGGAGAGGATTGCTTTTGCCCCTCTGATTCCCCTGATTTCTCATATTATAGTCCATATCCAAGGCTGGCATCCCAGATATAACCTTTTCTGTAAGCTGTAGCTTTAGAGATTTCCCCTTCTATCCCCCCCTGCCAAATCATAGAGGGCATGTGTGAAGACCTTTGGGAGAACCATGTAGAAGCATAACTTTTTTTCTGGTTATGTCCAACAGACAATGTGACCACAATGTGTTGAGTACTTTCATCCAGTGAATGTGGAGGTGGGTGGGTGAAGAATTGGAGAGAGGAAAAGAAAAGTCATATCCAGAGAGAGAAAAGTTCAGATATGGAGTTATGGACTTCACAATTTTTATATCCTAAACAATATTTCATATCATCCTTTGGTAATTTACTCAATCCAGCCATTGTGGGTATAAATTGCTCAGCACCACTGCTTAAAGACATCTTCAGGCTGAGTACTTTTGTTGGCACCGAAGCCTTTTTGGAAGGTTCTCTCATGCATGGCAAGAGTGTTACTGAGGTTGCTACAGGGGTTACATTTTAAGGAAAGAGCCAACTTAGATATTTTAGTCTTGCTGGATAACTTAATACAGTATCATTCTGTCATCTTATAGACTTAAGGAAGACAACCTTCAACCTTATCTGGACTACCATGGCACACAGATTGAATCCTTTCTCTGGAGTTAAACAATAGCTCTTGGGTGGTTGATGTATCTTCCTGCCATCTTCAGAGCTATCATCTAAAGTTAGAGCCACCTTGCATCATTCTCTTTAATAAGCTGTTTTGCTGTGATCAAGTTGTGTCAGGGATTGCTTTGTAGAGATCTACTACTATTCTGCTTTGATTCATTTCTTATGGCAAAGTTCAATGTTTTAAAAACTCCTGTAGATAGATTATTTTCCTATTTTGAAGAGGGGGAAAAGATTAGTACACTTGCCAGATCTCACATTATAACAAGTTACAAAAATATGTAAATCAAATGTTTTGTATCATTCCCTAGAATGATCACCTTCAGGATAGTATCATTTAATTTCTCCGAGTCTCAGTTTCTTTAGCTGTAAAATGGGGATAAAATATACTTCCTACCTCACAGGGTAATTAGGAAGAAGGTGATTTGTAAACTTAAAAGGGATATAGAAATGTGACACTGTGTCTAGAAAACACAGGTTCAAATATTGCCTCAGACACTTAATACCCCCCCACACACTCTTTCTGCCTCAAGGATTAAACTACTACTTCATAAGACCAATGTGAGGATCAACTGAGATAATGCATGTGAAAAACTTTGCAAACCTCAAAATGTTATGTTAATGTGAGGTATTATTCTCTACCCAGTAGAATTAAGCCCTCAAAAGAACCAAGGGCTCGAAAAATATTTTTTACTATCCTGTTGTTTTTTAGATGCACATCATCTCTAATTTCTTGGTTTATGATTCATTCATGAGTCACAGCTTGTCTTCAAGTTCTGAGTTCTCAATCACATTTAGCTACAATATAATGGGTAACAGTGAGGGGAAAAGAAAAGCAAGGTAGGTGAGAAGAGACATTGTATCAATAAATACTTATATGATGATGAAATTCTGAGCTTAGCTTCCTTTTCTACTTAAACAGAAAGTTTCCTAACCTACTTCACAGGATCTTAGAAGATCCATGATGAGAAATGTAACTCTTGAGAAGGAAAAAAAACCTATGAATATAAAGTAAGGGCATTATTGGAAATACTCCTCAAGAATCACATCTTACTGTTTATGTTAGCCAGATCATAATGGAATATGAATGGCAAAGGCCAAGAGGCTCTTAGGCTAGAGAGTCTTCTGAATAGTTTGCTCTGCATGAAAATAATTGAGAAAAACAAAACAGTTTAAACATACAATAAAGACTAGGGATGGGATAGAAATGGGAATAGGTCAAGAAGAGGCAGTTTATCTTAATATCAGGAGAGCTAGAAGACAGAGATGAGGAAGGAAACATTCCAGGCATGAGACACAGCCAGAGAAAATGCATGGAACATGGGAATGGCCAAAAGGTCAGTGTCACTGGATCAAAGAGTATGTGGCAGGGAGTAAGGTATAAGAAGAAAGGTAGGAGGGAGCTCTTTTGAAGGGATTTGAACACTAAACAGATTACATTTTGGATCCTATGAGCAAAATTACGTTGAGTGGGGAAGGGAGATAAAGACCTATACTTTAGGAGAATTACTTTGGTAGTTAAATGAATGGATTGGAGTGGGGAAAGGCTTGAGGCAGGCCAACAGGCCCTTGCAACAGTCCAGGCATGAGGTGATAAGGGCCTTATCAGTATGTTGGCAGTGTCAGAGGAAAGAAAGGGGTGTATTCAAGAGACATTGCAAAAGTGAAATCAACAAACCTTAGCAACAAATTGGATATGAAGGGGGTGAGACATAGTGAGGAGTTGAGGAAGTCCCCTAGGTTTTGAGTCTGATTAGGAGAATGGCAATTCCTTCAATAATAAAGGAGAGGGTTTAAAGGGATAGATGATGAGTTCCATTTTGGACATGTTGAGTTAAGATGTCTACTAGACATCCAGTTCAAGATATCTGAAATGAAGTTAGAGATGAGAGATTGGAAGTCAACAGAAAGGTTGGTGAAGGTTAGGTAGATTTCAGAATTGCCAACATAGAGACAGTAATTAAATCCATGGGAGTTGATAACATCCCATGATGAGTGAGGTAGTATAAAGGGAAAAAGAAGAGGGCCCAGAACAGAAGCATGTGGGACTCCTACAGTAAGAGGGTGTAACACAGATAAGAATCCAACAAAGGAGCCAGAGGAAGAGCAGTCAGATAGACAGGAGGAGAACCAGGAGAGATTGAAAATCTAGAGAGAAAAGAGCATCAAGGAGAAGAGAGTGATCAACAACGTCAAAGACTACAGGGAGGTTGAGGAGAATAAGGATTGAGAATAAGTCATTGGATTTGGCAACTAAGAGATCATTGGTAACTTTGAAAAGAGTGGTTTCAGTAGAATGATTGGAATACTGAAGAGAAGAGGAAAGAAAATGGAAGTCCCTATTGTAGACAGCCTTTTCAAGTTTTGCCACAAAGGACAGAAGGGATCATGTCTTATGACCTGGCTACCTTTTCTTCAACTTCTCCTGTGTCCCAGAAGCCTTAGTGTATTTTAAACTTTAATCACTCCAGAAATTCAAATATACAAAGATGACATTTAACAGATTAATATTTAAATTGTTAAAATGTGGATATATTTCTTATTTTAAAGTGATAGAACCATCATCTTGTGCTATGCCTCACTGTGGTTGATTTTCAAACTTTGTAAAATCATAAGGTGCTGCTTAGTGACTGAAAGAATTACATTTGTGATCCTAGCCTTAAGATCATCCAAAGGACAAGGTTGTGATGCATTCATAACAGTTTTCATATGACCTCATGAGAAAAAGTCTAATGTGGATTCAAATAATGCTAATTAGAGAATGCAGTTGACTTTTTCTTTATCATTTTCAGAGGGACTGAAACAAAAAATTAAAATTAAAAATTTGTTTTTCAGATTTCCCAGAAGCATAAAAAATTTAAACAATGAGATTTACAAATTACTTTTTTTTTGTAAAATTTTTTAGCATTTATACTGTCAAAATTATTTAAAACTAAAAACTGCACTAAAACTTCTGGGACACCTTTGTCTATATCTGGTGGTCTGATGTCTCATCTATTTTGTGGACTGTCTCCCAAATCATCTCTCTGTGGCTCGTTTTGCCCCACCCAGATTTCCATGGTAATCCCAAAATATAGCTCATATCCAAGTCTCCACAGATGTGGGCTTACACATGAAGGCCAAACCTCATGTGTAAGCACTCAAATGAACAATATTGGGTACAGAACAATCTTTGAGCCTGCAAAATAACACAAAGGACTTGCAGTAACCCATAAACAGCTGATATGATTCTTGGTCAAAACTTGACATTCTACTTAGATCCTTTTTCACAGAAGAGATCTATCGAGTCCTCTAGCATTACAATACTACCCTAAGGGTTTGGACTCACCTTAGAAAGGAAATGAGTGTGGGGTTGCTAAGAGACAATCCTTTTATACTCCAATGAATTTCAGAGAGAATTGATTTCACCCTCTGCCATTTGCAGTTCTCTTGGAAGTAAGAGCCCCAGATAATCGGCACATCTCCATTTTAGCACCAGCAAATGTGCACCTCTTTCTCTCTGAATCCTGAATATGTACCATCCCCAGCTGCCTAATCAAATCGATTTCCTCCTCTATGCATATTCCCTATTCCTTCATCTTCATCGACTTCATCCCAGAGCCAAATCTCAATTCAGGGATTCCCTCTTTTTCCCCATTGTAAAACCTAAAAAAACCTTTCTCCATATCTTCTCCTCTCACGCTCCTTCCATCTTTAGCATTCACAGAAACTTATCTTCCCCAAGAAAACATTATAAGGGGTATATATTCTCTCACATCTCCCAAAATATTAGTTCCAAGAGGAAAAGTGGGCATACTTCTTGCTCCCCATGGCCACTTCTAGACCTACCGTCTGCTTGTATCTGTCAGAAACCTCTTCTCCTTTGAAGCTTACTCCAACTTGATTTATCACCCTTTTTTGATCCTGGTGACAGTTATCTACTAGACCCCAAATCATTCTCCCTTCCATCTTAAAGAGTTCAGCAGTTGGCTAACATTCTTTCCACCCTAATTCTCTCCCTTTACACTAAATTAATTAGAAATATTGACAGACATCCTAGTTCATCAACTTCCTTAAACTCACACAACCTTCATCTTACTTCTGCCAAACACAAAGACTGTCACATTCTTAGTTTTACCATCCCAAATGTTCTACTTCTATGATTAAAAGCTCTGAAATTCCCCTACCTCACTATAGCAACCTAAAAATCTCTTTCCCTATGTCTCACTTCTTAATCTATTCTTTTTCTTCTTCGTTGCTGTCATTGTTGTATCAAATCCCTACATTCTTCAGTGCTCTCCCAGATCAACACTCCTCTTCTAGCTTCACTAACACCTTTACAATCTCAACTCTCTACTTAACCTGTTTAACTTTTCACTATCTTCTACTCTTGAATCTCTTGCTACCTTGTTCTACTCCTTCACCAAACTTCAACTTTGGATTCCTTCCATAATCTTGCTACTCTGCTCCCATTTGTGCTGCAAAATGATCCTAGAGGAAGCCATACATCCATGCTGATACTCCATTACAAATTTATGTTATCCACAAGCACAGGAAGACCTCACCCAGCCAAATAGGTGGATGAGAACAATTTGTTCCAATGGCCAGGCATTGTAAAGTGCTTAGAGTGTAACGATTGGAAAACTGCAAGAACTTGGTAAGATGTTGAAGATACCAAGTGGAATTGCCTGCATTGAGGGGTGACAGGTTCTCCTTTCTTGGATGTCTTCAGACAGAGGCTGGTTATCAGTATTTTACAGTACAGTACAGTATGTTATAGGAAGAATTCCTTCCATTTATGGGTTGAAAAAGATAGTTCCTCAGGTCCTTTCTAACGCAATATGAATATATTGTTACACAGATACAGACACACAAACAGACCCAGATACGCACACACAGAATGCATACCCCTTAGTTTAAAAACGGTTTTATTGGGGGCAGCTACGTGGTGCAGTGGATAAAGCACCAGCCCTGGATTCAGGAAGGACCCCAGTTCAAATCCTTCCTCAGACACTTGACACTAGCTGTGTGACCCTGGGCAAGTCACTTAACCCCACCCCTTCCCCACCCCCGCTCATTGCCCTGCAAAAAAAAAAAAAAAACACTTTTATTTTTATTTTTGAACAACTAATACAGGGTCTGACACATAGTAGATACTTAATAAATGCTTTGAATGATAGCTCTACCCTAATGGCTTGACATCCTCATAGAGTAAAAAACAAACTTGGATTTGCTAAACATGTAACTTCCTTCCCATTGGATCTACACTGTCTAAATAATTCAAGGTAATAGTGGAGGTTTGCTCTCCACACTATCAATGGTTTAGGTCACTTATCCTTTTCCTCTAGGTCTATGTGCTCTGGGCAATCCTCTTCTCTCCCAGTGTCTTTGGTCCAGGTTCTTTCACTACTTCAGCACTGCCTCCAGTTGCTGTTGTCACTTGGTCTAGGCAATCCTCTTTCTCTAAAAAGCCTGGGTCCCTGAACTCTTTTTTTTCAAAATAATGAACATTTTTATTAATAGTTTTGAGTTCCAAACCTTATCCCTCCTTCCCTTCCTCCCCTCCCTCCCTTCCTGAGGTGGTAAGCAATCAGATATTGGTAAGCAATCAGATATATGGTTAATTTACATGTGCAATGGTGTAAAACATGACCATATTAGTCATTTTGTACAAGAAAACTTGAATAAAAGAAAAAAATGAAAGTGAAAAATAGCACGCTTCAGTCTGTGTTCAATCAATACCAGTTCTTTCTTTGGAGGTAGATAATATGTTTCATCAATAGTCCTTTAGGATTGTCTTGGATCATTGTATTGCTGAGAATAGTTAAGTCTTTCATAGTACTTCATCAAACAATATTGCTGTCTCTGGGCACAATGTTCTCTTGGTTCTGCTCATTTCACTATACATCAGTTCATACAAGTTTTTCCAGGCCTTTCTGAAATCTTTCTGCTTGTCAATTCTTATAGCACAATAATATTCTATCACCATCATATACCACCACAGTTTTTTTAGCCATTTCCCAATTGATGGGCATTCCTTTGATTTCCAATTCTTAGCCACCACAAAAAGAGGTGCTAGAAATATTTTTGTACAGATAGGTCTTTTTCTCTTTTGGGGGATATTTTTGGGATACAAACCTAGCAGTGGTATGCCCTTTGGGCATAGTTCCAAATTGCTCTCTAGAATGGTCTGATCTTTTCACAACCATCAACAGCGGATTAGTGTCCCAGTTTTCTCACATCCCCTCCAACATTCAATATTTTCCTTTTTTTCCTTCTTTGTTATATTTGTCACTCTGATTTCCTGAACTCTCAATGTTCGTCCAGATAGCTAACCCAGGCTATTTCCACCATTGCCTCCAACTGCTGCCACTTCTATTTCCAGGGGTCCAAGTTCTACCATCTCTTGGGCTATGTGGTTGAGAGACTCCAACAGTCACCTGTCCATAACTGTCATTAGCATCATCTAGGGTGGTAGGAAGGCTATGTGCATGCATAGCTTTCACCACCCCATCCCCCACCCGCTCTACCCCTCTCTCAGAACCCACGTCAGTCCCTACCCTCTATTCCAGTTCTGTCCCTCCAACTATCCATTCTGATGACTTCCAAGGAAACCCTAACTATCCTTCTTTTATGGTCCTAGCTCAGTGCTGAAACAATTACTTATCAGCAGGGAATGAATTCAATTCTGTTGTGGATATTGTGCTCAATCACCTCAAAGAGGTATTGGTTAATACCTTTCTTCCACCAAGAGATGTAATCAGCCCCTTACCTTGCAATCAATCTTCTGGGATAAGAGATTTAATGACTTCTAGAGGGTATCTTTGGGCACTGTCTTTATCCCATGATAAAAGTCTCAAATAATGGTCTCATCCTTTTACTGTCTTCAACTTGCCAGGATTTGCTGATAAGCCCTCTGCCCATAGTCTTCCCAGAAACAATGAATACTAGAAAAAGTGTTCAGGTTTAAGAGAGAGGCAAAGATCTTCCAAAAAGTGAATGTTTTTGGATGCTTTGAGAAGAAAAATGTCTACATTTTTCTGAACAAGTATTCTGCATGTTTGTTAAATATTTTCTCCAAAGCATATCCTTTTACATTATTTATATGGTGCTCTTTTATTCCTCTGATGTAAAGCATAAATGAAAATAGGAAGAACAAGGGAATGTTTCCTTCAAATATTATCTGTTCTGGTTGTCTTTCTAAGCTGCCTGAAATTCAAGCGGCCCAAACTCAACAGCACTTACATACTCTGTTGGCAACAATTTTCTAGATCATGAACAGAGCAGGTAAGATCAGGAAGAGAGCAAGCATTACAGAAATCTTGTTTCTGGGTGGGTAAGTAGGTGTAGCAAGGGGTATGGGGGAGGATGCATCAGGACATGGGCCACAGCAAATATGCTTCTTTGGGTTTTTGTTTTGTTTTGTTTTGGTTTGGTTTGGTTTTTGGTTTTTTTTTTTGTGTTTGTGTTTGTTTTGTTTTTTTGCAGGGCAATGGGGGTTAAATGACTTGCCCAGGGTCACACAGCTAGTTAAGTGTCAAGTGTCTGAGGCCGGATTTGAACTCAGGTCCTCCGGAATCCAGGGCCAGTGCTTTAACCACTGTGCCATCTAGCTGCCCCCCTTCTTTGTTAATAAAAAGGTTCCAGAATGAGGATTTGTAGAAGTGTTTCAGAGGCTGTTTTATGTGTCTCTTATGGGCATCTCACTCTTACCTATCCCCATTTTTCTTGCTATTGCAGCAGAAGGCTTTGGTGTTAATATTCTTCCTTTGAGCTTTCCAATATGCCAAAATCTATTAGAATGGGTATATGTGTGTGTGTGTGTTTTATTTAGCAAAATATCACATTCAGCTACTAAAGTTGTTTTTCTTCCTCAAAGAGATATGGGGAAAATTTAATTTTAATTTGTCTCAAAATGCCATATGCTTGATAATCTTCCTGTCTTCTTTCCTGTCTTTAATGGTGTATACACTCAACAACAAAACGTTCTTCCTTCTAAACCACAATAGACCCAGATCTCTTCAAGACAACATAGCCTTGATTTATACATGCAGAAAAACATGGCCTTTATTGGCTTTTTCTACCCATTCCTTGGCATACATACACTTCCTGTCACATTATAGTTAGGCATGAGTCACTCATCTTTAGTCAAAGGAGAAGCATATTCTTTGCCAATAAACAAATGTAATGTTCCTGAATCTGAAGAGATTTCCAGACATAATAAAATTTGCTAATGCTAAAGAGGCCAAATGTTCCTGTCCCACTCAAGATTCCATGCAACCTTTCTCCAACCTGCCCCACCCCTACTCCCGGAAACCTTTTATGATCAGTTCAAATGTTTTAAAATGGAGTTCTATTGCTTTCTGTGGTTCATCAGCTTCATACAGAAAACAAAACAAAACCTCAAGATCATTGACCAGTGACGTGAATTACATTTTCCAACTCAAATTTCTAAAAACGTTATTGATGTTTTCTATTTATTTGACTATTGTTTCCAAATATGTCCCTTACCCTCTACCCAAGTAACCATCTCTTATTTAAAAAAAAAAAAGGATAATTTCTAAAGCAGGTCAGCAAAACAAATTGACATAGCAATCAAATCTCATAGTATTTTTTATGTCTCACCTCCATAGTGCCTCAACTCTTCAAAGAAGGAAGGTAAGATGCTTTCTCATCTTTTCATCAGGGCTAAGTTTGGTTGTCATGATTATATAGCATTCAGTTTCTTTCTCTATCTTTTTTGGAGGCAGTTGGGATTAAGTGACTTGCCCAGCATCACACAAATAGTAAGTATCTGAGACCAGATTTGAACTGAGGCCCTCCTGACTCCAGGGTCAGTTGCTGTAGCCACTGAGCCACCTAATTGTCCGGCATTCAGTTTCGATTAAAATAGTTTGGGGAAAAAAACATGTTCAGTGACTTAGATGGGTCTCTACAATTTACAAGGACAGTTCTATCATGATCCTAAAAGCTGGACAGAAATTTTGAAATATAAACATAGCAGAGAAAACTAAATGGTTAAGCACATTTGAAAAATTAGAAGTAATGATGATAATATGCTTGTTTTAGGTAATAAGGGAAGAAACAGATGTCTCTTTAGAATCCCCAGTATCTTCAAGGTTCACAGAGGGAGTAAAGTGAGAAAAATACAGTGGGGGCAGTTTTGTTCCATATTATAGATTTTAAGATAGGAAATAAGGGGCAGCTAGGTGGTGCAGTGGATAAAGCACCAACTCTGGAGTTCAAATCTGGCCTCAGACACTTGACACTTACTACCTGTGTGACCTTGGGTAAGACACTTAATCTTCATTGCCCCGCAAAAAAAAAAAATTTAATTTTATATATGTAGGACTTTTTGTTGTAGAAACAAAGGGGGTGAACATCAACTAGGGAATGGCTAAACATATAATGGAGGGGGCAGATAGGTGGCGCAGTGGATAAAGCACAGGCCCTGGATTCAGGAGGACCTGAGTTCAAATCTGATCTCAGACACTTGACACTTACTAGCTGTGTGATCCTGGGTAAGTCACTTAACCCTCACTGTCCCACAAAAAAGAAAAAAAACATATAATGGAACATTATTGTGTGGAAAGAAATTACAAAAGTGATATTTTCAGGGAAATCTGAGAATATTTGAAACAAAATTAAGTGAGAAGATCCAGAGGAAATATTTATACAATGACCACAACATTGTAAAGGAAAACTACTTTGAAAGATTTTAGAATTCTGATCCATTCATCCACCAGTCATGACTCAAGAAGACCCATGATTGGGGCAGCTAGGTGGCACAGTGGATAGAGCACTGGCCCTGGAGTCAGGAGGACCTGAGTTCAAATCCAGCCTCAGACACTTAACACTTACTAGCTGTGTGACCCTGGGCAAGTCACTTAACCCCAACTGCCTCACTAAAAAAAAGAAAAACAAACAAAACAAAAAAACAAAGAAGACCCATGATGAAGCCTGTTTCCCACCTCTTGGTAAAGAAGTGGAGGACAATAGGTACAGAATCAGACGTACATTTTCTGACACAAAATATTTTGTTTTACTTGACTATACTTGTTACAGGAAAAGACTTTTATGAAGGGAGGGAGTTGTAGGGAGAGTGGAAGGGTGATAATAATGATATCAAAAAAAAAAAGAAAAAAGAATAGCAAAGAAAAAAATTTTAAATACTCAAAAAAAAAGCATAAAAAGGTTAAGTAAGGGACATAAAATAGAAGGGCAACCTTATTACCATGTTAAATTAAATATAAATTTTCCCCAAATACACTGTGTTTAATAAATCCATTATTTTATATATCATCTTCTTTTCTGATCTTTTACATAATATAGAAATATTCATGTTTATGGATGTTTTTCTAGTTCATAATAAAAATATTTTTAGAAAAAGGCATAGATTAGACTAGATGGCCTCTCAGGTGCCATTCAACAATAAGTCCATGAGCTACAATTCTATATGGAACCGTGCTTTCCTTTTAGCCTAGGATCAATAAAAGCAAGAAAGTCATTAAAAAAAAAAATAAAGCTCAGGGCCCTGAGTGAATCTGCCTCTTCTCAATAACACCTCCATCCTCATGTATCTGTTTTTCCTACTCAGTGAGAGGACATAAATTCAAAGCTAAGACATTTAATAAAGTTGAAGAGTCAGAAAAGTAGCAAAACAGTGTTCCTTGCCAAACCCTATATGTTCTCCTTCTGAAGTGGGAGAAATAGACAAACCTAAAGATGTATTATGAGGGGACAAATGCATGGAAGATGTGGAGGAACAAAACAACTCATGACTGATGCTGGACGACAACGTGTTGCCTGGTGATGCTGGGTTGCTACTTGGTTTTATTTCTTCGTGACTACCAGTAAGCCACCTCAGCTTTACCTAGCTAGGATGGATTAACTAGATCTCTTCCCTGATAAAGACAGGCTGAGAGCTTTTTAGCTGAGAGCTTGAAGCCAAGGACTATGAACCATCATATTCAGACAAGAAATGTCAAGTGAGAGTGACCCCAAAACTAGTCTTTTCTTTTATTCTCCTGCCTGGGACTGAATTGAAATCCTTTGTAGGCAGGAAAATTAGCATTGGAAATTCCTAAACTCTTCTCTAGACTGTGTAAATGAATTTGAGCCAAAATAAAAACTAAAAGGAGACCAGGTCTTTGTTCTCTACCCACCTGGCTCACATTTTTGCATTTATTGTGCATCAGCAAATCCCCTTAGTTTTGGTGCTCTCTTTGGCCCTTTGAAAAAGACACTATTTCCCTTCATTCTCATCACAGTGAAAAATTTCTAGCCACAGAAAATTACATGGGGTATACTGAACATCTGTAGGCATCCACCATTTAAGCAATATAAATCGACAATTAGCCTGATCACAGATAATCATGTCAGGTATTTAGTACAATGTACATGTGAGTAACTAATGTATGGCATTCACATAAAAGCTGCTTCCAGCTGGCATTATTGCATGTGACAAGCATAACATATGGCACATAATGAATAGAATATAAAACAACATGACATAGTAAATTTAATGAAACAAAACAACACAAAACATATAGCATCCCATAACAACATTGCATACAGTAACCATACACATATCACCTGCAGAAATATGTTGCAATCATATGCATATTTGCATATGTTGCAAAAAAAGATTACAACATCAATAACAGTATATTAGAGCTTGCTGTTAGGAATTGACTCATATCAGTTCTTTGGTGGTTTAGGTCTGATAATGGAATGAAATAAGATACTCATTTAACAATTAATAAAAGGAGATTTACTTAACCATTCATAACAAGGAAGATGTGTATTGAGAATATTCATGCCTATTTTATACTCTGGTAATTAAGAATTTATGTCATTAGCCTGAGCCATTCATTCCCTAAGCTGATCAAGTCTCACAGTTGGTTTCAAAATCTTTTAAGGAAAAACTAGCATAACTTGCAAGGGGTGGAGGGAAGGGGAAGTGGGGAGGGTCACACTGGTATTTACTATTTCTAGACTCTCTGGGTGCTCTATGAGTGTCTACATAATTGCAGTATGGCTTCAGCTCTTCCCACCTTACATGATCTGAAAAGACACACTAGGTGCCTATTACCAGGACCTTATCAAATATATTTTCTCAGCCCTTGTAAGGTACTTACACTGAATTTCTTCCTCATCTGAGTCATCATTCTCTGATCTTTTGTTCAGTTTTATAGCCCTCCAGCAATTCTTCTCAAAGTCAGCTTGCTGATGACTCTTTGTTGTAGTGAGTTGTGGTAGAGTTCTGTCCTCTCCACTATGGAGATCTATGCTAAGATTGTGTCCCAGAAAGTCAACAAAATCCACTGGCAGCACATGCCCCCTGGGAGCCTGCAGCCCACAGAGACCTTTGCTGTAGGATTCTGAAACAATGAGGAAAATGATGCTTCACTGTGTTGTTTTAGAGATTTTGGTAACCTCAGATTTTATAAAGGGTTTGAAGGCAACCATTAGTTACAAGTTATAACCATTAGTTATGACATCCAACACCATGGTGATATAATGGATTTGCAATTTTTTGACTAGGAAAGAATTGTAGGTATTTCATTTACAGCAGTGATATTAAACTCAAATAGAAACAAAGGCCACTAAACTGTACATAAGGATCCCTGGGGGCCACATATTGACTTAGAAAACCACATATTAATGTAACCTGTGTTTTATGGTATTTTTGTTTATTTTGTTAAATATTTGCCAATTATATTTTAATCTAGTTAGGCATTTGGGAGTGTTACAAACCACACCTCTAGCAGGATATGTAACAATTTTTCTTCACCATCAAAATAATCAGACTCTCAGAAAAGCAGAAATTGGCAAGAGACCACTACTACATTCCATCCAGGCAGCCCTTCCTATAGGAATGTATGATGTACAAGTGTTATGTGCAATAGTCCATAAATTGTCTCTTAGAAGAGACGGCAGAGGGGCAGCTAGGTGGCGCAGTGGATAGAGCACTGGCCCTGGAGTCAGGAGTACCTGAGTTCAAATCCGGCCTCAGACACTTAACACTTACTAGCTGTGTGACCCTGGGCAAGTCACTTAACCCCAATTGCCTCACTCAAAAAAAAAAAAAAAAAGAAGAGATGGCAGAAAAAGTCTCTTCTGAACTGACTGACAAGAAACTATATGGACTATAGAGAATGCAGGCACTGGTACGTTCTCTGTAGTGACCCTCCTTCCAGCTCCCAAGATTTTAACAGGACATTCAATTGGACAGTTAAAGATAAGGCATTTCAGACAGCAAGGAAATGAACCCTCTCAGATAGTGTCACTGACTGGCGACAGAGTTCCACTACACTGTGTTGATAGACATTCCAATCAGCAACATGTTGTTTGTGGTCAAGATGGAATGTTGAGTATTTGGGATGTTAGACAAAGTAGCATGCCAGCCTCTCTACTGAAGTCCCATGAAGCTTCAATGTGAGCTCACTTCTACTCGTACAACCTAGATCATGTGTTTACTTGTTCTAAAAATGAGTCCTTTTGTGATTGGGGTGCCTCCACAGATCTTCCTGAAACATCCTTTTTTCATCAATGTAGAAGCAGTGCATTATTATTTAATACTAAAGGTAATCAGCTTAATGTTGTCCAGTTCCTGGCTCAGCACTGATGTTGCAAAAGACTGTATTGAGATCATTAGTTTCCTCCCAAATAACTCATTGTCTGTGAATAATTTTGACATTTTAGGATCTTGATAACTTCTTTCCTGAAAATAGCAGGAATATAAAGTCTCACTTCAGAGTTTGATTTGCCTCTATTTTAACAGTATTGGTCTTTCGAATCAAAAATTATAAATAAACTTCCCATTAGAAACTTTCATTTCTAGTGTGGAATCATCAAAAATGAAAGAACAATCTACATTTTGGCAGTTGGGCAGGTCTGTTCCTAACTGTAAGACTTGATGTCTGATTGAAAAAATTTGAACATTCCAGATGGCTAAAGACATCTTTGAGCTGCTAGCATATAATCATCCTGTACCACATTTTGCTAATGCTTAAGAAACAATCACAAAAATGGATAAGTTGATTTTCTAAAGTTTTGGTATGTGAAGATTTAGCATTGTGAAAAGAATAATGATAGCAATGCAGGGCAAAAAGGTTTTTGTTTTTTGGTTTTTTGCTGTCTTTTCTTCTATCAGCCCCAAAGACCTCTCCCTTACTTATTGATGGGTTTGAAACAAATATTCATTAAAGGCTGACTATAGATAGCAAAGCCACTAAACTAGGCCCTGATTCTAACAAACCAACTCCAATGATAGAGGAATGTTTATTTACAATGAGGCTGAGGAGGGTGTCAGTTTCATGTTCTTTTAGTAAGCACTGACCAAAGGGATCTTCTATTTTAAAGACTCTTCTTCATCCTTAATAATTTATTTCTATATATCCAAATCCTGTTCCCCTGAATTAAATGTGTTATATTTGTTTTCTGAAAATACTGAAACAAGTGAAATAAACAGTATCTTCAGACTTGGCATGTGAAATGTCAATATTTTTTTAAAATGAGAAAACAATCTAATTTCCTTTAATGATGCTTTTAAATTAAATATTTTCATATACCTAGACAAAAAATTTATTTGGGGTTGAAAATTTTATATTTCCTGTTATGAAAAATTTTTTAATTTTTTAAATTTCCAAAATTTGATTATAAATATTTCTCTTACAATACCTTAGTTAATATAAAAGTTTTCTGATCACTAGTTAGGCATATATGTGTATATACTGTGTAAAATAGTGACCATTAGAAAGAAAGGTCACAAAATCATAGAAACACAGAATTTGAAAGCTATAAGGGGCTCAGAGATAATCTGATTCAACACCTACCTGAAAGGAATCTCTACTATAAGGTACCTGATAAGAAGACATCTAATTTCTGCTTGAAAATGTCTAATAAGAGAGAAATCACTACTTTTCAAAGGCAACCCATTTCATTTTTAGATAATTCTAATTCTTAGGAAGTTAGGTTTTTGTTGTTTTTTACACAGAGTCTAAACTTCCCATTTTCATCCACTGCTCCTGCTTCTGCCCAGTGAGGCCAAATAGAACACATTTGATTTCTCCTCCAGCTGACAGCCCTCCCAATATTTGAAAACTACCATGTCTTCTATGAGTCTTTTCTTCTCTTGGCTAAACATCTCTAGTTCCTTCAAGTGATTCTCATGTAACATGGACTCAATGCCTTTTACCATCCTCTTTACTCTCCTCTGACTCCACTGCCTTGTGGCTATACCCATATATGGGAAAGGCTTCGGGAGTTAACCCCAAGGAAAAATCAGGAGTCGGAGTCCCTTAGGCAGTTGGATATTGGACATCACATCCCTCTGGCAACTTCTGCGGTGGCACTGGTGCCAAACTGTATTGGCTCTGCCTCTCCTTTGGATCCACCAATGTCGCGGAGAGGGAAAACCTGCTGTATGGGCCACAGATTGTTTTCCATATTGATCGGTCCAGGCCAACACCCTGGAGAGGACACTCCAGCTACTCCTCATGGGGTAGATACAACACGGGATGCGGCAGTTACCGGTTATAAGTC
Source organism: Dromiciops gliroides (assembly GCF_019393635.1). Taxonomy (NCBI): domain Eukaryota; kingdom Metazoa; phylum Chordata; class Mammalia; order Microbiotheria; family Microbiotheriidae; genus Dromiciops; species Dromiciops gliroides. The sequence goes on from NC_057862.1 coordinate 251,045,155, forward strand.
ACTCAGGAGCTGTGGCTCCCGTATTGGACTGCACAGCCACACTGTGGCCAGTGGCTCTTCAAGGCGCTGATCCATGGTCGTCCGCAACTGAAGGAGACCTACTACTCTCCTCTGGATGTTCTCCTGTTTATTAATGTTCTTCTTTATGACACTGAAAATTAAACAACACACCATATATAGTCTAAAGGGCGGAGTGCAAATGGACAATCACCCCAATATTCCTGGAAGCTATGACTCTCTTAATACAACCCAAGCTTGCATTAGCTGTGTTGATGGACACATGACACTGTTGATTCATACTGATTTTGCAGTCCTCTAAGACTCTCAAGATCTTCTTCCTGTGTTCCCCCATCTTATACTTGTAAAGTTGAAGCTAAGTCTAACACTTTACATATATTCCTATTGCATTTCATTTGATTAGTTTCTGCCCAGTGCTGATTATTTTGGGGTACTGAATATAATTCAATGTTAATTCTTTCCATCTTTGGGCCATCTGCAAATAAGATCATTGTTCTCCAGATACTTGACTGAGTGCTTCTAGGTGGTACAATGACTAGTGCACTGTGCCAGGATTCAGGAAGACCCCAAGTTCAAATCCAGGCTCAGAAACTTTCTAGCTGTGTGACTTTGGGCAAGTCATGTAACCTCTGTTTACCTCGGTTTCCTCAACTGTATAATGGAAATAATAAAAGCATCTGCCTCCCAGGGTTTTTATAAGGCTCAAAAGAGATATTTGCAAAATGTTTAGCAAGTGCCTGGCACAGAATAGGTATCACCTCACAACTATCAGAGGGGCAAATATAACAAAACAAAAAAAGGAAAATATTGTATGTTGGAGGGGATGTGGGAAAGCTGGGACACTAATCCACTGTTGGTGGAGTTGTGAAAATATCCAACCATTCTGGAGAGCAATTTGTAACTACGCCCAAAGGGCTATAGAACTGTGCATACCCTTTGATCCAGCAATGCCACTGCTAGGTTTATATCCCAAACACATCCTCAAAAGGAGAAAAAGACCTACCTGTATAAAAATATTTCTAGCAGCTCTTTTTGTGGTGGCTAAGAATTGGAAATCAAAGGAATGTCCATCAATTGGGGAATGGCTAAACAAACTGTAGTATATGATGGTGATGAAATATTATTGGGCTATAAGAAATAACAAGCAGGGTAATTTCAGAAAGGCCTGGAAAGACTTGCATGAACTGATTATAGCTAAATGAAAAGAACCAAGAGAATGTTTGCACAGAGACAGTAGTATTGTTTGATAAAGAACTGTGAATGACGTAACTATTCTCAGCAATACAATGATCCAAGATAATCCTAAAGGACTAATGATGAAGCATACTATCCATCTCCAAGGAAAGAACTGATACTGATTGAACATAGACTGAAGCATGCAATTCTTCACTTTCATTTTTCCTTTTATTCAAGTTTTCTTGTACAAAATGACTAACATGGTAATGTTTTACATAATTGCACATGTATAACCCATATGTAACTGCTAACCACCTCAGTAAGGGGGAGGGAAGGGAGGGCAAGAGGGATAAAACTTGAAACGGTAGCATGTAAAACTATATGTGTGGTAGCCTTATTTCTGTCCCAAGTTTGGGGATAATTAGCTGGGGTTCCTAATATAGGTGTTATTTATAAATTAGAAGCTTTAGCACCAGTTTGGGGGCATTAAACATTTATTAAAGTATATTAAATATTAGTAAAGAGAGCACACATGTCTCTGAAAGTTAAGAAAAGGCCTATCTAGCCTAGAGGAGAGAATAGAGCTTAGCCTGGCCTTCTAGCCTGCTTCCTCTAAGTCCTCTGTCACCAAGAGCACTTCCAAGGGAGTCTGAATGTTCCCCAGATTTATTCCCTGCTGGTTTTGAAAAAGAGGTGACCCTTTCACACTGCTCAAAGTTAATTGGTGAGGCAGCTAGGTGGCACAGTGGATAGAGCACCGGCCCTGGAGTCAGGAGGACCTGAGTTCAAATCCGGCATCAGACACTTAACACTCACTAGCTGTGTGCCCCTAGGCAAGTCATTTAACCCCAATTGCCTCACCAAAAAAAAAAAAAAAAAAAAGTTAATTGGCTAGCATCATGCAAATATATTGGTTTGCTGGACTTGAGGTTGATCCCATGTTGAGGTCAGAGTTCACACCCTCTGAGAACACACCCTAGCTACCCCATGGGAGTTCCATCTGGAGTGTGGCATATTAGCCCATCTTTATACATCACAACCATAAGAACCTGGAACACCTTCAGAATGTCTTGCAATTGTATCAGCACCAGGCCCACTGGACATTATTTTTTGGAAGATTTCAATTCAATCTGTGTTCCTGGGTATCACCGTCCATCCAGTCTCCCAGGTTTGTAAGTTTCCATTCATCTTCAACACTTCCCTCTCTCCCTCATGCCTCTCATACAATCAGTTGCCAAGTCTTGTCAATTTTACATTCACAATCTATGACACACACATCCCCTTCTCTCCATTTACAGAGACTAGTTCAGGCCCATCATGATTTCTCGCTTAGACTATTGTATATGTCTCCTGATTTGTCTCCCAGATTCCAGGTTCTCCCCTTCCCTTCAATGATCTTCCACAAAACCATCAAATTACTATTTCTAAAGCACTGGTCTGAATATGTCAATCCCCTTCTCCTAGAAGCTCCAATGATCCTCTCTAGCATCTAGGATAACCTACAAAGTCCTCTGTTTGTTTAACTTTTCATAGCCTTTACATTGTGGTACAAGCCTCCCCTTCAGGCTTAGTGCATGATTCTCTCCATTCTAGTCCAACTGGACTACTTGCTGTTCTTTCCATGACAATTCCTCTCCTTCCTATCTCTGTCTTTGCACAGGCTGTCCTCCAAGCCTGGAATGTACTTCTTCCTCCCCCCTAACATATGGAATCCTGTTCCCTTCAAAACTCAGCTCAAGTGCCAGGGGCAGCTAGGTGGGCCTCCAGTCAGGAAGATTTATCTTCCTGAGTTCAAATTTGGCCTCAGAAACTTACTAATGATGTGACCCTGGGCAACCTACTCTAAGAAGCGTTTCCTGATCCTCCCAGTTTCTAGGGACTTCCTCCTAGAATTTACATTGTATATCTAGAAAATATTCTTTTGGCCTAATTGTCCCAGAATGAGGTCTGCTACATCTACCCTGGAGATCTTGGGGGGGTGAGGGGGTGGGAGTTCTCTTCTCTGATGCTATCACTTTAAATACAAATTAGCTGTGGGGCTTTCCCACCACCCCACACCATCCCCCCCCCCACCCAACTGCTAAGTGCTAGTACATAGTGCCCTAGGTCCATTTAACTACTTAATATCAATTAGCTTTTACAAGAGAATATTTACTACAAAGATGCAAAAAGAACACAAGTACAAAAAAAAAAAAGTCCCAACTCCTCAAGGGCACTTTGGTTTGTAGAGAGAGGGAAGGTTCATGCTTAGCTCAGTTCCTTTATGGTATTGACCAAGTTCAAGTGTGGAATTGCTACTGGATGAGTCCTTATTTATCTCAGCTGCCGTTGGACTGAACCCCAAGGGTCATCACTGAAGATCTCTCCTTGCTTGTCAGGGCATCAATGATGCCCTATCTGCAGAACCCAGAAACTGGAATGCCAGGACACTGATATGTCCTTGCCTAAAACAAAAGGAGCATTAGCAAGACAAGCAAAGAACCAAAGGACCATGTGGTGGCCCTGGTGGGGAGGGCCCAAGGCTTCTTGTCTCTGGATGGATATTGTCAAGGATGGTGCCTAAAAGATCCACCATGAGTGAAGCTAAAGAAAAAATGGTCAAAGAGACCAGGCCCAATCTGACACAGGACTTTTTGATGATGCCCTTCCCCACTCCCTTCCCAATTCTGGCTATGCAGTCAATTAGAAAAAGCTTCTTAGCCAACCAGAACCAATTACGGAATATCTATATATATATTCCTCAGTCTCTCCAAGGCGTTTGCATTACACATGATCACATGTCTTGCAGAGGCAGGTTCTCCAGCATCTCTACTCTGCGTATGAGTCAGACACTGTTACATACACATTTTGATAATTGTCGGCATACATATTGTTTCTCTCCTATAAAATATAAACACCTTGGGGGCAAGGACTATTTTATTTTGTATCTGCAGTACCTGGCACAAAGGTACTTGTTTTGTATCTGCAGTACCTCGGTAACCTGGCACCCAGATTTAGGAGGAAAGATAATGAGTTCAGTTTTGGACACACTGAGTTTAAGATGTCTACTGGATATCCAAATCAAGATGGCTGAGAAGCAGTTGAAGATGTGAGATTCAAGATGAGTACAGAGATTAGGGTAGGATATATAGGTTTGAAAGTCATCAACATAGAGATGATAATTAAATACATTGGAGCTGATAGGACTACCAAGTGATAGAATAAAGTTGGTCTTCTTAAACTTTTTCCACTTGTGACCCCTTTTTTTCCAAAATGATTATGCAACCCAGGGTATAGTGGTATATAAAATAGGTATACATGACCCTTTACTGTTGCCAAATTTTTTTGCCAACCCCACATTGTTACACACATTCAGACCCCATATAGGGTCAAGATCCACAATTTAAGAAGCTAGGGTATAGAGGGAGAAGAGGGCCCAGTACAGAATCCTGTGGGATACTTACAGCTAGAGGCATGAAATGGATACAGATCCAAAAAATTACATTGAGAAGGAGCAGTCTTATGAGTAGAAAGAGAACCAGGAATGTATGGTGCCCTGAAAAAAACTAGAGAAAAAAATTCCAAGAAACAGGTTATCAAAGGCTTCAACGAAGTCAAGATGAATTAGGATTGAGACCAGTTATGGGTGAATAAGCACAATATACATCATTCAGTATCCCCTTTATACTTGGAGATGATGAGGCTACCTTAGTACCCAGAGGACTGACAGGAGTGCTGACCCAGTGGGTTTTAGAATACAGCATACAACACATATCCTGGAATTGGTTGAGGCCTCTCACCAGTACTCTTCCATCAATTCATGGCCTCAAGGTTCAAGGAGGCATTCTGGGAGAAGGGATTGTACATATTCTGGATGAGCCAGAATGGGCCTGGTGAACACTGCCCTTGACTGTTGTGGTACATCAGCAAAGTATGGGAGTAAAGAATGCCAACATTCACCACAGAAAGACTGGTCGATGCAGAAAAACTGTCAGTTCCACAGCTTCCTACATTTTGTACATTTATCTAGCTTTGATTTCCACCTGTCATCACCCCTCTTCCAGCTCCACCTCCAGCCTTCCAGAATGAATCTCTTTTCTGGCAATCAGTTTTGTCATCCAACCCAGCCTTTTGGATTTCAATGCTTCTTTGTACCTGGCACATAGCCTGGATTAGCTACTTTTCTTTGTTCACTTCCAGGTCAAATGCCATCTTTATTCCCAGGAAGAAATTTCTCTTCCATGCTTGAATGTGTGTCTGATCATCTACATGATGTGCTACACAAGTGTTGACTCAACTTCTGATGGAATATGACAGCAAAACATTAAGTTGAAGGAATGAATTGTAATAGCCCAAGCATATGGTAATGAAGGCCTGCACCAAGGTGGTGGCAGTGTCCAGGAAGACAAGTGGGCATATTCAAGATATGTTGCAAAGGTGAAATCAACAACAATTTAAGGTGTTAGTCTGTAATCTGTTAATCAGTAATTTTTGTGTTTAAATGCTCTTCTTGGTGTCCTAAAAATCATACCACATTTACTTTTACTGGGTATTTTAAATCTGTAAATTGCTAGAAACTGACTCCTCAAAGCCTGGCACATATGAGCAGTAATACTTTTTGACTGACTGATAAGACTTGGCAAATATGTAGTACATTTCTTGCTGGCAACTTTTTCACTGAGATATTTGTATTAAATGCATACTTTTTGCTTTAAAGATGAAATTGGCATGTTCCTCAGAACATGTATGCAAACTGTAAAAAAAAAGAATTGGCTTTAAACAAACAGATTTCCTGTTGAGGTCTAAGATCTGCTTCCAGGTAATTGACTACCCATAATTCAATCTGACTTGATATATGTGTTCTTTTTAGCAAAACCCTTTGCCAGATTCACACAAGTTTTAGCATGATTATTAACATGTTTCAATAATAACATGTTCACTCGAAGCTGGCTGCAAAGCTGAACAGCAGGGAGGACTTACATAACTTTTCTTTTATCTTTTAGGGGCAAAATATTCTAGATGGGGGGCGGCTAGGTAGCGCAGTGGATAAAGCACCGGCCCTGGATTCAGGAATACCTGAGTTCAAATCTGGCCTCAGACACTTGACACTTACTAGCTGTGTGACCCTGGGCAAATCACTTAACCCCCATTGCCCCGCAAAAAAAAAAAAAAAATTCTAGATGAATCAAGAATATTGAAGAGAGAAGAGGCAGGAGCATGGGCATTGAAAAGAGAATCTGTGATCAACTTATATAATTCTGCATGCATTTTATGGAGCAAAATAGCATTTGCCAAGGACACACAGAATTTTTGACTTATTCTTGACTTATCTAGAATTTTTTGCCCCTAAAGTGTAAATTAAAAGGAGTCTAAATAAATCCTCTTTTCTGTTTGTCTTCCTACCCTGTTGTCATGGTACCAAAACTTGCTCCAGAAAAAAAAATTTTTAAGAAGGTGATTTCTTTTTAACTTCTCATTACCTCCTCTGGCCCTCTAGCTGCCAAGCATATCCCACTTCAAGGCCCCCATATAATGTTACCTTCTCCATGTAACATCTCGTGCTCTGGACCCTTCTCAGTTTCAATGGACTCAATATGAATCACCAGTAGTGCATGGCAGCCAAAAAGACTAAAGTTATTGTAGGTTATTCTAAGATCAAAGATAAAGAGGTAGACAGTAGGCAGCACTCCGCTTTGATCAAACCATATTGGGAGTATTGAATGCCACAATTTAGGAAGGTGTTAGAGCATGCCCAAGATGATCAGGATGATAAGAATACCAGAGGTCATGCCATATGCTAAACATTTGAAGGAAGTGAGGGTCTTAAGGTAACCTGACCTCAGATACTTACTAGTGTGACCTTGAACAAATCAATTAACTTCTGTCTGCCTCAGTTTCTTCATCTGTAAAAATGAGGACAATAATAGCACCTACTTCCCAGGATTGTTGTGAGGATTGAATGAGATAATATTTGTAAGGCACTCTGCAAACCTTAAAGCATTATATAAATGCTGGCTGTTATTATTACTAGGTCTGCCTGACCCCAGAAGGCAGAACAAGAAGCCACAGGATGAAATTGTAAAGTCAGATTTTAGTTTTCTATAAAGAAAAACTTCCTACCAACCAAAACTGTTGAACAGGAATGGTTTGCCTCAGGAAAGAGTAGTTTTCCCCCATGATGGGAAGTCTTCAAGTAAAAACTGTGTCCAACAAACCACTTGTCTGGGATGTTATGGAGGGGACTCCCGTTCAGGTGCTAATTCTACCAGATGGTCTCTGTGGCCCTACGAACTCAGAGAGCCTGTGACTTTTTCCCCCATACAGGATCTGCTTAGCAAAGCTTAATTTGAAGTCAGGAGGAGGCGTAGGCACAGTTACTGCAAGAACCAGACTTGATTTGTATTGAAGAACAGCTGTTATCACCTAAAGCTAATTTAATCTTTTTTAACTTGGGCTTCTTTCCTACCAATCAAGATGAAATATACTCCTTCATAAAAAGATAAAATTTTAAAGAAGAAAGAAATCTCAGAGATCATCTTGTCAAACCCTCCCCTTTTATAAATGAGGAAATTGAGGCCCAGTGAAGTGACTAAACCAAAGTCACACAGCTAGCTTAGTGGTAGGTCTGGGACTAGAACCCAAATCTCATCATTCCTAGTCCAGTGCTTTTCTGACTTTCCTTACCAATGCGTGGCACAGGAATGAACATGTTCACTTATAGAGATGAGATTTTGAAATGTTGAAACAAATTTTGACTCAAAATGTATTTGGGCAAGACAGTTCTCATTCTGAAAAACCTAGAAGTTAGCAGATTTTCACACAAGCCAGCATTTCTACGCAACTATGCATTAACTTGGCAAGGGATTAAGAGTTTATTCCATTGTAATCTCTAGAATTTATAGGCAAACAGAAAGCAGTGGTTTTGTTCTTTTGCTATTAATAATGACCTATGTTTAAAATCTCCTTGATGTTACATATCAACCTTATAAATAAAGCTGCACAAACTTGTCTCCATGCCACCACCCTGCCCCAACATGTGGTGTAACTTTAAGGTAATGAGATTCATTTTTCAACAAATATACCAGACTTCAGACATTGGCCCTTAATGCTTTCTAAGAACCCTGCTAATTCTGAAATTTTAGAGTTCTGTGATATGTTCACTCAACCTCCTGCTTTATTTAATAAAGTAAATTACTTGCCTAATTGTAACAATTAGTTTTTTGGCCTATCATCTATGGACCCTCATGGACCCAGGTTCAAATTGTAGGAACTTTAAAGTGGGTTTGCCTGTCTTAGCTCACTTTCCCTGATCTATTTAAAAAACTAAAAACTTCTGAAGTTATTCCAAGTCTAGTATTCAGCTGCTCCCCAAACTAACAAGCCCAGGCAAACGATATCATTGAAACATTCAATTTCATCAGGGCAGAAATAAATAGTAAGACAATGAAAACAGTATCAGTATATACTATGAAATATGTAAATATAGCCTCCTTCCACTCTCCCTCAGAATAGGGAAATGGGCTCATTCATGAGGTTCACAGCTCAGATAGAGCAAGGTCTCCCTGTAGCTGGAGTAAAGGTTGGGAAGCTTCATTCAGTGAGGGTAGCCTTGGCATCACTGCTTGGAAAATGCTCTTGCCAAGAGCAGTTGGCTGCTCCATAGATTACTTGCCTGGCTCACTCCTGATCTTCACTGCAGTTCCCCACTTGCCTCGCTTCCTACAGTACTCATAGTTACTGGTTGTGGTTATGTCCATGCTGCTGTGTAAGCTTGTTTCTCCCACCTAGGGATTACATAGCCTCTCAGAGACTTTCATTAAACTTCCATCTTCATGGGGTGGGGGAAGGGAGGGTGTTATGGGGCGGGAGGGGGGGGCACTTTACCAGCTATTTCACTAAAAAGAAGCCTGAGAGAACTCTTCTCAGCCTTGGCAGAAAAGAAAAGGAAAGGAAAAAAAAAACCTTTCTCTGCCTCCCACATACAGCAATCCTCTCTGCCTCTCTGGCAAAAGGCAGGGGGAAGGGAGTTACACAAAGACTTGTCCCACACTCTAGTGACCAGTCAGAAGTGGGAGAGAGACAGAGAGGGAGGAAAGGGGGCGGGGGAGAGGAATGGAGGGAGGGAGCATATGGCCTCTGACACCTCCTGGGCAAGTCATTTCTCAGAGCCTCAGATAATTCACTAAGACCAATAAGAGACAGGACAGGTGTGGATCTGCACTGCTGAAAAGGAATTTCTTCACTGGGAGTGTCTTATACAGGTGAAATCTGAGGTCAAGTAGGAAAAAAAAAACCTAGATATTTATCTATAGGAACTGGACATGTGATTTCATTAGTATTGGGAACTCCCAGATGAGGAAACTCTTACTACTGATAAAATTACTTTGCAATTTGGAGCCTTAGACTGTTGTCTAGGGCACCGGAGAACTTAAGTGATTTGCCTGAGGTCACAGAGACACTATATAAACCTTAAAGTGCAATGAAAATGCTAGCCACTGCTACTGCAGTAACTCATTATCATTACTTTTGTTATTAGTCAGAGGAGGGATTCTAACCTAAATTGTCCTGGTTTTGAGGTCAGTTCTCTATCCACACCAAAGCTTCTTAAACTGTGGAACAAGACCCCATATGGGGTATATGGGGTTTGTGAAAAATTTGGCAACAGTAAAAAGTTTCATATACCTATATACCCAAGGCTGTGTAAAAATTTCTGGGGCAAAAAGGGGTCACAAGTGGAAAAAGTTTAAGAAACCCTGAACTACACAAAGCTGAATCTCATAAGAGTATACGTGTTTTTAAATATACGCACAGATTTATACATACATATATAAACCATGTGCTACTTATACGGTATGTAAACAGTATCATATTGCCTTCATAATATAAATATAATTACATATATTAGTCAACTTCTTCCTCTTGGCCAACAATCCATGTTGAATTGTTCTCAAAATCAAATAACTCTCTTTTATTAAAATTCCGAGCCTCGCTTTGTTTATATCTGTTGGATAATTTCTGGCAACAGAATGGTAAGAAATTGAACAAAGTACTAATGCAGGCTGCTGACTTTACTCCAGATCTAACAAAGGGGAAAGATACTATGAGGTGCATTTGATACATCTTATCCAGAGGCAGGCAAACAGGTTTGGTGATCTGTGAATGATTATTACTTAAGTCAGCTGGTGAGTACCCTCCATAAGCTTCCTGTGTGTCAGCTCTGAAGGATTGAGGCAACATAAGGAAAGCAGGTGAGCAGTCATGAGAAGTAGCAGTGATGCATGGAACATGCTACTGGCAGGCTACAACTAGACAAAAAAGATGAAAATCACCACCTCCCACAATATGGATAGAAATGTGAGGTTTGGTTTTACTTTGTTTTCCATCAGGCTTTCTTTCAAATAGTTCAAAAGACTTGCTAAAGTTCTGTTATTTTTTCTCTGTACATCCACTCCTCCCAAACACCAGGGAACTAGCGTCACATTTTTGCCGATATTTAAATATGTAAGCAGTCACCTGCACAGAAGCTACTAAGGCAAGAGTAGCAGAAATCTGAGGGTCAGCCAGATGGCTCATTGAAGAGAGCGCTATACCTGGAGTCAGGAAGACCTGGGTTTAAACTGGACTCAGATACTTACTAACTGTGTGATCCTAGGCAAGTCACATAACCGCTGTTTGCCTTAATCCATGGAAAAGGAAAGGGTAAATCACTCTAGTTTCTTTGCCAAGAAAACCCCGTGGTCTATTGTGTCACAGCTCGACAGCGGAAATCCATATCACCAAACTGGAACCAGACATGGTCACCAGAATAGGGATAGTTAAACAAGTTAATAGAACCTTTTCTCACTAGCCTTTAACAGGCAGTGTTTTCCCATTATTCTTTCTTTCATTTCATATCACCAGTAGATATTTGGTAACCCTTGATCTCCTGCTAATGGTTTTGTAGAACACATTATTTCATTTCAATGAGAATGCTTCTGATTCAAAGCCAAATTGCTGTAGGCAAAGCACATTTTGTTTTCCTACATTTTCATCAGTAAGAAATGCAGATACCTTTTTCAATGGGTGGGGGAAGGGACAGGAGGAAGGCAGAGAATTTAGAACTGAAAACAAAAACATGAATGTTAATAAGTAAATAAATAAATTTTAAAAAATAAATACAGGGGCAGCTAGGTGGCGCAGTGGATAGAGCACCGGCCCTGGAGTCAGGAGTACCTGAGTTCAGATCCGGCCTCAGACACTTAACACTTACTAGCTGTGTGACCCTGGGCAAGTCACTTAACCCCAATTGCCTCACTAAAAAATAAATAAATAAATAAATAAGTAAATAAATAAATAAATACAGATGCCAATAGATTTAAATGGCAAAGGTGTGGAATTTTACTTCAAGTGTCTTCATTTATTTAAAAGAAAATAAAATTTTTCTGCTCTTCAGTAGTTTCCATAAGAGATCAAATAAATTGCAGAGAAATTTTCAGTGAAGGAAAGAACATACTAGCAGGCTGGGCAGAGTCTGGTGTGCTGTGTTGATTGAGTTATGTAACATGAATCCCTGAAAAACCTGTGACCATCACTAATCTTTGCAGATTTCCAGTCCATGCTGACTCCTAAGACAAAACAGGCTTGCGGGGCTCTTGGGTCTTCCTTTGCTGTGTTTTTGAAACATTTCCTGCTTTAAAGTAAGGTACAATAATAAATGCAGTTTTTTTTTTGTTTTCTTTTCTTTTTTACTGTGGAAAAGGGAACAGACTTTAAATGCTGTTATCCTCACCCTTATATTGGAAGGGAAATTACATTGAATCCATGACCCTTGCTTAGCAAAATAGAAAATGGTACTATGACTGCTCAAAGGGCATGGTACTGTCAAAGGTCAAGGTTAAAGGCTATGGAAAAAAATTCCTATTTTGCTTAAAATAGACCTAAGGCTCTAAGCTTACCCTCCTACCTTCAGTTTCTTTTGCAACAGATCCACATCACTGATTTATCTAATTCCTTTGTGATCAAAAGATAAGCAATAATCAATGGGGTTTTTCCATTATTTTTGAAAGGTGGGGAGAGGGACAAAAAGAGAAAGTGCCTTTATTCCTCCGGGCACTCGGTGTTTGGTCGCAAGTCACAGTCAGAATTCATGCAATCAGTAAGCATTGCCTGTGGGGATTGAAGACCTAGTGGCAAAAAAATGGACATCCCCTCCCCTGCAACAGAAACCACAGAAGAGTTGTTGGGGAGTGAGATATGCTTTCTCTTCCCCTCCCCAGCTTATCAGTGTGATGGATTTCTGCTTTTGTTGTTCCAGTTTGGTGATACGCATTTCCACTGTACAGAATTGGAAATCAATACCACTTCCGTTTCAACAAGAGACTCACACCAGTAACACATTGAAGCCTTTATTACAAGAGGCAGAATAATGCAGTGAGGAAACAACAAAAACAAAATTTGGAGTCAGAGGACCTGGATTTGAAACAGTTACTCTGCCTCACTTATTTCTCATGTGGCCTTGAGCAAATCATCCTCATTGAGCCTCATCTATAAAATGGACAGAGGATGTGGACTAGTTGACTTCTGAGGTCCCTTCCAGCTCTAAATCTATGATCCTAGGCTTGCACTAAATTATAACACACTAAGGAGGCTCAAACTCTAAAAGAAAATAAGCTAGTCTTTGGGATATGGCAGGAGAAGGAAGGCTGTCCTTGAACTCAGGTTCAGGGAGATCTCTGTCTCTCTTCCCAATGATCTTGCAGGAGGCCCAAGTAAGAATCGTTTTTTAAAAAATATTTTTTTGCGGGGCAGTGAGGGTTAAGTGACTTGCCCAGGGTCACACAGCTAGTAAGTAAGAATCATTTTAATACCATGACAGCTTTTCCGAGGCAGCAAAAATTCCCCTCTATAGGGAAGGGACAAATTCCCTGGTAAATTTAGTCTGTATTCCAACATTGTTGTTCCAGATAGGAAAGATACAAGGTACTGATCAGGGCAGGCTCGATCAAACCAAATGGAGAGCAAATATTTACCACCTAAGATCTGAGATTTTGTGGTATGGGAGTTCCTTTGAATAAGACACAGGGTCTTCCAAAAGTCTTAGTGCAGTTTTAAGTTTTAGTAACATAAAAACTGCACTAGGACTTTTGCAATGTCCTGTATATTAAACACATCCATAACTTAATAGTTAAGCCTTAGACAGTCATCTGAGACTCTTAGAGGTCACATGAAGTGCCCAGGTGGTCCTGGGGATAGAGGGCTGGTGCTGGAGACAGGAAGAATTCAAATGGTACTTCAGTCATTTCCTAGTTGTGTGATCCCAGGCAAGATATTTAACCTTTGTGTGCCTCAGTTTCCTCAACTGTAAAAGGTTTGGGGTTGTTTTTTGTTTGTTTGGTTTTGGTTTTGGGTTTTGGGGGTTTTTTGGGGGGGGTGGTTAAGCACAGTGCCTGGACCTTAGTAGGTATTTAATAAATGTTTGTTCCCTTCCTTCCCCATCCCACCCCATGGTCATGTAGCTAGTAAGTGTCTGAGGCAAGATTTTAACCCATGTCATCCTAAGTCCAAGTTCAGCCAGCATTCTATTTATGCCATGCTGCCTCTCAAGATTTGTATATACCTAATAATAATTTCCTTTTAACTTTACCTTCAACAAACATTTCTTAGATGCCTACTCTGTACACATAGAAGAAATACAAAGATAAATAAGACATGCCTTTGCCCTCAAGCAACTTACAATACAGGAGCAGTGATAAGACAGGTCATATTTGTCACATACAGATATATATTATAAAGTAGATATTCGGGGCAGCTAGGTGGTGCAGTGGATAAAGCCACGGGCCCTGGATTCAGGTAGACCTGAGTTTAAATCTGGCCTCAGACACTTGACACTTACTAGCTGTGTGACCCTGGGCAAGTCACTTAACCCTCATTGCCCCACAAAACAAACAAACAAACAAACAAATAAATAAACAAACAAACAAACAAATAAATAAATAAATAAAGTAGATGTTCATTTCTCCTATACAAACAGACTCTTACAACAATAGAATACTCAATAACCAGTAACTCTGACAGTCTAAGGTGTTGTTTTTTTTCAGGCTCTGAAAGATTAATGATAATAATGGGCTTCTCGGGATATATGTAAGAATGTAGTGATAAATGTTCAACAATTAGCTGTCCAAAAACGTATCTATGACAGTTTTATTTTTTAAATTTTTATTTATATTCTCTGTTTCTTATATCACCATAGTTATCCCAAGTGCATGACACACTTAATCTCTATCATTAACAATTTTTTCATTACTTCTTAAGTCTAGACAATCAACAAGACAATAAATCAAGCCCTGATATCCAAGATATCAATCATACTGCTTGCACTGAAGTGTGAGCTCACACGGAAAATTTAACAGTTGATTCTCCCTACAAGCTGGCTCCAGTACACCACTGAATACATGTTATGAAGCCTGATTACTAAATCACTCTAAGAAAGTCAGTGTGATGCATTGCAAAGGCTTAGGGTCAAGAGACCTGGGCTTAAATTCTGGCCCTGATACTTGCTAATTCTTACTACTGTAATCACATAAAGATACTAGAGCTACGCTACTAATCCCCATTCTACTAGCAGTCTGGGTCCCCAAAATGAGGCTGATACATTTCATATTAGGGTTCTGAGTAGCCCTGAGAAGTTGGGGGTATGTTTTTTGGCTTTTAAAAAATTAAATTAAAAATTTTGAGTTCCAAGCTACTTCCCTCCCTCCCTTCCAATCCCACACGAGAGAGGCCAATATTTGACAGATATATATGTGAAACTATATAATACATAGTTTTATATATGTAAGGTTTTTGTTTTGTTTTGTTTTGTTTTTAAGATCCCCCAGGTTCATTAATCCCTGTACGGGCCACCCATCTGTAAGAGCCAAATTTAATATGGGAAGAGTTAATTGGGAGGCTAGCTGCAATATTGGTACTCAGAAAACAAGGGGGGACCTCTAGGTCCAGAGCCTCCTCTCTTCCACACTGCCTCCTCCCCAATTGTTTCTCCCAGACTGATAAGAAATGAGATTAAAAAGCCTCTAAAAAAAAAAACAAAAAAGAAAACAAGGTTTATCAATGGGAACAAATTTAGAAATAAGGACAAAGACAAGCAGGAAATATGACCTGTAAACTTGCCCACTGAATTCAGCTGCTTTGCTTTTAACTCTCTCTACCCCCCTGCGTATCCCGCCTTTAACTTTCTCGCCTATGGCCATGAACTCTTCCTTCTCTCTCTCTCTCTCTCTCTCTCTCTCTCTCTCTCTCTCTCTCTCTCTCTTTCTCTCTCTCTCCTCCTTCTTCTTCTTGTCTCCTCTCCCCTCTTCTCTACCCCCCAGAATAAAAAACCCTTCTCTCACAGGAAATCCAGTCCAAACACCCACACACCCCAAGCCAATTCGCTGGAACCCCTAGGAGCGGCACCCAAGGTCAGCTGGGGCACGGGGTTTCCTTGCGTACCCCAGCTTGGCAGAGGAGCTCAGGTTTTCTGTGCATACCCCTGCTGAGCAGAGGGAGCTGGGGCATGCCCGAGGCTTTCCAATTTTAGCCAAAGATGGGGTCCCCCAAATCACAATCAATTCTTACATATATCAGTTCTTTCTCTGGGGGTGGATAGTATCTTCCTTCATAGGTCCTTTGTAGTTGATCTGAATATTCATATACCTCAGAATAGCTTGGCCATTATCATTTACTTTTTGAACAATACTGTATACAATGTTTTCTTTTTCTTTTTCTTTTTTTTTTTTTTTGCGGGGCAATGGGGGTTAAGTGACTTGCCCAGGGTCACACAGCTAGTAAGTGTCAAGTGTCTGAGGCCGGATTTGAACTCAGGTACTCCTGAGTTCTTTTGGTTTCATTTTTCATTATTCCATGCAAGTGTTTCCATGTTCTCCTAACATCAAACATCATTTCTCACACCACAATAGTATTCCATCACAACCATTTGTCACAACTTATGAATTCAGCCATTGCCCAAATGATGGGCATCCTCTCAATTGTCAGGGCCTTCCCACCACAAAAAGAGTTGCTATAAATATTTTAGAACACATAGATTCTTTTCCTTTTTCCCTGATCACCTTGGGAAACAGAACAATAGTGGTATTGCTGGGTCAAAAGGTATACACAGTTTTATAACTCTTTGAGCATAATTCCAGATTGCTTTCTAAAATGGTTGGATCAGTTGATAGTTCTATCAACAGTGTATTAATGTCCCAATTTTTCCACATTTCCTCCAACATTTGTCATCTCCTCCTTCTATCATTTTAGCCAATCTGATAGGTGTGAGATGGTATCTCAAAGTTCTTTTAGTGTCTTTCTAATACTATCACTCACAAGCCCCCACTGGTATATTTTTCTCTGTGCTTATCAATTCATACAAATTAGTCAGCTGGACTTAATTAGTTTTTAGGAATGGTATTTACTACAGTTATATAACTGGTCCAAAATATCCTCTCAAAAAGTCTGTGATGCACTCTCCCATCAACACATACAGACTCTAGGAGCCAGTACATTCAAAATAAGAGAATATATGTGACAGAGCTATAATTCAAGGCCCTGGAAGTTCTTTTGCTGAAGTCCTCAAGATATTCCCTTTATGTAAACTGTAGTTTTTCTTCCAGATACTTTGTAGAGCCTTGAATCTATCTTTATTCATTAGAGCCTGTCTTCTCAGCCCTTGATGCAGACATTACCTCCAACTGTTGCTGTCGCAGGGATAGTACTAGAATGAAATCCTCTAGTCTTCTGAAGTTCTCAAGTTCTTCCTCTAGCCAAGTGAATGTTGAGGAGATTGAGACCCAGGATGAAGAGATATCTCTTCTCCTCTCCACTCAAATGATTCCTTCATGGGGCTTTGGCTAGAATACTCTCTTCTTACTTGCCAGGCACAAAAATCTCCAGGTCCCAAAATGGCTTGCTATATAATAAACAACTCACAGGGCATGACCAAGTTTTCTCAGCCAATTTCAACACACTTCCTGTACAATGCCATTCTAGTTCAATGTCTTTCAAGGACTTTTTGTGCTGAGTCTATAATTTTTAATTGATTAATTCAGATATATTCCTAAAGTTTCAGGGCATCTCACATTCTTTACTATAAGTAGGGTGGAGTGATTGTCTAGGCTAACCTCTACCCTTACACTATGTGACTTTGAACTTAACCTTTCTTGAATTTAGTGTCCTAAGAAGCTGGGGATCATGGGACTGGAGAGATTTAGAGGGCTCATGATAGCTCTCTTTTAGTATTTTATAGGCTGTTGTAAGAAAGAGACTTGTCCTTTTTGACAAAGAGATCTAAGAAAAATAAGTAGAAGTTGCAAAGAGGCAAATTTAAGCTTGAATGAGTGAAAAGTATTTATTAAGCCAAGTACTATGTGTTTTCTAAATGTCAAGCATGTTGACAACCACTGGGGATACAAACATCAAAGCAAAGACAATTATTACTTTCAAGATGCATATATATATATATATATATATATATATATATATATATATATGCATAGGGGTGTGAGGACCAGAGAGTAGCGCTTTGTTCCATAAAGTTATAGGGATGGTGAATGGGGTTTTAATGGAGTAGATTGACATAGACCTGCCAAGAGCAGAGGAAGAGTTCTTTTAATCAATCCATGAATCAATAAGCATTAATTAAACACCTACTTGTATGCTAGGTACTGGGTTAGGCATTGGGGATACAAAAACCAAGAATGAAACAATCCTTCCTCTCAAGGGAAGGAGACAACAAGTAAATATATTCATTCATACACACACACATATGTATATATATATATATATATATATATATATATATATATATATATATATATATATATATATATATATATATATATATATATATATATATATACACACACATATATATGTATATAGATAGATAGATAGAGAGAAAGAATAATTATGGTTCCAAAGCCAACCATAGAAGAAGGATATACCACTGGCATCAAGGTGATTGGTAAGTTTGTCAAAAAGATAGTAGGGAAGGAGGAAGTGAAGTGAAATAGTAGGGCCTGCCTGAAATAGTAGGCTAGGTGAGGAATACTTTGCTAGGTGAGGCAATCTACCAATGCAAAGGGATCCCAGGGTAAAAGTTTTGGAGATGAATGTGTAGAAGCCTCCAGGGTATGAGTTTTAGTAAAAGAAATAGGGAATGAATTATTCAAAAAAGTGATAAGCTGCATTGGAAGATATTGGGTTCCCTCTCTTTTTAGGCCCTAAAACAGAGGCTAGGTATGGAATTATTGGGAATTTTGTAGAATGGTCAAGTATAGGTTAGATTAGGTATTCTCTGAAGTGCTTTATTCACTTAAACTCTGTGATGATGTGATTGATATGTATGCAGAATCTCCCAGAAAACCTTTTCAGCAAGCCAGAAAGGAGGATCATCCTCACAAGTAGTAAAATTCCTTGCTTCTCACTTTATACTTAAAGCTCTCCTTGCACCTGCAGGCATTTACCAATGGGAGCCATGGGAAAGGCTAAATGTAGAAAGCTTTACTAATCTACTATAGACACAATTCTCTTTCTCTCAGTTGTCCCTGGTATGGCAAAAGCCCTTGATGATTTTCATAGACCTTGAAGTATGAGTACGATTTCAGTAGGCAAAATGAAATGAGTATTCCTGGGAAATACTGTGAATAAACATGAGCCCAAGAAAGTCAGGAAGAAGAAAAGAGCAAGGGACATGTTCATGAGACACTGAGTAATTCATTTATGTGGAGGATAGAATACATGATGAAAAGTAATAGAAAATAATGCTGACAAAGTAGGCTGAAACTAAATTGTAATATCCTTGAATGCTCTACCAAATAGTTTGTATTTTGGTAAGCAATGGGGAGCCATTTACAGTTTTACAGTAACATAGTGATCTAATCATATCTGCATAGTACATAAAGGAAAATTAATATGGCAGTAGTGTATAAAAGGAATCAGAAGAGGGAAGACTAATGAAGAGGCCTTTACAAGTGTACAGCGGAAATAGAATCGACACAACTTGGCACCTGTTTGGAAGTAGTTTGAGAATTAGGAATAAAAATAGAAGAGTTTGTTGTTGTAGAAACCAAAGGAGCAGAGTGTTTCACAGAAGACAGTGTAGTCAGCAGTGAGAAATGCTGCAGAGAAGTCAAGGTAAATAAGGACTGAGAAAGGGCTCTTATATTAAGGCAATTAAGAAGCTTTTGGGTGTGGAGACAGCAAAAAGAAATCACTCTATCAAGATGTGTGGCAACAGACAATAGAAAAAAAAAAGATGGGAATATTAAGTTCAGTGAAAGGATTTTTAGGATTGGGGAGACGTGAGGATATTTCTAGGCAGAAGTAAAGAAGGGAAGATAAAAGAAGTAATTAAGGATGAAAGAGAGCATGGATGATTGATGTATGCAGTAGGACATGAGAAGGAAAATGATCAAAGGCACAAGTGTAAGGAAGGATTAGCTTTGGCAAGAAAAAGGCTCTTTTTCCTTAGGGAAGGAGAACAGGAGGGAAAGAGTCCTAGCTGGTAGTCATTCAGTTTGTAAGAAGGAAGGCCTAGAGAAGCAAACAAACAAAAAAAAAAAACCCTGATAAATCAACTTTGGCTTGTTAACACTACTAAATTTTCTATTTCCAAGGAAATTGGTTTGGAAATATTAACATCCAAATGTCTTAATGACAACCAAATATTAATGACCAACTTTTTTTCCCTTAAAAATACTATTGTCTTGTCATGAAGATAAAGTATTGCATCAATTAAGGCCTCTTGAGAGTTTGAAGGATAGAGTTCATTTCTACACAAGTAAATTTTGCATATTATAGCCAAATAGAAATGTCCCAAATAAAGATCAATAAATTCAACAGCTAGGACCTAGCCCTTGGGCTAGAAATAAGTAGATTTGGATTTTGGTCCTCATTCTACCATCAAATCACTCTGTGAATAACCTTAAGCAAGTGATTACACCTCCTTTTGCCCAGTTTCTTCTTGTGAAATGAGGGGATGCATTAGATCTTTCAAGACTCTTACAGGCCTATTATTCTATAGTATTGTGGTCAAGGCTAATAATTTATAAGGCTTTTTAAATCCACAAGGTTAAACTGTTATTTCATCTTTTCACATAAGTAAACATAGTCCTACTCCAATACCTTATCATTGTCTGGAAGTGACCCTGACTTTCCAAAGGTTGTTCCACTGGAGCCCAAGTTCTATCAGCCCTTATCAGACTGGGAAGGCCTTGGATACAGGCACAGAGATACACAATGGATGTTTGTTTATGGGGTGTTCAGGGAGAACTAGCACCTCTGGTGTAAGGGCTTGCTGAGTCCTTTTCAGTGCTGCTCAGCCACCTTTGGTTTCCACCTGTCATTCAACTCTCACCTGTGGCTCCAAGAAGCTATAGCATGTTCAACAATCATACCCCAATAAAGTCATCTGCCAAGTTGAAGGTAACCAACAGGCTTCAAATCTGTTGGTTAGTTAGGAGGATGTCTATCCCAAACATGTGAAGATTTCCCCCCATGAAATGGGGTGAAAGCAATTTGCTCCAAGAGGCATGAAGATGGCTGAAGCAGGCACTGGGAAGCGCTTGGAGGTTGGTCAGACATCAAAGATACCAAGGTCATCCACTGCATCCTGGGCCATCACTAGTCATCCTGACTGTTGTCTTGCCACTGGACTTCAGTGGCTTTGGTAAGGCTGATGACTCTGCCTCGCTGAAATCCAATTCATGCATGAGTTAAGACAGCATCCTCTGATGTCAAAGGTCTTCTTAGAAAGGAAGGACAAACAAACCAAAGCTAGTTGTCTGGAGTTCATGCAACATATAAGGAATTAGGTCTTGCTTAAATTAATTGATTATTTTTTACCATATGGTGATAACCTAAATAATATGCTTTATAAATTAACATGTTATTGGTTGTTTAAAAAAATATATATTATTAAGCTTCTGCAAGCATTTCCATAATCAACATCATTCAGGAGTATTGAATTGATCCACAGTAAAGACAGACTAAATTATTGGATTAGTAATTCTGTGTTATAGCCATTTCACACATCTAAAAGCCATGCTGAGCTTAAAAGGGGGCAGCTAGGTGGCATAGTGGATAGAGTGCTAGGCCTGGAATCAGGAAGACTCATCTTTCTGAGCTCAAATCTGGCCTCAGACACTTAGTTGTTAGCTGTGTGACCCTGGGCAAGTCACTTAACCCTGTTTACTTCAGTTCTTTATCTGTAAAATGAGCTGGAGAAGGAAATCCCAAATGGGGTCACAAAAATTGGACATGAATCAACAACAACAACCTTAATATATTGAAGTAGCAATGGATATATGTATGGGCATTTCTGTGGGTTTTTGGTTTTGGTTTTTCTACATTTTGGGTTTTTTATAATGCAAGATCAAACTCTGCCTAATCAGTCCTCAGGGCTTTTTAGACCTTCAGTATTTACATGAGAAATTTAATGACCATCTAAATATCAGCTTTCAGTACAGAGACCCATGTGTATCCTAAAATAACAGTCTTCTTGAAATGTCTTCAGTGATTGTCAGGGAAGCTGAGTGCCTGCCAGACTACCAAGGAATGATTAAGCTGCTTAGATCAACTCCCACAGTTGTATAATACAGCTGAGAATATATGAGCAAGGAAAAGCCATCACAGAGGCAAAAATGCCACAGGAAGAAACTAACATAAACCACACAAGCATTGGTTCCCAGAAGTATGTATGTCTCCTACATACAAATTTCTTAAATACATTGTACATAAGAGAATTGCCCAAATGTGTGTCAGACTGGAAAATAAAACTATTTCCATCCCTTTTGAACCATGAACTAAACATTTTCCACTGCATTCTTTAAGAAATAGTTTTTTTCAGATGAGCAGGTAGATTTCAGAAAAACCTGGAAAGACTTAACATGAACTGATGCTGAGTGAAGTAAGCATAACCAAGAGAACATGGTACGGGGCAGCTAGGTGGCGCAGTGGATAGAGCACCGGCCCTGGAGTCAGGAGTAGCTGAGTTCAAATCCGGCCTCAGACACTTAACACTTACTAGCTGTGTGACCCTGGGCAAGTCACTTAACCCTAATTGCCTCACTAAAAAAAAAAAAAAAAAAAAAAAAGAACATGGTACACAGTAATAGCAACATTGTGTGACGATCAACTGTGAGATAGACTTAGCTCTTCTCAGCAATGCAATGATCCAAGACAATTCCAAAAGACTCAAGATGGAAAATGCTCCCCATATCCAGAAAAAGAACTATGGAGTCTAGATGCAAATCGAAGCATACTATTTTCACTTTTTTTATTGGGTTTTTATTTTTTGTTTCTTTCTTGTGATTTTTACTTTTGTTTTGATTCTTCTCCCACACCATGACTAATGTGGAAAATTTTTTAACATGATTGTAATGTACAACCTATATCAGATTGCTTGCTGGCTTGGGGAGTGGGGAGGGAAGAAAGGGAGGGAGAAAAATATTGAACTCAAAATCTTACAAAAATGAATGTCGAAAACTATCTTTACATGTAATTTGAAAAAATAAAATAAAATATTATTAAACAATAAATAAAAATTTAAAAAGAAGTAGTTTGGGGGGCAGCTAGGTGGCACAGTGGATAGAGCATCAAACCTGGATTCAGGATGACCTGAGTTCAAATCCGGTTTCAGACACTTAACACTTACTAGCTGTGTGACCCTGGGCAAGTCACTTAACCCTCATTGCTCTGAAAGGAAAAAAAAAAAAAAAAGAAGTAGCTTTTCAGAGTTTCTCCCACTCCTTTTAGTAAGAACCAACATTTCTACTGCTTTTTCACTCTCCCATTAAAAGACTAGGAAAGGGGGCGGCTAGGTGGCACAGTGGATAAAGCACCAGCCCTGGATTCATGAGTACATGAGTTCAAATCCGGCCTCAGACACTTGACACTTACTAGCTGTGTGACCCTGGGCAAGTCATTTAACCCCCATTGCCCCACACAAAAAAAAAAGACTAGGAAAGACTGAGGCTGTCTCTCTACAGGGCTACTGGATCAATTATTTTGACTGAATTGTCTGATAAATTAAGTAATTGATTTGAATGATCCCTTTTCACTCCCCCTTAAACTTATTGAATACAAAAGTGTAATATAGATTAGGAATGGGGGGGCAAAGTTGTGGGAAATTTTCAAAATAATATGATCTAATAAGAATCTCTATATTAGAAATCTAGAGATCTAAGTTCTAGTTCAAGCTCTGCTAGTAATTTGTTCTGTTATCTTGGCTAAATCGCCTATCTTCTCCATGTTAGAAGGCAAGGCTTTTAAACTAGGCACATGCTCAGAGCAAAAAGGAAAACCTTGGTAGGAGGCTTCATACATACAACATTCAGTTGTCTGAAAACACTTGGAAGGTCCTTGGCTGGTTCCCTTAGGTAAATGTACAACTGTAGTCTTCTAGTTGGCATCAGTGAAATAGTTAACTAGAATATAACACTGGAAGCATACACCTTATTGAAAATAAGCAGAACAGTTAAAAGAACAAGAACAGCACTGAGTATTAGGCATATATGTGCACATGAGAAAATTTAGGATTCAGAGTGGAAAAGCATAATGGAGAGAGAGAGTAGTTGGATAAATGAAGATTAAAAGAAGAAACAGAAGAAATATTATCACTGGAATGTATTAAAGACTGCTTGAACAGAAGTAAGGAAAAGATTAGGAGTTTAGGAAATAGATTATATGCCTGGTATAGAGGTATTATATAGTTGTGATTGATTACTTGAATTATCCACACACCTGCTATAGCTCACTTTGTGCCAAAATTTCATTCCTCAAAAAATAAAGGAACCAACAAGGGAAAATTCTGTTCTGGATCCTATTTTCACTGGTTTCTGTGAAGAAAATGATGGGAACCTTGGGGGACATGATCACTCTATCTTAGAATTCGTAATAAAGGAAGGAAAAGCCAAGCCTCGTCTGAATGCATCTTAGATTTTGGGGAAGTAAATTCATAGGTTTTAGCAAAAGAACAGGTAGGACCCAATGGACTAACATTCTACAAAAGATCAACCCAGGAAGAATGGAAAATTTTCAAGGAAAAAAGTATAAAGTCACACCCAAAAACAACAATGTAAAGAAATATGACACAGTTGTAGTCTTCACTGTGTATCTCCAACACTACTAATGTTACTGAGATTTTCCACATTTGTTTGTGTTTCAAGTTTGTTTGTGTGGAGACCCTGACTCCTAGGACCAGAGAGCAGAATGACCCTATAACTTTGCTGCTGGACTAAGAGATGAGTCCTATTTTTATTCTTATATACTTGTATTAGGATATGTTTTATATTCAAAATGGTCACCCTGGTTGCTTGCAGTTCATCTACTTTGAATTCCCCAAGGCCAAAGGCTAAATGAGCTAAATTCACATGTTTTGTGAGAGACCCTCTTGGTGAGTGCAAACCCAAAGACATATGAATACTATTAGAGATAATTTCCCCAAAATTGAATCCAATCTATGTAAATAAACCCAAGAATTCAGTTAGAGTTTTCAGATATGTTTTAGGAGGATTTTTTGGCCAAAATATGGCACCAAAACAATCGCACTTTGTTGCTGACGGATATACATAATGACAAGAACGTCAGCTAGGTAGGTAGTGACCAATGGCCTTGTCTCTTTAATTTTTTGTTCTTGATCAAATTCATTTGCTTTCTAAGCCAGATAAGATTTTAGGAGTAACTAAAAGTATTCTAACTTTAATCCAAATTGTTATCTGTAACAAAGGACTTTGTTCTCTGCCCAGACATAAAAATCTAGATGAAAGACCAAATCACAGTTTTCTGGGCAGTCTTCCTGGTTTTGTTAACTGGACATGGTGGCTATGATCAGGAAAATGTTTTATCCACTATACTCCAGCATACTGAAGCTGAGATGACTTAGCTGCCTCTGAAGAGAAGAGCTAAAAATCTCAGTAAAGTCTATCTGCCCAGCAAGCCACCACTGAAACACTCAGTCAAGAACATGAGACCAGCAAGGACCAGAAGAATAACATGCCAACAGAGTATGTAATAAGTGTACAATACCCAAAAGAGTATTCTGAAACAGTAGGCATCATAGACACTACAAGTGAGCTCATCAAGAGCAATGTGATAACACCAGAAGACATCAATGAGATGACATCATTAGAATACATGGTTGGTCTTTTAGTGCAACAAGTGTGAGTTGTATAATGTATCCCCCCTCCACATATATTTCCCACATATTATTATTGCTGTTGTTGGGGAGTTTCAGTTGCACCCAACTCTTTGCGACCCCATTTGGAGTTTTCTTGGTAGATATCGGAGTACATTGCCATTTCCTTCTCCAACTCATTTTACAGATGAGGAAATTGAGGCAAACAGGTTAAGTGACTTGCCAAAGGTCACACAAGTAGTGACCTGAGGCTGGGTTTGAACTCAGGTCTTCCTGACTCCAAGCCTGACACTTTTGTCCACTGTGCCACCTATCTGCCTACATATTTCCCATATGAAGACCCTTTATATATGATCCCTTATGCATGTGATGCCTTTCTGGATGGAGATCAGTCAGCTGATCAGTTGGAATGTATTAAGTGACTAGAATATGCTTGTATTCTGGGCTTTTAAATTAAATGGTACCATTTAGTTGGTCAATTTTGCTTAACTCCTTTTCCTTTGTTAGGAGGGAAGCCTCAATAAGGAAAGGTGGGATGGGACAATATATCAGGA
This sequence comes from Dromiciops gliroides, assembly GCF_019393635.1. Taxonomy (NCBI): domain Eukaryota; kingdom Metazoa; phylum Chordata; class Mammalia; order Microbiotheria; family Microbiotheriidae; genus Dromiciops; species Dromiciops gliroides. Next base: position 251,071,033 of record NC_057862.1, read on the forward strand.
TAGGACAGTAGTGTAAAAAACAAAAGGTATAAATAGAAGTGGGGTTTATTTGTTTGTTTTTAATTCTTACAAAAGGTAAGTTTTAGTTGCAAATGGAAAGCCATATTGTTTGTCAACTTAACCTGCTACTAGCCCAATAAGCTACTTCCCAGTTTTGGGAAGGAGGGTATAATCAATCACCTTCCAGGAATTAATTCATCTGCCTGAATGGACTAAATTATCATATTCATTAATACTCCTAGAAAGAACTGAACTCATCTAATAATAATTGCATCTAACAATAATTGATTGCTGTAAGAAACATGTCTAGGAAGCTTCTAACCTCAGTGAACTGAGATGAACTAATGTGTAAGGTGGTTCATATACCCTCTAAGATTAGAGACTATCTCTTGTGGTGAGACTATCTCTTGAAAAAAATTAAGGAAGTCCCTAATTCCTTCTTGGATTAAGGATTTTTAAATGAAACCTAACAATAAGTGCAGGGAATTTTAGTCACTATTTCCCTTCCAGTAAATCATGAAAATGCTGGTGTGATATGTGGTAACACTGTAAGAAAAAAAAAACAGTTAATATGAATGAGCTCTTTTTCTGAATAATGCCACATGTTAGGGCAGGCATACAAGGTAAGATGCCCATCCCCAGTCCTCTAATAAAGTGATGTCATCAATAGGGATGGCAGTATTTGTGCTAGTAAGCAAAACAAATCCACTACATTTTATTCTTTATACAATTTTATTTATTTAATTAATTTATGGAATGAGACAAGCACTTCTATAACATAGTATAATAAAAAGATTATAGTACATGAAACTGGAAGTCTATTATATACAACTTGCTATTCTTTTTTTTTTTTGTGAGGCAATTGGAGTTAAGTGACTTGCCCAGGGTCTGTCTGAGGACGGATTTGAACTCAGGTCCTCCTGAATCCAGGGCCAGTGCTCTAGCCACTGGGCCACCTAGCTTCCCCATGCTATTCCTTTTAAACATATAATAAAGTTATCATGTAAATTTCTTTTTTCCCCTTTTTTCTTCTTTCCTCACCCTAAAGATGGCTATCATTAGACATAAATATGTATATGTGTATATATGTAAAATCATTGTATACATATTCCTATTTATCAGTTCTTTCTCTGGATGTAGATAGTGTCTTCCTTTATATGTCCTTTGTAGCTTAATTTGGGTATTTAAAATAATCGAAATGATTTATCAACTCTAAGTTGACTGTAAAACAATATTTTTGTTATTATATACAATGTTCTCTTGGTTCTGCTCATTTTGCACTTCATTATTTTGTGCAAGTCTCTCCATGTTTTTCTAAGATCATCAAGCTCATCATTTCTTATAGTAGTTATCCCATAACAAACATACCACAACTTGTTCAGCCATTCCCCAGTTTAGGGGCATCCCTATAATTTCTAGTTCTTTGTCACCACAAAGAGTATTTTATTCTAATAAGGAGATAGAAATGTGTGGTAGATATGCATACTAAACTTGAAGTCAAAAACCTTTCAACTAAAACTTCTCTCTCCAAAGTTACCAGTGATCTCTTAATTGCCAAATCCAAAGACCTTTTCTCACTTCTCATTCTTCTTGATTCCCATGCAGCTTTTGACACTTCCTGTCATCCTTTTGATATTCTCTTCTCTTTAGGCTTTGGTGACACTTCTCTCTTTGGTTCTCTTCCTACCTTTCTGATCCCTCCTTCTCAATCTCCTTTACTGGATTGTTATCCAAATCATGCCTGCTATCCCTGGGTGTCCCCAAGGCCTTGTCCAGGGCCTTCTTCTCCTTCCATATCATTTCACTGGATGATCTCATCAGCTCCTGTGGTTTCAATTAGCATTCCTATGCAGATGAATCTCAGATTTATTCTCCATCTCTAATCTTTTTCCTGACCTCCACTCTCATCTTTCCAGTTACCTATTGGATACCTCAAATGGGACGTCTTATAGACATCTTGAGCTAAACACCAGTAAAATGTTATTCATTATCTTTCTCCCAAGACTTTTCCCTCTTCCTTACTTCTACTATCTTTCCAAGATCCCAGTCTTATAACCTAGAAATCATCCTCAACTCTTTACTCACAGTCATCTCCCACATCTAATCAGTTTCCATGTTCTGTCATTTCTCCGTTTGTGACATCTCTTACATACACCCCCTTCTCCCCTCTGACACTGCCACCCTGGTACAGGCTCTCATCACCTCACACCAATCATCACCTGGATTATTTCAATAGCCTGCTGGCTGGTTTGCCTGCCTCAGCTCTCTCCCCACTCCAGCACATCTTCCATTCAGCTGTCAAAGTGATCTTTCTTTTTTGTTTTTTTAGTTTTTTTTTTTTAGTGAGGCAATTGGGGTTAAGTGACTTGCCCAGGGTCACACAGCTAGTAAGTGTTAAGTGTCTGAGGCCGGATCTGAACTCAGGTACTCCTGACTCCAGGGCCGGTGCTCTATCCACTGCGCCATCTAGCCGCCCCTATCAAAGTGATCTTTCTAAAGGGCATATCTAACCATGTCCCATATACCAGTCCCTTTCAATAAACTCTAGCGAGTTTCTATTACCTCCTAGATCTTATACCTTACTCCCTTCCATATATTCTGTGATCTAGTGATATTAGGTCCTTGATATTTCTCACACAAAACTCATTTCCCAACTCCAGACATTTCCACTGGCTGCCTCCCATTCCTGGAACTTTTCCGCCCCTCACTTCTGCCTCCTGAATTTCCTTGCTTCCTTCAAATCTCAGCTAATGTTCTACCTTCTGCAGAAAGCCCTTCCCAGTCTTCTTTAATCTTAGTCCTTTCCATCTAAGATTATCTTCAGTTTATCCTGGAGGCATTGTGGGGTAAAGGGAAGATCAAAGGACTACTAAGTTTTCCAAATGTTCCTAAATCAGTTTTTAAAATGTCAAATCTGGAGAAATAGATGATGGGTGGAAGTGTTAGAGGAGCATGCCTTTGTGTGGTATACCCTTCACCCATCCCTGAAGCCCTTGCACACAGAAACTTTTTCAGGTTCCTATTGAGGATGATGGTGATTGGAAGCTGAAGAGTGGTTGAGAATTGATGGGAACTGAGAATAGGCCCAGTGGAAGCAGCAGATGATTAAGTTTTACCTTAAAAAAATTGAAGACTATTTCTTCTCAGCAGAAGCTGATAGAAAAGAAAGCCCTTGAGAGACAACATACAAACCAAACATCATCTAGACTAGTCAGTGAACCCATTAAAGTTATCTATTGTCATATATTATCTGAAACCAGTAAATATGATCACACTTTTCACAAGAGCTAAAAGTTCTCCTCTTTATATGTGGAAGCTTATCTTTTACGGTATAGTGACATATGTAGCAGGGAAAATTTTGATTCAACTCCCCCCTTCCCTAGTTGATGTAAGCTAGGAAGTAAGGGAAAAATAACAGTTTAGAACTATTAATGTGTTAATAAAATACAACGGTATCTACAGTGTGTAGGCCCTGTTATTTCTTTATGAATGCAAAGTTGTTCTCAGATTAAATTGGAAGGGCAGCTGGCCATTGTCTTGGTGAAGATTGGCCTCACATTTGGATGTCATTAAAAAGTAAATGACCTGCCAAGCTCTAGAGATAGTCTGAGAGTTCAAGAGTTTGAGGCATTCAAGGAAGGGAACTGCTTTGTGTGGTGTGACCCTTTCACCTCACCCAGAGGGCAGCAGGTCAGGAGGCAATTTTTTATCTCCTCTCCCCTTCATTCCCCCCACATTACACATCAGCAACAAATACAAAGATGAGTAGCATTACAGGAAGGAAGCAGCTTCAATGACATCTGGAAGGAAAGAGAGTCAACTATGAATTCAAAAAAGAGCTAGCCTTGGTAGCCTTGGTAATAGAAACTAGAAAGAAAAAACTCTCAGGGAGCTCAGCAGAGTGACCTGCATTCAGCAGGACATAGCCTGAGGACAGATAACACAAGAAAGAACTCCAAGGCTTACAGTACTGAAGGCATGAATTAGCTTGGCCACATATATTTCCTAAATGCATGTTCAAAGTTCATGCCCAGGCTTCCAATGGATACCATGTGTCTCTGTGCCCCAGGTTTATGGGAGAAATGTTTTGTAGCTACTGTTCTTACCATGTCTTTGCTTTGAACTAATTATATTTATTGGCTACTAAATTTCAGCTCACCAGTGGGGGCTCGTAATCTATAATGTTAACAGCATATGCCCACAAGGCACCTTGGAACCTTGCAGTATTTGCAAGGCCCAACCTGAAAAGCTGTGAGTAGTGAGTTGAAGATACAGTACAGAAGATGTGCCAAATACAGAATGCTCCCAAAAGTATTGGTGCAGTTTTAAGCTATTAAACCTTATGTAAAGTACTATGCAAACCTTAAAGTGACATCCTCTTTAGTGCCTTCCATCTGAGACTGAATTCTAAATACTTTGTATATACAGGCAGCTATGAGTACAGTGGATAGAATGCTTGGAGTCAGGAAAACCTGAGTTCAAATCCAGCCTGACATTTAGTAGCTGTGGTATTCTGGGCAAGTTACTTAACCTCTATCTACTTCATTTCTTCAATTATAAAATGGGAATAATAAGTGCTAATATCTACCTCACAAGGTTCTTGTGAATATCAAATGAGGTCATATTAGTAAAGCATTTAATAAACATTTAATTAATACTATTTCATTTCCCCCTTCCCTTGTAAGTATACAGTTATTTATTTACATGTTGCCTCTACCCATTAGAATATGAAGTCCTTGAAGGAAGGGGCTATGTTTTAGACTATCTTTTTATCTCCATGCTTAGCATGGTACCTGGCACCTAATAAATCCCCAATAACTGTTTGTTGACTGATTTCTATAGAAATGTCAATTTACTACTACTACTACTACTACTACTACTACTACTACTACTACTACTATTACTACTACTACTACTACCACCACCACCACTACTACTACTACTACCACTACTACTACCACTACCACTACTACATGAAAGGTCAGAAAGGTTGACTGACCCCACAGCTCTAAGTGGGCCACTGAGCTTGAAGTTAAATCAGATATTGCCATTCCTGGAGGAAGAGATGTAAAATAGATGTCAATTCAAAGTCCCACTATCCCTTTGATATTTATGAAGTAGTCACCAGACTTTCAGTGAACTGCAGGAAAGGCAGCAGACAGCCATATAACAAGACTGGGTCCTTACTGGCCTCATTTAACCACTTGGGGAAATTTCCAGAATGTGAGGGGCACAGATACAATTAAAACTCAGACCTTTCAGCATTACTTTGCTCATAGTCACTTCAGACAAGCTGGTAAGAACATACCCTGAAAAAAAAATTGTTTCTCAAAAGGAATTTATTTGCTTTTTATTATTCAGCTAAACTGACTGCTTGGTTGCTTCAGAACTACTTTTTCCTCTTTTTCAGGGCCCTAAAGAATTCATTAGAATAGAATGGGTACTATCAGAAACTACAGAATTAAGCATCTACCAATTAAAACCTGGTCTTTGATTTTGCCACTCACTTGCACAGCCTGAAAATCTGAATGTGAATGGGTAGTTAAAGGATTGTAACCTATTTAGACTTTGTATTCAAAAACTGTGCAAGTCCCATCTGTTAGACTTATATAACTTCAGAGCTGAAACAGTTTTCAATGCAGGATATGCTGCATAAATAGAACAATTTCCAGTAAGGAGATTAAGGTTTCTTTGCTAGGAAAAGAAAAAGTTACTGGAAATTCTGACATTTCAATGAGCACAAATAAACCTTGTTCCTAAATACATAACCTATCATGAAAGATTTATTTCACTGACACCTTTTTGTGGGATCTGGATGTGTGATTTCATTGAAGTAGAAACTCCTTCCACCAATGCAGATCCAGCAGCTGTCTTCGATTTATAGTAAGGAAGAAAAAGAAGCATTTATCAAGTACTTACTAGGCACTATGCCTAAGAACTTTAGGGCAGCTAGGTGGCTGAGTGAATAAATTACTGGGCCTGGAATCTCTGAAGTCGCAACTTCCTGAGTTCAAATCTGACCTCAGATACTTAATAGCTGTGTGACCTTGGACAAGTCATGTAACTCTGTTTGCCTCAGTTTCCTCATCTGCAAAATGACCTGGAGAAAGAAATGTAAAACCACTCCAGTATTTTTGCCAAGAAAATTCCAAACGCGATCACAAAGAGTAGGACATGACTGAAACAACCCAACAAAAAATGCTAAGTGTTTTACAAATATTATCTCAGTTTATCATTGCAACAAAGACAGGTGCTATTATTATCCCCCATTTTGCAGTTGAAGAAATTGAGGTCTGAGTGACTTGACCAAGGTCACATAGCTAGTAAGTATCTGAGGCCAGATTTTAATTCAGGTTTTTCAGGCTCCAGGACAGCACTGAAGCATGAAGTTACCTTAGAGGTTGTCAGTCAACAAATGGACAAGCATTTTAGTGCTTGCTATATGCCAGGTTCTAATTTGCCTGTAACCATTTGGTCACTGTTCAACAGAGATATGATTTGAACATATACCTTCCTGGCTCTTTTTTCATGATTTTCTTGTATCACTCTCATTTCTCTTTCTATTTTTTCCTTTACCTCTCTTACTTTGTTTTCAAAGTCCTTTTTGAGCCCTTCTATGGACTGAGACCAATTCACATTTTTCTTGGAAGCTTTGGATGTAGGAGCTTTGACTTTGTTATCTTTTTCTGAGGGTATAATTTGATCTTCCTTGTCACCATAGAAACTTTCTATGGTCAGCATTTTTTCCTGTTTGCTCATCTTCCCAGCCTATTTCTTGACTTTTAACTCTCTGTTAAAGTGGAGCACTGCTTCCAGGGTGGAGGGTGTACTGTCCCAAGCTTCAGAGGGTTTGAGCAGCAGTTCTCAGAGATACTTCTAGGAATTTGTAAGTCCTTAGTTCTTCCAACATGGTATGATTTAAGGAGAGGTATGTTCACCACTCTTCTGGGCTGTGCTCTGGTCTGCAAGCAACCACAGGCCTGCTTTTCTGCCCTGGAACTATGATCAGAGTCCTGCTCCACTGTGGCTGCAAGCACTTGTATGCTTGTGCTCCTCCCTGACCTGAGACCGCCACCCAAGACTGTGACCATCTGTGGGCTGAGTTCCAGAAGCACTTGCTGCCAAGGCTGATTCAGAGGCTCCAGAGGTCTGTTGTGGTTTGTTGGGGCTGATCTGTGCTGGGGTTGTGTTGCCTGTGCTGGGCTGTGCTCCACTCTCACCCAGGTGCAACAGACCTTTCCTGTCAACCTTCTAAGTTGTCTTTAGCTGGAAAGTTATTTCACCTTGTCCCTTTGTGGGTTCTACTACTCTAGGAATTGTCTTATGGCATTATTTAAAGATTTTTGGAGGGGTCTTGGGGAGAGCTCACACAAATCACTGCCTTTCCTCTGCCATCTTGGTTCTATCCCCCTCTTCATGGCTCTAAGACCAACCCATAATCTATTCTCCTTCTTTCACCTTTATTACTGCTTTATGATCTTTCTTAATCCTCTTCCTTTTCAGTCTATTCTAAAAATGTACCCTTATTTTACTGAAGAACCGAATTCTAATTCTGTTATTCAATTCATGAAGGAAGCAATGTTGATAAAAGCAGTACAAGGTAGAAAATACTGTATCCCAAACTGTGTGGTTAATTTTTCCTCCCAACAGCCATGCCATTTCATCCTGTGGTCTTCATCCCTACCCTATACCCTTCTGGGTGCTAGCTATTCCCAAAAGTTCACACATATCTTCTCCTTGCACAGATTGTTATCTACAGAGTCACAATACTCTCAGAGAAAGTGACCTCCCAATACTGAAACTGCCTCTAGATTAAATTTATCATGAGGTCCTTATCTCCCATCACAAACACACCTGAATTTCCCCTTAGGTGTACTCTTTAGGGGTCTCATTCTTCCTTTAGTGTTGAGACTCTTTTCGATCTCTCAGACTCAATCACTCCTTTCTGCTACTTCTTCCATTCTCCTTCAGCTCTACTTCTTACCAAGAGATTATGGAAATCATCATTTCTTTACTGTTCACCTTAGTACCAGTTTATCACCAATTTTTTTTCTCTCTTTCACCTCTTTTCTCCCCATTTATGCTTCCTTCCACTCTGTAATTTAGTCTTACAAAATGAATTTATTCAGCTGTAGGAGTTATGGGATTTAGTACATGGTACTTCAGTTCTGTTCCTCCATTTTCACTTTTTATTTTCCTTTCAGGTCTGCTTTATATTTATCCTTTTGGTTTTTTATTTTAAATCTCTTCATGACTCACCCCCCCCCCCACCTTTTAAACCCTTTAATGTTCTCTCTTGCTCTCATTCTTATTCTCTCTTTTACTCTCTCTAATCTCCAAAAAATAGTAAGCATGTTTATTTATTTATTTCATTACTTAAAAATTATTTTAAAATAATTGCATTTAACTATGGAAAAAAGAAAGTTAATGGCTCCTATTGTGAGAAAAGTAAGCTTTTAATTTTATGTTTATTTCAAGCAACGTTTGCTGGACCTTTTTCTAATGAGTTTTTCCAAGTGGATTCTTTGATCTTTACATCTGTTATCTATTAATAGCTAGATTTATGTGATACAAAACTACATATTTTAAATAAAGGGTTCAATAAAATTAAAAATAAATAAAAAACCTAATTTTAAATCCCCCCTAATTGCATTTATTTATCTTTCTTGTGTTTCTGTTCCTTGGATTACTTTCCAGTCATAGATTATATTCATATTATGTTCCTTTGTTAAATGCCCATCTTTTTCCATTGGTGATTAGATTCCATTTCCCTGCTCATCCTATCTTCATTGATTTTGCACATTCAAATGCATTGAATTTTTATATTATCAAAATTGTTTTTTTTTCGGTTAAGAATTCTTCCCCTGGGGAAGCTAGGTGGTGCAGTGGATAGAGCACCGGCCCTGGACTCAGGAGGACCTGAGTTCAAATCCAGCTTCAGACACTTGACACTTACTAACTGTGTGACCCTCGGCAAGTCACTTAACCCCAATTGCTTCACCAAAACAAAAAAAAAAAGCAAAAAACAAACAAACAAACAAACAAAAAACCAAGAATTCTTCCCCCAATGATGGTGATGAAAGCTACCTCCTCATGTTTTCTCCACTTTAAAAAATGATGTGATTTTTAAAATAATCATGTTGTATATTCATTTTGAGTTTATTGTGGTGTATGGTATAAGATGATGATTTAAATCTAATTTCTGCCAGAATGCTTTCTAGTTTTACTAGCAGTTCTTATATTTATTTAAAAGAGAGTCTCCACCCCCCCCCCAATTTACTGTCGTAGATTTATCAAACACTGGGCTACTGAATTTTATTGCTTCTGTTTCTTTCTTATCTACTCCACTGCACTGATCCTTTTTTCTGCTTTTTAACCAGTACCAAATAGGTTTTGTTTTTTTGTTTGTTTTTTTGGTGAGGCAATTGGGGTTAAGTGACTTGCCCAGGGTCACACAGCTAGTAAGTGTTAAGTGTCTGAGGTCAGATTTGAACTCAGGTCCTCTTGAATCCAGGGCCTGTGCTCTATCCACTGCACCACCTAGCTGCCCCTCAAATAGTTTTGATGACTACAGCTTTATAAAACAATTTCAGGCTTGTAATACTGTGTGTGCTCCCTTCATATATTTTTTCCTCACCATATTTCTTGAGATTTTGTTCTTCCAAATTTTTAAATATTTTATTTATTTATTTATTTTTAGTGAGGCAATTGGGGTTAAGTGACTTGCCCAGGGTCACACAGCTAGTAAATGTTAAGTGTCTGAGGCTGGATTTGAACTCAGGTCCTCCTGACTCCAGGGCCAGTGCTCTATCCACTGTGCCACCTAGCTGCCCGGTATGTCATTTTTATTCTGTTGACACAGCCCAAACACAAGCAGTGTCAATCTCGACAATTATTTGTCTCCTTTCATTTCTTTAAAATATGGTTTGTAGTTCCATTTATATAAATATTTTAAGGATATTAGTATTCAGATAGCTTATTTTGTAGTTATTTTAAATTAAAATTCTCTTACAGTTTCTTCCTAATTTTTGTTAATATTACATAGTGTACACAAGCTCTAAGGCTACTATCCAAAATTCTCATTTGCATAATCAGGTTGGGTCAGCTTCTACATAAGGCCTTTCCTAACCTCCATTTATTAGTGTGCTCTCCTCATGTGTATATCATATTTTGTAATTACTTGTGTGTGTGTGTATATATATACATACATGTATGTGTATATATATATATATATATATATATATATAGAGAGAGAGAGAGAGAGAGAGAGAGAGAGAGAGAGAGAAAATCTCTCCCCCCCCCCCAATAGAACTAAGAACTTTGAGGGCAGGGGATATTTAATTTTTTCTTTGTCTTTGTGCCAATCCAGTGACTTGTATACAAGACCAACTTAATACTCTTTGATTAGCAGCAATGATGACAACCCTATCTTTTCCCAAGACATAGGTTTCTTTCCTAGAACTTCCTTAGTAATGCTTTTTAAATTGCTTCTGAGCCATTTATGACTCCATCTTGAGATGTACTCAGTCACTCATTTGTTGACCTGCAATGATAGTAGAGAGGTTTGTTGTTTTCCCAGCCTTGGTACTTGTCAAACCTGATGACCACTACACACTTCTAGTGACTTACAAGGATAAGGCTGATGGAGATCAGGACCAATAGTAAGAAACAGAAATATGTGTTCAGTCCCACCAAAATCAAGGTTATAAGAGAAGAGAAGGTCAACCCCAAGAAAATCCAGGATTTTGGCACTCAATTCCCCATAGTTGACCAAGGAAGGGAGGAAACCTGGAAGCTCATTGAATTGTTTAGGTTTTGGAGAACTCATAATCCCAGACTGGTTATAGTAATGGTGCCTATATACAAGGTCATCCATAAGTCTACCTCTTGTGGAGCCCAAGAACATAATATAGTCCTAGAAGATCTCAAGTGGATTATCCAATAGTCTCTCCCCCTTGGCCCTTATGATCCTGTAGGGTCCATGTTTTTGTATGTCTCTTTCTAGGATGAACAGTCTGAATGGAGCCTTTGGGTGCCATCTATGGGTGGCAAGACCAAATGACCATAAGACTTCTGGTGCTATAAGTTCCCCAAAGCGGCCATTTTCTATACCAGTTTTGAAAAACATTTGTTCTCCTCTCTCCTGGGTCTTAGTTGCTACTACACAGGGTCAAATGATCACCCTTAATCCAGAATAGCCAATATGTTTCTGGACTTCCTTTGTCAACTATGGGGAATTGAGCCCCCAAACTTTCCATTTTCTTAGGGTTGACCTCTTCATTTATAGCCTTTATTTCAGTAGAACTGAACACATCTTTTTGCCTGTGACCTGTTGGTCTTGATCTCAATCAGAATTATCCTTCTAAGTCACCAGAAATGAGTAGTGGTCATCAAGTTCAAATTGAGTGATAAAAACTGTCATTTTTAATAAAATGGAATAAAATGGGAATCCTCTATGACTAAATGGAAATAACACTCAAAATTGTGCCCTCTCGGACCAACATGACAGGACTCTACCACTAGTTTAAGCCTCAATTTCCTGCTTCTTCCAATAACCCAGTGAGCTCCTACATAATAGGACCTGACTTCTCAGCAATGCTATGTTTCCTGAATCACTCATAGTTCTGCTCTGCCAACTATTAAAGAGACATGTGCCATTGGACTTCCATGGTCAATTATCTGGATAAAAGGAAATACCTTGAGGAAAGGGGGTTCTAGCAAGTCCTCCTTGTGGGTTTTAATCTACATGGTCAGTATATGAAAGAGCCTTGAGAAGCAGATCAGATGAGAAACTCATTTACAGTGATGAATTATGGCCTTGGTCATTTGACTGTCTGAGTGCTCTGAGGCCTATAGAGAAAAGAACCAGATATTCAAAAACAGTTCCTTTGAGAATAGAACCAATGGAGGAACTTTGTCAATACCTCCCATCACATATTGTTGTTGTCTAGTGTTCATTCTTCATTTTCAAAGAGGACCAATGACATCATGGGAGTGATGTCTTGATTGCAAATTAATTGGAAGTGAGGCAGAGTGCGAAAAGGCATCAGCCTTACTCTCTCTCCTCCAGAATCATCAGAGTCCAGTAGCAAGACTTAAGTCAAAACAATTGGTGATGGCCCATCACATCATACATAGATATTTGTGTGACATGTTAGCACCTACTAATTGGACTCCCAGGAGAGAGTATAGCCTGACTGGGAAACACTAAAGAAATGGTGGTAGAAAGTCTCACTATCAACTCTGGCATCAGAAAAGTTTCTGTGCAAGTAGATATTTCAATACAGATACCATGAAAAGAATCAGTGACTGTCACAAGTTTTGTCATCTATGTTGTGATCCTGCTGTTCAATATCAATGTTTTACACACACAGACTCACTGTTATCTATAAAAAAAGTATCACCCACCACGTATACCATATCATTAATATCAAAAACTGAGTCATTCAAAAGGGAGAAAATGAAGCCTGAGATTTCTTATTTCATTTTCTTTCATGTTTGGATATTCTTTTTGGTGAGCTAGAGAGGGTGGGGAGTGATTTTTGTTTTATTTTTTTCTCTCTTTTTGGATTAGAGGTTGTTTTCTTCTCCAGTGCTACCTCTGGGAGTTTTCTCATGTCTCTGAGATTAGGATTATCCAGTAATGTCCCTAATGCCATTTTACAGTTGGAATGTCCTCTAGAAGATGTCTGGGACCTTACTACCAAGGGATTGAGAAGAATAGAGTATGGCTTTTCCTAAAAGTCAAAGAAGCTGTCCCCAAAATTTGATTGGTGCAGGAGACTAAAGTTTAAGACATGTTGCTTCTGATGCAAGCTTCCTGATTGCCAAAGAACATAAAAGTGGACAGCTCATATGGAGTCAGAGACCTACAGACTTGGCTACTATGCCATGGGTGTACAAGTCACTAAATTCTGACCAGCTGACATGACTTATTCTGTATTGATATAAGGGGGCTCATGTCAACTTAAGTCAAGTACGATATCCATTCTGATTATCCTTTACATGCTATTTACATGTTAAATGTTAAGTTCCTTTTGTTGATTGTTAAATGTTAAACCTAGCTTACTATAACTTCAATGCATGGATATAACATGTTCACAAAAATTTTAGAGAAATGAAAATGTAGTATATAATTTGTAAATATTAGTTTTCTTTTGGTCACTTTAAAAATGCATATCATCTTTAATCTTCTCCATTTAAAAAAATTTCCATCTTGAATATCTTTCCCTAAATGACATTAAAATTATGTGTCTTAAGCATGGATTTCTTTAGTACTTAGGCTATTTATTGTTCCCAGCTTCATCTTTTTAAATATCATTGCTGCTTCTTCATATACATAGTACACTGGGTACAATTGTGGTAGAGTTTCACTGCCATTGCTGAAAAAGAATATATGACCATGGAAGTACCAGAAAATCTTTTTCCATTTTCCATCTGTTTTTTGTCCTAAGGTCAGTTTCATTTACAAATGCTTCTTTTATAATCTTGCTTTATCTTTAGAATAAGCTAGTAGATCTCATGTCAAACTCTACTCTTATTTCTCCTCAGCTGCTATTCAGTGAGGTAATTGTGTTCATAATCTTTTGTATTCTCCTATAATATTTATGACTCTTTAATCTAAACTGATGTTGATTTGTCTACCCCATCTTTTCACTTCATAAGGAGATTTTCTGACTGTGACAGTTTCTAGGCTCTTTTAGTCTCTTTATTATGGTGAGTATTTTGCATTGGTTGAACTTTTCAAGAAGAGTTTATCATCAAAGTCAATATCTTTACCTTTATCCATTGTTGACAGATCAAGTTGTAACAATCATAAATCAAGGCAGTGTCTTTTTAATTTATTTTATTTTATTTTTCTGAAGCTGGTGTTGAATTTAACCTTTACTCTAACCAATGGGCTACAGATGTGGCTACTGAAATGACTTCTATGTTGATAACCAGTCATTTCCTTTCTGTTAAGTTATAGTCAACTATAAACTGATCACAAGACAGGACTATGTTTCACTTTTGGCTTTGTATCTTCAGAGCCATGCATATACTACTATAGATACTTAATAAATGCTTGTTGAATTGATAAATATTTTATTTTTGTGATGTTGCATCAAAGCAGGATGATGGGAAGAGACTTTATGGATAAAGAAGATTAATCTCACAGCAATGTGAGAGCAAAGGGTCTCAGAGCCTAGTGTTAGGGATGATACAGAAACAAAAAGGAACAGATGCATTTGAGAGATATTGTGGGTAGAGAATCAACAAGTTTTGGAAACTCATTATATCGAGGAGGAAGTAGAGAGAAGAGTGAAAGATAGCAACAAGTAAGTTTCAACTATTGACAACTAAATGAATGGCAGTGCCAGTGAGAGAAATAATGAAGTCAGGAAGAAATATCTATTCTGGTAAACTAACAAAACTGATAAGCTAAGCTGCTACTAAATGCATAAGATGATTCCTTCTGTAAATATTATATTTGCATTTTAATAGGAGTCTCCTGAAGATACAGATCAGTCAATTAACACTATTATTTCCTGTGTGTCAATCAATGAAATATTTATTAAGCACCTACTATGTGCTAGGCACCATGTTAAGTGCTGAGGACACAAAAAGAATGAATGAAACAATCCTTACTTAAAATGATCTTATATTTTAACAGAGAGACAATAATGACACATATACAAAATAAATATAAGGAGGATAAATTAAAAGCAGTTAAATACAAGATAGTTTGAGAAAGGACAGTAGCAGGTGAGGGTGCTAGGAAAAGCTTTGAGTAGAAAGTGGTGTTTGAGCTGTGTCTTGAAGGAAAGAAGAGATTCAATGAGGCAGAGGTGAGGAGGAAAGAATAATAAGAATAACAATAACAACAACATTTAAATAGTGCCTACTATTTGGTGGTTGTTTGTTCATTTTTTGTGGGGCAATGGGGGTCAAGTGACTTGCCCAAGGTCACACAGCTAGTGAGTGTCAAGTGTCTGAGGTCGGATTTGAACTCAGGTCCTCCTGAATCCAGGGCTGGTGCTTTATCCACTGCACCATCTAGCTGCCCAAGCATGTCATCTTGAAAGTGGCATATGTTGATGAATTTCTCTGAACAACCAAATTTCACCATAATCTTCCACAGGCCCTCACAACTGACAATATCAAAAGCCTTGATTAGAGCAACAAACATTATGTACAGACCTCTCTGTTCTTCTCTGGGAATTTATCCTGGAGTTGTCAGGCAACAAACAAAACATCAACCATTCTGTGACCCTCTCAGGCAGGTGACCATCTTCCAGAGGAAAAACTGATTAAGGAAGACTCTGTCAAGGATCTTGTCATAAATGACTGGTAGAGAGGCCCCCTGTGATTGTGACAGGACAGCCTGCTTTCTTTTCCTTTATAGAGATGGACAATGAAGGCATCCTTAAGCTCCTGGGGGATGAATTCCTGTTGCCATATAAACTGGAAGATTTCAGTCATCTTCTGTATGAGTAATGGACCCCCTGCCTTGTAGATCTCCACTGGGAGGGAATAAGCTCCAGGCATTTTGCCACACAGAGGAACTTGATGGCATTTGGTACTTCTTCTTCAGTTGGAGATTCAGCTAGAGGGGAACTGATTACAACCTGAGGCATACAATCAATGGCTTCAGCATTGATTGATGACAATCTGTTAAGAAGTGTTCAGCTCCAGGATCATTTACTTGTCACTGATCAGTGTGATTCCATCAGCACTGAGTAGTTGAGAGACCCCAGAGCTCTTTGGTCTATAAATAATTTTCAGGGCATCATGGAAGTGCCTGGGATTACTGCTGTCAACAACAATAATAACATTTACATAGTACCTACTGTGTGGTAGGCCTTATGCTAAGCACTTTACAAATATTACATAAATGCATTCTATTCAGTGGGAAGCCAATACCTAGAACAACAAAGGAGATGGAGTGTCATGAGTGAGGAACAGAGAGAAGTCCAGTCAGGCTGGATCATGGGGCATGAGAAAGTAAGCGATAGAGAGAGTGAGTAATGTGCAGTGCTACTGGAAGATATGGTGGGGTTGTGCTGTGAAGGACTTTAAAAGCTGATCAGAAAAGTTTACATTTGATTCTAGAGGCAAGAGGAAGTGACTAGAGTTGATTGAGTAGGGGACTGACATGGTCAGACCTGCACTTAAAAAAAAATTATTTTGGCAGCTGTGTGAAGGATCTATTGGAATAGGAGGGACTTGGGTTAAGGAAATCTTTTTAGGAAGTTATTGCAACATTCCAAATGAGAAAAAATGAAAGCCTACATTGTGCAAGTGGAAAGAGAGGTAATTATATAACAGACATTATGGGAAAAGAAATAAAATTAGACAACTGATGTAAATGAAGTTTGAGTAAGATCGATGAGAAAATGACATCAAGGTTGCAAAACCGGATGACTAGAAAGATTGTGGTTCCCTCTATACTAAAAGGAAATTTTGGAAGAGTTTTAAGGGGAAAGATAATTAATTCTATTTTGGCAATTGTGAGTTTGAGACACCTAGGCAGTTTGGACTGTCCAATAAGAAGTTGGCGATACAGGACTAGAGCTCAGAAGACAGAGTAAGAGATATGGCAATTGTCTGTATATAGATGACAATGGAAACCATGAGAATTTATTAATGAAGTCACCAAGTAAGAGAGAAGAAAGCCTAGTACAGAGCTTTGAGAGTCACCTACTTTTAGTGGATATGAAGGAGATAAAAATCTGACAAAGGAGACTAAAAAAGAGGAGTCAGATAGGGAAAAGAATCAAGAAAGGACTGTGTCATGAAAACACAGAGAGAAAAGGATATCCAGGAGAAGAAAGTGGTCAACACTTACACATGCTGCAAAGAGGCAAAGAATGATAAAGGTTGAATGAAGGTCCATAGATTTGGCAGTTAAGAGATCGTTAGTAATTTTGGAGAAAGTAGTTTCTTTTTTTCTTTTTTTTAATCATAAAAGTATTTTATTATTCTCCAGTTACATGTAAAATAGTTTCAAAAAATAATAAACATTTTTATTTACAGTTTTGGGTTCAAATTTTTATTCCTCTTTCCCTCCCTCCCTTCCCCCTCCCCTGAAGCAGCAATCATAATACAGGTTAGGGTTAAAATATTACCATATTTGTTGTTTTGTACAAGAAAACTTCATTAAAAGAAAAAATGAAAGAAAGTGAAAAATAGCATGCTTCAGTCTGTTCCATTAGTATCAGTTCTTTCTTTGGAGGTGGATAGTATGTTTCATCAATAGTCCTTTGGGGCGGGGGGGGGGGGGCAGCTAGGTGGCACAATGGATAAAGCACCAGCCCTGGATTCAGGAGTACCTGAGTTCAAATCCGGCCTCAGACACTTGACACTTACTGGCTGTATGACCCTGGGCAAGTCGCTTAACCCCCATTGCCCCACAAAAAAAAAAAAATTGTCCTTTGGGATTGTGTTGGATCATCGTATTGTTGAGAATACTCAAGTCATTCACAATTCTTTATCAAACAATATTGCTGTCTCTGTGCACAATGTTCTCTTGGTTCTGCTCACTTCACAATACATCATTTCATACATGTCTTTCCAGACCTGAGAAAGTAGTTCCAATTTCATGATGAGATCAGAAGACAGATTTCAGTGTTTAGAAATAGAAAGTGGAGGTACTTCTATTGGTGTTCAGTCATTTTTCAGTCATGTCCAATTCTTCATGACCTCATTTAGATTTTTCTTGGCAAAGATATTTTGCCATTTTCTTCTCCTGCTCATTTGACAGATGAGGAAACTGAGGCCAATAGGGTTAAGTGACTTTCCCAGAGTCACACAGCCACTAAATGTCTGAGGCCAGATTTGAACTCAGGAAGATGAGTCTTCCCTACTCCAGGACCAGCACTCTATCCACTACCTAGCTGTCCCTAGGGGAGGTACTAAGCATAGACTAATTTTTCAAGATGGAGAGGAGAGATGGAGATTGTAGGATTTATTATGACTCTTAGGTCTTTTTTAAGGACAATGTATACTCAGGCATGTTTGTAGAGAAGAGAAGGAAGAAGTTGATAAGAAAAGACTGAATATTAGAGAGGTGATTATAATGGGGACATTGTGCTAGATAGAAGGAAGTAGGATCAATGGTACATATTGAGGGGCTGGCCTTCAGAAGGAGAGGGGCTACCTCTTTATCAAAGACTTAAGTGGAGAAGTCAGTGAGAGATTATGTGAAAGGGATATGGATTGAAGAAAAGAAGGGAAGATGGAGCTCTCAGAGAATATATTAATTTTTTTCAAAGTATGAAACAAGGTTTTTAGTTGAAAGGATAGGGAGAGGAGAGGGTATGGGAGACTTGAAGAGAGGGGAGAAGTTCTCCAGTGACCACTGGTGTAAGTAGAATAGAGAATTGAGAAAGGAAGAGTGTAAGGATTGCCTTTTTGCAGTAAGGATCCACTAGAGATTAGATAATATACAATTATAGTGAACCCAAAGCCTTAACTACAAAGAGTGACTATGATGATGAGAGTTTAAGGTATGGTGATATTTTGGGGGTAGCTAGATCTACATTACTTATATGTGGAGCAAATCCTACACTTCGGAGCCTATTTTGCTTACATTTTTGCAGAGCATTTGATAAAGTATTTCATACCATTCTTTTGGAAGTGCTAGAAAAATAGTTAACTAGATCATTGAATTATATGTATGCAGAATTGGTTGACTGAATAGACTCAAAGAATAGACAGTAATGGTCTAATGTCAACATAACAGGAAGTCCTCAGTGGAGTATCCATCCTCAACATATTTGCTAATGACACAAAACTAAGAAGTACAACTAACACAATGGATGACAAAGTTAAGATTCAGAAAGATCCTGGAAGTCTAGATCATTGGGTTAAATTCAATAAAATGAAATTTGGAAAGGCTAAATGTAAAGTGTTGGACTTAGGTTAAAAAAAAACCAAAACCCCACAAGATAATGAGAGAGGCATAGATTGTTCTGGGAGTTCTAATAATATGATAACCAAAAATGTTAGTTTGATTTTAGGCTGCCTTCAGAGGGATAGCTTCTAGGAACAAGGAGGTGAGGGTCCCTTTGTACTCCACCCTGATCAGACCACAACCAGATTATTGTTTCAGTTATAGACACCACATTTTAGAAAGGTCACAAAAAAGCTGAACAGCATATGTATGAGGGGAACTTGGATGATAAAGGGCCTTGAATCTGTATCATATGCAGCTCAGTGGAAGAGGGTTTGGCCCAGAGGAGAGAGCCAAGAGCAATGGATGGACTGATATTTAGGATTGATGGCAGTATAACAGTTTTAATAACTCTTTTAAGCCTATTGTCTGTCCCTAAGGCTCATCCAGTTCTCTTCTCTTTGACTTCAGTTAATTAATTTTAGATGAAAAGTTTTGAGTTCACTTATAATCACTATGAGACCTCAGGAAAATTCCTAACACCTTGGTAGAGGTTGGGCTCTCTACCTAACCTTTTTATCTCTTTGACTTTAACTTTGATTATCATACTTGACTTCTTTGTGGTTGAGGAAAAATTCAGTTTACTGGAAATATTTGTGTAACAAAACAACAGTTTTTATTGTAGTAGCTATGGCTAGACAGTCCAGGAGGGGTAATTGGGAAAAGTGCTAATCTTTTCTTTGAACTTCCCTCAGATTCAGGCTCTGTCTCCTCTATAAAACAAGAGAGCTGGAATAGCCTTCTAAGTGCTATGATCTCTCATTTTACAGTTAATGAAGCTATTCCATTTGTTTGTACATCAGTGAGATCTCTAAACGACAGAAAGAGGTTTTTGAGCTAGCTGGTCTGAAGGGAGAGGAATTTTCTGATATCTTTACTGATCATGTTTGAATTCATAGTAATGGTTGAATTATAATGTAGTTTCTCTATGTTTATAGGCAGCAAGGTGGTACAGTAAATAGAGTGCTAGACTTGGAATAATAAGATGTGAGCTCATACCTGACCTCAGACACTTACTAGCTATATAATCTTGGCCAAGTGACTTGATCTGTCTCTCTCAGTTTCCTCATCTGTTAAATGGGTATAATAATAGTGTTTACCTTGCAGTATTGCTGTGAGGATAAAATGAGATAAAACTTTAAAGCATTAAATAAATGCTAACTATTATATATACCATATAATTTCTAATATATGACATATGTGTTATCATGTAATATTATGTCACATTAACATATAATTATAATATAATTTTTTTATATATTTGAGATAAATTAGTGAAAGTATTGGTGGAATGGAGGCAGCTAGGTGGTATAGTGGCTAGCTTCTTAAACTGTGAGTCACAACTCCATATGGGGTCACATAACTGAATGTGGGGGTTGTGAAAAATTTGGCAACAGTAAACGGTTATGTATACCTATTACATATATATATATGTATATATATATAGTATACACACACACATTTTATATACCTAAATACTCAGGATTACATAAAAATTTCTCAGGATAAAAGAGGTTGCAATTGGAAAAAGTTTAAGAGATCCTAGTGTGGTATAGAGTACTGAGTATGGAGTCAGGAAGATCTGAGTTAAAATCCAGCCTCAGAAACTTCCTAGCTGTGGGACCCTGGGCAAGTCACTAAACCTCTAATTGCCACTGGAAAAAGAAATGGCACACCACTCCAGTGTCTTTGCTAAGAAAACCCCATCAAAAGAGGTCTACAGGGTCATGAAGAGTCAGACAAGACTGAAACAACTGAACAATGCTAGTGGAGTATTCCTTTGGTGTCCATATGCCCTTGTGCAATATATTTCTCATTTCTGTAGAAAATGAGATAAAAATCTAAACACCCTACATGCCTCTATTATAAAACTAAGATAATTAGTGGATAAAACTATACAGCAGGATATTAAATGTCACATTTCTAAAGATTACTGTAAATTGTAGAGTTGAGCTGATCTCTATTAGCATAAGAAGTTTCCTTACTAAGAATTCCCTACAGCAATGAAGTCACAGGTCCCCTCAAAAAAGAAAAAAGGTTGTGATTAGAAAATACTTTTCTTACCGGAAAAATAAGAACAAAATTCAGCCATTTATGAAATAATGTAAAATCCCAACTGACCAAACTGTAAAATTAGAGGATGATTAGCTAGAAGAGGTCAGATAAGGACTATCCTTAACCTCTTTGGAAGAATTTTGATAACCCCTATGGAAAATAACTCTTGGTGAAAGAACTAATCATTACTAGAGTTTTCCATTTAAGAGCTGAGCTTTCCCAAGCCTTCTGCATCTAATTATCTTTGTTCCCTGGGGAATAGTGAAGAAAACACTCATCAAAGTAATATACTTTTTATTCAACATAAAGAGTAAAGAAAGAGGATTCCAGAAACAAAACTGTGCAACACTTTCAAAATGACTAATAATAATAGTTATATTCAAATAATGCTTTAAGGTTTGCAAAGTTCTTTACAAATTTTATCTCATTTCACCCCCCACAAGAACCCTGGAAGACGGGTGCCATTGTTATTGTTGTTCAGTCATGTCTGACTCTTTGGGACCCCATGGACTGTAGCACACCACAACTGTCCATGGGATTTTCTTGCCAAAGATACTGGAGTGGTCTGTCATTTCCTTTTTCAGTGGATTAAGACAAACAGAAGTTAAGTGACTTGCCAATGGTCACATACCTAGTAAATGTCTAAGGCCAGATTTGAACTCAGGTCTTCCTGACTCCAGGTCCAGTGCTCTATCAACTGAGCCATCTAGCAGCCTAGTTGCTATTATTATCCCCATTTACAGTTAAGGAAACTGAGGCAGACAGAGATTAAATAACATCCAGATTCACACAACTAGTAAGTATTTCTGAGTCATGATTTGAACTCATATTTTCCTGGCTCCAGGTCCAACATGCTACCCAAAGTGTGACCAAGGCAACCAAATTTTGTATGCAGTATTTGTACTTTGGAAAAGAGCAGAGCAAGAAAGTCCTAAATTACTTCTGAAGTTTTAAAGGCAAGTAAGGAATCTGGAAGGTGAGCACACAAGAGAGAAAAGAGGATTTTGTTATAAGGGAGGATGTAGTAAGGTAGGGAGGAGACAAAAAGGTAGAATTAGAGCTGGAAGGAACCTCAGAAACCAGCTAATCCAACTCCTCAATTCACATGAGAAAAGACTGACCCAGAGAGGTCAAATGACTTGTTAAATAGTCACAAAAGCAATTATTGCCAGAGGAAATATATGAACCCACAACCTCTGACTCCAGAGCCATAGAGACAGGCATAGAGAATAAAAGGAATGAGGGGAGGAAAAAAGGAAAATGTAGAGTGTCCTTTCAACCAGAGAAGAAAACAATGATATAGATTAAGAGATATATCCTTCCCTCTCTGAAATCAGGCAGTCTATCTGAGTCACTATGACATCAAGGCAGTTTCCAAAATTTCAAAGAAAAGCAAAATGTTGGGCTACTCACCCAGCCATGGACAACAGTAAAATTGTCAAAAAGGGAAGATGTGCACTCTCTTTATGTAACCTCTCTTTTAGAGATGACAAAGTTTACTAGGAAAATCCCAAGAAAAACCTTGGGATTTTCCTAACTGCTAATGTATGAAATAACCAAGATGGCCATATCTATTTTTCAAAGTAATTCATATGTTGTTTTATACCTAATTCATGAATGAATGAATGAAAAAGCATTTATTACATACACACTAGTGGCCAAGCACTGCGCTGAGCACTGAAGATGCAAAAACAAAAAGAGAATCTTCACCTTCAAGAAACTAACATTCTAACAGGGACAGTGAGCAGGACAATAAGAGAGCAGTCTAGCACATCCCATCCAGATTCAGTGCTTGAATGGATCTGATCACAGATCATGGTTCCAGAACTGTGAGTGAGGGAAAACAGAGAGTGGAAGAAAGCAATGGTGCTTGAAGCAAGGTGAGGATGGGATACAGAGTAGGGAGTGAAATAAGGCATTGTGGCTGTAGCTTTCCTAAAATATGGTCTAGGAGAGGCAGCCATGGAATAGGACAGTGGCTCACAAAGACAGAAGTTTCTTCAGGGATGCAAGGTGGCTTGGAGATGAGGAGATGGCTGCAGAGGAGGGAGCAGCTAACAGATGATGTGGTCTAGCATTACTCACATTTCAAATTAAATTATTATTGCTTGCTCAAACAAGATGGAGAATTAGACATTTTCTGATCCCCCCCAAACCTCTCAAAACTCTTGAAAACAGAAATTATAAGCCAAAGATAAAAGTAACTTCAGCTTCTGTTTCCATGATCTAGGATACCTGAAATCCAAAAGAAGGGATCGAGAATGAATGTCATGTATGGCAAGGCCTTCAAGTTCTGGGGGCTGTCTTTGTGTGGCTTGAAAGGAGACAGAATAGACATTTCTAGCTTCTCTTTCCATTCTTCTACAAGAGAATCTTTAATTTCTGCCAGAAGGGAAAGTAAGAGATTGGGGCCAGAAACTTGACCTCAGAGAGAGGGGATATTGAGCTAGAATTTTATCTATCTGCTCTGTTAAATAACGTTACTCAAACTAACTTCTGATCACTTTGTCATCATTAAGGGGAAGGAGGTACCAAGTTCTATATCCAAGGCTTGTCCCCTTTCCCACCAAATACCAGTTCCCCAAGGAATTTATAAGGTGAATAACAGGGGGCAGCTAGGTGGCACAGTGGATAAAGCATGGATTCAGAAGGGCCTGAGTTCAAAGCCGGCCTCAGACACATGACACTAGCTGTGTGATCCTGGGCAAGTCATTTAACCCTCATTGCCCCACCAAAAAATAAAATAAAGTGAATAACAAAGAAACTCATTTATACAAATCATAGCAAAGCCTAAATCAGACAATACAGAGTGAAGGAGTGCTCTCATTGGGAGCAAGATAACTCAGCTTAATCAAGAGAGAAAGTTCTAGATCTCACCAAAAGAGAATAATTAGTCTCTAGAATAATAAGATGTGGACAGGGACATGATAGAGACTGCCAGCTTTTCCCATATCTCCCAAGAGTCTTTCCCTTCAGCAATCTGGAGTAGAGTTAGCCTCTTCTATCTTCCCTTTTGAAGCTGAATACTCGATACTTGAAGAGGGTCCCTTGAGAAAAAAAGACTAGAGCTCTCCCACTCTCACTAACTCCATCCCACCCCTCACACAAGGCAGGGCATTCATCTCCACCAATAAGGAGCAAATCCTATACCAATGAGCTTTGAAACAGGGGTTACAAAGATTAAAAACTGAATTTATAACTCTTCTGAACCTTTTCTCCTACCACACACCATGCCACCTGCAATGAGGATGTATTAGCTGACCCAAGGCTTGCAATAAAATCCAACCCTATATCTCAGTCTCCTTTCTTCTCTACAGTGCCATGAAGATCCTGGCAACAGGCTGCAGAAGCTTGCAAAGACTTTGCAGTGACAACACTCCATGCCTCAAAAGATCCCTGCAAGAGAACAGAGGAATTAAGGGAAAGGGACAGGACACTTGTCCAGGCACTTGTTAGGGCACTCCTTCCAGAGCCTCAGAGACCCAAACTCCAAATGACACAAATCATCCCTAGCTACAGTGGTAACAATGTGGTGGCCCTTTGGACTTGCCAGACCAAAGAACTAAGGGATAGAGGGGATGGTAAAGCACACTATGTGGATGTGGATAGAGGAAATGAGTGACATTCTGTTAAGCCTGAGGGAAAGAGCCCATTATTCACCTGAGGCTGATTCTGTCCCACCATATATCACTTGAGGAAGAAACCAAGGTTGGTAAACTATGAATTGCTCAGCATAGGAGGAGGCTGAAAGGCTTTGAGATCTGGCGCCTAGGGAAACCATCATCAGAAAATAGGTTACCAGAAAGTAACATCAGAGAACAACAGAAGAAAATAAGGGGGAAATTGCCAAAGATCTTAAGAAAAAGAAAGTAGACATTAAAGATAAAAACCAAAAGCTTAAACATAAATTGATAAATCAACAGTGTAAACATTAACAGAAGAAGGAAATATGACCTCCAGAGCTAGTAAATTTGTTCAGGCATCTATTAAAAAAAAAAAAACACCTGCAAAACAAAAGAAAATAACCTGATCCTCGATGAAACAGAGGACGCTGTGGAATTGGAGTACAACATAGAACCACAACATTCAGTTCCTGAGCGTTATCAAAGAGAAATGAGAATTATAAGAGCAGAATCCATGGACTGCACAGCAAAAATAATGGGCAGAATAAAAGAAAATGGAATCTGCAGTGGTAAGTCTTACCAAAGAAACAAAAGAGAGAATAACAAATTAGGAATACAAATACATAGAAATTAAAGACAACCTAGAAGAAAAGAAGCAAAAAAAAAAAAAACCACAAAACATTAAAAGAAAATATGCAGAGGGCGGCTAGGTGGCGCAGTGGATAAAGCACTGGCCTTGGATTCAGGAGTACCTGAGTTCAAATCCAGCCTCAGACACTTGACACTTACTAGTTGTGTGACCCTGGGCAAGTCACTTAACCCCCATTGCCCTGCAAAAAAAGAAAAAAAAAAAGAAAATATGCAGGGGCGGCTAGGTGGCGCAGTGGATAGAGCACCAGCCCTGGAGTCAGGAGTACCTGAGTTCAAATCCGGCCTTAGACACTTAATACTTACTAGCTGTGTGACCCTGGGCAAGTCACTTAACCCCAATTGCCTCACTAAAAAAAAAATATGCAAACAAAACATAGTGATCTTAAAGTCAAGATGTGCAGAGACAACCCAAGGATTTTCTAGGAGAATATGACAAGATAAATAAAACTTAATATTCTAATGCAGGAAACAATACAAGAGAACTGTCCAGAACTTCTGAACACAGAAAATATAATGCTAATGTAAAGAATTCATAGATTGCCTTCAGAAATAAATTGTTATTGCTTCCTCAAAGTTGTCAAGTGAACTTCTATTTAACAAATATTTTTTAGGGTTTTCTATATATGAAGAACACGAGAGACAGAAAAATATGTACTGGACAGAAGGTCAATCTTGGAGTCAGGAAGACCTGGGTTGAAGTACTGCCTCTGAATCATACTGGCTTGATGATAATGAGTAAGTTATTCAACATCTCATTCCTAAGTGCCTTAAGCAACTCTCTAAGATCAATTATAGGAGAATTGCCTTTCTTCCTAATCATTTCTACTACCCAAGTTCCCAACACTGATGTAGTAACAGGTCTGGATTTTTTTTTATTTGCAGAGTAATTTATTAGGTATCAGGAGAGATGGAAAGGTTAAAAAAAGTCATTTCTATAACTTCATGGAACTTACTGAGTCCTCCTTCCCTGTAGGGAAGAGATTAGGAAGAGTCATGATGATGTGGAATCAAAAAAACCTTGAAGAGACTAAGCATGTGTAGACACTCTTAAAGTGGTTTCAATCTGCTAACCAAATGGCTAGGAGAAGCCTTTTCAATTAGCTGTATTGTCACAACTGGGAGTACCTTTAAAAGAGAGAGAGAGACACAGAGAGAGACAGACAGACAGACAGAGAGACGACAGACAGAGACAGAAAGTAGACAGACAGACAGACACAGGCAGAAAGACAGAGACAGAAAGACAGACAGACAGACACACACACACACACACACACACACACACACACAGATATCACCTATATACAGACAGACCAGACTCAATCAGTATCCCTCAAACTGCTTGAATAGCTTTTCCTAATTGCTCTTACCATCCTCTCTGGCTTTTTCTCTTCCTCTGTCTCCTTTCAGGGAAGCTGGATCGCTGACAATCTGTAGTATGTAGGAACAAAGGTGCTTTCCAGGTTTCTTTCATGGCTCTGATTCTCTACAGAAGCATTCCCTAAAGTTTTAGAGAAACAAGAGGTTATGTTCATTCAGTTTTTGAATGCATCATAAATGTATTATATTTTAAACATGATACCACCACAGGCATCCCTTGCTAAGGTGACAAGTGGGACATAAAGTTAGCAATTCTGGATGGGGGTAAAATTTAAGAATCCAAGAAAGTGAATTTTCAAACAACATCTTAGGAAAGCATGGTAGCCCAAGCTCTCCCCTTCCAAGTCTCAAAATAAATCTGGAGTCTCGGAGATACTTGAATGTGAAAGCTTGTTATTTACAATTCTGACGTTCTCAAGAACCAACTTTTCAAAACCCATCAGAAAGCACATACATGTACATAGCTTTTGCTACCCTCAGCCATAGTGATTGTACTCTGAGCCCTTAAATACACTACAGACTAAACCAAGTTTGAACTGTCAAGTTATCCTATGGAAAGAAGGGAAATGAATTCGAAAAGGAAAGAAGAAATCTTGTTCTGCCTGCCATAGATGAAAGGGGTTAATGCTGGAAAATGCCCCAGAAGAATAAGCAGGTGATAAAAAGTCAAAATACATAAAAATAAAAGAATAGCATTGATTCATGGACTATAAGAATGGGATGAGACCCTAGAGACCGTGTAGCACAACTCCCTTGAGGTCTAGAGAGGCTAAGAGACAGAGATGGAAGGCAAACCTCATTCCTTCCTGTAAAAAAAAAATTTAATTATTAATAACTATATCTAATTTGAAAAAATACATAATAGTACTTATAAGAAAAATTATAAGTTTAGAAAAATTATAATTGAGCTGTAAGTCCCATCTGGGTCACCATTCAAATGTAGAAATATTTTGAATGACTAGGGCTAATTTGGGGGGACTAATCTGACTGGGGTACTTAATCTGGGACTGTTGACTGTTTGGTTATCTGACTGCTACTAATTTAATATGGGCCATTTATAAAGTTCTACCACACTGCTCCACTCCCAAAATTGAAAAGTAAAAGATTAAGAAGCCTCTTCCATTTTAACAGCAGAGGGTTTATTTATGAGATACAATTTAAAATTAAGAATACAGAGAAATAAAATGTACAACCTGACTGCATTCGGGCACATCTCTTTCCACCTGCTGTGCCTGGAACTTTTTTAGCCTCCTCCTGCGTACCAACAGACCTTCTTCTAGCATTCTCCTAGTGCTCCAGCATCTCCCCCGCCTCCTTGCTTTCTCCAACTTCACTTTCTCCAACCTGTACCCTATGCTGACCGCTTCTGTGCTCTCCACTCCCTCCTAGTCCTCTGACGTCCCTTTCTGTCTGTCCCTCTCCAAACTCTTAATCTTCTGGCCTCTCCCTTGCTCCTTATGTAGCCTCAGTCTCCTTAGTGTCCTTGTAGCCCCTTTCTGTCCATTCCTCCTAATCTTCTGGCCTCTCCCTTGCTCCTAGTCCTTCAGCATTCTCCCTTTATATATGTTCCTTCTCGCCCCTCAAATCTTGGGCTCTCTGCGCCCCCATACACACCAAGCTAATCAGCCAGCTGCACTAGGGCTGTGGCTGGGGGGGGGGGGATGCTCGAGCATCCAGTGAGTACCACACCCAGGGCTGCAGGAGCCCGTGCCCCCTGCTGTACACCCAGGGACCTCTGCACGGGCTACTCCAAAGGCCGACCTGGACGAGCCTGAGATCTCTCAGATAGATCTTCTCAGGGCGGAGGGAGCTGGGGCTTTTCCCCCCAGCTGTATGACCCGGCAGCATCTCAGCCCACGGGGCTTGTTGGCTCAGCTGAAGCGGAGGGGGAGGGGCACCAGCCCCTCACACAGAAAAAACCTTGAGGGACCAAGGCTTTCTAATCTCAGCCCAAAGGTAGGGTCCCCAAATCAAAATAAATTTCCACATTCGTGACTCCAAGGCCAGCATTGTTTCCACTATATTGTGTTGTTAAAGGATGAGGCATTTTCCTGGGGAAAAATACTTAGTGATTTTGAGCTGAATACAAAGTTTTACAATCAGAAAAAGAATTAAAAATAAAGCTTTCCAAAGGGCACTGACCCCTTTTCTAAACCCATACTGATGGACAATATTAATAAAGTGAGGATGCACCAATTTTTAAAAATCTATATAAGTGTGTGTGCACGTGGGTAACTTTTATTTTAGTAGTAGTTCTCAGGAACCTGCCCTTGAAATGTCTGGGGGAAAAAAGAAATTTCTAGAACAATAATCCTAATAGCTAGCATTTATACATCACTTTAAGGTTTGCAATGCACTTTATATATTTTATCTCATTTTATTCTCACAACAGCCCTGAAGGTGGTTGATACTATTATCCCCATTTTACAGATGAGGACACTGAGGCAGAGAGCAGTGAGGCAACTCATTTAGGATCACACAGTTTCTGAATATAGATTTATTCATGGGTCTTCTTGACTTTAGGTATAACACTCTATTCATTATTCCACCAAGCTCTCTCTAGATATAGGACTATAAACTTAATATATAACTGGCCACAGAATGCTTCAGTTGAAGCATTCTCTCACTACCACACATTAGGTGAATTTTCAAAATGCACTCTTGTTGAAAATAGATTGAACACTAAAATGTACTTTTACTTGGCAAATAGAACTAGTATGTGCACAATTTATTTTGCACTTCTTTTCTGTACTTATCACATGATTTTATATTATATTTGTGTATTCAAATAACAACACAGCAAATGCTTGATATATGCTTGCTAAATGTATATTACTGTTACAAAGATGGGAAAAAGATAGGTTTTGCCTTTAAGAAGATTACAGTCTGATATTGGAGAGTGTGACACCTACACATGTGTTAGAATGCTATACAGACAAAAGATTCCTAGATCTTACCACAACCTTGCTCATACCTTCATTAAAGGCTTATTTGGGGGGCGGCTAGGTGGCGCAGTGGATAAAGCACCGGCCATGGATTCAGGAGTACCTGAGTTCAAATCCGGCCTCAGACACTTGACACTTACCAGCTGTGTGACCCTGGGCAAGTCACTTAACCCCCATTGCCCCGCAAAAAAAAAAAAAAAAAAGGCTTATTTGACTGGCGAAGGGAGAATGTAGATAAAATGCTCTAGAAATATATGAGGAGAGAGTATTCTAGGCTGAAGACAGGGGTGCAAGACAGGACAGAAATCATGAAAGAGGTAGGACCTCAATTAGAACTTTTATTTTATTTTTACAAGCATTTACTCTCACTCTCTCATGCTACCCCCTCACTGAACATTCTTTTAAATGAAAAATAAAACCTCATAACAAATATGCATAATCCAACAAATTTCTATGTTGGCCACGTCCAAAAAATATGTCTCATTCTGCAATTTAAGTTCATCACCTCTCTAGTAGGAGGTATGGGACCTGTTTTATTTTCAGTCCCCTGGCTTCATGGTTCATCATTACATTGATAAGAATTCAAAAATGCTTCAAAGTTGTTTTTCTCTACATATTGCCATTGTACAAATAGTTCTGGTTCTGCTCGTTTTACTCTGCATCAGTTCATAGATGTCTTCTTTACGATTTCTTCTGAAGGCACAATTCATTATTTATTATGGCACAATAATTTTCATTACATTCATATACCACAATTTGTTTAGCCATTCCCCAATAAGTGAATTTCCATTTGGGGGCTACTAGGAAAGGAGGGGCTATAAATATTTTCACACACATAGGTCAATTTTTCTTTCTTTGATTTCTTTGTGTTATAGATGGGTCAAAGGGTATGTATAATTTGGTAACTTTGGAGGGCATAGTTCCAAACTGCTTTACAGAATGGTTAGATCAATCCACAGTTCCACCAACAGTGTACAGGTATGCCTATTTCCCCATAGCTTCTCCAACATCTGTCTTTTTTTCTTTTATCATTTTTGTCTAATAGGTATGAAGTGGAAGCACAAAGTTGCTTTAATTTGATATTCTGTAATTATAAGTGATTTGGGGCATTTTTTTCACATAGTTTTTGATAGCTTGGAAAGAAAAGGATCTCAAAAGGTAGAGATATGATTGTGTTTTATTCCCCTGTTAAACTATAAACAGAGATGGTTTAAACTTTGTATTTCTCTTTTCTCTAGGTAGTAACAAGTTTCCCAATCAGATCTCATAAAGCACTTTATTTTGAAACTTATTAATGCACCTATCACTTGATATTTTGTATTAAAGTTCTCAGAATTAATATCTGATCCCCTAGTCAGTCAATTCATCAATCAACAAGCATTTATTAAGTGCCTACAATGTGCCAAGCACTGTGCTCAGCACTAGGAATAAAAAGAAAGGCAAAAACACAGTCCCTGGCCTCAAGGAGCTCACATTCTAGACCTTTAGCTCTGTAAGGTCAGGACCTGTCTTTTCTCAATCTTTTCTCTCCTCTGGTGCCTAGCACTGTGCTCTACATACAGTGGGAACTTAATAATGCTTTTCAAATTGAATTGAATTAAGTCGACTTATCACCTGAGTTTAAGTCAAGAAAAAGTGAGAAGTGTGCTGAAGCTTCCTTGCCTGGGTGTCATCTACACTAACAAATACTTGGATCATTTAAATACATTTTCCTAGAATTTTTCATTTTAAGTCAAATGACATTTTGAGAATCCTTGAGTAATTTCCTTCTTTTTTTCATCAGAAGAGTCATGATTAAAAACATGTGTAAAAATAAGCAAGTTGGCATTATGCAAATTTAAAAAACCAGGATGATTAGACCTTGGGTAAAACACTTTCACAATGACTAGAACACTCAATTATATGCACAGAACTTGCACTTTTTAAATAGTGTTTAATAACAGAAGACTTCTAAATTGTATTTGAATATCCTTAAATGGAAAAGTGATGAGGTAGGGGTAGAGTGGGCAAAAAGTGATGAGATGGGAGTAGAGGTTTTATTTTTTTGTTTGTTTTGTTTTGTTTTTGGTAAGGCAATTGGGGTTAAGTGACTTGCCCAGGGTCACACAGCTAGTAAGTGTCAAGTGTCTGAAGCCTGATTTGAACTCAGGTCCTCCTAAATCTAGGGCCAGTGCTTTATACACTGTGCCACATAGCTGCCCTGGCAGGCGTAGAGGTTTTATAATATTTTGTTTTGTTTCATATTAAGTTTGTTGTTGTTCAGTTGTGTCAAACTCTTTGTGACCCTATGTCCCATACTGTCCATGGGCTTTTCTTGGCAAAGATACCTAAGTGATTTGCCATATCCTTCTCTGGTAGATTAAGGCAAAAAGAGATTAGATGATTTACCCAAGGTCACACAGCTTTGTATGTGTCTGAGGCCAGATTTGAACTTAGGTCTTCCTGACTCCAGGCCCAGTGCTCTATCCACTTAGCCATCTAGTACTCTGAACCTATAAGTGTATGAAGTACAATTACCCTTAAATAGAACAAAGGAGAGCAATAAATATGAAAAGAACAAAAGGTACAACCTCACCTTAAGATACAGATAAGTATCTCTATGGAAGTTTGCTGAAGTCACCCTCTCTACAAGAGTCTAGAGGTCAATTCTTGCCATGCCTAGGCTTGTACAAAGTGTCAGTTATATGAGAGTGTTCTACTAGACTAAGTAAACAGGAAAAATCCTTAATAGCATGTAAAGACATCATTTTATGAAGTAATGACATCTATTTTCATGTAGGTCTTATGGAAATTGTTATTCTCTTGTACTAATTAAATTGGATGTTTTCCTATATTCTAAAGTGGAATTTGTGAATGACTATACTTCCCAATGTGCTATTAATTAATACTCTTCATTTAATACTTCATTAAATTCAATACTTCATTAATACTCCATAATTCAAAGTGTGTTAAAGACAATAAAAAACAATGATTCTCTCTCCCTAACTCATGTGCGTGTGTGAGACTAGTGGGAATATAAAAAGATTAAGGTCCCAAAGAGTATATGATTAAACTGAGATCAGACTAAGTCTGAGTTACATACAAAGTGGGAAATATGGCTACTACTTATGGATTTGGGGTCTGTGAGGAGTATTTGAAAATTACTTTTTTCTCCATGTTAAAGAAAAAAACATTATTGAACATATAATAATAGTTAACGCTTATATGACACTTAAAAATTGCAGTTTTTTTTCTTACATGAATTCTGAGAAATAATGCAAGTAAAATTGTTCCCACTTTATATGTGAGCTATATATGATGAGGTTGGTCCCATTAGTAATATTTAGGGGGTAGACATCTTTTTACAGGGGTCAGCTGGGTGACACAGTGAATAGAGTGCCAGCCCTGGAGTCAGGAAGACTTGTTTTCCTGAGGTCAAATGTGGCCTCAGACACTTACTAGCTGTGTGACCCTGGGCAAGTCACTTAACTCTGTTTCCCTCAGTTCCTCATCTATAAAATGAGCTGGAGAAGGAAATGGCAACCCACTCCAGTATCTTTGTCAAGAAAACCCCAAATGGAGTCACAAGGAGTCAGAAACTACTGAACAACATCCCTTTAAAGAGTGTCCTACCAGTAACCTGGACAAGTCGGGAGGTGACTGGCCGGAACAAGGTGTAAGGAATTTAAGTAATGATTTTTTGCAGCACATGGTTTAGTGGATGCATAAGGAGCATAACCCTCCCTTTTCCCAGGGTTGATTTGCTTTTTTTTTCCCTGTGGGACAATGAGGGTTAAGTGACTTGCCCAGGGTCACACAGCTGGTACGTGTCAAGTGTCTGAGGCCAGATTTGAACTCAGGTCCTCCTGAATTCAGGGCCAGTGCTTTATCCACTGTGCCATGTAGCTGTCCCATTGATTCACTTTTGCCTTATGTGCTTATCTCTCCTAGGCCTCTGTGATATTATTCTCTCTGTGCTTACAGGTGCTCTTGTTTATGAAAACAAGCAGTTGCCCAACAGAGTATGATTTCATTGTGTCTCCATTGTGTTTGAGACTTACAAATGGAGACCGTGTTTACTCTTTCTTGCCTCATGGCTCAAACTTACTAAAGCAGAAATGTGTCTACTATCCTTCTACAGAGGTCCAATCTCTACCCAAGTCTCTATCTACACCAGCATTAATCACACCAGACAATGTTTTGTTTTGGGTTTTCTTGCTGTTGTTGGTGAGTAGTTCAGTCATGTCTGATTCTTCCTGACGCCATAGACCATACTGTCCATGGGGTTTTCTTGGCAAAGATACTGGAGTGGTTTGCCACTTCCTTCTCCAGCAGATTGCCTTTTGTCAGGACTCTCCACTATGACCTGTCCAGCTTGGGTAACCCTACGCGGCCTAGCTCATAGTTTCATTGAGTTTCACAAGTCCCTTCCCCACAATAAGGCCAAGATCCAGGAAAAGAGACAATAATTTAGGAGCCACCAAATTTTCTTTTCTATAAGGAGAATAGCATAAAATGATAACTGTGAAAGGATGATGAGCAATGGAGAATTTGGGTTGGGAGTGGGGAAGGAACAGTTCCTTTGGAAAGGAAAAGCCAACAGCTTGCACCACTGGCCTCAGATAGGATCAGATTCTCCTCCTAAATCTAGTCTTCTCCCTTTGGGAGAAGAAATCACCCACCAGTCAATGGAGATACAAGATTTGAGCTAATCCTTCTTTAATAAGGATACCTCTGGCTGCTATATAGTTTCGCCATAAAGACCCCGGGGGAGTGGAGAAAACTATTCCTCAGCACCCAATTCTCATTGTCTGCGATGGCAGCTTATTGGGTTGTAGAGAATGGAGCAGGGAAGCCAGCCCAGAGACTGGGCACCTCAGTCAGATCCTGCCTGTTCTGCTTCCTTGTAGGGAAGATAATGGCTGCTCATTCCAGTTTCCAGCATTTTTCATCATTCTGAAACCTCCAAAAACAGAGTCCCAGAAAATTCGATTTCTAACATGACACCAACCAAAGAGTTCAGGGATAGTATATGCTTAAGTCTCATAGCCATGGTGGTGCCGTTCAGTCGAGGGCTACATTCATATGAAGAAAATCCAACTTCCCCTCTAAGTCCTACTCCTATCACATTCTAGCCTAGTATCAAGAACCCTGGGTTCTCAGAAGCTGTGTCAGTGAAGTCCAAGCTCCAGCGGGTCTGAAGCAGCTAAAAAGGCTGTAGTCTAAAGAATAACCAGAGTCAATTTGGAAAAGCTCATCACCAAGTCAGCTGCAAGGTGGTGAATTTCCTGGTCACAAAAATGTTAAAAAACTATGGGACTGTAGGACAGGGGAACAGGGGGTGGGAAGCAGGAGTTGAAAGTTTTTATACTTTCAAATCTTTGAAGTATTGAAATTTAGATAAGAAAGCTGAGGTAAAGAAAAGTTGTGATTTATCTAAGGTCATACCCTTGTATGATCTGGAGAAGGAGGTGGTGCTGGAAACAGACAAGACTCCCTAGGGGCATGGACTAAGTCTTGGGTAAGGAGCTGAGGAGTAGTAACTAGGCTGGGATAAAGACTCTCCCCTCATCCAAAACAGAGGCGTTCTGGTGGGCATTTGGGAAGTCGTGATGATAAGTTCAGTGTGACTGTACTCACCCATAGCTTTTTCCCACTGTCCCCTCCTTTTTTCCTGAGACTTTCAATTACTTCCTTGGTGGCACTATGGAAAGAGGACCATTTTTCGAGGCAGAACCTCTTAGTTTGAATCCTGACTGCCTGAAGCTTAGCTCTATTTAACCTCTATAGACCTCAGATACCCCATCTATAAGTGAAGGAACTAGATCTTGAAGGTTTCCTCCAACTCTGTGCCCTGTGATTCTAAGTATCAACTTGGATCTCTGGACTCTCAGACTTGTGCTCTTTCAGGTGCACCTTGCTGCCTCATTACATCAAACTATCTCTTTTTTTCTTAGGAGAAGATGTTGGGCACAGCTATTTGTGGCCATGGTTTGCATATGGTCATATCTTCAGAAGTCTAAGCCATGCTATTCACTTCCCTCCTGGCTCACTCTCCACATACCTTCTTTGCCCCAAACTGAGACCGACCCCACCATGAGGATGACTGGATGATTGGTGAATCCTTGAACCTAGCCACCATGTCATCAGAAGTCTCAGTCACTCTGTTCACTTCCCTTCATTCTTGTCCCCATGAAGATATTCTCCTTCCAGGGCTGTTGTGAAACTCAATGAGTATAAAGTGCTTTGCAAACCTTTAAGTGCTGTATAAGTGGTACAGTGGATAGGGCACTGGGTTTGGAATCAGAAAGATGAGTCTTCCTGAGTTCAAATCCAGCCTCTGACACTTATTAGTTAACCCTAGACCCTCTTTGCCCTTAACCCTCTTTGACTCAGTTTTCTCATATGTAAAATGAGCTGGAGGAGGAAATGACA
Organism: Dromiciops gliroides; assembly: GCF_019393635.1. Taxonomy (NCBI): domain Eukaryota; kingdom Metazoa; phylum Chordata; class Mammalia; order Microbiotheria; family Microbiotheriidae; genus Dromiciops; species Dromiciops gliroides. The sequence goes on from NC_057862.1 coordinate 251,107,032, forward strand.
AACCACTCTAGTATCTTTGCCAAGAAAACCCCAAAAGAGGTCATGAAGAGTTAGACATGACTGAAAACAATTGAACAACCACAACAACAAAGTTCTATATAAATGTCAGTAGTAGTAGTAGTAGTAGTAGTAGTAGTAGTAGTAGTAGTAGTAGTAGTAGTAGTAGTTTGTCCTTCATTCTTGAAGAGGACCATCGTGTCAGGAGATGTCATGAGGAGAGGTGTGCAAAGTCACCAGTCTCATTCTCTCTTTCAGAGTCATCTGGGTCCAATGGCAAGATTTATATCAGGAGAACTGGAGATGGCCCCAGATGTTTTAGGCAATCAAGGTTAAGTGACTTGCCCAGGGCCACACAGCTAGTAAGTGTCAATTGTCTAAGGTCAGATTTAAACCCTAGTCCTCCTGACTTCAGGGCCAGTGCTCTATCTACTGTACAACCTAGCTGCTCACAGTAGTAATAGTGGTGGTAGTGGTGGTGGTGGTGGTAGTAGTAGTAGTAGTAGTAGTAGTAGTAGTAGTAGTATCCTACACAGGCCTCCAGTCTGATGATGACTTCATTCTCTGAACCTTGATCACTCCCACAGAGCTCAAGCAATGTTTATAGAGTAATATAGAAATGTTCTGGTAAATGTTTGACAACTGATCTCTTAAGGGGAAAAGATATATGCACACACTTTTAAATTCAGTCTGTATTATTAACACTTTCTTAATTCTAGAAAATAAAACAATAAATCAAGTCTGATTTGTAACCAGTTGCAATTTTTGATGGGTAAATGCTCATACTAAAAATCTAGTAAGGTCTCCTAAGCCCTTAAAGCTGGCTTCAGAACACCCCTGCCACTTTCTCACTGCTTCTTTATGACTTATAAACTCCTCAAGAGTAGGGACAATCTTGTTTTCTTTTTTTGTATCTATCCTTAGCAGTTAGCACAGTAAACATAGTAAGTGCATAATAAACACTTTAGCCAATCTCTTTATCTACAGTTATATGAGGCACTCTTTGTGAGTGGAACAACAATATGTGAAGATATTTTGATATTTGAAAAGAAGAAGAAAAAAAAAGACCGTGGTTTGATTTCCAGGTCAGTCAATAGTCATTTGTTAAGAACCTACTAAGGGCCAGGAAGGTGAGTGATGGAGATACAAAAAAGACAATATGTACAAATAAGCAATAAAAGATAAAAAGGAAATAACAAAGGGAAGGCTCTAGAATGAAGAGAGATTGAGAAAAGCTTTCTGTAGAAGGTAGGAAGTAAACTGAGACTGGAAGGAAATCTGCCACTTATAATCTATGTGGCCTTGGGTAAGTTACATAACCTCCTCTAGTCTTAGTTACTTCATGTATAAAATGAAAGGACCATATGATCTCTATTATTCCTTTCCAGTTCTGATCTTCCATCTATGAATCTGTGGTTTTACTTATCTAAAAAGTTGATTTTTAAAAAGTTTGCATGAAAAAAAACTAGAGGTAACAGATGGAGAACTGGCCTTTGAGCCAAGAAGACCTGAGTTTAAGTCCCATCTCTGACACATACTGGCAAGGGATCCTGGTTTAGTGACCCTGGGTAAGTAACTTACCTCTAAGTGTTCTAGCCAATGAGATGAAGGTTCTCATTCTTTTTTATTAGTCTGGGGAAGCTTATGGACTCCTTCTTAGAATGATTTTAAATGCCTAAAATAAAATAAAAAAGATTACAAAAGAAATTAATTCTATTTAAATGCAACATAAAAATATTGTAATCCATGGACAGTAGATTAATAACTTGATCTAAAATTTTAAGTTGCAAAAAGATGTTATCCTAAATTGGTAGGGAGAATTTCCTTATCTAGGATTTTTTCTATACCTATGAAATAACAGGCCTAGTCCCTATCTCCTTTAATAAATTAAAATTGCATGTAGTTTAAAGGAATCACAAAGATCATATAATCTAACCCCCTTATTTTATACATTTCTAATGTATACACAGGGGTGGGGGAATCAGGCTATTTGGATTTCTAGCACTAAGATACTGTGGAAAAATCGCTTTTATCTCACTGGACACTGTTATTAATCAGTCATTGCCCGACTCTTCATTTTCTTGGTAAAGATATCGGAGTGGTTTGCCATTTCCTTCTGCAGCTCATTTTACAGATGAGGAAACTAAGGCAAACAGGATTAAATGGCTTGGCCAGGGTGACATAGGGAGTAAGTGTCTAAGGCTGGATTTGAACTCAGGAAGATGTTTTTCTGATTCTAAGCTCAGTGCTCTAGTTGGCTGGACACCACAAGTGTATAAAATAAGGGGATTAGATTAAATGATTTCTGAGATTCCTTTAAAACTCTCTAATTCTATGACTGCTTACCATGTGTCAGAAATGGTGTCAGACATATACGAACTTATAGAATAGAGATTTCCACCCCACCACCCCTCCTCCCAACCTTCTGTAAGTGTAATTACAGGTGTGACTTAAGGAGAACTAGGCTATTCATGTTTGATAAAATAATTCGAAAGAAGGAAGCTTTCTGCTCAGTAACGGGAAAGGGCAGTAGCCTTCCTTCCCCTTTCACTTTCTCCAGAACTATTTATGCAAAATAATCGCTCAAAATAAATTACAAAGCATATTATAATAGAAAGTGAAGAATATAGCTTGGGACAAAGGTTAGAGGAGTAAAATTCTTTTCTAAGCAGCTCTTATGATACCTGTTCTACAAATATAATAGCACAATGCTTCTTGAGCAGTACTTTGGCCCAGAATATTGTACCTACTTGGACTGCTCCTTAATAAAAAAGCAAAGTGGCTGTACTGAGCTCTTTTATGGCCTTTTTTTACATAAACAAAGAGCACCTAACTCACCTCCCCTTCTCACACTAAGTAACCCCCAGATCAGCTATGCCAGGTGCAAGATATTCTGAATCCACAGCCACTCAAAACCCCATCACAGGAGCGGCTAGGTGGCACAGTGGATAAAGCACCGGCCCTGGATTCAGGAGTACCTGAGTTCAAATCCGGCCTCAGACACTTGACACTTACTAGCTGTGTGACCCTGGGCAAGTCACTTAACCCTCATTGTCCCGCAAAAAACAAACAAAAAACCCTATCAAGAGGACCCCCCACGAATGTATTTATATTTATATTTGCTAGCAAGTCAGGTGACAATTAATATTTTAAGGCATTTAATGAAACAGCATAATAAGAAATGTAGGCATAGAATACTTTCCACCACTCTACTCCCTGCCCCCGTCTCCCACAAATACACTAGTAATAGAAAGAGTAGCCACATGTAGGACACACATACAGAGGGACATATGTATAGGGAATGTGTGTGACAAGGGCACATTCATGAATTGGCAGCTCATGCCTCCAAATGCTATACACACTGATGTATGATGGTAATAGCAGTGCTCTCCTTCCACTGGCTCTTCTCCAAGTTTTTACCAGACCTAAAGTTTCTGCCAGGCATGTGGTCAGTTCCTACTGGGCACATGGGTGGGGCATCCAATGTTTGCCAATGCTCTGCTGTCACAGTCATCATAAGGTGCCACTCTATTGAGCACATGGGCATAAGATCTTTTACTCATTTTTCAGTTTCTGGTTACAGTTAGGGTACTTAGCTAGGGTGCTCCCTTGCCCTCATAAGAAAAGGAGTGGGTTCCACCATCTCTCTTTTAGTTTAGAGCCCAAAGGCTTAAGCTTCGACAATTCTAATGATGGAGTAAGACCTTTCCACACCCAAGATCAGATTAGGGAAAAGTCCTCAGATTCTTTTCTCCCTTGAAAGAGACTCTATCAGTTCACAAACAAAGCCTTGGCTATGTAGAACATCATTCTGCAGAAAAGGCTCTGTCTCAAAAATCCAAGTTATTTTGAAACAGAAAAGCAAACCACCCAGGCAAAGCCTTCAAAGAAGTCTTTCTCAATCCATCTAGGTGTTCAGTGCTCTCTCTCTCTCCATCTACTTACTTACTTATATGCATGTTAGGGGCAGCTAAGTGGTGCAGTAGATAGAGCACTGACCCTGAAGTTGGGAGGATCTGAGTTCAAATGTGACCTCTGGTACTTACCTTAGGTACTTACTTGACCATAGGCAAGTCACTTAATCCTGATTGCCTCAAACCTCCAGGGCAATCTCCAGATGTCCTGATAGTATATCTTGCCACTGGACCCAGATGGCTCTGGAGGACAGAGTGAGGCTGGTGACTTTACACAGTCCTTCCTCACTTAAATTCAATTCATTCCAAGTCATGATATCACCATGATGTTGTGGTCCTCTTCGAGAATGAAGGACAAAAAACAATATATGCATGTTATATCCCCCCAGTAGAACACAAGCTCCTTGGGGACTATTAGGTTTTTGTTGTTGTGTGTGCAACAGCTAACATAGTGCCTTGCACATAGCAGGAACTTAATAAATGTGTGTTGAATGGAATTACATTTTTGTATATTTTAGGAAGCTCAAACTCCTTCCTTCCTTTTCTCCCTATTTGGAGTTAGAGGGTTCAAATATCAGCTCTTCTTTTTACTAAATATATATAACCTTTAGAAAATCTACTTAAATTCTCTAGGCTTTCATTTCCTCATTTACATTAGATCAGTAGTTCTCAAACTTTTTGGTTTCAGGATGCTTTACACTCTTTTTTTTTTCAGGACAATGAGGGTTAAGTGACTTGCCCAGGGTCACACAGCTAGTAAGTATCAAGTGTCTGAGGTCAGATTTGAACTCAGGTCCTCCTGAATCCAGGGCCGGTGTTTTATCCACTGTGCCACCTAGTTGCTCCCCTTTACACTCTTAAAAATTATCAAGGACCCTCTTCCAAGAGATTTTGATTATGTGGATTATATCTATCAATATTTGCTATATTAGAAATGAAAACATCTTAATATCCCTCTAAATCTTTAGTATTCTTCTAACTAGACTCGACCTCAAGAACCCCCTAAAAAGGTCTCAGGAACCTCCTGGGTTCCCTGGACCATAATTAGAGAGCCACTTGACTAAATGATTTCCGAGGCCTCTTCTAGCTTGAAATCTATGGTTTTTCAAGAATAATATCAATTAATAAAACACTGCCTCCTCCATGTCACCTCATAGGTGTTTGAAAAATGTACTTAAAAATTAGTTGCTGACATGTTATGCAGAAATCTACTCCAGTGCACACATGCACATGTGTACACACGTGCGCACACACAGACACACACAAATACTTCACCCTACTTTTGTTTTATTTTTTTAAGACTTACTTTTTATTTCACCTAGGCCTGAAAGGCAGTAGCCACTGTGACCCTATCCCACTACTAACAGGCAAGGAAGCTTTGACCCACTTTGTTTCCAATTTGAAGTGTTTTGTTCCTCCTTAAACAAGCTATTGGTCCCCTGCTTCCCAAGGGCCACCACATTATAGTTAGTGCAGACACCATAACTACTTAGCCCACTACAATTCAGAATTCTTGAGTTCAAATGATTCATTAGCCTCAGGCTCCGCAGAAGTAGGGATTGCAGGTACATACCACCCTGCCTGGTTTGTCTCAGTTATAAATCAGATAATGTTAGATCTAGTATCTAGTACAACTCTCTAATTTTTGGATGTGAAAACTGAGGATCACAGAGTCAAAATGACTTGCCCATGGTCACACAGATAATTGATGAGAGAACCAAGATTAGAACCCAGGTTCTGACTCCAAGTCTAGGTTCTTTCTGTTTCTACTCCTTTAATTTATATGGAACTTGTCTACTAGGTTCTTGTATCGGTAAAAGATAGAAATGGTAGATATTAATAATACAGACCTATTCTGTCTCCCAACCATAAATGTTAAGACAAAAATAGACTCCTGAGCAGAGTCTGCATGGATGACTGAAACAGTATACTAATCAAAGCTGGAGTCAAATGAACCAACGTGCCTACCTCTTCCTTGGTATCAAAGCCAAATGTACTAATTTATACTCTACTAAATTGTAAGTGGAAATATTTATCAGAGCCCAGGCACAGGAAGGCAAGAGTAGTCTCTGCAATGGGAGACAAGCAGTTAATCTGACCCAAAATAGCTGCTGTCCTCAGAAAAGGACTGATGAATCCTAGTTAAGTAAAATCTTTGCGATTTATGAGATGAGGAAGTATTGTAGCTAAGGTTAAGTCAGCTCTGAAGGGAGGGCAGTGTACTTACTATGATTCATCAATACTGGGTTTGGGGATAAGGTAGGAAGGGATATGGCCAAGTGTGGGGAATACATCAGGTCCAGAATGGCAGATCACAAGCAAAATCGATTACCTAAAGCTGAGTTAAGGTACTACAGCAAACGAGGGACCTAGAAGAAGTTGTTAAGCTCAAATGAAGAAGGAAAACTCAAAAGAAAAAACAACACAGGGGCCAAGATCAAAATCAAGATGAACATAGATGGAAAAGAAAAGAATGGGTCACTCTTGAGATGAGTTGTCCAGCACCAGGGCTGAGGAGTTAGAGCACTCCTTTTGACAGATGGTACTCAAGACTAAGGTGGTGCAATGGAGAGAGTGCCAGGCCTGGAATCAAGAAGACCTAAGTTCAAATCTGGCTTCAGACACTTAATAGCTGTGTGACCCTGGGCAGCTCACTTCACCCTGTTTGCTTCAGTTTCCTCATCTGTAAAATGGGCTGCAAAAGAAAATGGCAAACCACTCCAGTATCTTTGCTAAGAAAACCCTGAGTGGGGTCACAAAGAATCAGACATGACTAAAAACACTAAACAACAACAATTGGCAAGGCTGCTGGAATGGATTGAAAGAAGAAAGCTTCAGCAGTCTAAAAACTTAGGGTGCCACTATCAAAAGGGGCAAGTGATGGGAGAAGCATTACACCAAACTCTAGTAACTATCAGCTGTTCCAGATGTGTCAGGCTATGGATTTCTTTGCTAACACTATAAAGTACAGGTTTTAGCAGTCTAGAACAATTTCTTCACCAAATGCTGATAATATTAACCAAAGATAAAGTTTCCTGAGGGGCAGGAAACAACTTCCTGTTAAAAAGAACTATTTTCATATTGCTTAAAAATATTATTTGTATATGCCGCATAAATGTATCAATTCAACTAAAACTATAGAACCACTTTTTCTAATGTTCATAAAAGTAATCGTTGAATTAAGTGTTATGATTGTGTCATTACAAACTTGTGCTGATGGTACATGTTTACATTTTAATCTTTCAAATGAGTCAGTTATTTTTAACACATTATATAGTATGTAAATAGTTCTATTAAACTACTATATACAGTATGTAAATAGGAGTTCAGTTGAACTATTTACATAATATATGACATGTGTTCAAACTTTAAAATGAATAGACTTTTAAAGCAAATTTGAGGTACCAACTTAGCTTAAACCAGATAGATCTTTAATAACTCAACAGAAGGCCACATCTATTGCTGAACTCATCTGTGTACCTAACAACCCAGTATATCTGAGCATTTGACATTCAAAGATCATTCGCACTATAAAATATATTGTAATATTCTTTCCTCAAGATTGTTGTACAATACCACAATGAAATGTTTTACAATAGTTGAAAAACAATATGTTAATCAAAGAATTGCAATCAGGCTGTTTACCATATGGAAAATTAGAGACTTTAAGCTGAAAATGCCCACTATTGCTTTTATTTAGTGTACTTACTTACACTCGTCTTTTGGATAGGCTAACTGGTTAATAAATAGGATTTTGCATACCAAAAGCAATATTTTTTTCCAAAATATATCACAAAATAAAGTCATATGAGACTCTTAATTAGACTTTTCCTATTTAATGAATTAATGATTCTAGAATTAATTTTTTTTAATTTTTCATGATATTAAGGTGGAGAGGACTGCTTTTGTTAAAAATCTTGTATTTAACCAAATCAATCAAAGGACAAACCTAATCAAATAATTTAAAAGGTCAAAAAAAAAAGTATGATAACTTAGCTGTGACTGGAATAAGAGAATACCTACATATACTCTGAAGTAAGGGAAGGGTAAATATTCACATGCTCTAATGACTGGACCTGAATTGGCCAATGCCCTAATACATATTTATCTATAAACTTGCCTTAAACATAGGAGCTGTTCAATAAATGTGTGTTGAATTAAATCACTCAAATTGAATTTTGTAAGAGGCCTACTTAGCAACACTATTAGCTAAAAATGTGTTGCTCTTGAGGTTCTCTATTCTCTTTTCTATATTAATACTTTATTAGAAGAAACTATCTGTCAGATGACTAAAATAGGCTAAATGAATAGTTTAGAAAGCATTTAAGGTAGAGCTATGATCTTAAATGTGAACTATTAAGTAAAAAAGTGATAGCAAAGTTATGCATTTCATGCTGTTAAATTAAACAGGGATGAAGAAAAAGATGATGGAATGAGATATTTAGGCTGACATACTCACTGGTACCATCTGAAAGGTATGGGTTTGAGCTCTTGCCTTATGGATCAATCTATAGAAAAATACCATTTCAAGGGGGTAGCTAGGTGGCACAGTGGATAAAGTACCGGCCCTAGATTCAAGAGGACCTGAGTTCAAATCCAGCCTCAGACACTTGACACTTACTGTGTGACCCTGGGCAAGTCACTTAACCCTCATTGCCCCTCAAAAACAACAACCAAAAAATACTATTTCAGAGACAGATCAGGGACAATTGTTTCTCTTCTATTTAAAGTAATATATTGTTTCTGAGGGATTAAGACGATCCTTGAAATGCTTCATCTGATTACCTTGGGCATGTTCAGTCCATTGTAAAGACAGTTGTGCATTTTTAATGAAAAGCATCCATTATCCCAACTGTTAGGCCCCAAAATTGACTTTTCAAGCTTTATGAAGAGACACTGCTCTTATGACAATGCTATTGATATCCTATTCTTTAATAGTAAGTCCCATATAATGATGAAATTCATAATTAAGTATGCTATAGTATTTCAATGTAATTTTCTCTGAAGAGCTCAAGGAAGTTTACTGTGTAGATGATTGAAAATTTTATTTTCCTCACTTGTAGAAGATTATTTCAATGGCTCTGTGATTTCCATAATATTGATATTCTTTCCAGTGGTACAGATTGCAACCCAACACTTTCTCACCTTGTGCTTTTCTTACTACAGATACTGTTCAGAGGATTCACTTCTAGATCTTTCTTCATCTCATGCGCACTTGCCATTGCAACATGAGTGACTCACTTCTTTTTATAACAAGACATTTTCACAATAAGATCCTTTATGTCACTTCCTATGGCTAAATTACAACTAAAAATAATGTCACTACTCTCTGGATCTCCTATAAGTTTGACTCTTCAGATTATGGTTTTTCCAAATTTGCAACCTTACAGCAATATGGGTAGAATATTTACTTTAAAATAACAGTCGTGTATGCATCTGTGTTGGGGAGTGCTTGGGATTTTTCAAGGCACTGTGCAATTTTTTAAATGCTTTCTGTCTTCCTCAGGGAGCGGTATGGTAGAGTGAAAAGTACACTGGTTTTGGAGTTAGGAGACCTGATTTTAATTCCTGCTTATGATGTCTGCTGCCCACGGATATGTTAAGGTCTCCTCATCCTTAAATAAAACTTTTGCTAGATCCTACAATCCCACTAGCTATCTTCTAATAGTTCTCTTTTTCTCACGCAGAATCCTTAGGAAAGCTGTCTGATTTTTGCTTACATGTACCCTCCTCTCATTCTCTTCTAAGCCCTCTACAACAAAGCTTCCAACCTTATCACTCAAGTGTAATCGCCCTCTCCAAAGTTACCAGTGATCAATTAAGTCAACAAACATTTTATTAGGTATTTTCTATGTGTCAGGTACCCATGTACCTGTATTATTTTTTATTAGGTATTTTCTATGTGCTAAGTTCTGGAATATAAAGTAAATCAAACATAGTCTTTGTCCTTAAGAAGTTCACATTTTAATAGGGCAGATGATATGCAAACAATTATGAACATACAAGAGATATGCAGGGTAAATTGGAGATCATTTCAGAGGGAAAGCACTAAGTCAGGGAAAGTATGTGGGAGACGGAAAAAGGCCCTCTCCCAAAGTTAGTTGGTATGAAACTTTCTCTTTATTGATGGAAATGAATGCCCTACCCTGGGAAAGGGGCTGCAGAGAGTTGTTGAGAGGTAAGAAGGCTTCAGTTCTTATTCTGTCCCTTTTGAGACTCTTCAGGGTCAGTGTCCTTTGGGAACTCATCTAGTAAAAAGTTATTTCTTGTGCTTCTGGCTTTCACTTCAAGAGAGAAGATTGAAGCCAATGCTACTTCAGGTTGCTGAAGAAAAAGATTGGGAAAGCATGAAAGACACTGGCAATCTCCATTATGCCCCTATATGTAGTTTGCTACTCTTGGGATTTCAGCGAATTTCCCACTGGGTGAGATCTGAGACTGTCGGGTGAGCTGAGTTATTGTTGTTCAGTCTTTTCAGTCATATCCAATTTTTCATGATTCCATTTGGGGTTTTCTTGGCAAAGATAATGGAGTGGTTACCATTTCCTTCTCCAGATCATTTTAAAGAGTAGGAAACCGAGGCAAAGTGTTAAGAGACTTGCCCAAGGTCCCACAGCTACTAAGTGTCTGAGGCCAGATTTGAACTCAGGAAGATGAGTCTTCCTGACTTCTGGTCCAATATTCTATTCACTATGCCACCCAATGCCCTGAGCTGAGTTCTTTCTTTCCCAATGGGAGAGCTCATTCACTCTGAATTATCTAGCATACATTCTCCTATATATGCCTTCTCTGATTTCTGTTTTGCTGTAATTTGGACAAAAGGGTTTCTTTGCTATTCTCTATATGTGTCCATTGTAGAACTGGTATTTGGGTAGGAAAAAGGGTCAAGCTTTGGAGTCCCCCTTCTCCCAGAAATAACAAAAATCAGAAGCTAGATGAAATCTTATCATATCCCTTAGACTAATAACATTTAAGAGCATACTTAGACAGCATTGTAGCTCAGTATCCCCTTCTCTCTGAGGAGAGCACAATAGTCTCTGATCCCAACTTGCTACTTCCCCTCCAGGAAGAAATTGAAGTCTCTCTTGGAGGAGGGGGCAAGAAAAGAAGGTTAGGGATGTCTAATCTGCCTCCCTTTGAGCCACATTATGACAGCCCTCACCATAAACAGGCTCTTTTCTCTGCATTTGAATCTTGAAGGAAGCTAGAGAAACTGGGAGGTATAATTCCAGGCATGGTAGACAGTCAACAAAAAAGAATGGAGTTGGGGGGCGGCTAGGTGGCGCAGTGGATAAAGTACCGGCCCTGGACTCAGGAGGACCTGAGTTCAAATCTAGCCTCTGACACTTAACACTTACTAGCTGTGTGACCCTGGGCAAGTCACTTAACCCCAATTGCCTCACTAAAAAAAAAAAAGAATGGAGTTGGGAGATCTGAGTGTCCTGTATGAGGAACAGCAAGAAAGTCAGTATTGCTGTGAAGGAGAATAAAATAGAACACTGGAAAGGTAAGAAGGGGTCAGGTTGTAAAAAGCTTTAAAAGTCAAACAGATTTTATATTTGATTCTGAGATAATAGGGAGACACTGGAATTTATTGAGAGACATTCTATGCATGGTCAGACCTGCGCTTTAGGATTACTTTGGCAGCTGAGTGATGGGGAAACTGAGTGAGGAGTGACTTGTGGCAGAGAGACCAACCAGAAAACTGGTACAATAATCCAGATAACGGCCTACACAGGGCAGTGACAGTGTCAGAGAAGAGAAAGGGACATACATGAAAGAGGCTGTAAAGGCTTAAAAAAAAAGGCAGGAGGGGGCAGCTAGGTGGCGCAGTGGATAGAGCACCGGCCCTGGATTCAGGAGGACCTGAGTTCAAATCTGGCCTCAGACACTTAACACTTACTAGCTGTGTGACCCTGGGCAAGTCACTTAACCCCAATTGCCTCACCAAAAAAAAAAAAAAAAAAGGCAGGAGATTGCAACAAACTGGATATTTGGAGTGAATGCTCGTAAAAAGTAGATGGCACCTAGCTTGTGAGCCTGGGTCACTGGCAGGATGGTAGTTCTCTTGAAAGGGTTAGAGAAGTTTGGAAGAGGGGAAGGTTTTAGAGAAAAAATAATGAGTTCTGTTTTGGAAATGCTGAGTTTTAAGATGCCTATGGGACATTTAGTTGACGATCACTATCTAGTAGTAAGCAGCATGAGATAAGAAACTAGAGGTCAGGAGAGAAGTTAATCTCTTTTTTTTTTTTAAAGTGAGGCAGTTGGGGTTAAGTGACTTGCCCAGGGTCACACAGCTAGTAAGTGTTAAGTGTCTGAGGCCGGATTTGAACTCAGGTACTCCTGACTCCAGGGCCGGTGCTCTATCCACTGCGCCATCTAGCTGCCCCCGAGAGGTTAATTTCTTAATTGCCAAATCGTCACATTACTCATTTACTTGACTTCTCTTCAGCTTCAGACACTGTAAAATTCCTGAATATTCTCTTCTCTCTTGGTTTTCTTGAGGTTCTCCTTCTACCTAACTCATATTCAGTCTTCTTTGTTGGCTCATTATCCATGTCATACCCAGTGGACATATCCTGAAGTTCCATGTGTTGTTGTTTGTCCTTCATTTTTGAAGAGGACCAGAGATATCACAGATAATGTCTTGGCTTTCGTATGAATTGGATTTAAGTGAAGCAGAGTTACACAAAATCATCAGCCTCACTCTCTCCTAAAGTCAAGACAACTGGTGATGGCTCGAGATATAGCAGATGACCTTGGCATCTTTGAAGTCTGACCAAGCTCTAAGTGCTCCACAGTATCTGCTTTGCCTGCCTTCATTGGTTGTTGGAACAAATTATTCTCATCCACTATAGGAAGTCTTCATATGCTTGGGGTAGACATTCTTCTAACTCACTGAAGGCTTTCAGGTCTGTTGGTTACCCTCAACTTGGTTTAGCCCCCCTGCTGAGATGGTTTTACCAGGGTGTGACCATTGCACATGCTACAGCTTTTTGGAGCCGTAGGTGAGAGTTAGGTGACAAATGGATATTAAAGGTGGATAAGAAATCTGAAAAAGGGCCCAACACCAGAGGTGCTGGTCCTTCCTGTACACTCCATATATTTCCTATTTGTTATCTGTAAACACTATTTGTAAAATGGGGATAAATAGCATCTATCTCTCAGGGTTGTTGTGAGGATTGTGGAAATGTATTTTGATTTGGGGACCCTACCTTTGTCTTGTTTGAGGAACAGTCAGGAAGCCAGTGTCACTGGATCAGAAGTTCATGGAAAGTGAATTGTCATGAAGTTAATCACTTTTATAGAACTGAATGAGGCAACACAGAGCTTATGGTGAATTCTAAAGTATTTAGCTATACTATTTATTCTGGAGAAGCTGCATGGTATAGTACAGTGGTGTCAAACTCAAATCGAAACAAGTAAGAGGGGACACTAAACTATGAGCCTTGCAGGAAGCATATTGACTTAGAAAACCACATATTAACATTATCTCTGTTCTATTTAATTTTTATTTATTTTGTTAAATATTTCCCAATTGCATTTTAATCTGGTTCAGCTGTTTAGGGAGTGTTGCAGGCCATGTATTTGACATAGATGGTATAGTAAATAGAGAGCTGAACTCAGGGCCTCTGACACATACTGGTTGTGTGACCTTGAACGAGACACTTATTTTTTGTACTCTAGGCCAGAAGGGTCAGACCTGTAATGGTGAGATGAACCAGATTAAAATGTTATTGGGAAAGATTTAATAAAATAAATAAATATACAATAGAACAGAGATAGTGTTAATATGTGTTGGTATTTTCTCCACCACTTTTAGTCTTACTTGCCTAGAACAGTAGTCTCAAATTCAAATGGAAGGGGGGCAGCTAGGTGGTGCAGTGGATAAAGCACTGGCCCTGTATTCCAGTGCACTGGTAGAAGACATTCCTTACCAGGAGAAATATCCCAATATCAATGAAATTACAGATTCAGTACATATTCTTATATTCAGAGTTTTACCTCTTCCTCATTCCAAGTCCCTTTTTTTGGGGGGGGGGGGTGAGGCAATTGGAGTTAAGTGACTTGCCCAGGGTCACACAGCTAGTAAGAGTCAAGTGTTTGAGGACAGATTTGAACTCAGGTCCTCCTGAATCCAGGGCCGGTGCTCTATCCACTGCGCCACCTAGCTGCCCCCCAAGTCCCTTTTTCTGTCGACATACAAAATAGCACGAAGGGATAATTAATCTCTTCTGGACATGGGGAATATCCACTGAATACTCTCCTAGGCTCACAATGGAGACCATAGTCTACTCAGTTCCTGTATCTAGAAGACTTCCCTTTCATTTCTGCCCTCCCCATCCCTCCAACACTTTGAGTACTGGATTAGTGTCTGAGGTTTGGTTTTTTTGGAAAATATCCAAGTTTCCCCAACTCGGGCACACTTTCTTCACTCTGTGTTTGTATGTAATGTCACCTCAAAGGATAGAATTCCCTTTTCACCACCCCTGCCACAATTTCCCCCAGTCCTCTCTGTTCAATCCTTGCTCATCATTCAGGTCCCAGATCATGATGCTTCCTCTAAAAAAGCTTACCTAATATTCCCAGTCAAAAGTATTCTCTCCTTTTTCTGAACTCTGTACCTCTGGCTCTCACCTCTGTTCTACTAGATTTGGCTTTCCATGAGGGCATTGATTGTGTCTTAATCTTTATGTCTCTCACAGCACCTAGCTGAATTCTTTGCAACTAGTAGGTGTTCAGTAATTATTTCCTATTATATGAGCTCCCCCAAAACTTAAGAATTGAAGAATTTTTACCTTTGGCTGGTCAAATTAAATCTGCCACAACCAATGTCTGTTTCTCAGGCATGTATTCCTAACTTACCTACCCATGTACTCTGCTTCTGGATGTCTCTTCTAAGCCTTTTAATGTATGGATAAGGACACAGAAACCCAGAGAGGCTGTGACTTGCTTAAGGTTGTACAGGTAACAAATTACAGAGCTGAGATTCAAATCCAGGTCCACTGATTCCAAATGTAGTGCTTAAAAATAATACCAAGAATTCCAGTTTGCTTGGAAATTTTGGGTAATTTACATTGATATATTCAGAGTAAAAAAAAATCTCTTTGAATATATGTTCCTAATTAATGCTAATCAAAACAATACTTTCTAACCTGTCTTTGAAAGTTCAAGTATAATATTAATCAACCCTTTTTGAATGCCTATGATTCCTACTATGCTACCTTCTCATACATTGTTGTTGTGGGGCAGGGAGGGGAGGGCAAGAGGAGGAGAGAAAATCAAGGGGATAAGCCCTGAGGTATTTTGTCAGGCAAATTCAATGCCTCTGTGCCATTTGGGAGTAGCTGGAAATTGCTTTGGGTATAAGAGGGCCATTCAACCATCTGCCAGACTGACATGGTAGCACCCTGCTTTGGTGAGACAATATCCATAACTTGGCCAGAGAGCAGATTGTTAGTCAGGTGGTCAGCTACTAAATGCTAGCCTTTCAGGATCTGTTTTTACTTTTCACCCACAATTCCCTGTAGTCAGGTTCAACCCCTTCCTTGCCTCTGTCTGCAAAGGCTAGGTTGATCAAACCCTGTGTGAATCTCTGCCCTAGGAGGGATGAGATAAAAAGCACTAGCACCCAAGGAGACCTTGATTCTGTGACACTCTTATTTGGTACTTGAAAACTCAGAAAATATTTTCCTTGAAATTTTATAAATGAGGTAGTACAAATATTTTGCAGATACAGGAAACTAAGATTCTAGCAAGTTAAATGACTGATCTATATTCACATTCTTAGTAAATGTTGCAGCCAGGATTCAAACTCAGGTGTTTCCTGGCTCCTGGCTACTAAAAGGCAATTGGCATTGTACCACAATGCCTCTCAATTTGAGCCAGAAATATCTTAAGGTCTTTATGCATATCTTAACAAAATTGGGAGGTTAGATGCCTAAAGGATTGGTCATTTAGCGGTCCTGACAGTGTTCTAACTGCTTAGACTATATGAAGAGTGTAGTCCATTATGATCAAGTAATCTCTCTTTTTCAACCCAGAGAGCCCCAAATGGCAGACTGAAAGCAGGCTATAGAAAAGTGGTAAAGATAAGAAGGGGTGACTGAACAATTGCTATGGTTCTGTATTCAGTGAAATTAGTTAATTTAAAGAGAAAAGGTTACTAAGCAGGATTAGTTATATTGATAATCTATATTATTTTTTAAAATAATTTTAAACAACTAGAAAAGTGATGATAGAGATGATAGTGGTGGTAAGTCACTCTGGTTCCCCCTATTCCAATGCTGACACAAAATGCATCTCTAAAATGATGGTCCTTGATGATAAAAATAATTCTAAGAACTTCAGCCTAGTTGATAATTTTTTGTAATTTATAACCATGTATTCAAAGTAAAAGACTTTCTTTTAACAACTTTTTTCTTATTTAAAGTGAAGCAAAGCAATTGTTTCTAACCTGTCTTTGCAAGTTTAGATATAATGTTAATCAACCCCTTCTAAATGCCTATGATTCCCAAAGGCAAGTTCTAACAAACTTAGCTTTACAAATCTACACAGTGTTTCCAATCTAAGAGCCAAAAAAGCTAATGCTTCTGCATCACCCAGAGAAAATCAAAGGGAAAAAATTTTCCACTAAAAATATTTAGACAACAAGAATTATTCACTGTTTTAGTGCAAAAGTTAAGTCCAATAGAAAGAAAAAAGAGTAGGCTAATTATTCAATCAGGCCATCACCTCTATTTCATTTGTGCATTAATTACTTAAACCCAGGTTTCACAATGAATAAAAACAATTGTTTTCAAATTTCTCTATAGCATTGAAAAGCCAATTTGTAGGTTAAATGATCTTCTAAAGAGAACATATTTTCAATTTTTTTCCTTGCCATTTTTCATACTTGGGTAGTGGTTTTTCCTAACTGAAACCAGTTCTTTTTGGATAAAAAGGTTATTTCTTTCCCTAGTTGAAAACAAGATAGCTGTCTAAGCACCTTAGTCCTAAGGTTTGTCTTGTACTTCTTCTAACCTGCCTGCCAGCAACTGATTACTCGTTTTATTACATTTAAAAATATATATCCTTGAAGCAATTATCCTGTTACAGGGAAAGCTGGATAGAGATGCAAACAAATTCTTCTGGGAACTGCCTTGTAATTAGGACACAATGTGGCAGAACCTTATGCTTTGGATAGAACTTCAGTAGATTAGAATGGAGAGTGTGAGTTTTGGTTGGTCTTTCACCTTCAGGGGTAACTGGACTACCCAAGGGAGTTTTGATTGGGCTGTTTTGGGGTGTAACATATCCATTTCCCTGCTCTTACTGTCAATCTCAGCTCAAAAGAATTGGGGGTCAGAGAAGAATTGTCTAAATCTCTCTGGCACAACATCCCTCTTGAATATAGAAAAGTTTTAAGTACTGTGGCATAGGAGAGAGCGAGCTAGTCTTTGAGCTAAGAAGACCTCAGTCCAATACTTTTCTCTGACACACAGTAGCTGTTTGACCCTAGGCCTGTGATTTAATCTACCTGTGCTCTATCTAGCTGGGAAGGGGGTGGGGGAATGGCATGCTGGAACTGGTGCCAACCAGCCTGCCAATTATTAAATTGTCATTGTGAACATTTACACTTTCAAAATCAGCAAACTTCAAATCAGGGCTTGGCTTATTGTATTGTTGATTATCTAGACTTAAGAAAGCTATGAAGAAATTATTAATAATACAGATTAAACTTAAAAGTGTGTTGTGTGTGTATAGTACTTTTTTTTTTTCAGGAGATCTGGTTGTTAAACATTTACTAGCACACTCCTGGTTCTAACCAACAGAATGTAAGTTGTAGAGAAGGTGTCACTCTACATTAGTAGAGAGTTTCTTCATCTATGAGTTTCCTCTACAAACCACAGGTCCTAATATTTGTTAATATTTTTTATCTTTCATTTTCATAAAAATAAGATGAATACAAACTGGTTGAACTAGATTTCAAATTTATTAGCACATTATAATATAGGCATTTAAATTCTCCATGGCAAATGGCCTTCACAAAAAGATAAGGAGACTGACATGCCCGGATTTGCTCAAACCCAGGAGAGAATTCAGTAATTCCCAATTAGCCCTTTCTATCTTTTAACCTGCTTAGAGAACTAAATTTGTATGTCTAGCAATGGTGTAGAGGGAAGGAGGGGGTTGGTATGGGTAGTGCTATTATGAGACTAGTTATTCCCTCTTGGCTGGCTCCTACCCTAGTGTGGGCAAACAATATTCTTTCCCAGACCCTCCCTATAGGGGTGACTTTTTCTTAAGTCACTTCTCTTCTGTCCCTCACATATGACTTGGCCTTTTGTTTAAGCCCCACTCCCTAAAATAGGAAACGATGGGAAGAAAAAAATTCCCAATGAGGCCACCTCAAAAACGCTAGCTCTCAGCTCACTCACAAATCTCCCCACCCAGAAGCTTCTAGGATCATCTTGTGTATATAATTGTAATACATGTTCATATTTGTCCCCTGATCTGGGAAGTTATAAAAATATGAATCAATAAAGTCTCTTACATAGCTCTTAGCCCCTATTATGCCAGGAAAGAGTCCAGAAGTTTGGTCTGTGTGTGTGTGTGTGTGTGTGTGTGTGTGTGTGTGTGTTTGGTTTTTTTTTAATATCCCTCCTGGCACAAAGATACTCAAAGTTCAGCAATGCAATGGCTTATCAATCACTTTCTCTTAGAGGATCAATGGAACAGAAAGCAAACCAAACTCTTAAGAAACAGGGATCAGAAAATAGGTTCATTTCTTTCCTGACTGGAAGTGAAGGACAGGACAGTATGAATTCACTGCTGATACCTGCAGAATCAATCGTGGCAGCCACTCTGTATCTGTTCAAAGTCACTTTTGAAAACTGCCACTAGCAGTTAATACCTCAGCTTTTGCTTCCCTTTTCTCCATGGCAATGGCAATAGGGACAGCTGTGGCATAAGGGCAGATTCGTGTCTCAAGGGTTCCCATTCTGCTTTCCCAATTCATATAGTCAGCCCATCTAATGTTATCTCCTCCAGATCTCATCCTTGCTTCTCTCTGGAGCTCTTGGAAGACTTCTCCTTCCCTTAGGATAAAACTGAGTCTAATCTTTCAGTCATGGCCTTATGATTCTTAAAGCTCTCCAGGGGATCAAGTAGATAAAGATTGGGAGAATTTCTGTCCTCCAGAATAGAAGTGCCACTTATATGAGCCTGCTATACAGTTCCACATTGTGACTTTTCCCATCACAGTTTCTATATATCGAGGAATCCACATAAGAAATTAAATGTTAATTTTGGAGGAGTTTTGCTGAAGTCGTAAATAACACGTGAAGGCCATCAGATGACATAAAAGAGTTTAGAAACTCAGAAATACATATCTGTAGTACTATAAAGACCCCCCCCAAAAAAAAGAAAAATCCCAACTTCTCGAGTACAAAGGGAGGGCCAAAAAATTTTACTTGGTTTTTCCAGATTGGGGGAGGGGAAGATAACTGTGTTCTTGAGCACCATTCCCACTGAATTATAATGCAGTTCCTATCTGGTTTTAATGTGTGATATATTAATTTTTATAAAAATAAAAGTATTTTATTATCTTCCAGTTACATATAGAGATAGTTTTCAACATTTGTTTTTATAAGATTTCCAATTTCAAAATTTTTCTCCCTCCCCTCTCTCCCCCCTCCCCAAGACAATAACATTAAACATATTTCTGCATTAGTCATGTTATAAGAGAAGAATCAGAGCAAAAAGGAAAAACCTCAAAAAAGAAAAACAACAACACCAAAAACAAAAGAACTAGTATGGTTCAATCAGTATCCATATTCCACAGTTGGGTCTTTTTTCTGGATTTGGAGAGCCTTTTCCATCATGAGTCCTTTGGAACTTTATTGTACCATTGCATTGGTGAAAAGAACCTAGTCTATCACAGTTGATCAACACATAATGATGATACTATGTACAATGTTCTGGTTCTGCTCATTTCACTCATCAACAGTTCATGCAAGTCCTTCCAGGTTTCTCTGAAATCCTCCTACTCATCGTTTCTTACAGCACAATAGAATTCCATTACATTCATATACCACAACTTGTTCAGCCATTCCCCAATTGATGGGCAGCCCCTCAATTTCTAATTCCTTGCCACCACATAAAGAGCAGCTATAAATATTTTGCACACATACAGGAAAGCTACCGTCAAGAAGTTATGGGAGGGGCAGCTAGGTGGCACAGTGGATAGAGCACCGGCCCTGGAGTCAGGAGTACCTGGGTTCAAATCCGGCCTCAGACACTTAACACTTACTAGCTGTGTGACCCTGGGCAAGTCACTTAATCCCAATTGCCTCACTAAAAAAAAAGAAAAAGAAAATTGCCTGTTCATGAAATATTAATTTTTTAAAGAAATCTATAATTGTGTAGTTTTCTAAGTTATATGGCCCTCAGGAATTCTTATATACAGTTTAGTGGCCCCTCTTTCTATTTGAGTTTGAAACCACTGCTTCAGAGAACATATCTCTGCCAATATTCTGTAACATATTCACTTTTTGTCTATTCTTGCTTACAAATATTGATATTATATTGAATCAGGCCAAGGAATGTCTGGTTGACAGAAATCTTAAATGAGGAAAATAATTCACTTTTGACAGTGTGGTCATGGATTTGAACTAATTGAGGGAGAGAAAAAGTCATTGCTTTCTCAGAAAAGGGCCAAATAGTGGGGGAAATACAGTTTATATTGCTGCTTGCTATCATGTATTAGAAAAGGTCTGATTAGGTTAGTAACAAAACTACAATATTTAAGCTAAAGTTTTATTGGTACTGCAACTATAATTCTTGTATCACCACTTTTATAATTCTCACCCCACCTCGTCCTGATTTCTGGGTTGAGACAAGGCTGACAGTAGCTTGTTCAGTCATTTTTCAGTCATGTTGGATTCTTCATTCCCCCATTTGGGATTTTCTTGGCAAAGATACTGGAGTGGTTTGCCAATTCCTTCTCCAGTTCATTTTACAGATGAAGAAACTGAGGCAAATAGAGTTAGGAACCTAACTTAGCCAGGGTCAGACTGCTAGTAAGAGTCTGAGGCCAGATTTGAATTCAGAAAGATGAGTCTTCTTGACTTCAGATCCAACACTCTATCCATTGTACCACCTAGCTGGACCCGATATCAATATCTACATCTGGTCATTTGCTGGGCAATTTGTTGGATGGGAATGGGTCTGGTCCATAACTTTGATTTCATGAAATCTAAGTGAAAAAGATTTTATTGGAATTTTAATCTCCTCTCCCATTAAACTAAGTCTTAGTTTCTTCATAAAATAGAGATTGGTCTAGAATCTAGATTCTAGATGATCCCTTTAGGTCCCTGCTAGCTTTCCATGATGTGTTCCTAAGCCTATTTTTTTTTAGAACTACTGACAAAAAGTCTAAAAGAGGACAAAATATCTTCTAGTGGAGACATAATTAATAATATTTCATGTATCTAGTTGTATCTTACATACATCCAAATTGTTGAATAAGTCCAACACTCAAAACACCATAATGGGTATAGAGGATCATGGTTGGATATTAGCAGTGGCTAGCATAAGGGAGAGGCAGGTGACCGTTGAAACCCTGCTACTGCTCCTCAGTGGAACAAGAAGCAAGTGGGGTGTTGTGAAAGATCCCTGAATTGGGAGGTGGCTTCAAGTGCTAGACTATAGTCCCTGTTCTGTCACTAGCAAGTCAGACAATCATCTGCAAGTCACTAAGTTTCTCTGTCAGTTATGGTAAGGAAACATGAATATTGTATCAATAAAAGTGACCTAAATTTTTGATCTGTTGTTTCTGCTGACTAGAGAAAATAGCCCTAAGGACTAAGATCTACTTTCTAAGTATTTATTCTTTCCCACTTCCATGCTTTCCTTCCCACGCATTTGCTCATATGATTTCATCATTATTGGCACTAGTTGCCCAGCACTTAGAACATGGATACACTATTAATGTTTAATAATATAATAATAGTAACCTTGTCATGAAGAGGGAGCCACTTTCTTTTCTATATATATTGCTCTTAAAGTTAGGGCTCAGAGTCATCAAGGGGAATATTTAATCTTTTATTTTTTTTTAACTTTTGATATCCTGTCAAATAGGCATTTCACTTCTTAGCTAGCCTCTTGGCTGAGCCTCTCCCCTCTCATTTTTCCCCACCCCACCCCACTAATCGATATCTACAACGTGATTCCTCTTAGAATTTTTAACTTCCTTCAAGGTTGAGCTCAGATACCAGTTTGTCCTACCTGAAGCCTTTCCTGATTATGCTAGCTAATGTGCTTTTTCGTTCTAAATTATTTTCAATTTATTTATCTATGTGCATCTTGTATCCCTCAGTAGAATATTAAGCCCCTTCAGGGCAGGAGATATTTTTGGTTCTGTCTTTGTATTCCCAGAATTATATATAGCACAGTGTATATGGTAGGCATTTTAAAAATACTTTTTGAATAAAAGTTCAATTATCTATAACTTTAGAGTGTAAGCTCTCAGTAGGCAGAAATTATAGTTGAATGGCACTTATAACAGCATATGTCGATATGTCAGGCTGCTTTAGTTTTCAGTTCTAATCCTAGTCATTTGATCATTTAAAAATTAATTTTATAAGAGAAAATATAAGGGCAGCTAGGTGGCACAGTGGATAAAGCACTGGCCTTGGATTCAGGAGGACCTGAGTTCAAATCCAGCCTCAGACACTTGAGACTTACTAGCTGTGTGACCCTGGGCAAATCCCTTAACCCTCATTGCCCTGCAAAGAGAGAGAGAGAGAGAGAGAGAGAGAGAGAGAGAGAGAGAGAGAGAGAGAATGAATAAGCATTGTAATAATATGTAATAATATTTAGTAATGATAAGTACATTTATTATACTTAGTTGGAACATGAAAGGGAAATAAGCATCAGTGTTCAATTACATCATGGAGGTTTTTTTTCTCTTATTCTCACACTTCTCTGCTTCCTTCCTAGAAATAGAAAAACTAATGGAGTCGGGGGTTTTGAAACTCTCCCAAATAATTTAGGCTTTGACAAAGCCTCAAAATAACTCCTTCCCTTCCAGTTTTTCCAACTGGAAAGTATCAAGGGGAAATTTCATTAAAGTCTATTACCTCAGTACATTGCACATAGTAGGTACTAATTAAATGTTTTGTTGAATTTAGATTGAATTATTTAACTAAATGAAAATTTGATCTATGCTGAGGAAGAAAACCACAGTACAAAATTAAAGCTTTGGTTTGATATGAAATGGTAACAATTTGCTGTTGAAGGAGTATGAGCTATTTCTCTAATGAACATCTTTTAGAATTCAGAAAAGTGCTGCTACATCAAGTCCACTTATATTCCACAGCCTGGCAAATGTAGGTATTTGTTTCCAGTACAGATCCTTTTCATATGAGGGCAGGTGGCACAGTGGATAAAGGACTCAGGAGGACCTGAGTTCAAATCTGAACTCAGACACCTGACAGTTACTAGCTGTGTGACCCTGGGCAAGTCACTTAGCCCCCATTGCCCCATCCAAAAAGAAAAAATCCGAATCAGATCCTTTTCATTTTCATACTTTCCCTCATATTTCACACTTAAATCCTATGCTTATTATATGGTCATTGTTTTGTTGGGAAAAACAAAACCTAGAAGCAATATTATGCCAGTTATTGTTTATTAATCATCATATTGTCTTAAATACTGTAACCACTTGTAATTAGATAAATCTCATGATCTTCATTTTTTTTTAAAGGAGTTACATGCTTATTTTCTGGTAACAAGATAGACTTCAGGTTTTACCTTGTGTACCTGTGAGTCACTGCCCAACCTTTATTACTATAAAGGCTATGGGCTAAATAGTCATTTATAAGTAATCCCAAAGTTTACTCAGGAAGTATTGCTAATGTGAGTTAGAGTGAACCTTGGATACTTAGAAAAGTTAGGAAAAGTGGTTAAATGAGACATATGTTTCTGAATTAGTGATCCAATTTAATAGAGTTATATGTGATTGAAGAAAAATAATTTTCCATTTCATCTAGGGAGTGTTGCTTTTCTTGGTTGCTTTTTAAACATGTTTTGGATGCCTCTTCGAATGAAGAATTGAATTTTGGGACACTTAGAACTATCAAAATTTTACCTCCTATTGAATGATTTGCTAGAAGGTTTGTGATTCAGTTTTAGGTAAAAATTAAAAAGCCACTGTTGATAGTTCTTAAGAATGACATGTAGATTTGCTATTATAAAAATGGTTTTTTAAATGGTTTGATCACATGTAAATGACCATGTGTCATTTGATCACATGTAAATGACAGTCACTGATTACAGAGGAGGAATGTTATCTGTAGTAGTACATGTGGTAAACATGAGAGACCAAGGATCCTTCCATCAAATAACACCATCAGCTTAAGAACAATAAGTATCCAAAAGCAACCACTTGATAATCAATCATGATAAACATGATCATCACTCTAGGTTACTGAAATGGCTAATTTTATCAGAGCCCCTAGTTATTGTTTGCTGAGGAACAAAACACTGCTTTAAATGAAGACGAATGTGTATCAGTGTGTATAATTACTATTATTGTCCTACCGTTTTGCAAGATGTCTGTAGCTTATAAGTGAAGCTTGTTGATCTAGGAGAAAAAAAAATCCAGCCTTTAAGATTAATCTTCAACCTCTCCTTATTCTAATTTAATTATCAGAGAAATTCCATACACATATTGGTTGCCTGATCACAATTGTATGTTTTCTCATTTAGACCCTTATTTTTATATACCTCTGAGGGCCAGACACTGTAACTTCCATATTTGTAAATACCACCTCCATTGTAATAATATGCATATGTTGAAGTGTCAAACAAAAACATTCCATAAATTAAGGACGAACATTCAGTACATTTACTGATTTAAGGGGGAAAAAATTGTACCTGTCATGATGAAAAAGAACAGGACTGAAACATTTCAAAGCAAAAAGGTCACAAAATGTCAGAACTGGAATGGGCCTTACAGGATTCTGTATTCCAACATATTGTTGATAAGGAAACTGAGGCTGAAACATAGGTGACTGCTAATATATTAGTAGAACAGTTTTTCCAGTCCAGTTTTCTTTCCACTACACCATTGATTAGGGAGGCTTGCTTTCTTTCTTTCTTCTTTTTTCTTTCTTTCTTTCTTTCTTTCTTTCTTTCTTTCTTTCTTTCTTTCTTTCTTTCTTTCTTTCTTTCTTTCTTTCTTTCTTTCTTTCTTTCTTTCTTTCCATTAAAGGACCGTGATTAACATGCTAAAGAGCATGCAAGATACATTAGCAAATGAGAATTAGTCACTAAGGCAATGTTATGTTGATTTTTGCTTTAGTGGAACTCGGCCCGTCCTATGGGAGGGCATATAAAAGGTGCTTAAGAAATGCTTTTTGGTTGAATGATTAGAGAAGACTTTATAGCTTTCCGACTTCTATGTGAATCGAATTGTAAGCAATTAAGCCTCAAACTGAAGGAAAGGAGGTGGGTGGGTGGGAATCTTGCCCAATCTCGTTATCTCATAACTCAACTAAGATTCTTTCTTAATGGAGGCAAGAAAAAAAATTTTTTTAGGGTACCAACCAACCATAGTTAATTCTTCCTTCCTGCAACATTCAAGTTCCTTATCATCCCCCCATATTAAAACAGAAAGAAAACTTACATAAAGCAGTTTGTACATGCATTCTTAGTGAAGCTTTCTGTTTTCCTTTGCGATTTTGCCTATGGGTTTTTGTTTTTTGCTTTTACATGCTGACAAATCTCTTGCTTCTGACATTTGGGATTAAGGAGCCAGTTCCATTGTATTCTATGCCAAGTACGGGGTGCTGGTGCTGGTTATTTTGTGTATTAGCAAAAGGGACTAAGCCTACAGGGGAACAAAACCGTAATAATGCATTAAAAAAAAAAACCCAACAACTGGGTAACAGCAGAATCTTAGCCGCAGTACATTACAACGCTGCTTTTAAGGAAGGGTGCGTGGGGAAAGGGACAAGAGTCATCTGATACAGAATGGAAGAATGTTGCAACAGGAAATGCAATGACGGCCTAGCACCCTAGCTTGAGATCATTTTCAGCAGCCCAGACTCGCGAAATCCCGCCCCTAGCTGTCAGGAAAACGAAAAGTAAAGGATAAAAACAACCACCAGCGAGGCCGGGCTCCGTAGCCACCTCAGCTCTTTTTCTCCCTTCTCTTCCCACCACTTCCACAGCTGCAGCATGTGAAAGCTCGCAGAACATCTCAGCTGTGCCCCCAGCTGACCACCAGCCGATTGGCCTAGGATTGGGAGGGCTGGGGTGGGGATAGGCCGGCTCGGGAGCTTCCCATTGGTGCTTGGGAAACCGGCCTCCCCCTCAGGTGAGGCGGGTATGCGCCTGCGCGTTCCTCGGGCCTTCACCCCCCCCCCTTTTTTTTTTCTTCCTTCTTTTTACTCTTCCCCCCACCCCTTCCTTCTTACTGGCGCGCGCGCGCTCCTGGCTTTGCTCTCTGCCCACTCTTCCCCCCGCCCCCCCCCTGCCAATCCCCCGCCGTACTCCCCCCGCCCCCCTCAGCCTCCGGTCCTCCCTCAGCCTCCGCCTCCCAAACACTCAGAGCTACCTCTGTGGAAAGAGGAGGGAAGCAGAGAATCGGCGCTGCTGCGCGCCGGGCCAGGCCGCGCTGACAGAAATCGAAGACAGAGAGAGCTACACTCGAACCCCGAGGATTTTCTGGACTCTCCCTTCCTCCGGAACGTTTTGGGTTGCTTTTTTTTTTTTTTTTTTGGAGGGGGGAGGTGGAGGTGGTGGAGTCGGGGACCGCGTGTGTCCTTCCTTTTTTTAACCGCCGCCTCGGGATCGCCTCTCCCTCTCTCTTCATCCATCCCTTCGTTCTCTCTCCGTTTTGCCTCGTGTGTGAGGAGCCGGAGCTTAAATCCGAGCGGACCCGGCCGAGGAAGCGCCTAGTGGCGGGGGCGCTTAGCCATGGAGGGTGCCGAGGGTGCGAACGACAAGAAAAAGTAAGTAAGGGGGGAATCTCGCCACCTGGCACCCCTAAAGCCCACCACGCGCACCCAGGAGGGGGAGGAGGAGAAGGAGGAGGAAGAGGAAGAGGAGGAGGGATGTGGTTGTGGGAGTGTAGGGGGGAGGGGGCTGCTTCTATTCATTTCTTTTTCTCTACCCCCCCCTTCCTCAGTCGGGCTGCCCCCCCCTTACTGTCCACGTCGCCATCTTGATGTGGGGGGTTGGAGAGCCATTGAAAGTGGGAGTCCGGGACGACTTAGCCCCTGGTCCCCTCCCCCGGCAGCCACCGCGCGGGCGCGCGCGCACTTCCCTCCTCCAGAACCCCCCCTCCCCTTCCTTGCGACCCCAGCCTGAAAAGCCAGCCTTGAAAATAAAGCTGCTTTCGTTCCCTCACAGTCACCATGCTCTGCCCCCGGACAGGGCTCCCTCCCTCTTTCCTCTCCTTTTTCTCGCTTGTTTCTGTTGAAAATTTCCTTCGGGGGGTTGGGGGGTGCAGTTTGACTTTCTGGCAGAGCTCTGTAATTTTCTCCCGTGCCTTACCCTTAGGTTTTGCACCCCATGGTAGTTTAATGTCAGTGTTGTAAAGTGATCGTGATTGTGTATCCAGCCAGGCCTTGAGCTGATGAGCATTCGAATGGCAGCGGTGCTGTTGTATTGTTGTTTATTTGTTAGGACTCCAACTACTTGGTTCTCTTTTGTGGTTTTAATTTTAATGTCATTTGCTGTTACTCAGCTGGCATTTATTAAGCGCGTTGTGCCTAGTTAAGAGTGAGACGTTTGCAACCCTACAGAGAACACCCAGAATTGCCCTTTTGTATTGGTATCAAGTGTCGCTAGATGTAGTAAATAGATTTGATTCTTTGATATATGTTAAGAGAAATGTGACGAATAGAAAAATGTCCGAAGTGACCAAAGTGTGAAACAACTAAAACAAAAGTCCGGTGAGCTCTGAGAATTCTTGGCTTTGCTCATTTTCCCGCCGGGCTGTAGTTGTGTTAAAATTTTTAATAAAATTGTGTGTATTAAAATTTTAAATAAAATGTCAGAAGGAAATAGCTGTTTTTATGGAACTTCTTGAAAGTGTAGTAGAAATTATGAGCCTTAATAAGAACGAAAGAGTTTTTAAATACAAATATTTAAGGACTTAGAATAATTTTGAAGTCCGGCACATTAGCTCCAAAATGTTATTTTCTAGGTAAAGAAATTTTGGTCTCTGTTGGTGTGTGGATTTTAGAAGGAAACTTTGTAAAACGTTGAAATTATTTTTGCTCTGTTTTGGTAAAGGAGTCTTTATTTAATGGCAAGGCCTTCTAATCTGTATCTGAAAACTATATGTTTGCTTTACATTATCTCTTTTTTTAAAAAGATATATTGGCCTATTTGGAGTAGAAACTTTTGAGGAAGGCAAATAAGGTGCAGATAAACTTATTTAACATTTTTACAGTGTAAAAACAGTTATTTCAAAAAGTGAGTTTCCTTCTCTGTAAAATGAGGGGATTGGACTAGGTAGCCTCTAACGTTTCTTCAAGCTCTAGTTCTATTAGCCCATGAAAAATCAATAGAGATAGAGGCTGTTATAGAAGTTAACAGAAATGAATTGCTATTAATTTCATAGAAATAATTATAATGCTTTTGCCTGAAATGGATTGAATAACCCAGATTAGAGAATAACTCAATAATCCAATTGTAATTTGCATTAATTTTATAAGTGAAGATGCATTAAGCAGTTATACATTTAGTTCACTTTTGCAAATAATATCACACTCCATTTCACTTTTGTTCTAACAGCCAGTAATATGGCATTATCATGAATGAATTGTGTATGGGTCCACACACTTGAGCAGGGATTGTTATGACTGTTAACTATTATTTTTGCCTTTGTGTCCCCAGGGCCTAGTAAAAGTACTTTTCACATAGTAGGAACAAAAAAAATGTTGTAGAAATTCCCTTTTGAAAGCTATTAATTTTTGCATGTTGAAATGCTTGAGCAAGAACCATTCTATATTTGTATTGGGAGTAAAGTGAATCCAGTTATGTAAAATATAATAACACATGGGACATTATTATTACTCCCCCAATTCCAGGTTTTGTGCTACTTTTTAAACATACTTATATGTTAAACATAGCTGGATCTAGTAGACTTGAAGTAGATCTTATTTAAGAAGTCAACTTGTTAGTCCTCTGACTTAGGCAGATTAACACATTCAGACTTTCTAAAGTAGAAATCCAGAGTCATAAATATCTTTGTGGACGGAAAGTCCATAATGTTCTTCTAGAACAAGTTTTCTTAATCTGGACCCCCTTGGGTCTGTGGACACACTTCAGTGGGTTTGTAAACTTGTATGGGGGGCGGAGGAGGCGAATCACATTTATTTTCACTAACCTTCAATTTTCTTTGTAAAGCATGTATTTTATTTTATGAATTTAAAAACATTGAGAAAGGGTTCATAAAACTTCAACAACTGCTAAACGGGCCCATGACACCCTTGTTGTTTCTCATAAGGCAAATAAAATACTTTATTGCTCTAATTTTAACTCATATCTTCTTGTCCTTTTTTAGAAATGGTTAGTTTTAATATATCTCTAGATGTTTCAGTTTGTTGTCATCCCTAAGAGTTTGCTATAGCTTCAACTTCTTTAGCTCCCTTAGAAGTCCCTATAAATGCTTTTATTCTCTGAATTTGATTCAACATCATCTGAAAATTTTGAAATTCAAAACTAGACCCTAAAAAAGAATTGACAAATTTGCGATGTAACAGAATCAATTCTTTTATACTTTTTCTACTTATAATGCATTCTTGAATTGTTAGTTTTTTAATAGTAGTGTGGTACACACCAGTATTTAGCTTGTTCTTTTCTGAGACTGGCTCTTTTTCCTCAGATAGTTTGCTTTTTCATCCATCAACAATGCATCTATTAAGCCTTAACATATTCCAGCTATTGTGCTAAGCTCTGGGGATAGAAAGACAAAGCCCCTGCCCTTGAAGAGCTTATGTTTTAGTAAAGGAGACAACATAAGACATTTTTAAAAGTATTTGTGCAATATATACAAAATGCCTACAAAATAGTTTGGGGAGAAAATTCACTAATTAATAGTGAAATATCTTACATTTGCTCTAGAATTTAAAAATGTCATAGAACCTGGATTCAGGGCCTTGGGCAAGTCACTTAACCTTTTAAAATATTTTAATTTTACCAAAATTATGGAATAGGTGGAATATAAAACAATTTTTGTTAAATATGGTCATTTCTCTCCATACACAGAGTGGTGTACTTAATAACTGAGGCAAATTAAATTAACTCATTCAATAACAACAATAAACCTCACAACTTTTTATATCTTTAAAATAACTTTTAATAAATGCAACATAACCTTTTTCTTCAGTCTTGTACTTGTGTTACAGGATTTGGCATTGAGTTCATAAGAATTTGACACATTCTTTAATTCATCATGAAAACACTTATATTATATATTATATATATTATATATATATTATATATATATTATATTATATTATATTATAGCCATATTATAGCCAATACATTTTCATTGAAATATAAGTTAGTTAAGTTTCAAGGCCATTGAAGAATATTTATTTCCATCTCTTGGACAGATTTCCTAATCTTTTGTGACATAGTGCAAGATTGTATTGTAGTATTCATCTCCATTTAAGAATTCCTATAATTCTAGAATAATTCAATATAACAACATATTCATCAAGAGTTCATCATTGCCTCCCCATTGGAAGTAAAAAACCCTCTAAACCAGTTTTAGCTGTTTTATAGTCTGATGGAGAAGCCCAGGTCTTACAGGTTCTTCTGGATTTCTTCTGAAAACAGTCTTATTATAGAGTTAAATGAAAACATGAGTTTCAGCAGTAAAAATGACTTTCCCAATTTTTAGTACTCTTGTCTTTATATTGTCTTGCATGTGACAGTTCCTTTATAGCAATGGTTAGTAGCTGGGGTTGTTGTTGTTGTTTTGTTTTTACTAGTCTTTTACTAGACAGCATTTGAGAGAAATCAACAACCCCATCAGCTGCCAAGTTCTTCTGAGCATGTTTTGTAAGGATTAATGAGACTTTCACACCATTAATATCTAACAGTCACTGAAGTGTGGTCTTTAATAACTACAACTTTTACACATTTCCTTGGAGAATATCTATTCTTAAAAGTCACAGAATTTAAATAACAAAAGCAAGCAATGAAACATGTATATTTGGCATGAAATTCAGCACTCAACTTAGAATTAACTGAAGAAGGGAAAACCAGCTCAGTCTGGTTTTATCTGGTTAAAGTCAGACTTTATGAGTCAGATTACTTTCAGGAGAAAGACACAGGCATAACTATTGCTATTTTTAAAAATAACATTATTGATATTATAAAACCATCTTTTCTCTGGTAAAGACTTCCACAATTTGGACCCATTTATTGCTCTCTGCCTCTATACTTTCTATATTGCAGCCATGTAAACTGGAATTCTCAAACTCAGGGTTATCAGACACCTCTTACTTTTTCACAGGCCCCATACCTTGTGCCTGGAGCACATTCCTTTCTATCTTCACTTTTCAGAATCACTTCTTTTTAGTGCTCAGTTTAGGCACCACCACCTCCTTTCCATGGTAACCTTTCCATGGTTATCACCTTACAACTTGAAAGTTGAATTGTAAAATTTCTGCAAGGGTTGGAGAAGGTGATGATGCCTAGAGAATTTTAGAGTGGTTGTTACTGGTACCATCTGAAAGGTATAACTTTTAAATCTATATTGATTTCATTTTATGAATTAATCTGCAGAAAAACATTGCTTCAGAGATAAATCTGCTACAGCTTTTTCTCTTCTGTTTACAATATTGCTTCCAACTGAGCAATAAGACTATCCTTCAAATGCTTCTTAATACCCTGAGTATGTTGATTCTATTCAGTTTATTTTAAAGACAACTATCATTTTGAATGAATGTCATTTAGTTCCCCCAACTGGTAGGTCCAAGAGTTGACTTTAAAGGCCTTATGGAAGGCTGCACCATGGAAGGAAGCTGTTATTATTTTATGCTTAGTATGTATACTAATAATGTATTATGTATTATGTATAATAATAAAATGGAACTTAAGAAAAACACAGGAAACACTGTGTTGATCACTGAATGTAAGCTCCTTGAGAGTAGGAATTTTTAAAAATTGCTTTCACTCTAATTTCCTCAGCAAAAGCACATTGCTTGATAAGTAGTAGTTAGCAAGCATTTATTAAGTACCTACTATGTGCTATACTAAGCATTTGGGATAGAAAGACAAGACAGTCCCTGCTTTTGAGGAGCTTACAAGTCTAGTTGGAGAGACAATATGCAAATAACTGTATAAACAACATAGAAACGGGATAAATTGAAGAAAATCAACAGAGGAGAAAACCCTAACATTTGGGATATGCTTCTGGGACTTTAGTTGAGACTTGATAAGAAGCCAGGGAACACAGTATACAGAAATGAAGGGAAAGAGTTCCAAGCTTGGGGGACAGCAAGTAAAAATGAGCAGTCAGTGGATATGTCTAGTGTAGGGAACAAGGAGGCCAGTGTCACTGGATTGCAGAGGAGAGATAGGAAGGGGCCAGGTTTTGGAGGTTTTTAAAAGACAACAGAATATTTTATTTTTGATCCTAAAAGCTATAGGGAACCACTGGAGTTGACCGAATGGGGGGAGTGGGGACGTATGATGTGCTCAGACTTAAGCTTTTGGAATATCTTTTTTGACAACTGAGAATGAACTGGCATTGGAAAAGAGACTTGAGGGAAAGAGACCAACTCTCAGGCTACTGCAATAGTCCAGACAGATGATGAAGATTGTACCAGAGTGGTTGCAGCTTCAGAGGAGAGTAGGTTTTGTATTTGAGACATGTTAGAAAGATAGAAAAGGGAGGCCTTGGATATAGGGGTGAAGGTGAAAAAGAATGAAGAATCAAAGATAACTCCAAAGCTGCAAGCAGATGAATAATAAATAGTTATTGATTGATGGTGAACTAAAACCTTATTAAAGATTAGTTCAGTGGTTCTTTCATTTCCTTGATAATAGTATTCCCTGTATCAGTACAGATTGTAACCTGTACAAACATGTTTTCTCATCCTGTGTGTAAGGTTGGTTTTGTTGGTTTGTTTGGGATTTTTTTATCATAAAGATTCTGCTCAGAGGATCCACCTAGGATGCTAGAGGCTTTCCTGTAGGTCTTTTCCATTACATGATTAATATAAACGACAGATTGGGTTAGACATCTCTTCTTGTTTTTGCTATAAGAGTGACCCACTTCTTATAAAGTAAGTATCCTCTTTCTAGATTTTAAGATACAGGAATATAAGGCAGGGATACTGTAGAGGGGGTACCTATTTAGGTATGAATTGGATTAGATAACCTAAGACATAACCTTCTAACTCCTAGATTCAGTCATTAATTCATTCCATATCATTGGAAATAAATCAGCCTTCTTGTTCCTATCATTAACTTTCCATTGCCCCTGGGATTGCAGAATTGCAGTGAATGTAGGGAGAGCATTTCTATTAAGATATTTTTTTCGGGGCAGCTAGGTGGCGCAGTGGATAGAGCACCGGTCCTGGAGTCAGGAGTACCTGAGTTCAAATCCAGCCTCAGACACTTAACACTTACTAGCTGTGTGACCCTGGGCAAGTCACTTAACCCCAATTGCCTCACTTAAAAAAAAAAGATATTTTTTTCTGTTGGGCAACACCTGGGATTGTGCAGTTTCCTACATGCAATCCCTCTTTGGGGGAATCTTTGCTTTTGGACCCTGTGTAATTCAAATCCTTGTTTGAATTGCTTTGCCACTTAATAGTGGCAAATTGTAACCTTAGGCACGTCCCTTAACTTCTCTAGCTTACCATTTTCTCACTTGTAAAGTAAGGAAAGGGAGTTTGAATAAATCGAAGCTTCTTAAACTGTGGGTTGCAACCCCATGTGGGATCACCACTGGATGTGGGGGGGGGTGTCACAAAAAATTTGGCCACAGTAAAGGTTACATATGTCTATTTTATATATCTATATACCCCGGGGTCATGTAAAAATTCCTCTTGTGAAAAGGGGTTGCAAGTGAAAAAAGTTTAAGAAGCCCTGGACTTCTAAGTTCTCTTTTAGCCTAAGATAGCCCTTGTCCCAAGATGCATCCTTCAGCAGATATCTTGTTTTTGTGACACCCTTTTTCATTAATCAGAGAGTATTGAACACCTAACAACTTACCTGGACCACCACCAAATTATTTGAATAGACTGTCTTCCTGTTTTTCCTCCTTTCATTCAACCTTCCATAACATTGATAGAATGATGTTTCTTAAGCATAGATTTGGTCACATCTTTCCACGTTTAAAAAAAAAAATCAGAGGTTCTCCCATACCTACCAAGTAAACTTGGTATTTAAAGCTTTCAGTCTGGTGTGATCCTATCCTAGACTTATCTCATGTTAACTGATATACATAAATGCCTCTGCCAAACTGCACTAATCCCTGACTCTAGAACACACCCTGCCCTCTTCTCTCTGTTGCTATGCCTGCAATGTTTTACCTTCCCTCTCTCCCTATTGAATTGCTCCCCAAATTTTAAAGCCAAATTCAGATTTTATCTCTTCCATGAAATCTTTCTGGCTATACCCAGTCAATAACAACCTGTTTTATGCCTTTTGGATTCATTTATCATGTAATTTTGTGTATTATATGATAAAGCCATGCGTTTGTTTTATCCTTTAACTGGATTGTAAGATCTAGCGATGTAATGCTTAGATCCTTGTTTGAAAAGAGTCTTGAGATTCCCTTTGGCTCCAAAGGGTCAGTTTATTTATTTATTTTTTATGACTTACAATGAAAATATGTCAATTGTCTGGTTGTGAAGATGTGCTGTGCTCTAAAGAAATCCTACGTGAAAGATTGCTTTGTTCTCTTCTCACCTTTTTGTCAAATATACCTTCAACACATGCTGATCGTTCTCATGAAGATTTGTGATTAAGTATAAAAGTTAGAAAGTAGGTATTTGATTTGGTAGTTCAGTTCTCTTGATATTAATATTGTCCATGATTTTTTTTCTTATCAATCTGTTATCTTCCCTGCCCTCAGATCTTTAAAAATAGTCCCTTAGAGTTTTTGAGATCATGTCACCTCTGTCACAGATTTCCTCAGTGTATAATTGGGCTCATACAGTCAGCCAGCCAACTAATATTTATTAAAAGTGCTTTTTATATGGATAATTTACAAATTTATCTTAAGTACCATTTCCTGTACTATGCTTAAGTGTGATTTCTTTTGAAGATTATATGCTTCCTTTAAAATATAACAGCATTTCAGTTGATTTGTAATCTTATTGGCGTATGCACTCCATGTCAATAGCAATCCCTCCATATTTTATCTCTGTGATTTTGTCCATCTTTCTATAAGATTTATTCATGAAGTCTCTCCAAAGTGCTTCCTCTAGATCTCTTGACATTGTGCAAATCACTAAGAATGGCACAAAAGTTGATCACTGTTTGTCCTTCGTTCTTGCTTCGTGACTGGTCCCTCTCCTTTATTTCGTCATATATTTCTTTGATGATATCTTTAATGGTACTTCTCTCCAGCAGTTTTCATTAGTAATATATAGTATTCTAAAATATATATATATATTTGCAGCAAGTTTCTCTTATAAAGTTCTTATTTGTAAGATATATAGAGAACAGAGTCAAACTTATAAGAATAAGAGCCATTCCCCACTTGACAAATGGTTAAAGAATATGAGGCAATTTTCAGAGGACATCCAAGCTTTCATCGGCCTTGTGAAAAAAATGTTGTAAATCATTAATTAGAGAAATACAAATTAAAACACCTTTGAGATATCACCTTACACCCATCAGATTGGCAAAGTTGACAAAAAAGCAAAATGACAAATGTTAAAGGTGTGGGAAAACAGGGATATTAATGTACTATCAGTGAAGCTATAAACTTGTCCCATCATTCTGGAAAGCATTTTGGAACTTTCCCCAAAATTGTTAATCTGTCCATGCCCTTTGACCCAGCAATACTACCTATACCCCAAAGAGAGAGGAAAAGGACTCATGGACAAAAATATGTATAACAATTCATGGTGGCAAAGAATTAGACAGTGAGAGGCTGTGCGTCAATTAGGGAATGACTGAACAAATTATGGGTGTGGGGGTATGTGGTTGTGTGTGTCTGTGATGGAATACTATTGTACTGTAAGAAATTATGAGTTTCGGAAAAATATGGTTATATCTATGTGAATTGATGCAAAATGAAATGAGCAGAACCAAGAGAAAAAATCATATAACAACACCAATATTATAAAGACAAACACTTTTGAAAGACTTAGGGATTCTGCTTAGCACAGTGGAAACCAATCTTAGTTCCAGAAAACTCATAATGAAACATGCTTTCTACCTCCAGATAGAGAAAGGGATGATGGACTTAGTGCCGATTGAAGCATTTTTTCTTTTTTGGACATGCCTGATGCAATAATTTGTTTTGCTTGACTATATATTTTAATAGGTTTTGTTTTTCTTACTTTCTCAATATATGGGAGAGGAAAAGAATTTGCAACTGAAAATTAAATTAAATTTAAACAAATACATAGCATCCTACTGATGTCCACAGTGTATCAATCCATTATGTTTTAAATGTCCTGCAGTTTTTTAATCCTTTGCAGAATTTGATTTTCTATGCTTTGTGGCCATTTAACATAACCAGAAAAATAACTGTTAAAAGAGGAACATTTGCTTTAAGGAGAAGCTTAAAGTTGTTAAAAGTATTGCATAATTTCCTAAATGTACTCCTCTCAATTCTGGGCATATCTCATCTGTCCATCAGTAGTATCTTAATTCAGTGTACTCACCTTCCAAATTTGCATGTCATCTCTTAGGCATTCTTCATCCACTTCTTTTTTCATATGCAGATAATTAGTCCAAACTCCTAAATTATCATCTTATTTAGGAGAACCCACAGTCTTCTGGAGCTTGATGCTGTGAGCAGTGTCATCTGCAGATAGTGTCTATAAGACCTCATTATCTATCAAGGTATATTTGAGCAACCCCGTTTTATCTGCAGATAGTTTGTTTTGAGTTGTCCATTAAAAATATGAGATTACAAATTTTCATTGTCAATAAAATTAATTTCTGCATCTCCTTCGTAGACCACTGTGTAGTCCCTCTGCCTCTCTGAACACTTAATATACAAAATTTTAGCTTGGCAAAATTGATAAAGGAGGTGGTGGTTTTTTAAAATTCATCTTTATTCCTCTATTTAAAAAGAAGACTACATTTTTTCCTACTTGTTTGGACTCCTGAAGGCATAGTGCAATTAATAGCTTGCAAAAACCTCTGGGACTGTTGACTTTGAGAGTTCTGTCCATTATTTGAAGATTTAAGAAAATCTTATTTTTTGGAGTTATGAAAGCCCTGAACTAGGGACCCTGAAGCGTTCTAGTCTTAGCTGTATTATTAACCATTTGTGTGACCTTGAACAAGCTATTTCCCCTTATTGGGTTAGCTATAAAAGGAGGTTAGACTGGGTCTTTAAATTCTTTTTCAGCTGTAAAATGTTAGGAGTCTAGTGAATGCCCTTGGGGAATGTTAGAATTTTTTTAAAATTCTGAAAGAAAATAGCTTTCAGCTTTACTGTGAGATTTATTTTGTTTTAACCAATTGATATTGGTAATTTTGCTCTCCGAAGTTGAGTCATCTAGGCCAAGCCATGTCTCTTTTGGGTATGAAATTTTTCTTTACATTAAACCCTCTGAAGCTGAGCAGAAGTCTAATAGTGCTACATGACAGTCCTTTAAATACTTAAAACTATCATGTCCATAGTATGGCTTCTACTTTACTGGCTAAATACCTTCAACTACTTTTAATCCTTCCAGTATGGCATAATCTCAGAGTCCTTTTACTATCCTGCTCACTTTCCACTACATGGTTTCCAGCATGTCAATATTCTTCTTAAAATGTGGTTGCCTAGGGAGTATGTTGGGACAGTCACTTCCTGTACAATCCAGTACACTTTGCATCTGTCTCATATAGCCTACAATCATATTTGCTTTCTAGGTTGCCAGTCACACTGATTCTAGTCCACCAAACTTCAAATCTTTTTCAAACTACTATTCTAACCTATAATTCTATTTTCCATCTTATACTTGTGAAGATGATTTTTTTAACTCAACTGTAAAATTTGACATTCATCCCTATTAAATATATCAGACTCTTGCTAATTGAAGAACAAGCAGAAATTAAGGTGACCATTTCTAAAGTTTTCAAGTTATATCCCGTTTTGTAAATTGGGGTGAGAATTAGGTATAAACTTCACTTAATCAACAAGCATTTATTAACCATCTACTATGTATCAGGCACTGTGCTTAGGAACTGGGAGACAGACAAAAATAAAACAGTCCTTCCCCTAAAGAAGCCTACCTTCTATCGTGGGGGAAACGTGCACAAATAAATATACAAAATAAATAAAGATAATGGGGAAGGACCTTCTTTTAGGAGGCAGCACTTGAGCTGAACTTTGACATACAATAGGGATTCTTTTTTTTTTCTTTTTTTTTTTTAGGCAATGGGAGTTAAGTGACTTGCCCATGCTCACACAGCTAGTAAGTGTCAAGTGTCTGAGGCCGGATTTGAACTCAGGTACTCCTGAGTCCTGGGCCGGTGCTTTAACCACTGCGCCATCTAGCTGCCCCCAATAGGGATTCTTTAAAAGGCCTAGGTGCAAGAGTGCCTTTCAGATATGGGACAGACTGTGTGAAGGCATGGAGATGGGACTTGAAATGTTGTATATGAGGACAAGTGAGAAGGTTAATTTAACTAGACAGTGGTTTGTTTGAAGGGAAATAATGTTTAATAAGGCTGAAAGAGGTAGGTTGTAAAGGGTTTTAAATGCCAAACAAAGGAATCTGTGTTCAATCCTAGAAGTAATAAAGAAGCACTGGAGTTTACTGAGCTGAGAATGACATGGTTGAACCTGTGCTTTAGGAATACTTTGGCAACTCTCTGGGGAAGGGTTTTTCAAGGGAAGAGATTTTAATGCAGGCAGACCAATTAGGAGACTTTTGCAATAGTTCAGTGCCTAAATTAGATAGATAGATAGATAGATAGATAGATACATACATACATACATACATACATACATACATACATACATACATATGAAGGAAGGAATTGCTACATGTAGATATTTACCATTGAACCCCACCATTCAGCATCTTATAATTTTCAGTTTCCAGAATTCAACGTTATTAATTCTGGGTTTGTAAAAATGAGTACTGTTTAACTTTATATTTTGTATGTTAACAATACTGTGTAACATTAAAAACAAGTTTAACCTGGGAGAATATGAATTGTAACAATGAAAAGTATCTAGGCAAAACTACTCCTTCAGCTCTAGTTCTTGTGACAATCCTAGGAGTGATAATAGGATAGTAACCATTTGCTAACGGTCTTGAATAGTCTCGATGAGCCAAATTTATCCCTGAGTTGCTCAGGGATTTTTTTTTTCTTTTTGTATGTTAAACACCAGCCCTCAAGACTTGGCATCTCACATCACATGGCCAAACACTCATCCTTAGGACTGCCTCTTTATGAGGTCTTGGGTTCAAGATTATTGTGCATTTTAAATCCAAAGAATTTGACAAACTTAAGGCTAAGTTAATGTATTCTATTTAATTTTTAGAGAGTAGATATTGGTGTAAATTTATTCAGATATAAGCAATTAGATATGAATATTGCTAAGAATTTGTGGTAGGAAGTCATTCCTAGAATCTAACAAATAATTCATATCCTAGAAATTTGAGAAAATCATTATCCTTAATTTTAAGGCTAACTTAAGTATGGATAGAGAGCTGACTATAGAACCAAGAAGATATGTTGGGTTCCAATCCAGCTTCTGACTAACACTGACCTTGGGATCCTAGGGCAAGGCACTAGTTACTTAGTGTCCTAGACCTGAGGTGTCAAACCTGGGGCCAAACAATATTAAAATGCAATTGAGAAATGTTTAACAACATAATTAAAATTCGGGTATAACATGGATGATATTGATTTGTGGTTTTCTAAGTCAATAGATTTAGAAATAAGTCTTCTTAATAAGAAAGTGCCAATCTTCAGGCCTAATCCCTATCTCTGTATGTCTTATAAGCTTAGGTCTAATAGACCAAAACACTGTAATAATACAGTATTTCATTTATAAAATAATTAACATCCCCTCCCTTAATCCCTTCTGATCTGGAAACAACTGGCATAAAGAATAGTTAAACCCATCGGAGCAGAGGAAGTTACCAAGAGAATAGAAAGAAGAAAATAGAGGACATAGGATAGAAGCTTGAGGTACAACCACAGTTAAAGGGTGTTGCTATAGATAATGAATAGGCAAGAAAAATGGAGATAAAATGTTCAGATAGGTAGGAAGCTAACCAGGAAAGAATGGTGTTAGGATAATCCAGGGTGAAGAACAGAATATCCTAGAGGATAGTCAACAGTGTCACATGCAGCAAAAAGGATGAGGACCGAGAAAAAATCATTCTGGGAGAGAGCAGTTTCAATTGAGTGAGGTTAGAAAGCAGATTGGAAAAGATTGAGGTATGTTTAAGAGAAGAGGAAGTGGAGCTAGTAAATGAAGCTATATTTTCAGAGCCAAGACAATGATGGGGGAAGGAGGAGATGGATGGATGGATGATAGATATACATGTGTGTATATGTTTTTTCCCTATTATCTTGATTATCTCTGCTGTCCTCAGCAATTGGGGTTAAGTGACTTGCCCAGGGTCACACAGCTAGTAAGTGTTAAGTGTCTGAGGCCGAATTTGAACTCAGGTACTCCTGACTCCAGGGCCAGTGCTCTATCCACTATGCCACCTAGCTGCCCCCCCATAGGTTTTGATAAAACACTTATTTGTTGTTTCTTGATGGTTACCAAGCTTTTTTTTTTTTCTATTTCATTTTATTTCCAGTCCAATTATCTATAACAAAACACTTCTTTCCCTTGATGGGTTTTTTTTTTTTTGGTGAGGCAATTGGGGTTGTGACTTGCCCAGGGTCACACAGCTAGTAAGTGTTAAGTGTCTGAGGCCGGATTTGAGCTCAGGTACTCCTGACTCCAGGGCTGGTGCTCTATCCACTGCGCCACCTAGCTGCCCCTAGACAAACATCCTTAATGCTTCATAATTGTTTAACCAGACCACCTTATACACTATCTCACAACTCTGCTTCCATTATTCCAAGACAGGAATTCTCAGACTTTTTATGTCATGTATCCTTTCTCAAAATAATGTGATTAATAAGAAAACCAATTCTTTTAAAATACTTATCAAAAGATTTTTTAAAACCAAGTTCATAGACACCAAGGTTAAGGCATATTGTTCCATATCTCATTCTACACAGCTAGCAGGCTCTGAGCCTTTTCTTGTTGCACCTTATTGTATTGTAGTATCTTTTCCTCAAAGCTCCAGCCCAACAAGTCTTCATTCGGACAGCTGGGCTTCTTCCTTGATTGTTATTATTATCTCAGGGAAAAATGTCATCAACTCCATTTGGTTACTTGATAACTCAAATACAAATTCTGACTCCCAACCACTCATGAATTTGCTTTAAAAATTAACATTTGGCTTTTTTATCTTTCACTAAACTTGCTATAATAATATTCAAACTTAAGTTATGGAGTTATTATAAAATGATTTGCTAAAGGAGATCCCTTAAATAGCTCCTTTATTAACATTTAAAAAAATCTGTTTGGCAAACAACTTTTCAGGTAAAGGGGCAAAATTAAGTATGCTCACTCTTGTTTGTGTTTTCCTTTTTGTATTGTTAAAGATAATAATTGTCTCTCAGTTCCTTGGGGGCAGAAGCTGTTTAAATGGACCACATGTAGACAAATTGCTTGATAAATGCACTTGGTTATAGTTTGCTTTTTGCTGTATCTTTAGTTCTATTTTATGTTATTTTTTTTCCTCAGTAAACTTGCTAGCTCTTCAAGAATGAAGACTTAACAATTATTTTGTACTCCTTCCCTAAGGTCTCTAGAGTAGTGCTTTGCATGTTAGCTTGTTTGTCACTGGATTCAGTGTAATTATTTTATAACAAAGTAGTAAAATAAGAACTCTCAATCTCTTATGCCAA
This sequence comes from Dromiciops gliroides, assembly GCF_019393635.1. Lineage (NCBI taxonomy): Eukaryota > Metazoa > Chordata > Mammalia > Microbiotheria > Microbiotheriidae > Dromiciops > Dromiciops gliroides. Next base: position 251,149,082 of record NC_057862.1, read on the forward strand.
CTTGAAATTTTAATATTTATTTTTAGGGATTGGGTTTGGGTTATTGTAAAATGAATATAAGAAAGGTCCTACTCTGGTGCCCTGTCAATGGCATGAAGGTGACACACTGAATTTTTTCAAAGGCAAAGACAGCAGAGCATAGGGTCCGAGAAATTCTTACCAAGCTAAAATGTGTTTGAGAACAGATCCAGGAACAGACTTGTCCTCAAATCAGCCTATCAAAATTTGAAGAAGTTCATCTGCATCTGGTGAGGAATTTTATAGGCTGCAGCAATTTATTAAACAGACTGAGGCATGAAGGTCTTATGCTCTGCATAGTAAGAAAATCAACACGAACACAAATGCCTGTGATCTCTGCTCTTCCTAAATGTTTTTACAAACTCTTTGAACTCTGTTTTAATAGGACATTCTGGAATTTTGCCAGGAAATAAGGCTAGGCTTATTGTCCTAAACTTCGAAAACTCTACCTTTCCTCTTTGAAGGAGTTCATTTGAATTACTCCCCCCAACTAACCCATGAAATTATGGGAAGATTGCACAAAATGTAGAGGCAGATTAAATTGAGATGAGTATGCTAAAGTAGTAGCCCCTTGTTTCTAGGATTAGTATCTATAAACATGTCTAATTTACATCCCCTTGAAAGAAAGGAGATTCTTTACTTTAGTTCATGCTGTAACATTTGTCATTAGTTAGAGCCTCTTCCCGCTTGCTGTCATTTTGACTATTAAATCTTTTTACCTATTAAGACATAGGACTGGGGGCAGCTAGGTGGCGAAGTGGATAAAGCACCGGCCCTGGATTCAGGAGGACCTGAGTTCAAATCTGGCCTCAGACACTTGACACTTACTACCTGTGTGACCTCATTGCTCCGCCCTGCCCCCCCCCCCAAAGACATAGGACATGGAATTGGTGAGTTTCTAGTAGCCTTATGTCCACCAGCACCTAGTTTCTCAGTATAGAGAACTCTGTATCCAGCCCAAGTTATTGTTTCAAAACATGAAGACTTGTGCAGTTCAAAACCCTTAGTAGAAGCTAACTTACCACCAGTCACTAAACTGTATATAGGTATCATTTAACCCAATGATTCTACTACTAAGCCTATACCCCAAAGAGATCAGAAAGGGAAAGCATCTACATGTGGGAAATATTCACAGCTGCACTTTGTTGTAGCAAAGCAGAAGACGTGGAAACAGAAGAGGTGCTATCAATTGGAGAATAGTATGTAAAAGAAGAAAAACCAGGAGATATACAGAAGGAAGTTCAAAAGGGGATACCAGCAGGACAATGTTGGAACTCTTGTAACATTTGAATTTTCAAAAGAAGTAATACTTAGTGGTGATTCTTGGCTTCTGACGTACTTTTTTGTACTTCTGTTTAAAGGACAGTTTGTTCAAAGAAGGAAAAAGAATTAAACTATCATTTTCTACCCTAAGTCTTCTCTTTTCCAGGTTAAACATGTCTAGGTTTTTGGTTTGTTTTCCAACAGATTCTTTTATGGCATGGTTTTTAGACTTTCTCCCCTCCCCCCATCTCAAATGCTACTTTCTATATGAAGCATTTCCTGTTTTCCTCAACTATTAGTAGTTCCTTTCTCCCAAAATTATCTTGCATCCATTATAAATATGCCTGTATTTGTATATATTGTGTCATCCATCTAGATTGTAATCACAAGGGCAGGATTGTTTGGGTTCCCTTTGGTCTTGGGGGAGGGGGGGGGGCAATGAAGGTTAAGTGACTTGCCCAGGGTCACACAGCTAATACGTATCAAGTGTCTGAGGTCGGATTTGAACTCAGGTCCTCCTGAATCCAGGGCCAGTGCTTTATCCACTGCACCATCTAGCTGCCCCTCCCTTTGGTCTTTTCTATACATGTCATGGTGCATGGCACAAAGTATGCACTTAATAAATGCTTGTATATTGATTTGGTCACCTTTTTTCTGTATACTTTGTCTTGTCAATGTTCTTCAAATGTGGTACTGAACTGGACAAAATACTATTCCAGATATGGTCTAAGTGGGACAGAGTATACCAGCATTCTCCCCTTGCTCTGGATATTAATGCAGCCTTAGATCACATCTTGTTGGGAACCTAGTGAGCTTGTATATCACTAAAATTCCCAGGCCTTCACATAAACTTCCTATACATTTTCTCTGTGCAGCTGTAGTCTGGTAGACCTCCTGGAACTCCTGAACTGCCACCCATTGTGCTGCTAAGGCCACAGTTTCCTTTGGTTTTTTAGGACAAGGCTTCTTAAACCCCTTATGGGGTCATGTAAAAATATCTCTGGTGAAAAGGGGTCATGAGTAGAAGTTTAAGAAGCCCTGTTCTAGGACCCTAAATACCTCTGGTCTCACAGTGACTCTGGCATAACTGGTAACACCTTCTTACCAAGGACAAATCCTCTTGGAGTCATGAGAGGAGACTAGGGTCATTTTTACAAGTCCCCAAAGGCCAGAGTTTGAAGTCTATTCTAATGCATGAAGCACCGTGGTGAAATGAAAAGAGCTCTGTCTGAATTTTCATTCAGAGGATATGAGCTCAAATCCCAGATCTGCTACTTAACACATTGGTCAAGTTATTTAACCTCTCTCTCTCTAGGCCTCAGTTGTTCATCTGTAAAATGAGGAGATTGGACTAAATTCATCACATAGGTGACAAGATGATATTCCTAAAGTACAGGGCTGATTTCTTCACGTCTCTTTTTGTTGTTGTCATTGTTTTTATTCTTTATAACAATGTATTATTTATTTTTAACATTGAAAGAAAAATTGAGTTCCAAATTCTCTCCTTCCTGACTTCCCCCACCCATAGAGAAAGCAAGCAATGTGATATCAGTCATACATGTGAAATCATGTAAAACCTCTTCCCATGTTAGCTAGGTTGCCAAAATAAAGGCAAGAAAAAGGAAGTGAAAAAACTTACACTTGAATTTGCACTCAGAATTACTGTTTTCTCTCTGGAGGTGGATAGCAGTTTTCATCATGAGTCCTTTGGAATTGTTTTGGATTGTTGTATTGATTAGAGCAGTTAAATTTTTCACAGTTGCTCATTCCCCTTTCCGCTTTTCAAGAAATTTTATTGGCTTCTCTGTCTCTAGAATAAAATATACTATCTTAATTTAACTACGTCACCTGGCCAAAATTTACATAAGTGAACTGAATCATTTCTTCACCATCAGACAGGTTTGGGTTGGGAAGAACATTGTTTTTGCATTATTTTGAGGGGAAAAAACACATAAAAGAACAGAAGATAGAAAAAATTACAAGATAGGGATAAAGGGAAGAAGGAGTATGAGTTCTATCTGACATTGCAAGTGAGAGAGATCCTTGCTGGTTCTGTTAGACTACTTATTTCCAAGGTATTTTTTACTTGAAATGGTCTTCCTTTCTACTACCCTACTTTACCTGCACACTCTCAAACTAATATGTTTCAAGCCTAATTCAGGTTTGTTTGTTTTTTTTCCATAAGACCTCTAAAACTTTTCAAACCACCCTCCAATATACGATAGCTTTTCTCAGCAATACAATGATCCAAGAAAAATTTTAAAGAACTCACAATGGAAAATGCTACTCACATCCAGAGAAAGAACTATGGAGTTTAAATGCAGATAGAAGCATACTATTTTCTTTTTTTGTTTGTTTGTTTTTCTTTCTTGTGGGTTTTCCTTTTGTTCTGATTCTTTTTTCACAACATGATTGGTGTGGAAATTTGTTTAACATGATTGTTTATGTATCAGATTGTTTGCTGTCTTATGGAGGGAGAAAAATTTTGAGCTCAAAATCTTATAAAAATGAGTGTTGAACACTATCTGTACATGTAATTGGAAAAAAAATAAAATACTATTAAGTAAAAAATAAACCACTCCATGTTTTTTTAAAAACCCTGCACTAAGACTTTTGTGACACTCTAAACTATTAAAACTTAAAACTACTAAGGAAGAAAAAATAATTTTCAACTGTGTATCCCCTAGCACATGGTGAGCCAAATGTTTTGTTTTGGTGCATCTACTTAAGAGAGGCATCTAGGTGGTGCGGTAGATAGGGAACTAGGCTTGGAATGGGGGGGGGGGGGCGGACGGACGGACACAACTCATCGTCCTGAGTGCAAATCCAGCCTCAGACATTGTGACCCTGGTATAGGAAATGGCACACCACCCCCAACATCTTTGCCAAGAAAACCCCAAATGGGATCACGAAGAGTCGGACATGACTAAAGAACAACAATCTCTTTAAGGAAAGCTTGATTTCTGGATGGTAATTTAGTGCGTACAATGTATTCTGAGGTAGGCTGTGATAACTTTTTTTTAAGTGAGGCAATTGGGGTTAAGTGACTTGCCCAGGGTCACACAGCTAGTAAGTGTTAAGTGTTTGAGGCTGGATTTGAACCCAGGTACTCCTGACTCCAGGGTGGGTGCTCTATCCACTGTGCCACCTAGCTGCCCCTCCCATAACTTCTTGACGGTAGCTTTCCTGTATGTGTGCCGTAAACATTACAATGCATTCTGGAAGATGGCCCTTGAGTTTTTGCTTGTACTTGTAGTCAACTTCCTTGTGTGGTATGATAATGGAAGAAACATTGCTTTTGACATTAGATAAACTGGGTTTAAATCCCATCTTTGCTACTTATTTAAGCTTTGTGATCCTTGAGCAAGGCACTTTAACTTTTTTCTCAGCAACACGGGAGCGGGGTTGGAATTGATGATCTCCGGAGTCTGATTTGAGAGAAAATACTTTCTGCCTCATAGCTCTTTTCTATTAGCTTGCCACAATGCCCAAAATTCACTACATTAAATATCCCTTTGGTTAAAGCCCTTCAAAAGCCCCAAACAAAATATAAAATAGTTTACAATTGCTATTCAACAGGGCCATTGAAAAAACAGAACCTCTCTATTAATGACAAACTAGAAGTGAGAAAGACAGGGCCTCACTGGTTAGAAGTGAAGTAAATCACCAGCCATGCACCAAGTTTGTTATGAATGCCTCTGATAACAAGTTTCAGAGAAAATAAATTCATTTTGATGGAAATGTGTGGGGGTTTTTGCCACCCCCCCCCCACAAAAAAAGAAACCATTCTTTTTCTCTCTCTTTCTGATGTGGTAAGAGCACTTATTAAAGGCTACTTTTCTCTGAGAGGGTATGTTATATAGGAAGGAATATAGAAAGCAGAGCCATTAAGAGAATCTAATAAGTGAGGTAAAATATACATTCAAGCTAAAGTATATGATAAATTTCGAGATAACAGGGGATAGGAACTGGACCTGAAATTTTATTGATGAAAGGGACTAACAGATGAGGAATCTCTCCTTCTAAAAATGCAAGATGATACTTTCTCTAAAACTTAAAATCTTAGAGAACAGAGGTAAAGTGACTGGCCCAAGGTCAAACTTGAGCTCAGTTCTTCCTGGTTCTAAGACTAGGGCTCTATGTACTACATCAGAGCACCTCTTAAGGGAATAGTATAGATAAAGTATAGGGAAATGAGAGACCAGAGGTCCCTAACCTTTTCTTTATGTCATGGACCCTTTCTCAGAATAAAGTTTTTAAATTCATAAAATACCTAATATTACAAGAAAACCAAAAGTTAATGAAAATAAAGATTTCCCCCCAAATTTATAGACTCCTCTGAAATCTATCCACAAGCCCCAAAGGGTACATAAGACCCCAGGTTAAAAAAATCCCTGAGACAGATGCTATAAGAATTTCCTTCAGCAATGGTCATGTGTACAAAATCCATATTAATTCATTAATTGGCTAATACACATGCTATTAACTTTTTTTTGATACAGCTAATAGAAGACTAGTAGAACAGGATAAAACCATAAATGTAGCTTATCAGGATTTTAGCAAGACACCATCAAAGTGTCTCTAGGATGTCCTTGTGATAAAATGAAAAGACATGTCAAACAGTTCCAACCCACTTAACTATTATATTGGCTAGGTCCAAAAAGTATGACAATTAGGGGCTCAAAATGAGTCAATGACTCTTCACTGAGAGCCAGTTTGATTCAGTGGAAAGGATTTTGAATCAGAATTTACTACCACCTTGTGGGCAAGTCATTTCACTACTAGACCTTGATTTTCTCATCTGTAAAATGAAGGGTTGGACTAGATGAATAAATCCTTTCTAGCTCAATCTGGGTACTGTGAATAAAGAGAGGTGTTGTGGGACTTCATCCTTGATTGATCCTGCTCTACTTTTTTATCAACAATTCAGAGGAAACCATAGAAAATAGAGTACTTAACAGATTTGTGGATGACAGGAAACTGGGGATATTGCTAATGGATAACATTGCCCTTTGACTTCATGGATTTTAGACTCTTATGGGTAAGCCATAGAACAAGATAGAATGTCAAGTGCAATAGAAGGGGTACAAAATGCTGTGAATCTCAGAGAAGAGATAAAATACTTCTCAGCTGAGCATCAGGGAAAGCTTCATGGAGAGCATGGCATTTTGAAAAATGGATAGAAATTGGACAAGCAGAACTGAAAGCAGGGCATTCCTCAAGTAGGAAAATATTTAACAAAAGCATAGTGTCCTTGTCGAGGCATGCCACTTTTATGGTTCAGATGCCAAATGGGAAGCAGCTACTTCACTCTACAGGGGTAGTTTATTTTAACCTCAGATTTCTTATGGAAGTTCCACACATTCCTAGCTGGCCTGTCTATCTATACTTATTAGGTGCTGTTGCTAGGAATTGAATGTCTTTCCATCTCTAGGATTGATAACACCTTCACTCCCTTGGAATATATGTAATTTTTTTTTGCCCAGACTTGTGATTTTATAGATCTCCCAGAGATGAAACTCCTTCTATTGATGCAGATTAGCAACAGTTTTTCAGTTTATAGTCTTAATTACCTAGGGGTGGGTACTGAGGTTGTGACTTGTCCAGAACCAAATAGCCATTGTGTGTCAGAGGCAGGACTTGAACTAACCCCATCATCAGATTTCAAGTGCAGTTTTTCAATCCACTGTGCCAAGCTGCCTCTCTTTTACATTAAGTAGAAGAATATGAGATTCAGTGTTATGTAAATGACAAAGGTATACTGCTTATTTTGAAATATATGCATTTTAAAGAATCTAAATGAGCAAATGTTTTGTAGGATTAGCTCAGAACGGCGAAAGGAAAAGTCTCGAGATGCAGCCAGATGTCGGAGAAGTAAGGAATCTGAAGTTTTCTATGAACTTGCTCACCAGTTGCCTCTTCCTCATAATGTGAGCTCACATCTTGATAAAGCTTCTGTCATGAGGCTTACCATCAGTTATTTGAGAATGAGAAAACTTCTAGATGCTGGTAAGTAAGTAATCCTACTATTGTTTAATGTGAGTGATGGCTTAGAAAAAGTACTACCTTTTATGGACTGATCAAAATTGTAAAGGTTTTATTTTATTAAGGATTTGTTTCCTCTAGCTAACTTTCCCTCTTGAAATTCATCTCTTTTGGGGCAGCTAAGTGGCACAGTAGATAAAGCACTGGCCTTGGATTCAGGAGGACCTGAGTTCAAATGCGGCCTCAGATACTTGACATATACCAGCCGTGTGACCTTGGGCAAGTCACTTAACCCTCATTGCCCCACAAAAATTTTAAAAAAGAAGAAGAAATTCATCTCTTTTTTTCTTTCATTTAAATTGTTTTGTTTTTATTAAGGCTTAGAAATATTTTCAGTTCTTCACCTTATTTTGCACTACTTTTAACACTCTAAGCCAAGGACTTTTGAGATAGGTTTTTTGTTTGTTTTTGTTTTTAATGATAAAGTGACTCTTTACTTTTCCTTTTTATAGGCCCATCTCCTTGCCTTACTATCAGTATTCGCAAAGAGTAGCTGGCAAGTCTTATTTTAGATTTTTTGGCTTCTAGACTTTTGCACTCTTTAAACTCGTGTTATAGGAAAATAGTATTTATTATTTACATGGGAAGAAAAATATTGAACACTAAAGAAAGGCTAAATTTAATAATGTTGGGTTAAAATTTATTTGTTAAATTCTTAATTATATTTAATACACTTGGTATGCCCCCTCTCTTCATTGTATAGGCATACTTGGGGTGAACAGTTTCCAATTATTGCTTAGAAATATCTATATGCTATAACCCTATGTATATCTATGTGACATGGTATATATCACACCATGGAATACTGGTGACAAAATCAAATAGAAACAGATTCCTGTGGCTTTGTATTGACTTAGAAAAACACAAATTAACATGGTCTGTGTTGTATTATATTTTTATATGCCTTTGATATCTGAAAATAAATCATTTTTTATAGGAGATCTGGAAGCTGAAGCTGAGATGGAAGCACAGCTAAATTGCTTTTATTTGAAAGCCCTAGATGGTTTTGTTATGGTTCTCACAGAGGATGGTGACATGATTTATATGTCAGAAAATGTGAACAAATGTATGGGATTAACTCAGGTAAAAATATTACATTGAGCAGTGTTTTGTCATCATGATGTCCTTATTTCAAGAAGTAGAACTTATTTTTTCCCTTATGTTTACAGTTTGAACTAACTGGACACAGTGTATTTGATTTTACACATCCATGTGACCATGAGGAACTGAGAGAAATGCTTATACACAGGAATGGTAAGAAGAAGAAATGTTTGATTTGATGTGATGGATGGTTTTCATGAGCCCTATTCAATCAGAGACTATCATGAGTTCTAATGTATTAAACACATTTTAATTACTTATTGTGATCCTTCAATTTAATTCTTACATAAATATTTGCTTTAAAATTAGTATTCAGGGGGCAGCTAGGTGGTGCAGTAGATAAAGCACTGGCCCTGAAGTCAGGAGTACCTGAGTTCAAATCCGGCCTCAGACACTTGACACTTACTACTAGCTCTGTGACCCTGGGCAAGTCACTTAACCCCCATCGCCCCGCAAAAAAAAAATTAGTATTCAGAAAATTAAAATAAATGGATGCTATAGTAAAGTAAATTTGCCCATGTGATATGCTACAATATTTTTATTTGAGACTGTTTAAATTGAAAAGGAATAGATAACAAATTTATTTCATATCCAAGAAAATACAGTAAAATTGTAGCTGTGTCCTTGGGCAAAATTTATTTGCATTGTCAAAGATTTTCAGTTAGCTAATGGTTTTATAAAAGCAATGAAGGTTGTTTTTGAAAAATAATAACCATTTTTGGGGCAGCTAGATGGCGCAGTGGATAAAGTACCGGCCCTGGATTCAGGAGGACCTGAGTTCAAATCCAGCCCCAGACACTTGATAGTTACTAGCTTTGTGACCCTGGACAAGTCACTTAACCCTCACTGTCCCACAAAAAACAAACAAACAAAAAAATTCCTCCATTTTTATTCATAGTTTTGGGTTCCAAATTGTCTCTCTCCCTTCCCTTCCTTCTCCCTGAGGTGGTAAGCAATCAGATATGGGTTATACATTGTGAGAAAATAATGGAGTTTTGGGGACTCAGACCCACACACACAGGAACTCTGGATGGTTTTACAGGGCCAGCCCAGGGTCAGGAGAATTTCAAAGGAAATGTAGATTGACCTTCCTAAGTAACTAAATAGGAAGTTAACTAGCTTAAGACCACCTTCAAGTAATGTCAATCAATGGACTTGAATGCTGTCAGCCAATTAGCTTGGATGAAGGTGGAGTGACCCACCTCTACCTGAGACAGGTTAAAAAGCCCAGGAGAGGGGTCTTGTGCCCTCTTGGCACACTTCCCTCTCCCACACTGCTCTCACTTTCCCCGATATCCTAGGTATGTAGGGCTTCTGAACTTTCTGAGCTCCACATGTTCTTTCTTTAGTAATATCTAATATACTTTAATAAATACTTAATGCCCAAAACTGGTGCAGTAGCCTCTAATTTCTAAGTAACAAATATATTAGAAACCCCAGCTAATTTTCCCTACACTTGGGACAATTATAGGGCGACCCCACATAAGTTTTTATTCTCCACAACATGTGGAATTATGTAAAACATTATCATATTAGTCATTTTGCACAAGAAAACTTGAATAAAAGAAAAAAATAAAAGTGAAAAATAACATGCTTCAGTCTGTGTTCAAGCAATATCAGTTCTTTCTTTGAAGGTAGATAGTATGTTTCAAACTAAATTCTCATATCCTCTAGAATATGAAAAACAGTGTAGATTTTAATATTCTCTTTCAAAAGAGTATAATTCCTTATTGAGAGTCAGACTTAATGGTATCATGTTCCTCTTATTTGCATTTATGATGAAACATTTTCATTTTGATTCCTAAAAAACACTAGACAAAAAATGGAAAAATTTCAGTGTATCTAATTTCTGCTTTGTAACTATGTAAATGTATTTGTCTAAATCAAGTTTGATTTGCTTAAATGAATTACAAATAATTCAGATTTCAAAACAAATAATTTTCTCTTCATATATATTTATAGAGAATCAGAAATTACTGTTAACACAAAGTTTGATTCAAAACTTGTGCAGGATAAAATTGTTTGGTCTAAGATAGCTTATTCACTTTTAATAGAAACGGCTACCTCTTTGGGATTTTTTTATTTGTTTTAGAGGTTTTGTATGGACTTTTCATATGTGGTGTGTTTGTAGAAAATAGAACTCAGTGACTATTTTCAGGAATGTGATCCTGAGTTTAATTGGATAATAAAGTATGGCTCATAACTATATTTGCTATTTAGTTCATAAAGCATTTTATTAGAAAAATATTAATAAATAATCTTTATATGAATACACAGAATCAATTCTTGTAAAAATGCCATACACACTATCAACCTAACTTATTGTGTAGAGAAACCAAACATGCTGAACAATACATCCAGGAAAACTACATCATACATTGGGGCTGTCTTTCTCTAATATCCAAAAATCAGTCTGGTTCCATTTTGCCTCAGTAGTTGAAAGTGATTTTCAGCTGTGACAATATGAAAAGTATTTACAAGTGGTTCAGTTGATTGTGGTTCTAGACCCTGACTTTTGGGCATTTAGGCTCATTGTAGCTGTGTAACCAATCATTACTTTGATAATAGTCAAATATTTGAGTCAACCCAGAACTTCTCCAGCTTCTTTATTGTCATATGACTTAGAAGTAAAATAGAACTAGATTGAATAATATAACATTAACACAACACAACAGCAAGTTGATGATTGGTGTAGAACTCATCTGGACAGATTGTTTTCCATTGTAGCCTAGTTGGAGTGGAAGTGGATGGACTTAGTTCATGCTTTGCTACAAAGTTTAATACATAACTTTGGAGAGACCTGTTGGTGTCTTAACAGAGAAAAGGAATTTTACTCTTTCTTCTAATGTATGCACTTACATTCCATACCTCCTGTTGTGATTTTATTGTATTTCCTCAATACTATTAATGGTAAAGTTGAGTAAGTTTGTACCACAATTTGAATTCCTCTCTAATTTGTTGTGTCTTTTGAACAGATCAGTATAACAAGTGCATGGTCATGTCATATCTATAAAATAACATGGCAGGGCCAAAAAATTATATCATAGGAGGTCTATTTGTATTTCTACTTAAAAATAAAATTTCTTTCCTTGTTTCATATTAGGTCCTGTGAAAAAAGGCAAAGAACAAAACACAGAACGAAGCTTTTTCCTAAGAATGAAGTGTACCCTAACTAGTCGGGGAAGAACTATGAACATAAAATCAGCTACATGGAAGGTAGTAAGCATGGTTTTTGCATGTGACTGGCATTTGACCTAATGATAGGTCCTGAAAGCAGCTTGGTGATATATTCTACTAGGTATCATTGTAGAACTGGTATAGAAAATAACTATTCTTTTCATTGAATATGTATGTATTAGATTAATTCCTAATTTAGATAAAAAGTCTCATCATTTTTAAAGGTTATCTTACAGATAAAATTGAATATTACCTAAACACAGAAAACAATTTAAACAAATTTTTTCCCCTTTGAACTTAGCTCCCTGTGATTCTTTGTATGCATTAGATGTTAGAGAGATTTTTAAATTCCTTTAATTTAATCATGGAAGGTGAGTGTTAGTGGTGGGGAGAGGTTAGAGTTGGATGAACTTAACTTGTGCTTGCTTACTTGTTTTGGTCTCTCTCAAAAATCAGCTATAGTTTGTGGAATATTATGACTTTATCCCATTTTTGTTCTTATTTTCCACTTTTCTTCAAGGGGAGCTATATCCTCCAGTCTCCTTTGGTAATATGTGCCAGTTCATTTAAAATAGAAATTTATCAATCATCTACTATGTTCAAGGCACTAAGCTTACAAAGACAAAATAAGGTATCATCCTTGCCTTCTATGAATTTACAAATGAATAGCAAGGGGATGAGATATGTATAAAAAGAACTATTCTTTATTATTCTTTAAGGCAGAATGTGATGCATACAAAAGAAAGTTCCAGACAAAATGCTGTGAAAAATTTAAGGAATCATTTTCAACTAGGTTGTCAGGAAAGCCCTCATGTAGATATATGAGGTGGACCTTGAAGGAAAGGAAGAATTTCGTCAAGCAGAGAAAAAGAACAAAGAAAATGTCCATGTTAGGCAAAGGGGGGGTGGGGGAGGAACATGTGAGGAAAAGACAAGGAGCTGGGAAAAAGTAGATAACTGAGCAACAGTCCACTTTAGTTGAATTAGATTACATTGTAAAGTATGAAATAGGATTGGAAAGATACTTGAGAGCCAGATTAGACTAGATATTTTACTTGGTAGTTGACAGGAAGCAGCAAATGGTTTTTGAGCTTACCTGTGAGTGATATGATCAGAGCGCAATACATTTGGAAGATTACTAAGCAGCAGTATGGAGGATGGATTGGAGAAGATAGACAGTAGAAGGAAGACCAGTTAAGAAGCTGTATAATTGGGGCAGCTAGGTGGCGCAGTGGATAGAGCACTGGCCTTGGAGTCAGGAGTACCTGAGTTCAAATCCAGCCTCAGACACTTAACACTTACTAGCTGTGTGACCTTGGGCAAGTCACTTAACCCTAATTGCCTCACTAAATAAAAAAAAAAAATTAAAAAAAAAAAAAGAAGCTGTATAATAATTGAAGTGAAAAGTAATCGGTGCTGAAAAGTAATGATGGTAATGAGAGTGGAATGTGAAGACCAGCTACTAGAGAGATATTGTGAAGGTAGAATTGACAAAACTTGACTGAAAAAAATCTCTGCTTTTAACTGGCATAATTGCTCATCTCATTTGCTCAAGTCTCTTTCTTCATTAATCCATCCTCCAGTTTCCCAAGTACTAGTCTTTTTTTTTTTTTTTTTAAGTGAGGCAATTGGGGTTAAGTGACTTGCCCAGGGTCACACAGCTAGTAAGTGTCAAGTGTCTGAGGCTGGAATTGAACTCAGATCCTCCTGACTCCAGGGCCAGTGCTCTATCCACTGTGCCACCTAGCTGCCCCTCAAGTGCTTTTCTTAAAGCAGAAATCTGATCTATCACACCCCTACTCAAGATGTTCCAGAGGCTCTCATTTGCCTCTATGATAAACTACAAAAAAAGCTAACTACAGCCTAGTTTTCTAGGCTTCTTACACATTACTCTCTTTCACAGATTGATTCTGCCTTTATCCAGGCTGTCCTTCATAACAGAAATATACTTTTTCATTACTTTAAAACTTGGCTCAAGTGCTATTTCCTAAAGGAGGCCTTTCATAATTGCACTCATCCATTACTGTCTTCCCCATCCCCTATTTGCCAAAATTATATTGTATGTATACATATTGTTAGCCTTGATAGAAAATCTGAGCTCCTGAAGAGTAAGGACTTTATATCTGTAGCACCATGTGGAATGCCTGGCACTTAACAAGTACTTGATTGTTATTGGGGAAAAAATGATTTAATAGAGGAAAAAGATCCTTAATTGATTTCTCTGCTCTGCCTTAGAACAAGAAATACCCTCAAAGAGTCTGTTTTTGGTTTTTTTGGTTTTTTTCCCTTACCCTGTTTGTCTAAGAAGTAGGCCATGGGGAATTAGTGTAATATATAGGGATACCACAGCAGATAAAAAAAGTGTGAGCCATTCATTAAATTGAACAGATTAAAAGGTTCACACACAATTATGTCTAATCCATACATCTCTGAGCTCTTTTTCTGCATTGTTTATCATTTTTTAAAGCTCTTATATAGGATGAATAATAATTGATATGTTTTCCATATATCCACCTAGGTACTTCATTGCACAGGTCACATCCGTGTGTATGATACTTGCAATAATCAGTCTCAGTGTGGGTATAAGAAACCACCTATGACCTGCTTGGTATTGATTTGTGAACCCATTCCTCATCCATCAAATATTGAAGTTCCTTTGGATAGCAAAACTTTTCTCAGTCGCCACAGCCTGGATATGAAATTTTCATATTGTGATGAAAGGTAAATTAACTACTGACACTTAAAAATTATTCCAAAAGATGTGACCATTCATAAAGTCATAGATTTAGAGATGGAAAAGACCTCAGAAGTTATCTAATCCAACCTCCATATTTTACAGATAAAGAAACTAAGGCCAAGGAGGTAAAGTATTTTATCCAAGTAGCAAAGTCAAGTCAAACACAGGTTCTCTGAATCAAAATCCTGACCCTTTTTCCTCTGTACTACTCTACCAATTAGTAAGCAATAAATCATAAACTTGAGTCTACTGAGTTCTATATGTGCTTTTAACAACCTTGCAGATTGTTAAGTAAAATTTGTACACTTAGAGAAAAATCCATCACGTAGACCCTATAAAACTACTTGTATATCTATTTGTTGGGATCGAGGAAGAGGACCTCTTACTTATCCCTAATTATTTCTGAAGTTGAAGAGCTAGGAAGTAGATGAATAGCAGTGTCAAAATGGGAAAGGGCAGCTTTGGCTCTTGAGAAATTTCAGTTCTATTTTTCTAGTTTAGAGGTGTCCAGTTCATATAATTTTCTTAACTGTAAGTTTGGCTTATGGAATCCCCTGGCTCTTTCTAGCTCTTAAATTGAAATTTTATAGCTGTGTTTTCTTTTTCCATGACATTACTATGGTACCCAACCTTCCGCCTCCATTTCCCTACCCCACCCCACCCCCAGTTTTAAGGCTATTACAACCTCTTCCTTTCTTTCCACAACACCCTGTGCTTTTCAAGACTGTATCACGTTTCACTCCGAGCTAAGTTGGGGCAGGACCATTTTGCCTTGTTTGCTTTAGACCCCTGTTAATGAAATTGACAAAGAAAGTTGCTCCTAAAAATTCTCAGGGAAGAGTTCCCTATTCCCCTCCAATAAATTCCAATTTAATAGGAATTATAATATCTACAGACAAGCAGCCCTTGGGATCCTGTAAAAATTCCCTTTTAAAAAGTACCTAACATGGAAATTTAATTACAAAATAGATTAAAGAGGTGATTTTTTAAAATCACATAGTTCCTTTATGTTCCCAGCCCCTTATAAAATATAAAATATTTGTTTTATAAAGATTCAATTTGCTTTTCTCAGAAGGATATATATTACAAAATATAGGGCTTAATTGTACTTACAATTATTTTATATAGAATAAAAACCATAAGGAGAAAATATCTGCAAACTCTTGAAAAGAAATTCCATTTATTATTTGAATATACTACCACATGAGTTGGATTTTCTGAGTTGATATGGCAGTGCATAGGAATTAATAACAGATAAATTAAAGGTTTAACCTTGGTGAAAAATCAATATTTAGCAAAAACAACCAAAAGAAGGAAGGTGCTAAAAATAAGTGTATGTCTGGAACATTTTTAGATTTGATTTGTGGTTATCTGTTATGATCAGTATTTGGAAATAAATATATAAGCCCGCTTTTCTTAATATTTATTTCCTATGTAATAGTGCCATCTGGTGGTCATGAAGTAGTTATTGATAGAATAGTCCATTTTTAAAGACTAAAATACTTTCATTATCATAATACTATCAAAGCTTTCAGCTTCTAGTCTGACAATACCAACAGTATTCTTCATTTTTTGCTTTTGTGAGAAAATACTTCTTTCCTGTGAGTATATTCTGTTTAGTTATTTGATTAGTGGCTATCCCATACTTTCTTTTTATCCATCTCAGTTGGAAATTCCCTTGAAAACCCAAAAGCTTAAATCTAAATATTTAACTTGCTGACAGAAAGTAAAATATTAGTTGTTTATTCTTAGCATGAAGTAGGTTGCAGGGTAATAAGGCAGGGAAAATTAAATAGCATCATGATTAATGAGTCTGATGCACACAGTATGGAAGTTTATTTTATTTCAAGTAGATTTTAATCATATGAACCTTATTCAGGATTGAGCAGATCAAATGAGATTTTTGTAAAGTGCTTTGTAAACCTTAAGTAGTTATGTAAGTGTTAGATATTATCATTCAAATGTAAGTTCAGATTATTTTTCCAAGCCAAATTTAAATCTCATGTATTATCTTTTACTTTGATTTCATTGTTTTCATAAAAAAATGGTGATTATTGGAATTTTGTATAGAATGTTACTCTAAATGTCCTCAACTCACAGAAATTCTGCCCTGCAAAAAACCTAGTTATACACTGTATATTGGTCATGAGATTTTAATTTGCATTTTAAAGAAAAAAAATTTTTTTTTTTTGCAGGGCAATGACTTGCCCAGGGTCACACAGCTAGTAAGTGTCAAGTGTCTGAGGCCGGATTTGAACTCAGGTCCTCCTGAATCCAGGGCCTAGGCTTTATTCACTTAACCACTTAGCTGCTCCCGAATCTGATCCTTTTTATGTCAATTGATATTAAATTGTGAGTTATCCAACTCATATTTGAGAACCAGGCATTTTACCAGTATCTTGCTAAAAGCATTCCAAAAATTCAAAAGAAATTAAGTACATAGTCTGATTTTCAGAGTGCCAGACCTAGAGTCAAGAAGACTTATCTTCCTGTGTTCAGTCTACCCTCAGACATTTCTGTGACGCTGGACAAGTCATTTAACCTTGTTTGCCTCAGTTTCCCCATCTCTTAAACTGAGTTAGAGAAGGAAATGGCAGACTACTCCAGTATTTTTGTCAAAAACAAAAACAAAAAAACAAATGGGATCACAAAGAATTAGACATGACTGAACAACAAAAATGGATAAGTACCACATTGATCCAAACAGAGGTTGTACTCCTAAAATGAACTTTGAAAATTTAAAAAAAACCTAGTACAGTGAAAAATTATTATGTGACATTATATTAACATTTGACTTTATTTTAAAAATATTTTGCCATGTGAAAATGTAAAGCATTATAGCAAATTGAAAGGAAATTTAATGGGACAGTTTAACATGCCAAACAAATATGGGCAGTTGGCTTTTTTGTGTGTGGCTGAAGGTGAAAGTTGGGTCATTCACTTATCCTTCCTTTTGCCTTTGTGTCTCCAACCCCAGTGGCGTAAAATGCAAATAAAAATGGGAGCCACTATCCATAATGGCCATATGTTGATCTAGTTTTAAAATGTAATGCTATTTTTTTTTTGGTATTTTTATTTATTTTGCTAAATAAATCCCACTTACATTTTAGTCTGGTTCAGGCAGCACTGGGAGTGTTTTGGGCAATGTGTTGTGTGTTTGACACTTCTGTCCTACTCATTCCCTGTTAGGGTAGCCCCTTACAGTTTTGAAACCCTCTCCCCCCTATTCTATGAAAGGTATCTTCTTTGCCTCTTTTCCCTGCCTATTTTTTACTCTAATATTGGGCCCCCATAAAACCCTTTCTGCAGCTTTTTAATAGCAATCCAGAAGTTTACAATATCCAAGTGGGACAAAGGTACAAATTCTTGCAAGACTCCTAGTGATCACTTTTTGTTACCATATACCCCTGGTGATGTTTTCTAGCCCTGGTAATTCATGAGTGGGCAGGTAGAAGAGGGAGCTAAATGTCGAGAGACTCTTCAGTGCAGTGAGATCCTTCTAGAAGCTCTGAGAGGGCTCTCTTTTGCACAGGTACCTCTCATATGCATACAGGCTATTGGGGAAGCTTCTGATACTGTTTCTGGATAGACTTGAAGTTTAAGTTGTCTTTGTGGTATTAAGAATATAATCATGATCAACACTCAGATTTTATACCAGCCAGATTTAGGGAACAGGGAAATGTGGCCTGTATTCAAACCTATTACCATAAGTGACAGCTTTCAAATTGGATTTAGTTATCTTGCTCATTGATTGGACAGAATATTTGCAGTTATGTATTTATTGAAACAAATAGGACAAGCTTAATTTATCATTTGTTCCAGGGTATCTAGTTTTGAACATACTTTGGTGGGGTGGGGGAGCAGGGAGGAAGAAGGAAGAATTAAAGTTGCTGTCTTGACTACCTTAAATTTGGGATTTTATAGAGATAATAAGAAATGTTATTTTATCTTTAAATTTTTATATTTTTTCCTTGTGCTTTATCTAAAAGAATTACAGAGCTAATGGGATATGAACCAGAAGAACTTTTAGGTCGCTCAATTTATGAATACTACCATGCTTTAGATTCAGATCATCTGACCAAAACTCATCATGATAGTAAGTAAGATTGTACAACTAAAGAATCCTCTAAATATTTTCTTACTGGAAACTTACTAGGTGATAAAACATTAATTCAACACTAATTGTAATAGAAGGGCCACATAGTTCTTAACATCCAGACAAGTTGGTACTTTATGGTAGAGAATAAAAGGGTTAATGGGTTGTCTCTGTCGGTAGGGGATGTAGGAGTTACAGTAAACAACCTTACACCTACACAGAAGGTCCAAATCTGTGATTAGGGATCCCTAGTAGTCTTAGAAGTACAACCATTACTGTTCCCAGAAATTTAATGGCTTTAAGCCATCATACAAAGTTATCTGAATGTTAAAGTTTAAGTCTGGGAATTTAAATGTCCTGGTATCTATGGTGACAAGGGAAATTCCCTTCAGTGTCATCTTCCGTAGTGTCAGAGCTATACATCCTGACCCTTCAGTCTCTCCCATCCTTGTCTACATAATTCATTAAGGGGATGCAGTTGTTATTGCTTCTTAACATTTTAAGTTGAAAGTTGGGGTATGATGGCCTAAAAGGGAGTAATTTGATTGTGGGAGGGAAAAGAAGTTCTGTGATTTTTAAGTGAGTCAGTTTTATTTTTCTCCCCACAATGGAATTTTAAAGTAAAATAACCTCTTAATGAAAGATATTAAAATGGAACTAAGAGGAAAATAAAATTTCTTCCCTTTCTCTTGATAGCCACATTTTCGCTTTTGGAAAATAAATTTTGCATAAATTTACTTTTCATTCCTAGTGTTTACTAAAGGACAAGTCACTACAGGACAATATAGAATGCTTGCCAAACGGGGTGGATATGTCTGGGTTGAAACTCAAGCAACTGTGATTTACAATACTAAAAACTCCCAGCCACAATGTATAGTGTGTGTAAATTATGTTGTAAGGTAAGTTTAGTGCATAAATTCATTTGTTTGGGTGAACTAAATGTAGTACTTTCTATAATGTCATTTGTATTATGAAACTTGGCTTTTTCTAATAGACGAGCAACTAACAAAAATAATTTGGGGTTATAAGCATTCTATGAATTTATTTCACAGGCCTCTCTTCTAATTCTCCACTTTTCTCTTGACATAATAGTATCTGAATAGTGCCATGTCCTCCAGGTTTCTATGAAGATGATGCACAATTCTACCTATTTCACTTCATTACAAATGTGTATTAAGCCCTTACCACATGCAAGGAACTGCTCAGGGTACAAAGAAAAGTAAAATAGACTTTTCCTTTGGGAGCTTGTGATCTATCATAATATGTTCTTGAATTTCCCCAATCATGTTTCATATAATACTCTTATCTAGATGACATCTTTAACTGTTAAGCTGTTTTGTCTAGCTCAAGCCAAATATGGGCAATTCATCCCTCCTCATAACCTTACTCTATTATTTTTGTCCTTTGCCCTCATCTTCCTCTATACTATTTGATTTGGTGATCTCATTAGCTCCAATGATCATCACTATGCTTCTGATTCTCAAATCTTATCCAGCCCTAAACTTTCTGCTAACCTCTAGTCTCTTGTCTCTTACTTTCCTATTGGATATCTAGAACTGGATGTCTTGTAGACATCATTTAACTTGTCTAAAATTGAACTCATCTTTTCTCCAAAAACTACCCCCTCTTCCAAATTTCCCTCCTATTGTTGTCAAGGACACCACAACCCATCTCCCAAGCTTACAACCTAGGTATCATCCTTAATTTCTCACTATCTCTTACCCCACCCCACCCCCATATCCAATCTGTTGCCAAGGCCTATTGATTTCACTGTTTTAACATACCTCAAATACTCCTCCTTCCCTCTTCTGACACTGCCACCATTCTAGTGCAGACCTTCATCACTTCATGCCTGGACTGCTATAGTAGCCTGTTGGTTGGTCTGCCTGTCTCAAGTCTCCTCACTCCACTCAGCATCCAAAGTGATTTTCATCTTCAAAGGAGATTGCTTGAGTTTGGTGCTCACACTTCCTCAGAACCCTCAGTAGCCTCTGCCCTTTAGATTGGAATGCTAGTAGAGCTGTAACTCTTCCAAAAGCCCAACAAAGGCTGAGAAGCCCTGCAAATTCTTCCTTTCCCAAAAGGTCCATGGATTTCACTCCACCATCATCACACTCTTCCTACCTCTTTCCACCCACAGAAAATGATGGTCTGTGCTCTCAATAACCCTATATTCTAAATGGGGAAGATAGAACAAACAAAAGTAAAGGCACAAATGAATTACATGGAACTGCAAGTTAAATAAATACACATAAAGAAATGGAATGTAGGGCTTATTAGTGACAATTTTCTGGGGAAAGTCATTTTTAAACTAAAGGAATTTATAGTTATTATATGATTAGGACAAGGAAGAATGAGGGTACTGGGTAAAGGAATGTGTGAAGGCATAGAGGTGAAAGTGAGCAAATAATACATAGTACATGGGAAGGCAAATACATTCTCTTGGTTGAAACAGTCTGGGGAAAGGGGGGTGATAGGAAAAGATGAACACATGAGCTAAGCAGATTGGTTGTCAGAGATTGCAGCTAAATGACATTTGCACTTGTCTTCCTATGGCAGTGACACAACATATCAAAGGATTCCTGAGATCCAATTTTGCTATTAAGTTTTAACTGGTTAATTGAAAAAGTGGCATTTATTTCCTTAAAATTGCAGCACTGACTTGGATCTTTGTTCCTTATATAAATATCCAGTTAATTCTCATATTTTTGTATATCCTTAATCTTGTCTACTAACTGCGCCATTACATAGAGGGAAAGAACCATATCTATTTAAAGTAAGAGTTGACCAACCCAACAAACTGGCATTCAACAGATTATTTTAATGATAGTGCACTTATAGAAAGATTATGTTAAACTTAGTAGCTCTCAGGGATTCAGTTATTCTCTAACTGATGATTCTTAGATCTGTTTAGCCAGCCTTAACCTCTCCTTTAAACTTTAGACTCAAATCTCCAATTGCTTTATTGAACATGCCAAACCGGATGTCCTGTAGATATCTTCTACTCAGCATGTCCAAAACTGAACTCATTATCTTTCTTCCCAAACCTTCTCCACTTCTGAAATTGTATATATTATTCTGAGGGCATCACTATCCTCTCAGGCACCCAGGCTGGCAAACCTACATGTATGTCATCCTTAACTCCTCACTTTCTCATTGGGGTCCTCCCATATCTAGTCTAGTCTATTTCCAGGTTCTATTTTTCCTTTCTCTTGCATGTGCCCCATTTTCTCAGCCTGACACTGCCATCACCCTAGTGTAGGCCCTCATCACGTCATACCTCAACTATTATACTAGCCTGCTAGTCAGTCTGTGTACCACAAGCCTCTTTTCCACTCCAGTCCATCCTCTACTCGGGTATCAAATTGATCTTCCTATAGCTCAAATCTGACCTTATCTTACCTACCTCATCACCCAATTCAGTCAACTCCAGTGGTTTCCTATCATATACAAGATCAAATAAATCTTCAAAGCCCTTTATTTCCTGATCCTCTTTTACCTATCTAGTCCTATGTACTCAGAGTTTCATAGATACTGGCTGTCCTTGCTGTTCCTCAAACCCAGCCCCAGGCACTTTTACTGACTCCCATATCTAGAATTCTTTACTTCCTCATTTCTACCTCCTGGCTTCTCTGGCATTTTCCAATTCACAGCTAAAATCCATCTCCTCCAAAAAGCCTTTCCTGATTCCCCTTATTAGTAGTGCCTCCCTTATTAGTAGTGCCTTCCTTTTACTGATCATCTCTAATTAATCCTGTTTTTCATCTCATTTTTACCTAATTGTTTTCCTGTTCTCACCCTTAGACCATGAACTTCTTGAGAACAGGGACTATTTTTGTATCCTCAGCACTTAACGTGGTTCTTGGTTCATAGTAGACACTTAACAAATGCTTATTGATTATCTGATAGTCCAAAAAAAATTTTTTTACTCAGTTCATTCAGAGATTTGAGTGTAGATACTAATTTATAAAGCTTGTATTTCATTTGAATTCTTAAGCCTAAGTGATAATTTATTATGCAGGTTAACCTATGAAAGTAAAACTAAATAACATTTTTCATAAAATGTGTTATTAATAGGTTTTATTTTAAGAATGTCATCTGAAGGTTTACTTGTATTATCAAATGCTCATTTAGAGCTTACTAATAACTCTTTACCTTTGTCATAGTGGTATTGTTCAGCACGACTTGATTTTCTCCCTTGGACAAACAGAATGTATGCTAAAACCAGTGGAAGCAGTTGAAATGAAAATAACTAAGTTACTGACTAAGGTTGAAACAGAAGATACTAGCAGCCTCTTTGATAAACTTAAGAAGGAACCAGATGCTTTAACTTTATTAGCCCCAGCTGCTGGAGATACTATCATATCTTTGGACTTCGACAGTAATGGTGGGTACATATTTTAAAATGTACTTACTACATAAGGTAATCTGTGTTTAGTAAACAGTGAGCTATATTTGGTTTTATTTATCATCCTTTATTGAGCCAGTAGCTTCTAGACAGTTGCTTCAGGCTAATTTTATATACAAATATGTGTGAAAGAATATACAGGAGTATGAAATGTGTCATTTCTCTGACAGGACCATTAGAACAAAGAGCTTGCTCAGTAGAATTTCATGCTGGTACAACCACTTGGTAGTCTTTTTTTCACTTTTCTAGTTTTATATTTGGAGCCTTAGCCTCCTTCATAAATGTGTTTGTCTTTCTGCTGCATGCAGCATTTCCATTTCTTTTAACATTGTTTGCAATTATGTTTCACTGTGCTCTTACTCATAATATTTGATATGATTTGTTTAATTTGGTATACTGCTCATTTAATTTTTTAACTTGGGCAGTTTAGTAGAGTTGCAGCACAAGGAGTATAGTTTCATGAAAGGCTAAAAAAACCCACTGTTGCATGTGCCCTCAAGCTCTGCAAATAAAAGCCACATTCCTAAACCAGAGCACTTTATATGTTTAGCATATGGACAAAAAAAACTTTTTTCAGTGGCGTGCAATTAGTAATTACTTTGAACAGTACATTAAAATATAAAGAATAATATAATATACTTAAGTACATCTGTAACCCCTAACTTTTGCAAACTTTTCCCTAAAAAAGTGTGATACAGTTTTTGTCATTTGAGCAAATTAACCAGGTATTTTGTATAAAGTGACATATGCTTTTGAATTTAATGAGGTTATAAAGATATCCTACAGATTCACTTTTCCTCGCCATCATTCCAGAAACAGATGAGCAACAACTTGAAGTTCCATTATACAATGATGTCATGCTCCCCTCATCTAGTGAGAAACTACAGAATATAAATTTGGCAATGTCTCCATTACCCACCTCTGAAACTACAAAACCGCTTCGTAGCAATGCTGACCCTGCACTCAATCAAGAAGTTGCACTGAAATTAGAGCCAAATCCAGAGCCACTGGAACTTTCTTTTACCATGCCTCAAATACAGGATCGTCCAGCTAGTCCTTCTGATGCAAGCACTAGACAAAGTTCACCTGAGGTTAGTATCTTGAACTATAATGGAATATTTTTGTTTTCTTTTAAAGCTACAAGTTCTTTTTTTGCATAAGAACTGAATCTAGAAATTTGATGCAAATTTTATTTTCAACTCAAGCACTTCTGTATCTTGACATGGAATACTTGTGTTCCAAAAGGAAGATAAATGTGCAAACAAAAATAACCAACAAGGTAATTTTAAGAGGAAGAAAAGCACCAACTGGAGTGATCAGGAAGCTAAGTATTCTGAGAGGTAGAAGTGAGAGAAAGTGTGTTAGTTTGGAAAATAGGAACCAGACTCTACAAGGCTTTAAAGACCAGCTTGAGAAGCCTGTACTTTTTCAAAGAGGCAACAGAAGGCACTGAAGATTTTTGAGTAGGGAAGTAGCATGGGCTGAGTTCTGTCTTAGTGATATTAGTTTGGCAGCTGTATAGCAAGGATTGTAGAAGGGTGAAACTGGAAGCAGAGAAACAATTATGGTTATGAAAACCATCTAGAAGAAAGGCGAGGAGGGCCTAAACTGGGGTATTTGCAGTGTAAGTGGTAGAAGGGGATAGGTGTCAAGACATATAGAGATTGAAGGAACAAGACTTGATAAATTAGATGTGTGAAAGGGGTAATCAAGGATAACTCCTGGAATGTGAATCTAGGTGACTAGAAAAATATTTCAGGTGGTACCCTTGGCAGAAATAGGGATGTTTGGAGGCGTTTGGGGTTTAGTAGGAAAGATAGGGGCAGCTAGGTGGCGCAGTGGATAAAGCACTGGCCTTGGGTTCAGGAGGACCTGAGTTCAAATCCAACCTCGGAGACACTTGACACTTAGTGTGTGACCCTGGGCAAGTCACTTAACCCTCATTGCCTCACACACACAAAAAAAAATAATAAAAGAAAAAAAAAGTAGGAAAGAATTTATTTTGGACATACTGAATTTAAGATACTCATAGGTCCAGGATGAACTGTTCATCAAAGATAATGAAGCAAAGCTGTAGTTCAGGAGGGAGAAAAGGCCACAGGATAAAGCCTTGGTCCGAACCCACAGTTAGAGGGTAGAAGGTGTGACAATGATTCATCAAAAATGACCTATAAGGAAGGTGGGAGAAGGTAAGAGAACTAAGAGTAGTGTCATAGATGTCAGTAGAAAAGAGTTGTATCAAGGCAGCTAGTGGGTGCAGTGGATAAAGCACCAGTCCTGGATTCAGAAGTACCTGAGTTCAAATCCAGCCTGAGACACTTGACACTTAACTAGCTGTGTATCCCTGGGCAAGTCACTTAACCCTCATTGCCCTGGGTGAGGGAGAGTCAATTATGTCAAGAGCTTCAGAGAAATCAGGTTGGAGGAGAGGCATGTTCAGGGGAAAAAATGAGTTCTGTTTTAGGTGTGTTGAGTTTAAACTGCTGGTGGGACACCCACATGATCTGAGGAAAGACCATTGAATTTAGTGGTTAAAATGATTGGTAATCTTACCAGTAGAGTAGTAGAACAGTTGGTTAACCTTTGGTAGAGCAGTAGGGTCAGAAAAGCAATGAAGTGGAGGTAATTTTTTCCCCGTAGGAATTTGGATATGAAAAGGAAAAGGGAAAGGACTGGTAGCTTGAATTGGTAAATTCAGTAGAGTGATAAGGTCAGAAGCCAGATAATTAGGGATGAGAAGAAAGAAAGAGTTATGGAGAAAGGAGAAGACTGATAACTTGAAGGGATAGTAATCAGTGTCTAGTGAAAGTTTTTTAAGGAAGAGAGGAAACTTGAACCATTATTAAGTGCCTTTCATTTGCAATGCACTATTTGAGGCACTCAGATATAAAGATGAAATGACACGTTTTTTAGAGCTTGTAATTATAAGAAATTAGGGTGAAATAAAAAGTTGTTTAAAGCACATCTTACACCTCACCACTATTTTTTATGTTCAAGGACAATTAGCTAGTCAGGAATAAGCAGCAGAATTGGGTGTGATGCCAGAAGTTAAAATTAAGACAACCTATATATAATTTGGCAATACTACATCACACAAATCTTGAATTTAGACATACAGAAAAAAATATGGATATTTCCAACTCTTCAGTTTATTGGCCATTGTTACAACTTTATCATTAGACTGCTCTAAACACATGATATAAAAGTCTTCTGGGCTTGACTAGGTTCAAAAGGACAACTGAGCCCTATTCTATCACCACACCTGGAATGATAAATTAGCTCAGCATATAAACCTGATTAACTTCTCTTGTCTATCAGTGAAGGCCTCACCAAGAAAATTGATATAAAATTGTATGTTCTTCAAGCATTATTTTGCATATTTAAAAAATTAACAAACTGGAGACATTGGGGAGAATAATAAATATAATTCATTTAATTTACTTTTACAGCCTAGCAGTTCTAGTGAATATTGTTTTGATGTGGATAATGATATGGCTAATGAATTCAAGTTGGAATTAGTAGAGAAACTTTTTGCAGAAGACACAGAAGCAAAGAACCCTTTTTCTACTCAGGTATGTAATCATTTTTTTCTTGAGTTTCGGGATAAATTATAATTATTTCCAAAAACATCTGTCTGTATATTAGGTATGTATTAAAAGTCCATTGTCATTCTGTCTGCTGCATGTATGTGGCAGAGCTAGAGAGTTTAAAGACTTTTTCCTTTCCATATCACTTGAGTTACTAGATATGGTATGTTTTTGGTAATGCATTGAAAGTATAGACAATTATCGTACTAGTGTTACCAAGTGAAAACTTTGTTCTCATGGCAAAATATATCTTGTGTATTTTTTTTAAGGACACTGATCTAGACTTGGAAATGCTAGCTCCTTATATCCCAATGGATGATGACTTTCAGTTGCGTTCCTTTGATCAACTTTCACCACTAGAGAATACTTCTACAAGTTCTCAAAGTGTGAGCAACCTTAACATTTTTCAGCAGTCTCAAACACAAGAACCCACTACCAGTGATGAAGTTAAACCAGTGAAAATAGAAGGTACAGATGACAATAAAATATTGATTGCTTCTCCATATTCTGTTTACGTAATTAATGAAACTGCCAGTGCCCCAGCATCACCATATGATGGGAATCGAAGTCGGACTGTTTCTCCTGACAGAGCAGGAAAAGGAGTAATAGAACAAATGGAGAAATCTCATCCAAGAAGTCCTAATCTGTTGTCTGTCGCTTTGAGTCAAAGGTATTAATACTCTTTATATAAAAAAGCTTTAATTTTGTTATTGAGAAAGTTGAAACTTTTATAATAGTATTAAATTGTATTTCAAAATAATTTTGTTGAAATTTAAAGCAAGTATATGTAAAACTGCTTTCCTAAATGTGCTTTGTTTTTTTTTTTTTTGGTTTTTTTTTGCGGGGCAGTGGGGGTTAAGTGACTTGCCCAGGGTCACACAGCTAGTAAGTGTCAAGTGTCTGAGGCCGGATTTGAACTCAGGTACTCCTGAATCCAGGGCCGATGCTTTATCCACTGCACCACCTAGCCACCCCCCTTTCCTAAATGTGCTTTGGCTTTTTTTCCCTTTTAAGTTGATTGTCATTGTCTTTGAAATAAATATTGGGCAGTTAGGATCCTCTACTGTCTAATCCCTTGTTCTGGTTCCTTAGGGTCTCTATCATTTTCAGAGCTAATATGTATAAAGAATTTGTTCTTAATCTGCACTTCCTACTATTATGTAACCACCTTAGCTGTTACTAACTTCTGGATATGCTAGCCCCTAGGGTTCTTCCTTAGTTCACTAGAAAACTGTTTATTATTCTTATTCCCAGTGCACTTCCAAACATAACTCCCAACTTACCCTTACTATATTGCCTTCATTCTCTTGTATCAACAAGCTTTCTCCTCTATTCTACTTGATTATGCATTCAACTGTTTTTGAAGTTCCTGATCTGCTTAATCTTTATTGAAACTCTTAATATTAATTTCCCTAATTACTCTTCCTTCTTTATTTTTCTTTGAGTTTGGTAACAAGAAGAAATAGGACCATAGTACATATATCTCCCTTTAAAATTTATGGCATATTATTTAACTTGAAATAAGTGGACCATTAACTAGAAAGTGTATGTATATTGTGTGGTTTTCATCTTGTTGATGCTTCAGTTTCCTTTCTGTTTCAATTACTTATGAATTTCAAAAGTACTTCTTTTCAATGCAAGTGTTTAGTATTTCAACAACACTGTGCCTTAAAGAGCTTTATTGGGGATATTTTAAGCATCTAAATTCTATCCATAGTATTTTTTTTTTCTGGGCAAAGAGAGTTAAGTGACTTGTCCAGGGTCACACAGCTAGTAAGTGATAAGTATCTGAGGCTAGATTTGAATTCAGGTCCTCCTGAATCTGGGGCTGGTGCTTTATCCACTTTGCCACCTGGCTGCCCCCATAGTATGTTTTTCTATGTTCTAAACTGACTTGAACATCTGGAGCATAACATTTATAAGTTAGAAACTTCCTCTTTAGAAATTTTCATTTTAATGGGATCAAAGATGTAATTGAGAACTCTAGGTTACATCCAAAATGGCTATATTTTCAGCCAACTGCAAGACAGTAGGTGGGAACTATTGCCGCATTTAACATGGTTTTACCACCCCTTCGTGTTTTTTTTTCCCCCTTAACTCTCTTGGTTTCTTCCATGCTACATTTTCCTGTCTCTTCCTTCCTCTCTCATTCAACAAGTATTTAACTACCTATGTGCCAGGCACTATTCTGGGTGTTAGGCATATAGGTACATGAAAGAAACAGTCTCAACTTGGAAGAATCTTAGGTGTCACACAGACACACACAATATAAAATTGTTTGGGGAAGACAGTAGTGAGCGTATCAGGAAAACCATTATGTAGAAGTTAATATATAAGCTATGTCTTGAAGGCGGAGAGGGATTCTATGTGGCCAAGGTGAGGAGGGTGCATTCTAAGTCTGGGGAAGTGAGTAGAGTGTCATGTCTAAGAAACAGAGAGCAAGCGAGTTTGGCTGAATTGCCAAGTACAAGAGGAGGATTAACATTCAGTGAGATTGGGAAAATAAATTGGGGCAAAGTCTTGAAGGGTTTTTAGCTTTTAAAAGCTAAACAGGGAAGTTTACATTGAATTCTGAAGGAAATAGGGAGCCACTGGAGGTGATGGAGTAGGGGAATTGACATGGTTAGATCTGTGTTTAAGGAAAATCACTTTAGCAGAAGTGTGGAAGATGAACTGAAATAGGGAGAGAAACCTCTCCTCCCCAAATCTCAGACCCCAATTTTTAAAACAGAAAAGGAAAAAAACACACCTTGTTACAAATATACATAATCAGGCAAAACAAATTCCCATGTTGGTTGTGTCCAAAAATGTGTCTCAATCTGTACCTTGGATCCATCACCCCTTTGTCTGAATGTATTACCTTTCCTCAAAAGCCTCCTATCTTTTTAAATTCCATGCCTTTATTAAAGGCATCACTGTCCTTCCCAGACCTCAACAATTCCTAATCATTGGAACACGCTTGAACACTTGGTTTTATCTTTAATTCTTCCCTCTCTTAGGCCACCCAAAAGTCTTGTTGATCTTACCTTTGTAGTATCTCTGAAATTTGTCCTCTTTTCTGTACCTCCTCCCATCACACTCATTCAGGTTCTCATCACCTCCCAGACTACTTAAATGACTTCTTAACTATTCTCCCTGTCCCCCAAATTTCTGTTCCAGACCTCATAATATCTTCCTAATGCATAGCTCTGATTTGCCTTGTTGGGGGGAAAGAATCTTCCCTTTGATAGCTGAATAAAAGTACAAACTCTCTTCCTAGGTATTCAAGGCTCATGATGATTTAGCTATAATTTACTTATTTTAGTATTTTCTTGGATCACCCACCATTGCATTGTTATCCTTTCTTTTATTACTATCCCTTTGTTCTAGCCATGGAGGTGAACAAGAATTCAAAAATTCAATTTCCCAATTTAAATTGAAAGTTTCCCTTCTTTCAAGGACCATTTTACATGATTCTTACTCCTCATCCATTCCTAGGGTATAGAAAAGAGGGATCCAAGCTGTTGTTGTCAAGCCTTGAAATTGTACTTTATTTTGTCAACTGTCATGCCTTCAACTTACTTTAGATAATATTTTATCTGTAGCTACATGACAATCCAGGATATTATCCCACCACTATTCTGCATATTAGTTATGCACTAAAAGTCTTTTCTCACATGGAATGTCTTCTGCCTGTACAAAACACTGAATTGGGTGTGGTTAGAGGAACATGGCAAAAAACCAATGTTGTTCTAGGAGCTTCTTTTGTCTAATTTTTAACTCTTGATAGGTGTTAAACTTGACGGGTTTTAAGCTGTAGCTTTGTTTAAAGACAATTACATAAGACCAAGAAAAATATAATGATATTTTTAAAAACTTGGGCTTATAGCTATGATGAGGTAGTATCAACCATGCCTGGCCACAGGTTCTTTATCCTGAAATCTAAATGTAACTCAGAACCAAGAAATAAATGCTGCACATCACCAAAACAAAACAAAACAACAACAACACTGAATTTGAAACCTCTCCATCCAAAATGTTGCTAAAAAAAGTTTACTTCAGTAATATAGACAACTTGACATGCCAGATAAATGAGGCTTGCTGATGTTTTTTATAGCCTATTCAAATTAGAATGATTTTATTTTCTCTTCAGAACTACTGCTATAGATGAGGAGCTTAATCCAAAGATATTAGCTTTGCAGAATTCTCAGAGAAAAAGGAAAATGGAACATGAAGGTTCACTTTTTCAAGCAGTAGGAATTGTAAGTGCTGGTTTGTGTATATATACTTCTCTACCTGACAGATTTTCAGAACTATGGGCATAGATGTTTCCTTATTTATTTTTCCAAATATTGAAGTCCTATTCAAATTTGAAAAGATAATTATTTTGGTCTTCTGTTTTCCAAGTCCTTTCCCTTGTTGATATAAGGAACGAAAGTACTAGTTGAATACCTATTCATTTAAATGTCTCCTAGTAAATTTTGTTTGAAATCATTTCCACAGATTGATTTTTGCATAGTTAGCATAGTCCTTTCATTATAGAAATAACTCTCTTCAGCACAATGGCATATTGTTAAAAAGAATGGGTAAGGATTTAGCATAGTCTAGCAGATGGTGTCCTGATATATTATTGGTTTAGAAGTGATTTCCAGGCTTTCATTGAGTAGAATTTCATTTATCTTCCTGTTTTTAGGGATCATTACAACAACAACCAGATGATCCTGGAACTACTATATCTCTTTCCTGGAAACGTGTAAAAGGATGCAAATCTAGTGAACAGAATGGAGTAGAGCAAAAGACAGTCATCTTAATACCCTCTGGTTAGTTTTATCCCTTTGTCCTCTTAGCATCACATGAAACAAGTAACTAAAACAAATTTCAGGGAAAAAAAGGTATGATTGCATTAATCTTTTGTACTAATGGAGGTCAATAGGCAAGAGCTTTGGAATTTTATATTTATATTCAGTTTGTCTGAGCTCTTTAGAATCCCTTATATTTGTAGAATTTGAACAGGATGGAATTATATAGTCCATTTGTAAAATGTTATATGAAGATTGGTTAAAGGAACTGGCCATGCTTGTCCAAAAAGAGAAGTTTCACAAAATATGTTAGTTTTCTTTAAGCATTGGAAGGGCTATCATATGGAGAGAATATGTGCTGTGTTCTATTTGGGCCCAGTGGGCTGAATCAGGAGTAAAGAGGTATAAGCTTTGATTGGAGTTTGATATAAGGAAAAACTTCATACAGTTAGAGCTACCTAACAGTGTGATGGGTGGGAGGGTTTCCCTTCTTTGGAGGTTTCCAAGCAGAGGCTAGATGACCACCTGTTGGATATGTATAGTAGAAACTTCTTTAGTCTGGGTTAAACTAGTCTGAGGTCCCGTCCAGCTCTCAGATTCTGTCATCCTTTCAAATAAGAATACTGAGCCCAGGAAATAAGTGCCAGTCCTAAAGTTACATAGTCTGACAGAGCCTAGAATAGAATCCATATTGACTAACTCTAGAGCTATAGTATTTTTTCCAGTATTTTGTCTTTCCATCCTCCCTCTTTACTTGATTCCTCCCTGCCCAAGCAAGTAGAATAATACCTAGGTGCTTAAACTTTGTTTTCTCCCTTCTCAATATATTGGAAATTAACAGCTGCCTCAGATTTATACAAATCAGCTACTTTAACTGATTGTCTAGGGATTTCCTGATGGTCTTCAAGCAGTATTCTACACTTCTACATGATAGAGTAAAGAGAATGGCTATAAAACTAGTTCTGTCAACTTGGTTTGCAACTGTTAAACATTTCTGCTTTTTCTAAGAGATGTTTTCTGTTTCTTTAGATTTAGTAAGTAGACTCCTGGGCCCATCAATGGATGACAGTGGACTACCACAGCTCACCAGTTATGATTGTGAAGTTAATGTTCCTATACAAGGAAATAGAAATCTTCTACAAGGTGAAGAATTGCAGAGAGCTTTGGATCAACTTAACTGAGCTTTTCACAATACTCATTCCTTTTGGACACTGGTGAATCATCACCTAAAGCAGTCTATTTATATTTTCTATATCTGATTTTAGAAGCCTGGCTACAATACTGCACAAATTCAGTTAGTTCAGTTTTGGTCCCCTTTCTACTTTATTTACTTTAATGGTCTTTTTAGTATGTTCTTTAATGGATCAGAAACAGTGCGTTTTTATAATTCTTTGGTATTTAAACCATATAGTACACTATAGTAGCAATGTTAAAATATGCACCTTTTTATTTATTTATTTTTGGCTAGGGAATTTGTCCCTTGTTGAATTCTTATTAATGAAATGCCAGTGTAGTTAAACTGGCAGTAGCTTTCATCATGATCATAGGCAGTTGAAAAATTTTTACAGTTTTACTCAATTTTTTCATAAACAATAATGCTTTTACCAGCAGTCGTAGCCACAATCGCACAATATATTTTCTTAAAAAAAAAAATACCAGCAGTTCCTCATGCAATATATTCTGCATTTATAAGACTAGTTTTTAAGAAAATTTTGTTTGCCTATGAAGTTGTTAAATCTGGAGTATGTCATTGTTGGTCATATAATAATGGTTC
This sequence comes from Dromiciops gliroides, assembly GCF_019393635.1. NCBI lineage: Eukaryota > Metazoa > Chordata > Mammalia > Microbiotheria > Microbiotheriidae > Dromiciops > Dromiciops gliroides. Next base: position 251,182,066 of record NC_057862.1, read on the forward strand.
TTAAATGCTGTATGGTTTATGATTAAAATGAGTGAAGCTATTTACATGGTATAGGAAAACAGGGGTTTTATCTGGAAGATCTAGCAGCATTTATTTGGATAAATTCTCTTAATTTAGAGAAATTTAACATTTCTGTAGTCACTGCCAGTTCAAAAGACATCAAAACCCTACCTGTAGTTGTGCAAGTTTATGCTAATATTGTGTAACAAATATTAAATCTAAATGTTCTGCTTACCCTGTGTGGTATAGGTGATATTTTGAGCAGATTGTATAAATAAATAAATCATGCATTGTTAGCAAAGTTGCTCAATATTTGACTTTTTGGTTTCATGCACTTTGTCGCTATTAACATCTTCATGTTTTTATATAGATTTCAATAACTGAATATATTTTTAGAAACCTTATTTTAGGAATATATAGTTGTCACATGAAACATCTTGTTTTTCTATGGGTATTGTACAAATTTTTCATTTCCTTATTCTTTTTGTTGTTTGTGGTTGGATCTAACACTAACTGTATTGTTTTGTTACATCAATAAACATTTTATGTGGACCAGGCCCTCTAAGAACTGTTTCATCAACAAACAGTATTTGAATCCTAATGTAGCCACAACTTTTAAAATCGTTCACTTGCCTTTAAGTATTTTGCAAAAATCAAATGTCTTGACTATTTCTACTGTTAAAGCTAAATATCCCTTATTATATTATCATCTTAAGTAATATTCTGTGAAATCCTTAAGTGTCATGTTGAGTAATATTAAGCCCTATTATCCTACCATAAAGATGTGTTTTAGGAAATATTTGTTTAGATATTTTAAAAATTATAAATATTAAAATGATGCAATGTCGGTACTTTGGCTGGGGTGAGTCAATAAGAAATAATGGATATTGTATATATTAATAAACTCAGAACTAAAAGGGACATTTGTGATTATCTAATCCACAGGTTCTTCACCTCTGAACCTTTTCATATTTTAGTTATTTCAATATAATTGGTCACTTCTGTATTTTTTTCATGTATTTAAAAATTTATTCTGGGGGACAGCTAGGTGGCGCAGTGGATAAAGCACTGGCCCTGGATTCAGGAGTACCTGAGTTCAAATCCGGCCTCAAACACTTACTAGCTGTGTGACCCTGGGCAAGTCACTTAGCCCCTATTGCCCTGCAAAAAAAAAAAAAAAATTTATTCTGAGAATGGGTTCATAGGCTTCATCTGACTGCCATGGGGGTGGGTCCATCCATAACACAAAAATAGGTTAAGAACTTCTGGTGTAGTCCAACAAATAAGGAAACTAAGCTCTACAGGGGCTTTTACTTGCCAAAGATCACACTGTTAGGGACTGGGCAAAAAAACCCCAGTGTCTCTGACTCCAAATCTTGACTATACAACTGTACCATGCAGTGTGGCCTGGACTAGAAACCAGATCTCCTGACAAGAAATCTGAAGTCCAGTGATAATGTGCATTATGGAAAAATAAAGTATGCCAAAGGTATCGAGTTCCTTACTTCAGGTTATTACCCCTAGTGAATCGAGTCATAGATAAAAAAGATGTCAAAATAATTGTTTGAGCCACACTCTAAAAGGAAAATAAAATGTGATAAATGTATATGTTTTAGACTAAAATCTTATTGGAATAGTTTCTTGATGTAGCCCATTTTAAGGAACAGTATTATTTTAACTTTGATCAGATATGAGTTTTATAAACTTTGGTGTGCCTTTAAATAATTAATAATAATTTTGATAAGTAAAATACATGAAGTTATCTTGATGTAGGTATTGACTTATCAGTCAATTGCCAACCTTCCACTCAGATTAATAAGTTGCTCTGGGGGCGGCTAGGTGTCACAGTGGATAAAGCACCAGCCATGGATACAGGAGTACCTGAGTTCAAATCCGGCCTCAGACACTTGACACTTACTAGCTGTGTGACCTTGGGCAAGTCACTTAACCCCCATTGCCCCACCAAAAAAAAAAAGTTGCTCTGACCCAAAATAATAAAAAAAAATTCAATCATCTTGAAAGCTAAGCGGTGGGCGATTAGCCTTTCCCTCTTGCTAGGACCTGAAGAGCTTGTGCTTTAGAGAATTCAAGATCATCTCCATTAAAAGGAAGCAATAGGACACCGGCCCTGGATTCAGGAGTACCTGAGTTCAAATCTGGCCTCAGACACTTGACACTTACTAGCTGTGTGACCCTGGGCAAGTCACTTAACCCCCATTGCCCCATACAAAAAGAAAAAAAAAAAAGGAAGCAATAAGGGGGCTGCTAGGTGGTGCACTGGCTTTGGATTCAGGAGTACCTGAGTTCAAATCTGGCCTCAGACACTTGACACTTACTAGCTGTGTGACCCTGGGCAAGTCACTTAACCCCCATTGCCCCATACAAAAAGAAAAAAAAAAAAGGAAGCAATAAGGGGGCTGCTAGGTGGTGCACTGGCTTTGGATTCAGGAGGACCTAAGTTCAAATCTGGCCTCAGACACTTGACTAGCTCTGTGACTAGGCAAGTCATTTAACCCTCATTGCCCCCCCCCCCCAAATAAATAAATAATTAAAAAAAATAAAAGGAAGCAATAAAGTGAGACTCAAGGGAAGAAGAAACAAGATCTGGGAACTAAAAGATAGTAACAAATTCACTCAATTTAGGAATAAGAGTCACTGGATCAAAAGGAAACGAAACAAAATTATATTTAGCATTTTCAGTCTGGGAATTAAATTATTTGAGAAATAAAACTTGGTAATGATTATAACTAGAAACATTAACAGGCATATGTGACTTGGAGCCAGGAAGGCCTGAGTTCAAATATGACCTCAGACTAGTTGTGTGACCTGTGGGGAAAAGGGTTATTATACTGGTGGGTAAAAACTATTATACTGTTTAAGTCAAACCTTATGTCTACATCCAGAATGTGGCTTGACCCCAGTAACTCTCCAGGAATGCCAGAGGTGGCTACAAGGTATTTCTGATTCCCTCAGGCCCCAAAGCATTCTTGTTTTCAGTTACCACACCCAAGAACTCCAGAAAGGTCCACCCCCAAGCTTCATATCTATCTCAATCTACCTTGTTTTCAAGCTGCCCTCTTGGCAATATTGCTTAACTGTGTATTGGGGTTGTTAAAATTCTACATAATGAAAATCTTCCAGAATCTGGGTAAAGAGGCCACTCCTTGTCCAAGTCACTCTCCTCTGCCAAATAACCTAATAAATTGTTCTAAAACTATTTGTGATTTTGGGATCTGTTCTTGTGAGCAACAGACCCTGAGCCAGTCATATAACCTTTCAGCTTTAGTTTCCTCATCTGTAAATGGAAATAACACCTATCTCACAAGATCCTGAGAATTAAGTAAGATTTATTTCAGTGAAATAAAAGTGCTTTCCAAACCTTAAAAGTACTAATATGTTTTGAGAGAGAGAGCGCTAAGATAAAATAAAATCATGGTAGAGAAAGAATTGAGCATCCAGGTTTCAAGGTCTGCTTTATTCCTTAAATATACCATTACCTTAAAAAGCTAGCCAAAACTAGTCTTTCATAAAGAAAGTAATGGATCACTTTTAAAAGCACCCCCAGGACCTCTGGGCCTTTTCATATGCCCTACTAGAATGTGAGCTACCAGCTGTCTCAATTTTCCATTTGTACCCCCAATACTTAGTACAGTACTTTGCCCATAGTAAGTGGCTAATAAATACTTAATTCATAATTTTCACACTGAAACCGACTGTAAATTAGTATTCAAATATTAAATTAACATGTTTGGAAAAGACCACAAGAAGGGGAAAGCAAAGGGAATAAGGTCTGAGCAGAAAGAGTAAAACAAGGTAATGGATGGTTGGAAAGAAAATAGATAGCCATACAAAGTCCCCTAAAATTCATATAGGAACTACAAGGTTTCTTGAGCTAATTAAAATTTTATCTGTTAAAAATAGATTGGTCCCAAGGTGCACCACATTACCTGACACGAACTTTACATTTCACTTTAGTAAGTATTTGCTTCTTCAGAGAAGTACCCCCAACAAAAATCCATATTTAATAACAAAGGCCACATTAATTTTCACTTTTCAAATGAACAAAATTGAAACAAAATGAAATTTGGTTAATCCAATGACTGATTTTTTTTTAAAACTCAATAGTGATTATAATATCACAGTTTATGCTACAGCATCACAGATTTTGGGTGTTACACATTTTTGTTGTTAGTTGTTACATGTCACCTGATTTTCTTCATAAATTCTATGAGGATGGTATGTCTTTATTTTACAAACTAGCTAAGGAGCTGGGTGAGCTAATTTGCCTAAAATAACTAATTTAGCAGAACCAGAATTCGAAGTCCGGGCTTTTTGTTTATGAAGTATATAATAGTTGTTCAGTGAATGTTTTCTGAGTACCTATTCTTCTCTGGTATGTCCAGATTTCTTTGTTGATGAGATAGCATAAGAATAGACAGTGTTATTAGAATCCTAGTTGGGTAATTTCCCCTCCTCCAGGTTTCATCTGGGACCCGTTTTACTTGTGTCCTCCTCTACTTCAGTGACGTTAAAATAACACATCTTTTGGTTTTACTTTAAATTTATCATAACCACCGCTACCATATCGAACAAAAAAGTTTACAGAAAAAAAAAACCCACATGTAAAGCGGTCTTTTATAAAGCCTTAAAAATCTAAGGACAAAACTTAAAAGAAGTCATGCCCCTAAAAGTGCATTATTTCATTTGAAAACCTTTCCTACTTTGTCATGGATTTTGTTAAGTGATATCTTGACAAATAGTTTGCTAGTTAGGTTTAACAAAAATGCGGTTGATACAGAAAATAAGTGCCACAACCTTTTCCACATTCTTTAAGCGGTTCTATAACCCATGAACTCCTTTTTCAACCCCTCAAAAAAATTGCTGAATATGTGGTCCAGGTGAATCTAAATGAGAGCTGGCGGTTATCCCATACATTAAGGTTTGAAAAGCACTTTACTTCCATTTTCTCATTTAAATCTCACAACAACCATGAACTACGGGTACCGATGTTTTATCTCCATTTTACAAAAGAAGAAACCGTCCCAGAGCGGTTAGGTGGCTTGCCACCGGCACGCCGCTAGGCAGTGTCATGGCCAAGATTGGACCTCGGCTCCTCTTTCAAACCTAGTGGTCGATCTCTTTCCCTCCACTGCAACACGTTTGCTTCTATTAACTTATTGTAAAAGATAGGATTTAACTTGGGGGGAGGGGGTTGTTGGTTCAGCCTGATTCCCTTTCAAAGGTGCATACGTAGTTTTATTCTTACCTGTAGCTGACGATGAGGTACAGTTCTTGACCGACATCCTCCTCCCTCCTCTCAGTACTTTCAACTGCCCACTCTTCCACTCTGACGTCCTCTTCACTTTAGTGACGCAAGGACCTGGCTTAGTAAAGCGATCCTAGCCCTCATCAAGGCAATACCCCCAAGACAAAGGCGAAAGTGAGTGAGCCTCTCCCGATTCCTTCGGTGGCCGGGAATATAGAATAAGGATGCTAAACACCGGGCACTCCAGCGACTCACTCGTGGCTCCGCCCTGCCCAGCTCCAGGCCACGCCCCCGTACGTGCTTCACCGCAGCACAGCAGCCCCTGCCCCTGTCGCTTGCCCCTCAGGCCCAGGGCAGTTGTATCTGCTGCTGAGTTGATTGCTGTTTTTCAGTGTGTCCGCTCCAGGCTCCATGGCAGTCTACGTGTGATTGTGCATGTTGGGAGTGGGCTGTTCAGTTATCCAGACGAGGGGGTCAGGACCGCCTTTTATCTTTAGTTAACCTTAAGAACCTGATGCAGCTTTTCCCTCCCACAAACTCCATTCATACAACAGATGGTGCCATTGATTTCAACGATGGGGACACACAGTGGAGCTACTTCTATTTCCTAATCAATGATCGGTGTGCACAGCTGATGGTGGTCAGAAAGTAAGGATGTCGGGAGATTCCTAATGATTTGAATCTTGGTTATTTGCACTGTATTCAAAATCAGTTCCCTAATGAGAAAGCAGAAAGTTGGGCTTATTCTTCAGTTTAAGGAAATGTTCATAGAAATTGCCCAGATGTAATTGCCAAGCTGGGTTACTACAGCAAAAGCAGGTGGGAAATATCTTGACATTTCTCTCGATTTTAAGTTCGATGGAATTAGTGAGGTAATGTTTTTGGCATATCGTGGAGTACCTTCTATCTACTAAGCCTAGAGGAACTGAGCTACGTGCTGCAGATAAAGATAAAAGGGTAAACAAATCCTTGCCTTCAGTTAGATATATGCAGAATAATTCAAAGAGGGAGAGAGTACTAATTGGTAAAGGTATCAGAAAAGGCATCTTGTAGGACCTATGAGCTGAATCTTTGAAAGATCAAAGTTTCAGTTTTTCCTGCCTTCAGTGTCATATTTAAAGTATCTATAACAATAATAATAGCTCATATTTCTATAGCACATTGCTCTCAGCAACCATAAGAGGTAGATAGCACAAGTATTTTCATCTCCCTTTTACTGATGTAATTAAGTTTCAGTCGGTAAACATTTATTGAGTGCCTGCTGTGTGCTGGGCACTGTGCCAAACCTTGGTAACACAAAGAAAGGTAAGACAGTCGTCCCTTGAGGTGTTCACAATTAAGTGACTTAGTGTCCAATGTTGCTACAAATCCACTTGAAGGTACTCCACGATGATGGGAAAGTAAGAGAAATGTTACAATTGTAGGAAGGACAACATTCATATACTCCAACTTATGATCTTAACTTTCATATTCCTGTAATTAGTGCTATAATTATATAATTTACAGTATAGTAAAAGCCCAGGTATTTGTAAAGTATTTTGCACATAGTAGACCCTTACTCAATCAATAAACATTTATTAAGCATCTACCACATGCCAGACAGTGTGCTAAGTGCTAGGGATACAAAAAGAGGCAAAAAGCAGTTCCAAGGAGCTTCCAATCTAGCAGAGGAGACAAAATGCAAACAGGTTTATGCAAAGCAGGCTACATACTGATAAGTTGGAAATAATTAACAGAAGGAAAGCACTAGAATTAAGAGGGGTTGGGAAAGACTTCCTGTTGAAGATAAGATTTTAAATTGGGACTTAAGTGAAGCCAGGGAAGGAAGAGCCAAGAAGAATGAGAATTGGAGTGTCTTGTTCATGGAATAGTAAGGAAAAGTGCAGGTCAGAGAGTAAGGTGTGAGAAGACTGGAAAGGTTGGAGGGGGGTAGGTTATAAAGGACTTTGAATACCAAACAGAGCATTAAAAGCATATAAAAGGATATCTGCATCAATGAATCAGACGTTTCTCTTTTACATTTTTCTCCTAGAGAGATCCTGAGAGTGCAACAGTTGTATGAATGGTGGAAGAGTGAAATCTGGACAGTTTTGGAAAAACAGGTGGCACAGGTTAATATGTATTCAACCATGTGGTTTGAACATTTTAAATTGTTAAGAGTTGTTTCTTTAGTATCGCCAAGTAATCCTTGAATTAATTCTTCTAGCCTGAGAAAGAGGATTTCCTAGGGAGCATGATATCAGAATATGACCTTTAGGACAGATAAAGCGAAATTTTCTGGGTAGCACAGTCTCGGGGATTTTTTTTTTCTTTTTTGCAAATAACACTAAGTTCAAGAGTTCAGGGATCTAGTCTTCTATCAGAAGGACACTTACCTGAACACTGTGCCTCTTAGAAAAGAGGATGCTATTTTTGGCCCTTAGTGCTGGGAGGATACATAGCAAGGAACTAAAAGTCACTATATAAAGAAGCAAGGGATCTGTACTTAGCATTCTGCCATTATAAGTAGTTTTTCAGATGGTTTATATCTGAAGGAAAGGGTGTGTGTCTGAACAGCACTAGTAAATGTGCTCCCTTCCAGGGAGAGTTAAAAGTACCATAAAGCTGAATATCTATATGCATCTTTGTAAAACAAAGGAGGGACTCCCTGGAATGTGAGTGATCTAGAGAGAAGGTTCTCTGGGTAGCTGCTCCAAAATGCATTCCCATCTGGAGAGTTCCAGTCTTCATAGTAATACACCTCTACAATAATTGGCTTGCTTTAAACCTATCAGGCAACATAATAACCCCTAAAGTTTACTTTCTTCTTTCCTCTTCAGATTTAGGGAGTTTATTTTGTATGGAAAGTTCTGAGTTCAGTTACAGACACTCCAAGTTACCAATTAGAGACATCTGGTGGTTGGATAGAGTTATGGGCTTGTGGCCAGGAAGACCTGAGCTTAAATTTTACCCTAGATGCTAGCTATGTGGGCAGCTAGGTGGCAAAGTGAATAGATTACCAGGCCTGGAGCCAAGACTCATCTTCCTGAGTTCAAATCTGGCCTCAGACATTTAGTAGCTGTGTGACCCTGGGCAAATCACTTAACCCTGTTTGCCTCAGTTTCCTCATCTGTAAACTGATATGGAGGAAAAAATGGCAAAACACTTTAGTATCTATGTCAAGAAAATCCCAAATGGGTCCACAAAGACTGAATAACAATAACCAGCTATGTGACCCTAGCAAGCCACTGTTTGCCCTAGTTTCTCTTAATTACTCTCTGTTTGTCTCAATTTCCTCCATTTTAAAATGGAGATAATTATAGTGCCTACCTCCCAGGGTTGTTGTAATGATTAACCGAGATATTTGAAAAAGCACATAGCACAATTTCTTGCACGTAGTAGATACTATATAAAGACTTACTTACTTTCCTCCCTCCCCATGAAGAAAATGACTAACACCTTGATAGAGAGGCAGCTTTGGGCCTAAATTTATATTTGGTTCTGTTTCTAGTTAATTGCTGGCCTCTTCATGATTGAAGCAAAAGTCATTTTATGGAAACAGCAGACTACATCATATCATATCATATTGTTAATGTCTAGACAGGCATCAAAAGGGGAGGTAGGGGAAAGAATTGACCTTTCCTCAGAATTCCCTTACCCTGGAACCTCTACTCTGAAGATGCTTATAGAGCCAATGACTCTTCTTGATATCTCTCTTCTCTGCCACAACTTTAGTCTTCCCTTTGGTCTTCAAGGGTGTGTTGGAAATACCGTGTTTACTTCAGTATCTTAGCATCCAAAGACTCAGTTTCTTCACTCCATTTCTGAGATTGGCAATGGTCCAACTATCCTTCACAATGACTATGACTGATTCAAAGAGATGAACAGGTCTCATTTACCCTCAGTTTTGATTGCTTGATTCTCATCAAGTCAAGGCACCAGATGCAAAAGTGATGGTTCCAATTCTACCTTTAACAGTATTGTAAGGCTAAATGTCTACATGGCCCCGAAACTCCCTAGACCATTTATTTGGGTTTTATCTGTATAGGAGCTGGAAGTTCAATTTCCTTCTAAAGAGAGTCCATCCATGGTGAAGCACTGAAGTCTTGAGGATTTTAGGACCCTGTGGAACAATAGGACCCACACAAAAGAAAGTCAGCTAGTCAGTCAACTAGCATTTGTTAAGCACCTACAATGTGTCGTGAACTATGCTAAGTAGTAGGTTAAAAAAAGGCAAAGAATAGTCCCTCTTTTCAAGGAGCTCACAGTCTACCAGGAAGACAATGCTGTAGAAACAAGATTCTCTCTCTCTCTCTCTCTCTCTCTCTCTCTCTCCTATTGTGAATTATGCAAACTGAACAGGTTAGAAGTGAAAGTGAAGGGAGAAAGAGGGAGACAGAATGAGAATCTTGTTTGTAAATAGTTGTTTGTACAACTGGTGGGAACTAGACATGTAACAAACAAACATTATAGGGAGTCCCTCTTTAATCTTAGAGAGGTGTATGTAGATATTCATCCTTATAATACTGTTAAGGGTAAGGTTGGAACCACCACATTCCCCTCTCCACAGAGTGGGAGTTGGGCAAAGTATGGGTTGAGAAGGCTAGAAATATAGGAAGGAACCAGGGCTTCAAGAGACAGTAGTTATCAAAACTATCTGGTACAGGCTAAGAAATAGAAAGGTAGGTCAATGGAACAGGATAGACATATAATTTACAGTAGCAAATAAATATAGTAATCTTGTATTTGACAAGTGTAAAGACAAGATTTGGGGATAATAATTCATTATTTGGTAAAAAGTTGTTGAGAAAACTGGAAAGCAGTATGGCAGAAATTGGGCATGGACCAATTTCTTACACCATTTACCAATATAAGATCAAAATAGATACATGACAGATATAAAGAGAGATATTTCAAGAAAATTTGTAGAACACGGAACATATTACTTATCACATTTATGGGTAGGTGAACAATTTATAAATAAACAAGAGAAAGAGAGCAGGGATGTATAAAATGGATAATTTTGGTTAATAATTTTAAATAATAGATAATACAAAATTTTGGTACAATATAGCCAAAATTAGAAATAAAGCAGAAAGTCAGAGAAAAAAATTTTATAGATTGTTTCTCATATAAAGTTCTCATATTTCATATGTATAAAGAACTATGTAAAATCTATAAGAATATGAATCATTCCCCAAATGATAAATGACAAGTGAACAGGCAGTTTTCCGATGAAGAAATCAAAACAACTTAGAGTCATATAAAAATGCAATAAATTACTATTGATTAGAGAAGTGCAAAACAACTTTGAGATATCATTTTATACCTATCAGATTGATTTAAATGATTGAAGGGAAAGCAACAAATGTTGGAAGGGATGTGGAAAAATTGGGACACATATTCCTTGTTGGTGGAATTGTGAACTGATCAAACCATTTTGGAGAATAATCTGTAATTATGTCCAAAGAGTTATTAAACTGCCTATACCCTTTGACCCAAGAATATCACTAATAGATCTATTTCCAAAGCTGATTAGGGAAAAAGGAAAAGAACTGATAAGTTCTAAAATATTTATAGCAGCTCTATTTGTAGTGGCAAAGAACTAGAAATTTTGAGGATGCCCGTCAATTGCAGAATGGCTAAACAAGTTATATATGATTGTGATGGAATACAACTGTGCCATAAGAAATGATGAGCTCAATGATATTAGAAAAACATAAATAGACTTGCATGAAATAATGAAGAGCAAAATGAGCAGAACCAAGAGGAAGTTGTATACAGTGATAGCAATATTGTTTTAAGAACAGTTTTGAGCAAATAAGTAATTTTGACTATTATAAATACTCAAATTAACTACAAAGGACATATAAAGGAAGATGCTATCTGTATCCACAGAAAGAACTGATCAATAGAAGTATGTATAGAATGATTTTACATTTATATGTATTTGTGTTTGATAGTCACCATCTCTAGGGTGAGAGCAGGGGGTAGAGGAGAAAAAGAAATTTACATGATAAATTTATTATATATAAATATTATATATTTAATGAAATAGCAAGTTGTACATAATAGATTGCAATTTCATGTGCAATCATCTTTTTTATTATACTATATTCTGGAAATTCTTGTTTTATTCCATAAATCAAAAATAAAGTAAATTTTAAAATGTTTAAATGCCAGAGGATTTTATATTTGATTCTGAAGGTAACAGGGAGGTGCTGGAATTTAATGAATGGGGGGCGGGGGGTATTATAGTCAGACCTGTACTTTAGTAAGAACAGTTTGACAACTGAATGAAAAATAGACTGGAGTGGGAAGAAATTTGAAGCAGGGACATTAGTCAGCAGGCTAATTAGTCAGTCTGGTGTGAGGTCCAATTTATGAGGGTCTACAGGGAAAGGTCTTTTTTGGGAAATTACTCTGCCCATGGGTAATATAATCATTCTTTTTATAAGAATGGATATAAATTCCTGTTCTAGGTCTAGCCTCTAGAGAAGAGTGGGAGAGCAATATTGATCCCTTCTGCTCTGGTTTCAAGGAGAAGAGAGGAGCCAGGGTACTCAATAGTGGATCATCAGAAGACCTGTACCTTTTTCTTTTCTTTTCTTTTTTTGCAGGGCAATGAGGATTAAGTGACTTGCCTAGGGTCACAGAGCTAGTAAGTGTCAAGTGTCTGAGGCTGGATTTGAACTCAGGTCCTCCTGAATCCAGGGCTGGTGCTTCCTATCCACCGAGCCCTAAGAAGACTTGTATCTTTAAGCCCTGCTTTATTAGCTAGTCCAGCTGCAGGCTACATTCTTTATGCCTTCTCATCTCTTGCCCCTAAGGAATTTCTGCATTCGAAACTCTTTTTCAGACATTCATTTTCAAAGTACATAATCACTTTAAAATCAAGGATGTCTTGTCTTGTTAACTCCAGAAAGCTGTCTCCTCAGTTCTCAACATGACTTTTGTTGGGGCCTATTTATTGTTCTGGAGAGAGCTGGGTGGGAGAGGGGCAAAGTCTTCTGGCCCCTGCTTCATATTACAAACAGCCTGAACACAATTTGGTGTCAGTTGTCATTATGATATTGCCAATGGCTAAGCAGGCAGGTTCTTCACAACAGATCCTATGAGGAATATACAATATATTATACAATTGTATATATTATACAATTTAATATTATACAATATAATATATTATAAAATTGTATATTATACATTTTTGGAGGCAATTGGGTTAAAGTGATTTGCCCAGGGTCACATAGCTAGTAAATGTCTAAGATCTGAACTCAGGTCTTCCTGACTCTAGGTTCTGCGCTCTATCCACTGCACCACCTAGCTTCCCTAACTATATAAAATATGGATATGATAAGATATGGATAAGAATTGGCTTAAAAGCATTATGCAGGACGTGTACAGCATTGGTATCAAACTCAAAGAGAAATGGGAGGAATTAATCCATATATAAGAATCCCTGTGGGATGCATGTTGACATGATTTAAAATGTAATGTTATTTATGTTTTGTTGTATTTTTTTAAATTATCTTAAATATTTCCTAATTACATTTTACTCTGGTTCAGGCAGTATCCAGGAGGGATGCTACCGTGTTTGACACTTCTGATATACACAGCATGATTGAAAACAGAAGATGAGTTAGTCCTCTGTCAAGACTGAGAGACAAGAAGTAAAGATGCAAATTGTATCATTGGTGGCAGACCAAACTAAGTTCTCCAACATATAGGATGGATGTCATGTGAATGAATGAAGCATTTACTAAGTACTTATTAATTATATGTAAAGCACATTTAAGAATTGTTTGAAGAGATTGTCATTTTTTATATGAAGGGAAGATTCCCTAGATGACATTATAGATGCATCAAGGTAACAAATGTCCATGTTATAACTAACAATAATATATTGTTCTTCTGGTGAGTGTTTGTTTTGATGCCAATTCTTTGAGAGATTAAGACTCTCCTTCTAGTAATTTCTCCTGAATTGCAAATTCTACTACCGCTGGCAGTAGACAGCCATGGGAATGCACTATCCAAGATCAGAAGTTGTCATAAAACTATGGGATTTTTTTAGCTAGAAGTTAACATTAGAATCTCCTTTTTTCTTTTTATCCAAATTATTTCTTATGACTAAAACAGAAGCAATGTAATTAAATAAATATTACAACTTATAAGTATCATAGACGTTATAGAACAAAATAAAATAGAAACTCACTAATAAAGTTATAATAATGAGAGTGATCAATTTTAATGGTTCTTAATATAGTTTATCTCAAGCATTTTCTTGTTATCAGATCTGCAGAAAAGATTACTTCCAAGTCATCTAAACTCAATTTGGTCTTACTTCCTCCTCCTCTCCCTTCTTCTCATCTGTCCTCTTCATTGCTTCTCACTTCTTCCTTCTTCTCTCCCTCTATTGGTCCCCCCAGTCCCCCACTTCATTCACATACAGGTTGTGGCAGCTTTTTTTTCTTAGTAACTAAATTAGTTCCTGAAGTGTCTAAATTAGTCAAGAGAGATGAATCTGACACTTCTTTTGCTTTTTTTCTTTTTTCTTGTATCTGGCTATGTTTCAGTTATGCTGAAATGCAAAGATTCCAGGCTTTTTGTGCCTTTGGGGGAATATGAAACCTCATATCTCATTTTTTTCAAAGCAAAGCACATGGGTTCCCCATATCTCTCCATCTTCTGGAGAAAATTACTTTTGCTTGTCTGTTTTCTTTTAAAAATATAACAAATCCACGTATTTAAGGACTGTTCAGATTTTGTGAACTTGGTGACAGTTGAGTTGGGGGAAAGTACTGAATTAAGAATCAGGAGTCCTGAGTAGGAAGCCTGGCTCTGACAGGGACCAGCTGTATGACTTCAGGAAATTTACTTTTCTGGGCCTCAGTTTTTTAATTTGTGAAAATGAGGAATGAAAAGGAAATTTGCACTACCACCATTTTCGGTTGATAGAATGAACATAAATCTTAGTGGGATATACTCACATATGTTATTAGTTTAGTTTTAAAATTTCAGAACCTAAGGTGTATTGCCACATGTAAGATACATCTGTCCACATAAGTTGTCCAAACACATTGATGAGATTCTTAGGTAGCACCCAGGGGTAGACATCTATAGTATCTGGCTCACTACTTTCCAAGGAATACTGCAATTTCCTATTTCTCCCATAAGGAGAGCAGTAAAACTTGTTGCTATGTTCTTGCTCTTTCTCTGGCCTCCTTCCAAAAGAGGTATCAGGTAAGATTTCTATCTATCTGCCCCAGTATTGTTGGTCTAGGGGACACAATAGTTTCTGAATAAAAACCATTTTCCTGTTCCTCTTAAGGGTAAGGATCTTAGATACTTGACAGTTAAATCCTTCTCAGTAAATATAGTTACACAGCCATATTTTTTATCCTGTAAAATCTGTTAAGGAATGTTAAGGGATCCCCTGAACTTCTCTTTGAGTTGCCTGTTGACAAACTGCTTATCCAAGGAAACAGCAAACTGAAATCAGATGTGTTATGTAGATTGGTGCCAGAAAACACACAGGTATGAATGAGCTGTTTAGATGGGAGCAAGATAAGTTCCCAATCCAAACCAAGAGAGGGAGCCTGGTTTTTCTCAGGTTCTTTCTCTGTGAAATCTCTAGAGAGGCAAACTTGAAAGTAGATTCAATATCGAAGAGCCAGATTCCCCTATATGCCTACAACTTCCAAAGTCTTTCTGTCTTTCCACATGTCTCTCCCTAAGAATCTCTGGAACCATACGTGTCTCTTTCCCAAAAAGGTCTGGCCCTAACTGCCCCTTTTATAGGTATGTAACCTGTCATCTTGGCATTGTCTCACAAATTAAGCATCACATCTCCCTCTGTACACTCAAAAATATACAAAACAATCCAGGCTTAGTTAGAAGCCTGATTATACTTAATTTAAAACAGAAAATTGAAGAGAATTTTAATTTCATAAAATTATAGAATTTGAGAGTTAGTAGAAATCTCAGTGGCAATGTAATCTAAAAAATTCATGAAAAGAATTCCCAATGACATACCCAACATGTGACATCTGGCTTCTGCTTGAAAACCTCCAAGGAGGGGAACCCACCTTCAAGGAAGGTCATTTTATTTGTGGATAGTTCTAATTGTTAAAAAAAAAATCCTGAACGAGTATAAATTTTCTTCTTTGCCACTTCTGATTTAGTTCTCTTTGACAAATAGAACACATCTTTTCTCTCCTCCATATAGCAGCCCTTCAATACTTGAAGATCATTGTCTGATACCTCCCCCCACCCTTACCCCCACCCCCATCTCTGAATCTTTTCTTTTCCAGCTAAACATGCTCCATTCCTTTAGCTAAGCATGTTAATATCCTAGTTACCTTCTTTTGTATACTCTACATCTTATTAAACTTCTTAACCCATGGCACCCAGAATTTAATGTAATATTCCAGATGAGGACTAATGAGGTAAGATTACCGAGGGACCATTGCCTCCCACTCCTGTTGAATTGTTTCTCAAAGCAGCCCAATATCATCTTATCTTGTCTAGCTGCCACATCACAATGCAGATTGATATTGAGCTTTCAGCCCACTAAACTCTCCAGATAATTTTCAGGGGGAAAAAAAAAAACCTACTGTTATCTAACCATGCTTTCCTAATCTTGTTATTGTAAAGCTGATTTTTTTGAAAGTGATTGCAAGACTTTACATTTATCTTTATTGAATGTTGTTTTTATTAGATTTAGCCCAATGCTCTAACCTGTTGATATTTTTGTATCCCAACTTTATAATACATCATATTAGTTATCCCTTCTAGCTTTTATCATCTGCAAATTTGGTGAAAATAGCATCTAATTCTTTCTCAAAGTCAATGATGAAAATGTTCAAAGGCACAGGGCCAAACATAGATTTCTGTAGTACATTAGAGACTTCCTGCCATATTAATATTGAACCATCAAATACTACTCTCTGAAATCAGTCATCCAAATAGTTCTAGCCCACATCTCTCCATCTTCTCCACAAGTTATTGTATATTTTTTAAAAGCCTTGCTAAGATATAGATAAATTATATCCAAGTTACTGCCCTCATCTACTTGTTTAGTAATCTTGTCAAAGAGGATAGTTTAAGATCACTTTTTTATTTTTAATGGAACACTGAGGCATGAACTCTTCTTGAACCTGTCATGGCCTCTTCTTTTTTTTTAGATTTTCCTTAACCACTTTGGTAATTATTTGTTTGATAATTTTTTTCAGGAATTAAAGTCAAACTCATTGGCCTATAGTATGCAGAGTTCTTTCATCACTTTTCATCAGACTTTTCATCACATTGTGGTGTCTTGTCACAATGATATGCAAATGTTGAATAATGGTGGATCTTTCAATGAACTGAACTAAATCTACAACCTATGAGTAACATACAGAACTATACAATTTATAAATATAGGTAAAATTCAAGCAAATTATCTCCTAGCTAGAACTTGTTGACTTAAACTAAGATTTAAATGGAAATGGCCATACCATTCTGAATGTGCCTAATCTAATCAGATTAAAATGGAAACAAATAATTTTAACCCAATGATAGAAACATACCAGTTATCCTAATTGTTTTCTGCTTTCAGACACTAGCCTATAGTTTATAGATATAACATAGTTATAACATAGAATTTAGCTATAATTTGCATTTATGTACAAAAAACTTTATAGAAGGGGTAATAAGTGAATGTTAGTGTTAGTTATATCCCAAGACAGTAAAAACAATATTATTGGTTCCCTTTATTTTCTTAAATTTTCTTAAGACTTAGATTACTTTATCCTTGGTATAATATAAAAAGCCAAGTAAATTGTTTTGGTATTTGTGCTGGTAAACTTCTAGAAAAAAATATTTCTAACTTTTTTTTTGTCAGGAGGTAGTAGATAAGTGATTGTACCGAGGCTAATTTTCAGAAATACTCATTTAAATATTTCACATACAAAACAATTATTTCTACATTTTTAAAGAAAAGGACCCTTGCCAGATTTTAACAAAAAGTGAAATATGTCTGATTTTCTTCTGTTTTTAAAATAAACCTTAAAGCAAAGAAGGCAATTGAATGAATGAAAACACAGTGACCCTCAGAGATGACTGTTTTTATACTGATTAGCAATCTACTGGGGGGCAGTTAGGTGGCACAGTGGATAGAGCACCAGCCCTGGAGTCAGGAGGACCTGAGTTCAAATCCGACCTCAGACACTTGACACTTAGTAGCTGTGTGACCTTGGGCAAGTTTGCCCAACCAAAAAACCAAAAAACCAAAACAAGCAATCTACTGGGTTTGAATGTCTCTGGGCTTCTGAGCTGATCAGTGAATATACTTCCTACTACTACACTGCTCTTTGGAGTAGATGACCATGATCAGGATCAACTTGAACCTTATAGGCATGCTTGACTAACCTGTAGTCCTGGATCTTGTGATTTGATTAGACAGTACAGGCCTGAGGTAAAAGTGAAATGTCTGTTCCATAGTCCCACAAAGTGCCTTTATTTTTTATTTTTATTTTATTTTATTTTATTGGGGGGGGGGGCAATGAGGGTTAAATGACTTGCCCAGGGTCACACAGCTAGTAAGTGTCAAGTGTCTGAGGTCACATTTGAGCTCAGATCCTCCTGAATCCAGGACCAGTACTTTATCCAGTGCGCCACCTAGCTGCCCCCAGTGCCTTTACTTTTTGAAGAATTATAATGATAGTAATGGGCTGTTGTTTGTATTTTAGGTATTTGTTAAGATGTGTTTATTAGTCCTTTCTGTTTTAAGACTTTCTTTTGTGGTGGGTGAAATAAATAGCCATTTTTTACCTGATGTCCATTTTGTATCTTAAGTGCCTTTTTTAGAAGAGATCCCCCGTTAAACCCCTTTTTGAGGAGACTCTCCACAGGAACTATAGATAAGCTTTGTTTAGGAGATTTTTCTCAGATTTTGACTTTAAGGTGGGAGCATAGTGAACCAGAGTACAACAGACACCTGGATCCTATGGGGTCAAGGGAAGCCCAGAATAATACAGGGTTCTATAAGTCAAGAGCATGAGCCTCTTGTAAGAAAGAGGCCCATAGGCCATGGAGAGAGAACTGTCTGGGACTCTAAGAGGTTAAATGACTTGTTTATTGCCACACAACCAGTATATGTCAGAAACAGTACTTGAATCCAGGTTTTCTTGACTTTAAAGCTAGCTCTCTTAGGCACTACATAGTATGCTATGACTGTGTGGTAGGAGCAATTTCTTATTGCCACTTCCAAGAAAGTTAACCTAGCTTTTCCTTTAAGAAGTAACCATCCTGAAGTCTTGATTAACTTAGGGGATGAAAGGCTCAGGCTGTTGATATCATAACTTGGTTTCCAGAGTGTAAAACAGGGAGGAGGAGTGCTAGGCATGGTCAAGATGAGTGATTGACAACTCAGTCAAAAAAGCTGAATCAACTCCTGATGTCCCCTTATATCCTTGTTGAATAGCCTTTGCTGACTGGCTAAGTATGTATCTCTTTTTGTTAACTGTTGAATGACTTGTAAGCATCTCATTTTGTTCCAGTATCATACATAAATGACTGAGGGACTAGCCTGAATCCAGCCCAACCCAGAAAAGTCTGCTTTTGCCTGGCACATAACTTAATAAATGTTTATTGGTGGATTTAGTATTCTTTTACAGGCTCCTTTTGAGTCCTTTGTATCTTCCGAAGTTTCTGTGTCTTCTGAAACAAAGCCTGTACTGTACATGATGAATGTATTTTTATTTTATTTTTAAAAATTTTTTTTTAGTGAGACAATTGGGGTTAAGTGACTTGCCCACGGTCACACAGCTAGTAAGTCTTAAGTGTCTGAGGCTAAATTTGAACTCAGGTACTCCTGACTCCAGGGTCAGTGCTCCATCCACTGCGCCATCTAGCTGCCCCTGTATTTTTATTTTTAAACCTTAGGTACCTCTGTGACTTGGTGAAGGTTGTTTAGTTACTTCTTTTTGACCTTTGCCTTACTCTCTACACTCTTGTGCAAATGGGTTTCCCAATGTAAATATAACTTTACTACTCTGTAGAACAGTATCAAAAGATCTGTAACTCTCTTTACCTTTTTGTTAACTCTAAGCCCCTAGCCAGGCACAGAGTTCCTAACAAAAATTCCCTTGTGTTAGACGTATCTTTACCTCTTCTTTGTCTTGCCTCTTCCCAACAGTATTTACAGCTATTTACACTAGCTATTTATAATAAAGACAAGGTAACTGTTTAAAACAAAAGAAAGGTAAATGGACTTTCTGGTGTAAGAGGTTTCATGCTTCCAAGAAAGAACCCAAGGAGAGAAAAAAAAGCTTACCACCTGGGGTCTGTAGTTGAGTCTCAGGAACAAAGCATTGGTCCTGACACAACTCATGACAGACTGACCCAAGTACCCTCACACCTAGAATCCAAGTTCCTTTTTTTGTGACAGTTGTCTACACACAGGTTTTTTTTTTTTTAAACAGAAATTCCCACCTTTAGAAAATGACTTTTAAATTTTATGGTTTACTATGTAAACCACTGAGTGAAAATATTGGGACTGAAGTGTACAGTGATGTCATTAAAAGTTCTACACTCTGAACTTTCACAATACAAAATTGTGTTTACCATGAAAAACTTTATAATGTTCCAAGTTTGGTTTTCCTCTGAAAGACATCAAAATGTGTTTCCAATTACTATTAAGAAGGAATTAATTAGAAGTTAGAGTGGGAAAAGTAGACAACTTGCAACATGACATCATCTATTAAATATATATTACATATACATATATATATAAAACAAGAAGTAATCAATTACATAGAAAGTAAAATTTCATTACATATCTCATTACAAAGTCAGTGAAATTTGGAGATAGAAAGTCAGAAACTTACATGGTTGTATTTGGTCACAGAATTAATTATTCTATGAGTATAGGGCATCTTTAAAAAGGATACAGAAGCTTTAGTTAAGGAAAAGTCTCTGAAGAAATCGTTCTATATTAAAAATTCAAATTTCAAGTACTATTGACTCAATTTATACACAAAATAGATTGAAACTTTTCCTTTGACAGCATCAGGAGAATGGGCAAGAACTATCATGAAAGCTTTTTGAGACTTAGTGATATATGCAAAAATTTCCCCCAACTAGGTGTTACAGTGTATAGAGGAATGGGCCTGGAATCAGTAAGATCTGAGTTCAAAAGTCTGCCTCAGACACTTACTAGCTGTGTGACCTGGGCAAGTCACTTAGCTTGCCTGCCTGAGTGTCCTCAACTGTTGAATGAGTATAATAACAGCACCCGTACATGTTATTGTGAGGATCAAAAGAGATATTTGTAAAGCACCTAGTACATTTATTAAGTAAGTGCTTAATAAATGCTTGTTTCCTTCCTTTAAAAAAATTAGAGAGCTATCTGCAAAATCAAGCAAATGCTGCCATTTCTTACCAGGCTCCCAATTCCCAGGGAAGGATAAAAGAGATTTTTCCTTTTGGGCCAAAGAAACCACATTCTCAAATATTTAAGTTTTTTGCCCAACAGGATCTACTTCCTGATACGGTCTCCAATACGATAATGAAAAGGTTTAACAGTCACTCTTCCAGAGCTTAATCGTTTTATCATTGTCTAATGCAGCTGATGCAATAATGTTTTCTGTAGGGTGACAAGCTGTCGAGATAACAACGTCTGTATGACCTTGTAACTTCTGCACAATCTCTTTTGTCTGAAGGTTCCAAATGTAAACCAGGTTATCTTCTGACCCGGACACAATCCACTTTCCACCAGTGACTAAAAAGTTAGCAAAAATACAATATTTCTCATTCTTGTGGCCAGTGTACGTCTTCAGGCACCTCCCCTTGCTGTAGTCCCATAGTTTAAGAAGGTTATCCAGAGTTGCAGCAAGAATGTATTTCCCATTCGGAGAGAATTTCACAAAAGACACAAGAGGATTCTGGTCGCCGATAAGCGTTTTTAAGCATTGACCTGACGCAGTATCCCAGATGCGGCAGAGACCATCGTAACTACTTGACACTATCAGGGAGCCGTCGCGGTTAAAATGCACAGCTGTAACCGGGTCAGAGTGAGCGGGCAGAGTCTTGAGGCACTTCCCTGTTTTCACGTCCCAGATCCTTACGCTTTCATCAAAAGAGCCAGAAACGACGAGATTGGAGAGGGGATTGAAGCTACAGCAGAAGACGTAATTAGTGTGTCCCTTCAGGGTTTTTAGACACTCCCCCGAGCTCACATCCCAGATTTTAAGAGTTTTATCATCCGAGGCAGACACTAGAAGGTTGGAATCTGAAGACCAGGCAACATCTGAGATTTCCAGTTTGTGCCCAGATATTGTTTTCTCACATTTTCCATCATATGCTCCCCAAATTTTAATGAGTTTATCAGCGGAAGAGCTTGCTAACCATTCTCCGTTCGGGCTAAATTTTACCGAAGATACGCCTTTAGTATGCCCCACTAATGTAAATGTTAATGTGTAGTTTGGCTTTAAAGGTGCTGGCTTGCTCTGATTGGTTGATGAGGATGGTGTAGGTTGTGTTTTCCGGGCTTCTGGGTCTGGTCTCTTTTCTGTTGCCATCGTTCGGAAATGAGCGAGTCGGGCTTCAGAAGCTTAAGGGCGAGGGGCTGAAGCCTGCGCCACGAAAAGAAAACCTGCCTTTGCGAAAGTTAAATCTCACTTCCTCTAGGTTCCGCTCCGGGACCGGGGGGGAGCCTCCTCTGCCTCCGTTGCTCCGGAGGACAACCACCCCCTCCCCGCCCCCTCCCGCTCCCGCTCCGCCCAGCCCGGGAAAGGACGGAAGCAGCCGCACAGGTTCCTCCTCCTGCCACCAGGCCAATAACGTCTAAACTTAGGTTTCACACTCCTGCTGCTCCAGCTACACTTGGCTTTTATCCAGTCAACTGACTTTTAAAGCGCGACCCATTATTTCTCACTTTGTGGTCCCTCTTCCGCTCAGGACTACTGACCTCTTTGGCTTCTTAAGTCTCAACTAAAATCTCACCTTCTACAAGAAGGTTCCCCCGGTCCTACTTAATTCCACTGCCTTCCTTCTCTTAATTATTTCCTATTTATTCTGCATAGAGCTTGTTTGTATATATTTGTTTCCATGTCTTTCCCATTAGATTGTAAGCTCCTTGAGGGCAGGGATTGCCTTTTGTTTCTTTTTGTATTCCGGTGCTTGGCACTGTGCCAGGCAAAGTGGTAGGTGCTTAATAAACGTTTATTAATTGATTGCTTTCCTTTTGATTCATTTTAGAGGTTTATTTACGTCACAACAAGTATGATTTAGCAGTTAGTTTAACCAGTAATTGTTGAGCCCTTTCCTCATTAATTATATCCTTGCTTTCAAGGACCATCCTTATAGCTAAATGGGGACCTTTTGGTGTACATTGGTAGAAATGTAGATTTGAGCTTATATTTGTAGGCATCTTGGAGTAAACTCTAGGAGAGTGCAAAGTGAAATAGAAAGTAGTATTTTGGGAGTTGCTTGCAAGATGGGACCTAGTTTGTATAAACTCAGTGGCCCAGAGTCATCAATAACATCTACAATATTGCTTTTCTTCTTTAGGTATTATTGGAATAAATCTGGGATATTGGGATTTCCTCATCATCCTGTAATATCTCAGCCTTGGTACTCCATCTCATCACTAGCCTTTGCCTTTCTAATTTAAACTTCCATTTAAAGAGAGAACTCAGATGTGATCTTATTTCTCACCTGGCTGCACTACTTTGGGACTTCTTTGCCTGACCTCCATTCTCCTACCTCTGGTATCTTCTCCCTTCTCCATTTTCAGTTTCCTTTTGGTGTGGAATTTTTCCATTAAACTGTAAGCTCCTGGGGCAGCTAGATGGTGCAGTGGATAAAGCACTGGCCCTGGATTCAGGAGGACCTGAGTTCAAATATGACCTCAGACACTTGACACTTACTAGCTGTGTGACCCTGGGCAAGTCACTTAATCCCAATTGCCTCACAAAAAGAAAAAAAGAAAGAAAGAGATAAACTGTAAACTCCTTGAGTAAAAGGACTTTCTTTTATATATATTTGGATCCCCATAGTGCCTGGCACATAGTAGGCATATAATAAATGTTTTTTGATTGATTTATTAAATGACATCTCAGGTACCTTCTAACTTGGCAAATCTGGTATTCTTTTAAAAATACATATATTTATTTATTATTAACATTCTTTTTTTTAACATTTTGTGTTTCAAATTCTCTCTCTCCTAGCTCCTCCCCCACCCATTAAGAAGGTAAGCAATATGATATCAATTATGCATATGAAATTATGCAAACCTATTTCTATTTTAGCTGTGTTGCAAAAAAAGCAAGAAAAATGAAGCAAATGAAAAAAGTGCTTTGATTTGCACTCAGAATTCAGTTCTCTGGAAGTGGATAACATTTTTCATGGGTCCTTTTCTTGTATCATTGTATTGATCAGAGTAGCTAAGTCTTTCACAGTTAATCATCATTACAATGTTGCTGTTGACTGTGTACAATGATCTTCTGATTCTGCTCATTTTACTTTGCATCAGTTCATATGTCTTCCCAGGTTTTTCTGAAGAACCTCATCATTTTTTATAGCACAATAGTATTCTATCACAACTTTATAACACAACTTGTTCAGCCATTCCCCAATTGATGGGTATCTTCTTGATTTCTATTTCTTTGCCACCACAAAAAGAGTTGCTTTAAGTATTTTTGTACATTTAGGTCCTTCCCCACCTCCCCCTTTAAAAAAAATCTCTTCGGGATACAGACCCAGTAGTAACATTTATCGGTTAAAGGGCATGCAGTTTTATAGTCCTTTGGGCATTGTTCCAAATTGTTCTCTAAAATGGTTGGGCTGGGTCACAACTCTGTCAGCAGTCTATTAGTATCCCTATTTTTTCATAGCTTCTCCAGCATTTGTTCTTTTCCTTTTCTGTCATGTTAGCCAATCCGATAGTTGTGAAGTAGTACCTCAGAGCTGTTTTAATTTGCATTTCTTTAATCAATAGTGATTTAGAGTATTTTTCATGTTATTATTGATAGCTTTGACTTTTTTTTTTGAAACTACCTGTTCATATTCTTTTACCATTTATTAACTGGGGAATGGCCCTTATTTTTATAGATTTGGCTCAGTTCCCTATATAATTGAGAAATAAGGCCTTTATCAGAGAAATTTTCAATAATTTCCCCCCAGTTTCTTGCTTTCCTTTTAATTTTGGCTGCAAGGTTTTGTTTGTGCAAAACCTTTTAAATTTCATGTAATCAAAATTATCCATTATACTTCCTGGGATCTTCTTTCTCTCTTATTTGGTCATAAACTCTTCCTTTATGTATAGATCTGACAGGTAAGATTTTCCATGCTCCCTTAATTTGCTTATGATATCACCCTTTATAGCTAAATCATGTACCTATTTTAACCTTATCTTGGTAAATACAGTGAGCTATTGATCTATGCTTAGTTTCTGCCAAAGTGCTTTCCAGTTTTCCCAGCAATTTTTGTCAAATGGTGAATTCTTGTCCCCACAACTTAGGGGTGGGATTCTTGATATACAATGATGATACTTAGGATAACTGAATCACAAAAATTAAAAGAAGAAAAAAACCTTGGCATCATGAGTCTACCCCTTCATCATTTCTTTTATCAGATGTATTTCTTTTGAACAAATTATATATTTCTGTTGCTACATTACAGCCATAAATCCCAGATATGCTGTCACCCAATGACCATGAAATCCTTTTCACTTCCTCATGTGAAAATCTCAAGTTTATTTTATTATACTTACTAAAATAATATAAACAATGAGTAATAAACAAACAGAATTGCACAAGTATTAATTAGTCAAAGGGTAGCTGTGCCCTATCTAAATCTATCTATCTATCTATCTATCTATCTATCTATCTATCTATCTATCTATCTATCTATCTATCTATCTATTTCTTCCCATCTCCTGCTCTGTGCTTTATCACAAGTGGCACCCTATCTGTAATTTGATCCATCTTTTTGCCTGACTTGTAGAATTCCTAGCTTCCTACCAAATATGCTAAGATGTGTTTATGGGACTTCCTTGATACTCCAGTTGTTGGAGCCCTCTTCCTGAAATCACTTTGTATTTATCCACTTATATACAGGCCCCATCTCCTCTAAGTAGAATGTAACCTTTTTGAAGGGAGGAATTGTTTTGTTATTTATCTTTGGGTATCAGATATGGGGACTGGTGCTCAGATGTTGTAAACCTTCACTTGGAAGGACCTGGAGAACCTTGCTTCTAGAGAAGCATCATAATGTGTAATTGAAGTACCTTGGAAAGATTTGGATTGTAACTTGTTCTATTTTGCTAGCCATATGATGAAGAGGAGCCTTTTTGAGAAGACAAGATTAACATTCATGAAACAATTAGCAACAATAGGAAATATTTACTTATATCATCTTTTATGATGAGAGGCATTTGAAACAGTGTGAGATGGTGTAAGTACTGTGGAAGTTGAGAGAAGGGCCAGAATGAAGCTCATTCCATTATAAATCCTTTAGATAAATTCTTCTTAACTCATTTGCCTCAGTTTCCTCATCTGCAAAATGGGGATAATAATAGTAACTAACCTCCCAGGGTTTTGGTGAGTTTCAAATGAGATAATAATTGTAGTTCCTAAGTGCCAGGTGTTATATAAATATTAGGAATTATCATTGTCAGTTGATTGGGCAGTCCACTGTTGGGCTGGATCAAGTAGACATCAACTGCTATGGGAAGATATTATTGTGGGAAGATGCCCTTCCCCCATTAAATTGTGAGTTCCCTGAGGGCAGGTACTGTCGTTTGTTTCTTTTTTGTGTCCCTAGTGCTTAGCATGTTACCTGGTACATAAAAGGTGCTTAATAAATATTTGTTGACTGACCCAGTTGTCTGACCGACTTGGCTGTTATAGGTTCCAATTGGAGACTAGACCTTCTTAAGAGCTTTGAGGGGTCTTCCTGTCTCACTAGTCAACTGGTACCCTCCCCCCTCCTCCCTTCACCCCTTCAGAATACTTGATTGCCTAATACCAGAAATGGATAAACACATAAGTAACCTAAGTGTTGTCGATTAGGTGGGTCGAAGCAGGTAGCTTTCCCCAACCCAGCATCTCAAAGCAATCTTTCTCACTAGAAGCTAGCAAAGAGAACAAGCTATTGTCTGCTTGAGTCTTCTATGAGTACACTCATTAATGGTTCAACCTCTACTGAGTTATCAGTTTTCCTGATCCTCAGCAAACCAGAAGACTTTTCATTATCATATAGTATCAACACGGCAGAAAACTAAATTCCATGAATTAGATTGGCAGCAGACAGAGACTATCTTGCATTTTCAGTATAATCAGGAAGGGCAAATCTGAGAATGCTCCAGGGATTAGCTCCCCCTTTCCTTCCCCCTCCCCCACCAAAGTGTGATGTAAGTGTAACCTAAGTGTAGTTTTGGAGGAAAGGCCCCAGCCTTGCTGGCATGTGGCTACTTTTAGAAGATAAAGGAAAACTGACTAAAAGGTTCCTATTGGAAAGTGCATTTGAATCAGAAGTGCAGAGTTCAAATGCATTTTTTGAGCCTGAAACTTGTAGTCCTTGGCAAGTCACCGAATCTCTTTGGTTCTCATTTTCTTCATTTGTAAAATGGAAATACAGAGTGTATAGAGAGCGGGGCTGAGTCAACAAATCCTGTTTTCAAATACCTCTTCTGACATTAACTATGTGATTCTGAGCCAGTCACTTAATGTTCCTGAGCCTCAATTTCCACATCTGTTAAATAGGGTGATAATATCTGTTTAGTTCATGAGATAATATAAGGGCAAAACGCCGGGCAAATTGTTTATATTATCATTATTACTTGCACTAAATACCTCTGTGTTATTGTGCTTCGTAAACTGTAGAGTGCTAATGATAATTAATGGCTGGCATTTAATAGCGCTTTAAGGTGGGCAAAGCCCACATGTTTTATCTCCTTAGATTCTTAGTGGTTTGGGAATTTCATTATTACGAAATTAAGATTATGAGTTTAAAATTGAAAGAAAAAGAGAACAGTGAACAAACTTTTATTTTGCCCCTCCCCCCCACTTCCTTCTCTTGGGGAATGAAAAAGACAAAACAAAAACCTGATAACAAATATTTGTAGTTAAGTAAAACAAATTTCCGCATTGGTCAAGTCCAAAGATCTTTCCCTCCTCCCCTCCTCCCTTCCCCCTTCTCCCCTCCTCCTTCTCCTCCTCCCCCTTCCTTCTACATTTCTGCTTAACGATCCCTTTAAGAAAATAAAGGTCGCGAGGAGGGAAAAGGAAGCGGAAGCCCACACTCGCACCTAACCTCTTACTCAGTATTTGTTCCGGGACATACGGAGCAAGAGTAGTTTGGAGGCGGGAATACCCTTGAGTAGTCGGACGCGATACCTACGCCGAGCGCTCTTGCGTCATGGCGTAAATCCTGGAGCGGCGTGCCGCGTGCTGGATTTGCGTTTCCTGGGAGACTACGACCTGTTTGCTTCCAGAGCGGGCTGGTAGCGACCGAGAGGTGGCAGCAGTATGGGGACTCCTGGGGGCCTGCACTCGGACTTCGAGACGCTTCTCACGCGTTTCCAGGAGACCGACAGCGTCCGATTTGAGGATTTCACCACACTGTGGAGGGACATGAAGTTTCATACTATCTTCTAGTGAGCATTTTTCCCTCCAACTCTTGCACCCAGAGCACAGACCCTCCCTTCTGCATTCACCTCCCGGCCTCGTCTCCCTCTCCAGGCACCCCACCCCTCCCTCAGCATTTCCCATCCCGTCCCCTAGCTTCCCCCTTAGCATACCCCAGTTTCCTTCCTCCTCCCCCCCCCCCGCCCCCGCGCTGCCCTTTATCTCCTCGCTAGCTTCCCTTTCCCTGGCCCAGTATCCTCCTCGCCCCCTCCCCGCTTCCTCTCACGTCTCCCAGTTTCCTTCTCCCCTCCCTCCGTTTCCCCTTCACTATCCCCTAGTTTCCCCCTTCCCCACACCTTCCCCTTTCCCCGTATTTACATCCCCTCCTTATTCTCCAGACCCCCATCTCCTCCCTTCCACCCCGGCTTCCTTCCACGCTGTGTGTCCGGCAAGTTCCAGAAGGCAGAGCTTCGAAGGAGACTTTGGGGGTCTTCTAGGGCAATCCCCTTAATTTACAAAGGAAGAAACTGAGTTAGGTGAAGCTGCTTGTCTAAGATTTTAGAGGTAGTTAATGGCAGATGCTGGATTTGAACTCAGTCCTTCGGACTCCCCAAACCCCCTTTTAATGCCTGAATTGGATTGAATGAAGGTTCTTGGCTTGAGGGACCCGGTGCCTTCAAGGTTGTGCTGCTATCCCAATGCATCCCTGCAGACAAAGTGAAGAAGCTTTAATGTGATACTTTTTACGAGGCAAGTTGTTCTGGCCACCAGTTTCTTTGTCTGTAAAATGGGAATAGCAATATTTGAATCGCATTATGCTTCTCACTGGGTTTTGGGGAGGAAAGTGCTTTGTAGATTTTAAGTTTTTAAAGAAATGTAAACTATTATTATTAGCAGCAATACATAACCACCTACGCTCCCCCCCCCCCCATTTAAGGACATTTTGATGCTTTTCTAGACTAAGAGCTTGTCTGTTATCACAGCAGGTCATCTTGTAGTTGGTTTAATAGATTCAGGAATTGGCAAAGGTAGATTCTGCTCCAGACCCCAGACTCAGGGAATGGACCTTCTACAGCTCCTCCCCTCCCCCATCCATAAAAAATAACTCATAAGGTGAAGTGATTTTCCGTGTTATCTCAAGAAAGTAAACAAATGTCACATCCTATTTCTGGATAAAGTGGATGAGGAGATAAAGAATCAAGGAATGTTAGAGCTGGAAGCTTAGAAATCATAAACACCAAACTCATTTAAAATGAGGAACCTGAGGCCTGAAGAGACTGACTTGATCAAGGTTATTCCTAGCTAATTAGAAGATGAGATAGGAGATGCTCTTTGTACTCTACCACTAATGTACTTGGCTCATGAGTACCTGGGTAAAAACCTGCTACTGAAACTGAACTTACCCGTAAAGGAAAAAAGAAAAAAAAGATACATGTTAAATCATAGTAATATTTGGCAGTCTGTTTTGTTCTGTCAGCCAAGAATTTATTTTGCTTGCAAATACTGATTTATAAGTTTTTTTGTCATTCCTTTTTATTCTATTGGATTGTTTAATTCATTCATATTTAAAGTTATGAGAATTAGGTTTATATTTTCCTCCATTTGTCTCCAATACTTTTTTCAAGTTATTTTTTTTTCTCCTCTGCTGTAAACACAGTACTATGGCTCTTTAATTATTTTGCCTTTATTTTCCTTAAGTTGGCCCTATTCCTGATAGCTCTCCCCCCCCCATTCTCCCTCCTGTTTGTTACCCTTTTCTCTTTGGAATTTTGCTTATTAATTCCTTTTTCTTTCCTACTTTTATCTGATTATTTAATTACTCCCACTCAAGTAGATTCCCTATTCCTGTCTGCCTCCCCTTCCTGCTTTTAAAATTTCATTTTCCATAAGAGAGCATTTCCAGAGAGCATTTCTCCCATTCTCGTCTTTGTCCATCTTCTCTTTCTACTCTTTTCTGTCTACTGTATACTCTTGTTCTCAGGTTCAGGACTCCCATAATTGTCTAGTTCGTCTCTATTTTCTGTGCACCTCATGAAATTGAAACTTCCAAAGTATCCATTTTGGTACTTTCTGCCACTGCCTGTTGAACTACCTTGAGGAGTCCTCTTTTCTATTGTACCTCACTCAGTCTTGCAGGTGACATCTCTGAATATGTAGCCCTCCACTGATCTGTACTGTCACCTTGGTTACCTTCTTTTCCAATTTGCTTCAAAATCTCCTCTATGGGTTTTTCCCCTCCCACTGCCCCAGTGCCAGTTACCTCTAGGAGTTCTATCTGGTGTTTTCAAGCACCAGATTCCTCAGATAACACCCAGCACAAGGTCCTCATCCCCACAAAACATCTCTCTTCAATCCTTGGGAATGTTCCTAAGTGGAATCTCCTCCCACTACAAAAACAAGGCCTCTTTCATTTTCTCCTCCTTTTCTGTCTTTCCTCCCTCCTCCTCACTCACTTCCCTGTAGCTTCTTCTCTTCCCCAGAGATTCTAGGGGTCACTATCCTCATGATAGTCCTTGACACATCACACACTCCTTTCTTATCCCCCTGCTTCCCTATCCCCTTTCAGGCAACCTCCCATCTTGCAGTCTCACAAAAAACGTAAATTCAGCAGTAGCCTTGTGAGATTCTGTTCATAATGCTTCAGGCCTGCCTTTTCACTGTTAACTCCACCAGACTTCTGCTTTCACCTCCATCTCTTTGTGTACATTTAGAAATAAGGTTCTTACTAGTCTCTCAGGTGTCATGATTTTGCTGTTGTGGTCCTTGTCTGTTTCATCCATTCACCCTTCCTTTATTTCTGTTGTCTGGGGTGTTTGAGAAGCAAATAATCTCGTCAGGTCTATTTTTTTTTCTTCTTCTGAGAATGGTCCAAATGCCTTTTATTATTTAATGTGTACCTTTTTTCATTTGTCCTTAAGCCCAGATTTGCAGAAGAGATCCCCTTGCATTGCTTTGATTGATAGGAGTTGGTAATCTGTCAACAAACATTCATTTATTTCAGTTCTTAATCTTTTGTGTTATGGACTGTTTTGGTTGTGTAATAGAACCTACAGACACTTTTTTTTAAAATATACAAAATATATAGGATCTTAGATAGGGGAGCAGTTCGTGGCCAAACAAAGGATAGAGAAGATGACTGAAGATAAAATTTTGATTGCATAAAACTAGTTTATGCACAGATAAAGCCAGTGCACCCAAAATTAGAATAAGAACCATTGCCCAAGTGATAAAATGCTCAAATGATATAAAAAGGTAGTTTTCTAAGGATTCTAAACTGTCAATACCACATGAAAAAAATTTTCAAATCACTAATAGAGATGCAAATTAAAGCAACTCTGAAGTAATACAGAGTGGGCCAAAAGTTACAAAGGGGTTTCAATACTTAATAACGCCTTTATTTTTAATCTACAATACTATAGCATCATATGCAGGCAGTATATATAGAAAATGAATTTACATTATGTGTGAAAACTCAAATCTCGTAAATGGCAAAAAATAAAGAAAAATGATTTTCAAAAAGTTATTAAAACATTGTGACTTTTAACCTACCCTGTACTTTATAGTAGTCAGATTGGCAAAAAATAACATATTGGAGGAGTTGTGGGAAAATAGTCACATTAAAGCACTTTTGATGGAGTTGGGATTTGATCTAGCTATTCTGGAAAGCAATTCAGAACTATTCCCCAGAAGTTAGTAAACTAAATAAATACCTTGTGATAAGTGATATTACTCTTAGGCCCATAACCCCAAAAAGTTAAAAAAAATAATTCTTTTGTAGCAGCAAAGAATTGGAAACTAAGTGCAATGTATGTGCATCATTTAGGGAATAGTATATGAATATAATGGAATAATATGTTGCCATTAAAATGGTAAAAGGGATGATTTCAGAGAAACCTGGGAAGACATGTATGAACTAATACACAGTCAAGTGCGAACAAACAAAATAATTTCAACAGTAACAATACTGTAAAAAATAGAACTTGGAAGGTTGTAAGAATTCTGATAAATGAGAGGATTGATGATGAAACATGCTACCCATCTTGTGACAGATGTGATGGAAGCAAGGTGTTTAATGAGACATTTTTTGATAAGGTCACTGTGAGAATTAGTCTTGCGTGCCTATGCATATTTGTTTCAAAAGTTTTTCCCCCTTGATGAGTGGGAATAGAAGAGAATGAGAATAGATTTTTAATTGAAAACAATTAAAGAAATAAAATATGCAATATTACACAAAAGACTAAAGGTTAGTGAAATAAAGCTATATAAGTTCATGGAGTCCCTGAATTCCATACATGGAAAAGTTTTAAAAACCCTGATTTAATGCCATATATTTGCCAGGTACATACAGACAAAAATGAAATGCTCTCTGCCTTCAGGGGGTTTACTTTCTTATCAGGATAAATTACATGTATATATTATATACATATAAAGAATAAGGTAACTTTTGGGGGGATATACTGACAGCTAAGGGTATCAGAAAAACCCTCATGTAGGAAGTAACATTTGAGTTAAGTTTTGAAGGAAACAAGGGATGATAGAAAGCAAAAGTGAGGAGGGGACAGATTCTAGGGATGTGGAGGTAGAAGATAGAATGTTTTATGTGAGGGCAAGTTGAATGAATTGTGAAGCTGGTAAAGGGACTGTACGTTAGCTTGGAAGTAATGTAAAGCCTGAAATAAAGGGTTATTCTAGCAAAGTTGAGAAATGAGAAGCAGTAGGAGACATAAGAGGGAAAAAGAAAAGTGGAGAGTAGAATGGAGTATGGTAGAGGTATCAATTAGAAGCAGCAGAAGGGGTGATAAGCAGTAAATTAATTATAACTTCTTTCAGAGCAAGGACCATGTCTTATTTAGCTTTGTATTTCCTCTGATATTACAATTATGCTTTATATTTTTTCTTGCCTTTGAGAAAGGACCAAATTTTTGGTTGATTGTAAACCCTTTGCTTAGATTGTCATATGTATTTGGATAGACAACCTGTAAAGTACATATATTCATCAGTATGTTTATTTGGTACAAACAGATTGACAAAAATTTGAACTTGGAGTTGAACTTAGGATAACAAACTGGATTGCCTTTGGAAAATAGAAAAGCTCCTTTAAGAACCCCAAGTTTTCCATGAAAACAGAGGCTCATCTTTTTACTGTTCACATTGCACTGGTATGCTGTATGGTAAGAAGACATGGAATTCAACAGTTTCTGAACTAAACATTAATATTAGAAAGAGTACAATGGAGAGTGTGGTGGGTGTGAGCAGGCTGCAATATATGACAATTGAGAAACTTTGAACAACAGGAATGTCATCAAGGAAATGTATTATAGGGACAAAAGAGGGGCTAGTCACATGGCAAGGGCAGAGGATGACAGGTTGACAGCTAGAGTGCTGCACTGGTACCTTTTCAGTGTCAGGAGAAATGGAGGAAATACTGGAGCATATTGGGTGGTGAACTTAAAGGAGAAGGTAGACAGGAGTTGAATACAATGAATAGGCATGGATGGGCTTTGATCTGTAATTTGGGAGGGAGCTCTCAAAATCGATGAGGTCCCGGACTTAAGTGGCTGAAAAGTTTCATTCCCTTAAATCTCAGCAATAACTATGAAATGAAATTTGTCTTGTATTAGGATCTAATCTTTTTTTGTTTCTCGTTTATAAAAAAAATTTGAGGCAATGGCTTTAATTGGATTTTGTTTCTCATAAATTATTAGACTTCCCTATAGTATTTTATCCTATATTATAGCGACTTTATGGGGTTTTTGTTGTTTGTTTTTGTGGGGCAATGAGGGTTAAGTGACTTGCCCAGGTCACCCAGCTAGTAACTGTCAAGTGTCTGAGGTCGGATTTGAACTCAGGTCCTCCTGAATCCAGGGCTGGTGCTTTATCCACTGTGCCACCTAGTTGCCCCTTTATGGTTTTTGACTTGGAAATTTTTTCCTTTATCCCACCCTAGCAAATATATTTTCTACCAACCCTTTGTTAGGTACACTGCATGTCTCTGGCCAAGAACCCTCATTTGTGTATTTTAAACCTGTGTTGTAGAAATCCAAATTCCATTCTCAGACATTTCCTAGATCTGCCTTTCTCTTCTGAAGCCCTCATCTTTGATTAATAGCAGTGATAAAAATACTACATTTACCCTTAATCTCTTTTGTCTTTTGCTAAGGACTTCATAACCCTTAGCTATGTTTTCTTAATGTCTTTTTAGCATACTATTTATCTTCATATGAATCAATGGAAATATATTATTATTTTTCTTCCAGTGTTATGAAAAGATAGCTGTCCAATTCTTTTTAGCCATAATATGCTTTCTTCTTTTCTAGTGGCAGAACAAGACATATGGAAAAGAACAAGTTTACAAAGGAAGCTTTAGTTCTGGCTTGGAAATATTTTCTACCTCCATACACCTTCCAGATCAGAGTTGGTGCTTTGTACCTTATGTATGGACTGTATAATACACAACTCTGTCAGCCAAAGCAAAAGGTAATATTGTATTAAGTTCTTATGGAGTAATTTGAAACAGGTACTGTTATAAAATATATTAGCAGCTGGATGTTTCTGCTAGAAAGGGTAATGTTTTATTGTATGCATGTAATATATATTGAAATATATATGTATGTGTATTTAATAACATTTTTGTTTTCTTGCTTTTAGATTAGAGCATGCCTTAAGGATTGGGATGAAGTTATGAAATTCCAGCAAGATCTGACAAATGCACAACATTATGATGCTTCTTATATTCTTAGAAAGCTGCGACTAGACAAAGCCTTCCATTTTACAGCAATGCCCAAACCTGTATGTTAACATAGTATAATTTAGTTCAAAAATATTTAGTAACCCTCTGTTACGTGAACAGCATTGTTTTAACCAGTAGGGATGATAAAAAGTTCAAATAATACATAGTGTTTGCTCTTGTAGATCTTATAATCTAGTCGAGAAGGGGAAGGGAAAAGGAAATAAGCATTTATATAGTGTCTGTTATGAGCCAGGCACTATGCTAAGTGCTTTGCAAATATTATCTCATTTGATTCTCACAACAGCTCTGGGATATAGGTGATGTTATTATCTCTATGTTAAAGATGAGGAAATTGGGGCAGACAGGTTTAGTGACTTGCCTAAGGTCCCATAGCTAATAAGTGTCTGAAGCTGGATTTGAACTTGGCGCTTCCTAAGTCCAGGCCCACTGCTCCATCCATCCACTGTGCCACCTAGGTGCCTAGACTAGGAGGGACTTAAGAAAGCAATACAGATAGCTATGGTACATAGTATTACCTAAATGCATTAGAATTATCCACCATCTATTATAAATAATGGATTCTTTTAAAAAAAATCTTTGAGAGATGATTTTGTTCCTTTTTTTCCCTTTAATTATTTTATTAGTTTAGCAGTCATCTTGAGGTTTCTTGCAATGGTTCCTTTCTCATTTCCAGTTAAGAGTTACTTGAAACAGTTTCTTCAGGAAATTCCTTCTCTAATTCTTTTACCCAATAGTGTTTCTTTATTTTTATCATGATTGTTATTATTGGTTGTTTGTTCATTTGTTCAGTTTCTCTATTTTTTGGTAGTCTTTCCTAAATGAGGATTTCTTTCTTTTTGTTGTTGTTCTTTTGCTTTACTTTAGTGAATATCTTATTTAGAATTTATATAGGGGAACTGGATCTAGGAATGACTGACTATTCAACCATCTTACTGGAACACAAACATGTATTAGAGAGAGTTGCAAAGCAAAGTGTTGTCTGAAGTCTCAGGTCTGAAGTGGAAATGGGAGAGATAACAGGGAAGGCTTCTTGGAGGATGCAGCATTTGAAGGATGGATAGGAATACAGAAGGTGAAAAGAGGGAGGGAAGACATTAGAGGAATAGGAAATAGTTTGGGCAAAGGCATAGAAGAATGAGAGTGCAATATATTTGTTCAGTGAGCTAAAGAGTTGTCAAATTTAGGTGAGCTGGGAGAGGAGTAATAGAAAATAGAGCAAGAAAGGTAATATGTTGCTGGGTTGTGAAGGGCTTTGAATGAAAGTGATGGGGCTGGGAAAGTTTGAGGAATGAAGGTAGGGAACTGAGGAAGTTCACATTGGGTAACTTTCAGTTTTCTTACTAATGTAGGACTCACCCATCTTTTGTAAGAGTGGTGAGAAAAGAGTTTGGAACAGTTGTTATAGAGAGTAAGATAGGGAGTTAGTAGGGGTAAAGGGATTGTTGAAGAGTAATAAGTCTCCATCTAATGTTATATTCCATGAAATTATGATGTATGGAATATTAAGTTTATTTTTTCAAAATAAAAAAATCTGTCTTATTAAGTATCACTAGATTCCTAGAATATTAAAAAAAACCCCTAGAGTATTATTACCAGTATCATGTTGAAAAGTTTTCTGATTAAAACCTAATTTTATCTTTAGAATAAAGATATATATATATATATATAGTTTTTGTTGTCCTAATGATGCATGTGCTTTTACCCTGAATCTTTGAGCATAGTTGTATAGTAGAAATCATTGACTAAGTTGTTATGAATAGCATAAAGTAAAGGCCTTTTCAAGGCAGTGTTGAGCAGAATAGCAAAATAAGACTTCTTTTTTTTTTTTTTTTTTTTTTTTTTAGTGAGGCAATTGGGGTTAAGTGACTTGCCCAGGGTCACACAGCTAGTAAGTGTTAAGTGTCTGAGGCCGGATTTGAACTCAGGTACTCCTGACTCCAGGGCCGGTGCTCTATCCACTGCGCCACCTAGCCGCCCCAAAATAAGACTTCTTGAAAATAATTTAAACTATATAATCATTTTGTCTCACTTTAAAACAGGTTTGTTGATCAAAGTAATTACATTTTGATTGGGTTTCTAGGAAGGCTTTAATATAATATCTTTTAGTATTTCTAAATTTGACTGTATTCTGTGTTGCTAACGGGTATCTCAAAGGCATAATGTGATGACTGAAGGACTTAGGATTTATTTACTAATAAAACCACCATATGTAGGGCTATTTTTTCTTTATTTTTACTTTCCAGTATAGTATTTTTATTGGTATCCTTATATCAGTACCATAAATATCCACCTGTTTTTCTAAAGAGCCACTTGCATTAAATTGTTACCATTTTATGTAGCTTTCATACAGAATGAAGAAAAATATTCCACGAACTGAAGTTACAGAGGAATTTAAGGAACCAAATGACCGGGTAATGAAGCTTATCACTGCTGACACATTAGAGGTAATTGACTTTTACTAGGTGCTGTTGATTTTTCAGATGTACTTAACTCATCATAGTACATTACTATAAATATTACTCCATACTCTCAGTTTTACTATAAATCTTGAAATTTGATGCAGTT
The DNA here is from genome assembly GCF_019393635.1 of Dromiciops gliroides. Lineage (NCBI taxonomy): Eukaryota > Metazoa > Chordata > Mammalia > Microbiotheria > Microbiotheriidae > Dromiciops > Dromiciops gliroides. The sequence continues at coordinate 251,219,237 of NC_057862.1, forward strand.
TGATGATAGATCCTCAGTTAAAATTTGGAGCACTCAAGACTAATGTTTACATTTGTTCTTTGATTGTATAATATAATCTGACCAAAATGGCACTCTCCTAGGGAGTCCACCGGGTTGTTATTTTTATATATTTATATAAATTTCCTATATATTTTGAACATCAGGTTTATTCCCATTTAATTGCTTTTTATTCTAGTTGTATTGATTTTTTGTTTGTACAGAACTTTAAAAATTTTATATAATCAAACTATGTTTTATTACTTTTTTTTTCTTTTTTTAGTGAGGCAATTGGGGTTAAGTGACTTGCCCAAAGTCACACAGCTAGTAAGTATTAAGTGTCTGAGGCCGGATTTGAACTCAGGTACTCCTGACTCCAGGGCCAGTGCTCTATCCACTGCGCCACCTAGCTGCCCCTTATGATTACTTTTATCCATATTTTAGTGGTAACTCTTTCCATTCTCCTGTAAAACTTAAGTTGTAGATAGAGGGAGATGGTCTGAAAGCTGAGGCAATGAACAAGGAGAAGGTTGATTCTTCCTCCAAGCCCATTGTATTAGGCTACATGAAAGATGGAGCCATCGCATACAAGAGATATTGACATTATATATACATGTGTATGTGTGTATCTATATATCTATATCTATAATTATCTATCCCATCTTTTGGATACCCCAAACCAGAAATTGGAAGGAGACCTAGGATGAAGGGAAGATTGTTAATAATAGAGCAGGGGTCAAAATATGATGTGTAGGCCTGTGATGAATTGAAGTCTTTGGGCCTCTATGTCTAATCCTAATTCCATTTCTGTTTTTAACTCTAATTCTATTCCTAAACCTAACATTGATCAAGAGTATGGAGAGAAGTATGAGGAGGAAATCATTTTTAACTCAGTAGCTGGCAAATTGGTGCCATACGAAGTGGAAGTTTTCTACACATATGAAAGGTTAATTGGGGGTGGGGGTCAGCCCTCCAGGATTTTTTTATGGCTTAACATGGTATCCCTCTGGGAGTTTGTGAATCAGTGTTTTTTCCTTGTCATTCAAAATATGGGGATCTGGGTGTGGGTAAGTGGCATGTGGAGGTGGCAGAATTCTGGTCAGGTGTATGGAGCAGTAAATACAGGACGAATGAGATGGGCTGAGCTCAAGCTTGACACCTGCAAAGTAAAGTCATTGCAGAATGCTGGGGGATGAAGCAATTCCAAAAGATAACCCTGTCAGTAGAGCATTTGGATCCTTCTTGAGTACCTTAGGGGCCCTCATGCTCTAGGTCACAAGTGAATTCCTTTATTCCCTCTGATGTATCACAATCCTCTCTAGTGAAGGCACTCTATTGCTACTCCTTAAATCTCAAGCTCTCTAGAGGCTGGATGTCCTTTTATCACTTTTTTTGGGTTCAATGTTGTTTGTTTCCTTTCCCCCCATTGTTTTAATGTGTTTCCCTTTTTGAACTATCTTGTAAAACAAGATTGTGTTATCTTCATCATGGTTTTCTTTGATATGTACTTGCTTTGTTCCAGCTTTTATTCCTGACTTCATCTTCCTTTGTTTTTTTTTTTTTTTGCTGGGCAATGGGAGTTAAGTGACTTGCCCAGGGTCACACAGCTAGTAAGTGTCAAGTGTCTGAGGCCGGATTTGAACTCAGGTACTCCTGAATCCAGGGCCGGTGCTCTATCCACTGTGCCACCTAGCTGCCCCTTCCTTTGTTTTTTGCAGTGCAGTGTTTACATTATTTTTCTATACTGGTATATCCAAAGTATGTGATCTATCAGAGAGATGTAAAGAATGGGGTTTTACTGCTTGAAATCTCTTGTGTTTTGTAGAAAACAGAAATATAGCTCCCATATTTTCAAAAATATATTGGCATTTATTTTTTGTTTCTAGGAAATTATGAATATCCATGATCATTACCAGGAAATGAAACAAATAATTTCTGCTGATAAATCCCAGCCTGACAAAGCCCTCAGCTTGATAAAAGATGAGTTTTTAGTTAACATTAAGAACCTGGTTTTAGAACATAAACAATGGCACGAAGACAAAAAGGTATGTGGCTCCCTCTTTAATAGCTCAACTACAAGTATGAAGGAAGGTAGTAACCAAAGTGAGTCTTAATATTTCATAAATATTAATTACCAATAATATATATAATATTATGCCCACTCATGACTGTGTCTGAATATGTAGTACTCATAGTTTTTACAATATGAAGTTAGCAACATTTTTGTTCATGCTCATGAAATAAACCTTTTTGAAGCTGTTTAAATTCACCTTAGTTATTAATACAATTTTACTTATTAGCTCATCTTTCCTTAATTTCTCTTCTCCCTTCTAATAAGGTACTAAGACTTATTGATTTTTCCTTTGTAACATCTCTGAAATATTTTTCTCTGAAACCCTACTTTCTGGTCTACATTATTCCTGTCCTAGATTACTATAATATCCTCCTAATTGGTCTTTGTGCATCCAGACTCTGTTTTTCATTCCATCCTCCACACAGTGCTGAAATAATAATACTCCCAGGTTATGGGTATACCCTTCCTCCTCCCCTACCAGACACACACTCCTAAACTATTAGTGGTTATCCATTTTCTTTAGGATAAGGTACAAACTCCTCAGTCTTTCCTCAATATTTACCTTTCCAGCCCTATTCTATATTATATTATTACTCTTTTTGGGCGGGAGGGGCAGTGAGGGTTAAGTGACTTGCCTAGGGTCACGCAGCTAGTAAGTGTCAAGTGTCTAGGTTGGATTTGAACTCAGGTCCTCCTGAATCCAGGACCAGTGCTTTATCCACTGTGCCACCTACCTGTCCCCATATACTAATGAACTCTTTTTTCTCATCTCTTGCCCCTATGCATTTTTACTGTTCTCTGTGCCTAGAATATACACTCTCATATCTACCTCAGGAAGTCTTTATCTATCTTTAAAAACATAGTTCAGGTGTTAACTGTCTCCATTTCCATAAAGTCTTCCCAGAATTTTTCCTCCCCCCTTCCATTTGTCATTTTTTCCTTCTAAATTACCTTGTATTATATATATCTTTGGGTTTGGGTTTTTTTTTTTTTTGGTTCCTCCACGCTCACCCCTCAGTAGAATGCAAGTTCCTTGAAGGCAAGGACTATTTATGTTGTGTTCCCACCACCTAGCAAAGTGTATTGCATATATGAGGTGCTTAATTAATGTTGAATTGAACCCCATAATAATAAATTATACTTTCTAGGAGCAAATTACTTACCAAGGTTTTACCCTAAAAGCAGCATTGGTTGGTATTACACCATTCCTAAATTTTTAGAAATTATATTTTTGAGGTCCATAGTACACATTTTCTACATACCATTAGCTTAATGTAAGAATAACGGAAGCTGAAACATTGACTTATTAAAGCAACCACATCCAATGTCAATTACAGATTCTTCGCATTTTGATAAGTACCTTTAGGTGTTATTTCTTCATAATGCTTGTTTTGATGAGTGTAATTTTTTTTTTTTTTTTTTGCGGGGCAATGGGGGTTAAGTGACTTGCCCAGGCTCACACAGCTAGTAAGTGTCAAGTGTCTTAGGCTGGATTTGAACTCAGGTACTCCTGAATCCAGGGCTGGTGCTTTATCCACTACGCCACCTAGCTGCCCCCTGATGAGTGTAATTTAAAGAATTTAAAATAAAGTTAAATTTTCTATGCAACATACATTTTGAGTACTGAATATTATTGGACATTTGTTTTGTACAATAAATGGCTTTTTTTTGTTAAGGTGGTCTCCCATTTTCTTTTTTGTTTTTCACGTATATAATGATAACTAGCATTTATATAGCACTTTAAGGTTTGCAAAGCACTTTGCATGTTATCTCATGGTAGTCTCCCATTTTCACTTAGTCTGGTCTTGATGGACAGCACCAGGCTTTGGGATTAAATCATAGAGACTTCCTGCTGGCTAGCTCCCTCTTGTTTTATCTGAAATGCTGGCATATTTCTTATGTTATCTTTCTAAGACATTTGAGCTTTTGGGTTTAGGTAGCTAATTAGAGATGAAGAGCAAGGTAATGGTAGAAAGGAGGGTACCACCCAGGATCATGGTATTTCGAGCTAGAAGTGGATCCTAGAGACCATTTAACCCCAAATCTCCATTTTACAGATGAGAGAATGGACCCAGAAGACTTGCCCGTGGTCACATAGGTTGTGAACATCAGAGTGAGCTTGGAGTTCAGGCGTTTACTCCAGAGCAGTGCTCTTTTCTCTGTTCAGGGCTGCCTGAAGTAACTTGTAGTTAACTAACAACTTTAACTCCAAAATCCTAGATAACAAGGATTATAACATGTTTTGTTTTTAATATTGTTCTACCAAATCAGATTAGATGATCAGTCAGGCATATAGTTAGAATCCATCCTTATGTGAGCAAGTTATTTTTACTGAAAGTTAAGAAAATGAACAAATGTTCTTGTACTTGAGAAAACCAGAAGGAAAATTGTATTACAGTCTGATTTCTTTTATAGGATTAAATTGCTTTCAAATAATACTTCATATTGCTTTAAGTTAGAAATCATTAAACGTGATAGCTGAGTGAAGCTTAAACATGAATTAATTTCAAATTGTGGAGGATGCCAAAAAGTGTGATAATTTTTTAATATTTTTAATCATTAGAAATAATTGTTTCTCATTCTAGAGTTAATTGCCTTTGTTTTGAGTTACTTTATGAAATTTATTAGTTTATGAAATGTTATTCTTTGTTGTCACAGAAGCTATTCACAAAAGTGAAAAATGAAGATGACCAAAGAGAACAAGAAGGAAGTTCACAAGAATTGGAAGTAAGGAAAATATTCTTTAAAATTTCTTATTATGGAATAGATTAACTTTCAAATTGTTGTAGTGTTATATGGTAAAGAAAGTGATCTTCAGTCAGTATTGAAATCATTACCTTGGAAATCCTAATTTAGGGTTCCCTGCTCTTTTATAATGAGGCTCTTTTCCTGATGTAGGGAGTGGGAATACTGGCAGTTCATTGGAATGGAGAAGGGAGAGGGATGATAGAGCAAAGACCAAAGAGTTTGTGGGAAAAGAACGAATTCAGTTTTGGATATGTTGAGTTTGAGATGCCTACGAGACATCTGTTTTGAGATATTCAAAAGGCACATTGGTGACCCAGAACTGTAGTGTGGGATAGATAGAGATTTGGGCATCATGTGCATAGTTATGGTCAGTGAACTCTTGGGAGCTGATGATGTCACTTAATGAGAGAGTATAGAGGGAGAAAAGAAGAGCACCCAATACAAACTCTTGGGGAGCACCCAGGGTTACTGAACATGAAACAAGGGAGACCGAGAAGTCAGACAGTGAGAGAACAAGGAGAGAGCAGTATCATGAAAGAGAAGATTATTCAGGAGGATAAAATATTCAATGCTGCAGAGATGTTAAGAAGAATGATGATTGAGAAAAGGCCATTAGACTTGGCAATTAAGATACTATTAGTAACTTTGGGTAGGGTAGTTTCATTTGAATGATGAAGTCAGAAACCAGACTGCAGTGGGTTTAAAGAAAGGAAGTGGAGGCACCAAATGTGGACAGTTTTCTTATGCACTGTAGCCTTTAGAAGGGGAGGAGAGTTAACAGGAAAATAGTTAATTGGGGATGCTTGGATCAAAGAATAGTTTTTAATTATGGAGGAGACATGGACATGTTTGTAAGCAGCAGGAAAGGAATAAGTGGGTGGGAGAGATTGAAAAAAAGTAAGAGTGGGAATGATGGTGAGGTCAGTCTTCTGGAATATTTGAGGGGATGGAATCAAGGGTGAATGTAAATAAAGGGCTGGCCTTGGTAAAGAGAAGGGCCACCTCTTTATCTGATACAGAAGTGAAGGAGGAGATAGTAGAGGAAGATGTCTGAATGATATGAGATGAGAGAGAAGAGGGCGGGGCTCTTCACGGTGAATGGCTTCATTTTTTTTGATGAAGTGTGAGGCACAGATTTCAGCTGAGGGGAAGGTCATGCCAAGGGAGGTTTAAAGAAAAGAAGGTTTGGAACAACAGATTTGGAGAATGTAATGTGATGGTGAATGGATTAGGAAGAATGATTGCCTTGCCGCTGTGAGGGCCCAATTTAGATCAGAAAACATAAATTTTTTGTGGACCCAAATGGCACAGTTTCCTCATTTTCTTTTGGTCCATGCAGCAGCACATGAATAAGAGCTAAGGAGGCAGGTGGTGGAAGTAAACCATGTTTGGGGTTACACAAGGTTCACCCAAGGGTAAAGACGGAAGGGAAGAGAGTGCAATGAGAGCAGGGGCAATAGCCTAGCAAAGAACTGAAGAGTAGAGGAAATGTAGATCATGGAGGATAAAGCAGGTCATGGGAAATGACCAAGTTGAGGAACTGGGAAATTAAGGAATTTGAGGGAATATCTCTATGTAAGTTTAAGTCCCCTAGTGTTAGAGGTAGGAGTAGGAGAGGAGAGAAAGACTATAAGCTAGATACTCATTGAGGAAAGAAAGGGAGTGTTCTGGAGGTCTATGGAAAATAGCTACCAGAATTTTGATTGGTTTATACATATGCATTGTTGTTTGTCCTTCATTCTCAAAGAAGACCCATTTACTGCCTTTTTTTTTTTTTTGCGGGGCAATGGGGGTTAAGTGACTTGCCCAGGGTCACAGAGCTAGTAAGTGTCAAGTGTCTGAGGCCGGATTGGAACTCAGGTACTCCTGAATTCAGGGCCGGTGCTTTATCCGCTGCGCCACCCAGCCCCCCCCCCCCCCCCCCCCCCCGCCATTTACTATCATGACTTTCAGTGAATTGGATTTAAGTGAGGTCGGGCTGTGCAAATTCACCCACTGGCAAGATATATATCAGAATGACTGGAGATGGCACCAGATGTTTAAGACAGTTTGGCTTAAGTGATTTGCCCAGGGTCACACAGCTAGTAAGTGTCTAAGGTGAGATTTGAATCCAGGTCTTTCCAACTTCAGGGCCAGTTCTCTATCCACTGCTCCACCTAGCTGCTCCCATATAGGGATTAATGAACCTTAAAGGAGTAGAGGTTACTGAGTAATGATAGGAAGAGAGCTTAGACATGGCAATGAGGGGAGCAAGAAGAATTCTGACTCCCACACAGCCCAACCAGGGCTGGAAAAGATATTAAGGGGAAGATATATTATCAGGATGGAGCCCAGTCTCAGTGAATTAAGTCAAATCAGCAAATATTTTTTTAAGTACTCACAGGTACTGTGCTAAGTCTTGGAAATACAAATACAAGCAGAAGGAAAGACAATATGTGTTCTCAAGGAACTTATGTTCTAAAGGGAGAAGATAGCACATAAAGAGAAAATAAGTAGCAAGGCGTACACAGGAGCCATGGTATGGAGAGAGATGATGTGGAGGCCTCGTTCCAGGAAGGATAAAGTGAAGGCTCACCTATCAGAGCCCATCAACCTAAGGGTAGAGTCCAGGGTTCTAGTGGGATGTGCGTGGATGGAGGGAGTGCATCCTAGCTTTCTGTCTTGCCTGGCAATGCTGGTGAGCTTCAGGGAGATGAGGGTGTGGCTGTTCCCTGCTTGGGGTAGTGAGACAGGAAGTGGTGTGAGTGATTTATGTATACATTCTATCCCAGTATAATGATGTAAGTGGTTGACATTATATATACATGTGTATATGTGTTATCTATAATCATCTATCCCATCTTTTGGATACCAAACCCAGAAATTGGAAGGACACCTAGGATGAAGGGTCAAAATATGATGTGTGGAGGGGTAGGCCTGTGATGAATTGAAATCTCTGGGCCTCTGTGTCTAATCTTAATTCTATTAGAAGTCACTTGTGAAGATTGATTAGTAATTTGTACAAAATAAGGATATTGATCTTAAAGTCTTGATGGAATTAAAAAATTTCCTTAATTGATCTTGCCTAAATGCCATTTCCGATACTAGTTGCATGTAATAATAATTTCTTCTGGTGGTATTAACTGTTTATTTTTAATTTCTGTCCCAATACTTGTTTTTGTTTGTTTGCAGGGTTCTCAAAGAGCAGGGGCATTAGCTAAAATAAAATCCAAGGCCTATTCAATTGTCACTCAGGTAAATTTTTTTTTATAAGGTAACAAACATTTTTAGGAATATTCTTGTCACATTTCTGTTTTTTTTTGTTATGGGATTTTAAGCATTTAAACTATAAATTTAAGTACTGTCCTTTTTGATTTTGAATAAGGGGTACATGAAGTCATTTTATTTATTTAATACTCTTCTTTGAAATGTAGTTTTTTATTCCAATTTGAGTTACTGTATGCAATAGATCATTATATTGTATGATGAGAAATTTAATAATAAAGATTTCTTACTTTCAGCTGATGTTTTAATTCTTTGATCATAATAACATTTTTATTATGGTATTGCCTGACCCAGTTTTGAGAGTCTCATGGAATTCAATGTAATGGAATTTGAACTTTTAAGAGTTTGAAAAGAGAACTATTTATTACTAATCAGTTATTTTTCATTTTCATAACACTGTGGCCAAAATCTCACCAATGTTGTCATTTTTATAATCATATGATCATAGATTTAGACCTAGACTGGACCTTGGAATCATCTAGCCTAGCTCTTTCACTTTAGAGATGATGAAACTGAGACCCATATAGAGGTTAAGGAACTTGCCTAGGATTGCATAGAAATAAATGGCAACAGACCTGGAATTTGATTATAGGCTCCCTGAACTCACAGTTGGTAGTCTACTTACTCTGCCTTGCTGTCTCCCAAAGTGCAAAAGCTGGTTAATTAAAAAAAAAAAACAAACAAAAACCAAACTCTTTTTTTTTTATGTATGAGGTATTTTATTTTTTCCATTACATGTAAAGATAGTTCAAAACCAAACTTTTATTAACCAAAACTATCCAGTAAATATGATCTCTTCTATTGTCTTGTGATAATTACTGTTCATTACATTGAGATAAACTGCCTTGGGATCAAGGCATTTTAAAGTACCAAAATGTCTTCAGAATCATCAAAGATGATTTGTTTTGTTTGGATATAGTTTTAGTATTGTATGTTTTATTACATGCTAATTTTTAATAATTTGTAATCTATAGATGATAATCTCTATTAATGTGCTAGAGGGGAAACTGGAGTTGGAGAAACTGGGTTCAGATCCCTTACTGTTATCCACTACTTGTATGGTGTTAGGCAAATTAGTTATCCTCTGTGGTCCTGTTTCCTCATATACATGTTGGGGTGGGGTTGGCCCGATGATCTTCAAAGTCCCTTCCAGCTCTAAAGCTGACTTTACTGGAATTACCACTAACTGCCATGTTTTCTTAATTGCAACACCTCGTTTTCTAACCAGACCAGATAGAGTTTATTAATTATTTATGCTTCTCGATAGGCATTGTTTGTGGGTATGAACAACTAGAAGAAATATTTCTTTCCTTTAAGAAACTGAGGTTACACTTATAATGTGTTCTGTTGGTTTTAAATTTATAATGGCATTGATGTCTGGCTGTCATGCTTACATGGTTTAGTGCAAGCTCATGGTGCTTTACGAATTCAGAGAAAGGAAAGATCTGTGTCAGTTGGAGTAATCAGGGCAAACTTTGTGGAGGAGTTGGGTAGGATTTGGTTTGGTGGAGGGGGAGGATGTTTCTAAATGACAGTAATAGCACGAGTAAAAGGCATAAAGGGTGGAATGAGCATAGTCTTTGTGGGAGAATAGGAAATTAGCCTGACTAGAACAGAGGGTATGAGTGGGTTGTACTGGGTAAAAAAAGCATAACTTCTTGGATAAGGATAACGTCATAGTGTGATATGTGCTAGATGTATAGTGTTATACAAACAGGGGATGTGAGTTAGAAAATTACTGGAATTTTTAAAAAATACATTTTCCTATAAAATTTTTGTGATAAAACATCTTTGTGCTTTGATCACATTTTTTGACTTGCTCTTTGTATTGAATATGTTTTGACCTGTTAAAACCAGGATTCCTTGTGACTTAGTAACTTTAATTCTTCAGGCTTCTAAGTCGAGAAGACATCGCCAAGTTAAACTTGAACCACTTGAATCAGAATTTGTCAAAAACCTAGCCAAGACACCTAATAAAAGAAACAAAGAAAAACTGGAATCAGAAGAAGAAACGTCATCTCAAAGTAAAGGTAACGTATAATAAGGGCTTTGTAGAATTGAGAGACAGTGATTTATATCTTTGTTGTAGACTAGGCTCTTGTTCAATGTATTTGGAAACCATGTAAGCTTTAATAACAGGGAATTCATTTTTAGAGTCGTAGAATTTTAGAGACATCTCTAATTTTAATTTTAGATGACATCTCGAAGGTGACCTAATCTATTTTACAAAGAAATGAGAACAAGTGAATTAAGTCGTTAGCTCATGTCTATATAGTTATGATTGACAGAGCTAGGACAAGAACTGTGTACTCAGAGTCAGTAATTTTAGTCTTTATGTCCCCTTGGCTGCTACCAGAAAACACCAGAACAAAACTATGACAAACTCACTGTGCAAGCTTGAATTCTCCTTACCTGTTTTTCTGTTCAGCATGATGCTTTTACTGCTTTGGGTGTTTGTTTCCTGACAAATTCTCAAGGAGTAGGCCTTGAAAACAAAGTGAAAGTATTAAAATCATATGTCCAAAATAAAGTTTTGGGTTTCATTTAAAAAACACAAGTATATTCTTTTTTTTCCCCCAGGGCAATGAGTGTTAAGTGACACAGCTAGTATCAAGTGTCTGAGAGCGAATTTGAACTCAGGTCCTCCTGAATCCAGGGCCAGTGCTCTATCCACTGTGCCACCTAGCTGCCCCCCAAAATACAAGTATAATAATCATTACTATCATAAATTTTTCTACATATAATACAATGTTCTCCTGGGACCTATTTGAGTGTGTCTATGCCTACGTTAGATGGCCTTAGACTGCTATTCTTTTTGAGTTTGTGCCTGCTTTTTTTCAGATTTTTTTTCTTTTCCCAGTCATTATTATAATATTAGTGTTTCTGTCTTAAAATAGTAGTGTTTCTGCCTGTAGTGCCAATAAGATGTCAAGAGAGCTTGAAATCATGATGTCAGGATCAGCAGAAGAGAAGACTTAAGACATGAAAGCATCCTCAGATATTTAAAGGAATGTCAGATGCAAGAGAGATATTTTACTTGGCCATAAAAATTAGTAATTGTAATTTTGGAAATTGTAGAGAGGCTCATTGCTGGTTGAGTATAATCTTCCCTTAAAAGTGGAATTGTTTCACTCATGAGGTAGTGAGGTTTCCTTCAGTGAAGGTCTTCAGGTGGAAGCTCAATGGTAATTTTTTTAATAAAGGAGTTGTATAGGTGATTCTTCCTCAGGTATAGAGGAACTCTGAGGTGGTACCTTCTAGCATTCAAATTCTGTGATTTCCCTCCCTTATTGCCAAGTGCTTTTAATATGTAATGACTAGGGGCAGCTAGGTGGCACAGTGGACAAAGCACCGGCCCTGGATTCAGGAGGACCTGAGTTCAAATCTGGCCTCAGACACTTGACACTTACTAGCTGTATGACCCTGGGCAAGTCACTTAACCCTCATTGCCCTGCAAAAAAGGAAAAAAAAAGTCTTAATATGTAATGACTGGTAAACCTGATAACCAAGCTCCTGAGAATTATGTGTAAGATCTTTCCAGTGTGAGCCTGAGTGGCTTTCCTGTCAGTATAGCAAATTAGCTTTAGTGCCTGGATTTTGTGACCTCTATTTTGGCTCTTCAGAGGACTTTCTACCTATGTTCTAACACTCAGCTCTGTTTGGGGTAGCTGAAGTGTTCCGGTATTTTAGAACCTTTTAAAATTTGTTCCTCTTTTTTCTTTTGGAATAGTTGCATTTAACGTTAACAATATAATTAACCTAAATGTAATTAAACAAAACTTTGTCTCTTAGTTTTTAAATGCTTATTTCATAGTTGTTTAAAAAAATAGTGTACTGAAACATCCACTTGCTAGTCAATATAATTTAACTCAAGTTTGTTAGAAATTGGTCACCTAGAGTTAGTAGTCGTAAAACATGTCAGTTTTTTCCCCTTTCTGTTAACCTTTTTCTTCCTTCCTTCCTTCCAAAATTTTTCATTCAGATATATTATAACAATTTAGTTCAAAATCTTGAATAATTATTGATAAAAACTATGTAAAAACTATTATGCTTGCATTATTTGGTATAAAATTTTGGTGGGAAATACAGCATGAATTTATGCTGTATAACTTTGACAGTGATGACTAAGAAGGGTTTTATATGTTAAACATGTAAGAATATGAGGTCATTATGGCTTAAATATCTTTACATAATTAGGTCCTTTCATAGGTTTTTTTTTTTTTTTAAAGTGAGGCAAATGGGGTTAAGTGACTTGCCCAGGGTCACACAGCTAGTAAGTGTTAAGTGTCTGAGTCTGGATTTGAACTCAGGTACTCCTGACTCCAGGGCCAGTGCTCTATCCACTATGCCACCTAGCTGCCCCCCCATAGGTTTTGATAAAACACTTAATTGTTGTTTCTTGATGGTTACCAAGCTTTTTTTTTTTTCTATTTCATTTTATTTCCAGTCCAATTATCTATAACAAAACACTTCTTTTCCTTGATGGTTTTTTTTTTTTTTTTTTTGGTGAGGCAGTTGGGGTTAAGTGACTTGCCCAGGGTCACACAGCTAGTAAGTGTTAAGTGTCTGAGGCCGGATTTGAACTCAGGTACTCCTGACTCCAGGGCCAGTGCTCTATCCACTATGCCACCTAGCTGCCCCCCCCATAGGTTTTGATAAAACACTTAATTGTTGTTTCTTGATGGTTACCAAGCTTTTTTTTCTTCTACTTCATTTTATTTCCAGTCCAATTATCTATAACAAAACACTTCTTTCCCTTGATGGTTTTTTTTTGTGTGTGTGTGTGAAGCAATTGGGGTTAAGTGACTTGCCCAGGGTCACACAGCTAGTAAGTGTCAAGTGTCTGAGGCCGGATTTGAACTCAGGTACTCTTGACTCCAGGGCCAGTGCTCTATCCACTGCTCCACCTAGCTGCCCCGAGACTCCTAACGTATTGTGAAAAGAGGATACATACCTTATATTACATGTATACTTGGAAATACATGCATTTGTTGCAGAGAAGTTACTGTTATTATAATTATGTTTTTATTTTAAACATTTAACTTTGATATGTTGACATAGTGTGTAATATCACAGGATCATAGAGCTAAAGCTGCCAGGGCTCTTAGAGATTATTGAGCACAACTCCTTCATTTTACAATCTAGCAAACTGAGTGAGACCCAGAGATGTGGAGTGACTTTTCCAGTGTCACAGACAGGCAGTTAGTATAAGAGCTAGGGAATGGAAGTTCTCTGGTCTTCTGTCTAGGACTCTTTCCACTACACATGTTCTTTTTGGGAAATCTTTTTTCTTTTCCCAACTAAAATATTCTTTTTCTATCATATATACTTGAGACTTGATAGAATGAAATTTGTGATTGAAATATGACTCTAGAAGACTGCCTTATTTAAAAGGAAGAGAATATTTAAATAGGACTTGGGGAAGGCAGGATAGGAGTAGAGTAACACTGTACATTAAGAAGGCATATGGGGGAAATGTAGAGATCAGAGGGAAATTATGAAGAACGTTTGAGTCAAGATCATTGGAGACAAAAAAAATATTGCAGCAGAGTATACTACAAATTATCTCGATAGTTCACTTCAGAGATATAGATTACATTTTGCCATACAGGTATGATATAGTATTGAATGGAAACTTCATTTATGTGGACTGAATTCAACTGAGTTCAGCTCACTCTGACAAAAACAGAAGTTAATATTTTCTTGAAAAGGACCAGTTACTTGCTATGGTATAAGTGATGGGGAACCATCCTGTGTGAACCTATGAATGAGCACTCCATCTTAGCATTTTTGACAGTAAGAAAAAGAAAGATGGTATAGTATTAAATTTGGAGAGAGTACGTTTTGGAGAGTTCAGGGAAAATATAAATAGGATCCCATGGCCTAAGATTATGTAAGGAAAGCCCCAGAGGGAAGGACACTCTTAAGAATGAAATTCTGAAGACACAAACAGAAATAATTCCTTTGAAAAACCAAAGAAAGGATTTTATAAAGAGATTATTTGGATTCATTGGGAAGGTATAAAACAGCAAAAAGAGGTAGGAGCATTTCTCAGGAAGGTTGAATTTCTTTCCTAAACACTTTCCAGTGACTCTATTGCTTCTAGGTTTTAAACTCTGGTATTTATTGTCATTTACCAGTAAAACTTCTTTTACACGATTTTCCTTCACACATTACAGTTAAACTGGCATGTGTGCTTATCTCCATGCTTGGCCTTCCATCTTTCATCTTGGTACATTAGCACAAGCCATCCCCATACTGGGAATGTGTTCCTTCTTAGTGATTGCCTTTTACTAAAAAATATCCTTTGTTTTCTTCAGGGCTTGGCTTATGTTCCACTTGCTTGATTCCCCTAGTTGTTAGGATACTCTCCTGCTTCAAATTATCTTCTAACTGCCCATCTGTTTACATATTGTATCTTGCATTGCCCTTTGTGAGGACAGAAACATTTCCATATTTTTCTTTGTAATCTTAGTACCTAGCATAGTGCCTCACATGGAGTATAGGTGCTTTATAAATGTTGATTTGAATGAGTGAATGTAGAACTCATCTTTTATTTTGCTTCTAATTTTCTACAAAGAATGACCTTTGGGCTGGAAATTACAGAAAAGTTGAGTTAACCAACACGCATTATAAGCACCTACTTTGTTCCAGGTTCTGTGTCAGATGTTATAGATAAAATATGATGTAACAATTCATACTTGCAAGGAGCTTATGTTCTAATAGGAAAGATACCACAATCATATATAGAATAAATATAAGGAGAATAAGTGGAAAATACTAAAGTCCATTGTAAATTGGGAGGGAGGGAGGGAGGGAACTAGCATGAGGGAAGAACAAGAAAGGTTTTGTGCAGAAGGTAGCACTTGAGCTGTGTCTTGAAGGGATTGGATTCCATGAGGGAGAGATAAGAAGGGAGTACATTCTAGGCATGGGGTACACCAGTGCAAAGGCAGGGATGGAGATGGGAGATGGAATGTTATATAAAGGCCAGTTATGCTGCATTGCAGGTGTGTGTGTGTGTGTGTGTGTGTGTGTGTGTGTGTGTGTGTGTGTGTGTGTGTGTGTGTGTGTGTGTAGGAGAGAGGGAAAGTAATGTTTTTTGAAGTTGGAAAGATGGGTCAGGGCCAGGTTGTGAAAGACTTTAAAAGCTGAGTTGATTGTGTAGGAGAGTGACATGGTCAGTTGTGCGCTTGAGGAAAACTATTTGGCAAGAGTATAGGGGATAGGGGGGCGGCTAGGTGGCGCAGTGGATAAAGCACCGGCCCTGGATTCAGGAGTACCTGAGTTCAAATCCGGCCTCAGACACTTGACACTTACCAGCTGTGTGACCCTGGGCAAGTCACTTAACCCCCATTGCCCCGCAAAAAACCAAAACCAAAACCAAAACAAAAGAGCTTTATAGGGGATAGATTGGAGTAGGAAGAAATTTGAGTCAGGGAAATCAGTCAGAGGTAGTCTCAGTAAGCTAGTGGAGAGATAATGAGGGTCTAAACTAAGGTGGTAGATGTATTAATAAAGAGGAGTAAGACTTAAGAGTTCTTATGTAGGAAAAATATGGCAAGATTTGACAGCTGGTTGAATATATGGAGTGAGGAGTAGAGGAAAATCCTTAGATTACAAGCTTGGGAAACTGGAAGCTTGGTGGTACTGTCCATAGAAAATGGGGTTTGGAGGGAAAGGTTCTAAGTTAAATTTTGGACATAGTGAGATTGAGATCTATCTAGGTCATCATGTTTGAAATAATAGTTAATTGGCTATGTGGACTGAAGCTAAGGGGAGAGATGGGGTGGATATATAGATGTGTGTCATCTGCATAAAGATGATAGTTAATTCCAGGGGAGCTGATGAGGTTACTAAGAGAGTTTATGGAAAGAAGATGAGGACATAGGACAGAATCTCGGGTATATCCACAGTTAGAGGATGTGGTAGAGTTGATGAATTAGGAGAAGAATTGAAGGTATAGCCTACACATAGAAGAAAGGTCACACAGATAGGAGACATGTAAGAGGGCAGTATCATAAAAACCCAGACAGCAGAGTATATGCAGGAAGAGAGGCTGGTTGATAATGCCAGATGTAGCAGACAAGTCAAGAAGGATGAAACCTGAGAAAAGATTGTCGAATTGACAGTTCAGTTGAGTGATGTTGGAATCATTTGCAAATGGTTGAGGAACGAGGAGACAAGTGGAAGCTCTGAACATCGATATATTTTTTTTTTTTAGTGAGGCAATTGGGGTTAAGTGACTTGCCCAGGGTCACACAGCTGGTAAGTGTTAAGTGTCTGAGGTCGGATTTGAACTCAGGTCCTCCTGACTCCAGGGCTGGTGCTCTATCCACTGCGCCACCTAGCTGCCCCTGAACATAGATAATTTTTTAAAGGATTCTAGCTGTGAAAAGGAGAAGAGATGGAGCATGACAGCTTGGAGGGATGTAGGAGACTTGGGCATGTTGGAAGGCAGCAGTGAAGGAACAAGCAGATAGGGAGATACTGAAAATTTTAGAAAGGGAGAAGATGATACAAGTTGCATTCTATTGGAGAATACAGGAGGAGATGGGATGAAGGGCCTATGTTGAAGAGCTGGCCTTGGCAGCAAGAATGGCCACCTTTGTGTCAGTGCCTAGGGAGAAAGGAGGAAAGAGTAGGGCATGATATCAAGGGGTTTTGAGATGAAGAGAAATAGAGAAGAGGAATTTTACATCCATTGTCTCAATTTTCTCAGTATAGTAAGAGGCACGGTTCTCAGCTGAAAGAAAGAAGGGAGGGTGAGGTATAGGAGACTTGAAAGAAGAGATTTGGAATAGCTTCTCTGGGTTGTGACCTCAGATGAACTGTATCCTGGGGTCTTGAAAGAACTAATGGAAGTGATTGCTCAGCATGATCTTTGAAAGAGTATGGAAAATGGGAGAGGTGCTACAGAGCTTGGAGCAAATGTCTTTATTTTTATTATAAGGGAAAAGTGGTGCTTGCAAAATGTAGGCCTATGAACCTAACTTGGGTTCCTGGCAAAATTTAGAAGAGGAAATGATAATCAAAGAAACAACCAGTATGGTTTCACTTTATTTTCCTTTTTTTGATAATGTTACTAAGTAGGTAAATGAGGGAAAGAAGGGAAGTGTAATTTATCTAGCAAGCATTTCACAAAGTCTCTGCTATTCTTGTTGGCAAGATAGAGAAATATGACTTCAGAGGATAGTGCAGTTCGGTAGGTTCAGAACTTTTTGAATGGCAGCAGCCAGAGTTAGTATTAGTGGTTTGGGGTTGTCTTGGTAAGAAGTCTCCAATGTGGAATCCCAGGAAAATGTCACTGTTGTGGTGTTTGTGTGCATCTTTGACAACTTTTTTCAGGAATTTGGATAAAGGCATAGCACACTATGCTTACCCAAGTTGAAGGTGACACAAATGCAGCAGAGAGAGCTACTATGTTGGATGACAGGCTCATCTTCCAAAAAAGATATTTACAGCCTAAAACATTGAACTGAATCTAATAGAATTAAATTTAATAGTGATAAATACAAAATATTTCCCTAGGGTTTAAAAACAAAATAAAATAAGTACAAGGTAGGGGAGATATGATAAAATAGTTGGTTTGAAAATGACATAAGGGTTTTAGTGAACTATAAGCTTAATGTGCTTCAGTGTTAGGATATAACGGCCAAAAAAAGCTAATATAACCTTATACTTTGTTAATATAGGTAGGACTAGGGAGGTTAGAGTCCTGCTGTATTCTGCTCTGGTAGGATCACCTATATGTAGGTACATACAGATATGTAAATTTTTTTTTCCAGATGTTTCCTTCTAGGTGGCAAGGGGAGTATAAAGAAAGAGGCTTCATGTCTGAGTATGCCAGTTATTACCAAAGAGGAAGATGAAAATGAGTTTTTAGTGAATTGGGTAAAGTTGAAGTGTCAAAATATTCCAGAAATTTCATTTTAGAGGTTTCAAGTACTGATGATAAGGCCTCTTTCCCTGAGCATTATGCAGATACTTTACCTCACTTTTTAATATATTTAGTAAATTATACTATTTCATTATTAATCCATTCTATATATCTCTGGCCACGAACCTGTAGAATAGGATATTTTGCTCTTTCTGAACTCTCAGAATTTATTCTCTCCAACCTAGTTCTTTGTCCTGCTTTGCCCAGCTCTTTCTCCCTGATTCTAAGGTAGTCAAGTGGCTTATTTGGAGGGTGACTTCTAAACTAATGATGATGAACCTTGTCTTTCTGTTCTTTGTACCAACAGTTTCCAGATGTTGCATGTGTCCCAGAGGTTTGTTTTTCAGCCTGTCATTTGTCATTCGGAATGTTGTTTTTAAGAGGCAGTAGATAGAAAAGAAAAACAGAAAGCTAGGCTTGACATCTGAAGACCCTAGTGTGAGCCTCTGAGCCTCTCTTAACTCTGTTTCCCCCACTATAAAATATGAATGATAATATTTGCACTACCTGTGTGCCACACTTGCCTGTCATTCAGAGTGTGAATTGCAGACCTTGATGGGTCGCTTCTCCCAAGTTTGCACGGACTTTGGCCTAACCGTAAATCTTAAAAAGACGAAAGTCATTTGTCAGAGTGCTATGTCGCCTCCATTGATACACATTGGTAGCTACCAGTTGGATGTCGTAAACCAATTCTCGTATCTTGGCTCTATTGTCAGTGACAATTTGTCACTTGATTCTGAGATCAATCAGAGGATTGGGAAAGCTACTGCAACCATGGCTAAGCTTGCCAAGCGTGTCTGGGCAAACAGAAAACTGACAAGACAAACCAAATTTACCATCTATAGAGCATGCGTCCTGAGTACCTTACTGTATGGCAGCGAAACGTAGACTACATATACTAGACAAGAGAAGAAGCTTAATAGCTTCCACATGCACTGCCTTTGGCGCATCCTTGGCATATCTTGGTCAGATAGGATCACCAACACAGAAGTGCTCCAACGTGCGCAACTTCCGAGCATCTACACACTACTGAAATAAAGATGGCTGTGCTGGCTCGGTCATGTACACCACATGCAAGACGGGTGCATTCCTAAAGACCTATTCTGTGGCAAGTTAGCCTCAGGCCAAAGACCTGCTGGACACCCCCAGCTTCGCTACAGAGATGTATGCAAGCGAGACTTGAGGGCTCTGGGAATAGACATAGGCAGCTGGGAGGAGATGGCCAAGGACTGCGCCTGGTGGAGTTCAGTACTCAGGAGCAGCTTGCACGTAGCTGAGATGGGCCTTCAAGCTCTGGAGGAAGAAAAACGAATGAGATGCAGGAACCAACGGGCAACAGCGCAGTTTTCCGATGTCCTCGTTGCGGCAGGAGCTGTGGCTCCCGTATCAGACTGCACAGCCACACTGTGGCCTGTGGCTCTTCAAGGTGCTGATCCATGGTCCTCTGCGACTGGTGGAAGCCTACTACTACTACCTGTGTCATAGGATTGTTTTGAAGTCACATGAGCTAATGTATGTAAAAGTGCACTAGGTGACCTATTATTATTTCCTTGTAGAAAGTGTTATTCATGTTGGTTAAATTTCTACGTATCTCATGAAAACTTACTTAATTTGTAATATAAGTTCAACCCTAAATCCAATCACAGTCTATAACATTGATTCTATGAACAAATCTGACACCAGGAGCAAATCTTTCTCTTCTCTGAGAGTGAAAGGAAGAACTCCTTCCTTACCCTGTTCTCTTCCTGACCTAGCAGAGGAACTTTCTTATCTCCCACTTTGATGATACATGTAGTTATAAGGGACTAGGGCTTTAGATATTCCTGGGATGGGATATCATATAGACTCTGGTTTCAAGTATAAGAACTTCCTAATCTAACTCACCACAATTGGGAACTCTGTCAGTTTTTCCAGCGGCAATTCTCTTGGTGGTTATAGCTGTAGGGACTCCTCCAAGGATACTGATAGCAATAATTTGGGATCTATAGGCATTGGAACTTATTCTCTTTTGTTCTTGAGTAGGCTTTGATGACAGGAAATTTTAGAATGACAGCAACATCTCTGGTGGTGGTGGGACTTGGAGGGGCTCTAGAGGGGGATGGAAATTTTGGCAGTGGTGGTTTGGTAGGAGTGCGCAGAAGCAGGGGCTCAAAAAAACCACCTTTTAACATTATGAACTTGACAAACTCCAATAAACATGAACATTTCCATATATAAAGAAGTATAGAAAAAGATGATTGTATATATGGTCATTTTTTTAGTATAGTTTTATTAACATGTACCAAAACTGCCCAACTTGTTTGTATCCTCTTCTGAACTCTCTTCTTCTCTATTTTAAAAATATTTTTCCCTTTATTGGCATCACTGTCCCTCTCCTCCCTCCTAAAAAAAATAAAAGAAAAAGATCCTCCTTTATATAGCAAAACAAATTCACACATTGGCTGGATCTGAAAATGTATATTTCAATCTAAACTCTAGCCTGTCACCTTTGCCAAAAGGTGGGAAGCATGATTCATCATCAGTCTTCTAGAGTTATAACTGGTCATTGCATTTATTAGCTTTCATAGTTGTTTTCCTTTGCCATATTATGTTGTTGTCATTGTTTAATTGTATCAGACTCTTCTTGACCCCATTTGGGGTTTTCTTGACAAAGATACTGGAATGGTTTGCCATTTCCTTTTCTAGATGAGTAAAGATGAGGAAACTTGAGGCAAACAGGGTCAAGTGAATTGTCTAGAATCACACAGTTAGTAAATGTCTTGAGGCCAGATCTGAATTCAGGGAGAAGAGTCTTCCTGACCCCTGGCTTGGCACTCTATCCACTATACCACCTCATAATCATTGCATAAATAGTGCTCCTGATTTGGCTTCCTTCCCTCTCTATCAATTCATATCCTAGGTTTCTCTGAATCTGTCTCATCTTTTTTTTATGGTGCAGTTGTACTTTACCTTCACATACCATGATTTGTTCATTTCCCTGTTTATGGGTGTCCACTTGGTTTCCAGGACTTTGCTACAACAAGAAGAGCATATGGATGGTTTTCCTTTTGCTTGAATTTCTCTGGGATTTTTTTCCTCTAGGTATATAAAGTTATGCTTGGGTAATTTGATTGGGATGGCATTGAATCTGTAAATTAGTTCAGGTGTTATTGCCATTTTTATTATATTGGCAAGGTTCCACCATGAGTGGTTAATAGCTTTCCAATTATTTGGGTTTATCTTTATTCTGATAGTGTTTTTAATTTGCTGTGTTTCTTAGTAGGGGTACTCTCCATTCTGTGCTAATTTTAAATGGAATTTCTTTTTCTCTCTCTTCCTGCTGAGTTCTGTTGGTAGTGCAGAAAGGCTGTTGATTTTTGTGGGTTTATTTTATGTCCCCTTGTTTTGCTAAAGTTATAATTTTTTCAAGTAATTGTTAGTTGAATTTTAGTTTTTTTCTGAGTAAACAATGATGTGTGCAAAAAGTAGTAATTTAAAAAATTTTTTGTCTATGCTTATATTCCCTTAATTTGTTTTTTCTTTTTGTTAAAGGTGGTATTTCTAGAATTATGCCAAATAGTAGTGATGACAATGGACTGATTAATTGGAAAGGTCTCTAGTATTTCTCTGTTATAGATAATGCTGGCTATTTCATTTA
This sequence comes from Dromiciops gliroides, assembly GCF_019393635.1. Classification (NCBI taxonomy): domain Eukaryota; kingdom Metazoa; phylum Chordata; class Mammalia; order Microbiotheria; family Microbiotheriidae; genus Dromiciops; species Dromiciops gliroides. Next base: position 251,240,897 of record NC_057862.1, read on the forward strand.
GGTAGTTAGTTTACCATGTTAAAGAATATTCCATTTATTCCTATGCTTTTTAATATTTTTAACATAAAGGGGTATTGTATTTTTCCAAAAGCCTTTTCTGTACCAGTTGATCTATATATTTTTTTACTATTTTTGTTATCAATGTATGGTCTGTTATGTTTATAGTTTTTATGATATTAAACCAATATAAGATCATGGATCAGAGCTAGAAGAAACCTTTGAGAACCTTTAGTCCACACCCCATTTTACAAAAGGAAACTGAAGCCAGTGGAGGTTAAGTAATTTGCTCAGTGTCATATAGTGTATAAGATATTTGAGCCCAGTGCCTGGCACATAGTAGGTACTTAATAAATATTTGTTCTCCTTACCCTCTTTTCCCAAGAGCCCCTGGTTTATTTGGATAGGCAGAACATATATAAAACCACTGAAGAACCTTTGTTTCAGAATTTTCCATTTTAATGCAAAAACTCTGATCATATAATTCTAAAGTAGCCTTTCACCTAAACATATGTTTTTGGATGACTAAATTTCACATATCAGAATTAAAATGTTGAATCTCTAGAGTCATTCTGAAGGAAAATTTCATTTGTGGATTACAGTTGTAATTTCTTAGATTTTTGAACCAATTTGGTTAAGGTTGGAAATTTGTTTCTGTGCCTGTTATTTAATATTTTCAGTATTACAATTAAAGACCTGTATTTAAGTTACAAAGCTTATTTATAGTAAAAAGAAGTAAAGGAATTCAAGGAGCCAGCTGTCCGTTATCAGAATAAATATCTTTCTGTTTGGGGGTCCTTAAAAAAAATGAAACTATAGAGAATATACTACTGCTAAATTTAAGGAAGCATTGTTTGTCTTCTGATGCCATCTATTTAGACCTAATGAACTTCTAAATTTTCTTTTATCTTTATAGAGTTTTCAGCACCCAAGAGGAAAAGAAGATGCTGAACAAAGAACCTGGACTGTAGAGTTTTATGAAATTTGTATTTCTGGAGAGTTAAAATCTTTATGTGATGAACATGAAGATAGTAAAGCCAGCTGTTCCCTGTTTGTTCGACTCCCATAGCAATCCTTTGTGGAAAGCGGTTTCCACTGATGTTTATGTGCACTCAAAATTGCCTTAACACAGTTGTGGCCATATTAATTATCATATAGTCTTATTTTAAATTAACCTTTAGTTTAAGTGAGATGTACATTAAATTATACTTAGTCATGTATTAATTTATCACTTGAACGGAACCATCATATATCTTATGGGTAAGTGCAATAAATATATTTTAAATTCAATGAGATGATGTCAGTGCTTACCACACTGCTTTGCATATTGTAGGTACTTTAATAAATGTTGAAAATATGAATAAATCAAATTCTTAATGTTGAATTTGAAATGCTTTGTTTTATTTTTACATGAAACGCCTATTGATAGTTCCTGTCAAGATCATAGCTCAATCGCAATTTTATAATCAACCTAACTTTATTTGTATAACATATCAGTAACTTTAAAGCCTCCTTTGTTTTAATGAACTTTAAATATTCCGATCAGTTAAATAATATATTGATTAATCTTGAGTACAAGCAGATTTTAATATATATTACTTCTAGGGAGTTGTTAAAACCTTCCAAATAAAGTTTTTAAATGTAATAGCTTAAGTACTGCTATTTATTGAACAGAAAAGATGGCGATGCTGATGGTGCTGGAAAGACTTCTTTTATGTTCCTGACAACAGTCTATCAATTTGGGGGCGGGGGGCAATGAGGATAAAGTGATTTGCCCAGGGTCACACAGCTAGTAAGTGTCAAGTGTCTGAGGCCGGATTTGAACTCAGGTCCTCCTGAATCCAGGGCCGTTGCTTTATCCACTGTGCCACCTAGCTGCCCCCTAGAATATCAATTTTTAAAGAAAAAAGCTTTAAAAAAACTAAACTTAGGGGGCAGCTAGATGGCGCAGTGGATAGAGCACTGGCCCTGGATTCAGGAGGTCCTGAGTTCAAATCCGGCCTCAGACACTTAACACTTACTAGCTGTGTGACCCTGGGCAAGTCACTTAACCCCAATTGCTTCACTAAAAAAAACCCAAAAAACAAAAAAAACTAAACTTAGTATGGAGAAGCTTCTCACCAGTAGTCTAGCCACTTGATGTGATGGATTCTTTGGCCATGGCTATCTATGAAATGAAAAAAAAAAATTAAATGGCCCTTAGTACTTTGGGCCCTCTTCCAAATCTGTTGTGATGATGACAGTGTTGGACAAAGTGGGGGGCAGCTAGGTGGTGCAGTGGATAAAGCACTAGCCCTGGATTTAGGAGGACCTGAGTTCAAATCCGGCCTCAGACACTTGACACTTACTAGCTGTGTGACCCTGGGCAAGTCACTTAACCCTCATTGCCCTGCAAAAAAACCCCAGAAAACAAAGTGACAGAGGGTGCTCAGAATCTTGACATTTTTAGGCAGTCTATAATAAACATTAACTTAGCTGTTGGTTTTAAATATGGAATTTTTGTTTTGTTTTTGTTTTGTTTTTTGGTGAGGTAGTTGGGGTTAAGTGACTTCCTCAGGGTCACACAGCTAGTAAGTGTTAAGTATCTGAGGCCGGATTTGAACTCAGGTGCTCCTGACTCCAGGGCTGGTGCTCTATGCACTGCGCCACCTAGCTGCCCCTAAATATGGAATTATTATCTATTTACCTAATGGATAATACAATTAGAGGAACTGAATCTTATCAATCTTGACATCTTCAATTAAGTGTCTGAGGTCAGATTTGAACTCAAGTCCTCCTGAATCCAGGGCCGGTGCTCTATCCACTGTGCCACCTAGCTGCCCCCTGCAATTGTTTTTTATTATGTGTTCTAAGTGAGGAAGAAAATTATTACACGGAATATTTGGTTATCCTACAGTGCTCAGATAACATTTATAAGAAAACCACCATGAAAATAATTGCCACATATACTACATATATTGCCTTAGGATCAGAAATTTTAAAAATTCTATGAAAAAATTCATGATACCCGTAAAACTAATATATACTTGGTGACTTCAGTGATAAGATGGGGTGAGCATATAAGGAGAGGCAAAAAAAGAGAATTGGGAAATGGTCGATATGGCAGGTACCAAATAATGTAAAAATAAAAATTGAATTTATCTAAAAAGACAGAAGACTACTATTTGCCAGTAGGAGACTTGTTTTTGAATCAATTCTCTCTGTAAACTCAGACTACTGACCTTTTAGAGGAAAGGTCAAAGCCAGTGCCAAGGTAAAAGAAAGAAATGTGAAAAGCAGTGGCATGAAATCGGGGCAGATTTAAGTTGTTGCTCCCTAAAAATGGGAAATCAATTTTTAAAAAAGGATAACGTATTAATATTTTCTAAAGAAGTTTGACAAATTTAAGTCAAATGCTACTTTGAGGGATAAAAGGCACCTAGTGGAGAAAGCAGCCAAGAGGGCAAGGTAAGAAGAAGCCGTGCAGTCCAAGTTCCCCATGACTATATGAACAAAGATCTCAGAAGAGTGCCAGATGGCACATGCTCTTCGTTTTCCACCAGACTGGTCTTCGCCATTATGCCCCATGATGGAGTCCCTGCCCTCCCTTTCAACTTGCTTTCATGTTTTGTCTTCCCAGTTAGAATGTAAGCCCTTTGAGGGCAGGGGCTTTCTTTCTTTTTTGCTTGTATTTTTATTTGCAGTACTTGGCATAGTGCCTAGCACATAATAATATGTCTTTAATAAATGCTTGTTGACTGAGATCAAGTAATCTGAAATCTAAGGAGAAACTACTGTGTGTCATCAGCACAAGATCAAAAATTCAACCTATAAGCAAGTGACCAAGGGCAGGAAATGTGAAACCAGACCCTCGATACAGAACTAGGATAGTGGGTATCTTGGATTCAGTTCCTGGGTGAAGAAAAGGGTCTTAGTACTGCTGTAGCTAGCCTTGATCCCCAGAGGATGGATGTGAGGTTCAGGTCTCGGTCTCTGGGCAGAGTTCTATCTCTCTAATGAGGGAGAAGGGACCTTGGACTAGGCCCCCAGGAATGGCCTTTACAGGTACACTCAGATGGGAGCTGGAGGAAGTGGTAGTGGGAGAATCTAAGATTCAGCTTCTGGACACTAGGGCTATGGTGCTGTTGATGGATCCAGAGCCTTTCAGCAGAAAAGGGCCAATGCTGTTTCTTTAACCTAGGAGATGGAGTCTGGGACCTCTACACTGGGTGAATGTCAGGACACAACTCTATCACTTGAACTATATGTAAGACAAGTCAGGATCATAACAAGGCCTTGAAGTCCCACCAGAAATTACTCCACCAGCTTAACACAAAGTTCCAATATGGGAAGTATGGAAGAATGAGTTAAAAAAAAAGTTACAGTAAGTGTGCCTAAGATAAAAACCCAGAAACCTTTAAGCAAAAAAAAAAAAAATCAACTAGAAGAGAAATACATTAATTTTAAGAATTATTGGGCCAAGAATCATATAAATGATAGATAATTACTTTAAAGATAAATGATGAGATCACATACCCAAATTTTTGAGATACAGCCAAATGTGTACATGATCAAGATGTAAAAGGTCATGTTATAAACAAATCAGAAAAGCATGAAAGAAATTAACCTTTCAGATCTATAGGTATGGGAAGAATTCATGACCAATTAAGGAGTGAAGATCACAATTCTGATTACATAGAACATTTTTGGGCAAACATGGTTGATGTAGCCAAAAATAAAAGGAAAATAACTAAGTGGTATGTGTGTGTGTGTGTGTGTGTGTGTGTGTGTGTGTGTAGATTTGCAGCAAGTTTATTTGATAAAGGCTTCATTTCCAAGTTATATAAGGAACTGATTAAAATTTAAGACTATAAGCCATTTCTAACTGATAAATAGTTGAAGGATATGAGCAGTTGCCAAGGGAAGAAATCCAAACTATATATATTACAGGGCTATTATCTACCAGTGTTTGCTCCACAAAATGGGTCAGGTCTATGCTTCCTCCCCTCCAGACTCCATGATATGGGATAGGCTCATTCTTCCCCAAGGGATTAATTTTCCCTAAAAGGAGACAAAGCTTTCTCAGTGATCTGATTGGCTCTTTTCCCCTTTAATACAGCTCTCTGATCACCTAAGTACATAAAGAGTCTCATTTGTGTGGAATTTCGGCCTCAGACTTGGTAGGTACCACTTGAGTACCACTTGTGTTACTATATTCTTTTTTTTGTTTTTATTTTAGTGAGGCAATTGGGGTTAAGTGACTTGCCCAGGGTCACACAGCTAGTAAGTAAGCTAGTGCCACCTAGCTCCCCCCCCTTTTTAAAAAGTGAGGCAATAGGGGTTAAGTGACTTGCCCAGGGTCACACAGCTAGTAAGTGTTAAGTGTCTGAGGCTGGATTTGAACTCAGGTACTCCTGACTCCAGGGCCGGTGCTCTATCCACTGCGCCATCTAGTTGCCCCTGTGTTACTATATTCTGACCTGCTACCCAGACGTTTTTCCATAAGGGACCAAGGGAAGTCACATCTACTAAAGCTGAAACTAAGCATCACCATGTCCTTGTTGCATATTCTTGCTCCGTCAGGGCAAAGTAAACCTCCTTTTAACTGTTCAGTGACTTATTTCATTCTCCAAATTGAACCTGAACAAATGGTGCTAGTGGCAGCTAGGTGGTACAATGAATGGATAGAGTGCTGGGCCAGGAGTCAGGAAGATGAATTCAGATTTGGTCTCAGACACTAGCTGTGTGACTCTGGGCAAGCCACTTAATCCCATTTTGCCTCAGTTTCCTGATCTGTAAAATGAACTGGAGAAGGAAATGATTAACCACTCCAGTATCTGCCAAGAAAACCCCAAATGGGGTCACGTAGAGTTAGGCATGACTGAACAACTAAACAACAAAACAGGGTGCTAGCATTATGCTCATTACTAATTTGGTGTAGTTGGTACTTGGAACAAGATTGCTCAGTGGCTCACATCATGACTGAGTTGAGGGAAAGGCACTGCAAATCCAAAGGGTGGGATGTTTGGATGGCCAAACACCTCCCTGTGATTCATGGTTGCTAGGGTCCTTTTGGTCATATGTTGGGAAGTCCTTTCAATGGAACAGAGAACAGTAACTCAGTGAGTGCTGAAGGAAACTAACAGAGGGTATTGATAGTATTACAGGTCCAGGTACAGCATTCCCTGGTTATTATTGGCCATCCAGCAGAAATTGGGCTGCTAGCATAAGAAGACTGAAAGTAAACTGGTCCAATGTGTTAAGTAAGTAGAGACAGAACTTTCAGCTGGGTGCATTATGAATACAGTGCACAAACTGCTCTGAAGGCTGAGGGTCAACTAATTGATCTGGGGACCTACATATGTGAAGGGAACCTTCCTGAAAGGTCTGAAGCTTGGAACCCAGAGGTTACACTATATTGCTCTGAAATCAGAGTGATAAGAGGAGAATGAGGAGTTAGGAAGACATTTGGATATGCCTACAGATAAGACAGCTCCAGGCTTATTACTATTATTATTATTGCACCCCAGAATAAGATATCTTCTACTAAAGAGTAAGGGTGTGATAGCTTTTACTAAAAAAAGAGCTTTCTAGGTTACAAAGGAGGTTCAAGCAAGCAACCTGATGAGTCACTGGAGTGATAGTTTCTGAGGGAATCATCTAATTCATCAAATGCAGAGACCCTATCTGCAGGGACTTTCATAGTCTGATGGAGCTCTCTGAGAACTTATTGCTCCAAAGTCAGATGAGTCAGTTAGTGGTTCTGGAGAGGGATCACCTTTTGTCCCTTTTTAGGTGGCTAAGATCAGGAATTACTCATACTTGGTTCCATAAAATGTATTTCTATTGAACCGGGCTTCCCAATGGAGCTGTGCAAGGGAGGGGGTGGTGAAGTTCCTGAAGGGGATGGTCTTGGTAGAATGACATTTCGCAGCACCCCCCTCACCCTGCCACACTTTATGACCAGCCAGTCTCAGGGACAATGAGATCCTACCTTCTGAGTAGAACCCACTAGAACTGTGGCAAGCTTTAGCTGTGGGTCTTTGCCAAACAAACAGATTTAGGCAAATCATCTAATGAAATCTGAGCTGGAGATTGGTACAGCAGAGGCCATTGGGGCAAATATAGCTGTGGGTGTGAGTGTATACTCTGAGGGTGGTGGAAGGAGGCCCTGTATCCACTAGCCTGCCAGGTAGGAAAAGGGTAATGACTCTCTCCCACAAGAAGTTTTGGGTGTGACTTCTGAAATGAGACTGATAAGCAATTGATCAGTAATTTCTGAGAGTGCTAGTGAAATTATTGTAAAATCTGGGACAAGGGCAGAAAGGGCCCTTTAGTCCCTTCCAAGCTTAAAGCATCCTCTAAGACTCTTGGACTCAAAGTCCTAAACTTCAAACTCCAGTAAGGAGGACATAGAATATGCATCTGCATCTGCCAAGGCCAGTATTTCCTTGAGACTCAGAACCTCAGGTAAAACTATGTGCCTGAGTTGTGGTGACCTGAGTGGAGAGATGCCAAATATCCAAAGGCTGCTGCTGGGCACCAGATTACTATCATACCAAGGAACTCCAAATGAATACATAAAGACATTCCAATTTCCACAGGGGAAATTGGGTGGGAGCAGACCGCTGAGGGGAGTGGTATTCCCTTCTCAGATGGAAGAGGGTGGGAGATCCCCTGAGTGTGTGTCACAATTGTGGTGGCTAATCAGAAGGAGTGTATTATGGGAATGGATATTATGAGTTCTTAGATATCAGTACCTATGTGGGGCCTTACCTATGCCAGTAGTTGTGGGTAGGACCAAATGGAAACCCTTGGAGTTACCTGAACCATCCTCTCTTATATGATTTTTTTTTGGTAGGGCAATGAGGGTTAAGTGACTTGCCCAGGGTCACACAGCTAGTAAGTGTGTCAAGTGTCTGAGGCTGGATTTGAACTCAGGTCCTCCTGAATCCAGGGCCAGCGCTTTAACCACTGTGCCATCTAGCTACCCCCTTCTTATATGATTTTTGTTGTTGTTGTTGTTTTGTTTTGTTTGTGGGGCAATGGGGGTTAAGTGACTTGCCCAGGGTCACACAGCTAGTAAGTGTCAAGTGTCTGAGGCTGGATTTGAACTCAGGTACTCCTGAATCCAGGGCCAGCGCTTTAACCACTGTGCCATTTAGCTACCCCCTTCTTATATGATTTAAAAAATACTTTTTAAGATTCTTTTTGGACTTGTGTCCAATTCAAATTTTTCTTTGAGGTTTTGCATGTAGCTATTTTGAATTTGTTGTCTTCTGAGTTTGTTTCTTGATATTTCCTGTCACCATGGTAACTTTCTTTGGTCAGGTTATTTTTTGTTATTGTTTGTTCATCTTCCCAGCCTATTTCTTTCTTTTAAAAAATTTGATAAACATTTTTACTTAAAGTTTTGAGTTCCAAATTCTATTCCTCCTGCCCCTCCCCCTCCCTGAGGTAGTAAGCAATTAGATATAGGTTATACATACAAAATTAGGTAAAAAATTGCCATATTAGTCTGTGTTCAATCGATATCAGTTCTTTCTTTGGAGGTGGATATTATGCTTCATCATTAGTCCTTTGGGATTGTCTTGGATCATTGTTATTGCTGAGAATAGTTAAGTCATTCACAGTTATTCATCAAACAATATTGCTCTCACTGTGCACAACATTCTTTTGGTTCTGCATACTTCACTATACATGAGTTCATATAAATCTTCCCAGGCCTGGCACCCTGAAATATAGACCCATCTTTAAAAAATTATATGTATACTTCTCAATTAGTAAAAATCTACCTCTTTCCCCCCAACAATTCCCTCTCCCCCTACAAATAAGAATAAAAAAAAATTCCCTGCTGTAAACATGTATAGTGAAGCAAAACACATTTATGTATTGAAAGTCCATGTCTTTATTTATTTATTTTTGGTGAGGCAATTGGGGTTAAGTGACTTGCCTAGGGTCACACAGCTAGTAAATGTCAACTGTCTCAGGTTGGATTTGAACTCAGGTCCTCCTGACTCCAGGGCCAGTGCTCTATCCACTGTGCCACCTAGCTGCCCCTGAAAGTTCATATTTTTAACATTAATATTTTCCTAGTGGTGTTGGATGTCTGTGTGACATGATATCTAACAATTTCCAAGTAAGTTATTCAAAGAATAAGAAAGGTGCATGGTGGATGGGAGAAGGCTACAAATTGTTACTAGTGAAGAATTACAATAAGAGGCATTGTAAACCTTGTTGTCCAAGAGATAAATAAATGTAAAAAAAGTTGGCTGCTCATGTGGCAAGAATTAACGATACTCCACATGTTTGGTGTAGCCCATGTTGAGGATTACAGGAAGGTCATGAACAAAAAATGTGCAGGGTGAGAGAATGTGAAAGGAAGGTATCCACATTTATGAGATTACAGATCCATCAAAATAACAAAAATCAATACTTACATGATTCATTTCATCCAATGATATGACTATTTGTTGGTTATTAGACAATAATCTCATATTCAGAGTATTCATAATAATGTTTATAGATGGTCTGAAAATAGCCTTTTCCATTATCACTGTAGAAATAGAAGTAGGCCATATTGTAATCAAGGGCCATTTTTCTTTTTTTTGTTTGTTTCATATGTTGCTTTGGCCAAGGAATTCATCATCTAATGGCCAACTTACATGCGAATGACCTCTCTCTGTTTAACTAGTTGGGCCTTGGATAGCAAACTCAGTTTCTATGACCATATAATAAGTCCTTTTTTGTTTGTTTGTTTGTTTGTTTGTTTTGTTTTGTAAGGCAATTGGGGTTGTGACTTGCCCAGGGTCACACAGCTAGTAAGTGTGTAAAGAAGTGTCTGAGGCCAGATTTGAATTCAGGTCCTCCTGAATTCAGGGCCAGTGCTCTATCCACTGCGCCACCTAGCTGCCCCCCTAATAAGTCCTTTGAAAATACAAAGTCACAAATATTTGAGGTATACAATGACATCTCCATATGACAAATGTGAGACAGCCTTTGATGAATTTAAAAATATTTGTTATTTTTTTGGTACAAGCCCTATAATGCCTATGTGTTAAGAAAACCAAGCACACTAAGATTGTTGCTTCATATAGCCATGTTTAAGGGAATTTCTTTTATTGATGTGAATCCACAATGTGTATACATCACTACAGTCCTATGTTACAAAATTCAAGGCTTATACTTATTATACAACTTAAGGAACTAGCTTACCTCTTAGCATCTTTTTACATATATTCTAAATATCTCTCCCCTCTTTGGTATTTTATATGCCTGAATTGGGAGAATAGAATATTTTGGAAAATGGAACCTTGAAATATGGTTTCATTAACTGAAATTGTTTTTTTCCCCCCAACCTTGATGACTTAAAAGTACAGGTTATTTATGATTTGTCCATTGATCTCTCAATTCCTCATAATTTCTTACTGAAAGTATAGTTTGGTTTGAAGAATAGATTCTATCAGCTCTTTACTAAATGTTCAGTAGAGTAAAAACACTGATGTTTAGTGTGCATGTTTTCATCAATACTTTTTTGGGGAAGCAGGCAATGAGGGTTAAGTGACTTGCCCAGGGTCACACAGCTAGTAAATGTCAAGAGTCTGAGGCTGGATTTGAACTCAGGTCCTCCTGAATCCAGGGCTGGTGCTTTATCCACTGTGCCACTTAGCTGACCCCTTCATCAATACTTTTTGACTAATTTTCATTGCTATCATATTCTTCTATACTTAGCATTTAGATAAACAATAAAGATTTAGATTTTTGTAGAGAAAACTCTTGCTCATCTGATGTTCATAATGGGTAGATTATTTATTTTAATATGTCATTGTATCATTAGCCTAGAATTTCTTGATTTAACATTATGCATTTGGTTAAAACAACAAATATGATCCTAGAATATATTATTACTAGGACTATAATGTGTGATGAGATACTTTCCCCATCAAGATGAGCTCTGGTCCAATCTTTACTAGTTTACTGAGTTGGGTTTCTCACCTTCACAATTTAGAGGAAAGTAGATAACTTGTCAAGGAAACCATAAAAGCCCAAAGGATGTTTAAAGGTTCGTAAAATGGATCTATAAGAAAGCCTAACTAAACTAGGTGACGCAGCAGATAGAGTACTAGATCTGAAGTCAGGAAGATTGATCTTCCTGAGTTCAAATCCGCCTGAGACACTTAATAGCTCTGTGACCCTCAGCAAGTCACTTAACCCTGAATGCCTCATCTACAAAATGAACTGGAGAAGGAAATGGCAAACCACTCCAGTATCTTTGCCAAGAAAACCACAGATGAAGTCACAAAGAGTTGGACATGAGTGAACAACAACAAACTGTACGTATCCTTTGACCCAGTGATACTATTACTAGGCTTATGCCTCAAAAAGATCAAATAAAGAGGAAAAAAACCTCATTTGTACAAAAATATGTATAGCAGTGCTTTTGTAGCAGGATAGATCTGGAAATGGCTGGACAAGTTATGGCATATAAATGTAATGATGTGTCGTAAGAAATGATGAAAAGGAAGTAGAAACCTGGGAAGACTTATGAACTGATGCAGAATAAAATGAGCAGAACCAGGTGAACAATTACACAATTACAATATTGTAAAGACAAACAACTTTGAAAGACTGAAGGACTCTGATTAATTAATAACCAGTTCCAATTCCACATGCCCTTATTTATTGGGTGGGCACAAGCAAAAGAGGTGCCACATCTTTTCTCAGCAGGAGAGGTTTAGAAAGCTCTAAACAAGCATAACGCTGGGGAGGCATCTTCAGAAATTCTGGGGCCAGAAAAGCCCTTAAGAATCTCCCAGTTGTTTCATTGTTTGGGGGCGGGAGGAGGGGACGAAGAGGATGAAAGGAGGAGAGATGATGCGAAACTGGAGAGAGAGAGATCCTTCACTGGGCTAACCGAGTGAGGTGTCTGGCGGCATCTTCGTGGGGTCAACTCCGCGGTGACCAGAGCTGCTTCCTCCAGCAACTGAGACCCGGGGGAACTGCGGCTGCAGCGGCCGCCTTTAGAAACCGGGTAGGGGAGTGCAGAGCAGGACTAGGAGGACGCGCTGCCTGGGGCTTAGCAGCGGCCGAGGACCAGGGAAGGAGAGCGCGCGGCGCACAGACCGGGGCGGCCTTGCAGGCGCCGTGAGAGCCCAGCGCTGCGCAAAGCCCAAAGCCCAAAGCCCGTTGCCGGGCAAGCCATGGCTACTGACAGTAAGTCTCTTGACAACGCAGATTTGGGGTGGGGGAGTGATTTGGGTAGGCGGGCCGATCTCCCAGTTAGTCATAAAGATAAATCCTTCCACTGGTCCCTTCCCCCATTTGCCTCCAGCTCCCCATCTGCCTCTCTGCCTCCCGGAGTTTGGGAAGCGAGCGAGAGATGTGCTACCTACCTCCCTGGCAACCGGTGCTTGGCACTGCATGTACACCAGCAAGGCTTCTCTGGCCCAGTTGCATATAAGTGTGGGATAGTGCTTGGTCCTTTGTGTGTGTGTGTGTGTGTGTGTGTGTGTGTGTAATGGTGCTTGGAAATTGTGTTTGATGCTTTCCACGGTGAAGTGGAGGTGGCTGTATGACGTTGGACAGATATTCTGGTTGGCCAGGTTGAGAAGCTACAAGTCCCTCTGAATGGCAGATCCCCAAGAGGCCCTCCTAACTTTCTATGCATCAGTTAGACTCCCCATGTGTTTTTGGTTTGAGGTTTATCTTGTCCACAAAGAATTCCTGTTTGGGTTCCTTGTCTGTCTTTTAATTTTTTTTTTTAATTTAGTGAGGCAATTGGGGTTAAGTGACTTGCCCAGGGTCACACAGCTAGTAAGTCTTAAGTGTCTGAGGCTGGATTTGAACTCAGGTACTCCTGACTCCAGGGCCAGTGCTCTATCCACTGCGCCACCTAGCTGCCCCCTTTTAATTTTTTTAAACTAAAAAAATTAAAAAAAATTAAGTGTGATACTTTTGAGCCTTGACTGGTGTACAAGACCTAGACCCTAAAAATTTTCCTCAAAGGCAAGAACTTGTTGCAGCTAGGAAGTGATTAATAGTGAATTACATGTAGTGAGAAAAAACAATGCTGAAACTATTGAATGGAGGAGGGTGAGGTTATTGTGCTGACATTGTTGACACTTTAGCATCACTGGTTGTTTTCTGCACTTTTGAGAAATATAATCACATTTATGAAAACCCATTATGTCAGGAGCTTATGGTAAATTCCCTTAGCCTCCATACATTCATACAAGAAACATTTATTAAGGGTTCCTTGTGTGCAGAACATCTAGTTAGCTGTAGGGCACACACAAGGATGAAATTGATGTGGTTCCTTGCTCTGGAGGTGCTTATACTTCAGTAGGGGATAAAACACCAACTAGGGACCAAGCTAGATTCTTATGTGTGGGGTCTTAAAGGATGGTTGTTACCCATTTGGAGGCTCAAGAAAGAGGAAGCTCAAGGAAGGCCTCTTGGAGGAAGTGGCTACTTCTCAGTGTCTTGAAGATCTGACTGACCCAAAGAAACCCTATGGTGTTAAACTGGGAAACTAACTGCAGAGAAGAACTGCAGTTTTTGGGAATAGGCTTAGGGAACTCTGGGAATGTCCAGCTGTTGGAACAAGCCATCCTATAGGAGAATCCATGTGCCCTCTAGACTTTCTTAAGATATTCTTTATAGCTCAATTTCTTAAACTGTAGATCACATAACTGAATGTGGGAGTCCCCCCAAATTTGACAACAGTAAAAAGTTATGCATATCCATTTTATATACATATTTAGCTGGGTTCATAATTTCTTGGGTGAAAAAGGGTTGTGAATAGAAAAAATTTAAGAAGCCCTGCTCTATATTAATTAAATCTTTCACTTTTATTACAAACTTATTTTAATACACAAAGAAAACAAAAAAAGATTGAATATGAAACTATGAACTTCTATTATGTATGGCTATCTCCATACTAGATACAATGTGTGTTTTTTTTAACATACCTAAAATTTAACATGGCAGCTCAAACCCTCCCCTGCTTGTCTGTGTCCCCTTCTGAACTTCTTTCTGTTGTCTGTTTACTTTAGATGACTCACATATGCTATTTTCTTTTTTCCTTCTTTTTTAGTATTCCTAAATCTCCCCATTTTGTTTTCACATCAACCGTGGAAGGCAGGTGCTATTATTATCCCCATTTTACAGATGAGGAAATTGAGAAAGGTAAAGAATAAGTGACTTACCTATGGCCAAACAGCTTAGGAGTTTCTGAGGTTGAATTTGAACTTATCTTCCTGGCTCCAGGTCTAGTGCTTGTATACACTGGGTCATCTACTAACTGCCTCTATTACTGAAAATCATCATGATAATGCAACATTTTTTGATATGGTTGTTGATAGCTTGTATTTCTTCACTTGAGAAGTGACTTTTCATATCCCTTGACCATTTATCTCTTGGAGAATGGCTCTTGTTCTTATACATGTAAATCAATTCCCTATACATCTTGAATATCACACCTTTATTAGAGAAAGTTGCTGTAAAGATTTAAAAAAGCTGTTTATTTTCTCTTTTTAACTTGATTAATTTTATTTCTATAGAAACTTTTCAGGGTTATTTAATTAAACTTGTCCATTGATTAATTTTTTTTAATAATAAACTTTTTTATTAATAGTTTTGGGTTCCAATTTTTATCCCTCTTTCCTTGCCTACCCACTCCCCTCCCTGAGGCGGCAAACAATCAGATATGGGTTATATATGTAGGATTATGTAAAACATTACCAAATTTGTAATTTTCTACAGCAAACTTGATTAAAAGAAAAAAAATGAAAGTGAAAAATAGCATGCTTCAGTCTGTTCCATCAATATCAGTAGTCCTTTGGGATTGTTTTAAATCATTGCATTGTTGAGAATAGTAAAGTCATTCATAGTTCTTCATCAAACAATATTGCTGTTTCTGTGCATAATGTTTCTCTTAGTTCTGATCACTTCACCAGTTCATACCAGTTCATTTCATCAGTTCATACAAGTCTTTCCAGGTCTTTCTGAAATCATCCTGCTTGTCATTTCTTTTAGCACAATAATATTCCATCACCATCATATACCACAGTTTGTTTAGCCATTCCCCAATTGATGGGCATTGCTTTGATTTCCAATTCTTAGCCACCACAAAAAGAGCTACCATAAATATTTTTATGCAAATAGGTCTTTTTATCTTTTGGGGGATACCATTGATTAACTCATTTTTTATTTTTATTTTTAAGTTTAAAAAAATTTTTTAGTGAGGCAATTGGGGTTAAGTGACTTGCCCAGGGTCACACAGCTAGTAAATGTTAAGTGTCTGAGGCCAGATTTGAACTCAGGTACTCCTGACTCCAGGGCCGGTGCTTTATCCACTGTGCCACCTAGCTGCCCCTTTATCTTATATTTTTTAAATAGCATTGAATGGTTTTCAAGATTACTTCTTTATAACACAGTTTGGGATCTAGGCCTTCTTCCTCTTTCCCTTTTCCTTTTTAAATTATTTTCTTGGGGATTCTTGATATTTTTATTCCTCTGAAAAATTTAATGAGAATAATCCACACACTGATGAAGGTATGAGAAGGAAATATAGGCAGGGTTTGGGAAACAATATTCTGTAGAAGACTATAGTTTTAAAATCATGCAATTGACAAAGGTGGGTAGAGAATGCAAGATCCCACAGTGATTATTATTTGTTGAATATAAAAAACATTGATTCAGGTAGACCAAGATGTCACCTTAAAGGCTCTGCTCCAAGCTGGCTCTTGAGCATATGTCAAAATAATACTGGACTCTTTGAAAGATGTAAAAAATGTACAGGAAGGGGAAAGGGGCCTTTACACATAAAAATATTTATAGTAGCTCTTTTTGGGGTTGCAAAGAACAACACACTAAGAAGGAACCCATCAATTAGGACACAGGGCAGGAACTTGTGGTTTGAGGGCAAAACTGGTTCACTGCCTATTTTGTAGTATCTGAGAAATTATTATTTCTCAGCTAATAATAAATAAATAAAATTATTTTATTAATAAAATTATTATTATACTATTATGGTTTTTACATTTTACAATAAAATAAAACTTAAAAATCGAAAAACCAGTCATAGTTTATGGGCTGTACAAAAAAAAGTGGCAGATCTACCTGTATGATCTTCAACAAGTCATTTAACCTGCATTGCCTCCCCCAAAAAAATTCAAAGGAAAAAAAACCCCAACAGCAGGTAGCCAGCCAGATTTGGCCTGGGGATTGTAGTTTGCTGACCCTGAGTTTAGAGAATGGCTGATCAAATTATGGAATATGAATGTCATAGAATGTTATTTATGTTATAAGAAATGATGAGTGGGAAAGACTTGTATAGACTGATGCAAAATGAGATGGCGAGTTCTTCCCCAGTACCTCTACTTTGGGAAGCGACCTAGGCCAGTCAGCCCTGGTTCCCCTTTGAGCTTCTGACTTTCTAGATTTTAACATTGTGGTCCTCAGTGGGTACCTCCTCTTGCTTTTTTTCCTTTTTAGCTCCTCCTTGTGCTTTGCCTTCTCCCATTAGAGTGAATGCTCTTTTAGGGCAAGGATTACCTTTTTTTTTTTTTTTTTGCAGGGTAATGGGGGTTAAGTGACTTGCCCAGGGTCACACAGCCAGTGTCAAGTGTCTGAGGCCACATTTGAACTCCTGAATCCAGGGCTGGTGCTTACTGCGCCACCTAGCTGCCCCCAAGGATTACCTTTTTGCTTATATTTATTTCTTTAGTACTTAGTACAGTACCTTGCATATAATAAGCATTTAGTAAATGCTCATTGCCTTGCTTTGCCATAAACTTAAAAAAAATTAAATTTAGAAAAAAAATTTTGAAACTGCCATAGGGTGCATAAACTTTTAAAATGACCATCTGATTATTAATATAAATCAGAACATACATCAGGGCTATTCAAGCCTTTAACACAAGAGCATTGCAGAATCCAAATAGAAGAGGGATTCTCTATAAATGGTGAGGTCCTACAGTTGCTCCTGTTTTTAGATAACATTCTGTTGATTTCCTAAAGCCTAAGAACATTCTAAAGCCTCCTAAGTGAGATCTATAACAATTATGAAGAGCACAGCTTTGTTATCCACCCAAGAAAAAAAAAGAATAAAGAATTTCTAAATCATAACAAATTATTCATATATATTTTATTTTTTCCAATGACGTGTAAAGATGGTTTTCAACATTCATTTTTGTAAGATTTTGAGTTCCAAATTTTTCTTCCTCCCTCCCTTTCCCTCTCCCCGCCTCCCACCCCAAGTAAGCAATCTGATGTAGGCTATACATTACAATTATGTTAAACATATTTCCACATTAGTAATGTTGTGAGAGAAGAATCAGAACAAAGGGAAAAAACCACAAGAAAGGAAAAACAACAACAAAAAATCCAACAATAAAAGTGAAAATAGTAAGGCATAACAAATTCTACTTCCCTCAATTTAACTCTGAGAATATGTTTCTTGTAAACAACATATTATTGGATGCTTTTTTATAACTTATTCTGCTATACTTTTTCTTTGTATGGATGAGTTTATTCTAACTCACTTTATGGTTAAGATTATTTACATTTTCCTTCCATCATATCTCTTATACTTTCCCCCCTTTTTCCTCTCACCCCTCATCCAGAACTCAATCTCTGGTTCTTACACGTTCTTTCTTTCTTTCTTTTTAGCTCCCCTTTATAATGAACCCTCAGAAACTGAAGTTTGATTTTGTTGTGACTGTTCATTCTTTTGGTACCCTCCTTATAATATCCTGTCCCCTTTCACTGTCCTCTCCTGTTTCCTTGTTTTTCCTATTGAATGTAATGTATTTCTACATCAAATTCTTGTCTCTTTCTGTCTGTCTGTCTTTCTCCCCCTAATTTATCCCAGTTCAAATAAGAGTGAGGTTATCAGAATGCTACCCCCCTCAACCTGTCTTCCATATTTTGTATTATCTTCTTTTCACGAATCCCAATTATGAGAAAAGTAAATTCCTACTGTTTCTTTCTTATTTCTTCTTTATAGTGTTTCTTTTTCCTCTCACCTTTCTTAACTCCACCCCAAAAGATCAAAATCACAACCTGTTCCCTATATTTTTCTTTTTTTTTTTTTTTGTGGGGCAATGGGGGTTAAGTGACTTGCCCAGGGTCACACAGCTAGTAAGTGTCAAGTGTCTGAGGCCGGATTTGAACCCTATATTTGTCTTTTTTTTTTTTTTTTGGTGAGGCAATTGGGGTTAAGTGACTTGCCCAGGGTCACACAGTTAGTAAGTGTTAAGTGTCTGAGGCCAGATTTGAACTCAGGTACTCCTGACTCCAGGGCCGGTGCTCTATCCACTGCACCACCTAGCTGCCCCCCCTATATTTTTCTTTTAAAAATCTCTTTGTGACTTTTGAATCATGAAGGGATGTTTGAGCTTCTCCCTTTATTAGAATATGTGTACTTCATCAATGTCTAACCCCTTTTAATTGCCCAAATGAATTACTTTTCTGGGTTTCTCTGGCCTCTTGTGTTTGTAATTTACTCAGTTTTGGTCTTCAGCAGGAGTGTTTGAAAGTCCTTGATTCTAACAAAAATCCATTTTTTCCTCTGGAGGGTTTGAATAATTTTCAGGGAATCTGTTACTTGGGTAAGGTTTTCCCACTTTCTCCTTTAACCAATTTATGCTTTTTTCAAATTTATTATGATTTTTTAAAGCTCGTCCATCACTTCTTCTGGCCACTTTTGTAGTCATTGTATCCAAGCCATCACATCCACTGAAATTCTGCTTGTAGTTCAGAGGATCATAAGAATATAGATTTAGGGTTGGAAAGGACCTTAGATGAGGAACTGTGGTCAAGTGAATTTGTCAGACAACTAGCATTTGACTTGCCTAGGGTCACATAGGTACTAAATATCTATGGAAGGTTTTGAATACAGCTCTACCAGACTCCAAAATCAGAATTCCATCCATTTTGCATGCTTGGAATTTCTTTAGTCCTTCCACTGCAGAATATTCCTGGTGTTGGCTCTTCTCTCCTTCAAGAACGGATGCTTTCCCCAGAATTCCGAATTCATTAGTTCACTAGAGTTGTTTTATTTATTAGGATCATTGCTCATTGTCTTGTGTTTGAGGAAGAACATAGAACACAGTCATAAACTGTGACTCCTGGGCTCCTCTGAGGAATCATCTCTTCTTGCTGATATGTGCTTGTATCCACCACTGCCACAGGGTGGAGAAGGGGAGAGAATTCTAAGGAAGGGAAAGTGGTGGATATGTTCTCAAAGACAAAGAGTTGAAAGAGAGAGTAGAGGTGGAGTTATTTCTACTCTTTTAAAAAATAGATCACTAGGGGCAGCTAGGTGGTGCAGTGGATAGAGCACTAGCCCTGAATTCAGGAGGACCTGAGTTCAAATCCAGCCTCTACTTGACACTTAGCAGCTGTGTGACCATGGGCAAATCACTTAATCCCAATTGCCTTACCAAAAACAAACAAACAAACAAACAAAAAACCCAAAAAACCAAACCAAAACAAAAAAACAAACAAAAAATAGATCACTGGGTGGAGTGGGACAAAGGTAGTTCTTTCTGCCTCAGATGCCAGTCATTTTCATGCAACTCTAATTAGTAGCTATGTCCTAAAGCACCAAACCCAGGATGCATGTCCAGTAGTACCACAAGAAATACCCCTTTCTGACAAATATCTATGATCAGTAATTCCATCAAATAGATAGTACGATTGAACTGATCAGGGGTTTCCTTGTCAACTCTCTGTTATATGTACTTAAAATATTTTGATGACAACCTCAGCTAACAAAGAAAAAACAACATTGGCAAGATTATATTTATATATGCTATACTATATTATTTAAGACCAAGTTCAAAGGTAGGAATTGAGTTTGTAAAAGATGTTCAGCTCTTCAATTAAAATTTCTTTATCACTTGCAAGAATTATCTTTTCATTTGAGATATTTGACAGTTTCTGACATCTTTATTGAGATAAAAAAATTGAAAGAAAAGGCAGAAGAAAAGGGATCAGTAAGTAAATGGAAAGAATGACAATTATCTCTATTGTAAAGTAATGTTTCTTGAAGTATTTGAACTCCATGTGTTCCCTAGTAACAAGGACTAATACTTTTTTTGCTTTTAATAAGAATTTTTTCCTTTCTCTTCCTTTTATAACATTTCTGTGATAACTTACCTTTTGGATGCTTTTTTCAAAGTCACTTTTGTCTGTTTCTCTTAATTTAAAAATTTTAAACTTGACAAATATCATCAGATATGAAGTTTTTCATATAAAAGAACAGAAAATAGAATTATATATTAAATAACTTCTCTTTATTATAGCTTGCATTTTAAAGTATGTACTAATTTCAACATATTTTAGGTTTAAAGTCTCTGGCCTCTACTGTCTTTTAGTAGAGATAATACTAATTCTCTCTGTATGTATATATAATATACATACATATATATACACATATACATGTATACACACATACACACACATATATTACTATACTAAGGAATGGTCTACTTCTTGTTTTTTTTTCTAGTGGGTATACCAATATAAAATATTGATATTATTTCATTATATATGGTGACTAGAATCATAATGTAGTTTCCTTGCTTATCTCTTTCATCAGTATCAATTCTTATTACTAGATATGTGATTCTGTGATTCCTGTCTTCCTCTGTTCTCTTGTCTATAAAATGGGGTTAATAAAACCACTTAGCTCCCATGGTTATTGTGAGGATAAAATGAATTGATATTTGTAAAGCACTTTATAAACCTCAAATCTCTCTATAAATCCTATCTATTATTATTAATTGTTATTTTGTTATTGCCTCGTCTGACATCATGATTGCTACCCCTGCTTTTAAAAAATTTCTGTAGCAGAATATATTTTATTCCAACCTCTCATTTTAATTTTGTATTTATATTTCAAATGTGTTACTTGTAAATAGTATGTCCAGTAGAGATCTTATACTAAATATGTCCAAAACTGAACTCATCTTTTCCACTTAGAGCTACTCCCAATCTTTTTCCAAACTTCCTAATTATTGTCAAGGGCTTCACCAATGCTTCACAACCTAGGTGTCATTCTTGAATCTTCACTCTATCTCACCTGCTTTATCTGATCTATTGCCAAAACTTAGGGATTTTACCTTTGCAACATCCCTGTAATACACTCCCTTCTTTCCGTTGACACTGCCACTACCCTGGTGTATGCCCTCATTATCTCATGCCTGTACTATTGCAATAGCCTGCTCAGTAGTTTTCCCCCCACTCTAGTCCATCCTCTGCTCTGCTACTAAAGTGATTTTTCTAAAGTACAGGTGCAACCATGTCACTACCATATCCAATAGACTCTGGTAGCTCCCTATCAACTCCAAGATTAAATGCAAAATTCTCTGTTTAGTGTTCAAAGCCCTTCCTATCCCAGTCTTACACCTCACTGACACTTTTCCATCCAGTGACAGTTTCTCCTGGCTGTTGTTTAACAAAGAAGACCCTCCATTTCATAGCTCTGAGAATTTTCTCTGGTTATTCTCCATGTCTGGAACATTCTTCCTCTTCTCTGCCTCCTGGCTTCCTTCAAGTCCCAGCTAAAATCCATTTTCTACAGGAAGCCTTCCGTAACCCCTCTTAATTCCAGTTCCTCCCCTTTGTTAATAATGTCCTATTTATCCTGAGATAGCTTGTTTATACATATTTGTTTGAATGTTGTATCCCTATTAGATTGTGAGCTCCTTGAGGGCAGGGGCTGTTTTTTGCCTCTTTTTGTATTTCTAGTGCTTAGCACAGTGCCTGGCATGTGGTAGAAGCTTTTTTTTTTTTTTTTTTGGTAGAAGTTTAACAACTGCTTATTGACTAACTGATTGATTCCTGAACTTGTTCTTCCTGCTGGGTGAATTAGGATGGTGTTTCTACTCCCTTTTTCTCTCTTTCTATTTCTTTGTTGGAACTTGGGCAAGACCATGTATATTACTGATGGCTCCTTGAGAAAATGCTAGAAACATCCATGAGGAAAGAAAGAGTGGGACAAGTCATCTTCAGGGAGATGGAGTGATTTAACTAAATGAAAACTTGAAAGGCTCTGTAAGAAACAGGTAAACTAAGACAGGACTCCTGGTCTGGTGCAAAGCAGGAAGACCATTTTATAATGGTCTTGTAAGAAAGGGCACACACTTCAAAAGAAGTTGTGGAGCATGAGCTTGTTGCAGGGGCCTTTTTATATCACGTCCCTAACTCAGAGATTCCCTTTCTCGTTTCACTGTTAACTGGCTACTCCAGATGGACACTCTTTACTAAACATGTATCCCCCGCCCATGGGACAACTACTGGATTGGGATTTCTCAATTCTCCTGCTATCTGACTTTAGATAACTAATTGCAATCTCAGCATGAAAAGGAAGAGAAGGGGGCGGGGCGGGGTGGAGTGGTGATGGGGGTGGGTGGTGGTAGCGGAAGGAAGCCCCTGGGGCTTGAACAATGTGGCCTGCCTAATCTGAGGTGAGTACGTTTCATTTATTTCTCTCAGCTCATTTCTTTGTAACCCATAGGGTAACTTTCTGTCATCTCACCTTACATCTTAGCATGTGGTAATCCTTCCTGATGGGGAGAGAGAATTTGGGGAAATGCCAGTATTGTCTAATCAAAAGGAATATTCTCCTCGTACTCATAAAATTTTCTTTAATATTGACTAAAGTTATAGCATCAAATATATCCTTTAACCTCTTTATTTCCACATATGCAACACATATATATGTATATATACTATCTAAATATGTGTATATAGGTATATATGTATATGTACATGTATATCAGTGGGTTGTCCTTTGTTCTTGAAGAGGACCAAAATGACATCAATATGTTGATGCCAAGTACAGTGTACAGTGTGTGTGACTGTGGCTGATCAGACCAATGTGAGCTCAGAAGGCTTTACCACAAGTTGGGCACAAATAGTCCACATGAACATTTGGAGTGGAGATGTCTGTCTGTCTATCTATCTATCTATCTATCTATCTATCTATCTATCTATCTATCTATCTATCTATCTATCCATCCATCCATCCATCCATCCATCCATCCATCCATCCATCCATCCATCCATCCATCCATCCATCTATCTATCTATCTATCTATCTATCTATCTATCTATCTATCTATCTATCTATCTATCTATCTATCTATCTATCTAATTAGCACTAGTCAGAAAGATGGTAGGATTTGGAGCCAGGAAGGATTTTTGAGGCTATAAAGTCCAACTCTTTCACTTTACAAATAAAGAAACAAGCACAGAGAGGTTAAGTCATTTGCTTAGGGCCACACAGCTGATAAATGTCTGAAGTAGGATTTAAATTCAGATCTTTCTGACTATAAGTTCACCATTTAATCTACTACATGAAGAGATCAGCCTACACTAGTAGCCTTTATTAAATGCCTATTGCATGCAAGGAACTGTGCCAAACCTTCTAAACTGGGTAGACGATGGAGTTTACATTCTAATGAATATACTCTCTAGAGACTTTGCAAGACTCTTATGGAAAAAAGAAAGAAATAACCAGGTGCCAGATAAAACAGGCCTGGAGTGAATAAACACATCTCTGGGCACTGGCACAGGCTCAGGTCCTTTCTCCTAAACAAATCCTTAACTGAATCCCTTCGATTTTTAGTGATCTAGTATTCTCTCTCTCTTCAAATTATTTTGTGTTGACTTGTGTCTTGTTCATGTATCAAATATTTTTTCCTCCCATCTTTTTCCTCTCCTCCCGCCAATCTCCTTTAGGGCAGACACTGAATTCTCTTTTGGATTGGACTAGTATTGCAAGGGATTTATGACTTTCAGACTGAGTTATTTTTGCTCCACCCAGCCCCACTTGGCATTGTGATACATGGATATACCAAGTCCTGAATAGAGGATTCATTAATAACATCCACAAAATGAATAGTATTTGCTCATGGTTTTAAACTTGGGCATACGTATGTGTGTTGCTGTATTTTTACTTGTACATGGTCATAAAGAATCATAGAATTTATTTATTCATTCATTCATTCATTCATCTATCTATTTATCTATCTATGCAGGGCAATGAGGGTTAAGTGACTTGTCCAGGGTCACACAGCTACTAAGTGTCAAGTGTCTGAGGCTAGATTTGAACTCAGGTCCTCCTGAAACCAGGGTTGGTGCTTTATCCACTGTGCCACCTAGCTGCCCCCAGAATCATAGAATTTATAGTTGAAAGAAATTTTAGGAATTACCTAGTCCTTTTGCCTCCTTATACAAATGAGTTCACTGAGTTGCAAAGAGGAAAAATGACTTGGCCATGGTCACACAGCTAGTAAGTAGCAGAGGCAAGCCATTTGATTCCAAATCGTGTGTACTTTCTATTCTATTATCCTGTCTCTCTAAGCTTCTATAATAACATCCTAATATACAACATGGTAGGTATACTCTAGACAAGCATGAGCCAACAGGTAAATAACCTTGGCCTCCCCCACCAATTTATCTCTGAGAAGGCCTCTAATCTCACTGAGGATTCAAGTTTTCATTGATTGCTGTCATCCTGTAGAACATCTTCTTGTTCTAGACATCTAGGGGTTCAACTGTTCTAGGCTATCCTCACTGAGGGAGTTGTGGCACTCTGTGCCAGTTTTGGGTAGTCTTGACAATTTCTCATATTGAATTAAAACTCTTTTGGAGACTTCCCTGCTCTAGGAGGACACATGAGGCAGGAGATGGCACCAGGACCCCTTCAGCTTATCCTGGGATAATTTTTAGAACTTTCCCAAACCTTATGCTACATCTATTCCATGTGCATCATTTTATTTTACCAATGAATACTTGGCTTATTGATTCCTATTGCTTTTTTCAGTCTTTACCGGTTTTCTTGTCTAAGTCTCTGTCACCTAGATTTTTTTTTTTTGGTATGTCACCTAGATTCTTGAAGAAGGGATTCTAGGTTTCCAACTCCCCCACCTCTCCCCCTTCCCTGCTTTGCTGTCTCTAAAAACGCCGATAAGTCCTTATTTAGGTTTTTCCTGCTCACTATTAAATGAAAACATTCAGAGATTTAGTATAAACAAAAGAAGACAAGGTATATGAGTCTTAAAAGTTTTCTCTGGGGGGCAGCTAGGTGGTGAAGTGGGTAAAGCATCGGCCCTGGATTCAAGGGAACCTGAGTTCAAATCCAGCCTCAGACACTGGACACTTACTAACTGTGCGACCCTGGGCAAGTCACTTAACCCTCGTTGCCCGCCCCCCCCCCCAAAAAAAAGTTTTTTCTGGTCTTCATGTAAATGAAGCTGGAGCTAGGCCTACATCTTTCTTAGCTCTTATCCCTACCCCCATCACCATTTTCAATCTAATCTACTTCTTCCAGATCTTGTCCCTGGGGTCAACTGGCCTCAATTATATCCACTTTAATAATAACTCACAATTGCGTAATACTCTAAGGTTTAGAGGTGCTTTTCCTGCAAAACTCTCTGAGGTAGGTAGTGTGAGAATAGCATTCTCTTGTTATTGCTGAGTATCACCTGCTCTGAACCTGTACTGATGGGGACCAGACTCTTATGGATAAGCTAGCCCCATCCTAAGAGAAAGGAAAAGCAGAAATGACACAAGAGCCAGTAAACTGGGTAAGCACACAGGATCACTTTGTTTTCTAAGCACTTATTATAATAGTTATGGATAACTATTGCATTGCTAACCTTTGTGTGTTGTACAAATTCAGTGGAGAGATATAAAAGGTGAATTACTAGGAGAAGCAGTGATTAGCTGACTATGACCAAGAGACAAGGCCTTCATTATTTTTCCTTTCCATTGCTTCTTATGGCCCAGTTTGAAAGTGTGGTAGGAACACTATCCACCATGAAGGTAAGATTAATTTTTCTTCCCATAAAAGGCAGGAAATATTTCCCCAACACTTAATTGGTTTAGGAGGTTAAAAGGTTCAAGTTGTGATGACAACTTTCTGCTTGCCTAAAAGAGACCGATCTATGAAAAGTCAGTGTTCCTTAAACTTGGCAGATGTCCCACTGCTATTTGAGTGACTACACTTTGTTAAACCCTAATGATAAGATGCTGTGTTTTATGGAGATATAATGTAGGATGGGGAAGGGAATGTATACCTGAACCGGTCCATTGTGTTTGCTGAGTATCTTTGCCATGTTGTAACTAAGTAGATTTTCTTTTGCTATCAGGTGGTCTACACACGTCTCATTTTGTTTTACTCTTAAACCTGAATTACTCAACTCACTTATATTGCCTTGGCCTATAAATTTTTGTTATAGAGGGTAGTTTTGGACAGAAATCATATTGTGATATGCATTGTGATTAAAGTGGGAGTAAAGGCAATTGCTGATGCAGAGTGTGTGGTGATCAGAGAGTCAGATATAAGTTAGTGCAAACATGTCACAATTTTATTTTGTTTAGTTCCAAATTCTCTCCCTCCCCACCACCTTCCTTTCTCTCACACTTTGAGAAAGCAAGAAAAATAAAACCTATTACAAATATGTATAGACAAGCAAAGCAAATTCTTAATTTAGTCATGAACTCACCCCGCCCACAAGGGCTTCAATTTGTACTTTAAGTCCATCTGCTCTCTACCTGGAGGCAGGTAATAGGTTTCATCATGAATCTTCTGAAACTGTGGTTGATTCCATTGTATTTATTAGAGTTCTTAAATCTTGCAAGGATGTTTGTCTTTATAGTATTGTTGATATTATATAAGTTGTTCTCCTGGTTCTGCTCATTTCACTTTGCATCAGTTTATACAAGTCTTTCCAGGTTTTTCTGAAACCATCCCCTTCATTTCTCACAGCACGATAATATTCCATCACTTTTATATGCCATAACTTATTCATCTATACCCTAATTGGTGAGAATCCCCTTACTTTTGAATTTTTTGACACAATGAAAAGAGATGCTGTAAATATTTTTTCACATGGATGCTTTTCCATTTTCTATGATCTCTTTGGAGTATAGACCTACTAGACCTAGTGCTTGGTCAAAAGGAATATATACACAAGTTAATAGTTTTTACTGGCTGACATTTATAAAGTGCTTTAAAATTTTCAAAGCACTTTACATTTATTATCTAGTGTGTTTATGGTGGATGTAAAATAGCACTAAATAAAGAGAATCAAGGTTAGAAAAATAGTTGGATTGGACTCTGAATTGGGCACAGCAAGGTGGTGAAGAGGATAGAACACTGGACTTGGAATCAGGAAGACTCATCTTCTTGAGGTCAAATCTTGCCTCAGACATTTATAGCTGTGTGATCCTGGGTAAGTTACTTAAACCTATTTGCCTCAGTTCCTCATCTGTAAAAATGAATTGGAGAGGGGAAGCTAGGTGGTGCAGTGGATAAAGCACCAACCCTGGATTCAGGAAGACCTGAGTTCAAATCCAGCCTCAGACACTTGACACTTACTAGCTGTGTGACCCTGGGCAAGTCACTTAATCCCAAATGCCTCACAAATAATAATAATAATAAAAAATAAATAAATCAATAAAAAATAAAAAAGAGCTGGAGAAGGAAGTGGCAAACCACTCTCGTATCTTTACCAAGAAAACCTCAAATGGAGTCACGAAGAGTCAGATACGACTGAACAACAACAACATTGCAGAGCTTCCTGGAAGAGATCTTTAACTGGTCAAAAGTGTTTCCTGTTCCAAATAGGAAAGACTGAAGTGGATGAAGAATCTTCCTTTCATTTTAGATAGCTTATGCATCTATTGCTCAAATAATGACATTTGTTTGGATGGATTAATTATAGAGCATGTTCTTCAGCATGTATATGTGGGACAGACAGTACAATTGGATAACATATTGAGCCCAGAATTAAATAGAAGAAGGAATAGCATGCTAGGCTGCTTTTGGGAAATTCCTGAACCCTTTTACTGATATGAAACTTTTTTTTCCACACATCATAGGCCCATCTTTTTAATACTAACATTCCACCAGTATTGTATGAGATATAGAACATAGTTGCTAAAGAATTGAAAATGAATATCACACAGAAGGAAATGGATGAGTCTATGGTCAGTGGTTTTCTGGCAAATGATTAACAATTGGCTCTCCCAGAAAAACAAAAATATAAATACATAACACAATTTTAAGTATAATATGAACTATTAACATTTTCTCCATTACTCTCTCATATAGACAATGAACAAAACAATAAGTCAAGCCTGGATTTGTAGCCTTTGATGATTTCTGACATAGAAATACCATGAAAATGTAACAATTAGGATGTATGGTGTGTTACAGGAGGACTAACACCTTTGGTGTGAGGGCTTGCTGAATTCTTTTCAGAGCTGCCCATCCACCTTTGCTGCCTATATGGCACTCAATTTTCACCTGTGGCTCCAAGAAGCTATATTATGAGCAGTGGCCATAACCAGGTAGACCATCTTGGCAGCTTGATCAGACATTGTAGATACTAAAGTCATCTACTGCATTCAGGGCCATAGCCTTGTCTTGCCACTGGACTTAGATGACTATGGAAGAGAGAGTGAGGTTGATGACTTTGTGCAACTCAGCTTCACTTAAATCCAATTCACAGAGAACTGAAGACATTACCCTGTGATGTCACTGGTTCTCTTCAAAGTTGAAGGACAAACAACAACACAACTGACTCCATCTCACCCCCTGTATATGGTAGTTGTGATCAGGCTGCAATATATAAGGAGTGAAGAATTTTGAAAAGAAATAGGAATAAAAAGTGTCATCAGGAAAATGGGTGATGAGTTGATAGGGTGAAGGGTAACAAATAAAGTAGCTTGGGCAGGTACTCTACTGGTATTCTTACAGTGTTAGGAGAAGTCAAGGAAGGCCTCTAGTCCTTTGGGAGGACTGCTGTGGGAAATTGATGGGAGAACATGGACAAGGTTGATGGGTTGTAATCTGAAATGTTGGGGAGACAGTGAAAATGATGAGGTCACAAATCTATTTAAGTATCCAAATATCTATCTAACGTTTAAAATTTTCAATTACACTTTCCTAATTGTCTTTGAAATGCCTCCACACGACCTATTCTGTGTTAAAAGATAAATACCATCCTCATATATTTTGCACTTTAATTAACATTTTTATTTGCTTATATTTAAAAAATAAGATCATAATATATATATATATATATATATATATACTATATGTTTTGCCATTATAATCAATCATCATAACTATTTCTCTCCATCCCACTTCCTTCCCATGATATTTACTCTTCTTTTTACCTATTCCTCCTCAGAGATGTTTTACTTCTGACTATCCTCTCCCTCGCTTTGCACTCCCTTTTTTGGCCCTTCCTTCCTTATCCTCTTCTCCTCCTATATATGTATGTATTAAGTGCTACATAAATATCACTTGCTATTATAAATCTGATTTGTTTTATTTCTTGTTTTGCTTAGGTTGCAAATATATGCTATGTTTCATGGCTATGTTAGATAGCTGGAACATTAATCAAAGAGTGTAAAATAATTAAGGGGATAGAGAATAGTATTATAAATACTTGGCCTGCCTACCTTTCTCCACCAGAAAGGAGAGGAATCTTCTTAACTTTATAGTACTATGACTGTATTTCTTCCACTAGAAAGTGTTATAAGCTAACAATCTCTTTACTTCAAGATCTTTTTGTCAGTAATGGTGAGACTCAGTGAATAGATACAGTTTTGCTTGAGAAAGAGATTGTTAAGGGGAAATATGAGGGCAATGATGTTTATGAGTTAGGATAGCCAATGACAGGGTCTTCCCTTGACTTCTATGAGTATTTTTTTTTGAATAGAATTTTATTTTCCAAAATATATGTAAAAACAAAATTTTAACATCAATTTTTAAAAAACTTTGTGTTCCAACTTCTCTTCCCCCCTCCATTCCCATCCCCCACCCACAAGAACTCAAGCAATTCAAAATAAGTTATATATGAGTAGTCATGGAAAAATTCCCATATTAGCTAGTTGTGAGAGAAAACAGTAAAAAAAAACCCCAAACTTCTGATTAAGGAATTGTCAAAGAGGAAATGAAAAAAAATTTTTTAAATGTGTTTCCATAGGTTTTCAGATTATATCAGTTCCTTCTCTGCAGATGAGCTGCAATCTTCCTAAGTCTTTCAGGGTTGTATTGGATCATTGCCTTGCTGAAAATAACCACATGCTTCCCAGCAGATCATCCTCCACTATTGCTGTTATTTTGTATATAGGACATTTCACTCTGCTTCAGTTCATGTAGGTCTTTCCAGGTTTTTCTGATAGTATCCTGTTCATCATAACCTTTATATAGTACCTTAAGCTTGACAGAGAATTTTCTTCATAAAAGCCCAGCAAAGTAGGTACAATATGTTTTGCCATTATAATCAATCATCATAACTATTTCCCTCCATCCCACTTCCTTCCCATGACATTTACTCTTCTTTTTACCTATTCCTCCTCAGAAATGTTTTACTTCTGACTATCCTCTCCCTTGCTTTGCACTCCCTTTTTTGGCCCTTCCTTCCTTATCCTCTTCTCCTCCTATTTTCCTGCAGGGTTAAATAGATTGCTTCTTCCAATTGGGTATGAAAGCTATTCCCTCCATGAGCCCACTCCAATGAGATCAGGGTCCCTGAGCTAATTCTGTGTTCTAAATTTTTCTTCCTCCCTCCCTCCTCAACCCTCCCTATGAGATCAAGCAATTCAATATGTCATACTGGTGCAGTAATGCAGAACATCTTCATCCTCCTTGAAAGTGTTTTGCTTTTTACTGCTCCCTCCCCCAATCTTCCCTTTCCTTTTTCCCTTCTCCCCCCTCCCCCCTTGTCTTCCTCCCTCCCCCAGGGCAAAAATATATTACTGTACCTTCTTGAGTATTTGTGTTAGTCCTTCTTTGAGCCAATTCTGATGATATTAAGGTTCACTCACTCCTCAACTCCTTCCCCCTCTTCCACTCTCCTCCATAAGCTTTCTTCTTATTTCCTTCATGTGAACTACCTCTCCCCAGACCATCTCTCCCCTTCTCCCTCCCCCAGTTTATTCCTCCTACACCTCAACCCTATTTTAATGATGTCATCATGGATTAGTTAGGTGGCACAATGGACAAAGCACCAGCCCTGGACCCAGGAGGCCCCAAGCCCAAATCCAGCCCCAGACATAAGACACCCCACCCTGTCTGCCCTACAAGGAACAAAACATAAATGCTTTACAGATATCATCCCTTCATATTCAGTTCAGCCCTGTCTTCTGTGAATTTCTTACTTAGATAGTTCTTATGTTTTCAAAGTATTATCTTCCCATGTAGGAATGTAAACAGTTTGATCTTTTAATATCCCTCATGAAGTCTTTTTCCTGTTTACCTTTTTATGCTTCTCCAGGATCTTGTATTTGAAAGTCAAATTTTCTATTCAGTTCAGATCTTTTCATCACAAATGCTTGAAAGACCTCTTTCTCATTGAAATCTCATTTTTGCCTCTGAAAAATTATACCCAGTTTTGCTGGGTACGTGATTTTTGGCTGAAGTCCCAGTTCCTTTGCCCTCTGGAATATCATATTCCATGCCCTTTGGTCCTTTAATGTAGAAACTGCTAGATCTTGCTTTCTCCTTATTGGAGCTCCACAGTATTTGAATTCCTTTTTTCTAGCTGCTTGCAGTATTTTCTCCTTGACCTGGGAGTTCTGGAATTTGGCTATAATATTCCTGGAGGTTTTCCTTTTGGGATCTCTTTCAGGAGGTGATCGGTGGATTCTTTCAATTTCTATTTTAGCTTCTGCTTCTAGAATATCAGGGCAATTTTCCCTCACAATCTCTGGGAGGATGGTGTCTAAGCTTTTGTTTTGGTCATGGTTTTCAGGTAGTCCAATGATTTTCAAATTATCTCTCCTAGATTTATTTTCCAGGTCTAGCTGTTTTCCAAGGAGATATTTCACATTGCCCTCTATTTTTTTCATTCAATTGGATTTGCTTTACTGTACCTTGGTTTTTCATAAGGTCACTAGCTTCCATTTGTTCAATCCTAATTCTTAGGCAGTTATTTTCATGACAGTTTTTTAATCTCCTTTTCCATTTGGCTTTTCAAACTGTTGACTTTTTTTCTCATGACTCTCCTGCATCGCTCTCATTTCCCTTTCCATTCTTTCCTCCTTTTCTCTACATCTTCTTTCTATTTCTCCTCCTTTCTCTTCAAAGTCCCTTTTGAGAGCTTCCATGGCCTGAGACCAGTTCATATTTTTCTTGGAAGCTTTGGTTGTTGGAGCTTTGACCCTGTTATTATCTTCTTCTTCTGAGGTTGTATTGTGGTCTACCTTAACCCCAAAGAAGTTTTCAGTGGTCTTCTGCTTTCTCTGCCTACTCATCCTGACTTACTATTTCTTGGCTTTTAACTCCTTCTTAAAGTGTGGCACTGCTTCCAGGACACACTGTTCAAGCTACAGAATGGCCTGGAGGATGGTTGGGCTTCTTCTCAGCCTGCCTGGCCTCACTTTCATTTGATTTTAAACTCTCCACTGGGCGGTGGGGGTGGGGTGGGGCTGCTTCTCAGCTCCACTCCTGTTCTCAGTTTAAAAGGTCCCACGTGTTTTGGGGTGAGGAGGGGCAGGCTTTAATCTCATCTGGCCTGTTCTCAGGCCGGAGATAACCTCAGGCCTACTTTACTAAGCAACCAACCAGCAAAGCTTTCTGTGGTGTGGTTCTCAGCTTCTGATGAGACTGCTGCCCTGCTCCCCTCCCCCACCTGGGTCTCCTGCAACTCAGGATTTCTTCCTGGTTCCCACTGGGGTGGGACAGTTGAATCCTTCCCCCCAGTCCACTGGCACCACTGTACTTACCCTGCTCCCCCCGAGGCCAGCTGTTCAGTCTGACCGAACGCTTGGTTCCAGAAGACACCAATGCTGCAGCCGATTCAGAGGCACTGGGGCAAATTCCTCTGGCAGGTGTCTGGTGTGTTGGCCTGATGGCAGGGTTAGGCTTTATTTGTGGCCCAGCACGGGCCCCCTGAAATCTATCTATAGCTGGAGAAAACTCTCAGCCCGTATTTTTGTGTTTTTCTGCCCCAAGGGTTCTTTTATTGCTATTTTTGGGATGATTGTATCAGGAGCCCTAAAGGTTTAATGTCTTTCCTCCACCATCTTGGCTCCACCCCCCTCGACTTCTATGAGTATTAATACCCACTCTTTTGGGGACCCAATTTGCCAGTGCCAGTGTGTTTGGAGGAGTAAGCTCAGAGTGGTTGTTTTAGTGATACCGTCATCAGAGTTCATTATTTCCTCAATTAAGTCAAGAGTTCTGGACTCCCAATACATTATTTGGGTATATGTTTTCAGGTCTGATGAAGATGACCTTTATCTTAGACTCACCTAATTTTCTTCTTGGGTATAGCCTTGAATGAAAAAATAAACTTCATCAAGTAGCTAGGAGGTATAGTGGATTGAATGCTAGACCCAGAGTCAGGGAGACCTGGGTTCAAATCTAGCCACAGATATTTACTAGTTGTGTGACCTTGGATGAATCTCTTAACCTGCTTGCCTCAGTTTTTCAACTGTAAAATGAAGATGATGATAATAATAATAATAATAATAAACACCTACCTCCTAGAGATGTGAAAATCAATATTTGTAAAGCACTTAACACAGTGCATGGCACATAGTAGGAACTATATTAGTAATTAGCATTTAGTAGTATTATCAACAAAAATTACTTTTTTCTTGTCTTCAGTACTCAAAGTCCTTATTTTGGCTTGCCCACAGAGAACATTTTTCTTCATAGTGACAGTTAGTAGTTTTAAAAATTGGTCTTTTTATTGTTTTTCTACCTTTAAAAAGCCTAAGCCTCACTGCAGAGGAATAAATAAATAATAGTTGTCAGGTCCCTTTGAGGGTCTCTTCGTGTTTTCTGAGGCATAATTAGGATGTTTTGAAGCAACAGTTTGCCAGTTCTTGGCATTGTTTTTCCTTTTCAAGTGTATATTGTGTTCAGTGTCACTGATCCATTTCACTCTGAATTTGGATGATCCTCAGAATGCATGATTTCTCCACATCACCACTTGTTACACATGAAAGTCATCATGGGTAACATGCCGAAGCCACTATGTATTTTTCCCTTTGAATTACTTATAATTTTGATTCTTCTCAGACAGGAATGTTTCCTGCTTCACAGTCACTCTGCATCACCAGCAGGATATTGGTATTCAATCTAGGAACTTTGATGGCAGCAGGAAATTTGGGATCACTGAAAGTCATATGTAGTTTCCCTAACTTGATACACTCTCATCTCCCCTTCCTCCTCAATTCATTATCCATCTGTAGTAATTGTCTATGATACCCATTTTTTATCATAAAAATATTTTATTATTTTCCAGTTACATATAAAGAGAGTTTTCAACATTTGTTTTCATAGGATTTTTAGTTCCAAATTTTTCTCCCACCCTCCCTTCCCTCCTCCCTCCTCAAGACAGAAAGCAATCTGATATAGGTTATATATGTACAATCACATTAAACATATTTCTGCACTAGTCATATTGTGGAAGAAGAATCAGAATACAAGGGAAAAACATTCAAAAAAGAAAAAAAATAGCCAAAAAGTAGAAACAGTATGGTTCAATCTGCATTCAGAATCCACAGTTCTTTTTTCTGGATGTGGAGAACATTTTCTATCATGAGTTCTTTGAAACTGTTTTGGATATTTGCACTGCTGAGAAGAGCCAAGTCTATATGATATCCATATTGAAGAACTAACTCCAAGAGGTGATAGACTGGACAATATTATATTTTGGATTTTTTTTACAAGTTCTCATTGCTATGGAACTCACTAAGGATTTGTTGTGTTCTCAGGTTTGATTCAATTAGTGCAGTGTTACCTTAAATGGTAGCATTTGGAGAACCTTGCCCTCACTCAGTAATATTTGTTTTATTTGGACTCTAAACAGGACAGTTTCACTATAAACTGCAAATATCTAATTAATGCATTTATTCAAAGCTTACACATTTTCACTGTTTGCCAATAACTGGTTCTTGTCTTAGGTTTTAAATTCCTCATGAGCAAAGACTTCATCTCTTCTATGGATTTTGTAGCACACCTAATGTAAAAAATGCATTGTAATTCTTCACACTTAGGTATTTTCTTCATCAGACTTACTGTTATGAGCCTCCTTTCTTAACCATTCTTAGAAATACTGTAATTACAACTGATACAGATTGCCTTCTAGCTATTTGTAATAGGGGGATAGAAAAACGTTGATGTCTTGCTCCGTTCTGTCCAGAACAATTAATGGGCCTCAATGTGATTCATGCTGAGGTCTGAAGAAGCAGCTTTCTATTGTTAACAGGGCAAGAAAATTGGTTTAAAAATTACTTATTTCTTGATACATGATATCTACTCTACCTCTCAGATTTGGCAGAGTTTGAAATGTAGAAGCTAGTCTGGGATTGAGTCTTAGAATTAAGGAAGAAATGTATGATGAAGTAGAAATGATGGAAACATTGTGATGAAATGACTCCACCTTAGAGTTTATAATGTATTAGTGGAAAATTGGTATAGCCTAATGGCTGTGCAAGAGTTAGTTTGTACTAGCTCTCTGATAGACAGTCGTGAAGTTTTCATTGTGAGTATTTGATCTTAGAAATCAGTAAATGTTCTAAATCAGGGCTATTGCTTTGTTGATTGTCTAGACTTAAGAAGGTGATGGAGAAAATGGCAATAATACAGACACAATGTAATAATATAATATTATTATATATATACATATATAATTATAATATAACAATAATGCTAACAATGCATTGTGGGTATTTTTTTTTATTCTTGGAAAGCTAAGTGTTAAACATTTATCAGCACATACCTGTACATGTACATCTGATCTTAGGAGAATTGGTTTAAAATGATTCAAAGAAAGGTTAGGTAGTATCCCTTAACCTTAAAATTTGGTGTATGTAGCTGTCCAAGTGTGATAGGAAGCTCTTGAGAGTGAAATTCTGATGACAAGTAATTTCTAGGTGGACAAACTGGGAATGTCAAAGACATTTCACTCATTCATGGGTTTTGATTTTGAAAATGACATGGAAGCAAAATTTGAGTACCAATACAAAAGAGTGATAACCCTGTGAAAATAATTCTAGCAGCACACTAAAGCTCAGAAAAAGTGAGACTATTGGCAACAAAAAAGCTTTTTGTTTCTTTTTCTTTTTTTTAAAGGCTCTTTGGAGATAAGATGATCAAAGAAGAACAGGGTCACTACTAAGGGTGACTGGGATGAAGATAACTAACAAAAGAGAGAGTAGATTTATGTAGTTCATACTTTGTTTCTCTTTTTTCTCCTAAGGGAAACAAAATATTCAGAAGGAGAGAATTGAACAAAAATGACCAAGAGGGAATTAAAGCTCCAAATAAGTGAAGAGTTGGTAAAAGAGGACCATGCTTTTATTTGGCTAATATACCTAATGAATTGGTGTGCAGGGTAGTGGAAGAATGGATGTTAATGTGATAGCTCAGTTGTTAATGATTAAAAAAGCAACAACTGTGGAGAACATGCATCACTGAATGTCACAGTTGGAAAGGTCCAGAGAAGCCATGTAGTACAACTACATCTGGACAAGAATCCTTTCTACAATCAACCTGTCTAGTGGTTATTAGGCCTTTTCTTGAAGATCCCTAGTGAGGGGGATCTAACTTCTTCCTCAGGCAGTCCATTATCATTTTGAATAGCTCTAATTGTTAGAACATTTTTCATTACATTAATCACCCATTATCCTCTTTCCTATTATTTATAGTTCTACACTTTGGGCCAAAGCAGAATCAGTAGTTCTTTCTTGTTACATCCAAAGATTTGAACATAGATATCATGTCCACCCTAAGCATGGATATTGTGAGATTTGTGAGAAATAATTGATAATAGAGATCTTGGGGGACCCAGTGATCTCCCCTTCTTTCTTAGTCCTTATTACCCCATCCCCACTCTAAAGTCAAGTAAGTTCTCTTTGAAAGTAAAATTTTTCTGGGTCAAAGGAGCCTTGGATGGAGACAGATCCATTTTTCTAGATAGCTGAAGGACTTTACTGATGAGATATGGTCTGTATGAACCAGTTCTAGGTGAGATCCATTGTGTCTCCATCAGCTGCAGAGGGGTCTAGATTCTTTCTCTGATGTTGTTCTTGTCAAGGGTTGAGTAATACAAGTCACATATTCCCAGACTTCATTTTAATAAAACATGCCTCCAAATCATGTCAACCAATTAGATTTGATTGCTATGTTATGGGCCTCCTACACTTAGAAGGGTATATGAACTGTGACCTCACTACCATTAGGAGATCTTTGGTCTGAAAGAGATGGTTAATAGACCCTCCTTTTATTAATAACCTTCCAGCCTATTAATAAAATGATTAAATTACTCAGAAACTATATTTTTGTCACAGGCTCAAGTGACAAGATGGATGTAAAACACTTTGCAAACCTTAAAGCACTATACAAATGCTAATTTATTATTATTTTATTAGCCTTTAGTTACCAGGCCTCATATCTGCATTTTCTGAGCTTTCTACCACATTCCTGATGACTGAGCTCAAGTAGTGTTTATAGATATCCCCAGCAATACACACACACACACACACACTTTTATTTGTTTGTTTGTTTGTTTTTGTTTTTTTTTTTGGTGAGGCAATTGGGGTTAAGTGACTTGCCTAGGGTCACACAGCTAGTACTTGTTAAGTGTCTGAGGCCAGATTTGAACTCAGGTCCTCCTGAATCCATGGCTGGTGCTCTATCCACTGTGCCACCTAGCTGCCCCTCACACACACTTTTAAACTTACATTGCATCATTAGCATTTCCTTAAATCTAGACAATCAGCAGAACAATAAATCAAACCCTGATTTAGAACAATTACCAATTCATACTGAAAATTTAGCCATTGATTTTTAGAGCTGGCTCTAGCACACCCTTGTCCCTAAGTCTCCTCTTCTCTGGTCTAAAAATCCCCATTTTATTCAAATGAACCTAACATGGTATGAATTAGAGGGTCTTTACTCTCCTGATTGTCTTCAAACCTCTCACCATTCTAATCCATCTTTCACAACTGTAGTAGTCAAAGTGATATTACTAATATCTTGGGTCTTGTGTGATATGAGGTTTGTGTCTGTAGAATGTTTGTGATGGTCTGTGATGGTTTCAAAATGGCTTGCAATGCACATGCCCAGTGATCATCATTTTTAAACATCCTGACCTATGCACTGCAAGGATGTAAACATTCATAACATATTGATTATATGATTATACAGCTGATGAGGCATGATAACATGGTAACAGAGGGGAATGAGGGAGCTATTCTGGTGCAGTGTCCAGAAAGCAATTGAGGTTATACCCATGCACTTGACCGTTGGGAATTGGTTTGCACTCAAATGTCAAATCCTCCAGGTAGTTTGGAAACAATTTGATGACAGGTTGAAAAACTGCAAGAATACTTAGTCAGAAGCACTTAGTTTGATATAATTGTTGCACTAACACTTGTATAACACTGTGTATATGATTATAGTCATTTTAAATTGCTGCAGAAACTATCTTATAATACTTCAGAGATACAAATACTTGCTGTCACAGAGAAAAATATATTTGTAACATAATTAAGTGATTTTTTAATGCTTAAGGTACTACTAAAGAATTTTTCAACAAGAATCCCTTGGATCATCATCATGAATCTGCAAGGGGCTTATGAACCATTAAAGGAGAACCACTGTCTTACAGCACAGTATTTGTCTTTTTTCATTTGTTATATCTTTCTCTATTGTGTATTCAATTAAAAATATTCTGTTCATATTTTTAAATTATGCTCTGAAGGCTCTGATTTCTGAGAGCTCTAATTTCAGTCTTAATTTCTTCTCTTAATGCTTATTATTTCTATTTTGAATCATTATGGATTTTCTTATTTTTGTTCTATGCTACATGGGGAGTCTGCAAGATTCTCTTTTGCACTGGATAATTTTGGTTTTTATCTTTTCATTCATTCATTTATGTATTTATATATCTCTTTCTTTCTTTGTTTCTTTCTTTCTTGCAGGGCAATGAGGGTCAGGTGACTTGCCCAGGGTCACACAGCTAATAAGTGTCAAGTGTCTGAGGTCAAATTTGAACTCAGGTCCTCCTGAATCCAGGGTCAGTACTTTATCCACTGAACCACCTAGCTGCCCCTCTTATCTTTTCATAGTATAATTCTTGTTCATGGATTTCCAGTCTTTTACCTAAGGTGCCATTCCTCTTTTCTCCTATAGCTGGTTCTGTTGCATTTGACATTTCTTTCATCTTTAATTCTCCCCTTCTCCAGTTGTTTTCCCTGTTATTGGGCAGACTCAATGTCCTTTGCCCCATTTGGTATAAGGGATGACTCAGGCTGAGTCACTGCAGTAACCCTAGCTCCTATTCCAGAAAGGCAGGAGGGTTATTCTGTGATGCATACTGTTTATAGAGGAAGATGTAACTCCCAATTGACAGAAAAAATTCTGAGACAATCCTGCATCCCTACTTGAGGGGTAGAATTGTTCTGAGAGCTTCTTGAGAGAGAGAGATGTGGAGTTCCAGAGACTCCAGGGAAGAGAGAAGGAATGACTTTCAAAGCTATGTATATGTAGAAGATAGCTCTTTAACATGTCCCTGATTTGCTTGCTTCCCTAGAAACTTCATAGAGAGAATTTCCCCTTGGGTGAAACCAGGGCTTTTTTCTTGGTTGGAGTTGAGATCTTTTAGCTCAAGAGTTCATTCATTATTGTGTATTTTCTGGTATGTTCTAATATCTATAATTTCTCCAGTTCCTGTTCAATGTTTTGCTCAGATAAATAGGTTTATTAGTTATTAGATATTTGAGATGATTGTTTGTTCAACTTATTTGATCTGATATACCTCTCATAGACTGGAGAAAAGAACACCCTGCCTGTTATTATTCCTAGATCCTGCCTGGTATATACATGTTTCTGGCTCTTCTTTCCATAAAGATATCCAGAGATATTTATCCATACTACCCACAAGATGCATCTATTCATTTAGAAAGCACATGTTGATGAGTATGTATTTCATAGGGACATGTAGTTCACATTGTTATTACAGTAGTCTGAGATCCTTATAGCTGGATCTTGAATTATAAACCTAAGAATTTGTTGATGCTCATGGTGCATGGTACATGGGTTAGTGGTGGACTGTGTGGGAACTCTGGGTAATTAAGTAGTTAAAAGTTATTTCATGAGTTTTTGGGAAGGATTTCTGTCTCATCTTGTGGATTCCGTTTTAATTACTCTATATTTGACACATAATTCCAATTTAGAAATGTAACTAGCTTATTTTAATATTTGGAAAAGGGAACATTTTTTCCTCCCAGATTCTTGTTGTAAGGGGCAAAATGCTTAAACAAATCATTTGGTTAGTCTAGCTAGGGATTTGGGATAATACAGGGTATTCCAAAAGTATAACTACTAAGACTTTGGGAATGTCCTATATAAATGGAAAAAGCCATAAAATCATTTTACACAGGCCACTTCAGAATTCACTTAAAAACTGCATGCATGTGTTTTTCTTTAAGAATGTTGGTAATACATAATTTCAAAGTCACAATTGGAAAACTGGTCTATTACTTTGTTTTATAGAATTTTATACCTTCAGTACATAATCTGAAAGATACAGATTGTTGTTGTTCGCTCATTCAGTCATGTCTGACACTTTGTAAGCCTGAAGGTCCACACCAGACCCTTCTGTCCTTCACTATCTTGTCCATGGGCTTTTCTTGGCAAAGATACTAGAATAATTTGCCATTTCCTTCTCCTAGGTATCACCATTTGTCAGAACTCTCTACTGTGACCCTTCTGTCTTGGATAACTTCGCATGGCATAGCTCATAGTTTCATTGAACTACACAAGCCTCTTTGCCATGACAAGGCAGTGACCCAATAGGGGAAGATATAGATACCTACTGGTAAAATGTGCCATTCTACTCATTAATAAAACTTGTATAGAGGGGTTTGGGGAGATGGAAACCAAATACTCCAAATATATTTAGGGGGCAACTAGGCAATGCAATGGATAGAGCATTGGACTTGGGAGTCAGGAACATCCAAGTTTAAATCCTGCCTTAGACACAAGCTGTATGATGCTTGGTAAATTGCTTAACCATTGTCTGCCTCAATTTCCTCATTTGTAAAATTGAGTTAATAATAGCAACTTCCTCCCAAGATTATTGTGAGAAGAAATGAGATATTATTTAAAGAATGCTTTGCAAACCTTAAAGAACTATAGAAATTCTATTATTAATATTATTATTATTGTTATTTTGTTTGTTTTGGTTCTGAAGTAGCTTCAGTTTGGGTGGTTGTTGGGTGCTGAACAATGTACGGGAGTTCTCAGATGTCTGAAGCTCTACATGTGAGTGTGAAGTGAGCATTGTTATTTTAACAGGCACTTATATCTTTGAGTTTCCTAGGAAGTATCAAAAAGGGTGCATGGAAGGCAGCTAGGTGGTGCAGTAAATAAAGCAATGACCCTGGATTCAGGAGGACCTGAGTTCAAATCTGACCTCAGACACTTGACACTTACTAGCTGTATGACCCTGGGCAAGTCACTTAACCCTCACTGCCCCCCCCCCCCCGCCCCAAAAGGTGCATGTGAAGGTGAGCATCTCAACCTGCATTTTCTATCCTGGTCCTTTGCCTTCTTGTACATCATTATGCACTTGTCTACAAAAATTGAATTCAGGGAACTGTAGGCACAAAAAGACTCTAGATCTGGGAAAGACAGGATGTAGTAGAGACAGTTGCAAAAGCAATAGAGCTCCTGGCATGCTATGGCTTTAGACATTGTTAAAAACATTTTCTAGTGCAGTGGATAGAGTGCCAAACCTGGAGTCAGGAAGACTCGTCTTTCCTGAATTAAAATCCAGTCTCAGTTACTTACTAGCTACTTGACTAGCAAATCACTTAAACCTCTTTGCTTATAGCAATTTGCTTTATAGCTATGAGATGGCTTAAATTTTTTCAGTAAATCAATAATTATTAGGTTAAATTCTTATCCAAGGGTAATTCTTATCCATGGGGTAAAACCCTAGAAATCTTTAATTCTCTGATTTTGCCTTCTGAACTCTATTTAACTAAACAGTTCCCACACAATGAAAATGATAAGAACTCTTTGATGTGCCCTGATGATTCAGTTATAGCAAACACATTTTGACTTGTGTACTGATGGTGGGTTGCAAAATTAGCCCAGCCTTAGTCTACATTGGACAAAAAGCAAAAAAACAAAAACATAAAACAAACAACAAAAACCAACAAAAAACCAACCCCCAAACCCTAATCAGCATGCACTCTGTCATGTTTGTATTGAGGTAACACAGAGCAACAGCTGTGACTTTCCAGTGTCTCAATTTGTTTGATAATTGCCTGGTAAAAATAGCTCCCAGATTGACTATTTCAGGATGACAGATGGCATTCTAGATAATTTTTCTTGTATCTAGAAACGATAGGAGACAGAGTCAGAAAATAACTAGCACAATCTGAAAAAAAGAAAAATGGACCAGGAGAAGGAGGACATCATCATTTAAAGCTCTCTTCATCTAACTTGATAGGAAATAGTCAAACAGTAAAAGGGAAACAAGAGAAAGATTGTTCCAGTCCAGGCATGTGATGGTATGGGAAGGAGGTTGCCTATTGAGTGGGAACAGAACTTCCCTGTTCTGCTACACAGGCTATAGAAACCGGGTCATTTGCTTTTAAAAGTTCACACACTGGGCACACACAGGACAACTACAATGGATCCTGAGAAGGTTTTGATACATGCCCTTATTTCACTTTGGCTCCATGGAAGATTTTCTTCATCAGAGTCTACTCAGGAGTCCTCAAGCTGTTCTCTAGCTCATTCATTCCAAAGTTGGCACTAAGTGAAAATTGGGTACCCCTTAGTAGCTGACTTTTCCTCTATAAGTAGTTCAATTTAGATAGTTTTGTGTGGACTGTGGGAGGAATTCATCTTGACACTGATATAGCTTGATAAGATTTTTATTTGGTTCCTAGTTAGGAATTCCTATCTAAGTGTCAGTTGAGTCTCTTATTTCATCATCTCCTTGATATCTCGGGGACAGTAGCAGACAGAATTTTGACTGCTTTTAGATTTAGCTTCTCCTTTTTGCTCAGGCAGAGGTTTCTTAGTAGGTTAAGGAAATTATGACAGACTTATACATTCCCTAATTTATACAATTATCAGACTTGGTTTCCTCTCCACTAAAATCTTGGTCTAGGTTAGTTCCATATTAATCCTACTCTGGAGTGGCTGACCTGCTTAGGGAGACTGGATTCTTTGATTTTATTGTATTCCTATCCTCTCTCTCTTTTTTTTTATAGCATATAACACTTTTATTTATTTATTTTTACTTAGCTTCTATTCTTTTTTTTTTTTTTTTGTGAGGTAATTGGGGTTAAGTGACTTGCCCAGGGTCACATAGCTAGTAAGTGTCTGAGGCTGGATTTGAACTCAGGTCCTCCTGAATCCAGGACCAGTGCTCTATCCACTGCACCATCTAGCTGCCCCTCCTCTCTTTCATCTAATACTCCTAGCAATTCCCACAAAGGTTGGAATACATCATTTTGTTAGAGTAACAGCTGCTATCTGGTGTTATCTTTCTAGACTACCCAGTGTCTTTCCTACCTGATATTGGGGGTCATTTTCTATTGGTCATCTAGGTTGTATTTTCTAGGGGTGCCAGTGTTTGAAGCAGGAATCTGTCTCCTGGCTGGGGTACCAATGTTGGATAATTTCTTGTTCATTTTCATTATTGTTGTTGTTTGTCCTTCATTTTCAAAGAGGACCGATCATATCAGGAAGGTGATGTCTTGACTTGCAAATAAATTGGATTTAAGTGAGGGAGAGCTGTGCAAAGTCATCAATCTCTCTCTTTCAGAGTCATTGGAGTCCAGTTGCAAGATATAAGCAAGACTGGTGATGGCTCAGTGGGTCTTCCTCATGCCTTTTCGGTCAAGGCTAGACCTCTTATAGTTGGCCCCATACAGAATCAAAGAATGTGAATGTTGGAAGGGACCTCAGTGGTTGGTTAGTCCAACCTATACACAAGATGGACTCTCTACTGTAACATACAAAACAAATCTCTTATTAGTCTTATGTGGTTTCTCTCTCTTCTATATAATCTTCAATCTGGAGTTGGTTTCAGCCCCTGCTGTGGCTCTGGATAGGCCTCACTGAGGTGTAGAGATCACACATCTCTAGCCTTCAGCATGAGTCAATGAGTTGGCCTTGTCTCCTGCTGTGGCTTCCAGTGCTCCAATAATTTAGATGGGTCCTGTCTCCCCTGCTTCAGTTCAGACTGACCAGTGCCAGATCTTTAGATTCAAGTTCCTTAGTATTGTTATTTGGGATACTTTGTGATAGCCCTATTCAAAGCCTTTGTTGGTTTTGGGTTCACTTGTGGGAGCTTATATTCCTTCCCTTCTTCTTCTTGTCTTCTCTTGATTCTGGCCTGGTCACTGGAGTTGGAGCTGGTTTTTCTAACTTAAATCTTTTCCCTACCTCCCTTATTTTCTTGAGCTGGAAGGTGGTTT
Organism: Dromiciops gliroides; assembly: GCF_019393635.1. Lineage (NCBI taxonomy): Eukaryota > Metazoa > Chordata > Mammalia > Microbiotheria > Microbiotheriidae > Dromiciops > Dromiciops gliroides. The sequence goes on from NC_057862.1 coordinate 251,285,372, forward strand.
CCCTAATTTAACTTCTCTCCCCTCCTAACCCCCACTGTCTTTTTGTGAAGTCTTGAGATGGATAGAAGGTCTTATTTCTATTTCTTTTTAATATTTCTTTATAAATGGTCTGTGACACTTAGATTTTTGTTGGGGTTTCCATGGAAGAGTTGGACTTCTCTGTGGCCTATTGCATCATCATCATTTTTTTTGGGGGGGGTGAGGCAATGAGGGTTAAATGACTTGCCCGAGGTCACACAGCTTAGAAAGTGTCAAGTGTCTGAGGTCAGATTTGAACTCAGGTCCTCCTGAATTCTGGGCCGGGGCTTTATCTACTGCACTTCCTAGCTGCCCCTCACATCATCATCTTTTAACCAGAAGTGTTGCCACTGCTTATTTTTATTAGAATAAGTCATAAAACATAGAAATATCAGTTTGAAATGAAAAAGCATTTATATCTGGATTGTATCCCCCAGTAGAATATAGAGCAGGCACTTTTCTATCTTCTCTTTTAATTATTTTATCTTTTGTTGACTAGAATACTGCCTGGGGACATTTCTCCCTCCCTTCCTCCCTTTTTCTCTCCCTCTCTCTCTCCTTCCCTCCCTTCCTCCTCCCTCCTTTCCTTCTTTCCTTCCTTCCTTCCTTCTTTTTTCCTGCCTCTCTCTCCCTACTTCCCTTCCTCCACTGCATCCTCTTGCCTTCATTCTTGTAAGTGGTTGGTGCTTAACAATGTTGTTATCTATAAATGTGAATGAAAAAACTGAAAAATAACTTTAAAATTAGCATTTAATTAAAATAAACAAATATTTATTTGCAGCAGGAGGTTTTAGGTCTAAGACCAAGAATCAAAGAAGCCAGTGTAAGATCAGCATGAGGAGTAGAGTCTGGGATGAGTGGAGAGCCAGACCAACTTCAGGGAACTTCGGTGCTTTTGGGAAGACCAGGAGATTGATCCAAATCCTGGCATTTCCCTGATTCGTCTCTTTCTTTTATTGTTCCAGTCCAGTGACTTGGATATGGGCCTTGAGTTACATCACTGATCCCTTTTCACAACCTGCAAGTGTGGAAGATTGCTCTAAAACGTTATTGTGTAGAGGCTTCATGTGGGAGCACTTGGTCTATTTCTTTTCTTCTATGTCAAATAAACTATATGACCTAGAAAGTTGCTTGCCTATGGAATATAAATATGGAAGATTGGGACTGAACTAGATGGGTTCCCAAGTGTGGGGATGGTATCTCTAGAGCTATAGATTCTTCTATTTTTCTAATCCTGAACAATTTTTTGTGGGGGTATAAACCTGTAGGTGATTTCAGAACCTGCTCAGTAACGGTGAACTACTTGCCTAACCATTTAAAACCAGACAGTAGAGGCACGGTGGGTGTCATGTCTATGTTTCTAGATTGGGCCTTTAAGATCAGCAACATCTTGATGGAATCACTTGGATACTGGCTTGAGAACAGCTTCCTGGTCAGCAAATAATATACAGTACTCCTTCATTGGTTAGTAGTAGTAGTAGGCTTCTGTCAGTTGAGGAATCAGCGCAGATTGGATCGGTGCCTTGAAGAGCCACAGGCCACAGTGTGGCTGTGCAGACCGATACAGGAGCAGCACCTCCTGCTGCACCGAGGGCATCAGAAAACTGTGCTCTCCTTCATTGGTTAATTGATGGTAAAGTGGCACTCTATCTTCTTGTGGGTTTACAGAAGGCAGGGCACAGGATGATGTAGCATTTCAAAAGTCACCTGGGACACCTACCCAATACACATATTATCACCACCAATGTCATATACATATTAACAGCTGAACTGGTACTTGAACCCCTCTAGTACTCTAACTCATTATTCTGTGTTGCACCATGGTTCAGTTCTGGAAACCACATTTTAGGAAGGACATTGATAAACTGGAGCATGTTCAGAGGAGGGTCACCAGGATGGTGGGAGGCCATATGTTTTTATAAGGATCTGGGAATGTTTATCCTGGAGAAGTCTTTTTTTTCAGGGCAATGAGGGTTAAGTGACTTGCCCAGGGTCACATGGCTAGTAAGTGTCAAGTGTCTGAAGTCAGATTCGAACTCAGGTCCTCCTGAATCCAGGGCTGGTGCTTTTTCCACTGAGCTACCTAGCTGCCCCATCCTGGAGAAGTCTTGAGTGGGAGACATGATGTGGAAAATATATTAGACTTGTTTCTCTTGGTCCCAAATAGTAGACCTAGAAGAGATGGACAGAAGTAGAGAAAGACACATTTTAGCAGAAAAAACTTCCCAACAAAGGGGATTGCTTAGAAATAGAATCAGAAATATTACAGAGGGGATTCTTGCTTGGGGAGGCATCATGGTATAGTAGGAAGAGCACTGCCTCTGGAGTCAGAGGCTGTAGGTTTAAATTCTGCCTCTGATGCCCTTAATTTCTTTGGGCCTCAGTTTTATCTTTACATAGGAGGAGTTAGACTAGATAGCATTTCAGGGACCATTTATGATTCTATGACAAGGTATGCCTTATTCTGAGTTATCTCTGAGGGCCTATCTAAGCTCTGACATTCTATGTGTTTCTTTGATCCTCCTTTGACTAAACATTTCTCATTTCTTCAAATAATCTTCATATGACATGGTTTTGAGTCTTCTCAATATCCTTGTTGCCCTTCTTTGGACAGGTTCCAGTTTGTCAATATCCTTTGTAAAGTGTTGTGCCGAGAAGTGAATGCATTTACTCCACGAGGTCTAACCAGACTATTGTGGGATTTTAATTTTCCTCATAGTAGACACAATACTTCTGTTAATGTAGTTCATGATCACATTAGCTCTTTAGACTGTCATGTCATACTGTTGATTCCAACTGAGCTTGCAGTTCAGTAAAATACCGAGGTCTTTTTGACATGATCTGCTGTCTAGCCACATCTTCCCCAGCTTTTCCTGGTGTAGTTGATAGGAAAGAGAAATGGCTCTTCCCACCCTTTGCAGCAAAAAAATCAATAAAACACACTATCAGAGTACTCACAACATGGTATTGAAATATCTTAGCCTCACTGGGGACCCACTAAATGCCAGAGGACTATAGGAAATGAAGCTTAACTTTTCTTGATGTGAGACCATAACTGTAATGGAATGTGTTCTTCCAGGATAGACTGTAACTTGATGATTTCCATTTCTTTATGCTGTTATAATGAACTCTGTTTATCCCTTTCCTTTTAGGTGCAATTTCTGACATCATCCGTAGGTCTTCATTATCAACTTATAATGGATAAGGCCACAGCTAATTTTTGAATCTGGTCAGGATAGGAAGATAGCTGGAAGTTTTCCTTTGGCTTTTCTGGGAAAACATTGAGGGTTAGTTCTACTTGCAAATAATGTCTGTGGATGAAAGGATAATTGCATACAGGTACAGCTCTATGTTTGATAAATGGATATATGAGACTTGGAAAAAAAGGAAAACTTTTTTTTTCTTGCAGTGGGAATGACTCAGAAATGACAATTTGGTTTAGTGGCTTTAAAAAAGGAAGAACAGAGCTTTTGGAGTCTTAGGTTTTATTTTTTTCCACATTAGCTACAACAAACATTGGAGTTTTATGGAGATCCTACCTCCCATCATCTCTTGTGCTACCCACACTTTCAGCTTCAAAATCCATTCTTTATGTTAGTGCTACACTGTTTTTCCTCATGCACAGATCTAGTCATATCATTTCTCTGCTCTAAAGCCATCATTGACTCTGTATCGTCTCCTTCACCTAGAAGACCCTCCACAATCTGATATCACCCTACATTTCCAGCCTTGTCTCACATGCCTTTTCCCACATTCTCATTTCATTATCTATAAAGGGAAAGATAATTAATGGTACCCACCTCCTAGGGTTCTTGTGAGGAAGAAAATGATATTATGATTGTGAAGTGCTTAACACAGTTGACTGTATATGGTAAGCACTACATAAATGTTGACTATTGTTTATCATTATTTATTTAATTGGATGTAATTGTTCCATACTTTAAGAAAAAAAAACAACTTTCTTTAAAGTATTGAGTTCCAAAATCTATCCCTCCTTCCCTCCCTCCCTGAGCTCCATAGTAGGTTTTGGATAGGTAATAATGTAATAAGATGAATGATTTTTTATGTGGGATAATTTGGAAATGCATTTGGCTGAATTAATGTCATCTTGACTGGTCATAAGTTTTGTTTCATGTTTTAAATACATGATATTGTGTATGCTGTTATTATATTTCTAAATTCCCATATATTGTGATATTTGTAAAATAGCTATAGAAATGCTGTTAAACAATGACTTTTTGGGGGCAGCTAGGTGACACAGTGGATAAAGCACTGGCCCTGCATTCAGGAGGACCTGAGTTCAAATCTGATCTCAGACATTTGACACTTACTAGCTGTGTGACCCTGGGCAAGTCACTTAACCCTCATTGCCCCACAAAACAAAACAAAGCAAAACAATGACTCTTTAAAGTATGGATGCTGTTAGATTATGAATTGAGCTTTTAAAAGAATGTGATAAAATAGATATTTGTAAACTGTTAAATACTTAAGGGGGCATATTTGATTTTAAAATAGATAATAATAACAATAGTAATTGTTCATTCAAGTTTCATTTGAAAATTTTTGGATATCACATAAAAATTATGAAGTGGTTTAAAGAGGTTATATCAATAAATCAAAACAAGTCAACTATTAGGTCTTTGCTATATGTCTGAAACCCTAGAATGTGCTAAGTTTTAATTTACAAGGATAAATGAAACATAACTGTTAGGGAAACGTGAGAAATAAATAATATTCAAACTCTAAGTTATGTATAGTAAGATTTTTCTATTTTGAGTTTTCGTTACAGGGATGGTTGTTTGAATTGTTATGAAACCAGTAGTAGAAAATGGCACATGCTGCAGTCTGAGAACTATGACAGATAGATGTCTGGCCGTGGGAAAAGTTGAGGGGATGACCTTGGCATGGGCTAAGAAAGAATCCTCTTGACTCAATTTCCCCATTGTGCTATTTCCTTCCTGAGCAGGAAATTCTCCAGCTGGTTAATCTTGAGCCTGGCTTGGCTGTCAGATATGACCCATGCCTGGAATCAAACAGAGATAAGGGAGTTTTCTTCCTGTTATGGAAGTCAGTCTATACCCTTGAAGGGATGAGTCTTGGCGCTGTTATAACTATGTCCCTTTTCCTTTCATAGCAAATTTCTATAATCAGGGCAGGTGAGGAGTAAAAGTTTGTAAGTACAATATTAACTCTATTAATTAATAGAGTCAATATTGGGACATCTCAACTATAAGAGGATGCAAGTTTGAAAAATCTTACAGCTTTAGCATGTATTTGTGGTCAAATTATAATATAGGGACGATATCTGTAGGGGCCAAATTTTAATTGGGAAGTGTTAGCTAGGTGGCTTACCACAATATTGGGGCAAGGAAGGAGACCCACAGCCTCCCTCAAAAACAGAACAGGGTTTATTAACAAGAATGAACTTAAAAACACAAGCAAGATCAGTAGAATTAAGGTAAAGGAAAAAAATGGGGGAATGGAAACGATACCACCTAAATAACACTACCACCCAGGGATCAGCTGAGAACACATGGCTGCATCCTGTGGCTTTCCAGCTTCAAGCCAGAATGGCAAAACTCCTCCCTTCTCCTTCCCAGCAGACCCCAGCCTAACCACACACAGCCCCAAGCCAATTGGCTGGCAGCCCTGACTGACAGTCACATGACTGCCCTCACTGGGCTTCCAGTCATTATAATTTTGCCAGGCCCATGTAGGCGTTGGCGAGTGGTGATGACATGAGGTGCCAGTGCCATGGCCACAGCTACAACCAGTGGGTGGAGCACTGTACCATTGTGGAGGCATGGTGCCTGAGCCCCAGGCCAGTGTGTGTGCCATTTTTAAAAAATTCTAGCCAAAAGATAGGGTCATAAAAACCTCAAATAAAAATTAATTCTTTACATATCCTCTTAAAAAGGAGAATTAGACAAATAAGACAAAGATATAAAAGTTTTTTGATTAAATGGAATAGTAAATTTTGGGAAAGCGACAGAGTTAGACTGATTTCTCTAAGAACTATATGCTGGGGGTGGCTAGGTGGCACAGTGGATAAAGCACCGGCCCTGGATTCAGGAGTACCTGAGTTCAAATCCGGCCTTAGACACTTGACACTTAACTAGCTGTGTGACCCTGGGCAAGTCACTTAACCCCCCCTTGCCCGGAAAAAAAAAAGAACTATATGCTTATAATTGGGATAAAGATTTACATCTTGGGGCAGCTAGGTGGCACAGTGGATAAAGCATTGGCCTTGGATTCAGGAGGATCTGAGTTCAAATCTGACCTCAGACACTGACACTTACTAGTTCTGTGACCCTGGCAAGTCACTTAACCCTCATTGCCCTGCAAAAAAAAAGATTTTATATATAAAATTGTATTAACAATTAGAAAATGAAATAATTTCTCCATTTTAAAAGGATACTTTTAAAAGAACAAAGAGTTCATAAAACAGACTCTTGTGGGTTTTTTTTTTTTTGGATTCTTATATCAGGCATAGGATTTAGATAAAGATAGAACAGCAAGTAGTATATAAAAACTGAAATTCTCTGAAGTTCAGGTTTGGGAAACCAAATTTAAGAGATTGTACTAAATTGTATGGTCTGTTCCTAGAAGAATTATCTATGGACCTATAAAGATGATTTGGGATCAGAGAATCAGAGCCCCCTTCAGAGTTGTCCTGAGAATGAGGTCTATTCAGAATGTCCAAGAAAAGGTTTCAGGGACCAGATTGACTACATGAGACATCTGGGATTCAAGACAAAATGTGATGATTAAATGGACATTGGGGAGTAGGTTACTAGGATACAAGAATACTTGATGTCAGTTAATATTGATGATCATTATTGTATTACATTGCCTTTTTGTTTCAATGGTGCCCGTGTTTGTTTTCTTGCTTACTTTGGTGACATGTAAATCTTCCCTCTCAAAACTGTTCGTTGTAAGCCTGCTAAGTAGTTTGGTTTATAACCTGATTTGTGTAATTCTAATTATGAGTATATGAAAAAACCTTATAGACAAGTGATGCATGGGGGAAGTGGACTGCCCATGCCCTCATGAATGAAAAGGGTAAACTGAGGAAATTGAGAACATTGGAGCAGCAAGTGGTGATGGGAATTGAATGAACTACACAGACTTCATCTTGTGACTAGAGCTAGCTCATTTCCCTTTCTATTCAATTCTGGGTTTAGTTTAGGTCCAGTTTCGCTCTTGTGAGAAAACTAATAAACTGTGGGAATTGAAAGAAAGACTTATTGCATTGTTTGAACCTACCTCTGCATGGCTATGAAGCTGCCCTCTACTTGTTATTTAGAGACCCAAATAAGGATCTAAGTTATACTGACTAGAAATCCAGTCAGATCCTAAGATTGATATGAGGAGTTTTCTCACAATTACACACCTTAAGCAACCCATATGTCTTATCTGAAAACTGGCTCTGTACTGGTCAATCTGTTATTGTTTCCATGTTCCTCTGATTGTTCACAGACACTTGGGGTGGGGGGGGAGAGTGGGACACTTCTTTTCTGATTTCAGGGAATTGCACTTATTTACTCTCCTCCTTCCAATTTGGAAAGTTCCTAATCTTTCCTCCAATTAGAAACCAGATTACTTAATTTCATATCCTGGTTAATTGTTTTCTTTTATTTTTTTCTTTGATTAATTGGTTTTAATGTATAAATGTCTCTTTCTTTATTTGTGGTACAGCTCTTAGCTGAGTAAGGTCCTGGTCTCGATTTGTTAGGTAATTGGCATGAATTGCTTAATAAATTGTTATGTACAGAAGTTTGAACCTTTGTTTCCTTAGTCATTTCATCTTTCACCTGCTACATGCTTGAGGCAAACCGACTATTTTTTACTCTCCAAACACACACACACATACCTGTTATGCCTCTTTTCTCACATCTGGAAACTCTTTCTTTCTCTTTGTCATTGAATTCCCTTTGTTGTTGTTGTTCAATTGTTTCAGTCGTGTCCAACTCTTCATGATCCCATTTGAGGTTTTCTTGGGAAAAATACTGGAGTGGTTTGCCATTTCCTTCTCTATTGAATTCCTACCACTTTTTTTTTTAAAATTAAGTGAGGCAATTGGGGTTAAGTGACTTGCCCAGGGTCACACAGCTAGTAAGTGTTAAGTGTCTGAGGCCGAAATTTGAACTCGGGTCTCCTGACTCCAGGGCCGGGTCTCTATCCACTGCGCCACCTAGCTGCCCCGAATTCCTACCACTTTTTAAAGCCCAACTCAAATACCACAACCTCTGTGAAACCTTCCTTGTTTCCAAATCCTGACTAGTAATCATTTTTTTCTTCAAACTTCATATGGTTCTTTGTTTTGCAACTTTCACATAAAATTGTGTACAATAGCCATCTGGGCAGGTTTCTTATTCTCCTAATAGACTGTAATCTCCTGAATGCAAGAACCCTTTCCTATTAAACTATATATCTCCCCCAGGGCCTAGCATAATCAGACTGGGCTGGAGCTCTCTGAAACTAGGAGATGATTGTTAAATTCATTTATACCTTAGGAAATTAGCAACCACTGGAAATAAGTGTTTGATTTATTATTTTTAAAATCTTCTTTAGACTTAAAGTGATAGAGAAAATATTAATGATGAACATTAAATTAAACAGTATGTCTTGCTGCCAGTTATTAAATATTCATCAGCATGCCCTTAAGCATATCACTCTGCATGTGGTAGATACTTATACATATTTACTATTTTGCAACCACTAAACTCCAGATTATTTCATAAGATCATAGATTTATAGCTACAAGGAGCCTTAGTAATCACTTATTCCAGGTAGTAAGTAGCAGAGTTGGGCTTTGAACTCAGGTCTTTTGACTCCAAATCTAACATGTTTGCTATCATAATTTACTGCTCTCCTTTATAGCTTTATCATTTGGTACAATGGTGCCTCATTGATTCCCTTTCCTCTCTACATTTGGGACCACATTTCCAGCTAATTGGTTTTATATTACAATAACTTAAATATACAAATTCACATCCACATGAATAATCTCTTTCTCCTTATTTTTTCAGATGAAATGTGTCCATAATCTGCACTAGTCTTTTACCAGATCCCAAATTTTACAATGGCTTGGAGTTCATCTCTATGTGGAAGATCAAGGCCATTATTGGTATTTTTGGTACCAATTAATATTTAATTATGTGTTTCCACAATGGGAACTCTGGTTCTAGACTTGGATTCAATCTACATGGTGTATCAGATAAAACATTAGATTTAGAGTCAGGAAGATCTGAATTCAAATCCTGCTTTAGATAATTATTAGCTTTAGGATCCTGGGCAAGTCACAAATCTTTCTGCCTCAATTTTCTCATTTGTAAAGTGGAGATGGAGCAGCAAGGTGGAACAGTGGATAGAGTGTGTCTGGAGTTAGGAAGACTCATCTAATGAATTTAAATTTGGTCTCAGACACTACCTGGGAAAGTGACTTAACCCTGTTCCCTAAGTTTCCTTATTTGTAAAATGAGCTGGAGAAGGAAATGGCAAACCACGTTAGTATCTTTGCCAAGAAAACCCCCAGTACTATCTATCCAATTAAATATACATTTTGGTCAGGAAGGAGACATACCCCAAGAGGGTAGATCGGCTTTCCTCACTGCCCATCCCCAGAGTTCTGGGGCAAATTACTTTATATAAGACGTAGTGCATGACTTGAGGCAGCTAAAGTGGCTCACTGGGTAGAGTGCTGGGCCTGGAGTCAGGGAGACTCCTCCTTTTGAGTTCAAATTTGCCTCAGACACTTACTAGCTGTGTGACCCTGGGTAAGTCACTTGGCTCTGTTTGCTTCAGTCTTGTCCTCTGTTAAATGAACTAGAGAAAGAAATGGCGAACCACTCCAGCATCTTACCCAAGAAACCCCTGAATGGAGTCATGAATAGCTGGATATGACTGAAAAATGACTGAACAACTACTAACTACAGGGTCTTCCCTGAAAGGGACTAATATAAATCCTTCTAGAAGGAGTAGATTGCAGGTATAGGATAGCTGTTTATTTTCTACCCTCACAAATGAAACATTTAAAACTCAAGAGGCTCATAAACACACATTGACAAATATTTAAAACATGAAACCCTAATTCATCACTCCTATTATACTTTTTTTTTTTGTGAGGCAACTGGGGTTAAATGACTTGCCCAGGGTCACACAGCCAGTAAATGATAAGTGTCTGAGGCCGGATTTGAAACTCAGGTCCTCCTGACTCCAGGCCGGTGCTCTATCCACTGCACCACCTAGCTGCCCCATCCTATTAGACTCTTCCTGGAGATGAAGACATCTTTATAAACAGACATTTAATGATGATATCATGTCTATACTGTCTAGCCACTCACAGACTCCAGGTCTTCTGGCCAGATAACTGTGGCTTCTCAGTTTTTTGAAATTCTGTATGAAAAGGGGCAGCTAGGTGGCACAGTGGATAGAGTTAGGAGGACCTGAGTTCAAATCTGACCTCAGACACTTGACACTTACTAGCTGTATGACCCTTGGCAAGTCACTTAACCCCAATCGCCTCACAAAAAAAAAAAGAAAGAAAGAAAGAAAAAGGATTTCAGTCTGAAAAAACCTTCTGGTAGTGATAGTTTTCTAAATAAGAAGTTGTTGAAACAAGAATCTTCTCCTGCTGGACAACCCACTTCAAAGCTTTTTTTTTTTTTTTTGTGGGGCAATGAGGGTTAAGTGACTTGCCCAGGGTCACACAGCTAGTAAGTGTCAAGTGTCTAAGGCCAGATTTGAAATCAGGTCCTCCTGAATCCAGGGCTGGTGCTTTATCCACTGTGCCACCTAGCTGCCCCCATCACTTCAAACCTTTTGAACTGAGGGTGTGAACAACTGGGTTGGAAATATTAATTTCTTAGTATCACTATCCAGTGATCTGGACTGAGGGAGAGGAACATGAAACAGAAGAGGCAACCAGGGGTTTGAGATCCAGTCCCAGGCTCACTTGGGCAAGCACATATTCTTACTGCCATGGGCATTAGTCACCATTGATTCTGGTAGGGGAGGGGAGAGAAAGGGAGAGCTGGCAGAAGAATCATTAGTAACACTCCTGAAAGAGGACAGAAGTCATTTTTTCTCACTCCTCATATTCTACAGAATGGGTGCTGGCTCAGTTACTTTGACAGAGCTCAAGGTCATAGGAACACAGAAAAGTATCAACCAGGAGTTGCTGGTGCTACAGCCACATGGGAGGTCCCCATATCACCTCTACTATATATATATGCATAAAGGCAGGAAAGAAATGAGCCCTTATACTTGCATTGAACAATTTCCTTAATTTCATCACACTGGGTAAATAATACAGTACTGGATGAGTGGTGACTGGTGAATTAGTATCATTCATTTTGATATGCTGATTTTCTCCTGTGTGTGTTTTTTTAAAGGCCTTTTGCCAAAGTGTCTCCCCACCCCCTCCCCTTAATGGATGTAAAAGCTTTAGGGAAAATGATCACATCAAAACTCTGGAGTGCTGAGACTTTCTGACAGTGATTTGAAATGGGTTGTTTAATAGAGTAGGAGGTGATGTTTTCTCCCACTGTGTGAAACTACTTGCTTTCCTCTTAATTAAGTCACATTCCTTCTTTTACCATTTAAGTATTCTACTAGTCACTTCATTTTTATTTTGGGTCAAGAAAGAAAAAAGATTGCTCTATTCCCTTATTTCCTTATGGACATAGTAATTGCATCCTTGTCTCTGTCTCCTTGCACCCACCTCCACCCCACCCTCTGTCCCCATCCCCACAACTTTTTTCTTTCAACGTGGCAGAGACCTTCTCACCTTCAGTCATCCTTGCAAAGCTAACTATTGACTTAGATTTCAAGCACATTAGCTGATCATCCTTTGCAACTTCTATTAAAATTGAGTCTTGCTTTATCCCTGGAGATCAAGAACAATGGGTTTCAGCTCACCGTTGACACAAACTGGAAGCTTGGAGCAGCAGCAATGAGTGATTTAGATTGAGTTAACATGGTTTAGCAATTATTACTGTGGCTCTGGATATGAGTTCTGGGACTGAAAAGGCATAAGCTATAGAATTTGAATGGAATTTTAAGTATTTAATTGGAAAGTCAGAGATGAGGTGGTTGTATTAGTTGTAATGGAGACAAATGATACATCAGTTTATCAATGGGGATAAAACACTGAAAGTGGGGAGAAACATTGTAAATCAGAATTGAACAGAAATGTAATGGACAACGGTAGTACCATAGAAGTTAATGGAGAAATACATTTTGGGACAGATTCAAAGAAATCCATGGAGTATTTCAAATTCTCCTTTTAGTAGAAAGCATACACTTGGTTCCATCAGTTAGCATCATGTAATTTTATCTTTGTGTCTTGCCTTGATATTTTAGTTTTTTAAGGTATTTTGCAGAACGTGTATTATTACTATTACTGTTCTCTCTGTGTGTTTGAATGCCTTGGCACTGGGTATTTAGGATTTACACTTAAACACACACACACACACACTATATATAATATATATGCTTATTTCCCCCAGAGTTTCAGGGACAGACAAAGAGGATAGTATATTGAACTGTGCTGTGCCTGGCTCAGGGACAAAGAGAAAGAATTTGGATAACTGAAGGGAGCTACCTAGATAACATGGGGACCCCCATTTCAATAGTAGTAAGTCTTTATTTTCTTAATCCTTAACCTCTTTGTCTTTGCTGAAAACTGCAGTCAGGTGCCAGCACTGCTTATCTTCTGTGCTTCAATAAGTACTGGGTGTGGGTTACCACTTCTGTAGCACAGCTGGGGAAGCCAATCAAGGGGTACAGAAATATCCCCAAAAGGCAAGATCAGCAATAGTTTAAAAAGGGTTATAAAATTTCTTTTTGTAATAAAGTTCATTTTTCCTAGAGATTCTAGATTGTTCCCATTTTCTACTCTCTAAATGCTACCTGACTTTTCAGGTAAAGTTGGAATACTACCTCATCCCTAAAGTCTTCTCTTCTTGCATCACTACATATGTCTTTCTTCTGAATCTCTCAACTAATTAGTATTTGTGCCACTGATTTTTGTTGTTGTTGTTATTTGATCAGTGGAATTCATGGTCTTGCTTTGTATACTTTGGGGGGTTATTATATTCTATTTTTGGAGTGATGGGAGCCATGTCTTTACCTGTCTTACATTCCCCTGTCCCTCCCACCCCAATTTTGCATGGTAGAAGGGATGGATAGGTAATAAGTTAAGTAACTGGGCAGTAATATGGGTAGTACCCTCTATTAAGGTCCTAGTTTGATGCCTCATTGTATCATGTAGAAGTGATCCTGTGTTCTCAAGGGCTATACCAACTTATACAAGTTCTGGAAACTTTCACCAAGCTGAAAAGACCATGCTGCTTTCCCCATTAGATTTTGACCTTCTTTGGGGTAGAGATTGCCTTTTGTCTTTGTGTCACAGCACTTGTTACAGCGCCTGACACATAGTAGGCACATGAAGAATATTTACTGACTGATGGACATAAAAACTGATAATTAACCAATCAGCAAGGCCCTTTATCAATGGCTATGAATCTCTTGGCAAAAAGCTTGCTTACCTAAATTTGAAGAGGTCCATCACCAAAAGATGATTTTTTTCAGCCCTACAACTTAAAAGTTTTCAATTAGAGTACAGAGGGAATAAGGCAAGTTCCTTGTTGGTGAAAGTAATAGTCCACACTGACAAAATCAGGCTAATTAGGAATCTAGGTCAACAGATACTTGAATCCAAGGGGCCAAACTGGCTCTGGAACCTAGGATATCATAAAGCTGTGAGTTCAATGACTATTGAAAGATTAGAAATTGGTGAACATAGAAATCACAAAGGTGTCTTGGGACTTATGGAAGGTGGAAGATATGATGTAGAAAGCTAAAACCCTGTTCATAAATGCCCAGTGTTCAGAGGCGGGATCCTTGTTGACAGTGGTGGGATCCCATCAGTGCTGCAAGAAGAACAATAATTTTAACAAAGTAAAGAAGAATTTTCTTCCTCAAGCTGCAGCTTAAATTCCTCCAGCAGAAACTATTAGAAAATTACCAATGCAGTGTGTCACCCTTCAAAAAGATTGGAAAGGTCAGCAGCTAGTAGTAGGCAGAAGACTGGAGGTGAGCTGAGGACTTCAGAGTAAGATAAGAGACTGATACCATGACAGATATCTAGGTAAACCTAGTTAATAATCCCTGACTGGCAAGGATATTTCCAGGTACCAATAGGCCATAGAATGAATGAATAACCAGTGGAATGGTAAATGGTAGTGTGATCTCCTCTACACTAAAATACAGGTTGATCATATTACTCTTTTGTTCATGAAGTTTCAGTGGCTCACACTGCTTCTGTGAGGGAGGGGCTGTCTTGCCTTTGTATTTATTTCCCTGCTTTTGGCACAGTACCACCTAGCACATAGTAAATCATTAGTAAAAGGCCTTGTTGACTATTGATTATTTATGTCATCAGTCAATCAGTCAGTAAATAAACATTTATTGCACTTACATGTGTCAGACTCTATGCCAAGTGCTATGACAGAAAGAAAGGCAAAAGACAGCACCTGCCCTGAGGGAGCACGCAATCTAAAGGAAGAGACAATGTGCAAACAGCTATGTACAAACAAGCTGTATAAGGATAAGTAGGAAAAATCAATGGAGGGAAGTTACTAGAATTAAGAGGGATTTAGAAAGGCTTTCTGTAGAAAGTGGAGTTTTAGTTGGGACTTGAAAGCCAGTAGGCAAAGATGAGGAAGAACATTCCATGAATTAGGGTTAGAAATGGAATTAGGGTTAAGAACAGAATTAGGTTTAGAAATGGAATTAGAGAGAATCAACAAGAAGGCCCAGCATTGGGAGATGGAGAATCTTGTTCAAGGAACAGCAAAGAGGTCACTGTTACTGGACCAAAGAGTATGGTGTGTGGGGAGTGTAAAGTGTGAGAAGACTGGAAGGGTGGGTGGCAGGGATAGGTTATAAAGGACTTTGAATGTCAAGCAGAAGATTTTACATTTGATCCTGGGTGATAGGAAGCCACTGGAGTTTACTGAATAGAATATTGACGTGGTTGAATCTATGCCTTAGAAAAATAATTTTGACACCTGAATAGAGGAGGGAGTGGCGGGGAGATTTGTGGCAGGAAGATTGATCAGTAGGCTATTGCAATATCCCAGGCCCTAGGAGATAAGAGCCTGCACCAGGGTGGTGCCAGTATCAGGAGAGAGTAAGAGTCATAAGCAAGAGATGTCACAAAGGTAAAATTGACTACTCTTGGCAATAGATTGCATATGAGAGGTGATAGAGAGTAAGGCTTTGAAGATGACACCTGAGCTGTGAGCCTGGGTGGGGAGAATGATCATGCCCTCTCCAGAAATAGAGAAGTTTGAAAAGGAAAAGGGTTTTTGGGGAAAGAAAATGAGTTCACTTTTGTACATATTGAGTTTAAGATCTCTAATAGGGAGTTGGAGAAGCTAGACTGGATGTCAGCAAAGAGAGTTTAGGGCTGGATAAATAGATAGGAGAATCATTAGAATAGACATAATTGAATTCATTGGTGCTGATAAGATCACCAAATGAGATAGTATAGAACCAGAAGAGAAGAGGACCGGCATGTAGCCCTGTGGGACACTTGTCATAAGTGGGCATGGCCTGCATCAAGATCTTGCAATAGAAAATGAGAATGATCAGATAGATAGGAAGAAAAGCAGGAAAGAGCAGTTTTGTGAAAAACTAAAGAGAAGAGAATTTCAAGAAGAGGCTATCTATAGTCTTATGAAAAAATGCTCAATCATTATTGATTTAGATAAAGAAATGCCAATAAAAACAACTCTGAGGTACCACCTCACACCTATCATATTGGCTAAAATGACAGTAAAAGAAAATGACAGGGGCAGCTAGGTGGCACAGTGGACAGAGCACTAGTCCTGGAGTCAGGAGGACCTGAGTTCAAATCTGGCCTCAGACACTTAACACTTACTAGCTGTGTGACCCTGGGCAAGTCACTTAACCCCAATTGCCTCACCAAAAAAAAAAAAAAAAAGAAAAAGAAAATGACAAATGTTGGAGGGGATGTGGGAAAACAGGGACACTGATGTTGGTGGATTTGTGAACTGATACAACCATTCTGGAGAGCAAATTGTTTGACCCCTTTGCAGTCTATGGACAGAGCTCCTGAAACTATTGCTGTTGCTGCTGCTGCAAGTCTGCTCTGCGCTCCAGGCCAACCACCACTCTGGTGAGGCAGACTTGTTTTGCTGACCTCCTAAGTTGTCTTGGGCTGGAAAATTGTTCCACCCCAACCTTTTGTTGGTTCTACTGCTCCAGAATTTTATTTTTGGCATAATTTTGAAGTTATTTGGAGGGGAATTTGAGAAAGTTTGGGTGAATTCCTGCTCCTATCCCATCATCTTGGCTTTCTTCCCACCCAGGTCTCTCTTACTGAATTTTTAATGAGAACTTCATTTAATTATTTTATTAAACTTTAAAACATGTTTAACATCTTTGTGGTCATCCCATTCTGTGTTCTGTATCTCTAGTTGTTGTAATGTTTTTTCCATTTGGAGATTTTGCTTGAATTTTTTTAACCTTATAGTATTTCTTTCTTTCTTTTTTTGGTGAGGCAATTGGGGTTAAGTGACTTGCCCAGGGTCACACAGCTAGTAAATGCTAAGTGTCTGAGGCCAGATTTGAACTCAGGTCCTCCTGACTTCAGGGCCAGTGCTCTATCCACAGCACCACCTAGCTGCCCCTTAACCTCATAGTATTTCATCACAGATTTACTGAATTGGAAGGTGCCTCAGAGCCTATTTCATCCAAGCTGTATATGTACAAAAATTCCCTTTCCAACATACTAAGCAAATAGCCATTTAACTTTTTCCATAGGACTTCTAATGAGGGGGAATTCAGCCCATTCCATTTTTATATTGCTTTAGTTATTAGGAAGCTTTTGCTTACATCGATCCCTCATTGGCCTCTTTGAAACTTCTATTAATTGCTCCTGGTTCAATCCTTAGGGATTTTGCAAAATAAGTCTAATCCCACTAAGATATGAAAGTCCTTCAAATTCTTTTTTGTTGTGTTTTTTTTTTGGGGGGGGCAGGGTAATGAGGGTTAAGTGACTTGCCCAAGGTCACACAGCTAGTAAGTGTCAAGTGTCTGAGGCCGGATTTGAACTCAGGTCCTCATGAATCTAGGGCTGGTGCTTTATTCACTGTGCTACCTAGCTGCCCCCAGTCCTTCAAATTCTTAAGGGTGTTTTATCATACCCTCCCTAAGCCTTATCTTTCTTTAGGTTAAACATCCCCAGTTCTCTCATGCAGTAACAAATAGGTCAAATCTCATTGTAATAGGAATGTTTTGTTTTGGTTATTCATTCCTTTAATCTATCATTTTTTTTCCTTCTAAATTTTCCCTGCCATGGTTTCTTTCCTTTCCTCTCTTAAAAATTATTGTTCATTTTCTTTACATGGCATACTTATTGCTTTTTTTTTTTGAGGTGATGAAAGGGAGCCAGTTTGAGACTTGTTCATTTACTCAGCTATCTTTTCAGGAGTCTCTTAAAATTTATTTAGAAGATCATAGAATGTTGAACTTGAAGAGACCTCAGATGTAATGTGGCTCCAACAATCTCAGATGCCTAAATTTAAAAATCCTCTCTCTGACTATAATCTCCTATCCTTTTATGTTTTTCACTTCCTCAACATCGCCATATATTTACTAATCATCTACTATGTTGAAAATGTTGTACTAAATACTAGGGATGTATCCTTACTAAGTAAGTACTAGGGATGTATCCCAACAAGACAAAAATGAAATAATCCTAGTACTTCCTCCCACTGCCCCCATGGAGTTTACAGACTACTAGGAAGATATAACATGTAGAAAAAGAAGTATTAAATAAAGGGGAGGAGGGCACTAATAGCTGTGGGGGTTAGGAAGGGCTTCATGGGGAAGTTGGCTCCTGGGATGATCCTTGGAGGAAGATTAGGATTCTGAAAGGAAGATAGAGTGCATTCTAGATATAGGAGACAGTTTGTTCTAATATATGGAGGGGGAAGATGAAATCTAGAGTTTTGGGAACATTTAGTTAACTCTCCAAACCATTTGCCTGGATCATAAATTTATTGAAGAGAAGTAGTATGAAATTAGGCTGGAAAGGTAGGTAAGAAACCAGATTGTAAGGGATTTTTTTTTTTTTTTTTGGCATGGGGCAATGAGAGTTAAGTGACTTGCCCAGGGTCACACAGCTAGTAAGTGCCAAGTGTCTGAGGCCGCATTTGAACTCAGGTCCTCTTGAATCCAGGGCTGGTGCTTTATCCACTGCACCACCTAGCTGCCCCCTGTAAAGGACTTTAAATGCCAAGCTGAGGACAATGCGTTTTTCTCCTACAGGAAAAAGGGAGCCATTGATTGTTGAGCAGGGGAACACTTGGCCACAACAATAACTTTATTTTCCTGTCACACTCATAAGATGGGTGAAGTTGTATTTTTATGCTAATTTCGAATATAGCTTCAAATTTTATCACTCATTGATAGATTTATTTCTACTAATTGACCCAAAAATGTAGATATTGATGATTTTGTGTTATAATTTGCATATGAAACAGTATTTCTCAGTGTATAATAGTAATTTTCCAGCATGCTTGTTATGCTTTTCCATTATGGAGATTCCTTAATAGAATCACTCCCCATGATCATCACTTATAGTACCTAGGTATTCTGAGAAGAAGTAAAAATATGAATTGAAGAAATGGATCATGTTAGATCTCAAAATTTTATAGGCTTTGAGCAGATATTGCTAATTTTTGGGTAGTTTTCTGTCTTGTTTTTCCCTCCAAGATTTTTGGTAATTAAAAATATTTTTCATGCAGCTTTTTCAATTTAATTGGAGTATTCCTTGAAATTTTTTTTATCACTTTTTTGCAAAGACCCATAAATATTTCTCTTTCATTTTAGCTTTCTGGAGTATTGGAAACTTATTTTTCAGATAAAGGGAACCCGCACTGTTTTGAGCCATTGTCTCAACAAGCCAAGTTTAATGTGCAGTGATGGTAAGAGAAATTTTCTAGGACTAATCTGTGGTTGGTTCAACACATTTTCTTTCTTGACATTAGTTCTTTTCTTTGAAGCCAGTGTTTATTTTAAGTCGTTTTCTCCCCACTTCTTTCCTGTACCAATCAAAAGTAAAGCAGCAGTATAATTTGTAATTAGGGTATCCTCAAACCATAATCCTAAAATCATAATTCAGATCTACATGATTGTGCCAGGAATGTTTTTCACCCTTTGGTGCCCTCTTGTGGAAGATTCTGTCCTTTTTGTGTAGAAGCTAAAAGCGCAGCTTGATCTTTGGATAAGTTAAAATCATGAATAAGGCCTTTTAAGGTCTGTGGGAGTTATTAACCAAGGCCTCAAAGACAGAATTCACCTCGAATTCTCATTTGAAATCTCCTGGCTTTTTACCTTTTCAGGCTGCTCCTCATCCTTACATTCTGAAGCAATAGGTCATCTTCACCCAAATTCTAAGCTTCTGGTGCTTTTGGTATACGCAGTTCACTGTCTAAAACAGGGCTTATAGCTGATGTTATATTTGGGTATTGTACAAAATGTTTAGACTTGGAGGTAATCCCTAATATGTTATGCTTTATTATATAAAAATAGCAGTCTGTTAAATTTTTTTTTTTGTTCTTTCCAAGTTATAGGAGCTGGAAATGGCATGAGACAATGTGGGTAGATGTGGGTAGACAGTAGTCTAATACAAGGGACAGCACAAACAAGGGCCTATTTTTAGAATAAATGAAGCAAAATCCTGGAGAAAAGATAGGATTAAAGCAAAGTATGTTGTAGCTAGTTTGATCAATTGTTAAATTTTCATTGGGAGTCTTTACACCTTGGAAATAAGAAAGCACTACAAATCAGGGTTTGGTTTATTGTTTTCTTGATTGTCTAGGCTTAAGAACATGATGGAGAAAATTTTTAATGATGCAGATTGAAGTTAAAAGTATGTTTTATTTTTGTTTTTGGTGGAGGAAGGGGAGAAGAAGAGCCTGGTTGGTTTTTTTTGTTGTTTTTGGGGGTTTTTTTTTGCAGGGCAATGGGGGTTAAGTGACTTGCCCAGGGTCACACAGCTAGTAAGTGTCAAGTGTCTGAGGCCGGATTTGAACTCAGGTACTCCTGAATCCAGGGCCGGTGCTTTATCCACTGTGCCACCTAGCCGCCCTGGTTGGTTTTTTTTGGGGGGGGCAGGGCAGTGAGGATTAAGTGACTTGCCCAGGGTCACACAGCTAGTAAGTGTCAAGTGTCTGAGGCCAGGTTTGAACTCAGGTCCTCCTGAATCCAGGGCCAGTGCTTTATCTATCCACTGTGCCACCTAGTTGCCTTGAGAGCCTGATTCTTAAACATTTATCAACACACCTCTGGATCAAGGGCCCTAAGAGGGTTGGCCCTGGAAAGAAGTAGAGTCCTCTTTTTCTCAGGCCTCTGGCTAGACCTACGGATGGGGAGATATAAAGGAAATGTGAAAAGGTAAAAAATGTTGAAGTGATTTGATTTATAGGATAGCAGAAATGGGTGAGTTCACTGTAGATGGCTTCAGTGTTTTCATTCAAATAAGAAGTGAGAATATCTACTGAGAGAAAGGGAGCTTGAGGAGAAAAGAGGTTTGGATAGTCCTTGAGGGCCTGGTAACATAGAATCAGTCAAGGAAGAATAAAAAAACTGGCCTGTCGTGGTGAGGTCCCAGTTGATGTAGCAAAGCACAGTGCTTTGTACTTAATAATAAATGCATGTTGAATTGCATCATTGAATTAAATTGAGCTGGATGGAGATGAAAGTGTGGGAAGAGATATGAAGGGAAAGAAATTTTCACTACCACAGGAACAAACTCTAAATCATACAGAATAAGCAAGTATGAGTTTTGAATTTTCTAGTCATGGGCCTTATGGTCCTGCGTGATGAAGAGTTGTTTGGGTATGGTTATTTCCTACAGACACTAGAGAACTTGGAGTAGTCAGGGAAGAGAATTTGGTTTGAGTTCTGGGTCACCTTGGACTGAACTAAACTCAAAGATGGCACCAAATCTTTATCTATAAGATATTGAAGGGTCACACACTCTTACAATTTGTTCCACATATTAGGCATGAATTGAGCATTGGATCAAGCCTGGTATCTGAGACTCTTCACATTCATTTTGTTTTTAAGGCCCTAGTTGGGGTGGCACTAGGCTTTTGCTTGAATCATAAATTTGCAGTCTTTGCAGCTGTAGGATGGTATTTGAGGACTTAATTCTGGAGAAGCATTTGCGCTAATTGTCAGACTGGAGGGGAGCAGATCTAAGTTAAAGTCAAATAACTCTACAGGGAAGGTAGGGGTGGGAAAGCAGCTGACCATACCTTCTAGATACATGTGCACATTTCACAACTTTTATCATTAGTTCCATTAAGTTTGCTTCCCCTACCCCCACTATTGTGAACTCTGGCTTCTTGATTTTTTCCTCTGCTTACTTATTCTATATCCCCTAATCTGGCTTTGTTTGCCTCCATGCCCAGTCTTGATTTCAGGATTTGTAACACTAATGATTTCTTAAACCATTATGATAACCTCAATAATGTAAAGGAAAACAACACTCAGAGACTTCAAACTGATCAATACCACCAATAAAAGGTATCATTGATGCCTTCAGATGACTTGATGATGAGGCATGCCACCCCATCATAGCAGATAGACGATGGACTAAAGTTGCAGAATGAATCATACATTTGTAGTCATGGCCAATGTATCAATGTGTTTTGCTTAGCTGAACTCATTGGTTTACAAAGGAGGGTTTTTTTTGAAGGAAGGGACTGTTGGAGAATGACAGTGATGGAAAAAAGAAAGGAGAAATATAAAAAGAAAAGCAAACACGGATTTATTGGACTAGATGCTCCCTAATGTCCTATCCAGAGCTAACATTCTGTCATGGTCCTTTTATTTGGGGAGGAGGATTAGCTTAAACTCTCTTTCAACATCCTTTCCCCCTCCTCCCCTAACCTCACAGTAATTAGGCTTCTTCAGTGCCAAGTGTGAAGGAAGAATGGGCCATAGCTCCTAGTCATCATGAATTACTAGTTAGTAGTGATAGTAAAGCAAAGGGCCTTTAACCTCTCCCTGGAGATTCTCTCCTGCAGCAGACTTGTGTCCTGGAGATGTTGTCCTCCACCCTTGATGTGTGGTAATCCTCCCTTCCCAGACTCATCTTATTCTATACCCCTCCAAATACACTACAATCCAGTCAAGTGGAATTACTCTTGGCTAAATATGTCTTGTGCACTCATCCTGTGTCCTAACTTTATACCTTTTGTCACATGGATTCCTTAAGTTTCAATTACCCTCCTTTTCCCCCCATTTTTGTTTAATTCTTACCCATCCTTTAAAGTCCAAATCAAACCTTCTCCATTCAGGTTTCTCTGATGATCCTAAATTGCCACTCACCTTCTATTCTAACATAGAACTTCTCTATTATAAATTGTATTTACGAAATTATATTAATATACAGTATTTATCATTTATAATTAATATGTTAATTGTATTTGCCATACTTTTGTATTCTAGCTATTGGATTGAATGTAATATTTCCTTTTTGGAATGAAAGTTTCATGAGGGCAGAGATATCGTCTTAGTTTACTTTTATATCTACCACAGGATTATAGCACAATGCCATCCACAATCAGATTTTTAGAAAATATTTGTTAAATTGAATTGAATTATTTATTTTATTTTCCATTTTATTTTATTATTATTATTCTTTTTTGCTAGCAATGAGGGTAAGTGACTTGCCCAGGTCACACAGCTAGTAAGTGTCAATGTGTTGAGACTGGATTTGGAGATCCTCCTGAATCCAGGGCTGGTACTTAAACTGAATTCTAGTGAACAAAAGTCTATTGCCTCAAATTAATTCTCTTTAAGTTGACTTCCTGGCACAGAGAAAATAAATTGTTACATAAAATTGTATTTTTGTTGAGATTTTTCCATTTGTTCTTAATATAGGCTTTTTTTCCCCTTCCAAGTTCAATCTGATCCTATCCAGGGAAACCACTGCCTTACAGAAAACAGTAAAACCCCTCTCAGGGTTACCCAGATGATGATGGAGCACAGTGAGAGGTGATAAAGACATAGGTAATTGCCATAGAATAATATTGCTTCTGCCAAGAAGATGATTGAACTCCCACACAGAAGGTGAACAGATGGCATATTTATTGAAATTCATCGGCCGTATGAAGGGAATAATTGAACTGATGGCAAGAAACACTTCGTTTTAGAAGGCTTGAGAGAATTCTGAGGGAGAATTTGTGTACCGCTAGGTGGCATGCTTATCCAGGGGCCTGTGTTAGCCTTGCTTGCTGTGCATTTATTTCCTACAGAAAGGAAAATTCAGATTGTGCTTGGTCTGAAACCATAACTAATTCGTGAACTCTGGGTACGGAAAACTTTCTACACAGCTGAATGGCAAACAACCCTTTAGATGCTCAAACATCATAGGCCTTAGTTCCGAGAATAAAGGTGGATCTCTTTATTAAGTGCTATGGACTTGCCAGACTGTGAACTAAGAAGAAGGAAAAGTTGCTAATTGGGGAGATTCCTGTGGCCTTATCCACTGGGTTTTTACCTCCAGTCTTTCTCTTCCCATCTATCCTACATACCAATGCCAGGGTTATCTTCTGATGCTAGTGCTGATCCCCTGATCATGCTTAAAACTTGTTAATGCCTCACCATTGCCTTACAAATTAAGTCCAAATAGACTGGCCCTCCACAATCTGCCTTTCAGGCAGCTAGGTGGTGTAGTGGATAGAGCCTTGAACCTAGAGTTAGGAAGAGTATCAAATTCGGCCACAAACTCTACTAGCTGTGTGACCCTGGCTAATCACTTAACCTGCTGTCTGCTTCAGTTTACTGACTGCAAAATGGGGCTAATAAAGAGGACTCACTCCCAAGGTTGTGAAGATCAATGAAATAGTATTTGTAAAGTGCTTTGCAAACCTTAAGAACTATGTAGAAATACTGCATATTTTACCTGCATCCTCATTTTAAATTCTTTTCCTTTAGATGGGACTCCTGACATAGAACCTCTTACTTTCTATAAGATAAAGCTTGATCACCACTTCCTTACAGAGGTTATTTCTCAATTCTCTTAAGTTGTCAGTGCTCCCTAGCTCTAAATACATATGTATAAATACTGCCCCCCCAGTAGAATGCAACCCTCTTTTCTTTCCCTTCCTTTTCCCTTTCTTCTCCCCTCCCCTGCTCTTTCCTCTTTCCTCCTTTCCCCTCCACTCCTCTCTTGTCTTAGCACCCCAAACATCTAACACAATGCTATGTGTATAGAAAGCACTCAACAAATCCTTGTTGAATTGAATTTGTATTCTGTTCACTTAAATCCAACAAATCTTTATTTAGTACTCCCACAGATAGCCCTGCTCTCTGTCTCCTCCAGTCTCGGCCCATGCTTTCCTATCTGTTGGTTTTCTCTTGCAATGAAACTTGCAAATGAAAAAAAGGTCCTTCCTTTCTGATTGTGTCATCTCTGTAAAAAAAAAAAGAATAAGGTTTCTTTCTCCCAGATTCCTCCATTTGTTAGTATTCCACCTCAAGTATGAGCCATCTCTCCATTTTGTGTTTATTTTTTATTTACTTATCTGTGTTCATATTCCCTCTCCTCCCCTCCACCAAGGAGAATATAAGCCCCTTGAGGGGAGGCACTGTTTTGCTTTTGTCTTTTTTTTTTGTGGGTGGGGCAATGGGGGTTCAGTGACTTCCCCAGGGTCACACAGCTAGTAAGTGTCAAGTGTCTGAGGCTGGATTTGAACTCAGGTCCTCCTGAATCCAGGGCCAGTGCTTTATCCACTGTGCCACCTAGCTGCCCCACCTCATTTCCTTCTTACCTGATAACAGTGTGGCACAGTTGAAAGACTCCTGAACTTAGAAATGCTTAGCTTTGAATGACAGAACTTGGGTCCTACTAGGAATTTTTACTACCTGTATATGTCACTCAGCTTCTTTGGTCCTCAGTTTCCTCATCTATA
This sequence comes from Dromiciops gliroides, assembly GCF_019393635.1. NCBI lineage: Eukaryota > Metazoa > Chordata > Mammalia > Microbiotheria > Microbiotheriidae > Dromiciops > Dromiciops gliroides. The sequence continues at coordinate 251,310,418 of NC_057862.1, forward strand.
AAGTGAAGAGGCTGGACTAGATGGCCTCATGGGTCATTTTGTCCAGCTCTAAAGCTATGATCATTTTTAAAATGAGGAAACCTAAGCTTGGGATTTCTTCTGAAAGGCCAGAGAGGCTCAGGGTAGAGGTGCTCAGCTGGGATGAGTCACTTACAGGTTGAGGAAGGCAGGGAACAAAACTTGTGCTGTGAGCCAAGGCTTGGTGTCTGTGCCCATCCCATCCTTCCCCCTCTTTCCTTGTTCTTCCTCTACTTACATTGCATGCCACCTGCATAACCTGATTTGCATGTTAAATGACTATCGAGCTACCGCTTGAGTTTTTTCAGAAAGAGAAAGAATAGCTTTTATGAAGCCATCTGTAGATAAATAAGTAGCAACCAGTATGCCCAGAAAAATGTGCTTATTTTATTGTGAGCTCCCTCCCTCAATCAGACAGCTGATTCACCAACCGAGTCAAGAAGCCACTGAAGAGATTTAGTGTTTACAAGAAAATTGGGGAGGGAGGAAGTAGGCAAGGAAAATAGAGGAAAAGAATAGGTTAACTACTTAGAACCTCCAGCCATACTTATATATCAGGAAAAGATTGTCTAGCACCTGTCTTTGTGTGTGTGTGTGTGTGTGTGTGTGTGTGTGTGTATTTTTTACTCTCTTACTCTTCAGCCCTGTATTGACTTTCCATTTCTCTGAACTGAATGGCCATGTCTTTGCTATACAGTTATCTCTTCTATACCTCTGGGGGTTAGGGACATGGTGCCCTCATGATTTGGAAATTCTGCATAAAGTTGTTTGATTTTCCCTCTGTCCTAGAGAAAATCTGAATTATTATGGTATTAAAAGAGAAAATGTTGATATTATACAACACTATACATATATGTTGTGCATTTCTGAGTTTCTAAACTTTTTCTGTGTCGTCTGTTGGCTTTTGTGTGTCATCTGTGGTTTTTGCAAAACTCCTCCAAAATTCCTATTTAATTTCTTATGCATATATATATATATATATTTCTTATTTATCGAAACTGCCATGACAAAAGTTGCAGTGTGGAAAAGATAACTTTTTATTTTGTGTCCAAGTTAGGTGGGTTGCTTGAATAATGTGGAAATTTCCCTTCTGTTGGTTGAATTTAGGGTTTATGAGTATGTGTGTGTGTGTGTGTGTGTATGTATGTGTTTGTGTAGTGGATAGTAGAGAGCCAGCCTTGAATCCCTGAGATCACATCCTGCCTCTGACCTGTATTGTATATGTGACTTGGGGTAACTCTCTTGGACTATAAATTACAGAGAAGGTGCTGACCTGCATTAGTAAAGGAAGTTTCCAACCCCACAAGTTCCCTTTAACCAGTGAAATCACAGGTTCAGTCCCTATCCCTATTGGACTCTAGGAAGTAAACTCATTCATACTTAGTTATAAATAAGACAAGATTGTTTTGGAAAGACAGTGGGACATTTACCACCAGAATTATTTTTTAATGGACCTATAATTTTACATGTAGGAATGACAATCTACATCATTAACATTTGACCCATCAACTTTTTAAACATTTTCTCCATCACTTTAAAAATATTTTTCCCATTGCTTTTTAAAGTCTGGACATTCAAGAAACCAATAAATTAAGTTTATAGCATCTTGGTTTATAGCATTTAGCTTATGTTATTTGCCTCTTTCTGGTGTATAAATTCCTACAGTGAAGATTTAAGGATTGGTTATCAAAAGATGGTACAAGGTGGCTTCAGCACACCCCTGCCTCCAATTCCTGACTGCTTTACTTCTGTTAATAGTGTTACTATTTTCCCAGGTGCAAATTTGGAGTAATTTTTTGGCTTCTCTTTTTCTTTCACGTTGCTCAGCAGCTAGGTTCAGCTAATTCTACTTCAACAGCATTTATTATATTCATCCACACATTTCCATTCCTCCTGCTGCCTCTCTAGTTTAAGCCTTCATTATCTTTTGCCTGGACTATTACAATAGACTCTTACCATTCTCCCTACCTCCATTTTCTCCCTCTGCCAATTCATCTCACTGGCTGTGACCAGATTAATCTTTTCAATGCACAGCTCTGATTACACCACTCTACTTTTTCAAAAAACCTTTGATGGCTTTCCAATGCCTATAGAAAAAAGCTCATATTCATTTTCACGGCCTTGACCTGTCTTTCTAGTTTATCTTACTTCTCTTACCTCCACATTCTCAGTGTTCCAGCTAAACCTGACTAATCACTATTTTCTAAACTCATCCTTCCCTTTCCTTCTCTGTCTCTTTGTTTAGGTCATATTCAATGCCTAGAATATCCTCCCTTCACAACTCTGTCTGCTGAAACGTTCCCTATTCTGTAGGGACTTGCTTCTTTTTTTTTTGACCTTGGCCAAATGTACTCTTTTCCTCCTCTGAAATCACATAGTGTTTTGTTTGTAGCTTTGCTATATACTTATCACACTCTTCTTTTGGTAACCCAGGTCTACTTCTTCCTGTGACCTGATTTTTCTTCTCATCACAAACTCCAGTATTTGACTTCTTGTTTCCCCTTTTTCACTTCTGGTTGTTCTAGTGTTTAGCACAGTGCTTGGCACATTGTAGACATTTACTACTCCCCTCCTTTTTTTGTTTTTGTTTTTGTTTTTTTGTGGGGCAATGGAGGTTAAGTGACTTGCCCAGGGTCACACAGCTAGTAAGTGTCAAGTGTCTGAGGCTGGATTTGAACTCGGGTCCTCCTGAATCCAGGGCCAGTGCTCTATCCACTGTGCCACCTAGCTTCCCCCTACTTCCCCTTTCTTAACCTGGGTTTCCCACTAGCTCCCTTTCTCAAGTGGCCAAAGTATCTGATCTACAACATTGCTTTCTTCTTTGCTGTTCTCCCTTGCACATAATCTTTCTTTGCGTGCTTTAAAATAATTTAGTGATAGGCACTTCAAGGAAAATAAATGATAGGAGAAGTTACAAAGTTTACACAGGTATTAGTTTATCCTGGTCCACCTGGCCTTGTTCTTAGTCCCTCTCCATTTATCCCTTTCTCCCACTCCCCTGATTTTTTTTTTTTGCCTGTCTGATCCAACTGTTATGTTTGAAAACCCTTGAAGAAACAAAATTTCATGCCCCAATCAGAATTCATTATCTTTTTTTCTTACCCATAAACAGACTCTTCCTCCTTCAAATTTCCCCTATTTCTGTTGAGGGATTTATCAATTTCCCAGGCATTCAGGTTTACAATTTGGAAATCATCCTTAGTTCTTTACTGTCACTCACCTAATTTTTCTCTTCTATTTTTCCCCTTTCCCCCCATTAAGTCAGTCACTAAGCCTTGTTGGTCACATCTGTACAACATCTATTCCTGTCATTTTCATGTTTTCACTGTTGTCCATTAAAGGCAAAGGATGCAGAAGTAAAAAATTGACTTGGAAAATGAATAGCTAAGAAGCTAAGAAGGTAGTGTTTGAGAATGAGATTTATATTTCTGGACTACAACTTAAAGTGTAGGGATGACAGTTTCCTGGTCAGGGATGAAGTTCATGTAGCAAAGGTTGGTGAGAATGTCCTTGGCAGGTGTCTTGAAAATCTAATGAAAAATGTTCTCAAAAAAAGGATAGGGGAAAGAGCACCCACAATGAAGGAAGAATAATAATACTTGAGGCATCCAGAATTTCACAGGCAACAAAACCTAAGAAAAAAAAGTCAATAGTTCTTGGGCACAAATATCCATAAACCATGGCTTCACATTCAGGCAACAAGCAAGAAAAACAGGTCCTACTTCAGGGAGGCATATTTGGTCTCAACTGGGAGCGCTCTCTTCTTCCTTAAATAACCTATTTTGTATTATAGTTATTTGTATATCCTATCATATGTGTGGACTTAGATAAGTCACTTTATCTTCCTGGGCCTCAGTTCCCTTATCTGTCAGATGAAGGGGTTAGTCTCAATGTCTCCTAAGATCCTTTATAGCTCTAAATTGATGACCTTATAGATCAGAGCTCAGTTATGAGTGCAAAATAGGTCAAATGAAGTATCAGTTTTAGTGTGATAAGCAATTCTATTTTATTCAGCTGGTTATTACATTAGGTCTCAGTTTCTAACTAATTTGACTTGGTTAAGCTGTAGGTATTCTAGTCATTTTAGAATCTGTCATCCCACTCTTAATATTGGGGGTTAGAACCCTGTGTTTATAGAAGAGCCTCCTATGGCTTTTCCCCTTACCTCCCACCCTCTAGATCATCTCTCAGACTCCTACCTGTAAGAACTTAGTCACTTCCCTTGCCCTAGGCTAGACTTACTGCCTTAAAGATGTCCCCAGTAATATCCTCTTAACTCCCTAACTGAGAAAGACCCATCCCTACTTGGCCTCCAAAGGTTTCACTTCCACATTTCACCACTGTGCAGTTCCAAGTATCCAAACCTTGGAAGTCAACTCTTGAAACCTCTTGGAGATTTTAATAGGTTTGCATTTGGAAACTCTCTTTTTTACCTACTTTCTATGTTCTGGTTGCTTTGTCTTATTTTAATCCATTGACTGCATATGATCACTGGATTTGCTCTGGTGAATTTGATTTCTAAGCCCTATTGCCTGGGATTGGCCTCTGGACACCCTCTTTTCTGGGAGTTATGGGGCCTAAGGACCTCATGGTCAAGGTTTCTGCCATTCTCTCCCTTAAGCCTGGTTCCCAATAGTACTGTTATGGGGAAATAGGGTGGGGCTTTGGGATAAGGGTTCTTAGGAAGTCCTTTTTAAAGAATTACACCCTCTTGCACACAAACCCAATTAGAATAAAATAATAGTTTATTTAGGTGCTAGGGAAAGGAAACCAAGAGAGAAATCCTTGGACTTCTTCTCATGGGGAGAAGGCATGGCACAAAGAGTGGCTCTGAGATACCAATTTCCTCAAGCAGGAGACAGGCGGATACTTTCACAGAGGGACAGATGGGAGCAAATCATCTGACTGTGGAAAGTTCCCTTATTGGAGGAGGACCATCCCCCGCTGGTGGTGGCTGATGGGAGTCGGGTGAGGCTGTGGATCTCTGAAGCCATCTCTCTCCCCCTCAGGCCACAAAGGCAGCAGCCACACCTAATCTTATCTCCCTGAGGGGTGGGGGAGACTGGAATGAAGGGTGGTAGTCCTGGATGGAACTCAGTCCTGATCCAGTATGGCTCATCTCTTTAGGTGTGTCTGTCCTTTGGTTTAGTTTCTCAAGGAGAAGGTTCTTTTGATTTACCCCACAAAACTTCTGGGGTACCCAGGGCCATTCAAGTGAGATACCCAAGCCCATAACAGTACTCTCAGCAGTTAAGTTTTCCACTAAGCTGAACCTCTTCACCCCTAATGCCTTGTTGACTCTTTCACTCAATTCCTATTTTCCAGATGCTTTTGACTCCCAGCCCATTAATAGAGTAAAGGTAACAGGCACACCCTGGCACCAACAAACTATAGATAGTTATTCCTGGCCCTTCTGTTTGTTCCACTTACCTGTTGGTGTTCCCATTGTTGAGTGGCCTATGGCTGGCTCATGCCCCACTTTTTACACAGGGCACGGCTGTCTAGAAATCAGGTTCACAACAGGAAAAAAAAACACTTGGCACACACAGTAAAGAATAAACAACAGTTCTCCCTAACCAATCAGGACATAAGTTACATAATCTAGTATTTTACATAAACACACATACATACAGATATACACATATGCATCAGTGTGTGTGTGTGTGTGTGTGTGTATATATATATATATCTATATATCTATATATACACGTCTATACAATATATTCTAGATAGATACACTATTTTATAGCATTTACTTTACCAGTACATAAACTCCTTGAAAACAGGGACTTTGTATCTCTCTCCAGCAGCATGCACAGAATAGGTGTTTAAAATAAATGTCTATTGGGGGAGCTAGGTGGCACAGTGGATAAAGCACCAGCCATGGATTCAGGAGGACCTGAGTTTAAATCCGGCCTCAGACACTTGACACTAACTGTGTGACCCTGGGCAAGTCACTTAACCCTCATTGCCCCCATAAGCAAGCAAGCAAGCAAGCAAGCAAACAAACAAAAAAACAAGACACAAAACACAAACAAACACAATCTTGGGCAGCATTAAGAGAGGTGTAAGTTGGGGGCAGCTAGGTGGTGCAGTGGATAAAGCATTGGCTCTGGATTCAGGATTACCTGAGTTCAAATCCAGCCTCAGACACTTGACACTTACTAGCTGTGTGACCCTGGGCAAGTCGCTTAACCCCCAATGCCCCATAAAACCCCCCAAAAAACCTGTCTATTGAGTTGACTGGAAATGACTATATTTGAAAGGACAAATTTGTATGTGAGAAAAACATTTCTTTGGCCTGGTTTAAGGATAAGAGCTAGGTATATTGAGAAGAAGCAAAAAACAAAACCAAACAAACAAAAAAGCAAAAACCCAAACCCAAAATGGAAATGAAAGTGTTGGAAATCTTGTGGAAAGGAAGATTTCACTTTGCAGTGGTCTCCCTCAGGCAATGTTAGTCTGGGGTTTGGGACTAAATTGAACCAAACATTAGGTAGCAATCCTTCTGGAAACAGAAATATGTATGGACTCCTCTGAGTGATTTCCTTCATTCTTTACTTTAACAGTGAATTACTGCTAGGTGAAAGCAGTGTCACTGAATCACAAAGGGTAGATACTTGTTCAGTGGGAAAACACTTTTCCTTTGTTTGAATCTAGAAACCTAAAAAATGGCTTCATAAAGTGATTGCTATAAAAAAGTATGAAATCCAATTCAGGTTATTGCCTTTATTATAAGGACACACATCACACACTCTATTAAAAAGACACTGTTTTAGGATTCTGTGAAAGGAAAAGCTGGCTTCCATATAATACTTCTAGCAAAGCATCATGAGTGATTTCAATTGCCTGGTGATGGATGAGTGTCATTTGTAAACTTTGTTAGTGTCTTCCCATTATTTTCCCCCTTCTGAAAGCAAATGGAAGGGAAAGTTCATTGGATATGATAAGCTTAGTGAAACAGTTCAATATGTATTTGAAAAAAAAAACAACTTGTTCAGCTTCTATAAGCTATAGAAAAGAGTCCTATTTCTTTCGTACTATGCTGATGTTGAGATATTTCTAAGTGGTTCATTGCTGATATTATCCGACTGTTATAGGTAGAGTGAGGCATAACCAATGGAGAAGTCACATGTTCCAGAGTCATCTGGGGAATGTCAAGAGATGTAGAAAAATATGCCAGAATATTCAATGGACTCCTGTGTAGGGTATTTAGGAAGACACGGACAAAAGTTAAGCAGAGAAAGCAGTGGTCTGCACCAGTGAAAGAGTACTGACACTGATGACATCAGAGATCCATCAAAGTATTGAAGAATCAGATTGAGAGAAGAAAAAGAGAGCAACTAAAATGCATTCTATGGTTTCTATGGTGTTAGTAATCAAAAACTGGTATAAACTTTTATGGGAAAGCAGAAAGAAGACCATTTATTGAGGATTAGAGATTTGTTTTTAGAATGTAAATATCTTATTCTTCTACTAAAGTCCTCTTCTGATGCCTCAGAATGACATAGTGATGAAACTGGGTTCTTGAAGTTTATGCCAGCTGAATGAAAGTTCGGGTAGGTCCTACCATGGCAGAAATGGTGTGTGTGTGTGTGTGTGTGTGTGTGTCCTTTGGGAACCGCCTTAGATGAATCTGGAGATCATTACCAGAAAATTAGCTACAAAGTGGCTGATCACCAGTGACAATTTTTTTCTCTCTCAATTAAGGAAATCATCTATTAAAACATATATGACTGTGGGGGAGGGGTTATAATCTGATCACTGAAGAGAGAGGTTACATTGATGAAATGTTTGATCTATTGAAGTATAAGTTTATTTCAATATGAACAAACTAGAAAAAAAGTACTGGATTTGGAGTCATAGGATACTGATTTAAATTCTGGCTCTGTCATTTATTACCTGTGTGACTTCAGGTAAGTAATTTGACCTCTCTGGTTCTCAGTTTTCTCATCTTTAACATGATGGATCAGACCAGATACATTTTTTTTAAAGTAAAAAACATTTTTATTTATAGTTTGGGGTTCCAATTTTTATCACTCCTTCCCTCCCTCTCTTCCCCACTCTCCGAGGTGGTAAGCAATTAGATATAGGTTATTTATGTATGATTATGTAAAACATTACCATATTAGTCATTTTGTATGAGAAACTTGAATAAAAGAAAAAAAGTGAAAGAAAGTGAAAAATAACATTCTTCAGTCTTTTCCTTCAATATAAGTTCTTTCTGATGTGGATAATATGTGTGGAGGTGGATAGTATGTTTCATCAATAGTCCTTTGGGATTGTCTTGGATCATTGTTGAGAATAGTTAAATCATTCACAGTTCTTCATCAAACAGTATTACTGTCTCTGTGTACAATGTTCTCTTGGTTCTGCTCACTTCATTATACATCAGTTTATACAAGTCTTTCCAGACCTTTCTGAAATCATCTTGCTTGTCATTTCTTATAGTACAATAATGTTCCATTACCATTATACACCATCGCTTCTTTAGCCATTCCCCAATTGCTGGGCATTACTTTGATTTCCAATTCTTAGACACCACAAAAAGAGCTGCTAGAAATATTGTAGTATAAATAGGTCTTTTTCTCTTTTGGGGGATATCTTTGGGATATAAACCTAGCAGTGGCATTGCTGAATCAAAGGGTATGCACAGTTCTATAGTCCTTTGGGCATAATTCCAAATTACTCTCCAGAATAGTTGGATCTTTTCACAACTCCACCAACGGTGGATTAACATTCCAGCTTTCCCACATCCCTTCCAACATCCAATATTTTCAATTTTTTTTTTTGGCAGGGCAATGAGGGTTAAGTGACTTGCCCAGGGTCACACAGCTAGTAAGTATCAAGTGTCTGAGGTCAGATTTGAACTCAGGTCCTCCTGAATTCAGGGCCAGTGATTTATCCACTGCACCACCTAACTGCCCCAATATTTTCCATTTTTTGTTACATTTGTCACTCTGATAGGTGTGAAGCGATACCCCAGAGTTGTTTTAATTTGCATTTCTCTGATCAATAGTGATCTAGAGTATTTTTTTCTCAATTACAGATAGCTGGACCACATATATCTAATGACCCTTTCAGCACTAAATCTATGAACCTTTCTCCATATCAGATCCATAATCTCCTAGGCTTAAAAAAACATCAAAGTTCATGATATACTATTTGATAATAGTATAAGAAAAAAACCCCAATACATAAATGATTATGTACAATATATCACCTGTGAGAAAACTCAGCCAGAATTCACTTTTAACCAATACTACGACTGCTGTCTTATCAATTCTGGAAACACAGTATTCAGTTCTTTCAAAATACCAATTAAAATTTTTTTTCAAGAAGTCTCATTTTTTTTTAATAAGAAAAAAAATTCTCTTAGTCTTTTTTCCTTCATTCATGACTTGACTCTCCAGGCTTCTTTGCCTCCTCCTCCTCTTCCTTCTGCTCCTTCTCTTTACCATCTACCTTGCTACCCTGTAGAAACCTCTGCCCTGATGAACAGCTCTCCTGACTGGTCCACTTGCCTTCCTAGACCACTATTTTAGGAGGTGCTCTGGCCATGTTGTACTGTAATCATGACTGGATTTCCTTAGCAATTGCTGTGTCCCCTCCCATGGTCACCTTTTTGCTTTTCAGCTCCCCTTTTTTGTGTGAGCTCCATAAAGGTAGGGATGTCTTGCTTACTTCTATATGTAGCACCAAGCACAGTAACTTAGCACTAGTGAACAATAAATACTCTGTCTGTCTTTCTCTCTTTCCCTCTTCTTTACACCCCTTCCCCCATCACAGTTAACAATCTCTCCAGAATGAAAGTTAAACTTTAGATCTCTTAGGATTCTATTGCCTTTTAAAAAATCCAGTAATAGCATCTATAATCTCTTTGGGATAGGTATTGAAGATAGTGTTATGTATCAATCGTATTTTCTTTCAATATTAGTTAATGAATATATGTATTTTTTATATGTCTGTTGTATTCATGTAAACATCCCCAAGGAATGTTATATTTTTTACATTTGTAAAGTGTTACATTGTGATACTATTCCATTCCTCTATTATGGGGAATTGTTTCCAGTTGTTGCTTTTATAATGTTTCTGTGGACATCTTTGTACAAGTTACTATTTTTAAAAGTTATTTTCTTGGGATTTTTCCCCCCTGAAGTGGAATTACTGGGTAAATTTTTTATAGCTCTTGTGCTATATTGCCATGTTGCTCCCCATGAAGATTGAACCAATTTACAGTGCCACAAGCAAGATAGTAGTGTTTCCCTATAGTCTCACCAACTTTGAACTTTATCTTTTAGGTTTAATTTTGTTAGTTGAATAGGAATTTAAAGGTACCTTAAATGTATTTAATTTGTATCTTTTTAAGTAGTAATGAACTTTCCCATTTTTTGCGTGTAATGATTTACCGTTTATGTTTCTTTGGATGTGAACTGTCTGTTCATTGGTTATTGTCAAGTGGACTATATGTTTGGATATCTATTGTTTGTATCATTTATATTTTGTACAGTGAACTTTTATTAATTATACTTGCTGTGTCAGTATAGGGAGCTGGAAGAAATGAATTAATGGTGTGATTATCTAATTCATACTATAAAGCTAGTTAAATGTAAAGTGTATAAAGGTCTCTGATGTCCCTCGAGATGTATACATATAGGGAGCAGCTAGGTGGTGCAGTAGATAAAGCACCAGTCCTGATTCAGGAGGATCTGAGTTCAAATCTGACCTCAGACACTTGACACTTACTAGCTGTGTGACCCTGGGCAAGTCACTTAACCTCATTGCCCTGCCCCCCCAAGAATGTTTACACACACACACGCACACACACACACACACACATATATATACAACATACAAACAAATGTATTATAGATAGCCACATATTTCATATGGATAGTCTTTTAGCATATATATATATATATGTATACTCACACATATATGTATGTATGTATTTTAGACCTGTGATTTATTTTTGTGGGAATTCCTGGTTTAGATATTCTTTCCACCAACTCAGAGTTAGCACTAATCTGTAACTTACAGTTTTAGGAGATTTTCCTGGGGCAATTAGAAATTAAGTGACTTGCCCATGGTCACAAAAATATATATGTTAGAGACAGAATTTGACCCCATTTCTTCCTGACTCCAAATTTAGTCCTTTATTCACAATACCATGTTGCCTATCTATATTTATCACTATATAAAGACTTACAAATACCAATTTTATAATAATAAATTATGTTCAGTTTATTCTTAGTATTAGTTATATTTTAATTTATCCAAAAATTGATAATTTATGGATGATGTGTGCTTGTACACAAATAATATTTTCTGATATGGAATACAATTGAAATAACTCAATTCTAAATTATTGGAAAAAGTAATCAGCAACAAATAATGGAAATGGCTTTTGGAAATAAAAATTGACACTGATTCAATTACATTTAAATAGAAATTTAACTATTATAAATCTGTTTTTATAAAGAGACCAAAACCTCTCATAAAAACAGCACAGTCAGCAAACATATGACTTAATTAACAAATGGAAAGAGATGGCATCCAAAGGCAACACTAGTTTTGAATATAAATTCTTTTGTAAAATCTCACAAAGGATGATGGATGATTATGAGTAATGCCATCTCATAAAACAGAAAAGAAATGATGGAGGCTAAAGCCAGTTTAAAGAAAGCTTGGCAAGAGAACCAACCAAACCAGAGTCTCCAAAGGACATTTAAGGACAAAAAAGGAAGGAGGACAACAAATAAAAGAAAAATGGAAAAGATCTATAAAGACTACTATAACAAATATAAATAACAATTCAGTAATCCTTTGATTATAACATGAGTCATAAAACAGGATTCTCACCAAAGTTCATTACTAGATCTAGTGATCAGAAGATCTAGACCTAAAGATCTAGAAGGGATGTAGTGATCTAGAAGATCTAGATCTAGGAGGTCTAGAAGAAATCTAATGTAGAGTCCAAAATGAAGTGTGTCTCTACAGTCTCTTATTGCAGATGATGTTGTGATGGTCTCATAAAGCCTTGGACTATTTCAGAGCCTCCTAGAAGAGATCTATAATCATGCAAGAATTTGCCTGATCATTTACAAAAGAATGATGAAGAGAATAAAGAATTGTTATCTACCAGCCTCAGACACTTGACACTTACTAGCGTGTGACCTTGGGCAAGTCACTTAACCCTCATTGCCCTACAAAAAAAAAGAATTGTTGTCCAGATGATGACATATATGTGGATAGAAAATTATAAAATTTGTCCATTACCATTTATGTCTGAGATAGAGAGTACAGATTGCTGATGAGTTGTCTGGAATTGAGCAAGAGCAAGAGAGTAGACCGGATTGTCTTTGAGAAATTGAAGAGTTCCTTTAAAAAAGGCCCCTTTGAAGTTTTCAGAGAAACAGAGATAAATTCTTTAATGCCAATGTTCTGCCAGTGTTGTTATAGGGCAATGAAACATGGCATACAAGAGTTTCTGAAGAATTAAAAATGAATATCACACAGCACACAATGGAGAGGCATATGGAGGTGTGAGCTGGCTACAACCAACAAGGAACTTTGAAGAACATGAGTAAAAAAAATATCATTAAGAAATGTATGGGGTAGGGGCAGCTAGGTGGCACAGTGGATAAAGCACTGGCCCTGGATTCAGGAGTACCTGAGTTCAAATCTGGCCTCAGACACTTGACACTTACTAGCCATGTGACCTGGACAAGTCACTTAACCCCCATTGCCCTGCAAAAAAAACAACAACAAAATACAAAAAACAGAAATGTATGGGGACAGCTAGGTGGCTCAGTGGATAAATCATTGGTCCTGGATTCAGGAGGACCTGAGTTCAAATCTAGCCTCAGATGCTTGACACTTACTAGCTGTGTGACCCTAGGCAAGTCACTTAATCCTCACTGCCTGGCCAAAAATAAAAAATAAAAAATAAAAAAAGAGAAATGTATGATAGGAGAAGATGGGTTGGTCATGTGGCATGGGTGAGGTGGATAGCTACAGTGCTCCACTGGTCAGTGTTACCACATGTGACAAAGGAAACCTGAAAAGTTGTTGAAAGATGGCATAACCCATCCCCAAAGAAGGATGCAGTTTGCTATAGTGAAATATGAAAGGCACTGTAGGTCCAAACTTAACTTTGGGTCCTCCCTGTGGAGCTAAGTAATTAAAAGTGGGGGTCGTGAAAGATTTGTCAGTAAATGCGTGACTTGTATCCCTATTTTATATCCCTATGTACCCAAAGCTGTGTAAAAATTTCTTGGGTAAAAAGGGGTCATGAATGGAAAAAGTTTAAGAAGCCCTGCTCTAGGTGACCTGGTTTCTCATCTTGGTCCTGCTTGTGAGACTTTGGGAAAGTTACTACCTCTGTGTACTTAAGTTTCATTTTTTGTAAAATGTCTGGAATGTACTAGATCATGAAATTTGGTGCTGGAAGGAATTTTATCTTTTGGTTTTTTATTTAAAATTTCTTTTTGCATGGTTTCTTTTTTTTTTGGTTATATATGTTAAATCACATTAAACATATTTCTGCATTAGTTATGCTGTGAAAGAAGATTCAGAGCAAAAGGGAAAACCCTCATAAAAGGAAAACAAAAAAAGTAGAAATAGTATAGTGCAATTTGCATCTAGATTCCACAATTCTTTTTTTTCTGGATTTGGAGAACATTTTCCCTCATGAGTCCTTTGAAACTATCTTGGACCATTGTGTTGCTGAGAAGAGTGAAATCTATCACAGTTGATCAACACACAATGTTATTGATACTGTGTACCATGTTCTCCTGGTTCTGCTCATCTCAATCAGCATCAATTCATGTACATCCTTCCAGGTTTCTCTGAAATGCACCTGCTCATTGTTTCTTCACATTGATTTTTATTTTTTAAATTTTGTGTTCTAAATTTTCTTCCTTCCTCCTCAACCTTCCCTATGGAATCAATCAATTCAATATAAGTCATTACATGTGCAATTATGCCAAGCATCTTCACATTACTCAAGTTGTGAAAGAAAATAGAATAACTTTAGCAAGAACTAACAAAATTATACTTCAATCTGTTCTTCAATTAGTTCTTTCTCTGTTGATGGCTTACATATTTCATATGTCCTTCTGATAGCATCCTGCTTATCATTTCTTTCACAGTTACTATTGTTAACTGTATTACCCTTCATCCTATTCCCTCCCCTAGATATTTACTTTGTTTTTTATCTTCTTTCACCCTATCCCTCCTGCCCTCCTTTCCTTCACCTCTCCCCGCCTTTTCCCCTTCCCCTCCCACTTTCCCTCAGGGCAAAATATATTACTATACCCACTTGAGTGTTTATGTTATTCCCTGTTTGAGACAATTCTGATGAAAGTAAGGCTCACTCACTTCCCAACTCCTTCTCCATTTCCCCCTCCACTCCATAAGCTTTTTCTTGTTTCTTTTGAGTTACTTTACACATTTCCACCTCTCCCTTTCCCTTTCTTACAGTGCATTCCTCTTACCACTTAACTTTATTTTGAAGATGTCATCATGGTTCAGCTAGGTGACACAGTGGAGAAAGCACCAGTCCTGGACCCAGGAGGCCCTGAGCTGAAGTCCAGCCCCAGACATAGGCCACCCTACCCTGCCTGCCCTACAAAAAACAAGGATAAATGCTTTAAATATATCATCCCTTCATATTCAATTCACGCTGTCTAATTTACTGTCCCTCTGTCTAAGTATATTCCTTTCAGCTGCCCTAATACTGAGAAAGTTCTTATGAGTTAGAAGTATTATCTTCCCATGTATGAATGTAAACAGTTTATCCTTTTAATGTCCCTCATGATTTCTTTTCTCCTGTTTACCTTTTTATGCTTCTCAAATTTTCTATTTAGTTCAGGTCATTTCATCACAAATGCCTGAAGGTACTCTTTTTTTTCATTGAAGTCCCATTTCTCCCCCAGAAAGATTATACTTAGTTTTGCTGAGTAAGTGATTTTAGGTTTCGGTCCTAGTTCCTTTGCCCTCTGGAATATCATATTCCATGCCCTCTGGTCCTTTAATGTAGAAGCTGTTAGATCTTGTGTTATCCTGACTGTGGCTCCATAGTATTTGAATTCCTTCTTTCTAGCTGCTTGCAATATTTTCTCCTTGACCTGGGATCTCTGGAATTTGGCTATAATATTCCTGGAAGTTTTCCTTTTGGGATCTCTTTCAGGAGATGATCAGTGGATTCTTTCAATTTCTATTTTAGCTTCTGCTTCTAGAATATCAGGGCAATTTTCCCTCACAATCTCTTGGAAGATGGTGTCTAACCTTTTATTTTGGTCATGGTTTTCAGGTAGTCCAATGATTTTCAAATTATCTCTCCTTGACCTATTTTCCAGGTCAGCTGTTTTTCCAAGGATTTATTTCATATTGCCCTCTATTTTTTTTTATTCCTTTGGATTTGCTTTACTGTGTCTTGGTTTCTCATAAAGTCACTGGCTTCCATTTGTTCAATCCTAATTCTTAGGCAATTATTTTCTTCAGAGAGCTTTTTAATATCCTTTTCCATTTGGCTTTTCAAGCTGTTGACTTTTTTCTCATGACTTTCCTGCATCACTCTTATTTCTCTTTCCATTCTTTCCTCCACCTCTCTAAATCTTCCTTCTATCTCTCCTACTTTCTCTTCAAAGTCCCTTTTGAATGCTTCCAAGGCCTGAGACCAATTCATATTTTTTTGGGAAGCTTTGGATGCTGAGGGTATATTCTGGTCTAGCTTTCCCCGAAAAGCAGCTTTTGATGGTCTGCTGTTTTTTCTGCTTACTCATCTTGATCCCCTATTTCTTGGCTTTTAACTCCTTCTTAAAGGTAGCATTGCTTCCAGGACACACTGTTATGAGCTGCAGCTTGGCCCAGGGGGTGATTGGGCTTTTTTTCAGCCTGCCTGGCCTGTGAGCAACCACAGCCCACTTTCTCTTTGACCCAGACACAGAAGTCTGATTGAAATCTGATTCTCTAGGGTCAGAAGCTTGGCATGTCTGTGCCCCTCCCCTAATGGGTGGCTGTCCTTCAACTTTGCTAGCTGGATCAGAATGTGGGCCCCCTGCCCCAGTTCAAGCAGAAACCATAGCTATTACCCCCAACCACTGTACCCCCTCTGCGAGCTGAGCTTCAGAAGAAGCAGCTGAAGATTCTGAGGCTTTGGTTGGAGGCACTGCCTGCTTGAGGCTGGTCCTGCTGTACCATGCACTGTGCTCCTCTCTCAGCCTAAACAGCAGGTTATTCCAGTCACCTAATTAAGCCATCTGGCTGGAAAAGAGTCTCACTCTGTTCTTATGTGGGTTATGCTGCTCCAAGAGTGTCTTCTTGTATTACTTTTGGAGGTATGTGGACAGGTTTTCTGGAGCTGTGAGAGTCACGGCCTTTCTTCTGCCATCTTGGCTCTGCCCCCTTCAAGGAATTTTAAAGATTATCAAGTCCAGAGATGTCAAACTCCAGACCTATGGAAGAATGTAGCAAGCAACACTCCCTAGTTAGAACTGAACCTGATTAAATGATTAAATGTAACTGGGAAATGTTTAAGAAAATAAAAACAACAACAACAACACAATACACCATATATAATGTTAATTTGTAGTTTTCCAAGTAAACATATTGCCTGCAGGGATCAATCTCTATTTGAGTTTGATATCACTAATTCTAGTTTAATACCTTCACTTTACAAATGAGGAAACTGAGACCCAGATGTCCTCAAAGTTCCTTTTCAAACATAGTATTCCATATTATTCAGATAATTTTACAATCAGCTTATGAAATTCAATACTTATTGCATGTGAATTTTAATTAGAACTGCATGAAATTTACGTATTTTGTGTGTGCAAGTTTCTTTTTCATGGTCTTCATGTGGTTTCTATAATTTAGCTGTGGTTTTGATTTGCTGCGCTTGTGTTTTTTTTTTTTAAACTTTGATTCATGAAACCACTTCCTTGGATTTGTAATCACAGATAGACTACATTTGATTTTGGAAGCTTGTCTATTAACAACATCTCTATGTGACTTGTGTTTGCCTGACCCCCCCACCCCCCATCGCCAGGTTTCCCTGGGGAGCATCAATTTAGGCTCCCTCCTCCTGGTCATTTAAAGCAGCCTTATTTACCAGAATCTGGGCAAAGAATGTAGGTGCTTAATAATGCTTCTTCCCTTTCCCTGTCAAAACTTACCTTTCTTAAAATGCAAATAATATCACTGAAGAGGTAACATTTAAGCTATTTTGACCAGAAGAAGCTGGTGACTATGGACACCTGTCATGGAAAATAGAGGAAGTCACATGACTGAGGATTGGCATAAGGACTAGGAATTGAGAGGATGAAATAAAAACAAGCTTCATTACTTTATAATTTTTGGCTAAGGCCAGGTGCCAAGTGCATCATATTGGCTGACATGAATGACTTTTCCTTTCAGGTAACACAAAACATACCTTGCACTGCCTTCCTCACTCCTCTCCTCACCCCTCTCTCTAGGGCTAGTTGGGCAAAGTTAATTAATGCAATGGGGTCAGGGGAGCATAGACCCACGCATTCGAGATGGAAAAGACATTAAAGGCCATACTCCGTATTTTATAGATAAGTACCCCAAGAAATAGAAATATTAGATGATTTACCCAAGGTTGCATAGATATTAAGTATTCAAGCCAGAATTTGAAACAGAATCCAGATCTTCCTAACTCTAACTCCAAGACCCTCTTCACAATACTAGGAGATATAATTGTTAATTAAACACTTAAGCTTCTCTAAACCTGTAAGTATGATTATAGAATAGTGGTATTTATGTGTTCCTTCATAAACATTCATCTTGCTCTTGAAAAAAATGGATTTCACATGTACCTTAGCTTACATGTACTGGAGAGAGAGCATGAGGCCAGGCCATTCAATTTAACAAGCAACAAACACCTGAAGAGTTTTAACCAGCCATTGTGTTCTACTGAGAACAGAAAGACAAAAATGGAGCAGACCCTAACCTCAAACAACTTATATTCAACTGAGGGAAATAAAATGTACACAAAGGGTAAAGTGGGTTAATCATGGGAGTCCATGACCAATTCAGCAAATTCCCCCAGTCAACCTGATTAGATTATTTGGTGACATTTGGGAGGTGCCTCTTGGGGGAGTGTGATTATAACCCACTGGGTTCCTTACTACAAAGGCACAGAGAATTCCTAAAACTATTGGGTAGATATTCCAAAGAGATAATGAAAAGGAAAAAGACTCCACATATATTTATGTAATCTATAGGGTATGTCAAAAGTCTTTGTAGAAGTTTTGACACTTCAAATGCTACAAACAGAAATAGCATTGTTTCAAAGCTTAGTTATTTAAATTTCTATTATGCTTACTTAGTTTTAAGTTTTAACAAAATAGGGCATACTATCATTTGATGGATGACATTTTCTCAATTCGTTGGATTGGTAGAGGAACCTCTCTTATTTGGCTACCTTAGCACTTGGTTTTTCTCCATTAGACTTTTCCTTGTAGAGTCACATCAAAACTTGTATGTCCTGTATGCATCAAAACCAAGTTCTTTGGATGATCTTAAAGCTAGAATTACACATGAAATCCTTTCAGTCACTGAGTAGCAGCTGCTCAAAGTTTCTACAAAGTTTGAAAAACACCCAGTGTGATATGTAACACAAGATGGTAGTTATATTGAATATTAATGATAAAATATCAATATTTTAAAATTTAAAATTAACCTTTTAGCTGTTTCTTTTTGTAAGTTTATATCATTTACATTTCTGAAGTTATTAAAACTTAAAACAGTACTAAGCCTTTTGGGACATGCAGTATACACATTGCAGTTCTTTGTAAAAAACCTAAAAATAAAAAGGTGTGCCTTCAATTGGGGGAATGCCTGAACAAATTATATAGTATGTAAATATAATGGATTTTTTTATGTTATGAAAATGACAAAAGGAACAGTTTTAGAGAAATTTGGAAGACGTGTATAACCTGATGCAGTTAAAGTGAGCAAATTCAGGAGAACAACTCATGCAATAGACAACAACATTGTAAAGAAAAAAATAACTTTGAAAACTAAAACTCTGATCAGTTGCAATGATGGACCACAATTCTAGAGGTTTGATGATGAAGCATACTAACTGCCTCCTGAGATAGGAGGAGATAGGACCCAAGGAATGAACAAGATATATAATTTGGACATAGCAAATGCAGGAAGTTTGTTTTGCTTATTCTTATTTGTTATAAGATTATTTCTCTTAATTTGTGAAGAAGAAAGCTTGGGAGGGGGAGTTAGCAATAGCCTTGTTGAAAAAAAAAAAGAAAGGAAAGAAAAGAAGGTCATTGAAGCATTTTTAAAAATGCACTGAAAAAGACAACTCTGAGAATTGTTGAATTTTTTATATACTCCAAAACCCCACCAAGGTGCACATAAAAGAAATTCACAGTTTCACACATAATCCTCTTTTATCTTCTACTTTGTACGTGGAGAATTTTTTTTTTTTTTGGTGTTTGTTAAATTTAGAATAATTCTTAGGAGAATGCACACTTGTTAGTGAAGTTATCCCTTTTCATAGTCTGTAAAATTGAGCTATGTCTCTGTCTCTTTCTCTGTGTGTGTCAGTCTTTGTTGCTCTGTGTCTCTCTCTGGTTGTCTCTCAGGACCCCCTCCCCAACTTTTGCTTTTAAAAGATAGATAGAAGAGTAGTAGAGAGGACTTTCATGTGGGGTATGGTATAGGGGAATGCGTCTCTCACCTCCATTTGTAGTTTTTTCAACCCAGGAGCAGTTGATAGTGACATGAATTTGCAAAGGGAACGAGAAGGTAGTTTGTGGATAGTGTTCTTGAGCCCCAAATTCTGATATGTTTGTTTGTTGTTGTTGAGTTTCAGTCATGTCTAACTCTGTAACCCCATTTATGTTTTTCTTGCATAGATATTAGAATGGTTTGGCATTTCCTTCTTCAGCTCCTTTTACAGGTGAGGAACTGATGCAAAGAAGGTTAAATGACTATTCAGGGTCACATTGCTAGTAAGAGTCCGAGGTAGGATTTGGACTCAGGAAAAAGTGTTCCTACATCCAGGGTCTCACTGCGCCACCTAGATAAGGCATACATTTGAATTCCTTATGCCGTATCATCCTCAATGGACTCTGGCCTTAGCTGGAGAGGGAGATTTCTTGGGAAACTCAGCTTCGGCAGTTTTCCTCATAGGTAACTCCAAGTTAGTTTTCTGAAGTTCAAGAGTTTGGTCCTAGAAACCTTCGAGAAAGAGAAGGAGATTTCTTGATGTAGCGTGGTCCTTGAGAAAGAAGAGGATTAATTGTTCAACTAGTTTCTGACCATCTTGGAGAGTAGAGCCAGCAAATTACTCAAAGACTCAATGCTGGCTCAAGAAGCATCAAAAAATGTTTTCACCTTCTGGTTAAACTCTATCAACCTTGGTTTTTCTATCTGTAAGATGGAGATGATACTTTTACTACCCACCTCACTAAATTGTGATGGTGGAAAAGGGGTGGAGTCTAAACTACATGGTAGTATCATTTTTAAAAAATTGAGGTTATTGTAGGGGGAAGAGGAGCTCATCAGAATGTGAAAAAGGTTGTCCTTTCTAATCTCTAAGTGCCATCTTCAAAAGGGGAGCTCATGGACTATTTGGGTGTTTTATGTGTTTCTGTGACTATCACCCTCATTTCTTTTGAGTGAAATAAAGGCAATCCCATAGCCCATTGTTCATATGCTACCTTGAGCACTGGAACCGAGTAAGGGAGCTGTGGACTGACCTACATCCAGGAAAACCTTGGATAGAAACTATGTGCTAAGTTTCATTTTTTGAGCTTCATTGGAGATTTTGTTGAGCAACTCAAGACAAACAGAAAATAATTTTTCCTGGGGTCTTATCACGTACAATGAACATGAAGTTGGGAGGGGAAAGAATAGTTGAAAAAAAACCCCAAGCATGTATTAAGCACCTACTTTTGTGCCAGAAACTGTGCTAAACACTTTACAATATTTTTATTTATTTTATTTTCATAACAACCCTGAGAGATAGGTTATATTATTATTCACATTTATATTTGAGTAAACTGAGGAAAATAGGCTAAATAACAGCCATGGATCTAGGTTGCACAGTGGATAGAGCACTGGGTCTAGAATCCTAGCTGTGTGCCCTGGTGACTCACTTAACCCTATTTGCCTCAGTTTTTCCTTATCTATAAAATGATCTGGAGAAGGAAATGGCAAACCACTCCAGTATCTCTGCCAAGTAAAACCTCAGACTGGAACAAAAACGATAAAGTAACTTACTAGTAAGTGTCTGAGACTAGATGTGAACTTAGGTCTTCTATGGTCCGACAAGAGCTTTAGTCACTGTGGCTACCTAATTGCCTGTAAGGGCCATGGCTTAAACAGATAAGCAAATGTACAATGTTTAGAAAATCAATACAAAGTAATGGGGGAGCAGCCCTCTTAACTGGGGGAATCCAGAAGGCCCTATTTTACAGGGTGTGCTTGAACTGAGCTTGAATGGAGATGGAGTTTCTTAGGGGAAGGCTATTAGGAAGGAGAACCCTTTCAGATATGGGGATCGCTGAGTGAAAACATGGAAACAAGATATGGAATAGTCTGCATGGAGAAAAGGGAATAGGCCAATTTGGCTTGGAGGGTAGAGAGCATGAGAGATAATGTTTAGTAGCATAGACAAAAGAAAATTGGGATTATTGCATTCTTCTATCAGGACTAGGAAACAACTCTTTTTAAACATTAACTGAAGCTTAACCCCTACACACATAGGTTCCTTTGAGGCTTTTTATTGGCTTAGAAATCACAATTTGTTTAATGTGTGGAGTCAGGCCCTTTTTATGCCATTATGTTTCATTATATTTATAATTGGACAAATATGACCATGTCCCTAGTGATCTCCATTCAGTGACATAATTGTTGTTTTCATTTGGAAACTGATAAAAGATGCCAATGAATTTACATCACTGAAATGAAGAAGGCAAAGGCAAGGAACTGAAAGCTCAAAGCAGCTATGTCCTATGTATTCAAGAAAGACTAACCCCACTGGAGCTTTAAAAAATAGAAATGAAAGCATTAAAATCAATATTTAAGAGGTTCATTTAACCAAACGCCTTAGCAACAGACTTTTTATAGTGCTTTGAAAAGATACTGAGGTTTTCTGATCTGGGATTGGCTACTGGGTAAAGTGAACCTATGAAAATGAGCTCAGATTGCCACTGAACTGGAAGCAAATTATGTTACCAGGGAAACTGGCCACTCTTTGCAGCTCAGGTGAAAGGCTGTTTGATCTTTAAAATAAAAGAGCAGAGGCTTATGTGAAGAATATTGTTCAGATTGAAAAAAAGAAGGAAAAGTGATAGTTAAGGACCACAAAAGGAGTATTTCAACAATTTAGGGAGGCTGTTAGAGGAAGAAAAGTCTGAGTAGGGACTTTTAAAAGATGCATAGGCCCAATTTAACCCTAGGCTTGTTAATGCTGTATACTTTTAATTGCACAATGGGGAGGAAGCTACTGTAGAAAGAAAACAAGAATACCTTGTTCTCATATCATAGTGTCAATATCACTACTAGTAATGATTTAGTTAAGGCATGTTACCTTGGCAGTAGCAGTCACTCAATAAATATTTGTCGAACAACCCACTACCCTCCATTTGAGTACATGACAGTACAATGAATTATACCAGTCTTTAAGGAGTTTGTATTAGGGAACCTTTCTTTTTGTTTCCAAAGGTTCTGAGTGAATAAATGAAAAAAACAACACCCAACATGAATGAAGGAATAAAGCATCTATTAAGTGTTTACTATATGCCTGACTCTGTGTGTGAGTGTTTTATACAAGGCAGTTACAGACTGTAGGAAAGGGAGAATATATGGCTTCTGTAAGATTTGAGAGATTTTGTTTTTGGAAAGAATCACTCACTTGTTCCTTTTTCTGGCCTTGCTTGTTAGGGACTAGCTGCCTCAATGTTACAGCATCATTCCAGGGTGATGGCATGAATACCAGGTGACTCATTTGTTGGGTGAAGTTACAGATGACTCAACTTGTACTGCTTAAGTGTCCAGGGAGCTTTTAAATTATTGACTTAAAACAAGGTCTTTGGCCCCTGTGCTTGCCAGCTCTCAAAGGCTGTTGAATAATGCACTGCACTAAAAAAAAATCCTTTTACTCTAATCATTTGTTTCCAGGTGGGAGTAGACTGGATTGATGCAGAGAATGCTCTGAGGAGTCTGGGTAATTTTGGCTGCTCCACTGACACAAAGGGCAATGTTGAATAGAAGACAGCAAGGCAAATAAGTCATTCTTCCTGTACATTATCGCCTCTCGCTTCTGAAAACTGGCTTGGTTCTGACCCAGTCCTTGGAATGAAAGCACATGCAGATCTTAGGGGCCTGGGAAAGATGTAATTTACAGTGACACCAGGGAGAGTTAGGGCCTCATATAGAGTGACTTTGGGTCTTGAAGGTCCTGGGAGATTGAGGACATGATTAGTGCTGTTTTTCAGCTAGTTTTTGTCTATACATTTACTGACAAATGTATGATGGATATTAATGAATTTATGAAAAGTTAGATTCAGGCAACAGGGTCATAGTTTAGTTTGGGGATAGGGTTGAGGGATAGTGTTCTGAGCTTGAATCACCATCTTTCCAAGATGTTTTTTCACAATGATGAAGGAGAAGTAAGTCTAAGTGAGAAGTACCAAGTAGGAAACATCCATTGAATCCAAGTCATGATTTTTTTTTTTTTTTGCTGGGATTCAGTCAAAATAGTGAAAGGATGTGACATGAGTGCAAAGTCCTTAGAGGGTCAGACTAGGAATAACACATCAGATAAAGAAAGGGATTACAACACCATTTGGGTGAAGGAGTTCGTGGCGTGTATAGCAGTGGAAAAAAGATGGTAGTAGGCTCAAAGATTTCTGGGAGCCATTTTCTTTTTTGCAAAAAAAAATTCTTTTTAAGTTCTGAAATTAACATTCACCAACAAATATGAACATTTCTGTGTACAAAGAACAAAACTATAAATTTCTGTTTTCTTTTAAAGTGTATATAAATTTGAACATGGTAGAAGCAAAATTACTGTTTAATTGTGTTCCTGCTTTTTTCTGTGTATTTTAAAAGGCTTCATCGATGATCTTTTTTTGTTTGTTTGTTTGTTTTTGTTTTTTGTATTTCTCCTTGTAAAAAATATTGGTGTTGTCTGAAAATGTATATCTCATTCTTTACCTTTAGTCTATCAGTTCTTTGCCATGATGGCATGGCATGTCTCATCATCATTCTTCTGAGATAAGTGATTGGTTACTTCATTGATCAGAGTTACATAGCCTTTCGAAGTTACTTACCTTTATATTATTGTGGTCACCATGCAAATTGTCTTGCTTATACTCATTTCACTCTCCATCTGTTTATACAGATCTTCCTATATTTCTCTGTATCCATCATAATTTTTTATTGTACAATAATATTTTATTATATTCATACATCAAAATTAGTTCAACCATTCCTCATTTGTGGGCCCCCATGTACTATATTTCATCCATCTGCTTTGACTTCTTTGCTATATTCTTTTTTTCTTTTTTTGGTGAGGCAATTGGGGTTAAGTGACTTGCCCAGGGTCATATAGCGTTATATTCTTGATAATTGTATTTTAGGGTCAGAGTTCAATGCAATGAGTTCCTAGTCCAATTGAAATTGTTTCACTGAATGGTTGTATCAATTCACAGTTTTACTAACAGTGAACTACTATGCATGTCTTTCCACAGTCCTTCCTTTCATCTTTTGTCATTTTTGTCAAATTGATAGATATGGGGTACATCCTTAGGATTGTTGTAATTTTTGTTTTCCTTATTGATATTTATTTGGAACATTTTATATGCTTGTTGATAGTTTGCATTTCTTCATTCAAAGGGTGCTTGTTCATATCTTTAAAGCTCTTATCTATTGGGGAATGGTTATTATACATTAGTATCAGTTCTTTATATATCATGGATGTCAGGCCTTCATCAGAGAAATTTGCTGTTGAGAAATTTTCCCTATTAATTACTTGCCTTTTAATCCTAACTGCATTAATTTTATGCATGCAAAAGCTTTGCAACTTTATGTAATTGAATGTGCCCCTTTTATTTTCTATGATGAAAGCTTTCTAAGCCCACCTTGCTCAGGCATGACCACTGAGCTTCAGGTGGCACTGATACCTTGTATGTTTTGATCTCAAATCTAAAACCAAGTATAAAATAAGGAAGAATGTGTTTAGACACATATTCTCCTTTCCTTGATTGTGTTACAAAATGTCTTCTTCCTCCCTGCTACTGAATGCCTTTTAACAGTGGACAGGTATAAATCAGTAATCAGAACTTAGCAATATTATGTTTATATATTTGAAATAGTACAGTTTTGCACTTTGGTCATTATTGTTTATTTAACTGTTAAGAATCATAAGATAATACTTTTTCTTTATCTTCTGAGATAAGTATTTTAAGATTTCCCAAACTGATTTTTATTGTTTTATTTTATTATTATGGCCTGCTAGGTGATACAGTAGATAAAATGCCAGGCCTGGAGTCAGGAAGATCTGAGTTCAAATATGGTCCCAGATACTTGCTAGCTGTGTGACCTTGGGCAAGTCATTTAGCCTCCGCCTCAGTTTCCTCATCTTTAAAATGGGAAAAAATGGGAATAACAAAACACCTACCTCTCAGGATTGTTGTGAGGATCAATTGAGATAATAATTGTAAAGTATTTAACACAGTTCCTGGCATATAAAAATATGTAAATATTATCTATTATTATTAGTAGAGTAAT
Organism: Dromiciops gliroides; assembly: GCF_019393635.1. Classification (NCBI taxonomy): domain Eukaryota; kingdom Metazoa; phylum Chordata; class Mammalia; order Microbiotheria; family Microbiotheriidae; genus Dromiciops; species Dromiciops gliroides. Next base: position 251,336,227 of record NC_057862.1, read on the forward strand.
ACAAAGCATTTTTTCTAGGTAGTATTTTATTTTCCAATTACATATAAAGATTGTTTGCATCATTTTTGTAAGATTTTGAGTTCCAAATTTTTCTCCCTCCCTCCCTTCTCTTCCTTTTCCCCACAATGGCAAGCAATCAGATATATGTTATATATATATACAATCATGTTATACATATTTCCATATTAGTCATGTTGTAAAAGAAGAATCAGAAGAAAAGGGAAAAACACAAGAAAAAATATAACAACAACAACAAAAAGTGAAAATATTATACTTTGATCTACATTCAGACTTCATAGTTCTTTTTCTGGATATGGAGAGCATTTTCCATCATAAAACTTTTAGAATTGCCTCGGATCATTGTATTGCTGAGAAGAGCTAAGTCTTTCACAGTTGATCATCCCTCAATGTTGCTGTTACTATGTACAGTGTTCTCCTGGTTCTGCTCACTTCACTCAGCATCAGTTCATATAAGTCTTTCCAGATTATGAAAAACATTTTTTTATACTGTAACATTTTATTAGTATAAAGTAAATTGAAGCAATAAACATTTCCTTTAACAACAGAAAAGCATGTAATCATTAAAATGTTCTTTTAATCAATAGTTTTAAGAAACAAAAAAATAGGATAGACCATCCCTTTTTCTGGAATATTCCAGGGAGATTCTTCATTATTTCATGTTGGCCCTATTTTAGAGTGGACCCAAACACTATACTTTTCCATGAAGCATTTTTTTTTTTACCTCCCAGATAGTTTTGGATAAGTGGGTGTTACTAAATGTGAATCGACATGACAAAGTCATGGTTATGCTGCTTTGTGGACAAAATGGAGAGAGATAGGTAGGTAAAAGTAGATTTGTAACTGAATAAATACTTAGACTCAAAGAGAATTCAACATGAAGGGAAGTCTCTAGTGATGCCATGGACGTCTCAACCCCATGCTCTGATTAAGTCTGACTCAGTTTCCTCCAATAAGTTCGGTGGCATGGACATATATCCCATCCACCTATTTTAAGCCTGGGCTTACTGCCATGAGCAGTACATATTGCTCAAGTGTGGGACATGCTCATATCCCATCATTTCTCTGTTTCTTTTATGGTAACCCCATAATTATCTCAGGTGTCATGATAAATACAGTATTGAATTTGGCCTTGACATCTTGTTACCAATTATATTAGATTTTTAAATTTCTCATACTGGCATGAGATAATTAGGCAGATGATGCAAAAAGTTGATGGAAACAAAGATAAAAATTATTTTTTTAAAATTAATATCACAGTATTTGTATTTCTCAATTTACCCTCCACAAGGGGGGGGACTATAGTAACTATTCAGTTTTAGAGAATGTTTCAATTTTTGTTTATTATATGTTTCATAGGTAACAACTAAGATTCTGAAGTCCCTTAGACATGTTTTTAAGAACTTTCATTGTTTGAATTTGATTAATTTTTTTTATGAGATATTTTAATTTTTCCGTTACATGTAAAGATAGTTCTCAACTTTTGTTTATACTGCTTTACAATTTCAGATTTTTCTCCCTCCTCCCCTCCCTCCCCCCTCCCTAGACAGCAGGTAATCTGATATAGGTTATATCTATATATCCTATACATATACATATAGATATTATATACATACACACACACATATATATACACATAATAACATTAATCCTATTCTGCATTAATCCTGTTACAAGAGAGAGAATCAGAGCCGTGATGCAAAACCTCAAAATAGAAAAAAAAACAACAGCACCCAAAACAAAAGAATAATATGGTTCAATCAGCATCTATACTCACTGTTTCTTCTTCTTTCTTTTTTTTTTTCTTGGATTTGGAGATCCTCTTCTATCATGAGTTCCCTGGAACTCTTCTGTACCATTGCATTGGTGAGAAGAATATAGTCCATCACAGTAGGTCAACACTCAATGTTGATGATACTGTGTACAATGTTTCTTTCTGTTTCTGCTCATCTCACTCATCATCAGCTCACGTAAGACCCTCCAGGTTTCTCTGAACTCTTCCTGTCTCATCATTTCTTACAGCACAATAGTATTCCATTGTATTCATATACCACAACTTTTCCAGCCATTCCCCAATTGATGGGCACCCCTCAACTTCCAATGCCTTGCTACCAGTAAAGAGCAGCTATAAATATTTTTGTACATGTGGGTCGCCCTTTCCCCCTTCCATGATTTCTTTGGGCAAAAGACCTAAAGATGGGATTGCTGGGTCAAAGGGTATGGACAGCTTATCGCCCTTTGGGCATAATCCAAATTGCTCTCCAGAATGGTTGGATCAGCTCACAGCTCCACCAACAATGCATTAGTGTTCCAATTTTCCCACAGCCTCTCCAACATTTATTATCTTCCTTTTTTGTCATTTTAGCCAATCAGATAGGTGTCAGGTGGTACCTCAGAGTTGTTTTAATTTGCATCTCTCTAATCATTAGAGATTTAGAGCATTTTTTCATATGGGAATAGATAGCTTTGGTTTCTTCATCAAAAACTGCCTGTTCATATCCTTTGACCATTTCTCATAGGGGAATGACTTGGATTCTTATAAAATTGATTTAATTCCCTATATATTTTAGAGATGAGGCCTTTATGCAGAAGCACTGGCCTCAAAAATTGTTTCCCAGCTTCTCTGCCGTCCCTTCTAATTTTGGATGCATTGCTTCTGTTTGTACAAATTTTTAAATTTAATATAATCAAAATCATCCACTTTGCATTTTATAATATACTCTATCTCATGTTTGGTCAAAAACTGTTCTCCTTTCCAAAGATCTGATAGGATACACTATTCCTTTCTCTCCTAATTTACCTATGGTATCACCTCTATGTCTAAATCATGTATCCATTTTGACCTTTTTTAGTATAAGGTTAAGATGTTGGTCTAAGCCAATTCTGTCATACTATCTTCCAGTTTTCCCAGCAGTTTTTGTCAAATACTGAGTTCCTATCCCAGAAGCTGGAGTCTTTGGGTTTATCAAACACTACATTACTAGTGTCATTTACTACTTGCATTTCCTGAGCCTAGCCTATTCCATGATCTACCACTCTATTTTTTAGCCAGTACCAGATAGTTTTGATGACTGCCGCTTTATAGTAAAGCTCCAGGTTTGGTACAGCTAACCCACCTTCCTGTGATATTTTTTTTCATTATTTCCCTGGATATTCTTGATTTTTTGTTTTTCCCGATGTATTTTGTTATTATTTTTTCTAGCTGTATAAAATAATTTTTAGGTAGCCTGATTGGTATGGCACTGATAAAGTAAATTAATTTAGGCAGTATTGTCATTTTACTATATTAGCTCTGGCCTATCCATGAGCAATTGATATCTTTCCAATTATTAGATCTGATTTGATTTGTGTGAAGAGTGTTTGGTAGTTGTGTTCATAAGGAGTTCCTGGGTTTGTCTTGGCAAGTAGACTCCAAGTATTTTATATTTCCCTACCGTTACTTTAAATGGAATTTCTCTTTCTATCTCTTGCTGCTGGACTTTGTTGGTCATGTCTAGAAATGCTGATGATTTATGTGGATTTATTTTATATCCTGCTACTTTGCTAAAGTTATTAATTGTTTCAAGTAATTTTTGACTTGATTCTCGAGGATTCTTAAGTATACCATCATATCATCTGCAAAGAGTGGATAGTTTTGTTTCCTCCTTGCCTATTCTAATTCCTTTAATTCCTTTCTCTTCTCTGATTGCTAAAGCTAACATTTCTAGGACAATATTAAATAATAGAGGTGATAATGGACATCCCTGGTTTCACCCCTGATCTTATTGGGAGAGGCCTCTAATTTATCTCCAATTGCATATAATACTTGCTGATGGCTTTAGGTTAGATACTGTTTATTATTCTAAGGAAAGCTCCCCCTATCCTAAACTCTCTAGTGTTTTTATTAGGAATGGTGCTGTACTTTTGTCAAAAGCTTTCTCTGCATCTATTGAGATAATCATATGATTTTGGTTGGTTTCTTATTGATGTGGTTGATTATGTTAATAGTTTTCTAATGTTGAACCAGCCCTGCATTCCTGGTATAAATCCCACCTGGTCATAGTGTATTAATCCTGGTGATCACTTGCTGTAATCTCCTTGCTAATACTTATTTAAGATTTTAGCATCAATATTCATTAGGGAAATTGGGTCTATAATTTTCTTTCTCTGTTTTTGCTTTGCCTGGTTTTGGTATCACCATCAAATTTGTGTCATAAAACGATTTGGTAGAACTCTTCCTCACCTATTTTTCCAAATAATTTGTATAATATTGGAATTAATTGTTCTTTAAATGTTGGTAAAATTCACCCGTAAACCCATCTGGCCCTGGGGATTTTTTCTTAGGGAGTTCATTAATAGCTTGTTCAATTTCTTTTCTAATTGGGTTTATTTAAGGATTTTATTTCCTCTTCAGTTAACCTGGGCAGTATGTATTTTTGTAAATATTCTATCCATTTCATTTAGATTGTCAAATTTATTGGCATACAGTTGGGCAAAATATTTCTAATTATTGCTTTAATTTCCACTTCATTGGTGGTAACATCACCCCTTTTCATTTTGATACTGGTAATTTGGTTTTTCTTCTTTCTTTTTTTTAATCAAATTAAACCAGTATTTTATCTATTTTATTGGTTTTTTCATAAAACCAGCTCTTAGTTTTATTGATTAATTCTATAGTTTTTTTGCTTTCAATCTTATTGATTTCTCCTTTAATTTTCAGGATCTCTATTTAGTGTCTAATTGGGGATTTCTAATTTGTTCTTTTTCTAGCTTTTTAAGTTTGCATGCCCAATTCATTAATCTCCTCTTTCTCTTTCTTATTCATGTAAGCATTTAGAGCTATAAATTTTCCCCTAAGGCTCTGCTTTGGTCTGCATCCCATAGATTTTGGTATGTTGTCTCATTATTGTCATTCTCTTGGATAAAGTTATTGATTGTTTCTATGATTTCTTGTTTGGCCCCATTCATTCTTTAGAAGAAATTATTTAGTTTCCAATTGATTTTCATTCTACTTTTCCCTGACTCTTTCTTACATGTAATTTTTATTGCATCATGATCTGAGAAGGATGCATTTACTATTTCCTGCCTTCTACATTTGACTATGATGTTTTTTGTGCCTAATACATGGTCATTTTTTGAAAATGTGCCATGTACTGCTGAGAAAAAGGTAGATTCCTTTCTATCCCCATTCAATTTTCTCCAGACATCTATATGTTCTAAATTTTCTAGTAATCTATTCACCTCTTTCACTTCTTTCTTATTTATTTTTTGGCTAGATTTATCTAATTCTGAGAGGGGGAGATTCAGATCCCCCACTAGTATAGTATTACTATCTAATTCCTCTTGTAACTCATTAACTTCTCCTCTAAGAACTTGGATGCTATACCACTTGGTGCATACATATTCAATATTGATATTACTTCATTATCTATAGTACCTTTAAGGTAAGATGTAATTTCCTTCCTTATCTCTTTTAATGAGATCTATTTTTGCCTGCACTTTGTCTGAGATAAGGATTGCTACCCCTGCCTTTTTTACTTTAGCTGAGGCATAATATATTCGCTCCAGCCTTTTACCTTTACTCTGTGTGTATCTCTCTGCTTCATATGTGTTTCTTTGTAAACAGGCATATTGTAGGGTTCTGGGTTTTAATCCACTCTGCAATTCGCTTCCGTTTTATAGCAGAGTTCATCCCATTCATATTCACAGTTATTATTACTGACTGTCTATTCCCCTCCATTCTATTTACCCCCTTTGTACTTTTCCCCCCTTCTTTCACCCTATTCCTCCTCACCAGACGTTTTACTTCTTACCCCTGCCTCCCCCGATCTGCCCTCCCTTTTTATCACCCCCCCTCTCTTTTCTTACCCTTTTCTCCCTTGCTTTGTCCTCCCTTCTATCAGTCCCCCTTTCCCTTCCCCGTTTGTTTCCCTAAAGAATGAGTTAAGTTTCTTTAGCCCAATGAACTTATATGTTATTCCTCTTTGAGTCAAATCTAATGAGAATAGGGTTGAAACCATGTTCCCCCCCTCCTTTCTTCCTTCTATTATAATAGGTGTTTTTTCCACCTCTTCATATGATATAATTCATCCCATTCCACCTCCCCTTTCCTCTCCTCCCCCATAGACTCCCTTTTTATCCCCTTAATTCTTTTGTATCATCACATCAAAGACAATTTATATTTATACCCTCTATATAAAGTCCTTCTCTCTGCCCAAATACATTTACAGTTCTTAAGAGTTATGAGTATTATCTTCCTGTGTAGGATATAAACAGTTTAACCTAATAGGTAACTTTTTTCCCCCCTCTGTTTACCTTTTTAAACTTCTCTGGAGTCTTGTATGTTGAGATCAAATTTTCTATTCAGTCTGGTCTTTTCACCAGGAAAGAATTGAAATTCCCCAATGTCATTAAATGTCCATCTTTTTCCCCTGAAAGAAAATGCACATTTTTGCTGGGGTAATAGATTCTCGGCTGCAATCCAATCTCCTTTGCCTTCCGGAATATCATATTCCAAGCCTTGCGGTCCTTTAATGTTGAAGCTGCCAGGTCCTGAGCAATCCTGACTGTGGCTCCATGATATTTAAATTGCTTCTTTCTGGCTGCTTGGAGTATTTTCTCTTCACTGATAATTCTGGAATTTGACTACAATATTCCTTGGAGTTTTCCTTTTGGGGTCTCTTTCAGGAGGTGATCGGTGGAATTCTTTCAATGATGATTTTATCCTCTGATTCTATGATATCAGGGCAGTTCTCCTTAATAATTTCCTGGAATATGGTATCTAGATTCTTTTTCTGGTCATTGGCTTCAGGCAGTCCAATGATTCTCAAATTGTCTCTCCTCGATCTGTTTTCCAGATCAGTTGTCTTTCCAATGAGGTATTTCACATTTTCTTCTATTTTTTCATTTTTTTTATTCTGCTTGACTGATTCCTGGTGTTTCATGGATTCCTTTTCTTCCAACTGTCCCACTTAATTTTTAAGGCATTGTTTCTTCAGTGAGATTTTGCAACCTTTTTTTCCATTTGGCTAAGTGAATATTTTAAGGTATTGTTTTCTTCAGTGAGATTATGCACTTTTTTTCCATTTGACCAAATGAATTTTTTAAGGCTTTGTTTTCTTCAGCTTCCTTTTCAAGCTGCGTTTCTTTTTCATAGTTTTTTTGTTTTGCTTTCATTTCTCTCCCATTTTTTCTTCTACCTCTTGCAATTGATTTTTAAAATCCTTTTTGAGCTCTTCCAGGAAGGCTTTTTGTTCTTGCGTCCAATTCACCTTCCCTTGTGAGGCTTCAGATGTAGACAATTTGAGGGCTATTGTCCTCATCTGAGTTTGTGTATGGCCTTCATCCCTATGATACAGAAGCTCTCAATGGAGAGGGCTCTTTTTTGCTTCTTACTCATTATTGCAGCTTATTTATTTATTCTTTAAGTTGAGGTCTGCTCTGGGGCACCAGGGTCCCTGTTTTGGGCTTCTGTGCAGGTGTATAGGTGCTGTGTGGACCGGCTTTTACTCTGAGGCCTTTATGGTGTGTGGAGATGCCCCGCCCTACACCTTCCTGTATGATTGTGCTCGGCCAGCCAGGCGCCACACCCCGGCGTCTGATCCCGCCGTTCGTGGCCCTCTCGCCGGTGCAGGTAAGTTTTTCCACTGTCCTTCTTGGCCACCAGATTTTTGAACCAGTTCCGGGAGCCTCAGTTGTTCGGCTGTGCCCGCAGCTCCGGCTGACGTTGCCCTGAGGCCCCTTGGCGCTGGGCTGCTGCCCTGCGCTGGGCCTCCCATTTGCCCGAGTCAGACCGACCTTTTCCTGAAGTCTTCTAAATTATCTCTGGTTGGAGGACTGTATGTCTCTCTGTCCTCTTTGCAGGTCTGTAGTTTCAGAATCCGTCCAGAGGCTTAGATTAATGTTCGTTTTGAGGGAACAGAAGGAGAGCTCAGGCAGCTTGCTGCTTCCTCTCCGCCATCTTGGCTCCGCCCACTGATTTTGATTATTGACAAAGCTATTTTAAAATTGTGTTAAGCTCAATTTTGTAGAAAAATTTCCTGTCTGATTACTAGCAATCCATACATCAACCCCCTGCAAAGACTTCCATTTCATGACTACACCCAGAGGAATCCCATGAATTATCTGAGAAATGACTACTTTAAAAGACATCGAATGACAGTTTTGTTTTGTTGTTTTGTTATACCCTTCTGTTGTTCTATGTACACCATTTGTATTTATGTATACTCTGCAGGAGGCCCTCACTCTGCAGGCCAGTGTCAAAGTGCGGTTCATGAGGGACCTACCCCTCTGGAAAAAATTTTCCTCTTTCCTCCTATTCTATATTGTTATTAACATATTGTTTGTTAAGCATAGGGTATTCTATCCTGTTCTTTTTGACTGTTTCACAAGGAAACACCCCTTGTTTCTTGTAGAAACAAAGGGGGCACTATAACAATTGGAATGAGCTACGTAGGAAGCTCCACCATGAGGAGAAGGCACCTGAGGCAAGACATTGTGGCTTTTCTTTGGCATCATGGAAGTATGTTTGCTTGTGGGAGGAAGAGGGGGTGAGGCTGGCACTCTTACTCTCTTTCGTGAGGACTCTGGTGGAGAGCAGAGCAAAAGATACGCTCTCCCCTTTGATAGATAGATGAATCTAGGCCTTTCTCTCTCTCTTCACCAAATTCTTATTCCCCTTAATAAATGCTTAAAAGTCTAACTCTTGCTAAAGGTTATAGTTTATTGGTGACCACTCATTAGATATTTAGATAGACTAGCTAGAACTTTAGCCCCGTAAACAAGTGAAGTGCCTTGAAGATATAGTCCTGGTCCTGCATTTTTTTTTTTTTAGTGAGGCAATTGGGTTAAGTGACTTGCCAGGGTCACACAGCTAGTAAGTGTTAAGTGTCTGAGGCCGGATTTGAACTCAGGTACTCCTGACTCCAGGGCCTGTACTCTATCCACTGCGCCACCTAGCTGCCCCTTGGTCCTGCATTTTTAAAGCTTTTTATTAGTGAAATGGCCTCCTTATGACAGTGAGAGATATTGTGAAGCTTAAAGGGGTAGGGAACACATTGGATAATAGAGAGCCAATCAAGGATCCTGATGGGCTAAACCAATTAGCTGAGTCAAATAAGATATTCATGCTTACTGAATTTCAAGTTCTAAAATTAAGCATAAAAAAGTCAGCTTTTGTTATGCTTTCTGAAATTAGCAATGAAAGTTCTACTACTTTTCAGAAAAGTTAGATGAGTGAAATAAAGTTTTTATTTATAGTACACTGCAAGACATGAAACTCCACATAAAAATAAGAACTCTCTTGAGGACAGAGATTTTATATAGCATGTCTACAGTTCATACTGTTCAATTATGCTTTAGTGTTATATTAAAAGTCACATTTAAAAAAAGATCTTAGTGGAGAGACATTAAGAGAAAAAGAAGGCAAAAACAAGGCATATACAACTAGTCATATTATACAATCTAAATATTAAAGGTCCTAAGTGTGCCATCTTGAATCCAGAAGGTCTATTCATCAGAAGGAGATTCTGGTATGATATTTTGATCTTCTTCCTCTGCATAGAAATACTTTTCAATTAAGCTTGAAGAAGCCTTAAAAGGCAGTTCATTTTCATGTGACTGGAGAGCTTTAATTCTGTATAGTCCTCCATAGCCTTCAAATCAGGGCACACAGTTTTTCAATTTCATTAAGTTTTTCAGCAGTCAGAGAATTATTTGAAATTGTTCCCAGAATAACCAGGACAATTTTGCTGTCTTTTGCAGATAAAAGGTTGATTAAGGGTTCCAAAATGTCAGTTTTGAAAAGACACACAATCTGTTCAATTGTTCCTCCACTAGTGTAGTTTGTGAGAGCCTGTGCTGTTTACTTCTCTACATGAAGTCTGTGAACAAAGGCTGTGTGGCTCCTTATTGGAACTCTTTTGGGGGTAGTGGTGCTTCCTGTTCATGGGTGAGTTAGATTGGGTGGCCTTTGTAACCCATTTTAATTCTTAGATTTATGATTCCATAACTTTTAGGGACCCTTTTGTCCTATACATTTCTTACTCACTTTCAGAGGTTAAAGCAGGGATGGCTGTAATAATCACTTTATTCAATTAAATATCTACTCTGCCACCACTGCCCCCCATATGTACCCCATTTATTATTTTTTCCCAGCCACTTTGTACTTCTGCTACCTGACTTTTTGCCTGTGTTTCACATAGTGATTATTAGGATTAACAAAACACAAATATTCCTCATGTCAACTATATGAATCCTGAAATGTAGAGCATTTATAATATAAGGAACTTTTCATCTAATACTATCCAAAATACTAATCAATACTAATACTATCAAGAAATTGAGGAATTTTTAGGCTGAAATATATAAATTCCATCTAGCAAACATTAAAGAGCTACTACTTGCAAGGTATTGTGGTGGGAACAAAGGAATTATTATTATTATTAACAACAACAACAACAACTTTTATATAAGACCTAGTATGTGCCAGGCACTGTGTTAAACACTTTACACTGATTATCTCATTTGAACCTCAAAATAACCCTGAGAGGTAATGATAAACTCTATCACCTCTGCCCTCAAGAAATTTACCATCTAATGGCAGGGCTTGGACTTGACACAAAGACACATAAACACAAGGCAAGATCTAATAAAGGCAAAGTAGAAACAAAATGCTTTGAAGGAATAGGTGGCTTATGAACTTTATTGGCCCCATTAGCTCTCAAATTCTCAAATTTATCCCATTGTGGGGTATTATGAGAACAGTAGAAGAAAAATTACATTTTAGCCATCATATTTACTAGCTCATTACTTCTTCTGTTGTCTGGACACTTACAAAGGGTAATATTAGGGCATGGGGATCAACCCATCAGTATTACATGTAGAGTTAGGAACAAGAAGAAGGGAAGTGGCTACCATGTTAATTTTGAGCAGAAGCAATAGTGAGGACTTAAAGGTTGAGCTAGATTCAGGTTAGATGCAGAGACTCAGGGCCAAGGGCAAAGAGCAATGAACAGGTAATAATAATAATAGCTGATATTTATATAGTTTCAATGTTACCACATGACATAGAATACTTGTGTTGTAGAGACCTGGGGTGGCCCATGTTGCAGGGATTTATTTAGCTAGCTATGATGTGAAATTGGGCCCACCCTCTCTCTGATGAGTTTGTGATTTCTATTTTTGTGGGCAGTAGGAAGAGTGTCATGCTTGTATGTTCACTCCATTCTCCTGTCTTCAAGAGGTGTCCTAGCTAAAATTTTATCTGTTTCCTATATATACAACAGATCGTTGTAATATAGAAAATATAATGCTCTTTTTTGTGGGGGATTCAGGATAAAATCCACTTTCTCTGTTTGTGCAGGCATGAAATAGTTCTACCTAAGATCTGGAGGACAATGGTTAGCTTACTCTTGGCTACTAACTTCGTTTCCCTTCCACAAGACATTTATTATACAAAATATAATCATGGGTAGAAAGTAAACATTTACCCAATCAAGTAGGAAAGGAATAATTAGGGGAGTTATATGGATTAGATTGGACTTTAGAATATGTATGAACGAGGGGGCTTTGTGACTCATGAGTGAGATGAAATCTAAGTTCAACCAAGTTGAGAATGAGATCTTTGAAGAATGAAATTTTTGAATGAGATCCTTCAAAAAGTCTATTCACAGTGGGAAGCTAGGTAGCACAGTAGAGAAAGCACCAGCCCTGGATTCAGGATGACCTGAGTTCAAATCTGGCCTCAGACACTTGACACTTACTAGCCAAGTGACCCTGGGCAATTCACTTTACCCTCATTGCCCTGCAAAAAAAAGTCTATTCACATCCTGGTGGCTCTAGGGATGCCCATTCATTATTTGAAATTCATCCCTTACTGCTTCTTGTTTCTCTCTTTTCTTGGTCTCTTGGCCCATTCAGCCACAAACTATTCCCTACACCCATGCCATCCACACATTTACAGCATACATTGCTATAAGTCTGTCCTTCAGGGAACCTCTCCAAGCCCACTTGGGGTAGAGTTATTACACAGTCATAGTATTATTGATCTATGGAGCTAGAAGGGTCTTCAGAAACAAGCTATTCCAACACTCTAATTTTAAATATAAGAAATCAAACCCAAAGAGGTTTAGTGAGTGCAACATATAACTAATGAGGAACTTTAAAGAAGAATGGGAATAAAAGATGTCATCAAGAAATTATGTGGTAAGAAGAGAAGATGGCATAGTTGGATGTTGAGGGCTAGGGATGAGAGACAGATAGCAACAGTGCTCCAATGATACTCCTAAAATGTCAGGAGAAAGTGAGGAAAGCCTGTAGCATGTTGGGTAGACCTCTTATTGTGAACTTATTGTGAGGACCTAGATAGGAGTTGCAGGATGCATAGGTATGGATGGGTTTTAATCTACATTCTTAGAGGGAACCCCTGAGTTGATGAGAATAGAGACCAGTTAAATATTATAAAGTTTTAATAAGATCACAAAGTTTTTATAGAGAATCATGAAGTGACCACCTGACAATGAAAAGTTCCTCTTGGGGGTGGGGTGGGGAAAGATTCCTGAAAGTCAGGGGGATTTTCTTTTGTAATGATAGTCCTGACCTCTGGAGTTATCTCTGTCTCCTAGCTATAGCATTTAATCTCCCCTAACTTCTTAGGTGTGTCCCTCCTGATAGCTAGTTGGCCAGTTTAAACTTTGATAGTCCCTTAATTCCTCCATATGTCCCAACCCCCATGTCATTTACCTTCCTTTAATTAATTAATTAATTAAATTTTGCAGACAATGAGGGTTAAGTGACTTGTCCACGTTTACATAGCTAGTAAGTGTCAAGTGTCTAAGGCTGGATTTGAAATCAGGTCCTCCTGAATCCAGGGCCTGTGCTTTATCCAGTGCACTACCTAGCTGCCCCATTTACCTTCCTTTTAAAGAATACTGAGTGCCAAAACCCATCTTAAGTTTTTTTTTGTTATTCCTTAAAACAACTTATATAGTTCTAGTACTCAAATAAATCCTCAGTGTGAGAAACAAATTGTGAGAAACCCCATTTAAAAATTTCTGGGACTCAGTGTTGGAGAAGTATCAAAGGTCTTTATTTATACATTTGCGCATGAATGGGCCAGCTCCCTAATGGAAATGGCAGCAAGCATGGAACTTGGGACCCTTTTATCTCTCACTCTTTTTTTTTTTTTTGGTGAGGCAATTGGGGTTAAGTGACTTGCCCAGGGTCACACAGCTAGTAAGTGTCAAGTGTCTGAGGCCGGATTTGAACTCAGGCCCTCCCGACTTCAGGGCTGGTGCTCTATCCACTGCGCCACCTAACTAACCCCCTTTTATCTCTTAATGGGGCTGGCTCCACCCTTCTTCCTCAGTTACAGTCTTCGCATGAAGACACTGGTGCCAAATGCTAGCCAATTGGAATGTAGTATAGTCAAAGGGTTAGCCCCCTAAACTCTTCCCTTCTTAGTCAAAGGGGCAGCCCTCTAAACTCCTCCCTTCTTCCTCAGCTACAATTTTCTCACCAAGACACTGGTGCCAAATGCTAGCCAACTGGAATACAATATAGTCAAAGGGGCAGACCACTAAACTTCTCCCCCATGTGACCAGCCCTGGATCTCTCTCATCATGTGATCCTGATTGCTGGGGAGGGGGAGGAAAGGAGTGATTAGTAAGCACCCTTCTCCCAGCTGAAATTCACCTCCCAGACATTCCCCAGACAACTTCAATCAGCTTTTGAGGGGGGCCCATATTTTTCTCACACTCAGAAAATACCAATTATTTATTTACAGATTTTTTTGGGGGTTATGCAATTTAGAGTCTCCTTGCTTTAAATCCTCTTCTTTGCCAGAAGCCATTATTGGTGACTCCTCTCCTCAACACTCTTCCACTTATTAAGAGTTTCTGTTGTCTTTTAAAATTAGGTTTAAAACCTTCATCCTTCTACTTTAGAGCTCTTAACAAAAGTATCCCAGATTTACTCCACTTGCCCATCATCTCCCACATCTCAGTCAATCCCTTCAAATAGCATGGCATATTCTATGGAAAAAATTGTGAATTTGGAGTCAAAGGAGCTGGATTCCAATTTTTAACACTGTTAATATGAAGTGTATGAATTTAGGCAAATCACTTATTCTCTCAGCGACTCAGCTTTCTCAACTATAAAATGAGAGAATTGGACTAAATAATCTCTCAGATCCTTTCCAGCTTTGAATCCATAACCCTATGATCCTTACATTCCTTTCAGGTCAATCTGTTAATTGTGCCTCTCTCCATGACTACTTCCAACCCTTTTTTTTTTTTTCCTAAACCTTTTTCTAAGCTGGAGGCTTCTTAGTTTCTTACTGTTCTTCATCCAAACAATGCTAGAAATCTACCTCAAAGGAGTGTTTCCAGCTTAATTAGTAGAGATGATCTTCAATTTCATCCCCCTCCCTCCAAAAAAACCCATAACAAAACTGGAAACTTCTATATCTTTTAATTGCTTCACAGATGTCCATAATATGTGATCTATAGGATATGTAAACCTCAACTTTCACTGATTTATTAATATATTTACTTTCATTCACTAAAGTCTTTTTGAAATGACTTGGAGAAGACTCTAGATTTTCAAAGTCTGTGTCAGTGGAGTGCAATTTGGCAAGTCCTACCAAGATGAAAAGATCTGGTAACAAAATGCATGCGTGTTGCCTAAGGACCAACATAGTTAGCTGAAATCAGAGAACCTAATTTTTAGAAGATTGGTCACTGGATGATCATTATTTTTTTTTGCTCCAATATTTCATGTTTAGTGACTTGTGGAGGGATTGAAATGATCCACCCTGAACACAAACCATAGAATATATTTAAATTCTTTGCTTTGTTCATTCTACGGCTTCTGGTGACCATACAGATGAGGAACATAAATCTCAGAGCTCTTAACTTCCCTATTTTTACCACTAGGTGACAATCCCTTCCTGTGTTTCAGCTAGTTCTATTGGGGTAAACAATTTTACCCACTGCATTCTGCAGTAGAATCCCATTATGCACCACAGTGGGATACAGAGGAAAACCTTATTTATATCTTATAAACATATGCACTCAGTTATTGGGACTTAGTTCAGCTAAAAGCCTGTGCATGACAAATGGAGATGAATTTTCACTTTGTCACAAATTAATTTTCTCATGCTCTGAATATTTTTTAAAAAGTTTCCAAAAAGCACAGTATCACTTTAGAGAGTTTCAAATTCAATACATCACTAATAGGACTTTGAGAAACATTAAAAAAAATACCTGTCCCATAAGGGCAAGACTAGCTGTGCATGATACCTGCCTGAATCCTTGATAAGAGTACTTTGGGATGGTTACATTTGCCTTATACAATAATTTGCTCTTTGTGTTCTTTTGTCTGGTTTTGAATTAAACTGACTTAATAAGTTTTATTTCGTAACTGCAAAAATAATATAATCAGTTTTGATTACATTTTACTGTTATGCTTCATGTATTTTAATTAATGATTTGAGAATTGGATATATCCATAAAATGCTGAATTTGACCATGTAGGACAATATTTTTTTGCTTCAGAGTAAAGAAGAAACTCAACAATTTCAATAACCAATGATGTGCTGTTGTAGAAATGGGAGACAATAACATCATAGTTCAGGAAGTTATGTTCTCTTCTGGGTCTATGGTCTGACTTGGCTAGGTATATTTGCTCCAAGCCCTAGCTTTAAGCTTGGGATCTTTATGAGTCCATAGGAATGCTAATATCTGGGTACTGCCAGCTACATACTTAAGTTGGTGGTGTAACCTATTCATACCATTGACTTTATACTTCCTACATATTTTATATTATGCATATGTAATATGAGGGCATAAGAAGAATTCAGCATTTTCAACCATGTGTGTCATTTCATTGCTTGGTTGCTTTGGGGATGATGAAGCTCCTGAATAGTTCCAGTTGGCCACAGTGATAGAGCTTAGGAGCAATGGGAATACTAAAGGCCAATCAATCATCTTATTGGCCACTAAACATATGGTACTGATGACTCAGTAGACCTTTAAAAAAAGACTGACTCTGCCCTATTTTTTCTTTTGACTCTACCATGAGGCAAGTTAGCTTCTCTCTCCAGACTTCTTGTGAAGAGGCAGGGGAGGGAAAATCATCCTTTCCCCTACCCTGACTACATGGCAGCTAAAGCATCTGCCAAGTTTTGGTGATTTTGAGACTGTTTCAGAGCCCTAGTTGCCTTTTCTATTTTGTGTTCCTTCATTGACTGTAGGAGGTCAAAATATTTTTTGACCATAGGTAATTGAAATGGACATGTCTAGACTTGGAGGTGACCTTTTGAATTTGAGAGGTCTGGAGGTCCTGCATCCTTTGGTTGGTATTTACCGGCAGCAGGGAGAGTTTCTATATTGGAGAAGATGATTCCCAGTAGGGGAGGAACCACAGCCCTGATTTGGTTGCCTAGAAAACATGGATACTAAGGAGATAGTGAAGAACTGAGGTGAAATGTAATAATACTTAATCAGAACTCCTTAGAAAATTACTTTATATTCTGATTCATTTAAATCTTAACTGCCCAGGAGAGTATAACAGTAGTTATAAATTAAGCTACTAAACTCTGTTTTAAATTTTTCTTTTAATACTTATTTGGGAGTGCTTTGTACCTCTTTTATTACAGTGAATAAATATCTGTCCTATACCTGATTCATATTATACACTGAGTGCCTTTTTTTCCCCTTGCATTGGGAAGATCCTGGGCATAAACTGAAACCTAAACTTTAAACATTTTTCCCCAGGACATTGAGTTGGGATTTTAAATACACACCCATATTTATAATGCACATATATATGTGTGTGTATATATATATATATATATATATATATATGTGTGTGTGAATGTATTTACACACATATATTTCCTCTTTGAGAAACTGAAGCCAATGCCCCATTCCAATGCCTTCATTTTCAGATGAAGAAACTGAGGCCCAGAAAGGTTATGACATGGGTAAAGTCACATAGGTAGCAAGTAGGACTGTGATTTGAAATGAAGTATTTTTATTCCAGATTCAGTGGTCACTCTACTATACCTCGTTAATTTTAGGTTTTAAATCTAAAATTTGAGACATTCTCTCATTCCCTTAAAAGGCCCGCTACCTCGTGTCACCTCCCATACTCAAAAGTTATATTAGCAATTGTTGAATAACATCTTTTCCCTATAAATTAAATATTTAATTATTGAGAACTTTTAAGTATTGAGACCATTAAGATTCTTCTATTTCTCCTCTCTTTCTTTCTCTCTCTGTATGTGTGTTTAATTAAGAATGAGGTTAGAAAACTTTCATTGTGGCTTTCTACTAAAATAGAAGTATTATTAGGGACAAGCACAGCAGCTTAACACACCAACGACCATCACATTTTTCATCTTTAATGAGATTATTAGGATCTCCTCTTTTTGATTATTATCCAATTGCTAGGGATGGACCTTGGTTTGAGTTGAGGGGAGGATTTCTATTTACTAGTCTAAGATCCTTAGGAAAATCTAGTTCATTGTCCTATTCTTCATGTAGGTGGTGCAGTGGATAGAGTGCCAGGCCTGGAGTTAGGAAAACTCAACTTCTTAAGTTCAGATCCAGCCTCAGATAATTATTAGCTGAGTGACCCTGAGCAAGTAACTTAACCCTGTTTGTTCCAATTTTCTCATCTGTAAAATGATCTGGAGAGGGAAATTGAAAACTCCTCTAGTACCTCTGCCAAGTGTGGGGACCAATTTTTAATTGGGGAGTGTTAGCTAAGCAGCTCGCTGCAATATTGTGGCAAGGAAGGAGACTGGCAGCCTCCCTCAAACCAGATAGGATTTATTTTAACAAGAACGAACTTAAAAAAAAAAACCCAAAAAACCACAAACCGTATCAGTAGGATCAAGGGAAAGGAAATGAAATGGGGAAAGGGAAATTATACAACCTGAAGAAATACCACCGCCCAGGAATCAGCTGAGAATACACAGCAGAGCTCCTGTATCTAACAATCATAATACGTGTCCCCAACTTTGAGGGTCACATGGGGTTCGTTACTCTGGGGAGGTGAATGAATTGGTACAAGAGGGTTCAAAAATTCAGGATCTGGAAAAGTAAAGCTTTCTGTATTTATTTTCCACTCCTCCCCTGGACACCATCAGGAAGACAGACACCATTTATTATTAGAACTATACAAGAGAGGCCACAAGGTCTCTAAGTCAAAGGTGCAAAGGTGTTTACCTCAGGTAGAATATTTGGGCTTCATTTTGGCTGCTGGACTCACTTAGGACCTGCAACGTAGAGTTGAATCATCTCCTTTGAGTTCAGTGCAAGAGCAATTAGTCTCTGAAATGGTATTTCACCAAAGACAATTTGATGATAAAAATGCGTGCTACACTGCGTAACTTAGGATATACTTGAAATAGTATACATAGTCATAATGACATACAAATGATAAATGAATATAAATGGCTGATATTATTAAACATTATTACAGAATCTTCATTAAGCAAGTAAACCACATCATCTTGTCCATGAATTCTCTATCTAGTACAATGACAATAACAGATACTTGAAATGATAAACAATTTATCAAAAGGAAATAAAACATCAGCGAGACTCAATATGTTCATTAATTGTCCTATAAATCAAGCAATAAAGTCCAATAACCCTTTCTAGAAGATAGAGCCATGTGCTCTTGGTGGAGAAGTTCTTCACCTATCGGAGGAAAAGCTTGTTTAAGGTAAGAGCTTATAATTCTAGAGTTTGGGGTATACCACATTTTTTAAACTGGTTCCCCAATTCTCTGCATGCCAAAGTGGCAGGGGTTTCTGAATTATCGTTGATTCTTCTAACACTGTCATAATGACCGTTATGGTAGAAAATATGGAGTTCTTTAGCATCAGCTTTTTCTGTGCCACAAATTTGCCATAGAGGATGTTGGAAAGCCCCTCTGTAGCCAAAGCATGCCTACACAAGAAAACTCCAAATGGGGTTGAAGAGTTAGTTGGACATGACTGAAATGCATGAAAAACAAAAACAAACAGTAATTTACCTGCAGTGAGCACAGGGTGAAATGTATTGGAAAGAGAACTGGATTTGGAATCAAAGTTCATGAGTTTGAATCTTGGTTGTGCTGCATTACTTTTGTGACCTTGGGGAGATCACAACCATTCTGGGCCTCCATTTCCTCATCAGCGAAATGAAAGATTTGTACTAGGTGATCTCAAAAACTCTTCTTGGCTCTAAAGCCACAATGCTTAGTAGAGAGAGGATTAGTCTTCAAATCTGTAAACCTTGGGTTCAAGTACTTCATCAGAAATACACTAGATGTGCAACCACAGGTCAATCACTTAATCTCTTGATGTCCCATACCAGTGGTGTCAAACGCAAATAGAAAAAGGTGCCACTAAACCATACATAAGGATTCCTGCTGGCCACATATGAACTTATTTTAAAACATAATATTACGTTTCATTTTATTTTAATTTTTGTTAAATATCTCCCAATTATATTTTAACCTGGTTTGGGCTGTACTCAGGAGTACTGTAGGGCCAGTACTTGCATTCATGTCCTAAGCTTCTATGTAGATAAGTTGCTGATTGGCAGAGGTGGAGTGAGTAGTTTTTGTATAATTGTTTTTCATATTCCAGGTGGCTAAAGTAGACTTTATATGTTATGCTTAATTAAAAAAATAATAGTAGATGTTATATACACTGCTTTAACATTTGCAAAGCACTTGACTAATATTATTTCATTTTATCCTCACAGTATACTTTGGAGATGAATACTATTATTACTCTCCTTTTACAAATGGTGAAATAGAGGTCATGATGAGAGAAGTCAAGTGACTTGCCTAGAGTAGTCACACAGCTAGAGTCTGAGGCCAGATTTGAATGCAAGTTTTCCTGACTCTAGGTCCAACACTCTATCCAAAATACCATCCAGTTGCTACATTTGCTTTTCTCTGTGAGATTTATTTCTGGGGAAATTCAAATATATGTGTCAATTATTGCTAAAAATTTGCTGTTTTTCACTCATCATTAAGGTCCACTTCATGTTTGTACATGTAACTGGTATGTCATAATGTTTAGTTGTAGAGGCATAAGAACTGAACTGAATAGATGAATTAATAAGTGAAAAGGAGGAATCTCTGTGTAATTCACTTTTCTAGTTCAAGATAGCAGGAAAAAAGGTACCTTGTTATATATTTGTATGAATCTTGAATTATCCATATTATATTCAAATTAAATATCAATTCATGCTATTTACCAAAATTTCTATTTAAAGAGCTAATTATGCTATCTGAATCTATAAATATGGAAATCAGACTTTTGGAAATTATTTCAGAAACAGCATTACACAGATCACTGCAATTACTGTACAAAAAGTAAGGGATTCTTTATATTTTTGCTCTGCCACTAAGTAGTTATATGACCTTGAAAAATTTAACTCAATTCAGCAAATATATTATGTGCCTAGGTATATGCCCCAAGGAAGTCACTGAAAGAAAGAATACCAAAATATCAACACTTTTTTTTTTTGCTAGTAGTAAAGAACTAGAAGGAAAGAAGGTGCCCATTAGTTAGGGGGAATGGAATGATCAGTTATTTAATGGTATGAATTATTTCTGTGCTATGAGAAAAGACAAATATTAAGAACTCAGAAAAGCTTGGGAAGACTTACATGTCCTGATACAGAGGAAGTGTGGAATCAGAAGAAAGAATACACTCACTGACTATGTACTACTACGTAGAGCAGGGAAGATCCAAGCAATACGACAAACCAATCAATTAGCAATAGTTGGAACTGATGGTCCTGGTATAGTATTTAACAACTTTATAAATGAGATGATGAATTTTTGTCGGTTTTTTTTTTTTTTTTACAAAAATACAGAAAATAAAAAAGCACAGAAAAAGGCACTAATTGGATGTTTTGTAACAATTTTTCAGGTGAAATTTTATGGTTATTTTGTAACTAAGGAACATTGAAAATTCTGCCAGACAGTTGTCAGCAGAGCTCTTTCAGCCCACACATCTGCAGCTTTTCAATTTTAGCCTGTATGACCATTGTATCTGCCTCTGTAATTCCAGAAGTAAAAGCAAAGTGATTTTAATTTGTATGTCCTTCTAGCTTTTAAATTCTAGAAAGTTGGCTCAAACTCAGCCTGAGGCTCTGTAGAACTATTCAATGAAATAATGAATGACTAATGCCCGGAAAATAATGTATTTTTAAAAATTCTCTGCTAGGATATTCACATGAGATTAGACATTTTGTCTTCATTAGAGCACCAGCTGTGATCCTGCACTTACTTTTGATTGTAGGGTCTGTCAACTCCCACAAGAGAAAGAAAGAACTTTTCTGATTGGCCCCAAATATTTATGGCCAGAGTCAGAATGTAGTCAGGGCAGCAAATTATATCTTTGATCTAAAGAGAATAATTACTTACAATTTGACAGTAAATGAATAATAATTTGTAACTTTCATAGCAAATTTATCAACAAGTTAATTGTGCTCACAAAATGAGATTTAATAATGCCACAGTGCAGGTGATTCTGTTTTTGCATAAAAAAATGAGGACATTGTTAAGGTAGAAAATCCTGATAGCCTTCACGGTGTATACGGTAGGGTGGTTTTTCTTCCTCCTCTTTAGTAAACATTCCTTTGGTGATTCTCATACTTGGCAATAGTTCACATATTTCCTTTCCCTCTCTCCTCCCACTTCCCTCCACTGCATGTAATTACTATTTAGTCTAGGACTGTCATTCATCTCATCCCCAGTTAGTGTTCACTCTATGGAAGTAAAAAGTCAGAATATGACGTAGAGTTATGGAAGAAAGAACCATAATTAAGGAACAGGTGGCTATTTTCATGGATTATGTAGCCAACTGGAGAATACCTTTGGGATTCATTTTTGCAAGGTAATTTCATATATGTTTGACTAATTTTGCAGTTGAATACAGGGAGACTGTTGTGAAGGTTTCTCAGGCTAGTTTTCCTATTCTTAGGTAGGCACTGTTTCCTCTGATAGCTTAAAAATTCTGTAAACACCACAAATTTGGTATATTTAATTTATGTATAGGTATATATTCTATAGACATGTACCTATAACACATCTATATCAATATCTATGTGGAATATGCAGTGTATTTGATATATTTAGGCCATGTTTTATAATGTTATTAGATTTAAAAATGGAAGCTGGGGCGGCTAGGTGGCGCAGTGGATAGAGCACAGGCCCTGGATTCAGGAGTTCCTGAGTTCAAATCCGGCCTCAGACACTTGACACTTACTAGCTGTGTGACCTTGGGCAAGTCACTTAACCCCCATTGCCCCGCAAAAAAAAAAAAAAAAAAACAAACAAACAAAAAAATGGAAGCTTCTTGGAAATAGCTTTGAAAAGAATTCAAAATATTAGCCTGTGTCACTCATTGGGAGAAAAGAAGGTGTTTTTGGAAACTGTGATTGGTTGGCTTAAATGTGTGACCACTACTCCATTTGTACCTATGACATCATGAATTAGTTGGTTCATGGATTAAATATATCTTTCTCTTTTGTGATCTAATGACCTTTCTTCCCTAATACTTGAGCCAATTAATGTTATTCACTGATCATCAATCTCATCATATCTATAGACTTGTATTCCTAAACCTGAACTTGTTGGTGATTCAACCATCAATATTTCTATGCTCTATGATTTATCTATTTACCCTGTCTCTATAAAGCAGAAGGGTTAGTTGGTAAAGGTATTGTCTCTGAGTTCAGTCTTCTCCCTCTCTCTGAACTGGGACTCCAAGTTTGAGGAAAGGTTTTTGCTTTATCAAATATGTCTTTTACTGGAAGTATGCCTTTCACTGTAAATGCCATTTTCTGAGCCAGTCTGATGGTTTTTCTTAATTAGAGTCCATTGAAGTAAGCATCTATTATCTCTGTTCACCTGTTCATCAGAGAATACTATTTATTTTCCTATGGGCAAGGTGATTGAAGTACATTTCCTTTACCAGACTCCTGGGGTTGGACTTTACTCACAGCCCAACATGGCCCCCTGTAATCTATCTATAACTGGAAAATAATCTCATCCCATATTTTGTGGGTTTTTCTGTTCCAGGGGTTCTTTTATCACTGTTTTGGGGGTAATTGTATCAGGAGCTCTGTGCATTTAATGTCTTTCCTCCGCCATCTTGGCTCCTTTTACCAGACTCCTGGATCTAGGCAGTAAACAGGCAAATTTGCCCAGTTTCTCAACAGTTAAGTATGGGTCAGCTCCAACTTCTGCCATTGTTTGAATAGTAAGCTGAATGGAAATTAAGCCCTTTAAAATAATTTCTTTGTTTCTTGAATTGTATTAAGTTTCAAAATCCTTCATTATACCTCTGCTCCCATCACCAATCATCTATAGTAGCAGCACTATTTGACTTGGCATTGGTCAAAATATACCAGCAGATTGTTATTAGTCCACAAATGAAATTTTGCACCATATGTGTAATCTTTGAGTTTTTCTGTGATAGCCCATTTCAGAACTAGGAATTTCAGTTATTTGTGTGAAGTAGTGAGTGTTGCTTTACAAAATCAGCTGATAAATGCAATTGATTTCTAGTGACTGTTATGCTCTTGGTACAGAACAGCCCTCAAGCTTTTCAGGGTTTTTTGTATGCAGGACAAAATACTTGCTTGGATCTTCACCAGCCAACCCTGAAGCATGTGTGTTGACCATAGCTTTGAAAACATGGTCACACTTGTCTGTCTGTCAATCTTTAAAAGACTTTGTTGGTTTTAGAGCAATTTAGCTTTTCTTGCCCTTCTGTTTCTGGGTCTCTTCAATCATATATGCATGCTGGAAATCATTTAATGGTTCCAAAATTTGTGTTTCTGAAATAGTTCTTAAATTGGTAATAATAGCTGTCAAATCAGAGGAAAGTCCTTGTATCTTGGAGATTCTTTGGGATGGCCAAGTCAGGGGTGCTTCTCTCTTCTCTAGATCAGCAATAATGCCTTTTTGAGATTCACATACTTGACAAAAGCTCTGTAAAATGGTCACTTTTTAATTGACAGCTTCACAGAAACCTTCTTGATGTAGTCCAAGACTTCCATCAATATTGTTTTTCCAGTGTCTTTCTAAAGACAATGAAGGTATACTGATATTTCCAGATAATTCTTGCTTGTAACCACTTTCTCCACTGGTTATTGGAAAGTGACTATTGTCCCCAGGATGCCTTGGATCATATTCTCAAAATGAGAAAATCTAATTAGGAGGATGAAAGAAAACTGTGTTCCCCTCTGCAATAGAAGTTTTATACCATCCACTGCGTAAATTGTTTTGGATATGTTGATTTTGATACACAAATGTCTGTATATGTATGTCATACGTACATGTATATATAAACATATATATGTATGTATGTTATATCTATCTATCTATGACATCCTGTTTGAGATATCTAATAGGCAGTTAGAGATGCATGAATGTAGTAGTTCACCAGAGAGATCAGGACTATGCAGATTTAAGAATCATCTGTGGGGCAGCTAGGTGGCACAGTGGATAAAACACCAGCCCTGGATTCAGGAGGACCTGAGTTCAAATACGGCCTCAGACACTTGACACTTACTATCTGTGTGACCCTGGGCAAGTCATTCTAACACTCACTGTCATGCAAAAAAAATCATCTGCATGGAGATGATAATTGAACTTATGGAAACCAGTAAGATCATCAAGTAATATTGTATGGAATGAAAAGATAAGGGAATTCAAGACAGAACCTGTGGGACATGGTTACAGTTAGTGGATGAAGAACTGGCTTAGGAGACTGAGAATTAGCAGTCAGAAAGATAGGAAGAGAACGAGAGGAGAGAAAAAATACTGAAAACTTAGAGGAGAATCCAGGAGACAAACGTGATTGACAATGTCAAATGCCAAAGAGAGGTCAAGGAGGATAAAGACATTAGATTTCTCAATTAATAGAGGAAAGTTTTAGTTGAAGGATGTCTTTGAAAAATATCTCCTTCCTTTCTACTCTAATTTGTTTATTATATGACCTTTTATATCTAGGTCATATATCCATTTGGAGCTTATTGTGGCATATGGTAGAAGATGTTTGGTCTAAATCTAATTTTTGCCAGACTGCTTTCCTGTTTTCTTAGAAATCTTTGTCAAATAGTACATCCTTACATCAGTATCTGTTTTACCAACTCAGTAGTTTATCCAACCTTGGAGTTTATCCAACACCATGTTACTGTTTAATTTGCTTCTGTGTGTTTCATACCTCATCTCTCTTATTCATTAAATTTTCTATTTTTTAATTAGTACCAAAAAGTTTTGTTAATTTTTGCCTTGTAGTATAGTTTGAAATCTGGGACTATTAGAGCCTCTTTCTTATCCGTTTTTCATTATTTCCTTTGAAATTCTTGAACTTTAGTTCTTTTAGATACATTTTGCTAACCTTTTATCTTGTTCAATAAAGTAACTCTTTGGTTGTTTGGTTGATATGTCACTCAATGTGTATATTAATTTAAGAAGTATTGTCACATATATTGTATTAATGTCGCCCAATTATTAACAATTAATACTCTTATAATTATTTAAATCTTTCTTTAAAGAAATACATTTTGAAGTTGTAATTCATAGAATTTCTTTTTGAGGTGGTTTGTGATTCTCACAGTTTTCATATGCTGTAGTAATTTTGAATATATTTTCTCTTTCTATTTCTTCTTGCTTGGTTTTATTGGTGATTCATAGAAAGATTCATGATTAATATGGACATATTTTATATACAGATCTTTTATTGAAATTATTGTGTTTATTTTTAGTTGAATCTCAGGATTCTCTGAGTAAAACACCTGTCATTAGCAAAAAGAAATAATTTCTTCTTTTTCTATTCTTTTTTCAAATTTCTATTTCTTGTTTTATCTAGAATCACACTAGATATGATAATAAACATCTCTTTCTTACTCCTGATCTTATTGTAAAGACCACCATTGTTTCTCCATTACAAATAATGCTTGTTCTTCTTACTTTTAGATAAACACTATCGTATTAAGGAAGATTTAATTTATTTATATTTTCTAGTATTTTTTAAAAAAGAGAAATGAGGGGCAGCTATGTGGTGCAGTGGATAGGGCATTGGCCCTGGATTCAGGAGGACCTGATACTTGGCATTTACTAGCTGTGTGACCTTGGGCAAGTCACTCAACCCTAATTGTCCCCGCCAAAAAAAGAAAAAAGAAAAAAGAAATGAGCTATTGTATTTAAAAATCCATATGATTGTTCTGTATCTATATGATTTTTATTGTTTTTTTCAAATACAATCTGTTACAGTTATAGTTTTCTCAATACTGAACCAATTTTGCATTCCTTGTATAAATAAAACCTGGTCATAATTAAAATTTGCTGTAGTCTCTTTGCTAATATGAATTTTCAACATTTTTGCAGCAATATTCATGAGTGATAGTGAATTTTCTTTATTTGACTTACCTCTCCCTGGCTTGAATATTAGGATCATGTTTCTTTCTTTGATGAAGTTTGGTAGAATTTTTTCTTTTGCTATTTTTGCAAAAAATTACCTAATGTTAGAATTGAAATTTCTTTGAATTTTTGAGAGAATTATCTTGTAAATACATTTACTATTTTTTCTTTTGAAGTTCTTTTATGGCTTGTTTAATTCCTTCCCTACCCCCCCCCCGACTATATTATTTAAATTCTCTTTTTCTTGTTTTAGTAATTTGGGTATTTTACATTTTGGTACATATTCATCTATTTCATTTGAGCTATTAGTTTCATTGGTATATAATTGGACAATATATTTTCAAATTCCTTATTTCTTTTTAATTTGTTGTAAGTTGCCTTTTCTTTTCTTTTCTTTTTTTTTTTTTTGTGGGGGGAGCGATTTGTCTTTTTCAGGGAATTATGTGTACCTAGAACCACAGGTAGAAAATTACAGGTTCAGTAAAAAAGTATATCTTACACTTATTTAGCACTTTATAGTGTTTCTTTCCTTAAAACAACCCTGTGTAGTGTTTCTATAGCCTCTTCAGATGAGGAAACTGAAGTTTAGAGAAGTTGCAAATTGTAACCTTGTTCAGAGAAAGTAAGTGTCTGAATTGTGATTTGAATCCAGGTACTCTAACTCTGAATCTAACACTCATTCTATATACTTAAAATGCATACATTAGTATACACATAGATTCATACATGAAAATTCAATCAGATGGATCAGAAGGTGTTATTATGGTGTGAGTTATTGATAAGTTGCTATTAATAGGTGTATAATCTATGTGCATAGTGATCACATGTCCTAGATTTTCTGGCACAATCCTGATTTCAGAGTTGATTGATTGCAGTAAGGAGATAGTAGAGGATCCATGCCTGTTCTATGTTACCTTTGCACAGGGTGTGTTAAAATCATACAAGATTCCTTGATACATTCAATCACAGAGATAAGTTGGTTCAATCATCTTTAAGTACCAATATCAAGTAAGGCAGGAAACAGAGTCATGTCCTCATCAAACATGATTGTCAGTGTCATGGACAGTCTATTGAGGCATTATTGACAGTGGAAAAATAAATTTTCAGATCTTGTATTCCAATTTTTATTGTTAGTAAACTATAGCTACTTTAGTTATATCCCTCAGGTTATATATAGTATAGACATTGTCATGGTGTATGGTTAAAAATAATCCTGTGGAAAGGGGGAATGATTCCTTAAAGACTCACTGAGAATGACTTTATGAAACCTTGTACCCCAAACTGAGGGTGAGAGCATTATCCTGCTAAATATCAAAATAGCAACAGGTAGAAGCCCAAATGTCTTAGCACAGTTTACTTAGAGAGTCTTGTAAGAGTCATTTGCTTTAGTTGTATTTGCACCCCCTGAGACTGGAACAGAGGAGATATTAATTAAAAAACAAAAAACAACAACATGGTTGTTAGTTGCAATCTCTTATTTGCAGAGAAAGTACTGACTTGTAATGGTAGAGGAAGTTTCCTCACCTGGGAGCTCCTTAAATGGATGAAACCACAGATCCAGCTTCTCTCCCTCTCTTGATGGCACATTTTCACTTTACAGGTTAGGAGAGGTCAGACTGGTTGCTGTGGCAACACAGCTTTCATGAGAGAGAGTGCTCGCTAACCATGTGCCTTTGTCGATTTGTGGAGCAGCTTTGGGATTGTTTTGAAGTGATCTGCCATCCAGTAGCATCTGAGTGTATTGTGCTAAAGATTGGAAAAGGTGAAGGCATCATAGTCCCTCTCAGCCAGGTTCAAAAAGCTTCTTTTCTCTGGAGAAATCTCTTCTGGTTCCAAGTTTGATGGATTAGACATGAGTCAGTGGATCTAAAAAAAAATAAATCCAAAACAAAACTGAAAGAAGATCACTGAAATCTAGAAACACCAATTCTGAATTTCTCATCTCTCCCTCTCTTTCTCCAAACAATTTATGTACATGCAGAAAGATAAGGTCCACTCATCCCATCCTTCCCACCCCCATGCAAGTGTTCCCTCAGTAAAATCTTATTCTTTGAACTGATAAATAGAAGTATGTATAGAATATTACATTTGTGTCTAATGGTAGCCATATCTAGGGTAGGGGGAGGGGAGAAAAAAGAAAGAAAAAGAAATTTATGTATATGTAAACCTCATGTATATGAATTTATTATATATATATAAATGGAATAGGAAGTTGTACATAATAGATTTTTGGTTTCAAGTGCATTTTTTATTTTAGTGGTATAGAAATGCTTGTTTTATCCTATAAATTAAAATATGTTAACATAAATATAATATTTTATGAAAATATAACTATATTTTTTCTAAAATCAAAGAATCAATAGAAAAGAAAAGCTTATTCTTTGAAGTGAGAGAGGTGCTGGGGGAAAAAAACCAAAGAAACAAAGCAGTCATTTTTTCTCAACAAGTGACTATACATTTTCTTCTTTTGGTTACTGAGGTGAATATGTATTTATATGTGATACACTTGGTAGAGGCTGGGTATGTACTGGGTAGGTATCCCAGGTGCCTCTTGAGATATTATGTTAATAATGCAGCCCATACATTGTGCATATTTTTTTTATGCCTACAGAATAGTGAGAGGATGCTTCATAAAGTCCTTCACAGGTAATCCTCTTAAGCTCCTGTGACAGTTGACCACCCACTGAGCCATGCTGCTCCATATAACTGACAAGTATGAAACTCTCACCAGTCCTAATTCAATATTGATCTAGGAGTAATATAAAATATGGTTTTGAATTACTGGAGAATTATAGGAAACTCACTGGTTCTACCCTCACATTGAATCTTGGAGGTTTCCTAGCTCCATCATACTCTCTGGGTTTATGATTCAGGCAATTGACTTTTCTATGTGTAATTGCATGATTTATTGAGCAGCGTAAAATAAACATTAAAACATTACTCTCAAGCATGCCTCTTTTAGGGAGTACTTTAAAGCATGGGTGTGTGTGTGTGTGTGTGTGTGTGTGTGTGTGTGTGTGTGTGTGTGTGTGAGAGAGAGAGAGAGAGAGAGAGAGAGAGAGAGAGAGAGAGAGAGAGAGAGAGAGAGAGAGAGAGAGAGAACTCTTCAGTCTGTTCCTTGCTTTCTGCTGGTCAGGTTATTTCTGAAAAGCTGGTCCTTGGGCAGGTTCCAATCCCTCTTATTAGATATTTCAACCTGGGGGTGGGTGGATGGGAAGGTGGGAATTCAGTGATCTCTCTCCAAACTGCCATTGGTTTGGTCTAGGATCAGATAGCAATCTGAAACAGAAAGTGATCTACTGTGGGCAGTCTGGGATAGACACTGGTCACATAAATGTAGGGTGTGTGCTGCCCATGTAAGATGTGTATAGATACATGGAATGTTTAAATGTGTAGACAGGTGGCTCAAGATTGGTAGATATCTCTGGGATTTTGACCATCTTTGTCCAGGGGAGACTGTGGTTCTTGCCTTTGGAGGAGTTAGAGAAGGACCATGAGACACACTCTCTTCTCCTCTGACAGAGTGGTGTCTGAGACTTGCTGGTCTGGGAGCAAGATGATTTTTAGTTTAAAAAAAACAACAACAACCCACCACCAACAACAAAAAAGCTACTAGCTTCCCCAGTCACTGTCCCTTAAAAAGGGAAGCTACTCCATGTTTGCACTCATTGGTGTGGTTCCTTCCCACCAAAAGCTAGTTATGTAAAAGACTATCACATATTGTGAATAATGAGAAAATCCATTTATCCAAGGAGATAGCAAATAGAAGTTGGAGACATTCTATAGATCACAATATACCAGACAACACACACAGTGAATGAGCTCTCCCATTAGCAACAAGATATATCACCTCAACACAGAGAGAGATCACAATCTCATACAAAGGAAAGTTCTCCAAAGTTTTTAAGGAAACAAGCTCAAAATCAAACTTCTTTATTGAGACACTGACATCCATCAAATATTTGCTGTTTTCAAAGTCTTTTTTTAACCCCCTTTCTACTCCCTGGAATTAGTCCCAGAGAGATTATGGGACCATGCTTGTCCTCTCTTGATGAAAGATTGAAAAATTTCTCTTTTCCAAAGCTCTCTGACCAAACTGTTCCCCTCATGCAATCACAAAATATCATGTCAACATTTTCTCCAATAAATTAGGAATCGGCCCTAAGTAGTAGCATACAGAACGCTCTAGCTTGAAACATAGGTTACATATAACATGTAGATCCAACATGATGTATAGGTTAAGAAAATCTATGAAGAAAGGGGATGATGCTCATAAAAACTTGCTGAGAATGATTGTATAAAAACTTTTTCCCCACTCTGTGGATGGAAGCACTGGGCTGATAAATATGCAAATGGCAGCAGCCTCAAGCCTAGATGGTTTGTTTGTTGTTTTTTTTTTTTTTTTTTTTTTTTTTTTTTTAGTGAGGCAGTTGGGGTTAAGTGACTTGCCCAGGGTCACACAGCTAGTAAGTGTTAAGTGTCTGAGGCCGGATTTGAACTCAGGTACTCCTGACTCCA
The DNA here is from genome assembly GCF_019393635.1 of Dromiciops gliroides. Taxonomy (NCBI): domain Eukaryota; kingdom Metazoa; phylum Chordata; class Mammalia; order Microbiotheria; family Microbiotheriidae; genus Dromiciops; species Dromiciops gliroides. The sequence continues at coordinate 251,367,193 of NC_057862.1, forward strand.
GGGCCAGTGCTCTATCCACTGTGCCACCTAGCTGCCCCGCAGCCTAGATGTTTTAATATAGCTATACAGAATAGTATAATTGTCCTTCACTGTAGTTGTATTTAGACCCACTGAAACCTGGCATGGAGACGATATTAATGGGAAGTCCTCCCTTAATAAAGTGGGCAGAAACAGTGGTGACCAGCATGATTATTAGAGAATCAATCATGTGGAGGAGATAGGTGTGTGTGTTTTATTGATCATGTAGGTGTGTCCACATGGGTCTGCTAAGATGTGGCTAATAAGGGAGGTGTTAATAAATATCTCCACATTTTCCTCCACCCACCTTTTTTCAAGGAGACTTTAATTCCTGTTGGAGGAGAAGCAGGAAATTGGTAGCAGAGACTGGCCACTGTGCTTGCCTCAGAGAGCTTATGTATCTGGCTGGTTATATCCATTTGTCTCTCTAATGTTGTTAGTTTAGGGGAGTGGAAAGAAACTATCATACAGAATTCTTTAAAAGGATACAATTTATTGTAAAAATCAATACATAAAGAAGTATTGAGTTGCTGATGAAGAAAGCACTACTCTCTGGGCTTGGGAATATTTTTAATTCTATAATTACACTTTTGCTTGACAGTATTCCATGTACTGGAATTTAATTTGCATAGGAAAAATTGAATATTGTAAATCTTTCTTAGTGAAAAATTCTGTGATCTGAAGTAAGGTTACATATGAATTATAATTTGCCTGAAAACTTATCCAAAACCCATCTGTTTGAATGGAAAAGGGGACACAGAATTAATTCATATAATTTACAGTTTATTTTTTTGGAAAGCCTTGTGATTGAAAGTCAAAGTGGTGATGTGTGTTGTCTTCAGAGATATCTTTAGAGGATGTTTTAGTGTTTCCATGGTAATGAGTGCAGGATCATTTCTTTCTTCCATTATTTCCTAAGGAATACAAAAAGTTTTGTTTTTTTGTGATTTGGTGTAAGTGAAAAATTTTACACTGGGGTATCTTATGTGCCAAATGTCAGGTTATGTCTCATGTTGAACATAATATGAATTTAAGACAATTTGCACACTCAGTCCTAAAAGTCTTTTTTTTTTTTAAAGAATGCTAAAGGATATAGTTGGTGATAAGCGCTTATTGGATTAAATTGGATTGATAGATTTAAAACATCTAACTGTGAAGAGTCAAGATATAGAGGAAGTCCCATCTGATTACAAAATTGAACCTTGTTTCAGTGTACCTCTTTCCCCTATTTCTTCTTCCTCTGCTCTTTTCTCTCTACATTTCTGGTCACTGTTACTTTCCCTTTGCATTACTCTTTCCACATTCCTCATGCCCTCTTCTTTCCTTGATTTTATCTGGTGTCTACAACAAGTACTTTTGGAATGTTTTTCTCTGTTTTCGTTAGTTCTTGGACTAGTTGAAAAGAAACCTTTTTGCACTGCTCAGAGGGATGACATATGCTGATGTATCACAATTGGACTTCTTTTATCATGCTCTGGGTGGCTGGCACTGGCATATTCCATTTCTGTTTAAATGAAACATGTTTCCAGGTGTTCTTAAAATAGCAGAATTTGGACTTCTTCCAATCATGGTATTCTTGAATGTGTTTTTCTTTTTTATCTCAACAAGTTGTTCTCAGTGATGGATTTGAAGAGACTGAAAAATTGATTTTGAAATATTGCCAAAGCCTTTTCCAGCAGAGGACCACAGTTATAAGTGTGTGAAATGCTTTGTTTCATGAGAACTTGTATAGGTCAGGTCAATGGCCCTCAAGGTTGGACCTGTGACAATCCACAGTGTGAGAAGCTCTCTGGAATTCCGTTTTTGGGACTATCAAAGCTTATAGATGTATAAAATTGATTTTTCCATCATGTTTTGAAAGTTTTCCAAAGTGATTTGTTGAATTGTTCTTTGTAATGTATAAGAGCAGCCTTCCAGAAGGATTAAAGCAAGGTTTTCATAATTTCCCTAATCAAAACCTGTCTATGACAAAAGCAAACTGAGTTTAAAAAGCTTTTTGATGCCTTTTGTGAATCATATAACAATCATCTTCTGATAGGACCTTCCACACTCTCATAGAACTTTTCCTTGTAAAAAGGTAAAACAGCCAAGCAAATCCAATCAACACAGCAATGATATTTGTCAACATATGTGATACTTGACATATATGGCACCCCCTGCCTGCTCTATATAAAGAAGAGGGAGTTATCAAGCCCACTTTGTGGCAACCATACAGAGCACTTCTGTAGCTGTTTCTACAGTGATTCTATAGTCTAACAAAGTGTTAGCAGAGCTTTCAGTAACTTCCTAAATTCTAGGGAGAATAAAGAAACTTGTGATAAGATTACATAACAAGGATGAATAAATGTATTTGCCATTCATACTGAGTAGGGTGTTCCCCTGAATATTAGGAACTGAGAGGTATGTTAAACATTTTAAAGATCTCAGAAGTCCTTAATGGAAGGCTAAAGGTTGTGAAATTATTCTTTAGGCATTGGAGAGTCACTGAAAAGGAGGGAACTGTTAACAATAACTTCTTTTTCCATCTAGATACGAGAAGACCTTATTAGTCAATCATTCACTCAAGCTGCCCAGCATTGTGTTAAATATAGAGGGATTATAAAGACAAAAGGGAAACAGTCCTACCTTGGATTCTAATAAAGAACATTTTAATAATATAATTATACATAAAACATTGACAAATTAATTCAATGTATTTTTGAGAGTTTATTTGCATTAAAAGCTGGGAGAATCAGGAAAGCTTCATGAAGAAAGCAGTGCTTAAATTGAATTTTTTTTGGGGGTGAGTCAATTGGGGTTAAGTGACTTGCCCAGGGTCGCACAGCTAGTAAGTGTCAAGTGTCTGAGGCCAGATTTGAACTCAAGTCCTCCTGAATCCAGGGCTGGTGCTCTATCTACTGCACCACCTAGCTGCCCCTTAAATTGAATTTCTGTTTGTTTGTTTTTGCTTTTTTCTTTTAGTGAGGCAATTGGGGTTAAGTGACTTGCCCAGCGTCACACAGCTAGTAAGTATTATGTGTCTGAGGCCGGATTTGAACTCAGGTACCCCTGACTCCAGGGCCGGTGCTCTATCCACTGTGCCACCTAGCTGCTCCCCCCCCCTTAAATTGAATTTTAAAGGAAATTAGAGATTGTAAAAGACTGAATAGTGTATTCCAACCATTGGAGATAGCCATGGAGATAGGAAATGGAGGCTTATATGTGAGAAATAGTTAGCTGGCCAGTGTAGTTGGACCATTGAGTTTGTGGAGGGGAGAGAGAAAGTGTAAAAAGATTGGAAAGGTAGAAAGGAGTCAAGTTGTGAAGAGCTTTAATTCCAAACAGGGGATTTATGTTTTGTGCTTGAGGTAATTGGGATCTATTGAATAGGGGATGATGTGGTCATACATATGTTTTAGGAAAGACATCAGTGGCATCAGCCATGAAATTAGTTTGGTAAAAATCTCACATTTTCTCTGGTGTTTAGCAACTAAATATTTTCTTGGTTCTTTTCAGCAGGAGAGTCTTCACACATTGGAAAGGAACTAGACTAGATCTACTTAGCCCTGCAAAGTAAAACTGGGGATAGTGTTTCAAAGCTATAGGGAGGTAGACCTTGGTGCAATATAAAAAATACTAATAACAAGAGTTGGCAAAAAGTATCATGAGTTATTTTATGAAAGGGTGAGTTCTTAATCACTGAGTGTTTTCGAGCCAAGTCAGCAAACATGTATTAAGGGCTTACTGTGTGTCAAGCAATATGCTAAGCACTGGTAATAGAAATACGAGAACAAAAGAAAATAGTCTCTTATATTTTAATGGAGGAAGACAACATGTAAGAGAAGGTTTCCTAAGCAGGGAATTGGTAGAGAAAAAGGTCCAGAGAGTAAGGAATAGAGCCCAGAGAGGAATGAAGGAGTGAGCAAAGCTAACCTGGGCACCTTCCTTAAAATAGAGGTTCTAGGAGGAACTGACCAATCAGAGGAAGAGGCTAGAGGGATCTTATGATCTTCCAAGGTGTGGAAAAAGAAGTCAAGAGAGTCAGGAGTGTAACCCATGGAGAAATGAAGGTAGGAGGGAGAGGGGACTTTATACTTCAGGTGGAAATTGGACTAGATAAGATTCTATGGTACATGTTATTCTCTTCCCACACAAGTTGTCATGTAGTATACACAAAGATTTTGTGTGGACTTTGCAATCTGTTTCAGTTTTATTACATTGGGGTTATGGGCAGAGAAGATTGAACTAAAGAAGAGACTCAGATCTACTTTTATTTCTTCTTCCATTTTTAGGGCTACAGCAACCAGACATGGCGTTTCCTCTGCAGTTTTAACATTAGTCACACTGGGTCAACTTAGTAGCCAGATGGAGGTTTTTAATCTTAAGGCAGGATATATTAGAGTTGGAAACCTGGATACTGTCTTTGCGTGATGGCCATTACCCTATTGTAGTCTCTTCATCCATCTCTCAATGTCATTGGTTTTCTTAAAAAATGAAGGATGAACAACAACAACATTTTTAACCCTCTCGTTTTCTTCACCCCTTTATTCTCTTTTTCTTTTCTTTTTTTTCTGTGAGGCAATTGGGGTTAAGTGACTTGCCCAGGGTCACACAACCAGTAAGTGTTCTGTGCCATCTAGCTGCCCCATCCCTTTATTCTCATATTCACTTTTTAGACTTGCGTTCTTCTTTGTATACTTCTGCCTTCATTGGCCTCTAATACCATTAAGTTTCTCCTGTGTTCCTGAGCTCCTCTGTTGCCAGAATGGATACTGGCACTTGATTCTCAAGAATGTATAATTATAAAAACCACCCCTATTTGGTTCCTACCAGTAGAAAGTAGCCCCAATACTTATATGAGGGGTGGTCATAGGTCATAGGTTTAGGTCTGAAAAGGACATAGCCATTTATTTTTACAGATGAAAAAAATCAAAGACTAGAGAAGTTAAATAACTGGCTTATGGTCAAAAAGGTAGTAAGTTACAGAAGTGGCATCTGAACCCAAGTCCTCTGAATCCAAAGCAAGTGATCTCTCCTTGTATCATGCTGCCCCTTAAAAGGTCAAGTTAAAATTAATTGTAGGGAATTTCTTTGAGATGTGAGAATATAAAACTTTCCCATCATATGCTTTAAAATTAAGAATAGGGAACATAGGGGCAGCTAGGTGGCACAGTGGATAGAGCACCAGCCTTGGATTCAGGAGGACCTGAATTCAAATCCGGCCTCAGACACTTAACACTAGCTGTATGATCCTGGAAGTCACTTAACCCCAATTGCCTCACCAAAAAAAAAAAAAGAATAGGGAACATAACATTTCAAGTCATTTGTGATTAATTTTATTTAATAATTATAACAAATAAGAAATATGAGGGAGGGAAAAACAGATAGGAAGACATGTTAGAGGGAAGAGAGAGAGGTCAATATCCTCTGCCCTTTCATTCCAGGTCTTTATGACCTAGAATTCTGCTTTTATTCTCTAGGACAAAATGGACATGATCAAATAAGAAGGTGTCCTTTCTCTTGGACAGATTTCCACTATGATCATCTGGGAGACCAAAAAATGGATGGGAATTTCTGCTAAGGACCAGAGCCCATGGGATTCATCAACTTTTCCATTTTCTCTGCTTCACTTAGTAAAATCTATCCTATGACCAATGAAGGAATCTGTCCAAGTACACAACTATTCCTATGGTATAAAATATTGCCTAACTAGAAACCAAATGCAAATATGATAAGTTATAGATGTGCAGTTTTACTTTATTCAGCTTTGCCTAGTGTTACAATATAATAACCCTCTCCTGAATCCCTGAAAAACTAGAATATCCAAGAAAGAGAGTCCCAGATGAAGAATTTCTCTAAAGGACCCCTGAAAATATTGAGGGGACTTAAACATGTCACAAAGCCCCAACAATGTCGTACTCCTTCTGTCTGTGGTCACACAGCAAGTATCAGAACCAGAATTTGAACCTGTCTCTCCCCTCCTCCACTTCACCCCCCCCACTAGATATAGTAATAGAAAAAAATTGATCTTTTTCTCATTATTTTTACTATGATGTGAAATTTTGTATTTATGTTATGTATCCATTTTGAATTTGTTGTATATGGTGTAAGATATTGGTTTAAACCTAGATTCTGCCTAACTTCTTTCAAGTTTTCCTGGCAGTTCTTGTCAAAAAAAGGTCTTTTCCCCAGGAACTTGTTTTATTGGATTTATCAAACTCTGGGCTAATGCTTTCAATTGTTTCAGTTTCTTACTAATTCACTCTGTTCTCCTCGTTTACTGTTTCTGTATTGTTGTTGTTAAACCAGTAACAAATAGTTTTGATGAATCCTGTTTAATAGTATTCTTTGAAGTCTGGAAATGCTATGTCTTCTTCATTTGCACTTTCCTTTCATTATTTCCCTTGAGGTTCTAGACTCTGTTTTTCTAAATTAAATCTGTTATAGTTTTGTCTTGTTCCATAAAGTATCCCCTAGGTAATTTGATTGTCATAGAACCAAATCTGTAAATTAATTTAGGCAGTATTGAAATTTTCATTATATTGGCACGGAGCAATGAATATCTTTCCAATTTTTTGTATTCTTTTATTTCTTTGGAAATTATAGAGATGATTTTTATAAAACTTGTGTCCCCTTAGTAGGTTAATTCCTAGATATCTTATGCATTTTGGGGTCATTTTTAATAGGTACATTTTCCTTTACTTGGTTTTTGTTAGTGCTGATTATAAATGCTAATGAGTGTGTGTTTGTATTTATTTGGTATCTTGCTACCTTACTGAAGCTATTAATCAAATCAGTTTTTTTTCTTCTCAGATTCTCTGGAGTTTTCTAATTGCACTATTATGTCATGTGCAAATAAGGATAATTTTGTTTCCTCTTTGCTGATGTTTGTACCTTTAGTATTTTTTTTTCTTCTTCTCTTATTGCTGCATCTAGCATTTCTTTGCACTGTGTCAAATAACAGGAGGAGAGGAGACAACCTTGTTTACCCTTGTTTGTACTGGTAAAGTATATCGTGTATTCACATTTAAACAGAGCTAGAAGGACCTGCCTATGTTTGTTAGAATTTTACTCTACATCTACTAAAATAATTATGGAGTTGAAAATTTTATTTTTCTTGTTTGTGAAGTTAATTATACTAATTGTTTCAGTGTTAAATTATATTGTGTATAAGTGGTATGAATTCAACTTGTTCATTGTTGTTTATTTTCTGGACACATTACCTAGTGTCCCAGTCAGTATTCAATTCCCCGCCCCCACATCAATATTTATCAGTGTGATTAATTTTAAATTCTCTTTCTTTACTTTGTTGTACCCTGGTTCGAATAACAAATGTGTCAAATTAAAGGGCTTTCATATGGTGCATTTCATTTAAGTTTTTAAGAATAATTTTTGTCAGAAATATATTAAGTACTCTTTAAATGATTGCTATAATTCACTTGCAAATACATATGTCCCACAGTCTCCTGTCCTGTATTCCTCTGAAGAAATGATTAAAGTTATTATTATTTTTTATTATATTGAATGTCCAATTGTTTTCTTTGAAGCTTTGACTTAGTTCAACTTTGCAGGACATGTTATTTTAATTTTAATTTTTTTTTTTGTGAGGCAATTGGGGTTAAGTGACTTGCCCAGGGTCACACAACCAAAAGTGTCAAGTATCTGAGGCTAGATTTGAACTCAGGTCCTCCTGAATCCATGGCCAGTGCTCTATCCACTATACCACCTAGCTGCCCCTTAAATGTAAATGCTTTTTTTGGGGGGGCAGAAGGGGGCCCAGCAAAGAGGGTTAAGTGACTTGCCCAGGGTCACACAGATAGTAAGTGTTAAGTGTCTGAGGCCGGATTTGAGCTCAGGTACTCCTGTATCCGTGGCTGGTGCTTTATTCACTGTGCCACCTAGCTGCCTCAGGACATGTTATTTTTGAGTGCCAATTAATCTTTTCTTATTCTTCAAAGAATAGCATATTCCAATTTTTCCTTTTATTTCTTATACGCTCATGATAATTCTATGCTATTCAGATTGGTTCTTCCTGGAATGTGAAAGTTTTTTACCTTGCTGCCTGCAATTAAAAAAAAAATACTGAAGTTTTAAGGCTTGGCTATGATGTTTCTTGATCTGTTAAACATGGGATATCTTTGTATTGGTATTCATTGGCTTCTCTCAATCTTTGTTTTGTAGTCTGCTTCCAATATCTCTGGTCCATATTTCTCTATGGTTTCTTGAAGTATGATGTTTAGTCCTTCTTTTGCATAGTGTTTTTCATGGACTTATAATTCTTTGTTTTTTTTTTTTTTGCATCTTATCTTTAAGTTCAATATTCTTTTTTTTTTTTTAGGATTCCCATCTATTTTTCCAATCTTTTAAAAAAATTATTTTATTATTTTCCCTTCCACTTCTGCATTTTTTCCCATTCTATTTCCAAAGTTCTTTTTTTCATAGGATCTATTTTTATGGATTTATTGTTCAGTTGTTTTTAGTCACATCTCACTCTTTGTAATCCCATTTGGGATAATCTTGGCAGAGATACTGGAGTGGTGTGTCATTTTCTTCTCCAGATCATTTTACAGATGAAGAAACTGAGGCAAACAGGGTCAAGTGATTTACCAAGGGTCACACAGATAGTACGTATATGAGGTCAGATTTGAACTTAGGAAGATGAGAGTTCCTGAGTCCAAGCCTAGCCCTCTATCCACTGTAGCACCTAGCTGCTCCATGTTTATGGATAAATCTTTTTGTTCTACATTTTCTAGTCTTTTTATTTTTAAAAGGTTTATTGATTTCTTCATTAAGCACACTAATTTTTCTTTATTTCTTTGATATTTCAGTTTAATTCTTTGCTATTGTAAACTTTTTAAATGGTTTTTCAGAATTTTTCCATTGTTATTCAAAGTGCCTTGAAATTGATTCAATTAATTTTGTTTCAAAGTATTGTTCATTGAGATATCTCTTTTCTTAGTATACTTGTCCATGTCTCCTCTTGAGTCAGATTTTATTGACCTTTGTCCATCATTCTGATGATTTTTCTTTGTTGTTCTTATTTTAAATGTGCTTCTTACCATCAATTCTTTCCTTTCTGTAGACTCAGAGGTGATGTTCTCTGCCTATAGCCCTTTCTCCTTATTCTCTGTTTTCATCGACTAAGGGTTAGATGAAACCAGTGGCTCTGAAGGTGATCACTTTGGATACAACTTCAGAGGATCTTTAAGGAGTGATTGTAGTTAAGCCTATTCTCTATTCTTACCATCCTTACTTTTTTGGACTCCACCTTCCTCTCTTAGATTGATTTTTAAAAATGTTTTGGCTTAACCCCTTGTCATTTAGTGGAGTGTCCCCAAAGATATTGTTTTGAGGATGTATTGATAATGGAAGAGATTATGGCCAAACAAAAGATAGTTTCATGGAAAATATAATGCATAACTTTTGTTACATGAAATGAAAAGGTTTTTACAGAAACTAATATAGTCATAATCTGAAGGAAAGCAGGAAACTGGGAGAAAATTTTATAGCTAGTTTCTCTGATAAAGGCTTTATTTCTCAAATATATAGGGAATTGTGCCAAAGTTATAAAAATAAATCATTAACCAATTGATAAATGGTCAAAGGATATGAATAGGCAATTTTCTGAAGAATATATCTATAGATATATAAATGTTCTAAACAACTGTTAATTAGATAAAAGCAAATTAAAACAACTCTGAGATACCACCTCATATCTATCAGATTGACTAATACAACAGAAAAGGAAAATGACAAATGCTGGAGGGAATGGGGAAAAGTTGGGATACTAATGTACTGTGAGTAGAGTTGTGAGTTGGTCCAACCATTCTGGGGAACAATGTTCAACTGCGCCCAAAGGGCTATAAAACTGTGCATACATTTTAAACCAGAAATACCACTACTAGGTCTGTATCCCAAAGAGATCAAAGAAAAAAGGAAAAAGACCTGTAAGTACAAAAGTATTCATGAGAGCTCTTTCTGTAGTAGCAAAGAACTGGAAATTGAGGGGGAAACCCATCAATTGGGGACTGTCTGAACAAGTTGTGATATATAATGTGATGGAATTCTATTGTGCTATAAGAATAGTGAACAAGGTAGTTTCAGAAAAACCTGGGAAGACTTACACGAACCAATGTAAAATGAAGTGAACAAAACCAGGAGAACATTGTATATAGTAACAGCAAAATTATGATAATGATCAATTGTGAAAGACTTTGCTACCCTGATTAAGACAATGATCCAGGACAATTCCAAAGGACTCATGATGAAAAATATTACCCACCTTTGGAGAAAGAACTGCTGCACTCAATGCAAAATGGAGTAAAAATTTTTACTTTATTTATCTTGCTTTTTTTTGGCAGTATGGCTAATATGGAAATATGTTTTACATAAATTCATATATATAATTGATATCATGTAGCTTGCCTTTTCAATGAGTGGAGGGACTATAAGAAGGTAAAATGGAACTCAAAATTTAAAAAATTTGTAAAAATAAATAAATAACAACTTGTTTAAAAAAAAAAAGATCAAGCTGGAAATTAGGAACACTCTACATAGCTACAATTTCCCAAAATTTTTTCTCTTTTCATGGGTGTCTCTCCAGAAAGTCTCTTGAGCCAAAAATGTCTCATTTGGAACAAGAATGAAGAATCCCCCTTTCTTCAAAACTTTCATATCAACTCTGCTCCTCCTGAAGGCATACCGATAGTAATCATTCTCTCCACCAATCCAGAACCAAGCCTAAGTAGCCCAAAATACCATATTTGAAACCAAGAGCTCAACTTGAATAGTTGGCACCTTACAAAAAGAGGAACTTCCAGGAAAACACACAGGCCTTCCAGACTAGTACAGGGGTTGTTTTTCAGTCATGTCCTACTCTTCATGACCCCATTTTGCAGTTTTCTTGGCAAAGACACTGAAGTGATTTGCCATTTCCTTCTCCCTTTCATTTTATAGATGAGGAAACTGGGGTAAACAGGGTTAAGTGACTTGCCCAGGATCACATAACTAGTAAATGTCTGAGGGTGGATTTGAACTCAGATCTTCCTAAGTTCCCGATTCCAAGCCTAGTGCTCTATCCACTGTGAAACCTAGCTTTCCAAGAAACTACTCCAGTAGAGGGGTGAGTCATAAGAAATGTGGGGAAGCTGAGGAGAGACACCAGGAAGAGATGGAGCTTCAACCTACCTTGAGGTAGATAACCCACTGCCAAAGCGTAATGTTTAAAAGCTGCTTCTAAAACTGCAGTAGCTGTGATGGATACTGATAATGTCCAGGAAGCACTGCTACATACTGCAGCAAGATTAAGTGAGGGAGTCTGAGACTGACCAAACCAAGAACTATGACTGGATGAGTTGGTATTCAGTTATTTTTTTCTTTAAGAATTGTCTAGGGGGCAGCTAGGTGGCGCAGTGGATAGAGCACTGGCCCTGGAGTCAGGAATACCTGAGTTCAAATCCAGCCTCAGACACTTAACACTTACTAGCTGTGTGACCCTGGGCAAGTCACTTAACCCCAATTGCCTCACTAAAAAAAAAAAAAAAGAATTGTCTGTTAGATATTGTTTGATGAAGAGCTGTGAATAACAACTATTCTCAGCAATACAATGATCCAAGGCAATCCCAAAGGACTAATGATGAAGTACCTCCAAAGAAAGAACTGATATTGACTGAACACAGACTGAAGCATGCTCTTTTTCACTTTCTTTTATTTTTTTCTTTTATTCAAGTTTTCTTATACAAAGTGACTAATATGGTCATGTTTTACATAATTGCACATGTATAACCCACATCTGATGACTTACAGCCTCAGGGATGGGGGATGGAAGGGAGGGAAGGAGTGATAAAATTTGGGATTCAAAACTATAAGTAAAAATGTTTATTATAAAAAAAAAGTATACTAGAAAGCAAAAAGTCCCAGAATTGTCTGCTGGAAATTTCTTTCAATATTCTTCTTCCTGTCCTTGTTGAGTTTCTGGAGACTCTTATTTCTTTGGACTGATAGCAGGGCAATTGCTCTTTTCTCTCTATTATCCCATCATTCTCTTCAAGTTGGCAATACTAAGTGCCTATCATATGATACGAAGTACCTATCATGGTCATAGCATTGTGTTATGGCAAAGGTGAACTCTGAGGCCTCTTTGAGCTCTAGAGTTCTGTGGGTTTCATTCATTCCTTCAGTCATTCGGCAAACATTTATTAGGCCTGTGTGTATTGGTCATGTTCAGAATTCTCTGCTTGCTGGTGAGAAACAGTTCCCAAGGGAACACACATTAGACTTGAAAAGAAAGGGAAGAAGGAAAGGATTTGCACTCTCTTTCCATCTCATCAGTTCCATCATGAACAGTCTTCAGTAGCTTCTGTATTGTAGAAGATCATGGCCTGACTTCTTTTCTCCTATTGTTTCCTGGTCTATTTGCTTCTTTACCTGGGACTGCTAGCTTCTTGATCTGGGAAATCCCAATGAGATAGCCTGAAAAGGACAACCAGAATATCTCCTCTCCTAACCTTGTCCTTTGTTGCTAAGGGATTAGAAGTACTCTAGGGACAATCTCATTTTCAGTAGAAAGGTCCTAGAACTAACTTGTTCCCTTTCCTAATGAATCAGGCCCAGGGGAAATTCTAAAGGGAGAGAAAACAAAGCAAAATTTCTTCAAGGCTAGACTATTTCTCTTTTAAATGAATAATTGTAACAATATTCACACAAACTTTATTCTTGTTCAGTTGCTGGATAGGGACCCTCAAGCTTCTTTCCCCAGACCCCCTTACCCCTGCAGCTAGACACTGCTACTCTAACTGAAGCCACTAGACGCTACTATTCTAACAGAAGTACTAGTTGTTATTTAGATGAGATTAGTTGTTCACATAATCCTTAAAAAGAAATTATTTATCTTACGTTGTTATTTAGGAATAATTTAATAATATGCATTTGCCTCTCCTAAGAAATACCTGGAATGCATTTCCTCTTTATTTCTCTCTTCCAGTCCTTTATCTTTCTTTTAGGTTCAACCTAATGCCTCTAGGTATTCTAGTATATTCTTGTATTCTCTCCTTCCTCAAATATACTTTGACCTCTTTGATCTTTCCTTTGTCCCAAGTCCATAATATATTTATCTGGACTCATATTATCTCCCCTAAGTAGAATGTAAGGTCCTTGAGGACTTTATAGATTTACTCAGATTTGCTTTTCTTAGTAGGCAATAAGAATGGGCTGGCATTCTCTTCTTACTTCCATTTGACCTTGTGGGAGCTTTGGGGCTACTTATTGAAAGGACTTGGTATTTTGATAGGATGTGATGGACTGTGAGTGGTCAGTTGGTTTTCTGCCTGCCCCATGAGAGCAGTCATAGGGTGGGGTGCTATATTTGTAAAAAAGAAGAGACATTTGGTGATCTTTTGACTGTGGCTCTCCAGATGACATCATGGGACATTAGTGAGGGGTAGAGGACAACAGAGGAAGCATTTTCCTAGGATGACCACTCACCAGAGAGTTGGCTGAAGCATGGCTGTGTTACCACTAGCAATCTCCAGGAGTAATAGGATGGTGCTAAGTTGAGATGAAATTGAAAATGGCTGATAAACAGCCTTTCAAATTGTTTTTAGGTTCTCATGAGACTTGAATATTAGCCTCCTGACTGATTGTAATTGTAATGTTAAGTTAAATTACTAAGTCCTGTTAATTTTATTTATATGTACAGAATTCTTCTATGTTTAGTATTTTTTTCTGTATAGGGGTAAACTACTTGTCCCTTATCTCATTTGTATTGTACCTTGAGCACTCTCTTCTCACTTTGAAGAACTCCTAAACCTACTGTAATTAGCATCATTTCTAGGATGGCAGGATAGGAAGGGACTCAGCAAATAAATCAATGACTGTAAGAATAGAGAACCTAATTCCCCTATTTAGAAGTCAAACTTTCCCAGTACTGAACCCAGCACAAACTTCATTGGCTGAGTATAGAACAAGGAATGCCACTGGACTCCAGCCCCACTGGGCTTAGCCAAGCAGTGTCTCTACAATAGATTTTAAGACTTAGATGAATATGAACTCTCATTCAAAGGTGTGGAAACCCCCTCTACCTATCCATATCAAAACCTGAGTTCAAATCCAGCTTCAGACACCAACTAGTTGTGTGACCTTGGGCAAGTCACTTTGCTTCTGTCTGTCTCAGTTTTTTCAATTGTAAAATGAGGATAATAATGGCACCTACCTCCCAGGCTTATTGTGAAGCTCAAATGAGATACTGTGTGCTCGGCACATAGTAAGTGCTCCATAAATGTTAGTGATCATAATATTAGTGATTGCCTCTATATGATCACTTATTTTTAGTTTTTCAGAGGTAGTGGTATTCCATGTGTTATGGGGGAAAATGGGTTAGGGGTTGGGGTTCTTAGGAATTCCTCTTTAAAGAATTATAATTCTTTAAATTGAAGAGGGTATACCCTCTTGCACACAAAAGCAATTAAAATAAGATGGTAGTTTATTTAGGGGCAAGGGAAGGGAAGGGGGGAGGGAAGGGAAACCATGAAAGAAATCCTTGGACTTCTCATGGGGAGACAGGCACAAAGCACGTGGCTCAGAGGTACCAATCTCCTCGAGCAGGAGACTGGCAGGTACTTTTATAGGGGGCTGATGGGGGTGGACCATCTGCCTGTGGAAAATTCCTTTAGTGAGGGAGGACCACCCCCCACTGGTGGTGACTAGAGGAATTGGGTGAGGGGTGGCTATGGATCTCTCTTCAGGACACAAAGGCCTCAGCCACACCCAAATTTATCTCCCCAGGGGTAAGGGAGATCAGAATGAAGGGTAGAGATTCAGAAGCTAGCTCAGTCCAACCTGGTTCCGCTTATGTCTCTAGGCGTATCTGTCCTCTGGTTTAGTTTCTCAAGGAGAAGATTCCTTGATGTGCCCCAGAGAACTTCTGGGGTGCTCTGCACCCCATGACACATGTCTTGCTTTCAAGTGGGTCAGAGTTACTTCTGAGAACATCTGGAAGGAGAAGCAATTCTGTGAAAACATAACATTTTATTTCAAAAGCTATTCTGGCACCCATGCTGGACACACAAATAAAAGAACCATCTGTTTGGTACCTGATAGTTCTGGTTCTCTGAGTCTCAGGTACCTGCTTCTCACAGTCCCTGTTTGTTTTCAAAAGTAAGTCACTTTCACAACTCAGTCTCCTCATAAATGTGGGAAATATTGCCTGTTTTGGTTTCCTTGATCACTCACAAAATACTTACTAAAGTTAGGTAGATAAGATGAAAATATAATTAGCACTAGCCCCAGAGTTCTAAAAACCAGTGGGGGAGTAATTTCATCAAGACAATAACTCCAAATTCACTTTAAAGGCTTCCTGACACTTTTGACTTTTCAAAAAAAAAATAGTAACTCTCTACACTGCCCTTGGCTTTCATAGTTTAAGTGGAGACAGTATTTGGGGAATGAACAACTCTAGTCAGGGACTTCTTTGCTTCAAGAACTTAAAGATAAAGTAAACTTTCAGGAGAGACTTTCCTTTTCACTATTGCATTTCAAGGTCAATTTATGTGACTTTATTGCTTTTTTTCTATGAGTGTTTAAAAAAAATGGGTAAATTTTGTTTTGACATGTCAGTGACTTCCCAACAATATCCCTTTCCCTCATTTCAGGACCTCTCCATAAAATTGGCTAAGCACAGATTTTATGAGATGAAGAGGGAGATGAGAGATCTTCTAGTCAATCTCTCTAATTTTATAAATTAAGGCTGCTGAGGCCCAGAAAAGTAAAGTGACTTGTTCAGGCTTACAAAGAGAATAAGAGGCCAAGTCAGGATTTGACCCAGAATCTTTTACTCCAAATCCAGCATTCTTCCATATACCATATAGCCACAAAAGGCCATAGGCTTTTGACTATCATTATCATTATTATTTCGCCCCTACCATAGTCTTGCCTTGATGGATGATGTTGATTGTCAAGTAGCAGGCACATTACAGATGGCCTCCCATGCTTCACTGCACAGCAATACCGTTGATATCAATGATGTGCAACAAATTATGTGGCACTATGAGTAGGTGGAAACTTTCTAATACACCACAATAATAACAATGCAAACGTCCATAGCCATACTGCTTTGCCTAGAACTTATGCCCACGCAGCAGCCTACTTGGTTCACAATCCTGTGTGAACGCTAGACAATTAGCAGCCGATAATGAAGAATGCCATGGGAACCAGCAGGAAAATAATAGCTTACTCCAAATATATAATGAAATGTAATTAGCACAGACAGTAAAACAGACAATTTATGTGAAGGGTTTTTTTTTTTTTTTGTAATTAAAAAGTACCAGTAAACACTCCTATTACAGAAGTCTGGGATTCAATTACAAATTTATTAAAAAAACATGCTTGGAGCAAGTTTCTATTTAGAAATTAACCCTAAAGAAGCTCACCATTCAGAAACACTTTGACTAAGTGATGAGGGCATGCAAAAGGTGCTGATTTCATTTAGGTAAAAGGATAATTTTGCTCAGTCAACCAGAATGATCATAGGCTGTCTGAGTTTCAAAAAAAAGGATGATGGTGTTAGGGAGTTTGTCTCTCTGCCTGGTCCCTATGTACTTATTCTCAGCCAAAATGTCAATTCACTTCTGAAATTCACAACAAACCATACCCCAGGTACAGTTAATAATTCATTTCTCCACGGGCTATACCCTTTTAGAAACATAAGAAATGATTATATGTGGCAGTTATCATGGTGACAGGGAACTTGGAAATTAGGAAGACCTTGAATTATAAGTTCCTATTTCCAGGCACCTCAACTATACTTTGAAAAAACCCTGGAGAATGAAACTTCTTAGGCTAACTTTGAAAAAAAATTTAAGGAAGGCTTTTTATAATACTCAAAAATTTCCCCCTTATTTATTGTAATTTTAATTTAATTTAATTTTTTTTACGGGGCAATGGGGTTAAGTGACTTGCCCAGGGTCACACAGCTAGTAAGTGCCAAATGTCTGAGGCCGGATTTGAACTCAGGAACTCCTGAATTCAGGGCCGGTGATTTATCCACTGCGCCACCTAGCTGCCCTTCCCCCTTATTTTTATGTTTTGAAAAAAAAAGTATTTCCCTCTTTATTTCAGGAAAATTGTTTAGGTAGTATTGGTGTATCAGATAAATGAAAAAGGAAGGGCTAAGTATTATATAGCATTTATATACCATGCCAGGAACTGTGCTAAACCCTTCCCTGCCAAATATTATCTCATATGATTTCCACAACAAACCTGAAAGGTAGGTGCTATTATTATCCCAATTTTACAGTTGAGGAAACTAAGGCAAACAAAAGTGATTTGTCCAGGGTCACACAGCTAGTAAGTATCTTGGGGCCAGATCTGAATTGTTTTCCTAACCCCAGCCTTGCCACTCTATCCACTGAGCCACCAGCTGCTTCTGTAACAATTTTTGTTGAAGTGTTCATTCTCAGGGTGTAGGTGTTGTTTATGGAACTGATAAATAAAGATCTTGGAAGTAAAAGAAAATAATATTTTAATTTAAACACTCATTGAATGCAGGGATGCTTAGTTATCTAGACTGGAAAAAATATGTTTTTCATGTAAATCTTGCCTATCTGAGCTTTTATCTGTGAGAAGAAAACTGACTTTTCACTCTCCAAGTCTTTCGTTTTTAAAAAATGTTCTCTTTTAACTTGAAATTTCAATTGCCAAATGAATTCGGTGATCATTATAAAATTTGGGGGTGACATAAGTCATTCATTCTATCCAGTCATGAAATGTAGCATGTTTTAGCTTGTGTGTATGTTCCTAATTTCAATATATGTTCCCATTATAACATAGCAATATTCAAATAAAGGGGAGTTATTATCCTTCTAATTTATTTACTTTTCTTTTTGGACTCTATCCCATAAATTCCATAAGCCACCATAATTCAATTCAATTCAATTCAATGGTGCTGGGTTAAGTGAAAAGATATATTCATATCATCAAAAACATAAAGCTCAACATTCTGAAAATGTTCAATTCACTTTTACTAACCAGCAAGATTAACTTATTGCCAATTGGTGTTCCTGACTTTTTTTTTTAGTATCTAAAATGAGGAAGGTTCATTGAACTGGTTGATATGATAGGAAGGAACTTAAATGTTCAGCCAGGACTTACTTTTATAAGCATGTAAAAAGAGGAAAAGCCTTAGCACCCTTGCCTTGGGCATATGAATATTTTCCTATCATCATCATTTCAAAAGTACTTGCATACCTACTCTGCTAAGCACTAGTTCCTTAGCACTCCTGGCCTGTAGTTGCATCTCTATGGCTGTGTTAATCATATTAATGCACAATGATGTACATTGTGAGACATTGTGGGTATAGCAAATATCCCTGTGACATTTTAAGATCTGCAAAGATTTTATGTGCATTAACTCATTGGATCCTTATAAAAACCTTATGCTACATATACTGTTATCCCCTTTTACAGATGAGGAAAGAGCGGTTCAGAAAATTTAAGTGATTTGCCCCTGGTCACACTACTAAAGTATAGAACTGGGTCTGAGTCCAGATCTTTCCTGACTTAAAATTGATGTTTCTGCTATATCCTACTATATTCCATGAAAATTTACATTTTAAAGCACTAGCCCTGGATTCAGGAGGACCTGAGTTCAAATCCAGCCTCAGATACTTGACATTAGCTGTGTGACCCTGGACAAGTCACTTAACCCTCATTGCCCCACAAAAAAAGAAATTACATTTTAATATAGCTGTAGATAATTCGTCCTACTCATTTTTATAAGCAATCAACAACTCTTAAACATATATATATATCAAGTCTTCAAAAATAGCACCCAAAGGATGCCATAAAAACCCCTATTCTTTTTTTTTTTTAGTGAGGCAATTGGGGTTAAGTGACTTGCCCAGGGTCACACAGCTAGTAAGTGTTAAGTGTCTGAGGCCAGGTTTGAACTCAGGTACTCCTGACTCCAGGGCCGGTGCTCTATCCACTGTGCCACCTAGCCGCCCCCAAACCCCTCTTCTTAAAAGCACTTTGAAGTGATTGGTTGCTAGTATGTTCATAATTTGATTGTGGATTGTGTTGTCACACCTAAATTTCAAGTAGCCTTTCTAATTTTAAATGGTTGACTTTGTATTACCTCTGGGGCAACAAATAGGCATTGCTGAGAAAAAAAATGGTCAAGCTAATAATTTGTTTCAATATTTCAGCATCATATTATTGAAAGTTATGTTGAATCAGTGACTCATTGCTCCCAACCCTGCTTGTCAGTCAGTGTTGGGGGAGGCTCTGTTTGGAGAAGGTGACATGGAGTCTGTAATTTTTGCGTTACCTGTTCTTTGTCATATACTCCTACCTGCAGATTGTCACCCACTTGCTACCTTGGGGAGAAACTGAGATGCAATGGTCCAACCTCTTTTACTGATGTTGACTTGTCTGAATTGTTTTTTTTTTCTCATTATGAAAGTCAACCCCACCTTGTTTTCCTTTTTGCTTTTTATTATTTTTCTTTTGTTAATAAAAATTTTTATTTAAAGTTTTGATTTCCAAATTCTATCCCTCCTTCCCCTCCCCACTCCCTGAGGTGGTAAGCAATCAGATATGGGTTATATGTGTGCAATTATGTAAAACATTACTGTTTTAATAATTTTGTATAAGAAAATGCAAATAAAAATGAAAAAAAAAAGTGAAAAGTAGCATGCTTCAGTCTGTGTTCAATCAACATCAGTTCTTTCTTTGGAGGTGGACAGTATGCTTCACCCTTTGATCATTGTATTGCTGAGAATAGTTGTCATTCACAGTTCTTCATCAAACAATATTGCCATCAGTGTGTACAATGTGTTCTTGGTTCTGCTCACTTCACTATACATCAGTTCATAGAAGTCTTTCCAGGCCTTTCTGAAATTGTCCTGCTTGCCATTTCTTATAGCACAATAATTTTCAATCACACTCATATACCACAGTGTGTTTAGCCATTCCCCGATTGATGGGCATTCCTTTGATTTCCAATTCTTAGACACCACAAAAAGAGCTGCTATAAATATTTTTGTACAAATGGGTCTTTTTCTCTTTTGGGGGATTTGTTTGGCATATAAATCTAGCAGTGGTATTGCTGGATCAAAGGGTATGCACAGTTTTATAGCCCTTTGGGCATAGTTCCAAATTGTTCTCCAGAAAGGCTGGATTAGTTCACAACTCAACCAACAGTAGATTAGTGTCCCAGTTTCCCCACATCCCCTCCAATATTCAATATTTTTCTTTTTTATTATATCTGAAGCTGGATCCACCTTGAAGTCATCTCTGATCTTCAGTGATCAGCCTGTAAATGTGTTGCTACCTTGATATATTAAACTCCTTATAATTCTCTTAATCTTGAGTTTTGCCTCATTAATCAGGTTAAAAAGCTCAAACAAAGAATTTTCCTTTCAATTATACCATAGATATTAATGGTTCTTGAATTTTCTTTCCTAGTTTTTATTTTTCTCCAAATTTTTCAAACATGAATTCTTTGTTTAGTTGGTTTGACCTCTGGGTTTTTAATTTTCTTCCACTAATCCATATCTATAAGTTTTACTCATTACTGGATAGATTTGACAAATGCTTTTAAATATTTCAAGGTCTAAAAGTGCAAATCTATCTTCTTTAGCTTTCCCCCCCTCTTTCACTACCCCTTTTTTCATATGGATTTTATTATGTTTCTATTCAGTTCTAGTCTTATTTTTGGGTTAGTATCTTCAGCTCCTGTTTCCCTGCCTGGCATGGACCAGGTGCTACACTAGAAGTCCAGAAGTCAAAAAGACCCGAATTCACATCATGATCTACACATTTACTAGTTGTATGACCCCGGAACCAGGCATTTTCTGTTTTATGACTCTGCTTCAGTTTTCTCACCTGTAAAATAAAGGGTTTAGACTTAATGGCTTCTAAGGTCCCTTCTAGTTCTAACTCTCTAATCCTATGAGCAATTGTCTCACAAAAGCTTGTTGAATACAATTAGAAAAATTAAGTTATTAATTTCTTTGATAGTTCTTAATAACTTCTCACAATCAAATTTCTCATATGTAGAACCCTAGAAATGCTGTGGTCAGTAAGGGGAGTGGGGTCACAGTCCAGATTGCCCACTGATCAACTGCTCTTAAGGTCTCACTTCTAATTGGTTCCTGTGAATATAGCCAGCAATAACAATCAGTTATGAAGGCAGAATTTAAAATATTTGTAAATATTCATTTATAATAAATCACATCATGGTTGCTGCACCTTATTACCCTTGAATGGTGTGTCTGAGAAGTGGTGTGATATACAGCAGTGGTGTTAAATTCAAACAAAAAGCAGCCACTAAATGAATATGAGTATCCCTGTAGGCTTTGCATTGACTTAGAAAACCACATATTAATATGATCTATGTTCTATTGTATTTTTAATTTTGTTAAATATCTTCTAATTATATTTTAATCTAGTTCTGAATTCCCATTTGATACTTCTTATGTAGAGGGGACAAATCCCATTGAATTAAAGTACTAATTCCTTTCTACTTATTAGCTATATGGCCTTGAATATACCATTTAATTTTTTTTAAGAAAATAGTATTTTATTTTTTCCAATTACATGTAAAGATTGAGTTCCAAATTTCCCCCCTCATTTTCCTCCCCCTCCCTAAGACAGTAAGCAATTTGATATAGTTTATATATGCAATCGCATCATTTAATTTCTAAGAACTTAGTTTCTTTATTTGTAAAATGGGACTTGTGCTACTTTCCTCAAATGATTTTTTTGAGGAAGACGTTGTGTACATTATTTTTAATATATGATAATTCTACTACTAATACTTTGCTAAGGACACTCAAGCTCTCTTCTCTGAAGCACTGTGATAAGAAGGAAGAAAAATAAAACCATTTAGTTTGAAGTTAAGAACTGAGTTTCTCAGGGTTCTATGTAATTATGTAAGTAGTATAATTGGCAGGAATTGTGAGTATATTCTTTGACTCATATTAGTGAAGTAATTTTCACTCTTTGGGGGGTGTCTTGGAGTCCCTCATTCCCAGTACCCCTTCTTTTTTTTTTTTTTTTTTGGTGAGGCAATTGGGGTTAAGTGACTTGCCCAGGGTTACACAGTTAGTAAGTGTTAAGTGTCTGAGGTCGGATTTGAACTCAGGTACTCCTGACTCCAGAGCCTGTGCTCTATCCACTGCGCCACCTAGCTGCCCCAGTACCCCTTCTTTTTGGTGGGGATTTAATGAAGCAAGGGCAGCTGCCATGGGGGGTGCAGTAGAGGGGGGAGGAAGGGGTGCCGTGGGTAGAGTTCTGGGTGTGAAGTCAGGAAGATACAACTTCCTGAGTTCAAATTGGGCCTCAGACACTTACTAGTTGTGTCACCCTGGGCAAATCACTTAACACTGCCTTGGTTTCTTCATCTATAAAATGAGGTGGAGAAGGAACTGGAAAACCACTCCAGTATCTTTGCCAAGAAAACCCCAAATGGGGTCATGAAGAGTCAGACATGATTCAACAACAGCAGCAGCAACAACAACAAAAACAACAATAACAAGATACCAATTTATAATTTTTGTTGCCACTTCCCACTTTTAAAATTTCCTTTCCATCTTCTTTTTAGCCATAATTGTTATAAAATTCTTGTTATAGAGTCAGATGACAGAAAGTGGACAGTTAACCTTCTGAACTTCTCAGTGACTGTTGATTCTGACTAATAAACATTTAGTGGTTACATGACACTCAACATCCTCTGTTCTACTGTAATCTCTCAGTCTCTCTAGGACATTATTTAAAAATCAACAGACGGGGCTATCTGATGGCATGTCAGAGAGCTAAAGTCTCACTTTTATGAAGTTTTGTAACACGAACTGTGTGACTGAACTTCACAGCCGTCAGATTTCTAATTTAGTAATTACTGAAATAATTAGAGGAGTTACTTTGCAGATGGTACTTGAATTTCTTGACATATGTGCCCTTGTCATCAATAGCAGATGATATATGTAATGCTTTTCCCTCACTGAAGCACTTCTGTGCATAGGATGTAAAATGATTTTAAGAGTTTTTCTGCCAGTTTTAAATTCCATTTGGTCCCAGAAGCACAGAGACACTGCATCAAATGAACTGCAAAGGAAGAATAGCTTGCTTTGGTTTATATGTGTGTGAGGACTGGCCTGCAATTGAAAGGCCCCTAGTTGATAGAAGTGACTTCAGGTTTGAGCAGATTGACCTGTCTATGAATGAGAAAGTTCCTATGTACCCAGATACTGGTTGAGTCAGCTACACTTACTCAAGGAATGCAAGACTCTACTGATCATAATCTCTTTAGCAAACTTCAGCTAATCCATGCATGCAAGGTTAGCAAATTTACCTAATCATGATGCCCTTGTGGTCAGTGAGGGGAGGTCACAGTACAGATTGCTCACTGATCAACTGCTCTTAAGGTCTCCCTTCCAATTGGTTCCTGTGAATATGGCCAGCAATAACAAGCAGATATGAAAACAGAGACCCAGGGGGCAGCTGGGTGGTGCAGTGGATAAAGCACCAGCCCTGGATTCAAGAAGACCTGAATTCAAATCTGGCCTCAGACACTTGACACTTACTAGCTGTGTGACCCTGGGCAAGTCACTTAACCCCTATAGCCCTGCAAAAAAAAAAGAAGAAGAAAGAAAGCAGAGACCCAGAAATCTGGGCTCTTAGCAGCATGTCTCTGTTACTCTGTTTGCTGCCCGTGAGACTTATAAGTCTGGCGAGCTGCATGTCTGTATGCCTGTGAGTAATGAACCCCCTGACTTGTGATCCTTCAAGCCCTTGTGTGCTTTTTCAGTCCCTCATCCACGATCTCCCCACCATGTATGCAAATGTTGTCTTGGGGTGGTCAAAGCTAAATGACTTCTTGTTTAGACCAAGTAAGCAGAAGTCTAAATAAAGTGATGTATTACAAAGATTAAAAGCATATTTAAGCATATTGTTGTGTGGACCACAGAGATTATATGCAATTTATGGGCAAAAATTTATGGGTAGGAAATTGTCACCTCCTTCTGAGCCATTCATATTAGCTTGCATTTGCTTAGCAGTTAGGCACTGGGGATATAAAAACCAAAGTGAAACTCTTCCTGCCCTCAAGGAACTTAGTTTCTACTGATGTTTCTATAATGCTTTAAATTTTGCAAAGCACTGAGGCCGAATTTGAACTCGGGTCCTCCTGAATCCAGGGCTGGTATTTTATCCACTGTACCACCTAGCTGCCCCCAGTCCAATCATTTTTAAATGATCTCTCCTGCATCTCTTTTCCAGGCCAGTTTTTTTTTCCTGTGAGATAGTTCACATTTTCTTCTATTTTTTCATTCTTTTGGTTTGGTTTTGTTTCTTGATTTCTCATAAAGTCATTAGCTTCCATTTGGTCAATTCTAATTTTTAATTTAAATTTTTAAGGAATCCTTTTCTTCAGTGAGCTTTTGTACCTCCTTTTCCATTTGGCCAATTCTACTTTTTAAGGAGTTTTTTTCCCCAGTGAATTTTTGTGCCTCTTTTTCCATTTAACCAATTCTGCTTTTCAAGGCATTCTTCTCCTCATAGTCTTTTTGTACCTCTTTTACCATTTGGTGTTATTTTTTTCAGTATTTGTATGTGTGTGTGTGTGTGTGTGTGTGTGTGTGTGTGTGTGTGTCTTTTTTACCAAGCTGTTGACTCTTTTTTCATGTTTTTCTTGTGTCACTCTCATTTCTCTTCCATTTTTTCCTCTTCCTCTCTTACTTTATTTCAAAGTCCTTTTTGAGCCCTTCCATGGCCTGAGACCAATTCATATTTTTCTTGGAGGCTTTGGGAGGGGGAGCTTTTACTTTGTTATCTTCTGAAGGTGTGTTTTGATCTTCCTTGTCATCACAGTGTCTATGGTCAGAATTTTTTCTGTTGTTTGGTCATTTCCCCAGCCTACTTCTTGACTTTTAACTCTGTGTTAAAGTAGGGCTCAACTTCTAGGGTGCTGGGTGCACTGTTCCAAGCTTCAGGGGTTTTGTACAGCTGCTTTCAGAGATATTCCTGGGGACCCGTAAGTTTTCAGTTTTTCCAAGGTGGTATCTAAGGAGAGGTATGTTTACTACTCTACAGGCCTGTGTTCTGGTCTGTGAGTGACCACAAGCCTGATTTTCTGCCCTAGCATTCTGAGGAGGGTCCCTGTTCTATGGTGCCCTGGGACTCCCCTCAGGACTGCAACCGAGTAAGGCAAAGCAATAGAGTCCTCCCCTCAGTTCCAGCAAAGAGACACCTATAATCTTCTGACTAGTTGTTCAACCTGCTTACTGTCTGTGGGCTGAGAGCTCTGGAAACAGTTGCTGCTGCTGCTGCTGTTTCAACGGTTCTCAAGGCCAGCTCCTGGTTTGCTGGGGGCCCAGTTTGCATTGGTGCAGACTGCACTGGATTGTGCTCCACTTTCACCCAGGTATGACAGGCCTCTCCTGCCTACCTTCTAAATTGTCTTTGGCTGGAAAATTATTTCACCCTCTCCTTTTGTGGGTTCTGATACTCCAGGTATTGCTTGATGGCATTATTTAGAGGTATTTGGAGGGGTTTTGGGGAGAGCTCAGGAGAATCACTGCCTTTCCTCTGCCATTTTGACTCTACCTCTGAACCTAGATATTCCTAACAACAGATCTAGCACTTTATTATGTAATGCTACTTTTATTGATGAATGATTTATAAAATATAAAAGGTTACTGTCTATAAATCAAAGTGTGCCCATCAGTATAAGAGTGTCCTCCATGATCTCTTTCTTGGTAGTTGAATCTGCCTTATTTGAAGTAAGTGAACTTCTCTGCAAAAATTGCATTGGTGGGTGCCTTGGCCAACATTCTGAGCTAATTCAGGATATATTGGTAGTATGGTACTTTGACGTGGATACGCCTCCTCATGCAGATTGTAAATCTCCTGCATCTTCTCATCATGAGTAAAAAAACCAAAACATGCAATTTTGATGGTGCCTTCTTTCTCTCATCCTCTCATATGTACTAATTCATTTTTGTGGACTTCAATGTAAATGTTTACATTTCTATATTCATTGGATGAGCATTTATATACCTGCAGCTTTACTGCCCCAAGTAGATTGTAAACCTATCTTCTACCAAAATTTGGAAGTGGGATAAGAGAAGGAATTGAAAAAAAACCAAAACAAAACAAAAAATGAGGTAAGGGTGGGTTCCAATTGAGCTTTAAAGGTCTCCATGTATGGCACCTACTTCTGTACAAAATGAAGACATATTAATAGACTGCTTTCAATGGTGATGATAATGATATTTTATCTTTCAAAATCCTAAACTATTAGTAGTTAAAAATAAAATTCCATTTTCTTAGATAGAAGGCACAAGATTGGGGAATTATCTTGTGATCATGAATAATTTTCATGTTGAGATCAGACTTGCCAAAATTTTAGTTTTTTTTAAAGTTGTGATGAAATTTGGAGAAGAGCATTAAATTCATATGACACCTTTGTAAAAAAACTTCAGTTCAGATCAGGCATCTTTTTTTTTTTTTGAGGCAATTGGGGTTAAGTGACTTGCCTAGGGTCACACAGCTAGTAAGTGTTAGGTGTCTGAGGCCAGATTTGAACTCAGGTCCTCCTGATTCCAGGGTCAGTGCTCCATCCACTGTGCCACCTAGCTGCCCCCAGGCATCTTTTTTTAAAAAAAATTCTTAATTAGTTAAATTTCCCATATAAAAGTTGGCCTTTATAGCTCATTGGTAGACATAAAAGTGCTGTAGCGGTACATATATTTATTTACTCATAGTTTCCTAATAAAAACTTTGATTTGAATTGGATTATAAATATAATTGTTCTGAAATAAATTTAATAGTTTTTAATTATAACTTTAAATAAAATAGTTTTGTTATTCTTTACATTTACCTTGTAGGCATGGCATATATTGTCCTGATTCAGTTGACTTGCTTCATTCCTTTTGAAAATTTTGATTAAACACTTTGTGTTACAGTGATTTTTGAAGGGTTGGTTCTAAATTCAGTTTATTTCAGTACTTGGTTTTAATAGCTACTATAGCTAAAGTTGGATGGATTTATAGTCTACAGCTAAAACTCAAAGAATATGATTTTTAAAAACAATAGGGTGATTGGCAGGCAGAAAGATGTATTACTCTCTACTTCATTATACTCAGAAATTCTCTTCCTTATTCTTGAAAAAAACTTGCAACTGAAAAACAGGTCCTTCCTTTCTGATTGTGTCATCTCTGTAAAAAAAAAAAAAGAAAAAGAAAAGAAAAGAAAAAGGTTTTTTTTTCTCCCAGATTCCTGCATTTGTTAGTTTTCCACCTCAAGTATGAGCCATCTCTCCATTTTGTGCTTATTTTTTATTTACTTATCTGTGTACATGTTCCCCCTCCTCCCCTCCACCAAGGAGAATATAAGCCCCTTGAAGGGAGGCACTGTTTTGCTTTTGTCTTTTTTTTTCAGGGCAGGGCAGGGCAATGAGAGTTAAGTGACTTGCCCAGGGTCACACAGCTAGTAAGTGTCAAGTGTCTGAGACTGGATTTGAACTCAGATCCTCCTGAATCCAGGGCCAGTGCTCTATTCACTGTGCCACCTAGGGGCTCCAAACAAGACAATCTCTGAGTTTCCTTTTCACTCTTCTTTTTTTTTTTTTCTGGGGAAATGAGGGTTAAGTGACTTGCCCAGGTCACACAGCTATTAAGTGTAAAGTATCTGAGGTCAGATTTGAACTCAGGTTTTCCTGTATCCAGGGCTGGTGCTTTATCCATTGCATCACCTAGCTGCCCCCCACCCTGCTTTTGTCTTTATATCTTTTGGACTGGCACAATATTTATTGAAATTTCTTTTTCTTTTCTTTTCCTTTTTTGGTGGGGCAATGAGGGTTAAGTGACTTGCCCAGGGTCACACAGCTAGTAAGTGTCAAGTGTCTGAGGCTGGATTTGAACTCAGGTCCTCCTGAATCCAGGGCCGGTGCTTTATCCACTGAGCCACCTAGCTGCCCTAGTTTTTGAAATTTCAAGGAATACCAAGGAATAATTGGTTTCTACCTTGTTTGTAAAGGACAATCCTGGGAGAGATCACAGCAGTAGGGCCAAATAAGCAAAAATGTACATGACAACTTTATATATTTAAAAGGAATAGCAAGTTGTGTATAGTAGATTTATAGTTTCTCATACAATCATCTTTTAAAAAAAATCTACCATGTTATGGAAATGCTCATTTAGTAAATAAATTAAAAATAAAATAAATATTTAAAAACACATCTTATTCTAGATTCTGTGAAAACTCATAGTTTTCATTTCCTGAATTTTACACCTTTTAGTCCATCAAATGTCAACAATTATTCTACCACCAGAACCAATGTACAATTAAAAGACAATTTGCTTATAAATATGTTCAATCAAGAAATTTTGGAGACCACTACTCCCATACACTCCTGGTCACTCTTTAGAGAAAAAGATTGAATTTCTATTATGTTTCAATGATATATATATATGTATATGTTCTTTCTGCTCTCTTGCTAGTTACTCCAGAAGCCATCGGTTTCTTATCTGCTGTTGGTGTTTTTATTGTTCTACTGGCAATTCTCTTCCTCTTCATCAACAAGAAACTGTGTTTTGAAA
Source organism: Dromiciops gliroides (assembly GCF_019393635.1). Lineage (NCBI taxonomy): Eukaryota > Metazoa > Chordata > Mammalia > Microbiotheria > Microbiotheriidae > Dromiciops > Dromiciops gliroides. The sequence goes on from NC_057862.1 coordinate 251,395,785, forward strand.
AGATAGGGGGTCTCCCGTGTTTGGAACATCGAGGAAAGAGAAAACGTTCCAGGGGCAAGTCTGGCATTCATGAAGGACTGGGTAAGCATTATAACTTAGTAATTCTCCTGAGTTTTATGTGGTTTGAAATATGGAGAGTATGAACTCATGTTTATAATTTATGTTCAGTTAAGGAATCATATATAGGCTATTAATGTTGACATGATATTCAATGGCTTCCATATTCTCTTTCTCTCAATCATCACTATATCTCTGTTATCAAAAATAGTGAACTTCTATCTATCTATCTATCTATCTATCTATCTATCTATCTATCTATCTATCTATCTATCTATCATCTGTCTACCTATGTATCTATCTATCTTTGTGAGGCAATTGGGGTTAAGTGACTTGCACAGGGTCACACAGCTAGTAAGTGTCAACTGTCTGAGGTCAAATTTGAACTCAGGTTCTCCTGACCCCAGGGCCAGTGCTCTATCCACTAAGCCACCTAACTGCCCCTAGATAGTGAACTTAAAAAAAAAAAGTCGTACTGTCTTTTGATTTTTATATAATCCTCATTTCTATGAGAATATTTTAACTAACTTGGGGGCCTAATCTGACTGGGGGCCTAATCTGTGGATGTTTGACTGGCTGGCTATCTGACTGCTATTTATATGATATGGGCCATTTTTTCCCCTCACTGCCTCTCAGACTGATAAGAAAAAAAGGACTAAAATGCTTCTTTTAATTAAAGCAAATATGGGGTTCATTTAGGTGAATAAACTTAGAGTTAAATGTAGAAACAATAATAATAAAATTACAATACGACTTGTTAGTTTGTTAAATTTTCTGCCACCTCTCGCCTCTGGGTATGCTGGCCATTGCCACTGTGGCCTTCAGCCACGCCTCACTTGGACCTGTTCGCCTTCAGTTCACTCCAACTTTCTCAGTCTTCTCCCTTTCACTCTTTAACTTCCCTCTACCTTCTAACTGAAAAGCCCCTTACTCTGTTTTCTTGCGAACTCCCTTTCTGTACTGTCACGATGACCCCCAAAGCGCTTCTTCTCTCACTGACCTTCCTCCTTTCTCTTAGTCCTCCGGTATCGGCATCCTCCTCTGTCCTCCCTTTACGTAGCCTCAGTCTCCTTAGCGTCCTTGTAGCAGCCTCCCTTCTAACTCACTGGAAAAAAACAAAAACCAAAAAAACCTTTCTCCATACTGTTCTTTGTCTGTCTGCCCCCTCAGCGTCTCTGGTGTCCCTTTTTATTAACTTTCTCTCTCAGGTGAAACCCAGGGCTGGCCGCCCCCAGGGCCGGCTGAGCCCTGTGCTGCTGGGCCAAACTGCGGGCTGAACCATGCCTTGTCCGGGGCTTGGGGTTTTTCATCCGCACAGTTTAGCCCCGCTCAGTGGCCCCTGAAGCTGAAGCAGAGGGGGAGGGGAAGCTCTGCTTGGAGAGCCTGAGGCTAATTTTAACGCCTGCATTTCCAAATATAGAATCAAAGATTTTAAATTAGAAGGGACCTCTAAAGTCATTGTTTCTAACCCCTTGCTTTTATAGAGGAAGAAATTAAGGCTTGGAAAGTTAAATGACTTGCCCAGGGTCACCCAGCAAGGCAGGTTTCAAACCCAGGTTTTTCTTTTTTCCTTTTTTTTTTTTTAAGTGAGGCAATTGGGGTTAAGTGACTTGCCCAGGCTCACACAGCTAGTGTTAAGTGTCTGAGGCTGGATTTGAACTTAGGTACTCCTGACTCCAGGGCTGGTGCTCTATCCACTGCGCCACCTAGCTGCCCCTCAAACCCAGGTTTTTCAAACTCCAAATTCAGAGCTGTATCCATTACCCAATGCTACCATCTTCTATTCTGTAGCAAACACATTGTAACATACATTTAAAAAAGGAAGAGAAAAAAAATGAGCAAAACTTAACATACTTTCTCTGTTACTCTGTCTCTGTCTGTCTCTGTCTCTGTCTCTCTGTCTGTCTCTGTCTCTCATACACATACACACATACACACACACACACACACACACACACACACACACACACAGACATTAATCATTCCTGACAATAACTGAAATGTTCCAAAGCCATCGTCCCTCTCTTCTGCCATGAGGGGAAGGAAGTGTACTTTTTTAACTGTCTCCATCTGTGTCTCTGTCTCTCTGTCTCTCTCTCTGCATCTGTCTGTCTGTCTCTTTCTGGGAAAATGATATTTTTAGAGATGGGAGACCTGATACAAAATGACTCCACTCTCCATTTTCATTTTAGAGATGGGATTATTTTGGGGTAACAAAGGCAAAAGAAAAGTCACTGTGTATGTGGACCTTTCCTTAATTCCTTTGGGGACACATATTCATGATCTCAACATGTCTTACTTAGAAGATGTTTCTGTCTTTTCAAAGAGGGTTTGTTATTGTCCCTAGCCACTCTCATCAAGAACCTAGTCACTACACATTTTCAATTTCAATTGTGAGTCTTGGGACAGGCATTTGGCTAACTCTATACCTCTGGAATTACAGTGGCATTAAAAGTATTTTATATCATCATTCTATTATCTAATTCTAGAGCTTTATGATACATGAATAATGGACTATCTTTTCAATATACATTGACCTGCCTTTTAAAGAGACATTTTTGAGGTTGCTAAATGACTTGACTTGTTATTATTTTTCAAATCAACCTGATTCTCTTGTTCTCATTGGGAGAAAGAAGGGAATTGGGGAGGGGGTAAGGTTCAGCCTCACTTGATTTGAAGAGAAAAATTCCCTTTCCTGCATGTTCTACATGACCTTGACCAGAGGCAAAAATTGGGCTGGTAGAGTGGCTGCTATGATCATCCAATAAAATAACCTTTTAATTTTGTTTCAAAAATAGCATAAGGAAACTCTGGGGAGACAAGATTGTACAGTGGTAGGAGTGCTCACTCTGGAATTGGAGGAGCTGGGTTCAACTCTGACTTCTGATGCTTTCTATGTATGTGGTCCTTGGGTTAGCCACTCTGTGGGGCCTAATAAGGGGGTTGGACCAAGTTCTCATCTAGATCTTTGGTAGATTCTATAGTGTTGTTGTGCATCATTCTTAAAGAGGACCAATGCAATTGGGGAGGTCACATCTTGATTTGCAAGTGAATTGGATTTAAGTGAAGCAGGACTGTGCAAAGTCATCAGCCTCACTCTACCTCAGAGTCTCTGGAGCTCAGTGGCAAGATATAGATGAGGACAACTTGTGATGGCCCCAGATACAGTGGGAGACCCTGACCTTTTAAGATAATGTCTTTCCCAGGCCTCAGTTTGTCTGAGGCAACACCCATTCAGTGATTAAAGGCTAGGTAAGAATTGAGGCAAAAGGTGGTCTAGTTTGACTTTACAAAAGAATCAAGGGGGCAGCTAGGTAGAACAGTGGATAAAGCACCAGTGCTGGATTCAGGAAGACCTAAATTCAAATCCAGCCTCAGATACTTGACACTTAACTAGCTGTGTGACCTTGGGCAAGTCACTTAACTCTCATTGCCTTGCCCCTTCCCCCCCAAAAAAGAATCAATCTGGGAGGGGAAGATCAGATCTTATAGTTGGGTTGGCTGCTAAGCAAGCAAAGCAGCTGAATGAAGTCACTAGCTTATCACACCTGTCAGCAGAGGGGCTTCTGTTGTACCCCACCGTGGAATGGCATGAGCAGTGATTCTTCATAAACTCTATGTAAATATGCTCTGGACAAGCCTGTCTGGTTCTTCTTGGAACATAAACCAGAGGGATCATAGGACTCACAATGTTTTAGAGAGTTGTAGAGTTAAAAAATATAGGTTTTTGAGGGTGGGGTAGAGTTGGGAGTGGTGGGGAGAAAGGTTGTATGCAGGCAAAATTGCCTCTTATTTAAAAAGGAAGAAACAAAAGAACACCTTACCAGTTTTTGTGGATTCTTTAAAATAGTTAGCCATTGTTGCTGTTGTTTTTAATGAGACCTGTTATTTCATTGAATAGGGGATTCCCCATGAGTAAATTCTTCCTACCAATGTAGCTAAGTACCTACTCTGAAATTTATAGTTTTAAAGTGTAACAGTCCAGAGAAGTGAGGGCACTGGTCCAGGGCCACACAGCCAGTGTGTTTCAAAGGCAGGATAGGAAGCCAAGTTGTTCCTCCTTCAGTCTCTCTACTGATTCATGCTATTTCTCAATCAGCCAATATATATGTATAAAAATCTCCAAGGGAGAGAGGGGACTTGGAGGTTGGGGCACAGAGCAAGAAGAAAGCTTCAAAATGGAGGTGTTTTCAGATTAGATTGGCTAAAGAAAATGTTTTCGAAATTCTCTCCAACATTTTACCTCAGAGCTGTAAGGGACCTTGGAGATTGTCTTGTCTGACCCCTCATTTTACATAGAATGAAGCCCAGGGAGAGGGTAAATGACTTGCCCAAAGTCACACAAGCTAGAGTTGGAACTCAAACCCAATTTAGTGCTTTCCCCTTCACACTGCTGTCATTATTAGTGTGCTGAGACACTGACTGACACAAGCAAGAAGGTTTAAATGCATCTTGGATAGAATCAGAAAATTTTAGTGCTGAGAAACCTTTGAGATTATGCAAATCTGCAAAATTACTCACTTTACTGAGGAGAACAATGGGACCCAGAGTGGAGGTGTCTTGTTAAAGTCACAAAGCAGAAACAGGAATAGAACCTAGGTCTTCTGATCCCCAGGTCATTGTTTCCCTGCTACCCCCCAGCTCCCATTACCCATTGCTCCCATTCCCTGCAGTTGGGTGAGATTTTACTACAAAATATTTGTATTCTTTGACCTAGCCACTGTATGTTACACATAAAGGATGAATCCAGAGCTGTCGAGCCTGCTTTTCAAGGCTTTGTGTCAAAACCTTAACATCATTTCAGCATATTTTCCCCATGTTTATTTCCTTAACATTATATGCTTCTTTTTGTACAATACTTCCCTGGTGGTGTGTGGGTGTTCATTCTCAGTCTTTAGAGCTGTCACTCTCTATCAATGCAAATATGCATTTAGGACATATTTAAAATGTGCATTATCAAGTGGTTGCTTTTTATTGGGGAGGGGGGAAGAGAAAATTTCCCTCTCAATGGAGGCATTGTGGTAGCAATATTCATTTCAAAACACATTTTGTACAACTGAGTAATAAGCCCTTGAAATAGGTGTTTATGCTAGAAATACAGATACAACTTTAACTACAGCTGTGGAACATTAGCAAAATACCATTCACAGTAATGAGCTGCTAAGAACAACAGCCCAGATGAATACATTGTCTTCATTACTGAAATTTGGAGATTAAAGTTGGTCATGTTTTCTCTTTTTCAAACTTAAATGGGCATCAAAACTAAGGTTAGTGCTATTTAAAATATTTTCCTTTTAGGTTCTTGGTTTTATATGACATTTTGTCTATTTTAAAAAGACAATTATAAATCATACCTTCAAATAAGATGACTTAAAGTAGACATAAAACAAAGAGATTGGATCAGAAACCTTTGACTGGTTGACATCTTTTGAACAACTATGAGAATGTGTAGGTTAAGGGATTGGGCTAGATAGACTCTTAGACTCTTCCAACCAGAACCATGTCTAGGATGGAATAGCCAGGGCTGTGTCCAGGCACTCGTGCATGCATGCGTGTGTGTATTTCCTTATTATTTCAATCTCCCAATGGCCTTCATCCCTAAGGAGTATATGGGGGTGGGGAGAGAAGACTGTCATTCCAGGAGAGGGTGAAGGAGCAGGATTGCTTGTGTTAGAAGTCAAAAGAAGAGCCATCCCCTCTCCTCCCATAGCATAGGCTGGACTCTTTGGGGAATGGTTTCCACCATCTCCATCCTAGGTCCCAGGATTCCTAATTATATCTCTATTTCCAATACTAAGGTTTCATGACTCTGGTTCTAAGTTCATGTTCCAAATCTTGGGTAGGGTCAGTCTGATAAATCTGATTACCACAATTCTGATTTAGAAGGTAGCTTTTTGCTATATTCATCTTAAATAAATGAAATCTCTACTTTTAGTGTCTAAAAAAAGCAAAGGTCTGCATGGACATTTCTACTTTTAAGAGGTTACATCTGTGTATCTTTGGAAAAAAATATTTTTTTCTACCTTAGTGACATTAACCTTTGAGTCTGATTTGTCAGAAAAATATAATAACTTCAAAACTAATTCTATGATATTTAGGGTTACAGTTACTATTTATTTTCTATAGCTTTTCTTTTAATTCCTAACAAGGATATGAAGTCCAAATAAAAACAATAAAAAAATCCAACTTGACCATCCCTCTACTTTTGACGTTCTGAAGAACAAGGTACTTTTGTTAGTTTTTATGGCAAAAACAAGAATACTAATATGGTTTGCTTGATGAATATTCTATAGGTCGAGCTAGAATGGGGCTGGGGGGGGGAGAAGAAAGAATTGGATTTATTTTCCATAGCCCTGGCTGTGGAATACTCTCCTGGTATTCTTTCAGTGATAATGTTGAAGGAGAGAGAGGAAGAGGCCTTTCTTTGTGTCCCTTAATGCTTAGCACATTGCCTAGCATATAGTAAGAGCCTAATAAATGTTTGTTGACTAGGTGACTGACTAGGGAGACATAGGGGAGGGTGGGAGAGAAGGAAAAGCTTTCCCATTCACTGAAACGTCAGGATCTGCCAAAAGAATTAGAGTACTATTTTCAAGGGTGTGCTGAAGTCAGCTTCAACTAGCTTGGGGGATCTTTTTAAACTGTCAATGGGAGCATTACACCTCAGAAATGGAAAATCACTACAAATCAGGGTTGCATTTATTATTTTGTTAGTTGTCTAGATATAAGAAAGTATGTGCATATATCACTCCCTCTTTCTCCAGCCTGGTTGTTGAACATTTGCCAACACACTCCTTAAGATTCACCTTCATTTGTCCCTGATTTTCCTTATGCAGTTACACAAAATCTTTGAAGGTACCAGAATGGGACCTGTAATTTATGGCTTTTAGACTCTGTATTACTACCAACTTGGTCTGTGATGTTGGGCCCAATTTCTCCACTTGTAAAATGTGTGGGTTGGATTAGACTCAGGGAGTTAAAATAGAGGTTGAAATTAGTGGTCAGGGCTTTCTCTAAAGTCTAGAAGAACTTCAGAACTGAAGAGGGAATGGAAAGACATTTCTCAGGGAGATCTACAAACTCCTTTCTTTTGAATATGAAGGGAAGGCTTAATCAGAATACAGTTGTTGGAAGGAAGCTTCACAGAACACATCTGGGACAAAAATTCAATGGAGAGAAGACATGGAGAAACCTTGGGACTCCAGTCCCTCTGGACACAGTCCCTGGGAAGTGCCTTGGGGTGTGGTGGGGGTTGGGTGGGAATAGAGCAGGACTGGGCTGGAAAGAAAGCTCACCTGGGATATAGCTAAATGGGAGGAGGAGGGTAAAGCTTACCATCTGGTAGCCTAGAATTCCAAACTAATTATTCTTGCTAACTAGGTGCTAAACTGGTGAAGAAGTGTAAGTGCCATAAGCACCTTCTAAATTTCAGTCCTCTGGACTAGTTACAGCTCTGGAAGAATGTTCATTTATTCTCATAAGAGTGGATGACCTTGGTGTCTTTGTTGTCTGACCAAGATCTAAGCACCCCACAGCACCTTCTTTAGCTGCCTTCTTGACTGTTGGAACAAATTGTTCTCACCCACCCATTCCACTGGGAGAAATCTTTACATGCTTGGGGGAGGGGGGCTGGTGGACATTCCCCTACCACACTGATAGGATTGAGGCTGGTCAGTTACCTTTCTTTCTTTCTTTCTTTCTTTCTTTCTTTCTTTCTTTCTTTCTTTCTTTCTTTCTTTCTTCCTTCCTTCCTTCCTTCCTTCCTTCCTTCCTTCCTTCCTTCCTTCCTTCCTTCCTTCCTTCCTTCCTTCCTTCCTTCCTTCCTTCCTTCCTTCCTTCCTTCCTTTTGGGGCAATGAGGGTAAATGACTTGTCCAGGGTCACACAGCTAGTAAGTATCAAGTGTCTGAGATCGGATTGGAACTCAGGTCCTCCTGAATCCAGGGCTGGTATTTTATCCATTGCACCACCTAACTGCCCCTCTGTCAGTTACTTTCAACCTGGTTTAGACTGTCTGCCAAGATGGTTTTACTGGTGTGTGGCTACTGCACATGCTAAAGCTTCTTGGAGCCACAGGTGAGAATCAGGTGAGGGTGAACACCAATGGTGGATGAGCAACCCTGAAAATGTCTCAGTAAGCCCTCACAACAGAGGTTCAAGTTCTTCCTGAACATCCCAGGAAAGCTGATTCCAGCGGAACAGCATCATTTGAGCAATGCACAGCTGAGCAGCATCGGATGGAGAATGCATGTCTAGCTGGGTAGCATCCAGTGGAATATGCCAAGCAGAGACCACAAGATCATTGGGGAGCAAGAGAACTGCCATGGCAGAAGAAACACACTGATATCATTGGAAGACATTAACATCCCTATAACAGTAGAGGCATGTTGTGCCCTGACCACATGTGTTCCCTGTACATGTACTCTTCAATGTGTTTTTCCTACCTGTTTCCACTCTTGTCACTGATGTGTGTATTTGTAGGGGAGCAAATCCTAGGTTTATTGGAGAAATATTTTGTTGCTACTTTTTAATTATATGGCTTGATTTTGAACTAGTTATCTCCACTAGTTGACTATTAAAGGTAAATTCATCAGTGGTGGCTCATGAGCCATTGTGGGAATTAGGTGCCCTCCAGAGCACTGGGTGGGTATTCTCTGGGGCCACCTGGAAAATTGTGGGGGTGGTCTCATCAGATGCTGCACTTTGTGTTTACTTTTCATCTGCTTTATATTTGCACATCCATGTATCTGTATCCCCCCAGTATAATGTAAGGTCCTATAGAAAAAGATTCATTCTTTGCATATAAAAGTGGATTCTTAATGCTTGCTGAATTAAAAAGTATTTGGAGAGATGATAGATGAAGGGAGAATATATTTTAAGTATTAAGGGTGGTAAGAGATGATGAGATCATAAATCCATATATTGAGAGTTGGAAGAGAATTTGGGGGCTATCTAGTCCAACTCCTTTATCTTTCAGATGAGGACACTGGGGTCTAGAATGTTAAAGTCACAAAGGTGGATTGATTATCAGAACTGGAATTTTTTTTTTTTTGCAGGGCAATGAGGGTTAAGTGACTTTCCCAGGATCACACAGCTAGTAAGTGTCAAGTGTCTGAGGCTGGATTTGAACTCAGGTCCTCCTGAATCCAAGGCCAGTGCTTTATCCACTGCACCACCTTGCTGCCCCCAGAACTGGAATTTTAACTCAAGTCTTCTTGCTCCAAATAAAGTACTTTAAAAAAAAATCTTGGGTCAGAAGAAGATACTTAAACAATTCTGATTCAGTGTAGACAAAAGAAGGTGTTTTTAAGGAAAACATGAGGATCTCAGTCCACAGTGACCCTTCTTTCTCTCATCCAACTTTCCTTTTTTGTGTCCTTTCTTTTTATTATATTTAAAAAAATTTTTTTTGCAGGGAAATGGGGATTAAGTGACTTTCCCAGGGTAACACAGATAGTAAGTGTCTGAGGTCAGATTTGAACTCAGGTCCTCCTGAATCCAGGGCCGATGCTTTATCCACTACACCACTTAGCTGATGCCCCTCCCCCCATCCTTTCTTTCTTTAAAAAAATTATTTTTTAATTTGTGGACCAAAACAAACATTTCCATAACAGCTTAATAAAAAAAAGATAATTACATGTGAAACTGCAAATCTACTTGTTATTCCTTTTAAATATGCAACAAAATTATCCTATCAATTTCTTTTTTTCTTCCTTTCCTCCTCACACTATCTTTCCTTTTTTTCCCCCTCCCCTTTCCTTTTTTCCATTAATTTTTCTCTCCCTTATATCTTTAATGCTAGAAGGATTAGATTCATTGGTAGGGGACATTATGGTCAAGGTTTGGGGAAAAGGAGCAATTCTACTTAAAATTCCTCTTCTCCAATGCACTAATTATTATTGATGTGTATGAATTGCTTTTATCTTCCTAGAACATCTTAGGGGCTATAAAATTCAAGGTCATTTGATTAGTTAACAAGTATGAAGATAGAACTTGACATTCCTTCATGAGCAAGTGTTTTTGGTGGGTCCTACTTAGCAATACATTTCTGTTCACCAGATGAGTCCATATTTTCTGAATTCCAAGATGGCGGGATCATATCTTTAGAGACAGAAGGGACTTTAGAAAGTCCATCATTTTAATAGATGAGGAAAATTGAACTAAAGATGTAATAATTCCAGTTGCCTCCCCACCCTGCTAGACTAAGAATCTCAAATCTCCCTGAGTCATTATGACAGAGTTACACCAACAGTAATAGCTGAAAGCCCCTTTTCCCACAGTGAAGGAAGTTTGAATATCAACTAGCCTAGCCCCCAAATCCCCAACAGGCTTCCTTTTTTCCACCAATACCCCCAGGTCCACACTCCTTAATACCTTCCTTCCTCCTGATCCTGCAAAACACAGATAAGAACCCTAAAAAAATCCACCAATTGTCACTGGTTTAGGGAGAGGAGACCTTCACAGGATGCCTAACTCCACACAGGCCCCCAGCAGACACTTATGTATCCATCATTCCTAACCATGTCTTTATTTCCTGAGTATCTCCCTTCAATAAAATTGACTTGCTTTATTAGCTTGTGAGCCCCATGTTTTCCTTGTTTTGTGGCTTTGGTGTTCTGAAACTTACCAAGTTTATATTAAGATATGGAGGTTCATGACTGTCCTAAGATCACTAAGGCCAGGGCCAAGGTTTGAATTCTTGTCTCCTGATTTTGATTCCAGTGCTCATTTCCTTGTACAACCCTTGTACAATAAAACTTACCTCTTGGGCATAGCATGTTCAGATAGCTGTGGAATGAGCTGAATATTTCCATTGGAGTGTAAGGTCCTTGAGGTCCTTTTCTTTTTGTATCACCAGTGCTTAGCATAGTGCCTGACACATAGTAGGCACTTAATAAATGACTACTGATTTATTGAATGATTGTTTCAGTGAGGTCAATTTGGAATAGTTCCAATGCATGGATTTCAAAGGTATTGATTCCCACTTTGACTGTTTTAGAGTTGTTATTTTATTTATTTTCTTTCAATGTGTGTGACGTAGGGATCCTATCTGAGGTTTTAGTTAGATTTTGGGAAATCTAAGTCTGAAAAGTAAAATAGTACCTGAACATTATGTGTTTTTTATTGTTTTGTTTTCACTTTAGACTTTTATTTTGTATATTCTAGAAATTGCCTTCATGGATGGAGCTTCTCATTTACATATTTTCCCTCCTCTTCTTTTCCCACTGGGGCATAAACTAAAGCCAATGGGGAGGCAAAGACTCCCAAGTTGATGAAGAGGTATACCTATACTAGTTGGGAAGCACCTGTTATACAGGGTAAAAAGTCTTCTAACTTCTGTTCTTATGCCTTCATTGGCATGGTACAAACCTTTCTGTGACTGTGTGTAAAGTTCAGAATTGAAATGAGGATATCTGTCTATTCTACAAACCTTTATTTGCTTATTGTATCTAACCACACACCCCCACACACATACACAAACACACATGTGCACACACATTATGAGTATATAAGACTATTATTTTAGTGGTCCTATACTAGAACTTGGGACCAATGAAAATTCTCTTAGGTTGTTCTGGATGTATCCCAGAGCAAGGGTTTGAGGGAGGAGATCATTCATTGTCTAATGGCTAAATTAACTGAATTCTGGGGGAAAAGTCAAGAAGGATCCAGTTTTCAAAAGTGTCTACCTTGGGTAAACTGAGCAGAATGGTTGTACAATTGCATCTTAGCTATAACTTCCCACCATCTTACATGGTTTTTAGGGTGTTAACTATAGTTATGAGACAACATGGGGTAGAGGATATTGAACTAGCCTTTATATCAGGAAGATAAGCATGGTCTGACACATACTGACCAAGTGATCCTGGCCAAATCATTTAAACTTTTAGTGCTTTAGGCAATTCTTTAAGACTTTACATTGTAAAGGAAATGCTGACCAGCATTGGTAGGTTCCCAATATCAATGAAATCATAGTTATGGTCCCATTCTCCATCCTTAATTAGAAATAGACCTGTACTTTTATATCTATCTATCTATCTATCTATCTATCTATCTATCTATCTATCTATCTATCTATCTATCTATCTATCTATATCTATCTATCTATCTGTCTATCAATCTATTTACTAATTTATTTATTTACTCACTTTTAAATTAATTAATTAATACATTTTTGCAGGTCAAGGGGGATTAAGTGACTTTCCCAGGGTCACACAGCTAGTAAGTATCTGAGGCTATATTTGAACTCAGGTCTTCCTGAATCCAGGGCCAGTGCTTTATCCACTGTGCCACCTAGGTGCACCTGTACTCTTATTTACTCTTGGTAGGATAGGGTATAGGGAAATTATGGGGAAAGGGGGGAGAAAATAGTGAAAGAAGCACATGATATTTTGCCCTAAAAATCTCCTTCCTCTTTTTTTTTTTTTTTTAAATTTGCCTAAGTGTAATCTGGAAAGTAGGTTATGGTCATTGGCCAAGAGTGTTAGCTAGCACTGACACCACATTGCTACAAGTTGATCAATCAAAGGCAAACTACATGTGAAGGAACATTCTTACCAAAGCTGATAAAAGAAAGTGCCAAACAGTGGCAGCCACTGCACCATGAGAGTAATAATCTCTGCTCATTTATAGTTTGAATATGAACAACCTTGTCATCTGTGTTCTTTATATTAGGTTGCATGGCATTACCCTAGAAACAGATTCATCTATGTTTTTTTGAGTTTCCTCTGTGAGACCAAGATATTAATAAAGATGAATCCAAAGTCCTCTGCAAATATGAATTGCTATAGAAATGTTAGCACCTAAATCCACGAGCCTACCGAATGGGCATGAAAATGGAAGAGGAATTTCATACCTTTCAATTAAAGTGGATAATATATCTCTTGAAAATTCCAATTGTATTTCTTTCTTTCTTTTTTTTTTTAGTGAGGCAATTGGGGTTAAATGACTTGCCCAGGGTCACACAGCAAGTAACTGTTAAGTGTCTGAGGCCAGATTTGAACTCAGGTACTCCTGACTCCAGGGCCGGTGCTCTATCCACTGCACCACCTAGCTGTCCCTCCAATTGTATTTCAATCACTCGGTCAGTCAACAGGCATTTATTAGATTCTACTAAAGCTAAAACTTAAATACTTTGGCCATATAAGAAGATGGGAGTCATTGGAAAAGACCCTGATTGTTGGGAAAAATTTCAGGCAAAATGAAAAAGGGATGACAGAGGATGAGATAGTGTCATGGAAACAATGAACATGAACTTGGACAAACTTAGAGAAATAGGGGAGGATAGAAGAAACTAGCATGCTGGCATGGACCATAGTCCATGGGCTCATGAAGAGTTGGACATGGCTAAATGAAAAACAAAATATACCAGGCACTGGGAATTCAAATGCTCTATAAGCAAAAAGAAAGACACCTCTGCCACCAGAAATTTAAATTCTAATTGGGGGAGAGGGAAAGAACACATAAAAGGAAGCTGAAAAGGAGAGCAGATACCTCTTTAAATGGAGGTTCTAGGAGGAATCATCTAATTAGAGGGAGAGATGTAGGGGTATAGGGTACTTCCAAGGTGTAAATTCTAGGGTTGTAGTGATCTTCCTTGAAGAAAAGATTTCTGGGGCATGGTGAAGTCCAGAGTTCAGCTTGGTAAGAAATGAATACTTGTAACTGAGCAGCATAGTAAATGTCTTCACATTGGTAAACACCTGGTTTTCAGAAAACAATCCCAAACTGCTTTTTAATATTAACCATTATCATGCAGAATTTTAAGGATATGTGTTGGAATCCTGTTCATTGAGGTTTAGTTTCTGAAGACCCCTGTTATGACATGAGACTGTGAACTCTGCAAGGACCAGAATTACTTTTGCCTTTCTTTGTATCCCTAGTCCTTAGCACTACGCCTAGCACATAGAAGAGGCTTAATAATGTTTGTTTACTTCACTTGATGCAAGAGACACTTGCTAGTTGACTGATTGGGTGACTATGCTTACTTACAACATGGTCCCACACAGCATGGACATGAGATTTGGGGCAGCTCTAAATTCTCATCATTTTGAGGTGACTACATTTCACAAAATGCATGTGTGCACTTGAGAAAAGCTACATATATGGCTCACTGATATTTGAAGAAATTGTTTCTGACTTTCTGGCCTACAATTTTATCTGCCTAGGTTGAAATGTTAATTGAAACATTAAAAGATTCATATTCTCTGTTGTTCCATCCTCCAGAGGAATCTCTATTCAAAGAAGGTCCTGTCTGGAGTATGTCTTAAGTGGGAGTAAAATTCTACAGTTGTCAGAGGGTATTGAATATTTGCGATTTTATTTTTAAGGGCCATACAAAATTGCATTATTTGTTACACTATAAAGAGATACTTGACAAGTCAAAAAAATGTGCCAGCTGTCAACTTTAAACTGAAGACTAGAAAGGAAGAATGATTTTAGTTCTGGTGGAATAGTTAGAATTGTAGGGGACAGAGCAATGCTTTTCCATTGAGCTGTGTGTCTATGAGTGTATATACTTAACTAGCTATTGGAGTAAGGTTTTAAACTACTCATTTAAGGAGTAGTTTGAAAAATTTCATTGTTTTCTTAACCCAACAGGTTATAAGTACAAAGGGGGTAAGTCTGTGCTCATATAACTTTCTGTTAAGATATACATATATTCTTCTAAAACTCACATAGGAAGCCAATATTTTATTCAGAATAGCTCTTATAATAATTGCAACTCAACACTGTTCCAAGCTATTTGATTGACATTTAATGACAAGGTTGCAGGTATTATTTTAAATGTATGAATTTAAGGAATTCCAAAAGCATTTTAATCCTACTCCCCCCCCCCTTTTTTTTTTTTTACCATTTCTATGCTTTTTTTGAAACAGTTCCTAATAGCTAGGAACAATTAATGTCAGGTTTATACAATGGAAATTGCTATCTGCTTCTCTTTCTCTCTCTCTCTTGTTTCAGACAGTAATGACTATCATGTGTTAATTTATACTTGTCATTCTACTATAAAAATGCACACCTACATGGTTCAAGGCAGGAAAATCTGCCAGCAGAGAGTTAAATATTCCCTTTAGGATGTTCCTTTCTGAATTATCTAGAAACAAATTAAAACACAAATCTTGGCATTGCTCTAAATGTTAGGCAAAGGTCTATGAACTTCTTGTTTGTGCTTAACCTTTGAAGTGTCCCTTGAATAAATTCTGTTTGCTAGTAGGAAAAAGCCCTCTCTCAGAAAGTACTGCTTTGGAAGCCAATATCTCTCTAATCTTCCCAAACACCTACTTTACCCTTATGACTCTAAATAAGTAATGTTGCACTTGGTGGTTCTCTTATTCAGTATTGGAAGGATGTCATGATACTCCATTTCTTCCCTCTAAAGGCATGACCTTGCAGTAGAAGATGCAGCTGGTGTTAGCTTTGAGTACACTTTTGGGTAAGAGTTTCTTTGGGCATTTCAAACAGAGGCTAAAACTGACAGAAAAGTGGCTTATGGGCAGGACTGTATCTGTAAATGGGGAGCTGGCAAAAAATCTCAATTAACATGCTACTAAATTGACTGCAGATTCCTCCTGCTTTATTCTGGTTTATCTATATTTTATATATTTTTCATAATGAATTGTGTCTTTATTTACCTTTCAGTTTTGAATAGGGCTCTCCTCTTTTTCTATGCTGTGAACTTTCCTTTGTAATAAAGATTTAAAAAAGGAAAACAGTTCAGCAAACCCATCAATGTTTTGACTGAATCTGATAGTATATTCAACATTCCATACCCACAGTCTCTCGCCTCTTCAAGGAGGGGACAGAGGCATATTTTCTCATCTCTTCTTTCAGGTCAAGCATCATCATCATATTTATATGAAATTGAGTTTCTTTATTGCTCCTATTTTTATGGCTGTTGTCATTGTGTATATTATTTTCCAGTTTCTGCTTACCTTACTTAATGCTTATGTTTTGCCACGTTTCTCTAATTTTTTTCTTGTATTTGTCTTATGGAAAAGTAATCATCCATTGCATGAATGTACCACACTTTGTTTAGCAATTCTCCAACCTATGGGCACCTACTTTGTTTTATTAGCTTCTTTAAGTACTGGAATTGTTACTATAATACCTATGGCAAAGATATTTAGAATTTTGATGTTACAGGGTAGGATTTAATTTACTACATTAGGATGTTAGGATTGGTTTAACTGGGTTGTGCTAACAAAAGGTTGCAGTAGTCATTGTTATTCCCCAACAAAGCTTTTATTTTTTCAGCTTTTAGAGGGAGAACTAAATCACGAGAAAAAAGGGAACAAAAACAAGTGAAAGAAGGAATGACTAGCTCACATTTAGGCATAGGTGACTAAATACAATATGTACAATTTTATATTATGATAGAAATATCATTGTTTTTTATAGGATTAGCTTAGGAACCATTTTGATCTGTTGTTCTTCATGGAATAAGAATCAGTGAAGCCATATTATTCTGAATAGTAAAAGATGAAACTGGAAGGAGACCAACCAGCAAATGAAAAAAAAAATCGGTGCCAATTTCTCAAATGGTTTTTTTTCCATTAATGAAAGTTGACCCTAACAATTTTGATTTTATCATGGTAATCCCTCATGTGTTTCATGAAGAAGTGATAATGACATTAAAGAAAACAGGAAGAACAGCTGGATCAGACCAGGTATATAGTGAAGAGGCGACAGTATTTTGATGGCCCAGAAGAATCAATCTTCAAGATAACTGAAAGAGGGAAAGATACTGAATGCTCTGAAAAAAAAAATTACACAGGGGGTTAACTATCGAAAGAAGACTAAAAAGATACACTGACATCTGATGATTCCTATACTGTCTTTTTCACATCGATAAAAGAAAAGAGACAACATGTCATGATGGATACAGTGTTAGACTTGTTCTAAGGAAGACCTGTGTTCAAATCCCATCTAAGACTTTTGCTGCCTTTGTCATTCCAGAGTATGTCATCTCTCTGAGCTGTGGTTTCCTAATGTGTTAAATGGGAGTAATAATAGCACTTACCTCTCACAGCATTATTGTGAGGATTAAGTGAGATAATATATATAAAGCACTTTGTGAACTTTAAAATTTTAAAAATGTGGGCCATTATTGTTATTACAACAATGTTATAAGGATGGTCTAGAGATGTATTTAGGGCATACTTGATGGAGGTATTTGAATGTCATATGTGAAAAATAAGACATAGGGAAGTTTGGCTGCACTGAAATCTTCTTTGGAAGCTTTCCCAACCCTTCTTGATTCCAATGCCTTACCTCTCTTAACTATTTGAATAAATACCATTCTCTAGCACATATATTTTTAGTTAGACAATTAACTGAAAAGTGTAGAAAATGTACGGTCCCACCATACTTATTATTTGTCATCTGTAAAAGGTTTTGATTTGCTTGAGCAAAAAAAATAATATCCTAAGTGCTCTCCTTCAGCCAGGTGTCTCTTGAATATGTTAAGATCACACAGAACTTAGAACAGACATAATGCTATCCAGAAAGGTTTGCTATAGTACAAAAGTTGGCAAACTATGGCCCATGAGTCAAATTTGGTTGGTTTCCTCTTTTTGTATGAAATTATGTTTAAATTAAATAATGTTGTATTTAAAAATGTAAAAACCATTCTTAGGTTGTGATGACTTGGATTTGACAAAATCTGGCATAGAAGATGTTCAGCATGGTATTTAAACCAAAGAAAGATTCTTAACTGGGGGTCCAGGGATAGATTTCAGGGGGAAGATCCAAGAAATTGGTTGGGGAAAACTGCATCACTATTTTTACAAACTTTTTTGGGGGGGATGGGGCAATGAAGGTTAAGTGACTTGCCCAGGGTCACACAGCTATTAAGTGTCAAGTGTCTGAGGCCGGATTTGAACTCAGGTCCTCCTGAATCCAGGGTCGGTGCTTTATCCACTGTACCACCTAGCTGCGCCCCTGTTTTTACAAACTTCTAATAGAAATTTAGCATTCTCTTCCATTGTGAATTAAAAGTAGCGACAGTGCAGGGGCATTGTGACCCTGGGCAAGTCACTTAACCCTCATTGCCGCCCCCCCCCCCAAATAGTAACAATGCAATGTTATTTTGAGAAGAGGTCTATGGGCTTCGCCAGTCTGCCAAAGGAATACATGAAATGCAAAAAGCTGAACCTCTCTCTTTTATAGGAGTTGAGGTTTCTTGGCACTCCTGATTGTGGATGGCATTGTACTGATTGTATTAAACCCCAAACCACTGTAGAGCTACTAAGTGAGATTATGACTGCTTAGAGTTTGGCATTGAAATATATAAAAGAGGGGGTAGATAGATGGTGCAGTGGATAAAGCACTGGTCCTGGATTCAGGAGGACCTGAGTTCAAATATATTCTCAGACACTTGACACTTACTAGCTGTTTGACCCTGGGCAAGTCACTTAACTCTCATTGCCCTGCAAAACAAAACAAAACAAAACAAAAAGAAATATATAGAAGAAAAAAATGAATGTATCAAGAATGCATATAGTTCATTTACAGGCAGCATAAAACTAGTCCATCAATACGCATATCTTAAAGAGATATGGTAGATAGACAATGTGTTGAACCGAGAATTAAATAGGTGGAAGAGCTGGATTTCATTTGGAAAATTATGTAGTGATTTTATTAACCTCAAACTTTTCTCTGAAACAAAATCTCATTTTTTTTTAACTTATGTTCTTCTAGTGATGTTCTATTAATCCAAATCATGGAAAACCATAGTATCTAAAACGTCAAAATTGCAGGTTATCAAAAAGGCAATGGGATCATGTCTGGTAGATATAAATAGACTGTGGTATTATATCAACATCAAATTGTTTGCAAGAAATTGAATGAGTTATAATTAAAGACATGCATAATTAGAGAAGGTGAGCTGGTCAACAGTCATATAATGTTAAGAGAACTAAAGTAAGGCCCTCAGTATTCATTTTCTTTCCTTTTTACTTTAAAGGCCCTTTGATTAAGTTTGTAAAATTCCATTAAAATGGATATTACTATTAATAAAATACTCTTAGTGGCCCTTGTTAGGTAGACTCCATCTCTGGTCAGTTACCTATCATTCTTTTATCTTAATACATGACTTAGAAATACAAAAGATTAATATGCCATCTTTTAAACCAGCTATACAAATCTTAAATCTGTCTTTGTTTTTCCATCCATTACCTCTGATAGAATGTAGTCATAAAAACATTTTCTGTGCCCTTAAGGTCTTCAGCTTCTTACCTAAGACTTTGTAATCATTAGTCCTGGCATAAATAAATTATTAATTAAAATGAGAAACAAACACAGACATTATCTTATTAATACTATAAGAGATTGGCCTATGGAGCTCTTGGAAAATCATCAGAGATCACTGTTAAATCCATGGCCTACATTTCGATAACCACTAATGTAGAAGATGGAAGCTTTAGCAATAGGCATTATGATATTTAAATGCTTATTAGCTGCTTATCTTGAGGTGAATGAATGAAAAGAAAATGTCAGCAAAAACACTAAATGGATGCCATCATTTCAGACTGAAGAATTTTAATGCAAAATGTGATATATGTGTTTATAAAGGGTCAAGGGGCAAGATCAATAAAACATCTGAGGATTTGCTATAGAATCAAGGCTGGTGTGTTTACTATTTTATTTTATTTTTATAATGAAAGATTTTTATGGGAATGAAAGGATCTTTAAAAGAGTCATGTTTTCCCTGATTTCATATATAGTGATTTCACTGGATATAATATATTTTTATTATTTGTTGAATTTCTTTTCTGTCAAAAACTTCATGAATTTGAACCAATTATGGGGAAGGCCTATTCAGACAAATTGAAAAAAATCTGAATAACAATATTTTCAAAGGTAACATATTTTTTACATGTTACATATATTGAATCAGTCTAAGGGAGTTTTGTGAAATAGAAATCCTTAGTAACTAAATTACAAAGCTGAAAAAAGTCCAGCTTCTTTTCTTTTCTTCTTTCCTTTTTCCTCCCTTCCTTCCCTCCATCCCTCCTTCTATCTCTTCTTCCTTCCTTCCTTCCTTCCTTCCTTCCTTCCTTCCTTCCTTCCTTCCTTCCTTCCTTCCTTCCTTCCTTCCTTCCTTCCTTCCTTCCTTCCTTCCTTCCTTCCTTCCTTCCTTCCTTCCTTCCTTTCTTCCTTCCTTCCTCCCTCCCTTCCTCTCTTCCTTTTCTCCCTCCCTCCTTTCCTCCCTCCCTCCCTTCCTTCCTCCTTCCCTCTCTCCCTTCCTTCCCTTCTCCCTTCCTCCCTCCCTCCCTGCCTTCCTTCCTTCTTTCTTTTCTCTCTCACTCCCCTTTCATCCCATTTCTCAAACAGATACTTCATTTTCCTGTCTCTGTGTCTCCATCCATGTGGATTGACTTCTCTTCCCAGAACCACACACTGTCCCTTGTTCATATTTGTATCTCCTTCAGTGCCATGATAAGTAAAAAGGTTTAAAAACACAATAAACCCAGCAATTTTTATTGCCTGGCCTACCTCCAGATGAATGATACTAGCATATTCCCATAATTTTTTCTTTACTATTGTGCCTGATCCAATTTCAAATGATCCAAACTCTGTGGTTTCTATCACTGCCCTTGGGATGCAAATTAACAATCTGGTTGATAGCTCACAGTAAGGGAGTGTTTCCTAGTAATTGAGCTTGCATTTTCCCTTGTTCAGCCTCATTCCATTATCTCCTAATTATACTAGCTTTCACAGTGGATGCTATTAGCTAGAATTCAAAATCACCTTTCCTTTAGTCCAGCTGGTGTACACCCATAGTTCTAACACAGAGTCTCTAGGGAGAACACACAGCTGTTGTCAGGAATCCTGAGTGATCTCCTGTTACCTTTTAGGAAGGACAAAAATTTAAGTGTAATTATGACTTTGTCTAAGTTGTCTTTAAAAAAAATTAAAGTCACCTTGACATCTAGGTCACCTTTTAAAGAAATTAAGTGAACTTTAAGAAGAACAAATTTTGTAATGAAAAAATTTATTATATGTGTACCTGAAAATGCAAAAGACTTTGTAGGAAAAGATACCCAAAATGGCCTTTTAAGAAAATTTCCTTTACTGGAGCCTAGTAAAGTTCAATACTTTTTTAGAAAATAGTATGGCTTCTTTACATACTTAGAGAAATCTCTGACTTTAGAAAGAGATGTTTAAATCTCTGGGCCCTGCACTCAAAAGTATTATTGATTGATTGAACCTAAAGCATATTTAAAGCAAATAAAGGCACTCAATAAATAATTTAGTGATCGAATGAGCCTAAGGTATATTTAAAGCATAGCATCATTCTAATGCAATGAATCTTTTGTGACGTCAAATAGGAAAACAATTCATTGGACTCTTAGAACCAGTGTAATAACCACATTCAGAGAATAGCTTGGAGCTGTTAGATTCAAATGCCACAGAATCACATAATGCTCATGCTAGATAGAAGATGTTATGGGCCTATCACCCCAGAAGTTTTGTGGGGTACATCAAAGAACCTTCTCCTTGAGAAACTAAACCAAAGGACAGACACACCTAAAGAGTTAAGTGGCACCAATAGGGACTGAGCTAGCTCCAGGACCCCTACCCTTCATTCCAGTCTCCCCCACTCCTCAGGGAGATAAGATTAGGTGTGGCTGCTGCCTTTGTGGCTGGAGGAAGAGAGAGATGGCTTGAGAGATCCACAGCCATCCCTCACCCAACTCCCCCAGCCACCACCAGTGGGGGATGATCCTCCCTCAATAAGGAAACTTTCCACAGTCAGATGATCACCCCCATCAGTCCTCTATAAAAGTACCTGCCTATCTCCAGCTTGAGGAGATAGGTATCTCAGAGCCACGCCTCTGTGCTATGCCTTCTCCCCATGAGAAGTCCAAGGATTTCTCTCTTGGTTTCCTTTTCCCAGCCCTTAAATAAACTATTATCATATTCTATTGGATTTGTGTGTAAGATGGTGTAATTCTTTAAAGAGGAATTCCTAAGAACCCAAACCCCTACCCCAAACCCCTACCCCAAACTCCTATCCCAAACCCTTCTCCTAAAACCCCAACTCTATTTCCCCATAACAAAGGGATCTGAGAGGTCATCTAAAACAGAGGTGTCAGACTTGTAGCCTGTGCACTTGAGGCTGGTAAAACAGATTAAAAGCTACCTACCCACTCTCTGTTTTGAGCTCTATGTTTTGTAAACCTGAAAGTGCTATATAAATATGACATTTTTTCTCAGAGTGGGTGGGGGTAGTTGGATATTAGTCTGAATAGAGAAAAATATTGCCAGATAAGTTTGTAATATTTTTTCTCTCTTTAATATGTATCTCAAGCCTTAGATTGACCTGCCAAGCTCAGGAGAATTAATAGTTCTTTCTCAACTTCCACTAATGATTTCATAGCATAATATTATTTGCTTTTAGTTACCTCTTCATTTGTCATAACATGCTCATTGAATTCCCATGATTTGCACTCTTACTCTAAACACTCTACTTTTTGTTGGTGCCACTGAAAATAACTTTTGCTTTTTGCCTTCCCAGTATCAGGATCAAAGAATTTCAGAGTTGGATATGACTTCAGACTGATTCTGACCCAAACCTAAAACATGATCCTTGCTATAAAATATTCAAGAAGTTCTGTGTCAACAACTTCCTAGTGGATATATAAAATCGGATTGTTTCATTGGTTACTCAAACTCAACATGTCCAAAACAGAACTCACTCTTTCCCTTCCTCCCTTCTTCTTAATTTCCCTGTTTCTGTTGGGGATATTGTGATCTCTCCATTTATCCATGTTTACAAACTTGGAGTCATACTTAGCTCCTGACTCTCTCATCCCACATATTGTCAGTTGCCAAGTGTTGCTGATTCTACCTCCATAGCCTCTCTCCCATCTGTCCCTTTATCTCCACTCATATGACCAACACATGTGTAATGATTGGAATGACGCCACCTGCTGGAGACTTACTGTAGAAGAGTTCTGCCCATGAAGCGAAGGTCTTTGAGGGCAAGACCAGGAGTCTTTTCTTTGGAAAAGGAAGTGACGCGGACTAGTGGGAGGAGGAAGGAAGAGACTGGCGCTCGGTTTCAGGCCTTTTCCTGAGGACTCCAGCGGAGAAGGGAGCTAGAAATGTGCTCTCCCTTTAATAGATAGGAATCTAGGCCTTTCTCTCTCTCTTTACCAAATTCTTATTCTCCTTAATAAATGCTTAAAAGTCTAACTCTTGCTAAAGCTTATAATTTATTGGCGACCACTCATTAAATATTTTAGACAGTTTAGCTAGAATTTTAGCCCTTAACACATGATTTCAGACTCTCATCACTAATATCCTGGAAATGTGAAATAATCTCCAAATTAGTCTCCTTGTGTCAAGTCTCTCCCTTCTCTACCAAAAGTGATACTAAAATACAGGCATGACCAAGAAGCGCTGGAACCTCTCACAACATACATAAACTCCTTTGTTTGCTATTCAAAACACTTCCAAATCTGGCTCTGGCATACCTTTTCAGATGCATTGCAAACTATTCCCCTTTGTGCATGCTATAATCAATAAACTGACATTTATTATGTGCCTAATATGTGCCAGGTACTGTGTTAAGCTCTGGAGATACCAAAAGAGGTAAAAGCAGTTCCTGCCCTCAAGGAGCTCATAATCTAATGGGGGAGAAAACAAACAAGATATATATGATAAAGGGTCAGCTACATGGCACAGTGGATAAAGCACTGGCCCTGGATTCAGGAGGACCTAAGTTCAAATCTGACATCAGACACTTGACACTTACTAGCTTTGTGACCCTGGGCAAGTCACTTAACCCTCATTGCCCCACACCAAAAAAAAAAAAAAAAGATATATGATTAATAGCAAATAGTTAAGAGAGGTAAGGCATTGGAATCAAGAAGGGTTGGGAAAAGCTTCCAAAGAAGATTTTAGTGCAGCCAAACTTCCCTATGTCTTATTTTTCACATATGACATTCCATTTCTCCTTTCCATGTCTTTGTATGCACAGGCTTGTCCACCACACCTGGAATGTACTCTTTCCTCACCTCCTCTTAGAATGCCTAGTTTTCTTCAAAGCTTAGCTTCAAAGCATACTTACTAAACAAGGCCTCTATTCCCCTGATATTACTTTACATCTACAGAGTATCTGAAGTCTTAGAGCAAGATTTAAAAGATTACAACTGCAATAAAACTTCTGGGAACCCTGTATTATGCATTTCTGTGTATATATTATTTTGCCTGATACAATGAAAGGTCCTTGCGGGCAAGGTCTGTTTCATTTTATGTCTCTATGTCCCCAGCATCTAGCACAATGCCTGGCAAATACTTAATAAATGCTTATTGATTGCTTAATTGGTTAGACAGTCTGTGCTTGAGTACCTCCAAAGAAGAGGAAATCATCATCTCCTGAGGTGGTCTATCATACCTTTGGACAGAATACCTCTGTTAGGAAATGTTTCCTGATATCAAAACTAAAATTGCCTTTTTTCAATTTCTTCCCATTACACCCCCTTCTCCCCTCTTTGTCCAAACAGATCAAGTCTAGTTCCTTTCCCCCATGATATCTTTTCAAATAATTGATCACAGTTACCTTATTTTATTTTATTTTTTTCTTTGCAGGGCAATGAGGGTTAAGTGACTTGCCCAGGGTCACACGGCTAGTAAGTGTCAAGTGTTTGAGGTTGCATTTGAACTCAGGTCCTCCTGAATCCAGGGCTGGTGCTTTATCCACTGTGCCACCCAGCTGCCCCCGTGAACCTTATTTTCTGAAGTAAGATATTTCTATTTCAATTCAACTACTCATCTAATAATATGAATTTGAGTCCCTCCACCATCCTGGATGTCCTTATCTGGGTGCTGTATGTATTATCAATATTATTTTTAAATTATAGCACAAGAGCTGATGAGCACAGTATTCCCTAAGAGGTTGTAGAAAGATAGGGGAGGGTGGAATGATCCCCTCCTTGTTCCTGGAAGCTATGTCTCTTTTTATGCAGTCCAAGGTTGCATTAGTGTTTTTAGCTGCTATGTTCTATTATTGATTCATATGTTTGTTTAAAATCCAAGAATGGAACTGAGTGGTGATAATCTAACATACTTTCTTGTAGAGTCTGTAATGCAGTAGAAGATCTTGATGACACAACAAATTTGCTGCTAACAGAAAGAATCTTTTAGATTCTTTTGAAGTAACACATTCTTATTTTGACTACCTTTTTCTCTTCTTGAGTCTCTCAATCCATATTTAGTGACTTTAAATACTTTTATCAAGAAGTTGATGGTTACTTTAGAAATTAAAATTGTATTAAAACTGCATGGGGGCGGCTAGGTGGTGCAGTGGATAAAGCACCGGCCCTGGATTCAGGAGTACCTGAGTTCAAATCCGGCCTCAGACAATTAACACTTACTAGCTGTGTGACCCTGGGCAAGTCACTTAACCCCAATTGCCTCACTAAAAAAAAAACCAAAAAAACCCCCAAACAACTGCATGGACAATTTATGGGATGTTATATTCCCTTTTTCATGTAGAGAAATGGCAGCAGGGAACTGGTGGAGGGTCTACCCACCACATTTTATAGATGAGGAAAATGAGGCCTAGAGACATTGAGAGACTTGTTTAAGGTTATCCATTGAAGTTGGGATTTTAGCTCACATCCTATGACTCCAGGGTCAGTGCAATGGTGTCATTTGAGGCTATTGAGAAAATTTGCAGATGAAAGCACTTTGCTGCCTATAATCTTGAGAAATTATGGAGAATGGGAAAGGTGCCAGAAGACTGGAGATAGAAAAATGTCATCCTAATTTATTTTTAAAAATGGGAAAAGTTAGATTTTGCAAACTTCTCAAACTATTCTAAGCACTAAGATCTCTGGAATAGGACCAATACATACTGGCAAGGCCATATCCAGCCATGGAATCCTGTCTCTCACATTTGTAAATCAAAGGTTTTTTTTTGTTGGATTCTTCCACGTTTATATACTATTAATTCCATATTTTCTCCATGTGCTTTTATATTTAGAGTTTATAAAAGAGTTGCCTTTGTAAACTCATCATTTTCTTTAGCTGTATCTCTAGATGACTATTTTCTCCCTTGTTAGGATTGTTTGAGATTATGTTATTTTTGAGCTCCTCAGAATCCTCTTGGAACTTCTTTGCTTTTAGGGTATTTGGCTGTGAGGGCAATCTCATATTTTTATTGATCTTTTTGAAATTTATTTCCTAGTCTATCATACACATCTGACTCTGCTTACCATTCCCTTCATTGCCTTGTCATGAACTCTAAGGTAAAAACATCACTGTCCTCTAAGTATCCTTTCACTTCTACCTCACCAAATAGCTTTTCCTTCTTGGTCACAATTAGGGGATATGTACTAGAGTTTCCTCATTGCTTCCTCTAACTTATGAGAAGTGAATTTATGAACTGATTTTTTTTTTTTGCGGGGCAATGAGGGTTAAGTGACTTGCCCAGGGTCACACAGCTAGTAAGTGTCAAGTGTCTGAGGCTGAATTTGAACTCAGGTCCTCCTGAATCTAGGGCCAGTACTTTATCCACTGTGCCACCTTGCTGTACCTGCTGATCTTATTTTAGTGGAATGAGGCTTCCAAAGTATATCTGGATAATAAAAATTCCCAGTTACTGCCTGAGCTCTGTGCTGTGTATGAGAAATATATCATCTGTTTCTACTCTCTGGTGAGATAGCCTTTAGTATATTTTAAAACAATATCACTTTTTTATCTCCACTCAAAT
This sequence comes from Dromiciops gliroides, assembly GCF_019393635.1. NCBI lineage: Eukaryota > Metazoa > Chordata > Mammalia > Microbiotheria > Microbiotheriidae > Dromiciops > Dromiciops gliroides. The sequence goes on from NC_057862.1 coordinate 251,422,569, forward strand.
GTTTCCATCTTCAGATTCATGAATTTCCACAGGAGTGTGTATGTATTTTACATACAGTCAGTTAGCCAACAAAAGTTTTTTTAGACTCTTACTATATACTAGCACTGTATTACATATTGGATTATATAAAAAGGAAAAAATCAGTCCCAACCCCAAAGGAGCTTCCATTCTAATGATGGAAACAACATGTAAATAACTACCAGATACAAAGTAAGTACAGAGTTTGTGGAAAGTAATCTGAAAGATGAATGTAGCCAGGGGAGAAAAGTGATATGAAAATATATAGAGATTCATTGATAGGTACTGTTGCCAGTCATACTAATCAACATGCACAGACCTTTAAATAACAAGTTTATTATATACTGAGAGCTTGGTCCCACATTAAATATAAAACAAACCAAATCAAACAAACAAAAAACCAATGGGCCAGAAATAGCATTTTCAATAATCTTATATAGGACAAGTCAGGATGGAGGGCAAAGGGGTAGGTAAAGGTTCACATTTCAAAGAACTGATAGTAGAAGAGAAAGATCTACATTGGACAAATTTGTAAACAGATAAATAAACAGTAGTTCTAGAATTTATGACTATCCAGGAACTGATCATCATGAGTAAATACATTTGGACTTCTGGGGAAGAGCCAAAATGTCAGCACAGAGGAAGTAAGTGAACCTTCCAACCATTCCCTTCCAAACAACTTTAAAAGAACAATTTAGGGAACAGCTAGATGGTTCAGTGGATAAAGCACCAGCCTTGGATTCAGGAGGACCTGAGTTCAAATCTGGCCTCAGACACTTGACACTTGCTAGCTGTGTGACCCTGGGCAAGTCACTTAACCCTCATTGCCCAGCCCCCCCCCCAAAGAACAATTTAAATTGAATTCTAGACTGGCAAAGACAATAAAAGGTCATGGTGAGGCATTTTTTTCCTAGCCCAAGACAACTTAGGAGGTCAGAAGGAGAGGTCTATGACCTAGATGGAGGCTGTCCCAGAACTTATATGGTAACAACACCAGCTGTGGACCTTGGAGGTAGCAAAAGTGGATTTGGAAAGTTTCAAACCAGAGAGAGTAATAGGATCTGGCAACTCATCAGAAAGAAAGTATAGGAAACCCCTGTGCTAGCACTGGACACAGGACCAGGCACTGTTTGGCAACTCTGTTGCCCATGCCCACTTCTGGGTCACAATTACAGGGCAGAGAGGAGTGCTTGCTGTCCCAAGGGAGCATGGGCCTTGAAGGTCATTCCCATCACAATATCACTTTCAGTCACAAAAATATTAGGGTCCCTGGAGGTCAATACCACTTTTCATCAAAAAGGAGCAATGTCCCTGGATTATACCACTTTGGAAACACTGAAAACTTTCAAACCCCCAGAACTAGCTCTAAAAACAGCAGTGAGAAAAAGCCTGAAGCTTGAGATAGTCACCCTTCAGACCCTGCCCTGGGAACAGAGCTCAACTTTAACAGAAATTTCAAAATCAAGAAATATACTGGAAAAATAAGTAAACAACAAAAAGAACCCTATGATGAAAAGCTCTTTAGTGACAGGGAAGATCAAGACACAAACTCAAAAGATGATGTCAAAAGAGCTGACAGCAAAGGCTCAAAGAAAAAAAATGTGAATTGGACACAAGGTCAAGAAAAATTCCTGAAAGAGCTAAAATGATTCACAAAATCAAATAAGAAAGTTAGAGGAAAAATTTGGAAAATAAGGAGATTAATACAAAAAATCATAAAAAGTCAATTAATAACTTGGTAAAAGGCACAAAATACTGAAGAAAATAGCTTAAAAACAGAATTTACAAAATGGAAAAAGAGGTACAAAACTTCACTGATGAAAATAACTCCTTAAAAAGCAGAATTGGTCAAATGGAAAAAGAGGTACAAAAGTTCACTCAAGAAAATAATTCCTTAAAAATTAGAATTAGGAAGTGCAAGCTAATGATTCCATGAGACATCAAGAAACAACAAAATAAAGTGAAAAGAATAAAAAAATGGAATAAAATATGAAATATCCTTTCAGAACAACTGACCTGAAAATAAATCAAAGAGATATAATTGAAGAATTATTGAGCTGTCTGAAAGTCATGATAAAAGAAAGAGCCTAGACATAATATTTTAATAAATTAAAAATGAAAACTGTCCTGATATCCTATAAGCAAAGTATAAAATAGAAATGGAAAGAATTCACTGATCATCTCCTGAAAGATGTCCCCAAATAAAACTCCTAAGAATATTTTATTCAATTTCAAGAACTCCTAGGTTAAAGAGAAAATACTTCAGGCTGCCAGAAAGAAACCATTCAAATTCTTTGGTGCCACAATCAGGATCACACAAGATTTAACAACTATCACATTAAAGGAGCAAGGGGCTTAGAATATTATATTGCAGAAGGCAAAGGATCTAGGATTACAACCAAGAATAAATCACCCAGCAAAACTGAGGATAATCCTTCAGGGGAGAAAATGGTTATTTAATAAAATAGAGGACTTTAAAGCATTCCTTATGAAAAGACCAGAGATAAATAGAAAATTTGACTTTCAAATACAAGACTTGAGAAGCATAAAAAGATAAACATGAAAGAACAATAATAAGGTATTCAATAAAGTTAAACTGTTTACATTCAAATACAGAAAGATTTAATTCCTAAGAACTTTATCATTTTTAGGGCAGTTAGAAGGACTCTACATAGACAGAGGGCACAAGAATGTATTGATTATGTTGTGATGATAAAAAAAATGGATGGATGAGAAACAGATGCACTGGCAGAAAGGAGAAGGGAGAGGAAGAATGGGAAAATTAACTCACATAAAAGAAACACACAAGAAAGAACTTTTACAATAGAAGGGGAAATGGTGAGGAGTATGTGTGTGTATGTAATGCTTGAACCTCACTTTCATCTGATTGATTCAAAGAGAGAAGAATTTATATACCCACTCACTTGAGCATAGAAATCTCTCTAACCAAACAGGGAAGTAGGGGAGGAAAGGGATAAGAGAAAGTGAGAGGTAATAAAAGGGAGGACATATTAAAGGAGGGAATAGTCAGAAGTAAAACAGACTTTTGAGGGGGGATGGGAAAAAGAGAAAAAAAGGAAGATAAAACAGAAGAAAATAAGATGGAGGCAAATGCACAGTTAGTAATCAAAACAGTGAATGTGAATGGGATGAAAAATTTACCTGTCAGATCTTTGGATAAGGAAAGAGTTTATGACCAAACAAGAGACAGAGTCACAGGAAGTAAAATGGATCATTTTGGTTACATGAAATTTAAAAGTTTATGCACAGGCAGCTAGGTGGTGCAGTGGATAGAGCACTGGCCCTGGAATCAGGAAGACCTGAGTTCAAATCCGGCCTCAGATACTTAACACTTACTAGCTGTGTGACCCTAGGAAAGTCACTTAACCCCAATTGCCTCACCAAAAAAAAAAAAAACCCAAAAAACCAAAACCAAAAACCCAAACCAAAAAAAACAAAAAAAACTACCAGAGCCAAAACTGGAAGGAAAACAGGAAACTGGGAAAATTTTTTATTTTTACAGCAAGTTTCTCTGATAAAGTCATTATTTCTCAAATATATAGTAAACTGAGTCAAATTTACAAAACTAAAAGCCATTTCCCAACTAATGAACAGTAAAAGGATATGAACAAAGCAATATTTAGAAGAAAAAAATCAAGGCTATCAATTGTCAAATGAAAAATGCTTTAAGTTACTATTGATTAGAAAAAGGCAAATTAAAACAACTCTGAGGTACCTCCTCACACCTATCAGATTAGTTAATATGACAGAAAAGAAAAATGATAAATGTTGGATAGGATGTGGAAAAATAGGTACACTAATCCATTTGTGAATTGTTCCAACCATTTTAGAGAACAATTTGTAACTATGCTGAAAGTATAATATGAAACTGTGAAAATCCTTTGATCCTGCAATACCACAACTAACTCTATATCCCAAAGAGATCAAAGAAAGGGAAAAGGAACATATATGTACAAAATATTCATAGCAGCTCTTGTTGTGGTGGCAAAGAATTGGATATTGAGGAGATGGCCATAAATCAGGGAATATCTAGACAAGTTGTGGTATATGATTGTGATGGAATACTATTGTGCTATAAGAAATGATAATGGGGATGGTTTCAGAAAAACCTGGGAAGACTTATATGAACTGATGCAAAGTGAAGTGAGCATAGCCAGAAGAATATTGTACATAGTAACTGCGAAATTATAACAATGATCAACTGTGAAAGACTTGGCTCCTCTGATAAAAACAATGATATAAGATAATTCCAAAAGGCCCATGATGGAAAATGCTATCTCTACATAGAGAGCTGATGGAAGCATACTTTTTACTATTTTCTACTTTGTGGTTCTTGGTTTTTATTATTATTTTTCAATATGCTAATATGGAAATATATTTACATGAAAAAAGAGTAAATAAAGCTGAGCCAGAAATTATTTTGTCATTATCCAGTTAATCTTAAATGTTCAAAATTAAAATCTCAGCTAAATTTCTACAAAAAGAAAAAAACTTCAGCTTTTTTCAGCTAGGAAACTAAGAAGTGGAGGTAAGAAATCAGAACATTTCAAGCAGAGAGGAGAACAAATCAAAAGTCATGATGGATGATGGAATGTATTGTCCAAGGAACAGTAAACAGACAAGTGTATCTATATTATAGAGTACATGGAGGACAGCAAAATGAGGCTCTCAGCTTTCCTACCAAGCTTGGTATCACTATGTGCTGCTGCAGTCACATCCCTGAGACAAAATAGTAAAGGCCACAGTTAATGGATTTGTTAGTATTGAACACCTGATGACTAGCATTGCATTCACCTCAAGTACAGTGAATGTTTTAGCCATCAATGACCACCCTTCGTTGACCTCAAGTACATATATTTCAACATGATTCCACAAGTGGCAAGTTCATTGGCACTTTCAATACTGAGACTGGAAAGCTAAGGATCAATGGAAAAGCCATTACTATCTTCCAGGATCATGATTCTGCTAATATTAAATATGTATCACAGTCCATTAGTGTCTTTACCACTTTGGGAAAGGCTGGATCTCACTTCAAGGGTGGAGATAATTGTGTCATCATATTTGGCCCTTCTGATGATGCCCTTTTCCTCATTATGGGAGTGAACCATGATATGGAATAATTCCCTTAAGTATGTTAGTAATGATTCCTCCTTTTCCAGCTTCTTGGATTCACTGGCTAAGGTTATCCATGACAACTATGGCATCGTGGAAAGACTTATGACAGTCCATACAATTACTGCTACCTAAAAAATAGTAGATGGCTCCTTTGGAAGTTGTGGCATAATGGATATAAGGTACCCAAAATGTCACCCCTGTTTCCCTTAGTGCTGCTATGAGGTATATGTGTAGATCACAGGTATGACCCTTCATGTTCTTACTCCCAAAGTATTTATTGTGGAACTGACCTGCTATGTGGAGAAACCTGCCAACTATGATGATATCAAGACAGTGAAACAAACATCAGAAAAGCCCTTGAAGAACATCTTGGACTACAAAGAAGACCAGGCTACAACTTTACAGCAATGTTTACTCTCTTCTACCTTTGATGCTGATGCTAATATTGGGCCTGATGACCATGTCATAAAGCTGATTTCCTTTTATTACAAGTACAGTTATAGCTACCATATTGTAGACTTCATGATTTACATGGCTTCCAAGGAGAAAAGTAGCATGTCATGGATCCCACATTCCAAATCTATATCCCTATCCTGGGGATTTCATACCTCTCACACAGTCTCTACCCATAAGCACCCCTGTCATAGGGAAGGGAAGCATAGAATCCTATATTTTATATCATAAAGTTAATACAATGTTCAGTGGGAAAAAAGAATAAAGTATAAGAATACCAAAAATATAAGAGGGGGCCTGTGTATGAAGATATGTACATGACAATCAAAGAAATTTATATTTGATCATGGAGATAATAAATAAGTCCTGGAGCTCATTGAGCAAGATGCATATGAAAGGAAATACTTCCAGTAAGAGGTGATGAAGATCTGAATTAGAATGGTGGCTATATGAGTGGAAGAGAAGGAAACTTAAATGAGAAATGTCAAGGTGGAAATGACAAGTTTGGCAATGGATTTGATGTATGGGCATACTGGGAGTATAGAGTTGAGAATGACACCAAATTTTCAAACCTAGGTGACTGAGAGGATGGTGGAGTCCTTGACATTAATAGGAAGTTTAAAAGAAAAGTTGATTTTTAGAGAAAGATAAGTTTTGTTTTAACACATTGAGTTTGAGATGAGCTGAGGACAGGGTTTTGGGGGTCATCCTTATTTAGGGAACATTCAATTCTACTGTTCTATCTATTTGATTTCCATGGAATCTAAGAACCTTTTCAGGTATAAAAATAATTTTATGCTTCTAAAATTGGAAAAAGAGACGAAGGCTCTAAGACTTCTAGTTTCTTGCACAAGATTTCCTAATTCCTTGTAATACTTTTCAGATTTCACTCTAGTCTATCATTTAACCCCACACAAACCATTACAAGTGGACAGCACATTGTCCATATCATACTGAATAAAAACTTCAGAAAGATGGCATACTTCCTAATTGATCAGGCCAGGCCTACAGATCTATTCCTCTTAGAAGGAAGTCACCACCCTTAACAACATGTCTTTTCCTCCTCAGGCCAGTAATAGTCAATGGTGGCAGACAGGTTGATTCTTGGTAATTTCATGTCCCCTTTGACTTTTCCTTTCTCTAAGATAAATAATCCCAGTTCCTTAAACTGATCCTTATATAACCAGGACTAAAGGGTGAATAGTACTCTATGTTAGAAGGATATTGGTGAGCTACTCAGATCCTTATTATCTATATCAGGTCCCTGTGTAAGAAAGAAAACTTTCATGGGTGGAGAAATGCTGAAGGTTGTGCCTCAACTTTGGTTGTAACCAAACACAGTTTTCCATAAGATGGTAAATGTACCTTATATTAAAATGGAGTACCTTAAGAGTTTTTTTTTCCAGTTGTTACTACAGCTCTAAGGTCTCTGAGTGGGTGTAGGATGGCTAGGAGTTTGATCATTATTTGCCAAAGGCATCTTGTTTAGATAGAGGCAGAGAATATTATTAGATTCCCTGAAGAAGGTAGGGGTTGTTAGAGAAGCCCAGTGATTATGGTAATCATGGAGCCTCAGAGGAAATCCTTTATTTTAAAAGGAGGGATAGGCTTTAAAGTGAGAGGGGGAAAAAATAGACTGGCCTGGATCAGGAACTTGTTCTTCAAGAATGATGTTCTTGGGTCAATGTCATATGACGATTGGTTGAAGGAACTGGGAATACTTAGTTTGGAGAAGAGAAACTGACAGAGGGCTGTGAGAGTCCTCTTGAAAGTATTTGAAGGGCTATCATGGAGAAGAGATTAGCATTGTTCTGTTTGGCCTGAGGGGGCTCTGCCCCTATTCAGAGCTGTCCAAACATAGGTTGCTACCTTGAGAGGTGGTTGAGTTCCTCTTGCTTAGAGGTCTTCAAGCTAGATGACCATTGTCAAATATGTTATAGCAGGGGATCCTTTAACAAGTGGATTGAGCTGCATGACTGGTGAGGTCAATTCCAACACAAAATCAGAGATTGTGTGAATTTCAGATCAAAAGGCCTGCGATGAGAGCAGGCTGCTTGAAACCAAAGGAAATCTATATATAGGTCAGGAGGCACTACCAGAAATGGTGGTAAAAGACTGGTTGTCTGACATGGCCTTCTTCCTTGAAGATCTGCCTCTTTGTTACAGCTGTGAACAGTTACCACCCTGTCTTGCTTTGACATTTAGGGCCATAAGTGCATTGGCATATGCGTGGAGACACCTCCTTACCCTGCTTCACATCAGTAAAGCTGTGAAAATAGTCATAATGTTTCAGAATTTTTTCTCCTTCTGCTTCTCTGTGTCATGTATTTCCACCCACCAACTTCTTTACCTTGGTTTTTTTTAAAGTTCTCCCCAGCCTCCTCAGAATATTTTATTTTGTGTTTAGCATGAATGAATGAAAGTTTGTCTTTTCTTCTTAGATAATTTATTCCATTCTCTGTACAAAATCTTTAACATGTCAGTAAAGGACAAGGATTATTATCCAAATCTCAATAGTACTATTTCAATAGTTTCCATCATAACCCTACATATTTTATCTTATGAATTTAAAGACATTCTGAGAAGGGGTCTATAAGTTTCATTATATTGCCAAAGGGATCCATGATACAAAAATGGTTATGAATCCTTGGTGAAAAGGAATATTCATTCATAAGAATAAAGGAAGACAGATATAGAACTGGAAGGGTCTTCAGTAGCCATTGAATGTAAATTTGTCCCACACTAAGTTTTTGGCTTTGTTAAAGACATAAAAATAGAGATGTCCCCATAGGGAAATAGTGATATGGGACTAAAAATAGATATTGAATTCAAGGTTGGAGATGAAGATTTGGAAGTCATTTATGTAGAACCATTAGTTTAAGCATGGGAGTAGAAGGCGAAGGTGAAAAAGATTTCCTAGAAGGGGATGGTCAGTGATATCAAGTGTAGCAGAAAAATCAAGAAAAAATGAGGCCTTAAAGGAAGCCATTAGATATAGTCAGAAGAAACTAAGTGTTCCTTTGGATAACAAGACTGTGAGACATATCGCTAAGGGACTTTAGAAGGGAGCTGGTAGTAAATATAAGCAGTTGGCATAAGCTGCCAATTTGATGAGATACATTATGAAAGAGGAGGGAAGTAGAATGTGTCATGGTGCTTTGCTACAGTATCTAAATTTGGCAGCCGTAACTCTTTGAGGTCTTCATTGTCTTCTATTATATGTTCATAGATTCAGTTTCATTATTGGGTGCTTACTATGTAACAGACACTTTGCTAGAAACTGGGGAGACAAACGTGACATGAAGTGGGTGCCAAAACCAGTACCTGGACCAGCCATTGGAATATTTGGCTGTTCAGGCATCTACCCTTGTCAGTCATATGCTTCACCTAGCACCATCAGGCACTCTGGGGTGTTGCAACCTAGGTATTGCATCCTCCACTCTTTACTATCTCTTTAAATGCACTTTTTTTTTGCCAAGCCCTGTCAATTTTACCTTTGTAACATATTTTCTATATGCCTCCTCCTTTCCTCTCACACTGCCACCACCCTTTGGACAGGCCGTGATCAGGTCATCCCTAAGATTATTGCAATAGCCTATTAGCTGGTTTCCCTGCCTTAAGCCTCTCCCCATTCCAGTTTTCTCAACTCAGCTGTAAAATTAATTTTGCTAAAGTGCAGATCTGATCATATAACCTATTTGCTATTCCTCACTCATGTCCATGTCCCGTTTCTGTCCCAAATGTTTACAATATATATGTATTCCTTAGCTTTACATCTTAGAATCCCTAATTTTGTTCAAAGCTCAGCTTGAGTGCAACTTTCTGCAGGAGGTCTTTCCTGTTAGTACTGTTCCCCCTTTTATTTGCTTTGGATCCACTTTGTATACACTTACATGTATATGTTATTTCCCTTGTGGGCAGGGACAGTAAAAAAAAAAATAAAGTGCAGGTCTGACCCCATGTAACCCTTTCCCTCCCCACCCCTGTACTCCAGTGGCTCCTTAATACCTCCAAGATTTAATATAAAATCCCTTGTTTGGCATTCAGAGCTTTACATAACCTGGCCCCCTTCTACCTTGCCAGTCTTTTAATTTTAATTAAATTAATTAATTAATTATTTTGCGGGGCAATGGGGATTAAGTGACTTGCCCAGGGTCACATAGCTAAGTAAGTGTTAAGTGTCTGAGGCCAGATTTGAACTCAGGTCCTCCTGAATCCAGGGCTGGTGCTTTATCCACTTTGCCACCTAGCTGTCCCTTGCCAGTCTTTTCATACCTTACTCCTCACCATGTAGTCTTTAATTCAGTGATGGCAGCCACCTTGCTATCCCTTGAACAAGACACTCCATCTCCCAACCCTGGGCATTTTCACAGGATGTCTGGAATGTTCTCCCTCCTCTTCTCTGCTTTCTGGCTTCTCTGAATTTCTTAATGCCCCAATTAAAATCCCATCTTCGATAAGAAGCCTTTTCCAATCCCCTTTGTATATCTTCTTTCTGTTGATTATTTCATATTTATTCAATATTTAGCTTGTATGTACATAGTTGCTTGCATGTTGCCTTCCCTATTAGAATGTGAATTCCTCTGAGTCAAGGACTGTATTTTGTATCTCCAGTGCTTAAAGTTCCTGGTTTCTCCTTCATGCTCTCAGAGCAGTTGGCTGCCACTCATCCATTGATTCTATTGCTTTGAACATGACAGATTCTCATTCTAGTGTAGAAGTTGGATTTGCATCATCCAATCAAGCCTCATAGCTCAGTCCCCCATTGTACTTAGGAAAGCTCCCCTTCATTGTGTAACCACTGGTTTTCATTCAAGGTCACTTACAAAATATTCTCTATAAAATTTTAATCACAATGGTAGTAATAAATTAAAGATGTCTAAAATAAATATACATAGGCTTTCTTAGTCTAAAACCCATCCATCAACCTCCAAGCGATAATCAGGGCAAAATCCTAGAGGCTAACCAACCCTGCCAACTTATGGTGGCCAAGATTCCTCACCCAGGGGGGCAGCTAGGTGGTGCAGTGGATAGAGCACTGGCCCTGGAGTCAGAAGGACCTGAGTTCAAATCCAGCCTCAGACCCTTGACACTTGCTAGGTGTGTGACCTTGGGCAAGTCACTTAACCCTCATTCCCCCCCCAAAAAAAAGATTACTCACCCAAAGTTTTTCAGAGACAGACTTTTCAGCTGTGAGTACCACCAAAAGTTTGTTTGGGTGGGTTATGAATGCTACAGAAAGATAGAAAAATAATACAATCCCCCTCTTAAGGACCTTATAATGGAATTAGGGAGATGTTGTTGTTGTTGTTAAGTCATTTCAGTCATGTCTGAATCTTCATGATCCCATTTGGGGTTTTCTTGGTGTCATGGGGGAAATCAGTGATGGTGAGTGTCCTTAGGTATTCCTCTTTAAGGAATTACACCCTCTTGAACACAGCTCCAATTAGAATAAAACCATCTTTTATTTAGGTGCTAGAGAAAGGAGACCAAGAGAGAAGTCAAGGGGAGATGGTTCAGAGATATGATTCTCTGTAATACTTATCTGCTCAGACAGGAGAAAGGCAAAAGCTTTTATAAATGGTAGATGGGGTGATCACCACCTGACAATGGAAAGTTCCCTTTGGGGGTGGGGGAAAGCTTGAATGAGAGGTGGTGGTCTGGACTTCTGGAGTTATCTCTGTCCCCTGGTGCGGATCAGGCAGCAGCCTTGCCTAATGGGCTTATCTCTCTTCTCAAGGTGTGTTCGTCCATTAGCTAGTAGGCCAGTTTAAACTTTAATAGTCCCAAATTCCTTGATATATCCCAACCCCATGATACTTGGCAAAGATACGGGAGTGGTATGCCATTTCCTTCTCCAGTTCATTTTACAGATGAAGAGATGGAGGGAAACAGGATGAAGTGACTTCCCCAGGGTCACACAGCTAGTCAGTGTCTAAGACCAGATTTGAACTCATATCTTCCCAATATATATGGATAAGCATGGTACAAAGGATGGGCCCAAAGTTTAGGCCTGAGATTCAATCCACTGCACCACATAGCTGCCCTAACAAGAGACTTAAAGGTCCTTGAATTTAAATTAAAAGGCTCTAGGGTCAGCATCTGATATTCCTGCCATCTGTCTATATAGGTTTTATTCTATCAAAATAGTGGAAGGAGAACTGAGTGAGAAGAAATAAGGGAATGGTGAGAAACTCTCTATTTCGGTCATTAATGAGCATTATCTTTGACAAGTTACTTGAATTCTGAGTATCTGTGTCCTCATTCATAAAATAGGGGTAGTAATGATTGCTCCATCAATCTTGGGAGGGGGGAGTAATTGTGAGGTTCCAAAGAAGCACTTTGTAAAAAGCTTTAAAACATTAGATGGTTGTAAGGTAATCACCACCACCACCACCACCATCATCATTATTTTTCCCAGAATTCTATTGCTGTCCCAGTCGTCAGTGGATGTGCCCTATTACTATTGTATGTTAGTTCTGAGATTTCTTTGTGGAAGAGTATTTTTAAAGCCTGGAAGGTTGCAGAGGGTTGGGGAGATTAGAAGAAAGAGGAACAATCTAATTGTGGCAGGAACTGTGGTATAGAATTCAGTTCAGCAACATTTGTTAAACATGAACAATATGCAAGGCACATGGCACACAGAAAAAAACCAGAATATTCCTCACCCTAAAGGCACTTGTATTCCACTGAAGCAATGGTTCCCAACATTTCTTTGTTCCTTGAAAACCTTTTAACAACAACAACAATAAAAAGTACTGTTGACTTCCAGGATAATTGAACATACTACTTGTAAAAATTTGCAATTATTTATTGCTCAAGGCACTATTAAAGAATTTTAAGAATGAATTTCTTGAACCATAATTAGGAACTACTAAATAGGAACCACCTTATTGGGGGATACAACTTGCTCACACGAGTAAGTATAAGGTATATGCACAATACCTTTAAGAGGAATGATCAGGAAAGGTCTTATGCAAGAGGTGGCATATGAGCTATACTTTGGAGGAAGCTAGGAATTCTAAAGGCAGAGGTAAGGAGAGACATGTGGGACCACCTATCCCAACATATGGAGGTGAGAGATACAATGCCATATGTAAGAAATAGCTAGCAGATGAGTTTCACTGGAATAGAAAAAGTGGGAAGGAGACTATTATGAAATAAGGCTGGAATGGTAGGGAAGAACTGTGTTGTAAAGGATATCAAATGCTATGCTGATGACTTCATAGTTTATCTTAGAAGACTTTGTATTTTACCCACTGAAAAATTTTGAGGAGAGAAGTGACATTAGGCTTAGGGGATTGTATTTAGAATAAAAGTTGTTGAATTGTTTCAGTCATGTCTGACTCTTCACAACCCCATTTGGGGTTTCCTTGATTTGAGTGGTTTGCTATTTCCTTCTTTGACTCATTTTACAGATGAGGAAAGTGAGGCAAACAGGGTTAAGTGACTTGCTCAGGGTCACACAGCTAGTAAGTGACTAAGGCCAGATTTGAACTCAGGAAGATGAGTCTTCCTGATGCCCCATGCTCTATAATGCCTGGGTTCAAATCTTGGCTCTTCCATTTATGATAACCTATATAACCTTGGGCCTATTACTTTCCATCTCTGGATTACAGTTTCTTTATATGGAAAATTGAGGGGGTTTGATTAGTTAGGCTCTAAAATTCTCTTTCAGTTCTGAAACCTGTTACTAGGATACATTTGGGTAAGCTGGTCTTTTGGTTTGTGGTTTTGTATTTGACTGTCACAATAAGCAGAAGTCTATTTCAGAGGTTTGAATTCCTCCATCATGCATGCTATTTTCGAAAAACATACAGAATTTTAAAAATGCCACTCTGAAGTTTGTTAAAGGCATTTCCTACCAATTATACATTTTCCTTGAAAGGCTAAATCTTTGTCTCATGAAGTAAAGATGATTATTAGTCTGCTAGCTCTGATCTGTAATTTCATATATGGAACATCAAACCTTTTTGTGTTTAAAAATGTCATGCTGAACTGCCTCTTAATGAAGATTCATTTATCCCTTTCACACTGCCAAATCTAGTCCATGGGGGGATTTCCTCTTCTTGGTCCACATGAATAGCTCCCATTATTGCTAATGCAAGTTTTGCACATGCCTGATGAGGTGAATAGGCATTGAAATCATCTCCATTTAGACTCTTGTGAAATGGTTTTCAGCTAGCTATTTCAAGATTTCAATGGTGATCTACCCTTCTTCCTGAAAATACATAATGTGGCATTAATTTGGGGGTGTCTGGTGATGGCTTCATGGTTATGTTATTGATTAAATGGAAGTATTCTTTTTCTTGCATTTCAGATAGGTGGTGAAATATTTATAATTTTCAGGAGACATCAAATTTAATTTCTTATAATGCTTATTCTATAGCTCACGTAATCACGGCATGCCAGCAAAACTGAACCTCTGGAGTTTATAGTCGTCAGGTTATGGTGTTTACCATGGCTTCTCAAGATGCTCAAAACTTCTTCCAGCCTCTTTCTTCTTGGATATCACGGATGTATGAAGCCTTTCAGCAAGTTGGAGATACCTTATCTGCTTCCTTGGCTCATTTAAGTAAGCAGAACCCTCAGGTAAATGGTGAGCTGGATCCAGAGTTGAATGATGGTGATGTTCAAGAGAGCAATTTGGAAGATGGAGAAAAACAAGAGTATGCTCAAAACCAGGATTACATGGACTCTCTATTGCTTGAAACTAACCAATTCCCTAGGGGAAGTTATAATACTGACCTCTGGGACCTGAAACAAAGGCCTCTTGAAGACTCTACCATAGCATCCCCACAATCCTGTCCTACGTGTGACAAACCAAAGCAGCCACGTAGGCTTCCTCCTGTTCTTGAGGAAGATTGCTGCCTTGGAAAGATGAATGAGAATCTTCAACATGGCTTTGAGAACCAAGCTTCTGGATCTTTAGAAAACATTAGAGGAGAAGAGCAAGGTAAGCCAACAAGATGCCATCTTTGTTGTATTCTCTCAAAAGGATCATTCCCCTAATTTTATTTAGATGTATTTTTAGTTGTTATTTTATTAATTTCTTATAATCATCCCAGGTGATTGTTTCTTGCTGAGAAATTTAAGCCCTGTATGACCTTAAAAAACTCAGAGATTACAGAGATAATGTATTTGTAAGGTACCCATTCTAATCCAAACGTTTTAGGTGCATGCTGGGTTTTGTAAACTGTGAACTTGTATTAAAGCATCATAGAATTATAGCTTTAGAACTAGAAAGGACTTAGATTGTAAGCTCTTTGGGGGCAGGAACCATCCTTTGCTTCTTCTTGTATTTCTAGCACTGAGAGAAGTCATAGGCATGTAGTAGGTGCTTAATAAATGTTTAATGATTTTTGATTGCTTGACCTATAGTTATCTTGTCTTCTTGACTAACCCCCTCATTTTATACAACAGGAAACAGGTTAACTAAAGGGTTCAAATAACTTGCCCAAAGTTATACGGGTAATAGGCGGTGGAATCAGGATATATACTCAGGTCTTTTGACTTTAAATAATGCCCATTTTCTTTTTTTATTTAATAATTTATTTTTTTCCTAATTACTTGTGAAATGATTTTTAACATTCACTTAAAAAATTTTGAGTTTCAAATTCCCTCCCTCAATCATACCCATTTTCTATTGCACCCATTGAGCAGGAGGTTCTGTTTGAGGAGCATCTTATGAACACGTCATGATGATTAAAAAAAAAAGCATTCTCACTTGTTTCCTTGTGTTAGGAATCTCTAGATGTTACTATATTATTCAGTGTGAAATCCTGTGCAAAAGCTATCCTTGTTGCAGGATTTTTAGTTGACAACATTCCAAGAACACTTCTCACAGTGTTTCACTGAGACGTGTGATGACAGTAACTAGAAAATCATTGCAACAGGAACAGTTCCCTTTCCATTTTATTGGGAAAAATGAGTGAAATATTCAACACAGATTGCCCACAAACCTGCTTACTCCTTTACTGTGTCATCATCTAGCACACGGTGGGTGTTCGCTCAATGTTGGATGGAGATAAAAAAGGTCATTGATAGCTAACATTTAAATAGCTCTAAGATTTGCAGAGAACTTTATATGTATTAACTCATTTTATCTTCACAACAATCACAGGAAACAGAATATGCATTCTATAACCTAGCTGCACTGGTCTGAATTGGTTAATTGCAGAGAATATTCTGAGCAAGGCATGTCATCTCACACCTCCAAGCTAACACACCAGCTCACCCCTATGCCTAGAGTCCCCAGCCTCCCACCTCCCACCATAGTTTCATCTCAAATCCTAACTTTTTTTCAGGAGGCCTTGCCTGGTCCCCTTAGCTTTCTCTCAGATTCCATTCCATCTACTAGGTATTTATCTCATTAAGAATAACGAGAACTTCCATTTATTTAGCACTTTAAAATTTGCAAAATGCTTTACAAAATACAAAACATCCCAATCACTTAAAACTGCGTCAAGATTTTTGGAACACCCTGTGTTTTTTCCATTTTACCTTCACAGTGATCATGGGAGGTAGGTGCTATTAGAATAGATTATCCCCCTTTTACAGATGAGGAAACAAAGGCAGAAGTTAAGTGACTTGCCCACAGTCACATAGCTGGTAAGTGTCTGGGGCCAGATTTGAACTTCTTTCTTCCTTACTACAAGTACACCACTTTTCACTCTGCCACCTAGCAGCATGAAACTTTTTATATCATGAAAACTGTACTTTGAGTAAACCCAACCTAAGTCTGAAACAGCTTAATATTTCCTGTGTCTTATGATTTTCAGAACTGTAGTATTGGAGTTATTGGTTAATTGAAGGGTAGAGGTTTCAGTGAAGCAGGAGCATTAGAATATAAACACAAGGTTTGATTTTAAAATAGTGACACAGTTTCCCAATGTCACCAATGGCAATCCCACCTAGGCAGTGCATATTAAGTGGTGGAACAACAGTAGTAAGTTCTACAGAAACATACTATTTGATGAAATATCTTTATAGAAGGTAATTAGTTCTACAGAAATATTATTGTGTCTGGACTTATTATTTCATTGGTGTTTAGAGAATTATTGGTCAGAAAATACTATAATTGTAGATAGGCAAAAGTATTGCAACTTATAGTCTTAGAGAATTGCCTGAGACATGGAGGTGTTAAATAATCTAAATCAGTATTGGACTTCAGAGTCACAAAGACCTGAAATCAAATCCTGCTTCAACCTCTCACTAGCTGCAAGACCCTAGGCATGTCACTTAACTTTTCTCAGTTTCTTATTCTGTAAGATGGGGATAATAATAGCATTTAGCTCCCAGGGTTGTTGTGAGGCTCAAATGAGATAAAGAGCTCTGTAAACCTGAAAGTTCTGTGTGGTAGTCCTGGATCCTAGGTCTTCCTTAATCTGAGGCCTACTATCCACCTACTGCAGCTTTTCTCATTGTCACAGTAGATCATAGATTTAGAGAAGGAAGGAAATTTAGAGGTTCATCAAATCCACCCCCCTTTATTTTGCAGAAGAGCACAGCAATGCTTAGACATGTGAAGTGACTTGCTCAAGGTAACTAAAATGGGGGGAGAGCAAGTAGCACAGCTAGGATTAAAAGCCAGGTCCCCTCACTTTAAACCCAGTGATCTTTCTAAGACATCACACTGCCCCTGTTCACTTTCCCAATATTTCTCCATTTGGGGCTTCAATCATATAGTATTACTTAAGACAAAAGAGTAGCTAAGTGATGCAGTGAATAGAATGACAGGTCTGGAGTCAGGAAGATTCACCTTCTTGAGTTCAAATCTGGCCTCAGACACTTCCTAGATGTGTGACCCTGAGCAAGTCATTTAACCCTGTTTGCCTCAATTTCCTCAACTGTAAAATGAGCTAGAGAAGGAAATGAATGGCAAATCACTCCAGTATCTCTGCCAAGAAAACCCCAAATGGGGTCATGACTGAAATGACTGAACAGTAGAGTTTTATGACGTTACAATGGGATTAGGTTATTATTGTAAAATGATGTTATCAGGGGCAAATTTATACAGAGAGGGGCAGCTAGATGGCGCAGTAGATAAAGCACTGACCCTGGATTCAGGAGAACCTGAGTTCAAATCTGGCCTCTGACACTTGACGCTTACTAGCTGTGTGACCCTGGACAAGTCACTTAACCCTCATTGCTCCACCAAAAACCAAACCAAACCAAAACAAAAAATGTATATAGAAGGATGACAGGGAAAAAGAAATCTTCCCTTTTGCTTTGTGACATAGGTAGTCAATGACATAATATTTATAAAAAGGACTTAGTGAAGTACCTGGCACACAGGTGCCACATAAATGCTTATTCCCTTTCTTTCCCCTGTATCCCCTTTTCAAGAATGACAGCCAGATTTACCTTTCCAAAGAGAACTTATTCAGGTAGCCTATCTTTGATGATAAGGAAAAGCACTTCAGTAGTTTTCATACTGTTCTACTGATGCTTCCCTATCTTCCCTTATCTAAATTGAAATTATGTTAAAGGTCTAGATTCAATTAGAGAAATCCAAATAATTCTGTCCTTCTTTGTGATTGTGTAAAACCTAAGCTTCACAAACTTGGTCAGGGCACAGTCTTATGTATTCTTCTTTGTGTTCGCCACAGCAGCTAAATTAGTAACTTATGCATAAAAGGTACTCAATAGATATTTGTTGAATATTGAATAATATTCTGAATCAGATGAACTACAGCATAACATCCTGAGATAATCTTCAGACATGGACATTACACTACATCTGGGCTAACAAGGCAATTTCTCAGTTTTGAACATGAATTTTTATATATTTCTTAGCATAATCCTGATAATTACCAAGGGGGAAATGTAGGTACATTTAAAGAAGTATTAAAATATAGAATTTGATACATGACTATCATATTTTTTCACATAAATTTGTGTAATTGTTAGATTAACAAAATGAATGGTTAAATAATATAAATATGTAAGTAGCCCCTTCCACAGTATTTGGGCAGAGTAGATATTTAATCAATATTTATTGATAGATTATTCATTCTTACAGGGAAGCTATCTTAACTAGAGAAAGCTTACTGCAAACTCCAAAGTTCAGGAAAGTAGAACTGTTAAAGGATCTGGCAGAACAGTAAGGCCATTGAAAATGGATTCTCTATGGAAAATACTTTGTCTTCAATGTCCCATTAAATAAATATTCTTCTCTTAGTCAAGAAGGGGAAAGGAAGGAAAGGGTGCAAATGAATCTGTAAGGTATATAACGTCCTAATCTACTCAGGACTTTAAGAAGGAAAATTAGAACATTGGATCCACTTTGAAATCCGTTACCATCCTCCAACCCATCTTAAGTCCCTGGCAATACAGACTGAATAAAATGGTGCCTGTGGGTGTATGCATGACAGCTGAACAGTTTCTCTTTGGAGGAAGTTCTGGTATACTGAGAGTTTCCTAAAATCCTCATGAGAACTTTTTTCCTTCTTAGTGATTAAAACATTTTTGCAAAGTTAACACATTACGGGCTCATTTCTTTTATTTTGTTGATCAGTTGCTTAGTCATGTCCAACTTTTCATGACACCTTTTGGGCTTTTCTTGGCAGATACTGTAGAGGTTTGCCATTTCCTTCTCAAGCTTATTTTACAGATGACCAAGTGAGGCAAACAAGGATTTAAATGACTTGCCCAGGGTCACATGGCTAGTAATTGTCTGAGGCTGGATCTGAACTTAGGAGGATGAGTCGTCCTGACTCCAGGCCTGGAACTCTATCTACTGTACAACATAGATGATTTTTTTAGTCTTAAGTAATATTATGTTATTAAAGCCCCCAATGGTGAAAAGTTGGGGAAGTAAACAGAATAAAAGATAATAGATATGTATGGTCAAGGAAAGGGAAAAGAAGCAAATTATGAACACTGGAAGGGTGCTAAAGACTGAATATGGTTGCTGACTTCACACTAGCTGAGAATCTTACACTGTTTTGTTAATTGTTTCCAAGGGACCATAAAATGTATCGAATGATTTTGCTTCTTGAAATTAACTTGAGACAACAGAATTAGGAAGATATTCTTTGTGTGTGTGTGTGTGTGTGTGTGTATGTAGAGGAAAGAGTTAGGGAAAGAAATTTTAATTTATGCATTTCAAAGCCAAATAGAACTAAATTATCAATTACCTGTTGAGGACAGAATCCATTCTCTCTGCAAGGTTGGTTTAAACAAAACAAGAATGAAAGAGGTGAGGTGGTCTAGTCTATAGATCCCACAAGGCATTCACGCCATTCTCTTCACTTATTCTGACAAAATGAGAGCTGTGAGTGCTCTACAGGACTTGCGATGAAACAGGGACTCTAGACTAATTCACCCAAGATGTTATAGATGGAGGAACATACTTAAATTGCCTCTGGAGAACATCTAGCTTCCTTGATTTCCCTGATGTGATATAAACATTCTTCAAATTCAAGTGTTTTACTCTCAGTGAATAAAATCTCATTTCCCCACATCTCTCTCTTACAAACTAACAAACAAAAACACAAATACTTAATCACCTCAAGACTCCTTCCAGTTGTGTGCTTCTAAACAGCTAGACAGCAACTTCAGTGTGTGACTAGGACAACACCCTAATGCCTTTTCATTTCACCTAGTGGTTGAAGAGTTTTGAGGTGCCAGTATGTCTGCATTGTCCTTTAATGTTTGCTCTGGCTTTTCCTTAATCTTAAGGTAAAGCACAAAGGCTGTCTGGCTCTTCTCTACTCAAGGGAGACATTCAGAAACATGCCAGTAAATAGTAGTATTTTAACAGCAATTTATGCTCCTATGATTAAAAAAAAAAACCCAAAGGAACAACCACAAAACAAAATAGCTTTGTGGAGCAAGCCTTTTCTCTTTAACCTTGAGTTCTTTTCAGAATGTTGTGTCTTGATTTTTATTTTTACTTATTCCACCATGTTTTTACTCCACAAAAGAAGATTTTAAGCTAAATTGGCCCCAAACAAGAGGAATGCTGAATGCTTTTTGTTACCATGGAAACAATTCTGGGCACTTACTGAGGACCTGGTTGCCAATAGTAATGTAACAGAGAAAATAGATACACTTCATTTAGTGGTCGCCAATGATTAAGAGGCAGAGAGACCACTTTTAGAGTCATGCCAATGTAGGCTTTACAGTTTAAAAAACCAAAAAACCAAAACACCAGACTCTCAGTAAAGAAGCATTTATGGCACCTTTGATATGTGTTGGGAAGGAGATATAATTGCAGTTAAAATTCATATTTGTTTTCCATTTGGCATCTTATATCATTTTTTAAAGGCTGGTTTTTAACCACATGTATTTGTTTCCAAGAAATATGCTCACTATTTCCTGAAATAGACCGTCTAATGGAATTAATGTGTTCCAAGTACATTGGAGTATAGAACTTTAAAAACAATCTTTAGCTAAATGGAATGTAAAGAAAAACATCGAACAGCAGGCTTTGAAAACTCGATGAAGTAATTTGACTTTTCAGTCAGACTACTGCAGTAGGCTAATGTGGCGTGTGATGACTGGAGGGAAATCTTATAGGGTCCCCACCAGCTGGTATCCACCTTAAGTGGGAAGGCATTCTTTGTTTCTGTTAGTGTACTTGGCCTTTCTATGGCTTCTGGGGTTATAATGGTGTCAGTGGATGGTATATTATTGGCCTTTATATCTGTTATAACTTTGCACAAATTAACTCATAGCATCATTAATGGATACTAACACCTTTTTTTTGGCCCTTTTCTTCTGAGGTTTTACTTCTCAGTTATGAACTTAGAAACATTTCCCATAATAACCCAATCTCCATTCCCCAGAAATGAAGCATTCCAAATCAGCCTAGCTGTCCACTGTTGCCCAGGAACACCCAAATGAGTTTTTCTATTACAGCTTCCCAAATAACCAAAAAATATCTTTGAGTTGTTGTTATCTGATATGAACACAATGTTTTAAGAAATACAGATTTTAGTAAATTCTTTCAAAGATGATCTACAGACTTTAAATAGGTTAAGATTTAAGAAATACAGATGGTTATTATTGTTCTTACTTATTTTACTAGTTCTATCACTTTTCCTCCAAATAACCTTATATATCTTTCAGAAATGGACAGAAATGTAATGTTAGAAAGGAAAAATGTCTTACATTAAAAGAAAAAGTAAACAGTCATTTGTCTCTCTTCTCTCTCTGCACTTTTCCCCTTGGCCTTCTCCCTCACTCCCCTGACTTTATTCCCTTTCTCTGAACAGGTGATTTTCAAATCCATGAATGTCCTGTCCTTTCTTCTTAGCTCTAAATAATAGTAGTTAACATTTATTAAACATTGATTATATGTGAAGCTCTAAATACTCATCTCAATTGGGATGTCTCACTAGCTCCTTGAGCTCATCAATTAAGAAACTGACCTCATAATCATTTCCTCTGCACTTTTGCAATGACTTAGCTATTTCTCTTTGAGGTTTTTTTTTTTTAACTCTTTTGTCTCTTTTGCTTCTAATATCAATTGGATCGATCTAATATTAGCCAATCAGTTGCCAGCTCCTATCCATTCTAGCTTGGTGACTTCTGTTGAATATGCCTCCCCCCGCCCCTTTATTCTTACTACCATCAACCTAGGGTAGGCCTTCATTACTATTTGCCTGGACTGTTGCAGTAGCCTCTATTTTGGTACTTATACCTCTACTTTCTTTCCACCTCTAGTCTATACCTCATAGCAATGTCAAAATAATATTTCCTGGACATTTATCTGACCCTGTCATTCCTCTCTGCTCAAAGATATTCAGATGCTTCTTGACTACTGGCCAACAGTCTTTTGATTTATGTGCCTGGCGTTCAAGGTCCCCCTCAACCCCTATTAGGTCATTTATATAGCACTTTGAAATTTGCAAAGCAATTGACATATATCAAGGGACATCTAGGTGGCATAGTGGATAGAGCACTGTCCCCAGAGTCAGGAGGATCCAAGTTCAAATGTGGCCTCAGACACTTGAAATTTACTAGCTGTGTGACCCTGGACAAGTCACTTAGTCCTGATTGCCTCAAACATCTGGGGCCATCTTCAGTCATCCTGATGTATATCTTGCCACTGGACCCAGATGGCTCTGGAGGAAAGAATGAAGCCCTCCCTTACTTAAATCTAATTCACTGCAAGTCATGGCATCACTTCCTGATATCACAGTCCTCTTTGAGAATGAAGGATAAGCAACAACAATAATAATATGACATATAATATCATATTTGAGACTCACAGCAATCCAATGGAATAGCTACTACTATTTATTCCTATCTTACAGATAAGGAAGTTGCGAGTTGCCCAGGATCACACAGCTATTAAGTGTCTGAGACTCAATTTGAACTCACTTCAAGGCAAGTGCTCTGGTCATGGATTATCCTTCTCTTTGTCTTCCTTGTTTTATCACTTATTACTCCCTTTCATGGACACTAGGCAGCACAGTAAATAGAGTAATGGGCCTGAAGTCAGGAAGACTTTATGAGTTCAAATCTGGTCTTAGACACTTACTAGCTATGTGACCCTGGCCAAGTCACTTAGCCCAGTTTGCCCGAGTTTCTTATCTGTAAAATGAGCTGAGAAGGAAATGGCAAACCATTCCAGTATCTTTGCCAAGAAAACCCCAAATGAGGTCACAATGTGTCAGACAAGTGAAACAACTGAACAACAACAAAACTATCTTTCATACAGTCTATGCTCTAGACAAACTGGGCAACTCTGCCCCTTAAATATGTGCTATACTCTTTTGCCTTTATATCTGTGTTTAAGCTGTTTCCTATGTTGGGAATGTCCTCATTTCAGTTCCTAGAACAGTGTATTGTACAAGGCAGGCTCTTATTTAATGCCAGTTGTATGGTATGATGTGATGACAGGAAGTGGGATTATCTTAAAGAAGTTTCTAATTTTATTATTATTATGTTGTTCCATTATCAGTACTATATTAGTGTAACTGTAGACAGTTTTTGCTTTATATAAGTGGACCATTCTGCAGGACTGCTATGTAAATTTATGTAATGTGAATTTGCCACCTGAAAAGGGGAAGAGAGGAAGGAAAGGAAGTAGGAAGGGGCTATGGAGGGAGGCAGATAGCACATGGTTCAAGGACACATGGGGTCCTGGAACAGAGAAGGGAGAGTAGGAAAAGGAACATTGGGTCTGGGGCCAGCCACATGGGAGCCTGGCTGAGAGGAAGAACTGGGAGGTTAGGACAGATGTGGGCAAGGGGGTAAAGTAAGGCAAAGATCTCCTTTCCCAGTGCCAGAGGTCTCACACCAAGTCCCCAGTCTGGCAGTGGCAATGTCAGTGGTGGTGCTCTCTCTGCTCATCCATTCTTCTGCTGTCACTGAGGGTGTTTTAGGTTTTTATTTGGTGGAGGGTGGGAAGTTGTGGAGTGGCAAGCCAAAGGACAGGAGTGGAGGGAGATCAAATACTACACAGTAAAATTAACAAAGGTATTTTTTTCTAGAATGTGGATTTCTTTCAGAATTCTTTATATAAAGTCAAATTTGCATAATGCCAATTTATGTAAAGCAAGAAGTGTCTGTTTATAGGAGGGTCACATCCCAAATGCACTTAAATCTCATTACCATGATTCTTACAGAATCAGAAATATTTTTATTAGGAAAAAGAGTACTATGATTATCATAAGGAAGCTTGGTCTTATTAGGAACAAGTCATTGCAGACCAACTTTTCCAGACATACAAGAGAGATGGTACAAAAGCAAATAGACAGGAAGTGGAATACCATGTAGGAGAAACAGTAAGATGGCCACTTTGACCATTTTGTGTGTGTGTGTGTGTGTGTGTGTGTGTGTGTGTGTGTGTAGAATTAATGTCAAATAAACCTGAGAAAATAAATAATGATATCACATTATGAAGGGCATATGTCAAAAAGAGGATTTTATCTTTGGTCTTCCTGGTGACAGGGAGTCACCGGATTTTTCTAAGTCGAACAGTGAAATTTGTCAGACTTGTCATTTAGGAAAATTACTTTGGCAGCTGTGTGGAAAATAGATTGGAGTAGAGAGAGAACTGAAGCAAGGAGGTCAGCTAGAAGGCTCTTCCAATAGTCCGGCTCAGACATGGTAAAGGCTGGAACTAGGTTGAGCAGAGAGAAAGGGATGTATGGAATATGTTGTGAAGAAAGAAATAACAAGATTCGGCAACAAATTGGACATGTGTGTGGAGTGGGTGAGAGTGAAGCATCAGGTTTGAACTAGAGGTTGTGAAACCGGGTGACCGGAAGGGTAGTATTGCTTTTGACAGAAAAGGGGAACTTCGGAAGAGATGGATGGCTTTGGTGGGAAAGATAATGAGTTCTGGATTTAGACATGTCAAATTTGAGGTGATTATGGGTTAATGTCTAAAAGTGAATTTATGATATAGATCTGGGAGTCATTTGTACAGGGATGAAAAGCTCATTTGAGTGGATGAGTATACTGAGAGAATGTGAAAAGAGGAGAGAAATGGGCCTAGGACAAAACCTTGGGGAACATAGGAACTGGGATTTGGTTTGATTATCTAGCAAAGGAGTCTTAAAAGGCATATGGGTAGGAGAAGAACCAAGTGAGAACAAGTATAAAAAAAAACAAAACAAAACAGAGAGGAGAGAGGATAGTCATCAGTGTCAAATGCTACAGAGAACATTTCCTCACAGATGGATGATGATTGAGAAAAGATGATCAGATTTGTCAATTAAAACATCACTGGGGCAGTTAGGTGGCACAGTGGATAGAGTACTGGCCCTAGATTCAGGAGGACCTGAGTTCAAATCCGGCCTCAGACACTTGACACGTACTAGCTGTGTGACCCTGGGAAAGTCACTTAACCCCCATTGCCCTGCAAAAAAAAAAAAAGATAGTAAAAAGGAGAAAAGGGAAGCAATAGATGTAAACAACTTTTTCTAGAAATTTGAGAATGGTGGCAGAAGGAGAGATATTGGATGATAACTTGAAAGGAAGGTAGGATCTTGAGAGGATTATTTAAGAATGGTAGAGATTTGAGAATATTTGTAGGCAACAGGGAGCAAACCAGAAGAGTTTGCTATTTCCTTCTCTAGCTCATTTTATAGATGAGGAAACTGAGGCAAACTGGATTAAGGGTCTTGCCCAGATTTATACAGTTTGTAAGTGTCTGAGGTCAGATTTTAACTCAGGAAGATGAGTTTTCCTGACTCCAGGCCTGGTGCTCTATCCCCTATGTCATCTAGATGCCTAATGAAAACATTTACACCTCATAAATTAGCAGTCATTACAAATTATTACTTGGTTTATTGCTTTGTTGATTTCTAGACTTTAAAAAGTTAATAATAGAAATTACATTTAAAATCTGTGTGTACATTTCCCCCTCAGAGAGCCTGGTTGTTAAACATTTATCATCACACCCCTGGATGTAGGTCATAGTTGGTACAATTGAGCAGATTCATTATTGGATGAATGGCCTCACTCAAGTATTGTGGATTAATAGACCAATGTCAAACTAGAATGATGTCTTTCATGAAGTGATACAGGAATCCATCCACAGTCTTGATTTTTATCATTGGCATTTGATTAAGATTTGGATGATAAGGCAGCTAGGTGTTGCAATGGATAAAGCACTGGCCCGGGATTTAGGAGGACCTGAGTTCAAGTCCAGCCTCAGACACTTAACACTTACTATCTGTGTGACCCTGGGCAAGTCACTTAACCCCAACTGCCTCACCAAAAAAAAAAAAAGATTTTGATGATATGACTTTCAAATCAGTATGTGATATGGATGCAGCAATACCACTACTTGGTCTATTTATGAAGATAATGAAGGAAAAAGGAAAAGAACCTAAATGTTGTAAAACATTTTAAAGCAGTTCTCTTTGTGGTGGCAAAGAATTGGAAACTGCAGGGATGTCCATCAATTAGGGAATGGCTGAATAAGTTGTGGTATATGATTGTGATGGAAAACTACTGTGGTATAAGAAATGATGAGCTCAATGATTTTGGAATAAACATAGGACTTGCATGAAATAATGAATAGTGAAATGAGCAGAACCAAGAGAACATTATGTACAGTAACAACAATATTATTCCAAGAATGACTTTGAATGAACAATTTTACACCTCTTTTTCTCTTCTACTTTGTGGAATTTTACTTCTCCTCTTCCTCCTCTTCATCATCTTCATCAATAATCATCACCATCTCATAAGAGTGTTTAATTTGGAATCATCCTTTAGATAGAGGCAGCACAAGGTGATTTCTGTGGTCCCTTCCAAGAGTGTGTGAATTTTGTTGTAATGAAAAAAGCTAGTATTCTCTTTCTTTCTGGAAGGAAAACACCAAATTCAAGGAAGCAAATACAAATTTGGAATGTTCTCCTATCTAATGATAGTTTTAGCTTCTTAGTAACTTGTTTTGTTTTCCTGTGCAGGAATTTTCCTATCTGGCTATTTAAAAAAATCTAGGAGATGTCCTATTCCATATTGGCAAATGATGGCTACTTTGGAAAGCTTTTCTCAATTGCATTTTTCCATTCTCCAAAGGGAGGTAAGCTCAGTTTTGTAAAGGAGCCTAACGATAGAAAGATGTTTCTGGGATTTATTGTAATTCAGTTGTTTCAGTCATGTACAACTCTTTGTGAGCTTGTGTGGGGTTTTCTTGGCAAAGATACTGGAGTGGCTTGCTATTTCCTTTTCCCTCGGTTTATAGATGAAGAAGTGAGGCAAACAGGGTTAAGTGACTTGCCCAGGTTTACACAGCTACTATGTATCTGAGGCTAGATTAATACTAACAATAATAATCATACTCTCCCTTTTGTCTTAGTTATTTAGAGATATTTTTCCTCCATTAGATTGTAAGTTCCTTGATTGGAAGGGTTTACTGGTACTTATGTGTTTCCTTAGGACCCAACACAAGGCTTTGCAGATAACAGATGCTTAATAAATATCTGTTGAATTAAAATTTTTGTCTGTTGAAGCAGAACATGTCTAATTCTTTTTGCACATGGCAAACTCTCAAAATACTTGCCTTGAGTGAGTTCTCTGTAAAATAGTATTTTAGGGAAATGTATGTTTGGCATTTGAACAATTTGGCCAACCCATTGGAGTTGTACTATCTGTAGTAGAGTTTAAATGCTTGGCAGTTCATCTTGAGAAAGGTCCTTATTGTCTGTTACCTTATCTTGGCCATGATTTTCAGTTCTTCAGATCTTCAAATGGAAGTGGTTCCATTTTCTGGAATGGTGCTGGTAGACTGTGCAGGGCCAACAGCCATGCAACAATGAAGTCAGCACCAAGATGGTCAGAACAAGGTCTCTTTGAAGATGTTTGATATTGATTGTGAAGCATAAAAGACAGTGGCCCAGGACTGCTGAGCTTGTTGTGCCTGCACCAAAGAAGGTGTGATGCTCTAAGACCAAAACATATTGCAGTAGCTCAAAAGAAATGTGAGGTGCAAATTTAGTGACATTCCAAATATTCAAATGGACTAGTTGTTCTTAACCTGTGGTGGAACCTTCTGAGCTCATATTGGTCTGATCAGCTATAGTCAGAGATACTGTATTTTGACCCAATATCGTGATGTCACTTTGGTCCCCTTTGAGTATGTAGCATTACAAGGAACAAACTTCAAAATATTTTAATATGGGGATACTTGACTAAAATTCTTCTCTATGCCTTCCTTTTTCAGTCTAAGTAGAAGCTCTACCTTTGAGCTATGTCATATGATCTTAGTTTTTTTTTGGGGGGCAGGGGGGCTTGGTTCTGTTGACTTTAGGTAAGGCACAGTGCCCTAGCACAGTGGAGTATACAAAGATAAACCAGATATTTCCTCCTGGAAGCATGTTTTGAAAAGGAGGTGCCTATCTAGCAGGGGACATGAGACACATAGAAATCAACATGATGCAGAGCAGAATACCTGAAGAAAAGACACATATATGTTGCTCTTGAAGCACAAAGGAAGGAGAGATCAGTTCTAACTAGGAAAACCAGGGAAGGTTTTATGAAGGAAGTGGCTTTGAATTGAACATTGATGCACATATATGATTCAGATAAGTAGAGAAGTTAATGTTCAATAATTTCAGTCGTGTCTGGTTCTTTGTGACTCCATTTGGTGTTTTCTTGGCCAAGGTGCTGGAGTGGTATGCCATTTCCTTCTCCAGCTTATTTTATAGATGAGGGAACTAAGGTAAACAGGGTTAAGTGACTTGACCAGGGTGATACATCTATTAAATGTCTGAGGCCAGGGGCAGCTAGGTGGTGCAGTGGATAGAGCACCGGCCCTGGATTCAGGAGTACCTGAGTTCAAATCCGGCTTCAGACACTTAACACTTACTAGCTGTGTGACCCTGGGCAAGTCACTTAACCCCAATTGCCTCACTAAAAAAAAAAATGTCTGAGGCCAGATTTTAACTCAGGAAGAGGAGCTAACTAGCTGCACTGGGAAAGTAGAGGGAGAGGAAACTGTAGGTGGAGATAGAGCATGGTGAGCAATGGGAGAGAGGTGGGAAAGAGCTTGTCTTGTTCTAGGAATGACAAGTAGTAAAAATGGATTAGAATTTGGTGTAACTAAGGAGAATTATGGAAAATAATCTTTTAAAACAGCTAGATTGTGGAAGGGCTTCATTAGGAACCCAAGGAGTTTGGGCTTTATTTTGTAGGTAATCAGGAATCATTGAAATTATTTGAGCAGGGGAATGATGATATCAGTGCTTTAGAAATTTTCCAGTGGATAAAGCACAGGCCCTGGAGTCAGGAGTACCTGAGTTCAAATTTGGCCTCAGACACTTGACACTTACTATCTGTGTGACCCTGGGCAAGTCACTTAACCCCAATCGCCTCACCAAAAAAAAAAAAAGAAATTTTCCTTTATCAGGAGTGTGTAAGTTGAATTTGAGTGGGGGGATCAGTTAAGAGGCTATTGCAATATCACAAGAAAGTACTTGTCCTAATGGAAAAGAGGAAATAACTGCAAATGCATTGAAAAACTATCATCAGTGATGGATATTTCTTTTGGGGAAGTGTGAGTCTAGGTTTAGGATGATAAGATTAGTTCTGATATGTTGGGTTTGGAGCATTCTCAGGCTCATTGAATAATATTTTTGCTATGTATAACTTTGTCTTACTGTTCTCTCTCTCTTTGTCTATCTCTTGTGAGTGAGATTTTCCCCATCCCTTAGTTATGAGATTTAAAGTGATTTAATTATAATAACAATCAGTATATTAACTGAAAATTGTGATTTATTATATTTAGATATCTTTAAATCTCTCTTCTTACTACTTAATAATGTCAGATGATATTTTCCAATGTCAAGCATTAAGTAATATCACAGGATACAATAGTCAGCAATACTATATTTTAGAAACCATGAGTGTTATGCTTGACCCAAGGGGGTCATGCAGCTCACTAGTGATATACTTGATTAGAAGGGGTCATGCAGCAGAATTATGACCCTGTTGCCACAAGAAGGATGATATGAGTATTGGAGAATGCTGACATTTGTCACGTAGGCAGTTTCAATATTTCCTAAGAATATGCTTTAATTTTAGATATTTTTAATTAATATTGTACAGAAGCATTCAAGATCTGGAGGGGTATAAAAATCTGTTCATTTTGTAACTCAGGGTCATTCAGGTCCAACCCCTGACTGACCGGCTTTATTGTGAGGCCTTCTCTCAATAAACCTATTTTCTATGGCTTGGAGACTTCGATGTTTCTGTTCCTCTCTCAGCCTTAGAAATTTTCCTGACACTCTGTCTCATCCCCCAACTATCAGCAATGTGTTCTTCTGATGCTTTATTTCATCATTTCTATGGAATTTTGAGGACTGAAGAATTGCATGGATTAAGATAAGGTTCTCTATACTTACACAGGTTTGTTTACTCTTGACCCGGTAAGAGGTTTTTTTCCCATCATGAGGCCAATTTTTTCACTTTGCATTCTGCATAAAATAGAGGAATAAATATCATGTAGGTAAGAAGCAGGTTACCATCTATATCTTCAAGCCATTGAAGCCAATATGCATCCTACTCTACCATATTGATTCCCAAAGAGTAATTTAAGCTGAATATGGTGAAAACTTCCAATATTTATATGGGCTTTTGCCAGAAAACTGCACCCTCACTTCATAGGGTGCAAATACCTTTTTGTGAAATAAAAATGCACATTCATATTAGATGCATTGAGATTAAATAGAAAAAATTAAAAACTCATTAAAAAACAGGAGTCTTTATTTGTTTTTTTTACATCACTGTCACTTTCCAATAATTTAGTCATCTCTCATTCCAATAATTTAGTCCTCCCCCATTCCAACAGAGATAGAGATAAGCAAAACAAACCAATACATTGACTGTGTCTCATAGTCTATGACATATTTCACACCTATTTCTCACTGTCTCTTTTATTGGATGAAGGTATGTTTCACTGCCTGTTAAGGCTGGTCATTGCATTGATTATCGCAGTGCCTGGCATATAGTAGTTGCTTAATAAATGTTTATTGACTGATGTCCTCAGTATCGTTTTCATTTAGAGCATTGTAGTAATTCTGTAAATTGTTCTATTGGTCTGCTTATTTTTCTTCATCTGAGTTCATTGGAGCCTTTCCAAGTTTCCCTCAGTTCTTTATGTTTGTTGTTTCTTTTAGCCCCAAAATATTCCATTATACTCATGTATCATCATTTGTCCAGACACTCCTTAATGGATACACAGCTGCTTATTTCTAGTTTTTGTTTTTGTTTTTTTTTTTGCTGCCATGAAAAGTACTGCAATAAGTATTTTCATATACATGAGATCTTTCACTTTGCCTTTGACTTTCTTTCCTAGGGGCATATTCCCAATAGTAGCATTACTAGATAAAAGGTGCATATAGTTTGGCTACTTTTTTGTATAGTTCCAAGTTGTTTTATAGAATGGATGGATAATTCACATTGCTCTAATAGTATAGTAGTGTTTCTGTCATTACTGTCTTTCCAAAAGCCATTTTCTGTCATTTTTGCCAATATGATGAGTGTGAGGTGAAACCTTTAAAGTTCTGATTTGCCTTTCAGTTATTGCCAGTAATTTGGAGGGTTCTTTCATATGGTTATTAATGGCTTGCATTTCTTTTCTTTTTTTTTGAAAACTGCCTGTTCATTTTCTTTGACCACTTATCTGCTAGGGGACATTAATTCTTTCTTGATGTCTAAGGCAGAGGTGTCAAACACATGGTCTTCATATGGTCCATAACACTCCTGAATGTCTCAAAAAACCAGATTAAGATGTAATGGGGAGGGGCAGCTAAGTGGCGCAGTGGATAGAGCACCGACCCTGGAGTCAGGAGTACCTGAGTTCAAATCGGGCCTCAGAAACTTAATACTTACTAGCTGTGTGACCCTGGGCAAGTCACTTAACCCCAACTGCCTCACTAAAAAAAAATGTAATGGGGAAATATTTAACAAAATAAATAAAAATACAATAAGGCAAATAATGTTACATGTGTAGATTAGTGGCTCCCATTCCTATTTCAGTTTGCACCATTGGTCTAAGGGTCACCCTAGCTTCAGTGATTAATCTTTTTTTTTTTTGGTAAGGCAATTGGGGTTAAGTGACTTGCCCAGGGTCACACAGCTAGTAAGTGTTAAGTGTCCGAGGCCAGATTTGAACTCAGGTCCTCCTGAATCCAAGGCCGGTGCTCTATCCACTGCGCCATCTAGCTGCCCCCTGTGATTAATCTTTTAAACTAGACAGGGAAGTTTGTGGTTATATTGAAAATATTATAGGCCATGGGAATAATGATGTTCTAGGGAATGTGGCATTTGGTGAGTCTGGATATTGTGAAAAGTTTCAGTGTTATAAATATTCTGTCCTTACTTTGTTCTGGCTTTGAAATTCAAAGCTACTTCCACTTGCCATGGGTTTACTTACAAAATAAAATATGTAGGAAGTGACCCAACGTTCTATCATGTCCCAACTCAGGAAGAAAAAACCATAGGTCATCCATAAATATAGAAATCCTAAGAACTAGAATCAGAGAAGCATAGGATTTGAAGCTGGAAAGAATCACAGTGAGCTTCTAGTCCACCTTCCCTATTTCACAAAATCCCCTAGTACTGAGTGTATCCAAGGTCACACAGTAGGTAGCAGAGCAGAGCAGAGATTCAAATTTATGTTCTCTGACCCCAGAGGTAGGGCTATCTCCTGCTGCTGTTGTTTTTCAGCCCAGATCATGGTGGTTAGAGCACCTAAAATTTTTACACGTCTAACTTTCAGTATTTGCTTTAAAATTCATGGTTGTGTAAAAGCTCAATTGGATTTTTAGATCTCAGTAATAATAGATTCTAACAGCAATTTCAGTTTCTTTTCTTACATCAGACAGAACAAGGCATAACTTGAGAATCAGTGTGAGTTTATATCAGTACTTGGGAGTGAATGTGGGTGGAGGATTAAGCCTGTAATTTTTAATACAAACTTTCTGCCTTTCTTTTGATTCCCCCCTCACATCTTCTTGGAGCCCTTTCAAAAATAACATTTTATTTCAGATGAAGTTTCTTTATTTTATGTGGCCTATATTTTTCTGAAGGGCTGCTCATTTTTACTGTAAGCTTCTTCATGGTTAAAGAATATGTTAGTGGTGAGAATATTTTAATCCATGAGCAAGAAAAAATATGTATTTCCTGTACAAATAAAAAAAATCTGATAGGCAGAAAGAAACCAAAAGCAAAGTAAAAGCTTTGACATTTTACCTGAAGTCTTTACTACACTGTCATATTTCTGAGGTAATATTTGTAAATCACTTAGCACAGTGACTTGCACATGATAGGTGCTTAATAAATTCTTGTTCCTTTCCCCTTATATAGGTAGTACTGGGTCTAGGAAGGCTAAGTCTGCATAGTTGATTGGTCCAAATACATGGCTAAAGCAATAGTCACTTCAGTCAAAAAAAAAGTCACTTCATTGACTGTTCACAGGGCTAGTCACTTAATAATACCTAGACCAAACAAGCAGTTAATTAAGTATTTATTTTGCTATAATCCTTCTACCAATGCCAGCAACAAATTGAATCTTGCTATCCTGGTCACTGTAGATGATCAATTCAGATTATTCTTTTTCTTTAGGTATCTAGAACAATTAGGCTGTATTCTTTTATTTATTTTTTATTTTTATTTTTTGCAGGGAATGAAATCCTTAGAGCCACAAGGATGCAAATAGACTTTTTTTTTGCAGGACAACTGAGGCCAGATTTGAACTCAGGTCCTTCTGACTCCAGGGCTGGTGCTTTATCCCTTTTATTTATTTTTTTTAAACATGAATATCTAGATTATTATGAATGGATAGATTTGACATACTTTTGAATGTCTAAGAAATCAGAACAAAAGACCAACCTACAGACCACAATAAAAAAAGAAGTGACTTCACTGGAATAAAAGTTTTGGTTAAATATGAATTCTTCAGACAATGTTAGGAGTTTTCATGGTAGAAAAGTCTTTTCAGTAGCATCCACATAGTGCAACTAATAGGACTCAGAGGATCATGGGATTTAGAGCTTAGAAGAGACCCTAGAAATCATCTAATCAGAGTCTAATAGGATTTAGAGTTAGAAGGGGCTGTAGAGTTTAGTATAATTCACTCATTTTGCTGATAGGGAAACTGAGACTGCCAGAAGTGACCTATACAATAGACCCTACAAGTAGTGAGCAACAGAGCTAGGATTTACTTGAGAGGGCACTGATATCACTCACAATGATCCAGCAGTGTAGAAATGGCAAAACTTAGCTCCTATCTACTTAAAAAGAAAGAATCATTAAAATGGGAATCTGCCAAATGGTGGACTAGGGTTATAGGATTATAGATTTACAGCTGGAAGGGTCCTTAGAGGCCAATTACTCCAACTCCTTCATCTTATAGATGGGGAAACTAAGACCCAGGTTAAGAAGGTAAAATGAGATATTTGTAAATTACTTTGTAAACCATAAAGGCTTATATATGTATATGTTGTTGTTGTCATCAATGTCCAGTTGTTGTCACCACCACCACCATTATTTATTTAGAATCATATAGAAAGAAAACAGAACCAGGATTCAAATCTCGGGCCTTTGATTCCAAAATCTGTACTCTTTCAAATGGGCCTTAGGGGCCCATTTGAAAACAGAGGACTGTTTCCTTTCCTTCTCTCTTCACCTCACTCCCAAGAGGTGACCTTTTGAATAGAGTCCTAGAATTGATGTCATTGGATCTCTTTCTTTATCACCACTCCTACCCCATGGGGCTATTTCACCAACCCCTCTTTTCCTCTCCCTCAATTGTAAATATTCTGCCACCTGGGCAAGAAATGCGAGTTATACCTCTTATTTTTATCTCTGTGTTTCTACATGTATATGTGAGTGTGTGCATGTGCCTGTATTGTAGTGTCTCTGTGTTTCTATGTTTGCATGGTGTTTTCAGAGCCATTTTTGCCAAGTGGCCTCTTCTTCCCACATCCCAGATGGTTCCTATGACATTTTTTTCCTTTTGAAGAATGCTCGCAAGTCAGAAAACTTCATTTGCCAATAACCAGAATGTTGCCAGCAGCTGGGAGGTAGTGTCTCTTTCTCTATAATATCCTTCCCCTGCCTGCCACCGACAGATGCACCTCAATATGGCATGACTGCTTTACAGAGCTATAACTAGCATTTATGGCATTCAGGGTGAGCATTCTTAGTAGTATCCTTCAATGAGCTTTTTGAGATCAATTCTCTGTGTGTGTGTATGGTATGCTGTACCTCAGGGAAAGACCTTGGCCATTGCACAGGTCTTTCTAGGGTAAGAACTCCAGGATCCTGGAAGCTATTGATCAGTGATAGAGAAAGGTGGAGTAAGGCCAAGGAAGAACTCACAAGAGGTACAGGGATGGGGGAAGGAGTGTTTGTTAACTTCTTACTTAAAAAAAAATTTTTTTTAAGTGAGGCAATTGGGGTTAAGTGACTTGCCCAAGGTCACACAGCTAGTAAGTGTTAAGTTTCTGAGGCCGGATTTGAACTCAGGTACTCCTGACTCCAGGGTCGGTGCTATATCCACTGCGCCACCTAACTGCCCCTTAACTTCTTATTTTAACTAATTATTTTTTAGTGTGCCGTAGTGAATGGAGAGCCAGTCTCAGAATCAAGAAGACTTGGATGCAAATCTTGCCTTTGATACATCCTGGCTGTTATCTTGGGCCTGTTACTGCCCACTGGTAACTCCCTAAGGTTAAAAATGTTAAAACAGTTACATTGGTAGAGAAAGTTTATTTATTAGAGGTCTTTATACTGATCACAGGTCTAGAAAAAATTCTTACTAAGTACCCACTGCCCCCTAAATTTTATCAAAGTACCTTCAAAACCTTGGGACACAGGCCTGGCCATACTAACCTAGTTAAGGCTCTGCTGATTTAGCAGTTTAAAATGAATGAATGAAAAATCATTGTTGATCACTTATTATGCGGACTGTGGGTTCCAAGATTTAAGAAGAGGCAGTCCTCAACGAACTTACATTCTAATAGATGGCAATATATATGGGGAAAGGTAACTAGAGAAAAGAGTTGTGTTAAGTAGTGTAGGGACCAATTTTTAATTTGGGAGTGTTAGCTGGGCGGCTCACTGCAATATTGGGGCAAGGAAGGAGACTGACAGCCTCCCTCAAGACAGAGCAGGATTTATTTAACAAGAACAAACTTAAAAAAAAACAACACACACACACACACACACACACACAAACAGGATCAGTAGGATTAAGGGAAAGGAAATAAAATGGGGAAAGGGAAATAATACAACCTGAATCACACCACCACCCAGGAATCAGCTGAGAACACACAGCAGCATCCTGTCTCCTTCCAGCTTTAAGCTAGAATGGTGAAAAACCACCCTTCTTCCCAGCAGACCCCAGGCTGACCATGCACAGCCCCAAGCCAATTGGCTGGCCACTCTGACAGTCACATAATTTTGCCAGGCCCGTGTAGGCTTTGGCAAGTGGTGATGACGTGAGATGCCAGGGCCATGGCAACGGCTATAACCAGTGGGTGGAGCACCATGCAGTTTGCAGAGGTGCTGTGGAAGCCCCAGGCCAGTGCGTGCACCAGGGTTTTTAAAATTCTAGCCAAAAGATGGGGTCATAAAAACCTCATATAACAATTAATTCTTTTTTTTTTTTTTTTTTTGGTGAGGCAATTGGAGTTAAGTGACTTGTCCGGGGTCACACAGATAGTAAGTGTTAAGTGTCTAAGGTTGGATTTGAACTCAGGCCCTCCTGAATCCAGGGCCAGTGCTCTATCCACTGCACCACCTAGCTGCCCCAACAATTAATTCTTTATAATATTTAGAATAGCAAGAAAACTATTAGCCTATTGAAGGGATTAGACTGAAAGCAAATTTGAAATATATTTTTCTGCACTGATTGAAATAGTTCTGCCTCCATTCTGCCCAGACTCATTAGCTGCCCTCTGATCATAAATTGGCATGCTTAGAACATTTTTCGACTGTGAGGAAGCATTCACCCAGGGCATACAGAAAGCAGAATCATTTCAAAGGGTGGTGATTTTCCCACTTGGAAATCATGCCAAAATGTTTTCAAATGATGGATTTCACCAAGACTAGTCTAATACTGATTGTCTTAATTCATTCCAAGGCCCTCTGCTGCCTCCCCCAACCCCCTCTTTCCCCTGCCCAAATAAACAGGGCATTCTCATCATGCAACTAACTTGGCCTAGTTTTGTGACATAAGTTTTGATTATTGCTTGCTATTCAAATTTCACATGGCTAAAGTCTAACTACTTACTATACCCTTTTAGCATAGGAACAGATATATCCAAGATCATTAATATACTTATTTATCTTAGCTCTCAGATTTAATGTATGATTATCATATTGAAGTTGGCCTGAAAATGCTTATCCTTGCTTAAAGAATTAGCAAAGAGATCAGGTCATTTTTAGACTAGGAATCCACCCCCACACATACACACACTCGGCCAGGGGTATTGATTATACTTCTGTTTGGAGGTTATTAATTGGTGCTTTTATGTCACTTGAAAGTGAACATTTTCAAAGAGAAAAATATAGATTTTTGTAGTATTGATTTTCAAGATCCTCTGAATAATCGGTGCTGAAGGATTCTACATTGTGCTAAGAAGCAACCTATGAAGACTTCACAAAACAGGATAAGCTGCTTGAGGAATATGTCAGTGAAACCAACTTTATGTCGTATATATTATGTATGCTATAATGCTAAAAAGCAATTTAGATAGAGGTGCCAGGGCCATGGGATTGAGATCAGGAAGAACTGAGTTCATATTCTATCTTGGGCTCTTTCTAATTTTGTGACCTTGGGCAAGTCATTCAACCACTAAGCACCTCAGGCCACTTTTCCAGATTTTTCTACCAAATCTTAGATCAGAGTTGCTGTTGGCCACTATGGAGGGAGTACCTCACACTGACAAATTCACAGCTTCTAGATTATTTTTGTTCTTTTTGTTCAGTCATTTTAGTTTTGTCTGACTCTTCATCACCCCACTGGGGTTTTCTTGGCAAAAATAATGGAGTGGTTTTCTATTTTCTTTTCCAGCTCATTTTACAGATGAGGAAACTGAGACAAACAGGGTTAAGTGGCTTGGCTAAAGTCAAACAGCTAGTGAGTGTCTGAGTCCAGTCTTGAACTCAGGTCTTCCGGACTCTAGGCCTAGAAATTATTCGGTTGTGCCACCTTGCTGCTCTTAAAGATTCTCTTTAAGCAATTATCTTAAGGCTGGGAATTCCCCAAACCTGGGAAAAATGATTTATTTAAGTAGACTTGGTTTCTGATTTTTAAGCTTAGCTTGAGTTGAACCAATAACTCGTAACCAAGGGCACACAGAAAGAAAGACAAAGGTGATATGTGAAGAAACTTATGGATTTCCCTAAATCAAACTAATCCATGATTTTAAAACTGACCACAATTTTATCAAGTTCACAGAAGGGGATTTGCCCATCTGCCTTTCCAGATAGCTGAACTGCATTAATTTACAGGTCTACTCATATTTAGATCAAACATTATAGTTAGTGAATCACTGTAGTGAGGCAGAATTTGAGAGGATTTTCACAGTATATACTAAATGTGGGAAAAATAGTTCAGTCTGGTCCTAATTTAATTATTTGGACAGGCATTTGAATTTTGGGGCTTCTGTTCCACTTAACATTAATGCACCCTATAATACCATCTAATTAATCACGAATATCAAAGAATAGCCAGGGTGTTCTTTGTGGTGAGAAGAATCACAAATTCAGTAAATGTTAGGATCTTATAGATAATCTAGTCCAGTAATCTCATTTACAGTTAAGGAACCTGAGGCTCAGAGAGGGGAAGTGATTTTCCTAAGGTTATCTATCTAGTTAATGGCAGGTGCTAAACATAATATAGTGAACTGATGGCATCTATAGGTTGCATCTCCTTGTACAAATGAAATACAGTTAGAAAGAAGTGACATCACTAGGAGTAGTCACTTCGATTAGACAAATAGAACATGGCTACTTCCTATGGCATAGTTGTTTTAGGTTATTGGCTTATATTCTAGCATCTCAGTTATGAGATTGTGGTGCAACAGAGAAGGAACAGTTTCATCATTTGTTCAATAAGAATTTGTAAAGTACTTACTGTGTTGTGCTAGGAATACAAAAAATAAAAACACTAGAAGAACTGTATATACTGCAGGGTCAAGATTATAAAAATGAACCGTTTTGAGGACTTCCATAAACTGATGAAGTTTGAAATGAGTGCCGCTAGCAAAACACAATTTACACAATAAAAACAAGCAACTATGAAAGCTGTAAGAACCATGATCAGTCCATTGACCATTTATGATTCCAGAGGACTGATGATGAAACATGCCATCCATTACAGAAAGTTTACAGACTTAGGGTACAAAATGAGACAAAAATATATCCATAAACACACACATATATCTACATATATCTAGATATATATGTGTATGTATATGTTTATACATATACTCATATATATGTGTGTGTGTATGTATGTGTATATATATATGTATATATATACACACACACACATACACACATACACACAGCCGCTAAGGAAAATTGTGGTTTTTTTGACCATGCATATTTATTATGAAAAATTTCCCCCTCCCCCCAGTGAAGTAAGGGAAGGAAGGAGAGAAAATAGATTTCTATAAATTAAGGAAAAAACTCTAAGAAGGGGTGGGCCTAAAAATGTGGAATATTGCATGTGCTTTTAGATAAGGTCACTTATTAGTTTTACTTAACTATTTTACTTTGTTACTAGAGATCTCTCACAATGTGTGTGAGATCTCTAAATGTAATGTAAAGACAAAACACATCAAGAAAACTTTAAAAAATTTTAAAAAGATAAAAACTAAAACAGTTCTTACCCTTAAAAAAACTTACATATTGGGGGGATGTAAAATGCATAGATAAAAAATTGAAATGGTGCTTGTTGTCTTTTGTTCTCAAAGAGGACCAAACTTATGTTGGGGTCAAGGCACGCTGTGTCCAACTGTGGCTGACCAATATGAGTTTGGGAGTCTCTACCACAGGTTGGGCACAAATAGTTTATATGAACATTTGGAGTGGAGATGTCTCTAAATTTGTGCATCTCTTGTTTCTTTTGACCTACTTCAGAAAATTGAATACAAAATAATTTTGGAGCTATACCACTAGTAATTGAAGGTATTCTAACAGAATTTTTATAGAAGGTAGCATCTGAGCTGAAGTTTAGGAGTTAGGGGTTCAAAGAGGAGGGAGTGCATTTCAAGTACTAGAACAGACAGTCTGTTCAAAGACACAGAGATAGGATATGGAATGATGTATAAAGGGGTAGTAAAGAGGCTAGTTTGACTGGAATGTGGAATGTGTAAGGGAGAGTAATAATGTGCAATAAGCCTGGAAAAGCAGGCTGGAGCCAGGTTATGTTTGGCTTTAAAAGCCAAATGGAGGAGTTTGTATCAGCTGGGGAGTGACATGGTCCTACATGCATTTTAGGAATATTGTTTTGAAAGTTTTGTGGAGAGTAAATTTTAAGGGGAGAAATTTGAATGGGGATTAGTTAGGGGGCTATTGTAATAATCAGAGGTGATGAAGACATGGATTGGTATGATGACTCTGTGAGTGAAGAGAAGATGTGAGATATATTATGGAGGTACAATGAATGAGACTTAGCAACTGATTGACCATAAGGGAAGAGGGAGATGAAGAGTTGATAACTCTAAGATTGTGATTCTGGGCGGCTTGAAGACTGGTGCCCTTAACAGTAAAGGGAAGTTAGGAAGAGTGGAGGGTTTGGGGGTGTTAAGGGCTAAAATTCTAGCTAAACTGTCTAAAATATTTAATGAGTGGTCGCCAATAAATTATAAGCTTTAGCAAGAGTTAGACTTTTAAGCATTTATTAAGGAGAATAAGAATTTGGTAAAGAGAGAGAAAGGCCTAGATTCCTATCTATTAAAGGGAGAGCACATTTCTAGCTCCGCTCTCCACCAGAGTCCAGAGGAAAGAGCCCCAGAGTCAGCGCCAGTCTCTTCCTTCCTCCTCCCACTAGCCCGCGTCACTTCCTGACTCCTGGTCTTGCCCTCAAAGACCTTCCCTTCATGGCCAGAACTCTTCTACAGTAAGTATCCAGCAGGTGGCGTTATTCCAATCGTTACAGTCCCCCCTGTTGTTCCTCAAGAAACAAAATGTTTCCTTGACGGAACAGTAAAAACAATATAACTATTGCTAACTAATAATATGTGAACAACAATATAGAAAAGGAAGAGAGGAAAGTTTTGTCCAGAGGGCCGATTTTTTTTTTTGTCCTCATGAACCGACGCTTTGACATTAGTCTTGCAAAGGGAGGGCCTCTGCAGAGAATACATGTTACAGATGGTGTATATTATAACAGAAAGAGAAAAAAAAACAACAAAAACAACAAATCAAAACTGTTCATTTAAAGTCTCTGAAAGTCTTTTCTCAGATGTCCTCTAGGTGTAGTCGTGGAATGGAAGTCTTTTCAGGGGTTGATGTGTGGATGCTGGTAATCAGCCAGGAAAATTTCCTACAAAATTGAGCTTAACACAACTTTAAAATAGCTTTGTCAATAATCAAATCAAACAATGAAAGTTCTCAAAAACATGTCTAAGGGAATTCAGAATCTTAGTTGTTACACATGAAACATATAATAAAACAAAAATTGAACCATTCTTTAAAATTATAATATTACTATAGTCCCCCCTTATGGAGGGTAATTGAGAAGACAATTGCTGCGATATTAATTTTTAAAAATAATTTTTATCTTTGTTTCATCACTTTTTGCATCATCTGCCTAATTATCCTCATGCCATTATGAGAAATTAGAAAATCTAATATAATTGGTAACAGGTGTCAAGGCCAAATTCAACACTGTATTTATCATGACATCTGAGATAATTATGGGGGTTACCATAAAAGAACAGAGAAATGATGGGATATGAGCATTCCCACACTTGAGCAATATGTACTGCCCATACAGTATGCCAGGCTTAAAATAGGTGGATGGAATATATGTCCATGCCACCGAACATATTGGAAGAAACTGAGTCAGACTTAATCAGATGCATGGGATTGAGATGTCCATGGCATCAGGCATATAGGAGGGAGCATAGAAGCCAGGTGTAGGAGTGAGATGGGTGGGATGAATACTTCCAGCCATCTGTACAATATTGTGGGGAAAAATAAAATAAAATATTAAACCAAGAGAATCCAACCTCAACATTAGTCAAAAGCCGTTCCCTCGGCCATACCTCGACTTCATGCATGTCTCCCCTCATGTGACAGTTCAGTGTCTGCTCTTGCATGTATTCCTCTTGTGATTGGATGGCATCTTGGCCAACTGGCATCTGATAACTCAGAATAAAGGCAATTAATGTCTTAAATGATAAGTTCCCATAATTCAAGTCTCATATGGATTTAAAATTGAGGATAATAAATGATTGCAAAAAATGTGAATACATCTTGACTCAGAACACAATATATAATTACGCAACAATTTCAAATAATACCCATTTTTTTTACTTAGTATACAATTACTTTTGTGAAAAATCAGAACATATTTAAATACAAGTTAAAGCACAACAGAATCTCAAAGAAAACTTTTTTTTTTTGAAAAAAGAAAACTTTTACAAATGTTCCCCTCTTTTTTTTTTTTTTGAATATGCTTATCAAAAATAATACTTCTTTACACTTGCCATGGCAACCAATTTGCCAGGGAAATGCTTCAAAGAGTTTGATCAAATAATCAGTTGAGAAAAAATAACAAAAACAAACAACTCAGAATATGGGAGCACAATACTCCTAGAATTAACATTGTATTATGAAATCAAAACCATCTCTCAATTTTTTTAAATTAGATAAATGAATAGAAGAAAATACACATGGAACAATAAAAAAACAGTGAAATTCAAACTAAGGAAATCTAAATGAGCATGAATTTAATATTAATGAGTATTATGAAATATAAACTTGATCACATGACTATAAAAAGCTTTTACAAATATTCTCCTTGTTTTAAAAACTAAGTATAAAACACAACCTCAAAAGCATGAAAATCTCTATGAAAATAAACCCATACCATTAATTTCAAAATGTATATGTAATAGCATAGAAATCCTATGTAACCTCTGAACTGATACTGTTAATAATCTTAGT
Source organism: Dromiciops gliroides (assembly GCF_019393635.1). Lineage (NCBI taxonomy): Eukaryota > Metazoa > Chordata > Mammalia > Microbiotheria > Microbiotheriidae > Dromiciops > Dromiciops gliroides. The sequence goes on from NC_057862.1 coordinate 251,465,784, forward strand.
GAATTCAGAACACTCTTGATTCCGATATCTAAAATCCCCAATACTCATATCAATACCTTGCTGCTTACTTCTACATTTCTGTAAAATATATACCCTTCCATGGCAAAAGAGGCAGAGTCTTGAACTATGTTGATTGTCATTCTTATTCAGCTTAAGTTTTTCTTCTTTAACCCCTCTATATTGTCTGTCAGTCTTTCCACCATACAAATGCTTTATAAGATTACTAATTAAAGACAAAAGCAGGTTAGCAAAATTATGAACAAAACGAGCATATCTGGAATTTAAAGAGTTTTCTAAGATTGTCTCAAAAGCACAGCCAGGCCAGGGAAGGGCTGAGCCTGAAGCTGCAAATGCAGGTAGAAAAAGTTGAGCATGTGCATCAGATCTCTGGACTTCCCAGGCAGGGGAAGCTATGGGCTTGGCCATAGGAGGAGTAGAGGGTGGGGTCTGGAGAGGAGGGGAGGGACTAGAGCAATTTGAATGAGACTTGATTTTGAACTCAGGCCTGGATTCCTCATCCCCCACTTTGCCTCCAGGTGCTAGGGGATTAAAAGCTTCTAGAGGGTGGGTCATTGCCTCCAGGCATGCAAAATTAGAGCAACAATTAGTGTTAGAATTGGGAAAAGCTGCAGGAATCTCTTCAGGTTTCTCTGAAAAAGCATGGTTGGGAGAGGGAGAGATATTTCCTTGTGTGAGTAAGTTGCTGGCTCTTTTAACAAAAATAAAAAGAAAAATAGAAAATCCACAAAAACAAAGCATTAACATGATCTTATCTCCCATTTGTCTGGTTAAACAGACTAAAATCAAAAATAGGGTAATTAGGGAGTTTAAAAGGTCCATTCGAAAAAATTTAAAGGGAAAACACAGCCAGTGCGCCAGTACTTAGCAGTTTAAAGGGTGGGGGGAAATTTCTTACCCAACCGGAAGATCAGAAGTGAGGTTCAGCTTTCCTCTTCGTGGTCAGCCATCTGTTAAGGGCTAAAATTCTAGCTAAACTGTCTAAAATATTTAATGAGTGGTCGCCAATAAATTATAAGCTTTAGCAAGAGTTAGACTTTTAAGCATTTATTAAGGAGAATAAGAATTTGGTAAAGAGAGAGAAAGGCCTAGATTCCTATCTATTAAAGGGAGAGCACATTTCTAGCTCCGCTCTCCACCAGAGTCCAGAGGAAAGAGCCCCAGAGTCAGCACCAGTCTCTTCCTTCCTCCTCCCACTAGCCCGCGTCACTTCCTGACTCCTGGTCTTGCCCTCAAAGACCTTCCCTTCATGGCCAGAACTCTTCTACAGTAAGTATCCAGCAGGTGGCGTTATTCCAATCGTTACAGGGGGAAAGGTCATGAATTCTGTTTTGGCTATGTTGAACTTGAGAGTCCTTTGGGACTTCTAGTTGAAAATGTCCTAAAGGTCATTGGTGACATGGGAAAAGAGTTCAGGAGAGAAACTGAACTATATCTGGGATACATCTGCATAAAGAAGGTAAATAAGCCCCTGGAAAGTGATGAAATAACAAAGAAAACAAGGTTAGTAGAAATCTTAAGACCTTAGTGGCAGGTAGAGAATATGTAAGTAGTATAACTTTGGTAAAATGGAAAGTACACTTGGAATCAGAAGAGGTAGAATTGAATACTGGGGGCAGCTAGGTGGCGCAGTGGATAAAGCACCGGCCCTGGAGTCAGGAGTACCTGAGTTCAAATCCGGCCTCAGACACTTGACACTTACTAGCTGTGTGACCCTGGGCAAGTCACTTAACCCCAATTGCCTCACTAAAAAAAAAAAAAAAAAAAAAAAAAGAATTGAATATTGGTTCTGCTAATTTCTAGTCATATGGTCTTGAACAAGTCTTTTTTTCTGTCCTTATCCTATCTCACATCCATAAAATGGGCATAATAATACTTATGCTATGAACTTGATAGGATTATTAATAGGATCAGTTAGTAACTGTTTTAACTACTACATGCCAGGCACTGTGCTAAGCACTGGGGATGCAGAGAAAGACAAAAGACACCCCCTCTTCTCAAGGAGCTAACAGTCTAACAAGGAAACAATGCACAAACAACTATGTACAACCTATGTGTGGGATAAATTGTAGATACTTACAAAAGGAAGGTACTAGCATTAAGGGAATAAGGAAAGATTTCCTGTAGAAGGTAGGATTTTAGCTGGGACTTGAAAAAGACCAGGACTTTTTCCTCTATCTTGGAGCCTCGTAGGCCTCCTAGAAACAGGACTTCTAGATCAGCAAAATGTCTGGAAGACTGTGGTCCAAGGCCATTTTTGCTGGCTACAGGCGAGGCCTACAAAACCAGAGGGAACATACAGCTCTTTTGAAAATTGAAGGAGTCTATGCTCGGGATGAAACTGAATTATGTTTGGGCAAGAGATGTGCTTATGTATACAAGTCAAAAACAACACAGTGACTCCTGGTGGGAAACCCAACAGAACAAGAGTGATCTGGGAGAAAGTTACTCATGCTCATGGTAATAGTAGAATGGTTTGGGCAAAGTTCAGAAGCAATCTTCTTGCCAAGACCATTGGACACAGGATATGAGTCATGCTATATCCCTCAAGTATCTAGAATATGAAAACTGATTGAATAAAACTATACTTTTTTTTGCAAATGTAAAAAAAAAATAAAGACCAGGGAAGCAAGGAGATAGAGATGAAAAGAGAGCAAATGAAATAATGCATATAAAGTGCTAAGTAAATATCAGTTATTATTATCTGGCCAAGTGATATCAGTTTGTTGACACTAAATTCTCAAAAAGATAAAAGAGTAATTTTAAAACTAAAAAGTTTTGCGGAATTCAGTGAGTTCAAAGAAACATGAAATGTGAATGGGCACAATCTACCTCCTAAGTGGTCAAGTAGGAATTTGATGGCTTTCTAGAAGAAAATGACAAAATGGTAAACTTATTGAAAAAAGATAAAAGAAGAGACAACTATGAGAAGTGGTAGAAAAAAGACAATATGGTAGAGAAAATTAATATCTAAGGTGAATTGAAACATAACTTCAGAATATTTTATTTGAGAAACATGAACAAAATATTCTAAATTTTAAACTAGAAACTTCTTATTCAGACATAGCTTAGTAACAAGCATATATTATCAAGTGTATTATAGAGAAATTATGCCTATGAAAATGAAAATATGCCTCGCTTCCTGTGCTAACTCTCCATGTAAAATTACTTATGTAAATACTAGAAGCCTAAAAAAGAATGAATTTTTGGAAGGGTCGAAAGATATTAAAAAAGGAAAGACAAATGAAAGGTGGTAACATTGCTTGTTTTGTATTGGCCCAGTGATTTCACTGGTATAAGCAATTACTCTTGCTATCAATGTAGATCAGCATCTGTGTTGTAGCTAAGTGGTATGCAGTTTAGAGTCTTAGAAAATTGTTTGGGACACAGAGAAGTTAAGTGATTTGGTCAGAGTTGGTCAGTCAACAAGCATTTATTAAGTGTGTACTAGGCATAATGGTGAGCATTAGGGATACAAAGAAAGGCAAAAACACATTCTTCATACTAAGGGAGCTCAGATTCTAATAGGTATGTGGGGGACAATATGGTAAGAACTGGTATATACAAGATAGATGTAAGTCAAAGGTAATCTCAGAGGTGGGTGGTCCTGGAAAGCCTTTCTGCAGAAAGTGGGATGAGATTTGAGTCCTGAAGGAAGCCAGAAGATTGAGGTGAAGCAGGAGAGTGTTCCAGGCATGGGGCAGAGCCAGTGTAAAGGTTGGGAGATAGTGTCTTGCTTGAGTAACAGTAAGAAGGTAAGAGATTGAATTGTAGAGTTAGTGGAGCTGAGTAAAGTTTAAAAAGACTGGAAAGGTAGGAAAGGACCAAGTTGTGAATAGCTTTTAATACCAAACAAAAAATTTTATATTTTGTTATGGAGGTAACAGGGAGTCACTAGAGTTTATTGAGTTGGGAAGTGACATGATGAGAACTAGATTTTTAAAATTTATTTTTATTTTTTTGGGGGTGAGGCAGCTGGGGTTAAGTGACTTGCCCAAGGTCACACAGCTAATTAAGTGTCAAGTGTCTGAGGCTGGATTTGAACTCAGGTCCTCCTGAATCCAGGGCCAGTGCTTTATCCACTGCTCCACCTAGCTGCCCCAGGTGAGAACTAGATTTTAAGAAGATTATTTTGGTATCTGAATGGAAAGTGAAATGGAATGGAGCGAGACAAGGCAGAAAGACAAATTAGAAGGCTATCACAATAGTACAGGGGAGAAGTGCTGATAGCCTTCATCAAGATGGTGGTTGCATGAATGGAAGAGGGCACATATATGTGAGATGTTGTAAGTTAGAAATGACAAAAGTATATATATATATATATATATATATATATATATATATATATATATATAGACACATATATATCAGACTGAGTATACAAGGTAAGAGAGAGTGAAGAGTTGAGGGTGACAGAAAGATTGTGAACCATTGTGGCTGGGAGAGTGATGATAACCTAAACAGTAATAGGGAAGTTCATAAGTTTTTTTTTTTAGGGGCAGTTAGCAAGTTTAATTTGGTGAAAGCAGAGAACAGGTAGGCCAAAGAGGACATGTGTGGGTTAGAAGGAAGGATGTTGGTAGCCCTGATAATGTAGTTAGTTGCTTCAGGGATGAGTGGATCATTTTCACACTGAGAAAGTTACGGGATTCTTTGTGGAAAGGGGACTTTTGTTCTCAGCTGTTCAGCACCATCCAGACTGGCTCTTCATAGTTGATACAATTGTTGCTGTCCTCATGCCCTGCCAACAACACTTTCACTTGTTCCTCTGTCATCTTCTCACCTAGAGTGATGATGACATGCCATATTTCAGCCCCCGTGACTGTGCTGTTCCCTCCCTTATCAAACACCTGAAGCCTTTCTACATAGTCTTCATATGTGCCCTGGTCCTTATTCTTTGCTACGGTCTGCAGCATTGGCAGAAAGTGTTCAAAGTCCAGCACCTTCACATTCCTCTCATCACTCTAAGACCTTGAGTACCTCAGCATTGGTGGGATTCTGGTCCAGAGCCTGCACCACATCCCCACACTGGCTGTTTAAGATGTTTCCAAACAGCTGAAAGGCCTCCTTGAACTCAGCAGTCTGATCCTCTGTGAAGTCACACATCTCGTCTGTGCAGCTCAGTCTCTGCTACTGCAGCTGCTGCTTCTGCTGTATGTAATGGCTCCCATGGAGAAAAGTTGAATGGAAAAATAATGAGTTCTATTTTGGACATTTTGAGTTTGATATGTCTATGACATATACAGTTTGATAGGTTGTCTAAAAGGCAGATGGTAATGTGAGAGAGGAGCTCAGGAGAGAGTCTAGAGGTAGATATAGAACTGGGAATCTGTGTAGACATGTTTTAATCCATGGAGTTGATGAGAACATTAAGACAAATAGTACAGAGGAAAGAAAGAGGGCCTTGGGAAGAGGTTTGAAGGACTCCATGGTTAATGGGCATAAGCTACATGAAAGTCCAGCAAAAATGACCAAGGAAAAGAAGTCAGACAGATAGGAAAACCATGGGAGAACTGTGTCATGAAAAGCAAGGGAGGAGAAAGTATTTAGGAGAAGAGGGTGTTTGTCAATGCAAAATCCTACAGAGTGGTCAAGAAGGATGAAAATAGAGAATGGAATTTGATTTATCAATCAAGAGGTCATTAAGGACTTTGGAGAGAGCAGTTTCCTTGAAAGATGGAGTCAGATCTGAAAACAGATTGAAACACATTTTTTTTGACAATTCCTTAACCTGAAGTTTCATTTTTATTTGTTTTCTCTCACAACCTAGCTAAGGTGAAGATGTTTTCCATGATTACTCATGTATAACTTATACTAAATTGCTTGAGTTCTTGGGGGTGGGGGTGGGAAGGGAAGGAGGAAGAGAAGTTGGAACACAAAGTTTTAAAAAATTGACGTCAAAATTTATTTTTACATGTAATTTGGAAAATAAAGTTCTAAACAGAAAAAAAAGAAAAATGGAGTCAGAAGCCAGGTTGCTAAGGATAAGTGAGAAGAGTGGAAGCACAGGAACCAATTATAGAGGGGTCAATAAAGGAATGTAGTTTAGATGGGGAGGAGAATTATAGGATCATAGCTATTGGGGATGGTTAGATCAAGTGAAAAATTTTAAAGAATAAAGAGATATGGGCATATTTATAAGCAGAAGAGAAGTAATCAGTAGTTAGGGAGAGATTAAAAAGTAGGGAGCATTTCAGTGAGGGCAATTTACTGGAGAAGAATGGATGGGAGGAGATGAAGGGTCCATATAGAGGTTTGCCTCAGCAAAGAGAAGGGTACCTGTTAATGTGAGATAGGATCAAAGGATGAGATGGAGGAAAAAGATATCTGAATAATGTAAGATGGAGGTGGGGAGAAAAGTGAGTTCTTAGAACGGACTTATTTTTTTTTCCTTTGGTAAAGTATTCTCAAGGTCCTCAGCTGAAAAGGGGAGTAAGAAATGCTGTGGGAAGTTTGAGGAAGAATGGAAAAGTTTAGAATAGCCACTGTGTTGAGTGGGCTAGCAAATTGATTAGGGAGGTATAAAAATTGCTTTGTGGCAGTGAAGGTACAGTTGCAATTATGTAACTGAAATCTGTAGTGGACTCAAGCAGCACTTTCATGATTTTCTCTAGCACAATTCAGCAGTAGATGAAATGGAGCAAAGGCAGAGGATGGTGGGAGTAAGCTGAGGTTGGGGTGTGACAAGGTATCATTGGGGCTAGGGTAAGGGGTAAGAAATTCAAGTTTAGAGGAAAATGCATATTTGAAATGGTTCACCAAAGGGTCAATATTTGGAAGGGAGGGGAATGTAGCCAGTACAGGGATGATGGCATGGAAAAGAATTGAGGGGTAAAGGTACTGAAGGTTATGGTAAGGATGTAGAGCAGGATTAGGAATCAGAAGGGAGAGAGAAGTGTGGAATCGTTATGTGACCAAATAAAGAGCTTTCAGAGTTTTTGATCATGAAAGTAGAATGCTTATGGATGATGGCAAGATCAGGGGCAGCTTGGTGGTGCAGTGGATAGAGTTCTGGGTCTGTAGTCAGGAAGACTCATTTTTCTGAGTTCAAATCTGCCTTCAGACACTTACTAGAGGTGTGACCCTGGGCAAATCACTTAACTCTGTTTGCCTCAGTTTTCTCATCTGTGAAATGAGCTGAAGAAGGAAATGACAAACTGTTCCAGTATCTCTGCCAAGAAAACCCCAAATGGGGCCATGAATAATGGGACATGACTGAAAAAATTGAATAACAAGAAGCTCAAGAGTCTTTCCATGTCTGTGTATACCTGACATCAAGTATAAGAACAGGTTATGGTAATTAGGATTTTTTTTTTTTTTGCGGGGCAATGAGGGTTAAGTGACTTGCCCAGGGTCACACAGCTAGTGTCAAGTGTCTGAGGCTTTATTTGAACTCAGGTTCTCCTGAATCCAGGGCCTGTGCTTTATCCACTGTGCCATCTAGCTGCCCCAGGGTAATTAGGATTTAAAGAAATGGAAAGTTATGGTATTTGGGGGAGTATCAATATGTATATTGAAGCCCACTATTATGAGGATTTGAGTTGGGATGGAAAGTCAATCACTGAATTCAGTAAAGAGGGAAGGAGAATGTCCTGAGGGTGGGTAAATAACAGCTTGACTGGGTGAAGATGATAATTTGAATTGAAAGAAGAACTTAAAGAAGTTGGGATTTCTGAGTAATAGTGGTAAAATTTGGAAATGACAGTGGAGAACAAGAAGTATTCTGATTTTCCCTCCCCCTTGCCTCTTGTGAGTTGAAGAAAGGGAGTAACGAAAGTTAAATCAGTACTGAAAAGTATGGTCAGGGATGCAGTGTCAAGAGAAGGGACTTAGGTCTCAGTGAAAGCCAGGGTATGGATGAATTGAGAAGGTAAACGTTTAAGATAAAAGCAAGTCTCTTAATAATAGAGAAAACAATTGAATGAATGGGAGGGTTTACATGGAGTGGGACATTGGTTTGGGAGAGTTGAGAGGGCCAGTCAAGAGAGTGGGACATTCAGAATCACTGGAACTGGTAGTCTATGAGGGACTGGGAGTATACTAACTATTGAGGAATAATACTCTAGACAGAGTATCAGTGGTTTCAAAGAGGTCTATTGAGAGAGGTAGGTGATTAGATTGTTCAAATCCCTTCCTTATGGTCCAAACTTGTGATAGATGGTGTTGTGTCCTGTGAGGCTACAAATGATCAGGAAGTAGGAACTGGCTTATTGGAGGTGAGTTTGTCCTGGGTTGATCTCTGAAACACTGGACCAGAAGATCTCTTGAAGTTTTTCCCAGATGTAGAATTCTATGGTATTTATGGAGATCATTCAACTAAAATCTTTAAGAATCAGATTCTTTCTAATTTCTATTTTCTAACCCAGTGTTGCTTAGGATAATATTTTGCTTGTGTCCAAATTCTTAGTATGATATTTAGGTTCAAAAAAGAAATTCACATAGGAAGTAATGAACCTAAGTAATGATGATATTTCAAGACTAACAACATATTTTTAAGATGCAAGAAAAGTTCCTGTATAGAGTTTTTAGAAAACAATAATAGAATTAAGAGCATTGGTAGTTTGTAGTTTCTTAATCATGTCCTGTAATTAGTTTATCAAATCATGTAAAATCTGCTAATTAGTATGGTTTGGGAATGGGGTGTCTGGTGAATGATTTATTGATTAGATGATTTATCTAATTGGAGTTGTGAATACATGAGATGTAGGGACTTGTGTTTCTTCAAATTTCTTCTTTGTGGAATCATGATTGTATGGGTTTATCTATCCATTATATTTTTAGACATACAAACCAGACTGCAAAGAAATCAGGCCATCAGCTGTAGTGTTGGCACATTTGAAAGCAGCTCCAGAAAAGTACAGAACTATAGTTGTTTTTCATGACATGAGCTAAGTAGAATAAACCTAGAGGAAAATGTTACAAATTTCAAGTGGGGGAAGTAGATAGCTTCAGAAATTTATGAAAAGTGGTAGGAATTTCAAAAAGAAAGCAGGATTAGAAATAAAAGAAGCTAGAGGCTGTTCTGAAAAAAAACATCCCACAATTAGAATACTCATCATAATCAAGATTAAAGAAAGGGTGATTTAAAAAAAATCCTCAAGGTGCCTCTGGATCCTTAGCTAGTGGACTATGCTTAAATTAGAGGCTGACTCAATGTTTTTCTCATAGATAAAAATTTTCTTTTCTATAATGAGTACAAAAATACAAAGAAAAAAAAACTTTAAGAGGTTCTTGGAAAATGACAAGTAAATGGATTAAATGCAACTTTTAGTTGACCTACCTCTAGATATTGAAGATTATACCAGACTTGACCAAGTCTGACTGGCCTTCATGCTTCGTGGCTTTTGATGGCTGTAAGATGTATAGAGCCTTTTAAAATGGCTTCTGGTGGTTTTTTTTTTTTGGTCTGAATGCCTTGGCAGCTGCTTATGAATATAGCTCTTCAGGCAGTCTGGGCTTCACCTCTTCTAGGCTTACACCTGTGCCTCTGAATTGTTGCCTGGGTAAACGTGCACACCCTCTGCAAACCATGTACCATGGTTAGGCAAATAGCAAAGAAGCCTGTTTGGTTGTGCTTCTCGTGCTAACATATTCAAGTACAAAAAGGTCAGGATTGTCAAGGATAAAGCTCAAGTGTTTGTCATCTTCTCTTAGAGTCCATGTGGTGCTTTCTATTTGTTTGCATTACCTTCATTATTTTGGTATTCCAGTTATTTGGTCAGAATATTGTTCATTCCTTTATTATATTACAATGGCCCTTAGTTATGCTGAATCATAACCCATTTTATTCAAGAGAAATACACATATACAGACAAAACAGAACTGTGGAAGTAGGAGAAAAGGAGGGAAAGGTGAAGAAGGAGGGATGAGGAATGAAATGCTAGTACTGGCCGAAAACCCAGGCATTAACATCAGTTCCTGGTTAGAAAAGAAAAATGAAAGGATAGTAGAAATTCATTTTCCTAAGTTTCTATGTGACTGCAGAATATATGTATAGGTACATATTTATTTTATTTCTTAAATCTATCAATTTTAGCTTCTGAAATGAGCCCAACTTTCTTATGAGCTTTGTTGTCTTGCCGAAGATTTTCAGTAATGGGGAGAGGGAGGTTGTGTTCTATTTCTTTCATGTTCAGATTAGCCCTTGGAAAAGAGTTTGGGGTAGACAAGACACGTAAGGGATATACCCTGTGCAAGTAGTGATTTTTTCTATGTATTCCCAATGCCAAGCATACCATTAGACACATAGTAGGACTTTTGTTGGTGTGGCAATGAGGGTTAAGTGACTTGCCTAAGGTCACACAGCTAGTAAGTGTCAAGTGTCTGAGGTGGGATTTGAATTCAGGTCCTCCTGAATCCAGGCCTAATGCTCTATAGCTGCCCCCATAGTAGTCCTTTAATAAATGTTTGTTGACTTCTTAATTGTGTATTGTGCCTTTTCCCATGTTTCCTGATTTACATTGTTTTAGAACTTGTGTAACATTATTCTTTGCCTCTGGAAGCATAAACCATTTGTTAAATGAGGAATGATTCTCCCCTTCAGTGGTGAGAAAAGCTTTCCACATTTGAAAGGAAAAAATTGACCTTTCTTAATTTTATAGAATCTTAGGAAGATAGTCAACGAGCAGTTAGAAAGTGCTTTTTATGTGCCAGGCCCTGTTCTAGGCTCCAAAGAAACAAAAAGAAAGAAACAATGGCTGATCTCAAGAAGTATACATTCTAGTAGTGGAGAGATGTAAAATAATTAAGTATCTACAAGTTAAATATGGAGAAGATAAAGATCTAAAAATAGATGGAGGCTTACATAGAAAAGATGATTAAGCAAGAAGCATTCTTAGAAATCATCTGGTCCAACTCTGTCATTTTGCAAATGAAGAAACTGATGTGAAATGACATTGATTGAAACATCAGTAAAAGATGATTGAATACTTGTGTGCATAGCACTGTGTTAGATGATATGTGGAGGTTAATGGTTTCCACACTTCTTATATCAATGAAACTGATTAATATACACAAAATACAGTGGACCCTAATTTTAAAAAATGACCTATGCAAATAATTTTTTAGGTTTAATTTTAGTAAGATAAAATTAATAATTCAATTTTATAACAATACAGAAATGATTCTCAAACATCCTAAAATAGCATAACATACACATATTTATTGATTGATGAAATCCATAGTTTTCATATAGCTACTACTACTACTAATAATTCAATGTGACTTTTTTGTTGCAAAGTTTCTGGAAATATTGTATTGGTAATATTATTACTCATAATTCTTTTTCAACCAGTAATCTAGATCAGCACAGGGTTTTTATGATGGTACAGTTGAAAACCCCATTTCATATAAATAAGATTTTTGATAAAGTGAAAAAATTGTATCATTTTGTATGATAAATTAGAGAATTTTTCTTTTTTTGGTGAGGCAATGAGGGTTAAGTGACTTGCCCAGGGTCACACAGCTAGGAAGTGTCAAGTGTCTGAGGCCAGATTTGAACTCAGGTACTCCTGAATCCAGGGCTGGCACTTTATCCACTGTGCCACCTAGCTGCCCCCAATTGGAGAATTCTTTATAAAATCATAGACAAAACATAATAAGATTTTCATGTTCAAAAATATTTCAAAGTATTATCACAAGGTAATTCTATCTGTGCTCAGATGGAATAAGACCAAATATACCACATTTGTCCAAGGCAAATGATTCTTCATCCACTTAGGTGGATCTTTAAAATAAAATGATAATTGCTTCTATAGACCAGTCAAGTGATTAACAAATGAGTCTTTACTTTCCTCTATTTCATTAGCAGGGTATGTATTTTTTATATTGGGACATATATTAAATACTATTTTGCAAATGTATGATCCTTGGCTTTCACTTTTAAAAAATGTAGCTACTTTATCTTTCTAGATCAGAGTAAAACAGACTTGATTTACTTAAAATAGTTTTTAAAAAATATCCAATGAATACACACATTTCAGTAGAAAACTTTTGTTATAAAATGAACTTTCTTTAGATTTATTATAACTAAGAAAAATGATTTCTTCTTTTTCTTAAAACATTCTCCAAATCATATAAATACCAACACATTTTTATATAATACAGGTGCTATACTATGCTCCTATATTATCACATAATTTTGCATAGTTTCCCTTTTAATGTGGTTTTAGAATGTTGATTATTACTCTTGTAAAAGCTTGAAAAAGTGTAGCTACTCATACTTCTCAGTTTTAGAGTAATTGTGAAGCATTCAATGTATCTAAATTCATGCGAAGTTTTTTGAATTATGTTTTGTACTGATGTTGATAAAGCTTTTTCAGAACTAAGCCCACAGAATTCTCCTGGAATAGAATTTATTTTAAAAATGCATCAATTATATGAAAGATATCTCTTGATATGGTATTGATATAGCTCTGCAAAATATCAAATCTGTAATGACATCACTTTAAAGAACATATTGTAGATGCGTAATCAAATGTACATTTTAAACTATATCTGTTGCTCCACCCATGTGCAGTGCAAAATAAGATGACCTTAGTTTTTCAATGAATTGATCATAAAAAACCTTCAGAAATATGGACAGTTCTCCAAATCACTCAAACCTGCTTTGCATATAATTCACCAAGCATCAATTTGACCATATAAATAACTGTAGTTAACATTTTTCCTACAGAATACAATTTTTTATACTTAGCAATTCTTTCAACCATCATATATGACACAAACAATCATTTTGAGCTTATAGATTTTGGGGGGAAAGTTTGTTTTTGCTTACTAAAAAGATCTAATTTTATTTCTGGGAAAATTCTCCTTTATCACAAGATGTTGTTTCAATTTTTTAGCCTTTATATAATCTGCAGTTAAAAAAATTATTCCAAGCAAGCATAGTGGTCTTTCCTCTCCATCAATAATAGTACTTGTGAATCCCAGTGATTAATATAGTGGATAGGATGTTTTGAATATGGGCTTTTTTCTCTGTCTCCATATTTCTGATGTATAAAATGCCTCTATTGTCTTTTCTTATACTAGTTTCAGCTGCTCCAGTGAATTTTCTTTTCCAAATCAGTTTTGTATTTATCTCACACAGGGATAGTATTTTACATTTTAAAAAATTAAAGGCAATAAAATTTAATAATCAAATGTAATTATTGAAAATTTCAAATATTTATAACAATTTTTACATGTTAATTTCCAAAAAAAGTAATTTCTTTGGATTTCAGTTTATCACATGTATCAAAATGAATGTTAAGAAATGTAACATATTATAAAGCTTTTAACTTCCATTCAAATATTTTGTAATGGATTTTACACATTTTATGTTCAAATATATCAAGCAGTGAAAGAACAAAACTTATCTGTGTCATGAACCTTTGCTTACTGAGATGGTGGTGAATCATGTCTACTTTGAGTGTCAACATGGGCCAAATCAAATTTGACTTTATTTAACTTATTTTAGTAAATAATCTCTGAGGTGAATTCACTGTCTGGTAGGATGAATTTACAATGTTAGTCTCTTTTGTAAAACTTTGATTTGAACTTTGTTTTTATTGAAAAATTCATTAGGTCAGTAGTTCTACTAAAATATTGAATAATTTTAGTCACTGCTTCACCTGCCTGCTGAGGTTCCAGTGCTCCATGTAGTTTGGAAAACTTCCATCGGACATAGAAAGAAATGTAAGAGGCAGTTTTTCCCTTCAAGAACATTATAATCCAGTTAGGACAATTTATGAAAATCCCAGAAAAGTTAAGTAACAACAAACATTTAAATAATGAATTGAGATAAGACTGAAAAAGATAATCTCAATAATTACTTATCTTTGTATATTTTAGGAAGTAGTTTGATACATTCTGATAAAGTTCTATAAGAAGGCAGAAATCATTATAGCCATTTTATAGATAAAGAAACTGAAGCAAGGAGTATCTAAGTGACTTAGTAAGTAGTGGAGTCAAATTTAAACTCCCTTTTTCTGCTTCCAGGTCCTCTTTCTTTTTATTATGCGGTACTAGGATTTATTATAAAATTGCAAAGGCAACTGCTATAAGAATTCAAAAGAAGAGAGGTTCAGTGACCTGTCCAAAGTAAAAGAGGTAGTTACAGGGGTTATCAGAGGTTCAGAGTGTACTGATTTACTTCCTGCTTTGGAAGACCCAAACCTTTAAAAAATGATAACAATAATAAAAAAAGATAAATGAAAATGAAGGCACCCAAAAGTGAGACATAATTTGGCATCTTAAAAAATTAACAAATGTTTATTCTAGTAGCATTTTTTTGTTACTGTGCATTAATGACAAATATTTAGCTTTTTTATAATGCCATTGTGAGCTGAATATTAAACATGGTAAAATCATGCTCATTGTAGTTCTGTTGTTGCTCTTATCCTGTAGTAAAATTGGGATAAGCATTTACTTTATGAACATAGAAGGTCATCTTAAGCTTGATGCCCAGGGTGGACCTCCTGGCTATTATGTTTGTTGATATATTCACAATGATTCAATAAATATACTTTCTAAGTGCTTGTTGTATGAGTACATTGTACTAAGCACTTTGGAAGCATGCATACTCTCAAATTAGTATACTAAAAGAGTTTACAATATGATTGGCAAGACACAAAATGCAAACAAATAATGTCTAGAAATGGAAGTGAATGGAAGTTACCATTGTACCAATTAGGTATCATATCTAAGGAATATAAGATAAGGAAATAACTGATACATATCCCGTCTTGTCATTGTAATTCATATATCCAGCTCGTTCCGTGGAAAATGCTCATTTATCTGCTTTGGTGAAATTGATTTATGGATAATGATTTTCATAGGATTATAGATTTGGAGCTGGAAGAGACCTCAGTTGTTGTTGTTCAGTAGTGTCTGAGTCTTCATGACCCCATTTGGGGTTTTCTTGCCAAAGATACTGGAATGATTTGCCATTTCCTTTTACAGCTCATTTTACAGAGGAGACACTGAGGCAAAAAGAGATAAGTGATTCGTTCAGCATTCACACAACTATTAAGTGTCTGAGGATAGATTTGAACTCAGGGAGTTAATTCTTACTGACTCCAGGCCCTGTGCTCTATCCACTGTGCCACCTAGCTGCTTTTTTTTTGGCCAGGCTATGGGGGTTAAGTGATTTGCCCAGGGTCACACAGCTAGTAAGTGTCAAGTGTCTGAGGCTGGATTCGAACTCAGGTACTCCTGAATCCAGAGCCAGTGCTTTATCCACTTCGCCACCTAGCTGCCCCACTAGCTGCTTTTTAAAGGAATCTTGGAGGGATCTTAGGGGTTATCCAATCCAATGTCCTCATATTAAAGAGGAGGAAACTGAATCCCATAGATACTAAAAAAAATTTGGTAAAGGTCACATAGATGGTAAATAGCAGAGCTGGTATTAGAAACCATGCTTTTTGGTTTCAAATCCAGCATTCTTTCTACTCTATCAAACAAATAACTTTTAGTTCCAATGATGAGGCTTGGATAGACCTCTAAGTGATTTGTGGTTGAGGAGACATTTGACACTAGATAACAAAAATGGCCTCAGTGGGTTTCCTGAGCTTTATTGTAGGAGAAAATTGTAATTTTGGAAAGTGTATTAAGGCTGATTTGTAACACAGAATGAGAACACGAGTACACAAATTGAAACTGCTAGAAATTCAGACAGTGCACACCACCTGCAAATCACAAGATCTGTTCATAATGGTCTCAAGCTCAGCGACTCATCACAGGCCCTTCATTGAAGTTTCCATGGCAATGGAGAATTTCTTTTTTGCCTTCCTAATCAGAGCATTTGTAAATTAAAGTGTTGACTCACTTTCTGCATGTGAGGCTTCATTGTATTGATAGGGAAATGTTAAAGAAAGAGCAGCCTTCTAGTTTTGTGTCTTCTCTGCATGTGCAGAAATTTAATTATCCTGTTCTTTCAGCCTTCTTCTTCAGGAGAAATTCTAGTGTTTGCCCTTAATTTGTATGTAAATGTCTGCATGCTAGAAGGAGCAAACAAACTGATGGCATTTGAGCTTATTTTTTTTCTTTCTTTCTTAAAACATGTCTTCCAGTACTCTGATGAAAAAAAAAACCCACAAAATTTTTAAAAATCAGCAGTTTTGAATAGAATTTATTTTAAATTACATTAGTGGAGATAAATATATCTTATAACTCATAGTAGAGACAGAAAAAATAGCAGTGAAATAGTAAGGACACAAAACTAGGTAAGTCAAGAAAATGAATCAAGCTTCAAGCACATAAAACTCAGTATATCATCTCATGGCTGAATTAATTTGCAACAACTACTAAAAACAGTTTCATGGGTAGCTTGGGAAGGAAAGGGACAGACACTTAGGTGGTGCAGTGGATAGAGTTCTGGGAATGGAATCAGGAAGACCTGAGTTCAAGTCCAACTTCTAGTTAGCTAGACACTAGCTAACTGTGTGACCCTGGGGAAGTCACTTAATCCTGTTTGCCTTTGTTTCCTCATCTATAAAATGAACTGGAGAAGGAAATGGCAAAGCACTCCAACATCTTTGCCAGGAAACCTCTAAAACAGGGAGTGAAGAGTCAGACACGACTGAAAAATGACTAAACAATAGAAAAAAACAAAATGGAAAGGAAGGTTATGGGAGAGACATTTTGTACCCAGGTCCAGGGAAAGAGAATATACATCTGATGAAATTCAGATATGTATTTCTAAATAAAACAAAACTAGTGTACACTTTGAATAGCCTGCATCTTTTTTTTTTTACAGTGGGAGAGGCTGTGGGATATATTGTAGTTCAATGAATGTTTAATCCTGGTTCTGACACTGACAAGTTGGCTGATTCAGTCAAAGCATTTAACATTGGTTAGATTCAATTTCCTCATCTCTAAGTGAAATATGAGTCAGCGTATCATGACAGATAAAAAAGCTTATGGAAATAAAAAAAATGGCCCTTTATAAATCTATGGATCAGGATCTCAGGATCCCCTTTACTCTCTTAAAAATTATTGAGGACCTCAGAGGTTTTTTCAAATGTGGGTCATAGCTATAAATATTTACTGTATTAGAAATTAAAACTGATTAATTTAATTGATAAATTAAAACTGATAAATTTATTTTATTGATACATTTAAAAACAATACTAGACCCATTATATGTTAACATTAACATATTTATGAGAAATAGCTATTTTTTCCAAAATGAAATATTTCAGTGAGAGAAGCCGGATTTGAACTCAGTTCCTCCTGAATCCAGGGCCAGTGCTTTATCCACTATGCCACCTAGCTGCCCTCAAGTTTTATATATTTTTGCATATAGCTATTAAAACACCTACTATGTGCCTACACTGTGCTGGTACTTTTGAATAGAATATTTCTGCATTTAATCTGTTGTGATATTATTTCCATTTAAGCTTATGAAGAAAATCCAGCTTCATAAAAATTCATAGTTAGAAAAGAGAATATTTTTATTTTTATTTTTTTTGGTGAGGAAATTGGGGTTAAGTGACTTGCCTGTGGTCACACAGCTCATAAGTGTTAAGTGTCTGAGGCTGCATTTGAACTTAGGTCCTCCTGACTCCAGGGCCGGTGCTCTATCCACTGCACCACCTAGCTGCCCCCTTTTTAAAATTAAAAAAATTTTTTTTCACCTTTTTTTTTAAAGAGCCTATTTTAATTGGCAAATATCTTGTTACTATTGTGAAAATATTTTGATCTTGTAGACCCCAGAAAGGGCCTCAAGGACTCCTCAGGACCACATTTTGAAAACAGCTGTTGTAGGGAGCTTTTCTTGGAGCTACACCAAGAGGATTAGTAGCTGCTATGAAAGTTTTCTTAGAGATGTCTGAGGTACTGAGTGGTGAAATGAATTGGCCAATGTCACACCCACAGTATGTGAAAGAAATCAGATTGATATATTGATCTTTCTGACTCCAAGGCCAGCTTGCTATCCACCATGCCACATTACCTGTCCTAGTTAAAGTGATGTACAAAGCAGGGTATCACTGTGTTATATTACTGTTCAATGAGTTCCAGTGTCTCCCTATTTTTTCTAAGATCAAATATAGACACCTCTGTTTGACATTTAATGTCCTTCACAACCCTCTCCAAACCATTTTTCTAAGCATATCACACATTACTCCCTTTCACAGATGCTATGAGTCATCCAAATTGGTCTTCTTCCTCTTCCTCACACATGACTTTTCATCTTCTATCTCCCTGTTTTTTCATAGGGTGTCTCCTATATTTGGAATACCCCCTTTCCTTGCCTCTACCTCTTAGAATCTCTAATTTCCTTCAACTCTAATGCCACCTCCTGGTCCCTCCAGTTACTAATGTCTCCCTTTGCCCCATCATTTTTTGTTGTCATTACTTGTTTCACTTGGGTCCAACTCTTTGTAAC
Source organism: Dromiciops gliroides (assembly GCF_019393635.1). Classification (NCBI taxonomy): domain Eukaryota; kingdom Metazoa; phylum Chordata; class Mammalia; order Microbiotheria; family Microbiotheriidae; genus Dromiciops; species Dromiciops gliroides. Next base: position 251,484,169 of record NC_057862.1, read on the forward strand.
CCCTTTTTGGGGTTTTCTTGGCAGAGATGCTGGAATGGTTTGCCATTTCCTTTACAATGCTCATTGTACAGATGAGGAAACTTAGGCAATCAGGGTTAAATGACTTGCTCAGGCTCACACCACTAGTAAATGTCCAAGGTCAGATTTGAACTGAGGTTTTCCTTACTCTAGGTCCAGCACTCTATCCACTATTCCACCTTGCTGCTTCCCTGTACCATTACCTTGTATATGATTTTATCTGTACATGTTTCCTCCTAAAACAAATGTAAGCTTCTTGAAGGCAGGAACTGTTCTTGAGCACTTGGAACAGTGCTCTTCACACAGTAAGTGTTTTATACATTTTAACTGATTGATCGATAAAAGCATATATTGTATGGAATGAGGGACATAAAAGCCTATCTGTATTCTGTCCTCATCAGACTTCATTTGAAGTGTTGTCTTTAAATTTGAGCACCATATCTTAGGATATAGACAAACTAGGGCCTTCCAAAATTGTATGACCATGATAGTGAGGAAAAGGAAACAATGACACGCAAGCATTAGCAGAAAGAACTATGTACTATGTATGTCTAGCTTGGAGAAAGAGGAGACTTGGGGTGATAGATAAAATAGCTGTTGTTAAATAGTATTTGAAGGGGTCATTGCATGGAAAAGGGATTAGCACTTTTTTGTTGTTGTTTTTTTAATTAATAAAGTATTTGTTTCTGTTACATGTAAAGATAATTCTCAACTTTTGTTTATACAAGCTTTCCAATTTTATATTTTTCTCCCTCCTTCCCCTCCCTCCCCCGTCCTCTAGACAGCAGGTAATCTGACATAGGTTATACACACACACACACACACACACACACACAATAACATTAAACATATTTCTGCATTAGTCATGTTATAAGAGAAAAATCAGAGCAATGAGGAAAAACCTCAAAATAGAAAAACATCAGCACCAAAAACAAAAGAAATAGTATGGTTCATTCAGCATCTATACTCTACAATTCTTTTTTCCCCCCTGGATTTGGAAATCCTCTTCTATCATGAGTTCCCTGGAACTCTTCTGTACCATTGCATTGGTGAGAAGAATATAGTCCATCACAGTAGATCAACACTCAATGTTGATGATACTGTGTACATGTTCTTCTGGTTCTGCTCATCTCACACATTATCAGTTCATGCAGGTCCTTCCAGGTTTCTCTGAACTCCACTTGCTCATTGTTTCTTAGAGCACAATAGTATTCCATTGTATTCATATACCACAACTTGTCCAGCCATTCCCCAATTGATGAGCATCCCCTCAACTTCCAATTCCTTGCCACCACATAAAGAGCAGCTATAAATATTTTTGTACATGTGGGTCTCTTTCCCCTTTCCATGATTTCTTTGGGGAAAAGACCCAGAAGTGGTATTGTTGGGTCAAAGGGTATGGACAGCTTTATCACCCTTTGGGCATAATTCCAAATTGCTCTCCAGAATGTTTGGATCAGTTCACAGCTCCACCAACAATGCATTAGTGTTCCAATTTTTCCATAGCTTCTCCAACATTTATTATTTTCCTTTTTTGTCATTTTAGCCAATCTGATAGGTGTCAGGTGGTACCTCAGAGTTGTTTTAATTATTAGAGATTTAGAGCATTTTTTCATATGGGAATAGATAGCTTTGGTTTCTTCATCAGAAAACTGCCTGTTCATTCATATCCTTTGACCATTTCTCAATTGGGGAATGACTTGGATTCTTATAAATTTGATTTAGTTCCCTATATATTTTAGAAATGAGGCCTTTATCAGAAGTACTGGCCATAAAAATTGTTTCCCAGCTTTCTGCTTCCTTTCTAATTTTGGATGCATTGCTTCTGTTTGTACAAAAATTTTTTAATTTAATGTAATCAAAATCATCCATTTTGCATTTTATAATATACTCTATCTCTTGTTTGGTCATAAACAGTTTTCCTTTCCAAAGATCTGAAAGGTAGACTATTCCTTTCTCTCCTAATTTACCTATGGTATCACCTCTTATGTCTAAATCATGTATGCATTTTGACCTTATTTTAGTGTAAGGTGTAAGATGTTGGTCTATGCCTAATTTCTGCCATATTATCTTCCAGTTTTCCCAGCAGTTTTTGTCAAATACTGAGTTCCTATCCCAGAAGCTGGAGTCTTTGGGTTTATCAAACACTACATTACTAGTGTCATTTACTACTGCATTTCCTGTGCCTAGCCTATTCCATTGATCCTCCACTCTATTTCTTAGCCAGTACCAGATAGTTTTGATGACTGCTGCTTTACAGTAAAGCTCCAGGTTTGGTATCGCTAACCCACCTTCCTGTGAATTTTTTTTTTCATTATTTCCCTGGATATTCTTGATTTTTTGTTTTTCCAGATGAATTTTGTTATTATTTTTTCTAGCTCTATAAAATAATTTTTAGGTAGTCTGATTGGTATGGCATTGAATAAGTAAATTAATTTAGGTAATATTGTCATTTTTTCTATATTAGCTCTGCCTATCCCTGAGAAATTGATATCTTTCCAATTATTTAGATCTGATTTGATTTGTGTGAAGAGTGTTTGGTAGTTGTGTTCATAGAGTTCCTGGGTTTGTCTTGGCAAGTAGACTCCCAAGTATTTTATATTGTCTACCGTTACTTTAAATGGAATTTCTCCTTCTATCTCTTGCTGCTGGACTTTGTTGGTCATGTATAGAAATGCTGATGATTTATGTGGATTTATTTTATATCCTGCTACTTTGCTAAAGTTGTTAATTGTTTCAAGTAATTTTTGAGTTGATTCTCTAAGATTCTTTAAGTATACCATCATATCATCTGCAAAGAGTGATAGTTTTGTTTCTTCCTTGCCTATTCTAATTCCTTTAATTCCTTTTCCTTCTCTGATTGCTAAAACTAACATTTCTAGTACAATATTAAATAACATGGGTAATAATGGGCATTCCTGTTTCACCCCTGATCTTATTGGGAAGGCCTCTAACTTATCTCCATTGCATATAATACTTGCTGATGGCTTTAGGTAGATACTGTTTATTATTTTAAGGAAAGCTCCACCTATTCCTAAACTTTCTAGTGTTTTTATTAGGAATGGGTGTTGTATTTTGTCCAAAGCTTTCTCTGCATCTATTGAGATAATCATATGATTTTGGTTGGTTTTCTTATTGATGTGGTTAATTATGTAAATAGTTTTCCTAATGTTGAACCAGCCCTGCATTCCTGGTATAAATCCCACCTGGTTATAGTGTATTATCCTGGTGATCACTTGCTGTAATCTCCTTGCTAATATCTTATTTAAGATTTTAGCATCAATATTCATTAGGGAAATTGGTCTATAATTTTCTTTCTCTGTTTTTGCTTTGCCTGGTTTTGGTATCAACACCATATTTGTGTCATAAAATGAATTTGGTAGAACTCCTTCTTCACCTATTTTTCCAAATAATTTGTATAATATTGGAATTAATTGTTTTTTAAATGTTTGGCAAAATTCACCCGTAAACCCATCTGGCCCTGGGGATTTTTTCTTAGGGAGTTCATTAATGGCTTGTTCAATTTCTTTTTCTAATATGGGTTTATTTAAGGATTTTATTTCCTCTTCAGTTAACCTGGGCAGTTTGTATTTTTGCAAATATTCATCCATTTCATTTAGATTGTCAAATTTATTGGCATACAGTTGGGCAACATAATTCCTAATTATTGATTTAATTTCCAGTTCATTCATGGTAACATCACCCTTTTCACTTTTGATACTGGTAATTTGGTTTTCTTCTTTCTTTTTTTAAATCAAATTAACCAATATTTTATCTATTTTATTGGTTTTTTCATAAAACCAGCTCTTAGTTTTATTAATTCTATAGTTTTTTGCTTTCAATCTTATTAATTTCTCCTTTAATTTTCATGATCTCTAGTTTAGTATCTAATTGGGGATTTCTAATTTGTTCTTTTTCTAGCTTTTTAAGTTGCATGCCCAATTCATTAATTTCCTCTTTCTCTTTTTTATTCATTTAAGCATTTAGAGCTATAAATTTTCCCCTAAGCACTGCTTTGGCTGCATCCCATAGATTTTGGTATGTTGACTCATTATTGTCATTCTCTTGGATATAGTTATTGATTGTTTCTATGATTTGTTGTTTGGCCCATTCATTCTTCAGAATGATATTATTTAGTTTCCAATTGATTTTCATTCTACTTTTCCCTGGCTCTTTCTTACATGTAATTTTTATTGCATCATGATCTGAGAAGATGCATTTACTATTTCTGCCTTTCTACATTTGACTATGATGTTTTTGTGCCCTAATACATGGTCAATTTTTGAAAATGTGCCATGTAAATGTGCTGAGAAAAAGGTATATTCCTTTATATCCCCATTCAATTTTCTCCAGACATCTATCATGTCTAACTTTTCTAGTAATTTATTCACCTCTTTCACTTCTTTCTTATTAATTTTTTGGTTAGATTTATCCAATTCTGAGAGGGGGAGATTCAGATCCCCCACTAGTATAGTATTACTGTCTAATTCCTCTTGTAACTCATTTAACTTCTCCTCTATGAATTTGGATGCTATACCACTTGGCACATATATATTTAATATTGATATTACTTCATTATCTATAGTACCTTTTAGCAAGATGTAATTTCTTTCCTTATCTCTTTTAATGAGATCAATTTTGGCTGTGCTTTGAGATAAGGATTGCTACCCTTGCTTCTTTTACTTTAGCTGAAGCATAATATATTCTGCTCCAGCCTTTTACCTTTACTCTGTGTGTATCTCTCTGCTTCAAATGTGTTTCTTGTAAACAGCATATTGTAGGATTCTGGTTTTTAATCCACTCTGCAATTTGCTTCTGTTTTGTAGCAGAGTTCATCCCATTCACATTCACAGTTATTATTACTGACTGTCTATTCCCCTCCATTCTATTTACCCCCTTTGTACTTTTACCCCCTTCTTTCACCCTATTCCTCCTCACCGATGTTTTACTCCTTATCCCTGCCTCCCCCAATCTGCCCTCCATTTTTATCACCCCGTCTCTTTTCTTTACCCTTTTCTCCCTTGCTTTTGTCCTCCCTTCTATCAGTCCCCCCCCTTTCCCTTCCCCTTTTGCTTCCCTAAAGAATGAGCTAAGTTTCTTTATGCCAATGAACGTATATGTTATTCCTCTTTGAATCAAATCCAATGAGAGTAGGGTTGAAACAATGTTCACCCCTCCTTTCTTTCCCTCTATTGTAATGGATTTTTTCACCTCTTCATATGATATAATTCATCCTATTCCACCTCCCCTTTCCCCTCCTCTCCATAGACTCCATTTTTAACCCCTTAATTTTTTTTGTATCATCACATCAAAGACAATTTATATTTATACCCTCTGTGTAAAGTCCTTCTCTCTGCCCAAATACATTCACAGTTCTTAAGAGTTATGAGTATTATCTTCCCGTGTAGGGACATAAACAGTTTAACCTAATTGAGTAACCTTCCCCCCCCCCCCCCCCCCCCCCCCCCGTTTACCTTTTTAAACTTCTCTTGAGTCTTGTATGTTAAGATCGAATTTTCTATTCAGTTCTGGTCTTTTCATCAGGAAACATTGAAAGTACCCAATGCCATTGAATGTCCATCTTTTCCCCTGAAATAGAATGCCCATTTTTGCTGGGTAATAGATTCTTGGCTGCAATCCAAGCTCCTTTGCCTTCCGGAATATCATATTCCAAGCCTTGCAGTCCTTTAATGTTGAAGCTGCCAGGTCCTGAGCAATCCTGACTGTGGCTCCATGATATTTAAATTGCTTCTTTCTGGCTGCTTGGAGTATTTTCTCTTTCACCTGATAATTCTGGAATTTGGCTACAATATTCCTTGGAGTTTTCCTTTTGGGGTCTCTTTCAGGAGGTGACCAGTGGATTCTTTCAATGATGATTTTATCCTCTGATTCTATGATATCAGGGCAGTTCTCCTTAATAATTTCCTGTAATATGGTGTCTAGATTCTTTTTCTGGTCATGGCTTTCAGGCAGTCCAATGATTCTCACATTGTCTCTCCTCAATCTGTTTTCCAGATCAGTTGTCTTTCCAATGAGGTATTTCACATTTTCTTCTATTTTTTCATTCTTTTGATTCTGCTTGACTGATTCCTGGTGTCTCATGGATTCCTTATCTTCCAACTGTCCAATTTTAATTTTTAAGGCATTGTTTTCTTCAGTGAGATTATGCACCTTTTTTTCCATTTGGCCAGATGAATTTTTTAAGGCATTGTTTTCTTCAGTGAGATTATGCACCTTTTTTTCCATTTGGCCAGATGAATTTTTTAAGGCATTGTTTTCTTCAGTGAAATTATGCACTTTTTTTTCCATTTGGTCAGATGAATTTATTAAGGAATTGTTTTCTGCAGCCAATCATTGTGCTTCCTTTTCCAAGCTGCTGATTCTTTTTTCATAGTTTTCTTGTTTTGCTTTCATTTCTCTCCCCATTTTTTCTTCTACCTCTCTCAATTGATTTTTAAAATCCTTTTTGAGCTCTTCCAGGAAGGCTTTTTGTTCTTGAGACCTATTCACCTTCCCTCATGAGGCTTCACATGTAGGCAATTTGAGGGTATTGTCCTCATCTGAGTTTGCGTTGGCTTCTTCCCTGTTGATACAGAAGCTCTCAATGGAGAGAGAGCTCTTTTTTGCTTCTTACTCATTATTTCAGCTTATGTATTTATTTTTTAAGTTGAGTTGAGGTCTGCCCTGAGGGCACCAGGGTCCCTGTTTTTGGCTTCTTGTGCAGGGGTATAGGTGCTGTGTGACCAGCTTTTTACTCTGAGGCCTTTATAGTGTGTGCAGTTCGCCCCCCTGCACTTCCTGTCTGAGCGCACTCGGTCAGGCGCCTGATCCCGCCCGTCCTGTTCATGGCCCTACAGCTGGCAACTTGGCCTTTCAGCTGGGGCAGGTAGGTTTTTCCACGGTCCTTCTTGGCCACCAGATTTTTGAGCCAGGTTCCAGGGGCCTCAGTTGTTTGGCTGTGGTCCTCAGCTCCTGCTGACTTGCCTCGACCCCCTTGGCACTGGGCTGCTGTCCTGCGCTGGGCCTCCCTTTTGCCTGAGTCAGACCGACCTTTTCCTGAAGCCTTCTAAATTATCTCTGGTTGGTAGACTGCGTCTCTCTGTCTCTTTGCAGGTTCTGTAGTTTCAGAATCGAACCAGAGGCTTGATTTAATGTTCTTTTTGAGGGAACAGAAGGAGAGCTCCGGCAGCTTGCTGCTTCCTCTCCGCCATCTTGGCTCCCCCCAAGCACTGTTTTTGCTTAACAGAGTGCCTCAAACATAGTAATCACTTAATACATTTTTATAGAGGGGAGAACTAAGGAATGAAATGTATGTGGAAGTTGTGGAGAGGCAGATTTCAGTTCGATAAGAGGAAAATCTTAAGAACTGTATAAAGGTAGGGTGAGATATCTTAAAAGATAATTAGTTTTCTGTCATTGATATCTTCAACTAGAGGCTGGAAAATTTCTTGTCATTGATTAAAAAAAAAAGACCGTGTCTCCCTATCCTTTCTAAGCTAGCAATCCAGTAGACACTAATGGGCTAAATGCTCCTAATGATCATCATGAAGCTTTGACCCTTTCTGTTTCCATTGTAGTCTGGTTAGCTCCTCCTTTGACAGCCTGGTTCACCTTTTCCCTTACCATATTGCTGCTGGACTAAGTAAGCATACCTGATTTACTGTAGCCCTCCTTTGGCTCAGAACTCCAGCCTCTCCTAATAGCATATATAATATTATGCATATGTATATATAAAACAAAATAAAAGTGTCTCTACTATGCTTGGAATCAGAGATGTTTGAAAAGGAATTTCATCTGCAGAGCATTGAACTTTATGGCCCCTACAATTGATATTTTATAATTCTGGGAAAAAAGTATAGTTATTCCTTCCATATCATGTGGGTTAGGGGGTACAGCACCCCAGAAATTGGGAAAATACAAAATTTTGGCTCTCCCTTCATACCAGAGGAAAGTCTGAATTATTATGGTTTTAAAAGATAAATTATGTGGATATTGTATAATACTATACAGTTATTTTATGCATTTCAGAGTTTCTAAATTATTTTTATGTCATCTGCTGACCTTCATGTATCCTCTGAAACTTCAGCAAAAATCCCCCCAAATTCCCATTTAATTTCTTATGTTGACCTGAGATATACTGAAACCATGATGGAGAAAGCTGTGATATGGAAAGGGATAACTGTATTAGCTTATTCTATGAAAAGCATTTAAAAAAATATATATATATTTAATATTCTTGTTATATAATACTGTTTGCCAGAGGAAATAGAATCCCATTATTGGGAGCTACCAAGCATATTGCACATTGAGAAGAAAACAAAGAATATATGAGTCTGAAATTAAGTAAGGGTTAGTAAGTTAAGATGCATGTCTTACATTGGCTTCTTTTAGTTCTCTTCCATTACAAAAATGGCCTTGAAAAATTTCCAAGCCAAAAATCTTACTCCCATCAGGTGGAAAGTTCAAGTAGTTTGGAGCAGCTGGGTGGCACAGTGGATAAAGCACTGGCTCTAGATTCAGGAGGACCTGAGTTCAAATCTGGCCTCAGACACTTGATACTTACTAGCTGTGTCTGGGCAAGTCATTTAACTCTCATTGTCCCGCAAAACAAACAAACAAAAAACCTCAAACAGTTAAAGATGGAAATAGAAGCTGACAGTTGGTATTAACTTATTCATTGGAAGGTTAGGAATAGGGACAGACTTGTGATTTCCTTGGTATAGGGGCATTTCAAAGGAGAAACTTCCTCTGCTAATGGAGGTAGGCATACTCTCTTCAGAGTTTGAAGTGTTTAAGAGTTTGGGAGAGTTGTTTTGAGCAGTGGTGTCAAACTCTAATAGAAAGGGGAGCCATACATAAGGAACCCTGATGCTGCATATTGATTTAGAAAATCACACATGAACATTATCTATATTCTATTGTATTTTTATTTATTTTGTTAAATATTCTCAGTTACTTTTTAATCTAGTTCTTGACCATATTGGGAAGTGTTGTGGCTATGTGTTTGACACCCTTGACCTAGAGCACAGAGAAATTAGGTGAGCTACTCAGGGTTTTGACTACAGATATTCCTGATGTTAAGGCCAATTCTCTATCCACTAGGTCACACTGCCTTTTTATTCATTTTGAAAGAAGATAAAATTAGGCCACCATTTTCCAAATATTTTCTGAATAGGCTACCCCTTAATTACCAAAAGTGGTTAATTAATATGTCTTACTAGCTATGTCTCCTGCCGCTTTCTTTCTTTCTTCTTTTTTTTTTTGTGGGGCAATGAGGGTTAAGTGACTTGCCCAAGGTCACACAGATAGTAAGTGTCAAGTGTCTGAGGCCAGATTTGAACTCAGGTCCTCCTGAATCCAGGGCCAGTGCTTTATCCACTGTGCCACCTAGTTGCCCCCTGCTGCTTGCTTTTTTTTTTTTGATAAACATTTTTATTTGAAGTTTTGAGTTCCAAATTCTATCACTCTTTCCCTCCCCACCCCCTTCCCTGAGGTGGTAAGCAATCAGATATAGGTTATACATGTGCAATTATGTAAAACATTACCATATTAGTAATTTCATATAAGAAAACTTTAAAAGAAAAGAAATAAAAGTGAAAAATAGCATGCTTCAGTCTGTTCCATCAATATCAGTTCTTTCTTTGGAGGTCTATAGTAAGTTTCATCATTTGTCCTTTGGGATTATCTTGGATCATTGTATTGTTGAGAATAGTCAAGGCATTCACAGTTCTTCATCAAACAATATTGCTGTCTCTGAGTACAATGTTCTCTTGGTTCTGCTGACTTCACTATACATCAGTTCATACAAGTCTTTCCAGGCCTTTCTGAAGTCATCCTGATTGTCACTTATAATATTCAATTACCATCATATGCCACAATTTGTTTAGCCATTCCCATTGATGGGCATTACTTTGATTTCCAATTCTTAGCCACCATAAAAAGCTACTTTAAATGTTTTTTGTACAAATAGGTCTTTATCTTTTTTGGGGGATATCTTTGGGATATAAACCCAGCAGTGGTATGCTGCTGCTGCTTTCACCACATCCTCCTTCTCAGGCCACAAAAGATTGTTAAGTTTACAAATAAATCACTTCTTTCAAAGTCTCAGCTATGTTCATCTACTAAAGCTAATAAAACCCACGTTGCCTACCTCCCAAGGTCATTGTGAGAAAAGTGTAGCATAAATGAGAGTTTATTTTCTTTTAGGAATTTTTAAACCAATTTTAATACCAGCCTTGCCACATGCTGTATGGCACTGGATCTATTAGTTTCTTCATCTCATAGATGAAACCCTCAATGTATTCATCTATAAAATGATTGGATAGATAATCCGAATTTTGGTGAGGATGTTAATGAGAATTGAAATGACCAATATATGGGCAGCAGAAAGGAAGAGGGATAGTAATATGAAGGCTGGATAATTCATATAATAGATAATCAGTAATATGTGGAATCTCCTTTTCCCTTATGACTTATTGCAAGATTTTCTCCATAGAAAGTTGGGTATTTGAAGAACATTGTTTAAAGATACTACCATTTTCCCTTTTGCATAAGAAGAGCAGAATCATACTAGCTTGATTTGAACACTGAGGGGAATTTCTTTACTATAATTTGAAAAATTGTATCATAGGTGAAAATGATTTTATTTTCTCAGAATTCTACAGGATAAGATAGAAAATTCTCATTTTTTACCTTATTGTGAAGTACATTTTTTTCTAGCTTGGTTTCTAGTTCATTTTTATTTCTGAAAGCATAGTGCTTACCTAATTTTCCTTAGGGAAAATCTTTCAGTTGGACAAATCTCATATTCAGGTACTTTAGTCTAATAGTCTTGACATCCCTTAATTTTATTCCAGTTCTTTTTTTGGGGGGGGGGTGAGTCAATCAAGGTTAAATGACTTGTCCAGGGTCACACAGCTAGTAAGCATCAAGTGTCTGAGACCGGATTTGAGCTCAGGTCCTCCTGATTCCAGAGCCAGTACTCTATCCACTGTGCCACCTAGCTGCCCCTATTCCATTTCCTTTTACAGCTTTCTTCTAAGATCTCAACTCCCAAACTTTGCAAATCCCAGTTTAATATAAGAAAAACAAAAACAAAAGCCTCCAAACAATGAAAGTAGTCTGAAAGAAGAATGGGTTGTTTTTAATAGATTGTGTAATCAATTGAGTATTTATTAAGCCCCTACTTTGTGCCAGTGTGGATACAAGTCCAAAAGAGGAAGGAAGGAAACAAGCATTCATTAAGTGCCTACTATGTGCCAGGCATTTTGCTATGTACATTATAAATATTATCTCATTTGAACTTCACATGCCTGGGAGGCAGTTGCTATTATTTACCTTCATTTTATAGTTAAGGAAACTGAGGCAAACAGAGGTTAAGTGAATTGCCTAGGTTGTTGCCAGAGTAAGTAAGTACCTGAGGCTAGATTTGGACTCAAATCTTCCTGATATTTGACACCAAGACCATCTAGAAAGTAGAATGTGGAATGTGGAGACAATTTTCACTTGTAAGGAACTAGATGAACCCTGTTATATTGTAAAGGGGATTCCTATTCAGGAATATGATGGTAAAATGACCTTTGTGGTTACTTTCAGATCTGAGATTTTGTGTTTCTTTGACTAGATGATCTCTATTGTCTCTCTTAGCCCTGAAATTTTGTTTTAAGAGTAATTGAATTGGGGCAACTGAGTGGCACATGGATAGAGCACCGGCCCTGATTTAGGAGGACCTGAGTTCAAATCCGGCTTCAGACACTTAACACTTACTAGCTGTGTGACCCTGGGCAAGTCACTTGACCCCAATTGCCTTACCCCCCCCCCAAAAAGAGTAATTGAATTGTAGCTTCAGCCCCAATGTTACACTCTCTTTCTGGAACCCAGCACATACTTTTACTTTCTTTTTAGTTCCCTGTTCCTTCTTCTACCTAGGCTCTGTCCTTTATGGTCTGGGTACTGCTTGTCTTCAAACAAACTGCTCTTTAGGGGATTTACTGCTATTCTTCATTGAAATTAAGGCATCCTTTATCCTGTTTCTGCTTGTACCCTTTATTAGTTGTACTGTTTGAGCACCCACCCCTTCATGTCTCCACTTCCAATTTTTAAGGTATGAGTAATACCTGATTCCACCTAATTGCTCTTGTGTGGGTGGAGTGGGAACTAAAAATCTAAGTCACATTGATAATTTTGTAAAAAGCTCTTTCTTCATCTCTCTTTAAGACAAGAAGAGAGAAAAGCTCAAAAAATTACCTTCCCTGTTCCAGTACTTTAATGGATATATTGCCTTGAAGGAAGCATTAAAATGAGAATTCAGTTCTGTTCAACAAACATTTATTAATCCCCTCTATATACAAAGCACTGTAGCATACCTGTGTGAGATATAGAAATTAATAAGGAGGTTATCAGTACAGGGGTGATTCCTCTGTTGCTGTATCTCAAAAAATCTCCATTTCTGAAGAGGCTGTCCATGAGCTTATGGGATCCCTGAACTCATTAACCACTGATAAAACTCCTGGATTCTGGAGCTTCTGTATACTTCTCTAGGCTAATTCTTGGCTTCTGTCGCATCTGTTATCCCTTATTCTTGTCATGTGATCAGTCCATTTTCTTTGTGATTATACATTTCTTTGATGGTTCAGTGGATAGGGTGCTGAATTTAGAATCTGGAAGACTTGGTGTTTGAATCCTGCCTTAGACACTTAGCTGTGTGACTTCCACATGAATTACTTAAGTCCTGTCTGCTTCAGTTTCCTAATTTGTAAAATGGGGATGTTGTTGTTCATCCTTCATTCTTAAAGAGGACCAATGATATTAGGAGAGTGATGTCTTGATTTGCAAGTAATTGGATTTAAATGAGGCAGGGCTGTGCAAAGTCATCAGCCTCACTCTAGAGTCATCTGAATCCAGTGGCAGGACATGGGTCAGGACAGCTGGAGATGACCCCAGATGTAGAGGAAGTCTTTTTAAGCTAAGGTCTTTTCCAGGCCTCAGTTTGTCTGAGGCAACAATCACTCAGTGATTTAAGGCTAGGTAAGAAAAGGGGCAGAAGATGGCCTAATTTGCCTACTTAAAATAAAAAAGAAATGAATCTGGGAGGGGAAAGATGCTTAGAGTTTCTGGGCAGAACAGAAACAAGTGCTATTTACATACACTCTGAACCATCAAAATCCAAATAATGACCAAGTGAGGCTTGGATTGAGATCTATTATTGGCCAATCAGTGAGAGTCAAAGTGATTTGGGTTTTAGGCATACTCAATTTGCTCCATCTGAATCCCAAATGGGCTTTATCAAAGTCTGATTTTCCAGAGCTCTATTTCAAGAAATCATAAATGAAATGACATGAGACAAAATTAATTATCCCAGTTTTTCCAATATAGAATAGATAAGTAGGGAAGAGAAAAAAATCTAGCCCCCAAACCCCAAGATACCTTGCAAGGTTTAAGCAATGAGAAATTATATTCCTTTGAGAAGAGCACACACATGTGAAGATATGATTCCCCATGTGGACAGAGGGAGAAGAGGGAGGAAGGAAGGAAAGAAGAGAAAGTGTGTGTGTGTGTGTGTGTGTGTGTGTGTGTGTGTGTGAGAGAGAGAGAGAGAGAGAGAGAGAGAGATAGCAAGAGAGGGAAGGAAGAGTATCATTGTCCAATTGGAACTGTCCGCTCAGGTCCCCAGTGGGGTAGCTACTACTTACAGATTGTTGATCATAGTTTGTTCTTGAAGAGGAACAATGACATCAAGAGACTGATATCTCAACTTGTAAGTGAATTGGATATAAGTGAGGCAGGGCTGTGTAGTCATCAGTCCCATTCTCTCCTCCAGAATCATCTGAGTGCAGTGGCAAGACATAGATCAAAACAACTGGCAATGGCTCCAGATACAAAATGGGGATCACAATAGCATTTACCTCCTAGTGTTGTTGTGAGGATTATATGAGATAAACATATGCAAAGTGCTTTGCAAACCACAAAGTATTATATAATAATGAAATTGATATGATATCCTTGATGATCTAGTCCTTCTTCATGGTTTAAACCTACCATATGCTTCTCCATTACCTTCTCAGGGTCATTTACTTTTAATTCTGCAGACACTACTATTTCATGACTGGCAAGCATACAACCTCAACCCTACAACATAGGCATAAAAAGATGGACAAGCCTTAACACTTTTAAGTGATATTTGACAGTTAGGTGTCTTATTAGTGAAGATTATAATAAAAATCTGGCTGTGTTCTTTTTTAGCACTTTGGCTTGAAAGTAGTTAAGAGTAGTACAGGTATGCTTCTATTTCTGACCTCCTGGATTCTTTCAAGAATCAGTTCAAATCCTACTTTCTGCAAAAGGCCTCTCCAAGTTGCCCCATCTGCTAGTACATTCCCCTCTAAGATTGTCTTCAATCAACTTTGCATGTATCTGATTAATATACATGTTATCCCTTCCATTGGAATGTGAGCTTCTTGAGGTCTGTTTTTGCTTTTATTATCCTAAGTGCTTACCATCATATCTGGCACATGCAATTAAGTGATTAAGTAAGTGATTAATAAATGCTCATTTACTGACCGACCAACTCAATACTAAGAGGTGGATTTTTACATGTCAAGACTAAGACATGCAAAGGATCAGAACTTTAAACTGAGGACCAAATAATTCTAGTTACTCTGGAGATAGATATTATTTTGTGCTTACATAACTCACTTGAAGAATCTTAGCAGAGATTTTAATATTTTGGTCCTCCAATATCAAAGTGGCTTCATTGTAGGTTCAGTTGCTTTAATGTTACTTGCTGGCTGGTAGCTTTGAGGGCAGCTTGCAATCTGTCTTTTCTCTTTGGTTATTTACTAACTAAAATTTCCCTATGGTATTAGTGAACTTAAGACTATACTGACAGCTACTTGAGTATTTTAGGAAAATCTCACAGTGTAGCAATAGAAAAGTAACAGCAGACAGTAGTATATACATGCACATGAATGCACACACACAAATTGAAGCAGTCTAAGCATTTTTGCTGATAAAAGAATGGGGGCATTTTTTTTCTATAGAGGCTCAGATATCTGCATAGAAAAAAATAAATTAAGGCCCCCACACAGGTTAAAAAAACTCACAAGGGTTTTTTGGTTGATATGAGAGAAATTTAAATGGTGAAGTTCATAACATTTGAAATTAATAATAAAGAATATAACATATTCTTCAGAACCTATGAATTATCAGACCAGCTTTTATTAACAAATAAGTAAGGAGGTTAAGGGATTGGTGTTTCATAAGTGACAACTGAATGGATACCCCACCAATAAATAGTGTGAGCACAACTCCAGTTCAATGGTATGTGAACACCCCATGGAAGACTGATCTTGTATGGGTTCTGCTTACATCTATCTCAAGGGCCTATGTATTTAAAATTAGGCTCTTTGTTTATAGATTCTCTAGTTTATTGAAAACTTGTGCTTTCCTGGAAATGAATATGATCTTGGTATGTCTTACATATGGAAAAATCCAAAGGGATTTTTTTCTTTGCTAAAGGATTTAGCTATTTTCTGTGCTAAAGTGGGGTGTGTCTCCTATATTCCTGAAGAAGTTCTTAATCTGGGATTCAAGGAGCTGTTTAAAATATTTTTGATAAGTATTTAAAAATATTTATTTCCTTTTTAATGCTATGTATTTTATTTTATGCATTCAAAAACATTATTCTAAGATGGTTTCCACAGGTTTTACCAGACTGAAAAAGGGTCCATGACACAAAAAGGTCAATAAACCCTGCTTTAAAAGTATCAAAACCATTTCCCAAATCTTTACTTGAATAAACATTAATCACACTGGAAAAGAATTTGGCAGCCACCAGATTTTCTTTGTTATAATTACACATAGGGCATACATGATTACATAAGGGGTGGGTGGAAAACTGACTGGAAGATTAACAATATAAATGAACACTGACTATGGTACAGTTGGGGATCAGACTTCTTTTTCTATCTTTCTTTGAGCAAGAAGTAGATCAGGGTAGGTCAGGGCTGAACTTAAGAAATAAAACAAGCATTTCAATAATATGGTAGGATAGAAAAAGATGATTGTCCATGAAACTACAAATCTATTATGTACAATTTGCTATTACTCTTTAATATATAATAAAGTTACCATATAACTTTTTAACTTTTCCTCCCTCCTCCACCCTAGAGATGGCTACTACTAGGCAAAAGTACACACATGCATATATGTAAAACCATTCTATACATGCTTCTATTCATCATTTCTTTTTCTGGATGCAGATAGTGCTTTCCTTCACATATCCTTTGTAGTTAATTTGGGTCTTTATAGTAGTCAAAATAATTTAGTCACTCAAAGTTGTCCTTAAAACAATATTGTCATTACTGTATACCATGTTTTCTTGGTTCTGCTCATTTTGCTCTTCATTATTTCATGCAAGTCTATCCATATTTTTCTAAGATCATTGAGCTCATCAATTCTTATAACACAGTAGTATCCCATCACAATTACATACCACAACTTGTTCAACCATTCTACAATTGGTAGGCATCCTCACAATTTCAAGTTCTTTGACATCATAAAGAAAGCTACTATAAGGATTTTAGAATGCATAGTTTTTTCCTTTTCCCCCTAATCATCATGGGAAGCAAACCTAGTTGTGGTATTGCTGGGATAAGCAGTTTAATAACTTTTTGGGCTTAATTCTAGATTGCCCTCCAAAATGGTTGCATCAATTCACAGTTCCACTGACAGTGAATCAGTGTTCCAATTTTTCCATATCCCCTCCAACATTTGTTGCTTTCCTCTTCAATCATTTTAGCCAATCTGATAGGTGTAAAATGATATTTCAAGGTTATTTTAATTTCCATTTCTCTAATCAAGAATTATTTAAAGACTTTTTCATATGACTATAAGCTGTTTTGATTTCTTCTTTGGAAAGCTACCTGTTCATATCATTTGTTCACTTATCAATTGGAGAATCACTCATATTCTTATAGATTTGACAAAGTTCTTTATATATTTGAAATATGAATACATACAAGTAGAAGTTAGGAGAGAGGAACATGGCTTTTAAATAATAATTAGTCAGCTAAATACTATTTGCAATTCCTTAATTTCTCTTTATGACTTAGGACTTTCAGTGACAGTTGAAGCAATTTGTCCTTCCCATTTCAACAATTATTCTCTGGGTTACTAGTGGTGATTCTCTAGCCCTGACTTATGCTTTTTGATGGTAAATCAAGTCATTAAGGAGAAGATGATGATAATTTAAAGTCAATATTTCTATAATATAGCAAAAAAGGTGATTAAATTGAAAGGGTTAGATTTCAGGAATTATGTGTAGTATGATTTTGTAGCAACAATAGTTAAGATTTAGAGCAGAATGGGATCTTAGAGATCATTCTGAAGTCCAACCCTTTATTTTTAGAAGCAATTAAACTGAAGGTCAGAAAGGTTAAGTGATTTACCCAAAGTCATATAGGTAATTTAAAAACAGAGCTAAGTTTCATGCCTAGGTCTGCTGACTCCAAATCTGGAACTGAGTAATAGATTGGAAAACAAGAGACTTAAGTTCTAGTCCAGGGATTCTTAATTGAGGCATTATTTTTCAAAATATTTTAGCAACTGCACTTAAATAAAATTGGTTTCCAATAGAATTCTATATATGTAATTTAAAAACATTATTCTGAGCAGGAGTCTTTAAGTTTCAACAGGTTGCCCAAAGGGTCCATCACCAAAAAAGTTAAGAACTCAAGGTCTGCCACTAACTTTCTGCGTGACTTTCAAAATATTTAATTTCTCTCAGTTTTCTCTTCCTTGTTTGTCTATAAAGTAAGGGTATTGGACTTGAGATTCATTCTAACCTTAACATCCAATAATTCTATAATCAAGAAAGCATGTTTTCTATCTTAGAAATCTGGCACATACTTCGGTACCATGGACAGCACCATGGTGGGAGCAATTGCAGCTTTATTCTAGCTAGACCACAGAAACCTAGAGAGTACATAAGTTTAAGATGATTGTTTTAGGAGACTGTAATTTAAAAAATTACTACATTGCTAGCCCTTGGACTTTTTTAATGACAGAGGGCAAACTTAGCTTATCACTTAGTTAATAAGAATAATTTATTAAGATTAGAAGCTACTAGGCCCTTCCTCCAACTCAGGGGTGAGTCCCAGGTGATTGGCTCCCAGTCCACTCCTGTTGTATTTCCTCTCAATATGGTCTCTCCAGAAAAACCTCATGGTTTTCTGTATCACTCCAACAAGGTTGGTGTTGAATTTTTCTCCCAACTGGAGAGTAGAATCTGGTGCTTTCCTGACTGTTTAACTAAATTTATCTTAATTGCTTTTTACTTTATTTTCACATCATAACTAATTAGCATTTGTTGAATTTGTATAGTACTTTTTAGATGTGAAAGATGCTTTATAAATATTATCTTTTAAAACCTCATAACAGCTCTGAAATGTAGGTGCTATTATTATCCCCATTGTACAGATGGAAAAATGGCGGCAAAGTTTAAATGACTTGCCCAGAGTTACACAGTTAGTAAATATCTGAGGCAGGATTTGAACTCAAGCCTTCCTGATTTCAGGTGCAGTGCATTACTGATGGAACTACCTAACTTCCCCAAAAGGTGATATGATGGTATGTTGCATGCTACTTTTCCCAAGCACATTTTGTTTTGTTTGCCCTGGACACTAAAATTGATAGTTATGGCTCTGACTATGGGTACTTAGTATATTGCTGGCACTAAAGAAAATATATGTATTTGACTAGGGAGGCACTCAGAAATACTAGGGTTACTCCTGTGACTCATTTACTAGTTAGCCACATTTGAATCTTGTCACTATCCATAGTTTCCAAGTTTGATGAGTAATATTCCCTTAATACCTTTAAGTTAAAGACATTAAACATTCATGGTACCTGAGCTGGCAAATATCTAACATAACATACAGACTTTGAAGACCAAGCATTGTGAGAAATTTAGTGTTTTAATCAGTAAAATGTAATACAGTATATCTGACATTTAATAATAGGCATAATTTTGATATTTGAAAAATCTTGAATGACTCAATTCTCAAGGCAAATACTGTCTTGAGTTTTAGAAAAAAGAGGGATGAGGTGGATTATTAAGACTATAGGCTGGTGAACATGACTTTGATTCTTATAAAAATTTAAAAATTATTATTATAGGGATGCTTTTTAAATATTTAGAAAGGGAAGACAATTTGGCATTAAGATCCAGTTATGCTGATTCCACTCACATCATCTTCATCGTCATCTTTGCGATTTTAAATTTAACAACAGGATTTCTTGTTGGCAGATATGATTTCTGTAGAAATAGTGTACTTGGATTTCAGTAAGAGATTTGATAAAGTCAGTCATGTGGAAGCTACTTCCTCTGATGTATGACAACAACTACTCTTTAGTTTTAGAGAGCTACCTCAGACACTGAGAGCTCAAGTGACTTGCCTAAGGTCAGATGCTAGTATATATCAGAGTCAGAGATTGAACCAGGTCTTTGAAATTGCACTGATGACTCTCAATACTATACACCAGTTGCATAAATTCAAATAGGAATCCTATGGGAGGCATATTGACTTAGGAAACCACAAATTACCAATACCATTATATTTTATATTGATTTATTTTGTTAAACATTTCCTAAATGCATTCTAATCTGACTTGGGCTTGCCAACTCTGCTACATACCACATAATGCTTTTCTTTATAGTGACCTGAAATTCCACTAATTAGAGATTCATTTGGATTAACAAGGAAACCTGAGAAGGTAAAAGGAAGAGGCTAGCAGTAACTTGTGTGCTAGTGTAGATTATAGAATTTTTTTTTAAGGATGTCATTCCAGATTTTTTTGATAAATGGAGTAGTCCTTAAATACTGAGCTGGAGAGTTTTGAAGGGAAAAAAAGTAAAACCTTTCAAGTGAGGCTTTATGAAAGCTGAAAAGCTTCTAATTAGTAGGCAATTTTATACACATTTTCCAAAGTGTGTGGTAAAGCTGCCAATGTTATGTATGTATACATTCTTTGCTTTTTTTTAAAAAATTGCCCACATTCCATCATTTCTTTTACTCAAGTGTGGGGTGTGCTATGTGTATTGGAAGAGGTTGTGATTATTTAATTAAAGTGAGCAGGGGCTGACTTCTTCAGTTCTCCAAGAATAAAGAAAATAGTGGATAACTATTCCAGGAAAGCAGATTCTGGTGCTCAAAGGGGAGAAATGTTGCCTTCCTCTGTTAAGATGAATAGTTAGAGAAAAATCAGTGGTGCACATAGAATTTCATACCCATTAAAAAGCTTCAGGTTTGGGTTGGGGTAGAATAGCCAAGTGGAAGATGACTATATAAAAAGGTTGTCAGCATTTTATACTCTATTTGGGGCAACTAGGTGAGTGCAATGGATAGAGCACCCAGACTAGAGAAAGGAAGACATAAGTTCAAATCTAGTTTCACACTTATTAGCTATGGGACATTGGATAAGTCACTTAATCTTTGTTTGCCTCTTTTCCCTCAATTTTTTTTTTTAGTGAGGCAATTGGGGTTAAGTGAATTGCCCAGGGTCACACAGATAGTAAGTGTTAAGTGTCTGAGGCCAGATTTGAACTCAGGTACTCCTGACTCCAAGGCTGGTGCTCTATCCACTGTGCCACCTAGGTGCCCCATCCCTCAATTTTTAAATGAAGATAATAGCATCTACTCCCAGGGTTATTGTGAAGATCAAGTGAGATAATAAGTGTAAAGTGCTTAGCACAGTGCCAGGCACATAGTAAATACTATATAAATGTGCCACCACCACCATCACCATCATAACTACTGCCACTGCTGCTGCTGCTACTACTATTACCACCATTACCACTACTACTACCACCACTACTGCTGCTGCTGTGCTTCTAGTACTACTGTTGCTGCTTCTGCTGCTGCTTCTGCTTCTGCTGGTGCTGCTTCTGCTGCTACTACTATTACTGCTATTGAAAATCAGTATTCAGTCTCCACTCTTGTGCTAGGTATGAGTTTGCTGTTGCCATCACATACCAGTATAACTTTGGGGATGACATTTAATCTCTTTGGAATTCATTTTCTTCATCTATAAAGTAAAAATATGACTTGATTCAAGAGGTCCCTTCCAGCTCTGTTTATAATTTTTTTTTCTGGAAGTAGGTGTAGTTTCTTTATTTTTCTTAGTATCTTTCTAAAATCTATCTACTAAATGAGAGAGAAGCTAAGATATGCTCAAGTTCAGGGATTTCTCTACCAAGAGGATCACAGGTCCTTGTTACATTAATGCATATGCAAGGTATAAAGTGCTTTGTGCTGTTGAAAAATGTATTGCCTAGGAGGAGTAATGGTATATATATACACACACATATATGTATACATATATAATATGCAATAAAATAAACCATTTATATAACAGAGTTACATAAAGTGTTATATGGGAGTGAGAGGCAGAGAGAATTTCCAAATAGGGACATTTAAGAAGGCTTTCATGGAAGAGGCTGCAATTAAATTGGATCTTGAAGAATGGGTAGGATTTTAACCGACAAAGATGGGGAGGTAGGAAATCTTAGTATGTAAAGAAAGGAGTGAACAAACTTCAGGGAGATGGGAAAGCAGGGATGGTAAGAAAAGAACACTGGATTTTAAATCCTGGCTTTGCCACTTCCTGCCTTGAGAAAATCACTTCACCTCTCTTGGAAACAGTTTTCTAACCTCTAAAATGAAAAGAGACAGTTTAGATGGCCTCCAAGTACCTTTGTGGTTCTAAATCTACACCACCCCTCTGATCCCAATCTTGATTTGTCTGGAGCTCATGAAAAGAAATAGTGTGAGAGAAAGCTTCCAAAGTTGGAACTACTTCTATTCAAATATATTTAAAACTTCTGCTAGTTTCCTGAATTGGATTAATGATCTATATGTATACAGGATTGCCTGGAATACTCAGCTATTGATTCTCACAATCTTTTTTTTTTCTTTCTTCCTTCCTTCCTTTCTTTCTCCCAGTTAACAGTTATGGAGAAGATGAAGAGCTGTCCACATCTTCTGACAGTGATGAGGAAATGATCAAACAATTTGAGATCTCTGTATCCCGCTCACAGAGCTTCCATTCAAGAATACCTGAGAAAAGAATGCAAGCAAGTTCAGAGAGAAAGTCAAAATTCAACCGTTTACTGTCCAGCCATAAAGAGAATAGTACAGAAGCATCTGAATGTGAAGGTATTTTTGCATTAACTCTTTACCTTTGTTTGCAGCAAAGGTATAATTAACTTCTGAGACAATACTAGCCATAATGTTGCATTAAAAAGGATTACATTGAAATAACTAAAGACATAGTTACAGATGAAGAGAGAAAAAGAAGATACATAATGTTTCAGAAGAAGAGAGAAAATACTAATTTGGAGGAAAAAAACAATATTAGAAACAAATTAAAAATATAAACCTAACTCTCATAGCTTTAAATGTAAATGGATTAAACAATCCAATAAAACTAAAAAGTGACATATTAGATAAGAAAGCAAAACCTTTAAAAGAAAACTTGCTTTTAAAAATAAACAAAGAAATGCAAAGAATAACAAATGAGGGGCTGGAAATTTTTTTAAAGTATGCATTAGGTGAATCCCCAAAAGCAAAGGCAGGAGTATAGTCATGTTATCAGACAAAATGAAAACAAACACACATAACATAAAAAAAGGGATGAACAGAGAAACTACATTATGTTGAAAGGAATTATAGACAACAGTCAAATATCTATTCTAAACTCATGCTCTAAAATTGCTTACATCTAAATTCATAAAGAAAAATTTCACTGTAATGCAAGAAGACAAAGTTCAGTAACACATTGGCAGCAGGAAATTTCAATGTTTTTCTCTAAATTTTGGATGTCTGACAAAAAAGATAAAGAAGGGACAAATTGCTGGGGAAACTAGAATTAAAAGACTGATGCCTTTCCCCAAATAAGATTGCTAAAGAATATACATGTTTCTCAGCATCACATGGAACAGTTGCAAAAACTATCTGTGTAGTAGGGCACAGACATATTGCATACAAATGTAAAAAATCAGAAATGTATCACCTTTACACTTCAACACAATAAAAATTATAACCAATGCAAGGAGAACAAAGAAAAAGCTCAGAATCCAAAAGAAGACTTCATAATTAAATCCTAAGTAGTGAATAGATCAAAGAACAAATCACAATAACAATTGATAACTATGTGAAAAAATGATAATGAGAAAATAACAAAACAACATTTCTGTAATACAGCTAACACAGGAGAAAAATTGTATTCCTTCTACCATATATTAACAAAATAGAAAAGAGGATTAATGATTCAATAATACCTTACTATGGCTTTGTGAATATTGAGAACAACTATT
The DNA here is from genome assembly GCF_019393635.1 of Dromiciops gliroides. Taxonomy (NCBI): domain Eukaryota; kingdom Metazoa; phylum Chordata; class Mammalia; order Microbiotheria; family Microbiotheriidae; genus Dromiciops; species Dromiciops gliroides. Next base: position 251,507,561 of record NC_057862.1, read on the forward strand.
TTTTGGATTAGGTAATAGGGATAGGGCTGGAGGGTCTTCTCTAAGTTCCTTTTAGAGTTCTGGTCCAGAAGCTGCCATGTGGCTATGAAGGATTTTGAAGCTTATAACCACCAAAACATATTTCAATGGATCTTGAGATTTAATCAACATGAACCCTGCCTGTAATGGTGTTAATTATCCACTTTATTACCCCGAGAAACTCATCATATCTGTTCTTCAATAGGGAAAATGCAAAACACCCGATGTGCTTTCTTCTAAGTGTATTGACATTATGTGGCTCCCAGAAGTATACAACAGTTCACTATCTGTTATTCCCCCCACTCCTGCTACTTCTTTTCCTGGAATGCACCTCTTGAATGGTGTCTTTTATTCTATGTATTCCTTGTGTATAAGACATTCCTTGTAATATGCTTCAGTCTATTCATGTTGACTCCATGTCTTTCCTTTGCCCCTTGGGTGGCCTGCAATTTCAATTTCTTGGGGATCATGGTGATTCATGATTCACAGTCAATAGATTCACATGATTCACTGAATCAGTAGAATATTGGTGTTAAAAATAGGTTTTTGTTTATTAACATTGTATATATTTATAACCATCTTAGGCCAAAAACATAACAACTTGTATTAAAATTTGTCTCCTTTTTTCTTATCAAGATTGAGTTCACATTTTCTTAAATTAATTTTTTTTGAAGCTGAGTCTTCCCATTCCACCCAAGCTGAAAGTGCAAGGGCTACTCACAGGATTGACTCCATGACTGATTGGCAACTAAACACCAATAGAATTATTTTGTGTGCTCTTTTACAGGCTTTCTAGCAGGGTGGATTGTATCGTATGACTTCTAACTTCCATTCCAACACTGAGATTCTTTGATTTTAAGAAAATGATATACATTTACTGACATATAAATGTAGACACACATATGCACACACAAATGTCCCAAAAGTCTCAGTGCAATTTAGTGCTTAAAATAGACCTAAAACTTTTGGGACACCACATACATATGCAATACATACATGTATGTATCTGCATATTTTATATTCACAATTGCATATAAATGCAATTGACACACAGAGAGACAGAGAAATAGAATAAAGAAGGAGTACTTTTATTGTCTTTTGCAGAAATACTCATTTACTTTCTCTACTGATCATGAGTGAAATGTTTTCTGTGGCATTTAAAAAAAACTTTTGTCTTATATTATAATCTTCAAAAGTTAAACATTAAATATGAAGATTAAAATTAAAGAATGTCAGAGTTGGAAGGAAATTCAGGGTCATCTAGTCCCAGCCATCCTGATACATAAATCTGTAGATGAAAGTGCAATTAATCATGCAGAGTAATTTTATTGTCAAGTATTTTGATTTTGGGGAGACTTCTTCATTTTTCTCCTTTATTCTCTGACTCCTTCTATGTCCATGGTAGCAGGATAGAGCATTAAACTCATCTGTTCATTCTAGAATGAAATGAATGCTCTTCAAATGAATCATAATTCTTTCAAGGCCAGCCTTCCTTATGATTGATTTCCCAAGAAAGCGATCCTGGTTCTTTAATCTCTGGGAGAGGAGTCTGGCAGATAATATAAATTAGAGCCACTAATACAACAAACATTTAAGAACCCAATATGTTCCAGGCATCATGTTAGGCTGGAGATATGAAGTTTAAATATGACATAGTTCCTACCCTCAAGAAGCTTCTTTGAGGAATTAGAGGAATAAATGAATGTTGTTTATCCTTGTTTGTTGAATCTAGGTCACATTTTGGTCAAGGTTTTTTTCTTAATAAATGTTGCATTCTACAATGATATGTGATTTCATAGGACTAGACACTTCATCAGTGTTGACTACAATTCTTCTTATCATTGAGTAGCAGGTCATTGTTGAAAAATTCACTGATTTCCAGCTGATCTCCAAACACAGCTTACCTGAATCTTGTAAAACAGGCATACTGTTAATCACCAGGTCCATAATCAAAGTTTTTCTGGCTTGGCAAAGCTGCTGGGACTTAGTTTTCTTTGACATAACATTGAAGTTGTCTAGGCCACCTCCACATGATAATGAGATGATTGAATAGAACCTTAATGAAAGAAATGTTGCTAACCATGTGCATTAGGGTAAACCATTGTGCCATCTTCTGATAGGTTGCATCCTAATTTTTTTCAAGCAAATGGAGTTATGACTCTCAAAAAGGAGACACTACAAAGAAAATGAGTAGAGACAACTTGTTATTAAGGGTAAAGATCCTATCCCATGTTGCCAAGAAATGATACTCAGAAAAAGAATATAGTCAGGAGAAGACTCCGAACATAAGAATTGTGGGATCTCTTAAATGCATTCTGGTCTCATCATCTGGTCTATGTGGTCTGGGTTATTCAATCACTTTTCCTCCATTTTTTGTTGTCCTTATACTCTCCCCTCATCATCAGAGAATGAAAATGAGGATGTAAAGAAAACTGCAAAAATATAAAAAGAAGCAAATCTATTTAATTTTAAAAGAAATTGTAGGAAAAAGGCTAACCAGAAAAATATGATATTTTCCATCAGAAACACACTAATCTATCACATAGGTCTATGTGGGATACAGACATTTAAGATAACATTGACATTGGTCCAAACCAAATGGATTAAAAAAAAAAACCACCTACTCGGGGCAGCTAGGTGGCACAGTGGATAGAGCACTGACTCTGGATTCAGTAGGACCTGAGTTCAAATCCAGCCTCAGACACTTTACACTTACTAGCTGTGTGACCCTAGGCAAGTCACTTTGGTGAGGCAAGTTTTGCCTCACCAAAAAACAACAACAACAACAACAACAAACCCCACCTACTCCTTCTTAGACTTCAGAGATGCAAATGACCAATGATAGTACTCTAATTAATATCTACTTGACACTTTTTTGATTCCTTTTTAGTTTTTCTACCCCCTCTTCTTTTTTCTTACTCTGCTGTTGTGGCATACCCTTCTTTCTTTTTCATTGAGGAGGCAAATGTTAACTAAAAAAAGGTAAGAGCGGTTGATTCCTTATAAGTGCCTGGTTTAATTCTAACTCTAATGGCTTTCTTTTCCAGAAGCCTAAGGGGTTAATTTACAATTTGCACACATGCCTGATATTCTGAGCTTTATAACAATTGCCCTAACTTTCACTTTTCCTGGAATTTGTAGGCAACTGGTCTCTTGTCACAATAGAGAGTCAGAGGTTTCTGACAGAGCAGGAGTATAACAATGATTGAGAAGGTAAAATTTTCCTTATTGGGTGAGAAATAGTCCACCATATTGATTGCCCTGCTTAAAGGTTTTGAAGAAAATTGGCATTTTTTTCAGAGCAATAGCAATATTCCAACAATTTAGAAAATCACACAGCAGAGTATGAGATCATGCATATCCTCTCTTTTTTAAAGTGTTGTTCACTTTTGACTTTTTGCCTCAGAGGTTGGTATCAATCATTGGGAGTTGACACTCATACAGAATAAACAGTAGTTCCACTGTCTTTCCCAGAACTAACCTTTCTATTGCTCTTACCGTTGCTCATACATCTTGTCTTTCAAAATGTAAGTGTAGACTGTGGGATTGCTTAACAATAGAGCTAAACAATGAGAAATCAATCAATCAGCAGCAAAGGGGCTATGCAGCCTCTCTAACTTGTTCCTCCCAGGGAAGTATCCATTTTTACATTTATAGAATCATGGATATAGAACTGAAATGGGCATTATTTTTTGCTGACTCAGGGATTATTGCATTCCATGTACCTTTTCTATATTGCAGGGTTCAGGTAAAATGCAAAGTGCTTCACATGTATCTCATTTTTTCGTGACAGTGACCCTGCGAGGTAGAACCTTTGGCTGTTACTATTACATTGTTTACATTAGTAAATTTAAGCTTAGGATAACTGTTACATAATAGTGTTGGCAGAAGCAGGAGGGATGAACTAAAGAGCCTTAGTGAGTAGTAGTGATGTTTTCTGTGACATAAAGGAAGAAGGACCAGTCAAAGGAATGGGGAGACATCCAACAGAAGAGAAGATGAAGGGGTAGCTGAAAGTTGACTGAGAACTATTTTATGGGCTGCTACTTGTGAGGAGAATTAGCTTTACTTTGCTTGGCTCCAGAGGACAGATCTAGGAACACTAGGTAGAAATTACAAATTTAGTTTGGATGTAATGACATTTTCTCATAAGTAGATTCTTCAAAAGTGGTATGGACTTTTTTTTTCAAGAAAAATATGGATAATCCATTGTTGACTATGTTGTAGTAGGATATGTATAGATAAATATTAGGATAGATGGCCTCTGAGGTCCCTTCCAGCTCTAAATCTTTGATTCTATGACAACTCTCTTTCAGTGGTTCTGAGAGGACGATGATTCTGAGAAAGTTGTAGTGTTGGAGGAGACCTGAAGAAGTTCATTGGATGGTCTCAGTCTTCTCTGTGATAAAGTAGGAGATTGAATCATGCACTATAAGTATAGAATCTGTGATTTGGGGCCATCTCCAGCTATCCTGACCTATATCTTGCCACTAGATCAAGATGGCTCCAGAGTAGAGTGAGACTTTGCACAGGCCTTCCTCACTTAAATCCAATTCACTTGCAGTCATGACTCCACCTTCCTAATGTCATGGTCCTCTTCAAGAAGAAAAGACAAACAAGAACAGAAACAGCAGCAACAACAACAGCAACAAAAGAGTCAGGGATATGGTCAAAATGTTGAGAGGAGAGAACAAGTTTGAATGAGTAGCTGTAGGCATTAAAGAGATGGGATCATGAGGGTAGCCTAGAAGGACTACTGAATACTTACAAGGACTCAGTGGAGTTCATGTGCTGTGAAGTAATACTAGGGGAAATCAGCTTGATTTTGTAACTTTCATGAGCAATGATCAGCAATTCAGGAGCAGAAGTGAGACCGAATAGTTAAGGTGACCCAGAGACCAGTATTCACAGGTTAGGAGAGCAAGGAATTCTAGGGTTGGTACTATGCAATGATTAAATTGGCATAACTTGTGTTTAAATCTGGATATGAGGGCTGATGTTGTAGTAACTGCATTAAGCTTCAGAACACTGTATCACCTCTTATAATCATTCGAAAGAGTTTGACCTAGCTAAATAGGAAAAATCAAATAGATGATGAATGCCTCTCCTTGAGACTATGATATGTATTTTGATCATAGGATTTTATTTTTTAATTAATTTATTATTTTTTGGGGGGGCAATGAGGGTTAAAGTGACTTGCCCAGGCTTGCACAACTAGTAAGTGTAAGTGTCTGAGGCCCGATTTGAACTCAGGTCCTCCTGAATCCAGGGCTGGTGCTTTATCCACTGTGCCACCTAGCTACCTCGATTATAGGATTTAAAATCTAAAACTTAGAGGAAACTTAGATGCCATCTAGTCCAATTTCTTCAATTTACAACTGAGGAAATTCAGGTCTAGTAACATTAAGGGCTTGTCCAAGATGATACATGTAGTGTCAGAGTTAGGATTTGGTGGAAGATGACATTCTCATAAAAATAAGGAAAAGAACTGATTCCAGTAATTCTTATAAAAACAAAGAAAATAAGAGGAAAAAGATAAACTATATAACTGACCCTAGATCCAGTGGTCTGTCCGCTCTTGTATTGCCTCATCATGTACATACATATATACATACATATAAACATACATACATATATATATACATACACACACACACACACACACATATATATATATATATATATATATATAAAATCTTAGACAAATTCTCGGGGTGAACAATGACCTGGATCTAGAATTGAACATCTGGGGATGAGTGGGCTGGAATTCATCTTTGGAAAATTGAAGAGTGCCCTTAATGACCTCAATTTTCTCCTTGAAACAAAGGGATGCACACACAGACACACACAGACACATATACACATATATATACATACATCACATTAATATTTTCTAGATGATTCTGTATCTTTCTGAGTTGCTAGAGACTGAAAGTTGCTGGTCACCCACAGACAATGGAAAGACACATGGTGTATGAGCAGACTTTCACATTTTTCTAATGATGAGTTACTCAGGGCAAGTGACATAAATTATATAATCATAAAGACATTGTGAATTAGGCACTGTCTCTTGAGTCAGAAGACCTGAGTTCAAATTCCCCTTTTGATGATTTCTGCCTGTATGACCTTGGACAAGTAATTTTACTTTACTAGGCCCATTTCTACTTCTGTAAATTGAGGTAGTCAAATTAGATGCCCTCTGTAGTCCCACTTTTAGATCTATGTCATATGATAGCGTGAATGTCCAGGAAAAAAATGATCTTGTCCCACAGTAAGAGGATGGGATAACCAGTTGGCAGTCTTCATGTTCCATTGGTATCCACATACTGTGAAAAGATTTGGAATAAGGCCCCTAGCATACTGGGTAGAATGACTGTGGAGAATTTATGGGTGGAAATGGAGCAAATTTGTATAGAATGAAGTGTGGATGGAATTCAATCTCATAGAATAAGGAGTGTCAGTAACTCCATTGGTAAAATCATTGATGTATCCATCAACATATTGAAATATTTACATCTAATTTAAGAAAAAAAAGACATTGACTAAATGTTGTCTCACCAAAATCAGTATCATATTTTATCTTAAGTGATGTTTAAGCTATTTGCAAAGCAAATAGAACTATGGTGGGGTGAGGGGGAAAATGACTTGTGCACTTAGCACTGGCCCTCCCCCATGCCTCACCTCTCATTTATTACCTCTGACTTTTAGGATATTGACTCAAATGCCACTTTCTACATGCTTTCTCTCCTGGTTCCCTCAGCTGCTGTATTACCCCAAGCCAAATTTGCTTGTATTTACTTTTTATACACATATAATACACACATATAAATATATTATATATGTACACATGTGTTTTATATGCATGCACACACATATATGCATATTATATATGAATAAACATATTTGATTTATGCATCAACATCTATATCATTATATCTATATAGATCCAGATCTCTCTCTTTATCTATCTCTATCTCTTTATCTCCATCTATTTTATACACACACTCATTTATCCTGATGGAATATAATCTTTTTGAGAGCAAGGACCATTTCATTTTTGTTTTTGGTGTGTCTAGAGCCTAAAACCTAGTCTAGTAGGCACTTGATAAATGCTTGGTCTAGTTAAATACAATTCAATAGGCATTTATTAAAAGAAACCCTAAAATTTTGAAACTTCTGATCCTTATTTTTTTTTTTTTTTTTTTTTTTGCGGGGCAATTGGGGTTAAGTGACTTGCCCAGGGTCACACAGCTAGTGTTAAGTGTCTGAGGTCGGATTTGAACTCAGGTACTCCTGAATCCAGGACCGGTGCTCTATCCACTGCGCCATCTAGCTGCCCCTGATCCTTAGTTTTTTATGATAAAAATCTCAAAGATGATTCTACAGAACAAGTTTCTTTACCAATTGGCAATTAACTCTTCATATATTTAAGGCTAGAGTACATATTTTAATTTAAATGAATGGTGAGATTGTTTTCTGTAATTGTTGAGAGTGATTTGCCATCTTTTTTCTTCCCCCTTACCACTTGACACGACACACTGTATATGCTCTTTCCCAGCAGTCTTCTCTCTTTTCTGTCATGGAAAAGGGTATGTAATATTAGTATATTTCTTCCACATTCAGTTATGAATAGCTTTTCAATGCTTAATGTAGCTTTAAAAAATTCCTCTTATTGATCTAGGTATTATCACTGTAGGAATTAAAGTCAGGAGACAGTGATTGAGAATAATTTCCTGGTTTGGTTAGGTTTTGCTCTGAAGGCCTGCTGTGTGGCTCATGTGTTGATGGATACCCCACTGTTTAAAAAGAACATTTCAGAGTTAATATGAGAAAGAAATGAGTCTGATAATTAGAAACTTGGAAGAGAATTCAGTTATATAGGGTGTCTCCAAAGTCTTAGTTCAGTGTTAAACTTAACTTATCGTTAGTTAACTAAGATTTTAAGTTTTACTTAACACTAAACTAAGACCTTTGGAAGATTCTGGATATCTTGAATGTTTGTGTATGTGTTCCTCTTTATTTTCCTTGTTTTTATAAGAATTAAAAAAACATCTTTTGTGGCCGTTATTCTAATGGTTTTAGCATGTGGAATAAATGCATTTGTAAAAAATCTCATGATAATCTATGGAAATGATTCTAGGATGTCTGACCTAAGGCAACATAGGTAACAAAACAACCACCCAATTTTTTTGTTGTTGAGGGGCAATGAGGATTAAGTGACTTGCCCAGGGTCACACAGCTTGTAACTGTCAAGTGTCTGAGGTCGGATTTGAACTAAGGTCCTCCTGAATACAAGGCCGGTGCTTTATCCACTGGGCTACCTAGCTGCCCCTCCCATCCAATTAAAAAAAAATCAAATAACCTCTGAATTTTTGCTTAAATAGGTATTTATTGTTCTTGAGAAATAGCTTTGAATAGTGCATAGAGGATTAATATTGTAGTGAGGAATATCAAAGGTCAAGTCCTGCCTCTGATATGTACTAGTTGTGTGGCCTTGGTCAAATTATTTTATTCCTCTTGTTACCCCAGACAACTCTCTATGACTCTAAGTTACAAAAAAGTCATTGACATTCATACAGTTATAAGTGCATTTAAGTGGAGGGACTTTCTACACCAAAAAATTCCCTAGACATACACAATAAGTCACACTTCTGTACAAACACACTGCCTGCTCAACAGTCTCTAGGTTCTTTGCAAAATATAGAAGTGTGAAACAATCTCTAACCTCAAGAATTCTAGATGGAGATATGATACATGGATCAAAATAAAAGCATAGTAATATAGGAAAACATTTAATTAAATGAAAAAATATATGGCATAGATTATAAGGATATTTGGATGATATCAGAACAGGAGCTCAATGATAGAAGTAAAAAGCTGGATTTGAAGGATTTGAAAGAATGAATAGTTAGCCAACTAGCATTTATTAAGTGCCCACTATGTGCCAGGCAGTGTGCTAAGTGCTGAGGATACAAAGAAAGGCAAAACAAAAAAAACCCCAAAAACTGAAAATAAAATAAAATATTCCTTGCTTTAAAAAAAGTTCACAGTATAATTGGGGGAGACTATGCATACAACTAGGTAAAACCCAAGACATTTAAAGGATAAATTGGGGGTAGTCTTAGAGGAAAGATATTAAGATTAAGGAGGCCTGATTAAGGCTTCTTGCAGAAGATGGGACTTTAGCTGACACTTGAAGAAAATGAGGAGTCAGAGATGAATGTGAATAATTCCAAGCATAGTGGATAGCAAGTTGGGAGTTGGGAGATGGAGTGTCATATGTGAAGAATAACAAGTAGGTCAGTGTCACTGTCTCACATAGTATGTGGAGGGTATAAAAAGTCTCAAAAAGTAGGAAGAGGTCAGGTTATGAAAAGTTTTTACCCCTTTAATTTTGTTTTTGTTTTTTTATTTTTTTAATTCTATTTTTTGTCAATTACATGCAAAATGTTTTTTTAACATTTGTTTTCTTAAAATTTTGATTTCCAAATGCTCTTCCTCCCACTTTCCCCTCTCCCCTTCTTGAGAAGACAAACAATTTGATAGAGATTATACATGTGCAGTCATGCAAAACATTTCTATATTAGCCATGTTGCAAAAGAAAACACAGAATCACCCTCCCCCAAGAAAAAGAAAGAACATTTTAAAAAGTATGCTTCATTTAAATCTGAATTCTGATACTAAGTTCTTTTACTGGAGATGGATAGTTTTTTTCAGTGATGAAACTTGAACAAACTTGATAGGTATGATATGGTACTTCAGCATTGTTTTAATCTACATTTCTCTAATAAATAGTGATGTAGAACATTTTTCATATGAGTATAAATAGCTTTAATTTCTTCTTCTGAAAACTGCCTGCTCATATTTTCTGACCATTTATCAATAGGAAAATGACTTACATTATTATAAATTTGACTCAGTTCTTTATATATTTGAGAAATGAGGCCTTTATCAAAGGATAGGGGGACCAACCAGTAGGCTATTGTAATAATTCAGGCATGCAGTGATAAGGGTTTGTTCCAGCATGGTTGCAAGGTTAGAAAAGAGAAGGGAACATACTAGAGAAGTTATAAAGGTAAACATGATAGGACTTAACAACTAATTGGATTTGGGAGGTAAAAGGCAGTGAGGAATCAAGGAAGATCCTTACGTTGCAAGTCTTGTGACTGGGAGAATGATGGTACTCTTTCTGGTAATAAGGGATTTAGGAAGAGGAGAGAATTTAGAAGAACAACATGAGAGAAGTTTGGGATAATCATGGCTATTTTGTTGGTACAGTTTGGGAGCAGAGAGAAAAAATATAGCATAGGTAAAATGGAGTAAGAACTTGACAACATATGAAAACTCTAACAGTGGGGTCTTGGTATTGAAAGTTGGAGTCTATTAAAGGCCGTAAGTAGAAATTGAGAGAGATGATAAAAGCAGTGAATTCAAGGTGAGGAGGTCCATAATCACAGGCCTTGTTTATCTCCTGTGTATTATCATTAACTTTTGGTATCTTTTCCTATGGATAACTTTGAGTATATGAAGAGAGGGATAGTTTGATAGTCTCTGGATTCAGCCAAAGAATAACTTTTAATGTATTTCTAATAGTTTAAAATAAACATGCATTCTCCATACTTATGCTGTTGAATAAAATTATGCCTCTGTGGGACATCTGCTATGATGGAGATCTTTGTGATGGAATTGGGACTTTTCTACAATATTGAGAGAATCTTATTTTAAACTTTGCAATAAAAATTCCCATTCCACAGTTAAATTTACTCCTTGATCCTATAAATCACTCTTTTTCTATGATTAAATTTGGGTCACATAGGTGGTATTGATAGGAGCTGGGCTAAAGAGATCTTAGGTGTTTGTCAGCATCATTGCTAATTTCTACAGCATAAACAATGTATCAAAAGAAAAACATATTTTAATGCTTTTGAAATTATCTTCTTATTTCAGATTTAGACTTAGATGGATTAAGTCAACCAAGCTATCTAGATAATCTCTCTAATGGAGAAGATGATCACATTTCCGTGGATTCAAGAACAGCATCTGAGAGTAGGGATGTTGGAGAGCAAAGAACCGGTAAATATGCAACCATCTCGACTCATAGCCTTGGTGTGCCAGCTACAGGAAGAGGTCGGGAGATAGAGACATCCTTTAGCAACCCAGGCTTTGAAGAACCTTATTCTACTGACACTTCCTCAGCCTGGAGTCCAGAGGCAAGTTATCAATTTTTATAAAATATTTATTATTTTCTGTTTTTTATATCACCATAGTATCCCACATGTGTTTTAACCTTCCCCTTCTTGAGAGCCATTCAATATGACAAATAGAATTTTTCTAGAGGAAAAAAAGTCAGTACAACTTATTGATTCATGAAGAAAGTTCAAGAACATGTGGTAACACCTGTTGACCTCCCAAATCCATGAAGGGATGTCTTTTGATATCTCTTCATTTGAGTCCCATTTTATCTTTATAATTTTGTTTCATTTACTTCTGGATTTTTGGTGTATGGTTATTCTTTTCATTTACATTGTTGCAGTTATAGTGTATATTGTTTTCTTGGCTCTGTTTATTTCACTATTCATCAGTTCATATACATCTTCCCTTGTTTTTTTCTGTATTCATCACACACATAATTTTTTACAGCACACTAGTATTCCGTTACATTCATGCATCACAATTTGTTTAGCCATTCCCCAGTTGATTGACATCTACTTTGTTTCCATTTTTTCGCTATTACAAAAAGGGTAGCCATAAATATTTTGGTGTATAAGGGGACTTTTTTTCTTATTGATGGCTCCCTTGACATGTAAACCTAGTAATGGAATGTCTGGTTCAAAGGATATGGACATTTTAGCCACTTTATTTGCATAATTCCAAATTGATTTCCCAAATGAGCATACCATTTCAGAGCTCCACCAACAATGTATTAGGGAGCAGCTAGGTGGTGCAGTGGATAGAGCACCAGCCCTGGATTCAGGAGGACCTGAGTTCAAATCCGGCCTCAGACATTTAACACTTACTAGCTGTGTGACCCTGGGTAAGTCACTTAACCCCAATTGCCTCACCAGAAAAACCAAAAACCAAACCAAAACCAACAAACGAAAAAACCCAATGTATTAGAATGCCTATCTTCCCACAATACCTCCAAAATTAACTATTGCCATTTTTTCCCAATTTGCAGTATATGAGGTGAATCCTTGGTATTGTTTTGATTTACATTTCTCTTGTTATTAGTGATTTGGAGCATTCTTTCATTTGATTATGAATGCTTTGAAGTTCTTTTGAGAACTTTTAATATCCTTTGGACATTTATCTACTGGGAGGAGGGCTATTAGTCATAAATATATTATATATGTATAATATCAAACCCTTATTAGAGATATTTGACAAAAGGATTTTTTTCCCCATTTGATCACTTCAATTCTTTTTCTGGATACATTAGCAATATTATCTTTGCAGAAGATTTTCAGTTTTAAACAATCAAAGTTTTCTATTTCATCTTTGAAATTACTTCTTTCTCTTTTTAGATAAGAAAACATCTATTACCCATAGCTATGAGAGAGATATAGTCTATTTCTCTTTTAATTTTTAAATAGTATGGTCTTTAATAATAAGTTTACATATCCACTTAGAATGTATATGGAACATGATGTAAGATGTTGGTCTAAGCCTAATTTCTGCTAGACTGCTTTCCAGTTTTCTCAGTAGTTTTTATCACATATGTCATTTTCCCTTGGGTGATTTGTATTTTCCCTTTCATCAAACATTGTGTTGTTGAATGTTATTGTTTCTCAATTTCCTTTGTCCATTTTGTTCCATTCATCTACTACTCTATTCTTTAATAATAGACATGTTTGATGACCACTGCTTTATGATATAGTTTGAAGTATGTTTCTTTTTTGTTCTTACTAATTTTCATCATTTTCATTGATATTTTAGATCTTTTTTTCCAAATGAATTGTGTCATTATTTTATCCAGATCATTTAAGTATCCCTTTGATAATTTGATTGGCATGCTATTAAAAGTATAAATTTATTTTGGTAGAATTGTCATTTTTATTATATTGGCACAGCCTAGATATGAACACTGAATATTCCTCCAGCTATTTAGGTTGTTCTTTATTTCTATAGTGAGTGTTTAATGATCTACATAAATCTTTTATGTACTTTGGAAGGTTTATTCCTAGATATTTTGTAATTATTAGGAATGGTATTTCCCTCTCTAATATTGGATCTTGTGTTTTTAAAATTATTATATAGAGATGCTGTTGATTTTTGAAGATTTATTTTGTAGCCTGCAACTTTGTTGAAGGTATTGTCTCAATTAATGTCTTTGCTGATTTCTTTTGATTTCTCAGTCAAACCATTATTTATCATCAGTAAACACATAGTTTCATCTCCTCCTTATCTACCTTTATTCTTTTAATTTTTTTCTCTTGTCTTATTATTGTTAGCATTCCTGAACTTTATTAAATAAAGAGACTGAGTATCCTTGTTTCACTCCCATATGTATTGGAAAAGGTTCTAGTGTATCCCCATTGCATATGATACTTGCTTTTGATTTTAGAAAAATACTTTTTGTGAATTCAAAAACGGTTATTCTATGGTACTTCAGCATTGTTTTAATCTACATTTCTCTAATAAATAGTGATTTAGAACATTTTTCATATGCTTTGGAGTTTTTTTTAGCTTAAAAGAATGTTGTAAAAAAAAAGAATGTTGTACTTTGTCAAAGACTTTTTCTATATCCATTTAGACAACAATGTAGTCATGAATATTTTGGTTTTTAATATGATTAATTATGTTGATTGTTTTTCTAATGTTAAACCATCCTTGCATTCCTGTTGTAAATCCCACTTGATCATAAGTAATGATTTATTGGATACACCACTGTACTCTGAAAGAATTTTGTTTAATATTTTTGAATCAATGTTCATTAATGATATTGACTTATCGTGTTCTTTCTGTTTTATCTTTCCCTGGTCTAGGTATTAGGACTATATTTGTCTCATAAAAGGATTCTGTTAGGGTGCTTTCTTTCTCAATTTTTGAGAATCATTTGTGTACTATGGTTACTGTTCATCAAAAGTTTGATAAAATTCTCCTGTGAATCCATTTGATTCAGGAATTTTTTCCTCTGATAGATCCTCTACAGATAGATCTATTTCCTGGGTTATTTAAGCACCCTATCTTGTTTTCTAAAAGGTTGGGTATTTTATATTTTTTGAAAGCATGCCTCTATTTCTTTTGTGTTCTCAGTTTTGTTAGCATGTAATTAAGCATATGCTCTAAATGTTCTTTTTATTTCCATTGGTTTTGTTATGATTTAACCTTGCTCATTTGCTAAATTATTGCTTTCCTTTTCTGTTCTTTTCTTTGTAATCAGATTAGTGAAGGATTTATCAATTTTATTAGTCTTATCCAAAAAGAAAAAACAGGCCATTTTAAAAGAGATAATCAGGGAAACTCCATTTTGATAAAGAGTACCATAGAATATGAAATAATATAAACATTTATATAGCAGGCTTCTCTAATAAAGGCCTCTCTTCTCAAATATGTAGGTAAATGAGTCAAATTTATGAAAATAAGAGCCATTCCCCAATTGATAAATGGTCAAGAGATATGAACAGGTAGTTTTCAGAAGAAATTTAAGCTATCTACAACCATACAAAAATGGTCTAAATCACTATCGATTAGAGAAATTTAAATTAAGACAACTCTGAGGTACCACCTCACACCTACCAGAAATCACAAATGTCAGAGGAGATGTGGAAAAATAAGTACAGTAATGAACTGTTGGTGGAGTGGTGAAGTGGTTCAACCATTCTAGAGAACATTTTGTAACTATGCCCAAAGCATTATATAAAATTGTGCTTACCCTTTCATCTGATACCTCCACCGTATCTATATTCCAAAGAAATAAAAGAAAAAGGAGAAGGACCTCTATGTACAAAAATATTTATAGCAGCTCTTTTTGTAATGGCAAAGAATTGGAAATTAAAGGGACATTCATCAATTGGAGAATGGCTGAACAAGTGTATCATTTTGATGGAACAGTATTATGCTATAAGAAATGATGAGGGGGAGATTGGTACCTCTGAGCCATGTGCTTTGTGACTATCTCCCCATGAGAAGTCCAAGAATTTGTTTCATGGTTTCCCTCCCCCCTTCCCTTCCCTTGTCCCTAAATAAACTACCACCTTATTCTAACTGCTTTTGTGTGCAAGAGGGTATAATTCTTTAAAGGGGAATTCCTAAGAGCCCCAACCCCTAACCCAACCCGTACCCCATTCCCCATTTTGGTGCCCGAACATCTGAAGGGACACAGGAATTTCCTCTTTCCTCTTGGCACACAAAACTGCGGGGTGGGAACCTCCCTTCTGGGTTTCCTTTATCCCTCTCCCACCTAACTCAACCTCCCATTTGAGTCACAGAGAGGTAGAAAGAGGATCAGCTTTCACACACAACAGTGGAGGGCAGCCTGAGTCTCCCTCCCTCACTGAAAGCTCAACCAGATGTCTGGACCATGCTTGGCACACAAAACCTGGAGGTAGGGCCCTACTTTCTGGGTTTCTCTTCTCACTCTCCCACCAGACTCAACCTCCCGTTTGAGTCACAGAGAGGTAGAGACGGTCAGCATCTTCATGACAGCAGAGGGCAGCCTGGGACTCCTAGATGTCCAAACCACGCTTTGACCCTCAGACTACACGTTTCTGGGTTATCTCAGATTAAAGAGAAATTGGGGAGCTACTCAAAGAACCCCACAAAGTTCATAGATGGCTTTAAGTCTGTGACACTGGAGTTTGACCTTTCCTGGACCAATCTGCAAATTATTCTTGCCAGCTGTTGTACCCCTGATGAGAAAAAACAGATTTGGGACCTGGCGGTACAAGTTGGGAATGAACACTGGCAGGTTGGAAATTGAGTTGGGGTCCCTGGATTTACAGCTGTCCCAGTTATAGAACCAAGATGGAACTATGATAACAGGGAAGACAGGGCTTGTAGAAATCACATGGTCACCTGCCTGGTTGAGGGAATGAGAAGGGAGGTTAAGAAACAAGTCAATTATGGAAAAGTGAGGGAGATAACACAGGGGTCTGACAAAAATCCTGCTGTCTTCATGAGCTGCTTAGTGGACTCTCTGAAGAAATATACCAACCTAGACCCCCAAAGAGATGTAGGAATAACTGTCCTTAATATTCATTTTATCAGCCAGTCTGCTCCTGATATTAGGAGAGAACTCCAGAAGTTAGACTGGGGTCCCCAGATCCCATCCTCACAACTCCTTGATATTGCTTTTAAGATTTTTAATAACAGGAACTTTGCAGTAGCCAAAGAGAGAGAAAAGATGGCTTGTGCCCACTCCATAGACCAAGCTGCTATAATAGCAGCAGCCATAATCACATCTGCTACCAGCAGAACTCCGAGTGGCCGAGATTCTGGCAGTTGCAGTAAACCGGGACACAGAAGTGGGGGATGCCGTACAAAGGTGAGGCCAGCTCTCCTACCTCTTTGTCTCCAGGGCAGCACCCAAGAGATCGGCTTAGCAAAATTCCATCACTCTGCAGCTTGCTCTCCTGGCCAGCACCTTGTCAGGCCCATGGCCAAGCTGGACATAGGAGGCAAGCCTAGGAATGGTTTTGGGGCGACCTCTGTCTTACTCTCTGGTTCAGGTCTTAGCATGCAACGAAGGCACAAAGTTGGGATGGGATAAAAGGACTCTAAATGTAGACAGACACTGCCCCTCACAGAACTAGGCTTTGATCTGATTACTTAACTTTAATAAATCAGTCCACACCCTGTCCTGCATTCAGGCTTTCCTGCTTCCACTGGAAAAAAAAAAAAAAGGAGTCATACTTTACTCCTGATCTGATAAAGTCCCTTTTCGGTTTTGCTCTGGTCAGTTTTCATTTTTTTTGTTTAAGTCTGTTCCATCTAGGCTCAAGGATTCATGGCAGATACCCATTGTGCCTATGTGTCGCCTCCCACCCTCTGGATTCTCTGGGCCCCTCACAGCTCCGTGCATTCCAGGCCTTCTCCACTTCTCTCCCCTCCTCCTCCCTTGCACCATGATTTCTTTGACCCCCAGTCAGCACGAAGCAGTTTCAGAAGAATCTTCGTCCCCTTTCCTTATATATAGAGAAGTGGGGAAATGTCATGGGGTGCAGAGCACCCCAGAAGTTCTCTGGGGTACATCAAAGAATCTTCTCCTTGAGAAACTAAACCAGAGGACAGATACACCTAGAGAGATAAGCGGAACCAAATCAGACTGAGCCCTTCATTCTGGTCTCCCTTAACCCTGGGGAGATAAATTTGGGTGTGGCTGTGGTCTTTGTGTCCTGAAGAGAGATCTATAGCCACCCCTCACCCAATTCCTCCAGTCCCTACCAGTGGGAGATGGTCCTCCCTCACTAAAGGAACTTTCCACAGGCACATGGTCCACCCCCATCAGCCCCTTATAAAAGTACCTGCTGGTCTCCTACTCGAGGAGATTGGTACCTCTTAGCCACGTACTTTGTGCCTATCTCCCCATGAGAAGTCCAAGGATTTCTTTCATGGTTTCCCTCCCCTCTTCCCTTCCCTTGCCCCTAAATAAACTACCACCTTATTCTAAAAAAAAAAAGAAATGATAAGGGGAATGATTTCAGAAAAAAACATGGGAAGACATAAAAATTGATGCAACATGAAATGGGTGGAACTGGGAGGTGATTGTATATAGTAATAGCAATATTCTAATTGTGATTGGCTGTGAAAGAATTAGCTACTCTGATCTATACAATGATCCAAGACAATTTTAAACAACTCATGATGAAAATTGATATCTACCTCCAGACAGAGAGAACTGATGAACTCTGACTGCAAACTGAAGTATATATTTTCACCTTTATTGTTTGTTTTGATTATTTGATGATGTGGTTAATATGGAAGTACATATTGAATGGTTTCAAATGTATAATGACTATCATATTGCTTGTCTTCTCACTTGGTGGGGGAGAGACTGGAGAGAGGGAGAGAATTTGGAACTCAAAATTTTAAAAAAAGTTTAAAAATAATAAATTTAGAAAAGATTTTAAAATATTATTAGTTTTTTCAGAAAAATAACTACTAGTTTTAAAAATAACTTCTATGTTTTTGTTTCCAATTTATCCCCATAATTTTAAATATTTGTTGATGTAAACATTTAAAAATAAATATTAAGTTTATTACTCTCTTTTTCTATTTTGTTAATGTATGTTCATAAGGATATGATTTCCCTCTGAGGATTGCTTTAGCTGCATTCCAGAAAATTTTGTATGTTGTTTTATCATTACAATTTTCTTTTACATATTTGTTCATTGTTTCTATGATTTCTTATTTGACCCACTCATTATTTAAGATTTCATTGTTAAGTCTTCACTTGAGTCTGTATTTTTTGTCCATGGTGCTTGAATCAGTTTCTATTCTTATTATAAAATGTTATATTTTTATCATGAAAGTATTTTATTATTTTTCCAGTTACATCTAAAGATAGTTTTCAACATTTGTTTTCATAAGATTTTTTGTTCCAATTTTTTTCTACCTCCCTCCCTTCCCTCCCCCTTCCCCAAGTCAGAAAGCAATATGATATAGGTTATATATGTACAATCACATTAAACATAATTCTGCATTAGTCATGTTGTGAACAAAGAATCAGAACACAAGGAAAAAAACCTTCAATAAAGAAAAAACAACAACCAAAAAGTATAAACAGTATGGTTCAATCTACATTCAGAATCCACAGTTCTTTTTTCATCAGTCCACTTAAGACTTTCCAGGTTTTTCTGAAATCTGCCTGCTCATTTTTTCTTACAGCACAATAGTATTCCATTACATTCATATACTACAACTTGTTCAGCCATTCTTCAACTTATGGGCATTCCCCGAATTTCCAGTTCTTTGCCACCACAAAGAGAGCTTCTATAAATATTTTTGTGCATGTGGTTTATTTTCCCTTTTCTATGCCATTTGGGCATAGTTCCAAATGACTCACCAGAGTATTTGGATCAGCTTACAACTCCACCAACAATGCATTAGTGTTCCAATTTTTCCACAGCTTCTCCAACATATAAAATTGTACATAAAGGATATATTGACCATTTCTGCATTTTTATATTTTTTCCCAACATTTCTGTGCCCTAGTAAATAGTCACTTTATTTTATTTTATTTTATTTGGGGAGGGCAATGAGGGTTAAGTGACTTGCCCAGGGTCACACAGCTAGTAAGTTTTAAATGTCTGAGTCTGGACTTGAACTCAGGTCCTCCTGAATCCAGGGCTGGTGCTTTATCCACTGTGCCACCTAGCTGCCCCCATAAATAGCCATTTAAAAAAGAAGTTCCAGGCCTCACTAAAAACAAAAGAACAAAAAACCAAAACAAAACAAAACAAAAAAGAAGTTCCATATAGTGTGGAGAAATATGAATATTCATTTGCTATCCTATTTAGAAGATACCATACATCTTTTAACTATTGTTTCTCCAGTAATTTGTTCAGTGCAATAATTTTCTTTTTGTTTATCTTTCTGTTAGACTTATCTAAAACTGATAGAGGGATACTTAAGTCTTCTGTTACTATTATGTTACTGTCTATGTCTTTGTAAAGCTCAGATAATATTTCCTAAATTTATGAATTTAGATGCTAAAGCATTTGGAACCTCTAAGTATAAATTTATTACTAATATTGGTTTGTTGTCTGTGGTACATTTTAGCATAACATGGTTTCCTTGTTTATTTTTTTTAATTTTGTTTTTGCTTTTTCTGATATTAATTATGATGTGAATACCTGCTTTTTTGATTTACTTGATCCATAGTAATTTCCCCCCATGCCTTCAGTTTTATTTTATATCTCTCTCTCTCTTTTTAAAATGTATTTCTTGTAAAAACAGATTGTAGGGTTTTAAAAATCCATTCTGTCACTCTTTTTCATTTTATTGTATTGTTTAATCCATTCAAATTTAAATGCATGAGTTAGGTTTTTATTTTCTTCCATCTGTCTCTAAAATTGGAGTTTTTTATTTTATGATTTTTGCCCCTTTTCTGGTTTAAATACAATATTATATTCCTTTGGTTACTTCAGTCTTTTTTAATATGGTCCTATTTCCAGTGATCCTCTTTTCCTTACTCCTAATCCTTTGTTTTCATTTGTTACCTTTATTTCTTTATGTTTTTTTATTAGTCCCTCTTCCCTGCTTTTATCTAGTTATTTATTTCTTCCCCCTCTTTTCTCCTCCCAGTCAAGTATATTCTCCCTTCCTCTCCTCCCCTTAATTTAGTCCTGTTCATTAGGTTTTTTACATTTCATTTTGGTGACCTTTTCAAAAAAAAGGGATTTCCCTCACACTCTTCATTATCCATCTCTCTTTTGGTTTACTCTATATCTTCATTCTCTGATTCACAACCCCTATATAACCATTTAGTGTCACTCTTTTCTCTGTATTCTACATAGTGACAACTTGCAAAGTATCCATTCTAGGCTCTGCCCTCTAGGTGATTTCTGCCCCTGTCATGTATGGCTTGTTGTATGGATTCCTTTTCCACTGTGCCTTACTCTCGGAGGAATGTCAATTATTTCAGGTGTCAGAGAGAATCCCACCCCATGGTAGGGTACCCCCCAATGTTCTATCTCTCTCCTCCTCCCCTACATTTGACTCCTCCCTATGCTCATGTCCTCCCACTCCTCTATGTTCCAGTTTCCTCTAGACGTTCCAACTCCCTGTGTAGCAGGACAAGTAGACTTTTCAGGCACCAGAATCCCCAGGCCTCCTCCAGTGTAAGGGTTGTATTCATCAATTGAACCCCTTCCCACCTCCAAAGCATTTTTCATCTTTCCCTTCCCTTAATTCTTCTCCATCCTCCTTACCCACGCTCCTATAAGCTTTTCTCTTTCTGAGACCACAGAGGTCATCTTCCTCTCATTGCTAGTCCTTGATTTGATTCTGGAGCATCACTCATTCATTATCTTCCTCTTCCCCTGCTGCCTTTTATGTAGTCCCACAAAAGAAGCATTCACTTATACAGAGGGTATTGCCAAGTTCTGTCTATAATGCCCGTCTACATCTTCACTATTACCTACACCAGATTTCTTCTTTCACCCTTGTCCCCTCCTTGTATACATATAGAAAGAACTAGTGCTGGTCTCTCTGTTTTCACTCTGTTGTTATTGTCTAAATTTATTCACTCCTCCTGCATTTCTGTTGTCTGAGGTGTTTGAGGAGCAAACAATCTCTTCAGTTTTGGTTTTATTTCTAAAAATGTTTCAAACTCTTCTTTATTATTGAACATCTATCTTTTGTCCTGTATGATTAAGCTCAGATTTGCAGGATATGTCACCACTGGCTGCATTCTGAGTTCCAATGACCTTTAGAACACATTATATTGTCTCCCTTTTCTGGTGGGCACAAAATAGTCTGTTATTTGAATGTCTTTTCCTTTGTATTTGAAGGTCTTTCTCCTCATGACTTGCAGAACTTGTTTTTAAATTGAATAGTTAAATTTAATCACTATGTGGTTGAAGTAGCCTTTTTTTTTTTCTGAAGGTGATCCGTGAATTCTTTCAATTGGAATTTCATTTTCTATGTTCAAAAGTTCTGGGAACTTATCTTCTATTATTTCTTTTATTATGTTAAGGTTTTTTGTCCTATCATCATGTTATTCTGGGAGATCTATGTTCTTGATGTTGTTTCTATGTATCTTGTCTTTGATATGTGCAAATTTTGCTTGTAGAGTGAGCATATTTTCTTTTAATGTTCTTTTTTTTTTTGCTTCTTTTCTATGTTGTCCTTCACTTCTATATTTGCACTCCCAATCTATTGTTCTTTCTTTTTTACTTTGGTGAGGCTTGCAATCGCAATTTAAAATTTTCTATTCTACTCATTATTTTTTTTTCCTGTGCAAGACCTAAATTCTGCTTTCATAATTCTTATTTCTCTTTTTAAACATCCCAAGAACAGTGTGTTATGTTTTCATAGTCTCCTGAAACTCCAACAGGATCCTCTGTCTCATCATGTGTTGATTCATTTTCCTTCATTTTGCAGTATATGTTCAGAGGCCTGAACTTGTTTACTAAATCTGGAGGCCATATTTCCTTTTGTTGTTACTGTGTTGTTTTTTTTTTTTCCTGTTGATTTATCTGTTTATGTTCAAGGTCTTTGAGAATTCTTCTTTCTGAAATCTTTGGTACTTTCAGTCTTCTTCCCCTCTCCCCTTATTTTCCTTATTATTCACGTCCTGACTCCCTTCCTTCTGATTGTGGTTTCCTTGGGGGACAGATCTCAAGCATCTCAACCTTTTCCCACAGGATGCAATTCACTATTCACCAGTCTAAGTATCTTCCCCAACTGACTTTTGTGTGATCAGAACTTGTACTGGTTGGGTCCTATACTCTTTCCCTCAAGCTTGGTAGAGTGCTACACAGTTCCCCATACCCATTTGTCTTTTCCTTGTCACACTCTTTCTGTTACCAAGTTCTTTGCACAATTCAGAATCTGCTTTTCCCCTAGAAGCACTTCAGAGCTTTGCAGCACTTGTGCTGCCAAATTGTAGCCCCTGGCATTCTTTTGCTCTTGAAGAGTTGTGACCAAACTGGCTATTGAGTCCTGAGTAAACTTCCACAGCCTGGAGCTGGGGTCTCTATGACACTGGAAAGAGGGAAAAGGGTGTGAAGTGCCAGGCTGGGTTTTGAGGTAGGCCTGAACCTCTGTGTTTTCTCTTTGGGTCTGCTAATGTGATTTGCAGCCAGTAGCATAGGTGCAGGGCAGCAAAGGGGTGCTCAGAGAACTCAGGATCAGTGAGTGTCAGTTCCTGGGTTTTTTAACCTTTTTTGGATTCTGGGTGTGCTAGACTATGGAAACAGCTAAAGTTTCTTTATTTTTGGCCCATAATTACTGTCTTGGAGAGGTTTGAGAGGTAGTGGGGTTGAGAGCAAATGTCTACTTCTCTATCTGGTTGCTAATCCAAGTTTTTAATTTTAAGTCATTTCCTTGTGATGCAGGAAAAAAATGTATATATATATATGTATATACATATACATAAACATATATAAACATATACATATGTGTATATTTTCCTAATGAATGAGTCACCATCCTTTCTGTCGAGAAGAAATATAAAGGAGGCAGTAGACCACAGAAATCTACTAAACATATTTTCTTTAGTTCTTATTCAATAGAGAAATGTCTTATAATTATTCTTAATGGGAGCTTTCCCTTTCTGATTTCACATATAGCAAACTATAATTTATTCAGAATTTATGAGTAATATAGTATATATGTATTAGATATTTCTGGTTAATTAGGACATCTACATATACTATATATGAGCAAACATTTTTCAAAGAAAAAGGGCAAAATAAAAGAACAACTAGAGCTAAGATGAATATAATTTAATTTTTTTATTTATAAGACTTTTGAGGCTTTTCAGGATCTTGGTGTCATCCATATTATCATCAGTTTTTATACAGGACCATAGATATAAATGTGTCAGGGAATGGACCGATTCGTAATCACTAAGTGACATATCCCCCCCAAATTGTTTCATCTTAATTTTTCCAATTCACATGAAAAATGTTCCCAATCACTAATGGAGAAATTAAAATAAAACAGCTATGAGATTTCACCTTATCTAATCCAATAAACATTTATCAAGCACCTATTATGTCTCAGATACTGTACTAAGTTCAAAGGGTACAGTGAATAAAAAATAGGCAGTCCCTGCCATTGATGAACTTATAAAGGTGACAATATACAAATAGAAGCAGGAAAGAGGGAGGGGGTGTTAAGAGGGAGAGGATGTTAAGAGGGAGAGGGATGAAACATTAAGGAGTACCTGGCATGGGCTTATCTTTTTGACAGAATTGAAATCAGGCATGGCAGCAGATGTAAAAAAAAGTGATCTGAGAGTCTTGTTTCTCTGTTCTCTATAAAGGAAGGCATTGGGAGGAATTTGGAACTCTGCCCTCCAGCCCTATATTTAGAGGAGACAGGAGGCTGAAGGAGATGGAGTCATTCAAGGCTTGAGTTATCAGTGTCATGGCGATCTTAGAAGTGATCCTATGATAAATAGGAGGGACATCTTGTAGAACTGAAGCCAGTTGATGCCTCACTACTCCTTGCCTTTTCATGAAAGTCAAATGCAGAATGTGTACCCCAAACTGGTGATTTGAGTTCTCTGGTTGTTTGATTTGGGGGCAAATGGATATTAAATGTGTTTGTATTGGCTCCATTTGGTGAACTTTAGGATTTTCCTTCCATGAAGATTCAGGGGCTACTGCAGTTATTTTATGCTATGTAATGAAAAATTATGTGTAATTTAAAATTTTAAGTTAACTGGATGATATAGTTCAAGACCTTGAATACAGTTATAAACCATATGCATATTCAATCTAATACATAGGACTCATTCCTTAAAAATTTTAATGTTCAACAAGATAGTCCAGAGAATAGTTAATTTCATAGAAATTAATTATAAATGAGTGTTAGGCTGAGTGATATTATAGTGATTTTTTTGTGAGGTTAGGTAAAATTTATTTATAATGCATTAATGATACTTAATTGTAATGCATTAGTGCTCTGATCAAATAATGTTGGTCTGAACAACCTTCTGTGGGATATGTACAGACACAAAACCTAACCCTAACCTTTTATTAGGAGGGTGAGTAGGGTTTATTTGACTGAATCAACTTATTTGATGATTCTGTGAGCTTTGCATGAATTTTTTATTTATACCCATTCATATAATCATATCAATAGCCTCAGTTCTGGGATTGCTAGGTGGCACAGTGGATGGATCTTTAGACCTAGAATCAGAAAGACTTGAGTTCAATTCTATCCACTTACTAATTATGTGACCCTGAGTCTCTTTGACTTTGTCTGACTCAGTTTCTTCATCTGAAAAATGGGGATAATAATAGTACCTATCTTCCAGGATAACATGTGAGGATAAAATGAGAATATTTGCAAAGTGTCTTGCAAATCTTCAATTACTATGAAAATATTATTATTAACCATCTCCATGTCTTGGCACCAGCTTTCTTCCCTGCCTGGAATGCTCTCTCTCTCTCTTTACTACCACTTCTTGACATCAGTAGCTTCTTTAAAGACAGCTCAAATTCTCTTTTCTGTGGGAGCCTTTCTCTGTCCTAACCCCCTGACTCTTATTCTCTAAGGTTACCTTCCTTCTGCTCTGTATGTATCTTGTTTGTATCTAGTTTTCTATGTGTTGTCTCTCATATTATTATGCAAACTCCTCAAGGGCAGGGGTTATTATTTTTTTAAATAGGAGCAATTTAAGTTTATTTGACTTTGACATCCAGAATCTATAAGAGACTTCTACAAATTTGTAAGAGCAACCAATATCCAGAACTGTAAAAATAAAATATATTTTAATAACAAAAAAGGAATGACAAATTTAAAATGTGAAACATTCAACATCATCATTGATCAGCCTCTTCCCAAAGTCCCTCCTTGTTGCTTATTTTTTCTAGGCAGGGGTTATTTTTTATGGTTTTGCTTTTCTTTATATTCCCACTTATAACAGAATGCCTCATACCTTGTAAGCCCTTAGAAGATGCTGGTTGATTGATATATTAAATTCCTGTGTCAGTGTACTAATGATAACAAAACTTGCAGATTATAGCCAAATAAATGAAATGACAGTAAAGTATTGATTTAAAAAATGTGTTAAAGGCACATCCCTCCAAAGGCCACTACAGTACCTGGAGAGTGGTGTGTGTGTGTATGTGTGTGTGTGTGTGTGTGTGTGTGTGTGTCTTGTAGAAAAGACAGAAAACAGCTTCTTAGCTCTGTGGCTATAACTATTAAAAGCAATTATTCATGCAGAAACACAGAGCATAAATGGGCATATAAATAAAATGCAACTCATAATTCACCATGTGTCCCTGATAAGGCTAAAACCAAATCTCAAGCAACGTAATACATAGGAATTTTTTTTTTTGATGGTGGTGGTGGCGGTGGTAAAGGCTAGCTTACCACAAAAAAAGATGTTTACCTATTGATTGATACTGTGCTATATTCCTTTGAATGCTATATTCCTCTAAATTGACTGCCTTTAGTAACCTCTCATTTAAATTCATTGTGTGGCTTAATAGAAGACCTTGTGTTGAGTGGACTAAGTGTTCTCAGACACTGAAAATATCCAAACATCTCTTTGTGCCATTTAACTGGACATCTATTTTGAGACAAAAACTGTAATTTGGTCCTTCTACAATAGAACTTCAAGTGCAATTTTGAAGCTGTTCCTGTAACTACCTGTCTTGGAGATTTAGTTCTTCTTGTAAGAATTGATTTGTCTCCTAACTGTATTAAGTATTATGCCGTCCACTGGCCATCTACGTTGTATCTGAAATGTATTGTAAGTACATATAACGTGTGTGAATATAGATGATATCGATCATATCTTACTAAAAAAACCCTTTTAGTTCAAAAGAAATCCATAATTTTAATATTGACTCAAAGGTTCATATCTTAAATCAAGCAGCCAATAAATAGAAATTTACTAAGTACTTATTATTTATTAAGTGCCTATTAAGTAAGATAAGTGTTAAGAGTACAAATACATAATACAAAATAATTTCTTCTTCCAAGGACCTTACATTCTCCCGGAGAAGACAACAAGTAAACATTTAAGTATGGTAAGAATACATATAAAGAGAAACAAAAAATATAAATGAATACAAAGTAGTTAAACCCATTGCAGTTTTTGAAGGAGGGCTAGCAGTTGGAGAGGTAATGAAGTACTTCTTGTAGAAAGTAGTACTTGAGTTATATCTTGAAGGAAGAGAGTTCTATGAGGTGGAGAGGAAGCAGCCACCTGTTGTAGAGATGGGGAGGTGGGGGAAACTGGGGGGCTTGGAGGTAGAGTGTGGTGTGTGAGAAACAGAACTAAGGTAAATTTGGATAGATTGATGAGAGGGGGAGGGGGAGTAATGTACGATGGAGCTGGAAAGATACCTGGAGATCAGGTTGTGAAGGACTCTAAAAGCTAAATAGAGGAGTTTTACATTTCATTCTATAATCAGTAGGAAGTTATTGAAGGTTATTGAGTAGGGTATTGACATGTTCAGATCTGTGCTTTAAGGAATATTACTTTGAGAGTAAAATGGAAGTTAAAATAGAATAATGAGAGATTTGGGGCCAATTTGGAGGCTGTTGCAATAACAGAGAGGACATAAATTAAGATATGTAAGTAGACACAAGTGGTCTGATGTTTAGAGCTAGCAATGTTAAGATTTGTTAACTTATTGGATTTTCAGGCTGAAGAAATGATGAGAAATTGAAGATAATTCCAAGGTTATAAATCTAGAAGACTAGAAGAATAATTGTGCTTTTGACAAGAGAGAAAGAAATCTCAAAATATCAGAATTAAAAGGAGCAGATATTGATTTTGGTTTTGTAAGAAGCTTCTCATGTTGCATGATTATCTATTAGATAAGCAAGAATTAAAAAAAAGTAAGGCTCTTCCCTTATGAAAAGAGGCCAAGTAATCTTTTTTGTCTCAGATGGAATGCTTAGTGGTAAAGGAAATGGGAGGGTGCAATACTGAATGTGAATATATGAAGAGTCAGGCATTTTAGGTCTCATCTTGACTTTCTGCTGTTTGACTTTGATAAATTAATGAAAATCTGCAAAACTGGGTTAAAAATACAAAGATTTACATTCCAAAAAGGTTCATTAGTGGAATTAAAGGTACTTTCATGAGAGAAGAATCTCAAAATGCCAGGTGAAAGGTAAAGCACATTGAAAAAAACTAATCATCTTGGATATTCTTGGCACCACAAGACAATGTCTCTTTAGTCAACCCAAGAAGATACTTTGTACATCCTCCTTAAATACACTTCACATAGACTCTAGGCAGAGCACAAATTCCTTAGGGAATTGAGGCTCATTCAATATTCTTGGAACTGTTATGGAGTCCTGTCCATTAATTTCCCCATGAGATTTCCCAGGCTGAGTGAAAACTTATACACAGTTAATTATTCTGAATGGATGACCTGACAGGTTTGTTGTAGACAGACTCATTAGCTACTGAATTTTTATCTTGGCATTGGAAAAGATAAAAAGGTCTATAAATGTTAATTAATCCTTAAGAGCAGGAAAAATAAAAGGACATGAAATTAGAGCCATAACTAGGCATATTTTCCCACAGGGCAAAAGTAGGTGTATAGTTCGTGGTGGTAGGAGTGGGAGATAGCAGGTAGCAGAGGACATTTTGACTTTGGTGGGTACAGTGGTGCATGGAGTTCAGGTAGTCTGGTTCTCACCGTAAGAGGACAGGTAGGGTAGGAGAGGGGCATGATAGAGATGGGGAAGATGGGAGGGGTCAGGATACAGGTGAGATGTGGGGAAGGATTCCTGGTTAGAAGTGAATTCCCTGGGAATCCAGTACTGATTATGGGAGTGAAATTCTAATCAGTAATTAAAAAATATTTATTGCTTTTGAGAAATTATGATGAAAGCTGTGATGAAAGAGGGAGATAATATAAAATAACAACTGACATTTATATGTTTTAACCTTAGCAAAGTTCTTTGCATCTACAGCAGAGTGTGTGAATTATGTAACACATGTGTAACATGTTTTTGGTATTGATGATTTATGTGTAGTTTACATGAAGTGATCTCCCTCCTACCTGATACTGGCTCATTTCCTTTATTCATTATTATTTTCAGGTTTTAAGGTAGTCAAAGATTATGCAATGATATTTCCTCATAAATGACTAAAATGACTATATTTTTCCATTAATTAATCAAATAGGTCTGAGATCCCAGCCACTTTATTAAATATTATTTATTAAATGACTTAGAGAAGCCTCTTTTCCCACAAACTTAAGCTCATCTGTCTCTCAATTTCAGTCCCTTTAATCTCCTAGTCTTAAATAAACATGCGGTTTTCTGGCTATACAATTTATTAGTGTATCAAACAATAAAACAAAGCACGAATAATTATTTATATGTAACAACTATGATAGAGATAACAAGTATAGTCTGGAGACAGTTCTACCATTCAGCTCTGTCATAATAGTAGTTTAAGTCTCTTCAAAAGGAAGTCATTCATAATTTTTCTTTGTAAGATAAGAGGTAAACTCAATTGTCTCAGGAAATGCCTCTTCAGACTTTCCATAATGGACTAATCACTCAGTTTCTCAAAGAAGTTCTTTTAGTCAATGCTTTCTGTCTGTCTTTCTGTGTCAGTTTCTCTCTGTTTCTATTTCTGTCTGTCTCTGTTTGTCTCTCTCTCTCTCTCTGTCTCTGCAATCTCTCTCTAGAATTCCCAGTTAAAGTGCTAGTCTCTTCAAGTTTCCATTCCATCTTTTTTATTTAATATTTTATTTTTCCCCAAGTTACACATAAAAACAATTTTAACATTCATTAATTTTTTTTGTAGTTCCAAATTCTCTCATTCTTCCTCCCCCCATTAATAAGGAAAGCAATTTGATATAGGTTATACATGTGAAGTAATTTTCCCATGTAGGAATGTAAACAGCTTAATATAATTGAATCCTTAATAATTTTTCCTTTTTGTTTACCTTTTTATGCTTCTCTTGAGTCTTGTACTTAAAAGTCAAATTTTCTATATAACTCTGGTCTTTTCATCAGGAATGCTTGAAAGTCCTTTATTTCATTGAATATTTATTTTTCTCTCTGAAGGATTATACTCAATTTTGTTAGGTATGTGATTCTTGGTTGTAATCCTTACTCTTTTGCCCTCCAAAATATATTCCAAGTCCTCCTGTATTTTAATATGGAAACTGCTAACTTTTGTGTTATCTTGATTTTGACTCCATGACATTTGAATTTTTTGGATGCTTGAAATATTTTCTCCTTGACCTAGGAGCTATGGAATTTGGCTATAATATTCCTGGGAGTTTTCACTTTGGGATCTCTTTCAGGAGGTTATTGGTGGATTCTTTTGATTTCTATTTTACCCTCTGCTTCTAGACTATCAGGGCAGTTTTCATTGATGATTTCTTGAAAGATTATGTTTAGGCTCTTTCTTAGATCATGGCATTCAGGTAGTCTGATAATTCTTAAATAATCTCTTCCAGGTCTGTTTTTTCCAGTTTATTTGTTTTCCCCCATTTTCTTCTATTTTTCATTTTTGTAAACTTTGTTTTATTGTTTCTTCATGTCTCATAAAGTTATTAGCTTCCACTTGCTCAATTCTACTTTTTAAGGAATTATTCTCTTCAGTGAGCTTTTGTACCTCCTTTTCCATTTGGCCAATTCTACTTTTTTTTTTTTGTGAGGCAATAGGGGTTAAGTGACTTGCCCAGGGTCACTCAGCTAGCAAGTGTCAAGTGTCTGAGGCTGGATTTGAACTCAGGTCCTCTTGAATCCAGGGCTGGTGTTCTATCCATTGCACCACCTCGCTGCCTCCCAATTCTACTTTTTAAGGAGTTCTTCTCTTCAATTTTTTTTGTGTATTTTTTCCCACTTGGCCAATTCTGCTTTTCAAGTCATTCTTCTTTTCATTGGATTTTTGTATCTTTTACCATTTGGCCTATTCTCTTTTTTAATGTGTTATTTTCTTTAGTATTTTTGTGCCCCCTTTACAAAGCTGTTGACTGTTTTTTTCTCATGATTTTCTTATGTCTCATTTCTTTCCCAATTTTTCCTCTACCTCTCTTGGTTTTTAAAATCCTTTTTGAACAATGGCCTGAAACCAATTAATATTTTTTGAGGCTTTGGATATAGCAGCTTTAACTTTATTATCTTCTTCTGAGCTTGTGTTTTGATCTTCCCCATCACTGTACTAACTTTCTGTAGTCAGGATCTTATTCTGCTATTTGCTCATTTTCTAGCCCTTTTCTTGACATTTAACTCTATCCTAAAGTGGGGCTTTGCTTCTTGAATTGAGGGGGAATGGTCCCAAGCTTCTGTTTTTTTTTTGTGCAGCTGCTTTCAGTGATAATTCTAGGGACCTGTAAGTTTGTGGTTCTTCCAAGGTGGTATGATCTAAGGAGACATGTATTTACTAATCTCCTGGCCTATGCTCTGGTCTGTGAGTAACCACAAGGACTCTTTTCCACCCTGGAACTGTGACTAGGGTCACAGATTCCCTGTGACCATAAGCTTTGGTGTGCTAGTGTTCCTCCTTGATTTGGGACTGAGACCTAGGATTGTGACCCAGATACAAGTATGGGTAATGCAATAAAGTCTTGCTTTTGGTACCAGCAAAGGGACTCCTATAATCTCCTTTTGACTGGTTGTATGACACCCTTACCATCTGTGGACTGAGAGGTCCAGAAACTGACATTGCTGCCACTGATTCAGTCACCCCCAAAGCTACTGCTGGTTTGCTGGGGGTATACTCTCTGCTGGACTGAGCTCCACTCTCACCCCAGTACACAAAATCTTTCCTGCCAGCCTTCTAGGTTGTCTTGAGTTGGAAAATTGTTTTGCCTCATCTTTTTGTGGGTTCTGTTGCTCTAGAATTTTTGAGGTGCTATTTAAAGTTGTTTGGAGGGATTTTGGGAAGAGCTCAGGTGAGTCCTTGCCTTTTATCTGCCATCTTGGTTCCACCACCTTTCATCCCCTTTTAAAGACAAAGTAATAGTCTCTGCAAGACATACTATTGAAGCTGGTGTTACATTTCTCCCTCAGGATAGAATTTTTAGTCCCTTGGAGAATCACTTGGAGTCAATTAAATCCACCTTAGTACTATGTACAGTAAACATATCACAATGGAAAATGCCACTTAGCAAGGTATATGTTTAATATAGTGAAATAAATATATTTCCACACATGCATACACAAAATATAATGCATGCATATATTATATAATTACTTTCTTTTTTTTTTGCGGGGTAATGGGGGTTAAGTGACTTGCCCAGGGTCACACAGCTAGTAAGTGTCAAGTGTCTGAGGCCGGATTTGAACTCAGGTCCTCCTGAATCCAGGGCCAGTGCTTTATCCACTGCGCCACCTAGCTGCCCCTATATAATTACTTTCAAGGAGAAAAATAGCAAAACAACACTGACAAGTAAAGTAATAGTTAAGTATGATAACAATATCTGTATAATATTGTACATACAAATAGAAAATACAAAGAACTGTTATATGTAATTAATCAGGAACTTGATATGGCTGTAAGAAGTTCATTTCTTCTGTTTCTTCTGCCATATTATAATTTATGTTAGATAGATAGGTTGGATGGTTCTCACTCTGTTGTAAACAATCAATCTTTATATTATGTATCATATATATATATGGTAATGGTTTTCCATAGTTATCATACTAGTAGCCTGAACCTGATTAAAAAGTAGTTAGCAAATATTTAACAAAAGTAAATAAACATATAATACAACAGAAATTCTGCTTTTATTTGAGTTTGACAGCACTGGTTTAGATTCACTATAAGTCTTTCTCAATTCTATGAATTGTCTTTTGACCCTTGGTACCTCTATAAATAAGGTTCTAGGCAGAATGCCTCTGAATTCAGCTCTCCACCTTGTCTGGATCAAAACTTTCCTTAGTTATACATACAATTGTTAAGTTTCTATTTACAGTGTCTGCTTAACCACAGAAACACTTCTTTAAAGAGCTTTCTGTGCTGACTAGGAAGGTTTATTGTCATTGAGATGCTGTTCCAATGCAGCAGTTTCCTTTTGAACATCTTTTAATAATTCTTTTGTATTAAGGTATTTAAGTATCAAATAGTAAGGTATTTTTATATTAAGGTATTTCAGATTTCAACTATCTCTTTATATCCACCACATGAACATCTTGATTAAAGTATCACTATGTCTTTGCATGCCTCATTTTCCAATTTTTTATACATACAAAAATATATGAAGTTAGGGTTAGAGTGATTTCCTCCTTGACATTTCTGCAGTTTATGATATTGTTGATTATTCTCTTGTCTTTGAAACTCTCTTCTCTCTAGGTTTCTTTGTGTGTGTGTGTGACACTGTTCTCTTCTAGTACAACTCTTATCTGACTGACATCATTTTCATTATACTTTGCTGGACCTTCTTCCAAGTTGTGCCTCCTAACTGTGTGCATCTCCCAAAGCTCTGTCCTTAGCCTTCATATCCTCTCCGAGCATACCATTCCCTTTAGTCATCTTATCAGCTCCCTTGGGTTCAATTATTATATCTATTTAAATAATTCTCAAACTTATTTATTCATCCCTTTCAAATCTCCTGACCTTCATTCTTGCATTTCCCCCCCCCTTTTTTTACCCTGTGGGGCAATGAGGGGTAAGTGACTTGCCCAGGGTCACATAGCTAGTAAGTGTCAAGTGTCTGAGGCTGTATTTGAACTCAGGTCCTCCTGAATCCAAGGCTGGTGATTTATCCACTGCAGCACCTACCTGCACCCCCATTCTTGCATTTCTAACTGCCTGTCTGACATCTCAAACTTGATGTCCTATTGACATCTTGAATTCAACATGTCTAAAACTGAATTAATTATTTCCCACTCGCTACCTCCTCTTTGCCTACTAATTCCCCTATTACTGTCCATGGCACTGCTCTTCTCTCAATCACACAGCTAGGTGCCATTCTCATCTCATCACTCCCTCTCATACCCCATATCCAATCTTTGCAAAGTCTTGTTGATTTCACCTTTGCGACATTTCTTGTATGTGCCCTCTTCTTTCTTCTGCCACTGCAACCACCCTGGTACAGGCCCTTATCACTTCATTTCTGGAATATAGCAATAGCCTGCTTGTTGGTTTCTTTGTCTCAAGTACCTTTGCAATCCTAACAATTCTCCACTCAGTTGTAAAAGTCATCCTTCTGGGGCAGCTAGGTGGTGCAGTGGATAGAGAACTGGCCCTGGATTCAGGAGGACCTGAGTTCAAATCCGTCCTCAGACACTTAACACTTACTAGCTGTGTGACCCTGGGCAAGTCACTTAACTCCAATTGCTTCACCAAAAAAAAAAGCCATCCTTTTAAAGTGGAAATATGACCAAATCACCACCATCATTCTCCATTGAACTCCAGTGGTTCCCTGTCACTTCCAGAATAAAATTTAAAATCCTCTGTTTAGTTTTTAAAGTTCATCAAAACTAGACCCCTTCCTGCGGGGCAGCTAGGTTGTGCGGTATATAAAGTGCTGGCCCTGGATTCAGGAGTACCTGCATTCAAATCTGACCTCAGGTACTTGACACTAGCTGTGTGACCCTGGGCAAGTCACTTAACCCCACTGCCCTGCAAAAAAAAAAAAAGAATATAAAAACTAGACCCTTCCTGCTCTTCCAATCTTCGTACACCTTATTTCCCTCTTTGTACTATATGAGTCAGTGACACTGGCCTTCTTGCTATTTCCTGCACAAGAATCTTCACATCTCATCTCTGTACCTTTGTACTGGCTGTCTCCTAAGCCTGAAAATGTAATCCCTCTTTGTTTCTGATTCTTAGAATCCTTAATTTCCTTCAAACACCACTTTCTATAGGAAGCCTGTTTTGATCAATCAAGTTATTAATGCTTCCCCATCAAAAAATTACCTTGTATATACCAATGAATTCCTAATAGACTATCTGTTTTTTTGAGGGGAATGGTGAATTAATTTTTTTCTTTCAATCTTAGGTCTCTAACATAGTACATGGCACATAAAAGGTGCTTAATAAATGCTCATTGGTTCATTGACTTAACTAAGTCACTAAGGCATGATATGAACCCAGTTCTTTCTGAAACCCAGTCTAGAACTCTGTCCAACAGAGAGGATTATCTCTGTTGGCCAAGAAAAAAAAAATTCTGTATTATCCATGACATTTAATTCATCAAGCAATGTAATCAAGAACAGAAAAAAACTTGATATTTTAATAAGAACTGTGACAGTTTACCAGTGGGAAGGCTTAACTTATCTTCCAAAGACTCTTCTCTAGTATTATTTATGCATATACATATGCATGTCATTTTTATTCAAACCAATCTCTATAGCAACCACTTTTATCACTTGAAACTTACTCGGATAAATGTCCCTGAATAGAAACTCTTATGTGCTGATATGCTCAGAGAAAAAGGATATGGGAAGCTTTTCTCTCAGTCTGCAAGAAACTTCAACTTTTATAGTAATATATTTTGGGTCCTAAAAATTAAAATAACTCATAAAATGTAGAGAGAAATTCATGCTTCACCAAGGCAGAAGGAAATGTCTATAATTCATGGTGTAAAGAAGAGTCTAAACAAACAAAATTTTTGTTAGCACATTGATACATATAAAGACTTTCATAGATTTTGTCTGGATTTGTAAATAGGAAATGTACTTTTTTGATGAATTTATTAGTGAACAGTATCAATGGTAAGTTTCAGTGTTTGGGAGAAAGCTAGTATTAGACCCTGACCAAACATTGGCTTACTTCACCAATATAGATTGAAAATGTACTTGATAATGTACTGTTAACACAATCATTTTGTTGGTCATATTTAAAATGGTAGGGTGGACATCAAGAAATGACTATGATGTAAATGACAAAAGGCATTGTTAAAATAGATATATGGTTGCATATCTCTGTTTATATTGTTTTCTTTCCTGGGAGACCAGTAAGATTGGACTCCTCAAAATAAATGGAGTCATACAGGAGATATTTGTCTCAGCTATACTTGATTGGATCAGTTCGGACTTGTGCTCAACTTCTCATACTTTGGAAATGACTTCAGAAATTCATGGTGGAGTCAATGACTGAGAAAGAGCCATGCCTGATTTAATTCTATGTTAATATCTAAGCAAATAGGCCAGTCTCAGTTGTATTGGATAGCTCTAAACTTTGTAGACTCTATTGACTATTGAAAAATGATAGATTTGTTCCCATTCATATCTTAATATTCTGCTTGTCACAGGAGCAGGATGGATTCAATGTTCCTCGCTTCCCTCCCAGTGTCCGTGAGCCTATCTCAAAGTGTGGGGACTTAGATGTCATCTTTGAATATAATCTTTCTAGACAAAAGCTTGCAGTGACCATCATAAAGGCCCAGAAGATTCCAGATAAAGACCGAAGTGGTGCCAATGCATGGCAAGTACACACTGTACTGCTTCCCAGCAAAAAGCAAAGGGGTAAGACCAGTGTTCAAAGAGGGCCCATCCCAATCTTCAAAGAGAAAATATTCTTTAGTAAACTGGAGCCTGAAGATTTGGAGAGTTATGCAGTCCGATTCCGTCTATATGCCGTACTCAAGATGAACAGAGAGAAGATGATGGGAGAAAAATTGTTTCACCTTAGCCAGTTGCGCCAAGAAGAGAAAATGAAAGTGACTTTGGTTTTGGAGCCCAGGAGTAACATGAGTGTAAGTATAGTGGTGTTAGCCAATTCAAACTATTTTACTAGGGGAATCAAAGTTGTTAGCTATTGATTTTAGCATGTTTGGTCTGTCATATACAATAGACCTTTCTTTCTAATTTTTGTTGGGTCTTCACATGGAATCATTGTGTAAACCATTAATTTTGCTTATGGTACAGGGGATCCTTATGTTCATCTTCACAGTAACTTGATATATTTATTCAGTTTTTGTTCATTTTAGGAAGAGAAAGCAGTGGTTGGAATAGGGTAAGGATGAAAGGGCCATGACATCAGAACAAAAGGAGAGAAATTGAGGTTCACTGGTGATTGAAATTTTCCCTGGAAAAAAATTCAAAGACCAGGCTTTCAGAAACTGGAATGAAGTATGCATGCCTGAGGAGGGGTCATCAAGCTAGACAGCCTGGTACTCTAGGTGGTGCCGTACACTCTCTGACCCTGAGTTCTACTCCATCAAATAAGGTGTTTGTGTGTCCTCTGTCGAGTATTCTTTTCTTCTTGTGCCAGGTTTTCAGAAAAGAACCACTTGGGTCTGAAAATTGAGAAGTTAGTTCCTGCACTGGATATTTGTATCTATTCATGAGACCCTCCATTTTTATAAAGTTTGCTGTTTGAAAATAGCTATTGGATCATGCGCATTTTTTCTCTTGCCATGAGTTCTCAGAACAAAGAATGGAGTTAAGACCTTAGCTCTCTTAGTGGGATGATATAAATATATTATTAATTACTCATAATTATTGTAATTTCTGTTGCTGAAAGGGAGGGAGGAATGCATTTCATTAAATTTCTGTACCTTCAGGAATAGGGCAATTTGCATCTTAATATCCAACTTTTAAGTGTGAAAAATGGGTAGGCATTAAAAGCAGAGAATTACTTGAAATGTTTTACATCACATTGTATAGTGAAGCCTATTGCTAGAATAATTTGTTTTGTGATAGTCACTAAGTTAATATCATATAGTATAGGAAGGAGACAGAAGTGGGAAGGGGACGGTCTAACAGATAGAGAATATTAGATTCATGAGTCAAAAAATGTAAAGACAGAGTTTAAATCAGTTGGGATATCATGGAATCCCAAATATAGTGTATATTTGGGGGCAGATATGGAAGAAGAAGCTAGGAAATATACTCCTATCGATAGGAGTGGAAATGTGATCCGTATCTTTTTTCTTTCTTAGCCTGGTGTAGATTATATGGAAAGTAATGAAGAGCAAAAGCCACAAATAGATAGAGGAGCTGTCCACTCTTCTTTTAGAACAATTGTTCTCTTATTAATTATTAATCAGAGCTGGAAGGAACATTACAGATCATCTATTCTCCAAATTTCATCATTTTTCATATAAGGAAAACAGACCTAGAGAGGTGAAGTGATATATAAGAAAGAGCAGGTTTTTCTTTCTCTGTCTTTCCAGATTGTTTAGTGTATAAAGTGGGTTAGTGAATGCTTAAATAAATGTGGATAGTGAATGATTGAATAAATGTTGTATAGAAATTGATGTTCTTTTCTTTTTAAAAAGATTTTTAAAAATTTTAAAAATGAAGTCACATGGTAAAATATACATTTAAGTTAATTAATTTTATCACTTAATAAATCATAACAGTATTTCACTCACTCCAATTCATTATCAGAATCCTTTATTTATTCAGTCTCACTTTTTCCTCAGTTCAGCAAATTGGTTTTTGTTCTATTCTTTTAGTTCTGATTTTGTTTTGCATTATTTCATAAAGATTTTTCTGAATTTCTTTGTTTTATCCATGTGTGATTGTTTTAATTGCATCTTGTATTTTATTAATCTGATAGGGGATAGGATGAGGTATGGATAATTTCCCTTACCAATGAATATTTGCACCTGCTTTGCAACTTTTTCTAAGAGAGTTTATTGGGGGCATTGAGAAGTTTAAACAAAACAAAACTAAACTAAAAATCTTACCCAAGGTCACACAGCAAGTATGTGTCAGACATTTGACTTGAACTCATCTTCTTAATGTGAGACCAGCCCTATTCACTGAACCACATTGCCTCTTTACATTAGCATACCACAGTTTGTTTAGTTGTCCCCTGTTGTTGGGTATTGAGGGTTTTTTCCCCATTTTTTACAGTGACATAATAGTTTGATATACTTTTTTAGGCCCACCTTGAACTTATAGGATCATATGATTTAGAGCTGGATTGGGCCTTAGCTATAATCTAATCCAAATCTTTCCTTTTATGGATGAGCAAACTGAGGCAAGTAGAAGTGAATGATTTTTCTAAGTTCAAGAAGTAGTAAGTAACTAATATAGCTAGAATTTGAATCAAGGTCTTTTGACTCTAAATCTAATGACTAAGAGATCTTGAACAAGTTAATTCACCTCTATGGTCTTTAGTTTCCTCATCTGTAAAATAATAGAGCTATAATAGCTATACTTTAAAGCAACTAGATGGCTTGGGGGATACAGTTCTAGGCCTAGAGACAGAAAGACCTGAGTTAAAATCTGGCCTCAGACACTACAAGTCACTTAACTTCTCAGTGTCTCAGGGAACAGGGAATAGCCTTTATATAGTACCTACTATGTGCTAGGCACTGTGCTAAGTAAAGACTTTATAAATATTACTTCATTTGATCTTTACAACAACTCTGTGAGGTAGGTGCTGTTATTATCCCCATTTTATAGTTGAGTAAACTGGGGCAGACACAGATTAAGTGACTTGACCAGGGTTACATAGCTAGTAAGTATCTGAAGAGGGATTTGAGGTCAGATCTTCCTGACTCTGGGCCTAGCACTCTATCCATTGGGTTACCTAGCTGCCTCCTAAGACTATGTTACAAAGAGTTGCCTAACTATACCCCTGGAGAAAGCTTCCACACTGGAAGTTTTACATATATATATATATATATATATATATATATATATATATATATATATATATATAATGGGTTAGAATCTGTCCAGTGAATTGTAGAATTTAATTTTCATCCATTTTCCTGGGGGAAGGGGAGAGGAGATAACATATACTATAACTTACAACCTTCCAAAAAGTTAAAAAAGAGAGATACTATGTTTCGTATGCTATATTTTGTATAGTATTCCAAAATCATGACCTCATGCATTGCTATATTCTTTAAGAAATAATAGAGAACAGAGAGGTAGTGCTTGCATAGATAAATTCTGTTGAACTGTTCAACTAGAAATTACTCTAAGGGGAATTTTTGGTCTATATTAAATGTATTATTATCTGTGTGTGTATATATTTGAGGTTTTGATTTACATTGGTAATACCATCTTTGGCTTTTTGTTTTCAGAGAGGAAATATTGAACAGAGATAAACCTTTAAACAAATGTGTCTGGCAAAATGATGTGGAGACCTCATCCTTGAGTCTGTTCTCCTGCCCCATTATTATTCACACAGAGTACACAATTTGAAATCTTTGGCAGTCATTGAAATTGTGTCACAATTTCACCCAACATAATGTAAGCTGGATATAAAAGGGAGTAGTGTGAAGTGTCCCAATGGTTTCTTTGTTGTTCTTTCCTTCCAGAGTGGAGAGTCTCAGCTCAGCCTGTCTGCAGTTTCTCACAGTGATAGTGCTTCATCCACACAGTCTTTGTCTCATGGAGGGGTGCCAGAGCTCTTGGTGGGGTTGTCATATAATGCCACAACAGGACGATTATCTGTAGAAATTATCAAAGGCAGCCATTTCCGAAACCTTGCTATTAGCAGACCTCCTGGTAAGTGAAATTCTGCTCTGCCAAGCTAAGGTACTTACAGAGACCAGTTGAAGCCATACTTGTCTTTATCTTATTTCTGTAATTTTTATACTAAGAAAGATCTTAGTGGGGTTTAGATGGGTTTTTTGATGCCTCCCAGTTTGAGTAGGTAGAAACTACTTCAAAATCCAGGGGTTTCCTGATGCCCAACATACTGAATTTTACTTTGATGTTTATGTTTTTGTTTTTAAGAATGAAAAAAATGTACCAATTTCAACATCATAATATGTAAACACAATTGATATCTATTGATAAGGCCAAAGAATTCATTTGTATGATAAGGAACTGCTGACCTGGAAGCAATGTTGAGAGTCTACTTTTTAAAAATTTCCTCATCTCTAGAAAAGATACCATTTAAAAATCAATGTGGGGGCAGCTAGGTGGCACAGTGGATAGAGCACCGGCCCTGGAGTCAGGAGTACCTGAGTTCAAATGCAGCCTAGGCACTTAACACATACTAGCTGTGTTACCCTGGGCAAGTCACTTAATCCCAATTGCCTCACCAAAAAATAAAAAAATTTAAAAATTAAAAAAAAAAAGATTTCCTATCATTAAAAAAAAATAAATGTGATATAGTTGGAAAAAAGCAACCTCCAAAACAAAAATACTAGCCTAGGAGTCAGGACAACCAAGTCCTAATCCCAGATTTTCTCTTTTCTGTCACTTTGGACAAATCTTTTACCAATTCTCTACCTCAGTTTTCTCATTGTCAAGTAAGGAAGTTAGGAGATGCCTTCCAACTCCTATAATTCTATTTAATCCCTGATATATAGTGGTCTGTCCTTTTAATTTTTTGGAGTCTCCTTGGTAGCCTAGTATAGTATTTAGTACTACTTCATTGTGTCAGTTTTATTTTATTAAAGGTATGAGTCTATATTATTTAATGATGATGGTTTCTTATTTATACTTGTATGTTGGGTTCCTAGAAGGTAGTGGTATGATACCATAGGCATTGTGATACTCTCTGGCTTTACACTTCTAAAACTATAGCTCATAAACTCCACTGGTAGGTTTCTTACCAACAGTCAGCAAGTAGACACAACTATCTCAGAGAAAAGGCATTACCTAAGGTAACATGGTAAAAACAGTAGTTATAATCCATTACCTGGGAAAAGCTATTTCACATATACATATAATGAAGTATTTTTGTGTAGAATAGCCACAAACTTAGAGTACAATGGTAGTGAGGGATACATATGGGTAAAACTACTGATTCTTCTGGTACTGCAGGGTCTTGGTGTGTAATCTTCACATTGCTTCCCACTGGGCACAGAATATATATTGGGCAGATCATTCAACTCTTCTCTCGCGGTGTTCCTTTCTGTAGCTCAACTCTCAACTTCCAGGATTCATATTCTCTTTAATCAATTGCCAGCTCACTTCTTTGCTGCCAGTGGTCCTGCTCCTTGAACTTGCTTCCTGCCTTGAGGGAATGACCCCCTATGTCTATAATTGTCTTGAGAATGTATGTGTGTCTGTTTCTTTCTTAATATGATATCTTCTACTGGTTAAGATGCTCCACCTCAAAGCATCACGACTGATGGTTAGGGGGAGGAGGAGAGGGAGAATCTCCTCCTTCCCCACTCAAGAGGTATAAAATCATGAAGATTATAGCTTACTCAGAGAATTTGGTTGAAGATGACCTGAGCCTCCCAATAAGGAGTAGATCATGGAACTCATCATGTTTGAATAGTTTCTGATTGTCTTGGGAGATTTAGAGCAATTCTTT
This sequence comes from Dromiciops gliroides, assembly GCF_019393635.1. Classification (NCBI taxonomy): domain Eukaryota; kingdom Metazoa; phylum Chordata; class Mammalia; order Microbiotheria; family Microbiotheriidae; genus Dromiciops; species Dromiciops gliroides. Next base: position 251,549,328 of record NC_057862.1, read on the forward strand.
CTCAGCAACAGAATTCCTGCTTGATTGCTGCTTCTTCTTGGACTGCCTCTAAGGCTGACAAACTCAGTTATTTGAAAGGGAATAATCAATCTTCAATGAGGACAATATCCAAGCTCCCCTTCCAAATCAATCAAGAAAAATCCCTCCATTCTTAGTATTGATAATATTTATATAATACTATTATAAATGCTTTACAATTTTTATCTCATTTTATCCTTATTACAACAACCATGGGAGGTAGGTGCTATTATTGTCTCCATTTGAAACTGAGGTGAATAAAAGTTAAGTGACTTGCCCATCTAGAAAATGTCTGGGGCTGTATTTGAACTCAGGTTTTCCTGACTCCATGCCCAGTATTCTACTCACTGTGTCATTGAGCTGCTTCAGGGATTTGGCATATCAACTGCCATTCTATTTCCATCAGAGAATTCCATAGTTCCTAAAAGAATCTAGTGCTCAGACACATCTTTAAACACGATTTATTATTTTGTCCTTTCTATAATTATATCTAGGGGTTCCTGGACAGGGGATTGATCAGAGGTCAACTGTATCATAGTTAACATTTCTATTATTTCACTATATTTTCTGCTATTTCCATTCAATCCATAGCCTTGAGATTGGCCAGTCAAGAACTGGGAAATCATTGCTTAGATAATGGATAATGAAAGGAAATGGGAAGGAAAAGTAAGGCAGTTGACATCCTTAACCATCCTTAGCATCTAAATGTGCTAAATGTGCACATGACCAAAACCTATATTCAGATCCAACCTTATGACTTGCTACCATTCAATACTGCAGGAGATCACATTTCCTATATGTGGTGGGGTTTATTTTACCCTATGTTTATTAAGTCCATTGGTTTTTAGGTGGGAGTTTGAAATTATAGCTCTCAATACATATAACAAGGGAGAACCCCTGAGTTCTGGATAAAATAGTGCTTATGAGACTTCAAGCCAGCATTGATGTCCAAGGCAGGCAAGATAGTTATCTTTTTTTTGGGGGGGGTGAGGCAATTGGGGTTAAGTGACTTGCCCAGGGTCACACAGTTAGTAAGTTGGCAAGTGTCTGAGGCCAGATTTGAACTCAGGTCCTCCTGACTCCAGGGCTGGTGCTCTATCCACTGCACCACCTAGCTGCCCCAAGATAGTTACTTTTAATACATAATCATTGCTTCATTTTTCTCCTTTTTAAATTATACTTAATAGTTTTTATTTACTAGAGATGATTTTGTTTTTGAAATAAGTTTTGGATCACCTGATGACTAGATTTACATAGTTCTCTGCAAAGCTATTACAATCTTTTTCATAGACATTCCCCACCTGATTTTGCCTAGTATATGAACCACAGTTTAAGTGATTTTATACAAGGTCACTCAGGTAGTAAGTGGCAGGAAGGATTTGAATATAGGTGTTCTAACTCTAGAGCTGACTCTCTTTCTACTGCTGCCTTTTGCTGAGGGAAAGGGGAAAGAGGGTGGTTTTATATCTTGCCTAATCTCTAAGGATCATATACATGATATAATGGAGACCCAGATCTTCAAGGTTAGTTATTGTTAAGAAGCACTACTAATGGAACAGGGAAGAAATTATCTATCAGATCTATGGATAGGGGAAGAGTTCTTGACCCAACAAGAGACAGAAAGGTTCTGAGGAGATAAAATTGACAATTTGGATTATACAAAAAATTTTAAAAAGTTTTTGTGATAAACCATTTTTAGTTTTAACAAAAGCAAAGCCAAAACATTGGTTTTTGACAAAACAAATGCTGCTAAAATAAGAAGAAAATTGGAAAAGTGGGGGAAAATCTTTACAGCAAGTTTATCTGATAGAGGTCTTATTTTAAAAATATATATGGAACTGAGTCAAATTTATAAGAACAAGAACCATTCAGCAAATGATGGTCAGAGGATATGTTGTTGTTCAGTCATTTCAGACATGTACAACTCTTTGTGACTCCATTTGTGGTTTTTCTAGAAAGATATTAGTTTGCCATTTCCTTCTCAAACCCATTTTATAGATGAAGAAATTGAGACAAATAGGGTTAAGTGACTTGGCCAGGGTCAAACAAGTAGTAAGTATCTGAGACTGGATTTGAACTCAGATCTTCCTGACTTCAGGACTGGCACTGTATCTTCTGAATCACCTAGCTGCCCTTTAAAAATATCAAAATAGGGGCAGCTAGGTGGCACAGTGGATAGAGCACTGCCCCTGGAGTCAGGAAGACCTGAGTTCTAATCCGGCCTCAGACACTTAACACTTACTAGCTCTGCGAACCCTGGACAAGTTGCTTAACCCCAATTGCCTCACTTAAAAAAAAAATCTAAATAGGCCATTTTCAGAAGAAGAAATTAAAGTTATTAAGAGCTATATGTAAATATCCTCTAAATCAGTAATACCTAGAGAAATGTAAATTAAAATAATTCTGAGGTACTACCTCAGATTGGCTAAGATGATAAAAAAATGAAAATAACAAATACTGGAGGAGGTATGGAAAAATAGGTACACTAATGCACTGTTGGTGGAGTTGTGATCTAGTCTAACCATTCTGGAAAGGAATTTGGAATTATGCCTAAAAGGCTATTAAACAGTGACTCAATAATATCACTACTAGGGCTGTAACCCCAAGGAGCTCAAAGAATGAGGAAAATGACCCATATGAACAAAAAATTTTATAGAAGCTCTATTTTTTTATGGCAAATAATTGGAAACAGAGGGGATGTCTATCAAATCGGAAATGACAACAAATTGTGGTATATGGATGTAATGGAATACTATTTTGTTATAACAAATAATGAAAGGGACGGTTTCAGAAGTACATGAGAAGACTCATATAAAGTCATGCAAAATGAAATGAGCAAGAGAACAGTCTACATAGTAACAGCAATATTGTAAAGATAATAAACTTTGAAAGACTTTGTAGCTCTTACTGACACAATGACCCACTGCGATTTCAAAGAACTTATGATGAAACATGCTATGCATCTCCAGTTAAAGAACTAATGCTTAATGTCATCAGTATACATTTCTTCATCTATACATATTTATATTAAATTTATTATCATTGGTCTTTCATTGGTAGGGGAAGGGGTAGGGAGAGGGAAAGAAATGAAAATAAAATAAACAATAAAAAGTCCCTGTGCTTTAAAATACATAAATAAATTTAAATTAAAAAAAGAAAATAGTTTTGTTAATTGTTTAAAGGCTTAAACATCCATTCTTCATTCTCTTTCAGCTTACTAAAACTTCTTCTAGCAAGAAAAATAGGGGCAGTTAGGTGGCACAGTGGATAAAGCACTGGCCCTGGATTTAGGAGGATCTGAGTTCAAATGTGGCCTCAGATACTTGATACTAGCTGTGTGACCCTGGACAAGTCACTTAACCCTCACTGCCCTGCAAAAAAATAAAAGAAAAGAAAAATAAAATAGAAATAAAAAGAAGTACCACTGAGGAAATACTTTACAGGACTAGGCCCCTGATGCAGATTTAAATATTTTGATACACCCCTATGATAGGAAAAAAAAGTCTGACTTAAAAAATGAGTCAACTTGGCCATTTCCTCAGCCAGGCTTCATGGCAGTACAGTTAGTTCCCTGGCGAGTTAGCAGCTGTATAGTTCTAATCTAGCCTTTCAATTGTGATATTTCCCTGGTAATTTAGTTTGTCCCCTTGAGTTTGAGTTCCTCCCTTGTTAAATGAACATAGTACCTCAGGGCTAAGAATGCTGGCACTCTTGTTAATCGTAGATGGTTAATCTTCAACCAAGTTATCTCATGCCTGATCCAAGCCCGCTGCTACTCTGTGCGATTATATTGTTCACATAAATATAACTTGTCAAAAGCTATCATTAAGATGTCCCCTCCAGTTAAAAACAACAACTTACCCAGCTTCTCAGCATGTGCATGATTAACCATACATGATAATTATATCCCAAATGATAATACTTAGAGCAGCAGCATATTAACCTCGTTAGACACACACAATGGCAGCAACTTTAGAAAAGGCAAAGAGAAAAGCAAATTAGGTTGCTTAGTGTAAGGAGTGAACATCAGGAGCTAAGGCAGAAGGGATTCTAGAATCACATGATCTTTTTTAGATTTGGAAGAGGCCTTAGAGAGCATACAGTTTAACCCTTTCATTTTGTAAATGGGAACTGGGGCCCAGAGAAGTGAAAAGAATTGCTTATGCCAGCAACCAATAAGTACCAGTCTTTTTTTTTTTCTTCCCATATTGCTTCTCAAATGAGATAGGGAGGGAGAAAAATCTTTGTAATTCCCCTTCCCCCATTACTCCATTATCTGTTGGCTGAAATATTTGGACTATAAAGCAAAACTTTAATTTTAGGAGCATGATTAACTCAATTAGCCAAATTATCTACCATGTCCCTTCCACTGCTTTTGTTTGAAGGAAAAAGAGAAATGACAAGAAAATGAGCTCACATTTGGATTTAAAAGCAACAGTAACATGCTTTTGGTAAGGGTATCCTAGAGCCAGCTTGAACTGGCTCATAAAACCTGATTGTTAAATTTACAGTGTGAGCATTTTAACCTCAGATATCAGCAAATACTACACATCAGAGCTTTATTGTTTTGTCAGTTGTCTAAACTTAAGAAAATGATGGAGAACATGTTAATCATTTGAATTAAACTTAGAAGTGTGTCATGTCTACATTTTTCCCCTCAGGGAGCTGGTTGTTAAACATTTACCACCACATGCTTGAGAAGCAATAAAAATTCACATTTAAGATTTACAAAGTAGGGGCAGCTAGGTGGCAGAGTGGATAAAGCACTGGTCCTAGATTTGGGGGGACCTGAGTTTAAATCTGACCTCAGACCCTTGACACTTACTAGCTGTGTGACCCTGGACAAGTCACTTAACCCTCATTGCCCCACAACCCCCCCCAAAAAACAAAAACAAAACCCAAGATTTATGAAGCATATATTTAGCCCAATTTCCTTCCCATGCCTACCATCTGCAATAACTACTAAGTGCATTTCAAGATTCAGGATCATTCAGGTTTCAAGAATATACTTTTTAAAAAATAAATAAAGTATTTTATTTTTTTCCCATTACATGTAAAGATAGTTCTCAACTTTTGTTTATACAAGCTTTCCAATTTCAGATTTTTCTCCCTCCCTCCCCTCCCTCCCCCCCTCCCCTAGACAGCAGGTAATCTGATATAGGAGATATATATATATATATATATATACATACATAATAACATTAATCATATTTCTGCATTACTCATATTATAAGAGAAAACTCAGAGCAAAGACGAAAAACCTCGAAATAGAAAAACAACAGCACCAAAACCAAAAGAAATAGTATGGTTCATTCAGCATCTATACTCCACAGTTCTTTTTTTCCCTGGATTTGGAGATCCTCTTCCATCACAAGTTCCCTGGAACTCTTTTGTGCCATTGCATTGATGAGAAGAATATAGTCCATCACAGTAGATCAACACACAATGTTGATGATACTGTGTACAATGTTCTTCTGGTTCTGCTCATCTCACTCATCATCAGCCCATGCAAGACCCTCCAGGTTTCTCTGAACTCTTCCTGCTCATCGTTTCTTACAGCACAATAGTATTTCCATTGCATTCATATACCACAATTTGTCCAGCCATTCCCCAATTGATGGGCATCCCCTCAACTTCCAATTCCTTGCCACCATGTAAAGAGCAGCTATAAATATTTTGATTACATTAAATTAAAAATTTTTTTGTACAAACAGAAGCAATGCATCCAAAATTAGAAGGGAGGCAGAAAGCTGGGAAACAATTTTTATGGCCAGTACTTCTGATAAAGGCCTCATTTCTAAAATATGTAGGCAACTAAATCAAATTTATAAGAATCCAAGTCATTCCCCAATTGAGAAATGGTCAAAGGTTATGAACAGGCAGTTTTCTGATAAAGAAAGCAAAGCTATCTATTCCCATATAAAAAAAATGCTGTAAATCTCTAATGATTAAAGAGATGCAAATTAAAACAACTCTAAGGTACCACCTGACACCTATCAGATTGGCTAAAATTACAAAAAAGGAAAATAATAAATGTTGGAGAAGCTATGGAAAAATTGGAACACTAATGCATTGTTGGTGGAGCTGTGAACTGATCTAACCATTCTGGAGAGCAATTTGGAATTATGTCCAAAGGGCTATAAAGCTATGCTTACCCTTTGACCCAGCAATACCACTTTTGGGTCTTTTTCCCAAAGAGATCATGGAAAGGGGAGGAAGGACCCACATGTAGAAGAATATACTTTTAAATGCACTTAATAAAGCTGGAAGAACCAAGATGGTAGCATGAAAACCAGAAGAGAAGCCTAGATCTCTTAAATATACTCAAACAAAGATCTAAAAAAGTCACTGGATCAAATAATGATTCAAGACATGTAAAAGAAAACAACAACTGTAAGCTTCATCCAATGTAGGACTTCACAAAATAGACAGTCAGAAGCCTTCAGGAACTGGGGAATGGATCCTACCAGCAAAGGCAGCATAAGGTTAGGTAAATACACAAGAAGCCTAACACAACTCTGACCAGAGATGCTGTAGAGCACGTGAAGCCTGCAGTGATCTATTGGGGGTGGTGGTGGTGGCAGAAAACCTGGAGTAATCAGTCAAGGAAGCTCTAGTGGGATTCAAAAATCCAAAAAAATCTGACCATTGTGATCACAGAGGTCATAGTAAGAGCCAAGAGTATTCTCTCTGGGATTATCTGACAGGCTGGAAGTCTGAAGCACTCTGACCTGAGAACAGAATTCTCTGACCCTGGGTAATCCTGGGGGGATATGAAACCTACTAATGAAACCTACACACCAAGAGATGTGAAAAGCCAGTACCAGGAGCCCAGAACATCAAGGTCAGGATCAAACCCATCAAAGAGCATAGAAGAAAGAAGAGCCTCTCATGTCACATAGCACTCCCAATCAGGAAATCCATTAGGCTGGAGATGAGTTGATGGAAGACATTGAATACTATGAGAAAATATTGTGGGTCAAGAGATGCCAAAAAAGGGAAACCCAGAAACGAAGAGTGACTACACTACCCACAAAAATTACAAGAGTACCTGGAAGAAATGAAACAAGATGAACTTAGGAAAAAAATTAGAAGTGAAATAGAAGCCTGGGAAGAAGCCCATGAATAAATACAAAATCATGAAGCATTCAAGGAGATCACTTCCCCATCCCAACTTTCCAAGATTTAACTTAGGCTTATTATCATGGAAATGTTTTATCATTTTGGTGAATATCTCTTTCTCATAGAGTTTTCTTTGTTTGTTTGGGTTTTTTTTTTTTTTGCAGGACAACGAGGGTTAAGTGACTTGCCCAGGGTCACACATCTAGTAAGTGTCAAGTATCTGAGGCCAGGTTTGAACTCAGGCACTCCTGAATCCAGGGTGGGTGCTTTATCCACTGTGCCACCTAGCTTCCCCTCTCATACAGTTTCATGCAGTCTCCTCATGACTTTTTAGTACCATCTTATTATTTAGAGTCCCCAGCGACACCCATCACTAAAGGTAAAGATATTTTGAAGCTCCCTGAGGAGGACAATGTCCTCTCATCAGACCTACACTGTTTGAATACATCTCTGGGTTTGCTCTCCAAGTAGGATGCCATGAAGTAGCCATTTGAGCACTGTCTTTCTCTGAGGAGCAGAATCCATCAGGGACTCTGTCTCTAAAAGATACATTGCGCTAATTCTTGATTTCAGGAATTCTTGAATAAAGGTAAGTCCATAGACTGCTATTATGCTACAATTTCTTTTTCCTTAACTAGAAGGACAGGTTTTTAGATCATGCTGCTCAGGCAATTCAGAATCCCTCTTCCTCTATAGGATTTTGGAATTCTGGAAAAATGTCCTTGAATTTCCTTCTCAGGCTACATGCAAACACATCTTCTACAGCCATATACTTTTGGTATAATTCTCCACTGTTGCCTGATTTTGTGTGTGTGTGTGTGTGTGTGTGTGTGTGTGTGTGTGTGTGTGTGTATAGAAGGTTGAGTCCTCAAAGGCTGAGTGTGAAAGATGATCATCAGTTAACTGTTATAGAAACCCCAAGAAAGAGTGATTGATTCCTTAGTCAACCAAATGATAGGAATTTCTCACATCTTATTAGTTGGTTAGGGAGATTTTTCAATTTGATCAGAAACTAATAAGAGTTCATGTCCTGTAATTTCCTCAGGTTGATTGGGAAATACCTCAATTTGACAATGGTTTTCCCCTTACATTTGTATAAAGGTTATTTCTTTTTAGGAATACCTTTAGAGTTGTGACCCTGGGCAAGTCACTTAACCCCAATTGCCTCACTAAAAAAATTAAAAATTAAAACTTGACCCTTTAAAAAAAAAAGGAATACCTTTAGAATTTTTCCTGTCTGTAGTGTGATAAAAGTGAATTTGATAAACATGCATTAAGGGCATACTATGTGTAAGGCACTGTGATTTGAGGACATGAATTGAAGAATCAAACGCAATGTAAAATATGATAAAAACCAGTAACCTACACATGAGAAGTAACAGTCTTGAGAAACAAAGCATTCATTAAAAATATTTACTCAATATCCATTGCTGGAGATAGAAAGTACATGGAACTTATGTGGTCTAGTAGGGGGATAAGTTACAAATACAGAAAGCTATCATGCAACAAAATATCAGGATAAGTTCATTAGGAAGTTGCTAAAGTGTGCTTTACCTGAGTCTGAGAACAAAGCACCAAGACCCAGGTTGTTTCTAAAATGCAGCAAGCCTCATACTACTAGCTCCCCGCCCCCAAGGGCAATGAGGGTTAAGTGACTTGCCCAGGGTCAGTCACACAGCTAGCTAAATGTCAAGTGTCTGAGGCTGGTTTTGAACTCAGGTCCTCCTGAATCCAAGGCCAGTGCTTTATCCACTGTGCCACCTAATACTAGCTTTTAAAAGTAGTCTTTTAAACTGATGAACTTTGCTGCTGTTTGGATAAGAACTAGAATGAGGCTCAAACAAATTATTGTTGCCTAGGTTGTATTATAGTTTATTTATTTTGTTAGAATTTTTCAATTATATTTTAAACCAGTTCCAGGAAGCACTGGTAGTTTTGTAGGATTTAGCTGCTGACTGTAATTTGACAACTCTACCTTAGGGTCACTTTTATTGATATCAATTAATAACAATAACTATAATTAATAATAATAATGGTAGTGGGGATTCTTTTTCAAGTATAGGTTGAACTGGAGGGTCTTGCATGGGCTGATGATGAGTGAGATGAGCAGAACCAGAAGAACATTGTACACAGTATCATCAACATTGTGTGTTGATCTACTGTGATGGACTATATTCTTCTCACCAATGCAATGGTACAGAAGAGTTCCAGGGGACTCATGATGGAAGAGGATCTCCAAATCCAGGGGGAAAAAAAGAACTGTGGAGTATAGATGCTGAATGAACCATACTATTTCTTTTGTTTTTGGTGCTGTTGTTTTTCTATTTTGAGGTTTTTCCTCATTGCTCTGATTTTTCTCTTATAACATGACTAATGCAGAAATATGTTTAATGTTATTATGTATATATATATATATGTGTGTGTGTGTGTGTGTGTGTGTGTGTGTGTGTGTATAACTATATATATATATATATGTGTGTATATAACCTATATCAGATTACCTGCCGTCTAGGGGAGGGGAGAGGGAGGTGAAGGAGGGAGAAAAATCTGAAATTGGAAAGCTTGTATAAACAAAAGTTGAGAACTATCTTTACATGTAATGGGAAAAAAATACTTTATTAATAAAAAACAGAACAAAAAATAGTATAGGTTGAACTATGGTCCTTTCCTATTCTGAAATTCTATGCTTTTATAAAGAACTTTGTGGTTTTCTAAGTCAATACTGACCCACTTTAAAACTACTACCAATGTAAACTACACAATGTAAGATAAAGTATTTTATAAATTTAATATGGTATATTTTAATTTTTTGAAAATTGATAATATACAGTAACATGAAGTTAACTAGAATTTTTAATTATACCCTTCATTTTTCTAATGATTTTTATTAATATTAGGATGCTATTCTTTATATTATATACAGAATATATTATCTCTTCTTATAGATGCAGAATCTCTATACTATTATATATAATAATATTAGGACAATAATAACAATAACAATCATGATGATTTATTATAATTAGTATGTATATAACACTTTTAGATTTACAAGTACTTTACATAAGTTATATCATTTGAACCTCACAATAACCCTGTAAGGTAGTCACTGCTATTGTTTCCCACTTTTCAGGTGAGGAAACTGGGGCTAAGAGAGGTTAAGTATCTTGCTCAGGCTCCCACAGGTGTTCCTTGAGGACAGGGACATCTTTTTGGAGGAGTGAGAGTTGCTGTGCATCCTTGGCACCTTTGTAATTGGAACTCATCAAAAGAAAGACCCTAGCATGTTGAGTGATTCCTCTATGGCTGGTTTATAGGAGAATGTAGACAAGTTGCAATAGATGGTCAATCATGGATAAGTTTCTATCTGCATGATTGGAGGAAGTATTTCTCAGACCTGTGACTACAGTTATCCTACCAACATCATGGGGGTTAGGACCATCATGGCCCTGCGATCTGGAAAAATCCATATAAGATTTTTTGTCCTTTCTTCATTCCAGAGAAATCTGAATTATTATGCTATTAAAAGACAAAATATGTTGCTATACAATACTATACATATATTTTTTGTATTTCTGAGTCCAAACTTTTTCTGTGTTGTGTGGCCTTCAAGAATTGTCCTGTATGTTGTGGATGAGATCACAAATCCATTGGAATATTAGAATAGTGCCTTGTACATAGTAGGTGCTTAATACATATTTATTGACTTGAATTGAATGGGAGTTTACTAAAACTCAGCAGTCAAATTTATTGCACTAAAATCAATTACCAGCTGTCCAAAGCTGGGCCCATAAGCTGTCCGAATGTTCTACAGGCAGGCTCATCTTATGGTATTTTAGCAGGAGATGTGCTGTTGCTTACAAAATGTTCATTTTATCATCAGGCCTACTGGAAAGACTTGGTTCATCTTTTCCCTCCTGTACTCAGGTGTCTGGACTGTTTAGTAAGTTATTATTTTTCCTTCTGCTCTTTGTGACACATTGCAATTCACCTGGAGCAAATTCAGCTATTGTATTAAGCTGCCTTTTCTCATAATCAGAAAACAATCCCATGACAGGATAAACCCTGAAATTTCTCTCTTTGTCTAATGGGCAGAACTTTGCTTGCAAGGTCACCCTCCATCCTTAAGGCTATGCTGGCAGCAAAATTGTACAAGTAGTTTGGGCCCTGGATCGAACTTTTCTTGTAAGAATTATGTGACTGGGCAGCTGTGGAACCTCACAGTTTGCCTCCCAATTGTCAGTTTCTTGACAGCTTTTTTTTTTTTTGGTGGAACAGTGTGAAGAGTGGAGAGCCCTGCTTTTGAGACAGAGAAGTGTTTTCACACCTGATGTGTAATTTCACACCTTGTGTTTCTCAGCAGATAACTGCATAAAATAACACATCAAATGGGAGTAGGAAAAAAAAGATCAACACAGAGAGAAATCTGCAGGTTGTAATTTCCTTTCTTAGAGGCACTTTGAGGGAACAGAAAATTGCAGAAATCTGGGTTTACACTTTTAAAAGTTAGAATTGTAGGAGAGTGAGCAATAAACACAAATCAACTTGCAGCCTACATTGAATGGGATTTATAGAATGATTGAATTAGGAAAAAAAACACCCTGACACACTGATTCTTGAAAGAACAGCTCACACATTAGGCTAGTGAGAAACACTGCAAAATACTCCAGTAGTTAATAGAAATTTGAGACATCACGTTTGAGCAAGGTGAACCTAAGTGTGATAGATTGTCCAAAAGGACATATTCTTTATAATGTCCTATTCTGTGTCCATCAATTCAGGAATGACTGAAGAAGCTGTGGTATATGATTGTAGTGGAATGGTATTGTGCTATAGGAAATGACAAACAGGATGATCCCAGAAAAACCTAGAAAGACTCATAAACTGATGTATAGTGAAGTGAGCAGAACTGGGAGGACATTGTGCATAGTGACAGCAGTATTGTTCAATGAGAAATTGTGAATGACTTAACTACTCTCAGCAATACAATGACCCAAGACAATCCCAAGGGACTGATGATGAAGCATACTATCCATCCCCATAGAAAAAACTGATAAAAAGAGCACTTGTGGATTGTACATATATAACCTGGTTGCTGTCTTGTGGAGGGGGCAGGAAAGGGAGGGAGAAAAATTTGGAACTCTAAATCTTATGAAAATGAATGTGGAAAACTACCCTTACATGTAACTGGAAAATAAAACAAATGTCTGTTGCAAATAAAACAATAAAATAAAATTTAATGTTCTATTCTGGAAAATGTGCAAAAGTAGTATACTATTTTGGTATCGTTTGGATCTTTTTCCTTTCTGTATGGGGCCAACTATATAAAGAGTGCTTGTCACTGTTATATATTATTATATTATTATGATATAATATCATATATTAATATATATTATATATTATGCTATAGAGCAAAACAAATCAAGCAGGTATTTTCAGCTCCATTTTATAGATTTGAAAATGGAGACAAAAGAGGTGAAGGGATTTGACCAAAGTCATACTGCTAATCACCACTGTGGAAAATGCCTCAGATGGAATGCTTTGTCATAACTATAATGCTCCATAATGATAGAATACAGTCTAGGAAGTTGGCGAAGACTGCATCCCAGGGGATACCAGAAACAAATGTTTAGAGATAAAGAGGTGTCATGATGATTACCTCTATCCAGGCCCTCAAGTAAGACAGGCCTCCATACACTATGGTTTGATGACAGAGGAACAGCTCCAGTACCCAGCACTCACTATACTAGATACGCCTGCACTAGATGATGACGATGATAATGATTTCAAATAAACAATGTCCCAAATTCCCTCCTTGTCCTCTAGAAAACAGTGTGTTTTCCTAGGTGTAGATCTCTATGAACTCAGTCCTGTTTCAAGATAAAATTCGTATGAATATGAAGTGGCTTGCACATCATTCAAATATTTAGAAAGCATGATAGGGGACACAAAGAGGCTTTAAAATCTGACTCAGTCATTAGCAATTAACGAGCTTTTTTCTAATATATTTTAGGAGGGAAGCAAGCAAGCAAACATTTTCTAAGTGCCTACCTATTATGTGCCAGGTACTGTGCTAAGCACTTTTCCAATATTATCTTATTTGATCCTCATAACAATACTGGGAGGTAGGTACTATAATTATTCCCATTTTACAGTTGAGAAAACTGAGATAAGGAGAAGATTAAGTGACTTTCCCAGGGCCACACAGCTAATAAATATCTGAGTCTGGATTTAAACGCATGTCTTCCTGACTCCAGGTCCAGTGCATAAGCACTATGATACCTAGCTATCTATTTTAGAGATAAAAAGAAAGCTGTCTACAAAGCAAAATGTACATAAATTTTGACCCTAGTGTTAATGTATACAAGAATTTTAAGGATATATTAATTCTTTCCCATGCTCTCCCTTAAATGGTATTCTTGTAGAAGGCATATATCTCAGTGCAATATACTGAGTAGTCAAGACCAAGGAAATTTCCCCATATAATCCAGGCATTTTAACTTGAGAATCCATTTATACCCATCATGTATGAAGCTATTTCTCAATGTAAAGGAAGGAGGGACCTACTGAAAACTTGAATAAATTGACAGGTAATTGATGAGGCAACAAATGAGTGACAGGCATTAATATTTCTTTCTTCTCTTTACCCCCTCCTTTTTTTCTGTCACAGATACTTATGGAAAGCTCTTTCTTCTCAACTCTGTGGGTCAAGAGATGTCACGTTGTAAGACATCCATTAGAAGAGGACAGCCAAATCCCATTTACAAGGAAACATTTGTTTTCCAGGTAGCCCTCTTTCAGCTTTCCGATGTCACTTTGATGATCTCAATTTATAACAGACGTACTATGAAGCGCAAAGAAATGATCGGATGGATTTCACTAGGTCAGAACAGCAGTGGAGAAGAGGAACAAGAACATTGGAAAGAAATGAAGGAAACCAAGGGGCAGCAGATCTGTAGGTGGCATACCTTATTAGAATCCTGATCATTTGAACCAAAGTTCATCTGTCTTATCTTCCAGATCACTGCTGGTGCCAGATACCAATTCAATACATAATTTAGCAGGCTTTTCTAAGACAACTTGTCTGTCTTTGATTTGTAAATGGAGGCATTGAACTTTTACCTTTCAAGCTTTTTATGCTGAGTTTCTCACCTGAGCAATTAATTACTAAAAGTGAGAAATACAAGAAGATGGAAAAATCTCTTTAAACACTGATGCTATCACTGCCCTTTTGAATTATTTTCATCTGATGCACTTCAAGATTAAATCTGAATCAATTACATATAATTCTGTATATTTTGTCTATGTTGATGCTGCAACCTAAGCTCTCTTTTATGATCCTATTTCCAAACTCTAGAGCAGCTTACACTCAGTAGGGGCTCAATAAATACTTTTACTTTTGATTGAATTGCTTCTTGAAAATGTCTATTTGCCAAGGTTTTTGAATGAATTATATTTTCAGGTAGCATGGGCAGGCTCTAAAATATTTCTGCAAACATTTTTGAAGTGCCTATGATTATCATCATCCAGCTGAATTTGCATCGATAACTTTTACTGAGCATAAATACCTAGATTTTGTGATAGGCATGTAACCTGGACTGCAGACTGTTTCATCAGATTATCAGCATGAATGTTGGTTAAAGGCTATTTTAAATATTTTCTTAGCGCATGTTTATGTTCTGTCATGTCTAAGGTTTTGATTCCTATGGCTTTAAATTGACAAAAGGAAAAAAAAGCTATGTGCATGTACCTAAATTGTAATTATAACAACTGTTTCATTTGTCTCCAGAGTGATATCTGGTGAAGTCTTGAGCTACTAAAAATGAAAAGAAAATACTTTTTTTAGTTTCATATAGAACCACATATTGAAAGAAATATGATATCTAGTACAGGTATTTCATCAATGACAAAAGATGAAACTGAGACAAGAGAGGTCTCCAAGGTCACATAGATAATAAATAGCAAGAGCTAAGGGGAGGACCCAGGCATTCTGATTCCAAATCTACCATTCTTTTGCATCACAGTTTCCTTAGTTGTAAGAGGAAGTTAAAAAAAAAGAAAGGAGAGCACATTAAATTATTATTGTGTGTCATGGATCTTCCGATGATGCCCAGGTCAGGTATGAGGTAACTCTACTATGAATTTTTGCAACCAATCTCTGCCATATAGAACACTATATAGCTATTAGTGAAGTTGTCTGACATTTGAAAATTAGTGCCGAAACAGGCACTGGGCAGCCAGGTGGCACAGTGGATAGAGTGCTGGGCATGGAGTCAGTAAGACTCTTCTTCCTGAGCTCAAATCTGACTTTAGATACTTACTAGCTGTGGGAATTTGAGCAAGTCACTTAACTCTGTTTGCCTTAGTTTGCTTAACTGAAAAATGAGCTGGAGAAGGAAATGGCAAACCACTCCAGTATCTCTGCCAAGAAAACCCCAAATGGAGTCATGAGAAGTCAGACATGACTGAACTTACTTTTAGGCAAAAGGGAAAAAAAATCTTCATTTTCTCTGAAGTGATTTTATTTGATCTCCAATCTCTATTTTATTTGACTGATATTGTTACCCAGTTATTGAGAACATGTAAAGCAATAAGGCTGCTCTGTGTTTTTAGATTAGATTTCCTTAGAAGACCTTGAAGTGCTTTGCCAATAATATATCCATTAAGTGTTGAGTGGCCTTATTATTTTGTTTGTGGTGCTAGGACTTGATAACTGACTGAAAGTAGAATTGAATGTAGTTGGTTAAGTGGTAACACAAAAAAATATTTTTTTTAATAACTCATCAGTTTTCCTGTGATGCTCTCTGAAGGGGAAAATGGCAGTCATGATGTGTTTCTCTTACTACCTTAACATAAATGTGGCATTCACTTAAAAATTTATATGTGTAAAAAATATCTTCATTTATTGGACATGTAGTGCCTGCTTTTGCCTATTTTGTATTTCATTACTCAAAATTATTCAATGCTATTTGATAAATACCTCTTACTCACTTATTTAATCATTTCTGGGAACGAAGCTGAACATACTTAAGTAGATGAACACAACAGTTCATGCATAATTATCCTACCTTTTAATTGTTTCTCTTTAGCCATGATTTCCAGGAATACATTGTAAAAAAAAAAAGAAATTGAATATTAATTGTCCTGCATATATTGTTGGGTATTTAGATGTCTGTATAGCTAACAATATTCAACATAAATATAAAATAAATATAAAATATGAATTCTAATATGGGATAAAGTTATGAAAAATTATTCTTTTTGTTGATTTGAAATTTTAAGTATTATGTTTGTATCCACCCAGTTTTTTTTCCTTGTCAAATCTTGGGCCTGAAAGTATTTTCAAGACTTTTTTATTAGTGCTTTTGAATCTAAATTAGCTTCTCAGAGAGTGAAAGATAGATTGGATTTCAAATTGTATGAAGGTGTCTTTAGCCTAGTTCATCTAGCTAATTATTGATATTTCATTGGAATATTTGAAATTTAAGAAGCAGAAGGTTTTGGTTACCCAAAGTAATTCTTATAGTGATCATTTTTTAAAGTCTCATTTTATAATAAGGTTGTTGAGGGTTAGTGAAGCCTTTTGCTTTTGTTTTAAAATTAACATACCTTAATTCAGAACAGAAGCTATTCTGAATTAAGAAATTCTTTCCTTAACATTAGTGTTGTTGTTTTTTTTTTAATGTCATACTGTTAATTTTAGGATTCCTTTCTCCCTATTGACTTTTTTGTTTTGGTGGGGCAATGAGGGTTAAGTGATTTGACCAGGGTTCACACAGCTAGGAAGTGTCAAGTGTCTGAGGCTAGATTTGAAATCAAGTCCTCCTGAATCCAGGACTGGTCCTTTATCCACTGTGCCACCTAGATGCCCCTCTCCCTATTGACTTTTGATAAAGTGCATCATCCTTCCAAGTATCTGCTTTCATACATTCTGTCCTTTATTGCCTGATACATAGCTGTCCCAAACTCTATTATTATTTATTGTAGAAACTAGACAAACTGAGGAGGCCTCTTCTCCTTGAATATGAAATGTGCCAGAATTGTAGTTCAGGACTTGTAGAGCTCAGACCAGGATGACAGTAATCAGACTGCCCTGGATTAGACTACTTTTGGAGTATTGAAAACTTGTATTCCCAGTCTGTCCTTGAGAAGCTAGAATAACACAACACTCATACACCAAGAAAGCAGTAACAGGACCTGCCCAAATCTTCCCTCCAGAGGGAAGAGATCAGTCATAACATCAAATATGAAGTCTAGAAGTAAGGTGGAAGAATGGACGAACTAAAAAAGAACCACACCTTAATGATCTATTATGGTGACAGAGAAGCTCAAGATGAGACACAAGCACAGAAGAGGGTGACTCCAAAAGATCTTTACAAGCAAAACTTCAGAAAAAAAAGCATGACTTGGGCATAAAGCAAGAGTTTAAAAAAGGAATTTATAATGTTTTTATAAATGAAATGAGAGCATTTGAAGGAAAAAACCTGGAAGACAAATGAGAGCTTTGGAAGAAAGAATTAGAAAGGGAATTAATTAATCTTAGACCTGGAATGCCATATAACACCTACCAAACATGAAATTCAATAAAAAATAAATGTGCTCATAATAGAATTAAAATGATATAGTTTTTTTTTAAATAAGAACTTCTCTCCTCTGACTCCAAATACACCATGTCAGCAAGATATTTCCTAGATTTAAGAAATACCAACTTCTCTTCTAATCAGAACTTTTTATTCCCCTGTTCTGTGAACCAAACTAACATGGAAAGCAAGACATGTATTTCCTGCATTTGGAGACTGAGAAGGAGTGGTAAGAGAGGTAGGAGATGATTCAGAAGAGAACAGCATGACAAAAAACTCAGAAAAGAGAGAAAATCCACTAGGAATGAGTGACTAACACATCTAACATTGAGAAGAGTTTAAGAAGCATAAAGACTGAAGAAAACCCACTAAATTTGGCAATGAAGAAACCTTGGAGAGAGAAATTTCAGTTGAGTGAGGAGTTAAAAGCCAGATTGAAGGGAGTTGAGTAGTGAGTGGGAGGTGAGAAGGTGAAAGCAAAGAGTTTAGACAGTTTTTTCCCCCCAAGGAGTTGACTGGGAGAGGAAAAATATAGAAAAATTGCTTGTGAAGATAGTAGGGTAAAATGAAGAGTTTTTAAAAAAATATCAGGGATGATCTAGACATTTTTGTAGATGGTAGAGGAATAAATGATGGAAGGGACAAGTTCTTAGAAGAGAAAGGAAGATATGATATGAAGGGAAAAAGCAGAAGAGTTGTCAGGGAGAAGGACCACTGCATCTTTCAAAATTGCAGCAAAGGGGAGAATGGAGGATAATGAAAATCTGGGTTGTAAAATTGGGGAAAGCAAAAAAGCCTCTGACTAGAATTTAAGATATCCTTGGCAGATTCATAATCTTGGAGAAATGACCAGAAGTAAACTGAATTAAATTTAGCAAGAATTTAGTGCTATGTACCATCAGTATAAACCTCAGAAGCCAGCTATATACAACACATAGTACATGGAGAAACTCCTTGTCAAGATACCTGTTGTGACTACTAAAGAGCTATTTCTGTTCTCAGGATCATGTTTGAGGGGAGTGTGAGGAATGTATAAAGAGTTAAGAGAAAAAAAAGAGTTAAGAGAAGGGGCCACTAAGACAGTTAAACGTTAGGAAAAATTGACTTGAGAGGAAACATTGAGAGGCTGTGTGTCACGGGGAAAAGAAAAAGCATTTATAAAATGCCTACTATGTGCCAGGCACTTTGCTAATCACTTTACACACATCTCCTTTGCTTTTTTACAATAACCCTAGGAGGAAAGTACTATCATTATTTCCATTTTAAAGTTGAGGAAACTGAAGCAAAAAAGACGTGCCCAGATTTGGAAAATTTTCAGGATGGCACATGGGTCATTCTTATAGATGCTAACCAATTATTCTGATGGCAGACCCTAAAGTACCTCATCAGATATTTTAATTAGATATGACCAATTTAGTGAAAATTATTCAATATTCTAGTAACAAACTGCATTTGATGAATCCCTGTATAACTAGCACTGTTGTGGGGTAGTCTTGTAGAATTCAAAAGAAATCCTTGACCTCCAGAAACTAAACACTCTTATTTTGGGGAGATACAATATATGAAACAATATAACATTAAACAAATTAGAGAAAAAAACAACAGATAGCAATGTAATACATTAAAACTGATAAGGTGCCAAAATGTGTGGCCTAGATCTAGGCAGGAAGAGAGATTAATGTTTTTAGAAGGTTTCATGGGAAGGGTGAGTCTTGAAATGGGCTTTAAAGGAGTGGTAGAATTTGGCTGGCTAGTGGGATTGCCAAGGGACTAATGAGACATCCCCTTCTAAAATAGATAAGATCAAGTTTAGCTTCAAGAAATGAAGGAATATACTAAGTAATTCCCAAACCAGTCTTCTACTGTTAAGATTCTACCTGTATATTTTTTAAAAACTCAGCTTTACCTTTGACCCTTTTGGGTATTTTCTCATCCTATTTTCCTTAGTGTCCTAAAATACTTTCCCTGGGGGCATATTATTCTGGCTTTGTTTAAGTTACTTCAGGTATTCTTCAGGGCTCCAGGTTAGTCCCTATTGTGCTTTGAATGTTTGTGCTTCCCTAGAGTCACATTATTCTGTGTCAAGGTCTGCAGTATCATGGGTCCTACATATTTATAGCTCCTAAAGATCTTAAGAAACAGCATGATGCCTGATATATATGAAACTTATTTGTAGTCATAAATGTCTTGGAGTATTATTTTCTAAAATAAAATATTATTGATCTTTTTTTTACATCACCATAATTTCCCCCAGTATCCTTTTCTACCTCCCAGAAAATCATCCCTTATAACCAATAAGTTTTGGGGAAAAAAAAAAGGAAAAGAAGAGAAAAAATATGAAAGCCTGTTTAAAACATAGGAAAAGTCTGAAAATATGTACAATTTACCACACCTGTGAATCTCCTGCCTGTTCAAAGAAGATGTGAGTTGAGTGTGTTCTTATATCTCTTCTTTGGAGTCATGCTTGTTCTTTGAAATTTTGCAGCCTTCACCTTTGACTGTTTTGTGATTTTTCTTTCCATTTACATTGTTGTAATTTTTAATGGCTCTCATTACTTCACTCTGGTTGAGATTGTGTGTATTTTTCCATGCTTCACTGTATTCATTATATTCATAGTATCTTATAGCACAGTAATATTCCATTAAATTCATATACCATCATTTGTTTGGATATTCCTCAATTAATGAGAATTGACTTGATTTCCAATTCTTGGTTATCACATATGCATACAAATGTGACTATAAATATTGTGACAAATATTAGGACTTTATTCTTATCATTGAATTCCTTGGGAGTATAGGCCTACTAGTGGAATCTGGTTCAAAAGATATAGAAATTTTAGTCCCTTTATTTGTAAAATTCCCAATTGCTTTCCAAAATGCTTGGATTGATTCATAGTAATGTAATAAAGTGCCTAACTTGTCACAACCCCTTTAACATTGACAATTTCTATCTTTTATCATCTTTGCCAATTTTCAATATGTGAAATGACACGTTTAGGTTGTTTTTGATTTGTCCTTTTCTTTTTTTAGTGATCTGAAGCATTCTATCATATGGTTGTTAATAGTTTATAATTTGAACTGTTTGTTCATATTCTTTGGTCACTATCTATTAGGGGAATGGTTTTTCAGTTACACACATACTATGTATGTCCTATGTCTATATCTATATCTATATCTATATCTATATCTATATTTATCCATCTATCTATCTTGGATACCAGACCCTTATCTAAGAAATTTGATACAAAGTTTTATTCTCATTCTAGGTGCATTGATTTTGTTTATCCAAGAGCTTTTCAGTTCCATGTAATCAAAGTTATCAATTTAATCTTTTGTAATTTCCTGTATCCTTTGTTTGATTAAGAAATGAAAGGTATGTTAATCTGCATTTCTTCTAATTTTTATGGTATGATCTTTAATATTAAGGTCATCGGGGGGAAGCTGGGTGGCGCAGTGGATAAAGCACTGGTCCTGGATTCAGGAGGACCTGAGTTCAAATCTAGCCTCAGACACTTGACACTTACTAGCTGTGTGACCCTGGGCAAGTCACTTAAGCCCCATTGCCCTGCAAAAAATATATTGTCATTGATCCATTTAGAAATTTTTTTTACAGAATATGATATAAGGGGTTGGCTTAAGCCTAACAATTCAATAGTCCAGTATAAACTAGAAAATATACATTTCTTTCAAAAAAACCCAACCCCATCCTATTTGACAAAATCTGCTGGAAAAAACTGGAAAGATGCCTGACTGAAAGGTTGTTTTTGGAATATTTTGAAAAGCTTTACCAGTGTCTAGCTCCTATGAATTGCCTTCTTTAAAATGGATTCAGGTGTCTCTATGGGTTTCCATCAATCTTCTTTTGGCACAAAATCATCACTTCTACCTTAAGGATAATGTGATACTTGTTTCCTTTTGAATGTCAGCTTAGCTATGTCAGTGATTAAAAAAAAAACAAACATAACTTTTTCATTATTTAATATTCACCCCTCTCTACCCTCAACAAAATTTCTATCAAGTTCAGCAATGCTTCCTGACTCCAAATAGTCCTAGTAATAAGGTACTTTACCAGTTCCTAATAAAATCCCTAGTGAAGTGTTAAGGTTGAGACACAGCATGGTATAGCTGGTAGCCCACCCATCCTTGAAGTCAGAAAGATCTGGATTCAGGTGTTTCTGTGTGGACCCTGAGCCAATTAATTAACCTCTTAGTTGATTCCTGTGTGTCAATATACTGTTGGCAGGCCACAAGTGCAGGCCCAACCAGATTAAAATGTATCGAAAAATGAATTTGAAAAAAAGTCTGGCTTCTGATATCCAATTAAAATAATGATTATTAATTTATAAATTTAAGGCCAGTTTCACTATTTTTTAAGTGCAAGGGAGGGACAGTCTTAGTAGAATGGAAAGGTATGATTTTAAGAAATGTATATATATATATACACACACACACACACACACAACACACACACACACACACACATGTACATACATACACACAGATATATTAGCCAGCCTACATGTTAATTAATATTGGCTTTATATTTGAATATGGAAATGTTGAGTTTCATTTCAATAATATTCCAAGTAATGATGTGAAACACCCACAATGTTTACTGTCTTTGGCTTTCATAATTGAATGTCTTTTGAAAGGTGCTGTGATGCAAGCTTTATTATGATTAGTGCGTGAGTTATGTGCTTGCTATGTTGACGGTGAAGGGCATTGCAGCTGCTCTAATTTTATTGAAAGAGTCAATTGATGACTAATATCTGGGGGAAGTAAATAGAACAACTAGCTAGATGTCTTACTTTACTTCCATTCTTTTCTCAATTTTACTACAATGTAGGGCATTTACATAGAATGGGTAAGAATACAAGAAAGAGGGATTTTTGATGTGGAGAGATTCCTTGCCCCAGTGACCATGTGCTTTCAGTATGCTTTCCATTTTATACCAAAGATATATATTTTTAAGCCTAATGTATAAAATGTGTTTTTGCCAATAACTTTCTTTTTTTAATTAAAATTTTTTATTTTTAAAAATCTTTTTTTTTTTTTTTTTTGCGGGGCAATGGGGGTAAGTGACTTGCCCAGGGTCTCACAGCTAGTAAGTGTCAAGTGTCTGAGGCCGGATTTGAACTCAGGTACTCCTGAATCCAGGGCCGTGCTTTATCCACTGCACCACCTAGCCGCCCCCTATTTTTAAAAATCTTAATCCTGTTTTCCTTTATTTTCTTTTAAAAGTAATAATCATTTGTATTTATAATTTTGGGGTTCCAAGTTTTATTCCCTTCTTTCCCTCCCTCCCTGCTCCCCTCCTTGAGGTGGGCAAACAATCATATATAGGTTATACATGTATGATTAATGTAAAGATATCATCTTTTTTTTTTCTTGCAGGGCAATGAGGGTAAAGTGACTTGCCCAGGGTCACACAGCTAGTAAATGTCAAGTGTCTGAGGCTGGATTTGAACTCAGGTCCTCCTGAATCCAGGGTCCGGTGCTTTATCCACTGCACCACCTAGCTGCCCCATCAAACATCATCATTTAGTCAGTTTGTATAAGAAAACTTGAATATAAGAAAAAAATGAAAGAAAGTGAAAAATATCATGGTTCAGTCTGTTTTCCATCGATATCAGTTCTTTCTTTGGAGGTGGATAGTATGTTTCATTGATAGACCTTTGGGACTGTCCTGGATCATTGTTTAGTTGAGAATAGTTAAGTCTTTCACAGTTCTTCATCAAAGAATATTGCTGTCTCTGTGCACAATGTTCTCTTGGTTTGTGCTCTCTTCACTATACATCAATTCATCCAATCTTTCCAGGCCTTTCTGAGGGTATCCTGCTTGTCATTTCTTATAGCAAAACAATAAGGAATTTTTGCATAATCTTGTTAGCATTCTTTTCACTATGTTAAATTTCATGTTCCAAAAGAGAGGTCTTGATTATGCTTTGCATCTCTTCCATCATCTAGCACTATATTTTACTTATTGTAGATGTTTAAGAATGGTTGCTTAATGAAAGAATCATCATTATCATCAATACATCACAATCAACCATTTTCAAATCTGTCTGTAAAATTCCTCACCATCACCTAGGAAAAACTTGAAGAAATGTCTCCTTATCTTTCTGTATACTACCCTCAGGCTGTACATTACATTTTCATAGTTGCTTTTTTTCTGCCTGCAAATCTTCATTCAATATCCATTAAAATTGCATTCACCTCTTTAAAAATAAAAATTAAAAACAAAGCAAAAAAGCATGGTTTAGAACCTAATGTAATCTGTTTTACATATCGTTTTGGATGATGACCTAGCATTAGTCCTTTTACTACGTCTGGAGTCAAGAGGACATGAGTCCAAATCTCACCACAGACACTTACTAGATGTGTGACCCTGGGAAAATCACTTAACCCCAATTGCCTTAAACATCTAGGGCCATCTCTAGTATTTTTTTTCTTTTTTCTTTATAATTTTATTCCCCCTCCAATTACATGTAAAAACAATTTTAATGACCATTTAAAAAACTTTGTGTTCAGTGGAGCTGTGAACTGATCCAACCATTATGGAGAGCAATTTGGAACTATGCCCAAAGGGCTATGGGACTGTTCATACCCTTTGACCCAGTGGTACCACTGCTAGGTCTGTATCCCAAAGAGACCATAGAAAAGGGAAAAGGACCCATGTGTACAAAAACATTTATAGCAGCTCGCTTTGTGATGGCAAAGAATCGGAAATCAAGGGAATGTCCATCAATAGGGGAATGGCTAAACAAGTTGTGGCATATGAATAATGGAATATGATTGTGCTATAAGAAATGAGGAGCAGGAGGAGTTCAGAGAAACCTGGAAGGACTTACATGAATTGATGCTGACTGAGAGGAGCAGAACCAGGAGAACATTGTACACAGAAATAGCAACATAGTGTGATGAACAATGGGGATAGACTTGGCTCTTCTCATCAGTGCAATGATCCAAAATAGTTTCAAAGAACTCATGATAGAAAATTTCTCAACATCCAGAAAACAACAACTGTGAAATATGAATGCAGATTGAACAATAATGTTTCTACTTTTGTACTGTTTTTTTCCCTTCTTTTTTGAGGTTATCTCCTTGTGCTCTGATTCTTTTTCACAAGATCACTAATGTAGAAATATGTTTAATGTGATTGCAAATATACAGCCTTTATCAAACTGCTTTACATCTTAGGGAGGAGGGAAGGAAAGGAGGGTGGGAGAAAAAAAAATTGGAACTAAAAAATCCTATGAAAACAAATGTTGAAAACTATTCTTATGTGGAACTGGAAAATAATAAAATAGTTAAACTATAAAAAAGCCAAAAACCAAACCAAACCAAAACAACTCTTTGTGTTCAGAATTCTCTTCCTCCCTCCTTCCCCACCCCAAAATGCAAGAAATTCAATATAAATTATACATGTGTGGTCATGGAAAACATTTCCCACATTAGTCAGGTTGTGAAAGAAAACAGACCAAAAAAAAGACTAAGAAAAAGAAACTAAAAAATATGCTTCCATCTGTATTCAGACACCATCATTTCTTTCTCTAGAGATGGATTGCATTTTTTATAAGTCCTTCAGAGTTGTCTTGGATCATTGCACTGTTGAGAATAGCCAAGTCATTCACTGTTGATCATCTTATAATATTGCTGTTATTTTGTATACAGTAGGTCTCACTTTGCATCATCTCATGTAAGTCTTTCCAGGTTTTTCTAACAGCATCCTGCTCATCTTTTCCCAGTTAGTATTGCTAACTGAATTTCCCTCCATTCTATTCCTTCCCCATGTCATTGATTCTATTCTCTATCTCCTTTCACCCTTTTCCTCCTCAAATGTCTTTGCTGCCCCCTCCCCAAATCTGCCCTCCCTACTATCACCTCCCCTCTGCCCCCCGCTTATCTCTTCTTCTTCTCCTACTTTCCTGCAGGGTAAAATAGATTACCATACCCAATTGAGTGTGTATGTTATTCCCTCTTTGAACCAGTTTTGATCACTCCCCAACACCTCCCTCTTCTTCCCTCCATTGTATAAGCTTTTTCTTGCTTCTTTTACATGAAATACTTTACCCCATTCCACCTCTCCCTTTACATTTCTCCCAGTGCATTACTCTCTCACCTATTAATTTTGTTTTTTAAAGACATCATTCATTCATATTCAACTCACACCTGTGCCCTCTGTCTAAATATATTCCATCCACCTGCCCTAATAATGGAAAAGTTCTTATGAGTTACTAGTGTCATCTTCCCACACAGGAATGTAAACAGTTTAACCTTTTAATACCCCTTATGATTTCTTTTTCCTGTTTACCTTTTTATGCTTTTCTAGAGTCTTGTATTTGAAAATCAAATTTTCTCTTCAGCTCAGATCAAGAATGCCTGAAAGTCCTATCTTTCATTGAATTCCCATTTTTTCTCCTGAGGAATTATACTAACTTTTGCTGGGTAGGTGATTCTTGGTTGTAATCCCATTTCCTTTGCCCTCTGGAGTATAATATTCCAAGCCCTCTAATACTTTAATGTAGAAGCTGCTAAATCTTGTGTTATCCTTACCGTGGCTCCACAACACTTGAATTTTTCTTTCTTGCTGCTAGCAGTATTTTCTCCTTGTCCCAGGAGCTCTGGAATTTGGCTATAATATTCCTGGAGCTTTTCATTTTGGTATCTCTTTCAGGAGGCAATAGGTGAGTTCTTTCAATTTCTGTTTAACCTTCTGCTTATAGAATATCAAGGCAATTTTCCCTGACTATTTCTTGGAAGATGATGTCTAACCTCTTTTTTTGATCATGGCTTTCAGGTAGTCCAATAATTTTCAAATTATTTCTCCTGGATCTATTTTCCAGGTCAATTCTTTTTCCAATCAGTAGTCCTCGTGATTAGAAAAAATAACACATAGAATAAAAAGGTCATTCCAAGTATATTTCCTATATATGTTAAACATTTTCCAACTTTTGGTTTATTTCATTGTTTTGCTTTATTGTTTCTTGATTTGTCACAGAGACATTAGCTTCCATTTATTTTATTTTCCAGTTACATGTAGAGATAGTTTTCAACATTTGATTTTATAAGATTTCTAGTTTCAAATTTTTCTCCCTCCCTCCCCCCCTTCCCAAGACAGTAAGTCATCTGATATAGGTTTATATATGTACAATAACATTAAGCATATTTCTGCATTAGACATGTTATGAAAGAAGAATCAGAACAAAAAGGAAAAACCTCAAAAAAAGGAAAACAACAGCACCAAAACCAAAAGAAATAGTATGATTCAATCTGCATCCATATTCCACAGTTCTTTTTTTTTCTGATTTGGAGAGCCTTTTCCATCATGTTTCCTTTGGAACTATCTTGTACCATTGTATTTCTGAGAAGAATGAAGTCTATCACAGTTGATCAACACATAATGTTGATGATACTGTGTACAATGTTCTCCTGGTTCTGCTCATCTCACTCATCATCAGTTCATGCAAGTCTTTCCAGGTTTCTCTGAAATCTGCCTACTCATCATTTCTTACAGCACAATAGAATTCCATTACATTCATATACCACAACTTGTTCAATCCTAATTTTAAAGGAGTTATTTTCTTCAGAGAGCTTTTGGGCCTCCTCTTCCATTTGGCCAATTCGACTTTTCAAGGCATTCTTTTCCTCATTGGCTTTTTGTACCTCTTTTACCATTTGGCCTAGTCTGTTTTTTAATGTATTATTTTCTTCAGTATTTTTTTGTGTCTCCTTAACCAAGCTGTTGACTTTTTTCTTCATGATTTTTTTTCATCCTTCTCATTTTTCCCCTACCTCTCTTACTTTACTTTCAAAGGTTTTTAAAGCCATTCTATGGCCTTAGAAACTTTGAATATAGGAGTTTTGACTTGGTTATGTTCTTCTGAGGGTGTATTTTGATCTTCCTTGTCACTATAGAAATTGTCTATGCATTTTTTTCTGTTTGCTCATTTTCCTAGCCTATTTCATGAATTTAACTCTTTGTTAATGTGTGGTACTGTTTCCAGGGTGGAGGGCACACTGTCCCATGCTTCAGGGGGTTTCTGTACCTTTTTTCAGAGATACTTCTAGGTATTTGTAAGTTTTCAGTCCTTCTAAGGTGGTAAGATTTAAGGAGAGGTATGTTTACTCTCCCCTGACCTGTGCTCTGGTTGCAATCCACCACAGGACTGCTTTTCTGCCCTGGAATGATGAACAGAATCCCACTCTACTGTGGCTGCAAGCTCTTGTGTGCTTATGCTCCTCCCCAGCTTGGGACCCTCATGTCACCCGAGACTATGACCTGGATCTGAGTATGGGCAAAACAACAGAGTCTTGCCTCAATGTTAGCAAAGAGATCCCTGTAATCTCCTTTTGGCCAATTGTTATACCCCCTTACCTTCTGTGGACTGAGTTCCAGAAACAGTTGATGCTGCTGCTTATTCAGAGGCTCCCAAGGCTTTGCTCCTTGTTTGCTGTGGCTGTGGCTGGGTCTGCACTGGGTCTGTGCTGGTGAGGTCTGAACTGGGCTGTGTTCCACTCTCACCTGGGACAACAGACCTTTCTTGACAATCTTCTAAGTTGTCTTTAGCTGGAAAATTATTTCACCCTGTCTTTTTATGGGTTCAGCATCTCCAGGAATTGCCTTATTGGAAAGTATTTGGAGGGGTCTTGGGGAGAGCTCTGGCAAGTCACTCACTACCTTTCCTCCTCCATCTTGGCTCTGCCCTGCCAATAACTTTCAAAAAACAAGTGAACGAACAAATCCAAAGTACCATAAGTCTATAGAACATGTTTTCAAAGCATCCTCTTAATTCTGTGTATAGTAAATCTATGACTCTCTAAGGATCAAGGCATCACTTGTGAATAGAATCTTTACAGTAATTGATAGATACTTTTTGAGTCTTCCTATAAATGTCCATTTTGGAAAAGTTTTAGCGTTTGTGAAAAATACCAGAATCCTACAAGTAGTCCTCTTGATTAGAAAAAATAACACATAGAATAAAAAGGTCATTCCAAGTATATTTCCTATACATGTTAACCATTTTACAACTGACCTTAAGTCTCAATTTTCCATTTCTGTCCTTAAGAAAAGGTTGTGTGTGCGAGGCTTGTGGCCTAGCCCTCTTCCTCTCCTATGGCATGAAATGAGTTATGATGGGAGGGGGGATGACTCCAAAGGGGAAAGTTTCAGTCTTTGGCCCTAATCCAAAATATTCAGGCTTCTACCAAAGCCTAAATAAAACTTAGCTTTTTGGCTCATTTCTAAGTTACTAAAAAAATGTATACCATCATCCCTATTTATTATCCCTATTTCCCACACAGACAATGTGCAATATGAAATAGTTATCAGATATGGGATTGCTTTTATTATGCAGACCTTGAATAAAACATAAAGATATCACAGGACAAATACAGAATGATAATGTAACCTGATTTCAAGCCCAAGTTGTTTTGGGAACTGCAGGTTAGGTTTAGACATAATGCTGGATTGGTAGAAAGAATGATAACACTGAGTGAGAAGTAGACTTTTTATGTGAGCTTTAGAGAAGAAATATATTTTCTTCTCCCCTTTTGGAGAGAGATTCATATGGTTGCAAACTCTCTTCTGGAGACAAATATAAGCAGAGAGAAGAGTGCAAAGGAAGAAAGAGGGAAGAGAGAGGGAAAGGGAGTAGAAGGAGGGAGAGAAGGTAGGGAGAGAGGGAGAAAAAGAGGGAGAATGAGACAGACAGACAGGGACAATGAGACAAAGAGAAAGACAGATAAAGAGAGAAAGAGACAGATAGAGAAACAGAGACATATAGAGACAGACAGAGAGACAAAAAGACAGACTTTGGAAGGCAGACATATAGGAAAAGGACAGTTCCAACTTGTCCCTATTTCCCGCTTGCCTCCCTAGAGATTTTGGGGGAATTTCTCCTTGGGTGAGATTGAGACCTCTCTCTCTAGTATTACCTGAGATATCTCACAGGGGGAGAGTTCATTCACTCTGGGTATTTTCTGGTATATTCTAATCTGTAGAACTTCTCTGTACAACTTCTTTTTTGCCATTTGCTTGAATAAATGGATTTGCCAGTTGTGATGGCTTTTTGTGCAGCTAGCATATGGTGGGAAGGAGGCAAACCTGAAAGTGTAATCTTGGGGTTATACCTTCCTCCCTAAGGGTCAGCATCCAGGGAAGCTAGCAGCTTTGTTTACTTTTCAGTCTAAAAAAAAAAAGGCAGGCCCTCACACTACTTACAACTGAGAGTTAGAATTATCATCCAATACTCTCTTTTCTCAGAAGAGAACAGATTGACCAACTTAGTGAACCTGATCTCCTCTGGGGAGGAACTCTGTTGGAGTGTGGTAGGCAAGATTTCAGAGATATTTAACAATACTTCCCTCATGAATCAAACTTAGACAATTGATGTGAACATATATAACCTACACATGCAGCATGCATTCTACAATAAAATACTCAAAACCCATTATACTCTCCCTGGAAGCAATAGATAGTTTTTGGAATTGCTGAGAAAATATTCCCAATTTACCTCAGACATGAACTATTTCAGCAACTCACAATCTTATGGAAGGTTGGAAAGTTCCCTATTTCCTGGTCTCTCATGGCATGTGGCCTTTGCTTTCCATCTGTGAATCTCTCTTCTGTGGTGGATTGTTTTTACCCTCTAAATAGAGTGCTATTAAGGAAATAATTTCCTTCTGGAAACTGAACACAAACTCAGGAATTCTTGAATTCTGGAGGAACCCACTGCTAAAAATAATTCATTTGTATGAATACTTGTCTCTGACTATGTTCATAAATGGAAACAAAAAGGCAGAAGGAAGAATCCAGGAACTGCCATTTGGACAAACATTGGAAAACACTTTCCATGTGTTTCTCCTATAGGTCACCATTTCCCCCCCTTTGTTGAGGGTAGGAATAAGGAGAAATACTTTAATCTCTTTCTCCTTACCACCTTTTGGTCTGGAATCCAAGGGGAGAGAAAGTGAAGGAAAAGTAAAATGGAGAAAAGAGGTAAGCTATTTCACAGTTCACTCTTATAAAACATGGAAGTCCTAATTCCTTCAAGAAGAGTCTGCCTCCCATGATCATCAGTTGTCTTGGAGGAAGCCTGAGTCATTGGGGACTAATTAAAGGAGGACCCTTGGTCTTAGCAAGGAATAAGGTACATGTCTATCTCCATCGGACATGTCCTTTAGAAAATGGCTCATGATCAGTAACATAATTTATTTGGGGACTCATAATAAAATGATCATGGACTCCCCTCATTACCTTGTTGTATTTAGTCCTTTGTCCCTTGGAAGACATGTCAAAAGAATTTAAGTCTTTTAAATTCAAAACTCGGCCAAGTAACATGGCATGCTTTCCCTGTGTCACAGCAATCAATTACAGAACAAGTCACATTATAATGAATTTAAAAGTAAAGATCCTTGTTGTCTTAGAATTTTGTTATGTCTCCAAAGATAGGAGTTTTGAATTTATGTATCCACAGGGAAAATAAGATATTTCTGGTTTTGAGAGTTTTATTGTAATGTTAATAAAAATTAGGATTTGGCCTGATTTACCAAGAGAGTTCATGGAAATCTTGGAGTTATTCATGTTTTCTTTCTATTGTTTTAACTATAATGGTGCATTTTGATGATATGGATACTTTCCCAACAGGAAATCAAACATTTTGCCCACTTCACAGCATCAATGAATACTGATGAATTATAGATATTTAAAAATACATATTATAGAATCTAACATGAACTATACTGACATTTTCTAATACTTATGGAAATTATTTATTTATGGCATTTTAATAATATGTTTTTTGTGCTCAAATGTTGAGGATGTTATTCTTTTTAGATTTCCTCCCTACTGGAAAAGTAAATATCTATGGCTATTGTAGATATATGACTCCCTAAATTTCTTGATTCTCTATGG
The DNA here is from genome assembly GCF_019393635.1 of Dromiciops gliroides. Lineage (NCBI taxonomy): Eukaryota > Metazoa > Chordata > Mammalia > Microbiotheria > Microbiotheriidae > Dromiciops > Dromiciops gliroides. The sequence goes on from NC_057862.1 coordinate 251,580,966, forward strand.
AACAATGATTTAAATATGCATTGATCAAAGGTATTGTAACGATTGGAATAACGCCACCTGCTGGATACTTACTGTAGAAGAGTTCTGCCCATGAAGCTAAGGTCTTTGAGGGCAAGACCAGGAGTCTTTTCTTTGGCATCAGGAAGTGACGCGGACTAGTGGGAGGAGGAAGGAAGAGACTGGCGCTCACTCTCGGGCGCTCTTTCCTCTGGACTCTGGTGGAGAAGGGAGCTAGAAATGTGCTCTCCCTTTAATAGATAGGAATCTAGGCCTTTCTCTCTCTCTTTACCAAATTCTTATTCTCCTTAATAAATGCTTAAAAAGTCTAACTCTTGCTAAAGCTTATAATTTATTGGCGACCACTCATTAGATATTTTAGACAGTTTAGCTAGAATTTTAGCCCTTAACAGTATTAATTCTTTTAATACTGATTCCTGATGATACTACTTCTTGCTACTATCCTTATGTGGCCATATTTAGCTACTCCTTCAAAGCTCTGTAACAAGCTCTTGTTAAAATATCGTACAATATTATACAAATGAGGTAACATGGATCTTATAACTTCTTTGAATACTTTAATGGAAAAATAATTTTAAAAATATTTAAAATTATGTGAATAGGGCAGCTAGGTGGCACAGTGGATGAAACACCAACCCTTTGTGGTAAAAATTATTTGTGATAAAGTTATTATTGCAGTTTTTAGCTGACTCATTTGGGAGGGGTCACACCTGGCCCACCCTGAAGTTATGTATACTACTGAGGTTAGAAGGAGAGCTCTCCATAGGCAGTTTTTGAGGACCTCCCCTTTTGGGGGAAGAAGATTGAATGCTCCATGAGGGGAGGCAGAGGTTCTTCCAGAACACTCTCTCTCTCTCTCTCTCTCTCTCTCTCTCCTGGTGTCTGATTTTCCGGTGGCGTGAGCAACTGTAGACTATCCAGGTTTTGGTGAGTTAATTATGGAAAACCCTAAATTCCTTTGAATTAGCTTATTTGTAAATGATCTGGAGATTACGTAGGCTAAGTTTAAAGTTAAGAGTATTTATCTGTATTCTTTTTTCCTATTTCCTTATCTTTGATTTTATTAGTTTTGCCTTTGTTTAATTAATTCCCAAGTAATAAAATCTGATCCTTCTGTGAATTAATACCTGTGAGGCTCCTTTCTTATTGGCCTGGGAAAAATATCTAAAAAGGGCAGTTCAGAGGGGAGGGTGAACCTAAAAGGTCCCTCATATTTCTGGGATGCCAATATTTAGGCAAGTCATCCAATTCATGCTCCGTTTATCAAATTTTGGCCCTCACACTGGATTCAGGAGGACCTGAGTTCAAATCCAGCTTCAGACACTTGACACTTACTAGCTGTGTGACCCTGGCAAGTCACTTAGCCCTCATTGCCCCCACAAAAAAAATTTATGTGAATGATCAAAATTAGTGAAACTTCAATGCATTAGAAAGTTTTATACTATTCAAATATTAATTTAATGATTTAAGCAATGATATTTCTATTTTTTTCTTATCCATATTGGAGAGCTCAGTGTACAGATTCAATTGCTTTTAATAAACATTTATTTCCTTGGTATCAGAAGGTGATGCTACTAATGGTTATTTTTCTTCTGTGTGGGGTAGAGGCTTGTCTGGAAAGACCATCACATTTTCCACAAGCCATACTGTTTGTATGGAAAAGAATCATCATTTGTTTGGCAGCTACAACCATTTATGAAATCTGGTGTTACTCTGGGGAAGAGGATTTAGTTAGAAGTTAAGAGATGCATTCTACCACCCTGATTCAACAATTGACTAGCTCTGAAATGAGGGGAAATCATAGAACTTTCCTTTTCATTTTTTTATATATCAGATGATATCTAGCATATCTGTAGTACTTCAAAGTTCTTAAAACACTTTATAAGTATTATCTCATTTTATTCTCACCACACGTGGTCAGTCTTTATTATGCCCACTTTATAGAGAAGAAACTTAGATTGATAGTAGCTAAGTGACTTGTCTAGGATCACAAAGCTGGTCTGGGTCTGAAGCTGGACTTGAACTTATGTCTTCCTGACTCCAGGTCTAGGGCTTTAGCCACTATGCCACCTAGCTGCCGCAGTGATGTGCTCTTGACTCACAGAGTTGTGAGAATCAAGTGAGATTAAATATATATATGTATATGTATATACACACATATATACATATATATGGAGATGCTTTGTTTCAATCACTGTACAAAATGGAAGAATGTAAGGTGATGTCATGGAGTCAGAAGACTTGGGTCAGAGCTATCTCTGCTAATTATTACTTGTATAAATTTGAGCAAGTGAGGTTTCTCTTAGAGCACTGAAATACATGGCCCTTAAAGTCCCTTCTAGTTCTAAATATATGTTCTATGAATCTATACACACATACATGCTATGGATGCACATGATTGTTGATTGAGTGATACTTATTAGCTATAGCCCAGAGTTAACTTGACTTAATGGATAAAACTATAAAGAAAACATGTACTTAAATCCTTCCTCAAATACTTACTTTAACCGTGTGACCCTGGGCAAGTCACTTATCTTCCCTATGCTGTTAAAGGCTAAAATTCTAGCTAAACTGTCTAAAATATCTAGTGAGTGGTCGCCAATAAATTATAAGCTTTAGCAAGAGTTAGACTTTTAAGCATGTATTAAGGAGAATAAGAATTTGATAAAGAGAGAGAAAGGCCTAGATTCCTATCTATTAAAGGGAGAGTGCATTTCTAGCTGCCTTCTCCACCAGCATCCCCAGGAAAAAGAGTGAGACCAAGCGCCAGTCTCTTCCTTCCTTCTCCCACTAGCCCGCATCACTTCCTGACACCAAAGAAAAGACTCCTGGTCTTGCCCTCAAAGACCTTCCTTCATGGGCGGAACTCTTCTACAATAAGTCTCCAGCAGGTGGCATCATTCCAATCATTACAGTTCCCTGCTTTGTTTCCTCAAGAAACAGGACATTTCCTTGATGAAACAGTCAAAAATAACAGAATATAATAACCTATGCTAACTAACAATATGTTAATAACAATATAGAAAAGGGAGAGAGGAAAGTTTTGTCCAGAGGGGCGATTTTTTGTCCTCATGAACTGACACTTCGACATTAGTCTTGCAAAGGGAAGGCCTCTGCAGAGGGTACATGTTACAGATGATGTATATTATAACAGAAATAGAAAGAGAACAACAACAACAACAAAACAAAACTGTTCATTTAAAGTCTTTGAAAGTCTTTTCTCAGATGTCCTCTAGGTGTAGTCATGGAATGGAAGTCTTTTCAGGAGTTGATGTGTGGATGCTGGTAATCAGCCAGGAAAATTTCCTACAAAATTGAGCTTAACACAACTTTAAATAACTTTGTCAATAATCAATGAAAGTTCTCAAAAACATGTCTAAGGGAATTCAGAATCTTGATCGTTACATATGAAACATATAATAAAACAAAAATTGAAACATTCTTTAAAATTATAATATTACTATAGTTCCCCCTTATGGAGGGTTATTAAGAAGACAATTGCTGTGATATTAATTTTTAAAAATAATTTTTATCTTTGTTTCATCACTTTTTGCATCATCTGCCTAATTATCCTCATGCCATTATGAGAAATTAAAAAATCTAATATAATTGGTAACAGTGTCAAGGCCAAATTCAACACTGTTATTTATCAAGACACCTGAGATAATTATGGGGGTTACCATAAAAGAACAGAGAAATGATGGGATATGAGCATTCCCACACTTGAGCAATATGTATTGCCCATGCAGTATGCCAGGCTTAAAATAGGTGGATGGAATATATGTCCATGGCCACCGAACATATTGGAGGAACCTGAGTCAGACTTAATCAGATGAACGGGATTGAGATGTCCATGGCATCAGGCATATAGGAGGGAGCATAGAAGCCAGGTGTAGAAGTGAGATGGGTGGGATCAATACTTCCAGCCATCTGTACAATATTGTGGGGAAAAATAAAATAAAATATTAAACCAAGAGAATCCAACCTCAACATTAGTCAAAAGCCGTTCCCTCGGCCATACCTTGACTTCATGCATGTCTCCCCTCATGTGACAGTTCAGTGTCTGCTCTTGCATGTATTCCTCTTGTGATTGGATGGCATCTTGGCAAACTGGCATCTGATAACTCAGATAAAGGCAATTAATGTCTTAAATGATAAATTCCCATAATCCAAGTCTCATATGGATTTAAAAATTGAGGATAATAAATGATTTCAAAAAATGTGAATTCAACTTGACTCTAACACAATATATGCAACAATTTCAAATACCCTTTTTTTTACTTAGTATACAATTACTTTTGTGAAAAATCAGAACATATTTAAATACACGTTAAAGCACAACACAATCTCAAAGAACTTTTACAAATGTTCCCCTCTTTTTTTTTTTTTGAATACGCTTATCAAAAATAGTACTTCTAGAATCAATTTACACTTGCCGTGGCAACCAATTTGCCAGGGAAATGCTTTAAAGAGTTTGATCAAATAATCAGTTGAGAAAAACAAAAACAAACAACTCAGAATATGGGAGCACAATACTCCTAGAATTAACATTGTATTATGAAATTAAAACTATCTTGCAATGTTTCAAAATAGAGATAGATGAATGAATAAAAGAAAATAAACATGGAAAAATAAAAGACAATGAAATTCAAATTAGGGAAATCTAAATGAATATGAACTTAACATTAATAAGAATATTACAAAATATAAACTTGATCACATGACTATAAAAAGCTTTTACAAATATTCTCCTTGTTTTAAAAAACTAAGTATAAAACACAATCTCAAAAGCATGAAAATCTCTATGAAAATAAACCCATACCATTAATTCCAAAATGTATATGTAATAGCATAGAAATCCTATGTAACCTCTGAACTGACACTATTACTCTGAGTGAATTCAGAATACTCTTGATTCCAGTATCTAAAATCCCCAATACTCATATTAATACCTTGCTGCTTACTTCTACATTTCTGTAAAATATATACCCTTCCATGGCAAAAGAAGGAGTCTTGAACTATGTTGATGATTGTCATTCTTATTCAGCTTAAGTTTTTCTTTAACTCCTCTTATATTGTCTGTCAGTCTTTTCACTATACAAATGCTTCATAAGATACTAATTAAATACAAAAGCAGGTTAGCAAAATTATGAATAAAATGAGCATATCTGGAATTTAAAGGGTTTTCTAAGGTTGTCTCAGAAGCACAGCCAGGCTGGGGAAGGGCTGAGCCTGAAGCTGCAAATGCAGGTAGAGAAAGTTGCACATGCACATTAGATCTCTGAACTTCCCAGGCAGGGGAAACAATGGGTTTAGCCATGGGAGAATGTAGAGGGTGGGGTCTGGAGAGGAGGGGAGGGACCAGCACAATTTGAATCAGACTTGATTTTGAACTCAGGCCTGGATTCCTCTTCCCCCATTTTGCCTCTAGGCGCTAGGGGATTAAAAGCTTCTAGAGGGTGGGTCATTGCCTCCAGGCATGCAAAATTAGAGAACAATTAGTGTTAGAACTGGGAAAAGCTGCAGGAATCTCTTCAGGTTTCTCAGAAAAATCATGGTTGGGAGAGGGGGAGATATTTCCTTGTGTGAGTACATTGCTGACTCTTCTAACAAAAATAAAAAGAAAAATAGAAAATCCACAAAAACAAAGCATTAACATGATCTTATCCCCCATTTGTCTGGTTAAACAGACTAAAATAAAAAATAGGGTTATTAGGGAGTTTAAAAGGTCCATTTGAAAAAATTTAAAGGGAAAACACAGCCAGTACGCCAGTACTTAGCAGTTAAAGGGAGAGGGTAGGGGAAATTTCTTACCCAACCAGAAGATCAGAAGACTGAGGTTTAGCTCATCCCTTTGTGGTTGCCATCTGTTAAGGGCTAAAATTCTAGCTAAACTGTCTAAAATATCTAATGAGTGTTCACCAATAAATTATAAACTTTAGCAAGAGTTAGACTTTTAAGCATTTATTAAGGAGAATAAGAATTTGGTAAAGAGAGAGAAAGGCCTAGATTCCTATCTATTAAAGGGAGAGCACATTTCTAGCGCAGCTCTCCACCAGAGTCCAAAGGAAAGAGAGTGAGAACGAGCGCCAGTCTCTTCCTTCCTCCTCCCACTAGCCCGCGTCACTTCCTGACGCCAAAGAAAAGACTCTTGGTCTTGCCCTCAAAGACCTTCGCTTCATGGGTGGAACTCTTCTACAGTAAGTCTCCAGCAGGTGGCGTCATTCCAATCATTACAGTGCCTCAGTTTCCTTATCTGGAAAATGAGGGGGTTTAAACTTGATGGACTCTGGTCTGTTTTTAGACCTAAATATATGATTTTATGATTCTACATAGAAATATGAAGATTGAGCAGTACTAATTTTTCAGTCACATTGGTAGACTGCAGGCAATTTGTGTGACTCAGGGTTATAATCGGATGATTTTGTTAAAATCTTGCCACAGCACTTGTAGAAATTAGAAGGTGTACCTAATCATATTCAATGCCATTGTTTAACTGAAACCTCTCTAAGTACACTGGCAAATGGAGTAAATCACAAATCTGTTTTTACCCAGGCTTTGTATCCTTTGGATTTATTAAGGAATGATTACTTTCTAGAACACTCTGACATAATTTTATAACTTCTGCATAAAAGAATTTAAAATACTGTATTTTGAAATAATCAAATCAAAGGAAAAAACAAATTCTTTTTTAGAGGCAGCAGGCCTTTCCATCCATTGGTTTTAATATCACTTTGCTCTTTCTAATTTCCCTTCATTTTCCTCTGGTTAAGGTCTTGATGGGCAAAAGTGATAATTCAAGCACATCTCAGATCTCATAGCAACATTTTTATTTATTATATTCAGATATTCAAGATAAAGTGATTTCCTTCATTTTTATTTTTATTTATTTTTGCTTTCAGTGTGTAGCATCTGGAACACAGTTGTTTCTATTCATGTACTTATGTTTTAATACACATGCATACAGTCTGGCTTTTTAAGTTAATTTTATATTTTGGGGGGCAGGGGGAGGGACCTATGATTTCTTCAGCATAGATAACTCCTTTGTATAAAATTTTCCTTTTCTCATGTAGCTCATAAGCTGCTGTGTAAATTGTATTCTTGAAGGATTTTCTGGGTCATAGGCAGAGGTCAGGTGACTTACTCCTGGTCATAGCTATTTTATATCAGAGGCAGACCATGAACCTTGGTTTTCCTGACTGTAAGGCTAACCTTCTATCTTCAATGCTAGGTTGCTCCTCAGATTTTTAGAATGTTATTCTAAATATACTTTAGACTTAAAATTTTTATTATGTCCCTAAGGCATTAGAATTTTTGAAATGCAAATTCCAATGATTCATTCATTTTGAACATACATACTGTTATTTTTAGTTGTCTTTATTAAACTCTGTATTGGATGAACATAATGTTTCTGGCACATCATGTCCTCTTCATTTACATCTGGATGCTAGAAATGTATTGACTTTATAAACTTGCTTCCTCCCTCTCCCCAGTACAGTATTTAGCTTATTATTTGTGTAGGCTAATCTTTTCCATCTTGGTTGGAAATGATGGTTTGTATTTTGACAGGCATCACTTTCAGAAGAATTCATGATCTGCATAAAAAGTAAGTAATTGGATTTAAAGCTGTTATTTTCCTTTTATTTAGATTAACTGATTGATCACAAAGCCCAACTTAGTTGAGTGTGTGTGTGTGTGTGTGTGTGTGTGACAATTAACATTTCTTCCTCCCTGAAGTCTCATGACATTTCCATTAGTGGGGAAACAAGATCGAGCCAGTAGCCACTGCCACATGAATTAGTAAGAAATCCCTCATCCTCCAAGGAGTTTGGAACTCTTGATATCTATATGATAAAATTATTGATGACTACATTTATATATGTTTTCTGTAGTACAAGAGAGACTGGAAGTTTACTTAAGAAGCATGAACACATCTATTACCATTACCTAAGCAAATTGTGTTAGAAAAAATTGAGTGTCACTAAGGAGGTTAGAGCTAGAAAGGAGCTTTGGATCATCTGCTCAAGGTTAATGAAATAGTCTGATTTATTAGCTAGTTTTGGCAGCATGGGTTCAATATAGGGAAAAGTTAAGTATGTGTGTTTTTAATTCAGGAAAATACAGAGCAGGAATTCATTTTCACCTTTGTAATGTTCAAGATAACACAATTATTTTAAAGGATATTGTATGTTAAATGGGAAATTTAGATACACATAGAATGTTAGTGAATGGTCATGCATTGGAATTGAATTTCAAAAGAAAGTTCATAGGAACAAAATTGTGTGTCTGTATTTAAGAAGAAAGTTTGTGATCAGAAGGATATACTTAGTTGTTTATTTGCTTCAAGACTAAGTCTCCCTATCTCATGTGGGCTGGAAGTACAGTGCTTATTCATGGAGGACACAACCCTACTGCTAATTTGCATGGAAGCTTTGACATGCTTTGCTTCCAATCTGAGTTGATGGGGTTGGTCTTATCTATAAGCCCTATTGCATCTCAGGATTATCCCCAATTTTTCCAAGTAGCAAGAACTACAAGCATGAACTATCACACCAGGAAACTTGGTATTGATAGGAGAAATATATATTTTTTCTTTTTGGGAAAAAAGTGATTACTTTCTTGAAACAGATCTTTGGTTAAGAAGCAATGTCACATGGATAGAGCACCGGCCTTCGAGTCAGGAGTACCTGAGTTCAAATCTGGCCTCAGACACTTAACACTTACTAGCTGTGTGACCCTGGGCAAGTCACTTAACCCTCATTACCCCACCAGAAGAAGAAGAAGAAGAAGAAGAAGAAGAAGAAGAAGAAGAAGAAGAAGAAGAAGAAGAAGAAGCAGCAATGTCAGAAATTCCATCAGGGTGGATTACCAAAATCTCTCTAGTGTGATTAAAATGCCTGGACATAAAAATTCCAATTGCATTTTTATTAAAAACATAAACACATGGAATTACCTTAGAGCAAGCATCTAGCCTAGCTTGTAGCAATGTCTACTGCACCCAGACTATGACAATTCCAAACTGAAAAACATTTATATTTTCTAAAACGGCGGCTGCTGGTTTTATCATAAAGTTGGAGCAGATGGCTTGTATGTATATGTGGTGAAAATCTGTTTTTAACTTTTTTAATGTTAAAAAGATTCAATTTGCAGCATTAACATGCAATTTTATGGGCCTGAATTTTGAAATTTTGCTTATTTTAGAACAGAAAAAATCTTGGGTTTAAGCCATACCAACTGTAGGTGAAAGCAAAGTATCTGTGTATGAATACCATGTGTGGTCCATTATGGTTTATCATGAGAATCAGATTGGAGAGGTGACATTTATTTTTGTATAGTGCACAATTGATAAGCTGAGAACCAAACTGGAAATGTTGGAAAAGAGAAGGATTCTTGAGCTGGTGAGAGTTCTGAATATTTAAAATATTATATAGCATCTTGCTTCTTTGGAAGTCACTCATCCAGCAACCTAAGCTACATAGGAAGTATCTGAAAATCAGAGAGTGAGAAGAAAAAGTTGGTTTCTAAATGTTGAAGGGCTAAATTTCACTCCACTTCTTTTTGGGAAGAAGTCAATAAATTTTAAACTTTTATTTATTTATATTTACTTTTACTTTACACACATATATAAGAAGCTTGTTTATGTGTGTTCTCGGGCAGATTGAAGTAGCAATTGGGTAGTTAAGGAAGAGGAGAGAAAGGGAATGAAGGGTTGTTGAAGGTAGATCATTTGATTTTTTGTTGATTGAGAGACAGCATTAATTAATTAATAATGGAAAAGCTCTGGACTTTAATTTGGAAATCCTGTCTTGGTTACTTATTAGCCATGAGTTGGAGCAAATCTCAATCATTCTGTGCCTTTTTCCTCATCCATTAAAGGGGATAATAATACATGAACTTTACTATTTATCTCCCAGGATAATTGTGAGGATCACATAAGATAGTGTATATAAAGCACTTCAGAAGAGGAATAGTGCTGGGAAGAAAGAGAATGAATTCAGTTTTGGATATGTTGAATTTGAGATGTCTATAAGGTATCCAGTTTGGAATGTTTAGGAAGAAGTTGGACAGTAGTAGCATAATGGAGAGTGTGACTAGGCCTGGAGATATAGAGAGGGATATTATCTTCACAAAGATAATAATTGAACCCATATAAGCTTATGAATTCACCAAGCAAGAGAGTAGAGACAGATAAGAGGGTCAAATACAGCACTCTGGGGCTGCACCCAAAATTAGGGAGAGGAACATGGATAAAAATCTAGCAAAGAAAATGGATAAGGAATAGTCAGACAAGTAGGTGAAAAATGAAGGGAAATAAATGTCATGAAAACTGAGAGGAGAGGGTAACAATGTCAAATGACTCATGGAGGTTGAAAAAGAAGATGAGAATGGAGGAAAAAAGCCTGTCAGATTGGACAATTGTGAGGTGTTCCTTTTTAACCTTTTGGAACATTTACTTTAAGCTTATTTATATAGAATGTTGAAAAATATGATAATTTCCTCCATGTCTGCATAGCTTCATTTTTAAAATGCTGAGCTAATTTGAATAATGTGGAAATTAGACTACAAAAACATTTGTGGGAGGAAAAGAAAGAATAAATTTCTTACATGCCATTCTTCATCTAGGTTTGAACATTCTTTCACTGACCTTTATTAGTTTAGATTCTCTCCATTTTGACTGCAAAGGCAGCCTCTAATTTGTGTTTCCAAATTACTGGGCAAAGGGATAACAAAAATTGTGTAAGTGGAGGATCTATGATTTTTTTCAGCATCATATCAGTCAGGAACTACCTCTACCAATTGAAGATTTCAATTATCTGTGAAGTAGTAGAGAAACCCAAGAGCATTGCTTGAAACAGGTTGAGGTGAACCACTTACCCAAGGTGACACAGAGTTAATATCGGAGGGCCTAGATTTGAACTCCAGGTCTCCTGTCTAGCACCATATCTGTACAAATGCCTCTAGTATATTTGAGCCCATAATCTACTCAGGATTGGAGCATTACACACTACCAATCATGACATATATGCAAGCTAGCATTTTTTTTTGGTGAGGCAATTGGGTTGTCACTTTTCCCAGTGGTCACCCTGCTCGTGTCAAGTATCTGAGGTCTGATTTGAACTCAGGTTCTCCTGATCCAGGGCTGGTGCTCTATCCACTGGGCCACTTAGCATGCCCTTATCATGACATATTATGCGTTTGGAAAAAGGAATACTTACAAGTTGTTCCAGTGTGGAATTTCCAATATATAGGGCTTTAGAGACATCTGCTGTGGATGCCTTTTCCAAATTGGCCCTAAGTATGTAATTTGGCAGAGGGCTGGACATTCCTGGCACTTATTGAGTACAATTATTTCTATTCTTAACACCAGTCTCAAAGTCAAAATAATTGAGAAATGCAATACTATTCCTCTGGTTCTTGATAGTTTTTGAAGTAAAAAAAAAAACAACAAAAAAACCCCATTTTTTCCTCTTATCATTCTTAAGCAGACATTTATTAATGCCATAAAAATCACATTATAATTCCTATAGTTTCTCAGTTTTACTAAAACTTCCCTTGGGCTCTTAGATCTGGAGAAGTGGTTCAAATTGAAGGCTTGGGATGAGTTCTGGTAGTATTGATGAATTTCAATTTCTTTTGCATTCTTCTGTAATAAAAAACCCACCTCATTCTTTTTAGTAAACAGATATGGGGCAGCAGATGGGATTAGCATAAAGCCTGTGATTCTCTCAAGGGAGTATTAAGATTTGTTTGCCTCAAGATTAAAACTTGGATGAATCCTAATTTGGACTTAATGGCATTTTAATATTTAATTTTTCAAAATCAGACAAAGCTTAGTGAAAGATTTGTCCTAACCTCACAAATATTTTTTAAAAACCCTAACCATATTGAGGAATTTATAAAAACCCTCAGAAAACAGTATCCTTTAAATTATCATCTATGAGATACCCATATGAAATCTGATAAAAGTCTTTTTTTGGGGGGGGCGGGGCAATGAGGGTTAAGTGACTTGCCCAGGGTCACAAAGCTAGGAAGTGTCAAGTGTCTGAGGTCAGATTTGAACTCAGGTCCTCCTGAATCCAGGGCCAGTGCTTTATCCACTGTGTCACCTAGCTTCCCTCAAATATAGGAATCTTAGACTTGTTTTCTTTTCTCGGCACTGTAACTGATCCCATTTATCCTTTATGCACTTTGCTTCATGCTATAGGCATGAAGTGGTACAGTGGATAGAGTGTTGGACTTACAGTTGTGAAGAACTGAGTTCAAATCCAAACTCTGACATTTATTAGCTGTAGGACCCTGGGAATGCCACTTGATCTCTGTCTGCCTCAGTTTTTCCACCTGTAAAATGGAGATGATAATGGCACTACCTCTCAGTATGAGGATGAATGAGATATTATATCTCATTTGCAAAGTAAAGCACTTTGCATAACCTTAAGTGCCATAGAAATAATAGCCATTGTTATTCTTTTATGCTTATTCTTCCTATATCCAATCTTAGTGCCAACACATCAGGAAAAAATATAGAAGCCCAATCAAATTGGTAAATTACCAAACAAGTGATTGAGAATATTATGAAATGCAAAATGGATTATTTTTATTACATTAAATTAAAAAGTTTTTGTACAAACAGAAGCAATGCATCCAAAATGAGAAGGGAGACAGACAGAAAACTGGGAAATAATTTTTATGGCCAGTACTTCTGATAAAGGCCTCATTTCTAAAATATATCAGTTAACTAAATCAAATTTCTAAGAATGCAAGTCATTCCCCAATTGAGAAATGGTCAAAGGATATGAACAGGCAATTTTCTGATGAAGAAATCAAAGCTATATATTGCCATATGAAGAATTGATTAGGGAGATGCAAATTAAAACTCTGAGATTCCACCTGACACCTATCTGATTGGCTAATATGATACAAAAGAAAATAAATAAATGTTGGAGAAGCTGTGGAAAAATTGGAACACTGAATGCATTGTTGGTGGAGCTGGTGAACTGATTTAACCATTCTGGAGAGCAGTTTGGGAAACTATGCCCAAAGGGCTATAAAGCTGTGCATACCCTTTGACCCGGCAGTATCACTATCATGTCTTTTTTCCCAAGAGATCATAAAAAAAGGGGAAAAGGACCCACACGTACAAAATATTTATAGCAGCTCTTTTTGTGGTGGCAAGGAATTGGAAACATGAGGGGCTACCATTAACTGGGGAATGGTCTGAACAAGTTATGTGTATATGAATGTAATGGAATACTATTGTGCTGTAAGAAATAATGAGCAGGCAGATTTCAGAGAAACCTGGAAGGACTTGCATGAACTGATGATGAGTGAGATGAGCAGAACCAGGAGAACATTGTACATAGTATCAACAACATTGTGTGTGATCAACTGTGATAGACTTGATTCTTCTCAGGCAATACAATTGTACAGATTAGTCCCAAAGGACTCATGATGGAAAAGGCTCTCCAAATCCAGAAAAAAAAAGAACTGTGGAATAGGGATGCAGATTGAACCATACTATTTCTTTTGTTTTTGTGCTGTTGTTTTTCTTTTTTTGAGGTTTTTCCTTTTTGCTCTGATTCTTCTTTCAAACATGTCTGATGAAAGAAATATGTTTATTGTGATGTGTACATGTAGGACCCTATATCAGATTACTTGCTCTCTTGGAAGGGGGAGGAAGGGATGATGAAGAAAAATTTGAAACTAGAAATATTATAAGAAACAAATGTTTAAAACTATCCTCTAAATATAACTAGAAAATAATAAAATATCTATATGGAAAAAAAATTGTAAAGTTCGCCTGGCAGATGTATGTGTATATATGTATATGTATACACACACACACACACACACACCAGACATACCCTCTGTCTCTGTCCTTTATGAATGGAATGCTAGGTCCAGTCTCCCAAGCTCTGGGCTAACACAAGCTAGGTAGAGTCTGATGACAACCACCTCACAATATCATTATACCTCTTGCTCACTGTCCTCCTACCCCAAGTTTTCTTTGGAAAACATATCTAATTAGGGCTGATCTATGGTCCACAGTTATGAGCAAAAGGATCCCCCACCTCCCATACAAGCAATCGAGGGAACAAAGTAAAGGATAGTTATTGTTCCACCACACACACACACAAATGAAGTGAAAAGCAAGTGGATCACATAGTCCATAAACAATCAATACAATTACCCTCTCCTTTGGGGGACTCCCTTTCTCCTCAGTCCTAAAATTCTCTAGGATGATAATGCAAACCAGTAGTTGAGCTCAGTGATGTCAAAGGCAGTTGGAACAAGGGCCACTAATCTTTGAATATATAAGGAACCCTGTGGGCTGCAGGGATTTTAAAATATGGTTTAAAATACAATTTTTAAAAATGCAATGTTATCTATGTTTTAGTGTATTTTATTTATTTTATTACATATTTCCCAGTACATTTTAATCTGGTTCTGCTGCACTGGGGATTGTTATAGGCCACTTCTAAGATACCCTTAGAAGGGAAATACACTTGGAATTGCCAACTAGGCAACATTCTGACATTCTTCTCATTCACTTTCACCTCAAAGATTTTGAGGGTACAGAATCTGCCTGAAGGGAAATACAGTTGGGGGTACTTAAAAGATAAACCCCTTCCCTTTGGACATATACTGAAAAACTCATGGTAATATCGGAGGGCAGCTAGGTTGACCAGTGGATAGAGTGCTGGGTTTGAAGTCAGGAATACTCATCTTCCTGAGTTCAAATCTGGCCTCGGACACTTACTAGCTGTTATGACCCTGGGCAAGTCACTGAAACCCTGTTTGCCTTACTTTCCTTATCTGTAAAATGAGCTGGAGAAGGCAATGACAAACCACTCCAGTAGCTTTGACAAGAAAATCTCAAATGTGGTCACAGAGTGTCAGACACAACTAAACCACCGAACAACAACAAAATATCAGAGGCCAAAGTCTGCATTCCCTTACTTCTCCATATTGTGGCTATGGTCTCTCTTCTACTACTCTTCATATCACCAGGCACCATATATAAGATCCTCTTTTCTCTATAAAGTTATATTACATTTTACTTTGCTCTTCTGTCTTACTTGGCTATAATTCACTGAACAAGATGCCCCTCCCAGAATAAGCTCATCACTCTAAACCCAATGAACACCATGCTGTTGACTCAAGCTTTGATTGACGATTTCCCTCAGCCTCCTCTCCCCTCTGAAAGAGGAATTGGAGAGTAGAGTACCAGACCTCCTCTTAGTGCCTTTCTTTATAGAGAGCAGAAACTGGACTCAACTCATTCTACTATATATCTGCTGCCCTGCCTCCATGGAAAGTTTGCTCCTTCATGAGGTTCCCCCCCAGTATTCTATCTTTCTTTTCTCTACCCCTTCCTTGCTTCTTTTTATGTGTTGTCTCCCCATTTGGATTACAAACTCCTTCAGGGTAGGGGACTCTTTCTTTTTATTAATTGTATCTCAGAACTTAGCACAGTGATTGGACACCAGTAGGCACATACTAAATGCTTTTTTGGCTTGGATTGTTGCTTAGGAAAATTTCATTCTCTCCATAGAATGCATATTCCTAAACACTTGACACTGGAGTCACTAGTGAGGCATCCTCTAGAAAGGAATTCTCAATGCTCTTCCAGAAAACAGAGATCCAGACACACCTATCACTCAGATGATGTCCACAGCTAGCACATTTTTGAACGCTTATGTTTCCACCTATTACTGTTTTTTCCAATGTGGAATATAGGCACTCTTGATACTACATTGATATCCTGGTACTACCATCTCTTAGATTCAGAAGCTCCCACCTTTGGGCACTCCCATCACTATTCTGTGTCTAAGAATATATGGTTCCCATGTATTTTAAGGCATACATTAAAGGCTCTTGAGGGCAACCCTCCAGCCTGTCAGCATATAATGATCATGATTCTGGTCTGAGTATTTTTGCTTAGAGGCAAAAGGGTGAAGGGGTTGAAAGGTTCTATAGGTTCCCTTTCACAGACAAAGAATTTCTTTCATAATAGTCATCCCACAGTGAATTCATCCTGGGGGCAGTCCCCAGTGAAACCTATCCTCTTGGAGGTGTGAAGGGCCATACTCTCCACTGGAAAATACAAAGTTCCAACAAATGTTCATGTCTTTGTCAATCAATCCAAAAATCATATATTAATCAATTAGTATGAGTACTATGTGCTAAGCCCTGAGAATACAAAGATAGGTAAAAAACTCAAAGACCTCACATTCTAATGAAAGAGACAACATGTAAACAGTAATCTTAAAGGGAAAACCTTTAAGGGATCATAAAGGTCTCCTACAGGTTAGATCTGTGATGAAAACTTGAAGAAATTCAGGAAAGACAGGAGTCAAGAGCTGAAGAGGGAGGGCATTCCAGGCATTGGAGACAACCAGAGAATACGGAGTGTTACATTTGAAGAACAAGCTGGATCATAGATATGGTAATGGGAGAAAATAAAAGAAGACTGGAAGTGTAGAAAGGGAACAGTTCATATGATTATAAAGAACACTAAATGCTAAGCAGAAAATTTTATAATGTAGAATAGAGGTAATAGGGAGCCACTGGAGTTTAAGTGAGTGAAGTAGGGGTGACATAGCCAGACTTGGACTTAGGAAAATCACTTTGGCAGTTGAGTGAAGGAGGCATTGGAGTAGGGAGAGACCTGAGACAAGGAAACCAATTAGAAGCCTATTGCAATAGTCTAGGAAAAATGTAATGAGGGCCTCTACAAAGGTGGCCATTGTGGCAATGGAGAGAAGAGGACACATGAGAGAGATGTGGACATAAAAATGGAAAGATTGGCAATGGATTAGATATGTGGAGAGAGAGGGAGGAGTTGAGGAAGACACTCTGGTTGTCAGCTGAGGTAACTGGGAAGATGGTAGTAACCACAATAGTAAAAGGGAAGTTTGGAAGAGAGGAGGATTTGGGAGAAAGGCAATACGTTCTATTTTGAACACATTGAGTTTTGAGATGTCTCCATCTAGTTTCAGATATATAATAGCCAGTTGGTGCAAAGCATAGTGGCACATGCCTATAATCCTGCTGCTGGAGAAAGTTGAGGCTAGGGGATTGTTTGAATTTTGGAGTTCTGAGTTATAAATAAAACTAAAATCTATCATGTGTCCTGCACTGAATCCTACAACAGTATGATGAACCCTTGGGGAGCAAAGTGCCTCTAAACTGGGTAAAGAAGGATAAAACAACCCAAGTTATAAAATTGGAATGGGTTAAACCTTCCATATTGATTACTATTAAGATGAAGACTGTGAGTGGTCACTATATTTTCAGCCTGAGAACCCAATCTTTTTTTTTTTTTTTTTTTGGTGAGGCAATTAGGGTTAAGTGACTTTCCCAGGGTCACACAGTAGTAAGTGTTAAGTGTCTGAGGTCGGATTTGAACTCAGGTCCTTCTGACTCCAGGGCTGGTGCTCTATCCACTGCATCACCTAGCTGCCCCCTGGGAACCCAATCTTAAAAAAAAAAGTAGTTGGTGATGCAGGACTAGCTCAGAAGAAAGACTAAGGCTAGAAATCTCCATTAGATAATCATATCCATAGATATCATAATTGAACCAATGGAGGTTGAGATCACAGGTGAGATAGTATATAGTGAAAAGAGGAGAGGGTTCAAGACAGTCTTAGGGGATACCCACAATAAGTGAGTCAGTGGGCTGTGAGTGGGTGATGTCTTGATTTGTGCATTGGATTTAAGTGAGGCAGAGTGACACAAAGTTGTCAGCCTCACTCTCTCTTCCAGGGTCATCAAAGTCCAGTGGCAAGAACAAAAGTCAAGATGACTGGTAATGTCTTGGAATTTAGTGGATGACCAAGGGCATCTTTGGTGCCTGACCAAGATCTAAGTGTTTCATGGCACCTGCTACCTTCATGGAAATTGGAACAGTTATCACCTGCTCATTCCAGTGAGGAAAGTCTATCACATGCTTGGGGTAGACAGCTCCATAATTCATTGACTGGTTTGAGGCCCCCAAATTACCCTCAACCTGCTTTAGTCTGTCTGCCAAGACAGTTTTACTGGTATGTGGATGCTGTGCATGCTAGAGCTTTGTGGAGTCATAGGTGAATGAAGGTGTAGCCAGAATTGGAAAACTATGATGAGGGAAGTAGAATCATCACGGGATAGCCAGGCCTCAGTGATAGCCAGAAGATGAAGAAGTGAGAGAAGAAAAAGGTTAAGATGAAAGAAAATTTTTAAATTTGGGGGCAGGCATTCTAGAAGGCACAATGGAATAGGTGGGCATATCTGGAGTGGAACATTAGTGGGCTTGGGTTGAAGTAGACAGAAGAATAGGAGCAGGTGGTTGGAGGTGAGGAAGCAGGCTTGTACATAAGGAGCAATAAAATTCAGAATCACTCAGGTAGCAAGAGTCCAAGAGGGTAGGAGTATGGTAACCATGAGGAGGAAGTCTAGATAGAATATCAGTGGTTGTAGAGAGTTCTCTCCAAGAACTTAGGGGGGATTTTGTCCTGAAGCAGGTAGCAATGGCTTGGAGCTATGAAGGTCCCCAAGAGGGTGGCTGGGTCTTATCTGGGATTAGCTTCCTGAAACTGATATTGAAGAAGATTTTCTTTCCTCGGAAGTCTCAAAAAGCAGTCATATAAAATAAAATCAAAGATATTACCAAATTGGTTAATTCTGGATCTGCCAATCTTCCATCTCCATAGCACAGCCTATAATGCCTATGCTACATTCTGTTATTTCCCTTTTACAGAAATGAATTTGAGATTCAGAGAAGTGTGATGACTTACAGAAGGTCACAAGTGGTGGAGTTGGAACAGGAAACCTAAGACTTCTGACAAGTCCAGACTTTTGTTGCCAAACCGTCCTGCCTCAAGCCTGTTGGATACGTGTGTTGGCAGGAACAGACCCTGTTTCAGGTGGTTTATGAGCCAACTCAGGCCCTTAAAAAAGGATAATTGGAAGTGTGGACTGATTGATTTACTCAACCCCCAATCAATCTCCACTTATAAGTCTTAGACTAAGCATGAAAAAGCCCTTGTTATGAGTATAGTGTTCTTGGATTTGGATAGGCTGAGCAAGCTTGGAATTAAGGTAGGTGTATAAGGGTGGGTGCATGATTTTAATGGCTTACTGAACTAAGTTGATTTACCACTATTAATGTTGTTTTAGCACACTACTAATGTGACCAGAACACTAAATCAGATTTATACCCATTGTGCATATGGAATTTTTATTATCTATTCAATAATACAAACATCAGAGGGCAGCTAGGTGGCGCAGTAGATAGAGCACCAGCCCTGGATTCAGGAGGACCTGAGTTCAAATTCGACTTCAGACACTTAACACCTTACTAGCTGTGTGACTGTAGGCAAGTCACATAACCCCAGCCTCACAAAAAAAAAAAAAAAGAAATAATAATACAAACATCGACCCCTCTAGGAACAAACCATCAATCTGATTCCTAAAGGTCCAAGTAGATTAGGGATGTTTAGACTAGTGTCAAGGTTCCCCTCTGCCCAGTTGGAGGTGAGTCTCCCTCCCAAATGTGGGAGGCATTCTGGAAAATTTCCACCAGTCAGCACTGCTCTCGAGACCATAGGATGCTTGAATCTTTTGAGTGTGGAACCAAAAGAGGCTGTCCTAATCTTGACCCCGCGCAGGCCAATAACTGGGGCCACAGTAGGTTTTTATTTTTCTATCTAAGGGCATTTACTAGTTATTCCTGATCCATGGTTTATTATGTAATTTGTTTATTACTTAATTTGACTGGTAATTTATTACATAAGCTGTTGATAAAGAGCAAACAAAAATTGTTTCCACTAATTTTTCATTAGTGCTCTTTCCTATCTGAGGGGACCATGTATGCTTATCAGTTATTTAGGAATATACTCATGTTGTTTATGAAACTATACCATACAAATACTTATCTTATTGAAAGCAGCTTACAGTTTCTCCAATCGGGAGAACAATTCAATCTCAACTAAATCACAAAATGGAAGATCAAAACAAAATGGAGGGGGCAGCTAGATGGCACAGTGGATAGAGCACCGGCCCTCAAGTCAGGAGTACCTGAGTTCAAATCTGGCCTCAGACACTTAACACTTACTAGCTGTGTGACCCTAGGCAAGTCAC
Organism: Dromiciops gliroides; assembly: GCF_019393635.1. NCBI lineage: Eukaryota > Metazoa > Chordata > Mammalia > Microbiotheria > Microbiotheriidae > Dromiciops > Dromiciops gliroides. The sequence goes on from NC_057862.1 coordinate 251,601,105, forward strand.
TTAACCCCAATTGCCTCACACACACAAAAATGGAGTTGGTTATGTTAGGTCAAAATAATTATTCTCATTACATTCATCCATACCCTGGGAAGGCCCTCTTTCTACAGAAGCTTCCAAAAAAAAAAAAGACTCAGAAAGCCAAATTGTCTAAAAATTTGGGATTGTCTTTTTTCTCTTTTTTTTCTAGTGAGCAAATTGGGGGTTAAGTGCCTTGCCCAGGGTTACACAGCTAGTTAAGTGTTAAGTGTCTGAGGCCGATTTGAACTCAGGTACTCCTGACTCCAGGGCTGGTGCTCTATCCACTGCGCCACCTAGGCTGCCCCTGGGATTGTCTATTAATTAGCAAGGTAGTTTTGAAAATGAATCCATTACAGAAATTAGAACAAGAAAAGTGTTTTAGCTGAATCCTCTCAGAAGAAATCTTCCAGGTTGGGGGCAGGGATGAGGGAAGGAGAGACCTTGATTGACCTTGGTAAGGTTTGCCCCTTCCTTGGTTGGTGGAGAACTTTTGGAACTTTGAAGAGTCCAGATAATTTTAGATTTCCCACGTTTCATTAGCTTCCTAGCATCATTTCCTGGGCCAGCTGGTGGTGGTGTCTGCATTAGGAACCAAAGGCAGACTTGGTGAAGAGTCACTGTACTTAAGACTAAAATGCCTGTGCAACCAGGAGCCTGTGAGTTCCTCCCTTTCTATGTGTGCTCTCTAAGCATTTGGAACTCTTTTTTCCTTGAACTCTGTGTATACTTGTTGGAAGAGTGTGATAGAGACTTGATGGGGAGGTTTTCTTTCTTTTTTTTTTTTTTTTTAGTGAGGCAATTGGGGTTAAGTGACTTGCCCACGGTCACACAGCTAGTAAATGTTAAGTATCTGAGGCCAGATTTGAACTCAGGTACTCCTGACTCCAGAGCCGGTGCTCTATCCACTGCGCCACCTAGCTGCCCCGGAAGTTTTCTTTTTAATAAACTACTCAGTGTATTACCAAAGTAAATACCCTTTTCTAAGGCAAATTATCAACTATAATCTGGTGGGAGGAGGGGAGCAGAGTTAGGGGTTTGGGTGGTGGTGGTGATGGGTGGGGTATGTGCATGTGTGTTTATATGGATGGGGCTTTGAGTTGATGACTTTAAAGAATCACCTCAGGGATCCTTTTGGAGTAGCCCCTTTGGGGTACCACTAGAACTCTGAGGGGGAGATGTGGCCAAGCTCTGGGGGACCCCCACTTATGAGTTGAAATGGGAGACTGTGTAGGGATCCTTGGGCTTTCCATGGGCTACATAATAGAATTCAATTCAATTCATCAAATGGTTTATTAAGCGGTCTACAATGCAATGTGTAAGGTTGGCAGAACAAAGAAAAACTCAAGCCAAGATTTGTTCTGAAGGAGCTTCCATTCTAATGGCAAACACAACTTTTAATCAGATACATAAATACAATGTAATTTTAGGAGAGAACACTAAATGTGTGTTTACCTGTCTGTGTAGAGGGGGTGCTATTTAGGAAAGACTTTGAAAAGAAAATGGTACTTGAGCTGAGATCTGAGGAAATCTGAGGATTTTTAGAGGTAAGTGTACTTAAATTTATCTCATAATTGAGGAATCTCAGGTGGTAGTAATTGGCACTGCCAGGATTCCAGTCATTTTTTCATCGATTACCCTGCCCCCCCCAATGTCTATTCATTTCTTTTCTCAGGCATCAAGGAGGACATTCTGAGTATCTACTTCAAACCTCAGCAAACAATCTCCTAGCCCAAGAAGCCCCCCTATGTAAGTCTACTATGCTCTCCTTTCACTTTCTTTGCTGCTCTTCTACCTGCTATTTTTCTAACCCTGAATGCCTTTAGGAAGACTTTTGAGTACTGCTCCAGGCTACAAAATTATTTCTACAACCTGCACCTCTCCCATTCTGTTAAGTTTCCATTCCTTTATCTAGGTATTAGGGAAAAAAGCATTGGGTTAGGTAAATTTACACTAAGATGTGAAGGACTGATAGTCTTCTACAATCTTTCCAGTTCCAGGAAGTCACTTGTAGGGATAGGGTATTTGCATTTTGAAAAAGGATACTCATTAACACAAATGCATCTCTAATTGGTGGGATTCCAAGCAAGCAGCATGACAGTAATATATTTACAACACTGTAGGGCAGCTACTTTGGACATGGGCTGTGTTCCAAAGGCATTTTAAATGATATTTCTGATGCTACTCTAACACTCCACAGCCTTTGGACTCCTCCTTTCATGTCCTGGGGCTTTTTCTTAGTAGTGTGCTGGTCAGAAGTAGTACATGGGATTCAGGTTAGACACAGGCTGAGAAACAGGGTACTAAATACATTTTTTCTGGGGTTGGGAGGGTAATAAAAGAGAATGTCAGGAGCAAGATCTGATTTGCTTCCATGACAACCCCTACAATTCATCTCTCTTTTCTCTTCCCAGATACATTGGAGGGAGGGTTGGGGAAAAGAAAGAGAAGCACTTTTTGGTGATAGTGGTAGTATTGTGGGTGGCTAGTATTTTAACAGCTCTGGACCTTTGTCAATTATCATGGCACTGTCCAGGGTATTCTAAGTAATGATAATAGCTGACATTTATGTAGCACTTAAAGGTTAGCAAAACACTTTCTGTATATCGTCCCATTTGATCCTAACAACAGAATTGTGAGGTAGGTTCTCTTATTACCCCCATTTTCCAGATAAGGAACTGAGGCTAAGTGACCTGCTCAGGGTCACCATGCTATTAAGTGTCTGTGGTAATAGTCAAGCTCTGATCTTCTTGAATCTGAGCCCAGTGCTCTATCCATTATGAAAGCTGCTTAGAAATATTGGTCACATTTCACAGATAGAAAGATTGAGGGTTACAGAGGTGCTATACTCAAGTAAGTATTAGAGCAAGACTTGAAAAGAGGTTGCTGTCTCTAACTCCCCTGTTTTTGTTTCTCTGTTTCTGTCTTGCACTTTCTCTTTCCCTCATTGCATTTCTGTCTCTGTCTCTATCTCTGTTTCTGTCTCTTGATCTGTATTTCTCCTACGTTTTGGAGGTGCAGAAACAGCTCTTATTTTTTCTCCAGATGCTACAATTACTTCCCACTTCCTGGGCACTTTCCTCCCCACTACATTCCTTTCCTTACTTTCTATCTCGCCCCCTCCCCTTTCTTCCTCTCTTACTGCCCCCCCCTTCCAGTTCCCCTCTCTTTTAGTGCCTGGGAAAAATCACCCAAACTGAGGCTTTCCTGAATTGTGCCTCTCCTTCCCAGACTTGACAGCAAGACTCCTTGGGGACAATCTCTCTAGACCCAGAAACTGACTCCAGGGACCTAGGAGGCGCCGTTGGGGCCGCGCGTGTGGTAGAGCCGATACACTCTGAGGTTTCCCCCGAGGATTGCTTTGGATCCTGCATCTTACTCAAGGCCTCACTGAAACTGGAGAGGAGGTACTTCTATCCATTTAGCGGTGGAGGGAACAATCCCACTCCTCTAGTTGGGGTGCAGGGCTGGGGAAGCAGCAGGTTTTCTGGATTACCTTGTTAGGCCAAACACTTTTGGTGTTGCCCTGCCCTTTCATCGTCTTGCAAGCGTGTACGTTTCTCTCTCTTATCCCCTCCCCTATTCTTCTTTCCCACCAGATCCTTGCATTTAAAAACAAACTCTAGGTTCCTTGTGTTTTCAGCCCCAAGCCCAGTTTAAACATCCAAGCCCTTCTCCTCCATCTCAAGTCTCCAACTTCGCGCTGTTCAGCTTGAAATTTCCTTCTCATTGTTAGGCAGTCACACCTTGTACTCTTAATTTCTGCCTTTTCGTTAACCATTCTCCACCCCGTGGTTTCTGCCTCAGCTCTACTCGGGTACCCCAGGCCAAAAAATCAAACTTCCACAAGTTGCTTCTGGAGATGCTGAGGGGCGTCATCACCTCCTAGCAACTCGCCTAGCAACGGGGTAACATCTGCTCCCTCTGGTCCAATACGAGAAGAGAACAGCTGGGCGTCCGCCTCCTGCTCTAAGGAAGGGGAGGTGAGCTAGGCTTCAGTGACTGAAAGAACCTGCAGGAGCCAAAGGCTGTGAGTCCACGCCGCTGGTACTGCTGCTGCTGCTGTTGCTGCCGCTGCTACTTGCCGCCGCTGCGCTGCCCTCCACTGCTGTTGCTGCGACTGGACTGCTGTTTCTGTCCAAGTCAGCCCAGCCGGAAGCGCAAGAACCCCAATCGAAGGAAGACTAAAGAGTGCAAACGGGAAACACAAGGAGAGCACCTATATCTTTGCAAAACAGGTGGACGCATCTGACTCCTGGTTGGTGGCTCTTGCTTGCAAGGTATGTGAGTCAGCTCTTTATCGCTCTCTAGGTATTATCTTTGGCTTAGCTAAGCTACCTTTTGGTTTGCTGGGAGAGCTAGGGATGTTGTCTGGGACCTCTGCTGGAAAGTCAGAGCTTCTTCTAGGATATATAGAGCATTATCCTGTTCGTAAAATGGTTCATGTTAAGAACCACTGTTAGGTTAGATTTTGGAAGAAGTTTTTCCTTTCTCTCTCTCTTTTTTTTACTCCCCTCTCCCTTGCCAAGACCATTTGACTTTGCAGCGATTTCTGTGTGCTACTGGGAGACTCAAGGCAGCCAGCAACCCGTGGAATGCATGCAAGTCATGTTGGAATGACAGAGTGTAGCCCCAAGCTGATTTAGCAGCTATGTATGCTCTAAATACATGCTACAATCATGGTCCTGCTCTGGAATGGGTCCATTTGGCTTGGAGCACCTTCTCACTATTACTTAAGCCCTTGAAAAGTAACCATAGTAACTTACCTCTCTTTTGATGGGATCCTCCTTATTGGCTGCCTATTTTCCTCTTGGAAAGATCATCTCTCTAAATATAGAAGATGATATCAGTAAGCATTCATCTGTATAGAAACTGTTCAGTTAAGTTCCATACATTTTAGTTAAAAGACTACATTCAATGAAAAGCATTTTGTATTAGAATTCCTATCAGAAATGTACAACTTTTAAAATGGGAAATGAAATCTTAGACTTAAATTTCTTTTTTACATTTTCAGACATTATACAAAATATCAGTATTTAATATAATGTCAGAACTTATAATTAATTAATATATTATAACAACTGAAAATAAATTAAGCATACAACTGTAATTAATTAAAGATTTAAGACCATAATAAACTTTATCACAAGGAAATAATTGTTGGGATTTCATAGTCTCTAATTCAGGTGGACCATAGAAGGCAAAGATTTTAAATACAAATTTACTTAAGCAATATTCTTTGTGTTTGCAACTAAATGCAGAAAAATATTAGAATTTCTGAATATCAACCATAAATTCAAAGATTATGCTAGGAAATGTCTTGTCTTAATGCCAGCATATACACTGACTCTGTCAAATGTGACTTGTGTCTGTCTCCTTGTTCTATGATGCCAGGTAACAGTCCAGCAGACTTATACTATAAGAAATGCTGGCTGTGCAAAGGCGAACTCTTACAAGATTTTCTGAAGCCATCCTAGAAACACATTTTACAGATTGATTCAGCATTACCAGGTAATTACTAGCATAAAAGAAATTTCTGTTTAAATATGTATTGAGAGAACTAAATGCTAATGTAGCATTACCATAACTTATAAGATCAATACACGGAGTTGTTTATGTAATTTAAAGGGTTGCTGGGTAGAAGTCAATAAAGGTTTTCTCTAGAAAAGACATTGTGGTCTTGCAGATTTCCCCTATAAGCCTGGAGTGTTTAGGGATGGCTGCATAATAGAGTATATCATCTCTAGCAGCTTGTAAAGGAAGTCAATCATCACACTGTTGCTCATAGGAATTAAAGAAAATAATTGAAAAGGGAAATAAAATGAAATTATGAGATATAAAGAAGAGCTTGCAAAATTGCTTTTGGGTAGAATTTAATCAGCATCAAAATCAGATGCTATCTAGAAGACACACAGCAGCCTTAAACTACACTCAGTTTCCAAAGGTCCCTAAAGATTTTGAACTCAGTTTAAGCCCCTACCATGAGATATAATGGCAAATTACTCCAGTATCTATGCCAAGAAAACCCCAAATGGGGTGATGAAGAGTAAAACCCAACTGAAATGACTGAACAACACCATAACATATATCATCTACCCATGGCTATTACCTAAGTATTGGCAAAATCACATTGCACTGCAGATAAGTCCCAGGAATGAGGTGGTACTACTACTTACAGCCATTCCTTGACTTTTGTTTAAAAAAGAATACAAAATCCTTCCTTCCTCCCTCCAGAGAAAGATAGATTCTTCCCAGAACATATTTCAAAATTATTTCTGGTTTGGTGAAAAAAATTGAATAATTTTGATAGATGTTGAAAGAGGCATTTTAGGTATTTGGAACTATCCATAGTACTAGTTGACACAAAATCTCTGGAGCATTTCATTTTTATTTAAATGACTAGAATTTGCCATTCAAGTATACAAGAATTTTTGACACTTAGGTTGGTTTTATTAGCTTTAAATTCTCCTCTATGGTGCCTATTATACTTTATAGTGAGGGAGGAATCCAAGGAGCCATAGGGTTTACTCTAATCTGTCTTAAAGTATGTACAAAGTTCATATTCTAGACAGAGCTTTGCTCTTGCTATCAATTTGAGAAAAGTTAGAGTGATCCAGTCATGATTAGTAGTTCATTTATATGCATTAGTTTCATGCATTAGTAATTTATATGCATCCTGTCTCTTATATAATATGCATAGACATTAAGATCACTCTATGCCCTTTAATTTATGTGAGTCTGCCCTTTCTTTGAGACCATTGTTGCAATCAAAAAGGTCAAATGAAAGAGGTTCTTGAATTTCAATTTTGATTCTATCAAACATACACAGATTTCCCAGGTTATTTTATATGAACAATGCTATTTCCCACTTTGTACACCAGAAAACATTATTGTAGGATCTGTAGTATTGATTGAGTCAGGGAAAAAGACATTGATGAAGTTATGACATGAGATCAAAGTCTTTGAGACCCCGATGAAATAAAAATTAGAAGCATCTGAGTGAATCTATTCTTCCACTATAATCTACATTTAAGGAGCTAATAACTCTTCTTATTCTAATGGGAACTATCCTATGTAGCTCTCTGTAGGGGCATGAATTACAAAGAGGTAGTATGTGAATGAATAGGGAATTAAGATGAGGATAATTCTAATTTTAGTTTTTTCCATAGAGTAATTTGTGACATTTTGTGTAAGTGCAAAAATGCCACTTTAATTTTTGTAACCATGTTAATTACATGGGATCCAGGGTGTTCCTGAATAAGAAACCCAAAAGGATAATGCAGCTATAGGTCAAACTGAGAGTTATAGTGGTGACTTGTGATGCTAGTCTATACATAGAAATCTCAAGAGTAATTTTGAAACTAAAGAACATCTAGTTCAGAATTGGATTATTTGCTCATAACATTAAACTTCATAAACAAGACCAAAATAGAAAATTAAAGATTAACACATTGAGAGGGGTAATTAATTTATAGCTAATGAGTGCTGGTAGAGAAGGCAATATACCTTGCATCTCAAGTAGCCCTAAAGCTCTTTAATTTCTTTGTTTTAAGGATGCTCCCCCCCAAAATATCTTTGCATTAATCCAATGATTTTTTTTCTCCAGCTTGATTATTTTTGCACACTTGCCTTCTATTTCATCCAGTTTTTGTTACAGTACCTTAAATGCCATAGACATGTGCAGCTTTACTAGTTAGCAAATAGAACTGGGTCCCATGGGACTAAAACTGTAATTCTGTCTTGATATTTTGGTATGGCTCTTAGGGAAATCGCTTTAACTCTCAGTGCTTTCCTTTTTACATGGAAAAGTGGGATAAGAATATGTACAAATTTACCAGGTTATTGGGAGTTTTTAGCAATTTAAAATAAAGTACTTTGAACTCTTCAGAAGAAATGTGCCATATAAATATAGAATTTATAAAAAAGGATTTGTGAAAAGCACTACTAGGTGAGTGATGGCAGGGAAAACTCCTAAGAAAAGACAAATGGGTATTGGCCTTTTCTATAAAGACCAACTACAGATCTTTCTTTCCAAATACTCACAGAACCTTGTGTAACTTTTGTCCCTTAATTCCATTCTCCTCTGAACAAATGATATTGGAAGGTGTGAGCAGTTTCAGTAAGTTATACTATGAGGGATACTAAATGTGATCTGAGGAAAATGAAGAACTACAGGTAATTCTTTTATCTCCTTGTCATCTCAGTACCAACCAGTCAGTAATTTACAAGTCAACAGGTATTAAGTGACTATTATATTCAGAACACAGTCATAACTGTAATTCATAACTGGGGTGTTGAACCCTAGGGTGTTGAAATTTAGAGAGCTATAAAATCGCCTTATTAGTGATAGTACTAGCAGTGGTAGTAACTGTAATGATAATGAGGATGATTATGATGATAGCTGGCATTTATATATCACTTGACAATTTGAAAAGAACTATATATATAATCTCTATCTATATATATCTATATCTATATATACCTATATATATATCATTAATACCCACAACAACTCTGTGAGGAAGGTGTCATTATTACCCCCATTTTACAGATGAGAAAACTGACTGAGGGAGGTTAAGTGACTTGTCTAGGGCCACACAGCTAGCATATATCCAAGGCAATATTTGAACTCAGGTGCTTATAACTTCAAATCCAGGATTCTACCCATTGTGCCACTTAGCTGTATACCTGGTAAGCCAATAAATAGCATGTTTTCTTTCCCTGAACCTCCAGAGTTTCACTCCAGGTGAGTTCTGCCTTGGCTTGACCCTATCTGCTTCTATTACACCCAAATGACTTTGTCTTAAAAATTTGATTTTCTGCTGTAGGACTATAAGATGTAGATAAGATTCTGATCTGCTTTGGTAGAAAGGGTTTCTCTATCTGGAGTTTCCCATATCAGTGATGATCCTTCTCCACTAATTTTTTTTTAATTAGCTTTTCTGACTGCCATGAAACTGGTCTTGGGTGCATTTTGTCCTTCTTGTCTCAGGTGCCAAAATAGCTCTTCTAGAGCATGAGTGCCACATTGAAGAGATAAAGAGTTTCAATAAGCTTCTGCCTTTGTTCTCAATGAGTTTGCAATTCAATAGAGTACTGATTATATAGTCAGGTCTTCATAAATTGGCACCCTCAACTCTTTTGGTGTAGGGCTAAAGAACACTTGCAAAGATGTTGTTTCTTGTGATATAGAGATATATATCTGCCAGACATCAAATAAAGAACCTACAAATGATGTCAGTGATCTGTTGTCTCTGATTCCCCAAAGTTTGTGTTTGAGTGTGACCTAGAAAGGAAGAAAACAAGATGAATGAAATGGGCCATAAGTTTCAAAAAAGTGAATATACATAGTATGATAGCAATTAAAGTTCTTTCTTATCACAAAAGGATTTATTTTATTGGAAAATCATGCTTTAGGATCTTGGGCTGAGAAACCTGTTTAATAATACTTAGGGCTAGAATCCATTATTATTGTGTTAATTTGAACTATTCATAGAATCCTAGAATCTTAATTGGAAGAGATGGCCACAGATGGCATCTAGTTTAGTTTCTGTTTGTAGTATAAATCAACTTAACAACATTACCAATAAGTAGTCATCTTATCTCCACTTGAACTACTCCCATGAGGGAGCTCACTACCTCCCAATGTTTTCTATTCCATTTTTGGAGAGTTCTAAATATTAAGGTTTTTCTATTATGCTGAATTTTATCTCCTGTTCACTTCCCTCTCTGGGCTCAAACACAGTAAATGTAATCCCTCTTCCATATGACAGCTCTTAAAGCACTTGAAAACAGTGATAATGCCCCCCCCCCCTTAATTTTCTCTTTTTTAGAATAAAGATTACCAATTCCTTCAATGGAAATTTATAAAACATGGTACTGAGTCTCTCCATTGCCACAACTTCCCCATCAACTTCCTCTGGACACAATTATGTTTGCAAATGTTTCTTATAAAATGTGGCATTCAGAACAGAACATTATTCTCCAGATTTGATCAGAATGGAACATGACCTCTCTCCTTCTGAACACTTTCATTACTGCAGCCTAGTGGAAGGAATAGAGAACTGAACTTATAATCAAGACAATTCAAGTTCAACCTGTGAAATGTGCTGACTGTGTATGGATAAGTCATTTAACCTCATATATTGACTCCAGGCACTCTAAGACTATGAGTTGTAAAGAAAATTTTGATCTGCTTTGGTGGAAGGGGTTTCCTTACCTCAATGACAATCCTCTTCCTCTAATAAAAATAAATTAGTTTTTTTAGCAATCATGATGTTTTATAGTGAACTTACAGTAAAATAAAATCCTTCTGGCTTTTCTTTTCAATAAAATTACTGTCTAGTCTTATCTTCCCCTTCTTATGCATGCATAAATGATTTTTTTTTGAACTAGAGTGTAGAACATTACTTTATCTTAAGTAAATTTAATCTTATTAGATTTATCTTTTATTCCAGCTTGTTGATATCTCTTTGGGTGCCATCTTGTATCCAATGTATTAGCTATTATTCTTAGGTTTGTGAAATTTACTGTAATTCTATAAACATACTAATAGCCAGGATTTATATAGCACTTTAAGGTTTGTGAAGTGCTTCTCATATGTCATCTCATTTGATCCTCATTGATAAAATTATTATAATAATTTTACAGGTTGGAAATCTGAGACTGAGACATTAAATGACTTGCCTAGGGTCACATAGCTATTAAATGTTTGTGACAAGATTTGAAATCAGGTCTTCCTGACTCCAGGTCAGTGAGTCAATAAACATTTATCTAGGTAGCACAGTGAATAGAATGCTGGGCCTGAGGTCAAAAAGAATCATCTTTCTCTGAGTTCAAATCTGGCCTCATATATTTACTAGTTGTGTGACCCTGGGCAAGTCATTTAACTCCATTTTGCCTCAGTTCTTCATTTGTAAAATGAGCTAGAGAAAGAAAGAGCAAACCACTCCAGTATCTTCGCCAAAAAAAACTCAAATAGGGTCACAAAAAGTTGGACATGACTGAAATGACAGAACAATAATTGCACTAAAACACTGAAGATACAAAAATAGGCAAAAGACAGACCCTACCCTCAAGTAATTAACAAACTATAGTATAGCAATTTATCCACTATGCCACCTAGCTGCTTATAACTAGCAATATCCTTTTTATGTGACCATGAGAAAAACACTTGTTCTTGCAAATACCAAGGACATTGATGAATGGAAACAAGCTAATGACTGAATTTTTAAAAGCTGATCTAGGGGGAAGATTGCAACCATATCAAAACATCCATACTGTATTTGCCATCCTATGACTCTGAAGGCTACTTAGCAGGTTTCCTTGCCAAGAGCAGACCATGAAGTAACTGAGGTTGTGCAAACAGTTGATTTGTCTAAGGTCTTACAAATCACAAGTGGCAGAGACAAGGCCTAAGAACATGTAACAAATCATGGTTCATTTTATAGAATTAGCAGAGTACTGCAAATTGACAATGCATGAAGAAATTGAGAGTTTGAGGTCCCCTGGCCAGTAAATAATTTCATCAACAAACACAGGATTGGAAACTTTCCTCAAATTTAGCTACCTACTAGTATATTCTTGGTATTTGAACTATTTCTTTCGGTTTACTTGAAGTATCTTTTTTTCCTTTTCTTTGGATGCTCTGGATTTAGACTTTGGCAAAATCTTTTGAATTTTTTCTAAATTTATTGTTGTCTCACGGAGTCATTGAATTCTGTTTGCTTAATTCTATTTTTCAGAGACTCCACTGATAGACTGAAGTTTTTTGATCTTTTGTTCTAAGCTTTTTTATTTACCCTTCAATTTTTCCTCTCAAACTCTCATTTCATTTCTAACTTCCTTTTCTCAATATCTTGTTTCATTTATTCCAGTCACTCTTATAGATTTTTGTGGCCAAGCTATGGTTTTACTTTGAGGTTAAGCTTGGCATTGTGTTGGGGTTATTCTCTTCCTCTGGATTTACTTCTTGGACTTCTTTTAATGCATAGAATTTATTCATTTTATTTGTGTTTAATGTTTTCTTCTGTTTTCTCATATTTTTAGCCTCTGTTCTTCATTTGGGATTTTATTCGTGAAATAGTTTCTTCAGCACTCTTGGATATATTAGATAGGCCTCATTTCATGCTATTCCCTCTGTATTTTGATTGCCAGTACTGATCATAATCTTGATAGACTTGCAAAAAAACCCAAAACAATCTTGATAGATTTGTTTGTATTAGGCTCCATATTTTGTCTCAGTCTCTGATTTCTGTGCCATTCTATTGGTGGTCCACTTTTTCTAGTTTTAGTTAGTATCTGTCTTCCTCTCCATGAATATTCCACAATGAGGAATTGGTTTTCTTACTTATTTCTTTGACAGACTCAAGTGAGATATTGTGGAAGGCCTCCTGCATGGTGCCCCACCTTCACTGGCATGCAGGTGCTAAATTGATCCTATCTCTTGCTGTGGTCTCCAGTGATCTGAGAAGTGTATGGCAAGGTCATGTCTCCCTGTGTACCATCTATTGGGACTAGTTCCATCATCTACTTCTGGTTTATGAGACCAGGGCTGGCATTTGACTTTAGAAGTTGAAGTTTTCATTGGCTTTTATCACTTCTGCTCATAATTTTGTCTGACTTCAAGTTCATTTGTGGGAGCTTGTACTGACATGGCTCCTCTCTCTTTTTGTGCTGTTCTCTTATGTATAATTCTACCTTGATATAGGAACTACTTTGGTTTTCTTTTTGGTTTTCCTTATCATTGGTATTTTGGGGGTTCTTTCCATATATTTACAAAGTTTTTGTGTAGGAGATCTGGGCTCCTAGCTAACCTTTCAAGTTAGGCTGATCTTAACTGGAAGGTCAATAGGTACCATTTCATATAGTACTTATGGTTCACAGATCAATAGGATAGCTATATATAATCTTTGCTTTTATGGCAAGCTCTATGAGGTAAGGTAGAACATGTAAATAATTTATTTTACAGATGAGGAAACTGGTTCATAAAGGCAAAATGCTTCCCCTAGTCTATGTAGCTAGTAAGAGGCCAGGCCAGGAATTGTACCAAGGAGTGTTCCCAAACACAAAGCCATGACTTGATCAAGAAGGACTTCTGACTCAAGTCCAGCTGTATTTCCACTACACCAAATTGTCTAGGGATCATCTGTGACATAGTCCTAGAAAACATAGTTCACATCAATATAGGACACAACTCCACTGAGCAGCACAAGCACTGGTGTCAGAAATACTTTAATATTATTTTAATATTTTAAAAGATCCATGATGTTAATGGGGGTTGTTACATTTCTATATATTGTAAACAGTCCCTCTCCTTAGTATTGGTCTTCATGGGTTTGCTTGGCTATCCCGAATCCATTCATCTTAAGGGCTACTTTGTAGTAACAAGCATCTCTGAACTTACCTAGTCTGGTCCTCAGATGGGTACATATCAAATTTTTACCAGTCCATATTCAAAAGGGCCCACTAGAGCTTGTGCTTCATAGCATAACTTTTTAGAATCCAGGTCAATTTAATTCTATGGTGAGGCTTTAGAGGATGAGTTTATTGGAAAACAGAATCATTTCTAAGTGATCTTTAAACTGGCAGGAAGACTCATCTTCCTAAGTTCAAATTCAGCCCCATACACTTACTAGCTGTGGGACCCTGAGCCAAGTCAGTTAATCCTATTTGCCTCAGTTTGCTTCATCTGTATAGTGAGCTGGAGAAGGCAATGGCAAAGCACTCCAGGATTTTTGCCAAGAAAACCTCAAATGGGGTTATGAAAAATTGGACATGACTGAAAAAGACTGGACTTGGGATCTTAAACAAGAAGCTCCCATAAGTCAGAAGAACAGAAACCATTCTATAAGGTCACACCAAATTATTAAAGCAAAGCAGCCAAATTGTGCATGCTGGGAAATAGCAACAACTAACAGATTCTCTTGGCACCCAGCAATCACAGATGGGATGTCTCTTTCTGAACAAAAACATTATGGAGACCAAAGTGCCTACATTTACAGCAGCTTTTCCCAAACCAAAGCACATTTTGAAGATGTATAAAGGGGCTATGAGTCACTCTTTCTTTCTTTTTTTTTTTTTTCAGGCTCATCTCTCATTAATAACACCGTGAATTATTTCATCTTTGAACACAAAGGGAACTACAGAACCTGGGAAGCTGAGGCCCAGGATGTCAACTGATTTGTTCAAGGTACCCGTAGCAACACATATATTGTGAATATGTCATTTGAACCCATGTTTTTCCTCCTGTGTATCAGGGGTGTCATTGTCAAATGACAAGACTTCTTCTATAGGCATTACTGTTTTGTCAAAAATGGATTCATAAAATATTTGGTGGTGATCTTTTCCTAGCACATTGCCCAATATAGCTGCCAAAATTGTTCCTTTGGACAATACTAATATTTTAGTGTTTTCTAGGTGGAAACAGTAGAATAAGGGAGAGTATTGTAGGAAATAAAAAACTGGAAGGGTATTAAAGATCTTCTAGAGGAAAACTTTTCTTTTAAATATGGTGAAACTAAGACCCCAGTAGGCAAAAGGATATGCCCAAGATTATTGCATAATAATTCAGAGGCAGTAGTTAACCTCAATTCCTGCCCTCCACAAAAACAGTATATTTTCCACTCTACCATAATAAGGATTCAGGCATGAATAAATTATTTGAATCAAACAATTATCTGTTGTGCTTGGATGCTCTGATGACAGAGATAGGTTTTCTCCTTACTAGGTTAATTTCTAGCACATGGCTTATTGAACTATTATTAATAAAACTATTAGAGATAGTCTGCAAAGCACCTCTTTAAGCATAGTCCTTCTACATTCCCAGGATCTGTCAGATTAAGTACTAAGTGAAGAGAAGCCCCTTGGAGAGAACAATAGATTTAGAGTAAAGGAACTTGCGTTCAAATTACCTCAAGCAAATAATTTCAGTTTTCTGGACCTCAGTTATATCATTTATATAATGATGTTGTTGGACTTATATGACACTTAAAAGTCATTTCCAACTTTAAAATCTATTGATATGATGAGATCTAATCCAATGAGAGCCAACTACTAGAATTTCCCATGGCATCCAGATGGCAAACCAGAAGATAATCACCAAAATTGTGAGATAAATTTAGATGAAGCAAGCTCTTGTAATTCTGTTTGCTAACTCTGCCTAAAATAAATAACTCATTTTAATTCTTTAGTATTTCCAAAGTCTTTTCTTTAAACATCTGTGTGTATTTAAGTATTATAACCCCCACCATGCAGATAAGGAAACTGAGAATCAGAAAGTTAAATGATTTGCCTATAGTCATTCCACTAGTAAATGTGGGAGTTATGATTTGAACCTAAATATTTTCTGATATCATTTCTTGCTCTTTTTTCTATGCCAGTGGTGTCCCAAATTTTTTTGATCTATATCTCATCAATTAAAAGCTTTATACTCCAAATCCAACCACCCACCCACCCATCTATTTATCTATCTGTTTTCCTATTTCTAGTAATAATCATATATATCTCACAATTCCTATTACTGGGTGAATAATACAGTACCTGGTGAATTTCAGCTTCACAGTAAAAGAGAGACTACATCAAAGGATCCCCAAACAATGACCACTATGGATGTTTGTCTGCTAGAAGGTTTCGCTTTATTCATGTTATAACTTTTCTGATACCTCCAATGGTCGGAATGGCTTCAGAACTATGAAAGTTCAAGTACTTATTGACACCTTTGGCCAAATGAGTTTGAAAAATAACATGCTCTTGCAGTTTTTTAGACAATTCTCTAAACTAAGTTTCAGAGAAGGTACCCACTTGTAATGGTAAAGAAAGTTTACTCATCCAGGTGTTCCCTATATCACTGACTTCATAAGCCTCAGTCCTAGTTTTAAAAGAATATAAATGTACTTATATACAAATATAATATGTGCATTATAAATATGATACCAATAAACATTTTGAAAGTAAGATAAGAGTGAAATAATAACTTAAATACATTTTAGTTTTATCTACTGAAGGTACAAAAACCATTTTTAATGTTAATCCTGCATTTTAAGGTGTAATCTGCATTTTTAATAAATGATTCAATATCCATTAAAATCTTAATTTGGAAAAAATTCTTTAAAATATTAGAAAATATATTTTTACTTTTAAAAGCATGCAGGTAAGAGTTTTTATAGGTGCTAAATTAATATAATTTTTAGCAACAAAACCCCTAATTTTTAAAAGTCCTGCTAATCATGAGGGATTTAAACTTCTATTAACTAATATATAAGGCATAAGATACACTTAAGGTGAGGTTCATTGCTATCTACAGTGTATGATAACTCATATTTTAAAATAACTGGAGAATTTTGAATATTTTTATCTAATTATTTTACTTTGATTATATTGTTACTATTTTACCTTGTAACGCTGCTGAGGAAATGCTTGTACTAGCAATCAAAGTAACAACTCTAGAATTTTCTTGTTGCTTGTTTGTGCTCACATTATTAGTATTATTTTTAAATAACTGTTTCTTTGCATAGATCTTTGTATGGAATGCTTCCATTTTGTGAGGATTAGTTTAAATAAAACTATAACTTACAAATACTCAACTCAGAACATGTAAAGTATGTTGAGCATGTATGGATAAATGAAAACTTGCTATTAGCTTCCATGGTATGGAAATTCACATTTTCTCAGGACACTTCGTATACCATACATGACATACTGCCATCTGCTGACATATACACCGATGACTGATTTCCAGTGTCAAGGGATGATTGTATGTTTAACTATTAAAACATTTATTTATTATTTTTAGGTGAAAATTTAAATAGATGTTTTAATTTTTCTTTTACAACCCAATGGATCATGTAATGTACATCCTGAGGTATACACACACACACATTCACTTTGAAGAGTGCTCAATTTTACCATGATATCTTAATATAAAGTGCTCCTTAACTTTCATCTGCCATTAGACCTGTGGAAACAACAATTTCAGTTTGGATAATAAAATTATTGCATTATTCTTGCTTGCTTTTGAGATCTATCGAAAAGCCATGCTGTTTTGTGTTTGGTTTATTTGCTTGTTTGTGGGATGGTAGTGGTAAGAGAGGAGATTTTATATGAATTTGACGAGATAACTGATGGTTAACTTCTGCAGTTTATAGATTAATATTCTTCCAAATGTTTGTGGAATTTACAAAATAAATTCTTTAAGTCTTCTAAGTAGAAAGATTAATGGACTGTCAAAATGAACACAAATCATCATATGTCTTGGTGGTTTTTTTTTGTTTTCACATCACAATTATTTCTCTGGGGGTGGAGGAGAAACCCTCCCCCAGAGTATACCCTCCCTTAGAAAAAGAAAAAAATTACATATATAACTGCTTATGATGTATTGTATTCTGATCTGAATATCCCTATTTTCCCCGAGGAGTAAGATATATTCCATTATCTATTCATTAGTATCTTTGCTATTTCCAATTGGTTATTTACTTTCTTTAAGTGATTTTAAAATTTACATTGGTATAGTCCATTGATACATATTCTCTTCATTCTTTTTAAAATTCTGTATCAGTTTCAAGAAATCTTCCCATTTGTCTATATTTTTCAAATTTTTCACCTCTAATTGTACAGTGATTGCATTCATATAACTTAGTTTACAAAAGCAATTATCCAATCAATGGGCATCCATTTTGTTTGCAGTTCTTTACTTCTACAAAAAGTGCTACCATGAATTTTTGTATATAACTTTTGTTCTATTTTTAGCTTCTTAGAGTGTATGTTTCAAGTATGATTGTGGGGTAAAAGGATATGGACAATTTAGTCACATGCATAATTTCAAATTCAGAATCAGAATAGCTGATTGAGTTTATAAGTCAACCAATGGGGTATCAATGGTGCTTGTCTCCCTATAATTCTTTTAGTACTATTACAATTTTTTAAAATTAATTTTTGTAAAATTGTATGAACAGGTGAAATGCCAGAGTTGTTATAATACGTATTTGCGCTTCTATGAGTAATTCAGAATTGTAGATTTAGAGCAGTAAGGGACTTCAGGAGTCACCTAGTCCAACCTAGTCATTTGTTTTATAGATGAGAAATCTGAAGCACATAGGAGGAATGAGTTGCTCAAGGTAAAAAAAAAAAAAAAAGCTAGTAAGAAAAACAGCTGGTATCCACAGTCATATCCTCTGACTTTCAAATCCAGCATATGTTTATTGCTTCAGACAGGTCAGTACTTTATAAAAAAAAGATACAAATCTAAAATGTACCACCAAAAATTAAACATGTCATGTGAGGCATGGGGATGAGAGGACAATTAAAATCTCATGCCACCTGTTACCTGGAGAAGAGCTAGGGAGTACAACAGAAATCAAGAATCAAGTTAATGACCTCTCATTTTCCTGGAATCTTCCCTTTCCCCCATCTCTACCCTAAAACACTATGTAGAAGAGACAAATGGATAGCTGTTAAAAAACTTAGTGAGGTCTTAACTTCTGTTTTAGATGGGACAGCATTCAGGCAAACAGAAAGTCTCTCTGGGTTCTCTTGACTGATGCTCCAAGCTAGCTTAAAATCATCCTACCTGGCAGATATCAGAAAACAATAGAAAGATTTCATCTTCATTATAGCATGACTAATCTAGGTTATTTAATAGTCAAGCACATATATTAGTCTTGGTTTTTTAATGGTAATGTAAATTCAGAGGTAAGACTGACTTCTACCTGCTCCTTATTAGAACAGAAATCTCTGAAAGTTCCATTGACCAATGATGTCAGTATACAAAAATAGATTCAGTGTATCAAGATGATTTACAAAAGTCTGGATAAAAAGATACTGTGATTCTATCATATACTGGCAGAATGTTGTAAGGCCTGCCTGTGGGAATAACAATCAAAGAAGGATAAGGAAGAAGAGGAGAAGGGTAAAGAGAAGGGAGAAGAGAAGAATGGCCCAACTTTTGAAAATACATAAATGTGTAAAAAAGAATCAGGCAAATTAGATAAAGGAAGAAAGAAAAGTTAATAAGAATAGAAAAAAATGAGAATAACAATTCTTTTGATTACATATGAGAAAAGGTTGAAACAAACTGATAGGGTTTTTTCTTGCTCTTCCCTGACATCTCTATGGTAGATTCTCTATGACAAAATTGTGGGACATGCTTTAATATGGTTGTTTATAGTTTGAAGTTCTTTTGGAAGCTGTTCAGGCAGAAATTACAATTAGACTAACATCTTACACCATATACCAACTTAAAATGAATACCCTTACATGTGACAGGTCATAGCATAGAAAATTAGAAGAGAAAATGATCAGTAATTTTTTCCAGCCATAGCTAGAAGGAGAGTTCTTGAGCAAACCAAGGGAAAGAAGAGATCATAAAGGACAAAAGAATGAAAAAAAAATGCCTTTATAATTAAAAAAGTTTTTCTAAGAATAAAATCAATAAAGGAAATTTTAAAAAATTGTTGAGGGGAAAATATTTGTATCAAATATCACCAATAAATGTTGCATAGCAAAAATATAAAGCAAATTGACACAAACAAATAACAGTAGGAGCTATTGACTAATAGATAAGTAGTCAAAGGATTTGACCAAATAATTTTCCAAAATTTTTTCAAACTATATGTGACTATAGCACTCTCTCTTCAAGGCTACTCCCCCAACTTCTGCTTACATTGGTGGGCCAGGTGCCCAGAGATTAGCTGATTAACTACTCTGTATCAGAAATAAACTAGGGGGCTGGGTTTTGTTACTGTTATCCACAAGTCCTCACCACTGTGTTTGCCCCAATTATCAGTCGAGTAGTATCAATTAATTTTTAATAAAGTGCATTTACCAAGATGGAATAATATGAATAGTTTGTAAAATACCCTACCCCCCCCCCAACCAACAACCATGGATGCACCCTATCCTTTGCGTATACAAAGTCTATATAAATGTGGACTCAAAGTTCATATACAGTGGTGATGAGGCAGATGTGTAGAAAACATAGGGGAAAGGGATATCTCTAAATTCGTGTACTAAAAGTCCTTTCTCCCTCTGTTGAGTACTGATAAAGTACCATTTATTTGTAGTTCTTTGATAGGCTTTGAAAATTGGTGTCTTTCCAGAATCCATGGCCAGCACTTCAATCCATCAGGAAAGGTCATAATCTCTGAAACTACAACTGCTCTCTTTCTAGGTCCATATTAAGATACTTCCTGGCAGCTAGATGGCACAGTGGATAAGAGCACCAGCCCTGGAGTCAGGAGTACCTGAGTTCAAATCCGGCCTCAGACACTTAACACTTACTAGCTGTGTGACCCTGGGCAAGTCACTTAACCTCAATTGCCTCACTTAAAAAAAAAAGATACTTCCTCTGTCATTATCCAATCCCCTTCCACTGGCCGCTGCCACCATGTTCAGTGACTGATTGGAGTCTCTGAATCCCTCAGGCTCACATGGTTGCCTAGACACTGTCCTCTCAAAATATTCATTCATCTAAGGTTATGAAGGAACACACCTGAAAGAAAGAGTGGTATCATATACTTGTGGCCACAGGTTATCTGAATTTGACAATGTGATTACTACCACAGTTTTACCCTGAAGCTCATATCACTTCTTTTCTCACTCACAAATGAAAACAGACTGAGAGATGCCTAGGTCACAACTATTGTATGCACACTCAACTTCATCTCAGCCACTCTTGGGCCATTGTTTCTTCCATTTCTATTTCATCACATGTACTAAACCTGAGACATCATAACTAGAAACTGACTCACAAAAGTTCTACAGGAGCTAGCAATAGACAGAATATCTGCACATGCTTCAAGAACTGGACCCTCCTTAGGCAATCTTCCTACTCATGGCCTTATGAAAACATACTCAGATCACTTGAAGTAAGAACTATGAAAATTAAAACAGCTCAGTGGTTTTACCCTGTCTATACAAATTGTTAAAGATGAAAAACAGAGAACAATGTTGAGAATGTAAGGGACAGACGTTATGTTAATATTCTATTGATTGTATTGAAGTGGTTCAGTTCTCCTGGATTTCTTTTTGGAATAGTGCAAAAACAAAAAAAGGTTACACTGTAATCTTAATCGTCATTTCCTTACTGGGTATATGTTCCAAGAAGTCAAGGACAGAAACAATGTCCACTATGTTCCAAATATTTGTTGTGTCACTCTTTGTGGTAGCAAAGAAGTGGGAACAAAATATATATGGTGCATGAATATAATTGCATACTAAGAAATGATGAATATGAGTAAGTCAAAGCAATGTGGGATAATTTGCATTGACTACTACACAATGAAGAAAAAAGAAATGAGAGCAATATAGATAGTGATTTATAATAATGTAAGTGAAAGATCATTAAAAGGAAGTTGAATCCTCAGTAATAATAAAAAAACCAATGAAATTCCTGAAAAAAAATGTAACAAAACATAAATCCTCCCTTATAGCAAAAAGGTGAAAGGTTATTAAGAGAGGATCTTGTATAAATTGCCAGAAAAAGTTTCTGTATAGGATGTTTGTGTTGGTTGGTTTCTTATCATAAAAAGGGTTCAATCTTTAGGGGTTGGGAAATAACTGTGACTTGAAGGCATAAGACATCAGTAAAACATTAAAGAATTGGTTCATATCCCTTAATTACTTATCAGGGCATCTAGGAAACACAGTGGATAGAGCACTGGCCCAGATCTTGAGAGGACCTGAGCTCAAATCTGATTTCAGACACTAGCTATATGACTCTGGGCAAATTACCTAACTCCAATTGCCTTAAACCTCCAGGGCCATCTCCAGTGATCCTGATATATATCTTGCCACTGGACCCAGGTGACTCTTGAGGAGAAAGTGAGGTTGGTGACTTTGCACAGCCCACCCTCACTTAAATACAATTCACTGCAAGTCATGATATCACCCAATGTCATGCTCCTATTTGAGAACGAAGGACAAACAACAACAATCACTTATCAATAAGGGAATGGCTCTTGATGCTATAGTTTTGTGTAAATTTTTATATATTTTGGGTATCAGACTTTTAATGGTGACAATTTACCCATTCAACTGTTTCTCTTCTTAGTCTATCTTCTTTGATTTAACTCACAAAAAACTTATACATTTTATGTAGACAAAATTTTTTATTTTATCTTTTGTGACCTTTTATATCCCTTGTTTGGTTATGAATTTTCCTGCACTCTGAGTTGTGAAAGCAATCTGATCTAGTTATTTTCTAATTTTTAAATATTGTGAACTTTTATATTCATATCCTGTATCCATTTTGAGCTTTTTGTGACTCATGGCATAAGATCATAGAAACACAGATTTTGTTAGGTACAGTGTACCTCAATGACCTTGTAGGGCAACTAACATCCCAAAGTAATTCTCACTTTAAATTTGCTTGAAGACTTCCAAAGGGTTTCGGTGCATTACCTCTTAAGAGTCAGCCCATTCCACTTTGAGAGGTCTCATATTATTAGAAATTTTTTCTGACATCAAGCCTAAACTTGCTTTTGTCATTGTTCTTCATTCTTCCCTTTTTGAGCCAATCAAAGTGGAAGTAATCTCTCTTTCAAAATAGAGCCCTTCCATATTTGAAGACATTTGTGCTTCTCTTCTCCAGGTTAAATATTCAAAGTTCCCACAATTTATCCTCATATGACATGGACCCCAAGCCCTTCATCATCTTGGTGCTTCTTCTGGATGCACTCCATTTGTATCAATGTCCTTTTAAAACTGAATACAATTGTTAAGATGTGGTTTGACAAGCACAGAGTGTAAAAAGACTATCACCTCCTTATTTCTGGAAGCTCAGTCTCTTTTCATGTAGCTGAAGATCACATTAGCTTTTTTGGCTGCAACATAGCACTGCTGACTCATATTTAGATGCTGTTCTAAATTTAATTTCTGACAAACTGCTTCCCGATTTTCCCAGAAGTTTTTGTCAACATGAGAGTTCTTCCCCTAGTAATTTATGTTCTTGTGGTTATAAAACCCTGGGTTGCTGCTTTTGATTGCTTCTGTTTCTTAATTATCTACTCTGTCACACTGACTTATCTATTTTAACCAGTACCTATTTGTTTTGGTGGCTAATGTTTTATAATATTATTTGAATTGCCATATGAATACCATTTTCAAATCTACCTATCCTACCAAAGCCTCTCTGTTGACCTCCAATCTCAAATCAACTGTGTTTCTTACATCTTGGCCTGGGTGTCCAGCAGATATCTTAAACTCAACATGTCCAAAATGGAACTCACTATTTTTCCTCCTAAAACCTCACCATCTTCTACCTTTCCTATTACTATGGAAGATATCATGATTCTCCCAGTTTTTTCTCAGGCTCCGGTGCATGCTTTCATAATCTCATGTCTTGACTTTTGCAATAATCTGCTTGTGGATCTACCTACATCCAGTCTTCTAACTTCAGTTCATGCGTGGAATGCTCTTCCTCCTCATCTTATCTGGCTTCATTTAAATCACTACTAAAATCCCATCTTTTACAGGAAGGCTTTCTTTCTTTCTTTTTTTTTTTTGTTTTTTTGCAGGGCAATGGGGGTTAAGTGACTTGCTCAGGGTCACCAGCTAGTAATTGTCAAGTGTCTGAGGCTGGATTTGAACTCAGGTACTCCTGAATCTAAGGCCAGTGTTTTATCCAGTGTGCCACCTAGCTGCCCCCCAGGAAGCCTTTCTTAATCCCTCTTAATTATTGCCTTAGTATTTCCTACGTAGCATATATAATATATATGTATGTATGTATTTTTCCCTTTGATTATTTCCTTCCCCTCCAGAAGACTGTGAGCTCCATGTAGGCAGGGACAGTCTTTTGCCTCTTCTTCTTTCTTGTCCTTACCATGGTGCCTGGTACATAGTGGGCACTGGTAATACTATCATTCCACTACTACTTTTAACTATCATTTACTTTGAAAATATAGATCTTTGTTCTTCCAAATGAATTCTATTTTTGTTTTTTCCAGTTCCATAAATTACTCCCTAGGCAATTTGATTGCTTTAGTACTAAATATATAAATTAATTCTGATAGTATTTCATTTTTATGCTATTGATATGGCCCAACCATGAGCAATGAAGAACTCTAATTATTTGTTTCCCTGTATATCTATAAGAAGTGAGTAGGATACACACACATGTATATTATGTGTCTCTAAAATTTCCTTTATTTATAAGGAGTAAGGAATATTAATATAAATCTTTCATATATGTTGGGAGGTTAATGACCAAATATGCATTTTAATGTTTTGGGGAGAGAGAGAGAAAGGGAGGGAGGGAGGAAGGGAGAGAGAGAGAGAGAGAGAGAGAGAGGGAAAGAGAGAGAGAGAGAGAGAGAGAGAGAGAGAGAGAGAAAGAGAGAGAGAGAGAGAAAGAGAGAGAGAGAGAGAGAGAGAGAGAGAAAGAGAGAGAGAGAGAAAGAGAGAGAGAGAGAGTAGTCTTATGGTCTTAGACAGGCTTCAATTTCTCATTCTCTAGAACAGAATAATATGTTCATAAAGTGTTTTAAAAGTTTGTCATCTGTAAATCATGACCTAAGTGACTTCTGATATACCTTTGAGCTCCTAGCTATGCCTTTCCCATCTTACTCTCTTCACAACAACCATGAGGTAGGTTGTACAAAGATTATTGAGAGATAGCAGTGTCATAGTGAAAAACCTGAGTACAAATTCCACTTCTGCTAATTAACAGCTGTGTTATCTTGAGAAAACAATTCTACTTCTCAGCCTCAGTTTTCTTCTTTGGAGAATGAGGGTAATAATACTTGTACTTTTCTATCTCAGAGAGTTGTGTGTTTAAAATGAACAGAATTGTGTCAGCTATCACTACACCATCCTGCTTCGGTAACTAAATGACATCTAAGGTTCTTAAGAGCCTTTTGATTCTATGAATTACTAATTCAGCCATATGAACTTGTGTCTCTGGTATATCTAGCCTGAGAATGAAAAAAATATCCCTTAGAATTCAAAGCGAGAATCAACTGTTAAGCCTGCAAGGAGGATGCTTTAGAATTTGTGCCAGCTGTGAAGATCTTTTAGCACCTCAACTATCCTTAGGGATGCTTGTCTGGACTAGTATATACTGAAGGGTTATCAGTGTCTTGCTCAGGTTGATGGGACTGCACTAGACTCTTGCCTCTTCAATCTGTGTTTTCAGGATTTGATATCTTCAGTTCCATACCATCCCTGATAGAATGCATTCAGATTTATTGCTTGAATAGGAAATGTCTTCAGACAGAAGTTTGAACAGAAAAGGTTGGCATCATTGTATAAGCTTGACTTGTGAAGTCACAATGCTTCTGGTAGTTGTCAATTTATGAACCAGAGCAATATGTTCCTTTTAAGGTTGCTTCCCAAAGATGCCATTCAGTTGGCTCTTCCCTCTATTTGCAGGGAAATGCCTTTCAATTAGTCATAATGTCCTGTAGCTATAAGATCTAGTGCTGGAAAGCATCATAAGAATCTCATCTATAATGGGATAATAATACCTGCCCTTACCTGCCTTGCAGGCTTGTATTGAGTCTCACATAGGCTAGAAATCACCTAGTACCTTGCAGACTTTGAGATTATGTGTGTGTGTATGGTGTGTGTGTGTGATTATTATTAGTCTAGTCCTGCCATTTTACAGAGAAGGGTATTAAAGGCCCCAAAGTCCAAGTGATTCATTCAACATTACATAGGAAGTTAAGTAGGAATGTTAGGATTAGAACCCAGTACTTTCAGCTCCCAATTCAGTTCTGTCTCATACAAGACTGCTTCTCATCTTGTGATAGGGAAAATATACTAGCAGTGTTATAGTTAGAAGGTAGGAATAGGGATAATAATAGGACTTCCAGAAAAATTGTGGCACTTCTTATTTTCTCAGCTTTTTTTTTTCATGTTGTGGATCTTTAGTATTCATCTTCTGTGGGATCATCAGTAATGCCACAAGTACAAGCCTTTGGTGCTTCTTATTACAGAGCACTCTAGTTGAAGAATGAAGAGTCTTCATAATTTAGTTAAGATGCTCACTGACTTGATGAGAAAATAGTCAATTCAGTTTGGAAAAAAAAAAAAACAATCTGACCTATTATTTGGTCTAGTCTAAATAGAGCAATTGATTGATTAGATGAATTGTTTTTTTTTTTTTTACTTTTCACCTAGCCTTTGTGATCCAAGACTATATCTGTCTGATATAATAATGACATATTAAAAGGGGAAAACACCCTAAATTAACCACCATCTCTCCCCAAAGAGTTAAAAGTCATTTGAGACCATGGAACACCCCCTCCCCTCAATCCATCCCATTACCTGACTAAACCTTCCTTTTTTCTATTTTTTTAAACTGCCTTTATTCCAATCAGTCTCTGTGAAGATGTTGCCATAGAATAAATGAAGGGAAGAAAATAAAGTAGTAAAGAAAGTTGATTTTTCACCCTGAGACAGAACTCCAAATCTGTAGAAATCATGCCTGATGTAATGGGATCAAAGAGCATTTAATTACTCAAGAACTTATAGAAGCCAGCACTTACTGGTTTTGTGTCAACTGAGAATGACCAGCGATACTTCTTTTGACATAAAAGGTATCAATCATTATGCTAAAATTCTAAGTTCCCTGAAATTCATGCTAACTCCTAACCTAAAAGCATCATGGGTTTGCCATTCTTTGTTATAACACAGGATGTTTGGGATGACTCATTTACCTTCTTTGTGCCCTTTTTAGTAGGTCATCAAAATTGATTTAAGTATAAAAAGGACCTACCAGGGTAGGACCAAAAAGAAAACCAGGGAATCTAAAAAAGAAAAGATGGATAGCAATGTGCAGTGTTCTTAACATTTTTAGGGACATTATTATTACATTTTTTTAAAGTAAATTTTCTTAACTAATGTTTAAGAAAGCCTCAGTTATACTATAAACAAAATAGTTTGAACACAGGGATATTTTCTTACCTGGGTTAAAACATATGCAAATACATATAATACATGCATGCAAATATATGCAATACATAAATATATTGCAATATAAAAATATATGCAAAGACACAAAATACATTGCCAACGCACATGCACATACATAATACAAACAAAGAAAATCAACTTTTCTTTCCAATCTGGCCTCATATTGACATGACTGATTATTGTACTGGACTGCATTTGCATTCTGAACAAAGTGACTTCCATGAAAAAGAAAATGCTCCTTTGTTTTTGAAACTGGCTACTCTGGGTCAGTAGCACCACCCAGAGTTTAAACTGGGAATTCTTTTCAAACTGCAACTGTTTTGAAAAACTTAAAAGCCTGCACTAAGAACACAAAATTGGACTCTTTCTTAAGCAGTCCAGAGTCTTCCTCACTGCAATGTTTCATATGAAATAATAACTGTTTGCTTTTTTTGTTTTTTATATCAAAGCCAAGATTATTGCTTAGAACATGGCAATAGAGCTTTTATTTTCACTATTTAGTGCCCTTGTTGACTCAGTCTAAACTTAGATAACAGTATTATTTTTTCATAATAATATAAGAGGCAGTGTCATTTAGAGTACTGGATCTGTAGTCAGAAACCCAGGTTCAAATCCCATTTCTCATATTAAATGTTTTGTGGGTGTCACTTAATTCTTTTGAGCCTCAGACAACCCTCTACTATTATGTGGTATAGATAGATTGTCAGTCACCATTTATTAAGCTATTCAGTTTCTAGGCACTGTGTTAAGTACTGGGGATACAATGAAAAGCAAAAAAAATGGTTCATGCTTTCAAAAATCTTACATTCTATTTCTGGATACAACATGCAAATAGCTATGTACATTAAAGATCTGAAGTTTAAGGAAAAAGTAACCTCAAAGGGAAGACTCTTTCAAAGGCAGGAGCATGGGAAGAAGAAGACCTCCTATGGAATATGGGATTTGTATCTTTTTAATTTAATTTTTATTCTATTTTTTCTCAATTACATGTAAACCGAAAAAAAAATTAACTTTCAAACTTTAAAAATTTGAGTTCCGAATTTTAAATTGAGTCTTGAAAGACACTAGGGAAATTAGGATGTAGATGTGAGGAGGGGGAACATTACGGGCACAGATAGGAAAGAGCACAAAGTTGAGGAGGCTGGACATAGAGTATTGTGTGAGGAACAGCAAATAAGTCAGTTTACTGGGATCTTAACATGCATGGATGAAGTGTGTGATTAAAAAGTGTGTGATTAGAAAGGTTCTGAAGTTCTTTGAGTGCTTTCACTTTAAGATGATTTTTCATTTACACTGTATATATCTTGTGTGCATAGTGATTCATGTGTTATCTTTCCAGTTAGAATGTGAACTCCTTGAGGGCAGGAACAGTTTTGTTTATATTCACAGTGCTTAGCACAGTGCTTGGTACCTAATAAGTTCTTACAAAATGCTTATTGACTGCCTGACAACTCTCTCCCCCTCTCTCCCTCCCTCCCTCTCTCTCTTTCTCTCTCTCCCTTTCTCCCTATATGTATACACACATATATGTGTATATGTATGCATGTATAGTTTTGAGCTTTAGTAGCTTAAAATCACACTAAGATTTTTGGAACACCCTTTATATTTGGTCCTGGCTGTAATAGGGAGCTATTGTACTTTACTGAATGGGCAGCTGACATCACCACTTTCCTGCAGTGAAAAAAATAATAGGTTCTTGATATCATATAACAACAAATATACTGTTAATAATCTTGCAGACTAGGAATGGGGGGTGGCCCACAGCTTTTACAGGCTGTTGAAGTGCCAGGATTCCTGGGATCTTTTTACTTTGGTCTTAGCACCAGCAAAGCTGAATATAATTCAGTAAAGCCCATAATATGATTATATAGTTTTGCTCTAGAAAGACAGACATTTAATAAGATTCCATTTTTACTATATAACTGTAGTAAAATTCTTAGTTCAATAATGAATATGTGTATATGTGTACATATGTGTATACATCTATATGCTCAAATGAATATATGTGTTTATATACATACATGTATATCTACATATATACCAAGCACATAAAACATGGCTCATTAGTGAAATCCTTAGTACAACAACATAGAAATATATGAATAATGAATTCCAGTTGATTAAAAATACAAATCCTTAAAAGTACTCCTAAGCATAGAAAGCATATAATTGTTTCTATAAAGATTATAATAAAACAATAGTATATTAATAATATAATATATAATGCATAATACATTATAATATAATAGAGTATATAATAATAATATAATAGAGTCTGACACTTGATATCTGTCTTAAATCTAAGGGGACTCCTAGAACATCTAGAAGGAGGAGGAAAGAGAGGGAGAGAAAACAGTGGTGTATATGTGTTTTTATGTGTGTGTATGTGTGTGTGTGTGTGTGTGTGTGTGTGTAACAGACAGAGATAGTAAAACAGAGACAGAGAGACACAGAGAGACAGAGAGAGAGAAAAGAAGGGGAAGAAACAAACATGCAGAAATTGACAGAGACAAAGAGAAAATAGAGAGAGAAGAGGAGAGAGAGAAGAAGCAGGAGCAGAACCATTAGGCTCCCTCAGTGGCCCAAAGGCATGAAAAAACAACAACAGTAGAGGTCAAGGACTCAAACTCCAGATTCCCTTCTACTACTTCCAATCAAATTATGTCCCATTCTCAGTCACATTTGTTCCTTCTCAGCACCATCTCTTTAGAGTTAATACAATGTATAGTCTAATTGAAAACTCAGCTTGGAAAGTGAGCAGATTCAAGTGCCTTCTTAGGGATTCACAGTATTGAATCAAGTGAGTCCCACTCTATGTATTTTTACAATAGGAAGCCTACCCCTCCAATCATGGTCCATGAGAGAACAATAGACTGGCAGGAGCTAGGAGGGAGAGAGGTAGGCTCCATGAGTTTTCTCATTCCCATTCAAACTATAGGGTGTCATCTATAAATTGTGACATTTCAGAGGGATATTGGAGATAGGGACACTGTAATATTCTTCCTTTGTGGGTTGACCCTGCCCTTCATCATACCAAACACATCTTCAAAAAATGGAAGGAACTGAGGACACCTATAACAATCCATAAAGATGGTTTTTTAAAAATGAGAGTAAACCATAAATTTAGAGTCAATTCCCATAACTTAATTCAGCAGAACTAAATAAACTCTAAATTTAGCTATTAAACCTCTAACACCATAAAATCACATATTTAGGTCTAGAAGAAACCTTAGCTATCAAGAAACCCTAACCACTTATTTTCTAGATGTAGAAACTAAAGCTCGGTTTTTGTTAAACTTGCCTTGCTATGGTGGAAGAGACAACATTTGAAACTGCTTCCTTTATAAAAATCAGTGCTTAATTGATTCCTTGTCAATGGATTTTGTGAACCAGTTATGGATTGCGAGCATGACCTGTGGGGTACAAAGTAGTGGACTGGGACTCTGTCAAAAATTAAATTAATTCATTTTAACCTGTTCAATCAACTTTGAAACACAAATGGTTAGATTATTTTTGCCTATATACTCCTTATAACCAGATAACTTGTCACCTCTCACTTTGTCTAGCATTATGAAGACTTGACATTCATATTTTTATAATAGAAATTCCTTTTTCCAAATGGCAGAACTTTGACATATAAAAAATTCTGACATCATAACTCATAACTTCTTTCACTTTTCCATTTATCCAGCTCATCCAGTAAACGTATTACCATCTACATTAACGACGTCGAAAGTAGCCTACTTTAAGAGGAAATATGCAGAAGAAGAAGATTTACATCAAGATTACAATGGGTATTTTCCAAAAGTAAGTTATTTCCTGCATTTGCTGAGCAAATGCTCATCTGCCTTGGTTGGTAGGGGGAGTTTTGGGAGTTCCTTAAACCTAAATCCGTGCTTGTTTGTTTTTGTCAAAGCTGTTTCTAATTTACTCTGTCCTCAATAGGAAAACCTGAGTGTTCCTTCCCTCTTCTAAGATAAAATTATATTGGTTGTTTTCTGGTTGCAGCACCTGATATTACCAGAAGATCGGACCTGCATTCTAAAACTTTCACTAGAGAAGCTCAGGTTTCTTGAAGACCCTGAAACCTATCTTCGAAGGTCTGTGCTGATCAACAATTTGTTGAGGAAGATCCACCTGGAGGCAGAGAAAGAGAGTTATGAATACTTTAAGGAAGCTCCCTGTTATAGGACTGCTTATTCTGATACAAGAAAACGGCTGAAGTTTATGGTACAAGAATGCTGCTCTCAGTCACTCTATTATGAAGAGCTGCATTCGTACCATATTGTGCCTTATTCTGCGGAGAATGCCATTTATGGAATGGGCTACACTAGCAGCCACTTGGAGCAAAATTCTCAGTTGCTTATTTATAAAATGAATTAAAGCAACTGTTAGGTTGATTTCCTATTTTTTGTTTCTAAATGCCTGAACTGTTTTTAAATGAACAGGATGCATTGATTGCTCAGTGCATTTGGGATCAAAGCTGAGATGCACTTTGAACTGAATGGAAGAGTACTTTGATTAATATTTAGCAGTCCTTAGTATCATCAAATTGAATTAAAATTATGTCCATACACTCTAAAGTTTGCAGATTGAGTGCTTTTGGAAGCTGAGGTCTCTTTTAAAATATGGTTTCTAATGTAAAGTTGTTCATGCAGATTTTTAGACATTTTCATCTATATTTCTTATACCACCATGTGTGGAGAATAAAAAAATGAAAAAAGAAAAAAACCTCACCTGACAGTGTAGTCTCAATGAGGATAATGGGTGGTTTGAATTTAACATCCTCTAAAAGATGAGAAAATAGGCAGGTAGTTTCAGAAGTGCTTTGCATTTTTCCAAGCATTTGTGCCAACACATTTGCTAGGCACAATTTTCAGCCCCCTGAACTAGAATTCAAAATGGGGTAGCAGATCCTGTAAATTCAGAATAAAACAGATTTTTTTTGGGGGGGATACTTTAAATGGATCCACTAAATTATGCTCAGTTTTACTTATCTCATGGCTTAGTAGCCTTTGTCATTGAGCAGTGAAATTTAGTGAACCCTATGTCTGGGTCTTGTCAACAGTCACAGTTTGTGATGGGTCACTACTCAATAGTGATAATTTTATTTAATTTATTTAGCCATCTGTGTTGCAGGTTGTGGAGCCTGGGGAAGGGGTGGGTGGGCAAACTTTTTCATTAATTGGAATTTTTCTGTAGTTTTCAAGGCTGGAATAAACCAGCAGATACACTAGAGTATTCTTGCTTTACCCATTTCTAAGTGTGTTCTAGACCATGCAGTTTCAGCTTTGCAGTGGTCTTAGCATTACTCTTAAGCACTAATTGACAAGAGTTTCAGAGTGCTGTTGGCATAACAGTTTAGGTAGTCATGTTTTGAAATGTGAAAGATGTTTATTTAATATATTAGATAGAGTTATTAAATTGTTTGAGGTATTTTGTATCTTTTGGGATTCAAGTATGATGTCCATCTTCAGTTTTTGGAGTTTTGTCTTATCAAGCATGTCACGTAAAAAGGTAAAAAAGTGATCAAGCAGATTGGGAAAACTAGTTGCCAAAGGTATACCCAGAACAAACCAAAGACTAGTGTTAATTAGGCTGTGGCATTTGAAAGAAGAGTTGGAGATGAGGATTGCTTAATAATGAAGAGCAACACTACTGATGCTTCTGCAAACTTGGTGTTTTAATGTGTTTGAAGATCATTTGGGGACTCTTTACACAGAACAATAAAATGGTCAAGGTCTTGCTTTAGGTGACCGATTACAAACCTTCCATGATCATATTCCATCATTCATGAAAAGGTGATGGTTTGTTGTTATATGGTCCTGGTTCTGAAAGCACTCCATTCACAAAACGTTTGCCTATTTGAGAGATTTGTAGCTTCTAACTTGACTCATGTTGTCTGTGTCCTATTATGAACTATCACCATGTTGATCATGGGGGAATTTAATATCAAGGGTTTAAAAATCTTAATTAGAATGCATGGCAGCAGATTGCAAAAATGTAATGGCAGACTTTGCTGGGTGTGTATTTAATGGTACTATCAAACCCAGGATAAAAAGCATTACAGCAAAATCAAAATTAAAAATCAGAATTGAGGTTAATGCCCATGCAATGTAAACTGAATGGAAAATCCTAATACAAAGAACCAAAAAAACCCCCAAAAAATCTAAACATTTGGGAGCCAAATTTAGACCAGAAGTTCAAAAAACTTTAAAACCTGCCCTTTGCCACCATGCCAAGAAAATAGTTCTCATTTCCCATAATAGCTCCTTTATCACTTAGAGTTCATAAAGCATGATAATATCAATGACAAAGTCTATAAATGTAAGAGGAGAAACAGAAAAAGGAATTTTCCCAGTGAGAATTAGTAGTGGAGGATTTCCAGATTTTCACTGGAAAAGGTAATATACTTGGCTTGTAGACAAAGCTACATTAATTTGCCTTTAAGAGGAAACCTAACAATATTAGATAATGCATGCATCCAAGTATTTTTAAAAATCAGGGAATATGTGAATAATATACTTATCTTTGGAAAAAATTAGCATAGAAAAGGTGAAGGGATTAAAGGAATTTTTTGTACCAAATGTATATGAATGAATTGCTGGTGAAATCAGCTAATCTATGTGGCAGAGAAACAGCAAAATCTGTCTCATTTGATCCCCTATCATTTAAAGAGCTTGCTACGAAGAGGGGGTTGTTCTTTAGTTGTGTCCAACTCTTCTTGACCCCACTTGGGGTCTTGTTGGCAAAGATACTGGAGTGGTTTACCATTTCCTTATCCAGCTCATTTTATAGATGAGGAAACTAAGGCAAAGAAGGTTAAGTGACTTGCCCAAAGTCACATGGCTAGTAAGTATCTGGGGCTGGATTTGAATTCAGATCTTCATGAGTCCAGGCCCAGTGCTCTTATCCACTGTGTCACCTATCTGCCTATATGAAGAGAAGTACCAATGCCCCAAAATAAACAACTCTGTGAAAATATGTTAAAATATTTCCTCAAAAATTACAAGAAATAAAAACGTAAAGGCTCTTTAAAGTAGCAAATCATCTGTTTAAGGCATTTATACTTTTTCATTAAAATTATAATGAACTATCATTGATAAGGGGCTTCCCATTAACTTGAACACCTGTAGAAATATATTAGAACTATGAAACCTCTGTTCTTCTGAGTGAAGAAAAAAGGTTAAGGAAAATTAACTAGGATAGCATTAACTACACTTCCTCTTCTCTCCTTTAAGTGTCCCATTGTCTTCTTTCCCTCTCCTGACCTGGGTTGAAGTGAAGCCTATTGAAACTTTTCAGTGGAATGCAGAGGGCTACTCTAGATAAGCAGCCATGAGTATCACTGATAGGGTTGTGGGTGTTGCTAGCAGGCTGGAGGTAAGGTAAGAAAGAATGCTGAAAAAAAAAGGAAGCATGGAAAGGCAAATGGAGAAGAGTAAGGAAAAGTGAAACAAGGATTGGGAGAAAGGTTAGAGAAAGAAAAGAAAGAGGTGATTATTTCCAGAATTGTTTGACTGCTGCCAACAGCTGGCATCTGAACCTTTCTTTGGCTGTTGGTTCCATCTGGACAAAGAACTCATTCATTTCCTTAGTTCATTGCTTTGCATTCACCAAGGATTCTGGATTGTATTTAGTCCATATTCAATTGAACAATTTACGTGCTAAATTTTACAATCTTCCTCTAAATAGTATGGTGGGGGCATGGCTGAAGATGAAAAGTTGTGATGAATAGGTGATTGATAGACCAAGCATGTATGGATGGGTCAGCCAAATACCTACATCAGATATCAAACCACATTCTGAGGTTTTATAAAATGAGTCCCACTGCACCAGGAAGTGAAGGACATTTCAAGCCTGTTAACTGGGAGCCTAGGCTTTTCCCACCATTCAAACCTGGGAATGCCTAACAGGTATATGCCTCTGTAGGCCCTTGTGAAGAGAGAATTCCAGACCCTAATGAATCAGAAGCCAGGCACTAAAGCTTTTAGTGGTAGAGTTCATATTTTGCCTTTAGGAACTTTAGGATCAAGTATAGAACCAGGGTGTAGGGATCTTGGGGACAAATCACACTGTGTCCCTCTCCCCTCCTCCTCCTTCACTGTTCCCATTTACTCCATACAGGCAAAATCAGTATGAACAAATATAGCTGTAAAGGGGCAAAAATAAAAAAAAGAATAATAGCCTGAAGATTGTGTTAAAAAAGCAGTCAGTGTGAGTCCTACCCTATTTGTCTTGGTGAGGAATAAGGGCCATTGATGGCTAAAATATGAGTTTATTTGTCACTTGCTCATACTATGCTATATGAGCCTCAGATCTTTTCCTTTTTTTAAAGTACCAGTTGAAGGAGTCACTTTTCCACCTCTCCCACTGGATCCCGGAATCACTGCAGCAGTGTGCATTTGGGGGAGTTCTCAATACCTGGGACCAGGATGGTCATTCTGATTTGCTGTACCTTAGGATGGTGCTAGTTATTGTGGGAAGACAAAGTGAAGCATTAGCCTACTGCACCAGCTGAACTTTCTCTGGGAAAAGGATTTTTAAGAGTAGGGCCAATTAGTATTCATTGCTGTAATCTGGTCATTCCTGGGCTGATCCAGTGCTTATTGAAACAATAGTTCTCAGTCTTCTTTAATGACCTTTATAAAAATATTAATTTCATTTTGGGACTTATACACTTACTTCAATGTGATATGATACTGTGCAAGTAATATTCATTTTTATTAAACATTTAAAGGAAAGTACTTCCATTTGAAAAAAAATAGATACTTTTGACAAGCTTTTAGAAACTAGGATCTAATGCAAACAAGTGTTCTTAATTAACTGAAAATTTATGGTGTATATAGTTATATATATAAATATATATATGTCAAATTAATAAATTCCCTTTTTCAAAATTCATTGATAGACTTCAGGTATATGATGAATTTTGGTTGCTTGTTTCTATTCCTTGAGGGCCCTTTCCCAACTGCAGCAGTCCATCTGGAGCTGAGAACTCTGGTCTGAGTTCTCGTATTAATATAATTCTCTTTCTGTGAGAATTGGCAATAGGTTGTAGCTCTTAACCTTAACTTTCCAACCAGAAATATATACAGGAGGACATATTTTGTTTTAGGCTTGAAGAAATGATTTATTTGCAATGACTTTTTCTACTCCTTAAAAAGAAGATATTCAATTTAAACCAACAAGAAATTAGGGTAAAGCAGTAAGAAGGGTTACACAAAGTACCATAATACTACTTTCCAAACTGATTGAAAATCCTCTCGTCTTTGAAGGATGATGTAAAGTTTTATATGCTAGATGGAAAATGGTGAAATTACATAAATAAATTACATGAGATTACCTAAAATTGCATGTAATTTTATTTTGATCAAGTATAAGAAAAGCATATCTATGTGTGTGTGTATATATATATCCCATTCTTAAAAGTTTAGGAAACATCCATGTGGCCATTTATATTCTTGCTTTCTTCTCCAACCCCAAGGGACAGTCTCAGAGCTGGGAGGTCCATTAAGTAAGCATAGAGCCAGGTCCACAGCTAGCAAGAATTGCACACTTTCAGGCTTGGCTAGATCTGGGAAAGACTTGAAAGACATTAGACATTAAAACTTAAATCTCTGACTTACTGTGAGGGCTGCACACTGCAGTAAACCCATATGTGAAATGATGAGGAAAGAAACTTTCTTTCCCCTTTTTGCAGTGAACTCTCTACAGTCTGTGGTTTTGTTATAGACCTCTTGGGTCTACTCAGTTGTAAAGGTTTGTTCAAGCAAGGGGATAGCTAGTAAATGGGAGAGAGTTACATGCATTTTTAAATTCACGCATGCCAAGTGATTTCTTGTCAGGGTATTTCTAGGTCATACATAGTTGGTATAGCTATTGTGAAATATATCGTCATAAATTTGTCATAAACCATTAATGAAAGAACAAAGGCAGAACATTTACATCTATGGAAATGCACTAAAATGTCAAACAGATGGTATTCTACAACATTTATTTGGAGAATACATACATCTGCTATATAATCAGAAATATGCTTTTTCACATTTTAAAATATCTTGGTTATGATTAAAATTTTTATTGGGTTGTTTTCTAAATGAAGAGAGAGAAAAGGTAAATGTATTTTAAAACATTTGACATGATATTAATAAAATTTTATTTCTGGTGAAATACAGGTGCCTTTATTAAATTCTAAAGAAAGCCATGAAAGCAGGGGAAGTGGGATTGTGAACATTTACTATTTCTCTTATGACTCCTGAATTTCAGTTTTCTTGCTTTAAGGGCACCCAGATGAAATGATTTGGAATTTTATTTTCAACACAGGAAAGTTTGCTTGAAGACTTGTATAATCCTCTGAGGACTTTTGGAAGATTATCTTTTCCCAAATGACCTTTGAAATGGTTTTCAGGTTATAGCTATCATCACTACACGTCAAGACGTGATGCTTCAGAATCAGATTTTTTTTTTCCGACAGAAGAGTAGAATGGAGACAACGTCAAAACTGAGCACAGGTTCTGAATATGGCACAGTGGAAAGATTATAGAATTTAGAGTTAAAGGATCAAGTCTTGACTCTGTCACTTCCTGCCTGTGTGAACCTGTGCATATTAATTCATCTCTCTGGGCCTTAGTTTCTTCAGCAGTGGACTAGATGACCTCCAAGGTCCTTTTGAGCTCTAGATCTATGATCAAAGGGCCATAAATTCTAAGAATTATATGGATCATAATAGCTTCTGAATCCCAAGGTGAGTAAGTCATAGCATTATTAGTTTAACGGGGATCAGAATAATTCAACAGAGCAAGAAACATACTCCTTGAGAGAATAATAAAAAATCTATAATGAGCAAATTTGCCAATTATCTTTAAAAATAGAATGGGTCATCAGCTTCCAGCATACCAATGAAGGCAAAGACATTGAGTAAAGAGAAAACTGTCTATTATTTATTTATTTATTTTTGCAGGACAATGAGAGTTAAGTGACTTGCCCAGAGTCACACAGCTAGTAAGTGTCAAGTGTCTGAGGTCGGATTTGAACTCAGGTCCTCCTGAATTCAGGGCTGGTGCTTTATCCACTGCACCACCTACCTGCCCCCTGTGTAATTTTTGTTTAAGTAATTGTGGAACAACTGAAAACATAGAAATAATAGAAGGTGTCATATACATATCATTAAAACCTTACACTACAGGGTTGAATTCTAATGGAAGAAGAGCCATTGGCCTTTTCTCCAAGCTAGCATGACAATCTCATATGTTGTATAAGTGCCTCATACAGTGTTTTGCTCATATTTGGTATTCAATAAATGTTGTTGACTGACAGTTTTGTTTCTCTTAAATGCATTTTCATCTTTGGACCTCTTGTTCTTCTTGTTTGGTGGTGTTGGTGTGAAGGTATTCCCTACATCAAATGTTCTTTTAACTTGAGCACACGCTAATTAGTTTTAGCCTTTGCTACTTCTTTAGGGCCCATGGAGGCAGAACTACTGACATATACTTTCAGAATACACTGAAGTATTCCTCCATTAATGTTCTCCTTTGTTGCTTCGTAACAGTATGGGGTGACCCTCAGGTCTCAAAGATAATTCTAGGCAGTGAGTTAAAATAAGAAAAGATGAATTTTCTATATTCTTTTCAGGAACCCTTAAATGTGTCTATAAAACACTCCCAAAATATTGAAAGGGAGCGAGTGAGAGGTATTGGTGCTTTCTGTTGTTTGGTGGAAAAGAAAGACATCGAAAATATTTTCTATAACCACTATGTCTAAGAGTTCCATAGCCTGGATATATTTTAGTTTTCTCCCTTCTCTTAGTTAATATTCTGCTACTCAGGAATCTTAGGGGAAAGCCTATATTGATTACCTTTGATATACTATTACAAACTTTCCACCTGCAAGCATATAATTTGTAATATTAGGGAAGAAAGTTTATTTTAATGGTAGTATTTTTCCAACCACATTTAAAGACAATTTCTAACATTCATTTGTATAAGATTTTGAGTTCCAAAATTTTCTCTGTCTCTCCCTTCCCTTGCCCCCTTGCCAAGATGGCAAGCAATCTAATATAGATTATATCCGTGCAATCATGTAAAACATATTTTCACATTAGTCATGTTGTGAAAGAAGAAACAGAACAAAAGGAAAAAAAATCAAAAAAAGCAAGTGAAAATAGCATGCTTCAATCTGCATTTAGACTCCATCAATTCTTCCTCTCGATATGGCTAGTATTTTCCATCATGAGTGGAAATTTATTTTTTTAAAGAGGGAAATAATAGATGAGTGAGTAGTTATTAGATCTCATGATTCTTGTAAATCTCCATAGTCTTAATGATCTCCAGTAAGTACTTAGCGTCACTTTTAGTCATGAATACTCAGATCCTTCTCACAGTGAGATTTTTGGAAGATTTGTCTGAGTGCTTCCCTTCACATTCTGATGATTCTGGTGGTATGGTTCTTTCTGTAGCAACCATTACTCCCAGCAAGGGTTGACAAACAGTGTTTTGAGTCATGCCTTCCTGTTACAGTTTCTTTTGATGATCTTCATTGCTCCCGGAAGTTGTCACTAGTTGGAACTATTTTTCTTGCTACCAAAGTGGGAATCCCTCTGCTCCTCACTAACCATTCCCCCCCCTGCCCCCAAATGAAAACACTTAAAACTTCTTGTTCAAAAGGAAATAAGATTCCCTGTGCAGTGTGTCCATCACAGTTGAAAGACCACTGTTTCTGGAATCAGAAGACATGGGTTTAAATTCCATCTCTGATGATTACTACGTGTGTAACTGTGGGCCAGTCATTTAACCTCAATGACTCTTCAGTTTCCTTATCTGTAAAATGAAAGCATCAGATCAGATGGGTCTGAGCTCTCCTACTGCTCTAGATCTATGACCCTGTGGTCCCATGATTTTATCATCTTATGATACTGTAGGAAATAGGACCTTTACCATTTCATATTAAATTCTACAGACACATACACATTGTTGAGAAGAGCTCCTGTTAGGAAGTTAGTTTTAGATATGACGACCACAAATCTTTATGTTGTTTCTCCCTCTGCCATGTAGAGAGAGTGTTTTTCAGCTAAAAAATACTTCCTTTTTATTCAGGATTCACAAAGCACTACAATTATTCTTCAAATATCTCTAAACATTTGGGTGACATTATTAATTGCCCAAAGCTGTCCAATATCTCTTTCAATTACTATTAGAAGTGGGAAGTAGCTTCCCCTGGAAGGCCATCATCTACTCAGTGAAGGAGTAGAAGGGTATGAGGTGGTCAGGGACATCCTAATACCTACAATACTAGATGTCTAGCCAACTTACATTGTTAAACAGCTTTGATTACTTTTTTTCTGCTTGACTTTTTCTGGGACCCTGCATTTACTACCTAATTGACTAAAGTTGTAACTGATTGATAGGCATAGCAAACACCACAGTGGCAGCTTTTTTTTTTTTTAAGTAAGGCAATTGGGGTTAAGTGATTTGCCCAGGGTCACACAGCTAGTAAGTGTTAAGTGTCTGAGGCTGGATTTGAACTCAGGTACTCCTGAATCCAGAGCCAGTGCTCTATCTACTGCACCACCTAGCTGCCCCAACAGCTTTTTCTAAAGAGAATATGGTGGTTCTAGACTGAGAATACCTGTGTGAGAAATAACTATTAATAATAAATATCTTGGGGGACCTAGTGACCTCCTCTTAATTCTTAGTCATCCCCCACCCAGGCTCCCCACTCTAAAAAGTCAAGTTCTCCTTGAGAGATTCCAGCAAATCTCTCCATCTGAGCCAAGCCCAAGCCAAACTCACAAAGGGGGTCTTGGGTGGAGACAATCTTTTGTCTAGATAAACTAAGGACTTTACTGATGGGATTTTACCTGCATGAACCACTGCTAAGGCCCCATTGTGGCCCCATTAGTTTGGGTGGAGGTTTCTACATTTTTACTTTATATCATCTTTATAGTTATCCTCCAACATTTTTTTTGCGTGTGTGTGTGTGTGGGGGGGGCAATGAGGGTTAAGTGACTTGCCCAGGACCATACAGCTAGTAAGTGTCAAGTGTCTGAGACCAGATTTTGACGTAGGTACTCCTGAATCCAGGGCCAGTATTTTATCCACTGAACCACCTAGCTGCCCCAACCAACTGTAAAGAATTAATTGTTATTTGAGGTTTTTATGACCCCATCTTTTGGCTAGAATTTTTTTAAAAAGCCTCAGCACATGCACTGGCCTCTGGGGCTCTGCAAACAGCACAGTGCTCTACCCACTGGTTGTGTCCATTGACATGGCACTGGCACCTCACGTCATCACCACTCGCGGACGCCTACATGGGCCTGGCAAAATTATAATGATTGGAAGCCTAGTGAGGGCAGTCATGTGACTGTCTGAGCAGCCAGCCAATTGACTGGGGGCTGTGTGTGGTCAGACTGCGGTCTGCTGGGAAGGAGGGAGGAGATGTGCCATTCTAGCTGGATGCTGGAAGGCAACAGAATGCTGCTGTGTATTCTCAGCTCATTCCTGGACAGTGGTATTTTTCAGTTTGTATAATTTCCCTTTCCCCATTTTATTTCATTTCTCTTGATCCTACTGATCCTGTTTGTGGGTTTTTTTTTTAAGTTCGTTCTTATTAAATAAATGTTGCTCTGTTTTGATGGAGGCTGCTGGTCTCCTTCCTTGCCCCAATATTGCGGTGAGCCACTTAGCTAACATTCCCCAATTAAACATTGGTCCCCACACAACTTAGTTTTTTTGTTTTGTTTTCTGTTTTTGTTTTTTGGTGATGCAATTGGGGTCAAGTGACTTGCCCAGGGTCACACAGCTAGTAAGTATCAAGTGTCTGAGACTGGATTTGAACTCAGGTCCTCCTGAATCCAGGGCCAGTACTCTATCCACTGTGCCACTTAGCTGCCCCCCCAACTTAGTTTTAATATAACCAACCTCCAAATCATGTCAACCAATTAGATTTGAATGATGCTAACCAATTAGATTTGATTGTTATGTGATGGACCTCCTACAAGTGGGAAGGATATAAGAACTGAGACCTGACCATAAGGAAGGATTCTTTAATCTGAGAGAGATGCTCATAGACCTGATTTTATTAATTGCCTGCCAGCCATATTAATAAAATAATTAAATTACCAAGATACTATGTCTCATATTGTTAATAATCACACCTGAGTTCCCTTTACCTCCTGCTTAGAGATCAAGTATGTGAGACCACTAACATATATGTTTGGTATACACTGTAAGGTTCCTCTATTGAAATAATTCTTGCTAGGTGGTAACTCTACACCTAGTAATTCTAACTACCAGAGAGGCTGAGGCTGGTATTGGTGATTAGCCTGAGCTTGGTAGTTCTGAGCTTCAGTGGGTTATGAAAATGGGTCATCGCTCTAAATTTGTCAATGTGATAAGCTCTGGGAGGTGGTAAAACACTAGGTTACCTAAGGAGGGGTAAAGTGGCCTAGGGTAGAAATGGAGCAGGTCTATGCTGACCAGGCCTTTGAGTAGCCCCTGTATTTCCAGTCTGGGCCAAATGGAGAGACCCAATCTTTAAAAAATAAAAAAGAAAGATCTTTAAAAAGGTTTAATGATATCTCATTGTATTATTGAGGTGACCCTGAGTTCTTAAACACCATGTCAATTGATTATTATGTAGAGGTTTATGCTCTGGATAAATTCTTGTATGGAACCAGTGATAACTATATCACCAGTTATAGAAGGACCAATTTATCTAAGTATAGGGGAATTGGTATTTCACCATCACAAAGACTAGATTATTCAGAATATAATAAAAATTAAGTAGGTATTAAATGAATTGTAGAAATAAGCTATTCCCCGGGGGCAGCTAGGTGGTGCAGTGGATAGAGCACTGGCCCTGGATTCAGGAGGACCTGAGTTCAAATCCGGCCTCAGACACTTTACGGTTACAAGCTGTGTGACCCTGGGCATATCACTTAACCCTCATTGCCCCCCAACAAAAAAAACTCATCAAAACAAAACAAAAAAAGAAATAAGCTATTCCCTGATCCCTTTGTGAGATGTGACTATTTTTTTCTCATTGAGTTAAGAAGATAAGAAGTCACATCCCTGGAGAGTTAAGCCCTGGGGAGTTCCAGAATGTTGTAAAACATGAGCCAGAGCCTGACAAAAAACAGAATTGTTCCCTCCCTCTAAAAGGGAACCATTCTTGGAGAGAAGGAAAGGGTTTTACTCTTCTTTCCATAGTCCCCATGTCACTTTCATTGCTAGGAGATACTGCATCCAGTAAGAGAATAGAGACACCCGTTCCAGGCAGACAGAGATACAGAGAGGGATACTTGAGGGAGGAAGCAGTTTTGAGCAATAGAAACCCAGGCAGTGGAGAAGAGAACCAACTGAAGCTGCAACCCAAGAGGAGCTGGATGAGGACTCATGAAGAGAGGAGGACTTTCAGGCCCTGTAATACAGGATGTTATGTGTTGTCACATGTTTATCTTCTATGTGGGTCTAACTTATCATTGTAACTCCATGTTTGAGTATACTCTTCCCATGGAAATTGTGTGCATTTGTAGGAAATGTGCCCCAGGCTAATGGAAGCAGTGCTTTGTAGCTGCTGTTTTGACTATGTCATCTCAGTGAATGCCTTTGCTAAGAGCTAATGTTATCTATTGGCATAATTAATGGACCATGTGTGAGTGGGGGTTGTGAGCCCTAGACACTATCTAGGGACCCAATCCATGCATGTTGCTATATATGAGTTTGAG
Source organism: Dromiciops gliroides (assembly GCF_019393635.1). Classification (NCBI taxonomy): domain Eukaryota; kingdom Metazoa; phylum Chordata; class Mammalia; order Microbiotheria; family Microbiotheriidae; genus Dromiciops; species Dromiciops gliroides. Next base: position 251,644,753 of record NC_057862.1, read on the forward strand.
AAAAAAAAATCATCACCTAATGAATAGCTTTTGGATGAATAGCCATGGCAACTTAGGAAAATCAACAACCAAGACACAGAGAAAGCCCCCATCCATTTGGCAGCAAGTCACTGGGCATTCTATCCACTTCCTTGTTCTTGAGACAAAAAAGTGGGAGGATTATAAGAAAATAATCCATTATTCATTTGACAATCATTTGAGTGTCACAAATGCACAATGCACCATGATAGGAAATGATGGGGTAGAAGAATGATGGCCAAACAAAGATAATGAAGACAAAGGTCATATCCTTAGCAGGGATAAGATGTAGATATAGTGTAAATTAAAATAGAAATCAAGAGACATATGAAATCCACATAAGATGAAGGTGATTTTTGGCTAAGAGTTATCAGAGAAGATTTCATGGAGAAGGTATATGCTTACCATTTTACATTTTCGCACTTGGGGCAACACAAACTGTGCCTGTAACAAGTGGCATAAAAGCAAACCCTAAATCTGGGACATAGAACTGTGTGGGTGGAGACTTCTAGACACTTTGAGGCTGCTGCTGGGGTGGTTATCTCAGGGCTTGGGGGAGTATAGCAGAAACTTCAGAGATCACCTGGGGTGTGAGGGACACTTAAGCAGACCATCTGGTAGCTTTCTATTTTAACTAATTATTCTTATTAACTAGGTGTTAAGCAGTGCTGGGTGTTGTTTGTTTGTTTTTTTTCCCTGAAAGACTTCAAATACTTTTAACACTTTATAAATTCAGTGCCATGGGTCAAAGCCCCAGTCACCTTGTTCCAGTCATGGCTCTGAAAGGGTAGTATTTGACTTGGGCCTTAGACATAGGATATAGTGAAAGGCCATAATATGATTTTAATGAAGTTAAAATATGTGGCCATATTAATTCTAAGATTTCACCAATGCCCCAGGTAATACTCTGAGCCAATTAGTTTCCTTCATTGGTGGAGGGAGCTCCTTCTTTGGGGGTTTCTTGATATTTCTACAAAAAATTAAATAAGCATTGTGCCTCCCTCTCCCACAAAATAAATTATTGTTTTTGGTGAAGATATCAAAGCCTAAAGGCTTGTATGCGTTGCTTATTGGTGAAATAGGAGCTATTCTATTATTTAGTAAAATTCACTTTCTCTTCCTCCTTACAGTGTAATACAATCTTCATTTTTCTTATTCTGCAAACCATACTTAAACTAAACTCTCATTAATGTGAAATTTCCCCAACCCCAAATATCTGCAGTTAATACTAAATAAGTAATAGACCTAAAGTAATTAAGTTTAGATTTTTCCATTTCATTTTTTTCTATTTTCCAAAAGAACTTTCCAAAACTCTTCACTTTCCTCTAGATCAAAGAAATAAAATTAGTTTCCTTTTTTTGAATTATGATCAAATTTGGGGAAGGGAAAAATTAGTTGGAGCAGATCAATTCTAAGATCCCCTTCAGTTAAAAAATTCTCTCAATCTACTGAATTTAGGCTGGTTTATCTGATGTATATTTTGCATGGAATATGATATTTTGAGACATAGAATGCTCCCTGGACACATGGATTCATGTTGTGGGAAAACAAGATCATGAGAATGCTACAATCTGGACAGTTTATCCAAATGTTCCAGAACCTTCAATATTTATCTCCATATTTAGAAGTGACGGGACTTTGGGCAAGAATCCAACACTTAGACAGTGTTGCTGTTTTGCCTTCACTTTTGAATTTGATCCCAGCGTGTATATGATTGTGTTTGAAACAGATGGCTTCAAGGATTATTATTTTCATTGGGGTATTGCACAATTAATTAATTTTTGTCAGTTTGGTTTTACCCGAAGAGGTTTTGTTTTTATTATATTACTTATCAGCTTCTTTGTGCTTTAAGCATTACCCCCTCAACTTTGAACAGAGTTTAGTGCTGGTCTAGAATGTATACTGGTATCATCACATTTGTAAGGTATCATCAATGAAGTACCTTTATACTATCTAGTAACAACATTGTTCTTCAAACCTGGACCAGCTCATGACTCTCCGGACAATTTTCCTACCTCCATCCCAGTGGCCTTCTCATGCCAGCAATGCCTCTACTACTATTGTCCCCTCCTCCAGTTAATGAGTTCCTTCTTGGGATTTTCACTTGAGGAAACATCCTTAGCAGCCATGCTCATATCAAACTTGCCCTGCCTATCAAGAGCTGGATTACTTCTCCACAATGAGGTATTTCCTACCGCTGATTTTCAGTTCCCTTTTAAGTGTTGTCTTCCCCAGTGGAATGTAAGTTCTTTGAGGGCAGAGACTTTTTAAACTTTTAGCTTATACTTGCATTCCCAGGGATTAAAACCATTTCTGCCTCTGTTTTAAAGCTTAAAACTGCACTAAGACTTTTGGAATAGTGTGAACATACTTGGTCTAACCTGGGAGCTTTAGGACTATGATGTCTTAGTCAAGCATAATGGTTCCATAGTGCTGGATAGAGAAAACAGTTTGTTAACATTGTTTTTCAAATCTTTTACATTTTTTTCCTGGAGAAAAAACTTAAAAAAATTTCCTCCTTTATATTAAAAGAAAGAATGAAAAAGGCCACCCTTGACTACGTATCAGGTGGTGACATTGTCTGCCTACTTTAATGTTTATTGTGTCTTATCTAAATCATAGAAGTGCCAATTTATAGATTGGAATGGGTATAGGATAGGAGTGTGCATGTGGCAGCAAAGTGGATGGCAAGCAAAAGACCAGGGTAGACGTTTGGATGGATCTAGAGTCTGAAGCTACATATTGTGGGCCATATGTGTTGACTGAGGCTGACTCAACAAGGGAAAAGGAGGAGTAAAGAGGGCAGATGATGGGAGTCATCAAGCACTGAGGATTCACATGGTAGAATCGGGAAGGTCAAGCTGTCTAGGAATCCAAGTAGAACATATTTAAATGACTAATTATAATGTCAGGACCGAAAGGAGGAAACTGAAGTCAGTATAAGGGTGATACTCAGAAAACAAGGAGAGGCTGAGATCATGATGATAGCTAGCAGCAGGCTTAGGAGGAATTGGACACCTTTAAGTGCTAAAGATTCTATAATTCCAAATATAAAAAAATTAACCTCTTTAAAATCTAGTTTCTTATTATGTTTCAAACATTCAACTTTTGATTCTTCACTAATTTGCACAGATGAGATTTTTTTTTTGTCTCCACATCAAGAACTTTATCTGCATGGATTAAAATGTTTTGTTGTTTTGTCCTTCAGTCTTGAAGAGGATATCAGGGTGATGTCAGTTCATGGTTCATGATTTATGTGAGGCAGGGCTGTGCAAAGTCACAACCTTACTCTCTCCTTCAAAGCCATCTGGGCCCATTGGCAAGATATACATCAGGATGATTGGAGATGATTCTGGATGTTTAAGGCAAGTGGGATTAAGTGATTTGCCAAGGGACACATAGCTAGTAAGTGTCTGAGGTTAGATTTGAACTCAGGCCCTCCCAATTTTAGGGCCATTGCTCTATCCACTGCATCACCTAGCTGCCCCATTAAAAACTGGGCAAGTCATTGGTGATAATGTTACATTTCTACAAATGAATGTAATTTGCCATCTGTTCCTTGAGGGTGTTTGAAAACACTTATGTCTGGATCTGGGCTGTTGTAGAAACTCAATCTCAACACCATTGTGTTACATACTTTCCAGTGCCTAAGCCATTCCCTGGGATAACACTGAGTGAAAAAATATTGAACAAAGTACTTAAAAGAACATAATAAAATATCATACATCGTGACCAGGTTGAATTTATGCCAGAGAGAGAAGAAAATTGGAAAATAAAAAATATATATAAAATAGAAAATTACAAAATAAAAGAAGAAAATAATAAACATAATAGGCAATATTAATAGAAAACAAAATATTGTATGACTTTAGTAGATGCAGAAAAATGTAACAAAATAAAACACCATTTTTTTTTTTTAGTGAGGCAATTGGGGTTAAGTGACTTGCCCAGGGTCACACAACTAGTAAGTGTTAAGTGTCTGAGGCCGGATTTGAACTCAGGTACTCCTGACTCCAGGGTCGGTGCTATATCCACTGCGCCACCTAACTGCCCCCACTAATTTTTCTTAAAAGCACCCAAAAGCATAGAAACCAACGAACCATTCTTTAGTATGATAAAAAGTATATTTCTAAAACTAAAAGCCAGTGTTATTTATAATAGAGAAATGTTAGAGGCTATTCTAATGGGAGTAAAGGGGTATAAAGCAAAAATTACTTAATACAGTTTGAGAAATTCTAGTTAGAGAAAAAAGACAAAAATAGAAGAAATTGAGGGAATAAGTATAGGGAAAGGGAAACAAAGTATTGCTTGTTTCAAAGATCTCATCATCTCTTAAGAAAACTTAGAAATTTAAGATTAATTTAAACAATAGCAAAATGGCACCTGCAAAATCATCTTTAAAAAAGTTACCAACATTATACACAGTATCATCAACATTATGTGTCGATCAACTGTGATAGACTATATTCTTCTCACCAATACAATGGTACAAAAAAGTTCCAAAGGACTCATGATGGAAAAGGCTATCCAAATCTGGGGGGCGGAAAAAAGAACTGTGGAATATGGATGCTGATTGAACCATACTATTTCTTTTGTTTTTGGTGCTGTTGTTTTTCTTTTTTGAGGTTTTTCCCTTTTTTCTCTGGTTCTTCTCTTATAACATGACTAATGCAGAAATATGTTTAATGTTATTATATATATACATATATATATATGTATAAAATATAAAACCTATGTCAGATTACCTATTGTCTAGGGAAGGGGGGAGGGAGGGAAGGGACAGAGAAAAATTTGAAATTGGAAATCTCATATAAACAAATGTTGAAAACTATCTCTACATGTAACTGGAAAATAATAAAATACATTTATCAGGAAAAAAAGTTACTCATAATACTAAGCAGGAAGAAATATAAAAAGAAATTCCATTCAAAATAACTATAGGACATATAAAACAGCTGAGAGGCTCATTATTAGCACATAGAAAGGAAGTAGATGCTTACAATTACAAAAAACTTCACAGAAATAGAGATTTTATTGGAGTGATATTCATTACACATGGTTTTGCATGTTGACATAACACAAATGATATTACCTAAGTTTATTTACAGATTCAGCACCATATCAATCAAACTAACAAATGGTTACCATACAGAATTAGGAAAGTATGATAAAATTCTTCTGGGAGATCAAAAGATTAAGAATCTGAGGGAAAATTATAAAAAAAAGAGAAGGGGCTTAGCAGTGTCAGATTTCAAACTATAGTACAAAGCAGTACTCATTAAATCTCTTTGGTATTGGTTAATTATTACTATCATCTATTTCTAGCTCAATCTTGATCTCCATCTAGTTATACATACATAAATATATTAATCAGTTAATCGGGAGCCCAAGATAACAAAGCAAATGAATTTAGTAGCACCATTTCAAACAAAAGACTCTAACTGGGGATAAAGACTCATCATTAAAAAAAAAAAAAACTGATGGGAAAACTATAAAACAGTCTAGTAAAAATTAGGTTTAGGCTAATATCTCATACTATCCACTTCAATAATTGATACATGATCTGGATATTAAAGTTTATACCATGAGCAAATTATGGAATCAGAAAAAGAAATACATTTCATAACTACAGATAGGGGAAGAATTTTTGAATAAACAAAAAATAGAGAGGATCATAAGAGATAAAATCAATAATTCAGAGGACTTAAAATTGAAAAGTCTCTGAACATACAAAATGAGTACAATTAAGATTAGAAGAAATAAGTTAATTGAGGGAAAAACTTTGAAGAAAAAGATGTTTGACAATGATTTGATATCCAAGATACATAGTGAACTGGTTCAAATATGTAGGAAAAAGAGACATTTCCCATGAGATAAATGGTCAAATTATAGGAATCAGTAGTTTACAAGGGAAGAAGTAAAAAACACTAATGAGCCATATTTTTGACAACTTTAACAACTTTACATTAACAATGCAATATTTTTTTTAAAAAAGCAATCCAAATCACTTAAATAAGAGAAATTCCAATTAAAACACTTTTGACATATCACTTACTGCCTACCAGATGGGCAAAGATGACAAAACAGGGAAACAGCAATTGTTGGAAGAAATTTGGGAGTTCAAGCAAATTAATACAGCATTGATGGAACTCTAAATTGGTCTAGTTTTTGAAAAAAAAATTATATTCCCAAAGTCTCTAAACTATTCTTATCCTTTGACTTAGCAAAACTGTTGCGGGGCAGCTAGGTGGCGCAGTGGATAAAGCACCGGCCCTGGATTCAGGAGTACCTGAGTTCAAATCTGACCTCAGACACTTGACACTTACTAGCTGTGTGACCCTGGGCAAGCCACTTAATCCCCATTGCCCTGCAAAAAACCAAAAAACAAACAAACAAAAACTGTTGCTAGATGTATTCCTCAAAATGACCAAAGAAGGTAGCTAAGTATCCATATTGTCCACAAATATTTGTGGCAACTTTTTTCATAACAAAGAACTATAAACTAAAGATTTAAAAACTTTGATCAATATTATGACCATTCATGACTCCGGAGGGCTGGTGATGGTGAAGCATTCTACCCACTTCTTGACAGAGAAGTGATAGACTCAGGATACAGAATGGTACATACATTTCTAGGCATGGATTATGAATGAATTAATGTAATTTGACTAAATTTGTTATAAGGGAGAGGCTTTTTGTTTTTGTAATCTAGTGGAATTTGAAATGGAAGTGATGGATAGGAGAGGAGCCAGTCCAATGAAAGAGCTCAGCCACTTGTCCTGTCCTGGAAGTAGTTCCAACTAAAAGGGCAGTAAAGCCACAAGGTGGTAGTAAATATTTGAGCATGGACAACAGCTACTACAGCAAATGTTTTCCTCAGGCACAAATCCAATAGCACTTGGCAGGGAGAAAGTGGCAGGCTTCTACTGTGTATTTGTCCCCTCCTCCTCCTCCTCCCCATAACAATCTCCAGAGAACATGGCATCCCAATTACTATCCACATTGATGAAGTATGATCCAGTTAAGACCCATTCCCCTCTTGGAGGAGAGAGGATTTATAGATGGAAATTGTTAAAATACTTGATGAGTCCTTAACTTAGTCACTTAACAACAAAAAGGTTTCTGCTAACAACCTCTATGCAGATCTGTCTCTAGCTTACCTATGATTGGTATACTCAAGACAGTTGGGGTCTAATTCTGCTTGATTATGCATTTATAAGAGGTTACCTTTTTGCTGGCTCCTTTTGTTCTCTTCAGCATGAAACAGAGTGAACTCCAGTTTTTAGGTACTCCTCATCTCAGTCTGCATGCCTGGGAGATCAAAACTATACTAGCTCCTAGATAAACCTGATGTGTCCTTTGCTATAATCCTGATTCAGAACAAAGGAAAAACAAGTGACTGTCATATGGCCTCATTGTTTCTTTTGGTTTAATATCAATAAATTATAACTCAGTATGAGACCTTCGAATTGGAGTGTAGATTCATTAAGTCCAATTAGATCAACTACAGGCATATTAGGACTGATCTAGCATCTCAATTAATGTCAGAATCAAAGGATATTATTTTTTAGTTGTCTTCATTTCACCAACATCTGTGTCTTAAGAATCCATAAACTGTTGGATGATGTTGGAAAAAACAGAATTTGAACATTGGATGGATCAGCCAACTTCAAAGGTCCTCTTGCAGACAACAAACTTTTTTCCCCATCAATATAATTTTATTTAATTAAATATTTCCCAATTACATGTACATTGTTTTAAACATTCACCTCTTAAAATTTGAGTTCAAATCCTCTCTCTCCCTCCTGCCCCTTCCCATGCCTTGAGAAGACAAGCAATATGAAATTAATCATACATGCAAATTTATGTAAAACATTTTCATATTAGCCATGTTGCAAAAGAAAGCACACACAAAAGAAAAATAAGGTAAAAAAAAAGTATGCTTCAATATGTTCTCAGAGTGTATCAATTCTCTCTCTAATGTGGGGACCAATTTTTAATTGGGGAGTGCTAGCTAAGCGGCTCGCCGCAATATTGGGGCAAGGAAGGAGACTGGCAGCCTCCTTCAAAACAGAACAAGATTTATTTTAACAAGAAAAACTTAAAAAAAAAACAACACAGACAGGATCAGTAGGATTAAGAGAAAGGAAATAAAATGGGGAAAGGGAAATTATAATACGTGAAAAAATACCGCGGCCCAGGAATCAGCTGAAAATACACAGCAGAATGCCTGCTGCTTTCCAGCTTCCACCTAGAATGCCCAATTCTCCTCCCTCAAACCTAGAAACACCCCACACAGCCCCAGTCAATGAGACGACCGCTCTGACAGTCACATGACTGCCCTCACTAGGCTTCCAATCATTATAATTTTGCCAGGCCCATGTAGGCATCTGCGAGTGGTGATGACCTGAGGTGCTAGACCCCTGGCAACAGCTACAACCAGTGGGTGGAACACCATGCTGTTTGCGGAGCCCCAGGCCAGTGCGCGCCAAGGCATAAAAACCTCAAATAACAATTAATTCTTTACACTAGAGATGGAAAATATTTTTCATCCTGAGTCCCTTGGAATTATATTTTACCATTGTCTTGATCGGAGTAGCTGTCTTTTGCAGTTAATTATCCTTATAATATTGTTGTTACCGGGTATATTGTTCTAGTTCTGTTCATTTAGCTTTGCATCTGTTAAATTAGGTCTTTCCAGATTTTTGTGAGATCATCTTGCTCATCATTTTTTATAGAACAATAGCATTCCATCACAACCATACACTACTACTTGTTCAGCCATATCCTAATTGATGGACATCCCCTTACTGTTCAATTCTTTGTAACTACTGCTATAAATATTTTTGCAGAAATAGTTCCTTTCCCCCTTTCTTTACTTTTGTAACAATTGGAATGATGCCACCTGCTAGAGATTTACTGTAGAAGAGTTCTTTGAGGGCAAGACCAGGAGTCTTTTCTTTGGCATCAGGAAGTGACGTTTGCTAGTGGGAGGAAGAAGGAAGACCTGGGTGCTCTGACTCGTGCTTTTTCCTGGGGACTCTGGTGGAGAGCGGAGCTAGAAATGTGTTCTCCCTTTAATAGATGAATGTAGGCCTTTCTCTCTCTTTACCAAATTCTTATTCTCCTTAATAAATGCTTAAAAGTCTAACTCTTGCTAAAGCTTATAATATATTGGCAACCACTCATTAGAGATTCTAGACAGAATAGCTAGAATTTTAGCCCTTAACACTTTCTTTGGAATTATAGACTTTGTAGTAGACCATAAATCTTTTCATACACTGTAGACCTTACCAACTAGCTAAACTCTACTAGCAACAAATACAAGAAACCCTTCTGTGTGTGCTTCAAGCTGGCAGGACTTTTGTGTCTGAAGGAGGGAGGGACTGCCTGAGATAGAATCCTAACCTTTCATTTGCCTCTGTATGATTCCTCTGTTAAACTTCTACCTCTGTCATGAGACTCTAGCAGCAGAAGACATGGATGGGGGCAGCTAGGTGGCACAGTGGATAAAGCACCAGCCTTGAATTCAGGAGTACCAGAGTTCAATTCCTGCCTCAGACACTTGATGCTTACTAGCTGTGTGACCCTGGACAAGTCACTTAACCCCCATTGCCCCGCAAAAAAAATAAAAAAGAAGACATGGATACTTTCAAAACCTTGAAAATGATCACTCAGGACTTTTCTTTTATTGCTACAGATGTGAAACATCTGCTGGCACATTCAGTATGGTAAGGTAAATAGAGTATACCATAGGCAACCAGTGGGATAAATAGAATTATCTCCTGTCCCTACAGTCTCTGGACTGTATTGTGGATCTACTCTTACCTTAGGGGCATCATGCAATTCCAGTGTTGATAGATATCCTTACCAGGAGGGATTATTATCAACTTGGTGTTAAAACTCTTGCTAACGCTGAGGATAACTAACTGTTCCCGAAATAAACTTTTATTTACTATGATCCCCCTTCTTATATCATGTTTATTTATTTATTCATTCATTTATTTATCTGCTTATTAATTAATTAAATTGATTTGCTATTCATTCATTTATTTATCCATTTATTTATTTAACTATTTATTTATTCATCTATTCATTCATTTGTTTGTTCACTTATTAATTCATTTATTTTTTGTCTATTTATTTATTTGTGCATTTGTTCATCTGTTTATTTATTTATTTGTTTGTTTATGGACTTTTATCCATTCTATATTTTGAGAAGTATGACTCCAAACAACCTGTTTGACTCAGCATAATTCGAATGAAGCCAAGAGGGAACAGTAGTGATTTAGTCATTGGTTATGTCAAATTTGGAAGTGAACTTGGTGGGAAAAACTGCTTTAAGTTTGAACTTACTCTATCTAGGAGTTGAGATGGTATAGAACAGATGTGCCCCAGGTACTGGGAGAAATATTTTTTAACTTCTGTTCTTACTGTACTGATTTTTATTGGTTAAATGAAATTAGATTGATAGTCCTTGGCAGTTAACTTTGTGAATGACCCCCTAAATGGGGATTTAAGCTGATAACTTTATAGAAAAACATCCCCAATAATTTGGGAGGACCCCATATACTTTGAAGGGGAGATGTAACCAGTAACCTTCCTCAATCTGAGAGACCAATCTTCAAGCATGCTTGTTTATTGGGAAAATGATTGCAGTGTACCCACACCAATTTACAGTATCATTTTGCTTGAAAAAAAAAAAGACCTGGAATTAATCGTTTGAGCAGGGTATGAACTAAAACATATTGGAATTGTCAAAATTATCAATATTTTTAAAGCAATAATAGTAGTTTCTCCAGAGGCTAGACCTGATCCACAGCTATATATGATTAGGGCAGTAGAGGTTTCCTCTGTTACTCACTGCTAAAGTCTAATGCAAAAGAACGAGAAGAAAACAGACAGGAAAACACCTACAATCCTAATCAATCAGGAAGCTTTCACTAAGTGTTTTCTATGTCAGGCACTGTTCTAGGTAGTTGGGATGCTATTACCTAGATAATAATGAAAGTCCCTGTTCTCAAAGAGATCACACTGTATTGGGAGAGATAACATATTTACAAGCATATATGAAATCTATTCCAAATAAATGTAAGAAAGTGTACGTGGGGTAGAGGCAATGGTCTTAGGAGGCACAAGCAGCTTCAGAGGGTGGGGTAATCTAGAAAGCATTCCAGTAGGAGTTCAACCTGCCTCTGATTGTCTGAGAAGCTTCTGCTCATTCTAACAGACTGTACAAAGTCAAAGGAGTTTTTAGCGGGTCAAATCATCCTTTCTTGCTAGTGGAAAGCCCATCTTCTAGCAGCTCTTAGGAATAAAACTTGCTAGGCCATAAGGAAGGGTTTGATGGGATGAGAGGCTACCAGGCTACCATTTCAGAAGTGACCTTTCCCTACCCTTACCCCTGTTGTCTACCATACTTCAGTATACTTCTCTGGGAACCCTGAAATGCCCATAGCTAATCATAATCTTTTGTCTACATTTCTCTTTGCCTTGCAACCCCAATCCTGTTATTCATACCCTGCTCTTTGTACTCAACACAACCTCCATTCCCTCCACCCCTTAGTTCTTTTCCTTGCAGTCTATCATTTCTGCATTGGATATGCTCGAGGTCATTTACTGAGAGCTCCCTCTTCTCCCCTCCTCCTAATCTCATATCAATCAGATGACTTCTGCTACTATCTTCTCTTTTACTCTGTCTCACATCAACAGGTGGTTCTTCTCCTTGCCAAGGCAAACTCCTGAGCCACAGCAAGTGATCTCATTCCAACCTATTTTCTCCAGCAGATTGCTTAGCCCTGAAGTCAAATCTGACTTCAGACACTAGCTATGTGACTTGACTCTAATTGCTTTAAACATCCAGGGCCATCTCCAGTTATCCTGATGTATATATTGCCACTGGGCCTACATGGCTCTGGAGGAGAGTGTGATGTTGGTGACTGTACAGCCCTTCCTTACTTAAATCCAATTCGCTGTAAGTCATGACATCACCCTGATGCCATGATCCTATTTGAGAACAAAGGACAAACAACAACTCCTCTATCATCCTTTCTCTCTCACTTATCTTAAATCTCAGTCTGTTGACTGCTTCCCTACTGCCTATAAACATGCCCACTACTCCCTTTCCTCAAAAAAAAACTTTACTTGATCTATCCATCTCTGTTATATATCCCATATCTTTCCCCTCTTTTGTAGCTAAACTCCTTGAGAAGGCAATAGACCACAGGTGCCTCAACTTCCTTAACTCTCTACAGTCTGGCTTCCAATCACATCATTCAACCCAAAATACTCTTTCCAAAGTTACTAATGTTCTCTTCATTGCCAAATCTAATGGCCTTTTCTCAATCCTCATCTGTCTTGACCACCTTTGACACTGCCAGTTACTGCCTTTTCTTGGATAATTTCTTTTCTCTGGGTTTTAGGGACACTACTGTCTCCTGGTTCTCCTCCTACTATCTGACCACTCCTCTGTTTCTTCTCCTGGATCTTTATCCAGGTCACATATGCTGACTGTGGATATCCCCCAAGGATCTCTCCTAGACACTATATTATTTCACTGGCGAACTAATCTCCTGCCAATTATAATCTCTTTCAGATGATTCTCAAATCTATTTACCCAGCCCAAACCTCTCTCCAGTCTTGCATTTCCAACTGACTATTAGACATCTCAGATTGGTTGTTCTATATTTAACATGTTCAAAGTAAAATGTTTTATCTTTCCCTTCAATCTCTCCCCTCTTCTTTACTTGTCAATTACTTTAAGGAGCATCACCAACTTCCCAATTATCCAACCTAGTTGCCATCGTAGACTCTTCACTCTCTCTCACTGTCCCCCTTGCAATAAACTACTAGTTACTATGTCCTTTTGATTCTACCTTAATTATATCTGTCTATATGTCCTCTTCTCTTTTCTGCTATTGCTAGCCCTTTGGTGTAGACCCTCATCCACTTGTCCCTAGACTTTTGCAATAACCTTCTGATTGTTTTCTTGCTTCAAGTCTCTCACCACTCTAGTAGGGACTTCACTTAGCTATCAAACTGAAATTCTTGAAACAGAAGTCTGACCATCTCAAACCCCTATTTATTAAACTCCACTGGCTTCCTAATATTTACTGGATTAAATATTGAATCCTCTGTTTGGCTTTTAAAGCCCTTTACAAATTGGCCTTTCCTAGTCTTCTTACATCTTATTCCCCTCTTCTATGATCTGGTGACACTGGACTCCCTGCTGTTCCTCACACAAGACATTCCATATCTAGGCTTCATGCTTTTTACTGGCTATTCCCTAAGTCTGGAATTCTCTCCTTCCCCATTCCCATCTCTTGGCTTCCTTCAAGTTCCAGAAAAATATTTTCCTCTCCTTCTACAAGTAGTCTTCCTCAATCTCCTTTAATCTCTAATTTATTATTTATATGTATTGTTTGTACATAATTATTGGCATGTTGTCTCCCACATTAGAATGTGACTTCCTTGATAATAGAGATTTTTTTTTGGCCTTTCTTTGAATTTCCGGCATTTAGCAAGTGCGGACACATAGCAAGGTCTTAATAAATGACTGCTGACTACTTGAAGTCTGATCAAGCAAGGTTAATCTTTCCATCAGTGCAAGTTGGCTACTTATATGCAATATGATATAGTTGTCCAGGGCACTGAAACATTAAATAATTAAGTCATGTATCAGAGACATGACTTGAACCCAGGCCTTCCTGATGCCAAGACCAGTCTTTTATTCACTACACTATACTATCCCTCTTTGTGGAAATTACAAATAACCAATGATTATGAAATTATAAACTAGTCATTACTGTGAATGCATATTAATGTGATTTTGAGGGTTTTACCTGAATATTGAGTAAAATTTGATCCTTTTATATGTAGAATTAGTCAATGCAGAAAATTGATTTTTTCTCACTATGTCCATTAATGGACTGTCTCACTAAAGCTGCTTTAACTTGGAAATTGCACCTTAGAGTATATTTTGGGTAAAGGTTAAAATGAACTAAATTTTATAAGGTTTACTTAGCAATAGCAAGGAGAGGATATCCCCTGTCATCAGATAGGAAGATGTTGATTTAGCAATGATACTGTGTTGATTCACTTGTGTGTTCTTTTGTTGCTTCTGTAATTCCTATGATGGTCAGAAGCCTGTCAGGGTTAGACTCATAACTCCTTGTACCCTACCTTCTTTTAGCCTAAGTCTAGGAAGACTAGGAAAGTGTCAATGACCCAAGACTTATTCTTCCACTTGTTGTTCTTGGTGTTCATCCTTTGTTCTTGAAGAGAACCAATGACATCACCAGGGTATGTGAATTGGGTTTAAGTGAGGCAGCTGTCATTCTCACTCTCTTCTCCAGAGTCATTTAAGTACAGTGGCAGGACAAAAGTCAAATGATGATGGTCCCATCACCCTATCCAATAGTCTCATGAATAGCTTCAATACCTTTCAAGGAAAATAAAACTAGCCTATCCTACAGTGGTTAGGTCCCTTAGGATATTGCTCCCACTACATATGTTATAGTGTTAAGTGGTAGCAAAGTAGCTGTGAAGGCAGTAAACATTTCTTTTTGAAGAGTGCTGTGAGAACACAACTATTGACTCAAATATCCATCTCTAAAAGAGTCTTAAAAGTCTTCAGAATTCTTATATAGACAGAATGTTCTGACAAGGAAATGCTAGTTCAAACTAAAATCGGTTTAGCACAGATGCTTCCCAACCTGCTGTTTGTGAAAGAGTAGATTTGGATATGCATCAAGATTATATTCAGGACACATTTTGCTTTTACTATATTTATGTGCTCATCTTTATATAAAATGTAGAGAGGAAAAAATGTTTAGATTTGGGAATTCAGCAGCAGCATGGCTCCAAAATTCTACTGACTATGAATGAATTGCATAAGCTTGGCATGGGCTGAGAATGCATGGTATTGGAAAGTGATCATGCAATAGATTTGGGGCATAGGCATAAAGGCATTTAGTGGGAAAAGATCCCTTCACACTTACTCACAAGAAGAGGTAGCCCCTTTTCTTGCCAAGAGCAACCTTTCTACATGCACAAGCCATCCCATTCCAACCTATTTTCTTCAGCAGATTGCTTTCTCTATTATCCTCACTTTCTCATTTATCTTAATTCTTTCCTTGTCTGCTTCTTTACTAACTATAAACATGTTCATGTGTCCCCATCCTCGAAAAACCATCACTTGATTCATCCATCCCTGCTAGTTATCATCCCATATCTTTCCTCCCTTTTTGTGGTTAAACTCCTTGAGAAGGGCATCTAAAATAGCTGTTTCTATTTCTTTTCCTCTCACTATCTTCTTAGTTCTTTATATTCTGCCTTCTGACTTCATTGTTCAACTGAAATTTCTCTCTCCAAAGTTATTGATTACCTTTTAATTGCCCCAAATAATGGTATTTTAAAAACCTTTATCAGGGGCAGCTAGGTGGCACAGTGGATAAAGCACCAGCCCTGGATAAAGGAGGACTTGAGTTCAAATCCTGCCTCAGACACTTGATACTTACTAGCTGTGTGACCCTGGGCAAGTCACTTAACCCTCATTGCCCCCCTCCCCCACACAAAAAAATCTTTATCTTTTTTTTTTTTTTACCTTTTCCACATTTTTTGGCATTGGACTTTGATCACTTTCTCCTTTTTTCTCTCTAGGTTTTTGGGACACTCTTCTCTCTTATTTGACCACTCCTCAGTCTCTCTTGCTGCTTCTTCATCCAGGTCACATCCACTAATTATATCTGTCCCATAGCACTCTTTCTTGGACCCTCTTCTCTTTTTCCTTCTGTACTATTTTATTTGGTGATCTCATCAGCTCCAATGGATTTAGTTATCATCTAAGTAAATTTTATTTATTTTTCTGAACTTAAGAAATAAAACAAGTATTTCCATAACATAGTAGAATAGAAAGAAAAAGATGATTGCATACAAAACAGCAAGTCAGTTATGAATAACTTGCTATTCCTTTTAAATATCAAATGAAGTTATCATGTAACTTCCTTTTTTCCGCTGGTTTTTCTTTCCTCCTCCTCCCCTCCATAGAAATGGCTACCATTAGACAAACACACACACACATTTGTGTGTGAATAGATAGATATGTAAAACTGTCCTATATATATATACTTCTATTTATCAGTTCTGTCTCTGGATGCAGATAGCATCTTCCTTCATATGTCCTTTGTAGTTAATTTGGGTATTTATAGTAGTAAAAACAGCTTAGTCACTCAAAGTTATTCTTAAAACAATATTGCTGTCATTGTATACAATGTTTTCTTGGTTCTGATTATTTTGTTCCTTATTTTGTACAAGTCTATCCATGTTTTCCTAAGATCATCAAGCTCATTCTTTCTTTTTTTTTTTTTTTTACTGAGGCAATTAGGGTTAAGTGACTTTCCCAGGGTCACACAGCTAGTAAGTGTTAAGTGTCTGAGGCCAGCTTTGAACTCAGGTCCTCCTGACTCCAGGGCCGGTGCTCTATCCACTGCGCCACCTAGCTGCCCCCAAGCTCATTATTTCTTATAGCACAGTAGGATTCCATCACAATTATATTGTTCAGCCATTCCCCAATAGATGGGCATGCCTACAATTTTTGGTTCTTTGCCACCATGAAAAGAGCTATTATAAATATTTTAGAACATGTAGGTTCTTTTCCTTTCCCCCAATCACTTTAAGAAACAGATCTAGTAGTGGTCTTGTTTGACCAAATGGTATACACAGTTTAATAACTCTTTGGACATAATTCCAGATTGTTCTCCAAAGTGGTTGGATCAGTTCACAGTGATCACCAACAATGAACTGGTGTCCCAATCCATATCCTCTCCAACATTTGTTGATTTCCTCAACTATTTTTGGCCAATATGACAAATGTAAAATAATATCTCAAGGTTGTTTTAATTGAAATCAGTTATGATTTGGAGCATTATTTAATACAACTGTAAATTTTTCTTTTTTCTTTTCAGAAAACTGCTCATATTCTTTGATCATTTATCAGTTAGGGAATGACTTATATTCTTACAGATTTGACAAAGTTCTTTATATATTAGAAATGAAACCTTTATCTGAGAATCTGTGTATAAAATCCCACTTTCTGCTTTCCTTCTGATATTGGCTACATTGTTTTATTTGCACACCTCTTTTAATTTAATGTAAACAAAATTATCTACTTTACACCTCACAGGGCTCTCTATCTCTTGTTTATTCAGAAATTGTTCACCTATCCATAAGTCTAATAGGTAATACATTCCATGTTTTTCAAATTTTTTTAATAATATTTCTATATATAAGTAATTTATGCATTTTGATCTTATCTTAGTAAATGGCATAAAATATTGCTCTAAGTCAAATTTCTGCCAGTCTGCTTTTCAGAATGAATTCTTATCCCTCCAACTTGTCTGTACACTTGTCAAATAGAGATTTGCTGCTGTTAATAGTATGTCTACTCTGTTCCATTGATCTATCTTTCTATTTCTTAGGCAGTACCAGATAGTTTGGATAATTACTGCCTATAATATAGTTAAAGATTTGATACAGCTAAACCTCCTTCCTTTATAGTTTTTATATTAATTCCTTTGACTTTTTATATTAGTTCTTGATTTTTTATTCTTCCAAATGAATTTTGTTATTATTTTTCTAATTCAGTAAAATGTTTTGATAATTTAATTGGGATTGAATTGAATATAAAAAAGTTTATATAAAATTATCATTTTTGTTATATTGGTCTTGCTTACCCATGAATGTTTAAGATTATTCCAATTATTTAAATCTGGTTATATTTGTATAAAAAAGTTTTTTATTCTGATTACTTCTATTTCTATTGCTAGGGTTTCCAATACTATATTGAATAATTTTGGTGATGGGCATCCTTGTTCCACACCTGATCTTACTAGGAAGGTTTCTAGATTATCCCCATTACAATTAATCCTTGCTTGTGATTTTAGGTAAATAGGTTTTTGGGCTAAAATTTTTCTTTCTCTGTTTTTACCCTTCCTGATTTAGGTATCAGTATTATATTTGTTTCTGAAACAGAGTTTAGTAGAATCCCTTCTTTGCCTATTGTTTCAAATGGTTTATCATCATCTCTATGTTGATGACTCACTGATCTACTTATACAGTCCTAACTTCTTTGCTGAAATTTAACATGTTTATAACTGAACCTCTTATCTTTTCCTACTACTCCTCTTTCCCAAACTTCCCTATTACGATCAAAACCATTTTTAATTCCTCATTATTTCTAAGCTTCTTTCCCCGTATCTTTCCAGTCTTTTCTCAAGTCCTGCAGATTTTTATTTTACCTTTATACCACCTCTCGAATATACCTCTTTCTCTCTTCTGACATTGCCACCCCCTTGGCCATTTAAAGGATTTCCTGAAGACAATTCAATTAATTCTTGTTCATTTTTAGCCTGGTGGATTGTTTATTTGTACTGTCTCTACTAGAAAAAAGCATGCTCATGGATGAACTCTATAGGTTATTCATTTAACTGCATGTTTTAATCTTGGGTAATAGATATTGTTCATGTATTTTAAATCTCAAACTAAAATGCAATCTTTTACAAGAAGTCTTTCTTAGCCCTCCTTAATATTAGTGTTTTCCCACTAAGATTATCACTATTTAAAAAAGAATCTATATAGTGCTTTAAGTCTTGCAAAACACTTTATAGATATTATCTCATTTTATCTTCACAACCCTCATAGGAAGTAAATATTATTAGCAATGTCCTTTTTTTTTTTTTTTTTTTTTTTTTTTTTAGTGAGGCAATTGGGGTTAAGTGACTTGCCCAGGGTCACACAGCTAGTAAATGTTAAGTGTCTGAGGCCAAATTTGAACTCAGGTACTCCTGACTCCAGGGCTGGTACTCTATCCACTGCGCCAGGAAGTATTATTATTCCCCTTTTACAAATGAGGAAACCAAGGTTGAGAGAAGTTAAATTATTTTCCCAGGATCATACAGTTAATAAGTTCCTCAGAGGAGTCAGGACTTCTTGATTCCAGGTTCAACCCTCTATCTATTAATACCATCTTCATACTTCTATTTTCCCCATATATTTTTTGTACATGGTTGTTTGCCTTTTGTCTCCCTCATCAGATTGTGAGCTCTTTACAGCAAGGATTGCTTTTTCTTTTTCTTCGCATTCCCAGCACTTAGCACAATGCTAATAGTGAGTAGTTAATTAATGCCTGTTGATTTAACAAGGTTTTTCTCATGGTGGATGGTTAGGCTAAAGACTTTTGAATGGTTGTAGATCTGGATCTCTTTCTAGGAGGCTTTTCAAGGTCTTGGCTTTGATGCAAATAGCATAAAATCATCTCAAAACAAGAGTGTTTGGAGGAACTCATCATCCACAGGGAATGTCTCTTCAACTTAGAATCTACCCTGGATCTCTCCTCCATCATAGTGACAAACTCCTTTGTCAAGCCTACATCTCATTGTTTTATGCTTTGTCTGATATCTGTGATCAGAGAGTCAGTTGAACAAGGTTATTTAGGGTAAGTTTTTAAAGTATCTAAAATTTTTTTTGATAGAAGGATGACAAATAGTTTATTGGAAAAGAGGTGACATTTTGCTTTAAAAAATAATGAACAAAGGGGGCAGCTAGGTGGCGCAGTGGATAGAGCACTGGCCTGGAGTCAGGAGTACCTGAGTTCAAATCCGGCCTCAGACACTTAACATTTACTAGCTGTGTGACCCTAGGCAAGTCACTTAACCCCAATTGCCTCACCAAAAAAAAAAAATGAACATTATAACCTAGATATTCTCACTCTGTCAATTATTGGGGTTTAGATATTTTGGATGAGATATAGTTTTGCTAGATTATTCATTGATGATTTGATAAGTAATATTACTCATTGTGATTTTGTGATTTAGTTTAGCACTGTTGTATTTATTTACTTTCTACTTATTTGTCCTTGTTGAAGTGATATGGAGCACTGTGAATTAGAATGAGACGATCTCTTGGTAATTACTCTACTTTGGGTTGCCAGGGATAAAAGGTACTAAGGCTTAAGTTTTTTAAATTGGCTTAACTTCTACTTTACTTCCTTTCACTAAGTGCTGTTAGATTCCCAATTCCAAGGGAGGATTGGAACATAAACAAAAAGGAGTAGAAGTGTTGTCTTAGTTTTTGGTGGTTTGTTTGGGTAAGCTTTACATACTTGGACCCTTTGTCATTTTCTACTTGTTGCACAACTGTTTGTTTGTACACATACTGTCCTCTAGGATTATTTGTATTCATTTGTCCTTGAGATAATGTCCTATAATTTTGATCATCATCTTTTATGATGTGTAAGCTCACACTTCTCATATCATCAATAAAAAGCAAATCACTAAAATGTAAAAAAAAAAAAAAAGAAAAAAAAGAACAAATAGGCACAGTAGTGTTATGGGGGAAAAATGGGTACGGGGTTGGGGTTCTTAGGAATTCCTCTTTAAAGAATTACACCCTCTTGCACACAAAAGCAGTTAGAATAAGATGGTAGTTTATTTAGGGGAAGGGAAGGGAGGGGAAGGAAACCATGAAAGAAATCCTTGGACTTCTCATGGGGAGACAGGTATGGAACAAAGCACATGGCTCTGAGGTACCAATCTCCTCCAGCAGGAGACTGGCAGGTACTTTTATAGAGGACTGATGGGGGTTGTGTGTGACCATTTGACTGTGGAAAGTTCCTTTAGTGAGGTAGGACCAACCCCCACTGGTGGTGGCTGGAGGGATTGGGTGAGGGGTGGAGGACCATTCCCCACTGGTAGTGACTGGAGGAATTGGTGAGGGGTGGCTATGGATCTCTCAAGCCATTTCTCTCTTCAGGACACAAAGGCAGCAGCCACACCCAACTTATCTCCCCAGGGGTAAGGGAGACCAGAATGAAGGGTGGAGGTCCCAAGCTAGCTCAGTCTGATCTGGTTCTGCTTATCTCTCTAGGCATATCTGTCTTCTGGTTTAGTTTCTCAAGGAGAAGATTCCTTGATGTGCCCTAAAGAACTTCTGGGTTCCTCTAAGCCCCATGACAGTAGGATCTTACTTCCTCTACATTTTTTCACTCTATTATATATATATATATATATATATATATATATATATATATATAAAGTGGACCATATAAAGATATGGTCCACTGTAAAATATAATTAATGAAAATTTGTCTTTCCCTCTAATATGTTTATTAAAGATGACCTTGATTCTTATGCTGATGAATCTCATAAAATTTTTTTTAATAGATGGAAAAGGAGGTGTACATATTGATATTTATTGATATTCTCTTGGTTGTCTTTTTTGAGGGTTAATAAACTCTCAATTTTCCCCACACCTTTAGTATGCTTCCCTTATTCAGATTCACGTGAAATGATCACTCAATGCTCTTACAGTTGTGTTACCTTTCATATCTATTTTCCATATAATTTTTATACTTATTCCAACTATTTCTGATTCTTGATTATTGTTCTGTTATGTTCTCTGGGACACATCAAGGAATCTTCTTCTCCTTGAGAAACTAAACCAGAGAACAGATACTCCTAGAGAGATAAGTGGAACCAAATCAGACTGAGCTAGCTTCAGATCCCCACCCTTCATTCTGGTCTCTCTTACCCCTGGGGAGACAAATTTGGGTGTGGCTGCGGCCTTTCTGTCCTGAAGAGAGATCCTTAGCCACCCCTCACCCAATTCCTCTAGTCACTACCAGCGGGGGATGGTCCTCCACCCAATTCCCCCAGCTATCACCAGTGGGGGATGGTCCTCCCTCACTAAAGGAACTTTCCGCAGTCAAATAGTCACCCCCCCCCCCATCAGTCCTCTATAAAAGTACCTGCCAGTCTCCTGCTCTAGGAGATTGGTACCTCTGAGCCACGTGCTTTGTGCCTATCTCCCCATGAGAAGTCCAAGGATTTCTTTCATGGTTTCCCTTCCCTCCCCCCTTCCCTTCTCTTGCCCCTAAATAAACTAACATTTTATTCTAACTGCTTTTGTGTGCAAGAGGGTGTAATTCTTTAAAGAGGAATTCCTAAGAACCCCAATCCCTAACCCAACCCGTACCCCATTTCCCCCATTACAATGTGTTGTTTAAAATTATTTGCTAATACTGTATTTTATAAATTAATTGCTATTACTATTTGTATATTAATAGCTATTACACAAGTTTTGGCAATAAGCATTTATTATTCATTAATGTCAATAAAGTATTGACCGCATGTCTCCCTAACTTCTCATGGTCTCAGGCCTTATACAAGGCCAGAGAGAGGGGAAGAGAAAGCAAAAAAAGAAAAAAGAGCATGCCCCTGGAGTGGCCAAGGCTTTTATCCTGTTTAGATAGAGGTGGGTCATTATACATTGATCTAAGATAATTGTTTGGCATCATTCAGTTCCATTGATTGACATGACTTGAGGATACTCTAGATAATGGAAGAGTATGTAAAAGAAGGGCAATGGAGAAGTCCAGTATCTAGGTGTGGTTTGATCCCATCAGTTCACTTAGCTAGACAAAAGAATCAATCTCCATTTTTTTTTTGTTTCCTTGGGTTTGTCCCTGAAAAGATTTGTTGAAGTTCCACAAAAACTGGACTTTCTGGAGTGTGGCTTTCAGGGTGGGGGGAGGGGGAGGAAAGGATTGAAACTGATCATTGTTAATAATTATTTTCTCATAGTAATGGATTTATAGATATAACTTTTGTACAGGGAAATCATAATAGATGAAATCTTAGAATAGCTTGTGGTAAGGGGGGTGGGGTGGGGAGAGACAGACAGACAGACAGACAGACTGAGACAGAGACAGAGAGACATAGACAGAGAGAGAGAGACAGAGAGACAGAGAGAGAGACAGAGATACAGAGCAACAGAGAGAATTACTTGTATCAATTCAATTCAGCTGGGCAAAGCACTGAACACTTCCTGCTACTCTAATGAGGTCAGCAAGGAAAACAATTATTTTCTTTTCTGCCCCAAAGACAAACTGAACCAAATGAAAGAAAATATTGTATTTTTGATGTTGGTAATGATTCATAACCTCCTAAATAGTAGAGATCAACTAACCACATAACTAGAGACATTCCTCCTCTCTTTTGGGGGCTACAGATTACTAAATAGGGCAGCTAAGTGGCACAATGGATAGCATGCTGGACCTGGAATCAGGAAGACCTGAGTTTAAATCTGTCTCAGATATTTACTAGCTGTGTGACACTAGGCAAGTCACTCAACCCTGTTTGTCTCAGTTTTCTCATCTGTAAAATGAGCTGGAGAAGGAAATGGCAAATAAATCCAGTATCTTTACTAAGAAAACCCCAAATGGGATCATGAAGAGTTGGACACAACCAAAATCAACTGAACAACAACAAATACATTACTAATAGCTAAGCAAAATTTATTTGGTATTTAATTGAAGCTTCTAGCTTTTAGAGAGAGGGTTGGAGAAGAGGCATGAGCCAATGAAATGTCATATGGGCCATTCAGAGAGAAGAGGAAGTTGGAGTTTGGGAAAAGTGGTTGTGCTATTGGGCAAACGACATTAATTCTAATGGTTTCTCACTTTACTCATACAGTCAAAACTTGCCTCATTGTGCCATCTGTTGGTTATAAGTGGAAATTCACCCAAGGGTTATTTTTTTTTTTTTAAATGTTCTTTTACAATTTTCTCTCTTCTGGGAGTTTATATGCTATTTATTTATTTTTTTAGAGGAGTTCATGAATTATTTTTTCATGCATTTATTATACCTGTGATAAAAAAACTTTATTTTTCTAAATTTTTTAATGTCATTACATTTAAAAAATTTATGACAAGTTTAAAGTTAAATCTAGCCCAATGTTGGCTATTTTTAAAGGAAAATAATTGAATATTGTATTTTTCAAATTGAAATTAGTATTTGCCTGATTTTTCAATTATGATACCTTACCCTGGCCTGATGCTGTATTCCTGTATGATGTAGGACAGTTAGGTGGGCCTGAAGTCAGGAAGACCCATCTTCCAGAGTTCAAATCTGGCCTCAGATACTTATTTATTAGCTGTGTGAATCTGGGAAAGTCACTTAATCCTGTTTGCCTCAGGAATCTGATTCTGATGACAAGAATCTTGCCTCAGCTTCCTGAACAGGTGAAAACTGACACACTTTATCTGTATTTGCTCTAAACACATGTTTTTGCCATATACTGTAGCAACTTAGTTTTCTGATCAATTTTTATAGAATAGTGTTTGAATAGTGGGACATTCTACAGCGTTTTAAAATTGTGAGTTCATCAAACACCAATTTTTTTAGTATTCACTAAGTTCTATTTCTGCATTCTTTATTCTGGTTTATTGTTCTACATTCATTCCCCAATACAGGACAGCTTTTATAATTATTGCTTAGAGTATATTTTTATATCTGGTAGTGCTAATTCTCCCTTTACCAATTGTCTTTTCATAGCTTTTGTTCTTTTTTTTTTACATATGAATTCTGTTATGCTTCTATTTCCCTTTTAAAAAATGAAATAAACTTTTTTTCATGAATTTCCTTCTCAGCTTATTTCTTTTCATTCCCACTCCATAAGATGCAACAAAAAGGCAGTCTAATGTACTAGAAAGAGGAATAGATTTGGTTTCAGGGATCCAGGGTTGGAATTACAGCTTTTACTGCTAATGATAATGTGACCACAGACAAGCCTCTTAGCTTCCCCAAGCTTCAGTGTCTTAACCTTGTAAGCTGGACACAATAATATTTGCACTACTTACTCCATAGTAGTTTTTTTTGAGGTAAGTGCTTTATATGACTTTTGTGTATGTATATGTATATGTATATGTATATGTATATGTATATGTATATGCCTGTGTGTATATATATCTATATACACACATACATATTTGCACAAAAATATCTCTATACATATGTATGTCTATGGGTATCCCACTCCTTTAAAATATATATCTCTATATATTATATATGTGTGTATGATTCTATATCTACATTTATATCAATATCAATATCTATGGGCATCCTATCTCTCAATGATACTTAAGTTAACCTTGTTAAGTTATTATACATTTTTCCTACAAGGGAAAACATTGCTATTTAAAAACTATCCTTGTGGCTTGTTTTCAAATTGAATTAAAAAACACAAAACTGGGGCGGCTAGGTGGCACAGTGGATAAAGCACTGGCCCTGGATTCAGGATGATCTGAGTTTAAATCCAGCCTCAGACACTTGACACTTACTAGCTGTGTGACCCTGGGCAAGTCACTTAACCCTCATTGCCCTGCAAATTAAATAAATAAATAAAAGTCAAACAGAGGGTTTAAAAAAACCCATCAAACTATTCTGTTAGTTATGTATACGTGTGCACATGCATATGTGTATATATCCTAAAGTTTTATAAAGTGTTTGCTTTATAAGCACACATGTACATATATACATGGTTATAGATACATTGGCATATATGTATATTGTGTATATGTGTGTGTGTGTGTGTGTGTGTGTGTATTTATATGTATTTATTGTTCAGTTGTTTCGGTCATGTCCGACTCTTTGTCACCCCATTTGGGGTTTTCCTGGCAAAGATACTGGAGTCATTTGCTATTTCTTTTCTAGCTCATTTTACAGATAAGGAAACTGAGGCAAACAGGATTAAGTGAATTGCCTAGGGTCATTTAGCTATTAAGTGCCTGAGGCCAGATGTGTCTTCCTGACCTCAAGCCCAGCACTCTATATACCACTGTGATTATATAACCATTGCACTACAAAAGTAATATTTTTATTCTTTTTAGCTGAACAGGAAAGGAAACATTTCAATATACAGTTTTGGGCATTGTTTTCTGTCGCATACTGTGCCATAACCTGAAAAGGTTATACCATTATAGCCTCTGATCCTTGGGATCAAATAACTAAGTTAATTGTTAGATGATTTTTTTTTGAGTATTGGAAGAAAATATTTGCATATTTTGAGAACATGGTGACTACCCTATGAAGAAATAAATATAAGCAATATAGATTATTGTCAAAAAATAGTCTCTGTTGAGTCACTTTTAATATGGGAAGAAAGAAAAACATATGAAGAAGAAAAATGTTTAGCAGTGTCACCCAACTCACAGTCACTTTTTAAGACTGAATGTAATATATATAACCTATATCAGATTACCTGCTGTCCAGGGGAGGGGGGAGGGAGGAAGAAAAATCTGAAATTGTAAAGCTTGTATAAACAAAAGTTGAGAACTATCTTTACATGTAACGGAAAAAATAAAATACTTTATTAATTAAAAAAAAAAAGACTGAATGTAAGGGGCAGCTAGGTGGCACAGTGGATAGAGCACCAGCCCTGGATTCAGGAGTACCTGAGTTCAAATTTGGCTTCAGACACTTGACACTTACTAGCTGTGTGACCCTGAGCAAGTCACTTAACCCCAATTGCCTCCCCCCCCCCAACAAAAGACTGAATGAAAATACTTCAAGTGATAATTTTTGTAAAAGGCTGAATTTATTAGATTATCAGATTGTCATGTCTTTTCCTGTTACCATTCCCTTGCCTTTCTTAATGAGCGTAAGCCCTTTGAGAGCAGAGATATTTTCATTTTTCTCTTTGTATTCCAAGCAGCATGTATTATGCCTAGCCCACAGTAGGCACTTAATTAATTGTCATGATTCAGATAACCATTTAGATTCAATCTTACAGCTATTCTCAATGTTTGCTGCTACACTGGTGTTCAGTAGCTAGAGCAGCCAAGCCATAAATCTCAGATAACATAAACATGGATGAATTCTGGCTTTGTTCCCCATCCTCTTCTCCATTCACACACATGTACAACATCAATAGAGGAAGGTGAAACCCAAAGCAAACAATACTCCTTCCACCACATGCTCCCAATTCACACCTATTTTTTTTTTTAAACAGCAGTCTCTTTATATCAAGGCTGGTTTCTACATTCTCTACACTTTGCAATATTCCAGTATTTCTTTGGACTCCTGAAGACCCATGTAGAACTGCAACAAACCTGTTCTCTCCCAACTTGTTCCCACAGTGGTGGAGGAAACTTGCTAAATCTTGGAATGCCGAGTATGTATTTCTCTCCCAATCAGTCCCCAAACTTTCCAACCTGTCAATAGCCTTGTCTGTCTGTATGAACATGTCAGTTACTGATAAATTCATTATATTGCAAAGAGTCAGTAGAATTTGGATTGGATTATCTGTTTGCTAATTCATTAATCATAACTCCTTCTAGCTGCTGAAAGATACAAATAGATAACCTAGAAGTACGTCAAGATGTCACCAGAAGGTAGGGTTGAGCTGATTTGCCTCACATATACCAGCAGAACCCCAAATCACAATTCCATCATTCATTCCCAGAAATTCTTTTCTTGTAAATAATGTTGAACAAAGAACCTGAAACTAATGAAATAGTTTTGTATTTTCTCACTCCGTCTGCTTCTTTCCCATTCTGTCGCATGGAGTGATGGGGGGGGGGGAGGAGGAGGGAGATTTGTCTGGGAATGGTTATAGGAAGTGAAGAGAGATGCTATTATGGCAAGGAGGTATCACAGGCAGAGAGGTCAAAGAAAAAAGGGATGTCAGGATCAGCAATGGTGACAATAAGCTTCTTGCTAGAATGAACTACTTGTTCTGCTCCATCATGGACCACCTGTGGCCAGATGATGTTCGAAGTCCTTGCTGGATAAGACAGCCAAAACTGAGAACTGCTGTGGGAGCTTCAGTTTTCATCTGAGTTCATCCATTCCCAATATCACAGGTCCTAAGATCAGAATGATAAAGGAATTTCTGAATTTTCATCTGGTGAATCAAGCATTCTTTTGACTACTTGAAAGAGAGTGGCTAGTGGGAACTAAACAAATTCAGGCTTTATGTTTCCTAGACCTTCTTGTTTCAGTCTGGGGTCTTCCAGAATTCAGGAAAGCAATGAGCTCCTATCAACTTAGTAGATATTTTATTGCTTTAGTATGTATTATGTGCTAGTTATTACATGTGCTTTTTGCTTGCTTATCAATTATATGCTGAGGAAATGTTGCATGTAATATCTAAGAATATGTGTCTGATTTCAGTAGAGAATCAATTCTATTATGCCAAGGTTATGTGACTAACATTCACTGAAATATAGCAGTCAAAAATGAATGTGGCATCTGTTAGTGGGTAGGAAACCCAGAGCCAAGTTCTAATTGGATAAACATTCAAATTTACATACCTCTGGCAAGGACTCAGTGTAGTCCCACACAGAGAGGCAGAGCTGAAGATTAAAAAAAAAACAAAGGTCACTAAGTCTCAGAATTACATAGAGAAAGGCATGGTCAAGTATAGAGTGTCAAATGTGGGAGTCAGGAAGACCTCAATTCAAATTGTACCTCAGACGCTTATTATCTGTGTGACCATGGGCAAGTCCTTTCACCTCAGGTTTACTAAATTGTAAAATGAGGGGGTTTGATTCTATGATTTCTAAAGTTTCTTCTAGCTCAAAATCTATGATCTCATGTTATCTATGTTGTTGTTATCATTGTTCTTCAGTCATTTTTAGTCATGTCTGACTCTTTGTGACCCCATTTAGGGTTTTCTTGGCAAAGATACTAGAGTCATTTGCCATTTCCTTCTCAAGCTCATTTTTTCAGATGAATAAGCTAAGGCAAATGGGGTGAATTGCGCAGGGTCACATAGCTACTAAGTGTTTGAGGCTGGATTTGAACTCCTGACTCCAAGCCCAGTACCCTATCTGCTGTGCATCTAGTTGCCCCTTGTGTGATGATATAAAAGATGGCATATCACTGAAGTTCCTGGTGTTAATATATTCTATTAGATACTTGACAGCTGTTTAGGAGCAATTGGATGGGGGGGGCGGGGAGAGAAAGGCATATTTAATTTGAATGTCACATTGGGGAATGCACAAACTATTAGGGTAAAATTGAGACTCCAAAAGATGCAGTCCTTAGGCTGGTGTACATATGGCTACCCTTTCTATTTTATTTAGTTGATAGAGAGTAATGATGGAAAAATGATTTTTAAAAATGCATTTTCACAATGGGCTTGCCCACCAGAACTCTGGTGTTGTGAAAACCATTGCTGAACCTCCATAAAAATGGGTAAGGACACTTGACACCTATCAGATTGGCTAAAATGACAAAAAAGGAAAATAATAAATGTTAGAGAAGCTATGGAAAAATTGGAACGCTAATGCATTGTTGGTGGAGCTGTGAACTGATCCAAACATTCTGGAGAGCAATTTGGAATTATGCCCAAAGGGCGATAAAGCTGTGCATAGCCTTTGACCCAGCAATACCACTTTTGGGTCTTTTTCCCAAAGAGATCATGGAGGGGGGAAAGGGACCCACATGTACAAAAATAATTATAGCTTCTCTTTACGTGGTGGCAAGGAATTGGAAGTTGAGGGGGTGCCCATCAATTGGGGAATGGCTGGACAAATTGTGGTATATGAATACAATGGAATACTATTGTGCTGTAAGAAATGATGAGCAGGAGGAGTTCAGAGAAACCTGGAGGGTCTTGTGTGAGCTGATGATGAGTGAGATGAGCAGAACCAGAAGAACATTGTACACAGTATCATCAACATTGAGTGTTGATCTACTCTGATGGACTATATTCTTCTCACCAATGCAATGGTACAGAAGAGTTCCAGGGAACTCATGATAGAAGAGGATCTCCAAATCCAAGAAAAAAAAAAAAGAACTGCGGAATATAGATGCTGAATGAACCATCCTATTTCTTTTAGTTTTGGTGCTGTTGTTTTTTTCTATTTTGAGGTTTTTCATCATTGCTCTGATTTTTTCTCTTATAACATGACTAATGCAGAAATAGGATTAATGTTATTATGTGTATATGTATATATATGTATATATATATGTGTATATATATATATATATATATATATATATATATATATATATATATATATATATATAAAACCTATATCAGATTACCTGCTGTCTAGGGGAGGGGGGGAGGGAGGGGAGGGAGGGAGAAAAATCTGAAATTGGAAAGCTTGTATAAACAAAAGTTGAGAACTATCTTTACATGTAATGGAAAAAATAAAATACTTTTTTAATTTAAAAGAATGGGTAAGGAAAAGCCTCATAACAACATTGTCTTCAATGGATACATAAACTCTGGTATGTCCACCACTACTGGCCACATCATCTATACATGTGGTGGAATTGTTAAGAGAACCACTGAGAGGTTTGAGAAGGAGGCTGCTGAGATGGAGAAAGGATCCTTCAAATATTCCTGTGTCTTGGATAAGCTGAAGGCTAAAAGGGATTGTGCTTTTACTATCTGCATTTTGAAATTTGAACCCAGCAAGTATTATGTGACCAGTATTGATGCTCCAGGACACAGAGACTTTACCAAGAATATGATTTTAGACACATCTCAGGCTGACTGTGCTGTTCTGGTTGTTGCTGCTGGTATTGCGTTTGAAGCTGCTGTCTCAAAGAATGGGCAGACCCAGGAGCATGCTCTTCTGGCCTATACACTCAGTGTGAAACAACTGATTGTTGATGTCTGCCAAATGGATTCCACTGAGCCTCCCTACACATAGAAGAAATATGAGGAAATTGTTAAGGAAGTTAGTACCTATATTAAGAAAATTGGCTACAACACGGACACAGTAGCTTTTATACCATTTTATACCAATTTCGGGTTGGAATGGTGACAAGATCTAAAATGCCTTGGTTCAAGGGATGGAAAATCACTCATAAGGATGGCAATGCTAATGGAACTACACTGTTTGAAGTTTTGAATTGCATCCTGCTACCAACTTGTCTAACTGATAAGACTCTGTGTCTACCCTTCTAAGATGTCTACAAGATTGATGTTATTGGTATTCTACCTTTCGGCTATGTGGAGACTAGTGTTCTAAACCCAGGCACTGTGGTTATCTTTGTCTCAGTCAATATTACAAGTGAAGTAAAGTCTGTTGAAATGCACCAAGAAGCTTTGAGTTTGTTCTGCCTGGGGATAATGTTGGTTTCAATGTCAAGAACATGTTTGTCAAAGATGATTGCCATGGTAATATGGCTATTGATAGCAAGAATGACTCATCCACAGAAACAGTTGGCATCACTGTACTGGCCATTATCTTTTTTTTTTTTTGTGGTGGTGTAATGAGGGTTAAGTGACTTGCCCAGAGTCACACAGCTGGTAAGTGTCAAGTGTCTGAGACCGAATTTGAACTCAGGTCCTCCTGAATCCAGGGCTGATGCTTTATCCACCATGACACCTAGCTACCCTTTGTACTGGCCATTATCTTGAACAATCCATGCCAAATCAATGCTGGGTATGCATCTGTTCTGGATTGTCACGTGACTCAAGTTGCTTTCAAGTTTGCTGAACTGAAGGAGAAGATTGATCATTGTTCTGATAAGGACCTGGAAGATGACCCTAAATTTCAGAAATCTGATGATGTTACCATTGTTGACATGGTTCCAGGTAAGCCCATGTGTGTTGAGAACTTCTCTGATTATGCTTCTCTGGCTCATATTGCAGTTCATGATATGAGGCAGACTGTTATAGTTAGGATTATCAAAGCAGTTGTCAAAAAGGCTGCTGGAAGGGGCAGCTAGGTGGCACAGTGAATAGAGCACTGGCCCTGGAGTCAGGAGTACCTGAGTTCAAATCCGGTCTCAGACACTTAACACTTATTAGCTGTGTGACCCTGGGCAAGTCACTTGACCCCAATTGCCTCACATTTTTAAAAAAAGGCTGCTGGAGTTGGAGCTGGCAAAGTCACAAAATCTGCCCAGAAAGCCTAGAAGGCTAAATGAATATTCTGTATAACACCTGCCACCCTAGTCTTAATTATTAGTGCAAGAACAGTCTCAGAACTGTTCATCTCAATAGGCCATTTCAGTTTAGTGAGGTAATTGGGGTTAAGTGACTTGCCCAGGGTCACACAGCTAGTGTTAAGTGTCTGAGGCCAGATTTGAACTCAAGTACTCCTGAATCCAGGGCCAGTGCTCTATCCACTATGCCACCTAGCTCCCCCCAAGGCCATTTCAGTTTAAAAACAAAAGACTGGTTAGTGATTACAGTGCATCATAAAAGCATCAGGAAGAAAGGAATGTTTTGTGGACCATTTGCTTCATGGAATTTTTAAGTTATTAATTTTTAAAATAAGTATTTTTAGCTGGAAACAATGACCAAACATATGTCTCAGAATTTTGAGACCATTAAAACAGTTTAGTGAGAAAAAAATGAATCCTCTGGATATGCTTGTAAGACCAGATTAGGCAATTTAGATACAACTTTGAATAAACTGGGTTGACAACACAAGTTTTTATAGCTAATGAATGATCTGTCTCCCCATTTCTTGTTAACATTTTTAGGTTCAGAAAAGGAGGTACTATTATTATGGAGTAAAAGTAAAGGATACCAGATAGACTGACAGTGTGCTCTTTTCCTACCTTTATAATGTCAAATACCTAGAAGTTTAACATATGATGGTTGGATATCTTGTGGAAAATTTATTTACTTTTTTGACAAATACTTTTTGTTTGGACACTTGGCAAATAATTTTCCCTGACCTCTCCTTCCCACATAAAAAAATAGTTAAGTTCCTGGAACTGAAAATCCTATGAAAACAAATGTTGAAAACTATCCTTATATGTAATTGGTAAATAATAAAATACTGAACAAAAAAACAAAAAAGAAAAACACAATAATAAATAGGACAGTTCTTCTTGATAGGTAAAAAAAAATAGTTAAGTCCCATAGAAATTTAGAGGAAGAAACTGACAAGAGCCATACTAGGTAAGAAGAAGTAAAGGGAGGTGTGATCTATATCTCTGTTTGGATGAAGCCTCTTTAAACATTGTAGTATTTACAAAAATTACAGGCATTTGATACTCAGATTTTGCTTTAATCTTAGAAAATGCAGCACCATTATGTTTCCTGTAGATGGTGGTATTTTACCATATTAGGTGGTATTAAAAATGCACATGAATTAGTTATGCTTTGAAAGATCTATCTTCTTTTTACGATGTAGAAGTTGTGATAAGTAACATGATTATTATTGAGATACGTTTTCCATGACTGCTTATGTATAATATATATAAAATTGCTTGCCTTCTCAAAGAGGGGAGAAAGGAAGAAGGGGAGAATTTGGAATTCAAATGAAGTGAAAATTATTTCCACATGTAATTAGAAAATAATATATTTAATTAAAAAACAAAATAAGCTATAGAAATAAAATATATGGAAAATCCATTTATTTTTCACCAAAAAGTGACATACAACATATGGTAACAGACTAGCTTTATTAATATTTATGGTGTTTTAAACTCGGTTTAATTGAGGTGCTTTTTGGATTCCTTTATGTTTGTGGTTTATAAGGTAACTTGTACTAAAAATATATCCCAAAGAAATCGAAAATATTTTCTTTAAAAAAAAGGATGTGATAAAAGAAAACAATGGCACTCAAATGAAATATATTCTTTCCCTTCCTACCTCCAACCAGTTGTTCCCAGGCTTTTGAAGATCTGCTATAGCATGTTAACACCAGGCATTCTAATGCTAAGCCACATCTTTTATCATCACACATAGGATGATGAAATCATAGATTTAAAGTCAGAAGCAACCTTAGAGACCATAGAATGCAGTTCCCTCATTTTATAGTTTAGGAAATCTGAGGCACATAGAGGTGAAAGGACTTGCCTGGGGTCACATATTTGAAGTATGAGTTGAACTCGGGTCTTCTGACTCTAACACGAGATACTCTATATTGTACGCAACCATGCTTTTGCTAAGAGTCTTCTGATTCTTTTGGTTCCAACTTTTATAAAACAATATAACTTGTCAGAAAATCTTTCGGTCTCAGCTCTAACTCACCTCTATGCCTTTGAGTAAGTTATTAATTTTCTTTGCATATAAAAATGATATTGTAAAATCTCACTCACCCAGTGGATCAGAGAAAATCACTTTATAAACCATAAATTGCTATATAAATGCAACCTCTTAATAGTGTTTTTATTATTGATCTCTTACATATTTTGGTGTTTTTGTGGAAATGGAGGAAAATTAACATTAATAAAATTATGCTCTTGTATATGATGAGCCAGCTTCACTGAGATTCTTTCCTGGCATCAAAGTCAACAGAAGGGACAACTTGAAATCTTGGTACTCTCAGATCTAGTATAAAGTTAAGACCATCATGGTAGTACTATCTTCTGGTTGTTTGGTGATGGTGTTGGTGTAGGTGGTAGTTGGGGTTTGCCTTTCTGGTTCACAAAATATCTTA
Organism: Dromiciops gliroides; assembly: GCF_019393635.1. Lineage (NCBI taxonomy): Eukaryota > Metazoa > Chordata > Mammalia > Microbiotheria > Microbiotheriidae > Dromiciops > Dromiciops gliroides. The sequence goes on from NC_057862.1 coordinate 251,678,972, forward strand.
TGGACCAATGCATTTGCTAATTTTTCTTGGTGCTAAGTTTCTGAGGATAGAAACCATATCCTTATGCCCTTCCCCAACTCTACAATGCCTACCATATATATGAAAAATTAGAACTTAGCTTTTAAAAAAAATTGATGTGACCAGGGCAGCTAGGTGGCACAGTGGATAAAGCACCCACCCTGGATTCAGGAGTACCTGAGTTCAAATCTGGCCTCAGACACTTGACACTTACTAGCTGTGTGACCCTGGGCACGTCACTTAACCCTCATTGCCCTGCAAAAAAAAATTGATGTGACCACTAAACTAATTTGCTCTCTGGGAATCTTGGTTTTTGGTTATTTTAAATGACACAAATGTCTTCTTGGCTGTGCTGGATTCTTTTACAAATTAGTTGAAAACATTGTTTTTGATACTTTTTACTTGATCTTTATTTGCTGTATAATAATAACCTTTGACATGGCATTGAATGACAGGAAACACCTTGATTCTGAAGAACAGCACCAATTATTGTGGATAATACTTTCAATGTAAAAAAAACAAGTTCACATTTTCTTGCATTTACTTTTTAAAGTTCCCACTTCACCTATAAGATGAAGGGAAATAATAATTTTTACTCATTTTTCCTCATATATAGCATATGTAAATTCTGAGAGACATTATTTCTAAGTAATTAATAATAAATTTTTGAAATGATGACTAGCAGATAATTTATGAAATGATTGTCATTTTTTTCTCATAAACCGAAGACAAATCATGGAGGCCACTTCATAGTTATATACTCTTGGAAGAGTGAGTGTTCCCAACAGGCAGAAATCAGCTCTGATTGGTTAAAAATTAATAAGAGAATAAATATTATAATGAGAGGTGGGTTTATGCTAGTGAGAGATTGGGTGCATGACTCTGACCATGTCACTTATGGACAAAGAAAGACTTAGCTTAAGTCAGACCACTCTTAACTCTGTCAGTCTATACAAAAGGCTCTATCTTACACACAGGCAGTGAACAATGAATGATCATGGGCCAAGAATTCCACTAAGATTAGATTCTCTTTTAGTCTTCTGGTTGGGTGGGGCAAAAAGCATGTACCCAGAAGATTTGGGCAATCACATCTATTAGCAATGTCCTTCACAATAACTGGGCTTTGAATGAAGAAACAGAAAAGGAAAAAAAAAAACACCGAATCTCCCCAATATTAATTAATTATTAATCATAATTTCTTTCATTCCCCTTTTTAATTCTAGTGAGAGATTCAGTCTCCTCAATGAATTGCTAATTGATATGACAAATACTTCATCAAGGGTTTTTTAATTTGGGGGCTTATAATGGGAAACAATGTAAGGGGGGAAAAGGAAAGATACTGACCAATTCATTGACAAGACCAGAGGGGGAAGACCCCTTTGGTAAATAGATCTTACAGATAAAAACGTACATAGAGAAAAAAGTAAATTATTAAAAAAATACAATTGTCCATGTCATATGTCTATCACATCTTGAGGCTTAGATGTCTCATTGCATACAGTTGTCTTCATCTCCGGACACATCGGATATAGCCCTCTGGTCTGGGTGGTGTCTCAGAGCAGTTTCCAACTGACCAGCTTCTCCAGTTCAGGCCACTTGTAGAGATCCTCTTCTTTGTTAAACATCTCTTACAAAATTGGTCCTAACAATTTAAATTCACTTTTAAAATTTACATTATAATTTACATTAATTTAAATTTACTTTATAAACAATTTAAATTTACTTTGCCAATAACCAGGTCAAATAGTGATAATTAACTCAGAACTTATGTCTCTCCTATTAGAACATCAAATTGGGGAATCTTTTAGAGCAAAGAATTTACACTTTTAGGTTAGTCAATTGTCATGTTGATATATTCAAGAAACTCAAATATGAGAAAAATTAAAACCAATTTTTATACTTGACATTATTCATTCCCCCACAAGGAGGATGAAATTCTGCTAATGAACTAATAACAGAACACTGCTTGCAAGAGGATAATTTCTAATGAATTGTCTCAAAAGTTGCCATATTAACTACAAATGTAAAAAAAAAAAAGATGTTGTGGGGTGAGGGAATGAGCAGAGCCAAGATGGTGGAGAGAAGCCAGGAAGTTCCCTGAACTCTCCCAAATTTCCCTTGGAAATAACATTTAATCAAGCTTCTCAATGGATTCTGGAGTTATAAAACCTACAAAGAGACAGAGTGAAATGATGTTCCAGCTAAGATAACTTAGAAGGATTTCAGGAAAGGTCTGTCTCTCTTGGGTAATAGGGAAACATAGCACAAAGCAGAGGGTGTCTGGGGAAGCCAGAAGGAGGCTTTTAGGCCCAGCATAGATCAACCTTTAAGGCCCCTCAGTCCTTGCTCATCAGGCTAATGGCATAGCAGGCCAGTTGTGAGGCCCTTAGCCCCAGTGCAGAAGGCAATCTGTCATCTGGTGTATCTGCAACACAACAGGTGTATCTAGGCCAAGTCACTCCAATGGAGTGAGCAATTTGTGAGCTAATGAGGCATCAGAGCAGAAAGGCAGTGATCAGGCCCTGGGTCCCCAGGAAAAGAAGCTTGGAACAGTGCTCCCTGTACTCCAGCAGCAGAGTTGAAGTTTAAAAGGTACAAAATAGGCTAAAAAAATGTGAATTAGAAACAGAAAAGAGCCCTCACCATAGAAAGCTACTATTGCAACAGGGAAGACCAAAACACAAACTCAGAAGAAGATAACACTGTCAAAAAACCTACATGCAAAGCCTCAAAGGAGAAGATGAATTGGTCTCAAGACCAAAAAGCATTCTTGGAAGAGCTCAAAACAGATTTTATAAGTCAAATAAGAGAGGTAGAAGAAAAAAATTGGAAAATAAATGAAAGAAGAAAATCAAATAACCAGTATCAAAAACGAAAGGGGTAAATTCACCAATTAAGAGGAAATTAATGTTAATTATTGTTTTAATTAATAGGAGCTATTTTGCCCAACTGAATGACAAGAAATTTAACAATCTAAATGAAATGGATAAATATTTATAAAAATATAAATTTCCCAGGCTAACAAAAGAAAAAATAAAATACTTAAAATAAGCCCATTTTAGAAAAAGAAATTGAATAAGCCAACAATAAACTCTGCAAGAAAAAGGATTCAGGGCCAGATAGATTTACAATTGAACTTAACCAACCATTTAAACAACAATGAATTCCCATACTATAAACTATTTGGAAAAAAAGGCAAAGGAGTCCTATAAAATTCCTTCTATGAGACAAATATAGTGCTGATAACTAAACCACGAAGAGCCAAAACAGAGAAAGAAAAGTATAGATCAATTGCCCTAATGAATATGGATGTAAAAATTCTAAATAAAATATTAGCAAAGAGAACACAGCAATTTATCACCAGGATAATACACTATGACCAGGTGGAATCTATGCCAGGAATTCAACCACTTCACCACTAAGGAACTGTGTGACCTTGAGCAAATCAGGCCCCTAAGCCTCAGTTTTCTCCTATCAAATGAGGAAGTAGACTAGCTGTTCTCCAAGCAAAGAGCCAGGCTCTCCTTTAAGTCTCATAGATCAAGCTCAAGAGGAGAGCAGGATCTTGGAGATCAGCATTTCATGGGTATCAAGCACATAGGGTTGTTGGCAGCATGGATCATTGGATTAACACTACTCTTTAATGATTATACCTGCAATTAGACTCAGAATCATATCAGTTACAGTCCCTTAAAGTTTTTTTTTTTAAATGAATCCAAGGGTGCTTTATTTTTTTTTAAGTGAGGCAATTGGGGTTAAGTGACTTGCCCAGGGTCACACAGCTAGTAAGTGTTAAGTGTCTGAGGCCAGATTTGAACTCAGGTACTCCTGACTCCAGGGCCTGTGCTCTATCCACTGCGCCACCTAGCTGCCCCCCCTTAAAGTTTTGAATAGCAAGTTCCAATAGTCATAGCTTTGGGTGGATTCAGTTTTCAAGGATCACATATCCTTGATAACAAATATTGACACTGGTTGTAGTAAGAGATTCACTTTTATGACACCATTTGGAGTTTTCTTTTTTTGGTACCTCCAGCTCATTTTACAGATAAAGAAATGGAGGTATACAGAATTAAGTGAATGGTGGTGGGGCAGCTGGGTGGCGTGGTGGATAAAGCACCAGCCCTGAATTCAGGAGGACCTGCATTCAAATCTGGCCTCAGACATTTGACACTTACTAGCTCTGTGACCCTGGGCAAGTGACTTAACCCTCATTGCCCTGAAAAAAAAAAGGTCTCAACTAAGTGAATGGTGGAGGTGGGGGTGAAGGAAATGAGAAGACTCTAGAGGTATTTATTCATGTCTTCCTGCAAGACACATTTAGACAGACCCATGTGTTTATATAAATAAAATACAGGGACAATAATACAGTTCTGACATGTATAATTCCTCTAGCCACCATAGTTAAATGAAGTTGCAAAGAGTTGGACGTGACTAAAAGACTGAACAACAATAACAACTATATAGAGAGAAATGACTTTTTGGGGCAGCGAGGTAGCATAGTGGATAGAACATTGGGTTTAGGGTCAGGAAAAGCTGAGAGAGAAGACATATGATTTCAGACTTTCTTCATGTCCCTGGAGGGAAAGACTAGGAAGAAGCCAACATTTAGAGGGTCTGTGTGAGAATTGGAATACCACACCCTGTTGGAGAGATACTGTAGGGAAGCCCCGCCATGACAAGAAGCCTAATGAAGACAAGTCAGGTGGTTTTCGGCATCCGGAAGCTGGCCAGCTTGCATTTGTAGAGCTGCCTGTTAGTTTTGCCAATCAGGGCTGCCAGCCAATTAGCTTGTGGTTGTGGGTGTGGACGGCCCTGTTTCCTGTGGGAGAGGGGGCTTCTAGGAGAGGGAAGGGAGGAGAGGGCTCACTCCTGCGTGAGGGATAGAGGGAGAGAGATGCTGGTGTGGTGGTGAGTTTGTCTATCCCCTTTTTCATTGTCCCTAGCTCTATTAACTTCACCTGTGTTGTAGATTTGTTCCCATTAATAAAACCTGTTTTGTTTTGTTTTTTAAAAGAGGCTGTTAATCTCCTTTCTTACCCCAATATTATGGTGAACCACCCAATTAACTCTCCCCATACTAAATTTGGCCCTTACATCTGGCACCTCCCTCATGTCTCTATCTCCAGCTTACTGTACTAGAGACTGGGGAATTTCCCCTTGGATAAGATTTGTGACTCCTTTCTTGGTTGAGCTTTTTCACTCACTCTGTATTATCTGGTATACATTTTCATAAGTATTTGTTGACTCCATTTGTGTTATTTGTAAAGCTCCTGAAATGGTTTGCTACTTCCTTCTCTATCTCATTTTATAGATGAGGAAACTGAGGCAAACAGGGTTAAGTCACTTATCTAGGGTCACACAGTAAATGTCTGATGTAAAATTTGAACTTAGGCCTTCCTGACTTCAGGCCTAGTGCTCTATCCACTGTGTCACCTAACTTCCCACCTCATATGTATACTTTTTCTGAGTTCTGTTTGTTGTTGGTTTGGATAAATGGGTTTATTTGCCATTTTTTATGTGTATTTATTGTAAGATAGGAGTTAAGGCTTGCCTATATTAACTGGAACACTCCTTTACCATTAAGGGATAATGATCCAGAATTTAGTTGGAACCTAAAAATGTTGTCCTATACTTCTCGTCTTGCACCACTCCCTCTCTCTGAGGAAAGAATGGCCAGCCTCTGGTTGCAACCTCTTCCTCTCTTTCTGGCAAGAATCAATCTCCCTTAAAGAATAGTGAAGGTGGGGGTGAAGGAAATGAGGGCCCTAAAAGATGGTCCTTTGATTAAGATGCTCTGCTTATGTGTAAGGAAACCTGATCCTGATTGGCTAGAATACATTGACCTCTTATGCAGCTTGCCATCATGAAAGGAAATATATTTTTTTCATATGGTTGGTGGACTTTGAAAGAGGCATTTGGGAAAATCAAGGCATTCACTTTTTTTTTTTTTTTGCAGAGCAATGAGGGTTAAGTGACTTGCCCAGGGTCACACAGTAAGTATCAAGTGTCTGAGGCCAGATTTGAACTCAGGTCCTCCTGAATCCAGGGCTGGTGCTTTATTCACTGCACCACCTAGCTGCCCCTTTAAATACTTACTTTCAACTGACTGACTTATCTGTGGGCAGGAACTAATTTTTGTTTTTGTTTTTGTTTTTCTTTGTATTCCCAGTTTTTAATGTAGCATCTGGCATATAAGTGCTTAATATGTTGACCCATTGATTAATAAGTTCCTTCGGGGCAGCTAGGTGGCCCAGTGGATAGAGCACTGGCCCTGGAGTCAGGAGGACCTGAGTTCAAATACAGCCTCAGACACTTGACACTTATTAGCTGTGTGACCCTGGGCAAGTCACTTAACCCCCAATTGTCTCACCCCCCCCCCAAATAAAAAGGTTCCTCCCTGTCAGATTTAGGTGCTATTAATAGATTGTATTTTCCTCCATGTGTTCTAATTTCAAGTTTACTTTGCATATTGCATAATTCTATACATTGCGCTATAGATTCCAGAGGCTATGCACATTATTTCTCTTCCTTGTTATTTTTGACTGGGAGTTACAAACACCTACCAGTTATTTAAATTCATTGTGTGAATTTCCCAAGATTTATTTTTTTTAGTTTGTGACATTATTATGAAACATGTACTTTTTTTTTTGTCCTTTTCTTTATCTTTAAAAACCCAATAATACATGGCACTTTTTAGTGAGGTTTTAGAAACAGTGAAGTAGGGAAATCCATTATATTAAACATATATAGGCCAATAGCACATCATTTCCCTTTCTGTGTAATAATATTGGCATACTAATAAGAAAATGTAGTAAAACGGAAATGTAATTTAGTTAAAACAAAGATTTAAAAAAAATTCCCATCATGCTCATATATCTGTCACGATTTTATCACACCCACCTATTCCCATATGTTTTTCTCTCAAACTAAGAAGAGTTGCTGCTAGAATGAAAGGTTTTCAGATAATTTATTGAAAGTGGTTTTATTGTCTTAGCAAATTGTACTTGAGTTATAGATTACAGGTGCCTTTTTAGTGTGTTCTGTAAGAAAAAATGTGAAACTAAATGAAATTACTTTGTATTACTAAAACTCATCCTTTGAACTGTCATAATTCAAAGTTAGATGGAAGCTTTAAAGTCTTCAAAATGAAGATGCATTGGATAATATTATGGAATGACCCCTTGCTGTCAATTTTTATTTTTAGGGCTCCTATGGAGTCACACCATCAGTTTATTTATCACCCATACCCTATATTGAAGTCATTCTTAATTATGATTATGAAAGTACTTGTAGTGTATAATACAATACATTTTTAGATCTCACATTTCTTTCTATATCTACTGAGAGAATTCATTTCAATCATTCTATGTTCAAGGATATTAACCAGAGTCATTCAAAGATAAGACTTTCTGAAGAAAACTTGTCCTTAAATGGAGAATTTCAGGGTTCTAAAGCTGGATGGAAATTCCAGACAAGACTCTTCCAAACTATTTTTTTTAACACAGTTCTTCATAATTTTCTTTAATCTCTTTGGGAAGTAAAATTTTTTAGCAAAATATTTGTTATCTAATAACTGATAGGAATTTCTCTTCTTCCTGCTGACAGTTCAATTTAACGTGATTCTCTTTGATTGTGAATAAAAGAGGCTCCCAATAAACCATACACTATTACTTTACCTCCTAGAATCTTATTTTGTTTCACCTTTTCTTTTGTCTGGATAAAAATGAAATGACTGTCAAATAATGAGATGACGCCATGATCTCAACAATTTGAATGTTCCATCCCATGATACAGATGCTTGCCCAATGTGTGCAATGTGTCCTCACATAAGTTGACCAACAAGTTGACCCAGTATTCTGGGACTTTCCTCAATAAACCTGGTGAATCCTCAGAGAAATCCTGGAATCTCAAAAATACTGGCATAAGATTTTGGCTGTTAATTTGTCATCTCTCATCCATGCCACCTCACCAGCCCTATTTTTCCTATCAAATGGTTCCTTGATTATCACTTTTACTCCTTTTCTTTAGTGAAATACTGACAGTAAAAAGATGGGTCTTCACACTGGAAAAACATTGGAATCATTGAGTGAACTTCAGGGTTTCCTGAAGACAGGCCATAATGCCCTTCCCTTCCTGTTTGTGTGGGCCAACTTTGTCCATTGGCACTGTTTATCCCAGATATACATGCTGATGCATATGGTTTCCTCATTCAACTTCATGCCGTCATCTGGGCTACAACCAGTCTTCTTTCCCTAAGTATCTCTTATATTGATTGTCAGATCAAATGCTTTTGAATGATTTAGGGTATTTTCAAATATTCTAGAGCTTGATGCAAACAGCACAGGGTAATATGTAAACAAGTGCACCTGGAGGATCTCTCCATCCATAAAGAATTTCTCTTCAATTTGGATTCTGTTAGGGTGGTAAAATCTTTGGTGAGTGTATATTTTCTTTGTGCTTCTCATGTTGTATTCATGATTGTGTTGTGGAACAAGATTATCCCTGTTATATCTTTCAGGTATTCTTGAATGATTTTGATGAATTAATAGGAAACACATCACTGGGGGCAAAACTCCTAATGTAGCCTTGTATTCAACTGAATCAAGTGCTTTTTACAATGAAAAGTAAAAAGCATAGTGCAACTTTGTATTATTTATAACTTTCAGTGAATTGTATGATGGTAAGTATGTGTTTTTTTTCCTGTTTAAGAATAAGGATGCCCTGTGTGTGTGTGTGTGTGTGTGTGTGTGCACGCGCGTGCGCGCACACACCATATATGCATTTGGTCAGTAGTTTATACTTTTTCATTGCCTTTTTTCTGTATGAATATGTTTAAATTTTTTTATGCCTTTAATATCTTCCTTCCTGGTTCTTCAGATATGTCATGACTGAATTCCCTCAATTCCTTCACAATTTTGACTTGTATAGCACAGATCTCTTTTATGTGCACTAGGTCTATTTCATCTTCTTTTCCTGTCTTTGATCCCTTCAGTAGCTTTTCTTCCTCTTCCATTAGCATTTGCTGGATTGTAATGTCAATAAAATAGTATAAGAAAATAACATTTTTAAGATCTTTGCTCTGAGATTATTATTATTATTATTATTATTATTACTTTTTTTTTTTGCGGGGCAATTGGGGTTAAGTGACTTGCACAGGGTCACACAGCTAGTAAAGTGTTAAGTGTCTAAGGCCGGATTTGAACTCAGGTACTCCTGAATCCAGGGCTGGTGCTCTATCCACTGCGCCACCTAACTGCCCCTCTGAGATTATTTTTTATCCCATTTGTCAGCTTCTAGAAGAGAGGGACATTGATTTATAGGTTCTTAGGATTTAGAGACAAATGGATCCTTAGAAATCCCCTAGGTGAAAGCTTTCCAAACTATGCAGTTCATCTCTTGAAGAGGGTACAAGAACCTTTTTGAAAGTAAAAAATAATGATTAAAATGATTGGATATTCTTGAGTACAACTCCCACATTTTAAAAAAATCTATACTTTCCAATGAAAAGAAAGTTCAAAAATAAATCAACATTTGCAATACTAACTTGATGAATTTGCTCCAAATGAAAATGAATATAGTGCACCATTTTAAAAAAAATGGAACTTGCAGTTGAAGTAAAATTTGAGCTGGCATATTTCATTTGGTGGGTAAAATCCACCACTTTAAATATTAATTGTCATAGACTCATTGTGTCATCAAGCTATTTGCTCTGTTTGAACATGAAATTTGTGAACTCAAAATTGATCTCTGAGTGTCTATTAATTACTTTTCTCAATGTCATTCATTTTGGGAAATATAAGCTCACTTCCAAAAAATTCTTACAACTTCAAAATATTTGAAATCATTTGTGAATTAGTATATATAGTCATTTAAAATCTTAAAACATCATATTTCAGGCTTAATTATCATAATTTTATCATATGTAGCTTTTAAAAAAAGAGACATAGAGTCCATTCATAATGGATACATACAAAACTAGTATGAAGGGAATTCACCGGAGCAGCTGATACCAGAAAAAGACAAAACAGTATAGATGGAAAAAGTAGCAGACAAAATAGACATTTAAATTAAAAGACAAAATTCAGAGAATACAATACAATATTTATCATTGGGCTCAGCAAGTATGATAAGTGAGGGAGAAAAAATAGTGCTGTGTGTTCTTTGAGCAAGTGCTTTAGCAGAAGAAATAATGATCCTTAATAAATTGAAACATTTTGAATGTATAGTGTCATATTAAAAACACTCCATACAGGTGTTAATATGAATATATGGATCACCTGTATTTGAAGGAGGTGCCTTATTATCCAAAAGTATTTTTTTTATGAAACCCTGGGTTAATAAGAGAAAAATGTTCTTCAACTGAACTCCAAACTGAACCCAGATAGCTATCAGATAAAAGTCCCAACCTGGTGAATTCCAAACTCTTTTTTGAAATCCTGTAATTTTATCATGGTGTTTCTATATTTCCTTTATACTTGTTTGTATCTGAAATTGTTAATACTGCTTTGCATTACATCCATTCTTGTTATAGTATTGATTTTGGGTTGATTTGTATCATGCTAATGAAACTGACAACACTCTGTAAGCAGTGAACAAAAAACCCTTATATATCCTCAGAAAGAGGGAGTCCCCAACCTCCCTTCTTTTTTTTTTTTTTTGAGGTTTTTTTTTTTTGGTGAGGCAATTGGGGTTAAGTGACTTGCCCAGGTTCACACAGCTAGTAAGTGTCTGAGGCCAGATTTGAACTCAGGTCCTCCTGAATCCAGGGCCAGTGCTCTATCCACTGCGCCACCTAGCTGCCCCAGCCCCAACCTCCCTTCTTAGGAATGGGTCTCTGCATGATTCATGCTGTTTGTTCTTGGGACAAATAAACTGGTACTATGTTTTTCCTGTATGTCTCTGATCTGGCTTTTCTTTGTAGGACATTATGTTTTCTGATCTGATTTTTTTTTTTTTGGTAGGAGGACAGGTATGGAAAAAAAAACTGTAGGAGACATTAAAATTGATTTCTCTGATCTGTTTATTATTTTTTTAGGAGACAGGCAAATAAAAACCATATTTAATTTTTGACACAGGTAAGGAAAAGGTCTTGAAATAACAATATGGATGTATGATAGTTGTAGTCTCAAGGTACAACATTCCCTTCTCAGCCAGGAAAGAGACTGTGACCAACATTATTTTGGGGTAAGGGTGATATTCTTGTGATGATAAGAGCTTTTGAAAAACTCTGTAAGGAAACAATTGGGGGGCTGTAATGGAATTGAGGCCATGGCAACCAAGAGGACAATCATGATGGAGAAGCAGAGAGAGAGAAAAAGGAAAGTTAAGTTGAGGCAGAAAAAAGAACTAATGGTAGTTGAAGGCATGATGGAAATTGGGCATTATTATTATTATTATTATTATTGTGCACTGATCTTGGAACAAGAAACTTGGACTTAAGTCTACTAATTGTGATAAAAGTTTTTAGGATTAAGGGAATCTCTCAATGCATTATAATCTCTCCAAAATCCTGATCCCAGTCCTTGTTTGTTTCCAGGTGTTTATATATGACCTTGAAAATTACTTCTTTATACTGATCTTTGCTACATAGAAAACTCCATGACTGATCATGTATTATAAATCTGTTTACTTAGTCTGTCAAACAAAGAAGAATGGAGAAAGACAGGAATTAGTTAGAAATAACAAGAATTTAGGGAAATCTAAATCTTTGTTGAAGTAAGGCACTTTTCTTACTAGGGGCTCTAATGATTTTATTAATACTTTTAATTTCTTATACAAACTCCCTTATCTGGCCAAAACATGAGCCATGCAGAACTGGTGCAATTTGCCCCTAGGCTAGATAGAAAGCAAGATAAATTGCTGTGTCAGATGTGGCTACTTAAATCAAGGAAAAAGCTGGAAGGAGCCTTTAGCAAAAGTCTACCCTTGGCCATAAAAAAAAAAAGAGACAAAGAGACTATGCCTCTGGGTGGCCCAGTGGGAAGAGAAACATGTAGTCTGGAAAGAATCAGTTCCTCAAATTTTTACTGTTGGGATGAGTAAAAAGAATGAACACCCCACCAACTTTGCCCACAGCAATACTTGTTGGTTAAAAATGCAAATATGAAGAAAATCTTGAAAAGACAAGGCAATTTTTCCAGGAAAAATTAGATACCTTTGAGAAGCAAAAAACAAAATTGACAAAAACAAGATGTAAAATCAAAAGCATTACTGGCATCATACAAAGATGCTTACAAAATTGTGTAAAAAAGCCTCATTTGTTTAGAGAAACTTTGATGACATGAAATTATTGTTATGGTTGAAACAAAGCTTGGTGAATCATTGTAATACAACTTCAAATAGTTTTATTTGTCCATAATAGTTGGAAAGAAGAATTGCCCCTATTTCTGAATATATTTGTGACCAGTTCAATGAAATATTAAAAATATCCTATTCTGTGTTGCAAATTGATGAAGCAACAGATGTAGTTAAGGATATTAATTTGATGGCATACCCATAAGGTTAGAGATAGCATAGAGAGTTGGCCTTGAAGCCAGAAAGACAGATTAAAGTTATATGACACATATTAAGTGACCCTGAGCAAGTCACTTAAGGTCTCTGGGCCTTAGGCAACTCTAATTTGCAGATAAGATGTCAGTTTGCATTTGTAAAGGGAATTTCTTCATGTGGGAGTTCTAAACACCAATGAAATTATAGGTCCAATTCTTATACTATCCCCCAAGAGTTATATATTGTTGAAAGTCATATTAGGGAAGATTTGTTTCTTCAAAGCCCCAGTGATGATAACATTTTAGAATAATCGGTAAATTTTAAAATAAAAATTAAATGATGTGGGAGAATTGTATTGGGTTTCCTGATGGGGCTCAGTTGGTATCAGGGTGAAAGACAGGTTACAAGCCTTTTTAAAGAAAGCAGATCATTTTGTATTTTGACACATTGCAAGCATACCAAGCATTTTCTTTTATTCAGACATTTAAATTAACAACTACTTGTTGTTTTTCAAGTTGGTAAAAGAGTAACCAATTTTATATTAAGAAACAAAGCCCATTAAAAAGAAGACTCTGCAAAATTGTATGATGATGATGGGCAGAGCACAGGGCTCTCTGAATGAATGATTAGAAAAGATTAAATAAGAGTTTACATCAGGACAAACCCGGGGCTATATACTAGGGACACAAACAAAAAGGTACTTCCTTATTATTGCATCTATTGTTTTTCGATTATTTTCCAACAGGAAAATTACAAATGATTTTATTAACTACATCTATATGTATACATATAATGTGTATATTATCTGTCAATTTAACACGATCTTTATTGTATGCTTAAGAATTCTTTGTTATAAATTTTTGATAAGTTGCTATTTGCATTTTAATAAAATGAGAAAAATTATGAGGATTGTTTATGAAAAGAGAAAAAGGGTGAGAATTGCTTTGTAAAATTGGGGAATGTCAATATTAAAAATTTGGGAAACCACTAAAGGGTTAGGAGAAATAGGAAGAAAATGAAAATAATCTGATTACCTTCCCAATTGTACCAAATTCTCCTCACAGAAGAAAATCACCTATGATTCTTTTACATGGATACCAAAATGTGATCTATACCTATTTCTCTGATCCCACCCCCCACACCCACACTTCAATGTTTGGGTGTTTTGTTTTGTTTTGTTTTAACTAGAGGGAGACTTTAACTTGCCATAACTCTAGGAAGGTTGTTGAATGAAGGCACCTTGTTTGAGATATGAACAAATGCCACACCTGGAGTCTGGATTTATGTCATGGAGAAGAGAGATTGAAGTGTTTTGAGGATAGTTTTTCTGTTATCTTGTTTTTACCCTAAAAACAATATATGCAGGAAGTTGGGATGCTTGGATCAGTTTGTCTTAGGAAAGAATCTCTAAGTGATGTCTGATAACTACAAATTTACTGAGAACTGACTGATTCCCATCCACTCCCCCTGCCCAGACCAATGAATTGCTTGGACTAACCAATCTTTGTCAATTCCAGACTCTTGATTGATTTATGGATCTCCCCTAAGAAAACTATCCCTTGCCAATGAATCCCCACCTTACTCCCTGGACTTTATGTTATTATGTAAAAGGGTCCACCCACATTAAGTAGTTTCTATGTAGAGTTAAGTAGCATCTATAATAAACTCAGGAGCAGTTCTATAGTTTCTTTTGTTAAAGGTTCATTTTCATTAAGTAGTTAGTAGTTTCTGTATGTGACTCTGGAGCAGTCTTTTGGTTCCCTTTATTCTGTTACCCCATAAAAACACTGTCCTTGGTTCCCATCTTTGGGTATTCCTAACTTCTTGCTTTGTGATTCCATGAGCTATAGTTCCTCTGCCCTGATTAAAGACCTTATTTCTCCTATATTGATTGTTTCCTTATTTTCCAGGTTAACATGTCAAAAGTAAAATTAGTAAAACCTAATGAACTGACTTTGCTCAATCATATTTTCTTAGTGTGTATTCTTGACCCATGAGAGTGTCTCATCAATCTCAGGCTGTACTATTTTTTTTTTTTTTGGCTTGACCTAAATAGAATTTAATCAGTTGAGCATCTGTCTTGTTCAGCACAAATGAAACACTCAGAAATTTCCCTCAGCATCTATGTATCACAGAGGAAAGTTATGCAGGTGGTCTCAATGATTATAGGTCACATGGTGATTCTTACTTCCTGATGACTAGGACCTAAAAAGAGAGGGTTTCACAGACTTTTGTCTTTACCTAGGCTCTTTTATTAGTTAACACAGCAGATAGGATGGAAGAAATAACTTCCATCTAAGTGAAGTGGAGCATATCTCAAAAAGTCTTTTAATTTTTGTCAATAATAATCCCTGCTGCTAAAGTATCATATATTAGCTGCAATTATAAAAGTGAAGTCAAGCTATTATAAAGAAATTGATATGTTCTTGTTCTATCCTCAACTTGGTTGTTTTCTTCTGGATACCTTCAAGCTTCTCAAATGTATTTCCTAAAATGGGACACACAAAGGTAAACAAAGTACTCTCAATGTAGTCTGACAAGGGCAAAGTGCAGCAGAACAAAAACAGAATCTCATAGTATCTTGCATAATGGATATTTACACAGAAGTTCTATACATATTTGTTTATTTGCTTTTATTCCCAAAGTTACCATGGACAGGTAGGCTCCCCAGGTACTACACAGAAGTCTATATAACTCAAAATGTGCCCTCGGTTAAAACTTGGAACTTGGAACCTGGCATACTTAACACACATTCCCCTCTTCTGAGCCTCAACGTGCCCACATTCCTTGCAGCCATGGTGACATTGCAGGGGAAGAAAGGGAATCCTCCTCTACTCAGTCCCTTCTGTAATAGAACTCCAGTGAAAAGAAATGTGGAAAAGAAATTTTGTCTCTGAGACTTCAGGGGGAGCTCTTCCTCTATCTGAAGCAGGTCAAGGACCTGCCACTGCTTTTCATTTTAATGGGATGCTCCCCAGTTGAGAATTGGTAAATTTATTCTTGGCTAGTAATGACTCATCTTTGTCAGTAGGTGGCAGCAAACCTTACATTATATTATTTCTTTCACTGATCTACAGTAATTTCAACAGAAATCAATACATAATAGCTCTCCAAGGACATCCAGGAAATAGGGATTTCCCCCCAAACCAAGAATTATCCTTAAGCAATCTTGCTTTATTCATTTTCCATCAATTTCTGTACCTTGCTCACTAAATAATCCACCTTAGCAGAACCACAGAATTTAGTTGGAAGGAGCTTCAGAAGCTATCTACTCCAACCCTTACCTAGAGAGGAATCCATTTAAAACATTCCTTAGTTATCAGTCATTCTTGACCTGAAGGGCTTTAGTGATGAGCAACTCATGACCTCCTGGGGGAGCCCTAAGAATTAGGAAGGATTTCTTTGTGTTGAGCCAAAATTTGACTCTCTAATGTTTACCCATTGATCCAAAGAACAACAACAACAACAACAAAGAACAACAGTTCATGTTTGCGAAGTGCTTCATGTGCATCATCTCATTTCATTCTCACCAATGAACCCCTGTGAAGTTCCTGTTATCATCATCCCTATTTGACAGGTGAAGAAAAATAGCCTCATAGATGTTAAGAGATTTGCGCAGGAGCCGGAGGTGAGATTTGAATTTAGATCTTCCTCTCACCAAGTCCAGCACTCTATTCAGTACTCTATCCACAATGCCACCCTAATTTTTTTGGTTCTGATTTCATAGGCCAAAAGGCAAAATAAGTCTGATTTGAAATAAAAACTTATTTAATTCCCTGAAGCCTTTTCTTTTAAAGTCTAAGTATACCAATTCCTTCTACCAATCTTTGGATGGCATGGCTTTGAGTACTTTTGCCTTCCTAATCACCTTCCTTCAGACATGCTTCAGTTTATCAACGTCTTTCCCAAAATACAGCTCCCAGAACTGAATCCAGCATTTCAAATATGATATATACAGGGCAGATGATGGCAGGGTATCGTACCCATTCCTCTATTTACTATATTTCTACTAATTCAGCATAAGACCACATTTGGGTTTTTTTTGTCTGGCATGTCACACTGCTGATTCACATTGAGCTTGCCATCCATTAAAACCCCAGGTTCTTTCTTTATGAACTGGTGTCCTGCCATTTCTTCCATCTTCTACTTGTGCTATTGATTTAAAAAAAATCCAAGTATAAAACTCTTCAATAAACACTTTCAAAAGAAACTTTTTTTTTTCAGTTGCAAAAGTTGGTCATGCACCACAGAGGAGAAACATATTTTGCTAATGGCTACCTCTATATGACCTAGAAGGAGTGAGGTAATGTCACCTAGAAGGAACTTTTTGAAAGGGAATTATACCTACAGCTAAATGGGAAAAGCCCCACTTCAATACAATAGACACGAGAAGTATTCATCATCTTCGAAGAGGAAGATTCTCTTGGTAGTTCATTAAAAGAACTGCCTTTTAAAGAATTAAATGAGTAATGTAGATCATTTACCCTTCAAACCTTGGAGGCAGGTTTGTGGGAGGTGTTCTATCTGCTTTGCTTGGGAAGGGAATCAGAAAGTATAGTCAGTGGACAGACATGGTGATACTAGCTACTTGTATAATTGGGTTGTAATTGAAGCCTCCTGGAGTAGGAAGAACAGTAAGACTATGGTAGGAAAAAAGAAAAGTATTTGTATGAGTAAAGGGTTCATTCAATTCCATGGACCTCTGTTATCTGTTTCTGTTATCTACTTTTCCTCCCAGAAAGAGTAGGGTAGGTCTGATTCTTAGAAAAATCAAGGATCAGATAAAAATTGTTTGTTGGCACCTTTTCACTTTATCTGTAACATCTCCTTACCTATTTCTTGGTCATTTTAGGCAATGATGTTAAGCTCCTTGAAGGCAGAAACTGTCTTTTGCTTCTTTTTGTATCCCCACTCCTTAGCACAATGACTGGCACACAGAAGGTTCTTAATAAATGTTTATGGGACTAAAGTGAAACTGTTGAACCTTTTATAAAACCTTTAAAAGGGCTCATTAAGCTATTAGAGCTAAAAACTACACTAAGACTTTTGGTACACCTTTCATATCTTTTCCTTTCTATTCTTACTGTCATCACCTTAGTTCAAGCCCTCATTACTTTATACTCAGACCATTGTAATACACATCTCTTTATATACCTCTCCTAACTCCAGTTTCTCTTGCATCCAATCCATCTTTTCAGATTTAATCTCCAAAAATACTGCTTTGATCACATCACTTCTCCCTCCTGCTCCAGAAACTAGAGTGGTTTCCTATTCTGTGCAATATTGTCACAGAATGACAGAATTTAGTTTTAAGGGATGCTAGATGTCATCCAACATAATCACACATTTAGTATAGAAATCCTCTCTGTGGAATCTCTGATAAATCATTACCCAGTTTCTGCTTAGACTACCTTCAACGTCAGTCCATTTCATCGTTGGATAACTTTAATTGTTTGAAATCTCATCCTAATTATAAGTACAAATTCATTATTGTGGCAATCATACCCCACTAACAATCTGACATAAATCCCTGTTTCCCCCACAAATAAGCATGTCTGTTGGGTACAGGCAGAACTACCACTAAGACATATGTCACAGGAAGAGCATAATGTTAGGAAGAGGGCTGGACTAATTTATAGTTTAGGACCTTGTTTTCTCAAAGGGAATAAACTGAGTTTATTATGAATTTCATCATTAATAAAATAATGATGATGATGATGAGCTACACGAACACCAAAAATAGCTACTCTTTTAATGAGAGAATATATCACCCTATAATTGGAAACAGGGGTTGCGCTGACTCTTCAGGGAAAGAAGAGACAATAAGATTTGCTATACCCGAGAAGACATCTATCTCACAAAACATAGCTTCCCTCTAGAAATAGACAGCTGTATATACTTCAGAGGAAAATGAAATTCTTCCCAAGTGGGATTTTTAAAGAAGAATCTTTGTTTAGTTATGACTTTAAACTTGTTCTTTCCATGAAAATAAATGAATCCAATTCAACATTTATTGAACACCTAAACTACTACAGAATCAGTGTGGCTCAGTGGATAGAGAACGGGACTTGAAGCAGAGGAGGTCTGGGTTGAACTCCTGCCTCTGACCTAATCCTTACTCTATGACTCTTGGTAAGTTACTTAACCTTTCATTTCTCTAGGCCAGAGGTGTCAAACATACCCAGATCCCAGTGTAGTAGGAATAAGATTAAAACATAATTGGGGGTGGGCAGCTAGGTGGCACAATGGAAAGAGCACTGGCCTTGCAGTCAGGAGAACCTGAATTCAAATCTGGCCCCAGGCATTTTCTAGCTGTGACAATCCTGGGCAAGTCTCTTAATCCTGATTGCTTCCAAAACAAAAACAAAATGTAATTGGGAATTATATAACAAAATAAATAAAAATTCTGTAGAGCATAGATAAAATGATATTTTAGAATTAAATTAATATGTGGCCTGCAGAGGAATCTCCATGCACAATTTAGTGGCCCCTATTTCTGTCTGTTTGACATCACTGCTTTAGATAACTCTAAAACTTTAAGTTGTATAGGTGCCAACCTGCCCCAATAGAGAGAATCACCTCACTAGGTAATCTCCTACCAGTGAAATCACAGGGCTAGTCACTATCTTTTAATCTCATCTCCTTTGTGTAGTGGATAGAATCCTGGGTTTTTGGGAAAGAAGACTTGAATTCTATTCCTGTGTTTGATACCAGTTTTTATGACCATGATTTCTATATGTCCTAGATAACTCTTTGGGGTTATTATTGTTTGTCCTTTGTTCTCAAAGATGACCATGACATAGGGCAGATGATGTCATGACTTGCAGTGAATTGGATGCAATTGAGCAACTCTTTGGGGTATATGAATATTTAAGGAGGACTTCTGTGAGGGCTCCCTGGGCCCTTTTCAGGGCAAACCATCTCAGCGGACGGGCTAAATCAGTTTGAAGGTGTGAAAGGTCACAAATATTTCAGTGAGTTAGGAGGCATGTCTACCCCAAGCATATGAAGATGAGAACAATTTGTTCCAATAGTCATGAAGGCAGCTAAGGAAGGTGCTATGGAATACTCGGTCAGACATTAGACACCAAGGTCACCCTCTGCATTCTGGGCTATCACGAGTGATCCTGACTTTTGTCTTGTCACTGGACCTCAATGATTCTGGAAGAGAGAGTGAAGCTGACAACTTTAAGCAACTCTATGTCACTTAAATCTGATTTACCCATGAATCAAGACATCATGCTGTGATGCCATTGGTCCTCTTTGTAAATGAAGGATAAAGTATGCATAGAATGATTTGTACACACACACATATACACACATTTGGTCATTCCTAGAGAGGGGGAAGGAAGAAAGAAAGGAAAAAAAAGAAAAAAGAAATTTACGTAACTATTATATATTTAAATTGACAGCAAGTTTTACAAAATAGATTTGCAGTTTCATGTGTGATCCTTTTTATTATACTATATTATGGAAATGCTTGTTTTTCCCCATAAATTAAAAATTAAAGAAATAAAAATTTTTGAAAAAACAAAGATGAAAAATACCCAGAAACAAGGGAAAGGTATATAGTGGATGAGAGCAAGCTACAATACATTATAAACAAATAATAGGCAGGGGAATTAGTTGGTCAATGAATGAATTAACAAGTGTTTATTAAGCACTTTCTACATGTCAAACATAATTCTAAATGCTAAAGATATGATGACAGAGGTGAAATAGGCCCTGACTTCAGGAAGTTTACATTCTAATGGGAAAACAAACAAACAAACCCAAGTACCTATATAAGTAAATAAAGGATATGTATGTATTTATAGTGAATATTCTCTCTGTATGTATGCATATATATATATGTATGTATGTATGGAGATACCACCATATAGGTAAACAGAGATACTATAAATATATACACTTATAAAGAGAGTGCAATAGAAATTATATATAAACATACATAAATTTTGTTATATATAATGCATAATTCTATATAAACTACAGAGTGAATTGGGGATAAAATTAAATAGCTTTATATCTATCATATATAAAACACAAATGATATGTAGACATAATTTTATTTAATTATACAAAAATTAAATAATATAAAATACATATTCTGTTGTATTCTATATAGAAATGTGTGTATGTATATATTTATAGTATGCTTATTAAAATGTAAGCTCCCTGAGGGCAGAGACTATTGTAAGCCTCTCCCTTGTGTATATATTTACATACACACAGATATTTATATTGAGAATACCACACATATATATAATATAAAGGTGATACAAATAATATATATTATATGCATTTGTAATATTTGTATAATATAATATATGCTACATTTCTTTGATGGCATTTTTGACAATTCTTCTCCCTTTTACATGAAGGCTATCTATATCTATCCCATAGCTCCTAAGCTATTATCATCCTTCTTCCCCAGAATGCTTCATGATATATATGTATACTCACACCTATATACACATCTATATGTGTGTGTGTGTGTGTGTGTGTGTATACTTAAATATCCATTATATAGCACACAAAATACAGGTATAGATACAAACATATTTGAATATAGACTCACATATAGAGATGACACTATATATGTATATGGAGAATTCTATAAATATGTTTATATATAGACTGCAATAAAATTAAACACATATATGAACAATATACCGACATATACATATATGTGTATATAAACACATAAATATATGCATATTCATATATATATATACACTATATATGTATATATGTGTGTATGTATTATGTAGTTTTAAGGAGGAAGGACAGTAGTAGATTAGTACTTGTGGGATAAAGATAGTCTTCATGTAACAGGGAAAAGAGTTGTAAAGGATATCATCAAAGAAATGTAATATATAATCAAAAAAGAAGATGGAGACCCATGTGTGAAGAGCAAGAGACAATGAGTGAATAGTCTACATACTCTTGAGTATCACTGTGATGTTATGATAACTTGAAGAGGGCTACTATTATATAGGTTGGATTCCTTGTAAGAAATTTACAGGAAAATATGGACAGGGATGCCACATGATGAGGGAATAACATGTTAGAGGGAATACCCACATCTATTAGTTTGTAATCCAATGGAATATTAGAGATTTGGTAGCACTGAGTGCCCTTATCCTCCATTATTTTATCATGTTTCTTTATATTTTCCAACATTTTTTCTTCTGAATGGATTTTGTTATTATGTTTCCTTATCCTATGAAATTTCCCTTTGACAATTTGATTTGTATAGTACAAACTGTGTAGAATAATTATGATAGTTACAACTTTTACTTCATTGGTATAGCCCAGTCATATATATGAAATATCCCTTCAATTGATATAGCATTCTTTTATTAATATAAAGATTGTTTGTAGTTGTATGCATATGTTAGTCCTATGTGGTTTGGTAAATTAAATTCCAGATATTTTGTGTATTTTATTGTTATCTTAAATGTATTTTCCGATCTTTTCCTTCTAGAAGTCATCAGTGGTATATGTAAAAGCTAATGATTTTGCAAATTCATTTTTATCTTGATAATTTACTGAAACAATTGTTTCAATGATTCATAAGTTGATTATGCAGGGTATCATATGATCATCACATGATTTTCCTAAACTGGTAACTTTGCCCCATTTTTGCCTATGTTTATTCCTCCAATTTCTTTTTCTTGTTTTACTATTATAAGGACCATTTTTAGCATGTTGTTAAATATATTGGGGGCAGTAGTAATGCTTGCTTTTCTCCTGACCTTATTAGAAATGTTTCCAGGACTCCCCCGTTTTAAATAATGTTATGTTTGCATATATGCATGTTTTTTAAAAAACATGGACACTTCTCATTTTAGAGAAAAAACTTTTGCGATATTTTAATATGTGCTCTGTTTTTCTAAAAGCTCTTTCTGTCTCTATTGCAAAATGCATAGTAATTTGATTCTATTTTTTAAATTAAAACTCAATTCAATTCAATAGTCAATTCTTGAGGACTGACTATGATGTGCAGGCAAGGAGTTTTGGGTCTACTATGGATAAACGAAATATATAGAAAATATGTACAGAGTAAATGAGATATAGAATAACATAGTAAATAGAGAACCAGGTTTGAAGTCATGCATATTCAGTCTTCTCATTATCTTTGGATTCCAACTTGTCTTCTTATTTAACTTTCTATTAGATTTTGTTAAAATCCAAAAGAGACAAAATGTATCACCTGTAATTATTGTCTTGCTATTCAGGTCTTGTAATTTATTTAGTTTTTTGCTTATGTACTTAGATGCTATGCCAATCCATGCATACACACACACACACACACACATGTATATGTATAGTTAACATGGGTATTTTCCATTATGTATGGTATCTTTAAACATTTTTCTATTTTTCTGTAGTGATAATAACTTTTTTATTGTTACCTTCTCCAAAGTCATGATTATAACTTCTTTTTTGTTGTTGAAAATTTAATTAAAGCATAATAAAATCTGGTCTATTCTCAATAAAACTATATGAAATTTTATGTAATAAATGCATTCCTTGTGTGTAATAGATTGTTGGGTCTTGTTTATGGGCAAGTTCTGTTCATTAACACGAAAGGTTATAATTGTTGTTCTTTTCCCCCAAGTCATGACATAATTATTTTTTAAATTAATAGCTTTAAGTATCTTCAACTTATTTTTCTTGAAACAACCCAATCATCCCAGCATCCTTCCACTCTCTCAGCTATTCATTCCTCCTTTTTTCAAGTCCAGGACTAAATCACAAGGCTTTGTACCCCTCTTTTCTATGTTGCCTTCCAAGCATCTGCAACTTATATTTTATTCATTTCTCTCTTATGCATTACCCTTAGATTCAGATACACCTCCATAGCACAATACCAATTCTCTGTTCTCTTAAAAAAATTCCCTGCTGTATTTTTTTTTTTAATATTTCCCTTCCCCATTCCAGAAACAAGTGTGGTTCCCAACTGCTCCATTTATCCCATACTCCATCTCTTTGTTTAGATGACTTTCACTTGTGATTGCCCCAATTTCAAGACCTACTAAAGCCTGTTCTTGTCCTCTCCTTTTTTTATTACTATTAAGTTCATCTCTTTGAACACCTAAGCCCACAGTTTATTTCTCTTTTGTTCCTTCAGTGACCCATAAATAAGGTGAGGTTTCTGGAAATTATTGGTCTTTTTTCTCCTCTTCCTAGTATGTGAGCAGTATTTCAACTTTTCTGTGGGTGCTTGTGTTTTTTACATTCTCTTTTCTATGCTCATAGTTGTAGTTTACCTTCAGGAGAATTCTGCTTGCATTCTTTTTGCCTTATAGATTTTTTTTTTCATTTTAGTGTGGGCTATTTTTTTTTTCTTTTTGCTTACTCATTTCTTTTGCATGTTGTTCCTCCACCCCTACCTGTGGAGATTTCTTTGTGAAGATTGCTTTCCATTCCATTATTTTCTTGTAGTTCTTTTACTTTATTTGGTATATGGGGCATTTCCTGCTGTTTTGAGGGGATAAAGGGGAGTGAGGCTAGAATTCAATCTCTCACTCAGACATCTAGTTTAAAGTTCCTTACCAAAGGTTTTTTGATAGGTGTGTATCTCCCTTTTGTCAGCACCAAAGTCTATTATCCTGCCATCACTAATCTGTATTTGTGGTTAAGGAAGGTAATTTAGCTCCTGGAAAACTCTGGTGCATCTATCCCAGAATTAAAAGGGTCAGATAATACTACCGTTTACACCTGAAACAATTAAAGTTTCCAAGGAAGTCCTCATCTAAATATCTCTGTTATTTATATGAGAACACCTTGAAACTCTGCCTTGTTTTATCATTTAGTCACTAGAAGGCCATGTCCTTATATCCAAGAAAAGACTGATTATAGGTGACTGGAAGGACCATGAAGAAGTCTCCTATTCCAGACAAAACTTTGCATTTAAAATAATTTATTATAAACTGCCTTTTTCCTGGGGAAAAAAAAAGCATGAGATAGTCTGCACCTCAAACCCCAGTACCAGATCCCTTGTCTTCTCAAATTCCATAATCTCTCTTCCCTCTTCCCTCTTCCCCCTCCCCCTCCCCCAACTACCTAGATTCAGGGCCATTGTTTCCATGGTAACTAATGTACTTTGAAAGGGAGGAAAACAAGAGGAGACTAAATAAAAACAGTTAAGAGCCAACTAACAAATATGAACTAATTATGAGTATGAATTCAGAGGTGGCAAACAAAGGGTATGATTGTGGAATAGGCAATTAAATGCTCATGGTCTTTGTTGAATGAGACCTCATTGCTCTTCTCTTTTACATGGCTCTGCTCACCAAACTCATCATAGCTGTGGATATTTTAGAGTGCCTAGCCCTTTATGCCCTCTTTTATTCTTCTGTCCAATTCTACATTAGGCTTAAAATTTTTAGGGGAAAGAGATGCTGTAGAATAAATCTTGTATCAGATGAATCTTTTCTTCCCATGGGTGGTGTTTTTCCAAATATATGGAAACCTACATTCTATTCCAAATAGATGAACTTTATTATCAACACAGCTTTGCTTGTTTGATATTTAGGTCATAACCATTTTATTTTTCATGATACAGGATGATAAAAGTCATATCCAGTTCTTTCCATTTCTCTGCTATTCTTGAGTAGTAACATTTGAAAAGTACTTTATGATCATTTTTTTTTTACTATCACACCAAATGCTCCTGGTAGCTTCTGTAGGGTAAAACTCATATCTTCCCTCCCAGGAAGCTGTTAAGTTTCCTCTTCCATCAATTTAAAATCAAACATGGATATGAATCATGTAAGAACAGTTTCTATGGGACAAAGAGATAAGGAGAAATTATATTGGCTGGGGTGTGCTGAGCTCCCCAGTGCAAATTATATTCTATATCCCAATAAACCTTACCACAGTGCCCTTCATAAAAGCAAACCTATTTACTAGTTTATTCTCCTAATCCCAAGACAAAAGTGAATCCGCCCTGTCCTTTAACAAACCAAACAGACAGCTCATTCAATTCAATTAGACAAATATAGCATGTATTCATGAGTGCCCACCTGATTGAACCATTGTATCAGAAGGAATCACTTAATTGCCCTAACATGTCTCAGTATTTTATCAGCAAACCCAATTTCTGTATTTTCTTAGCCCTCTCAAATAAATTGGTGTACCGAAGGTTAACATACCATTGACATGAGATTTAGACATTAGGAAATTGAGGTGCAGGAGAGTGAAGTCATAGGATGGTATATCTAATGCTGCAAGGGACCTTAAAAAGCCATTGAATTCATCCCACACCCTCATTTTACAAATAATAGTCCCCTATCTACTTGATCATGCTAACTCGTTTGACCAGATTCTAGTAGAAGAACTGAGGTGTGAACCTAAGTACCCTGGCTTTAAATTCTGTGTTCTCTTCATGGCTCATCCCAGCTATTTCCATTGCACCATCAGGGTATGTTGCTATCTATTTCTTCTCTCCCTTCTAACTCTGACTACTTCTAGTTAGCCCAGGCTAGGACTATGCTTTTTGCCATCTGTGATTACCTACTGAGATCTATTTGATTTGGCCAAATAGAGAGAATCAAAGGGAGGCATATCTAGATGGCATTAGGTCCATGATTTATTTGTTTGATTCTCTACAAAGTGCTACTGATGTATCTGAGAAATTTTTCCAGGCACACTCAGTCTTTGTTGAGCTCAATATCCAGCCATCACCTTCATCTCATTCTGAGCCCTAGCTATTTATATTCTTTCCTTGCTGACTCAGATTTTAAGGAGAATAATCTATTAGAGTCAATAGGTAAACATCATCAGATCTATGAGCAAACTCCATGGTTCAGGTATAATTGCTAAGCTCCATCTCTCTCCCCCGTGCTTACAAAAGAAGCTAATTATGATTCATGATTTAATATAGTTTTTATTTGAATGAGTTGATTGATTAGCTTTCACAAATGGGCTTGCACATCAAATGTTTTGTGTCTTAATAGCTGTGACAAATTATACTCAAAATAATTTTTGTCCAGTTTTCATCCTTATAATGCAACCATATATGTGTGCATGTATATATACACACACATTTAATTGTGTTATTCTCTTTGACTTTAGAGAAGTTTTGCATATTTCACAATGGTGTGGGCTCTGTGTTCATTTGATGGCTATTCTAGGTGACATTGGAAATACTTTAGTGGTGTGAGGAATGCTTGCATGAAAATAGAGTGGCAGGAGATGAACATCAAGTTCAGGCAATGCTAGGTCATCCCATCTGGCAAGAATGTAAAATTTGTAAAGGACAATATTTTGAGAGGTTTGGAAAAGTAGATTGGAACCAGAATGCAGGGGACCTTTAAGGCCAGGTTGAGGATTTTGTATTTTATCCTAGAGCCAATGAAGAGTCACAAAGGACTTATGAAAAATGGAGTGACCTAATCAGATCTATCCTTTAGGAAATTTATTTTGGCAGCTCTATGGACAATGGATTATAGAGGTGAAAGACTGAAATAAGGGAAACCATTTAAGATTTTGATATAACAGTCTAGGTGAGAAGTGATAAGGAAGGACCTGAATTAGGAAGGTGTTTTTGTAAATAAGGACAGTTTGAAAAGATGTTAGGGAAGCAAAATCTACAAAGCTTGACAAAGGTGAGTGAATGTAGAAAGGAAACCAAGAGAGTAGAGGACTGACTTCAAGGCTATGTAGTGTATTTTTTGAACTATCCTCTACTGAAACTTGCACTCAAAGGTTGGATCTTATGGGAGACAGCTCTAAATTTGAGATAATGTTTTGATTTATACTCTTAAAACTACAGATGACAAGCCCCAATGGATATATGGATATATTTACCTACAATAGAGGACACAATTAACTCAGAGCAAAAACATTTACTAAAATAATACTAACTACAAAAACAATTCCCACTCATAATACTTAGGTGCATTCTACCTACATTCAAATACATAGTGTTAATGTAAGGAGTTGGCACACACATAGAGTATAATAGCAAAGACGAAAACACATCAGGCTCATGTGAGATATTTATAATGTATTTTAAAAACCTCAATACAGCATATGAAATTCAGCTTTTGCTACTATTATTATTCCTAGTGGCATTGTATGCTAGCATTTATATTGTTATACAGATTTTTTTTTTGGCTACAGCAAAAATAGTCTCTATGCACATATGTTTAAAGGAGAAAGTATAGGAAGAGTTTAATTTGGGTATCAGAAAGGAGAGTATAGGGTTAAGAGTAATTCAGGTCTTGGAAATTTTCCTATTCTCAGAGTTAAACAATTTGTGAAGATTGCTTCTTAAGGGTTCATTCAATGAAAACATCACAGCCAATCCTCCCACTTTTACTTTTACCAACCAAAGATTCTGTGAATCACCTGAGAAGATTTACTGGAGTGAGGACAAAGTGATTCTCTGCTGCCTCTGGAAAGGACAATTTGCCACATTATTGAGAGTTTTTTAACTCTTGATTTAACTCCTAGAAGCTAAAAAGGAGTTTCAGGCATATACTGAAGGGTCTGTTCCATTCCATTCCATTCTGTTATGTCCTACAAGTGTTGATTATGAGCAAGGATAGAAAGACAAAAACAAAATAATCCTTACCTTTAAGGAACTTAAATTCTGCAGGGGGAATATAAGATGTACCTAGATAAGCAAAAGCAATGCTACACTAACATCTAAGTCATCAGGAAAAGTTGTGTATAGGAAGTGACACTCAAGCTGAGTTTTGGAGACAGGTAGAGATTAAAAAAAAATTTGGTTACCTAATTTCAACATAGATTTCTATAAGTAACAATTAATATAGATAAAGAAAGAAAGAAAAAACAAGGGATAGGAAATAAGGGGAGAATATATATATATATATAAAATATATATAATATACAGAACTAGGTACATATACCTATATCTATATATTTATTTAGTTCAGCAGATGAGAAGCACTGAAGGTTAGTAAGCAGTTGTTCTTCTGAATAGTTATTATGGATCTAGAGGAAAATACTCTACATGCAAACCAGGTAATAGTAATTAATGGCTCATTGTTACATGAACTTTCTCTAACAATTACTGAAAAGGAAATTTTCATTGAACCTTAATAGCTAGTTGAACCCATGGTGATTAAAAGGTCTTTTGTCTTTATTTGGAGGTTTTAACATTCATTAACTTAGATCATCAGAACTCAGAGGTTGGGAGAAAAGCATGTATAAGTTGCTAATATAAGTATTAACTATTTTTATTGTTGTGGTTACTATTAAGATGTACATATTTTGATCCTGATGAAAATGAAGGAATAAAGATAGCATTCTTATTATGTAACATAAGCCACCTTCACTGAGAATTTTCCTCGACATTTTGGCCAAAGGAATGGACAAATCAAAATCTTGGTTATCAGTTGAAGTATACAGTTAATACTATCATAGCAATATCATCTTCTGGAAATTGGGAGGTGGGTTGGTGGGTGAGGATATACCTTTCAGTCCACAAAGTATCTTATACCCCAGTGCTTCTGTTGCTTAATTATAGATGTTAAACTTCAGAAGGAGGAAACTATCTCTATTTTGCTCAGTGCCTAGAATTCCTGACTCCAGGCCTTATCTATTACAGTCTTAGACAGGGGCTAATATGAGTTCACAAGCAATAATTGATAACATCTCTCCTAAGAGGGATAAGTTATAGCAATACAGACTTTCTACAAAAATGCTGTATTTAAAAGAGGTGTGATATAGATATATCAAAAGGCAATGCTATCCTTTAGGGTTCTAGGGAACTATGTTGCCCTTAAAGGACAACATATTGCAACACATGTTACTGAAGGAGACCCTGGCTCCACAAGGGAAATAGCTTCATTTTCTTCAGCCCATGAATCTTCTAAACGTGACTTGGAAGGCATTGCTATGTCCTCAGAGTAATTCTTCATGGTGGTTATTGTCAAATTTGTTTTCCAGAGTCAAGGTCCCAGATTTTTGTCTGGAATCTAATATGATATCTCAAAGCAAAATGGCCTAGGAAGGTAAGCTATGTTCAACTGGATGCCTTGGTTAATTTCTATATAATTTAGTCCCTTGTGAATAACTCAACTTTTTTTTTCTTGAATTGCTGATGAAAAATATGCTTTCCTTTAGTACTTGGAATTGGAAATATTCCTTCATGTTATTTTGACTTGAAATCAACACAAATGGTTCCTAATAGTGGTGGTTCTCTTGTTTGATTGAATATTAGGACTGAGAGGTTGCCATAGAAATGAATAAGACCCTTGAAACCTTTTGAGTGTCAGAATGGTCTGGAGTTCTACGCAATTCTTGGATTTCAAGAATTATGTTCCTTTACTTTGAGTGATAGATACAAAGTGATATTTAATAAAAATAAATGCTTTATACACAATAAAATTCCCTGGTTCAGAATAATTTTGACTCCTGCTTTTATATCTGTCACTGAAATTAATGACTATAAACTTGTAGCTATTTACAATGTGTGTATGTCTCTTCCCCAGACACCACTGAAAACCAAATTTAGTAAAGACTATAGTATCTTTCAAAAGGAGAACAAGAAAAAGAAAAAAAATGTCTTCCTCTCATTTGGTCAGTGAAGTAAAACTTTTGACCCAAGCATCAAACTTAGTCTATTACTGACAACATTACATTTATGGAGAATTTATCATGTCAGCCAAATGCATCCATGCTTCCCTGTTGGGTAGACAGCTACCATCTGCTTTTGGAGACCAATATTTCACCAAACACTGAAAATTAGGAGCCCACCTGTTCCAGTGCTTGCTTTAATATTGGAAGGATCTATGATTTGTTGGCATGGGCACTCTTGTCCTTGATATAGATCATAAAAGCTCTATAATATGGCAAACAGTAATATGAAGGCTTCCATGGCCCCAAAATTCATCACCCCAAAGTGTGCCAGGTATTGAAAATTGCTGAGCTTAGCCTGACTCATCATCTGATTACAGATATATCATCAACCTGTCCTCAGGCCTGTACTTGAACCTCTCCACAGGCATAGCATTCCAGAATCCAGGGTTCCAGCATTGCAGAAAGATTTTACTGGGGGGCTTAGTCCATTTTTCTAGCATAAAGGGAAAAAGAAATTGCACTCTAGCTATATTTAAATGCACCGGACTTCCAGATATAACTCATAAATGGTAAAAAGTATTCAGTCCATTAGTCAACAAGCATTTATTAAGCACCAATATGTACCAGGCACTGGGCTAAGAACTATAGATTTTTTAAAAAGGTGAAAACATGGTTTTTACCTTTGAGGAGCTCATAAGCTAAGGAAGAAGACAATGCAAAAATAGACATTGTTAGGTGTAGTGAATAGAGTCAATCCTGGAGTCAGGAAGACTCAATTTCCTGAGTTCAAAATCAGCCTTAGACACTTACTAGCTATGGACCCTGGGCAAGTAACTTAATCCTGTTTGCCTCAGTTTCTCACATGTAAAATGAG
Organism: Dromiciops gliroides; assembly: GCF_019393635.1. Classification (NCBI taxonomy): domain Eukaryota; kingdom Metazoa; phylum Chordata; class Mammalia; order Microbiotheria; family Microbiotheriidae; genus Dromiciops; species Dromiciops gliroides. Next base: position 251,709,918 of record NC_057862.1, read on the forward strand.
CTGGAGAAGGAAATGCCAAAGCATACCAGTATCTTTACCAAGAAACTCCAAATGGGGTCGTGAAAAATCAGACATGACTAAAACATGACTGAAGGACAAAATATGTATATACCTATGGACATATACATATATTTACAAAGATGTATAGGCACATATAAGCATACATATATACATATGTGTCTATATATCTACATAGATAGACAGATGGATATACAATATAAATAATGGGAGATGATCTAACAAGGAAGGCACTAGCAGTGGTAGTGGTGGTGGTGAGGAAGGCCTTCTGCAGTAGATAAGCTTTGAATCACGTCTTGAAAGAAGCCAGGGTATCCAGGAGGCAGAAGTGAGGAGAAAGAACATTCCAGGCATTCAGGACAGCCAGTGAAAAAGACATTTTGAGAGATGGAGAATTGCATCAGAAGAACAGTGAGAATGACAGTGTCAATGTTGTTGGATGGTAGAGTACATGGTAGATTATATGACTGAGAAAGTAAGAAGGGACTTTAAAATTGTCGAAAGCCTTTAAAAACCTGACAAGTTTTATATTTGATATTATAGGTAAAGGAACTACTGGAGTTCACTGAGTGTATGTGTGTATGTCTGTGTGAGAAAGAGAGAGAGAGACAGAGAGAGACAGACAGAGACAGAGAGACAGAGAGGGAGACAGAGAGAGACAGAGAGACAGAAAGAGAAAGAGGCAGAGAGACAGCAAGAGAGAGAGAGACAGACACAGAGACAGAGAGACAGAGAGACAAAGAGACAGAGAGACAAAGAGACAGAGAGACAAAGAGACAGAGAGAGAGAGAGATTGTCAGATCTTTAAGAAAATCAGTTTTGCAGCTGAGTGGAGGATGGAACAGAGAGGCAGGGAGAGAAATCAGCATACTGTTGTGATAGTCAAGGTATGAGGCACTGGGGGTCTGTACAATATGGTGTAGCTGTGTGAGAAGATATTACATACAAGAAATGTTGTGATGATAGGAATCACAAGACTTGGCAACTGATTAAATATGTGGGTGAGTGCAAGTGAGGAATCAAAAACAACACTGAGGCAGGTAGAAGAATATGCGTTATAGTGGTGAAAGATTAGTAGGGGAAGGAGAGAAAGGAATCTGAGATTTGGAACTGTTGCTGGGAGAGCATTAAAACTCTGTTTGTTTCCAAAGGCCATTTATTTATAAAACATACCTGCTTGCTAAAATAGCATTTTTGCAGTAGTCGGGCAGAATGGTGCAACATGAACAACTGATGGAAATAAAATCAAAGGACCAGTCAGTCAGTCAGTCAGTAAGCATTTATTAAACTCCTACTACATACCATATACTATGCTAAGCACTGAGGATAAAAAGAAAAACAAAAGACAGTTCTTGCCCATGAGAGGCTCATAGTCTAATGGGGGAAACAATAACCAAACAATTATGTACACACTATATACAGGGTAAATAGGAAATAATCAACAGGTGGAAGGTACTAGAATAAAGTAGATTGGGAAAGCTTCCTGTAGAAAGTAGAATTTTAGCTGGGAATTAAAGAAAGCTAGGGAAGCCAGAAGGGAGAACATTATATGTATGGGGACAGCTAGAGAAAATGCCCAGAATCAGAAGATGGATTATGTTTGGGGTCAGTGTCACTAGAATGAATACTTTGTGGTGGGATATAACGTGTAAGAAGGCTGGGAAAGTGGGGGGTGACTAGGTGATGAAGGACTTTTGAACACCTTTGAACCCCAAATTTTACATTTTATCCTAGATGTGATAGGGAATCATTGATGTTTGCTGAGTAGCAGGGGAGGGTGTGACATGTTTGTACATGTGTTGTAGGAAAATCACTTTGGTGGGCTGAGTGGAGGATTAACTGGAATGAGGAGAGACATGGCAGGTTTGAGAAGATGAGGGTGGTGGGAGTATCAGAGAAGAGAATAAGGCATGTTTGAGAGATATTATGAAGGTTAAATTGATAGGCCTTAGAAACAGATTGGATATGGAGAGGTAAGAGATAGTGAATCACTGGGAATGACACCTAGGTTGTGAACCTGGGGTACTGAGAGACAATAATACTGACAATAATTAGGAAGTTTGGAGAGTTTTTTTTGTTTGTTTGTTTTGGAAAAGATAATGAGTTCAGTTTTGGACACGTTGAGTTTGGACATGTCTTCAGGACATACAGTTTGAGATATCTAATAAGCAGTTGGAAGGGTGAGATTGGAGGTAAGCAGAAATAAAAGTTCATGAATAGAGTTGAGAATCATCACTATAGAGAAGATAATTCAGTCCAAGGGAGTTGATGAGACCACCAAGGTAAATAATACAGAGGGAGAAGAGTGTTCAGAACAGAGCCCTGTGGGACACTCACAGTTAGCAGGCATGATCAAGATGAAGATCCATCAAACAAAATTGAGAAGAAACAATCACGTAGGTAGGAAGAGAACCAGGAGAAAGTAGTGTCACAAAAATCTAGAGAGAAGAGAATATCAAGGTGGAGAGGGTGACTGACAATGTTAAGACTATAGAGCAATCAAGAAGGATGAGGAAGCTAGATTGTAGAGTTAAGAGAATGAGAGAAGAGGAAGTAGAGTTCTAATCCCACTTCTGCTACTCCCTACCTGGGAGACTTCAGAAAATTATTTCAATTCTCAAGGCTCAGTGTTCTTAACCACAGAAAGAAAGATAGGAACTAAATTGTCTCTAAGTTTCCTTCGAGCTCATAAGGTCCAAACCCAATGAAAATTCTCTATCAAAAATCAAACAGCAGGGGCAGCTAGGTGGTGCAGTGGATAGAACACTGGCCCTGGATTCAGAAGGACCTGAGTTCAAATCCAGCCTCAGACACTTAACACTTACAAGCTGTGTAACCCTGGGCAAGTCACTTAACCCCAATTGTCTCAACAACAACAACAAAAAATCAAACAGCAGTTCAGTTGAGGTTTTACATGTTTTATGCATGATAGCAAACTCTTTTCAGAGAGGAGAATGATAGGGAGCCTCTGAAAGAGGCTGAATTTTTTCCATAGGTTTCCCATGCCTTGGCATTAATCACTCAAATGTAATTTATTAATATAGATTAGACCACACTGGTACTTGAAATAACCTGGTGACATGACTCCCTAACTGAAGGTCTCCATTCTGATAATGTTGTGTTCCACATTATGGAAGATACTGAATAAATCATCTGGAAGAGATAGCAAACCCTTTGTTAGTATAAATACTGGGGCAGCTTTTTCATCTAGAAGAATGTCAGATAAACAAAAGTGCTTTGTTGTACTTTGCTCTCTGCTCTCAGTATCCCATGGTACGAGGTTTATTGTAACTGTATCCAAAAAAAAAAAAAGGTCACTATGCACTTAAGGGGATATTTATGAATACACCTTCCTTGAGCTTTTCTGAGAATATCAGTCTGAGGGGAATGCACTTCATAACTCAGAGCAAATTTTAACTCTTTGCCAAAAGTAAATAGTTTCTCTCCTTCATCTGTTCTGTTCATGGGATTTATTGCTGAAAGGGATTTTGGAGTTTGTCTAGCCTAACACATTCACTTTACAGATGAGGAAACTGAGATTTCCCCAAATAGGATCATAGTTCCAGAACCTGAAAAGACTTTTTAGGAGACATCTAGTGTGACTCTCTTCCCCCTCATTTTATAGATGAGAAAAATGAAGCTCAGCTCAATGAAGTGACTTGTCCAAGTGTCAGTGAGGACCTAAAATTAGGTCTTGTGGCCTTCAAATTAAACTTTCTACTGTACCACACTGCCTTTAAGAAGTGAAGTAACTTGCCCAAAGATATACCAGTAGTAGGAGAAGAATGGGGATTTGAACCAAAATAGTGTGTTGAAACCAGTACAACTACCACCCTTGTGTAGGCCCCCAATACTTCATGCCTTGTCTACTGCCTCGAATCTTTCCCCACTCTAATCCATCTTCCCCATAGGTGTCAAATTGACCTTCCTGAAGTTCAAGTCTGATCAAGTCACTCCCTCTCTACTATCCCCACCCCCCATTCAATAAACTCTGGTAGCTCCCTATTGATTCTATTGTTCAGTTCTTTTCAACCCTTTGTGACCCTATTTGAGGTTTTCTTTGCAAAAATACTGGAATGGTTTGCCATTTCCTTCTCCAACTCATTTTACAAAGGAGGAAACTGAGGGAAACAAAGCTAAGTGACTTGCCCAGGGTCACATAGCTAAGTGTTTGAGGCCAGATTTGAATTTAGGGAGAGGAATCTTCCTGATTCCAGGTCTGGTGCTCTATCCACTTTGGGGATCAATTATAAAATCTTCTGTTTGGCTTTTGAAGCCCTACATAGCCTGGCCTCTTCTTATGTTACAGTTATCCAGGCCCTTTATTGTACTCTATGATCTAGTGATATGAGCTTCCTTCCTTTTCCTCCCACAGGACACCCTGTCTCCCAACCCCAAGCTGCCACCCATGCTTGGTAGTCTCTCCTTTCTCATCTCCATTTCCTACTTTCTCTGGCTTCTTTCAAGTGTCAGCTAAAATTCTATCTATTACAAGAAGCTTTCCCTAGGTCTCTTTATTTTTAATGCCTTCCCTCTAAAATTGTCTTCAGTTTACTCTATATCCTATTTGTACACAGTTTGTATGCTATTTCCCCCATTAAATTGTAAGCTGGAGGGCAGGGATTCTTTTTTACCTTTCTTTTATCCCTTGCACTTGTACTTGGCACATAGCAGGAGCGTAATAAATCCTTATTGACTGCATTTCAAAAGACCTCCACTTGTAAATATTCTGTTTGATAACAATGCAATTTATATCTATAATCTGATGTAGTGTTATTGATAGTAGTGGTGGTAAGGAAAGGTGGGGGAGTTTCTGTAATTATAGAGACTTCTATATTCAGTGCTCTTATATTCCTAATTCCATTTCTTCTACTTAACTAACAGTGCTTAAATCATTAAAATGTTTTATTCATATAGTTCACTATGTTCAAATTAAAAGGACAACTTTTCACTACAGTTAGTCACCTGGGATTTCTTCTGTGTGATGATTACGTTCATTAACAGATCACAACTCCCCTATAACTTAGTGCTATGGCTGAAAATATTTATCCATTTTATAGGCATTCTGGTGATTAACCTAGCCTGGTCTTCCCATGTCAGACATTGCTAGATCTGTTCTTGAAACCTTTACAGCTTGTTGGGACCTGTGAAAGCTTGTAATCCATTTTATGTTAATAACCCAAGATCATGTCCTTGCATAGGAAAGAAAGAAAAAACAATACTCTAATAAAAACTCAAGGATGCCCAAGAAATAGCATGTTCTGATCAATCAGTCAATTAACATTTATTATTACTGACAACTTTCCAATTCAGCTCCATTTGGAAATATTATTTTTATAACAATGTAATTTGTATCTATAATCTTGACATGCCTCCCAAGTGCCAGTTACTATACTAGGTGCCAAGTTCTGTGAAAGCAAAAAGATCAGACAATCATATAATGTAAATTATTCTAATGGGGTATGTAAAAACCTAAATTCTCTGAAGTTTCAAGTGAACTACGGGTTCCTAATTTGATGTTCCTTTTATAGCTCTGTTGTTTGTTGTTCATCCTTCACTTTTAAGGAGGACCAATGGCATCATGGAGTGATATATTGCATTACTCATGAATTGGATTTAAGTGAGGGAAAGTTGTGCAACCAACCTCACTCTCTCTTGAAGTCACTGAAGACCACTGGGAAGACAAATGTCAGGATGACTGGCAATGGCTTGGAATACATTGGATATCCTTGGTATCTCTGATGTCTGACCAAACTCTAAGACCCTGTAGTGCCTACTTCAACTGCTTTCATGTCCAGAGCTGAAAGATGTAGTTTCTCAGCCAGGAAGTCAACATCACTAAATAAAAGACTATATGTCATGCGGTAAGGTATAAGAAAACTTGAAAAGTAGGGAGGGCTAGGTTAGTAAGGGCTTTGAATTCCAATAAATACATAATTTTGCATTTTGTCTTGAAGGTGATAGGGAGCCACTTTAGTTTGTTGAGTAAAGAGATAACATGGTAGAACCTGTGATTTAAGAGAATCACTTTTGTGGCTAGATGGAGGCTAGATTGGAGTTGGTTAATAAGTTCAGAACCATAAGGTTTGAGCTGGTTTTAACCACAGGAAGTAATTACTGGAGAAGTAAAATTTGAGAGGCAGTACTAACTTGTATTGAAATTTGTAAGATATTTTAAGAGGAACATCTAAAGATGCCTGCAAGTAATCAGAGAAGCAAATCTACTAAAGAGGAATCCCCTGCAGAGCTAGCCTAAGAATGAGACCTATTCTGGAATGTCCAACAGATGTTTACAGAGATCAGTAAACTACATGGGACATCTGGGATCTAAGATAAAATGTGTTGATTAAATGGACATTGAGAGTGGGTTACTAAAATACAAAAAAATGATGTTAACTAATACTGGAGTCATTATTTACTACTCACTTTTATTTCACTATATATACTCAGTTCTCTCAGTTTTCTTGGTATCATGTGAAAATCTCCCTCTAAAATTAGTACACGTTTTAGATATTCTCACTATGGCTTGTACTATGGTTAATGATTCTTATTGTTCTTGCATTAGCTAGTTAGAAAAAAATGACAGGGACAAAAAGGGGAAAATTAAGAAAATCAAATGATTCTAATTCCATTTTGTAATTGATTCTATTCTGTATCACCCCAAATATGTTGCAAAATTGCTTTCTTTTTCACTGAATTTAGGTCAGAAATTTAACTAGCCTGTAATAAGTTAAGTTCAGAAATACAATCCTCTTTCGAATTACTAAAGGTCATTGATTCTTTTTTTTCCCCAGGGCAATGGGGGTTAAGTGACTTGCCCAGGGTCACACAGCTAGTAAGTGTCAAGTGTCTGAGGCTGGATTTGAACTCAGGTCCTCCTGAATCCAAAGCCAGTGCTTTATCCACTGCACCACCTAGCTGCCCCCGGTCATTGATTTTTTCTTCACCTCCTTTGGGGTAGGGTAGAAGAATTGTGTAACAACTGTGGTAATTCTTTTGTTGGTTATGTGTGAAGGTGAACCAGGCCATCTTTTACCTCAATTTTTACCCAGCTTCTAACTACTAAATGGACATTGGTCCTCTTTGAGAACAAAGGACAAACAACAACAACAACATTTTCCCTACTTGTGCTTGTATTGCCATTGTGAATTGCATCTCTAATGTAACTCATTGTTGAGCTCCTCTTCTTTCCCCATGATAATGGAACCACTGGTGTACCACTCAGGGAGCCTTGTGGAAGATACTATTAGAAGGAATGTATGAGCATGTTACAAGGGGTGGAGTTTGTACAATGGGAGCAAGAGGGTGGGAACATAACCTTGAGTAACATGACGATTGTAAAGAGCAAAAAGCAATTCTATCTCATGGGAAACCTTGTACATGACCCTGGGCACTATGGCTTCTTAGTTTTTTTCTATAAAATATTTGGCCTGGCCTAAGGCTGGCATATAGATCTGCCACTGTCTTGCCACCATGTAGAACTGGGCTTATGAGTAAGCTCTCCTCTATAACCTTTTTACTTCTATGCTTGGGTGGACTGCCCCTATCCTTTGGTATTTCAGTATCCTCTCAGAGATGGGACCATCCATCTTGATGGGTGGCATTGATCTAGAAGGTGATGTTTGAGCTGTGTTTAGAAGGAAGAGAGGTATTTTATGAGTCAGAGGTGAGTAGAGGGGACATTCTAAGCATAGGGGTATGTCAAGTGGAAAATTCAGAGACTGAAGCTGGAGGGCTATGTATGAGGGAAAGAGAAAAGACTCATTGGCCTTATTTCAGAGTATGGGAGAGGGCATAATCTCCAATGAGTACAGCCCTTTCTGTGTAATTATGTGCATAATCTTTTTTTTTTTTTTTTGGTGAGGCAATTGGGGTTAAGTGATTTGCCTAGGGTCACACAGCTAGAAAGTGTTAAGTGTCTGAGGCTGGAATTGAACCCAGATCCTCCTGACTCCATAGCCAGTGCTCTATCCAGTGCACTACCTAGCTGCCCCTGTGCATGATCTTAATGTATACATGAGAGACTTTTTTTTTGAGGAGAGCTGGGGAGAAAGAAGTGAGGTTCAGTTCTGCAATTTAATCAATGTGAAATTCCTTCTATCAATACAACTCAGGAAATTCATCTGCAACTTATAGTCTCAGAGAGTTGTTTGGGATTTGTTTGGGACAATTGTCTCAGTTTACCCAAATAATTCAAGGAGACCACCAAGTCAAGAAGAGTAAGATTTATTTCATTCTCATGAGAATGGGTGACCCCATGCAAGGGATGAGGAGCATGCTAATGAGCTCATGAGTTGGGTTTTTAAGGAAGCTTTGGGGGGGTCCCCTCGTGCACAGGGTGAGCTCACAATCTAACATCCAATCCTGTCTCATACAATATGCATGTTCAGTGTGTGATCATGGTATGGATGCATGCTCAGCTACGTCCAAGAGCTGGGGGAAAGGGGAGGGGAAAGGGTGAAACCACTCCACCCATGTAAAGAGGGGGCAAGAGGAAAGAGGAGAGAGATGGTACCAGGAGCTGGTACTGGTAGCTAGGGATTAGGAATGCAAGAAGGGAGAGGTAGTATCAGGGTGGGTCTGTGCTAACAGAGGAGAGCTCTCCTGCTAGGTCATAGAACAAGGGGGGAGTAAGAGGTATGTTGTAGCAACAGAATGGCTAACAATAACAAGGACTGGGGGCTGGGTACTTTCCAGACCTCATCCTCAGAATCTGAACTGACTCAAGTCCACCATATCCCACTCAGGAGTCTTGTGAAGTCCAGTGTGGTCATACAACTAGTATGTTAGTGGCAGTATTTGAACCCAAGTCTTCCTGACTTCAAGGATATTTCTCCATCTACTTCTCCCTGCTACATTTGGCTTTACTGTACCAATTATCTCCACTTTTTTGGGAGGCAATCAACAGATGATAAATAATAACAATAATAGCATTTAAATAGTCCTTTAATGTTTACAAAGTATTCTACATATATTGTCATTTGATCTTCACATTTGATCCTCATCTTCCTGTGAGGTAGCTGCCTATTATTTTCCCACTTTAGTGATCTAAGAGTGGTGGAGGTTAATGACTTATGCAGGGTCACATAGCTAAGTCAGTATTTGAGGTGACCCCAAGTCCAGCACTCTTTTTACTGTTGAAGGTTTTATACTTTCTACAACTCTTAGACAATAACTCTTAGTTGTGACCATATGTATACTGTTTCCTACAGAAATCTGCTGCAGGAAATGTTGATAATCAGGGTCAATACATTTGCCTTTTTTCCTATCACCCATTGTTCCGGAGAGTTCACTCACTGGAAACATGTAGGTTGCAACTGTACATAGTACATTCAACTGATCTTTATTTACTTCTAAGTGGATGTTGATTTTGACTCTTTCTTTAATTAGCTAATGGCCTAATCAAACACAGACAGCTTATTCTTACAAGGCACCCACATCAGTAAGCAGCAATTTTTTTCTAAGATATAGTCAATTATTTACATACATATACATACATGCATACATACCAACACACATATATATTTGAAATAATGTTTTGTTCAGTCATGTCTGACTCTTTGTCACCCCATTTGGATTGTTGTTGTTGTTGTTGTTGTTTTTTTGTCAAAGATACTGGAATAGCTTGCCTTTGCCTTCTCCAGTTAAATTTTACAGATGAGGAAAGTGAGGCAAACAGGGTTAAGTGAATTGCCACACAGCTAGTAAAGTATCTGAGGCCAGATTTGAACTCAGGTCTTCCTGACTCCAGCCTCAGTGCTCTATTCACTGCGCCACATAGTTGCCCCACTGTAATGTTGTTTAATGTTTGCCATATCCTGAACTTTCTATCTCTCTTTTTGAAAAAAAAAAAACAATTTTATATAGAATTGAACAATTTGAAAGCCCTTAATCCTCTTTAATTTATTAAACTGAAACCACATTTTCCAGCATACTTTTCTTCATCTTCCTTTGTGCCTGCCTTCACAATGAAGTCACTGAGTGGTCCTTAGTTCGGAGGAGCTTGTTAAGTTCCTCATGGGGCTTCTTTACCAGGTCATATTCTGAAATAGGCACTGGCACACAAAAGAACAGCACAATTAACTTCTTGATGGCTCTTATGGGCAATTTACTGCAAGTCAAGGTGCCTAAGTGTTCCATGAAATGATGCTTCTTGCTGCCTTTAGGTACACTATGAAACCAATTTTGTCAACTCCTTTGTTTTGCCTTTCCAAGAAAAACCTATGAGCTGACCTTTCATCTAGGTGTAATTTGCTTTTGTCTTCTGGTTTTATTTATCATGAGGGTATCAATATTAATTTGATCCTTTTTTTCTAATGCTGTGTTAAGTTTTTCACTCTTATTTAGCCTTACATTTATACCAACATGTTTATTTATAGATGATCTAAAAACTGTGTGATCCTTTTGCCCCCTTTTCTGCTACTCAACCACTATCTCAATGAAAGTGGAAGGCTAGGTGGAGCAGTGGATAGAGTGCTAGGCCTAGAATCAGGAAGCCCTGAATTGAAATTCAGCCTCAGATATGTACTAGGTGGGTAACCCTGGGCAAGTTACTTAATCTCTGTCTACCTTAGATTTCTTAACTTTAAAATGGGAATAATAATACCACTTATTTTTCAAGATTATTGTGAGAATCTAAAGAGATTATAAGGAGGCAATTAGGTTGCACAATGGATGGAGTAAAGGGACTGGAGTCAGAAAGACTCAATTTCCTCAGTTCAAATCTGGTCTCAGACATTTACTCTGTGACCCTGGGGCAAGTCACTTAACCCTGTTTACCTCAGTTTCCTCATCCAGAAAATGAACTGGAGAAGGAAATGGCAAATGAGTCCAGTATTTTTGTAAAGAAAACCTCAAATGGGGTCATGGAGAGTCAGACAAGACTGAACAGAGCATTTATATATATATATATATATATACATATATATATACACACACACACATATATACATATACATATATACACACACATGTATATATGTATATGTATATATAAGTATGTGTGTGTATGTATATATGTGTGTATGTGTGTATGTATGTGTATATATATATATATATATATATGTGTATATATATATATATATATATATATATATATGTATGCATGCATGCACAGAGGAGCCCAGCCATGGATAGCTAGGTGGTAGGAGCTGCTAAGTGGTGCAGTGGCTAAAGCAGGAGGACCTGAGTTCAAATCTGGCCTCAGACACGACACTTACTAGTTGTGTGACCCTGGGCAAGTCACTTAACCCTCATTGCCCCCACACACACACACAAAAGAGATCATGAGGGGCCCAGCCAGATCAGTATTAGGCTGACTTGAATGAAGATTAAGCAGTGTTAGGAGGAATTGCTTGCTGGTCCCTATCCTTGAAATGGTGAAATATTCTTGTTATAATAGTGATAACAAAATGCCTTATCACATTGTTGTTTATTTTTCTTTCTATTTTATCATAACCTGATGCCTATTATTTCCCTCATTTTATCAATAATTAAATCATCCAAATGCATAGCAAATTACTGATAGAGCCAGAACTGAGGCCTATCATCTCATAGTTTTAGTCGCATTCAATATCCTCTAAGGGCTGGTGAGTACAGAAAATACTGGGAGAATTTGCTCACATTCTATACAGGAATGACCTGTCTAATGCCACTGATCAGTATTGTAATAGTATGCTAGGCAAATCATTTTCTTGGGATCAGGTAATTTGTTAGGAGCAATGCTATAAATTTTCATCTTAGGTAATTAGCTTAAATTATTTGTAGGGTTTTGTGATGTTATTACTTGATGTTAGGTTTTGGGTATGATGCATTAATATGAAAGTAAATTATATGGGACATGTACTATTCTTCTATTATGCCCATTTATGAATCTTGGTATTCAGTTTACCTTTTCCCCCTCCTTTTAACAGAGAATCATTATTAATACTTTAGCATAGTACCTGGAACATAGTAGGAACTTTATAAACATGATTGATTGGTGGCAATATAGTGGTTTCTTCAGTTTGTTTAAGACAACCACTACTCAGCCTTTCCTTGTGTTTGTCTGGTTTCCCTCCCATTCTGTATATTGCCCATAATGGGTTTCAAATTGGAGTTGACTGGACAGACTGATGTACTATGGCAGGTGACTAATAAAAAAATAAACCCTTGAGGGTCTTTTTGACCTTATGATTCCAGAAAAATAATATCAACTTAGTGTATGATACTAATAGGACAAATAGAATTTATAGGTAATAACCAAAATAATATGGCTTATAGTCCCTTACATATTATGTAAAGGATGCCTATTCTGCTTACATTTCATTTTGTTGTATCAAACCCAAAGATGGTTTTATTTATGGTTCACTATTTTATTTCCAATATCAGAGGCATAACTAGGAATATTTACACTGAGACAAAAAAAAAAATCAGAGCAGTTAGATGGTACAGTGGATATAGTACTAGGCCTGGAGTCAGGAAGATTCAACACCATGAGTTAAAAATATGACCTCAGATAATTACTAGCTGTGTGATCCTAAGAAAATTATTTAATCCTGTTTGGCTCAGTTTCCTCATCTGTAAAATGAGCTAGACAAGGAAATGGCAAAGTGCTCTAGTATCTTTGCTAAGAAAACCCCAAATGGGGTCATGAAGTGGTTGACATGACTGAAAAGAATCGAACAAATACAACAACAAAATCTACCTTCAGTTGGGGCAAGTTGGAAGTAAAGAACAGACTTTCACACACTAGCATGGAATAGGGAAGAGGGATTTGTACATCATCTGATAGCTTCCAACACATTCCAATTATCATTTACTATATGCAAAGCAAGAGGAAACCTGGCATAGTAGATTAAGAGCCATTTTCAGATTCAGGATGGTGGAAAAGGTGGGACTAGAGCATAAATTTTCATAGAATCACATAATTTGATTGGAAGAGTCTTTAGCTATCTTCCTACCTCAATGTGTCAGGTGATTTCTAAGGGGGTAGCACAAGGATCTTCCCCTGGTCCTGGGCTATATGAAGCCATAGATGCTATGCTCATCAAATTTGCAGATAATGCAGAATTGTGAGGAATAGCTAAGACACCGGGTGGCAAAATCAGAATCCAAAAAGATCTTGACAAAAATCATAGCACTGACTCTAATAAGATGAAATTCATAGGGATAAATGTAAAGTCTTGAATTTGGGCACCAAAAATCATCTTCACAAGTACAAGTTGAGATGGGGAAGGGCATAGTTAGATAGCACTTGGTCTGAAAAAGATCTGAGTGTGTTGCTGGGTTGCAAGAATAATATGACTCATCAGTGTCATGTGGTAGCCAAAAAAAAAGTCAAGGTAATTTTGAGCTGTATAGAGAGACATAGCTTCCTAGGACAGGGAACTGAGTTGCATTCTACTCTGTCCCAGACAGACCCCATATTAAAACCAATATTCAGTTGTGGGTGCCATAATGTAAGAAAGTAATTGATCAAATGGAAAGAATCTAGAGGAGGGTCACCAGGACAGTTTAGAGCCTTGAATATATTTCATAGCTAAGATGGGCTGGAGCCAGTATAACCAATTGTTAAATTTTCAGTGTGTGCATTTACACCTCAAATCAACAAATCCTAAAAGTCAGGACTTGATTTATTTATTTGTCTAGACTTAAAGTGATGGAGAAAATGTTAACAATGGAAATTAAACTTCAAAGGATGTCATGCTTACACTGCTTCTCCTTTATATGTAATTGTCTTATAAATATCATGACTTTTGTTTCGCCACTGGAGTTCAGAGATTCTGGAAGAAAGAATGAGGTTGATGACTTTGAGCAATCCTGCCTCAATCAAATCCAATTATTCATGAGGAGGTCAAGACATCATCTGTGATGTCATTTGTCTTCTTTGGAAACAAAGGATTAACAACAACAATAAAAACAGCAGCCAAGCACTGTGCTAGGTTCTGGGCATACAATACAAAACTGAGGGGGATATGATAGAAAATGGAGGCAGACCCAGCCCACAGGTAGCTTGCAACTGATAAGAGGCCACAATATACAAGGAATTGCCAGGCAAGGGAGATTTGGTTGTAGAAGGGTTGTGAAGGAGAGTAGATTGTCATCACCTTTCCAATAACAATAGTTATGGGAATTATTTTTCCCAGATTAAGAGTAAGAAGTAGAAAAAGAAGTGGGGGAGGCATGTGTATGGAAACAGGGCATATAGCAAGATGTCAATGTTGGGTAAATCCTGGTCTCTTGGTGGACTGGGTTAGATGGGAAATGTGCTCTGAAGCTGCCTGAACATAGTGTGTTGTGTTGGTTTTCATTCATGTATCCAACAATCAGGATAGCTCAGCCCCAGCTCAGATATGGAGTCCCAAAGATGAGAGGATATCTATATATCTCTATCATCTCCATCTCCATCTCCATCTCCATCTCCATCTCCATCTCCATCTCCATCTCCATCTCCATCTCTATCTCTATTTCTATCACCTCTATCTCTATCTCTATACACCACATTCTGCAAACAAATGTTCTACTAGCTGTTCTCAGAACATATCTTTCTCTTTTCTTTTATTCTTTTGCTTTGCTTCTCCTCCCATCCAGAATGCCCTACTTCCCATCCCACTCCTCTCTCTCTCTCTCTTTCTCTCTCTCACACACACATACACACACCAATATTTGCCTTTTCTGACAATTTCTACTCAGGATTAATCCCATTCTCTGAGTTTCTCAATAAACTTCATCCTTTGACCTTATCTTACAGCATTTATCATGTTCTACCTTGTTTTATAGTCTTTTATATACTTTTCATCTCCTCTAGAAGAAACTTCTTGTGGGCAGAAAACATGCCTTACCTTCTTATCCTACTCAGACCTCAGCACAGTATCCTATACATATTCATCAATTATTCAAACATTTATTTGCAACAAAAAATTGCTTATATATTATAAAATTGATAATTATTTGTTGGATTAATTTGAAATGGAATTTGAATTTCATTTAATGCATATTCAGTTTATTAAACACACATGTAAGAATTTCCAATGTGACTATGGGTTTGATATGTTGGTCTGTTACAACTACAAATTTGATATGACTGTTTTTTGGTTTGTTACAACTATGAATAAGTCATAGTAAACTATAAAGTATAGAATATAAGTTATCAATAAAAATAGTAAGAAGAATGATGATCCCAAATATTAGTGGATTAACATATGTGAGTTCTAAAAGATGCTTTCTAGGGGAAATGACAATCTAAAAGAAGATCACTAATGTAGGAAATTCAGGCACCATGTAAATAACTCACGTTTAAATAGCTCTTTAAAGTTGGTATCTTGCCAATCCTACCACATGATCCTACTCTGCAAATGTGCCTTCTTACTGACTCTTATATCGATTCCAACTCATAAGTATATTCTAATATAAACTAATGAGCTTCTGAAGAAGTTAAATTTCCACTAAAGTAAATGTACTTATTTAGAGAGCTACATCTCATTGGCCCAAATGCATTTACACTGCATTTTTCAATGCCAAAATGTTCTGGCCCTGATCTCCAAATACAGAGAATGATTCAATTGTTATAAATTTCCACAAATGAGCCTAAAACAATTAGTTGACTTAGATGATTAAATAAGATAATAAGCCCAAAACATTTAACAATCAGGAGTGTAGAGAAGTACAATCACTGTCTCTATTTGCAGCTTACTTGGAGATTTTTATTTGAACTAATGAACACTGTAACAGCTCAGGGGGAAACAAACCTTAATACTGCTGGCTCAGGAGCCTGTAACCCAAGGAGCTATTGCTTAATTGGCAATAACCAGATGAACACATTTCCACCACTTTCATCTTCAAGTAGAAGGCAATTCCCTCACCCCTCAGAATCTCTGAAGTGCTGTGTCTGAAGAAAAATCCATGCCCATCGAGAGTATACAGTCTGCTAAATGTATTATTAGTCCAAGCACAGGCTTGTTGATCAGCCAGAAGCTTGTCTGCTGTGGCTACCAAAGCATCATTGCAAAAATTGACCAGGGGACAAGAAAAACTCACAACAAATCTAGGGAAAGAGAGATAACGGCTAGTTGTAGAAATAAATGGCAAGTACTATATCATATGCTATAGGTATGTTTTGTCAGAACACACCTACTGTGAATCTATTATAATTT
Organism: Dromiciops gliroides; assembly: GCF_019393635.1. Classification (NCBI taxonomy): domain Eukaryota; kingdom Metazoa; phylum Chordata; class Mammalia; order Microbiotheria; family Microbiotheriidae; genus Dromiciops; species Dromiciops gliroides. The sequence goes on from NC_057862.1 coordinate 251,726,069, forward strand.
CTCAAAAGTCAGAAGCTGTCAGGGGCAGCTAGGTGGTGCAGTGGATAAAGTACCAGCCCTGAATTCAGGAGGACCTGGGTTCAAATTTGACCCCAGACACTTGAGACTTACTAGCTGTGTGATCCTGGGCAAGTCACTTAACTTTGCCCTGCAAAAAAAAAAAATGTCAGAAGCTGTCTCCCTGTATTTTTATTTCCCTTTCTTTGGATAGTCTTGTGTCATCAAGTAATAGTTATAGACTCTCTGAAGAGCCAAAATGAGTGGGCATGTCATGTATTTTTCTAGGAAACCATGGGCCCGTAAGTGGCTAATATTGTATTACCTTTAGAAATTAATTTAAAAATAATCATTTATTTTGAAAAAATGCATATATTTAAGGGGAGGGATCAGGGGAGTAAACAGGAGAATATTTGATCAATTTTATGACTTTTCTAATGAATTGAATGAAATTAATCCTCCTTATGCAGCTCTGAACAACCACTCATACCATTCTAGATGACAATGACAGGTATGATTGCAGCTATCTCCAAGATGATTTGTTGAGTCTCAGGGGATAGGTTATTGTCAAAACTTCCCAATTCTGAAACCTCTAAAAGCAAACTTTCAGACCAGATCACTTTTTCTTTCTCTCTCAGTATGCTGTTTCCCCCCTTTTTCCGTACATATGCTTCTGGAGCATAGCAAGAGGTAGAGGAGGCAATCTTCCTTCTTCCCTAGATACAATGGAGACAAGGCAAGATGTATGTACTTGCTGAGGTAGCCTGAGACAATTGTTGTTAGACCCCACATTCCTGTTCAGTTTCTGCCTTCATGCTCTTTTTTCTGAGTACAAGTTAGAGACTGGATATCTGGTAGTGGACTTCCCCATTCCAAGACATGGAAGCAACTGGAGCCATCTGTGGAAAGAATTTTGCACTGAGATATTCCTCACTAATGAAATCACAGAATCAGGCAAAAATAACCTTTAAAGCAGTATATGGTTATGAGTTATCCCTGATTTAATTTTTTAAAAATTAATTAGATACTCCTGGGATTGTCCTCCAGGGCTGGTACAAAAACAAGAAAGCTATTATAGAATGTATTGATGAATTCTGAATCTCTGCTGGTATAGAGGCATGGTAAGACAAAAGAGTTAAATTTTCTTTTCAATCAAGAATAATAGCAGAATTGGATCTTGTGATAATTTCCAAACTAATCATTCTTCTTCTAATGGGCTGAATTATAATTGGATGATGGGGATGAAATTTCCCCTCAAGATATACCTTTCAGAGATTTAAAGCTGTGAAAGGGGGTCGCGTTCTTTTGAAAAAAACAAAAACAAATAAACAAAAGAAAATGCCATTAAAAATGATTCTGAGTTTATTCCATATCCACTGAGGGCAGTTTATATAATTGCTAAGGATGCCTAGTGAGAAAACAGTTATTTATACTTAAGATAAACAGCTGAACAGAAAATTTGAGCATTTCAGATTGAGTAACCTATGTAAATGACATAGTTATCTTCAGTAGAATGTGCATAATAGAAAATCATCTGATATTCAGATAAAGGTTCCTTTCTATTTAGATATAAAAAATGAGTCACCTTTCCCTCATATTTCTGACATTTATTAGTTATAGATCAAATAAGCTAATATCTTTCTGTGTATTTATAACAGGTTTGGCTTATACCCAGACCAATTAAAATGGTTTCATGTATAGGAGAGACACTTCTTACCAGTCCTTAAGAGACAAGAGAACTGGAGCATGTATGGACATTCTGTATTGGCCTATCATGTGATGGAGAGCAACTCCCCATTGGCTTCCATTGCCTGGATAACTGGAACTGTCTGCATCTTTATTATTTATTTTCATTTTTATTTTTTTTGGTGAGGCAATTGGGGTTAAGTGACTTGCCCAGGGTCACACAGCTAGTAAGTGTTAAGTATCTGAGACCAGATTTGAACTCAGGTACTCCTGAATCCAGGGCTGTTGCTCTATCCACTGTGCCACCTAGCTGCCCCTGTCTGTATCTTTAAATGTACCTAAGCACAGTTATTCTCTTTCCTGAATCTGTGCCCGAGAGTAATGTAACATGAGTTTTTTCTACTCCATTTTGATTTCCAGTTTTGTTACATTTTATCCCCTCTTCCACCCCAAGATTACCCAGTACCCTTAGAAGATTGGAATGTGTGTGTGGGGGGCCCTCTACTCTCTCATTTACCATACAACCTTGGTCTTTGAGGAAGAGAAGATTAGGTTCACAGCTTAATTTATTTCCTACATAGGATTCATCCCACCAAATTCAAATCCAAAGCCCCAGTGGTGTGGTGTCCTGAATCATTGCTCCTGGATTGTTCAAGCTTCTGGGGTGAGAACTCTACTCCTTGTACCTAGAACTGAAAATGAAAAATGAAACAAGACCAGAATCTGTTTTTCAGAGCCATATGGCCTGTTCGGTAGGGAGGAGATATTGGGTCTGCCCTCCCTTACCATATGTTGTTAGTGAACAAGTCCCTCACACCCACATATGAATGCAGTCACTCAGCCCCTAGACTAGAAAGTAACTCTTCTTTAGGTAGATTTAAGGATGCAGATAGTTCCAGCTATCTAGTCTTTGGAAAAAGGCTGCTCCCAATCATAGGATAGGCCAGTGCAGTATGCACATGTATTCTCCAGTTCTCCTGTCTCCCAAAAATGGGTCCCAAGCATTTCCCACATGGGTGAGACATGATTTTAGGTGGTCTGGGAAGACTTCACACTCCCACTACACATTTACATTTCTCTAAATGGCAAAAGTATATTGTAATATATGTTTGCTCTTACAGATTCCTTGTGTGGGGGAGGAGGAGAGACATTAGCTAGCAGTTACAGCTAAGTCAAGACCAAAAAGCAATGCTGTGTTGTATATTTTTTAGTATGTGTTGTTGGAGAACTTTTGAAGGGTGGCATGTCTGAAAAACTCTGGCGAATGTAGCTCACCTGTATTTGCAGAAGCTGTTTTTTGTTGTTCAGTCATTTCAGTCATGCCCAACTCTTCTTGACCCCCTAAGACTTATTTTCTTGTGTTCAAATCTGGCCGTATACTCTTACTAGCTGTGTGATCCTGGCAAGCCACTTAACCCTGTTTGTCACAGTTTCTTCATCTGCAAAATGAGCTGGAGAAGGAAATAACAAACCACTCCATTATCTTTTCCAAGAAAACCCAAAATGGGACACAAATTATCAGTTGTGACTGAAATAACTGAACAACAATTACTGGCAAAGTTGAGTATATAGAGAGCTGGCCCTAGAATAAGGAAGACCTGAGTTTATATCTGCCCTCAGACAACTACAAGTGTCTGTTGGCCATTATATGAAATTGTAACTGTCCACAATTTCATAAATTGATTAACAACTCACCTCCCTGACATAATGTCCTTGAACTGAATCTAGAATTGTCACCCCGGAGACATGACCCATGTTTTTTTTGAATGACATTTCTCCCTTCTTTCTTGATCAGAGAAAATGAAGTTTATACTACATAAAGGAATGACACCCCATTATCTATGATTATATTCTGTGACTAAAGTTGGGGATAGTGGAAAGGGAAACTCAATCTCCCCTACTTGTCTTACAATAATAAAGATAATGATAGTGATGATGATAAACACAGTCATTTCAGTCATATTCCCCATTTTGGAGTTTTCTTGGCAAAGATATTAGAATGGTTTGCCATTTGCTTCTCCAGCTTATTTTACAGATGAGGAACTGAGGGTAATAGGGTAAGTGACTTTCCCAGAGGAACACAGCTAGTAAATATCTGAGACTGGATTTGAACTCAAGACTCAAGTCTTCCTGATTCCAAGCCCCATGCTGTGCCGCCTATGTCATCATCATCTTCATCATCAACATTTTAACAATATTTTATTCCCCCCAATTACAATGTTATAAAACATTCATTTAAAAAAAGCTTTATGTTTCAAATACCCTCCCTCCTCTCCTCTTTCCCTGAGGCTATAAGCAAACTGATATAGGGTATACATATGCAATCATGTAAAATATGACCATATTAGTCATTTTGCACCATGTATACAATAATAATAATAATAGCAAATAATTATGGCAAAGTCAATAGCTAACATAATATAGTTTTTACTATGTGTAGGCACCATGTTACATGCTTTATTATTATTATCTTTACCAACAACAACAAGTTATTAATATAATTTTAAAATTTATGTGTAAATAATTTATATTTTATATAATTGTGTAATGACATAATAATTAATGTGATCATTATTTATCAATTTATAACTATTATTTATTAACTTCTTTGATCCTTAGAACAAACCTGGGAGGTAGGTGCTATTATTATTCCCATTTTACAGATGAGGAAACTAAGGCAAATGAAGGTTAAATTACTTACCCAGGATCATATAGTTAAAATGTATCTGAGGTCCTTTTTGAACCATTTTTCCTGACACTAAGTATGGTCCTTTATCCACTGTGCTAACTAGTTGTCATAGTTAGCTCAGCCTGAAAAGTATATGGCCATTACTTGAAGTGATTTGAGAGTTCTTCAGGTCTACAATAATAATCCACCATTAGAGCTTCACTCTTTCAGGTCTTGAAAGCCATTTCCTCTGTAAGTGTTTCCTCATAAAGCAGAGAGCCCTTGTCAGAAGTTACACCTCAACTGATTATAAACTAACACTTTAACTACTTAAAAATAAGTAAAACAACTTCAAAATAACTGCTAAGTCATGACCTTAGTGGGATTGGTTGATACCTTAAGAAATAAATAGAAAGGACACAGACAGCTGATACCCAATTTGGAGATGACAACATGACACCCTCAAGTTTGTAAAGTGTTTTATATGTGTTTTTATGTGAACATCCAAATAACCATTTGAAAGAGTTACTATAGGTAATCCTATGTCTATTTTATTGATGAGGAAATTAAGGCTCATAAAGATTAAGTGACATGTTCATAATGATGCAACTAGTGCCAGAGCTGATATTTGAACTCAAGTCTGTCTGACTCAACTTTATCATACCACCAAAGGTCAATAAACAATAGTAGAAAAATAGCTCATCTATGACATCTTATCTGGTTAGGGCTGTGTTCCTTAGATATTAGAATTCTGGGTTAAAATATATTCTGAATTGTCCAATGAATCAGTGTGACATTCTGTTCAGGAGCAAACCACTATCTATTGTTGCTCCTTGGCACACATTGATTGCCAATGTCTGTTAAAGAATATTATAATTTCATTATTAGTTCTGGCTTAATACTGATTGTTCATTCACTTTCCATCAGTTGAGTAAATGAAAAAAATTGGAAAATGTTAGAACCAAGTTGTCTGGGCTATAAGATTCTCAAACTGCAGACTATGGCTAGGACCAGGCCTTCAAGTAAGGGGAGCTACCCAGAGAGGATAAATTGAGTGAAATTCCAGGTACCACTTGTTGCCAAATAATCCTCTTCCTGATCTTTCACAGTCATTTTTCCTTCTCCTTCTATCTGGCCAGAGTTTATCACCAGTAGAGCAAGTATAACAAAAATTCATATTTATATGTTATTATATGGCTGCAAAGTACTTTTATATATGTCATCTAATAGCTGTCTAATAAAATGGACAGGAGACAGAGAAGAAGAGAGAGAAAGAGAGAGAAGGAAGAAGGAGAAGGAGAAGGGGGAGAAGGAGAAGAAGGAAGAGGAAGAGGAGGAAAGCACAAGGGAAGGGAAGGGAAGGTGAAGGGAAGGTAAAAAAGCCAAAGTAAACATGATTCTTTTTAGGAGAAGTGGAGACATCTTGAGGGGAAGTGGGAAATTCTATTAAAAATTGTCCATACAAAACAAACAAACAACCAAAAAAAAATTCAGCCCCAAAATAAAAAGGAGAGAAATGTAAACTGTGAAGACTAAGTGATAAGGGAGACTAAACTATACCTGGCTCTGTGCCTGCTATACATGGCAATGATCCACTGCAAAAGATGTGGGCATTAAGCTCCATAAAGCCTCACCCCAGCTGTGAACATGTTCTTCCACTAAGGAACCAGAAGCAGAATACATTTAAAGGGATATTGCTATTGTTGTGGAAAGTTTTCAGTATACACTTAAGTTGGTCCTTGTAACCACCAGGAATTTTATTTGTGTGTCATCATTTCTAGTAAAGTATAGCTTTTACAGGGGCACCTAAGTGGCACAGTGGATAGATCCCCATGCCTGGAGTCAGGAACACTTAAGTTCAAATCTAGCCTCACCTCAGACATTTCCTAGTTGTGTGACCCTGGGCAAGTCACTTAACCTGTTTGCCTCAGTTTCCCCATCTATAAAATGAGTTGGAGAAAGAAACAGCAAACTATTCCAATATCTAGTCACAAAGCATCAGATACAACTGCAACAACCAGACAACTTATGAAATTATGAAATGGGGCAGGCACTCTCAGTTTTTTGGAAACTCACTGGGAAAGACCATGAGGTGGTGGGAAGTGTGGCTGCAATCACATTTTAATAACATACATAGGGTTTAGGGGAAATGGCACAGAAAGCATAGAGACAAATGGTGCAAAATCAGGGAGGGGTACAAAGGAAAATAGTATAGGGACAGGGATTGGATAATGAAGGAAAGCAGGTAGTGATATGGAAGAGATTGGGAAGGGGATGAGTAACTTATGAAACTGCAGATGAGACCTGGGAGCACTTGCACAGCATGGGTCCCCCAGGAAATGGAAGAGTGCTGAGGCGGGCAGGAGTTTGAGGTTTCATTTTTATAGTGTTTTTTTGTGGGGGGAGACAGACTGATTCTTTATTGAATAGAATTTTATTTTTCCAAAATATATGTAAAAACAAATTTTAACATAAATTTTTAAAACTTTGTGTTCCAATTTCTCTTCCTCTTCCATTCCCACCCCCCGCCCACTATAACTCAAGCATTTCAAAATTAGTTATACATGAGTAGTCATGGAAAACATTCCCACATTAGCTAGGCTGTGAGAGAAAACAGTCAAAAAAAATCCCCAAAACTTCAGATTGAGGAATTGTCAAAGAGGAAAAATTTTTTTTAAAAAATGTGTTTCCATCTGTTTTCAGATACTATCAGTTCTTTCTCTGTAGGTGGGTTGCCATTTTCATAAGTCCTTCAGGGTTATATTGGATCATTGCCTTGCTAAAAATAACCACATGCTTCCCAGCAGATCATCTTACACTATTGTTGTTATTTTGTATAGAGTACATTTCACTCTGCTTCAGTTCATGTAGGTCTTTCCAGGTTTTTCTGATAGTATCCTGTTCTTCATAACCTCAATAAAGTACCTTAAACTTGACAAAGTAGGTACCATATGTTTTGCCATTATAATCAATCATCATAACTATTTCCCTCCATCCTATTCCCTTCCCATGATATTTACTCTATTTTCTATCTTCTTTTAACCTATTCCTCCTCAAAAGTGTTTTATGTCTGACTGTCCCCTCTCCTACTCTGCACTCCCTTTTTTCACCCTTCCTTCCTTATCCTCTTCTCCTCATACATTCCTGTAGGGTTAAATAGATTACTCCTCCCAACCATGTGTGAATGTTATTCCCTCCATGAGCCCATTCTGTTGAGTTTAAGGTCTTTGAGCTAATTCTATGTTCCAAATTTTCTTCCTCCCTCCCTCCTCAACCCTCTCTATGAAATCAAGAAATTCAGTATGTTATACTTGTGCAGTTATGCAGAACATCTTTACCTTCCTCAAAAGTGTTTTGCTTTTTACTGCTCTCTCCCCCAATCTGCCCTTCCCTCCTTCCCCTCTCCCCCCGCCCCTTATCTCCCTCCCCTCCTTCAGGGCAAAAATATATTACTATACCTAATTGAGTATGTACGTTAGTATTTCTTTGAGCTAATTCTGATGATATTGAGGTTCACTCACTACTCAATTCCTTCCCCCTCTTCCCTTCCCCCCATAAGCTTTTTTCTTGTTTCCTTCATGTGAACTACCTCTCCCCAGACCATCTCTCCCCTTCCCCCTCCCCCAGTCTATTTCTCCTACACTTCAACCCTATTTTAAAGATGTCATCATGGGTTAGTTAGGTGGCACAGTGGACAATGCCCCAGTCCTGGACCCAGGAGGTCCCAAGCCCAAATCGGGCCCCAGACACCCCACCCTGTCTGCCCCACAAAGAACAAAACATAAATGCTTTATAGATATCATCCCTTCATATTCAGTTCAGACCTGTGTCCGCTCTGAATTCCTTACTGAGATAGTTTTTATGAGTTTGAAGTATTATCTTCCCATGTAGAAATATAAACAGTTTGATCATTTAATATCCCTCATGAAGTCTTTTCCTTGTTTACCTTTTTATGCTTCTCCAGGGTCTTGTATTTGAAAGTCAAATTTTCTATTCCGTTCAGGTCTTTTCATAATAAATGCCTGAAAGTCCTCTTTCTCTTTGAAAATCCATTTTTTCCTCTGAAAGATGATGCTTAGTCTTGCTGGGTACATGATTTTTGGCTGTAGTCCCAGTTCCTTTGCAGTCTGGAATATCATATTCCATACCCTCTGGTCCTTTAATGTAGAAGCTGCTAGATCTTGCTTTATCCTCATTGGAGCTCCACAGTATTTGAATTCCTTTTTTCTAGCTGCTTGCAATATTTTCTCCTTGACCTGTGATATTTGGAATTTGGCTATAATATTCCTCGAGGTTTTCCTTTTGGGATCTCTTTTAAGTGGTGATCAGTGGATTCTTTCAATTGCTATTTTACCTTCTGCTTCTGGAATATCAGGGCAATTTTCCCTCACAATCTCTTGGAGGATGGTGTCTAAGCTTTTGTTTTGGTCACGGTTTTCAGGTAGTCCAATGATTTTCAAATTATCTCTCCTAGATTTGTTTTCCAGGTCAGCTGTTTTTTTCAAAGGAGATATTTCACATTGCCCTCTATTTTTTCATACAGTTGGATTTGCTTTACTATGTCTTGGTTTCTCATAAGGTCACTATTTTCCATTTGTTCAATCCTAATTCTTAGGCAATTATTTTCATCAGACAGTTTTTAATCTCCTTTTCCATTTGGTTTTTCAAACTGTTGACTTTTTTCTCATGATTCTCCTGCATTGCTCTCATTTCTCTTTCCATTCCTTCCTCTCTTTCTCTACACCTTTGTTCTATCTCTCCTACTTTCTCTTCTAAGTCCCTTTTGAGAGCTTCCATGGCCTGAGATTAGGTCATATGTTTCTTGTGAGCTTTGGATGTTGGAGCTTTGACCCTGTTATTATCTTCTTCTTCTGAGGTTGTATTGTGGTCTATCTTTCCCCCAAAGAAGTTTTCGATGGTCTTCTGCTTTGTCTGCCTACTCTTCCTGGCTTACTATTTCTTGGCTTTTTACTTCTTAAAGTGTAGCGCTGCTTCCAGGACACACTGTTCGTGCTACAGCATGGCCCAGGGGGTGATTAGGTTTCTTCTCAGCCTGCCTGGCTTGTGAGTAATCAGGGCCATTTTCTCTTTGACCTGGAAACTGTAATGATTGGAATGACGCCACCTGCTGGATACTTACTGTAGAAGAGTTCTGCCCATGAAGCGAAGGTCTTTGAGGGCAAGACCAGGAGTCTTTTCTTTGGTGGGAGGAAGTGACACGGACTAGTGGGAGGAGGAAGGAAGAGACTGGTGCTGACTCTGGGGTCTTTCCTCTGGACTCTGGTGGAGAGCGGAGCTAGAAATGTGCTCTCCCTTTAATAGATAGGAATCTAGGCCTTTCTCTCTCTTTACCAAATTCTTATTCTCCTTAATAAATGCTTAAAAGTCTAACTCTTGCTAAAGCTTATAATTTATTGGCGACCACTCATTAGATATTTTAGACAGACTAGCTAGAATTTTAGCCCTTAATAAAACAGAAGTCTGATTGAACTCTGATTCTCTATGGTCAGAAGCTTGGCGTGCTTTTGCCCCTCCCCGACTGGGCCACTATCACTTGATTCAGCCCACTGGTTCAGACCCTGGGTGCTTTGCACCAACTCCAGTAGATACTGCCCTCCACTTCACCCTGGCCTACCGCCAAACCCCCTCACCAGTCCATGACTGAAGCCTCAGAAGCTGCTGGTGCTGAAGACTCTGACTGGCACTGGAAGCACTGTCCCTGGCTGGGTCGGACTGCATGCTGAGCTGTTCAGCCTGATCGGTAGGTGATTGGAATTGCCCTCTTTTGTGGAGAAATAGTCTCACTCTGTTCTTATGGGCATTAGGGTGTTCTGGGTTTTTTTTTTTTTTACTGCCCAGACTGACTCTTAAATGCCACCTTGGGGTTAGATCATTAACATATCCAAATCATCTCAAAGTTATCAGTAAAACTTTAAAGTTAACATGTGTAAAATTTTTTTTAAAAATAAAGTTAACATGTCTGTGTCATCTCAAAGTTATCAGTAACATTTGGTATTCTGGAGGTCTTATTGTGAATGTCTGGAATTTATCTGAGATTTACATATCATCAAATCAAAAGACCCTGACTGTAAGGCCTAGATGGCTTCTCCTGATTTAGCACACAGTCTAAGGATGTGAATTTTGGTTAATATATAATACAGTTAGCAAACTATGTTCCTTTGATCTTTGAAACGATCTCTCCATGACTTCTAGATTTGCCTTTGCAATCTTACTTCCTGGTAGTGTTACTTTATACTGGCTACTTACAAATTTACTATGTTGACTGGAGAGAGGAGCAGGGGAAACAGAACAAGATACAGTTTTAACACAGAAGGAAACATATTTGGGGTGTTACTTTTATCTGCACCCTCTCCCCCCAGAAAAAGAAGACATCATATACCATATATCTATATATATCATATATCTTTTCTCATTATTACATCATATCACAAAAATGAACTACACACACACACACACACACACACACACTTTTGTTTTCCTTGATGAAACCACATGAGAAGAAAACAGGACATTTTTCACAAATGATTTTTTTAATGAGACCACATTTCCATAGTCACTGAACTAAGATTAATATAGAATGCAAGACCTGTATGACTGGTATCCTTTGACTAAGCCTAAATAAAGACTAAGAATAAGATTAAATAAAGCCTTCTTTAAATTTGCCAGATGTCAAAAGGTTTCTTCCTTACAGGCATTAAATTATATGATTATATACTCTGAGAAAGACATAACCATATCAAAAGCTTTGTCAATGATCAACATGAAATAAAACATGAAAGAGTAAAACATCTGTTTTCCTAAGGTACTTCCTAGAATCAGAGAGACAGTTCAGCATAAAGTACCAAAAAGAAGGAAGACAGGTTTCTCAAATAAATTATTGATTCAAAAATTGTTCTTTAAAGATGCCATTTGTATTCATTGCATTCAACTCTGGAATACTACAAAGCCTGCTAAATGAGGTCCACAGGCATTTGAAAGAAATAAATTTTTCTATTCTCAAAACTGAAAATATATAAAAAACAAATATTGCTTATGATATGCATCCACTTAGTTACTCCATTAGTATATGTATTTCTATCATCTCTCTCATCTATCTATTCACACATGTGCATTTATCTATATACATATATAGCTCTCTTTATATATGTATATATACCTTCATATGTGTGCATGTATATAATTTCTGACAGAATATTAGAATTCTATCACATTTATGTACCATAACTTGTTTAGCGATTCCCCAATTAATGAACATCCCTTCAGTTTCCAATTCTTTGCTACCATAAAAAGAGCTGCAACAAATATATTTTGTATAATGTTAGTTACACATTTTTCTTTTTGGGGGGGTTAAGACTAATGTCTCCCTTAATCTACCCCCTCTTACTCCTTCTCCTTCCCTTCTCTCCTTTCCTTCCTATTTGCCTGTTAAATGAAATACATCTGTCCCCAAGTATGTATGTGTATTCTTCTATCCTTTGACCAGTTCAGACAAAAAGATGTAGGGAAAATGGCACAGAAAGCATAGAGACAAATGGTGCAAAATAAGAAAAATAATATAGAGACAGAGATTGGATAGTGAAGGAAAGCAAGTAGAGATGTGGAAGAGAATGGGAAGGGGATGAGTCAGATGAAAGTGCAGTTCAAGTGTCACCTGCTATGTCTAACCCTTCTTTCTTGTTTGTATAGACTTTTCCTTCAACACCTTGATTATGTGAGATAATTGTCTGCATTCTTCTTCTCCCTCTTCACTGCCCCCCCCAACTTGGTGTATTCCTTTTCCTTTTCCTTTCCATTCTCATTTTAAGATCATTGAACTAAACAGATAAAGTCTCAGATCTCGATTATCCTTTATGATGATAGATTTATAAGGAGATACATCTATTATGTCTTCATATTAGGGAAAAAAGAAAAAAAAACCCTCCAAATATTTCTTCATATTAAGATATAAAGTTTAGGCTTTTTTAGTCCCATGATTGTTTGCTCGTGTTTACCTTTTACTATTTCTATTAAATCCTATCTTTGTACTTCAAAATTTCTATTCAGCTCTGGTATTTGATTCAAGAGTGGTTCTCTGTTCTCCATTTCATTAAAGATCCACTTGCTCCCTTGTTCAGCTTTGTTGAATTATTCTTGATTGCAAACCCATATTTGCCTTCTAGAATATCATATTCTAAGCCTTCTGCTTCTTTATGGTGGTGGCTATTAAAACTGGTATGATTCTGACTGCAGTTCTTCAGTACTTATATTCTTTCTGGCTGCTTGAAGTATTTTTTTTTTTGAGCTTGTAATTCTCTGTCTTGGCTATAATAATCCTGAAAATTTTCACTTAGGGGTAACTGAGGCAAAGAGATATTAAATAAGTTGCCTAGGATCACACAACTATTAATTGTCTGAGGTCGAAATTGAATTCAGCTGTTCCTTAGTCCTGGTTCCTGTGCACGGTCCATTACACCACCTAGCTATCTCCATTTTTTTTTTTTTGGTGGGGCAATGGGGATTAAGTGACTTGCCCAGGGTCACACAGTTAGTAAGTATCAAATGTCTGAGGCCAGGTTTGAACTCAGGTACTCCCGAATCCAGAGCCAGTGCTTTATCCACTGCACCACCTAGTGGCCCCCTCTAGCTATCTCCTATAATATTTATTGCCATACCAACCAAAGTGCAAAAGAATTCTTTTGTAGAACTAGAAAAAAAATAGCAAAATTCATCTAAATGAATAAAAGGTCAAGAATATCAAGGAAAAGAATAAAAAAGGGAATCAAATGAGTCAAACAGTAAGAAATTTCCAACTGTATTATAAAACAGAAATCATCAAAACAACTCAGTACTGGTAAAAAAAAAAAACCAACACAAAGGTTTATCAGTTGAAAAGATTAGTTATATAAGGTCTAGAAGCAATCAAACATAGCAGCAAAGTGTTTCTTAATGTAAGAATAACTAATACTGATGTAAGGACATCCTTCAAAAGAAATTGCTGGGAAAATAGGAAAGTAGAAATTTGGTAAAATCAACATGTCACACTATATGATAATGAGCTTCAAAAGGGTACATGACCTAAACATAAAAGGTCATATGCTAAATAAATTAGAGGAGAAAAGAAGCTATCTTTCAGAAGGGAATAATTCTTGGGTAGACAATCAGTTGAGATGATTATAAAAATAAACTTTATGTATTTTTCCATACACAGAAAAAACAACAATGTAGTTAGAAGGGAAATAATTAAGAGGTGAAAATCTTTTTTTTTTTATGATTTTGTCTGATAAAGGTCTATAGGGAATTGATACAAATATATAAGAAAAAGAACCATTAAATACATTAAATAAAGGATATTAATAACTATCCTCAAGGAAAGAACGCCAAGCAACCAACAGAAATACAAAAAATTCTCTAAAATGCTAATAAAAGGGGGCAGCTAGGTGGCGCGGTGGATAGAGCACTGGCCCTGGAGTCAGGAGTACCTGAGTTCAAATCCGGCCTCAGACACTTAACACTTACTAGCTGTGTGACCCTGGGCAAGTCACTTAACCCCAATTGCCTCACTAAAAAATAAAAAAAATAAAATGCTAATAAAAATTGTAGCAGCTCAGGGTTCTATCTGACCCTCATCAGATTAGTAAAGATGACAAAAAAGGAAAAGTATGGTTATCCCCATCTGGGAATATGTAGATACAAAGGCACAGTTGATGAAGCTGTGAATTCTTTCATTCTTTTCTGGAATAATTTGGAACTATACCTAAAAAGCCTCTAAACTATGTATACCCTTTGAAGCAGTGATTCTGATATCAAGTTTATATCTCAAAGAGTTCAAAAGCAGAGGAAAATTACCATATTTACAGAAATAATTAAAGCAGCACTGCTTGTTGCAGCAAAGAACTAGAAACAAAGCACATGCCCATGATGTGGGGAGTGGCTAAACAAATCATGATGTATGAATGTAACAAACTATTATTTAATCATATAAAATGACAAAAGGACAAGATTCAGAGAAATTTGGGAGGACATTATGACCTGATGTAGAGTGATGTTAAGTAGAACCAAGAGAATGATTTAGGCCAATGATTCCAAATTTTTGTTGTTGTTGTTTTGTTTTGTGAACCTCATTCAACAATAGCAACAAAAATGTGTTGTGAATTCCCAGGTTAATTTCATATGCTTTTCATAATTTAAAGAAAATTTAGTTATTAAATATTTTTTTTAGCAACAAACATTTATTTCATTTTCCAGTTACATGTAAGGGTAGTTTTCAACATTCTTTACCATAAGATTTAGAGTTGCAAATTTTTCTCCCTCCTTTTCCTCCCCCCTCCACAAGATCACAACCAGGTTATATATGTACAATCCACAAATGTTCTTTTTATCAGTTCTTTCAATACGGGTGCATAGTAAACTTCCTCATTAGTTCCTTGGGATTGTCTTGGATCATTGCACTGCTGAGAGTAGTCAAGTCATTCACAATTGCCCATTGAACAATACTGCTGTCACTATGCACAATGTCCTCTCAGGTCTGCTCACTTCACTATACATTGATGTTCATTAGTTTTTCCAGGTTTTTCAGGGATCATCCTGTTTGTCATTTCCTGTAGCACAAGACCATTCCACTACAATCATATAGCACAGATTTTTCCATCATTCCTCAATTGATGGACATTCCCTTGATTCTCAATTCTTAGCCTCCACCAAGAGTTGCTATAAATACTTTTTGTACAATTTTCCCCCCTTTTCTCTTTTTCATGATTACTATTGTTAACTGTTTCCCTTCCATCCTATTCCCTTCCCCAAGATTATTCCATTATCCATGTTCTTTCATCTCATTACTCTTCAAAAGGGATTTGCTTCTGTCTGTCCCCTCCCCCACTCTGCCCTTCCTTCTCTTGCCCCTCTCTCTTTATCCCCTTCCCCTCCTACTTTCCTGCAGTGTTAGAGAGATTACGCCACCCAATTGCTTGTGTACATTATTCCCTCCTTGAGCCAATTCTACTGAGATTGAGGTCTTTGAGCCAATTTTGATGAGTGTTAGGTTTATTTACTGCCCAGATTAAACAGATTCCTCCACCCAATTGGGTGTGTCTGTTAGTCCCTCCTTGAGGCAGCTCTGATGAGTTTAAGATCTTTCAGCCTTTTCTAATAAGTGTAAAATTCATTTACTGCCCTGCTCCTCTCCCATCTCTTCCCCCACTCCATAAACCTTTTCCTGTTTCTTTCATGTAGGATTTCACCTCTGCCCTTCCCCCTCCCCCAGTGAATTCCCTTCACCCCTCAATTTAGCCCTAAAGATGTCATCACCTAGCTAAGTGACACGGTGGACAAAGCATCACCCCTGGACCCAGGGGGATCCCAGCCAAAACCCAGCCTCAGACACAAGACAGTCGTCCACTGCAGTACCCCAGGTATGTCCTCCAGCTCCAATTTTGTATGGTTCTCTAGCGTCTTGTATTTGAAAGTCAAATTTGCCATTCAGTTCAGGTCTTTTCATCACAAATATCTGAAAGTCTTCTTTTTCATTAAAGTCCCATTTTTTTCTGTTGAAAGATTATGCTGAGTTTTGCTGGTTGGTGATTCTTTGTTGTAATCCCATTTCCTTTGCCGTTTGGAATATCATATTCCATGCCCTCCTTTAATGTAGAAGTTGCTAGATCTTGTACTATCCTGACTGCAGCTTCACAGTAATTGAATTCTTTCTTTTTTGGCAGCTTGCAATATTTTTTCCTTGACCTGAGAGCTCTGGAATTTGGCTATAATATTCCTAGGAGTTTTCCTTTTGGGATCTCTTTCTGGAGGTGATAGGTGGATTCTTTCAATTTCTATTTTAGCTTCTTCTTCTAGAATTTCAGGGCAATTTTCCCTGAGAATATCTTGGAAGATGGTGCCTAAGCTCTTTCCTTGATCATGGTTTTCAGGTAGACCAATAATTTTCAAATGATCTCTCCTGGACCTATTTTCCAGGTCAGCAGTTTTTCCTGGAAGATATTTCACATTGCTCTCTATTTTTTTTAATTCATTTGGATTTGCTTTTTTGTGTCTTGGTTTCTCATAAAATCACTGGCTTCCATTTGTTCAATCCTAATTCTTAGGCAATTATTTTCATAAGAGAGCTTTTGTACCTCCTTTTCCATTTGGCCAATTTGACTTTTCAAGCTGTTGATTTTTTTCTCATGTCTTTCCTGCATCATCCTCATTTCTCTTTCCATTTTTTCCTCTACCTCTCTAACTTTATCTTCAAAGTCCTTTTTGAGCACCTCTATGGCCTGAGACCAATTTGTATTTTTCTTAGAAGCTTTAGATATAGGGGCCCTGATGTTGACATCTTCCTCTGAGGGTGCCCTTTGGTCTTCCTTGTTACTGAAGAAACTTTCTATGGTCTTCACCTTTCTCTGTCTACTCATCTTGCCTTTCTTTTACTTCACTTTTAGCTCCTTAAAGTGGGGCACTGTTTCCAGGCTGCAGTATCCCAAGCTGAAGAAGTCCCAGGTGGTATGATTTAAGGAGAATCAGGTTCTTCACTCCCCTGGCCTGTTCCTTGGTCCTTAGATGACCCCAGACCAACTTTCTAATCAACCAGCTTTGTGTGTTGTGGTTGTTGGCTCTGACAAGCCTGTGCCATTCCCCCACCTACTACTACCACTGCTACTCTACTCGAGCCTACCTCCTGGTTCTCAGCAGGGCTGAAAAACCCAAGTTCTGCCTCAGCACCAGCATAGACCCCTGTGGTCTCCCCCCTGACCAGGGCTCAGCCCACTCACCAGACTGTGAGCTTAGTTCCAGAAAACATTGGCACTTCAGCTGATTCTGAGACTCTAGGGGTCTCCTTCTCTGGTGAGGCCTTCCTGGGACTGCATCTGTGTCAGGGTGACTGTGGTATTGGGCTCAACTCCTGTATTGGCACAGCAGCTCCCTCCTTCTGACCTTCCAAGACATTCTTGTTTAGAAGATGATTTCAGCACATTTTTCTGTGAGTTTTGCTGCTCTGGGCATTTTCCTTTGGTGTTATTTGGATATTTTTTGGAATGATCATGTCATGAGTTTGGGAGCTCACTCAGTTATTAAGTATTGATAATTCTGATAACGTAAGCTGCATATTTAAAATAGACATATAATTGTAAAATATATGATATTCTATCTCCAATTATGACATTTCTAAATATAAAATTATAAAACTTTATAAAGTCAGTATGGATATTTTATGTGAGGTTTTCTATAAGAAATAAAATAAATAATTGAGGAAGAAATATAGTTACTCTTATCTGAAAGGCATCATACTAAATTTCTTTATTTTACACATTTTTAAATACAAAACAAATTAATGAAATGTTACAACTTATGAGATATTTAGCATAGTGAAAAAAATCACATATAAACCTAACTTCAATGTTGGATCTTTTTAATTTGAATTTTGCAAATTTGTCTCAATGCCAGAGAATACAATTTTAAGTCTGATATAGCATTGAGTTTTTTTCTATATTTTGATTAGAAGTTTAACATATTCACTATTCTACTATGTGCAATTATAGATATTAATTATTTCTAAGAAATGAAAAGCCAAAGTTAATGTATTCTTCATTATATTTCCCCCCTTTTCACACTGTCATAATACAGGGATCTCTGCTGGTGAAGGGTCTTGCCTTGATATTGATGGCTGCTGACTGATTTGGTGGCTACTGAAGGTTGGGGTGGCTGTGGAAATTTCTTAGAATAAGACAACAATAATGTTTACTTCTTCTATTGAGTCTTCCTTTCACCTGAACATTTAGATGCAATTGTAGGTTTAATAATTGCTCCAATTTCAATATTGTTGTGTCTCAGGAAATACGGAAGCCTGGGGAGAGTGAGAGAGACAGAATGGCCCATAGATGGAGTAGCTGGAACACAAATATTTATTGATTAGGTTCCCAGTCTTATATGGGTGTGGCTTGTGGTGCTCCAAAATAAATACGATAGTAACATCAAAGACCACTGACCACAGATTGCCATAACAGATATAATAAAAAGGAAAAAGTCTGAAGTATTCTGAGAATTATCAAGATGTGACACAGAAACACATTATAAATACATGCTTTTGGGAAAATGGCAACAATAGACTTGCTAGATGCAAGGTTGTCACAAACCTTCAATTTGTAAAAAAACAAAAACAAAAACAAAAATACATAATCTGTGCAGATTGCAATAAACCAACATGTAATATAACAATGGATACCTCTATCACTCTTGCCTGATATCTCTGAATCTGTCTCTTGTCATTTCTTATTGCATACAAGGAGCACACGTGTGATCAGGTTACAGGAGCGGAGGGGCAACTCACACCTCTGACATTCTAGGGCCACTGATGCCTATTCTGACTGGGATTCTCCTCCTCTGGGTATAGCATTTATACTTTGTGCTACTGTTCTCATGATGATCATGGTGATTGCTGGTTGCTGCTGAGCATGTAGTTACAGCTAGAAATTACTTCACAGGGCTCAGAGAATTTGTGGCAGCTGCTGGGGTTGTATTGTCTGCAGGCTGTTGCTTCTTGCCACCATCTTCTAAACTTCATCTCCTCAGAACAATCTTATGTCCACCTCAATTTCAGTCTTCTGGGGTAAAAAGGATTTAAGCTTTCTCTGATATGGGGATGCTGATAGCTCTTTCATGGTGACCCATCACACTCTACTAACAAAAAGCTGCCAGTATGTCCCCAAGCTAGAATTAAAATCTTTTCTTTTAGACCCCAATATTGGGTGGAGAAAACAGGCTTGAATTCCATGCTTAGAACTAGACAGCCTCAAGATGCTGATTTAGCATTTGAGTTGGAATAAAAGGTAAGCTTATGTTCTCCACCAATATAACTTAAGTTTATGTCTTTGTCTTAGACTTATTAGGGCAGTGGGGCAGCTAGGTGGAGCCTAGTAGGTACAGTAGATAGAATACTGACCCTGGAGTCAGGAGGACCTAAATTCAAATTCAGCCTCAGACACTTGACCTTTGTAAACTGTTTTATGCTGGACAAGTCACTTAACCCAGATTGCCTCAAACATATGGGGACATCTCCAGTCATCCTGATGTATATCTTGCCACTGGATGCAGATGGCTCTGGAGGAGAGAGTGAGGCTGGTGACTTTGTACAGCCCTTCCTCACTTAAAATCAATTAATTACAAGTCATGACATCTGTCATTGTCCTCTTTGAGAAGGAAGGACAAAACACTTATCTTTTAGCAGCAAAACTTAGTTACTTTGGTGCTGTATTTTAGGCAGCAAAAAACCAAAAACAACAACAAAAGGGGCAGCTAGATGGCGCAGTGGATAGAGCACCGGCCCTGGATTCAGGAGTACCTGAGTTCAAATACGGCCTCAGACACTTAATACTTACTAGCTGTGTGACCCTGGGCAAGTCACTTAACCCCAATTGCCCCACAAAAAAAACAAAAAACAAAAAACAAAAAACACCCTTCAATGTCTATATAAATAATTTATATTTTTAGAGTGATTAACAAAATTTCATTCTAAGTGTCCCAGAGGTTTTTGGCAATGATTCCAAATTCACATAACTAGGAAAAATGAGGAGAGGATTTTCTGAACAGAAATTAAACATATCTTTGACCATAATCAGAGATTAGCATAATTGAATTATGGTATTAGAACCGCAACAACTGTTGCAAATAGTCTTAATGAAGGCATCAACCACTTCCACTTTTAAGTAGCATATTGGCTGCTTAAAAAATCAGGGAGAGAGGGCAGCTAGGTGGTGCATTGGATAAAGCACTGGCCCTGGATTTAGGAGGACCTGAGTTCAAATCCAGTCTCAGACACTTGACACTCACTAGATATGAGACCCTGGGCAAGTCACTTAACCCTCATTGCCCTCCCCCCCCAAAAAACCAACAACAATAACAACAACAACCAAACAGGGAGAGCTCTGGTCTCTGAACTGGTGTTTCAAAATTGAGTTTCATACTGTGGCTGTGGAGCTGATAGTATTGGCAGGGCAACGTTGTTCTTATATTGTGAAATTCCTAGGTAGTTTACTTCAATTCCTTTTTTACTTTGTTGTGTATGTAATTGAAAAATTCATGAGCATCAGACTATGATATAAGCTTCCAGAAATTTGGGACACAAAAATGTGAAAAATTTGGGTGATGATTACTGTCATGAAGTCAACAAAATATGTAAGCTAGACATTTTGTTTGACCCCTTTCTTTTTTCCTTTGGATATGTCTGTATCAGAAGTAATCTGACACTGAAAATGTTATTGGACAAGAAAAAAGTGTTTTTTCTCAAATTTAACTGATGAGACCTTTATGATGTTATTCATTTGGTTGGAAGTTTTCTGATTGGTTTGATGCTGAAGAATAAAGGTTAATAATTGGAAACTGGTACGTCCTCCTTTCTCCATCCCCTCAAATATTTCTAAACTTAGTTTATGGTCACCAGGTGCCTTGTTATAAGGCTAAAACAAAGAGCCAGGCACCACTAAACTGAGGCTACAGGGACAGAAAAAGTTTGGTAGGTAAGATTCCCAAATCTCCAGAAAAGTTCTGTGGGACAAGAGCTTGGGAATTGAAAGGCACTGTCCCCACTCCCTTTTCTAGGTTTTTCAAAAATCAACTCTGGGTCATTTGAGTAACTATTCTCAGTTATCCCAGGGTAAGGCCAGGAATGGAGGCACAATTATAGTGAGGTTGGAGTTTCCCCCCTCAAATCTCTGCACCCAGAGGAAAGCAAACAGGAGCTATTATTGCAGTGTGCTGGAGGCAGCTCAAACTGTCTCAGTTGTCAAATTTTCAGCAGAAGCATTATAATTCTGAAAACGACAAAAGCTAAAAATTGGGGCCTGACATTTTTTTTTTATTGTCTAGACTTAAGGGTGGCAAAAATGTTAATAATGCAGATTAAACTTAAAAATTTGTCTAGCTACATTTTCTCTTCTTTCCTCCCCCTTCACACCCCCCCCCCCAAGCTTGTCATTAATATATTTACCAGCACACACCTGCACATTGCCCAGTCCCTTAGGGAGACAGAAAAGATGCAACAAGTCACTGTGGACCTATATTATGTTGAAGGAAATAGAGTAAGAGGAAAAAACATTTACATAATACCAAAGATTTGCTAGGGCACTGGGCTAAGTGCTTCTACAAATATTATCTCATTTGATCCTTACAACAACCTGAAATTATTTTCATTTTCTAGTTGAGGAAACTAAGACAAACAGACATTAAGTAACTTGCCCAGGGTCACACAGCTAGTAAGTGTCTGAGGAAGAGTTTGAATTGAGGTTTTCTTGACTCCAGACCTTATGCCATCTAGCTGCCTGAAAATAGATACTTGCTTTTGAATGAAATATAAGGAAAGACATTCTTTAGAGCTCACAAGAGACATTTCTAAGGTCCCAAATTGTGAGAATTGGGCCCCAGAGTAGGTTAAAAATAACAGAGGTTTGACTTTAAAATATATTTTTTAAAATGGTGTTTTTTTCTTGTATTTTAAGATTTTATTTGGTTTGTTAGAGATTCTCCCTTGGGAAAATGAATGATCACCATCTGCTGGAGGCTAAAGAGAATAACAGAATTACAGAGGACAGTGAATGGGGCTAGCAGCAACATGATCACCACTGGGGGTATAGAAAAGTTATATTTACCTTTATGACCTCAGACATGAGGTCTTCTTGCTTCTATTCACTTGTAAATATAACTGTCCATTTTTTAAGTCTTGTGAATCTGTGTGCTTGTGAACAGAGCTGGTTGCTACCATTGGAGATTGTCAGTTCAAGAAATCAAGAAAAGTATTGGGGCCAATAAGTCAGTGATATAAGAAATTTTCCAAAGTGTACCAATTCTGAAGTTGTGAACTGATCCAATAATTCTGGAGAGCAATTTGGAACCATGCTCAAAGGGCTCTAAACCTGTGCATACCCTTTGATTCAGCAATACCATTACTAGGTCTATATCCCAAAGAAATCATAAGAAAGGGAAAGGGACCCATATGTACAAAATATGTATAGCTGCTCTTTTTGTAGGGGCAAAGAATTGGAAATTGAGGGGATGCCCATCAATTGGGGGATGGCTGAACAAATTGTGGTATATGAATGTAATAAATGATGAGCAGGCTGATTTCAGAAAAACCTAGAAAGACTTACAGGAGGTGATACTGAGTGAAGTGAGCAGAACAAGGAGAACATTGTACACAGTAACAGCAACATTGTATGGTGATCAACCGTGATAGACTTAGCTCTTCTCAGCAATACAATGATCCAAGATAATTACAAAAGACTCATGATGGAAAATGCTCTCTGTATCCAGAAAAAGAACTATGAAGTCTGAGTAAAGATTGAAACATACTATTTTCATTTTATTTGATGTTTTCTTTATTTTTTGTTTTTTCTTTCTTGTGGTTTTTCCCCTCTTGTTCTGATTCTTATTTCACAATGTGACTAATGTGGAAATATGTTTAACATGATTGTACATATATAACTTATATTAGATAACTTGCTATCTTGGGGAGGGAGGAGGGAAAAAGATTTGGAACTCAAAATCTTACAAAAATCAAGGTTGATTACTATTTTTATATGTAACTGGAGAAAATAAAATACTAATAAGGGTAAAAGCACTAAATATTTGAGTTTTGCTGAGTTTTCACAATATTTCAATCAAATCTTCCATATGGCTTTGATTAGAGATAGTTTTTAGTTGGAATGAAAGTGGAATGACAGGAGGGCTCACTTTACTAGGTTTCATTTATTGTTGACATCCAGGGGCATGCTGGTAAATAACAAAATGCTCACAGGACACACTTGCCTTATAAATATTTTCTCCAACACTTCTTTATATCTAGACAGTCAACAAAACATTCAATCAAACCCTGATTTGTAGTTCACTAATTTCAAGGTGTAAAGGCTTATACTGAACATTTATGAATTCTGGTTTGAATTGGTTCTGGCACATCCTTGCTGACATCACAAGTGTGAATTGAAAATAAGTAGTATTAAAATGAATTTTAGGAGAGACAGACAGACAGAGATAGAGATAGAAAGACACAGAGACTGAGAGACACACAGAGATGGAGACAGAGAGACAGAGACACACACACAGAGACAGAGACAAAGGGGAGAGACAGAGACAGAAATACACACAACACACACACACACACACACACAGAAATGTGTGACTGCATTTCAGCTTGAGAAATAGTGAAAAGTGAGTAAGATGGAACCATTGACATCATTTAAGTAACTAGGGATAAAGTCTTTCCTAACCATTCTTTCTTTTCCCACTTCAGGCAGGCAGGGTACAGAATTATGAAGGAGGAATACATTCTTCGGTATCTAATTTTTTCTTCTTATTTAATTTCTTTTATTAATACCAGTTTTGGGCAAAGAACACACCAGCATAAGGGCACACTTTATTTTGGCAAAAGCTACTCTGTGTAAAACTCAATCTTAGATTCAATTACTGTGGCTCAAAAGGTATAAAACACTCAATTTAGGAAGAATATCACCTTTTTGCTTCAAAGTACTCCTGACAAACATGATACGCAGAATACCACTAAGAAGAGATGGGCAGAAATTAGGCAGTTCTGGCATGGGATGCTTTACTCACTCCAAGTCATGGAAAGTTAAGTACTAAAAAAGAAAAAGAAAACTAAAAAATATGTTTAATCTGAGGAAATTAACCCAGCTCTTTGTTCTAAAAAGCATGACTAGGCCCTGGGAGAGGTTGGGGGAGGTTGAGAATTTCCCACTGGGGGGATGAGAGGCCTCTTACTGGTGCCTACAAATTTTTCTGTAGCTTCTTAAAGAATTGGAAAGCATTTATGGGTTTTAAGATGAAAGAGCAAGGCCGCACCTTCTTTTCCATTATAAAAGCCAAGAATTTCAGATAAACCAGAAACCATAGACTGGAGAGCACCTAACAGAGCAGTATCCAGCAGAGAATATGTGTCCAGTAAAGCAGCATCCGGTGGAGAATATGCATCCAGCTGAGCAATGTCCAGCAGAGACTACATCCAGCTGAGTAGTGTTTGTCAGGCAAGATATTATTTGGTCAAGCACTGTTTTAAAAGATTTGTTCTGACTAAGCATTGCTCCATGAAGGCTACATACCCAGCAGGGCTCAGTGCTGATGGAAGCAACACAATGCCATCACTAGAAGAAATCAATGGTTTTGCAGGCATGAGTTACCTGGTATTTCTTCATTGATCTTCCCTAAGTATATGTCCTAATACATGTATGCCCTTTCATATGTGTTATCCATATGTGCTCACCCTTTCCACTGCTGTGGAATTTTATTTGGGTGTAGGAAAGTATTATTGCTACTTTTCTTATTGTGTTATTTTGTTAAATGCTTCTAACTGTTTTCTTACTATTAAAAATGAATGCATCAGTAATGCATTATGAGTTTAGAGGATATGGAGCCACCATTTCCCTTGAAGAGGGAGTCCCTGGAAGCTTGGATAACTGTTCCCTGGAACTCCTGTTTTCTGTGTTTGTGGTGGTGGGATGTTTTGCCAATGCGCACTACAATAATAATACTCCCTTGTCCCACAAATTAGTTCAAAACTTGCTAAAATTAACCTTTTTGAATTTACTTGGTTCTGTGCCAGAGTCAAAGGAGTCTAGATTTTGCCCTTCAGCTTTCAAGATATCAGATACTGAAACCACCTCCTCTCCCAGAATTATAAGCATTAAACAGGCTGAGAAATTCAGAAGAGAGAAGACCATTGAATGTAGGTAGGGAAAAGCTAAGATCTATTTTTAATTCTGTCGCTTGTTTCCTGTATAATTATATTCCTTAGTCTTCTACAGACTCAGCTTTTCTTCCTGTCCAATTCAATTCAGTTCTGATTATTTTATTAAGCATCTACTATGTTCAAGGCCCCAACAGCTGGCCTTGAGTTAACACTGTGAAACCGACTTGATGTTTGCAAAATATTTAAAACACCTTGGAGACACGGCCTTATTTGTGTACTGAACATTAAATATACTATTTGCTAAATAATGTAAAGAAAGATTCCATTGACTTCTTTTAGTTTGCCAATTCAGAAGTCTTTCTCCAAAGTAGAAATTATGGGATTTTTTGTTTGTTTGTTTTTTTTGCTTAAATATAGATCTGGGCACAGTTACAAATTTTTATTATGTTTTTGGCTCCTGGTTTTTTATATCAGCTACTCAACTGCTTGCCTGATTTTACTGTTCTTGCTCCCCCCCCCGCCCCGCTTTAATGCAAAACATTATTTATTAAATGTTCTTAGTGGTAAAATATGGTAAGTTTTAAGAACAAGTCTTCTGCATGACAATGTTCCAAATGATTGTTGATATCCATTAGGTCTTTCCTGAATTTTTTCCAGATATATATCCCCAGTTCCTTCAATCATTCCTTATATGAAATGGATTGAATGTGGAAGTACAGGAGGATAGCTGAAATCACAGTCCAACTATAAAAAACAAACAAACAATAACTTGGTTCTGCCTACCAGGCCCTGGTAAGTTAACAAGACCTTGGTTTCCCACTGGGAAATAGAGGACTCAGTGCCAATCTTCTTGGGATTACAGAATTTAAACTAATGCACTGGAGATGTCAATGCTTTGGGTCTATGAGACTGTACCAATGATAAGTGCTTCTGAATTCATCCAGGAAACTTTGTCTGATTAAGATTTATTGGGTGCCTATGGTATGCATAGCACAGTTCTGGGAGTAGAGAGTGCATTTAGTTGATCACTCAGCACATCAGATGTTTCTGTTGGCATTTCATGCACTTAGGCTTCATTTGCTATTCTCTTTCTTGCTCTCAGAGAGCTTTGTTATTGACCAAAGGTCATCAGCAGACATTTCCTGGATAAAACTCCATTACTTTGCTACAAAAGAACACCTTTTGATTTTGTTTTTAAAGAAGACTGAGGTTTATTGCAACAGAGGATTCATAAACATTAGGCAAAAATATTCATATATCTTATGAGTTTGGAAAATCCAATAAAGAATATTACACATTATGAAATAAACAAAAAAGATAAAAGAATGGAAGCCTGTTGCTAGAAGCTCATTTTCTATAATGTAAAAAAGCATAATGACTATGGTAGAATAACAACTAAGATGCAGTTTGATGGTAGAGTCAGTAGCTTAATCTGACATTTGCTTATTTATTTTCTAAAAGGAGAACCTTTTGGCAGAAGACATTGAAGGCCCAGTTGATGTTCTACCTTATAGAATTCTCACAAACATAGGATGATCAGAGTAAGGACCTCATCTCTTCCTCGCATACGCAGGGTTTTTTTTGTTTTTTTTTTTATTAAACCCCAATTGTCCCAAATTCCAGGCCAATTGTGCCAGCTGTTGGATATTAGATCTGGAGTCGCATGTTTATTATCTGACAATTTTTACCCCAAGTATCTACTTGACAATGCAGCTTCCCCCTTATCCATCTACCTAAGTTCTCATACCACAGGGAAAGGATGCCATGGTTGTGTAACCACTTTCCTCAATAGGGCATCTTCATATTGTCCCTTATCTTCAAAACTATGCCATTTTTTGACCTTTCATTTCAATCTTTAACTTTTTAGAAGTCAGGAAGAAAAAAAGGAATTTCAACTAAAGTAGAAAAAAATTCAGGCCTTCTTTAGTAAGAGATTGAGGCTTTCCACTAAGAGCTAGCCCATCTCTTATTTCAGAAGCTTTTGCATCTTTACCACTCTTTTTATTCTCCTGTTTCTGTCATGCTAAAAGAGGACTTTGAATAGCTAAAAGTAGTCTGGCAAGAGTTAATATAACTGACTCCATTTTGTTCTATATTCATAATTTCTATATATGCTGCTTTATGTCCTACTGCAGGACCAATTTACCCCAGGCTGGTTTTCCCTTATGCCTTTAATTGCTTTATGATTACAAAAGAGGACTTTGAGGAATTTAATAGCCCAAGGAAGTCTGCACCCTCTCTGTATCTTATTTGATGAAGTAATTACAATTCCCTATGAGCTAATGGAATTGACTTTGGACACATCTCTTCTTCAGCATTTTCTACATGGCCAGCATGAAGGTCTCATCTTTTTTATGGTATAAATGTCACTAACTGAATGATAAGACACAAATTTGTTGACTTCTGATAGCATGTCACACTCTGAACGATTAAACTTTATTAATCTTTCTCTACTTTGCCTGACTAATTTTGGCAATATTATCTAATAGATCCCAGACAATTTTATTTTTATTTTTGTCACAGAGAAAAAGCCTGCTCTGTTTAATGAAACTCTTTTACCTGTAATTTTAAAATTTCATAACCTTTGCCCTTTAGGATTTATCTCTATCTTCTTTCTCTATTTTGAATGTTCAGCTTACTTCTGTCTCTCTATCATGTATATATAAACTACATTTTCCACTATCTCTTTTGCTATCCCTCCCCATAGAGTAATCCTGTATAATAGAGATTGGTATAATGATGCTGCAAAAAAAAGGAAAGAAAAGAACATATATGTGACATTGGTAAAACATAAATGACAGAAGATGGGTGGGGGCTCCAATAAGGAGGCCAATCAAAATTGTCTTATTTTGTTAGGTGTAATAGGGATAAGAATGGAGATAAGACTTGTGATTTCATCAGTATTGGAAAATCTTAGGTGAGGAAATTCCCTTAATTGGTGCACGTTGGTACCTTCCTTTCAACTTATAGAGTTGCCTGGAGTAAGAGAGGTTAAGTGAGTTGCTTGGTCTGACATAGTGAGCATGTTTCAGGGGTAGGACCTAACCAAAGTATTTCTGGCTTTGAGGCCAACTCTGTCCACCACACCTTGTAATATGGAAGAAAAAAAAAGAAAAAGAATTAAGCAAAATGAATCACTGTATCAAAACACACACACACACACACACACACACACAAACACAACAAAACCTGATGATGTGTAATGTTCCAAATTCATGTTCTTTACCTCTACAAAGAAGTAATAGGAAATCTCTTTTCCTGTGTGGAAATTTATTGTGATTTGGGGACCCTGCCTTTGGGCTGAGATTAAAAAGCCTTAGATGCTCAGGGTTTTTCTCTAAGACAGGCTGGTGCCCATCCCCCTCTGCTTCAGAGACCTGAGCTGAGAAGCCCCATGGGCCTTGGGCTGGATGGCTGAGGGAAGTCCCAGCTCCCTCTGCCCTGAGGGGATCTGCCCCAGAGATCAGAGATCCCAGGCTTGCCCTGCCGGCCCCTGGTGTGGCCCATGCAGAGGTGCCAGGCATGCAACAGGGGCAGGGGGCATGGGCCACTGGAGCCCTGGGTGTGGTATGCATGGCTCACTTGAGCACCCCCCCCCCCCCCCCCCCCCCCCCCCCCCCCCCCCCCCCCCCCCCCCGCCAGCTGCGAGGTTTAAGGGGAGAGAAGGGATATATAGTCTGGGAGGCAGAGACGCTGGGGGTGGTCACTGGAGTACAGAGATGCTGGGTTATCACTACGGCACAAAGAAGGAAGTTAGAAGAGAAATGCCAGAGGAAGGATGATGGTAAGGGGCTTTTCAGGGGGGTTCTCACTATGGTGCAGAGAGGGAAGTTAGACAGAAAGGGGGAATGCTAGAAGGAGGTTGGTCTGTACAAAGATGCTAAGGGGACTGAGAGATGTGATGGAAAGGGGAAGACATTAAGAAAGTTGCAGGCGTGGCAAATTTGCAATTCTTTACCCTTATCTCCTACATTTATTTTTATAAATAAACCCTGCTTTGATTATTTAATTAAAAGAGGCATTTGCTTATCAATTTGGGAGGAGCAGTGTGGGGAAAATTTTAAATGTCCCTAACAGGCTGGCTTAGGAAATTAATAGGAGTCAGATAGCCAGGCAGTAACTTAGGCCCAATTAGTTAAAATATTTTTACATTTGAATGACGATCATGGAAGGACTTTTTCTAAAGTTATAATTTTTCAGCTATAGATATAATTTTTCATATAGCCCACAGTTATAAAATTTACAGATTAGGATGTTTGTTTTTTTTTTTTAAATTCACCTGTCTCTTCTTTTTGGCCAGGCTTAGTCATTATAGTTTCCCAGCATTCAGTTTTGATTACATTATTTATATTATTTTAATTATTGCACATATTATTTTCTTTTTTCTGCTTACTGATCTTTGTGTCCATTCATATAAACATTTCAAAACTTTTTTGTAGTTATCATATTTACATTGTTTTTTACAGCCCTGTACTGTTTCATAATATTAATATTATTTCTTACCTTGCCATATTACTACTTTGGAACTTCTTTCCACCATACCCTAGTAAATTCATATTTTTGGAAAGTCTCATCATTGTGCAAGATTTCATCAACCTTGGTAGTCCACTCCAACACTACTTTCTGTCCCTTTGATTGGAGGGTGGAACCATGAACTTCAAACTTTTAGTTAAGGTGGGAGTTCAGTTCAAAACATCTCTTTATTTCTCCCCTGGCTGTACTACTTTGGAACTTTTCTGAATTTTTTACCATGTCCCCAAGTCAGATACTTCTCTGCATCTTTTTTAGCTTCCTTTTTATGTGTTGTCTTTTCTCATTAGATTAGAAAGCTCTTTGAAGGCAGAGACAGTTTTACTTTCTTAAATATTTGTATCCCTAGTACTTAGCACAGTGTCTGGCAAAAAGTAAGTGCTTAATAAATGTTTGTTTATTTGTTATTGTAATTAAACTGTATTTTGTTTTCATCCCCCTGACAGCTCCCTAGCTTTTGAACTAGTATAGTAAGCTAACAGTAGTAGGTATAAGATAGCAAAAGGGAACTGAGAAGTCACAGACTATCCCATAAATTAGGGAGCATAACAATTATTTGCACACTGTCTCATAAATTAGGAAAGTATAGGAGACACTTGAAACTGTCTCATAAATCAACTAAGGTCACATCCTAAGACTATGTAAATTAGGGGAAGCCAGCTAGGACTTATAAGGGTTTCTAGGTCCTGCTAACTACCCATGGTCTATAAGCCTTAGATAAACCTCAAACTTGCACAGTAAGACCAGCAGAATACCAACAAACATTATGCTAGTGAGCTAACACTAAGATGTTATTGATAACTCTGAGATGATGTGGATATGTTAATGAATGTTTTAATTATTGCACATATTATTTTCCTTTTTCTGCTTACTGATCTTTGTGTCTATTCATATAAACATTTCAATGATTTTTTTTGGTAAATTAGAAAGCTCTTTGAAGGTAGCACAGAAAAGTTATTCTGTTCCCCCCAAAGCCCTATAAAATGAGGCCCCTAAACTCCTCTCCCCTCCCCCTTCCAAGTATGACTCCATTTCCTATGTTTCTTGATTGCTCCCAACTCTGATTCATAGTTACATGAGTAACTATGTGTCTTTTCCCCTCCCCATTCTCTTCCCCATGTTACTTTCCTCCCTTCATCATTTCATCCCCTGTCCGCATGACATCTACCTCCATACCACTGTGACACTTGCTTCTGTACTCTCTGTGCCTTATTAAAGTGTGATTAAAGCATTACTCTTCACTTGCTGCCATTATGGTCTTTCCCAACAAGTATTCAAAGAATTGGGCATGCTTCCCCTTCACTCAACCCTGAGAAATCTCCTTGTGGTTTCAATTTTATTTTAGTTTCAGTTCCATATTTTCTCTCTCTCACCCCTCCATTACCCATTTAGAGGGCAAGAAATACACAACCCATTTCAAATATGAAGTCATACAAAAGAAATTTCCATATTAGCTATGTTTCAGGGGAAAAACAAAGAAAGAGAAAAAAATATATATGCTTCTGTCTGTACTCGGTGTCTATTAGTTCTCTATCTGGAGGTGAATAGAGTTTTTCATCACGTGTCCTTTGGAATTGCCATGGACCATGCTGTTAATCAGAGTTGCTAAGTTTTTTTTTTTTTTAACAGTTGATTACAGTTATAATATCGCTATTACTGTGCAAATTGCTCTCTTGATTCTGTTCAGTTCAATTTGCATCAGTATATTTACATCATCCTATGACTTTATGAAGCCATTTCCTGCATTATTTCTTATAGCACAATAATATTCCATCATATCTGTATACTATAATTTGTTTAATAATCATTCTTCAGTTGATGAACATGTCCTGAGTTTCTAATTTTTTGCTATCACAAAAAACTGCTAATTTTTTTTTTGTAAATATGGGGAATTTTCCTTTATCTTTTATCTTAGGGGTATAGACTCAGTAAAAAATTTGCTGGGTCAAAGGGTATGGACAATTTGATATATTTTTAGGTAGAGTTTGAAACTTTTCCAGAATGGTTGGATTAGTTCACGATTCCATCTACAATATGTATTTTTCACATTCCCTCCAACATTTGTCCAACATCTGTCATTTTACTTTTCTGTCATCTTAACCAATCTGTTAGGTATGAGGTGGTGCCTCAGGGTTGTTCTAATTTGCATTTCTGTAGTTATTAGTGATTTAGAACTTTTTTATAACTATTGATAGTTTTGATTTTTTCTTCTGAAAACTGCTTGTTCATATCCATTGAATTTTTTTTTTTTTTGGCGTGGGGCAGTGAGGGTTAAGTGACTTGCCCAGGGTCACACAGCTAGTGAGTGTCAAGTGTCTGAGGTCGGATTTGAACTCAGGTCCTCCTGAATCCAGGGCTGGTGCTTTATCGACTGTGCCACCTAGCTGCCCCCCACCCCATTGATTGTTAATTGAGGAATAGATCTTATTCTTTTAATTTGCATTAGTCCCCTATATATATGTATATGTATATGCACACATACATATATACATTTTTTTTAGAAATAAGATCTTTGTCAGAGAAACTCTCTGCAAAGATTACCCCAGTTTCCCAGTTTCTTCTTTTTATTCTAATTTTAATTGCAATGCTTTTGTTTATACAATAAAAAAGCTTTTCAACTCAACAACAAAAAATATTTCTTAATAGTTGCTAAATACACATATACCATTATTGCACATCACATTCCACAGTAGAATGCTCTCTAACCCACACCACAACTATACATCTCTGAGCTTGCAGTATTTGAGACAGTCCCACCCAAAAGACCATCATATCCAAAATATTGTAGTCACTCACTTCAATTCTAAGAAATACAATCTATCAGTTTTTACTTCTGAATGCCCAACAATACTGTCCCATGGTTATGGTTACAAAAGCATAATATACTTGCCTTATTCATTAGAGTACATTTAACAGAAGAAATTTCAGATATTTGAGGGAACAGCAGATTTTCAAGGTGAGACTTTTTATGGGTCAATCAGCCATCATCCCAGTGGTCTGTTATATACTCTATATATTTTCACCTTGAAAAGAAGAAAACATTTTAAAAATCATTTACCTCTTTTAAATCGATAGTTTGTCCCTACTGTTAATTTTGTTTAAACTACATCGGGTCTTCCCAGAGACTTTGTACCCCATCTTATCCCTCTTGTTTATAAACCCTTTACCTAATTTTTTTTTTAAACTTAAGTTATTGATTTCCCTCTGCAATTTCCTGAGTTATAGGAAGAAGTAGCAGAAACCTTGTTCTGGTGTAATTATACTTTGTCTAACATGTTTTGTAAGTACACTTGTTTTATATCATATAAAAATCATATAAAGACTAAATGTAGAAAACTGACTGCTCAATGCCTCAGCACAGTTTTTCTGCCACAGAAAAATTCACACATTCCAGAAAAATTCATACAGCCCATCACAAGATGACACATGGGGAGGGGGAGAGCCTCATTCTCTATATAGCTAGTGATATATCTATATCTATCTATCTATCTATCTATCTATCTATCTATCTATCTATCTATCTATCTATCTATCTATCACTAGCTACATGTGTGTGTGTGTGTATATATATATATATTTTGCAGGGCAATGAGAGTTAAGTGACTTGCCCAGGGTTACACAGCTAGTAAGTATCAAGTGTCTGAGGTCAAATTTGAACTCAGGTCCACCTGAATCCAGGGCTGGTGCTTTATCCACTGCACCATCTAGCTGCCCTGCTAGTGCTATAATTTTAAAGGCCAGCAACCCCCAAACCTCTAATAGTTATAGAGCTTTTAATAGGTACTATTAGCTATAGGTCTTTATATTTCCATTTCTTATAGAAGATCTGCTTTTCTTCTTTTTGTTTCCACCTTTTCTCCCTCCCTTGTTTCTAAACTCTTTGACTTAGTCTAAATTTTTATAAGAATACCAGTCATTGAATTAAAAATTTAGTGCCCAGTATCAGGTGATACACCCCCCCCCCCCAATTTGCAAAGTTGGTTTCCTGAGAATGAGTACTTTGTTAATATGAATGTATGGATCACCTAGATTTGATGGAGCTGCCTTATAATCCAAATGGATTTTATTAAACCCTGGATTAATAGGAGTAAAATGCCTTTTTCTCAGACTTCAAACTGAAGCCAGACAGTCCCAATTTACTCTCTCCAAGAGAATAAACAAATTTAAAGTAGATCTTATTGTTCTCCTGATCAACTATCTAGATCTCCTTGTCTTTGATAATGCCCTCCCTGTTTCCACATAATCTAACCATATCTTCTGCTTTAAGTTAAGCTATTAAACTGATTTGTATTGTTCAACTGATTTTCATTTATAGTATTTGCTTTGGGTTGATTTGTATCATGTTAATGAAGTTATTTTGTAACCAGTGAGCAAAGAAACCTTAAAAACCCTAAGAAAGAGGGAATCTTTGAGCTCCCTTCTTTGGAAGGGTCTCCAGCATGATCATGTTATTTTTCTTCTTGGGGAAAAATAAATTGGTATTATGTTTTTTCTGTCTGTCTCTGATTTGGTTTTGTCCTGTGGGAAACATGTTCTCTGATCTGGATTTTTTTGTATATTTTTGTAGGAAACAGGAAGACAAAAACTATATATTAATTTTTAAAAGTAAAATGGTGCTATGACTCAGGGTTGATTAGAAACTGGAAATGGAAATCATCCTGGAACACAGATTCATGGCAAGGCACCCTCCAGGAGATTTTCTCCCAAATAAGCTATGGACTCTGACTTGTAAGGTGAAAATTCCTTTCCAGTTTCCTACTCAAACCTCAGACTCCTGCTATTACTTTGAGTTTTTGTCCCCTGAAGAAACTCTGAAATTCTTAATAGATAGTCATTACAAGCTATTTCTAAAAGGTAGGAATTTCTCTGGTTGGGTATATAAATTTAAAATTATCTAAACTGGCCAAGTCCCCTTAATAGATCTATTTCATTGCAAATGATTAAGAAAAATATTTTTGATGTGCACAAATATTGTTTTAAAAATGATTAGAATTGGGGGCAGCTAGGTGGCTCAGTGGATAAAGAACGAGCCCTGGATTCAGGAACATCTGAATTCAAATCTGGCCTCAAACACTTAACACTTACTAGCAGTGTGACCCTGGGCAAGTCACTTAACCCTCATTGCCCTGCCCCCCCCCCCCCAATAGGGCTGGAAAAATAATTAGAATTGAATATAGATAACAACAAACTAAATTGTCCTAATGGAGCTCCTTTAACTGGTCTGTTTATCTTAAAGAAAGGCTAAAAAAAAGTTTTCTTTTTCTCTCTCCTATCTCTCTCCCTTCTCTTCTTCCCTGACAAGGGAATGTCAGTGGGGGATGGAGATGGACTGATAAAGGAAGCTTAAGGGAACTAGAAATTGTTTGGAATTATTCCATGTGTGTCTATATCTGATGTGAGATTGTGTTTCATGTCTCTTTGTGACGTGGAATTATCTCTTCTGTGTGTCCAAGTTTCTGTTGAAAATGTAATTTTGTGCTTGGAATTTAGAAGAAAAGCTTGTTTAATTGTTTGATAAAACTAGCCCCAAGCTGCCTTGTTAAGGAAGTGGGGGAAGGGCAGAAAGAAACTTGCTTCTCTAACAGTATCTTGCAAAATACCTAGAAAACTGAATGTGGCATTAAAATACTGTATGATATGATTATGGATTTGAGTCAGATTAAACTCTGAGGATGGGGTCTGGAAGGTACCCAGCCCTGACCCAATATAGTTTGTTTAGAAGTATATTGCTTGTCAAATTCTCACTGTCTCCTTTAAGTTTAATTGCCAATTATTTCTGTGACTTCCCAACATAGCCGAAGATAAATTTTAACCCTGTCATCCTTATCTTTAGAGACAGGGGCCTGGAGAGGGGAGTCAGTGGGAACTGTGAGATTTGAAACATCTGGCTCTCACTCCCCTGTTTCCTTTTCCTTTGGTTTGACCTTGTTCCCCCTCCCCTTTTCCCCCTTGCTCCTGGAACATGTATGCATGTCTCCATACATTGATCACGAGCTGAACACGCACCTTGGATGAGACAGGATTGGATGTTAGATTGTGAGCTCATCCACCCTAGGTGTACGTGGGGACAGTCCTTTTCAAGATTACTATAAAAACCTAGAGGATTGGGCATATCTTTGCAAGACTTCAATGTGTAATTGGGTTTTGCCCATCCTCATGAGGATGTAATAAATCTGTCTCTGCTTGACTTGGTGGTCTCCTCGAGTTATTTGGGTAAACTGAGGCAGTTTGCTCCATACAATACCAATTAAAAACTTTTCCAACTAAAAAAAGGGACCATTTCAGTGATTATAGAAAATTTAAAAGTTCACTGGCTTTTTTTTTTTAAAGCCTTACCAACAAAGGAAAAGTTTGGTGTCATCAGGCAATCATCAAAAAGGTCAGTGAATTTGATTGGGCCACTTAGTTAAGAAATTTTAGGATTCATACAAACTAAAGTTAAGGAAAATCTGTTACATACTGTCACTTTTTAAATCTTTTGCAATGGAAAGCTTAAAAAACACACATAGAGGAAAATATGAAATGCTTAGAATAAGTGGTTCTTGAGTGAAATACTAGTAAAATGAAATTATCAATTGAGGTTCTATATGATATCATTTGGAAAATAGATCCAGGTATAATTGAATTAATTCTGGTCTCATTTTAAATGAACTTTATTATTACGATGTTCTATCAGGAAATTTGTATGGTTTTAAGCTGTTACCTCAGTTTTGTGAATTGTAATATGTAAAAGAAAAGGGCCCAACAGTTTAATAGTATTAGAGATATTGTTAGAATATGAATTTAAAATTCTTTTGGGTTATGAATTTAATTGACTATAATAATGGTTTTCTGTGAAGTAGGCATAGTAAGAACCTGTTCTCAGGTATATTTTAAGGCTTTAAGATCTAACCAGATGCTCAGTAAAGTACAGTGATTTGCTTTTTGTTAAGAGCTAGAAATTACAAAGAAAAACATTTTATTTAAATAAAAAAAAAAATCAGTCCCTAACCATTGGGCAATACTGTCCTAATGATGTGGGATAGAATTTGGGGTCAAATTGATTGTTAATTGTCCCAAAAGAATTACAAGACTCAGTGACTCAGTTTCTCAAATTTTATTGTAATACTGTGAGTGATCACAGGGAGAGAACCAGAATAGTAGAAAGGTATCTCTCAAATAGTGAAAGAAAAGACAGTTAAATTTATAGTATGGATAAATTGATTATCAGTCTCATTATAATAATCTCCACTTTAGGGAGGTACAGGGAAGGGCCTGTCCTACTCATTATAATATTCTCCACCTTGGAGATGTACAGGGGAGAGCTTATACTAATTTGGGGTTCCTGGGTTCCTAAGCCAACCCCTGAGGTGGGTACTTTTTTCTGTGGAGGTGTGTTTTGGGGATTCACATGTCATAAGCTGAATCTGGGGACAAATTTGGCCTTTTCTGCACATGTCTCTTTCTGGTTCCCATAGCTAGTTTTAAAACATCTTGATTTTTCATTTATTTCTGGTCTAAGTTTCTATAGCCTGTCATTTCCTTTATTGTTATAGTTTCAGGTCTTCATTGCCTCTTTCCCTCTATTCTGTTATGGGCACTGATTTCTGTGGGTAAGAGAACCTAACATCCTGACTTGTAAGTTATCCATTAAATGGGGTCTAACTCCCTTTTGGTGCTAATATCTGAATTAGAGCATAAATCTTATATATTATTTTACCCCAGAAGACTGAAATTGAGGTGGACATAAGATTGTTCTGAGGAGATGAAGCTTAGAAATGGTGGCTTATATCTGGAAGCTTATATTATTATATTCTGATGCTCATGAATTTTTCCATTTTCAATTACATACACAACAAAATGAAAAAGGAATTGAAGTAAACTAACTAATTATTGTTATCTTATGCTAAGAAATTGCCACAGCCACCCCAACCTTCAGTAACCACCAAATCAGTCAGCAGCCATCAAAGTGTAAACAACTCCTTATGATATAAGAGCAGGTGTGCTCTTATATCAGGATTATTATGGTAAATTAGGATTTAATATTAAAAAAGATATGGCATTAAGAAAATCTATTAGCTGTATGACCTCAAGAAAGTTCTATCTGTCTCAGTTTACTTTTCTATAAAAGGGGATGATAATGAGGGTCACAAGATTGTATACTGTTTGGCATAGGGAAAATAATAAATGATTTTCTGTGTAAGGTATAGATCAAAAGCACATGTAATTAAATTAAGAACACCTGATTGGTAATTAATTGGTTTTGTTTCAAATTAAAAAAACACACACATATATATATATATTCTTAATATTGTTTTAAGGTATTATGTTTCTAATTTTTCTTATAGTATATAAATTGGTAAACAATTTTATCAGCTATGGTTGAAAAGGAATTTCTTTTATAATTTAGATGTTAAAAATTTACTGTTCAAAAGAGAATGAGGGAACAGCTAGGTGGCACAGTGGATAAAGCACTGGCCCTGGGTTCAGGAAAACCTGAGTTCAAATCTGAGCCTCAGACACTTGACATTTACTAGCTGTGTGACGCTGGGCAAGTCACTTAACCCTCATTTCCACAACAAAGAGAGAGAGAGAGAGAGAGAGAGAGAGAGAGAGAGAGAGAGAGAGAGAATGGTTTGGAAGCTGAAATATTATAATTAAGAACTTATACTGTTAATTAAGTTATTTAAAGTTATTGTTTGAATCAAGTATTTACATAGATTTTTTTAAAAGAAAAATTGTAATCATAAAAGAAAATACCTTGTAAAATCTCCTTATAAATCTATAAATATTCTTAGGGTCATCTAGTCATAAATTTCTTATCAACTCTGTACAAGGATTTTTCTGCATTGGTAAAATGGGAGTGAAAATTTCAAACCTACTTATAAGGTAGAGTGAATTTCATCTAAGGTTATTGTCTATCATATGCATCTTGAAGTTATTAATTTTGATTTAAGGGTCAATGTGAAATTCCCTTAGGGAAGGATGTATGGTTATCTCTCAATCTTTTTCTAGGGGGTTTTAGATTCAGGGGAGATAAACTGTCTTATAGTCACTATTAATGTGGGATTCTGGAATGCAATCTTGATACCTAGTGATCAGCAGGAGAGACGTTAATTGAACTAGATTATTCAGTCTATATGAAAAGACTTGTTCATAAAGACTCTTAAGTCCAAATGAACAGGACTGTATCAAGTGGTACCAATTATAACCACTGTTCCTGGGAACAGAGTCCTATATACATATCACATTTCAAAAAGGGCTGCTGAACTGATTTGGGCTGCCTAGCCAAGTGAAAATCTTTGACTGTGGCTCATCCAAGGCCCTAAGCAGAGGACAGCTTCTGCAGACAATTTACCCCCGGTACCCTGTGTAATTTAAGATTCTAAATGTGGATTCTAATCCATTCCCCCAGTTTTGGGGGAAACTGACTAAAATCACTGATAAAACGAGTTTAGGTTTTTAAGGGTTTATTGGAAAATAGAAAGGAAAAGATTGAGAACAGAATTCCAACAGTCTGGCATTCCTATCTTTCCTCAAATTTCCTGTGAAGTCCTCTGCTGCCACCACCATCAAGTTAGGAACCCAAAAAGCCCCCGAGCTCTCCGCGCAGGCTCCCTTTCCTCCTTCCTGTCTCCTCCCAGACCATAGGAGGCTCCTCAAGTTGATTGGCTGATAGCCTTGATAGACAGCACCCATGAGCAAACATCATTTCCTGATGCCAAGGAAAAGCCACAATGCCTCTGAGGCATTTTCCTCATGGTGGAGCTTTCCCACAGCAAGTCTCCAGTAGGTGGCATCATTCAAATCATTACAGTCCCCCCTTTTGTTCCTCAAGA
Source organism: Dromiciops gliroides (assembly GCF_019393635.1). Lineage (NCBI taxonomy): Eukaryota > Metazoa > Chordata > Mammalia > Microbiotheria > Microbiotheriidae > Dromiciops > Dromiciops gliroides. Next base: position 251,765,445 of record NC_057862.1, read on the forward strand.
AACAAAATGTTTCCTTGACGGAACAGTAAAAAGAATATAATAACTATTGCTAACTAATAATATGTGAACAACAATATAGAAAAGGAAGAGAGGAAAGTTTTGTCCAGAGGGGCGATTTTTTTTTTGTCCTCATGAACCGACGCTTTGACATTAGTCTTGCAAAGGGAGAGCCTCTGCAGAGGGTACATGTTACAGATGATGTATATTATAGCAGAAAGGAGATAGTAAAAACTAACAAAACAAAACAGTTCATATAGAGTCTCTGATTTCTCTTGTCTTCTTGAAGTGGTAAGATGTCATCAGGAGGAAGCTGGATTCTGGTCTGGAAAACTGGATTCTGGACTCTGGTCTGGAAAGCTGGATTCTGTACTCTGGTCTGGAAAGCTGGATTATCTTCTTTAACTGTTTGAATTGCTGTATTTTTACTAAACCATAGCATAGCATTGTCAACGATCAAATTAATAAATTCCATTACATTCCCTCCTTTATATCCTTAGACTTTTAATAAAGGGTTGAGGTAGTTATGCAATCGGTAACACTTTTTACCACCATGTGTCTGGATCAAAGTCAAATTTAGTATGTGTTCATGACACCTGAAAATGTTATGGAAAGGTTATCATACCATATCTCATGGTTCCGAGACAACCAGTGATTGTGCTAGGCCACAGGTGAGTTCAACTGAGTGAGATAAAAAAGATAAATAAGTTCAGTTAAATTAGGTTAAATTAGGAGGGAGAGAGGATGAATACTGGACTGTGTCTAGTAATTGTTCTCTACATAGTCACCATCATAAGCAAACCATGGACTTACGTATACCTGTCTCTCCTTTTGTTGCACATATATTCTCTCCAGGGCCTGCATCAGAGTTCACAGCAAGTTAGTCTCTGAAATGATAAGTTTCCATATTTCTGAAATCTCATTAATTTCACCAAAGACAGTATGATGGTAAAAATGCATGCTATGCTGCATAACTGAGAATATATTAGTGATATATACAATAATTCCAAACCATACCCAGAGTATAATGACATATAAATAATAAATGAATGTAAGTAGCTGATTATATTAGACATTATTACATAATCTTCTTTTAGACATTATTACATGATCTTCTTTTAGCAAGTAAACCACATCATCTTATACATGAATTCTCTAGTATAACAGTAACAGATACTTAAAGTGGTAATTAATTCATCAAAAAGAAATAAGACTTCAATTAGCAAGATTCAATATTCAATATTTTCAGCAAGGTATCAAGCAATAGGGTTCAATAACCCTTTTTGGTCTTTTTTAGTTAAACAGAACAACATAAAAGAGAAAGGAGAAAAAAAAAACTCATTAGAACCCCTTCGTGGTTGCCAAACTGTGTAATTTCAGATTCTAAATGTGGATTCTAATCTGTTCCCCCAGTTTTGGGGGAAACTGACTAAAATCACTGATAAAACGAGTTTAGGTTTTTAAGGGTTTATTGGAAAATAGAAAGAAAAAGATTGAAAACAGAATTCCAACAGCCTGGCATTCCTATCTTTCCTCAAATTTCCTGTGAAGTCCTCTGCCGCCACCACCATCAAGTCAGGAACCCAAAAAGCCTCCGAGCTCTCCGCGCAGGCTCCCTTTCCTCCTTCCTGTCTCCTCCCAGACCATAGGAGGCTCCTCAAGTTGATTGGCTGGTAGCCTTGATAGACAGCACCCATGAGCAAACGTTATTTCCTGACATCAAGGAATAGCCACAATGCCTCTGAGGCATTTTCCTCATGGTGGAGCTTTCCCACAGCAAGTCTCCAGTACGTGGCATCATTCCAATCATTACAACCCCAAGGATGAGAAGTAGATGGCACTCAGAGGAGACTGCATTCCTAAGATTCTGGAGAAAGGCTGAGGATACCCAACATCCCAAGAATTTTGTACCTTTCTCTTTGTCTTATCCACTTTGTCAGGTCACCCCATGGTTTTGAATTCTCCTACATGTGGGATTGATTTTGGTATCTGGTGGTTTATTTGTGGGGGTTTTCTTCACAACCACCTCTGCCCCCCATTTGAAAATGCTCAGTTCCTCTGAGGTCACTCTGTACCCTCTCTGATCCCTAGTTCAATAGGCTACAACCTTCCTAAATCTATCCTCCTTCTGGCTTAGACAGAAACCTGGACACCCCACTCTGATTTATGGATTAGTACCCCCATGAAAGGGATTCCTCATGTGTCATTAGAGTGAACCTCCATGTATTTGCCAGATTTTTCAGGACCTACAGGCCTTCCTATCATTCTATTACCTTCCTGACTCCTCACCTTTCCCAATACCTTCTTTTGCCTCTACATATGCCTCTGTTTGCCTTCTGAGGAAGAGTTGGTACAGAGTAGCTTCTATTGCTACCTTGGTTGTGATTATTGAATCCCAACTCTTTGGAAATCTTCCCTTGAGCTCTCATACAGAATGGAAGAGAAAAACTCTCTAAGCATGGACTTAAAGGATTCTCTTGCTGAGATATTGCTCTGGAACGGAAGGGCTCTGGACACTGTTATGTTCACAGAGCAAGGTGGAGTCTGTGCTTCTCTAAGTAAGAAGTGTTATTTTAATGTAAACACATTCCAACAAAATCACTGCCTGCGTGAGCAGGCCTTTAAGCTAAAGACACAGGGCATAGAGGCCTATGTCTTTTTCTCTCTCCTCCCTAAAGTACTTGGGAGTACCATTCACTCTCTCTTGTTTGGTACCATAATCCTCTTGTTCCTCATTATTCTTTTCTTTCTTGCTGTCTATGAAGGCATCCTTCTGGCATTGGAAATATCAAATGGTGTTCCTGTAAAGGCTAGGTTCCAAACAGAAGTGCCTTGGTCTTCAGGGGTCAGTGAGACCAATCCCTTGACCAACAGATGAAATTGTTTTTGTATATTTTTATAGGAGACAGGCAGATAAAAACTATATATTAATTTTCAACAATTTCAAGTGTAAGACATTCTTTGAAGCCACTTCTCTATGTGTTTCTATGTGACCATTAAAGATAAAGAGATCACCAGATATTACAAAACAGGTGGGGGACAGGCCCCAAAGGAACAACATGATGTTATCATTACAAGATATTGGAACATTTCAGGATGGGAAGACTAATTTGCTTCTCTAAGTATGTGCCTTGTTACAAGTCTTCCTTATATGTACCTTTCTCTTTGTGTTGCCTTAGGTGAATCACTCTTTCTACTAATATGTGTATTTGTAGAACACTATGATGCATGTTTGTAAGGGAAATATTTTATTATTACTTTCCTCACTCTGCATCAGTTAAATGCTTTTGCTTTGAATTCTTTGTATCTTCTGGCTGACTATTAACTTCCTGATGTAGATGAACAGTTAAAGCAGGACACAATTCACTGACTACAGATCTGTTGATTGCTGTTCCCCTCCTCTAGATTCTGTTTCAGTGGAAAGCCTTGACCATCTATTCCTTTCAGGAAGAGTGGCAACTGCTATGTTCTTTTTCTCTCAATGTCCATAAGCTTTCACTCCTACAAGTCTTTTAGAAAAGGCATAAATCCTTCCCTTTGATATCTCCACAAGAAGTCCCTCATCTCCCTAGCAGGATATTCTCAGTGACAAGCTCTTCAGAACAAAGAGCAGGAGGTCTCAGACTAGCTAATGACCTCATAGTCATATTTACAATTCTATTCCTGTTTCCTGAGTTTGGGCAAACCTAATACTAGCTCATGGTGAGTTTATCATACACTTTCCAATTTTAAATTCTATATGCAAGACTATAATTCATTTACTAACTAATTCTCCTCTATTTGTGGGTTTCAGGGATCCTCAAATTCCCAGCTCTGTTCTGCCCATATGAGTGGATGATGAAAAAGGCACCGAAACAAAGTTAAGCCCTATGGTGAAGGTCATCATGTCTTCTACCTATTTATCTTCCTTCTTTTCCCTTTCATACATTGATGCAGGCAGACAGTCTGAAAGGAATTGGAGGCACACCTATCTATAAACCCCAGTTAACCCTAATCAAACACTTAGTGGGTACATGTCCTTACTGTGATATGCAGCATAAAAATTATTCTCTTATTGGTGGGACAAATTACAATTCATCAGGCTTTACTTTGGTGGATATGATTTAACTGATATTGGCATCTCTGCTTTTCTAATTGCAACTTTCATTTTATTTTCCCATTATCTAAAGCAGAAAGAATTGATTGATGGTACCTATAAAGTTTCTATCCTGTTTGTGGGCTTATTTGCATTCTGGTTATACCATTGCTAAAAAAATTAGATTGAGGTTATTGAACTAAAGAGTACTATTCCTCTCAAATGAGAGGGATGTACTGAAAATGATAAGGCCTGAAGAACCTTCTCTAAGCCCCAACTTTGATACATTTTTCCAAAGGTCTCACAGTCATGCCCACCAAAATTACAGTTCAAATCTAAAGGATATTTTTTTATATCCACTGAAAATATTCTGGACTAAATAAAAATATTAGCTTTTTAATTGGAAAAACTTGCTTCAATTTTGGATATAGGTAATCTTGCTTTTTTCCTGCCCCTCCAAATAAGCCCTGGTAATTTCAAAACATTTCCTATAAATTAAATCTTGGAATTCTTTGGCAATCTGTGTGCTTTTATAGCTCTTCTTATCTTCTTGTCCAATATGCTATTATTAAATTACCTTTTTGGATCAGTTAGGTGGCTGCTTAATTTCTTAAAATAGAGATCAGTTATATTCCTGGACACTGGCGTCAAGGGGTTGAGACCAGACTTTTAGTTTCCAGCCACCATTTTTCTACCTTTCAAGTTTTGCTGATTTATTTTAAAGGCCATACTATTTGCCAAAACCTATCATGCTCTGCACTTGGATAAGAACAGAAACTCTTTCTTGGCAATAAGTATGTTTTTGGGTTTTGGATATATCTCTTCTTTCTGATGCCCAGGCCACCATCTTCTTTTAGTGTAGTCTTTTTTTTCCCCCCTTATTTCCAAGGCTTTATTGAACAGGGTTACAAGACTGTTTTAGAAAATGCTGGTTCCAATTCCTTTCAAACCCTTGGCATGAGATGTTGTATTCAGGGATAGACACACACACATACACACACACACACACACACACACACACATGCATACCACAACTACTGAGAGTGGTGGGTCCAATCTATATCCATTTTTAAAATCTTATTCATAGACCCAGTCATGGGCACAAGACATATAGTCAACCAGTTCTTCAGGTTTAAACCACAGGCTGATCTCCTTCTCAGCACTTTTTACAGAATCACTGCCATGAATGATGTTCCTGCCAACTTGAATGTAGAAGTCCTCACGAATGGTTCCTGGCTTAGAATCAGCTGGGTTAGTCTCCCCCAGCATCACTCTGCCTGTCTTCACCACATTAAAGCCTTCCCAGACCATGGCTACAACATGTCCTGAGTTCATGTATTTCACAAGCCCAGGGAAAAATGGCCTGTCCTTCAGGTCAACATAATGCTGTTTTAGATGTTCCTCTGAGGCCCTAAGGAACTTTATGCCCACAGGGCAGAATCCCTTCTGCTCAAAACGTTTGATGATTTCCCCGACCAGGCCCAGCTGGATGCCATTGGGCTTGATGGCAATGAAGGTGCCCTTGGTGGTGGCCATGGTCCAGGGAAACTTAGGCTGGAGCCGGAGAAGCAGGTAGCTGTGGGTATGGTGGAGGTGGCGGCTGGACCCGAAAAGTCTGCACTTCACTCTGAAGCTGAGAGAGGAGAAATTGGAGCCCAAACCCTAGAACCTGCCTCCACTGTCAGGAGGCAGAGCCTAGGAGAAAGGGGTTAGTGTAGTCTTAAATCTCCAAATTCCATTTCCTTCTATGTTGGAGTGTGCTTAGTTTTAAGGCTTAAAGGCTTGTTAAGAAGTGAGCCACAGGGGGCAGCTAGATGGCGCAGTAGATAGAGCACCGACCCTGGAGTCAGGAGTACCTGAGTTCAAATCTGGCCTCAGAAACTTAATACTTAACTAGCTGTGTGACCCCAGGCAAGTCACTTAACCCCAATTGCCTCACTAAAAAAAAAAGAAAAAAAGAAGTGAGCCACAAAGAAGTAATGGATTTAAATTGTAGAATGACCTATGCAATTTTGGACATGACTAATATGGGAATTTGTTTTCTTATAATTCATATCTACATATATTTATTTATACCCAGTGTTTATATGAATATGTACACACACCTATGTATGTGTACATATACACATATAAATACACATGTGTGTATATGTAGACACACATAAAATGTATACATATATGTGTGTAGGTATGAGGAAACTAGGTGGCACAGTAAAAAGAGTACCTGGCCTAGAATTAGGAAGACCTAAATTCAAATCTGGTCTCAACCACTTGATAGCTGCGTGACCCTGGGAAAGTCACAATATTCTTTACCACAGTTTTCCTCATTTGTAAAATGAATTGGAGAGGAAATGGCAAGCCACTTCAGTATCTCTGCCAAGAAACCACCAAAAGTGGTCAGAAAGAGTCAGACATGACTGAAATGACTAAACAACACATATACATATTTTATGAGAATTCCTTTTTTATTCTTAATTGTTCATTGGGAAGAATGGGAAAGAGAGAAAGTAAATTCTTGGTAATCAGAAAAAAAGTAAATTAAAATTGGTAGGAAAAAAATTAAAAAGTAAATAAAAACCTTCCCAACAACCAAGGTCCATAAAGAACCTTTTTGAGCTGGCCAGATGGGATACCACTTTGGAGAATGTCATGATGACTAGACCTTAGCAAACTCTCTCGCTTGCTCTTGATCACTCTTGTTCTCGCTCTGTTTCTTTCTCTCTCTGTCTCTGTGTCTGTCTCTCTCTCCCCCTGCCTTCTCCTTCCCCATTAAAAATCTGGGTAGTCAAAGATTTTAATATAATTTCATCAATTTCACTTATATAGTAAGTTTTATTAAATATTTCCCCCCAAATATATTATAACATGGTTTTGTGGCAGGGTCATGTGTGTATGGGTGGGCGGTCTTTAAATTATAGTGTTAACTGTTAGCTGCTTTTTCTCTCCCCTATGTGTCATCTGGGGTTGGGTTGTGTGAAGCTAACTGTGGCAGGCTGAATGGTACTGAGGGTGTTGGGCAGTCAGTCTTCCACAGTTAATCTTTAGCTATTTCTGTACGAGTATTTTCAGCTTAGTGAATTTGACAGGGAAATTCCAGGAATAGAAAAGTGAACTACAGTGATTTCCTGAGGAGAAATTTCCTGAAGTCACCCACACGTTTTCAATTTCTTTGGCAGTAGTGGGTACTCTCAACCTTCTAGTGTCAGTGCATATTTCTAATCTTATGGCATGTCCATTGAAATGCCTTGTTAGATACCACTTGATCTTTCTACAAGAAGAGAACTCAGATATCGGGAGTACCTGCATGAGAGAGAACCCTAAGTTAGGAGGATATGGGAGATTCACCATCTATTTCTTTGTGACAGAATTGATCAGGGTAAGAGAGATGGTATCAGCTGACACTCTTTAAGAACACTTAAAATTATGGGAGATTTGCTCTGCAAGAGAGTCTCTTCTTATTTCTCTCTCTCTCTCTCTCTCTCTCTCTTTTGGGTGGCTTTGGGTTTCTTGTGGAAACTTTTGTCAGTATTTCTCATTTTCTGTATTTCAATTGGCTCTTATGAGTCTTGCATTTCTTTCTTTTTATTACAGAGGACAAAGTCCTTCAAGTTGACTACATTCTGATAGATCCATGTTAGTTTATCAAGTTAGTTAGGGTGAAGGTGATGCTTTCACAACATAATGTTAAACACACATTTGTGATCTTTTATTTTCTCTCCTTCATATTAGCAGAGAGACATACTGAAGTGACATTGAAGACAAAGAAGGACAGAGAGAAATAAATATGAATGTAGAAAGCCACTTGATATAAGAAAGAACTTCAAGAATTGTGACCCTTGGGGAAAGAGAGAAATGTCATGTCTGTACTCAATAAAGATACTCAGAGCCCAGTAGAAAGCTACATTTAAGGGGAACTCTACAAGGACTTCACAAAGACAAAAAGGGCTTCTGTTGATTAAGAGTTGTAAATTTACCCTTTAGGTATACATGTTTTCTACACATGTACCTCATTATCATTGTACTTTGTAATTAGAACACACTATCCAATGGACCTGTGCATACTTGTGGGAAAGTGTTTTCCAGACTTTTTTTCTTTTTGGGGGAATGAAATGTTTCATACCAACTCTTCTTCTTTTTTTTTTTTTTGGTGAGGCAATTGAGGTTAAGTGACTTGCCCAGGGTCACACAGCTAGTAAGTGTTAAGTGTCTGAGGCCGGATTTGAACTCAGGTCCTCCTGACTCCAGGGCCGGTGCTCTATCCACTGCACCACCTAGCTGCCCCCATACCAACTATTCTTAACCTTTAGTAAATACTCCTCCCCCTCTTTTAAGAGACTATTGATGTCTCCTGACTGATTGAAATGGAAAGGGAGGCTTATGAGTAAGTAGTTGAAACCCTATTCCCCCAAGTGTATTCCTACAGTCCTTAGGAGAATAGAATACAAGAGTCCCTCTGGAGTAGCAAATAGTGAGTTTAAGTGTGAGTTGAGAGAATAGTCCCAGAAGAGATGCTAGGCTCATGTGGAACATGAGCCTTCCTTATCCTAACAGAGATCACATTACTGTCAAGCTCTACTTGCTTCACTAAGGTGGGACCCTGGGATACACCACCTCTTGCTACTACCTGCAAGGATTCATGTTTCTACATGCCTGCCATGGGATCAGAAATTTAAAAGTTGTGAATAGTCTCCAAAGTGACTTTATACCTTCTAATCACCTGCTTTTATCGATGGAAATCTTCTCATCTGCTATGCTCATGTTCTTTCCCCCATCATTACCATATTCCTATTTCTTTTTTATCCTCTCCATTTCTGTGATAGTTTAGGTGTTTTCAGTTGTGACCAACTTTTCTTGATCCCATTTGGAGTTTTCTAGACAAAGACACTGGAGTGGTTTGCCATTTCCTTCTCCAGCTCATTTTACAAATGAGGAAACTGAAGCAAACAGAGTTAAGTGACTTGTCCAGGGTCACACAGCCAAATAAGTTTCTGAGGTCAGATTTGAATTCATGAAGATGAGCCCTCCTGACTCTGTGCCTCGCAATCTATGCACTGCCTCACTTAGATGTCCACATCTATGGTAATGAATTTCTAACTGCTGAAAAACAAGCCTCCTCCCCCAGTTGCAGATATCTTCTCCTTTATTCTCATTTTCTTCCACCTTAGGTCATCAATGTCCCATTCCATATTTGCCTGCCCCTTCCACTGTGTCTTCTGGAATTTCTGCTCCTGAGGAACATAATTCCATCATTTTAGAGCTTTTACTTGTATGACTGTGACCTCTACTCTCTATATTCCTCAGTATTTTCTCAAGCCAACACCCTTGCTCTGACCACCATCTCTCCCTTCCCAAACCTAATCACTTGTTGAACTAGTTCAACTCTATTCTATTCTTTACTCTTCAATCCTTTATTTCTTTAACCTTGTCAAATCGCAACTATGTATTATTCACACCATTTGCCTTCTTTCCTCTTACTCATAGGCTACTGAATGGAGCTAAATGAAGTCATAAATCTGTGCTGACTATGTTGACTACAAATGTATGCTTTCCTCCTAAACACTTTTGAGGGAGGATAGGGTAAAAGAAGGTATAAAATAGAGTAAATATTATGGGGGAGCAAATAAGATGGAGGGAAACAGCAAAAGTAACTGGGAAAAAATTTGAAGCAGAGACAAGAACAATGTAAGAGGAGGATGATGATGAGGATGATACTTACTTTGCCGGGCTATTGTGAAGAAAATTCATTGTCAGGTAGAAGGTATTATATAGATATTAGCTATAATTGTTTCAATGATCAAGCTCATGGGTGTTTTGTAAGGAAATCTCTCTTTAAAGTACTATATAAATGTAGTCTACTATTAAAAAAAATAAGATGAGCAGGATGCTATTAGAAAAAAAATCTGGAAAGACTTATATGAGCTGAAGCAAAGTGAAATGTACTGTATACAAAATAACAGCAATATTATATAGGATGATCTGCAGCTAATGACTTAGTTATTCTCAGTGGTGGTGTGATCCGAGACAACTCTGAAGGTCTTATGAAAAAAAATGCAATTCATATGCAAAGAAAGAACTGATGGTATCTGAATACAGATGGAAGCATATTTTGTTGTTGTTGTTGTTAGTTCCTATTTCTAAAGTATTTTTATCTGATACGTTTTGCACAACGACATATGTATAGCTTATGTTAAATTGCTTGAGTTCTTAAGAGGGGGTAGGGAGAGAGGAAGAGAATTTGGAACACAAAGTTATAAAAATTGATGTTTCAATTTGTTTTTATATGTAAGATAGGGGAAAATTCTAAATACATAAATACATTTTAAAAATTAGGCTATCCTATCCAACTTCAAGTAGGCCCTCACAGCAACAAGGCAATCCTTTTACTGATCCCTAATCAATTCTCCATTCTACTGAACACAAAGGCTATTTTGACCCCTCCTTTCCTCATGACACTCCTCACCTCACTCTTTCAGATAAAGGATTATTGAAGCTCTGGATTCCTAAGTGTCCTATTGCATCGACTTGTGATGCCAGAATTCTAAAGAAAGAGGTATATAAAGCCAAAGTGATCAGTCCACGTTTTGTTATTAGTGAATTTACTTACAGAAGCCTCCTGGAGCCATTCCCTTACAACATAGAGCAAATAATCAGGACATTACCATGCAAGTTTGTACAAGGGCTTTGTCCTTAAACTATTTATGAGTTTTAATAAAACTTCTTAAAAACAGAGTGGGTTGAAACATGCAGGATGTGACTGAAGTAGCAGGATGTGTAAATGTTCAACCAAGACAGAGTTGGCTGCTAGCCATCATTCTTGACCTACTAAGAATATTTTTGAGTTTCTTGTTCCTAACTATTATCATGATACATTTAATCTACAATGCTACTAATTGCAACCATGATCTATTTAGCCCAGAGGGAGGACCTTATCTTATAATTTTCTGAAAAAAAATTGAGGCCATCTCTTAAGAGCATCCTATTCTATCTTAATCATTTGCATCCATTTGGCATCTAGCATCATCCCCCATTATCTCCTCATTTATTCTACCTTGGATGAAAGGGTGACCATTCTCATTTCCAAGGTCAACCTGTCTATATGTATGCTTGAGTCTGAGAAGGAGGAATCCAAAAAATAAGAGAAGCAGGTAAGTGTCACAAAACCCAGAGAAGAAAGTAGGTGGGAGATAATATAGATTAACAGTGTCAAAAGCTACAGAGGAGTCCAAAAAAAGATAAGAATTGAGAAAAAGCCACTAGATTTGGTGATTAAGAGACCATTGGTAACTTTGGAGAGAGCAATTTCAGATGGATGATGAGGCTAGAAGATACTCTAGAGTGAGGAAAATAAGTAGAGACAGCACTTATAGCTTACTTTCTTAGGAATTTAACTAGTTAGCAGAGATGTTTGGATCAAATCATAGTTCCTAAAATTAGGGGAGGCATGAACATGATTTTAAGTATCAGTTAAAGAAACAATAGCTTTTGTTGTTGTTCAGTCATCTCAGTTGTGTTTAATTTTTTATGACCTTATTTGGGTGTTTTTGGGGCAAAGAAACTGGAGTAGTTTGAAAATTCCTTCTACACTTCTCTCTTTTCCTTTGGCCCAAACGGGGGCAGCATGGGTAAGTGCTGTGGTCTTCATACAGCTAGAAAGCTCTGCAGCCACAGAAGAGACCAAAAGTGTCATGACAAACAATATAAGAAAGCTCATTCGGGCACTATTTTGAAGGCCAATCCATTTGGAGGAGCATCACACACAAAAGGAATTGTCTTGAAGAAAGTTGGTATTGAAGCCAAGCAGCCCAATTCTGCCTTCAGGAAATGTGTGAGAGTCCAGCTGATTAAGAACAGCAAAAAAGTCACTGCCTTTGTTCCCAATGATGGCTGCTTGAATTTTATTGAGGAAAATGATGAAGTTTTGGTGGCTGGATTTGGTTGAAAAGGTCATGCTGTTGGTGCTATTCCTGGAGTCTGCTTCAAGGTTGTGAAAGTTGCAAACATTTCTCTCCTGGCCTTGTACAAAGGCAAGAAGGAAAGACCAAGATCAGAAAAATTGTATGATGTCTCTGTCATAGTAAACAATTTTCATGTAAAAAAATTCCTTCTACAGTTCATTTTATGGAAGAGGAAACTGAGGCAAACAGGGTTAAGTGACTTGTGCGGGGTCACACAGGTAATAAGTGTTTGAGGCTAGATTTGAACTCAGGTCTTTTTGACTCCAGGCCTGTCAGTCTATTCACTGTGCCACCTAACTGCCTAACCAATAGCTAGGGGGATATTAAAGATTAGAGAGAGCTTTAAGATGGTGACAAGGATCTTCTGGAGAATACTCAAAGACATGTGACCCTGAGTTAATGTAGAGGGACTTACCTTGAGAAGGAAAGCACCTTCTCTTCATTTAAAATGTGGGTGAAGGAGGAGATAGTGGGGGTCTATATTTAACTGGGATAAGAAAGAGGTGGGGAGAAGGAGCTCTTGTTGAATGGCATCAATTTTCTCAGTGAAGTAGAAGACCTTCAGCTGAGAGGAAGGGGGAAGGAAGTGCTGTGAAAACATTTGAGGAGAGATGAAGAAGTTTGGAAGGAATGCTTTGGTGAGTTATAGAAAAAGGTTGACTTGTTGCAGTGAGTACGCAGCTGACATTATGTTTCATAAATTTATAGAGAATGCAATAAGCATGATTTATCACTTTTCCCATCTTCATTCAGTTGCAACTAACTAGGAGTAAGGGCACAGGATGGTGCACTTTGGTTTTTTTTTTGTTTTTTTTTGTTTTTTTTAGTGAGGCAATTGGGGTTAAGTGACTTGCCCAGGGTCACGCAGCTAGTAAGTGTTAAGTGTCTGAGGCCGGATTTGAACTCAGGTACTCCTGACTCCAGGGCCAGTGCTCTATCCACTGCGCCACCTAGCTGCCCCTAGGATGGTGCACTTTGAACTCAGGTCTTCCTCACTCCAGGTCCTCTATCCATATCAGTACCCCAATGTCTAGAAACCCTCTTCCCCTTATCCAGTCATGCATTAGATGGCAAGGTGGATAGAGCCATGAGCCTAGAGTCATGAAGATCTGAGCTCAGAGTTGTTTAGATACTAGCTTGGTGATCCTGAGCAAACCATTAAACCTCTCTTGTAATTTTCTCAACTGTACAATGGGGAGCATGATGGCACATGCTTCCTGATACATATATGGTAAGTAATATGTATGGTATATAAATATGGTATATAAATGCTTTCCCAGCTTCCTCTCCCCTCCTACAGTATAGTGGATCATAGAGATTTGAGTTTTTTTAACCACTGGGTTGGGATAAGGAAGGAAGGATATAAGTGATGGCTGGGAAAAGAACTAAGGGTTAGAGATGAAGAAAAGATTATTCTTAGTTTGCTCTTTCATGAATCTAACTGTTTAAACCTAATATACCTACAATGTAGGAACAAGGCAGGAAACAAATGATAGCTTTTGTAGATGTCTCATTCCATAATGAATTTATATTTAAGCCTATTTTCTGGGAAATTGTTGTTGTTATTCAGTCATGTACAACTCTCTCTGACTCTGTTTGGAGGTTTTCTTAGCAATGACACTAGAGTACTTTGACACTTCCTTCTCTAGCTAATTTTACAGATAAGAAACTGAGGTAATCAGGGTTAAGTGATTTGCTGAGGGTCACACAGATAGTAAGTGGCTGAGGCCAGACTCTGGAAGATGAGTATTCCTGATTCCAAGCCCAGTGTTCTATCCACTGCACCACTTTTGGATCTTCTGATATGTGTTAAAATTGTATCTTGTTTTGGTCCCTCTTGAAACCCACCTGCTTTTAGTCAGTATAGTAAGATTTAGCTGGAAATAGCTGGAAAAGATTGCAAAGAAGAACCGCAGAATCACATACAAACCATCCCAAAGATCAAAGAAGTATAATTTACAAATTATATCATAGATGACAATTATATCATACTATCTTTCTAATTATATTATACAAACTATCATAGATTCTAATGATCATACATTAAAATTATATCATAATTATAAATTATATCATAGATTAACTAAAATGCATATCCTAATATGTGCTAAATCAGGAGAAACCATCTAGGTACTACTTGTCAAGGTTTCTGGCCTATGAAATGTAAATTCCAGACAAAATCCACAAAATCTTTCACAGTTCCAAACCAGTAGAACATCAAAAAAGTGCAAATAACTTTGGGCTGATGACTTTGACATTTTACTAATAACTTTGACATGCTTTTGATATGTTAATGAACCAGCTCCAAGCAGGCACAATTAAGAAACCCTGTAAAAAGAAACCTCAAATTCCTGTCCCCAAGTCATTTTCCATCTCCTAAAGGTTTTTGCTGACTAGTGCTCCCAACTTTAATCCATTGTTACATGAGTGATATTCTCTTCCTCTCCCCCTTCTCATGCTATCTTCCTCCATTCAGTACCCTATTGCCTATTCCTATAATGACATCTGCCTCTGTCCCACTTTGCCATTTTTCTCTCTGTCTTATTAAAGTCTTATTGCCAGCTCATTTCCTAGTGCTAATCATGGTATTTCCTAAAACATCCCCAAAGAACCAGGTGTGCCTGTCCTTAATGAATAATTTCATAATTTAATTATCAATTCACCATGTTAAATGTTCTTACATCTAATATTTAAAATTTTTTTATTGGCATACTTTTTTTTTTTTTTTGCTGGGCAATGAGGGTTAAGTGACCTGCTCGGGGTCACATAGCTAGTAAGTGTCAAGTGTCTGGGGTTACATTTGATCTCAGGTCCTCCTGAATCCAGGGTTGGTGCTCTATCCACTTCGCCACCTAGCTTCCCTATTGGGATACTTTCAATAAAACCTGTGAAAACTTTTATGAGATAATGCAGTGTATTTCCTGCATTATCAGGATCAGTAAAAGAATTTATATAGCAACAAAAAACATTGAAAAGCCAAACAAATGTGATTTAAGATGTCTAATCAGTGCAATGACCAACCATGATTCTAGCCCACCTTCTGATAGAAAAGTTATGGCTGGTATGTACTGGATCCAGCTCAGATTAGTAGATTGTTAAATTTTCAATGTGAATATTTTTTACATCAGAGAAATTGATAAATACTACAAATTAGGGTATATTTATGATTATCAAGTGATGGAGAAAATGTTAATATTACAGATTAAATTTAAAGGTGTATTATACATTCTCCCTGGACAGGCAGTTGTTAAACATTTATTAGCTCATCATAGGGTGATGGACTCATGGTTCAGAAGGATTCATAAATATTTTTAGACTTTGACAGTTCAGGTATTTGGTTTTTTTGACTAAACATATTTATTACAATGATTTTTGTGGGGGTATTTTTCTTTTTCTCCATTGGGAAAGGTTAGAGGGAAGAAAAATTGATTATTGTTCATTGAAAAAATAAAATTTAATTTTAAAATAGCTTACTTATATTTTTTTGAAATTTATATTACTCTCCCTCTCCACTGACTTTTTCTAGCTCTTGTTCTCCTACTGGTAGTTCCATCCCTTTGACAAAGAAGTACAGTTATGTAAAACAAACCAATACAATGACCATGTCTGATAATAGATCATTCAGATGTATAGTACACCTATTTAGTTAGAGGAAGAAAAATGTTTCATTATCAGTCTAATGTCAAGATTAGTCACTGTTTTGGGGCGGCTAGGTGGCGCAGTGGATAAAGCACCAGCCCTGTGTTAAGGGCTAAAATTCTAGCTAAACTGTCTAAAATATCTAATGAGTGGTCGCCAATAAATTATAAGCTTTAGCAAGAGTTAGACTTTTAAGCATTTATTAAGGAGAATAAGAATTTGGTAAAGAGAGAGAAAAAGGCCTAGATTCCTATCTATTAAAGGGAGAGCACATTTCTAGCTCCCTTCTCCGCCAGAGTCCAGAGGAAAAAGGCCCGAGACTCCGCGCCAGTCTCTTCCTTCCTCCTCCCACTAGTTCGCGTCACTTCCTGATACCAAAGACAAGACTCCTGGTCTTGCCCTCAAAGACCTTCGCTTCATGGGCAGAACTCTTCTACAGTTAGTATCCAGCAGGTGGCGTTATTCCAATCGTTACAGTCCCCCCTGTTGTTCCTCAAGAAACAAAATGTTTCCTTGACGGAACAGTAAAAAGAATATAATAACTATTGATAACTAATAATATGTGAACAACAATATAGAAAAGGAAGAGAGGAAAGTTTTGTCCAGAGGGGCGATTTTTTTTTGTCCTCATGAACTGACGCTTTGACATTAGTCTTGCAAAGGGAGAGCCTCTGCAGAGAGTACATGTTACAGATAGTATATAACAGAAAGGAGATAGTAAAAGCTAATAAAGCAAAACAGTTCATATAAAGTCTCTGAGTTCTCTTGTCTTCTTGAAGTGGTAAGATGTCATCAGGAGGAAACTGGATTCTCTTCTACAGTTAGTATCCAGCAGGTGGCGTTATTCCAATCGTTACACCTGGATTCAGGAGTACCTGAGTTCAAATCTGGCCTCAGACACTTGACACTGACTAGCTGTCTGACCCTGGGCAAGTCATTTAACCCCCATTGCCCTGCAAAAAAACAAACAAACAAAAAAAGCAAAAAAAAAAAAAAAGATTAGTCATTGTTTTAATCCGAGTTCTCATGCCTTCCAATGCTGTTTTCCTTTACATTATTGTCTCATTTGCATATTTATAAATATAATTTTTTCTGTATGAAATATAACAATGGAGAGTATTACCTCAATCAGAAAGAAAATGAATGTATACTCAAAGGATTCTTTGGGAGTAGTGGAAATCCTACGTTGCTGAATAAGCAGTCTTTAAATGACTTGTTCATGCCAATGTCTCCAGAGCCAATACATTATTACTTGAATTGAAATCAAATATTGAAATTTCCCCATTTTACAATGGATTTCAAATCCAGTGGGTAGAACAGAATTGAATATTCAGTACACAAGAAGATAGAAGTCATAGAGCAAAGCTGGGGAGTGATCTAACTTTATAATCCCTTGCAAAAATAGTAGATGATTACAATACACTTTAGACATTTCATAGTGCTTCCCAAGGCCTGTTTCAGGAAATTACTGCTCAAATAATGAAGCCCATGGTATGATGATACAATACTTTCTACTTGGACAAAAATGAAACAGAACAATAATATAACTTTATTTTTGGCAATGGAAAAGACCAAAGACACTAAGAGTGAGGGGTTCAGAATACATTTTTACTGAAAGAGAGCACAGGGAAAAAACAACAACAAACATCTAGTCTTAATGTTCCTTAGGTTTAGAATCTATAACTTGGTCTTTAAATATCTACCTATCTATCTGTCTATCTGTCTATCTATCTATCTATCTATCTATCTATCTATCTATCTATCTATCTATCTATCTATCTATCTATCTATCTATCTATCTATCCATCTATCTATCTACAACCTATATCAGATTGCTTGCTGTCTTGGAGAGGGGGAATGAAAGGGAGAGAGGGAGAAAAAAATTGCAATTAAAAACCTTATAAAAATGAATGTTGAGGGGGCAGCTAGGTGGTGCAGTGGATAGAGCACCGGCCCTGGAGTTAGGAGGACCTGAGTTCAAATCCAGCCTCAGACACTTAACATTTACTAGCTGTGTGACCCTGGGCAAGTCACTTAACCCCAATTGCCTCACTAAAAAAAAAAAAAAGAATGTTGAAAACTATCTTTACATGTAACTGTAAAAAAATACTATTAAGATTGAAAAATATATGTTTCTAAACTTTATGCAGTTATATCCTAATCTTTGTTGCCTCTTTCCCTTTTTTGTACCTTTCACATTCATTTTATGCCTATGTGACCTGGTCCCTTTTGCCAGTACCATTTTTATTTTTCCTGCTCAGTGAAGCTTGGCCTGCCTCAGAACTGAAATAAGTGAATCCATTTTTACTTTTTGCAAAGCATACCCAGGTTTCATTCTGAGCATATTTTCCACATTTCCAGCTAGAATGGTAGGTTCTGTCAGGAAAACTTTGAAACTTCTGTATCTAGTGCAATATGGAAATTTCATAAATTTGCCATAGGCAAAATCTGTTGTTTCTCCACAGCACTGCCTGCCTCTATTTTTGCAGTAAAAAACAGCTGTCCCTGATACTTTTCTGCTCAAAAGTCCTGTTTTATTTTTGTAAAACTATCAAGAAAATTAAATATCCTTCCTTTGAAAGATCGTATTAAACATATGATTTTTCTTTTTCTGTCTGGGTACCAGGAAGGGGACAGAGGTGATATGGAAATTCAACAACCCCCATGCTAATAGCAACAATGATAATGATGATAATGATTAATAATATTAATTACTAAAATTTACATAGTGTTTTAAGGTTGGTAAAATGTTTATATATACATGGTCTCATTTGATCTTGACAACAGCCCTGTGAAGTAGATACCATTATTATTCCCATTTTACAAGTGAAAAAACTGAGGACAAGAAAAGGTATTTCTCCAGATGCTTACATAATTGATTTAGTGACTTTCTTGGCCAGTGTGCTTGTTTCCACAACTGTGAAATATTTGGGATAAATGACTCTTCATTTTATTTTATTTTTTTTTGGTGGGGCAATGGGGGTTAAGTAACTTGCCCAGGGTCACACAGCTAGTAAGTGTTAAGTGTCTGAGGCAGGAATGGAACTCAGGTCCTCCTGAATCCAGGGCTGGTGCTTTATGCACTGTGCCACCTAGCTGCCCCCCCCCCTGACTCCATTAACTTTTTTTTTTTTTTTGGTGAGGCAATTGGGGTTAAGTGACTTGCCCAGGGTCACACAGCTAGTAAGTGTTAAGTGTCTGAGGCCAGATTTGAACTCAGGTACTCCTGACTCCAGGGCTGGTACTCTATCCACTGCGCCATCTAGCTGCCCCCTCCATTAACTTTTAACCCAGATAATGAATGATTATTGCTTTGAGGTATTTTGCCTTTCATTAATCTTCCTTATAATAGCATTTGGGAGAAGTTTTCAGTATCATGGACCATGAGTATGGTACAGGTAAACGTGTGCTGGTAAATGTTTTGTTTAAAAAATCAGCTCTCTGGGGAAAATTGTGTATTTCATGTATTTTAAAGTTGAATTAGGATCATTAACATTTTCCCATCATTGTCTTAAGTATATACAGTGAACAAAACAATAAATCAAGCCCTGATATAAAACATTTGCCAATTTCAGAAGTTTAAATATTCCTACTGAATTTTTTTTTTTTTTTTTAGTGAGGCAATTGGGGTTAAGTGACTTGCCCAGGGTCACACAGCTAGTAAGTGTTAAGTGTCTGAGGCCGGATTTGAACTCAAGTACTCCTGACTCCAGGGCCGGTGCTCTATCCACTGCGCCATCTAGCTGCCCCCCTACTGAATTTTAAAAAAAATTATTTTTAATTTGTGAAATATAACAAGCAGTTCCATAACATAGAACAATAAAAAATGATTACACATGAAATTGCAATTCTGTTATGTACAACTTGCTATTACTTCCAATATACAATGAAATTATCATGTAAATTTTTTCTTCCCTCCCCCACCCTAGAGATTAGACACCATTAGACACAAAATGTTCCTCCCAGCAGGAGGTGTTATTCCAACTCTCACATAGGTATACACACACACATACACAATACATATATACACACACATATGTATATATGTATGTATAAATATATATGTAAAATTATTCTATATATATTCCAATTATCAGTTTTTTTCTGGAAGCAGATAGCAGCTTTCTTCATATGTCCTTTAGAGTTAATTTTCATATTTATAATAGCCAAAATAAATTATTTGTTCAAAGTTGTTCTTAATTTTGCTCATACTGTATACATTTTTCTCTTGGTTCTACTCATTTTGCTCTTCATTACTTTGTTCAAGTTTTTCCATATTTTTCTAAAATTGTTGAGCTCATAATTTCTCAGAACACAGTAATATTCCATACCAATAATATACCATTATTTGTTTAGCCATTCTACAAATGATAGGCAACCTTACAATTTCCAATGCTTTGCCACCACAAATAGAGCTGTTAAAACATTTTAGAACATATAGATTATTATCCTTTCACCCTAATTATCTTCAGAAATGACTGATATTAATGATATTTCTGGGTTAAAGGGTATAAGTAGTTTAAACTATATTATAATGCATTAATTATTAAAACCATCTGGTACTGGTTAAGAAATAGAAAAGGAGATAAATGGAATAGAGAAGACATGTAATTTATGGTAGCAAATAAACATCATAACCTTGTATTTGACAATTGTAAAGACAGCATTTGGGATAAGAATACATTATTTGGTAAAAAAAAAAATTGTTGAGAAAACTGGAAAGCAGTATGGCAGAAACTAGGCATAGACCAATTTCTTACACCATTTACCAAAATAAGGTCAAAATGAATACATAACCTAGATATAAAGATTTTACAAGAACATTAGAAAAACATGGAACATATTACTTATCAGACTTCTGGATAGGTGAACAACTTATGAATAAATAGATAACAAAGTTTGATGTAAAATGGATAATTTTGATTACATTAATTTTTTCTTTGTTTAGAATTTTATTTTCCAAATTACATGTAAAAGCAAATTAAGACATCAATTTTTTAAAACTTTGTGTTCAAACTTTTCTTCCTCCCTCCATTCCCAACCCCCACCCAAGGAACTTAAGCAATTCAATGTAAGTTACACATGAGTAGTTATGGAAAACATCTCTACATTAGTTAGGTTGTGAGAGAAAACATAAAAACAAGACTTCCCATGAAGGAGTTATCCAAAAAAAGAAAAAAAATTTGTTTCAGTCTGTTTTCACATACCATCCGTTCTTTCTCTGTAGGTGTATTGCAATTTTCTTAAGTCCTTTAGAATTATATTGGATCATTGCCTTGCTGAAAATAACCACATGCTTCCCAGCAGATCAACTTACACTACCGCTATAATTTTGTATACAGAACATTTCTCTGTGCTTCAGTTCATGTGTGTCTTTCCAGGTTTTTCTGATAGCATTGTGTTCATCATAACTTTTGTATAGTACCTTAAACTTGATAAAGAATTTTCTTCACAACAGCCCAGCAGAGTAGGAACCATATGTTTTGACATTGTAGTCAATCATCATAACTATTTCCTTCCATCCTATTCCCTTCCAATGATATTTACTCTATTTTCTATCTTATTTTAACCTATTCCTCCTCAAAAGTGTTTGACCTCTGACTGCCCCCTCCCCTGCTCTACCCTCCCTTCATTCACCCTTCCCTCCTTATCCTCTTCCCCTCCTACTTTCCTTTAGGGTTAAATAGATTCCTCCTCCCAATTGGGTATGTATGTTATTCCCTCCTTGAGACCATTCTGATGAGGTTAAGGTCTTTGAGCTAATTCTGTTTTCTTAAATTTTTCTTCCTCCCTCCCTCCTCAACTCTTCCTGTGAAAACAAGCAATTCAATATATGTCATACATTTGGTGTTATGCTGAACATCTTCACCTTCCTCAAAAGTGTTTTGCTTTTTACAACTCCCTCCCCCAAACTTACCTTCCCTCCTTCCCCTCTTCCCCCCCCCCGCCACCTTACCTCATTCCCCACCCACTTTTCCAAAGGGCAAAAATATATTACCATACCCACTTGAGTATGTATGTTATTCCTTCTTTGAGCCAATTCTGATGATAGTAAGGTTCACTCATTGCCCTATTCCTTCCCCATCTTCCCCTCCCCCCATAAGCTTTTTTCTTGTTTCCTTCATGTGAGCTACCTCTCCCCAGTTCACCTCTCCCCTTCCCCTCCCCGCATGTATTCCTCCTACACCTCAATCCTATTTTAAAGATGTCATCAAGTGTTAGCTAGGTGGCACAGTGGACAAAGCACCAGCCCTGGACCCAGGAGGCCCCAAACCCAAATCTGGCCCCAGATATAAGACACCCCACCTTGTCTGCCCCACAAAGAACAAGTTAAAACAAAAAATGAATGCTTTACAGATGTCATCCCTTCATATTCAATTCAGACTTGTGTCCTCTGTGTATTCCTTACTGAGAAAGTTCTTATGAGTGGGAAGTATAATCTTCTCATGTAAGAATGTAAATAGTTTAACCTTTTAATGTCCCTCATGGTTTCTTTTTCCTGTTTACCTTTTTATGCTTCTCCAGAGTCTTGTATTTGAAAGTCAAATTTTCTATTTCATTCAGGTCTTTTCGAAACAAATGCCTGAAACTCCTCTTTTTCATTGGAATCCTAGTTTTTCCTCTGAAAGATTACAATCAGTTTGCTGGGTACATGATTCTTGACTGTAGTCCCAGTTCCTTTGCCCTCTAGAATATCATATTACATGCCCTCTGGTCCTTGAATGTAGATGCTGCTAGATCTTGTTTTATCCTTATTGGAGATCCACAGTATTTGAATTCCTTTTTTCTAGCTGCTTGCAATATTTTCTCCTTGACCTGGGAATTCTGGAGTTTGGATATAATATTCTTGGAGGTTTTCCTTTTGGGATCTCTTTCAGGAGGTGATGGGTGGATTCTTTCAATTTCTATTTTACCTTCTGCTTCTAGAATATCAGGGCAATTTCCCCAGACAGTTTCTTGGAAGATGATGTCTAGGCTCTTATTTTGGTACTGGTTTTCAGGTAGTCTAGTGATATTCAAATTATCTCTCCTGGATTTATTTTCCAGATCAGCTGTTTTTCCAAGGAGAATATTTCACATTGCCCTCTATTTTTTTATTCAATTGTATTTTCTTTACTTTGTCTTGATTTCTCATAAAGTCACTAGCTTTCATTTACCTAATTCTTTGGCAATTATTTTCTTCAGACAGCTTTTTAATCTCCTTTTTCAAAAGACTTTTCAAGCTGTTGATTAGGGAAGTGCAAATTAAAACAGACTTGAGATATCAGTTTTATACTTAGCAGATTGACTAAAATGATAGAAGAGGAAAGTAACATATATTGGATGGGATGTGGAAAAATTGGGACACCAATTCATTGTTGGTGGAATTGTGAACTGATTCAATAATTTTGAAGAATAATCTGGAATTATGCCCAAAGAATTATATTACATCTTTGCTATGTATACTTTCTAGTGGAATCTCTGGCTCAAAGTTTAGGAGTATCTCCTTTAAATATTTAGGTATATTCAAATATTTAAAACACTATTATAATTCAAAATTGCTTTCAAAAATGGTTATGCTGAATCATAGCTATACCAGTTATGCTTTAGTGTGCCTATTTTCCCTGCAACCTTTCAAATGATCATTCCATCTGTTGTCATCTCTGCCAGTTTTCCTAGTATGAGGTGAAACCTCAGGGTTGTTTTGATTTTCTTTTCTCTTATTATTAATGATTTGGAACATTCCTTCCCATTGTCATGCTAGTCAGTCAAAGCTATATCTAGGCTAGTTACATTTAAACCCCCGGGTGGTGTGCTTTTCCTGCTGATTATAACTTGAGAATCATTTTAATCAGTTAGCTTTAAGTAGCGATTAGGTGGTATAGTAAAAATAGTTGGTACAAAATATTACCCCAAAGAGTCTCCCACAAGTACATGGAGAGTTTAGGGGAACATCCTCTTAAACTGAGAGAATACATGTGACAAAGGGGTCTATTTCAGTTGCTGCTTCCTGGAAGTCTTTTTTATTCCATTCATGGGGTGCTTAAGATGTTCCATCCATGCCTAGTTTAGATTCTCTGTCAGGATTGTTGTGGAACTGTGAATCTATGACCAACATGTACTTGTCTTCCAATGCAGATACTGCCATCTGGTGATCTAAGGATATATCTAATACATCTACAGGAAGATGGGAAATCCCAAATTTCCTGGATCCTTAAAAGGTCACAAGGTCCCCCTCTAGCCAAAGGTGTGTGCCTCATACATTATCTCATTTGAGCTTCACCTACTGTGAGGTAGGTGTCATTAATATCCTTGTTTGCAGATGAGGAAATTGATACTCTGAAAGGTTATCTGGCTCACTCAGTTTTACAATAACAATAAGTGTCTAAGGTAAGATTCAAACCCAAGCCTTTCGGACTAAGTTTAGCAATCTATACACTATATCATACTCTAGTTGAAATAAAACTTTTTTCCTCTTTTATATATTTTATTTACTTTATTAGCTATTTCCAAATTACATATAAAATTTTTAACATTCACTTAAATTCTTTGGAAGTGTGGGCAGCTAGGTGAAGGAGCTGTTTTTCTCTCTCCAGGGGTAGATTGGATATAGGGTTTTTATATTCTTTCAGAGACATGTGAGCTCTTGCTTTCTCTCTCTCTTTACTAACTTCTAATATACTTTAATAAATGCTTAAAAGCCTAAACTGTTGCTGAAGCTCCTAGTTTATAAGTAATTACTAGCTAGTTTCTCCCACACACTGTGGGGGGTGGGGGTCAGGTAAGGCCACACACATTAGATTTTATCATCACAGTTCTTTCCCTCTCTCCTGACACTTTCCCCTTCTTGAAAAGTCAATCAACATGATATTGATTATACATGTGAAGTCATGCAAAACCTATTTATATATTAGCCATGTTGGAAAAGAAACCACACACACACACACACACACACACACACACACAAGAAAATAAAAATAGTATGCTTCACTCTGCATCCAGAGTTCATCAGTTCTCTTACTGAAGGAAGATAGAATTTTTCATACATTATTTGTAATAATCTTGGATCATTGTCTTTATCAGAGTAATCTTTCACAGTTGGTCACCCTTACATTATTGCTATTACTGTGTAAAATGTTCTCCTGGATCTTCTCACTTTACTATACATGTCTTCATTTAAGTCTTTTCAGGTTTTTCTTTTCTTTTTTCATGAGGCAATTGGGGTTATGTGACTTGCCCAGGGTCACACAGCTAGTAAATGTTAAGTGTCTGAGGCTGGATTTGAACTCAGGACTTCCTGACTCCAGGGCCAGTGCTCTATCTACTGGGCCACCTAGCTGCCCCTTTTCAGGTTTTTCTGAAACATCCTGCTCATCATCTTGTAACACAATGTTATTCCATCATAGTTATGTACTACAACTTTTTTAGCCATTCCTCAATTGATGGGTTTCCCCTGGATTTCCAATTCTTTGCCACCACAAAAAGAACTTCTCTATATATTTTTGTACAGGTTGTCCTGTTTCCCTTTTGTTTGATCTCTTCAGGATACAGACCCAGTGGTGGTATTGGAAGGTCGAAGAGAATACACAATATTATAGCTCTTTGTGTGTGGTTTAAAATTGTTCTCCAGAATGTATGGACTAGTTCACAATTCCACCAATCATGCTAATGTCCCACTTTTTCCATATACCCTCTGGCATTTGTCATTTTGCTTTTTTGTCACTTTAGCCATCTGATATACTTTAGAGTTGTTTTAATTCACATCTCTAATTAGTAATTTTTAGAACATTTGTATATGACTTGATAATTTTGATTTTCTTTTCCCCAAAATTGCCTATTTGTATCCTTTGCCTATTTGCCAACTATGAAATGGGTCTTTTTAAAAAATAAATTTGGCTCAGTTCCCTATATATTTGAGAAATGAGGCCTTTATCAGGTAAATTTGCTCTAAAGATTTTCTTCAAGTTTCCTATTTTCCTTCTAATTTTGATTGTATTACATGGGGCCATGCTGGAGAGCCATAATGGAGGGGAGCACAAAGGTAATCAATGCATCAACAAAGTTTTACTAACGTATGGTGTTCTGTGTCCCGGAATGTTGTCTTCTGGACCTATGGGAACCTATAGCACCTATAAGGCAGGCAGTTTTGTACCTGAGGTGTGTGGTGGTGTTGGGGGGCAGTTCTGGCTCTGCTTAACAGCAACTACTTTAAGACTGTACAAGTCATATCCAGCATTACTAGGCAAACAGGGTTTAACAAATAGCTACATTGTATTATTCCCCCATTTCTAAGTTTAGGAAGAATGTGTTCATAGGTTTTATATTTCTGGTGTCACTAATCAGAGGAAAGATTTGAACTACATGAAAAGCACATCGTACCTAATCCCTTAACTACTGTCATGTTCTCTAGACAGTAAAATGGCAGCACATTAAAAGACTTTAAAATTGCAGCTCCTTCTGGATTGCACTCTTCTTTAAACAGACCTCCTTTTCTGGATTCAGGGTTACATTTACCACATCTGAAATGCCATTTTGCCCCAAGACACATGGGACACTAAGGAAGACATCTTCATTAATGCTATATAGGCCCTTCATCATGGTGGAAATTGGATGCACTCTCCTAAGATTCTTCATAATGCTTTCTGCCAGATCTGCCACAGACAATACAATGGCCCTGGAAGTGTAGCCCTTCAGCTTGATCACCTCATAAGAACTTTCAACCACCTGTTTATAAACTTCTTTCCAATTCTCTCAATCAGCATCAGTTCCCAAAGCAGAATAAAGATTCTTCAGAGACACACTGGCAACATTCACACCACTCCATACAGGAACATTGGAGTCTCCATGTTCCCTAAGGACCCATTCATGACAACTTGAAGAATGGACACCAAGTCGATCCTCCATTAGGTAATGGAATGGGCGGAATCCAGTTTGCAACCACTTCCAATAACATGGTTTTTAGGAAACCCACTTAGCTTCCAGGCTACATATGTCAAAATATCAACTAGATTAGAAACAATATGAAGCTTGCAATTAGGGCTGTATTTAACAATATTAGGAATGATAATTTTTTTTTATGTGAGGCAATTGGGGTTAAGTGACTTGCCAACTGTCACACAGCTTGTAAGTGTCAAGTGTCTGAGGCCAGATTTGAATTCAGGTCCTCCTGAATTCAAGGCCAGTGCTCTGTTCACTGTGCCACCTAGCTGCCCCAGGAATGATCAATTTAAAGATATTCACATTAGGCAGGACCAAATTAAGATGACTTTCTCTCTCTTGTTGACATGCCCCAGTGATAACAATAACTAGCTTTGAGTTTCCAATCACACTATAGTCTTTGCCAGAAACAGTCTTTGAGAAAAAGGCTGCCATGTTGGAGGTCCATCTTCTCTCCCTTTAGTTTGTCTTCTATGACAACAAGTAGGGCAAGTTCATCAGCTAAATCCTTCATTAAGATACTGATGACACATGCCATGCCAACTGCACCAACCCCAACAACATTGATCTTGTTTTGGGGAACCTGGTCTTCCTTTAGGACATTGAGAGTCAGCTGATCCTTGATAGTAGTTGCCATTTTGGGAGAAATCTAGGTTACTGGTCAGGCCTCAAGGAGTTCTGAGTTAGATGTGAGACTGCTTCTCCCAGACTTGCACTGCTCCTACACTCTCTTGACCAACAGTGCTCTTCTCTGACTTTGAGCCATGACCCAGAAATTGGTATAAGCAATGGATTTGCCAAACAATGTCTGATCCTGTATTTAGGGCTAGCACAGATATCCCTGGTAAACTCTTTATGACCAGTTGCCAGGTACCCTTACCATCTCTGTTTTAAGAGCTCCCAAAGCTGCTGCTACTGCTATCTCCACCATCTAGTCCCATCAGTAGTATTTCATCTATGTGGATCCCAGCTTAGCCTCTACCCCCATGTTGTAGACCTCTCTTTCCAAGCTCCTAAGTTGTCCTGGGCAGGAAGAACTTCTCACTCTGACTTTTTGTTGGTTCTGTCACTTGAATTCAATTTGAAGTGTTATTTTAAACTTGTTGGGAGGAGAGTGCTTCCTCTGCAGAAATTCCCTCTAATTAAAACTTACTATAGACAGCATAGTATAGTAGATTTGGAGTAAAAGGTTTTGGGTTCAAATCCCCTCTCTACTATTTTATTTTCTGTAAAATCTTGTGTAAGTCCCTTCTCTCTGGGCATCATTTTTCTCATCTTTAAAATGGTTTTGGACAACATGATTATCACAGAATCACAAACCCCAGTGTCACTTTCAACTCTAAATGTATGTTTCTGTGAAAACCTCAAAAGGAATAGCATTAAAAACAAATGTAAATTTCTTATTCTTGCACAGTACTCTGCTTCTCCATTTTGTAAAATTATACTGACCATGCCTGCCTATGTATTTGTGTCCATTACCTCTACTTATATGGGACTCTGTCTTTTGGGCACCCTACATGTTAAATGCAAGCTCCTGAGCTTTGAGGGAAAATGTTATCATTAAAGTTGATATTTAGCATCCTCTTTCTGTGTTAATATTTTGAAGACTCTTATTCAGCAATGTTTGTACAGCCCATCCCTGTGTTTTCTAATTGGAAGAGGAGAGGGAATACACTAATGTGCTTTTAACAGTAATCCAGAGCCCATTCCCAAATATCCACTATTTGCTTTGTTTTCCAAATTCTCCCCAACCAGTACCTTAGCTAGTAAAATCAGCCAATTAAGGTAATCATTATCATCATTTTTTTTGTTTTACTTATGGGGATTTGTTTTCAAATATCTTACCAGAGACAGAAAATATTAAACTAGAGATTTATTTTTGAAACACTAGGGATTCCCTGCTAAAATTGTGCCAGATAACACAGATTGCTAAGTATTGTGTTCCCAGTGCAATGTATTTCTAATGAGAAATAACAACCAAGGATACAAAATACTCCTTATGGGTGTGCCTGCTAACCAACAATTGGACAGAATAAAGCAGAATCTTCCACCCATTGGGCTGAATTTCAGGTCTCTCTGCATCTGTACACAGTCAGTATCCTGGATGACAGCACAAAGACAGATTCTTGAGGTAGCAAAATGGTATTAACAAATGGAGAAGAGGTTGTATTGATTTACAGACCCTAGAACAATAAGACAAAAATCGAGTAACAGAGATTTTCCCACTTAACTAGAGACACACATTTTAATATTCTTGTTATTTTTATTAGTTCTGTCATTAATTTTAATCTTCAAGTCATATACCAAACTTTATTTCAGGTAGCTCAAAGTATATTGTTAAATATTTTAATAGAGTCATAAGATTAACATTTTTGGTATGACTTTGGAATTAATGCCATTTCTTTTTATCATCAACATGATTTATATTAGAAGCACAGTGGACAGAGAAATACCCTTGGAATCAGGGAAATTTGTGTGTGGGAGAGAAAGACACGCAGAGGAAAAGACACATACACAGACAGAGACAGAGAGAGAGGGAGAGAAGGAGAGGGAGTTAAAGAAAGAGAGAGAGAGGCAGAGAGAGACAGAGAGAGAGAGAGAGAGACAGAGAGAGAGAGACAGAGAGAGACAGAGAGAGACAGAGATTTGATGAAGACCTAAAAGTAATTGTAGGAAAGTTCTCAAACTTTTTGGTTTCAATTTAATTGAACAACCCTTCAATTTAAAAAAGTTGTTGAGAGACCCCAAAGAGCTTTTGCTTTTGTGAGTTAAATCCAAGGGTATACTAAATCCAGCTCAAAGCAGCTTTTGAGAGCCAATTGTTAAATTTTTAGTATGAGAATTTGCATCTTGGAAATTGGCAAATGCTACAAATAAGGGCTCAATTTACTGTTTTATTGATTTTCTAGACTTAATATAGTGATGGAGAAATTGTTAATAATGCAGATAAAACTTGAAATTGTGTCCTGCATGCATTTTCTCCCCTGGAGACCTGGCTTTTAATAATTTGACAGCATGCCACTAGTTGTGTTGAAATTGAAATGTACAAAATTTAAAAATATTTATTAATTCATTTTAAAAGATCAATGATAAACTCATTCATTACATGTTATAAAATAACAGTTTATGAAAAATAATAATATTTAAAAAAACAAAAGAATGAGAAGAGTTGCATTGTTTTGAAAAGATTTTTGCAAATCTATTTAGTGTTTGGCATAGTAGAAAATAGCTGAATTTCTTCCTTTCTGTTTCTACATTCAATATCTTGAGCTATTTATTTTGTTTATACAAAGAAAATACCTAGCCTTATACAAGGAAGGAGTATCTTATCAGGCAAAAAACCTCTTAGTATTATTATGAAGATAGATTTGGCCTTGCAGAACTCCAGAAAGGATCTTAGGAATGCCCTGAGGTTCTTGGACCATGCCTTGAGAATTGCTGCCTCAAGTCTATATGCATAAACTAGTTGCCAATTTATGTCAGTAGGGCTTTCCATATCTGGTTTTCTCCAGGTCCAGATGAAATTAAAGTAGTTATAGATCCAGAAGAAAAACCAAACATATCTTATATCCTCTCATTATCAGGTTTAATGAAAGTAAGTAGAAGAAACATAAGCTCAGGCTTTTTATTTAAAAAGCCTCCTGGACACTTTAAAGAAACACAACCAAATACTCAGACACACATCCATACACAAGAAAAACAAAATAAAACAGATTCCAATTGTGGAAGGGGTCATTAGATTGTGGAAGGGGTCATATTTTATTTTTGAGGCAATTGAGGTTGTGATTTTCTCAGGGTCCACAAGACTAGTAGTAGACTGAGGCCAAATTTAAACTTAGGCTTTCCTGACTCCAGAACCAGTGCTCTATCCACTACACCACCTAGCTTTCACCACCACCTAGGTTGCACTAGCTGTACCACTTCCCCTTGGATTGGATTTTTAATGGTGGAGGGAGTTCCTTGGCATACCAACATTTTTCTTTTTTAAAGCTTTGGTGTTTTCAAAGGTTTGAACAAAATGTAAGGTCAGTTTTATGTGATATGCAACAGAAGCCTTGAGACAAAATGAAAGGTTGGATAGAGTTTATATTTATCTTTTCCCTAAACCGTATTCATACTCCTTATTACTTCTGTCAGTGACACCACCATTCCTTTAGGCTTTCATCTTAGAATGGACCAAGCTATCTTTAACTTTTTCTTCTCCTTTCATATCTCCTTCTCCTATCAAATATTTCTACATTTCAAGTTATTGTCAGTTATAACTATAATGTGCTCTCTTCTCTATTCTTACTTCATTGCCTTGGTGAAGTTGCTTTTTTGCCATCTACCTGAAATGTTGTAATAATCTTCTAATTTTTTTTTGTCTCTGCTTTCTCTCTCATCCCTCAAACTCACCCTTCATATTGCTGTCAGGTAATATATGTTTCTATGCTCAGTGCTGTTTGCCTACTGAGTAAAGTTCAAGGTCCTTTGCCTGGCATTAATGCTTCCTACAATGTGATGATTCCTTTCCTTTCCAATCTTTTCATATAGTGAGCTCCTCCACTACTGTATTCAACACTTCAGAGAAACAATTTACTGTTTACCTGCTGACTATAACTGCTCTCCAAGGTTCTGATGATCTCATAATTGCCTATCACAGTGGTTTTTTCTCAGCCCTTATTTTTCTTGACCTCTCTGAAGGTTTTTCTATTGTGAACCAACCACTTCTGAGCAACTCAATCCTCCCTGGGGTTTCAAGGCATTGCTGCCTCCTGGTATTCTTCTCTCTGACTATTATTTTTTTTAAATTATTTTATTATTTTCCAGTTACATGTAGAGATAGCTTTCAGCATTTGTTTACTTAAGGTTTCCAATTTCAAATGTTTTCTCCCTCCATCCTTCCCCTCCCTCCTCCCCTCCTCCATACAGCAGGCAATCTGATATAGGTTTTATATATATATATATATATATATATATATATATATATATATGTATGTGTATATATGTATATATATACACACAAACATATATACATATCTATACATATATATGTACATACACATATACACATACATAACAACATTAAGCATATTTCTGCATCAGTCATGCTATAAGAGAAGAATCAGAGTGACTGACCATTCTTACTTAGTCACCTTTGCTGGATTTTCATCCATGTCCCCTTCCTCTTTGCATAAGCATACCACAGGGCTATGCTTTTAGACCACCTCTCTTCTTCTAACAGTCTTTCTGTGAACTTTTCAATGCCTGCAGTTTCCATTATCTTCTATCTTCATATGGCTTCCAAGTCTACATATAATATCCTCCTCTTTTTCTCAGTATGAGTCCTGCAACACTCACTGCCTACTGGACATATATGCTTCAGTGTTCATAGACATCTCAAACTAAATATGTTTAAAACAGAACTTTGGCATTCATTCTCCTCCCTCAAAACCTACCCCCTTTCCTAATTTCCCTATTTTTGTTGAAGATACCACCATCCTTCTAGTCACTTGGGTTCACAACCTTGATGTCATACTCATTTGTTCCATTTTTCTCACTCCCAAGGTTTCTACCAGCCAGGAATGTTTAGATATACCCTATTGTCTTAATGAAAAAAGAACTTTGCATTTTCATTTAATTGCATTATATATTCTTTAATTTAATGTTTGTACTTTTGTGTTATTTAATAAATGCCAAATTATGTTTAGATATTCTACATTCATGGATGGTGTGACAAAATGCCACTTGAAAACATCTTTGTCTTAGTGCTATTTCAGACATGCCCAGAGCAGAGTAGAATTTGTAATTGCTGTTACATATAGTCTACAAAAATAAAAAATAGCATGATCAGCCCATGGCTTTAAATTTGAACTCAATCATATTATATCAGTTTTAATTTCTAAAAATACATCAATTTATGCTTAATATAAGAAAATGAGAAAACTATACAATGAATGTGCTATGAGCAGTGTAAATGCCTTGGATGCCTTAGTTAATAACTTAGTTGAAGATAATGCTCCTACCAGTTCCAGTGCATTCAATAAACTAACTAATGAACAAAACAGATTTTGTCTTAATTAAGATTGCTATAATTCCCATTCAAAGCCATCAAACATTCCATCTGATGTCCTGGCTTATGATATTCTAAAAAAGAGAGATTAGAATACCAATCTTGTTTATTTAAAGTTAATTATCAGCCAGATGAAATATATTTCCTAGAAGTAAAATAGAGAACAAAGTTCTCAGTCCAATTAGTATGAAAAGCTCAGGTGGTAGAATATCAAAGGATGCAGCATTTTGCTTTTACTGCCATTTCTTTTCTGATGATGCAAAAAAAGGTCACATTGATACTATAGTTAACCAATTTGATGCCACATTATCCTCTAATCTTGAACCTCTCATCCTTTGTCATCATGTACCAAACCCAATTCCTGGATTACTCATATTGTCCTCCTCCCTTACTTATATACAGGAGTTTTTGGCCAATTCTAGAAGAAGTCATAGAACTCTGCTTACTAGACACAGTAGAAATTCATACTATTCAACTGTTATAGGTAAAACAGGTTAAGATGATCATTTATAAACTGGAAAAAATCTAAAGGAAGGCAACCAAGATAGCAAAAGGACTACTATTGATATCATATGAGAATCATTTGAAGGTGCTCTTGATATTTAGCCTGAATAAAAATCAGGTGGAATATGATAGTTTCTCCAAGTATTGTGGCAAAGCTGTCATGTGGCAGAGGAATTAAACTTGTTTTATTTGACACCAGAGGAACAATGAGGAGCAATGGGTGGAAATTACAAAAAAACCGAACTGAGGTTTGATGTCGGGAAAAAACTTCCTAGACACTAGGACTATCCAAAAGTAGAATGGGCTATGTAAAAAAATGGCTTTCTATTCCTTGAACATCATCAAGAAAAAAAACTTTTTGCACATGTTATAATGGTGATTCCCTGTGTAGACATGGTTTGGTGAGTCCCTTTTAACTTTAAAATTCTATGATTCTGGGGCAGCTAGGTGGCATAGTGGATAGAGCACCGGCCCTGGATTCAGGAGGACCTGAGTTCAAATCCAGCCTCAGACACTTAACACTTACTAGCTGTGTGACCCTGGGCAAGTTACTTAACCCTAATTGTCTCACCAAAAAAAAAAACAAAAAAAACCAAAACCCCCCAAAATTCTATGATTCTGCTCTTTGCTGGTCTTCTGGTGTCTGTACCCCTGCTACGTCAGCAAATGTTCCAGTAGCCGATCCTTTGCTGCTCAAATGCCCAAGAAGCAGGGTGAGGGAGATGTCACCTGCTTTTCAAAATGCCATAAGGCTCTATACAGAAAGAAAGAAGACAAAAATATGAAGCAGTGCTATACCAGACACAGGTTTGCCTAAGAAGTCACTTGTTTTGGGAATTGGCACTGGTAGGGGGTAGGACACCCTGCCTTCCCACCTCCATCACCCCTCTAGAAGTCAAAATTTCACCTGCCCACCTCAAGGCTAGCAAGGAAAAGAATTCTGAGGGAGCAGAATCAACAAGCAATTCAAGTCAACATTTATTAAGCACTTACTATGTGCCAAGCACTGTGTTAAGCACTGGGGATTCAAAGAAAGGCAAAAACTGTCCTTGACATTAAGGAACTCACATTCTAATTGCTCATAAGCATACAAGATATACATACAGTAAATTGGAGGTAATATCAGAGAGAAGGAACTTTAGCATATTCAGAGAGTTCTGTTTCAGCAGCAAATTAAAAATTCTCATCGACAGAAAACAGATGATATCTGCATCTGCTCTAAAATGTGTGTGTACATGCATGCATATTTGGGGAGAACTCCATCCCAAGGGGGGAACTACAGGATCAATAAATATAATCAATAAGTATGATCAATAAATATTTGTTGAATAAATGGAGCATATTTGTTGAATAAATGAATTATTTACATGTTTTCTTTCCTTCTAGATTTCAAGCTCATTGAGCACAAAAATTGTGTCAGATTCCATTTGTTAAAAAAAGCAAATCAAAAAATTTCATGTACTTATTAAACTCCTGATGTATGTCAAGCACTTTACAAATGTTTTCTCACTTAATCTGCATAAAAACACAGGGAGAAAAGCACTATTAGTACCCCCCTTTTGCAGTTGAAGAAAATGAGGCCACTAGAAATTAAATAATTTGTCTAAGGTCATACAGTTAGTAATGTCTGAGGCTCAATTTGACCTCAGGTCTTCTTGACTCCAGGTGTTTACAATCATTCCACTATGACACCTTACCTGCCATTTATCCCTAGTGCCTTACAGGAGATCCTGCACATTTTAAGTCCTTAATTAATATCAGTTGGGCAGAATTGAAGTTACTAACTTAAAGTTGTGAAGTTTTCTTTAGTGTGACATTCCTGCTTGATCGCTATTCAATTTTGGCAACATTTTTAAAAGGGTCCCTTTTCTAGAGTTCCTTCTTTATTTTTAGTCGAATCCCTCTGGAAAAGTTTATGATATCTTAATTATAAGTTTTATTTAGTCACTATTGTGACTGCTTTCCAGGGCCAAGGGAAGAAAGGAGCTTTATAAGTAAAACAATTATTCCCTCAAAATCTGTGTGGGCTGGATTTAACCTCCCTTCCTTATGTAAATATGCTACTTCCTAAGAGGCGTCCCCAATCACAGTTTCTAAAATTTGCATTGGGTAGCACTTTCCTCCACTTATGTGTGGGAGTTGGGGGGGGGGTCAAATTGTACACAACCTGTTTACTTAAACTAGATGACAATATTGGGATGTCGGTGGGTGGCACCACAGCTGCTATGTGGCTGTTGCCTTAACAGGGAACAAACTGTACCAGAAGGGAAGATACCAGAGTTGGTGGATATAGTTAGTCTCAGAAACCTGAAGCATTGCACTCACTTGGTGAAGGAGGTTACTATTATACCCCTCCCCCCAAAAAAAGCCTGCCTCTTGCCTTATCAAGAAGACCCACCTCATTACTTCTTGTAGCTCTATCACTCCAGACTCTCCTCTTTTTATTTCTTTCCTTTTGACTCTCTCTGTGTCTTCTTTCTCTCTGACTCTGTTTTCTCCTTTCTTTCTTTCTTTCTTTCTTTCTTTCTTTCTTTCTTTCTTTCTTTCTTTCTCTCTCTCTCTTTCTTTCTTTCTCTCTTTCTGTGTCTTTATCTCTTTCTCTGTGACTATTTCTCTTTTTTGCTTTGTATGTCTCTCTTTTATCTATCTCTGTCTCTTTTTATCTCTTTCTGGCTCTGTTTTTCTGTCTTTTTCTGTCTTAGCCTCTTATCTCTCCCTTTCTCCGGATATTTCTATCTTTATATCTCTCTCTGTCTCTCTATTTTTATCTCTTTTTTTTTCTCTGTCTCTCTTTCAAATACCTAAATGAATCTAATACATCATTGATATCTAATATATCAAACCTTAATGATTCTCGTCCATGTCCTAACAACATACATTCACCAGGGGGGGGTACACTCATTGTACTAAAGCCTTTCCTCTCCTCTTGTCATTATGAGGCTACCAATAAAGCAAATGGGTTGTCCATTGATTATCCTTCATTCTCATGTGATCATTCTCCTTTTTCACTCATACATTTAGAAATTACTTCTTTTACTCCCATGTTCACATGGATACATAATCTTCCAACTTCTTTCTCATAGGCACTGGTGCCCTGGTGACTTTGGACCATGACTTTACTTATTATTTCCCTGCCAAATACCAGAGGCATTTAGGATCTTGGATTTTCTAAGCATAGAAAAAAAGGTTAAATAAGAAAGGGCTGTGGTTTTCAAAAGTGTAAATGATGGAAAATGCATTTAGTGGGATTACATATTTTCTTTTGGTGTGGGGGGCATTCACTTTAAAAACGTTTTAGTCTCAAGACTAGCAATAAAGGCTAAAAAAGGGGGAGAATGGAAAAGCTTATGTCCCTGAATTTTCTCCATGTAATTGAGCTTGTTTTTTAATTACAAAGAACCACTCATGTGACAGGGAAATAACTGTCACTGAATGCCTCCTCTCCTTTGATTTCTGACATTTTTGGCACATGATACATTGAGTACAAAGACTCTGGCTGAGTAATACTAATCACATTTGTCAGGCCAGCTACAATAATCTGCTGTTGGGGAATAAAGTGAAGGGCCAACTTGCCTGGTGGGAGATATGATTATAAAACTCTTGATACTTTTCATTCTCAGACTCCTCTAGTGTTGGGGATTAATTTTTCATCTCCATTTAATTAAATGGGTAAATATGAAAGGGAACAATTTTAGAGTTGACCGATCATCTCCTATGGTCTTATTCATTATCATAAAGAAATAGATAGCTTGAAGGCAGGCAGAACCATCCCTCCCTCCCTAGCAGAAGGCAAACTGCTGCTCCAAAGAGCAGGAGGGGATAGCTGCAGGGTAGGTAGCTAGGAAAAAGGTTGTTCTATAAGCTAGTGATAAAATAAGATTCAAGACTCATTCATGTACATGCAATCAGAACATAAAGTGAGGTGATTGAGGCTGAAGACTGAAATTAAGCATTCATATGGGGGTGTAGTGGCAGGAATATATAACATGAAAGAAAGATCCTGTAGAAACTATCACTCATAGGACTTAGCACTGGAAGTGTCCTTAGAAACCAACTTACAGGGCAGCTAGGTGGCACCAGCTAGATAGAGCACCAGCCCTGGAGTCAGGAGGACCTGAGTTCAAATCTGGCCTCAGACACTTAACACTTACTAACTGTGTGACCCTGGGCAAGTCATTTAACCCTAATAGCCTCACCAAAAAAAAAGAAAAGAAGCCAACTTACTCTAGCTCTTTCATTTTATAGTAGATCCAATACTTTTTTCACTGACTTAGAGACTGCCATTTCCTGCTTGTGTGACCTTGAGCATGTGGTAGAATCCTAGACTCTTAGAATTGAAAGAGACTGTACAGTCATTTTTTTCTAATATATTTGAAAATGAAAACCCTATAAAAATTTGCAACAACTATTGACTAAGAAACTTATGTATGAAAGATGCCATGCTAAGTTCTAAGGACAGTCATATATATATATTTTTTAAAAGACAATAACTGATATCAGAAAACTTAAATTCTTTTTAGGAGTGGGAGAAAGGGGTGTAGATACAAGAAGCATGTAGATAAATATAATCCAAGATGGGGCAAAGATGAGATCCTGAGAAGGTGTTCCAGGAAAATTTGAGGAAAGAGAGAACATTTTAACTGAGAGTATCCGGCTTTATAGAGGAGGAGGCAATTTGAGTTTTTAGCCTTGAAGATGAGAGAGATTTAAAAAGTTCCAGAAATAGGATGCATTCTAGACATGAAACATAGCCTATCCAAATATATGGAGATACAAGAGGGCATGGTGAGTTGATACAACAGCTATTAGAACGGTGTGACTTGAAAACAGAGTATATGATAGGGAATATGATGGTATAAAGCTGGAATGCTAAGTTGGAGCTAGATTGTGAAAGGATTTAAAATCCAGGCTAAGATATATTTTGTCTTAGAGAAAACTGAGAGCCACTGACAGTTTTCAAACAGAAGGGTGACTGGTCACAGCTGTGCTTTAGGTAGATTATTTTTTCAACTGTGTGAATGATGCATGGGAGGAGAAAGAAACTAGAGCCAAAATTAACACTTAGGAGCTAAGAGGTGATAAGTGAAGTATTGTGGTTAGAAAGCTAGCTTCAGTGTCAGGAAGTTTAATTCTGACTATGTGACCCTGGTCAAGTCACTTAACTTTTCAGTATTACAGGAAACTCTTTAAAACTGTAGAACAGGTTTTTTGTGCTGGTAAGGAAGTTTCCTCTCTAGTTTCTCCCTAATCCAGAAGTTTTCAAAGTGTGATTCAGAGACCCATGGCAGTCCTTGAGATCCTTTCAAGGAGTTCATAAAGTCAAATTATAATAACAGTGTTTTAATTTCCAATATAGTAAATATTGATATATTTAACCCATGTAAACCAAAGGTCTTTGGGGGTAAGTCCTCAATTTTTAAGTGTGTAAAACAGTCTTGAAATAATAATGAAAAAACTTTAGAACTGCTGCCCTATACCAAAAAACAATAAGGAGAGAATGAAATTGAGATGGACAAAGAGAAAGAAACACAGAGCCTGACAGAGGCATAAAGAGATACAGATAGAAATTTGGAGAGATAAATATAGACAGACACAGATAAAGATACAAAGTGACATGACAGAGGCAAACTCCTAGATTCTAGTAC
The DNA here is from genome assembly GCF_019393635.1 of Dromiciops gliroides. Classification (NCBI taxonomy): domain Eukaryota; kingdom Metazoa; phylum Chordata; class Mammalia; order Microbiotheria; family Microbiotheriidae; genus Dromiciops; species Dromiciops gliroides. The sequence continues at coordinate 251,804,229 of NC_057862.1, forward strand.
TCCTGCTTGGCAAGCAATGAGCTAACTCAGATAAAAAATAAGAGAACCCTTCCAACATCAAGACAGGAGAGCCAAGATGGAGAATAACTTTAACTCTTTAAGTTTTTGTATTCTTAGAAGTCTATCTGGATTCTGAGAGGAATGTCCTATGTCATAAGACTGATAGTAAGAGTTCCTCCAGGGCTTCTGTGTTTTCATTTGATAGCTGGTCCTGCTGGATATGTAAATTGAACAAAACATTTTGAATTTTATTGTGTTGACTATATTCCTTTATTCAGAAGACTGAACTGTTCATTTCCTTGCATTTTTGAGTTCAATGAAATTTCTTGACTTTCTGGGTACTCCCAGGATCTAATGAGCACAGTTGGTATGCAATTATTTATTGGCTATTTTCTTATGAATTTTGCACTCATTGATTTGTTTATTGATTAGATGGCAAGAATAAAAACAACTGTATTCAATGTGTCTGCTTCTCTGGGAAATGACTCCATTGTGCCAGTCTCTGAACCTAGGACTCACTGAAATTGCTCAATAGGAATTTCAAAAATACGTGGAGTTTGCACAGTAGGTGGATATTGAAAGCTGTTCTATTCATGGAATAATTAGGGTTACAAAAATCTCGAGCTAGAAGTAACATCAAACACTATCTAATCTAATCCCCTCATTTTATAAATAAGGAAATTCCAGCTTAAGATAGCTAATTGACTTGCCCAAGGTCACACAGGTAACTAGTTGCTCGGTGCCTTCTTTTTTTTTTTTTTTTCTGAACAAAATCAGGTGAGTGACTATGATTGCCACATCTGGTGGTTACATAATTGTCTAGGCCAGTGTTTCTCAAAACTAATGGGGCCATAAGTTTTTCCAGGTATGATGCAGATCATATGGAATTTACACTTGCAATAATATACACACATCTCCCAACTCTCACATAGCATTATTAAATTATAGGAAAAATATACTATAAATTTTTATGACAAAAATATTATATCATTAGCAAAAAAAAAAGTTTGAAGACTGCTGGTCTAAGTACTACTTCTACCCCTACCCCACACACGAAAATGCTCCAATCTTTGAGGTTTTGGTTTACATTAGGGGTAAAGGTAGGGGTAGAGAGAACACTAAACAAAAATCCTTTATTATTTAAGTCAATGGGAAGAAAGTACAGCTGGCTTATATGATTTATATTTATATGGCTTTTCTATCTATAGAATTGTTATCAGACTACAGGGCTTATTTGGCATTTCTAAGTGCAAATTCTAACTCTTTTCAGGCAGCCTGGAAAAAATTGCTTTCAAAAGTGGTTTGTCATACATAGTGATAGGGATAGGAACAAGGTCCATGATTGCATTGATATAAGGAACTCACTAGTGAGGAAATACCTTCTACCAATGAAAGTTAGCACCCTTTCTGTAAGTTATGGTCTTAGAGCTGGGGTTCTTAACCTGGGGTCCAAGAATTAAAAAAAAATAAATGCTTCAGTATAATCATCTATCCTATTTGTATTTGGCCTGCTGGATTTGTCATGAGATCTGGACCTGATTTGTGTTTATTTGTATTATTGAAAAAGAAGTCAAAAGTAAGCATGAGCTGAAAGGCTTCGTAGCTAAGAGATGAAATCCCCAATTTTGTTTTCATAATGTATCCTGAGTTTTTCTGGGGACATGGAGAAATATACAAGCTGAATGAAATCTCTAGAATGAGCACTAGGACTCTGGGGGAATAACTTTGAAGAAAGACAGCTAAGGATGAGTTTGGTGTCTTTTTGGAGAGGAATGCTATAGCAGCAGCCATAGTCAAAACTGGTAGACAGGCTGGCCAGTGCAGGAGCTCAGATACTTGGACAGAAGAGGGAGATAAAGCCAAGGAGATGAACAGCAGGGGAAGATGATGAGCCAAGGCTGCTAGGATGAGAGACAATATGGGCTGCTTGAATTCAGAGATAGTTGATGGTGATGATTCCTCCCTCCTCCTTCCCTCCCCCCAATGTTCCCCCTAGAGGAATGAGTTCCTGTTTTAAAGTTTTTCTATTCTTTGGGGTTCTGTTTATATTTTTCTCTTTTAATTAGTTATGAAGTCATCTCTCTCTAGATAAAGATTAGATTATCTTAATTACTTTGTGAGTATGCATGTATGTGCATATGTGTTTGCTATAGACAGTGCAAATAGGGAAAGGAAAAAGGTTATTTTAATATGCAAAAGTTAACCAGGAAAGAGCATTATGATTTGTAGTATAAAGGTTATGATTTTTAAAATTAATATCTTGTATAATTACATAAACTTTCCCAAAGTCAGACTTTGAATGTATTTTCATTGCTCTGGGATAAGGAATCTATTGTGGTCAAGTGTGTCTGAGAGAAGAGGGGTGACTGAGGCAAGAACCTCCCTCCTTGTCTCACAGGAGAGAATGGGGGGATGAGACAATAGTGCTGAGAGAGCAGTAGCCAAGGGGAAGGCTTTCCCTAAAGCCAAACCCTATGGGTCAAGATAGGTGAGGTCTAGGAGAATCAATAATGTCCCTTTGGTGTTAGAAGGAAAGAAAGCCCTCCCCAGCCAAATCATATTTGACAAAGATAACTGCTGATTATAAGTGGAAAAGTCCTTTGAAGGAGCATTCCCCCTACTTTTAATTCTGCTTTAAAAAAAACAAAACTGTTCTAATTCTTTGTTTTATAAGCAGAATTACCTGCATTACTTCTCATACACTTACTATACATGTACCATAAGAATTCTAATTTTGATAATTTTTAAATTTTAATATTATTTTGTTAATTATTGTTTTCCCTTTTATAGCTTTAGTGTAAAGTCACATGTAGCCTAGGATTGGCCAATTAAAAAAAGATGACTGAATATTCTTTTTAAAAAATTTAATTGTGCATTTTGCTAGATCTCCCACCCCTCAGTTTACATTTTACTTTTGAAGGAATTTTTTTCACTTTTTATGAAATTTAATGCTATCTTATTTTTTAATTACTTTTGTTTTTCTTTTCATTCTTTATCTTTTCAAATTCTCTTATTTGAGAGGCAGCTTCCTCTGCATTGAACCTATGAACTGCTTTATTTTATATCAATGTTAATGCTTTTTATTTGATGGTGCCAGTGCAGTGTTGTTATGAAATTGTTTATTAAAGTACAAGTGGAATGCTATCTATATAAATACATCTATACATATATATGTGTGTTTACATGCATGAATATATATACATGTATGTAAGGGAGAATGAAAGAAAAACATATAGAGACACAGAGACACTCAAAGACCCAGAGAGAAACAGAGACAGGAAGACAGAAAAAAAGAGCTGATAAGTTTTAATTTTGGAGATTTGGCCAATTTTGGAGATAGTTGGTGAATTGCTCTTTGATTATAGGTTAAATATTGGCATTATGTATCTATATTGTGAAAGTATGATAATGATACTTGGGAAAAAATCTATTATCTTATGAATGCAAGTATCTATAAGGAATTATATATATTTGGAGTAGACAGCATAATGGGGAAGTTAAGAAGTAAATGTATAAGCAAGCTTTGTTATTATTGTTGCTTACTAATTTCACTCATGCCTAACTCTTCATGACCCCTTTTGGGGGTTTTCTTAGCAGAGATACTGGAGTAGCTTACCATTTCCTTCTCCCGCTAATTTTACAGATGAGGAAACTGAGGCAAACAGGGTAAAGTGACTTGCCCAGAATCACAAAGCTAGTAAGTATCTAAGGCCAGATTTGAACTCAGGTCTTCTTAACTCCAGATCCAGCATTCTATCCACTATGACAACCCACTGTCCCATAAACAAGCCATATATGTGATATGTTGGGGATAATCTCAGAAGGAACACACTAGAATTAAGGAAGATTGGGAAAGGTTTTTTGGAGATGATGGAGCTTTATCTGAGACTTGAAGGAAGCCAAATAAGCTAGGAAACAGAGTGAGGAAGGAGAGAGTTCCAGGCATAGAGGAAAGCAAGTAAAAATGTTCAGAATTGGGAGACAGAATGTCTTTTAAAAGAAATAGTAAGGAGGCCTGTGTCTCAGTTATTTGAAGAATACATCTTAACGGAGTAAGAAGTTTGGAAAGGCAGAAAGGGGAAAGATTATAAGGGGATTGAAAAGCTAAACAGAGGTTTTTCACATTTGGTCATAGAAGTAATAGAGAGCCACTGGAATTTATTGCATAGTTGTATGACATGGTCAGTTTTACACTATAGTATAGTCATTTTTATAGCTGATTGGAGGATGGCTGGTAGTAGGGGGGAACTTGAGGCAAGGAAACCCGGTGTTAGGCTAATGCAATAAGCTAAGGAGTAGGTGATGAGGACCTGCACTAGGGAGGGGACAGTGTAAGAGACAACAGGTCATACACAAATGATGTTCTGAAGGTAGAATCATCCAAACTTGGGGGTCAGGATTGGATATATAAATAAGAGAGAGTGAGGAACTGAGGATGACACCTAGGTTGCAAGCCTATGTGACTGGGAAGGAAACTGTTTCAAACTGTTGTTACTCAGCACAAAAGATGGAAAGCAAAATCAAAGATGCTTAGAAAGCGTCCCACTGGGAAGTCTTACCTAAAAATAATTCAGGAATACCTGACAAAACATAGTCTAAAGAAAAAAAAGGCGAGGTAATCACACTAAGGATACAGAACCTATGTTAGAAATTCATAAGGAAAATTTTGGAAGAAACTACCAGGGACAATACCTGTTTCCTTGGAAGAATGAGGTAGAGACCCTGATAGATTGATATCTGGACACCATCATACAAAGTAAGTTAGACTAATTGAGCTACTTCTGTTATTATTGTAAAGAAGATGGCCAGAAGAAAAATCAAATTTAAAAAAGTAGATAGGCACCTGATCATAAGAGGAAAATGCCATCTTCATGCTGGTGAAGATGAGACCTTCATTATTATCCCTGGGAAAGGAGGAACGGCCAGAAAAAAAGTCACTCTGGTTCCCATAAGACCTCATCATCAATTGATAATTAATATTTTCTATCTGAACTGATAGGAACTTACATAGAAGTAAATGAAAAAAAATTGAGAATGGAGACTTTCACTGCTGTTTTGGCCTGCAGAGCCCAAGTGACTCTCATATTCCAATAATTATGAAAAGCATTTAAAAAATATGTACAGCTTCTTAAAGAGTTTGGACCCATGAGACTGAGGAATAACCAATAATAATGCTCATTATAAGTTGTAGTAACTTTCTTGAAGAAATTTCTGATGTTTATAAATCAATGGACAATAGCTCTGGTGTGATCAGACTCAATATGTGTTAGAGGCATGTTAGCTCTAAGTATAACCATTTCCAGTATAGTTATGATATTAGCAGAATACAGCAAAAAAGAAAAAAGAAAAAAAAGAAAAAAAAAGGAACAACAACAACAACAACAAAAACCCACCAGAATCTCATGTAAGTCTTAAATTGACACTTAACTTGAGTAAACTTTGATCATTCATGTAAGCTGTGCAGAGGCTTGTAGGAGGATAGAGACAAAACTGTGACAGCAATTACCAGAAAAGCACTGACAACTCTTCAACCAGTAAAATGGATTAAGAGAAATTGAACTTTAGGGAATCCTAAGTACTAAAGGAATGGAAGGAGCATCAGAAGAAGAAGCTGAGCAGGAGGGCATTCGTGTTTACATGAGTGAGTGGGATTTTGTGTATGCCTGAGGAGCAACTCACAAGCTCCAGCTCAGCAAATTTCAGTCAGGAAAATAACTACAAAAATGTCTTTATCTGTGATTAATTACCTCAGAGACTATCTCAACAAGCTAATGGTAAATGGCAGTATCAGAGTCCAACAGACCATTGCATTGCCCATTGTGTTGGCAACAAAAACGAATGAAAAGATATGTAGGTGTATAGACTACTGAATCCTGAAAAAAATGTCTAAAGTGCACCAGTATACCACATTGAGAATTCTAAATTCCCTGGATTATCTATCTATAAGGCAGCTAGTAATTTCTTGTATTAGACTTGTACAGTGACTAATTATCAGATTCCTATGATGGAAGAAGATGAGAAGACTGCTTTAATCTTCTCAGCTGAGAAGTTTTACTAGTTTGAGATCATTCCCCAAAGCATTCTGGAGGCATCTCTAACTTCCAAAACATTAATGGAGAAAGTAGTTGAAAACTCGAACTACATGTAAGTTTTAATATACCCTGATGATATTACTATCTTTGGAAGAACATTGAAAGACTGTAGAAAAAGACCAATGAAAGTGTTGGATTTTCTAGAGGAAAATGACAAAATTATCAGTTGATAAATTAAAAGTTTGTAGAAACTTTGTCAGGTTTGTAGGTCATATTGTATGTCATGATAAAGTGACCACTGATCCAGAGAAGCTAGAAGAGATCCTGATTTGCCCAATCCAAAAAACCTTCAAGTTCTGAAGAATTTTCTGGTATTTAGTGGTTATTATCACAAATGTGAAACTGTATTATTACTGTTAAGCTACTGAATAACTTCACTGAACTGTACCTGATTGAAGTGTACCTGAAGAAAAGGAAGACAAAGTGTTTTAAATCCCATAAAGGCCCCTGGAGAAAGATGGATAGATAGGCACAGAAAGAGTCTGAAAGGTCTGGCCAATTGCTTCACTCATGCCAGCTTGGAAGATTTGAACTCAGTGTGGTACTAAGGAAGGGTGGTAACAAGGGAAAAGTTGAGTTTTCTAACAGATGCTTGAGTGACAGTACCATTCATGATCCCGTTTATAGAGTTCCTGGCTTCGAAGTGAGTTGTCACTGAAGAATTCAATGACCATGTATATAGAGTGAAGTTATAAGTGTGGACTTAGACTATTACAATGACATATTCTGACTAATGAATGCCAAATTAGATGTTGCCAGAGCTGAGCGATAAGACCAGCCCACGACAAATACACTATACTGGCCAGGGATATTTAAACTATTTCCCTGTTTTGAGGAAAGAGTTGAACAAAACTCAAAGTATTTTATACATGAATTTGTGTCCTCAATCACCCTCATCATCATAAGCATTCATCACAGTACAAAGTAGATGTTCTATAGATGAGGAAAATAAGTTAGATGACTTGCTTGTGATCACATAGACAGTAACAGTGCCAAAGACAGGAGTCTAAATTTCATCTCCTAATTCAAAGCCCAAGACTTTTCTGAAGGATATAATTTCCAAGCTGTCTTTATGGAAATTTGCCTTTTTCTCTGTAATTTGAAGTGCTCACATTGCTGGTTGCTGGGCAGTGACTCAGCAAATCAAATAATTGGGAAGAAAGAAGAGGTTGAGCCAGTTAGTGCCAAAAGATCATCACCTTTTTGTTACTTCTTTCCTTTTTGAAGGTTGCCCATGAGGCTGATATAATTTTACCAGAATATACTTGTATAAAAATATTAGAAGTGGGAGTATAGGGTTGATTACACAGGAAGATTTTTTACTCTGATTCCTTGAACTCTTCAAGAATGACTTAATTCAATGTCCTATACAATCTGGCCCCAAATCCTTATCTCCTTGTGCCTACCTAATGTTCCAAGCAGAGATTTAAATCTCTTTATTCAGAGACAATAAAGCATTTGGAGTGTTAATCTGATCAATCGGTTTTGCTTTTTTTTATTTGTTGGTTTTTTTGTTTGTTTGGTTTTTTTTGCTAAAGACATTGCACAAAGAGACATAAAGTGTATGATTGTAAATGGAGAGAAAATTCCAGAGTAGCAGGAAAGGGTACAACTGAGCTCCCCATCCCACTGCCGTCACAAATCCTACACAATTCCAGAAAATGGATTAGACTGAATAATTACTGGAAAATAAAGGGGAAAAATCACCCTGAATCAGCTTGCCAGGTAAGGTTGGCATAGAGTGACAGGGAGGTCTAGGGACTCTGGGGAAGGAATCTAGTTAAACACAGCAGCATGGAGCATTCCATTGTGGGAAGATTATATATACTAAGTTAATAAGAGATACAAGAATCAAACAAGGAAGTGTATAAGTACACTTCAAATACAGAAGCCAGCAGTAGGTGTGACTCAAATTCCAGAACCAGAATGGTTCCAGCCTCCAAGCAAGTCTGTAGAAGAAAAAATGGAACATGAATTTCAAACCAAAGGAGAAGCAATAGTTCTGAAAGTCAACAAGAAAAACCCTCTATCTGGCTCATAGTAGCTGAATCTAGCAGCGACCTGCTAGAAATCCAACTGGGGCAGGCCTAGAGGCCTGTCACTCAGATCCAAATCCAGATCAGGAACTTACAGAGCTCAGACCATGAAGGCAACTATACTTTGCCCTAGATCAAATGACTTTGGGAGCACTGAAAGCTTATAGATCTCATTCCTGAACTTTCATTGATATCATGGAGTAATATAACACAAAATACCTCTAAAAAAGTAGCCAAAATATTTCCAAGAAATTAGTCAAATGACATAAACTCATCCCAGAAGTTTTTTGTAGAAATACACAGAACCTGGCACTAACAGGAAGTAGTCTTTAAGAATCAGGAAAACAAAAAGAAAAATCCTACCACAATAAGCTATCATGTTGCCAGGAACACTCAAGACACAAGCAAATAATAAGAGAATATCCCCAAATTATTTATAGGAAAAGCCTCAAAACAAAACATACCTTGGACACAAATTCGAGTAGAATTCCTGGAAAAGATGAAACAATTATTTTATTTCTAAAGTGTTAACTTTAAAAAAAATAATAAATGACATAAGAGCACTAGAGGAAATATTGAAAAAGATAAGAATTATGGAAGAAAGAATAGGAAAGAGGATTAATAGCATGATACGAGAGGTAGAAAACCTTGCCCACACAACAAATTCTCTGAAAATTAGAATGGACTAAATAAAAGCTCCCAAATCCATGAGACAAAAAGAAATATAAAGAGGTCAAAAAAGTTTAAAAATTAAAAAAAAAACGTATCTCATATCAAGAACAATTGACCTAGAAAACAGTTCAAGGAGAGATAATTTAAGAATCATTGGACTACCTTAAAACATTACCAAAAAAAGAGGCTAGACATCCTAATTCAAGAATTCTTTAAAAAACAAAAACAACACAGCATAAATCTCTTAAACCCAGAGAGCAAAGTGGAAATAGAAAGCCTTCACTGATCACTTCCTGAAAGAAACCCCAAAATGAAAATTCACAAGAACAATGTTGACAAAACCCAGAACTTACAGGTTAAAGAAAAAAAAATACTGCAAAAAACCAAAAAAAAAAAAAAAGGAATTAAATTACACAGTCAGCATTACACAAGCTTTAGCAACCACCACAGAAGCTAGGGAAATATTATATTCCATAAGGCAATACATATCACAATCATGAATAACTTACTTAACAAAACTGAATATATTCCTACAAGAGAAACTGGTCTTTTAATGATATAGAGAAGGTGTAAATGTTTCTGAAGAAAAGATGAGAGCTGCCTAGAAACTTTGAAGTGCAAACATAGGAGTCAAGAGAAACACAAGAAGATAAATATAAAAAATTGTAAACCTTAAAACACATACAAATGCTAGCTATTATTACTCTTATCATAACCTAGTCCATCTGGATTATTCCATAGCCCTTCAAATTTCATTGTGGTTTCCTATTTCTCTCCCTTTATTCATGCCATTTCCTTGAACTTGAATGTTCTCAGTCTCTCTCCTTCCACATCTAGGTAAGCACAACTCACTCTTCAATTAAAGTCCCTCCCGTGCCATGAAGTCTTTCTAGATTGTTTTAATACACAATAGTCTTTCCCTTCTATGAACTCTCATTATCAATGTTACTTATTTCATAATTAATCATGTACCACTCATATTTTGATACTTCTTATTAAATGACTATTCACATAATTATACTTTATCCCTCCAAATAAAGTATGACAGTCAAGCAGCCAGGTAAGAAACCTTTATTAAGTACTTACCGTATGCCAGGTAATGTGCTAAGTGCTGGGCACTAGCTAAAGGTAAAAACATGGTCCTTACTTTCAAGAAACTCATATTCAAATAGGAGAGACAATATGTAAAATTATACATACACACAAGATATATGTAATCTCAGAAGGAAGGTCCTAGCAGTTGAGTGGGGGTATATGAGAGACTGAAAACATCCCCCTAAAGAAGGTCGGATTGAACTGAGTCTTAAAAGAAGTCAGCAGGCAGAAGCAAAGTGGGGGATTTTATCGGGGCGGGGGGGGGGGACAGCCATAAAAAAGGCTGGTAGACTGGAGATGGAGTGCCGTGTGGGAGAATTTCAAGTAGACCAGTCCTGCTCAATTGTAGAGGAGTTAAGTTTGGGAATACTAGAAAGGTAGGAGGGGTCAGGTTGTGAAGGGTTTTAATTTCCATTCAAAATATATTATATTTGAACCTGGAGGTAGTTGGGAAATACTGGAGTTCAGTGTGTGTGTGTATGTTGGGGGAATGACATGGATGGTTAGGTCTGAGCTTAGGAAGAACACTTTGGAGGGTAAGTGGAGGGTGGACTGGAGTGGGGAGAGACTTGAGGCAAAACCAACTAAAAGGTAATTGCAATAGTTTGGGCATATGATGATGAGGTTCTTTGTTGGTGTGGTGACTGCAAGTAAAAAGAAGAGGTTAATAGATAAGAGAAGAGGTTTGAAAGAGGTGGTAAAGGTAGAAACCATAAGATGACAATACTTTGGAGATGTGGAATGAATCTGACTGAAAAGTCAAGGAAAACATTGAAGTTGTTAACCTGGAAGAATGATGGTTGCCTCAATGATATAAACTTCAATTTGGGCTGGGGTTGAATTCTTTGTTTCCCTCATGGCACATAGCAGAGGTTAAATTTTTTTAAAAAATTGTTTTTGCTTAATCAACTTATTGTATAAATATTTGGGTGTTTGCTCAATTTTGAAAAGAAAGGGTTTAGATTTTCTTTTTTAAAAGTAGATTTTTGTGTTTTAAAGGCTTGTGGAAGCCACTGTGGAGTGACAGAAATCATGAGTATATATGTTATTCCCTCTTTGAACCAAATCTGATGAGAACAAGTTTGAAACAATGCTCACCCTGCCCTTCTTTCCCTCTATTGTAGTAGGTTTTTGGTGCCTCTTCATACAATGTAAATGACTCCAATTCACCTCCCCTTTCCTCTTTTCCCCATATACTCCTTTTTTTCACCCCATAAATTTTTATGTCATCACATTAAAGTCAATATATAACTTTGCCCCCTATGAATATTCTTTCTATATACCCAAAATAGAGATACAGTTCTAAAGAGTTATAAAAGTTATCTTATCATGTAGGAATGTAAACAGTTTAACCTTATTGAATAACTTTTCCCCCTGTTTACCTTTTTAATGCATCTCTTGACTCTTGTATTTGAAGATCAAATTTTCTGTTCAGTTCTGGTCTTTTTATCAGGAAACCTTGAAAGTACCCTATTTCATTGAATGCCCATCTTTTGTGCAAAAGATAATGCTCAATTTTACTGATTAGTGGATTCTTGGTTTCAATCCAAACTCCTTTGCCTTCTGGAATATCATATTCCAAGCCTTCTGCTCCTTTAATGTTGAAGCTGCCAAGTCCTATGTAATCCTGACTTTGGCTCCATGACATTTAAATTGTTTCTTTCTGGCTGTTTGCAACATTTTCTCCTTCACCTGATAATTCTGGAATTTGCCTACAATATTTCTTGGAGTTTTCCTTTGAGGGGGCGGGGTTACTTTCAGGAAGTGATCAATGGATTCTTTCAATGACTATTTTATTCTCTGATTCAATATAAAGGAAGTTCTCCTTGATAATTTTCTGTAATATGGTGTCTAGAATCTTTTTTTGATTTTGGCTTTCAGGTAGTCCAATAATTCTTAAATTATCTCTCCTGGATCTATTTTCAAGGTCAGTTGTCTTTTCAATGAGGTATTTCACATTTGGAAGAATCTAATTTTGACTAAAAATTTTTCAGCTATAAGAATTGCTTCAAATTGGTTACATTCTGCCCTAGCACTTACCCCCACCACATTTTCTTCTTTTTGGTGCAGCATTGAAAGTTTACTCAACTTATTGGTTAAATATATATGTATATATAATATAAATAAATATAATATCAGACAACCACAATACTGTCCTTAAGATGGCCCCACCCATAAAAATAAGAAGTGTGATAGGTCCAGAGACTGAGAGAGATGTGAAATAGTTCTTGGTCAGGCAGAAGTTGAACACAAGAAGCAGGGAAGGTTAAGGACTAAGTAAGGGATACAGAAAATACAAAACAGTTATCATGGCTTAATGAGTCTCATTCCACATTTGACATTTTTTTGGTTATGTCTCAAAACTTAACTAGGCCTGAACAATCAGGGAAGGGCGATTAGAGAACTCTATCACTCTGTGATGGAGTCATAAGAACCAGGAGAACTATTTACTCAGATTGTAGATTGAGACATATATTTTTGGATATGGCCAATGTGGGAACATATCAACTTATTTTCCCTCAGACACTTTGCTGGTATATGTGGCAATGATGACCCACTATAGGTCAAAGGAGGTGAGTATTGCTGATCAAATTCAAAAGGTTTGGCCAAGCTGTTTGTGTCATTCAGTATCCCATGATTCAAATATACCTTAGATAAAGCTGTAGGTTAGTTATTCTGTCTTGTGATCTTATTTGACCAAAGTAACCCACGTTTCTAGCCTACCCATCATCTTTAGAAAAATTACATAATGGAATAAAAGTAGACTGCCTGTGATCCATTTAGATACCTTAAATATGATCTTCCTAAATATTTTCTTTTTTCTTTATTTTTAGTTAATGTTAATTTTTAAATTAATTTTTAATTTAAATATTTTCTTAGTTCTAAATCCTCTTCTTCTGTCCACCCTTCTCACTCACTGAGAAGGGAAGAAATATGATATTTATAATATATTTGAAGTCATTCAAAACATCTTCACAATAACCATACTGCAAAAAAGCAAGAAAAATGAAATAAATGAAAAAATACACTTCAATCTCCACTCAGTGTTCATTACTTCTCTCTGAAATATTTTTTTATCCTTTATTCCATATTCATGTCTTCTACAATTATATTGGCCTACTTGCTTTTACTCAAACATGATCCTTGTCTCTTGCCTCCAGGCCTTCATACTAGTTGTATTCCCTACCTGGAATGCCATAGTTCTCACCTCTCCCCTTAATTTCCTTCAAAACTTAGCTCAAATCTAATCTTATCTAGAAGGTCTTCCCTGTTCTTACCATCTGTGAAAGCCTTTCCCTTTTCAGATTACTTTCTTCTATTTTTTGACATATCTTGTATCTACCTATTTATTTATATGTTTTCTCTTCCATTAGAATGTGTGCTTCTTAAGGGCAGAGACTATTGTTTTTTACCTTTCTCCCCCCACTCCCAACATTTAGTACAGGGCTAGACATAGTAAGTGCTTAATAAATGTTTATTGGGGGCAGCTAGGTGGTGCAGTGGATAGAACACCAGCTCTGGAGTCAGGAGTACCTGAGTTCAAATCCGGCCTCAGAAACTTAACACTTACTAGCTGTGTGACCCTGGGCAAGTCACTTAACCCCAATTACCTCACTAAAAAAAAATGTTTATTGACTGATGAAATGGCTTAGGGAAATTTTCCACAGCCCATGGTTACTTTTGCTGCCAACTTAATAAAATTTCATAAGAACAAACTTTCTTCATCCTTTATCTACCAAAGCATATTTGCTAAGAGGTGCTTATCACTTAGAAAAGTAGTTCAATGAACTTATACTATGAAAGGACTTATGCTTTTATAAAATACTTTTATAAGCTTGCTTATGCTTTATAAAATCATATTTATAACAGAGAAACTGTTAGGAGGTCATATGATAGAACACCATTATTTTGGGGCTCCTGAAGAAAATTTTAGGTATCTGGTAGATCACAAAGTCTTTAGATTTTGCACTACATATGTCTAAGACTACTCACAAAATGACCTTACAAAGATAAAGTAAAGTGTATATTTCTTTGTGTGCTCACATTTAATCTACATGGTATAGGATATTTCTCTTTACTTTTTTTTTTGTGGGGCAATGAGGGGTAAGTGATTTGCCCAGGGTCACACAGCTAGTAGGTGTCAAGTATCTGAGGCCAGATTTGAACTCAGGTCCTTTCTGGATACTGGGCTGGTTCTCTTTACTTTTAACTTGCTTATTAGGTGAATGAAAATTTTGAGACATAGTTTCTGGGTACCTGATAATTGATTTTTTAAAATGATGGCTAACAGATAATCAATAAATTGAGGTCATTGACTTGTCTCATAAACCAAAGATGCCCCCTGGAGAACATCCAATGTTTAAATACCCTCAGAAGAATGGGTGCTCCTGACAGGCAGAAATCAACTCTGATTGCTTAACAAATAATGAGAGAATGAATATTATAATGAGAGGTGGCCTTATTTTAATGAGGCACTATGTGATATAACTCTGATCAGACAGACTCATATCCACCCAGACCACTCATGTAGTTGAACAATGGACTGGAATTTACCTAGTTTAGATTCTATTTACCCTTTAACCAGATAAGTAGATCCAACCCAAGATTAAAGAGAATGTTAACCCAATCGCATCATCATCCCTGTCCTTGACCTAGTCTTTAAAGGAGGAAATAGAAAGGGGGGAAAAAAACCTGGATCTCCATGATGTTCATAATAGGTTATTAATAATCATTTGTCTCACATGAAATTAGTAGTTAACAAGCATTTATTAAGCACTTGTTATGTTCTAGGAAGTGTGCTGCTCTCTGTGGATACAAAGAAAGGCAGAAAACAGCCCTTGCTCTCAAGGGCCTCACAGTCTAACAGGAAAGACAACATGAAAACGGCTACATACAAACAAGTTATAATCAGGCTAAACTGGTGATAAAGGACAAAGGGAAGGCACCAAAACCAGGGAGAGATTGGAAAAGACACCTTAAATGGAAAAAAGCATGGATTTCACTTTTAACAAGTAGTTCATTCTCATTGAAACTTAATGAGCTAACTAGCATTTTTCCAATTACCAAGAATTTGCACAAAAGCCTCTTTGTCTATATACAGCATAAAAGGTTGCCATTTTCCTATGAAAAAGCTTGAATGGATTGCATTGAGGAGGGTGTGCCTACCTTTATTATCCACTGAAATATTAAACCAAACACATTAACTTTTTAAAAACTAGTTCACATTTCCCTCTACCTTTCTGACCTAGCTGACAGTGGTTTCCTCTACCAAATCTCAAAATATGGTGACCATATCTTTAAGCTTCTCCCTTCCCCTTCTCATGACTCTTTCCCAGTAGCCCCTGCAAATTCTTTGTATACACACACCTGCCCCAGGACTTTTCATACATCCTTCTTATAGCAAAGGCAAAGATCTGTATGAATTCCCTCAGAACTGTTTTGATTCTGTCTTCATTAATCCTCTCTTTGCATGCCTATGACAAAAATGTTTATTTACTTGAAATGAAAAAAACAACAACAACCATGCAATTAAAAAAAAAAAAACTAGTTCAGATTTCATTGGCAAAGGGAACTACCTGTGAAGAACTTCTTTTACTAATGTAGATGGGTACCTTCTCTGCAACATATGGTCTTGCAGAGTTGCCTGGGGAATTATTAGGTTAAATGACTTACCCAGGATCACATGTCCTAGCTATTATACAATAATGAATTGCTTAATTGTATGAAAAAATGTTGATAAATTTGAAAAAGAAAACAATGGAATGATAAGTGAATAATTTCAAAATTGTCCTACCTTAATTAGCCTCAACTTTCTGCTGTCAGATATCAGAATAATACCTTAGGCCTCATCTGTGCCTGCAGCTGCAATCATGAATCTTTCACTGAAGCCATTATGGACTTTTCCTCCTACATTGTGTGACCATTAAAGTGCCTTTTCAATGGTTTGTTTTGCTTTGGAGAATTCATAGGTGACATTGAAACCAAGACAGCCACAAGAGCCAGTTTCAGCAAATTCAATTCAACCAGCAATAAGCAATTGCTTTGTGCAAGGCATGTTGTTAGGTGCTGGGGATACAAATGGAACAGGACACAAGTCCTGTTTTTAAGACCTTTACATTGTATTAGGAGAAAGACATACACAGAAACAATCATTATTTAAGGGAAGCTATGATAAGTACAAAAGTGCTGGAAAATGTAGAAAATTTGGAATAGAGAGATTAATTTGAATAAAGAATGAATTAGAGTGGGCAATCAGGGAAGGCATCATAGAGTAAGTAGAATTTGAACTTGGCCTTAAGGAGAAGAAAGAGTCTACACAGAGAAGGAGTGTCAAAGAAGGAATCCATTCTAGGAATGGGAAATTACTTAGTCAAAAATGCAAAGATGGAAGAAGTCAGATAGGAATGTGGAATGGAGAGTAGTCCAAATGTATTTGGGTACACATATCATCATCACTTATGTTTTAATCCCTATTATATGAATCTACTTGTTAAT
This sequence comes from Dromiciops gliroides, assembly GCF_019393635.1. Lineage (NCBI taxonomy): Eukaryota > Metazoa > Chordata > Mammalia > Microbiotheria > Microbiotheriidae > Dromiciops > Dromiciops gliroides. The sequence continues at coordinate 251,820,619 of NC_057862.1, forward strand.
GATAAGAGGGTTTTCTATTCTAAAAATAATATAAGTATATAAATATAAAATATTCAAAAACGAGATAATATAAAATATAATGTGAAATAAGTCTTAAATATAAAAATAACAAAATGATTGATCATTTTATATTGTTGATCTATTTACCTGCATCTGTAGATGAAGTATTAGAGACTAGTTATTATTGTATGGGAAAAATGGAAGTAGGGATTGACTGACTGTATTGGTCCCATTATATAAAGACTATATTTCTCTACGTGATTTTCCTGTGTTTTTCTTTACATTTTAAACTTTAGATTGATAAGAGAAGGAAACAACTATGATTTAAAGCAATCTGTGGCATGAATCTAGCTTCCCACTCCTGTGTCCACCGTCATCCATTAAAAATAACACAAATAGAAGATAAAAATCTTCTCTCAATTGTTTCCCTCATCTTAATGAAGCTGGACAGTGCTTTTCTAGTTAGCTTCAGCATCAGTGTTGGTTACAAGATTGAAGATTTGCTTTGAGTATATCTTAAATCCAGTCTATAGTTGCTAACATGTTATATAACACAGCTATTACTATATATAGTAGTCATTCATTTTTCAAAATCTCTATTTGGTTGTGTGCATATATGGCAGCAAAGAGGATTAGCACATAAATAGCAATGACCTCATAGAAATGTACACATAGCAAAATGAACAAAATCAAGAGGAAAATTTGAAGGACACAATAATATAAGGTAAAATAATAAGAGACTTCAGAGCTCTGACACATTGACCAAGGATGACTTCAGAATACTAGTAATATAGTATGCTTCTTGTTTCTTGGCATTACAGTGGTGATCTAAAGGTATAGAACAGGACATATACTTTCAGATGTGTCCAATATGTTGATTTTTGTTACTTTACTCTATTTTCTATTGGGGGGATGGGTTTGAGGGAACACCACAATACAGGGAAGCCATATAAATTTAAAAAAAGAAAAGCATGAATAAAACATTTAAGAATACACAGAAAACAAAAACATTCAGAAGGGGAGACAAGGATTTTTTTTTTTTTACTACTGGGCTAAATTAAGTGCACACAAAAATTCTGCATAATAGAAACATGTAGATTCATATATAATACTGTTTTTGTCCTTTGTATATTTAAATGTTTGTGTTTATTGATGATTGTTAAGTTTACAATTGGGAGATTTAAAAGGAGTGTCCAGTGAGTATAGAATCTCTAGCAGGAGCTCCTACTAGGTATGATCCCCAACTTGTAAAACATGCAGAAAGTTTAACACCCCTCCATCCCCGCTTCTCCCCATGTAAGGTATATAAGGATTTGGTTTGTTACAACTTTTGTTGTGCCTCTGTCTATGCCCATGTACAGATGTAGTAGATTTAGTAGATGTGTGACCCACTTGAAGAATGATCATTCCCTTCTCTTTGCTGATGATAAGACTAGACTTGAGTCATTTTTTAATCTCTGTTAGGTTTAGGTATCATCATAATCAGTTTTGTCAGAGCTCTTCTAAGATAAAGTTGTAACTGGTTGGTAGCTTTTCTCATAGCTGAGAGATATACCATTTGGGAATATCTCTATTATCTGTCTTTGGATACTTCAAAGCATAAGTCTAAAAGTAGGTATGACTTTTCCCATACAAGTAAATGAGATGTAAAGCCTGTGTTATCATTTCTGTGGAATTGTATGTGTGAACCAGATAGTTCACAACTTCACCCCACTGAAATATTTATTTTTGTCCCAAACTTCCTAACACATTCAAAAGCACAATGGTGGGTATGAGGTTCCTTTAGGATGGTAGTAGTAGTTCTAGATATCTTGCCCAAGCTATAATTTCTTGAATAATTTGCTCTCAAAATTTCTGCTTGATCAGACTGGATTATGACAGGCATTCCATACATTGAGTTTTTTAGATACTGGTAGGGTGAGTTTGTACATAGCTAGTGAAATAAATCAATACAACTATATCCCATGTTTGTTAGTGCTTATATTCTCCAAATATGCTACACACACACACACACACACACACACACATACACATGAAGTAGCAGTACTTTGTATGTTTTCAGCACAAGTTTACAAGTTTCACCCTTGTTAGCAATGTCTGTAGATATCATGGACTAGTGAAATTTGTTTCTGTTAAGTTCATGAGTGCAAATATTTTGCATTTTTTCATTGGGTTAAATAAAATTAGAAGTATTTTCAATGGTTCATTAGTCTGAGTGCTTGGATGAGGGACTTTAGACATTAACAAAATTCTAGTGTCAACCAGAGGAAGACCTAGCTGGGGATATGAGCTTTATTGCATTATTAGAGAAAGGTTCCCAAGACTGAAGCTAGTCTAAATGAACCTAGAAGCTCCTTCAATATGCTACTGCAGCAATACGAACCACAGGTTATATGTAAAATGCAAAAATGTACTTGTCTAACACATGGTATATGATCATTATCAGGAAAATTCTTGGCAATTTTTAAAGGATACATAAATGTAAACTGTTATTTTCCACTCTGTTCTTTCGCTCACCCTAGGTCCCAACCAAAAACTCTCCTCTAGTTGATACACCATCCCTATTTCCATGTTTATTTATAAGAGTTTAGGTTTGGAAATGGAATTAGGGTTAGAAATGGAGTTCAAATCTGCAGCGTATATTTTGATTGGACCAGAACTAATCATCATATTTTACATAATTATATCTTCAAATAGTATGGATTGAAATAAATTTAAGAGTTGTATCATTATTCTTACTAATCAGGACCTAGATGCAATGGGAAGTCAAGGGATAATTCCTATATTAAGGTTCTAGGTCATACATATAACTCTGAAAGGTTAGTTCTAGAGTAGGAATGAATATATTCTCCAATGTATTTCCTTTCCCTCTTCTTTTTATTCCAATATTTGATCTAATTCATGAGCCTTTCAAGGAGTGGTCAAAAAGATATATTTTTTCCTTCTAAATATCTTTCTTCTAGGCAAGGTTTCAATACTGATTTAACACTTATTTAGTACTACTGGCCAAGAGGCAGTATATAAAATTGGGGCAAGCATAGCATAGCCTCTACCTTGTGGGTTTAAAGTTTTATTGCAAATTCATGTTCCTATTTACCTGCAAGTTAAATGACCTGGGAAAATACTTTTAAGGTAATTTTTCTTATGGATGGCAATAAGTAACTTTAAAATTGCTCTCTGTTTTCCAGGATATTAATCTTATATATGAACTTATTGTTATCAGCCAAAGAGGAACCAGTGGAAACACACTCTGAGGTGGTGTGTGTGTGTGTGTGTGTGTGTGTGTGTGTGTGTGTGTGTGTATGTGTGTGTGAATGAAAGTTTGCACAAAGCTGTAACTCAAAGCTCATTTCTCATTTTTACAAAGGCTGTCAGTTCTGAAAGAGTACCTTTAGTAATAAAGACCTAGTAGACTAGATCTGTATGCTTCCCACAAGGCCCTGCTTTAGTGCAGCACCCTGTAGTTTATTACCCACCTCTAACATCAATAGTACCCTGCCCTACGATCATCTACCACATCCTCAGGAGGAAAATGCTTTTCTACTTCCTGTCCCCCAAGACCTTTTCCAGGGCAAGTGAGTACCTTGGCATCCTGATCAGCCTCCCATACCACCTTCAGCTCCTGCTTACTCTGTAGCAGGCCTCATGGGACCTCAAAAGATGCACAGCCATCTGCCAGTAGGTTGAACAGGAAAAACCTATACAGTCCAATCTCCTGCCTCATTCAACAGACTTCTCTCCAATGACTGATCTAAACTCTCTCATAAATAATGAACAAGTTCCCACCGAATTTTGCTTGCTTTATCTCAGCAGTTTTTGCTCATGTACAAACTCCATTCCCAATCACCAACTCACCATTTTCTTACAACTATCCCTCTAACTCTATGCTTTCAATGTCCAACTCCATATCTGTGTGACTCATGTAATTCCTAAAATGCCTACTCCATAATTAAGAACTTTCCTTTCAGACTCCATCCATGTCATGGATGTCACTGGAACCTAGTTTTCTCCTGAATACACCATTTCTTTCACCATACTTTCCATTACTGGGTATACTTTCTTGTATATCCACAGACTAGCTGGTTGTGGTGAGGGAGTAAAAATAATTCCTTCTCCTCATTGCCACTTTCTAAACACTGTCACTATAGCACTTTCACCAAATAAAGTGACCTCCTGTGAAGTTCACAACACCCAAATTCATCAACCTATGCAGTTCCTAGAGGTTATTATCTATCAACTACCAGGTCATTTTTGTTTGTTCTTCCTCAAAGAGTTCAATGCCTGGCTTTCTCTTCCCAACTCCTGTCTTTATTTTTTTGATATAAGTATTTATGCTCCCTCAAATACTTTAATTTCCCAGTTTCTAAACCTACTGAGTTCTTATGATTTACTCCTTCATTCTCGCTAAGCTACACATAAGAAAATCACCATATTCTTGATTTTGTCATTACCTTTAAGTGTTGAGCCTTTAATTTTATGGACTCTGAATTTGTCCTTTCTGATCATAATCTTTTATCAGTTCATCTTTCCCTATGTCTTTAGGCCTGAAACTCTGTACTTTGTTCTCACATTCACTTCCATTCACCCAAATCTTAGTTCTTTCTCAGGCTATCTCCCCTTTACCTCCTCCCTTATACCTCTTGGCCTTTTGGAGAATCAACTAAATGCTATCCTTGATGTTCTAATCTCTTGATCCTTTGATCTATGGTCTATCATGCCATTCTAAATATTTACTCTGATTATTTTGACAATTGCTTCCTTTACTCCTTTTCAAATGCTCTTAAAGAGAAATGAAGAAAATAATGAAACTGTACTGATTAATTTTACTGCAAATATGTTACCTTAGTTATGCCACCACTGCATCAAGGCAAACATTCTATTCTTCTCTGATTCACTATTTCACTCTCCACAGTGACTGTTCCAAATCTTATTTCTTTTTAAGTTTTCCATAGTATCCTCTTACCTCTACCTTTTCAGCTAAAGGTTTTGCCTCATTCTTTACTGAAAAAATTGAGGCCATTTACCAATGTCACCACCTTCTATTTTTTTAAAATAATAAACATTTTTATTTGAAATTTGGAGTTCCAAATTTTATCTCTCTTTCCCTCCCTCCCCACATCCCTCCCTGAGGTGATAAGCAATCAGATATAGGCTATACATGTGCAATTATGTAAAACATTACCGTATTAGTCATTTTGTATAAAAAAACTTGAATAAAAGAAAAAAATGAAAGAAAGTGAAAAATAGCATGCTTCAGTCTATGTTCAATCGATATCAGTTCTTTCTTTGGAGATAGATAGTACACTTCATAATTAGTCCTTTGGGATTGTCTTTGGATCATTGTATTGCTGAGAATCGTGAAGTCATTCATGAAATAATATTACTGTCACTGTGCACAATGTTCTCCTGGTTCTGCTCACTTGAATATACATCAGTTCATACAAGTCTTTCCAGGCCTTCCTGAAATCATCCTGCTTGTCATTTCTTATAGCACAATAATATCCCATCACCATCATATGTCACTGCTTGTTTAGCCATCCCACAATTGATGGGTATTCCTTTGATTTCTGATTCTTAGCCATCATGAAAAGAGCTGGTATAAATATTTTTTTGTACAAATAGGTCACTTCCTCTTTCATGGGATGTCTTTGGGATATAAACCTATCAGTGGTATTCCTGGATCAAAGGGTATGCACAGTTCTATAGCCCTTTGGGCATAGTTCCCAGTTGCTCTCCAGAATGGTTGGATTTTTTCACACCAACAGTGGATTAGCATCCCAGCTTTTCCACATCCCCTTCAACATGCAATATTTGCCTTTTTTGTTATGTTTGCCACTCTGAAAGGTGTGAGGTGATACCTCAGAGTTGTCTTCCTCCCTTCTTAATCCACACTCTTTATAATCTTTCCCAACTATTGTATTTACTTTGGTTTCAGTTGAAGAGGTAGGACTTCTCTTTGTCAAGGTTAATCTCTACTCACACCCGTTCACCTTTATTCTTTCTTATCTCCTCCCAGGTTCTCGAGCAGATGGTCCATATAATCATTTTCCCTCATTTTCATCTTTAGTCTTTATGTATTGGCTTCTTTCCCATTGCCTAAAAAACATTCATTTCTGTCCCAACTTTTTTTTTTAATGCATAAAACCAAACAAAAACCCCTATTTGATTTTGGATATCATGTTCTTGAGGTTTTTTTTTTTTCCAGGAGGTGACTGTTGATTTTTTTCTATTTCTACATTGCTTTCTACCTCAAGAGATCTGGGTGGTTTCCTTTTATGATTTCTTGATTTATGTCTAGGTTATTTTTTCATTCATGGCTTTCCACGGTCCTTTGCTTCTTAAATTTTCTCCCCTTAATTTGCTTTATAGGTCAGTTAATATTTTGTTGTAAGATAGCTTATATTTTCTTCTATTTTTCCTGCTTTGTGACTTTTAAAATATTTTTGTTATGTCACAGAATCATTAGTTTGTACTTTTTCAATCTTAATTTTCAGAGAGTTTGTTGTTCAGGTAAGGTTTTGTACCTCATATTTTTCACAACTTTAATTCTTTTTCCAATTCTCTCTTCCATGGCTCTCATTTATTTTTCATTTTTCTCTTATACTCTCATTCCATTTATATAAATATGCTAACTCTTTAAAAAAAGTTTTATTTCATCTCTTCCAAGAAATCTGTTTGGATTTTTATAGAAGTTGTGTTTTTCTTTGAGGTTTAACTATAAATATTCTGCAGTCATTCTCTTTTTCTGCGTATGAGTATTGAGTGTCCCTGTCACTGTAACAGCTTTTTTTTTGGTGGAATTTTTTTGTTTGTTTGCTCATTCTTCCAGCATACTTCCTAACATCAGACTTACTGTTAGAGTCAAGTTCTCTGCATTTCTGGAGGGAATGTGTGTGCTGGTCCTGCTGATGCTTTCTTGGAGGTAATGAGTGTTTTATTATTCCAGGATCTCAGGGGCAGCTCATTTTAGGGACCTGAAAGCCCTAAGTGCTCTCAAAGTGGTCCTACCAAGGGCAAAGTCTGATTTTTGCTCCTTTGCATGAAACTGAGGCAATTGGGGTTAAGTGACTTGCCCAGAGTCACACAGCTAGTAAGTGTCAAATGTCTGTGGCCAGATTTGAACTCGCGTACTCCTGACTCCAGGTGCAGTGCTCTATCCACTGTACCACCTAGCTGCTCCCTTTGCATGAGCTTTACATGTTCCTGACTTGATTTGGGATGGAACAACATACCTGTGGGCTTTCTATGGAGATCCAGTTGAGTGCTGCTAGACTTAGACACTATCAGCTTAAAAGTTCTGCTGGTTCACTATGACAACTATATGACAACCCTTTGCTCTGGCATTTTTTCCTGTTTATTCCTCTGCAGGCTTTAGGTTGGTCTGGAATCTGGAATTGAGACCCTGATTTGCTCCTGGTTTCTAAGCCACATGGTTTTATACTTGCTTCTGAGTTTGTTAAATACATAGCCTGAAGCCTACTATACCTTCTCATGCTGGAATGTCATACCTAGGTGCAGGTCTCTTCCTCAGTCTGTTCTGTATCTATGACTAGAATTAAACAGTGAGTGATGGAACTGCCAGCTGACACTTGTTTCTGAACCCTACAGAAATTTAAGGTCCTCTGTGCTAGATCTTGAAACTCTTAATCCTGGTGCACATCCTTTCTTTGTGATAGAATGTTCACTTGTACACTCCTCATCAAAATCTGTCTCTAGTGTTCAGAGATATTTCTGTGTGTCTCCCTTTGCCAATTTGGGCTGGAAAAATGACTCTGTCATTTCCCTCAGATTTCTCCATTGATATTTGGTATGGTGCATTTTCTAGATTTTGTTTGGAGAAGTTGGGGAGGGGAGGCAGCTTGCTGTACTTTTCCTTTTATTCTACCATCTTATTTCTACCTCCCTTCTATCTTTTGTCATTCTCACTTCTCAGAGAATTTCAGTGAAGGCAGTGAGCTAATAAAAATAGGATCTGAGGTCTGGTATATTCCTTTTCATTTTCTTAGGAGACATGACAAGTCTATTTGACATCATCTTGTTTCAAAATATTGTCCTCTGTGTGTGTATGTATGTGCAAGTGTGTGACTGCACATGTTTCTGACATCCATAATATAATGATAGTATTTAGAGTTTGAAGGAAACTTGACATCATGTAGCCCAACCATTTCATATTACAAATCTAAGGCATGATAAAATGGAATGACTTCCTCAATCTCTCTTAAGTAGTAAATAGCAGATCTGGGATTTAAACTCAGGTCCTTTTCATCCAAAATTCTTTCTGCTTCACTATGTATGAAATGTATGAAAACAGCATTGAGACACTTCATTATAAGCATTACAAAGGAAAAAAGGAAGTTAATCTTTCCTCTATAATCCATGAACTCACCTATGGAATATGTAATGTCTTTGTATGAAGATAACACCTAAATGTTAAAACCAATGTATGAAGAGCTTCCTTATTTAAAACAAGTTTAATATTTAATCTGTCAATTAAATAAACTTATGTGCTTTGTTCTGCAAACAATAAACATACATGAGTCATGTTTTTCATATTTGTCAAGTGCAAAATCACAAAATGACAGAATTTCAGATGTGGAATAGACTTTCAAGATCATCTAGCCAGAGGTGGAATGGATCTCCAAGGTCATTTCTAGGCCATTTAAGAAGGGCTCCCAGAACAGAACACTTTCTACCTGCTGGATCCATTATGCCCCTACAAGATTGCATCAGCTGTGGTAGTCATTCTCATCAATACTGTCTTAGCCTCTCATTGTGGGGTTGGAAGGTGAAGCAAAGAAATCCTCCCCAAATCTCCATTTAAAGAAGAGTCCAAGATCATCTATCCATTTCAAGTCAGCTTGCACTCCTTCAACTGGAATCCACCATGCCTACACCATGCCTCCTTCACCTTTTCAGCTTCCTTGTATTTATTGTCTTCCCGAATTAGATTATAAGATCCTTGAGATTGTCTTTACCCCCATATTTATATCCCCAGAACTTAGCATAATATATAGCACATAGTAGGCATTTATATATATATATATATTTATTTATTTATTTATTTATTGAATGACTCACTAATCTAAGCAAGGTCAACCTGTGCCTAAACAAGAATGCCTCTACAATGGAGCCAATAAGCACTAATCCAGCTTTATTTAAAGATTAATGGGTCCTCTAGCTTCACTGAGGTCTGGAAATTTTGCTAACATTAAGGAACCCAGAAAGTAAAAAGGGGAAGCCACTTAATTCTCAGAGTAAGGCCTCCTTGAAATAATAAAATGCTGCTACTATTGTCATAATTAAATAAGCTGTAGCTCTATTTAGATGGTGTGGTGGCTAGCTTGCTGGACTTGGGATCATAAATACCTGAGACCAAATCCAGTTTTGTATACTAGTAGCTGTGTAACTCAGGGCAAGTTACTTAACCTCTCTCAGCCTCATTTTCCTCATCTGTAAAAAAAGAGATGTGTTAAAATAATGGAATTTGGTAGATGACCAGGGGTCTGACTTGATTGATTTAGTAGTGTTTGAATTGGGTGTGAATGAGTAACTACTGGGTGCCCACTTAGAGGTGATTAGGTCTTGAATTTGAATTTGGCGAACCCTGAGAAGGAGTGTTCTCAGAAGCTGTGGACTGCTGCATCAGCAGGAGACTGCTTTCAGCCAATCAACTTGAAGAGCCTCCCATTTCTGGGAGGAGAACACTAAGTAGGAAGTAGACACTGGTGGAGGGCTTCTTCCCCTTTGATTTGAGACATCGGCTTGGTGGTAGGACTTCACGTGGACAGTTAGGAAGGCTAGGATTTCCATGCTATAAGGAATTTGTTCTCAATTTTTCTCTCCTTTTACTCTCTTGCATCTTTTAATAAACCCTCAAAAGCCTAAACTCTTGGTGAATTTATCAGTGATTTTAGCCAGTTTCCCCCCAAAACTGGGGAAACAGATTAGAACCCACATTTAGAATTTTAAACAACACAGAGATTAATAATAGGAGATACCTTCTCACATTGTAATAAAGAGAAATTGAGTTAATATTTAGAAAGCATCTTGAAAATCTTCTTTCTTGTCTTATTCTAGCATCATCATCCTCATTATTATCATCATCCCCTTATTCAAAGTAATGGGAAGGTGTGGATCCCCAAAGGTTATGCCAGTGGCTGGAAAAGTTTTGAATAAAGGTTCCCATACCTTCTTATTCATTGTCAGGAACCAGCCTCAGTAGATATTCAGAGGTTCATTATCAATTGATGGATCATTATCAATCGGTGATGATGATGAATGAATTCACTGTCTACTGCAACATACAAAACAAAGGAAAATACAAAAATATTTTTCAGTCCTGTATGGTTCCTTTTCACTATGAACTGATTTAAGTAAAGTTATCAATGCTAAAAGATAAGAAATGAATAAATGAAAAGACAGTGGTGTTTACTATCTGTTAGCTACACAAATTTAATTGATGTAAAGCAAATTAAGGAAACCAAAGAATCCAGAGATTGCCTTAACCAGAAAATAATCAATTCCTTTGTCTGTGGAAGAGCCACAGCAGCCAAGAGAAATACTGGTTCAGAATGTGCAAAACAAATCAAATAAAAAGACAGAAGAGGAGTGGAGAGGAATGAGTGAATATAGAATTCTTGACAGGAAGAGTAGGTTATCACTAGGAGAATTTGTATGTGAACTTGGTAGAAGGATAATAAACATTTAAAAATGGAACAAATTTAACAGTATTTCTAAAACAAATTATTTTTGTTCAGTAAAAGAAAAAATGATTTTAACTAAGCCTTACAACATAAGAGATGTTCTATATCTGTAGTCTACTACCTCTTCAAAGAAAAGAGGCAGGTACATTTTTTCATCTCTTTTTCTAGTAATGTTAAGTAACTATAATTACATAACATTTAGTTTTTGTTGTTATTGTTTTCCCCACAATTAAATTGTTTTCTAATCATTGTGTATCTTGTTTTCCTGGTTCTGATTACTTTTGTGAGAACCAGGGTGCCACATCCTGCTGTGAAAGACATTGTGAGAACCAGAGCGCCACCCCTTGATGAGAAACATGTGACTAGCATTCAAGAAGTTGCCTGGCTTCCAGAAGTTGCCTCTATTCATAGAACTTTCTGTAAGTCATGTCAATCAATGCTACCAGCCAATTAGCTTGGAGCTACTGCTCTTCAGGTCCTGTAGGAAGATTCCACTTGAACAAATAGGGAAACTCTTTGGTTGCTGGGACAAGTTTGTGGTGGCAGAAGAAGCAGGCCAGGGGAGATAGGCTTTTTCTTAAACTTTCTGGACTCCACATGTTCTCTTTACTAAACCCTAATATACTTTAATAAATACTTAATGCCCAAAGACTGGTGTTGAAAGCTTCTAATTTAGGGCTGCCACACATTAGGTTTTAAATCTCACACTTTACTTTGCATCACTTCCTATAAGTTTTCTGGTGCTGCTCTGTATTCTACATTCAGTATTTAGTTTGTTATAGCCATATTCTATGACCATTATGTAACACATGCTATTAAGCCAATTCCCAATGGATGGTCATATAGTTTGTTTCCATTTTTTTTTCTACTACAAAAAGTGCTACTATAAACATTTTGTTCTATATGGGGCTTTCTATCTTTGATTTTCTTGATTTAAAGGGCATGGATATATACCTAGCCATGGGATCTCTAGGTCAAATTATGCTTTTGGGAATTATGAGACCAATTAACAGATCAACCAATAGTATATTTATGTTCCAATCTTATAGCTCCTCTAGCATTGACTATTTTTTTATCTTTTGTCATCTTTGCCAATTTTAGGGTATACAATAAATGTGCAAAATTGTCTGGCTATTCATTCCTCTTGTTCCTAGTGATTTGAAGCATTTTTTTTCACATTGTTAATAGTTTGCAACTTTCCTTTTGATAGCTATTTCCCGGGAGCCAAGATGGCGGAGAGGAAGCAGCAAGCTGCCTGAGCTCTCCTTCTGTTCCCTCAAAACGAACATTAAATCAAGCCTCTGGACGGATTCTGAAACTACAGAACCTGCAAAGAGACAGAGAGACACAGTCCTCCAACCAGAGATAATTTAGAAGACTTCAGGAAAAGGTCGGTCTGACTCGGGCAAAAGGGAGGCCCAGCGCAGGGCAGCAACCCAGCGCCGAGGGGGTCGGGGCAAGTCAGCAGGAGCTGCGGGCCACAGCCGAACAACTGAGGCTCCCAGAACCTGGTTCAAAAATCTGGTGGCCAAGAAGGACAGTGGGAAAACTTACCTGCACCGGCTGAGAGGACCATGAACGGCGGGATCAGACGCCGGGGTCTGGCGCCTGGCTGGCCTAGCGCAATCAGACAGGAAGTGCAGGGCAGGGGATCTCCACACACCATAAAGGCCTCAGAGTAAAAGCCCGGTCACACAGCACCTATACACCTACACAAGAAGCCCAAAACAGGGACCCTGGTGCCCCCAGAGCAGACCTCAACTTAAAGAATAAATAAATAAGCTGCAATAATGAGTAAGAAGCAAAAAAGAGCCCTCTCCATTGAGAGCTTCTGTATCAATAGGGAAGAAGCCAACACAAACTCAGATGAGGACAATAGCCTCAAATTGTCTACATCTGAAGCCTCTCAAGGGAAGGTGAATTGGTCGCAAGAACAAAAAGCCTTCCTGGAAGAGCTCAAAAAGGATTTTAAAAATCAATTGCAAGAGGTAGAAGAAAAAATGGGGAGAGAAATGAAAGCAAAACAAAAAAAACTATGAAAAAAGAATCAGCAGCTTGGAAAAGGAAGCTGAAGAAAACAAAGCCTTAAAAAATTCATTTGGCCAAATGGAAAAAAAGCTGCATAATCTCACTGAAGAAAACAATACCTTAAAAAATTCACTTAGCCAAATGGAAAAAAAGGTGCATAATCTCACTGAAGAAAACAGTACCTTAAAAAATTCACTTAGCCAAATGGAAAAAAAGGTGCATAATCTCACTGAAGAAAACAATGCCTTAAAAATTAAAGTGGGACAGTTGGAAGATAAGGAATCCATGAGACACCAAGAATCAGTCAAGCAGAATAAAAAAAATGAAAAAATAGAAGAAAATGTGAAATACCTCATTGGAAAGACAACTGATCTGGAAAACAGATCGAGGAGAGACAATTTGAGAATCATTGGACTGCCTGAAAGCCATGACCAGAAAATCTAGATACCATATTCCAGGAAATTATTAAGGAGAACTGCCCTGATATCATAGAATCAGAGGATAAAATCATCATTGAAAGAATCCACCGATCACCTCCTGAAAGAGACCCCAAAAGGAAAACTCCAAGGAATATTGTAGCCAAATTCCAGAATTATCAGGTGAAGGAGAAAATACTCCAAGCAGCCAGAAAGAAGCAATTTAAATATCATGGAGCCACAGTCAGGATTGCTCAGGACCTGGCAGCTTCAACATTAAAGGACCGCAAGGCTTGGAATATGATATTCCGGAAGGCAAAGGAGATTGGATTGCAGCCAAGAATCTATTACCCAGCAAAAATGTGCATTTTCTTTCAGGGGAAAAGATGGACATTTAATGACATTGGGGACTTTCAATCTTTCCTGGTGAAAAGACCAGAACTGAATAGAAAATTTGATAGCTATTTCCCCCCTCATGTTATTTGACCCTTTATCCACCAGGGAAAGAATATTGCTGTTATATATTTTCACTTCCCTATATATCTATGATGTCAAGATCTTATCAAAGATATTTGATAAATACATTTTTCACAATGTTGACAACTTCCTTTCTTATGCTTTTCTATTTCCTTTGTATAATGGCCTTCTAATTTCATATAATAAACATCTATTTTTTCTTTTGTGACTGCTTCTATATATAATATATACTTGTTCATATGTGTAAATGTATACATATATGTGTGTGTGTGTATTCGAAAATAAACTTTGACATTTGACATGTCCAAAATAAAACTTATTATTCTTCTTCCAAAACCCAACCCTCTTCTGAATATTCTTATTTCTTTTGAAAATACCAAAATCCTTCCTGTCATTCAGTTTCATAATTTTGAAGTGACCCATAACTCATCACTTCCCTTATTTCACATATTCAATTAATTGCCATATCTTGTTAGTTGTACCTCCATGAAATCTTTTGTATACATCCCCTTTTCACTCACCTAGTTCAGAACCTTATTACTACTTGTCTTGCTTATTGCAATAGCCTCAACAGTGATCTTCCTGCCTTAAGTCTCTCCCTGTTCAATTCCTCTTCCATATAGCTACCAAACTGATCGTACTAAAAAAATTACGGATCTGACAATGTCACTTTCCTACTCAATATTATCCAGTGGCAGCCTATTATATCTAGGATCAAATAGAAACTTTTTTTCTCATTCAAAGATCTTAACACTTGGATCAAATCAGCCTTTCTAGACTGATCATCTATTGCTCCCCATTAAGTTTTCTATTGTATAGTTAAATTGACCTCTGCATTCCTTATTCATGGCATTCCATTTCCCATTTCCATGTCTTTGAACAGGCCATCCCCCATTCTTAAAATGCTTTCTTCTCTCTTCTGCCTCTCAGAATTTGTAGTTTCCTTCAAAATTGAGTTCAAGCACTACCTCATACCAAAGTTCTTTCCTGATTTTTAGTTACAAATATCTTCCCTCCCTATCATGCATTATCTCTTTCTCTGTCTCTATTTCTCTCTCTCTCTCTCTGCATCTCTCTCTTTTTCCATATATGGGTGCATCTACATATTTATTTATATGCACATGTATGTTTGTTGTCTCTTATCATAGAATGTTTCTCTATATAAGGATTATTGCATCCATCATCCATTCTTCCTGTGCTTCCCAATTGCTAGCCTTCCCCCTAATTATACTCACAAAACCACACATGTACACACATATATGTGTATCTATGTATTTATACTCAAATGTGAGTATATTTAAAATACTCATATGTGCCCACGTATATTGTCCTCCCCCATAGCTCCCAAGGGCAGGGTGGAGATTTTAGAAGGCTCTTCCAAGATCCTTCATTTAAGGAGATTGTCCAGATAAGCCCTTTCTTTCCCACTTGGATGAACTCTTCTGTATTTCATTATGCTTTGGGTCCCCCATCCCCTTTGGTTTCTCTTTATATGTTGTTTGCCTCCATTAGACTGTGAGGTCCTTGAGAGCAAGCACTGCTTTTTGCCTTTCCTTGTATCCACAGTGTTTAATGCAATGCTTGGCACATAGTAAGGACTTAATGAAGATTTATTGACTGCCTGCCTGCTATAGCAATTTATCAAAAAATTATTCCCTCTTGCTCCCAGAAAATTTATTATTTTCACTCACTCCCAGGAAACTCACAGGTAGAATCATAATTTTAAGCCTACCCCCTGTGGGCACAGGCTACTTCCTCCTTGGGAAGTGATTAGTACAAGTTTCAAGTGAATTTTCTTCATATTCAGGTTCTACCTTTTCCCAATGAATTAATCCAAGGACATTGTAAACATCACTTCATTGAAATATGTAATATCTGAGGAATAGATACAAGAAGAATATAATCTGTTGGAAAACTGTGGCATGGATTTTTCCCCCTTAAAATGTAGAAGCCATTAATAGATAAATAAGTACTAGGGAAATATAAAAACTCTGAGCACCAGATACTTAAAACTCAGTTACATTAGTGTACACTGTAATGTACACATTAATAGCACAGTAATGTGTTAGTCAGCAACATATAGTTTATCACCACCCTCTGTTCCCTATTCCCTTGTCTCTGAATATTTACTTAGCCATATCCAATCACAAATTAGCTCATTTTTAACCCAGAGAAATAAAAGAGTCCCTTGGTTCCACATGGTCCCTTCTGTTCTTTATGGAATTATTCACTTAATATAAATTAAGTGAAAAGTTAGAAGTAAAATTGCAATAGCTCAGAGCCCCCAGTTAGGAAAATTACTAATATTTTGTTACAAGTTTGGCTTCAATTTAAATTTTTCTTTCTCTCTAACTAATCCCTGGTTGAAATAAAATTTGTTTTTCAGGAATGTTTGTGCAAAAAGTGAGCTATAACATAGTATGTTATAGCATCTGTTAATAGATACCAAGAAGAGGAACTGGCAAAAGAGCATATATTTTATTGGGACTAAACCATTCTTTGAAGAGGTGAGTATGATGGGAGCCCAAGATAGTGCTGAGATGGTCCTTGTTGATTTTTTTATCTCTTCTAGGCTACAGCTCAAGCCTACTTTTCCTTCTCCTTGTGTCTATTTTTCCTATGCACTGATTCCTATTGCATGTGCTTCATTTGGATCAGCTTTTGAGGTTTCTCTCTGTCTCTCTGTCTCTGTTTCTGTCTCTGTCTCTCTCTTTCTCTCCTTCCTTCCATCACCATTCTTCTTTCACTCCCCCATATTACTCTCCAGAGAAATTTAAAACTACTATAGTAGGAAAACAACAACAACAACAAAACTAACCACCCCTACCATTCAGCCTTGACCCCACAATAGCTTCTTTTCTTCCAGAAGTGGAAAATAAATATAACTCCCAGGATCTTTAGAGACATAGTTCCTCTAACCAGGAAGATAGTCCACGCCTTGCTGAAATGAGTTTTATAATTTGTCAGGGTATTCCTCACCACTTGGAAGGGAGTAGGACAATGACAAAATCCAGTGCCCTCCTCACCCACAAGTGGAAAGGAATTGCTAAGAATTGTTAACAAGCCTGGTAATTTCCCACAAGGAATTTAGTCTAGGCACATTTCACAAAGGACTAAACTTACTGACAAATTTTACATCACCAAAAGTCCAGACTATGTTATAGAGAGTTTTAAACCTACTTTTTAAAGCTAAAAATCCTACTTGTCGTCTAATGTGGCAAAGGCAGAGCACTGCCCATCTTCCCAGAAGAGATATAGAGATATAAACACAGAAGCAGGAACCCAGGAATAACAGATCATCTATTAGGATTCTGGAGTTGTTTCAGTCAATGATTTCAATAACCAGGCTTAAGAATAGGTATTCTGTTTTTAGTACTGATGGATCAGCTTTAGTAGACAATTGAGGTTGAACTGCTACAAAATATATGATCATCAGAAAAGTCTGTTGCAATGAGATTCATTGTGACATGAAGTAATAACAGACAATTCCATAGTCCACATTTTACAGAAGGGGAAACTGAGGATGAGAGATTAAGTGACTTGCCCAAGGTCACACTAGTATGCATCTGAAGAAGGATTTGAACTCAGCTCTTCCAGACCACTATCCACCATACCACTTAACTACCTCTTAATGAAATGAAATGATATGCAAGAAACCTTGGGATGGGATATGATATTTCTTTAGCAGCCTGAACAATCCTCAGTGCATATGTGTATGTCTATTTGTATGCAAGCATTTGTAAATGTGTGTATAGATATAGACAAACAGATAGATGTCATGTCATTCAATCATTTCAGTCATATCTGACTCTTTGTGACCCCATTTTAGGTTTTCTTGACAAAGATACTAGAGAGGTTTGTTATTTCCTACTCCAGCTCATTTTACAGATGAGGAAACTAAGGCAAATAGGATTAAGTGACTTACCCAGAGTCACACATCTAGTGAGTGTCTGAGGCCAGATTTGAACTCAGGTCTTTCTGACTCCAGGCCCAGCACTGTCAACTGCATGACCTAGCTGTCAAGAGAAATGGGGTGGAGGAAGGGAGGGAGGGAGGGAGAGAGACAGAGAGAGGGAGAGGGAGAGAGAGAGAGAGAGAGAGAGAGAGAGAGAGAGAGAGAGAGAGAGAGAGAGAGAGACAGAGAGACAGAGAGAGAGACAGACAGACACAGAGTAAGAGTTCCAAACAGAAAAGCTCTGGGCAGGTGACAAGAAATTAATTTAAATTTTTCCAAGTTAGATTCTATACAGAGAAAATGTACTCTGGTGCTTTTCTAATCTCCTTAGATTCCACAGAAACAGATTTACAGTAGTTATTTTTATCTCATTTGCACCAGAAATGGAATATAATTATTTCCTCCATACTTCTACATCCAAGTACTTGAGATATAAAACTTCATGGAAGTTATAATGCCTAAGTTATTTCTACCAAAGAGAAATACTTTTTTGTACACTAATGTATAACACTAAGATGGCCTATTTCTTTTTTTAATAAACAATTTTATTTAAAGTTTTGACTTCCAAATTCTATCCCTCCTTTCCTCCCTCCTCCCTGAGGCAGTAAGCAATAAAATATAGGTTATACATGTGCAATTATGTAAAACATTATAAGGTAGCTTATTTCTATAAGACAATATAATGTAACGTAATGGCAAGAGTAAGGACTGGATATGTAGTCAAAAGAACTGGGTTCCAATTTATGCTCTGTCATATATATGATCTTGTCCAAAATCATATGGATTACCAATATTGACCTATTGTCAGTCAGAAGAATAAGGAGTAAAAAAATAAGGGCGGGGGGGGGGGCAGTTAGGTGGCACAGTGGATAAAGCACTGGCCCTGGATTCAGGAGAAACTGAGCTCAAATCTGTCCTCAGATACTTGACACTTATTAGCTGTGTGACCCTGGGCAAGTCAGTTAACCCTCATTGCCTGGGGGGGGGGGAGGGGGAGAGAAGGATAAGGAGTAGTTTAATTATAGAGAATTGTCAGGTGAGTAAACTTCCTCTACCAATCCAAAGCCATGTGTTCTCTACAACTGATAGTCTCTCTCTCTCTCTTTTTCTTTTTTTTTTATTTTGGTTTTGGTTTTGTTTTGTTTTGTTTTTTGCAGGGCAATGAGGGTTAAATGACTTGCTTGGGCAAGTCACACAGCTATAAGTGTCAAGTGTCTAAGGCCGGATTTGAACTTAGGTCCTCCTGAATCCAGGGCTGTTGTTTATCCACTGTGCCACCTAGCTGCCCTACAACTGATAGTCTCAAGAGAGTTGCCTAGAACATTGGTTGAGTGACTTTCTCAGGGCCACACAACCAGTATAAGTAAGCAAATGAATCTTCATTTTCTGTGTGTTCTTCCCCAGCTAGAATGTAACCTTTCTACTTTTATTTGTATTCTCAGGCTTTAACACCTGTGTCTAACAAATAGTAAGCACTTAATAAGTGCTTATTGACTGGCCTACAGAAAAAAAAATCCTATAAAGAATAATAACAGCATACATTTCCCCTAATTTCAGAAACCCTCTTTTCTTTGTGGGTGAGAGAATTATATGAGTTAGTCTCTGCTCAGTGTCCACGGACCATCAAAGATGTGGTAAATATCATTGTAGAAGTCATCGGTCAGTAGGTACAAGACATGGCTTGCAACAAGACCACTACCTTTCTTAGTACTGTGCTCTTGAATGTTTTCCATTCCTGAGTAATTTATTTTTAATATTTATATTTGTTTTATACTTTAAAAAAAGAACCCGAAGAAGATATTTACCTCTAAAACCATTTTTGAAGATAGTGAAACCCTAAATTCCTTAGGATTTCCCCCTAGGAACACGTCCCATGAGATTTGATGCAGAGTTTGTGAAGAGCACTGGAAAAGGCCATAGTGCTTTGTGGATAATAGAGATTAGACTTCTTAAGAGGGGCCCAAGAGCTTGACTGGTGAATGTCTGGGTGACATCACTAGAATAGCAGCAGGGGTACAAATGTGGGAAGATAGGGGGAATTTGAAATCAAGGCTCTTGGATTCTCAGGGTTCTGAGGACAGTCTAAATAAATGGATGAGAGTGGGCATAGGCACCTGCTGTATGAAATGTAGGGGCAAGTCTTCATCTTGAGAAATAAGTGTAAGAGTAGAGATCCTTTCCTTATCCTAAAGAATCATCTATATGGCTTCTAAAAGTTGATACATATACTAATTGCAAGTACTGAATGAAAATTATTTGAAACTCCAGCTTTTTATCTTCAAAATGAGGACATTGGGGGCAGTTAGATGGCACAGTGGATAAAGCACTTGCCCTGGATTCAGGAAGACCTGAGTTCAAATCCAGCCTCAGACACTTGACACTTACTAGCTGTGTGACCCTAGGGAAGTCACTTAACCCTCACTGCCCCACCAAAAAAGAAACCAAAACAAACCAAACAAAAGAAAAATGGGGACATCTATTTCTCCTTCCCTCTTTAGTCCTCCCTCTTTCTTTCCTTCCATCCTCTTTGTCTCTAGCTTTGACTCTCTTCTTTCATTCACTTCTCTCTGTGTGTATATTTTTCTGTGTCTCTCTGTCTTTGTGCCTCTTTTCCTTCACCCCACTCTATCTCTGCCTGCATCTCTCCTTCCACCCTCTCTGCTTCTGTCTTTCTTTGCCCATGTTTCTGTGTCTGTTCCTATCTCTGTCATTCGGTTTCTCTCCACCTATTTTTCTCTCACTCATAGCATCCATACCCACAAACTGAATTAAAAAATATTTGGTAATGTTTATGAAGTAGTTTGAGTAAAAAAATTTGGAATTCAGAAGCAAGGGTGACAACTACTAATTCCTATATGTACCACTGGGCTGGGACCTTTCTAAATAAAATTAATCAGAAGAAATGGCACCTTCCTTTAAGTAGCTATTCATTAGAGAACTTATTAAGCATCCTGGCAGCCCCCAAAGTTATCTGTGCTATCCCTGTTCAATAGAATAATCGATAGTGGCTGGGCTCAGGCAAGTCAGCCTTCCCTGGAGCTGATGGGAAGTTGGTATAAGCTCATTAGTGATAGGATTGTCATGGGGTCCAGGATTAGCATTTCGAGGGCAAGTGAAAAATGGGGCCCCTATTTAGCAGAGAAGGAAGAGTACCTGGTATCAGTGAATGGTACTTATAGGAAAAGCAAAATTAATCATTTTGATATGTTGGCTGAAGTATGTGTTCCAAAGAAAGTGAAATAATGGTCCTTAGAATAGATTCACTTGGTGTCAATTAGTGTAGACCAACCTGCTTTGGTCATCAAATCAGAAAATGAAAAAGATTTTGCAAAGGCTGAGAAGAGCCCAGAGATGGCAAAGAAAATGGCTACAGGAAAGGAATAATAGAATGGCTTACTTGGACTATCTTTTAGAATGCAAACATGGTATATTTTTTGTCTTCAGTGCCTAAAAATGTATCTTTAAAACATCATGTCATTTTGACAAATATAAAGAAGAAGAAGAAAAAGAATGTTTAAGCACCAAATTGTGGAGATAAAGAGCAAAGTAGGTGGGGTCTGCATTATAACAGTAGAGAAGAATGCTTTGAAATATCATGTGATAAATATCCACAAAGTCTCCTTAGAATATTGTGCCATTATAGATTTTGAGGAAAAACTTCTATATATTCATCAAAAACTATAACAACAATCAGAATAATAAGAAGTTGGTCCCTTCCCTAAGCATTTTGGGAGGAGTTGGAGAGATTACAAACAGATACCTTTGTCATGGGGGAATGGTTTAGGGGTCCTTAGGTATTCCTCCTCATGCACAGTCCAATTAGAATTAAAGTGGTCTTTATTTGTCTCTAGAGAAAGTGACAGAGGGGTAAGTTAAAGACCACCCCTGGGAAGGAGTGCTCAGAACACATTCTCCTTTCAGAACAAAAGGAAGACCAAAGCTTTTATAGAGGATAGATGGGGTGTTCACCTGAAAAGGGAAATTTCCTTTTGGGATGGTGAAAACCTGAATGCTTGCCATATTCCTGAGAGTCTAGGGGGATTTATTTGAAATGATGGTCCTGACTTTTGGAGTTATCTCTGTCTCTTAGCTAGGGTCAGATAGTAGGCACGCCTAAGTAACTTTCCTGCTATAGAATTTTATCTCTCCTTACTTCTTAGATGTGTCTGTCCTGATATCTAGTTAGTCAATCTAAACTTTAGTAGTCCCTTGATGCCTTGATATATCTGTCCTGTTATCCAGTAACCTTTGGTTTTGCTTCTCACAGGAGAAACTTCTGAGTTATCCTAAGCCCTATGTTACCTTTGAGATTCAAAAAGCCCAGTAAAGACAGTCAGAATCAGTGATTTAAAATATAATATTGCAGGCTAATAAGCAACTCAAAGTTCCAAACTTTAATTCCCAGGCTACCTCCAAGGGTTATTTTTCCCCCTTTCTTTCTGCTTCCTTCATGTTATAGCAGGAGGTTATGTTGAAGTGTCCAAGTTGACTTGCTTTCTTTAATACAAAATTTTCTCATTTAGTTTGTGAAAGCAGCCCCTTAACACTGTTGAAACACAGTTTCATGGCTAATTTAATGAGATTGTGCTTGTTCAAATTGCCCCACAAGTAAATAGGATCCAGGGCTTATTAAATTGATGGTTTAAGAAATTATTACTAAAGCATTTTTATTGCATTTTATATCCAGGGGTATAATCATTAATAAAGAACAGTGGGTTTCTTTGGAAAACTATCCAGAAATTATAATGAAGAGGACTGAGATAGAGTCAATCCTAGAATCACAGAATATCTAAGGTGACCTGGTGCCACCTGTCCCTTCTCTGATGCCTCCCTCCACCACAGTCACCTTCCTTCTACCCTCCCCCATCCAGGCTCCATTTAACAGATCTCCAGGGACAGCAATTTTACCTCCAAGGCGGTTAATTTCAATTTTGCACAGCTCTAATTGGTAGGAGGTTCTTCCTGAATCTACCTCTTTATAATTTAAGCCCATCGTTTCAAGTTTTAACTCTTAGGGCCAAGTAGAACAAAATCAATAGCTCTTAGACAAAAGGACCCTCAAATACTCTGAGACTGTTATCCCCTTATTCCTTCAAAAAACAAACAAAACTGAATAATAATAGCGAGCATGTAAGCATATAGCTTTAAGGTTCACAAAGTGGTGTACATATTTTAATTCGTCCTCACAACAATCTTGTGAAGTAGATACTATCATTATTCCCATTAAGCCTAGGGTCATAGAGCAAGTAAATGTTTGAGGCTAGATTTCAACTCAGGTTCCATGATGTAGGGAATTCTAAGTTCCATGATTTTTAGGAGACTCCAAGTCCCATGATTTATCTCTACTGTACCACTTCCTTCCCCCACCACACCCATCTTCCTGCTGAACATCCCTGGTTCCTTCAACCAATTTTCCTATTGTTTGGTATTAACTCATCATTATCTTGCCTGCTTTTTTTCTGGACATCTCCCTTCCAGTTTGTCAATGTAAACCGTGACCCTCTAGCTATAGTCTGAACAGGGCAGACCATTGCCTCTCTTATCTCTTCTATTAACACAATTTAAAATAAAATTTTGGGTGGTTTTTGGCCCTGTTTTTCATGTGTCAGAGGTTGCAGGATAGAAACCAATGCTTTTTAACAGGGCTCACAAGTCACCATGCTCACTAGCAGTGCTATGAGGAAACAGTAATACTTTCAGTCATACAAATGTGCCCCCGCACTTTCCCAAACTCTAGTAATCACTTGTCCTAAAGGCTGCTTCAGGGTGTGATACCCAGGTGACACTAATTATGTTAACATGAAGCACCAGGTTTTGACAGGGATCTTCTGGTCTCAAACTATTCTCTCCACCTCCATCCAAGCTCAAGAATTGGTGGTAGCTGAACAGGGAACAGAGCTACAGCAGCTGCTGGAGTGAGTGATAGTAGGATATACAATGGGTGATGCAGAATTAGTGATGTGATGGCAGGATTTGGAGTTAAGCACCATCACTGGACAGAAGTTGGAGATGAATAGAGGATAATAGTTGCTGTCTCTGTAATCATTATGTTATGGGGAAATAGGTGGGTGTTTGGGGTAGGGATTTGGGAGAGGGGTTTGGGAAAGGGGTTCTTTGGAATTCCTCTTTAAAGAATTACACCCTCTTGCACACAAATCCAATTAGAATAAAATAATAGTTTATTTAGGGTGCTAGGGAAAGGAAAGCAAGAGAGAAATCCTTAGACTTCTTCTCATGGGGAGAAGGCATGGCACAGAGACATGGCTCTGAGATACCTATCTCCTCGAGCAGGAGAGAGGCAAATGCTTTTATAGAGGTCCAATGGTGGTCCGATAAGGTGATCATCTGACTGTGGAAAGTTCCCCTATTGGGGGAGGAACATCCCCCACTGGAGATGGCTGAGGGAAGTTGGGTGAGGGTTGGCTCTGGATCTCTAAAGCTATCTCTCTGTTCCTCATGCCACAAAGGCAGCAGCGACACCCAATCTTATCTCCCCGAGGGGTGGAGGAGACTGGTTAGGTGCACTGTTCTTTGGTTTAGTTTCTCAAGGAGTTTCTTTTGATTTGCCTCACAAAACTTCTGGAGTACGCAGGACCATTCAAATGAGGTACCCCGGCCCATAACAATAACAACAATCATTTATCTGTTACTGTTGTACTTGAGAAAGGGGGCAGATAGATAGCATGGTGGATAACGCACTGGCTCTGGAGTTAGGAAGACCTGATTTCAAATCTGGCCTCACACACTTGACACCAGCTGAGTGATTCTGGGCAAGTCACGTAACCCCAATTGCCTCAGATGTTCGGGGCCACCTCCAGTCATCCTGATATATATCTTGCCAATGGACCCAGGTGGCCCTGGAGGACAGAGTAAGGCTGGTGACTTTGCACAGCCCTCCCTCAGTTAAATCCAATTCATTGCAAGTGATGACATCACTTCCTGATGTCATGTTCCTCTTCTAGAATGAAGGAGAAACAACAATAACAACAACTTCTGAAAGGGGAAATAAGTGACTGACAGTATGATTAGAATGTTCTTTTCTGGTCACTTATAGTGCCTGCAGTGGGCCCCTACATGGTTAGACCAAATTCATATCAGTTATTTCTGAGATTGGGATGGATTCAACATGGCTGCACCTTCCGAGACCTCAGCCCAATGCTGTAATCTATTTTCCTTCCCAGAGGGCACAGTCATCTTCTTGTCATATTAATGTATCATCTGCTAAATTCAGATTATGGTTCCCCTAGGCAGGTAGCAAGGCACACTACATCTTGGGCATTATGCCCTCCAAACAATTGGGACTTAATGCTTTTCTTTTTTCTTTTTTTTTTTTTAGTAAGGCAATTGGGTTTAAGTGACTTGCCCAGGATCACACAGCTAGTAAGTGTTAAGTGTCTGAGGCCGGATTTGAACTCAGGTACTCCTGACTCCAGGGCCAGAGCCAGATACACTGCGCTACCTAGCTGCGCCTTTAATGCTTTTCTAACTACTGTTAATGATGAAAACAAAGAAGATATGTTTGGACAGGGAATGTCAGTGATCTCTTTTCTTGGAAACATTCAACTAATGAGCTCTTGGACTGGGGCACAGAGCATCACAGCTCTGACAGAGGAAATGGTTGTTGGGTGGGAAATAAATACTGTGATGCAAGAGACTAGGAGCCTTCTGAGAGTTTTCTCTCTGAGGCTGGTACCAGAACATGGTCAAGAACTATGTCAGTGGCAAACATGTTTTATTGGAGAAATAAAAAGTTTTTTCTTTTAAAATGAGTTCATTCTTCCCCTGAAAGGGACATATTTACAACTACAATCTTAAAGAATGTGAGAAGTTTAAACATGACAGATTCAACTCATTTTTTTTTCTAAGTGCAAATAAGATAACTGTCTCTCTCTCCCTTCCCCACTTTCTCAAGTCAACTTTGCTTTTACAGCAAAAGCACATGTGATGCATCGCTTTCGTTTATAAACCTTGAATTCCCCATGTGAAAAGAGTTACAATGATATGAAATGATTACCATGATGATGCAGGAGCCATTTAAAATGCCTTTATACTATCCCTTTTCCAGACTTCATGGCAACCATGAAAGAAATCCATGACCATGCAAACCAGACATATTGTGGGTTTTTCCTCCTTATAATTCAGCAGCTCTCATTATTTTATCTATTTATCTATCTGTCTATCTATCTATTTATTTATTTGTTTTTGCAGGGCAATGGGGGTTAAGTGACTTGCCCAGGATCACATAGCTAGTAAGTGTCAAGTGTCTGAGGTCAGATTTGAACTCAGGTACTCCTGAATCCAGGGCCAGTGCTTTATCCACTGAGCCACTTAGCTGCCCCCTCTCATTATTTCTAAGGAGAGGAGAGCCCTAAAATTAAAAGTCTTTCAAGAATTCTGATATTTATATTATATTGAAATTTGAGCACCTGATTAGTGCTATTTTTGTAGATGGTTAATTAATTTACTAAATCACAAGTTTATTGATAAAATTTTCCCCCAATCAAATCAATCCTTAATTGTATTTAAAATGCATGAATAGTGGAAAGATAGGGTAACTAATACACTGCTCAAGGAGCCATAAATTAGTATAAGTCATTCTGGGAAATATATTTTTTAAAGTAATCAAAGTATCTGTACCCATTCACTCAATGATCTCACAGCTAGAAATATACTCCTCGGAGGTCAGTGACAGAAAGAAAAGTCCCATATAAAACAAAATAGTCATTGTAGAACTTTCTGTGGTTGCAAAGAATTGGAAACAAATGGAGTGTTCATTGATTGTGTCCCTAGATTCTTTGGCCAATGTAGTAATGAACAATAGGATAGCCTTAGACTATTTGCTTGCTGCAGAAGTGAGGGTATGCATGGTTCAGAATACTTCATGCTGCATGTGTATCAATAACTCCCACAAAGTGGAGATGCATATCCATGAGTTCCTTGATTGGGAATGGGTAAACAAATTTTTATATATGAATATTGGATTCCCAGAGCCAAGATAGTGGAATTAGACTGGATATCACCTGAACTCTCCCAAATATACTTATACACAGCCATAAAATAGCACCTCAAAATGAATTCTGGAAAGTCAAACAATGAAAACACTAGGTGAAACAAATTTCCAGCCCAAGATAATTTGTCAGGTTAATAGTAAAGATCTATCTCAGTTGCATAAAAGAGCAGTATAGTCCAGGGCAGACAGCCCCAGGCAAGCCAGCAGCAGGCTATACCCCAGCAAGACAGCAGAAGGCAATGAGCCCCAGTGTAGGTCAGTGACCAAGGCCCCAAGGTCCCACTGCAGCAGCAAGCAAGTAGACATGTTATGGGAATGCAGTGGGACTCCAAAAAACCCAAAGATTCCAACCCCCCAAGAGTGAGGGAAAAACAGCTGTCTTTCCTACCTCAGGTATGATGTGGCAGGACATGACACCAGTATGCTGATAAGCAATACTAAGATCTGCAAGAGGATATGCAGGATATGGTTGGATGCTGCATATCCTCCTGATAACCTTTATTGGGACCCCAAGAAATTCAAAAGGTTCAAACCCCTTTGCAGAATATAGATGATCTTCTTGTGTTCAGCCCCTTGAGAACCTCTTGTATTGTTGACATCATTTCCACCTTCAACTTTTTAGGTGAATGAGGTTATAAGGTTTCTATACCCAAAGTCCAGTTGGTCTCTAAATATGCTAACATATATACAGACTCTAAGTATGCATTTCACATTTTACATGCACATGGAACCATTTGGAAAGAAAGAGGACTATTGACCTCAAAGAATTCTCCCATAAAATATGAAAAGGAGGTTCTGGACCTACTTGAGGCTCCAATCAGGATCCTCACCAGGTCCCTGTTATGTACTGTTATGCACACCAAGCTACCAACTCCTCCATAGCACAAGGGAATCACAGGGCAGACTGACGTGAGGGAGAATCAATCCTCTTCTCAATAATTCTCAGGAACTCAACAGCGATGTGACAAAGGCTTTTTATTTGCTTCTCATGAGGAGGAGGCACCCTAGGGGGCAGCTAGTGACTGCAAAGAAAGGGAGCTCACAGACCCTGTTTTATACCCTAGTCCCTAATGCAAATGGACCCTGCCCTTTTTCATCATTGGTCTGATTACTCAAGGGTTACAATCTACGTGCAAAAACTAGCTAATCAGAATGCAGTATTCCCACCCCTTTTCCTTGTATGGACATAATTCAGGAGTGGACCTTATGCTTCCTTATATGGACACAACTCTGGAGTGGACCTTACTGAGACCAGGCCTCCTCGAACCATGTGACCTTGCTAGCCTGAGGGGGAGAAGGGGATCGAGACCTTTGTCCTACAAACAGGTCAGGAGGAGTATGATTGACTGTTATATCCACATTGAGAGGAGACAATTATCCTTTTTCTCTCACCTGACTACTAAATTGGTTGCCAGGTTCATTCACCCATCTGCCCTAACCCTGGTCCCCTTCACCCTACTGTGTCCCAAGGTATCTCCCTTTCCTATACCAAGGAGGAGATGAACAGGCTAAAATTCAAGGTTTTGATCCTGAGGATATGGGATGGTGGCGCTCTCCCTCTGGCTTGCTGCTTCTCTCTAGGAATATGATGTGGAAACTTGCAATGGGCCTTCACAATTCCACTCACCTGGGCAGGGAAGATCTAACCACTTTAGTAAAGTCTCTTTTTATAGGCAAGGGCATCTCTATGACCATCCAATATGTCTGCAGTTCCTGTGCTCTCTGCACCCAAACTAATACCGCTGGGGCCCTCAAACCTCCCCCTCCTTAAGCCAATCCAAAAACAAGGGGAACTACCAGGGAAGATTGGCAGACAGACTTTACTCACCTACCACCTGGAAAAAGATATAGGGTCCTTTTAGTCTTTGTAGACATCTTTACTGGATGGGTAGAAGCCTTTCCCAGCAGAACAGAAAAAGCACAGGATGTAACAAAAGCCCTTCAAAATGAAATAATTTCCAGGTTTGGTTTTTGCAAATCACTCCAGAGTGATAATGGTTCTGTTTTCACTTCTTAGATTACTCAGACAGTTGCTAAAATGTTGGGTGTAAACTATTATCTCCATTCCACCTGGCATCCCCAATCCTCAGGAAGGGTAGAACATATGAACCAGACTGAACAAAACCCTTACCAAACTCTGCAAGGAAGCAAAGATTGATTAGGTTAGTGCACTCCCCATCTCACTCACTGGAGTTAGAATGGTTCCTCCAGACAATTTGGTCCCTTTGAATTTCTTTATGGAAAAACTTTTCTCACCACAGACTCTCTCCCAGACCTAGAAACACATTCCCTCAACTCGGTTTTCTAAAAAACTGGGACCCATTCACCAAGCCCTCAGGGATTAAGCAAATCGAATTCTGCCTAAACCTTTACTAGGTGATTGGCATGAATCTCAACATCCAGCCCTACCAGGGGATGTAACATTTCTGGAAACTTGGAAAACTGAGGGACAGAACCAACTAGAGCCTTGATGGGAGGGTCCCCATTGAATCATCCTATTAATGCCTACAGCTATAAAACTTGAGGGGCAGAATACATGGAATCATGTCTCTCACATGAAACCCTTTGTTCCTTCAGAATCAAACAGTGGGAAAGAGGACACTTATTCCTGAGAACCAATGGAAGATCTCAAGTTTCTCTTCTGCCACAGAACAGACCAGACACAAGACACTCTGGAATGAGTATTCCTTCTCTGTCACACTCTTGATAATTCTTACCTTTCTGCTCCTACCTTGGGATCTTTAACAGTCTGGATCTTGTTCCTATTCTTCTAATACTGCTGGCTGCCTCAAGGACAAAACCATCTCACCTAAGGGCCCCCTTGTCATTCTCTGGGCTCTCCCATTTCTTTTGAATTATTATGCATTCTCTGCTACCTGGAATGATAATACCCTCCTTCAATTAGGAGAAGAGAACTCTGGGCCCTAGCTCATGGCCTTAATGCCTCCCGGCCATATCCCATGGCTGTGGTTTCATGGAGGTTTGCTTCCACCTGGTATTAACAACCCCATTGTGGAATATTTTGAATAAAGCCCCTTGTTTCCTTACTGGCCAGCCTTTTACTTTCACTAGGTTCCACCAGAGCCAGCACACTAGTATGATGTTAATTGCAAATGGGTGGGTCACCCATGGCTGAGAGCTGGAATAAGGACACCTTTCCTTTTTTTTTTCCTTTCAATATAACTCATATATTATGCAGGAACTGTACTGCAGATCCCCTCCACCCAACCACAAAAAGTGGAATAACCATATATTCTTCTAATTGTATCTATTTGTATCCTGATTTTTAACATCCAAAAATCTGGGAATAGTTTCAATTTTTCTACTTTAACACATCCCTCCTGATACCCAGGCTCATGGTACATATTAGGAAGACTTTAGACCTGGCATGCTTGTCTCCTGTGACAACTCTTCTGAATGGGTGTCTAATGCTACTTGACTGTTAAGGCCAACCAAGCAATCTATTTGTGCTCCTCCAGGGTATAGATTTATTTGTGGTCATTATACAACACCCCTGGCATCTCAGGCAAAGACACTATTCTTTGAACCAAGATGGTCTCCTGAGGAATCTTTTGTGTCTGTATTCATGAGCACGTCTTGCTTCAGCCCCTACATCAATTATGGTCAGTGTACCTTGGGTTTTATAGATCCCTGAGTATCCTTATATCAAAACCCTCTGAGCCCTCTCCCTTCTGAGGGAAGTCATAGGTTGAAAAATGGGGCTTGGAATAATTTCCTCTGCTGGATCTGTAAAACTGCAGCACTTGCCATTCCTTTGGTAGTCTACCTAGAACATGAGGCAGTCCTGACTAATCTGACCTTAGCAATTGAAAAGATTTCTAAGGAAACTGCTTTAGGCCTTGAGGACCTCCAGGAGTCCCTAGATTCTTTGGCCAATGTAGTTATGTACAATAGCATAGCCTTAGACTATTTCCTTGCTGCAGAAGTGGGGGTATGCATGGTTCGGAATACTTCATGCTTCATGTATATCAATAACTCCCGCAAGGTGGAGCTGAGTATCCATGAGTTACATGATGCATCTAAATGGATGGCAGATGCTTGAAACCGATTATTCTCCAGCTCTCCATCCTGGACTTCATGGTTGTTTTCACTACTTGCTCCTTTCATACCTGTTATGGGGGAAATTGGTGGGGGGATTTGGGGAAAGGATTCTTAGGAATTCCTCTTTAATGAATTATACCCTCTTGCACACAAATCCAATTAGAATAAAATAATAATTTCTTTAGGTTCTAGGGAAAGGAAACCAAGAGAGAAGTCCTTGGACTTCTTCTCATGGTAAGAAGGCATGGCACAGAGGTATGGCTCTCTGAGATACCTATCTCCTTGAGCAGAGGACAGGCAGATACTTTTAGAGAGAACTAATGGTGGTCTGATGGGGGCAATCATTTGACTGTGGAAAGTTCCCTTATTGTGGGAGGATCATCCCCCACTGGTGGTCACTATGGGAAGTTGGGTGAGAGGTGGCTCCAATCTTTCAAGCCATCTCTGTCCCCTTCATGTCACAAAGGCAGTAGCCACACCTAATCTTATCTCACAGAGGGGTGGGGGAGACTAGAATGAAGGGTGATGGTCCTGGAGCTAACTCAGTCCAGATTCAGTGCAGCTTATCTCTTTAGGTGTGTCTGTCCTTTGGTTTAGTTTCTCAAGGAGAAGGTTCCTTGATTTCCCCCAGAAAACTTCTAAGGTACCCCAGGCCCATAATAATACCTACATTTTTGATCATTGCATGCATCTTGCTGTGTGGACCTTGTATTTGTAATCCTATCACTCCTCTAGTTGCTTCTAGGATCAAAGCTTTTAGTGAAGCCACGGTAATGCCTTTGAGACCTTTGCACCAGGTCCACAAAACCTTTTGCTCCCTCTCTCCTTAATCGATAGGGACCCTCTCTCCTAATAAATATTTTTACTTTACAAGATTTGTGGTAAGCCTCAAATTCTTTGGGTGAGCAACCCCCCCCCCCCAGGTCAGAAGTTCCACAGGTCACCATACCCTGTTATCAAAGATCACCTCTTAGTTATCTGGCCCCAGTCTTTGCATTTCCCCTTACCTTGTAATTACCTTCCCTTTCTTTATTTGGTAAAGATACAAAAGACCAGTCTTCTCTTACTCAAGAGGGACAGTCACCAAGGTGAACTGTTCCCTGGCCATACACTCGTCTCCTAATAAAAATCTTTTTATTTTACAAGATTTTTGATGAGCCTCCAATTCTTTGGGTGAGCTAGCCCCCCAAACCAGGCCACAAGTCCCCCCCAAACAGACAGACCACCATTCCCTCCACCCCCATGGTCCCAGTACAGCATCAGGGCCCCTGCAGGCCCCACTATAGCACCAGGTGATCAGTCAATCCCCCACATGGCTGGGCAGAGCACCAGGCCTCCTGTGAGATTAAGTTCAACACCAGGTAAACATCATTTCTGCTTTTCCCCCTGGTTCCAGGGTTGTGCCAGGAATAAATGGAACTTTCCTTAAAATAATAATTACTAACTATCTAAAATCATCAAGAAGTGTTATCTATATGGAGATAAATTAGAAGCCTTCCCAATCAGATCAAAGGTGAAATAAGGATGCCCATTATTACTACTATTATTCAATATTGTACTAGAAATGTGAGCTACAGCAATAAGGGAAGAAAAAGAAATTGAAGGAATTCAAATAAGCAATAGGGAAACAAAACTATCAATCTTTGCAGATGATAACCTTGTATACTTAGACAATCTTAGAGAATCAACAAAAAAAGCCTCGTTGAAATAATTAAAAACTTTAGCAAAGTTACAGGATATAAAATAATAAAGACCAGTGGGAAGAGATAGAAAGAGAAATTTTATTTAAAATACCAGCAGACAATATAAAATATTTGGGAGTCTACCTGCCAAGACAAACCCAGGAACTATATGAACACAATTTTAAAACACTTTTCATGAAAATAAAGTTAAATCTAAATAACTGGAAAAATGTGAATTACTCATGGTTCAGCCAAGCCAATGTAATAAAAATGACAATTGTACCCAAATTAATTTACCTATTCAGTGCCATACCAATTAAACAACAAAAATTGTTTTATGGAGCTAGAAAAAATAATTAAATTCATCTGAGAGAACCAAAGTTCAAGAATATCAAGGGAATTAATAAAAAAATTATAAGCAAGGTGTCCTAGCCATAGCAGATCTCAGACTATATTATAAGTAGTAATCATCAAAACTATGTTATATAGGCTCAGAAATAGTGTGTTGGTTCAGTGGAATAGATTAAATTAATAAGATGCAATAGTTAATGACCATAATAATCTAGTATTTGATACACCCAAAGATCCAAGCTTTTTTTTTTTTTTGGGTGAGGCAGTTGCGTTAAGTGACTTGCCTAGGGTCATACAGCTAGTAAGTGTTAAGTGTCTGAGGCTGGATTTGAACTCAGGCCCTCCTGAATCCAGGGCCAGTGCTCTTTCCACTGTGCCACCTAGTTGCCCCTACTCTTTTTTTTTTTTTTTTTGGTGAGGTAATTTGAGGTTAAGTGACTTGCCCAGGGGCACACAGCTAGTAAGTGTTAAGTGTCTGAGGCCGGATTATACTCAGGTCTTCCTGAATCCATGGCCAGTGCTCTATCCATTGTGCCACCTAGTTGCCCCAAGACAAGAACTCACTTTTTGAAAAAAAAACTTCTGGGAAAATTGGAAAACAATTTGGCAGAAACTATTCATAGACCACTATCTTATACCATATACCAAGGCAAGGTCAAAATAGACCCATGGTTTAGACATAAAAAGTAAAACCATAAAGCAAATTGGAGGAGCATGGAATTGTTTACTTGTCCAATGTATGAATAAGGGAAGAATTTTTGAC
This sequence comes from Dromiciops gliroides, assembly GCF_019393635.1. Taxonomy (NCBI): domain Eukaryota; kingdom Metazoa; phylum Chordata; class Mammalia; order Microbiotheria; family Microbiotheriidae; genus Dromiciops; species Dromiciops gliroides. The sequence continues at coordinate 251,854,066 of NC_057862.1, forward strand.
CAAACCAAACAAGATTTATTACATTATTTTAAAAAGGCATTGCAGGGGGCAGAGCCAAGATGGCGGAGAGTAGCCAGCAAATCACGTGAGCTCTCCTTCTGTTCCCTCAAAAAGAACATTAAATAAAGCCTCTAAACAGATTCTGAAACTACAGAACCTGCAAAGAGACAGACAGACACAGTCTTCCAACCAGAGATAATTTAGAAGACTTCAGGAAAGGTTGGTCTCACTCAGGCAAAAGGGAGGCTTGGGTCACTGCAGCGCAGCGTGCGGGAGAGGGTGGGGCAAGTCAGCAGGAAGCTGTGGGACACAGCCGAGCAACTGAGGCCCTTGGATCCTGGCACAACAAGCCGGTGGCACAGCAGAACAGTGGTGAAACCTAACTGCACCAGCCAAGAGGGCAGGTTGCCAGCTGGAGGGATATCCACAGGACAGGCACCAGAAGGCCTACTGAACCCAGAACGTTCAGACAGGAAGCCCAGGGCAACATCCACTGATCCCAGCTTGCTCAGACAAGAAGCCCAGGGCAGTGAAAAATCTACAAGCCATAGACACCTGAGTGTAGAGAGCCAGTGAAATAGGCCTTATATCCCAGCACAAGAAGCTTGAAACAGGGACCCTGGTGCCCCCAGAGGAGACCTCAACTTTAAAAAATTAAAAAATAAAATAAGCTGCATTATGAGTAAAAAACAAAAAAGAACTCTCACCATTGAGAGCTTCTGTGCTGACAGGGAAGAGGCAAACAGAAACTCAGATGAGGACAATACTCCCAAATTGCCTACATGTAAAGCCTCAAGAGGGAAGATGAATTGGTCTCATGAACAAAAAGCCTTCTGGGAGGAGCTCAAAAAGGATTTGAAAAATCAATTGAGAGAAATGAAAGCAACACAAGAAAATTATTAAAAAAGAATCAGCAAAAAGTTGAGAACTATCTTTACATGTAATGGAAAAAATAAAATACCTTATATGTAAAAAAAAAAAAGAATCAGCAGCTTGGAAAAGAAAGCACAAAGATTGACTGAAGAAAAAATTACTTAAAAAATTCATCTGGGCAAATGGAAAAAAAGGTGTATAATCTCACTGAAGTAAACAACACCTTAAAAAATTCATTTGGCCAAATGGAAAAAAAGGTACATAATCTCAGTGAAGAAAACAATGCCTTAAAAATTAAAATTGGACAGTTGGAAGATAAGGAATCCATGAGAAACCAGGAATCAGTCAAGCAGAATTAAAAGAATGAAAAAATAGAAGAAAATGTGAAATACCTCATTGGAAAGACAACTCATCTGGAAAACAGATCCAGAAGAGACAATTTGAGAATCATTGGATTGCCCGAAAGCCATGATCAGAAAAGGAATCTAGACACCATATTCCAGGAAATTATTAAGGAGAACTGCCATGATATTATAGAATCAGAGGATAAAATCATCATTGAAAGAATCCACTGATCAACTCCTGAAAGAGACCCCAAAAGGGAAACTCCAAGGAATATTGTAGCCAAATTCCAGAATTATCAGGTGAAGGAGAAAATACTCTAAGCAGCCAGAAAGAAGCAATTTAAATATCATGGAGCCACATTCAGGATTGCTCAGGACCTGGCAGCTTCACCATTAAAGGACCACAAGGCTTGGAATATGATATTCTGGAAGGCAAAGGAGCTTGGATTGCAGCCAAGAATCTATTATGCAACAAAACTGATCACTCTCTTTCAGGGGAAATGATGAACATTCAATGACATTGGGGACTTTCAGGGTTTCCTGATGAAAAGACCAGAACTGAATAGAAAATTAGATCTTAACATACAAAACTCAAGAGAAGATTAAAAAGGTAAACAGAGGGGAAAAAATTACTCAATTAGGTTGAACTGTTTATGTCCCTACATGGGAAGATAATAATCATAACTCTCAAGAACTGTAAATGCATTTGAGCAGAGAGAAGGACTATACACAGAGGGTATAAATATAAATTTTCTTTGATATAATAATACAAAGAAATTAAGGGGTTAAAAAGGGAGTCTATGGGGAGGAGAGGTAAGGGGAGGTGGAATGGGATGAATTACATCATATGAAGAGGTGAAAAAAAACCCTATTACAATAGAGGGAAAGAAAGGAGGGGTGAACTTTGTTCCTACCCTATTGTCATTAGATTTGATTCAAAGAGGGAATAACATATATATTCATTGGGATAAAGAAACTTAGCTCATTCTTTACGGAAGTAAAAGGGAAACAGGAAAGGGGGGACTGATAGAAGGGAGGACAAAAGCAAGAGAGAAAAGGGTAAAGAAAATGGAGGGGGTGATAAAAAGGGAGGGCAGATTGGGAGAGGCAGGGGTAAGAAGTAAAACATCGGTGAGGAGGGATAGGGTGAAAGAAGGGGGAAAAGTACAAAGGTGGTAAGTAGAATAGAGAGGAATAGACAGTAATAATAACTGTAAATGTGAATGAGATGAACTCTGCTATAAAATGGAAGCAAATTGCAGAGTGGATTAAAAACCAGAAGCCTACAATATGCTGTTTACAAGAAACACATTTGAAGCAGAGAGATACACACAGAGTAAAGGTAAAAGGCTGGAGCAGAATATATTATGCTTCAGCTAAAGTAAAAAAAGCAGGGGTAGCAATCATTATCTCAGACAAAGCGCAGGCAAAAATAGATCTCATTAAAAGAGATAAGGAAGGAAACTACATCTTGCTAAAAGGTACTATAGATAATGAAGTAATATCAATATTAAATATGTATGCACCAATGCTATAGCATCCAAATTCTTAGAGGAGAAGTTAAATGAGTTACAAAACGAATTAGACAGTAGTACTATACTAGTGGGGGATCTGAATCTTCCCCTGTCAGAATTAGATAAATCTAGCCAAAAAATAAATAAGAAAGAAGTGAAAGAGGTGAACAAAATACTAGCAAAGTTAGACATGATAGATGTCTGGAGAAAACTGAATGGGAATAGAAAGGAATAAACCTTCTTCTCAGTAGTACATGGCACATTTTCAAAAATTGACCATGTATTAGGGAACAAAAACATCATAATCAAATGTAGAAAGGCAGAAATAGTAAATGAATCCTTCTCAGATCATGATGCAATAAAAATTACATGTAAGAAAAAGTCATGGAAAAGTAGACTGAAAATCAATTGGAAACTAAATAATTTCATTCTAAAGAATGAATGGGTCAAACAACAAATCATAGAAACAATCAATAACTATATCCAAGAGAATGACAATAATGAGACAACATACCAAAATCTATGGGATGCAGCCAAAGCAGTGCTTACATGAATTAAAAAGGGAAAGAAGAGATTAATGACATGCAACTTAAAAAGCTAGAAAAAGAACAAATTAGAAATCCCCAATTAGATACTAACCTAGAGATCCTGAAAATTAAAGGAGAAATTAATAAGACTGAAAGTAAGAAAACTATAGAATTAATCAATAAAACTAAGAACTGGTTTTATGAAAAAACCAATAAAATAGATAAAATATTGATCAATTTGATTTAAAAAAATGAAAGAAGAAAACCAAATTACCAGTATCCAAAAGGAAAAGGGTGATGTTGCCATCAATGAAGTGGAAATTAAATCAATAATTAGGAATTATTTTGCCCAACTGTATGTATGCCAATAAATTTGACAATCTAAATGAAATGGATGAATATTTACAAAAATACAAACTGCCCAGGTTAAATGAAGAGGAAATAAAATCCTTAAATAAGCCCATATTAGAAAAAAGAAACTGAACAAGCCATTAATGAACTCCCTAAGAAAAAATCACCAGGGGCACATGGTTTTACAGGTGAATTCTACCAAACATTTAAAGAACAATTAATTTCAATATTATAGAAATTATTTGGGAAAATAGGTGAAGAAGGAGTTCTACCAAATTTGTTTTATGATACAAATATGGTTGTGATACCAAAACAAGGCAAAGCAATAACAGAGAAAGAAAATTATAGACCAATTTCCCTAATGAATATGGATGTTAAAATCTTAAATAAGATATTAACAAGGAGATTACAGCAAGTGATCACTAGGATAATACAATATGACCAGGTGGGATTTATACCAGGAATGTGGGGCTGGTTCAACATTAGGAAAACTATTAACATAATCAACCACATCAGTAAGAAAACTAACCAAAATCATATGATTATCTCAATAGATGCAGAGAAAGCTTTTGACAAAAGACAGCACCTATTCCTAATAAAAACACTAGAGAGCTTAGGAATAGGTGGAGCTTTCCTTAAAATAATAACAATATCTACCTAAAACCATCAGCAAGCATTATTTGCAATGGAGATAAGTTAGAGGCCTTCCAAATAAGATCAGGGGTGAAACAGGGATGTCCATTATTACCCCTATTATTTAATATTGTATTAGAAATGTTAGCTTTAGCAATCAGAGAAGAAAAAGGAATTAAAGGAATTAGAATAGGCAAGGAGGAAACAAAACTATCACTCTTTGCAGATGATATGATGTTATACTTAAAGAATCCTAGAGAATCAACTCAAAAATTACTTGAAACAACAACTTTAGCAAAGTAGCAGGATATAAAATAAATCCACATAAATCATCAGTGTTTCTATACATGACCAACAAAGTCCAGCAGCAAGAAATAGAAAGAGAAATTCCATTCAAAGTAATGTTAGATAATATAAAATCCTTGGGAGTCTACTTGCCAAGATAAACCCAGGAATTCTATGAACACAATTACCAAACACTCTTCACACAAATCAAATCAGATCTAAATAATCGGAAAGATATCAATTGCTCATGGATAGGTAGAGCTAATATAGTAAAAATGACAATTCTACTTAAATTAATTTTCTTATTTAGTGCCATACCAATCAGACTACCCAAAATTATTTCATAGAGCTAGAAAAAGTAATAACAGTATTCATCTGGAAAAACAAAAAGTCAAGAATATCAAGGGAAATAATGAAAAAAAAATGCACAGGATGGTGGGTTAACTGTACCAAACCTGGAGCTTTACTATAAAGTGGCAGTCATCAAAACTATCTGCTACTGGCTAAGAAATTGAGAGGAGGATCAATGGAATAGGCTAGGCACAGGAAACACAGTAGTAAGTGACACTAGTAATGTAGTGTTTGATAAATCCAAAGACTCCAGCTTCTGGGATAGGAACTCAGTATTTGACCAAAACTGCTGGGAAAACTGGAAGATAGTATGGCAGAAATTAGGCATAGACCAACATCTGACACCTTATACTAAAATAAGGTCAAAAGGGATACATGATTTAGACATAAGAAGTGATACCATAAGTAAATTAGGAGAGAAAGGAATAGTCTACCTTTCAGATCTTTGGAAAGGAGAACAGTTTATGACTAAACAAGAGATAGAGAATATCATAAAATGCAAAATGGATGATTTTCATTACATCTAATTCAAAAGTTTTTGTACAAACAGAAGCAATGCATCCAAAATTAGAAGGGAGGCAGAAAGCTGAGAAACAATTTTTATGGCCAGTACTTCTGATAAAAGTCTCATTTCAAAAATATATAGGGAACTAAATCAAATTTATAAGAATCCAAGTCATTCCCCAATTGAGAAATGGTCAAAGGATATGAACAGGCTGTTTTCTGATGACGAAATCAAAGCTATCTCTTCCCATATAAAAAAATGCTCTAAATCACTAATGTTTAGAGAGATGAAAATTAAAGCAACTCTGAGGTACCACCTGACACCTATCAGATTGGCTAAAATGACAAAAAAGGAAAATAATAAATGTTGCAGAAGCTGTGGAAAAATTGGAACACTAATGCATTGTTGGTGGAGCTGTGAACTGATCCAGTTATTCTGGAGAGCAATTTAGAATTATGCCCAAAGGGCTATAAAACTGCAATTTGACCCAGCAATACCACTTTTGGGTCTTTTTCCCAAAGAGATCATGGAAAAGGGAAAGGGACCCACATGTACAAAAATATTTATAGCTGCTCTTTATGTGGTGGCAAGGAATTAGAAGTTGAGGGGATGCCCATCAATTGGGGAATGGCTGGACAAGTTGTCGTATATGAATGTAATGGAATACTGTTGTGCTGTAAGAAACGATGAGCAGGAGGAATTCCGAGAAATCTGGAGGGTCTTGCGTGGGCTGATGATTTGAGAGATGACCAGAACCAGAAGAACATTGTACACAGTATCATCAACATTGTGTGTTGATCTATTGTGATGGACTAGATTCTTCTCTCCAATGTAATGGTATAGCAGAGTTCCAGGGGACTCATGATGGAAGAGGATCTCCAAATCAAGGGGGAAAAAAAAGAACTGTGGTGTATAGATGCTGATTGGACCATACTATTTCTTTTGTTTTTGGTGCTATTTTTTTTCTATTTTGAGGTTTTTCCTCATTGCTCTGATTTTTCTCTTATAACATGACTAATGCAGAAATATGTTTAATATTTTACATATATATGTTTATATATATATATATATATATATATATATATATATATATATATATATATATATATATATATAACCTGTATCAGATTACCTGCTGTCTAGGGGAGGGGGCAGGGAGGAGAGGGAGGGGAGGGAGGGAGAAAAATCTGAAATTGGAAAGCTTGTATAAACAAAAATTAAGAACTATCTTTACATGTAACTGGGAAAAAATAAAATACTTTATTTAAAAAAAGGCTCTGCACAAATAAAACCAATGCATACAAGATTAGAAGGGAAGTACGAAACTGGGGATTTTTTTTTTACAGCAAATGTCTCTAATAAAGGCCTCATTTCTCAAATATATAGGGAACTGAGTTAAATTTACAAAAATAAGAGCCTTTGTCTAATTGGAAAATGGTCCAAGGATATAAACAGGCAGTTTTCAGAAGAAGAAATCAAAGCTATCAACAATTACATAAAATGCTTTAAATCACTACTATTGGGTATATCTTTATTGATATTAGTTCTTTATTATTAGCATTTTTTCTTTTTAAATTTTGAGTTCCAGATTCTCTCTCTCCCTCCCTCCCTCCCACCATTTCCCCACCCACTGAAAAGGAAAACACTATATCACTTGTATATGTGAAATAATGCATAGCATATTTCCTTATTATCCATACCGTAAAAAAGAAAAAAAGCAGAAAAAAAGAAAGCAAGAAAATTATATTTCAATTTGCATTCAGAGTTCATCAGTTCTCTATCTGCAGGTAGATAAGATTTTCTCATCATATGTCTATTTTAATTGTCTTGTATTACTTTATTGCTCAGAGTATTAAAATCTTTCACACAGTTGGTCATCATTACAACATTGCTCACTTCATTTTGCATCAGTAGTTTATATGTTTTACCATGTTCTCTTTTTCTAAAACCACCTCTCATCAAAAGCATATACCATACCTTATTCAGGCATTCCCCAGTTGTTGAGCATCCCTTCAACTTCCAATTCTTTGCCACCATAAAAAGAACTGCTACAAATATTTTTGGATGTATAAGTCCTTTCCTTTAAATCTCTCTGAGGTACAAACCCAGTAACAGTATTGCTGGATCAGAGTATTTTCCATTTTGAAGTACTTTGGGTATAGTTCCAAATCTTTAGAATGGTTGAATCAATTCAATACTCCATCAACAATTCATTAATGTACCTATTTTCCCTCATCCCCTCTAGCATTTGTCATTTCTTTTTTTAGTTCATTTTTAAGCTTTATTAACTTAAAAAAACCAAATGCTACAAGCTTAACAAAAAGCAACATTTGAAAGGTTAATTAAAATGTCAAAATATTGTTACACTTACTGAAATGTAGTATACTAATTTTCTTATGCTATATATCACTATATTCATTCTTTCTAATTTTGTAAAACTTTCAGCAGTGACTAGAAGGATTACATTTGTAGTCTTAGTCTTAGAATCATCCAAAGAATGAAATTTTTATGCACACATGACAGTTTTGATGTGACTCCACAAGAAAAAGTCCAGTGGAGATAGATCAGGTGACCAAGGTGGCCAAGCAAGACGACCTTCCCTACTGATCCTGTCCCTACTGTCACTAAGAAAGTGACACCCCCAAACTGTCACAAACTCAATGAATAATGATAGGGTGCCCCATCTTATCACAATTAAAAATTCAAATTTAGCATTCAAAAGTCATAAAACTAAATAAGTAAATGAAATTTAAATTATTAAATTTTCATAGCATTTGTCATTTCTGACATGTGTCATGATGTGGTACCTCATAGTTGTTTTAATTTGCATTTCTCTAATCAATTATCATTTATATAATTTTAATATTACTATAGAAAGCTTTGATTTCTTCTTCAGAAAACTGCCTGTTCATATCCTTTGACCATTTATCAAAATTATCATTAGTACCAAAGGTACTAATCTTTCCTGAACACGTCCTATGCCCTACAAATGTAAGTGAAAAGAAAGAAAATTCCTATTTTCAGGGATGTTACATTCTAATGGGGAAAGACAATATATAAAAAAAAAATTGAAAGGAAGTCCTAAGTAGGAGAGGAATATTCCCAGTTTTATCATTTTCTCCATAATGAAATGTGTGTGTGTGTGTGTACATGTGTATATGAATTGGTTTAAGAAATAATGCACTAAATAATGAAATAAAGACTGGCTTTAAATATAATATCTATTTTCTTTAGAATAAGATATTTCTAGTCTCTCAAATACCAGACAATTTTAAATGTCAAAATAATTTTCGTGGGTAATTAATAGAACAACACTTCTAAGGTTTCTTCATTCCTTGTCAAGTATTCACCCCCATTACACAGCAGGGAAGCTACTATTTTTTTTTTTATTTTGGAACATGTTTCATTTGTTAAATAAATGTTACATATAATTAATCCTTAAAATTTAGCAAGAAGTGAAATATATTTCTCTCATAAAAAAGAAAAGTCAAAGTTAAATTTTTATTTATGTGTGGCCTGCAACCTTTTTTCTCTGTTAAAATTAAACTGTGAAATTATCTTAAAGTATATAAAAATGTTAAATGTTTTAAAATCCTATTCTGGAGAATAAGCTGGCTCTCTTTTTCCATTCTGCTGCTTCTTGCAAATCCTTCCTCTTGTAATATGAACATTCCAGTCACTGTGGGCAGCATCTCCATATGCTAAGTGGGTTGATTTTGTGAAACATGTTAATTACAGTTTTTCCTCAAATGGAACAATTGGGAATCCTGGAAAGATGGGGAAAAAGAGAAGTAATCTAGGATATAATTTCCCCTTCATGACCTCAAATAATCAAAGGCAGCAGAATAAACAGTTATAGGAAGAAGAAAATTAAAAGAATCTGCAATAAGTGATTTTTACAGAAAAAAAACTCTGAAGACCAAATACCTTTCTATAACTCATAGAAATTCTGAAACCCTGCAAACCTCTTGCCAACTGAAGTTTTAGGAATAGTTTTTCTTTTAGGAGTTAATCCTTTCAATGTATGGAGTTTGGAGTGGAGAGAGTGAGAAGGAAAAACTATACGCTTTGGACCATTTGGATACCAGCACGAAGGATGGAGAAGAAAGAAAACAAACCAAATTACAAAGGCTTCTCAGTATACTCCATTAATGTCCCAGAATTTCTATTTAATCTTTTCCATGACTAGCCTCTCAAAGGTCAGTTTAGGGAGTGTTAGGGAATGAAAAAAGTCAGACAAAGAGATGGGTGAAAATAGAAAAGCAGAACTGGAAAACTTGAAGAAGAATGCCAACTTGAGGGTTCTCTTGGCATCAGTCTCAAATGACCACCCTTATCCAGTGAGAGCCAGAGATACAACCCTATCTTCCTGAGAGAGTTGAGAGCAGAAAGCAAAGGTTGGGGAAAAGGAACAACAGATGAAAAAGGGGAAATGGTAGGTAGGCAAAAGGCTATTACAGTAGGATATTACAGAAAAATCAACTGAAAACTAGTTAGGAAAGAGAAATAAAAATAAATTAAAGAGTACTTCCAATGAGAAGTACTTCATAAAACAGTCAACAAAGACAAAATCCCTTCAGGATTACAAAAGTTTAACAAAATATTATGCAAACTCCCCTGAAATAATATTAGAATGACTCCAGGAACCTCCAGAATAATTTGGAAGAGCAATCAAAAAATTAAGTTTAACTATTAAAAATGAAACCACTGGGTGAAAAAAAACACACAAAACAACAACCTGGATATTTCATTGAGCAAGAAGATGACCCAACACTAGTTTCTAGAATCCTCATGAGAAAAATAGAATCTGTCCTTGAGAGGACCGCCACAGAAATAAAGACAGACATTAGAACTAATACTGGAAGAAATCAGCAAATCTAACAAGAGGCTAAGAATTTAAATCAAAAGAGAAAGATGGGGGCAGAGCCAAGGTAGCAGAGGAAAGGCTCTCTCCAAGACCCCTCCAAATACCTTCATAGAATGCCATAAGAGAATTCCTGGCAGCAGAACACACAAAAGGACAGGGTGAAATCAATTTCTACTCAAAGACAACTTAGAAAGTAAGCAGGAAAGGTCTGTTGTACCGTGGTGAGAATGGAGCACAACTCAGCACAGGCCGAGCTGGCACAGACCCAGCCCCAGCAAACCAGAAGCAGGGCATAGTGAGCCTCTGAATAAGGGACCACTGTAGCTGCTTCTGGAATTCAGCTCACAGACAGTAAGGGGGTTGAGCAGTTAGCCCAAGGGGGATTACAGGGATCTCTTTGCTAGCAATGAGGCAGGACTCTGTTGTTTTGCCCATGCTCGAATTCAGGTCATAGTCTGGAGTGTTGGCCCAGTTGGGGAAGGAGCACAAGCACATAAGAGCTTGCAGCCACAGTGGAACAGGACACTGTTCATAGTTCAAAGGCAGAGAAGCAGGCCTGTGTTTGCTTGCAGACCAGAGCACAGGTCAAGAGAATGGTGAACATACATCTCCTTAAATCATACCACCTTGGAAGAACTAAGGATGTACAAATTCCTAGAAGTATTTCTGAAAACAGCTACTCAAAACTCCTGAAGGTTGGGATAGTGCACCTTCCACCCTGGAAGCAGTGCCCCACTTTAACAAAGAGTTAAAAGTCAAGAAATAGGCTGGAAAAATTAGCAAACAGAACAAAATGCTGACCCTAGAAAGGTTCTATGGTGACAAAGAAGATCAAAATACACCATCAAAAGAAGATGACAAAAGCAAAGCTCCTACATCCAAAGCTTCCAAGAAAAATATGAATTGGACTCAGGCCATAGAAGATCTCAAAAGGGACTTTGAAAATAAAGCAAGAGAGGTAGAGGAAAAAATGGAAAAAGAAATGGGAGTAGTGCAAGAAAATCATGAAAAAAAAGTCAATAGCTTGAAAAGCCAAACTGTCCAAATAGAAAAGAAGGTAAAAAAGCTCTCTGAAGAAAATAATTCTTTAAAAATTAGGATTGAGCAAAGGGAAGCTAATGACTTTATGAGAAATCAAAAAACAATAAAACAAAACCAAAAGAATGGAAAAATAGATGACAATGTGAAGTATCTCATTGGAAAAACAATGACTTGGAAAACAGATCCAGGAGATATAATTTGAAAATTATTGGATTACATGAAAGTCATGATCAAAAAAAGAGCCTAGACATCATCTTCCAAGATATTGTTAGGGAAAATTACCCTGATATTCTAAAAGCAGAAGGTAAAATAGAAATTGAAAGAATCCACTGATCAACTCCTTAAAGAGATCCCAAAATGAAAACTTCCAGGAGTATTATAGCTAAATTCCAGAGGTTCCAGGTCAAGGAGAAAATATTGCAAACAGCCAGAAAGAAACAATTCCAGTACTGTGGAGCCACAGTCAGGATAACACAAGATCTAGCAGCTTTTACATTAAAGGATTATAGGCCTTGGAATATGGTATCCCAGAGGGCAAAGGACCTGGGATTACAAGAATCACCTACCCAGCAAAATTGAGTATAATCCTTTAGGGGAAAAATGGGCATTCAATGAAAGAGAGGACTTTCAGGCATTCTTGAAGAAAAGAACTGAGCTGAATAGAAAATTGACTTTCAAATTCAAGACCCTAGAAAAGCATAAAAAGGTAAACTGGAAAAATAAATCATAAGGGATATTAAAACATTAAACTGTGAACATTCCTACATGGGAAGATGATACTTGTAATTCATAAGAATTTTTAGGGCAGTTGGAAGGAGTATATTTAGACAGAAGGCACAGGTGTGAGTTGAATATGAAGGGATGATATCTTTAAAAATATGAAATTAAGGGGTGAGAGAGGAATGCACTGGGAGAAAGGGAAAGAGGGAGGTGGAATGGGGTAAAATATCTCACATAAAAGAAACAAGAAAAAGCTTAACTAGTGGAGAGGAAGATAGAGGAAGGGCTGGGGAGTGAGTGAACCTTGCTCTCATCAGAGTTGGCTCAAAGAGAGATTAACATACACATTCAATTAGGTATAATAATATATCTTACCATGAATGAAAGTAGGAGAAGAAGGGGATAAAGGTGGGTGGTAGAAGGGAGGACTGATTGGGGGAGGGGACAGTCAGAAGCAAACACTTTTGAGGAGGGACAGGGTGCAAGAAGATTTAAAATAGAGTAAATGTCATGGGGAGGCAACAGGATGGAGGGACATACAGTTAGCAATAATAACTGTGAAAAAAACCATTGAAGCAAGTTTGTCCAACAGGCCTCATTTCTCAAACATATAGAGAACTGAGTCAAATCTGTTAAAATAAGAACCATTTCCCAACTGATAGATGATCAAAAGATATGAAGTCTTCAGATGAAATAATCAAAGCTACCTTTTGCCATATGAAAAAAAAAATGCTCTAACTCAAACATTCTGTAGAGTGGTTTGGAACTATGGCCAAAGGACTATACAAGCATGCATACTCTTTGACCTAGGAATACCACTACTAGGTTGTTATCCAAAAAGAGATTAAAAAAAAGTTGAATTAAAAATTGAGGAGATGCCCATCAATTGGGAAATAGCTGAACAAATTGTGGGATGAGATTACAATGGAACATTATTGTGCTATAGGAAATAATGAACAGGATGCTATCAGAAGAACCTGGAAAGACTTACATGAGCTGATGCAAAGTGAAACATCCTCTTTATAAGGTATAAGCAATATTGTGAGATGATCAGCTGTGAATGACTTGGCTATTTTCAGCAATGCAGTGATCCAGGACAACTCTGATGGACTTATGAAAAATGCAATTCATCTCCAGAGAAAGAGCTGATGGTGCCTAAATACAGATTGTAGCATAATTTTTTTAGTTCCTTTTTCTAACTTTTTTTTCTATTTTCTTTCACAATTTGACTAATGTGGAAATATTCTGCATGAACATGTATAATTTATATTGAATTGCTTGTGTTTTTTTTTGTTGTTGTTGCTATTGTTTTTTGTTTTTTGGTGAGGCAATTGGAGTTAAGTGACTTGTCCAGGGTCACACATGTAGTAAGTGTCAAATGTCTGAGGGTGGATTTGAACTCAGGTCCTTCTGAATCCAGGGCCAGTGCTCTATCCACTGTGCCACCTAGCTGCCCCAAATTATTTGTGTTCTTAAAGGAGGTGGGGAGGGAGGGAGGAAGAGAATTTAACTTTAAAAATGTTTTTTTTTTCATGTAATTTGGGAAAAGGTAAAATTAAAAATAAATGGAAAAAGTAAAAATTCAAAAAAGAAAAAGACGCTCTCCAAAATAGTTGATTCTCTAAAAAAAGAAAATGACAACTCAAAATGCTTTTTTGCATTTTTTTTGCATAGATAAGGAAAATTTATAAAACCAAGTCAGAAGAAAAGAGGATTGAAAGAATACACCAAAATTTCTACAAAACACTGAATAATTTCAGAACTCTGATCAATGCAGTGGTCAATAATGTTTTCAGAAAACTGATGGTGAAGCATATCTCCCACCTCTTGACAGATAGAAAGTGGATTAGATTTTCCAAATGAGGCATACATTTTCAGATATGGCTAGCCTAAAGATTTATTTTGCTTGGGGGAGGGTTAGTGGGAAAAGAAAGTGTTGTTTAAAAAAAGAACATCAATCAAACATTCTTTTTAAAGTAAAACAGAAAAATGATGTAGTAGAGAATGATAATAAAAGCAAATTCAAGGAATCTGAGATAAACCATCGTAACATATAGGAATGTGGTCTTAGAAGAAGAATGGGAGATACTAGTATGAGCAAAACAAACTACAAAGACCAAAACAACACTTAACGTTGGAGGTATAATGTAAATAAAAGGTTGAATCCCATTTAGAAGACTTCGGTACTTTCTAAAGGTTGAACGCCTTTAGATTGGACTTTTTTTTTAAACAAAAGACATAAAATCTTACTTATTTGAGTGCTTACTCACATATGGAAAGGTCAGGAAATTTGCTAAGCATAGAGTTTGTTCCAGGGCATAAATTACCTCTATAATTTCCCCACCCATTCTTTACATGGATCAAGATAGGAAAGTAGAATTTAAAAACCGGAAAAACCTTGAATTACAGAGAAGTTGCAAATAACTATTGCCTAGTTATAGAGTAATTTATAGAATTGAAAATTTGTGTTATGACTGCATACTCACTGTAAATTAGGGTAAGGTCTCTTACTGAGTGGACCCAGTTTCACAGCAAGAAAAGTTACCAAAAGGAAAGGGTAAGCATAAAGAGTACTAGATTGTTCTGATGGTCTTCAATTTCTCATTTCTTTCTTAGAAAGTTTTAGGTCTCAGAGTACAAATTCCAAAGGTGAATTGGGAAGATGGGAAGATAATGCCAATCTTATGTTGTCTTGTTCATTCTGAAAGAATGTGACTACTCTCAGCCAACAAGTCTCTGCTGTTGAGACTGAGCCTGAAGAATGGAAAGCTTTTTAGAGCTGGAAGAAAGAAAGTAAGTATAAAGACAATTGAAATATCTTTACTAGAAAAGGCAGGTTTCCCTGTCAATAGCTTCATCAGAATGGTGCAGACATCTGTTTATCAGCAGTTACTGTGTGAACATGAAAAGCTCTTGTCATTTTGTTTTCCTTTGGAACACAGGAAGGATAGTTCTAACCAACAACCAAACAAGAGCCATTCCAAGACTCCAGAGAGTATGGGTTATGAAGACAAGTAGCTAAAATATACCTGAGGCCAGCTTGCATCTCACTCTGCCACATTTACCTGTGAACAAATGACTTGGGAAGTGCTGGTCTCCAGGGGAGAACAGCTTTGGGAAAACAATTTGGGTTATTTAAAATCCATTATGATTTTCAAGTTTATTTTATCCATTTCTGAATATGAGTTCCTTTTGTGGAAGACTCCTCTCTCTATCCAGATGGCCCAAATTCAGAGCAAAGAATAGAAATATAGGACACTTAAATTCAGTTGCTTCTGCCTCTTCAATATTCTCAAATACAATATTCTTTTCCCATAATGTAACCAATGCTTAATGTGCCAGGTCACTCAGTGAAGGCTACTTTTATAGACAGTTTTATAGTTCTTGGAGAAGGCCTTTGAAAATGCTTCCCCTGGGGGGAGGCAGCTAGGTGGTGGAGTGGATAAAGCACCAGCCCTGGATTCAGGAGGATCTGAGTTCAAATCCAGACTCAGACACTTGACACTTACTAACTGTGTGATCCTGGGCAATTCACTTAACCCTCATTGTTCCACCAAAAAAAAAAAAAAGGAAAGAAAAGAAAAGAAAAAAAGAAAATGTTTCCCTTAATATGAAAACAATAGGGCAGAGAGTTCTATTAAAACTGTATTGAGGGTTTTTTTTTCATTGTGAAGAGAATATGTAAAAAGGAATGATTAGGGAATGGATTCATGCTAATTCTTTCTCATATAGACAATAGAGAACTTAACCCAGCCTCCCATATTAAAAAGTCATTGTTCATTAATAAAAATTGACAATGGAGGTTTAGGTTTAGGATTTGTATTAACTGATACTGGACCTAAAAGACAAGCAGGCAGTAGGCAAAAAGGAATTTTAATAAAAATAAGAGCTATACAATTTTAACTCATCAGACCAATGTTGCTTGTTGCCCTTGAATAGTCTATTCATGTCTAATTCATGTCTAGGGATTGGGGCTGAATTTTGAATTTTCCTGGTATGTGGTCTTCCCAGGTGAGGAAATGTCGACACTCTACCAATGCAAATTGGCACCTACTTTGAGAGAAATAGTCTTAGAAAATTGTCTGGGGAACTGTAAGGTTAAGTGACTTACCACACAACCAATATGTGAAAGAGGCAGAAATTGAACCCAGATATATCTTGCTTCTTGATTTTGGGGCCAAAATCAATCTCCATCTACTCTGACTTGCCAGATTTCCTCAGACTTTTGCCAGATCCCCCTCTAAGCTCTATCACCAGAGCTCAAAGTTTTTTTGTATCATATCTTTTTTTTTTCCCCCTGAGGTCCACGAAAGCTTTCTAAACATCTTATCAATCTTCATCCAATTATGCAAAAGTCATTTGTTGTTATAAAAACAGTCTTTTACTTTCAACAATGAGCACATTGGATAACTTTGTGCTGGCATATTCTCACCTGATGCTTTTTGTGATGAATAAAGGCAGTTGAGCCCCAGTGTGATTCCTTTTTCTTAGAACTATTTTCCAAAATGATAGAAAGCAAAAGAAAAGGTAAATTGAGATATTTCTTTCTACAAGGTATTTTATAACACGGGCCTTCATTTTACTAAGAAATGGGACAAGGGGGGATAAGATTCTGCAAACAAAAATTCTTTTTACCACTTATTTATTGCATATGAGCCAAGTTCATTATGGAGGCTTGTGAGATACTCATATTTACAATCAGTCATGACTAGCTCATTAAAGGAAAGTATTTATATCTTTTAGATATGAGGGAAACCACTCAGGGAGGTCCAGGTTGCTATGAAAGGAATCTGTTTCAATAACTCTTGGTTTATATTTGGAGTTATAAGAATATAGACCTGACCATCACCTAAATACTTTTAAGACCAAGGTAAATTGCATAAATTGTGCTAAATCAAGACCTGAACCATCCAGATTAAACATGTAGCATTCCCTACCCCTGCCCAAACCCTCTCTTTTTCTTTATTTTCCTATTATTGCCAAAAGGATATTATCATTTTCCTAGTCTCCTAGGCTCTAAAATTAGGTGTCATCCTTGACTCAATTTTCTTTCTTTCCTTCCTCATAATTAATCCAAGGTCTGCCAGTTTTATCTCTATCAATATCTCTCATGTACTCCACTTATGTCTCTTCTCTGACATCATAATCAAGGTGCAGATCCTTATCACTTCAAACTTGAACTGTTGCCATAGCCTTTTGGTTGGTCACCCTACCACAACTCCAACCAAGTCCATTCTCCACTCAGCTGTCAAAATGATGTTCCTAATTTGTCACTCTCTTCAGTAAATTCTAGTTATTTCTTATCACCTTCAGGACAAAATATAAAATTCCCTGGTGTTAAAAACCTTTCATCACCTCTTCTCCACTTTCCACCCTTATATTTCCAGGCTTGATTTACCTTCCATGCTACCATATTCTTTGTGATCTAGTGAAAGTGGCCTCTTTTCTGTTCATTACAAAAGATATTTCCTTGCTCTTGGCATTTTAACGGGTTGTCCCTCATGCCTAGAATTGTCTCTGTCCTCTCCCTTCCAGTCCCAGCTAAAGTTAAACTTTTCCTCTTAATTCCTCTTAATTCTAGTGCCTCCTCTCTATTGATTATCTTCATTTTATCCCAACCATATTGTGTTTGTACCTAATTGCTTGCATATTATCTCCCCCATCAGAATGGGAGCTCCTAGAAGGCATGGGCTGTGTTTTTGTTTTTCTTTTATATTGCTAGTGCATAATGTAGTGCCTGGCATATAGTAAGCAATTTACAAATATTATTGATAGAGTGGATGAAACTCCATAAACAAATTTGAAAATTATAAATATTTTCTTCCTTAAAACCACATCAGATATTGTTTCTGATCTTTAAGGGAAAAGGGAAGGTTGAACATGATAGTTAATATCTGTTATCTCATATACATGGGAGACTGAGGCTTATAGATTACTTGAGCTCCAGAGTTCTTTGCTGCAGGGCTAAAAAAGTCTATGAAGTACCTCCACTAAGTCTGGCGCTAATATTGTTAGAACTCAAGATTCAAGGACCATTAGCCTGCCCAAGGATGGCTAAACAACCCCATGTTGGAAACTAAATACACTGAAGCAGTAGGATTGGGGTGCGATAGGGAGACCTAATCTGAATTTTAAAAAAAGACAGGGAAGCAGAACAGGGAGAGGAAGGGAAGGGAAAATGGAAGTGGGATAAATAGTCAATGATTTGAAGGAAATGTAGTGCATAATCTTAGATTAGTGCATCTTCAGACCTGGGGAGAAATTAATGATTTTAATAACACATAATGAATATTTTTGCTTACCATGACATTGAAGGATCAATTTCTTTTTCCTTGATTCCCATGCAATTTAACTTTTAGATATCCCCTTGCCCTCTGAAATTTATATGACCATTCCTAAAAGTCTATTCTGAGCATTAAGGAAACATTATCTAAAGACAAAGAGTAAATTAAGAGTATTCCATGCTAAGTGATCTTCTTAAAGACAATATAATCCATTAAGTGTGGTCTTTCAGGTTCCCGCTTGATACTACTTCACAGGAAGTAATGGAGCTGCTGGATTTGATGACTCCTACAATTTAAATATATGTCTATTTAGAAAGTACTGTTTAAAAGGCCCAGTAAGATGAAATAGAATATCTTATGCCAAGCCTGTCAGGTGCCATAATTTTAAACATGAAATATTTATATAATGTGATCCAAAAGAACATTGCCTTGAAGAACAACTAGGATCTAGAGATCTGGGGGCTCTGTTTACCATAAGTAGTTACATGGCAGGTCTTCTGGTAAGGCAAATATACATGGGAAAAAATTTCTGGTGATTGTTAGAGAAACTGTTCTTTATAGTCTTATTACCTATATGACTTGGGGGATGCCTATGTATATAAGCTATAATGAAGACCAAAACCATCTATAAGGCTTGCCAGATTTGAATATCTATTTTAAAATGTATGTCTACTCTTGGCTTATACATGAATTTAAATATTTGGAAGCCAACCAGCTGGATAAAACTCATGGAGAGGATAATTTTTTAAAAAGGAGTTCCAAGTTTGCTTTCTAGAATTTATAAAATTACAGTAAAAATATAGCAAAACCCTCTTAAACCTTTTTTTATGGGGACAAGCTAACAGTGTTGCACCAAGCTTCTATGGTATGTTATTATCTGTGAACGTGATCTGACTCATCAAATCCCTATATATATAAACAAATAAAGTGATCATAGAGCTCTTTTGGATACTTAAATGGGCATGTATTGGTGTTTGTAGCTTCTAAAATACAAATTAAAAGAAGGTTAAGGGACAAAAATAATTTTTGTCTAAATCATTACAAATAACTCAATCATGAATAACAAAATCATTATGAACAACTCAAAACTGTCTCAAATTTCTCATTTTTAAAATATCTTCCACCATAAGTGCAAGAATATTTTGGTTTCAAGTCAGAGGACTTAGATTAGAATCTCAGCCCTGGAATTTACTTCATCTTTAATTTGGGTAAATAATTTTACCTTTCTGGGTCTTGGTTCCCTCCTATTTTAAAGGAGTGAATGGACTCAATGAACATGTTATTGTTATAGCATATATATGTTTAGGATTACTTGAAGTTTACTGCTAAAGTGGATTTCAAAATAAAATCCACAGCTAAAGTAGATTTGGATAGATTTGGGTAATCAGATTTCAGTTTCACATTTTTCTCTCTCTTTTTTTTCCTTTCTGTTCTCCCCATCTACTTAGACTTAGAGAAACTATCCTGTAAAGGAAAGCTATTTAAAGTTCTCCAAATTCTAATTTCAAGTATTTTCTTTTAGGGTTAGGTATACTCTAACACACTAAGCTCAGATATGCAAAGTTTCACCCCCATGCCATCTGTTATCTGTGCACTGCTAGAATCCTATTTCCCTCTAACATCTCCTTCTGAGTAGCTTGTGAACCTTATGCAGCTAATGATTACAGGGGAAAAAAAGGTGTTAATTGTTCATTATTTATGTGACTTGGCTACCAGATGATCATTTAAAGCAGGCCAAATCCAACACAGTTTGAAGCAAATGACTAAGGCTGAAAAGAATGAAGTCATCCATTTATTTCATGCTTAATTAAATATTAAAGATGATGACCATACAATGTCAAAATATGAGTACTTTTGGCCCATGCATATGTTAAAAGTTATTTGAATTCAAAGTTTTAGAAAAATAGTAATTTACATAAAGATGAAAAATATGTAAAAATTGCCAGATGCCAACAAAAATCAAAAGGGAATTGGGGGAGATATAATTCTATGCTAAATGTTGGTGGTTTTTTTCTGTAGAGTTACTAAGACCTCATATTAAAAAAATATCAAAGGTTTTGAAGAAAGATGTAAATAAGGAAAAAAGACGGTGGGTTTACAATCCATGAGTAATGTGATTGTTGAAATCTGGATGATTCCCGAGGCTATCAGAGGTGATGGTAGCAACTTTATGAAACATTACATTTTTTAAAAGATGTATAGATTCCATGAACATATTGGACTGTCTTCAATATTTTAATTTCTAATAAGAAATATTGGGATAAAAGATGTGGTACTAAAATAATAGCAAATAAGTCTTATAAGTCATCAATTTGAGAAATATTGAATAGTCATCAGCCACTAACAAGATTAGGTGGTCACAGATAACATATTTTAAGTATTCTTTTATTAATAATGTGACATAATGGATCAAATATTAAACTTAGAATCAAAGGACCCAGGTGCAAATTCTACTCAAAGACCCTAGATTATTATGGGCATGTTACAAAATCTTTCAAAACCTCAGTTTTCTCATCTGTAAAATTGGATAACAATACTTTTAAACTACTTACCTCATAATGTTGAGGGAAAACATATTGCAAACATTGAAAAGCTATATAAATTTAAATTGTTGTTATTACTAAGAGGTCTCAACAGCTAATGTTATACAAGAGAAGGAAATTAGCAAATGGTTTCTTTGAGTCAAAATCCATTAATACATTTAGAAAAAAAAGTTCAGAGAGTAAAAATTCAAAGACAGAGACAACAATATGAAAAAAATATTATATCATGATGGAAATGAAACTGAATTCTTAATCAAAAACAATTTAGCAGATACTCTAAAAGTCATGGAGTAACTATAGAAAACCCCAGAATTAGTTCAAAAGAGAAATAAAATTATTAAAATTACATATTAGGAATTAAGTTTGGTTAGAAATAGAGCTTTTAATATGGCATTAAAAACCCAAATATAGGAGAACAGAATTTGGAAAACATAATGCACATGTTTTCCAAAGTAGCAGAGGTTCTAAAAGAAAAAAAAATGAAAGCTTTACAATAATAGTATATAGAAGTAGAAGAAGGAAGGAGAAAAGCAAAATGTAACAACATCAAAATAACACATGTATTTTATAGAAGCTAAAGCACATGACCCTAAAGACAAGATGGAGATAGATGTTTTAAGGATCATAGACTTTTCATAAAAATATAACAATTTAAAATATTATTATATGACAAAAATGTTCAGAAATTTAGAATAAAGACAAAAAACCTCACAATCACTGAAATCCATAGACCATCACTAGAAGAAAAAAACCTACAGTTGAAATTCCAAGGAATCTAGTATTTAAATTTCAAAATTTCAATAACATAAATTAATTGTTCAGTCAGTTTGAATAACCCAAGATTATTTTATTCGAACCATTCAATAGTGCATAAATAAATTTGTTCCCAGAACATCATGCCAGAGAAGGAAATGGCAAACCACTCCCAGTAATTTTGCCAAGAAAACACCAAATGGGGTCACAAAGAGTTGGACACAACTGAGCAACAACAAAAGAGCCATTCAGAAATTACTCTTAGTCATATTTTTGTGTTAATTCCTTACTTTTAGGGTAGATCAGACTTTTTTTCAGAAATATATGAGGCAAAGATTTTTCTGATTCTTAATTTCTCTCTTTTTATCTCAGTTGCATTGATTTTATTAATGCAAAAACTTTCCATTTTTATGTAATTGAAATGCTATACATTTTTCTTTATGATTTCTTCCAATCCATTAATCAACATTTATTAAGCACCTTCTACATGCCAGGCATTGTACTAAGCATCCCTTGTTAAGCTAAGGATAGTTTGCCTATATATAACTGTGAAAGGCACCTGATTTAATTCTCTTAATTAATTTCCTCTTATTTTTGTATTGAACAATTTAGACTTATGGTATGATTTTGTGGGTCAAGAAGGCCCCTATAATATTTCATGATGTTCTGGGAACAGATTTCTCTCAAACAGGATGAATGAACCTGTTCTACATGAACAGGTTAATATGACAGTTACATGGTCATCTGCACATGTAATGGTTACTAGTATTGGCCTGACTTTTTTCCCTGTGTGAACACTTTGTATATTAGCACTAACATTTGGCTCTAGCTGGCTCAAGTTTAAAATGGTGTTCAATTGTCTGAGAGATTGGAATTTTTCCAGCTGCTAAGAAAATTGTTTCAAATAGACTATTCTTGAAAAAAGTGAAAACAGCTAAAACGTTGAGGCATTTTCCCTAAAATGGAATCCATGCTTTGAAATTAGTGGTGCTTGAATCTTTCTTGAGAAAATGAAGGAAAGATGAAATGAAACCAAGGCCAAAGCTGAGGAAGAAATGGGTTGCACAGTGGATAGAAAATTGGACTTGGAGTCAGGAAAATCTGGACTCAAATCTTGTCTTTAATACTCCAAGTATCATTTCTTCATCTGAAAATGGGGATAATAATATTTCTATATAGATTACAAGGTTGTCATGAGGCTCAAAAAAGATAAAATACATTAAACATTTGACAAACTTGAAAATGCCATATAAATGCCTACTGTTAGAAAAGCTCCAATTTCACGTAAGATATATTTAATTGCAGTCCATTTTGAGACCTCGCAAATCTCCCATAGAATATTAATGTAGATTTTGTCATTTCTCCAGTTGTTAGGAACTCATCTATTTATGATCAGAAAACTAGTAACATTTCATAATGCCCATAACAGTATATCTTATGAGTAATGTGAAAATCATTGGTCAACTTTGAAATGGTGTCTGTTTCTTTTTGAGAAATCAGCTCTTGAGTAAGGTCATTACATTTATAAATTTGTCTTAAAATAAGCTTTATTAATGCCAATTTATCACCACAGAAGTTTGTTTATTCCCCTTCATGCCCTGTAATTTAGACTTTTCTTTATAAAAAGCAAAATAGTTAAGTAGAAACAATTGTTATGATTATATCTGACATGGTATGCAAATTCTATTTCCATAAATCACTAGGTCTCTAATGAGAGAAGGGAGGTATACTTCATTGTTCATTCATGTAAGTCCACTTAAGAAAGTATTTTATTTCCATTTTTTCTGAGTTCATTGCATTTTGAGGATCCATTAAAATCTTTACTTAAAAGTAGCCCAACTATTCATTTAAATCATATTTTTAAAAAATTGACTTGCAATCTTCTCCTTGATTATATTTCAATTAGAATCACTACAGTCACCAGAAACACAAGAGATTATTTTAAACCCATGATAAATCAGATATTAGCAAAAACATTAAAAAACACCCATGTATCTAATGAATTTTTCAGTTCACTAAGTGCTAAAAATAACTACGAAAACTGAGATATGTGGCTGAATCACATTGTAATTTTGATTGATGCTTTTCATGGGAAAATGTAGTAAAAATATTATCATAATTATATGAACTAGCACAACTTCAACAATCAAACTTTTACCTTATCATATTGTCACAGTACTGCTGGGAAAACTGGAAAGAAGTTTGACAGAAATTAGATCTTCACCAAGATGTTAAACAATTTGCCATAGTAATTTCCAAATGAATAAAAGAAGTAAATATAAAAGATTTTTTGTTGTTCTTCAGTTATGTCCAACTCTTTTGACCGCATTTGGGGTATTCTTGGCAAAGACATTGAAGTGGTTTGCCATTTCCTTCTCCAGCTCATTTTACAGAATAGGAAACAGGAAAACAAAGTCAAATGACTCAGTGCTCTATCCACTGAGCCACCTAGCTGCCCATTCTTATATTAGCAAAACTAAAATTAAAATATTGACTAATCATCCACAGGTACCGGCACCAACCAAAGCAGCCTTTATACAAATAAAAAAAGATTCATATCAAAATTATAAGATACTGATTTATTACACCAGATTTGTTTTATTTAGAGTGAATTTGGAGACCAAACAGCCTCCTTACCCAAGGGTATACTTGCCAGAAATGGATTTGGACAGCTCTGTTTACAATAAAAGGCAGGAATGGATCACTGCTGGGCACAAAATTTAGCATGCGTATACTAGGTAAAATGCATAAACTGATGGCCCGAGTGATTTACTCTTTATACCCTGTACTATGTTTATCTATCCATTTACAAGGTTGATTTTAAGATGGACTACAGCATTTAGAAACAGACACAAAATGGCCTCTATAAAAAAATGCCATTTCTGAACAGAATGAATTCATCCTTCCATGCTGAATCACAGGGCAGCTACTCTGCTCCAGCAGCTTGTTTACTCATTGGATGTTCTGATGTGCAATACAATAAAATATAATATACAATACAACATAAAAATTACTTCATTTAAACACAGACACATTACAAAAGAATGAAAGGGAATACTTTATGTAACTATGGCTGGTGGAAATTCTTAATCAATTAAAAATATATTTTTTTAATTTTGTGGGGCAATGAGGGTAAAGTGACTTGCCCAGGGTCACACAGCCAGGAATGTCAAGTGTCTGATGCTGGATTTGAATTCGGGTCCTCCTGAATCCAGGGCTGGTGCTCTATCCACTATGCCACCTAGCTGCCCCCTAAAATTTAATCTTAAATAATAATTATATAAATTATTTCAATTACATAAGATTATGTAATATCTTCCCAAAGCCCCACAAAATCAAGGTAAAACAGGGAGTAGACTTTTGCATTCATTGGAATAAGGTACTTGCAATGAAGAAACTTCCTCTATCAAAGCTGGTCAGCAGCTTCTCTTCAACTTATATTCTTAGAGAACTGCCCAGAGCTTGCTCAGGGCCATATAGTTAGCATGTGATAGGGATGGGTCTTGGACTAAGTCTTCATGGCTCTGAGGTCAGATCTCTAGCCACTTGGAATCTTCTGCTTAATTATGCCAACTTGAAAAAATACATTTTTACAACAAAAACTCTAATAAATATCTCTAT
The DNA here is from genome assembly GCF_019393635.1 of Dromiciops gliroides. Taxonomy (NCBI): domain Eukaryota; kingdom Metazoa; phylum Chordata; class Mammalia; order Microbiotheria; family Microbiotheriidae; genus Dromiciops; species Dromiciops gliroides. The sequence goes on from NC_057862.1 coordinate 251,879,278, forward strand.
TTATAAAAGATGAATAGAGATAACCAAAGAGGTAATAATAAGATATATTCCTAGGGGTGGCTAGGTGGTGCAGTGGATAAAGCACTGGCCCTGGATTCAGGAATTCCTGAGTTCAAATCTGGCCTCGGACACTTGACACTTACTAGCTGTGTGACCTTGGGCAAGTCACTTAACCCCCATGGCCCCACAAAAGAAACAAAACAAAGAAACAAAAAACCCCGATAAGATATATTCCTGAATAGACAAGGGTTCAGATAACATGAACAGATATTTTTCAGTATAAGAACTATAAGCCAGTAAAAATCACATGAAAATGCCTCAGATTACTAATAATAAGCAAAACAAATTAAAACATATAAACCACTAAACTGAAAAAAATGACAAAATATAAAAATGATATGTTAGAAGATTGTTGTTATTCAGTTGTTTCAGTCATAGTCATCTCTTCATGAACCCATTTCATGTTTTCTTGGCAAAGATACTGGAGAGGTTTGCTGTTTCCTTCTCCATATAATTTTATAAGTGAGGAACTGAGGCAAAAAGGGTTAAGTAACTTGCCCAGGGTCATACAGCTAGTAAGTGTCTGAGGCCAAATTTGAACTCAGGATGATGAGAAGTCTTCCTGACTCCAGCCCTAGCACTCAATCCATTGTGCCACCTAGTTGCCAGCAAGAGGATAGACATATAAATGTATTGTTAGCAAAACTGTGAATTGGGGCAACAGTTCTGGGAAACAATTTGATATTATATTATGAAAAGTCAAAAAACTATGTTTGACTTATGATAAAAGTTTTGATATTATTTTTGACCTTAATACTATGTGTAATTTAAAATTCTAAATGTGGATTCTAATCTGTTCCCTCAGTTTTGGGGGAAACTGACTAAAATCACTGATAAAACAAGTTTAGGTTTTTAAGGGTCTATTGAAAAATAGAAAGAAAAAGATTGAAAACAGAATTCCAACAGCCTAGCATTCCTATCTTTCCTCAAATTTCCTGTGAAGTCCTCTGCTGCCACCACCATCAAGTCAGGAACCCAAAAAGCCCCCGAGCTCTCCATGCAGGCTCCCTTTCCTCCTTCCTGTCTCCTCCCAGACCATAGGAGGCTCCTCAAGTTGATTGGCTGGTAGCCTTGATAGACAGCACCCATGAACAAACGTCATTTCCTGACGCCAAGGAAAAGCCACAATGCCTCTGAGGCATTTTCCTCATGGTGGAGCTTTCGCACAGCAAGTCTCCAGTAGGTGGCATCATTCCAATCATTACAACTATGTTAAAGGGGCAGCTAGGTGGCACAATAGATGGAGTGCCAGACCTGGAGTCAGGAAGACTCAACTTCCTGATTTCAAATCTGGCCTCAGACACTTACTAGCTGTATGACCCTGGGCAAGTCATTTAATTTTCTTTGCCTTTGTTTCCTCATCTCTAAAATGAGCTGGAGAAAGAAACAGCAGCTCACTCTAGTATATTTGCCAAGAAAACCCCAAATAAGGTAAAAAAAATCAGGTACAGCTATGCTTAAACTCAGTATTACCACTATAAGGCATGTAGTCTATGTAGGTCAAAGAGAGGAAAAGGCCTTATGTCTACAAAAATAATTATAACAATACTTTAGTAGCAGCAAAGAATGAGACACAAAGTAATTGTTGATCATTTTGGGACTAGCTGAATTGAGTGTCATGACAGAATATCATTTTGTTGTAATAAGCAATGGATATGAAGAATTCAAGGAAACTTGGTAATATTTGTATGAAGTGAGGCAGAGAGAAGTAAGCAGATCCAAAAGAACAATTAACACTACATCCCCATCACAAAGGCAAAAACACCAACAGATTCAGGATTCTGATCCAGGCAGTGGCAAATTTTTCTTCCTTAAGAAAACCAGTGGTACATGACATGCCTCCCTCCTCTCAGCAGATAAGTTATGGACTGAGATGCAGAAGGAGGATTATGTTGTTAGACATAACCAATGAGTTGATTTATTTTGCTCAGTGGTATTTTTGTAATGAAGAAGAGTTCTAGTAGTATGTACATCTGTGAGTGTGTGTCTGTATGTGTGTTTGTGTGTTGTGGAAGAGATAGTAAGAAGTTATAGTAATAAAATAAAAGCATCAATAGGGCAGATTTACAAAACAATATAAAATAATTACCTGTCCTGCATACTTAAATATCCTCCCAATTTAACCTGGGAGGTGATGTATTACCTACTTCTCTGAAAGTCTTTTAATGTGAGGGTGCAGACACATCTATATTCATAGAGACAATGCTTAATTGGCAGAAATAATATTCTCAAAGGAAGTATTATTTCTGTGCTTGCTATGCTTACTTTGCACCAATTTTTAACACATAGAGAGTCAGAGTTTAGATAGCTCTTCATATATCTTTTCTACTTAACAAATCTTAGGGAGAGATAGGAATGTGGGCTTCCCTCTTTTAATGGCCCAATAGACATCTTGGAGAATGCTAATCACAGAAATCTATTTCAGTTTTAATCTGGCAAGGCCAGTCAACAAAATCTTTCATGCTCTGATAAATGTCTGATGTAATTGACATGGGTTCTACCATCAACAATGCAGATTCTCCTGATCTAAGCCTTTCTATCTCATGGTACTCTTATCCACATCCTCCCATCATTCTTCCATAGGGGGTACCCTTGAGGTCCCTGGTCATTTCTTCTAAGTTTTTGGACAATGCATGATCACCAGTAGAGTATATAGGCTACCTATTGGCTGTTTAGTTCTTCAGCTTGTTTTTCAGCCAGACATCTCAACATAATGCCAAAGCTATCCTGATGCTCTGGGTTTCTTGACTTTCAGCTCAGTCCTCTTTCCACTATACCACACTGTATTATTAAAGATTGCTAGGATTTTGCTTTTGATTTTTTTATTGATTGTCAAAATGGATATAAATAGTAATAGTCTAGAATTAATGCTTGAAAAATATATTAAGTATCATCAGGCATTAGGTCAGTTTTTAAAATAGTAGGCTTTTAAATGTGTTCTTTCTTTAGCAGGAGCACCACAAAAGGGAAAAAAAGCTAACAATAAATATAAAAATAGGTCTTTGGTTAAAGAGCATATGTATTAATTTTACAGTTTTATAATACCATATGTTCTTTCCCTAATGCAATCTGCTAGTGAGTGGGTGGAGCTGATGTAACAATTTGGGCTACAAATTAAATGAAATAAGAACCCTTACACTTCTTTCCAAAAAGGTCACTGAAAAAATTGGTACAAAGATATGTAGGTCAAAAGTCAAGCATACATAAGAGAATTGAGTGTTGGGGACAATGCTTATTGATGGACCAAACTACTATGATGACCAAAAAGGCCCTGAGTATTAATGGTATCCTGTAGTAAATTTCTAATTAAGAATAACAATGCCTTGACATCAATGAGTAGTCTTCTAATCATGTATCATAACTTTCAGGCGAAAGCCATCAAGTTGAAATTCATCAAGAATGAAGAGCTGTGCTTCAAAGACTAGAAAAGGTTACTTTTTATCTTTGCTGGCTCTGTTATCCAGGCATTTGGCAATATATAGAAATATATAATTACTAGACAAAAAAGCTCCTAATTTCCATTCCCTGTGTTTTCAAGGAGAGAATAGACTGTGATTCTGGTTCTTGAAGGGGGCAAAGAAGAAAATTAAAGCAGGTCTGTATAATTTTCCTTTGTGAACATATATGATAGAAATTATTGTGAAAATATAATATCTGTTGTTTCTTAATATACTTACGTAATGAGCACTTTTACTTTTTAAATTTTCTATTCTCTTTTAATATTGTTATATTTAAAAGCATTGGTATTAGATCCTGACTTCCTGAGTATCATTAGAATAGTAACAGTCTCATTTCAAGTGCTATAACTAAGGTAACCAGGGTTTTGCATGCTGAATTTAGAGTATGCCATATTTAGAAAGTAGGCAGTTAGGTGGTGAAGTAGACAGAATTCTGGGCTTGAACTCATCTTGCTGAGTTCAAATTTGACTTAAGACACTAACTGTGTGATTCTGGGCTAGTCACTTAACCATGCTTGCCTGTGTTCCTCATCTGTAAAATGAGCTGGAGAAGGAAATGGCAAACCACTCCTATATCTTTGCCAAGAAAACTCCAAATGGGGTTATGAAGAGTTGGACATAAAACAAGAAATATGGCATTCTTATAATAACATCCATAGGCACAAATTATGTCATCAAGCTAATTGGGTTACACAGAGTAAAAAAATCTAGAATAAATTTTAAAAGCCATAGGGATATTTTAAACAAAATATACTTTCCCCCCCCAATCCAGATTTAGAAATAATCTGTGAGTGTGGGACTTAGAGTAAGAATTATTCCATGATATAAAGTTTAAGTTGGAGAGACCTCAGAAGCCACCTGGTCCAGGTTGAGACTTTATTACAGAAATAAAGTACAATAGAATGACTGCTAGGTTTTTTTAATTTTATTTTTTATCTTTTATAAATAGATATTTATTGAGAAGATATAGAAAAAAGGAAGTATTACCATTTACTTCTTCCTCTCCTAACTTTCTCCCAAATTCCAAACTCTCCTTGGTTCTTAGGGAGAATGGGCTCAAACTTAAAGGAGTTTCTCTCTAGCATTTGAAGCACAACTTTCATTTTTTGACATAGCTGATTAATAAATTGCTGTCACTTCCCAGTGGCTTCTTTCATTCTACTTCTGTGTTGTGCTAAGAAGGTAACTTGGGACTTCACCCTTCACTGGGCTCAGCTCTCTGAAAAATCTGGTCTGGATTCCAAGCTCCGGGACTTTTGGTGTGTTGCTTTCCTGACCCATCAAAGCTCCCAAGGTGAAAAGCCTCTTCTGTGCATATTCAACACTCCTTCCCCTAATACAATAAAGAATAGACACAAAGGGGTTAGGATCAATATTTCATGGCTTCATGTGGACTGAATGGGGAGAGCTGGCTTCTGGTGCTAGCTCTTTCTTCCGCATGGAGGCTTATAGCAGTTCTTACATCCTCCCTCAAACACAGCCAGGCGGAGAAGAGAGTGCTGAATTTTGCATCAGAAAATCTGAGTTCAAATCCTGGTTCTGCCATTTATTACATTCAGGATATTTGACAAGTCATTTATCTTTTCTTGGTTTTAGTTTTCTCTTTTGTGTCACTGTGTTCTAAGCTTTGGAACTGTGATCATGTCAATCCTGGTATTCTTTCTGAGAAGAGTGTATCATCTCTAAGGCTCTACCCACCATGACTTCCCATAATAAACCTCCTCTCTCTAATCAACATTCTCCTACATATGTTGTCTCACAATATTAGAATGGAAGTCTTATGAAGTAAAAGTCTTTCTCACTTTTTAATTTGAACCCCTAATGTTCATCATATTTCCTGGCACATGATTGGTTAATTTTTTCATTCATTCATTCATTCATTCATTCATTCATTCATTCATTCATTCACTCATTGCAGTATATCATGTAAGATATTTGTTGTCTAAATCTAGTTTTTTTCAAATTTCTCCCCAGTTTTCCCAGTTCTTGTAGAATAGAGGTTTTTTCCCCCAAGTAGTTTATGCTTTGTGGCTTATTCAATATTAGTTTACTTAGCTATACCATTTTTGAATCTTGTTTATACAGTGTTTGACTTAACTCTTTTCTATTTTTTCACCCATGCCACACAGTGTTTGATGATTATTTCTTTATAAAGTAATCTGGGGTCTGAAAGTGGCATGCCTTTACTTATATTTTTTACTATTTCTCTTATGGTTCTAGAACTTTTGTTACTTCAGTGACTTTTGTTAATTAATCTGGTTTGCTAATATTGGTAGTATAATTAGTACAGCATGAAGTCTATAAGTTAATTTAGGTAGTATTGTCATTTAAAAATATATTGGTTAAAAAAAATATATTGGTGAGACCAGGCAATGAGCTTTGACTATCCTTCCAGTTATTTTCAATTTGGGGGATATATTATTGTAATCTTTTTCTAGACCTTTTATTTTTTGGGTCAGTTTTTACTAGTGACATTGGCTTATCATTATCTTCATTTGTTTTATCTCTTTATTTAATTGGCAATGTCTTTAAAGACAAAGTTTAAGTTTCTTACTTATCTGTAAGGAAAAACTTAATAAGGAATTTCAATATTTAGCTCTGAAGTAGAATCAGGGGAGTGCTTAGCATAGTGCTTGGCATAGAGAAGGAACTTAATGTTTATTGACTGATGTGGGTTTGAATCCCAGCTCTGCCATTTGCTACCCATATGAACTTGGGTTACTCCACTTCTCTAGGCTTCATTTCCTCATCTATAAAAATGAGGGGGTTCTATAAGATAGTCTCTAAAGTAACCTATAGGGTCAAATTATGATGATGGACAGCTAGGTGGCACAGTGGATAAAGCATTGACCCTGGATTCAGGAGGACCTGAGTTCAAATTCAGCCTCAAACACTTGGCACTAGCTTTATGACCCTGGGCAAGTCACTTAACCCTCATTGCCCTGCAAAAAAAAATTCTATGATGCTATAATCCTGAAACTTGTATGGTAAAAAAAAATAATCCTTTTATGTAATGAGAATCAATAACTTTCAGAAGGGCCATTATTTGTATGGTTGGATCAACATGAACTCTTTTCTGTATCTGCCATTTAAGAATTTATTTGAAATGGTAGATAATTCAGTTTTCACTTGTTGGTAGTATATCAATTTTGTGTTTTACATCAAAACTCCAGCTTAGTCAATAACTTTTGTGCATCATTGGCTAGACCACCATCATTAAGTTTGAAGTTCCATAACAGAGAAATACTAGTGCATCATCATATATATATATATATATATATAAACTATCTGGCATTTGATTTCTTGGGACCACAGAAAAGAAAAAGGTGGCTTCACATCCTAAACACAGGATTTAATCAATAAGTTAGGAAAGAATATTTGCTTATTCACTGGATTACTAATTTTAAGAAAGAACACTAGTAGCACATTTTAAAACTTTTATAATTTTTCAATTTGCTTAGGAAACCATAAGTCATACTTTTGTTCAAAACAAAGACAAAGCTTTTTTTAAATGAAAAAATAATAAATTGAAAATATTTTTTTCCGGTATGTAGGAAAATATGCTTTAATTAGAGTTCCAAATTTTTCTCCCTCCCTCCCTTTCCTCCCCCCTCCACAAGACTGCAACCAGGTTATATAGGTACAATCCACAAGTGTTCTTGTCATCAGCTCTTTCTATGGGGGTGAATAGTAAGCTTCCTCATTAGTCCCTTGGGATTGTCTTGGATCATTGTATTGCTGAGAGTAGTTAAGTCATTCACAATTGCTCATTGAACAATACTGCTGTCACTATGCACAATGTCCTCCCAGCTCTGCTCACTTCACTATACCTCGGTTCATGAGTCTTTCCAGGTTTTTCCAGGATCATCCTGTTTGTCATTTCCTATAGTACAAGACCATTTCACCAAAATCATATACCACAGCATCTTCTGTCATTCCTCGATTGATGGACATTCCCTTGATCCTCAATTCTTAGCCACCACAAAGAGTTGCTATAAATATTTTTTGTACAATTTTCCCCCTTTTTCTCTTTTTTATGATTACTATTAACTGTTTCCCTTCCATCCTATTCCCTTCCCCATGATTTTTATTCTATTATCCATCTTCTTTCATCCTATGCCTCTTCAAAAGGGACTTGTTTCTGTCTGTCCCCTCCCCCAATCTGCCCTTCCTCCTTTTGTCCCTCTCTCTTTATCCCCTTCTCCTCCTATTTTCCTCCAAGGTTAGAGAGATTACTCCACCCAATTGAGTGTATGTTATTCCCTCCTTGAGCCAATTCTGATGAGTGTTAGGCTCATTTACTGCACAGATTAAATAGATTACTCCACCCAGTTGGAGTAATCTAATCCCTCCTTGAGGCAACTCTGATGAGATTAAGGTCTTTGAGCCTTTTCTGATGAGTGTAAAATTCATTTACTGCCCTGTTCCTCCTCCATCTCTTCCCCCACTCCATAAACCTTTTCCTGATTCTTTCATGTAGGATTTCACCTCTGCCCTTTCCCCTCCTCCAGTGCATTCCCCTCACCCCTCAATTTAATGCTAAAGATGTCATCATGGGGCAGCTAGGTGACACAGTGGACAAAGCATCCACCCTGGACCCAGGGGGATCCCAGCCAAAACCCAGCTTGAGACACAAGACAGTCACCCACTGCAGTACCCCAGGTATGTCCCCCAACTCCAATTTTTTATGGTTATCTAGGGTTTTGTATTTGAAAGTCAAATTTGCCATTCAGTTTAGGTCTTTTCATCACAAATATCTGAAAGTCCTCTTTTTCATCAAAGTCCCATTTTTTCCTCTGAAAGTTCAGTTTTCCTGGGTAGGTGATTCTTGGTTGTAATCTCAATTCCTTTTTGCCTCTGGAATATCATATTCCATGCCCTCTGGTCCTTTAAGGTAGAAGCTGCTAGATCTTGTGCTATCCTGACTGGGGCTCCACAGTACTTGAATTCTTTCTTTTTGGCAGCTTGCAATCTTTTCTCCTTGACCTGGAGCTCTGGAATTTGGCTATAATATTGCTAGGAGTTTTCCTTTTGGGATCTCTTTTAGGAAGTGATCAGTGGATTCTTTCAATTTCTATTTTACCTTCTTCTTCTAGAATTTCAGGGCAATTTTCCCTGAGAATATCTTGGAAGATGGTGTCTAAGCTCTTTCCTTGATCATGGTTTTCAGGTAGACCAAAAATTTTCAAATAATCTCTCTTTGATCTATTTTCCACGTCAGCAGTTTTTCCCAGAAGATGTTTCACATTGCCCTCTCTCTCTCTCTCTCTCTCTTTTTTAAAATTTATTTGGATTTGCTTTATTGTGTTTTGGTTCCTCATAAAGTCACTGGCTTCTATTTGTTCAATCCTAATTCTTAGGCAATTATTTTCATCAGAGAGCTTTTCCATTTGGCTTTTCAAGCTGTTGACTTTTTTCTCATGTCTTTCCTACATCATCCTCATTTCTCTTTCCATTTTTTCCTCTACCTCTCTAACTTTATCTTCAAAGTCCTTTTTCAGTACCTCTATGGCCTGAGACCAATTTGTATTTTTCTTGGAAGCTTTAGATATAGGGGTCCTAACATTGACATCATTCTCTGAGGGTGCACCTTGATCTTCCTTGTCACTAAAGAAACTTTCTATGGTCCTCACCTTTTTCTGCCTTCTCATCTTGCTTTTATTTTACTTGGCTTTTAGCTCCTTAAAGTGGGGCACTGTTTCCAGGCTGCAGTATCCCAAGCTTCAGACGTCCCAGGTGGCATGATTGAAGGAGGATCAGGTTCTTCCCTCACCTGGCCTGTTCTCTGGTCCATAGATGACTCCAGACCAACTTGTTAATCAACCAGCTTTGTGTGTTGTGGTTTTCAGCTCTGATGAGCCTGTGCCCCTCCCCCACCTGGGCCATTGCTACTCAAGCCTACCTCCTGTTTCTCAGCAGGGATGTAAAATCCAAGTTCTGCCTTAGCACCAGCAAAGACCCCTGTAGTCTCCCCCCTGCCCAGGGCTCAGTCCACTCACCAGACTGTGAGCTTAGTTCCAGATGATACTGGTGTTTCAGCTGATTCAGAGGCTCAGGGGGTCTCCTTCCCTGGTGAAGACTTCCTGAGACTGGATCTGTGTCAGGGTGACTGTGGGGTTTGGCCCACCACCTGTATTAGCACAGCAGCTCCCTCCTTCTGACCTTCCAAGCCGTTCTTTGTTAGAAGATGATTTCAGCACATTCTTCTGTGAGTTTTGCTGCTCTGGGCATTTTTCTATGGCGTTATTTGGATGTTTTTTGGAGCGATAGTGTCATGAGTTTGGGAGCTCACTGCCTTTCCTCTGCCATCTTCGCTCCCAAATCAGTTATCGACAATAATTCTTGTATAACTTTTTCTACTATTTACCTCACAAGGTCATGGTGAGGAAGTTCTGTTGCAAACTTTAAAGTAGCATAGAAATGTGACTTACTAGTAAATGGTTGAGTGATAATAGTTCTAGGAATCTTTGAATAATGCATTCAGATTTTATATGCATGAGTTATTAAAAGCAGTAAATTTACAATTAGGGTTGGTGACAGCATACACGGTTCCCAATGCATGAACATGTTCCAGGTATTTCCCCCAATGGTACACTTATAATTACAAAGCTTTGTTAAATCATGTACCATTTGGTCCCGAGACATTCCCTTGGCTTCTGACATAAGTTTGAATTACCTAATTTGCAAGTAATTGAAATAATTTCCCTGAGATGCTAAGAGAAAAACTACCCTGAACCCCAGAAGGAATACCACTCCATGGCAAAATATTTTACCTTTTGAAATATTAAAGTAGTAGAAAATGAAAAATCTTTACTACTCCATTTGATTGCAAGGTTCTCAAGATCAAGCTCTAGCTCACTCTTTTCCTATGCCCAGAACTTGGTACAGTGCCTGGTATATAGTACATACTTAATAAGATTCATTGACTATGTCAGTAGCTACCTTATTCATAGGTCATATTTATGCCAAGCTTTATGGTTTCTAAAGCTTTTACTTCACAATAGCTCTGTCAGGTTCAAAGTACAAATATGATGCCCATTTTACAGATGAGAAAGTTAAAGCCTTATGGGGGCCATACAGCTAACTTATGGTATACATAACTGCCACTGGAATTCAAGTCTCATACTTAGTTGTTTAATGACGACGATGATAAAGATTATGATGACCAAAATATAACATTTTCTTCCATTTTAGAAGCATAATCCCTTATAAATATGGAAAATAAGTAACGTAAGAAGTAATGTTTCTCCCTACCAATCAAGAAATGCTATGTCAGAAAAAAGTAATTCAAATATCAATAAAATAACACAGAGCATAATTCTTCCAACTTATTTTTGTAAAAGACAAAAATAAGAATTGCTATATTTTCTTATTTTGATTTCAACCAAATACCTGGTAGACTTTCAGGAGAAAGAAGCATTTGGATATCTGGGAGAGAATGCCTTAGTTTGATTTGACTGACAAATATGGAGTTAAAATTTCTTGGGCTAAATTGCAATGACAATATAGGTTCGATGTTGAGCAGATTCTTCCTTCAATATTATTTTCATTTTAATATGAAGGAATTGATCCACGAAAGGAAAATCTTTCTTTCCAAAATCCAGCATATAAAAGAGATTGCATTTGGAACTGCCATTAAGAAAGATTGATTTCCATATTTATTATTTTTCTTTGTTCTCTTTTCTATTTTTCTAGCATAGAAATAATGGTGGTGACAGATGTTTAGATTAAATAATAGTATGTGTTTCAGGTGTGTCTCAAAGATTCAACCATTTATTTAAGGTTTACTGTTTAAGACCAAGAAGAGAAGGGATTTTGATATAAAGAAAAGTATAAATCGAATTTTTCTTTTAAAAATTGACTAACTTTTTACTGTTTCAGAGTATATTGTATTATACATATATATGCACAATGCATCTATAATATATACCTATATGCATATATATACACAAATATATTAATGTGTATGTATGTATATATGTATGTACCCTGGGCTTATCTGGGCATGCCCAGTTTCCTTCCCCTGTTCCTCTTCTTTTACCCCAGCTAGGAGAAATGGGCCTTGAAATATTTGTTTCAGTTCTGTGTTGTTTTTCCTACTCAGTTTTAGTTATTGGAAGTGATCCTCACATGATTCAAAGTTTGATCCATTATACCATTAGGTCCAGGATTGTAGAAGGGATGGTGCATCCAGTCAGCCTGATCCCAAGGGGACTTTTAAAGTTAGAATTGGGATTGTGTGTTATGGGAAAAGAGCTAACCTATGAAGTAAATCCTCCTCCCCTTCCCACAAACTGAGGTGGTGCAAAAATGTGTGTGTGTGTGTGGGTGTATGTGTGCGCGCATGCATACACACTTGCAAGCTGTGTGTAGGATTATACACCCATGCATTGGGAAAATAAGTTTGTATATTTGTGACTATAACTTTTTTATATTTAAAAAAATTATACCTTTTGAAGTAAGTATTTCTGTATAAAAACTAATCTGAGTGTTAGTAACTAAACTAAACTGGACTATAGGTCTGTATGCCATGTGATTGAGGAAACCATCTGTGGGAGTTAAGTCTTCCGCAGAGAGCCTAGACATTTCCCTTGTCCCTTTAAGGGTATTGGAGAACCCTGTGGAAGAAGTGAGACATAATCTATATAGGTTTAAGGCAGTGGGGGCCACAGTAGTATTCAGTGTTACACATACACTTCTGTCCTCACCTTCCATAAGTCATGGTCCCCTTTGAGAAACCACAACCACAACAACAAAACAACAACAAAACAATAACAATACCTCTTCTTCATTCCAGGAAAAGAGAATTGATAGCAAAATGTGGTCATTTTGGAAAGCATTGCAATTATTTTAGTGTCCAAAACATGTCTCTGAAATGAAGAAATGGATGCAAAGTATATTAGAAAGAAACAAATCCCTGACACTAATTAGGTCTGACTTTGAGCAAGACACACCTTCTAGGAACCTCATTTTTCTAACCTTTATAATGGGTAAAATATTACTTATCTGAAGAAAGTAGAAGTAGAACCTTGACACATACAATAACTACAACAATTAATAATGCTAAATTTAGACAAATATGCACAAAAGAAAAGGTTCAGAAGGGGACCAGGAAACACATAGAATGTTTTTATTACCTCTTATTAAAGCTGACATCCATATTTTCAGTAAATTGTAAAAAACGAAGCTTACCTCTTCATGCATTTTTTAAAGTATTTTTTAAAATTTATTTTTTTCCCGTTACATGTAAAGATAGTTCTCAACTTTTGGTCATACAAGCTTTCCAATTTCAGATCCTTCTCCCTCCCTCCCCTCCTTCCCCTCCCTCCCCCCTCCCCCAGACAGCAGGTAATCTGATATAGGCCATATATATATATATATATATATATATATATATATATATATATATATATATATATATATATATGTATATATATATATATGTATATGTATGTATATATATATACACACACATATATATGTATATAATAACATTACACATATTTCTGCATTAGCCATGTTATAAAAGAAAAATCAGAGCAATGAGGAAAAACCTCAAAATAGAAAAACAACAAAACAGCAACAAAAACAAAAGAAATAATACGGTTCATCCAGCATCTATACCCCACAGGTCTTTTTTTTTTTTCCCCTGGATTTGGAGATCCTCCTCCATCATGAGTTTCCTGGAACTCTTCTGTACCATTCCATTGGTGAGAAGAATACAGTCCATCACAGCAGATCAACACACAATGCTGATGACACTGTGTACAATGTTCTTCTTTTTCTGCTCATCTCACTCATCATCAGCCCACACAAGACCCTCCATGTTTCTCTGAACTAATCCTGCTCATCTTTTCTTACAGCACAATAGTATTCCATTACATTCATATATCACAACTTGTCCAGGAATTCCCCAATAGATGGGCATCCCCTCAACTTCCAATTCTTTGCCAGCACATAAAGAGCAGCTATAAATATTTTTGTACATGTGGGTCCTTTATGATCTCTTTGGGAAAAAGACCCAAAAGTGCTATTGCTGCATCAAAGGGTATGTACAGATTTATAGCCCTTTGGGCATAATTCCAAATTGCTCTCCAGAATGGTTGGATCAGTTCACAGCTCCACCAACAATGCATTAGTGTTCCAATTTTCCCACAGCTTCTCCAAAATTTATTATTTTCCTTTTTTGTCATTTTAGCCAATCTGATAGGTGTCAGGTGGTACCTCAGAGTTGTTTTTATTTGCATCTCTCTAATCATTAGAGATTTAGAGCATTTTTTCTTATAGGAATAGATAGCTTTTGTTTCTTCATCAGAAAACTGCCTGCTCATATCCTTTGACCATTTCTCAATTGGGTAATGACTTGGATTCTTGTAAATTTGAGTTAGTTCCCTATATATTTTTGAAATGAGGCCTTTATTAGAAGTACTGGCCATAAAAATTGTTTCCTAGCTTTCTGTCTCCCTTCTAATTTTGGATGCATTGCTTCTGTTTATACAAAACCTTTTTAATTTAATGTAATGAAAATCATCCATTTTGCATTTTATGATATTCTCTATCTCTTGTTTGGTCATAAACTGTTTTCCTTTCCAAAGATCTGAAAGGTAGACTTTTCCTTTCTCTCCTAGTTTACCTATGGTATCACCTCATGTCTATATCATGTATCCAATTTGACCTTATTTTAGTATAAGGTGTCAGATGTTGGTCTATGCCTAATTTCTGCCATACTATCTTCCAGTTTTCCCAGCAGTTTTGGTCAAATACTGAGTTCCTATCCCAGAAGCTGGAGTCTTTGGGTTTATCAAAACTAGTGTCATTTACTACTGTGTTTCCTGTGCCTAGCCTATTACATTGATCCTCCTCTCAATTTCTTATCCAGTAGCAGATAGTTTTGATGACTGCCACTTTATAGAAAGCTCCAGGTTTGTTACAGTTAACCCACCTTCCTGTGCATTTTTTTCATTATTTCCCTGGATATTCTTGATTTTTTGTTTTTCCAGATGAATTTTGTCATTTTTCTAGCTCAATAAAATAATTTTTAGGTAGTCTGATTGGTATGGCACTAAATAAGTAAATGAATTTAGGTGGAATTGTCATTTTTACTATATTAGGTCTGCCTATCCATGAGCTATTGATATCTTTCCAATTATTTAGATATGATTTGATTTTTATGAAAAGTTTTTGGTAATTGTGTTCATAGAGTTCCTGGGTTTGTCTTGGCAAGTAGACTCCCAAGGATTTTATATTATCTACCATTACTTTAAATGGAATTTCTCTTTCTATCTCTTGTTGCTGGACTTTGTTGGTCATGTATAGAAACGCTGATGATTTATGTGGATTTATTTTATATCCTGCTACTTTGCTAAAGTTGTTAATTGTTTCAAGTAACTTTTGAGTTGATTGTCTAAGATATTTTAAGTATACCATCATATCATCTGCAAAGAATGATAGTTTTGTTTCGTCCTTGCCTATTCTAATTCCTTTAATTCCTTTGTTTTCTCTGATTGCTAAAGCTAACATTTCTAGTACAATATTATATAATAGGGGTGATAATGGACATCCTTGTTTCACCCCTGATCTTATTGGGAAGGCTTCTAATTTATCTCCATTTCATATAATGCTTCCTGATGGTTTTAAGTAGATACTGTTTATTATTTTAAGGAAATCTCCACCTATTCCTCAGCTCTCTAGTGTTTTTATTAGGAATGGGTGCTGTATTCTGTCAAAAGCTTTCTCTGAATCTATTGAGATAATCATATGATTTTTTTTAGTTTTCTTACTGATGTGGTTGATTATGTTAATAGTTTTCCTAATGTTGAACCAGCCCTGCATTCCTGGTATAAATCCTACCTGGTCATAGTGTATTATCCTGGTGATCACTTGCTGTAATCTCCTTGCTAATATCTTATTAAGATTTTAGCATCAATATTCATTAGGGAAATTGGTTTATAATTTTCTTTCTCTGTTTTTGCTTTGCCTGGTTTTGGTATCACCACCATATCTGTATCATAAAACAAATTTGGTAGAACTCCTTCTTCAGCTATTTTTCCAAATAATTTGTATAATATTGGAATTGATTGTTCTTTAAATGTTTGGCAGAATTCACCTCTAAACCCATCTGGCCCTGGTGATTTTTTCTTAGGGAGTTCATTAATGGCTTGTTCAGTTTCTTTTTCTATTGTGGCCTTACTTAAGGACTTTATTTCCTCTTCATTTAACCTGGGCAGTTTTATTTTTGTAAATGTTCATCCATTTCATTTAGATTGTCAAATTTATTGGCATACAGTTGGGCAAAATAATTCCTAATTATTGATTTAATTTCCACTTCATTGGTGGTAACATCACCCTTTTCATTTTTGATACTGGTAATTTGGTTTTCTTCTTTCTTTTTTTTAAATCAAATTAACCAATATTTTGTGTATTGTATTGTTTTTTTCATAAAACCAGCTCTTAGTTTTATTGATTAATTCTGTAGTTTTCTTGCTTTCAGTCTTATTAATTTCTCCTTTAATTTTCAGGATCTCTAGTTTAGTATCTAATTGGGGATTTCTAATTTGTTCTTTTTCTAGCTTTTTAAGTTGCATGCCCAATTGGTTTCCAATTGATTTTCATTCTACTTTTCCATGGCTCTTTCTTATATGTAATTTTTATTGCATCATGATCTGAGAAGGATGCATCTACTATTTCTGCCTTTCTACATTTGACTATGATGTTTTTGTGCCCTAATACATGGTCAATTTTTGAAAATGTGCCATGTACTGCTGAGAAAAAGGTATATTCCTTTCTATCCCCATTCAATTTTCTCCAGACATCTACCATGTCTAACTTTTCTAGTAATCTATTCACCTTTTTCACTTCTTTCTTATTTATTTTGTGGCTAGATTTATCTAATTCTGAGAGGAGGAGATTCAGATCCCCCCACTAGTATAATATTACTGTCTAATTCCTCTTGTAACTCATTTAACTTCTCCTCTAAGAATTTGGATGCTATACCACTTGGCACATACCCCGCCCCCATAGACTCCCTTTGTAACCCCTTAATTTTCTTTGTATCATCACATCAAAGAAAATTTATATTTATACCCTCTGTGTAAAGTCCTTCTCTCTGCACATATATTTACAATTCTTAAGAGTTATGAGTATTAGCTTCCTGTGTAGTGTAACGATTGGAATGACGCCACCTCCAGCCACCTGCTGGAGACTTACTGTAGAAAACCTGCACCATGAGGTGAATATCTCTGAGGGCAAGACCATGCGTCTTTTCTTTGGCATCAGGAAGTGATGTTTGCTGGTGTGAGGAAGAAGGGGGAGCCAGGTGCTCTGACTCTATTTTCCTGGGGACTCAGGCAGAGAGCGGAGCTAGAAATGTGCTCTCCCTTTAATAGATAGATGAATGTAGGCCTTTCTCTCTCTCTTTACCAAATTCTTATTCTCCTTAATAAATGCTTAAAAGTCTAACTCTTGCTAAAGCTTATAATTTATTGATGACCACTCATTAGATATTTTAGACAGTTTAGCTAAAATTTTAGTCCTTAACAGAAGGGATGTAAACAGTTTAACCTAATTGAGTAACTTTTTTCCCCTTTGTTTACCTTTTTAAACTTCTCTTGAGTCTTGTATTTTAAGATCAAATTTTCTATTCAGTTCTGGTCTTTTCATCAGGAAACCTTGAAAGTCCCCAATGTCATTGAATGTCTATCTTTTCCCCTAAAGGAGAATGATCAGTTTTGCTGTGTAATAGATTCTTGGCTGCAATACAAGCTCCTTTGCCTTCCAGAATATCATATTCCAAGCCTTGTGGTTCTTTAATGGTGAAGCTGCCAGGTCCTGAGTAATCCTGACTGTGGCTCCATGATATTTAAATTGCTTCTTTCTGACTGCTTGGAGTATATTCTCCTTCACCTGATAATTCTGGAATTTGGCTACAATATTCCTTGGAGTTTTCCTTTTGGGGTCTCTTTCAGGAGGTGATCAGTGGATTCTTTCAATGATGATTTTATCCCCTGATTCTATAATATCAGGGTAGTTCTCCTTAATAATTTCCTGGAATATGGTGTCTAGATTTTTTTTCTGATCATGGCTTTCAGGTAGTCCAATGATTCTCAAATTGTCTCTCCTGGATCTGTTTTCCAGATCAGTTGTCTTTCCAATGAGGTATTTCACATTTTCTTCTATTTTTTCATTCTTTTGATTCTGCTTGAGTGATTCCTTGTGTCTCATGGATTCCTTATCTTCCAACTGTCCAATTTTAATTTTTAAAGCATTATTTTCTTCAATGAGATTATACACCTTTTTTTTCCATTTGGCCAAATGAATTTTTTAAGGCATTGTTTTTTTCAGTGAAATTATGCACCTTTTTTTCCATTTGGCCAAATGAAATTTTTAAGGAATTGTTTTCTAAAGTCAATCTTTGTGCTTCCTTTTCCAAACTGCTGATTCTTTTTTCATAGTTTTCTTGTTTTGCTTTCATTTCTCTCCCCATTTTTTCTTCTACCTCTCTCAATTGATTTTTAACTTCCTTTTTGAGTTCTTCCAGGAAGGCTTTTTGTTCTTGAGACCAATTCACCTTTCCTTGTGAGGCTTCGCATGTAGGCAATTTGAGGGTATTGTCCTCATCTGACTTTGTATTTGCTTCTTCCCTGTTGATACATAAGCTCTCAATGGAGAGAGCTCATTTTTGCTTCTTACTCATTATTGCAGCTTATTTATTTATTTTTTAAGTTGAGGTCTGCTCTGGGGGCACTAGGGTCCCTATTTTGGGCTTCTTGTGTAGGGGTATAGGTGCTGTGTCACCGGTTTTGCTTGAGGTCTGTTGGCTATAGAAGTTGAATTTGAGAGAATGACTTAGGTGTAGGCCTACAGTGACACTTCCTGCCCGAGTCCAGCAGTGTCCCAAGACCAACCCAAGCACCTTCCTGCTAAGTCTTCCTGTGTCCAGAAGCCAGCTGTAGGAACTGAGTCAGATAAAGGAATCTCTAGCCATTCAGGGTGGGTCTAATACTCCCAACCTGAGGCAAACAGAACTTGAACCTAATCCAATAGAACTGAAATTGGGTGTGCCTTCCCAAAGCTCTGGGATAGAGAAATCCAACTAGAGAAAACAAACTAAGGGCATTCAGTGTAGACCACCCAATACACTAGTGGCCAAAGCCCCTAGATAAAATTCTTCTAGAATATTTGCAGAAGGTTGGATATCCTGCATTGTAGGGCCATGGAAGGAATGTATAGCTGGGCAAGGTGCTAGAATCCAGTGACGAGAGGGAGCCCCTACACAGAAATCTAGCTCTAAAGTCCTTCAAAGGAGTGCCCTAGTATGGGCCACTATTAGCTAAAGGAAAAAATGCTTATCTCTAAAGAACTTCCTCAACAAAAGAAAGAACAAATTAATAAATGGACATAGAGTTTTAAAAAGTGAACAAATTAAACATTCTTAGTTAAATTACTGCCAAAATTCCTTTTTAGGAATTAATGAAAATGAGAACAAAAAAAAAACCCAAACTTGAAATCATTATAAAATTTTAAATTGATAATTTCATTAAAAACAGGAAAATTAAATTATTTATAATCAAAAACTAAAATGGAGATGTCATGATTGAAGCAAATATAAAGGAAATTACCAGAAACTATTTTGCACAATTTTATGGTAACAAAACTGATAACTTAAAGGAAATAGATGAAAAACTGCATTACCCTTTGGTCCAGCAATACCACTGCTAGGTTTATATCCCCAAGACATCCCCCAAAAGAGAAAAAGACCTATTTGTATAAAAATATTTATAGCAGCTCTTTTTGTGGTGACAAAGTATTAGAAATCAAAGGAATGCCCATCAATTGAGGAATGGCTGAACAAGTTCTGTTATATTATTATAATTCAATATTATTGTGCTAAAAGAAATGAGAAGCAGGATGATTTCAGAAAGACCTGGAAAGACTTATATGAATTGAAGTATAGTGAAGTGAGTAGAACCAGGAGAACATTGTGCACAGTGATCTCTACTATTTTTAGACATACTACTAGAAATAGCAATGAAAAAAGAAACAGAAATTGAAAGAATCATAAGCATAGAGGAAATAAAATTATTTCTTTTTCTAAATGATATGAAGAAAGAGGAGGAAAAGAAGAGGAAGAGGAGAAGAAGGAAGAAGGAGGAGGAGGAGGAGGAAAGATAAGGAGGAGGAGAAAAGAGGATGGTGGGGGGAGGGAGGCAGCAATATTTTTATCTCTAAGGAGAGAAGAGGAAAAAGGAAGCAGATAGGTAGAGCCAGAAATTTGACCATCTGGTAACTGGAAAAGTGCAAGTTTCCTCCATTCATTGTATCATGCATCATGTGATTGGGATGTCTTAGAATGGGTTTTTTTGAAATTTAAAATGAGACCAGAACATATTGTTGCAAGTGCTACATGATGAATGAATCTAGTCAGTTGGCACATTCCTGTGTTGAGTAGTCTGACAAGGCTGTGGCTGCAAAAAGCCTGTAAAAAAAATACCCCTTCTCCCTGCCCTCCCCCACAGTGTTGATCCTTATTGCAAACATGACTTATGAAATGAATGTGTTGAATATAATGTCCACTGTCTAACTCTTTTAACATCACTAAAAATTGAGTGGGAGGTAGGTGCTCTTCAGAGGATCCCTCATTTTCCAAAATGTGTCACTCATCACCTTTTAGGATAAAAAATGCTGGGGACTCTGTATTTCAGAATAAACAATTTCAGAATAACAACCTGTGGTTAACATTATGTGCCTTGCTTGTACCAACAATGTAGAAGTTGTCCTTTAATCAGTTTGTAAACATGTGTTCTGAAAATTTCCATCAAAATGACAGGTTGGTTGTGCAATTTTGTAAGTCAAACACTACATATTATAATCATAATGTGCTGCAGGACAGATGTCTTTAGTCCTCTGCAGACTTATGTTTCTTGTCAACACTAGTGATAATAAAGCATTCTCATCAAGCAAAAATGATACTGTGACTATTAGAATTATTATGTCCTCTGCCCAGAAATATTATGTCCTTACCCTGAAATTTTTACTCTTTACCCTTATAGATTGCCATCCCAGCCCCACTTTCTAGGTCCACCACTCTTATATTCCACCAACTCAACTCTCAATGTGTCCAACCCAAATCCAAACCTCTACCAATATATCCTATGTCCATAAAACAGGTAAAATTCCCTCCCTAAACTCTTTCTAACTTTGACCCAAGAAAAGAAATAAAAATATAACACAGACCTTATGTGAAGATGTATTTACACACACACACATTTAAAACAAAATGCCTTTATTTACAATGTGATCCAAACTTTTCCATTGGGTTTTCAGAAGTTATCCACAATTTAAATAGTTTTAAATAGTTATCTCTTCTTTGAGACTTTGGGTGGTGGAACTCAACAGAAATGCCACAAGGAAGTGATGTCTAAGTCCCAATTGTTCCCTGTAGTGTCCCCACTGAAAATTATAGTATATTCAGTTCTGTTGGGCCTCTCATAAAAACAGGTCACCCCTTTGAAAGGCATTTGGCTGAGCTGGGCTGGTAGAAAAGTTAACAAAGTGAACTGTGCTAGAAC
Source organism: Dromiciops gliroides (assembly GCF_019393635.1). Taxonomy (NCBI): domain Eukaryota; kingdom Metazoa; phylum Chordata; class Mammalia; order Microbiotheria; family Microbiotheriidae; genus Dromiciops; species Dromiciops gliroides. The sequence continues at coordinate 251,900,363 of NC_057862.1, forward strand.
CCCAGCCAATGTACCTCACCCAGTCCCCTAACTTGTACACCAATAACCCCAGCTTAGTTCATGATGTGACATTTTTTTGCTACTGCAATTTACTCAGCAGCAGTACTATGGGTTTTCTCCACCCTCTATTGAGGTTTACATTACCTAAGGTTCCCTGTGCAATGCTGTCCCATCCTTATCCTCTATGGGGAGTTTAGGCAACTGCACAGTGTTATCCCTCTCAGATAGAAATATCCTCCCTTTCTGGTACACTCCTCAGTACATATGCTAAAATATCCTTGTCAAATATGTCTTGGAGGCCATCTACTTACCATATGTTGGAAAATAAGCCTTGCAGTTGTAGAACAGTTGACATTCCCTGTAGCACCAAACAATAATCTTAGGAACATGTAAGAATATATTACAGCCATTTTCTCTTCACCATGGGGTTAGTGTACCAGAATCAGTTACAGAAAGTCAATGCTTATTCCAAAGCTTGTTGTAGAGATTGCATCAGCCATGCATGCTCAAAAGAGTTGAGACTATTGGCTATTACCAGTTGTCTCCTTTAAAAGGAGAATTTCTCATTCTCAGGATTTATGCTCACTGATCTTTGCTCAGAAAAGGAACTAGAAAGTTAGCAAAACTTGTAGGTTGAGAATGTCCTGTCTCCTGGTAAGCTTAGAATATTCTCCATACACTTCTCTTGCCTTCCCTTTCAATTTGCCACCTGGAATTCCTATTCTATAATGAATAAACTTCCCCTTATTTTGAACCTTTTCCTCTCATCCTTCTTCTTTCTCACTAAAATTTAGTTCTCAGTGAATGCTGCATCCCTGATTATGCTTTCGAATACTGTCAGCACCTTCAGCCACACCTTGCACTCAAGTACTGGGTCAGAATACTCCTTACATCACATGCCAGTTCCAATTTCTCCCTTAGAACAGCCTCCTTTGAAGTTTACTTTTCAGTATATGCTAAAAATAATGTTCAGTCTATATAGATCATAGCTGATGTTAACTGGACCCCAGATCATTCTCCATCCTTTCTAAGGGAATTCAATACCTGACTGCTGTTTTCTCTTTCAACATCTGCCTTTATTTTAGGGAAACTTTTAAATTTCCTCTTCTGTTAATACAGGCAGTTTATATTTTTGTGAATATTCATCCATTTCATTTAGATTGTCAAATTTATTGGAATACAGTTGAATAAAATAGCTCTTAGTTATTGCTTTAATTTCTACTTCATTGGTGGTGAATTCACCATTTAGATTTTTGATACTGGTAATTTGTGATGGAGGAGGCTAAAAGGGTTAACAGATATCCTATCAATAGTAGCTATCAATATTACCTAAAAGGATTAACAGAGAAAGAGGTTTGTGTTCTTACAGTAACCAAGAGGGTTCAATCCCTATCAACCCTTACTATCAACAGAGACAGTAACTAGGGACCATTAACTATTTTTTTTTTTTGCCAGGCAATGAGGGTTAAGTGAGTTGCTCAGGGTCATACAGCTAGTAAGTGTCAAGTGTCTGAGGCTGGATTTGAACTCAGGTACTCCTGAATTCAAGGCCAGTGCTCTATCCACTGAGCCACCTAGCCGCCCTGACCATTAACTATTAATAGTCATTAATATTCCTAGATGACAGGAAACCTAGAAACCAGATCTTAAGTAAAGAGATACTATCAACACAGAGACACTCTGAGATGGACAAGTCCTTGAGAACATTCGCAGAAAAGGTCAAATTTTTCCTTAAGTTCACCTTGTGATGTGTAAACTCCAAAAACACACCTCCAAGGAAAAAGGTACCCACTTCGGGGGTTGACTTAGGACCCCAGGAAGTCCAAATTAGTATAAGACCTTCCATGAACCTCCCATAAGGAGGAGACTAAGATAATGAGGAGATAAGCCACTTTTTCTAACTATAAATATAACCATTTTCATCCTCCTATTCAGGTCACCTCCCTGGTATTCTCCCTGTGGTCACTCATAGTATTGCAACAAAACTTGGGAAACAGTCACTGAGTCTTGCTATTCTTTGGGACACCTCATGCTCAATTTGATCCATTAATCCACCCTCCCACATCAATTTGGTTTTCTTCTTTCTTTTTTTAAAAATCAAATTAACAAAAGGTTTATCTATTTTATTTTTTCATAAAACCAGCTCTTAATTTTATTGATTAATTCTATAGTTTTCTTTTAATTTTATTAATCTCTCTTTTAATTTTCAGGATTTCTAATTTAGTATTTAATTGGGGATTTTTATTTTGTTCTTTTTCTAGGTTTTTTAGTTGCATGCCCAATTCATTGATCTCCTCTTTCTCTACTTTATTCATGTAAGAATTTAGAGATATAAAATTTCTCCTAAGAACTACTTTTACTTCATCCTATAGGTTTTGGTATATTGTCTCATTATTGTCATTATCTTAGATGAAGTTATTGATTGTTTCTATGATTTGTTGTTTGACCCACTCATTCTTTAGGATGAGATGATTTAGTTTCCCATTAATTTCAATTTATCTTTCCATGGCTTTTTATTACATGTAATTTTTATTTCATGATGATCTGAGAAGGATGAATTTACTATTTCTGCCTTTCTACATTTGACTGTGAGATTTTTGTGTCCTAAAACATGGTCAATTTTTGAGTATATTCCATGTACTGCTGAGAAAAAGGTCTATTCCTTTCTATCCCCATTCAATTTTCTATTGACGTCTATCATATCTAACTTTTCTAAAATTCTATTTACCTCTTTAACTTCTTTCTTATTTATTTTGTTAGATTTATCTAGTTCTGAGAGAAAGTTCAGATACTCCACTAGTTTAGTTTTTCTGTCTATTTCCTTTTGTAATTCATTTGACTTCTCTAAGAATTGGGATGCTATACCACTTGGTGCCTATATGTTCAGTATTGATATAACTTCATTTTCTATCATACCTTTTCGCAAGATACAGTTTCTTCCCTTATCTCTTTTAATTTGATCTAATTTTGCTTTTGCTTTGTCTGAGATAAGGATTACTACCCCTGCTTTTTTTACTTTAGCTGAAGATAATATATTCTGCTCCAGCCTTTTACCTTTATGCTGTGTGTATCTCTCTGCTTCAAATGTGTTTCTTGTGAACAACATATTGTAGGATTCTGTTTTTTAATCCACTTTGTTATTTGCGTCCATTTTATGTGAGAGTTTATCCCATTCATATTCACAGTTATGATTACTATTTCCCTCCATCATATTTTCCCCTTTTGTACATTTTTTACCTCTTTCCCCTTATTCCTCCCCATCAATGTTTTGCTTCTGACCCCTGCTTCCCCCAATCTGCACTCCCTTTTAGCAACCCCCCTTCATTTTCTTTCCCCTTTCCTACCCTGCTTCTGCCCTCCCTTCAGTACTACCTTTTCCCCCTTACCATTTTACTTCCTTAAAGAGTAAGCTAAGTCTCTTTATCCAAATGTGTGTATATGTTATTCCCTCCATGAACCAAATCTGATGAAAGTAAGGCTAAAACAATGCTCAACCCTCCCTTCTTTCTCTCTATTATAATAGGTTTTTTGTGCTCTTCATATGAGGTAATTAACCCCATTTCACCCTTCCTTCCCTCTCCTCCCTTTATTCTCCTTTTATTCTGTTAGGGGAACTTTTTAAGTTTTTTTTTCAAATACTTTTATCTCCCAGTTCCTCAAAAACTTTAATCCCATAATCAGTATATTCTTCAACTTTACCTACACTGTGTGAAAAAGATTGTCACAATCTAGATGTCATCATTATTCCTGTGTTCTTCCTTGATGAACAATTCTGGTATTCTTCTATCTGATCTTAATCTGTAGTGATTCCATCTCTATGTATCACCCTCCTAAATATATTCTTCTCCTTTATTGTAACTTCCAATTTATTTACCATTCAATAATCTTTCAAGTTATTGTCTCTGACTAGATGCCCTCTGGGGATCCCTTTCTACTCTGAGATTGTGATTCTATGAAAAATAATCCCAATAGGAGAGTCTGAGAAGGCCAGTGTGTGAAATCAACCCACAGGATAGAGGTGAACCTAATAATATCTCTCAAGAAGTTGATTCCTATTCCAATAGGAACTGGGGTTTAGATTAGAGAATACTTTCAACTCTGAGATTCTATGACTATAATAGGTCAGCGATGTTCTGCCACCTATTCTTGAATAACCATATCAAACTTGGAGATTTGATGGGAAGTGAGAAAGCTGAAAGGCTTTGCAGGACAATTCTTTCCCAAAGGACAGGGTTTAGGCAATTTTTCAGAGGGTACTAAAATGAGGTTATAGGTTTCACTCAGATACATACACACATACATACTAATATATACATATACCCACGAAAATTTTTGTAGGGAAAAGTGTGGTCTATATTCAGAACAATATGGCAGATTCACACAAATTATCTTACTTGAGCATCACATCTGGGAGATAGGATGGCTTGGTCCACTATTTTCTATTGGAGGATATTGGTATTTAGTGAACATAAGTGATTTTCTTGAAGTCATACAACTAGCAATTGACAGAAGTAGAATCAGAACCCAGATTTTCAGATTCCAAACATAGAGTCTATACAGGTCACATTCCTTTCCTCAGATTTTGTTTTATTGGAGTTAGTTTGCTGGTTCTCATTGTGGCTTTGATTTTGGCTATTTTCTTTTTATGAAAGATGATATAGATAGCTATGGAGAGAATAAAAATATAGATTAATCTAATACATCATTCAGCTTTCAAATCATCTGCTTTTTTGCATTTTATTGTTTGAACACTGTAGTGATACCTATATTAATGGATTCTTTGGAAAGTACCTTGTTAAGGGGTAAAATTCTAGCTAGTCTGTCTAAAATATTTAATGAGTGGTAGCCAATAAATTATAAGCTTTAGCAAGAGTTAGACTTTTAAGCATTTATTAAGGAGAATAAGAATTTGGTAAAGAGAGAGAAAGGCCTAGATTCCTATCTATTAAAGGGAGAGCACATTTCTAGCTCCGCTCTCCACCCGAGTCCAGAGGAAAAAGCGCGAGACTGAGCGCCAGTCTCTTCCTTCCTCCTCCCACTAGCCCGCGTCACTTCCTGACTCCTGGTCTTGCCCTCAAAGACCTTCCCTTCATGGGCAGAACTCTTCTACAGTAAGTATCCAGCAGGTGGCGTTATTCCAATCGTTACAGTCCCCCCTGTTGTTCCTCAAGAAACAAAATGTTTCCTTGACGGAACAGTAAAAAGAATATAATAACTATTGCTAACTAATAATATGTGAACAACAATATAGAAAAGGAAGAGAGGAAAGTTTTGTCCAGAGGGGCGATTTTTTTTTTGTCCTCATGAACCGACGCTTTGACATTGGTCTTGCAAAGGGAGGGCCTCTGCAGAGAATACATGTTACAGATGGTGTATATTATAACAGAAAGAGAAAAGAGAAAAAACAACAACAACAAAAACAAAACAAAACTGTTCATTTAAAGTCTCTGAAATTCTTTTTTCAGATGTCCTCTAGGTATAGTCGTAGAATGGAAGTCTCTTCAGGGGTTGATGTGTGGATGCTGGTAATCAGCCAGGAAAATTTCCTACAAAATTGAGCTTAACACAACTTTAAAATAGCTTTGTCAATAATCAAATCAAACAATGAAAGTTCTCAAAAACATGTCTAAGGGAATTCAGAATCTTAGTTGTTACACATGAAACATATAATAAAACAAAAATTGAAACATCCTTTAAAATTATATATTACTATAGTCCCCCCTTTTGGAGGGTAATTGAGAAGACAATTGCTGCAATATTAATTTTTTTAAAATAATTTTTATCTTTGTTTCATCACCTTTTGCATCATCTGCCTAATTATCCTCATGCCATTATGAGAAATTACAAATCTAATATAATTGGTAACAGATGTCAAGGCCAAATTCAACACTGTTATTTATCATGACATCTGAGATAATTATGGGGGTTACCATAAAAGAACAGAGAAATGATGGGATATGAGCATTCCCACACTTGAGCAATATATACTGTCCATGCAGTATGCCAGGCTTAAAATAGGTGGATGGAATATATGTCCATGCCACCGAACATATTGGAGGAAACTGAGTCAGACTTAATCAGATGCATGGGATTGAGATGTCCATGGCATCAGGCATATAGGAGGGAGCATAGAAGCCAGGTGTAGGAGTGAGATGGGTGGGATGAATACTTCCAGCCATCTGTACAATATTGTGGGGAAAAATAAAATAAAATATTAAACCAAGAGAATCCAACCTCAACATTTGTCAAAAGCCGTTCCCTCGGCCATACCTTGACTTCATGCATGTCTCCCCTCATGTGACAGTTCAGTGTCTGCTCTTGCATGTATTCCTCTTGTGATTGGATGGCATCTTGGCCAACTGGCATCTGATAACTCAGAATAAAGGCAATTAATATCTTAAATGATAAGTTCCCATAATCCAAGTCTCATATGGATTTAAAAATTGAGGATAATAAATGATTGCAAAAAATGTGAATACATCTTGACTCAGAACACAATATATAATTATGCAACAATTTCAAATAATACCCCTTTTTTTAACTTAGTATACAATTACTTTTTTGAAAAATCTGAACATATTTAAATACAAGTTAAAGCACAACACAATCTCAAAGAAAACTTTTACAAATGTTCCCCTCTTTTTTTTTTTTTGGAATATGCTTATCAAAAATAATACTTCTAGAATCAATTTACACTTGCCATGGCAAACAATTTGCCAGGGAAATGCTTTAAAGAGTTGGATCAAATAATCAGTTGAGAAAAAATAACAAAAACAAACAACTCAGAATATGGGAGCACAATACTCCTAGAATTAACATTGTATAATAAAATCAAAACCATCTTGCAATGTTTCAAAATTAGATAGACAAATGAATAGAAGAAAATACACATGGAACAATAAAATACAGTGAAATTCAAACTAAGGAAATCTAAATGAATATGAACTTAATATCAATAAGAGTATTATAAAATATAAACTTGATCACATGACTATAAAAAGCTTTTACAAATATTCTCCTTGTTTTAGAAACTAAGTATAAGACACAATCTCAAAAGCATGAAAATCTCTATGAAAATAAACCCATACCATTAATTTCAAAATGTATATATAATAGCATAGAAATCCTATGTAACCTCTGAACTGATACTATTACTCTGAGTGAATTCAGAACACTTTTGATTCCGGTATCTAAAATCCCCAATACTCATATCAGTACCTTGCTGCTTACTTCTACATTTCTGTAAAATATATACCCTTCCATGGCAAAAGAAGCAGAGTCTTGAACTATGTTGATTGTCATTCTTATTCATCTTAAGTTTTTCTTCTTTAACCCCTCTATATTGTCTGTCGGGCTTTTCACCATACAAATGCTTCATAAGATTACTAATTAAAGACAAAAGCAGGTTAGCAAAATTATGAACAAAACGAGCATATCTGGAATTTAAAGAGTTTTCTAAGATTGTCTCAAAAGCACAGCCAGGCTGGGGAAGGGCTGAGCCTGAAGCTGCAAATGTAGTTAGAGAAAGTTGCGCATGAGCATTAGATCTCTGGACTTCCCAGGCAGGGGAAGCAATGGGCTTGGCCATGGGAGGAGTAGAGGGTGGGGTCTGGGGAGGAGGGGAGGGACCAGTGCAATTTGAATCAGACTTGATTTTGAACTCAGGCCTGGATTCCTCTTCCCCCACTTTGCCTCCAGGTGCTAGGGGATTAAAAGCTTCTAGAGGGTGGGTCATTGCCTCCAGGCATGCAAAATTAAAGCAACAATTACTGTTAGAACTGGGAAAAGCTGCGGGAATCTCTTCAGGTTTCTCTGAAAAGGCATGGTTGGGAGAGGGAGAGATATTTCCTTGTGTGAGTAAGTTGCTGGCTCTTTTAACAAAAATAAAAAGAAAAATAGAAAATCCACAAAAACAAAGCATTAACATGATCTTATCTCCCATTTGTCTGGTTAAACAGACTAAAATCAAAAATAGGGTAATTAGGGAGTTTAAAAGGTCCATTCGAAAAAAATTTAAAGGGAAAACACCTGGCAATTCAGCAGTACTTCAGATTTAAAGGGTTAGGGTAGGGGAAATTTCTTACCCAACCGAAAGATCAGAAGTGAGGTTCAGCTTTCCTCTTCGTGGTCAGCCATCTGTTAAGGGGTAAAATTCTAGCTAGTCTGTCTAAAATATTTAATGAGTGGTCGCCAATAAATTATAAGCTTTAGCAAGAGTTAGACTTTTAAGCATTTATTAAGGAGAATAAGAATTTGGTAAAGAGAGAGAAAGGCCTAGATTCCTATCTATTAAAGGGAGAGCACATTTCTAGCTCCGCTCTCCACCCGAGTCCAGAGGAAAAAGCGCGAGACTGAGCGCCAGTCTCTTCCTTCCTCCTCCCACTAGCCCGCGTCACTTCCTGACTCCTGGTCTTGCCCTCAAAGACCTTCCCTTCATGGGCAGAACTCTTCTACAGTAAGTATCCAGCAGGTGGCGTTATTCCAATCGTTACAACCTTTATAAAAGTCTACCATGTTAGATTATTTTTAGCAGTCTAAGAACTTCAGGGTGGGATGAGGGCTGTGAGGATGAGGTTAACTAAAGTTTTTGGGTCCTCTAATGTGCTTTATTCTATTCAAGAACAGAGATTGAGGACACCTAGTTACTATCCTCTAGTTAAGTTAGGGAAGGTCTAGAAATTTGTCATTCTTTCTGACCCTTTTGTACTCCTTCCTATTCCTTTTCTTGTTACTTTGGAATCACAGATTCAAAGGAAACTTCAACAGATCCTCTCTTTTGACAGATGAAGAAACAGGCTTTGAGAAGCTCACAATATCATAATGAATTATTGATAGCAATGTGACAAGAATCCAGATGTTCTGACTCTAACTCTTAAGATCTTTTATGACATTTATATTTTTATCTCCCTCTTTCACTCTCCCATTTTCTCCTCTTCTTTTATTATTTCTTCCTCTCTTTACATTTTCCCTTCACCTCTAAGGTGCTGGATTGGGGGATGTGTCTATCTATATCTATATCTATATCCATATTCATATATAGATATAGATAGATGCAAAAGATATAAAAATAACCTATATTGAACTGAATGGTCTAGAAGCTATAGGTACAAATAAGTCTTTTCAAATTGGCTAAGGTAGATTCTAGAAATTATAGACTCTTCCACTTGAAGTTTATCTCTGGAAAAGAAAAGCTAACATGAAAGAACCAATTCAGGGCACATAGGATCTGGGGAACTGAGTCTGCTTCTTCTCCTTGAAGCGTCCAACAGTACTAGACCCAGGCATGCAGTTTTAGCTAAGTGCAGTGCTAGGGGAGTTTGGCTTCTAATGAGAGGAGGATGACAATCCATTTTCACCTACTCATCAATTTATAAAATCCCTCCACCAGAGCCTGAAGACATATTCAAAGTGTAGATTTACATTTCATATACAGAATTTCCCCAAAGGAGTAAAGTAAAAAGTTGTACAATGTACAATACAAATCAGGTATTAGACAGGTAATAATTTGTTAAACCCAAAAGAAATGTGAAACATGAAAGATTCTCTGAAGCACACCTACACAGCAGAACCTCTAACTAGAAACCTGGACAGGTGGTTGATACCTAAATTTTTAAAAAATTTATTTTATTTTAAGTTTATGTAATAAAACAAGATTTCAATAAAGTATAATAAAAAGATGACTACATGTGAAACTTCAAATCTATTATGTACAACTTGCTATTCCTTTTAAGTAGATAAAAAGGTTATCATGTAAATAATACACCTGGCCAGGTGGTTGATACTTAAAAACCATCTCAATATAAATCAGTTTGCCAAGACTGCTAATTAGACATTTAATCTTCATCTCAATTCTACACTGTCCAAAATACTTCTGATACATATCTACTTCTAAAACACTCCAGGACTGGGACAATCTCTTTCTTGGTGGTTATCTTTTCCAAAGAAGAAAGTTCCAGTGCTTCTGTTCAGTTATACTCATTGAATCCAGGCATTCTGTACCTCTCAATTTTACAAGGCTTCATTTAAGCCTATATATACCCACCTGGATGTTAAATGTTCAGTGCTACATTTTCAAAAAAGGAAATATAAATTGAAAAAAAAAGTCATTGACCTTGCACAAACTTGCCTAGTAGACTCCCTACACTACCCCCTCATGGTCAATCTGGAGATAGAACTCAGAGAATGTAAATCCTACCAAAGTGTGGTGTTCATGATTGTCTGCAACATTCAATATCCTAGATGAATTTTTCTCTTATTGCAGGAGACAGATCCAATATACATTTTATCAGCAACAAGACCATAAACCCTGGTAACTTTTGTCTCCAGCCCAGCATTCTGCTGCTCACCTTCTGTGTTAGGAAACAAAGAGCTCAAAGACTCTTTATTCCGGTTTAGGAAATTTTAAAATTTTGCTTATTACTGTCTTTAGTTTTTGTGACAAACTTATGGACAAAACTGGAATAAAATAATGAGAAAACTTATTATGACCAGTCCATTTTGCCTCCATTAGTCCTTTTAAATTACATTTTACATTATCAGTAGGAAATAAGGGCATAAGAAAAGACTATTTGCCAACAAAAACAACTGGCTGTTTTTAGGTGATAAATGTTTCTTGTCAAAAGAAACATTTAGCTTTATAAAAGAATGCCACAATAAATTATTCATTAAGAATAACAGCATATCCAAGCATAGGAACAATTGCATTTTCCTTAGAGTAGCAGTTATGTGCTTAATTTAATACAGGAAATCAGTACTGGGTATTTTTGTATTTAATTAAGAATTTTTGATCATCAAAAGCCTTCTCAGTCCAATGTGTTCACATCTTATGATATTTCAAATATGACTTTTAACTAATACTTTTTGGAATCACCAATAGCCTGGCTAACCCCAAAATTAAAGGGTCTTTTAAGACTTCCTTGCCGATACAACTTTCCTGAAGTATATATTGACTTTATGTGACTGAGTTGAAAGAACAACAAAGTTTTAAATTTCATATACACATACACATGTATAGAGAGAGTTGGGCAGGGGGTAATTTAATTATTTAATTATTCATCTGCAAAGTAATTTAAAACTGTTGAATTAGTAGTGCAGTATTTTAATAGAAAATAAAAACAAAACTGGGAACCATAGTTCATATTCAACATTGAAACTAGAGAATTACTTCAAACACTTGTTCAGCTCATCAGTGAAAACATTTTCCAAAGTTTTCTGAACTTTTCTTTTATCAACATACCTATGACATACCTATATCCTCCTTCATGAAGGTTTTTCCTAACCAACCTTCATTTTATGATATGATTTTTCCAAAATAATTCATCCACTTTGAAAAATCAGGTCCATAGGTAAGATATAGTTTTCCTTGGTGCAGTTTCCCCCCCAAGATTTCATTGGGTAAAGGAGAACTCTTATTAATCAATCAATCAATCATAAGCCTTTATAAAGCATCAGCTACATACCAGAAATTATCATAGGTATTGGGAATACAAAGCCAAAAATGAAATAATGTCTTCCCTTAAGGAGTTTACATTCTAAGGAGAGAGAAAAGATGAACATATGTGGTGTATACTAAGCAGATACAAAGAAAGTAAAAGGAACCCTTGGTTAACAAAGGGGTAACAAAGTGTAAACTCTTCTTTTTTCTTAAATGTTTAGAATTTTATTTTTTCCAAATTACATGTAAAAACAATTTTTGACATCATTTTTTTAAACTTTGTGTTCCAACTTCTCTTCTTCCCTCTCTCCCAACCCCAACCCCCCCCCCCACACCAAATTAAAGCAATGCAATATACATTATACATTAGTAGTGTGGTAAAAAGTTTTTAACAGTTGGTTAGGGAATATGGAAAGACACCAGTTTTTAAAGGACCACCCTTTCGGGGAGGAGACCGACAGCCGTGCATGGGCCACGCACGCCAGTCCAGCTGCTAAGCACTCCACTTCTGGGGTGCGAGCTTAAAAGGCAAGGAGAGAACGGAAGTGAGGTCTTTTCTTTTTGGCTCTCCTTGTCCGCTGGCCATGCTGTACACACAGAGGCTGACAGAGGTTGGACTAGGCCCGGCTCGCAGTAGCAGCATGTGCTTGACGCGGCTTTTCTCCCCAAAGGTGGCCTTGGGTTTTTGGTGAGTTTTATACAGAATATAGACTAAGCCTAGACTCAAGACTATTTGTTTTGTATTTCTACTTTCCTATCCCTCTAATAAACATCACCTTGTAATTTCCAAACAATAAAAGCTCTAACTAGAGACCAGAGGCTTCGTCCATTTACTAGTCTGGGAGATAAATAAGGGAAAAGTTAAAAAAGAGAGGCTAATGCTCTAGTATCCAATTTTAAATCTCACAGGAGTCATGCAAAACAACTTCACATTAGCCAGGTTGTGAAAGAAAACAGACAAAAACAAAACTTCAGATTAAGGAATTCTACCTCTTCCCTTTCCCATGCCACAATTCATTCCTCTCCCCCTTCAATTTTACCCTAAAGATGTCATCATAGGGCAGCTAGGTGACACAGTGAACAAAGCACCCACCCTGGACCCAGGAGGACCCAAGCCCAAATCTAGCCTCAGACACAAGACACTCACCAAACCTGACTGCACCCCCACCAAAATAAACAAAAAAATTAATGCTTTACAAATAACATTCCTTCAAAATCAATTCCTACCTGTGTCCTCTGTTTTAATTTATTCCTATCATCTTCCCTAATACTAAAAAGCTATTATGATTTAGACATATCATTTTCCTATGGAGGAATGTAAACAGTTTAACCTTTTAACATCTCTCATGATTTCTTTTCCTGTTTACCTTTTTATACTTCTCTAGGCTCTTGCACTTGAAAGTCAAATTTTCTATTCAGTTCAGACCTTTTCAACCCAAATACCTGAAAGTCTTCTTTTTCATTGAAGTCACATTTTTTCCCCTGAAAGATTATACTGCGTTTTTCTGGGTAGGTGATTTTTGGTTATAATCCCAATTGCTTTGCCCTCTTGAATATCATCTTCCATGCCCTCTGATTCTTTAATGTAGAAAATGCTAGATCCTGTGTTATCCTGAATGTGGCTCCACAATACTTGAATTGTTTCTTTCTGGCTGCTTGCAATATTTTCTCCTTGACATGGGAGCTCTGGAATTTGGCTATAATATTCCTGGAAGTTTTAATTTTGGGATCTCTCTCAGGAGGTAATCAGTGTATTCCTTCAATTTCTATTTTACCTTCTGCTTCTAGAATATAAGGACAATTTTCCCTGACAATCTCTTGGAAGATGATGTCTAAGCTCTTATTTTGATCATGGTTATCAGGTAGTCCAATAAATTTCAAATGATCTCTCCTGGATCTATTTTCCAGGTCAGCCACTTTTCCAAGGAGATATTTCACATTGCCCTATTTTTTAAAAATTCTTTTGCATTTGCTTTACTGTGTCTTGGTTTCTCCTAAAGTCACTAGATTCCATTTGTTCAATCCTAATTCTTAGGCAATTATTTTCTTCAGAGAGATTTTGTATTTCCTTTTCCATTTGGCTTTCCAAGATGCTGAACTTTTTTCTCATGACTTTCCTGCATCAGTCTCATTTCTCTTTCCATTTTTTCCTCTATCTCTCTTACTTTGTCTTCAAAGTCCTTCTTGAGTGACTCTATGGCTTGAGACCAATTCATATTTTTCTTGGAAGTTTTGGATGTAGGAACCCTGACATTACTATCCTTTTCTGAGGGTGCACCTCAATCTTCCTTGTCACTAAAGAAACTTTATGGTTCTCAACTTTCTCTGCTTGCTCATCTTTTACTGACTTTTAACTCCCTCTTACAGTGGGGCCCTACTTCCAAGGTACACTGTCCCAAGACTCAGAGGGTCCCAGGTGTTTTGGTTTAAAGAAGAGTAGGTACTTCACTCACCTGGCCTGTATTCTGGTCTGAAGATAACCTCAGGCCAACTTGCTAATTAACCAGTCAGCAAAACTTTGTGTTCTTTGGTTGTTTGCTCCAGCAAGCCTATTCCCCTTTCCCACCTGGGCCTCCTGCCACTCAATGTTTCTTCCTAGTTCCTGCTGGGGTAGGACTACCGAATTCCTCCTTAGGTCCTGCAGACACCCCTCTATTCCCCCACGCCCCACACCCAACTGTAAGCTTAGTTCCAGAAGACACTGGCAGTGCATCTGATACGTAGGCTTGGGCATAAGTTTGTCCGATGCAGCCTGCCTGGAGCTGGATCTATGTCAGCATGATCACATGGTTGGACTCCTTTAGAAACCCAGTACATGGGCACCCTCCTGTTGAGCTTCTAAGCTGTCTTTGGATGGAAAATAATCTCAGCCCATCTTTTTGAAGGTTCTTCTGCTCCAGGGACTGTTTTATGGATGTTTTTGGAGTAATTGTGTCAGGACCTCTGAGCGTTTAATGCTTTTCCTCTGCCATCTTAGATCTGCCCTCCAAAGTGTAAACACTTTTTTTCCATTTCATGTAGTCCATGCCATTTCATTATCTCCTCAGTGCTGTAATTTCCTTAAGTGGACAGGAGAAAATATATTTTTCTTGAATTCTTCCCTGACCATTGTCCCTTTCTTTAGCCCCACTACATTAGTAAAATTCAAACATCCTTGCTTCAGTCAATAAACATTTATTAAGCTCCTCCTTTGGTATTTTGCTAAGAACTGGAAATTAAAAGAAAGGGAACAGTTCCTTCTGTCAAGAAGCTCACAATATGGTGAGAGAGACAAAATGCAAACAGCTACATACCAAAAAAGATATATACAAGATAAATAGGAAATAATCAACAAAAAGAAGTCACTAGAATTAAGGCTGATTGAGAAAGACTTCCCATTGAAGGTGGAGTTTTAGTTTTGACCTGAAAGAAGCCAGGACAGCCAGGAGGCAGAGATGCAATGAAACCATTCCAGGTATCAGGAACAGTTGGTAAAAATGCCCAAAGTTAGGAGATGGAATATCTTGTTTGAGGAACAGCCAGGAAGGAAGTGTCACGGAATCAGATGTTCAATGGAAAATGGGTTGACACTAAATTAATCACTTTAAGTAGAACTGAATGAGAGAACACGGAGCTTGTGGTGAACTCTAAAGTATTTAGTTATTTTATTTATTTTGCATAACTCTCATTTCTTTTCCCATTTTTCTTCTACCTCTCATTTTATTTTTCATATCCTTTTTGAGCTCTTCCAAGAAATATTTCTGTTCTTGAGCCTAATTTACCTTCCCCTTTGAGCCTTCACATGTAGGTATTTTGACAGTGTTGTCCTCATCTGAGTTCGTTTTGATCTTCCTTGTTGACAAAGAAGCTGTCTATGGTAAGGGTTCTTTTCTCTTTCTTACTCATATTTAGGGCTATTTTGTGACTTAAAGTTCAATTCTGCTCCTGGGGCCCAGAGAACACTGTTGTAAGCTATAAGCTTCTTATGCTGGGGGCCCAGGGGCCCAGGCCTCTGACTCTTTTTCTTTCTTTCACTTACTTTCTCCTCTAAGGTCTGTGTGGCTTGCTTTCTGTGCTGGGATGGCTTGGCTTAGACATGCCTGTACTGTGTGGGTGGTTCTCTAGCTTACAGTTTGCTCTCTCAGCCAGGGCTGGGGAGTCTCACAACTGGCCTGCTGTGCCACCCTCCTGCTAAGCCAGGACCATGGGGCCTCAGCTGCTGATCTTTTGTGTGTGTGTTTGGCATTTATAGCTCTTCAAAAATTAGACTCTTTCTAATTTTTAGAAAATAATTCTTATACCTTATTCCTCTCTGTGGATTCTATGATCTAGTTAGGTCTAATTGACACTCCATTTTTCCATGCCTTTTCATTTATTGTCTCCCATGTCTAGAATGCTCTATCTATCACCTTTTCTTTTTTCTCTGGATTTCTTCAAGACTAAGCTCAAATATTATCTTCTTCAAAGGCCTTGTGTACATCCCCAAAACTTCTAATGTTTTTCAATTTCACATCACTTTCATGTATTCTTTACATACATATATATACATATATATATATATATATATATATATATATATATATAGTATTTTTGTATGTACATAGTATTCTTTTTTTGTGTGTGTGTGAGGCAATTGGGGTTAAGTGACTTGCCCAGGGTCACACAGCTAGTAAGTGTCAAGTGTCTGAGGCCGGATTTGAACTCAGGTACTCCTGAATCCAGGGCTGGTGCTCTATCCACTGCACCACCTAGCTGCCCGTACATAGTATTCTACATGTTGTCTCAGCCATTAGAATGTATACTCTTTGAGAGCAAGCACTGATTTTGTTTTGTTTTGTTTTGTTTTTGCCTACCCATAGCACTTAGCACAATATGTAGCACATAATTGTTCATCCTTTATTTTTGAAGAGAACTGGCATTGATTGATTAATCGGTGATTCTAAGTCAGAAAACACAATTTTAATAAAAGAGTCCATTATTATGTTCTTATCCACTTATCCCTTTTTTGATCCTCTTCTTTTCCTTCAATACAACTCTAAAAAACTCCACTAGGAAATAATACAATATCCTTTTGGGTGTTATCCTAAGCTTTCCACACCAGCCTCAGCTTATGCTGAGCTTTGGCACTCTGGGCACTATTCTTAGAAGACTATTTCATACAACATCAGCTGACCTTGCTTTCAGATCCTGTACACAGCTTTTAAAAAATGTAGCTTTCTTGGTAAGTTCCCTGTATGTCATCAAGCTGGTCTCTTTAAATGACAACTGATTTTCTTCCTTTATTGTTTCTCTTCTTGTCTTCAGAACTTCATTCTTGAGATCATTCTATACCTTTGTGGGATGACTTCCCCTGCTGAATTCCTGAACCCTTTGAAATCAGTTGTCTCACAATGTAAGATACATATCAGATTGTTCATAACTTTCCTTTCATTCTCTTTCATAGGTTCTAAAATGAGTTGTCACTGCTACATAAACTTTTCATAATTTCCACCCAGAATCTCCATGTTGGTAAGAATCATCCAAATTAGAATTTCTACTTAACCCTTTGAAGGGTGAATTTATTGCTAAAGAAATCATTAAGCCATTAATTGCTCTGTTCCTGTCAGAGAGAAAAAGCTACATCAGATGATATCCAGATAATTGAAGGCCCCTATACCTAATGTATCCTACCTTTATGGCAGGCTCATGATCTATTTCCCAGATTCCTTCTGTATTTCTGAATTCCCTTAAGTTCTTTTAGAATATCCTATTCGCTTTTCTTCCCCTGTTGAATTTCTTATCACTCATCTTTTAACGTGCAGCTCAAATATTCTCTTCTCACTAATGATTCTAGTAAGTAACAGTATTCCTTTTTCATGTCTCATGTAGCAATTTGTTTTGGACCTCTAAGTGAGATACAAAACAAAGCATTAAATTGTAGTTCTCTGGAAATATCTTTGACTAAACCACAAGCTCAGATAGATACAGTAAGTATCATATCTAAATTTTGTCTCTTAACTAGTACTTAGCATACTGTTCTGCACAGAGTGGGTAATAAAAAGTATGAATTGCTTTGATTAAGTAGTATGGTGGACAGAGAACTAGCTTTGGCACCAGAAATACTGTGTTAAACATCTTGGTTTTGCTATTTACCACTTGTGTGACTTTGTACAAATCATTTAATCTCTCTGATCCTCAGGTTCCTCAAAAATAAAATTAGGGGTGATAGATTTAGAGCTAGATGTGACCACAAATGTCATATATTCTAATCCCTTATTCTTCAAAAGAGAAAACTGAGGTTAAAAGAAGTTAGGTTATTTACAAAGGAATAAACCTAGTGGTAGAACTCAGATTTGAATCCAAGTCCTCTGATTCAAAATTAGCATTTCTTCCTCCTCTTCCCCAACCCCACTTACTTCACTGCATCCTTCTATGTCCTCAGGCTTGGAACATATGTTCTCTAAAGGCCCTTTTAACTTCAATGATTATGTGGCCTACCAAATAAGACCTATGACCATATTACATCAATATACTTTATCGTAATTCCTCTAATTTGTACTGGTGACTGAATAAAAAAGAAAGAATATATGTTTTGCTAGATATTTTTAGAAGTGCTTCTAGGGAGTAATCTCAGTTGGTTAAAGGGTAGTGTTAATGGGGCCTAGACTACTATTTCAAAACTTATAAGGCAATTAATTATGCAAAGTAGTAGATATTTTGTTAGTACTTAAAATTGTGCAAAGCACTTTAAATAATTCTCTCACTTGAGCTTCATACCAGTCTTATGAATGAGGTAAAATAGATATTATCATCTCTAACTTTCAAATGAAGAAATTAAGGATCAGAGAGGTTAGTAAATTGCTCATGACAGAAGTGGTATTTTAACTCAGGTGCCTTTTAGTTCTAATCTGTGAATTTGTGATCCTATTTATTCCTTGCATCTATGAAATAGATGCTATAAATGTTATTAGAAATTTATACATGTGATAGGGGTTTCATAAAATAAACTGATTTGTCACACATAAATTTTTGTTCCTGGAGATTTAATGCCTAGCAATATAAACTGAAATAGTATTTAGTGACTTCCCAGTCCATGGTCACATAGCTTAAAATGTACAAAGGAGGATTCAAACCTAGGACATAATAGATTCTAGCAAGTTCGGTAAGTTTATTTGATATGCCACAAGCCTTTTCCTTTGTTATATACTGCCATTCTATCCTGCTGCCCCCCCCCCCAATATATGATGTTGGTCAGAAGGTGGATCAGGAGAGAAAATGTCTCCTAATAATTCATCACCTAGGTGGCAAAACCAAAAATGCCCATTTTATCGATAGGAGATCATTAGTGTCATCCTTAAAAATAAGGTACAATATAATAAAATATTTGCATGTAATTAAAATTCATTCATAGCAATGTCTCCTAAATGGGATTGAATTGAAATTTATTAAAGGGTAATTTCTAATGAAGAATTTCCTGAGATTTTATGAAATCCATGGTGATGAGTCAATACCTTTGCCAGGTGGTGCCTAATACTATAAAATGAAGACCCTATGCACTAACAATTATGGATTTGCATAAATACCAATTTACTCAAAAAAGAATTTAAAAAGTAACTCAGTTGATGTCAATGAGATTCATGGGTTCCAGTAGTCAGAAGCTAAAAATGAAATTATTCAGGTGGTGTTGTGAGCAGAGCTTGAACATAGTATGTTAATAAGGTATGCTCTACTTCTTACTCCTTGAAACTTGTTGCTAAGCAATACAGACTGCAGAAGTGTAGGAGATATGAAAACATAATTCAGTTACGGAAACAATAAAAATTGATACAGTTTTCAAAAGAGGCTGCAATCAAACATAATTTCAGACAGAAACCACTCTGTAAGTGGCATGAGGGCTGCCGAACAGTGACAAATTATTCAGATTTATGAAGGGTTGATGTGAAATGGGTAAGAAGCTGATGTAAAATTGAGTTAGCATCCTTGCCATCCGTCACTTCACTAGGGCAGGACAATAACTATAACCACAATAAAATTACAGGGAGCCACGCATAGGCCAGAGATTGATTTCACCAATATCAAACTATTAAATCAAAGGTAGATTTTAAAGTCCACAATTTGTAGGTGTGGTACTCAATTCACACAAAACTGTGGATAAATTTAACATGTGTATTTACTTCTAAAAATGACTATAGCTTTAAAGAAACATCAACTCTGTCCTATTATTCAGAGTTTTATATACATAAATAGAATTTTTATTAGACAGTGAATTTTAACTTATTTTGAGCACTGACTTCCTCAACTGTAAATACAGATAATAATACTCATATAGTTAGGTCCTAATTAATGCCAACAATGAATCTCATGAAATGGTTAAATTTGTTAAAGTTTGCACTATTCAAAATTATAATTATGTAAATTATGGTAATTAGTTCTAGCCCAATGGAAACATGCAATAAAAATGTGGATAATGCAGCCACTTCATGGGATTCAATTTTTACACTAGTCAGGACCTTTCTATAGTATTTACCTCATGAAGTTGTTATGAGACTCAGATGAATTCATGTATGTAAAATTTAAGGAAAACTTTAAGAGCTATGTAAATTACAGTTATAATCAATGTTATCTGATTTTTCTCATCTTTTTTGGTGGGATTTATATTAGAATTGTCTGAGGACAAGTCATTTTCCTGTTATTCTTCTGTTATGTTTAATATTCTGTGGATGACTACTCTATAAAGTGACTGCTTTTTAAATTGAAAAATAATATTAAGATAAAAGCTTACTTTCTGTAATCACATTGAAGTCATCTTCAGGACTACTTCAAGAGCAGGAAGTATGATCAATGTGTCAATTACCTTATCTCATTCCACTGTGGTTTTTATTTCTTCTGGTAGATCTCTATATTTTGAAAGGTTTTTATAGCATGCCATTTTGAGATTATGTGTATTTAGTAATAAAGTCTGTTTAAAACATTATTAAATTTTGGTGGAACAATACTATGTTTTTTGGGTTGTGTGCAATAATTCTGTATGTAATGTGGCTTCAGTCAGTGTTAGACTTTATTTGTGACATTCTCAAAGGTATTGGGAGGGTCTCTATATATACTAAGATTTATATTTTCTTCTTGATGGTGTTATGATCAATGTGTCTTGCCTAGAAAACACTAAAGAGTTTACAAAATATCACCTTTGCCAGTTGGTTTGATTTGACATTCCAATTGAAGCTCAAAGCCTCTGTTTTTTCTTTGACATATCTTATGGATTTGGGCACATCAAATTTAAATTACATTTTTATATCACCAGAGAATGAATCCATAAAATTTAAGAACTATTTAATGTTATTTGGGTAGAGCCATTTAGTGATGCTATCCATCCATGTATGTGCAGGTGATTAATGAGATTTTTTGGTACAACATCCTCTTTAATTTGGAAGTCATATTCACTTCTATTCAGGACTTATGATAATGAGTTTAAGACTATGCAGAACAATTACAGGCTTAAACACCATCCCTGGAAAATGCCACATTTTATATAAACTCTTCTTGCAATTATTGTGTTGGTGCCATGTTTTTAAATAAAGAATAGTTTTCCATATGGAAATATGGAAATGCTCTAACTTTCTTACTATACTTAGGCTTCTCTCTCTCTCTCTCTCTCTCTCTGGTGGGGCAATGAGGGTTAAGTGACTTGCCCAGGGTCACACAGTTAGTATGTATCAAGTATCTGAGGCTATATTGAACTCAGATCCCCCTGAATCCAGGTCTGGTACTTTATCCACTGAGCTATCTAGCTGGTCCAGATCTCATTTGTATATTTATAATACTTAAGTCTTCCATGAATAAGGGTTAACCTAACCAGTGCTATTGCCAGTGCCTAACTGATGTTTCAATTATTGATGACAAATCTTTATAACTACTGTAGTGGTCTTAAGGTATGGAGAGTTCCAGTTGCATAGCATTCTTCTCCCCACCCTCATGCTCCATCTCATGGTTGGGATTTGAGGGGTTATCATTATCATGTTCATCTGCTTGATTTTTTTCTTCATGATTATTGTCATCATTACTGGTATTATTATTGACATATTGCTGATTCCCATTCCTAGAATTCTAGATTCTAAGTGCTTTGGGTTTTGGGGGGTCAAGGTTAACTACCAGAGTCCTTTGTTGTATTTATAATACATTTATTTGAATGGAGAAGGAGGTGTTGGTTATTTTGTAATTAGAAACTCGTCTCCCATTTCAAGATGACCACTGAAATTTCTATTCTGACGGGAGGGGTTATTGTTGTTTATACCTATTCTTTAAAAAATATGAGATTCGGGGAACAAGTTGAAAGTATTCTCATTTAGTTCTATTGCCAAGAGTCAAAGAACTCTTCCTGAGGAAGCATGGGGAAGTTCTCCTTTTATAGGAAGGATGACCATTTCATATTTCTTCAAAGTCTGCCTATAAATTAATTCTCAGAACAAGTAAGACTTGTCCTGAGATGCACCAAGTTTTTACCCCCAAAAGTAAAATCTCAAAACATTGACTCCGGATTCAGGGGATCTGGGTTTAAATATTAGCTCTGCCATATAACCTTGGTGACCTCAATAAATCACTTAATCTTCCTGAGACTCAGTTTCCTCAACAGAAATGTGGAGACTAAACTTGATGGCCTCTAAGGTCTCTTCCAACTCTAAATTTGATTCTGTCATTTAGTTTTCAGTGTTTTTGCTACAAAAATTCTGCCATTAATATTTTTGCACATTTATACTGTATCAGGATTATCTTTCTAGTAGAGTATTGCTGGGTCAAAGAGCATGTATGATTTAGTGACTTTTTATCTCCTTAACTCCTCATTTTCAACTTACCCCTTCATAATCATTTACTTGCTATGTCTTTTCTGTTGTATTTTTCTCATTATTTCTCTTATCTGTCCCCTTTTCTCTATTCACATCACAATCACTCTAGTTCTCTCCCTTAATACTTTTTATGTGGACTATTGCAATAGCCGACTAATTAGTTTCCTTGTACCTAGTCTCTTACCTCTCCAATTCATCTTCCACAAATTGTCAAATTGACTTTCATAAGATAAGAGAAGCATGAGTGGTGTCTTATTAGCTCTAGGATAAAACACCAACTCATCTGTTTGGCACTTAAAACCTTCACAATCTGACCCCAGCTGATCTTTCCAAATAAATTACACATTATTCCTCACATACTACAGTCCAACTCATCTACTTGTTTCATGATCTTCCTTCTTCTTCCTTAATGTGGAAATTTTCAATTGGCTTCTTCCACTGGCTATTGCCAGACCAGGGATAACATTCTATTTTCTCACCTCCATTATTTGGTATTCTTGGATCCCTTTAAAGCTCAGCTCAAATGTCATCTCATTCAAGAGGTCTTTTGTGATTTCTCCATGATTTCTCCTGATTACCCTATTATTCATTTCCTCAAGAAGAAGCTATGAACCATATTTTCCATTTACTTCCAATATTTGTCTCTTTTTTATTCATAGAAAAATGTCAATAAAAAGAAAGTTTAGTTCCTCTAATTGGGTGCCAACTCATGTTCATCAGGTACTGATTACGCATTAAGATTACTAATAGTTATATTAAATTAGTATTTGTAGATCATAGGTTAATATTTTTATTGCTAGAAGAGATTGTCAAGGAAATAAAGACCAACGGTGTCAAACTGAAATAGAAAATATATACCTGTGCAACATATTGTCTTAGAAAACTGTGAATTAACATTTTCTATGTTGTATTGTATTTGTATTTATTTGGTTAAAGAGTTCCAAATTATATTCTAATTTAGTTCTGGAGTTTTAAAAACTACTTCCTTTGGCCTTTTGTTTGACACTTTTGGTCTAGTCCAACCTTCTAATTTTATAGTTGAGTAAATTAAGACCCAAACAGGTTTCAAACCCAGGTCCTTTGATTCCAAATCTAAATCTGTTCACTGGATCATACTGCCATTTAAATATTGTAAGAAGTATATGATTCTTAATATCTGTCTTCATCTTATAGTTTTATTATCATCACTGTAGAAGCACAAGGGGACCACACAGCACTAAGAACAATTTTATATTTTAACCTATTTCATAAATTTCAGTTTCTGAAACATTCTGTACTTGATTGGCAACTTTATGGTTGTAATCACCTACATATTTAACTAGGATATTCTTTAATTAGACAAGGAACATAGTATAATGCTCTGACAAGTAAAACTAAATGTGTGGTTGCCTTATTCCTTTCCCAGTGTGGGGAAAACTAGTTAGGGATTACTTATAAATTAGAAGCATTAGCACCAGTTTTGGGCATTAAGCATTTATTAGTGAAGAAAGAGAACAACTGGGTCAGATAACCAAGAAAAAGCCTATCTATCCTTGAGTACTCAGCTTCACTCACCTACAGCCTGACTTGCTTTTCCTCTCTAATCTCCTGCCACAAAAAGAAAGATCCTGTACCTGTCTTAGGGGAAGCTCCCTTTGGGTCCAGAAGAGAGGTTGTCCCCACACACTGCTCCAAGCTAATTGACTGGTAGCATTCAAGTCCATTGATTGACATGACTTGAAGGTAGTCTTAAGTTAGTTAACTTCCTTTAGTTAGGAGTTCCTATTTGTGTGTGTGTGTGTGTGTGTGTTCTGAGTCTACAGCTTTTGAGAACAATACTCTTGAGGGCCAGTGGCTTCAATCAAGTCAACTTTAAGTAAGTTAATCAGTAAAGTCAATCACTCTCACTTAATTAAATCAATCCAAATCAATCTCATCCAGGTGGGGCCTTTGGGCATTGACAAATCCCATTATTTTCTCACAGTGCAAAGATCACTAGTCAGGAAACCTATATTCAAGATTCTGTCTCCAACTCTTACCATCTATAAGTCTTCTCCAATCAAAAATCTGCACTGTCAAGCAAAACATCTTCACTCTTTCCAAAATTATATGTATTATTCTGCATCTTGTGTCCATCAAATCTCTAGGTAACCAACATTTTATGGATAAATGGTCATTTTCTGGTCATTAAGAAATAGCCAAAGTGGGTAGCTAGGTGGCACAGTGAATAACGCATTGGCCCTAGATTCAGGAAGACCTGAGTTCAAATCTTGCCTCAGATACTTGATACATACTAGCTTTGTGACTCTGGGCAAGTTGCTTTACCTTCATTACTCTGCAAAAATAGTCAATATCATTTTTAGGCAATTTTTAGCACCTTTTTCTTATGACCAAATGAGTAGTACTTTGGTTGAAATACCAGGTTTTGGAAAGGTAAGCATGGGGAGTTACACAGTTACAAAGGTAGAGTTATTTGTTGAAGGATAAATAGGATAAAGTGGAAAGCATAACTCCATGGCCCAGTACTCCCAGCCTAAAATGGCAGCTTCATCTAGCATGACCTGCCCAACTTCAACCCAACTTAAATGTCAATTATTACAATAGCTCCATCACTTATTATTTGTATGAAGGAGAGAAAACTATACTAATATATTTGTTTTTCATTTTGGCATGTATTCCTATCAACTAATGTCTTTCTTTCCAAACTAATCATGGTATGGATGTCATATGATACTTTGGTTCTAAGCAACTAGGCCAGAAGACTATGAGTAACAGGTCTTAACAAACTGGAAAGGGTTTGAGTACAGGCCTATTACTGGGTAGTTTACTGATTTGTCATAGCTAATTGCCAGAGGGTTGGTTGTTGGGTAACGAATTACTTTTGGGTATAAAAATTCATGAAAGGAGGAGGAACCAGATGGTGAAAAGAAGCCAGGAAGTTTCCTGAGATCTCCCAAATTTTGCTTGGAAGTAAGCCTCTAAATGGATTGTGTAGCTACAGAACCTGCAGAAAAATGGAGTGAAACAGTCTTCTGGCTTAAGAAAACTTAAAAATGACTTCAGGAAAGATCTATCTCACTTGGTTAAAAGGGGAGGGGAGTGCAACACACGCAGAAGGTGTCTGGGCAAGCCTCAAAGGTGAAGATGAATTGGTGTCAAGACCAAAAAACCTCCTTGGGAGAGTTCAAAAAGGATTTTATAAATCATATAAGAAAAGTAGAAGAAAAATTGGGCAAAGAAATGAGAGTTATGCAAAACAGAATTAATAGCTTGTACAAAAAACAAAATTGACTGAGGAAAACAACTCATTAAAAATATAATTGCCAAGTGGAAAAGGAGGTACAAAAGTTGACCAAAGAAAATAATTCCTTCAAAACCAGAATTGGGTATATGGAAGCTAATGACTCTATGAGGCATCAAGAATCAGTCAAACCAAATCAAAAGAGTGAAAAAATAGTAGAAAATGTAAATACTCTATTGTAAAAACAACTGACCTGGTAAATAGATCCAGGAGAGATAATTTAAAAATTATTGGACTATCTTAAAGTCAGAATAAAAAAAGAGCATGAATAGCATATTTCAGGAAATTATCAAGGAAAACTGCTCCAATGTCTTAGAACCAGGGGGAAAATAGTCATTGAAAGAATTCACTGATCACCTCCTGAAAGATACACCAAAAGGAAAATTCCAAAGAATATTGTAGCCAAAATCCAAAATTATGAGGTAAAGTAGAAAATACTGCAAGCAGCCAGAAAGAAACAATTTAAATAGCAAGGCATCTCAGTCAGGATTACACAGGACCTGGCAGCTTCAACATTAAAGGATTGAAGGGATGGGGGCAGCTAGATGGCACAGTGGATAGAGCACCGGCCCTGGAGTCAGGAGTACCTGAGTTCAAATCCGGCCTCAGACACTTAATACTTAACTAGCTGTGTGACCCTGGGCAAGTCACTTAACCCCAATTGCCTCACTAAAAAAAAAAAAGGATGTAATAAAGGATTGAAGGGCTTGGAAGATGATTTTGGAGGGCAAAGGAGCTAGGCTTGCAACCATGAATCAACTACCCAGCAAAACTGAGCATAATCTTTCTGGGGAAAAGATGTTCATTCATTTAATGAAACAGGGCACTTAAAAACTTTACTGAAGACAAGAACTGGACAGAAAAATGAATCTTCAAATTCAAGACTCAAAAGAAGCATTAAAAATGTAAAACAGGAAAAATAAACCATGTTATTCAATAAGGTTAAGCTGTTTATATTCCTATACAGGAAGATGATACTTGTAGGTCTTGAGAATTGTATCTCTATTAGGGAAGATAAAAGGAGTATACATAGAGGATGTGAATATAAGTTGATTTTGATGTGATGATACATATAAAAACACTTTAAGGGTTGAAAGAAAGTATTGTACTGGGAGAAAAGGAAAGGGGAGGCAGAATAGGGTAAATTACATCATATGAAGAGGTGCAAAAGACCTATTATGGTAGAAAGAAAGAAGGGAGAGGGTAAGCATTATTTGAACATTACTCTCATTGGAGTTCATTTGGGTAAAGAAATATATCTTACCCTATAGGGAAGTAGGAGGAAAAAGGGGAAAGAAAAAGGAGGGTGAGCTGACAAAAGGGAAGTCAGATTGAAGGAGGTGCTGGTCAGAAGCAAAACACTGGTAAAGAGAGAGAGGATGAAAGGAGAGAGAAAAGTATAAATAAGGGGAAAATAGGATGGAGGGAATTATACAGTTAGTAATCATAACTGTGAATAAGTAGAGGATGAACCCTCTCATAAAACAGAAGCAGATAGCAGAGTAGATTAAAAACCAGACTCCTACAATGTGTTGTTCACAAGAAACATATTCGAAGCAGAGAGAGAGAGACGCACAGACTAAAGGTAAAGGCAGGAGCAGAATACATTATTCTTTAGCTGAAGTAAAAACAGCAAGGCTAGCAATGCTGAACTTACACAAAGCAAAAGCAAAAACATCTAATTAAATGAGGTAAGAAAAGAAGCTACAGCTTGCTAAAATGTACCATAGACAATGAAATAATATCAATACTTAACATATATGCACCAAGTGGTATAGCATCCAAATTCTTAGAGAAGTTAAATAAGTTAAAGGAAGAAATAGAAAGCAAAACTATTCTAGTGGGGATCTAAACCTTCCCCTCTCAAAACTAGAGAAATCTAACCACAAAATAAATAAGAAAGAAGTTAAGGAGGTGAATGGAATTGATAGGCCTCTGGAGAAAACTGAATTGGTATAGAAAGGAATATGCCTTTTTTCTCAGCAGTACATGGCACCTACGCAAAAATTGACTTTGGATCAGGACATAAAAACCTAATAGTTAAATGCAGAAAGGCAGAAATAGTAAATCCATCCTTTTCAGACCATGATGCAATAAAATTACATGTAATAAAGAACCATGAAAAGATAGACTAAAATTAAATTGGAAACTAAATAACCTCATAATAAAGAATGAGTGAGTCACACAAAAAATCATAGAAATAATAATTTCATCAAAGAAAATGACAACAATGAGACAATATACCAAACTTATGGGATGCAGCCAAAGCAGGTTTTGAAGGAAATTTCATAGCTCTAAATTTTTACATGAATAAAATAAAGAAATTAATTAATTGCCCATGAAACTAAGAAAAGCTAGAAAAAGAACAAATTAAAAATTCCCAAGTAGATACCAAATTAGAAATCATGAAGATCAAAGGAGACATTAATAAAATTGAAAGTAAGAAAACTATTGAATTGATAAATAAAACTGAGCTGGTTTAATGAAAAAAATAGATAAACTTCCAATCAATTTCATCAAAAAAGAAAGAAAAATATCAAATCTTTGATATAAAAAATGAAAATGTTGGAATTAAAGCAATAATTAGGATGTATTACCCAATTATAAATAAAATTTGACAATGTAAATTAAGTGGATAAATATAAAAATATAAATTGGTTAGATTAACAGGAGAGGAAATAAAACACTGAAATAAGCCCTTTCTAGAAAAAGAAATTGAAGAATTAATCAATGACCAACCCCTCCCCCGCCCCCGGCAACTCCCAAAAAAGTCTCCAGGACCAGATGTATTTACAAGTGAATTTGACCAGACATTTAAAGAACAATTAATTCCAATGTTATAAAAGTTATTTGGGAAAACAGGTGAAAAAGGAATCCTATCAAATTCCTTTTATGAGACAAATATGGTATTGTACTTATACCAGGAAGAACCAAAACAGAGAAAATTCTACACCAATTTCCCTAATGAATGCAAAATTTCTAAATAAAATATTAGCAGAGAGATTATAGCAATTTATCACCAGGATAATACACTATGACCAGGTGTGATTTATACCAGAAGTGTAGGGCTGGTTCAATATTAGGAAAACTTCAACATAATCAACCAGATCAATAATAATAATAATAAAAACCTAACCAAAGTCATATGATTATCTCAATAGATGCAGTGAAAGCTTTTGACAAAATACAGCACCCTATTAAAAACACTACAGAGCAGCATAGAAATAGAACTTTCCTTAAAATGATAAGCAGTATTTATTTAAAATCATCAGCAAGAATTATATGTAATAGAGATAAGTTAGAATGGGGGATAAGTTAGAATATGTAATGGGGATAAGTTACTTGACCTTGGGCAAGTCACTTCCCAAAAAGATGAGCAGTGAAACAAGGATGTCCATTATCACTTCTATTATTCAATATTGCACTAGATATGCTAATTTTAACAATGAGAGAAGAAAAAGAAATTGAAGGAATTATAATAGGCAATCAGGAAACAAAACTATCACTCTTTATAGATGATATAATGGCATACTTAGAAAAATCATAAAGAATCAGCTAAAAAACTACTTGAAATAATTAACAACTTTGTTAAAGTTGCAGAAAATAAAACAAACTGACATAATTCATCAATATTTACATATATCACCACCAAAGCCCAGCAGCAAGAGAAAGAAAAAAAAATTCCATTTAACATAACTGTAGACAATATAAAATATTTGGGCTTCTACCAGTAAAGACAAACACAGGAACTATGGGAATACAATTCCAAATCCTTTTCACACAAACAAAACCAGATCTAAACAACTCGAAAAATATAAATTGCTCCTGGATAGGCCAAGCTAATATAATAAAAATGACAATTCTACCTAAAATAATTTACTTATTCAGTGCCATACCAATCAAACTACCAAAAATTATTTTATATAACTGGAAAAAAAATAACAAAATTTTTCTGGAGGAACAGAAGGTCAAGAATATCAGGGAATTAATGAAAAAAATGTAAAGGAAGGTAGTCTAGTCATACCAGGTCTAAAGCAGCAACCATAAAAACTATTTTGTACTATCTAAGAAACAGAGTGCCTGATCAGTGGAATAGGTTAGACACATAAAACCTAGCAGGAAATGCCTATCCAATCTACTGTTTGATAAACCCAAAGACTCCAGCTTCTGAGATAAGAACTTAGTATTTGACAAAAACTGCTGAACAATCTGGAAAATAGTATGGCAGACAGTAGACATAGACCAATATTTTATACTGTATACCAAACAACTCTGAGGTACCACCTGACACCTATCAGATTGGCTAATATGACAAAAAAGGAAAATTAACAATGTTGGAGAAGATGTGGAAAAAATGGAACACTAATGCATTGTTGGTGAGCAGAAACAGGAGAACAATGTACACAGCAATGGAAACATTGTGTGATGATCAACCATGATAGACTTAGCTCTTTTCAAGGGGACAATGATCCTGGGGGCAGCTAGGTGGTGCAGTGGATAAAGCACTGGCCCTAGATTCATGAGGACCTGAATTCAAATCCAGCCTCAGACACTTGACACTTACTTGACCCTGGGGAAGTCACTTAACCCTCATTGCCCCTCAAAAGAAAAAAAGGGTACAAAGATCCAAAACAGTTCCAAAAGACTCATGATAGAAAATGCTCTCCACATCCAGAAAAAGAACTATGGAATCTGAATGCAAATCAGAGCATACTATTTTCACTTTTTTGTTGCTTTTTTGTTTCTTTTTACTTGTGTTTTTCCCTTTTATTCTAATTCTTCTTTCACAACATGACTAATGTGGAAATATGTTTAACATAATGGTACTGTATACCCTATATTAGATTGTATGCTGTCTTGCAGAAGGGAGCAGGAAGGGAGGGGCAGAGAAAAATTTGGAATTCAAAATCTTATAATAATGAATATTGGAAACTATCTTTACATGAAATTGGAAAAATTAAAATAAAATACTATTAAGAAAAAATCATGATAGCTTTAATAAGCACTTCTTGTTTATCCTTCATTTTTAGAGGACCAATGACATCACAGGTTGATGTCTTGAATAGTTCATGAATTAGATTTAAGTGAGGCAGAGTTACACAGTCATCAGCCTCCACTTTCTCTCCAAGAGTCATTGAAGTCCAGTGGCAAGAAAAAAGTCACGATGAGAGGTGATGGCCTAGAATGCAGTGGATGACCTTGGTGCCTTTGTTGTCTGACCAAGTTATAATCACTCAACAGTGCCTGCTTCAGCTATCTTTATAACCATTGGAACAAATTTTTCCAGTATCATTCCAGTAGGGGAAGTCTGCACCTACTTAGTGTAATAAGCACTAAGGTATTGAGGAAGTACCCACACTCATGAAATTAAATACCTTATGGAATATTGAAAATATAAGTAAGTTACTGAGATTTATTTTATAGAATGCTTCATTTGGAGGAATCACTAGGGACTCTACATAAAATGTAACTCAGAAATCGGGAGCATCCTTATAAGAATGTAGGGAATGGTGCCAACAATGTCACTGATTCACTGAACTATCATTCAGGCCAGTCAATGATAACATAAAACATATGAAAAATCCTGTTACCTGGTCTGATATTAATTTACAGCTTGATCCCATCATTGATAGAGATGGAGGAATACTAGAAAAAAACATGCTCTTTTTCAAAAAAGGGAAATAGCCTGGTATGATCAGCTAGTGTATATGAGTAATTTTAATAGTAACCTCTGTTGTTGCTTGTCTCTTGTCAAAGAGTACTGTGACATCAGTATGAGGTCTTGACTTGCAGTGAATTGGATTTAAGTGAGGCAGACATGTGCATGGTTGCCAACCTCACTCTCTCCTCCAGAGCATCTGGGTCCAGTGATATTATATATATATATTAGGATGACTAGAGATGGCTCTGTAACATGAAGGTCAATTGGGATTAAGTGACTTATCCAGGGTTATACAGCTAGGAAGTGTCTGAGATGAGATTTGAATTCAGGTCCTCCCAACTTCAGGGTCAGTCCTCTACACCACCTAGATGTCACTGCAATACTTAGGAAGATTCTGTAATCTACTTTCTTACCTGCAAAATGAGCAGCCTACATTAGATGTTTTACATCTATGAGAGCCAAACCTGTTACCCCTGCTTTGCCAGTTTTAGTTCATTTTTCATTAATATTTATACAAAGTTTTAAAGGAAAACATTTTGCTAAGTTTAGAACTTGCTAAAATTCATGAATTTAGCCTTTCTAATGAAGCACAAAACTTGGCATGCTCCAGTTCACTTACCCTTGAGAAAATGCAGTTTCACCTTATAATGCTGAACTGAAGTTTTCTGAGCCCCTTGGACAGAAAATAAATATTTTAATGAATTATTGAATAATAAAATAAATAAGAAAAAAATCAATAAAAACATGATGGTCTAAGTATAAATAAGCCAAATGAGGAATGACAAATGTCCTTCCCTTCTTCCGTTAAAATAAAGTTTTGAAATCTTGGAATAGAAAAATGTCTTCAATGAATTATACAGTCTCTGGTTTGTTAGTATGGTATACTACAGCTAGTGCTGGAACTGGAGTCAGGCAGACCTGGGTTCAATTTCCATCTGCAACATTTATTAGCTATGCAAAGATAGGCAAAACTTCCTATGATTTTAAGATATAGATGAGTTGTGCTTGATGTATTGATAGAATTCAATAACTCAAGTCTCCTAACTTTTGATGACAGAAAGTCCTAGATAGCTGAGGACCTTTGAAAATACTCAGAATAGCAAAATCATATAGAGGGCACTGTCCTAGCCTCCAGAAAGAATTCCATATTCAAAGAACTTATGCTTCTAAGATGCCTCTCTTCTGTTTGTTAAAAGCAATCACCTTGTTTTAAATGTTAGAGTTGATAATGTTGATGAGAAGTTGAAGGTATAGCCTAATAACCCTGTTGGAGAGTTTGGCTATGGTGGGATCTCTCAATATGCAGTTAGTGACCTAAAAGTAGTTCATTGGGGGCAATGAACTTAAGGAATTTCTTGTATTATTTTGCCGTGCCCTTTTTTCATTGGAAGAGTAAACAATGATATTAGATATATTGAGGAGGGGGACACTTTTTCCAAGGAGTTTAGAGTACAGATTATGGTAAAAACCGATAACATCTTTGAAATAGAAAGGAAAAATGACAAGATAGGAGTAATGGGACTAGAACAATGGGATAATAAAAAAGAAAAGATCACAGAACCATACAACATAAGACCCAGTCTTCTTATTTATTCTCTCTCTCTCTGGATGTATGTGTGTGTGTGTGTGTGCACGCGTGCATGAGTGCATGCATGTATGCATACAAATTTAGTTCAGGAAACAAGAAAATGGTTTTAATTAATCATCGCTAGAAACTTCCTTCCTATTTCCCTTCAGAAGTGTCTTTGAAACAGAAATATGCTCTTTATAAAATCCTCCAAAACCTCAACCATTTATACCTGCAAAGGAACTAGAAAGCAAGTTTTTTTTAAACAATATCAGAAGACATGTATTAATTCTAATTAATGATCTAGTTCTGGAATGAGGTGAATATATTTTGGGGTATGGATAGCCTTAAATGGAAGAGGGGAAACACTCCAAATATTCAATTAAGTAAAATAGAACTGGGGCAGGTAGGTGTCAAGTGGATAGAGTTTTGGGCCTGACGTCAGGAAAACCTGAATTCAAATCTGGCCTCAGACATTTAGTAGCTGTGTGACTCTGCTTCAGTTTGATCATCTGTAAAATGAACTAGAGAAGTAAATGACAAATTATTCCAGTATCTTTGCCAAGAAAAACCCAAATGGGGTCACAAAGCATTGGACATGACGGAAAGGACTGAACAAAAACCAAAATAGAACCACTAAGATCACAGGCTGAGCTTGCCTGCTGAGATATTGCACCAACTTAATATAAGCTAATGTTGTGATGTTGACAGATTATTTTCTTGCTCCAAGTAATAATTATTAACTTGGTCTAGCTTTTCCCCCCTGAAAATCTGTTGTCAGAGGTTGCAGCTTTTTATAACCTTCTTTATCATAAAGAAAAAAAATTATATATACCACGGATCATTAAGACCTGCTACTCCATATGGGTAACTAAGAAATTTTAGGTTCCTTCCAAGAGCATTACATTCTTTAAAGAAAATTATCAAGTTCTATCTCTTAGCTGAAAATCAGGCTAAACTTTCATCACTAGCAATATTACTGAGACAAAAATATACATAGCTACAGTTTTGTCTTCCATCAGAAGAATGCCTGAATTGTAGTGTATTGTTTTTCAGTCACTTTCAATTGTGTCTGCCTCTAGGTGACTCTGTTTGGGGTTTTCTTAGCAAACCTACTTGCAGTGGTTTTGCCAATTTCTTCTCCAGTTCATTTTGCAGATGAGGAAACTGAGGCAATTAGGATTATGTGACTTAGGGTCACAAGTTAGTAAATGCCTGAGGCCAGATTTAAACTCAGGAAGATGAATCTTCCTGACTCCAGTCCTGACACTCTTATCTACTTAACCACCAGAGCTGTGGCATAGTCTAATAGCAAAGACTTTCAATCTCACAATACTTAGTTTCAAGCTCAGGCTATGCTGTTAATCATCTAACTTTATAGCAATTGATGGCTTAATTTTCCTATCTCTTGGAAAAAGATATTAACAGATTTCTCTATATGCATAGAAGACATATTATGATACTAATAAATAAGATACACCTTTAAAAGTTTGACATCCTAATCTATAATGAAAGTATAACATAAGAAACAAGAAATTGTGAGATGTCAGGAAGTACTTATGCTTTTTATAACTGAATCGTCTCTATAAAGAATGACTACTAGTCTTGAAAGTAGACAGTTGATGTAGCAGCATCATTTACCTCATGCAGGGTAGTCTAGTTTTTCCTTAAAAGATATTGAAACTATCCTAAAGAATTAGTTTGCCTAGAGGTTTGGAGGAATTTGTTGAGGAGCCTAGGCTTAGAACATTGGTAGCTTCTGGTCATCTATATATAAAATCCAGGTCAAGAGGAATCAAGAGCTGCTTCCCCCAGCCTTGTGCATGCTTCTGACCAATATCATACCAGCCTGGCCAACACAGAGTTAGGAAACGGCATTTATTATGAATCAATTCTATATCCTTCCTCTGGTATGGCTAATTAAACATCTATCTTTTAACTGATAAATGGTTTACTTATACCTCATTTCATTCCAGTCCTGAGTCTGAACAACAAGACTGGCTTGAGTTAGAACTGGCCCACAATAACAGTAGAACCGTTACTTATCTAATGCCACCTTAGGTGGTTGAAAAGTTCAAGTGAGATAATAGATGTGAAAGTTCTTGGCAAATTCTTTTATATTAGAAGAATTATTATTGTATTTTTGCCATTTGGACTCTAGCCTACAGAAGGCCTGGATTCACATAGTGGAATCATGAGGAAAATGAAAATTAGAAAATGGTAGCAAAATGGATTTTTTAAATTGGTGATAAACTCTTGCTTTCTGCAAAAGGGGGAAGTCCTGATAAAGATCCTACAGAAATGGTTGCCCATAGCGGAACATTCTAGCATCACTTTTTCAATTCAGCAGGAAGCTTTTTAGAACCAATTAAGGTTTCTCTTTTTACTTGGATATTTCTCTAAGCAGCTATTAAAAGTAAGGAGTTATGTTGGCCAGCTGGGTTTAAGCCATAGTCACTGCAACTCTTAGCAGGTGTTGGTAGTTATGTTTGTGGCGTTCAGACATCAGTTGCCACTATAGCTAAAATTGAGAATCTCTCTGTTCCCTCTGTCTTTCTGTGAAGTCTGAAAATTTCTAGTCTCCTATAGACCCTCTCTGACACAAACACATAGGATTTCATAGCAGAAAAGGTTCTCAGAGTTTGAATAAATTCTCTCATTTTACCCAGAGAAGGAAATGACTCACCCAACCCAGTAGAAAAACCAACATTGGAGGCAGAGCCAAGATGGCAGAGAAAAGTCACGTAGTTACCTGAGCTCTCCCCAGTTTCTCTTAGAAACAACAATGAAATCCAACCTCTAAAAATTCTGGAGCAATAGACTCCACAAAAATGGAGCAAAGCAATTTTCCATCCCAAGATAACTTAGAAGGACTTCAGGAAAGGTCTGTTTCACTTGGATAAAAGGGAAGAGCAGTCTAGTAAAGGCAGTGTGTGGGAAAGCCAACACGAGTCTCTACGCCATGGCACAGATCATCAACCAAGGCTCTGTGGTCCTGGCTCAGCAGGCCAGTTGTAAATCCTCTAGCCCCAGTAGAGCAGGCAAACCAGCAGCCCTAGAAGCAAGGGCACAACATGCATGACTAGGCTGGGCCATGCTAGTGCAGTGCACAAGCCACCAGCCCCAGAAGTCCCCATGTGGAAAGGCAAGGATCAGACCCTTTGTCCTCAGAGTAAGGAGCTTGGGACTCAAGGAGAAGATGCTCAACTTTTAAAAATGAACAACAACAAAAAAAAGAGCCCTGACAATAGAAGGCTACTATGGAGACAGAGAAGAGCAAAGGAAACTCAGAAGAGGACAACAATGTCAAAATGCTTATATGTAAAGCTTCAAAGGGAAATATGAAATGGTCTCAAGCCCAAAATGTTCTCTTGGAAGAGTTCAAAAAAGATTTTAAAAATCATGTAAGAGAGGTAGAAGAAAAAGTAGGGGGAAAAGTGAGAGATATGAAAGAGTTATGAAAATAAGAATGAACAGCTTGGAAAAAGAAGAACAAAAATTCACTAAAGAAAAAATTGTACATGGAAGTAGCCAAATAGAGAAGGAGGTACAAAAGCTATCTGAAGAAAAAAAATCCTTAAAAATTAGAATTGGGCAAGTGGAATAATGACTCTATGAGACATCAAGAATCAGTCAACCCAAATCAAAATAATGAAAAAAAAATAGAAGAAAATGTAAAATACCTTATTGGAAAAATAACTGACTAGGAAAATAGATTCAGGAGGGGCAATTTAAGAATTATTGGACTACTTGAAAGCCATAATTGAAAAAAGGAGCCTGGATAGCATATTCCAGGAAATTGTTAATGAGAATTGCCCTAAGATCCTAGAAACAGAGGAAAATATAAACATTGAAAGAATCCACTGATCACCTCTTGAAAGAGATCCCAAAATGAAACTTCCAAGGAATATTGTAGCAAAATTCCAGGACAACCAATTCAAGGAGAAAATATTATAAGGAATTAAAAGCCAAGATGGCAGAGGGACCTTACCATTGAGAGATTCTATGTAGGCAAGAAAGACCAAAACACAAACTCAGATGAGGACAATACTGTCAAAATGCCTACATGTGAAGCCTCAAAGGGGAAGAATAATTGATCTCAAGGCCAAAAAGCCTTCTTGGAAGAGATCAAAAAGGCTTTAAAAATCAAATGAGAGAGGTAGAAGAAAAACTGGGAAAAGAAATGAGATAAATGAGAATTATGCAAAAAAATATGAAAAAAGAATCAACAGTTTGGAAAAAGAAGTAGAAAAATTAACTAAAGAAAACAATTCCTTAAAAAATACGATTGGCCAAATATAAAAGGAGGGGCAAAAACTAACTGAAAACAATTATGCCTTAAAAATGAGCATTGGAACAAAGTCCAGCATCAAGAGATAGAAAGAGAAATTTCATTTAAAGTAACACTAGATAATATAAAATATTTGGGAGTCTACTTGCCAAGAGAAACCCAGGAACTCTATGAACACAATTACAAAACACTTTTTACCCCAATCAAATCAGATCTAAATAATTGGAAAAATATCAATTGCTCATTGATAGGCAAAACTAATATAATAAAAATGACAATTCTACCTAAATTAATGTACCTATTCAGTGTCATACCAATCAGACTACCTAAAAATTATTTATATAGCTAGAAAAAATAATAACAAAATTCATCTGGAAAAACAAAAGGGAAATACTGAAAAAAATGCACAGGAAGGTAGGTTAGCTATGCTAAATATGAAGCACTACTATAAAGCAGCAATCATCAAAACTATTTGGTACTGGCTAAGAAATAGAGTGGAGGATCATTGTAATAGGCTGGGCACAGGAAACGCAGTAGTAAATGATTTTAGTAATGTACTGTTTGATAAATCCAAAGACTCCAGCTTCTGGGATAGGAACTCAGTATTTGACAAAAACTGCTGGGAAAACTGGAAGAGAATATGGCAGAAACTAAGCATAGATCAACATCTTACACCTTATACTAAAATAAGGTCAAAATGGGTACATGATTTAGACATAAGAGGTGATACCATATGTAAATTAGGAGGGGAAGGAATGGTATACCTTTCAGATCTTTGGAAAGGAGAACAGTTCATGACCAAACAAGAGATAGAGAATATTATGAAAGGCAAAATGGATCACTTTGATTACATTAAATTAAAGAGTTTTTTGTACAAACAGAAGCAATGCATCTAAAATTAGAAGGAAGGCAGAAAGCTGAGAAACAATTTTTATGCCTAGTACTTCTGATAAAGGCCTCATATCTAAAATACATAGGGAACTAAATGAAATTTATAAGAATCCAAGTCATTCCCCATTTGAGAAATGGTCAACGGATATGAACAGGCAGTTTTCAGATGAAGAAATCAAAGCTATCTATTGCTATATGAAAAAAATGTTCTAAATCACTATTGATCAGAGAAATGCAAATTAAAACAACTCTGAGGTACCACCTGACACCTATCAGATTGGATAATATGACAAAAAAGGAAAATAATAAATGTTGGAGGAGCTGTGGAAAAATTGGAACACTAATGCATTGGTGGTGGAGCTGTGAACTGATCCAACCATTCTGGAGAGCAATTTGGAATTATGCCCAAAGGGCTCTGAAGCTGTGCATACCCTCTGACCCAGAAATACCACTTTTGGGTCTTTTTCCCAAAGAGATCATAAAAAAGGGAAAAGGACCCACATGTACAAAATATTTACAGCTGCTCTTTTTGTGGTGGCAAGGAATTGGAAATTGAGGGGCTGCCCATCCATTGGGGGATGGCTGAACAAGCTGTGGTATATGAATGTAATGGAATTCTATTGTGCTGTAAGAAACGATGAGCAGGAGGAGTTCAGAGAAACCTGAGAAGACTTGCATGAACTGATGATGAGTGAGATGAGCAGAAACAGGAGAACATTGTACACATTATCATCAACATTGTGTGTTGATCTACTGTAAAAGACTTGATTCTTTTCAGCAATATAATGGTCCAAAATAGTTCCAAAGGGCTCATGGTGGAAAAGGCTCTCCAAATCCAGAAAAAAAAAGAACCATACTATTTCTTTTGTCTTTGGTGCCATTGTTTTTCTTTTTTGAGGTTTTTCCTTTTTGCCCTTATTCTTTTCTTTTGCAGAAATATGTTTAATGTTATTGTACATATATAACCTCTATCAGATTACCTGCTCTCTAGAGGAGAGGGGGGAGTAAGGATAGGTAGGGAGAAAAATTACTCTTAAAAAATAAATGTAGAAAACTATTTCTACACATAACTGGAAAATAATAAATACTTTGATAATTTTTAAAAAAATGAGCATTGGGCAGATGGAAGCTAATGACTCTGTGAGACATGAAGAATAAGTCAAACAGAATCAAAAGAATGAAAAAATATAAGAAAAAGTGAAATAGCTCATTGGAAAGATAACTGCCCTGGAAAATAGATCCATGATATAGTAGAAAAGGAGAATAAAATAGTCATTGAAAGAATCTAGCAAT
The DNA here is from genome assembly GCF_019393635.1 of Dromiciops gliroides. Taxonomy (NCBI): domain Eukaryota; kingdom Metazoa; phylum Chordata; class Mammalia; order Microbiotheria; family Microbiotheriidae; genus Dromiciops; species Dromiciops gliroides. Next base: position 251,939,580 of record NC_057862.1, read on the forward strand.
CTCCTCCTAAAAGAGTCCCTAAAAGGAAAACTCCAAGGAATGTTGTAGCCAAATTCCAGAATTATCAGGTGAGGGAGAAAATACTACAAGCAGTCAGAATGAAACAATTTAAATATTATGGAGCCACAGTCAGAATTGCACAGGACCTGGCAGCTTCAACATTAAAGGATCAGAAGCCTTGGGATATGATATTTTGGAAGGCAAAGGCACTTGGATTACAACCAGGATTCAACTACCCAGAAAAACTGACCATTTTCTTTCAGAGGAAAAGATGGACATTCAATGAAATAAGGGACTTTCAAGGTTTCCTGATGAAAAGACCAAAACAGAACAGAAAATTTGATCTTCAAATACAAGAATCAAGAAAAGTATAAAAAGGAAAACAGGTAAAAAACTTATTCAATAAAGTTAAACTCTTTACATCCCTATATGGGAAGAAAATACTTATAACTCTTGAGAACTGTATCTCTGTTTGGGCATATAAAAGTAGTATACATAGAGGATATAGGTATAAATCGACTTTGATGTGATGGTATAAAGAAAATTAAGGGATGGAAAAAAAGGAGTATATGGGGAGAAGAAAAAAGGGAGTTGGAACGGAATCAATGGCATCATAAGAAGAAATAAAAACCTATTACAATAGAGGGGAAGAAGGGAGGGGTGAGCATTATTTCAACCTTACTCTCATCAGGTTTGGATCAAAAAGGGAATAACATATACACTCATTTGGAGAAAGATATTTATCTTACTCTTTACAGAAGTAAAAGCGTAAGTGGAAAAAGGGAGAACTGATAGATGAGAAGGAAGAAACAGTGGAGGAAAGGGGAAAGAAAAAGGAAGGAGGCTGATCAAAGGGAGGGAAGATTGAGGGAGGCAATGGTCAGAAACAAAAGACTGGTGAAGAGGGATACGATGAAAGAAGGAAAAAAGTACAAAGGGGAAAATAGGATGAAGGGAAATAGACAGTATTCATAATTGTAAATGTGAATGGGATGAACTGTCCCATAAAATGGAAGTGAATAGCAGAGTGGATTAAAACCCAGAATTCTACAATATGTTGTTTACAAGAAACACTTTTGAAGCAGAGAGATACACAGAGTAAAGGTAAACATTGGAGCAGAATATATTATGCTTCAGCTGAAGTAAAAAAGAAGAAGCAGGGGCAGCAATCCTTATCTCACACAAAGCAAAAGTAAAAATATATCTTATTAAAAGCAATAAGGAAGGAAACAATATCTTGTTAAAAGGTACCATGGACAATGAAGTAATATCAATACTAAACATATATTCACAAGGTGTTACAGCATCCAGATTCTTAGAGGAGAGGTTAAATAAATCACAAGAAGAAATAGTTAGCAAAACTCTACTGGATGGGGCTCTAAACCTTCCCCTCTCAGAGCTAGAAAAATCTAACCACAAAATAAAGAAATTAAAGAGTTGAATAGAATTTTAGAAAAGTTAGATATAATAGATGTCTGGAGAAAATTGAATGGGGATAGGAAGGAATATACCTTTTTCTCAGTGGTACATGGTACATACACAAAAATTGACAATGTATTAGGGCACAAAAACCTCACAGTCAAATGTAGAATGACAGAAATAGTAAATGCATCCTTTTTTAGATCATGATGTAATAAAAAGCCATAGAATGAGAGAAACAATCAATTACTTCATCTTATGGGAAGCAGCCAAAGCAGTTCTGTGTTTTTTTGTGGGGGGGGGGGTTGTTTGGTTTTGTTTTGCTTTGGTTTGTTTTTTTTTTTTTTTGTGGGGCAATGGGGATTAAGTGATTTTCCCAGGGTCACAGAGCTAGTTAATGTCAAATGTTTCAGGCCAGATTTCAACTCAGGTTATCCTGAATTCAGGACCTGTGCACGCTTCATCCACTGCACTATCTAGCTGCCCCCACAAAGTAGTTCTTAGGGAAAATTTTATATCTCTAAATGCTTACATGAATAAAATGGATAAAGCGATCAATACATTGGGAATGCACCTAAGAAAGCTAGAAAAAGAACAAATTTAAAATCCCCAATTAAATACTAAACTAGAAATTCTGAAAATCAAAGGATAGGTTAATAAAATTAAAAGTAAGAAAACTATAGAATTAATAAATAAAAGTAAGAGCTGTTTTTATGAAAAAATCAATAAAATAGATATACCTTTGGTTAATTTGATTAAAAAAGAAAACCAAATTACCAATATCAAAATTGAAGGTGGTGAATTCACCACCAATGAAGTAGAAATTACAGCAATAACTAGGAGCTATTTTGTCCAACTGTATGCCAATAAATTTGACAATCTTAATGAAATAGATGAATATTTTCAAAAAAATATAACTTGCCAGATTAACTGAAGAGGAATAAAAGACCTTAATAGCCCCATTTTGGAAAAATAAATTGAACAAACTGTCAATGAATTCTCTAAGAAAAAATCACTAGCACCAGATGGGTTTACAAGTGAATTTTATGAAACATTTAAAGAATAATTAATTCTTTTTTTTTTTTTTTTTTTTTTTTTTTTTTGCTGGGCAATGGGGATTAAGTGATCTGCCCAGGGTCACACAGCTAGCATATGTCAAGTGCCTGAGGCCGGATTTGAACTCAGGTACTCCTGAATCCAGGGCTGGTGCTTTATCCACTGCACCACCTAGCTGCCCCCAGATTAAATCTAATACTTTATGTATGAATATTTTTGAAAAATAGGTGAAGAGGGAGTTCTACCAAATTCCTTTTATAACACAAATATGGGGTTGATATCTAAACCAGGAAGAGGCAAAATAGAGAAAGAAACTTATAGACCAATTACCCTAATAAATATAGATGAAAAAAATTTAAATAATATATTAACAAGGATACTACAGCAATTTATCACCAGGATAATACACTATGACCAGATGGGATTTTTACCAGAAATACAGGGCTGGTTTAACATTAGGAAAACCACAAACATAATCAACCACATCAATATCAAAAGTAACCAAAATCATCTGATTATATCAATTGATACAGAAAAAAGGTTTTGACAAAATATGCTACTCATTCCTATTAAAAACGTTGCATAAGAGTAAAGGGAGCGGGGCAGCTAGGTGGTGCAGTAGATAGAGCACTGGCCTTGGATTCAGGAGTACCTGAGTTCAAATCCGGCCTCAGACACTTAACACTTACTAGCTGTGTGGCCCTGGGCAAGTCGCTTAACCCCAATTTCCCTGCAAAAACAAAAAACAAACAAAACAAAAAAAAGAGTAAAGGGAGCTTTTCTTATAGTAATAAGCAGTGTCTACTTAAAACCATCAACAAACATATGTAATCGGGATAAATTAAAGGCATTCCGAATAGGATTGGGGTGAAACAGGGAGATGTCCATTCTCACCTCTATTATTAATATTGTCAGAGAAATGTTAGGTTTAGCAATAAGAGAAGAAAAAGGAATGAAAGGAATTAGAATAAGCAAGGAGGAAATAAAACTATCGCTCTTTCCAGATAATATGGTGGCATGCTTAGAGAATCCTAGAGAATCAACTAAAAATACTACTTGCAACAATTAACAACTTTAGCAAAGTTGCAGTATATAAAATAAATCCACATAAACCATCTGCAATTATATACATGACCAACAAAGCTCAACAGCAAAAGATAGAAAGAGAAATTTCATTTAAAATAACTATAGACAATATAAAATATTTGGGAGTCTATCTGCTAAGACAAACCCAGGAAAACTACAAACACAATGACAACATGTTTTTTTCACGCAAATAAAATTGGATTTAAATAATTGGAAAAATATCAATTGCTAATAGCTAGGCCGAGCTAATAAAAAATGACAATTCTACCTAAATTAATTTACTTATTCGGTGTCATACCAATCAGACTACCTAAAATTACGTTGTAGAGCTGGAAGAAATAATAACAAAATTCATTTGGAAGAACAAAAAGTCAATAATATCAAGGGAACTAATGAAAAAATGCACAGGAAGGTGGGTTAGCCATACAAAATCTGAAGCCATATTATAAAGTGGCAGTCATCACAAATAATTGGTACTGGTTAAGAAATAGATTGGTGGATCAATGGAATAGGTTAGGCAGAGGGGACACAGTAGTAAATGATGATACTAATCTACTGTTTGATAAACCCAAAGACTCCAACTTCTGGAATAGGAACTCAGTATTTGACAAAAATTGGTGGAAAAACTAGAAAACAGTATGCAGAAACAAGGCATTGACTACCACCTTTCACCGTTTAGCAAAATTAGGTCAAAATTGATACATGATTTAGACACAAAATGTGATACCATAAGTAAATTAGGAAAGGAAGGAATAGTTTACCTCTCAGATCTATGAAGAGGAGAAGACTTTATGACCAAACAAAAGATAGAGAATATTATGAAATACAAATTGGATGATTTTGATTACATTAAATTAAAAAAGGTTTTGTACAAACAGAAGCAATGCAGCCAAAATTAGAAGGGAAGCAGAAAGGTAGGGAAAATTTTTACAGTCAGTATTTCTGATAAAATATACAGGGAAGGGGCAGCTATATGGCACAGTTGATAGAGCACTGGCCCTGGAGTCAGGAGTACCTGGGTTCAAATCCAGCCTCAGACACTTAACACTTACTAGCTGTGTGACCCTGGGCAAGTCACTTAACCCCAATTGCCTCACTAAATACACACACACACACACACACACAGGGAAATAAGTTGAATTTATAAGAATGCAAGTGGGGCAGCTAGGTGGCACAGTGGATAGAGCACTGGCCCTGGTGTCAGGAGGACCTGAGTTCAAATTTGACCTCAGGCACTTAACACTTACTAGCTGTGTAACCCTAGGCAAGTCACTTAACTGCAATTGCCTCACAACCCTCCCCCCCCCAAAACAAAAACAAAAACAAAAACAAAACGCAAGTGATTTCCTAATTGAGAAATGGTTAAAGGATATGAACAGGCAGTTTTCAGATGAAGAAATCAAAGCTATCTATTGATATATGAAAAAAATGCTCTAAATCACTACTGATTAGATAAATGCAAAATAAAGCAATTCTGAGGTATGACCTCACACTTATCAGATTGGCTAATATGATGAAAAGGGTAAATAATAAATGTTGGAGGAACTCTGGAAAAATCGAAACATTAATGCATGGTTGGTGGAGCTGTGAACTGATCTACCCACTCTGGATAGCAATTTGGAACTATGCCCAAAGGTCTATGGGGCTGTGCATACCCTTTGACCCAGTAAGGCCACTACTAGGTCTGTATCCCTTAGAGATGATAAAAAAGGGAAAAGGGTCCACATGTACAAAAATATTTATAGCATCTCTCTTTGTGGTGGCAGAGAATTGGAAATTGAGGGGATGTCTATTAGCTGAGGAATGACTGAACAAGTTGTGGTATAGGAATGTATTGTAATACTATTTTGCTATAAGAAAAGATGAGCTGGCAGATTTCAGAAAAAACCTGGAAAGCTTTAGGTGGCTTGATGCTGAGTGAAGTGAGCAGAACTAGGAGAACATTGTACATAGTAACAGCAACATTGTGTGATGATCAACTGTGATAGACGTAGCTCTTCTCACCAATATATTGATCCCAGACTATTCCAAAGGATTCATGATGGGAAATGCTTTCCACATCAATAAAAAAAGAACTCTGGAATCTGAATGAAGACTGAACCATACTGTTTCTACTTTTTTTGAAGTTTTTCCCTTTTGTTCAGATTCTTCTTTCACAACATGACTAATGCAGAAATATATTTAGTGTGATTGTACATATATAATCTATATCAGATTGCTTTCTGTCTTGGGGATTTGGGAAGGGAAGGTAGGGAGGAAGAAAATTTGAAACAAAAATATTATAAAAACAAATGTTGAAATGTATCTTCACATGTATCTGGAAAATAATAAAATGTTTTTATGAAATATATAAAAATAAAAAAAAAGAATATCATATAATTAGCCAGAACACTTCAGATATCAAGGAGCTACAATCAGTATTACACATGACTTAGAAGCTTCTATATTAAAGTATCATAGGTCTTGGAAATTATAAGAATATCATATCTGGAACATATCCAATATGTGGAAGACAAAAGAGCTTGGATTACAAGCAAAAATCAACTACCCAGCAAAATTGGATAGAATCTTTCACCGAAAGAGATGGGCATTCAATGAAATAGGGGACCTCCAATCTTTTCTGATTAAAAGACCCAGTGTGAGAAGAGGTTGAGAGACTTTAAAATCCACCCCCACCACAACAAGGAAACCACAATCAGAAGGGAAGGAATCAGGAAATATGTGCTAAAGAAAGTAACCTGGAAGTGGGGGAGGAAACAAAAATACCAAAGATCTCAGGGAGAAGAAATCTTAAAAACCTTGAATATAAACAGATTAAATCAATGGGGCAAAAGAGTAACAGAAGGAAATATGACTTCCAGATCTAGTATTGAGCTCAGATATCAATGAATGCTGAAAAATGAAGGAAAATTATCCAATACTTGGAGACAGAAAACCTTGTAGAATTTGAGGAGAACATGGAGTCATAAAACATTGGTCCTGTGTAGTTTAAAAGAGAAATGAGAATTCTGGGAGCAGAATTTATGTCTTATATAGAAAAATAATAATGAGCAGAACAGAGAACCTTGTACCTGCAATGGCAAGCCTCACCAAAGAAACAGAAAGAACAATAGATTGAGAATAAAAATATAAAGAAGTGAAAGATAGCTTGGAAGAGAAGCAATAAACAAAACATTAAAAAAAAACATACTATGCAAGCAAAACAAATGAATCTTGATGACAGGATGCATAGAATTAACCTAAGAATCATAGATCTTCCTGAATAATATGACAGAACAAAAAAAAACCTTATAATTATAATGAAAGAAACAATAGAACAGAGTTGCTTTAAAGTTCTTAACATAGAAAATGAAATCCCAATGGAAAGAATTCACAGATCACTCCAGAAAAAATCAACAAGTATGCAAACTCCAAGGCATGTGATGGTTAAATGTAATGATTCAACTTGGAAACAAAATATTCTGTAAGCTATTAGGAGTAAGAGCATTAAGTGCAAAGGAAAGGACATATAAACAACACAAATATAAACTTATGCTCACTAGAATAAGGAAGAAAGAATGGGATCATATGTCCCAAAGACCATTGGCGCTCAAGATACAGCTAAGAGTGATGTGCCCTGAAAAATATGAGCCTAAACTTATAGGACAAAAGATTGACATTTGATAATAAAGGAAAGATTGAACTGTTTTTGGTAAGAAAAACAGAACTAAAGAGATTATTTGCTTCTCTAACACTCCAAATAAGAGAATTTCAAGAGCAGTAAGTAATAAATGCAGTGAATGACAGCAACAGAGTAACAAAAGAAAGATCATTAAGATATTTCTTTCTAAAGGAACACAAGAAGATAGAGTGAAGGGGCAAATATGGTAGAAGTAACAGCAATGAAGCAAACTGGAAGCATTATGGACAGAAGCTGGTAAGATCTTGCTTACAGGTGAATGCTTCTTTTGTGGAACTACATTATAACATGGACATGAAAGGGGAAAGGGAAGCAGGGAGATGGAAAGAAGTGAGTAATGAGTCAGGATCAAATTAAAGGCTAGCAATTAGGAGGTGATCTCTGTGGTCTCAGAAAGAGAAGAGCCTATAGGGAAGTGGATAAAGAGGTAAGGAATGATTTAAAAGAAGGGGGAGGAAGCAGATCCTATTTGGGAAGTGGGAGGGTATTCTACTGATGAATGTTCATATAGGTGAAGTAAGATGACTTTACACTGAATGAGGACTGTGGAATTTGTTTTCTGAAAAGTCTACTTGTCTTGGGAGGGGAAGAGTTGGAACCCTTAGGTTTTCCCCTAGAAGTGACTGGCATTTGAAGGAGTGGGAGATCATGGATAAAAGTATATTTCCATCCAAGTATAGAAAAAAAGGCCAAAAAGCATCTATATATCAGTGGGGGTTACGGAAGAAGGGCCCTAACATGGTGCAGTATCTTCTCTGACACTTGCAATGATTAACAATGTGATAAGAGTTAAGCACTTAGGGGGAACCTGTTAGGTAAGCCCTTGAAGACTGCATCAGAAAACTAGAAGGCAGAGCCTAGGATGGATACCTTGAAAGCTATTATTGTATAAAGAATACAGGAAGGAAAAAAGATAGACCAGGTGATTTCAGGGGTCATGATTCAGACGAGTATCTAGAATAAACAGAAATAGAAGATAGATAATGAAGAAATTGAGAGAAATCTTTTTTTTTGGAAAGGGCACAAAAAGTCATTTAAAAACCTAATGAACAGGACTAACCAGAGGAGAGGAAAGGAAGAGGGAATTTACATGACTCAGAGGGGAAGAAAGGAGGAAGAAATATATAACCAGATAAAAACAGGAAAAAGGAAAAAATAAACAAATCTCAAAGGGAAAAATGTAACAAACAAGAAAAGGGAATTGAGGGACAGGGAGGAGGAAAGAGCCAGTGGGCACAGGATCACCTTTAAAAAAGATTAAAGTAAAATAAGTAAAGTAACATAATTCTATGCTTAGAGAAGAAGAAGGATTAAAACATATCTTGAAAAAAATTAGAGACAGAAGAAAGAAACTATTAATGTAGTTTTTATACCTTTAAATGTGAATGGACCAAATAATCCAATAAAATGAAAAAGAGTGATAGATTGGATAAGAAAACAAGACTCTACAATACGTTGCTTACAAGACACAAATTAAAAAAGACATACACAAAATAAAACTGAGGGGATAAAAAATAATTTACTATACATCAAGTGAATCCAAAAAAGACAAGAGTTGCTGTCACGGTTTAGACAAAGCAAAAGCAAATATTCAAAAATAAAAAGGGACAAATAAGGAAATTATATTATACTGAAAGGAATTATTGACATCAACCCACTATCAGTAATGCACTTGTACACTTAAAATATCTAATTATTCAAATTCAAAAAAGAAAACAACATCTTAGCTTCAGGAAGACATACTCAGTAACATAATAGTGACAGGAGACTTCAATATTCCTCTATCAGTTTTCAATGTCTAACAGAAAGAAAAAGAAAGCAGAAATATGGAACTGAACAAACTTATGGAGTAATAAGAATTAAAAGACTTATGGCATCTTCTAAATGAGATAGCAAAATAATATTTCTCTGCAGCACATGGAACTGTTATTAAAAATGACCATTTAATAGGGCACAGAGATACTGCAAACAAATGTAAAAAGGCAGAAATAATTCAATCTTAACAGAAAATGATGCAGTAAGAATGAAAATTGATTCAGAGAGCCCAAACAAAAGCTAAAAACCCAAATAAAGATTTACAATTAAATCTTATATATGAATGAATCAATGAACAAATTGTAGAAACAATAAGTATATAAGAGATAATGATGAAACAACACAGCAACATTTCTGGGATTCAGCTAAAGCAGTCCTTGGAGAAGAAACCATATCCTTATAATCAAACATAAACAGAATAGAAAAAAAGATTAATGAACTGAATTTTCCTGTAAAAAAATGGAGAATCAACAAAGAAACAAACCTAAAATTAGAGTTTAAACTGATATATTAAATTTCAGGTGGGAATTGGAATATTTGGAAACTAAAAACTGCATAAACATGATAAATAAAACTAAAAACTTATTATTTGCAAAGACCAATAAATTAATAAATGCTAAGGTAATCTGATAAAAAACAGTAAAGCAAATCAATTAAATATCAAGTGAGCAAAGTAAAAACAAAGCAAAACCAGAAGAAATAGAAACAATCAGAATATATTATGCAAGTTACATGCTTATAAAATTGTAAACACAAAAGGAGGGATACATGCAAAAATTTAAATAAAAACAATAACTAAACTATCAGAAGACCAGATAGAGCTCTTAAATAACCTCATCTTAGAAAATAAAATAAATATAACTATAAAATAATTATCCAAGAAAAAAAAAGTCCTGGAACTGATGGATGCACAGGAGAATTCTATGAAACTTTAAATGAATAATTAGTGCCCAAACTTCATAAATTATTCTTAAAAATTTGATAAAGGTCCTGAGTATATTCCTTTATGGACAAATATAATCCCAGTACTAAAAACAAGGGAAAGATAAATAGAAGGAAAATGATAGGCCAATACCATTAATGAACACAGATTCAAAAATTTTAAACAAAATCCCATGAAATTCACAATAGCAATTTATCCAAGAAATCATTTGGTATGACCAAGTGTGGTTTATATTTGTGATTGAAATATGTTTCAACATTAGGAAAACAAGCAACATAATGAATCATATTAAAGCCTAAAACATCTAAATCATAAATCCAGAAAAAGCCTTTGACAAAGTATGACAATTTTAAATGATAAAAATGCTATGAAGTTCAGGCAAAGGGAAACCTGCTTAATATCATAAAATGTAGCTATATAAATTCAAAAGTTAGTATCTTTAAAATGGGGGAAATTTAGAACCTTTTCCAACAAATATAGGTGTGAAGGAAGGGTGAGCACTTCCCCCACTATTATTTGATATAGTTTGGAATTGCTAGCAATAGTAATAAGATGAGAAAGGATTTAAAGGATTTATTATTCATAAAAATCACATAAAACTCTCCCTGTTTACTGGTGATATGATTGTTTACTTGGAAAACCCTAGGGAATTAGCATAGATACCAATAAAGACAGCTAATAGGTTCAATAAAGTTATACACTACAAAATAAATCCTTAAAAATTAAAAGCATTTCTATATAATAATGAAACACAAGAAAGAATAATAAAAAGGGAAGTACCATTCCAGATAATTACAGAAAGCACAAAATATCTAGGGATTGATGTCACAAAGCACATAAAAGACTTGCACAGATTAAATTACAAAGCATTAAAAAAAACCTGAACAACCTAAGTAGCTAGAGAAATATTCAGTGTTCATGTCTAAGCCATGTCAATAAAATAAAAATAACACTTATCAAAATTAGTTCATGGTTTTAATGGTAGGCAAATCAAATCATCAAAGGGATATTTTAAAAAGCTTGATAAAATAATAGAAAAATTAATTTGAAAAAACAAAAATATTGAAATACTAAAGGAAATAATAAAAATAAGGAAGGACACAGAGGGAATAGCACTTTCAGACTTCAAACTATATTATAAAGCAGCAATCATCAAAACAATTTAATATTGGTTAAAAATAGATATATCAATGGAACAGACTAGACAAGGGAGATTCAGGAACAATAGAAATCAATAACTCAGCATTTGATAAAGTAGAAAACATGTTTCCTAGGGGAAAATTCCCTATTTGATGGGAAAAAAAGTTAGGAAAACTGTAAAATAGTTTCACAGTAATTAGTCTTGGATCAATACCTTACCTCACCCACCACAATACATTTTATTTTGTTTTGTTTTGTTTTGCTGGGCAATGAGGGTTAAGTGACTTGCCCAGGGTCACACAGCTAGTAAGTGTCAAGTGTATGAGGCTGGATTTGAACTCAGGTCCTCCTGAATGCAAGGCCTGTGATTTATCCACTGCACCACCTAGCTGTTCCCCACAAAACATTTTAAATGGATATGTGATCCTTCTATTAAAGATCACAGCATTAAAAAAATTATAAGAGAAACAGATAATGTGGCTTTCACAACTATGGGTAAGAGATGTATTCTTTTTAAAAAAAAATAAAAGTATTATTTTATTTTCCAGTTACATGTAGAGATAGTTTTCAACATTTGTTTTTATAAGATTTCCAATTTCAAATTTTCTCCTCCCCTCCCCTCCTTCCCCTCCTCCCCAAGACAGCAGGTAATCTGATATAGGTTATATATGTACATAACATTAAACATATTTCTGAATTAGTCATGTTATAAGAGCAGAATCAGAGCAAAAAGGGAAAAAAAAGCCTGAAAAAAGAAAAACAACAGCACCAAAACCAAAAGAAATAGATGGTTCAATCTGTATCCATATTCCACAGTTCTTTTCTTTTTTTTTTTCTGGATTTGGAGAGCCCTTTCTTGTACCATTGTATTGGTGAGAAGAATCTAGTCTATCACATTTGATCAACACATAATGTTGATGATACTGTGTACAATGTTCTCCTGTTTCTGCTCATCTCACTCATCATCAGTTCATGCAAGTCCTTCCAGGTTTATCTGAACTTCTGCTCATTGTTTCTTACAGGACAATAGAATTCCATTACATTCATATACCACAGCTTGTTCAGCCATTCCCCAATGGATGGGCAGCCCCTCAATTTCCAATTCCTTGCCACTACAAAAAGAGCAGCTGTAAATATTTTGTACATGTGGGTCCTTTTCCCTTTTTTATGATCTCTTTGGGAAAAAGACCCAAAAGTGGTATTTCTGGGTCAGAGGGTATGCACAGCTTCAGAGCCCTTTGGGCATAATTCCAAATTGCTCTCCAGAATGGTTGGATCAGTTCACAGCTCCACCACCAATGCATTAGTGTTCCAATTTTTCCACAGCTCCTCCAACATTTATTATTTTCCTTTTTTGTCATATTATCCAATCTGATAGGTGTCAGGTGGTACCTCAGAGTTGTTTTAATTTGCATTTCTCTAATCAATAGTGATTTAGAACATTTTTTTCATATAGCAATAGATAGCTTTGATTTCTTCATCTGAAAACTGCCTGTTCATATCCTTTGACCATTTCTCAGTTGAGGAATGACTTGGATTCTTATAAATTTAATTTAGTTCCCTTTGTATTTTAGAAATGAGGCCTTTATCAGAAGTACTGGCCATAAAAATTGTTTCTCAGCTTTCTGCCTTCCTTCTAATTTTGGATGCATTGCTTCTGTTTGTACAAAACCTTTTTAATTTAATGTAATCAAAATGATCCATTTTGCCTTTCATAATATTCTCTCTTGTTTGATTATAAACTGTTCTCCTTTCCAAAGATCTGAAAGGTAGACTATTCCTTTGTCTCCTAATTTACCTATGGTATCACCTCTTATGTCTAAATCATGTACCCATTTTGACCTTATTTTAGTATAAGGTGTAAAATGTTGATCTATGCCTAGTTTCTGCCATACTCTCTTCCAGTTTTCCCAACAGTTTTTGTCAAATACTGAGTTTCTATCCCAGAAGCTGGAATCTTTGGATTTATCAAACAATACATTACTAAAATCATTTACTACTGCATTTCCTGTGCCCAGCCTATTCCATTGATCCTCTACTCTATTTCTTAGCCAATACCAAATAGTTTTGATGACTGCTGCTTTATAATAGTGCTTCAGATTTGGCACAGCTAACCCACCTTCCTTTGCATTTTTTTTTCATTATTTCCCTTTTGTTTTTCCAGATGAATGTTATTATTTTTTCTAGCTCTGTAAAATAATTTTAGGTAGTCTGATTGGTATGGCACTGAATAGATACCTTAATTTAGGTAGAATTGTCATTTTTATTATATTAGCTGGGCATATGCATGAGAAATTGATATTTTTCCAATTATTTAGTTCTGATTTGATTTGTGTGCAAAGCGTTTTGTAATTTTGTTCATAGAGTTCCTGGCATTGTCTTGTCAAGTAGACTCCCAAGTATTTTTTATTGTTTACCATTACTTTAAATGGAATTTCTCTATCTCTTGCTGCTGGACTTTGTTGTTCATGTGTAGAAATGCTGATGAATTTTGTGGATTTATTTTATATCCTGCTACTTTGCTAAAGGTGTTAATTGTTTCAAGTAATTTTTAGTTGATTTTCTAGGATTCTTTAAGTATACCATCATATCATCTGCAAAGAGTGATAATTTTTTGTCCTTGCCTATTCTAATTCCTTTAATTCCTTTTTCTTCTCTGATTGCTAAAGCTAACATTTTCTAGTACAATATTAAATAATAGGGGTGATAATGGACATCTATGTTTCACCCCTGATCTTATTGGAAGGCCTAAGAGATGTATTCTTAACCAAACAAAAGATAGGAGCAACTAGAAAGGATAAAATTAGTGATTTTGATTACTTGAAATTGTAAACCTTATGCATAATCATTAATGCAGCTAGGATAAGAAGGGAAGTAGTTGAATGGGAAAAAAATATTTGTATCAGATGTCCCCAAAAAGGGTTTAGTATCTAAGATATGTAAACAATTTAAATCTATCATCTATGTATGTATGTATCTATCTGTCATTCCTCAAATTTTAAATGGAGAAAGTATATGTTCTCAAAAGAACTGCAAAGTACTCACCACCACATGAAAAAAATGCTCCAAATTACTACTAGTAAGAGAAATGTATATTAAAACAATTCTGAGGTTTGACCTCATGTTCTGTAAATTAGCAAAAATGACAAAAAAGGTCAATGTCAAAATTGGAGAAGTTGTGAGAAGTTGGGTAGAGTTATGAATTGATACAAATACTTAGAGCAATTTGGATTGTCAATAAAATGACTAAAATCTCCAAAATTTTAAAATCAGACTGTATTACCAGGCTTATACCACAGGGAAGCCATTGATAAGGAAATTGTCCCCACATGCTCTAAAATATGTAGTAGCAGCACTTTTTGCAATAGCTAAGAATTAGAAACAACGTATATACTAATCACTTAATGAGTGACAAAACAAATTGTGATAAATAAATGTAATAAGTCAATGCAGAGTAAAGTAAGAAGGGAAATTGAAACAACATATACAGTAACTACAATGATGTAAATGGAAAGACCCATGACACACCAAAAAATCAAAAGTAAATGTAAGAAAATTATAAAGATCAAATGGAAATTGTATGAAGAGATATAGCAAGACATCCCCAAACTACCCCTTCACAGAGGTCCACTGGTATTACATATTTTTGAACTTTTTCAATGTGTCAATCAGTTGTGCTGCATTTTTTATTCACTCTAAAAATAACTATTTGTCATATAGGATGGGAAGGGAAGAGGGAGGGCTACATAAGATCCTGTCATAATGTAAGAAATGATGGGGCAACTTGGTGGCACAGTGGATAGAGAACTAGCCCTAGATTCAGGAGGACCTGAGTTCAAATCCAGCCTCATACCTTGACACTTACTAGCTGTGTGACCCTGGGCAAGTCATTTAACCCTTATTGCCCTCCAAAGACAAACAAACAAAACCAAACATAATGTAAGAAACAGAAAATATCTATAACTTATAAAATAAACAAATCTGACCTGTCCCTTTTAAAGCATTTCCTATTGAAAAGGTCTTCACTCAAAGGATTTTCAGGAAAAATTTAAGTTTGAATTGAAGCATCTGAGGCATCAGAGTAACTCATTAGGCTATTTACTAATGTGTGGAGGGAATAGGTTTTACATGAGTGGGTAAATCATAGCTCCTTGAAGTATGGAAGCATGTGATCCAACACTTTCAGTTTAGACTCTATCACATTAATGAAAACTGCAATTCAGTTTGGCATTTCAGCTGCAATGTATTCTGGGATAATACCTCCTAACAACATTACTCCCAGTGTCTTTAGATTCTCAAATTCTAAGCCTTTAGTGGCATTAATTTCAGAATCAACATTACAGAACAAAGAAAATATGTTTTTATGCAGCCATGCATATGGGAGGACAATCAGTGCAATCTTGATAGTCATAAAAATTTGATTTATGGTACCTAGCTTTAGAAAATTGTGTTTGTAAATGACAAAAATCCTTTATTCCATTGTCCAGACACATGATAACAAGTAGATGTTTATTTGACTAATAAAACAGTGATCAAGTTTATTTTGGCTTTGCATAACACATATGAATTGTTTAATTCATACTGACTAGAAGTTTGCATTTACAGGAATCTACAGGGAGCCTTGCTATTGCAATTTTAAAAGATATTCAGGTAATTTCTTTTTCCTTAATACCTATGCAATTCTAGACTAATGAGGGGAGAAGTTAGCTAGTAAAATAGATATTGATATACAAAGTCAATTCAGCATTAGATAGGTTCTTAAGTGAAAATGATGTGAAGATGTAATATGCAAATATGCATAGTAAATCATGGCACTGGTCTAAAAATTAATTCAGGCTTTTCATTCATATGACTTCTACTTAGAACAAGTCAGAGGACTGAAGGCATAAGTGCAATTATTACTATGAAATTGAATAAAATAAAGGTAAAAGAAGTGGTATGAAGTAAAATCATAGTTAGGTGGTGTGGAGGATAAAGTATTGGGCCTAGGGTTGGAAAGATAGGTGCTCAAATCTGACCTAACCTAACTCTGCAACCCTGGGCAAATTGCTTAAACCTCTGTATACCTCAGTTTACTTACCTGTAAAATGGAGAGAAGAACACCTACTTCTCAGAGTTGCTTTGATGCTCAGATGATATAACATTTCTAAAGCACACTGTAAACCTTAAAGTAGTATGTAAATGATAGTTAGTATTATAATATAGAGAGACAAGAGGTACTTAGATATCCTCCCCAAAATAATTTTTTCCCCCAGGGGACAGCAGGATTGTAGTTCCCCACTGTCACAAATTATGCAGTTGAGTTTACCCACATTTGAGGAAATCACAAGGATCAGCCCATCCAGAATACAATGGATAAGTCACCTTCATGATCATGGAATCAACCCTGGCAGGTAAGCAGAGAAATTTGTATTTTTAAATTTTTTTAATGTTCTGTGGTTTGGATTTTTCACTATATATGAGTTGGGGGTGGGTCAGAACATGCAAATATGAAGTTTATGCCTGTTTTCTCTCCCTAGAGCTTCTCTTACTCTAGTCTCTTTGATGTCCAGGACCATCCCTTTTTGATCTCTTTTCTTTTGGCTCATTTTAAAATTGGTCAAAAATTCAGTTACTCTCTTGAATATAGAAAACTAGAAGAGTACTTTCTCTGTGCTTCTCCTTTCCAAACACAATCCTTCCATACTCAAGTTCTGTCCACATAGCAGTAGATGACTAGAATCCCTTGGGGTTCTTCCTCCTTTTGGCACCTCCTTAAATTGCTTTTCAGCAAAGGAAGAAGGTAATTTAAAGGTCAGAATGCTGGAGTTGGAGTCAAGAAGACCCAAGTCAAATACCACTTCCTATAATTCTGGGTGAGTTCATATCTCACCTCAGACACTTAGTAGCTGGGTGACCCTGAACCAGTCACTTAACCCCAATTGCCTTTAAATATCTGCCCCAATTCCCAGTCATGCTGGTATATGTCTTGCCACTGAGCCCAGATGACTAAGGAGGAGAGAGTGAGATTGGTGACCTTGCACAGCCCTCCCTCACTAAAATCCAATTCAGTGCAAGTCATGACATCACCTCTTGATGTCATGGTCCTCTTCAAAGAACAAAAGACAAACAATAACAACAAAAACACAAACTTATCAGCTGTAAAATCCTGGGTAGGTCACTCAAACTCTCTCAGCCTCAGTTTCCCTATCAAGATAAATGAGAGGAGGTGGAACCAAGATGGTGGAGGAAAGACAGTGACTTGCCTGAGCTCTCCCCAAGATCCCTCCAAATACCTTCAAAGAATGCCATAAGACAATTCATGGACCAGTAGAATCCACAAAGGACAGGGTGAAATAATTTTCTAGCCAAAGACAACTTAGAAGGCATGCAGGAAAGGTCTGTTGTACCAGGGTGAGAGTGGAGTGCAGCCCAACACAGGCCATGCCAGCACAGATCCAAAGCCAGTGCAGACCCAGCCCCAGCCCCAGACCCAGTGAATCAGTAGCAGGCCTTGGGAGCCTCTGAGTCAGTGGTGGAACTCAGCCCATAGATGGTAAGGGGATTGAACAACTCCAGAAGGAGATTACAGGGGTCTCTTTGCTAACACTGAGGCAGGACTCTGTTTTTTGCCCCTATTCAGATCTAGGTCACAGTCTTGGGTGATGGTCCCAGGTGAGGGAGGAGCACAAGCACACAAGAACTTGCAGCCATAGTAGAGCAAGATTCATTGCTCCCGGGCAGAAAAGCAGGCTTGTGGTTGCTTGCAGACCAGAGCACAGTACAGGAGAGTAGTAAACATACCTCTCCTTAAATCATACCTCCTTGGAAGAACTAAGCACTTATAAATTCCTAGAAGTATCTCTGAAAACAGCTACTCAAACCATCTGAAGCTTGGGACAGTGCACTCTCCACCCTGGAAGCAGTGCCCCACTTTAACAAAGAGTTAAAAGTCAAGAAATGGGAAGATGATTCTCATTATTAGGGCAGTTGGATGGAGTATATTTAGAGAGAAGGCATAGGTCTGAGTTGAACATGAAGGGATGATACCTCTAAAAAATAAAATTAAGGGGTAAGGGGAATGCCCTGGGAGAAAGGGAAAGGGAGAGATGGAATGGGGTAAAATATCTTACATAAAAGAAGCAAGAAAAAGCTTATCCAGTGGAGGGGAATATGGGGGAGGTGCTGGAGAGTGAGTAAACCTTAGTCTCATCAGAATTGGCTCAAAGAGGGAATAACATACATATTCATTTGGGTATAGTAATCTATCTTACCCCGTAACAAAAGTAGGAGGGGAAGGCATTAAGGTGGTGGTGGGGTGATAGAAGGGAGGACAGATTGGGGGAAGGGCCAGTCAGAAGCAAAACACTTTTGAGAGGGACAGAGTGAAAGAAGATAGAAAATAGATTCAATGTCATGGGGAGAGAATAGGATGGAGGGAAATTCAGTTAGCAATAATAAGTGAGAAAAAAATGAAGCAATTTTGTTTGACAGACCTCATTTCTCAAATGCATAGAGAACTGAGTCAAATTTATTAAAATAAGAGCTATTACCTAATTGTTAGATGATCAAAAGATATTAAGTTTTCAAATGAAATAATCCAACTTACCTATAGCCATATGAAAAAAAGCTCTAACACTATTGATTGGAGAGATACAGGTCAAAACAATTCTAGGGTACTACCTCATGCCTATTGGATTGGATAACAGGACAGTAGAGGAAAATGACAAATGTTGTAGGGGATATGGGGAAAATGTGACATTAAAGCACTCTTGGTGAAGTTGTGAACTGATTCAAACATTCTGTAGTGCAATTTGGAACTACATCCAAAGGGCTCTAAAACCATGTATGCTCTTTGACTTAGTAATACTACTACTTAGGGCAGCTGGTGGCACAGTGGGTAAAGCACCGGCCCTGGATTCAGTAGGACCTAAGTTCAAATTTGACCTCAGACACTTGACACTTACTAGCTGTGTGACCCTGGGCAAGTCACTTAACCCCAATTGCCTTACAAAAAGAAAAAAAGTAATACTACTACTACATCGATATCCAAAAAGAGATGAAAAACAAAAAAGCTGAATTTGAAATCGAGGAGATGCCTATCAATTGGGGAATGACTGAACAAATTGTGGGATGAGATTAATGATGGAACACTACTGTGCTATAAGAAATGATGAGCAGGATGCTATCAGAAAAGCCTGGACAGACTTACATGAACTGATGCAAAGTGAAATGTACTATATACAAAATAACAGCAATATTGTAAGATGATTAGCTATGAATGCCTTAGGTATTTTCAGCAATACAATGATCCAAGACAACTCTGAAGGACTTATGAAAAATACCTTCCATCTCCAGAGAAAGAACTGATGGTGTCTGAATACAGATTGAAGCAAAATATTTTTTTAGTTCCTTTTTCTTAAGGTTTTTTTTTTTTGTCTGTTTTCTTTCACAACCTGACTAATCTGGAAATGTTTTGCATGACTACACATGTACAACTTATATTGAATTGCTAGAATTCTTAATGGGGGTGTGGAGGAAGTGAGGAAGAGAATTTGGACACAGAGTTTTAAAAATGACATTAAAATTGTTTTTACATGTAATTTGGAAAAATAAAATTATAAATTTAAAAAAGCAGATAATAATAGCAATTCACAGAGTTATAAGTATCAAGTGAGAATATATATAATATTTATAAAGCAATTTGCAAATATGAAAACACCACATTATATATATATAAAGCCTATCTATAGGCTAATAACATTGATAATGTTGATAATAATAACTAGTATTTATACGCTATAACATTTCTGCATTCAGCTGTTCTCTTATTAAAATTTTAAGAGAAAATCTAAAAATGAGAAACCCTCCATTAAGTCCTTACAATGGTGCCCATTCCACTTCCCCACTGTCTTAATTGTTAGTAAGGTTTTCATTACATCAAGTTATTATGATGGGCCACCTGAATTTGATAGATCTGCCTTCTTTTCCAAAGGCTTTTATGAAACCCTGGATTAATAGGAGCAAAATGACTTTTGACCAAACTTCAAACTGAACCCAGATAGCTAGCAGATAAGTCCCTATCTGCTGACTTCTTTCCTCAGGATCATAAGTCCCTATCTTGTATAAACATTTGGATATCCTACTCCTTGCCAAACCCTTTTGGGGAATCATAATCTTATCATAGTGTTTCATTTAAGTTGAACTATAACTGAAATTGTTAAAACATCCATTCTCGTCATAGTATTTGTCATAGTATTTTAGGTTGATTTGCATCATGTTAATGAAACTGATAACACCCTGTAACCAGTGAGCAAAGAAATATACCCTCAGAAAGAGGGAGTCTTCAAACTCCTTCTTTGGAAGGAGTCTCTGTATGATTCATGCTTGCTTGTTCTTAGGACAAATAAACTAGTACTATGTTTTTCCTGTCTATCTCTGATCTGGTTTTTCCTGGTGGAGACATTATGAAAATAATTTCTCTGATCTTTTTTTTTCTATAGGAGACAGGCAAAAAACCCCAAAATTGACAAAGTCCATGTTTGCTAAAATCTTATATATATATTTTCAACCCATTTCTCCTATTACACTATTAATCTCTGGAAGGACATGAGAATGTTCCCTCGTATAAGAATCCTAGACTTTCTGATACTTTTAGACCTCTATTTGGTGGGGAGAATGGAAGAATTGTCTATGGGCTAGGTCTACAAACTTGTCAGGTATGGATGATACTAAATGATCTCTGAAGACTTTTGAGTTTTTATATTCTTTGCTTTAATAAGAGCTTAGTGGGATGTGAAAAGATGCCTTAACAGGCCTAAAAGGCATGGGAGAGGTACTACAAATAGGATCTATTCTCATATCTATACAATTTATTCCCACACCACTGCCACCCCCAAACTCCAGTCCCATATCACCAACTCGATACTGGATTTTTTAAAACTAGAAATATCTATGGGATATCTAGCATATCTAAAACAAAAATTATTATGTGTTCTCCTAAATAGTCCCTTTCCCCTAATTTCTCTATTTCTGGTAAAGAAACCACTATTTTTCTAATCATCAAATTAATAACTTCAGATTCATCCTTGACTGTTTTCTTTCCCTCATCCCAGACATTGAATATCCATATCTTCTCAATTTTAATTCTACAATATATCTCTTATCTGTCACCTTTCCTCCACTCATGAAACTATTATCCTCATTCATCCCTATTACTTCTCACCTGGATCAGTAAAATAATCTCCTAATTGGGCTTCCTGTCCTCTATCTTTTTTTCCAATTCATCCTCCACATGCTATCAAAGCAATATGCCTAAATATGTCATTCCCTAGCTCAATAAAATCCAGTTGTTCCTTATTGCTTTTAGGATCAAAACAAATTCCTGTTTGTCTTTTAATGCTGTGAACAAATTGTCTCCAAATCACCTTTGCAAATTTGTTTTATGTATGTATGTATGTATGTATATATATATATATATATATATATATATATATATATATATATATATATATATATATATATATATATTTGGTGAGGCAATTGGAGTTAAGTGACCTGCCTAGGGTCACACAGCTACTAAGTGTTAAGTGTCTGAGGCCGGATTGAACTCAGATCCTCCCGACTCCAGGGCCGATGCTCTATCCACTACACCACCTAGCTGCCCCAAAATTTGTTATATTCCTTTTCATGCATTCTATGGTCCAACCAAACCAATCTTTTTGTTTTTCTCACATTCAACTGTCTCCAACAACACCCTAACTCTAATATCCATGAATTAGCACAGAATTTCTTCCCCATGCTTCCATCTGATCTCTTCTTCAAAACTCAGCTTAAGGGTTGCCTCCTATATGAGGTCTTTTCACATCTTCTAAGCTGTTAGTGTTCTTCCACCAAAATTATCTAGTATTTATTTTGTATAAATATTATATGTGTGCATATATACATATATATACACACCCATCCCCATGCCCACCCCCATACCCAAATATATGTGTGTGTATGTGTGTGTGTGTGTGTTTTCTCCCCTAGTAGGACATAAGCTACTTGGGGTTAAGAACTTTTATTTTTGGTTTTGTATCCCAATGTGTAGCATAATGTATACAGTTAATATACCTTGTTAATTGATGAACTGATTGATTGCTATGTCTTAACCAAGGTGGAAAAATGTCACAAGATACAGATGGAAGCTTAGTCAATCCTTAGATTTAGAGATGTTGCCCTTTAAATAAAAGGACATCCGCATCCTCTGAAACTTTCTTTTCTTCCTCTCTTTCCTAAGTTTCACATTTGTGGTGGTAGCATCTTCCATTATATTTTCTGATCCACAAGGAGGAAGTGTTTGGAATGATAGTAGGTTTTCACGGGTATTAGTCATGGAAATACAAATACAAATTTTTGCTTTGAGGCATGCTTTCATAACAGCATACTTCCCTTGACAAGATTTCCAAAAGAAGACCTTCTACTACTTTGCTGAAGTGCCAGATAATTAGCAGACAATGAAGTGGGATTGTATCCACTGGGATAGCATCTTTTCCAAATTGCCTCCAACTCCAGAACACATGCAATCCACACCACTTTGGAATTAGTCATCTGGAAGATTTGCCCTCCTTAGCTTTTAGCCTGATGTGACATAACCTGTGGGTGGTGGCCACACTTTAGGCGGCTCAACACTACCATCTGGAAGAACCTAGATATTTCAACAGAGCTGAAAATCTCAAGAGAAAAGCTTTCCTGAAGTAACTTGTTTTCTCCTTGCTGAGTATTTATTGAGACTCTACAATGTGTTAGGAACTTGAGGAAAATAGCAAATTTGACTCCCTGGTTTTTTTCATTCTGAAAGTTTTAGCCTCTTTTTGTAAAACAAAAACAAACAAACAAAAAGAACCCAAAACTATGTGCATAGGATTTTTAAAGAAAAACTCATAGTCTCCATTTCTTTTTTTCTATCACTGAAAAGATGAACCTTAAATTACTTTGCATTATGAAGTGTATTTGCATTCCTGTCTGCTGAATAACATGAGATCAGTGATAACATTTAGATTGCTGTTTTTCATTTGAACTTTTGTGCCATTGGTTAATTCTATGGGACAGCCAGAAATTTCTATTGGTTTGAAAGTGAGATTAAAAAAAATAGGCTCAACTTTCCCTGTAAAACTCAAATTGAGTTTTCTATCTAATTTAGGAATTAAAGGGAACCTGGAAAGTGAACACCTGTAGGTACTTGTAGTTTGTTCTCAATTTTAGGAATCACAGCAAGGTGTTCTCTATTTTATATTGGCAAACTTCTGTGGTAAAAAGTGAAAGATTTTAACTAAGATTTAAGAGTTGGTTAGCGATAATTGAAGGACACCAGTTTTTGAAGGAATGCCCTTTCGGGGAGGAGACCGTGACGAACAGCCGTGTGTCTGCTAAGCACTCCACTTCTGGGATGCAAGCTTAAAAACGAGGAGAGAACGGAAGTGGTCTCTCTCATCCTGCTCGCGCGCGCGCGCACACACACACACACACGCTGACTCAAGTTTGACCGTGGTCCTTGGTGATCGACCTGGTCCTCCATAATAGCATGTGCTTGAGGTGGTTCTCAGCCTCAGAGGTGGCTTTGGGATTTGGTGAGTTCTATACAGAATATAGACTAAGCTTAGATCGAAGACTATTTATTTGTATTTCTACTTTCCTATTTCTCTAATCAGCATCACCTTGTTTGTTGGCTAATTAATTCCCAAACAATAAAAGCTAAGTAATCCATCTCTAACTAAAGCTCAGAGGCTTCTTTCTCTTACTGGTCTGGGAGATATATAAGGGAAAGGTTAAAGGGGAGTTTAATGCTCTTATATCCAATTTTAAATCTCACACTGCATAGTAAGTGACATTAACTTCTTCTAATCCAATATTAAGAAACTGATTTATAATTGTACAACTATGCATGTCACCATGTCATAAAGTTATCATACCTAGGGGCCAAATTTTAATTGGGGAGTGTTAGTTAGGCGGCTCACAGCAATATTGGGGCAAGGAAGGAGATTAACAGCCTCTTTCAAAAACAGAATAGGATTTATTAATAAAAACAAACTTAAAAACACAAGTAAGATTAATAGAATTAAGGAAAAGGGAAAAAGGGAATGGGGAAAGGAAAATAATATGACCTGAATCACACTACCTCCTGGGGATCCGCAGAGCATACAGCTGCATCCCATTTCTTTCCAGCTCAAATGCCAGAATGACAAATCTCCTCCCCTCTCTTTCCCAGCAGACCCTGGGCTGTCCACACGCAGCCCCAAGCTAATTGGCTGGCAGCCCTGAATGACAGGCACATGACTACCCTCACTGGGCTTCCAGTCATTATAATTTTGCCAGGCCCATGTAGGCATTGGCAAGTGGTGATGACATGAGCTACCAGTGCCATGGGGACAGCTACAGCCAGTGGGGTGGAGCACTGTGCCTATGTGGAGGCACAGCAGCTGAGCCCTGGCCAGTGTACCTGCTGGGTTTTTTTTTTAAATTATAGCCAAAAGATGGGGTCATAAGAACCTCAAATCACAATTAATTCTTTACATACCTTAGCATTACAATTACTAGAGAGTTTCCTCAAAGAATAATTGCTACCTGTAAAAAGCCACTTACAATGAATATAGTTAAAAATCAAAGCAAAATTTCAGAGTTGTAAAAAAGATTTGATTGTGATCTTGAAAATAAAATTAAAGTCATGAAAATGATTTTATTTTATTTATCATTAGCAAACTGAGGGTTGTAATTGCAACTGTGAGCTATATTTTGAATGAAAAAAGAATGATCCAGGGTTAGATTTTTTTTTGTCATTTTTTTTCCAGAAAAATTTTATACCATATCTGTAGAGGGATCAGGGCAACCTCCCTGGAGGCCTATTCTAGTCTTTTGGTTGTCATTTGCCTTCTGACTCTGCCTTCCTTTTCATCTTAATTAGTCCTTATCAGTTAGCAGGTCCATCCATCATCATGCGTACTTTGCCCTCTCTCACAATACTTTTTGTGTATATAAGTGATCTATCCACATTGCCAACATTGTAGTTTGAACATAAATTTCTTATTAAATAAATATGTTAAGTTGGGGTGTAAAAACAAATAAAAGAAATCCACAGATACTTTTAAAACTCTTGGCCTTATGCTGCTATCACATTCATTCCTACTTGTATATCTATAACAGATCTTTTATGACAGTTACAAATATAGGTTAGATACTATTCATGGAGACTCTGAAAAATTTAGGGACACAGAAGCTAAAGGAGCCTCAAGAAACTAACCACAAATTATAACGGCAGGATTGCAGTGGAAGGAAGTTTAGATTTGGACTTAGAAGACGGGTAGGAATTCTTCCTGTGATATTTATTACTTCTATGATCTTGCATAATTATGATAATTCTTTGAACCTATTTGAAAATAAAAATGAGACTACATTAATAATACTTTTCTCATAAGTTTGTTGGGAAAATCGCAGGAAACAATATATTGACAACTCCATTAAAATATCAGTGATTGTTATTGCTATTATTCCCTTATTGATGATTCACTTAGCATTATTGCTAAAGGTTCCGAGTTACCAAAATACTAATATATAATATTTACATCAGTTATAGTTCCCCTTTTCATAGATAACACTTATTTCTGATGATTAATTGCTCTGTTCTTGAATACTAGGCAGTAGAAGGCAGAATTGCCCATGGTCAAGCTTCCAAAAAATGGCTGAGTATCATGAAATATTCCTTCAAATCAATGCTTTTTAAATGGAAAATTCAGGCGAGGGAAACAAAAAACTCCATGGGGAGGTACTCTGGGATACAATGAGGCTATTATGGGGGTAAAATTGCCTAGAATGAGGGGGAGTGGGACAGGTCTAGATTGAATTGGAGGAGTTCAACTGATATGTGGCAGCACAGTGAGTGTGTGTGTGTGTGGGGGGGAGGGCTTGTAGGAAAATAAATCATCTGCTACTCTACTCATTTACTTAATTATTTTTCCTAATGAGGTGCTAAACTCATTCTTTTCTATCCTACTGTTTTCATGCTAAGTGTTCTCAGCACCCAATAAATTTTGGTGCCTTAGAGTAGAGCTCCATTCTCTCAAGTTATAACACTGATGGAGAGAAAAATAAGACAGAACAAGAGAGCCAATTATTTCTAATTCTCCCTCCTCTCCTCTTTTTTTTCTATAGTTGCATCTAGGGGTAGTGTACATTCTTCTCCAGTAGTCCCTGTATTATTTTATGTTATAATTAACAAATAATGAAAGAGCATTATCAAAAATCCTCCGTTCCTACCCATCCATGCCCACTGCCCAAATTCTTTTTTTTTTTTTTTTAAGGTGAAAAGAAAATGGATTAAATTTGAGCTTGGAAAGGTAACATCAGTAATTGAAGGAAACAAAGCCGGAATGATGAATTTTTTTTACCATAAAAAGGAAGGTATATATGCAGTCAGAAATGAAAAGATTTGAGCACTAATTGGATGGGAGGAGTGAGGGAATGGAAAAAGTCAAATATGACTCTATTGGTGGTACTGTCAGCAGAAATAGAAACATTAAGAAGATAAGATGGTTTGAAGGGGGAAATTAGTTCTATTTTAGATGCTTTGAATGAGAGGCTTTTATAAGATATCCAGTTAAAGGCATTCAATAGGCACTTGGTGATATAGGATTGAAGTTCAGGAGAATGTGGGATTGAATGTATAGATAAAGATGATTATAGGGGGCAGCTAGATGGCACAGTGGATAAAACACTGTCCCTGGATTCAGTAGGACCTGAGTTCAAATCTGACCTCAGACACTTGACCCTGGGCATTGCCCCACAAAAAATAAATAAAGATAATTATAGCTATCATTTATTTGCCATTTTAAACTTTATCAAGGAATTTACACACGGTATTTCACTTCATCTTCATAATCACTCTGGGATGTAGGTGCTATTATTAACTCCTTTTTACCAATAAGGGAACCAAGGAACGTTGAGGTTAAATGTTTGGTCAGAATCATACCACCAGGTAGTATTTAGGCAGAATTTGAACACATCATCCTGACTCCAAATCTACCACTCTATGCGTTATGGAGGGGTACCACTGGAGTCACCTCTTTAGAGCTGACTGTTAAAATTTTAGTGTGAACATTTATACCTTAGAAATTGGCAAAGGCTACAAATAAGGACTGGATTTATTGTTTTGTTGATTTCTAGACTTAAGAAAGTAATGTAAAAATGGTATTGAATTGCATCATTGAAATTGTGTCATACAAATGTTTTTTTTTTCCTAGAGAACTGTTTGTTAAATATTTACTAGCATACCACTATAACAACACTGCCTCAAAATTTGTGTAAGTGAAAATTTTTGGAAAATGAGAGAGGCTATAGAGAAGGAAAAGAGGACCAAAGACAAAGCCTTGGATAGTAATAGCAGCTCCCACAGATGTGAAAAGCCTATGAAGTCAAAAGAACTTGAACAGGCTTTCTTTTATCAAAAGAACAATACCTTATTATGTGACTTTCTGTGTTGGTTCTTCATATTATATAATCATCACTAGAGACTGGGCATGGCCTTTAAAATGCCAAGTGGACCATGCAATTAGAATGCAAAATACCCACTAAAAGCATCTGCTCCCTTCACCAGTAGATAAGGGGAAAGCATAAGGGACACTGGGTCTCAGAACTCACCAGAGATGACCAGGAAATACCTAGGACAAAAAGGGTCAAGGGCATGGGATTCTGTCATATAGCATTGCCTCTGCTTTGGACTCACTCTGGCTTAAAGATTCATATAACTTCTATTTTTTCTTTTTTAATTATAAAAGTATTTTATTATTTTCCATTTACACATAGACAGTTTTCAACATTTGTTTTTATAAGACTTTGAGTTCCAAATTTTTCTCCCTCCCTCCCTTCCCTCCCTCCTCCCCAAGACAGAAAGCAATCTGATATAGGTTATATATGTACAATTACATTAAACATAATTCTGCATTAGTCATGTTGTGAAAGAAGAATCAGAAAAAAGGGAAACACCTCAAAAAAGGGAAAAAAAACACACAAGAAGAGTAAAACAGTATGGTTCAATATGCATTCAGATTCCACTATACTTTTTTTTTTATTTTCTGGATGTGGAGAGCATTTTCCAACATGAGTCATTTGGAATTGTTTTGCATCATTGTATTGCTGAGAAGAGCTAAGTCTATCACAGTTGATCATCACACAATGTTATTGTTACTGTGTACAATATTCTCCTGGTTCTGCTCACTTTATTCAACATTGGTAGTCCACTTAAGTCTTTCCAGGTTTTTTTGAAATCTGCCTGCTCATCATTTCTTATGGCACAATAGTATTCCATTACATTCATATACCACAATTTGTTCAGCCATTCCCCAATTGATGGGCAGACCCTCAATTTCCAATTCCTTGCCACCACAAAAAGAGCAGCTATAAATATTTTTGTACATGTGGGTCTTTTTTCCTTTTTTATTATCTCTTTGGGATATAGACCTAGAAGTGGTATTACTGGGTCAAAGGGTATACACAGGCCCATAGACATACAGAGGCCTTTGGGCATAGTTCCAAATTGCTCTCCAGAGTAGGTGCATCAGTTCACAGCTTCACCAACAATGCATTAGTGTTCCAATTTTCCACAGCTCCTCCAACAATTATTATTTACTGTTTTTATCATATTAGCAAATCTGATAAGAGTGAGGTGGTAACTCATAGTTGTTTTAATTTGCACTTCTCTAATTGATAGTGATTTGGAGCATTTTTTTCATATGGCAATAAATAGCTTCTTCATCTGAAAACTGCCTGTTCATATTCTTTAACTATTTCTCAATTGGGAAATGACTTGCATTCTTTTCAATTTGATTTAGTTCTCTCTATATTTTAGAAATGAGTCCTTTTTCTGAAACAATGGCTGAAAAATTGTTTCCCAGATTTCTGTTTCCCTTCTAATTTTGGCAGCATTGCTTCTGTTTGTATAAAACCTTTTTAATTTTATATTATCAAATTCATTCAACTTGCATTTCATAATATTCTCTATCTCTTGTTTTGGTCATACATTTTTCTCTTCTCCATAGATTTGAGAGGTAAATTATTCCTTCCTCTCCTAATTTACCTATGGTATCACCCTTTATTTCTAAGTCATGTAGCCATTTTGACCTTATTTTGGTAAACAGTATACGATATTGGTCTATGCCTAGTTTCTGCCATACTATCTTCTAGTTTTCCCAGCAGTTTTTGTCAAATACTGAATTCTTATCCCAGAAGCTGGGATCCTTGGGTTTATCAAACAGCACATTACTATAGTCACATACTACTGTGTCTCCTGTGCCTAACCTATTCCACTGATCCACCACTCTATTGCTTAGCCAGTATCAAATATTTTTGATGACTGCCTCTTTATAGTATAGCTTTAGATCTCGTACAGCTAGCCCAACTTACTGTGCATTTTTGTGATTTTAGTTAGTTTTGTCATTGATGTGGTTGATTATGTTGATAGTTTTCCTAATGTTGAACCAGACCTGAATTCCTGGTATAAATCCCACCTGTTCATAATATATTATCCTGGTGATAAATTGCTGTAATCTCTTTAGTAATATTTTATTTAAATTTTTGCACCTATATTCATTAGGGAAATTGGTCTATAATTTTCTTTTTCCTGGTTTAACTCTGCTTGGTTTAGGTATCAACACAATATTTGTGTCATAAAAGGAATTTAGTAGAACTCCTTCTTCACCTAATTCCCCCCAAAATTCATACAGTATTAGAATTAAATGTTCTTTAAATGTTTCATCGAATTCACTTGTAAACCTATCTGGCCCTGGTGATTTTTTTCTTAAGGAGTTCATTGATGGCTTGTTCAATTTCTTTTTCCAAAACTTTCTTCTTTCTTTTTTTAAAAATCAAATTAAACAAAGGTTTATCTATTTTGTTGATATTTTCATAAAACCAACTCTTAGTTTTACTTATTAATTCTATAGTTTTCTTACTTTTGATTTTATTAATCTATCCTTTGATTTTCAGAATTTCTAATTTAGTATTTAATTGCGGATTTTTCATTTGTTCTTTTTCTAGCTTTTTTCAGTGCATGCCCAATTCATTGATTTCCTCTTTCTCTATTTTATTCATATACATATTTCAGAGATATGAAATCTCCCCCAAGAACTGCTTTGGCTGCCTCCCATAAGTTCTGGTATGTTGTCTCATTGTTGTCATTTTCTTTGATGAAGTTATTGATTGTTTCTATGGTTTGTTGTTTGACCCACTCATTCTTTAGGTAATTTAGTTTCTAATTAATTTTGTCTATCTTTCCATGACTCTTTATTATATGTAGTTTTTATTGTATCATGATCTAAAAAGGATGCCTTTACTATTTCTGCCTTTCTTCATTTGACTGTGAGGTTTTTGTGCCCTAATACATAGTCAATTTTTGTGTAAGTGCCTCATGCTGATTTGCCCAGACCCCAGAATCCATTTAGAGGCTTGCTTTTATGTTGTTTCTGAGGGAAACTCAGGAGAGCTAAGGTAACTCCCTGGCTTCTCTCTTCCATCTTCTTATTTAACTTCTAATCTCACAAAACTGCCACAGTTTTCCCTCCCATGCATTCTAGTTCCTATTCTATTCCACTAAGCTGGTCTGGCTCCTAACTGCTTGGATATTTGGATTTGGGTGTCTAGACATTCTGCTTTAGCCACTGGGAAGGAATGGCATGGAATCCTAACAAAATGTCTTTCTAAACATAAAGTCCCTGAAAACCATAGAAGGAACAGGGCCAGAAACTCATTATTATTAGCATAATAGACTGCAATACTTATCATTATCACCATCACATTACATTTTGTAAAGTACTTTGTATATATTTTCCAGATGAGCTTATGGACCTGAAAAATATTTCTTCCTGAATTCTCGTGTGGTCTTCTCTTAGCCTTGAACACAGGTGACTGGTAAACAGTTATGCATATGTATAATGATTTTTTCATAAGGAGTAGTGAAGTTGCTGATGAAAAAGGAGAGACCGAAAATTAGGAAGACAGAGGGGATGGATGATCGAAGGGACAATCTGGAGGAGCAGATAGGATCAAGGGTACAAGTATAAGTCTCTTCTGAGAAATGAAAAAAAAAGAGAAATGAGTGATGACCTTGAAGTTATTTGGAATGTTGACTTGGTAAGAAGAGATTACTTACTATGAAGGATCTGTTTTTGTTTGTGATGCTTTTGGGGGGATGAGATTTTGGTGATGGCTTCTGCTGGGGCAAGGGTCAGAGGTTACAGGTTAGGTGATCTGAGGAGGGAAAAGAAAGTCTGGAACCAATGCTGAGGTAATTGAGAGAGGGAGGCAATTAGGGAAGAGTAAAATGATAGGTATATACAACACTGACATCATAGTTGAGATCGCACAATATGGATTTATAATGAGCCCAAATAGCACAAGGGTATAACTCCTTACCTCTTGATTTGGCAGCACAAAAGTGGGACATGGCAAGGTGAATGATGGGTATAAACTGGGGATAAAGACTGGAAATGGGTGAATGGTGTTAGTACAAAGGTAAAAAGGGGATTTAAGCCAGAGGACTGTATAAAGTTGACTTTCTTAATGATTAACTCTAGATTTTGAAAGGAAGGAATCAAGTCCAAGGCAAGAGTAATGACCTATGAAATCAAGGAATGATAGAGGGAATGATAGAGTGCTTGAAAGTGGTGATAAGAATTAAAGAATCACAGAATAAGAGAGTTGGAAGTTACAGCAGTCTGGTCCAATCCATATATAAAAGAAATACTTACAAGGGTAGTGATTATTTAATGATTGTTTCTAACAAAAACGTACTTATGGCACACTGTATTATTAACATTTTCTTCATCACTTTATTGTCTAATTAATCAATACAACAATAAATTAAGCCCTAATTTTTAGGGTTTAATGATTTTGAATTGTAATTACACACAAAGAAAACCTAGCAATCAATCAGTTTTTTTTGAGCTAGTAAGAGCTGGCTCCGGCACACCTCAATAATCTCCATTATAGCAAATCAGACAAGTGGTTTTCCACCCTTTCTTGGTATCAACCCTGTTATTCATTTTGTTATGTCTTTTCTTATGGAAGCATTATTTTCCTTTGCTGAAAAGATAAGCAGCTCTGTTTTCATCAATCATTATCCCATGTACTTCAAGTAAACATTCTATTTTCTCTGTGATTCTATTTTTATTTCCAATAAAGTTTTCAAAAACCTCACCTTTTGGGGCAGCGAGGTGGTGCAATGGATAGAACCCTTGCCCTGGATTCAGGAGGACCTGAGTTCAAATCCAGCCTCAGACACTTAACACTTACTAGCTGTGTGACCCTGGGCAAGTCACTTAACCCCAATTGCCCAGCAAAAAAGAATAAACAAAAATGAAAAAAAACACATCTCACCTTTTTGTTGTCCCTAGCTTCTCTCTGTCTCTCTGTCTCTGTCTCTGTCTCTGTCTCTGTCTCTGTCTCTGTCTCTGTCTCTGTCTCTGTCTCTCTCTCTCTCTCTCTCTCTCTCTCTCTTTTTGCAGGACAATTAGGGTTAAGTGACTTGCACAGGGTCCCACAGTAAGTGTGTCAAGTGCATGAGTCCAGATTTGAACTCAGGTCCTCCTGAATTCAGGACTGGTACTTTATCCACTGCACCACCTAGCTGCCCCATCCTTAGCTTCTCTTAACAGTATCAGCTCATCCTGGGCTTGGTGATCTCTCACACTATTTTTACAGATATGAAGACCATACCACTTATTCATCCATTCTTTTGCCTTGTATGCTTCCTTCTTCTGTATATTTCTTTATTTAAATCCAGGTTTGGTAGTAAATTCCCTGGGCATTCACATCACTGAATATTTTTGAGACAAATAGAACTTTTCTTCTTCACTGAAATTGTCTCTATTTGTTAAGGGAAAGTTCCCTTGAGAATTTCCATCTTTTTTTTCCTCCTGGATAATCTGCAGTTTATTTTTTCCCATTTATTGAGAATTTTATTTTTCCCCAATTACATGTAAAAACAATTTTATGTCCATTTTAAAAACTTTGTGTTCCAAATTCTCTTCCTCCCTCCTTCCATCCCCTACCTCCCTGCTCCTTAAGAACACAAACAATTAAATATGTTATACATGTGTAGTCATGCAAAATATGTCCATATTAGTCAAGAAAATAGACAAAAAAGCTTAAGAAAAAGAAACTAAAAATATGCTTCAATCTATATTCAGACACCATCAATTCTTTCTCTGGAAATGGATCACATTTTTCCTAAGTCCTTCGGAGTTGTCTAGGATCATTGCATCACTGAGCATAGCCAAGTCATTCACAGCTGATAATCTTACAATGTTGCTGTTACTTTTTATACAGTACATCTCACTTTGTATCAGCTAATGTAAGTCTTTCTAGGCTTTTCTGAAACAATCCTGCTCATAATTTCTTACAGCAAAATAGAATTCCATCACAATCTTGTCTCACAATTTGTTCAGCCATTTCCCAATTGATGGGCATTGCCTCAATTTTGAATTCTTTACACCATAAAAGGGCTGCCATAAATATTTTTGTATGTATAAGTCCTTTAACTTTTTGTTTTTTATCTCTTTTTGAATACTGACCTATTAGAGGTATTACAAGCTCAAAGGGTATGTATACTTTATAGCCCTTTGGCCATAGTTGCAAATTGCTTTACAGAATGTTTGAATCAGTTTACAACTCTACCAACAGTGCATCAATGTCTCATTTTCCCCATATCTCCCACAACATTTGTCATTTTCCTATACTGTCCTATTATTCAATCCAATAGGTATAAGGTAGTACCCCAGAATTGTTTTGACCTGAATCTCTCCAGTCAATAGTGTTAGAGATTTTTTCTTCATATGGCTATAGACAGTTTTGATTATTTCATCTGAAAACTCTTCATATCTTTTTATCATTCACCAATTGGGAAATGGCTCTTATTTTAACAACTTTGACTCAGTTCTCTATGTGTTTGGTAAATGAGGCATTTATCAGACAAACTTGCTTCAAAATTTTTCAGTTACTATTGCTTACTGAATTTCCCTCAATCGTATTCCCTGCTCATGTTCTTTAGTCTATTCTGTATGTCTTTTCACCCTTTCCCTCCTAAAGGATGTTTTGCTTCTGACTGGTCCCTCCCCTAATCTGTCCTCCATTTTTTCACCTCTCCTCCTACTTTCCTGCAGATGGAGATAGATTACTATACTCATTTGAGTATGTATGTTATTCCCTCTTTGAGCCAATTCTGATGAGACTAAGGTTTACTCACTCTCCAGCACCTCTCCCATCTTCCCCTCCACTGGATAAGCTTTTCCTTGCTTCTTTTATGGGAGATATTACACCCCATTCCACCTCTCCCTTTCCCTTTCTCCCAGTCCATTCCTCTCTCACCACTTAATTTTATTTTTTTAAAAGATAACATCCCTTCATATTCAACTCACACCTGTGCCTTCTGTCTAAATATACTCCACCCAGCTGCCCTAATAATGAGAAATTTCTGATGAGTTACAAGTACCATCTTCCCATTTAGGAATGTAAACAGTTTAACCTTTTAATATCCCTTATGATTTCTTTTTCCTGTTTGCCTTTTTATTCTTCTCTAGATTCTTGTATTTGAAAGACAAATTTTCTATTCAGCTCAGTTCTTTTCATCAAGAATGCCTGAAAGTCCTCTCTTTAATTGAATTTCCATTTTTATCCTTGAAAGATTATGCTCAGTTTTGCTGGATAGGTGATTTTTGGTTCTAATCTCGGTTCCTTTGCCCTCCAGGATATCATATTCCAAGCCCTACAATCCTTTAATGTAAAAGCTGCTCAATCTTGTGTTATCCTGACTGTGGCTCCACCATACTTGAATTCTTTCTTTCTGGCTATTTGCAATATTTTCTTCTTGACCTGGGAGCTCTCAGGAGGTGATTGGAGGATTCTTTCAATTTCTGTTTAACTTTCTGGTTCTAAAATATCAGGGCAGTTTTTCCTGACAATTTCCTGGAAGATGATGTTTAGGCTCTTTTTTTTATCATGGCTTTCAGGTGGCCCAGTAATTTTCAAATTATCTCTCTTGGATCTATTTTCCAAGGAAGTTGTTCTAATGAGGTATTTCACATTGCTTTCTTTTTTTCATTCTTTTGGTTTTGCTTTATTTTTTTCTTGATTTCTCATAAAGTCATTAGCTTCCATTTGCTCAATCTTAATTTTTAAGGAGTTATTTTCTTCAGAGAACTTTTGCACCTCCTTTTCCCTTTGGTCAATTTGCTTTTTCAAGGAATTCTTTTCCTCATTGGCTTTTTGTACATCTTACCATTTGGCCTAGCCTGTTTTGTAAAGTTTTTTTTTTTCAGTAATTGTGTCTCCTTTACCAAGCTATTGACTCCCCTCCCCCCCTATTTTCTTGCATCACTCTTATTTCTTTCCACTTTTCACTCTACCTCTCTTATTCAGTCCTTTTTGAGCCCTTCTTTGGCCTGAGACCAATTCATATTTTTCTTGGAAGCTTTGGATGTAGGAGCTCTGACTTTTTTATCTTCTCCTGAGGTTGTATTTTGATTTTCCTTGTCACCATAGAAACTTTCTGGGTTAGCATTTTTTTTTCTGTTTGCTCATTTTCCCAGTCTATTTCTTGACTTATAACTCTTTGTAAAGTAGGGCACTGTTTCCAGGGTAGATGGTGCACTGTCCCAAGCTTCCGAAGGTTTGTGCAGCTGTTTTCAGAGATACTTCTAAGAATTTGTAAGTGCTTAGTTCTTCCAAGGTGGTATGATGTGAGATCATACCACCAGCAAGGAGAGAATGGAAGTGAGAGGTCTTTCCTGCTCTCCTGGCCTTTTAAGATCGCACCCCGGAAGTGGAGTGCTTAGCAGCTGGGCTGGCGTGCATAGCCCATGCACAGCTGTTGGTCTCCTCCCTGAAAGGGTGGTCCTTCAAAAATTGGCATCTTTCCATATTCACTAACCGACTGTTAAAGAAACTTTTTACCCACAATGATTTAAGGAGAGGTATGTTTACTACTCTCCTGAACTGTGCTTTGGTCTTCAATCAACCAGAGGCCTGCTTATCTGCTGTGTTGCTGTTAGCTCTTGTGTGTCTGTGCTCCTCCCCTGCCTGAGACTGCAACCCAAGACTGTGACCTGGATCTGAGTATGGGCAAAACAATAGAATCCTTCCTTAGTGCAAGGAAAAAAACCCCTGTAATCTTTTTCTGGCCAATTTTTCTACCCCCTTAACCTCTGTGGGTGAGTTCCAGAAGTAGTTCTTCCTGCTGCTGATTCAGTGGCTCCTAAGGCCTGCTCCTGGTTTGCTGTGGCTGTGGCTAGGTCTGAACTGGGTCAAGGTTTATGTTGGTGAGGCCTGTGCTGGGCTGCACTCTATTCTTATCCTGCTACAACAGACCTTTCCTGATGACCCTCCAAGTTGTCTTTGTCTGGGAAATTATTTCACTTCTCTTTTTGTGGGTTCTAGTGCTCCAGGAATTTTCTCATGTCATTATTTGAAGGTATTTGGAGGAATCTTGGGTATAGCTCAGGCAAGCCACTGCCTTTCCTCTGCCATCTTGGCTTAAGAATTTCAATCTTAAGCATATCTCATCCCTCCTAAGATGACTTCCCAGGAATTATTTTATTACATCACATCCTGCCTATCATTATTTTCAACCATTTGAAATCTGCTTTTCCCAAAATATAAGATGTGTTTAAGACTATGCTCATATTTCTTCTCTTAATTAGAAACTGGTCTCTTTGCCCTAGGGTTCCTATTATTTACTTCCCATCAATAGTTCTGTTAGGGAGAATCAGATATAGAATAGAATTTCCTTTTGTTTATTCCTCTGCCCATTGATAGAGGTACTTTTCACTAAGGGAAGCAAAGAAGTTTACTTTCCAGAGAAAGAGAAAGAGGGAAGGAGGGGGTGAAAGTGAGCTCCAGCAAATGTGGGGATAATTGAAATTCTTTATCATTATTATGCCATGCCTCTGTGCCAAATCTTTGGCTAAGAAAGGGAAAGTCACAGAGACTGATTAAAGGATATAGTTATGCTTATTTCTCTCCATGGATCTCATCTTCAGATATAGGGATTTCAGAGTTATAGGGGAAGTGATGGAGGTGATAAAGATCACTGGTAGTGATGAAGAAGTCAAAGATATATGTTTAACCAAGGACCACACATGAACACCATGGGAACTGAGAAGGTTGATAAACAGGAAGGTAAGTGTATTTTGTAGTACACAAATATGTTTATTTAAGTTCTTGATTTTAAGTGGGTAGGAGAGGGGAGGAATACTTTGAGATAGGTTTTTATAGGTATTTAAATGGAAAAAAGGCTAAATTTCTCCATCTACAGAGTGAGGCAATTTCACTATATCATACAATTATAATTCATAGAGGACTAACATCCTGGTGTGAGGGTTTGCCTGAGCCCTTTTCAAGGCTATTTCATTCACTTCTTTACCTAAGTCTTGCCTGTGGTTCCAAGAAGCTGTAGCATACACAGTAGCCACATCCCAGTAAACCATCTTGGCAGACAGGCTAGAGAAAGTTGAGAGTAACAGTTAAGCTTCAAACCCAGTGGTGAGTTAGGTGGCTGTCTACCCCAAACATGTGAAGACTTACCTCAGCTGAATGCGTGGATGAGAACAATTTGTTCCAACAGCCATGAAGGCAGCTGAAGCAGGCATCATAGAGTGCTTAAAGTTTGGTCAGATATCAAAGATGCCAAGGTCATCCACTGCAACCTAGGATTGTCCATTGTCCTGACTTTTTTCTTCCCCCTGGATTTCTATGACTCTGGAAAAGAGCATGAGGCTGATACTTTGTACAGCTCTGTCTCTCTCAAATCCAATTTACACAAAGTTAAGGCATCAAACCATGATATTATTGTTCCTCTTTGAAAGGATGAACAAAAACAATGATAAAAGTTCGAGATGGAAAGGATCTTAGTGATCAACTAATCCAGGTATTCTTAAACCATTTTGTATCCTTGACCTGTTTGACAATCTGGTGAAGCCTATAGAGTCCTCAGAATAATAGTTTTAAATGCACAATATAAAATAATATTGTTTTACAAAAAACCCTCAGTTATATTGAAAGAATGATAATATTTAAAAAGAAATGATTCATAGAATGCTGGTTTAGAACCTTTATCTGGTTCATCTGTATAATTATGCAAATGAGGAAACTGAGGCTCCAAAAATTCAAGGTCACACAATGAATAAAAAGCAGATCTGGAATTTAAATTTCAAATTCCATACTCTCCTTATTGCCCCATAAGATATTTCAAAGGTCCTTCCAATGCCATAGTTCCAAAGAAAATGAGGTTTAGAATCACCTTTTTTTTAATCTCTTTTTTTCTATTTTATCCATCCTTGCCCTTTCCCCATACCAGATATAAATTAACTTGCAAAATTATAAAGGGGAATAAATTATCTAAGAAACATGCCATATTTCATTCACTGTAGGAGTATATGAGTGTTGTCTATGTTATTTCTTAAAAATATTGGAAAATAGACTATATTAGCCAATGTTTTGATCTTTTCTATTCCACCCCAATAATGGAACTCTCATTTTTCCAACACAGGCCTATTATTTTGCTGTGACTGATTTTCAAAGGTGAAAATCTTTGCCTGATCATGCAATGCTTTTTACCATCCTTCTGAGATCCTTTGTGTTTAGCTACAGTTGAAAGGGTATAGAGTTTCATTTGGTCTGGTAGTTCTTTTTCATTTAGAACAGTGAGCAGAGGAATTAACCCCACTCCACCCCTATACTTCCTTTTTTTTATTTTCTTGCCCTTAGGTACACGATGATTTATTTCAGTTCTCTTTCAGGGATGTGATTTAAAGATTCAATAGATAATACACACTTCAATGTAATTTTTACTGTTTCCTGACTGCTTATATGAGCACCTTTGTGCTGTCCCTAATCCTTTGAAATCCATTTCCTAGTTTCCACTCCACAAATGCTATATAATCATTCTTTTCAGCTGTCTTCCTTGGGAGAAGACATTTGAATGAAAGTATTTAATAGGAGATTTTCTTTATGAGCTACTGTGTAGAATTATATTTTCTCTATAAAAAAGAGAAAAAAACATTAATTTTTCAACAATGCTAAAAGATAAAGGGGAGTTATGCTCAAATTCTTTGCTTTACTCCCATGTTGCCAAGAAATCAAAATAATTCTAAGCAATAATTCTAAATAAGATGTAACCAGTAGAGACCCTGTTTCAAGTTCTGCCTCATATATCACCAGTGTGAGAATGGAAAAAGTCACTTAGCCTCATTGAGCCTCAGTTTCTTTGTATGGAAAATTGGGCAGGGGAGGACAGGATGGTCTCTGCTATTCCTTCTGTCAGTAGAGA
Organism: Dromiciops gliroides; assembly: GCF_019393635.1. Classification (NCBI taxonomy): domain Eukaryota; kingdom Metazoa; phylum Chordata; class Mammalia; order Microbiotheria; family Microbiotheriidae; genus Dromiciops; species Dromiciops gliroides. The sequence continues at coordinate 251,979,045 of NC_057862.1, forward strand.
GATGATCCTATGTTCAGATACAAACCTGTAAATCAACTTTGAAGACAGCTTTGTACCTTCCTTTTCTGTGCCAAAGTGGCATTTATCAAACTACATTCCCATTTATCTAATCACAAAGCTGCATGAATTTCTGAAGTTTCTAATGCTCAATTCAAATGTAAACCAAAGACATCAGAGGCCATCTATTCAATTTGGCTAACAATCCCCTCTACAATAAAGCCGATGATTGGCCATCCAGCAACTACTTCAAAACCTCCAGTTAGAGGGAAACTCTTGCTCCAGACAGCGGGCCTTTTGTACCAGGATAAGAGCTAGGCAAATTTTTTAGATATCAATCTTATGCAGTTTCCGTAGTTCTGTTCTTTGGGTCAAAGCAGAGCCAACACAATCCCACTTACACATGACAGAAAGCTCTCATTCTCCACTAATGTCTTCTTTAGAACATGTAAGGGAACTTGACCTACATAAGACCATATCTCCTAATAGAGAGGCATCCAGTATCTTTTCTTTTCCTACCACATGAAGTAATGGATGCTAAATCAATCATGTAGTGAGAACAGGCTATGTCTTGAAAACTGACCAGATGGAGAGAGTATTTCCATTTGATCTGTGCTCTTTCCAGATGCTTCCAGAACACAAAGATCACAGTTCACCAACCATGTGAGTACCATGAACAGGCAGTATAGCTGTTGTCTGTTCATTGTTGTTTGTTCTCTATTTGAGATGCCTGTGGTGATCTCCCCATTGACCACAGGAATTTGCGTGATGAAAACCTTAAAATCAGGAGGAAGGATGGTGCTGTCTGCCTGCTTCACAAGGAATCCCAGAGAATCCAGGTTGCTTGGGACTAGAGCCTAAGGTGAGCTTTGGACTTAGAACTTTGTGCTATATAGGAACTGACCTAAATTATGAAATTATTCTCTTCCTCAGATACTGAGATGGTACAAGGAGGGGAAGGGGGTTAGTTTTCACATGTTGGGAAATAAGTTTGAATTTTTGTGATGATGTCTTTGAAGTACATATTACTTTGTAAAAGCTAATCCAACTGTTAGTGGTTAAATGAAGCTGAGGTACAGGGGAACATCCTTTACACTTGAGGGAATACCATCAGTGAGGGCTGCAGCTAATGGCAGAGCCTAGATATCCCTCCTCCATTCCTTTTATTTGCAATTCTGTAAAACATTATTATATTAGTCATTTTGTATAAGAAAACTTGAATAAAAGAAAAAATGAAAGAAAGTAAAAAATAGCATACTTCAGCCTGTGCTCAATCAATATAAGTTCTCTCTTTGGAGGTGGATAGATAGTATGCTTCATCATTAGTCCTTTGGGATTGTCTTGGATCATTGTATTGCTGAGAATAGTTAAGTCATTCACAGTTCATTGAACAATATTGCTGTCACTGTGCACAACATACTCCCGATTCTGCTCACTTGGCTATACTTAAATTCATATAAGTCTTTTGAGGCCTTCTTGAAATCATCCTGCTTGTCATTTTTTTTTGGGGGGGGGGCAGGTCAATGACAGTTAAGTGACTTGCCCAGGGTCACACAGCTAGTAAGTATCAAGTTTCAAGAGGGCTGATTTGAACTCAAGTCCTCCTGAATCCAGGGCCAGTGCTTTATCCACTGGAGCAGCTAGCTGCCCCCTGCTTGTCATTTCTTATAGCATAATAATATCCCATCACCATCACATATCACAGTTTGTTTAGCCATTCCCCAATTGATGGGCATTCCTTTGATTTCCAATTCTTAGCCACCACAAAAAGAGCTGCTATAAATATTTTTGTACAAATAGCACAATTTTTTTGTACAAATCATCCCTCCTTTTTGGGATGTCTTTCCTCCAATCTTTCTTAAGAACCCTGAAGAGGGTTGAAATGTACTATATGCAGCCCTCCGACAGTAGGGGTCAAGATAGGGAGTGTTATATACACATATTCAGTACTTCAAGCAATCTTCAAATATCAAGGTTTCCAGTTATTTCCTCATTTCCTACCCAGCTACTCTCCTCTAGACTTCTCCATCATGCTCTAAGAACCTCTTTCTTCTGGAAGATTGTTTTAGCCTTGGAACTCACAGGTCATCAGCACCCTCTACTTCTGGAATCTCTCCCTCTGTTTAGAGCATGAAGAACTCCTCCTAGAACTTTCATAGAAAAAGTGTACTCTAGGACTTCCTTTTTTTTTTTTTCATTTATCACCTAGCTGTACTCTTCTGAACTTCTCCATCATTTCCTCTTACCTTCCCTCTCCATTTCAGCTTCCTTCCATACCTTGTCTTCCTCCATTTGATTGTAAAGTTCTTGAGGAAAAGGGCTGTTTTCTTTTACATATTTGTCTTCCAAGCACTTAACACAGTGCTTAATAAATATTCATTGGTGAACTGATTTTCTCACTCCTAGCTACTCTCTTCTTTTTGCATCAACCTAGTGGTATTGTTCCTAAACAGTGACACCCTGAACCCAACATGCCAGATGTGATATTATCAGGGCACAATAAAGTGGAACTGTTATCTACCTTGTTCCAGACACTCGCTCTCATTGGAGCTTGGATTAGTATTAGACATCTAAGGTTATAGACAATTATGTATAACATGCTGTATGGTTGGCAAGATCTAGCTATGTTGGCAACAAAGCATAATCAGTTATCAAGCAAAAGAATAAAAGGTAAGAGTAAAGAAAGTGGGGCGGAGCCAAGACGGTAGAGAGTAGCCAGCAAATTGCATGAGCTCTATACTGTTCCCTCAAAAAGAACATTAAATCATGCCTCTAAACAGATTCTGAAACTATAGAACCTGCAAAGAGATAGAGAGACACAGTCTTCAAACCAGAGATAATTCTGGAAAGTTCAGGAAAGGTTGGTCTCACTCGGGCAAAAGGGAGGCTCAGCTCACTGCAGCGCAGCTTGCAGGAGAGGGTGGGGCAAGTCAGCAGGAAGCTGTGGGACACTGTTGAGCAACTGAGGCCCTTGGATCCTGGCACAACAAGCTGGTGGTGCAGCAGAACAGTGGCAAAACCTACCTGCACCAGCCAAGAGGGCAGGTTGCCGGGTTGAGGGATACCCACAGGACAGGCACCAGAAGGACTACTTATCCCAGCTCACTTGGACAAGAAGTGGCCACATCCACCGATCCCAGCGTGCTCTGACAGGAAGTCCAGGGCGGTGACACAGCCCCTATATCCCAGCACAAGAACCTTGAAACAGGGACCCTGGTGCCCCCAGGGGAGACCTCAAATTTTAAAAAAATAATAAATAAAATAAGCTGCATTATGAGTAAAAAACAAAAAAGAACTCTCACCATTGAGAGTTTCTGTGTTGACAGAGAAAAGGCAATCACAAATTCAGATGAGGACAATACTCCCAACTTGCCTACATGTGAAGCCTAAAGAGGGAAGAGGAATTGGTCTCAAGAACAAAAAACCTTGTGGGAGGAGCTCAAAAAGGATTTTAAAAATCAATTGAGAGAAATGAAAGCAACAAAAAAATTATGAAAAAAAGAATCAGCAGCTTGGAAAAAGAAGCACAAAGACTGACTGAAGAAAACAATTCCTTAAAAAATTCATCTGACCAAATGGAAAAAAGGTGCATAATCTCACTGAAGAAAACAATGCCTTAAAAATTCATTTGGCCAAATGGAAAAAAAAAAGGTGCATAATCTCATTGAAGAAAACAATGCCGTAAAAATAAAAGTTGGACAGTTGAAAGATAAGGAATCCATGAGACACCAGGAATCATCCAATCAGAAACAAAATAATGAAGAAATAGAAGAAAATGTGAAATACCTCATTGGAAAGACAACTGATCTGGAAAACAGATCCAGGAGAGATAATTTGAGAATCACTGGGCTGCCTGAAAGCCATGATCAGAAAAAGACTCTAGACACCATATTCCAGGAAATTATTAAGGAGAACTTCCCTGATATTACAGAATAAGAGGATAAAATTATCATTGAAAGAATCCACAGAACACCTCCTGAAAGAGACCCCAAAAGGAAAACTCCAAGGAATATTATAGACAAATTCAAGAATTATCAGGTGAAGAAGAAAATACTCCAAGCAGTCAGAAAGAAGCAATTTAAATATCATGGAGCCATGGTCAGGATTGCTCAGGACCTAGCAGCTTCAACATTAAAGGATCGCAAGGCTTAGAATATGATATTCCGGGAGGCAAAGGAGCTTGGACTGTAGCCAAGAATTTATTACCCAGCAAAACTGATCATTCCCTTTCAGGGGAAAAGATGGACATTCAGTGACATTGGGGACTTTCAGGGTTTCCTGATGAAAAGACCAGAACTGAATAGAAAATTCAATCTTAACATACAAGACTCAAGAGATGTTTAAAAAGGTAAATGGGGAAAAAGTTACTCAATAAGGTTAAACTATTTACATACCTACACAGGAAAATAATACTTATAACTCTTGAGAACTGTATAGGTATTTGGGCAGACAGAGGGATTATACACAGAGGGTATAAATATAAATTGTCTTTGATGTGATGACATAGAGGAAATTAAGGGGTTAAAAAGGGAGCCTATAGGTAGAAGAGGAAAGGGGAGGTGGAATGCCGTGAATTACATCATATGAAGAGGAGAAAAAAAACCCTACAACAACAGAGGGAAAGAAGGGAGGGGTGAACATTGTTTCAACCCTACTCTCATTAGATTTGATTCAAAGAGGGAATAGCATATATGTTCATTTGGATAAAGAAAATCAGCTTATTCTTTAGGGAAATAGCAAGGGAAGGGGAAGGGGGAATGATAGAAGGGAGGTCAAAAGCAAGGGAGAAAAGGGTAAAGAAAAGGGAGAGGGTGATAAAAAGGGAGGGCAGATTGGGGGAGGCAGCAGTAAGAAGCAAAACAGTGAGGAGGAATAGGGTAAAAGAAGGGGGGAAGTACAAAGGGGTTAAAGAGAATGGAGGGGAATAGACAGTAATAACTGTGAATGCGAATGGGATGAATTCTGCTATAAAACGGAAGCGAATTGCAGAGTGGATTAAAAACCAGAATCCTACAATATGCTGTTTATAAGAAACACATTTGAAGCAGAGAGATATGCACAGAGTAAAGATAAAAGGCTGGAGAAGAATATATTATGCTTCAGCTAAAGTAAAAAAAGCAGGGGTAGCAATCTTTATCTCAGACAAAGCACAGGCAAAAATAGATCTCATTAAAAGAGATAAGGAAGGAAACTACATCTTGCTAAAAGGCACTATAGATAATGAAGCAATATCAATATTAAATATGTATGCAACAAGTGGTATAGCATCCAAATTCTTAGAGAAGTTAAATGAGTTACAAGAGGAATTAGACAGTAGTACTATACTTCCCCTGTCAGAATTAGATAAATCTAGCCAAAAAATAAATAAGAAAGAAGTGAAAGAGGTGAACAGAATACTAGCAAAGTTAGACATGATAGATGTCTGGAGAAAACTGAATGGGATAGAAAGGAATATACCTTTTTCTCAGTAGTACATGGCACATTTTCAAAAATTGACCATGTATTAGGGCACAAAAACATCATAGTCAAATGCAGAAAGGCAGAAACAGTAAATGCATCCTTCTCAGATCATGATGCAATAAAAATTACATAAGAAAGAGCCATGGAAAAGTAGAATGAAAATCAATTGGAAACCAAATAATTTAATTACAAAGAATGAATGAATCAAACAACAAATCATAAGAAACCACCAATAACAATATCCAAGAGAATGACAATAATGAGACAATATACCAAAATCTATGGGATTCAGCCAAAGCAGTGCTTAGGGGAAAATTTATAGCTCTAAATGCTTACATGAGTAAAAAAGAGAAAGAGGAGATCAATGAATTGGGCACGCAACTTAAAAAGCTGGAAAGAGAACAAATTAGAAATCGCCAATTATATACTAAACTAGAGATCCTGAAAATTATAAATTAATAAAATTGAAAGCAAGAAAACTATAGAATTAATCAATAAAACTAAGAGCTGGTTTTATGAAAAAAAACAATAAAATAGATAAAATATTGATTAATTTGATTTAAAAAAGGAAAGAAGAAAACCAAATTACCAGTATAAAAAATGAAAGGGGTGAAGTGAACACCAATGAAATGGAAATTAAATCAATAATTAGGAATTATTTTGCCAAACTGTATGCCAATAAATATGACAATCTAAATGAAATGGATAAATATTTACAAAAATACAAACTGCCCAGGTTAACTGAAGAGGAAATAAAATCCTTAAATAAACCCATATTAGAAAAAGAAATTGAACAAGCCATTAATGAACTCCCTAAGAAAAAAATCCCCAGGGCCAGATGAGTTTATGGGTGAATTTTACCAAACATTTAAAGAACAATTAATTCCAATATTATACAAATTGTTTGGAAAAATAGGTGAAAAAGGAGTTCTACCAAATTCGTTTTATGACACAAATACGGGGGTGATACCAAAACCAGGCAAAGCAAAAACAGAGAAAGAAAATTATAGATCAATTTCCCTAATGGATATTGATGCTAAAATCTTAAACAAGATATTAGCAAAGAGATTACAGCAAGTGATCACTAGGATAATACACTATGACCAGGTAGGATTTATACCAGGAATGCAGGGCTGGTTCAACATTTGGAAAACTATCAACATAATCAACCACATCAATAAGAAAACTAACCAAAATTATATGATTATCTCAACAGATGTAAGGAAAGCTTTTGACAAAATACAGCCCCCCATTCCTAATAAAAACATTATAGATCTTAGGAATAAGTGGAGCTTTCCTTAAAATAGCAAACAGTATCTACTTAAAACCATCCGCAAGCATTATATGTAATGGAGATAAGTTAGAGGCCTTTCCAATAAGATCAGGGGTGAAACAGGGATGTCCATTATCACCTCTATTATTCAATATTGTACTAGAAATGTTAGCATTAGCAATCAGAGAAGAAAAAGAAATTAAAGGAATTGGAAAACGCAAGGAGGAAACAAAACTATCACTCTTTGCAGATGATATGATGTTATACTTAGAGAATCAACTCAAAAATTACTTGAAACAATTAACAACTTTAGGAAAGTAGCAGGATATAAAATAAATCCACATAAATCATCAGCATTTCTATACATGACCAACAAAGTCCAGCAGCAAGCGATAGAAAGAGAAATTCCATTTAAAGTAACAGTATATAAAAAACACCATTCACACAAATCAAATCAGATCTAAATAATTGGAAAGATATCAATGCTCATGGATAGATAGAGCAAATATAGTAAAAATGACAATTCTACCTAAATTAATTTACTTATTCAGTGCCATACCAATCAGACTACCTAAAAATTATTTTATTGAGCTAGAAAAAATAATAACAAAATTCATCTGGACAAAGAAAAAGTCAACTATATCAAGGGAAATAATGAACAAAATGCACAGGAAGGTGGGTTAGCTGTACCAAATCTGGAGCTTTACTATAAAGCAGCAGTCATCAAAACTATATGGTACTGGCTAAGAAATAGAGTGGAGGATCAGTGGAATGGGCTAGGCACAGGAACCACAGTAGTAAATGACATTAGTAATGTAGTGTGTGATAAACCCAAAGACTCCAGCTTCTGGGATAGAAATTCAGTATTGGACCAAAATTGCTCAGAAAATTGGATGATAATAGGGCAGAAACTAGGCATAGACCATCTTATACCTTATACTAAAATAAGGTAAGAATGGATACATGATTTAGACATAAGAGGTGATATGATAGGTAAATTAGGAGAGGAAGGAATAGTCTACCTTTCAGATCTTTGGAAAGGAGAACAGTTTATGAACAAGCAAGAGATACAGAATATTATGAAATGAAAAATGGATGATTTTGATTACATTAAATTAAAAAGGGTTTGTACAAACAGAAACAATGCTTCCAAAATTAGAAGGGATGCAGAAAGCTGGGAAACAATTTTTATGGCCAGTACTTCTGACAAAGGTCTCATTTCTAAAATATTTAGGGAACTAAATCAAATTTAAAAGAATCCAAGTCATTCCCCAATTGAGAAATGGTCAAAGGATATGAACAGGCAGTTTTCTGATGAAGAAATCAAAACTATCTATTCCCATATGAAAAAATGCTCTAAATCACTCTTGATTAGAGAGATGAAGATTAACACCTATCAGAATGGCTAATATAACAAGAAAGGAAAATAATAAATGTTGGAGAAGCTGTGGAAAAATTGGAACACTAATGCATTGTTGGTGGAGCTGTGAACTGATCCAGCCATTCTGGAGAGCAATCTGGAATTATGCCCAAAGGGCTCCAAAGCTGTGCATACCTTTTGACCCAGCGATAGGACTTTTGGGTCTTTTTCCCAAAGAGATCATGAAAAAGGGAAAAGGACCCACATGTACAAAAATATTTATAGCTGCTCTTTTTGTAGTGGCAAGGAATTAGAAATTGAGGGGTTGCCCATCAGTTGGAGAATGGCTGAACAAGTTGTGGAATATGAATGTAATGGAATTCTATTGTGTTGTAAGAAACAATGGGCAAGAGGAGTTCAGAGAAACCTGGAAGGACTTGCATGAACTGATGATGAGGGAGATGAACAGGACCAGAAGAACATTGTACACAGTATCATCAACATTATGTGTTGATCTACTGTGATGGACTAGATTCTTCTTATCAATGCAATTGTACAGATGAATTCCAGGGGACCCAAGATGGAAGGGGACCTCCAAATCCAGAAAAAAAAAGAACTGTGGAGTAGAGATGCTGATTGAACTATACTATTTTTTTTGCTTTCGGTGCTGTTGTTTTTCTATTTTGAGGTTTTTCCTCATTGCTCTGATTCTTCTCTTATAATATGACTAATCCAGAAATATGTTTAATGTTATTATGTGTATATATATATATATATATATATATATATATATATATATATATATATATATATCACCTATATCAGATTACCTGCTGTCCTGGGGAGGGGGGAGGGAGGGGAGGGAGGGAGAAAAATCTGAAATTGGAAAGCTTTCATAAACAAATGTTGAGAACTATTTTTTAAAAAATAAAATACTTTAATCAGCCAAAAAAAGAGAAAAGAGGGTAAGAATGGAATCTGTGGATCATGTATTAAGTGAGTGTGAAGAAGGTGATGAACACTGAATGAGCCTAGGTAGGAAGGAAGTTAATCTGAAGGAAGAGGGCACCTTCATGAACTTTTGTGTCTGAATGTGGGACAACTTCTGAATATGAACCCTTGGAAGCACTTCTATGGCAGAGTTTAGGAGCATATTCTTTAGTTTGACCAAAGGAACACCACTGACTTTGAGTAAGTTTTAAGTGAGAGGAAATGGGTTCAACTTCTGCTTTGCCACTTAATATTTTCATAACTTTGGGCAAGTCTATGAATTGTTCTGGGTTTCTTATTCACCAGTTAACTTATCAGAGTGAGTGGGTGTGAACCATGGGTACTAGATTCCCTCCGTGAAACAATTTCAGTAAGTGAGCTATGGTGAGTAGCCTCAGTCTGATTTGTTATTCTGTCACTTATCTGAATTAGCATTTCTAAGTTCTCTGTAGTGTCTGCAAAAATTCAGAGAATGCTCCGGTAGCAGTCAATGAACCTGGAACTTGGAGAATATTTAGTATAAATTTGTGGCATCCAGGTCCTTGATAGAAGACCATACTACATTTTTGTATTCATTCTCAAATTTTCTCTTCTATATCTCTCTTTTAAAAGTCTGAGTTGGTTGATGAGTCCATCCTGCAACCAAGTCTCTTTAGACTTCCTCAATTTTTCTTCTCAATTAAATTATTTCTTAACAATTTCTTTCCTGTCCTTATTGGATTCCCCTTTTAAAACAGCAGACTATTGCCTTTTAATCTTTTCTTTAACTCTGAATTGCACAAATTATGGGATGTATATCATTCCAAACCTGGAGAACAGTAACTTTATAAGGGAATCACAATTGGCCAATTTCTCTGTATTGGTTAAAATAAAGTTCAAAATAGCAATTTCTCTTGTTACTTTCTTCTGAGGAATAAATGAAGTTATCTTTAAGGCAAATCAAGATTTTATCAGCTGTTCTACTTTGAAAATAAATAGATATCTGGATAGTTGATATTGTTTCCTATTATACAATTGTATTTCCATGCCAACTTTTGTGATTTGTTTCTTGAATTAATCATTTATTTCCTCCTTCAGTCTAGGTGGTCTACTATTTATAAAGGCAATATTGTTTTTATTTTTCTCTCTACCCTCCTCTCCAAATTTTCATCATTCTTTCCTCTTCATTTTTTTTTATTTCATCCCAAGGATATATCTTCCTAATATACAGTGCTCCAGGGTAGTTTAGCTAGGTAAGGGTTGGTTTTTTTTTAAATGTGTCTATATGTACAAATCTGAGTTCATAGTTTAATTGCTGCTATTCTTCTTGGACTTTTTTGTTCATAGAGGTGTAGAACTTATCTGGAATGGAGCCTCAGATAACATCTAGTTCAATAATCATTTTATAGAGGAGAAAAGAGACCCAGAAAAGCAAAGTTATTTGCCTAAGGTGACACAATAGGGCCAGATCTGGAACCAGTTCTCTTTACTGGTAAGATCAGAGATTTAGAAGCAGAAGGGACTTCAGAGATCATTAAGATAAAACTTTTCACTTTATTTGGGAGTAAACTGAAATCCATAGAAATTAATTGATTTGCTCAAGGTCACACAAGTAGTAAGTGGCATAAACAAGAGTTCAGCCTAGGTTCTCTCACTCCAAATCAGCACACTTTCCACTACATTGCACTGCTCTAAGCCTAACACTTTTTCAGTTCCTATTTCTAAATGGAAGACAAAGATATTTCTAATGAAAGAAATAACAAGAACTTTAGGAATGAGGAAATAACTTCTTTCATAATAAGAAATCAGTAATTCCACTATAGATTTTTGAAGATCCTTAAAGGATTTTTAATCATACTATTTTAGATTTCATGTTCGTGTCACATCCCTCTGTCCTATACTGGTTTTCATTTTCTATCTGCTCAAGGGAAAGCAAACCTTTAAGCATTTTCCCAAAGCATTCTTTGACCCTATTTTTAAAGTGCGAAACTAAATTAAACTCTGTTTGGCTCTGGGTTATTTTCACTTGTCGGAGTAAGAAATGGGATCATGAATCAAAAACAGTAATGACTCGTGCTTCTCCATGGAACAGAGGTATGACTCATCTGGTTTGAGCCTTTGCTAAGCTAAAAGCATTTAACTCCCACGTTAATGATCTATGATGGTTTTGGAGCAATTCAATCTTAATAGATAAGAGGGAAATGTGTCTATAGATTGCAAGTCAGGCTGATACACAGGTAGGTGATATTTCTGCTCTTATTTCCACCTGTTAAATGAAAACAGTTTTTCTGTTACACCTGGACTCACTGATCTCTGCCTACTTGGTTTATTGTCATTTAGTATAGTTCTTTTCCAAATAAGTGTGCTAAGAAACCTTTTCTAAATTAAATGGCTTTGCTTTATATTTCTATAAGGGCAAGCTATGAGAAGAATTACAAGGCCAAATTACTTACTGTCTTGAAAATCTGGGGGCAGCTAGGTGGAGCAGTGGATAAAGAACTGGCACTGGATTCAGGAGTATCTGAGTTCAAATCTGACCTCAGACACTTGACACTTACTAGCTGTGTGACCCTGGGCAAGTTACTTAACCCTCATTGCCCCACCAAAAAAGAAGAAAAAAGAAAATCTGTCCCACCAAAAATAAATTTCTTAATTTTATTTCCTTGTGATAGTATCTGAATGCATCATATAATAGTTTCACATTTCAATGATAAAGTTAAAAAATCATTTTCATTATAATTGTTATAATTAGGGATCTCAATATTATCAAAAGTTAGTGAAGCAGAATTTCAGACAGTTGCTACATCAGGGTTGTAACCTGGGCAGTCTTAAGAAAGTCTGATTATCACAGACTCACCTTTACAAGATGGCTGTTCTCCAGATAATAGAAAGTTAGTAAGCATAGTTACAAAATTCAAGAAATACAGAGAGAAGAGGAACAAGATATAATACATGGTGCCTGTGCCTACTTTGTCAAATATTGATGTACCAGGAGAGAGATGTAGAAATATGCACTTCAAAGATGGCTTTTGGCGATGCCTTGCAATGAAACCATAAGCTTCCTCAAACTCAGAAGTTTATCTAGAGTTGAGTCACTTTCAACAGGAGGCAAGGTTCTATGATAATGCCATAAATTGTATATAATAATCCATATGTTTATATATCACACATATAAATATATGGACTATAGAATATAGCTCTGTCTATATAGTCCATATATTAATATTGGCTTGAGAGAGAAGAGTCAAGATAGCAGAGTAGGGACAACAAATCAACTGACCTCTCCCAACATTCTCCTCTAGACACCTTGAAAATAACATCTCAAACCAAATTCTGAAGTGGCAGGACCAAAAACATGTCAAGGTGAAATATTTTTCAAGCCTAAGACAACTTAATAGGTCAGCAGGTCAAGTCTGTGAAACCAGGGTCAGGGCAGGCTTGGAGCACAAGGTAGCAGCACCAACAGTAGGTTTTTGCTGTGGCAGTGACAGTCAGTAGCAACAGTAGCTTCAGGAGCTTTCAGCTGAGATATGGTAAGGTGGTTGGACAACTGATCAAAAAGAAATTACAGGGGAGCATTTGTTGGCACTGGGTGTAGTTGGTGCTAATAATGCATATGCAATTCTGAGTCAGAGTTCAGGGTGGAGAGGAGCACCTGTGGTTGGTCACAATGGAGCAGGATCCCTGATTGCAGTTTCAAGGAAGAGATGAATACTAGTACTTATATGAAGGAGAGTAGGGGCCCTAGTTACAGATTCAGGGCAAAGAAGAACTTTAGCACTAATAGCTGAAATCTAATAGACAATATAATTTTAACCCAATATCCCTTTTAAAAGAGAGTACAGAGTGAAACATGGTCCAGTCATGGCTATCTTCCTATTCTCCACAAATGGGGAAATCCCAGTATTCTTGGAGACATAGGGTAGGCCAGATCCTATATAGAAGCATGTGTAGATACATGGATGTCTTTATGTGTGTAAATATTCTCCTGCTCTCTACAAGAGTAGAATTCATACATACATATATGACTGTGTTTATACATATATATATGTGTGTGTGTGTGTATTTATTGGCATATAAATATATGTGTATGTGTTTATGTATAAGTGTATACATATATAAATACATGCAGACTATATTAATTTTGATGCTACTTGGGCTACCCTGGTTTCTTTGGCTTTTTGAAAAATGTTAAAAAAATCAGGAAGTTTGTACCTTCTCTAATCTTTTGTCTCTTTCCTGGTGTTTAAAAAGCCATTAACTATTGCTCAGATTTTACATGTCAATTCTTTCTTTAACCAAAGATAACATTATTAAGGGTTGGGTGACGTGAATTCATCAAGTTGTTGTTCAGTCATTTCAGTCATGTATGACTCTTTGTGACCCTATTTGGGGTTTTCTTGACAAATATACTGGAATGATTTGCCATTTCCTTCTCTATCTCATTTTAAATGTGAGAAAATTGAGGCAAACAGGGTTAAGAGACTTGCCCAGGGTCACACATCTAGTAAATGTCTGAGGCAAAATTTGTACTCAGGTCTTCCTGACTCCTGGCCTGTTACTCTATTTACTCTACTGTGTAGCTGAATTCATCAAGAATCTAACAATTACCAGAGCTCCTAGGTCAAGAAGAAAATATAGCAAAACACCCATAAAAAACATGCCAAATATTATGAAGTCACAGTGAGAATTTTGAAAAATTTAATAGTTTCCGCATTCAACTACCAGAGGGCTTGGAATAAGATGTTCCAGAAAGTAAAGGAGCTAGAATTACAAAGAAGAATAACCTAAGCAGCAAAATACGTATAATCCTTCAGGAAGAAAATGGATATTTAATGAAATAAATGACTTTGAAGCATTCCTGATGAAAATCCCAGAGTGGAATAGAAAATCTGATATTGAAACCAAAGATTCAAATGAAGCATAAAAATGTAAACATGAAAGTGAAATCATAAGGAACTCAATAAAGTTAAACTGTTTGAATTCCTATATGGGAAGATGATTGTTTATCCTTCATTGTCAAAGAGGACCATGACTTGCAGTGAATTGGATTTAAGTGAGTGAGTACTCTGTCTTCCTCACTCTCTCTTCCAGAAGCATTTGGGTCCAGTGGCAAGATAGATATCAGGACTGGACATGTCCCCAAATGGTTAAAGCAGTTGGGGTTAAGTGACTTGCCCAGGGTCAAACAGCTAGTAAGTGTCTAAAGGGAGATTTGAAGTCAGGTCCTCCCAACTTCAGGGCCAGTGCTCCATGGGAAGATGATACATGTAATCTCTAAGACCTTTTATCATTATTAGAGCAGTTAGGAGTTGAAATAGGCACCATAAATGTGAATTGACTTTGTTGGGATGATCTAAAAAAAAATTAAGGGGTGGAAAAGAGAGATGCTTTGGAAGAAGGAGGAAGGGAGAAGTAGAATGGGGAACAATTTCTTCCATAAACAGAGGTATGCAAGTAAGATGTTCAGTGGAGGGGAAAATGATCATGGTGGTGGCAGGCAATGTTTGAACCTTATTGTCATCATAATTGGTTCAAAGAGTCAATACTGTATGTACACATTTAGTTTGGCATAGAAATCTATCTTACCCAACAGGGAAATAGTAGGAAAACAAAGTTAAGAGAAAGGATTGAGGGGTGATAAAAGGGAGGGAAGATTAATTGAGGCAGTGTTCAGAAGCAAAACAGACTTTTGAAGAGAGACAAGGTAAAAAGAGAAAAGGAAGGATAAAGTGAAGAAAATAGGATGGAGGGAAATACACAGTAATCATAACTGTGAATGTGAATGGAATGAATTCAAACATAAAATGAAAAAGGATAGAAGAGTGGATTAGAAATTAGAATCTTTGTTTCTGACTACTTATTTCTTTTACCTACCTTCAATTATATCACCCCTCCCTTCTCTTATTTCCCTGTGCATCTATATAGGACTGGGCAATCTTATGTCTCAAAGGAGACTGAGATTTCCCCCTTTGTAGAGAGTAAGAAGGTAACAATGGCTGAACCATGTTTCACTACTCTCTCCAAAAGGGAATATTGAGTTAGATTTATATCTATTTCTTAGATACAACCTATTTGAACTCTAGGGGTTTGGTTTTGATTCTCTTTTGAAAGTTGAGGATACAAATCAATTTCCCTATTTACTCTGTGTGGAAAGTAACCCTTCCCCAAACCAGAAGAGTGTGATAAAATAGTGGGATTTAGCAGATACTCAAAGGCCCACCTGGAGATTAATCTAAACTGATTGAATTAAGTGAGAGTGATTGACTGCTGATTGGCCTACTTCAAATTAACTAGATTATAAACACACCTGGCTAGTCCTTAAGAAGGTACTGTTCCCAGAAGCTAAAGACTTTGAACTTAACTTGAGTGGATTTGATGATGCTAACCAACCCAGATTGAAGCAGTATGTAAGGACCACCCATGCTCCAGACCTATAAAAAGCTTCTACAATCAGTTTGCTGGGAAGTTCGTGATTGAAGCACCCTCATGGAGGAGGACTTGAGGAAAAACCTGACCAGGCTGGAACTCTAGGCTAGATAGGCCTTTTCTTAACTTTCTGAACTCCATGTGAATACATGTATGCTTTAATAAATATTTAATGCCAAAAGACTGGTGCTAAAGCTTCTAATTTAAGGTTGATCACACAATTTAGATTTTAAACATCACAAGGGCAAAAATTAAGTTCATCTCAGCCCTTTTGACTCTTTCTTACCAAGTGTTTATTATACAAAAGGCAATTAAGTATAATGAACAAATGTTTTTCAAAGTAAACAATTATAACACTAACCTTGGATATTATTTAGATAAGTTTAGATTAAAGAATACTTGAAAGAAAAGATGCTCAAAATCAAAGTGAAATGAAATATCAACTCAATCAAGGAGAGAATGTTCTCACCTGAGAAATCTGTTCTTAGAACTCTCTGAGGGAGAAAAAAAAGGTCATATTGAAATTCTAGCCAGGGGTATGCTAGAGCCAACTCTACCTGGCTTTCAAGAGTTGATTATTAAATTTTCCTTGGGAGCTGACTATTACCTTTTCCTTGTTAAAATTTACACTTTAGAAACCAAAAGTTACTACAAAACAAGGCTTGATTTATTGTTTTGTTGATTATCTAAACTTAAGAAAGTGTTAATAATACAGGTTAAAACTTTAAAATGTGAATATACATCTATTTTTCCTGGAAAGCTAGTTTCTAAAGATTTGTCATTGCTTCCTTATATTGCTCAATAAATAGAGCTCGAGTTCAGAATGTGTGCAGTAGAAGGTTCAAGGAATGAAGTCATCACCACAGTAAATGCCTATTGACTCTAAGATAATCATCATTTTCATCCTTCTCTTCTTCCTCATCATCAATTCTATACATTTGAGTTTCACAATACTCCTGGTGCTAGCTTTCTTCACATGAAGTTCTGATTCTGGTACTGTTTTTAGCCATTCAAAAGTTCTCATCTTCTCTTTCAACTGACCACCCCCCCACACACACACACACCAGTGTCTTTGAAAAGTCACTGCAAATCCAAAGTCATATCTCCCTATGTGTTCATAGCAAGCCTACCTGGGCTTAATATATTGTCTGCAAAGTATATGTTAGTGAATTTGACCTAAATATTTTACAAAAATCTAATAATTATCATTAAAGAGATTTTTAGTGAACATATAGAAAAAAATTCAGCGATCAGAAAGAGGGAGCATAGTTCATGAAGACCAGATAATAAGTTTATTTTATTCCTTTAAAAAAAAGAAACAGGGGTATTAAATTGGATAAAGAGGTAAATACAATTTACCTAGATTTGTTTTAATGAAGTTTTTGATAAAGTGTATTATATTATTTTTGTGAAAAAGTTGGAGAGAAAAAGTCTGGATGATAACATAAAATGATGAATTTGGAGTTGGTTGATGACAAGATTCAAAGATCAGTCATTAATTGTTCGATATCAACCTAGAAGGAAGTCACCTGAGCTCTTTAACATTTTCCTCAATAAATTGGAAAAATCCATGAAAAACTGTTTATTGAATCTGCAAATGACACAAAGCTTGGAGGGATAGCTAACAAAATGGATGTGAGAATAAGAATTTGAAATAATCTTTATATGCTAGAACACTGGCTGAAATGTAAAGTCTTCCAATTGGGATCAAGCAATCAACTTCAGAACTATAGTATGAAGTAAGCATGTTTAGACAGAAGTTTAAAAATATTTGTGTTTTTTAATAGATTGCAAGCTCAATAAGAGTTTTAAATGTTAAATGACAGTCAAAAATGACAGTGATTTTAAGATGCATAAAAAGAAGTGTAGTTTCCAGGAATAAAACAGCGATAGTCACAATGCACTATGTCTTGGACAGATCATATCTGGAATGTTTTGTTTCTGAAATCACAATTTAGGATGCCCATTGTTAAGATGGAGAATGTCTAGAGGAGAACAACCTGTATGAAGAAGGAACTAGAGGGGGCAGCTAGGTGGCACAGTGGATAGAGCACCAGCCCTGGAGTCAGGAGGACCTGAGTTCAAATCCGGCCTCAGACACTTAACACTTACTAGCTGTGTGACCCTGGGCAAGTCACTTGATCCCAATTGCCTCACTAAAAAAAAAAAAAAAAAGAAGGAACTAGAGATTATGCCATAGCAGGGTTACTTGAGAGAACTTATGATGTTTCAAGTGAAGAAGATAAGAAAGTAGTGAACATAATAGCAATCTTCATTAATTTAAGTAACTGTCATGTGGAAGAGGCATAGAACTAGATATAATGGGCAGAATTTGAGAAAAGGAAAATTTATGCTTGATATCAGGGCACAATAAATCATTTTATGTAAGCTCTGAGAAAATGGAATGGGCTACCTCAGAAATTCATGTGTCTTTGATAAATAGGTCCTGGAGACAGCAGAATTGGATAATTAACATATTTCTACTTTAGTGTTAACGCATGTAGGACTTTTGCCATGGTCTCCCATTGACTATAACATTGTTTGGCATTTTAGTGCTTGTCAGAGATATTACATACATGCTAGTGAACTGAATCATCAGATTATTTCTCTCATAAGAACTGTCTGGATCAGTAGTTAGGTACAACATCAATTGCAGATGTGGTAGCCATGATGTTATGTTGAAATTGGTTTAGGAACATATGATCCCCTTTGTTAAAAATGGGGCAGTTAATTTCTCCTTATACAAATCAGAGCACCTCTTTTTGAAGGTTCATAGTAGCATTATCCATATAGACCTCAACCTCTTTCTAATTAGCAAAATAGTTGTATGGGCCTTTTCCCTCTGTCAGAGAGAGTGATATTTGCTTTCACCGTGGATTTAATTTTCACTTATTCAGCATATAAGATTGCAGTGTCAATTAATTTTGCTACCACAACAGCCTTTATGAAGGCACTTATAAGACATATCCTCCTCCCTTATGGGCTCCTATGTACCATTACCTCTTATCAGGGTACCCATTGTACTCTCAAGAAGGCTCAGAATTCAGATAATTATCATCATTGTCACTGAGTTTTCCATAGTCCAAAACTTCCTTAAGCGATTGGTGTAATGGAATTTTGGAATGAACTTGTAAAATAACAGATTTGTCATTACTCCCTGATTGTTAGGATTGAATGCCCTTTCTTCCAGGCTATGTGTCTCTAATAAATTAGCAATATCCTCAAAGAGGGGCAGGCTTTTCCACTCCAGTAATTTCATAGATCCAATATCCAGAAGGATCTACCCAATCAGGATGGCATCTTTTAGATATATTCCCATTTCACCCCTTCAAGCCCTTCTTTTTTCCTTTCTCTGAGAGTTGTTGCTTGAGTTTCAATGTGCCTGTTGCCTTTGCAGGTTCTGTACGAATCCAGCAAATGGTTCAGTTCTCCCCTAATTTTTATTCTACACCAAATTATTTAGATAGTTCTTTCCTAGAAAGATATTGGGGAACCAAAGGGATTGAACTATTGGGAAGGGATTTGCATTTTACCGATGTGGGAGAGATAAAACCATCTTTCTAAAACTTGAAAATAAGAGTTTATTTTTTAAAAATGAAGTTGTCTGCTTAATTTGATGGTAAATTTGTTTCCTAGATGAGGGTGATAAAGAATATTCATCTAACTTCCACAGAAGAAAGGGATAATCTCCAGAGCCAAAAATCACTTCTCCATTTCAAGATTGTTTATATTGTTTTGTGTTTTTATCATATTAGGCTTTTCCTATAGTTTTTAGGGTTGTTTCCAAATTATTTTAGTGTTAGAAGGTCTGCTAGGAAAAAAAATTGGAATTGGATCTAGCTATCAAGGGATAGAATTTGGTAAGTTAGGTACTGAGTATTTTTTTTTTGGAGGGGGGAAGGCAAATGGGACTCAGGAGACTATCTCTGGATAGAAGGTACTGGGTTTCTGTGCCTATGAATTGCTGAGGTTACAGCCTTATTTTTGCTCCTGTTGGACCATGCCTTTTTCTGTACTTTTCCTTTTGTACTTGCCATCTCAATCTCTTTTCTATCCCCCCCCCCCCCATAGGTAGTCCCACCCAGCAATGTTGTACAGGGCATTCATTCTAGTGATTAGTGAACTAGGCTTTAAATGGGTATGGGATCATTTGATCTTTTTGCATATCGAAGTATAAGAGCTATATTGTGGGATGAAATTATAGCAGAAAAATACTTTCAGAAGTGTCTGCCAGAGTTTTTGACCTGGTGGCTGTGGAAGTGGAAAAGAGTGGCATTTTGGCATTTTTACTTCAAAGTTGATTGTTCTAATCATTTAATTAGTAAAATGTTTTTAAATTGTGTTTATAAAATCATAAAATAGCCCTAAAGCCTGAATCATTCATCTAGTTTATGCCTGACCCAGTAAAACTGCTTACTATATGAACTATGGTAGGTACTGGAAATAAAAATACAAAGGTTATGGTCCCTAACCTCAAGGAGCTTACATTTTAATAGGGAATATAGCAGGGGGAAACTAAGCAGTACAGTGGATAGAATGTTTGGCATGGAGTCAGGAAGACCTGAGTCCAAATCCAGCACCAGAAACTTACTAACTGTGTGGTCCTGGGCAAGTCATTTAACCCTTTTTATCTCAGCTTCCTTATCTGTAAATTGAGCTAGAGAAGGAAATGGCAAATCACTCCAGTACCTCCTATTAGGGGATATAGCATACCCACAGGTAAATAACTACTTAGAGCCACAGAGATTTGGGAAAGATTGCTATGTGCAGAACAAATGGTACAGTCGAGTTGTAGCAGAGAGCAAATGTAAGGAAATTGTTTATAATAAGCCTACAAAGCTGGTTTGACTCTTCAAATCCATTTAAAATCTGAAGCTACATGATTCTATGCCACCTCTAGCATAGAGATCATTTACAGTAATGACTCTGTGTCACAAGGTCAGTGACAGCTGTGTCCTAGACGTTTTTTTGAGCCCTTCCTTTATTTCTCATGTATTGTTTAGGCAGCTTTTTCCAGGACTCTTCTAGATAGATAATATTATTGAGTTGTAAGAATTTTCATGAGGTTTGATATGTGTAATGATTGGAATGATGCTACCTGCTGGAGACTTATTGTAGAAAAGCTTCACCATGAAGTAAAGGTCTTTGAGGGCAAGACCATGAGTCTTTTCTTTGGTGTCAGGAAGTGATGTTTGCTGGTGGGGGGAAGAAGGAAGCGCCTGGCACTCTGATTGTGGCTTTTTTCCTGGGGACTCTGGTGGAGAAGGGAGTTAGAAATGCGCTCTCCCTTTAATAGATAGATGAATGTAGGCCTTTCTCTCTCTCTTTACCAAATTCGTATTCTCCTTAATAAATGCTTAAAAGCCTAACTCTTGCTAAAGCTTATAATTTATTGGTGACCACTCATTAGATATTTTAGACAGTTTAGCTAGAATTTTAGCGCTTAACATATGGCAGATGGTACACTATTGCCTTTCATGTATGATCTGAGGAGAGAATTAAACAGCAGATTATTTTTAAACTTTGGATGATGAAACTATTATAAGGTTAGGATCCACATAATGTTGATTAATCCTAAAACCCAGGACATGAATAAAGATCAAATTAATTGAATTATCTCAATCTTATGCAAGAATCTTCTCAAAAATCTCCCAAGTATGAGTAAGCTAGAGTCAGCTCAAACATGCTTGAGAAAAATTGCTAAATTTTCAGTGCGAGCACTTGGAAATCAGTATACATTACAAATTAATGCTTTAGACTTGAGAAAGGGATAGAGAAAATAAGAAAATGTAGATTAACCTTAAACAGTGTGTAATGAGGTTTTCTTTTTGTTCTTTTTTATTGGAGAATTAGGTATTAAACATTTACCAGCGTTCCCTGGCTCTCTTCTCCTTTTGTTTGTTGATAAGGTAGGTGGATCCCTCTTAGATAGAAGGCTATAATCCAAGACTGTCAGGTTCCAATTGTTATGTAACCAAAAGGTAAAAGTTGAAGGTCAGTCATTAAAACCTAGGAGGGTCAACAGAATCCAGATCAGCAAAAATTGTACCTATAAATGAGGAATCCAACAACAAGTTGTTGGATGACCAATGACCAATACTGGTCCCTGATAAAATATGATGCCATCCACTATATATCTCTCAGTAAAGAACAGCAAGCATACTACTACTAGTACTGTTATTATTAGTAGTCACAAAAGTAGTACTATTAGTAGCTTGTCACATATTAGTGGATTGTCCCATATATTGCCTGATATAGTTACTTGGTTGACCTGTTTTATTTTGTTTTGTTTTTTTTTTGCTGAATTGGTTGGCTTCATTACAAGGTTGAGCACAATGGGAGTTAGGGGTAGCAGCATATTAAGAAACAATGATAAGGGAAAAGGACCCACATGTACAAAAATATTTATAGCTGCTCTTTATGCAGTGGCAAGGAATTGGAAAGTGAGGGGATGCCCATCAGTTGGGGAATGGCTGGACAAGTTGTGGTATATGAATGTAATGGAATACTATTGTGCTGTAAGAAATGATGAGCAGGAAGAGTTCAGAGAAACCTGGAGGGTCTTGCATGGGCTGATGTTGAGTGAGATGAGCAGAACCAGAAGAACATTGTACACAGTATCATCAACATTGTGTGTTGATCTACTCTGATGGACTAGATTCATCTCACCAATGCAATGGTACAGAAGAGTTCAGGGAACTCATGATGGAAGAGGATCGCCAAATCCAGGAAAAAAAAAAAAGTACTGTGGAGTATAGATGCTGAATGAACCATACTATTTCTTTTGTTTTTGGTGCTGTTGTTAGGAAAAATACAGACTTGTATGATATAAAATCAATGGTAATTATAATATCTAGCATTTATATGGTGCTTTAAAATGTGCAAAATTGTTTATATACAATATCTCATTTAATCCTCACAACAATGCTGAAAGGTATATGCTACTTTATTTTTAACAGATGAAGACACAAGTGAAAACAGGCTAAGTAAATAAAGTAAAGTAAAGCAGGCTCAGGGTCACATAACTCAGTAAGTGTCTAGGGCAGGATTTGAACTAAGTTCTTTCTGACCATCAGTCCATCAGGATTAAGAACAATGAATGCAGATGAAAAAGAATTATACATATAGTTTCTACACCAAA
This sequence comes from Dromiciops gliroides, assembly GCF_019393635.1. NCBI lineage: Eukaryota > Metazoa > Chordata > Mammalia > Microbiotheria > Microbiotheriidae > Dromiciops > Dromiciops gliroides. Next base: position 252,001,674 of record NC_057862.1, read on the forward strand.
GTAAACACAGTCAACACAAAGAGAAACAAAATTAAAATCTATAGGATAGTCAGCTAAGCATAGATATCTAACACAGTGCTGGGCACATAATAGGCACTTTAACATATCAAACAATGAATTCATTATCTTCCACCCCAAAGCCTCCCCTCTTCCTAACTTTCCCATTACTGTCACCACCATCCAAGTTCCCCAGGCTTGCAAACTAGATTTTTCCTTGTCTTGTCACTTCTTCTCACATCCAATATGCAATCAGTTGTCAAATCCCATTGTTTCCACCTTTTTAACATCTTCATATACTCCTTTCTCTTGGCTGTCAATGTACATACGCCATGGCATAACCTCTCATCACCCCATGCCTGTATGATTGCTATGATCTGCTGGTAGGTCCCATACTTCAGCTGCCAAAGTAATCTTCCTAAAGTTCAGGCCTCACCATGTTACCCCCATCCCATTCAGTCAACTCCAGTGGCTTCCTATGACCTCTAGGACCTGGTCTCTTTTTATCTTTCTTTTAAAAAAATTTCTTTTTTATTTTTCCTTAATGTAGTTCAACAAAAATGATTATAGGGGCAGCTAGGTGGTACAGTGGATAGAGCACTGGACCTGGATTCAGGAGGACCTGAGTTCAAATCCAGCCTCAGACACTTGACACTCATTAGCTGTGTGACCCTGGGCAAGTCACTTAACCCTCATTGCCTTGCCAAAAAAAAGATTATAAATGAAATTCCAAATCTATTATGCACAATTTGCTACTTCTTCCAAATATATAACAAAATTATCATGTAAATTTCTTTTTTTTTCCTTCTCTTTCTCCTACCCCAGAGATGGCTACCATTAGACAAAAATATACATACATACATACATACATGCATAAATACATACACACACTTATTCTACATATAATGTCTATCAGTTCTTCCTATGGACTCAGATAGCATCTTTCTTCATATGTCCTTTGTAATTGTTTTGTGTAATACATAGAGAAAATAACTTATTTGCTCAAAATTGTTCTTTTTTTAGTGCTTTATTTATTTATAATTTTTCCCACATGTAAAAACAATTTTTCACAATGACTTTTAAAACGTTGTGTTCCAAATTCTCTTCCTCCCTCCCTCCCCACTACTCCTTAGAAACTTATACTTCAATCTCTATACAAATACCATCAGTTCTTTCTATGTAGATGTGGACTGAATTTTTCAAAAGCCCTAATAGCATCCTACTCATCATTTCTTATAGCACAATAGTGTTCCACCCTAATCTCATCCCATAATTTTTTTCAGCCATTCCCCAACTAATGGGCATCACCCCAAATTCAAATTCAACTTTTTAAAAAATTTATTTTAGGATACCAAACTAGTAGTGGTATTGCTAGATCCAAAGAGTATGAATGATTTTATAGCCCTTTAGCAATAGTTCCAAATTACTCTCCGAAATGTTCCAATCCATTTACAACTTTACAAAGAGTGTATTAATGTCTCCTTTTCCCCATATCACCCACAACATTTGTCATTTTCCTTTGCTGTCCTATTATCCAATCCAATAGGTATGAGATAGTACCCAGAATTGTTTTGACCTGAATCTCTCCAATTGATAGTGAGTCAGAATATTTTTTTTTCATATGGCTATAGGTGTATTTGATTATTTCATCTGAAAACTTCATGTCTTTTGACCATCTATCTATTGGGGAATGGCTCTCATTTTAACAAATTTGACTCAGTTCTGTATGTGTTTGAGAACTGAGGCCTATCAGATGAACTTGCTAAAAAAATTTTTTCACAGTTACTACTGAGAACTGCTCCATCCTATTCCCTACCCTTGATATTTACTCTATTTTCTATCTTCTTTCACCCTATCTCTCCTGAAAAGTGTTTTGCTTCTGACTGCCCCCCCAATCTTCCCTCCCTTCCTTCACCCCTTTCCCCTTATTCCCTTCTCCTCCCACTTTCACTCAGGACAAGATATATTAGTATACCAGCTTGAGTGTGTATGTTGTTTCTGCTTTGAGTGAATTCTGATGAGAATAAGGCTCACTGACTCCCCCACATCTCCCCCCTCTTCCCCTCTACACCATAAGCTTTTGCTTGCTTCTTTTATGTGAGATACTTTACCCCATTCCAGCTCTTCCTTTTCCTTACTCCCAGTGCATTCCTCTCACCACTTAATTTTATTTTTTAAAGTTATCATCATGGTTAAGTTAGGTGATGCAGTGGACAAAGCACCCACTCTGGACCCAGGAGGACCTGAGCCCAAATATGGCCTCAGACACCTGACACTCACCAGCTGTATGACCCTGGGCAAGCCACCCAACCCTGACTGCCCCACAAAAAAAAATTAAATGCTTTATAGATATCATCCCTTCATGTTCAACTGACACCTGTGCACTATCTAAATATACTCCATTCAGCTGCCCTAATAATGAGAAAGTTCTTATGAGTTAGAAGTATCATCTTCCCATGTAGGAATGTAAGCAGTTTAATGTTTTAATATCACTCATGATTTCTTTTCCCTTTTTACCTTTTTATGCTTCTGTAGGGTCTTGTATTTGAAAGTCAAATTTTCTATTCAGCTCAGGTTTTTTCATCATGAATGCCTAAAAGTGCTCTCTTTCATTGAATTCCCTTTCCCCCCCAAAAGATTATACTCAGTTTTGCTGGATAGGTGATTCTTGGTTGTAATCCCAGTTACTTTGCCCTCTAGAATATATCCCATGCCCTCTGATACTTTAATGTAGAAGCTGCTAGATCTTGTGTTATCCTGACTATGGCTCCATAGTACTTGAAGTGTTTTTTTTTTCTGGCTGCTTGCAATATTTTCTCCTTGATCTGGGAGCTCTGGAATTTTGTATAATATTCCTGGAAGTTTTCATTTTGGGATGTCTTTCAGGAGGTGATCAGTGGATTCTTTCAATTTCTATTTTACCTTCTGCTTCTAGAATATCAGGGCAATTTCCCTGACAATTTCTTAGAAAATGATGTCTAAGCTCTTTTTTTTGATCATGGTTTTCAGGTAGTCCAATAATTTTCATATGATCTCTCCTGGATCTATTTTCTAGGTCAGTTGTTTTTCTAAGGAGATATATTTCACATTCTGTTCATTCTTTTGGTTTTGCTTTATTGTGTCTTGATGACTCATAAAGTCATTAGCCTCCATTTGCTCAATCCTAATTTTTAAGGAGTTATTTTCTTTAGAGAGCTTTTGTACCTCCTTTTCCATTTGGGCAATTTGACTTTTCAAGTTGTTGACTTTTTTCTTGAGTTTCCCGCATCTCTTTCATTTCTTTTAGAACTTTTTCTCTACCTTTCTTACTTTATTTATTTTTTATTTTTATTTTTTAGCCACGTCAAAAATGTATTCTGCATATGAATCCATCACCTCTCTTTCAGGAGATACATAGCATTCTACATTCATCACAGATCCTTTGGAATCATTGATTACTTAAACAAATTAAAAAGAATGTCGATGTTATAACATACACAATATTCCTGGTTCTTCTCACTTCCTGTAGAAACTAAGGGGTTAAGTGACTTTTCCATGCTTATATACCTCTATACATTATAGATGGGACTTGAACTCATATATTCCTGATTCTACTTTTCCACACTTTTTAAAAACAGTGCAACAAACATTTATTTTATTTTTTCCAGTTACAGGTAAGGGTAGTTTTCAACATTCATTTTCATAAGATTTAGAGTTCCAAATTTTTCTCCCTCCCTCCCTTTCATCCCCCTCCACAAGACAGTAACCAATCTGATATAGATTATATATGTAGTTCTTTCTATGGGAGTGGATAGTATGCTTCATCGTTAGTACCTTGGGGTTGTCTTGGATCATTGTATTGCTGAGGGTAGTTAAGTCATTCACAATTGCTCATGGAACAATACTGCTGTCATTATGCACAATGTCCTCCCAGTTCTGCTCACTTCACTATAAATCAGTTCATATGAGTCTTTCCAGGTTTTTCTGGGATCATCCTGTTTGTCATTTCCTACAGCACAATACCATTCCATTACAATCATATGCCACAGATTCTTCAGTCATTCCTCAATTGATGGACATTCCCTCTATTCCCATTTCTTAGCCACCACAAAGAGTTGTTATAAATATTTTTTGTACAAATTTCCCCCATTTTCTCTTCTTCATGATTCCTATTGTTAACTGTTTCCCTCCATCTTACTCCTTCCCTATGGTATTTACCATAATATCTATCTTCTTTCACCCTATCCCTCTTCAAAAGGGATTTGCTTCTGTCTGTTCCCTCTCCCAATCTGCCCTCCCATCTTTTGCCCCTCTATCTTTATCCCTTTCCCCTCCTATTTTCCTGCAGGGTTAGAGAGATTACTCCACCCAATTGAATATATTATTTCCTCCTTGAGCCGATTCTGACAAGATTAAGGTCTTTGACCCAATTCTGATGAGTGTTAGGCTCATTTACTGCCCAGATTAAATAGATTATTAGACCCAATTGGGTGTGAGTGTGTTAATCTCTCCTTGAGTCAACTCTGATGAGATTAAGGTCTTTGAGCCCATTCTGATGAGTGTAAAGTTCATTTACTGCCCTGTTCCTCCCCCCATCTCTTCCCCCACTCCATAACTCCTTTCCTGTTTCTTTCACATGGGATTTCATCCCATGCTACCACTGCCCTTCCCCCTCCCCCAGTAAATTACTCTCACTGCTTAATTTTACCCTAAAGATGTCATCATGGGGCAGCTAGGTGACACAGTGGACAAGGCATCCACCCTGGACCCAGGGGGATTCCATCCAAAACCTAACCTCAGGCATAAGACAGTAACCCACTGCATGACCCCAGGTATGTACCCCAACTCCAATGTTTTATGTTTCTCTAGGGTCTTGTATTTGCAAGTCAAATATTCCATTCAGTTCAGGTCTTTTCATCATGAATACCTGAAATTCCTCATTTTCATTCATTTTTCATCTGAAAGATTAATTTTTTCATCTGAAAGATTATGTACAGTTTTGCTGGATACATGATTCTTGGTTATAATCCCAATTCCTTTGCCCTCTAAAATATCATATTCCATGCCCTCTTGTCCTTTTTATGGAGAACATGCTAGGTCTTGTGCTATCCTGACTGGGGCTCTACAGTATTTGAATTCTTTCTTTTTTGCAGCTTGCAATATTTTCTCCTTGACCTGGAGCTCTGGAATTTGGCTATAATATTCCTGGGAGTTTTCCTTTGGGGATCTCTTTCATGAGGTGATCAGTGGATTCCTTCAATTTCTATTTTACCTTCTGCTTCTAGAATATTGTAGGTAGACCAATAATTTTCAAATGATCTCTCTTGGATCTATTTTCCAGATCAGCAGGTTTTCCAATAAGATATTTCACATTGCCCTCTATTTTTAAAAATTCATTTGGATTTTCTTTATTGTGTCTTGGTTTCTTATAAAGTCACTGGCTTCCATTTGTTCAATCCTAATTCTTAGGCAATTATTTTCATCAGAGAGCTTTTCCATTTGGCTATTTTTTTAAATTGTTTTTCTTTTTTTGTGGGGCAATGAGTCTTAAGTGACTTGACTAGGGTCACACAGCTAGTACATGTCAAGTGTCCAAGGCCAGATTTGAACTCAGGTCCTCTGAAATCCAGGGTTGGTGCTTTATCCACTGTGCCACCTAGCTGCCCCTTCATTTGGATTTTCAAGTTGTTGACTTTTTTCTCATGTCTTTCCTGCATCACCCTCATTTCTCTTTCCATTTTTTCCTCTACCTCTCTAAGTTTATCTTCAAAGTCCTTTTTTGAGTGCCTCTATGGACTGAGACCAAAAGGTATTTTTCTTGGAAGCTTTAGATATAGGGGCCCTGATGTTGTCATCTTCCTCTGAGTGTGCACCTCAATATACCTTGTCACTTAGGAAACTTTCTATGGTCCTCACCTTTCTCTGTCTGCTCATTTTGCCTTTATTTTACTTGGCTTTTATTTCCTTAAAGTGGGTCACTGCTTCCAGGCTGCCCTATCCCATTCTTTAGGGGGTCCCAGGTGGTACTCTTTAAGGAGGATCAGATTCTTCACTCACCTGGCCTGTTCCCTGGTCTGTAGATGACCCTAGACCAACTTTATAATCAACCAGATTTATGTGCTGTGGCTGTCAGTTCTGATGAGCCTGTGCCCCACCCCCACCTGGGCCACTGGTACTCAAACCTACCTCTTGCTTCCCAGCAGGGGTGAAAAACCCAAGTTCTGCCTCAGCACCAACAGAGACCCCTGTAATTTCCCCCGTTCCAAGGGCTCAGCACTCTCACCTGACTGTGAGCTTAGTTCCAGATGACACTGGTGCTGCAGCTGATTCAGAGACTCAGGGTTTTTCTTTTTCTGGTGATTCCTTCCTGGGACTCGATCTGTGTCAGGGTGACTGTGGGGGTTGGACTCCACTCCTGTCTCAGCACAGCAGCTCCCTCCTTCTGACCTTCCAAGCCATCCTTAGTTGGAAAATTATATCAGCATGTTCTTCTGTGGATTTTGCTGCTCCAGGAATTGTCTTATGGCATTATTTGGATGTTTTTTGGAGAGATCGTGTCATGAGTTGCAGAGCTCACTTTACTTTATTTTCAAATTCCTTTTTGAGCACTTCTATGACCTGAGACCAATTCATGTTTTTCTTGGAAGTTTTGGATGTAGGAACTTTGAATTTGTCATGTTCTTTTAAGGGTGTATTTTGATTTTCCTTGTCTCCAAATAATCTTACTAGGATCAGCATGTTTTTCTCTCTATTTATTTTCCTAGCCTATTTCATGACTTTTAACTACTTCTTAAAGTGGGACATGGCTTCCAGGATGCCCTGTCCCAAGCTTCAGGGGGTTCCTGGTGGTATGGTTTAAGGAGAGGCATGTTCTGCACTCCCCTGGCCTTTGCTCTGGTCTATAAGAAACACTAAGCCTGCTTGCTCTTTAACTAGGGAACAGAATCCAGTTTCACTTTGATTACAAGCTCTGGCATGCTTGCACCCCTCCCCAATCTGGACTGCCACTCAAGACTGCCTCCTTATTCTGAGCACAGGTAAACCAAAAGAGTCCTGCCTCAGTGCCAGTAGAGATGCCTATAATCTCTCCTGGCCAACCACTCAACCCCGTCACCAGACCATGAGCTGAGTTCCAGAAGTAGCTGCTGCATCAGCTGATTCCAAGGCTCCTGAGGCCTGTTTCTCTGGGACTACCTGCCTGGGGCTGGATCTGTGCTCGCTCAGCCTGGGTCTGTGCTCCATTCTCACCCCAGTACAACAGACTTTTCCTGTTGACCTTTTAATCTGTCTTTGGCTGGAAAATTATCTCACCCAATCCTTTTTTGGGTTCTGCTGCTCTAGGAATTGTCTTATGCAATTATTTGAGGATATATGTAAGGGTTTGGGGGAAGAGCTCTGGGAAGTCACTGGCTTTCATCCATGTTGGCACTGCCCCCCTCCCCCAAATTGTTCTTAAAACAATATTGCTGTCATTGTGTACAATTTTCTCTTGATTCTGCTCATTCTGCTCTTCATCAATTTGTTCAAGACTTTCCCTTTTTTGGGGGGGGGGGGCGCAATGAGGGCTAAGTGAAATCATGTCTTCCTGAATCCAGGGCTGGTGCTTTATCCACTGCACCATCTAGATGCCCCCTTTCTTACTGTTTCTTGAACACAACAATCTATTTCCTTTTTTAAAAAATTAAAAAAAAATTTTGTAGGGCAATGAGGATTAAGTGACTTGCTCAGGGTCACACAGTTAGTAAGTGTCAAGTGTCTGAGGACAGATTTGAACTCAGGTCCTCCTGAATCTGGAGCTGGTGCTTTATCCAATGCACCACCTTGCTGCCACCACAACAATCTATTTCAAAAATCATGACATTTTCTCTGTTTGTCCATGCCTAAAATGTTCTCATTCCTCATTTCTACCTCCTGTGTTTTCCTTCAAGGCTGAGCTACAGTCTTCATGAAGCCTTTCACAGTCCTCGTTAATCTTAGTCCCTTCCCTCTGAGATTATTCCTTATTTAGCCTGTGTTTATCATGTTTGTGTGTAGTTGCTTTCATCTTGTATCCCCCTGGACTGGGAGTACCTTGAGGACAGTGACTGTCTTTTGCCTATTTCACCAGTGCTTATTGCAGTCCCTGACATATAGTAGGTGCTTAATAAACATTTGTTTGCTGGCTGATTGACTGTTGAAATTCCAATACATTTAAATATTCATTTAGAAAAAGTCTTGGCCCTTTTAAGAAAATTTCTTTGAACTGAAGTCTGAAAAAAACAAAAATACTGTCTACAGGGGAGACCTGTTCCAATGCAAATGAATGTACATGCTGAGAAGGGGGATGTTAGAGAGGAATGAGTCACCTAGAGAGGAATGAGAAGGGGATACATTATGTTAAGAACTTATTCACACAGCAAATTATATCTGAATTGGAAGGTGAGAATCATGAAGAGAGAAAACAGATAGGGAAAAAAGAGGTTCAGCAGCCAGGGCTTGTTTTTTCTCTCTGTGATGAGCAACAGAAAACTTTTGGTGCAACTGCTCTCCATACTGAAATTATGAAGCAAGAGAGGTCAAAGTAATAATCACTCAGCTAGAGGTGATTGCAGTACAACATGAAGTTAGTGACTGATAAACTTAGTGTATTCAGATGTTTTTTATACTTAAGTGCCTTCATTATACATAGGCATTATATTTCTGAGATTCTTCTGAATCTTTCTATAGAATACATAAATGTGATTATGCATCACTCTCAGAAAATATCTTCCTAGACTTTAGAACTTATTTTTGTAGCTAGAATCATTCTTCATAATTTAGTCCAGTGGTTTCTTTTATTTTATTTTTGCAGGGAAATGAGGGTTAAGTGACTTGCCTAGGGTCACACAGCTAGTAAGTGTCAAGTGTCTGAGGCTGCATTTGAATTCAGGTCCTCCTGAATCCAGGGCTGGTGCTCTATCCACTGTGCCACCTAGCTGCCCCCTAGTCCTGTGGTTCATAAAGTGTCTTCTGCATACCTATAGAGGTCCTTGAGACTATTTCAGGGGTCCATGAAACTATATATAATAATACCAACATGTTGTTTGCCTTTTTCACTTATGCTCTCATGAGCCTACAGTAGAATTTTGTTGTCACATCACATGTGAAGTAAAGATTTGGCTATTTACATGAAGATTGAGTTAATATATTACATGTGGCATTATATTTTTGCCAAACAAATAGATGGACCTACCAATATGGCTGGACTCTATTTTGCTTCTGGTCTGCTTCAGCCTCAAGACATCATGGAGGAAGATCTTTTGTATGGTAATTTATCAGTTTTAATTTCTAACATTTCTTATATGGTAAATACCAATAAGCATATGCCATATAAACAAATTCTTTGAGATCCTCAATTTTTATGAATATAAAAATATCTCGAGACCAAAAAACTCCAGAACCCCTATTCTAGTCCAACCCCTTTACAGTAATGAAATAAACAACAACCTGAGAAGTAGTGTGGTCATTGCTATTTATATATTATAGAAGAAACTCAGATGTTTGGGATTATCTGAAGTAATACAATTAGTAAATAACAGAGCTGAGTTTCTAGTCCAGGTTTTCTGATTCTAAATACTTAATTTTTCTCCAATCTCATAGCTATTTGTACTATCACCATGTCTTCTTAGACCATTGCTATCTCTCCTTTGGGTCGAATCTGATGTCTAGAAAACACTGCAATATTTTGTAATTGTTGCATGCATGTAAATCTTGTGTGATAGGGGCTGTCTGGTTGCTGTTTTTGAATGTGGATTAAGACAAGGTTTGTCAAATCTAAGTCATGATCTGGCTGAGAATTTCACATCAAATAGCTGTTCAAAGAGAGTTAACATCTGGAAAAGGAAGCTGTAATGATGAAGAGCAACCTTGAATCACAAGGGGTCCTATTTCATCACATAATCACTAGCAGATTGTTCCTTCTGTCTTCCTTCTTCTCTCACTAATCTTCAATCTCTCTCTCTCTCTCTCTCTCTCTCTCTCTCTCTCTCTCTCTCTCTCTCTCTCTCTCTCTCTCTCCATTCATCCAATTCTGTCTGCTTCCCTACTGCCTGCAAACATGTCCACACCTTCTTCATTCTCAAAAACCCCTTATTTGATCCATTCACTACCACTAGATGTGGTCCCATATTCTGCCTCCTTTTTATGGCTAAACCCTTTGAAGAGGCTGTCTATAATTCCTGCCTACATTTCTGCTCTTCTCACTCTTCCCTTAACTCTCTTTTGTCTCACTTCAGATGTAATCATTCAACTCAAATTGTTCTCCAAATTTACAAACATATTTTTAGGTATCTCTTATCTTCTCAATGAATTCTATCTCCCAACTCTGGATATTTTCATTCACTGTTTCTCTTGCCTGGAATTCTTTCTCTCCTCATCTCTATCTCCAGCCCTTTCTGTATTCTTTGAAGTCCCACCTAAAAATCTCATTTTCTACAAGAAACCTTTCCTTATCCCCTTAATGCAAATGCCTGCTTTCCGTTAAATAACCAAATGAAATCACCCTTCCTTTCCTTCCTTTGCACTTAATGTTTTTTATTGTTTTTATTATATATTATTTTCTGCATCTCATTCTCTTCATTATTTGTCCCCCTTCTATCTATTCTAGACTTTTATTCTTTGATGCATGGTCCTAATGTTTATTTAGCAAATCTTTAGTCTCTGCAGTACTAAGGGAATTAAAGCTTCTAAGGTACCTATTTTGGGTTCCTTCTTTTAAACAAATTCCATATTATTGCTTTGTAGATCTTGCCCCCAGCCCTGGTTTTTGGCTATGTCTTACCCTTAGAAACACCAGTTAATTCAGACAATAGAGAAGATATTGTCCTTGGTAGGGATTTTCCTATTGCTCTGATCATGTAATTCATCATTGACCTTTGCTCTCCCTATGTTCATTTTCTTTTTTTTTTTAGTTTTCAACATTTGTTTTTATCAGATTTCTAATTTCAAATTTTTCTCCCTCCCTCTCCTCCCTTCCCCCTCCCCTAGACAGCAGGTAATCTGATATAAGTTATATATGTACAATAACATTAAACATATTTCTCCATTAGTCATATTATAAGAGAAGAATCAGAGCAAAAAGGAAAAACCTCAAAAAAGAAAAACCATAGCACCAAACACAAAAGAAATACTATGGTTCAATCTGCATCCATATTCCACAGTTTTTTTTTCCTGTATTTGGAGAGTCTTTTCCATCATGAGTCCTTTGGAACTTTCTTGCACCATTGTATTGGTGAGAAGAATCAAGTCTATCACAGTTGAGCAACATCCCTATATTCATTTTCAACTCAATTCCATTGAATGAACATTTTAAAGTACCTATTATGTGCCAAGCACAGTGCTAAATAATAGAGATATAAAAAAGAAAAAAAAGAAAGACAGTCTCTGCTCTCAAGGAGTTTATAATTTTACAGTTTACTATGCAAAGTGGAAACTTCCCCCATCTTCCATGAAATACCCTCTTTAGGTCCATGCCTTCCCGTTATTCTGGGTATCAGTTGCTTCCAGGAGCTCTGATTCATCTTCTTATGAGGCAGGATGAATGGTTTCTCTAAGCACCAAATTCCTGCTGGTTATAGTCATTGTAAAGTCCCCATTTCCCTTTATCAGATCTTTTCCCATGAAAACATTCATCACTGAAACTCTCTCCCAGAACTGAAACAAGATTTTCCCATTACTTTATTTCTTTTTCAGTCCTTGTTAACATGATTCTTAAAATAATGGGAGACAATTATTAATGCTGATCATAATATGGACAGACACAATCTCTTAGTCATTCTGACACTGTCAAAATTCCAGTAATGCCCTTATATCCCTACCCTTAAGATAATGAGATAGGTTGAACTGTGTGCCATCTTCAGATATTGCCTTGTGGGGAAACCTGGCTCAAGGTGGATCTAGGCCTCTGATGTCCTTGTCCCATTCCATTGGGATTCATGGCACGAAGGGCAAAACAGCCAGAATGAAATGGTTCTCCTCATTCAGATTGCTAAGAGTGGCTAGGATATCATGACTCAGTCTTGCTACTTTATGTTACCTCTTCCCTCTACCTTCTCCCTCTCTCTTCCTAAAAATATAAAAACTTTTTCATGGATCTGTTTGGTTGGGGAATTCATTGTGCTTTGCCCTCATGGGACATCTTCTAAGATGACAGGTTTGCTACACTTTTATTTCAATTAAAGATGATTTATTTCTCAGATTCTGGTTTTGATTTATTTCAGAACTTGACATCCTATAGGCTCTCTTCTTTTTGAGACTACAGGGGTTATTTTCCTCTTTATTGTTAGCCTTTGACTTGATTGGGGGACAGCATATAGTCTCATCTATCTTCCTCCTTCCCTCCATATTTTTATGTGTCCTATTCTGTTATTTGAGTTTCATGGAGAACATTTATTCTAGGCTGTAGGCTAGAGGTTGTAATGTATACTTGGCCTATTGTTTTTCAGGCCTGTTTCTCTAATACCACTTCTACTTATCTTCTTTTTTCACCTTTGTCTCAATCGTGTACATGGAGAAAGAAATCTCTTGGCTGTGGCTGTCCTTAGGCCCACACCCAGGTGGATCCCAAAGGCCTGTGCTCCCTCACTTCACTGACTTCCTCCTCCAATTTCCACAGTAATTGCTTCCTTTCCTTCATGAGTGTTCCTGCCATTTGTGGGAAAATAGTGACAAGTTCTCTAGGGGCAGCAGATATGAGATGGCCTAGAAGCCCATGTGTTGTATCATTGTGTATGGCTTGAAGGGAGGCTTAACAGACAACTCTAGTCTCTTCTTTTCCCTTGCTTCTCTAAGGATGACTTCATTCATGCTATGGAGGGAATCAGGTAGTTGAGACCAGAATCTCTTTCTTCTCTTGAGAAAGAGGTGATACTGGGCTTGAATTATATCTATTTGCTCCCTTTAAGATTGTTATCCTAAAGGATATATTCTGGTTCCATCTAATTTTTTATTGCTTTATTATTTTTGAAGGAAGAAGGAACCCCAGTATCTATATCCAAGATTTGATACCTCCCCAACCTAATCCAATTTCCATAGCAAACACACCTATCAAATACCTAATAAATCCATTTGTCCAAATCAAAGCAAAATAGAAATCATAGGAATATATATACCAGACAATATAGAATGAAGAATCTTTCCCATTAGGAACAAGGCTACTCAGCTCAATCAAGAGAGAGGGTGTTGGATCTCACCCAAAGAGAAAGTCTTCAAAGTTTCGAGGGTAGCACGCTGAGGGTAAGGACCTAATGGAGACTGTGTGCTCCTCTAATGTTTTCCCAGAGTGTTTTCCTTCAACAATTTGAATTGACATTGGACTCTTTCATCTTCCCTCTCAAAGTTGGAAGTGAGAAGTGTCCAAAGCAATTCACTGCTGCTTGATTCTTGAAGACTTAAGCTTGAGTTCCCCCAAAGGGGGACTGATCCTGAAGGGTTCCAAAATAAGATTGAAAGGGGCTGCTCACTTGGGGATTTCCAAAAATAATTGGGGAAGGCTGGAGCTCTCTAAGCTCTCTTACCAATTTCACCCCACCCCTCACACAGGGCAGAGCATTAATCTACCAATAAGGGAAGAGTCTCATTCCATTGGACTTTGGGACAGTGACTATAGATACAATAAACTAATAAATTTAATTTGACTTAAGAATCCAGTCAAAAAATATTTGAATGTTTATACAAACCAGTGCTTTGGGAGAAAGGAATATTTGAAACCAGTATGGCCTTTTACTTCAGTTTGTCAAAGAAGATCTTTTTGAACCACTGACAGTCCCATTCTTGTAGGCTAATAGGCATAGTGACAATATGTGCTTAGAACTAATGCATCATTTATGTCTACCATTGTGGAACTTAACCAGGATGAGGATTGTGTTTATTTCAGCTTGTATTGGTATTATGGGCTATGTGAAGGAATGCTAAAGGATAAAGTACAAATAGAAAGTTGTAAAAGTTTTTTTTTTCTTTTTCTGTGTTTTTTTTTGTCAGGGAAATGAGGGTTAAGTGACTTGCCCAGGGTCACACAGCTAGTAAGTGTCAAGTGAATGAGGCCGGATTTGAACTCAGGCCCTCCTGAACCCAGGACTGGTGCTTTATCCACTGTGCCACCTAGCTTCCCCAGTTGTCAAGATTTAATATGCCAAAAATCTATACATTTTTAAAGACAGGGTACTTATGGATGTTGATTGTGGAACTAGAATTCTCTCTCTTTTCCTAAAGCTAGTTCAAAGAGTGCCATTGAAGTTGGATGGGCTAATCTTTCCTCTTTGAGTCTATGTTGAATTCTACAAAGGAGAAATACCTGGCAAAGGGAAGATCAGTCTATCATGACAGTTACATGATTAACCTAGTGTCAGTGGAAGATCCAAATAAACATGCAGATAGGATTGCTTTCTGGGATGAAGTAAATAGATACAACATATCTTACATGAAGAAATCAATTATTACAGAAGCTACCATGGAAACTTTGGACTCAAAGATGATCATTTCAAAACTCTATGGCAGGGCAGCTAGATGGCTCAGTGGATAAAACACTGGCCCTGGATTCAGGAGGACCTGAGTTCAAATCCGGCCTCTGACACTTAACACTTACTAGCTGTGTGACCCTGGGCAAGTCACTTAACCCCAACTGCCTCACCAAAAAACCAAAACAAAACAAAACTCTATGGCATATTTCACATATCCCTGACTTTGAGTTTTCTTCAAATTTCAGCCTGAAAATCACAAAATTGTCTATGTGTACAGCAGTTGCTAGCTACTTTGATATATTTTTCAAGAATTGACACAAAAAGCCTTGCTCTCTATTTTATTGGAAGCAAATAATATTTCTACTTGAGAAACCATTTTCTGTTAAAGCAGGTGAGGCCTTAAAAGGAAAGATAATCAGTCAAAAGTACATGGACCCACATTGTCTCCTCATTCTTCTTACATTGAATAACAACTCAAACCAAGAGCTTTCAGTGAAAAAGTTATTCTGTTTACACATTGCTAAGTAAGTGAAGACACTTTAGGTGAAGAAATGTCAGGTGCAGGGGAATTGTTCCTTCCTATGTTTGATAGGTACTTCACTAAATAACTCTTCTGAATAAGAGAAGGGTGTGAGAAATGTTTCACACAAGGAGCAACCAATTAATTTCTAAAATTGGATTTATATAATCATGTATTATTCAAAATATGACCAAAAAATCAAACATAGCCAGCTATGTTTCCTCTGCTGTGAAAATAATAAAAACCTAAATTGATTTAAATTTGGAATAAATGTAGCTGGAGGGGAAAAAAGAAAGACATCTCTTAACTGTCTCTCTTGTTGAGGTTGCTATTGTTGTTACTGTCTTTGCATTAGTTGATTGCGCTTTTAGATTTAACTTCTGGTCTGTTTTTCTTCTTAAAAATGTTTTGAAAGCCTCTTTTTTTCAAACTTCCAACTTTTTCATTTCTGGTTAGATTCAGATTTGCAAGGGAGATGAAATTGGACTGAATTTTGAGCTCCTTCATTTTTTAGAACACATTATTAAATTCCTTCCTGTGGTGTCTGGTGGGTACAGAATAGGCTTGTGCAATTTGAATTTCCTTTTCTTTATATTTGAAGGTTATTCTCCTGATGACTTTAAGAATTTTTTGTTTGGCAGGGGAATTATTAAATTTAACTACATATGTCTTGGAATTTTCAGTATAGGGTTTGCTATTTTTTTCTTTCTGGAGGTGATCTGTGGATTCTTTTGATTGATACTTTATCTTTTCTGTCCAAAATTTCTATGCAGTTTTCTTGTATTATTTTGCATAATGGTATTCTGGTTTTTTGACTTGTAATATTTTCTGGGTGACCAATAATTCTTCATTGTTTTTATACATCTTGTATTTAAGTTCAATATATTTTGCTTGTATAGAGATCATATTTTTCTTTTGAAAGTTATTGCTTTTGATTTTCTTCTTTCATATTGTCTTTTAATTCCTTGTATTTGCATTGCCAATCAGTTATCCTCTTTTTTTGTTAGTGAAATTTGTGACCAAAGATTCAGTTTTTTTTTCAATTCTGCAAATGATTTCTGTGGTTTAGGTAAAAAAATCTTCTTCCACATTTCTTGTTTCTTATTTAAAATGTTCAAGAACATCTTGCTATGGAATGGTTTCAGAAAACTTGGGAAGAACTGATGCAAAGTGAAGTGAGCAGAACCAGGAGAATATTGTACATAGTAACAACAATATTATAAGGATGGTCAACTGTTAAAGACTGAGCTACTCTGATCAAGACAATGATCCAAGACAATTCCAAAGGACCCATGCTGAAAAATGCTATCTACCTTTAGGAAGAGAAATAATGCCCTCAGTACATATTTTTACTTTCTTCATTTTTTGGGGGGTGGTATTTTCTTTTGCAACATAACTAATATGGAATTATGTTTTCCATAACTTCAAATGTATAATTAATTTCATATTTTTTATCTTCTCATGGTGTGAGGGAGGGTTTGGAGGAAGAAAATTTGGAACACAACTTTTAAAAGAAGTGAATGTTAAAATTTTTAAATGTCATTGGGAAGTATTAATAGTTCTACTTTGTGTTTGGAAGCTTTAATTGTAGATATTTGGGGATTATTCTCTTCTTAGTTTATTTCTTGAATATCATTTTTATGTTCATCCACTCTTTTAGTCTTATCACGTAAATTATGACTTTATATTAGGGCCACTCCCTGTGTACTTTTAGAGGGAATGTTTAAGTGATTTTTATTGTGACATAATCACTTAGGTGTTGTTGCTTTTCTATGTATTGAATATTATATTCTTCAAAGAGTTCAGGAACAGCTTATTCTAGGAAACTGACATTTTTCAGCTTCTTCATAACATTTGAAAGCTCCTGACTACAGTTTGGGTTTGTATTATAGACTGCAGGCCTCCCCCTGGTTGCAAATCAGATAGATCACTTCTGGCCCAGCTAGTTAGAAAGTTCTACAACTTAAGAGCAACACAACTGCATGATCTCCTTTGATTTCTGCTCCTTGACCTGGTCACTCAGCTGTCAGTCAGATAATGCTAGGAGTCAAAATAGGCACCATGTTCACTCCAGTGCCTCTCATATGCTCCTTTGCTTCCATTCATGCTTTTTGTTCAGTTCGCAGCCTCAGGTTAGATCTGACCTGGATCCAGACTGACTTTGCTACAGTGGGATGCTCTACATAGCTGTCAAAATAATCTTGTGCAAGTCTGACCATGTCTTCTCTCTACTCAACAAATTCCAGTACCTCACTATCACCTCCAGATGCAAATACAAATTCTTTTTTTGGCATTCAAAGCTTTTATAACCTCCCCCTCTTTTTTAGTCTTTTAACATATCACCTATCATACTCTTTCGCCTGCCCCCAGCCCTCACCACCATAGTCTGCAACCCAGTGATGCTGGCTTCCTTGCTATTTCTTTCTTTTTTTTTTTTAGTGAAGCAAATGGGGTTAAGTGACTTGCCCAGGGTCACACAGCTAGTAAGTGTTAAGTGTCTGAGGCCGGATTTGAACTCAGGTACTCCTGACTCCAGGGCTGGTGCTCTATCCACTGCACCATCTAGCTGCTCCCCTTGCTATTTCTTGAACAAGACATGTCTTCTCTAGACTCCAGGGACTTTCACTGGACTGGTATGGTCTCCTCCCTCATCTCTACCTCCTGGTTTCCCTAGCTTCCTTTTAAACCCAACTAAAATGTCATCCTCTAGAGCGAACCTTTCTTAATCTCCATTAATTCTACTTCTACCTTCTGTTGATTATAGCTTATTTGTACCTAATTATTTGAATATTGACTCTCCCATTAGACTATGAACTCCTTAATAGCCTTATTATATCTCCATTGTTTAGCATACAGTAAGTGCTCAATAAATTTTTATTGATTGACTGGTTGACACCCTAGAAAACAGCTTCAAATCAACCCAGATCTTTTTGCAGATCCCCTCCATGGATCATGAATGATCTGACATCTAGCTCTCAGGTTAAAAAGACAGAATTAATGGCTCACTTATGTTCCTTCTCCCTCCAAGGCCCATAATATCAGGCATAGTCCTTCCTGGATCTTGGACCACTTCTTATCTTGGAACACAACTACAAATCAGTTACAGTCTAGCTATGGGTTTCTTGCCTTTGTCCCACTCCCTTTTAATCCATACTGGATAAACAACTCATCCCTGGGGTTAGATCACCACAGCTGCTAGCTAATTCTTGTTCCTGATCCTGGAGCTGAAAGAAATTACTCTTTTCTCCTTGGATTTCCCAAACAACTATTTGGTCTGATGCTCTTCCTAAAGTTTTATTTGAGTAGTTGTACAGAAATAGTTGGTCATACTGCTTGCTCCTATTCCACCACCTTGACTAGTTTTCTTCGTATCTCATATATCATACTCCAATTCCACTGATTCAGTGCACTTTTCTAAAGCCTCCAACACATTTTCTTGTTCCAAGATGATATTTCCAAATGACCACTTGTGAGAGCAGCTAGTGCACTGCTGTATTCTTTCTTACCTAGCTTGTATATCACTTTATTTATTTGTATATTACTTATTTTCTTACAAGGGTCATCCTGATAAGTAGGGCATTGATAAATAATAACAACAAAATATTCATTTAGACACTGAAAGAGAGAAAAAATCATAGCTCTCACTCTTAATTGTTTAATTATCATAATGTTAAATCTTAATTCTGACTAATAAACCTAATATGTATTTAATGTTTCCACTTACTATGTTATTATTTTTGCTACAATTAATATCTAATACCATATAACCTACCATAATGAAAACCCAAATTTGAACAGACTCTCCAGGAAAATAAAGTATTAAAATTCTTCTTGCTATTTAAACTGAGAGGCAGCATAGTATAGCAGGAAAAGAATTGGGTTTAGAATCAAAAGATGTAAGTTCAAATTTGGGCCCCGTCATTTACTAGTTGTTTCACCTTGGGTAAATACAGTCATTTCTTTTATTCTCACTTTCCATATTTCCAAAATTGGATTAACCAATGTCACACAGGCACTAAGTGGCAGAGTAAGGATTGGGATCCAGACCTGACTTTCACTGCAGTGGGAAATTGGCTTTTCTTATAAGGTTGCTAAGAGGATGTAATGAATTTGAGAACACAAAATTGCTTGTAAATTATAAAGTATTTTATAAATGTCAGCTATCATTGTCATTACTTCAATCCTCCATGAATTCATGATTTTGGTGGTGAGGGAGCACCTTCTGCAAAAGCACATCACAATTCTTCCATGATTTAATAAATCATTTTGTGATATATTGTTGTCAAAATGATGAATCATCAAATAAATGGTCAACGTCTTAGGCAGTGAACCTCTCAAACTTTAGCCAAGGCTACTCCTTAGCCTATGAACATACTTCTTTGTGGGACGTATATTAAAATTGTTTCTGGTTTAGTTTAACCCACCAGATGTTGCCCTCTACTGCCATACCCATCAAGAACCCAGGGTTAATTCTGTTCCACACTGAGGTTTCACAATGTGACTATAGTAGAGAATTGTTATTGTTATCATTATGATTAGCATGAATAAGCTTATAAGTCCTAAAGTAGCCAAATGCTTAAAGCTTCATTAGTAAAGCAAAGTGGCTCAATATGAGGTCACCAAAGAAGATGAACAGAATATGAATTTTATGTAAATGTTGAATTGTGGGGAGAGAACTGCAGTGGAAGTCAGGTCTGGATCCCAATCCTTACTCTGCCACTTAGTGCCTGTGTGACATTGGGTAAATCATCATATTTCTCTAGACCTCAATTTCCCTTTCTATAAAATGAGGAGTTTGAGGGGGGCATCTAGGTGGCACAGTGGATAAAGCACCAGCCCTGGATTCAGAAGGACCCGAATTCAAATCTGACATCAGACACTTGACACTTACTAGCTGTGTGACCTTGGGCAAGTCACTTAACTCTCATTGTCCTGAAAAAAAAGAAAAGAAAAAGAAATATGAGGTCTAAGCTCTAAAAAAATGAGTTTGATAAAATAGGTGATCTCTAAAGATACCTGCCAGCTATCAAATCGGTGTTCTCTACTCCCTTAGTTTTACAAGTTAGAGAAGCAATTTCATAATGTTCTTTATGTGTATGTGTTTGTTTGTTTGTGTGTGTTTGCCCTCAAAGACAAATGATGGGAAAGCAGTAGTGTTGCATAATTGTATACTCATGAAGCTGTGTTGGCTTCAAAGCACTCCAGTTCATTGAAACCATGGCAACAGCAAAACCCCAGTCTGTAACACTGAAAAATCAAATCCCTGGTGTCTCAGTTTTGATCTAGCCAACATGAGAGCAATCATAAAAAGAGACAACCAAAACATATTTTTAAATGGATTCATAATATAGAAATTTAAGGTAGTCTAGTTGAGTGCTAAAGAAGTCTGAATTTTAGAGTTTGAAGTCTTGTTTCACTGACACCTTATTTCACTATAGGGATTCCACACATCCAGGTTTTCTTAGCTCTTGCACATCCCAACTGCCAACCCACCCCTCCCTAACACATGCATCTAAAAGACCTCATTTCATCATCATTGCTCTTGGCTAAGCTGTAGAAAACCCAGTAGCTATAAGCAATGATGAGTTAACATGCTACCTGTGTCATTTAACTGTTACATTTCCCTTCCAATTGCAGCCTCATTTGGCTAGAACTGAGGGTGACCCTCCAAAGAAAGAAGTTATAGGTGAGCAGGGTCAAGTGTCTATTTACACTACCAGAGTCAAATGCAGGGGTATGTAAATTGCTGTTTGCCTGAAGAAAGTTTTGTTATGACTTTTATCCTTCGAAGGCTGTTGTTAATATCACTGAGGTTCTCTGATGTAGTTATATTGGTTCTGTGTTTGGGGAAATTTTTAGTAGGATCAGAATAATTAAGAAGGTCCTAATATAGATTCAACCATAGAATAGCATTTCTAGGTCTTGTTTCAGGGATTTGAATTGATCTATTTTTTCCAGGAATGGGTAAGAGTGTGAAAAGACTATTAGTGGAGGAGACTGTTTTTTGTTTCATGTACTGGATTAGGCATCAGTTTATCTCCAAGTTGATTCACATTATTAAACTGACTGCTGTCAGGTGCTATGGGGTGAGGTGAAGAAGGAAATATAATGGAAAACAGTATTTCAGCTATAAAGGAAACTAAAGTTTCCTTTTGCTCAACTAAAGGCTTAAGAAGAAAAAGAACAGATATTGTGGTTGGCTATAAAGACTTTTCCAACTTCATTCTCCTTCACATCCCCAAATGCTTTTTTGTCTCTACTAGTTTGGGATTCCAGAAATGCCAAGATTTAATTTAAAAAATGAACCTTGGGGCAGCTAGGTGGCACAGTGTATAGAGCACCGGCACTGGAGTCAGGAGTACCTGAGTTCAAATCCGGCCTCAGACACTTAACACTTACTACCTGTGTGACCCTGGGCAAATCACTTAACTCCAATTGCCTCACTAAAAAAAAAAAAAAGAACCTAATGAAATTGAAATTTCAAACTGTTTTTTAAAAATTTTTTCTGATAAAAGTATTTTATTTTTTCCAGTTACATGTAAAGATAGTTCTCAACATTTGTTTATACACGCTTTCCAATTTTAGATTTTTCTCCCTCCCTCCCCTCCCTCCCCCTCCCCTAGACAGCTGGTAATCCGATATGGATATATATATACATATATACATGTATATACATATACACATACATACATATATACATGTATATACATATACACACACACACATATATATAATATTAAACATATTTCTGCATTAGTCATGTTAAAAGAGAAAAATCAGAGCAATGAGGAAAAACCTCAAAATAGAAAAACAACAGCACCAAGACGAAAAGAAATAGTATGGTTCAATCAGCATCTATACTCCACAGTTCTTTTTTTTCCCCTGGATTTGGAGATCCTCTTCCATCATGAATTCCCTGAACTCTTCTGTACCATTGCATTGATGAGAAGAATCTATTCCATCAGAGTAGATCAACACACAATGTTGATAATACTGTGTACAATGTTCTTCTGGTTCTCCTCATCTCACTCATCATCAGCCCATGCAAGACCCTCCATATTCCTCTGAACTTCTCCTGCTCATCATTTCTTACAACACAAGAGTATTCCATTACAGTCATATACCACAACTTGTCCAGCCATTCCCCAAGTGATGGGCATCCCCTCACTTTCCAATTCCTTGCCACCGCATAAAGAGCAGCTATAAATATTTTTGTGCTTGTGGGTCCTTTTCCCTTTTCCATGATCTCTTTGGGAAAAAGGCCCAAAGGTGGTATTGCTGAGTCAAAGCGTCTGCACAGCTGTATAGCTCTTTGGGCATGATTCTAATTTGCTCTGCAGAATGGTTGGATCAGTTCACGGCTCCACCAACAATGCATTAGTGTTCCAACTTTTCCACAGCTCCTCCAACATTTATTATTTTCCTTTTTTGTCATTTTAGCCAATCTGATAGGTATCAGGTGGTACCTCAGAGTTGTTTTAATTTGCATCTCTCTAATCAATAGTGATTTAGACCATTTTTTCATATGGGAATAGATAGCTTTGATTTCTTCATCAGAAAACTGCCTGTTCATATCCTTTGAACATTTTTCAATTGGGGAATGACTTGGATTCTTTTAAATTTGATTTAGTTCTCTGTATATTTTAGAAATGAGACCTATATGAGAAGTACTGGCAATAAAAATTGTTTCCCAGCTTTCTGCCTCCCTTCTAACTTTGGATGCATTGCTTCTGTTTGTACAAAAAGTTTTTAATTTAATGTAATCAAAATCATCCATTTTTCATTTCATAATATTCTCTATCTCTTGCTTGGTCATAAACTGTTCTCCTTTCCAAAGATCTGAAAGGTAGACTATCTTTCTCTCCTAATTTACCTATGTTATCACCTCTTATGTCTAAATCATTTATCCATTTTGGCCTTATTTTAGTATAAGTTGTAAGATGTTGATCTATGCCTAATTTCTGCCCTACTTTCTTCCAGTTTTCCCAGCAGTTTTGGTCAAATACTGAGTTCCTATCCCAGAAGCTGGAGTCTTTGGGTTTATCAAACACTGCATTGCTAGTGTCATTTACTACTGTGTCTCCTGGGCCTAGCCTATTCCATTGTTCCTCCACTCTATTTCTTAGCCAGTAGCACATACTTTTGATGACTGCTGCTTTATAGTAAAGCTCCAGATTTGGTACAGAAAACCTACCTTCCTGTGCATTTTTTTTCATTATTTCCCTTGATATTCTTTTTGTTTTTCCAGATGAACTTTGTTATTATTTTTTCTAGCTCAATAAAATAATTTTTAGGTAGTCTGATTGGTATGGCACTAAACAAGCAAATTAATTTAGGTAGAGTTGTCATTTTTTACTATATTAGCTCTGCCTATCCATGACCTATTGATATCTTTCCAATTATTTAGATCTGATTTGATTTGTGTGAAAAGTGTTTGGTAATTGTGTTCATAGAGTTCCTGGGTTTGTCTTGGCAAGTAGACTCCCAAGTATTTTATATTATCTACCATTACTTTAAATGGAATTTCTCTTTCTACCTCTTGCTGCTGGACTTTGTTGGTCATGTAAAGAAACGTTGATGATTTATGAGGATTTATTTTATATCCTGCTACTTTGCCAAAGTTGTTAATTGTTTCAAGTAATTTTTTGTTGATGCTCTAGGATTCTCTAAGTATACCATCATATCATCTGCAAAGAGTGATAGTTTTGTTTCCTCCTTGCCTGTTTCAATTCCTTTAATTCCTTTTTCTTCTCTGACTGCTAAAGCTAACATTTCTAGGACAATATTAAATAATAGGGGTGATAATGGACATCCCTGTTTCACCCCTGATCTTATTGGGAAGGCCTCTAACTTATCTCCATTACATATAATGCTTGCGGATGGTTTTAGGTAGATACTGTTTGCTATTTTAAGGAAAGCTCCACTTATTCCTAAACTCTCTAGTGTTTTTATTAGGAATGGGTGCTGTATTTTGTCAAAAGTTTTCTCTGCATATATTGAGATAATCATATGATTTTGGTTGGTTTTCTTATTGATGTGGTTAATTATGTAAATAGTTTTCCTAAAGTTGAACCAGCCTTGCATTCCTGGTATAAATCCCACCAGGTCATAGTGTATTATCCTGGTGATCACTTGCTGTAGTCTCCTTGTTAATATCTTATTTAAGATTTTAGCATCAATAACCATTAGGGAAATTGGTCTATAATTTTCTTTCTCTGTTTTTGTTTTGCCTGGTTTTAGTATCACCACCATATTTTTACCATAAAACAAATTTGGTAGAACTCCTTTACCTATTTTTCCAAATAATTTGTGTAATATTGGAATTAATTGTTCTTTAAATGTTTGGCAAAATTCACCTGTAAATCCATCTGGCCTTGGGGATTTTTTTCTTACGGAGTTCATTAATGGCTTGCTCAATTTCTTTTACTAATATGGGCTTATTTAAGGATTTTATTTCCTCTTCAGTTATCCTAGGCAGTTTGTATTTTTGTAAATATTTATAAATTTCATTTAGATTGTCAAATGTATTGGCATACAGTCAGGCAAAATAATTCCTAATTATTGATTTAATTTCCACTTCATTGGTGGTAACATCACCCTATTCATTTTTGATAATTGTAATTTGGTTTTCTTCTTTCTTTTTTTGAATCAAATCAACCAATATTTTATCTATTTTGTTTTTTCATAAAACCAGCTCTTAGTTTTATTGATTAATTCTATAGTTTTCTTGCTTTCAATCTTATTAATTTCTCCTTTAATTTTTAGGATCTCTAGTTTAGTATCTAATTAGGAATTTCTAATTTGTTCTTTTTCTAGTTTTTCAAGTTGTATGCCCAATTCATTAATCTTCTCTTTTTCTTTTTTATTCATGTAAGCAGTTATAGTTACAAATTTTCCCCTAATTTGGCTGCATCCCATAGATTGTGGTATGTTGTCTCATTATTTTCATTCTTCTGGATGTAGTTATTGATTGTTTCTATGATTTGTTGTTTCACCCATTCATTCTTTAGAATGAAATTATTTGGTTTCCAATTGATTTTCATTTTACTTTTCCATGGCTCTTTCTTACATGTAATTTTTATTGCATCATGATCTGAGAAGGATGCATTTACTCTTTCTGCCTTTCTACATTTGACCATCATGTTTTTGTGCCCTAATACATGGTCAATTTCTGAAACTGTGGATGAGAAAAAAAGTTTATTTCTTTCTATCCCCATTTAGTTTTCTCCAGACATTTATCATGTCTAACTTTTCTAGTATTCTGTTCATCTCTTTCACTTCTTTCTTATTTATTTTTTGGCTGGCTTTATGTAATTCTGAGAGGGGGATATTCAGATCCCACTAGTATAGTATTACTGTCTAATTCCTCTTGTAATTCATTTAACTTCTCCTCTAAGAATCTGGATGCTATATCACTTGGTGCATACATGTTTAATATTGATATTATTTCATTATCTATAGTACCTTTTAGCAAGAGGTAGTTTTCTTCCTTATCTCTTTTAATGAGATCTATGTTTGCCTGTGATTTGTCTGAGATAAGGATTACTACCCCTGTTTATTTTTACTTTACCTGAAGCATAATATATTCTGCTCCAGCCTTTTACCTTTACTCTGTGCGTATCCCTCTGCTTCAAATGTGTTTCTTGTAAACAGCATATTGTAGGATTCTGGTTTTTAATCCACTCTGCTTTTCACTTCCGTTTTATAGCAGAGTTCATGCCATTCACATTCACAGTTATTATTACTGTCTATTCATCTCCATTCTATTTACCCCCTTTGTACTTTCCCCCCCTTCTTTCACCCTATCCCTCCTCACCAACATTTTGTTTCTTACCCCTGCCTCCCCCAATCTGCCCTACCTTTTTATCAACCCCTCCCTTTTCTTTACCTTTTTCTCCCTTACTTTTGTCCTCCCTTCTATCAGTCCCCCCTTTCCCTTTCCCTTTTACTTCCCTAAAGAATGAGCTAAGTTTCTTTATTCCAATGAATGTATATGTTATTCCCTCTTTGAATCAAATCTAATGAGGGTAGGGTTGAAACAATGTTCACTCCTCCTTTCTTTCCCTCTTTTGTAATAGGTTTCAAACAGGGTCCGGGACCCTGTTTTGAGCTTCTCATGCTGGGGTATAGGGTCTGTGTCACCAGCTTTTTATACTGAGACCTCTATGGCCTCAGTATAAGGGTGGAGTTCCCCCACCCTGGACTTCCTGTCTGAGTGTGCTGGGATCAGTGGGCCTAGTCACACCTATCCTGTTCGTGGCCCTCCAGCTGGCAACCTTCCCTCTCGGCTGGTGCCGGTAGGTTTTTCCACTGTCCTGCTGAGCCATCATATTTTTGAGCCAGGTTCCAGGGGCCTCAGTTGCTCAGCTGTGGCCTAGAGCTTCCTGCTGAGTTTCCCTGACCCCCTCAGCACTGCACTGCCACCCTGCGCTGCACCTCCCTTTTGCCCGAGTCAGACTGACCTTTCCTGAAGTCTTCTAAATTATCTCTGGTTGGAAAACTATTTCAGAATCCATCCAGAGGCTTGGTTTAATGTTCTTTTTGAGGGAAAAGAAGGAGAGCTCAGGCAGATTGCTGATTCCTCTCCACCATCTTGGCTCCAACCAAAATTTCAAACTCTTAATGCTTAATTACCATAAATAAATTTTTTTGTCTTCTTAAACCAATGAAAATCAAATGAATAGCTCATATAATGATATTATTTTGATGGCTGACTACACATTTCCCCAATCTCTCTAGTCATACACACACACACACACACACACACACACACACACACACACAGAGGCAGAGGCAGAGGCAGAGAATGACAGAAACAGAGACACAGGGATAAAGAGAGACAGATAGAGAAATTATATATCTTATATAAAATAATTACAGCTGCTTCAAAAGACCAAAAAGAAAGAAAAAAACTTGGATGTGAAATCCTTATGAATCAATAATAAGCATTTAAGGATTAATCCTTAAATTAATTCCTCATCACCATTCACTCAGAAATCATTATCTATTCCCATCAGGGATGCCTAATTACCTGTGGATTTGTCCCCAAAGTTCATATTAAGATGCCTTTTGCTACAGAGGAAAACTAGGTGGTTGAGTGTATGTGTGTGTGTGTGTGTGTGTGTGTGTGTGTGTGTATGTTTATCATGGAATCAAGAAGATTCATCTTCATGAACTCAAATCTGGCCACAGAATCATACTAGACCTTGAGCCAGTCTCTTAACTCTGTTTGCCTCAGTTTTCCCATCTATAACATGAACTGGAGAAGAAAATGGAAAACTATTCCATAATCTCTGCCAAGTAAACCTCAAATGGGATCATGAAGAGTTAGACATAACTGACAAATGACAAGAATAACATCTGTCACAAAGATTTTACTAATATACCTCAATCCTTGCCAACCTTGAACACCACAACAAATTACAAACATTGATTCTTCTCCCTAGATATGTGAGGAGGAACAGAGTCTGATGCCTTCTGCTTGGGTCTTGATTGTTTTTCCCTCCTAGATTCTCTGAATACAGAAAACAAAGAATTAACCAAAATAATAAACAGATCAGCTCCAGATGGTGGAGAGGAATCAGCAATCTGCCTGAGCTCTCCTTCTTTTCCCTCTCTTCTTTTACCTCTCAGATCTATGGAGAGGCAAATGATTTATGTCCAAACAAGAGATAAAGAATATAATGAAATGCAAGATGGATGCTTTTTATTACATTAAATTAAAAAGGGTTTGTACAAACAAAAGTAATGCAGTGAAAATTAGAAGTGAGGCAGAAAGCTGGGAAACAATCTTTACAGCCAGTAATTTTTATAAAGACGTCATTTCTAAAACATATGGGGAACTAAATCAAATTTATAAAAATGCAAGTTGTTCCCCAATTGAGAAATGGTTAAAGGATATGAACAGGCAGTTTTCAGATGAAGTAATCAAAGCTATCTATTGCCATATGAAAAAATGCTCTAAATCACAATGGATTTAGGTAGAATTGTAATTTTTTATTATATTAGCTCAGCCTATCCATGAGCAATTGATGTTTTTCCAATTATATAGATCTGATTTGATTTGTATGAAAAGTGTTTTGTAATTGTATTCATAGAGTTCCCGGGGTTGTCTTGGCAGGAAGATTCCCAAGTATTTTATATTGGCTATGATTACTTTAAATGGAATTTCTCTTTCTATCTCTTTGTTGGTCACCAGAATCATAATTATTGTTTTCTTTTTTTAATAAAACCAGCTCTTACTTTTATTGATTAATTATAAAGTTTTTTTGTTTTCAATTTTATTAATCTCTTCTTTAATTTTCAGGATTTCTAATTTAGTATTTAATTGGGGATTTTTAATTTGTCCTTTTTCTAGTTTTTTAAGTTTTATGACCAATTCATTGATCTCCTCTTTCTCTTTTTTATTGATGTTAGAATTTAGAGTTAGAAAATTTCCTCTAAGCACTGCTTTGGCTGCATCCCATAGATTTTGGTATGTTGTCTCATTATTTTCATTCTCTTGGATATAGTTATTGATTTTTTCTATAATTTGTTGTTTGACCCATTCATTCTTTAGAATGAAATTCTTTAGTTTCCAATTGATTTTCAGTCTACTTTTCCATGGCTCTTTAGTACATGTAATTTTTATCGTATCATGATCTGAGGATACATTTACTATTTTTGCCTTTCTACATTTGATTATGAGGTATTTGTGCCCTAACAAATAGTCAATTTTTGAATATGTGCCATGTACCACTGAGAAAAAAGTATATTCCTTTCTATCCCAATTCAATTTTCTCTAGACATGTATCCTATCTAACTTTTCTAACATTCTGTTCACCTCTTTACCTTCTTTCTTATTTATTTTGTGGCTAGATTTATCTAATACTGAGAGGGGAATATTCAGATACCCCACTAGTTTAGTTTTGCTGTCTATTTCCTTTTATAACTCATTTAACTTCTCTAAGAATTTGGATGCTATACCACTTTGCACATACATGTTTAGCATTGATATTACTTCATTATCTATGCTACCTTTTAGCAAGATGTAGTTTCCTTCCTTATTTCTTTTAATTAGATCTATTTTGCCTTTGCTTTGTCTGAGATAAGGATTGCTACCCCTGCTTTTCTTACTTCAGCTGAAGCATAATATATTTTGCTCCAACCTTTTACCTTTTCTCTGTGTGTATCTCTCTGCTTCAAATGTATTTCTTGTAAACAAGATATTGTAGGATTCTGTTTTTTAATCAACTCTGCTATTCACTTTCATTTTATGGCAGAGTTCATAAACTTCACATTCACAGTTATTATTATTATTTTGTTTTGTTTTGTTTTGTTTTGTGTGTGTGTGTGTGTGTGTGTGTGTGTGTGTGCGCGCGCGCGCGCTGGGCAATGGGGGTTAAGTGACTTGCCCAAGGTCACACAGCTAGTAAGTGTCAAGTGTCTGAGGCTGGATTTGAACTCAGGTACTCCTGAATCCAGGGCCGGTGCTTTATCCACTGCAACACCTAGCTGCCCAACAGTTATTATTATTAACTTTCTATTTCCCTCCATCCTATTTAACCCCTTTGTACTTATTTCTCCTTCTTCTCACCCTTTTCCTCCTTACTAATATTTTGCTTCTTACCCCTGCCTCCCCTAATCTGCCCTCCCTTTTATCAGCCCCCTCACTTTTCTTCACCCTTTTCTCCCCTTCTTCTGCCCTCCCTTCTATCATCCCCCCTTTTCCCCTTACCCTTTTACTTCCCTAAAGAATAAGCTCAATTTATTTATCCAAATGAACATATATGTTATTCTCTCTTTGAATCAAATTTAATGAGAATAAGGTTGAAACAATGTTCACCCTTCCCTTCTTTCCCTCTATTATAATAGATTTTTGCACTTCTTCATACGATGTAATTAACCCCATTCCACCTCCCCTTTACTCTTCTCCCCATAAACTCCTTTTTTAACTCCTTAATTTTCTTTATATCATCACATCAAATACAATTTATGTTTATATCCTCTGTGTATAATCCTTCTGCCTACCCAAATAAATATACAGTTCTCAAGAATTATAAGTATTATTTTCTCATGTAGGGATGTAAACAGTTTAACCTTATTGAAAAACTTTTTGTCCCCTCTTTACCTTTTTAAATTTCTCTTGAGTCATGTATGTTAAGATGAAATTTTCTATTCAGTTCCGGTCTTTTCATCAGGAAGCCTTGAACGTCCCCTATTTCAATGAATGCTCATCTTTTTTCAGTTTTGCTGGGTAATAGATCCTTGGCTGCAATCCAAGCTCCTTTGCCTTCCAGAATATCATATTCCAAGCCTTGTTATCCTTTAATGTTGAAGCTGCCAGGTCCTCTGCAATCCTGGCTATGGCTCCATGACATTTAAACTTCTTCATTCTGACTGCTTGCCATATTTTCTCCTTCACGTGATAATGCTAGAATTTGCCTAAAATATTCCTTGGAGTTTTCTTTTTGGGGTCTCTTTCAGGATGTGATTGGTGGATTCTTTCAATGATGATTTTATCTTCTTATTCTGTGATATCAGGGCAGTTCTTAATAATTTCCTGGAATATGGTATCTAGATCCTTTTTCTGATCATGTCTTTCAGGCAGTCCAATAATTCCCAAATTGTCTCTCCTGGGTCTGTTTTCCAGGTCAGTTGTCTTTCCAATGAGGTATTTCACATTTTCTTCTATTTTTCTCATTTTTTTTTATTCTGTTTGACTGATTTCTTGTTTCTCATGGAGTCATTAGCTTCCAACTGTCCAATTTGAATTTTTAAGGCATTGTTTTCTTCAGTCAGATTATGCACCTCCTTTTCCATTTGGACAAATGAATTTTTTAAGGAATTGTTTTATTCAGTCCATCTTTGTGCTTCCTTTTCTTTTAATCTGCTGATTCTTTGATCTTCCTTTTCCAAGCTTCTGATTCCTTGTGCTTCCTTTTCCAAGCTGCTGATCCTTTTTTCATAATTTTCTTGTGTTGCTTTCATTTCTCTCCCCATTTTTTCTACCTCTCTCAATTGTTTTTAAAATTCTTTTTAAGCCTTCCAAGAAGGCTTTTTGGTTTTGAGACCAATTCATTTTTCCTCTTGAGGTTTCACATGGTGGCAATTTGAGAGTATTGTCCTTATCTGAGTTTGCATTTAGCTCTTCCCTGTCAACACAGAAGCTCTCAATGGTAAGACCTCTTTTTTGTTTCTTACTCATATTGGAGCTTATATTTTTTTAAGTTGAGGTCTGCTCCTGGGGCCCCAGGGTCACTGTTTCAAGCTTCTTGTGCTGAGGGATAGGGACTGTGTCACTGGCTTTCTAAGCTGAGGCCTCTATGCCTTATGGATTTTTCACCACCCTGGGCTTGCTCCCTGTGTTTCCTCCCAGGATGTTGAGATGGCCAGGTCTTCTCATGCCTGTCGTATGGGTGGCCTTCTAGCTAGCAGCCTGCTCTCTCAACTGGTGCTGGTGGATCTCACCACTGTCCCCCTGCACCATGAGCTTGCTGAGTCAGGATCAAGGGGCCTCAGTTGTTCAGCTGTGGCCTAGAGCTTCCTGCTGACTTGCCCAGCCCCCCCTCACTCCCTCCCGCACACACTGTGCTATGCTGAGTTATGCTGCACTCCCTTTTTTCCTGAGTGAGACCAACCTTTCCTGAAGTCTTCTAAATTATCTCAGGTTGGAATATTGTATCTCTCTGTCTTTTTATAGGTTCTGTAGTTTCAGAATCTGTTTAGAGGCTTGATTTAATTTTCTTTTTGAGGGAACTGAGGGAGAGCTCAGGGAACTTGCTGCCTTCTCTCCACCATTTTGGCTCCACCAACAGTTAATAATCTTAACTGTGAATGTGAATGGGATGAACTCTCCCATAAAATGGAAGCAAATAGCATAGTGGATTAAAAATCAGAATCCTACAATATGTTGTTTACAGGAAAAGTATTTGAAGAAGAGAGATACAAGTCAAAAGTAAAAGGTTGGAGCAGAATATATTATGTTTCAGCTGAAGTAAAACAAAAAAAGCAGGCATAGCAATCCTTATCTCAGACAAAGAAAAAGCTAAACAATATCTAATTAAAACAGATAAAGAAGGAAACTACATCTTGCTAAAATGTATGATAGATAATGAAGTAATATTAATACTAAACATGTATGTGTGAAGTAGTATAGCATCCAAATTCTTAGAGGAGAAGTTTAATGAGTTTCAAGAGGAAATTGCAAAACTAAACTAGTTGGGGATCTGAACCTTCTCCTCTCAGAATTAGATAAATCTAACCACAAAATAAATAAGAAAGAAGTTAAAAAGATGAATAGAATGTTAGAAAAGTTAGATATGATAGATGTCCAGAAAAATTGAACTGGGATAGAAAGGAATATACCTTTTTCTCAGTGGTATATGACACATTTTCAAAAATTGACCATGTGTTAGGGCACAAAAACCTCATGGTAAAATGTAGAAAGGCAGAAAGAGTAAATGTATCCTTCTCAGATCATGATGCAATAAAAATTACATGTACTAAAGAGCCATGGAAAGGTACACTGAAAATTAATTGGAAACTAAATAATCTCATCCTAAAGAATAAGTGGGTCGCACCCTGGGAAAGCCACCTGGTTTTTTGATCTCTGCCAATCCTCTTTCTAGATTTATCACTGTGCTATGGGAGATGTCAAAGAAGCTAAGATGCAAATAACACCAGAAACTCCAGGGAAGATCCAGGTTCTAAATGCTTTTGAAAGTCCAAATGATTATTCTAGTCTACAAGAACAAATTGTTTCCAGTCCTAATGTTTTTAAAACAAAAAAGCTTCATCAACTCCAGATAAATGTAGATGGGCTATTGATCAATTTGCTGTCATAAATCCCATGGAAATAGACCCAGAAGACATTCATCATAAAGCTTTATATTTTAGTCATTCTAGAATAGATAAAGATGTAGAAGAAAAAGACAAAAAGCAATTGAAGTGTTTTTCAACAAAGGCATCATTGTACCCTCTTCTTGGACTGAGCATGAAGGAAAATAACTTTCTGAATGTCAATCTAGTAAATTAGTTCTCTCCAGTGGAGGTATCTTCCTTTCACCCTATGCTGTTGATGGTTTTGAATGCTTTGGATAAAGGCAGAGGTGTTAAACACATGGAATACAAGCTTGAAACCACAGCTCTAGAAGTCATTAAAGATCTTGGTTGGCTCATGGGGCTAAAGTCTCAGACTGATGACATGACTTCCCCATTACTTGAGTACAAAATAGTCAGGAGCATCTTTAAAGGTGTTCTTATGCTCAGGTTGGGTAACTCAGGCAGGGGAGCTTCAGTCAATTGAACCAATTCAAGATATCCTCAATGCATGTCTTTGTGCATATCTTTCTCTGCTGTGGGTAAATAAATCTTTTTGTTGTTGTTAACTATTAAAAAATGAGTGGGTCAAACAACAAATCATAGAAACCATCGATAACTTTATCCAAGAGAATGACAATAATGAGACAACATATGAAAACTTATGGGATGTAGCCAAAGCACTGCTTAGGGGAAATTTTATATCTCTAAATGCTTTACAGCAATAAAAAAGAAAAAGAGGAGATCAATGAATTGGGCATGAAACTTAAGCTAGAAAAAGAATGAATTAGAAATCCCCAATTAAATACTAAATTAGAGATCCTGAAAATTAAAGGAGAAATTAATAAAATTGAAAGCAAGAAAACTAGAGAATTAATCAATAAAACTAAGAGCTGGTTTTATGAAAAAACAATAAAATAGATAAACTATTTGTTAATTTGATTTTTTTAAAAAGAGGAAAACCAAGTTACCAGTATCAAAAATGAAAGGGGTGATTTCTCCATCAATGAAATGGAAATTAAAGCAACAATTAGGAACTATTTTGCCCAACTGTATGCCAATAAATTTGACAATCTAAATGAAATGGATAAATATTTACAAAAATACAAATTATCCAGGTTAACTGAAAAGGGAATAAAATCCTTAAGTAAGCCCATATTAGAAAAAGAAATTAAACAAGCCATTAATGAACTCCCTACGAAAAAACCTCCAGGGCTAGATGGGTTTACAAGTGAGTTTGACCAAACATTTAAAGAACAATTGATTCCAATACTATAAAAACTATTTGGAGGGGCAGCTAGGTGGTGCAGTGGATAGAGCACTGGCCCTGGATTCAGGAGTACTTGAGTTCAAATCTGGCCTTAGACACTTGACACTTACTAGCTGTGTAACCCTGGAAAAGTCAACCCCCATTGCCCCACAAAAACACACACACAAAAAACAGAAAAATAACCTAGAAAAAGGGGCAGCTAGGTGGCACAGTGGATAAAGTAGCAGCCCTGGATTCAGGAGTACCTGAGTTCAAATCTGATCTCAGACACTTGACACTTACTAGCTGTGTGACCCTGGGCAAGTCACTTAACCCCCATTGCCCTACCAAAGAAAAAGATATTATACCTAGACTTTGGGGCAGCTAGGTGGTATAGTGGATAGAGCACTGGTCCTGGATTCAGGAGGACCTGAGTTCAAATCCGACCTCAGACATTTGACACTTACTAGCTATGTGACCCTGGGCAAGTCACAACCCCAATTGCCTCACCAAAAAAAAAAAAAAAAAGCTATTTGGAAAAATAGGTGAAGAAGGAGTTCTACCAAATTCCTTTTATGACACAAATATGGTGTTTATACCTAAATCAGGCAGAGCAAAAACAGAGAAAGAAAATTACAGACCAATTCCTCTAATGAATATTGATGCAAAAATCTTAAATAAAATATTAGAAAAATTATAGCAATTCATGACTAGTATAATGCACTATGAACAAGAATGTAGGGCTGGTTCAACATTAGGAAAACTATCAACAGAATCAACCACATCAATTTGAAAATTAACCAAAATCATATGATTATCTCAATGCAGAGAAAGCATTTGACAAAATACAACACTCATTCCTATTAAAAATATTAGAAAACATAGGAATAGGTGGAGCTTTCCTTAAAATAATAAGCAGTTTCTACCTAAAACCATCAGCAAACATTATATGTAATGGGGATAAGTTAGAGGCATTCCAATAAGATTAGGGGTAAAACAATAATGTCCATTATTATCACTAATATTTCAATATTGTACTAGAAATGTTACCTTTAGCAATCAAAGAAAAAGGAATCAAAGGAATTAGAATAGAAAAGGAGGAAACAAAACTTTCACTCTTTGCAGATGAGATGATGGTATAATTAGAGAATCCTAAGGAATCAACTAAAAAACTTCTTGAAACAATTAACAAATTTAGTAAGGTTGCAGGATATAAAATAAACACACATAAATCATAACCATTTCTATACTTGACCAACAAAGTCCAGCAGAGATAGAAAGAGAAATTCCATTTAAAGTAATGGTTGACAACATAAAATACTTGGAAGTCTACTTGTCCAGACTAATCCAGGAACTCTATGAACACAATTACAAAACACTTTTCACACAAATCAAATCAGATCTAAATAATTGGAAAAATATTAATTGCTCATGGATAGGCCCGAGCTAATACAATAAAATGACATTTCTACGTAAATAAATTTACTTATTAAGTGCCATACTAACCAGAAAACCTAAAATTATTTTGTAGAGCTAGAAAAAAAAATAACAAAATTCATCTGGAAAAACAAAAAGTCAAGAATATCAAGGGAACTAATGAAAAAAAATGCACAGGAAGGGAGGTTAGCTGTACCAAATGTGAATCTTTACTATAAAGCAGCAGTCATCAAAACTATCTGGTATTGGCTAAGAAATAGAGTGGAGGATCAATTGAATAGGCCAGGCACAGGAGACACAGTAGTCAATTATTTTAATAATATATTGTTTGATAAACCCCAAAACTCCAACTTCTGGGATAGGAACTTAGTATTTGACAAAAATTACTGCAAAAACTGGAAGAGAGTATGGCAGAAACTAGGCATAGACCAACATCTCACACCTTATACTAAAATAAAGTCAAAATGGGTACATGATTTATACATAAAAGGTGAAACCATAGGTAAATTAGGAGATGAAGGAATAGTTTACCTCTCAGATCTTTGGAAAGAAGAACAGTTTATGACCAAATAAGAGATAGAGAATACTATGAAATGCAAAATGGATGATTTTGGTTACATTAAATTAAAAAGGTTTTTTTGTACAAACAAGCAATGCATCCAAAATTAGAAGGGAGGCAGAAAGCTGGGAAATAATTTTTTAAGGCCAGTACTTCTGATAAAGGCCTCATTTCTAAAACATATTGAGAACTAAATCAAATTTATTAGAATCCAAGTCATTCTCCAATTGAGTAATGGTCAAAGGATATCAACAGACAATTGTCTGATGAAGAAATCAAAGCTATGTATTGCCACATGAAAAAAATGCTCTAAATCATTATTTTTTCCCTTTTTTTTCTTTTTTTAGTGAGGCAGTTGGGGTTAAGTGACTTGCCCAAGGTCACACAGCTAGTAACTGTTAAGTGTCTGAGGCCGGATTTGAACTCAGGTACTCCTGACTCCAGGGCCAGTGCTCTATCCACTGCACCACCTAGCTGCCCCACTCTAAATCATTATTGATTAGAGAAATGCGAATTTAAACAACTCTGACACTTATCAGATTGGCTAATATGACAAAAAATGAAAATAATAAATGTTGGAGAAGCTGTGGAAAAATTGGAACACTAAATAATAAATGTTGGTCGAGCTGTGAACTGATCCAAGCATTCTGGAGAACAATTTGGAATTATGCCCAAAGTGCTATAAAGCTATGCATACCTTTGATCCAGCACTACCAGTATTGGGTATTTTTCCCAAAGAGATCATAAAAAAGGGGAAAGGAAACACATGTACAAAAATATTTATATTTGCTCTTTTTGTGGTGGCAAGGAATTGGAAATTGAGGGGTTGCCCATCACTTGGGGAATGGCTGAACAAGTTGTGGTATATGAATATAATGGAATACTATTGTGTTGTAAGAAACAATGAGCAGGCAGATTTCAGAGAAACCTGGAAGGACTTGTATGAATTGATGTTGAGTGACATAAGCAGAACCAGGAGAACATTGTACCCAGTATCATCAACATTGTGTGTTGATCAACTGTGATGGACTAGATTCTTCTCACCAATAAAATGGTACAAGAGAGTTCCAAAGGACTCATGATTGAGGAGGCAAATACAGAAAAAAAAGAACTGTGTAATATGGATGCAGATTGAACCATACTGTTTCTTTTGTTTTTTGTGCTGTTGTTTTTCTTTTTTGAGGCTTTTCATTTTTGCTCTGATTCTTCCTTCACAATAAGACTAATGCAGAAATATGTTTAATGTTATTGTACATATGTAACCTATATCAGATTACTTTATGTCTTGGGTAGGGGGGAGGAAGGGAAAGGAGGGAGAAAAACTTGAAACTAGAAATCTTATAAAAACAAACATTGAAAACTATCTCTACATGTAATTGGAAAATAATAAAATACTTTTATAATAAAAAATCATTAGGGGGGCGGAGCCAAGATGGCGGAGGAGAGGTTGTGACTCCCACAAGCTCCAGATAAACCCGTCCATTCACGCACAAATAATGCGGTAAAAATCAAAACCCAGAACAGCCTAATGCACATAAGAACAGAGTGAGACTGTTTCTCCGCAAAAGAGGGCGATTCTGATCACCTACTGATCAGGCTGAACAGCTCAGCACGCGGTCCGGACCCAGCCAGGGACATTGCTTCCAACACGTCAGAGTCTTCAGCACCAGCAGCTTCTGAGGCTCCGATCATGGACTGGTGAGAGGGTTCGGAGGTAGGCCGGGGTGAAGTGGAGGCAGTATCTGCTGGAGTTGGGGCAAAGCGCCCTGGGTCTGAACCAGTGGGCTGAATCGAGTCGTGGTGGCCCAGTGGGGGAGGGGTAAAAGCACACCAAGCTTCCGACCATAGAGAATCAGAGTTCAATCAGACTTCTGTTTCCGGGTCAAAGAGAAAGCGGCTGTGATTACTCACAAGCCAGGCAGGCTGAGAAGAAGCCCAATCACCCCCTGGGCCACGCTGTAGCACGAACGGTGTGTCCGGGAAGCAGCGCTACACTTTAAGGAGTAAAAAGCCAAGAAACAGTAAGCCAGGATGAGTAGGCAGACAAAGCAGAAGACCATCGAAAACTTCTTTGGGGGAAAGGTAGACCACAATACATCCTCAGAAGAAGAAGATAATAATAGGGTCAAAGCTCCAACATCCAAAGCTTCCAAGAAAAATATGAACTGGTCTCAGGCCATGGAAGCTCTCAAAAGGGACTTTGAAGAGAAAGTAGGAGAGATAGAACGAAGATGTAGAGAAAGAGAGGAAGGAATGGAAAGAGAAATGAGAGCAATGCAGGAGAGTCATGAGAAAAAAGTCAACAGTTTGAAAAGCCAAATGGAAAAGGAGATTAAAAAACTGTCTGCTGAAAATAATTGCCTAAGAATTAGGATTGAACAAATGGAAGCTAGTGAGCTTATGAGAAACCAAGACACAGTAAAGCAAATCCAATTGAATGAAAAAATAGAAGGCAATGTGAAATATCTCCTTGGAAAAACAGCTGACCTAGAAAATAAATCTAGGAGAGATAATTTGAAAATCATTGGACTACCCGAAAACCATGACCAAAACAAGAGTTTAGACACCATCCTCCAAGAGATTGTGAGGGAAAATTGCCCTGATATTCTTGAAGCAGAAGCTAAAATAGAAATTGAAAAAATCCACCGATCACCTCCTGAAAGAGATCCCAAAAGGAAAACCTCCAGGAATATTATAGCCAAATTCCAGAACTCCCAGGTCAAGGAGAAAATATTGCAAGCAGCTAGAAAAAAGGAATTTAAATACTGTGGAGCTCCAATAAGGATAAAGCAAGATCTAGCAGCTTCTACATTAAAGGACCGGAGGGCATGGAATATGATATTCCAGAGGGCAAAGGAACTGGGACTACAGCCAAAAATCACGTACCCAGCAAAACTAAGCATCCTCTTTCAGAGGCAAACATGGAACTTCAAGGAGAAAGAAGACTTTCAGGCATTTGTTATGAAAAGACCTGAACTGAATAGAAAATTTGACTTTCAAATACAACACCCCGGAGAAGCATAAAAAGATAAACAGGAAAAAGACTTCATGAGGGATATTAAAAGATCAAACTGTTAACATTCCTATATGGGAAGATAATACAGAGGACACAGGTCTGAACTGAATACGAAGGGAAGTTATGTTTTGTTCTTTGTGGGGTGTCTTATGTATGGGGCCGGATTTGGTCTTGGGGCCTCCTGGGTCCAGGGCTGGTGCATTGTCCACTGTGCCACCTAACTAACCCATAATGACATCCTTAAAATAGGGTTGAGAGTAGGAGAAATAGACTGGGGGAGGGGGAAGGGGAGAGATGATCTGGGGAGAGGTTATTCATATGAAGGAAACAAGAAAAAAGCTTATGGAGGGGAGGGAAAGAGGGGGAAGGAATTGGGGAGTGATTGAACCTTAATATCATCAGAATTGACTCAAAGAAGGACTAACATACATACTCAAGTGGGTATAGTAATATATTTTGCCCTGAGGGAGGGGAGGGAGATAAGGGGGGAAGGGAAGGAGGGAAAGGCAGATTCTGGGAGAGAGTAGTAAAAAGCAAAATACTTTCAAGGAAGGTGAAGACGTTCTGCATAACGGCACAAGTATGAAATATTGAATTGCTTGATTTCATAGAGAGGGTTGAGGAGAGAGGGAGGAAGAAAATTTGGAACATAGAATTAGCTCAAAGACCTTAAACTCATCAGAGTTGGCTCATGGAGGGAATAACATTCACACCCAGTTGGGGGGAGTAATCTATTTAACCTTACAGGAAAGTATGAGGGGAAGAGGATAAGGAAGGAAGGGTGGAAAAAAAGGGAGTGTAGAGTAGGGGAGGGGACAGTCAGAAGTAAAATACTTTTGAGGAGGAATAGTTTAAAAGAAGATGGAAAATAGAGTAAATATCATGGGAAGGGAATAGGATGGAGGGAAATAGTTATGATGACTTTGCTGGGCTAATACGAAGAAAATTCTTTGTCAAGTTTAAGGTACATTATTTAGGGTATGATGAACAGGATACTATTAGAAAAACCTGGAAAGACCTACATGAACTGAAGCAGAGTGAAATGCACTGTATACAAAATAACAGCAATAGTGTAAAATGATCTGCTGGGAAGCATGTGGTTATTTTCAGCAAGGCAATGGTCCAATATAACCCTGAAGGACTATGAAAATGGCAACCCATCTATAGAGAAAGAAGTGATAGTATCTGAAATAGTTGGAAACACATTTTTTTTCTTTTCTCTTTTTTTTTTCTTTTTTGGTGAGGCAATTGGGGTTGGGTGACTTGCCCGGGGTCATGTGGCTGGTGGGTGTTGGGTGTGTGGGGCTGGATTTGGGCTCGGGTGCTCCTGGTTCCAGGGCCGGTGCTCTGTCTGCTGCACCACCTAGCTGCCCCTGGAAACACATTTTTTTAAAAAAAATGTTTTTTCTCTTTGACAATTCCTCAGTCTGAAGTTTTGGGAGTTTTTTGACTGTTTTTTCCTCACAACCTAGCTAATGTGGGAATGTTTTCCATGACTACTCATGTATAATTTATTTTGAAATGCTTGAGTTCTAGTGGGTGGGGGTGGGAATAGAGGAGGAAGAGAAGTTGGAACAATTTTTTTTTTAAAAATTGATGTTAAAATTTGTTTTTACATATATTTTGGAAAATAAAATTCTATTCTAAAAAAATAATAAAATAAAATTAAATTTAAAAAAAAACAAAATCATTAACGGATTATTTCCCTCCATTTTATTTTCCTCTTTGTACTTTTTTTCTTCTTTCATCCTATTCCTCCTCATCAGTGTTTTACTTCTGACCACTGATTCCCTCAATCTGCCCTCCCTTTTTTCAGCTGCCCTTCCTTTTCTTTCCCCTTTTTTCCACTGCTTCTGGCCTCTCTTCTATCAGTACCACCCTTTTCCCTTTACCCTTTTACTTCCTTAAAGAGTAAGCTAATTTTCTTTATACAAATGGGAGCATATGTCATTCCTTCCTTGAACCACATCTGATGAGAGTTAAGTTGAAACAATGGTCACCCCTCCCTTTGTTCCCTCTATTGTAATCGGTTCTTTTTGTGCCTATGATTTAATTAACACCATTCCACCTCCCCCTCTTTCTCCTCCCCCTATTCTCCTTTTCATTGAGATCCTTAAGTTTCTTTATATCATCACACCAAAGTCAAATTAATAACAATACCTTAATAGAGATATAAGTCCTGAGAGCTGAAAATATTTCCTCTCCCATAGGGATGTAAACAGTTTAACCTCATTGAAGAACTCTTTTTACTCCTGTTTACCTCTTTATCCTTC
This sequence comes from Dromiciops gliroides, assembly GCF_019393635.1. Lineage (NCBI taxonomy): Eukaryota > Metazoa > Chordata > Mammalia > Microbiotheria > Microbiotheriidae > Dromiciops > Dromiciops gliroides. The sequence goes on from NC_057862.1 coordinate 252,042,977, forward strand.
TCTTGAGTCTTGCATTTAGAGATCAATTTTTCTCTTTAATTCTGGTCTTTTCTTCAGTAAACCTTGGAAGTCCCCTATTTCATTGAGGGTCCATCTTTTCCCCTGAAAGATAATGGTCAATTTGCTGCATAGTTGATTCTTGGTTGTAATCCAAGCTCCTTTGTGTTCTAGAATATCATATTCCAAGTCTTCTGATTCTTTAATGTTGAAACTGCCAGGTACTGTGTAATTCTGACTATGGCTCCATAATATTTAAATTGTTTCTTTTTTTTTTTTTTTAAGTGATGCAATTGGGGTTAAGTGACTTGCCCAGGATCACACAGCTAGTAAGTGTTAAGTGTCTGAGGCCAGATTTGAACTCAGGTCCTTCTGACTCCAAGGCCAGTGCTCTATCCCCTGCACCACCTAGCTGCCCCTAAATTGTTTCTTTATGTCTGCTTGCAGTATTTTCTCCATCACCTGATAATTCTGGAATTTGGCTTCAGTATTCTTTGGCGTTTTCCTTTTGGGGTCTCTTTCAGGAGGTGATATGTGGATTGTTTCAAGGATGATTTTATCCTCTGATTCTACAATATGCCCTCTATTAGTTTATTTTGGGTACAATTAGCCACATGTATTTCTCTTTTTAATAAGTTAAAGTGCCTATTTTTGGTTAATTCTACTTAAGTCACTAACACATATATGATTTAAATATAGGAAACATTTTTCTGTTTTAAAATTCTTTTTGCCAGCCTTATACATATAGCATTCCTTAGAAGAGATCAATCTATGTAATAATGATTTTCAGAATTATCTCACAAGAGCACATTAGAAGAGATGTCCTTTTTATATCTGTCCCATTTTTTCAACTAGTAGCTTTACTAAGGCATTCTATATGTATTTTTTGCCCTAATTTTCAATTACAATGTGTGCTTTCAAGATGATGTCTACTGAATATGAACAGCAGATAGTAGAATAAATAATGTTCTCAAGATTGAACCTGGATAGTCATTTAAGAAAATGCATGCTTTATTCTATTTATTTTACTACATTTATATGATAATTTAGCAAAGTTCTGACTGGAATTTTTATCATGTATAGGCCATGAAATGACAATAATCAAAATAGATTAAGTCTTATGCTTTCCCCAGATGAAACATAAAAATTTGAAATGTTCAATTATGGATACCTAGAGGGATGAGCTTGATTCAAGGCTAGATTTGTCCACCTATCTTTATGAGGAAAAATACTCTGACTGAGTTCATTGTACAATACGGCGGTGTTTTTTTTTTTTTGTTTTTGTTTTTGTTTTGTTTTACCTAATGGCTATGTCATATAGAAAATGCATTAGACTTGTTGTTCTTAGGTTCAAAGAACTAGGACCAGTGAATAATAATTCTTGGCAGTCAGATTTCAAAAAGGAAAAACTTCCAAACCCTTTCTAAAATGGAATGGGATACTTTCTTGAGTAGTGAGTTTCCATTCACTAGAGCCCATTAAAAAAAGATTGGAGGTGGCTAGGTGGCGCAGTGGATAAAGCACTGGCCCTGGATTCAAGAGTACCTGAGTTCAAATCCGACCTCAGACACTTGAAATTTACTAGCTGTGTGACCCTGGGCAAGTCACTTAACCCACATTGCCCCACAAAAAAAAAAAAAAAGAAAAGAAAAAGAAAAAAAAAAGAGTATCAAAGGCTGCAGAGGTCAAGGAGAATGAGGTTAGAGAAAAAGGCCATAAAGGGGGCAGCTAGGTAACACAGTGGATAGAGCACTGGCCCTGGAGTCAAGAAGTACCTGAGTTCAAATCTGGCCTCAAACACTTAACACTTACTAGCTGTGTGACCCTGGGCAAGTCACTTAACCCCAATTGCCTCACTAAAAAAAAGAAAAAAGAAAAAAAAAAAGAAAAGATTGGTTGTCAAAAACCTCAATCAACCATGATTTCAGAGGACAAATGATTAAGAATACTCTCAGTGATATAATTTAAAATGTTTAAAAATGTACTCTGAAAAAAAGCATGTATGACACACTTTTAAGTTTAGTCTGTATTATTAACATTTTCTTCAACACTTTAAGTTTAGACAATCAACAAAAGAATAAACTACATCCTGGTCTGTAGTGTTGCCTATTTTTGATGTGTAAATGTTCACACTTAAATTTTAAAAATTAGAGGGGGGGCCAGCCCAGAATGGTAGATGCTTTCTTATAGTGAGGTGTTTCACTAAATAGGTAGATTGAAACACATTTTTTTGAACATGGCCAATGTGGAAATTTGTTTTGCTTAACTATGCATATTTGTTTCAAAGGTTTTGTTTTCCTTCTCCTTCCCCTTCCTCTCTCCTCCTCCACTTGGGATAGTGGAGATAATAATAATAATGATGATAGTGGGGAGGAAGAAAGAGATAAAGTGAATGATTGTTAATAGAAGAAAAGAGAAAAGATTGTATGACCACTAGTTATGTCTATTGTATGTATGGGTGTGTGTGCTTTGAGCAAGGATTATGCTAGTTAACTTCTGGGGTCTCTTTCAGCTTAGATATTTTGATGATTCTCTAAAGTCATGTATCAAATGGTGATCTTTTAGTGGTTATTTTGAAACGGAATGAAATGATTGCTCTTAGACCTGCAAAATCTATTTTTTTCTGTTTATGCTTTTTAGAAGGTTAGTATTAGCTAAATATAACCACTATATAGTTGAACTAAAATTTGTCTGAGCTTTTTGGATATCCTCTTTGCATTTAATGTAACTCAATTCTTTGCTCTTTTCGCAGGTGGTATAATTGAGTATATCAGCAGCAAAATTGTCTTCCCTAGAGATGATTAAATTAGTTTATAGTTCTTGCTACCACTGACTGACAATTCATTTAAATTCCTTGGAATAAGGGTACACAATATTAACATCAGTCATATGGTAAATTTTCAGCTCAGATCATTACAGTTAATTTCTACCTACTTAACCCCTTGTAGCAATGTAAATGTAGTTATCTATCTTTCTCCCTGATTCATAGAAGTCATATTATGGAAGGTTAGGGAAATGTCCAATCTAATTTACCAGGAGAGAAGTGTTTAAGGTGGGCACATCAAGTGTCAAGAGGTTTTGATTGTTGTCTTCTGGTATTTACAAATAATATGCAATATTCTGATATAATTGGGGACAATAACAAAGAAAGGTGAAGGATGCTATGACATAAGACAAGAAACCAAATTTCTTTGACTTTCCTTGGCTCTTTTAGTGACCATCAAGAAACATGAGAGTTGGGTAGGCTCTTCTCTATGACCTGCTTTTTCTATTGACATCTATAAGTTTTTCTTATATGTAAGCAAAATATCATATTGCTAAACTTCTGGGTTATGAGACCAACAAGATGGAGAATGAGATATTTTCTCCAATCCTCACAATTTTCAAACCTCTGCTAAATAGGAATTTTTTCAAGATATTAAAACATATACTTCTCTCAATGGTTTAAAATATCAATTCACTGAACTAACAATATAGGATATGATCCATAATTCCTAAGAAGCATTTAGGTAGCATAGTACACAGACTTATGAACTAATAGCTAAAGAAGTATAATATCTTCTCCATGCTCTGTCAGGGCTGAACAAACTGACCCATGAGCTTGCAAAAGTATTTAATTATTTTTAGCCCCCATTTCTACTCTTCACAGTTGCCCAACCCCCACACCAGTCAAATCTGAACGTCAGAAGCTTGCTCCATTAGAAACACAGTGTGTGAGCACATTGTGTTGCAACAGTGCTCAAAGAACTGAGCAACAGGAGGAAAAGGGATAAGATGTCATTATGTGTGTGTGTGTGTGTGTGTGTGTGTGTGTGTGTGTGTGTGTAAAGAAAAGGGGAATTGCCAGTTCTATCTTCCTCAGAAGTTACTGAGACTGAGGCTGGTGAAATAATTGCCATTGAAGGATGACTGATCTTTTGAGGTCTAAACTTCAGGGAAACCATGTTCAAAAGGGAAGGAGCAGCTAGATGGCGCAGTGGTTAAAGCGCTGGCCCTGGATTCAGGAGTACCTGAGTTCAAATCCAGCCTCAGACACTTAACACTTACTAGCTGTGTGACCCTGGGCAAGTCACTTAACCCCCATTGCCCCGCAAAAAAAAAAAAAAAAAAAGGGAAGGAGTCAGAAAGTGAGCAATAGGAGAAAACAAGTAGAAAAAGACTGAAATTAGCAAAGATCCTAGAAGGAAGAAAACTCAATTAAAGACCTTGGAAATAAGCTGATAAATCTAAAGGGAAGTTGGTAATAAGAAAGTGACCTCCAAATTATCTAAATGAGCCCAGACATCTATAAAGAAATATTTCAAATCAAAAGAAAATGAATTAACATCCCTGATGAGGCAGAAGAATGTATGGATTCCCAATAGAGTATGAAACCACAAAAAGAAGCTCTTCAGTGGGTCTAGAGAGAAATAAGAATTATGAAAACAGAATTTAAAGACTTCACATCAGAAATAACTGTACAGATTTAAAAAAAATTAATGCTCACAAATACCACATAAGAAACAAACAAAAAAATGAGAATAACTGATTGGGAATGTAAATATACAGAAATGAAGACTATTTTAAAAGAAGGGGAAAATAACCAATAATAGTAGGAGAAAATATCTCTATACAAGCAAAATATATTCATCTTAAAGATATTTTACATAGAGACAACTTAAGGATTATAGGTCTGGCAGAAGAATACAAATAAAAAAATCTGAAAGCCATAATACAAGACAAAAAAACTGCCTAGAATTTCTGAATAAAGTAAACAAAGTGCCAAATTAGGGGGGAAAGCCCAGTTTACCTCCAGGAAAAAAATGTCATAAGTTTCAAGAAATATAGTAGTAAGAATTCCAATTCCAATAATAAGTTCTATAAGTCACTAGAAGGAAAGCCTAAAAATAAAAAAGAAAGAAAATTCACACAACATAAGGCTATTCTGTACCAACAAGAAGCCACAGGAGAACAAGAAATATATAATGTGTTCTGAAGAGAACAGGAACTCACGATGCAACCCAAAGTTATTTGCTCTGCAAATCTGAGTCTAATGATAAATAAAAAAGATGACTGTTCAATAAAAAGATACATTTAAAACATTTCTACAAAGAAAACAAGACCTGAACAAATTGTTTGCTTTGAAAACATCACAGACAATTGAAGTAGAGGAAAGGTTAAAAAAAATATATATATATACATATATATATACATATATATATATATATATATCAGCCAAAAAATGTTACAAGTAATTAAATAAATTAATAAAGAAAAAATAGGGGAAAAAAGCTAGAAGGAGAAAGATATCTATGAAATTAACAACCATAACACCAACACAATAACAAAACAACAGAGGAGCCATGAAGAGATTTCTACCTAAAAGTACATGAGACAAAGGTGAAAGCTGAAATCAAAAAGAAGAAATGGCGTAGGAACATATGATATGATATATTTTTATATATGTATATGTCATATAAATATAATAAACTAAATCTCAATACTCTATGGTTGAAACATTTTATTTTTTTAAGGGGGCTAAATTGAAGAATGGGAGGTCACATAAAAGGACAAATAGGCAGAAGAAGATAAAGCAGAACTATAGAATTATGTTTTTTATGACTTCACATATATAATTGATGCCAAATTGCTTACTTTCTCAAGCAATGGGGAAGAGGTGGAAAGGAGGGAGAGAATTTGGAACTCAATTTTGAAAAAAATGAATGTTAATTTTTTTGTGGGTCAATGAGGGTTATGTGACTTGCCCAGGGTCACACAGCTAGTAAGTGTCAAGTGTCTGAGGCTGGATTTGATCTCAGGTCCTCCTGAATCCATGGCCAGTGCTTTATTCTCTGTACCACCTAGCTGCCTCCTAACTTTTTTTTTTTGAAACAAAAATTTATTTTATTTTTTCCTGTTACATGTAAGGGTAGTTTTCAACATTCATTTTCATAAGATTTAGGGTTCCAAATTTTTCTCCCTCCCTCTCTCCCTTTCCTCCCCCCTCCACAAGATAGCAACCAGGTTATATATGAACAGTCCACAAGTGCTCTTTTTATCAGTTCTTTCTATGGGGCTGGATAGTATGCTTCATCATTAGTCCCTTGGGATTGTCTTGGATCATTGTATTGCTGAGGGTAGTTAAGTCATTCAAAATTGCTCATTGAACAAGACTGATGTCACTATGCATAATGTCCTCCCAGTTCTGCTCACTTCACTATACATCAGTTCATATGAGTATTTCCTTGTTTTTCTGGGATCATCCTGTTTGTCATTTCCTATAGCACAATACTTATGTGGGCAGAATTTGGGTCAAATTGATTGTCCCAAAAGAATTACAAGACTCAGTGACTCAGTTTCCCAAGTTTTATTGCAATGTTGTGAGTGATCACAGGGAGAGATACCTTTCCAAGGTATCTTTCAAATAGTGAAAGGAAAGACAGTTATATTTATAGTATGGCTAAATAGATCATCAGTCTCATTATAATAATCTCCACCTTGGGGAGGTACAGGGGAGGGTCTGTCCTACTCATTATAATATTCTCCACCTTGGGGAGGTACAGGGGAGGGCTTATCCTTCTTTGGAGTTCTGAGGTCCTAAGCCTACCCCTGAGGCAGGTACCTTTTTCTCTGGAGGTGTGTTTTGGGGGTTTACATGTCATAAGTTGAATCTGGGAATGAATTTGGCCTTTTCTGCACATCTCTTTCTGTTTCCCATGGCTAGTTTCAAAACATTATCACTTTTCTTTTATTTCTAGTCTAAGTTTTGATAGCCTGTCAATTTATTTAAGGTCATCATGGCCTCTTTCCCTCTGTTCCTGTTATGGGCACTGATTTCTGTGGTAAGAGAACCTAGTATCCAGACTTGTAAGTTATGCATTAACTGGGGTCTGACTCCCTTTTTGAGTTAATATCTGAGTTAAAGCTTGGGTCTTAGGTTTTACTGTTAACCCTTTTTTTTTTTTTTACCTCTACATCAATACCATTCCACTACAATCATATACCACAGCTTCCTCAGTCATTGCTCAATTGATGGACATTCCCTCAATTCCCAATTCTTAGCCACCACAGAGTTGCTATAAATATTTTGTAAAATTTTCCCCCTTTTCTCTTTTTCATGATTACTATTGTTAATTGTTTCCCTTCCATTCTACTCCCTTCCCCATGATATTTATTCTATTATCCATCTTCTTTCATCCTATCCCTCTTCAAAAGGGATTTGCTTCTGTCTGTTCCCTCCCCCAATCTGCCCTTCCTTCTTTTGCCTCTCTCTCTTTGTCCCCTTCTCCTCCTGTTTTCCTGCAGGTTTAGATAATACTCCGCCTAATTGAGTGTGTATGTTATTCCCTCCTTGAGCCAATTCTGATGAGATTGAGGTCTTTGAGCCAATTCTGATGAGTATTAGGTTCATTTACTGACCAGTTTAAATAGATTACTCCACCCAGTTGGTGTGCTTGTGTGTGTGTGTGTGTGTGTGTGTGTGTGTGTGTGTGTGTGTGTGTGTGTGTGAATCCCTCCTTGAGGCAACTCTGATGAGTGTAAGGTCTTTGAGCCTTTTCTGATGAGTGTAAAATTCATTTACTGCCCTGCTTCTCCCCAATCTCTTCCCCCCACTCCATAAGCCTTTTCCTGTTTCTTTCATGTAGGATTTCACCTCTGCCCTTCCCCCTCCCCCAGTGCATTCCCCTCACCCCTCAATTTAATGCTAAAGATGTCATCATGGGGCAGCTAGGTGACACAGTGGACAAAGCATCCACCCTGGACCCAGGGGGATTCCATCTAAAACCCAGCCTCAAACACAAGACAGTCACCCACTGCATGATCCCAGGTATGTCCCCTAACTCCAATGTTTTTATGGTTCTCTAGGGTTTTGTATTTGAAAGTTAAATTTGCCATTCAGGCAGTGGCTGGCCAGTGTAAGGTGGTGGCAGCAGACCAGGTGGCCCAGCCCAGCATAGCCAGAGCAACCACTGGCAGAAGGATGCCCCGAAGTGGGGAGCAGGGTGCTGAGCCTCACCAGCTCCTGCTTGTCCTTCAATGAATCTACAGAGCTATTTTTGCAGGAGTCTAGCCAGGCCTTACTTCAGCCATAAAGTGGGAAGACTGGTTACAACAAATACAACTCAAGATGGGTAAAGGGAGCAGCACAGATGGCAAAACAGACCTTGTGAATGGAAGCTTGTCCAGCAGTCCAGAGGAAATGTTTGGGACAAAAGAGAGAAGAGAAACATCCTCAGGCATCAAGGTTGAGGCTTCACAGCTAAGCCTGAGCCTAACTGGGGATGATGGAGGTGGCCCCAACCGCACCAGCACAGAAAGCTGAGGCACCGACACTGAGAGCTCAGGTGAAGACAAGGACTCTGATAGCATGGAAGATACTGGCCACTACTCCACTAATGATGAAAACCGGGTCCATGACTGCTCAGAGGAGGAGGAAGAAGAGGAAGAAGAAGAGGAGGAAGAAGAAGAAGAGCAGCCCCGGCACCAGGTTCAGCGCAATCGGGTCAACCACGAACAGGACTCATCAGATGATGAGCTAGCCGTTGAGGACTGGGTGGCCTCAGAGACATCAGCTCTGCCCTGGCCGCACTGGCAGGCCCTCCCAGCCCTAAGAGAGAGGGAACTGGGCTCAAGTGCTCGTTTTGTGTATGAAGCTTGTGGAGCACGAGTCTTTGTGCAACACCTCTGCCTGAAACATGGGCTAGAGGGCCACACTGGCTGTGTCAACACACTGCACTTTAACCAGTGTGGTATTTGGCTGGCCAGTGGCAGTGATGACCTCAAGGTTGTGGTATGGGATTGAGTTCGGAGGTAACCTGTATTGGACTTTGAGAGTGGCCACAAAAGCAATGTCTTCCGGGAAAAGTTCCTTCCCAATAGTGGTGACTCAACTCTTGCCATGTGTGCCCATGATGGGCAGGTGCGGGTAGCAGAGCTACCCACCACACAGTGCTGAAAGAACACCAAAAGTGTTGCCCAGCACAAAGGAGCCTCCTATAAGTTGGCCCTGGAGCCAAACTCCCCTTATACTTTCCTATCTGCTGGTGAAGATGCAGTTGTCTTCACCAATGACCTCCAACAAGATCGACCAGCATCAAAACTGGTGGTGACAAAGGAGAAAAAGAAGAAAGTTAGGCTATACACAATCTACGTTACCCCGCCAACACTCAACAATTTGCAGTGGGTGGACAAGATCAATTTGTGAGGATTTAAGACCAGCATAAAATTGAATGAGAATTAGAATAATGCTGTGCTGAAGAAATTTTGTCTTCATCACCTGGTAAACTGACTCCAAAGCAAATATCACCTGTCTTGTGTACAGCCATGATTGCACAGAGCTCTTTGTGAGTTACAATGATGAGGACATTTATCTCTTCAACTTTTCTCACAGTGATGGTACCCAGTACATCAAGAGATATAAGGGGCACCAAAATAATGCTAGAGTGAAAGGCATCAATTACTATGGCCCTAAGAGCAAATTTGTGGTGAGCGGCAGTGACTGTGGGCATATCTTCCTTTGGAAGAAATCAGTCTGCCAGATCATCCAGTTCATGGAAGGGTACAAGGGAGGCATGGTGAACTGTCTAGAGCCCCACCCCCACCCCACCTGCCTGTTCTGGCCACTAGTGGTCTAGACCACGATGTCAAGATCTGGGTACCTTACTGCTGAGGCTTCTATGGAGCTAACTGGGTTAAAGGATGTGATTAAGAACAACAAATGGGAGCGGGATGAGGACAGCCTGCACCACACTAACCTGTTTGACAGCCACATGCTCTAGTTCTTCATGCACCACCTGTGGCAGAGACAACATCACTGGTGCTGACAGGAACCCGGAGTCATTGGGTCCACTGATGGAGACTCAGATGAGTCCCCTAGCTCCTCAGACACATCGGATGAAGAGGAGGGCCCAGACCGGGTGCAGTGCATGCCATCCTGAAAGGCCTGAACTCCCTCAGGAGGGATGATGGGTAGGGAATGTGAGGCAACTGGTTGCCAACCTGATCTGCTTCTTAGGGGGCATGAGTCTTCCCCTCTCCTGAGCCACCTGAGGCCTTCACATTCAGCAGCATTTCACTTTGGACTTTTTGCTTTAGAAAAAGAAAGACATCCAAGGGAGAAAGACTGACCAGAGGAGGGAGACAAAGCATTAAGATGCACAAATGGCAGGTGGGTGGTTGAGCCCAGGAATATGATTCAGTGGAAAGGTGCACAGGACTCTGCAGAAATGACCTCTCCCCAAATCTTTTTCTTTTCTTTCTTTTTTCTTTTCTTTTCTTTTTTGTTTTTCTTTTGAGCCTGTTGTGTTAGTGTGGTTTTTTTTGGGGTGGAGTAGGGCGGTGGCAGTGTTACTTTTCCTCTCCTCTTCCTTGTTTCTTTCAGGGAGAGAGCCAAGGAATCTTTGGCTGCTGAGCACCATGAAGCCAGAGTGGGAATGGAGGGGCCACTTCCTCTTTGCTTTAAGGTTTTCTCTTTTTTTTTCTTTTTTTTTTAAAGCCTGGAAAAGTTGCATTTTCTCCTCCTTCCCTCCATCCTCCTGCCCCACCTCCCCCCAATCCCTGCTTATTCAGGGTAGTTCCACTCTGTGCTAGGACTCCCACCTCTGAGCCCCAACTCTCCCACTCATCTCTTCCCCTCTTTGTCTTCCTTTAAATATCACAGTGTTTTGCACTTGATTTTGTCCCCTTCCTTCTCCTTTCATTTTCCACCTCACCACCTAAAACAAGGTGGCAAAGAGGTGGAGGAGAAGGATGAAGATGGGGGGCGGGGGCGGAACGGGTGTGAATAGGAAGGATGTTTAACTTTTCTATTACTTTTAAGGAAATGCATGTTTGGTGGTGGTGATGGCCCTTTCCCTATCACTGTTAGAGGCCTAATTTTATATCTATAAATATATTAAAAAGCAAATCAAACTTGAGGAAAAAAATGCCATTCAGTTCAGGTCTTTATCATGAATACCTGAAAGTCATCTTTTTCAGTGAAGTCCCATTTTTTCCTTGGAAAGATTACAATCAGTTTTGCTGGGTAGGTGATTCTTGGTTGTAATCCCAATTCCTTTGCCCTCTGGAGTATCATATTCCATGCCCTCTGGTCCTTTAATGTAGAAGCTGCTAAATCTTGTGCTATCCTGACTGGGGCTCCACAGTACTTGAAATCTTTCTTTTTGGCAGCTTACAATATTTTCTCCTTGATGTAGGAACTCTGGAATTTGGCTATAATATTCCTAGGAGTTTTCCTTTTGGGAACTCTTTCTGGAGGTGATCAGTGGATTCTTTTAATTTCTATTTTACCTTCTGCTTCTAGAATATCATGGCACTTTACCCCCAAAATTTCTTGGAAGATGATGTCTAAGCTCTTTCCTTGATCATGGTTTTCAGGTAGACCAATAATTTTCAAATTATCTCTCCTGGACCTATTTTCCAGGTCAGCAGCTTTCCCCAGAAGATATTTCATATTGCCTTCTATATTTTTTTAAATTCATTTAGATTTGCTTTATTGTGTCTTGGTTTCTCATAAAGTCACTAGTTTCCATTTGTTCAATCCTAATTCTTAGGCAATTATTTTCATCAGAGAGCTTTTGCACCTTCTTTTCCATTTGGCCAATTTGACTTTTCAAGCTGTTGTCTTTTTTCTCATGTCTTTCCTGCATCACCTTCATTTCTCTTTCCATTTTTTCTTCTACCTCTCTAACTTTATATTCAGTCTTTTTTGAGCACCTCTATGCCCTGAGACCAATTAATATTTTTTCTTGGAAGCTTTACATATAGGGGCCCTGACATTGACATTTTCCTCTGAGGGTGCACTTTGATCTTCCTTATCACTGAAGAAACTTTCTATGGTCCTCACCTTTCTCTGTCTGCTCATCTCGCCTTTCTTTTACTTGGCTTTTAGCTCCTTAAAGTGGGGCACTGTTTCCAGGCTGCACTATCCCAGTCCCAGGTGGCATGATTGAAGGAGGATCAGGTTCTTCATTCACCTGGCCTGTTCCCTGGTCCGTAGATGACCCCATACCGACTTGCTAATCAACTGGCTTTGTGTGTTGTGGTTATCAGCTCTGACGAGCCTGTGCCCCTCCCCCACCTGAGCCACTGCTACTCAAGCCTACCTCCTGGTTCCCAGCAGGGGTGAAAAACCCAAGTTCTGCCTCAGCATCAGCATAGACCCCTGTAGTCTCCCGCCTGCCAAGGGCTCAGCCCTCTCACCAGGCTGTGAGCTTTGTTCCAGACGACACTGGCACTTCAACTGATTCAAAGGCTCTGGGGGTCTCCTTCTCTGGTGAGGCCTTCCTTGCACTGGATCTGTGTCAGGGTGACTGTGGGGTTGGGCTCCACTCCTTTCTCAGCACAGCAGTTCCCTCCTTCTGACCTTCTAATCTGTTCTTGCTTAGAAGATGATTTTAGCACATTTTTCCGTGGGTTTTGCTGCTCCAGGCATTGTCCTATGGCATTATTTGGAAGTTTTTTTGAGCGATCATCTCATGAGTTTAAGAGCTCACTCCAAACCAAAGATCTGCCTCCTAACTTTTTAAAAATGTAATTGGAGAAAGATTTTTTTTTAATTTGAAAATATTTTAATTTTTTTTAAGTAGAAGAGAATATATAATGTACCAAGTCAAAGTTTAACAATGAAGGGAAAATAACTCATAAAATTTCAGTAAAAAGTGGGTTAACAAGACAAGGCATTGGGTAGCAAAGAGGGAAACCTCAATGCAGTGATGGGAAGTGAACCAACTGAAAGATGCTCCCTTTAAGTGAAAGAGGAATTCTAAAATGGGGAATTGAGATCTTACAATTGGCATAATCTAAAGGGATTTAGTGTTTACAGAAATCATCACCTCTGAGTGAGTTCCATGCCTCTATAGGCAGCAATTTTCCTCAGGAGAAGGGGAAAGGAGTTCTAAGGGACAACTAAGACTCAGAAGAGATTTTGAGGAGTGAGGAGGTATGCACTTAAAGAGAAGATTTTTATGACCAATGGAGAAGAAAAAATTCTCATGAGAAAGCAAGGGAAAGTGATGAACTATACATTTAGAACATGGGAAAATTCCCATCATTGGGCATACTTTGATCCTTTTTAACTCCTGTAGGAATTTATCATTTTTGCCCAAAAGAAAAGACAGTACAGGGAAGTGATCTACAATAGAAATTTGTAGGAGATGAGATTTAAATAGGTATCTTAGGAGCTTTAATTTAATGAGAATGCAAATACAAAAGAAAGGATAAATAAGTACCAAGATGATGCATCAAAGAATAAAGGTTAAGAATGTAAAGAGAAGAAAAATTATGTAGAAAACAAGGGAAAGAATTCCTTTTTAAAAACAGTACAGAAAATGAAGCAAAAATATAATAAATGAAACTTAAAGTAAAGGAAAAGGAGAATATACTTATTTACTTAACTGAGAGGGAAATAAAGGGGGAGAATTATGTAACTAGATGAAAGGCAGAAAGAAAAAGGATTTAATGAGTTAAGCAACACCAGGGAAAGGGGCAATGTTATTACCACCTGATCTCTTCCTCTCTCCCTTAAGCCACATTAAAGTAACTGGAGAGACAAAGTATCATCTTTACAAAAAAGTGGGGGGAGGAATTCTATTTCATTAAAAATCAATATAATGGACAAATGGAGGAGAGTATAAATCTATCTTACAACTTTAAAAGTTAGTGGATTAAACAATCTAATAAAAGAGATTGGATAAGAAAACACAAATTCCACAATTTGTTGTTTAAAAGAGATATACTTAAAAAGCAAAGGCATACAAAGAATAAAAATAAGAGGCTGGGAAAAATTATTATGCACCATGTGTATTATAAAGCAGGAATTGAAATTCCACTATCAAACAAAGCAAAAACAGAAAAATACAACATAAAAAGAGATAAGTAAGGAAATTATATTATGTTGAAAGAAATCATTGGTAAGAAACCAATATTAATATTAAAGTTGTATACCCCCCAAACTTTAGCATCCAAAATTCATGCAAGAAATATTAATTAACTTTAAAAAAGACGTAGTAGGAAACTTTACTATTCTTTTTCAGTTTGGGGCAGATATAAAGATTTGCTTAAAATGAGAAAATCTAGAATTGAGTCATTTTTTGGGGGGGGAGGGGGAATCTAGAGCTCAAAGACTTATAGCATTATCTAAATGGAATTGCCAAAGAATATATTAATTTCTCAATACCACATGGTACTTAAAAAAAATTGATCAGGGCACCTAGGTGGTACAGTGGATAAAGCACCGGCCCTGGATTCAGGAGTACCTGAGTTCAAATCCAGCCTCACACACTTGACACTTACTAGCTGTGTGACCCTGGGCAAGTCACTTAACCCCCATTGCCCTGCAAAAAAAAAAAAAAAGTAATCATATGTTGGGGCACAGAGATATTTGGAAATAAATATAAAAAAGCTAGAAATAGTAAACATATCCCTTTCAGACCATAAAACACTAAAATAGTAATGAGTTCACAAAGCACAAATAATTGCTAAAAATCCAAATGGAGATAAAAGAAATCCTAAGTCATAAATGGTTCAAAAAACATATTATAGTAACAATGAATAATTATGTGAAACAAAATTATAAATAAATAAAAATTGATGATAAACCAGATAAGCTTTTCACTAATTTGATAAAAAAGAGAGAAGAGGACAGAAAACAAAATTAACAAAGTATTTAATGAACAAGGTAAAATCAGGAAGAAATCAGCAGCTACTATTGTCAATTGCATTCAGGATTTGTTTTACATTATAGTTCATTGAGAAAAGGAGTTAGGAGGAATGTATTCAGAAAATGAATGTACTATAAACTTAAAATTAATAAATTTAAGATAAACATTACATTTGTGAGAATATATTGTTGTAACTTCTTTGCTAATATTTTATGCAAAATTTTTAAACCCAGAAATGAGAAAATTTTATAGCAAGTTTCTCTAATATAGGCCTCATTTCTTGAATATATAGGGAACTGAGCCAAATTTATAAAAACACCAGCAACTTCCCCAACTGATAAATGGCCAAAGGATATGAACAGACAGTTTTCAGAAAAAGAAGTCAAAGCTAAAAGAAAAAATGCTTTAAATGATTAATGACTGGAGAAATGTAAATTAAAGCAATTCTGTGGTACCACCTCACTTCTATCTGATTGGCTAATATGACAGAAAAGGAAAAGGACAAGTGCTCAAGGGGATTTGGAAAAGAAGCATACTTTTTTCACTTCATTTTTCTTGCTTTTTTTTTTGTTCACAGCATGGCTAATATGGAAATATGTTTTGAATGGTTTTTATGTATAATTGATATCAAATTCCATGCCTTCTCAATGCATGGGAGATGGCCAGGAGGGATGGAGAGAATCTGGAAATGAAACTTTTAAAAATGAATGTTAAAACTAACTGAATGAATGAATGAATGAATGAATGAACAAATACATAACATACCCTAAATTGGTTATCTAGCTTGTGCTTCCTCTAATAAGAGGAAACTCACCACCACTTATGATAGCCTATTTAACTTTTGTAGATTTCTTATTGATAAAAAAATGTTTCTAGACATAGTCTGCAATCAACTTTTCAAATTTTAGCCATTGTTCCTTTTTCAGCTTTCCAAATGGAACCAAACAAAATTTCTCTTCGAAATGATGACTGAAGGTTGTCTTGAAGTCACTTACCATTTTTTCCCTGGATCTTCTTTGCTCCAGGTTAACATCTCCAGGTCTTTCAATTGATTCTTATGACAAGGACTCAAGTCCCTTCATCATGCTGGTTTCTTCCTCTGAATGTTTTCCACTTATTTTTTTTGTTAAACTCTTATGCCAAGAAATTATATAATTCTCAAAAGGACTTCAAACTATTAACAACCATATGAAATATCTAATTCACTAGTAACAAACAAAATGCAAATTTAAACAATTTTAAGGTCTTACCTCACAACCAGCAAATTGGCAAAGATAACAAAAATAAAAATATTCAATAATGTAAGGGCTTTATGAAAATAAAATCATCTGTAAACATCTGTAACCATTCTTTTAAAACTAATGATTTTTGGGACAGCTAGATGGCACAGTGGATAAAGCACTGGCCCTGGATTCAGGAGTACCTGAGTTCAAATTCGGCCTCAGACGCTTAACACTTACTAGCTGTGTGACCCTGGGCAAGTCACTTAACCCCAATTGCCTCACCAAAAACATAAAAAGAAAAAAAAAACTAATTTTTTTTGGGGGGGGAGGCAATTGGGGTTAAGTAACTTGCCCAGGGTCACACAGCTAGTTAAGTGTCTGAGGCCGGATTTGAACTCAGGTCCTCCTGAATCCAGGGCTGGTGCTTTATCCATTGTGCCACCTAGCTGCTCCTGTAACCATTCTTTTAAAAAATGGAATTATGTGGAAATAAGAACATTAGGTCACTTTGATAAACATGACTTGATTAAAATGTGTCCTGTCCAATATGGTATACTTCAGAAATGACAATAGAGAAATTAGAAATTGCCTCAGAGAACCCCTACTGGGTGTATAACCCAAGGAGACCAATCACATAATGGTCCCATATAAAACAAAAATATGAATATGTATATATATGTACATATATATATACCCACACAAACATACACACACATATATGAAATATACACAATGATTGCAACAAAATAAGTCTAAAGAAAAGTAATACAAATCTGAATGTTATATTATTATCATGACCAAAATCAGTCCTGGAAAAACGAGGAAATGTGTATTACTCTTTTCACTGTTCAAACAGGTGGCTATTGGTGTAGACCAGGACTTCTTAAACTTTTTCCATTTGTGACCCCCTTTTACCTGATAAATTTATATGCACCTCCAGGTATAAAGGTATATAACAAAGCTCCTTCAACTTTTACTATTGCCAAATTTTTCATGACTTCCATATTCAGTTATGCAACCCCATATGTCATCACCTACAGTTTAAGAAGCTTTGGTGTAGAATGTTGCATATGTAGCACTTTATAAATTGCAGGGTCCTGTACTCTCACACAGACAAGCTGAGTTTCCACAATGAAACTATAGTCTCTCCCATCAAGTTTTTTTTTTTTGTTTTTTGTTTTGTTTTGTTTTTGTGGTGCAATTGGGGTTAAGTGACTTGCCCAGGGTCACACAGCTAGTAAGTGTTAAATGTCTGAGGCTGGATTTAAACTCAGGTACTCCTGAATTCAGGGCCAGTGCTCTATCCACTACGCCACCTAGCTGCCCCACATCAAGTTTTTAGAGTACTTCTGAGAGACTATGAGATTTATTTCTCTAATGCTATTAGTTTCATCCCAAGTTTTTGAGTTTTCTCCCCAGTAATGCTTTCCAGTTCATGTTAGTTAGTGTCTCTTTTATATCACTCACTGAATGGCCCAGTGACTATTTCTATAGTTTCACTTAATCAATTGGCATCAATTAGCTTTTATAAAGGGATATTTTTGGTGAAAATATAGAAAGAAATGTAAATATTTCCCATTAAAAACTAAGCAGCACTCTCTCCTCACTCTTCCCATTCTCATATCCACTTTGGTTCCTAGGGAGGCCAGCTCAAACTTAAAGCGATTTCTACAAACATTTGCTCCACCATGGTCACTACTGAATGCAACTTAAGCAATAGAAGCATCCCTTTCTATTTGTAGAACTAGGTATCCTGGCTATGGGGTCAATATAGTACTTGACTGGGTCCTGGTTGATTCTGGGAATTGTGCTGGTGCAACTATTTGTGTCTGGTGTCTACTTTGGCATGAACTTTGCCTCACAGACCTCTGGTAACTATCCTGACCTTTTGAAGATTACAAGGTCCCAGGTAGTTGGTTCTATCTCCAAAACTCCTTCTCCAAAGAAAGGGAATTGTAGATTCAACAACAGATGCAATAGCGGGATCATGAAGGGCTGTGGTCAATCTGGGTGGGAGAATAGGCTGCTGGAGCTATCATACTCTCTCTCTGTCTCTGTCTATCTCTGTCTCTGTCTCTCTTTGTCTCCCTGGCTCCCACCCTCCTGATTATTACACCAGTTATTCCTTCCTCATTTGAATGCAACAGTGAGTGAGCTGAAAACTGCTCCATCTTGATATATTTAGATCTTTAGATATTCAGTTTAATATAGAGACTAAAGTCAAAAAAACTATGGTCGGGGCTGTCCTCTGACAAGTTACGCTGTTATCTTCCATATGTCCTTTTGTTCATTATATATCTTTCATATAAGTTGATCAGTCCAGAAAATAACAATACATCTAGGCAGGAGATGTTAAATCTACATTTTGTCAAAACTACATTTCAGGCATGATACTATTACTCGAGGAGAAACTATCTCACGGTCATCTATACTGGTGTAGATCACCCTTCTCATTCCTCATGATTCCCATTTTCCACAGGTTATTGAAGTAATTAACTTATATTGTCCTCAAACAATCACTGTTGAGTCCTCGCTACCCACTGTAAACTGTAGATAGACATGAATAATGTGTTCTTTAATATATTCTCATTTCACTTATTTTGGACTCTGTACCTTAATGATCCAAGAAAAGGACATGGACACCAGTACAAAATATTCATATCCAAGAATTGGTAGAGGACTTGAGTTACTACCATCCTATAGTATGAAGGACCAGGGAACCATTAGTGAAGGAAGGCTTGTCTATGTGCTTATAGCCCAGTGGAGGTGGTTGAAAAGAAGTCAGTATGACAGACCTTACCTCTGAACACTGGCAGCAGAGAAAGAAAGCTACAACAATCAAATGGAAAAAAATCCAGAGCTTGAGGTAAATGAGTGACACAAATGGTCACCCTTTTGAAGCTCCGCAGATTTTGCATTTCTAAATTCAATGTCTTTCATGCTAAATCTTTGCCTAGTAACTATTATTTCCTCAATCAATAAATTACCATTTATTAAATGCTTACTATACATCAGTTTCTCTTAGATACTGGAGATACAGATACAATGAATGGAAGTAGCTCTTCTCTCAAGAAGCTTACATTTAACCTTAGCCCATGGATTTTGGAGTTCCATAGAAACTGTTGTGAATCCAGATTCAATTTCTGACTTTTACTTTCCCTTCAAACCAACACAAAACCTGATTCCTCAATCCCAAGTAAGAATTGCCTTTCTCTTCTCCCCCCCCACCCCCCCCATACTTCCTACTGTCCTGAGGATTCACCTTATTTCTGACTAGTACATGTCACTTCTGCCTTGGACAAGGTAGAACAGAATGAGTTATTTGAAGTGCCTGCTACTGAAAGTCCTGCCAAGTGACCTCACATCTTGAAAACTGCCTCTGGGGAGGTCATCTGATTCAGTCCTGCTTCCCAAGCACAATTTCTCCATATATAAGCATTGGTCTAGTCTTCATTAGTATCTGATGAAGTTTGGTAAGATAGAAAATGAAGGGAAGCAGAACAGTGCTCCAGCTATTTGGTCATTTTGATAAACATGACTTGATGAAGGAAGTGTCTTAAGCAATACAGTGTAATTCATGAATGTTCTCCATTCTCGTGGGAAAGCAAGTGAAATCCCAAAAGCTATTATGGTGCAGAATTGAAATATACTCCTCTGAAGTGCTTAAGTTAGATGCCTTCCTCTGCAAGATCATAAGGAAAGCTGTTAAACACAAAATCCTACATGTTACAATTGGCAGAGGATTAGAAAAGTGCACATTATTACTGTAGTCAATCATTGGACTCCAGCTTGTGTGTTCCCTTGGTATTTAAAGAGCAATGCATTACACTCCAGTGTACCAGACATTACAACACTTAATTTGGAAAGATCATTAAGCCAAACAGCAGCACCTAATCAGTGCTATTTCTGTAAGAGTAGGGCTATATTCCTCCCCTTTCAGATGATGCATCCTTTAATAAGAAATCAACGACCTATGGAGTGCACTATTTGGCAAGGAAATGGCACCTTGGCAAAGCAATAACCAACATGTTGCTGAACTCAGATGTTTGTTTCACAGCAAGGTATCTGGTTAGAATGAAAAACTTGTCAAAACAATGCCTTATGTTGTTACTGCAGCTTTTTAATAAAAAAGTTTTGTTGCTACCTTTTTATTCTTATATCACAGACTTCAGTACATACTCCTCCTTCTACCCACACATACAGTTTTGGAGTCTTCATTATAACAAAGGAAAACAAGGAAGAGCAGTCAACACAGTGATCATATCTAAGAGT
The DNA here is from genome assembly GCF_019393635.1 of Dromiciops gliroides. NCBI lineage: Eukaryota > Metazoa > Chordata > Mammalia > Microbiotheria > Microbiotheriidae > Dromiciops > Dromiciops gliroides. The sequence continues at coordinate 252,063,108 of NC_057862.1, forward strand.
GTATTCACTATTTTACATCCATAGTCACCCCACATTTCTACAAATAAGAATGTACATTTCATCATCTGTTCTTTGGGACCAACATTGCATGTTATAATTATACAGAGTGTTGGTTGTTTTCAGTGTTGATGGAGGATTGGCACCACTGCCATGAAGGTTTGCCATGTCCTTTTCAGGGCCACTCATCCACTTTTGGTGTCCACCCTTCACCCAACTCTCACAAGTGGCTCCAAGATGCTGTAGCAAGCCCAACAAACACATCCTGACAAAATTGTCTCAGCAGAAAGTCTAAACCATATTGAGAGAAATCAACAGGCCTCAAACCCATCCCTGAGTTATGGGAATATATACCCCAAGCATTTAAACATTTCCCCAGGAGAATGAATGAACAGATTAGAACAATTTTTTCAAACTGCCATGAAAATAGCTAAAACAGACTCGGTAGAATTTTCAGTGCTTGGTCAGACATTGAAGACATCAAGATCATCTACTATAGCTAGGGCCATTGCCAGTCATCCTGACTTTTATCTTGCCACTAAACTTTGATGACCTCAGAAGAGAGAATGAGGCTGATGCCTTTGTTCAACTCTGCCTCACTTAAATTCAACTGATGCACAAGTACCAATATCACCCCACAGTGTCATTGATCCTCTTCAAAAACAAAGGACAAATAACAGTGTTCTCTTTGAACAAATTTCCAAGGGACTACTATTTTAAGGCATGTGTAGTAGGTATTGAAAATATAAAAACAAACAATAAAAAATTGTCTATTATGACAAAATCATGGATTTAGAGCTGGAAGGGACCCAGGAAGCCAATGTATCCACTCTCCTCATTTCACAGATGAAGGAACATGAGTAGCATTAAATATATATCTTTAAGGAGCTACCACTTCAACTTGTAAAGAGGTAAACCCTTGGAATGTAGTATGAAGAGGGGAGAGGCCATTAACAAATGGGGCATCATGTAAAAAGTGGCAAATGAACTGAACTTTGGTTAGAAGAAAAAGTTGCAACTTTTGGTAAGTTTGAAACAAAAAAGATGAAGGACTTAAGAATCATTACATTTAAGAATCATGAATTCAAAGGAAGATGCTTATAATCACTATCAATTTTATTGATCTAATACCAATGGCTATCTACACATCATCATCATCATCATGAAGCATTGATTCAGGACTAAAATGGTGCCAGACATTATGCTACGTGTTGGTGATCCAAAGAAAATAAAAATATGGTCCCGGTCTGTAAGGAGTTCACAGTACAGTAGGAGGGATATCATGCAAGCAACCAAGTATATACAAGTTACATACAATATAAATGAGAGGTTGTCTTAGAAGGAAGATGTCAAAAAATGTGTGGGGACAGGGCTCTTTTAGAAGGTGGGACTTGAACTGAGTCTGGAAGAAAGCAAAGAGTTTGAGTTCAGGGAGCAGAGCATTCCAGGTATGGAAGATAGCCAATGAAAAGGCCCATGGTTTGGAGATAGATCATTGAGTACAAGGAACTGCAAGAAGGTCAACATTGCTAGATCAAAAAGAGTGGTAAAGTATAGGAAGAATGGAAAGATGGAAGGGAATCAGGGTGAGAATGGGTTTTAAAAATCAAAGGATGATAGGTGGAGCCAAATTGGGGAAGGAGAGGCTGTGACTTTCCCTAGCTACTGACAAATCTGTCCACTAACTCACAAATAATGCCATAAAAAACAACCCAAAGCAGCCTAACTCACATAAGAACAGTGTGAGATGATTTTCTACCCAGAAACAGCAGTTAAGATCACCTGTTGATCAGGCTGAAAGAGGAGCTCAGCACGTGGCCTGGACCCACTCAGGAACAGATGCTTCTGAGTCTTCAGTACCAGTGGCCTCTTTTGAGGCTCAGCTCGCAGACCTGTGAGGGGGTTCAGTGGTTGGCTGGGGTGAATTGTCTGTAGTCTCTGCTAGAGTTGGGGTGAAACACCCTGGTTCTGAACAAGTGGGCTGAATGGAGTGGTGGCAGCCCAGTGGGGGAGGGGCAAAGGCATGCCAAGCTTCCGACCATAGAGAATCAGATTTCAATCAGACATCTACTTCTGGCTTGAGATGAGTCAGAAAAGAAAACAGTGGATGATAAGAGAGCTTCTTTGGGGGAACGATGGACCAGAATACACCCTGAGAAGAAGATAATAACAAAGTCAAAGCTCCAACATCTAAAACGTCCAAGAAAAATATGAATTGATCTCAGGCCTTGGAAGTGCTCAAAAGAGACTTTGAAGAGAAAGTAGGAGAGATAGAAGGAATATTTAGAGAGAGGGAGGAAAGAATGGAAAGAAAAATGTGATCGATGCAGGAGTCATGAGAAAAAAATCAGCAGCTTGAAAAGTCAAATGGAAAAGGAGATAGAAAAATTCACTGAAGAAAATAATTGCCAAAGAATTAGGATTGAACAAATGGAAGCTAGAGACTTTATGAGAAACTAAGACACAGTAAAGCAAATGCAACTGAATGAAAAAATAGAGGACAATATGAAATATCTCCTTGGAAAAACAGCTGAACTTGAAAATAGATCCAGGAGAGATAATTTGAAAATCATTGGTCTACCTGAAAACCATGAACAAAATAATAGCCTAGACATCATCATCCAAGAAATTGTAAGGGAAAATTGCCCAGATATTCTAGATGTAGAGCATAAAATATAAATTGAAAGAAGCCACTGATCACCTCCAGAAAGAGATCCCAAAAGGAAAACTTCCAGGAATATTATAGCCACATTCCAGAGATCCTAGGTCAAGGAGAAAATATTACAAGCAGCTAGAAAAAAGGAAGTCAAATACTGTGGCGCTACAGTCAGGATAACATAGGATTTAGCAGCATCTACATTAAAGGACTGGAGGGCATGAAATGCAATATTCTAGAGTGCAAAGAAACTGGGACTACAACCTAAAATAACCTACCCAGCAAAACCGATGATAATGTTTTAGGGGAAAAACTGGGACTTCAATAAAAAAGAGGACTTTTAGGTATTTGTGATGCATAGACCTGAACTGAATAGAAAATTTGACTTTCAAATACAAGATTCTAGAGAAGCATAAAAATGTAAACAGTAGGGAGCAGCTAGGTGGTGCAGTGGACAGAGTACTAGCCCTGGAGTCAGGAGGACCTGAGTTCAAATCCAGCCTCAGACACTTAACACTTACTAGCTATGTGACCCTGGGCAAGTCACTTAACCCCAATTGCCTCACCAAAAAAACAAAAACCAAAAAAAATTTTAAACAGGAAAAAAGAAATCATGAGGGATATTAAAGGTTAAACTGTTTACATTCTTAATTGAGAAGATAATACTTTGAACTCATAATAACTCAGTATTGGGGCAGCTGAAAGGAATATACATAGACAGAAGGCACAGGTGTGAATTGTATGTGAAGGGATGATATCTCTAAAGCATTTGTCCTTTTTTTTTGAGGGGCAGGCAGGATGGGGTGGTTTATGCATGGGGCTCAATTTGGGCTTCAGGCCTCCTGGGTACAGGGCTGGTGCTTTGTCAACTGTATCATCTAGCAGAACCATGATGATATCTTTAAAGTAAAGTTAAGGGGTAAGAGAAATGAACTGGAAGAAAGGGAAAGGGAGAGGTGGAAAGGTATAAAAAAGCTCACATAAAAGAAACAAGAAGGGCAGCTAGGTGGCACAGTAGATAGATCACTGACCCTGGATTCAGGAGGACCTTAGTTCAAATCTGGCCTCAGACACTTAAAACTTACTAGCTGTGACCCTGGGCAAGTCACTTAACCCCAATTGCCACACAAAACAACAACAACAACAACAAAAGAAACAAGAAAAAGCTTATGGAGTGGAGGAGAAAATGGGGAAGAAGTGGGGGAGTGAGTGAGCCTTACTTTCATCAGAATTGGTTCAAAGAGGGAATAACATAAACACACAAGTGTATATAGTAATATATTTTACCCTGAGGGAAGGTGGGAGATGAAGGGGAAAATGGGGGGAGAGGTGAAGGAAGGGAGGACAGATGGGGCAGGGGGTAGCAAAAAACAAAACACTTTTGAGGAGGGATAGGGTGAAAGAAGATAGAAAATGGAGTAAATATCAAGGGGAGGGAATAGGATGGAGGGCAATACAGTTAGCAATAGTAACTGTAAAAGAAATGATGAGCAGGATGATATCAGAAGGATGTGTGAAAAATGAAAACCATCAACAGAGAAAGAACTGATGGTATTTGAATACAGATTGAAGTATAATTTTATTTGTTAGTTCCTTTTTGTAAAGTTATTTTGTCTATTTTCTTTCACAACTTAACTAATGTGAAGATTCTTGTCATAACTCTACATGTATGGCTTGTATTGAATTGTTTCATTCCATAGGGATGATTGAGGAGGGAGGGAGGAAGAAAATATAGAACACATAGTTTAAAAAAAATCAATGTGAAGATATGGTGAGCAAGAGGATTTCAGAGAAATCTGGAAGGACTCACATGAACAGACGCTGAGTGAGATGGTCAGAACCAGGAGAACATTATGCACAGTATCAACAACATTGTGTGTTGATCACTTGTGATAGATTTAACTCTTCTCAGCAATATAGTATTCCAAGATCGTTCCAAAGGACTCATGATGGAAAATGCTCTCCAAAACAAAACAAAACAAAACAAAACAAAACAAAACAAAACAAAACAAAAACAAAACAAAAGAAACAAAAAACCCCAACAACTGTGGAATCTAGATGCAGATGGAATCATACTATTTTTATTTTGTTTTCCTTTTTTGAGGGTTTCCCCTTTTGTTCTGATTCTTCTTTCACAGCATGGCTAATGCCTGCGAGATATGTTTAATGTGATTGTACATATTTAACCTATATCAGATAGCTTGCTGTATTGGGGAGGGGGGAGGGAAGGAGAGGGAGAAATTTGAAACTAGAAAGATTATAAAAACAAATGTTGAAAACTATCTCTATGTGTAACTAGAAAAAAAAGAAAAAACTCTTAAAAATATTCAAAGGATTTTAGGTTTAATTCTAGAGGTAATAGAAATCCATTGCAGGAGAATTTTGAGTGGGGAGGTTTTATGAAATGGTCAGGCTGGTGGTTGGACTGGAGAAGGGAGAAACTTGATGTAGAGAGGTCAATCAGAAGGCTGCAATGACAGGAGGAAGGCCTACTCCAAGGTACCAGTTATGTCAGAGGAGAGAAAGGGACATATGCAAACTTGAAGGTAGGAATTATCAAATTGGACAACAGATTGGATGTGAAAGATAAGTGACATTGGGGCCAGCTAGATGGCACAGTGGATAGAGCACTGGCCCTGGAATCAGGAATACCTGAGTTCAAATCCAGCCTCAGACAGTCAACACTTACTAGCTGTGTGACCATGGGCAAGTCACTTAATCCCAATTGCCTCACTAAAAAACAACAACAACAACAACAACAACAACAAACAGGAGGACCTGAGTTCTAATCCAGTCTCAGACACTTGACACTTAATAGCTGTATGACCCTGGGCAAGTCACTTAACCCTCATTGCCCTGCCCCCCCCCCCAAAATGTGAGAATAAGGGGTCAAGGGTGACTGTGTGGTTATGAAACTGGGTTCCTGGAAGGCTGATGACAATTTTAACAGTACTACACCAGATAGGAGGGTTTTGGGGGGAAAGAACGAGTTCAGTTTTGGACATATTGAATTTATAGGGAAATTTGTTCAAGGTATCCATTACATAATTGGAGATGTGAGACTAGATGTCAGGAGATAGATAAGGAATGGATAAGTCTGAGAATCATTTGCATGGAGATGATAATTGAATAACTAAGGATGGAGAATAATGTCATTACACTTAGTAGTGGTCTCTTCCTTGGCCTCTTCCTGTCTGCTGGGGAGGGAGATGCCATTCTATCACTAACAACTCTCCTGGCCTCACCAGCCCTGCTTTCAGAGGAAGAAAAGAAAGCTCATTCCATCATTTGCCCCCTCGGGCCCCTCATCTGAAAGGACTTCATTGTCAGGCCAAACCCTTAGGGATATCAGTAACCTACTTAAACCTTTTTGATCGACTTTGGCAATTTAATGTCAACTCTTTTATTTTACTGATGAAGAAAAGACCCCAAACCTGAAAGGTGTGGTGAATTTCCCAGCATCACAAAGGAAGCCTGGCATTCGAAAATAGATCCCGTACTTTGCCTCTTATACCAATGCTTCAAGGAGACAATGATGCTAGAGAAGCTGAGAAAACAAAAGGTAGGTTGGAAGGGGGTGGTCACACTACAGAAAAGTCAAGAATGATGAGAATTGCAAAAAAAAAAAAGCTCCCTTAATTGGCATTTAAAACATCCTTGGTAACTTTGGAGTTATTTCAGCTTGATTATTAGATTAGGATCCTGACTACAAGGGACTGAGAAGTCAATGGAAGGAGAGAAAATAGAATTAAGGAATGTAGTGGGTTTTTTCTAGGAGTTTGTCTATGAAAGGGAGAAGAGGGCCTATGGTATTTTAATTAATTACTCTTTCTAAAAGAAAACTTGCTTCCAAGCCAGGAAAGCCTCAGTTCAAGTCCCATCTTACTGGTTATGTGATCCTGGGTAAGTTCATTAACCTCTCAGTTCTCTAAGAAAAATCTCCAAGACTATAAATTACAGAAAAGGTACTGACCTGCATTGGTAGGGAACATTTCATTATCTAGCAGTTTTCAATATTATTGAAACCACAGATCAAGTTCCTATCCCTATTCTTGCTAAATGTATACTAATTAGGCCACATGGCCCTATCCATATTGGCTGAAGTGAGAGGGAGATCCATCTTCTTCTCTCCTTGGTTACCACCATCTTTGTCCACATGCAACTCTCACCCAGGACATTCATTGTTTTAATAGTGGTTGAGGTCCAGCCCCAGACAGCGATGGCCAAAACCCAACATTTGTCTCTGAGGAGTGAAAGTGGTAGAAGCAGAAGCTTACTCAGTTATGAGACTCAGGCCAAAGAGTTGTGTGTCTGAATGCTCTCTATTTTACAATGTATGGGCAGAATATTAAAGAGAGAAAGGGATTGTCTTTCCTTGGCTCTCACCTTGCCTTTCTGGTGCCCAAATGCATCATAAGGGGCCCAGATCCTTGTGAAGTATGAGGGTTTGGGATATTATTCTAAGTTCTCATTGGATGACATCTTACCACCTTAGCACAACTTTCCTTTCAATGGGTCAAGAAGACTTGGGTGGTTATGGGGTTGATGCCTTCCTTCTTGAGTTCCTCTTCTCTGGGCCCATTTACCCAACTTACCCTCAGAGCAAATGTTTAAAGACTGAGGGTCATTTATTCTTTTTATTCCTTTGCCATAATTTGGATGTCTTATGACCTAATGTTATCCCCCTCAATCCTCCAAATAGGAAAGAGTCCAGAAAGTATCAACCAGAATGCAGTTAGCAATAACTTTATGAAATAAAGTTAAAACCTTTATTTTTTTTAATTATTCTATACCCAACACCTTATGAAAATTCATCAAGTACTGCCTCAAAATATTTCTCAAGGAACACACAGTACAGATTACAAGGGAACACAAATAGACAAAATCATAAGGGAGAGTACCCAAGAACACCAGGCACTTTTGGGTATACTACTTTGCCATGAAGGGTTCTCATCTAGCTCTTTCTCTTTCAAGGACAATAAGCTCTGTATCAACTATATGAGTCAGACTTTCAACATACACTTAAACACAAACATGCACATATACACACACACACACACAGAGTTCTATTTCTCCTAGACTTTATGTATTTAGGACAGGTAAATCCAATATGGAAAATAAGATAATGTTCTATTCAGTGCTACGGGTAGCAGGGATGCCTTACTCCCTTTCTGTGGTACCATTTGGCTACTACTGTAGGGCATTTTCTTTCTTTTTTTCTGTCCATTCATTTGACTTTTACTCTCTTTTTTTAGTTATTAAACATTTTTCTTCCTTCTCACCCCCACACCCTCACCCTTCCACCCCCACACCCTCACCCTTCCACCCCCAAAAAAGAAGAGAAAAAGAAAATCCATATCGAATGAGCATAGTCAAAACTATTTTCCACATTGGTCATGTCATTCTTATACCTATAGCTATAGCTATACTTATACCTACACCTATACCTATGCCTATGCCTATGCCTATACCTTTTCCTTTACCTATACCTAAACACATACACATACATGTATACATACAGATATAATATATATACACATATATGTATGTATATATTTTATATGTGTGTGTATATATATATGTATTATATCTGTGTATATGTATGTGTATGTGTTCTGTATAAGTATAGGTATATAAAATAGGAATGTAAAATTCTTCATATTTAGCTCATCACCTCTCTGTCAGGAAATGGGTAGCATTCTTCATCAGCAGTCCTCTGGGAATCATTGTCCATCATGTGTTGATTAGAGTTCTTTAAGTCTTTCAAAAGACTTCACAATGTGAAGGGCATTTTCCATTTTCATACACTGGATGAATTTGGCTTGAAATACTTGAGTGACTTTTGTGTGCTTTTCCTTCATATGAGTTGGTCAAAGTAAGTCGTGATTGCCTGGGGAATAGAGTCACTGTCTGGGATATAACCAAGGGAGGTGGCAAGTATAGGCTATACAAAACAAAAAGTCAACATCTGTTTTAAAATGTATAAGTAAAACCAGCCAATCCTATGTAGGCTGAGGCAAGCAATTGTCACTGGGGTTATTCAAGGACAGGCCAGATGCAGATATGGACAGGCAGCTGCCTTAAAAGTCAGCTGAGATTTAACAGGACACATGATTGGTATCAAAGTATTCAAAGAACAGAAAACAGGGCTCAAGGGAAGGCAAAGAAAATAGGTCAGGCTCTGAGACACAAGACCCTGGTCCAATTAGTCGAAGAATGCTTTTTTAACATCTTGGATAGCTGAGACAGCATATTGTGGTGGAAAGACCATTGAAAAAGGAATCAGGGAACCTGTGTGTTAAATCCCATCTTTGTCATTAACTCTTGCTGTGATCTTGGAAAACTCTCTGGACTTTATGTTCCTTTACTTGTAGTAGGTTTAGTAAATAATAATAAAAGTAGCAGCTAGCATTGATATAATACTTTAAGGTTTGCAACATGCTTTACATGTGTTAATGCTCACAACAGTCTTGTGAGGTAGGTGCTATAATTATCCCCATTTTACAGATGGACAAATTGAGGCATGGACCCATTAAGTGATTTGTTCAGGTCATAAAAGCTAGTAAGTGTCTGAGGCAGGATTCAAATTCAGTTGTTTCAAACTACAAGTCCTGTGCTCTACCCATTGGATCACCCAGCTACCTTTGTGAGTGAAGACCCATATCTGCAGATATACAGGAATTTCCCATTATTCCTTTACTGATCAGCCAGAGGACTGACCTCCTTTCATTTGCAGAGGATTAGAAAGCTCAAGAGAGGGATATACATCAGAAAGCATATGAGTGGATAACAGATAGGTCAAGGAGATAAGGAGGCTAAGTTACTGCCCCTATCCTCCAGCACTGCCTGTGATAGTGGCTACCATTGTCCACTGTGCCCAGGACTACCTTTCCACCAAGCAAAAGCTTGGAGACATCAAGGAGAGAGTGAGCCAAACAAGAGAACAGGTGTGGAGCCAGCAATATCCTCACTAGAGACCAAACCAGTTGAAGGACCCAGACCAGTAGAAACTATGGAGAACAACTGTCATGGAAGCTGGAGCCAAATTGCAGAGATAGGTCTGTATCTGACTTTCCAACTAGGAGGAACATTTCAGGAGATTTTGTTTTTCTGAGAAACTCTAGAGAAGGCAGACCCAAAGCTAATGTGATTCTTCCCTCTCCTCCTGTCTCCAGGCAAGCTGGACCCCCAATTTCTATTTCTTTATTTTCAAGAATTTGTTTTGCTTTCTATTTTCCACTATGTTTAAAAGAAACATGTCTCTTTCATATTACACCAATTAAAACAATGAAATCAGACTAAGTAATCTAATCACTAAAATTTCTTTCAATCCATTCTATGATTCTCTAAGAGATTAAAAAAAATTCTCAGGGCCCCATGCTCATTTATCTGGCTTCACCTTCCTCCAACTCTCTACTAAAGAGTTTTATCTTAATTGGTCAGGAACAGTCCATAGGGAGCTTGGGGAAAATTGTCCTCATCCTCCCTAGAGCTTTTAGTCTACATCAGGAGACAGGAAAAAATTCTTCTGGTCTGACCTGAAGAATCAGAATTTGAAATTCCAACATCCTGGCCATGAGAGTTTTATCCTCAATGACCCTTGTTGTCCCCCTCAATTTATTCAGCCTTTGGGGACCTGACAAATGTTCTCTTTACAAAGCACATGTGTTAGTCTGTTCATACATCTTAGTAAGACTATTCCTATCATTTCTATTTCAGTATTTGGTCTTTTGAGATATGAAAGTCCTTATAAAATATTAATCAGTCTGGGCTACACATAAAACATATTTGCAATGTGTAAGCAGATAGGGAAAATACTCCTATGACATGGCTAGGGTCAGCCAGTCAGAAATATGCAATAGTGAATGGAAATTATATCTGCCTATCTGGTCTCTTTTGTGCTACTGTGCCAAGGAGCTGATGTATTGAGGCTCTTCTTTTTAAAGTACCCAGTGAATGGAATTATACCAAAGTATGACATGATAAAACTTTCAGAAAATAATTGAAGCTACCACCAAAGCACAGAAATCAATCATGGCTTCTATTTCATGCAGGTGGGTCATGCCATGTCTTATTAGAGCTGGAACAATGACAGTATAAAAGGTGAACCTGCCTAGATATGCAACTGACACTTTGAAACAGACACATGAAGCTCAGGGACTTAGAAAAGTTTGGCATGCTACATGCAAGAATGAGGCATACTTAGTGAGCCTAACCATAAGACTGAGAAGCAGAGATCTAAATAACAACTAGTAGTAGATAGCCCCAAATGATCCATAATTCTAATGAGATCCTTTGCAATTTGACCTTGCAAGCTATATTAAAATGGATGAACATATATCCTTCTACACAGGTTTCTCTGTATGCCTATCTCTTACACATACACATGTGCACCCACAGAGAACTGTCAAAATTACTGGAATCATTTGCATTCATGTAGGATGACAATACATATATTCATAATCCTCAGAAATATATCTTCTGTAATGGAGAATGGTGATACCAGAATTTCTAACAAGAATTGTTGGAGCTGTCAAATACAGGACTTTAGAATCCATTTCAATTCTGCAGTTTTGAAGCACTCTGTGGGTCAGCACCCATTTAAAACCATAATTGAATAACACCTTTGATTGCATTTACTTTTACTAGATAACCAAAGGGCATATTAGTTTAAAGCAGAAGCTTGTTTTAATCTGGTAGTATAGAAAGTTTAGTGACATGAAAAGTTTTCCCCTCTCCTACCTCTCCTACAAGTTATTAGTGGAGGAGAGTCCACACAAAGAAAACACACAAGGAACATGTATGTACTACATGCACAGATACATAATTCTGTATGGCCTCCATGCAATGTATAAATCACAAACTTGAGACACCTATAGCTATGCTGCATGTATTGATAATATTTTTGATGAGTTCATCATGCTACATTCTCTATCCAGTCATCATTGGTGAGCAGGTCCACCATTTGCATAACTTAGTTATTATCCTCTGCTATCATCTGTTGAGAAATATTGGCCACTAAGTTTCTCCATTACAAGATAGTGTTCTTTATTTGTATAAACTAGAACCATATATCACTGCTGTTATTCAGGCACCTACAAAAATCTAGTGAGAGACCTTGGGTCTAATTCAATGAATTGCTGGAGTGGGATCCTGAAGATCTCATAGAGCTAATATTTGGAACTCTAGCAATCTATATGGCCAGAGAACATGCATAGATAGTAAAAAAAAAACATCAGAGTGAGATTTGGGACAGCCCTACACAGTTTAGAGCTGGTGGCACAGGGACCATGGGAAAGGAACAGCAGTGGGCATAAGAGCCAAGAAAGTGACAGAAGATACAGCTGAGATACAGAACTGGAGACTAGAATGATGGTTAAAAAGCTAAGGGGTAGCCAGTGGTGATTGGACCGCAATGTAATGGTTGAGAATGGCAGCTGCTGGCCTCTGCCTCCTGCTCTCTATGAAAAGGAATGTTGAGTGTTTGCTGGTCCAGTGATGAAGCTCCACAAAGATTACTTCAACAATTTCCCTACTTCCCTTTTACCTTTTTGTTTTGATTGATTGATCAATGTACAACATGCTCTTATGATTTGCTTTTTGATTTATTTTACAAGTAATTTTTTTAAACCAGCTTCACATAAAATATATGTTTTGACCAAAGATATGTATCTTATGGTGTATGATTCAAAATCATGGAGAATATTCAGTAGTACAAGTAAAGGGTTTAACTTCATAGGACACAAATATCTGGAACTCTCCTGTTCCACTATTGGGGATTTAAGAATTTAAGGTGGGATAGAGCACCGGCCCTGGAGTCAGGAGTACCTGAGTTCAAATCCGGCCTCAGACACTTAACACTTACTAGCTGTGTGACCTTGGGCAAGTCACTTAACCCCAATTGCCTCACCAAAAAAAAAAAGAATTTAAGGTGATTGGGAAAAAAGATCAAGTCAATAGTTATTTTATTCTATTTGACCTATAATTCAGTAAGTATATAAAAAGGCAAAGGCAAACAAAATAAAAGAACAGACCAATTAGGTACTTTCATTCTGAGACAGTCTATTATGTCTATGACAATGTGATTGAGATAAAGGCAACTAGGTGGTATAGGGTGCTGGACTTGGATTCAGGAAGACCTGGGTTCAAGTCTAATCTTGCATACTTACTAGCTGTGTGATCCTGGGCAAGTTACAACCTTTATTTGTTTTAGTTTTCTCATGTGTAAAAAGAGAGTAATAATAGCACCTACCACCTAGGATTGTTGTAAGGATCAAATAAGATAATAACTGTATAGCACTTAGTGTAGTGTTTGCCACATAGTAAGTGCTATATAAATGTTAGTGATGAATAGGTCCCTGAGGGTAAAATTACTTCCCTACCCTAAACAAGAAGGACAGAGAAATAAAGGGAAGAAGGAGAGAGGAAGGACTGAAGAAGAAAATCCTACCTGCGAGCTAGCTTATTAGATGAAAATAAAAGTGGTCTGTGAGGATTTTTTACATTTCCATCTATGCCCCCTTTCTGTTAGGGAGATGGTAGAAGAAGCATATAGACCACTGTCTATCATCTCAATACTTAACGGTGGTTGAATTAAAATTAAAGGTCTAATCCTTTGACTCCTGGTTCTGATTTATAGTCCTTAGACAGCTGTTTGTTTGGGGGCTGAAAAAAAAATTTCATCTAACTTAAGTCTGTGTCTTCAAAAGCCATTTCAAGACTTTTCCATTTCCGTCCACCTATCTCTCCTCTCCCTCCTCCTCCCAAAGAGACCCCCAGAGGCTGTGGCAATAAGCTTCCCCTCAATTCCTACCATGGTCACTGATTGGCATTTTTTAAACCAAATGGAAAGAATAAAAAGAATGTGAAGCCTGCATTGACCTGAACCTCAGCTAATACTGTTCCATAGTCCTTCCTTTATTGTGCAATTCTGTCAGCAACCTTTCTAGTCTTTCTGTAGCAATAAACATTTACTGAAGGATTACTTTGCAGGACACTGTATTAGGCTCGTAGGAGGGATAGAACATTGTGGTAATTGTCCTTAAGAACTTTTCAACCTACTTGGGGGCAATAAGGCATAGACAATAATGGCTCAAACACAAAGCTGACTATGATGAAGGACAGGAAAACTACAACTCTATTGTGATGGTGGGGTTCACCTTTATATAACAGTTTATAATATTTTTCTCTTGACTACTGAATGAAGTCAGTAAATACACACACACATATATTTACTGACTTTATTTAGTAGTCAAGAGAAAAATATTTTTATATAATATATATATATATATATTACTACCCAAATTTTACAAATAAGACAACTGAAATGCAGAGTGACTCTTTTGTTATATAACTAATAAGAATCTGAAGCAGTTTTTTATTTACTTGTTATTCTAAACTTGGAAAATACCAAAACCATGAACATTTTCATATTAAAAGAATACACCCTGCAATGGTATCACTGAGTCAAAGAGTTTGTATAATTTAATGACTTTTGGGGTATAGAAAAAAAGTCCTTTTCAGAATTTGGGACAAATTAATACCTCCATCAATGCCTATTCTTTGACATTCTTTACAGCAATAGTCTTTTTAAAAAGTCTTTTCAGACATGGGGACAGAAATAAAGTCACAAAATCAAGAAAGCCTGTGAGCATGTTCACTGAAAAGTGCATTTTGATTGCAGTTGAGGATGGATATAGGGAGGTTGTGGGGGAAAGAGTTGGAAAGTGGGATGGGGGCCAAATTGTGAAATCTTACATACCATTCTTTTTTTTCATTAATAAAGTATTTTATTTTTTCCCCGTTACATGTAAAGATAGTTCTCAACTTTTGTTTATACAGGCTTTCCAATTTCAGATTTTCTCCCTCCCTCCCTCCCCTCCCTGCCCCCTCCCCTAGACAGTAGGTAATCTGATATAGGTTATATATATACACACAAAAAAAATATACACATATATACATATATGTATATATATGTATGTATATGTACACATAATAACATTAATCCTATTTTTGCATTAGTTATGTTATAAGAGAAAAATCAGAGCAATGATGAAAAACCTCAAAATAGAAAAAACAACAGCACCAAAAACAAAAGAAATAGTATGGTTCATTCAACATCTATACTCCGCAGTTCTTTTTTTTTTTTCTTGGATTTGGAGATCCTCTTCTATCACGAGTTCCCTGGAACTCTTCTGTACAATTGCATTGGTGAGAAGAATACAGTCCATCACAGCAGATCAACACACAATGCTGATGACACTGTGTACAATGTTCTTCTTTTTCTGCTCATCTCACTCATCATCAGCCCACACAAGACCCTCCAGGTTTCTCTGAACTCATCCTGCTCATCGTTTCTTACAGCACAATAGTATTCCATTGTATCCATATACCACAACTTGTCCAGCCATTCCCCAAATGATGGGCATCCCCTCAACTTCCAATTCCTTGCCACCACATAAAGAGCAGCTATAAATATTTTTGTACATGTGGGTCCCTTTCCCTTTTCCATGATTTCTTTGGGAAAAAGACCCAAAAGTGGTATTGCTGGGTCAAAGGGTATGGACAGCTTTATTACCCTTTGGGCATAATTCCAAATTGCTCTCCAGAATGGTTGGATCAGTTCACAGCTCCACCAACAATGGATTAGTGTTCCAATTTTCCCACGGCTTCTCCAACATTTATTATTTTCCTTTTGTGTCATTTTAGCCAATCTGATAGGTATCAGGTGGTACCTCAGAGTTGTTTTAATTTGCATTTCTCTAATCAATAGTGATTTAGAGCATTTTTTCATATGGGAATAGATAGCTTTGGTTTCTTCATCTGAAAACTGCCTGTTCATATCCTTTGACCATTTCTCAATTGGGGAATGACTTGGATTCTTATAAATTTGATTTAGTTCCCTATATATTTTAGAGATGAGGCCTTTATCAGAAGTACTGGCCACAAAAATTGTTTCCCAGCTTTCTGCCTCCCTTCTAATTTTGGATGCATTGCTTCTGTTTGTACAATTTTTTTTAAATTTAATGTAATCAAAATCATCCATTTTGCATTTTATATTATGCTCTATCTCTTGTTTGGTCATAAACTGTTTTCCTTTCCAAAGATCTAAAAGGTAGACTACTCCTTTGTCTCCTAATTTACCTATGGTATCACCTCTTATGTCTAAATCATGTATCCATTTTGACCTTATTTTAGTATAAGGTGTAAGATGTTGGTCTATGCCTAATTTCTGCCCTACTATCTTCCAGTTTTCCCAGCAGTTTTTGTCAAATACTGATTTCCTATCCCAGAAGCTGGAGTCTTTGGGTTTATCAAACACTACATTACTAGTGTAATTTACTACTGCTTTTCCTGTGCCTAGCCTATTCCATTGATCTACCACTCTATTTCTTAGCCAGTACCAGATAGTTTTGATGACTGCCACTTTATAGTAAAGCTCCAGGTTTGGTACCGCTAACCCACCTTCCTGTGCATTTTTTTCATTATTTCCCTGGATATTCTTGATTTTTTGTTTTTCCAGATGAATTTTGTTATTATTTTTTCTAGCTCTATCAAATAATTTTTAGGTAGTCTGATTGGTATGGCACTGAATAAGTAAATTAATTTAGGCAGTATTGTCATTTTTACTATAGTAGCTCTGCCTATCCATGAGCAATTGATATCTTTCCAATTACTTAGATCTGATTTGATTTGTGTGAAAAGTGTTTAGTAGTTGTGTTCATAGAGTTCCTGGGTTTGTCTTGGCAAGTAGACTCCCAAGTATTTTATATTATCTACCATTACTTTAAATGGAATTTCTCTTTCTATCTCTTGCTGCTGGACTTTGTTGGTCATGTATAGAAATGCTGATGATTTATGAGGATTTATTTTATATCCTGCTACTTTGCTAAAGTTGTTAATTGTTTCAAGTAATTTTTTGTTGATTCTCTAGGATTCTTTAAGTATAACATCATATCATCTGCAAAGAGTGATAGTTTTGTTTCTTCCTTGCCTATTCTATTTCCTTTAATTCCTTTCTCTTCTCTGATTGCTAAAGCTAACATTTCTAGTACAATATTAAATAATAGGGGTGATAATGGACATCCCTGTTTCACCCCTGATCTTATTGGGAAGGCCTCTAATTTATCTCCTTGCATATAATACTTGCTGATGGCTTTAGGTAGATACTGTTTATTATTTTAAGGAAAGCTCCACCTATTCCTAAACTTTCTAGTGTTTTTATTAGGAATGGGTGTTGTATTTTGTCCAAAGATTTCTCTGCATCTATTGAGATAGTCATATGATTTTGGTTGTTTTTCTTGTTGATGTGGTTAATTATGTAAATAGTTTTCCTAATGTTGAACCAGCCCTGCATTCCTGGTATAAATCCCACCTGGTCATAGTGTATTATCCTGGTGATCACTTGCTGTAATCTCCTTGCTAATATCTTATTTAAGATTTTAGCATCAATATTCATTAGGGAAATTGGTCTATAATTTTCTTTCTCTGTTTTTGCTTTGCCTGGTTTTGGTATCACCACCATATTTGTGTCATAAAACGAATTTGGTAGAACTCCTTCTTCACCTATTTTCCCAAATAATTTGTATAATATTGGAATTAATTGTTCTTTAAATGTTTGGCAAAATTCACCCGTAAACCCATCTGGCCCTGGGGATTTTTTCTTAGGGAGTTCATTAATGGCTTGTTCAATTTCTTTTTCTAATATGGCTTAATTTAAGGATTTTATTTCCTCTTCAGTTAATCTGGGCAGTTTGTATTTTTGTAAATATTCATCCATTTCATTTAGATTGTCAAATCTATTGGCATATAGTTGGGCAAAATAATTCCTAATTATTGATTTCATTTCCACTTCATTGGTGGTAACATCACCCTTTTCATTTTTGATACTGGTACTTTGGTTTTCTTCTCTCTTTTTTTAATCAAATTAACCAATATTTTATCTATTTTATTGGTTTTTTCATAAAACCGGCTCTTAGTTTTATTGATTAATTCTTTAGGTTTTTTTTGCTTTCAATCTTATTAATTTCTCCTTTAATTTTCAGGATCTCCAGTTTAGTATCTAATTGGGGGTTTCTAATTTGTTCTTTTTCTAGCTTTTTAATTTGCATGCCCAATTCATTAATCTCCTCTTTCTCTTTTTTATTCATGAAAGCATTTAGAGCTATAAATTTTCCCCTAAGCACTGCTTTGGCTGCATTCCATAGATTTTGGTATGTTGTATCATTATTGTCATTCTCTTGGATATATTTATTGATCATTTCTATGATTTGTTGTTTGGCCTATTCATTCTTTAGAATGATATTATTTAGTTTCCAATTGATTTTCATTCTACTTTTCCCTGGCTCTTTCTTACATGTAATTTTTATTGCATCATGATCTGAGAAGGATGCATTTACTATTTCTGCCTTTCTACATTTGACTATGATGTTTTTATGCCCTAATACACTTACATATCATTCTGAGGAATTTGGACTTATTTTGTTGATAATGGGGAGCCACTAAAAGTGTTTTTGTGCAGGATAATAACAAACTTTTACAAGATAAACTGATCATGCTTTTGAAAGATTAACCTGGGTGGCAGCTAGGTGGCCCAGTGGATAAAGCATTGGCCCTGGATTAAGGAGGACCTGAATTCAAATCCAGCCTCAGACACTTGACACTTCCTAGCTGTGTGACCCTGGGCAAGTCACTTAACACTCATTCCCAAACCAAACCAAAACAGAAAACAAAACAGAACAAAAGATTAATCTGGCAGCAAATGTGAAGCTTGATTAGGGCAGGGAAAAGAGATTGGAGACAAAAGACAATAAGATCATAGACATAGAATTGGAAGGGAACTTAGTGGTTGTTCAATCTGATCTCCTTATTTTACAGATGTGGAATCTGAGGCACAAAGAGACTGATACATGCCAGGGGTGACACAAGTTATAAATGACAGAGCTGGGATTTGAATGTAGGTTATCTGACCAAACCCAGCATTCTTTCCACTATAATATGCTGCCTCTCAGGTGGGAAGCTTTTTGTAATTATGTAAGTATTCCATAGTGGAGGACAAAAAGGGGAAAAATAATTTTAGGAACAAGTATTGAACTCAAGATGGTTCAGGATTTGGAAGGAAAGGTATTTCAATTGCAAGTAATTCATATTCATGCTCTATATATCCAAGATTCTCCTCTTTTCTGCAAGTCATCTTTCCTCGGATATCTTTTTTTTTCTTTTTGGCAAGGCAAATGGGGGTTAAGTGACTTGCCCAGGGTCACACAGCTAGTGTCAAGTGTCTGAGGCTGGATTTGAACTCAGGTCCCCCTGAATCCAGGGCCAGTGCTTTATCCACTGTGTCACTTAGCTGCCCCTATCCTCAGATATCTTATACCAATCTCTTCTTTGTTATCATCACATTCTGCCTTGTATCACAGTTACTTTTGAATATGCTTTATCCCTGCTACCATATTGAATTGCAATATCCTCAAAGACAAGAATTTTAAGGGATCATGTTTTTATGACAGCAAAGAGAAGTCAGACCTATTTGTTTTTTGCTTTGCCTTTAATTTTTTTCTACTAAAGATAGAACTAGAGTATTTTGTAGGGAATTGGTACCTAATATGAATAATGGGATTAGAAGAGAGCACTTAACAGGACTTGATGAATTCCATTAACCTGATTCATATGAACTGATTCCTGGGATGATACATGAACTTGTGGCTGTGATTGTTGAATCACTGCCAGTAATTAAAAAAAAAACTGAAACATATGAGAAGTAACACAGTGTTGCAGAAGGGCAAAGGTTATACTGATTTTCAAAAAGTGGAAGATAATAGTATCATAAACCAACACCAGTATGCTTGCCTTAAATTCCAAGCAAAGTAATGGAACACATTATTAAAAAAAATGGTTAGTAACATTTAGAAAAGCAAGAAGTGATCATGAAGAACCAGCGTATCTTCAGTAGTATTAGGCAATGTTTGAATACACGTTATTTTTTTAGGGTTACTAAACTGATGGATTATTGGAGTTATGTAAATATAGTTTGCTAGATGTGGTAAAGTGATTGACAAAATGTGTTATTCTTTTGTAAAAATGGAGAGGTGTGTATTAGACAATAACATAATATGAAAATGAATTGAATGGCTGTAATAAAAAAAAAGCCAATGTTACTTTGCAAAGAAGGCCTCCAATGGAATTCACCCAGGTTTCTGTTGTGTTTTAAAATATATTTTTAAAACAAGAAGATGGATCAAGGTATAGGTGACAAACTTTTTAAAAAAAGACACTTTTAAAAATTCTGAATTTAACATAAAAAGAGAATATTTGCATACACATTTGTATATACACAGAAGAGGACAAAAAATATTGTATATGATTATGTGCTTCTGGATGCTTTTTTATGCATTTCTGAGGTGGATGGCATCCCTTTAGCTTTTCTTTGGAAACAGTGATGATGGTGAAGATGAAAATTTTCATAGAGATCTTTATGATTTACAAAGAGCTTTTACAGATATCTCATGTGATCCTCAAAATAACCCTGTTAGATAAAAAACAAACTATTATAATCCTTATTGTACAGAGGAAGAAACAAAGAAATTTAAGGGACTTAAACAAAATTACATCAAGGTAATAAGGATCTTAGGCTGGATTTGAATTTCAGATCTTAACTCCAAGTCTAACACTCTGCTCAACCTTCAGTCTCTTACAAACTTCAGGAGAAAGTATGTGAGAGCTGGGTGGTCTGCTTTCTATTAAGACCATTACCTACCTTAGCAGGAAGTCCCATAGGTACCATTCTTACTAAAATGGAAGATGATATAAAGATGACACTTTAGAAGATAAACTCAGAATACAAAAAAAAATCTCACTTGCTGAAAACATTGGACCAGGTCTAATAAGCTGAAATTTTATAAGGGTTATTAATAAGTCTTACATGTAGGCTGAAAAATGGCTCCAGTCAATTTGGGAAAGGCATGATTATATAGTAGGAATTTTTCTAAGATATGAGTTTTTAAAATTTTATTGCATTGTTTGAACCTAGACTTGCAAGGCTGAGAAATCAAATCTGTTGCTTACAGATCAGATTTACTCAATGGTTACCTCAGAACTTACTGGAAATCTTTTCAGATTAAACAATCCATGTGTCTTGTCTGGAAACTCCCTCCATCTGGGCTGCTGTTTCCTTATTCCTCTATTTGAATACTATATAATGCATAACTTACTGACACTCTAGGAAGTGGGCTACCCCCTTTCCCTGCTCTCCCTTCTGCTGGACAACTTAATAAACTTCTTGTTAAGTTATTTTGGTTCTGGGTTTTGTTCTCTGTCACATTATTAAACATAAGTTGACAGGGTAATATAGCTAGCAGAAAAAAAAAAGCTATTGCAAACTTGAACCTCATTATAAGAAACATAAATTTCATAAATAAAGAGGCAATAAAACTTATGTATAATCCCCTCTATCCCTGTTCATTATGTCACATTAGGAGAATTACTTTCATTTCAGTACCATAGATGGAGTAAGAACATTAATAAGATGTCAAATGTCCAGAGGAGGACAACCAGGATGAGTAATGAGTAAGGTCTTTGACTTTTCACCATATGTGAATTAAATGAGTCTACTACATGTATTTAGCTTGGAAGTCAAAGGAGAATGTAGTAAGTTCAAATATTTGAGTATGAGGGCCATGTTATGATAGAGCGATTCAATTTCTTTTGTTTGGCTCAAGATGGTAAAAACAGGAGCAATGGGGAGTAGCTGAAAAAAAAAAGCCAATTTAGACTTGATGCCAGGAAAAATTTAGAGTTATAAAACTATTATTTAATAATGTAATGTAATATCTTAGGAGTTAGTGAGTTCTCCTTCTTTAGAGGTCTTCAAGAAGAGATTGGATGACCATTTTTCATGTTATAGTGGGTATTCATTTTAAGTATGAGTTGTACCAGATGGTTGCTGATGACCTTTCCAATTCCAAAATTCTTTATGACTATGCAATTTTTCGATCTTGTATTCTTATTGCTAATATAATTTTCTACTCAAAGTATATGCTTAGAAAGTCCTTTTGAAAGAAAGTGCTTTTGGATGTTTCTTGTGTTCTATATCCTTCTGGAGGGTTTCTCAGTAAGTAGATAGTTCACAAGTTATATATGAACATTTTTTTCATATGATATGAATAGCTAGAAGGAAAATTATAGTGAAGAAGAAATGCATTTAAATAATCTGTCCTACTTCCTTTTAAGTCTCCTCCAAACAATCTGATAATTTGGCTGGAAAAGTCCTTCCTCCAGACTCTTGATCATACTCCCTTGAAATGACCCAGTCTCCACACTAAGCAGATAAAAATAACATTATTCCCCCCAATGCCCTGTATTCTATCTGTCAGTTTAGTCAACAAGCACTTAGTAAAGCACCTATTTTATGACAGGCACTGTGCTAAGTTCTGACCTGAAGTTACTGGCTAAAAAGTGACAAAAGTTTAAAATTCATTTTTGTGAATACAGTAGGAGAGATGTTTATCAAAAGATAACTAGAGGGGCAGCTAGGTGGCAGTGCATAAAGCACTGGTCCTGGATTCAGGAGGACCTGAGTTCAAATCTGGCCTCAGACACTTTACACTTACTAGCTGTGTGACCCTGGGCAAGTCACTTAACCCTCACTGCCCTGAAAAAAAGAAGATAAGTAGAAAGGGCAATGGATTTAAATACATTAGATTCATTAAAATTAGATCTGCATATGTTTTCTGCATGAAGAACTTACTAGCTATGACTTTGGATAAGTCATTTAAACTCTCTAAACCATTATTTCCTTACCCATAAAATGAAGAATAATGTCTTCATTATCTATCTCAGAGGATTGTTGAACAGAGAAAATGAGATAATATATGTAAAGTCTTTCATAAAACTAAGATTATTAAAAAAACTTAGAATATTGCCATAAATATTTCTATATAACAATAATGAAATCTAGAAGAGAAATAATAAAGGGAAATCAAATTCAAAAAAGCTATGAAACACATAAAATATCTGGGACTAATATGCAAAACATACATATATACATACAATTACCAAGCATTTATGAGAAACAATGAAGGAATTAAATAATTAAAAGAAATATTCATTCATTATATTTGAGTCACACCAATGTAAATTAGCTTTCTTGGGCAAGCTTTCAGTGACTCCAGAAGAAAGGTAGTTTGCTCTTGTTATAAAGGCATTAAACAGTATTTGGGACTGGTTGGTAGGAAACCTTACAGTCCATGGAGTTTTCTGGAGGTCTAGGGCTTAGGAAGGAAAAAACAAACAAATAAACAAAACAAAAATCAGTAGCTACTGAGGGAAGGAGGGTGAAGTAACTGAGAGGGAACAGAATGAAGATATGGAATGTGCAAAATAGTCAGAAGCTTCATTTATCCTCACCACTCCTAGGCGGAGGCAGCAGCAGCAGCAATGGCTCAACCAAGAAATGAACCCTAGTTGTAAGTTATAGGTGTATAGAATAAATGCTCTCTTCCCTTCCTACTTTTTTTACTTTTCCCACCTCAAGCCACAAATTCCTTCAGACGGAGTTTTATACTAACAGTGTCCTATTTCCCTATTTATGCTACCTCCTCAATGTGACAAAATGATTTCTTTAGATAAAGAATTGTTCTTACTGTTGCTCATGTATGTCTCTACCCATGATCAGAATGTAAAGAATGGGAGATAAGGAAGCTTTGAAGAGGTTTTTTGTTTTAAGTAATATATTAGCTAGTACTCTACATTTTGGAGTTACGGTCAAAGAGGCCACCTAGTGGTATCATGAGCTAATTTTATTATAATTTTTATAATCCTTTAGGTTCTCTAATTTGCTGAGAGACAGACAGAAAGACAGAGGGAGACAGAGACAGAGAAAGACAGAGAGACAGAAACAGAGAGATGGAGACAGAGAGAGAGAGAGGGAGAAATAGACAGAGACAGAGAGACAGAGACAGAGAGAGAAGGAGAGAGAGGGAGAGACACAGAGACATGGAGACAGAGACAGACAAAGACAGAGACAGAGATAGAAACATACAGAGAGACACACAGGGAAAGGGACAGGGAAAGAGAGACAGAGAGACACAGAAAGACAGAGACAGACAGAGAGAGAGAGAGAGAGAGAGAGAGAGAGAGAGAGAGAGAGAGAGAGAGAGAAAGGATTCTCTATTTCTCTATGAATTTTGGCCATTTTCTTCCCTGGTGACTAAAGAAGCCTCTATTTCCATTATTATTATAACTCTGGGTAGAGCCAAAATAAGAAAGTCTCCATTTCAAGCTATAGGTAAGTCCCCTCTTTCTCCCTGACACAAGCAGAATCGAGGTGAGGTGGATTAGGAGGGACTAGAGGAGAAAGTCCCACTACCTAGCTCGTCCTGTATGTAGAGATAGAAATGGTTTATGTGAATTTCCATAAAGGAAGAGGGGAATAAGAAGCCACTCTCCAGCTTTCCACAGTGACATCTAGAGATTAATAATAAAACAGCAAATGCTGACAGTTCCAAAATTAATTTATGGGTTGAGTGCTGTATCAATCAAAATACCAAAGGGCTACTCTATAAAACTAAACAAAAATTAAATTCATTTGGAGGGGAAAAAAGGTCCAGAATTTCAGGGGTAATTTGGAGGGAGGGAAGACATAAGTCAGATTGAAGTATAATTTTATTTGTTAGTTCCTCTTTCTAAAATTATTTTGTCTATTTTCTTTCACAACTTGACTAATGTGAAGATGTTTTGCATGACTGCACACATATGACTTATATTGAATTGCTTGATTTCTTAGGGAGGGTTGAGGAGGGAGGGAGGAAGAAATTTTGGAACAAAAAGTTTTTAAAAATCAATGTGAAAAAAATTTGGTTCTTTTACATGTAACTTGGAGAAAACTCTAAATAAAAAAGAAATGATGAGCAGGATGCTATCAGAAGGATGTATGAAAAAATGCAAACCATCAACAGGAAAGAACTGATGGTATCTGAATACAGATTGAAATATAATTTTATTTGTTAGTTCCTGTTTCTAATTTGTTTTCTTTCACAACTTTGACAAGATAGAGCATTGAACTAAATCCAAGTAGATAAAATTCAGTGGAAACCTATGTAACACCTTCCACTAGAGTTCCGAAATATAAATATAAATAAAGATATAAATGTAGATAGATGTAGATATATATTACATACCTACATTTACATCTATCTATCAACTCTACCTAGGATAGGGAATCCATGGTTAGACAATTTGTTAAAAAAAAAAAAATCTGGGATTGTCAGTAGACTGCAAGTTCAATATGAGTCAACATTATGATATGGCCAATAGCTTAAAGACATTAATGTGATCTTGGGCTCCATTGAAAGGCATAACTTTCAGAAATAAAGTAATAGATCCTGCATACTTTACTATAACTGGTTAAAATTTCTTTGTAAAAATTACATATTTCTACTTTGAAATAAATAAAAAAGGCATGTCTACTGGGATTTCTTCCTTAGCCAAAGTTTAGAAGAAAACAGAAAAATAATATGTTTCACCTGGCTACCTAATAGTACAGCCAAATTTCCTGGTTTGAAATATTTTCTCCTCTTCTCTGGATTGAATGGGGCATAAAAAAGCCTCTGCAGTCCTCCAAAAAGGTTATTTTCTACCATTTTGTGGCTTGAGAGATCTTTAAATAAAGCGATGAATTATACACTTGGTATCAAGATGCTTAATTAATTAATGTGTGCTGAGTGTTTGAGAGTCTCAGAGGATTGCTGCAACAAAAAAATGTAAAAGGGTCTTGTAATCAGAATTGACCCTTTATTTAGGTAGATTTGGTGGTTGCTGATACAGTGAGATTTCAAGACTGGCCAAAAGTCTTTTGCTTAAAAATATGCCTGTCACCTGTCTGCATAATGCATGAAATGCTCATTATTCTAGTCCATTCAAGAAGATCCCTGTTAATATGTAAATATGTTACCTGGAATGGACAACACATTAACCTTATCCAAAAGCACTTTATCATTTCAATTAACCTTAGGGCCCTGAAAGAATACAAAATATGACATAAATTTTCATGGGGAGAAAATATTGAGAAAAGCCTCAAAACTGGGACACTGCCACAAGTGGGATAAACCTTAGCAGTATATCAAAGTAGCCCATCTTGAGCTGCTTATGGGGCAAATGACTGTCCTAGTCGCAGTGGATAATTTCTGGCCTTGCCAAAGGTTCACAAAGTGGAAAATGGGAAAAGTATTGAAGATGTCTCATCTGCTGTAAAATTTTTCTAAGGATTGATTTGATTGATAATATTTCTTCCAAGTCTGCAACACTTCTTAAAAGAACAGGGAATCTGGCTGAGTATTAATCACAGTCAAAGCTGAAAATAGCACAAAGCAGCAGGGGCTCTACCCCAGATGCTGACAAAACTCCAAGCTTCAGCCCCCAAGATTCCAGAAGAAAGCATGCTTCTCATGCTGTTTTGTCCCAGTGGAGAACACTCAATCAACCTGTTCTCTCTGTAGCTTTCTCACCTTGCCCTCAAGATATCACTCCTCAGAGTCCTGTGTCTTTCAATCTCCTCTGCTCTTCCCCCTTCCCATCAGCTGTTGATCTCGAGATATGTTCCATGTTGGATGCCCAGAATCAGCTGGATTGGTATTAGAGTACTAGTTGCCCTGGATGCAGTTGCTCTTCTTCTCTTACACTGCTTTCCTGTAAGAAATTCACCATTACCTTATCCTTAGGTAGTCTCCATTTCTCTTGTGCTGTCTGGAATCCTGGTGTGTGTGTGTGTGTGTTTCTTTTTCTTATTTTTCTTCTGTGTCTCTGTGTCTCTGTCTCTCATTCTGTGTCTCTGTCTCTGTGTCTCTGTCTCTCTCTCCAGTGATAAAATTATTAGATTCAGAGTCAGAAACCAAAGATCAAGCCACTTATTGTGTGGCCTCACTTCTCCTTTCTCTGGCTCATTGTTTTCTCTCTGATAAATGAGGAGATGGACTTGATGACCCTAAATCCCAAACCTCTTCCTCTAATATTCCTCCCAATCTCTGTTCTTCACTGAAACCTATCTCCATCAGGAAGATACCACATCTCTTCCATTTCTAAATCTCATTGCGACTTCACTCACACAATTTGGCACACAAAGCCTGGAGGCATTTCCCCACTACCACATTCAGACAATTCCTTGGTTCCTATCCCTTAATAATCACCCCTCTTCCTTTAAAGTTCACTCCGCCCTTGTTGTCATCTGTGGAATTCAATATCTGACTTCAACCTTTTCCACCCTCAAACCTACCCCTTCTAATCCCTTGTCATTTCCAGTCTTAATCAACTCAACTCCCACAAACTTTTTGTCTTATCTATTTTGACTGTGCATGGGCATAATGCTACCTTATACACACCACCATCCCCCAGCAGAATTTTCTCCAGGTGTTAGAATTTCAAGTTATAGATTTAAAAATACCTTTTTTACTTCTCTCCTTAAAGTCTCAAATAAGGACCCCCAAGCCAGACAAGAGTAGGGGCACTCCTCCCCTTTTCTATGAATAAACTGGAATTTACTTTTGCATGACCTGTCCCATTTACTACCTCATGGGAGAGAGGAACAATCCTTAAACTCTGTTGGCTTAGCTTTAAGGAATTATTATGACACAGCTGAAATGTTTCTATTTGAAAGGCTGCCCTCACTGCTTGCAGAGGCTACTTTTCAATGGAAGGCTTTATTTTTAGAAAGGCAAAATGCAGGCTTTTCTATAAATAAATCTTTAAATTTCCCATCACCTCAAAGCACCTTGGGTACACACAGACCCATTGATGCACTGCACATCTTGTATTTATAAGGTCTGTCTCAACCATTTGTATACTGGTATGAGGCACTGAGACATTGTGTAGAAAAATTAGGTTACTTATAAAATATATTGAACTGTATGGAACTGAAATTCTAATTAAGGCATCAGAAAGATAAAGAATTGGATAATTCATATTTTAACTACTTACCCAGGAATAGAGATCAAATGGTCTTTTTATCGCATTTATCCTAATAAATATACCAGAATGGTGGTACAACAACAACAATAGTAATAATAATAGTAGCATTTATACAACACTTTAAATTTTTCAATGTGATTTACAAATACTACTGCATTTTATACTCACAAAAACCCTGAGAGGTAAGTGCTATTATTACCTCCATTTTATAAATGAGGAAACTGAGGTAGATGACTTACCCAGAGTCATGCAACTTGTAAGTGTCTGAGGCCAAATTTGAATGCAGGTCTTCCTAACTGTAGGTAGATTCAGCACTCCATGTACTGTGGTGCAATATATGGCCAATCAGGTGCTCATTTTCCAGTAGGTTACCCAGGTCTTTTGTTTATCCTTTTATATGCTGATCATTCCTTTTATTCAGACCACTACTCCTTTTAAGGAAAGGAAATACAGGAAAAGGAGAGGTGATTTTGTCATCATGAAGAGCTGTTGGGATGAACATCCCATCCAATAAATCAGATTACAACTGGTGTATGACTTAATAGATTGGTTGCCTGAGAAACAGAGAGATTAAGTGTCCTGGCAACAACAGCTAAGCAGATAGTATAAGACAAAGAATTGAAACCCAGATCTTCCTGAGTTCAAGTCAAATAATCTATCTACTATGCCACATTTCCTTTATGGGGCTTTAGAATGGGGGTGGGGGGAGTCAATTTAGCTATGCATTAGTAATAGTAATAAAAAGAGTAGGGCCATTAATACGGGAAATTGAAGAGTGGTGACAGTGGGGGTTGAAACTATTGGCTAAACTGACCTTTGGGGATTCTAATTATCTGGTCAGTCATTGTCTACTACCATTACAACAAGATAAAATCTTGTAATGACAAAACCATAGAACCATGGAACAACAGAGCAAGAAGAGAACTCACAAGTCATCTAGCTAAATCCCCTTTCCCAATGCATGAATCCCCATCCCCCCAACATTCCTACAACTTCAGAAGACAGGCCACCCATTCTCAGACTGCTCTAATTGTTAGGAAGTTAAATTAAGCCAAAATCTCTCTCTTCATAACTTCTACCTTCTGGTCCTGGCTCTGCTCCTTGCAGCTACAAGTCTTCATAAACTTCTGCTGAACATAGGCTCCCAAATATTTACACAGTTACCATTTGACCCTAGATCATCTCTGGGCAAAATAGCTACTTTAGGGACAGAGCCAAGATGGCAGAGGAAAAGCATTAAACGACAGATGTCCTGACACAAATACCCCCCCAAACAGCCATAAAACAACCTCAGGAGAAGCAAAACACACAAAAAGATGGTCTGAGATTATTTTTTCAGCCAAAAACAGCTATGCTGGGCTGCAATCGTGCTGACACACTTCCCAGGCTGGCTGCACTAGA
The DNA here is from genome assembly GCF_019393635.1 of Dromiciops gliroides. Taxonomy (NCBI): domain Eukaryota; kingdom Metazoa; phylum Chordata; class Mammalia; order Microbiotheria; family Microbiotheriidae; genus Dromiciops; species Dromiciops gliroides. The sequence goes on from NC_057862.1 coordinate 252,092,119, forward strand.
GAAACTTACCCCTGAGGCTCCAAATCAGCTGCAGCACCAGCGTCTTCTGGACTAAGCTTACAGTCAGGTGAGGGGGCTGAAGAGCTGGTGGGGTGGAAAATACAGGGGTATCCGCAGGACCCAAGGAGGAATTTGGCTATTCCACCCAAGAGGAAAACCAGGAAGATATTGTGAGTGGCAGGAGGCCCAGGTGGACAATGGGCACAGGCTCATCAGAGCTAAGAACCACAGCACACAAAATTTTGCTGGCTGGTTAATTAGCAAGTTGGCTTGAGTTTATCTTCAGGACCAGAGAACAGGCCAGGCAAGAGAAAAAATGCCCTCCCTCAAGCCAAAACACCTGGGACCCTCTGAAGCTTGGAATATAGCTTGGAAGTAGTACGAGGGAGTTAAAAGTCAAGTAAAAGATGGCAAGATGAGCAAGCAAAGAAAGTTGAGAATTATTGAAACTTTCTTTAGTGACAAGGAAGATCGAGGTGCACCCTCAGAAGAGTATAGCAACCTCAGGACACCTACATCCAAAGCTTCCAAGAAAAATATGAATTGGTCTCAGGCCATGGAATTACTCAAAAGGGATTTTGAAGAGAAAGTAGGAGAGATAAAAGGAAGATTTAGAGAGGTGGAGGAAAGAATGGAAAGAGAAGTGAGAGCAATGCAGGAGACTCATGAGAAAAAAGTCAACAGCTTGAAAAGACAAGTGGAAAAGGAGATACAAAAGCTCTCTGAAGAAAGTAATTGCCTAAGGATTAGGATTGAACAAATGGAAGCTAGTGACTTTATGAGAAACCAATACACAATAAAGCAAATCCAAATGAATAAAAAAAAAATAGAGAGAAACATGAAATATCTCCTTGGCAAAACAGCTGACTTGGAAAATAGTTCCAGGAGAGATAATTTGAAAATCATTGGACTACCTGAAAACCATGAAAAAAAATATGAGTTTAGACATCATTTTCCAAGAGATTGTCAGGGGAAATTGCCCTGATATTCTAGAAGCAGAAGGTAAAATAGAAATTAAAAGAATTCCAGAGTTCCCAGGTCAAGGAGAAAATATTTTAAGCAGCTACAAAAAAGGAATTCAATTTCTCTAGAGCTACAGTAAGGAAAAAGCAAGATCTAGCAGCATCTACATTAAAGAACCAAAGGGAATGGAATATGATATTCCAGAGGGCAAAGGAACTGGGACTACAGCCAAAAATCACCTACCCAGCAAAACTGCGTATAATCTTTCAGAGGAAAAAAATGGTACTTCAATGAAAAAGAGGACTTTCAGACATTTGTGATGAAAAGACATGAACTAAATAGAAAGTTTGACTTTTAATACAAGACCTAAAGAAACATAAAAAGGTATCAGGAAAAAGATATCATGAGGTATATTAAAAGATCAAAGTGTTTACATTCCTGCATGGGAAGATAATATTTCCAACTCATAAGAAGTTTCTCAGTATTAGGGTAGATGAAAGGAATACACTTAGAGGACACAGGTCTGAACTGAATATGAAGTGATGATATCTGTAAAGCATTTATTTTTTGTTTATCCTTGTTTTGGGGGGGCAGGCAGGGTGGGGTGGCTTATGTCTGGGGCTGGATTTGGGCTCAGGGCCTCCTGGGTCCAGGGCTGGTGCTTTGTCCACTGTGAGAACTAACTAACCCAGGATGGCATCTTTAAAATAAAGTTAAGGAGTAAGAGGAATGCACTGGCAGAAAGGGAAAGGGAGAGGTAGACTGGGGGAAAATAGCTCACATAAAAGAAACAAAAAAAAAGCTTATTCAGGGGAGGGAAAGAGAGGGAACGAGTGGGGGAGTGAGTGAACCTTACTATCCTTACTATAATCAGAATTGGCTCAAAGAGGGAAGAACATACATACTCAATTGGGTATAATATATTTTGCCCTGAGAGAAAGTGGGAGCAGATGGAGATAAGGTGGGGGGGGGAAGGGAAGAAAGGAAGGGCATATTGGGGGAGGCAGCAGTAAAAGAAAAACACTTTAGAGAAAAGTGAAGATGTTCTGCATAACTGCACAAATATGACTAATATTGAATTGTCTGATTTCATAGGGAAGGTTGAGAAGTAAGTAAGAAAATTTAGAACACAGAATTAGCTGAAAGATCTTAATCTCATCAGAGTTGGCTCATGGAGCAAATAACATAGACACTCAATTGGGAGGAGTAATCTATATAACCCTATAGGAAAGTAGGAGGGGAAGGGGATAAGAAGGGAAGGATGAAAGAAGGGAGGGCAGAGCAGGGGAGGGGGAAGTCACAAGCAAAACATTTTTTAGGAGGAATAGGGTTAAAATATAGAAAATAGAGTAAATATCATGGGAAGGGAATAGGATGGAGGGAAATAGTTATGATGATTGATTATAATGGCAAAATGTATGGTACCTACCTTACTGGGCTATTGTGAAGAAAATTCTTCGTCAAGTTTAAGGTACTATATAAAGGTTATGATGAACAGGATGCTATCAGAAAAACCTGGAAAGGCCTACATGAACTGAAGCAGAGTGAAATGTACTGTATACAAAAGAATAGCAATAGTGTAAGATGATCTGCTGGGAAGCATGTGGTTACTTTCAGCAATGCAATGATCCAATATAACTCTGAAAGACTTATGAAAATTGCAATCCATCTACAGAGAAAGAACTTATGGTATCTGAAAACAGATTGAAGCATGACTTTTTTTTTGATAGTTCCTTAATCTGAAGTCTTGTTTTTGTCTATTTTCTCTCATTACTTGGCTAATGTGGAGATATTTTCCATGACTACTCATGTATAACTTATAGTGAATTTCTTGAGTTCTTGGGGGTGGGGGTGGGAAGGGAGGGAGGAAGAGTATTTGGAACACATAGTTTTTAAAAATTGATGTCAAAATTTGTTTTTACATGTAATTTGGACATTAAAATTCTAAACAAAAATATAGCTACTTTAGTGAATTTTAATATTACATAGTTTGGGGTATATTCATCACCTAGGTTGGCCTCCTTCACTGTATATTTTTTCAATGTTGCTCAGGAAATCAGATTCTCCAAAATGAACACAATATTTTCTTATAGTATAATGAGCACAGAAAAGAGTGGAATATTGAAATATCCCTTGTTCTATATGCTATACTCTTGCTAATATAGCCTAAAATTATACTGTCTTTATACTTTTGCCTCTTGTTTAATCTCATGCTCCCCAATGACAAGTGTAGTGGCTGCATTATATATAGCCTAAACTCAAATCCTGCCCTCTGACACTTGCTACCTGTGTGACTTCTCCTAAGTCACCTTGCTTCTCTCTGACTCAGATGGGTTAAAGAGTGATGATAATAAAATGTTGAATGTGGGGTTTAATTTAAATAATATATAAAAACTTTAAGGAGCTATTATCAATGTCAGTTATTGTTATTTCAGAATGCCTATATTTTACATGACCTTCTATCTAGGTATATTTTCACCATTCTATACTTGTATTATTGACTTTTGAACCTAAATTCCTAATAGGAATTTAAGTTTATTAGTTTTTTGCTCATCTCAGGTAATCAACCTTCTGAGATTCCTCAGAGCTATCAGAGAAGTCAGGCAGCCAGAGCAGAAAGGAAGAAGGATATATCTCAAAAAGCTGAGAGATAGCAGGATGGTATGTATGAAAAACAAATTTCTTACTCGTCCACATCATCATGTTGCCAAGAGCCAACCCTGACTTAAAACAGAATGAGTGTCCATGGTTTCCTTTTTGAATTTCTTTTGTAAAAAGCAGAATTCTATATTTCTAGATGTGCCTTTCACAGGCTAGATGAGAGGAGTGTTTAAACAATTTCACACTAAGACAGCACTCAAATTTAAGAATTATTTACTGGAAAGGAAGATTTTCTCTAGTTAATCTCTAAAGTCAAATCCATGAGGCTTTTAATCTTCTGCTTTCTGAGCTGGAGGATCAGATGACACAGCTGTAGATAGCTTCAAAAGTGCCTCACCATATCTTACCCTCTATACACAAGGTCCCAGGGATCCTGAACACATCCATCCCAGGGGGTGGACTTTCTGGTTATTAGGACTTCCTGAAGAAAACAGGTCACTGAAAGCTATCATTTTCTTTCTTTCTTCTTCTTTTTTTGGAAACAAACATTTATTTTATTTTTTCCAGTTACATGTAAGGGTAGCTTTCAACATTCATTTTCATAAGATTTAGAGTCCCAAAATTTTCTCCCTCCCTCCCTTTCCTCCCCCTCCACAAGACAGCAACCAGGTTATATATGAACAGTCCACAAGTGCTCTTTTTATCAGTTCTTTCCATGGTGGTAGATAGTATGTTATATCATTAGTGCCTTGGGATTTTCTTGGATCACTGTATTGCTGAGAGTAGTTAAATTATTCACAATTGCTCATTGAACAATACTGCTGTCACTATGCACAATGTCCTCCCAGTTCTGCTCACTTCACTATAAATCAGTTCATATGAGTCTTTCCAGGTATTTCTGTGATCATCCTGTTTGTCATTTCCTATAGCACAATACCATTCCACCACAATCATATACCACAGTTTCCTCAGTCATTCCTCAATTGATGGACATTCCCCCAATTTCCAATTCTTAGCCACCACTAAGAGTTGATATAAACATTTTTGTACAATTTTCCCCCTTTTTTCTTTTTCACGATTGCTGTTCTTAACTGTTTCCCTCCATCCTATTACCTTCCCCATTAGGTTTACTCTATTATCCATCTTCTTACATCTTATCCCTCTTCAAAAGGGATTTGCTTTTGTCTGTCCCCTCCTCCAATCTGTCCTCCCTTCTTTTGCTGCTCCTTCTTTATTCCCTTCCCCTGCTATTTTTCTGCAGGGTTAGATTACTCCACCCAATTGAGTGTGTATGTTATTCCCTTCTTGAGCCAATTCTGATGAGTGTTAGGCTCATTTACTGCCCAGATTAAATAGATTAGTAGGCACAACTGGGTGTGTTTATTAATCTCTCCTTGGGGCAACTCTTATGAGTTCAAGGTCTTCATTTACTGCCCTGCTCCTCCCCCATCTCTTCCCTCACTCCATAAACCCTTTCCTTTTTCTTTCATGTAGGATTTCATCCCATGCTACCTCTGTCCTTCCCCCTCCCCCAGTGCATTCCCTTCACACCTCAATTTAACCCTAAAGATGTCATCATGGGGCAGCTAGGTGACACAGTGGACAAGGAATCTACCCTGGACCTAGGGGCTTTCCATCCAAAACAAGACAGTCACCCACTACTTAACCCCAGGTATGTCTGCCAACTCCAATTTTTTATGGTTCTCTAGGGTCTTCTATTTGAAAGTCAAATTTGCCATTCAGTTCAGGTCTTTTCATCATGAATACCTGAAAGTCCTCTTTTTCATTTAAGTCCCATTTTTTCTTCTGAAAAATTATGATCAGTTTTGCTTGGTAGGTGATTCTCGGTTATAATCCCAATTCCTTTGCCCTCTGGAATATCATATTCCAAGACCTCTGGTCCTTTAATGTAGAAGCTGCCAGATCTTGGGCTTTCCTGACTGGGACTCCACAGTACTTGAAATCATTTTTGGTAGCTTGCAATATTTTCTCCTTGACCTGAGAGCTCTGGAATTTGACTATAATTTTCCTAGTTTACCTTTTAGGATCTCTTTCCGGAGGTGATCAGTGGATTCTTTCAATTTCTATTTTACCTTCTGCTTCTAAAATATCATGGCACTTTTCCCTGACAATTTCTTGGAAGATGATGTCTAAGATCTTTCCTTGATCATGGTTTTCAGGTAGAGCAATAATTTTCAAATTGTCTCTCCTGGACCTATTTTCTAGATCAGCAGTTTTCCCCCGAAGATATTACACATTGCCCTCTATTTTTTATTCATTTGGATTCTCTTTATTGCATCTTGGTTTCTCATAAAGTCACTAGCTTCCATTTGTTCATTCCTAATTCTTAGGCAATTATTTTCATCAGAGAGCTTTTGTACCTCCTTTTCCATTTGGCTAATTTGACTTTTCAAGCTGTTGACTTTTTTTCATGTCTTTCCTGCATCACCCTCATTTCTCTTTCCATTTTTTCTATACCTCTCTAAGTTTATCTTCAAAGTCCTTTTGTTAGTGCCTCTATTTCCTGAGACCAATTTGTATTTTTCTTGGAAGCTTTAGATATAGGGGCCCTAACATTGACATCTTTCTCTGAGGGTGCATGTCGATCTTCCATGTCACTAAAGAAACTTTCTATGGTCCTCACCTTTCTCTGTCTACTCATCTCACCTTTCTTTTACTTGGCTTTTAGCTCCTTAAAGTGGGGCACTGTTTCCAGGCTGCACTATCCCAAGCTTCAGAAGTCCCAGGTGGCATGATTGAAGGAGGATCAGGTTCTTCACTCACCTGGCCTGTTCCCTGGTCCATAGATGACCCCATACCATCTTGCTAATCAACTGGCTTTGTGTGTTGTGGTTATTAGCTCTGATGAGCCTGTGACCCTCTCCCACCTGGGCCACTGCTACTCAAGCCTACCTCCTGGTTCTCAGCAGGGGTGAAAAACCCAAGTTCTGCCTCAGCACCAGCATAGTCTCTTTTAGTCTCCCCCCCTGCCAAGGGCTCAGTCCTCTCACCAAACTATGATCTTAATTCCAAATGACACTGATGCTTCAGGTGATTCAGAGGCTCTGGGGGGGGTCTCTTTTTCTCATGAGGCCTTCCTGGGACTGGATCTGTGTCAGGGTGACTGTGAGGTTGGGCTCCACTCCTTTCTCAGCACAGCAGTTCCCTCCTTCTGACCTTCCAAGCAGTTCTTGGTTGGAAGATGATTTTAGTACATTCTTCTGTGGGCTTTGCTGCTCCAGGAATTGTTCTATGGCATTATTTCTGAAAGCTCCTTTTTTCAAGGAGCTTTATCCATCTCTTGGGAAGCATCTCTGATTTATAGGGTATTGAAAGTAAGGGGACAAAAAGCTAGAGAGCCATCAGAAATATCCATGAAGATCCATATTTAGTAATATTAACGTAGTCAGTCCCAACATCTTTCCATGCTTAACTTCTTAGCATTTTTTTTAATGAATCACAGAACCTCATATTTGGAAGAGACTTTAGAGACGACCTTGTCAAGCCTCTACTAAGACAGATATCCTACAATACTGCAGACATATGGATGGCTATAGTCTCTGCTTGAGATTCTCCAATGAGAGGGAATCCACTACCTTCCAAAGGAAGCCATTGTATTTATGATAGTTCTATTTATTCAGAAGGGCATTATCTAATCTTTCTAAACTCCCTTGATGCCTATCACAGTATCTTGCACATAGTGGTACCTGTTTGTGGAAAGAGAGATGTTAGGAAGGGAGAGAGAACAAACACAGAGATAAAGGCTCAGATCAGTTGCAAACCAAAGCTTTGCTCTGGATAGCATTGAAACAAAGATCTAAGAGTAACACATGCTTTATGCTGTCATAAACTCAGAGTCAAATGAAATTTGAGTGCACCATCAAATGAATTCAGAAAAAAATATTGCTCCTCCAATTTGAAAACCTTTAATAGCTTGATAGCTCCTAGAGTATTGTGTTTTATAAACCTCACAGGAACAATGAAGTTAGAGCAGTTTCTAGAGTGTCAACATGACACAGCCCAATAGTGTTAGAAAGCAGACCTTCCTATTTTCTGCCTTTGAGAGTTATAGTGATATTATGCTTTACTACCTTAATAATATAGTAGGAATAATTTTGTTGACTTAGCATAACTAATTCTTTTGTTATAGACCTTCATTATTTACTGAGTTGTTATTAGTAAGATATTTTCTCTAAGTTGTTTATTTTCAAAGATAAGTACTTGTGTGATATGATGCAGTAAACACACATGTGTGTTCCTAAACAACTTACAAACGTATGTAGACCCTTTGATAAGACAGATCAACAATGAAAAAATATTGCAAATAACTTCAGCATGTAATGATTAATTTCATAATAAACTATTTTCAACCTGAAATAAGGAAGACTACCAGAGTAGCAAACATTAAAGTCTTTAATTGAGGCAAAGGAATTGCAATTCAGGGTACCACACAGCACCAAAGTACTAGAGTGCTCAATAGGACAGAGGCAACAGAGTTTAAATCTCAACAGGGAGGGAGTCTCAGGGAAGGCACAGCCTTATGAATTTGCTATATGAGTTGCTTTGCATAAAATCTTAAAGTCCATAGAGAAGGTGCTCGCTTTGGCAGCACATATACTAAAATTGGAACGATACAGAGAAGATTAGCATGGCCCCTGCGCAAGGATGACACGCAAATTCGTGAAGCGTTCCATATTTAAAAAAAAAAAAAGTCCATAGAGAAGATTGGGCGAGTGTGGGGAGTGGTGACATATAATCAGAACAGCAGGCTCCAGGTGCAGCACTGGGGAAACCAGTTTGGACCTGCTCCAATAATGGGGTCACTGGGGTCAGTCTCAAAATAAAACTGAAATACTAGAAATTTTAATTATGTGAACCATGTGGATGAACTGATACATTTAACTTCCTAAAGGGTAGTAGTTTTGATATCTTCTTGGTTATAGAGCAATCACAATGTAGGCAAGTCAAAAGAGAAATTTCCCCTTTTCTTCACACCTTACTGTCTTTGACATTGTTTGGAAAATAAACAATAGTCTCCAAGATATCCTTTGAAAATTAATATAATTGGACACTTACATTGTCAGGCATGGTTGATTCCTTGATTTATTTAGTTTAGCTGGAGTTCTTAGAAGGGAAGGGTCTATGGGAGAGAGGTGGGAATCCTTAGAAAGTAACCAGCAATAAAACATTTCCTGAAATATAAAGAAAATCACATTACAGAATAAAAAAGGAAATTAATAAATAATGAAAATAAAGATGATGACAAAAAGAATCCAGCAGTCTCTATTTGTTTTGCTGCAGTAGAAGGGTGTAGGCATTAAAATTAGCCTGGGGCACCCAGAGCAGAGCTGTCCCTCCCGCTCTGTTTCAGCTGTGGGGGGCCACTGAGCCTGGCTAAGCTGTGTGGATGAAAAACCCCGGGCCCTGAGCATGGCATGGCACGGCCCGTGCGCACAGTGGAGAGGTGCATGAAAAATCTCATGGATACCATAGTTTGCTTCGCCCAGCTCCCAGCTCCCTGCTCATGTGGCATGGGTCTCAGCCAGCCCTGGGGCGGCCAGCCTGAGTTTCACCTGAGAGAAGTAGTTAATAAAAAGACATGCAGGGAGATGTAAGGGGGTCGCTATGGTACAGTGAGGGAACTTAGACGGTAAGGGAGGTTGACAAAGTGAAGGGGGCTTTGAATTAGAAGAAAGGAGCAGAGAAGCAGGGGGCTTTTCAGTAAGGGGGGAAGCTAGAAGAAGGTTGGTTGGTACAGAGATGCTAGAGATGCTGGGGGTTCACAATGGTAGGGAGAAAGGGGCCTTTCAGTGAGGGGGACGCTAAAAGAAGGTCGTTTGGTACAGAGAACCTAAGGAGACACAGGGGCAAGAAAAACACACCTAGAAGGAGACATATAATTTTGCATTTCTTTACCTTTATCTTTTACATTTTACATTTATTTTTATAAATAAACCCTGCTTTGATTATTTTAAATAAAAGAGGCTGTTTGCTTATCAATTTGGGAGGAGCCCTGTAGGATTTTATAAAGGGCCCATATTATGTTAAAAGCAGTCAGATAGCCAGCCAAAAGTCCACAGATTAGGCCCACCAGGAGCAGTTAGTTAAAATATTTTTACATTTGAATGGCAACCGTGAAGGGATTTACGGCCCACTTATAATTTTTCATATAGATATAATTTTTCATAGAGCCCACAGTTATAAAATTTACATATTAGGATAAGTTAATTTTTTTTACAAGGGTCATATGATTTAGAGAAGGACCCTTAAAATCATTTAGTCTGAACCCTGCATTTTTCAAATGAAGATACCAAGGGACAGAGATCTAATGTGATTTGTCAGAGTTCATATAGGTATCAAGTAACAGAGATAGGATTCAAATAAATAAAGACCAAATGTACCATTGAGCACCACACCAAATGAATACCAGGTCTTAGATCTAAGCATTAAAAGAATGACATTGGCAAGGATATAAAGTCAAGATGTTTGAGTAGGAGAATGCAGACAGCAGTGAGCTCCCTCAACAAACTCCTCCAAACAGATCTTGAATATGCACAGTATTTCATCCTCATGGGGGAATACAAGAAAGAGTTATAGGGAGTCAATCAGCATAATAGGCATTTGTTAGTGTGGTACTGAACATTGGGAGAGAGATTAGATTAACATGCACACATATACATATATGTATATGTGTATGTGTATACATATATACGTAGACAGATATACAAGAGTTGACTGAGAATGAGGAATCAGATAGGTGTCAGCTAAGGTTTCCTTAAAATTCTAGTTTATCCTTCATTCCCAAAGAGGACCATGACATCAAGGTGATGTCATGACATGCAGTGAATTGGAATTAAGTCAAGGAGAGCTGTACAAGGTCAGCAACCTCACTCTCTCCTCTAAAGCAATCTAGGTTCAGTGGTGAGATATATATCAGGAAGACTGGAGGTGGCCCCAGGATATTTTAAGGCAATTAAGGTTAAATTACTTGCCCAGGGTCACAAACCTACTAAGTGTCTGAGGTGAGATTTGAATTTAGGTCCTCCCAACTTCAGGGCCAATACTTTGTCCTTAAAATCAACATTGTCCAAAAGTAGAATTGTTGACTCATGAAATAAGAGTTTCCCTAACTCTGTGATAAGTTATAGGTGTAGAGAGGATTCCCCTCTCAAGTGTGAGACTTTTATCTGACTTTTGAGTCATTTCAAACTCTAAGAGTCTAAGATTTTAATTTCCTCAATTTCTTTTTTTCTACTTAGGCTTATACATTTTGTGTGGAGAAGAATTATATTACTTGCATAATAAGGCCTATTCCTCACCTATTGTTAAAAATGTTGAGCTATTCTTAGGAGAGTTACAATCCCTACCTTTTCCCTCCTGCATCCTGTACCCCCATGTTTGCTACTGTAGTGTAAAATAACAATGTTATTTACAATTTTTCCTTGGGGAGAAAGGAAGATAGTGACAACCCTTTTGAAATGATTTTCTGAGAAACATGAGGAGACTGGCAAAATCAGGCTAGGGTGGGCATACAAGTATGACTTTCATTCCACAAACATTATAAAAAGCATTGTGCTAGACTTTTGGTAGATACAATAAAATATACTATACTCTCCTTGCTTTCATGGAGCTCATTTAATAAAGGAGATAATGGGATCATAGGTTTTCTGATATAAGAGACCTTAGAGGTTATTGAGTTCAACCTGATCATCTTATAGATGAGGAAACTGAGATATAATTCAATATACTAAGAGTTAAAATTAATAATACAAAATACTAAGAACTGGACATAGTGAGTACATCACAAGTAAAATAATATACTATGCAAATAAGTATAAGAATGGGTTCCCGTACTCCCAATTAATGTAATCGTAACTTGACTGTAAACGTGTTCACATATGGTAAACAAGAGGTTTTATACTCTGTGAATGTCTCTATTGGTAGAAATAGTGTGTCTTCCTCAGTTGGCAGGATACATTATTCAAGTCCTGGGGCCTTCTCCCCCATCTCCATCATTCCTTCCCTTTTACTGCTGAGTTAAATCATTCAAGTCTAAGAGCATATTACTCTCAGATAAGAACAAACTATGGAATCCAAGCCCTAAAAGCTTATTCCCACTCCCCAAAATTTCCCTTCCTTTTCCCTGCTGAGTCAATAGAGGTTTGCTAAAGTTAGATAAAAAAGAATCATATATTTTCAGGGTCTGGTTGTCCCAGGGGTGGGGGCAGCCATGGTGGCACCATATCTCGGGGGAAAGGGAGATGGTCTATATGTTTAGAAGTGTCAGTAAAGAATGGGAACTCAGATGGGGGAGGGACCTTGTGTTAGATCTAGGATAAAAGGAGGGGGACTTCACTGGAATAAATCGCAGTACCCAAAGGGGTATTTACCCATCCTTGCAAGGTCGAGAATAAATGGCCTTCCTGCTTTGCACCAGACCAGGGGTCCTGTCTCAGTTTATATGTTTCTTACATCTATGAAATGTGAGACTCTTTGATAGTGTAAAGAACTGGAATATCTGATTGACTAAGCAAATAAGCTAACCATCTCTCTGGGAGCTTTAAATAGAGCAATCTTAACACTTGTAAAGTTGCTATCTAGCTATACTGTCTAAAAATCTAATGAGTGGTCACCAATAAATTAGAAGCTTTAGCAAGAGTTTAGACTTTTAAACATTTATTAGGGAGCATAAGAATTTGTTGAGAAGAGAGAAAGAGGCCTATCTATCTATCTCAGGGAGCCAGAATTTTTAGCTCTACTCCCCAAGAGGTCCTGACAAAAGATCCTTGCCCCCTCTTCGTCTCACAAGCCTCCTGTCTAAACTGGAAACATCAAATGTCACTTCCTGATGCCAAGGAACTGACCTTCCAAGCCACATGGCTTGCCCTTAGACACCTTCTCCTCATGGCAGAGCTTTCCTACAGTATCTCTCCAGCAGGGGGCATCACTCCAATTGTCATACACTTGACTCATTTCATTAGTGGGCCAGTTAAGTGATCCAGAATTCAAGCCTTTAGGAACTAGGTCTTTGTAATTGTGCCTGAGGGCAGCAAGGTCTGGGTAGAGGTGGGGTGGAGGTGTTTATGGAAGTGAATTTAGAGAGAATGTTATTTTCTGCATTCTCACCTCCACTGATCATATTATTGGAGAAATTGTACCAGTAGGAGAAAACATCTCAGAGTGAAAAGTGGCACACCAAGGACAAACAAAAAATTTTCCATACAGAAAGATAGACACCTGAGGGATGAAGAAGCTTCAAGGAGTGTAACCCCTTCCACCAGAGAGATGGACTCCAGAAGGAACTTCTAGTAACTACTTGTGAATTTACCCTTTGGACAAACATACTTTCTGTAGTGTCTAATCTCCCATCTCCCTTGTAGAAGAGTATGTCACAGATTTCAGAGAGCATTTTTTTATATCATCTTATCAACTATTCTTTTTTTTTCTTTTTTTTTTTTTGTGGGACAATGAGGGTTAAGTGACTTGCCCAGGGTCACACAGCTAGTAAGTGTCAAGTGTCTGAGGTAAAATTTGAACTCAGGTCTTCCTGAATCCAGGATCAGTGCTTTATCCTCTGTGCCACCCAGCTGCTCCCTTATCAACTAATCTTAGTATAGAATTTCAGTAAATACTCCTTTCTGAAGTTAATTTAAGTTTGACTAACTGCTGGGGCTCATGAGAGATAATACCAGAAATTTCCATCCCCTTAAAGTTATCTACCTTAAATCATTAGGAGAGTAGAAGTCAGTCACCCTCTTGGAACCTAGCCCATTAATTTGAATGGGAGTTGGGAAAAGTAGCTTGGAAGCAGAAGTGAATAGTAGGCTACTCAAGGAAGAAAAAAAAAAAGTCTTTGAAACTGGGTTGAGTGTGTCTAAGGGAGTTGACAAAGATGTGGTAAGCTGTTTTAAACATTTTTTCAAGTGGGAAAGTGTAAATGCCTATTTCCTGGAAGACTGATGACAACCAAGCATCAATTCCTTTATTCTCTCCTATCTCACCCTCTAACAGAGGTAACATGCTGTAGCAGATGGAAATCTGACATTGGGACCAGGAAGAACTAAGTTAAGTTGAGATCCACCTCTGATGTACATTGGCTATCACTTAACCTCTCAGTGATCCATACAATTATATAAGAATATAAATTGCAGAGAAGGTACCAACCTGAAGACATAGAAGGATTTCCTTATTTGAGACTTCCTGTTATGAATTAAATCACAGGTCCAATCCTCCTGTCTTTCTTATATAATCAATCAATAAGATCTGATTAATTATCTATGTGCTAAACATTGTGGATATGAAGACAAAAATGAAATGGTCCTTACTCTTAAGGAGTTTACTTTCTTTTGAGGGAGACAACATGTCTTTGTAACAAGTGCAAAATAAATACAAGGAAAACTGGGAAAGGAAGAACTATAAGTCAGAGTAATAAGGAGAGGTGGCAACTTATATAAGCTTTAATGGAAGCTATGGATTTTGAGAAGTAGATGTGAGAAGGGAAGAATATTCTAGGCATGGGAGACAGCCTGGCAAGGACATGTAAAGGCCTAGGGCACGAGGAGATGCAGTGTTGTGCATAAAGTACAGTATGCCTCACTGAAGTAATGAACAAATAAGTCAGAGTAACAAACAATAAGACAAGAAAGAAAGAGTAGAGCCATATCATGACAGGTTTTAAGAGCCAAGCAAGGAGTTCATATGTAATTCTAGAGCTAGGAGGGAACCATTGAGGTTTGCTGAGCTTCAGGACTATCACTTTGGCAGCTTCTTCCCATTGAAAACTTTCCCAGATATGTTCAGTACATATTGATCTCTCCCTTCTCTGATGTCCAATTGCACTAATTCTTTAGCCAAACCATGAAGGAATGTATATGTGTGTGTGTATTTATATATATGTATATATATAGATATATTCTTGTACTATTCTCTAATTATTTTGTAATGTGACTCTTCCTCTCCAGTAAAATTTTAATGATATATAATTATATATTATAATTATAATAGAGGGGTATATATTCCCGCCCCAATCCCAATCTGATTCTACCTTGATTCTAGGCATACAGGAAAAATTCACTAAATATTTATTAATTAGAAGTTAAATAGATTCAAAAATGCTAGGGATTTGTCTTTTGGAAGTAGTTCCTGAGGGCAACATAATTCAGTATGACATGATGTCAAAAATAGTAATTCACTTGGAAAGCATACAACTAAATACTGGACATTAAGCAAAAAGTTAATTTGTCCAGTGTTAAACCTGGATAACCTTTCTGGTTATGTAAAAGGATGATGAGACTGATAAAGAAGAGTCATTAGTAGCTAAGCCTTAATTAAAAATGGGTCAAACAGCAGCAGGAGAAATAAGTTTACTTGATGGGCTAAAGATTCGCCTGGTACATAAGATACTTGAACTTTAAACTATGTTTGGAAGTCCTGGCCATTTGGAACTTTTACCACCATCCCAATTGAGTTCATTTATACTGAAACCACCCCTTAGGCCAGCTAATAATCAGATCATACACACCACAGATAACATAAACAGAATCTTTAATATCTCACATAATCTATGGGAGGACATCACTGGCTTCTTTTTCTACAAACTATAAAACATTAACTCTAAAAGTAATTTTAGTATATCACTCAAATAGTCACATTATAGAGGAGTTATTTTCTCAAGAGTCAGTAGATTAAAAATCCCCAAAATAAAAAAAAAATGGGGGGAATGCATCACATATGATTTATCAAAGCTGAATTCACAAGATGACAGAAATACCATGTAAGTTAAAAGCATCATGCAATTATATAAGACAAATGAAATATTTAAAGATCCAAATCAAAATTCCTAGCCCCAAAAGATAGTGTGACTTCATGGACTCATGATTTAGGCTCTACTTACAGACGTACTTGCTTAGTGTCCCTAAATCAATGACTAAATCATAATACCACTTCCCTATCTGTTCCAGCCTAGGCCTTACTCAGGACATTCTCCTGGTAGTTGAGGTTTAACATTGAAATGAAATAAGACATTTATGCATTATTCTACAGTTTACAAAAAGACATTTACTCAGCCATAGCAGGAAAAGGATAATGAACAAAGATAGGCAAGTGAAAGAAGCTCCCATTGCAGTCTTTCCAGCTGCTTGTGGTTGCTTTCTCATTAGGTGATGAGGAAATGACATTAGTAATATGAGCTTGGACTGGATCCCTGATTGAACCAAGTCATAGGAAAGATCTAAATATCTTGTAAGGAAAAATTAGCCTACCCTGCATGGGGAAGGAGGGGTTAGAACATTATTGTTTCTACCACATTCCACCCCTTAGTGTCAGGTCCCATTAAGTTTCCAAAGAGCAAAGGTGTCAAGCACAAGGCCCATGGACCAAGGCACACAACACTGTCCAGTGTAGCCCAAATTATATTAAAATATAATTGGGGGGGCAGCTAGGTGGTGCAGTGGATAGAGCACCGACCCTGGAGTCAGGAGTACCTGAGTTCAAATCCGGCCTCAGACACTTAACACTTATTAGCTGTGCGACCCTGGGCAAGTCACTTAAACCCAATTGCCTCACTAAAAAACCCAAAACAAACCAAAACAAAAAAACAAAAAATATATAATTGGGAACTATTTAATAAAATAAATAAAAAATAAAAGAGATAGCTAAATCTATATGCAGCCCACAAGGTATCCTTATGTGTCTGTTTCTATGTGAAAAACCATTTGACTCCACACCATTGGTCTAGAGAATATCTTCAAGGTACAGTTCTTAAGGAACTGTAATATTTACTCTTAATCAAATGTCCACAAGACATGAGTAGTAACTGGATTTATTTATAGAGAAAGGAATATGAATTTGGAACTCCTTATACTAAGTACAGGCAGAGTCTTGGGTTTTTATGGTTTTGGGGAGGGGAAAAGGATGAGTTTCCTCTCCAAGGAGAGAAAAGAGGGCAGAGAAAGGGAGGTGGGCATGAGTGAGCAATATGGTAAGAGCAGCATTATCTTCCCTTGGAAATTGTTGAACTATGAAGATAGGGAGATAGGGTGGTCTGTTTATCTGAAAGGGTCCCAACTGCAGAAACAGTTCATCAGTCTGGTATAGACTGATTTGTGCCAGCCTTTTAGCTTATTTGACTGTCAAGGGAACAATGAGCGTTCAGTTAGAGTTGGAAGTATCAACTTATGTCAGTTTGGAGGGGGTGCTTCAAAGTTGACTCTTCAGGGCCTCCTGTATACTCTGGGTCCAGGGTTTCTGGAAAACATGGCAACCCAAGAAGACAGGTTCATTTGTCTTCAGGATCACAATTTATGTTGTTCTCTTCTGTCTGAATGGCCAGAGGCAATTAATTCTTATCTCTCAGGAATGGAGGTGGTATTTCATGTTAAGCAGCCTCCTTTTCTAGAAACATCACCAAAAGTGACACCAATTGGGGCTCACATTCTTCTGCAATGCCCATCCCCCACTTCAATGATCTCCTTATATTCTACTTCTGCTACCTATGTCAATTGTTCTGTTCTGGGCCTGACTCAGCACAGTCCTCTGGTAGTTTATGTTCAGTAATGGAACAAAATGAGACATTTATAGGTCACCCAACAGTTAAGAAAAGGAGATTTATTTAGTTGTAACAGAGACTATTCGATAATGATAGACATTGAGAATCACATGAGTTGGTTTAGTGAATAACCTATTATAATCCACCAACTAAGCATCTGAGAGCCCTTTCAGCTCCACATGGCTGCTTTGTACTCCAGTGATGAAGTGATGCCAAAAAGTTGAGCCTTCAGTTCCCTCAACCAAATAAATCCTAAAGACTGTCTCAATATCTTTCATGGAAAAATTAGCCAAACTGGCATGGGGAGAAAGTTTGAAATATGTTCCTGTCATGCATCCTGAGGAGATAGAAGGCACTAATTCTGGTCAGTCATATGAAGAAAAATCTGTGCAACTGGGGGAAATAGAGGCAAAACACAGTGCAGAAAAATGATGAAGAGAGGTCTAAGAGGCTTCTGGGTCCAAGGGGAAGATGACTGGAATTACAAGTAGGGTTCCAAAGAGTTTAATCTCAGAGAACAAACCAGGACCCAAACTCATAGCCCATGCAAATTTGAACATATTTATGCAATGAGGTATTGGTCTTGACTAGTTGATTCCTCTTCTTCCTCCACATTAGCCAATATTGTTATTCATCCCATATGAGACACTCCATCTATCAGTTTCAGAGGAGTCATTTTGAGAGAGTTCACAGTTCAGCTGAGGGAACATAGAAACATACTTCATAGTCAAGACACAGAGAGGAAGCAATTTCATGTAGTACAAGTTCAGAGGAAAAAGTGAACATGAATTCAAAAGAGAAATGTTCTTAGTAGGTGAGACCTGATCGGTAAGTGGGAACTAACCTTGGGAATCAAACTAAGAGACCTGACCAAACTTTGAAGGGAGAGAAAGGATGTTACTGGTCTGTAGTATTGGGGACTTTGTTCCTTATATTTCCTATCTTTGTGCCTCACTGCCATTATTATTGAAGTTTGTGTCTACTCTTCACTTGGACACTTGTGTGTGCTTGTGGGTCAGTGCATGCCAGGTTTATGGGCAAAAGTTTTTGTAACTTCTGTTCTTACTACATCAACTTAGTAAATACTTTTTCTTTGAACTAATTGTGTCAATTGGCATGACTGTTAAAGATAAATTTACCAGTTAGGGCTTGTGAACTATAATTTTAGGAGTGTGACCACAGAGTAACCTAAGATTTGGCAGAGTAAGATTACCTCTCTGAAAGTAGTCTAGAAGGAAAGACATAAATAATTAGAGGCAGTCACTATTAAATATTCTTGCTTAATTATCTGTTTGCTGACAAAAGAAGGTGGAGGGGAGGAATTGACATTTCTGCCTTGTAGCAAAAAAGTAAATGTTTCAAACAAAGAAAGGCAACCAAACCTTTAGAAAATAGACTTTCTAATTGCCCAAAGGAAAAAGCTTGAGGGAGGCTACCAATGAAGAGAGTACACACTTGCATAAAATCATAGGTTTCTGAAATATTAATAGGGAAAGAAATTAGAAATCCAAGGACTGACATTTTGCTGCTTCACAACATTTTCTGTGTAAATGGAGACACAGTCTTACCCACTACCAGTCCCCTTTTACTATTCCCCTAAACATTTCCTGAGACAGGAGCGGGGGAATGGCTGATATTCTATTGCAATCTCAATAAGAGTTTAAAATGGAGACCAATTTAAAGTTTACAAACTCCTTCACTGATTGAAAAAAAAAGTATTTGTTTCCCCCTCTTTTTTCCCCTTTTAATAAAAGGGAAACTAATAGTTGTAATGCGTTGAGAGACTCAGGAGCTAGCTGAGCTATGGAGGCAAACAGCCATATGCAAATAGAAAGATGACAAGACTGTCACCATGTTCATCAGCTTTAAGCTTAGTAATTGCTTTATATCTGAAGCTGGATGACACAGGAGGTTAACAGTGTATTCCTTGCCTCCTGAAGGAGTTCAAATTATATTTCCATTGGGATACAATGGAAATGAAACTGGAAAATGTCAGCTCCACACTGACATTCCCCAGCTATAGGATTGTTATGGTGGATAAACTTTAATTAAGGAAAATTAATTAATTCAAATGAAAACCCCTCCTTGCTGGCTTCTCTTGATAATTCCAGAATTGCCGCTTATGTAAAATTCAATTTTTCCTGTTATTAATTGGCAAAGCTCCTGATAAGTCAATTCATTAAAACTTTAAGAAAATAAAGGTTATTATTTCAGGCTTTAATTGACAGTTATTCAAAAGGAAAGCTGGAGGAGTCACCAGTTTCCAAGGACAATGGCTGAAGCAAGCAAATAATGAAAGGAAACATTTTAAAATGTTGTGAAAAGATTACAAGGAACTTGGGATTTTCATTACCTCCTTGGGATGAGTTTGTTGTGATTGGAGAGTGATAGTAAAGTTTACTGGGGAATCCAATAGAAATATTCACTGTATCTTCTATTCCCCAGACTTTGAGAGAATTGCAAAGGATCTCAAGCATCTTTGTCCAAATTTCCCATCTGAAACATATTCAGTCTTCACTCTTTTCATCATTTATGTGGCTGAGCCAAACTATGTCATTCATTTCCATCTATAGAATTGTTTCATATCCTTTCCTCTTAAGTAATTCATTAGTCAGTTTATCCTAACTGGCAAAGGCCAATTTTTAGCTTTGCTTACTTAAAAAAGCAATATTTTGTCTATCTCAATATAACCCATCTAGCTCACAAATCATGTGACAAAGAAGATAATTTTATTTTTGCCCCAATGGATGTATTTTGATTTTACATAGTATTCATTTCTGATTACATCCCTCCCCCATTCTCCTATTCTGCAAGCCTTCCATTATCACAAATGTCAAGAGGGGAAAAAAATAACTTTGACAAAACCAGCCTTCACACCAAACTCACTGGATAGTGTATGTTACATTGTTGTTTTTTATTTGTTTTGTTTTTCTGGGCAATGAGGTTTTTTTTGTTTTTTTTTGCAGGCAATGAGGGTTAAGTGACTTGCCCAAGGTCACATAGCTATAAGTGTCAAATGTCTGAGGCCAGATTTGAACTCAGGTCCTTCTGAATCCAGAGCCAGTGCTCTATCCACTGCTCCACCTAGCTGCCCTCCACATAAGATACACTATACATTGAGTCCCCTCGACTTCTGCATTGAGGAAAGGAGGTACACTTTCTCAATTCTCTCTGGGCCAAGATGTTATCAGTTTTCCCTAGCTCTACTCTCCATTGCGAAGTTATAATTAATAACTGGCAGCTTCTAGCTGTTTGAATGGGGACAAGGGCAGTGAAATAGCCTGTCTGTTCCACACTTAGATTTTTCTAGTGTAGAAATATTCCTTTGTGGGCCATGGGGTTAAGTGACTTGCCCAGGGTCACACAGCTAGTAAGTGTTAAGTGTCTGAGGCCAGATTTGAACTTAGGTACTCCTGACTCCAGGGCCAGTGCTTTATCCACTGTGCCACCAAGCTGCCCCCAGGCTTCATTCTGAACTAATTTCTCCTGGCATAACTTTCCATAGTGGACTGGCATTATATGCAATATTGACAAGCATTGCATCAGCTCCAATGCTGATCTGAAAGGGGATCCATGACTGAGGCAGAGACCTCATTTAACTTTGAAATAGAAGTGTAGGAGGGGCTAGGGTTTCTGAAGATTGGGGTCTTGATCTTTCTTCCTTTCTCTATCATTTTGTCCCTGTGGAAAATGCATGAGTCTGGAGGAATTACTCCCACTCTCTTCAATCACCAGTGGTTTTCAGAGTGAGTAAGAGATTAGAGACTCTCCTCATCCTTTTTGGGGGGATCTGGCTTTTGGGATGCTGAGGGAGCTAAAGCTTGGTAACACATAGCTCTGGGCCTCCCTCTTTGCCTTGTCTGCTGATCTGAATCTGCTGTGACTGGAAATGAGCCAATTAGCAGAGGTTTGGTTTGGCTTTCTTTTTCCATATCTAATCCTTTCTTTCTCTACTTCCATACCTCTCTCTCTCTGTCCCTTTCTTGTGTTAGTACAACAATGGGGAATTCTAATTCTAGTTGAAGTAAGTCTGACTGAACTAGAAGAATGAATAATATTAATCCCCATATTTAGGAATAAATAAGGATTATAATTTTTTATTATATAAAAATATTACTGAGATATTCCCCTGATAGTTTGTAGGCCACACAGGCTTCATTTTTCTTTCTCATAAAGTTCTTAGAAGTGCTATATACATGTGAGTTTCAATTAATATTATTGCCAGATTTTGCCCTTGTAATATTTTTCCATTGAGGTAATGCTACCTCTTGTTCAGTCATTTCAGTTATGCTTGACTCTTGGTGACCACATCTGGGGTTTTCTTGGAAAAGATACTGTAAAGACTTGACATTTCCTTCTCCATCTCATTTTACAGAGGAGGAAACTAAGGCAAACAGGGTAAAATGACTTACCGATGGTCACTCAGCTAATAAGTGTGTGAGGCCAGATTTTGACTTAGGTCTTCCAGATTCCAGGCCCAGCACTCCATCCACTGCACATAGTTATCCATTCACTTTCACCTTTCACAGAACAAGGTTGAAAATCTTTAGTACTTTAGGTGGTCAAAGGATAAAGGAGGTGGAATAGAGTTTATATAGTGCCTACAAGGTACAAAGCATTTTGTTATAAACATCTCATTTGGGCCTCACAACAACCCTGGGAGGTAGGTGCTATTATTGCTCCCATTTTACAATTAAGGAAACAGGAAAACATAAGGCAAACAACTTGCCCAGAATCATACAGTAAGTATCTGAGGCCTGGACTCAGGTATTCCTTACACTAGTGCTCTAGTGTTCTAACCACTGAGCAACCTCTAAATGTAATATTATTCTGAGGGAGGAAGTAGAGGTTTCTTTTTAGACCTCTAGAGTTGAACAAAAATATTGCAGTTTTGGTGACCTTGTTCTTTGGGTAGTTTTTAAAAGTATCAAACCGAATTCTGACTGTACCTATTTAGATAGATTTCTTAGCATGTCAATCTAAGATCAGAATGAAGTATACACTAGAAAGCTAATGAAGCTTCCAGAGTCAATTTAGGTTCTGTATTCATATTTTCCTTTTTAGGCATAATTTTTAAAGCAACAGCTTCTGTAATGATATAGTTTCAAACATTGTTTCCAATTACCTGAATACAGCCATACCGTTGATCTTCATTTTTTCCATTGTTATTACATATTTAAGGGAGATTTAACATAACAAAATATCTTTGTCTTCAATTATTTAGAGAATGATTAAGATTTTTACAACTACATTAAAACTTTAGCCCAAGATTTATGGGATCCTAGAAATTTTATTCAAGAAGGAAAAGAGTTTGACATCTATTCAACCAATTATTTTTGTGAGCTCAACAAAGACATCACCTCTGTTCATTTCAGCAGTGCATAAAATAGAAGATGTCACTCTGTTGTTTTCTGGCACCCAAGTAAAATAAATGAAGGACAAAGAAATGTGTGCTTCATTCTTTGATTATAGATTTCTATTCCTCTGGCCAGAGAAGGAAGGAAGGCTGTTTTCGATGTCACTGTTGTTCACAGTTCATTGATCAGCACTATCATTTCTTTCGATCTGGTTTCCTTTATATGATAGTTGTCACACAGGTTCCTTTTCTTTTTCCCTCCTTTATATTTTTAAATAAAAGTATTTTATTGATATGTTTCATTATATATATACAATCAAAATAAAAAGCTGGTCCATATGAAATAATATAAAAAATTGAGTGGGAATGTGTGAACATGGGAATCAGGAACCCTTTTGACCACCTTTACAGAAACCTAAACACAAGCTTTATTTTTAGAGATTTCCTTGAGTAAATATAGGTAGGAGCAACCAATCAAAAAAGAGAAAGTAGCAATCCATCTGAGCTGCTCCCCTAATTTACTTTTTCACTTATGAAATTGGGTATCAAGAAAGCATCTACAAATTTGGTTTCTAGGGATATTGTGGGTCTTCACTCTAAATACTGTTACTCATTAAGCCCCACAAGTGGGCTTTCCATTGACAACTGACCAGAAGACACAATTAAATCCTAGGAAAGACATTTAATAATATGGCATAATGAAAACAATAGTAAAATAAATTTCTTCCATAAATCTGGGGCACACTCCTCCACTAACACATATAACATCCTTGAGAAGAAAGGTAACAAAGAATGGTAGTGAATCTTATATAGAGAGGACAGACAAAACCAAGTCCAGTACTGTAGGGCCTTCAAAATTTTTTTCTTCTACTAAAATCCTCACACATGCACCATCCCCCAGGGACAAAAACTTTGTTGAGTAGTATGCTCAGCTGGGGTTCTGCTTTCTGTTCCTCTCCACACTTTGACTCAATGTCCAAGGCGAGCTCTCAATTAAGGAGCTAGGTGGCACAGTCAGATAGGGCACGATGCCTGGTGTCAGGAAGACCTGCATTCAAATTCAACCCCAGACACTTAATAGCTACATGATCCTGGGCAAGTAATATAACTCTGTTTGCTGCAGTTCCTCATCTGTAAAATGAGCTAGAAAAAGACATGGCAAACCATTCCAGTCTATTTCCCAAGGAAACCCCAAATGGGGTTGGACATGACTGAAACTACCCCAAAACAAGCTCTTGATTGAGGCAACAGCTGTATCTCTTTTCTATTGCCAAGAGATTTGTCTTACCCCTAGTGACTGCTTCTTCATACCCATTTTTGTATGGAATATGTATTTCTACTCCTTCAGTTGTGCCTCAAGCTTACTCTCCACTGCTGGATGAGATATCTCAGTTGTCAGTAGCTCTGCTGATAGAAGTGCTGGCTGATGGCAGAGAGGGAAAGAGAAATTCCTTTATTCCCCATCTTTTTCTTACTCTACTAGAGTCAGTGTTTATTTGCATTTACTCAAATTGCCAAATTATCAGTAGGGTTTAGCTGTATAAGGTCCTCAGGCCTATTTTTAGCCCCAACAACCAAGCTGCTTTTGAATCTCACTTGGATTAAAGTATTCACACTTCACGAAGGGGCACTGATTGTTAACACCTCATTAACAGATTAATACCAGTTACCTCTGTTACCTTTTCTTTGCTTTCTGGTGAGACATTAGGTTTGTGAAAGCCCAGAGGCGCCCTGAGGGTATTTAAGCTTATGTCTTCTCATTCTCTTTCCTTCCTTCCTTCCTTCCTTCCTTCCTTCCTTCCTTCCTTCCTTCCTTCCTTCCTTCCTTCCTTCCTTCCTTCCTTCCTTCCTTCTTTCTTTCTTCCTTCCTTCCTTCCTTTCCTTCTTTCTTTCTTTTTTTCTTTCTTTCTTTCCTTCCTTCTTTCTGTCTTTCTGTCTTTCTTTCTTTGTCCTTCCTTCCTTCCTTCCTTCCTTCCTTCCTTCCTTCCTTCCTTCTTTCTTTACTTCCTTCCCTCCCTCTCTTTCTTTTTCTTTCTTCTCCTCTTCCTCCTCCTTCCTCCTCCTCCTCCTCCTTTTCCTCCTTCTCCTCCTCATGCTGCCAGACTTCATACAGTCCTCTGAATTCTTTAGTGCTACTGTAGCTCAAAACTCTATAACTTAAGGGATTCTCGGCATCAGCATGCCCAGCGGCAGGATTACAATAGTATGCCACCATGCTCACCAATTTATGCCTCTTTGTATATATCACTTCTAGCTAAATTTTCTACTTTTTGAAGTACGTGTCCCTAGTCTTATCTATTAGATAGGTGTAAACTAATTTTACAGAATTTTAGATGTTCCCAATTGAGCTGGGTTGGGGGTCCAAACCAAATGAGGCATATTTATCAACCAATATATTTCATGTGACCTCTCAAGATACTATAGACAAGTCTTTCTTTTTCTTTTTTGAATCAAAATGTCATAAGTACAGAACTAAACATTAATTAACTGATCATAGAGCATCATAGCCAAGAGTCCTCAAAAAAGCATTACCATGCCCAAACATAGCCCAGTTCCAGACCCCCGTGAGTGTCCTTTTCAACTAGAGTCTGACAAACACATTACTCTGTCCCTGGAATTCTTTTCTCCAGTGAATAATACAAAGTGGCTGCCACAAGCACTGAGTTCTTAGCTATCTAAATTCATGTTCCCTATGAAAGTGTCATGGGTTTCAGAGCACCCCAGAAGTTCTCTGGGGCACATCAAGGAATCTACTCCTTGAGAAACTAAACCAGAGGACAGATATGCCTATAGAGATAAGTAGAACCAAATCAGTCTCCCTTACCCCTGGGGAGATAAGTTTGGGTGTGGCTGCGACCTTTCTGTCCTGAAGAGAGATCCATAGCCACCCTTCACCCAATTCCTCTAGTCACTACCTGTGGGGAATGGTCCTCCCTCACTAAAGGAACTTTCCACAGGCAGATGGTCTACTCTCATCAGCACCCTATAAAAGTAACTGCCGGTCTCCTGCTCGAGGAGATTGGTACCTCTGAGCCACGTTCTTTGTGCCTATCTCCCCATGAGAAGTCCAAGGATTCCTTTCATGGTTTCCCTTCCTCCCCTTCCCTTCCCTTGCCCCTAAATAAATTACCATCTTATTCTAACTGCTTTTGTATGCAAGAGGGCATAATTCTTTAAAGAGGAATTCCTAAGAACCACTGCTACCCCTATCCCAAACCTGTACCCCATTTCCCCCCATTACAAAAGGTTATTCTGAGGAGTAACAAAAAATAAACACTCAGCAGCAGAATATTAAGTGCCATTAAATGTCAGGGAACTATAGAGTATTCTGATTACTCTACTGTATCTCAAATGAGTAATTTAGCAGAGCCCCATTATAAGGTTAATTAACTGGAAGGTGAAATAGAGGTTGTGGATTTGTAGATACTTGGTGCCTTTTGCATATATGTGTATATTTCAATTTGTTGTCCCTCACATTACAACTCCCTTTGACAAATCCATCATCGTTCATGCCACCCTGTGACCAATTCTAATGTTAAAGTTTCTATGTTAAAATATGTTCAAAGCATATTTCTCTGTAGGAAGAGGCTATTCCCCTAATGAGCATTTTATTTCCAGCTTCTGATGTAGGGTCATTCAACAGTATAAAAGCAGTGACATTTTCAAGCATCTATCCCTCCTAATGAGAAGGAAAACAGATTTATACTACTTCTGATCAGTTCAATCATTTAATTTTTAAGCCTCAGTTATTACATAACAACAATCTACTTTTTTAACTCAAACATTGAAGTTGTGGGAATGAATGGAGACTAGGACCAAGAAGAAATGATATGAGCTGTAGGATGTGCAGCATAAATGATGATTTTATATTCTGGTTCCTTTGTTTACACAAAAATAGAGAAACATAGCTCATCACCTGGAACTTGTAGAAGAGCAAAATTTGGTAATAAGAATAACTGAAACTGACAAGTATATAGCACTTCTAAGGACTATATGAGATACGCAAATCAAGAATTATTATCCTTGTTTTATTGATGACAAAACTGTGACTCACAAAAGTTAAGGGACTTATCCACGTTTACAGGGCTAAGCAAGTGTTGGAGTTGACATTCAAATTCAGATTTTCTCACTTCAGCTCTTTCTATCATACCATCTTGGGGCAGGCAGGCAACAAGCATTTCCTTTTTTAAAAAATTTTAAATAATAAACATTTTTATTTAAAGTTTTGATTTCCAAATTTTATCCCTCCTTTCCCTGAGGCAGCAAGCAGATATATGTTATACATGTGCAACCATAGTAGTCATTGTGTACAAAGAAACTTAAATAAAAGAAAAAAATGAAAGAAAGTAGAAAATAGCATGCTTTAGTCTATGTTCAATCAATATCAGTTCTTTCTTTGGAGGTGGATAGCATGCTTCATCATTAGTCCTTTGGGATTGCCTTGGGTCACTATATTGCTGAGAATAGTTCTTCATCAAACACTATTACTGTCACTGTGCACAATGTTCTCCTAGTTCTTCTCACTTCACTATATATACCCATTCATATAAGTCTTTACATGCCTTTCTGAAATCATCCTGCTTGTCATTTCTTATAGCACAGTAATATTCCATCAGCATCATATACCATAGCTTGTTCATCCATTCCCCATTTGATAGGCATTCTTTCAATTTCCAATTCTTAGCCACCACAAAAAGAGCTGTTATAAATATTTTTGGTCAAATGTTTTTTTTTTCTCTTTTGGGGGATGTCTTGTAATATAAACTGAGCAGTGGTATTGCTGTATCAAAGGGTATGCACAGTTTGATAGCCCTTTGAACATAGTTCCAAATGGCTCTCCAGAATGGTTGGATCCATTCACAACTCCAACAGTGGATTTGATCCCCCTTTTCTCACATACACTCCAACATCCAGCATTTTCCTTTTTTTGTTATATTTGCCATTCAGAGGGATGTCAGGTGGTACCTCAGAGAAACAAGCATGTATTAAGTGCTTACTATGTGCTAGTTGATAGTTAATAGACATTTACTATGTGCCTACTATATGCCAGGCAATATGCCAAGGCTAGGCATATAAATAAGTATAAGAAACACAATTTTTGCTCTTAAGGAGCTTACAATCTAATGGGGACAAAGGAAAGGTAGCTGAAAGGTAGGGGCACCAGAGGATACTTAGCAAGGGGGACATGATGACCTAGCAAGCCGATGAAAATGAAGTTAGCCAAAAAAGTCTGAGCCCTTTGTAAAGGAGAGTCTTACGAAGAGTTCATTTCTCCACCCTCCAATCTGAGGGGAGAGGTAATTGAAGGTACTGAGGTGTTGAATGTGAAAGCTGCATTTTCATTCATCTATTTATTTATTCATTCATTCATTTATTTATTTTACAGGGCAGTGAGGGTTAAGTGACTTGCCCAGGGTCACACAACCAGTGAGTGTCAAGTGTCTGAGGCCAGATTTGAACTCAGGTCCTCCTGAATTCAGGGCTGGTACTTTCTCTATTGTGCCATCTTGCTGCCCCTGAAAGCTGCATTTTCAAGATAATGAGATTTCAGGTGATGATGTTATCCTGAGGGAAGCATGATATTTCTGGAGTCAAAGCCAAGAGAAGCATCTGATGGGAAGTGAAGTACTATGTGTCTAGCACAGTGCTAGCCCTAATGACATACAGACATACCTAAGAAAAAGACAGTTCCTACTTCTAAGTAGTTTACATTTAAATGGGGGTAGACAACACATAATAAAGAGCTGACAAATTGGGTTTGGCTGGGGTACCTGGTTAGGGGAGCATGATGGTGAAGTTTGGAAATTTAAAAGCATATTTAGGAGAAGACCCAAGAATGGCCAGTCTGGGCATGTCCCCAGAATAATGGCCCCATAAGGAACTCACAAATGGGAGTTGCTATCAGACCTGCAGGATGGAGGGATATTCTAAGACATGAAGCACAAGGGGCAGTTAGATGGCACAGTGGATAAAGCACTGGCCTTGGATTCAGGAAGACCTACGTTCAAATCCAGCCTCAGACACTTGGCACTTACTAGCTGTGTGACCCTGGGCAAGTTATTTAACTCTCATTTCCCTGCAAAAAATAAAAATAAAAATGAAGCATTAGTCATTAAGAGAAGTCCTAGAAGAAGATAACTGAGTCATGATAGAGAAGTCTGGAGAATAGATAATGTTGCTATGGAGAGGGGAAAACCAGAACAAACCCATGAAAAAAGACACAGAGGAGTTAGGGAAATGGCAATCACAACCTGGTTCTGAAGACATTATCATAATGATTATCATAAATGCCATTTTCATTTCAGGGCAACACGCATAAGCCCTAAGTACCAGGGTACATTATAGGTGCTAGGGGCAGAAAGATAGAACAAGGATATGTCCTTCCATTCTTCTGACATGAAAGAACATGAACTTAGACAGGTAAACACACAATAATTACAATCTAGTTTGGGGTTGGTTAGTGGGGCATAAGAAAATGTCAGCTGAGGTAGATGCTTTCTTGAGGGAATTTAGATCTCTCTTTCCCCCAAAGGGAAAGATGTTCAGAGAATGCAAAGGATAGTTCTCAAAATTTTAATCCACCTTTTCCATAAAAGAATGAAAACTAGAGGAAGGGCAGAAAAAACAAACATGCACATGGGTACTGTCCAGCCTGTGTTGAACAGGATGCCAAGTAATGGATGGGAAGAGTTTATATGCCTTTTCAACAAAGGAAGGTAAGAAATATGGGGAGTAAGGTGGTCTTAGAAAGGTGTGAGTCAGTGAGCTCCATTTCCAAGGGGAGGGGGGTAGTGAGGAATTCCTGATGTGAGAACTGTGGCCCTTTGGTAGATAAATCAGAAGGCATTCTTGGTGATCAGCAGTCCACAATTCAAGGCTTGATGAAGAGATATCTCCAAAAACAGCATATTCTGAGAGCAGACCTCAACTTTAAAGGTAAAAAAATAGGCTACAATCTGAGTAAGAAACAGGAAAGGGACCTTACCATAGAATGCTTTTATGGCAATAGGGAAGATGAAAACAGAAACTCAGATGAGGACAATACTGTCAAAATGAATTGGTCTCAAGACCAAAAAGCCTTCTTGGAAGAGCTCAAAAAACTTTTCAAAATCAAATAAGAGAAATAGGAGAAAAAATGGGAAAAGAAATGAGAGTTACACAAGAAATTTATGAAAAAATAGTTAAAGGCTTGCAAAAGGAAGCACAAAAATTGATTGAAGAAAATTCCTTAAAAAATACAATTGACCAAATGGGGAAAAAGGACCAAATGGAAAAGGAGGTGCAAAAGCTTACTGAAGAAAATAATGCCTTAAAAATAGATACCATGAGATAGCAGAAATCAGTCAAAACAGAATCAAAAGAAAAAAAAAACAGAAGAAAAAACGAAATGCATCCAAAAAACAACTGACCTGGAAAATAGATCCAGGAGATATAATTTAAGAATTACTGGACTACCTGAACAAAAAAAGGAGTCTAGACACCACATTCCCAGAAATTGTCAAGAAGAACTGTCCTGATATCATAGAATTAGAGGATAAAGTAGTCATTGAAAGAATCCACCAAACACCTCCTGAAAGAGACCATCAAAGGAAGACTCTGATGAATATTGTAACCAAATCCTAGAATAATGAGGTGAAGGAAAAAATATTGCAAGCAGAAAGTAAGAAACAATTTAAATATCATGGAGCCACAGTGAGGATTACATAGGATGTGGCAACTTCAACATTCAAGGATTGCAGGGCTTGAAATATAATATCCTGGAAGGCAAAGGAGCTTGGATTGAAACCATGAATTAACTACCCAGCAAAATTAAGCATTATATTTTGGGGGGAAATATGGACATTCAAGGAAATAGGGAACTTTCAAGCTTTCCTGATGAAAGGACCCGAACTGAACAGAAAATTTGATCTTCAAATACAAGATTTAAGAGAAGTATAAAAAGGTAAACATGAAAAAATGGTATTCAATAAGGTTAAACTGTTTACATCCCTACATGGGAAGATAATACTTGCATCTCTATTTGGGCAGATAGAAGGATAGAGGGTATAGGTATAAATTGACTTATATGTGATTATATTAAATAAAAAATTAAGGGGTAAAAAAAGGAGTACAGAGGAAGAAGAATAAGGGGAGGTGGAATGGATAGAATGAATTATAAACTACATAACATGAAGAAGTGTAAAAAGCCTATTACAATAGAGGGAAAGAAGGGAGGGGTGAGCATTGTTTTAACCTTACACTCATCAAATTTGGCTCAAAGAGGGAATAACATATATACTCATTTGGGTAAAGAAATTTAGCTTACCTTTTAGGGAAGTAGAAGGGTAAGGGGAAAGGGGGGGGACTGATAGAAGGGAAGGCAGAAGCAGGAGAGCAAAGTGAAAAGAAAAGGGACGTGGGCTGATAAAAGGGAGGGCAGATTGAGGGAGGCAATGGTCAGAAGCAATGCTTGTGAGGAGAAATAGAGTGAAGGAAGAAAGAAAAGTGTGAACAAAGGGAAAAGTAGTATGGAAAGAAATACACAGTAACCACAACTGTGAATGGGAATGGGATGAACTTTCCCATAAAATAGAAGCAAATAACAATGGATTAAAAAACATAATCCTACAATGTGTTGTTTACAAGAAATACATTTGAAGCATAGAGATACACACGGAGTAAAGGTAAATGTTTGGAGCATAATATATTATGCTTCAGTTGAAGTAAAAAAATAAAAGCAGGGGTAGAAATCCTTATCTTGGACAAAGCAAAAGGAAAAATAAATCTAATTAAAAGAGATAAGGAAGGAAACTACACCTTGCTAAAAGGTACCATAGACATTGAAGTAATATTAATACTAAACATATATACACCAAGTGGTATAACATCCAAATTCATAGAGGGGAAGTTAAGTGAGTTAGAAGAGGAAATAGATAGCAAAACTATACTAGTGGGGGATCTTAAATTCCCCCTGTCAAAGCTAGATAAATCTAACCATAAAGTAAATAAGGAAGAAATTAAAGAGGTGGAAAGGATTTTAGAAAAGTTAGATATGATAGACCTCTGGAAAAAATTGGATGGGGATAGAAAGGAATATACCTTTGTCTCAGCAGGACCTGGCATATACACAAAAACTGACCATGTATTAGGGCACAAAAACTTTGCAATAAAATCTAGAAGGGCAGAAATAGTAAATGTATCCTTTGCAGATCATGATGCAATAAAAATTACATGTAATAAAGAGCCAAAGATAAAGTGAAAAATATTGGAAACTAAATATTCTCATTCTAAAGAATGAGTAGGTCAAACAAGAACTAACATAAAAAATCATAATATCATCAAAGTGAAGGACAATAATGAGACAACATACTAAAACTTATGAAATGCAGCCAAATCTATTCTTAGGGGACATTTATATCTCTAAATGCTTATATGCATAAAATGGAGAGAGAGGAGATTAATGAATTGGGCATCCAACTAATAAAGCTAGAAAAAAGAACAAATAAAAAATTCCTAATTAAATACTAAATCATAAATTCTGAAAATCAAAGGAGAAAATAAAATTGAAAGTATAAAATTTATAGAATTAATAAATAAAACTAATAGCTGTTTTTTAAAAAAATAGTCAATAAAATAGATAAACCTTTGGCTGATTTGATTTTTTTAAAAAAGAAGAAAACCAAATTACCAGTAGCAAAAATGAAAGGGTAAATTCACCACCAATGAAATGGAAATTAAAGTAATAATTAGGAACTATTTTGGCCAACTGTATGCAAATGTATTTGACAATCTAAATGAAATGAATATTTACAAAAACACAAAATTACTCAGATTAACAGAAGAGAAAATAAAAGACCTGAATAGCCCAATTTTAGAACAATAAATTAAACAAGTCATCAATGAACTCCCTAAGAAAAAAATATACAGGGCCAGATGGGTTTGAAAGTGAATTCTACCAAACACTTATAGAACACTTAATTACATTACTATATAAATTTTTTGGTAAAATAGATGAAGAGCTCTAACATTTTCCTTTTATGACACAAATATGGCATTGATACCTAAACCAGGCAGAGCCAAAACAAAGAAAGAAAACTATAGACCAATTTCCCTAATGAATATTAATACAATTTTTAAAAATAAAATATAAGCAAGGAGATTACAGGAAATTATTACCAGGATAATACACTATCACCAGGTGGGATTTATACCAAGAATGCAGGGCTGGTTTGAAATTAGGAAAACTATCAACATTAATCAAACACATTAATAACAAAACTAACCAAAATCATATGATTATCTCAATAGATACAGAGAAAGCTTTTAACAAAAGACCGCACCGATTTCAAAGCATATGAATAAATGTAGCTTTCCTTAAAAATGATAAGGAATATCTACCTAAAACCATCAGCAAACATTATATGTAATGGGAATGTTAGAGGCATTACCAATAAGATTAGAGGTGAAACAGGGATGTCCATTATCACCTCTATTATTTTATATTGTACTAGAATTGTTAGCTCTTGAATTAAAAGAAGAAAAATTGAAGGCATTAGAATAGGCAAGGAGGAAAGAAAACTTTCACCCTTTTGCAGATGATATGATGGTATACTTAGAGAATCCTAGAGAATCAACTAAAAATACTACTTGAAACAATTAACAACTTTAGCAAAGTTTCAGGATATAAAATAAACCCAAACAAATCATCAACATTTCTATACATGACCAACAAAGCTCAGCAGCAAGATATAGGAAGAGAAATTCCTTTTAAAATAACTGTGAACAATATAAAATATTTTGGGAGTCTACCTGCCAAGATAAATCCCAGAACTCTATGAACACAATTACAAAATGCTTTTTCCACAAATAAAATCAGATCTAAATAATTGGGAAAATATCAA
Source organism: Dromiciops gliroides (assembly GCF_019393635.1). NCBI lineage: Eukaryota > Metazoa > Chordata > Mammalia > Microbiotheria > Microbiotheriidae > Dromiciops > Dromiciops gliroides. Next base: position 252,125,465 of record NC_057862.1, read on the forward strand.
TTGCTCATGAATAGGCCAAGCTAATATAATAAAAATGATGACTCTCCTTAAATTAATATACTTATTTAATGCAACACCAATCAGACTACCTAAAATTATTTTATACAGCAAGAAAAAATTTAAAAATTCATCTGGAAGAACAAAAGGTCAAGAATATCAAGGGAACTAATGAAAAAAATGCACAGGAAGCTGGGCTAAGCATACCAAATCAAAGGCTATATTATTTTTTTTTTGGTAAAGCAATTGGAGTTAAGTGACTTGCCTAGGGCCACATAGCTAGTAATTGTCAAGGGTCTGAGGCTGGATTTGAACTCAGGTCCTCCTGACTCCAGGGATTGTGCTCTACCCACTGCACCACCTAGTTTTCCCCCCTTTTTGTTCCAAGGCTATATTATAAAGTGGGAGTCATCAAAAGTATTTTGATACTACCTAAGAAATAGAAAGGTGGATCAGTGAAATAGATTAGGCACAGGAGACAAAATAGTAAATGACTACAATAATGTAGTGTTTGATAAACCCAAAGACTCCAGCTTCTGGGATAGGAAATAAGTATTTGACAAAAACTGCTGGGAAAACTGGAACATAGTATGACAGAAACTAGGCTTAGACCAACATCTTACACCATTTACCAAAAGAAGGTCAAAATGGGTATATGATTTTAACATAAAGGGTGATACCATAGGCAAATTAGGAGAGGAAAGTTCTATGTTCTATGGAGTTGAAAGTTCTTAGTTCTATGGAGAGAAGAATTGATGACCAAACAAGAGATAGAAAAAATTATGAAATGCAAAATGGTTCATTTTGATTGCATTAAATTTAAAAGTATTTGTACAAATAGAAGCAATGCAGCCAAGATTAGAAGGAAAGCAGAAAGTTAGGAAACACTTTTTGTAGCCCGTGTTTCTGATAAAGGCCTCATATCTAAAATATATAGGGAATTAAATAAAATTTATAGGAATGCAACTCATTATCTAATTGAAAAATGGTAAAAGGATATGAACAGGCAGTTAGAAATCATAGTTATCTATTGCCATATGAAAAATGCTCTAAGTCACTATTGATTGGAGAAATGCAAATTAAAACACCTCTGAGGCACCACCTTACGCCTATCAGATTGGCTAATATGACAAAAAAGGAAAATAATAAATGTTGGAGGAGCTGTGGAAAAATTGGAACACTAATGCATTGTTGGTGGAACTGTGAACTGATCCAACCATTTTGGAGAACAATTTGGAACTATGCCCAAAGTGCTATAAAGCTGTGCATACCCTTTGACCCAGAAATACCACTATGAAGTCTGTTTCCCAAAGAGATCATAAGAAAGGGAAAAGGACCCACATGTACAAAAATATTTATAGCTGCTCTTTTTGTGGTGGCAAGGAATTGGAAATTGAGGGGTTGCCCATCACTTGGGGAATGACTGAACCAGTTGTGGTATATGAATGTAATGGACTACTATAGTGCTATAAGAAATGATGAGTAAGGGGTGGCTAGGTGGTGAAGTGGATAAAGCACCGGCCTTGGATTCAGGAAGACCTGAGTTCAAATCTGGCCTCAGACACTTGACACTTACTAGCTGTGTGACCCTGGGCAAGTCACTTAACCCCCATTGCCCCACAAAAAACTCCAAAAAACAAAACAAAACAAAACAAAACAAAACAAAGAAATGATGAGCAGTCAGATTTCAGGGAAAAAAAAAAACATGGAAAGAATTAACTGGACTGATGTTAAGTGAAGTGAGAAGAACCAGGAGAACATTGTACACAGTAACAGCACCTTCTCAGCAATATAATGATCCAAGATAATTCAAAGGACTCATGATGGAAAATGTTCTCCACATCCAGAAAAAGAACTGTGGAATCTGAATGTAGATTGAATCATACTATTTCTACTCTTTTTTTGAGGTTTTACCCTTTGTTCTGATTCTGCTTTCACAACATAACTAATGAAGAAATATGTTTAATGTGATTGTAATTTTATAAAATATTATATTTATTTCTGTCTTAGGGAGGGAGGAGGCAAAGGAGGAAGGAAGAGAAATTTGGAACTCAAAAATTTAAAAATGTTGCAAACTATCTTTACATGTTACTGAAAAAATAAAATACTATTATGATTAAAAAAAAAAGAAAGTTGCCACCAAAGGGGAGATGGTAGTGTCATAAAAATGAAGGATAACTTGTGCATTGTCTTAAAATCTTAACAAATGTCCTCTTGATGTCATGGGAAAATGATAAAACCCCTAAGCATACTAGGTAGATCCACTATGTTTAACTTATGGGAGTACATGGACAAGAAGAAATTACCAGAGGATGGATGGCCATGAGTTTGAGCTAAATCACTGGTGACAATAATCACATCAGTGTGATCGAGGATACATAGGATTGTCTGATTGCTTTTGTACCACATTTCTAATGCAATTCATTGGTGACAGACTGCAGATTTTCACACCTACTGTTCATCTGCTCCCTGTCTTTGGGTAAAATACAACTCTCCTGACTGTGCCTTTACACTGGATGTCCCCTATACCTGGAATATTGAACTTTCTCACCTCTTTCAGCTGGCTTCTCTGATCTTCATAACATAACTCAAATTCCACTCTTCCAGTCTTCTCCACCCAGTGCTTTCCCTTTCAGATTATGTTAATTTACACTGAATATTTCTTTTATGTACATAATTATTTGTCTGTTGTTTACCCCATTAGAATGTGAGCTCCTTGAAGGCAGAGACTTTTGAGTTTTTGTTTTCATTTTGCCTTTCTTTGTGGCCCTAGTGCTTAGTGATCAAAATGTATATTCCTTTCAGCATAGTACCCTCAGATAAGGGTATGATTCCCTATGTGGACAGATGGAGAGGAGGAGGGAAAGAGAGAAGGAAGGAAGGAAGGAAGGAAGGAAGGAAGGAAGGAAGGAAGGAAGGAAGGAAGGAAGGAAGGAAGGAAGGAAGGAAGGAAGGAAGGAAGGAAGGAAGGAAGGAAGGAAGGAAGGAAGGAAGGAAGGAAGGAAGGAATGGCTGTGCAAAGTCACCAGCCTCACTCTCTCCTCCAGAGCCATCTGGGTCCAGTGGCAAGATCAGAATGACTGGAGATGGCCCTGGATGAGCCTCTGTTTCACCTAATTCCACTGCAAGTCACCTCCCAGATGTTACGGTTCTCTTTGAGAATGAAGGACAACCAACAATGACGCTTAGCACAATGATTGATACACAATAAGCCCTTAATTAATACTTGTTGACTGACTGACTAACTGCAATATTCCACATATTCTTTTTATTATTTTAAACCCACAAAACAAAGAAAAATAAACATAGAGGAAAATGGGAAAAAAATTTTCATTGCTAATAAAATGTTCTCTTGCTGCAGTGGAGGCTATTTCTACAGGACAAATGGTTTAGTCTCAACAAAAATGTAAAAAATAGTCATCTTTTATCCCTGTGATTAGTCTGATGTAAGATGTCCTATCCCAAACACTGCCTATCCCAATAGGAAGGCTATAAAAAGAATGCGTCATGTCAAATGCATACCTCAATTGAAAATATACAACTGTGCTAGAGTTGCTAATCAATCTGAAATGCTGGAGACCATGCAGGTGCATCCACTGGCTCTAAGTCAAGCCTAGCACCATGTGCCAGCTGAAAAAGCAGGTGGCTTCCCCATAGATCTGCTAGAAAAAAATAAGGTTAAAAGACAACAGCTGTGAGAAAATGAAGCCATTCTCTGGAGAGTAGCTGCCTTGTGGAGTAAGGAGAATGTGCCTTGGAAATCTGCCCTACTGCAGTTCATTAGTCAGGTGTGAAAAGAAAATTAACTCCTTTGGAACACGTATCCTGGGGCTTTCTGTTAACCCTCTATGGTCCAGCCCAATTTCTAATGTGGAAAAATTAGGTAAAATCACAGCTCCGTAGCTCATGTTTTTATTGTTTTTAAATTTATATAGTCATTTCTTCATAGCCACCCTGTGAAATAAGTAGTCTAAATATTGTCCTATTTTACAGATGATTTTTTAAAAATTCATTTTATTTGTGATATATAATTATATTTTATACATATATCAAACATAGATATGGTACACCGACACATATATGACATATATGATACAAATTTTCTATATTATTACATTTAGATATACCTCAATATATTCTAATACATATAACAATATTTTAATTCCTCAAATAACTGTTTTATAAATAATAATACATATCAATTTGTATAATTTATATGACAAATTTGTTTAAATATAATTACTATATAAATACCTAAATAACTCATAAATGCACAACATATATACATGTGTGTGTGCGTGTGTGTTTATAAATACATATACACGTCCTGTACCCTTCCCAGCACACTCCTCTTCCACCTTTCCAGATTAAACATTTTTATTTATATTTTTTCTTTTCTAATCTCTATCCCTTCCTTGTCCCCTCCCCTGCTCCCTCCCTGAGGTGGTAAATAATCTGATATGGGTTATACATATATAATCATGGAAAACATCACCATATTTGTTATTTAATGAAAGAATGTGAAAAACAGAATGCCCCAATCTGTTCCATCAATATAAATTCTTTCTTTGGAGATGGATAGTATGTTTCATCAATATTCCTTTGGGATTGACTTGGATCATTGCATTGCTGATAATAGTCAATTCATTCACAGTTCTTCATCAAACAATATTGCTGTCTCTGTGTAGAGTACTCTCTTAGTTCTGCTCACTTCCCAATACATCATTCATACATGTATTTCCAAGCTTTTTTGAAGTTCTTATTTTTTCAAATAATTTCTATAATATTGGGATTAATTGTTCTTTAAAAGTTTGGTAGAAATTCACTTGTGAATCCATCTGGTCCTACAGATTTTTCAACTCATTCAACTTCTCCTTCAAAAACCCAGATGTTATATTCCATGGTGTATACATGTTAAGTATTGATATGACTTCATTTTCCATGGTACCCCTCAGCAAAATATAGTTTCCCTCCCTATCTCCCCCAACTAGATTATTTTTGCCTCTGTTCTGTCTGAAATCATAATTGCTACCTCTGCTTTCCTTGCCCTAGCCAAACCATAATAGATCCCACTCTCTACATTCACCCCACATGTATCACTCTGCCTCAAATGTGTTCACATTTATAGTTGTGAAGACTAACTGTCAATATCTCTCCATGATATTTTTCATCTGTTCTTCCTTCCCATTCTGACCCCTTACCCTCTCCTTTCCCACAACTGCCTTACCTATGATCACTGCCTTTCCCAATATCCCCTCCCCCATATAAGTCCCACCTCCCCCTCCATTATCACCATCCCAATTTGAACTTCCATATAGGGTAATATAGATTTCTATATCAAACTGAGTAAATTTGTTGTTCCCTCTTTGTGCCAACTTTGATGAGAGTAAGGTTTATTCTTTGCCCATGTCCCTTATCTTCTCCTCCATTATGATTATTTATTTATTTGCTTGATATATATATATACACACCTCTTTGTGTATGTGTGTGTTCATTCTATTCGGTTCCCCCCTTCCTACTTCTTCCATGTAATTTCTTTTTAGCCCTCTATGGTGTTATATCATTGATGTCACCTTATGATCAAACCCTCTGTCTATATATATTCTTTCTAATCCTTCTTATATTATATTTTTAGACTTACAAATATTATATTAAATATTACCTTATGATCACAAGCTTTTTACATATATTTCTAATTGAATTAAAAATTTTACAATAAAGTTATTGAGAATGACAAATATTTTATCATACAGAACTATAGTGTAACCTTATTAAATTCCTTACAGTTTTTCTTTATTGTTTCTTTTTTACCTTTTTATGTTTCACTTGAACCTTGTACTTATTTTTCACTTGAACCTTGCATTTGGAAGTCACATTTCCCATTCAACTCTGGCCTTTTAATAAAAAATGCTGTAAATTCCTCTATTTCATTAAATATCCATTTTCCCCCTGAAAGATTATATTCAGTTTTGCTGGGTATGTAATTCTTGGTTGTAAACCTAACTCCTTTGCCTTCTGGTATATTATATTCCAAGCCCTGAGATTCTTTAATGTGGAAGCTGCCAAATCCTATATAATTCTGACTGGAGCTCCAGAATATATGAATTGTTTCGTTTTGGTTTCTTGGCTATGATGTTGCTGGGAGTTTTCATTTTGGGATCTCTTTCACGTGGTGATTGGTGGATTCTTTCAATATCTATTTTGCCCTCTGATTCAAATTTTTCAGGGAAATTGTCCTTGATAATTTCTTGAAAGATCTTGTCCAGGCATATTTTTTTGGTCATATCTTTCAAGTAGACAAATAATTCTTATATTATCTTTCCTGGATCAGTTGTTTTTTCAATGAGAAAATTTACATTTTCTTCTATTTTATTTTTGCTTTTCTGATTTGGTTTTACTTCATCTTGGTGTCTTATAGAGTTGCTAGTTTCCATTTGTTCAACTTTAATATTTAAAGAATTATTTTCTTCATTTACTTTTTGTAATTCCTTTTCAATTTGGCCAAATATGTTCTTTAAGGAATTATTTTCCTCAATAATTTTTTGTATTTTTATATTATTACTTTGTACTTCTTTTTCATGGTCCTGCTGCATCACTTCCAATCTTTCCTCAACCTCTCTAATTCTATTTTCAAAGTCCTCTTTAAGCTCTTCTAGGAATTTATTTTGGGCCTGAGACCAATTTGTACTTCTCTTTGAAGGTTCATCTGTAGTCATTTTGTTACTGTCCTTCTCTATATTTGTATCTTGAGATTTCCTTTTATTGAAGTAGCTGTCAATAGTCAAACTTTTTTCATTGTTGTTTTTCATTGTGTTTTTTTTTTTTACTCATTTTGTGTCAGCTGGGCCCTGGAGGAGTGATCCTGTTGATCTTCAGGCCTTGTGGAGGCAACCTGCTGCTGGGTTGTTATGGTAACCTCTAACTCTGTTAACAAGCCCTTGAATAGTAATTTTGTTGCTATCTGCCGAATCACTGGGGCTGGTTTTGCTCTGGAAATAGTCTCTCTTCTGGGAGGTCACAGGGGTGGGAATCTGTTGCTGACCTGCTTGGGTGGTGCTTCACTACTTTTCAACAGGTTCAGAGGTCTGTTGTAGGCCTCTGCTGTGAGCCTAGAAGCTGTTTCTATTGCTGCTGCTCCTGGACGTCACTTCCTTCCCACCCAGGTAAGACAGACCTTTCTTGCCAGGCTGGTAGATTGTTTCCTTGCTCCTTCAGTGAGTTTAGAGGCAGTTTTATGTCAGTTTAGAGGGGAAATCTGAGAAATGGGTTGCTTCCTCACTCGGCCATCTTGACTCAGAACCTATTTTACAGTTGAGAAAAACTGAGACTCAGAGGGGTTGACTCTGTTATCACCACCACAACAGAAAGGTTTTGAACCTATATTCTAACTTGGGACCTGTGATGACATATCCAGTGTAATTCTTTCTGCTGTATATAACAATCCCTCTCACCATCACCAAAACAGCAGCAGACCTGGAATTTGCACCGAATTTTATATTATTAATATTGTTCAATACTTAAACCACGTGAATACCATTATTCTTATCAATTTCAAAAGATAGTTGAGGCACAATATCCATAAATATATCCAAGTCCCAACTATGTCTTGTTAGTGAAATATCTTAAAATTCTTCAAGTTGAGTTTATTCATCTTTTCTTCCCCAAGAGAGAAACTGAGCTATAAACTGCAGAAGAGATTGTTCTCAGGGCTAACTGGTGATTGGTAGATGTGGATCTATATAGAGAAATGATTCAGTTAGACTTCATATCTGTAAAGTATTAAGGTCCTTCAAAGTAAAAAGAAATGTTGATCAATAATTTAGGATTATAGTTTTAAAGATGGAAGATACTTTAAAATTCATTTAATATTTTGTGTCTTGAAGCCCTCTGGTAGTATGGTGAAGCCTATAATATTTTAAGTGCATAAAATAAAATACCAATCACAAAGAAAACAAAGAAAACTAATAGTTATCAAATTTGTACTTTAAAAAAAAGTGAATCAATTCCAGGTTAAGAACACTTGAGGGGGCAGAGCCAAGATGGCAGAGAGGAAGCAGCAAGCTGCCTGAGCTCTCCTTCTGTTCCCTCAAAACGAACATTAAATCAAGCCTCTGGATGGATTCTGAAACTACAGAACCTGCAAAGAGACAGAGAGACACAGTCCTCCAACCAGAGATAATTTAGAAGACTTCAGGAAAAGGTCGGTCTGACTCAGGCAAAAGGGAGGCCCAGCGCAGGGCAGCAACCCAGCTCTGAGGGGGTCGGGGCAAGTCAGCAGGAGCTGCGGGCCACAGCTGAACAACCGAGGCTCCCGGAACCTGGTTCAAAAATCTGGTGGCCAAGAAGGACAGTGGAAAAACCTACCTGCACCGGCCGAGAGGGCCACGAACGGCGGGATCAGACGCCGGAGTCTGGCGCCTGGCTGGCCTAGCGCAATCAGACAGGAAGTGCAGGGCGGGGGATCTCCACACACCATAAAGGCCTCAGAGTAAAAGCCCGGTCACACAGCACCTATACACCTGCACAAGAAGCCCAAAACAGGGACCCTGGTGCCCCCAGAGCAGACCTCAACTTAAAGAATAAATAAATAGCCTGCAATAATGAGTAAGAAGCAAAAAAGAGCCCTCTCCATTGAGAGCTTCTGTATCAATAGGGAAGAAGCCAACACAAACTCAGATGAGGACAATAGCCTCAAATTGGCTACATCTGAAGCCTCACAAGGGAAGGTGAATTGGTCGCAAGAACAAAAAGCCTTCCTGGAAGAGCTCAAAAAGGATTTTAAAAATCAATTGCAAGAGGTAGAAGAAAAAATGGGGAGAGAAATGAAAGCAAAACAAACAAACTATGAAAAAAGAATCAGCAGCTTGGAAAAGGAAGCTGAAGAAAACAAAGCCTTAAAAAATTCATTTGGCCAAATGGAAAAAAAGCTGCATAATCTCACTGAAGAAAACAATACCTTAAAAAATTCACTTGGCCAAATGGAAAAAAAGGTGCATAATCTCACTGAAGAAAACAATACCTTAAAAAATTCACTTAGCCAAATGGAAAAAAAGGTGCATAATCTCACTGAAGAAAACAATGCCTTAAAAATTAAAGTGGGACAGTTGGAAGATAAGGAATCCATGAGACACCAAGAATCAGTCAAGCAGAATAAAAAAAATGAAAAAATAGAAGAAAATGTGAAATACCTCATTGGAAAGACAACTGATCTGGAAAACAGATCGAGGAGAGACAATTTGAGAATCATTGGACTGCCTGAAAGCCATGACCAGAAAAAGAATCTAGATACCATATTCCAGGAAATTATTAAGGAGAACTGCCCTGATATCATAGAATCAGAGGATAAAATCATCATTGAAAGAATCCACCGATCACCTCCTGAAAGAGACCCCAAAAGGAAAATTCCAAGGAATATTGTAGCCAAATTCCAGAATTATCAGATGAAGGAGAAAATACTCCAAGCAGCCAGAAAGAAGCAATTTAAATATCATGGAGCCACAGTCAGGATTGCTCAGGATCTGGCAGCTTCAACATTAAAGGACCGCAAGGCTTGGAATATGATATTCCGGAAAGCAAAGGAGCTTGGATTGCAGCCAAGAATCTATTACCCAGCAAAAATGTGCATTTTCTTTCAGGGGAAAAGATGGACATTTAATGACATTGGGGACTTTCAATCTTTCCTGATGAAAAGACCAGAACTGAATAGAAAATTTGATCTCAACATACAAGACTCAAGAGAAGTTTAAAAAGGTAAAGAGAGGGGAAAAAAAGTTACCCTATTAGGTTAAACTGTTTATATCCCTACACAGGAAGATAATAATCATAACTCTTAAGAACTGTAAATGTATTTGGGCAGAGAGAAGGACTTTATGTAGAGGGTATAAATATAAATTGTCTTTGATGTGATGATACAAAAGAATTAAGGGGATAAAAAGGGAGTCTATGGGGAGGAGAGGAAAGGGGAGGTGGAATGGGATGAATTATATCATATGAAGAGGTGGAAAAAAACCTATTACAATAGAGGGAAAGAAAGGAGGGGGGAACATGGTTTCAACCCTATTCTCATTAGATTTGACTCAAAGAGGGAATAACATATACGTTCATTGGGATAAAGAAACTTAACTCATTCTTTAGGGAAACAAAAGGGGAAGGGAAAGGGGGGGACTGATAGAAGGGAGGACAAAAGCAAGGGAGAAAAGGGTAAAGAAAAGAGAGGGGGGTGATAAAAAGGGAGGGCAGATTGGGGGAGGCAGGGGTAAGAAGGAAAACGTCAGTGAGGAGGAATAGGGTGAAAGAAGGGGGGAAAAGTACAAAGGGGGTAAATAGAATGGAGGGGAATAGACAGTCAGTAATAATAACTGTGAATGTGAATGGGATGAACTCTGCTATAAAACGGAAGCGAATTGCAGAGTGGATTAAAAACCAGAACCCTACAATATGCTGTTTACAAGAAACACATTTGAAGCAGAGAGATACACACAGAGTAAAGGTAAAAGGCTGGAGCAGAATATATTATGCCTCAGCTAAAGTAAAAAAGGCAGGGGTAGCAATCCTTATCTCAGACAAAGTGCAGGCAAAAATAGATCTCATTAAAAGAGATAAGGAAGGAAATTACATCTTACTTAAAGGTACTATAGATAATGAAGTAATATCAATATTAAATATGTATGCGCCAAGTGGTATAGCATCCAAGTTCTTAGAGGAGAAGTTAAATGAGTTACAAGAGGAATTAGATAGTAATACTATACTAGTGGGGGATCTGAATCTCCCCCTCTCAGAATTAGATAAATCTAGCCAAAAAATAAATAAGAAAGAAGTGAAAGAGGTGAATAGATTACTAGAAAAGTTAGACATGATAGATGTCTGGAGAAAATTGAATGGGGATAGAAAGGAATATACCTTTTTCTCAGCAGTACATGGCACATTTTCAAAAATTGACCATGTATTAGGGCACAAAAACATCATAGTCAAATGTAGAAAGGCAGAAATAGTCAATGCATCCTTCTCAGATCATGATGCAATAAAAATTACATGTAAGAAAGAGCCAGGGAAAAGTAGAATGAAAATCAATTGGAAACTAAATAATTTCATTCTAAAGAATGAATGGGCCAAACAAGAAATCATAGAAACAATCAATAACTTTATCCAAGAGAATGACAATAATGAGACAACATACCAAAATCTATGGGATGCAGCCAAAGCAGTGCTTAGGGGAAAATTTATAGCTCTAAATGCTTACATGAATAAGAAAGAGAAAGAGGAGATTAATGAATTGGGAATGCAACTTAAAAAGTTAGAAAAAGAACAAATTAGAAATCCCCAATTAGACACTAAATTAGAGATCCTGAAAATTAAAGGAGAAATCAATAAGATTGAAAGCAAAAAAACTATAGAACTAATCAATAAAACTAAGAGCTGGTTTTATGAAAAAACCAATAAAATAGATAAAATATTGGTTAATTTGATTAAAAAAAAGAAAGAAGAAAACCAAATTACCAGTATCAAAAATGAAAAGGGTGATGTTACCACCAATGAAGTGGAAATTAAAGCAATAATTAGGAAATATTTTGCCTAACTGTATGCCAATAAATTTGACAATCTAAATGAAATGGATGAATATTTACAAAGATACAAACTGCCCAGGTTAACTGAAGAGGAAATAAAATCCTTAAATAAACCCATATTAGAAAAAGAAATTGAACAAGCTATTAATGAACTCCCTAAGAAAAAATCCCCAGGGCCAGATGGGTTTACAGGTGAATTTTACCAAACATTTAAGGAACAATTAATTCCAATATTATACAAATTATTTGGAAAAATAGGTGAAGAAGGATTTCTACCAAATTTGTTTTATGACACAAATATGGTGGTGATACCAAAACCAGGCAAAGCAAAAACAGAGAAAGAAAATTATAGACCAATCTCCCTAATGAATATTGATGCTAAAATCTTAAATAAGATATTAGCAAGGTGATTACAGCAAGTGATCACCAGGATAATACACTATGACCAGGTGGGATTTATACCAGGAATGCAGGGCTGGTTCAACATTAGGAAAACTATTAACATAATCAACCACATCAATAAGAAAACCAACCAAAATCATATGATTATCTCAATAGATGCAGAGAAAGCTTTTGACAAAATACAGCATCCATTCCTAATAAAAACACTAGAGAGTTTAGGAATAGGGGGAGCTTTCCTTAGAATAATAAACAGTATGTACCTAAAGCCATCAGCAAGTATTATATGCAATGGAGTTAAATTAGAGGCCTTCCCAATAAGATCAGGGGTGAAACAGGGATGTCCATTATCACCCCTATTATTTAATATTGTTCTAGAAATGTTAGCTTTAGCAATCAGAGAAGAGAAGGGAAGTAAAGGAATTAGAATAGGCAAGGAGGAAACAAAACTATCACTCTTTGCAGATGATATGATGGTATACTTAAGGAATCCTCTAGAATCAAGTCAAAAATTACTTGAAACAATTAACAATTTTAGCAAAGTAGCAGGATATAAAATAAATCCACATAAATCATCAGCATTTCTATACATGACCAACAAAGTCCAGCAGCAAGAGATAGAAAGAGAAATTCCATTTAAAGTAATGGTAGGTAATATAAAATACTTGGGAGTCTACTTGCCAAGACAAACCCAGGAACTCTATGAACACAACTACCAAACACTCTTCACACAAATCAAATCAGATTTAAATAATTGGAAAGATATCAATTGCTCATGGATAGGCAGAGCTAATATAGTAAAAATGACAATACTGCCTAAATTAATTTACTTATTCAGTGCCATACCAATCAGACTACCTAAAAATTATTTTATACAGCTAGAAAAAGTAATAACAAAATTCATCTGGAAAAACAAAAAATCAAGAATATCCAGGGAAATAATGAAAAAAATTCACAGGAAGGTGGGTTAGCGGTACCAAACCTGGAGCTTTACTATAAAGCGGCAGTCATCAAAACTATCTGGTACTGGCTAAAAAATAGAGTGGTAGATCAATGGAATAGGCTAGGCTCAGGAAAAGCAGTAGTAAATGACACTAATAATGTAGTGTTTGATAAACCCAAAGACTCCAGCTTCTGGAATAGGAACTCAGTATTTGACAAAAACTGCTGGGAAAACTGGAAGATGCAGAAATTAGGCATAGACCAACATCTTACACCTTATACTAAAATAAGGTCAAAATGGATACATGATTTAGACATAAGAGGTGATACCATAGGTAAATTAGGAGAGAAAGGAATAGTGTACCTATCAGATCTTTGGAAAGGAAAACAGTTTTTGACCAAACAAGAGAGTATATTATAAAATGCAAAATGGATGATTTTGATTATATTAAATTAAAAAATTTTTGTACAAACAGAAGCAATGCATCCAAAATTGGAAGGGAGGCAGAAAGCTGGGAAACAATTTTTGAGGCCAGTGCTTCTGATAAAGGCCTCATCTCTAAAATATATAGGGAATTAAATCAAATTTATAAGAATCCAAGTCATTCCCCAATTGAGAAATGGTCAAAGGATATGAACAGGCAGTTTTCTGATGAAGAAACCAAAGCTATCTATTCCCATATGAAAAAATGCTCTAAATCTCTAATGATTAGAGAGATGCAAATTAAAACAGCTCTGAGGTACCACCTGACACCTATCAGATTGGTTAAAATGACAAAAAAGGAAGATAATAAATGTTGGAGAGACTGTGGGAAAATTGGAACACTAATGCATTGTTGGTGGAGCTGTGAACTGATCCAACCATTCTGGAGAGCAATTTGGAATTATGCCCAAAGGTCAATAAACCTGTGCATACCCTTTGACCCAGCAATCCCACTTTTAGGTCTTTTGCCCAAAGAAATCATGGAAGGGGGAAAGGGACCCACATGTACAAAAATATTTATAGCTGCTCTTTATGTGGTAGCAAGGAATTGGAAGTTGAGGGGGTGCCCATCAATTGGGGAATGGCTGGACAAGTTGTGGTATATGAATACAATGGAATACTATTGTGCTGTAAGAAATGATGAGCAGGAAGAGTTCAGAGAAACCTGGAGGGTCTTATGTGAGCTGATGATGAGTGAGATGAGCAGAACCAGAAGAACATTGTACACAGTATCATCAACATTGAGTGTTGACCTACTGTGATGGACTATATTCTTCTCACCAATGCAATGGTACAGAAGAGTTCCAGGGAACTCATGATAGAAGAGGATCTCCAAATCCAAGAACAAAAAAGAAAGAAAGAACTGTGGAGTATAGATGCTGATTGAACCATATTATTTCTTTTGTTTTGGGTGCTGTTGGTTGTTTTTTTTTTTCTTTCTATTTTGAGGTTTTGCATCACTGCTCTGATTCTTTCTCTTGTAACAGGATTAATGCAGAAATAGGATTAATGTTATTATGTGTATATATCTATATATATCTATATGTATATGTATAGAGATATATAGACATAACCTATATCAGATTACCTGCTGTCTAGGGGAGGGGGGAGGGAGGGGTGGGAGGGAGAAAAATCTGAAATTGTAAAGCATGTATAAACAAAAGTTGAGAACTATCTTTACATGTAATGGAAAAAATAAAATACCTCATACATTAAAAAAAAAAAAAGAACACTTGAATCCAACCCTCTCACTTGACAGATAAGGAAAATGAAGCCCAGAAAAGTTAACTGGGCTGTCTAAGGTCACATAGGTGGGGAAAAGCAGGTCTAGAATTTGAACCAGTGCTTTTCACTCCTGATTCAATGCTCCTTCTACTGCCTCATGTACTGCCTTTAAAGCATTGAATTAGGAGTCCTAGGGCTTAGGTTACTATTCTAACTATATCTCTGCTTTCAGGTCATTTAGCTATCAATGCCATGTTTCTCCTACCTGAAAAACTGCAAGAAGAGATATCCATCACTTCTTATATATATCACAAAGAGAAGATAAAGGAGGCAAGACTTAGGGTGCATCTTGAACAAAAGACATTCAATCCAAGGGATGCTGGAATGGTAAAAAACAAAACCATGAAAGTAGGATTTGGAGGTGGGAAAGTAAAATCTCCCTAAAGCTAATAAGGATATGAGATTCTAAGTCAGTAACTCAATAAACATTTGTTAAGTGCCTACCATGTTCTAGGCACTGTTTTAATTGCTGAGGATACAGAGAAGTAAAAGACAGTCCCCACTCTTAAGGATCTCACAATTTATTAGAGGAGACAATATTCAAATAATACAAACAAGATATATTCAGGATGAATTGAAAATTACCAACAAAGAAGAAATTAATTAGAAATAAGAGGGATTTGGGAAAAGCTTCTAATAGAAGGTGGAATTTTAGATGAGACTGTAAGGAATCCAATGAAGACAGGAGGCATCAATGAGAAGGAAGAACATTCCATGCATGGGGAATATCCAATGATATAAGAGACAAGAGATAACTTTAATTAGTGAAAGGAGGGGAAAATGCAGAATCATAAAAATGGGGAGTATGGGGCAGCTAGGTGGCGCAGTGGATAGAGCACTGGCCCTGGATTCAGGAAGACCTGAGTTCAAATCTAGCCTCAGACACTTGACACTTACTAGCTGTGTGAACCTGGGCAAGTCACTTAACCCCAATTGCCTCACCAAAAAAAAAAAAATATGTGGAGTAATCCTATGCTCTGATATGTGTATATTGTAGGGTATTAATTAAAGTATTCCTGGAATCCTGAAAGAAATCACTGTTCTTCTAAACATGTCACATCCATATCTCCTAGGTCTTTTCAAAGCCAGTCTTCTGTTGAAGAGGGCTACAAACAGGCCAAAAAAAAATTCTGGTTTTCAGTGAGGATTCACTGAAAGGATTTACTGAAAGGTGCACCTTGTTTGTATTAATATTCTAGCTTAAATTTGCACTTTGGAAATTCAAGAAGCTTCCGACACATTCCTCATTATAGGCAGCACTCAAGAGATGGTAGTAAACCAGACTTTTTTCTTTGCCTGTTTTATTTCAGAGCTCAGAAAATCCCAGTGATTCACTTAACACTAGCAACTAAAAACAAAACAAAACAAAACAAAACACAAAACTTCCTTTAAAAAAATTACTTTGTAAGGAATTTGGGGTTAACAGCTCTGAACAGCTAAAGAACCAGCTGCCAGAGTATTTGTTTGTCATTTATTTGGTTGAGAGATTTACATAGGTGGGAGAATAACATGTAAATTAAATTAAACCATTAAATTCCAACACACTCCCTTTTTATAGAAAGGGGGGAAGTGTTTCAGTAGTTAGGTTCTAATAAAACCCACAATTCTCCTTAAAATGATAAGAACAATAGAAATTTATTAACACCAATGTTTCCATTGTGACTTCCTTTAAAAATACCAGTGTCCAAGGCTCTTATTTGTTATAGTTCACCAAAAAATTATTTTTATTGTGTTTTTTAGGATCCCAAAAGTAGTTGGAATGAAAACTTTAATGGTTTCTGCCTCTGCAAGAAACATAATCTCTTAAGCTGATTCTATATTTCATAGTTCAGTCTCCTCTGTTACTGCAGTTAAAAATTGGTCTTTGCTGAGCACACAACTGCAGAGGTTGAGCTGTGAACATCCTTAATTAAATTGTATTGACTTCATAAGAACCACTGTATGTCTCAGGTGATTTTACTTTACTTGGGATGATCAGAAATACTGGTAAAGGAGTGTGCACAGTAATAAATTTCTGTTAGATACAAATATTATTTGTTTTGTTTTTGCTTTTTTTCCCCTTGTTTACATTTGTATTTGTGGAGATTGGTGATAATATTTCAGATTGTCTTTTAAGGTCCAAGTTTCTAAGTTTAAGCTATACCTCAGAAACTTCATTCACCCTTCTTCATCACTTCTCCTTCATTGCCCTAGAGTCAATTTCCCTTTGCAGATTAGAGATTGGAAAATAAACTGGAATTTGAATCAGAGATTTTCTTGACATCTCTGCCACTTATGAACTTTGGGTAATTCATTTAACCTCCGAGCCTCAACTTCCTCATCTGTAATATGAGGGAAGGTTAGACTACATGGTCTTCAAGCTCCATAGCAGGCAGGTAGGAACCTTGGATAGTAAAGTACCAGGATTGGAATCAGGAAAACCTGAGCTTGGATTCTGCCTTGGACAATAATTGTGCGACCCTGGACAAGCCACTTTATTATGCCTCAGTTTCCTTATCTATAAAATGAAGGGACTGAATTTTCTGGCCTCTAGCGTCACTTCCAGCATTAGATTTACAAACCGGAATTTTCCAAGTTCTCATCTAGTTGTCCATCTTTCTCTTGACGATCACTTTTCATTATTCAATATCTTTATTTGACTTGTGATCTGAATTTCCTTTCATTCTCCTGTCTATTCCCTTCACTCTATAAGCAAACCTATTAACCATATCTTGACCTTCAGTCTCTCATTTCAGACTTTCTTTTTTCAAAGTGTCCCTACTCATTCATTTGCTTTTTCATCTATATATCATTTTCCTTCATTTAAAACCCTCATGCCAGTAGTCTTCCCTGGATAGGTCGATTTATATTCTCCAAGTTGGTTCCAACAATTACTTTTTTTTTTTTGGCAGGGCATTGGGGGTTAAGTGACTTGCCCAGGGTCATACAGCTAGTAAGTGTCAAGTTTCTGATCCAGATTTGAACTCAGGTACTCCTGAATCCAGGGCCAGTGCTTTATCCACTGTGCCACCTAGCTGCCCCCCAACAATTACTTTTTAATAGTATTCATTTAAGTTCAATTCTTTAAAAAGAATCATTTTGATTCAATGCAATGCAACAAATATTTATTAAATTCCTACAAATATAATGTATTTGTTGAGAACAGGAGAGACACTGTAGAAGTGGACATATGCAAATTTCCTGGTTCTCAAAAAAGGAAAAGAAGGTAGATACTTAGCACTACAAGATGGGAAGCTAAACTTAAATTTCAGAGAAAGTTTTGGAATTTAATATGAGAGAAGATAGTAGCATGAAAGGTCACAACTGTTAACCCTTCCTCCCCCCAAGTCTCTCCTAGAAAGGGACCACAGAGACATCAAACAGGATTCCAAGCAGAAAAGCCAACAAAAAAATCACAGGCCATTTTTTTTCTAGCTTAGAACAGCTTAAAAAGACTGGAAGATATGCCTGTAGATACTTGGGTGGGGACTGGGGTGGAGCGCACTAGAAATAGAAAGTGGTATAAGTAGCACCAGTTGTGGACTTCTTGATAGCTACAGCATCAAATGACTTTAAGATGACTAGACACATGGGCATAAAAAAGATACCAGACAGGGGCAGCTAGGAGGCACAGTAGATAAAGCACTGGCCTTGGATTCAGGAGGACCTGAGTTCAAATCTGGCCTCAGACACTTGATATTTACTAGCTGTGTGACTCTGTGTGAAACATGTTACAGTAAATATATCAATTCAGAATTGACTTGATAATAAAACTACAAACTGGTAGTTGATGAGCCCTTGTCAAACTGAAAAGAAGAACCCATCTTAGTACACCAGGGTTGTCTGTACTTAGTCCTTTACTATTGGAACATACTTATTAATGCCTTCCATAAAGATGTAAATGGAAAACTTATCAAATTTGTGGATGACATAAAATTGGGAGGGTCAGCTGACTTTTTGAATAACAGAATCAAGACCCCAAAAGTATTAGTACAAGGTAGAACAATGAGTCAAATCCAACAAGATGAAATGTATCATGAAAAAATATAAAGTCCAATTCTTTCATTTTTGGTTCTGTATATGGTCCTTAGTCACTTTTCTCTTTTTCTCTTTCTTTTGTTCCCTCTATGCTCCATGAATTACCTTTCTTCCTTGCTTTCTGACTTTTAATAACCAAAGCATTAACCAAAGGTTCCTTCCTTTGGTACTTTTTGTTTTCTATTCATTTTTCCTCATTTAGACACTAGATTAATTTTCAGGGAAGTGAAAATAATGTCTATGAGTATACAAAGGATAACATTAGGTTGATTCACATTTTTTTTAAAAAGATGATTAGAACTGTCCTGGCCATCACAGGAACTGAGTTCAGAGGTGGGGACTCCAGGCTCAATGGAAGTTGCTTTGGGGGCGAGGGGTAAAAGAAAGGAAAATAATTTAACCATTACTGAAGCTCAAGGAGAAGTAATTTTGAAATGAGGAACAATATCTATTACCTTAGTTTGCCCCTTTCTCAATACTACCAATTCTGTCAGCTCAGATCTTATTCTGTGAAGTCACGTATGGGATAAAGGTAAAATAGCAGTATGTCAATGTGGAATTCCCTATATTTTATATAATTATATATTATTTCACATCAAAAGATAAATTTTATCACAATGTCAAGTTTTTCTTCTATCTCTAATATGATAGTGGCAAGATTATTGGACATTCCAATCCCAATTCTTTTGACTTCCTATTCAAGTGCACTTTGGTGAGAAATTTCCCCCTTTTTTGGATTTAATTTTCCTCATATGTAAAATGAGGGGGTTGAATAAGATGGTCTTTAATATACCACTAAGCTATAAATTCTCTAAGTTTAGATAAAATTTCAAGAGGCTGAAAGCATCATTTAAGTCTTATCTCTAGTACTTATTATTTTGTACTAATCATGATAAGGATGATAGATATTATTACATTCTGCAGAGTTAAAGAAATAGTCTCAGAAAGATACATCAATGCATATGGTAGGTAGAAAACCCAGAAATGCCTCCTACTCATTAGTGTCTTCTTGTTTCTAAGATTTAAGGCAAACAGATTGATATAAACTTCTGAAAACCTGCCAGTCAGCTTGAAGGAATTCTTTAGTATAGTCTTTTAAGATTGAAGAAATACACATCCATTCCCAGAAAGACAGTTAATAAGGAGTTTCTAAGCAGATACTAGGTTAAAAGCTGATTTCTATCTAAATTCATTCTTTCAGGAAGATTACAAATTTGCCTTTCTAAAACATGCTGATCTACTATTGTATTAGATAACTATATTGTATTTTCCCTTGATAATATAATTATGCATGTATAAGCAAAACTCCATACCATAAGTGGTAGAATATAAAAGTGCAAAGGGTGACCTGGTTTAGTAGAAAGAATACTGAGTCAAAAGATCTGGATTTGATGTCTAAATTATTCATATACATATGTACATAATTTGGGACTACATATACATATACACATCAGGTACATATGCATGTACACACAAACATATACATATACACATTCATATGCATATGCACACATATACACATACATGTGGGCATAATTTTGGGACTGTGTATAGATGTATACATATGTATACACATACACACATACATAATTTTGGGACTGCATATATATGCACATATACATATATGTATACACATACATAATAACTCACTATGACCAAGGTAAATTCATACCAAGCAAATTATATATATATATATATATATATAATTTTTCAGTCCCTTGGGATTGCCTTGGGTCATTGTATTGCTGAGAGTAGTTAAGTCATTCACAATTGCTCATTGAACAATACGGCTGTCACTATGCACAATGTCCTCCCAGTTCTGCTCACTTCACTATACATCAATTCATGAGTCCTTAGAGGTATTTCTGTGATCATCCTGTTTGTCATTTCCTATAGCACAATACCATTCCACTACAATCATATACCACAGCTTCTTCAGTCATTCCTCAATTGATGAACATTCCCTTGATTCTCAATTCTTAGCCAACACAAAGAGTTGCTATAATTATTTTTTATACAATTTTCCCCCTTTTCTATTTTTCATGATTACTATTATTAACTGTTTCCCTTCCATCCTATTCCATTCCCCATGATATTTATTCTATTATCCACCTTCTTTCATCCTATCCCTATTCAAAAGGGATTTGCTTCCGTCTGTCCCCTCCCCCAATCTGCCCTTCCTTCTTTTGCCCCTCTCTCTTTATCCCCTTCCCCTCCTATTTTCCTGCAGGGTTAGAGAGATTACTCCACCCAATTGAGTGTGTATGTTATTCCATTCTTGAGCCAATTCTGATGGGACTGAGTTCTTTGAGCCAATTCTGAGGACTGTTAGGTTCATTTACTTCCCACATTAAATAGATAACTCCACCAAATTGGGTTTGTGTGTTAATCCCTCCTTGAGACAACTCTGATGAGTTTAAGGTCTTTGAGCCTTTTCTGATGAGTGTAAAATGCATTTACTGTCCTGCTCCTCCTCCATCTCTTCCCCCACTCCATAAGCCCTTTCCTGTTTCTTTCATGTAGGATTTCACCTCTGCCCTTCCCCCTCCCCCAGTGCATTCCCCTCACCCCTCAATTTAATCCTAAAGATGTCATCATGGGGCAGCTAGGTGACACAGTGGACAAAGCATCTACCCTGGACCCAGGGAGATCCCAGCCAAAACCTGGCCTCAGACATAAGACAGTCACCCACTGCACTACCCCAGGTATTACCCCAACTCCAATTTTTTATGGTTCTCTAGGGTCTTGTATTTGAAAGCCAAATTTGCCATTCAGTTGAGGACTTTTCATCAAGAATAATTGAAAGTCCTCTTTTTCATTGAAGTCCCTTTTTTCCTCTGAAAGATTATCATCAGTTTTGCTGGGTAAGTGATTCTTGGTTGCAATTCCAATTCCTTTGCCCTCTGGAATATCATATTCCATGCCCTCTGGTCCTTTAATGTAGAAGCTGCTAGATCTTGTGTTATCCTGACTGGGGCTCCACATTACTTGAGTCATTTCTTTTGGGTAACTTGCAATATTTTCTCCTTGACATGGAGCACTGGAATTTGGCTATAATATTCCTGGGAGTTTTCCTTTTGGGATATCTTTCAGCAGTTGATCAGTGGATTCCTTCAATTTCTATTTTACCTTCTGCTTCTAGAATTTGAGGGCAATTTTCCCTGAGAATATCTTGGAAGATGATGTCTAAGCTCTTTCTTTGATCATGGTTTTCAGGTAGACCAATAATTTTCAAATTATCTCTCCTGGTCCTATTTTACAGGTCAGCAGTTTTTCCCAGAAGATATTTCACATTGCCCTCTATTTTTTTATTCATTTGGATTTAGTTTGTTGTGTCTTGGTTTCTCATAAAGTCACTGGCTTCCATTTGTTCAATCCTAATGCTTAGGCAATTATTTTCATCAGAGAGCTTTTCCATTTGGCTTTTCAAGCTGTTGACTTTTTTCTCATGTCTTTCCTGCATCACCCTCATTTCTCTTTCCATTTTTTCCTCTATCTCTCTAACTTTATCTTCAAAGTCCTTTTATGAGTGCCTCTATAGCCTGAGATCAATTCATATTTTTCTTGGAAGCTTTACATATAGGGGCCCTGACATTGACATCTTCCTCTGAGGGTGCACCTTGATCTTCCTTGTCACTAAAGAAACTTTCTATGGTCCTCACCTTTCTTTGTCTACTCATCTCACCTTTCTTTTACTTGGCTTTTAGCTCCTTAAAGTGGGGCACTGTTTCCAGGCTGCACTATCCCAAGCTTCAGAAGTCCCAGGTGGCATGATTGAAGGAGGATCAGGTTCTTCACTCACCTGGCCTGTTCCCTGGTCCATAGATGACCCCAGACCAACTTGCTAATCATCTGGCTTTGTGTGTTGTGGTTATCAGCTCTGACGAGCCTGTGCCCCTCCCCCATCTGAGCCACTGCTACTCAAGCCTACCTCCTGGTTCTCAGCAGGGGTGAAAAACCAAAGTTCTGCCTCAGCACCAGCACATACCCCTGTAGTCTCCCCACTGCCCAGGTCTCAGCTCTCTCACCAGACTGTGAGCTTAGTTCCAGATGACACTGGTGCTTCAGCTGATTCAGAAGCTCTGGGCATCTCTTTCTCATGAGGCCTTCCCAGATCTGGATCTGTGTCTGGGTGACTGTGGGCTTTGGCTCCACTCCTATATCAGCACAGCAGCTTCCTCCTTCTGACCTTCTAAGCTGTTCTTGGTCAGAAGATGATTTCAGGGGGCAGCTAGGTGGCTCAGTGGATAAAGCACCAGCCCTGGATTCAGGAGTACCTGAGTTCAAATCCAGCCTCAGACACTTGACACTTACTAGCTCTGTGACCCTGGGCAAGTCATTTAACCCCCATTGCCCTGCAAAAAAGAAGAAGATGATTTCAACACATTCTTCTGTGAGTTTTGCTGCTCTAGGCATTTTCCTATGGCATTATTTGGATGTATTTTGAAGCAATCATGTCATGAGTTCGAGAGCTCACTGCCTTTCCTCTTCCATCTTGGCTCTGCCCTTGAAGTCCCTCGAAGCAAGATATTCAATTAAGAAACTGGATAAACGTAATGGTAAATTACTTTTATATAGTAATGAAAGAAAAAATATAAATGTTTATTTTCAGGGGACTAGAGTTAGATTTGGACCTAACTGAGAATGGAATACTATTATCTATTATATAAATTGATTTTTAAAAGAAAATATAACAAAATGTCTGAGTGGCAATGAGAAAGCAAAATGCAAATTTGGGCTAATAACTTAAGGACTGAAAGGCTTAATAAACAGGATCATAAGAATAAGTAGAAGAATTGCATTAATCTTTCAGAAGAATCTCATACCTTCATTAATAATCAATATTACAAGGTGTAAGGTAATGCAGAGAATACTTCTAAGATGTTAGTAGGAGAGGGCATGAACTGGTGTAGTAGAAGTAATGACTGGTCAAGACTTAAGAAAGGTGAACAAAAAAAATAGTTTCTCCACCTGCCTTTGGGAAGTTGGGAGAGTAGGACTAGAGTAGAACATTTGGGGAGGGAACAAAGAAGGAGTCGGAGTTATGTATGGCCAACAGAAGGGAGACAAAGTCTGGAGTCCTCTTCTCAGAGGTAGGACCAGATGAAACAAAGATTTTATAATTAATCATATTGATGAGATTAGAGATTGGGTCCTGAAAATCAGTCATGTGTCTCACTTCTAACTCCCACATTCAGAGAGGAAGTGGTTTTGTATCCAGGAAAGCATGTCACAGAAATAGTAAAAGAGAGTTTAAGCGGAGGGTAATGTAGCATTGGAAGAGATAAGCGATAAAGGAAAATATATAACAAAATGAGAGCCAGCTACTGAAAAGATGGAGACCTATGTTAGTATAGGGAGTTTCCTTATCTGGGTGTTTCCTATACTATGAAAATAACCAGTCTAGTTCCTATCTCTTTATGTTACACATACATATATTTAATGTCCATATATAATATTATGCACCTGATATATGTATACATATATGTATACATATATACGTATATACATATATGTATAGATCATCTGATATATGCATACACATATGTATAGCACATATATATCAGATGCGTAGAGTACATGTGTATTCATATATATACACATATATCAGGTGCCTAGTGTGTATATATGTGTGTGCATATGTGTGTATATCACATGTATCACATGTGTTATATATGTCACATGTCCACACAAGTGCATTTTTACACATCAGACGCAAGAAATATGTGCATATGTGAATATATACATACATGTGTATCTGTGTATCTAATATATTGCATATACATAATATGATATATGGACATAAGAATATGTATATCTTTGAGAAAGGGCATACATATATTCTATGCCTATGCTATACACATACACACATATATGCATATTATATATATACACACACACACATACACATTTGTGCATGTAATTGTTGCTTGTCCTTTATTCTTCTGTTTTATTTTTTTTGGTGGGGCAATGAGGGTTTAGTGACTTGCCCAGGGTCACACAGCTAGTAAGTATCAAGTGTCTGAGGTTGGATTTGAACTCAGGTCCTCCTGAATCTAGGGCCAGTGCTTTATCCACTGCGCCATCTAGCTGCCCCCATCCTTCATTCTTGAAGAGGATCACGACATCAGGAGGTGATGTCAGGATTTGTAGTGAATTGGATTTAAGTGAGGGAAGGCTGTGCAATGTCACCAACCTCACTTTCTCCTCCAGAGACATCTGGGTCCAGGGCAAGATATACATCAGGACAACTAGAGATGACCCCCAATGCAGTGGGATACTTTGGCCTTTTTATGGTAAGGTCTTTTCCATGTCTCAGTTTACCTAAGGCAATGCCCATTCAGTGATTAAGGCTAAATAAGAAGTGAAGCAAATAATGGCCTCCTTCACCTAGCCAAAACAAACAAATGAATGAATGAATAAATATAAGAGAAAGAGAAAAAAACAGACAGACAGAGATAGAGACAGAGAGGAAGAGAGGAAGGAAGGAAGGAAGGAAGGAAGGAAGGAAGGAAGGAAGGAAGGAAGGAAGGAAGGAAGGAAGGAAAAAAATATATGTAATAGGGAACTGATGAAAGGGACTCTCCTCAGAGCTCATGCATAGTGTTCTACCTGATGCCAATCTATGCAGAGGGTTTGGTGGCCCTTGTTCTCGAAATTTTATGTTGTTATTAAGTCATTTTAGTCATATCCAACTCTTCATGATTCCATTTGGGGGTTTTCTTGGCAAATATACTGTAGTGATTTGGTATTTCCTTCTCTAGCTCATTTTATAGATGAGGAAACAGAAAAAAATAGGGTTAAGTGACTTGCCCAGGTTAAGTTAACACAGCTGATAAGTGTCTAAAGTGGGATTTGAACTCAGGTCTTCTTGGTTTCAAGTCTCATGCTCTATCTACTCTACCACCCAACTGCCATTCCAGAAATGTATAATGATGCGTAATTGGAAGGCCCTTCCGCCAATCCAAAGTATGTGTGAATAATGTTTTCTCCTTGCATGTTTCATGGTGAAGAGCAGCTTTTTCATTGTCTGTTGAGCTGGAATTTAGTGTGCATCCAAAATAAATAAACAAATCCAATCATGTTCTCTCTTACCTGGTAGTGAGAGAGGGAAGAAATTCTACAAGCCTTTAGGTAGAGTAAGGGACCATGGGCCCACAATACCTCACTTAGGTTGCCATGTGACTTGCACATGCATAGACCTACTCTTTCTGTATATGTTGTGTTTATTATTTCCTCATCTTAGTTGAAGGAATATCCAGGAGGAATTGCCAGGTACTGACTTTATAAGCTTTGAAAAGTTACAATAACCTCCAGAGATCTACTATCCAAGCCCTGGAAGAAGACAGCGCTATAGAGCAATCTGTATGAACCATCCCATCAGTGGAATAACCTGGCAGCTGCTCTACTATGTCCTGTAGGCAAGAGAATACTTACACATCAATCAAACCCAGAAGTGAACTTGATGCAAGGAGGTATGTTTGTTACAGCCACTTTACTTTTGAGTTGATTGTCCCCAGGGACCAGGTTGGGAAAGGAGGAAGTTGGGGTGTGTGTGTGTGTGTGTGTGTGTGTGTGTGTGTGTGTGTGTTAAATTTCTGTTCTTATTTGGTCTTTGCAATAAATAAGAACACATTTATATTAGTTATTAATATGATTGTGATTAAATGATTTATTGTTGTTGTTGTTCAATCATTTCAGTCACATCTTCATGACCCCTTTTGGGTTTTTCTTGATGAAGATGATAAAGATAATGTCATTTCCTTCTAAAGCTCATTTTACAGGTGAGTAAATAGAGACAAACAGGACTAAGTGACTTCCCCGGGATTACACAGCTAGTAAGCATCTGAGACCAAATCTGAACTCAGGAGCATGAGTCTACCTGACTTCAGGCCTGGCACTTTATCCACTGCACCACTTGGCTGTCCAAATGATGGATTAAATGAGGCTAAATTATGCCCTAGTCACTGGTGGGTAATTCAGTGACTGGAGACACAAGCATGGGCCAAGTATACCCTCATAAACATATAAGGAATTGATGGAAGAAAATGCAAAAAAAGATGCTGGAGAAGACATAATTAAATATATATTCCTTCTTCATGGCAAAAATGTGACAGTATCTATAAGAGAACACTGCATATTTAATCTGAGAAGTTTTCTGTATTTTGTATTTTAATTATTTTTTAATCATTATTGGAATTCAATCCAGAGGGAACTGGTTGGAAAATATCTGTGATATAAAAAAAATCTGTAATTAAAAACCTTTTTTTAAAAAGAAAGAAAATTACTCAGAGCACATATTCATTCATAGTAGATCCACATTTTCTTCTTGGTATACAAAGAACAATACATTATATTGTGAGGATTTGGTCATCTACCCCAATCCAAATATAAATTGTGCTGTTTTGCTATGAATTATTTGACCTATTATTAATTCGATTAGCATAGTCACAAGGGGAAATACTATTGAGATCAAATTTATATCCAGAGAGTTCCTGAAACCTATGATTAAAGGCATAGATAAAACTGAAGGTAAATTTGTTTTTATCAACCATAATCCATCATTGTTTGGAAGTCACTGATATATTTTTATTACATTCACCATGCTTTTAAGATATCAGTGTATATTAGTGAGATCCAACAACATATTACAGGCCTAAAATTAGAGCCAGCTCATTTCCTCAAAAATGAGAGTCTAAAGCAATAAAAGGAAGAAATAAATAAATTTGATTTCCTGGGTGTGATTATTTAACAATAGTTCTCACTTTGCATAAAATTGTATTATATAAACCAAGTACTGACCAGTGACTTACTCTGAAGCAATCCTCCTGTAAATCAAATCAAGCATGCTATTATACACAAAAGTTAATAAACTAAAGTTGGCTTTCCTCTTTGAGGTTTTTAGTATGAAAATGCCTATCAAGCAAGAATGAGGGATGGTGTCACTTCTGATAAATCAAAGTAATATGTTTAAGTCATCAAAATGTCTTAAACTATCATCATTAGCATCTAACATCTTTTATTTCTAGAATGTTTTGCCATCAAGTTAGTTTATCCTTCAAATTACTGCTCCAGGCACCCTTCTGGTTTTGGCTTTATTTCATAATAAGCCAACTCCCAACTTAAGAGTTATGTGGAAGCACACTCAGGTATTCAGAATCACTCTGAAATGCCATTAAGCCTTTCCTAGTTGTGTTGTCATATACACATAAGTAGTCAGTGGAAGAAAATGTCAAAGAAATGATGTAGATCCTAGAAAAGAGACAACTAAACAAACCTCCTTATTTCCATTATGATGGAGAAAGTAGAATTAATTACCTTCTTCTAAAGTCTTCATTCTACTGCAAATAAAACACTTACCATTGTATTACAAATTCAGAGCTGGAAGGAATCTTAAAAAGCAATCAA
Source organism: Dromiciops gliroides (assembly GCF_019393635.1). Taxonomy (NCBI): domain Eukaryota; kingdom Metazoa; phylum Chordata; class Mammalia; order Microbiotheria; family Microbiotheriidae; genus Dromiciops; species Dromiciops gliroides. Next base: position 252,153,560 of record NC_057862.1, read on the forward strand.
TACAATCCATTAATTTTATAAATGAGGAAATTGAGGTGGAAATAAGGAAACTGAGACAGAGTCATTTAAATGACTTGAGTTCAACAACTTAGATGCTCTTAAGGGAAAGAACTCAGATCTTTCAGATTTTACCCATTGTGATACCTACCTGCCTTACTAAAGTAAGGGAAATAGTGTCCTATGCTGAAGACTTTGGTGGGACCTAAACCAAATACCTGATCCATTCCCAGAAGAAACTTGATTTCTTGGAAACCAGGGAAGTGAATCTTATTTATAGTGACCAAACTATGAATGGGAATATCTTCTTTTTAAAGCAATTAATCTATATTCAGCAGAGCCAAAATGGTGGAGGAAAGACAGTGACCTCATGGAGTTCTCTCCATAATCCCTCCAAATATCTTCCAATAATGCCATAAGACAATTCCTGAAGCAGTAGAACCCACAAAAGGATGGGGTGTGATCATTCTCCAGCTAAAAAGGTCAGCAAAAAAGGTCTGTTGTTCAGGGGTGACAAGAGAACACAGTCCCGCAGCTGTGCCATGCAGATGCACAGCAGCTGTGCCAGGCAGGCCACACCAGAGGAGCCTCTTGACTGTAGCTACTTCGGGAACTTAGCTCACAGATCAGTGAGGGGGTCGAGCAGTCAAGCGGTTGGACGGGGGACAATACAGGGGTCTCTGATGGCACTGAGGCAGGACTCTGTTGTTTTGCCTGTGCTCTGAACCAGGAAGCAGTCTTGAGTGGCAGCCCAGGTAGGGGAGGGGTACAGACACCCCAGAGCTTGCAATCACAGTGAAATATGATTCTGTTCCTGGGTTAAAGAACAACCATGCCTGTGGTAACTTATAGACCAGAGCACAGGACAGGGGAGTGTAGAATGTGCCCCTCCTTAAGTCATATCACCTGGGACACTGTGAAGCTTGGGACAGTGTGCCCTGGAAGCAGTGCTCCAGTTTAAAAAGGAGTTAAAAGTTAAGAAATAGGCTAGGAAAATGAGGAGACAGGAAAAAATGCTGGCCATAGAATGCTTCTTTGGTGACAAGATCAAAATACACCTTCAGAAGAAGATAAAGTCAAAGCTCTTACATCCAAAGCTTCCAAGAAAAATATGAATTGGTCTTAGTCCATAGAAGTGCTCAAAAAGGACTTTGAGGGGCAGCTAGGTGGCTCAGTGGATAAAGCACTGGTCCTGGATTCAGGAGTATCTGAATTCAAATCCAGCCTCAGACACTTGACACTTACTAGCTTTGTGACTTTTGCCAAGTCCCCCTCCCAAAAAGGACTTTGAAAATAAAGTAAGAGAAGTAGAGGAAAAAATGGAAAGAGAAATGAGAGAGATGCAGGAAAGTAATGAAAAAAGTCAACAGCTTGAAAAACCAAATTGGTCCAATGGAAAAGGAGGTACAAAAGCTTATTGAGGAAAATAATGCCTTAAAAATTAAAATTGGGAAGATGAAAGCTAAAGACTCCATGAAACACCAATAATCTGTCAAGCAGAATCAAAATACTGAAAAAATAGAAGAAAATGTGAAATACGTCATTGGAAAGACAACTGACCTGAAAAATAGATCTAGGAGAGATAATCTAAGAATTATTGGACTACCTGAAAGCCATGATCAAAAGAACAACCTAGACATCATCCTTCAAGAAATTTTCAGGGAAAACTTACCTGATATTCTGGAAGCAGAAGGTAAAATAGAAATTGAAAGAATCCACTGATCATCCCCTGAAAGAGATCCCAAAATGAAAATTTCCAGGAATATTATAGCCAAATTCCATATCTACCAGGTCAAGGAGAAAATATTGCAAGTAGCCAGAAAGAAACAATTCAAGTATTGTAGACCCACAGTCAGGATAACACAAGATATAGCAGCTTCTACATTAAAGGATCAGAAGACATGGAATATGATATTCCAGAGGTCAAAGGACCTGGGATTACAACCAAGAACTGTCTACCCAGCAAAACTGATTATAATCTTTCAGGGGGGAGGGGAATGGAAATTCAATGAAAGAGAGGATTTTCAGGCATTTGTGATGAAAAGACCTGAATAAAAAATTTGACTTTCAAATACAAGACCCTAGAGGAGCATAAAAAGGTAAAAAGGAAAAAGAAATCCTGAAGGATATTAAAAGGTTAAAATATTCCTACAGGGGAAGGTGAAACTTCTAACTCATAAGAACTTTCTCATTATTAGTGCAGCTGAATGGAGTATACTTAGATAGAGGGCACAGGTGTGAGTTGAATATGAAAGGAAGATATCTTTAAAGCATTTATTTTTTATTGTTTTTTTGTGGGGCAGTCAGGGTTGGGTGGCTTGCCCAGGGTCACATAGCTGGTGAGTGTTGAGTTGTCTGAAGCTTGATTTGGACTTCAGTTCTTCTGGGTCTAGTGTGGGTGTTTTGTCTACTGTGCCACCTAACTGCCCCATGTTGATATCTTTAAAAAAACAAAATTAAGGAGGAAGAGGAATGCACTGGTATAAAGGGAAAGGAAGGGGTGGAATGCAATAAAATATCTCACTTAAAAGATGCAAGAAAAAGACAATAGAGTGGAGGGAAAGATGGGGGAGGTATGGGGGAATGAGTGAGCCTTACTCTTATCAGAAGTGGCTCAAAGAGGGAATAATATACACACTCAATTGGGTATAGTAATATATCTTGACCTGTGGGAAAGTGGGAGGATAAGGGGGGAGGGGTGAAGGAAGGGCAAATTTGGGAGGGGGCAGTCAGAAGCAAAACACATTTGAGGAAAGATAGAGTGAAAGAAGATAGAAAATAGAGTAAATATCAAGGGGAGGGAATAAGATGGATGGTAATACAGTTAGCAATAGTAACTGTGAAAAAAAATTGAAGCAAGAATATCTGACAGGACTAAATTCTCAAACACATAGAGAACCGAATCAAATTTGTTAAAATGAGAGCCATTCCCTAATTGATAAATGATGAAAAGACATAAAGATTTCAGATGAAAAAAATACTCTAACTCACTATTGATTAGAGAGATTCAGGCCAAAACAATTCTGAGTTCTACCTCATACCTGTGGGATTGAATAACAGGACAGCAGAGGAAAAGGACAAATGCCGTGGGGGATATGGGGAAACTGAGACATTAATACACTCTTTGTAAAGTTGTAAACTGATTCAAACATTCTGTAGAGCAATTTGGAACTATGGCCAAAGAGCTATAAAACCATGCACTATTGTTCTGTAAGAAATGATGAGCAGGATGCTATCAGAAGGACTTATGAAAAATGCATTCCATCTACAGAGAAAGAACTGATGGTATCTGAATACAGATTGAAGTATATTTTTTCTTAATTCCTCTTTCTAAAGTTTTGTTTTCTGTCTTCTTTCACAACCTGACTAATGTGGAAATGTTTTGCATGACTGAACATGTATAACCTATATTGAATTGCTTGAGTTCTTAAGGTGGGGTGAGGAGGCAGGGAGGAAGAGAATTTGGAATACAAAGTTTTAAAAATCAATATGGGGGCAGCTAGGTGGCGCAGTGGATAAAGCACCGGCCCTGGAGTCAGGAGTACCTGAGTTCAGATCTGGCCTCAGACACTTAACACTTACTAGCTGTGTGACCCTGGGCAAGTCACTTAACCCCAATTGCCTCACTAAAAAAAAAAATCAATATGAAAATTTGTTTATGCATGTAACTTGGGGAAAATAAGAAAGAAAGAAAGAAAGAAAGAAAGAAAGAAAGAAAGAAAGAAAGAAAGAAAGAAAGAAAGAAAGAAAGAAAGAAAGAAAGAAAGAAAGAAAGAAAGAAAGAAAGAAAGAAAGAAAGAAAGAGAAAGAAAGAAAAGAAAAGAATTTTTAAGCAATTAAGATTCAGAAGAACATTATTCACAATAACAGCAACATTGTGTGATGATCAGCTGTGATAGGCTTAACTCTTCTCAGCAATGCAATGATCCAAGGCAATTCCAAAAGACTCATGATGGAAGATGCTCTCCACATCCAATAAAAGAACTGTGGAATCTGAATGCATATCAAAGCATACTATTTTCACATTTTAAAAATTTTGTTTGTTTTTTCTTTCTTGAAGTTTTTCCCTTTTGTTCTGATTTTTCTTTCACAACATGACTAATGTGGAAATATGTTTAATATGATTGTCCTGAAGATAAAATAAAGCCATTAAGATTAAACCTTTAACCCCTGAAAAAAAGAAGAGGTGAAAGAGTGATTGGTCAGAAATTTTTCCAAGGGTTCATACTATTGTGTTCAAGTAAATTAAACCTCCTGAATCCATGTTTCTTTTTTTTACTTTGCAATGTAACTTTAACTTTTATTTCATGATTACCATATAATATAAGGTGAAATTATGTCAGACAGGAGAAGAAATCAGCCCATCTGAACCTGTAATTTACATTAAGTTTAAATGCTTAAAGTAATTTTCTCTGATAGATTTTAGCTTAAAATGAAATATATGCAATGCTTTTTTCCCCTCCATTTAAAATTTGTTCTTTGGAACTTGAAACAGTTTTGCATAAAAACAGATTTTGTTTTCCAGGCCAATTCATAGAATCTTACCTAATTCATATTGATTGTCTATGAAAAAGCATTTAGCTGACAAATTCAGTTTAAAATAGTTTTATTGAAGCCTTTGCATCAGTTTTTCCCTTTTGGTCTGATTCTTCTTTCACAACATGGCTAAGGTGGATATATGTTTTACATGATTGTACTGTATAACCTATATCAGATTGTTTGCCATCTTTGAGAGAGGGCAGGGAAGGGAGAGAGGAAGGGAGAACAATTCAGAACTCAAAATCTTATAAAAAATAAATGTTGAGGGCAGCTAAGTGGTGCAGTGGATAGAACACCGTCCCTGGAGTCAAGAGGACCTGAGTTCAAAGCTGGCCTCAGACACTTAACACTTAATAGCTGTGTGACCCTGAGCAAGTAACTTAACCCCAATTGCCTCACCAATAAATAAATAAATAAACAAATAAATAAATGGATGAATAAATAAATGAATGAATGGATGGATGGATATTAAATAGATGTTGAAAATGATCTTTACATGTATTTGCAATAAAATAAAATATTATTTTAAAAATAGTTTGCAGGGGCAGCTAGGTGGTGCAGTGGATGGGGCACCAGCCTTGAATTCAGGAGGACCTGAGTTCAGATCTGACCTCAGACACTTGACACTTACTAGCTGTGTGACCCTGGGCAAGTCACTTAACCCCAATTGCCTTATCCAAAAAAAAAGAAAGAAAAAATAGTTTGCAAGATGTTCAGAATCACTGGTCTAGGTTATGTATTCATTTGAAGTCTATCTTGATATATGGTGTGAGATATTGATTTATATCAATTTTTCGCCAGACTATTTTTCAGTTTTCACCGCAGTCCCCCTTCCCACCAGTGAATTCTTACCCTCGAATCTTTGTTCTTTAGGTTTATCAAATTCTAGGCTACGGTATTTGCCTATTTCTTTATGATATATGCCTATTTCTCTATTTCTCAACCAGTATCAAATAATTTACATAGTTATTGGTTTTAAGTATGGTTTGCTATCTAGTATTGCCACCAAAAGGCTTGTGCAAGCTCATGTCTGGTATATATATATATATACCTCATCATTATACAATTGATTGAAAAATGTAGAGAATGCAAACTTACAGAGAATTTGTTCTTTATCGACTATAAAAAACCTTTTCATTCAATAGAAAAAAATGCCTTTGTCATAAGGAAAATCTAGTTCAAAGTCCAAATTTAAGAGAGATGCTCTATGAATAGTGAGTTTCTCTTTATGTTCCTGTTAGTAGATGACATTCTATAGGTTGAAACAAATGATGAAATACATGAAAGCCTCATAGAAGAGAACTATTAACTATTCAAAAAGCTTGACCCAATTATCCAAAAGTGAAAAACAAAACAGCTAGATGAAGACTGTGTATTATCCAGATTATGACATGCAGTTAATTGGAAATCGTATATAACTTATCTACCATTACAGGAGGGCAATGTTTCTATTTTTAAAAGATGAGTATTTCTGGGAGATAACTGGAGCCATTAAAATGGGTTTTCAGCTTTATGTATAAAATACAACCTCTTCTCTTCCTATTAAATTTTGGGCCTAACATGTCGTTCATTTCTCCTAAGAGTTACTATTGTATTTGAGAGATATAATAATAGAGTGATATCGGGAATGTTAAGTCCATAATTAAACAAGAGGAGGATGAGGTTGAATTGCCTTCAGGATTATACAAATATCCTTTAATGACTCCAAAGTTCTCCCAGAAAGAATGATCCCTATTTTTAATATCATCATATGGCTTTTTTTATTGTATGGCTTTGCAAAGAACACTATAGATTCTGAAGAATTAAATTACATATTACTCAAAGATCAAAGGATAAGTACATTATGGGTATAAAGAGGCTGCAATATAAACCAAATAAAGAACTTCAATAATGTAATTGAGGATGTCATTACATAATTACATATTTACATAAGATGAGCTGATCACATGATGAGAATGTAGTGGATTGCTTGGTCATTGACTTGTATCTTTGTCATGACAGGAGAAAGTTAATATATTTATATTTACATACATACATACTTACACATACAAATAATTAGTATATATCACCCCAGCATGTTGAGTATTCACCCAGTGGTGAACACGACAAACAATCCAGAATAGGTTGCAATCAGTGTCACTGGATGTAACCATCAATTTGATGAGATCACAGATCCATTTGAATATTGGGCAATGGGTGTTGGTCATGCACACTCCCTCCCAATTATATTCTTAAAGAAAACATTCTTGATCTATCAACATGAAATTGCTCCTATAGGAACATTTTTCCCCTCCTTTTGTTACTCTTGATACATTTTTTAAAACTTATTTTGTCATCATTCTCTCAATCTCCACCTTTGCATTCATGTTACTGTATATTAAAGTAATAGCTGGTCTAATTTGAAGGGTATTAACAAGTTCCTAGAATGCCTTTTTCTCCTCATCCTTTGCAACACATGTTGGTGCAGAAGGTTCAATTATCTTCATGGTAGCCTTTTTGCAAATGCTTATAATTAGCACTACAATATGTTATGCCAAGTGCCCAATGAAATAATCTTTCTTGTCCCTGGTTGCAGAACAAGACCAACTCTGCTCACTATTTTATTTGCTTCTCTAAGGAGAAGTGATGAGACAGTTTTCCATTAAACTTCCGTCTTCTTGTTTGAATTATAATAAAGACATTATTCGTATTGTTGAGATTAAATTCCTCTAATAGTACATATGTCTGCTCCTCATCAGTAGCTACAGAACTCACATTTAGAGCACCAATAGTTAAGTTAATGTTTATGAACACAAAAAGCTGTGTGATTCTTAGCACCCTCTATTTTCTTTTTTCACCACCCTGCCTTTTTGACTGACAAAAAATGAGAGATTAGCCCTACTTTTAGCATGTAAATAACTACTAAATTACAAGCTACTGGAGGACAGGGACCATATCTTATTTTTGTTTGTAGTTCTCCCAGGGTCTGGCCACACCATTCTACTCTGAAAACAAAATCGTACTGTCTATTTTAGGCAGTATGAAGTAGTGATATTTCAGGTGGTGGTGGACCAAGAGAGGAAAAAAAGTAGTTGTTCAAGGCCAAATGGTGAGTTATCAGTGTTTTAGCACAAGGTAAAGAGCAAACTGGGATCAGAAGCAGAAGACATGCTCTGAAGCTGCAAGTAGTATTGACAGTGCAGCTATATTGAGAGCCAAAGGGCAAAACAGCAAAACAGGTTAATGTCAGGCCACAATATCTAACACCCCTCCTCCATAGGCATTCAAACTGGTTTGAGCTCACAGAAAGAAATTAAATTCTCATTTTACTCACTCAATGGCATGATTGTGGCAAGGCCTTTCTGTATTCAGAGCTAACTCTTACTTCTTGGTTCTTTCAAAAATGCTTTGGCTACAGCAAGATGCCTACCATGAATTGGAGTCCCCTTATAATAAATAGCTATGCTTATTTTACAAGAAGGCCCTAGCAGAATGTCTTCTATATGGTAAGTAGTCAATCAAAAGAAAAGTTTTTTGAGTTAATGAACAGAAAAGGACAAAAAATAAAGAAACCCAGTGTGAGGGCCAAAATTTGATATACGGAACGTTATTTGGGTGACTTGCCTTAATATTAGGGTCCCAGAAATATGAGGGACCTTTTAGGTTCACCCTCACCTCTGAACTGTCCTTTTTAGATATTTCTCCCAGGCCAATAAGAAAGGAGCCTTTAAGCTTTGATTCACAAAAGGATAAGATTTTATTACTTAGGAATTAATTAAACAACAAAGGTAAAACTAATAAAAATCAAAGATAAGGAAATAGGAAAATAGAAATACAGATAAATATTCAACTCTAAACTTAACCTATTCAATACTCAGACCGTTTCCATTTAAGCTAGTTGAAAGGAATTTAGGGTTTTTTGTAAATAACTCACCAACACCTGGGCAGTCTGCAGTTGCTCGCGCCACCATGGAAAACAGCTGCTTGAGACAGAGCGAACATGCACCACCACCACAAGGGCAGAAGACCGAGAGAGACCACATCCCAGGAGACACCTAGCATTCCAGAAGCACCCTCCACCTCCCTTCAGGGAACGTTCAATCTTTCCTCCAACAAAAGGGGAGGTCCTTCAAAAACTGCCTGTGGAGAGTTCTCTTTCTGACCTCAGTAGCACGCGTAACCTCAGAGTGGGTCAGGTGTGGCCCCTCCCAAATGAGTCAGCTATAAACGGCAATATTAATCTTTACCACAAATAATTTTTACCAGACCAGCTTCATCAAAAGGATAGAACAAGGTACAATAAATGGCTGATGAATTTCTTTCCAGGACAGATGGAAATAGACCAAAAGGGAGTTAGGATTTTGGGGGCCATAGCCATTTAAATCTTTATCCAGGAAGGTGATGAAGGAAACTACCAAGGCAGCAGGGGATAAACTAAAACCCAACGGAGGAATCTTTAATCTTTGCAGACTAGATAGAGAGGACTCAGTCTTATCCAAGGAGCCAAGAGGGAAAGGGAGCAAACATTTATTAAGAACCCACTATGTATCAGGCATTATGTAAGTAATTTACAAATGTTATCTTATTTGATCCATACCACATGTCTGTGGGGTTCTGTTATCCCCATTTTATAAATGAGGAAACTGATGTTGAGAGATAAATGTTAAGTGACTAGTCGAGGATCACATAGCTAGTAAGTTTCTAAGGTCAAATTTGAACTCACTTCTTTCTGATTCAAAAAGTCCAGTGCTATGGCCGTTGTACCACTTTGCTGCTTAGTGGATTCTAAAAAGAATGAAAGGCTTTTATCAAGATAATTATCCCTGGGCTAGTATTGTAAGAAATTTAAAAAAATTTTCTAAGTCCACAGTACTGTCACTAACTAATCTGGATAACAATCAAAACATCATTCTTAATCACGAAATAAAAATGTGATAAGAAATAGCTAGACAATTATTAGTCAGCTAGGTGGTATAGTGGATAGAACACTGGGCCTGTTGACAGGAAGATCTGATCTTAAATCTATCTTCAGACACTTAATAACTTTGTAACTCTGGTCAAGTCATTTAACCTCTGGTTGCTTCAGTTTCCTCAAGTGTAAAGTGGCAATACTATCTCCTAAAGTAGTTGTGAGAATCAAATGATGTAAAATTTGTAAAGCTCTTGGCATAGAGTGTGGTACATATTACATACTTAATAAAAACTAATTCTATTCTCTATTCTTAAGTTTTCATTTTATTTTTTTTGGTCATGGAACTCTTTGGCAGTCTTTTGAAACCAATGACCCCCTTATATTTTTAGATTATAAAGGAATGAAAGGAAACCAATTATACTAAATATAATTTTAAAAATAGATTTTAAAAACATGGACCCCCAAATTTAGAACTCCTAGTAATTCTCCCTTCAGTAACTTGGAAGGGGTTTGCTACTGAGATTTTTCTTTTTGTGTTTAATATCCTATATTGTTTCTATGGGGTGAATGTGACAAAACCAATAAAACCTCAAAAATATGGAAAAATTCTTTAAGAGAACATTCTGGGAAAATTCAGAAATATTTTTTCCCCTTAGGGATCCATACCAGAAGAACAAGATTAGAAAGGAGAGTGTTGGCAGCAAGAGCTACTTACAAATTGAAGAGAAATCTGGGTACAAGAGTACAGCAAACTCTATGACCTTGTAGGAGAATACAGGGAACAGCCTGATTCCAAACAAATCAGCTAAAAACAGATTTAATAAATACTTTTACTAAAATTTTCAACTAAACCAAAGAAAGTTTTACTTCAATCTAATATACAGACAGATAGACATATATACACACACATGTATATATGTATGTTTTATATACTTTATCTCTTTTATATTACTCAGAAATCACATCTCTAAACCAAGAAACATTCTTACAGACCTAAAAGCTTTAATCAAACTAATTCAGAAGTAGTTGTATTTTCAAAGAATTTCTTTCTTGTCTTCTTTTCTAAAATGGGAAGGAAAACAAAGCTTTCAACTTCCTCAAGGACCTTTTTTTTCTTGGAATTTAAGATCTGTGCAGAATCAGAGAAACACAAACATAAACCTTTCTGTTACTAGTATTGTTACTAGTATTGACTAGTATGTTACTAGTCAATGAATTTATGAAGGTGTATCTCTTAAAGCATCAAATATTTGACTGAATATGTTAATATCACATTTACATGTCCTAACCTAAAGTAAGATTTATTCATTATTGGTAGAGAACTGCAACCAATGAAATCCCAACATGAAATTACTTAAGATGTAATGTTTTAATTTGATGGGTGCAAGCAGATAGGAAACAAACCAGAAATTACACAGAAAAAAAATGACATAAAGATACCTCATCAAAGAGATGTAGGTACAAAACAAAACATGGAGCAGTCATATGACAGAGATAAGGGAGGACCAATGTGTAGTCTATGTGCTCCATTGGCATATTTGCAATGTTAGGAGAATGGAATGAATATCCCTAGTAAATGTGGTCCCCATCAAGACCACTATCACCATGGTAAACCTAAGGGAGAACAGGGATGACTATTACACTGGATGGAGAGGCAAGGATGACTTGCAGTCTGAATTGTTAAGAATACACGTACATATGTTATTATAGATCTACTATAGTATATAAAAAGAAAATAAATTGATGATAGGTAGATGGATAGATAGATAGATAGATAGATAGATAGATAGATAGATAGATAGATAGGTAGATAGATAGGTAGATCTATAGGTAGAAGAGTACCCAGTACATTTCAGTAGAGTTTTTTTTTTATCATATTCATGGTAATAGAGGAAAACTTTTCAACACATTTTGAATTACAAGGACTTTTGCTTTGAAAAATATAAAAAAGTTTTATACCCTATTTCTTTTTTTCTGTTTAGAATTTTATTTTCCAAAATACATGTAAAAACAAATTTTGACATCAATTTTTTAAAACTTTGTATTCCAACTTCTCTTCCTCTCTCCCTTCCTACCCCCCACCTCCAAGAAGGCAAGAAATTCAATTTAAGTTATATATGAGTACTCATGGAAAACATCCCCACATTAGATAGGTTGTTTGAGATAAAAAGATAAAACAAAATTTCAGATTAAGGAACTGTCAAAAAATATATTTCAATCTGTTTTCAGAAACCATCAGTTCTTTCTCTGTAGATAGACTGCAATTTTCATAAGTCCTTCAGACTTATATTGGATCATTGCCTTGCTGAAAATAAGCACATCCTTCCCAGCAGATCATCTTACACTATTGCTGTTATTTTGTATACAGTACATTTCACTCTGCTTCAGTTCATGTAGGTCTTTCCAGGTTGATCTGATAGCATCCTGTTCATCATAACTTTTATATAATACCTTAAACTTGCCAAAGAATTTTCTTCACAATAGCACAGCAAATTAGATACCATATGCTTTGCCATTATAGTCAATCATCATATTTCCCTCCATCCTATTCCCTTCAAATATTTACTATATTTTCTATCTTATTTTACCCTATTCCTCCTCAAAAGTGTTTTACTTCTGACTGCCCCCTCCCCTGTTCTGCCCTCCCTTCTTTCACCCTCCCCTCCTTATCCTCTTCCCCTACTACTTTACTGTAGGGTTAAATAGATTACTCCTTCCAATTAGGTGTGAATGTTATTCCTTCCTTGAGCCTACTCTGATGAGATTAAGGTCTTTGAGCTAATTCTGTGTTCCAAATTTTTCTTCCTCCCTCCCTCTTCACCCCTCCCTATAAAATCAAGCCATTCAATATAAGTCTTACATGTGCAGTTATGCAGAACATCTTCACCTTCCTCTAAAGAGTTTTGCTTTTTACTGTTCTCTCCCCAAATCTGCCCTTCCCTCCTTCCCTTCTTCTCCCGTGCCCCATCTCCTTCCCTTCCTACATTCCCTCAGGGCAAAAATATATTACTATACCCACTTGAGTATGTATGTTATTCCCTCTTCGAGCCAATTCTGAGCCAATTCACTCACTCCTCCACTCCTTCCCTCTCTTCTTCTCCCCTCCATAAGCTTTTTTCTTGTTTCCTTCATGTGAGTTACCTCTCCCCAGTCCATATGTCCCCTTCCCCCTTCCCCAGTCTATTCCCCCTACTCCTCAACCCTATTTTAAAGATGTCATCATGGGTTAGCTAGGTGGCACCAGCCCTGGACCCAGGAGGCCTTGAGCCCAAATTCAGCCCCAGATATAAGACCCCCCACCCTGTTTGCCCTACAAAGAACAAGGATAAACAAAAAAGAAATTCTTTACAGATATCATTCCTTCATATTCAGTTCAGACTTGTGTCCTCTGTCTAAGTATTCCTTTCAGCTATCCTAATACTGACCAAGTTCTTATGAGTTTGAAGTATTATCTTCCTATATAGAAATGTAAACAGTTTAATCTTTTAATATCCCTCATGATTTCTTTTTCCTGTTTACCTTTTTATTTTTCTCTAGGGTCTTGTATTTGAAAGTCAAATTTTCTATTCAGTTCAGGTCTTTTCATCACAAATGCCTGAAAGTTCTCTTTTTCATTGAAGTCCCATTTTTTCTCTGAAAGATTATACATAGTTTTGCTGGGTATGTTTATAATTTTCCTAACAGTGAACTAATCTTATGTTCTTGGTTATAAATTCAGCCTGGTCATAGGGTATAATCTACGTAATATATAGCTGAATATATTACAATATAGTGCTGTAATCTCTGGTAATATTATGTTAATTTAGGTTTTTTATATTTTTATAAATAATCATCCATTTCACTTAAGTTGTAGAGTTTAATGGCTTATAATTAGATAAAGAAGTTTCTAATTCTCTTTATTTTTTCCTCATTTATGATAATGATAATTTGATTTCCTTCTATTTTTCTTACTCAAGTTAGCTAATGGTTTAGCTATTGTGTTGTTCTCTACTGCCCACCCTAACTCCCCAAATTAGCTATTGGAGAAAACAAAGGTCAAGGTCAAAAATTTGAAGGGAAACTTTTTTTAATGGAGGGAAAGAATGAGTCCCAGCAGTATCAAATGTCAACACAGCAAACCAGTAATAATAAAACATATTCTATACTGTTTAAAAATAGAGAAGTTAATCAGAGGAATAAATCACAACCTGGGCAGAATCTTTGATTCAGGAATATTGCTATTAGGGTTTTACAAGCTGAAAGAAATAAAATAAACAAGAACATAAGGTATGGGGCCAAAATATATGTAGCAGCATTTTGTGTTGGCAAAGAAATGGAAAATAAGTGGGTACCCATCAACTGGGACATGATTGAATAAATTATATTATATGAATATAGTAGAAAAATATATATGATAATATGGAGATAGTGATTTCATGTAAATATGTGAAGATCTGTATGAATTGATGCAGCAAAATGAGAAGCAAAAGAACAATTTATAATAATAGTTTTATTTTTAAAATTAAATTTAGGGTTTTTTTGAAATAAGTATCTGCCCTCTTTCACTGTCTAATCCCACTAGAAAAGAAAAGAAAAATAAGCCTTCTTTTAAAATAAAAAAATTTCACACATTGACCTTCTCCCTCTTTCTCTCTCTCTCTTTCTCCATACACATACACATATACATGCACATGCACATACACATATCTGTATATGTGTATGTATCTGTGTATGTATTAAAATGCATGACTTGTACCAACTATTCACCACCTCATTGTCAGGAGATAAGCAGAATTCTACAACATTGGTCTCCTCAGTCATAGTAGATCATTGCACTGACAAATGTTGTCTTTTAAAATTATTAATTTTTACAGTGCTGCTGTTACAATATATCATTCCCTTGGGTTTCCTCACTTTATTTTGCATTAGAGTGAAAGTGAAAGATTCAAATTTTGCCTGTCCCTCACAACACTTTCTTTTTTTGTTTAGATTTTCACTTGTGACCCTTGATTATAGTCTTCTTGATTGCATCCCCCGCCCCCTGCCCCCAGCTCTTTGTATTTTTAAGATTATTAAACCATAACAAAATCACTCCCAGGTCCTCTGTCTTTTATTTCAATATATGGCTCCTGCTGACATCGCAGCTAGTAAGAGGATATTTGTTTCACTTCCTCTACAAATTACAATGCCAAGTCCTTATTCCAGTCAACTCTTTTCTAATTTTTGTTTCCAATTATCTGTTTCTATTTACCTTTTTCTGTTTCTTCCTACTCCTCTTTGTGTATTTCAAAATGTCTATAAATCTCTGGTATTTTCATCAGGCATACTTGGAAGAAATTTATTTTATTGAACGTTCATTTATTTCCCTATAGTATGCTCAGTTTTCTGGGTAAATTATTTTGGCTTTCAAATCTATTTTTTGGTGTTTGTAATATCATATTCCTTTCTCTTTGCTCCTTCATTGCAGTAGTTTCTAAATATTGTGTCATCCTGAGCGTGGTTCCTTTGAAATTAAATATCTAGTGCCAAGTATGATATTTGGTACGCTTTCTGAACACTTACGATATTTTTCCTTTGATGTGGCTATTTTGGCTATAATATTTACATGAGTTTTCATTTAGAAGTTTCATTCAGGAGGTGACTGGTGGATTTTGCTGTTGTTGTCATTTTTTCCCTCTGTTTCCAAGAGATATGAGCAGTTTTCTTTCATGATTCTTTGAAATGTGACTTCCTTGTTTTGTTCACCAGGAGAGTTGGTTTTGATGTGGGTTACTTTGTATTTCTTCAATTTTTTCAATATTTTTATTTTTAAATTACATTTCTTTTTTCCCCTCATGGAGCTTTTAATTTATATATGGTCCCAAATTCAAGATCAGCTCTGGGTACCCTAGTGCTGCAAGCTTAGCTCAGAACTTTTGGTGCTATAGCAGGATCCTGGTTCCTCTGAGAGATGCCTCCTGGTTCGCTTATGACTGGAGTTAGTAATCAGACCAGTTATTCTTTTTGTTTGTTTGTTTTTTTGTTTTGTTTGCTAAGCAGTTGTTTAATCTTTTTTCTTATTCATTTTTTTTGTGTGTGTTGCAATGAGGATTAAGTGACTTGCCCAGGGTCACAAAGCTAGTAAGTGTCAAGTGTCTGAGGCCAGATTTGAACTCAGGTCCTCCTGAATCCAGGGCTGGTGTTTTACCCACTGTGCCACCCATCTGCCCCCAGCTCTTTAATCTTTAACATTAATTTTTTAAAAACTTTGTGTTTCAACTTCTCTTCCTCCTCCATTCCCACCCCCCACCCACTAGGAATCAAGCATTTCAAAATAAGTTATACATGAGTAGTCATGGAAAACATTCCCACATTAGCTAGGTTGTGAGAGAAAACAGTCCAAAAAACCCCCCAAAACTTCAGATTGAGGAATTGTCAAAGAGGAGGAAAAAAATGGGAAAAAAGTGTTTCCATCTGTTTTCAGATACTCTCAGTTCTTTCTCTGTATATGGATTGCCATTTTCATAAGTCCTTCAGAGTGATATTGGATCATTGCCTTGGTGAAAATAACCACATGCTTCCCAGCAGATCATCTTGCACTATTGCTGTTATTTTGTATACAGTACATTTCACTCTGCTTCAGTTCATGTAGGTCTTTCCAGGTTTTTCTGATAGTATCCTGCTCATCATAACCTTTATATAGTACCTTAAACTTGACAGAGAATTTTCTTCATAATAGCCCAGCAAGGTAGGTACCATATGCTTTGCCATTATAGTAAATCATCATAACTATTTCCCTCCATCCTATTCCCTTCCCATGATATTCACTCTTTTTTCTGTCTTCTTTTAGCCTATTCCTCCTCAAAAGTGTTTTACTTCTGACTGCCCCATCCCCTGTTCTGCCCTCCCTTCTTTCACCCTTCCTTCCTTATCCTCTTCCCTTCCTACTTTACTGTAGGGTTAAATAGATTACTCCTCCCAGTTGGGTGTGAATGTTATTCCTTCCATGAGCCCACTCTGATGAGATTAAGGTCTTTGAGCTAATTCGGTGCTCTAAATGTTCTTCCTCCCTCCTTTCCTCCTCAACTCTCCCTATGAAATCAAGCAATTCAATATGTTATACTTGTGCAATTATGCAGAACATCTTTACCTTCCTCAAAAGTGTTTTGCTTTTTATTGACCTCTCTCCCCCAATCTGCCCTTCCCTCCTTTCCCTCTTCCCCCCCTTATCTCCCTCTCCTCCTTCAGGGCAAAAATATATTACTATACCTACTTGAGTATGTTTGTTAGTATTTCTTTGAGTCAATTCTGATGATATTGAGGTTCACTCACTACTCAATTCCTTCCCCCTCTTCCCCTCTCCTTCATATGCTTTTTACTTGTTTCCTTCATGTGAACTACCTCTCCCCAGGCCATCTCTCCCCTTCCCCCTCCCCCAGTCTATTTCTCCTACACCTCAACCCTATTTTAAAGATGTCATCATGAGTTAGGTAGGTGGCACAGTGGACAATTCACCAACCCTGGACCCAGGAGGCCCCAATCCCAAATCCAGCCCCAGACATAAGACACCCCACCCTGTCTGCCCCACAAAAAACAAAACATAAATGCTTTACAGATATCATCCCTTCATATTCAGTTCAGACCTGTGTCCTCTGCATGCCTTACTGAGATCGTTCTTATGAGTTCGAAGTATTATCTTCCCATGGAGGAATATAAAGAGTTCGATCTTTTAATATCCCTCAAGAAGTCTTTTTCCTGTTTACCTTTTTATGCTTCCCCAGGGTCTTGTATTTGAAAGTCAAATTTTCTATTCAGTTCAGGTCTTTTCATCACAAATGCCTGAAAGTTCTCTTTCTCATTGAAATTCCATTTTTGCCTCTGAAAGATTATGCTTAGTTTTGCTGGGTACATGATTTTTGGCTGTAGTCCTAGTTCCTTTGCCCTCTGTTATATTATATTCCATGCCCTTCAGTCCTTTAATGTAGAAGCTGCCAGATCTTGCTTTATCCTTATTGGTGCTCCGATAAGTTTGCAATATTTTCTCCTTGACCACGGAGTTCTGGAATTTGGCTAATGGAAAAGTTCTCTGAAGAAAATAATTGCTTAAAAATTAGGATTGAACAAATGAAAGCTAATGATTTCATGAGAAATGAAGACACAATAAAGCAAATCCAAATGAATAAAAAAATAGAGGGCAATGTGAACTCTCTCCTTGGAAAAACAACTGACCTGGAAAATAGATTGAGGAGAGATAATTTGAAAATTATTGGACTAAATGAAAACCATGATCAAAAAAAGTTTATACAACATCTTCCAAGAGATTGTCATGGAAAATTTCCCTGATATTCTAGAAGCAGAAGGTAAAATAGAAATTGAAAGAATCCACCAATCATCTCCTGTAAGAGATCCCAAAAGGAAAACTCCCAGGAATATTATAGCCAAATTCCAGAGATCCCAGTTCAAGGAGAAAATATTGTAAGCAGCCAGAAAGAAAAAAAAACTAGAAGCTTCTACATTAAAACATCTGTAATGATTGGAATGATGCCACCTGCTGGAGATTTACTGTAGAAAAGCTCTGCCATGAAGGAAGGTCTTTGAGGGCAGGACCATGCATTTTTTCTTTGATGTCAGGAAGAGACGTTTGCTGGTGGGAGGAGGAAGGGGGCTCTTTGGACTCTGGTAGAGAGTGGAGCTAGAAATGTGCTCTCCCTTTCATAGATAGATGAATGTATGCCTTTCTTTCTCTCTTTACCAAATTCTTATTCTCCTTAATAAATTCTTAGAAGCCTAACTCCTGCTAAAGCTTATAATTTATTGGCGACCACTCATTAGATATTTTAGACAGACTAGCTAGAATTTTAGCCTTAACAGATGGCTGACCATGAAGAAGAAAGCTGAAGCTCACTCTTCTGATCTTCCGGTTGGGTAAGAAATTTCCCCTACCCTGTCCCTTTAAACTGCTAAGTACTGGCGTACTGGCTGTTTTTTCCCTTTAAATTTTCAAATGGGTTTTTTCAACTCCCTAATTACCCTATTTTTGATTTTAGTCTGTTTAACTAGACAAATGGGAGATAAGATCATGTTAATGCTTTATTTTTGTGGATTTTCTATTTTTATTTTAATTTTTGTTAGAAGAGCCAGCAAGGTGCTCACACAAGGGACTATCTCCCCCTCTCCCAGCCATGCTTTTTCAGAGAAAACTCTGATTTCCGTAGCTTTTCCAAGTTCTAACACTCATTGTTGCTCTAATTTTGCATGCCTGGAGGCAACAACCGAACCTCTAGAAGCTTTTAATCCCTTAGCACCTGGAGGCAAAGTGGGGGAAGGGGAATCCAGGCCTGAGTTCAAAATCAAGTCTGATTCAAATTGCTCTGGTCCCTCCCCTCCTCTCCAGACCCCACCTTCTACACCAAGCCCATTGCTTCCCCTGCCCTGGAAGTCCAGAGATCTAATGCGCATGCGCAGCTTTTTCTAACTACATTTGCAACTTCAAGCTTAGCCCTTCCCCAGCCTGACTGTGCTTCTGACTCAACCTTAGAAAGCCCTTTAAATTCTAGACATGCTCATTTTGTTCATAATTTTGCTAATCTGCTTTTGTCTTTAATTAGTAACCTTATAAAGCATTTGTATGGTGAAAGGACTAAGAGACAATATAGAGGTGTTAAAGAAGAAAAACTTAAGCTGAATATGAATGACAATCATCAACATAGTTCAAAAAATTGCCCCTCTGGACAAAACTTTCCTCTCTTCCTTTTCTATATTGTTATTAACATATTGTTAGTTAGCATAGGTTATTATATTCTGTTATTTTTTTACTGTTTCATCAAGGAAACACCCCGTTTCTTGAGGAAACAAAGGGGGGACTGTAATGATTGGAATGAGGCCACCCACTGGAGACTTACTGTAGAAAAGCTCTGCCATGAAGGAAGGTCTTTGAGGGCAGGACCATGTGTCTTTTCTTTAGTGTCAGGAAGAGATGTTTGCTGGTGGGAGGAGGAAAGGGGAGCCAGGTGCTCTGCCTCTCTCTCTTCCCTTTGGACTCTGGTGGAGAGTGGAGCTAGAAATGTGCTCTCCCTTTAATAGATAGATGAATGTAGGCCTTTCTCTCTCTCTTTACCAAATTCTTATTCTCCTTAATAAATGCTTAAAAGCCTAACTCTTGCTAAAGCTTATAATTTATTGGCTACCACTCATTAGATATTTTAGACAGACTAGCTAGAATTTTAGCCTTAACACATCAGAGGGTATGGAATATTATATTCCAGAGGTCAAAGCAATTGGGATTACAACCAAAAATCACCTATGCAGGAAAACTGAATATTATATTTTGGGGGGGAGGGGAATGGGGCTTCATGAAAAAGAGTGTTTTCAGGCATTTGTGATGAAAAGATCTGACATGAATAGAAAATTTGACTTTCAAATACAAGACCCTAGAGAAGCATAAAAAGGTAAAGAGGAAAAAGAAATCATGAAGGATATTAAAAAGTTAAACTATTTACATTCCTTCATGGGAAAATTATACTTCTAACTCATAAGAACTTTCTCAGTATTAGGGCATCTGAAAGGAATACATTTGGACAGAGGGCACAGGTGGGAACTGATTATGAATGGATGATATATGTAAAGCATTTATTGTTTATTTATAATTTTTTGTGGTGCAGTCAAGTTTGGGGTCATACCCAGAGTCATGTAGTTGGGGAGTGTCTTATGTCTGAGGCCAGATTTGGTCTTTGGAACTCCTGGTTCCAGGGATGGTGCTTTGTCCACTGTGTCATCTAGCTGCCTCATGATGACACCTTAAAATAAAATTAAGGGGTGAAAGAATTGAAGTGGGAGAAAGGGAAAAGGAGAGGTAGAATGGGGCAAACTATCTCACTTAAAAGAAGTAAGAAAAAGCTTATGGAGTGGAGAAAAAGATGGGGGAGGAGTAGGGGAATGCATGAGCCTTACTCTCAAAATAGTTGACTGAAAGAGGGAATAACATACACACTCAAGTGGGTATAGTTATATATCTTGCCCTTCAGGGAAGTGGGAGGGGAAAGGGATAAGGGAGGAGGAGTGAAGAAAGAGAGGGCAGATTGGGGGAGGGGCAGTCAGAAACAAAATATTTTGAGGAGGGATAGGGTAAAAGAAGATAGAAAACAGAGTAAATATCATAGAGAGAGAATAGGGTGGAGGGAAACCCAGTTAGCAATAGTAATTGGGAAAAATTTTGAAGCAGAGGCAAGAGAAAGAGTAAGATGAGGATGGTAATGATGATGCTGGAGGCACTGTGGGTAGTACTTACTTTGTTGGGCTATTGTGAAGAAAATTCATTGTCTGATATAAAGTGCTATAAAAATATTAGCTATTAATATTGTTTCAATAATCAATCTCATGGGTGTTTTTCAAAGAAATCTCCCCTTAAAGTACTATATAAATGTAGTTTACTTTAAAAAAAATGATGAGAAGGAGGCTATTAGAAAAACCTGGAAAGACTTACATGAGTTTGATGCAAAGTAAAATGTACTATATACAAAATAAGACCAATATTGTAAGATGATCTGCTGTGAATGATGTAGTTATTTTTAAAAATGCAATGATCCAAGACAACTTTGAAGGACTTATGAAAAAGGCAATCCATCTGTAGAGAAAGAACTGATGGTATCTGAATATGGATGGAAGTATATTTTATTCTTTTTCTTAGTTCCTTTTTCTAAAGTTTTTTTGTCTGCTATGCTTTGCATGACTGGACATGTAATATTGAATTTCTTGAGTTCTTAAGTGGGGAACAGGGATGAAGGATGAGAATTTGGAACACGAAGTTTTAAAAACTAATCCTACAATTTGTTTTTACATATAAGGTGGGTAAAAATTCAAAATAAACAAAGAAATAAAGAAATGGGTTTTTTAAATGATAAAATGTGAAAAACAAAGGAATGTTTTGTTAGGTAAATAAAACTGCTGATGTTCTACATTTTATTTTTACTTTATCCCTATCTACCTCCTTTTCTGGTATGTTAAGGTAGCAATTTTTGATGTCCTTCTTTGCAAGGTTGAGCTATGACATTCAAATACATTTCTCTATCCTATTCTAGCTTTTAATAGTAAATAAAGTATACACTTAAATGGCTAACATAATTCCTTGCCATAATAACATCATTTGGAAGCAATCAAATTTTGTCTCTGATTTCTATAAATCTTCCATAAATAATCTTCTGAATCTCTGTTGAAGATACAGGCCTTCTTATGAAAGCCTAATCCTCTACATGTGCCATTGATCCTATTCTCTCAGGTGTTTTCCAGTAAATTTTCTATACTTTAATGTACTTTCTCTGATGTGCATTTTCTATTCCTTGATACTGTGTACTTTCTAACTGCTTGTAACCAGAAATAAATTTATCTCATTTTAAAAATACCCTTCTTCACTAAATCCTACCATCCTTGCTGACCATTCCCAGTTTCTTAAAAAAGCTATCTGTACTCAGTGCCTCCATTTCCTCTCTTCTTATTCTCTTTTAAACCCCCTTCAATTTGACTTCTGATCTTATCAAAATGAAATTAACCTACAAAATTAACAGTGATCTCTTAATTGCCAATTCTCTTGGGCTTTTCTCAAATTTTATCCTTGCTTTCTCTCCTGCTATAAATATTTTTGTACATGTGTTTCCTTTTCCCTTTTTTATGATCTCTTTAGGAAAAACACCCAAAAGTGGTATTGCTGGGTCAAAGGGTATGCACAGCTTTATAGCCTTTTGGGCATAATTCTAAATTGCTTTCCAGAATGGCTGGATCAGGTCAAAGCTCCACCAACAATGCATTAGTGTTCCAATTTTTCCACACCTCCTCCAACATTTATTATTTTCCTTTCTTTGTCACATTAGCCAAATTGATAGGTGTCAGGTGGTACCTCTGAATTGTTTTAATTTACATTTCTCTAATCAGTAGTGATTTAGAGCATTTTTTTCATATGGCAATAGATAGCTTTTATTTCTTCATCAGAAAACTGCCTGTTCATGTCCTGTGACCATTTCTCAATTGGGGAATGACTTGTCTTCTTATAAATGTGATTTAGTTCCCAATATATTTTAGAAACAATCTTAACAAGCTCTATGACCCTGGGCAAGTCACTTAACCCTCATTGCCTTGCAAAAAACAAACAAACAAACAAAAAAACCCAGAAATGGGGCCTTTATCAGAGGCCATAAAATTTGTTTCCCAGCTTTCTTCCTCCCTTCTAATTTTGGAAGCATTGCGTCTGTTTGTACAAAACCTTTTTAATTTAATGTTATCAAAATCATCCATTTTGCATTTCATAATATTCTCTATCTATTGTTTGGTCATAAACAGTTCTCCTTTCCAAAGATCTGAAAGGTAAACTATTCCTTCCTCTCCTAATTTACCTATGATATTACCTTTTATGTCTAAATCACGTACCCATTTTGACCTTATTTTAGTATAAGGTCTAAGATGTTGGTCTATGCCTAATTTCTGCCATACTATCTTTCAGTTTCACAGAAGTTTTTGTCAAATACTGAGTTCCTATCCCAGAAGCTGGAGTCTTTGGGTTTATCAAACACTACATTACTAGTGTCATTTACTACTGTGTCTCTTGTGCCTAGCCTATTCCATTGATCCTCCACTCTATTTCTTAGCCAGTACCAAATAGTTAATTTAAAATTGGACATCTGGAAGATAATGACTCAATGAGACACCTGGAATCAGTCAAGCAGAAATAAACGAATGAAAAAATAGAAGAAAATGTGAAATTCCTTATTGGAAAGACAACTGACCTGGAAAACAGGTCCAGGAGAGACAATTTGAGAATCATTGGACTGCCTGAAAGCCATAATCAGAAAAAGAGTCTAGACACCATATTCCAGGAAATTATTAAGGAGAACTGGCCTGATGTTATAGAATCAGGGAATAAAATCATCATTGAAAGAACCCACTGATCACCTGAAAGAGACCCCAGGTGTCCAATTTTAATTTTTAAGGCATTGTTTTCTTCAGTGAGATTATGCACTTTTTTTCCATTTAGCCAAAAGAATTTTTTAAGGAATTGTTTTCTTCAGTCAATCTTTGTGCGTCCTTTTCCAAGCTGCTGATTCTTTATGCTTCCTTTTCCAAGCTGTTGATTCTTTTTTCATAATTTTCTTTCGTTGCTTTCATTTACCTCCCCATTTTTCTCAATTGATTTTTTTTGGTGAGGCAATTAGGCTTAAGTGACTTGCCCCAGGTCACACAGCTAGTGAGTGTTAAGTGTCTGAGGCCAGATTTGAACTCCGGTCCTTCCGACTTCAGGGACGGTGCTCTATCCACTGTGCCACCTAGCTGCCCTCAATTGATTTTTAAAATCCTTTTTGAGCTCTTCCAAGAAGGCTTTTTGTACTTGAGACCAATTCATCTTCCCTCTTGAGGCTTCACATGTAGGCAATTTGGGAGTATTGTCCTCATCTGAGTTTGTATTTGCCTCTTCCCTGTTGGTCCAGAAGCTCTCAATAGTGAAATCTCTTTTTTTTCCTTACTCATACTGCAGCTTATTTTTTTTTAAGTTGAGTTCTGCTTTGGGGCCACCAGGGACCCTGTTTCCAGCTTCTTGTGCTGGAGTATTGGGGCTGTGTCACTGGCTTTCTACACTGAGGCCTCTAAGGCTTGTGGATTTCTCACTGCCCTGGGCTTGCTGGTGGTGCACGCTGGGATTAGTAGGCTTGGTCATGCCTGTCCTGTGGGTGGCCCTTCAGCTGGCAACCTGCACTCTTGCCTGGTGCTCGTGGGTTTTGCCACTGTCCTGCTGTGCCACCAGCTTGTTGAGCCAGGATCCAGGGGCCTCAGTTCCTCGGCTGTGGCTCACAGCTTCCTGCTAACCTGCCCCGACCCCCCCCCCCACTGTGCTGCCATGCCCTGCACCTCCTTTTTGCCCAAGTGAAACCGACCTTTCCTGAAGTCTTCTAAATTATCTCTGATTAGAAGACTGTGTTTCTCTGTCTCTTTGTAGGTTCTGTAGTTTCAGAATCCATCCAGATGCTTGATTTAATGTTCTTTTTGAGGGAACAGAAGGAGAGCTCAGGCAACTCAATGGCTTCTCTCCACCATCTTGGCTCCACCCCTCCTCCCCATATCTAAATATTTAAAATAATTCTTTTCCATATGCATTCTAGAGACAAGCAATTTATGCACTTTTTTTTTCTTTTTGGTCAGGAAATGAGGGTTCAGTGACTTGCCCAGGGTCACACAGCTAGCAAGTATCAAGTTTCTGGGACCAGATTTGAACTCAGGCCATCCTGAATCCAGGGCTGGTGCTTTATCCACTGTGCCACCTAGCTGTCCCATTGTATGCACTTTTAATAATTTAAATAAAAATTACATAGTTTATAGCAAAGGACAATATTGTGTGCAAGGGCAAAAAAAAATAGGTCAAGTTATTTTCTTACCCTTAAAATATTTTTGGCTCTTCCACAGGTGAGTTAGTGTAGGTTTCCCTTTGGCTAATGAATCATACGTTTATCCTCCTGCCCTTAAATGACATTTCTACATCCTCTTTTCTCTGAGAGTTTTCATAGTTGGCAGCTTGCTTAAGTGAAAATAGGAATTAGTCATCTGGTATTAGTAGTATATCTATTTGAAAGTCATGCAAATCTATAAACTCCTCTGACTCTCAAAGAAGAAATTCCACAAAAGGTGTTCATTATCCAAATCTGTCTTTTGTATTCAATATGGTGATCAAGGAACAATTTAAGTGGGATGAAAAAACTCCTGTTGCCTGTTCTACTTTTTAAAGAGAACAGCTGCTACAACTGGCATATGGTAAGCCTTTAAAAAAAATACTTGTTGGTGAACTGACTTCACTTCCATTGGTCGGTAACATGCTTATAAATTATGGCAATAAGTTAGTTTGTATGTATCCCATTAGTCCTTTAGACATTGTCTTTCTAAGATTGAGAGAACAAATTCACATAAGCAAACATAAATCTTTTGAAACCATCCTGCCCACTTTGCCAGACTTAGAAATTAAGGAATCTTAATTCTTCCAGAGCTGGGACTAGTAGTAGCCAAGATAAATATCCATCTAAAAATTGTGCTGATCTGAAAAGAACATAAGAAAATACTTTCAGATGATCTAATTATTTATGAGAGATTTTTTAAAAAAATAATGTTTATTGGGGAAGCTATCTTAATAATAATAATTACTTCATATGAATGTATATATTTCCAATGCATGAAAATTCTATGTTCTTTAAAAGTGTTCATTGTATATGTTAGGCTCAAAGTTTCCAGTCTTGAACAACAGGAAGCTGCTTAATATGTAAACCTGGCATAGGGCATGCCCATGCTCTGTACTGATTTTATTCTGAGTTAAAATAAGCCTAATAACGTCCTCTTCCTTTCCCATGTATTGAAGCAATTTTCTCAAATATCTGGTCTTTTATACCCCATTGAATACAGAAATGTTTTAAAAATATATTTTGATATTTGTATTTAAGTATAACTGGTTTCCTTTGTCATCTTATGTATTTTATTTTGGCATTTAAAAGCATTATTCTGAGAAAAGTAGCTTACCTAGGGTGACATCAAAAAGAAGATTGAAAACCCCTAATCTAATATGTCCAGTGTTTTCTTTATGCTGCTCATTTATTATACACTTAGAAAGAGTAACTTGATTCTGTTGGCTAATAGTCATCTTTCACCTGATTTGCCTTTCATCTCTACCTTATCTAGAATTGTTGAAAAATCACCCTACCAGCAACTTTGAAGGTAAGCTCCCATTTCTGTAACCCTTTATGATTTACAAAGGCTTGTTGCACAGGAACCCTGAAAGACAGTGCAAGTATTATACAGATGAGGACATTAAGGGTCAAAGAGATTTCTGTATAATCTTCAGTAGATTTCAGTTCTGGGAACTGAAGTCAGATCTTCCAACTCTTAAGTCCAATGATCTTTTTGTCTACATCAGGTTAAAGCGCTGACATACTGCATATAGTCAGATAGTCTCCAAAAGGTCTTGAATTTACAATGGGGAAGGGAATAAGCTCTTATATAGTGCCTATAATATGACAGGCACTATGCTAAGCACTTTACAAATATTATGTCATTTGATCCTCATGACAACCCTGTTGTTGTCTTGTCATGTCCGACTCTTCATGACCCCATTTAGGGTTTTTTGGCAAAGATACTGGAGTGGTTTGCAATTCCCTTTTCCATTTCATTTCATGGATGAAAAAACTGAGGCAAACAGGATTAAGTGATTTGCCCACAGTCACACAGTTAATGTATGAACCAGGATTTGAGCTCTAGTCTTCCTGAATCCAGGCCTGGTGCTTTATCCACTGCACCACTTAGCTGCCCTAACTCTGAGAGGTAGGCACTGTTATTATTCTCATTTTACAATTGAGGAAACTGAGATAAATTAAGGATAAGTAGCATGCCTAGTGTCACACAGCAGTATTACTGTGCTGGTATTAGTCGAAGGAATCAACTTTACTGATGAATCTGGTCTTTGTCAAAGAAGAATCCAGTTTTTAATTTTCTTCTTTTACATAATGTTTACTCTTAATAGATATCCCAGAGGGTTGCCTTCTAGCCCTAATGATGTTCCAATGACAGCTGTGAGCTGAATTTTAGCTAGAGTTCTGGTAGTCCTAATTTTGAAGCAATTATTTTCTTCAGAGAACTTTTGTATCTCCTTTTCCATTTGGCTTTTTAAGCTGTTGACTTTTTTTTTTCCATGACACTCATTTCTCTTTCCAGTTTTTCCTCTACTTCTCTTACATTATCTTCAAAGTCCTTTTTGAGTGCTTCCATGGCCTGAGACCAATTCATATTTTTCTTGTAAGTTTTGGATGTAGGAGCTTTGACTTTGTTATCTTCTTCTGAGGGTGTATTTTCATCTTCCTTGTTCCCAAAGAAACTTTCTAGGGTCTGCATTTTTTTCTGTTTTCTCATTTTACCAGCCTATTTCTTGACTTTTAACTCCTTCTCAAAGTGTGGTACTGCTTCCAGGGTACACTGTCCCAAGCTTCAGGGGGTCCCAGGTGGTATGATTTAAGAAGAGGTATGTTCACCACTCCCCTGGCCTGTACTCTGGTCTGTAAGAAACCACATGCCTGCTTGCCCTCTGACCCAGAATGGAATCCTGTTCCACTGTAACTGCAAACTCTCCCATGCCTGCACCCCTCCCCAACATGGGCTGCTATGCAAGATCACAACCTGGATCCTAGCTCAGGCAAAAAAAGAGATTCCCACCTGAGCACCAGCAGAAACCCCTGCAATCTCCCCTTGGCCAACTGCTTGACCCCCTCACCAGACCGTGGGCTGAATTCCAGAAGCAGTGTTCCATTCTAATTCTTAGACAATTCCTTTCTTCAGAGAGCTCTTGTATCTCCTTTTCCATTTGGCTTTTCAAGCTGTTGACTTTTTTCTCATGACTCTCCTGTATCACTCTCATTTCTCTTTCCATTTTTTCTTCTATCTCTCTAAATCTTCCTTCTATGTCTCCTCCTTTCTCTTTGCAGCCCCTTTTGAGCACTTCCATGGCCTGAGACCAATTCATATTTTTCTTGGAAGCTTTGGATGTTGGAACTTTGACTTTGTTTTTATCTTCTCCTAAGCATGTATTCTGGTCTACCTTTTCCCCCCAAAAGGCTTTCTATGGTCTGCTGCTTTCTTTGCCTATCTGTCTCAACCCTAAAGCAGATGTCTGATTGCAATTTGATTCTCTATGGTTGGAAGCTTGGCATGCCTGTGCTCCTCCCCGACTGGTTCACCACCATATGAGTCAGCCCACTGGTTCAGAACCAAGGCACTTCACCCAAACTCCAGCAGAGAGCACAGCCACTTCAGCCTAGGCAACTGCCAGAGGCAACTCACCTGTCCAGGAGGAGAACTTCAGAAGAAGCCACTGGCACTGAAGACTTCAAGGCCCTGGAGGTGCTGTCTGTCCCAGGCTGGGTCTGCACCAAGCACTGAGCTCCTCTCCTAGTCCAAAAAGCAGGTAATCCCAGTTACCCAATTAAGCTGTCTTTGGCTGGAACATAGTCTCACTCTGTTCTTATGTGGGTTAGGCTATGCCAGGAGTTGTCTTATGGCATTATTTTTGGAGTGTGTAGACACTTTTCTGGGAAGCCTTTCTTCTGCCATCTTGGCTCCACCTCCTCCACTAATATAGTTTTGCTATCTAGTTCTTCCTATAACTCACTTAACTTCTTCTCTAAGAATTTGTATGCTGTGCAGCAGAGCATATTTTTTTTACTTTATTTTTCTCAAGTTTTTCCTATGTTTTCTTTTACAACATGAATAATATGAAAATGTTTTTACATGACTACACATGTATAATTGATATTTAATTACCTTCTCAATGTCAGGGGGCAGAAAGAGGAAGGGAGATAATTTGGAAATCAAAGTTTTAGAAAATGCACATTAAAATTGTTTTTACAAGTAATTGGGGAAAATAAAATACTAACTTCACTCAAAAAAAGAGAAAAAAGAACAGGTGGAAGGAGAGGGGGAATACTATGCTGGCCACACAAATTCTTCTCAGCTGCCTGGAAGACACTATCCTTAAGGCTATATCCTCCTTATAAAGGACTTGTTTCCCTCCATTCCCATTTCCCACATATGAAAACAACAATGTTCTCCAAGTCTCTAGATTAGATAGTGAGCTTACTTCTAAGTATGAGAAGCATTCACTCCCAATTGTTAAGCACATGTATCCTGAACCTGAAGAGGCAATAAATACCATTTTTGTATTGCAATTTAACTCCTGAATTTTTCTTTTCCAAGGCAGGACTCCCCTGAACAAGGCTTAGCTTTCATTTTTCATTGCAATTTTTTAATCACCTCAGCTTTTCTATGGGTAATAAGCTCCTTGGTGAATGAAGCAATTTGTATCTGATTTTCAGCTATTTATAAATGGGACAAAGCATTATGAAATGGTCTATAGAAAGCCATATGTAGAGTCAGGAAGAACTAGGTTTAAGTTCCATTTCTAACCATTAATTGGTTTTGTTCCGTTGGACAAGACACAACTTCTTTGTGCTCCAGGAAATTTGCTAAGACTTTAAGTTGCAGAGCAGGTGTTGATTTGCATTAATAAAGTGAATTCTCTTTAGCATTACAGTAGGTGTGTAGCAATGAAATCATAGGACTGGTTAAAAAAATAGAGCAAAATATTGGAGAATATAGTTATAAGGGGGTTGTGTATAAATAACATGGCACTTCCCTCAGGCTAATCTAGTCTGTAAAGCTTCTGGAGGTGGGCACGTCAGCTGAGGAGAATCGAAAATCTTGGATGAATGCTTGGATGAAGATGATGGTTCTATCATACCCCATCTTAAAGGACTAGTTTATAAGAAGAAAGCCCTCCAATTTTCTGTCTAATGCTAAATTTCTAATGAGGAAGAGATCTTAAGGAATACTTACACTTTTTCAGTTGATTTGCATGTCTGTAATAAAAAAGAAAGAGCTAGGAGGAGACTACCAGAAATAGAAAACTCATGTGCTGTTTGGCAACAGAACAATTTGTTTCAGTGGACTTCTTTGTTCTTTCTTCCTAGCACATGTTTTCAGGGAATTGCATAGAGAAGTAATGTGTGCTGACAATTTGGTGTCTCTGATATATACCAAAGTAGACTGCTGTCTTTCCTCAGACTAATAGTCACAACAAAATGTGGAAGAACATTTGGCATGCTAGTTAGGTGCCAGCTAAGTTAGAGAGGATCCTGGGCCATTCCAGAGGCTCTCAGACTAACCCAGGGGTACTCATTTTCTATAGGATGGATCCTAATGAAACATCTCTGATTTGTATCTAAGAGTTCCTTTTCAGGTCTGAATGACCCCAAATTGGGTCCTTTCTACCCTAAGGTCAAACCTATCTCCTGAAGTAATTCAGTTACTTATTGATAATTCAATATTTTCTAAATGTAAGTTAGCCATGAAATTCATCACTATATTGCCTATTTTTAGGCCTTCTTTCAAGTAAGAAAGGTCACCTTAATTCCTATGAGACTTAGATCCTTTCTATTGTAATGATTGGAATGACGCCACCTGCTGGAGACTTACTGTAGAAGAGTTCCACCCATGAAGCGAAGGTCTTTGAGGGCAAGACCAGGAGTCTTTTCTTTGGTGTCAGGAAGTGACACGGGCTAGTGGGAGGAGGAAGGAAGAGACTGGCACTCGGTCTCATGCTTTTTCCTGAGGACTCCGGCAGAGAAGGGAGCTAGAAATGCGCTCTCCCTTTAATAGATAGGAATCTAGGCCTTTCTCTCTCTCTTTACCAAATTCTTATTCTCCTTAATAAATGCTTAAAAGTCTAACTCTTGCTAAAGCTTATAATTTATTGGCGACCACTCATTAGATATTTTAGACAGTTTAGCTAGAATTTTAGCCCTTAACACTATACATCAAAATATAAGTTATAATTGTCCTCTTTGCAAAGATCTTTTGTGAATAAAAAAAAAACTTGTCTTCCTTTCACTAAAACTTTGAGGGCCTATTTGTTTCCTATCACAATAGCTAAGATTTAGATTTAGATTTTTTCAACTGCTAAATTATAACTTCTGACCTAGTAATGCTGGAGCTCAACAGTTGCAGGATTATACCACTGGATGTTTTGTAGCATTTCCCTATTAAGGGAAGCTATATAGGAAAGGATGCTCAGGTTTTGAAAGTATTCTGCTAAGCTAACTCAGAATTGCAGCAGACCCAGTAGACAGGGTTTGAACCCTGTGAAAGAGAAGCAAAAATATATGGTGACTGCTTTTGTTTATTGGCTGAAGGTCCTGAAAACTGAAAAGTAGAACATGACAAATAACATTCTGGGTAGAGAAGACAAAGAAGGAAATATGTCTGATAAGGAAGAGTGACCCAGAATATTGTATGGGTAGTAGAAAAGTCACCAACCTCATTTTAAAAAAAATGTTTTAAAATTGTTTAGAAGGTAGTTTCTTATCCTGACTAAAGAAGGAAATCTCAAGGTAAATGTATTTTTCTTTAGGGAAAGCCAACATTGTTTTTTTTTTACTTTATTACATTACTTGAATGAAAAAAATAAGACATTAGAGAGACAACCATAAGACCTTTGATGCCAGCAGCATGAAGGGTACATGACAAAAAAGAATTCTAGCAGGAAAACTGCTTTAAGAGGAGGAATGAACCCAGGTTATTCTTTAATTGAATATCTCTGAGTTCATCACTGGCCCTTGTAGTTTTTTCTGTTAACTTCCATTGAGAGCTAAGGAGACCAATGTAAACATGAAAATTTCCTGTAGAACAGTAGTGCTAAAAAGGAAACAGAAATAAAGAGGCATGGGAGTTTGTGGGCAGAAATAGAGTTTGAAAAAAAACAGGCAATGTAGCTTTTTTTTTTGGTGAGGCAATTGGGGTTAAGTGACTTGCCCAGGGTCATACAGCTAATAAGTATCAAGTGTCTGAGGCCAGATTTGAACTCACGTCCTTCTGAATCCGCGGACAGTGCTTTATCCACTGCACCACCTAGCCACCCATGAATAGACTTCTTGACATCAGGAAAGCTTGGGTTTAGGTATGCCCTCTGACAGATTCTGCTTGTGAGACCCCAAGAAAACCATTTGACTGTACAAGAATATAAATTGCAGATCAATTGCAAGGATGCAATGGTAGAGGGTGTTGCCATATCAGAAGTTATTTGTATTTGTGAAATCAGAGCTCCAGACAATAATGTGCAGAGGATCTGGATTCTAGAAAGCAGGCTAGCTCTGCCGTATACTCTCCTAACAATACTTCTAGCACCTTGCCCATAGCAAAGCTAGATTTGTTTCCTGACATATTCCTGAGGTATGCTTTCACTGTGACCTGAAAACTCTCTGTTACTTTCATTTACAGTCTTTTCATGGGAATTCTTCTGATCCTTCTAGAAGGGAGTAACATGAAAGAATTCTAGTTTTCTTGTGACCCCCCCCATCTACTCCCCTCTTTCCATTTTACTTATATGGTCAGTTTTACAAGCATATATTTGGGCAAAATAACTCCTAAAAATTGCTTTAATTTCATCTTCATTGGTAAGTGTATCTACTGTTTTTATTTTTGATGCTGGTAATTTGGTTTTCTTCTTTCTTTTTTCAAAAAACAAATTGGGGGTAGCTAGGTGGCACAATGGATAAAGCACTGGCCCTGGATTCAGGAAGACCTGAGTTCAAATCCGGCCTCAGACATTTGACACCTACTAGCTGTGTGACCCTGGGCAAGTCACTGAACCCCAATTGCCTCACCAAAAGAAAAAAGCAACAACACCACAAAAACAAAAAACAAATTGAAGAATGTTGCCTACAAATACTTTTAGGTTTCAACTATATTTAAAAGAAGAAGAAGAAAACAATTCACTTGAGCTTACTATGCCTTTAAAATTTTGTCCTATATATTTAATATTTTTGTGACCATGCTCCTAGAAAAAGCAGTCTAAACCTATTGCTCCCACTTTCCCCCTTTCTTTTCATTCACTTATCAACTCTCTTTAATCTATTTTTCACTTCATTATTAAAACATTCTTTAATGTTACCAACAATCTCTTAACATGACTTTTGGCAAGGATGTATTTTTCTTGCCCTTTCTGCAATATGTGCCCCTATACCTTGCTCCAAGCTTCTTTCTCTTCCATAGATTTTAGTGACACTTCTTTTGCTTGATTCTAGTCCTCATTGTTGAGCCACTCCTTCTTGATTTCTTTTGCTCCATCATTATATATGTACCATCTCATTTTACTGTACCCCAGGACTATGTTGTAGCCCAATTGCTTCTCTTATCTTTATAATTTCTCTTTTAGTGATCTTATAAACTCATCAATTTAATGATTGCTTCTATGAAGATGAATCTCAAATATACATTATCGGTCTTCATCTCCTCTTTTATCCAGTTATTGCTCTCTTCCATCCCTGAAATTGTTTTGTATTTACTTTTCATATATATATGTGTGTGTGTGTGTGTGTGTGTGTGTGTGTGTGTGTGTGTGTGTATGTTTTAATTTACTTATCAGTGGAAGTGTCCTCTCCTTTTCTTCCAGTAGAATACATAAAATTCTTCATTTCAGGGGTTGCTTTTTTCTTTATATTTCAGCACCTAGCTGTGTTAAATATTGTAGGTGTTGAATAAATGGATTTTTTAAAGTTTAATTTCAACATCATGGAGAGAGTGGTGGGAAATTAGCATAATGGAATGTTATCAATTAGAAGAAAACTCAGGGTAGAAGAAAATCAGCAGAATAGGAGATCAAAGGATGACAATAAGAAAAAGGCTTAAAACTTTACAAGGAAAGATGACAGAACTAGATGGCAGAACGATGGGAAAAAAGTTGAGAATCCTTAGAGGATCTTAAAATCGAAGTATAAACACCAAGAAATAGTTTCAACTATTTGGTACTTAGAACAAAATTTTTAAAATCTACAGACTGTTAGTTCTGAACATTATTAGAACATTAGACCATTTCAGTAAAATGGCAGAATATCTACCAAAGTTGTAAAATTATGTTTCCATATATTGCAAATACTGTACACATTTTTTAAAGCAATAGAGGGGTCAGCTAGGTGGTGCAGTGCATAAAGCACTGGCTTTGGATTCAGGAGGACCTGAGTTCAAATCCAGCCTCAGACACTTGATAATTAACTAGCTGCGTGACCCTAGGAAAGTCATTTAACCCTTATTGCCCTGCAAAAAAAAAAACAATAGAGAAGGAATGTAAAATAAAATAATGACAAGATATGTTGTGATTCTATTCACCATCTCTTTTCAAGATAGTTTGCCATATTATCAAATTATATTACAAAGTATTAATTTTTTTTTTAGTGAGGCAATTGGGGTTAAGTGACTTGCCCAGGGTCACACAGCTAGTAAGCGTTAAGTGTCTGAGGCCGGATTTGAACTCAGGTACTCCTGACTCCAGGGCCGGTGCTCTATCCACTGTGCCACCTAGCTGCCCCACAAAGTATTAATTTTTAAAACTATATGGAACTGGATTTTAAGTATAGAAAAAAGTATGGTAAGTATAAAGTAAAAGAAGTATAGAAGTTGGAAAACATATGAAAGGAGTGGACCCTCAGAAAAATAATAGGGAATAAAGTGGAATTCTATGACTCCATGTTTTTGGAACAGTGGATAACAGATTGTTGGGGGGAAAATGGTAACCACACAAGGTCTACTGCAAAGCACAGTAAATTCCCCCCAAAAAGGATAACTGATTATTACATATTTCATAACTGTAAAGAAGCAATAAATTCTTCACAATGTCTTACTTAGAGGAAATGATGATGATGGGAATCTTGAGGTGGAAGGGAATAAATACTTCAGCTTACAATTTATGATAGAGGAGAATAAAGTCAGGCATAGACAAAGAAATACATTTTGGTGAGGAAAGAAACATTTTTTCTTTTTTTTAGAATTTAGAATTTTATTTTTCCCCAAACTACATGTAAAAACAATTTTTAATATCTATTTTTAAAACTTTGTGTTACAAATTTTCTAACTCCCTCCCTCCTCACCCCCCTTAATATTGCAAGCAATTCTATATGTTATACATGTGGTCATACAAAACATTTCCACATTAGTCAGGTTGTGAAAGAAAATAGGCAAAAAAACTTTTAAAAAGGAACTAAAAATATGCTTCAAACTGTATTCAGACACCATCAGTTCTTTCTCTAGAGATAGATTGCATTTTTCATAAGTCCTTCACAGTTGTCTTGGATTATTGTATTGCTGAAAATAACCAAGGCATTCACAGCTGATCATTTTACAATATTGCTGTTACTTTGTATACAGTACGTTTTGCTTTGCATCAGCTCATGTAAGTTTTTTCAGGTTTTTCTGATAACATCCTGCTCATCATTTCTTATAGCACAATAGTGTTACATCATAATCTCATTCCACAATTTGTTCAGCCATTGCCCAATTGATGGGCATCTCCTCAATTTTGAATTCAACTTTTTTTTTAGGCAATGGGGGTTAAGTGACTTGCCCATGGTCACACAGCTAGTAAGTGTCAAGTGTCTGAGGTCAGATTTGAACTCAGGTACTCCTGAATCCTGGGCCGGTGCTTTAACCACTGTGCCATCTAGCTGCCCCCAAATTCAACTTTTTTTTAATCTCATTTTGGATATCGACCTAGTAATAGTACTACTAGGTCAAAGAGTAAACAATAGTTTTATAGCCCTTTGGCCATAGTTGCAAATTGCCCTACAGAATGTTTGAAACAGTTTACAACTTCGCCAAGAGTGCTTTAATGTCTCATTTTCTCCATATCCTCTACATTTGTCATTTTCCTCTGTTGTCCTGTTATCCAATCCAATAGGTATGAGGTAGTATGCCAGAATCGTTTTGACCTACATCTCTCCAATCAATAGTGTTAGAGCATTTTTTTCATAGGGTTATAGGTAGCTTTAATTATTTCATTTGAAAACTATATATCTTTTGATCATCTATCAATTGAGGATTAGCTCTTATTTAACTAAATTTGACTCAGTTCTCTTATAAGTTTGAGAAATGAAGCCTTTATCAGACAAA
This sequence comes from Dromiciops gliroides, assembly GCF_019393635.1. Lineage (NCBI taxonomy): Eukaryota > Metazoa > Chordata > Mammalia > Microbiotheria > Microbiotheriidae > Dromiciops > Dromiciops gliroides. Next base: position 252,189,444 of record NC_057862.1, read on the forward strand.
CTTGCTTCAATTTCTTTTCAGTTACAATTGCTAACTGTATTTCTCTCCATCCTATTCCCTATCCATATTTACTCTATTTTCTATCTTCTTTCACCCCCTTGCTCCTCAAAAGTGTTTTGCTTCTGACTGCCCTCTCCCCGAATCTGCCTCAATTGCTCCTCCTCTGTATAAGCTTTTTCTTGTTTCTTTTCTGTGAGATACTTTACCCCATTCTACCTTTCCCTTTCCCTTTCTCCCAGTTCACTCCCCTCAACCCTTCATTTTATTTATTTTATTTTTTTAATTTTATTTTATTGTGGGGCAATGAGGGTTAAGTGACTTACCCAGGGTCACACAGCTAGTAAGTGTCAAGTGTCTGAGGTCGAATTTGAACTCAGGTCCTCCTGAAACTGGGGCTGGTCCTTTATCCACAGCACCACCACCTAGCTGCTCAATTTTATTTTTTTAAAGATGTCTTTGGAAGGAATAGTTGTTGATAGAAATGGACAAGAAATTCACTAGTCTATTCATATATGTGTGTGTATATATATGCACATATGTGTGTATATGTATATATGTATACATATATGTCTGTGTATATATGTGTGTGTGTGTATATATGTATTTACAAATCAGCCTTTCCTTCCCACTTTTTTCCATGTCCTCCCATGAGTTTGCTCCAAGGTGTTGACCCAAAATGCATAAAGCATTATTCTCTTTCTCCTGAAATTACAACGGTATCATTGAAATACTCTGTCTGCTCACCTGTCATTCTTTATTCTTTAAAGTGACCAGCCATTGACTTTTTCTCCTATCATAGAATTCCTTTATGACTTCTTATGCTTAATGCAGTGCTTGGCACATTTTTGTTGTTCAGTCACTTTTCAGTCATATTTGACTTTTCATGCCCCCATTTGGGGTTTTCTTGGCAAAGATACTGGAGTGGTTAGAAATTTTCTTCTTCATAGTATGTGCTTAATAAAGGTTTTTTGTTTGATTAATTGTCCTACATAGTGCCTCATTTGTCATATGTTGCAGCTACTCATTCCCATCATGCCCCTCTTCATTATACTTTGTTTTATTTTAAAAAAATTATTTAGAGGCGGTGGTATACCACACATTGCTCCCATACATTAACACAAGGTGAAAGTTAATGTAATGAGATAATCATGCTCCTTCCACAGGTGGAGAGAATACTGAAGTTATGATGGAGGAGGAAGTTTAGACTCTTGCTGTAAAGCCTTGGACTTTTAGGTTTTTTTTTCTTCTTAGCTTGGATAGAGATGAAACAGTTTACAATTTGCAATCAATGAAAGGTAATAGTGAAGAAGGGAATGGTTCAAATGACTTAGCAACCCTTTTGAGCTAAGATTGGAGAGATAGAGTGGGCAGAGAAAGAAAACAATAGAGGCAGGAATGGTCATCAGTTTCTATAGCCTCTTTGTGGTGAGCATGTGGATATATATTCAGAATCAGTAGACTAAGCATGGCAGGCTGGCTCTTTCATTATGTTGGACAAATAATTCATACTTAGTCAATTGAGTGATTACCTCTGCGAAAATGAATGAACCTCCAGAAATTTATTCTCTCTCCAACTTTACCTCCCCACAATTGGAAATTGTTTCTATTTAGGACTTATTACTTTGTAATGTTTTTAAATTATTCCTTTATTCTTTTTTTTTTCCTTTACATTTCCAGCAACTAATTGGTTCAATGAAAAAAGTGATGGACTTGAAGTCAGGAGAACCTGAGCTCAAAGCTCAAACACTTACTATCTATGTGATCCTGAGTTTAAAACTTAAATGCTGGGGCAGCTAGGTGGTACAGTGGATAGAACACCGGCCCTGGAGTCAGGAGTACCTGAGTTTGAATCCAGCCTCAGACACTTAACACTTACTAGCTGTGTGACCCTGGGCAAGTCACTTAACCCCAATTGCCTCACTAAAACAAACAAACAAAAAAATCCTTAAATGCTGTTTGCCTGAGTATCTTTATTTATAAAATGGGAATAATAATAGTACCTTTCTCCAAGAGTTGTTCAGAGGATCAAATGAGAATATTTGTAAAACACTCAACATAGAGACTGGCATATAAAAGATTCTTGTTTTCTTCCTTCCTTCCCTTCATATAAAATCCATGGTTATCTATGAAGGTTGTACATTGCATTTTAGTTGAAATATACCTCAAATTTTAATAAGACAAAGATTCCATTCTTTGGTAATAAGTAGGGAATTCTTAACAATGAGCTCAAGGGCTACTTTAAAAAGAACTTGGGACTCTGTGTGTGTGTGTGTGTGTGTGTATGCCTATGTGTTTCTAAAATAATAGGGAGTCATGGTTTTACCACTAGCGTGGGTGCCTGAAGCTAAGCAACTTTCCAGCCTGGATGTGAAATAAGACAGGTAGGACAAAATGCAGGAGAGAATTGTAGCTGAAAGGAAGGATTCATCCAAAGGCAAACTTTGGGAGTGGGGAAGACCATGAATAAAGATGGACCCTTTCTAACAGGATTCAGTTTGTGCCTCTTTTAATAAGAGTAGGGGGAGGGAGTAGAAGAGAATAGAAGCCAGTCAGTTTTTCTTCAATACCTATATATTCAGTTTATAGTAATACTTTTTAAAAATAGGTCTTTACTTTCATGGCAAACTTGGAGTAAGCAAAGGAGATCTGTAGTTTCTCAAAGATAATTCAGCCTATTTTCCTCCTTCTGTTCAACTCAGTCTAAATCATACACTTGCACTTGACTATTCCAGATATAGATACAAATTGACAAATTTTAGTTTCCATTGAAATACATATTGCAATTTCGGTAATAGTTATTCTTCATCCACTGGTCTTTTCTGTGTGGATAATTGAATCAAATTCCTTTGAATCACTATAGATCTCTGCAATGTAGCAGTCTATATGATAGTATCCACAGACAGGAATTTACAGAAGACCTCACTATCCATAGGGAATACTTTCACATTCTGCACTGTTTCCTTCATTATAGTGGTAAATAACTTTGATAAGTATGATTTTCCTTATTTTATTCCTTAACTGATGTTTATGACCATGAGATCATTAAATAGATCTATTTCTTTATATCAATCAAGAAAAACTGAATGATCTTAATTTTTAAGTGAAAAAAGCCATATTGGACAAGAACCCATAAGGTTGGATTTCCCTTTATGCAATCAACAAACAATAAGGACATCGAGATTATATATTATCTATATCTTTCAGTCAATTGTAAAATGGCAAAGATGTGGTCCATTGTTGAAAATCACTTTTGAAAGTTTACTTATTACCTGATGATGTCCTTGATTCATGTACAACTACATTCATAAATATTTTGTAGAAATGGGAGATTAGGCATGTAGGTCAGTAGTTATTGATTCTTTTTCAATCACTTTTTTTGTCTTTTAATTAAAATTCAAATTTGGGGGTTTCTTTTGTTTTGTTTTTAACCTCAGTTTTTATTTATATCTTAACATCCTTCAGATGCACCGTATAACACAGCTTGCTCATAATTATATAGTTTCCAACATGTTTCTTCTCTATCTACACTTGGTTCAATCTGTATGCTTTTCTTTGTTCTCTGTAGTGCTATTTCTACCTCCCATAAGCACATTGGCCTGTGATGTTAGTATTCAATTGTTCCACTGTCCATGATGGATACAATTTTTTATAATAATTTTATATATCTTTTAAATTTTTCTTCTATTTATTTTTCTTATAATTTTTATCCATGAATGACCTTGGGATGACTTTGATTATTTTGATATCTTGCCAAACTTGCTTTAAATTGGGTTTAACCTCCACTGTTTCCCTCTTTTCTATGAAGTTAAATTGTTCACAATCATTCATCAACCTTCACGACATTTGTATCACAGTTGGTAGATTGAAATATGGTATCCAGGATTCTTGCTTGGTCATAATTTTAGAAAGCCTAATGATTTTTAAATAACCTGTTTTCCAGATCAGTTATTATTATTTTTTTGGTGGGGCAATGAGAGTTAAGTGGCATACCCAAGGTCACACAACTAGTAAGTATCACGTATCTGAGGCCAGATTTGAACTCAGGTTCTTCTAAATCAAGGGCCAGTGCTTTATGCACTATGCCACCTAGCTGCCCCAGATCACTTATTTTTGATATTAGATCCGTGATACTTACTTTTATGTTTGAAACTTTTGGCTTTGTTCTAATATTTCATATTATCTCTTGAAGTCATGGAGTTCTGTTTTACTCCATTCTCTTTTTCAGAGTCTACTACTTTCATATACTACTTTCACAATTTCTATTTTAAAGTATTTACTCTCTTTCCCAATTTTGCTTACAGAGCTATTATTTCACTTTAATTTTATTTTTATCTAGCTTCATTTCTTCTAATGACTATTTATAGCCAAGTCTATTTTTTTCTTTTTTTTTTTTAATCTCTGCTAGTGCTTGTGGATTCACTTGCTTCTTCTGTGTTCTTATTTTCATGTTTCTTTACCAGGAATGTGCTGGTAAATATCTAATAATTATTTCTTCAGAAAAAAGAAATGCAAACATGACACAAATCTAAATTATTAACACTTCTTAAGTATGGAAAATCAATGAAATAAATCAAGACCTGATTCATAGGGTATGCTTATTACTGTAGTATAAATGCATATACTGAAAATTTAATTGACTCTCATGAGCCAGTTCAAGCTGGCTTCCATAACACCCCTGATCTTTTTTTGTTTGTTTGTTTTGTTTTTTGGCAGGGCAATGAGGGTTAAGTGACTTGCCCATGGTCACACAGCTAGTAAGTATCAAGTGTCTGAGGCCGGATTTGAACTCAGGTACTCCTGAATCCAGGGCCGGTGCTTATCCACTGTGCCACCTAGCCACCCCCAACACCCCTGATCTTAACCCATAGCATTTCATCCTTGTATTTTGTGTTTTCTTCTATGTTCTCATTTTCAGTAACAATTATGGGTTTAGGTTTTTTTTTTTTGCCATGGTTTGACCCTGCTTGATCATGTCTGTGACTTCTGGGGATCTTGTAGTTGGCTTCTACAGCTCCTAGTATATCTCTGCACTTGAAGCACTGTGAACATCTGTCCCTTTTGGAATCTTCACAGTATCAGTGCAACCCATCCTACATCCCAGGAATGTCTCTGGTTTATCATTAGCAGGCATCAGGCTGACTTATCTAAACTCACACTGGCTTCCCTTCTGAGGGCCATTGTAACATGTCTGTAATCTTCTATCTTTTTGTGCAGTCATGGGCTGGATGAATGAAGTTTCTTATCATTTCTCTTAATTTTTCATGATCATTATTCAATCTGGTACACAATTTAGGTCTTTGTTGGAGTATATATCAGGGAGCTGAGCCCTATTATGAATTGTTATATCTATATCTTAACCAGAAGTCTGCATGTAACTGGAAAATCATTTTATCAAGTTCCTCTCTCTCTCATAAGACATATATGCATATGTATTTGTAATATATCTATTTGGTATATATTTATGTATATGTGCATACCATGTTTACACACACACATATATATATGTATAAACAATAACTAAAAGTCTTAGTGTAGTTTAATATTTATCTGTTTATTTTGTATATGTGCCACAAATAAACAAAAGACTTGAGTTGAGAGTGGAATGGGGGATTTGTTTTAGAAATTGCATAGTAGTTTGAATATCAAACTCCTCACTAGTATAAATGTATTTTTCTCTTACATTGATATTCCATTGATTCTGTATAGTTTTGAGTCACAGAATAAAATAATTTGAAAAGGGTGGAAATCAAAAGTACAATGGAAATTTATGTGGGTTGTAAGGGGCTAAAATTCTAGCTATACTATCTAAAATCTAATGAGTGGTTGCCAATTAATTATAAGTTTTAGCAAGAGTATTTAAGTGCTTAAGTATTTATTTAAGAGCATTAGGATCAGAGAGAATGGTAAAAATCTAACTATTTCTAAGAGACCCCATCATCCGACCCACCATGGCAAGGTCAGGAACAAAAAGAGGAAGAAACCCTCTGCCAGCATCTGCTTCCTACTTCATGTTCTCCTCCCAGAAATGAGGCTCCTCAAGTTGATTGGCTGGTAGTTTTGATAGACAATGCCCATGAGCAAATGTCATTTCCTGATGCCAAGGACCTAACCACATGTACTACCCTCAGAATCCTTCTCCTCATGGTGGAGCTTTCCTACAGTACCTCTCCAGCAGGTGGCATCATTCCAATCATTACAGGGTCAATATAAGTAGACTGCAGAGTATTACCAGCACTTGTTTTTGCAAAATAACTAGCATGAAATATATTATTAAGACATTGTGAGAACAATCATCAATGCCTCCTATGTTAATTATACATTTGATAATGAAGTTTCTAATACAATGCCAAATTGGAACACATACTTTTTGTAGTAGACGTATTTTTCTCCTTAAGTACCTCAGCCTTGTAGAGATAGTCACATGCTCAAAACAGGTAGTAATTTTTGTTATTTCTAGACTGTAATAAAGATGCTGATCATTCAATATTATATGCTAGGAAAAATCAGTAGTAAGACAGTGGAGAGAAGAAAAGAGGGTGGCAAGGTCTGAGAACTCATTGTTACATTTTGACAAGGATGTTTTTTGTATTTGTCTGCAAGGCAAGATTACATGACAGCCCAGACTCATCTCCCTGAACAAAAATGTGTTCTAATTTAAATTTTCCACAGAATAGCACTTAAATTGATTCATTTTCTCTGAGAGATTTTCTCATTTTAAAGACTATCAGTAAAGTGCAACATTGTTGTTCTGCCTGTACAGAAAGCAGCCAGAGCATTAGGAATAATGACACTGAGTTAAATTCTTTTCTGGGGCATTTCATGTTTTACAAATTGTGTACTCTCATCAGACTAGCATCACCAAATGAATTACTCCTTCTTATTCCCTATATCTCCCGCAGCCCTGTCCTTGGTCCCACATTGGTATGTTTCCCAATTTCAGCCTCCTTTCTGCTGTGCAGTTAGATTCATAGAAAGAACACAGATGAGATGATGTTAATAATATTTAGGGAGATATATGCCAAAAGGATAGGTGAGCTATGTGGTATTTATCTATTTATTTGTTTATTCATCAACTTCCAACTCTCAGGATAGATTTTTGATGATTTCTGGAATTGTCAGTTCTAAAAAGTCCTTGGGATACTGATCCTTTATTAGAAACAATAAAAATGTCCTATAGAAGAGTCCTTTTTTATGAATTAACATTTTTAGAGGAATGATTAATAAATAAGCAAAGAAACAAATACAAAAGTTCTTAGTCCACAGTAACCAAAAATCTTATAAAAAATTAATTCTAAATTTGACGTCTCTATTCCTAAAGCTCCTGCTGCTGTGGAGGCAGAGATTAATGCATAGATACAATTTGAAATCTGAGCTTCTTTAAGCCTAAATTCAACATAGTGTCTGCACTAAGTCTGACACCAGAGATACCAGGAAAAGAGGGCCACCAAGCTGGCTAAGAAAGAATGACCTAGCTCATATCAGAAACAGAACAGGCCAAAGTTTATCCATGTTGAACACTATTGGGTTCATGCTTGTGAGTGGCTACTGTAATTGCATTCTTGGCAAATTGAGAGTTCTAGTTAAAAACAACAACAACAACAACAACAACAACAACAACCTGTTCACTAGGCACATATAGGTTTTTATTTTAATATGAAATTTTGCATAAATAATCTTAAGAAATTGCATTGTTTGTAAAAACAGGCTAAAATCATGGCTATGTTAGCTCCTGAAGGGTCCTTGAAGACCATTCAATCCAGCCCCTTCATTTTTCAGGTGAAATTTTTTTTCTTTCTGATGGAAAATTTAGAGACAGGCCAAGTCCAAATATATAATAGCTTATAAAATTAAGAAACATGTATTCCATTAATATAATTAAGTTTTCTTGTATTTTATATCCTGTGGATTCTCTGTGATGGGATTGTCTTCTAAAGTGAGGCATTCTGTTACATAAGAAACCATGCTTCTCAAACAGAACATTAAATGATCACAGCAATAAATTCAGCAAGTAATTTTACAGATTAATAAACTGAGTCCTGGAGAGGTGAAGTGACCTAAGGTTTCAGAGGTAGTAAATAATAGAGCTAAGAACTTAAATTATTTCAAATGCTGTAGTCTTTCTATGATAGCTACGTCTATATAGGGAATAGCCTTATATTGTTAATATACTGTCAGTAATTTTCATGTGACTTATAAAACTTTCACAATTCACAGAAATTCACATAATTGAACTATATATTTAAATGTCCATATCAATTACCCCATACCTGAAAAAAAATTCATGATACAATGGACCTGAATCTCCCAAATTATGATTTTAACAGGGTTCTACCATATATTTGCATATTGCCCAATCTTTCAAAAATAACACCTAAGGTGATCAAATGGTAGAAAGCCATAGTGAAAACCAGATTGCATCTTTATGAACTTTGGTTATTTGTTAAGTCATGTGTGAATTGACTTACTCTAAAAAAGTATTTTTTTTGGTCATCCAATCAACCAGCATATATTAATTGTGTCTACTAGGCATAAGTGACAACTAATAATAATGGTAGTTGATAAAAATACATCTTCATTTTCAATTGGCTTTCATAATTCTTACCTCCTTTATTATTATGATTTAAAACATTATTTGAAATAAAAAATTTCCCTTTCATTAATAAAAATATAACTATCATGAAAATATATAATTTTTAAAATTTTTATTGGCAAATGAACAGGGTTGGGGAGGTATCTATTTATTGAGTTCATTTTTCCACCATTTATTCAGAATCCATTAGTGGCAGAATGTCTAATTCCAAATACAAGTGATAACACATAGTTCAGCAAAGCCAAAGCAGTAATGCTAAAAAGCTAGATAAATGAATGATGTTTATTTGTTCAAAAGAAGGTTATTAAATCCCATAGAGGCTGCTTATCTGTCTGTCCAGCTGGTAGCTTAGTGTCAAGTTCATAAAAGTCCAGAAGAAAGAGATTAAAGGAACAGATAGACAAAAAATAAATCAATGAACAACATATTTCATGGCTTTCTTTTAACTATAGTTCATATTAGAAAGGGTGCTGACTTTCCTCAGGGAGAGCTTAACCATTGAAAAAAGTTTCTTTGCTTTTATTGTTTTAGAAAATTTGTTTTCAAGGCATCTTTGATATAAACTTTCTTGTGGTTAAAGAACTTTTAGAACACATTGATAAAGTAATTAGAAATCGTGTGTGTGGTATTTTCAGTCCTTTACATATAGTATCTTACCTAGGAATTCTTTCACTTTTAAATAAATATCTTCATTAGCGTATTAGCATTTACTCATTCCAGAATAAACTAGAAAACTTTTAAATAAGATCAGGGGTAAAGTTATGATATCTATTATCCCCGTTATTCTCTAATATAGTTCTACAAATGATAGCTATAGAAATAAAACAAGAAAAAATTAAAGTATAGGCAAAGAGGAAATAAAATTATCATATTTTGCAGTCATATTATGTATAGCCTAGAAAATTTTAGACAGTAAATTAAAGACTAATTGAAATCATTAGTAACCAGCAAACTTACAGGATACAAAAGAAATTCATGTAAAATTTCTGTATATTCAACTACACAATTCATCAGGAAGAAACAGAAAGAGATAGTCCATTTAAAAAATCCTACAAAATATAAATAAAAAATACTTAGGGGTAAAGGACCAAGTGTACTCTTTTACAAAGCTATTAATTCAACCTTCAAGTCTTTCCTATATAGCCTTTTTTCTTTTCTAATTCTTTTTTCCAAAGCTGCCATTTTCTTTATGATGTCAACTTTAATTCTTGCTTCCTTTCTTTCAGGAATTTTATCTGACTTTGGTCTAAACTACTGTATATTGTTTTGGGTTATTTGTATGTTTTTTTTTACTTTGTTACTACATGTTATGTAATAATTTGTCTTGAGTATGATTGTCTTCATAATAGTTCCTTTTCATTCTTTTCTTTGTTTACTCACTCATCTAGCATTCGACCTGAATTGAGACTTTCTATTGGGACTAGGTTCTGCACACTTGTGCAATGAATGTTTAGTTTTTATCAGTATTTGCTAAAGTCCTATGTCTACTTTCTCTGGGTGCTGTGGTTTTTTTTAAGCAATTCAGACCTCTGGTATTCCCTAAGTATTTTGATCCAGGTTGATGTTTGATTACTTCTCTCATGATCTGAGATTTATAGGTTCTCAAGCCTACTTCAAGCCTGGATGAGACAACTGTAGGCTTGTCTTTGATTGAAATTCTAGTAGAAAGCTGTCAGACCCATCACTTGTTTTCTAGCTCAAAGTATCTGCAGCTTCAAAGCAGTAGAACTATAGGCTTACCCTTTGTCAGCATTTTCTGCTCTCATTACACAGTCATAGGTACCAGTCAGGGTCTAGGGGATTAATTTGAGGTACTCTTCTAGGATAATGGAAAGAGAACTAAGATTTTGCTCCAGTTCTTGCTGCCTGCCCAGGACACATCCCCAGGTCCCATCTACTCTGTATCCAAGATTCTACTGCTTACCCTGGTGTACAGACATAGGCGCTAGACCAGTCCTCAACCTGGCAATCTCTGTGCATGCTTTTTGGCTAGTCCCTACCCCAGTATGTTACAGGTTTCTGGTTGTTCCCTTATGTAGACATGGTCTTTAGAATGAACAATTTGATTTCTCCTTAGATTTCCTGATCAATACTGAATGTGGTTTTCTACCTTGTTCTTTGTTGCAGTAATTATGGGTGAAAGCTAGGCTTTACTACTTCTTCTTTCCCATCTTTCTGGAGTTGTAGAAGCTCCCTGAATGCTCAGACTTACAAAACAAGAAATATAGATATTAAATAACCCAATATCTGGAATAAAAATTAAATAAACCATCAATGAATTACCAGGCAAGCAAATAAAAATCGGTCTGGGAGGATATAAATGAATTCTATCAAACATTTAAAGAACAATTAATACCTATGTTACAAAAAGCATTGTCAAAAATAGAGATAAATGGTATTGTGACAAACTCATTTTATGAGACAATAGAGTCCTGATACTCAAATCATGGAAATATAGAGAATAAATCTGTACCAATCTGCTGATGAGTATTAATTTTAAATATTTTAACTTTAATCTTCACAAGGAGACTACAGAAATATACACAGAAAATAACTTACTGTTAGAAAATTGGACTTAGAGATAATAATAAACATGTTGACTTTAATGTTTGCAAAGTTCTTTATCTATATTATCTCATTTGTACTTCACCAAAGCTGTGTGATATAGGTCCCTCATTTTGTGGGAATTATAAGGATTAACTAGTCAAGACCGAACAGGCATTCAATCTAGCACTGCAACCCCTCCCTAACCATATAACAGGGGTGTTGTAATTAGGAAAGTTCACTAAAGTAATTATGATCAGGACAGCCTTGCATACTTTGGATACATGGATTAGATGAAGATTACTAAACTGATTATGATTAGGAGAGCCTTGTAGATCTTTCTTACTTAAACCAGTCTTTTGGTGCATAAGAAATTCACAGTACATAGGCAAGCCTATTAATGTTCAAATATTGAGTCACTTCTACTAATTAGGTCCTAGAAATAGGCCAATTTTAATAATTTTCTATGTAGTGGGCATAAGAATATCATTAATCACACAGGACTGTTGTGAGGTACAAACAAGATACAAATGAGGTACAAATTTGTTTTGCAAATATTAAAGCACGGTTATTAAATTGAAAAAGATGAGTACTTTTTAGAGCAGACCGAATAGATGGAGTATAGAAGCACCTAATGAAGTTCCTTTAACATTTCCTTCCAAATGCCTTTAAAATTGTGCTTCAAATTGAATTCTAGAGCGGCAGAGTAAATAAAAGTTAAGAGTGAGACATTTTCCAGTCCAAGACAACACAGGAGGTTAAAAAGAGAGATCTGTGGCACAAGGGAGGAGACTGAGCTGGAGCCCACACTGATGAAACACTAGTGATGGAACCCACATTGATGGAACACTAATGGTGGGACAAGGGAATGAGACTAGTTGTGACAGAAGCAGTAGCAGCTTTGGGGACCCTCAATCCAGAGATAGTAAGGGAATCTGAAAAGTGTTCAGAGAGAGATTAGAAGGGACCCCTGTGCTAGTATTGGATGGAGGATCAGGTGATATTTGGCAACTTCATTGCCTATAACTACTTCTGGGTCACAGTTCAAGGGTAGAGAACACTTTCTGTTAAGCAAAAGGGGAAGACCTTATGGCAGTATCTCTTCTAATCCCAAGGGAGGAGGAGTCCTGCTGAACCATACTGATTGCAATCTCAAGGAATCAAGGGCCCTTCCGGGATATGGGGCAGAGTACAAATAAAGACAGCAGTGCCTATACCTTTCTCCAGATCACATCACCTTGGAAATATTGAAAACATCCCAAACCCCATAATCATCACTAGGAATACTAGGGCAAAAAAGCCTGAAACTCAAGACAGAGGTCACATCCTTACACACAAATTTGGAAGAGAGCTCAATTTTGTCAAAAAGTAAAAAAAATTTGAGGAAAAGGATGGAAAAATGAGCAAAGAAACAAAAAGAACCTGATAATAAAAAGCTACTATGATGATAGGGAAGATTAACAAATAAACAAAAAAGATAATAAAGACAAAATAGCTATAAGCAAAGCCTCAAAGAAAAGTGTGAATTGAACATAATCTCAACAATAATCCTTGGAAGAGCTGAAAAAAAAAAAAGGTTTTCAAAATCATTTAAGAGTGGAAGAGGGCAGGGGATGGAGCCAAGATGGTGGGGGAAAGACATTAAACAGAGGGTTACTGATACAATCACCCCCAAAATAGCAATAAAAGAACTCTTGGGGCAGAAAAACACAAAAATTTAGGCTGAGAGTTTTCTACAGCTATAGATATATTTCAGGGGGCCATGCTGGGCCAAGAATAAAGCCTAATGCCGCAATCGGGCTGACACACCAGACACCCTCCTGAGGAATTTGCTCCAGTGCCTCTGAATTGGCTGCAGCACTGGCGTCTTCTGAAACCGAATGCACAATTGGGCTGAATGGCTGGCCTGAGGGGGGCGGGAAAGTGTAGGGGTACCAGTGGACTGGGGGGACGGATTCGACTGTCCCACCCCAGCAGACAACCAGGAAGAAATCCTGAGCAGCTGAAGGCCCAGGTGGGGGAGGGGAGCAGGCAGGCTCATTGGAAGCTAAAAACCTGCCCCCCCTCAAACCAAAACCCCTGGAACCCTCTGAAGCTGGGAACAGGAGTGGAGCTGAGAAGCAGCCCCCCACCCCGCAGTGGAGAGTTTAAAATCAAATGAATGTGAGGCCAGGCAGAATGAGAAGAAGCCCAACCATCCCCTGTGCCATGCTGTAGCTTGAACAGTATGTCCTGGAAGCAGCTTCACACTTTTAGAAGGAGTTAAAGGTCAAGAAATAGTAAGCCAGGATGAGTAGGCAGAGAAAGCAGAAGACCATTGAAAACTTCTTTGGGGGTAAGTTAGACCACAATACAACCTCAGAAGAAGATAATAACAGGGTCAAAGCTCCAACATCTAAAGCTTCCAAGAAAAATATGAACTGGTCTCAGGCCATGGAAGCTTTCCAAAGGAACTTTGAAGAGAAAGTAGGAGAAATAGAAAGAAGATGTAGAGAAAAGGAGGAAAGAATGGAAAGGGAAATGAGAGCGATGCAGGAGAGTCATGAGAAAAAGTCAACAGTTTGAAAAACCAAATGGAAAAGGAGATTAAAAAACTGTCTGATGAAAATAACTGCCTAAGAATTAGGATTGAACAAATGGAAGCTAGTGACCTTATGAGAAACCAAGACACATTAAAGCAAATCCAATTGAATGAGAAAATAGAGGGCAATGTGAAATATCTCCTTGGAAAAAGAGCTGACCTGGAAAATAGATCTAGGAGAGATCATTTGAAAATCATTGGACTGCCTGAAAACCACGACCAAAACAAAAGCTTAGACACCATCCTCCAAGAGACTGTGAGGGAATATTGCCCTGATATTCTAGAAATAGAAGCTAAAATAGAAACTGAAAGAATCCACCAATCACCTCCTGAAAGAGATCCCAAAAGGAAAACCTCCAGGAATATTATAGCCAAATTCCAGAACTCCCAGGTGAAGGAGAAAATTCTGCAAGCATCTAGAAAAAAGGAATTCAAATACTTTGGAGCTCCAATAAGGATAAAGCAAGATCTAGCAGCTTCTACATCAAAGGACTGAAGGGCATGGGATATGATATTCCAGAGGGCAAAGGAACTGGGAATACAGCCAAAAATCATGTACCCAGCAAAACTGAGTATAATCGTTTAAAGGCAAAAATGGGATTTCAATGAGAAAGAGGTCTTTCAAGCATTTGTGATGAAAAGACCTGAACTGAATAGAAAATTTGGCTTTCAAATACAAGACCCTGGAGAAGCACAAAAAAGTAAATGGGAAAAAGACTTCATGAGGGATATTAAAAGATCAAACCATTTACATTTCTTACATGGGAAGATAATACTTTAAAATCATAAGAACAATCTCAGGAAGAACCTCACAAAAGACACAGGTCTGAACTAAATATGAAGGGATGATATCTGAAAAGCATTTATGCTTTGTTCTTTGTGGGGCAGACAGAGTGGAGTGTCTTATGTCTGGGGCTGGATTTGAGCTTGGGACCTCCTGGGTTCAGGGCTGGTGCTTTGTCCACAGTGCTACCTAACTAATCCATGATGACATCATTAAAATAGGGTTGAGGTGTAGGAGGAATAAACTGGGGGAGGGAGAAGGGGAGAGATGGTCTGGGGAGAGGTAGTTCTCATGGAGGAAACAAGAAAAAAGCTTATGGAGGAGAGTAGAAGAGGGGGAAGGAGTTGGCTCAAAGAAGGACTAACATATATATTCAAGTAATATATTTTTGCCCTGAGGGAGGGGAGGGAGAAAAGGGGGGGGCAGAGAGAAGGGAAGGAGGAAAGGGCATATTGGGAGAGAGAGCAGTAAAAGGCAAAACACTTTCAAGGAAAATGAAGATGTTCTGCATTACTGCACCAGTATGACATTGAATTGCTTGATTTCATAGGGATTGTTGAGGAGGGAGGGAGGAAGAAAAATTTAGAACACAGAATTAGCTCAGGGACCCTGATCTCATTGGAGTGGGCTCATGGAGGGAATAGATTTCATACACAATTGGGAAGAGTAATCTATTTAAACCTGCAGGAAAGTAGAAGGGGAAGAGGATAAGGAAGGAAGGGTGAAAAAAGGGATTGCAGAGTGAGGGAGAGGATAGTCAGAAGTAAAACACTTTTGAGGAGGAATAGGCTAAAAGAAGATAGACTAAATGTCATGGGAAGAGAGTGGGATGGAGGGAAATAGTTATGATTATTGATTATGATGGCAAAACGTATGGTACCTACTTTGCTGGGCTTTTATGAAGAAAATTCTCTGTCAAGCTTAAGGTACTATATACAGTTCATAATGAACAGGATACTATCAGAAAAACCTGGAAAGATCTACATGAACTGAAGCAGAGTGAAATGTACTGTATACAAAATAACAGCAATAGTGGGGGATGATCTTCTGGGAAGCATGTGGTTATTTTCAGCAAGGCAATGATCCAATATAACCCTGAAGGACTTATGAAGATTGCAGCCCATCTTCAGAAAAAGAACTGATAGTATCTGAAAACAGATGGAAACACGCTTTGAATTTTTTTTTTCTTTTTCTCTTTGACAATTCCTTAATCTGAAGTTTTGGGTTTTTTTTTTTTACTGTTTTCGCTCACAACTAGCCAATATGGGAATTTTTCCATGACTACTCGTGTATAACTTATTTTGAATTGCTTGAGCTCTTGTGGGTGGGATTTGGAATGGAGGGGGGAAGAGAAATTGGATCACAAAGTTTTTTAAAAAATTGATATTAAAATTTTGTTTTTACATATATTTTAGAAAATAAAATTCTTTTAAAAAAGAGTGGAAGAGGAAAATATAGGCAAAGAAAGTAAAACAATGGAAGCAATTTATTATAAGATAATTAACAGGGGCAGCTAGGTGGTGCAATGTATAAAGCACTGGCCCTGGATTCAGGGGGACCTGAGTTCAAATCCAGCATCAGACACTTGACACTTTACTAGCTGTATGACCCTGAACAATTCACTTAACCCCAATTGCCTCACCAAAAAAAAAATACAATTAACAGCCTGGTTAAACAGGCACAAAAATTATGAAAGAAAATGCATTAAAACAGAATTACCCAAATGGAAAAATAGGTACAAAAGTTCAGTAAAGAAAATAATTACTTAAAGTTTAGAATTGGGCAAATGAAAGGTAATAACTTAATGAGACATCAAGAAACAATAAAAGTCTAAAGAATGAAACAATTGTAAGAAAATTTGAAATGTTTTATCAGAAAAAGAACTGACCTAAATGTTAGATTGAAGAGAAATAATTTAAGAATTATAGGGTTACCTGAAAGCTATAATCAAAGAAAGATCTTAGACATCATATTTCATAAAATTATCAAGAAAAACTGCCCTGATAGTTTAGAACCAGAGGGTAACATAGAAATAGAAAGAATCCACTAATTATCTCCTGAAAGATGTTGCAAAATGAAAATTTCCAGGAATATTATAGTCTAATTTCAGAACTCACTGACCAAATAGAAAATAGTCCAGCAATCCAGAAATGCACCATGGATCAAGTCAGGATCATACAAGATTTAGCAGCTTCTACCTTAAACAAGTAGAGGGCTTGGGATATGATATTCTGAAGGGGAAAGAGCTATGATTATGATCAAGAATATCCTTACCCAGAAAATATTGTATATATTCCTTCAAAGGAAAAAAATGAATATTCAATAAAGTAAAGGTCTTTCAAGAATTACTGATGAAAAGACCAGAACTGAATAGAAAATTTGACTTTCAAATATAAGACTCAAGAGGCCTTGTACAAAAAAGTAAACTTGATAGAGAATCATGAGAGACTTAATAAGGTAAAACTGTGTACCTTTCTACATGGAAAGATGATACATATATCTTCAAACAATTTTATCACTTTTAGGACAGTTAGAAGGAAGAGAGTGTGGGTGTGAGTTGATTGTGTTGGGATGATGTAAAAAAATGGATAGGTGAAAAAGAGGAATGACCTGGGAGAAAGGGAAAGGAAAAGGAACAATGGGGAAAACTATCTCATAAAAGAGGTAAAAAGGGAAGACTTTTATGGTGGATGGCATTATGGGAGTGGGTGGGCAATGCTTGAACCTTCCTCATATCTAAATTGCTGAAGAGTGTATACACACACGCACACACACACTGAAAAGTGCTATCTATCTCCAGAGAAAGAACTGATAAAGTATGTATGTGCATACACACACATATATATTCATGCATATGTATATATGTGTGTAATCATACATATATAAATACATACTCAATTGGTAATAGAAATATTTCTAACCTAGTAGAAAAGTGGGAGAGTAAGGGGATAAGAGGAGGTGATAAATGGGAGGGTAGATAAAAAGAAACAGTGGTCAAGAGCCAAAAGACATTTGAGGAAAGGATGAAAAGAGAGGAATAAAGAGAAGAAAATAAGATGGAAGATGGAAAGAAATGTGGTTAGTAATCATAACTGAATGTAAATGGGATGAACTCATCCATAAACACAAATGGATAGTGAATAGATTAGAAACCAGAATCCAACAATATGTTGTTTGCATCAAATAGTAGCTAGGTGGCACTGTAGAAAGAGCACTGGCCCTGGAGGGAAAAGGACCTGAGTTCAAATCTCACCTCAGACACTTACTAGCTGTGTGACCCTGAACAAGTCACATAATCCCAATTGCTTTAAACTTCCAGGGCCATCCCTGGTTGTTCATATATACATATACATACATACATATATACATACATACATACATACACACATACATATTTATGTGTGTATGTATATAGTGTATATGTGTCACATCTCATAGATGTATATGCACACATACACGAATACATGCATACATACACACATACATACATACACTCAAATATTTGCCACTGGACCCAGATGACTCTGAAGGACAGGCTGAAGTTGGTGACCTTGCACATCTCTGCCTCACTTAAATCCAATTGAGTGCAAGTGATGGCATCACCCCAATGTCATGATCCTCTTCCAGAATGAAGGACAAATGACAACATCATAAAATGCACTTGAAATGGAGAAATAAACACATAGTTAAGATAAAGGACTAGAATAAAATCTATTATGCTTCAGCTGAAAGTAAAAAGGCAGTGTTAGGAGGCAGCTAGGTGGCACAGTGGATAAAGCACTGGCCCTGGATTCAGGTGGACCTGAGTTCAAATCCAGCCTCAGACACTTGACACGTACTAGCTGTGTGACCCTGGGCAAGTCACTTAACCCTCATTGCCCTGCAAACAAACAAACAAACAAACAAAAAAGGCAGGGGTAGCAATCATGATCTCAGACAAAGCAGGAGCATAGCTAGATCAAATTAAAAGACATAAGTAAGAAAACTTCATCTTGCTAAAAGGAATCATAGATAATGAAATTCTATCAATAGTAAACATATGCACCAAATTATATAACATGCAAATTAATTAAAAATCATTTACTTAGTATTGTATTTTTCCAATTACATATAAAATAATTTTAACACCAATTTTCTTTAAATTTGTAGATTCGAATTCTTTTCCTTTTTTCCCTCCCCCCTCATTTCTTGAGAAGGTAAGTTAATTGATATAGGTTACAAATGTGCAGTCATGCATAACATATTTCCATATTAAGTATATTGTAAAAGAAAACCCCTCCCCTCAAAAAAAAAAACCAACGTAAGAAAGTTTTTAAAAGTATGCTTTGCTCTGTATTCAGCCTTTATCAGTCCTTTCTCAGAATGGAAATACTTTTTCATTATAAGCCATTCAGAATTGCCTTGGATCTTTTTATTGCTGAGAATACATGTCATTCATAATTGCTCTTCAGTACAATATTGATGTTATTATGTACAATATTCTCCTTGTTCTGCTCATTTCACTTTGCATCAGTCCACTTAAGTCTTTCCAAGATTTTCTAAAATCAGCCTGCTCAGCATTCCTTATAGCATAATAGTATTCCATCATAATCATATACAACAACTAGTTTAGCCATTCCCCAATTGATGGGCATCTCAATTTCCAATTTTTTGCCCCCACAAAAAGAACTGCTATAAATATTTTTGTCCATATAGGTCCCTTTCTCTTTTTTTTAAAAGTTTCTTTGGGATATAGACCTAGTAAGGGTATTGCTGAATCAAAAAGTATGCATGTTTTGATAGCCTTTTGGGCATAGTTTCAAATTGCTCTCTATGCTGCACAGTTCTCTACTCACAGCAGTAGGCAGAGTCAAGCTGCAGACTAGTGCTACTATAGAGGGGAGGAGACCATGGGAGATCCATGCCCTCAGGCCTGACCTGAGGTGTCAGACAGAACATTCAGTCATAGATAAAAATGACAAATTGACTGAGCAGGCTGAGAAGTTTGGTGACATGACAGCCTGCATGAAGGCTGTCATGGAGCAAGGAGCTGAATTATCCAATGAGGAGAGAAATCTTCTCTCTGTTACTTAACAAAATGCCATAGGAGACTGAAGGTCATCTTAGAGGTTGTTTCAAGTATTGAACAAAAGATGAAAGGTGTTGAAAAAAACAGCAGATGGCCCAAGAATACAGAGAGAAGACTGAAATTGAACTAAGAGAAATCTGCAATGATGTATTGTCTCTATTGAAAAAGTTCTTGATTCCTAATGCTTCATGAGCAGAAAGCAAAGTCTTCTATTTGAAAATCAAAGGAGACTGTTACTATTATTTGGCTGAGATTGCTGCTAAAGATAATTAGTAAAGAATAGTGGATCAATCATAGCAACCATGTCAAGAAGCATTTGAAATCAGAAAAAATGAGATGCAACCAATGCATCCTATAAGATTGGGTCTAGCCTTGAACTTCTCTGTGTTCTACTGTGAGATCCTGAATTCTCCAGAGAAAGCTTGCTCCCTTGCAAAAGCAACTTTTTTTTTTGATGAAGCCATTGCTGAACTTGATACATTAAATGAAAAATCATACAAAGAGCCAAATAATAATGCAATTACTGAGAGATGACTTTATATTATGGACATTGGACCACTGAGGAGATGAATCTGAAGCAAGAGGAGGAGAAAGAATTAACTGGCCTTCCAACTTTTGTCTTCCTCATTCTAAAATTTACACAGTGGACCATTTGTCATCCATGCCATCCCACAAATATTTTTTTGTTTATGATTTATGACAGGTTGATGTTATTTCTATTTGGATTGCTGTATTTCCCATGTGATTTTTATGGTTAATATTAGGGGAGTAGAGACAGTTAACATTTGGGGAATTATCTGTTTTCATAAGAGGTGGCCAATATGGGGATATGGAATTCGTTTTACATGTTTTTCAACATGGCATAGTACTTTTGGTACGTTGTGACTTCACAAGGCCAGTGTTAAAACAGCTTCCATGTCTAAGCAAAGAAAACTGCATACATATTGGACTGTCATGGTTGGGGGATAAAGAGATAATTAGTTCTAGCCATAGGTGTAGTGATTGTGGGTGTATTAGGTTGGAGCACTCATAGCTATGAGAAGCAGATGTCTCATAGATGTTACATATCATTCCATGTATATCTGTGGAATACAAAATCTCAATGTGTACACCTTTATGATTGCAGTTTCAAAAGTGTTCCTTAAGACAGCTTTAAAAAAGAAAACAGTGTTAATACAGTCAGTTTACTCTGGAGAAGAGCAGAAACAGTTCACATTTCATTATTTGTAAATTTATCTGCTGTTTGCTTTCATTATTTTTGCTATACTCATTTTATTTGTATTTAAGTGGTCTTGGAAACCTAAGAACAAATATAAAAGAAAAGATGAATAAAAATGAATTATTACTATTGCAAAAGTTACTGTATATCAAGGAAAGCAGTCAAACAAACAAAAAATAATGTATTTAACTGTTTTTAGGTTTTTCGCTTTGTGAATTTTTTTGATACTTGCATAGCATGTACGTGCTATAAAAATATTTAATGGGGAAATAACTTGAGAGGATAGATAGTTTTGTTTAATGTATTATAAAATTGTCCATGAATAATCCATGCATAATAGTTAAGAACATGTGTATTTAGTTGATGTAAGAGGAATGAAAGTTTTATGAATGGAAACAAAATTGTTCTCCAGAATGGTTGAACTAGTTAACAATTTGACCAATAATAGATTAGTGTCTCAATTTTCCCCCATCCTCTTTAACATTTGTTATTTCTGGGTCAGCTAAGTGGTGAAGTGAAAAAAGGCATTGACCCTGGATTCAGGAGGACCTGAGTTCAAATCTGGCCTCAAACACTTGACACTTACTAGCTGTGTGACCCTGGGCAGATAATTTAACCCTCACTGCCTGGCAAAAAATTTTTTTTAAAAATTTAAATAAAAAATATATTATTGGACTACCTGAAAACCATGATCAAAATAAGAGCTTTCATCTTCCAATAAATTGTCAGGGAAAATTGTCCTGATATTCTAGAAGCAGAAGGTAAAAGAGAAATTGAAAGAATCCACCGATCACCTCCTGAAAGAGATCCCAAAAGATAAACCTCCAGCAATATTATACCCAAATTACAGATCTTCCAGGTCAAGGAGAAAATATTGTAAGCAGCTAGAAAGATACAATTCAAATACTGTGAACCCACAGTCAGGATAACACAAGACCTAGCTACTTCTACATTAAAGGATCAGAGCGCATGGAATATGATATTCTAGAGGGCAAAGGAACTGGGATTACAACCAAGAATAACCTACCCAGCAAAACTGAGTATAATCTTTAAGGGGAAAATTAGGACTTCAATGAAAGAGAGGACTTTCAAGCATTTGTGATGAAAAGACCTGAACTGAATAGAAAATTAGACTTTCAAATACAAGACCCAGGGAAGCATAAAAAGGTAAACAGGAAAAAGAAATCATGAGGGATGTTAGAAGGTTAAATTGTTTACATTCCTATATGGGAAGATGATATTTCTAACTCATAAGAACTTTCTCAGTATTAGGGCAGCTGAAAGGAATGTGCTTAGACAGAGGGCACAGGTGTGAACAGAATATGAATATGTTTATCCTTTTTCATTGTAGGGGAGGAAGGGTGGGGTGGCTTATGTCTGGGGTTGGATTTGGACTCATAGACTCCTGTGTCCAGGCCTGGTGCTTTGTTCACTGTGTCATCTGGCTGACCCATGATGACATCTTTAAAATAAAATTAAGGGGTGAGAGGAATGCACTGGAAGAAAGGGAAAGGGATAAGTGGAATGGGGTAAAGAAGGTCACATTAAAAAAATAAGAAAAAGCTTACAGAGTAGAGGGGAAGATGGGAAGGAATGGGAAAGTGAGTCAACCTTACTCTCATCAGAATTGGCTCAAAAAGGGAATAACATACACACTCAGATGCTCATCCCTCCTCAAAAGTGTTTTGCTTTTTCCTGCCTCTCCCCCAATCTGCCCTCCCTTCCTGCACCTTCCCCCCCTTATCCCGTTCTCCTCCCACTTTCCTTCAGGGCAAGATATATTTCAGGGATCGGGTAAAAGAAGATAGAAAATAGAGTAAATATCAAGGGTAGGGAGTAGGATGCAGGTAGCAATAGTAACTGTGAAAGAAATGATGAGCAGGATGCTCTTGGAAGGACTTATGAAAAATATAATTCATCTACAGAGAAAGAACTGATGGTATCTGAATATAAATTGAAGTATAATTTATAAATATATAAATATATAAATATAATTTATAAATATATAAATATATAAATATAAATAGAAGTATAATTTTTTGTTCTTCTTTCTAAAATTATTTTGTCTGTCTCCTTTCATAACCTGACTAATGTGGAGATGTTTTGCTTGACTGCACATATATAACTTATATTGAATTGCTTGATTTCTTAGGGAGGGATGGGGAGAGAGGGAGGAAGAGAATTTGGAACACAAAGTTTTTAAAAAATCAATATAAAAATTTGTTTTTACATGTAACATGGGGAAAATTCTAAATAAATAAATTTATTTTTGAAAAAAATTCATTATTTTCCTTTTCTGTCATATTAACTAATCTGATAGTTGTGTGGTAGTACCTCTGAATTATTCTAATTTGCATCTCTTTAATCAATAATTATTTAGAGCATTTTTCATATGGCTATAGATAGTGTTGATTACTTTTAAAACTGCATGGTCATATCCATTGTCCACTTATAATTGAAGAATAGCTTTTATTTTTATAAATTTAACTTAGTTCTCCACATGTGTGCGAAATGAAGCCTTTATCACTTACCATAACATTTTTTTCCACGGTTAAAAAATTTTCCTCCATCCTATTTCCCCATTTATTCTGTTCTCTCTCTCCTTTGACTCTATCCATGCTCAAAAGTGTTTTACTTCTGACTACCACCAAACCAACCTGCCTTCTATCAGCCTCACCCCCCCCTTCTTTTATCCCTTTTCCTTCCTACTTTTGTGTAGGATAAGATTGCTTTCTAAACCCAACTGAGTGTGTATGTTATTCACTTTCTGAGGCAATTCTGAAGAGAGGAAAGTTTAAGCTTCCCCCTACACTTCCCTTATCTTTCTTTCCAATGTAAAAGCTCTTTCTTTTTTTAAAATTGTTTTCCTGTTCATTTACTTTATTTATTTGTTTATTTATTTTTGGTGAGGCAATTTGGGGTTAAGTGACTTGCCCAGGGTCACACAGCTAGTAAGTGTCAAATGTCTGGGGCCGGATTTGAATTCAGGTCCTCCTGACTCCAGGGCTGGTGCTTTATCCACTGTGCCACCTAGCTGTCCCTTGGAAAAGCTTTTTCACACCTCTTTTATGTGAGATAATTTATCCCACTTACCTCTCCCCTTGTCTTTCTCCCAGTATGTTACTCTTTCTCACCCCTTTTATTTTTTATATCATCATATCATATTCAACTCACACCTCTACCCTCTGTGTATGTTCCTTCTAACTGCCCTAATAATGAGAAAATTTGTAGGAGTTACAAGTATCATCTTCACATGTAGTAATATAAAAAGTTTAACCTTATTGAGTCCCTCATGATTTTTCTTTCCTGTTCACCTTTTTGTGCTTCACTTGAGCCTTTTATTTGAAAGCAAATTTTCTATTCAGCTCAAGTCTTTTCATCAGGTATGATTGAAAGTCCTCTAGTTCACTGAATGTACATTCTCTCCCCTCCCCCCAAGGACTATAACCTAGTTTTTCTGAGTAATTCTTGGTTGTATTCCTAGCTCTCTTGCTGTCCAGAATATCATATTCCAAAGCCTTTAATGTAGAAGGTGTAAATCTTGTGTTCTTCCGACTGTGGCTCCAAGATATTTGAATTGTTTCTTTCTGACTGCTTGTAATATTTTCCCCTTGACCGTGGAGCTCTAGAAATTGGCTACTCCTGAGAGTTTTCATTTGGGGATCTCTTCCAATAAGAGTCTAGACACCATATTCTAGGAAATTATCAAGGAAAACTGCCCTGATATTATAGAATCAGAGGATAAAACCATCATTGAAAGAATCCACCAATCACCTCCTGAAAGAGACCCTAAAAAGAAAATTCCAAGGAATATTGTAGCCAAATTCCAGAACTATCAAATGAAAGAAAAAATACTCCAAGCAGCCAAAAGGAAACAATTTAAACATCATGGCACCACAGTCAGGATTGCACAGGACCTGGGAGCTTCAATATTAAAGGATTGCTAGGCTTAGAATATGATATTCTGGAAAGCAAAGGAGCTTGGATTGCAACCAAGGATGAACTACCCAACAAAACTGATGATTTTCTTTCAGGGGAAAAGATGGCAATTCAATGAAATAGGGGACTTTCAAGGTTTCCTAATACAAACACCAGAACTGAATAGAAAATTTGATCTTAACATACAAGATTCAAGAGAAGTTTAAAAGGTAAATGGGGGAAAATAAAGTTATTCAATATGGTTAAACTTTTTTTTTTTTTAGTGAGGCAATTGGGGTTATGTGACTTGCCCAGGGTCACACAGCTAGTTAATGTTAAGTGTCTGAGGCCGGATTTGAACTCAGGTACTCCCGACTCCAGGGCCGGTGCTCTATCCACTGCACCACCTAGCTGCCCCATGGTTAAACTTTTTATATTCCTACATGGGAAGATAATTCTTATAAACTTTGAGAACTGTATATCTACTTGGACAGACAGAAGTATACATTGAGGTTACAAATATAAGTTGTCTTTGTTCTGATGATGTAAAGAAAATTAAAGGGTAAAAAAAGGAATTTATGGGAAGAAGAGGAAAGGGGAGTTGGAATGGGTTTAATTACATCATATGGGGGCACTTAGGTGGTGCTTTGGATAGATCACTGGCCCTGGATTCAGGAGGACATGAGTTCAAATCCAGCCTCAGACACTTGAGACTTACTAACTGTGTGACCCTGGACAAGTCACTTACCCCATATTGCCCCTAAAAAAATTTAAAATAAAAAAAAATTACATCATATGAAGAGGAGAAAAAACCTATTACAATGGAGGGAAAGAAGGGTGGGGTAAGCATTGTTTTCCTTTTCTTTTTTGTTTTTGTTTTGCAGGTCAATGAGGGTTAAGTGACTTGCCCAGGGTCACACAGCTAGTAAGTGTCAAGTATCTGAGGCCAGATTTGAACTCAGGTCCTCTGAATCCAGGGCCAGTGCTTTATCCACTGTTCCACCTATTTGCCCTGAGCATTGTTTTAATGTTACTCTCATCAGATTCAGTTCAAAGAGGGAATAACATATACATTCATTTGGATAAAGGAACAGCTTATTCTTTAGGTATCTAAAAGGGTAAGGAGAAATGGGGGGTGCTGATAGAATGAGGGAAGAAGCATGGGACGGGAGAAAAAGGTTAAAAATAGGTTAAAAATAGGGAGGGAGGGCAGCTAGTTGGTGCAGTAGATAGAGCACTGGCTTTGGATTCAGGAGGACCTGAGTTCAAATCCAGCCTCAGACACATAACACTTACTAGCTTTGTGACCCTGGGCAAGTCACTTAACCTCAATTGGCTCACCAAGAACAAAACAAAAAAAAATAGGGAGGGGACTGGTAAAAGGGAGGGCAGATTTGGGGAGGCAGGGGTAAGAAGTAAAACGCTGATAAGAAGCCATAGGGTGAAAGAAGGGAGGAAAGTACAAAGGGGGTATATAGAATGGAGGGAAATAGACAATTAGTAATAATAACTGTGAATGTGAATGAGATGAACTCTGCCATAAAAAGGAAGTGAATAGCAGAGTAGATTAAAAACCAGAATCCTACAATATGCTATTTACAAGAAATACATTTGAAGCACAGAGATACTCACAGAGTAAAGATAAAAGGATGGAGAAGTATATTTTATGCTTCAGCTGAAGTAAAAAATGCAGGGGTAGCAATCCTTATCTCAGACAAAGCAAAGGCAAAAATAGATCTAATTAAAAGAGATAAAGAAGGAAACTACATCTTGCTAAAAGGTACTATAGGTAATGAATTAATATCAATACTGAATATGTATGCACCAAGTAGTATAGCATCCATATTCTTAGAAGAGAAGTTAAACAAGTTACAAGAGGAAATAGACACCAAAACTATACCAGTGGGTGATCTGAATCTTTCTCTATCAGAATTTAGATAAATCTAGCCACAAAATAAATAAGAAAGAAATTAAAGAGGTAAATAGAATGTTAAAAAAGTTAGATATGATAGATGTCTGGAGAAAATTGAATGGTGATTGAAAAGAATATAACATTTTCTCAGTGACATATGGTACATATTCAAAAATTGACCATGTATTAGGGCATAAACCCTCATAGACAAAAGTAGAAAAGCATAAATAGTAAATGCATCCTTCTCAGATCATGATGCAATAAAAATTACATGTAATGAAGAGCCATGGAAAGGTAGACTGAAAATTAATTGGAAACTAAATTATCTCATCCTAAAGAATGAGTGGGTCCAACAACACATCATAGAAACAATCAATAACTTCATCTGAGACAATGACAATAATGAGACAACATAGCAAAATTTATCAGATGTAGGCAACACAGTGCTTAGGGGAAATTTTATATCTCTAAATGATTAATCCTTTTCTAATTGAAATCCTTCTAAATGAAATGGATGAATATTTACAAAAATACAAACTGCCCAGGTTAACTGAAGAGGAAATAAAATCCTTAAATAAGTTCATATTAGAAAAAGAAATTGAACAAGCCATTAATGAACTCCCAAAGAAAAAGTCTCCACAGTCAGATGGGTTTTCAAGTGAATTCAACCAAACATTTATAGAACAATTAATTCTAATATTATACAAATTATTTGGAAAACATAGGTGAAGAAGTGCTACCAAATTCCTTTTATGACACAAATATGGTGTTGATACCAAAACCAGGCAGAGCCAAAACAGATGAAAAAATTATATACCAATTTCCCTAATGAATATTGATGCAAACTTTTAAATAAGATATTAGCAAGGAGATTACAGCAAGGGATCACCATGATAATACACTATGGCCAGGTGGGATTTATACCAGGAATGCAGGGCTGGTGCAACATTAGGACAACTATTAACATAATCAACGACATAAATAAGAAAACTAACCAAAACCATATGATTATCTCAATAGTTGAACAAAAAGCTTTTGACAAAATACAGCACCCGTTCCTAATAAAAACAGTAGAAAGCTTAGGAATCAGTGGAGCTTTCCTTAAAATAATAAACAGTACCTACCTAAAACCACCAGCAAGCATTATATGTAATGGGAATAAGTTAGAGGTTTTCCCAATAAGATTAGGGGTGAAACAGGCATGTCCATTATCACCTCCTGTTACTTAATGTTGTACTAGAAATGTCAGCTTTAGCAATAAGAGAAGAAAGAGTAATTAAATAATTAGAATATGCAAAGAGGAAACAAAACTATCACTCTTTGCAGATGATATGATGGTATACTTAGAGAACCAACTAAATAATTACTTGAAACAATTAACAACTTTAGCAGGACATACGTCATCAGTATTTCTATACATGAGCATGTCCAGCAGCAAGAGATGGAAAGAGAAATTCCATTTAAAGTAACATTAGACAATATAAAATACTTGGGAGTCTACTTCCCAAGACAAACCCAGGAACTATATGAACACAATTACAAAACACTTTTCACACAAATCAAATCAGATCCAAACAATAGGAAAAATATCTATTGCTCGTGGCTAGGCTGAGCTAATGTAATAAAATGACTATTCTACCTGTTATTTTATTGAATATATTGCCATACCAATCAGACTACCTAAAATGTATTTTATGGAGTTAGAAAAAATGACAAAATTTATCTGGAAGAGCAAAATTCAAGAATATCAAGGGAACTAATGAAAAAAAAAAAGCACAGGAAGGTGGGATAGCCATACCAAATTTGAAGCTATACTATAAAGCAGTGGTCATCAAAAGTATTTGGTACTGGCTAAGAAATAGAGTGGTTGATCAATAAAATAGGTTAGGCACAGGAAACTCAGTAGTAAATTACTATAGTAATCTCCTGTTTGATAAACCCAAAGACTCCACTTTCTGGGATAGGAACTCAGTATTTGACAAAAATTGCTGGGAAAACTGGAAGATAGTATGACAGAAACTCGGCATAGACCAACACCTTATACCTTATACAAAAATAAGGTCAAAATGGGTTCAAGATTTAGACATAAAGGGTGATACCATTGATAAATTAGGAGAGGAAGGAATAGTTTACCTCTCAGAACTATGGAGAGGAATATAATATATGTCCAAACAAGAGATAGAGAATTACATTAAATTTCAAAGGTTTTGTACAAACAGAAGCAATGTATCCAAAATTAG
Source organism: Dromiciops gliroides (assembly GCF_019393635.1). NCBI lineage: Eukaryota > Metazoa > Chordata > Mammalia > Microbiotheria > Microbiotheriidae > Dromiciops > Dromiciops gliroides. Next base: position 252,218,300 of record NC_057862.1, read on the forward strand.
AAGGGAGAGGGGCAGCTAGGTGGTGCAGTGGATAGAGCACCAGCCCTGGATTCAGGAGGACCTGAGTTCAAATCTAGCCTCAGACACTTAACACACTTACTACTTGTATGACCCTGGGCAAGTCACTTAAATCCAATTGCCTCACCAAAAAAAATAAATAAATAAAAGGGAGGCAGAAAGCTGGGAAACATTTTTTACAGCCAGCATATATAGGGAACTAAATCAAATTTATAAGAATCCAAGTCATTGCTTAACTGAGAAATCATCAAAGCATATGAACAGGCAGTTTTCTGATGAAGAAGCCAAAGCTATCTATTGCCATGTGAAAAACTGCTCTAAATTACTATTGATCATAGAAATGCAAATTAAAAAAATTCTGAGGTAACACCTCACCACTATTAGATTGGCTAATATGACAAAAAAGGAAAATAATAAATGTTGGAGAAGCTGTGGGAAAATTGGAACACTAATGCATTGTTGGTGGAGCTGTGAACTGATCCAACCATTCTGGAGAGCAATTTGGAATTATGCCCAAAGGGCTATAAAGCTGTGCATACCCTTTGACCCAGCTAAACCACTTTTGGGTCTTTTTCCCAAAGAGATCATAAAAAAGGGAAAAGGACCCACATGCACAAAAATATTTATAGCTTCTCTTTTTGTGGTGGCAAGAAATTGGAAATTGAGGAATTGCCCATCAATTAGAGAATGGCTGAACAAGTTGTTGTATATGAATGTATTGAAATACTATTGTGCTGTAAGAAATGATGAGCAACCAGATATCAGAGAAACCTGGAAGGACTTGCATGAATTATGATGAGTGTGATGAGCAGAACCAGGAGAACATTGTACACAGTGTCATCAACATTATGTGTTGATCAACTGTGATAGACTTGACTCTTCTCAGCAATGCAACATAGTTCCAAAGGACTCATCATGGAAAATGCTCTTCAAATACAGAAAAAAAAGAACTGTGGAATATGGATGCATATTGAATCATACTATTTCTTTTAGTTTGGGTGCTGTTGTTTTTCTTTTCTGAGGTTTTTCCTTTTTGCTCTGATTCTTCTTTCACAGAAATGCTATTGTAGAAATATGTTTAATGTGATTGTACATATATAATCTATATCAGATTATTTGCTGTCTTGGGGAGTGGGGAGGGAGGAGAGGGAGGGAGAAAAATTTGAAAATAGAAATCTTATAAAAACAAATATTGAAAACTATCTCTATATGTGAATGGAAAATAATAAAATACTTTTATATTAAAAAAAACTAGGCAGAGACCAACATCTCCTGCTATATACCCAAATAAGGTGAAAATTTATAAATGATTCAGACATAAAGAGTCATATCATGGGGCAGCTAGGTGAAGTAGTGGATAGACCACTGGCCCTGGATTCAGGAGGACCTGAGTTCAAATCCAGCCTCAGACACTTAACACTTACTAGCTGTGTGACCTTGGGCAAGTCACTTAACCCCAAATACCCAGCAAAAAAAAAAAAAAGAGTCATATCATAAGTAAATTAGGCAAGCATGGAAGAGTTTACCTCTCAGACCTATGAATAATGCAATAATTTCTGAAGAACCAAGAAATAGAAAAGATCATGGGAAGCAAAATGGATATTTTGATTACATGAAATTAAAAAAGGTGAGGGGCAGAGCAAATATGGTGGAGGAAAGACATTAGATGCATAGAGCTCCTGATACAATTACCCCAGAAACAGCAATAAAAGGACACCTGGAGTAGAAAAACCCACAAAAATACAGGCTGAGATTATTTTCCAGACATAGACAGATTTAAGGGGGCTGTGCTGAGCTACCCATAAATTCCAACCCTATGATCATGCTTACACAGACCCTAGGCATGCTGCACCAGAGGAATTTAACCCCTGAGCCTCTGAAACAGCTGCAACACCAGCGTCTTCTGGAACTGAACTTGCAGTCAGGTGAATGGCTGCCTGGGGGTTGTGGGTAGGGGGGAAGTGAAGGGGTGTTAGTGGGACCTAGGGAGGAATTCAGTTGTCCCTCCCCATTGGGGAACCAGGAAGAAATCCTGAGTGGCAGGAGGCCCAGATAGGGGAGGGGCACAGGCTCATCTAAACCAAGAACCACACCACAGAAAGCTTTACAGGTTGGTTGTTTAGTAAGTAGGCTTGAGGTTATCATCAGTCAAGAGAACAGGCCAGGCGAGAGAAAAATCTGCCCTCCTTCAAACCAAAACACTTGGGACCCTCTGAAGCTAGGGACAGTAGTGTAGCCCAGAAGGAGGGCCCCCCAGTGGGGAGTTAAAAGTCAAGTAAAAGATGGCAAGATGAGCAAGCAAAGAAAGTTTAGAATTATAGAAGGTTTCTTCAGCAACAAGGAAGATCAAGGTGCACTCTCAGAAGAGGAAAATTACCTCAGGGCCCCTACATCCAAAGCTTCCACAAAAAATAAGAACTGGTCTCAGGCTATGGAAGCTCTTAAAAGGGACTTTGAAGAGAAATTAGGAGACATAGAAGGAAGATTTAGAGAGAGATAGGAAAGAATGGAAAGTGAAACGAGAGTCATGCAGGAAAGTCATGAGAAAAAGTCAACAGCTTGAAAAGTCAATGGAAAAGGAGGTGAAAAAGCTGTCTGAAGAAAATAATTGCCTAACAATTAGGATTGAACAAATGGAAGCTAGTGACTTTATGAAAAATCAAGACACAGTAAAGCAAATTCAATTGAATGAAAAAATAGAGGGCAATGTTAAATATCTCCTTGGAAAAACAGCTGACCTAGAAAATCAATCCCAGGGAGATAATTTGAAAATCATTGGACTACCTGAAAAACATTTCCAAAATAAGAGCTCAGACACCATGTTCCAAGAATTGTCAGGGTAAAATTGCCCTGATATTCTAGAAGCAGAAGGAAAAAGAGAAATTCAAAGAATCTACCAGTCACCCCCTGAAAGAGATCCCAAAAGGAAAACATTCAGGAATATTATAGCCAAATTCCTTAGCTCCCAGGTCAAGGAGAAAATAGTGCAAGCAGCTAGAAAAAAAAGGAATTCAAATACTTTGGAGCTCCAATAAGGATAAAATAAGATCTAGCAGCATCTACATTAAAGGCCTGGAGGGCATGTAATATGACATTCCAGAGAGCAAAGGAACTGGGACTACAGCCAATAATAACGTATATAGCAAAACTAATCATAATCTTTCAGAGGAAAAACTGGGATTCCAATGAAAAAGAGGACTTTCAAGCATTTGTGATGAAAAGACCTGAAGTGAATAGAAAATTTGACCTTTGAATACAAGGCCCTAGAGAAGCATAAAAAGGTAAACAGGAAAAAGAAGCCATGAGTGACATTAAAAGGTTAAACTGTATACATTCTTACATGAGAAGATAATACTTCCAACTCGTAAGAACTTTCTCAGTAAGGAATACACAGAGGACACAGGTCTGAACTGAAAATGAAGGGATGATATCTGTAAAGCATTCATTTTTTTGTTTATCTTTGTTCTTTCTGGGGCAAACAGGGTGCGGTGTCTTGTGTCTGGGGCCAGATTTGGCCTCAGGGCCTCTTGGTCCAAAGCTGGTGCTTTGTCCACTGTGCCATCTTGCTAACCCATGATGATGTCTTTAAAATAGGGTTGAGGGGTAGGAGGAATAGACTGGGGAAAGGAGAAGGAGACAGGTGGGCTGGGGAGTGGTAACTCATATGAAGTAAACAAGAAAAAAGCTTATGGAGGGGAGCAGAAGAGGACAAAGTTATAGGGCAGTGAGTGAACCTTACTATCATCAGAATTGGCTCAAAGAGGGAATAACATATATACTGAAGTGTGTATGGTAATATATTTTTGCCCTGTGGAATAGTGGGTGGGGAATGAGATAAGGTGGGCTGGGAGAAGAGGGGAAGGAGGGAAAGGAAGTTTGGGGGAGGGAGCTGTAAAAAAGCAAAACATTTTTGAGGAAGGTGAAGATGTTCTGCATAACAGCACATGTATAACATAATATGACATGTTTAATTGCTTTATTTCATAGGGAGAGTTGAGGAGGGAGGGAGCAAGAAAAATTTAAGAAAACAGAATTTGCTCAAAGACCTTAATCTCATCAGAGTGGGCTCAAGGAGGGAATAACATACACACCGAATTGGGAGGAGTAATCTATTTAACCCTACAGGAAAGTAGATGGGGAAGAGGATAAAGAGGGAAAGGTGAATGAAGGGAGGGTAGAGCAGAGGAGGGGGCAGTCAGAAGCAAAACACTTTTGAGGAGGAATAGGGCAAAATAAGATAGAAAATAGAGTAAATATCATTGGAATGGAATAGAATGGAGGGAAATGGTTATGATTGACTACAATGGCAAAACATATGGTACCTACCCTGCTGGGCTATTGTGAAGAAAAGTCTTTATCAAATTTACTATATAAAAGTTATGATGAACAGGATGCAATCAGAAAAACCTGGAAAGACCCACATGAACTGAGGCAGAGAGAAATGTACTGTATATAAAATAACAGCAATAGTGTAAAGATGATCTGCTAAGAAGCACGTGGTTATTATCAGCAAGGCAATGATCCAACATAACTCTGAAGGACTTATGAAAATTGGAATATACCTACAGAGAAAGAACTGATTGAAACACATTTTTTGACAACTCCTTAATCTAAAGTCTTGTCTTCTATCTGTTTTCTCTCACAATCTAGATAATGTAGAGATGTTTTACATGACTACTCATACATAACTTACATTGAATTGCTTGAGTTCTTGGGTGGGGCATGGGGGAGGAAGAGAAGTTGGAACACAAAGTTTTTAAAAATTGATGTCAAAATTTGCTTTTACATGTAATTTGGAAAATAAAATTCTAAATGAAATTTTAAAAGGTTTTGTACAGACATCCAAATTTAGCAAAAATTTAAAGGAAAGCAAATAAACTGGTGGGAAATTTTGCAACAAGTTTCTCTGATAAAGGCCTCATCTCTCAAAAATATAGGGAACTAAGCCAAATTTTAAAAAGAAAAAAATAAGAATAATTCCCCAGTTGATATATAGTCAAAGTGCATGAAAAGGCAATATTCAGAAGAAATCAAAACTATCAAAGTCAGAAAATTCTCCAAATCACTACTGAATAGAGAAATACAATTTAAAACCAGTCTAAGACACCACTTCATACCTATTAGACTGGCTAACATGACAAAAATAGAAAATGACAAATGCTGGGAAAAAGAATATGAAAACATTGGAACATATATGCAGTATTTGTGGAATTGTGAATTACCCCCTCCCCTATTCAATTTGGAACTATGGCTAAAGGGCTAAAGTACTGCATACTTTCTGACCCTGCAATACCACTACTAAATCTGTATACCAAAGAGATGAAAATGTGGGAGAGAGGGGAACCTATTTATACAAAATTATTTATAGCAGTCCTTTGTGTGGTGGCAAAGAATTGGAAATTTATGGGATGCTCATCAATTGGGGAATAGCTAAACAAGTTGGGGTATAAGGTTGTGATGAAATTCTATTGTGCTATAAGAAATAATGAGCAGGATACTTTCAGGGAACCTAGAATGATTTAAATACATGTTGCAAAATGAAGTAGGCAGAACCAGGAGAACACTTTACATAGTAACAACAATATTGTAATTATGATCAACTGTGAAAGATTTAACTAGTCTAAGAAAATGAACCAAGATAATTACAAAGGATTCATGATGAAAAATGCTAGTCACCTCCACAGAATGAACTGATAAATTATGAATGCAGAGTGAAACATACTTTTTAAAAATATTCTTTATTTTTATTTTTTATTCTGATTGTGTTTTCTTTTGAAAGCTAGTTAATAGGGAAATGTTTGGCATGATGTCTCATGTGTAATTGAAATCAAAGTGCTTGCCTTCTCAAAAAGGTAGCAGGAGAGGTAGGGAAAGATATAATTTGAGACTAGAAATTTTTAAAAATTGGTAAAATTATTTTGCATGTGATGGAGAACTATTTAACAAAATAAAAATAATTTTAAAAAATAATAATGAAAATGGGAAGTAGTCTAAATATTCTTATTTTACAGAGACTCAAAATAGGAAAGTAAATTTCAAAGCATCACACAGCTAGTGTTTGAGGATTCAGTCAAATATTTCTTCTATTTCCAAGTTTATAATGAGGAATTTTCACTTCAATTTTATCAATTTATATATTATCTTATTCTTTCACATTTTATTGTTCAAAATATTAGAACAACATGTTTGAGCAAATTAATGCTTGCTGCAGCTTACAAAAATACAAACCATTAAAAAGAATTTTTCATAAGTGCACTAGCAAGTACAACTCCCCAAATGAGCAATAATGAGAAGACCTGGACTTAAGCCATCTATTACAATTACATTCTTTATAGCACAAACATTTCCCCTTTCAATCTACTTTTTAATTACATATCCTCCTTCTAATTTTCTTTTATACTTTAGGTGGTATTCATCTAGTCTCCTTTCTTCAATTGCTCGAGTTTGTTTTGACCCAACAGTAGTCTCTTTTCCCCACTCAAAGCCAGGAAGATTTCATCATTGACAAGCAAGAAAATCACCACTTGAACACATGCTGAGATGAACCAACAGATGAGTCTTTCCAAACAAATGTAACAAGAGCTTTGCATGTATAGTACCCCTATCTGAAGCCTTTGATATATCCAGCTGGGTAAGCTCCAAAATTTTCTTTCAGCCGAAATTGAGGCAAAGAAAAACTGGGATGACCAGCTAAGCAAAACAGAAACTACTTAACGATGAAAGAAGTTCAGATTATTATGGATAAGTGGGCATGAAGAAATTTAGAGCAGAAAATTCTGGGCTTGTCAGAGCAAAAATATTTTGAAATAAAAATTTAGAAAGGGGGAAAACAATGCTGTGAATCTGTCCTATCACACTAAATTTGTTTGGTTTTCTGTGGGAGGGTACCTCAAGACCCTGAAATTGTAATTCATTTGGGGATTTCGTATTTATTTTTCAGAAATAATTAGAAGAAGTTTTAATCTGTTTAGTGGAGCCCTATTGGGCTACAGTGTGAATGATAGGGAAAGGAGAAAGTGAATGGAAGAGCAATGAAATTGGTGAGAGATAGAAAGACCCAGAGAGATAAACCCAGAGATAGAGGGAGATTTAGAGAAAGATGGAGATGGAGACAGAGAGACCTAAGCCTACATCCTTTCCCTGCCTCCCCACCTCTCAAATATATGAAAATAGTTAAATTCTCTTTGACTCATGTCTTTTTCTATTTCATGTTTCTATCCACTAATTCAGTCTCATGGTGTTGTATTATTGAACATTCTTACTTTACAATGTCTAAAATTAATCTGCTATGAAGAACACAAATCTATTCAGATTCCTGAATCCCCACAGTATGCAAATGCTTTCATTTCATGCTCAATATAAAAAAGGCACATGGTAAACGTGAAAGGCAGGAGCATAGGTTTTTAATTTTCACTAGATCTGCCCCTTCCACTTCTGACTCCATAAATTGGTGTCTGAGACCTATAACCTTTCTTTAGAAGACAAGACATCTAGAAAATATGGTCTTTGATGCAATTGGAATTGAGCACAGCAGGAAAAAAACTTGGAGGAAAACTCATCTGCTTGTTGATTGTCAGCATTTTGTTTTTGCTGACTTTTCATGTTTTAGTTCTACTCTGGTATATGTGAGACATAAGTAAGACAAAAGAAAAGCTTTTTGTTTATTAAGATGGAATGTTTTTAGGAAGAAGTGTTTGCTAAGGGCTAATTTCTGGACTTTGTAAATTAGTTACAAAAAGAGAGAAACTTCCAGTTAAATGGAATACATCCTCTAGTGGGATTTTGTAAATTATGCACATAATTGTTATAATTGGCTTTGAAAGCCTGTATATATGATATATATTGATCAATAAATTGGTAAGCTTTTTAGATGTGATTATAAAAGTTACAAATGCATATATTTTTCTTCCAAACTGATATCTAAACTTGACCAATTACTAATAAAGCTTTTAAATTTAATTCTTTGGCAACCAGTTAATGTTTTTGACATTACTTAATAAATTTTGTTGCCTAACTTTCCTAAATGAAGAATCTGTTACATGCTCCCACTGTGTGTTAATGAAGCAGAAGGATAGAGTTTTGTTATAAAAAAAGAATGAAATCCGAGGAATAAATAAGAAGAAATTCTACCCACTTAGAGGCAATTCCTAGAAAAAAGTTTTCAGGGCAATTTTTCATCTTCCCAAGTATATAATTTTAGTTATCAATACAGCAAATATTAGGTATTGCACTACTGAATTATTGAATACATACATGCTTTTCAGGTGGTGACAGAACCTGACTTCAAATTTCAGTTCTTCTATTTATTTATTAGCTGTGTCACTTTGGGTAAATCAATATAGTAATCTACAAGTATTTATTTGAAGATTATTATGTGCCTGGAGCTTTGCTAAGCATTGGGGATGGAAAGAAATAAAAATTAGTCCCTGCATTCAAGGAGCTAACATTTTAATGGTAGAAAATATACCAATAAGGATATAAAAGATAACAGAGTAAAGATAAGGTAACCATAGAGGGGGAAAGCATTGGGAGCAGAGAGACCAGGAAAGGCTTCTTGAAGAAGGTGGCACTGGATCTGAGTCTTGAAGGAAGCCAGGTCTTCTAAGGGGGAGACAAAAAAGGGAACTTTGCAGAGTTGGGGATTGTGAACACAAATACATTGAGATGGAACAATGCATTAGAGAATATTGAGTGGAGTAGTATGGCCTGGAGATGTAGTACCACTGGTAGACCAGACCATCTTTCATGGCAAGCCAATCTACTCTTGGATAGATCTCATTGTTAGGAAGTTGCTTTCCTTACATAAAGCCTTAATTTTTCTCTTTCTTACTCCCATCTATTGCTCCTTGCTCTTCTCTCCAGGGTCAAAAGAAATCTAATCCCTCTTCCACCTTACAATTCTTCAAACATTTGAAGACAGTTGTGAGGTCAATTTTCTTCACTGCCCTCCCCACACACCAAGTTTTCTCTTCTCTAAAAAGATATCTAATTCATTCAACTCATCTTCTTTTGAAATATACTCACATCATTCATTATCTTGATTACCCTCCTATCGAGAATCCAGTTTATCAATTTATTAAATTGTGGTACCAAGAACTGAACATGAAAACACAGATGAAGCCTCATAAGGTTTGTGTACAGTGGGATTATCACCTCTCTATTCCTGGAACCTTAGCCCCTCTTAATACAACTCAAGATCACCTTAGCCTTTTTTGGATGCAACCTCATACTACTGACTCATATTGGGATTATACTCCATTAATATCTTCTCCAAAGCAATAGCTATTTATTTGTTTTTTATTTTGTTTTTTAGTGAGGCAATTGGGGTTAAGTGACTTGCCCAGGGTCACACAGCTAGTAAGTGTTAAGTGTCTGAGGCTGGATTTGAACTCAGGTACTCCTGATTCCAGGGCTGGTGCTCTATCCACTGCACCACCTAGCTGCCCCAGCTATTTATTTATGCTTAAAATTCTGATTAACTTCATGAGAATAAGATAGACATCATGTTCACTAAGTTAATTTTTATACTCAAGTGCAAAAATTGCAATTATCCCTATTAAATTTCATGTTTTTAGGTTTGGCCCAATGCTCTAACCTGCCAAAAATCCTTTGGGTTCTGATCCAGTCATTCATCAGGTTAGCTACCTCTGTCACCTTTTGTCATTTGTAGATTTACTGAGCCTATCAAGTCACTCAAAACTATGTTGAACAGCACAGGGACAAACACAGAAGCCAAGGTATTCCATTGGACACCTCTTCTAAGGCTGACATTAAAACATTAATGAGTAAAGTTAGGTACAAATTAGTGCCAATGAAATGGACTCATTATCTGAATTCAGATTTCATGATTCTATAGTACTCCATGGACCAAAAAACTAATTATGAATCAATCTTGTTATATTATTGTAAAATCCACATTTCTCCACCTTCTCCATATTAGTAGTACAGGTAAGAGTGAGATGTAATCTGAATAATCATATACTTAAGTAATTCCAGGCCTTGTTGAATACCTGGATCACAATATAGTAATTAATGGTTTGATGTTAATTTCAAGGGAGGTCTTTAGCAGGGTGCCCCAGGAATTTGTCATTGGCTACTTTTTTTCAGCAACATAAATGAAGGTCTTCATAATATATTTATTAAATTTGCAAATGACATAAAGTTGGAAGTGATTATATGCCCCATTGGGAGAAAATGCTTATCTTGAACATGAACAAATGCTTATCTTGCTCAGAAACCAAAATTGCATCCCCTACATCTCACCAACCAAGTTCCAAATTGTTTTTAAATGTCTGTGAGATCTTGTTTCTTCCACTCTTGTTATCTAACACCACCACAGTCTCCTTGTGGTCACTAAATTATTGAGTCCTGCCATGGTATTTAAGTGTCATTTGTACCAGTTCCACAGGTACAAAAATGTGATTGTGATATGTTGGAGTCTGGTACCTAACCTTCCATCTCTTTAACTATGTAAGGGATAATAGTTTATAGTGAACTACCATTGATCTAGGACCTCTGGTTAACTGAATGGAATTTGTAATGTTGTTTTCTACAGGTACCCTTAGCCCAGCCCATTGTATTCCTAAGCTTTTCCTTCCAGACCAGGAATTAGATGTAACATTGCTCTGGCAAAGTCCATATTTCAAAGAAAGGACAAATCACCACTTCTGATTACTCTACTATGATGTTCTGACATTCTCTATAGTAAAAATGGCTTCCTATGTACCATATTTTTGATACATAGGGAGAATAATGAATAAAGCCCTGACCTTGGAGTTACAAAGAACTGAGTTCAAATTCAGATTTAGACATTTATTTTTTTTAGGTTATATGTTATAATCATATTAAACATATTTCCATGTTAGTCATGTTGTAAGGGAAGAATTATAACAAAAGAGGGAAAAACAGAAGAAAAAATAAATAACAACAACAAAAGAAACAACAAAAGTGAAGATAGTATGCTTGAGTATTTTCCATCATAAGTCTTTTGGCATTGTCTTGGATTATTGTATTGCTGAGAAGAGTTAAGACTACCGCAGTTCATCATCACACAATGTTGTTGATACTATATATAATGTTCTCTTGGTTCTGCTCATTTTGTTCAGCATCAATTCATATAAGTCTTTCAAGGTTTTTCTGAAATACGTCTATTTCTCATTTCTTACAGCACAATAGTATTCCATTACATTCATATACCACAACTTATTTCAGTTTTATACATTATTCCAGCTGTATGACCCTGACAAGTCACTTAAAAACTACTTCAGTTTTCTCACCTTACTCCTAGGTTTTGGTGAGTACAAAAAATGAGATAATATTTGCAAAGCACTTTACTAACATTAAAGTACTGTATAAATGCTATTTTACCAAATATCTGTAACCTGCATACTTCCAGATTGTATTAATTATCCAACATATTATAACTACCTTCCCCAACTACTCTGCAACAGTACAAAAACAGAAGGAAAAATGACACAAGGAGTTTTTCCCTAAAACAGCAGCATCTGTATCCATATCCAATTCCTCATTTCTGAAGCATCCCAAACTCCCAACACAAGATGTCAGTTATTCCCAATCTTTTTGAATACAAGGACCACTTTTTAATAACATTTTAATAGAATTTCACATTATTACAATTGTACTATTATTATATGTTGATAGAAACATTGTCTTGTGCATACGACACCATGTAATAATTTCATGACATGCAATTTGGGAGCTGTTATGTTTGACATACATTCTGTTAAGATTTTTAAAGAATTAGAATGTCATAAGTACCCAACACCAAAACTATGTTAGAAACACCAAATTATTAGAGCTATATTTTGCCTTACAATAGTTTAGAAGACACTTCAGGATCTTTATTGCCTGATTAAAATCCAAGAACATTTGTATCATTTATCATTTAAGTATTCTGGAAAGGGCATTGGTTTGGAAGTCAATGAGACCTTAGTATGATCCCTAATCCTGCCAGGAACTTTTTGTGTATTGTTGAGTGAGTCTTTTTATTTCTCTGTTCCTCATTTTGCTCATTTGTAAAATGATGAAATTGGCCTAGTTAATTCAAAAAATAATTTCTAGCCATAACACCAATTGGTTTTACATATTTTAAATAAGATAATGTAAGCAAAGTACTTTGAAAATGAAAAGAATCATATAAATGAAAGCTATTACATGAAAAGTGTATATTGCCTTGAATTTGTAATGTTTTAATAACATTCCCTGAAAGTTTCTTTTTAAAACAAATCCTTAATATTAGCTTGTTTGCCTGTTACCCAGAAAAAGCAAATGTGGAATAATGGAGTGAATGGTCAGGGAAGGTGTTTGAATTTTTTTGTTTAAATTCTAAATAAATGACAATTATGAATAGATTTTCTGAGAATTCATCTGTAGTATAAAATAAAGGATATCTGTTTATATAAAAATGTTTTCATAATTCTAAAATATCACTAATAAGAATCATAGATGAATAGACCTAGAGGGGACTTTAGAAATCAACAAATCAAACTCCTCTTTCTCCTCCTTTTCACCTAATTAACAGATGAAGAAATGAAGTCAATTTTTCCATAAAATCCTGACTTTGAACAGAGTTTAAATGAGTTTCAGGTGAAAGAATTTCTCAAATAATTCAGAAAGGAATTAGGAAGTTATAATGAAAGCTCTTTTGTGACTTTAACTGTTTGCTGTGGGGAAATAGTGTACTAAAACATATCTTTCTTGTTTTAACTTCTTCCACATTTATCAGCCTTATGAGTAAATGCTTGAATCTATTCATGCCTTTGCCACTCAATTTTTGGACAATTCAGAATTGAGACCAGTTTCTGCTATCTAACTATAAAATAAATTTTGTAACATATTAAAAAGTGCCTAACTAAAGTGTCTATCACAGAATTTCAATGCATACTGTTATGAACAAAACACAATTTGTAGAAATAGTTTACTTGCTTCATTTTTTGCATCATGATGAAAATAAGTATTAGACAATTGTGGATTTCATTTATATCTTTTTTTTTTTTTGCGGGGCAATTGGGGTTAAGTGACTTGCCCAGGGTCACACAGCTAGTAAGTGTCAAGTGTCTAAGGCCGGATTTGAACTCAGGTACTCCTGAAGCCAGGGCCAGTGCTTTATCCACTGTGCCACCTAGCCGCCCCCATTTATATCTTTTTTATTGAATAATTCTTAAGTTACAGAATTTTAGTTTAAAAGTCTGTAGGAATATTTATATATTTTCCTTTCTCATATTTTTATTATGATATTATCTTACCCATTCCCTTACTCTATGTGACAGCGAAAACAAAACATTTATTGTAACTACCTTTTTGTTTGTTTGTTTGTTTTTATTGAACAGAATTTTCTTTTCCAAAATATATGTAAAAACAAACTTTAACATCAATTTTTTAAAAATTTGTGTTCCAACTTCTCTTCCTCCTCCATTCCCACCCCCTACCCACTAGAACTCAAGCATTTCAAAATAAGTTATACATGAGTAGTCATGGAAAACATTACCACATTAACTAGGCTGTGAGAGAAAACAGTCAAAAGAACCCCAAAACTTCAGATTGAGGAATTGTCAAAGAGGGAAAAAAAATTTTAATGTGTTTCCAGGGTCAGCTAGGTGCCACAGTGGACAGAGCACTGGCCCTGGAACCAGGAGCACCAGAGTTCAAATCCGGCCTCAGACACCCAACATCCACCAACTGTGTGACCTTGGGCAAGCCACTCAACCCCAATTGCCTCACCAAAAAAAAAAAAGTAAAGAAAAAAAATTTGTTTCCATCTATTTTCTGATACAATCACTTCTTTCTCTGTAGATGGGTTGCCATTTTCATAAGTCCTTCAGGGTTATATTGGATCGTTGCCTTGCTGAAAATAACCACGTGCTTCCCAGCAGATCATCTTACACTATTTCTGTTATTTTGTATATATCAAACTGTTTATATTCCTACATGGGTAGATAATACTTCAAACTCATAAGAACCATCTCAGTAAGGAATTAACAGAGGACACAGGTCTGAACTGATTATGAAGGGATGATATCTGTAAAGCATTTATGTTTTGTACTTTGTGGGGTGTCTTATGTCTGGGGCCAGATTTGGGCTTGGGGCCTCCTGGGTCCAGGGCTGGTGCATTTTTCACTGTGCCACCTAACTAACCCATAATGACATCTTTAAAATAGGGTTGCGGTGTAGGAGAAATATACTGGGGAAGGGAGAAGGGGAGAGATGGTCTGGGGAGAGGTTGTTCACATGAAGGAAACAAGAAAAAAGCTTATGGAGGGGAGGGGAGGGGAGGGGAAGAGGGGGAAGGAATTGGGGAGTGAGTGAACCTTAATATCATCATAATTGACTCAAAGAAGAACTAACATACATACTCAAGTGGGTATAGTAATATATTTTTGCCCTGAGGGAAGGGAGGGAGATAAAGGGGGCAGGGGGCAGCTAGGTGGCACAGTGGATAAAGCACAGGCCTTGGATTCAGGAGGACCTAAGTTCAAATCCAGCCTCAGACACTTGACACTTACTACCTGTGTGACCCTGGGCAAGTTACTTAACCCTCATTTCCCCACCAAAAAAAAAGAAAGAGATAAGGGGGGCAGGGAGAAGAGAGGAAGGAGGGAAGGGCAGATTGCACAAGTATGACATATTGAATTGCTTGATTTCATAGGAAGGGTTAAGGAGAGAGGGAGGAAGAAAATTAGGAACACAGAATTAGCTCAAAGACCTTAAACTCATTACAGTTGGCTCATGGAGGGAATAACATTCACACCCAGTTGGGACAAGTAATCTATTTAACCCTACAGGAAAGTATGAGGGGAAGAGGATAAGGAAGGAAGGGTGAAAAAAAAGGGAGTGCAGAGTAGGGGAGGGGACAGTCAGAAGTAAAACATTTTTGAAGAGGAATAGTATAAAAGAAGATAGAAAATAGAGTAAATATCATGGGAAGGGAATAGGATGGAGGGGAATAGTTATGATGATTGAATATAATGGCAAAATGTATGGTACCTACTTTGCTGGGCTAATATGAAGAAAGTTCTTTGTCAAGTTTAAGGTACTTTATTTAGGTTATGATGAACAGGATACTATCAGAAAAAACCTGGAAAGATCTATATGAACTGAAGCAGAGTAACTACCTTTTGAAATGTGATTAAAAGATTATAATTTGAAGATTAGGAGGGAAATAAATATAGAGAGGGAAGGGAGTAGTAATAAGTCACAAAGTCAGGGACACAGGAAAATTTCAATAAAGGAGCTAAAACACTCTCCTCTTTAGCTCCTGCAGTAATTGGTAAATCTAAAGTGAGACACAACAGAAAACAGGAAAGAAGGAGCCAAAGCAATAACATAAAGTCTGTTTAGAAGATGGAACTCAAAATATGTACCTCAGAAACCCCCATACTGAGATGCATGGTGTACTGCTCCTTGGGAACCCTACTTCCCAGTTGAATTAAGCTTGGGGGTGATTGAGCCAGCCCAAAATGAAAAGTGGGGTATTATGCTATATCCTGGGCTATATCCTGTATTGATAGGATTCCATAATTCTTCCCTGTACTCTTTTATCTTTTTTCTTGGCTGTGTTCAGTCATAATCTTCCAGTGTGTGTGTGTGTGTGTGTGTGTGTGTGTGTGTGTGTGTGTGTGTGTGTGTGTGTGTGTATGTGTGTGTGTAATGAAAGGAAGATAAGTATTTAGAACTGTGGGCCTTAGACATGGTAACAGCAAAATCAGTAACAATTTCAGCAGATCTAAAGTTAGAAATGGGAAGATCTGGCAACTGGCGAGAAAAACGTTATAGGAAAACCCTATACAACCATTGAGGTCATGATAGGTCACTGGGTGGTGGCTCAATTATCTGTACTTACTTCTAAGTCATAGTTCAAGGGCAAGGAGGAGCAATTGAAGTGCCAAAGAATAAAGGTCCCTGATTGCCAGTACTGTTTTATATCACAGGAGAGCAGGGGCCCTAAGGAGCAGTATTGGTTGCTATCCTGAGCATTAGGGGATCTGAGGAACTGTATTGCTTGTGGCTACAAGGAATTAGGGGTCCATCCCAGGTATGGACCAGAGCACAGATGAAGAAAACAGTGACCACAGCTCTCCTCAGATTATACCACCTGGGAAGTATCAAAAACTTCCAAGTACCAAGAAATAGCTATGAAAACAGCAGTATGAAAAAAGTCTGAAGCTTGAAAAGGTGTTTCCCACACTTGCCCCAGCCATGGGAACAAAACCTAAGTATAAAATTGGTTCAAAGTCAAGATATAAGCTCAATAAATGAGCAACAACAATAACCAAACCTGATCATCAAAAGCTACTATGGTGACACTGATGATTAAGACACAAACTCAGAAGAATACAACAATTTCAAAACAGCTCTAAGAAAAGCCTTGAAGAAAATGTGAATTGGATACAACCCAAAAAAGAATTCCCAGATGAGCTAAAATGATTTTCAAAAATAAATAATAAAGGTAGAAGAAAAATGGGAAAAGAAATGAGGACAATATGAGAAATTTTAAAAGACTAAAAGATCGGTAAAAGAGGCACAAAATACTGAAGAAAATAATGCCTTAAAAAGCAGAATTGGTCAAATAGTAAAAGAAGTACAAAGCTACATTCGATGAAAGTAACTTTTTTTTTAAATGGAAGTCGTGGCAGCTAGGTGACACAGTAGATAAAGCACTGGCCTTGGATTCAGAAGACTTGAGTTCAAATCGAGCCTCAGACACTTGACACTACCTGTGTGACCCTGGGCAAGTAACTTAACCCTCATTGCTGCATTAAAAACAATGGAATTAGCCAAATGTAAAAAAGGATACAAAAATTCATTGAAGAAAATAATTCCTTAAAAATTAAACTGGAACAAATGGAAACTAGTGACTTCATGAGACATCAAGACACAATAAAGCAAAATCAATAGAAGAAAATGTAAAATACCTCATTGGAAAAACAACTGACCTGGAAAATAGATCAAGGAGAGATTATTTAAGAATTTCCAAACTGCCTGAAAGCCATGATTAAAGACAGATCTTGGACATCATATTTCAAAATATTATAAGAGAAAACTGTCCACATATCCTAGAACTAGAGGACAAAATAAAAACTGAAAATAAATACACTGATAACCTCCCAAGGAGATCACCAAATGAAAAGTTCCAGCAATATTATAGTCAAATTCCAGAGCTCCCAGGTCTAGAAAATATTAGAAGCAGCCAGAAAAAAAATCATTCAAATATCATAACATGACAGTCAGAATCATACAAGATTTAACAGTTTCCATGTTAAAGGAGTAGAAGGCTTGGAATATGACATTCTGGAAGGCAAGAGTACTAGGATTATTATTATGAATAACCTACCTAGCAAACATGAGTATAATCCTTGAGGAGAAAAAATTGATATTTAATGAAATAAAGAATTTTCAGGTATTCCTGATGAAAAGACCGGGGCTAAATAGAACTTTTTGCATTCAAACACAAGACATAACAAAAGGATTAAAAGGTAAACATGAAAGAGAAACCAAAAAAAGACTCAATAAGGTTAAACTATTTATACTCCTACATGGAAAGATGATACTTGCAACTCCTGGGAGCTTTCTCATTATTAGGGTAGTCAGAATGACTCTACATAAACTGAGGGAAATGGGTGAAAGTTGATTATGTTGGGATGCTATACAAAATGAATGGATGAGAAAGACTGATACGCAGGGAGAAGGGGAAAGAGAGAAAAATAATGCAGAAAATTATCTCGAATAAAGGCACAAAATGAAGAATTTTTACATCGGAGGGGAAAATGGAAGGGCAGGCAATGGTTGATTCTCACTGTCATCTGAATTGGCTCAAAAAGGGAAGGTGTGTGTGTCTGCATGTGGAAATATGCACTCAATTGGGTACAGTGAGAAAATAATTATTAATAGTGGGATTTTGGGGGAACCACCCCCCCAACTCAAGGGCTTACCTCTGGAACTTTACCTGATCTCTTTCAAAGGGAACCCAGAGACAATAGAAATGGAAATCAGACTAACAGTAGACATTAAAACCTCACCTATCTGAAAGTGTCATTGCCCTCAGGGGGTCTGTCTTTCACTAGACCCTGAATAAGCACAGTACAACTCATTCTAATATGGACCACCCTCAGGTCTTGTCAACCAATGGAATTGAATGATTCTAGCCAATTAGCTTTGAGCAATGTGTAAGAGCTGCCCCTAGGGAAGGAGGAAGAGGGGTGGACCAGAGGAGGATTGCATATGCTAGCTCTCTTTAGAGTGGGATTTGCTTGAGCTAGGCATGCTCTCTCCTGCTTGGAAAAATGTGTTAGGTATGTAATTAGTAGGGATATCAGGCAGACACATGGTCAAGTCTTTACTAACATGTATGATTTAATACATGCTTAATGCCCAAAACTGGTGCAATGGCCATTAATTTATAAGTAGCAATATCTTAGAAACCCCTGTCAAGTTCCCCAATAATTTAGAATAGAGACAGGCTGGCCCCCAATATTTCAAATGACCCAGTACTATGATTTATTTGCCCCAAAGCAGAAGTGAATTAGAGAAAGAAAGGAGGGGTGAAAAAAATGAGAGTGGGCTAAGGGACACAGTGGTCAAAAGCAAAACAGATTTTTGAAGAAAGAAAGGGTAAAATGAGAAATAGAGACTGGCTGAGAGACAGACAGAGGGAAAGAAAGAGAAAGACAGAGAGAATAAATAGAAGTAAATAGGATGGAGGGAAAGGTAAAGTAAGCAATCATAACTATGAATGTGAATGGGACAACTTCACCTATAAAACACAAGTGGATAGGAGAATAACACAGAAATCATTATCCAACAATGTGTTTAAAAAAAAAAAAACACTTCTAGTTCTGGAGCCAAGATGGCTGAGTAAGGAAGCAATCCACTGTAGCTCTCCCAGATTTCTACCCTAAACCAACATAAAACTACCTCTAAACTGTCCAAAGAGCAGGAAAAAAACCTACCAGCCCAGAAGGAAAAGTCTGTCTTACCCAGGTAAGGGGAGTGAGGTTCAGGAGCAGCAGCAATAGTAACAACTTCTGGGCTCACATCAGGGGCCTGCAACAGATCTCTGAGCCTGCTGTACAATAGTGAAGCCCTGACCAAACAGGTCAACAACAAATTTCCACCCCTGTGACCTCCCTGAAAAGAGACTATTTCCAAGGCAAACCAACCCCAGGAATTCAGTAGATCACAACAAAATTACACTTCCAGGGCCAGCTATGAGAATGACTGGTTACCGTAACAACCCAGCAGCAAGGTACCACCCCTGGGCCAGATAATCAACAAGATTATTCCTCCAGGGCCACCTACCAAAAAGATCCTTTTAACTTTAGCAACTCAGCAAGTGGCTGGCACAAAAAATGAGTAGAAAAAAAAAAGAAAAAAAGTTTGACTATTGACAGCTACTTCAATGATAGGAAATATCAAGGCACAAACATAGAGAAGGACAGTAACAAAATGGCTACAGGTGAACCTTCAAAGACAAGTGCAAATTGATCTCAGGGCAAAGAAGGAGGAGGAGCTTAAAATGACTTTAAAAATCAAATTGGAGGGGACAGCTAGGTGGTGCAGTAGATAAAACACTGGCCCTGGATTCAGGAGGACTTGAGTTCAAATCTGGCCTCAGACACTTGACACTTATTAGCTGTGTGATACTGGGAAAGTAACTTAACCCTCCTTGCCCTGCCAAAAAAAAAAAAAACAACTAAAATCAAATTGGAAAAATTAAGGAAATATTGGAAGTGATGCAGGAGAACCAAGAAAAAGAAATTCAATTAAAAAATACCAAAAAAAAAGTACTGAGGAAAAGAACTCCCTAAAAACAGATTTGGCCAAATAGAAATGGAAATGGGCAAAATGGAAAAGGATTTACAAAAAGGCAATGAAGAAAATAATTCTTTAAAATTAAAATTGAACAAATGGAAACTATTGACTCTATAAGACATCAAGCTACAGTAAAACAAAATCTGAAAAGCAAAAAAAGAGAAGAAAATGTAAAATTTCTCATTGGAAAAAAAAACTAACATAGAGAATAGATCCAGGAGGGATAATATAAGAATTATTGGATTACCTGAACGCCCTGACCAAAAAAAAAAAAAAAGGCCTGGATAATATCTTTCAAGAAATTATCAAGGAAAATTTCCCTGAAATATTAGAACTAGAGGGTAAAATAGAAATCCAAAGAATCCACCAATCACCCCCTGAAAGAGATCCCAAAATGAAAACTCACAGGAACATCATGGCCAAATTTCAAAAGTCACAGATAAAAGAAAAAGTATTGCAAGTATCCAAAAAGAAACAATTCAAATGCTATAGAGCTACAGTACATGGGAATTACACAAAAATTAACCATATATTAGGGAATAAAAATGTAACAACCAGATGCAGAAAAGCAGAAATAATAAACAGACAATAATTTTCAGATAATAATACAATAAAAATTACATTCAATAATGCACAGTTGAAAATGTGATTAAAAAACAATTGGACATTAAATAATCTGATCCTAAAAAAACAAGTGGGCAAAGAACAAACCATAGAAACAACTGATGATTTCATTAAAGAAAATGACAATGATGAGACAACATATCAAAATTTATGGGATGCAGCAAAAGCAGTTTTTAGGGGAAACTTTACATCCATAACCACTTAACATCAATGAAATAGAGAAAAAAGCAGATCAAGATTTGGGCATACAATTAAAAATCTAGAAAATGAACAAATTAAAAATCTCCCACTAAATACCAAATTGGAAATCTAGAAAATCAAAGGAGAGATTAATAAAATTGAAAGTAAGAAAACCATTGAATTAATAAATAAAACTAGAAGCTGGTTTTATGAAAAACAATAAAATAGATAAGCCATTTATTAATTTGATCCAAAAAAAGAATAAAACCAAATTACTAGTATCAAAAATGAAAGGGGTGAAATCACCATTAATGAAGAGGAAATTAAGACAATTACTAAGAATTATTTTGCTCAATTAGATGCCAATAAATTTGGCAATCTAAAAGAAATAGATGAATATCTACAAATATATAAATTATCTATACTAGGAAAAGAAGAAATAAAATATTTAAATAATCAAATTCTAGAAAAATAAATTTATTTATGAGCTTCCTAAGAAAAAATCTCCAGGACCAGATGGATTCACAAGTGAATTCTGCCAAACATTTAAAGAACAATTAATCTTAATTTATACTTTATTTGAAATAATAAGAGAAGTCCTACCAAACTCCTTTCATGGGACAAATATAGTGCTGATACCCAAACCAGGAAGAGCCAAAACAGAGAAAGAAAATTATTGACCAATTTCTCTAATTAATATTGATGCAAAATTTTTAAAATGAAATACTAGCAAATAGATTAAAGACATATATCACAAAGATCATATACTATGACCAGGTAGGATTTATACCAGGAATGCAGGGCTGGTTAAATATTAGGAAAATTATCAACATAATTGTCTATGTCAATAACAAAAGCAACAGAAATCATATGATTATCTCAATAGATGCAGAAAAGCCCTTTAAAATATACAGCAGCCATTCTTATGAAAAACACAAGAGAACATAGGAATAAAAGGAGCTTACCTTAAAATGATAAGTACAATTTATCTAAGACCATCAACAAGTGTTCTCTGTAATGGAGATAACCTAAGCCTTTCCAATATAATCAGGGGTCAAGCAAGGATGCCTTTATCACCTCTATTATTTAATACTTAATAATTAGAAATATTAGCTATATGGGTAGAGCCAAGATGGCAGAAACAAGTCAGGAAGTTGCTTGAGCTCTGTGCATTTCTCTCAAAAAGGACATTAAATCAAGCCTCTAAACAAATTCTGAGACTACAGAACCTACAAAAAGACAGAGACACAATCTTCTAATGTGAGATAATTTATAAGACTTCAGGAAAGGTCGTTCTCACTTGGGCAAAAAAGGAGTACAGCACAGTTCAGCACAGCACAGTGCAGTACAGAGGAGGTCTGGCCAAGTCAGCAGGAGGGTCTTGGCCAAAGTGGAGCAACTGAGGCCCCTTGATCTAGGCTCAAGCTGGTGGCACAGTGGCCCAGTTGTGAGATCTGCCAGCACTGGCTGAGAGGGCAGGCTGCCAGCTGGAAGGCAAGCTGTAGTACAGGCATGGCTGGTTTGGGCCATCCCAGCACCAGGAGCAAGAATAGGGAGCAAGCCCAGGGTGGTGAGCAATCCACAAGCCACAGAGGCCTCAGAGTAGAAAGCCAGTGACATAGCCCCTATCCCCCAGCACGAGAAGCTTGAAACAGTCACCCTTTTGGCCCAGGAACAGACCTCAACTTTAAAATAATAATAATAATAAGCCACAATAGAAGTAAAAAAAAAAAAAAAGAAAAGGGCTCTTACCATTGATAGCTTCTGTGTTTACTGGGAAGAGCAAAACACAAACTCAGAAGAGGACAATACTCTCAAATTGCCTACATGTGAAGCCTCAAGAGGGAAGATGAATTGGTTTCAAGACCAAAAAGCCTTCTTGGGAGACCTCAAAGAGGATTTTTTTTTTGCTAGGCAATGGGGGTTAAGTGACTTGCCAGGGGTCACACAACTAGTAAGTGTCAAGTGTCCAAGGCTGGATTTGAACTCAGGTACTCCTGACTCCAGGGCCAGTGCTTTATCCACTGTGCCACCTAGCTGCCCCCTCAAAAAGGATTTTAAAAATCAATTGAGAGAGGGAGAAGAAAAAATGGGGAGAGAAATCAAAGCAACACAAGAAAATTATGAAAAAAGAATCAACAGCATGGAAAAAGGAAGAACAAAGATTGAATGAGGAAAACAATTCCTTAAAAATTAATTTGAAATAAAAATCATTTGGCCAAATGGAAAAGGAGGTGCAAATTGGACAAATGGAAGCTAATGACTCCATGAGACATGAGGAATCAGTTAATCAGAATCAATAGAATGAAAAAATAGAAGAAAATGTGAAATACCTCATTAGAAAAACAACTGACCTGGAAAATAGTTCTAGGAAAGATAATTTGAGAATTATTGGACTATCTGAAAGCCATGATCAGAAAAAGAGAATAGAAACCATATTCCAGGAAATTATCAAGGAGAACTGCCCTGACATTGTAGAATCAGAGGATAAAATCATCACTGAAGGAATCCACTGATCACCTCCTGAAATAGATCCCAAAAGGAAAACTCCAAGGAATATTGTAGCCAAATTCCAGAATTATCAGGTGGAGAAAATACTGCAAGCCCTCAGAAAGAAACTATTTAAATATCATAGAAGCATAGTCAGGATCGTACAGGACCTGGCAGCTTCAACATTAAAGGACTGCTAGGCTTGGAATATGATATTCTGGAAGCCAAAGGAGATTGGATTGCAACCAAGAATCAACTACCCAGCAGAACTGATCATTCTCTTCAGGGGAAAAGATGGACATTCATTGAAATAGGGAAGCTTCGGGGTTTCCTGATGAAAAGACCAGAACTGAATAGAAAATTTGATTTTAACATACAAGACTCAAGAGAAGTATAAAAAGGTAAACGGGGGGAAAAGTTTAACCTTATTCAATAAGTTTGAATTACATCATAAGAAAAGGTGCAAAAAACCTATAACAATAGAGGGAAAGAAGGAACAGGTGAGCATTGTTTCAACCTTACTCTCATCATATTTGGTTCAAAAAGGGAGTAACATATATGTTCATTTGTATAAAGAAATTTAGCTTATTCTTTAGGGAACTAAAAAGGTAAGAGGAAAAGGGGGGCACTGATAGAAGGGAGGGCAGAAGCAGGGGAGAAAAGGGTAAAGAAAAAGGAGGGGGTCTGACAAAAGGCAGGACAGAATGGGGGAGGCAGGGGTCAGAAGCAAAATGCTGGTGAGGAGCAATAGGGTGAAAGAAGGAAAAAAATAGCACAAAGGGGATAAATAGGGATGGAGTAAAATAGACAGTAATATTAACTGTGAATGTGAATGGGATGAACTCTTCCATAAAACTGAAGCAAATAGCACAGTGGATTAAAAAACAGAATCCTACAATATGCTATTTACAAGAAACACATTTGAAGCAGAGAGATACACACAGAGTAAAGGTAAAAGGTCGAAGCAGAATATATTATGTTTCAGCTGAAGTTAAAAAACAAGAGTAGCAATTCCTATCTCAGACAAAGCAAAGGCAAACATATCTCTAATTAAAAGAGATAAGGAAGGAAACTACATTTTGCAGAAAGGTCCTATAGATAACGAACTAATATCAATACTAAACATGTATGCACCAAGTAGTATAGCATCCAAATTCTTAGAGGAGAAGTTAAATGAGTTAGAAGAGGAAATAGACATCAAAACTATACTAGTGGGTAATCTAAACCTACCTCTCTCAGAATTAGATAAATCTAGCCACAAAATAAATAATAAAGAACTTAACGAGGTGAATAAAATGTTAGAAAAGTTATATATGATAGATGTCTGGAGAAAACTGAATGGGGATAGAAAGGAATATACCTTTTTCTCAGTGGTACGTGGCACATATTCAACAATTGACCATGTATTATGGCACAAAAACTTCATAGTCAAATGTAGAAAGGCAGAAACAATAAATGCATCCTTTTCAGATCATGATGCAATAAAAATTACATGTAATAAAGAGCCATGGAATGGTAGACTGAAAATTAATAGGAAGCTAAATAATTTCATCCTAAAGAATGAGTGGGTCAAACAACAAATCATATAAACAATTAATAACTTCATCCAAGAGAATGACAATAATGAGACAACACACCAAAACATATGAGATGCAGTCAAAGCAGTGCCTAAGGGAAATTTTATATCTATAAATGCTTAAATGAATGACAAAGAGAAAGAGAAGATCAAGGAGTTGGGCATGCAACTAAAAAACCTAGTAAAAGAACAAATTAAAAATCCCCAATTACAGATCTAAATAACTGGAAAGATATCAATTGCTCATGGATAGGCAGAGCTAATATAGTAAAAATGACAATACTACCTAAATTAATTTACTTATTCAGTGCCATACCAATCAGACTACCTAAAAATTATTTTATACAGCTAGAAAAAATAATAACAAAATTCATCTGGAAAAACAAAAAATCAAGAATATCCAGGGAAATAATGAAAAGAAATTCACAGGAAGGTGGGTTAGCGGTACCAAACTTGGAGCTTTACTATAAAGCGGCAGTCATCAAAACTATCTGGTACTGGCTAAAAAATAGAGTGGTAGATCAACGGAATAGGCTAGGCTCAGGAAATGCAGTAGTAAGTGACACTAGTAATGTAGTGTTTGATAAACCCAAAGACTCCAGCTTCTGGGATAGGAACTCAGTATTTGACAAAAACTGCTGGGAAAACTGGAAGATAGTATGGCAGAAATTAGGCATAGACCAACATCTGACACCTTATACTAAAATAAGGTCAAAATGGATACATGATTTAGACATAAGAGGTGATACCATAGGTAAATTAGGAAAGAAAGGAATAGTCTACCGATCAGATCTTTGGAAAGGAAAACAGTTTATGACCAAACAAGAGATAGAGTATATTATAAAATGCAAAATGGATGATTTTGATTATATTAAATTAAAACATTTTTTGTACAAACAGAAGCAATGCATCCAAAATTAGAAGGGAGGCAGAAAACTGGGAAACAATTTTTGAGGCCAGTGCTTCTGATAAAGGCCTCATCTCTAAAATATATAGGGAATTAAATCAAATTTATAAGAATCCAAGTCATTCCCCAATTGAGAAATGGTCAAAGGATATGAACAGGCAGTTTTCTGATGAAGAAACCAAAGCTATCTATTCCCATATGAAAAAATGCTCTAAATCTCTAATGATTAGAGAGATGCAAATTAAAACAGCTCTGAGGTACCACCTGACACCTATCAGATTGGCTAAAATAACAAAAAAGGAAGATAATAAATGTTGGAGAGGCTGTGGAAAAATTGGAACACTAATGCATTGTTGGTGGAGCTGTGAACTGATCCAACCATTCTGGAGAGCAATTTGGAATTATGCCCAAAGGGCAATAAACCTGTGCATACCCTTTGACCCAGCAATTCCACTTTTAGGTCTTTTGCCCAAAGAAATCATGGAAGGGGGAAAGGGACCCACATGTACAAAAATATTTATAGCTGCTCTTTACATGGTAGCAAGGAATTGGAAGTTGAGGGGGTGCCCATCAATTGGGGAATGGCTGGACAAGTTGTGGTATATGAATACAATGGAATACTATTGTGCTGTAAGAAATGATGAGCAGGAAGAGTTCAGAGAAACCTGGAGAGTCTTACGTGAGCTGATGATGAGTGAGATGAGCAGAACCAGAAGAACATTGTACACAGTATCATCAACATTGAGTGTTGACCTACTGTGACGGACTATATTCTTCTCACCAATGCAATGGCACAGAAGAGTTCCAGGGAACTCATGATAGAAGAGGATCTCCAAATCCAAGAAAAAAAAAGAAAGAAAGAACTGTGGAGTATAGATGCTGATTGAACCATATTATTTCTTTTGTTTTGGGTGCTGTTGTTGGGTTTTTTTTCTACTTTGAGGTTTTGCATCACTGCTCTGATTTTTTCTCTTGTAACAGGATTAATGCAGAAATAGGATTAATGTTATTATGTGTATATATATGTGTGTGTATATATCTATATCTATATCTATATAGATATATAGATATAACCTATATCAGATTACCTGCTGTCTAGGGGAAGGGGGAGGGAGCGGAGGGAGGGAGAAAAATCTGAAATTGTAAAGCTTGTATAAACAAAAGTTGAGAACTATCTTTACATGTAACGGAAAAAATAAAATACCTTATACATAAAAAAAATCCCCAATTAAATACTAAATTAGAAATCCGGAAAAATCAAAGGAGAAATTAATAAAATTGAAAATAAGAAAACTATAGAATTAATCAATAAAACTATGAGCTGGTTTTATGAAAAAAATCTATAAAATAGATAAATATTTGGTTAATTTGATTTAAAAAAGAAATAAGAAAAGCAAATTACCAGTTATCAAAAATGAAAGGGGTCATTTTTCCACCAGTGAAGTGGAAATTAAAACAATAATTGGGAACTATTTTGCCCAACTATATGCCAATAAATTCGACAATCGAAATTAAATGGATAAACATTTACAAAAATACAAATTGTCCAGGTTAACTGAAGAAGAAATAAAATCCTTAAGTAAGCCTATATTAGCAAAGGTAATTGAACAAAACATTAATGACCTCCATTCAAAAAAATCTCCAGGGCCAAATGGGTTTACAAGTGAATTCTACAAAACATTTTAAAAATAATGAATTCCTATACTATACAAATTATTTGGAAATGGAGGAGAAGAAGGAGTTCTACCAAATTCCTTTTATGAAACAAATATGGTATTGATACCTAAACCAGGCAGAGCCAAAACAGAAAAAGAAAATTATTGACCAATTTCCCTAGTGAATATTGATGCAAAAACATTAAATAAGATATTAACAAGTAGATTACACCAAGTGATCACCAGGATAATACACTATGACCAGGTGGGATTTATACCAGGAATGATGGGGTCATTCAACATTAGAAAAACTATCAACATGATCCCCCACATCAATAAGAAAACTAACCAAAATCATGTCATTATCTGAATGGACACAGAGAAAGCTTTTGAAAAAATACAGCACTCATTCCTAATACAAACACTAGAGAGCATAGGAATAGATGGAGCTTTCCTTAAAATAATAATCAGTACCTACCTAAAAACATCAGCAAGCATTATATGTAATAGGGAAAAGTTAAAGGCATCCCCAATAACATCAGGGGTGAAACAAGCATGTCAATTATCACCTATGTTTGTTAATATTGTACTAGAAATGTTAGCATTAACAATAAGAGAAGAAAAAGGAATTAAAGGAATTAGAACAGGCAAGGAAGAAACAAAACTATCACTCTTTGAAAATGATATGATGGTATACTCAGAGAATCATAGAAAATCAACTAAATCAACTAAAAAAACTACTTGAAACAATTAACTTTAACAGAGTTGAAGGATATAATATAAATCCACATAAATCATCAGCATTTCTATACATGGCCAGAAACGTCCAGCAGCAATAGATAGAAAGAGAAATTCCATTTAAAGTAATATTAAAAATAGATCTCATTAAAAAAGATAAGGAAAGAAATTACATCTTGCTAAAAGGTACTATAGATAATGAAGTAATATCAATATTAAATATGTATGCGCCAAGTGGTATAGCATCCAACTTCTTAGAGGAGAAGTTAAATGAGTTACAAGAGGAATTAGACAGTAATACTATACTAGTGGGGGGTCTTAACCTCCCCCTCTCAGAAGTAGATAAATCTAGCCAAAAAAATAAATAAGAAAGAAGTGAAAGAGGTGATTACTAGATTACTAGAAAAGTTAGATATGATAGATGTTTGTAGAAAATTGAATGGGGATAGAAAGGAATATACCTTTTTCTCAGCAGTACATGGCACATTTTCGAAAACTGACCATGTATTAGGGCACAAAAACATCATAGTCAAATGTAGAAAGGCAGAAATAGTAAATGAATCCTTCTCAGATCATGATGCAATAAAAATTACATATAAGAAAGAGCCAGGGAAAAGTAGAATGAAAATCAATTGGAAACTAAATAATTTCACTCTAAAGAATGAATGGGCCAAACAACAAATCATAGAAACATTCAATAACTATATCCAAGAGAATGACATTAATGAGATAACATACCAAAATCTATGGGATGGAGCCAAAGCAGGACTTAGGGGGAAATTTATAGCTCTAAATGCTTACATGAATAAAAAAGAGAAAGAGGAGATTAATGAATTGGGCATGCAACTTAAAAAGCTAGAAAAAGAACAAATTAGAAATCCACAATTAGATACTAAACTAGAGATCCTGAAAATTAAAGGAGAAATTAATAAGACTGAAAGCAAGAAAACTACAGAATTAGGGTTAGGGTTCCAATATTATACAAATTATTTGGAAAAATAGGTGAAGAAGGATTTCTACCAAATTCGTTTTATGACACAAATATGGTGGTGATACCAAAACCAGGCAAAGCAAAAATAGAGAAAGAAAATTATGGACCAATTTCCCTGATGAATATTGATGCTAAAATCTTAAATAAGATATTAGCAAGGAGATTAGAGCAAGTGATCACTAGGATAATACACTATGACCAGGTGGGATTTATACCAGGAATGCGGGGCTTGGTTCAACATTAGGAAAACTATTAACATAATTAACCACATCAATAAGAAAACCAACCAAAATCATTTTATTATCTCAATAGATGCAGAGAAAGCTTTGGACAAATTACAGCACCCATTCCTAATAAAAACACTAGAGAGTTTAGGAATAGGTGGAGCTTTGCTTAAAATAATAAAAAGTATCTACCTAAAACCATCAGTAATTATTATATGCAATGGAGATAAATTAGAGGCCTTCCCAGTAAGATCAGGCGTGAAACAGGGATGTCCATTATCACCCCTATTATTTAATATTATACTAGAAATGTTAGCTTTAGCAATCAGAGAAGAGAAAGGAATGAAAGGAATTAGAATAGGCAAGGAGGAAACAAAACTATCATTCTTTGCAGATGATATGATGGTATACTTAAAGAATCCTAGAGAATCAACTCAAAAATTACTTGAAACAATTAACAACTTTAGCAAAGTAGCAGGATATAAAATAAATCCACATAAATCATCAGCATTTCTATACATGACCAACAAAGTCCAGTAGCAAAAGATAGAAAGAGAAATTCCATTTAAAATAATGGTAGATAATATAAAATACTTGGGAGTCTACTTGCCAAGACAAACCCAGGAACTCTATGAACACAACTACCAAACACTCTTCACACAAATCAAATCAGATCTAAGTAATTGGAAAGATATCAATTGCTCATGGATAGGCAGAGCTAATATAGTAAAAATGACAATACTGCCTAAATTAATTTACTTATTCAGTGCCATACCAATCAGACTACCTAAAATTTATTTTATAGGGCTAGAAAAAATAATAGCAAAATTCATCTGGAAAAAGAAAAAATCAATAATATCCAGGAAAATAATGAAAAAAAAATTCACAGGAAGGTGGGTTAGTGGTACCAAACCTGGAGCTTTACTACAAAGTGGCAGTCATCAAAACTATCTGGTACTGGCTAAGAAATAGAGTGGTAGATCAATGGAATAGGCTAGGCACAGGAAATGCAGTAGTAAGTGACACTAGTAATGTAGTGTTTGACAAACCCAAAGACTCCAGCTTCTGGGATAGGAACTCAGTATTTAACAAAAACTACTGGGAAAACTGGAAGATAGTATGGCAGAAATTAGGCATAGACCAACATCTTACACCTTATACTAAAATAAGGTCAAAATGGATACATGATTTAGACATAAGAGGTGATACCATAGGTAAATTAGGAGAGAAAGGAATAGTCTACCTATCAGATCTTTGGAAAGAAAAGCAGTTTATTACCAAACAAGAGATAGAGCATAATATAAAATGCAAAATGGATGATTTTGATTATATTAAATTAAAAAAATTTTTGTACAAACAGAAGCAATGCATCCAAAATTAGAAGGGAGGCAGAAAGCTGGGAAACAATTTTTGTGGCCAGTACTTCTGATAAAGGCCTAATCTCTAAAATATATAGGGAACTAAATCAAATTTATAAGAATCCAAGTTATTCCCCAATTGAGAAATGGTCAAAGGATATGAACAGGCAGTTTTCAGATGAAGAAACCAAAGCTATCTATTCCCATATGAAAAAATGCTCTAAATCTCTAATGATTAGAGAGATGCAAATTAAAACAGCTCTGAGGTACCACCTGACACCTATCAGATTGGCTAAAATGACAAAAAAGGAAAATAAAAAAATGTTCGAGAAGCTGTAGAAAAATTGGAACACTAATGCATTGTTGGTGGAGCTGTGAACTGATCCAACCATTCTGGAGAGCAATTTGGAACTATTCCCAAAGGGCTATAAAACTGCAATTTGACCCAGCTATACCACTTTTGGGTCTTTTTCCCAAAGAAATCATGGAAAGTGGAAAGGGACCCACATGTACAAAAATATTTATAGCTGCTCTTTATGTGGTGGCAAGGAATTGGAAGTTGAGGGGATGCCCATCAATTGGGGAATGGCTGGACAAGTTGTGGTATATGGATACAATGGAATACTATTGTGCTGTAAGAAACGATGAGCATGAGGAGTTCAGAGAAACCTGGAGGGTCTTGCATGGGCTGATGATGAGTGAGATGAGCAGAACCAGAAGAACATTGTACACAGTATCATCAACATTGAGTGTTGATCTACTGTGATAGACTATATTCTTCTCACTAATGCAATGGTACAGAAGAGTTCCAGGGAACTCATGATAGAAGAGGATCGCCAAATAAAATAATAAAGTAACATTAGACAATATAAAACACTTGGGAGTTTACTTGCCACAATAAATGCAGGAACTATATGAACACAATTATAAAAAATTTTTTGCACGATTCAAATCAGATCTAAACAATTGGAAAAATATCAATTGTTCATGGCTAGGCCAAGCTAATGTAATAAAAATGACAATTCTACCTAAATTATTTTACTTATTCAGTGCCATACCATTCAGACTACCTAAAATTACTTGATAGAGCTAGAAAAAATAATAACATAATTCATCTGGAAGAGCAAAATTCAAAAATATCAAGGGAACTAATGAAAAAAATGCACAGGAAGATGCACTAGCCATACCAAATCTGACGCTATATTATAAAGTGGCAGTAATCAAAACTACTTGGTACTGGCTAAGAAATAGAGTGGTGAATCAATGGAATAGGTTAGGCACAGGAGATTCAGTAATAAATGAATATAGTAATCTCCTGTTTATTAAACCCAAAGACTCCAGTTTCTGGGATAGGAACTCAGTATTTGTCAAAAACTGCTGGGAAAACTGGAAGATAGTATAGCAGAAACTAGGCATAGACCTTACAATTTATTCAAAAATAAGGTCAAAAAAGGGTTCAAGATTTAGACATAGGGGCAGCTAGGTGGTGCAGTGGATAGAGCACTGGCCCTGGAGTCAGGAGGACCTGAGTTCAAATCCAGCCTCAGACACTTAACACTTACTAGCTGTGTGACCTTAGGCAAGTCACTTAATCCCAATTGCCTCACTAAAAATAAAAATTAAAAAAAAAGATTTATACATAAAGGATGATACCATAGATAAATTCTGAGAGAAAGGAATAGTTTACCTCTCAAATCTATGGAAAGGAGAACAGTTTATAACCAAACAAGAGATAGAGAAAATTATGAAATGCAAGATGGAAGACTTTGATTACATTAAATTAAAAAGATTTTGTATGAACAGAAGCAATGCATCCAAAATTAGACGGGAGGCAGAAAACTAGTAAACAATTTTTATAGCCAGCATTTCTGATAAAGGCATCATTTCTAAAATATATAGGGAACTAAATCAAATTTATAAGAATGCGGGGCAGCTAGGTGGCACAGTGGATAGAGCACTGGCCCTGGATTCAGGAGGACCTGAGTTCAAATCTGACCTCAGACAGTTAACACTTACTAGCTGTGTGACCCTGGGCAAGTCACTTAACCCCAATTGCCTCACCAAAAAAAAAAAAATTTAAAAAAAAAAAAAAAAAAGAATGCAAGTTGTTCCCCATTTGAGAAATGGTCAAATGATACGAACAGGCAGTTTTCAGATGAAGAAATCAAAGCTATTTATTGCCATATTAAAAAAACTCTAAGTCACTATTGATCATAAAAATGCAAATTAAAACACGTCTGAGGTACCACCTCACCCCTATCAGATTGGCTAATATGACCAAAAAAAAAAAAAGAAAAATAATAAATGAAGGAGAAGCTGTGGAAAAAATGGAACACTAATGCATTGTTGGAGGAGCTGTGAACTGATCCAACCATTCTGGAGAGCTATTTTGCACTATGCCCAAAGGGTTTTGGGACTGTTCATACCCTTTTACCCAGTGGTACCACAGCTAGGTCTGTATCCCAAAGAGACCATAGAAAAGGGAAAAGGACCCACGTGTGCAAAAAATAGTTATAGCAGCTCTCTTTGTGGTGGCAAAGAATTGGAAATCAAGGGAATGTCCATCAATAGGGGAATAGCTAAACAAGTTGTGATATATGAATGTAATGGAATACTATTGTGCTGTAAGAAATAATGAGCAGGAGGAGTTCAGAAAAACCTGGAAGGGCTTACAGGAACTGATGCTGACTGAGAGGAGCAGAACCAGGAAAAGATTGTACACAGTAACATCAACATTTTGTGATGAAAAATGGAGATAGACTTGGCTCTTCTCCACAATGCAATGATCCAAAAGAGTTTCAAAGAACTCATGATAGAAAATGTTCTCAACATCTAGAAAAAAGATCTGTGAATTATGAATGCAGATTGAAACATGCTGTTTCTACTTTGGGACTGTTTTATTTTTCCTTCTTTTTGGAGGTTTTTCCTGTCTGCTCTGATTCTTTTTTCACAAGATGTAGAAATATGTTTAATGTGATTGTACATATAGAACCTATATCAGACAGCTTTCTGTCTTGGGGAGGAGGGAGGAAAGGGAGGGAAGGAGAAAACAATTTGGAACTAAAAATCCTGTGAAAACAAATGTTGAAAACTATCCTTATATATAACTGGAAAATAATAAAATACTTTAAGAAAAGATAGATACTTTTTATCGTCTTATGGAAAGCTCCATTTATTCCCATGGTCTTTAGTGTTTTTAATAGGAGTGAGTGCTGTATTTTGTCAAAATCTTTCTCAGTATCTATTGAGATAATCATATGATTTTGTTCAGTTGTGTTATCGATATGGTCAACTATGTTGGTAGTTGTCTGAATATTGAACCAGCCCTGCATTCCTGGCATAAATTCCACCTGGTCACAGTGTATTATCCTGGTGATAAAATGTTTTAATCTCTTTGCTAATATTGCATTTAGACTTTTTGCATCAATACTTATTAGGGAGATTTGTCTCTTAATTTTCTTTCTCTGTTTTGTCTCTTACTGGTTTAGGCATCAGCATCATATTTGTCTCATAAAAAGAATTTGGTAGTATTCTTTCTTCACCTATTTTTTCCAAATAGTCTGTATAGTATTGGAATTAATTGTTCTTTGAATGTTTGGTAGAATTCACCTGTAAACCCTTCTGGCCCTGGTAATTTTTTTTTCATAGGAAGTTCATTGATGACTTGTTAAATTTCTTCTTCTAAAATGCGCTTATTTAAGCATTTCATTTCCCCACATTAACATCTGGACAGTTTATACTTTTGTAAATATCCATCCATTTCATTTAGATTGTCAAATTTATTGGCACTTAGTTGGGCAAAATAGCTCCAAATTATTGCTTTAATTTCCTCTTCACTGGTGCTGAGTTCACCCTTTTCATTTTTGATGCTGGTAATTTCCTTCTCTTTTTCCTTTTTTAATAATTAAATTAACCAAAGGTTTATCTATTTTATTGTTTTTTACATAGAACCGGCTCTTAGTTATATTTATTAATTCTATAGTTTTCTTACTTTCAATTTTATTAATCTCTCTAATTTTCAGAATTTCCAATTTGGTATTTAATTGGGAATTTTTAATTTGTTCTTTTTCTAGCTTTTGTAGTTGCATGCCCAATTCATTGATCTCCTTTCTCTATTTTATTCATGCAGGAATTTAGAGATATAAAATTTCCCCTAATAACTGCATTGGCTGCGTCCCCTAAGTTTTGGTATTTTTTCTCACTGTCATTCTCTTGGATGAAGTTATTGATTGTTTCTATGATTTGTTGTTTGACCCACTCATTCTTTAAGAAGAGATTACTTAGTTTCCAATTCATTTTTATGCTATCTTTCCATTGGTCTTGATTACATATAATTTTTATTGCATCATGATCTGAAAAGGATGCATTTATTATTTCTGCCTTTCTGTATTTGTCTGTGAGTATTTTATGCCCTAATACATGGTCAACTTTTGTGTATGTGCCATGTACTGCTGAATAAAAGGTATATTCTTTTCTGTCCCCATTCAGTTTTCTCCAGAAGGCTATGATATGTAATTTTTGTAAGATTATATTCATCTCTATAATTCTTTCTTATTAATTTTGTGGTTAGATTTATCTAGTCCTGAACAGGGGAGATTGAGGTCACCCCACTAATATAGTTTTGCTATTTTTTCTTCCTATAACTCATTAATTTATTCTCTAAGAATTTGGATGCTGTACCACTTGGTGCATACATGTTTAGTATTGATATTACTTCATTGTCTATGGTACCTTTTAGCAAGATGTAGTTTTTTTCTATATCTCTTTTGATTAGGTCAATTTTTGCTTTTGCTTTGTGTAAGAAAAGGATTGTTACCAGTGCTTTTTTTTTTTACTTCATTTGAAGCAAAATATTTTTTCTTTCTTTCTTTCTTTCTTTCTTTCTTTCTTTCTTTCTTTCTTTCTTTCTTTCTTTCTTTCTTTCTTTCTTTCTTTTTCCTTCCTTCCTTCCTTCCTTCCTTCCTTCCTTCCTTCCTTCCTTCCTTCCTTCCTTCCTTCCTTCCTTCCTTCCTTTCTCTCCTTTTTGCAGGGCAATGAAGGATAAGTTACTTGCCCAAGGTCACACAGCTAGTAAGTGTCAAGTGTCTGAGGCCGGATTTGAACTCAGGTCCTCCTGAATCCACTGTTAGTGCTTTATCCACTGCACCACCTAGCTGCCCCCAGCATAATATTTTCTGCTCCAGCCTTTTACTTTTACTCTGTGTATCTCTCCACTTCAAATATGTTTTGTTAACAAGATTTTCTAGTATTCTGGTTTTTACTTGACTATGCTACCTGGTTCCATTTTTAGGAGAGTTCATCCCATTCACATTCACAGTTACGATTACTAACTATGTATTTCCCTGCATCCTATTTCTTCCCTTGTTTGTACTTTTCTCCTTCCTTTCCCCATATCCTTTCTCAATAATGTTTTGTTTCTTGCCACCTCAGTCTGCTCTCCCTTGTCTCAACCCCACTTCCTTTTTGTCTTTTCCCATTCCCCCTCCTAGTTTTACCCTCCCTTCTATCAACATCCCATTCTTTTCTTTCCCCTTTCCCTTTTTACTTCCCTATAAGGTAAAATAAAATTCTATACCCAATTGAGTGTGTACATTATTCCATCTTTGACCCAAATCAGATGAGAGTAAGTTCAAAACAATGCTCATCCCTCCCTTCTTTCCCTCTATTTTAATAGGTGCTTTGTACCTCTTCATGTGATGTGATTTACCTCCATTCTGCCTTCTCTTTTCTCTTCTTCCAGTATCATCCTTTTTGTTACCCTCTAAGTTTTTTTTTAAGATCACATCAGAATCAACTCATACCCACACATTCTGTGTCTGTACTTCTCTTCTCTGTCTTAATAAAGATACAGTTCTCAAGAGGTACAAGTATCTTCTTCCCATGTAGATCTGCAAACATTTTAACCTTATGTGAGTAACATTTTTCCCCATATTACCTTTTCATGCATTCCTTGAGTCTTATATTTGTAGATTGAATTTTCTGTTCAATTTTGAAGTTTTCATTAGGGAAGTTTGAAAGTCCCCTATTTCATTGAATATCCATCTTTTGCCCTGAAATATTATGATTAATTTTACTAGTTAGTACATTCTTGGTTGAAATCCCAGTTCCTTTACACTCTGAAATATCATATGCCAAGCCCTCTGATACTTTAATGTTGAACCTGGCAGGTCCTGTGTAATTATAATTGTTGCTCCTTGATATTTAAATTGTTTCTTTCTGGTTGCTTGTATTATTTTCTCCTTTATTTTGTATTTCTGGAATTTAGTTATGATATTCCTTGGAGTTTTCCTTTTTGGGGTCTCTTTCAGGAGGTGATCAGTGAATTCTTTCAATGATTAATTTTTCCTCTGGTTGAAAGACATTGGGGCAGTTCTCCTTGATAAAGTCCTGAAATATGCTGTCTAGGCTCTTTTTTTGATCATGGTCCTCAGGTAGTCCAACTATTCTTATATTGTCCCTCCTGGATCTATTTTCCAGGTCTGTTGTTTTTCTGAAGAAGTATTTTACATTTTCTTCTAATTTTATATTCTTTTGATTCTGCTTTACTTCTTCCTGTTGTCTCATGGAGTCATTAAATTCCATTGCTCAATTCTGAATCTTAAGGAATTATTTTCTGTAGTCAGCTTTTGTATCTCCTTTTCCAATTTTCCAAATGTATTTTTAAGGATTATTTTCTTTTTTGAAGCTATTGACTTTCTCTTGCAAAACACTCATTTCTTTTCAGCACCATATTTGTCTCATAAAAGGAGTATTTTTATAGATGCACCAATAATAAATCATAAAATTCTTGTGAGCCAAAGCTATACTACACAAACCAATTGTTTAATTTTTCAACTTTCTAACTTTATCAAAGGAGCACAATTAAAACTGCCCAGTAATTTTCCAGTGAAAAATTCCCAATTTTTCTACCTCTCTTATTTGGTTTATAAAATTATTTTTGTCAAAACAAAGGGGGCCAGCTAGGTGGTGCCATGGATAAATCACTGGCCCTGGATTCAGGAAGACCTGAGTTCAAATCTGGCCTCAGACACTTGACACTTACTAGCTCTGTGACCCTGGGCAAGTCACTTAACCCCAATTGCCTCACCACAAAAATGAAATAAATAAAAATTAAAAAATAAAATAAAATAAAATTATTTTTGTGCTCTTCTAGGAGGCTGTCATCAGCTTTCTGCTCTGAGGCAAAAGCAGGTTGCAGCTTACTCACTGCACTGGAGTGGCCCAGCCTAGTTGGATCTGTTAGGTAGCTGATACTCCAGCTTGCACATTGTCTTCTGTGTTGAGGCTGGAGGCCTCACAATTAGCCTGATGTGCTACCAGCTTACTGAGCTATGACCTTGGGTCCTCAGCTGCTGCTCTGTGCTGTGACTAAGAGCCTTTTGCTGGTTTGTCCAGACACCCTTTTTGCTGAGCTGTGCTTCCCTTTTTACCTGGATGAAACAGACCTTTCCTGAAGATCTTCTAGGTTATTTTAAGTCTGAATATTGTTTCATTCCATTTTTGCATGGTTTATATAACCTGAAAAGCCTTCAAATTTTTTTGCTTCATCTATTTGAAACGTTATCATAATAGAAAAAAAAGGACCTTCTTAATTTCATGAGGAAAAAACAAATATGAAAGTGTACAAGTTACCAAAAAGGGTACATCTAAGGAAGAATTTCCTGACAATTAGAGTCATCCCAAAATAGTATAAGTTAACTTGTGATATAGGTAATTCTCCATCACTTGCAGGTATTGAAACAGAGAATGGACTTGTAGAGGATATTTGTAGAAAGAATTATTGAGTGGGTTGAACTAAATAATCTCCATTTCTGGGATTTTATGATTTTAGATATTTTTTACTTCAACAAATATCTTAATTCCTATCATGGGTCCATTTAAAAGAAGACAGAAGAAATCTACAGTGTTCTAGCACATTATAGTGCCATATTTATTTCATTTAATTCTGCATTTTTCCAGACCTGCATAACTCAGTCTTTTGCATCTAAGCAGGTTTGTCAATAACAACAAAACTGTCAGCTAGTTAATAGTTTTGTGCATCAACAACACAGTTTCCTATTATGAAAGTTTTTATAAATGCCCCAATAATAAATCTTAAAATTCTTGTGTGCCAAATCTATACTGCACAAACCAATTGTTTAATTTTTCAACTTTCTAACTTTATCAAAGGAGCACAATTAAAACTGCCCAGTAATTTTCCAGTGAAAAATGGCCCTGTTCATGCCATGCATGGGTAATTTATTTTAGTCCTATTGATTATTTTTTCCTCCT
The DNA here is from genome assembly GCF_019393635.1 of Dromiciops gliroides. NCBI lineage: Eukaryota > Metazoa > Chordata > Mammalia > Microbiotheria > Microbiotheriidae > Dromiciops > Dromiciops gliroides. The sequence continues at coordinate 252,257,159 of NC_057862.1, forward strand.
AAAAAGCTATATTGAAATAATAACCATTAAGGCTTCCACAGCTTTGTAACATCTGGTTATGATTGCAGGCAATTGCTCCATTCCTTATTCCCAAGGCTGCTTGTATCACCACTGAGAGTACCTTCATTAGCCGCCTACTACTTTCTGTTCAGACAGCACCTGGGGAATGGCAGGCAAAAAAGATAAGAAAATATCTGCAGGCAAAGTCATGGTTATTGGCAATAAATTACTTATATCATTTAGCTGCAGAGTCTACTCCCTAGTGAAGTCTGAGGGAACATGTACTGTTCTACTATTTATTATTTGGGATAGTCAAGTCTCTCCATATTTGGTGAATTAAGTTCATTCATTTTGTAAAAGTCAGCCAGCATGCAGGCTTCTTCTTGTCTGAAAACTTTTCTAACATAAACCTTCTCCAGTAATAGAGACAAACTTTGGAGCCAAAGGGAAAAACTGATAGTTATGAAAAGATTTCATGTTTTTCTTTCTCTTGGACCCATTCCCCCAAACCACCCATTGTTTGCAAGTTACACTTATTAACTACTACAGCTCTTTTTATTCTAAAATCCTCTAAGTCTCCTGAAGCTGAGAGCACATCTTCTCCCCTATGACAGCATCAAGATAGGGACTGAACTTGTGATCTTCCTTTTTTTTGTTTTGTTTTGGTTTGGTTTTGGGGTTTTTTAGTGAGGCAATTGGGGTTAAGTGACTTGCCCAGGGTCACACAGTTAGTAAGTGTTAAGTGTCTGAGTTCGGATTTGAACTCAGGTACTCCTGAATCCAGGGCCGGTGCTCTATCCACTGCGCCACCTCGCTGCCCCTGTGATTTTCTTGATATAGTGAATTCCTGGATTAGAAAATTCCCTTTACCAATGTAAGATGGAATCTACTTTGTAACTTATAGTCTCAGAGAGTTACCTAAAGCAATGGCAAGTGGCTTTTCCAGGGTCACACAGTTAGTATGTCAGATATGAGACCCCTAGCTTGCTGTCTTTGAAAGGAGCTGATAATCCTTACTTGGGTTTTTCCACCTGTAAAAAAAATAGTATTTTAAATTGTTTTGTGTAGTATAACTTTGGCTCACAAGAATTTTATGATTTATTATTGGGGCATCTATAAATACAATGTCTAATATTCATTTTTTAAAATTGAGTTTCAAATTTTCTTCCTCTGTCTCTTACCTCTTTCTTGTCTGAGATGGTAAGCAATTTGATATAGGTGATATATGTGTGTTCATGTAAAGCATATTTCTATATTAGTCATATCATGAAAAAAGACAGATCCAAATAAGAAGGAAAAAACAAGGAAAATTAAAGTGAAAAATAGTATGTTTTGATCTACATTTGAACTCCTTTACATGTGAATAGCACTTTTCCACATGAGTCCTTTGAAACTGTCTTAGATCACTCTATTGCTAAGAAGAGCAACATCTATCATAGTTGATCTTCATACAACATTGTTGTTACTGTGTACGATGTTTTCCTAGTTATGCTCACTTTACTTTTCACCAGCTCATGTAAGCTTTTCCAGTTTTTTTAAATCAGCCTCATCATTTCTTATAGTACGATAGTACTCCATTACAATTATATAACATGACTTGTTCATTCCTTCCCCAAATAATAGGTATTCCCTCAATTTCCAAAGCTTTGCAATCACAAAAAGAATTACTATAAATATTTTTGTAAAAATATATCCTTTTCATTAAAAAAAAAACTCCTTGGGATACAGACCTAGTAGTTGTATTGCTGAGTCAAAGGGTATGCACAGTATGATAGCCCATTGGCCATAGTTTCACATTGCTCTTCAGACTAGGTCACAACTCTACCAACAGTGCATTAGTGCCCCACTTTTCCCAAAGACCCTCCAGCACTTATCATTGTCTTATTCTGCCATATTAGGCAATCTGATAGATAGATATGTACCTGAGAGTTATTTTAATTTGCTTTTCCTTAATAAGAAGTGATTGAGAACATTTTTATATGACCATAGATAGCTTTGATTTCTTCATCTTAAAACTGTCTATTCATATCCTTTGACAATTTATCAATTGGGAAATGACTTTTATTATTATTAATTTTTCTCAGTTTTCTGCATATTTGAGAAATGAGGCCTTCATCATAGATACTTGCTGTAAAGATTGTTTCACAGTTTTCTGCTTTCCTTCTATTCTTGGTTGCATTGGGTTTTTTTGTCCAAAAACTTCTAGATTTAATTAATAAAATTTATCTATTTTATATCTTCTAATGCTCTCTATCTTTTGTTCATGAATTCTTTCCTTCTTTTAGCTCTGACAAGTAAACTATTACTTGTTGTCCTAGTTTGCTTATGTCTAAATCATGTACCCGTTTTGACCTTATATTGGTATACAGTGTAAGATATTGGTACCTACTTTCTGCAATATGGCTTTTCAGTTTTCCCAGCAGTTTTTATAGTATAGTAAGCTCTTTAGGTTTATCAAATACTGGATCACTATGATTATTTATTACTATGTATTGTGTACCTAATCTATTCCACTCATATTTCTTGGATTTTTCAGTTATTTTTAAATTTTGCTTTTGGGGTGTGAGTGCGTGTGTGTGTGTGTGTTTATTGCTACAGAGATCCATGACTGGGAAATTCACAGAAATCTAAAATAGTCAATAGGAAATTTACAAAATGACAAGATGTCTTTATGAATTGATGTGAATAGATAAGCTCTTATTCTCAGTGAGTATGTAAATCATGCTAAGCCTTAGTAATCATTGAATGTTATCACAATACAATCCTGTGAGCTAAGTAGTGCAAGTACTATTATCTCCACTTTTCAGAAAGTTCAAGTTAGTTGGCTAAGTTTTCCTATGACCTATTTAGTGAGTAATAAAAATAATAATAAATAATTATTAAATAATAAAAATAATAATAGTAATAAAATTCATATCTTCTGACTTCAAATTCACCACTTTTTCCACTAGTACACCAAATTGTAGTTTGTCTTCTCTGATCCTCTTATTCAATGAGTCCCACTCCTCTATGGATTGGGTGTTATTACACACTTTCAGGTATAAACCTGAGGTATATTTGGATTAACAAGGTTGCTAAGGTTCTCAGGTACTTTAAGGATCTTTTTCCAGGTCTACATATGTAGCACTAATGTTGCTTTCCTGAGTTCCAGATTCACATCACCAATTGTGTTTTGTTAATCTCAAATTAAATGTCCTATAGACAACTCAAAATCAGCATGCCCAAAATAGAACTCATTATCTTTCCCCACAAACCCTCCCTTCTTCCTAACCTTATTACTGTCAAGAGCACTGCTCTCAACCTCAATGTTGTTCTTAACTCCTCACTTGCATTCAACACCAATCCATTGTCAAATTTTATTGTTTTTACATTCAAAATATCTAGCCTATATTGTTCCTTCCCTCTGATCACATAATCACCACCCTTGTTTGGATTCTTATTACTTTTCTCTGGGTTGTTACAAGAGCTTTCTAATTAATCTCTGTGATTCAAATCTCTTCTCACTAGAACCCCACCTCCACTCAATTGTCAAAGGATTTTCCTAAATCAAATCTGATCATATTACCCATCTAATACATAAAATCTAGTTATTTCCTATGCAGAGTCAAATGAAAAATAATTTATTTGACTTTTAAATTCCTTTACCACCTTATCCCTTCCTTTCTTTCTAATCTTTTAAAAAAAATAATTCATTCCCCTAAAAATATCCTTTGATCAAATCACATTGGCCTATTTGGTGTTCATGCTCACAAATAGTGCACATGCCATTTCCCCACTTCATGAATGTGCATTAGTCTTCACACCTATGTAAGGATGGAGTCAAAACAATCCCAACTATTACTTTTGATGCCTTAATTGAGATCTCAATCAATCATAGCATTAAAAATCCATCAAAAAAGAATGACATTGTCAAAGAATATGTTTAGCTAGGCCAAGAAAACTTGGCCATACCGCAAATAATTAGTTGCAAATTATCATACTAGTTGGAATCAGAATCATTCTAGAAATTTTTTGCAAGAGTAGCCAGAGGAAGTTTTTGTAAGCTCCAAAGATTCCATAGGAGGTTGGATGTCACATCATTCCATCAATATCCTAGAGTCATCCTCAGATCAGTTGACAACAGTGTTTGAATTAGTAGCTAGGGATGAATTGGACACATATTTATCAGGCTTAAGAGGAATTTCTTGAATACTCCAGCAATGAGAAATCTCCCTCTTTGACATATGTGCTTTCTAAGCTTGAGCCAATGTTCTCTTGGACTCTTTCTATTCTCCTGAATTCTTTATATTGTGGAAGCATGTCACAGACTTTTGGTGGTAGATTTTCTACCAACAATTCTTACTGGACCACTTTAATAAATACCCTTTTTAAAATATTTGTCTGGCTGACTTTCTCAATAATAATCATAAAGGGGAAAGTCTAGTGGGGATGACTTGAGTCAGTGGCATTAGAGAATTACCCAGATTCTTTATGCGTAGTCCTAGAATCCTCAGGAGGAGATTTAGCTTAGTTCCAGGACCCTAGATTCCTCCCTGACAAAGAGAGTTAGGATAAAGTTCTTTTCAGCTTATAGAATTATACCCATAATATTCTCCCTTTTCACCACTGCCTTATTTTCCCCCAGATTCTTTCAAGATGTAGCTCAGATCCTACTTTCTGCAGGAGGACTTTCCCAGTTCCCTCTTCCCAAATTTTATCCTACATCATACTCTTTAGAGCCCTAAATTCCTCCTTGTTTACTCAGTCTTTCTATCATAAGACCTAGTTTGTTGAATGGAATAAAAAGTACACAAGACTTTGAACCAGAATACCAAGATTCAGTCTCTAGTTTAACACTCTCTAGCTGTGTGTCACCATTATGCTTTCTGTACCTCTTTTTTCATCTGTAAAATGTAGAGAATAATATAGCTCTACCTTACTCACAGGCTTGACATAAGTGATACCCTTTAAAACTTTAAAGTACTAATAGGTAGTCTGGCAAATTTGAAAGCCAAGAAAGTGGAAGAAAAGTGTTTTTTTCTTCCAGTAGTAGAGAAAGCTACTATTTCAGCAGGATAGGAAGCTTCCTCCGCTAATTCAGATCTGCAGTGCATTTGTAACTTACAGTACTGGAGAATCTCTTGGGTCAGTAGGGGTTAAATTACTTGCTCAGTCTCACTCAAGTAATATGTATTAGAAGCAGGCCTTGAACTATGATCTTCCCAACTCCAAGGCCAGCAATGGAAAGTATAATGGATTTGCAGCCAGAGAACATCCAAAGGGCTACCTGTGTAACCTTAGAATACACTCCACCTCCCTGAGCCTCAGTTTTTTCTACAAGTAAAATGATAAGGCTTAGATAAGATGATCTCCAAGTTTGCTCCCAGTTCTAAATCTAAAATTCCATGATTCTTTATCTACAATACTATACACCCTCTCCAAAGGGAAAGGCAAAAGAAACAAAGTTTCAAGTAACTCAGATGTTTTAAAAGCATTATTAAGCAACCCCAATTATTTTCAACAGTGTTAGATAAATCAGTTGGTCACACTTTCTTTTTTATTACTTGGATTAGAATGGACAAAGATACACTGGGCACAAATTGTTAGGAGCTTATGCAGGGGAAGGTTCGCTGCATTTAAAGTTTGGCTAGATAGATTGGAAAATAGAAAACAACATTATGTGTTGCATCACAGTAAATCCAATATTCAATGAAGTAGCATTTTATTCTAAGTGCATGGGAGCATAAAAACACTTTTATTCTCCAATTATGGTATGATGCCACAGTGTTTATAATATTGGACTAAAAATGCAAGAGACTGAACTAAAATCTAGCAACAAGGACAGAAAATAACCAAATGAATTTAGTTTAGCATTTATAGAGCCAAACATATTTTATTTGTAATAGTTTAATGCAATTCAGTCTGAACAAACATAGACCTACACAAAGAATAAAATACCAGAGTGACAGGATGCCAACACATTATGACAGTTTCTATGCCACTTGACCTGGAACATTTATGCAATTTCTAAAAGTGCACAAATAGCAAATTTCTTCAATGCTTCCAGCATGGCAGCCTTGAACTTTCAAATTTATTACCCATAATCCCACTGGACTTTGCTACAGTATCAAATGAGTTCATTAGTTAGCATTTTTTTAAATGGGCAGATTTTAAAACATCCCTAGTTGCCCCAATTTTAACAATTTTAATTTGTGTACCAAGCAGTATAAAAGTGATCATCCTTAAAAAGACAGGCCCAAACCACTATTATTATCAACACCCACAACTACATTTTCCAACTATTCAGAAACAATGATAATATCACATGACTTCCCAGATGCGTGAACATGGAAAGCAGCTGGTATTTTCTTCCTAAGATACAGATGGTAATATTTGGTGGTTATGTCCAAGGGAACTTAAACAGGATGAATAATCCTCTGAAATCTACCCACATGTCATCAGTGGTTAAGGAGTTAGTTCCTGGTACCAGTGATGATGCAGACAACCCTAAATTATTTTCTCTATCTTCACAAGCTATTCTTATTGACTTTGGGATGGAGTTATATCTTTGGAGGAGGCTGAGGAGGGACATGATATATTTATTCAGGGGTGTAAAAGGCTATCATATGAATGAAGCATGAGACTTGCTCAGCTTGGTGTGAAAGGACTAAAATGAATAAATTTCAGTCAGATATTTGTTCCATTTACACAACAACAAAAGCATTTCCTAATAATTAGAGCTATATAAAAGAGGAATGGACTTTCTCAGAACCCATTATCTAATTTTGCACATGGAAACTCTACAACCACTTGTCAGATATCTTGGGTTTTTTTAGGTTTTTTTAGGTTTTTTTTTTTTTTTTTTTAGTGAGGCAATTGGGGTTAAGTGACTTGCCCAGGGTCACACAGCTAGTAAGTGTTAAGTGTCTGAGGCCAGATTTGAACTCAGGTACTCCTGACTCCTGGGCTGGTGCTCTATCCACTGTGCCACCTAGCTGCCCCCAGATATCTTGTTAACACAATTTGCTTTTGGTCACAGACTTAATTAGATGATGTCCAAGATCACTTGCAACTCTGAGGTGCTGTGAGTCAATAATTCTGGGTACACTGAGGCAAATTTGTTTTTATGCACTGAAGGAAGCTAGGGGAGGGCTTTAGAGAATGTCAATAGCAATGTCTTTTAAACTGTTTCTTCATTTGTAAAATGTAGATAATAATATAGTCCTATATTCCTTTCTGAAATTCCAATAATATTCTGTATTATTATGAGTGAAATAGTTTCCAAACTATAAAGTGCTGGTACTTATTCTTCCAAAGGTTGGCCAGGGGAAAGTATGGATATTTTAAAAACTTGAATTTTCAAATACTCAAAAAATCATGAGTTCTTTGAAATCTTCCCTACAAGGGAAATACACAATGTACATGGATAGGCAATTTTTATAAGAGAACTTTAAGTATAAGCCTTTGAACAAAGGATCTAATTTTGAAGACTAGCTTTTGAAGAATAGTTTATAGTTATAGTAACTCTAAACTCTTGAGAGAAAGGAGCATAATGGATGGAAGGACAGAGCTCTCACCTGAAAGTACAATGCATTTTTTCAACATGTTAAATAATACATACAAACATAAGAATCTCTCCCTCACAGACAAAAGAAAGGGGAAGAGATGAAACTTTTCTTACCATATCACTAGGGTGACTGGTCGCCAGTCAGAAATATGTCATACTCCTAAACAATACTAGCCTTTGTTATGAGACAATGCAATCACTATACCTGCTACCCAAAGCAGTCTTACACTTTCTGTGTGCCTTGGGCAGAAAACCAACTGTGTTCTGATCACAACTCATTGACTGACTCACTTTACAACCCTGAGAAAGTCGTTAGATGCCTTAGATTTTTCATCCACCAAAAGGGTATCTTAATACTTCTTTTACCTACCAAATAAGATGTGGAGAGGAGCAAATGAAAGAATGTTTATAAAAACATACAATATAATAAAATGTTATGTAAATACAAGGCATTAATTAGTATTATCATTTATAATTAAAATAATCAGAATAAAAATTTAAATGCAAGGAAAGTTTGTTGGGACTATAATATTAAAATCAAGCAAGAAGAGAAAATAATAGTAAAAGCTAGACTTTAGTGCCATGTATTTTTTTTTTACTTCTGATAAATGTGGGTAGAAAGAACTATATAATGGAAATGTGTATACAATATATTGCACGGAAGAATATCTTTCAAGAGCCTAGGAAAATTCTTGAGAAAAGTCTATCCTTATTTGTTTGGAGTGATTTAAATGGCTTAAATTAGTATTCAAAGAAACTACTGTGGGAAACTACTATGAAATGTGGATGGGCAACTTGAGCTGGTTCATGAGAGGGGCGAATTTCCCACCACTTGATAGTTGAATTTATAGGATTGGCATAAATGACACACTATTTATTTTCCTTCTAGGTACTTTGGATTCAATTTGTATAATTGCCATCAGATAGACAGTGACATATGTACAATGACCATAGTATTTGACCAGATAGGCTTCCCATACCTATGGGTCAGAAAGAAGTAAAAATAAAACTATCAAATTAATAGGCCACATCTAAATACAAAAAATAGACTATTTGAGCAAGATTTATTTAAATGAATATAGGTGAATTGATTTAAAAAGTAAGCATATCACTATAATACAATAAATTAGCTCACTAATTTTTAGCAGTGGTTGATTCACAGACTTTCAGACCCAAGTAGAAAACCACATTTAAACTCATTTTAACCTCCTAGTTTCATAATTTGGGGACGTGTAATGCTCACTGCTTCAGCATTTTGGCCTTTGCATCATCATGATATGAACAACTATTTCTTGTAGAAGGCCCAAATTTGCATGGGCTCAAAATGCATTTTGTGAATATACTTTTCTAGTTAGTGATTTTTTTCTTACTTAGTTCTGTGTTTTACCTGTGTACCCTTTTTCAGTAATGTAGTTTAACAGTAGCCCACAATGGTAACTCCTTTCACAGTTGCTTCTAACTTTTAATGGCTATAACTTTTATCCAGAATATTTAATAAAATTTAAATAGAATATGTCAATTTTATAATTATTTTTAACCAGAACCATAAAGCTGTATCCTCATGTAAGCATGTCTTTAGAAGTTTGAGTTTGGGACAATAACAGGTCTGTTTTCATCATCCTCATTGTTACCAAGTAGATGACCTATGGTGACTTACTTTCCTTTAAATATTCTGTTCTTACTATTGTTGTTCATTCATTCAGTAGTGTCTGACTCTTCATTACCCCATGTACCATGGCATGCCACACCCTTTTATCTTCCACCATCTCCTAGAATCTATCCATGATCATGTTCATTGTTTCCATGATACTATACATTCCATTCTCTACTGTCCCCTTCTCCTGTTCTCTGTGTATCAAAAAAATATATACCTTCCTTACATTGGCAAGTGATTGACTGAAAGCCTATATCCTTGTTACCCAGTTAATTTTGAATTTTATTTATTTTAATTTATGAAATAAAGCATGTATATGTATAACATAGTAGAATAAAAAGATGATTGTGAATGAAACTGCAGGTCTATTATGTATAACTTGCTATTTTAAATATATATATATATATAAAATAAATTTATCATGTAAATTTCCTTTTTTCCCTTTTTTTTCTCTGCCCACCCCCAGCATGGAGATGACTAACATTAGACACACATATGTATATACATGTAAAATCATTCTATGCATACTTCTACTTATTAGTTCTTTCTCTGGATGAAGAGTATCTTTCTCCATAGGTATTTTGTATATAATTTGGGTATTTATAATAGTTAAAATGACTCAGTCGCTCAAAATTGTTCTTAAAACAATATTGCTCACTTACTAGCTGTGTGACCCGGGGCAAGTCACTTAACCCTCATTGCCCCACCCCCCAAAAAACTCCCCAAAATCAATATTGCTCTTACTCTATACAACATTCTCTTTGTTATTCTCATTTTGCTTTTCATTATTTTGTATCTATTCATTTTCCCTAACATCAATAAGCTCCTCATTTCTTATAGCACAATAGTATTCCATCACAATCATATACCACAACTTGTTCATCTATTCCCCATTTTATGTACATCCCTACAATTTCCAATTGTTTGCCACCACAAAGAGAGATACTATAAATACTTTAGAACATATATTTTCATTTTTCCCTAATCATCTTTGGCAATAGACCTAGTAGTGCTATTTCTGGGTCAGAGGGCATAGGCAGTTCAATAATAATTTAATAATACTCAGTTAATTTTTATAGTGTACCAATGTAGGAATCTGGAATGTGTGTTTAATTCATTTGTTTGGTTGGATTTATTATCTGTATTTGGATTTAAAAAAAAAAAATCTCACAGGGCTGGTCCTGAGTTGATCTCTTGTTATTTGATTAAATATTATAAATGCTAAAAAAAATGTTGACTCCAACAGAGGAAAATATGTTGCTTTATTTTACTGGGAAGTTTTTCTGGTACTCCAAAAAAAGTCTAAATCAGAATTTGAAAACCCCCCTCTCCCACTATCGCAGCATGAGATAAAATTAAGAATGTTTTTCCTACACCAATTTAGCAAAGATGCAGGGCTGAGATCTTACAAGATTTTATTTGTAGGGATTCTCAATTAGTACATGTCTAATCTAAGCCTATAATAAGGGAGTGGAGGTGGGCTATTTTTTTTCCTTTATCCCTTTTAAGGAAGCAAGTTCCTTCTTCTAAGATCTATGGTCAGGCTTCTGGATTTTTTAGAAGTCAATTGGTCCAATCTATAGCCATTGTGAGTCTGCTTTAGGAAGTGGTTAGGAAATGATTGTATGGTCCCTCTAACAAAGGCAGGTGTTGTTCAGGAGTTTAGGCAGGTTGCTGAATGGCAACCAGTCACTCTGGAGATACTATAAGGATAGTTTCATCTGTTGTCTTTTCCTTTGGCTTCATTAGAAATCTATTTATTCTGGAATGTATTAAAAAATGCACTACTCTTTCAGACCTTGAATGAATAAATGGGCTTGAAAAACTTTTGACAATATTTTTAACTGCTTTAAGAGTCCTACCCTTGGAAATATTCTGTCACTTCATTTGTTTCATGATGGCAGACAGCAGTTCCCAACAAGTAGAAAAAAAAAATGAACAGCTTTGTGATTTTTTTCTACAGTTTGTTTTTCTCCCCAAACTTAAAATGCTACCCACATGACATGACAACATACACTCTGCTCAAAGCTTGAGAGGTAGAGGAGTTATAGTAACAGTTGTCTCAAAAATAATTGGGAAAATAGAACCAGAAAGGCTTTGAGAGAGAGAAGTTAAAGGTAAAGCAGCAAGTCATTGATATAGCCAGTTTTCAAACACAATTTCTCAGATTCCCAGCTCAGAGTTCTTCCCAGCACTTCCTCAGTACTTCTTTTCCAAGTACTGGAATCTTTCTCTACTAGAAGAATGCATTGATGCCATCATTGGGATGAGCAAATGTCTGTTGGATGTGGTCATTTAAATACTTACTGAGAGTTAACAAACTATTTCTCCCAGATCCTTTGTCAACCATGGCCAACTCAGCACTAACAGGTGGGGGTTAACTTTCCTTAGCCACAGTAGAGAAGTTATGATTAAAAGGAATGTAGGTGGCAGAGATTCGTGAATATGATAAGAAGTCAAGCCTAATGGAGCTGGGAACACCAGAGGAAAGGCATAACAGGTCTGGTTTGCTAGGAATGTAAAGCTAGGAGTCAAGGAGGCAGGGCTCTAGGTCCAGTTGAATTGAAAAATAAAATTAAAGATTTGTTAAAATAATCAGTCTAGAATAAGGCACTAAGAGAAATTATTATTTTTCTTTTACAGTAATAACAAATTATTAAATTAGAATTAAGGTTTTCCCTTCCTATTTTCTCATTTGGAAACCAGCTCCTATAGGTCATTCAGCCAGTATCTGTGGGACAATGTTGATAGATGAGATTTCCCAAATCCCCTGGTTATATGCTTCTCAATCTTGGGTGGAACCCCACACAACTGGCAGACTTTTAAAACAGAATCCAATCTAGGCAAGCTCTTGCCCTTAGGAAATAAGCCTCAGTCCTTGGAATTTTCCATTAGAATTTAGGATGACCCAGATTATGAAGGGGGAAACCAACCAGAATAGTCTGGGTAGAGATGGATTCTTTTGTCCAGATTTCTGTAGGTGGCTGAATCTCATGATCAGGTCATGTTCTCAGCCTCTTGCTGAGCATCAGACTTTTTTGCCCACCTCCTCATTAATATTCCTAACCCTCACTGATTGTTAACAAATTAGACTTGATCTCAACCCTCAGGAACACGACCTTTTCCAAAGGATTTTAAACATTTAAAGTTCCCTGGGAGGCATCTTTGGTTATAAGAGAAAGCCCTGGTCCTGATTTATCAATTATTTAGTAGCCATACTTAATAAATTAATTATTAATTACCACAAAACTATGTCTCTCAGACTTTTCTTTAATCTCAGCACTATGATTAAAAGTAAAACCATGACTCAGAATTAGGTAGGTATCTAGAGCCAGGATATGCTTGAGGGAAAAGAAATGGTCAAGGCAAGTAGCAGATTATGGGTAAGTAGGTGGTATAGTAGACAGTGTGCCAGGCCTGGAGTCAGGAAGACTCATTGTCCTGAATGAAAATCTGGCCTAGGGACACTTATTAGCTGTGTGAACCTGAGCAAGTCACGTAACCCTGTATACCTCATTTCCTCATCTCAAAAATGAGCAGAAGTAAATGGCAAATCACTCCCATATCTTTGGCCAAGGAAATGCCAAATGGGGTCATGAAGAGTCGAACATGACTGAAATAACTGAAAAACAAAAGTAGCAGATTGGTATAGACCATAAAAGGAGTAACCAAAATATAGTTGAGAACATCTCAATTATTTAAGCATATATAACTTATGGACCTTGAGTAGTGAGATTGTGACTTTATTGGTGACAACCATATTGGCTATTGCCCAGAAAAATAAGCTCTATTTTATTGACTATACCTTCGAGTAGTTAAACAGCAGCCTATGTGGACACATCTTATAAAAGTTGAAGTAAAGGTTATAATTCCTTTCTAACTTCCTCTTTCTGATGATTCTGATCTCTCTGCTAGGCATACTTCCTTATGCCCATACAAGTTTCCTTCCCCAATTCCTTATTCTCCCCAAGAGGAACTGAAGGAGACTTGCTTCAAAAGTACATGACAGAGTGATGTTTGATATGTGCTTGCACATGGCCTGAGATAAGAGATCCTGAGAATGCACATTCCCAGTATAACAGATGGTAGCAAATAAGGTTAGATTTCCTGTAGAAACCCATGGCAGAGGTTGAAGTGTATGGAACTTGGCCCAGAAGTATTTGTTCATGGCCAAATGTTCATACATCCCAAGTATTTGTGAAAGAGGGGTAATTTTGATCTCCTTAAGAAGTATGATCAGGGTAGCTAGGTGGCACAGTGGATAATGCACCAGCTCTGGATTCAGGAGGACCTAAATTCAAATCCAGCCTCAGACACTTGACACTTAGCTATATGACCTTGGGCAATTCACTTAACCCTCATTGCCCTTCCCCCCCCCCCAAAAAAAGAAGTATGATCCTAAATGCCTTCTAGAAAAAGGTTTTATTTCATGAGTAATCCCAAATTTAAGAGTCTCCAAATTTGAGTCCTGGAATCAGTCCTTTTAGAAAAAGAAAAGGATAGCTTGCTCCTCAGAGGAAAACAAGGATCATCTGCTTGGCTCCTTCAAAATATTTCATTTTCTTGCTGAGCAAAGTAAGTAACTTCGTTTGGACAGGTTAGGTTTGATGGGAGAGAGATTGCTTTTTTGGTGTCCCCCAAAGTATATTTACTCTCTGAGTTATCTAAACCACAATCTTTCAAGTGTACTTTAGGACACTGTAGGGAAAAGGGACAGCCCAAATATATCAAAGGGTTGTCCAATTGCAGCTAAAGATCCAGTTCCTTTCTGAGAGATGATGATGGGATACTTGAATGTTTAAGCATTTTCTTTTTTTATGGGTTCTTGTAAGTCTTGTGTGTCATATGTATTTTCTGTTCAGTGAAATGAAGAATGCCCAACAGACATTTATTCTGAATATATTGAGGGGTATCAAGGTGGTACAATGGATAAAACACTGGCCCTGGATTCAGAAGGACCTGAGTTCAAATCTGGCCTCAGACACTTGACACTTACTAGCTGCATGATCTTGAGCAAGTCACTTAACCCTCATTGCCCAACAAAACCAAAACCAAAACCAAAAACAACAAAAAAAGAATATATTTGGGGCAGCTAGGTGGCACAGTGGATAAAGTACCAGCCCTGGATTCAGGAGGACCTGAGTTCAAATCCAGCCTCAGACACTTGACACTTACTAGCTATGTGACCCTGGGCAATTCACTTAACCCCAATGCACCCCCCAACCCCTGAGACAAAAGAATATATTAAGAGAATTTACCACAAAAACCCTAATACAATGAGCCAAAGAGAGAAAATTGACACTTTGGGACTGTCTACAGGATTTTACTTTATGTATGTGTTTATTTTTGTTTGGTTTGGGTTTCATTTTTGGTTTTTGATCAATATAGAATTGTCTTTTGTCCTTGTTATCTTCTTTTTAATGTTGTATCTGTTTTATTTTTAATTTATGGAATAAAACAAACATTTCCATAACATAGAATAATAAAAAGATGAATTCCCATGAAACTACAAATCTATTATGTATAACTTGCTATTCTTTTTAAATATATAATAAAGTTATCATGTATATTACTTTTTTTCTCCTCTTCTCCCTACCTTGCCTTAGATATGGCTATCATTAGACATAAATATGTATGTCTATGTAAAATAGTTATATACGTCCTACTATTTATCAGTTCTTCCTCTGGATAAATAGTATGTACCTTCATATGTCCTTTGTAACTAATTCGTGTATTTTTTAAAATTTATTTATTTATTTTGCGGGGCAATGGGAGTTAAGTGACTTACCCAGGGTCACACAGCTAGTAAGTGTCAAGTGTCTGAGGCCAGATTTGAACTCAGGTACTCCTAAATCCAGGGCCAGTGCTTTATCCACTGTGCCATCTAGCTGCCTGAATTTGGGTATTTATAATAGTGAAAATGACTTAGTTCATCAAAGTTCTTACTAAAAACAATATTGCTGTTTATATATACAATGTTCTCTTGGTTTCCCTCATGTTACTCTTCAATATTTTGTGTAATTCTATCCATGTTGTTCTATGATCATCAAGTTCTTGATTTCTTACAGAAGAGTAGTATTCTATTATGATCATATACCACAACTTGTTCAACGTTTTCCCAATCGATGGGCATCTCTGTAATTTCCAGTTCAGTAGCTCCACAAAGAAAGCTGAGAAGCAGCCCCACCTCCACCCCACAGTGGAGTTTTTAAAATCAAATAAAATCAAGGCCAGGCAGGCTGAGAAGAAGCCCGATCACCCCACAGGCCATGCTGTAGCTTGAATAGTGTGTTGTGGAAGCAGAGCTACACTTTAAGAAGGAGTGAAAAGCCAAGAAATAGTAAGCCAGGATGAGTAGGCAGAGAAAGCAGAAGCCCATCAAACACTTCTTGGGGGGAAAGGTTGACCACAATACAACCTCAGAAGAAGAAGATAATAACAGGGTCAAAGCTCCAACATCCAAGGCTTCCAAGAAAAATATGAACTGGGCTCTGGCCATGGAAGCTCTCAAAAGGGACATTGAAGAGAAAGTAGGAAGAGATAGAAGGAAGATGTAGAGAGCGAGAGGAAAGAATGGAAAAGGAAATGAGAGTGATGCAGGAGAGTCATGTGAAAAAAGTCAACAGTTTGAAAAACCAAATGGAAAAGGAGATTAAAAAACTGTCTGATGAAAATAATTGCCTAAGAATTAGGATTGAACAAATGGAAGCTAGTGACCTTATGAGAAACCAAGACACAGTAAAGCAAATCCAATTGAATGAAAAAATAGAGGATGATGTGAAATATCTCCTTGGAAAAACAGCTGACCTGGAAAATAAATCTAGGAAGGATAATTTGAAAATCATTGGACTACCTGAAAACCATGACCAAAACAAGAACTTTGACACCATCCTCCAAGAGATTGTGAGGGAAAATTGCCCGGATATTCTAGAAGCAGAAGGTAAAATAAAAATTGAAAGAATCCACTGATCACCTCCTGAGAGAAATCCCAAAACGAAAACCTCCAGGAATATTATAGCCAAATTCTAGAACTCCCAGGTCAAGGAGAAAATACTGCAAGCAGCTAGAAAAAAGGAATTAAAATACTGTGGAAATCCACTAAGGATAAAACAAGATCTAGAAGCTTCTACATTAAAGGACAAAAGGGAATGGAATATGATAATCCAGAGGGCAAAGGAACTAGGAATACAGCCAAGAATCATATACCCAACAAAATTAATTGTAATCTTTCAGAGGAAAAATGGAATTTCAATGAAAAAGAGAACTTTCAGGCATTTGTGATAAAAGACCTGAACTGAATAGAAAATTTAACTTTCAAATACAAGACCCCACAGAAGCATAAAAAGATAAGGAGGAAAAAGAAATCATAAGTGATATTCGAATGTTAAACAGTTTAGATTACTACATGGGAAGATAATACTTCAAACTCATAAGAATTATCTCAGTAAGGAATTCACAGAAGACAGAGGTCTGAAATGAATATGAAGGAATGATATCTGTAAAGGATTTGTGTTTTGTTCTTTGTGGGGCAGACAGAGTGGGCTGTCTTATGTCTGGGGCCAGATTTGGGCTTGGGGTCTTCCTGGGTCCAGGACTGGTGCTTTGTCCACTGTGCCACCTACTTAACCCATGATGACATCTTTAAAATAGGGTTGAGGTGTAGGGGGAATGGACTAGGGGAGGGGGAAGGGGAAAGATGATCTGGGGAGAGGTAGTTCACATTAAGGAAACAAGAATAAAGCTTATGGAGGGGAGGGGAAGAGGGGGAAGGAGTTGGGGAGTGAGTGAACCTTATTATCATCAGAATTAGCTCAAAGAAGGACAAACATACATACTCAAGTAGGTATAGTAATATATTTTTGCCCTGAGGGAGGGGAGGGAGATGGGGGGGGGAGAGGGGAAGGAGGGAAGGGCAGATTGGGGAGAGAGCAGTAAAAAGCAAAATACTTTCGAGGAAGGTGAAGATGTTCTGCATTACTGCACCAGTATGACATATTGAATTGCTTGATCTCATAGGGAAGGTGGAGAAGGAAGGGAGGAAGAACAATTTAGAACACAGAATTAGCTCAGGGACGTTTATCTCATTGGAGTGGGCTCATGGAGGGAATAGATTTCATACCCAATTGGGACAAGTAATCTATTTAACCCTACAGGAAAGTAGGAGGGGAAGAGGATAAGGAAGTAAGGAAGGGTGAAATCAGGGAGTGAAGAGCAGGGGAAAACATAGTCAGAAGTAAAACACTTTTGAGGAGGAATAGGTTAAAATAAGATAGAAAATAGAGTAAATAATATGGGAAGGGAATAGGATGGAGGGAAATAGTTATGATGGTTGATTATAATGGCAAAATGTATGGTACCTACTTTGCTGGGCTATTATGAAGAAAATTCTCTTTAAAGTTTAAGGTACTACATACAGGTTATGATGAACAGGATATTATCAGAAAAACCTGGAAAGACCTACATGAACTGAAGCAGAGTGAAATGTACTGTATACAAAATAACAGCAATAATGGGGGATGATCTGCTGGGAAGCATGTGGTTATTTTAGCAAGGCAATGATCCAATATAACCTGAAGGACTTATGAAAATTGTAACCTATCTACAGAGAAAGAACTGGTAGTATCTGAAAACAGATGGAAACACACTTTTGTAAATTTTTTTCCCTCTTTGACAATTCCTTAATCTGAAGTTTTGGGATTTTTTAATGTTTTCACTCACAACCTAGCTAATGTGGGAATGTTTTCCATGACTACTTAAGTCTCACTTATTTTGAATTGAATGAGTTCTTGTGGGTGGAGGTGGGAATGGAGGGAGGAAGAGAAGTTGGAACAAAAAGTTTTAAGAAATCCCTCTTAAAATTTGTTTTTCATATATTTTGGAAAATAAAATTCTATTAAGAAAAAAAAGAACATATAATTTCTTTCCCTTTTTTTCCCTAATCAGCTTTGGAAATAGACCTATGTAAAGAATTAATTGTTATTTGAGGTTTTTATGACCCCATCTTTTGGCTAGAATTTTTTTTAAAAAACATAGACGGCTTGTAGCCATTGCCATGGCGCTGGCACCCCAGAGGCCAGTGGGCACCCCAAGTTTTTTTTAAAAATTCTAGCCAAAAGATGGGGTCATAAAAACCTCAAATAATAATTGATTCTTTACACCTATTACTGATATTGCTGGGTCAAAGCTTATAGACAGTTTAATAACACTTTGGGCATACTTCCATGTTGCTCTCCAAATTGTCCCATTTTTTCTAAATCTTCTCCAATATTTGTTGCTTTTCCCTTCAATCATTTAAGCCAATCTGATGGGTGTAAAATGTTAACTCAAGGTTGTTTTAATTTACATTCCTCTAACAAATGATTTAGAGCATTATTTCATATGACTATAAATTGTTTTTATTTCTTCATCAGAAAACTGCCTGTTCATATCCTTTGACCATTTATCAATTGGGGAATGATTTGCATTCTTATAGACTTTATGTATTTCAGACTTCTCTATGAGAAAATGTCTATAATTTTTTTTCCTCAAATTTTCTACAATCCAAGACTTTGGTTGCATTTTTTTTATTTGCATGAAAGTCCCTGTTGTCGTCTTCTTCTTCTTCTTCTTCTTCTTCTTCTTCTTCTTCTTCTTCTTCTTCTTCTTCTTCTTCTTCTTCTTCTTCGGGCAATGAGGGTTAAATGATTTGAACAGGGTCACATAGCTAGTAAGTGTCAAGTGTCTGAAGCTGGATTTGAACTCAGTTACTCCTGAATCTTGGACCAGTGTTTTATCCACTGAACCACCTAGCTGCCCCCCCCCCCCGAATTGTCTTCTGATGCCCAATAGGGATCAGAAGTAATGGAGGTCAGGGACCATAAAATCATCTGTTTGAAAAAGTGGCAGTGTTATAGGCAATAAGTGCTTAATGATTTTCCTAAAAAGGAGCAGTTTTACTTTTAAATTTTCAATAGTTCCCTGAAGTTCATTCCTGAAGGCAATAAAACTTCAGCCACACAGGGAAAGTAAGTGGGCAACTGAGAAGAAATGATGGTTATAGGCCCAATAATTACTTTTTTAAGTCAGCACTAATTGAAAATAGGATATGTGCAATTTCAGACAGGTGGATTGATTGTTATCCCTTGTAAAAAATATATAATTCCTGTTCCCATTTCTTTGCATAGACTCTCCCCTGTGTTCAGAACTCAGCTTCCTTCACCTATGCCTCTTGGAACTCATATACCCCTTTAATTCTCTCTCTTTCTCTCTCTCTCTCTCTCTCTCTCTCTCTCTCTCTCTCTCTCTCTCTTGTTTTGTTTTGTTCAGAATTAATTTTTCCAAATTACATGTAAAAACAAATTTTGACATCAATTTTTTAAAACTTTGTGTTTCAACTTCTCTTCCTTCTTTTCATCACTGTGAGATTTAAAATTGGATATTAGATCATAAATCTCCCCTACTTAACCTTTCCCTTAATTTATCTCCCAAACTAGTAAATGGAAGAAGCTTTTGGTTTTCTAGATAGACCTTTTTTATTTATTGTTATGATAGTCACAAGGTGATGTTGATTAGAAGGATAGGAAAGTAGAAACACAATACAAATCGTCTTAAGTCTAAGCTTAGTCTATATTCCTTATAAAAACTCTCCAAACCAAAAAGGCCACCTTTGGAGAGAGAGAGTCTGTGCCGCGCCGTCAGGAGTCCCGCCAAGCAGGCAAAAAGCTCCACTTCCGTTCTCTCCACCCCGGAAGTCCAGTCCCGCAGGCAGTCTGACGTGCGCAGCAGGCGGACTGTTCGTCTCCTCCCCAAAAGGGTGGTCCTTGAAAAACTGGCGTCTTTCAGTTATCCTAACCGACTGTTAAAAACTTTCATATTTTACCACATCACAAATACCTGAAAGTTCTCTTTTTCATTGAAGTCCCTTTTTTTTCCTGAAAGATTATACTCAGTTTTTCTGGGAAGGTGATTTTTGGTTGTAAAACCAATTCTTTTGTCCTCCAAAATATCATATTTCATGCCCTCTGATCCTTTAATGTAGAAGCTGCTAAATCCTGAGCTATCCTGACTATGGCACTGCAGTATTTGAATTGCTTCTTACTGGCTCCTTGAAATATTTTCTCCTTGACCTGGGAGCTCTGGAATTTGGCTATAATATTCCTGAGGTTTTCCTTTTGGGATCTCATTCAAGAGGTTATTGGTGGATTCTTTCAATTTCTATTTTACCTTCTACTTATAGAATATCAGTGCAATTTTCCCTGATAATTCCTTGGAAGTCTAAACTCTTATTTTGTTCATGGTTTTCAGGTAATCCAATAATTTTCAAATTATCTCTCCTGGATCTATTTTCCAAGTCAGCTGCTTTTCCAAGAAGATATTTCACATTGCCCTCTATTTTTTGTGTTCATTTGGATTTGCTTTACTGTGTCTTGATTTATCATAAAGTCACTAGCTTCCATTTGTTCAATCCCAATTCTTATTTTTTGTCAGGGAGCTTTTCCATTTGGCTTTCAAGCTGTTGACTTTTTTATGTCTTTCCTGCATCACGCTCATTTTTCTTTCCATTTTTCCTCTCCCTCTCTTACCTTATCATCAAAGTCCTTTTTGAGTGCCCCGATAGCCTGACAATTGCTACCCCTTCTGAGGGTGCATATTGATCTTCCTTGTCACTAAAGAAGCTTTCTATGGTTCATAATTTTCTCTGCCTGCTCACCCTGCCCATCTTTCACTTGACTTTTAACTCCTTCTTAGTGTGGGGTCCAGCTTCCAGAATGTACTGTCCTAAGCTTCATAGGGTCCCAGGTGTTATGATTTTATGGGGGGCAGTTCCTTTACTGGCCTGTCCCTTTCTCTGTTCCGTAGATAACCCCAGACCAACTTGCCAATCAACCACACATCAAAACTTTATGTGCTGTGGTTGCTAGCTCCAATGAGCCTGCACCCCTCCACCACCTGGGCTGCCACTGCTCAAGGTTCCTTCCTGGTTCCCCGTTGGGGTAGGACATCCATCCCCCCTTAGCTCCTGCATACACCCCTGTAGGCTCCCCTCCCAGCCAGCCATTCAGCCCTCTCACTAGGCCATGAGCTTAGTTCCAGAAGACACCAGCAGTGCAGCTGATTCACAGGCTCAGCGGTAAGTTTCTCTGGTGGAGCCTGCTTGGAGCTGTATCTGTGTTGGTGCGATCATGGGGCTGGACTCCATTCCCAATCTGGCTCCCCCTTCTGCTGAACTTCCAAGGTGTCTTTAGCTGGAAAATAATCTCAGCTGTCTTTTTGTGGGTTCTGCTGCTCCAGGAGTTGTTTTCTGGGTGTGGTTGGTGGGTTGGGTCTTTTTTGGGGGAAAGTAATTATGTCAGGAAGTCTGAGTGGTTACTGCTTTTCCTCCACTGACCCCTTAAATTCTCAGTTGGAGTGCTTTAAATAGTATTGTCCTAATTTTCCCAGTTGTTATTACCTCCTCTAAATCACTTTTTATTTATTTTGCATATAATGTGTATTGACTTTTCTGTGAACATATTGTGTTCCTCTGATACAATGTAAGCTCCTTGCAGAGAGGGACTATCTCACTTTTTAAATTTTTATCCTGAGCCTCTCACATAGTGCTTAGTATGGAGTTCATACTTCTGCTAGTTTAATGGATGATTAAGGAAACTAAAGAGATCTTAAAATTATTTGCCTTAAGCGGGTTCTTTTTAAGAAAAAGAAAGCCTTTATGAGAATGAGAAAAGTAGGTGAAAACTCATTGGTATTTATCTCTGAACAACCAACTGTCAACATCAAGCTTGTAATACATATTTAGAAATAGAATACATTTTTTGTTCAGAATATATAGAACTTTTGGTTATGCTAATCACTGTGACTCAAAGTGCATGGAATTCTTAAGTATTAGTTCCTGCTTCATGTACTTTTCAACCTCATCATGTTTTTTCATCAACATATTTGCTCCCTCACTAACTCCCAGATTAGAACTCCATGTGGTCATTTCATTCACTCTAAATAACACCAAATTTCCACAAAACTAGCTTGAGAAAAAGCAAATGTAATTTCCTTGAGGGCAGACAGCATCTTATTTTTATCTTTGTGTCTCCATAAATTATTGACCACATTTCTCCCTAACTTCTCATAGTCTCAGGCCTTCATACCTGCATAGTCCTAAGAGGACCAAGACAAAGCATTCTGAACCAAGGGAGCCAGTCAAGAGAGGGCCAAGAAAGGGGAAAAAGAAAAAAAAAAAGATTGAGACCCTGGTGTGGCCATGGGTTTTATCTTCTTTAGATAAATGGGTCATTTTACATTCATCAAAGTTAATATTTTAGTATCATTCAATTCCATTGGTTGACATGACTTGAGGATGGTCTAAATTAAAATGAACTCAAGAAAGAGTATGGAAAAGGGCAAATTTCAGTATCTAGGTGTGATTCTTCATTTAGCTAGACAAAATAATCAATCTTCATTTCTTTTGTTCCCTTGGGTTTGTCCCACCGAAGATTTTCTGAAGTTCACCAAGAACTGGACTTTCTAGAATGGAGTGTGGGTTAAGGAAAGAAAGGACTGAAACTGATCTCTGTGTCGCCCCTCCCAAGAAATTCATTATTAATACATATTTTCTCACATTTGGCATATGTTTGTTGAATGGATGGATGTAAATTGTATGTGAATATAATCTTACCACTATCATGTCTCTGTCCTGTCTACAAAGTACCTTGCTCAAAGAGTCCTACCATGGTAAAGGGGTGAGCAATCATAAGATTACATTACATTAAGCATTAAGATTGTGGCAGCACAATTTGCAGTCAGGCACTTTTCCACTGCAGCCCTATAACCATGAAGTGGAAGCTGATTTGAGAAGATAATATGTTCTAATTCTACATTTGACAAGTCACTATTGGGATATTTGAGCATAATCTTCTTTATATTACCACTCCCCTTCTGGATTCTAGATAAACCCACGTCTAAATCTGTTTAATTTACAATCTATAAACTAGGCAAGACATAATTTCAGCTACTGGGGAGATGGAGGCTGCTAAATAGCTTGAGCTCAGAAATTCTGAGCTGCAGTGTGCTAAGCCATTGCACTGTCTGACCCCAATATGGTGAGCCCCCAAGAGGAAGGAGGCAGGCTGCTTAAGAGGGAAGAATTGGGCTCAGGTCATAAATGGATCAGGTCAAAGCCCTCAACCCAATTCACAGTGGGATTGTGTTTATGTGTGTCCACTGCAGGACTTCAAGCCTAGGTGAGATTGGGAGATCCATTAACAATGATGGTGATGTAATGATGGTAATGAAAATGAAGATTTCTTAGAAAAAGCTATGCATCTCTTGATAGCATTATGTTCCAGGGTTCCCTCTTCCTCCCCCTCCCACTATAAAAAATTTATTTAATATTTTATTTTCCCCCAATCACATATAAAAACATTTTTTAACATTAAGGTTTTTTTTTTAATTTTGAGTTCTAAATTCCCTCTCTCCCTCCCTTTACTCTCTTTCCATTCACCAGATGAGTAATTTGATATAGGTTATATATATGCAATCATGCAAAACATATTTCCCTATTAGTCATGTTTTAAAAAAAACAGACCACCCCCTGAAGAAAAATAAAATTTTAAAAAGTATGCTTTGATCTGTATTCAGATCTTCTCTGAAGATGGATAGCAATTTTCCTCATAATGCCTTCATAATTGTCTTGCTGAAAATAGCTAAGTCATTCACAGTTGATCATTATATAATATTCCTGTTACTGTAAACAATATTGTCCTGATTCTGCACATATCACTTTGTAGCAACTCATGTCAATCTTTATGGGTTTTTCTGAGAGTATCCTACTCATTGTTTCTTATAGCACAATAATATTCCATCACAATTATACACGTTTCTCTCAATTCCCTAATTGATGGATATCCCCTCTATATTTTAAAAATCGTTTTTTAAGATACCAAACTTGTAGTGGTATTACTAGGTCAAGAAGTATGCATGGTATTATAGCCCTTTGGCCCTAGTTTGAAATTGCTCTACAGAATGTTTGAATCAATTTACACCTTTACCAAGAGTGTATTAATGCCTCATTTTCACCATATCCCCTATAACATTTGTCATTTTCTATCCCCTCTATTTTTAATTCTTTGTCAATCTAAATAGAACTGCTATAAATATATTGTATATATTTTTTCTTTTTTAAAATTTCTTTGGGATACAGAACTAGTAGTTGTATTGCTGGATAAAAGGGTATGCACGGTTTTATAACCCTTTGGGAATAGTTCCAAATTGCTCTCCAGAATGGGTGAATCTGGACACAACACTGATTGCATTAGTGTCTCAATATTCCCATATTCCCTCCAATATTTTCCTTTTCTGTTATATAAGCCAATCTGATAGGTATGAGGTAGTATCACAAAGTTGTTTTAATTTTCATTTCTCTAATAGTTATTCAGATTTTAAAAAAAATATTACTTAAGATAGCTGTGATTACTTTGTGTATACAAATGCCTGGCCATATCCTTTGACCATTTATCAATCTGGGAATGGCTCTTATTTTTATATATTTGATGTAGTTCTCCATATAATTGAGAAATGAGACCTTTATCAGAGAAACCTGTTGTAATATTTTTTCTCAGTTATGGTTACTGTGTATTTCCTCCATCCTATTTGTCTCCCTGTTTATTCTATTCTCTGTTTTCACAGTGTCAATCCTCAACAGTATTTTACTTCTGACTATGACTTTCCCCAATCATCCCTCCCTTCTATCAGCTTACCCCTTTCTCTTCCTTCCTTCTTTCCTATTTTGCCTCTACAGTAATATAGATTTCTATACCAAATATATACTCCCTCTTTGAGCATATTCCATTGATGGCAAGGTTACTGTTTATTGAATTCTTTATGATTTCTCTTTCCTATTTACTTTTCATTTTACTTTTTCTTGAATCCTGTATTTGAAAGTCACATTTTCTATTCAGCTGTGATGTTTTCATCAGGAGTGCTTGAAAGTCTTCTATTTTATTGAATATCAATTGTTCCCTCTCAAGGACTCAGTTTTGTGGATAAGTTATTTTTTGGTTATAACCCTAAAGCCTTTGCTTTCTCGAATATCTTGTTTCAAGCCCTCTGATCCTTTTTTTGTAGAAGCTGCTAAATCTTGACTATCCTGACCATGGATCATGATATTTGAATTATTTCTTTATGAGAGCTTGCAATATTTTCTCCTTGATCTGGTAGCTGTGGAATGTGGTTATAATATTCCTGGGAGTTTTTATTTTGGGTTCTCTTTCAGGAAGTGATTGGTGGATTCTTTCCATTTCAGTTTTACCTTTTTTATAGAATATCAGGACAATTTTTCTTTATAATTTTTTTTAAATATGATGTTTTGGTTCTTTTTGAATCTTGACTACTGGGTAGTCAAATAATTCTTGAATTCTCTCTCCTTCGTCTATTTTCTAGGTCACTTGTTTTTCCAATGAAATATTTCACATTTTCTTCTTTTATCATTCTTTTGATTTTATTTTATTGTTTTTATGTGTCATGGAGAATTAGCTTCCTTTTTCCCAATTCTAATTGTTAAGGAATTATTTTTATTCAGTTGAACTTTTTTTCTTCCTTTTCCATTTGGCCAATTTTGCTATTTAAGGAGTTCTTATCTTCAATGAATTTCTATGATTTTTTACCATTTTGCCTCTTCTGTTTTGTAAGTTGTTTTTGTTTGTTTGTTTGTTTTGGTAAATTTTTTGCCTTCTTTACCAAGCTGTTAACTAATTTTTCATTATTTTTCCCTTACTTGTGCATTTTTTTTTCTTTAACACTCTTATTTCTCTTTAAAAATCTTTTTGAGTTCTTCTAGGAATTCTTTGTGGAGCAACATTTTTCTTTCAGTCATTACATATAGCTGTTTAGGCTTTGTATCTCCCTCTGAGTTTGTGTTTTGATCTTTTATGTCACTATAGAAATTTTCTATGATCATATTGTTTATGGTTGTTTGCTAATTTTTCCAGCTGATTTCTTGACATTTAACTTCAGGTTAAAATTGGACTATGTTATCAGGGTGGAAGAGTTACTGCCCAAAGCTTCAGGTTTTTGTTTTTGTTTTTGTTTCATTTTGTTTAGTTTTCAGAACTAGTTCTGGTAGTCTGTACATTTAAATGCTTCCAAAGTGGTGTGACCTAAGGAGAAACATGTTTTTCCTACTTTTTGAGCCCAACTTAAATATCATGGAACCACAGTCAGGATTGCTCAGGATCTGGCAGCTTCAACATTAAAGGATCACAAAGCATGGAATATGATATTCCAAAATGCAAAACAGCTTGGATTGCAGATGAGAATCTATTACCCATCAAAACTTCTTATTCTCTTTCAGGGGAAAAGATGGATATTCAATGAAATAGGGGAATTTCAAAGTTTCCTGATGAAAAAAACAGAACTGGATAGAAAATTTGATCTTAACATACAAGACTCAAGAAAAGATTAAAAAGGTAAACAAGGTGGGGCAACTAGATGGCACAGTGGATAGAGCACTGACCCTGGAGTCAGGAGTACCTGAGTTCAAATCCGGCCTCAGACACTTAACACTTACTAGCTGTGTGACCCTGGGCAAGTCACTTAACTCCAACTGCCTCACTAAAAAAAAAAAAAAAAGGTAAACAAGGGGAAGAAAGTTATTCAATAAGGTTATACTGTTTACATTCCTACATAGGAAAATAATACCTACCACTTTTGAGAACTGTATATATATATATATATATATATATATATATATATATATATATATATATATATGTATATATATGTATATATATATATGTATATATATATATATATATACACACACACACATATATATGTATATATATGTATATGTATATATATATATGTTTGGGCAGACAGAAGAATTATAAACAGAGATTATAAATATAAATTGTCATTGATGTGATGATATAAAGAAAATTAAGGGGTTAAAAGTATTTTATGGTGAGAAGAGCAAAGGGGAGGTGGAATGGGGTTAATTACATCATATAAAGAGGTGCAAAAAACCTATTACAATAGAGGGAAATAAAGGATGGGGGAACATTATCACACCCTTACCCTCACTAGATTTGATTCAAAGAAGGAATAACATATATGTTCAGTTGGATAAAGAAATAGCATATTCTTGAGGGAAGTAAAAAGGAAAAGGGGGGGCTAATAAAAGGGAGGGCAGAAGCAGGGGGAAAAAGGGTAAAGAAAAGGGAGGGTGGCTCATAAAAGGGAGGACCAATGGGGGAGGCAGATGTAAGAAGCAAAACATTGGTGAGCAGGAATAGGGTGAAAGAAGGGGGGGGGAAATACAAAGGGGGTAAATAGAATTGAGGGAAATAGACAGCTAGTAATAATAACTGTGAATATGAATAGGATGAACTCTGCCATAAAAAAGAAGTGAATAGCAGAGTGGATAAAAAAACAGAATCCTACAATTTGTTGTTTACGAGAAACACCTTTGAAGCAGAGAGATGCACACAGAGTAAAGGTAAAAGACTGAAGCAGAAAATATTATGCTTCAGCTGAAGCAAAAAAACCAGGGGTAGCAATCCTTATCTTAGACAAAGCAAAGGCAAAAATAGATCTAATTAAAAGAGCTAAGGAAGGAACCTACCTCTTGCTAAAAGGTAATATAAAAAATTAAGAAATATCAATACTAAACATGTATGCACCAAATGGAATAGCATCTAAATTCTTAGAGGAAAAGTTAAATGAGTTACAAGAGGAAATAAAAAGCAAAACTATACTAGTGGGGGATCTGAATCTTCCCCTCTCAGAATTAGATAAATCTAGCCACAAAATAAATAAGAAAGAAATTAAAGATGTGAATAGAACGTTGGAAAAGTTAGATATATTTCTGGAGAAAACTGAATGGGGATAGAAAGGAATATACCTTTTTCTCAGCAGTACATGGCACATATTCAAAAATTGACCATGTACTAGGGCACAAAAAACTCATAGTTAAATGTAGAAAGGCAAAAATAGTAAATGCATCCTCCTCAGATCATGATGCAATAAAATTACATGTAATAAATAGCCATGGAAAGATAACTGAGGGGCAGCTAGGTGGCACAGTGGATAGAGCACCGGCCCTGGAGTCAGGAGTACCTGAGTTCAAATCCGGCCTCAGACACATAACACTTACTAGCTGTGTGACCCTGGGCAAGTCACTTAACCCCAATTGCCTCACTAAAAAAAAAGAAAGATAACTGAAACATAATTGGAAAGTAAATAATTTTATTCTAAAGAACAAGTGGTTCAAACAACAAAATGTAGAAACAATCAATAACACTTCATGCAAGACAATGACAATAATGAGACAACATACCAAAATCTATGGGATGCAGCCAAAGCAGTGCTTAGGGGAAATTTTATATCTCTAAAAGCTTATATCAATAAAAACAGAGAAAAAGATCAATGAATTGGGCATGCAATTTTAAAAGCTAGAAAAAGAACAAATTAAAAATCTCCAATTAAATACTAAATTAGAAATTCTGAAAATTAAAGGAGAAATTAATAAAATTGAAAGCAAGAAAACTATAGAATTGATCAATAAACCTAAGAGCTGGTTTTATGAGAAAACTGACAAAATAGATAAACCGATGGTTAATGTGATTTAAAAAAAGAAAGAAGAAAACCAAATTACCAGTATCAAAAATGAAAGGGGTGATGTTACTACCAATGAAGTAGAAATTAAAGAAATAATTAGGAACTATTTTGCCCAACTGTTTGCCAATAAATTTGACAATCTAAATGAAATGGATAAATATTTACAAAAATACAAACTGCCCAGGTTAACCGAAGGGGAAATAAAATACTTAAATAAGCACATATCAGACAAAGAAATTGAACATTCCATTAATGAGCTCCCTAAGAAAAAATCTCCAGGGTCATATGGGTTTTCAAGTGAATGCTATCAAACATTTAAAGAACAATTAATTCCAATATTACTCAAATTATTTGGAAAAATAGGAGGAGTTCTACCAAATTCCTTTTTTGACACAAATATGGTGTTGATACCAAAATCAGGCAGAGTAAAAACAGAGAAAGAAAACTATAGGCCAATTTCCCTAATGAATATGGATGCAAAAGTCTTAAATAAGTTATTAGCAAGGAGATTACAGCAAGCGATCACCAGGATAATACACTATGACGAGGTAGGATTAATACCAGGAATGCAGGGCTGGTTTGACATTAGGAACATAATCAACATATCAATATAAAAACTAACCAAAATCATATGATTATCTCAATAGATGCAGAGAAAGCTTTTGAAAAAAATACAGCACTCATTCCTAATACAAACACTAGAGAGCTTAGGAATAGGTGGTTCTTTCCTTAAAATAATAAACAGTATCTACTAAAGCCATCAGCAAGCATTATATGTAATGAAGTTAGAGGCATTCCCAATAAGATCAGGGGTGAATCAGGGATGTCCATTTTCACCTCTATTATTTAATATTGTGTTATAAATGTTAGCTTAGAAGAAAGAGGAATTAAAGGAATCAGAATAGTCAAGGAGGAAACAAAACTATCACTCTTTGCAGATGATATGATGGTGTACTTAGAGTATCCTAGAGAATCAACTCAAAAATTACTTGCAACAATTAACAACTTTAGCAAAGTAGCAGGATATAAAACAAATCCACATAAATCATCAGCATTTCTATACATGATCAACAAAGTCCAGCAGCAAGGGATAGAAAGAGAAATTCCATTTAAAGCAGTGTTATACAATATAAAATACTTGGAAGTCTACTTGCCAAGACAATCCCAGGAACTCTATGAAGACAATTACAAAACACTTTTCACAGAAATCAAATCATATATAAATAATTAGAAAAATATCAATTGCTCATGGTTAGTTCAAGCTAATATAATAAAAATGACAATACTACCTAAATTAATTTACTTATTCAGTGCCATACCAATCAGACTACCTAAAATTATTTTCTAGATCTAGAAAAAATAATAACAAAATTCATCTGGAACAAAAGGTCAATATCAAGGGAAAATACACAGGAAAGTGGGCTAGCTGTACCAAATCTGAAGCTTTACTAGAAAGCAGTAGTCATCAAAACTATCTGGTACTGGCTAAGAAATAGAGTGGAGGATCAATGGAATAGGCTAGGCACAGGAGACACAGTAGTAAATGACACTAGCAATGCAGTGTTTGATAAACCCAAAGACTCCAGCTTCTGGGATAGGAACTCAGTATTTGACAAAAACTTCTGTGAAACTGAAAGATAGTATGGCAGAAATTAGGCATAGACCAACATCTTACACTTTATACTAAAATAAGGTCAAAATGGGTACATGATTTAGACATAAGAGGTAATACCTTAGGCAAATTAGGAGAAAAGGAATAGTCTACCTTTCAGATCTTTGGAAAGGAGAACAGTTTATGACTAAACAAGAGATAGAGAATATTATGAAATGAAAAATGGATGATTTTGATTATACTAAATTAAAAAGGTTTTGTACAAACAGAAGCAATGAATCCAAAATTAGAAGGGAGGCAGAAAGCTTGGAAACAATTTTTATGGCCAGTACTTCTGATAAAGGCCTCATTTCTAAGGTATATAGGGAACTAGATCAAATTTATAAGAATCCAAGTTATTCCCCAATTGAGATATGGTCAAAGGATATGAACAGGCAGTTTTCTGATGAAGAAACCAAAGCTATCTATTCCCATATGAAAAAATGCTTTAAATCACTATTGATTAGAGAAATGCAAATTAAAACAACTCTGAGGTACCACCTGACACCTATCAGATTGGGTAATGCGACAAAAAAGGAAAATAATAAATGTTGGAGAAGCTGTGGAAAAATTGGAACACTAATGCATTGTTGGTGGAGCTGTGCACTGATCCAACCATTCTGGAAAGCAATTTGGAATTATGCCCAAAGGGCTATAAAGTTGTACATACCCTTTGACCTGGCAATACCACTCTTGGGTCTTTTTCCCAAAGAGATCATAAAAAGGGAAAAGGACCCACATGTATAAAAATATTTATAGCTGCTCTTTTTGTGGTGGTAAGGTATTGGAAAATGAGGGCCTACCCATTAACTGGGGAATGACTGAACAAGTTGTGGTATATGAATGTAATGGAATACTATTGTTCTATAAGAAAAGATGAGCAGGCAGATTTCAGAGAAACCTGGAAGGACTTGCATGAAGTGATGATGAGTGAGATGAGCAGAACCAGGAGAACATTGATCAACTGTGATAGATTTTATTCTTCTCAGCATTTGCCTAAATGGTTGACACTTTTATCCCAAGATCCTGCTATTGGGACCAAACCCCAGGGAAATTACTGACAGTAAGAGAAGATGCATATGAATGAAAATGTTCATAGTGCATTTACTTCTTAATAAAAGCCCAAAACTAAATATCAATGCAACAATTGTTAAATGGCTGTACAAATTAATGTATGTGAATGTACACTCTAATACACTAATGGATCTTTGATCTTACTGATATATACATATATACATATATATATATATATATATATAAAGTAAGTCCATACTTATAAAACTCTTGTTCAGGGGAAGCTAGGTGGTGCAGTGGATAGAGCACCGGCCCTGGATTCAGGAGGATCTTAGTTCAAATCTAGCCTCAGACACTTTACACGCATACTAGCTGTCTGACCCTGGGCAAGTCACCTAACCCCAATTGCCTCACCAAAAAAATCCAAAAAAACAAAAAAACCCACCCTCTTGTTCATATGTTAGTCAGTCTGTATATCTTTATTAAGCACTTACTATATATTAGGCACTGTGTTAAACATGAAGGAAACCAATATGAAAAAGAATGACAGACCCTACCCTGAAAGAGTTTATAATATCATGGGAGGAGACAACATATAAAAACATGCTGAAAAGGAGGTGGGGTAAGTAAAAGGTATATAGCAGAAGGTGGGGAGATGCATTTTGGAGTTCTGTCCAAAAAGTGGAAAATGAAGAGATAACTGGCCTGGGAATCCTCTTAAAGGAGGCTTTGGGAGCTTTTCTTTGCTCTGCCCTCCAGTCTTACAATCAGAGTAACAGATGTTCCTGAGTTTCTTGATGATAATGTTTCCTTGGGGGTATGATGGAGTCTAGTCCAAGGAGTTCAAGCTGGTGGGAAAAGTGTGCTGGTAACCTCACTTTCTCATGACATTGTTTTGAAGGTACCAATGGAGCATGTTAATTATCCAAGGGCTATTCCTTACTAACCCCATATGGGTAGCTCATTTCCTTTTTCGCTCATACACATGAAATTCCTTTACTTTGTCTTTCCCTTGTAAAGCCATGTGTTAATCTGTTTCCATCTGCTTAGATTTACCTCTCAATTGTCCATTACCTGGGCAATGCCTCTTTTTAATACTTTGGAAATAAATGTTCTATTACTCAAAGCCATAAAACAATGTTGGTAGTATCTTGGTATTAAATATCAGGACCTTCACTTCGGACAGAAGTCTGGAGACTTGCATTGCAATGCAATTTCCCAAAGACAATCCACAATATAAAGAATCCATAGAGACAAGATGGCAGAGGAGAGGCTGTGACTCCCACAAGCTCCAGATAAACCCGTCCATTCACTCCCAAATAATGCAGTAAAAATCAAAACCCAGAACAGCCTAATGCACATGAGAACAGAGTGAGACTGTTTCTCTGCAAAAGAGGGCAATTCTGATAACCTACTGATCAGGCTGAACAACTCAGCACGCGGTCCAGACCCAGCCAGGGATGCAGCTTCCAGCACATGTCAGAGTCTTCAGCACCAGCAGCTTCTGAGGCTCCGATCACGGACTGGTGAGGGGGTTCAGCGGTAGGCCGGGGTGAAGTGGAAGCAGTATCTACTGGAGTTGGGGCAAAGCTCCCTGGGTCTGAACCAGTGGGCTGAATCAAGTGATGGTGGCCCAGTGGGGGAGGGATAAAAGTACGCCAAGCTTCCGACCATAGAGAATCAGAGTTCAATCAGACTTCTGTTTCCAGGTCAAAGAGAAAGCGGCTGTGATTACTCACAAGCCAGGCAGGCTGAGAAGAAGCAAAAACAACCCCTGGGCCACGCTGTAGCACAGTGTGTCCTGGAAGCAGCGCTACGCTTTAAGGAGAAAAAGCCAAGAAACAGTAAGCCAGGATGAGTAGGCAGAGAAAGCAGAAGACCATTGAAAACTTCTTTGAGGGTAAGGTAGACCACAATACATCCTCAGAAGAAGAAGATAATAATAGGGTCAAAGCTCCAACATCCAAAGCTTCTAAGAAAAATATGAACTGGTGTCAGGCCATGGAAGCTCTCAAAAGGGACTTTGAAGAGAAAGTAGGAGAGATAGAATAAAGATGTAGAGAAAGAGAGGAAGGAATGGAAAGAGAAATGAGAGTGATGAAGGAGAGTCATGAGAAAAAAAGTCAACAGTTTGAAAAGCCAAATGGAAAAGGAGATTAAAAAACTGTCTGCTGAAAATAATTGCCTAAGAATTAGGATTGAACAAATGGAAGCTAGTGACCTTATGAGAAACCAAGACACAGTAAAGCAAATCCAATTGAATGAAAAAATAGAGGGCAATGTGAAATATCTCCTTGGAAAAACAGCTGACCTAGAAAATAAATCTAGGAGAGATAATTTGAAAATCATTGGACTACCTGAAAACCATGACCAAAACAAGAGCTTAGACACCATCCTCCAAGAGATTGTGAGGGAAAATTTCCCTGATATTCTAGAAGCAGAAGCTAAAATAGAAATTGAAAGAATCCACCAATCATCTCCTGAAAGAGATCCCAAAAGGAAAACCTCCAGGAATATTATAGCCAAATTCCAGAACTCCCAGGTCAAGGAGAAAATATTGCAAGCAGCTAGAAAAAAGGAATTCAAATACTGTGGAGCTCCAATAAGGATAAAGCAAGATCTAGTAGCTTCTACATTAAAGGACCGGAGGGCATGGAATATGATATTCCAGAGGGCAAAGGAACTGGGACTATAGCCAAAAATCACATACCCAGCAAAACTAAGCATCATCTTTCAGAGGCAAACATGGAACTTCAAGGAGAAAGAAGACTTTCAGGCATTTGTTATGAAAAGACCTGAACTGAATAGAAAATTTGACTTTCAAATACAAGACCCTGGAG
The DNA here is from genome assembly GCF_019393635.1 of Dromiciops gliroides. Classification (NCBI taxonomy): domain Eukaryota; kingdom Metazoa; phylum Chordata; class Mammalia; order Microbiotheria; family Microbiotheriidae; genus Dromiciops; species Dromiciops gliroides. The sequence continues at coordinate 252,291,448 of NC_057862.1, forward strand.
AAACATAAAAAGATAAACAGGAAAAAGACTTCATGAGGGATATTAAAAGATCAAACTTTATATTCCTACATGGGAAGATAATACTTCAAACTCATAAGAACTATCTCAGTAAGGAATTCACAGAAGACACAGGTCTGAACTGAATACGAAGGGATGTTATGTTTTGTTCTGTGTGGGGTGTCTTATGTCTGGGGCCGGATTTGGGCTTGGGGCCTCCTGGGTCCAGGGCTGGTGCATTGTCCACTGTGCCACCTAACTAACCCACAATGACATCTTTAAAATGGGGTTGAGGTGTAGGAGAAATAGACTGGGGGAGGAGGAAGGGGAGAGATGGTCTGGGGAGAGGTTGTTCACATGAAGGAAACAAGATAAAAGCTTATGGAGGGGACAGGAAGAGGGGGAAGGAATTGGGGAGTGAGTGAACCTTAATATCATCAGAATTGACTCAAAGAAGGACTAACATACATACCCAAGTGGGTATAGTAATATATTTTTGCCCTGAGGGAGGGGAGGGAGATGGGGGGGGGGGAGATGGGGGGGAGGGGAAGGAGGGAAGGGCAGATTGGGGAGAGAGCAGTAAAAAGCAAAATACTTTCGAGGAAGGTAAAGATGTTCTGCATAACAGCACAAGTATGAAATATTGAATTGCTTGATTTCATAGGGAGGGTTGAGGAGAGAGGGAGGAAGAAAATTTGGAACATAGAATTAGCTCAAAGACCTTAAACTCATCAGAGTTGGCTCATGGAGGGAATAACATTCACACCCAGTTGGGAGGAGTAATCTATTTAACCCTAAAGGAAAGCATGAGGGGAAGAGGATAAGGAAGGAAGGGTGAAAAAAAAGGGAGTGCAGAGTAGGGGAGGGGACAGTCAGAAGTAAAACACTTTTGAAGAGGAGTAGTTTAAAAGAAGATAGGGGCAGCTAGGTGGCGCAGGGGGCAGCTAGGTGGCGCAGTGGATAGAGCACCGGCCCTGGAGTCAGGAGTAACTGAGTTCAAATCTGGCCTCAGACACTTAACACACATTTACTAGCTGTGTGATCCTGGGCAAGTCACTTAACCCCAATTGCCTCACAAAAAAAAAAAAAAAAAAAAAAAAAAAAAAAAAGAAGAAGATAGAAAATAGAGTAAATATCATGGGAAGGGAATAGGATGGAGGGAAATAGTTATGATGACTTTGCTGGGCTAATATGAAGAAAATTCTTTGTTAAGTTTAAGGTACTTTAGGTTATAATGAACAGGATACTATTAGAAGAACCTGGAAAGACCTACATGAAGTGAAGCAGAGTGAAATGCACTGTATACAAAATAACAGCAATAGTGTAAGATGATCTGCTGGAAAGCATGTGGTTATTTTCAGCAAGGCAATGGTCCAATATAACCCTGAAGGACTTATGAAAATGGCAACCCATCTACAGAGAAAGAAGTGATAGTATCTGAAAATAGATGGAAACACATTTTTAAAAAAATTAATAAGGAAGTTAAGATTGAGCATTTTCTGGATACAATGGACAGAACTTCAAATGTTTGCATATTAGGCCCTAAACATCATCACTCCATTATTATGATAATAAAGAGGAAACTTATATAGTTCTAATAAAAAATGCTCTATAAGAAAAAAAAAGAATCCATAGAGAGATGGAAAAACTTGAATGCAGAGTAAAGGAGGCAGAGCCAAAAAGACCTTCTACACAGTGGCTGCCACAACATAAGTGAAGGCAATATAATTATAGGTCAGGTCCAAAGGATAATGTTTGTAGCATTCCACCAAAGTTAAATCATACTTCTTCTTTTCTGTTAAGCATTTGCAAACTACAGATGGGGAAAGTGATATACTATAAATCTCAATTCTGCCATTCTGTTATTTTATTTCATTGTCTTCCAAGGCAGGTACTTTTTAGGGATGGCTATCATTTGGGTCTTTTTGGAAAAGTGTTTGTTCTATCAAAACAAAATGAATACATATTCTATCTCTCCTTTATTTCTCTCTCTACACATATATACACATATCTACATGTGCAAAGACAGATTGTATACATGCATATGTATATATACATATATATATGTGTGTATGTATGCATTTCATATATGTATACATAAGCCCATATGTTTATATTTATCTTCTCTATTAATGAATCTATGTGTTTATCTGTCTGTCTTCTTAAAAGGGAGACAAGAAGTACAAAAAAGCCAGGAAGCAGCTTCTGTCAGGCATATCCTGACAAAGAAAGAAAAGCAATTCTCTAAAATTCTAAAATTGTTTTGGGAATATATTCTCTGTTTTTCACTGGAGACTCAGGAAATCAAGACCCTACCATAAACTCCTTATAAAGGATAAGTGTTTAAAGGCTGCATGTAGCCCAGAATAGTTTCTTGTGCTAAAAGCAGCTGGTGAAGATATTTTATTCTGGGCCACTGCTCTCCCCTTTCTTTCTTATAAATCTGAAGTGTTAAATCTTTTGGGATATTTGCAACATGCATTTCAAAGTTTCTTTTCATGTACCATTAAGAAAACAAAATTTAGTGACCTTTTTCTGTGGTAAACTAAGTCTTCCAATACTTTGAGCTTAAGTATTATGATATGGGTCCTAACCAGATAGAGTCCCTCTTCCCACTAACTCTCCACTTTTACCTTCTTTGACAGTAAGCCTGTAGTGATATTCATGTGAATCAAAAAATAAATTAAAGTGGAGATGGACTACAGAAAGAGTCATAGATAGATATGTTTTAATAGCTTAAATTGCACTAAGATTTTGCATACATGATGTATGATGTACATATAAGAGTTTGTGTATATAAATGCATGCAGATTGACATGCATTTATATATGCGTTTATAAATGTAGGCATGTGTGTATACACGGAAACCTCTTTTCTTTATATATATGTATGTGCACACACACACACATATATATATAAAGCATATTTTAAAGGGAATATTAGAACATTAAAATTCCTGCTATTGGTAATTTGAATATATTGAGCTCCTGACACAAAATTCATCCTATGACTAAGGCAATTTTCCTGTGCAGGACAATATCAATATTTATATTGATATCTAACCCATCTCTCTAGATAAGATATCAATACTTCTTTAGATGAGATATATATGTAGATATAAATGATATCTAGATATGGATATGGATATAGCTATTGATAGAGATATGTCTTCATAGAGGGAAATTGCTTTAATCATAGTTTCAAACAAAGAATGGCTTTTTAGTTTGGATCTGGATATACTGAAATTACAAATAGTGAAATAGACCTCCAGAGCCTCTGGATTGGCTGCAGCGACAGCATCTTCTGGAACTAAGCTCAAGGTCTGGTAAGAAGGCTAAGTCTTTGGCCAGGAGAAGACTACAGGGGTCTCTGCCAGGGCTGAGACAGAACTCAATTGTTTTACCCCTATTAGGAACCAGGAAGCAGCCTTGAGTGGTGGTGGCCCAGGTGGGAGAGGGGCTTAGGCTCGCCGGAACTATCAACCTCAAAATTTTGTTCTCTGGTTGAAGAACAAGTAGGCTTTGGGTTATTTTCAGACCAGAGCCTAGGCCAGGCAAGTGCATAACATGCCTCTCTTTAAATTGTACCATCTGGGACCCCTAAAACTTGGGACAGTACAGCCTGGGAAAAGTGCCCCACTTTAAGGAGTTAAAAGGCAAGTAAAAGATGGGCATGATGAACAGAAAGAGAAAGATGTAGACCATAGAAAGTTTATTTAGTGACAAGGCAGATGAAATGCAGACTCAGAAGAGGATAGCAATGTCAGGAATTCTACATCCAAATCTTCGGAGACAAATATGAATTGGTGTCAGGCCATAAAGGCACTCAAAAAGGACTTTGAAGATAAATTAAGAGAGGTAGAGAAAAAATGAGAGTGATGCAGGAAAGTCATGAGAAAAAAGTTAATAGCTTGAAAAGCCAAATGGAAAATCTCTTTGAAGAAAATAATGTCCTAAGAATTAGGATTGAACAAATAGAAGCTAGTTAATTTATAAGAAAACAAGACACAGTAAATCAAATCCAAATGAATAAAAAAATATAGGGCAATGTGAAATACCATCTTAGAAAACTGGTTGACCTGGAAAATAGATCCAGGAGAGATAATTTGAAAATTATTGGACTACCTGAAAACCATGAGCAAAACAAGAGCTTAGACATCATCTACCAAGAGTGTGTTAGGGAAAATTGCCCTGATGCTCTAAAATAGAAGGTAAAATAGAAATTGAAAGAATGTGCTGATCACCTCCTGCAAGAAATCCCAAAATGAAAACTTCCAGGAGTTCCCAGGTCAAGGAAAAAATACTGTAAGCAGCCAGAAAGAAACAATTCAAGTACTGTGGAGCCACAGTCAGGATAGCACAGGATCAAGCAGCTTCTAAATTAAAGGATCAGAGGGCATGGAATATAATATTCTGGAGGGCAAAGGAACTAGGATCACAATCAATAATCACCTACCCAGCAAAACTGTGTATAATCTTTCACAGGAATAAATGGGACTTTAGTGAAAAAGAGGACTTTGGGGTATTCACGATGAAAAGACCTAAACTGAATAGAAAATTTGATTTTTAAATGTAAGACCCTAGAGAAGCACAAAAAGGTAAACAGGAAAAAGAAATAAAGAGGGATGTTAAAATGTCAAACTGTTTACATTCTAAAATGGGAAGATGATATGTATAACTCACAAGAACTTTCTCAGTATTAGGGCAGATGGTAGGAATACATTTAGACAGAGGACACAGGTGGGAATTGATTATGAAGGGATATCTGTAAACCATTCATTTTTTGTTTATAATTTTTTTGTGTGTTGATTGGGGTTGGGTGGCATTTCTGGGGTTGAGTAGTGGGTGAGGGTCTTGTGTCTGAGGTTGGATTTGGACTCAGGTCCTCCTGGGTCCAGGGTGGGAGCTTTGTTCACTGTGTCAGCTAGCAGCCTCATGATGACATCTTTAGGGTACAATTGAGGGGTGAGAGGATTGCACTGAGGGAGGGGGAAGGAGAGAGGTGGAATGGGGTAAAATCCCACATAAAAGAAACAGGAAAGGCCTTATGGAGTGAGGGGAGAGATGGGGGAGGAGCAGAGCAGTGAACGAGCCTTACACTCATCATAATTGGCTCAAATACCTTAATCTCATCAGAGTTGGCTCAAGGAGTGAACAACATACACACTCAATTGGGTGGGGTAATCTATCTAACCCTGTATGAGAGTAGGAGGGGAAGGTAATAAGGAGGGAGGGGTGAAAGAATGGAGGGCAGATTGGGGGAGGGGGTAGTCAGAAGTTAAACACCTTTGAGGAGGGATAGGGTGAAAGAAGATAGAAAATAGAGTAAATATCATAGGGGAGGTAAGAATAGGATGGAGGGAAACAGTTAAAAATAGTAATTGTGAAAAAAAATTTGAAGCAAAGGCAAGAGTAATGTAAGATGATGATGATGCTGAAGATTGATTAATGATGTTTGAATGAAGATGAGAATTCATTGAGGTGGTTTGATTGATGATGGTGAGCATTTATTGGTGATGATTGATGATGATAAAATATATGATACTTACTTTGCTGGGCTATTGTGAAGAAAATTCTTTGTCAGGTATAAGATACTATATCAATGTTATCTATTACTGTTGTTGCAATAATAAACCTCATGGGTTTATTGTAAGGAAGTTTCTCTTTAAAGTACTATTTAAATGTAGTTAACTATTTAAAAAAAAAGGGATGAGCAGAATGCTATCAGAAAAACCTGGAAAGGCCTGCATGAACTGATGCAATGTGAAATGTATTTTATACAAAATAACAGCAATACTGCAAGATGATCTGCTGTGAATGACTTGGATATTTTCAGCAATGTAATGATCTAAGATACCTCTGGAGGTCTTATGAAAAATTCATTCTATCTACAGAGAGAGAACTGATGGTGTCTGAATACAGATTGAAGCATAATTTGTTGTTAGTTCCTTTACCTGAAGTTTTGTTTTTGTCTGTGTTCTTTCACAACCTGGCTAATGTGGAAATTTTTACATGACTGCTCATGTATAGCTTATATTGAATTACTTGAGTTCTTGCAGGGTTGGAAGGAGGGAGGAATAGAATTTGGCAACAATTTTTTAAAAAATAATGTCAAAATTTTATTTAGATGTAATTTGGGAAAAATAAAATTCTAAATAAAAAGATTTTAAAAACCAAATAGCTAGAAGTTTAATGTTCTAACATTCATTTTTCAATTGTTAAGGGCTAAAATTCTAGCTAGTCTAAAATATCTAATGAGTGGTCACCAATAAATTATAAGCTTTAGCAAGAGTTAGACTTTTAAGCATTTATTAAGGAGAATAAGAATTTGCTAAAGAGAGAAGGAAAGGCCTAGATTCCTATCTATTAAAGGGAGAGCACATTTTTAGCTCCCTTCTCCGCCCGAGTCCCCAGGAAAGAGCCCACGACAGAGTGCTAGTCTCTTCCTTCTTCCTCTCACTACCCAATGTCACTTCCTGATGCCAAAGAAAAGACTCCTGGTCTTGCTCTCAAAGACCTTCACTTCATGGGTGGAACTCTTCTACAGTAAGTCTGTAGCAGGTGGCGTCATTCCAATCGTTACACAATGATATATATTTCATATAATAAATATGAAAATTTACATATATATTTGCATTTAGAGAGAATTAAATGAAAGTAATTAATTACATGGTTGTTTGAGAAAGAGGACACTAGCAGTTTATGAATCATAGTCTCTTGTTCTGTGGAAAGATATGTACTGTCATCTTTTTTCCCTTAAAAAAAAAACAGAGCTGGGGACAGCTAGGTGGCATAGTGAATAAAGCACCAGCCCTGGATTCAGGAGGACCTGAGTTCAAATCCAGCCTCAGACACTTGACACTTACTAGCTGTGTGACCCTGGACAAGTCACTTAACCCTTATTGCCCCACCAAAAAAAGAGAAAGAGAGAGGGGGGGGGGAGAAGAAGAAGAAGAAGAAGAAGAAGAAGAAGCTGTCAGGTGGCAACTTGGTTGCATAGTGGATAGAGCACCAGCCCTGGATTCAGTAGGACCCGAGTTCAAATTTGGCCTCAGACACTTGACACTTACTAGCTGTGTGACCCTGGGCAAGTCACTGAACCCTCATTGCCCCACCAAAAAAAAAAAAAAAAAGAATTATTGGAATACCTGAATACCATGATCAAAAAAAGTCTAGACACCATATTCCAGGAAATTATCAAGGAGAACTGCCCTGAGACTGTAGAATCAGAGGACTCACCAAAAAAAAAACCAAAAAAAACAAAAACAAAAACAAAAAGCCAGAATTGATTCCCAAAGATAAGCAAAGGAAAATATAAAATGTACACAGTAGGATCAGAACTTTTCATTAGCAAATCTTCAAAATATCTTCTTAGGACAAATTCCTATCTGAAATGAAATAGGGAAACCAGAGTTCTATCAAACTTAACTTCCAGCATGAGGATAATCTGGGGTGTTCTGTGATGTCTTCTAGAAATCAGCTAAACCCAACCACTTGTTCTCTGTTGTGTCTTTGAACTAAGTACTTGCACAGGGAGATTTCACTTTACTCATTGTATCAACCAGAGGACTAATTTTCTATTGGGGAATGAAAATGTTAAGATGACAGAGCAGAAAGTTTAATGATGTATTATTCATTTTAAAATAGTTATTATCATCAAAGAGGGGGGAAAAGAGAATGATTAAAGAAAAAACACATGCCTGAACATCATGTTAATAGATGTGTCACAAGTAAGGAAGGGATCACGACTGGACTTTTGATTTTATTGGTATGGAGAGTGAAGAACTTCCTCTATAAAGGTATCTGAGTACTTTCTCTTCAATTAATAGAGTTGCCAAGAGAATTGGAATATTAAGTGACTTGCCTAGGATCATAAAACCAGTATATATGTCAGAGGCGAGACTTGAACTCAGATTTTCCCTGGTTCTGACACCAGCATTATATCCATTTCTGTGCCTGCTTGAACATTGTATCTAATTTCTGGTGAATGGAAATGATTATTTGCTGGGGTTAGATTGGGATCTTAGGAATAGATATTCTTGAACATGGAACCTATTAATGATAGAGAAATGTCATTTGTGATATCAGAATAATCTGTCTCATTGATTATAAGTGATATAATACATATGGGTATTTCATTTTACTTTATTCAAGTGAATATGTACAACATGAGGAGTTTGGGGTTTAGGCGAGAATGTAGAGAAGCATCAATGGCTAAGGGATTCAGAAGCCCCCAACCACTCAAACTTACCTACACCAAGTTTCTATTTAGTTATCTATGTCCAGAGAAAGAAACCTAAAAGTAGAACTCTGGATCAGTGTCCAGTCTCAGGCTTTCATAAACATCATATATGCTCACTGACATGAGAGAGCAGTACTATAATTGTCTTCATGGGAGAAGAATCCTCCTTCCTCCAACTCCCATCAAATTAAATTCATAAGAGAGGCTTTTAGATAACCCACATGCTCTATGGCAAGAAGGATAGGAAGAGAAACTGCTCAAGGACAATCACTTTTTTAAAAAGGTATAGTTGATTAGATTTTTATTCCTGGATCAAATCTCTTTGATACTACACCATTAGAGTGCTGGGAGAAACATATTAGATTCTACATATGTTTTATTAGCAAAAGGCTCTTGGCTGCAGTACAGAGCAGCAGCTGAAGCCCTTAGGTCCTGGCTCAGCAGGCTATTGGCACAGCAGGCCAGTTGTGAGATACTGCCCCCCCCCATCTCTGGCTGAGAGGGAAAACTGCCAGCTAGAGGACCAACTACAGAACAGGTGCAACCAAGCCAAGCCATCTCAGCACAAGGAGCAAGCACGGAGCAGCGTGGAATTTGCAAGCTACAGAGTCCTCAAAGCAGAAAGTCAGTGACCTGGTTCCTATCCCACAGCACAAGAAGCTTGAAACAGTGGCTCCAGTGCCCCAGGAACAGACCTCAAGTTTAAAAGTAAAAAAAAAAAAAAACAATTGGCTAAAATGTGAATAAGAAATGGAAAAGGACCCTTACCATAGAGAGCTTCTATGATGACAGAGAAGACCAAAACACAAACTCAGACAAGGATAACACCATAAAAATGCCTACATGTTAAGCCTCAAAGGGGAAGTTGAATTGGTCTTAATACCAAAAAGCCTTTGGAGGAGCTCAAAAGTATACTAAAAATCAAATAAGAGAGGAAGAAGAAAAAGTTGGAAAAGAAGTGAGAGTTACAAACAAACTCATGAAAAAAGAGTCAACAGCTTGGAAAAGTAAGCACAAAAACTGACTGACAAAAACAATGCCTTAAAAAATACAATTGGCCAAATTGGGTGGGGCAGGGTGGGGGGAGTAATCCACTGAAGAAATCAACTCCTTAAAAGTAGAATTGACCAAATGGAAAAGGAGGTGCAAAACCTTTCTGAAGAAAAAAATATGCCTTAAAAATTAGAATTAGACAGGTGGAAGCTAATGAATCTATGCAACACCAGGACTAAGTCAAATAGAATCAAAAGAATGAAAAAATAGAAGAAAATGTGAAATACCTCATCAGAAAGACAACTGAACTGTAAAATAGGTTGAGGAGAAATAATTTAAGAATTATCGGGGGGAGCTAGGTGGCATAGTGGATAAACACCAACCCTGGATTCAGGAGGACCTGAGTTCAAATGTGGCCTCAGATGCTTGATACTTACTAGCTGTGTGACCCTGGGCAAGTCACTTAACCCTCATTGCTCCACCAAAAAAAAAAAAAAGAATTATTGGACTACCTGAATACCATGATCAAAAAAAGTCTAGACACCATATTCCAGGAAATTATCAAGGAGAACTGCCCTGAGACTGTAGAATCAGAGGATAAAATAGTCATTAAAAGAATCCACCAATCACCTCCTGAAAGAGAGCCCAAAATGAAAACTCCAAGGAATATTGTAGCCAAATTCCAGAATTATCATGTGAAGGAGAAAATATCATAAGCAGCCAGAAAGAAACAATCTAAATATCATGGTGCCACAGTCAGGATCACACAGGACCTGGCAACTTCAGCATTAAAGGATTGGAGAGCTTGGAATATGATATACCAGAAGGCAAAGGAGCTTGAATTACAACCAAGAATCAACTACCCAGCAAAAATGAGCATTATCTTTCTGGGGAAAAGATTGACATTCAGTGAAATAGGGGACTTCCCTGATGAAAAGACCAGAATTGAACAGAAAAATTGATCTTCAAATACAAGACTCAAGAGAAATATAAAAAGGAAAACAAAATGTAAGCTTCTTGAAGGTAGCACAGATTCTGCTTTTTTGTATCTCTAGCTCTTAACATGCAGCTTTACATATAGTAGGCACTTACTCAATGTCCATTAATTAATTTATTAATTATGGATCGAGTAAGCAAATAAGTTTTTTGTTTTTTTTTTAAAGATCTTGGTGTTTTTTCTACAAAAATGTCCTACAGATATCAAACCAGGAGGTTCACCCAAAGTGGAGGAAAGATGTTGAATATAGACTTAATAAGAGGCTATGAGTCTACTGTCCAAGTAACCACATACTGAAATAAAGATAGGTATACCCAAGGAGGAGGAATATAGAAATAGAGACAGCTAGAGTAATGAATTAATCTTCATGAATGTAATTCCAAACAACAAAATCAACCTCTATGGTTAGCTTCATCTGATTACCTTAAAATATATCCATTCATAGGAGGCGATTGTTGCTGTTGTTGTAGGTGTTGAAACATTTCAGTTGTGTTAGAATGTGAATTAATTTGAAGTGTTCTTGGCAAAGACATTGGAGTCTTTTGCCATTTTCTTCCCCAGCTCATTTTACAGATGAGGAACTGAGGCAACCAGGGTTAGTAACTTTCCCAGGGCTACACAGCATCTGAGGCCAGATTTAAATTTAGGAATATGTGTCATCCTGATTGCCAGTCAGAAGGTTCACCATTAAGTGATAACATTTCTTCTGAGTGAGAACCAATAAAAATGCCAAAATGAAAAACTGCCTCAGTCTGGCGCAAATTCCTTCTCTTTCTCTTTTGGTGGTAATTGAATGACAGAAAAGGTGATAGAAGGTGCTGATCCATAGTTTTAAGACTATTTATTAATACTAACTGCAAACCACCTGCAAACCAGCAGCTCCCTGTGCAGATAAACAGTCTGGGCAGCATATCAGGGACCCTCGCCAGGCACCCCAAAGCTAACACAGACCACCAGAGAGATTTTGACCCCACTGCTGACCAGTAATGAAGCCCTTCCCAAGACTGGTCAACAGTAGGTTCCCTCTCCTGCGACTTCCCAGCAGAGAGACTGTTTCCAGGGCAAACCAACAGCAGGGGACTCCAACCCTCAGCAGATTGCAACAAAATTACCCTTCCAGAACCTGCTAAAATCATGACTGGTTACAAAATTAATCCTTCAGGACTAGCCACCAAAAATACTTTGTTAACTTTAGCAACCCTGCAAAAGCAATCAGCTTAGCCCTGAAGTCCAGTGAAAATCACCAGTAGGATACAGAGCCACAGAACAAAAACTTGGGACAGTTTAGGAATACAACCCAACTTGAATGAAAAGGCACAGAAAAAGGCACAAAAATGAGCAACAAAACAACAACAATAACAAAAAACTTGACTATTGACAGTCAATAAGGTGATAGGGAAAATCAAAGCATAAACATAGAGGATAATAGTAACAAAATGGCTACAGGTGAAGCTTCAAAGAAAAATTCAAATTGGTCTCAGGCCCCAAAAAAAATTTCTGGAAGAACTTAAAAAGGACTTTACAAAGCACATTAGAGAAGTAGAAGAAAATGTTTAGAAAGAAGTAAAAGTAATGCAAGAGAACCATGAAAAAGAAATTTTAAAATTTACTGAGGAAAATAACTTCCTAAAAAAACAGATTTAGCCAAATGGAAAAGGAAGTATAAAGGGTCACTGAAAAAAATAATTCTTTAAAAATAAGAATTGAACAAAAGCAATCCAATAACTCTATGAGACACCAAGATACAATAAAAGAAAAGAAAAAATGAAAGAAAATGAAAAATAGCATGCTTCAGTGTGTGTTCAATAAATACCAGTTCTTTCTTTGGAGGTGGATAGTAATTGCCTTGAATCATTGTATTGCTGAGAATTGTCATTCGCAGTTCTTCTTCAAACAATATTGTTGTCACTGTGCACAATGCTCACTTCACTATACATCGGTTTATATAAAACTTTCCAGGCCTTTCTGAAATCATCCTGTTTGTCATTTCTTTCTTTTCTTTTCTTTTCTTTTTTTTTTTTTTTGCGGGGCAATGGGGGTTAAGTGAATTGCCCAGGGTCACACAGCCAGTAAGTGTCTGAGGCTGGATCTGAACTCAGGAACTCCTGAATCCAGGGCTGGTGCTTTATCCACCGCGCCACCTAGCCGCCCCCCTGTTTGTCATTTCTTATAGCAAAATAATATTCCATTATAAAATATACCACAGCTTGTTTAGCCATTCCCCAATTGATGGGCATTCCTTTTATTTCCAATTCTTAGTCACTACAAAAAGAACTGCTATAAATATTTTTTGCAAATAGGTCTTTTTCTCTTTGGGGGGATGTCTTTGGGATATAAACCTAGCAGTGGTATTACTGGATCAAAGTATAGGCACAGTTCTATTGCCAAATACAAAGAATTTAAACAAGAAAGTAATGAGTAATGAAGTAATGAATAGCTTGTTAAGTAGATAGCATCTGAGAATGAGATTTGGATTTCTGGACAGCTAAAACTATTAGAATGCTAGGCTTCTGGTAATTGCTGGAATATATTTAGCAAGGGCAACTTAGAATGTATTTGCCTTCAATTAAAAAATAATAATCAAATGGGCTTTTAAATGAAAAGGGGAGTTAAGGAGGGGAAAATAGCCTACATAATATCTACCAGCCTAGAACATGTACAATATAGGAAAAAGAAAAACAGTAAAGAAACCCATAGATTCATGGTGGGGAGGAGAAGAACATGAAATGAACCATCTATAAAATCCATGGCCCCTGAATATAGAAATACATCCTAAAAATATAGAAGAGCAAGGGAAGATGATATTCTGTATCCCATTCTCCACAACAAGGAGAAAGCACTTTCTGTGGTGAAATTGAGGGAAATCTTGAGAGAAAATGACAACTCTTTCTTAGAATCTTCAAAAGAAAAGGGGAGGCAGCTAGGTGGTGTAGTGGATAGAGCACCGGCCCTGGAGTCAAGAGTACCTGAGTTCAAATCTGGCCTCAGACACTTAACACTTACTAGCTGTGTGACCCTGGGCAAAGTCACTTAACCCCAATTGCCTCACTAAAAATTAAAAAAAAAATTAAAAAAGAAAAGAAAAAGAAAAGGGGAATGTATTCCCCTAAATTTTGAAGAATGTATTTGTGTGTAAATAACCGAAGCCATGTCCTGACATGAAACCTAGATTAGAAAAGAACATGTTTTTAAAATCCAAAACCAGGGTAAATTAGCAAAAGCATGAAGTGGTCCTATAAAAATTGTTTTAGATGTTAATTCTTAGAGTGAGCTGAAATTGTAAAGTATTGATAAAAAGAAAAGTTGGGGTTGTTTTGTTCATTTGTTTGTTTCTTGGAAGGCATATGGGGGAAATAGGATTGTCAAAAAAGGATGGCCAGGGTGGAGGGTGGGGGGAGAGGATAGATGTGTTGCTCAGAGTGGATGGGACGACAAGTATTGCCTAGAGAATGTGGAGCTGCTTAACTATTACATGGCCATTTTTCCCTTTCAAGGAAAGTGATCTTTGGAATAGAAAGAAGAAAGAAAAATGGCTTATAGATCATAACTAAGATAAGAAGTAAGAGATAGTAAGAGAACATCTAGCTGGTCTTTATATGTTCACATCAACAGGCCCTGATGAAATTAATCCCAGGAGAACTGAAGAAGTGGCAGATGTGATTCTCACCTGAAAAGTTAAGAAAATTAGGAGAGCTACTGGGGTATTGGATAAAGGCAATTGTCACCCAACTGGAGAGAGAGAGAGAAAGAGAGAGAGAGAGAGAGAGAGAGAGAGAGAGAGAGAGAGAGAGAGAGAGAGAGAGAGAGAAAATTAAATAGTCAAATAGGTCAGGGAGCTTGACTGAAATTCTTGACAAGATTTCAGAATATATTAATAAAAATACGGATAGCAAGTATCTAGAAAATCAAGCAGTGATCATGAACAGCCATCATTGCTTCATTAAGAACAAGCCATGCCAGGCTAAGTCCATGTCCTTGTTTAATGTCAACTCAGAAGGAGACTTCTAATGATATTTCCCAGAGATCTGTAAATATAAATAATTTATATAGTATTGAGATTAATTGTTCTTTAAATGTTTGGCAGAAATCATTTGTGAATCTATCTGGTCCTGGGTATTTTTTCTTAGGAAGTTTATTAATGGCTGGTTCAATTTCTTTTTCTAAAATTGGGTTATTTAATTTCTTCTTCTGTTAATATGATATGCTGACCAGACCATTGCAACTCAACATTTTTTAAACAAATGTTTATTTTTAATGTAATTGAGAAAAATTAAATAATGTATGGAAGCTTTAATGAGAAATGCAACGATGGAAATTAGTTACTCTATGCAATGATTTGTTGAATTGTCACACCAAGCAAAGTATATAAAAAGAGTCAAAAAACAAAACAAAACAAAACTGTGTTTGCTGTTGTCGTGGAAGACATCCTGCACAGAGTTAAAAAAAAAAAGAATTATCTATGTATGTCAAGGCTATTCAGGGCTCCTCTTCACGGATATGATTTTTTTTTAATTTTATAAGGTATTTTATTTTTCCATTACATGTAAAGATAGTTCTCAACTTTTGTTTATACAAGCTTTACAATTTCAGATTTTTCTCCCTCCCTCCCCTCCCTCCCCCCTCCCCTAGACAACAGGTAATCTGATATAGGTTATATCTATATATCTATGTATCTATATACATAGATATATAGATATAGATATATACACACACACATATATATATACATAATAACATTAATCCTATTTCTGCCTTAGTCCTGTTAGAAGAGAAAAAAATCAGAGCAATGATGAAAAACCTCAAAATAGAAAAAAACAACAGCACCAAAAACAAAAGAAATAGTATGGTTCATTCAGCATCTATACTCCGCAGTTCTTTTTTTTTTTTTCTTGGATTTGGAGATCCTCTTCTATCATGATTTCCCTGGAACTCTTCTGTACAATTGCATTGGTGAGAAGAATATAGTCCATCACAGTAGATCAACACTCAATGTTGATGATACTGTGTAAAATGTTCTTCTGGTTCTGCTCATCTCACTCATCATCAGCTCACGCAAGACCCTCCAGGTTTCTCTGAACTCCTCCTGCTTATCATTTCTTACAGTGCAATAGTATTCCATTGTATTCATATACCACAACTTGTCCAGCCATTCCCCAATTGATGGGCACCCCCTCAACTTCCAATTCCTTGCTACCACATAAAGATCAGCTATAAATATTTTTGTACATGTGGGTCCCTTTCCTCCTTCCATGATTTCTTTGGGAAAAAGACCTAAAAGTGGTATTGCTGGGTCAAAGGGTATGCACAGCTTTATCGCCCTTTGGGCATAATTCCAAATTGCTCTCCAGAATGGTTGTATCAGTTCACAGCTCCACCAACAATGAATTAGTGTTCCAATTTTCCCACAGCTTCTCCAACATTTATTATTTTCCTTTTTTGTCATTTTAGCCAATCTGATAGGTGTCAGGTGGTACCTCAGAGTTGTTTTAATTTTCATCTCTCTAATCATTAGAGATTTAGAGCATTTTTTCATATGGGAATAGATAGCTTAGGTTTCTTCATCAGAAAACTGCCTGTTCATATCCTTTGACCATTTCTCAATTGGGGAATGACTTCGATTATTCTTTTTTTTTTTTTTTTTTTGCGGGGCAATGGGGGTTAAGTGACTTGCCCAGGGTCACACAGCTAGTACTCCTGAACCCAGGTACTCCTGAATCCAGGGCCAGTGCTCCATCCACTGCACCACCTAGCTGCCCCATGACTTGGATTCTTATAAATTTGATTTAGTTCCCTATATATTTTAGAGATGAGGCCTTTATCAGAAGTACTGGTCACAAAAATTGTTTCCCAGCTTTCTGCCTCCCTTCTAATTTTGGATGCATTGCTTCTATTTGTACAAAAATTTTTTAATTTAATATAATCAAAATCATCCATTTTGTATTTTATAATATACTCTATCTCTTGTTTGGTCATAAACTGTTTTCCTTTTCAAAGACACAGATATGATTTTTAATTGCATAATATCCTAGAATACTAGAAAACCTTTTCAATGGAAACCATGGAAATTCAAAAGCTATAGGTCTAACTACACATGTTGGAAAAACAATACAGATGAAAAACACTATGATGTAGCTCAATAGTCTATCAGTTAAATATGATCTATTAAGACATATATCTTGGACAGACATCCTTGGAAATAGGCTAATAAACTGTGGTCTAAATGCAAGTAGAAGGTGAAAAGTATAGGTCAAATAATGTACTGTTTTCAGTTATCATAAAACATTAGTGACTATAATAGCCCATCCTAAATGCCAGAATCTTCCTAATGGTGCTATTCGGCTACAAAATATGAGACTATGATTTTATAATTATCAAAATTATTAGTAACCCTAAGGAAAATGGAAATCTATATAATGGACTTTAGGGAGGCTGTAGAATGTAAACCAATGATGACTTGTATATCAGAAGTTATATTCCAAGGACATGTATGACTTCCAAAAGAAATTGCTTGTTCATGCCAGAAGAATGACAGATAATAGATGAACAGCCTGAATGCCATGTTCTTGTCACAGAGATATCAAAATTCCAGAGGACAGTGACTGAAATGTGGGGTGATCTTTCTCTATAGAAGATATGTGGCACAAGAACTACAGTGGATAAGAAGACATGGAAAAAGTGTGATCTTCACTTGAAAAGAAGTGCCCTAACTGATGAAATTAAGTATCTATCTTATTAAGTGTCTTGATAGCTGAATAGCCTCTAATTACTTGTCAATGCTGCCAACCAACACAAATCTTCATCTTTATTCCTTTCCATGCTATTACCAGATTTTAGGTTTTACATAAAATAGGGTCACAGTGGAGTTAAGAAAAACTAGAGTAATAAATTGGCAGTGCCCTAGAAAATAATGTACAAAGGAAACAATATGACAAGAGAATGATGTAAAAAAGATAACAAAGATGCCCCTCTAGTCACTGCAGAGATAATTATCTTTTCTCCTCTCCAGAACAGCAGGTTCCCGGGAGGCCACTTCTATATGGGAAGTCTCTTTCTTTTAGTGAAAATGGAGGGAAAAAAATTCCCACATTCATGACTTAGAGACATTTTTGGAAAGAATTTGACTTATACTATGTTCATGTTTCAATTTTGTCACTTTCAATTACTGTTGATTATGAGTCATGACAGAAAATTAGAGGTTCCTCTGAAAGCTCTGATATATTTCCCATCTTTTTTTCCTGTGTTTGTTTCTCCTCTGCCCAGATTTTAGCAATAAGCCAACTCAGCAGGAAACGTGTGTCACTATTTTATATACAGTGCTTAACACAATGCTGGTGCTAAATTAACTATAATAAATGTTCTCTATCAGTGTATAGGATACACATGAAACATATAACTTACCAACACATTGCCACCATGGTCTATTGTTTTCCTCTCAGCAACCTCAAATCATCTCCCTGCTTCTTTCTTTCTGTCTCTTTGATCTTAAAGTCACTTTCCTTGTCATTTCTCTTTTGACTTTTGATTAAAATTCTTGCTTACCTCAGGGCCCTTAAATATTCTACCCCTGTGAGTGTGAGATAGAGAGATATATGGCTGTTCTGAGTGCCAGAAAATGCACAGTGGTTGAAATCCCAACATCATACCAGGGTCCCCCAGGTCCAGGCTAAGTCATGATAAATACCTTTCCAGAGACAGTCTACAATAATGAGTTTCTGTTCTACAACTTACCTGAGGGGATTATTAATATAGTGTAAAGGAACCTAATGCATAGAAGGTAGCAATTTACTCCCAAGTATCTTCAGACTTGATCACCTTGTGGAATCTGGTAATCTATGCAAGATGGATGACTTAGTTTCTTTAAGTGTACCTTTACTGGAAGTGTGGTTCAGAGGAAAGAGTAATGGACCAGAAGATGCAAGCCTCATGAATATTATGGGTCTCAGTTTCCTTGATTTTTCTTTCCTTTTGGGGGGGGGTTAATGAGGGTTAAGTGACTTGCCCAGGTTCATACTGCTAGTAAGTGTCAAGTGTCTGAGGCCAGATTTGAACTCAGGTCCTCCTGAATCCAGGGCTGGTGCTTTATCCACTGTGCCACCTAGCTGCCCTCAAGGTTTCCTTGATTTTAAATAAGAGAATTAGACCAAATGAGTTCTAATTTGTCCTCTGTTTCTAAATCAGTAATTCTTTGGGCCTGGGACCAGATCTCAAGATTCAACTATCCTTATTAGACAGAACAAAGAATTAGTCTTCTCTCCACAGTATTTATTATAATAATCTTCTGCCCTTTAAATCTGTCCTAAATGTTGAAATCTTGAACTTTGTTTGTATACTAAGTTATAATATATGTATACACAATGTAAAAAACAAAACAAAACACTAAAATAGTATTACAGATTGCAACTCCCTCCTTCAATAGAGAAAACTAGTCATTTGTGGATTACATTAGTTTAGCATCCAAAATATAAAATTCATTTAAAAGGAAAAGCATGCTGTTTGGGGTTTTTTTAAGAAATATAATAAAACATCTAGTGATAAGAGACTGAACAATGAGTTGGAACTTTCTACATGACTTTATGAATGAGATGGGAAGTCTTGAAGCATTACCCAGAAATACTGGATAGAACGAAAGTCATCTCTGCCATGCAGAATCTAGCCTATAGTGACTCTGTGAATCAATAATTCCACAGAAAAACAAACATAGACTTTCACAATTTGGAGATTATCTTTCACTAATCCAAAATTGATGTCCACCTATATGATTTGATTTCAGAGTTTTTTCTGAAAAATTATTATTTCCTATCCTCTATATACCTCTGACTTTCTTGCTGATGTCTAAAATATCTTCTTCTATTAAAAACTTCATTCTAAAATTTTGCTAGGAAATAATGTCAAATTTACCTAACTTCCAGACTTTTTTCACTTTTTCAAATATCTGGATTATTTTTGTTCATCTCCTGTCTTCTGAGACTTTTTTCTTTTAACATGAATTCTCATAGATTACTGAGAGTAGTTCTATAATCACATCTGAGTTTTTAAATTGCATGGAATATCATTTGACTAAGGCTTGGTTAAGACATAAATTTATTTTAACTAGATAGATGCTCTTTTTACTATTATATATATATATATATACACATATATGGAATCCTTCTTTTCTCCTTTCTCATTTGAAGATCATTTTTATTTGCAAAGTTAAGAACAAAATGGTTAATGTTTAAAGAATCTGTAATCTTGTAATTGTAGCTACTCCCTTCATCAATAATCTTTCTAAGTAGATGTTCATGCAATATTATGGCTAAAATCCATCATTTTGTGGCTAAACCCTTAGGAGATTCTCCCCACAACTAGGCTCATTTTTGAATGACAGATAAATGATTCATTGCAGGAATGAAATCCAAAATCTTTTCAGCTTGGTAGGATGAGTCAGAGTTTTTATTAAACTAAAATAATCTTTGAGAATACAGGGTAACCAAAACATCTTGAAAGACATCAAAGTAGAACTTACAAATGAAAGAAAAACATGAGTTGAAATTTATAGAATCAAATAGTTGGAACAGAAATTGTCAATCACTAAGCCTAGGAAGTATCTCAACAAGATACCTTCCATAATAATGCTTCTCAAAGTGTGGCCTGGGGACCTGATGGTCCATGAGACCTTTTCAGGGGGTCCATGAAATTAAAATTATTTCATAATAATGCAGAGATATTTTAATTTTTAATAAAATAAATATCAATATATATGACCCTGAAAAATAGCTTTTTGAAGTCCTCAATAATTTTAAGCATGTAAAAAGCATCCTGAAAACTTTGAGAACTATAGCTCTATAACATGAGTGTCAAATTCTCGTCAAACTTCCCCTTACAGCTTCCAGTGATCAGTGTTCACTAATTTAAGAGCAGCCAGTTCAACTTTTATAGGTCTCTAATTGTTAAAAATAGCTTTATTACCTATTATTATTATTATTACCACCAAGAACATTATCATTAATTAGGATAGGGAGTACATGTGAGGAACTATAAGTACATGTGAACAACTTTACAGGAGTATAAAGTCTTAAAGAAAGGGCACTGAGTTTAAGTGACTTGCCCAGGGGTCACCCTACCAGTGGGGGTCAGAAGTGGAACTTGAATGCAAATCTTTCTGACTCTGACCAACACTTTATCCACAATGCCCTGCTTCCTCTTAGAATATATTCCTTACATTGAACCTAAATCTCTTGGCAGCTTCCTATCCACAGCTATTAGTTCTGCCTCTGCAGCCAAAGAGAAGAGCTCTATTTTCTCTCTGTCCTCTGTTAATGCTTAACCATCTGCTCCAAGCAGTGGGTCTAGCTCTCTCTTATTCATTCTTGCTCTAAATACAGCTAGCATGTTTTGTTCATTTTCAGCTTTCTTGAAAACAAGTTTTGGTAGGATGAATTGAAAATAGAACATAAAAGCAGTGGCTACTTTAAGAGGTAGAAAAAGAGAACAGAAAATGTATGAAGGAGACAAATAGAGAAAACAAAACACAAGTTTTACAACTTTGTGGAGTGCTCCTCCTTGTTATAAGAATGTCATATAAAAGGCATAAGGATGGTGTTTGACCATTCATGATCTTTAACACAGATCTCATTTGGCACAAAGCATCATGATATTGAGCAGTTTGGTGATAGCAGAAGTTGTATATCAATTTCTCCTCATGACCCACTTGTTCATCAAGCATAACCAATGTTTTTCAACAGACCATTGCTATTTCAAAATGCTTTCCTCAGCATAAATATGTAGAACACAAAATACTGATTAAGAAATGCTGGCAAGCTCCAGATTTTAAGATGTTTATGAAATTTATCTGCTGGAAAAAAATATTGTAGTTGAAGGCTACAGCTGCAAATTGACAATCAGTCCTGATAATACATTGTGGTAAGGGTTTCTAACTGGGTATTGATCTTTCTAGGCACAGCTACAAATCCACATATAACAATAACCAACAGCAGCATCTTCGTAAATGAATGGTAGGATTGTAAAGTATGCATCCATGCCCACATTCAATAAAATATCATTAACTAGGTCTTGAATTAATTTATTATGCCTGTATTATGTGTGAATAAAGGGTTTTCCAGGCAAATTCATATTATAAATAAGAGGACAAGAGTTGTATTTAACCCACTCAAGAAAACACATTTTAGCTAAATAGCAGACATATAGCTAGCACAATAGCTTTTTTTAGATGCTGCTAATTTCATATGAGTCATATAGTTAGCAAAGAAGCACCCCCTTCCTTCCAACTTGGAAACAGCTTTAGCAGTTGAAATAATATAATTTTAAATATTCTTTAATTCAAATTTTTATGAATAAAGAGTAGTCTTTTCCCTAATTGGGATGATGATAATGATTTCTTCGTAACTCTCTGCAGTCTGGATTCAGGCCGTATCATAAAACTTACACTGCCCATCCCAAAATTACCAATCATCTCTTAATTACCAAATCTAATGGCCAGTTTTCAATCTACATTTTTCTTATTTCCTATACAGTCTTTGATACTACTATCCCCCCCCCATATATTCTCTTTCTCTACTTTTTAATTATACTATTCTCTGAAAGTTCTCTTGTCTGCCTGAAAACTCCTTCTTAGGCTCCTTTGTGGGGTCATTAAATACTTCACACCTGTTAACCTTGGGTGTCCATCAAGGCTCTGAGCTGTGGTGAGGATCACCTTCTCACTAGACTATTTTACTATATCATCAGCTCCCCTGGATTCAATTATCATTTATCTGCTGATGAGTCTCAGATTTATATACCCAACCCTAACTTCTCTCTCAATTTCCAGTTGAGAATTCCATCTCCACATTCCTATTGGACATTTTAAAATTGATGGCACAGGGGGTGGCTAGGTGGCGCAGTGGATAAAGCACTGGCCCTGGATTCCTGAGTACCTGAGTTCAAATCCAATCTCAGACACTTGACACTTACTAGCTGTGTGACCCTGGGCAAGTCACTTAACCCCTATTGCCCTGCAACAAACAAACAAAAAATCGATGGCACAAAGACATCTTAAACTTTGTTATCTTTTTCCCCAAAATCTTTCCCTCTTCTTATTTATTTTATTACTGTCAAGGGCACCATCACCCCCTGAGCTACCCAGCCTCCCTGCCTAGGCGTCATCCTCAACTCCTCACTCTCACCCTCCACAAATAATCAGTGGTCAATTCCTGTCAATTCCACCTTTGCAACATCTCTTATAGATAAGCCCTTTTCTCTGCAGCTTCCACCCTAGTGCAGGGCATCATCACCTCACACTTGTACTATTTAATTAGCCTGGTGATTCATCTTTGTGCTTCAGTCTTCTTCCCCTTCCAATCTATCCTTCACTCAGCTGTCAAAATGATCTTCCTAATGCACAGGTCTGACTATGACATTCTCCTATTCAATTAACTCCAGTGGTTCTGTTACCTATAAATATGAAATATAAAATTGTCTGTTTGGCTTTTAAAGCCCTTCATAACATGGCCCCTTCGTTCTAGTGTACTTACACCTTACTCTCATCCACAAACTATGTGGTTGACTGGCATTACCCCTTTGTTTGCACAAGTCACTTTATTTGTCCACAATCACAGAGCTAGGTCATCCAATCAGTGACTATCAAAACTGCAGTTCAAACCCAGGTCTTCTGCCATAGAGGAAAGAGTATGTAGTCATATTACTGCTACCAGATGAATCTTCCTTGTATATTGATCTGATTATCTTACTATTTGATTTAAAAAAAATGTTAGTAGTTCTCTATTACCTACCAAATAAAGCCAAAATACCTTACTAGGACATTTGAGGGCCTCTACAATTAGTCATCAACCCATTTCTTTTCCAGTTTTATCTTATAATACTCCCTTCCACACATTCAGAGACAGAACAATGGATCTGAAGCCACAGAATTTGAGTTTAGTTGTGTCCTACTCTTTGTGACTCTATATGGATTTGTCTTGTCAGAGATACTGGAATGGTTTGCCATTTCCTTCTCCAGCTCATTTTAAAGATGAGGAATCTGAGGCAACCAAGGTTAAGTGAATTGCCTAGGGTCTCACAGGTAATAAATGTCTTAGGCTGCACTTGAGCTTGGGTCTTACTCTCTCCAGGCCCTATGTTCTATCCACCACTCCACCTAGTTGACCTGGTCTGCCTGTGGCAGATCCCTAATAGGTATTTTCTTATTTGTGGTAAAAAAATTACTACTATTTGTCAATTGACAAGTCCTCCCTCTGTTACTTATTTTTGTGGGGGCCAAAATTTAATATACGGAGCATTATTTGGGTGACTCCCCGAAATAGTGGCGTCCCAGAAATAACAAGGGACCTTTAGGTTCAAAGCTCCTTCCCCTCTGAACTGCCCTTTTAGATATTTCTCCCAGGCCAATAAGAAAGGAGCCTTACAGCTTCTTTTCCACAAAAGGATCAGATCTTATTACTTGGGAACTAATTAAACAACAAAGGTAAAATTAATAAAAATCAAAGATAAGGAAATAGGAAAAAGAAATACAGATAAATTATCTTAACTCACCACACCTGGAAAGTCTGCTAGCTTTCTCCCATCACCGAAAAAAACAAGGAGCTAGCAGGCGAGCATGAGAGCCTTCTAGAAGAGGCTCTCCTCCCCTCAGAGAGCATTCAATCTCCCCTCCCCAAAAGGGGAGGTCCTTGTCCTCGATTCAGGAAGACCTGAGTTCAAATCCAGCCTCAGACACTTAACACTTACTAGCTGTGTGACCCTGGGCAAGTCACTTAACCCCAATTGCCTCACCAAAAAATAAATTAATTAATTAATTTAAAAAAAAAACTGCCTATGAAGAGTTCTCCTTCTGACCTCAGTAGCATATGTAACTTCAGCATGGGCCAGGTGTAGCCCCTCCCAAATGAGTCAGCTAAATGCCAATAATTTTTAACCACAAATAATCTTTACCTCATTAGCTATGTGATAGCGACAGAGTGGCAACTTATCTGAGGTTCAGCTATAAAATGGGGATATTGGGGGCAGCTAGGTGGCACAGTGGATAAAGCACTGGTCCTGATTCAGGAGGACCTGAGTTCAAATCTGGCCACAGACACTTGACACTTACTCGCTGTGTGACCCTGGGCAAGCCACTTAACCCTCATTGCCCTGCAAACAAACAAACAAAAACAACAACAAAATAAAATGGGGATATTAACTGTCACATTACCTATCTTAGAGTTTCATGAAGAAATACTTTGTAAGCTGTTAGCTCTCTATTATTAATCTGAATTAGTTATGTTTTAGTATTATCTGTTTGTATGTACAGAAATAAAAACAGATAAACACAGACTAATACTGAAATTCAAAAGAACGGAGAGTGTTTGAACAAACCTTACTTTGAGGATTTCAGAATCTACATTTCTGGTTATCTTAATACTTCTTACATGATTAATCGATCAGATCAGACTATGACATTTTCATAAAACTGAAGAATTCAAAATCCAATAAAACCTAGTTAGCACAAATAACAGAGGAAATATATTATTAAATACATGGGGCTATTTCAGCTTCCCATAGCCTCTGATCATCTCACTTGGTCTTCCACATTAAAACTGCACTAAGACTTTTGGTACATGGTATTTATCCAATATGTTTAAAAAAAAAAAAAGCACTTTCCCCCAAGTTATTTACCTTAAAAGTGTAAAGTAGAAAAAACACATTCTTTGTATTCCACAGCTCCTAGCATAGATCCTTGTCTATAGTAGCAAGAAACATTAAGAAACATTTGTAGGGGCAGCTAGGTGGCACAGTGGATAGAGCACTGGCCCTGGAGTCAGGAGGACCTGAGTTCAAATCCAGCCTCAGACACTTAACACTTACTAGCTGTGTGACCCTGGGCAAGTCACTTAACCCCAATTGCCTCACCAAAAAAACAAACAAAAAAAGAAACATTTGCATATTAACATGATACAGTAATACAAATTCTGTTATTTCCTATTTATCCTGCATCTAGCTTATTTGTACATATTTGATTGTAAGTATTCTCCCCCATTAAACCGTGAACTCCAAGAGGGTAGGAATTTATTTTTGCTCTTCTTTTTATCCCCAGTAATTAGCATGGTCTCAGGCACATAGTGCTTAGTGACTGTTTCTCAACTGAGTGACATCAGAACACTACCTATGGGAAAGCACCCAGCTACAGGGGAATGTGTAGTCTTTTTATTTTTATTTTTTGCAGGGTTTTTTTTTGGAGGGGAAGCAGGGCAATGAGGGTTAAGTGACTTGCCTAGGGTCACACAGCTAGTAAGTGTTGAGAATCTGAGGCTGGATTTGAACTCACGTCCTCCTGAATCCAGGGCTGACGCTTTATCCACCATGCCACCTAGCTTCCCCCTGCACTTTTTTCTTCTTTTTTCTTTTTTTGTGGTCATTTTAAAGTCAGAGGACATGAGTTTTAGTCCTAGCAATGCCACTCTCTACCTGTGTGACCTTGCACAAACCACCTAACATCTTAGTGTCAGTTTTCTCATCTGTAAAATGAGTAGGTTGAACTATGTGACCTTTAAAGTCTCTTCAAGTACTATTTCAAAGATTCTGCTTGCTTTTGAAAATTCTTAGGCAGAAAGGAATTTTCCTCATCACAGCTAATCTTTATTAGGCATGATAACTTCACTATCAAGCAGATGTAGTTCAACCACAAATGATGAACAAAACTCCATTTGCAAAGAACAGTGGTAACTTGTTCAGAGGCATTTACTGCTTATGATTGTTTTTAATAATGGGTTTTTCTGCTAAAAGTAGAAGCCATTGCTCCATAGCTAGAAGCAGCTATGTGGTACATTGGATAGAATGCAGGGCCTGGATTCACGAAGTCAAGAAAGACCTAGAGTCAGAAAGATAGGAGTTTAAATAGACACTCAGTGGCTCTGTGATTGTGGGTAAGTCAATTAATCTCTATCTCCCTCAGTTTCCTCAACTATAAAATGGGATTATAATAGCATTTACATTCCAGGGTTGTGAAGATCAAGTGAGATAATATTTGTAAAGTGCTTGTAGGCACTTAACAATGTTAATTCCTTTCTTTCTATATCCTGTTCAGATAAATGACACTACTATTCCTGTGACATACAGTACTAGGGGATAATTTTAAGAGCCTTAGTGCCAGGCTCTACTGTAAAATCCTAATTCGCAATTGGGCAATTGTGAGGTTAAGGCAAAGGCAGGACTCAAGAAGGGTCTTGCCATGGCACACAAATAGCCACCTGGTAAAACATTTCTATAATACTTTAAAGCTAAACCCTGAAATGAATTCAGTATCCTACTTCCACGAGACAGCAAAAAGATTGCAAAATAACAAGAATAGTCATTTTTTAAAGTCACTCTCTTCAATTCGTATCACAGATAAGGAGATAATGCTTTTAAAGCAAGTTATATTAGACAGCTAAGTATTATTCTATATTAAAGACATGATGCTATAGAAAAAACATTGGATGTCTTCTATGTAAAGGACTGGTGACTTTATTGGCATCTCAGATGCCAAAGACTTACTGTCCTGTTAATGTTAAGGGAAATGGAAAGACCACAATGTACTATATTATGTAGCTCTGAGTTAAGAATATATTGATAGTAGGGGGCAGCTAGGTGGCGCAGTGTATAAAGCACCTGCCCTGGATTCAGGAGTTCCTGAGTTCAAATCGGGCCTCAGACACTTGACACTTACTAGCTGTGTGACCTTGGGCAAGTCACTTAACCCCCACTGCCCCGCAAAAAAAAAAAAAAAAGAATATATTGGTAGCATGCGTAAGGACACTATGTTCTCAGTGGGAACAAAATCTCCCAAAAGGCTGTGAATAGATCATGCATGAGTTTTTAACAGTAACAAAACTATCATAGTGTGGACTCTAATATTGTGCTTTTTATTCCCAGTTGAAGAACTCATATTGATGTCTTTGGAGGGCCTGAATGGAGAGGGAAGATCAGGGCTGGAAAAGTTAAAAAGACAAAGAAGGGGAGGGAGAAGGAGCCATGCTGGTGCTAGGGCTTCCTCATAAAAATAGAGACAGGAGTTTTCCCCACTCTAGTTCCCAAGAAGAAACTCTGAGGCTTTCTACAATTCTCCATTTTTTCCAAGCCAAGAGATATTGTGACTTTGACATTTCTGTGGTGAGAAGTAGTACCTTCAAGATGTTGAACTTTTAGCATTTGTTCAGTTGGCAAGTCTTCAATATCCTTTCCATTCCCTACCATGTCATGCCTTATTGAGGAGCCAACATAAATAAAGGAGAGTCACTGTCCTAGTGAAATCAAGTGTTAACTTACTTCTTTAACTGACCCACAAATGAGTAAAGATTTCTTTGTCCTTCTTTTCTTGTGTTTAAGATATGGGTTAAGGAAGAAAAATGGCACCCCCATCCTCCAGGACCTTAAGGCAAAGAGGTGGTATTCTTTAGAATTAAGTAGTGAAAGCATATGCTTTTTGAGTTAATTTCTTGTTACTTAGTTGCATTCCATTTAAGCAAATTTCCTTTTCAACGTCATATGCTTTTTTTTTTTTTGCCACAGTCACAGAAACAGTGGAAGTGGGGGCTTGTGATCTACAGATGGAAATAGGTGATAACCCCTGGAAGCAATGGTTCTGGGAGCGGGCAGAAGAAGGACCAGAAGTGTTGCACACCACACCACTTCTAAGGTCCCATGAAGGGCAGAGTTTTTGTTGTCTAGCTCACATTGTAAGGATTTTGAGTCATTATATTGTTTAAATTGAAATTAGACTTTGACAATGTTGAATATAATATTCCAATTGACAAATGTGGCCAGACCAACTTTTTTTTTTTTTTAAAGATTCTATTCTAAGTGTGGTAGTGGTGATATTAGGGAGAAGCGTTATGTCATCCCTGGAGGCAGGAAGCAGAGTCTGGAAATAACGTGAAGAAGAGAGGCATCAGAAACTGCAAGTATGCATATAAAAATCTAGGTTAGATTACTTTAAATGTCATAAAGTGACTGCTGCTCAACTATGAAGAAGAAAATGTACTGTCAGCATATTTAGATCCTAACAAAACACCTTTAAAATCAGTAAAAGTTTCTATGGTAAAACAAGTAAGTATCTACTCCTGTTTCTCAGAAATAGGTGCTTTGAGTAGGCAAATTACTCCCAGGGAAAGCATGGCCACAGACCCATCTCTGTTTTTATAGTCAAAATTAACAGAGAAGTAAAGTTGGTATTGATTTTATAACTACATGTAAATGGGCATGGGGGTGGTGAAGTATTGCCAGATCTTTTTTCCCTTCAACTAATGAGATTTTCAAGTAAGAAAAAAGGATCCATCTAATGTAGATTATAATAAAGTTGGAAATAATGTTTTCCTGTTCTTCCTAACTGTTTAGCTAATGTAGCTAACAGCAACCTATGAAATTCGTCCATAGCAAAAGGGTATAACTTTAAAACCATCATTTTATATGAAGTCAGCTAGCAAAAGGACTTCATTATAAATTATCTTTTGATCTAATGGTGTTAAAACAAAAATTGGTTTATGTTTAGGCTTTTAAATTATTTCCCCATTCTTTGTGGGGAAAAAAAAATATTTATAAGGAAATGATCTTCCTTTCCAAAAGAAATTAGTGTTGCCTTTTGAACTATTTGAAGTTATTTCAAGTATGAGAATGTGAAACAATTCTAAACCATGTCATTATCCAAATGTAATAACTAACACTCACCTGTGCACATCAAAGAAAACCTTTTTGTGGGATGCTAATTTAAATGATAGAAACTGAAAATCCTCCTGAAAACCTGGTTGTCATGACAACAAAATCCCATAAGAAATGATGCACATCTCCATTTGAAGGAAACTTCATGACATGATTTCTTAGAATCTTCAACCACCCACTGGAACCCCATTTTCAGATTTGCCTTTTATTTGCTTATTTAAAAAAAAAAAGAAATCCCCTGGATGTAGGTCTTCAATAAATATGCTAATCTGACCAGCTATTTGTGTTGCATAGTCTCTAGCTTGGAAACCACATTAATGGTCATCTCTTCTAATCAGCTTCTGACCAAGAATCCATTCAATGACAATCCTGACAAACCCTCTTCCCTACTTATTTTAATGACTGTATGTCTCAGTATTTAAGTAAGAATAAGTTATTGAATTGTTGGATCTGTTCATCTTTATAAAAGTTTAATAAAAAATTCAATTTATTCATTACAATCATAGATCTATAAGGGACCTTCGAGGCCAACATGTCCAATCTTCTCATTTCACATTTCATATTGGTCCAAAAGGCCCACAGGCTATGAAGTCAGAGTTGGGATTTGAACTCAGGTTCTCTGACTCCAAAACCAGTGTTCTGTCTATTGGGCCACACTGCTTCTGCAGATATGTACTTATTTCTGCCAACGATGAAAAAAATAAAAATTGGCCTGAAAATTTGTCAGAAGGGAGACTCCATAGAATTTCTGCATAGGGGTAAATAACAGAAACGTACTCCTTATATTTATTGTGGTATAGTGAACCAGTAGTGAACATAGATTCCAAAGTCCTAGGCTTTCACTCAACTAGGTCCCAATGTTTCTTCCTACTGTATGACTCTTGTGTCCTTCCTTTTGCTGCTTATGTTGGGGGCAGGGAGGGTAAGGAGGGAACTTAAGAACCATGAGGTTGAGGAAGCCGCATCAAAGTCAGGTAAGCTGCATCAGAAAACCACTGGTCTTAGGACAGTACTTGTCCCCACTCTATAGAAGTAAGGTATCCTTGATGTTGGGTTACCAGTGTTGGCTCCTTAGTCTTTGCTCTCTATGTTCTCTAAGAAAAGACTTGTTACAAAAGCAATGCAGCCAAAATAAGAAGTGAAGCAGAAAAGTGGGAAACAATTTTTACAGACAGTGTTTCAGATAATGACCTCATGTCTAAAATATATAGAGAATTAAATCAAATTTATAAGAATGCAAGTCATTCCCCAATTGAGAAAGGGTCAAAAGTTATGAACAGGCAGTTTTCAGATGAAGAAATCAAAGCTATCTATTGCCATGTGAAAAAATGCACTAAATCACTATTGATGAGAGAAATGCAAATTAAAACGACCCTGAGGTACCACCTCACACCTATCAGATTGGCTAATATGACAAAAAAGGAAGATAATAAATGATGAAGAGGCTATGGAAAAATTGGAAAACTAATGCTTCGTTGGTGGAGCTGTGAACTGATCCAATCATTCTGGAGAGCAATTTGGAAGTATGTCCAAGGGGCTATGGGACTTTGCATACCCTTTGACCCAGTGGTGCCACTGCTGGGTCTGTATCCCAAGGAGATCATAGGAAAGGGAAAAGGACGTACATGTACAAAAATATTTATAGCAGCTCTCTTTGTGGTGGCAAAGAATTGGAAATAAAGGGAATGTCCATCAATTGGGTAATGGCTGAAAAAGTTGGCCATATGAATGTAATGGAATACTATTGGGCTATAAGAAATGATGAGGAGGCATATTTCAGAAAAACCTGAAAAGACTTAAGTAGACTGATGCTGAGTGAAATGAACAGAACCAGGAGAACATTGTACATAGTAACAGCAAAATTTTGTGATGATCAACTGTGATAGACTTGGCTCTTCTCAGCAGTGCAATGATTTAAGACAATTCCAAAGAACTCATGATGGAAAATGTTCTCCACATACAAAAACAAAACAAAACAAACAAACTGTGGATTCTAAATGCAGATTGAACCATACTGTTTCTACTTTTTGGTTGTTTTTTTTTTCTTTTTTGAGGTTTTTTCCCTTGTGTTCTGATTCTTCTTGCAGAAATAGGTTTAATGTGATTGTACACGTATAACCTTTACCAGATTGCTTGCTGTCTTGGGGAGGGGTGAGGGAAGGGAGGGAAGAAGAAAAATTTGGAACTAAAAATCTTTTTTTTTTTCAGGGCAATGAGGGTTAAGTGACTTGTTCAGGGTCACACAGCTAGTAAGTGTCAAGGGTCTGAGGCCGTATTTGAACTCAGGTCTTCCTGAATACAGGATGGATACTTTATCAACTGTGCCACCTAGCTGCCCCACTAAAAATCTTTTGAAAAAAAAAAAAAACGTTGAAAACTATCTTTACATGTAACTGGAAAATAATAAAATACTTTTATGATAAAAAAAAAGAAAAAGAAAAGACTTGTTAAGTAGATGCAACTATAGATAATACTCTGCCCAGTTCTAGGAAGTAGCTGATGATCTAAGTCAAGGTTTCTTGACAATTTAGGTTTGGGTGAAAGCAGGAGAGAAAGAAAAGCAGACAAAGAAGGGAACTGGTTGAAAATGAAGCATGCGTATTAGCAATATTCACAGGTCATGGAGCTATAGGAGTATCGCATTCCTGAACCTGGTCTTGAGCAATGACTGGTTTATAGTCCTTGCTATACCTTCTTGTAGTTCAATTGTTTCAGTTGTGTCTGACTCTTCATGACCTCATATGGAATTTTCTTTGCAAAGATACTGGAGTTGTTTGCCATTTTCTTTCCCAGCTCATTTTACACATTAGGAAACTAAAGCAAAACAGGGTTGAGTGACTTGCCCAGGGTCACATAGCTAGTAAGTGCCTGAGGCTGAATTTGATCTCTTCCTGGGAGATGAATCTTCCTGACTCCAGGCCTAGCATTCTAGCTAGCCACCTATGAGTCTTTGCTATACCTTACTTTTTCTATATTAGGTAGAACCTGAATATTCTCTGGGTAATATTTTTTAATGACTCTGAAGACTGCAGGTGGAGCATGGCAAACCATGGGCCCTTCTAGCCTACTTGTAGCAAATTGGTATTCTTAGAGTACAGACTAGACATGGAAGGCTAGTGACTCCTATACAAATCATTAGCTGTGTGAGCAGGGGCAGAATAATTAATCTCTCTGAGAAATTTATTTTTCTATAACATAGGGACAATATAACTTCTAGATGGGAGGGAAAGCAGAAAGCTGGGAAACAATTTTTACACTTAGTGTTTCTAATAAATGCCTCATTTCTCAAACATATAGAGAACTGACTCAAATTTAAAAGAATACAAGTCATTCCCTAATTGATCTTGTGCAAAAAAAGTCTTAATTTAATATAATCTGTAGTGATTAAAAATTTATGGGGTGGCCCTATTTCTGTCCCAAGATTTAGGGGAACTTAGTTGGGGTTCTAATATATAGCTACTTAGAAATTAGAGGTTACTGCACCAGTTTGGGGGCATTAAGCATTTATTAAAGCATATTAAATATTAGTAAAGAGAGCTTACATGGCTCTGAAAGATCAGAAGCCCTACATACCTAGGATAGAGGGGAGAAAGAGAAAATGGGCCATGTGGCTGCTCCTTCTGTCTGTGGGTCTGGAGGAGAGGTGGCCCTTCCACACTGTTCAAGGGTAATTGGCTAGCATTATTCAGATCTATTGGTTTACTGGATTTGAGGGTGGTTTGGCACAGTATGTGCTGATGTCAGAGTTTGAAGCCCTCAAGGGGAAAAAACCTTTAGGTAGGTGTGGTTTTGAGAGAGGTAACTTCTATTGTCTCTATTCAAAGTCCAACTTGACTGCCTCTGGGCCAGTCTTAAAAGTTCAGGGAAGGCTCCCTAGGTTAGGCCCTAGAGCAGAGGCCTCTGGGAGTCCCAAAACCCCATTATTTTCTAACAAATCAAAATGATCCATTTTTGCATTTCATAATGTTCTCTATCTCTTCTTTGACCATAAATTCTTTTCTTCTCCATAGATCTGACAAGTAAACTATTCCTTTCTCTCCTAATTTGCTTATAGTATCATCCTTTATGTCGAAATCATGTAGCCATTTTGACCTTGGTATACGTTGTGAGACGTTGGTCTATGCCTAGTTTCTGCAAATTATTTTCTAGTTTTCCCAGCAGATTTTCTCAAATAGTGAGTTCTTATCCCAGAAGCTTGAGTCTTTGGGTTTATCAAAAACTAGATTACTGTAGTCATTTACTACTGTGTTTTTTGTACCTAACCTGTTCCACTGATCTACCACTCTATTTCTTAGCCAGCACCAAATAGGGTTTTTTTTGTTTTTTTAGTGAGGCAATTGGGGTTAAGTGACTTGCCCAGGGTCACACAGCTAGTTAAGTATTAAGTGTGTGAGGCTGGATTTGAACTCAGGTACTCCTGACTCCAGGGCCAGTGCTCTATCCACTGCGCCATCTAGCTGCCCCCAGCACCAAATAGTTTTGATGATTACTGCTTTATAATATAGTTTTAGATCTGGCATTGCAAAGCCATATTCTTTGGCATTTTTTTCATTAATTCCCTTGTTATACTTGACCTTTTGCTCTTTCAGATAATTTATTTTTCAGGGCAATGAGGGTTAAGTGACTTGCCCAGGGTCACACAGCTGGTAAGTGTCAAAGTGTCTGAGGATGGATTTGACTCAGGTCCTACTGAATCCAGGGTTGGTGCTTTATCCACTGTGCCACCTAGCTGCCCCTGGATAAATTTTGTTATTATTTTTTTTACCTCAGTGAAATAAGTTTTTCATAGTTTGATTGGTATGGCACTGAATAAGTAAATTAATTATGGTAGAATTGTCATTTTCATTAGCTCAGCCTACCCACGAGCAAATAATATTTTTCTAATTGTTTAGATCTAACTTTATTCTTGTGAAGGTTTATGTGTGTGTGTGTGTGTGTGTGTGTGTGTGTGTGTATATATATATATATATATATATATATATGTAATTGTGTTCATGGAGTTGCTGGTTTTGTCTTGGCAGGTAGACTCCCCAAAATTTTATATTGTCTACAGTTATTTTCAATGAAATTTCTCTTTCTATCTGTTGCTACTGGGCTTCGTTGGTCATATACAAAAATGATGATGATTTGTGTGGGTTTGTTTTATATACTGCAACTTTGCTAAAGCTGTTAATTATTTAGATAGTTTTAAAGTTGATTCTCTAGTGTCTTCTAAGTATACATACCATTATATCATCTTCAAAGTGATGGTTTTGTTTCTTCATTACATATTCTAATTTCGTTTTCTTCCCGTATTGGTAAAACTAATATTTCTAGTACAATAATGAATCATAGTAGTGATAATATACATTTTTCTTTCATCACTGAACTTATTCAGAATGTTTCTAACTTATCCCTATTGCATATAATACTGATAGTTTTAGATACATATTACTTATCATTTTAAAGAAAACTCGGGGGCAGCTGGGTTGTTCAATGGATAGAGCACCGGCCCTGGAGTCAAGAGGACCTGAGTTCAAGTCCAACCTCAGACACTTGACACTTACTAGCTGTGTGACCCTGGGAAAGTCACTTAACCCCAATTGCTTCACCCAAAAAAAAAAAAGAAAGAAAGAAAAAAAGCTTCATTTATTCCCAAGCTCTCTAGTGATTTTAATATGAATGGGTGTTATATTTTGTCAACAGATTTCTCTGCATACATTGAGATAATCATATAATTTGTTAGTTTTACTATTTATATGGTCAATTACCAGGATAGTTTTTTTCTAATATTGAACTACCCCTGCCTTCCTATTATAAATTTCACCTGGTCATAGTATATTATTCAGGTCATAAATTGCTATAATCAGTTGTCTTGGGGCGGGAGAATATTTCGCTGACCTTTTATTGGCTCTGCCACTCCAGAATTTGAATTGAGATATTATTTTAAAGTTGTTTGGAGGGGAACATTGGAGGAATTCAGCTGAGTGCTACTCTTCCATCTTGGCTCTGCCTCTAGAAGTTCTATATCTTTTAAGAAAAAGAACTATTGGGGACAGTTAAGTAGCACAGTGGATAAAGCACTGGCCCTGGATTCAAGAGGACCTGAGTTCAAATACTGCCTCAGACACTTGACACTTAACTAGTTGTGTGACCCTGGGTAACTCACTTAATCCTCATTGCTCTGGAAAAAAAAAGAAAGAAAGAAAAGAAAAAGAAAAAAAGAAAGAAAAAGAACCATTACTTTATATGGAAAGGGACTCTGGTAAATATTTCTCCTACCACACAGAACTTTGTTTAAACTGATTTTACCTTCCCCCATTTCCCTCTGCTTTATAAGACAATACTGCCCATAAATACCAATTATTATTCTTTCTAATATTTTACAAACCATTTTATATTTGGCCATGATGTCTTCTAGTACTAATGATAAGAATTTGCAAAAAAAGAATCACCATTTTTATTTTTTTAGCATCAGTTGCTTAGGATAAAGAGGAAGAGACATTCTATGAAGTATATATTAAGCCCTCCAAATTAAATCAACAAATATTTTGATATTTGGGTGCAATGCAAAGGTAAAAAACATGATTAGTATCAGGGCAAAAAATATGAAAAATCAGGGTTAAGGAAAAAACGAGAACAAGGATTTGTAAACTAGACAGAAGCTTCACTTCTTGTGTGTGTGTGTGTATGTGTGTGTGTGAAGCTTTTACCTAAGGATATTTACTTTGAAGATATAAACAAGAGTAAAATACAGATCCCCCCCATCTCAGAAGAATACTCTCCCCTCCAGCACCTTAGTCTCTGTGGGGAGTAGGCTCAACTTAGTTCAGTTCTTACATAGCATTTGTTTTAAAGATGGTACTGCAGCTGGATTAGTCCTGGTCTCAGCTATCACTGTGCTGGGTTCATCCTGAAGGTCATTCCTTACTTCTTAAACTATCAGTGCTGGGCTGATTATAAAACCTGGTCTGGAATCCTGGCACACTTGAGTCATCTCCTAACCATTTGCAAATAGAAAGGCTATAGGATCCAATACTCATGTAAAATGGGGGAGGGGGGAACTAACATAAAGAATAAGGACAAGATATGTTTCTTGAGACCAAGGTTCCCCCCTAACCCCACCCCATGGCATGGCCCTTCATTTGATGCCATAAGTGAAGGAGTCATGTCTTCAGCAATGGAACAGCTATAATGTGAGATAACCTTGCCCTCCTGCCTTCTCATAATAAACACTTTTTTTTTTAAAGAAAATAATTGTGAGATCCTGGACCAGGTGAAGAAATCCATGTGTATGATCACACAAAACAAAATCTATTCAATTTTAAAATAAAAGAATCATTATTGATGTTATTTACTATACATGATGGTAAGCACTTAATAAATATTGCTATATATTATCTCTGAGCCCTCTGTTTATGTAAAGTCACAGTATTAAATTGTCAGAACTGACTAAAATTAGTAAAAAGCAAGAAGAAAGCACAATAATGGAAAAATAAGGTGTAAGCTCTAACAATTCAATGTTGGAGTATTTAAACAAGTATTTGGTAATCAAAATGAGAAATGCAACAAAAAATGACTTTGACACTAATTATAATGTTTTTGCACAAAAGTTTGACCAATATAAACTAATTACCACAACAAAAAGACCAAAAGCGAACAGCAAGCATTTCATTCAGGAAATATCCTTTCCAAACAGAGATGGCTGCCAAGGACAACAGAATGTTAGAAAATGTAAGCATGCTTAATAATAGCTAACCTTTATATAGAACTTAGTATGTGCCAGGCACTGTGCTAAGCACTTCACAATTATCATCTCAATTGATCTTCACACCAGCCCTGCAAGGTGGTTCCCATTATTATCCCCATTTTACAGATGAAGAAACTGAAGCAAGCAGAGGTAAAGTCACTTGTGCAGGGTTACACAGCTAAGAAATGTCTGAGGCTAGATTTGAACTTAGATCTTCCTGACTCCAGACCCAGAACTCTATCATGTTACCTAGTTGATGCTGATCTGGAGCAATATACAAAATATTCCAATAATTTCTAGGAAAATTATCACCAGCTACCTGTTAATGCCTCTTCTCATCAACAACCTGCAAAAATATTTTTGCTATTAGCACTTATTATGATCACAATGTCCATCAAGAATGAAGTCTAATGAAGTCTGGCTTCTAGGCCAGAAATGCTCACAGAGAAATCAGTTATACTGACTTCTTTCTTTTCCTTAGGGCTTAGTTCAGGTGCAACCTTCCGTAATCAAGTCTTTCCTAGTCTTCCTAATTCTACTGGTCTTTTGTAGTTCCCTTTTCAAATTGCCTCTTAAATACCCTTCTATTTCTGTTATTGTACAGTTGTGTCATTCTATTGGCGACCCCATTTGAAGTTTTCTTGGAAAAGTATTGGATTAATTTGTCATTTCCTAATCCAGCTCATTCCATGGAAGATGAAACTGAGGCAAACTGAGTTAAGTGACTTGCCACATAGCTGATAAGAATCTGAGGCAGGATTCAAACTCAGGTCCTCCTGAATCCAGAACCAGTGCTCTACCTACTGTACAACCTAGTTGCCCTTATTTGTCCAAATACATATTTTAGCTCTAAATTGAATGTAAGCTCGTTGGGATCAAGGTCCTTCTCTTTATCCTCCAAGTCTTGCTCACAATAGGTGCTTCATTAATATTTATTGAATTGGAATGAATTGAAAAAGTTCTTGTTTGACTTTGGAGACAGGTCCATTGAAGTATAAAATCAGATACTAGTTGAAATCTCAGCAGCACAAGTCCCCTGGAAAGAGAATTTATTTATTTATTAAACTGGGTTTGAGTCCAGAATACATATAATTATACTTCAAAGCCTTTTAGAAGAAACACATTCTTTTTTATTTTTAAATACCTGTATAATTTTTATTCATAAAAGTATTTTATTATTTTCCAGTTACATGTAGACATAGTTTTCAACATTTGTTTCTATAAGGTTTCTAGTTTCAAATTTTTCTCCCTCTCCTCCTCCATTCTGAAGACAGCAAGCAATCTGATATAGGTTATATATGTACAATCACATTAAACATATTTCTGCATCAGTCATGCTGTGAAAGAAGAATCAGAGCAAAAAGGAAAAACTTCAAAAAACAAAAACAAAAAATAGAAATAGTATGGTTCAATCTGTGTCTAGATTCCATAGTCCTTTTTTGTCTGGATTTGGAGAGCATTTTCCATCATGAGACCTTTGGAACTACCTTGGACCGTTGTATTCCTGAGAAGAGTCAAGTCTATCACAGTTGAGCAATACACAATGTTGTTGATACTGTGTACAATGTTCTCCTGCTTTTGCTCATCTCGCTCAGCATCAGTTCATGTAAATCCTTCCAGGTTTCTCTGAAATCCATCTGCTCATCAAAAAAACACATTCTTAATATCCCATACCATGTAGCCCTTGTAACATGGAATAGTGCAAAAAATTGAGCCTTGAAAAAAAAGTTTTGAATTTGAATGATGATACTTATTGTGGTAAAAAATGGAAGTTTTAGCTAAAAGAATAGAGTTGAACGCATACTATTGAAACGGTTTTTAAAGGACCACCAGTTTTTTATTTATTTTTTTTTTTAGTGAGGCAATTGGGGTTAAGTGACTTGCCCAGGGTCACACAGCTAGTTAAGTGTTAAGTGTCTGAGGCCGGATTTGAACTCAGGTCCTCCTGAATCCAGGGCCGGTGCTCTATCCACTGCGCCACCTAGCTGCCCCGGACCACCAGTTTTTGAAGGACCGCCCTTTCGGGGAGGAGACTATGATGAACAGCCGAGTGCCTGCTGCTGCCCTGGAGCGTGGCCAAGCACGTGAGACTTCTGGGAAGCGAGCTTAAAAACCCCGGTAGAGAACGGAAGCTCTCTCTCTCTCTCTCTCTCTCTCTCTCTCTCTCTCTCTCTCTCTCTCTCTGTCTCTCTGTCTCTCTGTCTCTTGCACACTCTGGTTCAGGTTTGAAGCGCTTTCGGGTGATTACTCTGGTTCTCAGCCTGAGAGGCAGTTTTGGGATTCGGTGAGTTTTTATTAAAGAATATAGACTAAGCTTAGATCTAAGACTATTCATTTGTATTTCTACTTTCCTATTTCCCTAATCAGTATCACCTGTTTGTTGTCTAATTAATTCCCAAACAATGAAAGCTAATTAATCCCTCTCTAATTAAAGCTCAGAAGCTTCTTTCTCTTACTGGTCTGGGAGATATATAAGGGAAAGGTTAAAGGGTAGTTTAATGCTCTTATATCCAATTTTAAATCTCACATTATGAATATTAAATAAACAAATGTTGGTGGTGGTGGTGGTCCTTTATTCTCAAAGAGGACCATAACATCAGGGTGATGTCATGACTTGCACTGAATTGGATTTAAGTGAGGGAGGGCTGTGCAAGGTCACCAACCTCATAATCTCCTCCAGAGCCATCTGGGTCCAGTGGCAAGATATGTATCACAACCAACAAAGATGACCCTGGATTTTTAAGACAATTGGGGTTAAGTGACTTGCCCAGGGTCATGCAGCTATTAAGTGTCTCAGGTGAGATTTAAACTCAGGTCCCCTTGACTCCAAGGCTAGTGCTCTATCGACTATGACACCTAGCTACCCCAAATAAAAAAGGTATGTTTTATTAATATGCCTTCTCTAAATAGCTAGCTTTAAGAGAGGAGATTGAATGATAGAGTAGAAAGATGCCTAGAAATAATTTCAGGAGATTTGAGTTCTTGTCCCATCATTGACTATCTACATAACCTTAAAAATCATTATTTCACTGTTCTGAGTCTCAGGTTTCTCATCTCTATTTGAAGGCATTAGATTAATCCATTTAATAATGACCTTCTAGCACCAACATTATGTGGTCTGCCTTGTAGAAATAGGTCAAGAGGCAATTAGTTGGCCCAGTGGATGAAGTATTGGGCTTAAAGTCAAGAAGGCCTGAGTTCAAATCTGGCCTCAGATACTTATTAGCTGTATAACTCTAGACAAGTCACTTGCCAGAGTTGTTGTGAAGAACAAGTGAGAAAATATTTATAAAGTGCTAATCACAGTGCCTGGAACATAGTAAATACTTAATAAATCCTTGTCTCTCAACCTTCATTCCATTTCTATTGAAATCTCTTATACTTAATTGTACTTCTTATGACACATTAGGTCCTTAGCTGGCCTGAGAATTTTATTGTAAAGAGTCTTAAAGAATAACTATCTCTAATACACATTACAAATGTATGAATGTATCTAAAAACTCTGTGCTCCCAAACTTGTCAGTCAGCTAACTGACAGCCTGTGAAATGTAAGACAAAGCTGGCAGCAAGAGGCATGATGAGAGATTGAAGCCCTCTCCCCAAAGGCAATAAAGGTCTCATAATAAAATATGCAGAGGCAGATCAGCACCTGACATCTGGATTCTATGACAGCTGAAAACCCATTCCTCCCTCAATTAAGGGAGGCAGAGTTATTTCGATTAAAATAAAATCAATTAATCTCCTCTTCATACAGAAATGACTGTGGGTATTGCTCAATTATCTTCTTTAATTAGTTTAGAATGAAAGCACCTTTCATTCACATCAAAGTATGTTTGTACTGAGGTCTTGTTCACTCATTCTCCATCACCAAATACTCTAGGTGAAGAAGAAGGCTACTTGCTTCTCAAGGCTCTTTCTATGCCACACCTTTCATCTTTGATTTCTCTTTATCCCCTGGCTCTTTTCCCATAGTGTATAAAAATGTTGTCTCCCCCTTCCTTTAAAAAAAAAAATCTTGATTTGACTCTGCCATTCCCTCAAGACATTGGCATTGTCCTATATTGTATTTCTGTCACAGACAAACTACTGGAATTCTTTTTTCCCCATCAATTTGCCCTTCTCAAACTACTCAATCCTCTTCTTTAGGCAGGAAGAGAGAGGACAAGATTGGCCAACCTCTGACATCTATGGATGGAATACAAATAATCCTGATCCTCCTTTTTTAAAGGACTTTGGATTATAGAAGGAATCCTGAGATGATGGTGTATCCAGCACTAAGAGTACTCATAGACCTCTTCATCAGAGGGTAGAAAGTAGATGGCAGTAGAAAATATAGGAAATCCAGTTTAAACATGGAGTAGCAGCTGTTTTTCTCTCCTAATAAGACACTGGGATGGATCCTGGTATTCCACTGGAATAGTCAACTCTGAAAGTTGGTAAGTTAATTAGCAAAAAATGGTCAGCACCATTAACACAAGGAATTTCATTTAGACTGCCAAGTTTCTGAAAAGAACAGAATATACATTGGTCATGGAATGTTTCCCAAAAGCTCAGAGCTTTGAACAAAGACAATTCTGTGATCAGTGGCCAATGAACTTTATACCATCATCATGTCTGGCCTTCTAATTGTGTGTGTACCCCAAAGCTCTATCCTACTTGTGTTTATTTTCTCACAATATCTTTTTTTTGATGATCTAAACAATACCATGGGTTAAATTATCTTCTCAATGCAGATGACTCATTATGTCACCAGCTTCATATTTAATATTTGTAACTAGTTGTTATATAGGTATCTAAAACACAATATGTCTAGAACAGAATTCATTATTTTCCCTCTAAAACTATCCTTTTTCCAAATTTCTCCACTTTTGTGGAGATTAAACCATATTTCTAGCCATTCTAATTCACAAAATTTAAGTCATTCTTAATCTTTACTCTCTGCCAAATCATATAATCCAATCTGGTACTGTTTTATCAGTTCTAAATCCAGGCCAACACTCAGACCTATTCTTATATTTTCACTCACATGCCCACCACCCTAGTTCAAGCCTCCACTACTTTTTTTTCTTTTAGAAAAAACCAATTATTCAAGACAACTCTGAATGAAAAAATGCAGTCCATCTACAGAGAGAGAACCGATGGTGTCTGAATACAGATTGAAGCATAATTTTTTGTTAGTTCCTTTATCTACAGTTTTGTTTTTGTCTGTTTTCTTTCACAACCTGGCTAATATGGAAATGTTTTGCATGACTGCTCATGTATAGCTTATATTGAATTGCTTGAGTTCTGGTGGGGAGGAGGGGATGGAGGGAGGGAGGAAAAGAATTTGGAACATAATTTTTTTTTAATTGATGTCAAAATTTTTACTTACATGTAATTTGAGAAATAAAACTTAATGGGAGAAAAAAATTAAAAATCAACTGAGATATTTTGTTTCTACATAATTTTTATTTCTGAATCTATCCCTTCCCTCTTTCCCTATTCAGTGAACTAACCTTTGTATAAGAATAAGAAAAAAATAAAAGTAACTTGGTAAGACCAACCAACACATTAACTTTATGTGAAAGTATATGTAATATTCTATGCTTATAGTATCCCACCTCTGTAAAGCAAAGAGAGAAGTGCATTTTCTCAAGCTCTCTCTGAGGTAAAATTTAGTCATTATAATTGAATAGTATTGAATTTCATTTTGCCATTTTTGATCTTTTTATTTACATAATTCAGTCAATGTGTGAGTGTTTTGCTTGGTTGACTCTGTAGGTGTTTCAATGCTTCTCTGGATTCATTATATCTATTATTTATCTTGTTTTGTTTTTTGTTTGTTTGGTTTTCTGTAGGGCAATGGGGGTTAAGTGACTTGCCCAGGGTCACACAGCTAGTAAGTGTCAAGTGTCTGAGACTGGATTTGAACTCAGGTACTCCTGAATCCAGGGCCAGTGCTTTATCCACTGCACCATCTAGCTGCCCCCTATTATTTCTCAAGATGAAGTAATATTTTCATGTACCAAAATTCAGTTAGTTATTCTCCAATTGATAGGCATCTATTTTGTTTTCCATCCTTTAATAAAAACTGAATATTTATTTTATTTGTGACCTTAGTTTCAATCTTAGATCTCCTTGGGACATATTCCGAGTTTTATCTGCAGAATGGTTGCATATGGATATTTTAATCACTTTTTAGAACAATTTTCTAATCTTCAATCTCTTCCTATATATCGGTTCTTCCCTTTCTGCCCACAAATGTATCTGGGCCATCCTGACCCTTGAAAACCCTCACTAGACCTTACCATCCCCTCCAGCTACTGTCCTATAGCTTCTTCTCTTACTTAAGAAAGCAATGTATATTCAGTCCCTCCAAGTCTTCTCCTCCTATTCTGTTGTTAACTCTCTGAAATCTGATTTCCGATCTGATCACTCAACTGAAACTGCTTTTGTCAAAGTTATCAATGCTCTCTTAATTGCTACATATAATGGTCTTTTCTTGGCCTTCATACTTGTTGAGCTTTATAGCATTTCCTCTTAAATAAGCTCTCCTTTTCTAGTGTTTGTGACATTTCTTTCTTTTGATTTTCCTCCTTTTATCTGGCTGACTGTTCTTTCTCAGCCTTCTTTATTACTTAACCATGTCATGTTTACTTACTGTTGGAATGCTTTATTCTAGGTCTGCTTATTTCTCCCTATGCTCTCTCACTTGTTAACCTCATGAGTTCTCATGGGATCAATTATCATCTTTATGTAGCTGATCTCCTAATCTGTATATGTGATCCAAGTCTCTCTCCAGATCTTCAGTCCCAGGGGCAGCTAGATGGAGCAGTGGATAAAGTACTGGCCCTGAATTCAGGAGTACCTGAGTTCAAATCCGGCCTCACACACTTAACACTTATTAGCTATGTGACCCTGGGCAAGTCACTTAACCCCAATTGCCTCACCAAAAAAACAAAAAACAGATCTTCAGTCCCATGTCACCAATTGCCTAGTAGACATTTTTGACTGGATGTCATGTAGACATTTCAAACTCGACATATTCAAGATGGAATTATTTCCCCCAAAATCTACCCTCTTTCAGTCCCTCAGGTTCAAAGCCTTAATATCATATTTTACTCCTCACTCGCTCACCTCACCAATCCAAACTGTTGATAATACTTATTTCTATCTCTACAACATCTCCTTTTCTCCCCTCACTGTAGATCAGGCCCTAATTACCCTCTCAGTTGGATTATTATAATAATCTCCCATTTAGTCTCCCCAATTCAAATCTTTCCCTAATCCAGTCCATCTTTCACCAAGATGGTCTTCCAAAGGTCTAACTGTATCACTAACCTATTCAGTAAACTCTAGCAGCTCCCTACTACCTACCAAATCACAAATAAGGCACCGTACTTGCCATTTGACACTCTAGACAATGTTGCCCTTTCATACCACTCCCATGTTTTAATATGGTGCACCCCTCAATGCTTTCTACAATCCAGCCATTTTGTCACCTTTGCTTTTCCTTACATGCAATGTTTCATCTCATCTCCATGCTTTTGCACATGCTGTCCACATGCCTGGAATGCTCAAGCTATACATTCTGGAGAAGGCCTTTCTTGGTCCCCTCAGCTACTAGTGCTTTTCTCATCAAAGTCATCCTATATTATTATTATTATTATTATTATTATTATTATTATTAATCTATCATTATGTAATTCCTTAAGGTTTAAAAAGTATTTTACATATAGTATCTCATTTAATCCTCACAATAACCCTTGGAGGTAGGTGCTATTATTATCCCCATTTGACAGACAGAAGTTAAGTGATTTCCCCAGGGTCACACAGCTAGTAAATGTTTAAGTTTAGATTTGAACTCAGGTCTTCCTGATTTCAAGTCTAACAGTCTATACACTGTACTACCTAGCTTCCTTTGTATGTCACATATACACACATATTTTGTGTGTATGTATTTTTATATACATGAAAAGAGGTATGCATATATTTTTATATCTACATATTGTCTATACATGATGCACATATTGTCTATTACAATGTAGGTTTCTTGAGGGAATGACTGTTTTGCTTTTTTTTCTTTTTATCCTCTGAACTTTTTTATAGTGGACAACACATATTAATTTCTTAGTAAATGCTTGTTGACTGATTCTTTGATAATTTCAAATTGTTTTCCAGTATGATTGGACCAATTCACAACTCCACTGAGAGTATCCTCCTTCTGTAGCTCCTATTTCACTTATTATTTTATTTTATTGTCATCTTTGTCAATTTACCAGGCATGAAATAAAACCTCAAAGTTGTTTTGCTTTGCATTTTTCTTACTATTAATGATTTGGAAAAATCTTTCACATCATTATTCAT
Organism: Dromiciops gliroides; assembly: GCF_019393635.1. Taxonomy (NCBI): domain Eukaryota; kingdom Metazoa; phylum Chordata; class Mammalia; order Microbiotheria; family Microbiotheriidae; genus Dromiciops; species Dromiciops gliroides. The sequence goes on from NC_057862.1 coordinate 252,336,420, forward strand.
AGTTTGAAATTCTTTTTTATAACTGTTTGTTCATAAGCTTTTTGACCATTATCCATTGGGGAATAGATCATGGTGTAAATACCCTATGAATCTCAAGAATTTGGTTGTTATTAGAGATATTCATCACCTTTTACTTGAACTCTTGAAAATTAACTCCTAATTATTTTCCCTACCTTCCATTTTGTCTTCATAATCTTTCCCCCATTCAAATGAGAAAGTAATAATTAATAAAGCCCAAGCTTCACCATGTCATTCTCCTACTCTAAAAGTTGTTATGCCTCCTTTTGCCTCTTTGATAAAATATCAACTCCTCTGCTTGGAATTTAAAACCTTTCACAATTTGACTGCAGCCTACCCTTGCAGGCTTATTATACACTAGTCCACTTCACACATTCTACTTTCCAGCTAAATTAACCTAATTTGTTGTTCTTTACACACAACAATATGCCTCAGGTCTTACTTCAGGTTCTTTACTATTTTGAGTATACCACTACAACATTTGGCCTGTCCATCTGTTATTCCTCATTCTCATTACCTATTTCAGCTCCCCTGTCTTTTACATTGCCTTTTTGTTTTCAAGGCTTTCATTGTTGGTAACATACTGCAATTAATTTACTTGCATCTTTCTATTGCCCTTTGGATCATTTGCAGTTTTGACTTTTGTGAAATATCATTCCATTATGCATGGACATATAGCATCACTTAGAGTATATTGGTGTTAAAATAGTATGTTTTTAAAAGAGAGGAAAGTTTGCGATTATTGAAAGTATTATTATATAATTCCTAAATGCAATCCAAACCACTCTATTTTGCTATTAAATTCTGGGCCCAAACCATTATCCATATACAGTAGTTCTCCAATATCAATATATTACTGAATTACTCAAGAGCCTGTCCTTCCAACTGAAAGTCATAATCTGAGCATTACGCATGCCTTATCTACTTAGTTTTTCCTGTGTGACCTGTTAGACTTATCTATTGTCGACGTCTTTCATAAGATCCTCTAGTATTCTAGGTCTTGATGCAATAAGCATAATGCCATACATAGGCAGCAACTTCTAGAGAACATCATCTATAAGGAATTCCTCTTCTACTCTACAATCTACTTATGACAACCTCTGTGACAATGATGAATACCTTTGGTGAGCATGTTTTTTCTCTATTTTCTACCTTATTTGATATTGGTATCAATGTTATAGCAGTGGAACAGATAAAAGAATGATTTCTATAAATTAATATCAAGATCTTAATGTGTACAATCTGAACATACATATGGGTGACCCTTTGTGGGAAGAGGGCTTTTATTTCCACATTTTACTCTTTTGGGATAAGAGTTTTTGTTTTTATTTTGAGGTAGGTATAGGTAAAGCAACCAAAATGAACTCAGTCGCATTTTATATTTCATGCTAAACTTAATCATGTTATTTTGAAGTTACTATTCATTTTACATATCATCAAAAAAACCCACAACACCTCTTACTTTCATGATGGATAACCTCAAAAGACACATAAGCTATATTAATAAATATTTTGAACATATGGAAAGTAAATAAAAGTGACAATAGTTGCTAGTGTCCACTTAATTACCCATCCAACAAGTTCCAGCTCTTACCATACAACTATCTGCTCTGGCCATTTGTCATACACCCTACCTCCAAGCATGTTAACTTATACTCCACTGTACACTTCCTATCTCCTGCTCTAGGCATAGTAGTCCAATCGATACTATCATTGCTTCTAGAAATGGTGTTAATTGCTTGCTTTATGAATCAACTTTCCATTCCTTTTGATTTCTCAGATGAAAACTCTTTTCCTTAGTCAAGACTCCTCTGTGTGTGGTGTATTTTCTTAACTAGATATAAGCTCCTTGAGGGCAGGGACTATTTCACTTTTATATTTGTATTCTTGGCGCTTAGCATAGTATCTGCTACATAGAAAATGTCTAATGAGTCATTTTTCTAATGAAGATATAACCTTTGGGTTGGCTATGTCTATATGTGAAAGGGACAGGAATGTGGTTTATTAAAGAAGAAAATGAAGCCTGGTTTTATCTGCATGCCATTTTCCTGCCCATTATCCACATGAGAGAATTTAAGAGATTTAGAGTTCAAAGGTTGATAACCCAAACTCTTAGACTGCCTTATAATTATTGAGCAAATGACTATTTACTCTCATCAAATATACTTCGGAGATTAAGACTGGGGAGGTAGAATACTTAACATGAATTAGGACTATGTCTCTGACAAGGGCATCAAGCTCCTGGACCAGGAAGAGGAGTCCAAATAAAAGACCAAGCATTAACTAAGCTTACTCCAGGTCCTAAAATGTCTGATGCTTAGGATTTGAAAGGCTCCTCTTAGGGAGATCTTTAAAAATCTTCCGATTTTTAAGACTGAGGAAACCAGATAAGAAAACCAGATAAAAGGTTTTTTAACTGGCACCATAGTGAGGTTTATGTCTTTTCTGAAAGAATTGGGAGGATAGATTTTGGAAGAAATGAGAAGAAAGTGCATTCCAAGAAAAGATAACACACTGCCTGAATGTGACAGATTGATCAGTGTAATGATGTTCCAAGAGGATGTCACATACAGAGATGTTTTGTTTACTCTGCATTAATAATGTTATTGGGAAACAAATTGGTTTGGGAAACAGATACAATGCACAACCTTCTCCTCCTAGTCCTTCCCTACCCCCAACAAAACAAAGCAAAATAGAATATTTTCCTAGTTTCCTCATATTAAAGGATATTTTGAAGATTAGTTGATTTCGCTTATAAAAGTGATAGGAGGAAATAATGCTTCTGTTAGAAATAATAAAGTTGTTAAACTTAAATAATAAACTTGTTAAACTTTTGAAGGTTGTGTGAATACTTTTCCACAGACTATTAAGGTTATATACACTACATGCCTGGATTTCTCACATAACAATTCTCATCAACTCTTAGAGATGTTCATTAAGATGTATAGAGCACAGGCCCTGGATTCAGGAGTATCTGAGTTCAAATCCGGCCTCAGACACTTAACACTCACTAGCTGTGTGACCCTGGACAAGTCACTTAACCCCAATTGCCTCACTAAAAAAAAAGATGTTAGGTTTATGCAGTTTATTCCTTTTTTATTTTTCAAAGAAAGGAAGGATTTTAGAAAGCATATTCTATCCTTCCATATACCTTTTCATCCTGAAAACTTTCATAGACTTAATTTAATAAATGCATTGCCTAGAGGAGGACACAAATATTTTGGAAAACCTTAGGGACATTTTTGTCCATTAAGTTCTTTTCTCCTAATCTTTTTTTTTTCTATCTTGCTCTGTCTTCACACAGTGCAGAGGCCTATTATTTCAGAAGCCCTAACAACAGTCTGAAGCTCAGGCTCATTAAACAGGAATATTGGGGAAGGGCCCATAGAGTATAGTTTATAGAGAAGTGGATGCTAGTGTAAGGAAGGGAGCATGTTGTGACAGGGGCATTCTGTGGGAGACAAGGTTCTCTCCAAATTCAGTTGTCCATATTGTGCCCCAGACTCTTGCCTCATTCCCATCCTAAACTTCCTTGTTTTGAACCTAGAATGTCTTAAAAAATGCCTTAGCCTCCATATGGTATTCTCAATGATTCTCACTCTGTCTCTGTCTCTCTGTCTTTGTCTTGTCCTTCTCTGTCTCTCTGTCTGTCTCTGTCTCTGTTTCTGTGTGTGTGTGTGTGTGTGTGTGTGTGTCTTTCTCTTTCTTTGTCTCTCGGTCTCTGTCTCTCTCTTTTTCTTCCTCCATTCCCACCCTCCAGCTCAGCTCTTCAATGATTCAAACTGATTTTCATGCTAACTACCACCTCCCAAATATGTCATATTATGAATCCCTGCTTCCCATAAACACAACCACTGGATCTGACACTGTTGCTCCAACATTTTTTTATGATTTTAAGATATTTATTCTAATTGATTTATTAGGTCCCATGGTATGATATGCTCCTTGGAAGAAAGATATTATAAAAATATCTACTAATGTACATCTAAGTGTAAAGATACATATAATCTAATATATTACTCAGAGGAAAGGTATTATGAAAGTACAAAACAACAATAGATACAACAATCTGTTCAAGGACAGTTGGAAATAAATCATGCCCTTCACTAAGCCTATGATATTTTTACACTGGAGGATTGAGCATAAATTTAATATAAATTTAAAACAGAAATTGCCAACAAAGACCCAGTTTCACACACATTCAATAAAATGCACTTTTTATTTTGTATCAATGAAAAAAATATCAACATTTAAATAAAGTGTGAAAAAAATCAAAGTTGATCCTCCCTGATGAATTACAATTTATTGTGCTAAAACCCAGAATCCTTTTGGGTTAGGAACTTCTACCTGCCAAATGTTTTTTAAAGCGACTCTTTTTTTTTTGTCTTGCTTACAAATGGTAGTTAAAATGATCATTGTAACAAACTTCTCAGAAGTGACCATGTGTTGGTCATACATTTTCCCATATTAATAAATTGTAGTCTCACTAAGTTAAAATGTGATATATTCCTTCAGCAACCTTTAACAGTTCAATAATGCATACAAAAATTTTATAACACATTAGGATATTATTTTTAGTAGAAAAATAGTCTGCTTAGCCCTAAGTCAGTATCCTCTCACAGACTTAAACAAAGTCAACCCAGACTGCTAGTTTAGCAGTCATAAAAATATCTTACATGGGAGTTTCACTTTCTTCCATTGGTTAGAATATAAGAAAATTACTTCTGTGAAAATTGCCTCTCAGAGGCAGGGACACCTATAATAACATCCTCAAGTTTCCACTAAGTAGTAGCAACAACAAAATGTTTCCATAATTTGTAAAAGTCTCCAAGATTGTGTTAATGCCACGCTTAGTTATTCACATTAAAGTATAGAAAAGGTAGGAATAAGTTGTTAAAAAAAAAAAAAGGAAGAAAATCACAATATCAAAGTCCTCAAAAATTCCATTTTTGGATTCACCACAAATGCCCAGTCCTTCACTGCAATAGCTGAGAATCAAGTATTTAGGCCACACTGCATAATCAGTAAACTACTTTATATTTTAAAGGATAGAAATGGTTCCAAACTATGGTATCTTTCAAATGTCAATGGAATGGAATTTGCTTCTAGATTCTCACTTCTTTTCATGGAATGCATGCTCAATCATACTCAATTATCTATGCAGGCATTTGAAGGTTAAAATAGTCCGTACACATTCTGTGAGTGAACCAAGACGCAGAAAAGACATATAACAGCATTCTCTAATGTTGCCATAAATGGAGCATGCTCAGTAAAAGTAACTTTAAATTATTGCTTACTTGGGTTATAAAACATTTTACACCCCGTTAAAGCTGAAAATCCATGGGAACTTCCACTCTGTTATATTAATTTCTGACCTTCAGGTATTTCTATCTAGATCAATCAAATCTTCTCTGGAAATGAACTCCAAATAATGCTTTTGTACACACAAGGATTTTGCATAGGTGAGATCCATATTTTATTTTCTCTCCAAATATCTGTGTGTTCATGAATACTCCCATTAGATTAGCAGTAGGTTGGTTGGCAAAGTTTCAGAAGTGGAAAATGTAACATGAGGCTTTGAGCAGATCTAATCTAAAAAGAAAACAAAACCCAAAACCTTTATGACATTAGAAATTTTGCATGAAAGAAAAACTAAGTGAGAAAAAAGTAAGTATAGTTTGTCATGAATTCAACATAAAATGGAGATTAAAAATTTGGCAATTATCCAACTTCTTTTTATAACTGAACAATTCTTTGCTTCAGTTGTTAGAAGCAATCAGTCTTGATTATTCAAGTCCCATGTTGGGACTTGGGGCCTAAATGATGTGCTTGGTTTGGCCACCTACACATTAATTAAATACACTTAATTTAATTAGGTAAGTGGCAAATTTCTCCTTCACTTTATGTTGTATAACTTCAGCCTGAAGGAGCAGAGGATACAGTTGGACTTATGATTCAAGATTTTAGTCATCCCTATGTTAGGAGTTAGCATAGAAATTCTATGACCTCATTCATGTCCTCATATGTAATGGCAGAATGTGAAAGTGACCTTCTAGAGTTGGACAGGACCTTAAGGATAATCTATCCCAACCTCTTCATTTTACAGGTAAGGAAACAGTGTGCCAGAAAGGTTTATTGAATTGCCTGAGGAGTAAATGTCAGAGGTGAGATTTAAACTTCTGTACCCTGACTATCTCACTCTACTGCTTTGTAGAATTGGAAGTGTCAGAGAAGAGAATATTTACTTTGGTTCCCTCTGGTTCTTGTTTTTTTGTTTTTCTTTTGAAAGTAGGTTGATATAATGGCTGAATTTTTGTGTATGTTATCTAGTGGACCAACAGTATCACAAACTAATTTAAGTCAAAAATATCAGATAGCTACATTGAGATTCTTAGTGATCCCACCCTATACCCACCCCAAATGCAAATATGTATATTTAAGAACCCCAAAGATAGAGAAGAAATTCAGTGGTTTCTGTAAATGAACATTTTTTTTTAATTTGGGAAAATGTATTTGGACATCAAGAAATTAGTAAAAAAAAAAAAGTCCCATTTGTTTTGGAAATAAAAAATGTGATTGCCCATTCTAAATAGAGCTATTTCAATCACAGTGCAAGTTTTTTAGTTGTTTGGCAAATAAACTGGCATCACTGGCATCAATAAAAAGGCAAGACTAATCCTCCCAAAATTCAAGTGATACATAATTGGTCAAAGGTTAAATCTTAAATAAATAAATGAATCTTTATGGTCACTGACTCAAAGTATTTCTCTTTGACTTCTACTATCTACCATGTGTGTGTGTGTGTGTGTGTGTGTGTGTGTGTGTGTGTGTGTGTGTTATCATAAGCTTAACATTTAATTGGCATATTTTCTCTCCAGCCTGACCTGCTTAAATCTTTGCCTCCATTAGATTTCTGGTTTTTACTTTAAATCCTTAGTAACCTTAGGGTTCTACATGATCCTTAAAATCCCCTGCCCTACCCTAGAGAGGAAGGGGATAGGAACAAGAATTGGAATCTAGGCATCAACACTAAGTTCCTTTAATGCCTTGTTTTTCTATGTTGGGTTTCCTACCTATTTTAAGTATGGTTCAATAACAATGCCAACAATATTGTGGCTATCAAGGTATTGAATCTAAGTTTAATTCTTCACAAAGAGTTCCTTACAACAATGAAATCACTGAACAAGACATGCTCCTTTCCTCCTCTCCCAAGAACAAATCTTTATGTATAAAAAATTATTTCTCTTTTAAAAGTAAGAGATGCTAAAGTGGATTTCTTCTATTAAACACAAAGTGTTCCTCACAATTTCAACTATCAACATTAAATTCTTGCATTAGTTAATCCACATATATTTTCTTATTTCAAATAGAAGTATTTTGCCCTAGCAGATAAACACTGGTCTTAAAATCAGGAAAACTAATGACCCAATCTCACTTCTGACATATGTGTGACCCTGAGGGAGTAAATTGTTCTCTAATAGACCCAAGCAACTCTCTGGTTAAGTGGAGGAAGACTATAAGTTGCAGATAGCTTCTGGCTTGCAATTTTTTTAAAGAAGCTCCCTACACAGATAAAATAAAAGAACAAGGTTAAAAAGGATCATGTTTGTTTTTTTCCCTTCAACTGGTTGCGTTTTTGGTGGTTGAGGGGATAGAAGGATGAGAAAGGACTGAGGTAAGAGAATAAGAGAATTTTGTAATGGATATTGGGTTCATGAGGGTAGCTAGGTGGCATAGTGGAGAGAGGGCCAGACCTAAAGTGAGGAAGATTCATCTTCCTGGGTTGTAAGCAAACCTACTGAAAGCAATCCAAAATCACTAGCTGTGTGACCCTGGGCAAGTCACTTAATATTGTTTTCCTCAGTTTCCTCATCTATAAAATGAGCTGCAGAAGGAAATGGCAAGCTACTTCAGTATCTTTACCAAGAAAACCCAAACCAGGGTCATGATGAGTTACACATCATGGAAAAACAATTGGACTTATAAAAGAGTACTTTGTCTCCTCTGCTAATGGCTAAAATATTACTCTGCCTAAAATATTTTGCTGATGGAAAGTATTAACAATGATTAACACTGACACCACTATAACAAATTAATTTGCTCAATCTGATTATCATCACATTATTGTGCTATTAAAAGATTCTTAGATTTTTAACATTTCTCACCTTAGCACTTCATAGAGCCAAATTGATTATTTTTCACAATATTTGTATCTAGATATCTAGATACAAACATATACAAAGGTAAATTTGAGGCTATAATCAATATCTGAGATAGAATCACATTAATAAGTTATAAATTCCATTCCTAATCACATTTGCTAGCTGAGTGCTCTGCTCATAATAGTTATTTAATAGGCATTGATTAATTGATTAGTCATTGTATAAAATCATTTAGATTTCTTAAGTCTTTGAGGAGTTTCAAGAAAAGAATGCAAAGCAAAGTTTTAGTAAAATTAAAGACTAAGTGTCTAAGTTTTACAAAAACCAAGTCCATTTATCCTTAAAAACATATTAACCATATGTCTCTACTAAAATTCTATTCCAACTCATCATTGTGATACAGATGGGTTCTTTAAGATTATGCCAATGGAGCATAAGTTTTGTCCATGACTTCCAAGCTGGATAATTCCAGTGTAGGCCTGGTGATAGGCATTATACCTGTCATGCAGGAACAAGACTAGCTAAGTTCTAAGAGGTTCATCAACACAAAGTTTGCCACAGGGTAATTAGTGCTTTTAGCAACTCATGAAGATCATCTACCAAGGAACTGAAAAGTTCTAATATTCATTAATAGATGTCAATCTATTAATGATGCTTGAAATATTGGAATTAATATTAACTTTGTCAAATTTCTGATTCCTCTTAAGTGAATCACAAAAGAATCCATTCCCCCAAACTCCAGTTCAGTGAAAACTGGGGGTGAAGGTGTGTGAGGAAATTTGGGAGACAGCATACTTTTTTGACAATATACTTTTGAGAAAAATATGGTAAAATTATAGCCTGTCACTTGTGAGGAAATTAATGCCCCAAAGGGGCATTTCATAGATAGAAAAAAACTTCAAAGGAAAGGAGTATAAGAATGAGTTAAGATTCAGCTAATAGAAGGATGACTATTTAGAATAAAAAAGAGGGTTGGTAGAACATTTCATATTGAGTGGCTCTTTTCACAGGAAACAGGAATAGAAGCCTGAACATGTGTTTCTTTTTGTGTGGGTGGTCCTAGAGCATCATTATTAAGAATTGAAGCTGCCTTGCATTTTAATGAGTTAATTTGGGGGAATATCTCATAGAAGGGATATTTTTAAGAAGTAGGTTGAACAAGGGTGGATGAAGACAAGGTTAGAGATGAACTTATGCAATCAAGTTACACTGTGCTTTAAGGTTTGTTTGGGAAGTTCTGTGACTTTCAGGGCTGACTAAAATATAGAGTTATCCTCTTTTAAAAATGCTTATCCAGGGGCAGCTAGGTGGCACAGTGGATAGAGCACTGGCCCTGGAGTCAGGAGTACCTGAGTTCAAATCCGGCCTCAGACACTTAACACTTACTAGCTGTGTGACCCCGGGCAAGTCACTTAACCCCAATTGCCTCACTAAAAAAAAAAAAAAAATGCTTATCCAGCAGAGGAATGTATGTTCTATGTTCAATTATTTTCCAATATGAATGCTCCCTTTCTTTGAAGGCCAATATCAAACCTTCATTTTAGCTGATATTTTTACTCACCCTCAAATTATTCATAAATTACTTTTGTGTTATGATAGTTATCAGACTCTTCCCTCTCCTTCATCAGTCTAACCCACTTTTCTATGATAATAGTTGAAGTGATTAGGTATATATCAAAAACAGGGGCTGTGTTATAAGTGGACCTCTTTTGGTGTTCTTGATGTCTGGCAGTAGGTGAGTTTGTATGAAATTAGGCACAGACCTACTCATGTTAAAACAAGTTCAAATAGCCTTGTACAGCTGACTGAATGTAGCCAAAACTTTGGCTTTAGTCTGATTCTGTGGTCTCATGCTATATCACCCCGTTTATATTCAATGATTTTATAGGACAAAACCTTTCTCTGAGGTGGAATTGATCTGCAACATTTCTTAGAAATTCAACATTCTATAGATTCTATGCATTTTCATTGGCATACATTTTCATGTTATTTAAATTATATATAAGCATTTAAGCAGTATTATGCCTGTACTGAGGCCAATTCAGTGATTTGACTTATTTGCGTATTTAAGTCATAAAATGCAATTGTTTGTAGCAATAATATGACAGTATGTAAGTAGAGAAATATTGCTAGTTCAGAAATCAGTTTAACAATGTTGTGGTAAAGAAACATTTTCAAGGATGCTAGAACCCTCAAAGACTTAAACTTCATTCCCTTAAAATATGGTGATGCTAAAATAGTTTTTTATACACTCTAGGGGTTCCTATTCAATTTGAAATGAAGTCTACATAATTCATCCATCCATTCATTTAATTTTGAAGAATGATAGATTAAAGCAACATAATAAGAACTCTAACTATCCATTCTAATGAATATAAGCTTTCTTCATTATTTTTGTGTATTGTCCTTTGTTTTTTTAAGCAAAAAAGGAGAGGCAAATAGGATGGCTGTATGCTTGATATTGTCCCTTTAAGACATTTGCGTTGCCCTATTGATTACAAAAACACAATGCTAATTTTTCAGCAGAAATAGTTCATATTATTCAAGTGAAATTCAAAATTTCACTTAATTTAAAATTAAGTGAAATTCATTTAAAATACCAAACATTAGGTGTGTTACTTAAGTTACTGTACTAATCACATTTTCCCTAGATTATCCATCTTTTCCTGAGTATTATCTTAAAATTCTTCTTAGTTATACATGAATACCTATGCATTCAATTCTGTGAAACACATTTAGCTAAAAATAAGAGTAATTTTTCAATGAAGAATTAATAGGCTCATTCTCTTTTTTTAATGAGATCACTACTTCGTAACTACTCCTGGAATCTAATTTGCTTTAGTTCACTTGACAAAAATATAGCAACAAATTCAATGGTTTGAGGATGAGGCTTTTTTTTTAGAAAGTAATTTTATTGTAGGGATAAATGCATAGACAAATCCATATATTTTGAAGATTTCAGAATCATCTTGGTATAGAAACACCAGAAGAAACTACCTGCTTAGTCCATAGTAAGCGCTCAAGGAAGGCTGAAATACAAACTCATTGTGAGTATATAAAGTAAAAATTCTTAGAAATATATTCCTGTGGTACAACAGATTATCCTTCCCTGAGCACATACAAAAAGTTAGCAAACATGTACCATTTAATAATTTTATTACATGGAGGAAGCAAAACCACAATTACTCATTGGTCTCTTTTAAAGAATCACCGTATCTTTCCCTCATCTTTAATATGCATATTAGTTCCAAATACCGAAATAGGGGGCAGATAAGTGGCACAGTGGATAAAGCACCAGCCCTGGATTCAGGAGGACCTGAGTTCAAATCCTGTCTCATACACTTGACACTTACTAGCTGTGTGACCCTGGGCAAGTCACTTAACCCTCATTGCCCCACCAAATACCCAAATAATTTTTATTTCTCATGAAATTCTTCACTTACTAAATCCTATTCTTCATTATATTCTGACATGAGATCTTGGTAAAATGAATGAAAATTAAATTAAACTCTTCCATTTACTCACAATAAGAATTAATCATTATGCCTCCCCCCCCCCAAAAAAAAACATGAAAAAAACATTTGGATAGCTGCCATGTTCTGGGATCATTGACCTCACAAACAAAATGTTAGGATAACTTCTTTTGAGTTTATTAAGTTTTTCAAAGAGTAACTGTTCTTTGTCTTGGGAATTGTACTAATTGAGCATATTTAATTTTCACTGATGGGAAACTTGAATCCAAAACCCATAAAGTGACATCCAAAGTGATACTTGTCAATTACAGTGTGGATGGCTAATATTCCCTCATCTTTCCTTCCAGGAGCGGGGGGGGGGGGGGGGGGGAAACCTCTCCCAAGTCACAATAACGTGATAACGTGCCCAGAAACAACCAAGATCTCATATCTAAAAAATACTAACATTATTAACTTTTAAAAATCAATGTCCATGCATGCTATAGATATTTTAGACAAATGTTATCATTTCCTACATGAAATTTTAGAAAAGAGAATCAGAACAAGTGCATCATAAATACAAGCCAGATGATTCCATTAGACTGAAAAGTCATCATTTCACAAAAACCAGCAAAAGCAGTATCTGCTCTATGACTCAGGGCAGAAAAATTACTAAAGGGATTCACTCTTTCTTTTTAATTTTAAGAATTAAATGACGCAAATCCCATAGGTGAATAAACTACTCCTTGATTTTAAGTTAAGCATTTGGAATTAATGAATCTCTAGAGGAAAATTCATTTATAAAATGATACCCAAGTTGGCAAAGTTAATATCTATCCCAAACTGTTGTGTATTTGATGAGCAATTTAATTTCTTCCTGAAGAATCTGGGTAATAGAAAGTACAAACCTCTGAAATTTCTAATTCTTCTTGCCCTCATATTCACAAACATAGATAATATAAAAGTACGCACATTTGAATAATGGGTTTTTTGTATACTACTCAGTCTTCTTCTTAAGAATGACCCTATAAGATGAAATTAATGTTTTGATGTATCTTTTACTCTTGATGCCCTGTACTGTTAAATTCCTCCATATTTATGTTCCTCCCCTCCCCCATCTTCTTATTATAATGCACATCTGGCCCTATTGCTTATCCTTTCTCTACCCCTCCCCCCACCATTTGAGCACATTTTAGCAACATATCTTACTGGAAACAGAGGAAACTTGCCTATTAATGATACTTAGTTCATCTTTCCATTTTTTTGAAAATATCACTATTATGTTTTATCTAGTCATTCAGGTAATAGTAACTGATAATATGCAATATTATAGAAAAATATTGAAGATGTATAAGTTGCTTTGGAAAAATTTGAATTTTTAGTACACATATTTACTCATATTAGTGTGTTGGTCAAAAAGATATACATAAAGATATATATGTATATGTATATATATATATATGTGTGTGTGTGTATAAATATATATGTATATACATATATCTTTAAAAAAAAAACAACACTTTTCTGTATGCACCAAGAGCATTTGTAGAATAAAACATGCAGTCATTTGGTCCCCCCAAAAGAGAGGTTACCACTTATGTGCTGATTGAGGCAACACAGAAAATGTTTATATTATTATTGCACTTATTAAAGCAAGTGTTCACCTTTAAATATGTTTGTGTTAGATCAATAGGCAGGAATTCTCCCTGCTGGAAACCTAGAGGAAAACTATTTATACAATGTTCAATGAACACATGCGGTCAGCACCATGACCAGGCCATGCAGACAAAGAAAGGAGATGATTGGGAAGAAACACCTCGGGGTTTACTGAAAAGCAATTGATGCTATCTTTTTCCTCCTTGAGAACCAAGAATGCTCCAGTACCATGATATTCCTTCCATTCAATGACAGATAATATCGTCTGATGCTCTGCTTCATGACTACAATCAATCCCCAAAACCTGGAAAAATTGGGAAAGTTGAATGGTTCATGGATTTCAACTTAGGCCTTTGAGACATAGTATGAATGAAACAGGAAGGAATGCATTTCTGGGCTCAGATTATGTTTTCTCCGTGTTCCTTCTATTAAAATCTCAACCATGTCCCATACATAGTTGACATACATACATACATACATACACACCCCAGATTCACAGATCATGAAAGAAATATAGATTCACGAAATGTTAGCACATGAAGGAACCTAAGAGACCATCCACTACATTCCCTTTCCTTTGCCATTGACAAGGCAGAGGATGAGAGAAGTGACTAAGTTATAGGGGTACAAAACAAACCATACAAGCAAAGAAATCTCTATTTGGAAAACACCGATTTACTGTGCTATAATGAACTCATTCTATCATGCCTATAGTATAGGCAGATATTATAACATAATTTCACCTAAAGCCTCCCTTTATTAATGGAAATTGTGGAAAGTGGGACTATTATCTACAACCCCTAACCTTACATACTTTGTGAGACACATAGATAGGCACATACTGAAGATATACAAGGAGGGGTTGGTACATTGAAATGCATGCCAATTTTATTTGTCAATTTCTTTGCTTCATAGAAGACATGCAATAAAGGTAAACCAAGTTAGGTACTTGCCTCTAGTGCATAAAGCTAAGAGGTAGAGAAAAATGTATAATATATTAATCTATTAACCCCCAAAGCTCATGTGATTAGAATAGGGAATATGATTTTATTTTTTGACTTGGTTATACAATTAGCTTTTACAGTACTGCTTTATAGTTCTCAAGTCAGAGTATGATTTCAATTGACTGAATATTTTAGGTGTAGATGTTAATAGATTTGGTTGGATTGGAGGAGAGGGAAGGTAGGGATTGATCATAAAAATTTGAGTATTGCCATCTTTGGTTCCATTATCATCTTGTCTGTGCTATAACATGTGTGTAGAATATACATGCATATGCATCTATGTCTTTATATTCTACACATAGATAAATATATTCCATATACCCCTACATATACATATATACACATATATGCATATATGTATATCAAAATCACATTACACAAAAACATGCCATATACACATGTGAATATAGTATATTCTCCCCTTGATACATCTAACTCCCACTAATACCACATATAAAACTCATGCACACATCAAAAAGAAAACACACTCCTCAGGGCTGTTTAAAATACACTGTTTACATAGTCAAAAAGAAATTAATGAATTCCTTTAAGTCCTTGCAGTGAATATGAATTTTGGTATGGATGTTAATTATAAATACACATTTCATTGAGTGACCGGCTATAAGCAGCTCCTTGTGAACTTTTCTTTTTTAGTTATAATAGGCACTTTCTAAAAAGAAGAATTGTGACCAAAAAACAACAACAACAACAAAAAGAATTCAAAGTTTACACCTTTCCACTAGAGCATCCTTCTGAGCCACAGGGGTCTATTTCATCAATACTGCAGTCATCTAGCAGCAGAACCACATATGTGTGCAAAGAAGAATCCTTAGAAAAATTTGAATGGGGAAAAAAATCTGCACAAAAGCAGTTTTCTGATTTGAGCAACCTTTGATTTTTAGGCATCTACTTTAAGCTAAGTTGTTTTTTGTTTCTTTTCAAGTCAGTCACCCATAGACATTTTCCAGACTAATAGGACTTTCCAAAAATAAGTCTCATGATAAATTCTACCCTTTGTGAATTACAAGGATACTTTTTAAAGCACAACCAGGAGTTTACATTCATTTTTAATACCTTCATACCTAAATCTGAGATGCAAATACGTTATTTTCATTTACTGCTTTCATGTTAAAACCACATTCAGAAAAATTGGTAGCCTTAGAAAATCAGATTATTTAATATAAATGTTGATAAACCCTTACATAGCACAGTATAGTATTTCTATAATGACCTACCCTATATTCCTAGTTTGGTATTCATGATGTAGGTAAGTCAGTTTAGAATAAAATAGTTGTTCTCTAAGAAAGAGAGTACTGGGGCTCTCTTCTGAGACTGTGATTACTATCTAAAGTAACATGGGGAAAAGGAAAAACAAAAACAAAACAAGAGGAGTAGCTAAAAGAAAATGCAGTCTATGCATAAAGCCCATAGCAATCCATTCCCCTTATTCTTTACACTTCACCTTGACCTCTCATGAGGCCCTTCAAAATGGAATAAATGACTGGCCTGACAGGAAATAGAAACTTTACACAAAGTACACAGAAAATACTCCATGAAGAGAGATCATAAAATAGGACCAACAGTTTGAAAAGGTTAACTTCCTCATTGGCATTAATCTATAATTCAAACTCAAAAGAACACTGAAGGAATGAGAACTTAACCCACCCCAGCCTGAGGTCAAAACACTCGTGGTAATCCTAGCAGGTTGGACCCTGATTTTTTAATAGTATGTTGCCTTTGTTAAACAAACAAAAATCATCCTTTTTATTATATAATAGATTATAAATAACTATAAAGTCTGCATGCAGTCAACTGCATATTGTACAAGCAATATCTAGGTTATCAATAGTCATCTTCTTTGGCAGGCCAGAATCCAGCTGGACATGCAATATTTACATATCAAAATCCTTGTAATATTCAAGTCATAGTGAAAGCAAGTGAAAATATATATGTATATACTATATATACACACATGTATATAGCTGTATATACTGTTTCCATATATTAACAAATATATATATATATATTATATATAATATTAAAAGTGGATTTCATCTTTTTCAGATTCGGGTGACTCAGGCCTTGAAACACTAAAAATATCCTGACATGGTATTTGGGGAGGTGCCTGAGGTGGCACTTGGGATTTGGGCGAAGAGGTCTGGGGCATATTCTTTTCAGAGAGTAGTTTCAAAATTTCTGCCACCTGCTTTTCCAGGGCAGTCATTCTGCAGCTTAGCAGGTGAATGTCATCTTTGAGTTCGTGTTTGACTTCCTGCAGTGTGGTCTGTAAGGCCTGCTCGGGAATGGGATAAAAGGGATGTCTTGCATCAGCCTGAATAGGACTGTGCTCCAGTGGGCTCCTAGTCTCACCAGCTTTATCTAAACGAAGATCACTTTTTGTTATTCCACTGTCACAAGAATCTGTTTTCCTTAAGGGGTTTTTGGTCACACTAGTCTCTGAGTCACTGCATTTAGGGTCATCTGACAATAAACCCATAGACTCAGCCTTTGTGACATTATTCCAGTCTTCCTTTTTCTCCTCATGGCCACCCATATTATTCTTCAGTCGCAGCCACCCTTTCCCATTTCCATTTTTCATCCTCATGGGGCTGTTGACTTTGAGACACTTTGGATCAGTACTACCATTTGGCTTTAGTTCCATTGCATCTCGGTTGTTCTGTTTTAGGGACTCACTGGTTTTCACATAGGCCAGAGAAGTCTGAATAGGTGTGATCTGAGAAACAGTAACCACACTGGTGCCAGTGATGGAAGCCCCATTCTGTAAAGAACGACTTTCCACCTGAAGCTGGCTCCTTTCTGGATCACTCTGCGTTGATCCTTGATTTCTTAGCTCCTTCTGCTGTTTGAACTTCTGGAAAAGCTTTCTGACAGGGTGGTCCACTGGGATGCTGAGAGTGACCTCATTTTTCTGACGAAGACGCTCCTCCTCTTCCTTTTTCACATCGCTGATTTTACGGAAAATAATCTGTCAATGGAAGAAGAGAATCCACAATGTGATTTTAAGAATGAAACTAATATATAATTGAGTAACAATCTTAATATCATTAGATATTGGTTGAACACATGAGATTAGAATTCATTAAGATATTTTTACAAAGTCAATCTGCAGAACATAATTTAGTAGAAAATTCAAGATAATTCGTACCTAAAATGGGAGAATCAGCATTTATATTCAACTCCTTTACTTTTGAGAAGGGAAAGGTATTCACAACATTTTCATTATACTTATCTTGCTTTCTACTTTATATTCATATTTAATAGAAAAATAGAGTCTTTAAAACTGCTCGGAAGCACACTATTTTAGCTAACATAAGGAGATATCTTGGGCATGAATGCAGCATCAGGGGCCTGGAGACTTTGGAACACATGTACAACTTACAAGATAAGGAAGAACTCAAAAGGTGTTGTCAAAGATGTAGGTTTTTGGTCCTCTACAAGAGAATCATCAAAGGGCAGGACGGTATAATGGATGAAGTTCTAAACTCAGACTCAGGAAGAACTGGGTTTTGCACCCTACCTTCAACAGTTACTCCCTAGGTAACCAACTTCTTTGAGCATCAGTTTTCATATCTGTAAAATGGCTTACTTACAGTGTGGCAATGTACATGAAGCAATTTGTAAACATTAAGGATCATGAAAATGTTACCTTTATTTTTGTTACAAAGCCTTTTATTGTTATGAGACCTTTGTTATGCAGTATATAGAGCATCAGCCCTGGAGAGGGGACTGGAGTTCTAATCTGGTCTTAGACACGTACTAGCCATGTGACCCTGGACAAATCACTTAACTCCAACTGCCTCACCTCTCAAAATAAAAAGCATTTTATGTCTAATGCTGCAAACAACAACACAATAAACAAGGTCTTTCCCAAAGTAACACAACACAGGGAAAACAACACATACACACTCACAAACACACAAGAAAAGACACCTAAGAATAACAGACCACCAGAGCCACACAACACTGACACAAAGAATTTCTATCATTTAGTTCTTTTACTTTCTAAAACATGTAACTTTTCCACTGTTGGCCCCATAGATGGACAACTTCTTAATGAATCTCCAAACTTTTACTCTTCTTAAATTTTATGTGCTACCTTAAAGCAGCCTCATAGTGGAAGATAGACCAGTGCCCTTGTTAGGATTATTTAAAATATTTTCTGCCTTAAAATATTTGTACCTTCCCCTCAAAAATGAAAAAATAAAATCACCCTACTCCAATTCCTTGAATAGAATAAAATGGAAAACATTATAATTCAGAAATTCTTAACCTTTTTGTGTGTCATGGACCCATTTGGCAGGATTGCTGGACTCTTACAGAATGTTTTTAATGCATAGGATTATTAAAAATTTGAATACAGTAATAATTTTAAAAGAAGATCATGGACCCTCCAAGTTAAAAACCCATGTTCTAAAGTGTTAAATCCTAGATGTCTAGATCTGAATCAACAGCAACTTTTATACCCTTCCTAAACCAATTCTTTAAAAATGTTGAACAATGTACCCTGAGAAGTGATGTTTTCTTCTTCTCTAAGAGTATCCATGTGTTGTGTACAAAAATAGTTAAAGCAATTTTCCAACTTTGGTACTTAAACAAGTTTGATTCCTCAGAAATGTACCTGATAACACCATGAACCTAAACCAATGGACAGCCAAAGCAGCAATCCCCAATAAAGGGCACCTTTGGACTTAATGATGTCTGTCCTCCACAGAATAGCTGAATTCAGGTCCTCATTGAACATTTATCAATGTCTTGATTGGCTAGAATAACTAGAAGTAGTGATCATAATGCAGAGAAGGGAAAGGAATAATAATTACCTTTAGAGATCTCTGTCATCTGAACAAAATATAGTGAAATCCATTTTTTACTCACTCTTGATTTCTTACATCTCTGAACATATTGTTTATTGGGTCAGTTCTGTGTAGCCCATTCTGTAACAATGTTTGATAATACATAAACATGTCATGTGGAAAAGAGATTAGACACCTTCTATAGCACCAGAAAGTTAAAGGTGGAAGTTATGAAGAATTCAATTTTGGAAAAGAAATTTCAATAATTATACCTGTCCAGAAGTGGAATAGCCTTTTTCAAAACATGGCCTTGGTAAAAAAGAGAAAGTAGAAAAGAAAATGCCCAAATGGTAGACAAAGGAAATGGATTAAATTAATTAAATGAACAAAATACTTTGTCAGTGGTTTCAATAAAATAATGCTGAGTACAGCAGCTACATGTGTTTTCTGAAGGAAAATATGGAAAGGAAGGATATTCCAGAAATAGTTTTCATTTTTTTCAAAGATGTAGCTGCTTGTATATTTGATTTGATTTACTTCTTCTAAAAAAAACATCAATTTTTGCCTTCTTTGTATGGAAAATGAGAAACAGTATATTGCATATATTGTACAAATCACAATTTCTTATACTTTGAAATACACCAACTTTACTAAGCTTTTTGGAATCCTTTCTTTTTTGCAGCCTGCATCATTAACTCTTGAAGATCAGACATCTTTGAGCATCTTTAAAACATCTTCAGTGCCATAGTAGCAACCAAACAATGATTATGGACATTACTAAACAGAGGGAAGTTAGCAAGTCTTCAATCCTCACTTTCAACTATGTAAGTGCACATTTTCTAAATTGAGATAGATGAGCAAAACATAGCTTGTCAAGTGGTAATAATAAGGTACTTTAAAAAATATTCTCTACATTCAATAGCTATCTTTAAAAGGAGGCATATTTTTTCCTTTCAAGTGACACATGAAAATGAGTCTTTTAAAGATATAACATTAATCTCAAAGTCTGACATCAAAGCTCTTACCATTTAATTACAAACCTTTCAAAGGACTGACATATCTCTCAGTCTTCCTAAGTAAACAGCGTTTGTACTAACCCTTCAGAATGTTAACACCTCTTGACAGACAAGTTACAAACATTGAAACACTTTTTTGGGGGGTGGAAATACGGGCATGGGTGAATTTGGGAGGTGGAAAGGAACAGAAGAGTATGTTCAGGAACATCACATTTCCCATCTTGGAAAATACACAGGTTCTTTTGGCATGAGGCCTAATGACTTGTTATAGCTTAGAGTATTATCTAATTAGAAAAATGTAACCAATTTTAAATGACATTCATTTTAACCTAATTTCTGACATATGTTTGGCCTCAAAATGACATAGCCTATGATCATGGCTATATCTACAAGTGATTTTCAAATTAGGATCAAATGATTGATTTTTTTTTAATAACCACAATATGGGAAGATAGGCATCTTTGTGTACAACACAAATGTAGGATTTATTTCTGGAAAATGTCAGGCACCATAGTAAGTCTAAACACAAAATGCTAATATCTGAATTTACAAAGCAAATAAATTAGAATGTGGTAATTCACATTCCCAAAGCAATTCTTTTTTTTTTTTTTTTTTGGTGAGGCAATTGGGGTTAAGTGACTTGCCCAGGGTCACACAGCTAGTGAGTGTTAAGTGTTTGAGGCTGGATTTGAACTCTGGTCCTCCTGACTCCAGGTCCAGTGCTCTATCCACTGTGCCACCTAGCTGTCCTCCCAAAGCAATTCTTAATTTACAAAGGGATTCACTGCACAGTACTTTTGATCAAGTTCTCCTGGGAAAATTAAAATATGATGTGACAGTATTTTAACTCACATACAACTTTTTAGGAACACATCTATTTTTTCAAGGTAAATACACTCATAATGAATAGCACTCTTGTCAAGTTCAGAGGAAATGGTTGAAGGAATAACCTCAATAATCTGCAATGATTACTGTTGTTGCATTGACTATTACTGTTTTAGATGAATAAAATATGAAAGCTGCAAAGAATCAATAACTTAGAAGAGTCATGGATTTTATGTATTACTTTCTTTTTAACCCATAAAATTGGTTACTATATATTTTTTTTCCTTTTCAATTTGGATTTCTGCTACCAGAGAATTAAGTCTTATAGCTATTCTATAATAAACAATGTTGCCATCATATCCTATGGATTTGAATTCCAACTTAGTTACTTACTAGCTGAGTGTCTCATTTAATATTTATCTGTCTTTTTCCTCATTTGTAAAATGAAGACAATTACTTAAAAGTATTTACAAAAGAGAATTGTTGTTAGCATCAATTGGAAGTATGTAAATTGATTTCCAAAACTGAAAGTATTACATAGATTAAGACCTCATCATCATCTAAAGCATTATATAAATCATCTTAGTCAAATTTAATGACAGAAACAACTATAGAGATGCATAATTGTTCATTTGTCATGAATAAATAAAAGAAACACTTAGGCAATCAAGTAAGCTGGTTCTTTTTTTAAGGAAGGGCATTTCTCGTGAACCCTAGGCTGGGTTGTGATTCATGGCATTAAGGCTCTGACCTCATGAATAAGATAGAGAGGAAGAAGCAGGAAGTGTTTCTTCTGAAATACTGTAGCATTACCATGTATCCCAATGGGAATTTAAATAATTTTATTATGCCCTAGAAAAGCATCAATAAGAAAGGATTTCATCTGAATCTGTGGATCTATCATATGTAGCTTGACATATAAATGTATGTGCATATATGTGTGTGTGTTTATAAAAACAATATACCACATGTGCATATTTACATGTATATACATGCATGTGTATGTATACATGCATAAATTAATATAATGACATGATAATCATGTCGCTTGTTTGTCTATGCTCTCTTCTGAATGTCCTTTTGCTCTCTGCATATTTTAAAATATTTCATTTATGTTATATTCTTTTTTTAGTCTGCTTTTTCCATCACTATTACCATATGCCCACTCTGCCACAGTCAACTCTCTCCTGCCTCTCTCCCCAATAAAAGTCCTGCCTTGTAAGAAATAAAAAGAATCAAACAAAATATTTTTATATTTTATTGGTTATATCTGAAAACATATGTCTCATTTTGTACCTAGTCCATCATGCCTCCATGAAGAGGTAGAAGGTGGAAGCATGATTCATCATTTCTGCTGGTGACATTATTATTGGTCACTGCAATGATCAGAGTTCTCAGATATTATTAACATTTAAAAAAATAAATAATAATGACTGTGAGAACATCATTAATTCCCAACCTATATGACTTCTTTCCCATCGATACCAAATCATCTATACACACATTGAAGGTATGTTCAATGAAAGTATTATTAGGAAACAAGCAGAATCTCATGAGCAATAATCAGCAATGGACCATGATTATCATTTCACAATTTACTTTAAAATGCAGAGAATATAATATTGTATTGAGCTCATTATTTGTTGGCTACCAAAACAAAGGCCTTATACGCTCTTTTACAACATGTTATTTCCTATCCATATATCAAGCTCATTCAGAATTCTTTGAAAGATAAATCATTAAAAAACCCTGTTTGAAATATCAGATGAGTAATAAAACAGGAAGCTGTATGTTATTCAAAAGTACATACTACAGGGGCAGCTAAGGTGGTGCAGTGGTTAGAGCACCGGCCCTGGATTCAGGAGTACCTGAGTTCAAATTCGGCCTCAGACATTTAACACTTACTAGCTGTGTGACCCTGGGCAAGTCACTTAAACCCAATTGCCTCACTAAAAAAAAAAAAAAAATTTAAAAAAAAGTACATACTACAATGGTGGATATTTAATTCAAGTGAAACAGGAATTCCCTGTGCATCATAAAGTATTCCAAATGCTCTTGTTTGTGGATGACATTATATTGACTACATTAAGCCCTAAAACAATGAAAAGCCTCCTGGAAGAGATCAATAAAGATTCAAAGGAGTTTGGACTGTCCATCTAGACAGAAATGACCAAGTGGATGAAGAATGTCTTTTGCCCATATTTCATCATGGAAGAAGGAAAACCTAGAGAGCTTATCCAACAGTATGTATATTCAGGACAGATAGTACAGATGGACAACAAACTGGGTCCAGAGTGGAAAAGGAGGAGAAGAATAAAAGTGGTAACCATCAAAATGATTTGGATCTGGCTAAGAAATAGTGAATGGGGGGGGGCGGGAAGTGAGGTGGCACAATGGATAAAGCACCGGCCCTGGATTCAGGACGACCTGAGTTCAAATCCAACCTCAGACACTTGATACTTACTAACTGTGTGACTCTGGGCAAGTCATTTAACCCCAACTGCCTCACAAAAGAGAGAGAGAGAGAGAAATAGTGATGGGTCTGTGGAATAGGTTAGGCACACAAAGCACAGAAGTAAATTAATATAACAATCTACTGTTTGATAAACCCAAAGATTCCAGATTCTGGGATAAGAAATCACTATTTGAAAAAAATAACTGCTGACAAAACTGAAAAATACTATGGCAGAAACTAGGCAGAGAGAAACATCTTACAGCATCTATCAAAAATAAGGTCAAAATGGGTACATGATTTAGACATAAAGGGTGATACCATAGGCAAATTAGAAGAGGAAAGAATGGTTTACCTGTCAGATTTATGAAGAGGGGAAGAATTTATAACCAAAGATGAGATAGAGAAGATTGTTAAATGCATAGTGCATCATTTTGATTACATTAAATTAAGAAGGTTTTGCACAAACAAAACCAATGCAACCAAGTTTAGAGGGGAAGCAGAAAGCTTGGAAATAATTTTACAGCCACTATTTCTGATAAAGGCCTAATTTCTCAAATATATGGAGAACTGAATCAAATTTATATGAATACGAATCATTTCCCAACTGAGAAATGGCGAAAGGATATGAATAGGCAATTTTCAAATGAAGAAATCAAAGCCATATGAAAAAATGTTCTCAATCACTACTTAGTAGAGAAATGCAAATTAAAACTACACTATGATACTACCTCACAACTATCCAGTTGACTAATACTACAAGAAAGGGAAATAAAATGTTGTAAATGTGGAAAAATTTGAACACTAATGTACTATTGGTAGAGTTGTGAGCCAATCCAACCATTCTGGAGAGCAATTTGGAACTATGCCCCAAAGGCCATAAAACTGTGCATATGGTTTGACCTGTCAATACTACTATTAGGTCTATATCCCAAAGAAATCATAAAAAAGGGAAAAGGATTCACATGTACAAAAATATTTATACCTGCTCTTTTTGCGGTGGCAAAGAATTGGAAATTGAGGGCATGCTCATAAATTAGGGAATGACTAAATAAGTTGTGCTATATGAATGTAATGGAATGCTTTTGTGCTGTAAGAAATGATAAGCAGGCATATTTCGGAAAAACCTGGAAAGACTTACATGAATTGATGCTTAGTGAAATGAACAGAACCAAGAGAACATTGTACACAGTAACAGCAACACTGTGTGATGATCAACTATGATAGACTTAGCTTATCTCAGCAATACAATGATCTGAGATAAGTCAAAAAGACTCATGATATAAAATGCTCTCCACATCCAGGAAAAGAATTATGGAGTCTGAATGCAAATTGAAGCATACTATTTTCACTTTTGTTGTTTTTTTTTCTTTTTTCTTGTGTTTTTTTTTCCTTTCTGATTCTTGTCTCACAACATGAGTTATGTAGAAATATGTTTACCATGATTGTAATGTATAATGTATATCAGAATGCTTGCTGGCTTCAAGAGAAGGAGGGAAGGGAAAGAGGGTAAAAAAATTGGAACTCCAAATCTTACAAAAATTAGAAACTATCTTTACATGTAATTAGAAAAATACGATGAAAAAAGAAAAGCATGAGAAAAGCAGGGTAGTTTACTTTGGGAAATAAATCAAAGTTCTCTCACTGAACCCAATTTCACAAAAATAAAGACCCATCATTCAATACTATCTTTTCTGAAAGTGGTGATATATGGCATTGATGTGTGGAATAACATTGCTTCCAAAGAACTAAAGATTAATATTACAGGGAGGAGAATGGAAAAACAAGTGATAAGTGGGTGTAAGTTATTCCATTTAACCAATAAGGGACTACCAACAGGAGATTTCCTGCACCAACTGATAGAATTATATTATTTTAATAATGATGATAATATCAACCATCTATATAGCAATTGCTATGTTCCTGGCACTGCAGTAAATGCCTTACAAATATTAACACATTTTATCTTTACAACAACCCTGTGAGAGGTAGGTAAAATTATTATCATCATTACAGATGAGAAAACTAAGTTTAATAGAGATTAAGAACTTGACCAAGGTCACATAGCTAGTAAGTATCTGAGGTCAGATTTGAATTCAGGTCTTCCTGACTCCAAACCCAGTGCTCTGTCCACTGCTCCAAATAGTTGCCTTGCTGTGATTTTTATTGATTTTTTAAAAATCAATGTACTCCATTTTGTTTATAGATTGTTTTTTTCTGCTATTGTTAATTTACACTATCTATTTCTTGTTTTGTTAATTTAGCTATTTCATATTTTTGTAAACATGTTTCATTTGTTAATGGTTTTACTCTTATATAATTGGACAAAATACTAAGACTTTCTAATAATTTGCTGTATTTCCTCTTGTGAGTTTTCTTTTTTTATTTTTGATAATGGCAATTTGAGCTTCCTTTCTTTTTGGTCATGTTAAACTTTTCCCTATTTTATTATTATGTTTCAAAAACCCAGCTCCTACTTTTTTTTTGGGGGGGGGGCTGGGCTATGAGGGTTAAGTGACTTGCCCAAGGTCACATAGCTAATAAGTGTCAAGTGTCTGAGGCCGGATTTGAACTCAGGTCCTACTGAATCCAGGGCCAGTGCTTTATCCATGCCCTACCTAGCTGCCCTCCAGCTCCTACTTTTATTGATCAATTTAATAAGGTTTTTTATTTTTTTAATTCTGTTTAAGTCTTCTTTGGTTTTTTGAATTTATATTTTTGTGTTTCATTAGAGTTTTTTTGACTTATTGCTTTTCCACTTCTTGTTTTTGTTATGAAAATGCATGTCCTATTCATTGATGTATTTATTCTTTATTTCTTTAATTGATTAAAATGTTGAGAGATAAAAAAATTTCCCTTAACAACTCTTTTAGCTAGATCCCCAAAGTTTTGGTATGTTGCCTCATTGCTGAAATTTTCTTTAGTGAAATTTTTTTCCCGATGACTTGTCATTTGATGCACTGGTTCTTTAAGGTCTGAATTATTTAATTGACACTTAAGTTGAAATCTTTTCTTCAAAAGACCTTTATTGGTTGTAATTTAATTATGTTATGATCAGTATATGATCTATTTAATATTTTTGCTGTTCTGTAATTTTTTTTTTTTGCAGGGCAATGGGGGTTAAGTGACTTGCCCAGGGTCACACAGCCAGTAAGTGTCAAGTGTCTGAGGCCGGATTTGAACTCAGGAACTCCTGAATCCAGGGCCAGTGCTTTATCTACTGTGCCACCTAGCTGCCCCCTGCTCTGTAATTTTTAAGAGATTTTTGAGTACTAGCCTAGGGTCAATTTTTGTAAAGATGCTGAGATTAACCTATATTCCTTCTGAATCTCATTCAATAATGACCATAGACCTATCATACCTAACTTTTCTAAAATTATATTCAGGTCATTCCATCTTATGCTCCTATGCTTTTTCCTCTTTCCCTTTCTGCTCTGTCATTATAAAGGACAAGAGAGAGGAGAAAGAAAAGGAAAATGATCAGTATTAGTAATCTGTAATTGAAGTCATCTATTTCTACTCCTCTGCCTGCACAAAGACCAGAGAGAAAAATTTTTAGCACTTTCTCTCTTTTTTAAAACTTCCTATTTATAATCAACTTTTTGAAGTTGACATTTCTTTTCCATGTCACTACTCCTCCCCCTCACTCTGTGGACCTACTTATGTCATATGTCACTCTTCCTATTTTTGTCCCAGCCTGTTCCTTTGCTGAATTTAATAAATTTTGCACCAAACCAACTCTGTGTGTGATATATGCAAGCACATATGTGTCTATGTTTTCAAACTTCCTTTAAGTGGGTCATAAAACAGTCAGGTCACAAGATGTCTTTTTTTCTCAAAACCTTTCTGTAGGTCTCTACCCTTCTTGCAAACCAATTTATACAAAATAATGGGTTTCTCCCCATTCTTCCTCATGTCTTTCTTAGCATATTCCTTTTTTTCTTTTCTTTTCTTTGATTCCTCCCCCTGAAAAAAGAAAAAAACAAAACAAAACAAACAACCCCCCAAAAAATAAACCAGAAAAAATCCACAACTATGTTTTCTGTTTCTCCATTATGATTGAAATTTTAAAATTCCAAAAGGATACTTATCTCTTCCTCCCCATTACTTCCTCATCATTTTGTCCCAGATACTCAAATTCATTTATACTTTCCTACATTTTTCTCTTTCTCATGTTTGTGCTTCAAAGTATCTACTTACTCTGGCTGTTTCCTTTTTTAAAAATTATTCTGAATTTAACAAACAGCAAATAAGGATTTCCACATACACCGTAGAACATAAGGAAAGCAGGATGCATTAAACTTCAAATCTCTATTATGTAGAGATTTATTTTATTTTTAAGCATTGGTAACATAGTTAATTCTGGCTTCATGCTCTCATTGCTGAACTTTTCACATTTTAGTCTTTTCAGGTACCTTGGAGGCACTGGAGACTCTTTTCTCTGTTATCAACAGCTGTTATTATCTCATTTGTCAGGGCCCAGTAACTTACACCCCAGTATATTCAACCACTTAAAATCTATTAGCTTTTATGAAATAACACTTACTTGAAAGGTGTAACAAGAGCTAACGAACATTTCTCTCATATCCATGGGAGCATAATGACCCCATATCACCTCAGTCTTGGAGAGGTTAGGGAAGGATTAGCTCAGTCCCTAAAGAACATTGATCATGCCAAATTTAAGTCCAAAGACAGCACTGCCTCCTTCTTTTTTGGTTCCATTCCTAGGATCCTTGCTCCTCGGAGCATCAGTACCAGGCTGAGTGTAGCACCTACCTTGGATTTCTGGACAAATCTGATTCCCATTCTTCATACATCTTAGCAGATCAGAGACTACACTCTCTATATCTAGACCAGAAAGCAAAGGCCAAAAAGCCAGGCCCATTTCTCGAAGCTACATGGCTTCAGAGTAAGAAGCAAGAAGCCCTAGGGCCCTCTCTCCTATCACATGATCTCACCCACAGTGAATAAAACATACCCTCCTCTCTCAGACTCAAGTGATACAAAATTCCCCATTGGCATTATCAGGCTATTTTAAAGACACCAAAAGTTCCATTTATATAGGTAATAGGGGGGAAAAAAGGCTACTCCCAACTATGGGATATGTGTCCATTAATATTCCAGTTCTCTAGTTTCATGGAAGCAGATATATAGATATAGATATATGTATGGATGGATATATGTGTGTGTGTGTATATATATATATATATATATATATATATGTTATACATAACAAATGTGTATGGTAACAAAACAAATACCCCTACTGACCATGTCCAAAAATAGGTTCCTCCTTTGTAACCTGAATCTATGTCATCTTGGTCAGGATGTAAGTAATATGGTGCATCACCTGTGTTCCAGAATCATTGTTTCTCATTTCATTGATCAGAGTTCCTAATTCTTTCAAAGTTTTTTCTACTTAATTTCATATTTCCTTTGTATTTCCTCCTCATTCATCACTTAGTAAATATAGATTCTTCCAAAAATCGAATAAAACATCTTCCTAACCAAGTTGAACCCTACTGTTGCTCCTAAATTCTCTATTTCTATAGATGGTAGCCTCATTTTCCCACCTATTATTTTCAATCAGTTGATGAGTTCTGTCAGAAAGCTCTTAAATTTATAACCCTTCTATTCCAGTGGGAACAACCTTAGTTTAGTCTTCACCTACACACTTACAACAGCCTCCTAACTGGTATTCTTGTCTCCTGCCTATATCTTCTCCAATTCATTCATCATCCTAATGCCCAGGTAACATTCCTAGTATATAGTTTCAATTCCATGGCTTTTTGGTCAGAAACATTTCTGGTTCCCTATTTTCTACTTGCTACGGTGTGATGTGGTGAGGGAGGTCTGGTTCATGTAAAGAGCACTTTAGATGGCATCACCATGTAGAAGATGATAGGGAAAAGATGGCATCTCTCCAGATGGAGGAGGCTAGCTAGGGAGCTACTTCCAGGATAACTGTAATGATGTATAAGGGAAGTGCCTTGGAGAGATTGGGGAATATATAAATATTTTGTAACTGGTTCTAGTCAGCTAACCACATGATGAAGATGCTCTTTTATTGATTACACAGTTATTTAAAAAGCCTATCAGCTTCTGACTTCTCCTCTTGGGTTTCTCCCAGACATCACACCATTCCAGAGTTTGATTTTGCAACCAACATCATTGATGAACTGAGGTATGAAGAAAATGGAGCTTCCTTTGGCAAACCATTATTTCAGAGACCAGGTTTCATGGCCATTACAGCATTTATGCCCTGAGGAGGAAGGGAAGCAACCCTTCCTTTTGTGGGAGTGACCTTTAGGAATCCAACCTAGGAGTGGTTGAGATGTGGACTTATCTGGCAGTCATGCTATATCTGCATATCAACTTGGTGGGATCAGTGCAATACAAAATCTGAGGTAAGCACTGATATTAATCTCTATTCTTTATTCTTAGTCTGAAATGGAAGTGTGAATTATGCCCCTAAGACACTAAGGGAAATGTTTGCATATTTGTCTTTGCTATTGTAAGGAATTGGTTGTGATTTGGGGTTTCTGTGACCCCATCTTTGGCTGGGATTGGAGGCCCCAGAGCGCACCTGTGTGCTGGCTCATGCCAGACAACTGCTTGCCTGCATGGGCCTGGACAAATTATAATGATGGGAAGCCCAGTAAGGGCAGTCAGGTAATCTTGGGTGTTGGGAAACTGGGGGAGCTGGCATTTGTAGAGCTGCTTGTTATTTCTGTCAATTAGGACTGCTAGCCAATTAGCTTGGGGCTGTGTGTGTGGCCACCCTGTTTCCTGTGAGAAAGGGGGCTTCTGGGAGAGAGAAGGGAAGAGAGGGCACTCTGGTATGAGCAGTGGAGGGAGTGAGATGCTGGAACACTGTGCAGTGGGTTCTCTTTGAAATTGCTGATTTCTGGGTGGCGTTGAGTTGAGGATTGTGTCTTTTTCCTTCCCCTATTGCCTTTTTCTTTATCCCTAGTTCTATTAACCTTACTTGTGTTTTAAATTTGTTCCCATTAATAAAGCATGTTTTGTTTTTTAAAGAGGCTGTTAATCTCCTTTCTTACCCCAATATTACAACAAGCCACCTAATTAACACTCCTCATATTAAATTTGGCCCTAATACTAGATTTTTAAAACAAATATTCCTTTATAAAAGTTAATATGATGTTAAATGAAATTTAGGTTACTAGGATGGATAAGAACTTAGGCTGTGGGAACTTAGGATGATGACAAAGAAAAGAGACACCTACACCTCATATGCAGGGTACCTGAGAACCCTAAGAAGGAAGTATAGTAGAACTGACCTCTGGGAGAGTAAAGCCAGAGACAACCATATTACCAAAGCATAAACTCTTGATCCTGACATTCAAGATCCTCTGTTATCTCAAGGCCACATTTCCAAACATATCGCAATACTCCTTCCTCATCAGTTACTGTGTGTTCTAACCAAACTACCTTTGGCCACCATTCGATTTTCATGTTATTGTTCATATTGTCTTCTGCATCTGGAATGCCTTATCCCCAATCTCTAATTTCTCTCTCTCTCTCTCTCTCTCTCTCTCTCTCTCTCTCTCTCTCTCTCTCTCTCTGTCTCTCTCTCCTTGCCTCTGTCTTTCTGTTCTCTCTTCATCTCTCTCAGGGGGCTTTTCTTTATCTTTCTGTCTCTGTCTGTGTTTCTCTGTTTCTGTTCCTCTCTGTCTCTGTCCCTGTCATTCTTTCTCTCTGTCTTTTTTTGTCTTTCTCAGTCTCTTTGTTTCTGTCTGTCTCTTTCTCTGCCTTTTTCTGTCTCCTTGTCTACATACACACACACATACACACACACACACACACACACACACACACACACACACACACACACATATACACCTCAATGTAATTCACTAGGCTAAAGTGTAAGGACCAAGGCAGTTACCATCAATGGTCCCATATTATATTTTTTTTAATTATTCAATCAGTAGGGTTACAAGACATAAAATGTTATAAAAAAGTAAAAAATGTAAAATTTACCCACTTAATGCAAATACCACAGTACATTTGAAAATACAAATTGTAGTATTTGCTAAAAGTCCTTATAGTTTCTAAGATAATTCTATTTACCTAAACTCTCAAATTATATGCCAATGTTTTGTTATTATTATGTCTTATGCCTATAGTTTAGCAAATTTTCTTCTAATGTTAAAGTTAGTCATATCATGGTCATTATTCCATGCCAGTGCCAGTATTTTAATGGTTCCATCATATATTCTGTTTATTCCTTTATTGAGAAGGAATAACTTATGAGAAAGCAATCCTTGCCCTCCTAAATTGTTAATGATTTCCATAGCAGACAATGTGTAGACTTCACTATGTAATGAAAATGAGTGCTAACTAGATAATTAGTGAAGAGTTCTTAAAATAATGGGCAGATATAAAATAGTTTCTGGGTTTGGGTTAAAAGAGGGAAAAGAATAAAAATTATATTTGCTGCTTTTTTGGCTACTGAAGAAGCTGAATATTGTACCTCAGTTCTATTCATTCATGAATCAAAAATCCTCTTAGCATTTGCATTTTCATAATATTTACACAGATATATCTCTTAAATTATTATAAAATCTCTTGTTTCAGTCATTATGAATTTCTGGAAGTTCACAAAATCACAAGAGTTTTATTTTATTTTTTTAAAAGACATCTGAAAGTTACAAAAGGAGAGAATCTGTGTGTGGTTCCTAAAGGAATGTCTCATGAGAATGAATAAATGAAAGGGATGACCTTCAAGACTCAACTGAATAGCTTTTATCTCAGCAATAAGAGCCTGGTGCCACCTGTACTTGACTGCTCACCATGTACTTGAGGATTGGGGATGGTTTTTGTCTTGTGCCCAGTGGGTGACTGAATTCCTGTTGCACATCTTCAGCATTAAGAGAAGGAGAAAAAAAGAGATCAGGCTGCGATCTCTGCTCTGGCTGCACATTTAGTGCTGGCGTGTATTGCCACCAGCATCATTTCCTGGCAGCAAGGGGGTACACTTAAGCTTCCCTCTCTTGTGCTTCATTATACTCTGCAGTGCCCACATTAAGAGGTTTAATTTATTTAAACAATAAAAGCTTCTTATACTTAACGGAGAAAGTACCAGCTAAGCTTTCCATTTCAGAAGTAGGGCATCTGATGATCAAAATGATATCAGACACTGAGGAATGCGTGCACACTGAAATCCATTGAAGAGACGGAAAAAGCCATTTGTTTAATGATGAGGATTTAGAGTTACACATTTTTATAGAAGGAAACAGTTTCCCCCAAAATGCCCCTCACTTTCCAGATTTATTAATCTAAGGGATTTTTTTATTGTCCAAACATGTAATTTCATCAGTGTTGGTTATTCCCAGAATGGAGACTCCCTCTGCCTATATAGATTGGCAATTCATCTGAAACTTTAAGTCTTAAAGAGCTTCCTGGTGACAGGAAGAGGGGGAAGGGGAAAGAAATAACCACTCATTAAGTATATACTATGTGTGGAGCACTGTGATAAGCACTTTAAAAATATTATCTTATTAGACAAACAAGCAATTGTAACTTATCTATAGTTACAGAGAATATGATTTGTCAGAGGCAAGCCCTGAATGCAGATTTTCCTGATTCCAAGGTTGACCCTCTATCCATTAACCTAGGCTGCTTCTCCTTGGTATAATTGAAAGGTTGTTAGTTTTTATTTCAGAGGTCCTGAGTTCAAATCCTGACTCTGCTACTCACTACTTAAGTGATGCTAGACAAGTCTATGAATCTCACCTAATTATGTAAAGTCAACAGGTTAGACAGATCAGTGGTGTCATACTCACATAGAAATGGGGCCACTAACCCATTAGTAAGGATCCCTGTGGACTGCATATTGACTTGGTTTTACAATGTAATGTTATCTGTTTTATTGTACTTTTGTTTATTTTGTTAAATATTTCCCAATTACATTTTCATTTCATTGGGGTGGCACTTGGGAGTGTTGGTGTGGTCACATGGCTACATGTTTGACCAGATGACCTCAAAATGTCATACAACTAGTAATAATATGAAGGATTAGAATCAGGAAAACTCATTTTCATAAGTTCAAATCCAGCCTCAAATCTTACTAGATTGTGTTCCTGGGTAAGTCAGTTAACCCTGTTTGCTTCAGTTCCTCATCTGTAAAATGAGCTGGAGAAGGAAATGGCAAAACATGCCTATATCTTTTCTAACAAAACCCTAAATGGGGTCACAAAGAGTCAGAAATGACTGCAATGACTGAACAACAATAACAAGATTTGAACTCAGAGAGATGAATCCTCATGACAACAGGCCTAGTACTCTATCTACCCCACCATCCAGAAGCCCTAATGATAATAGCTACTATGAATATAGCATTTTAGCATTTGCAAAGTATTTAAAAATATTATCTTATTTTATCTTCATAACAACTCTGGGAAATAGATGCTATTATTACATTTGAGGAAGCTAAGGCAGAGAAAAGTTAAGTGACTTGTCCAAGGTCAATCACACAGCTAGTAAATATGCGATGCCAGATGTGAACTCAGGTCTTTCTGACTACTAAACCTCCTGGGTACCTCTTAATTCTATCTAAAGTTCAAATGGAATATAATAATAATAAATTTGTCATCATGCTTTAAAACATACAAGTATATTCCTTAAAATAGTGTCATGAGATCATTTTTCAGTTTCTTGTGATCCTGACCAATGATCTCATCAGTGTCAGGAACTCTTGGTATGAAAACTCCCTTTACCAACATAGATCAACAACTATAGTTTTGTTTGTTTGTTTGTTTGTTTTGTGGGGGGGTTGGCATGTGGGGCAGGGCAATGAGGGTTAAGTAACTTGTCTAGGGTCACACACCTAGTAATTGTCAAGTGTCTGAGGTCAGATTTGAACTCAGGTCCTCCTGAATCTAGGGCCAGTGCTTTTATCTACTGTACCACGTAGTTGCCCCCAACAACTATAGTTTTAAAGAAATATTCAGAAGCACTGAGAGGTTAAATGACTTACTCCTGGTCTTTCAACCACTAATGTATTTGAGGTAATTTTTTTTTTTTTAGTGAGGCAATTGCGGTTAACTGACTTGCCCAGGGTCACACAGCTAGTAAGTGTCAAGTGTCTGAGGCCAGATTTGAACTCAGGTACTCCTGACTCCAGGGCTGGTGCTCTATCCACTGCACCACCTAGCTGCCCCTGAGGTAAAACTTTTAAACCCAAATCTTCCTGACTCAAAGGTTGTCCTTCTGCCTACCATACCACTGTGTTTTTATCACAGGCATATCCCCATTGCATAAGTGAAGAAAATGAGGATTAAAGAATAATTTGTATAAAGTTACATAGCCAGAGAGTGTAAGGGCCAAGGCTTCAATCCTGGCCTCTCGTTCCAAATCCAGGACTTTTCCCACTAAACCACAGTATATTTTAACAAATAGAGTTGATCCTCATGTTGCACCCCTGTAATCCCATCTCCCAGGGAGTCTGATGCTGGCAGATCACTGGAGCTCAGGAATTCTGAGCTGCAGTGGCTTAGGCCAATCAGGTGTTTGCACTAATTTTGGTATTAATATGGTAAGCCCCCAGGAGCAAAGGTTATTTAAGGAGGGGCAAAGTGGTCCAGGTCAGAAATAGATAAGGTCAAAGCCCCCATGTTATTAAGATGAAGAGATATGTGTGTATAATATATAGGACCATATGTATGAATCTATATACATTTAAAAATTATTTATGTACATTTGTGTATAATACCTGTGTATATACACTCAAAGATTTTCAGTGTGAAGTATCACCTTTATTAGGAAAGACTATCCTTAACTTTCAAGGCTTCCATCATTTAAGCTCAGTAATCTTTCTCTCCCTAAGGCAATGTTTTACCAGCTATTGCCCTCTGAGCTAAATGTCAAAGCCCATTATTTTATGTTCTAATAGCTTAGTGATACAGGGATAGTATGGATGAAAAAGCTCAACAGGCTATGGATGACCAAGGAATATTTCACAGACTGATGTTAAATACTCGACAGCTTCTAGATTTTGTTTTAACATTTCCACACAGCAGATTTTTATTGGGGTTTGGTTTGGTTTTGCCTTTAATAGATGAAAAGAACCAAGCATTTATCAAGCACCAAATATATTCAGGAACCATGATAGATGGTTCATAATTATTATCTCATTTGATCTTCACCACAACCCTGGGAGGTAGGTGCTATTATTATCACAATTTTCCAGTTGATGAAACTGAGGACAATAGAGATTAAGTGACTTGCCCAGGGTCATACAGTTAGTGCATGTCTGAGGTTGGATTTGAACTTGGATCTTTCTAAATCCAGGCCCAAATTCTATTCACTGTGCCACCCAACTGCCTAAATCATTTGATCCATATGCTTAATGGTTCAATTTACGATCACAAATAATTAGAAGTTACTAAATTCTAAACCACAACTTGTCCACAAGCATTTATTAAGTGCCTAACATACATGATAGACATTGTGCTAAGGATTGATTATACAAAAAAAGTCAAAAGACAGTTCCTGCTCCCAAGGAACTCACAAACTAAAGGAGGAGACACCATGAAAACAATAATATACAAGTAAGCAATGTACAGGATAACTTGGAATTAAGCAACAGAGGAAAAGCACTAGCTCTAAGCAGGACTGGGAAAGGCTCCTGGATATAATTTAGACACCCAAAGGTGATGGAAATTCATGCCACTATGAAACATTGAATTTTTCTCTTTAATGTTAAATGCTTCAATGTCAGACAAGCTGCCTCATAAGATTTAAGCAAGGTCTCATAATTCAGTTGAAAAAAGACAAAACCAATTTTGTATACATATTCATCAGTTCAGAAGCCAGTCACTCTATTAGTTAATGTTATAAGCATTTTCCTGAATATTCGAGTTTGCTGAAATTTCCACTTTTCTTGACTTCGAGCTAATGCACTGTTGTTTTGAAGTACAAACACAAAATGGGGCTGTCTCAAAGTGTCTTGAGAGTGGGTCATAGATTTTTGAATGGGACTTTCATAACATTTTGTGCTATTTGGTCTATTAGCTAGCTTTGTTCATCTAATAAAATACCATTCATCTAATAAATCTACTACTTCATCTAAGAAATGAGTTATCCTTTAAAATCGTAAGTTTAATCAGAACTATGGTCTTTCATTCAGTCTTTGACAGTGCTTTCAAGGGACATTCTGTGAGAGAGGACAGTAGTTACCATCCAGGAATGTGCCCTTCCTCCTTACCTCTGCCTCATAGAAACCCTCTCCTCCTTCAAGACTCAGCTCAAGCACTGTCTTCTACATGAAGCCTGTTCTGATGTTCTTCCCCAACATCTAGTACCTTCCCTCCCTAACTTCCTTCTATTTCACTATTTTGTATGTGGAGACCTGGGAAAGACCTAACTTAAAAAGGCCAAGGTCCCCCACTGCATCTGGGGCCATTGTCAGCTGTCCTAACCTGAGTTTTGCCACCAGTGACTCTGGAGGACAGAGTGAAGCTGATGATTTTGCACAGTTCTGCCTCACTTAAATCCAATTCACTTTTAAGTCAAAGCACCACCTTCCTGATGTTATTGGTTTGCTTCGATAATCAAGGACAAACAACAACAATAATCTTGTATGCCTACACACACATACACACATACATACACACACACACACTTATTGTCTCCACTAATAGAATGCAGGGTTTTTGTGTGAGTAAGATTTTTTCCCACCCTTTAGATTTAAGTGATTTAACTATGGTAATAATCAGTATTTACACTACAAATTGTGATTCAACATGTTTAGGTATTCTTTAGCAGCCTACACAGATAATAATAGAGTAAGTAAGATAGATATTGGTAGAACTAATATACATGTCATATTGTAATCTGGGTTCGGATAACCCAAAATCCATCATCTCAATCTCGATTCACCATCATCCAACTGTAGTTAGGCATCTACCCATTAGCTTAAAGGTCATATATGAAAAATAGTAACTCCTGAGCTAGAAAAGACCAATCACAATTTAGAAGAGAAGTTGGCTCATAGAAATGGATGAGTCCTCATGGTGCCAAGATGGATGATGGCTCCCATGATTTGGACAAACCTAATTGCAAGGGATCAATAATTTGGATGATAAAAGTTGTATATCTACCACTTAGGTGATGTACAATTGTGGGAGGAATTTGTCTAAAAATAGTAGGCTATAAATACTTTACAGTCCTGTCAGGCTATAAAAGGAGCTGAGTGCTTCCTAGACATGAGACCAGTACCTGTCTGTACCCTCTCTCAATAAACCTATTTTCTATGGCTTGGATACTTTGCTTTTTCTTTTCCTTTGTTGGACTTAGAAATTTTTATGACATTTGAGAGTAAAGATTATTCCTTTTTGTGTGTTAACATCCCCAGTGTCTAGCACAGTCAGTAGAACACAGAAAGTGCTTAATAATTGTTTATTAATTTAACTGAAATGAGACAACAATTTTAAAAATTTTTTTTTTGGGGCCAGGCAATGAGGGTTAAGTGGCTTGTCCACACAACTAGTAAGTGTCAAGTGTCTGAGGCCATATTTGAACTCAGGTCTTCCTGAATCCAGAGCCTGTGCTTTACCTACTGCACCACCTAGCTGCCCTGACAACAATTTTTAATCTCCACATAGCAGAAAACTAATAAATGTTCACAGACTACAGTTATGAAAACTGGGCTTTAATTTTGCTCACATTGTTTTTCACACTTCTACTTTAGGAAAATCATGGCTATTACAACATCTGTCTATATTTTTGAGAACAAATACAGTAGTGAGGCTTAATGGGCTGTGGGCAGGATTAGAAGATGAAAATCAGAGCACCTCTCTCACCTCCACTACACTCTATCTTTTTTTTTCGGGGGGGGGGGGGTGGGTGGGCATCAGGACTGTTCATTTTACTTAAATAAGGAACTTGTGGTCTGAAAAATCCCTCCTCCAATGCAGATACATATATAGACTATAACATACTCTTAGAGAGTTCCCTGAGACAATGAGAGTTTAAGGAGCTTTTCCATGTTGACATAGCATGTAACAGAAGCACATTTCAAGTATTGAACCCAGGTCTTCATGACTCTTTATGACTCAAAGGCTAGTCATTTTTCCACTTTAAAAATCGCTCTGTCTAAAAGGTTGAGGAAAAAAATTATAACATATTTGAGAAATGCAAAATAAGACAGCTGACTTCAAATTAGAAACCACAGTTTAGGAATTAATTATTCCTAAAGAAATAATTAGGGGCAGCTAGTTAGCACAGTGGATAAAGAACCCGT
The DNA here is from genome assembly GCF_019393635.1 of Dromiciops gliroides. Taxonomy (NCBI): domain Eukaryota; kingdom Metazoa; phylum Chordata; class Mammalia; order Microbiotheria; family Microbiotheriidae; genus Dromiciops; species Dromiciops gliroides. The sequence continues at coordinate 252,375,084 of NC_057862.1, forward strand.
CCTGGATTCAGGAGTACCTGAGTTCAAATCCGGCCTCAGACACTTGACACTTACTAGGTGTGTGACTCTGGGCAAGTCACTTAACCTCCATTGCCCCACCAAAAAAAAAAGAAAGAAATAATTACCTTGTTCTGACAGATAAGGAAGAAACATTTAAACAAAAGAAAATCAAAAGTAATGATGGAACTGTTAATTCAACTGATGGCATATTGAAAAGTGTGTTGGACGTATTAATCTTTTCTTTATTATTTTCCTTACTCTTCACTGTTATAAAAACAAAACATCTCTATATAATTTTCAGTCTTATTATATTAGCATTGAAACAAAAGAAATCATGGAGGGAGTAAGAGTAAGAACATATTACTTATCAGACTTATGGATAGGTGAAAAATTTATGAATAAACAAAAGAGTGAATAAAGTTAAGTGTAAAATGTATAGTTTCAATTACATTAAATTTTTAAAGTTTTGTACAAATAAAACAAATGTAGCTAAGATCAAAAGTAAAGCAGAACATGGGGGGGAGATTTCCATAGACAGTATATCAGATAAAGATCTCGTATCTAAAATATATAAAGAACTTTGTCAAATCTATAAGAATACAAGTCATTCCTAGTTGATTATTTGTCAAAGTTTATAAACAGGCAGTTTTCTGATGAAGAAATGAAAACAATTAATATGCATATAAAATGCTTTAAATCATTATTCATTAGAGAAATGCTAATTAAAATAACCTTGAGATATCATTTCATACCTACCAGATTGGCTAAAATGATAGGAGAAAGTGACAAATATTGGAGGCGGTGTAGAAAAATTTGAAGGCTAATTTATTGTTTGTGGAATTATGAAATGATCCAACCATTTTGGAGAACAATCTGGAATTATTCCCAAAGAGCTATTAAACTACCTATATATACACTTTGACATAGAAATACCACTACTAGATCTATTTCCAAAGATAATTAAAGAAAAAAGAAAAGAATCTATATGTTCTTAAATGTTTATAGAAGCTCTCTTTTGAGTGATAAAGAACTGCAAATTTCAGGGATGCTCATCAATTGGGGAATGACTGAACAAGTTGTGGTATATGATTGTGATGGAATACTATTGTGCTATAAGAAATGATGAGTTTAATAACTTTAGAAAAACATGGAAAGAATTGAATGAAATACTGGAGTGAAATGAGCAGAATATTATATACAGTAAGAGCAACAATGTTTTAAGAACAACTTTGCATGAATAACTTATTTTGATTATTATAAATACTCAGATTAACTATAAAGGACATATGAAGAAAGACACCATCTGCATCCAGAGAAAGAATTGATAAATAGAAGTATGTATAGATTAATTTTACACAAACACATGTATATGTACACACATACACATACATACATATATTAAATATCTCCAAGTGTAATTTATTCCCATCAATCCTTCAATGAGCTAGACAAAAGAATGAATTTCCATTCCTTTTGTTCACCTGGGCTCATCCCAGGCAGGGCCTGATCTCAAAACAAGGTTAGAACTTCCTCAAGAATTGAACTTTCTGGGGTAGAGGGGGAGAGAGGTACTGAAACTGATCTGGGTCCCTCCAAGAAACTCATTATTAATAATTATTCTCTCACATAATTAATCAACAAGCACTCAGAAGTACCTACTGTGTTCCAGGTACAGAGAATACAAATGAAAATAACACTTACTCTCAAGGAGCTTACATGCACTGAAATCACCCAGCCTACTTGGGTGATGCTATTCACAGCCAAAATATTTCATCTGACAGGGAGATTTTTCACATAATCAACACTGACCTCAAGGTCACTAAAACTACACTAGAACAACTTCTATCTGGGTTTCAACTTGGTTGCTTTCCAAAAACTACAAAACACTCAATCATTAGGCTGGCCCTTATATGCTACTGCTCTTGTAGAGCATGGTCTGTCACATTACCATGGAGAATCTCTATATAACAAGTATCTGGAATGAAGAAATGTCCTGATCCCACCCTTATGAGCCCACAAATAAGACTCCAAAGGAAATAAAGAGAAAAGCTAAAAGAAAACAATATGGATACTGTTGAATATTAGACTCCATGGCATCTATTTTTAAAAAATCTGGCTACTTAATTATGTTTTCTTATAACAGAATTCATATTTTAGTCACATCCAACTCTGTGACCCCACTTACAGTTTTCTTGGCAAAGATAGTGGAGTTGTTTGCCATTTCCTCCACATTTTACAGATTAGGAAACTGAGGCAAATAAAATAATTATCCAGAATCATATAGCTACTAAGTGTCTGAGGCCAGATTTCAACTCAGGAAGATGAGTCTGCCTGACTCCAGGCCCAACATTCTATCCATTGCACAACTTAGGTACCCTTACATACAACTTGTGTGTGTATACAAATAAATGCCAAAATATTGGGGGCAGCTAGGTGGTGCAGTGGATAAAGCACCAACCCTGGATTCAGGAGGACCCGAGTTCAAATTTGGCCTCAGACACTTGACACTTGCTAGCTGTGTTTCCATGGGCAAGTCTCTTAACCCTCATTGCTCTGAAAAAAAAAAAAAGAATGCTGAAAACTATCTTTACAGGTAATTGGAAAAAATATAAATGCCAAAATATTGTAAGAAATTAGCCCCACTTACTGTCCTTTAAACTTCAGTATTAATATATTTCATTTCCTATTTTGAATACTTCCTTTAAACCTCTGACACTACTTCTGTGTCATAGGCTTAGTCACTTAAGGAAGGAAGGAAATAAGTATTTCTTAAATACCTATTCTGTGGTAGGCTCTGTGTTAAGCCTTTTACAGATATTATCTCAGCCAATCCTTACAACAAATCTGAGAGATAGGTATCCTCAGCATCACTTGACAGTTGAGGGAACTGAAACAAACAGAGGTTAAGTGATTTGCTCAGGGTTACAGAGCTAGTATATGATACCAGATTTGAACTCAGAACTTCTCTATTCCAGGCCCAGTACTTATCTAGTGCATTGTCTAGTTGCCCCTTAACCTCTCTGGGCTTCAGATTCTCCATCTATAAAATGAGGGACTTAAAATAGATCAATTAATCAATCAACATTTATTAAGCACATATTATGTTCCCAGCACTCTGCTAAGCATTAAATGGCTCCTAGAGGTCACTTTTAGCTTTCAATCTATGATCCTAGAACCTATTTGACTGCTAATTACAGTTATCAAAATAATTGTATTTAACAAAACTGCAGAAAACAATTCTAAGAGCCTTGGTATGGGGTTAAAAGAATTGTTGTTGGGCAGCTAGGTGGCGCAGTGGATAGAGCACCGGCCCTGGAGTCAGGAGTACCTGAGTTCAAATCCAGCCTCAGACACTTAACACTTACTAGCTGCGAGACCCTGGGCAAGTCACTTAACCCCAATTGCCTCACTAAAAATAAAAAAAGACTTGGTGTTGAACTTTGTTCTCATGAAGGAACATGACTCCAAGCAAAGAGGATGCACCTTGATGTTTGAACAATATAGGTATTTTTCTAAATAGCATCACTTTATCCTCAAGGTAGCCAAAAAAAAAAAAAGATACCTAGAAAAAGCAAGACAGGAGAGATGGTAACTCTACTATAATTATTCAAGGTCAGTTGGTCAGAATGCACCAAGGACAGATAAGAGAATTTCAAATCTTCTATGAAAATTAATATTCAAATATTATAATATTGAGGTTTTTCCTCTGCTTTTTTTCTTCCACTCAAAATCATGCATAATGCATAGATGGTTATGTTTTAATCTATTCATATAGTTTCTACTATACCTTAAAATAAATCTGTTCTGAATGTTGTAGAAAAGCTCTTGAAATACCATGAGAAGAATAATAAGGGACAAAAGTTAATTGCTAGGAAGTCAGATTCCTTGAAAATAAGTTGATGGTGGGAGGCAAAAAAGAAAACATCCTTAATTTAAAGACATACTAAGCAAAAAAGGATGTTATTCTCATTTATTAATTATCATCAGCTATTATTTGCTAGCAATTATTGCATTAGAGGTAACTAGATGGCTCAGCAGATAGAGTTCTGGGACTGGAATCAGAAAGACCTGAGTTCAAGTCTGACCTCAGACACTTAATAGCTGTGTGATCCCAGGCAAGTCACTTAACCTGTTTGCCTTAATCCACTGGAGAAGGAAATGGCAAATCAGTCCTGTAGCCTTGCCAAGAAAACCCATAGACAGTGTTGGTGTGCTATGGTCCATGGGGTCACAAAAAGTTGGACAGGACTGAACAACAGCAACAATTATTGCACTAAAGTTTACTGGGATCCATGTGAAATGCTGGTAACAAATGAGTGTCTTAAAACTTTCTTGAGACCTGCTGGTGAATTCCTGCTGATGACTTAAAACTCAAAATTGACTGCCCTAGAAAAAGTGAATCAATTTATATTTAAAGAAATGAAAAAAGAGAAAATCATCTAAGAATAGCAGTACTACATGTTGTAATACCCAGTTTGTTCTTCAGTCTGATTCTCATTTCCTACTCAAGTACAAACTAGTAGAAGTAAAACAGTTAATTTAATTATTTTTTTAAATCTGGGTGTTTCAGTGGATTGTAAGTTCAGCATAAGTAAATCCATCAATAAACATTTATTGGACTCCTATATGTCAGGCAATATGCTAAATGCTAGTGATACTAAGAAAGGTTAAAGTCAGTCCCTACTTTCAAGGAACTCACGGTCTAATCTGAGATACAACATGCAAATAGCTATGTACTAGCAAAGTTTATAGTTATATACTGGATGAGTCAGAAGCATACTACAGCAACCAAAAATACTAAAATAATTTAAACTATATTCAGAAGTGTGATATCTAGACAAAAGGAAGTCATAATGCTATTGAACTTTTGCACTGGTTAGGACACATCTGAAGTATTCCATTCGGTTCTGGGCACCATCTTTTTGGAAGCATATTGATGAACTATTGCCAGGGTGAACAGAATAGGAGTGTTGAAGATCACGCCATACAAAGATTGGTTTTTGAAAGAACTGTTGATACTAAGCCTAAAAAGAAAACACTTGGGGTATGGGTGAGGAGATGATAGATATCTTCAAGTATTTGAAGGGTTGTTATATGAAAAAACATCCATGGCCCGAGAAAGCAAAACTTATAGGGGGAGGGGAAGGAAGGGAAACTGTGGGGGTGGGGGAGGGGAAGGAACAGAGGAGAAGGTTCCTCCAGATCCACCTCTAACTGTAGATATCCCCGATGATTTCCTCAATTTCCATGGTTTTGATTACTACCTTTATGCTCTTGTTGTTGATTCTCAAATCTACCTCTTCTGTCTTAATCTATTGTCTGACCTCCAATCTAGCATCTCTGCCTTTCAAACATGGCAAACTAAATGTCCAGTAGACAACTTAAATTCAACATGTCCAAAACAGGACTCATTATCTTTCTCCCTCAACCCTCCCTACCTCCTATCCTCCCAGTCTCTCAGGCTCACCACCTAGAAGCCACCCTCAACTTCTCACTATTGCTCACCCCTCCCACTCCCCCATATGCAATCTGTTTCCAAGGCTAGTTAATTGCAGCTTCTCTTGAATCCACTCCCTTTTCTCTTCTGAAACTGCCACGATTTAAATGTAGACCCTCATCATCTCATGCCTGGAATATTGCTATTAGCTGCTTAGCTACTGGTGGGGGCGGGGGAATCTGCCTGCCTCTGGTCTCTCTACTCCAGCCCTCCTATTCAATCACCAAGATATTTTCCTAAAGCACAGGTCTGACCACATCTCCCTACCCTTTCACTTAATAAATTACAGTGGCTCTCCATCATCTTCAGATACAAAATCTGTTTGGCATTTAAAGCCCTTTATAACCTAGGCTCCTTCTGCCTTTCCAGTCTTCTTACACTTTACTTTTCATGTACTCTTCAATCCAGTGACACTAGCCTCCTGACTGTTCTTTTTTTGTTTGTTTTGTTTTGTTTATTTGGTTTGGGGGATATTTTTTTGTGGGACAATGACTCTTAAGTGACTTGCCCAGGGTCACACAGCTAGTAAGTCTCAAGTGTCTGAGACCAAATTTGAACTTAGGTCCTCCTGAATCCATTGCTGGTGCTTGATCCACTGCCCATCTGACTGTTCAATGAACAAAGACATTCCATGTTTTTGTCCTGGGCATTCTCTCAGTCTGTCTCCTTTGCTTAGAATGTTCTCCTTCTCCAACACTGTCTACCGACTCCCTTGGCTTCCTTTAAGTATAAACTAAAATTCTATCTTTTATAGGAAGTCTTTCCCAATTCCTGTTAATTTTAACTCCTTTCCTCTTAATTCATTTCCTATTTATACTGGATATGCCTTGTTTGTATATATTTGTTTGCATGTTGTCACATACATAAGATTGTAACTTCCTTGAAGGGGATTGTCTTTTTCCTTTTTTTTTTTTTACTCCAGCACTTAGCACATTGCCTGACAGAATAGTAGGTGCTCAATAAATATTGATTGATTGATTGAACCTATACATGAACACTTTAGAACAACTTATCCAAAAAGTAGTCATGAAGGCTTTGATGAAGACATCTAATAAGGGTTAACTGTACATTTTGCAAAGTATCTCGTTTTACATTAGGATAGCTTTAATTAGTATGAAGTTTTCCTCAAGTCAAGCCAAATTTGCCTCTTTGAAACTTCCACCAATTGCTGTATTTCCATTTGAAATCAAACAGAAAAGGCACAATACCCTTTCAATATGGCAACCTCTAAATCATGTACTCCTTTAGAGCTTTTTTCATGAGAGGATATCTGGCAATAGTAGTAAAGTAAAAGGTTCTAGTCAATTCTAACTTCTAGAACTACCTCAGAAGCAATGAAAAACAGAACCTAGGGATAGAAGATCAACAAACTTTAGGCATGAGCAGACATGATGAGGTGATCACTATCAACACACACACACACACATCACTACCAAAAAAAAAAAAAAAACCACCATCCTATGCCAATAGGGCCTCAGATATACCTTTTACAATCCCACTGAATTTTGAAAATCAAGGGCTAAAAGAAAAGGATTCTTGCCTCAGGTTTCCCTATTTGGGAAATGTCAATTCTAAAACCTTTAGTTTGGAATGGGGAAATAGAATAGGATGGAAGAAGCTTATTCTAGCCTGTGATGTGGTACATTATCATATTAACTAATTATTCTGGCTAAATGCTAAGCTTTGTTGTTCTTCTACCACTGAAGGACTACCAGGTCTGAAGGCCTAGAAGTGCTTTCAGCACCTTCTCAGTTTGGAGCCTCAGGAAAAACCCCAGCTGTCTCACCTTCATTTTGGCTATATGTGGAAAAGAAGCACAAACATTTTTATTTACACGAACATTGAGGCAATTACATGAAGAATATATGTAAACTATACATAAGTGAGTTTGACTTAAATTTTTAGAAAATACTATGTCATTAAGGGATGTTATATGAACATTTAGAAAGGGAGACTCAGCACTTTATGCAAGTTTGGATTAATAAAGAACAAATGTAATTTTTTAATATGGTTACTAGTTACTAGACTAGTTAAGGAGAATACTACAGCTATAGTAGTAAAAATTACATTTGAATAAAGCATTTGATAAAGTCTAATTCTATGTTTGTAGATAGAATAAAAGGCATAAGTCAAATCACTATAGATTAATATAGATTATAGGTGGATAGGGAACTGGTTGAATTACTAGACCAAAAGAATAGTCATTAATAAATTAACATTGATATGGGGAATAATCTTTAAAGAATTTCCCTCCAGTGTTCTTGGGTTGTCTTTGTGCCATTCACCATTTTTATCAATGATTTGAATGAAGACTTGATGACATGCTTATTAAAAGGTAAAGCCAAAGTATTTGACAAAAACTGCTGGGAAAACTGGAAGATAGTATGGCAGAAATTAGGCATAGACCAACATCTTACACCTTAAACTAAAATAAGGTCAAAATGGATACACAATTTAGACACAAGAGGAGATACCATAGGTAAATTAGGAGAGAAAGGAATAGTCTACCTATCAGATCTTTGGAAAGGAAAACAGTTTATTACCAAACAAGAGATAGAGTATATTATAAAATGCAAAGTGGAAGATTTTGATTACATTAAATTAAAAAATTTTTGTACAAACAGAAGCAATGCATCCAAAATTAGAAGGGAGGCAGAAAGCTGGGAAACAATTTTTGAGGCCAGTACTTCTGATAAAGGCCTCATCTCTAAAATATATAGGGAACTAAATCAAATTTATAAGAACCCAAGTCATTTCCCAATTGAGAAATGGTCAAAGGATATGAACAGGCAGTTTTTTGATGAAGAAACCAAAGCTATCTATTCCCATATGAAAAAATGCTCTAAATCTCTAATGATTAGAGAGATGCAAATAAAAACAACTCTGAGGTACCACCTGACACCTATCAGATTGGCTAAAATGACAAAAAAGGAAAATAATAAATGTTGGCGAGGCTGTGGGAAAATTGGAACACTAATTCATTGTTGGTGGAGCTGTGAACTGATCCAACCATTCTGGAGAGCAATTTGGAATTATGCCCAAAGGGCGATAAAGCTGTGCATACCCTTTGACCCAGCAATACCACTTTTGGGTCTTTTTCCCAAAGAGATCATGGAAAGGGGAAAGGGACCCACATGTACAAAAATATTTATAGCTGCTCTTTACGTGGTGGTAAAGAATTGGAAGTTGAGGGGGTGCCCATCAATTGGGGAATGGCTGGACAAGTTGTGGTATATGAATAAAATGGAATACTATTGTGCTATAAGGAATGATGAGCAGGAGGAGTTCAGAGAAACCTGGAGGGTCTTGCGTGGGCTGATGAGTGAGATGAGCAGAACCAGAAGAACATTGTACACAGTAACATCAACATTGAGTGTTGATCTACTGTGATGGACTATATTCTTCTCACCAATGCAATGGCACAGAAGAGTTCCAGGGAACTCATGATAGAAGAGGATCTCCAAATCCAGGAAAAAAAAAAAAGAACTGCGGAGTATAGATGCTAAATGAACCATACTATTTCTTTTGTTTTTGATGCTGTTGTTTTTTTCTATTTTGAGGTTTTCCATCATTGCTCTGATTTTTTTTTCTCTTATAACATGACTAATGCAGAAATAGGATTAATGTTATTATGTGTATATATATATATATAATCTATATCAGATTACCTGCTGTCTAGGGGAGGGGGGAGGGAGAAAAATCTGAAATTGTAAAGCTTGTATAAACAAAGGTTGAGAACTATCTTTACATGTAACGGAAAAAAAATAAAATACTTTATTAATTTAAAAAAAAAGGTAAAGCCAAAACTAAATAGATAAACTATAATATGAACAAATAAATAAATAATATGAAGTATAAAATCCAAGATGGAGGACACTATATAATCTTGAAATTCTCTCCCCGTTCTTAGAATCCGAGATTCTGTAACAGAAGATTTACCAAAGTCTTACCTCAGAAAAGCCCTAAATAACAGTCAATGGTGATTACAGGATCATAAACCTAGAACTTGAAGGAACTTCAGAGGCTATTTATTCCTTATTTTATAATTGAGGAAACTTGAATTTCAAGGAAGTTAAGTCAAGCCACACAAGTATTTTATACCTCAGGTAGGGTTTTAATGCCTGTCCTCTAATTCCACAGCCAGTATTCTTTCCATTAAACCATATTTTCTTCCCCTTGTATATTTTTTCACATGAAGAATATGAAACTTATAGAGAGGAAGGGATTTGTCCATGGTCGCACAGATAGGAAGTATTGTTGTTCAGTAATTCTCATCATTTCTGACTCTCCATAACCCCATTTGGGATTTAATTTGCAAAAATATTGGAGTGCTCTGCCATTTCCTTCTCCAGCTCGTTTTACAGATGAGGAAACCAAGTTAAATAGGGTTAAGTCATTTGCCTAGGGTCACACAGCTAGTAAGTGTCTGAGGTCAGATTTAAACTCAGGAAGATGAGCCTTCCTGTTTTGCTGCCTGATACTCTATCCACTGTGCAACCTAACTACCCATAGAAAATATTAGAGACTCTATTTATATGCAGGTTTGAAATGTTCCAGTGTTCTTTTCACTATGTCACACTGCTTCTCCTAAATGTGCTGCAGAATATAATACTTAAGTCATTGGAGCCTGTATATCCAAGTCATTTTAAATAAAACACTTGAAATGATAGGCTTAAGAAAAGTTTAGATAAATTTATGGATGGAAGATTCATAATAGATCATAAGGGGAAGTCAGAGATATTTGGAGGAGTATATCACTAAACTCCTCAGGTTGTTTTTTAAAAGGACAACCACATTTATTAGTCTGACATTCTTGATGGTCTTAAAAAAGTGAGTGAGTGAGTGTGTGTGTGTGTGTGTGTGTGTGTGTGTGTGTGTGTGTGTGTGTATGAGAGAGAGAGAGAGAGAGAGAGAGAGAGAGAGAGAGAGAGAGAGAGAGAGAGAGAGAGAGGGAGTATTTTACTGCTGTGGGAATCATAGGAAGTAGGGAATCATGGCATGATAAGATTAGGAAATTGGTCCAAGTACTTCTAGGGTGACATGGGAAACTGAATAATGCACAGGACTTGGAATCTCAAAGTTTGAATTCCTGGGTTTGAATATCTGCTCTGACATTTACCAGTTATGAGACTATGAGCAAGTCACTTTAGCCAATCTGAGCCTCAGTTACTTCACCTGTAAAATGGGGATAAGAATACCTTCACTACATACTTCATAGGATCATTGTGAAAAACATTTATAATTTTATAAACTTTGGAGCACTTTATATATATGAATTATTATCATTATTATTAATGTGTCATTTTTATAAACAGCAAATGGGTAAGAGGACTTTGTGGCCATAGAGGTCCCTGGAATAGGGTATATATTGTTATTATTTGACATATAAAGCAAAAGTGCATTTAATGAATTGAGGGGAAGTGAAAATTTGCTACAAATGTCTGTAACTGCCAATGGAACATTATTTTTAATTTGTGTTCTCACTTTAATGGTATTGTGTTGATAGACCATAAACATAAAATTCAATCAAAGGAAAACCTTTTAGTGGAATGAGTTTGAATGACTTTGTATGTTGGGGTGTGGGGGTATGGGAGTGAAGTGCTGCAGTGTTTTAATTTCACTATCAGCACTGATTAAAGGTCATTTTCCTTGACAGACCAAAAAGGAAGACATAAATGTTCATCTTGCTTTACACTGCTAAGCATCCCTTATTTGATTAGGTGAGATGAGGCCAATCCAAAAAGAGAAAATTAACTTTAAGAAGGAACAATATAGGTCATGAAGGCATTTGTCTGTGATAGCCCTAAGATTTGAAAAGCTATCTTCCAATATACATCACTTAATATCACTAGGTTTCAGTTTCCTTATGAGGAATGAGGGGTGAAAGTAGAAGACATCTAATGTACTTTCCAGCTCTAAATCTACAATATAGATACTATGTCAACAGAACAAACACAATGATGAATAATTACTTGTCAGAATAATAATATTCACTTTTATATAGCACTTTAAAGTTTTCAAAGTGCTTTAGAAACAAATCTCATATGATACATGTCAGCAGCATATGAATTTTTACAGGGTGGTTTTTCTCTATAGCCAAGGTTGTATGGTGTAGTAGCAGATTGAAGGGTAGGTTCAGAAGGAGGAAGACCTGGATTCAAGGCCTACCATGGATATATGCCTTGAAGCATTGAATATAGCACCTCTGAGCTGGACAGTCTCAACTAAGTCATATTTTATTTTCAACATGGGTAATTATTTTTTAAATTTAATTAATTAATTAATTAATTGATTGTTTTTAACATGGGTAATTCTTATTAAGATACTGCTGATTCCATTTGGGATTCTACAGCCCGGTCCCCTTCTTTTCTCTTGGTGTCTTTCCAGGTTTCTTAGCTAAAAGACGAATTCTTCCACCTTCTGCCTAGACTGTGTAAAATATTTCACAGAGGTGCTCATGACAAAGAGCTGGATTCCTTGTTTTTTATCCCTTTACAGGATTTTTTTCTCTTACTAAACACATTTCTACATTTGTATGTTCTTAGAAATTCTAAAGGTAATAAAGGAGCTAGCATGAATGGTAACACTTAATTTTATGTGCCATCTTCCTAGTACATCTGATACTACTTTAGGTCAAGAAATCATTTTTGAAGAAGAATTATAATGGCTGGAATGAATATCCATTAAACAGTAAAGCCTCCTCCCTTTTTGTCTCTTTAGAATAATACATAGGTTCTCATAGCAATTTCAAACAAAGAACTCATGGAAAAGGTTTAATGGTTCCATTCTTGATTTGTATTATTTACTTACCTGAATTTAATCTGCTAATTTTAACACCCATTTTTAAATTAACTGGTCATTATCTCAACAAGTTTATTTGTCAATTTATGAAATAAGGAACTTTTAAAAATGGGTATAACAAGGGATTGTTCTCTGTCTCTTCCATGGCAAGAGTTATAATCTTAAAATCTAAAAATTTCAGTTTGCCCTAAGAAAAATCAGTGATAGATGAAATAGTATCCACTCCTTAAAAACTCTTCCAATGTCTTCATGTGCCAAAAAGGAAAGCAGGAAAAAAGCCTTGGATCACATTTTCTGACTACAGGATGACTGGCAATAAGATATTATTCTATCAATAACCTGGACAGGGAGGAGAGGAATGTGTTCAGTGAAAGCTCATTAAAGTACAGGTTTGGAGAGACCTCCATCACATCGTCTTATGGGCTGCCTGTGAAATATTGACCTGTGCTCACATACCATGGCTCACTTTTTTAATAAACTAATCCTCCCAAACCTGCTGTCAATTATAACCAGGACTGGGTTATCCAGCTTTTGAATTTAAAAACAGCTTTCCTGTCCCATCTGCTGCCTGATTTTTGGCCATTTTGTCACTTCCTTATGCCCCAACCAATGGTGTGCACATCTAAGGAAAGCTCACCAGATTGAGAGAACTTGACTACTCATTAAAAGCTCTTTTTAAAAGTTTAGTAAAAGACAAGTTAAAAACTTTTTGTTAGAATGGAGAATTTTGAGATTTCCTCTGGGTTTCTGATCCTGTCTGGTGCACTTCCCTATGTGCACTGAAAAAAAAAATGTATTAAAATGGGCATTTTTTTCTGTAAGTATAATGGTTAAAGGTAGGCTGAAATTGGGGCTAAAGACACCCTAAAGGAAAACATAGGAATGTTCCCTTTTAATTCCATAAAATCTCCTCCACACTCATTTATTCAATTCATTGGCTTTTTAAAAAAACCCAGTTATTAACCAGTTTTAAAAACTATACATGTTGGCATCTTGATAGAATGTCCTTTCTCTCTTAGAAGCCATGAGACAATTATAAGTGAAGTAATTACATCTTCATGACAAAGAGTTATGCTACTTAGAAGTATTTTTAGTTGAGTAATTAAACCCACAGTAGGAAAAGAACATTTTGGAGACTTTTGGGCTTAAGATAGTGTAGAAATATTTTTAGTAGCAATTTTTGTTGTTCAGTCGCTTTAGTCGTGTCCAACTCTTCATGACCCCATTTGGAGTTTTCTTGGCAAAGATATTGAAATGGTTTGCTATTTCCTTCTCCAGCTCCTTTTACAGATGAGGAAAGTGAGACAAAGTGACTTGTCCAGGTTCACACAATTAGGAAGGCTCTGAAGCCACTTCCTGAGGCCATCAGGAAGATGAGTATTGCTGCTTCTGAGCCCAGTGTTCTATCAACTGTGCCATCTAGCTGCCTGTGGATTCCTTAAGAGCCATTTTCTTTGATTAAAGAACATGGTGGCTGTGTAGTTTCATGGTCAGCTTTGTATGTTAAAAAAGAAAAAAGAAACAAAGAGAGGCAAGGCATCCTTGATGCCCAGGGAGGTTGACCTGGGCTATTCAGTTGAAATACTTCAAAATATCTGTTACTACTTCCCACATGAATCTAAAAAAGATGAGAAAGTATGTTGGAAATTCAATTCTCTCTTTCATGCTATAAGAGCAATAGAGATAAAAGTAGAAAAATCCTCAGTTACATTTGTGGATGTCAGGACAGCAGAATGGAACTTCAATGCTACAACATAAAATCCCTATTTTATACCATGGAAAAATGCCCACTCTAGAGTTGTGATGGAGAAGGAAATGACAAACCCACTCTAGACCTGTGCCAAGAGAACCCCAAATGGGGTCCTGAAGAGTCAAACCTGACTGAAATGACTGAACAACAAATATTAATAGGCAGTTGAAGATGTGAGACTAGAGGTCATGAGAGATTTTTTGACAAAAAGACATAACTGAAAACAACTGAACAACAACAGATTAATGAAATTGAATAATATTGGGGAAAACTAGAAGAGTATTGTTCAGGGCCTTGAGCTCTTTGTAATCTGCCAGGTCCATATCAAGACTTATTTCATAATTTTCCCCCATTTCACATTCTATGGTATTGTCAAATTGGCCTAGTTGTTGTTCTCTGACTTTGACATTCCATTGTCTATCTTTATGCTCCTCATTCGTAGAATGAACTCTGTCCTCCCCTCGATATTTTCAAATCCCTTGCTTCCTTCAAAGGTATAATTCCTACACAAAACATTTCAAGATCCTTCCTCCATGTTATTTTTTAGTGCTCACTCCTTCCTAACTTGTCTTAAACTTATTTATATCCCCTTGCTAGAATGTATAGAATGTTACACCTATGTCCCCGGCACCTAGCACATGACCTAAACATAGTAGACACTTCACTAGATGTCTGTTGAATTGAATTTAGCCTTACATACATTAATAAACTATAGGGAGACTTCAGGTCTTTGGAACTGAATAGTAACATGACCAGATTCATGCATAAAGAATGGTATTCTGACAGTGTTGTAAGAAATAAATTGGAATAATAATAAAAAATGAAGGTGGCAGCTAGGTGGCTCAGTGGTTAAAGCACTGGCCCTGGATTCAGGAGTACCTGAGTTCAAATCCGGCCTCAGACACTTAACACTTACTAGCTGTGTGACCCTGGGCAAGTCACTTAACCCCCATTCCCCCCCAAAAAAAAAAAAAAAAAAAAAAAAAAAAAAAAGAAATAAAATGGGGAATCTAAGTGGTGAAATGGATAGAGAACTGGCCCTGAAGTTGGGAGAATCTGAGTTCAAATCTCATCTCCGACATTTACTAGCTGTGTGAACCTGGTCAAGTTGCTAAACCCTAGTTACCTGAAACATCTGGGGCCATCTCTAGTCATCCTTATATCTATCATCTAGCTATCTATCCAAAAATCCTTCTATCCATCTGTCCATCCATCTCTATCTATCTATCTATCTATCTATCTATCTATCTATCTATCTATCTATCTATCTATCTATCTATCTATCTATTTATCTTTCTATTTCACCATTGGACCCTGATGGACCTCTCTTGAGGAGACAGTGAGGTTGTTGACCTTACACAGCCCTGCCTCACTTAAATCCAATTCACTACAAGTCATGACATCACCCCAATGTCCTAGTCTTCTTTGAGAATGAAGGACAAACAACAAGAAATAAATTGAAGATTGGGAAAGTATAAAAGCAGGGCTATGTGTGACAGAAAACTGTTAATATCAAATGTAATATGGACTGCTACCTCCTTGATTATCCTAGTAGTGTCAGAATTTCAGTAATGTCTTTACATTCCTACTTTTAGGGTATTTACTCTCAATTAGGTTGAGCTGAACTATACCCTAAGTCCTCCCACCCATAAATTTTGCATTGCATAGATACCTAGCTCAAGCTTGATCTAAACCTTTTAATGTCATTGTCCCCTTCCATTGGGATTCATGGTATGAAAAACAACAGTTAGAATGAAATGGTTTTCCTTGCTCAGATTATGGAAGGGAGCTGGGATCTCATGACTATGCCTTATTACCTCATACTACCTCCTTCCCTTTCCTCCTAAATGTAATAGCAGCCTGGTAGGCCTGGGTTTAGTTAGGGATGCTCTGGCCCTGAGGGGGACATTCTGACCATGGAGAAATATAGTTGATCTTGGAGTTAGTTAGAGATTACTCTTTCCTTGGAAAAGCAAACTAGTTAATTAACTAGATAGTGGTTAGTCAAACATAACAAAACAGCCACTCAGAAAGGTGGGCACCTTGAATTTACAGCATGAGCTTAGTTGGGAGCCAGTCATATTTGCTATGTGATTAGGATCAGATAATGACAATAATCTCAAGTTAGAAATGTAGAATTTTTATTACTTGTGTATCCAAATAGCTTGCATCATCATTTTCCAAACTGCTGTAACTTTTCACTCTTAAGTCTCTCCCCATGATGGAGGAGGCTAAAAGGGTTAACAGATAACCTATCAATAGTAGCTATCAATATTATCTAAAAGGGTTAACAGAGAAAATAAGGTTTGTGTTCTTACAGTAACCAAGAGGGTTTGTCCCTATCAACCCTCACCATCAACAGAGACAGTAACTAGGGACCATTAACCATTAATAGCCTAATGGCTATTAATTAATTAATGGCAACAAAAAAAGAGCTCTCTGTCTAGAGGGGAAAAAAAAACAAACTGGTCATTTTCTTGCAAAAATAAAGATATCTAAATGAATTTACACTTCTCCAGAATTGGAGATTCTTTAAGAATGTGCTAGACAACCATTTGTCAATGATATTATAGTTTTATGCTTCAGCTAGAATTTGGACTTGTTGACCTCTAAGGTCCCTTCCAACTCTGAGACATGATGATCCTATAAACTTGAGACATATAGTAACACTAACTCACATCTATATAGCCTTCTCAGATTTACAAAGTGCTTTCTCTTCACATGGAGCAAGGTAGTGTAAATATTATCTTCCCCATTTTATGAATGAAAAGATGTAATGCTCAAAGAGATTAAGGAGTTTGCTCAAGAGCTTGCAGCTAAGCAGTCTCAGAGCTGGAACTTGACCCATTTCCCCTTTCCCCCCCAAATCTAGTGCTCTTTCCACTGTGCAGTTCTGCCTCTCTTATCACAACACTTCTTTTAAAAGCTATAAATTCATTCATGTGTGTGTGTATGCGCATGCTCGTGTATCCCCCAATCCTCTGTCCCCCATGCCTCTCCCTTCTCTACTTCAACTACTGACTTCTGTGATTTCCTTTAAGTGCCAACTAAAATCCCACCTTCTACTGGAAGCCTGCCCTAATACTTAATTCCAGTGCTTTCTTGCTCTTTATTATTTCCTTTTTATTCTGTATATAGCTTGCTTTATACATACATACATACATACATACATACACACACATATATGTATATATGTGTACACACACACACACATATATATATGTGTGTGTGTGTGTGTGTGTGTGTGTGTGCTTGATGTTGTCTCTCCCCTAGACTTGTAACCTCCTTGAGGTCAGGGATTGTCTTTTGCCTATTTTTGTATCCCCAGTGCAATGTCTAGCACATAGTAGGAATTTAATAAATGTTTATTGAATACACACTCATACACATATATACATATGTGTGTATGTGTGTGTATATATATATATTATAGCCCTGTGGTGCCTCAGAAGTTTTTTGGGGGAAATCAAGGAACCTTCTCCTTGAGAAGCTAAACCAATGGACAGACACACCTAAAGAGATAAGTAGCACCCAATCCTGATTGAATTAGCTCCATTTCCCCCACCCCTTGGGGAGATAACAGTAGGTGTGGCTGCTGCCTCTCACCCAACTTTCCATAGTCAGATGATCACCCCATCAGACCACTATCAGTCCTCTATAAAAGTATCTGCCTGTCTTCTCCTCCAAGAGATAGGTATCTCAGAGAACCATTCTCTGTGCCATGCCTTCTCCGCATGAGAAGAAGTCCAAGGACTTCTCTCTTGGTTTCCTTTCCCTAGGGCCTAAATAAAATATTATTTTATTCTAATTGTGCAAGAGGGTATAATTCTTTAATGAGGAATTCCCAAGAAACAATTTCCCCCATAACATATACAAAAATATATAAGTTCTTTGAGATTTACAAAAGTCTTCATGAGTTGCTATTTGATGAGAAATGTTATAATCCCTTGAACAACACTATGTAATTAAGTCTCTCAGAGTTCAGCTAAGTTTCTGCTCAGACAGCAGATACAGTCTATCACCAAGTGTACATTTGAAGCTTTTCCAGCTAGTCAGGGCCTGTCCATATTTCCACTCCAATGGCATAGACTTTGATAAGTCACGATCACCTCCATGGCACTTCTGTGGAGGAACAACTAATTGAATGAGATTTGAGTCTCAAAATAGTAGGCCTTAACATTAACACTAAGATCAAAAATATCATGATCACCCTGAAAGCCAATCATACAGAGGTCTATGAGAACAATGACTTCTGAATCAGGCCATAGCTAAGTCCCAAAGCCAAAGAGAACTTAGGAAAGATGATTTTTCCCTGATGGTTCCATGTTTTTGGCAACCCTCTCTAATATTAGATACTGTCATGGGGATAATGGGGTAAGGGTTTGGGGTTCTTAGGAATTCCTCTTTAAAGAATTACACCCTCTGGCACACAAAAGCAGTTAGAATAAGATGGTAGTTTATTTAGGGGCAAGGGAAGGGAGGGGAAGGGAAACCAAGAGAAATCCTTGGACTTCTCATGGGGAGAGAGGCACGGCACAAAGTACGTGGCTCTGAGATACCAATCTCCTTGAGCAGGAGACTGGCAGGTACTTTTATAGGGGACAGATGAGGGTGACCATCTCACAGTGGAAAGTTCCTTTAGTGAGGGCAGACCATCCCCCACTGGTGGTGGCTGGAGGAGTTGGGTGAGGGGTAGCTGCCAATCTCTCAAGCCATCTCCTCAGAACACAAAAGAAGCAGCCACACCGAATCTTATAGCCCCAGGGTTGTGGGAGACTAGAATGAAGGATGGGGGGGGGGGGGGTCTGGGAGCTAGCTCAGTCCAAACTGGTTCTGCTTATCTCTCTAGGTGTATCAGTCCTCTGGTCAAGGACAAGATTCCTCGGTGTGCCCCAGAGAACTTCTGGGGTGCTCTGTACCCCATGACATTTCCCCACTTCTCTCTATATATAACATATATAAGAAAGAGGCAAACAGGGTTAAATAACTTGACAAGGGTCATCATGCAACTAATATCCGAGGCCAGATTAGAACTCGGGAAAATGAGTCTTCTCGACTCCAGGGCTGGTATTCTATGAAGTGTTCCACCTGGCTGCTCCACAGACAACCTTACTTCTGCTTTGGTAAAACAACTGAAGTCATTTGATGCAAACAAAAGTAGCACACAGAGTTGCATATATATTAGGAGCTCCAGCTTTGCCAATTACTACCTGTGTATACATCAATTATTCTCTTTGAGACTCAGTTTCTTCATCTATAAAAGGTGTAAACTAGATGCCCATGGCAATCCCTTCAAGTACTAAATCAAAGCCCTCTGGAAATGGTTGGTGACTAAAAATCCCTGGATCTCCATATAGGTTTTCAAAACTCTTTCCTCAGTCTACCTGGAAATCCCATTGTGTTTCAAATGGAGTTATTTGACTAACCTTTAAATTCAGATCACTCTGGTTTTCATTGAGTGGTCAATAATAGTCCCCAGCCAGTAGCTTCAGTGGCTCATTGTTTAGGCTTTGATGACTCAGAGTGAGTATGAATAACAATTGTTTTCTGTTCTGACCAGAAACTCTAAGGGCATTTCCCTCACAGATTGATAGTTTTGTGATGGTAAATTAGGCTATCTTTTGTCTCAATTCTTTAGCCATTTAGTCCTTGAATGTGCCTTGTCTCATCCAAACTGAGACCAGAAAAAGACCTAATTTAGAAAGGCCAAGGTCTCCTCCTGCATCCCAGCCATCACCAATCATCTTGACTTTTGTCTTTTTTCACTAAACTTCAATGACTCTGCAGAAGAGAATGAATTGACTGAGAACTTTATGCAATTCTCCCTTACTTAAATCCAGTTCACACAGGAGTCAAGACATCAGGCTATAATTTCATTGATTTTCCTCAAGAAAAAAAGATGAAGAACAACAGGTCTATGATCCCATGAACCTAAAGGACATAAAAAACCAGTATTCTGCTCCCAAACATATTCTACACATTGTATGAAATTCTTAGTTTTTTGTTTGTTTGTTTTTTTTAAATGTATGAGGTATTTTATTTTTTCCGTTACATGTAAAGATAGTTCTCAACTTTTGTTTATACATGCTTTACAATTTCAGATTTTTCTCCCTCCCTCCCCTCCCTCCCCCCTCCCCTAGACAGCAGGTAATCTGATATAGGTTATATCTATATATCTCTATACATATACATATAGATATAGATATATACACACACATATATATACACGTAATAATATTAATCCTATTTCTGCATTAATCCTGTTACAAGAGAAAGAATCAGAGCAGTGATGCAAAACCTCAAAATAGAAAAAAAAAAACAACAACAGCACCCAAAACAAAAGAAATAATATGGTTCAATCAGCATCTATACTCCACAGTTCTTTCTTTCTTTTTTTTTCTTGGATTTGGAGATCCTCTTCTATCATGAGTTCCCTGGAACTCTTCTGTGCCATTGCATTGATGAGAAGAATATAGTCCGTCACAGTAGGTCAACACTCAATGTTGATGATACTGTGTACAATGTTCTTCTGGTTCTGCTCATCTCACTCATCATCAGCTCACGTAAGACTCTCCAGGTTTCTCTGAACTCTTCCTGCTCATCATTTCTTACAGCACAATAGTATTCCATTGTATTCATATACCACAACTTGTCCAGCCATTCCCCAATTGATGGGCACCCCCTCAACTTCCAATTCCTTGCTACCATGTAAAGAGCAGCTATAAATATTTTTGTACATGTGGGTCCCTTTCCCCCTTCCATGATTTCTTTGGGCAAAAGACCTAAAAGTGGGATTGCTGGGTCAAAGGGTATGCACAGCTTTATCGCCCTTTGGGCATAATTCCAAATTGCTCTCCAGAATGGTTGGATCAGCTCACAGCTCCAACAACAATGCATTAGTGTTCCAATTTTCCCACAGCCTCTCCAACATTTATTATCTTCCTTTTTTGTCATTTTAGCCAATCTGATAGGTGTCAGGTGGTACCTCAGAGTTGTTTTAATTTGCATCTCTCTAATCATTAGAGATTTAGAGCATTTTTTCATATGGGAAAATTCTTAGTTTTTTAAAAAATCAGATCACTTTAATTCAACCAGAGGATCATTATTCCTGGTGTAAAAAAATTTAGAAAAGTAATTTTATCTCTTAGAAAGAAAATGACTATTTTAATTAATTTATGCTGATAGACAGCTGCTAGTGGCAGTTAGGTGGTACAGTGAGTGGATAGAGTATGGGACCTGAAGTCAGGAAGACTCATCCTCCTGAGTTCAAATCCTGCCTCAGACACTTACTAGCTGTATGACCCTGGACGAGTAACTTATCCTTGTTTGCCTCAGTTTCCTCATTTCTAAAATGAGCTGGCAAAGAAAATGGCAGACCACTCCAGTATCTCTGCCAAGAAACCCCCAAATGGGGTGTCAAATTTTGTTTCCATACCTGTCCTCCTCGAAAAAACCAAAACAAAACAAAACAAAAAAGATCAGAGAACTGCTAGGGAAAAACATAATACTAGTTTATTTGTCCCAAGAACAAGCAGGCATGAATCAATGTGGAGACCCTTTACAAAGAAGGAGCTTGAAGACTCCCTCTTTCTGAGGTTATATAAGGTTTCTTTGTTCATGGATAGGAGGGTGTTATTAGTTTCATTAGCATGATATAAATCAACCTAAAAGCAAATACTATGACAAGAATGGACATAATGCAAATCAGTTTAACAATTTCAGTTATAATAAGTATGTAGGAAATGTCAAGCAGGTTGATAGGACTTAACAAAAACACTATGATAAGATTATATTGTTATGGGGTTAGGACACAGGTCTGAGGTAACTTTCCTTGAGAAGACAGACATACTTTGAAGCAAGAGAGATAAGCCCATTAGGCCTGGCTGCAGCCTGAGTGGCTACAGAGGGACTGAGAATGGTTCAAGACTCTCACCCAACTTCTCCCAGCCCACCACCAGTGGGAGATGTTCCACCCTTAGGTGATAACCCCCAATAAGGGAACTTCCCAGTCAGATGATCACCTTCTACCATCAGTCCTCTATAAAATCTATGGCCTTTCTCCTGTTCAGGGAGATAAGTATCTCAGAGAATCATGTCTCTGGAACTATCTCCCCTAGAGAGAAGTTTAACTTTTCTCTTCGTTTCATTTCTCTAGAGCATAAATAAAAGATTATTTTATTCTAATTTGGATTTGTGTGCAACAAGGTGTAATTCTTTTTTTTTTTTTTTAGTGAGGCAATTGGGGTTAAGTGACTTGCCCAGGGTCACACAGCTAGTAATTGTTAAGTGTCTGAGGCCGGATTTGAACTCAAGTCCTACTGATTCCAGGGCCAGTGCTCTATCCACTGCACCACCTAGCTTCCCAGGGTGTAATTCTTTAAAAAGGAATACCCGCTTTTCCTGACAGCAGACAAGATGGCAGAAGTGAAGCAGAAGAAGCAAACCTTCCAGAAGTTCACATACTGAAGTGTGGACCTGGATCAGCTCCTGGACATGTCTTATGAACAGCTCATGCAGTTGTACAGCGCTCAGCAGCAATTGAGACTCAACTGGGGTCTGTGGCACAAGCAGTATTCCTTCTTGAAGCACCTGAGGAAGGCCAAGAAGGAGGCACCCTGCCATGGAAAAGCCCGAGGCAGTAAAGACACACCTTTGAGACATGATCATCCAGCCAGAGATGGTGGGCTTCTATAATGGCAAGACCTTCAATCAGGTTGAAATTTAGCCTGAGATGATTGAACACTACCTGGGTGAATTCTGTCACCTACAAGCCTGTGAAACATGGTCAGTCGGGTATTGGAGCCACCCACTCCTCTTGTTTCATCCCTCTTGAGTAACCCAGATCCTAATGATATGGGGGGAAATGGGGTACGGGGTTGGGGTTCTTGGGAATTCCTCTTTAAAGAATTACACCCTCTTGCACACAGAAGTAGTTAGAATAAGGTGATAGTTTATTTAGGAGCAAGGGAAAGGAAGGGTGGGGGGAGGGAAACCATGAAAGAAATCCTTGGACTTTTCATGGGGAGATTGGCACAAAGCACATGGCTCAGAGGTACCAAATCTCCTCGAACAGGAGACTGGAAGGTACTTTTATAGAGGACTGATGGGGGTGGACCATCTACCTGTGGAAAGTTCCTTTAGTGAGGGTGGACCATCCCCCACTGGTGGTAGCTGGGGGAATTGGGTGAGGGGTGGCTACAGATCCCTCTTCAGAAAGCAAAGGCTGCAGCCACACCCAAATTTATCTCCCCAGGGTAAGGGAGACCAGAATGAAGGGTAGGAATCCCAAGTTAGCTCAGTCCGATTTGGTTCAATTTATCTCTCTAGGCGTTATCTGTCCTCTGATTTAGTTTCTCAAGGATAAGGTTCCTTGATGTGCCCCAGAGAACTTCTGGGGTGCTCTGCACCCCATGACAATAACAATAAAAACAAGAAGGTTCTTTAAAAAATAAATAAATAAAAATAAAGAGGAATACCGAAGCCCCCACCCCCAATCATTTCCGCCATGACATAATGATTCCCAAAACAGATGTTTGGCAAAGAGGAGGATGCCCAGATATTTTTACAAGATAGGGACTTATTGTCCTGGGGAAAGAATTCACCTACCTATCTTCTAGCTATCTGGGTTCAGTTTGGAGTTCAAAGGGCATTTTGCTCCTATTAGTCCAGGGTTTCATAAAATCCTTTTGGATAATAAGGCAGCTCCATCAAATCCAGGTTATCTATACATTCATCAAAACAGGGGTCATGAAGAGTTGGACACGACTGAAATGACTGAACAACAACAATCAGCTGAGCACCCTGAAGGATTAGGATTCTTGAATCTAGAATTGGAAGGGACAGATTCTGAAGAATGGTGAAAATTAGAGGCCTAGAGAGGACATAATCAAGGGGTTTTGTGAGCAAACAAGGGACCTTCGGTATATTGAAGTGTTACAGTAGGTATTGACATGGGGGTTGGGACATATTGAGGAATTAAGGGACTATTTAAGTTTAAACTGGCCAACTAAATATCACCTAAAAAGTTAGGGGAGATTGAATTCTATAGCAGGAAAGTCAGTTGAGTGTGGCTACTACCTGAGCTAGGAGATAGTGATAATTCCAGAGGTCAGGAATATCAGTCCTAAAGAAAATTCCCCTCTCAGGAATCTTTCCTCACCCCATCTCCTCACCTCAAGGTCAAGTCTTTGACTTCCCTCTTAGTCACTTTCTCCAGCACCCAAATAAAAGACCATTTTATTCTAATTGGATTGTGTGAGGGTGCCAGAATTATGTCACAGGGAAATAGGGGTCCTTAGGTATTCCTCTGTAAAGAATTACATTCTCAGGGGCAGCTAGGTGGTGCAGTGGATAAAGCACCAGCCCTGGATTCGGGAGGACTTGTTTCAAATTCTACCTCAGACGCTTGAACTAACTAGCTTTGTGACCCTGGGCAAATCACTTAACCCTCATTGCCTCACCAAAAAAAAAAAGTTATCCAAGAATCACATGTCCCGATTAGAGATAAAAGAACAATTTTGTTCAGTACAAGGAAAGTTTAGAACTTTTCCTCCATAGTTTTGGTAATGCACTTCCCAGGAAACAGGGTTTTTATTAGGGTAATTAATGACTCCCTTCCTAGATGGGTGATCTGATGCAGGCCTGAGGCTAACTTCTAGATCATATTGCAGGTAAGGAGAAGCTGCCAGGTAGGGGATCTTTACCAGTCAGTGTTTTCAAGAGTGAAACCTTGACTTGTAAAGGAGCTTGCTTCCTCTTAAGAGAGAAAGATTACTGGGGGAATGGAGGGATGAAGAGGAATAAAATCAAGGTCATGGCACCCTCTGGCTGCAGCTTTCCCTGCAAGGTCTGCTCTCCAATTTCCCTGGGAAATAGAGGAGTCTCCCATTTGGTGTCCCCAACAGTGCAATGCAGTCACTTCATGAGGGAGAGTTATTGCCTCAAGAAGGTGCATGATTTCTGACCCATGTTAGACAGAGTTCTTGAAGGTTAATAATCCCCGTTCTTTCCAGTTGGGACCATGACTGTGAAAAACATGCAAAGTATATTTGGAGCCAATATAGATGTTAGCTGGCCTGTCGTTAGCCAGCTCTTAAGGCTGGGCAATAAGGGCAATAAATTCTGCTTTCTTAGCAGAAGTCCCTGGAGGGAGACTTGGCCTCAATAGTGTCTGTCAAGGGGACCATAGAGAAGCCAGCCCTCCTCTCCCCATTCTCAACAAAGAAGGAGCCATCAGTGATCTAGATTATGTCTGAGTTTGGTATGGGAGCATCTTGAAGATCTGGACAACTGGAGAATATGTGATCAATTATTCTAGACACTCATAGGGTATGCTACCTTCAGGATGAGGGAGAAGGGTGATCATTAATGTCCTGTACACTTGTAAAGTAAGCCCCTGGGCTGTCTAAGAAAAGAGCCTGATATTTAGTAATACTCCCTGTGGTAAGCCATATGTGTCCTTTATCCTCCAGAACACTAAGGACAAGATGGCAGGTAAGGGCTTCCAGAGGCTGAACCAGAGTTAGTTTAGAAGCTCCCTCAATCACGAGGACAGTGGCTGCTTCAGCTCCCAGGCATGCAGGCCAACCCCTAGCTACATTATCAAGTTGCTTGGAGAAGTAGGGAAAGGGGCAGAGATCAAACCCTAGGGATTGGGGCCACCATGCCTAAGGCAAATTCTTTCTTTTCATCTACAAAAAAGGTAATTGTTTTTTCCTAGTCCAGAGAGTCCTAGCTGGGGCATGTTAAGGGCTAAAATTCTAGCTAAACTGTCTAAAATATCTAATTAGTGGTCGCCAATAAATTATAAGCTTTAGCAAGAGTTAGACTTTTAAGCATTTATTAAGGAGAATAAGAATTTGGTAAAGAGAGAGAGAAAGGCCTAGATTCCTATCTATTAAAGGGAGAGCGCATTTCTAGCTCCCTTCTCCGCCAGCATCCTCCGGAAAGAGCCCCAGACTGAGCGCCAGTCTCTTCCTTCCTCCTCCCACTAGTCCGCGTCACGTCCTGATACCAAAGAAAAGACTCCTGGTCTTGCCCTCAAAGACCTTCGCTTCATGGGCAGAACTCTTCTACAGTTAGTATCCAGCAGGTGGCGTTATTCCAATCGTTACAGGCAAAGGTAAGCTTTTCCTTAAGTGTGTTAAAGGCATGCTCTTGTTTCCCTCATTCTAGTGGTTCTGAGACTGGGTCAGCCATTCCCAGGAGAGTGTGAAGTTGCCTTTGTGGTAAAAATTATTTCTGGTATAGGCAGCTTTTGAAGGACCTCCCCTTTTGGGGGAGAAAAGATTGAACGCTGCCTGAAGGGAGGTTAAAGGGCCCTTCCAGAGTTCACGAGCTTGGTGTGGCGACTGCGGTCCTGGTGACATGTGCTGGTTCTTGGTCTGACGGGCTGTTCAAGTGGTTGGTGAGTTAATTATGGAAAACCCTAATAGGCTAAGTTTAGAGTTAAGGGTATTTCTCTGTATTTCTATTTTCCTATTTCCTTATCTTTGATTTTTTATTAGTTTCAACTTTGTTGTTTAATTTCCAAGTAATAAAATCTGATCCTTTTGTGAACTAAAGCTTAGAGGCTCCTTTCTTATTGGCCTGGGAGAAATACCTAAAAGGGCAGTTCAGAGCAGAGGGAGAACCTAAAAGGTCTCTCATATTTCCAGGACCCCAATATTAAGGCGAGTCACCCAGATAACACTCCTTATATCAAATTTTGGCCTTCACACCTTCTTGTAGAGGGAGGCAGGATAGAAAGAATAACCTGCTTTCTATCAGGGGTTAGGGAGTGGGAGGTGGGAGTCAGTATATGACCAAGGTAAGTTACAGACTTGTGTCATGGGGTGCAGAGCACCCCAGAAGTTCTCTGGGGCCCATCAAGGATCCTTCTCCTTGAGAAACTAAACCAGAGGACAGATAATGCCTAGAGAGATAAGCTGAACCAAATCAGACTGAGCTAGCTTTGAATTCCCACCCTTCATTCTGGTCTCCCTTACCCTGGGGAGATAAATTTGGGTGTGGCTTCGGCCTTTGTGTTCTGAAGAAGGATCCATAGCCACCCCTCACCCAATTCCTCTAGTCACTATCAGTGGGGGATGGTCCTCCACTCCTCACTCAATTCCCCCAGCTACCACCAGTGGGGGATGGTCCACCCTCACTAAAGGAATTTTCCACAATCAAATGGTGACCCCTCCCCCCATCAGTCTTCTATAAAAGTACCTGTCATTCTCCTGTTCGAGATTGCTACCTCTAAGCCATGTGCTTTGTGCCTATCTCCCCATAAGAAGTCTAAGGATTTCTTTCATGATTTCCCTCCCCCCACCCTTCCCTTCCTTTGCCCCCAAATAAACTACCACCTTATTCTAACTACTTTTGTGTGCAAGAGGGTGTAATTCTTTAAAGAGGAATTCCTAAGAACCCCAACGCCTAACCCAACCCTTACCCCATTTCCCCCCCATTACACTTGGATATAAAATGGATGAGAGTTAGGATTCAAAGTTAGCTTTTTAAGTGGTCCTTAGCTTACTGCTTAACACTTACCAGGTATGGGGGTGGGGGGGAAGGTATGAGTCGGGCCAGGGGGAGGGGCTATCTTTCTAATTTTCCCAATGCTTTCCCTGGGTGTTTAACAATAACAGGAACATATTTATGTAAAAATTATGGCTTCATAGTTGCAGGCTTGTGGTCAATGACATTTCAGCAGATTAAGTATCTAGATTGCTAAATCTAAGCTTACAGTTATCCAGTGTAAGTCTGTACTAAATAGAGCAGTTTTAACTGTAGTTAGTCAATTAGTTAAATAAAACTAATCTTAACATTGGGGGAAATGATGGTGTTAGAAACAAATAAACTGAGGCATGACTCCTGGTCTGGTACAAAGCAGGAAGGCCATTTGATTATGATCACTTCCAAAGAAGTTGTGCAAAGCAGGCTTGTCTCAGCAAGTTTATATGATTCCCTAATGCAAAGATTCCCTCCCCCATTTCACCCATTTATCTGGCTACTCTGGATGCTCGTTCTTCACACCACTCCTAAACATGTACTCCCCCCACCCCCACCACCATCATGGGGCAACCGGACAGAAATTTCACAATTCTTTTGTTATCTAACTTTACATAACTACTGCTCACTTGATAGGAAGGGAAATTTGGGGAAGGGGAGAAGTGGGCTTGAATAATGTGGTCTGCTTTTATCTGAGAGGAACATCCTGTACTGGTTCCTTTCAATTATAACTGTTAACTCAGCAGGAAAAGGAAGGGAATGATGGGGAGGGGGAGAAGCCTCTGGGATTTGAACAATGTGGAGAGCCCATTTGATTCTCTCAATCGATTCATGATAAAGCTTGGAAAGAATAAACATAGAGGGTTTGATTATCCCTTGAGTTTGGGAAAATGTGCCAAAACAGCTGCTAGCAAAGTGGATAGAACTCTGGGTCTGGATTTAGGAAGATCTGAGTTCAAATACAGCTTTAGACACTTACTAGCTGTATGACCCTGGGCAAATCACTTAATTTTTTTTTTCTTAGTTTCTTCATATGTAAAATAGAGATAATAATGGCATATGCCAGCCTAGGATTATCCTAAGGATCAAATGAGACATTATTTGCAATGCACTTAGCACAGTACCTGGGCCATATTAAGCACTATATAAATGTTTATTCTCTTCCTCCCTAATATGTCATGCAAATTTTGGATGTGCTAACAATCACTTGACATAAAATTGCAAAACTGAATTAATTCTTTTATGATTTAACTTGAGCCAGAAATATTTTTCTAATGTCAAGAATCATTTTGGACTTTAGATGTAATCCATAAGTAAATAAACAAATTATGTAAACAAATAAATGCTCAGGTAAGTAAGTAAATAAATGAAGAGATTAATAGATAATCAAGCAAATACATATTCACTAAATAACAGATGTGTGCATCTACTTTTTTTTTTTTTTTTGTGGGGCAATGAGGGTTAAGTGACTTGCCCAGGATCACACAGTTAGTAAGTGTCAAGTGTCTGAGGATGGATTTGAACTCAGGTCCTCCTGAATCCAGGGCCTGTGCTTTATCCACTGTGCCACCTAGCTGCCCCCTGCATCTACTTTTAATAAACACTCCTATTTGCTTTGAACTTGCCATTTTTTTTAAAAATATTGTGGTAAAATATGAAAGTTTTTAACAGTCGGTTAGGATAACTGAAAGACGCCAGTTTTTCAAGGACCACCCTTTTGGGGAGGAGATGAACAGTCCGCCTGCTGCGCATGTCAGACTGCCTGCTGGGTACAGTCCGCCTGCTGCGCATGTCAGACTGCCTGCCGGGTTTTTGGACTTCCGGGGTGGAGAGAACGAGAGTAGCCCTTTTGCTTGCTTGGCGGGACTCCTGACGGCGCAGCACAGACTCTCTCTCCAAAGGTGGCCTTGTCGGTTTGGTGAGTTTTTATAAGGAATATAGACTAAGCTTAGACTTAAGATGATTTGTATTGTGTTTCTACTTTCCTATCCTTCTAATCAACATCACCTTGTGACTATTATAACTATAAATAAAAAGGTCTATCTAGAAAACCAAAAGCTGCTTCCATTTACTAGTTTGGGAGATAAATTAAGGGAAAGGTTAAGTAGGGGAGATTTATGATCTAATATCCAATTTTAAATCTCACAATATTCTTTTGTGCAAGTAAAGAACTGTGCATTTTGGGAGCTTTGCCATTGACATATCCTATAGCTGTTCATTATGTCTCATGAAATTTTATATAAAGTTTGGCCTAAAAAGAAAGCTCACCTTCTGAATGTCATGGCACCATTGACACTGACTACTTCCCTAGGCAATGTATTTGGCTGCTGGAACTTCTGTTTCCCCTCTCTCCCTAACATGTTACATAAGAGTGTGTGGGTTGTCCCAAGACTGTAGCACTCTGTCTATGAACTTAGTTACAAATTTTTGTTTCCTGTACTTAGAATGTGAAGCCCAATTAGCCTTCTTGGGGACAAAGTTGGAATTCCCTTCTACTTTGTGTTTTAGGCACTTTTCTGAAACATGGAAATGTTCCCTAGACCTCCATATCCCCTCTAAAGAGATCAACCAGGAACTTTTTTTTCAGGAAAGCACATTGGACATTTCCATTCCCAGAGGAGAAGGAAGTTCTAGAATAATACTTAACACAACCAATTTAGCCTCAATTCAGTGACCAATGTTAAAGTAGATAGTCTTATTCCTGGTGAATGCAAAATGTCCCCCTTTTCATTTCCATTGTAGTTTCCCCCAAATAACAAATTTACTTATCCTGACTAAAAAAAATAAATTGAATATAGCATTTTTCCTATTTATCAAAAAAAAGTCCTTAATTCTTACATATGTGATAACAGTTCTCAAGACAGATTACTGGCAAATATTCTGCTCTATGAAATACCAGGTATACGAATTTCACTTTCAGAATTCTCAATATTTTTTTCTTTTACTTTGCCCAAATTATAATCTTCCCTATTCCTAACATCCTATCCACATACAACTTCAGATTTTCATGGGTTACAGGTTCTAGAAATGATCATTTTAATATATATCCATTGCAGTTTCATCAGTCAGTAAATATCTATTGAAATATACTATGTATGCAACAAAGACATATAAAACACAGTCATTTCATTTTAAAACATTACAATTCAACAACAAAGAAAAAAAAAATGTAGCTGACCAAGAAGGGCCCTGTCCTGGGAACATTCACAGGGGAGCTATATAACTATTCAAGAACCAGTTCCCTCCATTACGTGTCAATGTATTTGGGACTGTGTGGGATAGGTGGACTTGAGTCAGTTCAGATTCTGAGTATGGGTCAGGAAAGTACCCAGCCCCCAGTCCCTGTTATAGTCAGATTATTTTGTTCATGAGTTATTCTATTGCTAACAACAGAAATCATGTATCTTGTTTTACTGAACTTAATGTATCCTGGTACCAACCCTCCCTGCCTATATTCCAAACCCCCAGTCTTTGTTATGGGTTAGTTATGCTGTTGCTACATCATACCTCTATCCCCCCCCCCCACACACACACACACCTTGTTCTATGACCAGGCAGGAACTATGTCTCCTGCTAGTGCAGACCCCACCCTGATACTACCTTTTCCTTTTTACATTCCTAAACCCTAGCTCCTAGTACCACCTCCTGGTATCATCTCTCCCCTCTTCCCCCTTGTCCCTCCTTACACAGGTGGAGTGGTTTCACCCTTTTCCCCTCCTGTGGTTTGACCTTTTCCCCCCTCCCTTTCCCCCCTCACTCTTGGAACATGCATCCATACTCTGATCATGAGCTGAACATGCATCCTGGGTGAGACAGGATTGGATGTTAGATTGTGAGCTCACCCTGTGCATGAGGGCACCTTCCAAAAAAAAAAACTTCCATAAAAACCCAATTCATGAGCCTATTAGTGTGCTCCTCATCCCTTGCATGGGGTCACCCATTCTCAAGAGAATGTAATAAATCTGCTTCTGCTTGACTTGGTGGTCTCCTCGAGTTATTTGTGTAAACTGGGGCAATTTTGTCCCAAATAGGACTAACCAATGGGGTTCTAGTCCTGGTAGCATGTGATTTTACTGAGCTTACTTCTGGAAGGGCATGATGATACATTATGGAGAAGCTGAGTCTCCACTTCAGAGCATAGACAACTCCAATGACTTTTTCCTGTTCTTTTATTTTACAATGAAGAAAAAGTCTTTTGATTAGCTGTTGAGGCAGAACTGAGAGTGCATATAGAGGGCACTAGTAGGGAAACTCACTCCTTTCTTACTTCCTGTTGTCTATGAGGTATAAAGATGACTCTCTGAGCTCCACAGGGTGGGTGAGCACATTTCCTCTTAGGCAAGCCTGTCCTTATGTGCAGATTTTGAAAGGCTACAATGGTCCCAGAGGTCCAGCAGCCAAGTTCAGAGAATAAGGTCTTTCCAGTATGTGCTCTCATAAGATATCTGGAAGTAGGCTCACAAGCATCCACACAGGTCTTCTATAGTGTACTAGATGATAGTTACACAAAGATAATTATAATAGGCTCTACTTTCCATTATGCACTGCAAGGAAGAGTGTTAGGAATATAATAGAGAAGTACAGGAATACTATTGGAGAAAACTGAGGAGGCACTTCACCTAGGGGTTGGATGAGGCAGAAGACCTATGACAGCTAGTGGGATCATAGTTGGATTTGGAAAAAAGGAAGAGGCTTCAGAAAAGGAGGAGGAGTCCTTCTAAACTATGCAGTATGACTTGAACAAAGGTATAGAGATGTCGAATGGCAGAATGAGGGTAGGGGAATTTGTTTGTTTGGAACAGAGAATACACAAAGGTCTATAACATCAAATAAAGCTAGGAAGTTTGGTTGAAGCCAGATGATGAAGGGCTTTGAATCACAGCATTGAAGATTTAAACCTAGAAGGAATATCAATTGTCATCTTGTCCAGACTCCCTCAATTTACAGATTTGAAAACTGAGGACAAGAAAGGTTAAAGGCCTACATAAGTGTCTGAGGTCAGATGCCAGTGTTTATATTCTATCAAGTAAGCAATAGTTTTTTTTGTTGTTGTTGTTGTTGTTTGTTTGTTTTTGGTGGGGCAATGAGAGTTAAGTGACTTGCCCTGGATCACACAGCTAGTACATGTCAAGTGTCTGAGGCCAGATTTGAACTCAGGTCCTCCTAAATCCAGAGCCAGTGCTTTATCCACTGTGCAACCTAGCTGCCCCCACAATAGATTTTTAAGTAGGCAAGTTGATGCTCAAAGCAATATATTACGAAGAAGATGTATGAAGGACAGATTAAAGATAAGAGACAATTAGAGGGAAAAAAGTTTTCTAAAAACAGGATAAAAGTTTAGTAAGTAGTACATTAGTCTAGGTGAGAAAGAGGGACAGTAATCTAGAATGGTTGCAATGGGAGTAGAAAAGAGGGACTGATGGCAACAGATATTATGGATGTAAGATGAATGCAGACTAGCAACTAATTAGATATGAGAAGCAGCATGATGCAGTGGAGGGAGAGAGAGAGAGAGAGAGAGAGAGAGAGAGAGAGAGAGAGAGAGAGAGAGAGAGAGAGAGAGCTGGCCTTAGAGCTAGGAAGACCTAGTTTCAAGTCTCACTTCTGACATATATCACCTATATGACACAATTCACTTAACATTTTAGTTCCTTAGACCCTCAGACTAAGTTGGAAAAAGGTACCAGTAGTTCACTATCATAGGTAAATTCCTTGATACACTGCTATTGTTGCTATTAAAAACCCAGGATTCTATTAACATAATGATATCATTAACAGAAATAGAAAAGCTATGGGCAGACTCAATTGGAATGATAATAATGTTTTAGACATGAAATTTCAAGTGTCCACAGAATATCTGAGTAGAAATCTCCGGCAGGAAATTAAAAATATATGACTGAATACTATTAACTGGAGAAAAGCCTAATGTAAAGATAGAAATTTGAGAATTATCTGAATATAAGTGATTACTAAAGCCATGTGCAAGCTTATGGGCATTACCAAGGGTAATGAGAGAGAAAACCAATGGTATACAGAGAAAAGAAGAGATTTAAGGCTAGAACCATAGGGAATATTAATATTTATGGGGTAAAAGAGACAGGAATGTTTATCAGAATAAGGAGTTAGGACAGTTAAAGTCAGGAGAAGCAGGGAGTGAAGTTGACATGAAAATGAGGAAAAACTTCTAAGAACAGCATCATATGAAGCAGACATACAGAGAAAAAATTAGTATAAAAAAGACTGCTTGACATAAAATATGGCATAAAATATGTCAAAGGAATAGTATAGGCAAGTATACTGAGAATCTAGTAGAGAAAAAGATCACTGTGTCCCTGATGGTCAGGGGAGATTTTGTGGAGAATATGAGAATTAATCTAGACCTTGGAGGTAGTTTACTTTAATAGGTAATTTTTATTACTTAACAGTAAAGGAGAAAAAATATTACCCCATCCCCTATTATTTGATTTGTCCAACTGATAAGATAGAAGCCATCACTGAACATTAGGCCAGTTCAAAATATTCTGCCCAGTGAGTCCAATTTTGCATAGTTTTGCTGTTTCAAGGTCTGTGGGCAAAGATAACAAGCATCTTTAATCCCAACAAATGAACAAAGTCACAATTTGTTACAATTTTAAATGAATTCTTTTTCTGATTTACAATGTAATTTTAAATTATTATGTAATTTTAAAAATTACTATGTAATTATCATTTAATTTTTAATGAAATGGGGGTGCTAGGTATTCCCATTTCATTTTAAAAATAATATTTTATTTTCCCCAATTATATGTAAAGACCATTTTTAACATTTTTTAAAAAATTGAGTTCCAAATTTTCTACCTCCCTCCCCCATCCAGTCCCCTCCCTGACATGGTAAGCAAGCTGATATAGGTTATATATGTTCATTCATGCAAAACATATTACCATATTAATTATGAAAGTTAGGAAGACATAGACACTGCATGAAAGACACAGACCCAATGAGGAAAGCATATGAAAAAAATAAAGTGAAAAATAGTACACTTTGATCTGCATTGGACGCCATCAGTTTTGTTTTGTTTTGTTTTTCCTTTGGAGGTGGATAGCATTTTTCATCATTAGTTTTTTGACATTGTCTTGGATCATCGTGTTTCCAACAATAGTTAAGTGATTCAGTCAAACATTGTACAATATTGCTGTTACTATGCATAATGTTTTCCTGGTTCTTTTTACTTTGCCTTGCATCAGTTCATATAAGTCTCTCCAGGTTTTTCTGAAATCAGCCTGTTTATCATTTGTTATAGCACAGTAACATTCCATTGCAATCATATGCCACAACTTTTTCAGCCATCCCCAATTGATGGGCATCCCTTCAACTTTTAATTCTTTGCCATGACAAAAAGAGCTGCTTTAAATGTTTTTGTACAGATAAGTACTTCCCTCTCCTTTTTTAATCTTTTTGGGATACAGACCTAGTATTGGTATTGTTGGATCAAATGGTATATACAGTTTGGTTACCCTTAATTGCTCACCAGAATGTTTGGATCAGTATTTTCCCATACCTCCTCCAATATTTATCATTTTCCTTTTCTGTCATATCAACCAATTTGATAGATGTGAGGTGATACCTCAGAGTTGTTTTTAATTTGCATTTCTCTAATCAATAGTGATGTAGAACATTTTCCCCTTATCTTTTTAATTAGATCAATTTTTTCTCTTGTTTTATCTGGGATCAGGATTGCGACCCCCCCCCTTTTTTTTCACTTCATCTGAAGCAAAATAGATTCTGCTTCAGCTTTTTACCTTCACTCTGTGTGTCCCTCTCTTCTTCAAATGTGTTTCTTGTAAACAATATATTATAGGATTCTGTTTTTTAGCCCACTCTGATATATGCTTCCATTTTATGGGTGAGTTCATCCCATTGACATTCACAGTTATTATTACTATGTATTTCCTTCCATCCTACTTTTCCCCACCTGTGCTGGGGCTAGTGGTCTCCCACTGGCTTGCCTGGATTATCTTCCTGCACTGGATTTCAATACCTTTTTACCTGAGTGAGACAGACCTTTTCTTTAGTCCTTCTAAGTTGTCTTGAGCTAGAACATTGTTTTGCCCTGTCCTTTTATTGGTTCTGCTATTCTAGAATCTATTTTGAGGTGACATTTAAAGCTGTTTAGATGGGAATTTGGGAGAGGTCAGGCAAATGTCTACCTTTTCTCTGCCTTCTAGACTCTGTCCCCAATTAATTATTTTTCTATGTAATATAAACATTCTTATCTTTTATCTTCATTACCACTACACCCAATCATGAAGGCAAGTCTTTATTTCTGTAAGGCATGAACTCTTCTCTCACCCCATTTAATTAAAATTAATGACAACAAGATAAAAAAACCCAAGTTCCAAATAGAATAATATTTTCTTAAATTTGTCAGGTTCTCCTCCAGTAAATTATATATGTATGTGTGTGTGTGTGTATGTATATGTATATATGTATGTGTATTAAGTATGTATATTGGAATACATATAATGGAAAACATATATAATGTAAAAATAAACACACACACCTATAGTGGAGAATATTCAAGTGATTTAAATACTGTGGAAGAATTGTGACAGAAATGACAAAATTTAATTTGAGCCCTTAAAAATTCTTAGCTATTGATATTTGTTAACTAGAAAACATATACTGTGTATATTTAAAGCACATGCATAACCAAGGTAGTAATATTGGTTTATGAACTTTACCCAAAACCTGAACACTCATATCTATTTTATTATTGTTGTTACATTTCAGTAAATGAGTTACATAATAATAGCGTTTATTATATTAGGAAGTTCATTTGAGCTGCATTATGGAGAATGGATTAGAGATAGAATTCTGGAATAATTTTTAAAAACTAAAGTTATAGTCTACATGAGGGATAATGAGAACCTGAACTGCAGTATTTGGAGTGGATGTTGGGAAGATGAGCTGAATGTCACCCACAGGTACATTTTGATGTAATTACACAATGCACCAGAGATGCTGTAATGCAATTAGACAAGTTACTAGTCTTCTCAATTGCTGTAGATATTTCAATTTAAGGAAGTGTTTTGTTGTTGTTTGTTTAAGCCCCCACAGAATCTCTTCTCTACAATTAACAATATCTCTATAGTAAACTATGCCAGGAAGAACCATTTGATAGCATTTTCAGTGATACACCTTTGACAGTATCTTTGAAGATCTTTTTTTTTTTAATTTCACTTGACTAAATGTCCATTGGCATATCCTGCTCTTCTCTTTCCTTCAGGGACATCAGCTATATCATAATGAAAGAAGGTGATGAACTCAGCAATGGAAAGTTTCCACCCAAACCTATCCTTTTGCCCCCATATACAATCCCCAATAAAAGAAAGTATTCTTATGATTTCAATTTATGTCACCATTTTAATCTTCGTTGTATAGATGGATTTAAAAAATGAGTGATAAGACTTGTTTTTAAAGAGTTGTAAATTCATTACTATGGATGCACACAAATGCACATACATACACAAATACACACTCACATGTCCTTTACTGGGAAACAGCACACTCCATGTCAGTTAAATAGGTCATCCTACTTAAATCCTTAAGAAATCAGGTCTCTGATTTTGATTTGGTAGGATGGGAATGGGAGGGGATAAGGAAGCAGGAAGCAAACATTTTCCCAGTTGAATTATACTCAGTGCCAACATTACTAATTTATCCACATAAAATACCTAATTACTATGGAGCTTAAGGATCAGATTTTAGTATTTATCAAGGCAAGAAATAGAAATGAAAAAATATATTTCTGAACTATATTCCATAAGGAAGTACAATTTTCTATTATTGTGTCTCTGTATGCAGCTACATGAAAAATCCATTTTCTTCTGATGCATGCAATGATTGCAAAATATTTTACTCAACAGTTTCCATTTTACATTTTGTTTCCTATGGCACTGAGCTCCTCCTGGCTTTTTTAAGGATTCCATCCTTTTCTTGAGAAGGAAAGGAAAGCATGTACAAATAATGATGAAGTCAGAAGCCAGACTGTAGAATTAAGAAGAGAGTGAGAGGAAAGGAAGTGGAGGTAACAATTGCAGATAGACTTTTTCAAGCAGTTGAACCACAGAAAGCAGGAGAAATATGGGATAATAGTTCCTAGTAATGGATGCAAGGGGTTTTTAAGGATGAGGGAGACATGAGAATGTTTTTAGGCAGCAGGAAATTAGGCAGTGGACACAAAGAAATTGAAGCTGTGAAACAGTGGGGATGATAGAGGAGTCAATCTAGTAGAGAAGACAGAATGGAATGAGATCACCAGTGCATATAGATGTGTTAGCCTTGTCAAGGAGAAAGACTATCTCTTCATGTGAGACAGGGCCAAAGGAGGAGTTAATGGATGAAGGCTTCTCAGTAATGTGTGCTGAAGAGAAGACTAGAGAGAGCACTCAGCAGATGGCTTCAGTGTTTTCTGTTAAAGTATGCTCTTTTTCCAAAGTATGCGGGACAAAGTTGTCAGCTGTTAGACTTTGGGGAAGGGGAGATTTGAAGAGGGATAAACAAAAGTTTGGAAGTACACTGTCATAAGTGAGATAATGATTAAGTAGGGATATGTAAGAGGATCTCCTTGCAGTAAGTGATTTTTAGTGGAGTCAGTTAGCAAGATTTCATAATTTTCTTCAGCTCTGTTCAGTAGGCAGTGGGAAGAGACTTGGAAGGGTAAGATCAACAATATGATAAATGAGTTGTCTAGTTTTTCAGTTGTATTCAATTCTTCACAACCCCATTTGGCATTTTCTTGCCAAAGATACTGAAGTAGCTTGCAATTTCCTTCAATTAACAGATGAGGAAACTGAGACAAATGGCGTTAAGTGGTCTGTCACATAACTAAGTGTCTGAGACCAGATTTGAACTAACAAAGATGAGTTTTCCTGAATCCAGGCCTGGCATTCCATCCACTGTACCATTCAGCTTCCCCTTGATAAAGGATACAAGAGACTAAAGAAAACAGGACAGTATAAAAATTGAACTGTTTCACCAAGATGGAGATTTAAGAAGAATGCAGCTAGTGCAGGGGTAATGACCTGGGAGAGGACTGAGGGTTGAGGGATGGGAAGTCATGGTGTGGATAAAGAACAGGGCTTGGGGTTGGAAAGCAGAGGGGGAAGTAGAATCACAAAGATCAGATAAGAGGATACAGCTACCTTGGTTCTCAGATAAAAAATTATATTTCTGAAAATATATATTAATAAAATAAAGAGTACTAATTGAGTATGCATTTTAATAAAAGAAAATCAATCAATAAACTCAAAATAAGCACAAAAGATGATGTTTTGGAAATTAGATTAAAAAATAGAAAAATAAATAAAAGGACTATAGAAACAATAAACCTATAAGTTTGTTCTTTGAAAATATTAAGAAAATCTTTAATTTTTGCCTAACTTGAGTTAAAAAGATCAGGAAAATTATCAAATTAAAAAAAAAAACCTTTGAGGTGAAATCACAACAAATAGAAGAGATATAAAAATAATTATCCTTACCTATTATACAAAATTTTAAGCTACACAAACTGATAATTTAAAAGAAATGGAAGATTATCCAGATTCTAAACAGAACATGAAAAAAAGAGATACTAAACAATCTAATTTCAGAAAACAAAATTAATCAAGCTATAATTACCAAAGAGTTAGGGAAGAGATGCTGTTTCACATTTACTTATAAATTTTGTCAAATATTTGAACACCAATTAACTAGGCAACAAATATTCTAAAAATTGAGATAAAAAGCACTCTGCAGGGGCAGCTAGGTGGCACAGTGGATGAAGCAACAGCCCTGGATTCAGGAGGACGTGAGTTCAAATTTGACCTCAGAGACTTGACACTTACCAGCTGTGGGACCCTGGGCAAGTCACTTAACCCTCATTGCCCCCCCCAAACCCTCTGCAATAAACATTTTTTAATGAGATAAATATCATCTGAATACATTTGGTAGAGAGGGATAAACCAAAAGAATGATATTAGATGCCAATATCACTTTTAAATATTGATGTAAAAAGTTTAACTAATTACCCTCCTCCCAGAGAAAAGATGATAGCAAAATTTTTTTTGGTGAGGCAATTGGGCTTAAATGACTTGCCCAGGGTCATACAGCTAGTAAGTGTTAAGTGTCTGAGACTGGATTTGAACTCAGGTCCTCCTGACTCCAGGGCCACTGCTTTATCCATGGCACCACCTAGCTGCCCCTAATAGCAATTTATTTTTTAAATTATTCACTATGACCATGTTGGATTTAAACTAAATATTGTAATCCCCCCACCCCCAAAGATGTAATCCCCCCACCCCCAAAATCTAAAACAGGCATTATTTGTGATGGACAAACACTAGAAGACTTCACAATAAACATAGGGGTAAAAAAGGAGAGTCACTTCCTCCACTTGCATTTGATACAATTCTAGAAATGCTCAAGAAACAATAAGATAAAAATGTAAAGACACAAACAGTAACAAGGAAGAGATGAAATTAGCAACTGTTTACAGATGACATGGAGATTTATTTAGCAAGCTACAGAATCAGGGAAGTCAGTTAATTAACAGCTCCAGTAAAGTAGTAAATCAAATCCATAAAAGTTATTAGCTTTTTTTAAAGTAATAAAAAAATCCAAGAGAAAATGATAGAAAAGAAAATCCCTTCAAAACATCTAAAAATACAGAAAATATCCTAGAGTCTAGCTAACAAGGCATATTCAAGACTTACAGAAAAAATTACAAAACACTTTGAAAGAAATAAAGACTGAAATAATTGTAGAGATTTTCAATGTTCATGATTGAGTTATGACAGCAAACCAGAAATGATAATGCTCCCAAAATTAATTTACAAATTTAGTGCTACAACAGTGAAACCCTCAATTTATAAAGAAACCTTCACAGAGCTAGACAAAATAATAACAAAATTCATTTGAAGGGGGGGAAAGGCCTAAATTTTTAAGGTAAGTAATGAAGAAAGTAGGCAGTAATTTCTCAGTTAAATTTGAATATAAACTCCTTAAAGACAATGACTTTTATTTTCTTTTTTATACTGGGCAGTTAGGTGACACAGTGGATAGAGCGCCAGGCCTAAAGTCAGGAAGATTTATCTTCCTGAGTTCAAATCTGGTTTCAGACACTTACTAGCTATGTGACCCCAGGCAAGTCACTTAAAACTGTTTGCCAAAGTCTTGTCTGTAAAATGAGCTGGAGAAGAAAATGGCAAACTACTCCAGTATCTTTGCCAAAAAAACAAAAACAAAAACAAAAACCTCAAAGGGGGTCACAAGGAATTGGACAAGACTGAAAACACTGAACAACAATAATGCTTAGTGTACAGTCTGTAAGAAAAACCCCTGAGGTAGAGCTCCAAGACAATAGTACTTTATTAAAGGGTCTGTGGCCCCCTCTAATGATTTGAAATACCCTGGTCCCCAGGACCTTGTTTTTATAGGGTTTGATACCCAATATGCAAAAAGAGTCATGGTAAAATAGAGAATGTTGATAAACCTTTCTCTTGAGGGCCAAAAATGACTTATTGGTAGGGGAATCATGGGTTTGGGGAAGCACAGGAAATCCCTATTAAGTGATCATAAAGTGGTTACCTACTCACATTTGTCAAGAGAGGGTGTTCTGGAGGTACAAAAATAAGGTGGGAGAGTTTCCAAAGAATCAATTCATACCACCTCGCTGGGTTTGGACATGGAATTTGAGCAAAAGTGAATCTTTCTTAGCATTGTGCACGTAAGCTTCATAAAAGTAGTGAACATTACGTTAAAGTTTGACACCTACTATACAGGCCTACTATAAGAAGCCAGCTTATCTAATTATCCCTATATGATTTATGTAAAATATCAAACTGATTAATATTGATTGGAATAATAATATTGATTGTAGGGGTCCAAATGAATCATTTCTCACACTAGAATGAATAGTGCCTTAGCACATAGTACTTTATTAATTCTTTTTATTTATTTATTTATTTATTTATTTGTTTGTTTGTTTGTTTGTTTGTTTGTTCATTTATTTATTTATTTATTATGGTGAGGCAACTGGGGTTATGTAACTTTCCCAGGGTCACACAGCTAATGTTTCAAGTATCTGAGGCTGGATTTGAACTCAGGTCCTCCTGAATCCAGAACTGGTGCTCTATCCACTGTACCATCTAGCTGCCCCTGCTTTATGAATTCTTATAATTTGATAGAGTAGAGTAGAACAAAATGGAACTGATTGGATTAAGAAGAACCAAAAAAAAAATCAAAGTTAATATTTCTGTGTTTTATAAACTACAGAACATAAAGTGGTTTGGAATATTCTCCAGTTTATAATTACTGATGAGAAAACTGGAAATCAGTTTGGGAATGAAAAATAGAAGAGCAGCTTCTTAGACCATAAATCAAAAAAGTTTCAAGTGATTAAAAATAGGTTTTTATGATTATTTCTTAAAGAAACTGCGTCTGCCTATCTAACCCACTCAGGCTAGAAGTGTGGTGATCACTCATGAACCTTGTCCCACTTAGAATGGCCCAGAAGCTTTGACCTGACAAATTTCTAACTTGACTGGTTAACCACTCCTTAGGCAGATTGGTTACGCCACCACTTCTCAACTCCCAGAGGATCATCATATTGATGTTACATTAAGTTGAGGCTCCTACTGAAACTCAGAACTCCTGAATTCAAAATGTTCCATCAACCATAGCTTCCACTAGTAGCAGAGACTATAGCCATCCATATAACATCATACCTGACAATTACATTTTCTTTATTAATTTGATTAAAATGGGTGAAGTATATTCTATTGCTATGGCTAAGGGGAGAATTCTTAATGAAACAAGGGATAAAGTTCAAAAAACAAGAGGCAATTTTGATGACATAAATCTGAATAGCTTTCGCACAAAGAAAATCAATAAGACTAAGAAAGAATAATTTACACTGGGAAAGTATTTTTGCATGAAATAAATCTGATAAGGGGAAAGAAATGGAACAAGCATTTATTAAGGACCTACTGTGTGTCAAGTCCTGTGCTAAGCATTTTACAGATATTATCTCATTTGATCCTTATATATAAACCTGGTAGCTACATATAATTATTCCTTCCACATTGCAACATTCCCCATTATGGTTCAGATATATGGTGAGTTGGCTTATGAAATTAAATGGGAATTTGGGGGGAGTTTTGCAGAAGCCACAGATGCCATGCAGAAGCCAGAAGATAACACAGAAAAAGTCTAGAAACTCAGAATTGCATAAAATATCTATGTAGTGTTGTATAATACCAACCCTTAACTTATAAGGTACTATTAATTAATTAATTAATTTTTTGCTGGGCAATTGGGGTTAAGTGACTTGCCCAGGGTTACACAGCTAGTAAGTGTTAAGTGTCTGAGGCCAAATTTGAACTCAGGCCCTCCTGAATCCAGGGCCAGTGTTCTATCCACTGCGCCACCTAGCTGCCCTCACTTATAAGGTACTATCAACACCCCATAAAAGAAAAAGAAAAATTCAGACTTCTTCTCTGGTACAAAGGGAGACCAAAAATATTTAGGCAAATTTTCCAAATCACAGGGGTGCCACATCTTTAAACCACTCAATGAGGAAGGGATAACTGTACTATTATCTTTCACATTTTACAGAGAAAACTGAGGCAGAGGTTAAATGGCTTTCTCTGGATCACATGCCTAGTTAAAAATGTCTGAGGCTAAATCTGAACTCATGTCTTCCTGATGCCAGGGCTAGTGTTCAGGTTGTGCCATCTGCCTGACTCAATATGCAAGATATATATTAAATGACCACAAATATATGAAAACCATATAAAACATTGCTCCACATCAAAAAGAGTAAGACAAATTCTGATAAAAAAAAAGAAGTTTAGATTAGATCCAGCAAATTGGTAAAGATGAAAAGACATGGAAATTATGTTGAAAGTGCACTAAAACACCGTCGGTAGCATTGTGAATTGGTTCAATTATTCCCAAAAGCAATTTGGAATTTTGCTTAAAAAATATAATCAAGATATTGATACACTTTTTAAAAAAAATTTTTTTTGGTGAGGCAATTGGGGTTAAGTGACTTGCCTGGGGTCACACAGCTAGTAAGTGTTAAGTGTCTGAGGCCAGACTTGAACTCAGGTCCTCCTGAATCCAGGGCCAGTGTTATATCTACTGTGCAACCTAGCTGCCCCAATATTGATACACTTTGATCCAGAGATATAGTACCGCTCTGCATATAGCTCAAAGAAGTCAGACAGAAAGAAAAGTCTAGTGCATAACAAAATATGTATATAACACTTTTAGCTATAGCAAAGAACCAGAAACAGGATAGGATACTATCAAGTAAGGAATGGCTAAAAACGTTACATGAATACAGTGGAATTCATCTGTTCTATAACAAATGAAAGAATATTATGAGAAATAGAGAACTATTTTTATGAAATTATACAGTGAAGAAAGGAAAACTGGAAAATAAACATAATGCATATAAAAACAAAAACATAAGGATAAATAAAATATTATTCAATACTAATGAATAAATATGGCTCAGGAGAAGAGTTGAGAAAATACCTCTCCTTCCTTTCATTGCAGAGAAAGGGCCTGTGGATATGGAATTTTGCATATACTTTGAGACATAGTAATTGTGTCCACTGGTTGAGATAAGCTGTTGTTGTTGGTGTTGTTATTATCATTTCCTCCCCTTCATTTCAAATCTTTTTATAAGGGAAAGCTCACTGGGTAAGGGAGGAGAAGAGGGATATATTCAAAAGTGAATGTGACAGGGCCAGCTAGGTGGCGCAGTGGATAGAGCACCGACCCTGGATTCAGGAGGACCTGAGTTTAAATCTGTCCTTACTGGGCAAGTCACTT
Organism: Dromiciops gliroides; assembly: GCF_019393635.1. Taxonomy (NCBI): domain Eukaryota; kingdom Metazoa; phylum Chordata; class Mammalia; order Microbiotheria; family Microbiotheriidae; genus Dromiciops; species Dromiciops gliroides. The sequence continues at coordinate 252,419,484 of NC_057862.1, forward strand.
AACCCTAATTGCCTCACCAAAAAAAGAAAAGAAAAGAAAAGAAAAGAAAAGAAAAGAAAAAAAGTCAATATGACATGATAAATAAAAGGCATCAATAAAAGCAAAAGAGAAAGAAAGGAGACAAAATAAATTTATAATGAGAGAGAAAATGCATGCACAACCAATTCTGATCATCATTAGAGAGGATTAAGAGGATAGTATCTACACATAAGTTCAGGTTTGAGCTACTATTGTATAAACCCTTTCTCCCTCCTTCAAGCAAAGTAGAACATGGTTCAATGGATACTCAGTAAATATTAATTGATGATGACTATAAAGAGACTGCATATTCAGTGTAGCCAAAGACAAAGAAACAGTTAAGGCTCAGTAAAAATGCCACAAACTTGCTCCAATTTTCTTTTAGTACTGTATAATATTTTATAAGAAAATGCATGATTTAAGCAGATGGTTGGATTCCTAGAATTTTCATCTGTTACCCATGAAGGTATCTTTTATCATGAGAACATTTCTATGGCTCAGAAGTCGTTAGCTTTTTCCATATATGATTCTATATAGATGCAACTTGTTATGGACCTAGAAAATATAGATACCTGCAGACAAGGAAGATGGAATTCTTTCCATCACGTCCTTTCTAAGAACTCTGGAGTTATTTTCTAGTCTCATTCTACACAAGGAAACATGCTTTTGTTTTCTTTTTTGAGCACATAGAAGTCAGTTATCAAAAATGCCTTTTGGTGATATTACCTATAAAATATCTTCCCGCCGCTTTAATGAACAGGAGTTTTCTAAAAGAATTGTTAGTATACAATAATATGAGCTTCTAAAATAGATCATTTCATTGTGAAAAGAGATTAATGAAAGGGCATATTATTAAATATTTTCATACTGTAAAATTATATATCATGTCTAATTTCCTATTATTGCTAAACATGGTTGTTTGAATATGACACATAATAATCTAACATTGTAAATAAAGCATGGAAATTTTTTTGGATTTCATGGACCCTTTTGGAAATCTGATGAAGCCCATGCACTCCTCAGAATAATATTTTAAAATTAATATGAATACAAAAGAAATAAAATTACATTGAAGTATAGTTTATTTTCATCATCATCATTGTCATGTACCAAACCAAGTTCAGAGACCCCTGCGTTAAGAATCCCTGCTCTTTACTATATTAAGGGCCCTTAGAACAAGTAACTAAGGTGCCTGCCAGTCACATTCACTGTATATGTAGTTTCACCTTATGACCTGAAGCAGTATCTTATATTCATATCCTGAATGAGCTTGCATTTGCCTCTCTCTGAAATAAGTTCTTTGACTTGGCCTTTTCAAAACCAGGTCACTAGGAAGTGAAGTTTTGTGAAGGTCCTGGGTCAATCTAATTGACATCATTTCTAGTTCCAAATTCTACAGCCTTTATCATTTATTCAGAATGTTTTGCTTTTAATAGGTTTATTACAAATATTTACTTAACGTTCTCCCTTTTCAACTTTCTCTGTACTATATTTGAGTTCATTTTATGTATCACCCTCTCTTGTAGAATGTAAACTCCTAAAGAACAGGGGCTATTTCACATTTTTTTTAATCATCTGTGCTCAGCAAAGTGCCTTGTGCTCAAAAAATATTTATTGAATTTCAAATTAGCCTAAAAATAAACATAAACAAGTGTTTCATTTTTCTAAAATGACTATTAAATCCAGAATGATGCCCCATTGGGAAAGACTGCAGAGTGGGAACCAAAACTGGAATTTTCTAGTTTTGCTATTAAGTTTCCTGGGCCTTAGTTTCCTTATGTGTGGGCAGAACCAGGTGATCCCTAAGGTCCCTTCCAGCTTTAAAATTCTACGGTACTTTCCCATATTAATGTTATGTAAAAACAGCTACTATGTTGTGTGGGTTTTTTGCATAGAAAACAAGTATGTGCCACATTACTTTCTATGCCACATCTTCTGATGAAAAAAAAGTCTATAAACATATATATGTATGTATGTATACATATGTGTGTTATATTTAAATTTGTATATATATATATATATATACATTTATATGTGTGTGTTATATATGCATGTTGTTCAATCATTCAGTCATATCCAATTCTTTGTAACCCTTTGGAACATAGCATGCCTATACTGTCCATGGGGATTTCTTGGCAAAGATTCTGGAATGGTTTGCCATTCCCTTCTCAAACATCTCTATCTATCTATCTATCTATCTATCTATCTATCTATCTATCTATCTATCTATCTATCTATATCTGTATATAGATATATCTGTATCTATCTGTATAGATAGGTAGTGATATAGAGAAATAGACATAGACATTGATATAGACATAGACATAAACAGATATATAGATGAGGAAGCCAGGAATGTTAAACATTCAGCAAGCTTTACTAATTTTCCCATTAAAAAGCAAATATGTATAAATAGTAAAAATGTGAGACATTGAGTTTTAAGTTAATGATATTTTTGGCATTAAAACAATCTTAAGAAATTATCCATTTTAATACAATCCATTAATTTATCCTCTGGTTTATTTTTTTGTATAACTTTCTTATCTTACACACATACATACAAATATCATACATACATATATATGTGGGAGTATATGTATATAAGTGTTTGCATGGGTACATGTATATGGGTATGCGTGTATATTTGTCTGTGCATATTTAAATAAATGTCTTATTAAAGCTTAACACTATGTAAACATTTCTCAGGAACCCAGAAAATATCTAACATCATGGTGATTTAACTGGACAATTACAATATATTTGAAAACTTAAATGACCATCTCTTACCTAAGAAGCTGGGTTAGGTTGTTGTACTTGTCCTTTCTCCAAACTCTCAAGCCTCTTACTACAGGACTATGTATCTTGAGGATACTTTAATCAATATTAAATCAAGGAGTAATTTTCTTCCTTTGCCTTTCCTCTCTGAATTCTCAATGTGTCTAATCTTATTTGAAACCATTAACATCTCTTGCTATTCTTTGGGAAATGACCTAGCATATGGCTTTGCTTTTAGCATCATTTGATAAAGTACAGGCTTCTACATCTTAAACAAACAATTGTGGGATGGATGGCAGTTGTAATAGAAACACTGGGGTTAATTGAAATTATATCAATTTCAATTCCCACCTATCCAATTGATATCTGAGCAAATTAGGAACTCCAAACTTTTCTCCTTAACTGTGTAAAATTACTAAACTAACCATACTACTTAGCCACCATTTCCTCTCTTGGAACTTTAAGAAGTCAATTATGTTTCATTCCTTCTTCAAACCCACTGACAGACTAACCTGAGCTTAAATTCAGCCTCTAACACACTTACTAGGTATGATCTTTCGCCAGTCACTTAAAACTCTATTTGTTCAGTTTCCTCATTTATAAAATCAAGATATTAATAAGACCTATCCCCCCAAGTTGTGAGGATAGAATAGGTTGCTCAGTGGATAGAGTACCGGCCCTGGATTCAGGAGGACCTGAGTTCAAATCCAGCCTCAGACACTTGACACTTATTAGTTGTGCGACTGCCCCACAAAAAAAGAATTGAATCCTGTTTAAAAGGTAATTTACAAGTCTTTCATTATTATTTCAAATAAAAATAATTAATATTATTATCCTTTATGGCCTTTTATTCTGTAATAGTATCTTTGTCAATTTATTTACTATAATCAATTTTATATCTATTTATAACAAACAATGAAAGTTTTTGTTCTTATTTTTTCACTGGAACTATAATTCATGTGTCTGAGGGAAATCCATGTGAGAAAACTCCTTCTGCTAAATGCGTACCAGCAGCTCATCTTGAACTTAGAGAACTGACTTGTCCATGGTGACTCAATGCCAGTGGCAGGTCTTGATATGTCTTCTTGTCTCTAAGGCCAATCCTTTCTCCACTGAGCCATGCTGCTTCTGAACTTGTTTTAGCTGTTTCAAAATGCTTCATAGGAGAGGCAATAATTTCTGATGAAATTCCTTAGGTGCAGTTATCCAAAAATGTATTTCATTATTAGCCATAAAAGAGTCATCAGCACTGTCCTATAGGCTATCAGTCAGAACTGGGAGATCCCTTCATATAAATCAAATTTCTGTCACATCCTTCAATAAGAGACAGAGGTGATGGAGACAGAGGTAATGAAGACTAAGCCCTTAGCTACAATACAAATTACAGCTTCCCTAAACCTATAGTACTTGCAAGATATGTCCATATGGCTAATTAATTTTTGAGATGAACTGTTCTTTTAAAGGACTAAAGGATAATATGCTCTTTGAATTGATTATAAAATGAGCAGAAGGGTTTAGAGAAAGCCAGGAATGTCAAGTATTCAGCAAGCTTTATTAACCTTCCCATTAAAAAGCAAATATGTATAGAAAGTGAAAATGTAAGACATTGATTTTCAGTTAATTATATTTTGACACTAAAAACATTTTAAGGAAATTATTCATTTTAATACAGTCCATTAATTTATTCTCTGACTTAGTTTTTTATAACTTGATTATCTCAGAAGACCATAAAGATTCATTTTAAAAATAATATATAGTAGATCTTGCTTTTTTTTTTTTTTTTTTTTGGTGAGGCAATTGGGGTTAAGTGACTTGCCCAGAGTCACACAGCTAGTAAGTGTTAAGTGTCTGAGGCCGGATTTGAACTCAGGTCCTCCTGAATCCAGGGCCGGTGCTCTATCCACTGTGCCACCTAGCTGCCCCTATAGTAGTAAATCTTCCTTACCATTTTCCCCCTAAAAATGAAAAAGGAAGCATGAAGTGACATCATTTTATGTTTCGATATAGCTCTACAAATCTAAATCAAATTCCTTATATGTTGTGACAGGTGATTAACATTATTACTAGCATGATGAATACAATGCCAGAATAACATACCCTTTTCCTTAGATTGCAAGTGAGAGTAAGGTTCCTTGAGAAGGAGTTCGCAAAAGCTGTGTAGAAGTCCAGGACTTTGAGCAAGGCTTCCCTCTTGATGATGTGTAAGTCACAGTATGTCAGTGCCCGGACATTGGCACAAGCATGGGCAAGGGTGGTTTCCTTCCAGAAGATATCTCCAAACACATCACCTTTCCCTAAAGAACACCAAAAAAGATTTATTAAAGTAACCCATGTCTACAGCCATCTATGTCCTAATAATCTTTTATTTTTTTGCCTTCAAAGGAAATTTAGAGGCTGAAAGCATGCTATATTTAGATATACATCTTTATGCTATTTAAACATAAAACCAAGAAGAACCATCAATATTTGACAAGAAAATCCACAGAAAAAAATTTAAAATACATGTTTTACCAGATAATTGACACTTTTATCAACTTGGAATTTTTTCAACCTACTCTGAACATTTAAATTCTGCCCAGGGAAATGTTGCATAATAGATTATAGTGTTGGCCTTAAACTCAAAAAGATCTAGTTTCTAATGTTTTATTTGACACACAGGCTATGTTACCCTGGGCAAGTCATTTAACCACAGTGCACCAGGGAAATTTTTTAGAGTATAAATTATAATTTTCAATCTTCATTTATTTTTGGAGGGTGGAAGGGCAGGCAAGTTTCCTACTCTATTCTGAGTCACAGGTTTGGATCTCCAAATGAAAGAGGCATTGTACTAGATATTGAAGATACAAAGACAAAATTTAAATAAATAGGGTAGTACCAGAGAGCTACTTTGTTTTTAAACTGGCTAGTTGATAGGGGCAGCTAGGTGGCACAGTGGATAAAGCACTGGCCTTGGATTCAGGAGGACCTGAGTTCAAATCCAGCCTCAGACACTTGACACTAGCTGTGTGACCCTAGGCAAGTCATGTAACCCTCATTGCCCCACAAAACAAAACAAAAAAAACAACAAAACAAATAAACTGACTAGTTGATAAATTCTATCCTTAAGTATTGATGGAGATGCTAATGAATACATCTATATCTTGTTTAACAGATACACAATATTTTTATGCTTATAATTGTAAGCAATTAAAGCAGATAATTGATCCAACATTTTGTTGTTCAGTTGCGTCCAACTCTTTATGATGCCATTTGGAATCCTTTGCAATTTCTTGGCAAGGTACTGGAGTGGTTTGCCATTTCCTACTCCAGTTCATTTTATAGATAAAGAAACTGAGGCAAACAGGCTTAAGTGATTTGTGCAGGGTCACACAGTTAGTAAGTGTCTGAGGGCAGGTTGAACTCAGGAAAATGAGTCTTCCTTACTCTAGGAAGTGTAAATTCATTTGTGGATAGTGACCAGACATGAAAGAGCTAACATTTGAACTGGACAAAAATGGGTAGACCATTTGCTTATGGTGGAACTAGTTACCATTATTCAGAGCAAACACATGACAGGTGTAAGTAGACCACAGCATATTATGATTCATGATGTGAGTCTAGGAAGTGATATAAAAGCCACTGACATGCATGAGCCAAAAAGAAGGCAGGCCAATCATGAAGTGAGAATGAGGGACAACAGCCTCCATTATGAACTTTTATTCGTAATATATTAAAAGGCATAGAGAAGGCCGTGAATAATGTGTTATATGTTATCTGGGAGTGAGTGGATACTTGGATAAGGATTGCAGAGGATAAAAAGATATGGAGAGGTTGTGGTCCCTACCAGTGGAGGAAGTACTCACATTGATAAAATAATAGTCATACATTTATAGTTAGAAGAGACTTTAGAGGGTATCTTGTCCAACTGCCTCAATTTTATAGGTGAGAAACTGGGGCCTAGGGAAGTTAACGTCACACAGGTGATAAGTAGTAAAGCATCACTCATTTTCATCCAATACAAATAAATGTCCTGAGAAGGAATCATTCCTCTTCCTCTCTAGGAATAATTCTTTCACTTTTACTCCAGATGCCTCACGTTCTTGTCTCTCTAGGATCCGTGTTTCCATGCTCAACATCTCCTTCCCAATGATTTCATTCTCTTCCACTCCATTGGTTCTTTTCTTTCTGTCCTCATTCATGTATAATTTAGTCCATTCTATTTTCTTAAAAAAAACACTTCACTTAGCATTACCTTTCCCTCTATACCCTATATATGCAGTGACCCAAACCAAAGCAAATATATCACCAAAATATTAAATCAATCTGTTCCAAAATTGCAATCATCATCTCTGTCAAATTTATAAAACTCCAAATTTTGTTTGAATTATTTAGTTAGAAATAACTTTTTCCACTGAAAGTTCTACTTTCAGTAGCTTCATCATGGGTTTCTGAAGACTATGATGGGGGAATGCTTGGTGCTAGGTTCTAATAAACTAGAAAGACTTCAAGTAGGAACTCAAGTTTCATACAGTAGGTCTATCTTCTAAGGACTAGCCAAGCTAAATTTAGAAGGCTCATCATGTGAAGTTTAGCCACTAGGGAAGAATGTTGTTTTTCAGTCTTTGCAACTCATTATATTATCTATTAGGGCATGGACACATTTATGTTTTGCATCAATGGCGGGTATATACCTACTGATGAAATCATAGTCTTTGAAGAATTTTTCAGTATAAGAAACTCTTCCTTTTCTCAAATACTGTTTTTATATGTATGTTTTCTTTAGTTCTGTAGAATAAAACTAAAATTTTAGTATCAAAATGCCACTAATAATAGTTAGAATTTATATAGAGCTTTAAGGTTTGCAAGGCAATTTACAAATATTGTCATTTTATGCTAACAATAACTCATGGAGGTAGGTGTTATTATTATTCTCATTTTACAGATGAGGAAATTAAGGCAGATAGAGGTTAAGGTATATAGCCAAGGCCAGACAAGATAGTAAGACTGTATTGAACTCTAGGTATTCTTATTTTAGGTCCAGTATTCTATCCACTGTGTCACCTACCTGCCTTAAACTGCAATAGTACTAACAGTACAAACAATAAAATTCTAGTTCTGCTCTAATATAGGTAACTTCTTTTCTTTTCTTTTTCTTTTCCTTTTTTTTTTTTTTTTGGTACGGCAGTTGGGGTTAAGTGACTTTCCCAGGGTCATACAGGTAGTGTAAAGTATCTGAGGCTGGATTTGAACTCAGGTCCTCCTGAGTCCAGGGCCAGTGCTCTATCCACTGCGCCACTTAGCTGCTCCTAGGGAACTTTTTTTTTTTTTAGTGAGGCAATTGGGGTTAAGTGACTTGCCCAGGGTCACACAGCTAGTAAGTGTTAAGTGTCTGAGGCCGGATTTGAACTCAGGTACTCCTGACTCCAGGGCCGGTGCTCTATCTACTGTGCCACCTAGCTGCCCCCTAGGGAACTTATTTTTAAGCAATATAATTTCCTTTGACAACTTCAGTGAAATTTAATGGTGATACTTCATGAGATATTAGAAAGCTGAAGTGGGACTTTCCCTTTGCATGTATTTTTTTTCTTTCAAAATTTTCTATAGCAATAATTAAAGGAATGAGCAACTTCTTATTTTTAAATTCAGTTTTTGATAATGTATAATTGCTAAAATATTTGAAATATATTTAGGATAGGATGAGTGATTTGTAATCTTTATGTTATATTGAATCAAAAAATGTTTACTTGAGAATCTCAAAGTACTTTACTTTGTACTGTTCCTCTCCTATGAAGCAGCATGGATTAATCAATGGTGAGCTGTCCTCAAAATCATTCCATTCTAGGTTGCACTTCTGGCACTCCAGGAATTTCTCTACAATGTCCCAGAAACCTCTTCACCCTGGAAGCTCACTAACCCCTGGTCTTCACCTTGGTGTGAGTACCCTTTGCTCCTCTCCATCTGATGGGCTTATTCTTTGCAGAACCTTCATTTTTATTCATTCATTAATTTATTATTTATTTATTTGCTTGTTCATTCATTCATTTATTTTTTGTTGGGCAATGAGGGTTAAGTGACTTGCCCAAGGTTACACAGCTAGTAAGTGTCAATCAAGTGTCTCGGACTTAATTTGAACTCAGGTCCTCGTGAATCCAGGACTGGTGCTTTAACCACTGCACCACCAGGCTGCACCCCCCGCCCCCCATGAAGCTTCATTTTAAGCAGGATGTCAAGGCCAGTTATATCTTTATTCCTCTCCAGGGTACACTTCTGACTGTCCCGAATTTTCTTCACAATGCTCCCAACCTCAGTACCTTCATTGCTTTCCCTCTTTCCCCTTTTGGCTTCCTTTTATATATTGCCTTCTCCCATTGGAATATAAGCTCTTTGAGGGCAGGCAGCTTTTTTTTTTTCTGCTTGTATTTATGTCCTTGGTATTTAGTACAGTGTTTGGCACATAGTAATAATTTGATAGATGTTTGTTAAATTGGCTTCAGGAAGACCTGTGTTCAAGCCCCACTTTTTATTTCCTCTGTATCTGGGACCAGCAACAACCCACTTGATTTCTCAATCCTCTAGACAACTTTCTGAAACTATAAAGCTTCAGAGTGGTTGCCAGTCCACATTGGTTGAGAAAGGGTCTTCAACAGGTCTCTGATATATATATATATGCAATCACAAGTTAAAAGGGGTTGACAGAGGGAAAAGTTTTATTTTACTAGATTAATGTTTGTTTCTTTTCAATGAAGCCTTTGTCTGTGCCTCCAGTGTGAACAAGAGAGCATTAATATAGGGCCATGGTTAAATCATGGGCTACATGTCTTGATGCTCTCTTCTTGGTCTCTTCTTGATGCTTCTCTCTCTTAGTCCTCCCCATCTTAAAATCCACAGTATAGTTCAATAGTTATTAGCAAATACTATCTCAGAATTAAATGGAAATTAACTTATCTTTACCCTAGGACAAACCCCATTTATAAAAGTAGAGATACCAAATAAATAATTCTAAACACTGCCACTTAGCCCTGATATGTTTGTCATCTGAGAACACCTCCATTGAGTCCTTTGATAAATAAGAAGCATAAATGAGATATGATGAGCAGGGTTGAGATAACTCTCTCAATCAGTTAATCAAATACTTTATACTAGATTTGAAGTCACTGATCAGTATAGAAATCCTTGAAAGCATTGAATGAAATAGAAGTTGTCCAAAATATATATTTGAATCAATTGAAGATACTTGATCATATCATGTGGACTTGGCATAAAATAGCAAACAAGTTCAGAATCTCAGAAATAGAGCAGCCATTCCAGCAAGGTCTGGTTTATTCAATTTCTTTTTGTGATGTTCAATTATTTAAAATCTATATTTCTTTTCTGTTTAATTTTGGTGTTCCATATTTTACAGATTTGAATTTTTGGTTTTGCTGGCATATGTTGTATGTAGTAATTCTTGGTTATTGTCTTTATTTTATCTCTGTTGTGGGTAATTTGATTTTCTATCCCCCTTCCCTTTTTCAACCAGGGAAACAAAGTTTTAAAATCATTAATCTTTATTTAAAATCAGCTTTGAAGTATGTCAATTTTTTTTTGTTTTGTTTTTGGTTTTTTTGGTTTTTTTTTGTGGGGCAATGGGGGTTAAGTGACTTGCCCAGGGTCACACAGCTAGTAAGTGTTAAGTGTCTGAGGCTGGATTTGAACTCAGGCACTCCTGAATCCAGGGCCAGCGCTTTAACCACTGTGCCATCTAGCTGCCCCAAGTATGTCAATTTTTATAGTCTTTTTATTTTGTTTAATTTCTCATGTGATTACTAAAATTTCTTCTTTTACTTGTCTGAATTGATCATTTATTTACTTTTTACTTTTAAAATTTGCCTCTGATCCTTTCTTTATAATTCTTAATGTTTCCTCTTTTGCTATAGTTGTTAATGTTTTCAGAGATAATATTTTCTTCCTTATTACCATTTAGTTACATCCTATAAATTTTAATTTATTGTCTCATTATTGTCACTTTATAATATATTCATATTTCCTATCCTTTGCTCTTTGATCTATTCATCACTCAGCATGAGTATTCATCCTCTCTTTACTCACAGGTTTTTACTCATTTCCTTTCCTAATTATTTTTACTGTTTTATGGTCCATTAAAAATGTGTTTATTATGCCTGCCTTTGTATACCAATTAATTAATTTTAATGCCTAGAATGTGTTCAATATGCAAAGGTACAAAAGCATATATATATTTTTTTATTATTTGCATTAAAAAATCACTACCTATCTTTTTCTGACATTCTGTTTAATCTCTCTGTGTTTATTTTTTTGTGATTCTTTTGAATCTATTCAGCTCCAAGTGAAGAATATTAAATACTTCTACAACTATTGTTTTTTAACAGGTTTTTAGAAAAATTTCTTCCTGTTCTTGAAGAATTTAGATGTTCTGTTATTTGTGTATATGTTTAATAATTTTATATATGTATATCAATATTTTTATTGGCCATAGTGCTTTTAAAAATTTAATGTTGTTTTCCTGATTTTTTGTTTTTATTTTTTGTCTTTTGACCTGTGATTTCACTGATGTAAGCATATTGTAAGGAATTAATTGTGATTTGGGGTTTTCATAACCCTATCTTTGTTTTATTATGGTCAGACTGAAAAAATGTAAGCTGAAAAGCCTAAGAGAGGCTAGGTGTGTACTTTGAGAGATAATTGAACAAACAAGAGGAACTCTGACCACAGGGAACATTTATTGAAACTAAGTAACTAGCCTTCCTCTAATAGCTTTCCCACACCCAGGTGGGTCTGGCTAGATTATAATGGGTACAACCCATGTGGGTATGCTGAGCCAATCAGAGACTCAGCATGGCTAGGTACTGCCCCTCCCCTTCCTGTGGAAATGTCAGTTAGATACAGTTGAGATTCAGTTAGAGGGGTTAGAGATTCAGTGAAAAGGCAGTTAGTTAGAGAGGGTTCTGAGCTAAACTGGGAAGGAAGGCAGACATTTTAGAGGACCTGCTGATGTTTGACCTTCATACAAAACAGAAGAGATTGCACAGCTGATTCTCGTTAAAGCTTCAGATTTCAGGTGTGGTGAGTTTGTTTTGTTTTTGAGTCAAAGCAAGCTTTTTTTTTTTTTTTTTTAGTGAGGCAATTGGGGTTAAGTGACTTGCCCAGAGTCACACAGCTAGTAAGTGTTAAGTGTCTGAGGCCGGATTTGAACTCAGGTACTCCTGACTTCAGGGCCAGTGCTCTATCCACTGCACCATCTAGCTGCCCCCTAAAGCAAGCTTTTTTGAGCTAGCTGGGCTGGAGGCAGGTTTGGGTGCCTGGGGCCTTTTTATCCCAGAGATTTATACATTGTTTATAATTCTATTAATCTCACTTGTGTGATGCAGATATTGTTTTAAATTTGTTCCCATTAATAAACCTGTTTTGTTTTTGAAAGAAGCTGTTTCTTTTCTTACTGCAATATTAAGGCGAGCCACCCAATTAACTCTTCCCATACTAAATTTGGCCCTTACAATATAAATGTTTATTTTTCTTTTAACATGTATTATGATTTTATCATTGCCTGGAGAAGAATACATTGTGTTACAGTTTATTATTTTCACTCTGTATTTATCTATTCATTTGAAATGTGCAACTAACATTTCTCTATATATCTTTTTTATCTGGGGCTTTTTAACAATTTGTATTTAGGATAATAATGCATTTGTTTGTGTTTTCACGCACTGATTTCTTTTATAATGTTCTTTTCTTTGCCATTTTAAGTTGGCCCTTAGTTTCTATGGTTTGTTTTGTATACACTAAGATGATCTGGGTATTCTCCCATTATCCCTATCTCCTACCAAGCCCACCCACCATTTGCCTTTACACTGCCCAAATCTAGGCCTCATGTCCTTGTATTTATTCTTATTGTCAGAGTCTATAATTTAATCTCCTATTCATGGACCTTATGACTTACACATTCTTTCTTTGTTCTTTCTGTGACCCTTACATCAGGTGGGGATCCTGGGGGATAAGAACTTTGTTCTTTCTTTGCTCTGACCATCTTTTTGCTCTAAGTAAATACTTCCACATAGCAAGAAAAAGAAGGAAGAAATATGCAAACATTTACCTTTATTTTGTTCTTGTTCATCTTTTCCCCATTTTTTTTTTCTGTTCCTTTCACAAGGTCACTCTACCTTAGTACCAGATAACTCATAATCAATTCTTGGAATGTTGCCATATTTCCTATTAAGGAATTGTTAGTGAATGAATGTAGAAACTGTATTTGTTGTTTCCCTTATACTGAAAGATATATTAAAAGACTATGTTTGTACTCTATCCTATTTATGCCTATTTCTCTCATTTCATTTCTTCAGTTAGGATAATCATTTGAACATAGTAATATAATCCCATTGAGGACAGGCTCTCTTTTGTTTTTATGTCTTCAATGATTAGTTCAATGCATGTAAAATAGCAGGTGCTTAAATAAAGTTCATTAAATTGAACTGAACAAAGTTACATGTGAGGTCTGATGGTGAGCTCTGACAAGAGATGACATGATTTAGACTTTAGGTGAGTTGGAATTCAGTTGGCAGAAGAGGGATAAATGTAGGTAAATATTTATATAGCCATGCAATCTTAGAAATATTTATACTATACATGTCCATTTAAATGTATTCATAGGTGAATCTTCAATACTAGATTAATAAAATAAGCACATAATTATTCAATAAGTATAATTTTCAACACCATCAATATTAATTTATAAAAGACAATGGCATTTTCATCACTATCATATCAAAGTAGGTGAGGGGAATATAATTTGAATGTAAACACAGGAGTAAAGAAAAGCATTTGCTTGCTTTCTTCCAGTGTTGCCAAACACTGCTATGATTTTGAAAGACAAGGAAATATAGGCACTTTGTTGTTGTTCAGTAGTTTTTCAGGTATTTCTGATGCTTTGTGACCCCATTTGGGGTTTTCTTGGCAAAGATACTAGAGTTCTTTGACATTTCCTTCTCCAACTAATTTTATAGACAAGGAAACAGAGGCAAACAGGGTTAAGTGACTTTCCTAAGGTCACACAGCTACCAAGTGTCTGATGAGTCTTTCTGACTCCAAGGCTAGCACTTTATCCACAGTGCCACCTAGCTGCCCAAGAGTATCTAACTGACTTCCTCCTGGTTCACAGGGGACAGAGAGATTTAGCCCCATGGGTTTTTTGGTCAGTATATGTTGACTTGAGGTTTTTGGGGTACTTGCTAGAAGTAGCTGTGGACCAGGCTAACAAAAAATTCTAAAAGAAATGTATTGAGAAATCTTAGAAATAAGTCTGTTTTGGGAAAAAATCATTACTAGTAGTCCCTTCAAGAAAGAAGGAGTACCAGCAGCTGAAGATAGCTCAAACAGTACAGTTAACAGAAAATAAACCTAGGGACAGACAACAGTAGTACTTTTAAGCAGTAGCCCCAAAGCAGCAACTTTAGGAAAAAAGATGAATAATAACCATGGCATAAACAGTCAGCTGCTGAGAAACCAATATCTTCTAAGTAGGGACACAACTCTAGGAGGTAATCCAGGACTGTGTCTAAGCATGGGAATCCATAGGAAACAGGCACCCTTTGTGTATAATGGTTTTCCCATCTCATTTATTTTGATCATACGATCCAATTAAAAGGCTTGCTGTTTTAGTCTCTCACTAGAGAATACATTGTACAAAGGTTGGAGCAGTAATTTTATGGTTTTGATTACCCAAGAGAGACATCTTGATATAATAGGTGGAAGGAGGCCTCAGAATCTCAAAGTTCTATGCTTAAAAAACATTTTTGACATATATTGACTATGTAACCCTAGGGAGGTCACTAAACCACTCAGTTTCCTAGTCAACTAAGATTATAAAAAGCAGAATAGTTGCCTATCTATTAAAGAGAGTTATTCTACTAAAAGATCCTTATGCTCATGAAATCATAGATCTAGAGGGAAAATACTCAAAACATCTTACAGTAGCTATGTGCTATCAGCATATAGAGTAATAATAATGATGATAACCATAATAAAAACAACAATAATGGTAAGAAGTATCTATTGAGCATCTACTATGTGGCAGGTACTCCACTAAGTACTTTACAAATATTGCCTCATTGGATCTCCACAACAGACTTGAAAAGCAGGTATTATTACTATCCCTGTTTTATACTTGAGGAAATTCAGTTTTTATAGTTAAAGCAAACAGAGAGTAATTGACTTGCCCAAGGTCACACCGTTAGTAATTGTCTAAGACCAGATTTTAATTCAGATCTTTTTGATTCGGGGACCCATACTCTATTCACTGTGCTACCTAGCTGTACTCACTAAGAATTTGATAAAATAATCATATTGATCTTAATCAGAGAAACCACTCATTTTTTCTTTTCTACAATTAATAAAATCTAAATGCTTACCATATCCTTATATATATATTTTAAACCTGAGAAAGAAATGGATTGAAGTAAAGAGGCATCATCAGAAGATAAAAGCAAAAGTATGTTTGGAATCAGTAAACTATCTTTCTCATCAAGATTCTAATTATTTATGTGACCATGGAGAAACCCTATAACAAGAGAGCAAAGTCAAGATGATGGAATGAGAGTCAGTATTTTTTCCTAGCATACATCCTCCACATACATCCTAGCATACATCCTCCACAATAACCTAAAAAACATCTTAGAACAAATTCTAGTTGAGAAAGCTAAGGAAAAGTTACTGTGAGTCAATTTTCCACCCCATGTCACCTAAGCTAGAGAGGTCTATAGACACTGGGGAGAGGCTCACCAACCCATCATAGGGGTAGCAGAATCAGCAGGAATATTTTAGCACCAAGGGATGGCAAATAGATGGTAAAGATTGAACATCAGTGGGGGCAGCTAGGTGGTGAAATGGATAAAGCACCAGCCCTGGATTCAGGAGGATCTGAGTTCAAATCCTGCCTCAGACACTTGACACTTAATAGCTGTGTGACCCTAGGCAACTCATTTAACCCTCACTGTACCCCCCCCAAAAAAAAGATGGAATATCAGGGCTAGAAGCACTGGGGCAGAAAGAAACCCAAGGGATTCCTTAACCAATTATGAGAGAAGGAACAAGTGTCAGTAACCAGTTACCAAGTTCTAGATTGTAGTTCTAGAGTGCAGAGGATTGGATATGAGTAAGAAGGGCCCAAGTTATGTACAAATCAAGGAACAAGTTCCAAAAATTTGGCTGTGTGTCTCTGAACCCAAGAGTAAAGTGGGGACTCTGTTCTAACCTTCAGTCATGCACATTAGCCTTCAGTGAAATAATTAAGCCAAAATCCAAAACCAAGGTTGAGCCAGCAGTTCCATCTCTCTGAACCCTCAGAACCTCCCAATGGACTAAGAATGACTCAGTTTAAAAGCAATATACTGAAATTCAAGCACAGATAATCCAACATGCCCAAACTTGGGTCAGGAATTTGTAGAACCCTGACTAGGAGGACAGTAAACCTCTCTCTGGTTCACACAACTTCAGAAGCACCAAAATTTTGCAACTAACCCCATCTGAGCTATGAAAATATCAGAAGGGTAAAAAAAAGACAGAAGTTCAGGCCAGACATCACTTTCAGAAGTGGACAGAGCCCAAAACTAACATAAAGTTGAAATAAATAGGTTGGAACAATGAATGAACAAACAAAAAAAGAACCTAATCACAAATACCTAATATGGTGACAGGGGAGCTTAAGAAAACACAGATGAAAATCATTTGAGAACATCATGGAAAATATTTAAATAAAAATGCAGATTGGACACAAGAAAAATATGTACTCTTTGAGAATTAAAGCAAGAGATAAAGAGATGAAAATGAGCAAAAAATTAATTTGTAGACTGAATAAAAGCAGTAGAGAAAACAGTTAAAAAGGAAGGAAATAACAGAATTAACTAAGAAAATTATTAAAAGAGAATTAATAACTTGGTAGAAGAGGTACAAAACATCAGTGAAGAAAATAACTCCTTAAAAATTAGAATTGGCTAAATGGAAGCTAATTACTCTATAAAATATTAAGAAATAATAAAACAGTCAAAAGACAGGAAAAAAGAAAATGCAAAATATCAAATAGAAAAAAATATTGAGTCGTGCTAATTTAAGAATCATTGGAGTGCCTGAAAGCCATGAACACACAGAAAAACAGCCTGGAAATGCTTTTTTAAATTATAAAGGAAAACTGCCCAGCCATCTTAAAACCAGAGAGGAATGTTGAAATTGAAAGAATTCATTGGTCATCTCCTAAAAGAAATTGCAAAATGAAAACTCTCAGGATTATTAAAACCAAAATGCAGAACTCTTACATTAAGGGAAAAAAAAAACTTCAAGCAGCCAGAAAGAATTCAAGTACTGTAGAGTTACAATGAGGACTGCTCAAGGGTTAGCAGCTATACTTTAAAGGATTAGAGGGTTTGGAACATGACATTCCAGATGTAAAAGAGCTAGGATCCCAAACAAGGATAAATACCTGAAAAAGAGGGATTAAATAAATAGACATTCAATGAAATAGAGAGCATTCAAACACAAGACTCAAGAGAAGTATTAAAAAGGTAAATTTGAGTAAGATAATGTAAGGGTATAAATAAGTATAGCATATTTACATTCTTATATTAGTAGAAGACAAGATGTAAACCCCGGAAACCTTATAATCACCATGCTAATTAGGCAAAGGATTGGTTGTGAAACAATTATGCTCAGATGAGGTGAAAAGACAAATGAAAGGATGGGAAAAAGAAATGCACTGGGAGTGAGGGTAAGGGAGAAAAAATGAAAACAATTTAATATAATGTGAGAAAATAATGGGATTTGGCAGATACTCAAAGGCCAACCTGGAGATTAATCTAAACTGACTGAATTAAGTGAGAGTGATTGACTGCTGATTAGCCTTCTTCAAGTTAATTAGATTGTAACCACACCTGGCTAGCCCTTAAGAATGTATTGTTCTCAGATGCTAAGGACTTTGAACTCAATTTAAGACCACCTTCAAGTCCAGTGAACCAATGAATTTGGATGTGCCTACCTATCAACTTGAGCAGTGTGTAAGGATCATCACTTCTCCAGACCTATAAAAAGCTTCCACACTCAGTTTGAAGGGAGTTTGTGGTTGAAGCAGGCTCATGGTGGAGGACTTGAGGAAGAACCAGACCAGGCTGGAACTCTAGGCTAGATAGGCCTTTTCTTAACTTTCTGAATTCCACGTGAATACCTAGTATGCTTTAATAAATGCTTAATGCACAAAGACTGGTGCTAAAGCTTCTAATTTAAGGCAACCACACGTTTAGATTTTAAACATCACAAAAAGTAGTGCACACAAGGAAGAGTTTATAAAATAGAGAGAACAGGGATGAGAATTGTAATCAACACTTGAACCTTACTGTCATATGAACTGTTTCAAGAAGGAAAGAATCCACATATACAGGCAGTCGGGTATAGAAATTCATCTTACCCAACAGGGAAGTAGGAGGGAAGGGAATTAAAATAAGGGGAGTGGTAAATAAGAGGCTAGATTAAGGGTGGCAGTGGTCTTAAGAAGGGGAAAGGGTAAAACAGAGAAGGATAGGGATAAATATAAGAGAATAGAATAGTGATAAATAGTTAGCAATCATAACTTTGAATGTGATGAACTCATCCACAAAATATAGAGTCCAATAATACATAGTTTTTAAGAAACACAGTTGAAACAAAAATATACACATGGCATTAAAGGGTCCAAGCAGAATCTATTATGCTTCAGCTAAAGTAAAAAAAAGAGGGGATAATAATTATAATCTCAGACAAAGCAAAATAAAAAATAAACAAAATTAAAAGAGATAATCAGGGAAAATATATCTTGCCAAAAGATACCATAGCAAAAGAATTCATATAAATATTGAACATAAATTTGCTAAATGGTATAGTATCCATTAAAGGAAGAAATAGGCAGTAAAACTATATTAGTGAAAAACTTCAACTTAGTCCACTCAGATCTAGATAAATAAAACAAACAAATAAAAAGAAAGAATTTACAAAGACTAGAATAGTAGGTATGATAGCCCTTCAGAGAACATTGGCTGGATAGAGAAAGGAGTATACCTCATATGCATGGAACCTCCACACAAAAAAGATGATATATTGCAGCATAAAACTTCACAAACAAATGTGGAAAATCAGAAATATTAAGTGTATCTTTTTCTGAACATAATGCAATAAAAACTACATTCAATAAGCAAGTTTAGAAGCATAGTTTAAAATTAATTGGAAACCAAATAAGCTGGTCCAAAACAATGAGTGAATCAAAGAACACATCATAGAAACAATGATTTCCTTAAAGATGACAAAGAGACAAAGATATCTAATAGATAGATATACATAATAGACAAATTATCTAATAGATACATATACATTATACACATACACATGTACATACATATATGTGTATATATGTGTATATATACATATATAAATATAACTATATATATTCAAAGCAATACTTAGGGAAATTTGCTATCTCTAAACACTAACATACCTGGTATTCTACCTGCTAAGATACAAAAGGGTTATCTGAACACACATACTACTTGCTCATGAGTAGGCCAAGACAATATAACTAAAATGACAGCATTACCTAAATTAATTAATCTATTCAATGCCATATTAATCAAACTATCACAGGATTACTTTATAGAGCTAGAAAAATAATAGCAAAATTCATGTGGAGTGTCAAGGTCAAGAATATTAAAGGAATCATTTTTTAATGGTAAGAAAGGGAGCCTAGTAATACTAGATATCAAGGTATACTATACAAAGCTGCAATAACAAAAATAATTTCATACTGGGTGAGAAATCAAAAAGCTGATCATTGGAATAGATTAGATATACAATACACAGAAGGAAATGAGTATGGTGACCTTGTGTTTTTAATCCAAAAGTTCTACTTATTGGGACAAAAAATCACTATTTGATCAAAAAATTGTTGGGAAAACTGGAATTCAGTCTAGCAGAAACTAGACATAATAAAAAGTCTCACAATGCATAATAAGATAAGCCAAAATGGATATGTGATTTAAACATAAAAGGCAATATCATAAGTAAATTAGTGCAGGGGAAGAATTATATGTCAGATCTTTGAATGTTGATAGTTTATGACCAAACAATACATAACAAGGCTCATAAGAGGTAAAATAAATAATTTTGATTACATAAAATTACAAAAAGTTTTACACAAAAAGCAATGCATCTAAATTAGAAGAAAAACAGAAAATAGGGGAAATCTTTGCAGTAAGTTTCTCTGATAAAAATATTTATAAAATATATAAGGGACTGAGTCAAATATATAAGAAAAAAGCCATTACTCAATTGATAAATGATCAGAGTATATTGATAGGCAATTTTAGAGAAAGAAATCCAAGTTATTAATCGTCATAGGAAAAATGCTCTAAATCGGAAATAATTAGAAAAATGTACATTAAAACAGCTCTAAGGTACTACCTCATAGCCATCAGATTGGTTAATATGACAAAAAATGGAAAATGCTGTAGAAGATATGGAGAAACATGTAAGCTAATGCAGTTCTTGGAGCTGAGAGCTAATCCAACTCTTCTGGAAAGCAATTTGCTATTGTGTTGTTTATCCTTCATTCTTGAAGAGGACCAATACTATCTATAAGGGTGATGGCTTGACTTCTGAGTTACTTGGATTTAAGTAAGACAGAGTTGTACAAAGTCATCAGCTTCATTCTCTCTCCTCAAGAGTCAATGGTGTCCAGTGGCTGATTGCTGCTGTTATTTTTTCTGTTGTTATTTGCTCTCTGTTCTCAAAGAGGACCAATGACATCGTGAGTGTGGTGTCTTGACTTGAATTTAAGTGAGGCAGAACTACACCAAGTCATCAGTCTCACTCTCTCCTCCCCAGTGATCCAATTCCAGTTGCAAGACAAAAGTCAAGAAGACTAGTGGTAGCCCACAGAAAGCAATTTGCAACTATGCCCCCAAAACAATGAAAATGTGCACATCCTTTGACCCAATAACACTGTTGTTTGGTCTATATCCCAAAGAGATAAAAGGAGGAAGAAAAGTGCCTATGTGCATAAAAATAGTTACAGCAACTCTTTTTGTAGTGGCAAAGTGCACTGCACACACCAATTGGAGAATGACTGAACAAGTATTTGAAAGTAAGGTAATACTATTGCAATTTAAGAAATGTTTAAAAGGATTGTTTCATAAGTACTTGGGAAGACCTGTATGAACTGATGCAAAGTGAGGTGAGCAGAACCAGGAGAAAAATCTACACTGAAACAGCAATATTTTAAAGATAAACAACTTTGAAAGACTGAGTAACTCTGATCACTAAAATGACCTCTGTCAATTTCAAATGATTTGCAATGAAACATCCTATCCACATATAGATAGAGAAGTGGACTTAGAATGAAGATTGAAGCATTGGTTTTTTGTTGTTGTTGTTGTTGTTTTAATTGAAAATGGTTAATGCAGAAATTTTTTGCATGACTACACATATTTGTAATGGGTTTCATTTTTCTTGCCTTCTCAATGGTTGGGAAAGTTGGGGAGAGAGAAAATTTGGAACTGAAAAAAATTCAAAACTGTCTGTGCTTTTTAAAATTGAAAGAAAAAATGATTTTTTTAACCTCTGAGTCTGCATTTCCTCAATTTCAAATTAAGTGAATTGGACCAGATGACCTCTTAGAATTCTCTCAGTGAAACAAGAATTCTATACTAACTTCTATACGTTAGCTGAAATTTTTCAAATTAAATTTATCAGAAATATTACTTGCCTGGCTTTCATTTTAACAGAAAAATGAAATTCAAGGCTTTCATTTATAATATAATGAAATGCTTTCTTACAAAAGCTACTATGAAACTAAAAAATAAATTTAGAAATTAGATTTGTCTCTACCAGAGTAAGTTATCCTCAAACCTAGCAGCTAAATTTTCTGAAAATTATATAACATTTACCCTGCATATATTCAATTACCATGAGTCATTTTTCTTCTAATACATTATGCATGTTTTATGTTCAGCCCATAGGGTCACATAGAATATGAACTGGATAAGATTTACATTGAAATTGTACTTACGTATATCTTTTTACATTCCTTAGTATGAATTCAATTCACACCTGACTTCTGAGATACTGGGAGAGGGACTGTCATGTAAATTATTCAACATTTCTAGCTAACTTGCTTCTTTCAGGCAGGTAGTGCACAATTATGCTGAATAATCTGTAGATCTTGGATGAAATTGTGAATGTATGGAGGTATAACACATCAAAAGCAAAAAGAGAGAGCCCTTTCATTCATCCTGGAAGGTCTGCCCTTAAATCTTCAGATCTAGAGAATCAGATACTAGTTTTTAGGTCAGCTCCTACTGTGCCCAAATACTCTTTGCTATAACCATTTGAAGAATACAAGAGAGCTAATTTCTCTCTATAAATCTAAAATTAGTAGAAAGTATAGCACTCAGCATGAAAGATATTTGTTCTATTTATATATTTCTCAGTTCTTTTCATCAAGCCTTAAGATGTATATCACTGTATGATCATAGGAAGCAGGAAAGCAAGGTAGAAGTAATTTCAAGAAATTAAAAAATGGCAAGGCACTGA
The DNA here is from genome assembly GCF_019393635.1 of Dromiciops gliroides. Lineage (NCBI taxonomy): Eukaryota > Metazoa > Chordata > Mammalia > Microbiotheria > Microbiotheriidae > Dromiciops > Dromiciops gliroides. The sequence continues at coordinate 252,441,867 of NC_057862.1, forward strand.
AAAAAAATCAAAATACTAAAAGTATAGGCCAATTCTTCCATCATTATTAGAGCACTACTTTCAACTTGAAGGCCTCTAGTTCTGAGATATGGACTGAGTTCTATAAGGCCAAAAGTGAAAATTACGAAGTGAGATAAACATTTTGGAAACAAAATTAAATAGGAAATTACTTTGGGTGTCAGTAGCCAACCAGTAGAATCAGTGAACTACTAAATCCATAGCATCTGAATTAACAAAAGTAAAGTGCTCTGCAAACCTTAAAGCACCATAAAAATGCTATTTATTATTGTTATTATAGATGTTATATGCTTTGCAATATATATCATAGATGCTAGCTATCACATTATATATTATATATCAAAGAAATTTCAGGTGAATGATTAATGATTATTCCATGTGTTTGCTAATGAGTTATTATTTAAATAAAATACTAATTTATTAAAATTATTTATTGTTTAGTAACAATATTTGCCTGTTTCCTCTATCAGTGAATCCATTTTGTGTAATTATTGTACCATAGCACATCATTAAGAACTTGTGATTTCATCAGATTTGCTACTTCCTCCATTATACAGATATCAGTCCCTCTATGACTTGATAAAGTCTTCAAGAGTTGTGATAGTCAACTAATGGACCATACTAAAACACACACACACACACACACACACACACACACACACACACACAACCTATATAGTTCGGAGAAATAACATTTTCTAACAACATGTTTTCTAAGCACCTCATATTAAGTAGGAAGGAATCTGTAGAGTGTGGCATGCATGAGTATGGTTATAGGATCATCAGTTTAGAATTAAAAGGCTCTTCATAGATCATCTCATACAAATTACTCTACCTATGAGAAAAATTAAGCTCAGAGAGAAGTAATTTTTTTTCAATGTCACATAGGTAATAAATGACAGATGGAATTCAAACCCAGGTCATCTGGCTAGCAATCCAATATTTTGTCATACTTCTGGTAACACTTCCCAAATGGCACCAAATAGAGCAATTTTTAGCTTTCTAGAGTAAGTTAAATTACCAGCCACAGGTAATACTTCAAGGGTGTCTTAGTGCTCTGGATATGATAAACTTAAAATCAATGAACAAGTTTTCATTGGAAATGTGAATATATGTACAGTACTGAAAACAATCACCAAGCATGCTAGGAATACATTCCCTAAAATAGTACTTCTCTTTCTAAAAACAAAACCAAATCCTGGTCCAGGTTAGGTCAAAGAGCTTAGAACACATACCCCCTCCTTTGAACAAGAAAACAATAAAGAATATAATCACATTTAAAGTCCATCATAATACTATTGAGGTCTAGGAAACAGAATGGTAGCTATATCATAAATGTTCCATTTCATAATCCTCTCATCAGCAAAATGAGGGAAATAATGCCTACATATCTAACTCCTCGGAAAATCAAATGGAATTGTGTATGTGGAGGCACTTTGAGGAATATATAAAGCTCTATATAATTGTAAGGTACTATTATTATCATTATTATTACAATAAGAAACACATCACTAGGTGCATAGGAGAAATAATTTGATCAATTATATAACAAAATCCATTGAATCATGAGTCACTTCAAAAATTACTTTTAAAAACTATGTTTCATCTCTTCAGGTATCTGAATAGAATATTTTATTAAGCACTGAGCTAGGATTCCAACATTCACCCACCTTCCAGATTGTGAATGTGTCAAATATTTACGACACAGATTAATCACTCAACCAATTAATTGATCAATCAACAAACAAGAGCCTACTATATTTCAGATATAGTGCTAAGTATTTGAGATATGAAGACAAAACCAAAATTGGCCTAGTTTTCAAGAAACATATTCTATTGGGGAAATAACATCTGCATAGATGCAAATGAACAATGCACACAAAATAAGGTGTAAGGAGGTCTTAGCAGCTAGGGAGGATCAGGAAAAGACTCATAAGAAAGTGTTTGGGCTTGAATTCAAAGTGGAAGAAGGGGAGGGAAGCACTCTTATTATTGTAATTTTACAATTGAGGAAATTGAGGCAGAGAACTATTAAATGACTTAGCGAGTGTCACAGAGCTAGTAACTGTTTAAGGTCAAGTTTGAACTTAGGCCTAAGGAAGTCATTAAACTGAGACTGTCCATATGTTTTATTCAAGGGATACAGAAAAAGGAGTTGAACAGCCAGTCTGCCCCCTTTATTTTGTGAGTGAATTAGCTAAGTGTAAAATGTTGTATAGATCTAAACTATCTCTATCATAGTTCAAGCACTGAAGACACAGGAAAGGTGCAAAGAAAATAAGATTTCACTGAAGGAGGGCTTGGGAAAACCCTTTTAGATCTTGAAAGTGTGAAGCACTTGACTGTTAACAACAGGAAATGAGGGAAGACAAGTATTATAGCAGTGGTCACATTTTCACAAATTCTCAAAATAGCAAAATATCATTCATTCCCATTCCATTTCTTTTTTTTTCCAGTGAAAGTAAAGGGCAGACTGAAATATAAGAACTATCAATGGTCAGTTTTCTCTGGTAAATTAGAAAATATTTACACCAGAGAGTGGTATTTTTTTCTGAACAAAATCTTTCCAGAATGAATTCACTTTATATACTTAAAATTATTTTTAAGTCAGTTTGATTTAAATACTTATAATTCCCATCTTTTATTTAAAAATATTTTTATGCCACTCTTCCTCTCAACCCATGGGTGAGTTCATAGACAAGTACCACTTATAAAACAATGAAAACAAATAAAAAACTGAAACAAAAAGTCAAAATGGCTTCTCATACTTAGAAACCTTCCCATGCTACTCTAATGGCCAATATACACTGAAGAAAAATAAAAGGAACGCTTGCAGAAAGTTGAGCAAATGTCTTGGGAGCAACACTCTATTGTTCTTGGAAAATACAGGGCATTTTTATGTTCTCTGTTACAGGACAATATACTTGTCAAGTCACTGAAATACCCTGGGTATTTCTGCTTTCCAAGATGGATCTTTTCACATTAGTTAATTACAGGGAAGGAGTTAAAAAATTGGAAGACATTAAAACATATTAAATATTTTGCATAATGAATTTATTTCTGTACTCTGTGTTTTATAAGAAAAGAGAAAGATTTTTAAAAGAGTAAGAGTTGCGAAAGAGAAAGGAACTTCAAATTGGGATAAGAAATGTAGTACAATGGTGATAATGTCCTAGTCAGGAAAAGATCTTAAATTATACTTCAGACTAATAGACAGACCCACTTAACTTTCTAAGTTGTTCAGTTTTCATTAATCAATTCTGCTTCAGAACTTCAAGTTGATAATTATTCATTTTGGTCAGAATTGATTTTATATAATTGAAATAAGAACTTCATTTTGTCATGGTGCCCAAAGTTTCTAGTATATAATTTATACATATATTAGTTAGAATGATATACTCAAGGCAAGGACACAAGTAGATGACTATTGCAATACATGTAACCCAGGCAAGAGGTGATGAAAGTCTGTACAAGGGTGATAGCTATGTGAGTAAAGAGAAGGTGACATATATGAAAAGAAGTTGTGAAGTTAGAAATGATAAGATCCGGGGCAGCTAGGTGGCACAATGGATAAAGCACTGGCCTTGGATACAGGAGGACCTGAGTTCAAATCCAGCCTCAGACACTTGACACTTACTAGCTGTGTGACCCTGGGCAAGTTACTTAACCCTCATTGCTCAACAAAAACAAAAACAAACAAAAAAATAAATTATAAGATCTGACAAAAGATTGATTATGTGAGGGGGCAACTAGGTGGATCAGTGGATAAAGCACTGGCCCTGGATTCAGGAGTACCTGAGTTCAAATCCAGCCTCAGATACTTGACACTTAACTAGCTGTGTGACCCTGGGCAAGTCACTTAACCCTCATTGCCCTGCAAAAAAGGGGAAAAAAAAAGATTGATCATGTGGGATGAGTAAGTCTATGTGAGGAGATGAGAATGACACTGAGATTAACGGTGTGTGTGATGGGTAATGACCTTTTCAGTAATAGAAAAGCTGGGAAGAGAGGAGGATTTGGGGGTAAAAATAATGAATTGGGGGGGAGATTTTGAGTTTGAGAATAATAGAGGTCATCCAATTTGAGATGTCCAAAATCAGTTGATTATGTAGGAGCTCAAAAGAGAGATTAGGGCCAGATATATGTATCTGGGAATCATCTGCATAGAGGTGGTAATAGAACCCATCAGACTTAATGAGATCACCAAAAGAGATAGTAGAGATGGAAAAGGGATGATGTCCCAAGATATACCTTTGGGGGTTGTCCAGGATTAGTAGGGATAACCTAAATGAATATCCATGAAAGGGACTGGGAGGAGCAGTCAGTTAAATGGGAGAAAAACACAGAACACAGAGAGACTTTGCAAATAAATTTTAAAAATCTAATTTCAGCACCATAGTATTGGAAGAGACAGAAGTCACCTAATCTAAACCCTCCATTAAACATTACCACATACTTTTCTTCTGTGAAATTAAGTGTCTACTCAGAATTTCATTACTGTAGAGTCTACAGAACAGAAAGAAAACATCACTGTTATTGCCTGCCCAAGCCCTGGCCCCTGCCCCAATCTTATACAGGAATTGGAATTGAAGGCTTTCTCAACAGATGAGCTGTCTGTTTACATTTTCACAAGAATTATGTTGCAAAGAAACAAAAGTGAAGTGAATGTCCAGATCCAGTAGTCTCCATAACTATAGGACCTTCCTAGTTATAATAATCAGCTCGATTACCATTGGTCTTCCTTTACCCTTCTCTAATGAGATTCCTACTTCCTCTTTCGTTAATTCATGTGATTAAGGGTTTTCATATGCTGAGAAGAAGCAGAGCATAATGGAGCAATAGCTAGTCTTAAAGCAAAGAAGACTTTATTTCAGTATTTTTCTCCAGTGCATCCTTTTTTTTTTTTTTTTGATGAGGCAATTGGGGTTAAGTGACTTGCCCAGGGTCACACAGCCAGTAAGTATTAAGTGTCTGAGGCCAGATTTGAACTCAGGTACTCCTGACTCCAGGGCCGGTACTCTATCCACTGCGCCACCTAGCTGCATACTTTTGAATGTGACTCTGGACAAACTACAGGGAAAATAATTGCTTTCTATTGATAGAAGTAGTTTCTTTGCCTGAGATTTCCCTATACCAATGGAATCACAGGTCTAATCCCTATCGTATCCATATCATATGATCAGGCAAAAGCCCCCTTTTTATTCTTATCTCTCTTCAAGAATTCAATGCTGTCTAGCTCAGTTCTTTCCCTCCCCATATCTGCATATTCCTTTGTCTACCCCTTTAAATTATCTTCCAATTCTAACTTTCTATGAGAATGAAAAAGTACTTTTGAGATTTATAAAGAAAAAGGATTGATCTGAGAAAGTAATATAAATATAATAGCAAGTAGTGTAGGGGAGAGGGAGTTGCAAAGACTTAGAGGATAGAGTAGGACATACTCATCAGATAGGGAAAATTCCTATAATGCCCTTGTCCAGGCAAAATGTCAAGGAAATTGCAAACTTCCGTTACTCCTTTTCAAAGTGAACCCAGAAATCACCTCAGCCAACAAATACTTGATACCTTTGCCAAATGGAGAATCATGCTGCCCATGAGCAATACCAATTTAGAATATAAAACATTTGCAAAATACTATAGAGAAGGATGATAAAAGATGACTAGTAGTATCACCACATAATACAGTGAAAAGGAATGGAACTGAAAATAAGTCTCTAGAAATATTGATGCCAGGCACTTATAAACCATATCATCCTAGGACCATGCATAGATGAAACTGACAGGAGCAACTCCTATCCCCAAAACTGAATCAGATAATGGCATATATCTCCATTTCTGTAACAATTGATTTCCTTCATCAGCAATAATGGAGCCACCAGATTTGTACCAAATATCTTGGCTCTTGGTGTTCTATAAGAAGAAGTAGAAGTGGAATTTGAGAAGCAGTTTGATGGAATACCTGAATCATATCTAACATTCACCAAGGACATTGTTCTCAGGGACAAACAGCTTTTAAAGCCTTGGAGGTTTTCTTACAAGATATCTCGGGAATGGGGATGATTCCAAAAGAAAAGAATTAATTTGGATAATATTTTAATTTTCTCTCCTCTCCACCCAGAGAAAGGTGATACAGAGATTGTCAATATTTGGTCACCCATAGGCCTACTATCACACTTTATAATATCTTAGTCTTTATGATGCTCATCATCCCTTATAAAATTATAAGAAGGAAACAATTCAACTTTTACTAATGATTTTCCACAGTAAATCACTTCATTCTATTAACCCAAGTGACTAAGATCAATATTGAATATGAGATCCTTCTCAATTTATTACAGTGATTAAAAGAAATACTTGACAAGGAGACTGATACATATCATACTATTGTAAAATATTCCATGATGCACACATGTACACCACAGGTGTTTACTACTAACTTAGAGGATGCCCTGCACAAAGTTTCAATGGTTTTCCAGATGCTCTGATTTATAGATGAATGTGCTGATTGCATTAAGCCTCAAACTATAGTTTGTCCATCACTGTATCCTCTGCACTGATGTTTAGATTGAAATTATGTTCAAAATGGTCTTTTTGCACTTACCATTAGTATTGTGATATATAATGATCAAATATCCCATGAATTAATATTTCCCTGTTAGTTTTGGCCATATGACAAAATTCATTCCACTAAATCCTCCAAATCTTTCCTCCTTCAAGGAATATCTATGAGTCATCTTTTGACTTAGCTATAACTTGCTATCTTCTTGTGGTTTCTTTTATAAGCAAGAATGTCATGATTCAGTTCCTCCAACAGTGTGTGCTCTCATTAGTCACTAGACAAGGATCTCACATATATAGTATAAACTGCCAAATGAAGTTTTTCTATGATATAAAAACTGTGAATCTTTGTACCCTCTGTCCTCTTTCCCTCTTTTCTGTCACCATCACTACAGAACTAGGATAATATTGCACTGGAGGGATGTTCACATTTTATTTTTCTCTATTTCATGGGTTGTCATGGCCAAAAATATTTCATAACCAGATGGTCAACCTATTAGTGATGTGCCTTTCAGTAGCAAGCTAAGTTGGTCATTGAAAAACAGCCTTGGCCTGTTTTCAGGGCCATAGTCAAAGCCTTTCTACCATGGTAGAATCTTCCAGTGCTTGTACTACACTGGCATAATATTAGAACTTAGGGTCACCTCCACACCATAATGAAGCACAAGAGTAGGAGTTTGTGGATTTCCTATTACTTAGCATGTGCGTAATAATAATAAATAATATTTACTTGGTCCCTTAAAGATTAAAAAATATTTTTATCTACTATCTCTTTTGATCCTTAAAATAACACATTTTATAGATGAAGAAACTGAAGTAGCAAAGTTACTTCGTTTCAAGGTCACACAGGGCTTCCTAACACCAATGTTAGCACCCTATCCATTAGGCTATGAAGCCAACAGTACATATATCTGGGACAGACACCACATATAGTAAATTAGTTTGACCCAGAATTTACTACAAAGATGAGAGGAAGCATTTGGGGAATTTGTGCAGTGCCTTTAATGATCACAAGTTGCTCTTCAGTGCAAAAAACAAACAAATAAAAACCCTTTTAAATGCAAACGTTCTTCTAGTATTAGTATGATTTTGAATATTACAGCATCACAATCTCAAAAATAAATCAAATAAAAAGGTCATATGAATGGCAATGGAGAGATTGATGAAAGGTATATATAGGCCTCAGAATATTTCCATTGATAATATATTGAAAAGCAGTGGCATAAGGGATGAAATAAGAAAAGGAAGTGGGCTAGTCCTGTAGCAAAATTAAAAATAATTGATAGCCTTCCTGAATCCTTACTTGATAACCATAAAGTGTAAAAATATAGAGGTATAGACCTCTAGCAGGTTAGACAGATCTTTGTATGAAGGATCTAGGAGAGGATGTGAATAAATAATTGAACAAGATAAAAGACGTATGTGGGTTGGCATCTATGAAGGGTTTACTGACTAATGACATCAGAGAACTGCTGAAATACTATGTAAAAAGTTCCATTTTCCCATAGGCTACTGAGCAAATGCCTGATTGCTTGAAATAATTAGTCCTTCCCAAAGAGGCATAGTCAATAAGAGAGTAGTAGGATAAATGATTTCCATGCATTTCATTTTATAAAGTAGAAAGATGACTATGTTTCTCTCTGCTACTTCTGAGGAAAAAGAATTGAATGGCTCCAGTGCAAATGAATTATGATAGATTTGTGATAAGAATAATCTGATATTCTATGGTCTCTGTGTGTATCTTTATTGTGTCATAGTAGTAGATAATCCACTATTTTTTAAATAAAAAGAAATATTTACCTGTTACTTTTCACTGAGCAATCATCTTTCAGAGATAACTAGGCTGAGAACACTACCCCTAGGGTTCTCTCCTCATATTCAGAATAAAGTTGTTGGGTTAAGACTATAATTAAGAGAATGAGACCAACAACTCTAACAACATGTGGACCTATAGTTAAGATAATTCATTCTATTGGTATTTCAACAAGCTTTGGGTTTGGGATTATCTTCCTCCTTTGTTGGATAGAAACAAAATGAAAAACCAAATCGTGCTATGATGACGAAACCTGTGCCAAAGGTTGGTTGGTTTGTTTTTCTTCCCTTGGCTTTAAGTAACCCCAAAGTGCTTTCTGTAGAGTGAATGTGTCTTAATGTATTCCCACTCATCCAAAAGGATTGTCCTGGGGAAATATGAGTCTTTTATGAGGAATTAAATATAACTCTTTTATACTGCAGTAAACAAAGCAAAAAGCAGGAACTGTGGATAACATTTCACACACCCCAAGTGCCATCTCTGAAGTGCTATAAGGGTTGATGGAATAAAAACTAAAACAAAACAATCCTTAAAGGCATTTAGATATAACAGGAGTATCATTTTCAGACATTTAGGATATAGTTCTCAAACTTTTCTCCTGGATCCTCTTGTACTACCCATAACCTTTTCCTATAATAGAAGTACATCTTATAATCTGTGCAATGCCTGATTTTCCGTGAAGATTCATTTCTCTCTTAATTCTGTTTCTACCATTGGGTTTGGTATAGCTATTTGCTTATTTTAGGTAGATTGAGAGTTGCTGTCATTTCTGTTGCTTTGTTAGAAGCTCATTTATATTCCTTTCTATTCCTAAAACACATCAGTTAAACCATAATGGATACAAAAGAAAGTAATTGTATTTTGTGGCAGATCACATATTTATTGTTCAGTCATTCAGTCATGTCTGATTCTTTGTGATCTCAGGAACCTTATCAAGCCAATACTGTCCATGGGGTTTTCTTACTGGAATAGTTTGCCATTTCCTTCTCCTGTGAATTAAAGCAAACAGAGGTCAAGTGACTTGCCCAGGGTCACACCTAGTAAGTGTCTAAGACCAGATTTGAACTGAAGTCTTCCCAACTCCAGGCCCAGTGCTCTATCCATTGTTCTACCTAGCTGCCAGCTTGCATATGTTATTACCTTTTTAACATTACTTTTGTTGGCAAAAGTTAAATGGTTTAAGGCAAGATACATTTCCATGAAATTTGGGCATTGTATATTTTTGTTCTTTTGCAGGCAATGGGGGTTAAGTGACTTGCCCAGGGTCACACAGCTAATAAGTGTCAAGTGTCTGAGGCTGGATTTGAATTCAGGTACTCCTGAATCCAAGGCCGGTGCTTTAACCACTGCACCATCTAGCTGCCCCCTGGCATTGTATATTTTTAAAAACGTAATTGAAATTTTATAGTTCCAGCTTTACATACAGCAAATAAAGAATGATGATCATAAAAATCACAGAATTTTGGAATTAGAAGAGACCTGAAAATCATTAGGTCTAGCTAAGTGGCAGTTAGATGGCACAGGTGAGAGCACTAGACCTGGAGTCAAGAAGAACAGAATTCAAATCGAGCCTTAGATACTAAATAGTTATGTGACCCTGGGTAGGACATAGCCTATATCTTCATATACACTTCTGTAATATGGATATAATTAATAATAGTACCTACCTCCCAGGATTCTAGTAAAGATAAAATGAGATACTATATGAAAAGTGATTTGTAAACCTTAAAGTACTATATAAATGGTAACTCATTATTTTTGTTTTTATTATTATTTTTAACACATCTGTAATTTCTCTCTCTCTTCTTGACTACCTTTTGAGGCAGTTTAATTTCATTATTAGACAGCTCAATATTAGAAAGTTCCTGTTTAAACTAAAACCTAAGTCCTAGTTATTTCCACCTGATGATCCTATTTATTTCCATTAAAGATTCACCTATCACTTCATTATCATCTTTTAAAAATATCTATATGTAATTCAATAACCTATTACAAATTTCATATTTAAGACTACATGTACCTTTTACAGAGAATCAAACAAATGTGATGTAGTAGGAAGAGGACTGGATTGTGTCAGAAAACATGGGTTCAAGCCCTAGCTCTATTACTTACTGTGTAATCTGAGGCAAGTCATTAAACCACTCTGAGCTTTAATTATCTAATCTGTATGAAGAAGAGATAATAGTTGCACTAGACAGTCATTATGAAGAAATGTTTTATAAACTATAATGTATTATACAAAGAGGTATTCTATTTTCCATGAAACATACATTTCCCTTTCATTCAGTTTATCTTATTCAATCAATCTCTTTTGACCTTTTTTCTTTCTTTTATTAATAAAGAATAACATATCAAAGCTGGAAAGAGCTTGACAAGTACTTTAGTCCAAGTAAACTTGAAATAAGGAATCTCCTACAGTGTATCACTGAAATTGTGCATCCAGTTTCTGTTTGGAGATACCCAGTAAGGGGAAACTCACCATTTTTAAGGTATCCATTCCTACTCTTGGACAGCTCTAGCTATTGCAAAACTTTTTGTTACATTGAAGTCCTTACCACTGTCTACATACTAATTAGTTTTAGTATGCTCTCCTTTTCAGCAAATCACATTTTCCCAGTTGATATTCAGTGGATGAAATCAGTTTTCAAAGATGTTCCAGGGGGAAAAAAATAAAAGAAAACTATCATCTAATCTAAAATGAATCTAATTATATTGTGATCACTCTTTCATAGCAGCTGCCCATAATTATCTCCTGCAATAGTTCTACTTTACCACTCAGGACCAAGTCCAGTTTATTTCCTTTTTCTGTTGGTACTAGGAAGACTGCAATATGCTAAAATTAAAAAGAAAGACTACAAGGTAAGAAACATGGCCATCTCTGTCACTAACCACTTTTGTGGACTTCAGCTTCCTCATCTGCAAAATGTAAAGGTTAGACTGATCATTTCAAAAGTCTCTTATTTCACTAATCCTTTCCAAAACTAAGCAATATTGTGGTGATAAAGTAGGTTAAGACTACAATTATCAGTAGCCTGATAATGTGCAGTCCCACAAAGCTGTAGGAACCATTTTGAATTTTTGTTAAGCCCCTTTCTTATTTCAAAACCCAATTTTTATTAGGCTAATTGACCTTTCTTTGACCAATACGAATGTTTTTGGCTCAAGTGTCTTACATATGTTCCACTAAAATCTATTCATCAGGAATCCAGCTTCCCAAGTCACCATATTAAGGCAAATTCTCCTTTTAGCAATCTTGAGAAACAAAATACACTTTGAATATTCTAGTATGTTAGAAAATAATACTCCATTATGTCAGGAAAGCTCACAGTACCTAAAATAGCCACCACCTCATCATCCTGTATAACTTCGAGGGATCCTGATACCACAAAGCAGAGGGCATCCACACTTTCTCCAGCATGGTAGATGAGGTCTCCTGGAGCACAGTGAATTGTTTGGAATTCCACTGCCAAGGCGCGTAGGCATCCATCACTGGCCAGTCGAAAGGCAGGATGCTCATTAAAAACCTTGCGGTTCAGATGCACACAGATATCTGCTCTCATGTCCTTTGGACAAATGGAGAGGACCTGAAGATAGTGAAATATGAGAAAGAGAGAGAGAGAGAGAGAGAGAGAGAGAGAGAGAGAGAGAGAGAGAGAGAGAGAGAGGTGGGGGAAAGAAAGAGGGAGAGGGATATATATATATATATATATATATATATATATATATGGAGAGAGGCAGAGACAGAGACAGACAGAGACAGTTGGAGGGAGAGACAGAGATATAGTCAGAGAGGAACAGAGACAGAGACAGAGACAAAGAGGGATAGAGACAGACAGAAACAGAGAGAGATACACAGAGACACACACGCAGAGATAGAGACAGACACAGAAGTAGAAACAAACAATAACAGAGACAACAAGAATAGAGAGACCACAACAAAAAGACAGAGACAGATTAAGAGAGATACAGACAGAAAGTGAGAAGGAACAGAGGGAGAGGAAAGGAAATCAAAGAATAGGAAAAGACAAGAGGAGAAGAGGGAGAAGAGAAGAGAAGAGAAGAGAAGAGAAGAGAAGAGAAGAGAAGAGAAGAGAAGAGAAGAGAAGAGAAGAGAAGAGAAGAGAAGAGTTGGCCACGTCACAAACAGGGATAAATATCTAAATATCAAAAACATTTTAGAAAAGCACCACCATCAAATATGATTTTTCTAGTTGATGTTTCAAAAACTCGGTAACTAAACACAAATTCAAATATATGAATTTAACTTCCTATTAGAGGTGAATTCATATTACCTACCTAAACAAGAACAGCATACAGCAGAAGTAACTTGGCATGCTGACACTGCCTGACATGGTGTGACTACCTATATACTTCTCGCTATGTGCAAGAATTTTTTCCCTTGCAAGATGAATTCCTGTCTAGGGAATTAAAACCTATTTACAAGCACCATGGAGGGCTTAGGCAGCTGGAAATGTCAGCAAGATAGGCAAATCTTTTTTGCAACTCAAGCTGAGAACATTCTATTCTCTGGCTTCAAAGGACTGCCAAGGGCAATGGTCAGAAGCAAGCTGTAGTCAACTTTTAGAAGAAACAGCAAATGGGAAGCTTGTTCTTAGAAAACTGAGTCAGTGAGAAGTAGACCTTTATTGCTTATAGCTTTCTGACAGGAAATTAGGTACCAGTGGAAAATAGAGATCATACTTAATTATAGTCTTAAGAATGTAAAGAACATGAAGAGGTTATTCAAAATTCCCTTCAGGTAGGATCCCACAAAACCAATTTAAAATCCTCACTCAGTGAGCGATTCCTATCATGAAATCATCTTTGCATCTAATAATTTTTGTTTTAAATTTATTTGTTTGTATTAACATTCTTTTTAAATTCTGAGTTCCAGATCCCCTCTCTCCCTCCTACCACTACCCCACCCTCTGAGAATGAAAACAATATGATATCAATTATATGTTATATAATGAAAATCATTTCCATATTAGTCATATCACAAAAAAGCAAAAAAAAAAAAAAGAAATAAAATTATATTTTAATTCACACTAAGAGTTCATCATTCGGGGCAGCTAGGTGGCACAATGGATAGAGCACCGGCCCTGGAATCAGGAGTACCTGAGTTCAAATCCGGCCTCAGACACTTAACATTTACTAGCTGTGTGACCCTGGGCAAGTCACTTAACCCCAATTGCCTCACTAAAAAAAAAAAAAAAAAGAGTTCATCATTCATCTCTCTGGAAGTGAATAGTATTTTTTCATCATGAGTCCTTTGGAATTGTCTTAGATGACTATATTCATCAGAGTAGCCAAGTCTTTGATAGCTGATCATCATGATAATATTGCACAATGATCTCCTGGTTCTTCTCATTTCACTTTGCATAAGTTCATATATGTCTTGCAATGTTTTTTCTGAAACCACCCCCCTATTTCTTATTCTGCAATAGTACTCCATCACAATCATATGCCACAACTTATTCAGAAATTCTTCTATTGATGAACATGTCCTCAATTTCCAATTGTTTGCCATTACAAAAAAGCTGCTATAAATATTTTGGTGCCTATAGGTCTTTTTTCCTATTTTCTCTGATCTCTTTGGGGGTACAAACTTAGTAGTTCCAAATTGTTTTCCAGAATGGTTGGACCAGTTCACTACTCCATCAAAAATTCATTAACAGGCCTTTTTTTCTCTTATCCCTTCCAAAATATGTCTTTTTTGATACATGTGAGATAGTAGCTCAGAATTGTTTTAATTTGCCTTTCTCTAATCAATAGTGATTCGGATCATTTCTTAATATGAATATAGATATCTTCAATTTCTTCTGAAAATTACCTGTTCATATACTTTGACCATTTATCAACTGGGTAATGGCTTCTAGTTTTATAAATTTGACTCAGTTTCCTATATATTTATGAAATGAGACTTTTATTGAAACAGTGTGCATGTAGGTGTATATGTATACATGCATGCATATATGCAAGTATATTTGTATATATTCTTCCATCTTTGAACCAATTCTGATGAAAGTGAGGTTCAAGCACTGCCTGTTATCCTTCCTCAGTTTCCTCTCCATTATAAAAGCTCATTCTTGTGTTACTTCTTTTTGTGAGAAAAATTGCCCCATTCTTCCTTTACCATTATTCATCCCTATATTTTGTTTTTAGCAACTATCCCAACCTTATCCACTGACATCCATGCCCTCTGTAGATGCAGACTCCATCTAACTGCTCTAATAATGATAAAGTTGATAGGTGGTACACTTTATCTTCCCATATAGGAATGTAATTGGTGCTGGATCCAATTAACATTTTTCTTTGATGCTTTGTTTATAGCTGTTTTCATATTGTTATCTTCTTCTGACTCTATGGAGTCATACAAACCCGTTTTATGCTTCTCTTGAGTCTTCTGTTTGAATTTCAAATTTTCCATTCAGCTTTGGCCTTTTCATCAGGAATGCTTGGAAGTCATCTATTTCATTAAATTCCACTTTTCTCCCTGAAGGATTATACTCAGTTTTGCTGTGTAGGTTATTCTTTATTGGAATTCTAGCTCCTTAGCCCTCCACAATATCATATTTCATGTCTGCTGCTCCTTTGACATGGAAGCTGCTTAATATTGTATAATCCAAACTGTAACTCCATGATATTTGAATTGTTTCCTTCTAGCTACATGCATTATTTTCTCCTTGACCTGAGAGTTCTGGAATGTTGCTATAATATTTCTGGGACTTTTCATTTAGGGACCTCTTTTAGGAGATGATCAGTGGAGTCTTTCTATTATGTTTACCCTCTGGACCCAAGATAGTGGGAGAGTTTTCCTTTATAATTCCTTGAAATATGATGTCTAGGTTCTTTTTTCTTAATTGGGGCATTCAAGTAATCTGATATTTCTCAAATTATCTCACCTCAAACTATTTTCAAATTTAGTTATTTTTTCCACTAGGATAGTTCACATTTTCTATTTTTGCATTCTTTTAATTTTGTTTTGTTGTTTCTTAAAGTCTCATGGAGTCATTGACTTCCAGTTACCAATTTTATATATATATATATATATATATATATATATATATATATATATATATATATATATATATATATATATTTTTTGGTGAGGCAATTGGGGTTAAGTGACTTGCCCAGGGTCACACAGATAGTAAGTGTTAAATGTCTGAGGCCAGATTTGAACTCAAGTACTCCTGAATACAGGGCCAGTACTTTATCCGCTGCGCTATCTAGCTGCCCACCAATTCTATATTTTTAAGGAGTTGGTTTCTTCAGTGAGCTTTTATGTCTATCTTTTCATTGGATCAAATTTGCTTTTGAAAGGGTTCTTTTCATCAATTAATTTTTTAAATGATTTTAATGATATTTTCTTCAGTATTTGTTGTTCCTCTTTTACTAAGCTGTTAATTCTCTTTTCACAATTTTCTTATGTCACTCTCATTTTTTTTCCAAATTTTTCCTCTACCACTCTTAGCTCTTTCTTTAACTCTTCTGACAATTCTTGCTGGCTCTGGTTCCAATTAATATTTTTCTTTGTGGCTTTGCTTATAGCTGTTTTCATACTGTTTTCTTCTTTTGAGTTTAAGTCTTGGTTTTCCCTGCCACTTAGTAGTTTTTTTGGGTCAAGTTCTTTTTTGTTGTCATTATTTAATCATTTCCCCAACCTATTTATCCACTTTGAACTTTATTTTAAAGTTAGGCTTTGCTCACCTCAGAGTGGAGAGACTAAGAGACTTCTCAAGCATCAAACCGTTTTGTGCTTCTGGTTTCAGAGACAGGTCTGGAGATGTACAAGTTTTCATTATTTCCAAGTTTATGTTATCTTGGGAGAGGTGTGGTCTCACTATTCTCTTGGTGGGTTCACTGGTCTTTACCCAGGAAGGGTTCCTGATACCCTGTACCTGCAAATAATAGTGTTCCTCTTGACAGCAGAACTCTGACCAAGTCCCCTGCTCCCTTGTTACTAACCATAATTGCTAATCCCATTCTGAAACCATAACCTAGAACTGTGTATGGGCAATGGAGGTGCCAATCAGTGCCAACTGCTCCCAGTTCCAGGGAAAGATATTTGTAATATCCTTCTGATCAGTTTTTCATCACCTTTACTATTTCTGGATTAAGAACTTCTGAAACTGCTTCTGCTATTACAGCATCTACCTCTAAGGTCTGCTGCTGATGTTACTGTTACATTCTAGGCCTACGAAAACCCTGGTATTACAGACATCTCTTACAGACCTTTTAAGTTATCTTCAGATGGAAAAAATGTCTCCCTCTCACCTTTTGTTGACTCTGCTTCTCCAAAATTTGGTTTGAGATGTTATCTTAAAGTTATTTGGAGGGGAATGTTGGGAGAATTCAGCTGGGTCTCTACTCTACCATCTTGGTTCACTTATATCTTATCTAAATACCTTATTCTACTGCTTTTCTCTTTTTTCTAGACTTGTATTCTTTCTTGTCACAAAGAAAAAGCAATTAACCAATAACAACTGATATAGAAACCATATACAATATTGTAACAAATATTTCATTCTAGAATTCCACCACTTCTCTGTCATGTGGGAAGAATGATAATTCATTAACTATTTTTCTGAGACTTTGGGTTTTTCTTCCATTTTTTCCCAATGATCTTCATTTCAGTGATCTTTTAATTTATGTTGTTGTAGTCATTGTTTATATTGTAATGTCTCAACTCAGTTTATTTCTCTCCATATAAATTTGTACAAATCTTTCCACATTTCTCTGAAGTTTTCATGGTGGTCATATATTGCTTCACAATAATATTATATTAAAATAATTTGCAATCATTTTTCAGCCATTAACTCAACTGATAGCCCCCCCTCCTCACACACATGGAATTTCTTTCCAGCTTTTAGTTACAACAATGACTGCTGCTATGAATATTTTGGTGTATATTGGACTTTCTGTATTTGATTTCCTTTAAATATATGTCTAAAAGTGGGATGTGTAAGTGAAAGAATATGGATAATTTAACCTTTGTTTTTGTATAATACCATACTAAAATTCATAATAACTGTACTACTTCATAGCAGCAAGTATTTTAAGCATCTACTGTGTGCCAGGCACTAAAATAATCACTGGGAATATTAATAAAGGAAAAATTGGTCCCTGCCCATAAGGAGCTTAATGGAAAAGACAACATACAAACTATGGACAAATAAGATATATAAAGGCTGAATTAGAATTAATCCCAGAGGAAAGGCACTAGCAGTAAGGTGGCTTGGGAAAGACTTGTTGCAGCAGGAAAGCCACATAAGTTAGGATGCAGAGATGAGGAGTATTCCAGGAACAGATAATTACCAGTGGAAATGTAAGTAATTAGAGTGTCTTGTGAGAGGAAAAGCAAGGATCCCCATATAATTGGATTACAGAGTGCCTGGGGAAATGGAAGTAAAGTGTAAGAATCTAGGAAAAAGTAGGGATAGGGTAGATGAAACCCAGGATACCATCAATGTGCCTGTTTTTCCATAGTTCCTCCAATATTAGATATTGCCATCATTTTTCATCTTTGCCAATTTTCTTAGGGACAGGTAAAACTGATACTTTAACCAAGGTTGTGTAGACCTTGGAAGATTACAGGGAACCATGTTAAATAAAAATTACCATGATCATATGTATATATATATATATATATATATACATATATATATATATATATGTATATATATATATATATATGATATATCTGTCAGTCAATAAGTACTCACTTTGTACCACGTAATAATGTTAACTGCTGGAGATACAAAGAAAAGTAAAAGATAATTCTTGTGGTCAAGTAGCTCACAATCTAATGGGCGAGGCACTAACATGTAAATAGCTATGAACAAACAAAGTATATACAGAAAAAATAGAAATTACAAATACAGAGAAGGAACTAAAATGAAGAGAGATCTGAAAAGAATTTCTTCAGATAAAGGGATGGCTCCAAGTGTTGAGGGTTTTTTTTGTTCAGATCATAAAGAACTCAACCACAACTTAGGATATTTCTGGAGTTCTCACCCATGGGTCCAAGAAGTCTCATAGCAGCCACAAACTTGTGAAACTATTTCTGAAGACTGGCTAAACCAGGTTGAATCTAACCAAGAGGCCTCAAACCCATAAGTGAGTTAGTTGGGCAGCTAGGTGGCACAATGGATAGAGTGCCAGGTCTGGATCTTCCTAAATTCAAATCTGGCCTCAAATACTTACTAGTTGTGTGATGCTGGGTAATTCACTAACCCTGTTTGCCTCATTTTCTTTATCTTTAAAATGAGCTAGAGCTGAAATGGCAAACCACTCCAATATTTCTGCGAAAAAATTTCAAAGATTCAAATTGGCAAATGCAAAGTTGGACATAACTGAAAATGACTGAACAGCAACATTAAAGTTTTAAAGCTCAGATCTGATAATGATATCCTATATCTGGTCAGAACAATGGAGATTACAATGGAACTCTTGCCTCTCTATTCATGAAAGGTATGCCCCTCCTTGAAACCTAAATCTCTTTAGTTTGTTGAGGTTATTTTCCTTTCCTTTTTCCTTTTCTTTTTTTTTTTTTGGTTGACATAAATTGAACTTTGCAGTTTACTAAAACCCCCAGATCCTGAAAAAAAGCATAATCCATTTACTATTTGCTCATGGTACATATCTCATTTTACTTTTATTTAATCATCCACGTGGTTCTTTATTATGGATATCATTAAGTAATTCCATTCAAACAAAATCCTAAAGGCAAACATTTTATTTATTACTATGGAAAACATTTATCTTTGAAAAAAAATGAATGCCTTAAAAACTCCTGAAAGATTTTAACATATGGTATCCTATCTACAAACCCACCATTTGTTTTCCTGCCTTCCCTCTTGTTTTCCTTAAAAGAATCAGGGCTCCTTTTTCTCTGTAGTAATCTTTTGTTGACTTCTAAGATTATGTTGCAACTTAGTCTGAGGTGTCCCACTGGGTCAGACCTGTTGAGCCTGAGTAGGATAGGAGATAATTTTTAGTTTCGTTAGTTTCTAAAAATTGATTTTGTTTCAGTTTCATTCCATTCCCTTCAGTATGGTTTATTTTAACTTAACACCATGGCTTTCTAATGCACCCAATGGACAGTTTAAAGACATTAAGTTCAGGTGGGAATAGGAGATGGGGAAGGTAGGGGATGAGATTAGGACAAAACACATTTAAAGCCTTAGCTATTATTAGATGTTTCTATGTTGAACATTTTTTAAAATTTAAAATGTAAAAGGATTGGAAAGGAAAAAGAAACTTTCATATTAAAATATGACATTGAATAATTTAATGTGAAAATGGATAGCCCTGTTTCTATCCATTCACTTTGGGAGATTTAATTGTCTTAAGATTCATTTTTGTTATAGAGCCATTTTATTCCCTTTTAATTCCTTCATTTAGGATTCATGTTGCAAATGAAACCTTCTGAGTCTTGCAATTTCTGCCTCTTAATGATACAACAAAGGCAGCTTTCTATTACTTAAGTACAAGAATTTTTCTTTTGGTTCTACCCTGCCAAACAAACGAAGTCATTTATTATTTTGATTGATGGAAGGTACTTGCTGTCTGGATACCATAAACTAACACATTAAACCCAAGCAATGAAATATAACAAGTAAAGGCACACATAGTAATCACTAGTAAAAACCCCTTCTAGTCTTAGAATCATGGCAGGTGCTTTAAATCACCCTGTCCTTGGCAGAGGAAGCCATGAAAATTTTCATGTAAATGTCCTTTGGGCATGTAGGTTTGGTACTTTCCCCTCTGAAAATAAGTTAAGGATTGTGGTACTTCATAAAAGCTTAAATAAAATGGGGAGAAAGCCAGGTTAAAAAAATAAAGAGAATAACTTAAGATATTTTATACTATTGGTCCCAAGTTCAACATGTTGTCTCTTGAATTATGCAATTGATCATACAGTTAAATTATAATGAGAGGCTGTGTGTGACAGTGCAAAAGTAGTGAACTTGAAGGGTGAAGATATTGGTTTGAATTGTGACAACCACTTAACAATTGTATAGTCATGAATAGATCATTACACACTGGCTTCTTATCTGTAAATTGGAGGAATGATATTTGCACTACCCATCTCCAAGGGCAATGGTGAGAACAGTACTTTATAGACTGTGCTATATAAATGTGAAGTACTTGGATGAGGTTAAAATCAGAGCTTTGTCACTAACTACCTATGTGATCTTGGACAAGTCAGTAAACTTCTTTTGTCCTCCCTTTCCTCATCTACACAATGAGAGTAGGGCTAAATGATCTTTAAGGCCCATTCAGCTCTAGATCTATGTTCCTCATTCTAATGATGCAATTCACACACACACACACACACACACACATTCTGTGACCAAAGGGATACAACATGGAGGAGATGGGATATGGGTTTATAAACTTAGAAGTTATTCAGAAATTAGAAATTGCATTTAAGTTTCTGCAAGTCAAAATCTTAAATTCATCCAAAGCCAAATAAGAGTAGAGCTAAAGTCTAAAAAGACTCTGTAGCATAGATAAACTCAATCAAGAACAGTCACCAGTTAGAGGAAAAATAAGAACCTTGCTCAGTGGGATTTCTTGTGTTTCAATATCTTTCCTTTTCTTACTGGTGACCATGGGAGATAAAAATGGTTTTGGAATTGAGAAACTAGGGAACCCTCCAAATCGCAGGCTCTTTGTCGGAAAGAGTCAGATCAAAGTAGATAATGACTAGGTATAGTTTATCTGTTTGCAATTAAACCAGGAGCAACATAGGTTTAGAACACCCAGGTGTCACAGTGGTCAGAGCACCAGAGCTGGGGTCAGGAAGACTCATTTTACTAAGTTCAAATCCCATCTCAGACATTTGCTAGCTGTGTGACCCTGGGCAAGTCACTTAATCCTGTTTGCCTCAGTTTCCTCATTTGTAAAATGAGCTAGAGAGGGAAATGGCAAACAACTCCAATATCTTTTTCCAAAAAAATTCTAAATGGGGGTCACAAAGAGTTGGATATGACTGAAACAACTGAACAACAACAATGATTTCCCAGTCCTAAACTAAAGAGCACGCTTTGATTGACACTAAGAATTAAGCCTGAGGACACTAATTAGCTGCAAGTAACTGTGCTTTGTGTTCCAGATTTTTGAATTATGGCCAAGGAATTTCTTTATACAGAGGGAGAACTCTTCAATCCAAGTGTCTGAAAGAAACAGATAGACCCTTCCCCATTGTAAAGAGACCATGTTCTTTTCTTTTTTCTCCATTTCTGGGTGTGTTAATGGTCTTTGCTTTCTTTCTTTCTTTCTTTTTTTTTTTAGTGAGGCATTTGGGGTTAACTGACTTGCCCAGGGTCACACAGCTAATAAGTGTTAAGTGTCTGAGGCCGGATTTGAACTCAGGTACTCCTGACTCCAGGGCCGGTGCTCTATCCACTGCGCCACCTAGCTGCCCCGAAAGCAAAGTTTCAAGAAGTATTCACCTTCCTTTGAGGAAGAAGTAGCTCCTCAACTAGAAATTAGAAATTAGAAATTAGAAATTAGAAATTAGAAATCCCAGTTGAAGCCAGAAGCTCTAAGTATGTGGTTAAAAAAAAAAAACCAAAAACACAAAACAAACTACAACCTCATGAAGGGAAGGAATATTATCCAAAGTAACTAGGAGGCCAAAGATTAGTATCTGGAACAGACTACATCTGAGTATAAACTAAGTTTCCAGGAGAGACTACATATAATGGGGAACAAACCCAACAAAAGCAGTATGATGAAATTGACAGGAGATAAGGTTGAAAGTGACAATGACCTCTTTACATAGAAACTGGTATTATATGTATTCCCAGTATATGTGCTCCTATAAACAAATGCACTAGGCACATGTTTTTCCTATGTGGGTCCTTTACTCTTCTTATATACACCATGCTTAGCACAGTCCCTGGCACATAGTAGGTGCTTAATAAATATTTATTGATTGATGAATTACTTTTTGCTGATGGCGTGTATATTTGTAGAGCACTTTTCCTAGCTTTATGGCAGAAGTGTTTGCTACTTTTTTTACAATTATGTTTGTTATTTTAAATTGATATATTTTATTTTAAATCATTTAAAAAAATTTTAGTTTATTAGTTCTCTCTCTGGATTTACATAGGATTTTTTCTTCATGAGTCCTATGAAATTGTTTTGGATCATTGTACTGATTAGAGTAGCTAAATCACTCACAATTTGTCATCACTACAATATTGTTGTTATTGTACATGATGTTCTCCTGTGTGGTGTTTAAAAACTAATGTGTGTCCTTACCTGCCCCCCCCACCCCCCAGCCCAGTTTGGGGTTGGGGGAGGGGACTAGCTAAGATTTATTGATAAATTTGGTGACAGTTTAGGATTTTTAGTGTTTATTAAAGTGTATTAGAAGTTAGTAAAGAGAAAGAATGAAAAAACCTATCTCATATCTATGCACAAATTTTCAGTATTGGTATTACTTCATTTTTATGGCTTTTTGCAAGATGTAGTTTCCCTGATTATTTCTTTTACTTAGGCCTATTTTTGCTTTTGCTTTGTCTGAGATCATGATTGTGACCCCAGGGTTTTTTTGTTTTGTTTTTGTTTTTTACATAATCTGAAGCATAAGCTTTTGCTCCAATCCCTTATTTTAACTCTCTGTGTCATTGTTTCAAGTGTTTTTCTTTTATTACTTCTCCCTATCATCATAGTAGCTTTTTATGGTCAAGCTCTTTTGTTTGCTCATTTTGCCAGGCTATTTCTTGACTTTAAATTTTATATTAAAGTTTGATTCTGTTCTAAGGAACTGGGAAACACTCTCCCAAGCTCTAAGCATTTTCCCCCCTAGTTATCTATAGCCTTTTCAAACTAGTTCATGAAACAACAGTTCCCATCAGATGTAATAGATGTTCTACTGCCTTAGAACTCAACAAACCCTTCTGATCAAACACATTTTCCTATAGAAGAAAGGGGAGCACTATCTTCTTGAACTAGTGCTATATCCTTGCTAAGAATCCTTTCCAAACTTTTTCTAAGTAAACTTCTTGGTAAGAGTTGGATAGTTTATGACTTATATACAAATAAGCAATTTGTACCAGCCAGGGGTTTAGTTAATATCAACACAGGTCAGGCTATAAATATGTTTGGAACTGTCCTTCAGCCATTAGACATTGAATAAAACATGTGACTAGATCATTACCACATTTCTGATATATCCCTTATTTACTTATTCTTGGATAAACAATCCATTGATTCATGAAGCTATAGGTCAAAGAAGTACTGTGTATCTGGTAGCAACTATATGGAATAATAGCATAATCTCTGAGGAAAAATAACCGATCTCTACTAGACTGGCCAAGCAACTCCACACCCCCAATAAGTTATAAATATAACAAGTTCAATACTGACTTTCCTATAAAAGGTTGTTTTTTTTTTAAATAAAAACTACAACAACAAATGCATCCATTTTAGAAACTGCCAAATGAAGACTTTTTAGAAATATGACATCCTATCAAAAGGTAAAGATCAGAAGTAAGAAGTCATGGAGGAACTAAGAAGTGAAGATGTGAAGAAATGAAGGCAGAGAGATCCAGTAGCTTTGGAAGTAGTACAGTGACTGTTCTACACTTCATCCCACAGCCTCCCCTCACCCCTGCTCTCTAACTTCAGCACCTTGCCTTTCTTTTTTTTTTTATTCTGAATAGAATTTTATTTTCCAAAATATATGTAAAAACAAAATTTTAACATCAATTTTTAAAAAAACTTTGTGTTCCAACTTCTCTTCCCCCCTCCATTTCCACCCCCCCCCACCCACAAGAACTCAATCAATTCAAAATAAGTTATACATAGCCATGGAAAAATTCCCATATTAGCTAGTTGTGAGAGAAAACAGTCAAAAACACCAAAACTTCAGATTAAGGAATTGTCAAAGAGGAAATGAAAAAAAATGGTTTTTTAAATGTGTTTCCATCTGTTTTAAGATACTATCAGTTCTTTCTCTGCAGATGGGCTGCAATCTTCATAAGTCCCTCAGGGATACATTGGATCATTGCCTTGCTGAAAATAACCAAATGCTTCCCCACAGATCATCACCCACTATTGCTGTTATTTTGTATACAGTACATTTCACTCTGCTTCAGTTTATGTAGGTCTCTCCAGGTTTTCCCGATACCATCCTGTTCATCATGACCTCTATATCAACCTTAAGCTTCACAGAGAATCTTCTTCACAAAAGCCCAGCAAAGTGGGTACAATATATTTTGGCATTATAATCAATCATCATAACTATTTCCCTCCATCCCACTCCCTTCCCATGACATTTACTCTATCTTCTTTTTACCTGTTCCTCCTCAGAGGTGCCTTACTACTGACTATCCTCTCCCTCACTCTGCACTCCCTTTTTTCACCCTTCCTTCCTTGTCCTCTTCCCCTCCTATTTTCCTGCAGGGTTAAATAGATTGCTCCTCCCAACTGGGTATGAAAGCTATTCCCTCCATGAGCCCACTCCAATGAGATCAGGGTCCCTGAGCTAATTCTGTGTTCTAAGTTTTTCTTCCTCCCTCCCTCCTCAACCCTCCCTATGAGATCAAGCAATTCAATATGTCATACTGGTGCAGTCATGCAGAACATCTTCATCTTCCTTGAAAGTGTTTTGCTTTTTACTGCTCTCTCCCCCAATCTGCCCTTTCCTCCTTCCCTTCCCCCCCCTTTTCTCCCTCCCCCACCAGGGCAAAAATATATTACTATACCTACTTGAGTATGTATATTAGTCCTTCTTTGAGCCAATTATGATGATATTAAGGTTCACTCACTCCCCAATTTCTTCCCCCTCTTCTACTCTCCTCCATTAGCTTTCTTCTTGTTTCCTTCATGTGAAATACCTCTCCCCAGACCATCTCTCCCCTTCTCCCTCCCCCAGTTTATTCCTCCTACACCTCAACCCTATTTTAATGATGTCATCATGGATTAGCTAGGTGGCACAGTGGACAAAGCACCAGCCCTGGACCCAGGAGGACCCCAAGCCCAAATCCAGCCCCAGACATAAAACACCCCTCCCCATTTGCCCTACAAAGAACAAAACATAAATGCTTTACAGATATCATCCCTTCATATTCAGTTCAGCCCTATCTTCTGTGAATTTCTTGTGAAGAATTTTTGTTTTGTTTGTTTTGTTTTTTGGTGAGGCAACTGGGGCCAAGCGACTTGCCCAGGGTCACACAGCCATCAATTGTCAAGTGTCCAAGGTCACACCTGAACCCAGGTTCTCCTGAGTCCAAGGCTGGCGCTCCATCCACTGCACCACCCAGCTGACCCTGAATTTCTTACTGAGATATTTCTTATGATTTCAAAGTATTATCTTCCCATGTAGGAATGTAAACAGTTTGATCTTTTAATATCCCTCATGAAGTCTTTTTCCTGTTTACCTTTTTATGCTTCTCCAGGATCTTGTAT
This sequence comes from Dromiciops gliroides, assembly GCF_019393635.1. Lineage (NCBI taxonomy): Eukaryota > Metazoa > Chordata > Mammalia > Microbiotheria > Microbiotheriidae > Dromiciops > Dromiciops gliroides. The sequence goes on from NC_057862.1 coordinate 252,467,689, forward strand.
TTGAAAGTCAAATTTTCTATTCAGTTCAGGTCTTTTCATCACAAATGTTTGAAAGACCTCTTTCTCATTGAAATCCCATTTTTGCCTCTGAAAAATACTCAGTTTTGCTGGGTACGTGATTTTTGGCTGAAGTTCCAGTTCCTTTGCCCTCTGGAATATCATATTCCATGCCCTTTGGTCCTTTAATGTAGAAGCTGCTAGATCTTGCTTTATCCTTATTGGAGCTCCACAGTATTTGAATTCCTTTTTTCTAGCTGCTTGCAGTATTTTCTCCTTGACCTGGGAGTTCTAGAATTTGGCTATAATATTCCTGGAGGTTTTCCTTTTGGGATCTCTTTCAGGAGATGATCAGTGGATTATTTCAATTTCTATTTTAGCTTCTGCTTCTAGAATATCAGGGAAATTTTCCCTCACAATCTCTTGGAGGATGGTGTCTAAGCTTTTGTTTTGGTCATGGTTTTCAGGTAGTCCAATGATTTTAAAATTATCTCTCCTAGATTTATTTTCCAGGTCAGCTGTTTTCCCAAGGAGATATTTCACATTGCCCTCTATTTTTTCATTCAGTTGGATTTGCTTTACTGTGTCTTGGTTTCTCATAAGGTCACTAGTTTCCATTTGTTCAATCCTAATTCTTAGGCAGTTATTTTCATCAGACAGTTTTTTAATCTCCTTTTCCATTTGGCTTTTCAAACTGTTGACTTTTTTCTCATGACTCTCCTGCATCGCTCTCATTTCCCTTTCCATTCTTTCCTCCTTTTCTCTACATCTTCTTTCTATTTCTCCTACTTTCTCTTCAAAGTCCCTTTTGAGAGCTTCCATGGCCTGAGCCCAGTTCATATTTTTCTTGGAAGCTTTGGATGTTGGAGCTTTGACCCTGCTATTATCTTTTTCTTCTGAGGTTGTATTGTGGTCTACCTTACCCCCAAAGAAGTTTTCAATGGTCTTCTGCTTTCTCTGCCTACTCATCCTGGCTTACTATTTCTTGGCTTTTAACTCCTTCTTTAAGTGTGGCGCTGCTTCCAGGACACACTGTTCAAGCTACAGCATGGCCTGGGAGGTGGTTGGGCTTCTTCTCAGCCTGCCTGGCTTCACTTTCATTTGATTTTAAACTCCCCCCCCACCCCCGCTTCTCGGCTCCACTCCTGTTCTCAGCTTCAGAGGGTCCCAGGTGTTTTGTGTTGAGGGGGGGCAGGCTTTAATCTCACCTGGCCTGTTCTCAAGTCCAGAGATAACCCCAGGCCTATTTACTAAGAAACCAACCAGCCAAGCTTTCTGTGGTGTGGTTCTCAACTTCCGATGAGACTGCTCCCCTGCTCCCCTCCCGCACCTGTGTCTCCCGCCACTCAGGATTTCTTCCTGGTTGCCTACTGGGGAGGGACAGTTGAATCCTTCCCCTCAATCCACTGGTACCCCTGCATTTACCCCCCACCCACCCAGGCCAGCCGTTCAGTCCAACTGCATGCTCAGTTCCAGAAGATGCCGGTTCTGCAGCTGATTCAGAGGCACTGGGGCAAATTCCTCTGGCGGGTGTCTGGTGTGTCGGCCCAATTGTGGGGTTAGGCTTTATTTGTGGCCCAGCACAGCCCCCTGAAATCTATCTATAGCTGGAGAAAACGCTCAGCCCGTATTTTTGTGTGTTTTTCTGCCCCAAGGGCTCTTTTATTGCTATTTTTGAGGTTATTGTATCAGGAGCCCTGTGAGCTTAATGTCTTTCCTCCACCATCCAGCACCTTGCCTTTCTTAACCTTGAAACTAGTTAAGCTCCAACCTGGCAGCTTTGGTTTTTTTCCCTTGGTGGAAAGTGCTTTCATTTTTTGTCTTCATATCACCAGTAGTCCATGTAATATGTAGGTCCTTAATAAATATTTGTTCAATTAAATGAAATAAAACTAAATTAAAGATAGCAGTTTGAAAGGAGGGAAATTGTGATTTTTAGTGTTTAAGCTCAAAATAGAATCAGAGTGATATGGGAAGCTGAAAGAATAAAACCTAATTTTATAGATTTTATAGTTTATATTGTTATAGCACTTGGCACCTACATATGATTTCCATATACATCTTCTTTTTTTGACTGTCTAAATAAAACTGTGAAGGGAGTACTTCAAATATTATTGCTTCTATATTACTGATGAAGAAACTGAGGCTCAGCAACGTTATAAGTCATACTCAAAGTCACATGGCTAATGAATAGCAGAAGTAGGACAAAAAGCCTGATCTTCTGACTTCCAAAAGTAGGTAGGTAATGTATTAGAGTTAGAGTCAAGAAGACCTGAGTTAGAATTCTGCCTCAGAAATATACTAACTATGTGACTCTGAGGAAGTCACTTACCTTTTCAAACCTCAGTTGCTTCATCTTTAAATGAAGGTATTGAGGAGCTAGACTAAATGCACTTTAAGGTCCCTCCCAGCTCTAAATCTAGGACCATATCACCTATTTATCTAGCCTAGTCTATTTTCCTATGCAAGACTCCGAAGTGAAGTGGACACAAATAAAATATAGCACAAAATACTTATCACTTCCTTCAAGTTATTTCAAAAATGTTGAATATAGAATTGTTTTTTAAATATTTCTAATTATTGATTGAAGAATTTTTTCCAAACTCAGTTTTCCCCCCTTATATTGTTGAAAATAGCCAAGGTATTCATTTGTATTTTTTTTCTTTTTGTAATAAACATTTTTATTTAAAGTTTTTAGTTCCAAACTCTATTCTACCCCCTTGCTGAGGTAGTAAGCCACCAGATATAGGCTATACATTTGGAATTGTGTGAAACATTACCATATTAGTTATTTGCACAAGAAAACTTGAATAAAAGAAAAATAAAGTGAAAAATATTGTGCTTCAGTCTGTGTTCAATCAATATCAGTTCTTTCTTTGGAGCTAGATAGTGTGTTTTATCATTAATCCTTTGGGATTGTCTTGGACTGTTGCATTGCTGATAATAGTTGTCATTCACAGTTCTTCATCAAATAATATTGCTGTCACTGTGTACGTCATCCTGGTTCTGTTCATTTCACTATACATCAGTTCATATAAGTCTTTCCAGGTTTTTCCAAAATCATCCTGATTTCCATTTCTTATAGCACAATAATTGAAGACAGAATTCTTAATATGTAACCAGTTTGGACACTGCAAACTCTATGTTCCATGAGTTCAGAAACATATATCACCAAAATTTCCTAACTCATCCAGTACATAAACAGGACAGAGTTTTAAGGGAAACCTGTCATTAGAGGGTATGCTCTGGAATAGGATCCAGCAAAGGAGAGAGAAAAAGATCAGTCAAATAGGTAGGAAGAGAACCAGGAGGCAGTCATGACACAAAAACCTAGAGAGAATAGAGTATCAATGATCAATAGTGTCAAAAAGCTATAGAGAGGCCAAGGAGAATAACTATTGAGAAAAGGCAATTGGATTTGGTAACTTTGGTAAGAGATCATTTGTAATGTTGGAGAGAACAGTTTTGTTGTACTGATAAGGTCATAAGCTAGATTGAAAGGAGAAAGTGAGAGAAAAGAAAGTGAAGGCATCTGTTTTGGTGGTCTTTTTGAAGAGCTTGGATACAAAAGTCAGAAGAGATATAAAATAATAGTTAGCAAGAATATAGAAGGATCAAGTGAGAGTTTTTCAGGATACAAGAGACATGGGAATGTTCGTAGGCAGTAAGAAATATGCCAGCGCATAGGGAGAGAGTGAAAATAAATAAAAGATTAGGGAAGATACAAGGGGCAATCTCTTGGAGGAGACAGGATGGAATGGAATCAGATGAAAAGTCAGCCTTAATAGGGAATAAGGCTACTTTATCATGTGAGACAGAAGTAAAGGAGGAGATAATGGCAAAAGGCATTTGAGTAGTAGGAGGTATGGAAGAGGGAAGAAGAGGGAATTCCTGGTGAGTGGCTTCAATTTTTCTAGTAAAATGTGAGCCAAGATTCTTAACTGAGAGAGTTGGGAGAGGAGAGCCATGGAAGATCAGAGGAGGGATGAAAAGGTTGGGAAGAGCATGTGTGGTGAGTGGATAAGGAAGGTATAGTAAGATTACCTAGCTCTAATGAAGAGCCTAGTTGAGATTGTGTAACATAAATTTCTAGTAGACACAGTCAGATAGATTGGGTGATTTTTTTCACATTCATTTAGTGTAAATGCAATGAATGATGAGAATAATCCAAGACTGAAGCTTGACTAATAATAATAATAAGATCATACATTTGTATAACATTTTAAAATTTAAAATTATAAAGCATCTTCATTAACTATTTCATTTAATTTCATTTAATCTTGAGGTCTAGATGTCAGGAAGACTCGGGTTCAGGTCCTCCTTCTGACACATAATAGCTATGAACATCACCTTTTAACTTCTCAATGCCCAATGTAATGATTGGAATGACGCAACCTGCTGGAGACTTACTGTAGGAAAGCTCCAACATGAGGAGAGGGCCTCTGAGGGCAGGACCATGCATCTTTTCTTTGGCGTCAGGAAGTGACATTTGCTTGTGGGAGGAAGAAGGGGGAGGCTGGCGTGCTGACTCACTCTCTTTTGTGTGGACTCTGGTGGAGAATGGAGCTAGGAATGCTTTCTCCCTTTAATAGACAGATGAATCTGGGCCTTTCTCTTTCTCTTCACCAAATTCTTATTCTCTTTAATAAATGCTTAAAAGTCTAACTCTTGCTAAAGCTTATAATTTATTGATGACCACTCATTGGATATTTTAGACAGAATAGCTAAAATTTTAGCCCTTACACCAATAAATATTCTAAGAAAATAAGTTACGCAGGAACCTATCAGTTTGAATGGAAGAAAATGGAATTTCTACACTTAAACAAAAACTTCAACTCTTGTATGCATGTAAGACAAATATATTATTCCTTTTTTATCAAGTTTGAAAGCGAAGATTAGAAAGATTAATTGACTTGCCCAAGGTCACAATGCTAGTGTAGAACAGAGACAGAAATTAAAACCCAAGTCTTTTGATCTAGGTCCAATTTGTTTTCCACCACATGCTACTCAAAATTTTATCAAGGTCTTAGGAGTGAGGAATACATGAAGTTCTATCATAGTTATCTATGTAACAGCAAAATAACAGAGCCTATCACTCCCTACTCTGTTTCCATTTGCCATTAAGGCAATTAAACTATGCTGCTAATTCATCTTTCCTCACAAATCACAGGACACAATCATTGACTAAGGTGGTGAAAGTCAGTAGAAGGATCCAAGTCAAGTGACATTTGTTCATAAAACATTTAGTGCTACAAACACAGGGAATAAATAGAAATCTCTGTGGAAGATCTTGTTTAGGCAGAATTTTAAAGAATTTCACAGGAACTGAGAATTCAGAGCTGCTAACAGCAGAAAGAATACATTTCTATGTAATATGTATTATATAGAAATACATAACATATATTACGTAGAAATGTGATTAAGAGAAAGAAACAATGAGTTGGCTATATACATATATAAATACATACATACAGGTTTATACATAAACATATACATATGTGTGTTTGATGATGTATAGGATGCAGGTTCATACATACTCAAATACATATATGTATATATGCACATGTATATACACATCTACATACATACATATATGTATATGAAAGTCTGTGTATTATATGTATGTGTGTGTATATACATACATGGATACATAGAGCTAGGCCAAAGATAATTTTTCTCCATTTGTTGAATTAGCGGCCAATTTATGGTAAAGCAAAGAACTTTAGGAAATGGACTCAGGTTCTAGAAGGTTTTTTTTTTAAAGGAAATTAAATAACAACTTAGAAGGATACTTTTAGGAAAAGTATCTTCTAAAAGTCATAAGAGATATGTTGGCAACAAGCAAACATAGACTGCACTTTTGAAATAGGCTTTGCAGGAAATAGTTCTCATTTACAGAAGTGAAAACTAGAATTCAGTTTAAAAAGAGATCTTAATTTAGACCCCAGAAAGTTCCCGGGATCTCAGTTGTGTGATACTGTTCAGTAAGAAGCACAAACCATATCTATCACTAGCATCATGTGATTGAGTAAGTAGAGGATAACTACAGATTACAAAAGATTTGCTCTGTAATATTACAGTACTGACAAAATAATTGTCCAATGAAAGTTATGCATGTCATTGGAAGAAAGTGGCTCATCAGACACAGTGGAAAGGGCATGGGATTTGGAGTTAGAAAGACCTGAATTTCAATCCTACTTCAGTCATGTATTTCAGCTGTATGACCCCAGGCAATTGATTTATATTTCAGGGCCTCAGTTTTCTCATCTCTAAAGTGGATATGATAATAATAGCACTTATCTCCCATCATTGGTGTAAGAATCAAGAATGATAGAATGCAAAGTACTATATAAATGTCAGAAGCTAGTTAACATATCAGTTGTTTAGTGGTTTTTCAGTGATTTCCAACTCTTCATGTGTCCATTTCTTCATGACCCCATTTCAGATTTTCTTGGCAAAGATACTGGAGTAATTTGTCATTTCCTTCTCCAACTCATTTTATAGATGAAGAAACTGAGGCAGATGGGGTTAAGTCACTTGCCCAGTGTCACACAGATAATAAATGTCTGAAGTTGGATTTGAACTTAGACCCTCCTGACTGCAGCACTCTGTTCACTGTGTTACCTGGCTGCCCTTCTAGTTAACATAACCCCCTACTAACTTCATAGTAAGATACATCATCATGACAAAGCAATGGCTGTGGGTTCTCAAAGTTTATATTAGCAGAAACTATAGCAATTTTGTCAACTGAGAAAGGTTTTGAGGATGACCTTGATGTTGGGCTGCATCTGTTGTGTGATTGCCAACCTAGCTAGCTCCTGAGAGGGCTGTCATCAAAAGGTTAGACACTAAGTGATAAATATGTCTTTATTGTTTTAATACCAATGAATCATAAAGACTTTCTGCTAAGATAGTATGAACCTGTGATCTGCTGATGCAGATCAAATGCCAAATCATTGAAATTATAGATATTTTGAAAAACTGACTTAGAATTTTAATAACTCACACTTAGAATTTTATAGTAACAAAGTACTTCATAAACATTATTTCATCTGACCCTCAAAAGAAGACTTTAAAGCAGGCTCTATGTTATTAATATCTGCATTTTAGAGATGAGGTCAGTAAGGATCAATGAGATTAATTAAAGTAGCTTGACCAAAGCTATATAGATATTGTGAGATGACAGTCAAGGCTCAGACCTGGATTTTAAATATCAAAAGTGTTATTTTTATCATTTTTATTTTTTGTAAGTTCAATTATTGTCTACTCTTTTCAAATCATAGTCATTTCTGAAAATACCATCCCTCTTGAAATCACCTAGTCTTCTCTTGTAACAAAGGCAAAAAATAGTAACAATTAAATATGAGATCATTTGTAAAATGGAGGAGAGAGAAGTAACATAAGTAACATTCTGTCAAAACCACATCACATAGAATCCCCAAATTCACCAAACTCAGCAATAACAGAAAGGTGATTATTAAAAGAATTTGCCTCGAGTTAATTCCAATAGAAAAAAATAATTAAAGACCAACTCATTCACTTGTTATTACTTGAGCTCTTACCTGAGATCCCCTCACCAATATTTCTCCAAAGTTATACAGCCATATGCCCTACATTCCTCTTGACTGCTAATGTTTTAGGTATATGATTTATAGTTAACTATTTGGCAACAGGAAGTTGTTAGGCTGAGTTCTTAGTTTCTCTTGGTGGTCCAACCTATGGATCCCCATCTCCTTATCCCAACAGTCCACTGAACTGGAATGCTGTACTGGCTTAAGACATCCCCGATTCCCCTTTCCTCTCTACAGTTTTAGGCATAGGCTTTTTGATTTAGTCAGTGGACAGTATCCCAGACAAGGAGGAAATTGCACCATAGGCAAGTTGATTCACCAACGTCATATCAGCCCCGTGATGAGCCAACCAGGAGTTGATTAACCTAGAGAATTTCTTTAACCCAACCCCCCTCCCCCTTATTTGGCCACAAGCAAACTAACCTGGAGGACTTTCTTGCCCCTCCCCCACTGCCCCCTTAGGCAAGCTCCCTTGCTTTTAAAAAACCTTAGCGTTTATCTTTCTGGTCAGAGAAAAGATGGTCCATTTTAAACTGCACCATGATTGAATATTTGGCTCCCCCCTTGTATATTCTAATTGGCATATTTTGGGACAGCATATTGTCCCAATTTAAACTACTGGCCTGCTCAATACTTATTCATAGCATTACTGGTTTCCTCCTCACAAACACAGTAAAAAAATCTTTGGAACAATGGTATGGGAGAGTTTTTCTTTCCCACTGAGCACATATTCAATATTACTGGAAGCATTACAACTAGTTCAAACTTTACTATACTACTATAATCATAGCTCAAATGGCTGTAATTTTTATTCTCATTATTGTCATTATTTTTTTTTAATTTTTTTTTTTTTTGGTGAGGCAATTGGGGTTAAGTGACTTGCCCAGGGTCACACAGCTAGTAAGTGTTAAGTGTCTGAGGCCGGATTTGAACCCGGGTACTCCTGACTCCAGGGCCGATGCTCTATCCACTGCGCCATCTAGCTGCCCCTCATTATTGTCATTATTGCAATGTGGTATTTTTTCCAAAAAAGCTGTAAAGAGAGGAAGGGATATGACCATAGTAGACCACTTGTTCAGAGGGATACCAGTACAGGTCCCTCTATTGGAGATGACCTGAATTCAGAAATAGATTTAGACCACTTTTTAGAATCAGATCAACAGAAACTGTTCCTCCTGCAGGATGTTACAAACCATACCCTCAGAGGAGAACACCCTAAAACATATATCCCACTCAGTCTAAAGGATCTGAGTGCATGGAAGAAACTTATACTTAGGTTTGATCAGAATCCAAAGTCACTAATTTTGCAGTTAAGGTTTTTATTTAATACACATCAACCCACTTGGGCTGATGTCACTTGTCTTATGGAAATTATACTATCCCCAAGTGAAATTGTAGATATTGTCAGAGCAGCCTCAGGTGAAGCTTCCACAGAATGGCCTCTCCAGGAGCCAAACTGGGATTATAACAATCCACAGCAATTCCAATAATTAAAAAATGCTAGGGAAATGCTACTGAAAGGAATGGAATCCTGTTCTAAGAAATATGACAATTGGCAAAAATTTTTAAAACTCACTCAGGAGCCTAATGAACAACCTAATAGATTTTATGATAGACTTTTTGAAGCTGCTAGGCAATTTACAAGACTAGACCCCCCTAGACTCAAAAGACTCCTATACTGTACGTAATACATTTGTATATCAATCATTGCCAGAAATCCGTAAATTTTTATGATGTAGTGTCCAGGCTGGAATGATATGGCTGTAGAAAAGCTTAAAGAAATTGCCACCTATATCTTTGAAGTGAGTGAAGACAATACAGCTAAGCAAAGCATTCTGGCACCAACACTTTCAGGCCAGACATTTAAAGGTCAGTACAAAACCCCTAAGGTGTGTCAGTACTGTGAAAAACAAGGACATTCATTGAAAGAATTTAGAATTAGAAAGCAAGAACTCAGGTGGCAATAACTGAGGGTCTGCAATATTTTTTCAGGAGAAACCAGAATAATTATGGAAATTTTTACCAGAAAGGAAACAACCAAGATAATTACAGGTCTTATTACAACCAGAATCAGTATAATCGTAGACCCTATCAGGGAGGTACAGAAGGACAGAATCAAAATCGGGGTAACTCTAGAATCCCTCAGAGGGAGACGAAGGACTGACAGTGTCCAGGGGAGGAGTGGAAAATAAATACAGAAAGCTTTACTTTTCCAGTTCCTGAATTTTTGAACCCCCTTGTACCAATCCATTCACCTCCCCAGAGTAATGAACCCCATGTGACCCTCAAAGTTGGGGACACATATTATGATTGTCTATTAGATACAGGAGCCTCTAAATCAGTCTTAGTGTGTAAACCAGACCCTGGATGCAATGCTATTTGATCTTTAAATGTGGTAGGAGTCTCAAGTAAGGCCCAAAGAGTGGCAGAATTAACCCCTTGCATGGTATCTATGGGGTCTTTAATTGTAGAACATTTATTTTTACTTATGCCCGATGACCCAGTAAATTTTTTAGGTTGTGATCTCCTTTGTAAACTTAGAGCAACCATATCATGTGCTCCAGATGGGGCTGTTTCTCTGCAGTTGCCAGAGGATACTGTTCATTTATTGCCAATTTTGATTGCAGATGCTCAAGGAGCAGTAGGGGATACATCCAAAATCCCCTCTGACATTCCTGAGTCCCTATGGGCCTCATCCTCTACTGAAGTGGGGCTCCTTAAATCTGCTATGCCTGTTACTATTAAAGTTAAATGAGGACCACCTCCATCCATTCCACAGTATCCATTGTCTAAAGAAGCCATAGAAGGGATCACTCCTATAATTGAGACTCTGAAAAGTCAGGGTATTATTGTCTTATGCAATCATTCTCCATGTAATACTCCCATTTTGCCAGTTAAAAAACCCAAGCCTGGCCCAGATGGCAAACCTGTTTATTATTCTGTACAAGATCTTAGAGCAATTAACAATTATGTCATTCCTAGACATGCTATAGTCCCTAATCCTGCCACCATAGTTTCTTCAATCTCATGTGAGGTTACATGCTTCACAATGATAGACCTCTGCTCTGCCTTTTTCTCTATACCAGTGCATGAGGACTTCCAGTATTTATTTGCCTTTACTTGGAAAAATACACAGTGGACCTGGACTAGACTCCCACAGGGATTTGTAGACAATCCTACATTATTTTCTCAAATTTTACAACAGGACCTAGCCTCTATTACTTTTAAAGGTTCCACTTTAGTGCAGTATGTTGATGATTTACTTTAAGCCTCCCCTGATGCTGACAGCTGTCAGGAAGACAGCCTCCATTTATTATTAGAACTATACAAGAGAGCCCACAAGGTCTCTAAGTCAAAGGTGCAGTGGTATTTACCTCAGATAGAATATTTGGGCTTCATTCTGGCTGCTGGAACTCATTCTGTCTCTCCTAAGGAAGTCCAGGCTATTCAACAACTCACTGCTCCCTCTACTAAGAAGCAGTTAAGGGCCATTCTGGGAGCAGCTGGGTATTGCAGACAATGGATAGCCTCTTTTGGTGAAATTACTAAGCCTCTGATAGCTCTAACCAAAAATTCTTTCCCAGAGCCATTACAGCTGGATTCCCAGCATCTCTCAGCTATAACAGAATTGAAGCAGGCATTGTTATCAGCACCTGCACCAGGGCTCCCAAATTACAGTAAGTTCTTTACTCTTTTTGTGCATGAACAGAAGGGAGTGGCTTCTGGGGTCCTGACTCAATCTTTTGGACCTGTCCAGCATCCAATAGCTTATTATTCCAACCAACTAGATTCTGTGGCCCCTGGAGTGCCACCCTGCCAGAGGGCAGTGGTGGCTACAGCCCTTTTGGTAGAAAAAGCCTCTGATTTGGTACTAGGTAATCCTCTTACAGTACAATGTCCCCACAAAGTAGAGGCCCTCTTACTACACCATAGAACACAAGCCCTTTCAGATCAAAGGCTGGCTAAGTATGAAGTAACCCTGCTAGGTCATGAAAATATCACTTTAAAATGCTGTACAATCCTTAACCCAGCAACACTGCTCCCTAACTTACCACTCTTGGTGGAGCTGTTGCATGAAAGTGCCTCTTTAGTTGATATGGCTGAAAAACCCCATGATGATCTTTTGGATACACCTTTAAAGAATCCTGATATTGTCCTCTATACAGATGGTTCTTTGATTATGAAAGATGGCACCCATTTCACTGGGGCTGCTGTAATTTCTGATTATGATATTATCTGGGCAGCTTCTCTGCCTTCACATTTTAGTGCACAAGCTGCTGAACTTGTGGCTCTTACACAAGTCTGTAACATAGCCAAAGAGAAGAGCACTACCATTTATAAAGACTCTAGATATGCCTTTGGTGTATGCCATGCTGTAGGCATGCTTTGGATACAGAGGGGCTTTGTACCATCCTCTGGCAAAGCTATTGCTAACAGAGACCTTATCAAGGACCTCCTATCTGCTCTGAAACTTCCCTCTGCTCTAGCCATTGTACATTGCCCTGTCCACACAGAGAATAATGATCCTGTTTCAAAGGGGAGTGCATGAGATGATTCAGCAGCTAAGCTTGCTGCTTTAGAAGCCCCTGAACATGTCTTTAACCTCTCACCTTCTGAGGATGTTTCTTTCCACCTAACTTATGATGATTCTGAAGTAGAAAGATAGAAAAAGAGGTTCAAGGCTAAACAGATCAATGGAGTCTGGATGTCTTCAGAGAGAAAACCACTTCTCTCTAGGAAATTCTATCACCAGGTATGCCTCTCTATTCACAAGAAAGGCCATTTTGGCACACAAGGTACTGTGGACTCAGTTAGAAGGACCTGGTTAGCACCAGGCATAACTAAAACAGCAAATTGAATATGCTCAGGCTGCTCCACATGTCAATCTTACAATCAACATGCCTTCCATGTTAAAGCATATGGAGGGTGCCCTTTGGCATATACACCTTTTGAACATTTACAAATTGACTTTATTTCTATGCCCAAAGCAGGACTATACAAATTTTGCCTTGTTATTTTTGACCAGCTCACTCCATGGGTGGAGGCTTTTCCTGTCCCACAAGCAACTGCTGGATTTATGGCCAAAGTTTTCCTTAAAGAGATTGTTCCCTGCTTTGGGCCACCAGCATGCATTGACTCTGATAGAGGTACACATTTTACAGATTCAATTCCCTCCCATATTTATTCTTTCTTGGGAGTAACTCCTAGATTTCATACTCCTCAAAGCTCAGGCCAAGTTGAACATATGAATAAAGAGCTTAAGAGCATGATTGGCAAATTATGTACTGAAACCATTTAAAATGGCCTGATGTTCTACCCTATCTGTGCAGTAGACCAAGAGGAGAACTCCACATATCTCCTTATGAAATACTTTTTGGTCACCCTCCTATCCAAGCTAAAACTTTCCCCCCAGTCTATACATCACTGGTGGGAGGTGATACTTCTGGTGCTTCCTATGTACAAGAACTACAAACTAGGCTATGTGAACTCCATGAAGCAGGAGTTGCTGTACAAGCTGGTCCTTTAGACTTTTCCTTGCATGATTTAAGTCCTGGACACAATGTATATATTAAGAATTTTCAGGGGACCAGTGGAATCCAACCTGCTTGGGAGGGACCTTTTCAGGTATTATTGACAACTCCTATTGCTATTAAAATTGGAGAAAAAGAATCTTGGGTTCATTGTTCCCATGTGAAGCCCAGATGATTTGTGGGTAAAGTAATTTCAGATAAAACTCAACCAGCTGCTAAAGAGCAAAGAAAGCAAATGGAGCTCAGGGGTAATAGACAATTCCAATTTGCAAGCATTATCACTCAATTGCAAACCCTGGGACTCAAACTCTGTAAGGTATCAGGAGATGGAAATTGTCTTTTCAGAGCCATCAGAGACCAGTTAGAAGGTCATTCCAAAAACCATCTCAAACACAGACAAGAAACTGCTAATTATATGCTCAGTCATAAAGAAGATGTCAGGTCTTTTATAGAAACAGATATTTCCTTTGAAGAGTATGTTGCTGATTTGAAAAAAGCTGGTACTTATGCTGGGAATAACACCATTGTAGCCTTTGCCAAACATAACCAACTGAATGTAATCATTCACCAGTTTAATGAACCTCTATGGCAACTTTGTGGCACAGAAAAAGTCAATGGTGGGGCAGCTAGGTGGCACAGTGGATAAAGCACCAGCCCTGAAGTCAGGAGTACCTGAGTTCAAATCCGGCCTCAGACACTTAACACTTACTAGCTGTGTGACCTTGGGCAAGTCACTTAACCCCGATTGCCTCACTAAAAAAAAACAAAAAAAAAAACAACAAAAAAAAGTCAATGCTAAGAAACCCCATATATTCTACCATAACAGTCATTATGGCAGCATTAGAAGAATCAATGATGATTCAGAAAGCCCTGCCACTTTGTCATGCAGAGAATTGGGGAACCAGTTTAAAAAATGTTGTATACCCCAAACTCTAGCATTATAAGCTCTTTCCTTAAACAAGCTTTTCCTCCTAGAGGTGAACTTCTCCACCAAAAGCACATGGCTCTGTCTTCTAGAAAGGGTTATTGAACCCTATTGCTTGATTTATAAGACAATTAATGAACATATTGAGTCTGGCTGATGTTTTGTTTCCTTTTGATAAATTGTTTATCATTTAAAGTATCTGTCATTGTCATTGTACTAGATAGAAAATTCATGGACAAGATGATGTGGTTTACTTGCTTAATGAAGATTCTATAATAATGTTTAATACTATCAGCCATTTACATTCATTTATCATTTGTATGTCATTGTGACTATATATACTCTGGGTATGGTTTATATATATATATATATATATTTCAAGTATAACTTAAGTTATGCAGTGTAGCATGCATTTTTACCATCATATTGTCTTTGGGGAAATTAATATGAGATTTATGATTTATGGAACCTTACCATTTCAGAGACTAATTGCTCTTACAATGAGCTTTATGGAGATGGTTCAACTCCATGTTGCAAGCCCTGGAGAGAATATATGTACAACAGGAGGAGAGACAGGTATATGTAAGATACCTTGATGGAGGCTGAGAGAACAGCCAAATACATTCAGGAAGTCCATAGTTTGCTTATGAGAGCAGCTATGTAGAGCACAATTGCTAGACATAGTCCAGTTTCTTCCTCTCTCACTCCAAAAATGGTCTGGTGTCATGTTAGCCCTAACACATGCACCTGCTTTAACTTGGCTTTTTCACTCAATCTGGTGGCATGGTCAGAATCCATCCACCTGAGGCCTAGAACAATTAATAGATGTCTATGTACCATGAGATGTGGTATGGTAACCTTTCCATAACATTTTCAGGTGTCACCATGGACACATAACTAAATTTGGTCTTGATCCAGACATGTAGTGGTAAAAAGTATTAGTAATGTCATAACTGTCTCAATTTTATATTGTGTATGGATATGAGTATCCTACAAAGGGGGGACTCCAATGTGCTGTATATATCAAGTTTAAATTTGTTTTGTAAATTTTGAAGAACTTTCCTTATTTAATTTGAACATTTTTGCTAAAGATTAATGAAAATCCAGCAGTTACAGAGACAACCAGAATCCATAGACAGCCAGAATCCAGACCAGAGTCCAGTTCCTCTGATGACATCTCAACCCTCCTTTGAAGTCAAGATTTTAAGGACTTTAAATGGACATTTTTGGGGTTTTTTTTGTTTTTCCTTCTGTTACCATATACATCATCTGTAATATGTATTTTCCCTTTCCTATATTGTTATTAGTATATTGTTTGTTAGCATTGGTAATGTTATTCTGTTATTATTTATTTATTTATTGTTCCATCAAGAAAACACCCCATGTTTCTTGATGAAACAAAGGGGGGAATGTAAATAATTAATTGTTATTTGAGGTTTTTATGACCCCATCTTTTGGCTAGAATTTTTTAAAAAATAACCTCAGTGTTTGCACTGGCCTCTGGGGCTCTGCAAACAGCACAATGCTCCACCCACTGGTTGTAGCCATTGCCATGGCACTGGTACCTCACATCATCACCACTTGCTGATACCTACATGGGCCTGGCAAAATTATAATGATTGGAAGCCTAGTGAAAGCAGTCATGTGACTGTCAGAGTGGCCAGCCAATTGGCTGGGGGCTGTGCATGGTCAGCCTGGTGTCTGCTGGAAAGAAGGGAGGTTTTCCACCATTCTAGAGTGAAGCTGGAAGGTGACAGGTTGCTGCTGTGTGTTCTCAGCTGATTCCTTGGAGGTGGTATTGTTCAGGTTGTATAATTTCCCTTTCCCCATTTTATTTCCTTTCCCATGATCCTACTCATCCTGTTTGTGTTTTGTTTGTTTTTTAAGTTCATTCTTGTCAAATAAATCCTGCTCTGTTTTGAGGGAGGCTGCCGGTCTCCTTCCTTACCCCAATATTGCAGCGAGCTGCCTAGCTAACACTCCCCAATTAAAAATTGGTCCCTACACCTCCAAATCAAGGAGAAAAGTAGATAGTGATATTGGACTGCAAAGCCAATTATGAGAATACTGAAGAAGGAATAGATCAAAAGGGTAGCCTTGTTTTTATACCTTTTTCACATAACATTAAAGGAGATACCCAGATAGCAGGAGAGAAGAAAGATGTAGATGTGGCTCAATATTAAAGTCAGAGCTTCTTCTTTCTTGTCTCAATAACAGTGTCCTGAAGAATACTCCTGCCATGACTTCTTCTTTTTGTTTGTTTGTTCTGTTTTGTTTTGTTTTGGCATGGCAATTAGGGTTAAGTGACTTGCCCAGGGTCACACAGCTAAGTGTCAAATGTCTGAGGAAGGTTTTGTACTCAGGTCCTCCTAAATCCAGGGCCGGTGCTTTATCCACTGTGCCACCTAGCTGCCCCCTCCTACCATGGCTTCTTGACCAGCTTTCTGGGGCTAGCATAGAAACTGAAGAAAGTCAGAATCAGATAGAAAAGTTAAAGTTAGGAAAGTGAAACTGGCAAACATAGAGAATAAGTTTCACTACTGCCGCCTCATGGGATATGGCTGCAGCTTTGTCCCAATTAGTCAATATCACTGTTCCAAATAAATATTCTACAACTCTATTGATCTTAGAGAAGAAAGAGAAGGTTATATGGGTTGGGTGAGTAGCATGACAGTGATGAGATTTCAGAAGAGGTAGGACTGACAGTGAGAAGCATACTTACAGCAAGGACATCATAGACTAATCAACAGAGTAATTTATAAAGATAAAGAAAAAGTGACTGTCAGATAAATAAAAATTCAAAGAATACACTTACTTCTCAAAAACAACAGTGCTCCCCCCACCCAAAACAAAACTAAGTGAAAATTTTCTGAGGAAGGTGAATATAGCACAATAAATTCTGAAAGGTCCTTTGAAATGACAACAGAGAAACTCTAAGAAACTTTAAAATCATTCAGAAAACTGGTCAAATAATGAGATAAGAAAAATTAGAAGTCTTAAAGAGGAAATGGGAGCACCTTGGTGGCATAGTGGATAAAGTGCCAGTCCTGAAGTCATGAAGACTCATTTTCCTAAGTTCAAATCCAGCATCACACACTTAGTAGCTGTGTGAACCTGGGCAAGTCACTTAACCCTATTTGCTCCAGTTTTCTCATCTGTAAAATGAACTGGAGGAAAAAAAATGCAAGCCATTCCAGTATCTTTATCAAGAAAACCCTAAATAGGGTCAATAAAAGTCAGACTGAACAACAACAAAGAAGAAATGGGCAAATCTAGAGGTTAGGGAATTTTGAGCAAAAGACAGATTCTCTCCATTAAAGTATATTCTATGTAAAAGGGAATGGCAAATTTGGAATGCAAAAATGCCCAAATAAAAAGCAATTATTTGAATAAAATCAAAAGACAGCAAGATTGGAAAACATATGAAAGTCCAATACAACAAGAACAATGTTTTTGGAGATAGAATAACCTAATAATTAGTGGTCTTCTGGGAAAAGAATATCAAAAAAGAAAGCATGAATACCTTAATTCCAGAAATCACACTGTAAAATTGAGCAGAAGGATTATGAAATAGACATCAAAGTAGAGAGAACATTCCTAGTATAACAAAAGAAGACAATCCCAAGTTCAGTTGGGGATTGTGGGAGACAGAAACAAACATATTAAGTGCTTACTATGTGCTAAACAATATCTTAGTCAAGCTTCAAAACCACAATATCGAAGATATAATATTTTAGACAACAAGGAACAAACCTTCACAGTACAAGGAGAAGTGATAAGATGAGCACTGGATTATTCCATGTTTCTAAGAAATCAAAGGAATAATTGGAATTTTTGTAGAGAAAAGAAGATAAGTTGGCACCCTCAAATAACACTTATAAAACTTAAGCATTAAAGGCTTAATGGGAAGAATTTGAATTATTCCTTTAAAAGAATCCAGACTTAGGCAAGATATTAAATATGCAAATTGGCAAAAGAGTAGAATGTTAAACACCTTCAGATAATTATGAAAGACTACAAAATGAAATATATATTTTCATGTGATCAAGATTAGACTTGGTGCAGGGAAGTCTTTTTGCTTATTGCTTGATTTTTTTCCTTTTTTAAAAAACAATAGCCACTGAGTGATATTAAACAAGAAAATATAATATCAATGTGTTAATACATCTAAAAAGAAAATTTAAAACAGTAAAAATTAGAAATTATATTAAAAAAGTTTGAAAGTAATCAATATTTTATTGGGAGGTAGTGGGGTAAATAGAAGAATTTATTTTGGGAAGGGAGAGGAGGGAGGAAGGAGAAGGAAATGAAGAAATAAACATTTATTAAGTCCCTTTCATGTGTCAGACACTGCTAAATGCTTTTACAAATATTATCTCATTTGATTCTCACAAAAGCCAACCAGGTTAAGTGATTTGACTGGTATCACACAGGTAGTAAGCGTTTGGGACTGGATCTGAACGCAGGAAAATGAGTCTTCCTTACTCCAGGTCTAGCACTCTATGCACCACCTACCTGCCCCCATTGTTGTTTAGTCATTTTCAGTCATGTCTGACTCTTTATGACCCTTCTTGGCGTTTTCTTTTCAGAGATACTGGAGTAGAACTGTAAACAGTTGGGAAACTTTGAAGGTTGGCATAAAGACAGTTGAAGAAACTACCATAGCTTCAAAGAAAGGATCACATGGCATCAACAATGATAACCAATGAGAGAAAAGATACCCAAGGACAAATAAGTCAGAATACTTTCCATTGAATAATTGACATTCTGGATTTTGTCAAATTGAATAAGAGGTGGGACATTGATTCAGCCCAGCTACACAAAAGATGATTAAAATTGGCGGGAAAAGAGATAGAAGATGGTAGCACAGAGTTAGCTCACAAAGAAACTCTAGAGGCTTCAATGTACAAGGGAAAACAGAACAGATACCTAACTGGGACCGGTATTTTCTCCTCAGAATGTACTCTATGCCAGAAGTCAGGTCCTACAGCCTTCAATATAAGAAGGCTGAGGATACCCAACTTTACAGGGACTGTACAGAAATAAAATGGGATGGATAAAAAGTGAGAATGAAAGTCAGAAATAAGCTACTTGATATTACAAGAAAATAAAATCTAACAGTGAAAGTCTGAGTTTAAGCATGGCTCCCAAGTAGATAAGCCCATAGAGAGATGCATTTAGGGAAGTTAGATATGAAAGATTTATAACATATTCTGAATGGGAATGTAAAAGAATATACATGTCTCTCAGCAGTACACTTCACATGTTTACAAAAATAGATCATGTTCCAGGGAAAAGAAATAAATTATAAACAAATGTAAAAAAAAGCTGAAATATCCCCCTATTTGCAGATGAAATTATGATTTACTGAGAAAATCCAGAAAAAAACTTGCAAAGAATTTGAAACAATAAATAGCTTTGCTAAAGCAGTATAGTACAAAATAAATCCATAACATGGTTAGCATTTCTATACAAAAGCAGTTAAATAACAGAAAGAGAAATTCCTTTCAAAATAAACATAAAAATACGTAAACTATCCAGAAGTATAACTTCAAAGACACACTGAAGATATATGACTTAAATGAATTACTCATATGAAGGCCACACCAATATTATAAAAATGATTATACTGCTGAAATTAATTTATAAATATATGCCATATTAATCAGAATGATCACTTTAAAAGCTACAAAAAATATTGACAAAGCTTGTTTGGTAGAACTAAAAAGTTTATTCATTTTTTTCATAGAAATAGAGTTAGAAGAAACTTTAAATATCATCAAATCCAACCCTCTTGGTTTTTATGAGAAAATTGAGGCCCAGAGAGGTTGTTATTTGAGCTATATAGCTAGTAAGTGTCAGAGGATTTAAACTCATATTTTTGTGGTTTAAAGTCCAACACTCTGTTTCAAAATCTGTACCCAGCAGCACTTGCAAAACAAAACAAAACAAAACAAAATAAAACAAAACAAAATCATAGCTCACTATATAGAGGTCAACCCACCTCATACCCTCTATATCCATTCAGTGAAATCAAATAAAATGTATCATCCAACTGGATTAGTCCTTACCCTGTCACTTAATAGCTTCACTACCTTGTACAAATTATTTCTCCTCTCCAGATCTCATTTCCTCAGTCACAAACTGAGGGGGCTGGGATGGAATTATTATTGTTGCAATGCTTACCAGCTCTAACATTCTTTGATTCTGATATCATGAACAATTATGGGCTTAATGCTTTTGGACAATGAGAATAATACTGATTTTTTTTTCTTTTTACATGAACATCAGCAAATAGCATCATGAAGAAACAAATTACCCTCAGAGCATCATGCTGGGATTAATGAAAGTTAACATCAATTTACCAGGCCATTTAAATATTTGCCAAGCTATTTTTAAGCATGTGAGTCATGAGAAGTCTTTACTTATTTACAAGATGTAAGATTTATCTACAGGAGGGGGTTAGGGCTATGGACTGATTCTGTGATTTCATTAGTAGGGGAATCCCAAATGAGGAAACTCTCTCCATTGGTGAAGACTGACACCCTTTCTGAAACTTTAAATTATAGAGAAATGGATAGAGGCTAAGTGACTTCCCACACAGTTAATATGGGTCAGAGGCAGGAAATGAAGCCAGCCAGGTGTTCCTGATTTTAAGACCAGCTCTTTATCCACCATGCCATTCATTCTCTCTCTCTATCTCTCTCTCTCTCTCCCTCCCTCCCTCCCTTCTTCCCTCCCTCTCTCTCTCTCTTTCTAGTATCAGAAAATAACCAAAAAACTGCAAATAATGAGATTTCTCTGTCAGTGCATGATAGAATTGCTGGAATAATTAAATGGACAAAATTATTATGCCCAATTCTATTATTCTTGAATAAGAGAGCAGAGACTAAAATTACTAAAGATAACCATTAGATATTTTCCTAAGCATTTCTATCTTTTCAGAGAGTTTAAGATAAGAACTTTTAAAAAATCTCATATACTAGTAGAGACTTTAAGCAATTATCAGAAGAGCAAACGTAATTAACACTTTGAGGATTAAAAATGTATACAGAATCTCTCTTTGAAAAGTTTTAAGTTCCTGATACTGCAACAATTAAAAAATATATTTTTTGTTAGGTGGAATAAAAATGAAATTCAGAAGGCAACACCATATTGATGACTAATATAATTGGTAAATCTTTTCAACAACCCTATGTAGCAATCTCATATGGATGCTACAATGTGTGAGGGAAACTATGCAAATACCTATATGTAATATGTATATTATTTATATAGTCATAATATAAGATATACAATAGTATGTTGTTCAGTACTTTCAGATGTATTCAACTCTTTGTGAACATATTTAGGGTGTTACTGGCAAAGATACTAGAACGGTTTGCCATTTCCTTCTCTAGCTCATTTCTATGTATCATAGCAAATTTGGAACAGTGTAACACTAGAGCTTGGTTTATTTAATTTAATCCAACAAATATTTATTTCAGCACCTGACAAGGCCAGACCTCATGTGAGAGAATTTTGCCAAGATGCACATAATCACATCAATAGCCCAGCATTCTAATTGGGACTTCAGGGCTGCTTAGCTTCAAAAGCTCCTCCATTGGGGCAGCTAGGTGGCGCAGTGGATAGAGCACCGGCCCTGGATTCAGGAGTACCTGAGTTCAAATTCGGCCTCAGACACTTAACACTTACTAGCTGTGTGACCCTGGGCAAGTCACTTAACCCCAATTGCCTCACTAAAAAAAAAAAAAAAAAAAAAAAAAAGCTCCTCCATTAACTCTACCTACTAAGAATTCCCTTTCCCCAATCTTTATGTAGTCTCTCCAGGTTTGCCACCAACTCCCTATGTCCCTAATCCCTGCTATCTACAAATACCACTCTAGATATGTAATTACTGCTTTAGCCTATTATTTTTACAATCCCAACCAGCTCAACTCTACCTCTGACTTGGCCCATTCTACCTCATCTACCCCATTCTCATCCTGTCTATTGCTTTTGGAATCCTTGTTGTATAGTAGAACAACACACAATGCTAAGTGCTAGGGATACAAATAGAAAAGTGAGATATTCTTTACTTTTAAGGAACTCACATTCTAATAGGGGCGACAGGACACATGGGAGTTTATAGTTATAAACTATATGGAAAGGCTGGATGGTCCTTAAGCAAAGCAGATGACAATCCATCTTCTTTAATGTTGTATCTATGAATGAAACTATATTTCTTATGTTGAACCAGAAAAACAACAAGAAGGAGACAGGTGAAACATAGGAATGCATAACATCCAATCACTATATTCCATGACCCACCAGAACTTAGATTATTTGCATTTTGTCCAGAAGCTATAACTATTCTGAATTCCATGGATCCCAGATTTTAGTTTGTTTCATTATAAAAGTATATTTTTAAGACACCAGAAATAGGCGCCAGGCACTCTATCCAGAAGGTAAAAATATATAGATATTAGAAACATACAATCCCTATAAGCCCTTTTGTAGACTGAGAACTTCACCATCATCCATCTGCTCATCCTGATCTCTCTGAGGTTTAACTGGAAGTAACAACAATGGAATCGAGTAATCATCTTGCATTCTGAATCTTCTATTACAGAATAATCTATCTCAGAAGTGTCCCCATATATGTGAGTTCCCTAGGTGAAAGGTTAACTGCTATCTTCCATTTGTATCTTAACAGGGATCCACCTACAGATGTTGGAATGTTCAAAATCCTTCAGCTAATCATGTTGGGGATTTTGGTGTCCCTGTGATATTAAGTCATTGTGTAATAAGAAGAGAAGATAGGCTAGTCTTGTGGCGAGAATAAAGTATCCCAGATGAACAACCAAAATGCTAAGGAGAAAGTGAGAAGCCCCTCCAGGATGTTGGGTGTTCCTTCCATGGTGAACTTATGGGCAGACATGGACCATGTATTATTGCAAGGGATTCCCAAAATGATGATATCAAAAATCCATTTGAGGAATATTGGAATATTTGAGCATAAAATGGGCAAATGATTTCAATGCCTTCTGGGAGACAATAAAACACACAACTTTAAATAAACACAACTAATTAGATATGTGTATATATTTGATAGTAGTGACCAGAAGAGGCAGCTAGGTGGCACAGTGGATAGAGCATTGGCCCTGGATTCAGGAGGACCTGAGTTCAAATCCAGCCTCAGATACTTAACACTTCCTAGCTGTGTGGCCTTGGGCAAGTCATTTAACCCCAATTGCCTCACCAAAAAAATAAATAATAAAAAAGATAGTAGTGACCAGAGAAGGAAAATGCTTTTAAGATGAAAAATAAGGCCATTTTTCTTATTTGAATAACACTAGTCAGTACATGGGAGTTGTTACAAAGTGTGAGAAAAGCCCACAGCATTAATTAGTATTCCATAGTTTCTGCCATCCAAATTATCATCCTTAAGATGTAGGATGCTGTATTGACACTGATTTAAAAAAAAAAAAAAAAGCTTGGGGAAACTGGAATTTATTTCCATTTATTTACATTGTGCTTATTGCCAGAGCCTTTAGGTATCTTGCATCATGAAAGTTCATAGAACAGTAATAGCTCACTTATCCAAAGTGAGAAAATAATGGGGTTTTGGGACTCCCAGAGGCCCCCACTGAGAGAGCCTGACCTGACCTTTCTTAGGGCCAGCTCAGAGTCAGGAAGTTACCTCACTCAAAACCACACCCACCTGAAAGCCAGAAGATCTGTTCTCTGGGCTCTGACATCAGCATGACTGTGCCAGACCACCCTCAAATCCAGTGAACCAATAGATTTAAATGATACTAGCTGATTTGCTTTAAGCAGTGTGTAAGGGTGGCCTTTCTGCTTCCCTCTGATCACTCTTTCTTTGGCCAGGGAATTTGGTGACATCAGACATGACCCATTTTCTCTCTTCCCCTAGACCCCAGCTAGGTTTTCCTATCTTTCAGAACCATGTGCACTCTCTTTACTAATATTTGATATAATTTAATAAATGCTTAATGCCCCCAAACTGGTGCAGTAGTCTCTAATTTCTAAGTAACAGATCCCAGTTAAATTCCCTAACACTTGGGACAATTATAGGGTGACTACATATAATTTTATTCACAACAAAAGGTAATGTTATCCATCAGTAACATGTCCCTAAACCTATAAATAAGGATAAAGGGTTCTGCACAGCAGAATTTTACTTCAGGAGAGAACCTTGGAGCCCAGATTAGAGCCTTACCAACTCTGGTCTAGGGCACAGTTAAAAACAAGCACACAAAGGGGAAAAAACCTCAGTAATATGGCATTCTGACCCAGAATGGAATAGGAGGGATATGGGAAAAGTGACCAGGGATACACACATTGACCGCAACAAGAAATGCCTACTGATAGACTGGAAGTAATCAATAAATCATAATGTCAGGAACTGGAAGGGCCCTTAGAGATCATCTGGTTCAAGCCCCTTGTTTTACTGATGAGGAATCAGATATAGAGAAATTAAGTCACTGGCTCAAGGTCACAGCAAGAAGCAAGTAACAGAGTTAGGATTTAAGATAGATGATAGGAGGGCAGTGGATCAAGCACCAGTCCTGGATTCAGGAGAACTTGAGCTCAAATCCAGCCTCAGACACTTGAAACTTAACTAGCTGTGTGACCCTGGGAAAGTCACTTAACCTTCATTGCCCCAGCAGAGAGAGAAAGAGAGAGAGAGAGACAGAAAGAAAGAAAGAAAGAGAGAGAGAGAGAGAGAGAGAGAGAGAGAGAGAGAGAGAGAGAGAAATAACAGAAAACCTAAAAGGTAGCTGCAGAAAAAACAAACCACAGAAGCTCTCCAACATTTGGAGGAGCATCATCACCACCACCACCATCATCATCATCATAGCAATTATATAGTGCTTTAAAGTTTCCAAAGTACTTTGCACATGTTGTCTCACTTTATACTCATAATAACTCTAGGCAAGGAAATCTGCATTCCTCAATAACCCCTCTGTGATTACTTTATCACATCAAATTCAATTAGTGAAATATCTATTAAGCACCTTCTAAGTGCTTGTATTTATTTAGCACCTACTATTTGTCAGGCACTGCCCTAAGTACTTTAGGTCTAAGTTACAATAATAGACACTGTAAATACAAAGAAAAAAACAAAGAAAAACAGTCCCTATCCTCAAGTATCTTATGTTTTCTGAGAGAGTATATCAATAAATGTTCAAAATTATCTTGACTTATCAGAGCAAAGGTTGTTATATTCTGGACACTGGCTAAGAAGCCAGGGAAGTGTGTCACACACACACACACACACACACACACACACACACAAGAACTACCATTGATTTAGAAAACAGAACTTGAAAAGTGACCTTCAGTTATCAGAAAAAAAATTTTTTTACAAAAACCCACATTCCTCAATTATACTAGCTAAATATGGTTCCTCTAGTAAGTCAGGGGCAATGAAAAAGTGGCGAATAAAGGCATAGGGAAATAAATTATAATTCAGGGTCACATAATATAGTAGAAGAAAGTCCTGGGCCCCGAGTTAGGAGAATAAAGGCTTTACTACAGGTACTGCCTATGATTGTTATAACTTTGAACATGACACCATTTCTGCCCCAATTGCCTCACCTGTAAAAGGGAGGAATTTGAATAGTCAAATCAAGTGAACAAGCATTTATTAATCACTTACTATGTGCTAGGTAATATGGTAAGTACTGGTAATATACATATAAGCAAAAAAGAAAGACCCTGCCCTCAAGAAACTTATATTCTAATGGGGAAAGACAGAATAGAAAAGGAAGCTTAAAAGCTCAGGTTGGGAGAGAGTTGGGGATAAAAGAAATATGGAGTCTGAAGTAGAGCCTGGAGAAGAATGAAGGAGTAAACATAGCTGCTCTGGACATTTTCCCTTAAATAGAGGGTTCAGAAGTAACTAACCAATGTGATGGGTCACAGGGGTTAAATGAACTTCTTAGATAAGAAAATCCCAGGGATGGAGTAGATTTCTAAGGTCCCCTTCAATGGTAATTTTTTTCTATTATTTTAGTTCCATAGGAAAGATGAAAATTCTTTAGATCCATTGAATCATGGGAGTTCAAAGTTTGAAGAGAACTCTCTGACTACCCTAGTCAATCAATCAACAAATATTTATCAAACACCATTATGTGCCAGGCCCTGTGCTAAGCAGTGAGAATATGAAGGAAGATAGAACCAGTCCCTGCTCTCAAGGAACTCACAGGCTAAGAAACTGACAGATATGTGTGTATTTCTATTTGTATACACACACATATATATGTATATGTGTGTATCTATATCTATCTATCTAAAATTGAAGATAAGCACAGCAGGAAAGCACTAGAATTAAGGATGATCAGTAAAGGTTTTTTGCAGAAGGCACAAGACTTAAAGTAAACCATGTCCAGAGGCAGAGATATGGAGAGACAGAGTCCCAGGCATAGAGCTTTTGCAAAAACAGTGAAAATGCCCATTCTGGAGATTGATTGTCCTTGTGAAAGGAACAAAGTAACCAGAGTCAATGGAACACAGAGTCCATGGATGGAAATGTTTTAAGAAGACTGGCAAGGTAGAAAGGAGCCAGGCTATGGAGGGCTTTAAAAATCCAAGATGATTTTATATTTGATCTTGGAGGTAATAGGGAGTCACTGGAGTTTATTGAATAGGGGAAGTTGATGTGGTCAAATTTATATTTTAGGAAGATTGACAGCTAAGTGGATGATATACTGAAATGAAAGAGACTAGAGGAAGGCCCACTAACCAGTGAACTATTACAATAGTCCAGATGTGAGATGATGAAGGCTTGCACTAGGGTAATAGCAATGTTAGAGGAGAGAAGGGGGGAGGTAAGAAAAATGCTACAATGGTAGAAAAGACAGTGTCAGCCTGGTGGCACACTGGATAGAATATCCATCTTCCTGAGTTCAAATTTATCCTCAGACATTTAGCTGTTTGACCCCAGGGCAAATCACATAAGCTTGTTTGCCTTATTTACTCATACATAAGATGAGCTAGAGAAAGAAATGGCAACCCACTCCAGTACCAAGAAAACTACAAGAGAGTAGAACTGAAAAACAACTGAACAACAAAAACTAAATGAAAGAAATTAGCAACTGATTGGATGTAAGGGGTGAGAAAGAATAAGGAATTGAGGATAACATTTAGGTTATGAGCCTAGGTGACTGGGAGGATGATGATACCCTTGATAGTTATAAGGAAGTTATAAAAATGAAGGATTTGGGAAAAATATGTTTAGTTTTAAAATATATAATGTTGTTACTTATTAATTAGTTGTGTCCAACTCTTCATGACCCATTTGGGCTTTTCTTGGCAAAGATACTGGCCTGGTTTGTGATTTCCTTCTCCAGCTCATTTTACAGATGAGGAACTAAGGCCAAGAGGGTTAAAGTGACTTGCCCAAGGTCATGCAGCTAGTAACTATCTGAAGCCAGATTTGAACTCAACAAACATAAGTCTTCCTTACTCCAGGTCTGGCACTCTATCCACTGTGCCACCTAGTTGCCCAAGATACACAATGAGCACCTGAATATACAAGTATAGAAGTTTGGTAGAGACATTAAGGATAGACTTATATTCTTATAAATTTGACTCTCAGTTCTTCATATATTTCAGAAATGAGGCCTTTATCAGAGGCACTAGTTATAAAAATTGTTTCCTAGCCTTCTGCTTTCCCTCTAATTTTGATTGCATAAGTTTTTCTTGTTCAAAACCCTTTTCATTTAACTATAGATATTTTACATCTTGTAATACTTTCTGTCTCTTGTTTTGTCAAAAATTCTTTGATTCTCCATAGATCTGACAGGTAAACTATTCCTTGCTCTCCTAATTTGCTTATGTGTCACCCTTTATGTCTAAATCATGTACCCATTTTGACTTTCTCTTGATATAATATAAGATGTTGGTCTATACCTAGTTTCTGTAACTTTTTTTTTCCAATTTTCCCAGCAGCCTTTGTCAAATAGTGATTTCTTATACCAAAGGCTGAGGTCTTTGGGTCTATAAGACACTATATTGCTATGGTCATTTACTATTGTGCCTTGTGTACCTTATCTATTCTACTGCTTCACCACTCTTATTTCTTTCTCTTTTTTTTTTTTGTGGGGCAATGAGGGTTAAGTGACTTGCCCAGGCTCACACAGCTAGTAAGTGTCAATTGTCTGAGGCCAGATTTGAACTCAGGTCTTCCTGAATGCAGGACTGGTACTTTATCCACTGTGCCACCTAGCTGCCCCTACCACTCTATTTCTTAGATGCTACCAGATAGTTTTGATGATTTTCTCTTTATATTATATAGTTTTATATCTAGTATGGCTAGATCACTTTCCTTTGCTTTCCCTTCCCCATTAATTCCCTTGATATTATTCATCTTTTGCTCCTCCACCTGAATTTTATTGCTATTTTTTCTAGTTCTATGAAATAGTGGGGGTTTTGGTAGTTTGGTATGGCACTGTTTAAAGAAATTTAATTTAGGTAGAATTGTTATTTTATATATTGGTTTAGCCTACTCATGAACACATGATATTTTTCCAATTGTTTAGCTCTGACTTTATTTGTGTGAAAAATATTTTGTAACTGTGTTCATATTGTTCCTGTGTTTGTCTTGGCAAGTAGACTCCTACATATTTTATATTGTCTACAATTTTGTTTTGGGGGCAGGGTAATGAGGGTTAAGTGACTTGCCCAAGGTCACCCAGCTAGTAAGTGTCAAGTGTCTGAGGCTAGATTTGAACTCAGTTGTTCCTGAATCCAGGGCCAGTGCTTTAACCACTGTGCCACCTAGCTGACCCTTGTCTACAGTTATTTTAAACAGATTTTCTCTTTCTACCTTTTGCTGCTGGGCTTTGTTGGTAATGTATAAAAATGTTGATGATTTATGAGGGTTTATTTCAAATCCTACAACTTTGCTAAAGTTGTTAATTATTTCAGCTAGTTTTTAAATTGATACTCTAGGATTTCCTAAGTATACTATCATATCATCTGCAAAGAGTGATAGTTTTGTTTCACTGTATATTCTAATTCCTTCAATCTCTTTTTCTTTTCTTATTGCTAAAACTAATATTTCTAGTACAATATTGAATAATAGTGGTGATAATGGGCATTCTTGCTTTACTCCTGATCTTATTGTGAAGGCTACTACCTTATCTTAATTAAAGATAAAATTTGCTAATGGTGTTAGATAGATACTACTTATTTTAAAGGAAAACTCCATTTATTCCTATGTTCTCTTATGTTAATAGGTTTGAGTGCTGCGTTTTGTCAAAAACCTTTTTCTGCATCTATTGAAATAATCATATGATTTCTATTGGCTTTGTTATTGATATGGTCAATTATGCTGATAGTTTTCTTAATACTCAATCAGCCCTGCATTCCTGTTATAAATCCCACCTGGTCATAGTCATAGTGTATTATCCTTGTGACATATTGTTGTAATCTCTTTGCTAGTATTTTATTTTTAAAAAATGCATCAATATTCATTAGGGAAATTGGTCTAGAGTTTTCTTTTTCTGTTTTGGCTCTTTCTGGTTTAGGTATCAGCACCATGTTTGTGTCATAAAGGGAATTGGATAGGACTCCTTTGACTATTTTCCCAAATAGTTTATATAACATTGAAGTTCATTGTTCTTTAGATGTTTGGTAGAATTCCCTTGGAAATGTATCCCTCTTTCTCACCTCTTCATTTTTCTTTAAATCCTTCCAAAAAAATCAACTCACACTTGTACCCTCCATTTATGCAGACTGTTTCTAACTGCCCTAGTAATTAGAAAATTCTTATGAGTTAGATATTACCATCTTCACATATAGGAATGTAAACAGTTTAGCTTTACTAAACCTCTTTTATATTTCCCTTTTTTTTGCCTCTCAAGAATTCTGCTTGATTATCAATTTTTTTATTCACCTCTGACTTTTTTTCATCAGAAATACTTAAAAGTCCTCTCTTTATTAAAATGTCCATTGTTTTTCTCTCAAGAATTATGCTGAGTTTTTCTGGATAGATTATTCTTGGTTGTAAACCTGACTTCTTTGCTTTCCAAAATATCATATTCCAAGTCCTCAAATCCTTTAATGTGGAAGCTGCTAAATTTTGCCTTATATTGACTGTGTTTCTATGATATTCAAATTGCCTTTTCCTTGCTTCTTGCAATATTTCCTCTTTGACTTGGAAGCTCTGAAACTTGGCTATAAGATCCCTGGGAGTTTTTATTTGGGGATCTTTTTCATGAGGTGATAGGTGGAGTCTGTCAATTGTTTATTTTACCCTCTGGATCTAAGAAATCAGGATAATTTTTCTCGACGATTTCTTGACAGATTATGTCCTTTTTTTAAAATAATGGTTTTCAGGTGGTCCAATAGTTCTTAAATTATCTCTCCTCAATCTATTTTCCAGGTCAGTTATTTTTCCAATGAAATATTTCACATTTTCTTTCATTTTCCACTTATTTTGACTTCTTAATATATTTTTTCATGTCTCATGGAATTATCAGCTTAAAGTTGGCAAATTTTAATTTTTAAGGAATTATTTTCCTCAGTGAGCTTTTTGTACCTCTTTTGTCCAGTTAGCAAATTCTATTTTTTAAATTCTTTTCTTCAGTGAATTTTTGTACCTCCTTTTCTATTTGGCCTATTATGCTGAGTGCCAGCCCTAGAATCAGGAGGACCTAGGTTCAAATGTGGCCTGAGATAGATACTAGCTTTATGACCCTGAGCATGTCACTTAACTTGAAGTTCCTCATGTATAAAATGAGCTAAAGGAGAAAATGGCAAACCACTCCAGTATCTCTGCCAAGAAAACCCAAATCGGGTCACAAAGTCAGATGAGACTGAAGATGACTCAACAACAACAACAACAAACAACAATAAAAACAAGCTTTTTAAAGTTTTTTTTTTTTCTTAAATGTTTTTGCCCTTTTTAATATTAGGTTAGTTTTTTTTACAGTGTTATTTTCTTCAATATTTTGTGCCTCTTTTACAAAGCTGTTAATATTCTTTTCATAATTTTTTTGTATCACTAATTTCTTTTCCCAGTTTTTCTTCTATCACTCTTATAGCTGTCTTGAATTCTTCTAGGAATTCTTGTGACTTATGTTCAATGAGCATTTTTCTGTGGGATTTTGGTTGTAGCTATTTTCACACTGTTTTCCTCTGTGTTTGTATCTTGGAAAAAGGTGTAATTGCAGCTTTCCTGATCTGTGGTCTGGTCTTTACCCAGGAAGGGCCCCTATTCCTCTGCAACCACAAGTACTAGCACTCCTCTTGACCCTAGAACTGTGAACAGGGCTTTTGTTCTCCTGGAGCTGCAAGCACTAATGCTCCTCTCTGCCTTGGAACTACAATCAGTGTCCTTAATCCTTTGTAACCAACCAGAAATCTTCAACTGTGACCACAAACTGCATATGGACAAGAGTCACCAATATGTGCTAGCTGTACCTAGTCCCAGAAAATTGTTTCTTGTAATCTCTTTCTGACCAGTTGTCTGACCTTCTTACCAATGCTGGGATGAAAGCTCCCAAAGCTACTCCCACTGTTACTGCAGCCACCTCCAAAGCCCACTGCTGGTGTTCCTAAACTGTGTTCCAGGCCAGCCCTCATCCTGGTGTCATAAAACACTCCTGCCCACATCCTAGGTTGTCTTACACTGGAAAAAAATGTCTCTTCCAGATATTTTGTTGGCCCTGACACTCCAGAATTCAATTTGAGGCCTGGTTTTCAAGTTGTTTGGAGCGAAGTGTTGGGAGAGTTTACCTGCCATCTTCAGAAACAAATACCTTAAGGGAAGAACACTTGGTGTATTATAAAGCCAGATATGGGAGAGAGGCCTAAACCCAGAGACAATTTTTTTCTTCCCTAGAATATTATTCATAGGAATCTAGGGTACAGGCATGCCCACAGACTATAATTACACTGCTTGCCAAACTGGACATTTCACAAATATTTACTGAGAAATGAAAAACTATAATTCTGAAATGGGTTATGGTTCATTCATTCCATCCACTAGGTCATATTTAAGGTCATATAGATCAACAGATCATAGAAGATCTAGGTTCTATTCAATATGTGTCCAGACTAACAAGATATTACAAAGGAAAGCAGAAAAGTGATTTTGCATGTAGCTAAATGACAAGCTAATGTATCATTATGTAATGTGTGCCTTGCTTATAATTCTATCTGTTCATTGACATACGGGGTAATTATTTCACATTTGGAGTTTGCTTCTGTTTTGTTTTTTCTCAATCATGTCAATTTGCTCAGTGCTATCGTCATGTATATATTTTAAATATGCTCATTTGTTACCTCTACATAGTTTTGCTCTTTTTAAAAAAATGTATATATATATATATATATATATATATATATAATTCTCTTTTTCCCCTTTTCTACAGGCCTACTCATTTTATTATTACTTTATATTTTCCTGTTTCTATGCATATTTATATTCTATGGCTATCCATGTGCCATTGTGACATGCAATTTAGAACTGTGATATTTTATACTGTATTATCTCTATTATGCATGTCAATGATGCATATTTACTGTGAATGGCATAGAAGATAATTATCATGGATACTGAGTTAATCATTCTTGTACTTTTAAGTTCTGATGTTTATTTTTGTTCTGTTTTATACAATTACAAAGGTCAAGTGCACCATGATTGAGTTTGTAAGGGACTGAAAAATTTCTGATCACAGGGACAAATGAAGCACACTTTGTGGTTGGCAAGGAGATGTGGACACTAGAATTGAATATCTGTTTGCCAAGAAAGAAATCATTTCAACATTCCCCTCCTCTAACTTCAAGGAATTTGTCCCAACCATTTATTGACATAAGGCAGACTTTGTCTGACAAGCAATCTCCTTTAGAAGAAGTAGGAGCCACATAGGAAGAAAACATACATCTATAGGTTGGATGTGTGGTACTAGGTATTGTGAGATTAAAATTGGATATTAGATCATAAATCTCCCCTACTTAACCTTTCCCTTAATTTATCTCCCAGACTAGTAAATGGAAGAAGCTTCTGGTTTTCTAGTTAGAGCTTTTATTGTATGGTAGTCACAAGGTGATGTTCATTAGAAGGATAGGAAAGTAGAAATACAATACAAATCGTCTTAAGTCTAGGCTTAGTCTATATTCCATATAAAACTCACCAAAACCCAAGGCCACCTTTGGGGAGAGAGACCGAGTCAAGTGAGTGCTGTTAACCGAGAGCCGGGCCAAGTCAAACTCCAGTCAGTGTCTGTCTGTGCAGCGCAGCCAGGAGACCAGCGGAGCAGGAAAAAAAGCCCCCACTTCCGTTCTCTCCTTGCCTTTTAAGCTTGCACCCCGGAAGTCGAGTGCTCAGCAGGCAATCTGGTGTGCGTCGCAGGCGGACTGGTGTGCGTAGCTCATGCTGTTGGTCTCCTCCCCAAAAGGGTGGTCCTAAAAAAAACTGGCATCTCTCCATTATCTAACCAACTGTTAAAACTTTTTACCACATTCCCCCCTTTTGTTCCTCAAGAAACAAAATATTTCCTTGACAGAACAGTAAAAATAGTATAATAACTATTGCTAACTAATAATATGTGAACAACGCTCTCCACCAGAGTCCAAAGGCAAGAGAGCCCAAGACCAAGCACCAGTCTCTTCCTTCCTCCTCCCACTAGCCCGTGTCACTTCCTTTTCCAAAGAAAAGACTCCTGGTCTTGCCCTCAAAGACCTTCACTTCATGGGCAGAACCCTTCTATAGTAAGTCTCCAGCAGGTGGTATCATTCCAATCATTACAGTATAGATAAAAAAGGGCTATCTCCATAATGAGTTTCTGTACCAGAAATGAAGAGAAGCAATTTGAGGAACGATGGAGAGAGATTATGAGCCATGAGCCACTGTTGAACTACAGGAAAGGGGCTATTATCAGCAACCATGCAGAAATGACAAAGAATTTCTGGTTGACTAGAACTTTTTTTTAAAAATAGAGCTATTCCTGAGTGTGGCTGAAGCAGATTAAAACACTCTCCTCCTCCTTCCCCCACCCCCCTTCCTCCCAGCTAATGGAATAGATGTGTTTGTTTGTTTGTTGTTTGCTTTTGCCTTTAAAGTATGATAAATATAGATAATCATTCAAGTACTAACCCACCATGCATGACAATAATAAAAATGTGTCAGACAGAGATGCAATAAGGGAAGCTTTAAAGTCTAAGCCCCTCAGGAAGACAAAAAGATTTTTCATCTGAGAACCATACACATTTAGGTATATATGATGTATGTATGTACCTGTGTATGTATATGCATATATGTGTATATATGTAGGTGTATTGTGTATATGCATAAATACATATACGTGTGTATATATGCACATGTATTTGTATAGATAGGTAGACATAGACAGATATACATATAGATGCATATACTTATATATAATATATATACATATATAAATATATACTTATCTACATACAACTCATATATATGGATGGATGGATGTACATATGGGCATATCAGTTTTCAGTCATTTCAGTCACATCCAACTTTTTGTGACCCCATTTGGGTTTTCTTGGCAAAGATACTGGAATAGTTTGCCATTTCCTTTACCAGCTCAATTCACAGATGAAGAAATTGGGGCAAATAGGGTTAAGTGACTTGCCTACGGTCACATAACTAGTAATTGTGTCAGTAATTTGAACTCAGGTCTTCCTGACTGGCTACACATATACAATCATAATGGTATTTTTTAAAGTAGAAATTAAAAATGATTAGCATTATCAGTTGTCATACTATACTGTAAAATAGTAACCATCAAAACTATTTGCTATCAGCTATTTTCTTTAAAAGTTCATCAATATATCTAACAAGTTAATTAAGACACAAAAGCAATCAAATACAGTAGGCTCATGTCGGATAAACCAAAGAACAGTAATTGTTGAGGTAAGGACTCTATCTGGAAAATAGTACTGGGAAAACTAAAAAGCAATTTGGAAGAAATTAGGTTTTTAACTAACACTTTAACTACATGCCACAATAAGCATTAAAAGGATACATACTTTAAATTTGAAAGATCACAACATTTTTTAATGGAAAACTATGATTAGATTTAGAATTTTACTAAATAAAGATAGGTGTGATCATACAAATTAAAATGAATAATTTCAATGACAAACTGAAATGCATTTGCATTAATAAAATCAGTATTTGCTATTAGAAAATAAGTAGGTAATTAAAGAGAGAGGGAAAGAAACAAATCTTTGTAATAAATATCCTTGACAAAGTTCTTACATCTAATCTATAAAAGGAAGTGATACAAATACAAGACAAGCTCCATTCCCCAATGTCCAAATCAGGTGTTGTTGGTTTTTTTAAATTAAATTCCAGCTACTAACAACAATATTCACAACTCATGAGTAAGAAAAAAATGAAGCAAAACAGTTCTGAGGTTTTACCTCATAAAGATCTGATTGACAAAGATGACAAAAGATGAAATTGGTAAATATAAGAGGAGTTATGGGAAGATATGGTCACTAATGCACCATTAGAACTATAAATTTGTTTAAATATTGTTAAATATTTTGGAATTCTATCAAAAAAGTAGTTAAATGGCATATATATTTTTATCCAGTTATAGTATTAATAGACATATATGTATACCCTAAGAAGGTCAATGACAGGATGATAGGTCCCATATATACAAAAAAATTTATGGCAGCACTTTTAGTAATAATAATAATGATGCTAATAATAATGGTGTTGATGATGATAACAATAATAGCATTTATATAACACTTTAAGGTTTGTGAAGTGCTTTAAAATAGTATATCATCTTATCCTCACAACAACCCTAAAAGATGAGCACTATCATTACATGCTTTTAACAGAGGAGGAAACTGAGGCAGACAGTGCTTGAGTATCTCAGAAACACACTGAGAATCTGAGGCCATATTTGAACTCAGTTCTCCCTGACTTCATCATCATGAAGACTCTATTCACTGAGTCACCTCCCTATAGAAAAAAGCTGAAAACCAACCGGGTGCCCATCAGTTAGAAAGTAAATGAACAAATGCCTTATCAGAATGCCTGGTACATAGTAAATATATGCTATTTTTTCCATTCACTTATTTTGGTATATTTATGCAAAGGAATACCAGGAAGTGGTAAGAAATGATCATTATAAAGAATTCAGAGAAATTTAGAAGGGCTTGTATGAAGTAATACACAGGGAAGTTAGCAGAATCAGAGCAGATTACAGGAGGACCATAATCATGTAAAGAAAAACATTGAAAGACTTCAGAGGATTGATGGTAAAGCATTTCTCCCACATCTCAGCCTCAAAGGGGAAGACTATGGGGTGTGGAATGATGCATATAGGTTTTCAAAAAGATAATGTACTGATTTTTAAAAACTGGACTGTGATTATTCAGCTGAGTTACCCTAAGTATAAAATGAATCATGTGAAAATGATGCAGAAAGATTTAGAAAAGCAACATAAAGAGATTAAATCAGAATAAGTACTATATATTAATATACTTCTTATGATAGAAAAATGATAGCAACCAACTCTTTTAAGTAAAGAGATGACAGGGAGATTAGAAATAAACAGGAAGCAAATAACAAAAGGGTCAGATATTTGGAAGTGTAAGAGACCTTAGATGTCATCTCATCCAACTCCCTCATTTTAAAGACAAGGAAGCTACCCCAAAAAGCTTGGTGGTCTGTTTTGTAGAAGGTTTTTGAGTGATAATGATGGAGGGAGAAACGAAGAAGGTACAATCAGGTATATTTCAATGTAACTTTAAAACCTGCAAAGACCATAAAACTTTCAAAATCATAGGGAATATTTAAGATATGAAAAATTATTCTATATATACCTGCCCCCAAATCATTTTACAATAAATTAATTATCACACATTAAGTTCCCATTGAAAAAACAGGCATCACATGATATTCTAGACACTTGGTTTATATCACAGGCCAAACAAGATAGAATATTGCACCAATATCACAAAGTTAGCCAAATTAATCTGATAAGCCAGGAATGAAAGGAGTTTCAGACAGTTCTCACATAATAATTATTTCTTCACACTCCAAATAACTTAAATAATATCAGTTCTTTATGCTGGACACTGGAATAGGAAATGAAACTTTCAGTCTTACTAAGGCCCATCACTTTGTGATTTCTAGATTAATACTAATATTTAACTGAATATTTCTACCATATTTACTAAAAGTTACAATAAACTGTCTTCTTACAGAAATGAAGACACATATACATTTAGGAAGATTTTTTCCCATGTGATCAGCATAGTGTAGCATTTTAAATTTCACATTCTTGTGATAATTTTATATTCCAGCAACATAAAGCAAAAAATTAAGCAATGGCTATTAAATGTTAGTTTTACTTGTGAAGATTTTCCCCCTTAATATAATGAAGGTGGTATTATGCCACTGTGACTTTGGTGAGGTTAGATTTATAAATGCCCTATTCCTAAATGAACAGGGCTCTGTAATTTGCTAAATACTATGGTTCACTAAAAACCTACAAAGAATTATGTGACCATTGATTTTACTGCTTTACAAGGAGATCTGAAACCAATAATAACTAGTAGATTGAGGGAAAGGGAGTTCTATAACTATATTGACATTTCAGAATTGTACCATTAGACAAGTGGGACATTAGTTGAAACAGCTGGACATAACTGAGCAATTGTGTTGTGGTTCTTTTGCTTGTAATGATGACCTATTTCCTGCAGGAGGGCAGCAGCCCATTAAGTTTTCATCTCCTGTCATTTCATCTGTTTTAAAGTCAAAGGTGAAAATGAATACATGGATTTGATATGGATCTGTGGTTCTTAATTTTGTTTTATTGTATTTAAGAGAATTTACTGCTGGTTACTGATATTTCTGAGTTATAAAATACTAACATTTTAGCACTTTGGAGATAATCCAGTTCAGCTCATTCTCTTTACAAATGAAGGAAATACAGCCCCAGGGAGGTTCAATGAGTTGCCCATGGTCTCACAGCTAGTTAATAGCAGAAATTGAGCTCAGCAGCATGGTGCAGTAGTAAGAACACTAAACAAAGGACTTTATTATGTGGATTCTAGTCTTCACTTGGCCACTGTTGAGATCTATGACCATAAAGAGGACATTTGATCTCTCTGGAACATAATTTCTTTAATCTATACAATGAAGGGATTGGGCTAGTGTATCTCAAAGGCCTTACAGCTCTAAAATCCTGCAATGATGGTTCCCTCAACAGTTCCACAGCAGTACTATTTCCCATAATTGGTGTTACTAGCTGTTGAGCTTCTTCCCAGATTAGAGAGGAAGGTATTTTGGAAAGATCATTAGCATCAAAGGCAAAGGACCTGATATCAAGTACAATGAACACATACTATACTTGGAATCCAAATCCATGTTTGAATTCTAGCATCTCCCCTTACTAACTGTGTGACCTTGGGCAAGTTACCTATTTCTAAATATCGTTTTCCTCATTTGTTAAAATATTGACCTAGACCACTAGCATAACTCCTTCCAACTCTAAATCTGTGATCTAGTTGTGACATGTGGTACTGGCTGATACAGAGCAGGCATTATGGTATATGTCCCTAAGTGACACTTGGTGAATTACACCAATGTAAGTAGTCCATATAGCCACATATTATGCCTTATGTAAGCCTATAAAAGAGGTTCTGAACTTTTTTTGTAACACAGTCTCTTTGATGGTCAAATGAAGCTTATGGACCCTTCTCAGAATAATGTTTTGTTGCCTACATTAATAACTGATGGGAAACTAGAAGTTTTAGTTAGAAGTTGGTAAAAAATAAAGCTTTTTTTCCTATTCAAGATAACAGACTCTTTAAATCTATCCTCATATACCTTTAATCAGGGGTGTGCTAGTAAATGTTTAGCAACCAACTCTGCAGAGAAAATAATGTACTCACAACACACTTTGAAGTTTAATCTACATTATTATTTTCTCCATCACTGTTTCAAGTCCAAACAATCAATAAAACAATAAATATTTGTTTTGTGTGCCAATCTGTGAGGTATAAATCATCACAAAGAACATTTAACAATCAGCTCTCCTGAATGGCGCAAGCTCATCAAGGCCTTTATGAATCTTTTCTATAAAAAATAGGCTATCATTTGCTATTAAGCAAAGGATTGTAATTTATAATTTTCCCCAACAGGTGTTGAGCTACTTTAGCCAGTAGACCAATAGTCCCTTAGTACAAAAGATACCCTCTATATGCACGTGTAAGCAGCTTAACCTACCAAGTCACTGGCAGCTTCAAAGAGATGAACAAAGAAAGTATTCACTGACTGGATTCTAACTGAAATATATCTTAGGATTTTTAAAGGATTATAATTTCTATCTTTTGACCCCACTCATATTGTTTTGGAAAATGTTTTGCTCCTTCAATATTCTAAATAAATAATACACAGAAAATCGACATTTATTTTGAATCAGACCTGGCTGGGGTTTCATTAATGAATAAAACTTCTGGTGAGGAAACTACCTACACCAACATAGAATAGTGCCTACTCTACAATGTATTGCTTTAGAGAGTTCCTTGGGGTAGTGAAAAATGATTTCCTCAAGGTAACAAAACCAGTATATGTCTGAGGCAAGATGTAAGATGAGGTCTTTCTGATTTAGGGACAACTCTCTACCCCCTCTAATATGCTACATTTTTAATTTACATTGCAATGTAATTGTCCAGTAAAATCCACTCATATTGAATCTAACTATTTCCAAACTTCTTACTCCTTCTTTGGAGTACTGGAGGATAATTTTATACCACCTATTACCACAAGTAATGGAAATGATTTAAAAATTTTACATGTATGAGATCCCCCTGTAATGAGATTCCCTGGAGAACAGGGAAAACATAGGCAGGATTGTCAGGGGATTGGAACAGCCTTATTGTCTGTTACTGAGGTTTTTGGAAACCCATCCCCAAATTAGTTTTATGCATATTGGTTTCCAAATGGCTCGTCCAGGTCTTGGTTTAATACAACTCTTCTGTTCCTTGCTCCTTGTTCTCAGAAAGATCCCATTGGCTACACAAAAATTTGGGAGCTCCATCCTTACTGAAAAGTGTTTCCCTGCCCCACTCCTCAACAGATGCTAGGAAGTTTTTCTCAGGTTATGGAGGGGCAATCTTCAAAGATTGATCCCTAGCATCAATTGTGGTACAGCATATGGGACTTAATAGCTCACTCAGGAGCAACCAAGTACATTCATACTCTGGAATAAAGAAGAAGAAAATTCACTCAAATCTCAAGGGCAAAATGGAGAAGGGAGAAAATAATTCTGTAACACTTCTTCAATCCTCTGTGGTCATATAACTTGCTGTCTACAATGACTACTCATCAGCTTCTAGAGAATGGACAATAG
Organism: Dromiciops gliroides; assembly: GCF_019393635.1. NCBI lineage: Eukaryota > Metazoa > Chordata > Mammalia > Microbiotheria > Microbiotheriidae > Dromiciops > Dromiciops gliroides. Next base: position 252,508,088 of record NC_057862.1, read on the forward strand.
TGATAGCAAGAAACTAAGTACCTCATTGAGAGAGACAGGGTCACCCTCAATGACTATGTCAGTACTAAATCTCTTTAAAGTCATCATAAATTTCCTCCAGTCCCAGGGAGGGAATAAAAATAATTCAAAGAGATGAGACATCAGTGTGTAGTCACTAGTAATTCTGTAAATCCGAACTTTTCTAACTAATTTCCACTGAAATCTTGGATAAGTCATTCAACCTCTCTAGGCTTCATTTTCCTCTTATGGAGCACAAAGAGTCAGACTAGACCAGCTAGCCTAAATCTTTGGATATTTTGAATACCCTGGAAACTTCTGTCCTAAATTAGTAACAATCTTCTTATTCCTTGAAATGTCTCCCAGATTGTTATTCTATGCTCTGGGCTTTTTAGTGTTCTTTGTGGAGCAATATGAATAAAATTAGTAAGCCTCCTCTTCAGTAGAATATATCTTCAGATACAATGTAATAAGTGTCCTTACCTGAGAAAAGATGGATACAGAATTCGCTTCCATTCTACTCATGTTTCTTCCATATTTTATTAAAGAAAAAAAAATCCAATAGACTTCACTATATGCAAAATAGAATAGCCTATGATTCTTCTACAGTAAACCTGAAGGGTTGGTGAGGCCTCCTCTACTATCAAGTACTTACAAGTTTTAGGAAGGGGCATTTACTAAGCAGGTATAGCAAAGACAGTTACATGAATAATCTCTCTGAGTATAGTGAATACTCCCTCCTTGAATACAAAATATCCCTGGGGAGAATGGACTCAAGTTTAGAAAGCCTTTGTGGCAAAGGAGTAACTCAAAGTTCTTGTTTCCTGAAAATACTTTTTTTTACTTCATGGAAAATCCACAAAGTTCCTCTTTGCTGTCTGTAGCTCTCTGGGGACCTAAGAGGGTCAGTGCCCTTTAGGTTCCTTTCATTGGCTTGTCTATTTTGTCCCTGGATCCCAAAAACATTGCTACCAATGGCAGGGGAAAGTCCACAACTTGCAGCCTTTTGAAATTTATAAGATAATCCTCTGGTCAAGGGGAGAGAGGAGAGATACTCTTTCCTTTCCCCCTCCCATGTTAATTGCCTCTTATGGACTTAGGTGGAACTGTTCTATAATTAGTCTGGCCTGATATGGGAATATCAGATTCCAAACTGACTTACTATATTATCCAAGCTTCACAGGTTCTCTTCAACCCACATTTCCTCTATGGTGCCATTTGTTTTCATTCAATTACCCCAGGACTTCACTTGGCCTGAAAGATTAAGGTTTTGTTCATAGTATTTTACATCCTTGATTAGGTGTCACATCATTGTTTACATCATTGAGGTGTCACACTTAGTTCACACTTTTCATTGAGGGTTTCTATAGCTCAGTCAAAGATAATGTAAAGCATATCATTAATTATATCAATTAGAGTTATGGTAAAGGGATCAAGTATGTAATATCTTGTTAATTATGATAATTTTGGATATAAATCATGGAAAACCCCTCTTACATTTATGTCCTAATTATAATACAGGTTTGAGAAGAAAAGAAAAACTGAAAAAAAGAAAAGCATGATATCATGGAGTTTATAGGATAGAATGCACCTCCTATTGGGGCGGGGCAGGGAAGACCATTTGCTTTCCATTCTCCTTTCTAATCCTTTTATCATTTGTTTGCTTTTCAACATTCAACATTTTGAGTTCTAATGCAACACTGATAAGAAATTTTAATGAGTTGCTATTTTCTATGCTGGAATTCTATTTAATTCTCAATCTTCTTATAATAGAAAATAAAATTTCAACAGGCTGTGTTTTACCTTTCTGTTTATATAATCTCATAGTAACATAGGTCCTTTTCTAATTGATTTCTTTTGCCATCAGGGAACAAAACTTGCAAAAATAAGAGGGTTGGAGAAGTCCTCTGGGAATACTATGATATAATGTGTTACATGTCAGGGCACAACTGAGAGAAAAGAAAAGGAAAACATAGAACATGGTAATTTCTTAGTTTTCTATGGGTCTTAAGATTGAACAGACATAAAGAAACCTTCCTGACATCTACAATCAGAGAAATACTTCAATTCCTATTAAAAAGTGAAATCATAGCCTTCTTCTACCTCTTTTAGAGGTCAAGGATGAGAAATCTATGGAATGGTGCCAAGTAAACCACAATGGGAACTAATTACTTGTTTTCTAGCACTTCTCCTAGCTGTATCCCTATCGTTTCCTTTTCTCTTCTCTATTTTATACTCATTTTCATCCTTCTGTTATTTTTTTCCACTTCTCCCTCTTTTTCCTCTAGTCTGTCTTAATTCAAACTTGCCAGAGATACTCAGCATTGCTTTGCACTACCAAAGACACAGAAATAAATAGTCATAATATCTCTGCTCCAGGGAATATTTAACTTGACTTAAGTAGAATTCACTCTCCTAGAGGGAAGAGGATTATTTAGAAAATGGACCTGTGATTTCACCAATCTCAAGAACTTCCAGGCATAGAAATTCCATCTACCAGATCAGGTTGACAACTTCATAGTCTTAAAGAACTACTCAAAGCACTGAGAGATTATATGATTTGCACTTGGTCACACATCCACTATGTGTCAAAAGTAGGTTTTGAAACCAGGACTTCCTCACTTTGAGACCAACTCTAGCCTCCACGCTACATTACCTGTTGTTTTTTAAATTATATGTACATGATAAAATACTTGTTGAATTGAATTCAATTGAATGAAAACTCAAAGTTGGTGTGCCAAAACAGAAGCAAACAGGGGCAGCTAGGTGGTGCAGTAGATAAAGCTCCGGCCCTGGATTCAGGAGTACCTGAGTTCAAATCCAGCCTCAGACACTTGACACTTACTAGCTGTGTGACCCTGGGCAAGTCACTTAACCCCCATTGCCCTGCCAAAAACAAACAAAAAAACAGAAGCACACTTTTTTAAAAAGTGCAAACTATGGATAATATCCATAATAATTAAAATTAACATAAATTATGTGTTAATAATTAATTAACATTTAATTTAAAATTAACATAATAAATAAAAGTAACATGTTAATGTTTACAAACGTTTTTGGAATGTAGCACAGTATGATTATTTCCATTTTATAGACAAGGAAATTGAGGTATAGATAAGCTATAGATAGACAGAGAAGTCATTAAATGGTTATCATATACTGGGCAGTGGGCTAAGGACATGAAAAACAAATAAAAATTAAAAAGACAATATTTAACCTGCCAGAGCTTTTATTGTAAAGGGGGAAGATAATACTTAAAAGGGAGTTACAAGGCAGAAGGTGATAGCCACATGTGTGCAAAGTAATACTCTAGAGAATCAGGTGCAGAGTCTGGAATAAAGTAAGCATAACTGGCCTGACCACTTCCTCAAATAGAAGTTGTAGGCAGGAACTTAGGGACAGAAGCATCTCCAGGGTTGAGAAGAAAAAGAAAATGAGTTACTAATGATCACAAAGCTGGCAAATTCTAAAGTTAGAATTTAGATCTTCATCTCTTTCATTTTTCCCACTATAGCTTAATGTTTTAGGTTTTTCCTTTGTTTAGATTGCTGGGTAAACAATTAGTTTAGGGTAATCATGATAATAATTCTTTCTCACTTAACTCTAAAATTCATCTAGATCACATCAAAGTTATTTTCCTTTAAAAAAAATCCAGGGGCAGGTAGGTAGCTCAGTGGATAAAGCACTGGCCTTGGATTCAGGAGGACCTGAGTTCAAATCCAGCCTCAGACACTTGACACTTAACTAGCTGTGTGACAAAGCTGAAAGACTAGCAAGTCACTTAACCCTCATTGCCCTGCAAAAAAAAAATCCAGAAACAGGAAAAGAAAAGGTCTCAATGTTCCAGAAAAAAGAAAATGGATTGGATTCAGAAACAGTGAATACGTGTTAACAAAAAACAGAGAATACAATTTACAAATGCCAGCCATCTGCAAAGTATTAAACTTGGATGGTAAGCAACAAATGTTGTAGGATACATGATTTAAATGATCTTGTCAAACATTTATCTTAGTAGCAACTAGTACTGTTTTATCCTGGTAGGAGTTTAAATAGAGATCAATGAAGAGAGCTCAGAACAAAATAGTAGGTTTCAATGAAACCCTTACTCATATTTCAATACAATCTGCAGTAGATTAACTTGCTTATGATTTCCAAGAATGAGTTTCCACTCCCAAACACATTTAAAATACTACATGAATGTAAATATAGAAGCAATATGTAGATATGCCAGGTTTTCTCAAAGTAACATGGTATGGATTCCAATTTATGTGCTATTCCATTCTTTACATTAAAGACAACAGTTGAAGTACCATGGCAGTATGGAGAGAGTTGTGAAGAGAATTAGGTTTGAATCTCATCTGTGCCATCATTTGGCTGTGTGATTCTGTATGAATCATTTCAATATTATGGAAATCTGTAAAATGAAGTGATGTTGACTTTGTCTGTAAGGTAATTTTCAGTTCTAAAATTCTATGATTCTATTCACCTGATGGACAAATAAAATTCAATCTAAATAGCATACAGTTGGTTCTCTCACCTTTGCATTTTAGTTCTATTGAGGGAATAAATAAGTTAGAATCATTATACATCAACACTTCACCAAAACTTTTATATTTAGAAATCTAGCTAAAATTTGGAGAACATTCAATTCAATTTAGTAAGAACTGCCAAATATGTATTAGGCATTGTGCTAGGCATTGGGAATATGAAGACAGAAGTTAAAAATAATCCCTGCCCTTGAAAAGCCCTTGCTAAAGACAAAATGATTTACATTGTTTGCAACTGATAAATATCGTTTACAACTGACATCTTGGGTACTAAGTCATTCCTTATCTTTAGCATAATTTAGTGGTGAGAGAGATGAGATGTCTTATATTCTGGAGTAGCTTGAATAAAGGTGATAAGACAAAAAACATAAATACTATATCTAAAGAAACATTTGGTATTGTTTTAGAATTTACTTTAGCTTTGCAATGCCCCCCTTTGTTGATAGTGAAAATTGCTCTTATCCTCAGCAAATAGTAGTTGCCAAAAAGAATCCAGCAAATGATGGTGGAAAAAGAAAATAATGGCTCAGCCTCACTCGTTTTGAAGATACAGACAGTCAGTGTAAAGATGCTACCTACACCTACATGGTAGGGAGCAATGAAGCCTTCATTCTAGGTAATCTGGACATGGACTAAAGGCCCTTTAAGGGCACTTCCATGCTACCCAAACTGAGCATGTTAAGAATAGCCCAGGTTACATATGTAAAAGTGCAGGTTGGAGTTAGGGTTGCAACAACCATCAGAATACACCTGCTTTTTAGTAGTGTGGGACAATTATGGATTTGAGTCAGATTAAACTCTGAGCATGGGGTATGAAAGATACCTAGCCCCCGCCCAGAATAGCTAGTCTCTCGCTTTGCCTAAAAGTTAATTGCTTGTCAAATTCTCATTGTCTCCTTTAAGTTTTATTGTTGAGATAATGGACTTGGGACAGTTCTGTAAACTTTGGGGATGGGGTCTGGGAGATATCCAGTACCCCAGTAAGTTTTATTACTTGTCACAGTTCTACCAATTAGCACTATTTACTTTACTTCTGCTTAGTTCCCACATGCCAGCTACACCTTGGTTTATGGCCTATAATAAAAATCGTGTCTCCAAATAGTCGGCTTACTCCTCTCACATGTCAAAACCCCAGTCCCTGTCATGATTAATTGCAATCAGATAAAGGAGTGATTTCTGCCTCCCTCTTTCTTTGACATTCCTCAGACTTGTACCCCTTCCCCTTCTCCCCTTTGTTCTCAGACATGTCTCCATACATGGATCACGAGCTAGGTACACATCTTGGGTGAGACAGGATTGGATGTTAGATTGTGAGCTCATCCACCCAAGTGTTTGTGGGGACAGTCCATTTCAAGATTACTATAAAAACCTAGAGGACTGGGCCTATCTTTGCAAGACTTCAGTGTGTAATTGGGTTTTGCCCGTCCTCATGGGGATGTAATAAATCTGTCTCTGTTTGACTTGGTGGTCTCCTTGAGTTATTTGGGTAAACTGAGGCAGTTTGTCCCAAACAGAAGTCTATAAGAGTCTTTATAGTAAGCCACCTTGATGCTATAACAGCCACATCCATGAATCCAATGACCAGCAAGAAGTTGTTGTAAGATGACCAATAATTGCCATGTTTTAGAAATAGAAAGTATAGTGGGAATGAAGCAAAATTGTAAAAATTCATTTTTTCTGTCATTCTCTTTATATGGAGAACTTCAAATATTCATAAATGCATGCTTTTTTGGCAGTAGTCCAGGGATGCTAGTGTAAACCTAATTTAAACACCTATTCAATTCAGAAATAGAGTATAAATTTTCTGTTGTAAAGAATTAATTGTTATTTGAGGTTTTTATGCCTCCACAAGCACTGGCCTGGGGCTCCTCAAACTGCACAGTGCTTCACCCACTGGTTGTAGCCATTGCCAGGGCTCTGGCACCTCACGTCATCAACAGTCGATGAGGCCTATTTTGCCAGGCCCATGTAGGCGTTGGTGAGTGGTGATGACGTGAGGTGCCAGAGCCCTGGCAATGGCTACAACCAGTGGGTGGAGCAGCGGTTTGCAGAGCCCCAGGCCAGTGCTTGTGGAGGCATAAAAACCTCAAGTAACAATTAATTCTATACACTGTGGAATTCATGATGATACAGTCATTGCTTTGTAGAGTTGGAAATGGATCACAAAGGCCATCTAATCCCAGAATCCCCCTTACAACATGCCATAAAAGTGGTCTCTACTTAAAGATTTCCAGTACCAAAAGGCTATCTAGCTTTTGGTTGAAATAATCCATTTATAGAAAGTACATAAAATATGCTATTCCATTTTGGACAGTTCTAATTATGAGAATTCTTTATTTTGATCCGAAATCCATTTCCCTATAACCATTATCTAATGCATTAGCCCTAATTTTTTTTTTCTCTGTAGCAAAATAAAATTAATTTGGTACCATTTTCATATGATAGACCTTCAAAAAGCTCAAGTTTTCAGCCATGTTTTCCTAGGTTATAAATGCCAGGTCTTTCCATGAATTTCTCATACAATCAAGTTTCCTGACTCTTCATTAACTTAACTACCTTTCTTTAGATAGGGTCTCATTCTTGTGTTCCTCTTCAAGAGGGAAACTCCTATAAGGTAGTTGAGTGAGAGATTGGGTCTAATCTCAGTTGTCCTCCAACATCTTAATAACTTGTTCCTATATCAGTGTGCAGAAGAAAATCTTCCCATCTTTCTCTGAATTCATCATATTCATCATTTCTTTATGTACATAGTCATTCTATTATATTCAGGCATTATATTCTATTAAATATATACCATTATCCAACTGGGGGACTCTATTTACAATTCTTTAGTATAAAAAAAGAACTGATATGCTTTCTTTCAAAAGTGATTTCTTCCCCTATCTTTTTCCTCTTTGATACAAAAGATGAATAGTGGGTCAAAGGATATGAACATTTTAGTCACTTTTTAAAAGCATAATTTCAGATTGTTTTGCAGAATGGTTGGACCAATTCCATCAGCAATAAACATTACACATGCCTTTACATATCCCTATTACCACTGACAACTTTTTAAATTTTTTTGCCATCTTTGCCAATTGGTTGGGTATAGAAATGCAAATTATTAATACTTATCCCCTCCCTAAATGCTGCACATCAGTAATAATGAGAGAGAAATGAATTAAAACATATTATGTAATATACTGATAAATTTACATACCTATCAAATTACCAAAGAAAAGATAACAAAGGATAGAAATACTCAACACTGAAGGGATTATTGAATGATAGTCACATTAATTATGTTGGTAAAGCTCTAGATTTCTCTAAATATTTTGGAAAACAATTTGGAATTATTTGAGAAAAGCTGTCAAACTCTTCATGCTCTTTGATCTTATTTCCCCAATGCAAGAATTGCTTTAAGCAGATAATGACAAAAAATCTCATATACAAAAATATTTATTCCAACATTTCATGTGGTTGCAAAAAAATGGAAACAAAATATCTTCCTATTGATAGGGCAATTACTGAACAAACTGTGCTATGCTGTATGAAAGTAAAGGAATATTTATTATCATAAAGAATTACAAATGAGTGTTTCAAGGAATAATCAGCAGACATATGAAATAATTTAGGGGAAGAAAAGTGATTCAGAATTATATGCACAATTTCACAATGGCTAAAATAACAGAAATGAATACAACACCAAAAGACAACAGAATTAATATCATTTATTTAACAATCACTTACTAGTCACTTACTATGGCACACACAGGTGCCTGGAGTCAGGAAGATTTGTCTTAAAATCTGGCCTCAGACACTGACTAGCTGTGCAAGCCTCAGTTCCTCATTTGTAAAGTGGTGACACACTGATGAAGGAAATGGCAAACCACTCTTGTATCTTTGCCAAGAAAACCCCACAAAACCCATGAGGCCACAGAGTCAGACATGACTGAACAACTGAACAACAACCACAACATGTACCAGGCATTGTGCTAAGTGCTAAGGGTGATAAGAAAGAGGGAGAATTGTCTCTGTTTTTAAGGTGCTCACATTCTAATATGGAAGGCAATATCTAAATAACTATAAACATATAAGATAAAGACAGCACAAATGGAAGGTAATATCAGATCAACTACCAGACCAATATGGATTTCAGATCTGATGTTAAAATATATTTCCTGATTCTCTGTTAAGAAATTAAAAATTTTGGGTGGCTAGGTGGTGCAGTGGATAAAGCACCAGCCCTGGATTCAGGAGTATCTGAGTTCAAATCCACCCTCAGACTCTTGACACTTACTGTGTGACCCTGGGCAAGTCACTTAACTCCCAATGCCCCCCACAAAAAAAATGACAGATTTTAAAGGATGTTTTGCTAGTCAAATTCACTATATAAAAGTCTGCTTAACTCATTCTTTGTTGTTGGTTTTGTTTTATATTTTTAAGCAAAGTACTGAAGGAAGAGGTTGGGGAAGTGAATGTGTGTCCAATTCAGTACTTTAATAAATAAAATTAGAAAACTCAGAAATAAAATTAATAAAGGGGGAGCATGATAGATTGAGAAGACACCAGGTCTTGGGTCAGAAGATTTCAGTGTGAATCCAGGCTCTTCTACCTACTGCTGGTTTAAATTTGATGTGTTACACATCAGTTTCCTCATTTATAAAATAAGGGGTTCAAACTAGTCCAAACACTAAGGTCTTTTCCATCTCTAAATTGTATGATCCTGCAAGGTATCATCTGATGAACTCATAATATTGTTGGGCTATTGCCATCTTTGATATGAATAGAGATGTAGAGAGAGAGATATCTATTAATAGAATAAGATGGTATTAGCATTTTAGCATTATCTAGGAAGGTTTATATGTATGACTGAATTTATCGTAAATACCTTAAAAAGCTCTCAGAATTAATTTTATTTCTGTATTACCACTGTGTGTATACACAGCTATATATTCATTTTGTATATAAGTAGATCTATATTTAGCAAAGCATTTTGCCCGTGGAGTTATTTTTGGAGGCAGGGGACACAACTGTTTATCACCATAGGAACCTGCTACAGGATTTAAATATAGAATCAAGGCTGTATTTTCATGTATTATTATTTTTTTCTTTGTGTTTGGCTTTGAGGGAGAAATAGTAATATTTAAACCTGCTGGGCCAAATGCCAAACACAAAAGATGAGTGGCTTAAAAGAATATACAGCAGATGTTGAGTATAACCATTATACTATCCTTTCTCTGAATTAAAAAAGTAGACTGCTACATTGTGTATTTGGCTGTGAAAAATAACACCACCTCTCATATATTAGAAGAATCTACATCAGTATTTTGCTTAAAGTTCTGGATATATTTCTACTTTAAAACATAACTATTTTCAGCCCTCCACTTTCTCTCACTCATCAAGACCAAAACCTATCCTATGACATAAGGTCAGTATAATATATCTTGAATAATCTAGGTACAATTCCTGATGATAGTAGCAAATATTTCCAGAAGAAAAGAAATTACTTCAAATAGAGTTCTATAGAATGGCCAATCTAGAAAACTGCTTGGGCTTTGAGTCAGGAAAACTAAAGTTCGAATCCTGATACTTATGAGCTACATTGTCCTGGTCAGATTCGTCCAGCATACTGCCCAGGACTTATCTATTGTCATGAGTAAGTTCTTATAATTTTTGGATAAAGAAGTTCCCTTTCATTGACAAAACTGTAATTTTATATTCTTTTATAAGTCTCCTGAAGTATATTGTTCAAATAACAACATTCATTAAATAAGAGATGGGGACCTTTCTGGAAAGCAATTTGCAGTTATGCAAATAAAGATGCTACAATGCCCATGACCCCTAACCTAGAGATTCCTCTGCTAGGCATTTACCCTCAGAAGTCAATGAAAAAAAATTTGCAAAAATATTTATAGCAATAGCTTTTTTCATTTTTTTCATTTCTTTTGTGATAGCAAAGAACTTAACACCGGTTACTTTAAAGTAAACAGTTGCATGATGATCGAACAAATTATGACACATCAATGTAATGAAATATTACTGTGCTATAAGAAAAGACAGATGTGATAAGTATGGGGAAGTATGGAAAGACTTACATGAACTAATGGAAAGTAAAGTAAGCAGAGCCAACAAAATAACACACACTGACTATGAAAATGGAAAAGAACAACAGTCAGAAAAGAAAAATGAATGTTACAAAATTATAAAGAACAGGTATGATGCCAAAGAAGATATATGAGAAGACATGTTCTCCCACTCCTTTGCTGAAGTGGAGGATCCTCACATGTAGAACAATGCACAAAGCATAAGATTTTTTTGATATATTGATTGGTTTTGCTGATTTTTCCCTATTCTTCCTCTTTTTCTTTAAAAAAAAAACATTTGTTATAAAGATAGCTCTCTACAAGAGGGAAGGAGAAGTAGGGGAAATTTAGATGGTTTTAAAAGATAATATCAAAGCAAGAAATAAGAAGGGGAGTACTCTATTCCACTGGTAACTTCTCATGGCTTTTGTAAAGTAACATAAAAGATGGTGGGAAACAAATGAAGAAATATTCTAAAACTTCTAAAATGATCTAGAAAAAACAAACATAAACAGTATGATATAAAGTGTGTGTCTTATGGCAAACATGATAAAAGACAAGCTCATTTTCCACAAGGTCCCTAAAGCACAGCCTTGTCTGGTGTGAACCCCACTAGACAGTGGTTTAGTCAAATTTCTACTCCCTCTGGCACCAAACAAAATAGTACAGCATCAGAGTAAGTGTTCCAAATTTAAGTAGATTGGCTTCTTTGGGTGCTGAAGACAAGTACTAGTCTAGGTTGGGCTGAGTAGCCACAGCAGTTTGTGATGGAGTTGGAAAGGATAAAGGAGTATTTCAGGGAAGACTTGAATGATACAGTTTCTGTTAAGAGAACTACCATGAGCAGACAAACAAATGAAGACTAAATTAAATCACAGTGATTAATATGCTTCTGGAATAAAACTACATTTGAAAATCTATAAAACTAAATATGTGGAAACTGTGGAAGGAAATCTCAGTAATTAAGGCAAAGATTTTTCTCTAATTAGCTGCAATGCATCATTAAATCCTATTATAATTGTGACTGAAGAATATAGCTTCTTTAATCTGCCTACTGAGGAGATGAATGAGAATAAAAACAGAATTGTCTAAAGCATTCATCTTTACACATTCCAATCCATTTTTAGCATATAATCTTAGGTGTATGCCTCTAACAAACTATTTATCTATATCTTTGGAAACTAGCTCATCAACAAAAATTAGATAATAAATACTTAAAGTTTTAAAGAATTTGATATATTGAGGCACAAAAAGCCTAATTAAAGGATGCTTGCCATAAACAAGATTATACAAAACCTATGCTTAATAGTGATGATGCAGGATAAACTATTTCTAGGATAGTATTTAATTAATTTGATAGCTATCTTTTTAACATGGTGATTGTAGCTACCTATTTGAAGTGATTATCATCAACAACCTTTTATTTTCTTCTTCAAATGGTCCCATTTTGACAGGCTTCAATCATTTCAAAGTCCATTACAAAATAGCTTACTTAAATAGTATCTAATTTAAATAAGAAAAGGAAATTCTGTAATTCACTATTAAATAAAAGGATTCAATGTGTTATTCATAGTTTAACCTAATTAGAATAAAGACAGCCATAGAAAGAATAACACTTTCTTATCAAAAAGGAGGAAACTGGAAAGATGTTCTCCTATTACATATTAAAATTTTATAGAATTTTTTAAAAGATGGCATTTTATAGAGCAATTGTAAAGATTGGAATCACATGCCACTGGACCCACAGGATATAATAGATATTGTTTTTATGAACAGATACAAGAGACTACGGAAAAGCTAAAATTCAAAACTGGAATCAAAAGATCTTTTACAGACAACATCTGCACATACCCATCCAACTAATAAGAAAACAGTAAACAACTGGCTAAGTCAAATATATTTGTTTATGGAAATGAAGAGGTTAGTGATAGTGAGAGATCTGGATACTAATAAAAGAAACTACAAAAACTTCATTCTTAAGGACACTTGTAAGAGAAAAGATCAATAATCAATGATGAGTGCTTTGCTCTGTATTGCCTTATTAATCTTTTTTCATCTATAATCATTAAGATAAGAAGCAATTGTGTAATTTATAGTAAGGACATAGTCCTGCATAAGAATCCTGCATAACTGATATGCTGTAGTCCCAGTTAAATACCTGTGTTAACCTTAGGAATATCTTACAATCATTAGAGTTTGCATTAATCATGTAACCATAGTGATTATCTTTATATTAAAATATAATGAGCTCTCCAGAGCATATGATGTAAGAGTTCCCTGTATGAGCCAAAAGCCTGCTTCATTGAAAGGGAACTGGCCATTTACATCATGACTAGCCAGTTTAAACCATACATGAATCAAAAGAACTATAAATAACTGTGAATCTTTTATCCCTGGGTATCAGACCTTACCGGACAGACTGTAGACCACACTTTTGTTTCTCTTAATAAAGGCTGGTTTCTTTGCCCAGAAATATCTCCCAGTTCCTTTCTTATACCCTGAACTTACAGATCAGTGCAGTTTTTGTAAAGAAAGAATAGAAGCTGTAATATATCACTGTGCATTACAAATATTTAACATTTAATAACAGCAAGATACAATAAGGTAGTTGAAATTATATCTCAGAAACTCATTGATTTTTCATAAAATAAGAGATACTAAATCTTCCTACCATAAATACAAACTACAAAATGTCATTAAGAATTCAACAAGTATGAGGCATCTAGGTGGCACAGTGGATAGAGCATCGGCCCTGGAGTCAGGAGTACCTGAGTTCAAATCTGGCCTCAGACACTTAACACTTACTAGCTGTGTGACCCTGGGCAAGTCACTTAACCCCAATTGCCTCACTAAAAAAAAAAAAAAAAAGAATTCAACAAGTGAACTGTACTAGAATCTGATTATTATTACAAATAAAACAATAACCCACAATTGCCTGGACATAGCTTCACTGTTGTCAATCAGAGGCATACATAGGCACAGGATGTTCCATTTGCATGAAATGGTACAAGACTGAAAGGCCATTTCTATTCTGTCTACATTCCAAGAGTAGTATCAACCATACAGAATCAGAGCATATACCAGATTGACATGTCATAACGCTTTGGGAAGTATTAACTGCTTCTCTGTATCTATGCAGGATTTTTGTTAGCTATTTTATCAGCTATTATATTTATTCAAATGCCTGAATTCTCATTGACTAAATGAATGTCAGACTGTCAAGCATGGTGTGAGGGCCAAAATTTGATATACGGAGCATTATTTGGGTGACTCGCCTTAACATTGGGGTCCCAGAATTATGAGGTATAACGATTGGAATGACACCACCTGCTGGAGACTTACTGTAGAAGAGTTCCACCCATGAAGCGAAGGTCTTTGAGGGCAAGACCAGGAGTCTTTTCTTTGGAAAAGGAAGTGACACAGGCTAGTGGGAGGAGGAAGGAAGAGACTGGCGCTCGGTCTCACGCTCTTTCCTCTGGACTCTGGTGGAGAAGGGAGCTAGAAATGTGCTCTCCCTTTAATAGATAGGAATCTAGGCCTTTCTCTCTCTCTTTATCAAATTCTTATTCTCCTTAATAAAAGCTTAAAAGTCTAACTCTTGCTGAAGCTTATAATTTATTGGCGACCACTCATTAGATATTTTAGACAGACTAGCTAGAATTTTAGCCCTTAACAGAGGGACCCTTTTAGGTTTAGCCTCCTCTCTGAACTGCCCTTTTTAGGTATTTCTCCCAGGCCAATAAGAAAGGAGCCTCTAAACTTTAGTTCACAAAAGGATCAGATTTTATTACTTGGGAATTAATTAAACAACAAAGGTGAAACTAATAAAAATCAAAGATAAGGAAATAGAAAAATAGAAATACAGACAAAATGCTCTTAACTCTAAACTTAGCCTATTAGGGTTTTCCATAATTAAACTCACCAAACACCTGAACAGCCCACCAGTCTAAGGTTGCTCACACACCACCCAGATCCCAGTCACCACGCCGAGAGCATGAACTGCTAGCGCAAGGACCCAGAAGGAAAAAGGCAGAGTTCTGGAAAATGCCTAGTGTTCTGGAAGCAGCTTGCCTCCCTTCAGCGAGTGTTCAATCTCTCATCCCCCAAAAGTGGAGGTCCTTCAAAAGCTGCCTTTCTGAGCTCAGTAGCATACATAACCTTGGGGTGGGCCAGGTGTGCCCCCCCCCAAATGAGTTAGCTAAAAACGGGAATATTAATCTTTATCACAAATAATTTTTACCACAATGGCAAGAGAACCCTTTATATTCCATGATTTCAAAGGGCATGGTGCACTAAGCATTCTGAAAGAAATGAGAGACAATCCTTCCAACCCGTTCTTCCTCTCCAATGTCTTTACCCATTTTGTTTTGACTTCTTCATCTAAAAGGAATAATAATTCTTTCCTGTATATGATTCTCTCCTCCTCATTCATCATTTTAATTCCATTGGCATGGGTGTTCATGTCTAATGGGTTCCAATGAAATCAGCATCATTAAATAATGCAAAATCTAGCCCAGTGAAATTCTAGAGAAAGCAATTCTGCTCCCTTTTCTGATACATTTTCCTCATGTAAGCACCTTCTTCCTTCAAACAGAATACTCCTGCTATGCTTCTTACATACTGTTCAATACCATTAGCAGATTTCCTTCTCATGTTACATTTTTCTTCTAAAAACTCCTTATCTAATTCCTCTAACCAAATCATTTCTCCTTTCCCTTTGATAGAAAAACAGTTCTTGAGGAAGAATTGTCATTGAAAGACTGAAAGTCATACCCATTGAAATAAAAGCTGAAGTTCGTTCACCAACAAGTGTGTGCTATAACAGAGGTATACTGGAGACTTGCTGAAGAGATACAATTGTAAGTTCTGTTTGAGAATTTATACTTGGGAAATTGGTAAAAGCTACAAATCAGGGCTTGATTTTTATTAGCCTATACTTAAGAAAATGGTAGGTAAAATGTTAATATTGCAAATTAATCTTTTTTTTTTTTTTTACTGAGGCAATTGGGGTTAAGTGATTTGCCCAGGGTCACATGGCTAGTAAGTGTTAAGTGTCTGAGGCCGGATTTGAACTCAGGTAATCCTGACTCCAGGGCCAGTGCTCTATCCACTGCACCACCTAGCTGCCCCCTGCAAATTAATCTTAATAGTGTGTCATGCATTTTCAGAGAGCCAGTTATTAAACACTTACTAGTCCATCCTGTATGTCTTCCTCTCATTTCAATTTTTGAGTCACTAGTTAATGCATTTTTTTTCAAGATTGGCACACAAAATATGAGTTGCAAAATTCTACATTTCTCCAAAGATGCTTCTTTTGTCATTGAAGTTACTTCATCTCCTACATTTCTTAAATTTCAGATGAGATTTGAGAATTGAGTGTATGTTTAGAGTTGGTTTTGCTTGTTCCTTGTGGAGGAGGATTTTTTATGTTGTTCACAATGGCAATGTTGTCAATTTTATAAAAATGAGATTGAGAGACAGAAACTGGAGGGGATATTTTGTCCTTGCTTTAGCTGGAAAGACAAGGAAGAAAGCACAATTTCCTAGGTGAATGTGAAGTAAGAAAAGGTATTTACTTTATAAACTGAGGAAGAGGAAACAGATCAAAGAAAAATGTATTATTTTAATTTGGGAAAAATTGATGAACAAGAATTGATGATAGGAGAGGAGGCATATTTATATTTAAGACAGTTAACTGTTTCTGTTTTACCTGTGACCAAATAAAATGGGTTGTTTCATGGATAGTGAACTCCTCTTCTCTTGAAAATATTCCAGTAGAGGATGTGTGACTATTTGAGATGGATGCTGAAAGTGGGGCTTGAGATTTGGATAAAAATTAGAGCATGTGACTCTGACCTTTGAACTCTGAGTTGATAAGATATCAGAGTCAAAACAAACAAGAAGTAGAGTTTTTGTTGTTGTTGTTGTTTGTTTTTGTATGTTTTAAGTAGCAGAGTTAATAGCTATCTAAGAGCTTTAGAAAATTACCATGGGCATTTGAGTGGCAGTGAAGATGTTTAAAGCAAGTGCAATTATTAACTAGAGAAAATAGGTTTTCTAGAGTGACAACATGGACTAACCTTAGCTGGAAATAAGTGATTGCCACTCAATACATTGATTAAAATACCATTTATGAAATATAGTCATACTAGTCTATTTTATATACTGGAAAGTTCAGTAATAAATTATGCATGCATTAAATGAGTATAATAACTGGGGAAATAAATGCTTAAGCACTTCATACCTTCTCTGTATCAATGCCTTTTGACATGGACCATGTGGAGACGATATAATCCATAACTCGCTCACTAAGGCCTTTAGGGACTTGGTATAGTTTTAGGAAGTCCCGAACATTGTTCAGCATTTCATGGTAGCGATTGGTGTTGGCATACATTTGCTGGAAAATTGTAGTAACATTTCCAAAAATAGTTGCATATAGGAGAGCTGAAAGAGAATAAAAAATGATAAAAAGTAAACACAAATAATCTAGGGAAATAAAAAAGGAAGCATAAATATAAAGATCATGTTGATGAATATCATAAGCTAGGAACATGTGTATTTCAGTAGAGTATATGACCAAAAAAAGTGAATTTTGACCCAACTTCTTTACTTAGGAATATGAAGCAATTAGTGATAAATAATGTTATTGTATATGGGTCAAAGATATCATAGCCCAGGAACTTGTGAGAACATCTTTCCTTCATTTGGTCTCCTTTGAATAAAATTTCAGTTTAAATTTATATTTTCAATCTCCAGGGACTGATTATTATTTGGGAATTGATTCTTTATGATATTGATTCTTTTCTTACATATCTGATAACTCTCTATATCCTTTGCAGATAAATCTTCTACATCAAGAGCCTAGGTTCTATGTTATTCTCTATATATACTCTCAAATTTGGTGACCTTATCAGCTCTAATGGTCCAATTATCATCTCTGTGCTGAATATTCCAAAGCTACATATACAGCCCTAACCTCTTTCCTAAGATCCACCTATACATCAAAAACTACCTATTACACATCCCCATACAACATATACTGCAAATGCGTCAAACTCAGCATATCTAAAATGGGACTCATTATGTTTCTATCCCCTGCCAAATCCCCACGCTTCTGAACTTCCTTATTAGTTTTAGCACTACCATCCTTCCAGTAAATCAAATTTCTATATTTACTTAATATTTGACTCTTTGCTCTTAATTACCCAACCTAAGTTGGGAATGTTTTTCATGTATTTCCCACCATATCTTTCATATTCATCCCCTTCTCTCCATTCGTACACCACCACAGTTTGTTTCTCACCCGGACTACTATAGTAGCCTCCTAATTAGTCTCTCAGCCTCTAGTGTATCCTCTCCCCAATCCATCCACCCCAGAGCTGCCAGCAATTTTCCTAAAGTATAATTCTAATGGTATTACTAAACTTCTGCTATTCAATAAACTTTAATGCCCCCTACTGCTCATTGGAATAAATATATAGTAAATATCTCTGTTTCTCTTTTGAAACATTTCAGAATGTGATTCCAGCCATTTTTCTGACATTATTATGCATTACTCCCCTTACCATACTTTATGATCCAGCCCAAATTATCTTTTTTCTATTCCTCATACATAACACCCTCTCTATTCTATGCCTTCTTGTACTAGCTGTTCCTTGAATGGACTTCAACTGCACATCTACCCCTTCGAATTCCTCTTTTTCATTTCAAAGCTCTGTTCAAGTAACACCTTCTATAGGAAACCAACCTGATTCCCCAACTGTTCATTCCATTATTCCAAAATTTGCCTTTGTTGTCACTTTATATATATGTGTGTCTGTATGTGTGTGTGTGTGTGTTTGTGTGTGTGTGCATATTGTTCCCAATAGATTGTAAGTTACTTAATGTCTTTGTAGATTTTTAGCCCAAGATTGGTGATAAAATGCTTGCTCATTTATCTTTCCCACATTTCTGAGCTTCCTCATCTTTCACCCCCAATCTTGGCTTAGCATTACTTCTGATAAAATTTTGGTATGGTGCCTTATACATAAAAAAGTGTTACATTTTACTGGAGTGAGTTGAAAGTGGGAAAAGGTATAATGTGAAATTGTCAGCTTTGTTTCTTGTTAATAGCTTTTAAAATGTATCTGGTGAAGAAGAAATAGAAATGAATGGATAGAATAAGATCTGGTATCACTTGTCATCTTATTTTTGTGATACCTTGTGTTTTTACAATGTTTTGAAATGTATGAAGTGCTCAACTCACCCTGATATCTATAGCATAGGGTTGATTGCAAATATCATTTTTGGGGAAGGGGCAGGCAATGAGGGTTTAGCAACCTTACCTTATTCACATATTTCCATGTGATTACATTGTTTGATACTGACTGAAGTACATTAAAGATGCAGAATCTGTATTTTTTTGGTTTAAATATTAAAATATTTAGAAATTCATTTGAGAAATGTTAGCACTATATTTTTCCTATTTAGTTCTAATAAAATGTAATGTCTTACATATTATCTTGTCTTGTGTTAAGAATTCCTAAATCACAGTGATGTAGTAAATTAATATGAAAAGCAGCTTTTTGTTATGAAAAAATAGAAATTTATTGTTTTTCATGGAGAAAAATTGTTAGAAACAAGGGAAAATAAAATGTTTCCCCCCAGAAAGGTATTTTCAGTATGCTTTGTCACTAATGGCTTGATTTTTGTAGCACTTTGTATTCCATTCCTACAATATAGACTAAGAATGAATATTTTTGATGTTATTTAAAAATGGGAGTAGAATTTGCCTTAAAAGATATTTGCAGGGGCAGCTAGATGGCACAGTGGTTAAAGTACCGGCCCTGAATTCAGGAGTACCTGAGTTCAAATCCGGCCTCAGACACTTGACACTAGCTGTGTGACCCTGGGCAAGTCACTTAACCCCCATTGCCTGCAAAAAAACAAATAAAAAAAGAGATATTTGCAGGGCAGTTAGGTGGCACAGTAGATAAAACACTAGCCCTGGATTCAGGAGGACCTGAGTTCAAATCCAGCCTCAAACACTTGACATTTACTAGCTGTGTGACCCTGGGCAAGTCACTTAACCCCAAATGCCTCACCAAAAAGAAATAAACAAAGAGAAAAAGAAAAGTATAAAAGTATAATTAGCCTGAAAAATGTGGTTGTTGACATATTTCTACTGTAATAATTGTGTGTCATAATGTTTGACTAGATGTTTTTTTATAAACTCAGGCACTCTGAATGTTTTGATGTTCTCTAAGATACTTGCTTTATAAATTAAATTGTCATGATGTCTTATCTACACTATCCCTAGATGAAAGAGTTATCTTATGGTAGATTTTTCTGGTTATACTTAAGTACCAAATGACAGAAAAATTCATAATAGAAGACTTAATACATTATAAATGAAGAATATTATATGCAGCAACATATAAGATAAAACAATATTATGGAAAAACTTTTGTATCATCAGTCTTTATCTGAACCTTATGTCATTCCTTAATGTTGTTTTATTGTGTAGGAGCCATACTGAACATATTACAATAATTGGTTTAATGCTTGGGGCGGGGCTTAGAATTTTAAATAAAAAGGAAATGACATTCTACATTGGTGGATTCTTCAAAGAAAAAAATACCATCTGTAGAACCATAAGTACATCTCGTCATCACCAGCATTAAACTATCTTTCAGACCTATTATGGAACTGTCTTGAATAAGGGCATCCAGCAAAAAAACATGCCTGCTACAGAGAGCCTTCTCAACCTTAGAAAAGGAAAAAAATATATAATTGATTTTCCTCTCAGACTATATGTGAACACTGAAAAAGTAGCTTTATTACTTTTTTAAAATTCAGCCTTTCTTTACCCCAAGTCCATTCATTAATCACTGGTAGAAGAGAGTATCATGTTCATCTTTTAGGGGGATAGTGAGTGACATGCAACTTTTAGATCTGATCATAATTAAACAGGCAGTGAATTAATTAAGGAAATATAATTTTCATTTCTATGAAATATTAATATCCACACTTGGTGGATACCAGTTCAGATGAGATTTATTAAATGATTCTGCACATAGAATTCAAATGTCCATTCTGCCATCAGCAGAAATATTGCACACATTACTAAGGTCATTAAAGTGAGCTACAGAAAAATTAATAAATGACTTTTTCCCTTGTAACTTTTCAGGTTATAACATATGATTTTATCATCATTCCACATTTGAACCCTCTGTAATACATGGGACTTCTGACATGAACATAGATGATATCTACACCTAAAAGATCTTCATTTTGTCCACTCTTTCTCAGTATTCTATTAAATTGACTTCCAGATTTGTATGTGTAACCCTGGTTTCTTTCATACATTCCAATTTCTCATTACAAAGTTCATTTTCAATATCTAGAACTGGATGTCCCATAGCATTTCAAATTCAACATGTCCAAAACAGAATTCCTTATCCCTATTCTTCTCTTCCCAGCTTTCCTGTTATTGCTGAGGACACCCCCATCTTCTCACTTACCTTGGCTCACCATTGGTTCATCTTTAAGTCCTCATTCTAACTCATACCACATATATAGTCATTATCCAAGCCTTAATTTTAACTTTATAACATTTTTTGTACACGCTCCCTTTTCTCCATTTACATAGCCTCTACTCACATTTAGGTCCTCATCCCCTAACATCTACACTTAATATAATCTGTTCCCTTCTCTCTTCTTCCTCTTCTGTTTGGCATTTAATGCTCTTTACAACCTTTCTATATTTCCAATCATTTTATAGTTTACTTCCCTTCATGTATTCTATTATCTATACACACTTGCTAACTTACTCTTCCTTGTACATGATATCCCATTTCTCATCTTGCTATCTTTGCACTGAATACTCTCCCTCTTTACCTCCACCTCTTAATTTCCCTTTCTTCCAAATTCAACTTAAATGCCATTTTCTGTAAGAGGATTTTTCTGGCTACCTAAGTTACTACTTTTTTCCTCAAAAATCACCTTCTATATACATTGCATGTAGCGCGCATGCATCTAGTTATTTTCATTTTTGTCTCTCTATTTTGTCTAGTGAATTCCTTGAGGGCAGAGAATGTTTTTCCCTCTCTTTGTAGTCATAGTACTTAACACAGTGTTTGACTTATAGTAAGTAGCTAATAAATACTGGTGCAGCATGAGGATACATTGGCATCTGACATAATTGAACACACCATTTCAGTATTGCATTGCTTTTTATATGCTGACCTTTTTCAAGGTCAAGTGCAAAACTAACATTTAAACAAAGTTTTTCTACAATCTGTCTATTTCTGCATATCCCCTTAATGGCCTGTTTTCTATCTCCACCTGAAAATCCCTAGTGCCTTCATAGTGACTCCTCTCTGCCCTTATAAAAACTGCTCTTAAGAATTTGGAACTTATTCACACTAAAATATGAATGACTGATATGAACAGAAGTCTTTTTTTTTTTACTGAGGCAATTGGGGTTAAGTGACTTGCCCAAGGTCACACAGCTAGTAAGTATTAAATGTCTGAGGCCAGATTTGAACTCAGGTACTCCTGACTCCAGGGCCAGTGCTCTATCCACTGTGCCACCTAGCTGCCCTATGAACGGAAGTCTTAAGTTAAAGAATTGAAGCCTTGGTAGTAACTTTTTAGGCACCAGCCTTCAGGCAAGGGATGTTTTTCAAGGTTAAGTAAATATTCCTATAGAGATAGGCAACTTTTCCATTTACTTAGAGGATTATAATTAATATAGATAATCTGCTATATAAGTTGAACTTATAATTTATGTGGCGTATATAAAGTCAGGAAAAAACAATTTATATCCAAAGTAGCATCAGGTAAGTTCATATGGACTATCCTTCACTTCCCTATTCCACTGGCTCAACACAGCAGCATCTCATGTGTACATCTCTCTTCTGAGGATCAGATGTTGTTCTCCCAGATTCAGGAATCTGGCACCCTTGTCTTAAGGTTTAAAATTATTTAAATTTAACATTATTTCATTTGTTCTACTATTCCGATATGGCCAGAGTTTTGGCACAGTCTCTGCATTCTCTCTAAGTTGCCTTTTGACTATGGTATGAAAATTTAAAAACATAACATTGGTGCAATGTTATATAAGCACAAGCAGAAAAAACAGTTCTATAATATCAGATTAGACAGGAATGGACAGAGAAATGAAGAAAATATAGGGAAGTACAAGGAAAGAAGAAAAAAGAACCAAGTAAGATAGATATATTCCAAGTACTGTGGTTTTTGATGATCCAGAAAGGCCCTAAATTGGGACAATTTCAGTGCAAACAGTTATCAAGCAGAGTTCTACTTGCAATATCAAACATAACCCAATTGGGTTCTGCATAAATGTGTTTATTGTTGTTGTTGTTGTTCTTTTTGAACCACAAAATGGATAATGATTTTCTCATTGTTGCCAATGAACCAAACTAATTATAATGAAGGTCTTCACTTTCCTGCAGAGAGTAGGTTTTTTTTTTTTCCCCACCAACTCATATATGGGCTTAAAGTTAGAAAGAACTTTAGAAGGCATCTTATTCACTTATTTACAGATAAGGAAACTGTAACCCAGAAATAAATGGCACGTGGTATATGTCAAAGCTAGCCCATATGGATGAGAGTCTAGGCCTCACTTTCCTCATTTGTAAAATTACTCTTCAGTTCTTTCAAATTCTAAATTTATGATCTAGCTGAACAACAGCAAAACAAAACAAAACAAAAAACCTTCCTACATTGAGCAATTATGATTAATTTGCCTCATCAAAAAACAACCATCATTCATTAAGAAAATCAATATCTATTTTATTACTTCATCTTTTTTTCTGGTTTAAGATAACAACAGTAAACCATTAAAATGCATGCATGGAGATTCCCAATGGTATACCAGCTAACATTTGTCTCTGGAGAATGAGAGGATTAAAACAATTAGCAGAAAGTCTTGCATAAAAACATGTATAAATAATTAGTTGTAGCCCAGTCTTTTCTCCATTGAGAAGCTCAGTGAAAATAGATAAGATTATGATATTCAGATTCAAGGAGAAATTACCTTCTCTAGTCTCTCCATTTCATTTGCTTGTTAGGTCAAACTGCATTCGTTCAGCTACTTATTAATGTTCTTCATTTCTCAGACTTTTTTCATTTATTCATGCTGACATCTAACATTTACTTTTCCTAATTATCTTCCTTTTAGAAATCTTGGCCAGTCTATATTCAGATTTCAACAGAGCAATTTAAAATAATGATGTGAGAACACTTTCCCTCTAACCCTTACGGCTATCTAGATGGTTTAACCATCATTTTCCTTTCTATTTATATTCACTAAAGTTGATTTTTAATGATGAGTATTTTCCAAAGAGATTTGGGGAAGGAAAATTCTCCATCAATTTGTGGTTGAGTATAGAACCAACTGATTTCTTCTGGACACTAATGCAGAATTGGTGGAGCTGATCCAACCTTTCAGGAAAACAATTGGGAAGTATGCCCAATAAGTCACTAAACTGTACACACTCTTTGCTCCATTGCTACACAAATACTTCAAGGACATGAAAGACAGAGAGAAAGATTCCACATGAACAAAAATACATATTGATAGTGCTCCTTTGTAGTAACAAGAACAAGTACCAAAAAGATTGCCTATCAGTTGGAAAATATCTTAACAAACTATCGAATGTTAATTTAATTGAATTTTATTGTATAATAAGTAATTATAAATAAGAAGAATTTAGAAAAGCTTGGGAAGATCTATATGAAACAATGCCAAACCAAGTAAGCATAATCAGGATAACTTGTAAAATGATTACAATTATGAACAGGAAAACAACAATGAAAGACTTCAAAACTCTAATCAACAGTGGCCAGTAATGACATTAGAAAACTGATAGTGAAGCAAGTCTCCCACTCCACTGCAAAGAACAAGTGATTTAGAGGTATTCATTGAAGCATACATTTTTGGTCATGCCCATTTATTTCCATTTATTATGCTTGCCTATATTTATTTGTTTTAAGAAAGGAGCAACATGTAAAATCAGAGGGAAATGAAAGATCTAAAAAAGAATGAGCATCAACAAAGCAAAAGTATATGACAAAAATAAAACATACTGGCTTGGAGAAAAATTATGAAATATTAGGATTTGGTCTTTGGTACACTCAGGATATCTCTATTCCAGGAGTCCCTTATGCATTATGATTTGCTTTCCTTGCTTTGGAAACCTCTTTTTTCCCAGCCACCACTCAAAATTGATATGCCTTGTGTTTCTATACTTCCATACATCAAACTAAACTAGCTGCCCAGCTAGAAAGTAACCCATGAACAAATTTGCATGAAAATATTAATGACTTAAAACAACTTAATATATAATAGTCACATTCATATAACTCCTTATCAAGTAGTTTCTCAAAACAGCCCAGTGGAGTAAACAGTATAAATATTATTAATTTTATTTCCATTTTATAAATGAGAAACTTGAAACTTCAAGAGCTTGTGACTTTAGCACAAGAATTTAACAGCTATCAGCTGTAACTTAAAACAAGGCTCATTCTCTTTCTTCTACACCATTCCATCAATTTCCCCTAGGAATGGTTATTTTTTAAAGTATAATTCCTGGGATAATATTATAACCTGAAGTTAAGAATCACTAATAGGGAGTGGCTGGTTGGCACAGTGGATAAAGCACCAGCCCTGGATTCAGGAGTACCTGACTTCAAATCTGGCCACAGACACTTGACACTTACTAGATGTGTGACCCTGGGCAAGTCACTTAACCCCCATTGCCTCACACACAAAAAAAGAGAGAGAATCACTAATAGAATTTTAATTATTGCAATAAATTAGTGGAGGAGATTATATGGAGATAGATAAAATCCATCCATTTGCATTAGAAGCTTGACAGTCAGCCTAGACAAAAGATTGGCCCTAAAATTGTCTAAACAGAATCTCTGCTCTAATAATTTCTTTTTTTTGCCCTAACAATTTCAAGAATTTCCTGCTAGTAATCAATGTTTGTGTTTTCAATGAGCATGAGGAATCATTTAAGTTAGTCACAATTAATATTAAGTTAATGCAAAAAAAGGGGGGGCATCAAGAAAAAGCAAGAAAGATGCAGTACAATGAGGGAGCAAATGAGAGAGAAAGAATGGAAGCAAGGAGAACAAAGGAAAGTAGGGAGAGAGCCAGACATTTTTATCTATTTTGTTTTTCGTCAAAAGAAATTTACTGTGCTTGGGTTTGTAATACTGAGGTCTTTATTTAACAGGATTTTAGCAAGACAACAATTTTTGTCACAGAAAGTGACTTTGGAAACATAGTTACAATGGTAGTAGAGCTTAATTTTAATATCATTCATAATTACAGATTAGCATATACTCTTTGATACTTCAAGGATTCACTATTTCATTATGGGTTCTTGCCTCCCTCAGAAGCACAAACTGCAATCCTTATATTATGGGATAGTAGACTGCCATTATGATTTCCTCTCCTCTCCTCTTTTAAACCCTCTGTAACCTGGCTTCTGATCTCATCATTCCATTGAAACTATGCTCTCCAGAGCATATGATCACTTCATTTGCATTCCGTGAGCCTTATCCTTTACTTCCTCTCAACATTTGCCACTGATGACCTTGCCTTCTATTCCTGGGCACTCTCTTTTCTTGTGGTTTTCATGACACTGCTCTTTCCTACCTATCTGACTGTTCCTTAGTCTCCTTTGTTGGATCTTCATTCATGCCCATTAACTATGGTTTTCCCATAAGACTTTGTCCTGGGTTTTCCTTTCTTTACATACTGTCTCACTTGGTGTTCTCTTTATTTGCCATTAACTCAATGATCATCTCTTTGCACAAGATTCCCAAATTTATTTATTCAGGCCTAATTTCTCTTTTGAGCTACATTCTGCCATCACTGACAGCCTAGTGGACATCTCAAACTGGATATCCTGAAGGCATTTAAAATGTGTATCTGAAACTGAATTCATTATTTTTATTGTCAGTGGCATAATAATCCTTCTAATCATTAAGATTCACAACCTAAATGTCATCCTCATCTTCCCACTACCAGTTGCTCCACATTTCCAATACATAGCCAAATTTTGTTATCTCTCTCTTCACAACATGTTTCATGTATGTCTCCTTATTTTAGTTCATACAGATAGC
Organism: Dromiciops gliroides; assembly: GCF_019393635.1. Lineage (NCBI taxonomy): Eukaryota > Metazoa > Chordata > Mammalia > Microbiotheria > Microbiotheriidae > Dromiciops > Dromiciops gliroides. Next base: position 252,534,840 of record NC_057862.1, read on the forward strand.
ATCCTAATTTAGGCCTATAATTCCTCTCATTTCAACTATTACAACAGCCTCCTAACTAGTCTCCCTGTCTCATTTTTCTCTTATCCAATTCATCTTTCACAGAAATGAGAGAGAGAAACAAAGACATAAACAGACAAAGATAGAGACAGAGAGTCAGGGAGAGAGGTGATGGGGGGAGATGAATAGAAACAGAGATACAAAGAAATAGGAATAAAGGCAGATAGATACGGAGAAGAAGAGATTTGACACGGGTTTTTTTTGCAAAGTGCTCTCTCTGACTGGGGCCCCATAGCTAAAAATAGAAAGAAACATGCATCATTTTATTACAACTTTTCAGAGAAGAGTGAGAATATTTGCATCAGGATGTCCATCTAGGCAATAAAGCAGTAGTAGGGTTATACAAAAAAAGACTGGTTGAACTATATGCACCACATCACTATGCAACTGCTACACATATGCCTGTATACCTATTCACTATGTATATACCTATACACATGTAGCTTCTCCCATTAAAATGGAAGTTCCTTGAGGCAAGAGACTATTTTTTCTTTTTACTTGTAGTCCCCACCATCTAACATGATATCTGGTACATGGTAAGTGCTTAGTAAATGTTTGCTGATTGATATACTCTGAGTCAAATAATGGTCTCTAAAATATCAACTTCTAGGTTTGACTTCAATTACTGTTCTAAAAAGCACTTCCCTTTTCAAAGACCTTTTCTCATAGGCATCATAATTATTCAATCTTCCACCTTCTCTACTCCATCCCACAATGTAGCCCATTTCCACAGGGCCCTGAAACCATCTACTAATCATCAGAGAAAATATAGTCATCAATTCTGGATAAAGTTATTAGTTCATAATGGCCCAAGTTGTTTTGCCTCTACTGGGGTATTTGTCAGTTCCAAGGGAGATGGCAGGAATAGTTCTTGATTAAATTTCACTTACCACATATGACTGCCCAATGGAGGATTCCCCCCCGCAGGGGACTTTATGTAGGCATGTCGCATATTTTTTTTCTATTTATAAGACCAGGTATATATTTTAAAAGCCTGGCAAAATTAATTTCTTCTCCTCCTATTGCTGCTGCTGCCACAGCTTCTGCTACTACTACAACAACTAACAATAATAAAAAATAATTATAATTATTCATATGTACAAATGCCTCAAGTTTTACATAGTAATTTTCTCACAGCACCCTTTTATTAATCTCATTTTTTAGATGAGCAAATAGAGTTACAGAATGGTTACCTGAGTTGAAAGAACATATGTTTTTTTGGGGGTGGCAATGAGGGTCAAGTGACTTGCCCGGGTCACACAGCTAGTAAGCTTCAAGTATCTGAGGCTGGATCTGAACTCAAGTCCTTCTGAATCCAGGCTGGTGCTTTATCTACTGCACCACCTAGCTGCCCCAGAATATATGATTTTGATGTAGAATTTAGACCCCAGTCTTCCTTATTCCAAGTCCAAGGTTATATTCATTATGCTATGCTGCCACTCAGCAGTTTTTATAGGTCCAGTGATTTTATTTTGTACTGTGTCACTTGACCTCCCCCCCACACTATCTCCTAATAGTAGTGTCTAACAGATTCCAATGCAATGATAAATTTAGTATCTTCTCTAAAGTAGCCCTTTATAATTTAGAGATTTTAAATTTAAAGTAAAGATGAAACTCAAAACTGCTTGTTTAACAAAGTGTAACGATTGGAATGACGCCACCTGCTGGAGACTTACTGTAGAAGAGTTCTGCCCATGAAACGAAGGTCTTCGAGGACAAGACCAGGAGTCTTTTCTTTGGTGTCAGGAAGTGACGCGAACTAGTGGGAGGAGGAAGGAAGAGACTGGCGCTCGCTCTTGCGCCTTTTCCTGGGGACTCTGGCAGAGAAGGGAGCTAGAAATGTGCTCTCCCTTTAATAGATAGGAATCTAGGCCTTTCTCTCTCTCTTTACCAAATTCTTATTCTCCTTAATAAATGCTTAAAAGCCGAACTCTTGCTAAAGCTTATAATTTATTGGTGACCGCTCATTAGATATTTTAGACAGACTAGCTAGAATTTTAGCCCTTAACAAAAGGAAGTCCTCTAGCACATTTTCTGTGGCATGTTGATGAATAGATATGGTCAAGAATCACACATGATGAGGAAGTTTGCATGTGTGATGATCTGCATTGATACAAAAGGGTACCCACATCCATGAGATAATGAATCAATAAAAATATCTAAGTACGGAAACAGGCAATGAAATATAAAGTGATCTTGAGTTAAGGTAGTTTTCTTGAAATATTTCTAGGAAGGAATCAGAATATTATTTTCATTTTGCACATGGTAACAAATAAAAAGAGTTCCTCCTCTATTGACATAGATTTTAAGGGTAACTTACACACCTAGATTCAGCCTTGAAGTAAAAACTTTAGTAGAAGGATATGAGGAGTGAATATAACATATAAAGACATTTTGACTAGAAAGATGAATGGTTTTCCTGAAATACAGCAAAAGTCTATGAAATCATAAAAGGCTGGTTCATCAAATCTTGCAATTTTAGAATCTTCATGACATAACAGAGCAATACATATAGGGTCAGAGAATTTTGGTTCAGTTCCTGGATATATCACATACTATCAGTGTGACCTTGATCAGTGAAGGGAAAGTCTATAGAGAATTTGTAATATTCATTAAGTATCTAGTATGTGGCAGACGCTGCATTAAGTACATTATAATATTATCCCATTTGGTCTTCACCACACCCCTAGGAGGTAGGTACTATAATTTTCCCCATTTTGCAGTTGAGAAAACTGAGGCAGAGTAAAATGAGTTCCACAGATATCTGAGGCCAAATTTGAGGTCAAATATTTCTGCTACTAGGCGCAGTACTTATCCACTTTGTCATGTCTCTAGGCTTTAATTCTCTAATTTTAAACTGAAAGAGTTGAACTTGATGACCTTGAGGTTTTCTTTTGGCTCTAAATTTTTAATCCTATGAATTGGAAAGCACTCTTTGATGAAGGTAGTTTTAGGACAAGTATAAAGATATATTACTTTTAAATATGGCTAGTAGAATTGTGAAGAAAAATGGTATAAAAATGTATAAGGTGTCAACACTATTGTTGAGGTAAAGCAGGGCATAACTGCCTGCTTCAGCACTAAGTGGGTGGAAAGTACTTAAGAGTTTAAGTAAATTGTGATTAGCATAGGATATGTAAAAAAGGAGAAAAGGCCATTACCAAGGGTCTAAATTTAAATATCCTGGACAATTTTAGACTTTTTAAGTTGGTCTAGACTTATTACAGAACAAGAATTCATGTGAGTTTTTAGGGACATTATTGCTTTGCATGGGTCTTTTCTAAGATATATGTCAGTCATATAGAATTTGTTAAGTGCCTAGTATATGCTAGGTACTGTGCTAAGCAGTAGAATGAAGAAATTATGAGAGTTTGTGCACTCTCCCAGACATCTGTTGGAAAGTGGTAATGCTTAATAACATCCCATTTGAAGCTATCAATATCATAGTAAGAGAATAATCTGTGGTGAGTAGTCCTCTCAGAGACAACTCCAGCAGCATTTCTGATATGGCACTATTTCTGACACTATCCTTTCATCTTATGGGTATTCTTATAGACAATACATAACAACTAAATGATATAGCCTGAAAAAAATTAAGGATTATTTAGAAAAAAGATCTGGATTCCATTCCATTCTAGTTCCTAAAGAAAGTTTGGGTTTCTTTAGAGGTTACAAGCATAGAGGATATCAATTAATAAGTCAAGACAAGTCATCATCCATTATGTACTGCAAAATATTCCCAAATTATACTTTTAGGAACAGAGTTCTAAGTTACATGAACATTTTAGCATGACATTTCTTATGTTTATAGCCTGAATTTTTCTTCTAAAAATTCAAGACCAGACATCCCATAAATAATATGTATTTAGAGTATGTTCTATCATCCCAAGTGATTTTAACATGTGTTCACTGGGACTGAGTGGCCTGATACCTCTTGTCTTAGTACCACATTATTAAAACTCCCACAATGTAATAGAAAAGATAATTTAAGGGGCACCTAGGTGGCACAGAGGATAGAGCATAGGCCCTGGATTCAGGAGGACCTGAGTTCAAATCCAGCCTCAGACACTTTACACTTACTAGCTGTGTGATCCTGGGCAAGTCACTTAACCTCAATTCCCTCACAAAAGAAAAAAAAAAAGATAATTTACTGAGTGATACCACCCTGGAAGATTGAATTTGCCTTCAGAAGTAAATACTAATATCCAAAGAACATTTAATTTAGCATAAAACTAGATTCAATAACACTGATCATATATTAATTTTCATTTTTAAAGAATAAAAATTTACTGAAATAGTGTGCTTTCTTTCATTCATCAGCCATTTTCATTATGTTGAGTACCTAGGAATACATGAAGTCAAATATGTCATGGACTTGGGGCAGCTAGGTGGTGCAGTAGATAAAGCACCAGCCCTAGATTCAGGAGGACCTGATTTCAAATCTGGCCTCAGACACTTGACACTTACTAGCTGTGTGACCCTGGGCAAAAAAAAATGTCATGGACTAAGCTGAGCTCTTTGAATAAAGCACAACCATAAAGTTCTAGGACATTGTCTAATTCCAAACTCTAGTAACCATGTGAGAAATAAGTTCAGTGTGGCAAGGAGACAGGAGATTTGAATATTGAGAGATAGGGGAAAAGTAGTGGAAAATTGGGGAAGTTGAAGGAAAAGGGTATTAAGGTGCTTTAGGTCAAATCTTTCTATACTGAAAAAAGTTTATGTCAGAGACATATGGAGGGCAAAAGAGTATACTCAACATAGGTCTAATAGGCACTGCAATGGATGACAGAATATTTTCCCCACATTTCAGTGAAAGCTACCTGCTTTTAAATACACTGACCTGAGGGGGCAGAGCCAAGATGGCAGAGAAGAGGCTGTGACTCCCACAAGCTCCAGATAAACCTGTCCACTAACTCCCAAATAATGAAGTAAAACAAAACAAAACAAAACAAAAAACAGAGCAGCCTAATGCACATAAGAACAGAGTGAGACTATTTTTTCAGCAAAAGAGGGCAATTGTGATCACCTACTGATGAGGCTGAACAGCTCAGTGAGCAGTCCAGACCCAGCCAGGAACAGACAGTGCTTCCAGAGTCTTCAGCACCAGCAGCTTCTGATGCTCTGATTGCAGACTGGTGAGGGGGTTTGGCAGGAGGCCCGGGGTGAAGTGGAGGCAGCCTCTGCTGGAGTTGGGACGAAGTGCCCTGGTTCTGAACCAGTGGGCTAAATTGAGTGGTGGTGGCCCAGTGGGGGAGGGGCACAGGCAAGCCAAGTTTCAGAGCATAGAGAATCAGAGTTCAATTGGATTTCCATTTCCAGTCCAAAGAGAAAGGCCAGGAAGGCTGAAAAAAAGCCCAATCACCCCCTGGGTCATGCTGTAACTCGAAACAGTGTATGCTGGAAGCAGCGCTACACTTTAAGTAGGAGTTGAAAGCCAAGAAATAGTCAGCCAAGATGAGTAGGCAGAGAAAACAACGGAACAAAAAAACTTCTTTGGGGGAAAGGTAGACCAAAATACACCCACAGAAGAAGTAGATAATAACAGGGTCAAAGCTTCCAAGAAAAATATGAATTGGTCTCAGGCCATGGAAACACTCAAAAGGGACTTTGAAGAGAAAGTTGGAGAGATAGAAGGAAGATTTAGAGAGATGGAGGAAAGAATGGAAAGAGAAATGAGAGCAATACAGGAAACTCATGAGAAAAAAGTCAACAGTTTAAAAAGCCAAATGGGAAAATGAATAGAAAAGATCTCTCAAGAAAATAATTACCTAAGAATTAGGATTGAACAAATGGAAGCTAGTAACTCCATGAGAAACCAAGACAAAGTAAAGCAAATGCAACTGAATAAAAAAAGAGGGTGATATGAAATATCTTCTTGGAAAAACAACTGACCTGGAAAACAGATTCAGGAGAGAGAATTTGAAAATCATTGGACTACCTGAAAACCATGATTAAAATAAGAGCTCAGAAACCATCCTCCAAGAGATTGTCAGGGGAAATTGCCCTGATATTCTAGAAGCAGAAGGCAAAATAGAAATTGAAAGAATCTACCAATCACTTCCTGAAAGATATCCCCAAAGGAAAACCTCCAGGGATATTATATCCAAATTCCAGAACTCTCCAGTCAAGAAGAAAATATTGCAAGCAGCTAGAAAAAATGAATCCGATTACTGTGGTGCTCCAATAAGGCTAAAACAAGATCTAGCAGCATCTATATTAAAGGACTGGAGGGCACGGAATATGATATTCCAGAGGGCAAGGGAACTGGGACTACAGTCAACAATCATGTACCCAGCAAAACTGAGTATAATCTTTCAAAGGAAAAAATGATACTTCAATGAAAAAGAGGACTTTCAGGCATTTGTGAGTAAAAGAACTCAACTGAATAGAAAATTTGACTTTCAAATACAAGACCCTGGAGAAGCATTAACAGGTAAACAAGAAAAAGACTTCATGAGGGATATTAGAATATCAAACTGTTTACATTCCTACAGGGAAAGATAATACTTGAACTGTGGGGAGAGGTAGTTTACATGAAGGAAAGAAGAAAAAAGCTTATGGAGGGGAGGGGAAGAGGGGGAAGGAGTAGGGGAGTGAGTGAACCTTAATATCATCAGAATTGGCTCAAAAAGGCACTAACATTCAAGTAGGTATAGTAATATATTTTTGCCATGAGGGAGGGGAGGGAGAGAAGTGGGGAGAGAAGTGGGGAAGAAGGGAATGGCAGATTGGGGGAGAGAGCAGTAAAAAGCAAAACACTTTCAAGGAAGGTGAAGATTCTCTGCGTAATACCACATGTATGACATATATTGAATTGCTTTATTTCATAGTGAGGGTTGAGGAGGGAGGGAAGAAGAAAAATTTAGAACACAGAATCAGCTCAAAGACCTTAATCTCATCAGAGTGGGCTCAAGGAGGGAATAACATACACACCCAATTGGGGGAAGTAATCTATTTAACCCTACAGGAAAGTAGGAGGGGAAGAGGATAAGAAGGGAAGGGTGAAAAAAGGGAGTACAGAGCAGGGGAGGGTACAGTCAGAAGTAAAACACTTTTGAGGAGGAATAGGGTAAAAGAAGATAGAAAATAGAGTAAATATCATGGAAAGGGAATAGTATGTAGGGAAATAGTTATGATGATTGATTATAATGGCAAAACATATGGTACCTACTTTGCTGGCTATTATGAAGAAAATTCTTTGTCAAGTTTAAGTTACAATATACAGGTTATGATTAACAGGATACTATCAGAAAGACCTGGAAAGAACTACATGAACTGAAGCAGAGTGAACTGTACTGTATACAAAATAACAGCAATAGTGGGGGATGATCTGCTGGGAAGCATGTGGTTATTTTCAGCAAGGCAATGATCCAATATAACCCTGAAGGACTTATGTAAATTGCAATCCATCTACAGAGAAAGAACTGATAGTATCTGAAAACAAATGGAAACACATTTTTAATTTTTTTTTGTTTTTGACAATTCCTTAATCTGAATTTTATTTTTAACTGTTTTCTTTCACAACCTAGCTAATGTGGGAATGTTTTCCATTACTACTCATGTATAACTTATTTTGAATTGCTTGAGTTCTTGTGGGTGTGGGGTGGGAAGGGAGGGATGAAGAGAAATTAGAACACAAATTGATGTCGAAATTTGTTTTTACATATATTTTGGAAAATAAAATTCTATTCCTAATGACCAAAAAAAAGTGAAAGACTGAAAATTTCTTTCATCTATGCCATAGTATTCAAAATGACACTTTTTGTAGTAGCAAAAAACTGAAAGTAGAAGAGTTGTTAGTGTGCTGGGGATAGACTGAATAAATTCTGCTATTATATATAAAGGAAAGGAAATGGATTGTTATACCATATCAAATGATGAATGAAAAGAATTAAAATAAAATAAAATAAATATACCTGACCTATTCAGTGTCATAAGTTTAGTGGAGCAGTAGCTGACATGCAATCAAATTCCAACACAGTGACTCTATTAATCTAAATTCAAATATATTAATTAAAGCCCCTCCTTTTCCATTGGTGTCTCCACTTTTTTTCAAAATATGCACATTTTCCCATCATGAAGTGAAGAGGAAAAACAAAAAACTTTGTTTGACTTTACTTCCCCCAATTACTACCCTAATTATTACTTTTTGTTTTGCTGCCAAATTATCCAACATAAAAGGTCTACATTTTGTATTCTAATACATCTTCAAATACTATAATCTGGTTTTAATTCCAATTATTCTGCTTAAACTGAATCTCTGAAGATTATCAATGATTGTCAAAATTATCAAGCCTCTATATGACTAAAGCCTCTTTCTGATACAGACATCTACTGATTTCTCTGTACCATACTTATCATATCATCTGTGTTAAATATATCTTCTCTTTCCTTTGGCTTCTATGACACAATCAGTCTCTTAATATATTAAGAACTTACTACATGCCAACTACTGTGCTAAGTTTTGAGGATACAAATAGAATCAAAAGGATGACTGCCTCTGCATTCAAGTAGCTTACATTATGATAGGGGGAAACAATACGTAAAAGGGAACTAAGTAAGAAGCAGGACTAGGGGGAGTAGAGAAGGCATCTATATGGGAACAAGGTGGTAAATTCTATCAAGTTAGAAGTAGAGACAGGAAAAGAATTAAAGGTGGTTGGCCTGGACCCATCCCCACAATGTTGGCTCTTGGAAAAACTCACCAATGGAAGAAGGGATCTATAAGGACAGAGAAGTGACAGTTGTCACAGGTGCTAAGGGAAATTCCAAGATAAGCAGGCAAATAAAGCATAGTGGCAGAGTCAGAAACAGAACGTGAAGAGGAAACACAGAACATTCTTTCTTCTACTCAGCACTCTTCAATCTCTTCTATCAAATGCTTTTCCTCTTCCAACCCACTAAATATAGATATTCTACAAGGCTTAATCCTTGGGTCTTCTCTTTAGATATCCTTTCCCTTTGTGAAGTGAAGATCTTTTGTTTTTCTGCTTCAACTGCAACCTCTATGCTAATACTATTCAAGTCTATATTTGGAATCTCAAGTTCTTACCCAAGGTTTAATCCTATATTTCCAACTACCTATTATATGGTTTCATTTGGACAATTCACTGTTATAGCAAACTTATCATAGCTGAAATCTAATTATTCTCTGGTTATCTCTTTAATTCTTCTCTATGTTGGTTAATCGGTACCACCATTATTACAATCAAACAATTTCCAAACTTCAGGTACTTTTTTTTACTCTCCTTTATCCCATATATTATGTTAATTTTTCAGTTGTAATAGTATTTTTCCAGTTACACATAATGATAGTTTTCAACATTTGTTTTTATAAGATTTTGAGTTCCAAAATTTTCCCTCCCCCCACCCCAAGACAGAAAGTAATCTGATATTTCTGCATTAGTCATGTTCTTAAAGAAGAATTAGAACAAAAGGGAAAAACCACCAAAAAAGAAATAAACAAAAAAAGTAAAAATAGTATGGTTCAATCTGCCATTAAATTACCACAGTTCTTATTTCTCGATGTGGAGAGCATTTTCCATAATAAGTCTTTTGGAATTCTCTTGGATCATTGTATTGCTGAGAAGAGCTAAGTCTATCACAGCTGATCATCATTCAATCCTGGTTCTGCTCACTTCATTCAGCATCAGTCCACTTAAGTCTTTCTAGGTTTTTCTAAAATCTGCCTGCTTCGGTTGTGGGGTGGAGCCAAGATGGTGGAGGAAAGACATTAAATCCATAGAGCTCCTGATACAATTACACCAAAAATAGCAATAAAAGAACCCTCGGAGCAGAAAAACACACAAAAATACAGGCTGAGAGTTTTCTCCAGCTATAGATAGATTTCAGGGGGCTGTGCTGGGCCAAGAATAAAGCCTAACCCTGCAATCGGGCCAACACACCAGACACCTACCCAAGTAATTTGCCCCAGTGCCTCTGAATTGGCTACAGCACAGGCATCTTCTGGAACTGAGCATGCAGTAGGGTTGAATGGCTGGCCTGGGGGATAAGTGCAGGGGTACCAGTGGACTGGGGAGGAAGAATTCGACTGTCCCACCCCAGCAGGGAACCAGGAAGAAATCCTGAGTATCAGGAGGCCCAGGTAGGGGAGGTGAGCAGGGGAGCAGGCTCATCAGAAGCTAAGAACCACACCACAGAAAGTTTTGCTGGTTGGTTGCTTAATAAGTAGGCTTGAAGTTATCTCCAGACCAGAGAACAGGCCAGGTGAGCTTAAAACCTGCTGTCCCCCAAAGCAAAACAACTGGGACCCTCTGAAGCAGAGCTGAGAAGCAGCCCCACCCCTCAGTGGAGAGTTTGAAATCAAATAAAAGTGAGGCCAGGTAGGCTGAGAAGAAACCCAATCATCCCCTGGGCCACGCTGTAGCTCAAACAGTGTGTCCTGGAAGCAGCGCCACACTTTAAGAAGGAGTTAAAAGCCAAGAAATAGTAACCCAGGATGAGTATGCAGAGAAAACAGCAGAACAACAAAAACTTCTTTGGGGGAAAGGTGGACCACAATACAACTTCAGAAGAAGAAGATAATAACATGGTCAAAGTTCCAACATCCAAAGCTTCCAAGAAAAATATGAACTGGTCTCAGGCCATGGAAGCTCTCAAATGGGATTTTGTTTTTTTGTTTGTTTGTTTTTTGCAGGGCAATGGGGGTTAAGTGACTTGCCCAGGGTCACACAGCTAGTAAGTGTCAAATGTCTGAGGCCGGATTTGAACTCAGGTACTCCTGAATCCAAGGCCGGTGCTTTATCCACTGCACCACCTAGCTGCCCCCTCAAATGGGACTTTGAAGAGAAAGTAGGATAAATAGAAAGAAGATGTAGAGAAAGGGAGGAAAGAATGGAAAGAGAAATGAGAGCAATGCAGGAGAGTCATGAGAAAAAAGTCAAGTTTGAAAAGCCAAATGGAAAAGGAGATTAAAAAACTGTCTGATGAAAATAACTGCCTAAGAATTAGGATTGAACAAATGGAAGGTAGTGACCTTATGAGAAACCAAGACACAGTAAAGCAAATCCAACTGAATGAAAAAATAGAGGGCAGGGGCAGCTAGGTGGTGCAGTGGATAGAGCACCGGCCCTGGAATCAGGAGTACCTGAGTTCAAATCCGGCCTCAGACACTTAACACTTACTAGCTGTGTGACCCTGGGCAAGTCACTTAACCCCAATTGCCTCGCTAAAAAAAAAAAAAAATAGAGGGCAATGTGAAATATCTCCTTGGGAAAACAGCTGACCTGGAAAATAAATCTAGAAGAGATAATTTGAAAATCATTGGACTACCTGAAAACCATGACCAAAACAAAAGCTTAGACACCATCCCCCAAGAGATTGTGAGGGCCCAACTTCTGGGAGAGGAATTCAGTATTCGACAAAAATTGCTGTGAAAACTGGAAGATAGTATGGCAGAAATTAGGCATAGACCAACATCTGACACCTTATACTAAAATAAGGTCAAAATGGGTGCATGATTTAGACATAAGAGGGGATACCATAGGTAAATTAGGAGAAAAAGGAATAGTCTACCTTTTAGATCTTTGGAAAGGAGAGCAGTTTATGACCAAACAAGAGATAGAGAATATTATGAAATGCAAAATGGATGACTTGGATTACATTAAATTAAAAAGGTTTTGTACAAACAGAAGCAATGCATACAAAATTAGAAGGGATGCAGAAAGCTGGGAAATAATTTTTATGGCCAGTACCTCTGATAAAGGCCTCATTTCTAAAGTATGTAGGGAACTAAATCAAATTTATTTGAATCCAAGTCATTCCCCAATTGAGAAATGGTCAAAGGATATGAAGAGGCAATTTTCTGATGAAGAAATCAAAGCTATCTATTTCCATATGAAAAATGCTCTAAATCACTATTGATTAGAGAGATGCAATTTAAAACAACTCTGTAGTACCACCTGACGCCTATCAGATTGGCTAATATGACATGTTGGAGAAGCTGTGGAAAAGTTGGAACACTAATGCATTGTTAGTGGAGATGTGAACTGATCCAACCATTCTGGAGAGCAATTAGGAATTAAAAGGCTATAAAGCTGTGCATACCCTTTGACCCAGCAATACCACTCTTGGGTCTTTTTCCCAAAGAGATTAATAAAAGGGAAAAAGGCCCACATGTACAAAAATATTTATAGCTGTTCTTTTTGTGGTAGCAAGGAATTCAAAATTGAGGGGATGTCCATCAATTGGGGAATGGCTGAACAAGTTGTGGTACATGAATGTAATGGAATTCTATTGTGCTGTAAGAAACAATGAGCAAGTGGAGTTCAGAGAACCCTGGAAGGACTTGCATGAACTGATGATGAGTGAGATGAGCAGAACTAGAAGAACATTATACACAGTATCATCAACATTATATGTTGATCAACTGTGATAGACTAGATTCTTCTCACCAATACAATGGAACAAGAATGTTCCAAAGGACTCATCATGGAAAAGGATCTCCAAATCCAGAAAAAAAAAAGAACTGTGGAATATGGATGCTGATTGGACCATACTATTTCTTTTCTTTTTGATGCTGCTGTTTTTCTGATTTGAGGTTTTTCCTTTGTGTTCCTTCTCATATAACATGACTAATGCAGAAACATGTTTAATGTTATTATGTATATATAACCTATATTAGATTTCCTGCTCTCTAGTGGAGGGGGGAGGGAAGGTAGGGAGGGAGAAAAATTTGATATTGGAAACCTTATATAAACAAATGTTGAAACTATTTCTACATGTAACTGGAAAATAATAAAATACTTTTATTTTAAAGAAAAAGAGATTGTAAGGGAAAATTGCCCTGATATTCTAGCAGCAGAAACTAAAATAGAAATGGAAAGAATCCACCGATCACCTCCTTAAAGAGATCCCAAAAGGAAAACCTCCAGGAATATTATAGCCAAATTCCAGAACTTCCAGGTCAAGGAGAAAGTATTGCAAACAGCTAGAAAAAAAAAGGAATTCAAATACTGTGGAGCTCCAATAAGGATAAAGCAAGATCTAGCAGCTTCTACATTAAGGACCAAAGGGCATGGAAGATGATATTCCAGAGGGCAAAGGAACTGGGAAAACAACCAAAAATCATGTACTCAGCAAAACTTAGTTTAATCTTTCAGAGGAAAAGATGGGATTTCAATGAGAAAGAGAACTTTCAGGCATTTGTGATGAAAAGACCTGAACTGAATAGAAAATTTGACTTTCAAATACAAGACCCCGGAGAAGCATAAACAGGTAAATAGGAAAAAGACTTCAGGAGGGATATTAAAAGATCAAACTCTACATTCCTACATGGGAAGATAATACTTCAAACTCATAAGAACTATCTCAGTAAGGAATTTATGGAAGACACAGGTCTGAACTGAATATGAAGGGATGATATCTCTAAAGCATTTATGTCATGTTCTTTGTGGGGCAGACAGGGTGGGGTGTCACGTCTGGGGCTGGATTTGGGTTGGGGCCTCTTGGGTTCAAGGCTGGTGCTTTGTCCACTGTGCCACCTAACTAACCCATGATGACATCATTAAAATAGGGTTGAGATGTAGGAGGAAGACTTGGGGAGGGAGAAGGGGAAAGATGGTCTGGGAGAGGTAGTTCACATGAAGGAAACAAGAAAAAAGCTTATGGAGGGGAGGAGAAGAGGGGGACGGAATTGGGGAGTGAGTGAACCTTAATATCATGAGAATTGGCTCAAAGAAGGACTAACATACATACTCAAGTAGGTATAGTAATATATTTTTGCCCTAAGGGAGGGGAGGGAGATAAGGTAAGGGGTGAAGAAGGTAAGGAGGGAAAGGCAGATTGGGGATGAGAGCAGTAAAAAGCAAAACACTTTCAAGGAAGATGAAGATGTTCTGCATTACTGCACCAGTATGACATATTGAATTGCTTGATCTCATAGGGAGGCTTGAGGGTAGAGGGAGGAAGAAAAATTTAGAACACAGAATTAGCTCAGGGACCTTGAGCTCATCAGAGTGGGCTCATGGAGGGAATAGCATCCATACCCAATTGGGAGGAGTAATCTATTTAACCCTGGAGGAAAGTAAGAGGGGAAGGGGATAAGGAAGGAAGGGTGAAAAAAGGAGTTCAGAGGAGAGGAAAGTCAGAAGTAAAACACTTTTGAGGAGGAATAGGGTAAAAGAAGATAGAATAAATGTCATGGGAAGGGAGTGGGATGGAGGGAAATAGTTATGATGATTCATTGTAATGGCAACACATATGGTACCTACTTTGCTGGGCTTTTATGAAGAAAATTCCCTGTCAAGCTTAAGGTACTATTTATAGGTTATGATGAACAGGATACTATCAGAAAAACCTGGAAAGACCTACATGAACTGAAGCAGAGTGAAATGTACTGTATACAAAATAACAGCAATAGTGGGGGATGATCTGCTAGGAAGCATATGGTTATTTTCAGCAAGGCAATGATCCAATATAACCCTGAAGGACTATGAAGATTGCAGCCCATCTGCAGAGAAAGAAGTGATGGCATTTGAAAGCAGATGGAAACACATTTAAATTTTTTTTCCTTTCCTTTTTGACAATCCCTTAATCTTAAATTTGGGGGTTATTTTACTGTTTTCTCTCACAACTATCTAATATGGGACTTTTTCCATGACTACTCATGTATAACTTATTTTGAATTGCTTGTGGGTGGGGGTGGGAATGGAGGGAGGAAGAGAAGTTAGAACACAAAGTTTTTCTCTTTTTTTTTTATTTTTTTAGGGAAACAGGGGTTAAGTGACTTGCCCAGGCTTACACAGCTAGTAAGTGTCAAGTGTCTGAGGCCGGACTTGAACTCAGGTACTCCTGAATCCAGGGCTGGTGCTTTATCCACTGCGCCTCCTAGCTGCCCTGGGACACAAAGTTTTTTTTAAAAATTGATCTTAAAATTTGTTTTTACATATGTTTTGGAAAATAAAATTCTATTCAAAGCAAAAAATAAAATAAAATAAAAAGAAATTTAAACATCTGCCTGCTCATCATATCTTATAGGACAATAGTATTCCATTACTTACATATACCATGACTTGCTCAGACTTTCCCCAATTGATGGATATCCCCTCAATTTCTAATTCTTTGCCACCACAAAAAGAGCTACTATAAATATTTTTGTACGTGTGTCCTTTTCCCTTTATGATCTCTTTGGGATACAGACCAATAGTGTTATTACTGAGTCAAAGGGTATGCATAGCCCCATAGGCATAGTTCCAAACTGTACCTCAGAATGGTCGGATCAGTTCATAACTCCAACAACAATGCATTAGTGTTCCAATTTTTCCACATTTTCTCCAACATTTATCATTTTCCTTTATTGTCATATTAGCCAATCTGATAGGTGTGAGGTGGCACCTCTGAGTTGTTTTAATGTGCATTTCTCTAATCAATAGTGGTTTAGAGCACTTTTTTTCAAATTGCAATTGATATCTTAGATTTCTTCATCTATAAAATGCCTATTCATATTTTTTCACCATTTCTCAGTTGGAGAGTGATTTGCATTCTTTTTTTTTCATGAGGAAATTGGAGTTAAGTGACTTGCCCAGGGTCACACAGCTAGTAAATGTTAAGTGTCTGAGGCCAGATTTGAACTCAAGTCCTCCTGAATCCAGGGCCAGTGCTCTATCCACTGCACCACCTATCTGACCCCAATTTGCATTCTTATAAATTTGATTTAGTTCCCTATGTAATTTAGAAATGAGTCCTTTATCAGAAACACTGGCTGTAAAAATTGTTTCCTAGCTTTCTGCTTTCCTTCTAATCTTGGCTACATTTCTTCTGTTTGTACAAAACCCTTTTAGTTTAATGTAATCAGAATGATCCATTTTGTATTTCAGAATATTCTCTATCTTTTGTTTGGTCATAAATTCTTCTCTCCATAGATCTGAGAGGTAAACTATTCTTTCCTCTCCTAATATGCCTATGGTATCACTCTTTATGTCCAAATCATGTAACCATTTTAAACTTATTTTGGTATACTGTTTAAGATATATGTCTATGCATAGTTTCTGCCATACTATCTTTCAGTTTTCCCAGCAGTTTTTGTCAAATACTGAGTTCCTATCCCAGAAGCTGGAGTCTTTAGGTTTATCAAACAATAGATTATCATCATCATTTATTACTGTGTCTCCTGTGCCTAACCTATTCCAATGATCCACCACTCAATTTTTTAGCCAGTACCAAATATTTGTAATGACCACTGCTTCATAGTATGGCTTCAGCTTTGGTATGGGTAGCCCACCTTCTTCTGCATTATTTTTTCATTAGTTATCTTGATATTCTTGATGTTTTGTTCTTCCAGATAATTTTGTTATTATTATTTCTAACTCTGTGAAATAATTTTAGGTAGTCTGATTGGTATGTCACTGAATAAATAAATTAACTTAGAATTGTCATTTTTATTATATTAGCTTGACCTATCCATGAGCAATTGATGTTTTTTCCAATTAGTTATATCTGATTTTATTTGTTTGAAAATTGTTTTATAATTGTGTTCACATAGCTCCTGGGTTTGTCTTGGCAGGTAGACTCCCAAATATTTTATATTGTCTACAGTTATTTTAAATAATTTCTCTTTCTATATCATGCTGCTGGGTTTTGGTGTTCACATATATAAATACTGATGATTTACATGGATTTATTTATATATTCTAAAGTTGTTAATTGTTTCAAGTATTATTTTAGTTGATTCTCTAGAATTCTCTAAATCATATCATGTGCAAATAGTGAAAGCTTTGTTTCCTCACCTATTTTAATTCTATTAATTACTTTTTCTTCTCATATTCCTAGAACTAACATTTGTAGTATAATATTGAATAATAGAGGTGAATGAGCATCCCTGTTTCACCCATGGTTTTATTGTGAATGCCTCTAACTTATCCCTATTACATATAATGCTTGCTGATGGTTTTAGGTAGATACTAGTCATCATTTTAAGGAAAGCTCAATTTATTCTTAAGATCTCTAGTGGTTTGTTTTGTTTTGTTTTTTTGGTGAGGCAATTGGGGTTAAGTGACTTGTCCAGGGTCATACAGCTAGTAAGTGTTAAGTGTCTGAGGCCATCTCTAGTGTTTTTAATAGGAATGAGTGCTGTATTTTGTCAAAAGCTTTTTCTGCATCTATTGAGATCATCATATGATTAGGATTAGTTTTGTTGTTGATGTGGTTGATTACATTGAAAGTTTTCCTAATGTTGAACCAGGCCTGCATACCTGGTACAAATCCTACTCGGTCATATTTTCTGTAATCTCCTTGCTAATAGTTTATAAAATTTTGCATCGATATTCATTAGGGAAATTGGTCTGTAGTTTTCTTTCTCTGTTTTGGCTCTTCCTGATTTAGGTGTCAATACCATATTTGTGTCATAAAAGAAATTTAATAGAATTCCTTCATCCATTTTTCCAAATAATTTATATACTATTGGAATTAATTGTTCTTTAAATGTTTGGTTGAATTCACTTGTAAACCCATCTAGTCCTGGAGATTTTTTTAAATAATAAACATTTTTATTTATAGTTTTGGGTTTCATTTTTTGTTACTTTTATTTGGGGGGCAGGGAAATGAGGGTTAAGTGACTTGCCCAGGGTCATACAGTTAATAAGTGTCAAGTGTCTGAGGCTGGATTTGAATCCAGGTCCTCCTGAATTAGGGATAAAGCCATTGCTTTATCCACTGCACCACCTAGGTACCCCAATTGCATTCCAATTTTATCCCTCTTCCCCTTCCTTGCCTCCCCCTCCCTGAGGTGGTAAAAAATCAGATATGGGTTATACATGCATGATTATTTGTCATTTTGTACAAGAAAATTTGATTAAAATTTTAAAATGAAAGAAAGTGAAAAATAGCATGCTTCAGTCTGTTCTATCAATATCAGTTCTTTCTTTGGAGGTGGATAGTATGTTTCATCAGTTGTCCTTTAGGATTGTCTTGGATCATTGTACTGTTTTGAATAGTCAAGTCATTTACAGTTCTTCATCAAACAATATTGCCATCTCTAGGAACAATGTTCTCTTGGTTCTCCTCACTTCAAAATACATCATTTCATACATGTCTTTCAAGGCTTTTCTGAAGTCACCCTGCTTGTCATTTCTTATAGCACAATAATATTCCATCACCATCTTATACCATAATTTGTTAAGCCATTCACCAATTGATGGGCATTCCTTTGATTTCCAATTCTTTAGCCACCACAAAAAAGCTTCTAGAAATATTTTTGTACAAAGACGTCTTTGAAATATAAACCTAGCAGTGGTATTGCTTGATCAAAGGGTATGAACAGTTCTATAGTCCTTTGGGCATAGTTTGGCCTTGGAGATTTTTTCTCTGAGTTCATAGAAGGCTTGTTCAATTTCTTTTTCTAAAATGGGACTATTCAAGTCTTCTATTAATCTGAGCAATTTATATTTTTGTAAATATTCATTCATTTCCTTTAGATTGTTAAATTTATTGGCATATAGTTGGACAAAATAACTCTTAATTATTAGTTTAATTTGCAATTAATTGTTGGTGAATTCACCCCTTTCATTTTTGATACTGGTAATTTGGCTTTTTCTTTCTTTTTTTAAAAATCAAATTAACCAAAGATTTATCTATTTTATTGACTTTTTCATGAAAACCAGCTCTTAGTTTTACTGAATAATTCTATAGTTTTCTTAATTTCAATTTTATTAATCTCTCCTTTGATTTTCAGAATTTCTAATTTAGTATTTAATTGGAGATTTTTAATTCGTTCTTTTTCTTTGTTTGTTGCATGCCCAGTTCATTGATCTGCTTTTTCTCTATTTTATTCATGTCAACACTTAAGAGATATGAAATGTACTCTAAAAATGCTTTGGCTGCATCCCATAAGCTTTGGTATGTTGTCTCATTGTTGTCACTCTCCTTGATGAAGTTACTGATTGTTTCTGTGATGTGCTGTTTGACACACTTATTCTTTAGGATGAGATTATATAGCTTTCAATTAACTTTGTTTATCTTTACATGGCACTTTATTATATGCATTATATTATAGTATGTATATATAATATATACATGATATTGTTTATTATATTATTACATCATCATCTGTAAAGGATGCATTTACTATTTCTGCCTTTCTACATTTGACTATGAGGTTTTAGTGCCCTAATAACATAGACAATTTTTCTGTACATACTATATACCACCAAGAAAAAGGTATATTCTTTTCTATTCCCCTTCAATTTTCTCCAGATGTCTATAATATATAATTTTTCTAAAATCCTATTCACCTCCTAAACTTCTTTCTTATTTATTTTTGGTTAGATTTACCTAGTTCTGAGAGGGGGGCAGTTAAGATCCTCCACTAGTATAGTTTTGCTGTCTTTTTCCTCTTGTAACTTACATCGGCTCCTCCAAGAAACTGGATACTATACCACTTGGTGCATATAGCTTTAGTATTGATGTGACTTCATTGTCTATGGTACATTTTAGCAATATGTAGTTTCCTTCCTTATCTCTTTTAATTAGATCTATTTTTGCTTTTGCTTTTTT
Organism: Dromiciops gliroides; assembly: GCF_019393635.1. Lineage (NCBI taxonomy): Eukaryota > Metazoa > Chordata > Mammalia > Microbiotheria > Microbiotheriidae > Dromiciops > Dromiciops gliroides. The sequence continues at coordinate 252,554,409 of NC_057862.1, forward strand.
CTGAGATCAGGATTGCTGCTCCTGATTTTTTTTTTACTTTAACTGAAGCAAAGTATATTCTATTCCCACCTTTTACCTTTGATCTGTATGTATCTCTCTGCCTAAAATATGTTTCTTGTAAACAACAAATTGAAGGGTTCTGGTTATTAATCCACTCTGCTATCTGGTTCCATTTTAGGTGAGAGTTCATCCCATTCACATTAAGTTATGATTATTAACTGAGTAATTTCCTTCATCCTATTTTTTTCCTTTTTTATACTTTTCTTTCTCCTTTTACTCTGTTCCTCCTCAGCAGCATTTTGATTCTGAATACTGCTTCCCTCAATCTGCCCTCCCTTTTATCACCCCCCTCCTTTTCCTCTCCTGTTTCTGTCCTCTCTTCTATCAGTGTCCCCACATTTCCCCTTACCCTTCTACTTCCCTATAGGGTAAGCTAAATTTCTTTATCCAAATGTTGATGTATGTTATTCCCTCTTTGAGCCAAATCCAATGACAGTAAGGTTGAAAAATGTTCAGCCCTCTCCTCTTTCCCTCTATTTTAATAGGTTTTTTGCACCTCTTCATGTGATGTAATTTACCCCATTTTACCTCCCCTTTCCTCTTCTCCCTGTATACTCCTTTTTCACCCCTTAATTTTTCATATCAACACATCAGAATCAATTTATACCTATAACCTCTATGTACACTCTTTCTCTCTGCCCAAATAGATAAAGTTCTTAAGAGTTACAAGTATTATCTTCTTATGTAGGCATGTAAACAGTTTAACCTTATTGAATAACATGTTTTTTTCTTCTGTTTACCTTTTTATACTTCTCTTGGGTCTTGTATTTATTTTTCTGTTTAGTTCTGGTCTTTTCATCAGGAAAGCTTGCAAGTCCCCTATTTAAATTATCATCTTTTGCCCTGAAAAATAATGCTCAATTTTGCTGGTTCTTGATTGCAATCCAACCTCCATTGCTTTCCAGAATATCATATCCTAAGCCCCCGATCCTTTATTGTGGAAGCTGCCAGGTCCTGTGTAATCCTAACTGTGGTCTTATGATATTTAAATTGTTTCTTTCTGGCTGCTTGCAGTATTTTCTCCATCACCTGATATTTCTTTACTTTGGCTACAATATTCCTTGGAGTTTTCACTTTGGGATTTCTTTCAACAGGTGATCATTGGATTCTTTAAATGACTATTTTATGCTCTGATTCTAGAATACCAGAGCAGTTCTCCTTGATAATGTCCTGGAATGTGGTGTCTAGACTCTTTTTTTTATCATGGCTTTCAGATAGTCCAATATTTCTTAAATTATCTCTCCTAGATCTATTTTCCAGGTCAGTTGTCTTTCCAGTGAGGAATTTCACATTTTCTTCTATTTTTTCATTCTTCTGATTCTGTTTGACTTATTCTTGGAGTCATTAGCTATTATGATTCTCATGGAGTCATTAGCTTCCATCTGCCTAATTTTAATTTTTAAGGCATTATTTTCTTCAATAAACTGTTACACCTCCTTTTATATTTGGCCAATTTTACTTTTTTTTTCTGGGCAATGAGAGTTAAGTGACTGCCCAGGGTCACACAACTCATAAGTGTCAAGTGTCAGAGGCTAGATTTGAACTCAGGTCCTCCTGAATCCAGGGCCAGTGCTTTATCCACTGTGCCACCTAGCTGCCCCAACCAATTTTGCTTTTGAAGGAGTTGATTTCTTCAGTGAATTTTTCTCCCATTTGGTCAATTGTATATTTTGAGGATTTTTTTTCTTCAGTCAATTTTTGTGCTTCCTTTTCCAAGCTATTGACTCTTTTTTCATAATGTTCTCATATAACTCTCATTTCTTTTCCCATTTTTTCTTCTACTTCTCTTATTTGATTTTTAATATCATTTTTGAGCTCTTCCAAGCAGGAATTTTGGTCTTGAGACCAATTCATCTTCTCCCTTGAGGCTTCACATGTATGCATTTTGGCAGTGTTGTCCTCATCTGAGTTTGTGTTTGGTCTTCCCTGTCACCTTAGAAGCTCTCTACGATAAGGGTCCTTTTCTGTTTCTCACTCATATTTTAGCCTATTTTTTTACTTTTAAAGTTTTGGTCTACTCCTGTGGAACAGGGGCCACTGTTGCAAGCTTCTTGTGCTGGGGGCCAAGTGTCTGATCAGTGGCTTTCTGTTCTGAGGCCTCTGGGGTTTGTGGATTTATCACTGCTCTGGGCTTGTTTTCCTGTGCTGGGATGACTTGGCCTAGTCATGCCTTTCCTGTGGGTGGTTCTCTAGCTGGCAATTTGACCTTTCGGCTTGGTCGGAGTGGGGGGTCATACAAATGGCCTGGTGTGCCACCAGGCTGCTGACCCAGGACCAAGGGGCCTCAACTGCTGATCTGTGCTGGGGCCAAGAGTCTCCTGCTGACTTCTTCAGACCTCCTCTAGGCTGTGCTGAGTTGCCCTGCATTCATCTTTTATTCAAGTGAGACAGACCTTTCCTGAAGCCTTCTAAATTATCTCAAGTTGGAAAATTGTGTCTCTCTGTCTTTTTATAGGTTCTGAAGCTCCAGAATCCATTTAGAGTCTTCATTTAGTGCTGTTTCTGAGGGAAATTCAGGAGAGCTCTGCCAACTTCCTGGTTTCTCTCCACCATCTTGTCTCTACTCTATTATGTTAATTTTTAACAAACATACACTTGACATGGACATAGATTAAAATTCACACTATTAGAAGAGTAAATTATATAAAGTGTAATTACATAAAGTATGGTAGTTGGTTCTAATCCAATAGAAACATGCAGATCAAATACTAATAATATAATCACTTCATATGCTTCATTATTCACACTAATTGATTGCTAGCCACTTTCTACTACACCCAAACTTTTTTTTTTTCTCAAGGAGTACTCTAGGTCAGGGTGTTAACACTTCACAAACTAATGAAAGTGGTTCCTAACTAGCCTTTATACTTCCAAATTACCTCTCTCTTTCTAATATATTTCAGATTGTGCCACAAGATTTAGCATCATCACCATCATCTTATTCTCATATTATTATGGCAGTTAAATAAGGAATAGTTCTAGAGAAAGTCACTATCTAGATATTATTATTATTATCATTATTAGTTATTATCATTACATAATGTTTGCAAAAAATTAAACAAGTAAGAAAAATTAATATGCTTAGTTGAATTAAAGAAATAGTATGCAAGCTCATCCTCTGTAGATTATCCACAAGCATCCTTGGTAAAACTTAAGCAGCACTCAAAATAGAAGGCATGCTGTACATTTCATTCTATTTCCACATTTAAAAAAAATTTCAAATGCTCCATATTTTGAAACATTTTTTTCGTTCCATATGGACTAGAGATTATAAGTATTTGACATGGTAACATCTTTTAAAATATGTTATTAAGTTTGTAAAAGAAATGTTATTTCATCCTCAACACAATCTTTTTAATATTATTGAAACTATTGTGATATGATATATTATTTCCTCAGAGTGGGCAACTGCCAACCTGGGAATCTCCTCCACTGAAGCAGATTGGCTACTCACCTATAATTCATATTATTAGAGAATTGCTTGGGGCACTGAAGGCTAGGGTATTTGTATTTAGATGCATAGTCCTTTTTAGACAATGGATTTAAACTCAAGCCTTCCTTACTCCATGGCTGGTCCTCTATCCACCATGTCATGCTGCTACTGACCACCAGTTTAGTCTCTTAAAACACTTATTTCATCATGTCCCCCTCCTTTAATGACCTTCAGTGATACTTCATGTCCTGTAGGATAGAAGCCAAATTCCTCAACCTGATATTTAATATTGGCTAGAGTCCTGTAAAGGATATTCTGTAGCAGTTAGATCATTTTTTTCACTCTGCCTTGATGACACCAGTGTGAGTTGCAAATCCAAGGTTTTGCCCCTAATTTTCCCCTCTCCACTTTTAAGTTACCTTATCTTCTGAGGTTCAGAAGAATTAAGTGACTTTGGAGTCAGAGAAACTGGGTTTAAAGACTGGTTTTTGTAAATTTTTGTATATGTGATATCCAAGCAAATCATTTTGATGCTCAGTTTCCTTGCCCGTAAAATGAGAAAATTGTACTAGATAATCTGTAAGGTTCTTTCTAGTTATAAATCTGTGATCCTTAGGGGGCAGCTAGGTGGCACAGTGGATAAACTACAGGAGGACCTGAGTTCAAATCCAGCCTCAAACACTTGACATATTAGCTGTGTGCCCTTGGGCAAGTCACTTAACACTCATTGCCCTCCCCCCCCCACAAACATAAATCTATGATCCTATATGAACCCTCAAATCTATATTCATATCTGACTCCTTAGCTATTTCTTTGTTTTAAATTATTGTATTTTTAATTTATGCAATAAAATAAGCATTTCCATAACATAGTATAATAAAAATATAATTGCACATGAAAATTCAGGTCTATTATATACATGTTCTTCCTTTCAAATTTACACTGAATATAAATATAATAGCTATCACTTAGTTCTAACTATTTACATATTATTTATACTTAGATGAACTAGAGGCACCTAAATTTTGCCATTTTGAAAATCTAATACATCACCTCTTTTCCCCCAAAATTACCATTCCTTTATACCATTCCTATTTTTCCATCACCATTATCCTAACAAATAAAACCTAAACCCAAAGATCTCAGCATATTTTATATTGTTAGTAACCAGACTGACTTGATCACAAGTGGAACTGATAAGAGTTGAAAACTGGAAAACACTTGGGAAAAGAATGAATTTAAATTATTTAATTATACAATAGCCAATAATGATCCTATGTGTGATTCTTAACCTCAAATGGAGGTAGTTAGATGATAAGGAGAAAGTGAGTGTTGCCGGTTTTTAAAAAATGCTTTCCAAAGCACCTCTCCTTCAATGTATAATGTTAATGTTACATCCTAATAAAGATTCTATGTTTTAACATAATCTGTTATTCTACTACCTCCTAGATAAATGTGTCTCCTTCTCCTCAGATGAGAAATAATACACAATGCTCAGCTTTCAGTTTTATTTCTGCCCAGGTCTGACATCTATGGATTAAAGGCATATCTGGTTTCTTCTACTGAATGCATCACTGTGTCAGAAATGTCAACTATAATAAGTACAAGATGAAAAAGATTTGCAGGACTGCTGTAAAGAAGCATGAAACCTGACAGTAGGTTATGACTGATCATTTACATGAAGAGGTTAGGTGACTAAATCTGGCAGCTGTCATTAACACTGTCAAAGATACAGAGCATTCATTGTTAGACTTTTCAGTTTAGCTTCCATTATTTTCTTTATCAAATTTCCAACATGAGCTTGGGGTAAAAATAAAAATAAACATCAAACAACAGTTATTTGTTTAAGGCAAGATACTTAACCATTAATCTTCTTCTTTTGCTTTGTCATACCAACATGGGAGGGTCATTTTCTGATTACATGTTATCATGATTTGGTTAATTTTCACTTAACTACTAACTGAGTATTCATCTGAAAAGACTTTTTCCATAAACTATTTTTCCTTCCAAAATAAATTTATGTGATATTGTTCTTGAGGTGTTTCAGTTGTGTCAAACTCTTAGTGATCCCATTTGTTTGGGGTGTGTTTGTTTTTTGGGACTTTTTGTTGTGGATGTTCATTTGTTTTGGTTTTTGTTGCAAAGATACTGCAGTGACTGGCCATTTCCTTCTCCACCTATAACAAAGAGGATAAAGTTACTTTCTCAGGGTCACACAGCTGGTAAGTGTCTGAGGTCAGATTTGAAGTCAAGAAGATGAGCCTTTTTGAACTGCAGGTATGCTATCCACTGTGCCACCTAGCTGACAATTTATGTGATCCTTACATCCAAAGGATCAAATTGTTGCTAGTGATAAAACACTCATTGAAGCTGGACTAGAATTCACTCTGTATACATTTAGATAATTTTTCTGAATCTTAAAATCTTCCTAAATTAAATCTTCTAACTGTGTATTTAAGCAAGGGAGTTCTTTTTTTTAAAGAATAAATGTAGAATATAAGGCTTAGATTAAGTTTTATCACATGATATCTGAAAGGCATCAGATTAAAAAACTATTATGCCCCATAATAGAATGAACTAGTGTTAGGAGCAGTAATAGTACTACTAGTAGTAGTAGTAGTAGTAGTAAGAATAATAATAGCCTGCATTTTAATAGTTCCTATGATTTGCCGGGCACTCTCCTGCTTTACACAAATTATATCATTTAATCTTCATAAAAACCCTGAGAGGTTGATGCAGTCATTATCCCCTTTTTACATTTTACAACTGAAGAAATTGAAGCAAATAAAGTTTAAGTGACTTGTCTAAGTTCACACAACTAGTAAGTATCTGAGGCTAGATTTGAACTCATCTTGCTGACTCCAGGCCCTACACTATTCACTGTACCAACTAGCTTCCTAGCTACCTAATAAATTCTTGGCTCAATAGGTACTCTGTTTAAAAGTAGTATAATATTTTGTCCTCAGTAGACATTTGTGAAAAGGACTAAGCAAAGTATTTTTGTTTTGTTTTAGTTTCCCTAAATGACATCTTCAGAAAATCAATAAATGAGCAACCATTTATTAAGTACCTATCATTTACCAGAAATTGTGATAATTACTGGAAATGTAAAGACAAAGTCCCTGTCCCTGAGTATTTTTTTTTATTTTATCAATGGAAATAATATATATGCATATGTGCAAAAAATACAAGATAATTGCAAGTAGGGAGTAGGCACCAGCAGCTGGAAGGATCAGGGAAGGATTCCTGTAGGAGGTGGCTTTTCTTAAGGGAAATTAAACAATATAAAAGGAGAAAGTGATGAGGAAGTATGTTCTGGGTATGAGAGACAGTAAGTAAAATGGAATCAACTCACTTGGACTCTAATACTTAAACTTTTTTTGTATCCCTATCACTTCATCACAGAGCCTTGGAACATAAAAAGTACTTAATAAATCTTAAAAGTTTATTGATTTACTTATGCTTAATTTCTTGATGTAATATATTAGAAAACAGAAATTACTTTTAATGGGGCAGCTAGGTGGTTCAGTGAATAAAGCACTGACCCTGGATTCAGAAGGACCTGAGTTCAAATCCAGCCTCAGACACTTGGTACTTACTAGCTGTGTGACCTTGGGCAAGTCATTTAACCCTCATTGCCCTGACCTCCCAGCCCCCGCCCCAAAAAAAAGGAAAGAAAAAAAAGAAAACAAATTACTCTTAAGAATACAAAATTGTGAGGCAGCTAGGTCACAAAGTGGATAGAGCCCTGGCCCTGGAGTCAGGAAGACCAGAGTTCAAATCTGTCCTCAGACACTTGACTAGCTGTGTGACCCTGGGCAAGTCATTTAACCCTCATTGCCTCACCAAAACAAAAAGAATACAAAATTGAGAATAAATACACACATACAGGTCAGGGTACAATTTATGTGCATATATTTAGATATCATATATGTGTATGTGTGTGTATACACACAAATGCACACATAAAATTAGAAGTTTTAAAAGCAGCTGATGGAAAATAAAGACTTCTACCTATCCAATTTAACTTCCATCCACCCTCTTCCCCATCTTCTCTCTTCTCTCAAGGTCATCAACATAATTTAAATGTTCATCACCTCTGACTTATTTCATTTCCCTAGCCTCCTAATATCTGTAAAAGCATTTTTCCTTAATATGCCCTTACTACTAAGTCTGGCCTCAGCCACTATTAGCTGTGCAATTCTGGCCACGCCATTTAACCTCTCTTTGCCTTAATGCCCTGGAAAATGAAATGCTAAACCACTCTAATGTTTTCCAAGAAAACCCTATATGGGGTCACAAAGAGTCAGACATGACAGCGCATCAGGAACAACTACTAGCCTTGCCCAATAATTAAAACATTGAATCAAATTAATAAATTAAAATAAAGCAAAATGCAAAACCCCTAGTGTATGTATTTGTGTGTACATATATATGTGTGTGTATGTATATACATGTATATATGTATGCATATATACATATATGTATATGTTACATACACAATTTTAAAAGTATTTTATAGGTTGTCATAGCCAAAAAAATGGCAGGTAGAAAGTCTATTGGTGATATATCAGGTTGTTCTTGGAACATTGACTTGCTCTGTAGCCAGGCTATGCTCAATAGATCTTCCATTTCAGGGTTATAGCCTTCGAGAACTAAAGGTCTCCTCTATGTACTCAATGAGAGCTGGAGGAAATAAGCTGAAGAGGTTTCTAAGGTTATTGTGAACATAAAACAATGTAGTAGATGCAAAGGCACTTAATGTATTAAAGTTTCATACAAATGCAAAACATCAGAGCTGACTAAAGTAGTTCAGGTGCATAAAAACAGCTTTTACCCATTTCAAATATGGGACAGGATTATGCATCCTTTTCCCTGGATGCTTTCCTGTGTTTCAAAAAGAAAAGGTGCATTTAACTTCTAACATCTCCTCAAATTCACAATGGCAATTTTTTACTTTTGCTTAACCAAGCTTTGTTGGAATGATTTCATAGCACTACTTCTGGATTCATGAAACTTTTTTTTTTCATTTTGCACTGGACCATGGATAAGATTATTTTCCACTTAATTCTATTACCTTGCTAAAGCTATTCCCTGTGGCATTACTAGCACATCTACAGACTTTGTTGTTTGTTCAGCCTCTCAGCACCAAATGTTTCCAAAGCATCCCACTCACTTCTTTATACTATATATAATGAAAAAAAGGAATACACGGTCTGACTGTTCCTTTAGGGCAGATATTTTGGCTCTGTAGATGTGTAGTTCATATTACAGTGTCCAGCATGTGGATTTTCAGTAAATAAGAATTTATGATGGTTTATGTCAAATAGAAGCCATAATTTACTTCCTTCCTACGGCAGTGCTAGAGACATATGGAGAATATATTTGTAAAAAGAAAAGAGGGTGCCTGAGAAAAGAAAATGAAACTTATTTTTTGAAATACTATCAAACTAGACTTTTTCATCCTAGATACATTTTTGCATATAGTAGAGAAGAAACATTTTTAGTTTGGAAGAAAATGCATTTGCTCATTTTAGGTTTATGGAAGCAAGAAAGAAAACCCATTCTTTTGAGCTTGAAGAAAATGACATATGTGATTACATTACACTTGGATAATTTAAAATTAGTTGCTTTAAAGGTCCAAATTTGACAGTTTTCCAAAAGTAATGAGCAGATGCATTTGATGTGTTCTAGAAAAAGGATTGACTCAACAGTAAGAAATAATTTAACCTGAGGGTATTTGCAAGACATTACTATAAGTTATTAGCAATTTACATGTGTGTAGTATGGTTTTGTTGAGAACAGATGCTTGTTTTATTACTTCAGTTTTTACATATATATGTATATATATATATATATATATATATATATATACATATACACAGAAAGAGAGAGTATTTCAAAAAATGGAAAAATATCCAAATCAGAAATTTTAACTATATACCATGTGGGTATTAAATAAAAATTGCTGACTAGCTTAATCAATCAAAATCATATTTGGTGACTCTGACTAATTAAATTTATATTATTGGATTGTTAAATCTAGCTTGTGGGTATTAAAGATTAATGAAAGATCAAACAGTTATTTTGACCTTTCAAATCTGATTTTGCACCAAGAGGGACAGTACCAAAATTCTTCAATCATGGATTGGCTTACTAATCCATATGAAACACCAACAAATCAGGGTTGGGTTTTTTGGTTTCTTCGTTTTAAAGGAATGGATCAGGACTGCTAAAGGGAGCCAGGTGGGCTAAGAATAAAAGGTGGGTACATGGAGGATACACAGTCTAGGAAGGGCTGATGTTCTCTACCTCATGCTGACCACCACAAAGCTGAACTAGATGAATGGAAAGGTCATTCGATGTACTACCTTTCTGAAGCCAGTCTGGCTCTAAGCATTTCTATTTTTATTTCTATGCTTCTACGTACTTAATATATCTCTTGGTACCCTGTGGGTGCTCAATATTTACTGACTCCTATGCACACAGGAGGCTTTCCATGAATATTTTATGATGCAGCTCCTGATGATAATAATGACAGTAATGTTTATTTAAAGAAAGAGACCCTTTTACAGGGAAAAGGAAGGAAGCTTAGCATTAAGATTCATATTCATACTTGAAATCCTGGGGTGTAATAGGGTTTTTTCCCCTCTCACTTTTTTTTTACATATCTGAATTGATTGTTTCAAAACCATGGTAATAAGCAATTTTAAAAATTGTGCCAGTACCTTGGCACATAAAAAGCCTTCTTCCTTGTCTTTCAAATACTAAATGCTTTGAGTACAGAAAGGTAAATCATACAAAATAGAATTCTTTATCTTTCCCCCTAAACATTCCCCTTGTCTCAACTCACCCATCATAATTGAGAACCACTACCTGGGATGTAATGCAATACAGGAGAAAGGGCTCTGGGTTTAGAAGCAGAAGATCTGTGTTCAAATCACAGATCTCCTCTATAGTGCCTCAGTTACATCTCTGGAAAAGCAAGCTGTTGGACTATCTAACTTCTAATGTCTATTTCAGATCCAAGTTTCACATCTTATGCTCTATATTTCTAGTCAGCCATCCTCTCATCATTAGTCATCTTTGACTCTTCTCTCTCCTTCAATCTTTATATCTGATCAGTTACCAAATCTTCATAAGATTTCTGATATTGATCCTTTCTATTCACAAAGTCATCACCCTAGTTCAAGTCCTTATCATGTTTCTTCAAGACTGCCAAAGTCCCATCTGAAATATGAAAGATCTAAGTTCCAATCTAGACTCAGACACTTATTAGATGATTGACACTGGGTAAGTTACTTAATGCCTGTACTTCAATTTCCTCCTCTATAAAATGGAGATATTAATATTACCTATGTCCCAAAGTTGTTGTGATGATAGAAGGACTATTTATAAAGCATTTTGCAAACTTCAAAGTACTATATTAATCGTAGCTATTAAGTATCACATTCTCATTGCTATCCCTATTTTTGGCCTTTGTCTTCTCCAGTCCATCCTCTGCACAGCTACCAGATTGATATTTCTAAAGTAGAAGCCTGATAATTTCACTCCTCTGCTTAAGAAACTCTAATGTCTCTGTCTTGTCTCTAAAATAGAATACAAAATCCTTTGTTTGGCTTTGGAAGTCCTTCAAAACTGACTCCAGTTAACTGTCTATTGCTTTCCTTCATGGCTTCTTTGATGAGATCAAAATAGCCTACAATTCTACCTGTGATATTCCATTTCCTTTCACTGGACCTTTCCTCCTATGCCTAAACTGTATTTCCTTCTCACATTCTCTTCCTTCAAGGCTTATTTCAGTGCCCTCTGTGAGAGAATGCCTATTCCGATGCCCAGAGTTTCTAGTTTCTCTCCTCACAAACTTGTTACACACATAAATGCATAAACAAACACAGAAAGACCAATTACTTTTTTATTTAGTTAAGATCATGATTGAAAAAATGATGAAAAAGACCTCAAAAGCCATGTAGATCCATGCCTTAAATTATAGATTGGGAAACTGAGTCTCAAAGAGTTTAAGTGACTTGCCCAAGATAACACAGGTAGTAAACATCAAAAGTAGGATTTGGAACTTTGGAAGGAGAGGCAAGATGGCAGATTAGGGGTAATTACCCAGCTGAAGTCTCCCAACATTCCCCTAAAAACAACTTTAAGGGGCAACTAGGTGGCACAGTGGATAAAGAACCTGCCCTGGATTCAGGAGGACCTGAGTTCAAATCCGACCTCAGACACTTGACACTTACTAGCTGTGTGACCCTGGGCAAGTCACTTAACCCTCATTGCCCCATCCAAAAAAAAGGAAGGAAAAAAAAACAACTTTAAAATAATCCCTCAAAACAAATTTTGGAGCAGGAGAGCCCACAAAATTTGGGGTGAAACATTTTTCCAGCCTAAGAAAACTTAAAAGGTCAGTAGGAAAAGTCTGTGACATTGAGGTGGAGGCCTGTCTAGAACCCACACAAGCAGTGGTGACAACAGTAGCCACAAGAAGAGAAGTAGTCACCACATTCAGAAAAAGAACTATGGAGTTTAATACAGACTGAAGCATACTACTTTCACTTTTTTTGTTGCTTTTTTTTGTTATTATTCTTGTTTATTCTTTCTTTTTTCTCTTTTGTTCTGATTAACATGGAAATGTATTTAACATCATAACCTATATCAAATTGCTTGCCAGCCTTGGGATGGGGGGAGAAAACTTTGGAACTCAAAAAATATTTTTACATGTAATTGAAAATAAAATTTTAAAAATAAACAAAATAAAATAAAAAAGAGGAGAAGCAATTTTGGGAGCTTTCAATTCAGAGATGGTAAGAGGGTGATACAACTACACAGAAAGTGATCATGGGGGACCCTTTGCTGATACTGGGTGTAGCTGGCACTGATTGGCAACTCCATTGACTATACAAAGTTTTAGGTCACAGTAATAGGGCAGAGAGGATCACCGATGGTCAATCACAAGGGAGCAAGGGCCCTAGTCACAGTACACAAGCAAAAAGGAGTACTGGCCTTGTGGGTTTAGGAGACAAGGTACCATTCCTGGGTAAAGTTCCAGACCCTTCCAGAGTGCAGACAAGGAGAGCAGTGACCAGACCTCTCCAAGTATCGCATCAACTCAAAGCACCAAAAACTTGCAAACTTTCAGAACTAGATCAGAAAATAGTAGCCCCCAAAATTCTCAAGCTTGGTACAGTATATCCTCACTCCCAGATGAGCAGAGTTCAACTCTAACATAAAGTTCAAAGTTTGAAGTAGGCTAGAAAATGAGTAAACACACTCACACAAAAATTGACCATAAAAAGCTTTTGTCATCAGGAAAGACCAAGACCAAGACCAAGACCAAGACATAAACTCAGAAGACAAAATTGTGAAAACAGCTTTTAAAATTTCCAAAGAAAAACATCAATTGGACCCAAACACAACAAGAATATCTGGGAGAGTTCAAGAAACAGATGAGTAGTGGAGGGGGAAAATGGGAAAGTAAATAAGAGTGATGCAAGAAAATTATGAAAAAAGAATTAGCAACTTGCTAAAAGAGGAACTCTTTAAAAAGTAGAATTGGCCAACTTGGGGAAAAGATAAAAAAGGTCACAGAAAAATTAAAACTTAAAAATTAGAATTGAGGAAGTGGAAACTAATCACTTCATGAGACATCAAGAAGCAATAAAACAAAGTCAGAAGAATGAAAAAAAGAATAAAATGTGAATATCTCATTGGAAAAACAACTGACCTGGAAAATAGATTCAGGAGAGATGATTTAAGAATTACGGAACTATCTGAAATCCATAATCAAAAAAGAGTATAGACATCATATTTAAATAAATTATCAAAGAAAACAGCCCTGATATATTAGATCAAGAAAGTAAAATAGAAATTGAAAGAATTCACAAATCACCTCATGAAAGAGATCCCCAAATGAAAGTTTGCGGGAATATTAGAGCTGAATTCCAGAGCTTCCAGGTCAAGGAAAAAATAATGCAAGGAGACAAAAAAAGACAAAAGTCAAGGTCACATAATATTTAATAGCTTCCACATTAAAGGAAAGGAGGGCTTGGGATATAATATTCCAGAACACAAAGGAACTAGGATTACAATGAAGCATAATCTCCCCAGGAAAACTGAGTATAATCCTTCAAAGGAAAAAATATATGGAAATTTAATGAAATACAGGACTTCCAAGTATTCCTTATGAAAAAGGCAGAGCTGAATAGCAAATTTGACACTCAAATACAAGATTCAAGAGCTTTAAAAAGTAAACATGAAAGAGGAATCATAAGAGAATAAATAAAATTAAACTGTTTATATTCCCATATGGGAAGATGATAGATGTAACTCCTAATAACTTTATTATTATTAGTTAAAAAGAATTTACATAGAGGATGTGAGTCAATTATGGTAGAATGATCTCCCCCAAAAATGAAGGGGTGAGAAAGAAAGATGCACAGGGAGAAAGGGGAAGGGAGAGATAGAATGGGGAAAATATTTAACATAAAAGAGGCATGCAATGAAGACAATGAAGAGCTTTTACAATGAAAGAGAAAAGGGGTGGGTGGGAAATGCTTGAACCTTACTCTTATTAGAATTGATTCAAAGAGAGAGGATTCTGTATATGCATACAGAATAAATTGTGTATAGAAATACAATGTACATACTAGCTGTGTTACCCTGGGCAAGTCACTTAACCCTCATTGCTCTGTAAAAAAAAAAAAGAATATTAAAAAAAAAGAAATACAATGTACACAATAGAGAAATAGGAGGAGAAGGGGATAAGAGAAATGAAAGGTGTTGGGAGGATAAAAGGAAAGTGGATTAATGAAAGCAGTTAGAAGCAAAATATACTTTTGAGAAGGAACAGGACAAAGAGAGAAAGAAAAAAAGAAAATGGGATGGAGGTAAATATAAAATTAATAATCAAAATTTTGTACATGAATGAAGTGATCTCATACTTAAAATGGAAACAGATAACGGTATAGATTAGAAACTAGAATCCAATAATATGCTGTTTTTAAAAGACATACTAGAAACAGAAAGACACACACACAGAATTAAAGTATAGGGCTGTAGTAGAATCTAATGTGTTTCAGGGGCAGGGTAACCCAGTAATACCACTACTAGATCCCAAAGAGATCATAGAAAAGAGAAAAGGAACTAGATGTACAAAAATATTTATAGCAGCTCTCTTTGTGGTGTCAAAGAATTGGAAATTGAGGGAATGTCCATCAATTGGTTAATGGCTGAACAAGATATGGTATATGAATGTAATGGAATACTATTGTGCTGTATGAAATAATGAGCAGGCAGATTTCAGAAAAACCTGGAAAGACATAAGTGGACTGATGCTGAGTGAAACAAGCAGAAGCAGGATAACATTGTACACAATAATAGGAACATTGTAAGATGTGATAAACTTGGCTCTTCTCAGTGGTGCAATGATCAAAGACAATTCCAAAGAACTCATGATGGAAAATGTTCTTCACATCCACATAAAAAGGAATTGTGGATTCTGAATGTAGATTGAACCATATTGTTTCTACTTTTTGGTTGTTTTTTTTTCTTTATTGAGGTTTTTCCCTTGCATTCTGATTCTTCTTTCACAACATGACTAACACATAAATATGTTTAATGTGATTATATATATCAGATTGCTTTCTGTCTGGGGGAGAGAGGAGGGAAGGGAGGGAGAGAGAAAAATATTTGAAACGAAAAATCTTATGGAAACAAATTTTGAAAACTATCTTTACATGTAACTGGAAAATAATAAAATACTTTTATGATTAACAAAAGGGGACAGGATAACAATCATGATCTCAGGCAAAGGAAAAACAAAAATAGACCTAATTAAAAGAGATAATGAGGGAAACTACAATATGCTAAAAGATACAATGAAATAATATCAAAAAGAAATTTTACAGCAAGTTTCTCTTATAAAGATCTTATTTACCAAATATGTACTGAGTATAGAACTGAGTCAAATTTATAAAAATAAGAGCCACTCCCCAATTGATTAATGGTCAATAGAGAGATCCAGAACAAAGAAGAAGAAAGAAGAAGGAGGGAGGAGGAAGGAGGAGGGAGGAGGAGGGAGAAGGAGAATAAGAAGGAGGAGAAGGAGAAGGAGAAGGAGGAGAAAGAGAAGAAGAGAAGAAGGAGAAGAATTACTCCAGAGCCAGGTATTTGTCAATTTCTACTTCATCTGTTTACGTTATTTCCTCTCAATAGAATATAAGCTCTTTGAAGGCAAAGACATTTTCATTTTGTCTTTGGATCTCCAGAGCTTAGCATAGTGCCTGGTATATAGTTACCACTTAATAAATGTGTCAAATAAATAAGTCTTATTCACCTGACTTTAGTAGTCATAGTATTATAATTTTAATATCATAAGTACAAATTGTAAATTTAAAGTTGGAAGGGACTAATGCTCTATAGAGCATTTTTTCATTTTGTTTTGTTTTGTTTTGTTTTTGCAGGGCAATGAGGGTTAAATGACTTGCCCAGGGCCACACAGCTAGTAAGTGTCAAGTGTCTGAAGCAGGATTTGAACTCAGGTCCTCCTGAATCCAGGGCTAGTGCTTTATCTACTGCACTACCTAGATGCCCCTATAGAGCATTTTTCAAAATATATTTTTTATTTTTATATATTTTCTTATTATTGTGTTGATCATTTTTCATTCATGCCTGACTATTCCTGACCCCATTTGGGCTTTTCTTGGAAAAGATATTGGAATAGTTTGCCATTTCCTTCTCCAACTCATTTTACAGATGAGAAACTGAGGCAAACAGGGTTAAGTGACTTGCTCAGGGTCACACATCTAGTAAGTGTTTGAGGCCAAATTTGAAGTTAAGAATATGAGCCTTCCTGACTCCAGACACTCTATTCACTGGGACAGTTAGCTGCATTTTTATATACACCATCTTTATCAGTGATGAAACTGAGGACCAGAAAGGTTTAATAAACACCAAAACTTATATGGGTAGAAAATGGTAGAGGAAAGATTAGAATCCAGGTACTCTGACTCTAATTTCACCCTCTTTTCACTATACCCTCATGCCTCAGCTATGAGCTACCAAAGAAACTTGGAAAGTCATGCTTTGTAAGCATCTTCACACTGAAGAAATGTCCCAAACTAATACTGAAACTTCAGATTGCAGAATTTATCATAATAGCATTTCATCCAAAAAGTACAATTGAACCAGCAAGTATGCTCATATTTATATAGTCCTTTAAAGTTTGCAAAACATTTTATATGAGTTATCTCATCTGAGCTTCACAATAAGTCTATGAGTTAGTGCTAGTATGAATCCCAGTTTACAGATGAGAAAATTGAAAGCCTGGAGATGTTAAATGACTTATCCTGGGTCACTTGAGCAGTTGAATTAGAAATCACAGCTGCTTCTATATCCATTATCTCACACAGCCCCTCCATCTACCATCTTGCTTTTTCCAATGGTGGGAGTTTATCCCACAGACTTCTTAATAAAATAAGTTAAAATAAAGAAATAAAGTTGAAAAAAAGAAATTAAAGTTGAACTAAATTAAGTCCTTAAAATAAGTTTATTCCACAAACTTCTTAAATCTGTGTATCTCCCAACTCCATACAATTATGAAATATTAAAATATTTCAAAATTATTATTATTTTAAAGAGTTGGTTATTTTAGTCTGGGGTTGGGAGAAGAATTACTTTAATTGTTTGATTTCTGCAGGTTCAATGAACTCCCAAACATGAAATTGTAATCTTTTAACTAATTCCTAAAACATATAACTATTTACAAAAAATCAAAGGAACTAATAGCAATAATAATCATAGCAGATGTTTATAAAGAGCTTTGTCGTTTCTACTAAGCTTTTCATATAGTATCCCATTTTTCCCCCAACAATCCTATGAAGTAGTACAGGTATTTTATTTCTATTTTCTAAATCTATAAACAGAAATTCAGGGTCACCTCTAAAAGGCTTGCCCAAGCTAGCACAGATAATAAGTGATAGAGCTGGAATTCAAATCCACGTCTTTCAACTGAATAAATCCAATGCTCTTCCTGTTATATAGCATCATAATGAAGATGGGGGAGGAAAGGAGAAGGGAATAAGCCTTTTTTATAAATCCTTCTCTGTGTCAGGCACCATGCCAAGCACTTTTTATAAATATCTCATTTGATGGGGCTTTTTCCAAGGTGTCAACATTCGCAGGGTGCAGCAGCACTTTCCCCCCTTAAATAAGCATAAACAATAGTATTTAGTACCTAGTTAGTATGAATAATTAAATGGAAAAAAGTCAGCTGGCCCACTTTCTCACTCTCATACAGTGTTCTAGGTGATCTCCTCCCTGGCTCATGCTCAGCCAATTCCTTCCTTAGTGGGAAACAGTGTCATTACATTGTCTAGTGACTCAATGCCATGGGGTTTGCAAACCTCCTGTGTCCAAAATGTAAATGGTTAAGATGGACCAAAGGCTCTCCTGTTCCCCTCCTTTTTACACTTTGTATTAAAAACTCAACTTGAAGGATCCTTTTAGGATGTTTGCCCAAATGCATTTAAGAGTGCTTACCTTGGGCACTGGGATTGCCATTATACAATATTCTGTCGCCTCCTGAATTTTAGTGAAAATCTACACATAATCCTCCTAAAAATAGAATCTCTTATAAATAACAGATGACTTTAAATGTTTTTCATGTTTTTCTGTTTTTTGTTTTGTTTTTTGTATTTTTGCCCAGGCAATGAGAGTTAAGTGAATGCCCAGGCTCACATAGCTAGTAAGTGTCAAGTATCTGAGGTCAGATTTGAACTCAGGTCCTCCTGAATCCAGGGCTGGGGCTTTATCCACTGTGCCACCAAGCTGCCCTCCATGTTGTTTGTTTGTTTGTTTTTCGGTTTTGTTTTGTTTTTTTTGTCCTTACATCACAGGCATTTTAGAGGGAGGCAGAATCTCTTCCATATTGAGGCCTTATAACAAAATAATCATGCCCAGATATACAAAGCAGTGACTACATCTAATGATTTAAGCAGCTCTATAATGCTGTATTAGTAGATCACCACCTCTCTGCCACACCAAGAGGAGGAAGCTATATTTTATTATTTGTTCTCTGGGACCTTTCTTGTTTTTGTTTTGTTTTGTTTTGTTGCTTCTCAATCAACAAGGACTTATTAAGAGGCTAATAAATTCTACAACTTTACTGGGTACTGAGGAGATAAGTACCAAGAATGAAACAATCTCTACACATGAAGCAGTAACTACATTCTAATGGGGAAGATGTTATATATGGTATACACAGCCTAAACATAAAGATAATGATATGCATACTTACAAAGTAATCAAATACAATGTTATTTGGGAAGGAAGACACTAGCAGTTGTGGGATCAGGAAAGATTTCCTGGGGAAAATGGTGCCTGAGATGCAAATTAGAGGAAGAGAGGATTCTGGGTAAGAAGAGAGGGACTCTGGGGCAGAAGTAAGGAGGGAACACATTCCAGAGATAGAGGACAGACTATAAATGAATCAGCCTGGGAGGTGAAAGATGGGGTGTCATGTGTGAAGTAAATTAAAGGACAGTTTGGCTAAATTACATAATGCAGGAGGACAAGTCATGTCCAATAAGGCTGGAAAGATAGGTGAGGCCAGATTACATCAGGTTTTAAAAGGTAAACACAGGAGTTTGTTTTTTTTATCTTAGAGGCAACAGGAAACCATTGGAGTTAAATTGGGAAATGCCATGGTCAGATCTTCCCTTACAGTTAATTATTTGAGTAATAATGTGAAGGATAGAGTAGGATAGGGACTTGAGGTAAGAAGACAGTAGTGGGTTGTGACCCCATATGGGGTCACACAACTGAATGTGGGGGTTTTGAAAAATTTTGCAACATTAAAAGATTACATATACCTATTTTACATACTTGTATACCGGGGGTTGTATGAAAATTCCTTGGGCAAAAAGAGGTCATGAGTGGAAAAAGTTTAAGAAGGCCTGATCAAGGCAACAGGTGATAAGGATCTGAGCTAAACTCATAACTTAGGAAGAAGAGGCCAAATGCCAGAGATATCCACTAGCATAAGAATAACTAAAATCTCTAAGATGCTTTAAGGTTTGAAAAATGCTTTAAAAATATTATCTCATTTTATCTTCACAACAAGCCTGGGATGTAGTTGTTATTATCATCCTCAATTTACAGATGAAGAAACTAAAAGAGAGAAAGGTGAAATGACTTGCCCACAGTCATATGTCTATGGCTTGATTTGAAATCAGGACTTTCTGACTCCAACTCCACCACTCTATCAACTTTACTGTTTTTCTATTTGTGTTAAGGTATAAAGAGTAAACATTGACAATCATTGCATATATGGGCTACAAGATAATATCAAGGTTACAAACCTGGGAGACTGAAATAATCATGACACTTTTAACAGAAATAGAGGTTTGGAAGAGGGGGAAAGCTTGGGAGAAAAGAAAATGAGTTGTTTATTTTTTTTATCTGTTGCATTTAAGATTTATCTAAGACATTCAGTGTGAAATGCCTAATAGGCAGTTAGTGTTATGGGGATAAAACTCAGAGGAGAGACTAAAGCAGAATCTATACATGCATGCATACATATACACATACATACATACTACATGCATGCACACATGCACACTACAGCTAATATATCATAATATTATCTATGTATTATGTTTCTGAGAATCATCTACATGGGTTGGACTTCTATTTAGTGATCGTTCTACTTCTGTTGCTAAAATTATCATGTATATCATTCTGTTGGTTCTACTAATTTCACTCTGAATCAGTTCATGAAAATATCCCCAAGGTTTTTCTTCATTCCTTGTATTCGTAATTTTTTACCACAAAAAATGATTTAAAATGTTGCATAGGGGCAGATAGGTGGTGCACTGGATAAAGCACTGGCCCTGGAGTCAGGAGGACTTGAGTTCAAATCTGGCCTCAGACACTTGATACTTACTAGCTGTGTGACCCTGGATAAGTCACTTAATCCCAACTGCCTCACCAAAAAAAATGTTGCACAAATTAATAGCATCCAAGTTCAAATAGCAGCATACTCCAAATAAATAATAATTAAAATTCTTGGCAGAATCAAGACAGTATGGTCATTACCTTTGGCTTAATATCACAAGATAACAAGATTTTGAGTAAGAAGGGAGTTTAGAAATCATCTATTTCATCCCCCTTATTTTACATATAAAGACACTGAGACCTTGGGGGATGTGACTTACCAAACAATCACACATAGTTCTTTTGATTCCAAGTATAAGATTCTTTCCAATATTAGAAAAACTCCGGTTCCAAAGGGAAGAACATTATAATGAATATTCTGAATAATACATTTGTTAATACTGGTCCCACAACTATTTGATTTCAGTATCATATAATTTCTTATAGGATCACAAATAGTCAATCTAGAGGTAAAAACCTCAGTGGAATGAGATAATGACTCAATTATTTGGAAAGAAATAGAAATGATGAGTATAATATAATTTCTGACATTCAGTTGATTTGCTTTAAACTTTGTTGAATAGTAAGTAGTAGTAGTAGTAATTATAACATTCACATTTCTATTTCAATTTAACTTTTACAACATTCTTTCTTCATAACATCCCAGTGAGATAGGTAGTGCCTCATATGTGAGAATGAATAAATTGATTAACTTTCACAAAAGAAGCTGTCTTTTTATATCTTCCTCAAAGTGGCAGCTAAAAAAAAAATCTATCATCTGTATTCTTAACTATGTATTGATAACATTTCCAATAAGTGGCTGAATTTTGGTGCATACAAAATACATGATGATATGATGAGCAGGGGAAATGAGTATGGCTCCTGAGTTAG
Organism: Dromiciops gliroides; assembly: GCF_019393635.1. Lineage (NCBI taxonomy): Eukaryota > Metazoa > Chordata > Mammalia > Microbiotheria > Microbiotheriidae > Dromiciops > Dromiciops gliroides. Next base: position 252,575,731 of record NC_057862.1, read on the forward strand.
CTGTGCAAAATAAATTCCAACAGGAGTCAAATTATGTTTCCATTGTTTTATAACCTTCAATCCCCACAAATGTATAGCATTAGTAACAGATACATGATAAAATATTAATGCAGGGATAGATCAGGATAAATCGGGAAAACAAACAATAATAACTCAAAGCACATGTTCAGATTAAAGTAAGCAGCATACATTAATTTCATGTTTGAAAGCTAGCATACATCAACACTATAGCTTTGTGTCTAATACAATTGGCAAGTCTTTTTCTTAGCATTTATTAAGATTATTCCAGTTATTTTATCAAGAGATAGTTCTTAAATTTAATTCTAATGATGCAGGATGTGATACCTGCAACTTTTCCACTGGGAGTAAAATTTTGGACCTCAAAGTTTCATCTCTAACTTAAACATTGAGTATACATAACCTTCACTTCTCACCCTGTACCCTCCCCCAAACAACAACAACAACAGCAGCAAAAACAAAACTTAGTACCAGTGGGAAGTGGTATCCAAAGAAGAAAGTAGAGCACTGAGACTAAATACCTTTACATCAAGGACTGATCACATTTGTAGGAATACAATAAATAACATTAAATGACTAACAGAAATGTCTGTTTAATTCTAATAAACCCTCTCAGTTAGGATGAGACAATTCTACAGGAATGTTCTACAAGCCAGAAAGAGAGGCAAGGGATACATATTTGTCATATAATTCCTAAAAGAAGAATTATTGAATGAATCCTTTTGTGCATAGAATTTAAATAAGTGAAGAATATCTGTGTTTCATGTTTTGGAGGTCAGGGGAAGAATGGATGAGGAAATAGATTTAGGTTGTACACAAGCACAAGAAATGAATGGCTCATATTCTCACAATTAGAGGCAACTTAATTTTGGTACTCAGTTTTTATAGAGCAAGCACAAACATTTGAAATGGTTATAAATTTGGGTTAGCATTTTATTTACCTGAAAACAGCCCAACAATGTGCATATAGAGGAAGATTTTTAAGAGGCCTTAGATGTGCATGTTATAAAGTTGACAGTAAAGGAAAGCTCTACGAAACAGCAGAAAACCAATTGAAATATATCAAGTACTTCCCTGTAATTGATACAGTGGGGAAAATGCAGTTGCAATCACAATGTAACATGGGTTTGCTCTGGCTCCATTATCTGACAGCTAGGGTTTTTTTTTTACATTTTATCACTCCTCCAGGGCTCTCCAGTTCTTTGAAGGAGTAATAGGTGGTCTCTCTTCTCTGCCACTTGCCACAGCCCCCATTTATCCCCTATTCCTTTCAACTACTTCTATCAGATTAGTTTACAAAAAGGAATATTTACTTCTAAGGCATAACAAGAAAAAAATTGACCCAAAACTTTTGGGGGAACAGGGAAGGTTATAATCTATATAACCTCTATAGCACCTTGGTCTTTGGGGAATGGAAGGTGATTAGGCTCATGATTTAACTAAGTTCCTGCAGACATTTGTCCCACCAAGTTCAAGTCCAAAGCCCCAAAAAGGAATGTTGGCTTCTCAGGCCTTCCCTGCTGAACTGGTTGCAATTTCTAGCCTGGAATCCTGTGCTCAATGAAACCCATGGCTCAAGATCTTGGTTCAGAGAGGGAAAGGAATAAGCTTTTGTATAGCACCTACTATATATTGTGGTGTCTTACAAATATTTTCTCATTTGATCCTCACAATAACCCTGGGAAATATGTGCTGTTAACAGGCCCACTTCCCATTTGAGGAAACTATTAAAAACAGGTTAAAGTGACTTGCCAATACAATAGTCTCACAGCTTGTTTCTGAGGTCAGATTTGAACTCATGTCTTCCTGACTCCAGGCCCAACACTTTAACCACTATATCTCCTAGCTGTCTCATAGCTCCTCCAACAGCGCCCATTTTAGTCTTATGTCATCTTTGCTACTCCTCTGGTATGTTAGATACTTCAGGGAATATAAAGAAAACATAATCTCTACCCACATGGAGTTTACAATTCAATCATATGTTATCATAAAATAGAAATTTTGTTTATGTAGGACAATTATGTAGGCAAGTTATTTTATTTTATTTTATTCTGTTCTCTGGGTAGTTATGTACATATTGGAACTCAGTTACTGCAGAATTCAACTCAGCAAACATTTATTAAGTGCTCAATATGTATATTACTCTATTAGAGGTGCTAGAGATTCACAAATGAAAAACAACATATTCTTTTGCCTTCAAGAAGTTCACAATCAAGGGGGTAAAATATGTATGCAAATACCTTTAAGAAATTAGAAAATGATTTTTGTTTAATTTTTAAATTATTTTTCCAAAGAAGAACTCAAAACAATTTATAGTCATAATTTTAAAAGGCTCTAAATCATTATTAATTAGGGAAACACAGATTAAGAGAAACTTGAGATATCATTTTACACCTACTAAATTAGCTAAATTGAAAGAAAGGGAAAATGACAAAGGTTGGAGAGGATGTGGGAAAAAATCGGGACACTATTTCATTGTTGGTGGAATTGTAAAATGATTGAACTACTTTTGGAGAGCAATCTGGAATTATGCCCAAAGAGCTATTAAATCACATATATCCTTTGACCCAACAATACTGCTACTTAATCTATTTCCAAAAATGGTTAAGGAAAAAGGAAAAGAACCTATATGTTTTAAAAATGTTTATAGCAGCTCTCTTTCTGGTGACAACGAACTGCAAATTGCAGGGATGCCCATCAATTGGGGATGTACTGAACAAGTTATGGTATATGATTCTAATGGAATAGTACTGTTCTATAAGAAATACTGAGCTCAATGTTTATTTTTTTTAAAACATGGAAAGACTAATATGAAATAATAAATATGAGAACCAAGAGAATATTATATACAGTAAAAGCAATATCATTTTAAGAACGACTTTGGGGGCAGCTAGGTGGCACAGTGGATAGGGCATGGTCCCTAGATTCAGGATGACCTAAGTTCAAATCTGGCCTCCAACACTTGACACTTACTAGCTGTGTGACCCTGGGTAAGTCACTTAACTCTCATTGCCCTGCAAAAACAGAAACAAACAATGACTTTGAGTGAATAAGTTATTTTGTCTATTATAAATATCCAAATTAACTATAAAGTATATATGAAGAAAAACTATTTGCATCCAGAGAAATAATTTATAAATAGAAGTATGAATAGAATAATTTAACGTATGTGTGTATGTATCTATGCATGTATGTGTGTGTGTGTACACACACCTATTTGTGTCTAATGGTAGCCACGGTGGGGGGAGGGAAAGAAATTTACATGATAATTTGGTTGTATATGTGAAACCTGGAATGCAATGCTGAGGAATTGATACTTTTTTTCTGGTGACAAAATTGAGATGCTAATGTTTCTTGAGGAAAGAAATAATCTTGTCAGAGTTGCATTAATGGACAAAGGACAAATTGAAAATGGGAGGGATTGGTGGAAAGAAGATCAATTAGGAGGCTATTATAGGAGTTCTAGAAAGAAATAATGCTGACCTTAAACAATGTTGTGTGATTGAAATGCAGATGTGTGTGAAGGTATAGGGCTTGATAAGTGATTTGATGTGGGGACTATGAAGAAAGAATGATAAGTTTTGAGCCCCAGTAACTAAAAGAATGGTGACATGAACAGAAATGAGGAAGAGATGGCATAAGATTCAGAAGGAATATAAGTTCCCTTTTGGATACACCATGTTTGAATTGCTAGTGGTAACTCCTACTCCATGTGGGGTTATTAAGTAGGCACCTGGAAATACAGAACTGTAGCAGCTCTGATAAGAGTTTGGGAATGGAAATATCAATTTGAGAATCAAATAATTGACTTCACAGGAGGAAATAACATACTTGAGCAAAAGAGAAAAACAAAAGAAGAGAAAAATCCCAAGGAGAGAATTTTGTTTTATGTTTTAAGTCAAGTGGACAATAAAGAGATGGAGCTGATGGAGAAGCAGAAAAATATTAATTAGAATGTATGGGATGAGATCATTAAACATGCTAAATGATAAAGAGCTTAAGGAGGATGAAGATGAAAGTAAATGTTGGATTTTATAACAAAATCACTTAAGAGGCAATTTTGGGTAGAACAGTGGAGACAGAAGTCAGACTGTAAAAGTTTGGAAGATGAAGCTGCAGGTGAAGGCTATTCAGTGGGCCTCCATTAACATCTTCATTCTAAGAGCCCAGGGTAAGATAAATGAAATCAAAAAACTATAATAATATGAGTTTTGTAAGGAAAAACATTAATATTTGTTTCTAGGATTCTAAGGTATCCATTGATAAAGTGTTCAATATTTAATAATCAATGTATAAATGCTTCTGCCCTTGAAAGATTTAATAATAGTAAAGGAAATATGGTGTTATTCAATGCCTTATTTGTTATCCAGCATAACTTTTAAAATATCCATATAATGGTGACCTAGTCAGTAGTGTTGGACTTGGTATCAGAAAGATCCAAGTTAAATACCACCTATGACACTATGAAAGGCAAATTATTTAACTTCTGAATGTCACAGGCAACTCCCTTGGCCTCTAAAGGATGGCAGTATAGTTGTGGACAATGTAAACACTGGTTAAAATGTTAGAATCAGTAAAATTATTGGTGTACAGATGAACCAAAAGAAAAGTATATATGGATGGTCATGAATTTTTGTTTTTAATGAGAAATTAAGAAAGCCTTTATTAAAAGTCCAACTGATATGAAGGAATATGTTATTTGCATCTAGAGAAGGACATGATAAATAGAAGTATGTGTAGTATGGTGTTATACACACATATGCATATTTGTATCTAATGGTAGTTATCTATAGGGTGGGGGGAGAAAAAAAGAAAGTTCCATGAAAACTTCATATATATATATATATATATATAGGTGAAGCAATTGGGGTTAAGTGACTTGCCCAGGGTCACACAGCTAGTAAGTGTTAAGTGCCTGAGGTCAGATTTGAACTCAGGTACTCCTGAATCCAGGGCTGGTGCTCTATCTACTGCACCATCTAGATGCCCCATTATATATTTTAAAAGAAAACCAAGTTGTACATAATAGATTTGCAGTTTTATATGTAATCCTCTTTTTTCTATTTTACTTTGTTATAGAAATACTTATTTTATTTCTTAAGTTCAGAATAAAAAAGAATATAAAATAAAATATTTTAAAAGCCCAGTTAATTAACTCAGGGCTTGATTTTTCTTCTTGAATGTTGAAGTACTTTGGAAGAGCTGGAAAAGGTAGAATGAGAAGACTCTAGGGATTACTCACCTTGACCTCTACAAAATAGCTATACTTAGTGACTACATAAGTAAGCAAGGAGTATATTAAGTTCCCTCTTACAAAAGGAAGGAAAAGATTGATTCCTTCTTGATACCTATCACCCACTCAGGCATTCTCTTTTGAGGAGCAGTGATACCCAGACCCATAAAACCAATGGTACACAGCTACATTACATTCAGCCTTGCCTGGGACAAAACTAAAGAACTGAACTGAAAGTGGTCTAAATTTGATGTTTTTAATAACAAGTCCCTTTCCTTCAAAAGAAAGGGAAAATGTGTTTGCCCTGAGATCTGTTGGAAATAGATTTTTAAAAACTGCTAATTAGGGAATCATAGAATTTAGTTATTACTTTGCTGCTGTCTTAGTTCCTGGGTCACATCATCATTCTGGACCAGTTTGCTCCAATGGGGAAAATGTTGGACTTGGAACCAATGGATTATAGAATCCTAGATGTAAGGATAGAACCAGAGCCTATCTGGTTAAACACTTTCATTTTACATATGGAGACACTGTAAGCCAGGGAGGTTAAAGTGACTTTGCTAAGGTCATGCATATAATGTGTCCAAGCCAAGATTTGAACCCAGGTCCTCTGATTCCAGAGTCAGTGTTTTTTCTGCTGGAGTAAAAATCCCAACTCTGCTCCTTATGACCCTTTTGACCTTGGGCAAGTCACTTCCCTTCCCTGGGCTTTAGTTTTGTCATCTGAAAATGAGGAGTTGGATAAAATATTTCTTCTGGCATTAACTCTATGATCTGACAACAGCCAGCTGAATGACAGCAGTCATCTGTAAAATGAGGGAGTTGGACTTGGGAATCTTAAAAGTAACTTATCTTCCTGTGACATCTTCTGGTCCACTTGGTACAGGGAGTTCCCATAATGATGAAGTTGGATATTATTTTACATACTCAAAGTTCAATGCTCTATTTCCCTGCACTGCCTCTCCTAAATACATTAATATTTCTAAACTTCAGTATATAAGAACAATATTTCTTTGCTCATTTATATTAAATTATGGGAGGAAACACCTTTGCAATTTTGAGAATAATAATAATAATAATAATAGCCATCTTTTAGATAATGCCTTAAGTTTCTCAAAGTGCTATACAAATATTATCTCACATTGTCCTCAAAACAACACTATGTGTAATTTAAGATTCTAAATGTGGGCTCCAATCTGTTCCCCCAGTTTTGGGGGAAACTGACTAAAATCACTGATAAAACAAGTTTAGGTTTTTAAGGGTTTATTGAAAGATAGAAAGAGAAAGATTGGGAACAGAATTCCAAAAGCCTGGCATTCCTATCTTTCCTCAAATTTCCTGTGAAGTCCTCTGCCGCCACCACCACCATCAAGTCAGGAACCAAAAAAAGACAGACCTCTCTCCGCGCAGGCCCTCCTTCCTCCTTTCTGTCCCCTCCCAGAAAATGGGAGACTCCTCAAGTTGATTGGCTGGTAGCCTTGGTGGACAGTACCCATGCGCAAACATTACTTCCTGACACCAAGGAAAAGCTGCATGGCCTTGCCCTCTGAGGCATTCTCCTCATGGTGGAGCTTTCCTATAGTAAGTCTCCAGTAAGTGGCATCATTCCAATCATTACAACTGAGAGATAGGAACTATTATTATCCTCATTTTATGGATGAGGTAATAGGCAGAGAAAGATTAAATGACTTGCCCAAGTCCACCTCGCTAGTATGTATCTGAGACTGGATTCCAATACAGGTTTTCCTGACTCCAGATCCAATGTCCTAATAATAAAATAATGATCAAGATATACAAGACTGGGCTAGAGGAACTAAAATAATTTGTCTGCTAACAATCCCTCTCCAGATTATAAAGTCTGGTAAAAAAAAACACAGCTGCATATTAGAATTTGTGGGAAACTCTGTTGTCTAGTATGGTATGGAAATAGGAAATGGAAATATAGATAGATAATCTGGTTAGCAAAAGGATACACACACACACATATAAATACATATATATGTATATATATATATGTGTGTGTGTATGTATGTATGTAGAGAGAGGGGAGAGAGAGAGAGAGTAAATATTGACTGCCAATTTTCAAAGAATTTAAATAAAATAAAATGCACTCATCATCAAAATATAATGAACATAAATATGTTTAATGTTATTTTATATATATATATATATGTATATATATATATATATATATATAAAACCTATATCAAATTACCTGCTGTCTAGGGGAAGGGGGAGGAAGGGGAGGGAGGGAGAAAAATCTGAAATTGAAAAGTTTGAATAAATAAAAGTTGAGAACTATCTTTATATGTAACAGGAAAAAAATAAAATATTTTATTAAATAATAATAATAATATAATGAACATAATATAATCTTTCTTTGCTAATTGAGAAATCCTTGAGACATCTTCTGGCACCTTGGGGTCAGCATGATGAATATGATAATTATTGTATTATAGATGTGAACAAGTGCCATTTAACAGGCTGTCACTTAATGAAGAATTTACTGTCTATGAATAATCTATATAATAATAAAGCAATTAAAAACAAAACAATGCTTCAACTGAGAAAAGAAAAGGGGAGAAAGAGGGGATAGGATTATAGGAAAAACATGCTTCTCTACTCTCTGAGCACTCTGACAAAACTATAATTCCTGCTTCAGAATCTGTGCTGTCACCACTTGTCTGTTTGCAAATAAACATAGAGCAATTATGTTCCCAACTGCTGAATATTTCCCTCCTTGAAAACTGAGCACCTGCAGAGAAAAGAAAAACAACAACAATAATAATGGGAATCCCATCCTTCTGGACATCTGCCAAGCTCCAATTTTTGCCGAGCTGTGGCCAAAATGCCACTAGCTACACAGCTGGATTACTCTGGAACTCATCAATCCACATGGTAACAAACATGATTAGAACCCATTTCCAGAACTCTGTAATGTCTATGATAAAACAAGCAGAATGTATCTTGATTTCTATATCTGTGCCATTTGTCCTTCACTTATAATTAACAGCTAACAAAAACCCGGTGGTTGCATGTAAGCTAGTCCATAGCTAAGTGATATCTTACTTCTCTCTCACCCTTTTTTTTTCTTTATGGTTGTACTGGACTGTGGCTATGCCAGAACTAATTTTCATGCTACTTCAATAGGGACTGTGGCAAGATTGCATTTGGGAGTCCATAAATACTTCTGTGTTTGTTCAACATTTAAATAGGATCTTTCCTATTTTTAATAACTCAACTTTCTCCCTGAAACAAAAGCCAAATTTATTTAATAATGAGTATTTACAATAATGCCATAAGATTCTGAGCCATGGTACAGCCTGGTCTATAAAAAACTAAAGGTAAAGTTCTCCCCCCCCCAAAAAAAAAAGGCATGGGATATGTGGTAGGCAGGAGCAGACTACAACACATTAGTAAGGAAGGCATGCTCAGGAGAAGAGGCATCAAGGATAATTATCTATCACCATCATTATTTTTTTGTTGCTTTGTTTTAGGGCTTTTTTTTGGAGGGGCAATGAGGATTAAGTTACAGCTAGTGTCAAGTGTCTGAGGTCAGATTTGAACTAAGGTCCTCCTAAGCTAAACTAAGCTGCCCATCAAGGGTAATTATCAAAATGATGTATAACCAGGAAAAAAATGTGATGCGAAAGTACTGGTCATGGCTAGGCGAGCAAGAAAGGAATTGGTAATCAAACAAAGAGATTTTACTATTACCAAAATATATGATAGTTGGATTTAAGTAGTACTTAGAAATTAGCATTGGAGAAGAGCAGAACTATGTTTTCAGAACTATCAAAGATTATTTAAAGATAGGCCAGAAAGAATAAAAGAAGAAATAGCGTTATGAGTTAACAAGGTAATCCAGGTAGTCTCCTTTATACTCTCTGACACTATTAGAAGGGTTATTTTCAGGAAATGTGTGTAATAAGGAGTTTCCCCCCATGGAATTATCCTTATAGTTTAGAGTTATACCCAGAAAATACTAAAAGTTCTCTTTAGTACCCTAACTTAAAAAACCTAGGTTAACTAAAACAGATCTTCAGTTTCTTCTATCATGGCAGAGATTTGAAAAAGAAATAGATCTAATATCACATTATCTTATGCTGACTTAGTTTGAAGATCTATGTGCTCATACCTCCAAATGATTAGTTATCTTTTGTGCACTGGTAAGAAAGTGTGGAAGAGGTATAAGGAGGGGAGGGAAGGGGAGTGGAGATCCACTGTGGAAGAGGGAGAACTTGGCCTTGTCAGGAGGTGGGAGAGTGTGAAGAAATTCAACCAGAGAAGGAAAGGAAGAAAAGGATAAGTGTACACTTGCAGTCAAATAAACATATCTGATCCTCATCCTAAAGAGGGAGATAGATACTATGAGGACATAGCTGCTCTTCCTCCAAAGAAGTATACAGTAGAGGCACAGAAGTTATCAAGGTAAAGATGATGCCAGTGACTATCCCCCAATCTTGGAATTCTCTACCTTCTGCCTTCCTGGTCCCAACTAAAATCATACCTTCTACAAGATGCTTTTTCTTATCCTCTCCTTGCTTACTGTTGGTAACATCCAACTATGCTTATAACCAAATTACCCTGGAATTAGTACCATGCTTAGTCAATGTATTGCAGTAGGTGCTTAGTCAATGATTGTTGACTTGACTTGACTATCCATTGACCTTATGAAAAGAACACCTGATAAAAGAACAGCAAATAAGTACCTCTTCCTGGGGCACATATCCAAAATACAACAGAAAATTTCCCAAGAATTCCAAAAATGAATGACCACTACCCACCTTAAGACATTCACATAGACACAAATGACATTGCCAGAAAGAACTTTTTAAAAGTATCACTAAAGATTATGAAGTTTTGGATAAGAAACTAAAGTCAATAGGAGCATAGATTGCATTTTTCCTAATTGCTGTTCATTCAAACTAAGGGAAACAGAAAAGAAAAAGATTATTTGGGAAGGGTGCCTATGAAGATTGTGTCTTGGAAGGCAATTTAGATGACAGATTCCTGGACAAGGTTAGAGTGATAATCTAATCAAAAAGGCTTTAAACTAATAAGGATGAGAGAAGAAAACAATTTTCTAAGTATATCCTCCAAGCAAGATGCAATAAAGGAGCTATATTTAGGAGAGAATAGCAGTGAAGGCACCCAGAAATTCACAGGAGGCAAAATTCAAGAAAGGAATTTGAACTAAAATCTAAGGTCTTAAAGTTGATGCACAATGCCCTAAGTTTAGCACCAAAAAAACCTAAACTAGACATTTTAACACAAGGAGGTAAAGTTATTACAGCTATCATTTAAGACTTGGTAGAAGGAAACCTGACTACTGTATTCAAAGGAAACAAAAACGGGATTGATAACAAGGTATGACTTACGTAAGGAAATCTGAAAATCTGAAGGAAAAAGATGGCAGAGAACACACAAATACAAAACAAGGTGCAAGAAGCAATTTTGTCATCAGAGTATATGACAGGTCACCTGGATAGAGGAGTTCAAGGAGGCACAGGGATTTAGTAAAGCAATAACAGTTGCCAAATCATTTTTCATTCATGTCCAACTTTCTGTAACCCCATTTGGGGTTTTCTTAGCAAAGATACTAGAGTGGTTTTCCATTTACTTCTCTAGCTCATTTTATAGATGAGGAAACTGAGGCAAACAGTTACATGACTTGTGCAGGGTCACACAGCTGGTAAGAGTCTGAGGCCAGATTTGAACTCAGAAAGATGAGATGTCTTGATTCCAGGTCCAGCACTCTATGTGCTCACTGTGCAACCCAGCTGCCCCTGTTACTAACAGGAGGATTCAATATCTGTTTTCTCTCTCTCTCTCTGTCTCTCTCTGTCTCTCTCTCTGTCTCTGTCTCTCTGTTTTTCTCTGGCTCTCTGTCTCTCTCTGGCTCTCTCTCTCTCTCTCTCTCTCTCTCTCTCTCTCTCTCTCTCTCTCTCTCTCTCTCTCTCTCTCTCTCTCTCTCTCTGGCTCTCTCTCCCCTGTGTCTCCTCTCTGCTTGCTTTCTTTCTCTCTCTCTCTCTCTCTCTGTCAGTTTCTCTGTCTCTGTCTTTCTGTCTCTCTTTGTCTGTCTCTTTCTTAATTGCATTACTGACAAATTAAGTGTCCAAAAGAAAAAGTAAACAAACAAGGGGATAATCTATACAATCTGCTTCTTGACAATATGGAGGAAGTGGTTGCTGGAGGTAGAAATGATGAGATCTTTGGGGGAAGTAGTCACCCTAGATTTGGAGAGAGCAGACTTCAAAAAGTTCAAGAGAAGGATATGCAAGATTCCATTTATAGGGGAAATTGCCTTCAGAAAGGATGGAAAACACTTAAGAACAGAACTCTAAGAAACAAAACAAACAAAGGGAAAAATTCCAGTGAGGATAAAAAAAATGGGAGTTGTCTGAAGAGATTGATTTGGGTACACAAGTAACTCACCAATCAACTTAGAATTGAAAAACATATATACAGAGGATGAAAGCAAGGACAGGTAACAGGATAAATATAAGTAGTGTCAAAAATGCCCCAAATCAGATTGAGCTAGTGAGTGAAGCTAAGGATAATTAAAAGGATGGTTGTTGCTATGTTTTGTTTTGTTTGGGTCTGAGATTTTTTTTGGGGGGGGGGATGTGGGTTAACTTTATTAAATGAAGGAAGAGGATCCAAAAGGGACAAGATAGATGCTTATGATGAATAGGACCAAAATGACAACAGAGAAAAGGAAGAGCTGTTCAATTCTTAAACTGCTTCAGTTTTATTTGCCAAGAAGAATGACTTTTACACTGGAAATGACAGAACACAAATGGAAGATAAGTAAGGAATAATAAGAACTCCTCATTTCTTTTGATGAATTCAAGTCACCTGACCCAAATATATATATATATATATATATATATATATATATATATATTGAGAACACATAATACCAGACTAACTTTCTAACTTTGGTTTTCAGGGTGTCCAGTAGATGAGGGCAAGCCTACAGCTAATATATATGTATGTGTGGATGGATGGATGGATGAATGGGTGGGTATATGTGTATATGTTAATATACATATACATATATATATATACATATATATATATATAAGCACTTCATAATGTATCTCCTGGGGCAGCTAGATGCACAGTGGATAGAGCAAAGGATCTGAGTTCAAATCTAGCCTCAGATACTAGCTTTGTGACCTTGGGCAACTTTCGTGATCCTGTTTGCCCCAGTTTCCTCATCTGTAAAATGATCTGGAGAAGGATATGGCAGACCACTTCAATATCTTTGCCATGAAAACTCCAAATGGGGTCACAGAGAGTTGGACATGACTGAAACAACTGAACAACAAAAAGTATCTCACAACATTCTTTTAGAAAATATTGAGAGATGTGGAATGGACAAATAGATGAATTTAGAACAGGTAGAATATAAGGATCATCATTAGTAATTTTTATGTCTCCCATATTGGGTCCTGAAGGTTAGTGCATGTCCTGTGCTATTTAATATTCTTATCAGTGACTAATAAAAGCATATGGTATTGCCAATCTCATCAAATTTGAAAATGATGCAAAACTAGGAATGATAGTTAACACTTTGAATGGCAATCAATATCAAAGTCTTTCTTCACATCTTTGCCAGTTATTAGAGGGCCAGAATTAAACTAGAAGAATATGTGTAAATGTTGTATTATTTGTCTTTGCATCCCTCCTTTCCCATCATAGGTTGCTACTACCTTGTGATGGCATAGTAAATCCACTTTGCATAGAGAAGAAACCTTTGTTGTGCTCAGCAGGGAAGAGAGTGATAAAGGAAATAATCATTGTTATAGCACTTTAAGGTTTACATATGCCAAGTCCTTTCCTACCATGGACCAACAGGATTGAAGGTCAAAAAGGATAAATGACTTGCCCATAATCATATGTTTAGTGTTGGCCAGGGCCAAGATTCAAATCCAAGTCTCTTGACTCCACGTCTGGTACATCCTGCGATTTTCTCCTCAAAGTGGCAGCTTGAAACTTGAAGGGGGCATTTATGAATCAAGATGTGGGGTACTGATAGGAAAAAACATTAGGGTACAGGGAGCCTAATGAACTAATACCCCATGGGAATATAAGATGGGAAAAGAAAAGAATACAATTTGGGACACAGAATATGGTGTTAAATGCTTATTAAGCACAAAAAATATTGACAGCTTAATAATGACTACAATTACTAGTGTTTGGGGCTTGCTGTCAATGAAATACTTATTTTGGTTGATATGTTTCCAGGGAATCAGAGTTTTCTTTTAAAAGTACAATAGAAAAAAAATAGTCTGTGGGTTTCCAAGAGTTGAACCTCTGCACTACCCTATGGGATAACTTCAGCTTGGGTTTAGTCATTCTGACTTTTGCCAGCAAAATAAACAAAAACTTTGACATGTAGACATACTGCAAGCTGCCCTCACACATCAATTAGTCATTCAAATAGGCAACCAATAATTTATTAAATGACTATGATGTGTCTACTACTATTCTAGGTAATGGGGATACACATCCTAAAGTGAGATGACTCGTGCCCTAAGGTTGCCGACACAATGTAAAGGGAAGAAAGTGTTGGAGTGGGAAAAAAGCAGATTACTGACCTTGAATGAAAGACCCACACATGTTGGCTTAAGAGTGCTTTATGGAGGAGTTATGAATTGTGTCAGCACACTAGACATTAGACTTTTTAAGCAGAGGTTATGAGAAGGAATATGTGTTGTGGTGGCACAATGCTAGTAATGTATATGAAATCTGACTTCTCGGTGTGACTTTTCAAAAATCACCCAACTTCTTAGCTTTCAGTTGCTTCATCTATAAAAGAAAAATAAGCATCACTTTTGCCTTTCTTTTCATTTCCCTGTTGATGGAACTATCCCCTCATATGGGTTTCCTCCATCTTGAGTTTCAACCACACTAATTTAATCTAAGGCAATGCTTCACCCAAATGAATTGTACCTTCATTTAATTGTACCTTAAAGCGTGCTTCAGTTCTTTAAGGATATGCCATTTCATCAGTGTAAGCATTCACTTCACTGATACTAAATTACAAGACCTTAGTAGATATTCTTTCAGAGTTGCTGTGGCAAAAATTTAAAGAAATAAAATAAAACACTTTCTCTAGTGTCCAAATCCTCGGGTGATTAAGCTATCTAAGTTTTACTTGAGTCTTGGTCACAAGTGAAAGTCTGCTTCCAGGACTGTCCTTGAAATTTTTTTCAACTTAATATGACCTGAACAAGCATACAGTTTTCTGGCATGCCCTTTGAGAGAATCGGGTTTACAGATAATTGATGATAAGGCATCAGAGTTGGCCTTAAAGATATATGTTAAGTACAAAGTGGGGGAGATCAAGTTAGCACTTTACCTGTGTGAGAATCAAAACTCCACCATGAGGAGAAAGCATGTGATTTAGAGACCATGTGACTTTAGCATCTGGAAGTTACATCTATAGAACCACCTGTGGGACTTGTCAGTCAGAGCTACCAGGCAATTAGCTTGGAGCTGTGGGTGTGTGGATGACCCTGTATCCTGTTGGAGAGGAGGTTTCTGGGAGGAGGAAGTACTTACTAAGTACCTCTTAAGTACCTGCTTTTCTCTTAACTTTAGTCTGGTTAATCAAAGGGGGATAAGATCATGTTAACACTTCATTTTTGTGGATTTTCTATTTTTATTTATCTTTACTTGCTTTCACCTTTAATTAATAATTTAATAAAGCTTTGGTATTATGAAAGGACAACCAGAGCAAATAAAGGGGTTAAAGAAAAACAAGAGAAACTTTATCATTATCATATTTCAAGAATCTTCTTCTACTGCTATAGACAGGGACATATTTTGCAGAAATGCAGAAGTAGACAGCAACATATTAATGAGATCTGGAGATTTTAGATATCAAAATAAAAAATGTTCTAAATTCACTCAGAGAAATAATGTCAGTTCAACTGTTATATAAAGGTTTCTTTTCTATGCTATCTACATTTTGAAATTAATAGCATGAGTTTATTTTCATAGAGATTTTCATTCTTTTAAGATTGTGTTTTGTTTTTCCAACTGATTATTTGAACAAATTATATAAAGTATTTCCTCGGTAAATTGATTACCATGACAAGTGTAAATTAATTCTTGAAATACTATTTTTACCAAAAAATATATTATTTGGTATTATTGCACACTGAGACTTATATTCTGAGTAAAAGCAAATTCACATTTTTTTGCAATCATTATCATCCTCAATTTTTAAATCTATATGAGACTTGCATTATGGGAATTTACCATTTAAGACATTAATTGCCTTCATCCATGAGAGGAACACATACAGTCATTGAACTCTCACAGAAGGGGAGACACATATGAAGTCCAGGTACTGCACTGACTTGGGAAAGGCTGAAAGAACAGCTATTGGCAAGAGCTGAGCTTGGCTTCTTTTGTTTCCATTTCCCCACAGTATTGTACAGATGGCTGGAAGTTTTCATCCCACCCATCTCATTGTATACCTGGATTCTATTTCCCCTCCAATATGCCTGATGCCATGGGCATCTCAATCCCATGCATCTAATTAAGCCTGACTCAGTTTCCTCCAGTTGTTCGGTGGCATGGATATATATCCCATCCACCTATTTTAAGCCTGGCATACTGCATGGGAAGTATATATTGCTCAAGTGTGGGAATGCTCATCTCCCATCATTTCTATGTTCTTTTATGGTAACCCCCATAATTATCTCATGTCATGATAAATATAGTGTTAGATTTGGCCTTGACATCTGCTACCAATTATATTAGATTCTTTAATTTCTCATAATGGCATGCAGATAATTAGGTAGATGATGCAAAAAGTGATGAAATTAAGATTTTTTTTTAAAAATCTTTTCTTAATTAATATCACAATTGTCTTCTCAATTTATCCTCCACAGGGGGGGACTATAGTAATATTAAGTTTTAGAGGAGTATAATAATATTAAGTTTTAGAGAATGTTTCAATTTTTGTTTTTATTATGTTTCATATGTAACAACTAAGATTCTGAATTCCCTTACACATGTTTTTGAGAACTCTCATAGTTTGATTTGATTATTGACAAAGCTATTTTAAAGTTGTGTTAAGCTCAATTTCGTAGGAAATTTTCCTGACTGATTACCAGCACCCACATATCTGAAACATCTGAAAAGACTTCCATTCCATGACTACACCCAGAGCACATCCCAAGAATCATATGAGAAAAGACTTCCAAAGACTTAAATTGACATTTTCCTGTTTTCCTTTTCCACATTGTATACACTGTTAATAATGTCCAGTTACTAAAGGGGAGTGCCCCCTTTAGTTTACTGTCAATGCGTCACTCAATTTCTTTTCTCTTTACATTGTTAGCCATAAGTATCTGCAATTTTATTGTTTCTTTAAGGAAATGATGTTTCTTCACATGAAGCACAGGGGGGATTGTAAGAATCAAAACTCCACCATGAGGAGAAAGCATGTGATTTAGAGACCATGTGACTTTAGCATCTGGAAGTTACATCTATAGAACCACCTGTGGGACTTGCCAATCAAAACTACCAGCCAATTAGCTTGGAGCTTTGGGTGTGTGGATGGCCCTGTTTCCTGTTGGAGAGGAGGTTTCTGGGAGGAGGAAGT
Source organism: Dromiciops gliroides (assembly GCF_019393635.1). NCBI lineage: Eukaryota > Metazoa > Chordata > Mammalia > Microbiotheria > Microbiotheriidae > Dromiciops > Dromiciops gliroides. The sequence continues at coordinate 252,592,614 of NC_057862.1, forward strand.
GAATGCTTGCTCAGAGAAGAACTCTCTTTTTGGTGAGGAAGGCCAGCATGGCAGCAGAAGGAGAACAGGGGCGAAGCTCCTCTTAGTCATTCGGGCACAAGCTTGGTGGTTGTGAGACATTTCATGTGGGCTGCTAAAAACAAAATTGCTTTCTTTCTCTCTGGATATACCAAATTAGATCTAAGCTAGGATTTCCATGCTATAAGGAATCTGTTCTCAAAATTTCTCTCTCTTCACTAATTTATAATATATATTTTAATAAATCTTTAAAAGCCTAAACTCTTGTTTAATTTATTAGTGATTTCAGCCAACTTCCCCCCTAAGACTGGGGGGCAGATTAGAACCCGCAATTTATATTTTAAACAACACACCTGAAAAAAAACCTAGAGGCTGTAGAAGACTCAGCTTAATGGAATTTAGCAGTAGGCAGCTAGGTGGCACAGTGGGTAAAGCACCAGCCCGGGATTCAGGAGGACCTGAGTTCAAATCCAGCCTCAGACACTTGACACTTAATAGCTGTGTGATCCTGGTCAAGTCACTGAACCCTCATTACCCCACAAAAACAAAAACAACAAAATAAAACAAAAAACAAAAAATCAACGTAATTTCACAGTGGGTTGTGGCAATAAAACAAACAAACAAAAATGTCTTGAGCTGCATTAAGAGAGATTGTTTCTGGGAATATCGATATGATTGACCCAATGTACTCTGTCCTGTACAGGCTTCATCAGGAGTATAGTATTCATTTTGGGGTGCTAAAGTTTAAGAATGACATGATAAACTGGAGATTGTCCAGAAAAAGGTCACTAGGATGGTGAAGAGCCTGGAGTCTGTCTTATGAAGGAACTAGAGAGCTTTTAGTTAATGAAGAATAGAGAAGACCCAGGAATGAAGACAGGATAACTGTCTTTAAATATTTGTTCTGTTATTTTTGTTGTTGTTGTTGTTGTTGTTGGAAGCAATTGGGATTGACTTGCCAGTGTCACTTGCCCTGTAAGTGTCTGAGGCTGAATTTGAACTCATATCCCTGATTTCAGAGCCAGTGCTCTATCCACTACACCACCTAGCTGCCCCTGTCTTTAAATATTTGAAGGGCTTTCACATGGGGGAGGGATTAGTAGTGTTGAGATTGGATACAAAGAGCAGAACCAAGGAGCAATGGTGGGAAGTCATAAAGAGGAAAATTTTAGGGTTGATGTCTAGAAAAGCTTGCTGTCCAAAAATTTAATGAGCTGCATTAAGAGGAGATAGGTTCTTCCCTGGAGGCCTTTCAGCAGAGACTGAGTGACTACTTATCTAATATATTATAGTGAGGATTGCTTTTAGGAATGAGTTAGATGAGATATTTGCTATGACTCCTATTAACTTTCTAATTTTGTGATTTAATGATTCTAGCTCCTTGGAGATTAATTGTCATGCAGATATACATACATGCATGTGTATATATTATATCTATATGAAATGTGTGTAAGTAGGTGTACATATGTGCATATATGCACACACGCATATGACCATGAAAGTACATTTTGCACACATGCAGAAATATATGGCTACATATACAGATGCATATAAATATACAAGTATATGTATCCAGAAGAGGCCAGCATTAGATTTAGGAAGATCTGGGTGCATATTCTATCTTTGACATATACTACATAAATATGGGCAAGTCATATAACCTCTTAGTTTCCCAAACAACAGTGCAGGGAAGACATGGAAATTTATCACCCAGATACTCAACCTCACAATCATCCTCCTCTACTCTTCACTTTCCATCTCCTCCTCCAAATGATAATGACTAGTTGTCTTTCTTTTTCCTTTTTTTAAAAAATATTATTTATTTTTAACATTCTTTTCTTAGTAAACTTTTAGTTCCAGGTTCCCTTCCTCGCACACCTCCCTCAACCACTGAGAAGGGAAACAATATGATATCAATTATACATGTGTGAAGTCATGCAAGACATATTTCCATATCGGCCATATCACAAAAAGAGCCAAAAGAAGTGAGAAAATTTTACTTCAGTTTATACTCATTTCATCATTTCTCTCTCTGGATTCAATGGGACAAGAGTGAGGTATGATAGAGGAAATTTTTTCACATAAAACAGGCATGGAAGAAAGATTTTATAGTAAGGGGAAATGGCAGAAGGTAACAGGCAATGCTTGAACCTCACTCTAATCAGAATTGGTTCAGAGGGATATATACATACATATATATATATATATATATATATATATATATATATATATATATACACACACACACACACACACACACACATTCTCTCTCTCTCTCTCTCTCTCTCTCTCTCTCTCTCTCTCACTGGAGTACAGAAATCTATCTTACTCAACAGGGAAATAAGAGCAGAAAGGGATAAGAGAAATAGGAAGGGCAGAGATAATAAAAGGAAGCAGTGGTCAGAAGCAAAACAGACATTTGAGAAGGGACAGGATAAAAAAAGAAAAGAATAAACAGAAAAATAATATGGAGGGGAATGCAGAGCATTCATAATTATAAATGTGAATCAGATGAGTTAATCCATAAAATGGTAATGGACAGTGAATAGATTAGAAACTGGAATCCAAGGGACAACTAGGTGGAGCAACGGATAAAGTACCAGCCCTGGACTCAGGAAGACCTGAGTTCTAATCTGATCTCAGACACTTGACACTTACTAGCTGTATGACCCCGGGCAAGTCACTTAACCCTCATTGCCCCACTAAAAGAGAGAGAGAGAGAGAATATCAGGGAAACTAAATTTAGCTAAAAGGTATCATAGACAAAGAAGCAATATCAGAAACTCCTCTGATAAAGGGGTCATTTCCCAAATATTCATAGAAGAGAACCAAATTTAGGAAAGTAAAAGCCATTCCACAATTCATAAATGATCAAAGGATATGAATAGGCAGTATTCAAAAGAAAAATCAAAGCTATGTATAGTCATATAAAAATCACTATTGGTGAGGCATCTAGGTGGCACAGTGGATAGAGCACTGGCCCTGGATTCAGGAGTACCTGAGTTCAAATCCAACCTCAGACACTTGACACTTACTGGCTATGTGACCCTGGGCAAGTCACTTAACCCCAATTGTCTCACCAAAAAAAAAAAAGAAAAAGAAAAAAGAAAAAGGAAAAAAATCACTATTGGTTAAAGAAAGGCAAATTAAAATAATTCTGAGGTTCCACCTCATACTTATAACAAATGACATATGCTGGAAGGGGTTGAAGGAAAATAGGTGCAATAATGAACTGTTGGTGGAGTGATAAACTGATACAATCATTCTGAAGAATAATCTGGAACCATGTCCAAAAGTCTACAAAACTGTGCATACTCTTTGACCCAGAAATATGACTACTGTCTGTGTCCTGAAGAGATAAAAGGAAAAGGTCCCATATATATATGTGTGTGTGTGTGTGTGTATATGCATATGTATATGTATATATGCAAAAATATTTATAGTAGCTCTTTTTGTGGTACCTAAATTAATTTACTTATTCAGTGTCATACCAATCAAACTACCCAAAAATTATTTTATAGAGCTAGAAAACATAATAAAAAAATTCATTTGGAAGAACAAAAGTTCAAGAATATCCAGGGAATTAATGAAAAAATGCAAAGGAACATGGCCTATTTGAACCAGATCTAAAATTATATTATGAAGTGGCAACTATCAAAACTATTTGGTACTGGCTAAGAAATAGAGTGATGGATAAGTGGAATAGGTTAGGTACACAAAATACAGTAGCAAATGAATATAGCAATCTCCTGTTTGATAAACCTAAAGACTCTAGCCTCAGAGATGAGAACTCACTATTTGACAAAAACTGTTGGGAACACTGGAAAAGAGTAAAGTAGAAACTGGGCATAGAACAACATCTTACACTGTATGCCAAAGGTCAAAATAGGTATTTGATTTAGACATAAAGCATGATACTGTAGTTGAATTTAAAAAAAGAAGGAATAGTTTAGTTGTTAGATACATGGAAAGAAGAATGTATGACCAAAGGTGAGATAAAGGGCACTATGAAATGCAAAGTAGATCACTTTGATTACATTAAATTTAAAAGATTTTGCAAAACAAAACCAATGCAAACAAGATTAGAAGGAAAGCAGAAAGCTAGGAAACAATTTTTATAACCCTTTCTAATAAAGGCCTCATTTATAAAACATTGAGAACTGAATCAAATTTATAAGAATACAAGTCATTCTCCAATTGAGAAATAGTCAAAGAACATGAACAGGCAGATTAGAGATGAAGAAATTAAAACTAACTACAGCCATATGAAAAAATGTTCTCAATCACTACTGATTAGAGAAATGCAAATTAAAACTACTCTGAGGTAGGTATTCACACCTATCGAATTGACTAATATGACCCCAAAAAAAGGAAATGATATATATTGGAGAAGATATGGGAACATTGGAACATTAACACATTGCTGATGGAGTTGTGAACTGATCCAACCATTCTGTTTCCTTTACCAAGATATTGACTTTTTTCATGATTTTCTTGTGTCACTCTCATTTCTCTTTCCATGTTTTCCTCTACCTCTCTTAGTTTATTTTCAAAGTATTTTTTAAGTTCTTCTATGGCCTGAGACAAATTCACATTTTTCTTGGAAGCTTTGGATGTAAGAGCTTTGACTTTGTTATCTTCTTCTGAGGTGATGTTTTGATCTTCCTTGTCACCGTAGAAACTTTATATGGTCAGCATTTTTTTTTCTGTTTGCTCATTTTCCCAGTCTATTTCTTGACTTTTAACTCTTTGTTAAAGTGGGTCCCTGAGACCCCCAACACAGCAATAAAACAAATGCTGGAAGAGTAAAACCCACAAAAAGAAGGCTGAGATTATTTTCCAGATTAAAGGGGGATGTATTGGGCTGTGATCAGACTCCAACCCCAGGATTATGCTGAAACAAACCCCAAACACCGTACACCAGAGAAACTTACCCCCAGCCTCCAAATCAACTGCAGCACCAGCGACTTCTGGAATTAAGCTTACCATCAGGTAAGAGGGCTGAACAGCTGGCCCAGGAGGTATAAAATACAGGGGTTTCTGTGGGACCTGAGGAAAGATTTGGCTGTTCCACCCCAGCAGGGAACCAGGAAGAAATATTGAGCTGTGAGAAGCCCAGGTGAAGGAAGAGCACAAGCTTGTCAAGGCTAAGAACTACTTCAGCATTCTGCTGGCTGGTTAACTAGCAAGTTGGCTTGAGGTTACCTTTAGACCAGAGGACAGGACAGGCAATAAAAAAACCTTCCCTCCCTTAAACCAACACATCTGGGACACTCTAAAGCTTGGGACAGTGCAGCATAGAAATAGGACCCCACTGTAAGAGGGAGCTAAAAGTCAAGTAAAAAAGAACAAGATGAGCAAGCAAAGAAAATTGAGAACTATTGAAAGTTTCTTTAGTGACAAGGAAGATCAAGGTGCACCCTCAGAAGAGGATAACAACCTCAGGTCCCCTCATCCAAAGCTTCCAAGGAAAATATGAATTGGCCTCAGGACATGGAAGAACTCAAAGAGGTAGGAAAGAATGGAAAGTGAAATGAGAGTCATGGTTGTCAGGTAGTCCAATAATTTTAAAGTTATCTCTCCTAGATCTATTTTCCAGGTCACTTGTTTTTTCAAGGAGATATTTCATATTGGCCTCTATTTTTTATTCATTTGGATTTGCTTTACTGTGTCTTGGTTTCTTATAAAGTTTCTAGCTTTCCTTTCTTCAATCCTAGGTCTTATACAATAATTTTCATCAGACAGCTCTTTTATCTCCTTTTCCACTTGGCTTTTCAAGCTGTTGACTTTTTTCTCATAGCTCTCCTACATTGCTCTCATTTCTCTTTCCATTCTTTCCTCCACCTCTCTAAATCTTCCTTCTGTGTCTCCTACTTTCTCTAGATTTGGGCTCCAGACCTCCTGGGTCCAGGGCTGGTTCTTTGTCTACTGTACCACTGTGCCACCTAGCGAACCCATGATGACATCTTTAAAATAGGGTTGAGGGGATAGGAGGAATAGACTGGGGGAGGAGGAAGGGGAGAGGTGGACTGGGGAGAGGTAGTTCACATGAAGGAAACAAAAAAGCTTATGGAGGGGAGGAGAAGAGGGGGAAGGAGTGGGAGAGTGAGTGAACCTTACTATTATCAAAAGTAGCTCAAAGAGGAAATAACATATACACTGAAGTGGGTATAGTAATATCTTTTTGCCCTGAGGGGAAATGGGAGGGGAAAAAGATAAGGGGGGAGGGGGGAAAAGAGGGGAAGGAGGGAAGGGCAGATTGGAGGAGAGAGCAGTAAAAAGTAAAACACTTTTGAGGAAGGTGAAGATGTTCTGCATACCTGCACAAGTATGATACATTGAATTGCTTGATTTCATAAGGAGGGTTGAGGAAGGAGGTAGGAAAAAAAATTTAAAATACAGAATTAGCTCAAAGACCTTAATCTCATCAGAGTGAGCTCAAGGAGGGAATAACATTCACACCCAATTGGGAGGAGTAATCTATTTAACCCTATAAGAAAGTAAGAGGGAAGGGTGAAAGAAGGGAGGGCAGAGTCGGGGAGGGGGCAGTCAGAAGTAAAACACTTTTGAGGAGGAATAGGGTAAAAGAAGATAGAAAATAGAGTAAATATCATGGGAAGGGAATAGGATGGAGGGAAATAGTTGTAATGATTGATTATAATGGCAAAATGTATGGTACATATTTTGCTGGGCTATTGTGAAGAAAATTCTTTGTCAAGTTGAAGGAACTATATAAAAGTTATGATGAGCAGTATGCTATCAGAAAAGCCTGGTAAGACCTACATTAGCTGAAGCAGAGTGAAATGTACTGTATACAAAATAATAGCAATAGTGTAAGATGATCTGCTGGGAAGCATGTGGTTATTTTCAGCAAGGCAATGATCCAATATAACCCTGAAGGACTTATGAAAATTGCAACCCATCTACAGAGAAAGCACTGATGGTATCTGAAAATGGACTGAAACACATTTTAATTTTTTTTTCTTTGACAATTCCTTCATCTGTTTTCTCTCACAACCTAGCTAATGTGGGGATGTTTTCCATGACTACTCATGTATAAATTACATTGAATTGTTTGAGTTCTTGGGGGTTGAGGTTGGTACGGGAGGGTGGAAGAGAAGTTGGAACACAAAATTTTTAAAAATTGATGTTGGGGGCGGCTAGGTAGCGCAGTGGATAAAGCACCGGCCCTGGATTCAGGAGTACCTGAGTTCAAATCCGGGCCTCAGACACTTGACACTTACTAGCTGTGTGACCCTGGGCAAGTCACTTAACCCCCATTTCCCCACCCAGAAAAAAAAAGTTGATGTCAAAATTTGTTTTTGCATATATTTTTGAAAATAAAATTCTAAACAAATACGTTTCAAAAAAATAAATAAATAAAGTGGGGCACTACTACACTGGAGAATCTTTTTGTTACCATTTTTTTTATTTTCTGTGATATGACTAATATGGAAATATGTCTTGCATGTTTTCACATATAGAATTGATGACACTGTTTGTCTTCTGAATGGTTGGGGGATGAAAAATTCTACCCACCTCCAGAAAGAGAACTTATGAATTCCGAAAGCAGATTGAAGCATATTATTTTCACTTTTTTTCTTCCTTTTTTGCAATATGGCCAATATGCAAAAGTTTTACATGATTTCATGAATATAATGGGTATCATGTTTCTCTTCTCAATGGTGGGGGGAGGAGGGAAAGAATTTTTAACTGTAAATAAATATCAAATAAATCTTCTCTCTCCCTACCTCCTTTCAAAGGACAGTTTAAATATCACCTCTTAGACAAGGCCTTTTTTCGTTCCCCCATCCCTGTCCAAATAGTAGCATTCCCTTCTCCCTAAATGACTTTAAATTAATTCCTATTGCTAGTGTTTCTGCAATGTAATTTCAATCATGTAAAGTATAGAGGAAGCGCCAGTGTATCCTAACACGGAAACAGATTTGTGAAAAATGGGTGACTGGAAGGGACTATATAGATGTGAAAGATTCCTTACTGTCTTTGTCCCTGGGAGAAGATCTTCTAGTCTGTCTTTTAGTAAGAGAGCAAACAGCTCTGATGGATATACTAAGGCTCCCTGCCTTGTAGCAAAGTGGCTACTTATTCTGGGAGATCCACTCTTGGAGCAGAGATTCATGCCACCACCTCAGGCTTTGGATAATGTCACTACAGAGACAAATTTCTGAGTGTCCTCTTCTTGCAGCTACCTTGGAGTTTCAGAAGCAGAGCACTGAGCAGGAATTAGGGAGAGGAATCTTTCTCCCTGCCTAATCTTTGCCTAACTGATTAAACTCTGAGGTCCCACAGCCCTGGGAAGTTTGGAATGTTCAGAGGGAATAGGATTGGGTTTGAGAGAACACTTTAGTGAGGTACTTTACCAGAAGGCAATCTTTATTAGATTTTCTGGAAGTTTCACTTTATGATATTTAATAAAACATAGCTATAGAATCATTGATTTCCAGTGAATCATCATCTTAGAAGATCAACACAGAGAAATCTCCTGGACCATAGAAATTTCTCTATAATTTTTAATCAATTTTTAATGGTAGTTAATTTTCAATAGCCAGAACCACCTTGAATCCAGGGACCCCTGCTGTGACCACATGAAGGTATATAGGATGGTAGGAGAAAGATAGTATAAGAATCTGAAGCTTAAGTACCATGTGGTGGGAAATGTTATATTTTAACCTTTAAGAAAGCTTCTGAAGCCAAATAAACCAAATCCCATTAAAATATACTAAGATAGGGGGCAGCTAGGTGGCACAATGGATAAAGTACCAGCCCTGGATTCAGGAGGACCTGAGTTCAAATGCAGCCTTAGACACTTGCCACTTGCTAGCTGTGTGACCCTGGGCAAGTCACTTAACTCTCATTGCCCCACAAAAATACATACATACATACATACACACACATATATACATATATATATATATATATGTAGGCATGTATATAATATAGGCATATGTGTGTGTGTATGTGTGTGTGTGTGTGTGTATATATATATATATATACACACACACACATATATATATATATATATATATGTATACACTAAGATTCTTTCAAACATACTTGTACAATTTATTGTAGCCCTACCTGCTATAGAAATTATACAGACTTTTATCACTTTATGTAAGTGGTTCATTCCTCATGAAAATGATTTTTATGTCATTTAAATTTGCCACTACTCACCCACTTCACTTAGCCTATATAACAAAGGTATACACAAAATAATACCCTTACACAAGTCATAAAATATACTAAAATTCAGACACGCTAATACTAATAAACAGAATTATGAAATGAAAGGTATAGTTAATGGCAAAGTATGCAGTGTTGCACAGTACAGTTAACATAGGTGTAGAGTATTGTGAGATTTAAAATTGGATATTAGATCATAAATCTCCCCTACTTAACCTTTCCCTTAATTTATCTCCCAAACTAGTAAATGGAAGAAGCTTTTGGTTTTCTAGATAGACCTTTTTATTTATTGTTATGGTAGTCACAAGGTGATGTTGATTAGAAGGATAGGAAAGTAGAAACACAATACAAATCGTCTTAAGTCTAAGCTTAGTCTATATTCCTTATAAAAACTCACCAAACCGAAAAGGCCACCTTTTGTGAGAGAGAGTCTGTGCCACGCCGTCAGGAGTCCCGCCAAGCAGCCAAAAGCCCCACTTCCGTTCTCTCCACCCCGGAAGTCGAGTCCCGCAGGCAGTCTGACGTGCGCAGCAGGCGGACTGTTCGTCTCCTCCCCAAAAGGGTGGTCCTTGAAAAACTGGCGTCTTTCAGTTATCCTAACCGACTGTTAAAAACTTTCATATTTTACCACATTTCCCCCCTTTGCTTCCTCAAGAAACGGAATGTTTCCTTGATGGAACAGTAAAAAGAATATAATAACTATTGCTAACTAATAATATGTGAACAACAATATAGAAAAGGAAGAGAGGAAAGTTTTGTCCAGAGGGGCGATTTTTTTTTTTGAAACAAAAGTCAAAAAAAAAAAACCAAAGCAAAACCAAAAATAAAAAATAAAAAGCAAAAGATTCGCTAAGCACCCTTTTGTGCTCTTAAAGAACTTAAAGGTGTGGTCAATTCCAGGTCTTTTCAGTGCCTTTCAAAAGTCAAAACAAAAACAAAAAAAACAAAAATTAATAAAAAAAAATAGTTGAGGTGGGCCAGAAAACTAGGCCATGTGCTTTAGTGGTTTGCCTGTAGAAGGAAATGCTTGTTAAATTATAAGGTATTTAAGCTGCTAGAGTTTGGGGTATGCCACATTGTTTTAACTGGTTCCCCAATTCTCTGCATGCCAAAGTGGCAGGGGTTTCTGAATTGTCATTGATCTTTCTAATGCTGTCATAATGTTCTTTATGGTAGAAAATGTGGAGTTCTCTAGCATCAGTTTTGTCTGTGCCATTGATTTTCAATAAAGGCCGATTTAACTGGTGAACCATCACATTCAGCTGATGCTGCTTAGCAAATGCTACAATTGTATCATTTCCTCCCCACTTTCCAAATTTCTTTAATTCGTCAACATATTCTTCAAAAGGGGAGTCATTTACTCTAAAAGACTCAAACTCTTGTCTATGGTTAATCATATAAGAAGCAGCTTCTTGTCTGTGTCTGAGATGATTTCTACAGTGACCTTCTAGCTGGTCTGCTAAAGCCCTAAAAAGGCAATTTCCGTCTCCTGATACTTTACGAAGACTGAGTCCCAAAGCATTTAACTGATCAGTGGGATTATCAAATGGGAACTGTCTATTTCCTCTGAACTCTTTTTGCTCTTTAACAGTTGCTATCGTTAGGGTTTTTACCTCTTTAGCGTCTACCTCAGGTCTATCTGAAATCTCTTCACCTATGAATGGTGCAGGCTTTACATGAGAGCAATGAATCCATGAATCTTTTTCACCAATTTTAATGGCAGTAGGAGTTGCCAATAATACCTGAAAAGGTCCTTCCCAGGCAGGTTGGGTTCCACTGGTTCTCTGAAAATTCTTTACATATATTTTATCTCCTGGGTTGAAGTTATGCAATGAAAAGTCTAATGGTCCTGCCTGGACCACAGCTCCTGCCTCATGGAGCTCACGTAGCCTGGTCTGTAATTCCTGTATATAGGAGGTAACAGAAGTATCACCTCCCACCAGTGATGTATAAACTGGGGAAAAAGTTTTAGCTTGGATAGGAGGGTGACCAAAAAGCATTTCATAAGGAGATATATGAAGTTCTCCCCTTGGTCTACTGCGTAGATAGAATAATGCCAATGGTAGAACATCAGGCCATTTCAAATGGGTTTCAGTACATAATTTGCCAATCATACTCTTAAGCTCTTTATTCATACGTTCGACTTGGCCTGAACTTTGTGGATGGTAGGGTGTGTGGAATTTTGGAGTCACTCCCAAGAAAGAGTAGATTTGGGATAAAATCGAATCAGTGAAATGTGTGCCTTTGTCAGAATCGATGCGGGCTGGTGAGCCAAAACGAGGTACTATCTCTTTAAGAAGAATTTTGGCAACAAAGGCAGCTGTGGCTCGGGGGCTAGGAAATGCCTCTACCCACCGAGTGAGCTGATCAACTATAACAAGGCAAAATTTATAATGTCCTGCTTTTGGCATAGTAATATAATCAATTTGTAAGTGCTCAAAAGGTGTATATGCTAGAGGACGTCCTCCATAAGCTTTGGCCTTAAAAGCATACTGATTATAAGACTGACATGTGGAGCAGCCCGAGCAGATTCGAGATGCTGTATTAGTCACACCTGGTGCTATCCAGGTTCTCTTAATAGAGTCTACGATGCCTTGTGTACCAAAATGGCCTTTTCTGTGAACAGAGAGGCATACCTGGTGGTAGAATTTCCGGGGAAGAAATGGCTTACCTTCCGGAGACACCCAGATGCCATTGATCTGTTTCGCCTTAAATTTCTTTTTCCACTTTTCTACTTCAGAATCGTCATAGGTTAGGTTGGAAGGAATATCCTCAGAAGGTGAAAGGTTAAATACATGTTCAGGAGCTTCTAATGCAGCAAGCTTGGCTGCAGAATCGGCTCGTGCATTTCCCTTTGAAACAGGATCACTATTCCCTGTGTGGGCAGGGCAATGTACAATGGCTAGGGAAGAAGGCAGTTTCAGGGCATCTAAGAGGTCCTTGATAAGGTCCCCATTGGCAATAGCCTTGCCCGAGGATGTTAGAAAGCCTCGTTGACACCAAATCATACCAATAAAGTGGCATATGCCAAAGCCATATTTCGAGTCAGTAAAAATGGTGGCACTCTTACCTTTGGCTATATTACAGGCCTGTGTAAGAGCCACAAGTTCAGCAGCCTGTGCACTAAAATGGCAAGGCAGAGAAGCTGCCCAGAGGGTGTCATAATCAGAAACTACAGCAGCTCCAGTAAAACGGGTTCCCTCTCTCATAAATGAGGAACCATCTGTATAGAGGATAAGATCAGGATTTTCTAAAGGTGTATCAAAAAGATCATCACGGGGTTTTTCAGCCATATCAACTAAAGAAGCACAGTCATGCAACGGTTCCCTCGAGAATGGTAAGTTAGGGAGTAGTGTTGCTGGATTAAGAACTGTGCAGCGTTTTAAAGTGATATTCTCATTACCTAACAGGGTTATTTCATACTTAGCCAGCCTTTGATCTGAAAAGGCTTGTGTCCTGTGACGTAGTAAGAGAGCCTCCACTTCGTGAGGGCATTGCACAGTTAGAGGGTTACCTAGGACCAAATCAGAGGCTTTTTCTACCAAAAGGGCTGTGGCCGCCACTGATCTAAGGCAAGGTGGCGCTCCAGCTGCTACAGGGTCCAGCTGAATTGAATAGTAGGCTATAGGGCGTTGGTTAGGCCCCAGTGACTGAGTCAGAACTCCAGAAGCCACCCCCCTTTGTTCATGCACAAAGAGAGTGAAAGGCTTACTATAATCTGGTAGTCCTAGGGCAGGTGCTGATAACAAGGCCCGTTTTAATTCTTTTATGGCTGAGAGATGCTGGGGATCCAACTGTAAAATGTCTGGAACAGAACTTTTTGTAAGAGCTATGAGAGGTTTAATAATTTCACCAAAAGAGGGTATCCATTGTCTACAGTACCCAGCTGCTCCCAGAATGGCTCTCAACTGCCTCTTAGTAGTGGGGGCAGAAAGTTGCTGAATGGCCTGGACTCTCTTAGAAGAGACAGAGCGAGTTCCAGCAGCCAAAATAAATCCTAAATATTCTACCTGGGGCAAACACCATTGTACCTTTGTCTTGGAAACCTTGTGTCCTCTCTTGTGCAGCTCCAGCAGTAAGTGACGGCTATCTTCCTGACAAATTTCAGCATTAGGAGAGGCCAAAAGTAAGTCATCAACATATTGTACTAGTGTGGAGCCTTTAAAGGTAATAGAGGCCAGATCCTGCTGTAAAATTTGGGAAAATAATGTGGGACTGTCTACAAATCCCTGTGGGAGTCTAGTCCAGGTCCACTGTCTATTTTTCCAGGTAAAAGCAAATAAATATTGGAAGTCCTCATGTACTGGTATGGAGAAAAAGGCAGAGCAGAGGTCTACCACTGTGAAACATGTAGATTCATAGGGAATTGATGAAATTATCGTAGCCGGGTTTGCGACTATAGAATGTCTAGGAATAACATAATTATTAATTGCTCTAAGATCTTGCACAAAGTGATAAACAGGTTTACCATCTGGCCCAGGCTTGGGTTTTTTAACTGGCAAAATGGGAGTATTGCATGGAGAGTGATGACATGGAATAATAATACCCTGGCTTTTCAAAGCCTCAATTATAGGGGTGATCCCTTCTATTGCTTCCCTAGACAATGGATACTGTGGAATGGAGGGGGGTGGTCCCCCCTTAACTTTAAAGGTAATAGGCATGGAAGACTTAAGGAGCCCCACCTCATTAGGGGATGAGGCCCATAAAGACTCAGGAATGTCAGAGGGGATTTTGGATACCTCCCCTGCTGTTCCTTGAGCTTCTGTAAGTAAAATTGGTAATAAATGAACAGTATCCTCTGGCAATTGTAGGGAGACAGCCCCATCTGGAGCACAAGATATGGTTGCTCTAAGCTTACAAAGGAGATCACGACCTAATAAATTTACAGGGGCATCAGGCATGAGTAAAAATGAATGTTCTACTGTTAAGGGCCCCATAGATACCATGCGAGGATTCAATTTTGCCACTCTCTGGCTCTTTCCTGAGACTCCCACTACATTCAAAAATCCTACAGGTCTACACCCAGCATCTGGTTTGCTTACTAATACTGATTTAGAGGCTCCTGTGTCTAGCAGACAATCATAATAAGTCTCCCCCACTTTTAGGGTGACATGTGGTTCTTTACTCTGGGGAGTAAAGTAAAAAATCTAGATCTGGGAATATATGGCTTTCATTATCTATGTTCCATTCCTCCCCAAGACCCCGTCAATCCTGTGCCCTCCTCTGAGAGGGACCTTGGTCACCATTATTCTGGTACTGCCTCTCTGTATTCCTCCGAAAAGATCTATTCCTATTTTGATTTCGCCTGTAATTAGAATTAGAATTTCTTCTCCAAGTCCTACATTCTCTCAATTCATGCCCCTCCTTATGACAGTAACAACACACCTTAGTGTCCTTATTCCGGTTTTCACATGGCTGACAGGAACAACACACCTTAGTGTCCTTGTTCCGGTGTTCACATGGCTGACAGGAACAACACACCTTAGTGCCCTTGTTCTGGTGTTCACATGGCTGACTAGGAATCACCGGTGCCAGAATGCTCTGTTTGGGGTGATCTGGACCTGTCTCACGTGAGTCAAAGACATAATTTGTGAGTTCCTTAAGTCTATCAGCTGTTAAGCTCCTCCAAGAACATATTAGTGATATATACAATAATTCCAAACCATACCCAGAGTAAAGGAAAAGCTAGCCCAGTTTAAAATATGATTGAATATGTCATTTTCCCTTTGTTTTTTTTGGTTTTTTGCATTGGAGCATGTTGGGGTACCATACTGTCCAAACTTAGACATCTAGTTTACTCGGTATTCCTTCATTGTGTTATAGGTCTCCTCCTCACTCACACAGCAAAATCTTTTTGGTATAGTATGTTGCCCCTTCTCCACCCGCTGGACCTAGTTCTGTCTCTGGTGGTTGGTTGCACAATTATTTTTTTTTCTTGGTTTTTTTTTTTTTTTAGTGAGGCAATTGGGCTTAAGTGACTTGCCCAAGGTCACACAGCTAGTAAGTGTTAAGTGTCTGAGGCCGGATTTGAACTCAGGTACACCTGACTTCAGGGCCGGTGCTTTATCCACTGTGCCACCTAGCCGCCCCGGTTGCACAATTATTTTTATGAAGCCATCAGGAGATGTTTGGACAGGGATTTCTTTTTTCCTCTCATATATCTGATGACAGCAAGCAATATTCTCAACTAGTCTTTGAACTTTAAAATATTTTGAAGTCTTTGCATCCATCTTTTCAATACGAGAAAAAAAAATTACTCAAATGATAAAATGCTTCTGCCAACTGTTGCATTGTGAATCTTTTTGGTTAAACTTCAGGTTGCAAAGTTTCTTTTATTTTCTTCTTCAATCTTTGCAACTAGCAACTCAATCAGATTCTCATTTGACAATTCTCCATGAAACTCAATCAACTCCTTTACATCATTCTCATCCACGTCTAACTCTAATTCTTTTGCTAATTTCACAATCTTGATACTCACTTCTTTGAATGTTTTATCTTTGTCAAATCCACAAAAATTGGAAACAAACTGCAGACACACTTCTTTTTTCCAAACTCTCTTCATACATGTTTCTGTTACATCTCCCTATGGCTTTCAGAATCCTTTACATAAATACAAATTTGTATAATGAGAATTTACATAAAGTGAAAACTGTCTGTATATTATAACCCCTTTCTAGCTGATAGTAAAGTGACATCTATCTTTCTACAAATTTATAGAAAGCAATATATGAGCTGAAGATCCCTTAGGTGGTGAATTTGATAGAGTATTGGGACTGGCATCAAGAAGACCTTAGTTCACATCCAGCCTCAGACATTTACTAGCTGTGTGACCCTGGGCAAGTCACTTAACCCTGTTTGCCTCCATTTCCTCATCTATAAAATATGTTAGAGAAGGAAATGGTAAACCATTCAAGTATCTTTGTCAAGAAAACTTCAAATGAGTTAACAAACAGATACAGCTGAAAAACAAACTGAACAGAATATTAAAAGACCCGTAATAGTCTTTAGGGTGACACAGTGGATAGAGTGCTGAGCCTGGAGCCAGGAATAACTGAGTTCAAATCTGGCTTCAGATACTTACTAGCTGGTGACTCTGGGCAAGTCATGACCCCAATTACCTCAGTTTCCTCATCTGTAAAATGAACTAGGGAAGGAAATGGCAAACCACTCTGGTATGTTTTCCCAAAAAGCCCTACAAGGGGTTACAAGGTCAGACACAACTGAAATGACTGAACGTCAACATTGTGGAAGAAGCACTTGTACTACAAGTTTCCTATAGCAATGAATTCATAGGCCTTCACAAAGTATGAATACAGAAAAGTGTGTATATAACCATATATTCATGTGCATATATGGTTGTATATATTGTTTCATTGGTGTTGGGAATGTCCTGACATGGAAACTCCTTTTACCAGTGCAGTTAAGAAAGTGTTCTGAACTTATGCAAAGCCAGAAGAACTATATATACAATGACTATCATAATGTAAATGGAAGCAACAACAATATTTTTTAAAAAATAATGTTACAAAATGAAAAAGAAAAACTTGGACTCAAACAAGACATTTGAGATTCCTCCTCCCCACACCCACTCCTTTGTAGAGGTTGGGCAAAGAGTTCATGAATGTAGAACCAGAAATATTGGCCCAGCCATGAGCAATTAATATTAATAATTAATAATTAATATTAATATTTCTCCAGTTATTTAGATCTCTTTGTGTGTGTGTGTGTGTGTGTGTGAAGAATGGTTTGTAATTGTTTATAATTGTTCCTCTATTTGTGTCTTGGCAGATGATAGGACAAAATTTAGATAGAAGGCACAGGTGGGAATTGATTATGAAGGGATGATGTCTGTAAAGCATTTATATTTTGTTTATCTTTTTTTTGTGGGGTGGTCAGGGTTGGGTGGCATGCCTGGGGTTGTCGAGTTGGTGAGGGTCTTGTGTCCAAGGCTGGATATGGGCTTGGGGCCTCCTAAATCCAGGGCTGGTGCTTTGTCCACTGTGTCACATAGCTTCCCCATGTTGACATCTTTAGGGTAAAATTGAGGGGAGAGAGAGAATTGCATTGGGGAGGGGGAAGGGAAGAGAGAGAATGGGGTGAAATTTCACATGAAAGAAACAGGAAAGGGCTTATGGAGTGGGGGGAGAGATAGGGGAGGAGTGGGGCACTGAATGAGCCTTACACTCAATCAGAATTGACTCAAATACCTTATTCTCATCAGAGTTGGCTCAAGGAGGGAATAACCTACACACTCAATTGGGTGGAGTAATCTATCTAATCCTGCAAGACAGTAGAAGGGGAATGAGAAAAGAGGGGAGGGGTGAAAGAAGGGAGGGTAAAGTGGGGGAGGGGGCATTCAGAAGCAAAGAGTGATAAGATAAAAGAAGAAAAAAGTAAATATCATGGGGAGTGAATAGGAGAGAGAGAAACAGTTAATAGTAACTGAAAAAATTTTGAAGCAGAGGCAAGAGTAATGTAAGATGGCAGTCGTGGTGGTAGTTATGATGATGATGATTGATGGACTGATGATGATTGGATGAAGAGGACTGATTGATGAGGATTGATTGATAAAGATGAGGAGGATTGATAGTTGATTGATTAATGATGATGATGAAAAAACATATGGTACTTACTTTGCTGGTCTATAAATATTTTTGTACATGTGGGTCCTTTTCCCTGTTTTATAATCTCTTTGGGATACAGACCCAACAGTGGTATTGCTGGGTCAAAGGGTATGCACAGGGTTTTTTTTTTGGTTGTTTTGGTTTTTGGTTTTTGTTGGGGTTTTTTGGTGGGGCAATTGGGGTTAAGTGACTTGCCCAGGGTCACACAGCTAGTAAGTGTCAAGTGTCCAAGGTCAGATTTAAACTCAGGTCCTCCTGAATCCAGGGCTGGTGCTCTATCCACTGTGTCACCTAGCTGCCCCATGCACAGTTTTATAGCCCTTTGGGCATAGTTCCAAATTGCTCTCCAGAATGCTTGGACCAGTTCACACATCCACCAACAATGCATTAGTGTTCCAATTTTTCCACAACTTCTCCAACATTTATTATTTTACTTTATTGTCATATTAGCCAATCTGATAGGTGTGAGGTGGTACCTCAGAGTTGTTTTAATTTGCATTTCTCTAATCAATAGTGATTTAGAGCATTTTTTCATATGGCAATATATAGCTTTGATTTCTTCATCTGAAAACTGCCTGTTCATATCCTTTGACCATGAGACCAAACCATTTTGAAACCCTTTTGAATAATTACAGATCTTTTCCAGTAGGCACTGAAATATCATGGAATTGATTCTATCAATACTATATTATATGTAAACAGGAACATCTAGAAGACCTTGTCATCCATAAGCAATCCCTCCTCAGTCTGCATTCTGCATTAACTCTTCTCCATCACAGTACTGAATATTTTGGTTAGCACACAACTCACTGTTTTATGTCTCTCCTGATATATATCATCCAAGGGTCATTAAACAGAGTTATTTATGCTGATATATATGCCAGGGAATCTTGATGTGTGGATGGAAAATATTTTGCTTTTAAAGGGATTATAGTGTTCAGAGAAAAAAAAAACAGGAAAAAGGTTCATACCAAAGTACTTCTATCATACAAATATGGTTTTGATGCCTAAACTAAGGGGAAGCAAATTAGTTGTATTTATACCATAAATCCAAGCTTAGTTCAATTCAAGATTGGTTCAAGGAAACCTATCGACATAATAGAACATATTAATAAAAAGAATAAAGAAACATTATATCAATAGATGCAAGAAAGTCTTTTAGCAAAAAAATCATTTTAGTTTAAAAAAATGGAAAACATAGGAATGAATGGATCTTACCTTAATATAGAAAATTATATCTACCTAAAACCTAGAGCCAGCAATATATGTCATGAGGTTTAAGTCAAGGAAGGACTTCCTAGTAAGATCAAAGTTAAAGGAAGAGTGGTAATTATCACTATTTGATGTGCTAGAAGTTAATTAGTAGAATATATTAGATAAACAAAATACAAAATAAATTACACAGTGTCCTAGTATATGATAAAACCAAAGACTGCAGCTAAATTGCTAAATAGGTAAGTACTCACTATTTTTAAAATTTGGGGGAAAATTAGAAATTGGAGTGACAGAAAGTAGGTGTATATATACCAAGATCTAGTATGACATATGAAGATAAGTTCTAAAAGGATACATGAATTATATGTGAAAGGTCACATTATAAACAAATTAAAGGAGTAAGGAAGAAAATACTTTTCATATCCAGAGATAGGGGAAAAGTTCATGACCAAACAAGTAGTAAATAGGGTCATATATGATAAGGTGTAAAATTCTTAATACATAAAATTAAAAAGCTTTTGCATAAATTAAACTAATGCACTAAAATTAGAAGGAAAAGACACAACTGGGGGAAATACTTGCAGGAAGTTTCTCTGATAAAGGTCTCATTTCTAATATATATAAAGGATTAATTCAAATTCATGAAACCAAGAACCATTGCACAATAAATACTTGCTCAAATGATATGAGTAGGAAGTTTTCAAAAGAAGAAAAGTAAGCAAACAATCGATATGTAAAAATATGCTTCAAATCTCTAATAATTAGAAAAATTCAAGTTAAAGCAACTCTTAGGTTCTACTCACGCCGAAGAGATAGACAAACTTAAAAAATAAAAAGAGTGGGGCAGCTAGGTGGTGCAGTGGATAAAGCCCCGGCACTGGATTCAGGAGTACCTGAGTTCAAATCCAGCCTCAGACACTTGACACTTACTAGCTGTGTAACCCTGGTCAAGTCGCTTAACCCCAATTGCCCCACAAATAAAAAAAATGAAAAAGACTCATGTTGACAAGGCTATGAGGAAAAGGCACATTAATTTGGGGTGGAGCTATTAACCCGTCTGGTCATTCTGGAAAATAATTTGGAACTATTCAAAAAGGTACTAAATTATGCATCTCCTTTGATACAGCAATACTAGATCATATACCACCACCACCACCACTCCCCCCAAAGAAATCAAGAAAGAGTCATCAAATATCTGACTTTCTTGTCAATTGAAGAAAGATGGCTCCCAAGGAAATACCAGGTTATAATGTAATCTCTTTTGGATAACCTTGTGAAGGATTCACAAGCAGAGAGAGAAGCAGTGGAGGGTAAATCCAATTTAAGAAAATATTGGTGAGATATCTAATTAATTCATATCAAGGGATATTCAAGATTGAAATGGAAAGAAAAGAATAGAGTAAAATAAAAATGGAAACTTTTTGCAAGGAAATCATTTTTAACAAGCTGATTTTTCTTTCAAAGATAGTAGAATCGTTAAACTTCAAGCTTAACATCACAATCTCTGGCATGCTTAGATAAGACAGAGAAATAGTAATAAAGAGAACAAGGATTCAAAAAACAAAGTATCGAATACATACAAAGGAGAAGTGATGAATATGAAAGTATTTCAAAAAAAGTTATCAAATATTTGGGTAAAATCTTGAACCTTTTTAGTATCAGCAGAAGGTGATCAAAAGGTGATCAATAACTCTGACCACAATAACTACTCCCTCAGATATATAAAAGCTTTATGAATGTCATCTATACATGGGTCAAAGGCATCCTAGGTAAGGGTATTAGTATGGAACAAGTAGGCTTTCTCAAACAATATCCAGCAATGTACCAAAGCTTTATTAATTAATAATTGTTTGAAAGAAAAAATATAAAAAACATGGTTTATCAATCTTCTGGAATCATGATTGGTCATTATTTTTATCAGATTTCCTAAGTCTTTCAAATGTGTTTGTCTTTACACTGATATTATTATAATACAAATTGTTCTCCTGGTTCTGCTCACTTGACTCTACATCACTTTATATAAGACTTCCCAGCGTACTCTGAAACTATCTCTTTCATCATTTCTTACAGCACACTACCTTTCGATTACATTCATATTCGGCAGTTTAATTAGTCATTATTATTGTTGTTCGATCATTTCAGTTATGTCAGTCTCTTTGTGACCCTATTGGGAGTTTTCTTGGCAAAGATAGTAGCATGGTTTGCTATTTCTTTGTCCTGCTCATTTTACAGATTAGGAAACTGAGGTAAACAGGGTGAAGTGACTTGCTAAGGGTCATATAGCTAGCATCTGAGGCCACATTTGAACTCAAGTCTTCCTGACTCCAGGTCTGGCTCTCTGCCCACTATGCCATCTACCTGCCCAATTGATAGCTCCTTAATTTCCAGGTTTTTTGCTACTACAAAAAGGGCTTTTATAAACATTTTACACATATGAGTCTTTTATTCCATGTTCATTTCCTGAATTATCTTAAATGAAACAAACTTTTTTTCAAACTTACTGTGGATAAGTTACCATAAAGCAAAAGAAAATCTTAACTTTCAGAGTCTGTTATGGAACTAAATAGAGAAAATTAAATTGAATAATAAAGAGAAACATTTAATGTGTACTATAAAAGGACCCTTTTATCAACAGGACATGAAAACACTGGAAAGATACAATCTGGCTTAATAAATAAGTTTTTCATGCTGACTTTACCTTGGGCTTGCTTGACACAAGATAGAAACAATCATTAAAAGAGGCTGTGAAGGGGGCGGCTAGGTGGCGCAGTGGATAAAGCACTGGCCCTAGATTCAGGAGTACCTGAGTTCAAATCCGGCCTCAGACACCTGGCACTTACTAGCTGTGTGACCCTGGGCAAGTCACTTAACCCCATTGCCCCACAATAAAAAAAGAGGCTGTGAGCAGTTAGGTGGCACAATGAATAGAGTGCTGGGCCTAGAATCAGGAAGATTCATCTCTCTGAGTTCAAATCCAGCTTCACACACTTACTAGCTGTCTGACCCTGGGCAAGTCACTTATCCCTCTTTGCCTCATTCCCTCATCTCTAATAGGAGCTGGGTGAAGGAAGGAGCAAACCACTCTGGTATGTTTGCCAAGGAAACTCCAAATGAGGTCACAAAGAGTCAGACATGACTAAAATGACTCAACAGCAGCAGCAGCAAGGGACTTCTATGTACTATCCCTATTTCAAAAAATATCATAGGGAGTACTCACAAGGGGCAGCTAGGTGGCACAGTGGATAAAGCACTGGCCCTGTATTCAGGAGGAACTGAGTTCAAATCTAGCCTCAGACACTTGACACACTTACTAGCTGTGTGACCCTGGGCAACTCACTTAACCTTCATTGCCCTAAAAACAAACAAACAAACAAATAAATAGATAGATAGATAGATAGATAAATAAATAAATAAATAAACTGGGGAGAGAGAGAGAGAGAGTACTCACAGTCACAGAGGATGGTAAATAAAAAGAGGAAGAGTGTATTTAGACAAAGTTACAAAAGAAGATGGATCCAGCTTTTTGAGCTCATAAAGGTGGCAAAATTCAAAACCAGAGAATTTTAGGATTTTAAGATGGAGGTCTCCTACATCAGCCAGCTAAAACTACCCATATCCCCTATCCAACCCTCCCCCCCCCACATGAACATGTGCACATGCACACATGCACACACACACATATACAAAAACACACATTTCAAATCCTCATTACAACATTCTTTATGATGATCATCCAGTCTCTTCTTCAAGACCTCCAATGATGGAAATTTTCTGTCTTACAGCTAGTCTATATTTGCCTCTTTGCAATTTTCATCCATTACTCCTTATTATGCCCTCATGAGCCAAACAGGACAAGTCTTATGTCATTTCCACGAAGAGCCTTGAAATACTTCAAATACTTCAAAAAAGCTATCATGTTTCTGGTGAGTCTTCTCCAGAATTTAAAATAAAAATGAAATTTGAATGTTTATTTCTTTAGTCATAAAATTTTAAAAGCCTTACTACAATGGGATTGATGTGGAAGTGACCCTGAATTTCTTCACCAACTTAAAGACTTATACACTGTTAGAATTAGAAGGTTCTCCAGAGACCATCTAGTTCAATCAATACCTGAACAACAATATCTTATATAGCATAAGTGAAATGACGACTAATGAGGAGCATGCCATTTACTTACTGAGGCAACCTATTCCACTCTGTGAGAGCTTTGATTATTAGGCAAATTCTTCCAGAATTGATACTCAGAAACTTCTACCCCTTGCTCCTGGCTATCTCCTCTGGAGCCAAGCAGAAAAAGTCATTTACATATGATTCAGATGTTTGAAGGTAACAATCATATCCTACCTAAATCTCCTTTTCTCATCTTTACCATTTTTTCTCCCAAACAGTACTTATGATGTCAAGACTTCTTACTTCCTCAAACAACCCACCATTTCCAGACTCTGGGAATTTTCATTGGTGGCCTAGAATGTTTTCCCTCCTCATCTCTTCCTCCTACCATACCTCATTTCCTTCAGAACTCAACTAAAATATCATCTTCTGCAAAAAGTCTTTATCAGTCCTCTTTATCCTTAGTACCTTCTCTGTGAGATTTATCCCTAAATTTTCCTGAAAATGCCTTGTTTGTACACAGCTGTTTATATGTTATCTCCCCCATTGGCCTATAAGCTCCTTGAAATTTGTTTTGTTTTGTTGTTGTTTTTGGTGAGGCAATTGGGGTTAAGTGACTTGCCTAGGGTCACACAGCTAGTGTCAAGTGCCTGAGGCCAGACTAGAACTCAGGTCCTTCTGAATCCAGGGCTGGCGCTTCATTCACTGTGACACCTAGCTGCTCCTCAAATAGTTCATTCTTTTTTTGTTTTTGGTGAGGCAATTGGAGTTAAGTGACTTGCCCAGAGTCACACAGCTAGTAAGTGTCAAGTGCCTGAGGCTGTATTTGAACTCAGGTCCTCCTGAATCCAGGGCCAGTGCTCTATCCACTACACCACCTAGCTGCCAAGCTCCTTGAAATTAAGGACTATTTTTGTCCTTTTCCTTTCCTTTCCTTTCCTTTCCTTTCCTTTCCTTTCCTTTCCTTTCCTTTCCTTTCCTTTCCTTTCCTTTCCTTTCCTTTCCTTTCCTTTCCTTTCCTTTCCTTTCCTTTCCTTTCCTTTCCTTTCCTTTCCTTTCCTTTCCTTTCCTTTCCTTTCCTTTCCTTTCCTTTCCTTTCCTTTCCTTTCCTTTCCTTTCCTTTCCTTTCCTTTCCTTTCCTTTCCTTTCCTTTCCTTTCCTTTTCTTTTCTTTTCTTTTCTTTTCTTTTTTTTTGCATCACCAGCAGCTATGCAAAATGTCTGGCATTTAATAGGCATTTAATAAATGGTTGTTGACTTTCTATCTTAAGCCCCTTTTCTGCTCACTTTCCAGTAGTTTATCAATATTTTTTCCCTGAAAACATGCCACCCAGAACTAAATGCACTACTTTAGATGTGGTCTGAGTAAGGTAAAGTAACTTTCACGTTTCTACTCTTGGACACTGTGCCCCTCAATGTAGTCACAATCAAATTAACTTTCTCAGCTTCTACATAATACTATTGCCTCAGATTGAACTTATAGTTCAATAAAGCTGGAGCCATGCTTTTGTATTTTTTAAGTTGATTTTCTGGACCCAGTGTAAGACGATATTTTTCCTGTCTACATTTATTACCACTTCTTTCTCACCTCCCACTCAGTTCTCAACTGCTAAAAATCTGTCTTCTCACCCTACCACTTGTTTAAAATCCACTGGCCTATTCTCAATCTTCATTCTTCTTGACCTCTGAAGTTTTTGGTCTAGTTACATACATCCTCCTCTCTCCTGCCTGATTTTTCATGAAATGCTCCCCCTAGCTGCATTTAATGCTTATCCTTGTCAGTCCTCTTTGCAGGATCATCAGGTACATGTTGCCTCTGGTGCATAGGTGTGGCTCAGGACTATGTCCTAGGCCCTCTTTCATTTCTTTCAAAATACTCCTTGATTACCTCATTGGTTCCCATTAGTTCAACTAACATCTCCATGGAGATGGTTTCCAAATCTATCTATCCGGTCCTTGTCTTGGACTCTAGTCCCACCAACTGCTGCTAGATGTTACCTGGATGTCCTATCATTGAAATTTAATTATCTCCCCACTTCAAAACCCACCCCTCTTCCTAAATTCTATTTAAGTCACTACCCTCTTTCAAGTCTTGCAGCTTCACATATTAGATGTTATTTTCAATTTTTTTCGAATTCACTTTAATTATCTAGATAGATGCCAAGACTAATGAAGTGTACCTCCACAAAATTTCTCGCATCCATCCCCTTCTCTCTATTCCAATAGCCACCCCTCTAGGGCTATCACCTTGACTATAGACCTATATATTGACCTATAGACTCTACATTGGTTTCCCCTCCTACAGTTTCTCCCTTGTTATCCTTCTTTCCTTCCTTCCTTCCTTCCTTCCTTCCTTCCTTCCTTCCTTCCTTCCTTCCTTCCTTCCTTCCTTCCTTCCTTCCTTCCTTCCTTCCTCCCTCCCTTCCTTCCTTCTTTCCTTCTCTCCCTCCCTTCCTTTTCTTCTTTTCAGCTATCTATCTTTACACTGCCACCACACGGTGTTGTTGCTCAGTCTTTCCATTCATGTCTGACCCTTCATGACCCCATTTGGGGTTTTCTATTCAAAGATACTAGAGTGGTTTCCATTTCCATCTCCTGCTCATTCTACAGATGAGGAAGTGAAGCAAACAGGATTAAGTGACTTGTCCAGGGTCACATAGCCAATAAGTGTCTGAAGTCAGATTTGAACATAGGAAGATGAGTCTTTCCAACTTTAGGCCTGCACTCTATCCACTGCACCACCCAGTTTCCCTGAGTATAACATCACATAGATATTTCTAAATCATTGGTCCTACCATGTCACATCCTTGCTCATAAAGCTTTAGGTTTCTCTGTTGGGGGGGGGCGGGGCACGAATACAAACTCTCAAGCTTGGCTTTAAATTTCTTGATAATTTGATTCCAACCTATATTTCCACATTGATTATATATTGTTTTATCACATATATCATATTCCAGTCCAACTGGCCTACATTAAGTTCTTCATAAACAACACTAAATTTTCTATAACTGTGCCTTTTCTCAGGCTATTCCCTGGAATGTTCTACCTTCCTTCTTCTGCCCTTAAAATCCAAATTCCCTTCAAAGTTTAGCTTGTGTCATATTCTATAAAAGGCTTTTTCTGATTTACAAAATTATTCATGTTTGCATGCCTGTATGTATGCATGTATATGTAAGTGTGTTTAGGCATGTGTGTGTGTGCATGTACATATATACAAATTATATATATACATATATTATATGTTCATATCTATGCACACACAAACATTGTATCCCCCAGTAAACTATGATCTCCTTGAAAGCAAGGACTATCTTTTGTCTTCTTTGTATCCCCAGTGCTTGTCACAGTACCTGGCACATAGTAGGTGCTTAATAAAAAGCTTGTAGACCAACTGACCTGTAGGATTTTATTCAATGAGATCCTCTCTGGGTTTTTTTTTTTTCTGAAGCATGTGAAATCAGTTCTGCCCAAACTTAGGTTGAATGTTGGAGTATACTTTGTCCTACTTTTCTCCTCTTAAATCATTGATGAATTTTGCTTCTGTATCAATTATAATGACTTCCCGATATGATACCCATCTTCCCACTAATTCACCATTATATATTGTCTACATATCAGATTATCCTCGATCTTCCATGTTTCCCTGAGTTCCTCATATGCATTATTTCTTGCTGCACAATAATATTTCATTTTTTTAATATAGCACAGTTTGTTTATCCATTCCACATTCAGTGGGCACTCACTTAACTTATAATCCTTTGCAACCACAAAAAAGTGCTGTTGCAAATACCTCGATGTATGTATATACATCTTTTCTTTCTTTCTTTGACTTCCTTTCATTTTCTACCCAACAGTGGGATCATTGGGTCAAACTGTATGACTTAGTTTAGTCACTTTTTCATTAAATTCCAAATTGTTTTCCAGAACTCTTTACTCACATCACAGTTCTTTCAGTGGTTCATTACTATGCCTTTCTTCCCATAGCTGATTCAATTTTGACCACCTCACCACTCAGATTTGTTTCATCTTTGTTTGATGGGTATATGGTTCTCCTTCCTTCTCTGTCACAAATTCAAAGATTGAGTTGTCACCTCGACCCCAGAGTTTTTCATCATTTTAATTTCAGCAATGAACTTTCTCTCTCAATAAGAATCAGGCATAGAATGACCATTTTATTGCTTCCTCAATTGTTTGAAGGATGAAATTATCATTAAAACTAACCAAGAATGTATTAGTTGCCCTTTCAGGTGTCTGGATAATAGAAGCCCACATCATCACTAAATTATTCCTCTCCCAAATTTGAGATCTATGTTCCAAATTGTTCTTCTGTCAGAACAATTTTCCTCTAAGGAAAATTAATAATGTACTCTTTTATTGCACAACCAATATTTCTTGTGATCCACCCTTTTCCTCATTTGACAGACCCCACTTCTGAAGGCCAGGCAGTTTCTGAAGGGCTAGATCAAGTAAAGTGATCACTCCCAGGTCCCAAGGCATCTGCCCCCTAACCTGCTTAGGCAGGGTCCCTTCTAAGTGAGACCCCCCACTTCTGTTTACATCATAAACAGAAGCCAACTTGGCTAGTCCCTCCTCAGGGGACATGTCCCTTTGTTTTTGCTTTTTCTTCAGCAAAGTTAGGGAACACTATCTTTATGAGAGAGAACAAGTTGGGGAGATCCTGATTGGGCTCCTTTTGTTTTCCTGTTCAAGATTGCTAAAGGCAGATGGGTCTCATAAAAGCAACTAACATTGTGTCAGAAAGGAGTACAATCAGCCAGATGTAAAGACCAGCTCACTTTTCCTATCTTCAGATTAATCCTTTCCCCAGAGGATTAGTCCTACCCTACCCCCTCCTCCCCAACAATGAAGAAATTAGGAAGAGCTGAGAACTATTAATTCACCTCCTCATTAAAATATTCACCAATCAGAATTGGCTTTCTTTTTGCCAGGGGAGTTCCAAATGATGGATTGTCAATCTAATCAGAAGGAATACACACCTAGGTTTTAAAAGTCCCATGAGCCCTCACTCTGGGTCTTTGACACAAATGGAGGCAGAACAGAGACCTCTTTACTAAGAGGTTAAGTACCCTATTAATAAATAATATTTTGCTTGAAGAATGGTCCCAGTTTACCATTTTGTTAAATTTCACTCACAAAATCCTGTCCAAATAGGCAGGCACTAAAAAGAGAGAATGTGGGGAAGCTAGGTGGCACAGTGGATAAAGCACTGGCCTTGGATTCAGGAGTACCTGAGTTCAAATCCAGCCTTAAACACTTAACACTTACTAGCTGTGTGACCCTGGGCAAGTCACTTAATCCTCATTGCCCTGCAAAGAGAGAGAGAGGGAGAGAGACAGAGAGACAGAGGGACAGAGAGAGACAGAGACAGACAGAGAGAGAGACAGAGAGAACTTTGAGAGTATTTGGGTAAAATTCAGTATAATGGAAATAGAAAAAATAGTGCCATTAGAGTAGGATACACACTATCTGTACAGATTTAGGAAAATACATGTTATAAGGGCTTTTTATGTACACTTCATTCCTGACCAGAAACTTGTCACGCTTATATTTTAAATCATGGTCCAGAAATCTAAATCTCATTCTAAAAAAAAATAACAGCAATTGACTTTTCAAATGTATCTTTTTCTTTTAAATGTCTTATATTTGATGAGTAGCAGTGATGGGAACATTATCTATGACCCTCAGGTCTTCAGCTTCTTGAATGACAACATGCCAGTATTTAGCAATGCTTTATAGATTGTTTCTGGATATACCGCTTATGTCCATATGAATCACTCTAAGTGGATAGCAATCACCTCTTATTTAACAAGTTTTCTGTCACATCTTTGATGCTTGTCCCAAAATGACAGCAGACTTCTCGAATATTATTTTCAGATTGACAATTAGCTGCTCCAGTATTTTTTAGGAGAGAAACACTGTCACTGTGTGGCTCTTCTTTCTCTGATGATTACTTGTTAATCTCTCGCCTCATGCCCCCAGTGGACTAACAACATTGTTCTTTAGCTGACAAGAAAATGCTTCCTCCTCCAAGTTTTAAATGTCTGTTTTCATAAGGAGATATCTCCCTTTAGGAGAAAGCTAAGGACTGAGTCTCCTACTTAGGTTTAAAGAGAAGAATAAGAAACCAGGAAAAGAGACAGAAAAAGAAATGTCAAAGGATTTGGTTCATATGCTCTCTAAACTCACTCTAATTCTATGGTCCACAATAAAGTAATGGACAAGATCATATGTTGAAGGAGTAGTGATACCAGATATTAGGTCATTAGAAGAGAGAAGGACAGGGGTGGGGGACTTCTCTGAAAAATATGCCAGATTCAATGCAATATTAAATAAAAGAGTTGCCAAGCAATGGTGAAGTCCAAGATGAAGTTGGATAGCTAATTTCTACAAAATTCCATGAACACCAAGCAATAGAGAAGGCATGTGACAGAGTAAAAAGAACAATGGTTTCTGAGTCAGAAGACTGAGGTTTGGGACGGCTAGGTGGTGCAGTGGATAAAGCACCGGCCCTGGATTCAGGAGTACCTGAGTTCAAATCCGGCCTCAGACACTTGACACTTACTAGCTGTGTGACCCTGGGCAAGTCACTTAACCGCAATTGCCTCACTAAAAAAAAAAAAAAAGACTGAGGTTCAAAACCTGTCTTAGATGTGTATGACTTGGGCAAAGGCACTTAACCTACCTGGGATCCCGTGCCCCATCTGTAAAAGGAGGAGATTGAATCTCTCCTAGCTCTTAAATGTTACATAACTATGATGTTACATAACTATAATGTTACATAGCTATTTTATTAACATTTAATACCAAGGAGTACTTGGAAAATGACCAACTTGTGCAAAAGGTACTTCTCCCATCACACTGAAGAATGACAAAACATTAAAAGTAGAGCAAAAGCAAAAATAAAAAATATGGACAAACCTGCCACAAGGTAATTCCTACAGAAAAAAAATAACTGAAAACCACTTTCCAGCCTCTTGTTCTCACTGCTCCTAGGATGCACTCCTATGTTTGTATACATTTCTGTTATTTTTTTAATTGACATAAAATGGCCCTTCTTTAATATGTTCAAAAACATATACTTAATACTAAGAGCTAGCATGAGCTGTGAATAAATGTATAAATTTCCCCAGTACAAATGAGGCAAAATAAGGATAATTCATTTCCCTACAATTATTTGACACAGTTCTAGAAATGCTACTGATAGCATTAAGACAGGAGAACAAAATTAAATGTATAAACATTAACAAGGAAAAGAAAAGAAATTATCCATGTTTTGCATGAAAAATGATGGTGTACTTAGAGAACACCAGAGAATAGCCAAAGATATCCTAAGATATTATTTGAAAAAATCCACAGTAATTGTCAGTATTTCTATGTAGTACCAACAATACCCAAGGGAAAATTTAAAAAGAAATTTCAGTTAAAATAATTAATTACTGCTTAAAATACCTTGAAGCTAAACAACCAAAGAAAAATGCAAGATTTATAGAAATACCCCCATAAAACATTCTTTATAAAAATGATGGGTTACAGAGAGATATTTGCTGATCATGTTGTGCTATATATGACAATAAAATAAAAACAACAACACTACCTATATTAACATAAAGCTTTAGCAATCAATTTGTTAGAGTAATATTTTATAGGACTAGAAAAATTAGCATAAAATTCACTTGGAAGAACAAAAGATCTGGAATTTCAAGTTAAATGGGGGGGAATGACAAACAAAAGAGGTATAGCATTATCAGCTGAAACCATGTTATAAATGAGTAGTCAACAAAACTTTTGTATTGGTTTAAAAAAAGCAGAAAAGCAGATCATCAGAAGAGCCTAAGATAAGCAATGAACAGCAATTAAAAACCAATATTCCAATTTCTGATTAACCCCAAAACATAAATTAGTAGGAAGATAACTCTCATTTTAATTACATTTAATGGAGAAACTGAGAAACACATTGAAAGAAACTAGATTTAGACCACAATTTTACAGCATGCATTCAAACTTAAAATGGATGTAACCTAAATATAGAGTAATTCCAATTAAAAAAAAAAAACTTGCTGGGCAACTACATGGCACTGGCCCTGGATTCAGGAGGACTTGAGTTCAAATCCTGCCTCAGACACTTGACACTTACTAGCTGTGTGACCCTGGGGAAGTCACTTAACCCTCATTGCCCCACAAAAACAAAACAAAAAAAACCTTAAAAGAGAATAAGATTATCTATCCTTCTCATGTACAACAAAGGGGAGAATCCTTAACTAAACAAGAGATAGATAAAGTCATGGAAATAAAATACCAATAGCAGATAGACTCACATCCAAAAAAATGGCAAATTAACACCACGAACCACCCTCCCAATTCAAATAGTATGAACAAAGATTTCAAAAGAATTAATACTGTAAATGGCCACATGAAGTATTATTAATTTTGCATGAGATTCAAATTACAAGTTCTGAAATTCTTTATTACAGCCTACAAGCAAACCTGAGAAAATGTGGAAATAGGTTATGCACCATTAGCAAAACTATGAAAGAATAAAATTCTCCAAAATATCAGCTTGAAATTTTGTAAGAAAAGTAATTAAACTGTCTATAATGTTTTTCCCAGTAGTAACAATACTACTAGTACTACTACTAATTATAATAATAATAAATAATAATAATAATACCTAACATTTATGTCACTATATTCCAGGACTTGCACATAATATTTTCCAGATATTATCTCATTCACTCCTCATGACAACCCTGGGAGATAGATTCTATTATTATCCTCATGTTACACTTGAGGAAACTGAAGTAAACAGGGGTTAAGTGACTTTGCCAAGGTCACATAGCTAGTAAATGTCCAAGAACAGAATAGAGGATAGGTCTTCCTCACTCCAGACCCAGCACTCTATCCATTGGGCCATAAGCCCACTACTGGGCAAATACCCCAAGGAAGTCAAAGACAGAAGCAAAGTTCCAATAAATATCAAAATATTGATTGTATCAGTCTTTGTAGCAAAAAAGAAAGGAAACAAAAAGAGAGAACTTTAGTTGAGGAAAGACTAAAAAAATTGTGAATGTAGTAGAATATTATTGTCCAATAAGAAATAGCTAAATATATACCAGAACAGGTAAATGGAGGAACAAAAATACTTAATACCAAATTATTTTACCTAATATCTGCTATGTAAAAGATTTTTAGTGAATAAGCCATAAAAATGTATTACATTGTCAGCAAACTTTACTAAACAAGAACCCTGACAATTTCATGAACAAATGGAAAAATAAATTATCCATTCACTTTAATTTCCTGATCAACTGAGACTTCTACTTGATATTACGGCACTGCTGTTCTCCTTTGTTCCATTAGAAGGAGTGGTATCAAAAAATTTTAAAGAAAGAAAAAAAACAAAGGAAAGAAGGAAGGAAGAAAAAGTAATTGTATCTCCAACAACAATGATGAAGACAAACCAAGATATCTATCTATGTCTTTGTCACATATAAAACAAAATTCACTTTCTTATGAGGGAAAGGAAAAAAAGTATTTGTTAATCATCTCCTATGTGTCAGATACTGTAGTAAGGACTAATAGACACCAGTCCATTAGAAATAAGCCTAAATCAGGAGATAGTTATTTGCATATTGGCACATATCTAACAAACTTCAATAGAGGTATATAAATCCAAATGAATGACTAGAAAATTATCACCTATGCACTATATATGTATCTGTGTACATGTGTATAAGTAGCCATAAGTGTATGTCATTAACATAGAAGTTAAAAAAAGTTCCATAATGAATTGCATTGTAGTATAGTGGAAGGAGCACGTGGAGTTAGTTGAGGCCTAGGTTTGAATCCTACCCAGATATTTACAATTTCCCTGACCTTGAGAAAATCATTTAACCTCTCTGAGCATCAGTGCCCTGATCTATAAAATGGGATTTGTTGTTGTCTGTCCTTCATTTTTGAAGAGGATCAATGACATCACAGGGGATTTATTGGCTTGCACATGACTTAGATTTAAGTGAGACAGAGTTGATCATAATTGTCAACCTCACTCTCTCTTCCAGAGTCATCAAGGTCTAGTAACAGAACAAAAGTCAAAATGACTGGAGATAGCCCAGGACACAGTGGATGACCTTGACTTCTTTGATGTCTGACTGCTACTTATCTCTTAGCAATGTGAGGAAAGTGTAAACTTTTAAAGTATAATCTAAAAGTCAGCTACTATTGGTTGAATCATACCATATTTATACTCTTATTATTCAGGCAAAAGTAGATAAAATTAATATAAATCAGCCAAGCTAATTAGTCTTGTCCAGGGTCTTTGAATTTTCTATCAAAATAAAATGATCTTTTCAGCTTTAGAACACAAATCCATAGTTTTTAATTGTTTCATCACAATTCCTTGCTATGTGAAGACTTCACAGTTTAGTTTTCTCCCCTAGGGATTTAGACTGGTTAAGTATAGAAAGAAGCACATCTTATTCCCACTTCTGATGTTTTTAAATTATCTACTCACAAAGGACATATTGCAGCATTAAATGGTTGCTAATGCTGGACATTTGTGAGCTTTCTCTTGACAATGTTAAGATTTCAGTGGATCACACAGACTTCCCAACAGTTAACTTTTGCTCTTGCTACATGACCACTTCATATTCTTTTTTATCTTATTTAATACCTTTTGATCTGATTTTGTTTTGTAACTCTTTTCTGTGACCAGCTTTACTCCCATCATGTGCCCCTCCACTGCCTTCTAAGTGATATTCATTCTCAATTCTTTAGTGTGTTGTGTGCATATTATTTGCAGCAAGTATACAGATATTAAAAGGTAAACCTTTGTTTCTTGGAGAAAGGAGTTCTGCAGTTTCCCAAAGGCAATCTAACCCACTCTACAGCTACTTAATTCTCAGATCAACTTATTTATTATCCCTTTGCTTTGTATATGGTGATGATTAATAATCTCTACAGGACATCTATATAACTAAACGCCTTCATAAAGAATGGGCCATTGATTGGCCAAATGATTTTTCTGTGTGGATACTGAGACCAAATTCTTTTGAGTGGTTACAGTTCTTTTGCAGGATATTCTAATGTGTTCTAGATTTGACCCAAGGAACACAAAATCATCAACAAGAGAAGCCATCTGGAGGACCTCAGCATTTGTAGGGAATTTTTCTCTTGGAGTTGAGCTGTGTTGTATCTCCTCCCTGGTAGTGGCAAATACCTTTGGTAATTATACCTTTGTTATGCCTTGCTTTATGCTACTGATCAGAGAGTTGTGGAAAGAGGTTAACTCTGTTTTCTTTCAAGGATGGATCCTTTGGTGTGGGGACTACAAAAAAAAAGTCTATATTTAGGCACAGGTTTAGAGAAATCACCTATTTCTTCCAACATTGATGCTGATCCTGTTTAACATGGGTTTTTTGTCATTCAATTAAATTCAACAAATATTTATTATATAGGGCACTGGAGATATAATGACAAAAACAAAACCCCCTCTGCATTGCAGGATCTTACATTTGACCAAGGGTACCAGTAAGTAGAATACATATTTTCTTTTAGTTATTTAGCATCATTCCAAGAATCAAAAGGTCCTTGCAAAGTCCAGTAGTCCATCCTTCTCTTTGGGCAGTTTGGCAGACTGCCCTACCAAAAAAAGGCAGGAACTTATTCATCTCCTTCGGAAAGACACCCAAAGGATATTCTTGAAATTCTCTTTATAATTCAACCCCATTGTTGCAATTTTTAGCATCCAATCTTATGTCAAAGCTAAATCCCTTATACTGTAGATTAAGCCCATTCTGTCTTATTCAGGCTTTGGTCTGAAAGGACAACATCTGGTGTTCTTTTGCATAATGACACTTAATCTGAGGGTACTGTTTCTATTGTAAAAATGAAACAGGATAAGTGAAACACATAGTGAAGAGTTTTAGAAAGGAAAGAAGAAATCACAAGTACACACATACTCAGACATATATATACTCATATGGACCCGGATCTGCCTAGATCTCAATTACAAAAGAGAATTCAATTAAGGTCCTAGATTCTCTTCACATAATTATTTATTCAATGTTAAAATCCTCCATTCTTCACAATAAAGGATTCTAAATGAGGGTTGTGAAGCCACTTGGTGGCATAGGAGGTATAGCATTGAACTTGGAATCAGAAAGGTGTGAGTTCAAAATCTGGCTCAGACACTTACTTACTGTGTGTCCTGGGTAAGTCATTTAATTTCTCTCAGTCTGTTTCATCCTCAATAAAATGGGTATGATAATAATAGCACTTACATCCAAGACTGTTGAGAAGATCAAATGAGATAATGTACTTAGCAAACCTCAAGGGATATGTTATGATGATGATAAGACTTTGAATGAAGTCAGAACACAAATGTGCTCAGTTTGCATAAAAATTTCTCATCTCTATTTTTTGGTAAATGAATCCAAATTACCTGCACAGTGAACCACTGGCCAACACAAGAAAGTGAAGATATATAACTAAAGTAACCATTATAAAGTGAACAAAAGATTTCCAGAGTCCTCCCAGGACTTTGATCACAATCATTTTCATATATCAAAAGGATATGTGTATCCTTTAAAATGTGTGTCTCATATAGTTTGATAAAAGGTATGTTCAGTTAGAGCAATAGTTATTGAAATAAGGTTCACACACAGGCAAAAAAGAAAAAGTGAAATCAGGCACATCTGCTGCTGTAACCTACCTTGTACCACAGTTGAATAATCTCCCACTACCTAGATGATCAGCTTCATCAATAATTGTATGTTATAATTTTTTATCAAATACAAAGAAAAAATTCTTATAAGCAATGTTTGTTTATAAGATTATTCATTTGACTGAACAATGATTCCTCCTCAACTTATTTCCTTCCTTCCTTCCTCCCTTCCTCCCTTCATTTCTCCCTTCCTTCCTTCCTTCCCTCCTTCTTTCCTTCCTTCAGTCCTTCCTTCCTGTCAACACCACTTCCCATTGTCATAAATTTAGTATCATAAAGGGCCTTAGAAACCATCTAATCCAACCAATTCATTTTAATGGTGAGGTAACTAGGGGCAGCCAGGTGGTGCAGTGGATAGAATTCTAGGCCTGGAATCAGGAAGATTCATCTTCCTGAGTTCAAATCCAGCCTCAGATACTTACTAGCTGTGTGATCCTGGGAAAGTCACTTAACTGTTTGACTCTGTCTTCTTGTCTATAAAATGAGTTGGAGAATGAAATGGCAAACTACTTCAATATCTCTGCCAAGAAAACTCCAACTGAGGTCACAAAGAGTAGAACATGACTGAAAACAACTAAGCTAAAATTAAAGTCCAGAGACTTCCCAAGATTGCAAAAGTGGTTAAGTGGCAGAGCTCAGATTCAAACATATGTTCTCTGATTAAATCTGGTAAGTGCTCTTTAAATGACAGTTTCCTTTTCTCTTGTGTATTTTGGTGACCTCAAATTTGTTAGTAAAATTAATCCATTAAGTTAGCTCCGATTTGACTTGAGAGAGAAATGGACCAACCTAATCATACCCAGTAACAAAAATCATCAACTTCTCAACCAAAATACTGCCCAATCATACTTAGAGCATTTAAAGATTGATTCCAGGGATTTAGAAGTAAGATAGATTAGGGTTTTTCTTCCTTCTTTGTTTATGAAGCTTATCACTCTGCAACAGAAGAAAATTAAGCACCAGGCTTTTTGATCTTTAGCACTCCAATTTGTTTTATCTATCTATCTATCTATCTATCTATCTATCTATCTATCTATCTATCTATCTATCTATCTACACATGTGTGTATGTATGCATGTATGTTTATGTGTTTGTATGTGTATTATGTATGCATGTGTGTTTATGTGTATGTGTATATGTATTTGCATGTGCATGTGTATATAGATTCATATTGTAGTTTTAGAAAAGTATAGTTATCATGAAGAGATTTAGTAACTGTTTTCAATTAGATTTTTATTATAAAAATTTTGGTTTTCCCACTATGTCCTCACTTTCCCACCCCACCTGAATACTAGGAGCCTTCAACAAGAAGAAAAACACTTAAATGAAACCTGGAGAGATTGCAACTAGAAATCTTAACAAACAAAAAGTTCTAGGTTAGTCTCTGAATGAAGATGTTATAGAATCTTTCACATTGAAGTTATTTTAGAAGTGAGTTTAGAAGTGAGAAAAGATAATCACTGACAAGAGGACCCTAAACCCTGACCCTCTGACCAGAAGGCATGCAGTTTGAGGGAATAGTGCAGACATAAGGTGAAATGCAATACTGCCTATTCAGCAGTCTGGAAAACAGTCTTATGTTGTAATGAGATTTAAGTATTACCCTCTTGAGGAAGTCTAACAGTAGTTAGAAGTTAAATTACAGAATCTTCATTTGTGTTTTTCCAGCACTGCTCCTTTGCATTTTGTGTTTAGCATTTCTTTTGTGTATACTAGAAAACAAGAGGTTGTTGTCATAGTTCAGTTGTTTCAGTCATGTCTAATTCTTCACAACTCCTTTTAGGGTTTTCTTGGCAGACATACTGCAATAGTTTGCCATTTTCTTCTCCAGTTAATTTTATAGATAAGGAACTAAGACAACTGAGGGTTGTGACTTGCCCAGGGTCAAAAAGTTAAGTGTCTGAGGCCAGATTTGAACTCAGGAAGATAACTCTTCCTGACTCTGGGCCCAGCACTCTATCTACTATGTCACCTACCTGCCCTTAACAAGGAGAGATGAGTTTAAGTAAAAGCAGGACAGATTTCACCTAGAAATCATCACCAAGAAAAAGTATTATGTTTCCCTATTAAAAGAGAGGTTGCAGAGTCTTTCATACTGAAGTTATTTGAGAAATTAATTTGGACATTTAACTAAGTATATGACAGAGAAAAAGCATTAGACATAATTACTTAAGTCATTGTATGGTTAAATACTTTTCTACTCACTCTTTTTGGGAAGATTCATGCTTGGGCCAAAATCTAAGCCTTAAGCAATTTTCCTTCAGGAACCAAGGTGTACATGTAATGAGCCAAAGAGGGTATGTACCTAGTAAGCCTAATCTGCTACCCCAAGGACTTCAAAGAAGAAAAGGACCCACTTGTACAAAATTATTTATCATCTCTATTTG
The DNA here is from genome assembly GCF_019393635.1 of Dromiciops gliroides. Lineage (NCBI taxonomy): Eukaryota > Metazoa > Chordata > Mammalia > Microbiotheria > Microbiotheriidae > Dromiciops > Dromiciops gliroides. Next base: position 252,630,913 of record NC_057862.1, read on the forward strand.
TAGTAGCAAAGAACTGAAAACTAAAGGGATACCCATCAAGCGGGAAACGGCCAAACTGTGGTATATGAATTCAATAAAATATAATTGTAGTATAAGAATCAGCAAGACAAAATACATTTATTAAGGGCATATTATGCACCAGGGACAGTGCTAAGTGTTGGGAATACAAAGAAAGGCAAAAGACAGTCCTTGTTCTCAGAATGTTCACAGTCTAAATGGATAGTTTCAGAGAAATCTATAAAGACCAGAATAAACTGATTCCAAGTGAATCAAAGGGAAACCAGAAAAACAATTTATACATTAAAAACTTGAGAATTTGGATGATGTAATGAGTGACTTCATTTCTAGATTACTCATGATGAAGCATGCTACCCATTTCTTGACAAAGATGTGGTGGACTCAAGGTACAACATGAGACATTTTTCGACACAGAAACTTGAGGGTTTGTTTTGATTAACTATGGGTATTTCCTAAAAGGCTTTATTTTTCTTTTTGTTCTTAAAAGGGACATTATTGTAGTGTGAGGGGGAATAAGAACAGCATAGCAAAAAGAAGAAGGAAGGAAGGAAGGAATAGAGGGAGGGAGGGAAGAAGGAATGAAGGGAGAGAAGTAGGAAGCAGAAAAGAGGAAGAAAGGAAGAAAAGAGGATCACTGAGATATGATTTTTCAAATACAGAGAAAAGAACAAAAGGAAGTTTAGAAACAAGCATAGACAAACAGCGGATTTGAAAGTTATAGGTTCAACGTATGTGCATAAAAAGAAAGCAACTTCTTCATAACAGAAATCTGCAGCTTTTTGCATGACCCTATGTTTTTTCTGTTCTACTACATACATAGTACATGCCAGCTAGGTATTGAAGTGGATTGCTCATGGGACTAGAAGTCTAGAAGACCAGAGTTCAAATTCTGTTTCCAACATTTAGTAGTTGTTAAGCCCTGAGCAAGCTACTTCACTTCTTTCAGCCTTTTTGTCATGTTAAATAGAGAGAATAGCACCTACCTCATAGAACTGTTGAGCTCAAATGAGATTTTATATATATGTATGTATATATATATATATATATATATATATATATAAAACCTTAATATACTATATAAAGTTATATATACTATACAAAGTTTTATATATATATATAACTATATAGTGTGTATATAACTATATAGTATATATATAATTTTATATAATATATTAAGGTTTCAAATATATAATGTGAAACTTTAAAATACTATATAAAGCCTACTTCTTATTATCATTATGATTTTATTATACTTTATTATATGACAATGTCTGTTTTGTTTGGTGTTTGCTAAGTTTAGAGTTTTTAATTTTTAAGAAATAAACCCCCCTCTCATTAGACATCCAATTTCCTGTATGACTGAACCTAGTTCAGGCCACCTGCATGGGCCCAGAACAGCCCTAGTCCCTTCGTCCATTCAGAATTGTCATTGTTACACTTGTCTATATTATACTTCCTAATGAAAATCATTCATCCTATCTATATACACATGCATACATTCACTTCAAAATTTGAACTTTGCTTGAATTTATCTTTTAAACCTATGTAACTTCTTAGTGCAATTGCTATATATTTACTACCTGCTGTGGTTTCTTTGATTCATTCCAAAAGTTCCTCCTTTAAGCTCCAAGGGTATCTTGCCACTTTTTGTTTGTTTGAATTTTTTATTTAATTGGCATAATAGGGAATTATTCTAGTGAGGAAATTTCCTCTACTCAAGCCAATTGGTACCACTTTTGCAGCTTACAACAACTACAGCTTACAGACTTTGGGAAATTGCCCATAGTAATCAACAGGTAAAATCACGTGCCTAGTGTTAAACTTGGGTAGCTAGGTGGCACAGTGTATAGAGTGCTAGGCCTGGAGTCAAGAAGACTCATCTTGGGGGCAGCTAGGTGGCGCAGTGGATAGAGCACCGGCCCTGGATTCAGGAGTACCTGAGTTCAAGTCCAGCTTCAGACACTTGACACTTTACTAGCTGTGTGACCCTGGGCAAGTCACTTAACCCTCATTGCCCAACAAAACAAACAAACAAAAAAAAACAAGAAGACTCATCTTCCTGAGTTCAAATCTGATCTCAGATACTTACTAGCTGTGTGACCCTGGGCAAGTCACTTAACCATGTTTGCCTCAGCTTCCTGATCTGAAAAATGAGCTGGAAAAGTCAATGGTAAACCACTCCAATATCTTTGCCAAGAAAACCCTAAAAGGGGTCACGGAGAGTCAGACATGACTCAAAAATAAATGAATGGTGTTAATAATAATATGTATAAAAAAGTGGAACTTTAACCCAGGTTTTCCTGGCTCTAAGCCTGAATTTCTATCCACTACATCACACTAAAGCTTAGAGATGCTATGGACCCCAAAGATTTCTCATTTTCTAATGTCCAACTGAGACTCAGAGGAGCTTAACTGGGCCAAGACCACTAGATGGTGTCCAACAAAGCAACAGAGATGGATTAAAACCCTGGTCCCCTGACCCAAGAGCCTGTGTGCTTTCCAGTATTGAAGACCTAAGACTTTCCACTAGTAGAAAGAGCACAAGCTCTTCAGTCAGAGAGGATCAGGGTTTAAATCAGTCTCTGATGTCTCCTTACTATTTTTAACAGCTTGTTGTTATTAAGCCATCATTTCAACCATGATCAAATCTTTGTGACCCCATTTGGGGTTTTCTTGTCAAAGATACTGGAGATATTCACCATTTCCTTCTCTATCTCATTTTACAGATGAGGAAATGTCACACAGCTAGTAAATGTCTAAGGCCAGATTTGAACTCAAGAAGATGAGTCTTCCTGACTCTACGCATGGTGCTCTATCTATCTCATCACCTAGCTGCTCCTAAATAATATCCTAGGATCTTATTAATACATTCATATTCACTCTATCATATGTACAGCAAAGTAACTAGACTATAACTTTTAGCAGGTGGGCATGAACAAGTGTTAAGCATCCTGATTTCTAATCTTTGCCCAGGGAATCAGTTTTTAATTAGTAGAAAAAGACATAGAAGGTGATGGCTTTTGATTTTTTGCATAAAGTAGATTTAAGTGAGGTAGAGTTGCATAAAGTTATCTGCCTTGCTCTCTCTTCCAAAGTCATCACAGTCCAGTGGCAAGACAAAAGTCAGGATGACTGGTGATGGCTCAGGAACCAGTGGATGACTTTCGTGTCTTTGTTGTCTAACCAATCTCCTTCTGGTTCTAGAATATCAGGGCAATTTTCCCTGACAATTTCTTGGAAGATGATGTTTAGGCTTTTCTTTTGATCATGGCTTTTAGTAGTCCAATAATTTTCAAATTATCTCTCATGGATCTATTTTTCAAGTAAGTTGTTTTTCCAATGAGATATTTCACATTTCCTTCTATTTTTTCATTATTTTGGTTTTGTTTTATTGTTTCTTGATTTCTCATAAAGTCCTTAGCTTCCATTTTCTCAATCCTAAATTTTAAGCAATAATTTCCTTCAGAGAGTTTTTTCATTTGGCCAATTCAACTTTTCAAGGCATTCTTTTCCTCATTGGCTTTTTGTACCTCTTTTACCATTTGGGCCAGTCTTTTATGGTTTTTGTTTTTGTTTTTCTGTTTTGTCTGTTTTGTTTTGTTTTGTTGTTTTTGTTGTTATTTTGGTGAGGAAATGAGGGTTAAGGGAGTTGCCCATAGTCACACAGCTAGTAAGTGTCAAGTGTCTGAGGCTGGATTTGAACTCAGGTCCTCCTGAATCCAGGGCTGATGCTTTATCCATTGCACTGCCTAGCTGCCCCCTGTAATCTCTATTTTAAAGTGTTATTTTCTTCAGTATTTTTTATGTCTCCTTTTCCAAGCTGTTGACCTTTTTTCATGATTTTCTTGTATCACTCATTTCTCTTTCCATTTTTTCCTCTACCTCTCTTACTTTCTTTTCAAAGTCCTTTTTGAGCCCTCCTATGGCCTTAGACAAATTCACATTTGCCTTGGAAGCTTTTGTTGTGAAAAAGTCTAAGTACGATGAAGAAATGAAACAGCGAATTCTCCAAGCCATAGAAAGATAGGTTTGTTTCGAGAAGGTACCTATCTTACAATAAAGCCCCTTTTAGGTCTAGAACCCCAAGACCCTGAGTAGTGTTACTCGGGTACTTTTACACCCAACAAGGCTGTAAAGTATTTATACCCTACTATTTTTAGACCAACTCCTCTCATTGTTTCACCATAGCATAATTCAAATGGTTCAGAAATGAAACATTTTAACATGGTCACCATGCCCAAGTCATAAAAATGGTCTTCAGTGACAGTAACAGGGTCAAACAAATACCTGGCAGCCAGCCAATTTAGGGTTATTCTTTCTCAGAGCTTTTGGCAGAATTCTAATGTTTATCATATCGAATGCTGATTGGTTCCTTAAGCTTAGATGATGTTATTTTTAGTAGCTAGGTTGGACATTTAACCATAATTGAGAGGTAATGGCCAAGAAACAACTTTACTGCTTTTGCTGAAACCACTTAGAGTACATTGAGAACAAGTTACATAATATCTTAACTCAAGAAACTAGAGAACACTTAAACATGAGTAAATCACCATATTCAGATATTATACTGATTTCTATCACACTTTTGATGTAGGAGATTTGACTTTGTTAACTTCTTCAGAGGGTGTATTTTGATCTTCTTTGTCACCATAGAAACTTTCTAGGGTCAGAATTTTTTTTGTTTGTTCATTTTCCCAGCTTATGTCTTGACTTTTAATTCTTTGTTAAAGTGGGGCACTGCTTCCAAGGTGGAGGGCTCCATCCCAAGCTTCAGGGAGTTTGAGCAGCTTTTCTCCAAGATACCTCTAGGAATTTTTAAGTCCTTAGTTCTTCCAAGCTAGAATGATTTAAGGGGAGTTATGTCTACCACTCTCCCAGCCCGTGCTCTGGTATGCAAGCAGCCACAGGCTTGCTTCTCTTCCCTGGAACCATGAACAGAATCCTGCTTCACTGTGTCTGCAAGTTCTTATGGGTTTATGCTTCTCTCCCACCTGGGACCTCTGCCCAAGACTGTGAACTGGATCACAGTATGGGCAAAACAACAGAGTCCTACCTCAATGCTAGCAAAGAGACCCCTATATCCTCCTTCTAGTCAATTGTTTGACCCTCTTACCATCTGTGGGCTGAGTTCCAGATGCAGTTGCTGCCACCACTCATTCAGAGGTTCCTGTGGCCTACTCCTGGCTTGCTAGGTCTAGGTCTGCACTGGGGTTGGGTATATGCCAGTGTGGTTTCTGTTGGACTATGCTCCATTTTCACCCTGGTACAACAGACCTTTCCTGCCAACCTTCTAAGTTGTCTTTGCTGGAAAATGATTTCACCTTGTCCTTTTGTGGGTTCTGCTGCTCCAGGAATTGTCCTATGATATTTTTTGAAGCTATTTGGAGGGGTCTTGGGGGCAGCTCAGGCAACTCACTGACTTTCCTCCGCCATCTCGGCTCCCCCCCCCCACCGCCATTATTGTCTAACCAGTCTCTAAGTCCTCCTTCAGCTGCCTTCATGGCCACTGGAGCAAATTGTCTCATGCACCCATTCCACCAATGGAAGTCTTCATATGCTTGAAGTGCACACCCACATAACTCAATGAAGGGTTTGAGACCACTCACTTATCCTCAACCTGGCTTAGCCCATCTGCCAAAATGGCTTACTGGGTGTGGGCATTGTTCATACTACAGCTTCTTGGAGTCACAGGTGAGAGCTGCCTATGTCAAGTGGATAGCAAAGGTGGAAAGTATCCCTGAAGAGGGCTCAGCAGCCCTCACACCAGAGGTAGTACTCCTCTTTAAACTCACCCTCCACCCTACATAGAAGGTAAGGAAAGAAGGAAACAAGCATTGGTTAAGGTCCTACTAGGTGCCAGGCAAGGGGCTAAGTGTTTTAGAAATGTTGTCTTATTTGATCCTCTCAGTGATCCTGGAAAACGGGTGCTATTATTATTCCTATTTTACAGTTGAGGACAACTGAAGTAGAGGTTAACTGACTCCCCCAGTATAACCCAGTTAGTATATGAAAATGAATTTGACGAACTCCAGATTCCATTGTGTACCCAGCTGCCAGGGGTGAGCAATACTGAGGAACAAAAAGGACACAACCAATCACAAAGTCCAAGTCAAAATCTTTCCTCAGGAAATCAGTCCACAGCAGCAGGGGAAGGGAATACGCTAGGTACAAAAGAAGGGTTAAAATAGGAGTACTAAGCAATTAGCTAAGGAATACACAGGAAATCAGCAGAAGTGGGAAAGCTGTTAACTAGCAGAAGAAAGATGTTTTGAATACTCCCAGAACACTGAGCTTTCCATCTATCCAGAGCTTTCCATCTATACAGAGCTGATTGGCAGATGAGTACAAGGTGGTGCTGATAGGACCCTTCTTGATGTCACAGGCTTTGATTAGATGCCCACCCCATCTCTAATCTCTTTATATTTTACTGACTGAAAGTTCTATTCTTTGTTTGGGGTTTTTTGTTTTGTTTTGATTTGATTTTTTGGTGAGGCAATTGGGGTTAAGTGACTTGCCCTGGGTCACACAGCTAGTAAGTGTCAAGTGTCTGAGGCCGGATTTGAACTCATTTCCTCCTGATTCCAGGGCTGCTGCTCTATCCACTGTGCCACCTAGCTGCCCCTGAAAGTTCTATTTTTTAACCTGTCACTCTACCCTTTTGTTCATTCCCAATACCCTTCTCTGTGCCTTTTATGCTTCCATTATTTATAAATCAGATTAACTTTCTATATTCAATGTTCAGAAACTCCATGGTGTTGAAAGTGGATAATATAATGGATTCTCTGGAGCTTACATTACATGAATTAGAAGGTGAGAGTACAGAGAGTGAAAAGGTGAAGGTAAAATGATCTTTAAGATGAAGGCAATTTTCACAAGACAAGGTGTATTTCCTTTAAAATCTCACAGGGCACATTAACACTATGCAATTTCATGAGTCTATTTAAAATGAAACTCCATCTGGAAAAATAAATGACTATAGAAAACACAGTAGTAAACTAAGCTTTTTTCTTAAATCACATGCAATGCTTACCAGGGTTACCTATATTTTCAAATAACAATATCTATCAGGGGTAGACCTAGAAACATGTTTAGAGTTCCGTCTCTAATGAGATTGAAGACAAATAATGAAGCTATCAAAACAACTCATATCATCTCTTATCCATACTAATGGAGAGAAACAATGGTATGGCTAGTCCTCAAATAGCATATAAACCCAAAGTTTTATACATTTCATATTTAAATGTTGTGTTTCACTTCACTTTCCTAACTGAGTTAAAACAAATTTGAGCATATACCAATAAGGGAAAATAGGAGTGGTAGACTGAGAATGAAGGGGAGAACAGGAAGTGGGTAGTCCCAATTTTGAGTGTCACATAAATAAATAACAGTACTATAATCAACAAGACTGCCAGATAATGGAATGGATAGAGTGTTGGGCCTGGAGTCAGAAAGACCTGAGTTCAACTCTGACCTCAGATAGTCATTAGCTGTATGACCCTGGGCAAATTACCTGACCTCTCTTTGCCATAATCCACTGCAGAAGAAAATGGCAAGCCACTCCAGTATCTTTGCCAAGAAAACCCCACACAGGGGGGCATGAATAACTGGGCATGGCTAAACAAAAAACAATAAGCCATAATCAAGAGAGAAATATTTGTTAAGCTCAATAACTAATTTTGGAGGAAAGTTTTCCTATTTTAACTTGAGAAACCAATTCAGATTTTTTAGGTAACTCACCAAAAGTATATCTCAGAGAAGAAATATACTACACAAGATAGAAGACAAGAGGAACTAGGTTCAAATCCCACTTCTGACTCATGCTAGTTATGGAATGGGAGAAAGAAAATTAATTTCTAAAGTAATTTTCCAGGACTTATTAACTGAGTCAAAGGGGCTTGTTAGGATAGAAGGAGTCCTCACATTGTGAATTTCCCATTCTGAAAAGAAATCACCAATTATTTTTGTATTTGAATATGTCTAATTGATAGGGGCTATGTCTAATTGCTTACCATAGACAATTCTAGGTGACTTATGTAAGTTAAAAATTAATATCAACAATAACTTTAAAATAAAAATGTGAACTAAGTCATTTTCCCATGTATTCAAAATGCCTTTGGTTTATTTTATTTCCAACAACTAGGACAACATGATTCTTCAAAGAAAATCTTATTAATCATTCATGCAGATAAATATAGAGTTGTTCATAACCCTGGAATGAAAGAAATTAGTTTTGTTCTGTCATAATATGGTTTTGGAGAGACAAACAACTATTTCTCTCTTTCTCTCTCTCTCTTTCACACACACACACACACACACACACACACAGGTGGTTGTTTTTTTTTCCATCAACACTCTGTAGCCCTCAACAAGAAAAAAGATTAATTGTATGCGGAGGTTATAAATAGTAAGGATGCATATGGTAGACAACAGAAGGTCAGGGGGAAAGTGTGTAGGGGTTGTACTTGGTGATTCTTAGGGCCAAGACTGGGTATGAAAGCAAGTGAATGTGAAATAGTAGAAGGGGAATAAGAAGATTACGAATGAGTTGGGGAATATTATGAAAATAGACTTTGTATGAGATCAATCAATAAACATTTGTCAAGTACCTACTCTGGGCCAGGCACTGTGCTAAGATCTGAGGATACAAAAAAGAGACAAAAGACAATTCCTGCCTACAATCTAATGAGGAAGACAACATGTAAACAAATATATAAAAAGTAAGCTATATGCAGAATAAATAGGAAATAATTAAGAGGGAAAGCATTGGAATTGAGAAGGGTTAGAGAAGGCTTCTTATGAGAGTTGGGATATTAGTTGGCACTTAAATGCAGCTGGGGAGGTCAGTAGTTGGAAGGAAGGGGGGAAAGCACTCCAGGCATGGGGGTCAACTAGAGAAAATGCCTGGAGTTGAGAGATGGAGAGTCTTGTTTGTGGAACATCCAAAAGGACAGTATCACTGGATAGAAGAGTATGTGTCAGGAAATAAGATGTAAGAAGACTGGAAAGGTAAGAGGAGGCTAGGTTTTAAAAGGCTTTGAATGCCAAATACTGCATTTTGTATTTGTTCCTGGAGGCAATAAGAAGCCAGTGGAGTTTATGGAGTATATTGAGAAGGAGGTGGCATGATTGGACCTTTGGTGGCTGAATGGAAGATGGATTGGAGTGAGAAGAAACTGGAGGTGGGCAGACACACCAGCAGGCTATTGCAGTAATCACACTTTGAGGATATGAGGACCTGCACTAGAGTGGGGGCAATGTCAGAGGAGAGAAGAAGGAAAGAAGAAGGGGGAATATTAGAGGGATATTGCAAAGGTGAAATCAGCAGGCCTTAGTAGCTGCTTGGATTTGGGTGTTGATAGTGAGGAATTCAGAATGACATCTAGGTTTTGAGACTTAGGGACTGGGAGGATGCTGTTGCCCTCTACAGTAAGAGGGAAGATAAGAGGTAGGGGAGGTTTATGGGGAATGATATTGAGTTCCTGTTTTGTACATATTGAATTTAAGGCGTGTGCAAGACATCCAGCTCAAGATGTCAGAAAGTCAAGTTGGAGATGCAAGATTGGAGGTCCGCAGAGAGATTGGGATGGAATAGGTAGATCTGAGAATCATCAGTATTGATAAGTAATGAAGTGATGAGAAGAGAGAAAAGAGAAGATGGTCCAGGACAGAACCCTGTGGGGAACCTATGGTTAGAGGGCATCATATGAATGAGAATCCAACTAAGGAGACTGAGGAGGAGCAGTCAGGTAGGTCAGAAGAGAACTGGGAGAGAGCAGTATCCTGAAAACCTAGAGGTAAGAGAGTTGAAAGAAGAGAAGGTAGTTTACAGTGTCAGAGATGGCAGAGCAGTCAAGGAGAATGAGGACTGAGAAAAGGCCACTTAGATTAGACAACTAAGAGATCATGGATATCTTTGAAGAGAGTAGTTTCAGTGGAATGATAAGGTTAGAAGCCTGATTGTAAGGGTTTAAGAAGTAAGGAAGAAGAGAGAAAGTAGAGGTTCCTCCTGTAGACAGGCTTTCAAAGTTTAGCCACAAAAGCAGAAGACAGATAGTATGATAATTAGTGGGGTAGAAGGATCAAGTGAGAAATTTTTTTTTCAGGATAAATCATGAGAGAGATGGAATAAGTAGAATTGGAAAATAGGATTTCAAAGTTTCAGATTTTGGAGTTTATGAAATTTTGAAGGGTGATAAAAATAGAAAATGTTAACAGAAAAATATTGGGAAGAAGGAGGTCATTGGAGCAGAGGATGTTGAAGTTATTAAAAGAGTGATGCTAGCTAACATATAAGTTCTTGAGGATGATGGTAAGGCATGATTTGGAGAGGAAGATGATCATAAGGTAGTTACCAGAGTCACAGAAAAAGCTGGAAGAAGGGCCTAGAGATTGGTACAAAACAGCAACCAGAAAGATGAAAGTTTGTCTAAATAAATGTTTACATGGATTTCAAAAAGGTCAGAGATTTTTCCTATGACATAGATGACACAGATGCTACTTTGTACCTCTATTCATGATTCCCACCCAGACAATAAGGAAAACTCACTATCTGACACAACCTAATGTGTTGTTGCCAGCCATCCTTGCAAGAATTCACTCAACAAAACATAAAGAAGAAACATTTTAATTGTAGGTTGAAGAAAGGAAATAGAACTTTTGACAGTGTTCACGGAAAACTAGCACCTACCAACAAGCAACCCTCTCCCACAAAACTTAGTCACTTTTAGTCCTTCCCCAGATTGAACCCTCAGTTGATGGGCCTCCATATAGTTCTAGACTGTTTGTCCAGAGGGTGGACTCATTTCCCATTATGGATCCTTCTGTACCTCACAGCAGGGGTTGCTTGTACTGTGTCCCATTGTGGTTTGTTCTCATCAGTTTCCCCTTTCTCATTTTTCTGGCCCTTTTGTATAGTATCACCCTTTAGGTATCATTGGCCCTTTACCAAAAGAAAAGCCTTTCTCTGTGAGGACCCCTATACAGACACTAAAGAGCTAAATATGAAGAATTTCCTTGTGAGAGGAGACAGCAGTTCTGAATGTGTTACAGCTCACAATGTCAAGACAAGGTAGCTTCATGGTCAAGTTTCCTGGGTTCTGTCTCACAGAAAGTTACCCAGGTATCATGAATGTAGCAATCTAAATCTCCCCCAAACCATCATAGACTGAGATGTAGTGATTGTAAAGTTTGTTTTCCCTTTTATCTTCGGCACCCACTCAATTGAGGACTTCCCATGGTTTGATAAAACCCATTTCTTCCAATTGTCCTCCAACTATCTTTGGATCTGTCTCTGTCTTTCTCTGTCTCTGTCTCTTTGTTGCTCTGTTTGCCTCTGTCTCTGTCTCTTGCTGTGTGTGTATGTCTGTCTCTGTCTCTGTTTCTCTCTGTCTCTCTATCTCTGTGTCTCTGTCTCTATGCCTGTCTGTCTCTGTCTGTCTCTGTCTCTCTGCCTCTCTCTCTCTCTCTCTCTCTCTCTCTCTCTCTCTCTCTCTCTCTCTCTCTCTCTCTCTCTCCCCAACCCCTACATGCTACATGCAGGTTTTCTCTCTCCTCACTGACTCTGAAGGGAGGTCAGGATTGGAAGGAAAGTAATCAGATGGAGAGCAGAGAAAGAAGGGAGGAACAATAGTCTTTCCAACAAGAGTTGATGATAGGGGAATGATTTGAAAGTGGTAATGGGGAGCAAAGGGCATGCCCACCCCTTCTTATGAATTTGAGTATCAGAGAGGGAGGGTGGAATAATGTCTCAAAAAATTGGAAGAGATAGAATATTTTATCTCAGTGGAATAGGGTAATCACTTCTCAGTGAAAATGAGGAGGCGGAAGGAAAGAACATTGGCTGACAATTTCAAAGATATAGGGACATTTTTTGAGAATAGAATAGATTTACTGAAATTCAGAATGGAATGTTCAAGGAGATGGGCAAATTGAGGAAGAATGGGCTTAGAAAGAGGTGAGGCTGATTAAAATAATTATGGGGGCAGCTAGGTGGCGCAGTGGATAGAGCACTGGCCCTGGATTCAGGAGTACCTGAGTTCAAATCTGGCCTCAGACACTTAACACTTACTAGCTGTGTGACCCTGGGCAAGTCACTTAACCCCAATTGCCTTACTTAAAAAAAAATAATTATGAATGTTCAGGAGGTGCTCACACAGGCATGGCAGTAGTCAAAGGAGAAGAACAGAACTGGAGTATATGAAACCATTGGGTTGGCCAATGTGGTGTGCTGCATCTACAGAATTTAAATAAAGAACTTACAGAGGTAATTTTCCATATTTGAAATAAAAATTCACCTCAATAGTATTTTTTAAATACTAAACATATCAATTTAAAGTTTTGAGTTCCAAATTGAGTTCCCTCCTTCCTTCCCTCCCCTTCCCCATCCCTGAAGCAGTAAGCAATCAGATGTGGGTTATACATGTACACTTATGTATAGCATTATCATATTAATCATTTTGTATAAGAAAACTTGAATAAAAAATAAAAAAGAAAGTCAAAAATAGCATGCTTCAGTCTGTGTTCAATAAATAGCAATTCTTTCTTTGGAGGTGAATAGTATGCTTCATTAGTCCTTTGGGATTGTCACCTCAATAGTATTTTAAGGAGATCTTGCTCCCATTTAACTTCTGCTTCACAATGGTAGGACTATAATTCCTGGACTCTGAACATCGGTAGCACCACCAATCAGTGATGCAAAACATGAAACGTATTCATGAAGCTCTGATATTATTCTTTGCAATGGATAAATGAACATGGAAAACTAATACTGGTTTTTCCAAGAACAAATGAACACCTTTCTCTTTTTACTCTTAAACCTGAGAAGCAGATAAAATATTATGAAAATCATATTTGTTATTGAAATATGGCTAAGGTCTTAACTGTATCTCATTTCCAAAATTAGAAATAGTTAATAACCATCTAAATTAAGTTAATCATAATGAATCATCATTTACCTCAGTGTATCATTACAAAACTATAGTGTGACTTTAGAGTTTCATTAATACTTGTTTTCTGTACATGTATAAAACTCTTATTTTAAAATACAAATTGTTTCTTTAAGGATAAACTGTAAAGAAAGTCTTTGGGATCCTCTTGACCTATACAAATCAAATTATCCAAGTAAGTGAACCGCTGATAATAGCAAGGAAGAGACAAAAACATATTGTCATGTAACTGAGAGCTAAGGTCACAGATAAGTATTCAATCACATAGATAAGCAAAACAAAGATAGGAGGAACAAGAGCCAAATAGTCTTTATAATTCAAATTGATTAGATGATGTGAATTCATTGTAAATAAGCCATTGAGAAAAGACTTTCTCCTATTTATGCACAAAACAAATAAGAAATTTTAAAAAGGTTTATAAGGGAAGATGTGCCTCAAACAACAACAACAGTAATTAATAATAACAATAACTGCAAGAGCTTTATGTATGTTAACTCACTTAATTTGAACAGAGCCAAAAACATAGTAGGCATTCAATAAAAACTTGTTGAATTGATTTGAATAAGGGAAACTATCAGGGATCTTTAAAATGTCCTGGAAACAAAAAGACAAAGAGAGCACTTGCAGCAGGCCTCAATGTGATATCAGAAAACATTAAAAAAAAAAAAAGATGTTTCTCCTGCCTTATCTATGTCAAGAGTAAATTAGATTAAGAAACCACAAATTAGCCAATGATTTCTGGTCTCTAGACTGGACGTGTAATAAGAAACCTGTATGAGTAGGCTGATGTTCCCTAATGACCTGTATGTGTCTTTCAGGAAGCAGCTAAGTGTCTCAATGGGTAGAGTGCTGGCCTGGAGTCAGGAAGACCTGAGTTCAACCCCAGCCTCAGACACTTACTAATCGTGTGACCCTGGGCAAGTCACTTAGCCTCTTTACCTTAATTCACTGGAGAAGGAAATGGTAAACTGCTTCAATATCTTTGCCAAGAATACCTCATGGACAGTACTAGTATGCTATGGTTATGAAGAATAAGATACAACTGAACAAATTTTAAAAAAATCTGTCTTTCAAGACATGCTCAGAAAAAATGAAGAACATAGTACTATAGTCCCCTTTGTTCATTCACCTATTTAACAAACATTTATCAGACATCTACTGTCTGCAGGGCAATATTATGGGCATCAGGCAGGATGAAAATTTTAGATAAGATCCTTCACCTCATGGAGTTGAAAGTCTAGTAGAGGGTAAAGAGCTAAAGAAACTTATATTATGTGATGTTACTTGATAAGAGCTTTAGATGTGACAAATTGCAAAATGCAGTACTGTATAAGTTACAAAGGAGAAAAGCTATTTTGAAAACAAAGAATTAAGGATGATACTCTCATGGAGGAGAGAGCATTTGAGTTGTATTTTAAAGATGGGTTATTTTTCATCCTTCATTTTTGAAGAGGATCAATAACATCAATTTGAGCATGAATTGAATTTCAGTGAGGCATAGTGGCACAAAGTGGTCAACCTCACAAAACCAAAATGAAACAAAACAAAGTGGTCAACTTCACTCTCTCTTCCAGAGTCACTGAAGTCCAGTGGCAGGACAATGGTTAAGATGACTGGCAATGGCCAGGAATGCAGTAGATGACTTCAGCTTTGCCAATGGTTAACCAAGCTCTAAAGCACCTGGGTTAGTCACCTTCATGGCCATTGGAACAAATTATTTCCATCCACCCATTTTGCCAGAATAGGGAAGTCTTCACATGCTTGGGGTAGACATCTCCTTAACTCACCAATGGGTTTGAGGCCTGTCAGTTAGTTTCAACCTGGTGTAGCCTGTCTGCCATGGTGGTTTATCAGGGTATGGCCACTATACGTGCTACAGCTTCTTGGAGCTACAGGTGAGCATTGCCTGACAGGTGGACAACAAAGGAGGAAAAAAAAAAGGAGTTCAGAAAGCCCTCTTAGCAGAGGTGCTGTTCCTCCTGAACACTTCATACACTTCAAAAGATGGATAGTAATTCAACAGGTAAGAAAAAGGAAGAACATTCCAGGAATAAGTAAATGTAAAGGCATAGATAGAGGAAGGAGAGTATATTCAATGGATAGAAATATATAGTGTGACTAATGCTTAGAGTGCATAGAGTTAATAAGGCTGAAAAGGTAGGGTGGCCCCAGCTTACAGAAAGCCTTGAGTGACAGGAAGAGGAATTTTCTTTTTAATTTATTTGTTCATTTATTTATTTATTCACTCACTCATTCATTTATTTAGTTACTTGTTTGATCATTAAGAATTTTCCCCACCTTACATATAAAAACAAATTGAAACATCAATTCTTATAACTTTGGGTTCCAAATTCTCTTCCTCCCCCCCTTAAGAACTCAAGCAATTTAACATAAGCTATACAGGTGCAGTCATGCAAAATATATCAGACCAAAAAAAAAAAACCCTTTAGAAATAGGAACTAACAACAACAACAAAGTATACTTCCATCTGTATTCAGATGTCATCAGTTCTTTCTATGTAGATGAATAGCAATTTCTTCATATTTTCTTCAGAGTTGTCTTGGATCTTGGCACCACTAAGAATAACTAAATCATTCACAGCAGATAATCTTATATTATTGCTGTCATTTTGTATACAGTACATTTCACTTTGCTTCAGCTCATGTAAGTCTTTCCAGGTTTTTTCTGATAGCATCCTGCTCATCTTTTTTTAACAGTAGACTACATTTATATATTACTTTAAAGGGAGATTTCCTTACAAAACACAATAAGGCTGATTATTGCAACAACAATTATAGCCAACATCTATACAGTACCTTATACCTGACAAAGAATTTTATTCAAACTATCCCAGCAATGTAAGCACCACCAGCACCACCATCATCATCATCTTACATTGTTATTGCCTCTGCTTTAATTTTTTCTTGGTTACTATTGCTAACTGTGTTTCCCTCCATCCTATTTGTGCCCCATGATTTTCATTCCATTTTCTATCTTCTTTTAGCCCATCCCTCCTCAAAAGTATTTTGCTTCTGATTGCCCCTCCCCAATCTGCCCTCACTTCACCCCTGCCCCCTCATTCCCTTTCCCCTCTGACTTGCCCCAAGGCAAGATACATTGCTATACCCACTTGAGTGTGTGTTATTCCCTTTTTGAGCCAATTCTGATGAGTGTAAGGCTTATTCACTCCCCTGCTCTCCTGAAATTTCCTTCCATTCCATATGCTTTTTCTTGCTTCTTTTATGTGAGATATTTTACCCCATTTCACCTCTCCATTTGCCTTTGTCCCAGTGCAATACTCTCACCCCTTAATTTTATTTTAAAGATGTCATCATGGGGCAGCTAGGTGACACAGTGGACCAAGCATCCTCCCTGGACCCAGGAGAATCCAAGCCCAAATCCAGCCTCAGACACAAGACACTCACCAGCTGCATGACCATGGGTATGCCACCCACCTCTGACTGCCCCACAAAAAAAAGATAAACAAAAGATAAATGCTTTACATATATCATCCCTTCATAATCAATTCCCACATGTATCCTCTAAGTATATGCCTATCATCTTCCCTAATACTGAGAAAGTACTTATGTGTTAGATGTATCATCTTCTCCTATAGGAATGTAAACAGTTTAATCTTTTAACATATCTCATGATTTCTTTTTCTTGTTTATGGTTTTTTATGCTTCTCTTGGGTCTTGTATTTGAAAGTCAAATTTTCTACTCAGTTTGGGTCTTTTCATCACAAATGCCTGAAAGTCCTCTTTTTCCTGGAAGTCCCATTTTTTCCCCTGAAAATTTTACTCAATTTTGTTGGGTAGGTGGTTTTCGGTTGTAATCCCAATTCCTTTGCCCTCTGGAATATCATATTCCATGCTTTCAGGTCCTTTAATGTAAATGCTGATAGATCTTCTGCTATCCTGATTGTGGCTCCACAGTACTTGAATGTTTTCTTTCTAAGTGCTTACAATGTTTTCTCCTTGACCTGGGAGCTATGGAATTTAGCTATAATATTCCTGGAAGTTTTCCTTTTGGGATCTCTTTCAGGAAGTGATCTGTGCATTCTTTCCATTTTTATTTTACCTTCTGCTTCTAGAATATCAGGGCAATTTTCCTGACAATCTCTTGGGAAATGATGTCTAAGCTCTTATTTTGATCATAGTTTTCTGGTAGTCCAATAATTTTCAAATTATCTCTCCTGGCTCTATTTTCCAGGTCAGCTATTTTTCCAAGAAGATATTTCACATTGCCCTCTATTTTTTCATTCATTTGCATTTACTTTATTGTGTCTTGGTTTCTCATAAAATCACTTGCTTCCATTTGTTCAATCCTAATTCTTAGGCAATTGTTTTCTTCAGAGAGCTTTTCCATTTGTCTTTTCTAGCTGCTGACTTTTTTTCATGACTTTCTTGCATCACTCTCTCATTTCTCTTTCCATTTTTCTTCTACTTCTCTTATTTTATCTTCAAAGTCCTTTTTGAGTGCTTCTATGGCCTGAGACCAATTCATATTTTTGCTGGAAGCTTTGGATGTAGGAGCCCTAATGTTGCCATTGTCTTCTGAGGGTGTACCTCAATCTTCCTTGTCAGCAAAGAAACTTTCTCTGGTCTGCATCTTTTTCTGCCTGCTCATCTTGCCAAGTTATTTCTTGACTTTTAACTCCTTCTTAAAGTGGGGCACTGCTTCCAGGATGCACTGTTGCAAGCATCAGGGGGTCCCAGGTGGATCAATTTAAGAAGAATCAGGTTCATCACTCACCTGGCCTGTTCTCTAGTCTGTACATAACCCCAGGTGTACTTGTTCTTCAAACAGGAAACAAAGTTTGGTTTTGCTAAGGTTGAGAGAGCTCAGCAAATCTTTGCCTCTCTCCAACCTGAATTGCCACCACCACTCAAAATTGCTTCCTGTTTCCTTGCAATATCCCCTGGCAATCGCCCCTGGGCCAACTGCTTAGCCTTCTCACCAAACTGTGAGCTTAGTTCCAGAAGATGCCTGTGCTGCAGCCAATTCAAAGGCTCTGGGGATCTCTTTCTATGGTGCAGCCTACCTAGGTCTGCATCTGTGTCAGTGCAGCCTGGTCTTGGTGGGCAGCCCGGAGCTGTATTTGAATGGAGAGGCCTGGGTCTGGATCTGTATGGGCATGGTGGCAGGATAGGGCTCCACTCTCACCCTGGCACAGCCGCCCCCTCCTGCCAACCTTCTAAGCCATCTTTGGCTGGAAAATAATATCACCCTCTCCTTTTGTGGGTTCTGCTGCTCCAGGAATTATGCTCCTATGGCATTATTTGGAAGTTTGGGGCTTGATCATGCAAGGACGTCAAGGAGGTTACTGTCTTTCCTCCAGCATCTTGACTCTGCACCCCCCTCCCCCCAGAAGAGGAATTTGAAATCTCTTTGGTAGGCAATAGGGAACCAATGAGAATGTGACCAGATTTATGCATAAAAATATTATTCTTGTAGCAATATGAAAGAAACATTGGAGGAAGGAATAGACTGGTATTAGGAAGACATTTTATGAGACTAATTCTATAGTGTAAGAAGGTTGTTAAAAGTCTATACTAAGATAATAAGTGTAAAGATAGATAAAAGGGGGAAACTGATAGAGGTCTTAAAGATGTGAAATCTATTGGACTTCATAATATTGGACTTGATATAATCACTAAGGGAGAGGGGAAAGTCATGGTTATATTGTTGTTGTTGATTCATTTAAGTCCTGTCTGACTCCTTGAGACTCCATTTGGGGTTTTCTTGGCAAAGATACTGGGGTGGTTTACCATTTTCTTCTTCAGATCATTTTACCCTGAGGTAAATGGGGTTAAGTGACTTGCCCAGGGTGAATCAGCTAGGAAGTATCTGAGATGAGATCTGAACTAAGGAAAATGAGTCTTCTTCACCCTAAGCCTGGTATTCTACATGAGAAATAATGAAACCATATTTGAAATCAGAAGGAAGAATAGGTTAAGGGAAGAGATAATAAGTTTCAATAGCATCACCCTAATTTGTAGGTATTAAAGACTTTGGTTTACAATTCAAAGGTTACATATTTGAAGTTTACATGAAATTCATTTTTTTTCAGTAACCTAGGGACATCCAACTTACTTCCAACAACAGGGGGAAATATTTTACATTAAGTGTATATTACATACAGTATACCATGTTAGTCCTTATAGGAAATAAGAAGAGTGATTAAAGCACGGCCTTTGTCCTCACAACCTGGAAATGGGATAAGAAATCTATACAAATAACTATCCTACAAAATAAGTGCATCTACAATGGATATCCAATTCAATGATGAAATCTACCCTGATACTCAGGTTCAATACTGGAGCTAATCATTGGCTCAAACTCTTATCCAAAGAACTTTTTACCAACAGCCCAGGCAGGAACAATAAATCAAAGAGCAATATCATTTAATTAACACAGAATAGCAAAGTAAATAAAACAATAATAGAATCATTCATAGTCCCAAAATAAATGAATGAAAATTATCTTCCACAGATACTGATGCCAGTAGGGAAAAGAACATCTCCTTGAGAAACATGCTCTGAGATGAGGAAGAACTGTTCTATGTATGTAATACTTATCTGGCCTGAGTTCCCGTGCCTCCATCTTCCAGATGGCTGGTGGTGACTCAATCTTTCTTGGCTCTTACTCTCATAGGAATTTTGGCCAGCATTCTCTTGGCACTGACATTGCTGCTCTCTTCTTCCTCCACAAACATCACCTACTCCCCTCTATTGATGTTTCCCACATCTTAAACTACTATTCTCTATGCTTCTCAACCAAGCTACTGCTATTATCCATTATCCGCAGTTGTCATCTGCTGCTTAACTTCAGACCAACCAGGGCCAAAAGGGTTCAGAGGTAATTAGCATAAGTATCACTACTTTTGGTAGCCAGACCAATATCATATTTTAATAACACACAAAAGGGTTATTCAGGCAGCTGTTAAAACCTAGCTTATTCACCATCCATAAAGAAATCTCCCCAGCCTTTGTTCATAAGTAGGTTAGAGAAAATTAATTCCTTTCACCTCTTCTCCACACCAGGGTAGAGGCTGTGTATCCTATATACAATCTACACCTCCTAATGAATCTTTCAGAGACTGAGGAAAAAAATATTGAGACACAACACCCCCAATACATGTGTTTTTCTTTTCCATTTCAATTTCCATCATGCCCATAAGCCCTTGAGCCATGCAAATATTTTTGAAACTCTGATAAGCTTCAAGAGGACACAGCAACAACAAGAACAATAAAAGGTGATTAGATCTTGAGCCACACCTGCCCTGCCCTGTCAGACCTTAGTCTAAATTTAGCCAACCCTAAGAAGGAGTATCCTCAGAGGCTGTGGACTGCATTATCAATAGGGAACCAATCTCAGCTACACTACTTGAAGGACCACCCCTTTGGGGGAGGAGAAAAAGGTAGAAAGAGGACCCCCAACAGGAAGTAACACACACTCTTACACACACACTCTCATGGAGACACTCTCACAGATACTCACCCACTTTCTCTCCCTCTGGCTTAGGAGCTGACTAGAGACTGGCTGCTGACTCCCATAGAAACTACGGACCCCTGGTGGTGAGTTAAATCCAGCCCTATGTATTAGCTGAGCTGGACATGAGCTTGGGGATTGTATAGGGTATTGTTAGAGCCAGGGAAATTATCCATTTTCCTCTTTCCCTATTCCCTTGTCTTTGAGTTTATTAATTTCACCTTTGCTGTGTATTTTATTCCCATTAATAAAACCTGATTTGTTTGTGGAAAAGAGGCTGTTAAAGTCCTTTCCTATTGGCCTGGGAGAAATATCTAAAAAGGCAGTTCAGGGAAGAAGTATTGGACCTAGAGGTCCCTCATTATTTTCTGAACCCCAATATTATGGTGAGCTACCCAATTAAATCTCCACATATTAAATTCAGACCCTACAAGATACCAAAGCTCTCTGAAGAAAATAATCGCCTAAGAATTAGGATTGAACAAATGAAAGCTAGTGATTTTATGAGAAACCAAGACACAGCAATGCAAATTCAAATGAATAAAAAAATAGAGCGCAATATAAAATATCTCCTTAGAAAAACAGCTGACCTAGAGACAGCTGGGTGACACAATGGATAGAGCACTGGTCCTGGATTCAGGAGGACCTGAGTTCAAATTTGGCCTCAGACACTTAACACTTACTAGCTGTGTGACCCTGAGCAAGTCACTTAACCCCAATTGCCTCACAAACACACACACACACACACATGCACGCACGCATGCGCACGCACACACACACACAACAACAACAACAACAAACAAACAACAAAAAAACAGCTGATGTGGAAAGTAGATCCAGGAGACATAATTTGAAAATCATTGGACTACCTGAAAACCATGACCAAAATAAGAATTTAGACATCATCTTCCAAGAAATTGTATGGGAAAATTGCCCTTATATTCTAGAAGTAGAAGGCAAAACAGAAATTGAAAGAATGCACTGATCACCTCCTGAAAGAGATCCCAAAAGGAAAACTTCCAGGAATGTTATAGACAAATTCCAGAGATTCCAGGTCAAGGAGAAAATATTGTAAGCAGCTAGGAAAAAGGAATCCAAATACTGTGGAGCTACAATAAATATAAAACAAGATCTAGCAGCACCTACATTAAAGGATCCAAGGGCATGGAATATGATATTCTGGAGGGCAAAGGAACTGGAACTACAACCAAAAATCACATATCCAGCACAACTGGGGGGGTGAAATGGGACTTCCATAAAAAAGAGGACTTTCAGGCATTTGTGATGAAAAAACCTGAACTGAATAGAAAATTTGACTTTCAAACACAAGACCCTAGAAAAGCATAAAATGGTAAACAGGAAAAAGAAATCATGAGGGATATTAAAAGGTTAAACTGTTTACATTCTTACATGGGAAAATAATACTTCGAACTCATAAGAACTTTTTCAGTATTAGGGCAGCTGATAGGAATATACTTAGACAGAGGACACAGGTGGGAATTGAATATGAAGGGATGATATCTGTAAAGCATTTATTTTCTGTTTATCCTTGTTTTATTGGGACAGGCAGGGTAAGGTAGCTTATGTCTGGGGCTGGATTTCGGCTCAGGGCTGGTGCTTTGTCCACTGTATCACCTAGCAGATCTATGATGACATCTTTAGTAGTAGTAGGCCTCCACCAGTGGTGGACGACCATGGATTAGCTCCTTGAAGAGCCACAGGCCACAGTGTGGCTGTGCAGTCCGATACGGGAGCCAGAGCTCCTGAGTGACTTATAACCAGTAACTGCCACATCCTGTGTTGTATCTACCCCATGAGAAGTAGCTGGAGTGTCCTCTCCAGGGCACTGGCCTGGGTGGATCAATATGGAAAACAAGCTATTGCCTATGCAGCAGGTTTTCCCTCTCCGCGACATTGGTGGATCCAAAGGAGAAGCAGAGCCAATACAGTTTAGCACCAGTGCCACCTCAGGAGTTGCCAGAGGGATGTGATGTCCAACATCCAACTGCCTAAGGGACTCTGACTCCTGATTTTTCCTCACGGTTAACTCCCGAAGCCTTTCCCATGTATGGGTATAGCCTCAAGGCAGCAGAGGTTTAAAATCAGGGTTTCCTTCCCCTAACATCTTTATGTTTTGGTTTTTTTAGTGAGGCAATTGGGGTTAAGTGACTTGCCCAGGGTCACACAGCTAGTAAGTGTTAAGTGTCTGAGGCCGGATTTGAACTCAGGTACTCCTGACTCCAGGGTCGGTGCTCTATCCACCGTGCCACCTATCTGCCCCACTGACATCTTTAAAATAAAGTTAAGGGGTAAGAGAAATGCACTGGAAGAAAGGGAAGGGAGATGTAAACTGGGGAAAAGTAGCTCTCACAAAAGAAACAAGAAAAAGCTTATGGAGTGAAAGGGAAGATGGGGAAGGAGTGGGGAGTGAGTGAACCTTACTCTCATCAGAATTGGCTCGAAGAGGGAATAACATACACACTCAAGTGGGTATAGTAATATATTGTGCCTTAATGGAAATTTGGAGGGAAAGGAGATAAGGGGGGTGGGGGTGGGGGAGAGGTGAAAGAAGAAAGGGCAGATTGGGGGAGAGGGAAGTAAAAAGCAAAACACTTTCAAGGAGGGATAGGAGGAAGGAAGATAGAAAATAGAATAAATATCAAGGGAAGTGAATAAGATAGAGGGTAATACAATTAGCAATAGTAATTGTGAAAAAAATGATGAGCAGGACATATGAAAAATGTAAACCATCAACAAAGGAAGAACTGATGGTATCTGAATACAGATTGAAGTATAATTTTATTTGTTAGCTCTTCTTTCTAAACTTCTTTTGTCAATTTTCTTTTACAACCTGACTAACGTGAAGATGTTTTGCATAACTGCACAGGTATGACTTATATTGAATTGCTTGTTTTCATAGGGAGGGTTGAGGAGGAAGGGAGGAAGAAAATTGAAAACACTTAGTTTTAAAAAATCAATGTGAAAAAAACTTGTGGGGTTTTTTTTACATGTAACTTGGGGAAAATTCTAAATAAAATGAAATTTTTTTAAAAGAAAAGGATATTAAAAGTTCAGGAGAGGGAAGCATATTTATGTTTGGGGATAACAAGGAAATTTTCATATAAGATAAAGCATCTGTTTTGAGTATTGAAGGATGTGGGTATTTTAAGCATAGGGGAATTTAAGAAAGTATAAGATGTATAATGGGTAACAAGGAATCCATTTTAAAACTCACAAAGTTATTATTTTAAATAAATGTAGGAAAACTGATCTCTGACCAACCAACCCCCTCTTGCCCAAGGCTGAGGAATCTAGGATCTAAATACAGAAAATAAGGGTCTGACCAAAAAGTATTTAACTATAAAGCTGTGACCCTGCTCATTGATCCAGTTTTGAAATGTAAATAAGTTCCTTGGTTGAATTAAGTGATCCTGCCCATGGTCTGGATAAAAGATTGGCCATGCTCCCAGGTAGCTTTTTAAAACAGTTGAACAGTTCAAGAGTGAGTTAATTTGTGTGAATCCAAGCCTAAGCAGTTTTGTGGAGGACCTATACCAGAGAGGGGAAGGAGTGAGGAACTTTATTTGTGGATGGAGAACGTTTTCCCCATCCCCATTAGCCTTGGCATCAAATTCCAGAGTAATTTGTCTAGTGAGACAATTGGAGAATGAGAGTTTAAGACACAGTTGATATTGGAGAGACACACAATGTTTTTAAAGACAGATACAAAGGAATAGTCACTCCAGACTGAAAGTTCCTTCAAGGAAAGAGACACACCTGGCAGTAGAGAAAAAAGTTGAACATGCCTTCAAGCCAAATTGGTAGTTGAGATCTATGAAAACTATGAGGAACGGAAGAAGTTGCATGTCATCTTGACCACATGTATTCCCTATGACCACCTTGCTATCATTACTTAAGTTTGTTCCCCTTCACCCATTGAAACTATACATACTTGTGAGAAAATCTGCTCCAGGTTTATGGGTAGAACAGTTTACAACTACTGTTCTTACTTGGTCCACCTTACTAAGTGCCTTTAATTTAAGATAATTGTATCTCCTAGCTGTTGTTGTTGTTTTTCCTTCAATCTGGAAGAAGATGATGCAATTGGGAGGTAATGTCATGACTTGCAGTGAATTGGATTTAAGTGAGGCACAGCTGTTCAAAGTCACCAGTCTCACTCTCTCCTCCAAAGTCATCTAGGTCCAGTAACAGATATATACATCAGGACAACTGAAGATGGCCCCATATTTTTTAAATAATCAGGACCTTTGCCCGGGGTCATATAGCTAGTAGTGTCAAGTGTCAGAGGCCAGACGTGAAATCAGGTCTTCCTGACTTCAGGGCCAGGGTTCTATCCTCTGTGCTACCTAGCTACCTCCTAGCTAACTGTTCTAAGGAAGCACAAGCAATCGATACTTGTAAGCTATAGTTTAAGAATATAGATTCACTGTGTACTATTTGAACTTCAAAGTGGCAACAACCATAAAAGGAGACAGCCTACCATATGTGGGAGGGGTTTGGAGAGTGTTACACAAAGATATGTAATCCTTTTCTTATTCCCTTTCTAAGGATTCATTCTAAAGAAGTTGAACAAGACAGAAATGGAATTATAGGGGACGAATTTCCTAAAGCACTCTCTCAAAAAACTCATATCAGTTTAATTCTTCTGGAAATATGTATGAAATTAATTATCTTGCTGTTTATTATTTGCCTGTCGAAACAACTGAGAAGTTACTTATGGTTAAGCAAAGTACCAAGGAACTATTAGGTGCAGTAAAAATGGCTTCAGACTTGCAGTCAGAAAGACCTGAGTTCAAATCCAGTCTCAGATATTTATTAGCTGTGTGACCCTGAGCAAGTCACTTAACCCTGTTTGCCTCAGTTCTCTTATCTGTAAAATGAACTGGAGAAGGAAATGGCAAACCATTCCAGCACCTTTGCCAAGAAAACCCCAGATGGGGTCACAAAAAATTAGATATACCTGAACAACATGAAGATATTAAATACAAGGTTAAATACTTGTCATTTGATTGAAGAAAGAGCAATTCTAGTCAAGACAAAAAAATCCCAAATCTCATTTAAATGACAATGGCTAAAAGAGAAGTATCTTTATCTGGGATCTCCTCTTTTCTAATCAGGACTATAATTAAACAGTTTAATGATCATGTACATCCTCAACCTTTAGGCTCAGAGATCCCACTTCTGGGCATATTTCAAGGAAGTCAAACACAAAAATGAAAAGGTCTCATTCATACCAAGATATTAACAGAATCATTTTTTCGTGTGTCTGCTAGCAAAAAATAAAAGACTGAAAAGAGGTGCCCATTAATTAAGGAATTGCTGACTAAATGGTGGTATATGAATGTTAGAAGATATCATTCCATGAAAAAGTACAGCTATGAAGAACTCAGAGAAATATAGAAAGACTTATATGAACTGATATAGTACAGAGTAAGGAGAACCAGTAAAAGAGAAAGGACAATGACTACAATAATACAAACAAAAAAGAATAATAATCAAAGCTCAGAGCCGTTTACATTGGATTCTCAAGTGGATTCAATGCCAAAGATAGAGGAAAATTCTAATTTTTTGTAGGCTGTAAAGCACTATAAAAATGTAAGTTATTATTATTTATAGAGCATTTAACTGGCTCAGACCACTCAACTCAGGACTCAATGAGTTCAAATCCTGGCTCAGACACTAGCTCTGTAACCTTGGGCAAGTCACTTAACCTATCTCCACCTCAGTTTTCTTATCTGTGAAATGGGAATAATAATAATAGCATCTATCTTCCATGATTGTTGTGAGCATGGAATGAGATATTTGTAAAGCATTTTGCAAAATCTAAACTGTCTATAATAAATGCAGACTATTATCATATTATTGTTGGTAGGCAGATACAGCATAGCACAGTAAATAGAGATTTGGCTGGCCTCAAAGCCAAAAAGGCCTGGCTCCAAGCCATGCCTGTGTTACACATATTGGTGTTGGGACTCTAAGCAATTCACTTCAATGCTCAGTGCTCTAGGTGACAGTTGCAGGTGAGACAAAGGAGTTTTCTTCTCTAGGAGTTCCCTTTAACCAATGAAATTACAGATCCTGTCCCTCTTCACTATTCTTGTCATGACCAAGTATTAATCAAACTAAAAGGGGGCTGGGGGTTAAATGAACACAACTAAAAAATGTTCCTATTTCCAAACAGCATTTCTAAACACAAACCTATCATCAGGTAAAATTCAGTGAACAGTTCCTTGACTCAGGAAAAAGTCATAAAGCTGAGAGTAATGGCCACACAGGTTTGGTACACACAGGTACCCCTGAGTCCCTTCCCCTTGCTGCTCAAAAACTATTTCTTCTTAGTATCCTTGATTGATAAACCAGCATCTGATGTGAGAAGCAGTCAACTGCAAAGAGAAAGCCCCTGGCAGTGAACCAGAATCTTTTTTTTTTTTTTTTTACATTTATTACGTTGAAAGATTGTATCACTATGGTGCCTTTTTAAGCTTTACTGACAAATGAAATGCATTTCCCCAATTCTGCATTAGCACTGAATTTAGTACTAAATATCTCCAAGCCAGAAAATGGTACAGATGGAGGTCTGGAAAACAAGAAGGATTACACATTGAAATGGTTTCATTTAATAGGAAACATGGAAAGGAGTGAATTATGACTCGGCAAGGATGAAACATGGGGATGAAATGTTCTTTTAACATATAATCACCAAATGATGAAGCTGGAAAGGACCAAAGATATCATCTTGTAACAAAACAACAACAACAACAACAACAACAACAAAGCACCCCAATTTCAAACATAAGGAAACTAAGCACCAGAGAGAAGTATATTGTCTAAGGTCATACAACAAACGAGGGGTAAATACAGCCTAAACTGGTCACTTCTAGGCCAGTGATGTTCCCCTTATAGCCCACTGGACTCTGTGAAAGACACAAATGCTTTGGTTGAAAAGAATCTTCCTAATTTTTTAAAATATTGGACTACCACAAATGAGTGCTTTTAATTTAACTGAAAGGGGAAATTAACATGCTAACTATAAAAGAACAGCTCCCTAGGGGCAGCTAGGTGGTGCAGGGGATAAAGCACTGGCCCTGGATTCAGGAGGACTTGAGTTCAAATCCACCTTCAGATGCTTGACACACTTACTAGCTGTGTGACCCTGGGCAAGTCACTTAATCCTCATTGCCCCACAAAAAAAGAAAAGAAAATAGCAACATATTAGGGGGCAGCTAGGTGGGCCAGTGCTTTATCCACTGATCCGAGTTCAAATCCGGCCTCAGACACTTGACACTTGCTAGCTATGTGACCCTGGGCAAGTCACTTATCCCTCATTGCCCCACCAAAAACATAAATAAATAAAATAAAACAAATAAAAGACCAACTCCCTGAGTCACAATATAGGAGATCTGGCTCAAGTGCATAGAGTGCTGGACCTGGAGTCAGGAAGACCTGAGGTCAAATCTGGACTCAAATACTCACTAGCTGTGTGACCCCAGGAAAGTTATTTAACCTTTATCTGCCTTAATCCACTGGAGAAAGGAATGGCAAACTACTGTATCTTGGCAAGAAAACCCCATGAACAGTATTGGTGTGCTATGTTCCATAGGTCATGAAGAGTCAGACATGACAAATAACAAAAACGACAAAATCACATCATGTTAGCATTGCCTTTCCACTTGATGACTGATATTATTGAGGATTAGAAACATTTATTTTGAAGCAATGATGATTAAGTAATCAGAAACAGCTGGGTGGAATAGTGGCAGCTAGGTGGTGCAGTACATACAGTACCTGATGTAACGTCAGGAAGACTTATCAAATCTGTCCTCAGATTCTAGCTGTATGACCCTGGGCTAGTCACTTAAACCTGTTTGTCTCCATTTCCTAATCTATAAAATAAACTTGAGAAGGAAATGGCAAATTACTCCAGTATCTTTGCCAAGAAAACCCCAAATGGGACCATAAAGAATTGGACACACCTGAAATCACTGAACAACAAGGTAAAATAGTAGATAAAGATCCAGATCTGAAGTCAGGAACACCTAAGTTCAAATTTAGCCTCAGATATTTACTAGATAGTGACTCTGGAAAAGTCATTTGACTTCACCTGCCTCTGTTTCTTAAACTATAAAAAGGGGATGGGGCAGCTAGGTGGTGCAGTGGATAGGGTGCTGGCCCTAGAGTTAGGAGGACCTGGGTTCAAATCCGGTCTTAGACACAAGCTGTGTGACTCTGGGTAAGTCACTTAACCCCAATTGCCTCAAAAAAGAGGGGGGGATAAAATAGCACCCACCTATCAAGGTTGTTGTGACAGTCAAATGAGAGAATCTTTTTAAATCATTGAGCAAAATGCCTAATAAACAGAAGGTGCTTAAAAATGTTTATTTCCTTCCTTCAATGATTGGAGTGTACTTCATGAAAAACACAGCATATAATCTTAAAAAACAATTGGCTCATAACTTTCCTTTGGGAAAACAACTAAAAAGTATGCAAGTGAAAAGATGTTTATAACAAGTTGTTAAAAATGAAAATATAATAACAGACTGAAGCCAAAATGACAACACATTATAAAACTAGAATGCTCCTGAGTTTTGTGGTAATCAGTTAAAAATTTAGTCTAGATTCTGTGGTATAAGCCTGGAACAAGCATCTCATTTCACCACCCTTATTTCACCCCCTTCCACTTCCATCCATCAGATACCAATTAACATGAATTCCCACATCTTTGCACTGAGATAATACTCCCTCCTTTGAATTTTAACAAACAACATACAACTACTACAACTTCATTTAGTCATTTGAAGGGTTTCTACCTTCACATGAAGACCACAGAAAATGTGTTGCTTATGATATTGGTTCAATTGTAGGTGCCTAACAACATTTACTTGTGATGAAGAAATATTTATTTTGAATGACGTGACAGTAGATGTTAGCCTTTTTATTAAAAAAGCAAATTGAGTTCTCATTACTGACCCTTTATTTTTTAGAGAAGAAAATGTGTTAGTTATATGATCTGTATAATGTCAAGAAGTTTAAAAAAAAAAATCTTGCCCAGGTTCATGCAACCGGTAGGTGTCAGAAGTCAGGTTTGAACCAAGGTCTTCCTCACTTCCATGCAAACTCTGTATCTACTATGTCATGGTACATTTCACTGGAATTTATCAATTTCTAAAAATTCTAATGATTAAAATTTATAATAACTTGCATGGGTATGATTCTTTGCAACATTTAAGATATTTTCACATATATTATTTCATGTGTGGGACAGGTATTATTAATTCCATTTTAGAGGTGAAACAACACAGAGGTTAAATAAGAGCCAAAATCAAATAGGGAGTCAATAATGGAATCAGGAACAACGTTTATGAAGTGGATCGTAGGTGCAGAACCCTGTGTTATATGTGCTGAGGAAAAGTAGTTTAGAATAAGAAAAAATCTCTGTTTTCAGGGGTTACAGTCTAATAAGAAGATCAGATACACACAAATAATTATGATGCAAAATAATACAGAATAAGTTAATTCGAATATCAGAAGTAAAGTGTTAGCAGAGATGGGGAGGGAGGGATGATTAGTAACTGAAAATCTGTTTCAGAGAAGACTTCATAGAAATGATATTTAAATTAAGATTTAAAAGACTGGTAAGAATTCATCAGGCAGGGGCAAGGAACAGAAGAAAGCATTTCAGTCAAAGGAAAGAGAGCAACTAAATGAAAGGTATAGTGCTTGGCGAATAGCATGACTTTTTAAATCCAAATCCAATTCTCTTTTCTCCATCATTGTTAATCTCCTAGAAAAAATACTCTATATTTAAGACCTTTATTTTTATCCTTATTCTAAATATTTTGAAATCCAGTTTCTTACTCTGCCAATTATATTCTCAAAGGTGACCAGTGGAGTCAGAAGTAGGACTTTTTGCCCCAAAAAGGGAATGAGACAGTCAACTTTGGGAGGAACATCACCAAAACACCATTTGATGGCTCAGAGAGAGTGTAAATAGCAATTGTTTTCTGTTCTGGCCAGAAACTCTGAAGGTCTTTCCTTCCCAGATTGCTTTATTTGTGAGATCAATTCTTTAATTACTGAAAGGGCATTGCCTTAGACAAACAGACATGAGAAAGGCCTTAGATTAAAAAGGCTAGAGTCTCCCACTGAATCCTGCCCATCACTGGCCATCATCCTATGTCTTCCCACTGGACTCTGATGACTCTGTAAGACATAGTGACATTGATGACTTTATGCAGCTCTGCCTCTTTTAAATCCAATTCACTCATAATCCTCTTTGAGAAGCATGAACAACCAAAACCCCAAGTTCAACCCATTGTCTTCCCTCCTCCAAATTTCTGTATATTTAAGGAGGAAGAGAGGGAATAAACATTGACTTCCTAAGATTGTTGTAAAGAAAAAATGAGATATTTGTTTAAAAAAACAGTACACTTTTACAAATATCTTATTTTATCCTCACAGAAATCCTAGAAAGTAAGTTGTTGTCATAATTACCACTTTACAATTGAGAAAACTGAGGCAAACAGAGGTTAAGAATCTAGTTCACAAAGCTAATAAACATCTGAAACCAGATTTGAATTCAGGTCTTCTTGACTCTTGGCCCAATACTCTACCAGCTGGGGTAGCACCATTTTCTCTGGCAACTGTGAGATTTATAACATCTGATTAATCTTTGTCTCTTGCTCTCCTCTGACATGCACCCCAAACATGTTATATTCTGTCATTTCTACTTCCACAGTGTCTTTTGCATTCAACTCCCTTTATCATTCACTCATATTGTCACCATCCTAGGTCAGCTCCTCATCACCTCTTCCTAATTGATCTCCCTGCCATAAATCTTTACTCTTCACACCAGGACCAAAGTGATCTTCCTAAGGCACAAGCCTGACCATGTCACTCCTATGCACAAAAATCTTCAATGATTTCCTCCTGCCTCAGGGATAAAATATAAACTCTTTACCCCCAGCATTTACTGTTCTCCACAATCAGACTCCAATTTAATTTTCTGATCTTATTCTCCCTTTCTCCCTTATTCTCTTCATATTCTGGCAAAAATTAGATATTCTGTCATTTGAAATGCTTGCAACCCACTAGCTCCTCTTTCAGATTCCTTATCTTCCTTCAAATCTCGGCTCATCTTGCCCTCTCAATGAAGGCACACACACACACACACACACACACACACACACACACACACACACACACATACAAACACCCCAGCTGTTTTTGCCCTCTCTTTTCTCATGTATTTCTGTAATACTTTATTTGAGTCCCTCCTTTGATTCACCACCTATGTTGAAATTATATTGTTCTATATACATATCATATTTCCCTTCCACCAGCAGAAAGTAAACCCCTTGAGTGCAGCAAATGTCTAATTTTTGTATTTACAAATCCAGTTTCTAGCACAGTGGCCTTCACATAATATGGACTTAATAAATGTTTGCTGAATTGAATTGTTGTACTAAACCGGAGTACCTCTTCACAAAGGCACAGAGGACTGTTCCTAGAATAACTGGCAGAAGAAGGGAGAGAACTATCTAACCTATTCTTTTAATTTGACCAGCATTGGATTAAATGCCCATAGATGTGTTTCAATTCCCAACAAGTTGCTCAAAGACTGCCTCTGAAGAGCTCTGAGAAACCATGTGCATAGTAAATCTACAAACTATTAAACTAATATTTGATCTTAAAGTCCCCAAATCAATTTATGCAGAGAAAAAGTCAAGATAATTTTCAGGACTTTGGTGTGAGATACATCCACAAGGTAGATTATAAAATTACATAGTTGGGAGGGACATTAGCAGTCATCCATTCGAACACCATCACAATTTTAAAAAATAGAATTTCAGAGCTTAAGGGATATCAGAAGCTGTCTAAACAGACTCATGCCTGAACAAGAATCCTTTCTACAAATTAGCTATCTAGTGGTCATATGTCCATTGCTTGAAGACTTCTAGTAAAAGAGAACCCACTCCCTTCTGAGGCAGTTCATTCCTTTTTTAAGCAAACTGCTATATAGACACATCTCCCCCGTTATGTACTTGTGAAATTGGTTTTTAACATAATTGTAACTTATCATTTGCCACTACTAAATTTCATCTCATTAAATTCAGGCTAGCTTTCTAAACTGTCAAGATTTTTTTTAGATTCTTACTGTCATACATTGTGTTATATATCCCTCCCAGCTTTGTGCCATCTGTAAATTTGATAAGCAGGCCATTTATGTCTTTATCCAAGTCATTGATAAAAATATTAAATAGCACAAGGCTAAGAACAAATCCCTGGGGAATTCCACTAGACACATCATTCCATACTTGTTGAGCCTGGTTATTCAATAAGTTCCAAATCAATCTAACTGTACTGTTGACTAGCCTACATATCTCTATAATTTCCCCAAGAATAGCATGAGAATCTTTGAAAAATGCTTTGCCAAAATGTAGATAAACCCTATGTACAGCCTTCTTATCTATCAGTCTAATGACCCTGTCCAAAAAGGAAATGAAGTTAGTCTGGGAAAATCTATTCTTAATAAAGATCACTGCTTCCTTTCCTAGATATCTACCAATCATCCATTTAATAATACATAAGAGAACTTTGTCTATATTTGAAGTAAATCTCACTGATCTATGGATTGTAGATTGCATCCTCCTCCCTTTCATGAAAGCTGGAATGTTTGCCATTCTCCAATATCACTGTATTCCTTCCATTTGCTATAATCTTTCAACCATCAGTATTAGTAACTCAAAAATCACTTCTGCTGGTACTTGCAGCACCCTAAGAGGTCGTTCAAGCCCATTAATTTGAATTCATCTTGAGGCTAAGAGAAATTAATATATTTGCCCAAGGTTATACTGAAAGTTAGTAGGAAGTACCTAGAATAGAACACAAACTTCTAGACCCCTAATTCCATAATCTTTCCACTATAACTTTTCGCTGTAACTCAGTGAGTGAAGTGAGGCAAGCTGTTTGTTGTTTTTTTCCTTCCAAGACAAGCAAGATCAAAATGTCCAAACGGAAATATGAGAATAAAAAAGTCTCATAGAGGTGGTTCATTCACAGGATTTCATCTGGCAGGAATCCTAGAGAACATCTAGTGAGTATGTTTTCTTTTTTTTTTTTTTTTTTTTTTTGGTGAGGCAATTGGGGTTAAGTGACTTGCCCAGGGTCACACAGCTAGTAAGTGTTAAGTGTCTGAGGCCGGATTTGAACTCAGGTCCTCCTGACTCCAGGGCTGGTGCTCTATCCACTGTACCACCTAGCTGCCCCGTGAGTATGTTTTCTTTCTGAGAATTAAAATATTGACCCTAAAAGCAAATGTCCAATTCTTTAATCATTAGATCTTAGTCAAAAATAAACATCAAGGGGTTCAGATTCTAGAGAAGACATTTGTTTTATTGTCCCATAATAACCCTTTTAATTAGAAATCCAGAACTGGATCTACAATGAGAATAGAAAATATCCTTTGCCAATATCAAAAGAACTTACCTAGTGTTAATAAATCATGGGTAATACATTATTGTGCATTATTTATGAAATTTATTCTCATTATACAAAGAAATTATGCACACTGTAAAAGAGCTTGTGGTTCCAGCAAAGCAATAATTTTTAATTACTCTGCTATCACCTAGTGATAATACAATTAATTTGCCATTCCTATAAATGCATGTGAGCACTTGTACAATGCTCTATTTCTAACCCTCTCAGAATCTATCCAGAAATATTTCATTTTTATTCCCTGTTTTATTCCCTTTTCACTGTGTTTTAGAATAGAAGAATCTGTCCCTGCTTGCCTTATAATCTACTATGCAGTTGAAAAGGCAAATGGTAAGATTGGTCTCAGTGTCAACAAGAGTCAAATTTTTGGACAGGACATGAGATTTATTTTTCCTGCTTTGAAAAATCTGATGAATTGTTCAAGAAAAACTAAGCAACACGAATATACAACTTTTCTGAATAAATAGAAAATAAATTTAATCCATCTTCCAAACTGTAGAAAAACAATTAAAACTTGCAAATGATCTCATAGATGAGATCTCATTCATAATCCCAACAATCCATGTGTCTGACAAATCACAAAATGCCTAAAGAAAAAAAAATAACCCAGAAATTTCTCCTTTTTCTCTCCTATTTTTTTTTTTGGCAGGGTAATGAGGGTTAAGTGACTTGCACAGGGTCACACAGGCAGTCAATGTCAAGTGTCTGAAGCTGGATTTGAGCTCAGATCCTCCAAAATCCAAGGCTGGTGCTCTATCCACTGCACCATCTAGCTGCTCCCTCTCCTCTTTTCTTTACCCAAATACCTCACCCTACCCAGAAGCTAGATTGGTTCTGACCCAAATGTTGGGTATTATGTATGGATGAGAGAGAATGTGGAAAAACTTGCTCTCAAGTGGCCAAATTCTAAGTTATCTTCCCTCCAGAAAACCTCAAGCAGATTCAAGTAAAATTATGACTGATCATTTCTGGGGCAAAATGACAAAGTATTCCAAATTAAATTACTTTACTTATTCCTACCTTTCATCCTTCTCTCTCAACAGGTGACCTAAGAACTGACTTGGAATTCCTAGGAGCCTCCAGATTAGATATAACCTGA
Organism: Dromiciops gliroides; assembly: GCF_019393635.1. Classification (NCBI taxonomy): domain Eukaryota; kingdom Metazoa; phylum Chordata; class Mammalia; order Microbiotheria; family Microbiotheriidae; genus Dromiciops; species Dromiciops gliroides. Next base: position 252,665,983 of record NC_057862.1, read on the forward strand.
GATCAATCTAGATAACTGACTTATAACCTTGGTTAAGTCTCTGGACCTCATTTTCTTTTTATCTTGTTTTGTTTTAAATCTGTAAAATTGGGGTAATAATACTATCCTCTTCCTATTTCATGGAAAAGTCATGATAACTGAGCAAGATACTATTTGTAAAAGAATTTTACAAGTTGTGAAGGATCTAAAATATAAGGGATATTAATTATTAAGTGCAATGGTTCTGTGCCTTGTTAAAATAACTTCTCCTTTCGTTCAAAGATAGCTGCACTTCAACAGTGAAATAATATTATTTTATATCTGCTTTATGAACTTAGAAACACATTCTGAGATCCTTGGGGACAAAAGGAACATAGTAAAGTGTAAAACACAGTGTTGCTTTTTTAATGTTTTTCTGAATATCTGAAACTTGCCAATTTTTTCTCGGGCCAATTTGAACTTTTCCATGCAGAAGCCAGAAAAATGTCTCCTAAGAATAGTATTTACTGTTACAGTAAGAACATGGAACAGGAATTTTGATCAGACTGATAGTGCAAGAATATGTTTACACTGAGTCTAAGAATCTAATTTAATCATTTCAAAAATTATTCATTGCATAGAAAGCACTATCCTAGGTACTGAGGATATAATGAGGTTTCCTAGGAGTCTGCCCTATCATGTGAAAAGCAAACAAAGAAACATAGAATTTTACAGCTGGAAGGAAACTTAGATGACATCTAATATGGGCAAAGGAAAGATCTAGACTAAGAAATATAAGAGAAAGGTCACTTTTAGTTGGAGATCTCAAAAAATGCTTCATAGAGGATGTGGTATCTGAACAGTCCTGAAGTAAGTGACGGATTTCAGCATATATCAAGCATATGAAGGACAATAAGTGGGAATATGGAGGGAGTTCAGTCCAGACAGTGGGAGAAGACCTGTACAAAACATGGAAAGCACGTAGTGCAAGAAAAGAATGGACCAATAGGGGTTCAATTTACCAAAATGTAGATATTTGAAGAGGGATAGACAGAAATGAATCTGAAATAAATTGGAGCTACAATGTAGGTCTTGAATGGCAGACTAAAGAGTTTATATTTATCTATAAACAATGAGTATCAACTGAAAATTTTTGATCAGGGAAATGACATGGTTTTACCTGCTCATTGGAAGACTGATTTGGCATCTTTATGAAAAGTAGATTGGAGTGGAAAGATACAATAGTCAGGAAAACAAATTAGGAGGCTGTCATAACAGTTCCAAATAGCAATACCAAAGACCTGAAAAAGGATGGTGGTAGTGTGAGTAGAGAAGAGGGAACAGATTAAGATTTATCTTGAAAACAACGTACTGGGACTTAATCACTGATTGGATGTGGAGGGTGAAGAAAAAGATAAAAGATTTTGCAGAGTTTTGGAGTTGAGAGGATGGTGATAGCATAAAGAGATCTACTGGATTTGGTGTCAAAGGACTTGGAAATACCTGCTCTACCACTTACTACTTCTTTCATTCAATAAACGTTTATTAAGTGCCTACCATGTGTCAGGCACTACTACTTATGTGACCTTGGACAAGTTACCCAACTTTTGTGATTTCCTCACCTAAAATTGAGGATTAAACTAGATCCCTTTCAAGTAAGGTCCCTTCTAACTTTAAATTTTATGACCCATCAAGAGACACAGACCCTGGGAAAGAGTATAGTAGGCCAAGCTCAGAGTCAGCATTGCCTAGATTCAAGTCTAGCTACTGGCACACAATGGCTGCAGGAATCTGAGCAAATTACTTAACCTCTAAGTGCCCAAGGTAATTCTAAGATTCTAAGTTATAGAACAGTTACTGATCTACAAAAATTCACATTGGTGAAAAGTTTCTTCTCTCAAGAAAGTCTCTTAGGCCAATGAAATCACACAGGCCAGTGGAGCAGTAGATAGGGCACCAGCCCGGGAGTCAGGAAAACCTGTGTTCAAATCCACCATCCAAAGCTTACTAGCTGGGTGACCCAGGGCAGGTCACTTAAAGCTGTTTGCCTCAGTTTTTCATTTGTAAAATGATCTGGAGAAGTAAATGGCAAAACATTCCAGTATCTTTGCCAAGAAAATCCCAAATGGGGTCACAAAGGGTTGGACACAACGAAATAAACATACCATAATAGCAAACAGTGAAATCACAGGTTTGGACTCCTTCTAGCTCCCATTCCTTGAGAGAGAGAGAGAGAGAGAGAGAGAGAGAGAGAGAGAGAGAGAGAGAGAGAGAGAGAAGAAAGGGGGAATAAAGGATTTTCCATTTTTTGAATCATCATATTTAAATGATAGGCAATTTTTATAATACTCAAATGTTATTTCTAAATATAGCTTCTGATATTCATGAAGGAGTAAGGAAATATTGATCTAATCTAAAATCAAAGAATTAAGCCAGGTGATCTCACATCTGGTCTTTTCCATGTATGGTTTCATAATAATAAAAGGCAGTCAGGATGAGAGGGGTGTCAAATAGGTAACTATTGGATAAAATATTCAATTTCATTTCCTGCCTAGTCCTAAATTAAATGGTGAAACAAAAGAACTTTGTATTAGGGGATCCTTAAATTACCTCTCCATCCCATTTACTCTGTCACTGATATCCACGCTACCCACTTCTAGGCAGCTCCCAAGAAGAAAGCAATCTGATTTCACATCTTCCTGTGAAATATGGTAACAGGTTATCCATCACAGTAACATTTTTTTTGTTTTTTGGTTTGTTTTTTATTTTGTTTGGGTTTTTTGCTTGTTTGGGTTTTTTTTTTGGGGGGGGTTAGTTGTTTTGTTTCTTTTTTTGGTGGGGTAATGAGGGTTAAGTGACTTACCCAGGGTCACACAGCTAGTAAGTGTTAAGTGTCTGAGGCCGGATTTGAACTCAGGTAGTCCTGAGTCCAGGACCAGTGCTCTATCCATTGTGCCACCCAGCTGCCCCTAACAATTTTGTTTTAAAAGAATAAAGAACCAAAGGGAATAGGACTACACACAGTAAACCAGTTAGGTAGATTTTCGGGTAGTTCTGAGATCACATTAATGAGTAATTATCTTCTCTATCTATAGGTCAAATGAGCTGTAATCCTGTCAGTTAATTCATTACTGGTGGTGGGTTTCTATGGATTCAGTCTGATGCAATGCAACTATAATTTTAAATTACATAGGCTTTGTCATTATATTGTGTGCCTGAGTACATTTATATGATACTTACTAAATAAGTAGGATAGAATAGGTTTTGTTATTTAAAATATAGCTCCTTCCTAAAGTAGAAAAACAAAAACTTTTGTATTCTAGAAGCTCTCTCTATAAGTCATTCAGTCAATCAACAAACAGTTATTAAGCACCTAGAGTCTTTTGCTTTTCTTTGTATCCCCAGGTAGATACTTAATAAATGTCTATTGATTGGTGTCCAAGCAAGGACTTAAGGTACTCTGGGTCTAATGGAAGAGACAAAATTAAAACAACTATTAAAAAGATACATAAGATAAATCAAACATAACCAACAAGAGTCATGTCTGATACTCAGTGACCCCATTTGGGGTTTTCTTGGCAAAGATACTGAGTGATTTGTCATTTCATTCTCTAGCTCATTTTACAGATAAGGAAACTGAGGGAAACAAGGTTTAATGACTTGCTCAGAGTCACACAGATATCAAGTGTCCAAGGCTAGATTTGAACACAAGTCTTCCTGACTCAGGCCCAGTGTTCACCACCGACCTGAAGAGAGAGAAAAAGAGAAAGAGAGTAAAAGAGAAAGAGATGTATGTGTGTGTGTGTGTATACATATATATACACACATACATACACATGTATACATATATATACATATGTATATTTATACATATGCGTGTGTAGTTTTTTACTTAATTTCCTAATTCCATAAGAATACTGTGTTTCTTTTTCTATTTAAAATTGGGTATTTTTTTAAGGAAAAAGTTTAAGATAAAAGCAAATTTATTACCTGCATTGCTGGCATTCTAGGGAGTATAAAGTGGAAAGGGGATGGTAGTCTTAGAGTGAGACAATTAGAGTTAGATTTAGAAACATGTAAATAAAGAATCAGACTGCAGGAGAGGAAAATAGAGTTTAAATGATGACAGGCATGGGACAGAATCACAGGGAAGAGAAAGTAGAACTGGTAGTTGTTAATCATTGAAGGAATGAGTTCAGAAAGAGTATTAATATCTCCATGGGTTTGGCCTCAAGGTGGGTTCCTCTCAGGGCTTCAGACAGCTCAGGTGTTGGAATCTCAAACTCTAATCTTTATAAAATGTAGATCTAGGAATTTACAAAATGAAACCTCAAATCAGGAGTACATATGATTTGCTTTATCCATTAGTTATATGATTAGAAAACGAATACATTATATAGTGTCTAAGAAAAAAAACATCTTTATTTGGAAGTATGCAAAGTTTGATCTCTAACAGTAATGATTTCTAAGTTTGCAAAGGTTTTTTGATTTCAATAACCCTCCCAAAGATTCTTCTTCATCAGTCTGGCAAAAAATAGTTTGAGAAAATTGACCTTCATACTATATGTTCAAAGGAAACTGAGGGACTAAGCGATGTTTAGACTGGTCTCTATTAATCACATTTTTCTAATTGACCACAGTTTGTGTCTAATACCAGAAGGCTGAGCAAGGGAAAATCATGAGTGAATTCGTTTGTGCTGCATTTAAAATCCATATGATTTCCTTTTCTGCTTAAAGATTAATTAAATCACATATTCATTTTATCTTGCAACAAAGGCACAAAGGTTTGAGACAAACTAGCAAAGCATAGGAGCTTTTTTATATACTGTAACCTACATTTAGAGATGTTTTTCCAAATTAATATTGTTTCCTCCTTCTTCTTTGTGATATTGAAATAAGCCTTCCAATAACAGTAAGTTCTAGGTGTTTTCTTTTTCTTTTTTTTTTTTCAGTGAGGCAATTGGGGTTAAGTGACTTGCCCAGGGTCACACAGCTAGTAAGTGTTAAGTGTCTGAAGCCAGATTTGAACTCAGGTACTCCTGACTCCAGGGCTGGTGCTCTATCCACTTCACCATCTAGCTGCCCCAGTTCTAGGTGTTTTCAATCTGAGTACCATAAGCAAACATTCCTTAATGGCAAATAACTTCATTTAGTCTGCGAAATTATTCTTAAATGAATGTCTGACTACTGTATTATGTTCCATATTATATTCCTTGACTCAGAGCAAATATGATGTGCTTAAAGATAAGAAATAGGTCAGGACATTTTCATCTGCTACTTCCCTGATTTCTTTAAATCATTCAAATATTCTTGATTAGGAGTTATTTTCCTCAATGGCGATGCATCTGACAAGTATGGCCTCTGTCATTCATCACCTAGGCACAGTGCAACCTATAAGCAGCTTTTGTAATCACACAAATGGAACTTATTGAGTTGAATGTCTAATTAAGGATTTCAAGACTAGAAAATATGATCTAGTGCTTACCTTTGCGAGAACTAATATCTGCTAAGAAGAGGTATATCCCTCCAAATGATAAAAGGATTCTGAATAGGCTCATAGAATAGAGCTGAATGGAAATTTAGAGACCATTAAGAAACATCAAGTTAAATTCTCTTATTTTACCATTAAGAAAACTGAGACCCTAAGAGTGTGAGGAAAGAAGGAAGGAAGGAAGGAAGGAAGGAAGGAAGGAAGGAAGGAAGGAAGGAAGGAAGGAAGGAAGGAAGGAGGGAGGGAAAGAAGAAAGGAATGGTGAATGGAGGGAGGTGATATAGATCTTCTCTTGTTATGTATATCCAAGGAATGTAACTGTTTTTGATGAAGTTGTACCTCACCATTAATTACAAAAATAAATTTTTCTATAAAGTTTGATTGATATAAATTGAACATTTGAAAATTAATCACATTTGAAGAAATTAGGAAACTTTCTACTTAGAGCTATCTAGTTGTGAATCTTTCTGAAAAGTAAATGATCCCCCAAATTTATATTTTTAGATAAATACAAAGTTTAATATATCATATTTTCTCAAAGCAAGGTATACTTGTAGTTCAAACTAAACATAATTCAAATTTGTTGGGTTGGCGAAATCTAAAAAACATTAATCTATTTCAGAAATTATTTATATTTAGTTTTTTTATTATCTACCTTTGAGATTTTCTTTATTGCTAAAACTTCCTTCTTAATGGGGATAATCAAAAGTTGACATGTAAAGAAGTAAAATAAATTTGTCACAGGTACATACACTGATACATACATTTGCAAGGCTTCACAAACTAACATATCCTGGATTATCAGCAATGAAGCCTACCATAGTATCACTCTGCTAGGTGAAGCATACTGGAGATGGTTATTTGAAATTATTATGACCCTGGTCATACATGCACTTACACTCAAAAGATATGTTCATGACCTTGGGAACATCACTTAATTTCATTGGATTTCAGTTTCCTCATTTGCAAAATGATCAGGTTAAGGGACATATTATCTAAAAACCCTTCCACTCTAAACTTATACAATTCTAAGATTCAATAGCTTATCCTGTCTACTAGATTATAAGTCGTTTGAGGGCAGACACCATGCATTATTAATCGACACCTCTCCCAGAGGGCCTGGTACATAGTAGGTACTAATAAAAAAAAACAAGGAAACATCAATAGGAGCTGTATGTGTGAAAGGGGAAATGAGGCAGGGCAGCTACAAGCAGGTAGTTAATAAAATGTGTGTGGTGATATTAGGAGGGACTGAATAACCACTCTGGTAAATTTAGAAACCAGAAATGAGTTACAGAATAATATACCATGAGAAATAGATGTGGAAAAGTCTCTGGTATCTCTGAGCCTGCTAGGGAATTTTGTTATGCAAATACTGGGAAAATGTTCCAGCCTCGTTCAGTATTAGGCATGAAGTATCAAATTATTTCCTAACCAGTTATTCCTCAGCAAAAGTAAATCCAGTTTATAATGGGGACATAGCCTTCAGCCATTGTTCAAAAGATTAGCTCTAAAAAATACTTTCATTTCCCCCCCCCAATCCAAATGGTTTCTACAAGTCAGGCTCTCCCTCAGTTTCCTTGTTTTGATTTGCTGTAGGCAAAATTCTGTCTGACAAGAGAAAATTTTCAGGTACTAAAAAATCAAAATATCATTTTTCACCCTGGCTCATCCTGCAGATTCTCACCCCCTGTAAATCATTTAAATGACTCAAAGCAATGGTATTAAAAACTAACGCTAACATGGCACTTATAAGACAGATTCTCGGGAGTTTCACTAACATTAAAAAAAATAATAAGCTGCAAAGAAGCTTCCATTACATATTCTCATCCTGCATGAACTGCCTTAACAAGGCAGACTGACAGTAATTTCAGCCCATACATAGAGACAATACCCACAAAATGTTCGTCAGCAAAATACAATACCCATGGCATTGAATCCACTGTGACTTCAACTATTTCAGGCTTCCTTACTTTGAATGTAGCCTTCTATTCTATAATATCAACCACTTTAAGTAACATAAGTCTAACTCCTCCCCCCCAGCCCCCACCCCACTGCTGCCCCAGGCATAAAGGAATTCTGCCTGTAAGAATTGAAAATATTTAGATCCCAGTGCATTCTGAAATCTTTACAAAGCTCATGCAATTCCTTTGCTTCAGTTGTAAAGAGAATATAAAAATGTCCTCCATGTGACAATATGACTAAACCTAGTAAATGACACATGCAATATTTGACAGATTTACATATGCTAACCCAATATGTGGATTGTAGGCACTGAATGAAACTCACCAACTTTTGCTACACCAGAGTAGAGCACTTCACTCCATTTGTGTGTTTTTTATAAAGTGTTTTGAGAATCTATTAGTGAGGCAATGCCTCTATGAGACAATGGATTATGTAGAGAACAAGGGGAAGGGATCAAGCACTCACAGAACTCCTACTATGTGTCAGGTACTATACCAAGCACTTTAGAAATATCATCTAACCTGATCATCACAAAAACCATGTGAACCAGGTGCTATTATTATCTCCATTTAATAGATGAAAAACTGAGCAAATTGGAACAACCTGCCCAGAATCACAAAGCTAGTGATTTTCTAAGGCCAGATTTGAATTTCTGACTCCAGGCCGCATGGTCTAGCATTGTGCTAGGTTATATGAAGGATATAAATGAAGTATTGACATAGTTCCTGAGCTCATGCAATTTATAATTTATCTGGGCAGTGCGAACTAACAAATTTGAAATAGCAGCAAGCAATAAAAGACTACATGCAATTAAACACTAAATTATGTGTTCAAAGGACCTCAAATTGGTGTATTTGAAAAAAAAAAAGCACTACAGCTATCCTTTCCACATCACATGGGGACTAGGGCCATAGTGCCTTCACAATCTGGAAAATCCATGTAAGATTTTTTGGCCCTCTCTTTATATGAGAGAAGTCTGAATTATTATGGTATTAAAAGATAAACATATTGCTATTATTCAATACTGTACATATATTTTATGCACTCTTGACTTTCTAAACTGTTTTTTGTTGCCTGCAGCTTTTGCAAAACTCCCAAAATATAAGCACTTAATTTTTTATGACAACCTGCAATATATTGAAACCACAATGAGGAAAATCATGATGTGGAAGGGATAACTGTATATTTAGAATCCAAAGGCCTAGGTTCAAATCTTAGTCATCTAGTAGTAACTGTGCAATTTGGAAGAAGATACTTAATCTCTCTAAACCTGTTTCCTCATTTGTAAAATGAGGGGTTTGGACCAGATGATCTGTCACTTCTAAATTTATAATCCAGTGAGTTCAATGGGGGCTAAAATAGCCATGGAAGTTCCTAGAGAAGACAGGAGTTGAACGGAGCCTTGAAGGATGAGAGAGTTTAAGTCATGGGGAGGACAAAATGAGAGAAGTATAAGAAAGGGAAACGTAAAAGAAAAGTCAGAGTCAGGAATGCCAGAACATCTTTTTAAGAACCATGAGGAAAGTAGCCCAACTGGAGTGCAAAGTGCTTATTGCAGAACTAAGAGAAATATAATTGGAAGGGTAAAGTGGAACCCGAACTCTGGAGGGCCTTGAAAGCCCAGCATGAGAGTTTAGGCTTGATATATAGTGAGAAAGAGAGAGTCATTGAAAATGGTTGGGCAGGAGAATGATATGATTGAAGTTAGCTGTTGGAACTCAACACCCAGAGGAAGTCTTATGGTTAAAAGTCAGAGACTATGAAAATTCCCTTCTTATGCCTGTGCGTTCTGAATATGAGCTCTATCAATCAAGTGGATCAGCTAAAAATGGCCTCTTATGATGAGTGAATGAACAAACTGGTTCAAGCAGTACTTTTCTTTGTAAGGAGCATAGGCAATTTCAGTCCTGTGGCTAACCTTCCACCTCCTTCCCATTCCCAAATAGAGATATTTGGTGCTTGTGAAGTAAGTTGAGCTGATACTGACATTGGACTATACTATAGAAAAGAGAATGGGCAGGTTTTGCCATAGAACTTAAGCAAAATACTCACTACCCCATCTGCAGAATGATCCACAATTTGTTTTTTTTAATAAGGTTATCTTATGCAGAAACGATTCAGAGCATGTCATTGTCATCTTTGCAAGGACTCAATCAGGATTTGAGCCCAGGTTCATTACTGTTACTATACTGTTACCCAATCCCTAGAAAATCTTGCTCTTTTTTTGATCCTACATGGGGGCTTCACAGCAAACAAAAATACTTTGCCAAATTACAGATTAGAACTAGAACTAGGGTGGAGTAAACAGAGCTTTCCCCAAGACACTGAAGTTTCAAGTTACAAAAACTTAATATACACAGTTCTTCCTTAATGTAGAAGTAACTAATTCTAAATTAATTCTCCCTATTTGTCTTGGTTTCATTAAACAGTATAGTATAGTGAACCGATAGCTGTCCTCAAAGCCAGGATGACTTGGGTTCAAGTCTCTGAAGCACATTACCTATGTGACCCTTGACAAGACAATGTTTCAGGGCTCTAAACAACTATCTAAGACTATAAGTTGTAGGGAAAGTACTGATATACAGTAGTTGGGGGAGTTTCCTCATGCAGGAGTTCAGTAAATCACAGGTACTGTACCCCATCCTATAATTTGAAAAAACATGAATTACACAATTTATTTGAGGGTATGTCTGTGCCTCTTCTAGTAATGTTTTGTGTTTCTGTGATGGAGCAGTGATCCTTCTCCTTCCAAAGCCAACCCCTTTCCATGTATAGCCCATTATCTTTTCCCAAAATCCACCTCTCTTCTGAATTTCCCTATTGTTGGTGAGGACATGATCATCACAACCTTGGAGTCACTCCTAATTCCTCACACTTTCTCACCCCACTCCATGTCTAATCAGTTGCCAAATCTTGAGTCTAATTCCATAATACCTCTCATATCCATTCCCTTCTCTTGACTCATGATTCCATCTTCTTAATTCAGGCCCTTATCACTTCTTGCCTGGACTAATGAAAAACTTCTGGGTGGTATCTTTGCCTAAAATGTATTCCCTCTAGAATAAGCCAGGAAGAAACAAAACTACCACTCTTTGCAGATGATATCATGGTATACTTAGAAAATCCTAAAGAATCAACTAAAAAACTACTTGAAACAAGTAACAACTTTAGCAAAGTTGTAGGGTGTAAAATAAACCCACATAAATCATTAGCATTTACAACAAAATCCAGTATCAACAGAAAGAGAAATTCCATTGAAAAGAACTGTAGACAATATAAAATACTTGAGAGTCTACCTGATGAGGCAAACTCAGGAACTATATGAACACAATTACAAAACCCTTCACACAAATAAAATCAGATCTAAACAAATGGAAAAATATAAATTGCTCATGGATAGGCCATGTTAATAAAAAATGATGATTCTACCTAAATTAATTTACTTATCCAATGTCATACCAATCAAACTACAACAAATTATTTCATAGAGCTAGAAAAAATAATAACAAAATTCATATGGAAGAACAAAAGGTCAAGAATATCAAGGGAATTAATGAAAAAATGCAAAGGAAGGTGTACTAGCTATACTAGATCTAAAACTATATTAAAAAGCAACAATCATCAAAACTATTTGATACTGGCTAAAAAATAGAGTGGTGGATCAGTAGAATAGGTTAGGCACACAAAACACAGCAGTAAATAAACATAGCAATCTTCTATTTGATAAACCCAAAGACTCCAGATTATGGAATAAGAACTCACTATTTGACAAAAACTGCTGGGAGAACTGGAAAATAGTATGACAGAAACTAGGCATAGACCAATCAATATCTTACACCATACACCAAAGTAAAGTCAAAATGGGTACAAGATCTAGACATAAAGCATGATGCCATAGGCAAATTGGAAAAGGAAGAAATAGTTTACTTGTCAGATCTATGGAGAGGGGAAGAATTTATGACCAAAGATGAAATAGAAAACATTACAAAATGCAGCACAGATTATTTTGACTATATTAAATTACAAATTTTTTGCATAAACAAAACCAATGCATACAAGATTAGAAATAAAGCAGAAAGATGGGAAACAATTTGTATAGACAGTGTTTCTGATAAAGGCCTCATATCTAAAATATATAGAGAAGTGAATCAAATATGTAAGAATACAAGTCACTCCCCAATTGAGAAATGGTAAAAACATTTGAACAGGCAGTTTTCAGATAAAAAAATTAAAACTATCTACAGCTATATGAAAAATTTTTCTCAATCACTACTGATTAGAGAAATGCAAATTAAAACTACTCTGAGGTACCACCTCTTGAGCCTATCCAATTAGCTAATATGACAAAAAATGGAAAGGATTCATGTTCGAGAATATGTGGGGAAAATTGGAACGCTAATGCACAGTTGGTGCAGCTCTGAATTGATCCAGCCGTTCTGGAGAGCAATTTGGAACCATGCCCAAAAGGCTATAAAACTGTGCATACTCTTTGACCCAGCAATAACCACTACTAGGTCTATGTCCCAAAGAGATCATAAAAGGGGAAATCTTTATAGCTGCTCTTTTTGTGGTAGCAACGAATTAGAAATTGAGGGAATATCCATCAATTGGGGAATGGCTGAACAAGTTGTGATATATGAATGCAATGGAATACTATTATACTATAAGAAATGATAAGCAGATGGATTTCAGAGAAACCTGGAAAAACTTACATGAATTGATGCCGAGTGAAATGAGAAGAATCAGGAGAACATTGTACGTAGAGTCAACAACATTGTATGATGATCAACTGTAATAGACTTAACTCTTCTCAGCAATAAAATGATATAAGACAATGTCAAAAGACTGATGATTGAAAATGCTCTCCACATTCAGAAAAAAGAACTATGGAGTCTGAATGTAGATTGAAGAATATTATTTTCACTTTTATTGTTGCTTTTGTTGTTGTTTATTCTTCCTTGCATTTTTTTCCTTTTAGTTTGATTCATCTCTTATAACATGACTAATGTGGAATAACCTATAACAAATTGCTTGCTATCCTCAGGAGGGGGCAGGGAAGGGAGGGTGGAAGAAAAATTTGGAACTCAAAAAAAATCTTTACATATAATTGGTAAAAACAATTACAATTTTTAAAATGAAATAAAACAAAATGCATTTCCTCTTGAAACCAACCTCCCCACAACTGTCAAAGTGACGTCCTTAAAGCACAAGTCTGACCAGGCCAATCCTGTAATTCTATAAATTCTAGTGGATCCCTCTTACCTATCTGTTCCTATTTTCTCTAAGATCAAATATAAACTCCTTTCTTCAACTATCTGTTTCCAACCATATCAAACATCGCTTCCCTTCACACACTCTATAAACTCACTAAAAGAGCCTTCTTGCTGTTCCTTATGATTAATACTCTCATCTCCTATCTCCTTGCATGGAATGTACTCTCTTCAAATATATGCCTCCCTAAAATTAAAAGCCCTGCTTTCCTTCTAAATTCAGCCTAAGTACTAGTTTCTATTTGAAGTGATTCCTATAGGTAGCTAAATAGTGCAGTGGATAGAGTGCTGGGACTGCAGTCAGAGAGACAAGTTAAATGTCTTTATCACCACAAACAATAACCACTTCTTAAAACTTTAGCATATCTTTTGTTTAAACTTACATATAAATATAAAACACACATGCATACACACACATGCACATGCGCGTGCGCGCGCGCACACACACACACACACACAAAGTTTCTTCCTTGAATGAAAGAATGTAAGTTCATGTCTGATCTATGGATAAGGGAAATTTTTATGACCAAACAAGGAATAAAGAGTAATATGCGAAGTAAAATACATTGTTTTGATTATGTGAAATTAAAAAGGGTTTGCATAAATCAAATTAATTTAACCAAAATTGTAAAGAAAGCAGGAAATTAAGGAAAAATTTATAGTACTTTTCTCTGTTATAGTTCTCATTTCTCAAATATATCAGGGCCTGATCCAAATTTTTTTAAAGTAAGTGACATTTGTCAATTGGTCAAGGGATATGAAAAGTCAGTTTTCAGAAGAAAAAATCAAAGCTATTAAAAATCATATGGGGGGCAGCTAGATGGCACAGTGGATAAGGCACCAGCCCTGGATTCAGGAGTACCTGAGTTCAAATCCGGCCTCCGACACTTAACACTTACTAGCTGTGTAACGCTGGGCAAGTCACTGAACCCCAACTGCCTCACCAAAAAAAAATCATATGGGGGCAGCTAGGTGGCACAGTGGATAGAGCACCGGCCCTGGAGTCAGGAGTACCTGAGTTCAAATCTGGCCTCAAACATTTGACACTTAGTTGCTGTGTGACCCTGGGCAAATCACTTAACCCCAATTGCCTCACTAAAAAAAAAATATGAAAAATGTTCTAAATTACTAATAATATCTTGATGGTATACAGCACATAGTGCTCTTAATTGAGATGCTCACAGTAGCAGTAGATGCAACATACATCAAGACACTTTTCTTACATGGAATTTTTTCTTATATAAAATACTAATAATTGGAGAAATGCAAATTAGAACCACTTTGAAGTACCATCTCACATCTATCAGAATGGCTAACGTGATAGAAAAAGAACATAACAAATGCTAGAGACTAATGCACTTTTGTTGGAATTATGTACTGGTCCAGCCATTCTGGAGAACAATTTGGAAATATGCCCCCACAGAGCTATAAAACTTTGACTCAGAAATACCCCTACTAAATCTGTATCACAAAGAAATCAAACAAAAAGGGAAAGGACCTACAAGAACAAAAATTTATAGCAGCCCTTTTGTGGTAGTAGAGAATTAGAAATTGAATGCATGTCCATCAATTGAAGAATGACTGAACAAGTTGTAGTTTTTGATTGTGATGAAATACTACTGTGCTGTAAGAAATGGTGATGAGAATGTTTTCAAAATACCTGAGACTTATATTAGCTAATGCAAAGTGAAGTGTGTAGAACCAAGATAACATTTGTACATGGTAGCAGCAATATTGTAAAGATAATCAATGGCAAAAGACTTAACTACTCTAATCAATACAAGGATCCATGACAATTCCAAATTCATGATGGAAAATGGTACCCACTGCCAGAGAGAGAACTGATGAACCCTGAGTAAAAATTGAAGCAGGATTTTAGCTGTATTTTTCTTGTAAATGTATTTTGTATGACTTCATATTTGCAATGGCTGTTACATTGATTGTCTTCTCAATGTGTTGGGCAGGCATTGGGGAAATAAAAATCTAGAACTCAACTATTTTTAAATTAATTTTAAGGAAAGATGTAGATACTTAATAAGTACTCATTGCTTCATTTATTGTCCCAGGAGCCACAAGTGTTACTTATCACACTAACTCCAAGCCCTATTCCTCTGCCACTATTAATGGTAAAGGGGCAGAGATTATGACACAGATACATATATGCAACAGTACACATTTTGTATAGAATGCTAATAAGGATAAAGAAGTATTAAGTATTATGCAAAGTTGGGAAAATGTTTCTGATTTAGAAAATCAGGGACTTCAGGAACTTTATCTAGATGCATAGGCTTTCAAATCATGGAAATGAGAGGGAAAGGTCTTTTAGGCACAGAAAATGGCCCAAACAAAGGTGAAAACAGGAAAGTGCTGGACCTATGAGGGACGGAAAATAGTGCAGTTTGACTGTCATATTGAGCACAAGGAAGGAGAAAGCATAAGGTCATCTTAAAAATGTAGGAAGTATCAAGATGAAAAAGATTTTAAAAGGAGAGAAGTGTGAGCTTTGACAGGAAACAGAGAGTGATTGAATCATTGATGGATTATTCGAATAGGGGTACATTTTAGATGTGTGCTGAGATTAATCTGGCAGTGGTATGAAGGGTGGTTTGGAGTGAGGAGAGAGTAGAAGTGAGAAACTAAGGTTATTTCAATAGTCTAGACAGGTGGCAATGCAAACTCATGCTAGAATAATGGCAAGATGAATGAAAAGGGGGGACACAAGTTTGAGTTATTTCAGTGATGGAACCATCAGTTCTTGGTTAACTACCTTGAAGTGACAGGTTGTGAGAATAAAGAATCAAAGTAGACCTGAGATCTTCAGCACACACTTCTAAGAGCCAGGAAGAATAATAAGGTTCAGTAAATGAGACAAAGGACAGAAGTAAGAGAACCTGGAGATTGTACTGTTACAAAAAGCAAAGGAAAAGGTATCAGTGAGGAAGGGGAAAAGCAGTAAAAAATGCAGCCATTTTGCTTATGTTGCTCTCTGCCTAACAAAGTTTACAAGCATTTTAATCTTTGGTTTTCAAAGCAGCAGCTCACAAACTCAATTATGCATCAGTGGAACTAATAGTTTGTAATACCACGGGAAAATACTGGAACATATTGTCTTCTGGACACAATATCTTATCTCAAAGGAGTCACTTCAGCAGTGGAAATATCAGATGCTATGGCTCAACAAAGAAAGAGATTTTGGAAGTAGGAGAAGGCTTTCAATAACTCTTAGAACGTCCTGACTTGGGAAATCATCTCTTCTTCCTAGTTATAGGTTTGTCCCTGATTTTTCCTTCAAATCTATCCCAATTAACCACATTTTCTAAAGAAACATAATGAAAAGGAAATCCAGAAGCAAAAAGTTTCTGCTGTGTGAAATCAAAAGTAAGCTGAAGGGGGCAGCTAGGTGGCGCAGTGGATAGAGCACCGGCCCTGGAGTCAGGAGTACCTGAGTTCAAATCCGGCCTCAGACACTTAACACTTACTAGCTGTGTGACCCTGGGCAAGTCACTTAACCCCAATTGCCTCACTAAAATATAAATAAATAAATAAATAAAAGTAAGCTGAAAACAAAAGTTATATCCTCAGAATAGGTTCCTTCCTAAGTGGTACCAAGAGGGGAAATAAGAGAAGACAAACTGACAACTGAAAAGTTGTGATAAGATTGAGGAAAGGGAGAAAAATTCCATATTACTAGAAATTCAAAACTACAATTTAAATTTTATCTGAGGAGAAATAAAAGTAGTAGGAGATAGAATTTTAAAGAATTTTCACTTATTAGCCAAATCTAACTTTGAGGAGTTATAAAGGAAATATTTGGAGGTGCTTTCTTAGACAGTTTTCTCTCTTTGATATATGGCTCTTCTGGAAAAAAATTTTGTCATTGATTGCAATAACTCAAGATACTCCTCTCACAGAGAATACAATGTGCCTTAAAAGAAAAGACTTGTTAAGTCAAAAATACAACTTACATAAAAAGGAAATAAATTAAGTAGAAAGTTCATAGTTTGAGTGGGTATTCTAATCACCTCTCTGAGTAGATAAGAATAATTGTTTAAAAAAACATGAAGGGCATTGGATATTACATGCTTATCTTATTGTTATCTAAATATATAAATCTAGAGAATTTAGAGGTTGGATAATATTTGAGCAAATTATTTCAGTAAATATTTAATTTCTTACAAAATTAAAACAATATGTTAATGAATTCTTAATGACATCAACATGAGTGTCATAGGTATGCCTGTCATTTGTTGTTATTTAATCTTAGTATAATAAGAATAGACTGGTCCAGGAGGGAACAGTCCTTGGATGATTCATAGATATTCATTTCTTGAGTTAATCTACCATATGGAACTCTAGGGAGCTGATTTCTAGCATGCATAATTACCATTGATGAGGGGTGTGTATTCTGCAATGATGAAAAGACATCTAACTGGCTATAGAGCAAGAAGAACTGATAACTCAGGTGTTGCTAAGCCACAAGTAAGAGAATATATATAAGGGGTAACTTGCTCTCATTCCTTTGCAGTTTTGAATGAGCCAGAACTACTTTGAGGTGGTCCTAAGAGTTGGATGGGACAGAGTCAGATAGTTTGTCCCCTGCTTGACCAAGGTATCTGTGAACACACAGCTGTCATCATCTCTTTGTAGTTATTCTTTCTTCATTTTAAGTGAATGGATGTTTGAGGATGCTTATCACTTCATCCCTGGACTATTATAATAACCTTTTGCCTGGTCTACCTACCCCATATCCCCACACTATAGTTATTTTTCCACTCAGCTGTCAAATAAATCTTCCTAAAGTACAGATCTGACCATCTTATATACCCCCAAAATTCAATAAACTCTGGTAGCCAGTGGCCATCTATTACCTTCAGGATCAAATATAAAATTCTCTGTTTGGCATTTAAAGTCATTTCCCCTCCTATTTTTCCAGTCTTTTTACACTTTACTCCCTTCCAACGGCACCGTCCCCCCAACCATGTACTCTATAGTCCAGTAACACTGGCTTCCTTGCTGTGCTTCACACAAGACACTCCAACTCCAGACTAGGCATTTTCACTAGTTATTTCCCATGCCTATAATATTCTTCTTCCTTATATACAACTCCAGGATGTCCTTGCTTCCTTCAAATCTCAGCTGAAATCTTATCTTCTACAAGAAGTCTTTCCTGGTCCTCCTTAATACTATTGATGAACTTGAATTTATCTTGCACATATCTTATTTGTACATAATTATTGTCATTAGAGTGTATTCCTTGACAGCAAGGATTGTTGGTTTTTTTCTTGGGGGGGGGGTTTGTTATTTGCTTTTCTTTATATTACCAGTGCTTAGCACGGTACCTGCATCCACTGATTGTTGTACTATAAGAAATGATAAATTGGACAGTTTAAAAAAAAACCTAGGGACACTTGTATGGACTGACAAAATGATCAGAACCAGGAGAACATTTTATACAAGAACAACAATATTGTATTGAGTGCCCACCAGGTATCAGGCACTGTGATAGGCATATTTGGGGGGGGGCAATGAGGGTTAAGTGACTTGCCCAGGGTCACACAGCTAGTAAATGTCAAGTGTCTGAGGCCGAATTTGTACTCAGGTCCTTCTTAATCCAGGGCTGGTGCTTTATCTACTGCACCACATAGCTGCCCCTATAACAACAATATTGTAAGCACAAACAACATTGAGAGATTAGAAACTCTGATGAGCACAATAACCAACCAGGATACCAAAGAAATCATGATGACATATATTACCCAAAGGGAAATTGTTTTACTTGACTATACAAGTTTATAATAGCAAATTTGTTTTTCTTTCCTTCTCAATGGGGGCAGGGAAGAGGAAGGAAGGTGTGTGGCAGGATATTTCTTTATTGATTTAACAAAATAAAATTTAATTAAAAGAAAAAAGATAAAAGTAGAAACAAGTGAGTAAAATTTCTTCTATTCAATTTTGTTTCCAGATCTTACTTGGACAAAATATATATTAATAAAATAATTATATGCAGTAATTTTGACAATATCAAAACTTTACATATGTTTTAAGCTTTATTCTTTTCCAATTATTATATTGTAATTCTGAACAGGAACTCTACCTCTATTTAGACTATTTGTTTCTGCCTTGAGTCAGTCATGGGTCAATCTATCACTACGGACAGTTCCTACAAGGATGCTAACCAGTTCCGGTCTTTCCATCCATTCCTGCAACGTATCAAAAAAGACCAGGCTGACCCCTTGTGGTTCTAACCTTCTGCACAGAATTCAAAAGGAGCCACACAACTTACACAAAGCTTTAATCAGGGGCCAGATCCTAATACCAATACAACCTGTGGTCATAAAAGAAAATCCTAGATATTATTTCACATGAGCATTTTTAAACAGCACCAGAATAATTATTTCATTCACTCTGCTGCAACAGAATAATGGCACCCAAAGTCAAAACAATCACCACCTCTGTTTGATTCTCAGTTCTTACATACATAAATATTCAATGTAATTTTTTCCCCTACAAGTGTAATTCCAAGTAGCTATTCTGCAGGTTGGTGGTGAATGTCTATTGCACCAGTATGAGTTTCCCCAGGTAAATTCTATATACTAACACAAGGATTTGGCTACCCAAGGCTTATGACTCTGTATATTACTGGCCCTTTGATAAAACAGGAAATTGTGATGGTTGATGTATGCTTTCTCTTTCCTAAGTTGCAATTGACACTGTATGTGAATTTTATATACATGCATATAGATTATGTGTACATGCACATGTATGTGTATATTCATATGTGTATGTCATACATACACAATTATATATTTATTATACACATATTTTATGTATATACAAGCATACATACATACACAGTCACATATATGTACATATATACATATATCTATCCAGAAAAAAAAATTGCTACTTAATCTTTTTTTGTCATAGTACATAGACTTCTGGGTCCAGAGTCAGAGAGACCTGGGTTCGAATACTACTTGTGTGACTCTGGACAAGTCACTTGATCCTGTTTGTCTCAGTGTTCTTATCTGTAAAATGAGCTGGAGAAGTAAATGACAAAGCACTCCAGTATCTTTTCTAAGAATACCCCAAAAGGAGTGATAAAGAGTCAGATCTCACTAATAACCACTGAACAACAACTTTTTTTATTTATCCTATTTACCTATTTGTATTATGTCCCTAAGATGGCAGCATCTGGTGAACATATCTATTTTCTATAGAAAGAAAACAGGTTTTGATGACAATAACAATGAATAATAATAAAGAACTTTATAAATACTGCCTCATTTTATCCCCCAACAACCCTAAAAGTGGGAAGGGAATGATATTTTTATCCCCATTTTATATATGGGGAAACTGAGGCAGACCAAGGATAAGTGACTCTACCAGGATTACATTGGTAATAAGTATCCAAAGCTGGATTTTAATTCAGGTTTTTTGATTCCTGACAGCTCTATCCCTTACATTATAGCAAGACAAGGAAAGCTAGGACCTTTAGAAGTTTCAAGGGATAAAAAGGCACTGAGAAGAATTCAGGTTACTCAAAAGACCATTGAAGAAATTCTCTGTTGCCCACTAAGGTAACTGAAACTTTAATGAAATTCCAAATCTTAGTCAATGTCATTTATTGAAATAATGACTGGGCCAAAGCATGGAGCCAAGCACTCCTCAGAGAAAGTACATAGAAAACGTTAATTCTATCATCATTGTAATCATCATCATTATTATAGTTGAAAACACTTCGACATCATCTTCATTATGTAGCTTGAGCAAAAAATACCATGCACAAGCAGTTTCTGAAATCTGAAAACATAATCATATGCACTGAAGATGCCAATCACCCTATGCTGCAGACTCACAGAGACCTATTTCTAACAAGGACACTCACAGCTCATTTTTTAAAAATTACAAGCCAAGGTATATCAAATGTGAACAGCTGACCCAGTTTCCAAAATAAACATCAGGCTTCAGGCTCTCGCCAGCTGACTAAAACTAAATCCAGGAAAAGAAAGAAGCACATTCCCACTCCATTTCTTACTACACCGTATCCACACCCGGAATAGTAAAAGTAGCACATCAAGAAATAGCTTTAAGATGGAAGGTGGTTATGTAACTGAGTTTTTCTGATTTGTAGATCAAGTGTTTTACATGATAAATGAATTGTTTTCAAGATATCCCATTACTATAGTCAAAACTTTAAAAAAGGTTAACAAGTTTTTTGTTTTTTTTTTAAGTGCATAGATGATGCCTGGCGATTCTAACTTCTGTGTACAGATAGCAGAAAGCACTCTCATCTCATCTCATCTTCAAGGCATTTTATCCATAAAATAAATTCTTAATCCTGATCCCAGAATATTCCTTTCTCTGTGTAGCAAAGAGGACATATAGCATTCCAAGCAGGACTCCTATATTTTAAAATGAACACCTTTCACCCTTGCCTATCCTTAATGACATCATTTTCATTCCTGGAGAGTTCTCTTCACTGATCATGCATTTCTTCCTCCCCTAAATATGGACCAGATTATCTTCTCAAACCTTCAGTGGAAAACACATATGCACAAACACACTTATTTCATTTCCCATTTTCTAAAATGTAAAAAGGAATAGAAGATGCTAAACCTAAGCACACTTTACTCTTCTTGAAAAAAAATAGAAATGTGGAATGGTAAAGAAAGTACAGTCTACCTAGAAAGCCAAAAATTAGCATTTTTTCTTTTGCTGCATAGTCCAAATCTCCTACTCACAATAATATAACTTCAACCCAACACAAAATAATAGAAAATTGTAGCTGGAAGGTGTTTTTGAGATCATACAGTTCAGGAGTTCTCAACCTGTGGTATACAGATTCCCCAGAGATACATGGATAGCTTTCAGTGGACCTATGAACTTAGATGGGAATACACACATATGTATATATGGATATATACATATATATGTATGTGTGTGGGGGTATGTTTATATATATATGTGTGTGTGTATATATATACATATATATATATACATATACTCACGAACAATTACCTGAAATTTAGCATTTCCCTTCATTTTTGGGGGGAAGTGGGTTTTTTGGGGTTTTATTTTTTAATTTTCCCTTCACTTTTAAACAATTCTGAGAAAGAAAGCCATATGGATTCTGAGATTGTCAAATACGTTCAGCACACAAAAAACAAGGTTAAACACCTCTGATCTACTATGGATAAGGGAAGAATTTAGGACCAAGGGAAATGTAGAGAGAATTACAAAATATAAAATAAATAATTTAATTTATACAAAATTTAAAAGTTTTTGCACAAACAAAACCGATGAAACAAAATAAAAGGAAAGCAGAAAACTGGGGGGAAATTTTTACAAGTATCTCTGATAAAAAATTCATTTCTTAATATAGAGAATGGAGTCAAATTTATAAAAATGCATGTAATTCCACAATTGATAAATGGTCAAAGGATTATGAACACATAGTTTTCAGACAAAGAAATCAAAACTACTTATATTCATATGAAAAAATGCTCTAAATCACTACTAATTATGTGACCCTGGGCAAGTCACTTAACCATCATTGCCCTGCACAAAAAAAGTCACTGCTTATTAGAGAAATGCAAGTTAAAACAACTCTGATGTACCACTTCACACCTCTCAGATTGGCTAACACGACAAAAAAGGAAAATGATGGATATTAGAGGAGATGTAGGAAAAGTGAGACACTAATGTACTGTTGGTGGTATTGTGAACTGATCCAACCATTCTGGAGAGTAATTTGGAACTATGCCCAAAGGGCTATAAAACTGTGGATACTCTTTTATTCAGTAATACCACTGCTAGGTCTGTATCCCAAAGATATCAAAAAAGAGGGGGAAAAGAACTTGTTTTTACAAAAATATTTATAGAAGCTCTTTTGTGGTGGCTAAGAATTGGAAATCATAGAGGTGCCCATCAACTGGGGAATGGCTAAACAAGCTGTGATGTATGAGTGTAATCGAATATCATTGTGTTATAAGAAATGGCAAGCAGGAGATTTCAGGAACACTTGGAAAGACTTACATGAACTAATTCAAAACGAATTGAATAGAACCAGGAGAACATAGTACATGGTAACAGAAATATTATATGATGAAGAACTGTGAATGACTTAACAATTCTCAGCAATACAATGATCCAAGACAATCCCAAAGGACAATTGATGATGCATACTATTTGCCATATATATCATACAAAGAAAGAACTGATATTGTTTGAATACAGACTTAATCATGCTATTTTCACTTTCGTTCTCTTTCTTTTATTCGATTCTTCTTGTACATAATGATTAATGAAGAAATGTTTTACAAGATTGAACATGTATAATCTATATCTGATTCCTTACTAAATTTGGAAGTCAAAGCTTTAAATAAACAAATGTTAAAAATGGTTAAACGTAATTGGGGAGAAACTAATATATATATATATATATATATATATACATATATATATATACATATATATATACATATATAAATGTTTAAAAAACCCTCATCTAGTCAATCTTCTCATGTGCTCCCATTGTATAGGTGAGAGTATTGAGGCCAAGAGAGTTTACCTGCCTTGCCCAATGTCACAGGTGTCCTTTTCTATGTTCTTTTCTATATTCTAAAATGACCATAACATTGAAAATTCCTGCTCACCTTCCACTTCTTTCTATTTCCTATGAGGGAATGGTCAAGATAATATGATGGAGTGACAATGGTTCTCAAACACATTTAAAAGTACTAAGTGAATTGATGAAATGGTAAGAAATTCCTTGTCTTCTTTATAGTGTGCACAGGAGCCAATGTGTAACTAACAAGTACAGTACTCTCTGTTCAGTTTAAGTAGCCACATGGAAATTCAGATTTCACTACACAAACATCCCACTGGTAGATGTCCCCACCATATGCTTAACAAACCATATTCAATACTAAAAACCATACTCAATACTGAAGGAAGTTATAGGATGATTTAGCTATCAAGTACATCACATGATCAACAAGATGATATGGTAGTATTTTTCCATGTATTTCTCTCCAACCTAACAACTTCAAAAGAAAGAAAATATATACCAATCTGGAGTAATCAAAGCTAGATCTAGAAAATAAGACAGAAATACCTCATGAAGTAAAAACCTCATTAAAGACCATTGAAGAACTGAAATTCTTAGTTCCTTCTCAGCATCTGTTTCCAGCCAAAGCCACTTACCAGACATAGCCAATGCAAACAACACCACAAACTTGTGTTTGAGGGTTCAACTATGATGACTGCTCTTGAGTTTCCTTAGGTACATGACACAGTGGACAGAGGGTCAGGTCTGGTTTCAGGAAGACCTGAGTTCAAATCTGGCCTCAGACACTTACTAGTTAGCTATGTGATCCTGGGCAAGTCACTTAACCCTGTTTGCCTCAGTTTATTCATCTGTATAATGAGCTACAGAAGGAAATGGCAAACCACTCCAGTGGGGGACACAAGTTTGAGTTATTATTAGTGAATGATGTTCCTGTCTTTGATGTCTGACCAAGCCCTAAGTGCTCCATGGCACCTGCTTCATCTTTCTTTATAGCTATTGTAAGAAATTGTTCTCATCTATCCATTCCACAGAAATGTAGACATACTCAGGACTGATAGCCCCCAACTCACTGATGGGTTTGTGGCCCAGTGATTATCCCCTCAACCTAGTATAGCCTGTCTGCTGAGACAGTTAACCCAGGCATGGATGCTGTGCATGCTATAGCTTCTTGGAGTCACAGGTGAGAGTTGGGTGATAGGTGAACACCAAAGGTAGATAATCAGTCTTGCAAAGGGCTCAGCAAGCCCTCACACCAGTGGTGCTATTTCTACTTGAATTCCCCATTAACCCCTGTAGTAACAGTACAAATTCCTTAAACCAACATGAAGTGGAAGACACTGATTCCACTCAGCTATGTGAAGAAAAGGGAGTGCAATGGGAGTGGGGGTATAGAGTTGGCTAGAGGAAAAGTCCTAAGCAGTGAACTGTTTTTCCATGTATTTACACATGTATTTTAAGTTTAGTCTACATTATTACCATTTTCTCTGTCACTTTCTTAAATCTAGACAACCAACAAAACAAAATAAATCCTGATTTGTAGCTTTTGCTAATTTTCAAAGTATAGATGCTTCCACAGAAAATTTGAAAGCAGCCCCAACAGTTTGAGCTGGCTCCAGTACACCTCTGCTTCGAGGAGACGCTATGTCTGAGGGAAAGGTGACTAGAAATGAAGCTGGCAATTATCCTCTCCTTACAGTTTGCTCTGGGAAGGGAAATAATCAGTTCCCTCCCCACTCCCTGACAGTGTCCACTTTAGAAGATGTTAAGTGGATTGCTCAAGGCCACTAAGGTAGCAATTGCCCATCAGAATCTGAACATGGGTCTCTTGATGCCAAATACAGCATTCTCTCCATTGTCACAGGACTGTGACTTTTCCTCTGTCCCTTTATCCCTACTTACTTCATACACCCCAGGTAGTTAGACCCTAGAGTACTTCTCCACTGCACATGTTGAGCTTTTTCCCTTTGGCTTGACCCGGGGACAGGGCAAGAGCAAGGCTACCCGGAGACTATAACTGAGAACCTTCCATGGTGTGGCCTACAAATCTAGCAAGTCAGTTAAATAGAAATGACAGTCTTCTGTAATAAAGTCTCTGAGCATACAATGATCCAAGACAATCCCAAAGGACTATTGATGAAGCATACTATCCACCTCCAAAGAAAGAACTGATATTGATAGAACAGACTGAAGCATGCTATTTTTCACTTTCTTTCATTTTTTTTCTTTTAATCAAGTTTGCTTGTACAAAATGACAAATATGGTCATGTTTTGCATAATCATACATGTATAACCCATATCTGGTTGTTTGCCATCTCAGAAAGGGAAGAAGGGATGGGGGGAAAGAGGGATAAAAATCGGAACCCAAAACTCTAAATAAAAAAGTTTGTTATTAAAAAAAATAAATTCTTTGAGGACATGGAGTCAAAAGCAAGGGGTGCATAACATGAGGGAAAATTTGCAGCATTCAGCTACCATTTGTCCCAACTAACAAAATGAATGTCTCAACAGTAATTTAAGCTCTCCTATGTGATACTAACCCTGCTCTCTTTGTTTGGGGCAGCTAGGTGGCACCGTGGATAAAGCACCGACCCTGGATTCAGGAGGACCTGAGTTCAAATTTGGCCTCAGACACTTGACACTTACTAGCTGTGTGACCCTAGGCAAGTCACTTAACCCTCATTGCCCCCCACACAAAAAAATACCTTGCTCTCTTTGTTACCTGTCTGATTTTGGACAAGTCACAACCTCTCTATGCCTCAGTTTCCTTATCTAGAAAATGAAGGAGTTGAACAAGATGCTTGCTGAGTTTCCTTCTAGCTGGACATCTATGATCCTTTAGAGGTAAGCTTCCACTATAAATAGCTCTCAGTCTCCATAGTGTTTTCCATATGAGAAATGACTGAATTTGATCAATGGAGAACAGTGGCATTACTGGGGGTGGGGTAGGGGAAATGTGGGTTTCCTCCCTACACTGTTACAAGGAATTACTTAACTCTATGATGCTTTGTTTTCGTTTGGTTTGGTTTTTTGCCCTACTCTACAAAAGAAGTTAATTACATAAATCTGAACAAGAGAGGGAGAGAAGGGAAAGTGGTAACATTGTTTACATGTAAATTGTATAATCACTTTTTAAAATTTATAACTTCTGCCTTAACACTTGTTCATGTTTTTAAGTTATTAGGGTCATAACGACTCCCTCCTTTCCTTCCCTGACCCCAACAGTGTGAATGAAGGCTTTTTATAGTCTCCCCAGGAATTCAATAAAATTGGTACCAGTACTTGGGGATGGGCAAGTATACTCATATACTGATTTAAGTTCAGTTTAAATAAAAATACATACATTAAAGAAAAAAATGTGTATAAATCAAAGTTTTGAGTTAGAGTTAATTATAATTTTTTAGTACTAGTCAAAAGTGAAGCACACCTACATAAAGTTAATGTTATTACCTGATCACATAGCAAATGATAGCAGGGAAACAAGCAGAAGATTGTGGAAATTCATCCTGTTATTTTAAAAAATCAATAATGGGGCAGCTAGGTGGCACAGTGGATAGAGCACCGGCCCTGGAGTCAGGAGTACCTGAGTTCAAATCCAGCCTCAGATTCTTAACACTTGCTAGCTGTGTGACCCTGGGCAAGTCACTTAACCCCAATTGTTTCACTAAAAAAAAAAGAAAAATCAATAAGCTCAGTATAATTCAAGTCAGTAATACAGAGCCTGGCATAGGTCTCTGGATATGGCAGGTGCTCATTAAACATAGGATGATATGAGGATGAGGATGATAATGATGATGATAACTCATTGACCAAAAAGTTTGAGTATGACCCTATTAATTTTTATTTCACAAATGCCAGTAAACAAATACATTTTACTTCTACCAACTACTAGCCCCTATCAAACCCACACCTTGACCTACATAAGCATCTGTGCCTACTGGCATGCTAACCACCCTATAAAATACAACCAAAGGCTTTTTTTTTTAAGTTTTCCCTGGACTCCTCACAAGGAAGTGATTTCTCCTTATCTCACAGACTTGGTACTTATTTTATGAATTTATCTTTTTCTAATTTGTATAATATGTTCCTATATGTGAATCTCTCAGTACCATTTAGAGTAGTGGGGGGTAGGGAAGAAGAGGAAGAACTTGAGGAGAGAAAGAGAGAGAAAGAGGAAGACAGAGGGGGAAGGAGGGAGAACAATGAAAGATATTTTAAAATATTATAATATTATAAATATTTAATATTTTAATATTTTAAAATATTATTAATGACAAGAACTTCTACTTTCTCTGTGTTATAGGAAAGGAGTTGGAAAAATTAAGTTGCATTTGTTAGAGTGAAGACTCAAAATGTTCAATGAACAATAACATAAAAGAGATCCAAAGCTCAGACCCTTCCTAGAGCATACAAACATTTAGTTCTGATTCAGACAACAATAAATCTAAAAATAAAGTATTTCCCAAAGATACATGATAAAGTGTTTAGCAAATAAATCAACAAAAAGGTTATATGAATCTTTATATAAAGGGAAAGGAAAACTTTTTCACAACTGCCAGGCAATTAATTTTTTAAAAACATGTTGCTTTCCTCAAAGGATATTTATGTGCTAGAACATCATTCAAGTAAATCCCAAGTATAGAGAGCATTGGGTTACTCAATATCCTTTCAGTTTTGTGGCCAAAATTTAATACAAAAATTTTATCCCTTATATGAAATCAGGGTTATACTTTTAGAATTTCATATTAAGATCATTTGAATAGAGCAAAGGGAGAATGGGGACAGGAAAGTGTGCTGTGTTGGAAAAAATATTAAACTTGGAAACAAAATCTAAGTTCAATTACAATACAACTCTGTCACTTCTTAGCTAATTAACCTAGGTAAAGTCACTAGACCCTATGGGTCCCATTTTCATCTGCAAAATGAAGAGATTGTACTAGGTGAACTTCAAGTTTCATTCCAACATTAATTTCCTATGAATTTATATAAGTAGATAAATATAAATAAGTATTTATATATGAATATATCATCTATATATAACACATGCATATATATTTTATGCATGATAAAGGTAAAATATTCAATAAAATTCTGAATTACCTTACTACCATTTCTAGTTACCAATTTTAAAAAAAATAGTTCTTCTTTGTTAAAGATTAAATGATCAAGCAGTCACACAGATAGTAAGTGTCAAGTGTCTGAAGCCAGATTTGAACTCAGGTCCTCCTGAATCCAAGGCCAGTGCTTTATCCACTGGACCACCTAACTGCCCCCATCAAGTAATCTTTACTTCCCAAAGTCATAGGAAGGGAACTCAGAGGTCATCTAGTCCAATCTGCACCTATACAGGAATCCCCTCAAAAACTTTCCTTATAATTGGCAGTTTAGCCTTCTTATAGGCACCTATACAGCATAGTAGATAGAGTGCTGGACTGAAAATCAGGATGACCAGTTCAAATTTTGTTTCATGTTAGGGCTAAAATTTTAGCTAGTCTGTCTAAAATATCTAATGAGTGGTGGCCAATAAATTATAAGCTTTAGCAAGAGTTAGACTTTTAAGCATTTATTAAGGAGCATAAGAATTTGGTAAAGAGAGAAAGACCTACATTCATCTATCTATTAAAAGGAGAGCACATTTGTAGCTCCCTTCTCCACTGGAGTCCTCAGGAAAGAGAGCGAGTCAGAGCTCCAGGCTCCCCCTTCTTCCTCCCACAAGCCAACGTCACTTCCTGACGCCAAAGTAAAGATGCATGGTCTTGCCCTCAGAGACCTTCTCCTCATGGTGGAGCTTTCCTACAGTAAGTCTCCAGCAGGTGGCGTCATTCCAATCATTACACTCAGATACTTATTAACTATGTGTACATGGATAAATCACTTAACTGCTCTGTGCCTCAATTTTCTCATCTTTAAAATGAGAGGATTTGACTGGGAGACCTCTCAGGTCTATCCCAGGTATCCTATGATTCTATGGCTTTCAAATAATAAGAAGCACTACCTCCAGAGGAAGAAAACATTCCACTTTGGGATAGCTCTACTTATTCAAAAGGTTCATTATTTTCCCCCTTTTATCCTTTAGAGTCAAGCAAAGCAAGGTTAAACCTTCTTCCACATGAGAGGGCTTCGAATATTTAAAGGGGAACCCTGTACCTCTAAGTTGTATTATAGTAATTATTTGATATTTAGTATTAGGTAGTTTTGTTTTGTTTTGTTTTAATCAGGATAGTAGTACAAAAAGACCTTTGTTTTCCTAGTAATGAAGACATCATCATTAATACTGATAACAAATTTTCATGATGTTTTTAAAAAGTCTAATCACACTCTAGTTGAGATATACTAAAATTTAAGCATACATTTCATCATTTTGCAAATCATGACTGTTATCCCCGACATCCCTGACAAAAAATGGCTATCCAATCTCATTAGAAATAAACAATAACTCATCTCCACAAGTCAAGTCAACAAACTATATTAAGTGCTTACTAGGTATCAGACACAGCCACCACTCAATCTGTTCCCTTCTCTCCACTCACATAGTTACTCCCTTAGCTCTGACCTTCACCATATGTCACCTGGATTATTGCCACAGCCTTATAATTGATCTCCTGGCCTTGAGTTTTTCACCTCTCCAATTCAGTCTTTGCACAGATGCCAAACTGATTTTCCTGATCTGAACATATTACGCTACTTAGCAAATTCCACTGGCTCCCTATTACCTACAGAAACAAATAGAACTCCTCTGTTTAGCATTTAAAGTCCTTCATGACCTGGCCCCAATCTACACTACCTTTTCAGCCTTATTGAACATATTACCCTTCCA
Source organism: Dromiciops gliroides (assembly GCF_019393635.1). Lineage (NCBI taxonomy): Eukaryota > Metazoa > Chordata > Mammalia > Microbiotheria > Microbiotheriidae > Dromiciops > Dromiciops gliroides. The sequence goes on from NC_057862.1 coordinate 252,696,054, forward strand.
CACACACTGTGATCCAGAGAGACAGGGCTTCTTTCTGCTCCTCTTACAAATGACAGCATCTTGTAAGTGTGTTAGTGTTGTCTTCCATTCTTTGAATATATTCGATCTTCATTTGCAGCTCTCAAAATCCCTAGTTACCTTCAAGGCTCCTCAAGTTCCTTTCCTGATCTCCATCTCCCTGCCCCCAACCACTGGACCCTTCCTATACCTAGATGTGTATATGTTGACTCCTCTAATTTGGTGATACTTTTCTTCAAGGCAGGTACTTCTTTCACTTTTATTTTTTGAATCCCCAGAACTTAGTATAGTGCCTGTTACAAAGGAGGAGCTTAATAAATATTTACTGATGCATTGATTGTGTTTTAATACTCACAAAATGCAAAGATATTGTGGGGTAAGTATTGCAAGTATCATATTGCCGATTTTACAGATAGAAAAAAAGAGAGAGAATTAATGAGGTTATATCATGCAACTAGTAAGTGTCAGAGATTAGATTCAAACCCAGGTTTTTTGGACTGCAAATCTAGTATGCTTTCCTCTATATGATCTCTGTGGGTTGAGTATTGACTTATTTTTGTATTATATTATTTATGGAGGCAGGGTTTGTATTTTTACTTATTTTATTTAATATTTATCAATTATACTTTAATCTTATTTGGACCACACTTGGGAGTGTTGTGGGCCACATTGAGCCTACAGGTCATTTGACATCATTTTTTAAAAAATAATTCTAATGATAGGAAGCTCAGGGAACCACTAACATTTGAGAACAGCTTAATATATTTGTCCTTATTTTGAGCTGAAATCTGTTTTTCTGTAACTTTTACCTATTAGCTATACCCTCTAGGACCAAGAATAAGTTGAATGCCTTTCCAAATGAAAATCTTTCAAATATTTGAAGATCATCATATCCTTCAGTTTACCATTTTTTTCTTCTCCAGGCTATATATCTCTGGTTCTTCCAGATAGATAGAGATAGATAGATAGATAGATAGATAGATAGATAGATAGATAGATAGATAGATAGATAGATAGATAGGTAGGTAGATATGTGTATATATACATTTATACACACACATATACACATATACACAAATGTGTGTGTTTGTGTGTGTGTGTGTGTGTGTGTGTGTGTGTGTGTGTGTATCCTTAAATGATATATTTAGGGAGTCATCTTACTCTGTCAGCCACCATCTTCTGGAGTTTCTTCAAGCTTGTCCATCCTAAAATGTGGTTCTCAAACCAGGACAGAATACCCCAGGTTGAGTCTGTATGTCACTATCACAACATGTATTCCTCTATTATTTCATGTTAGGATTCCATGAGCTTTTTGATTTGTCTTCATTAAAATATCATATCATACTGAGCTTGCTATCTGCTTAGAACCAATACATGGATTACTTTCTAGATACACTCTACCCATCACACTCAATCCTGTACTTGGACAGTTGATGATTTGAACCCAGCACCAAGACTACATTTATCCTATTAAATTTATCTGGCAAGCCTCACCCTACTGCATGTCTGAATCTTGATTCTGACAAATACTCTATTGATTTTCTTTTCTAGCCTAGTACCACCTAAAAATTTGGTGAGCATACCTTCTATGCCTTTCTTCATCTAAGTCACTGAAAATGAAACAGTATTAGAAGAAATTAAACAACTGGTAGATATTTCCCCTATATCTACCTTTACAGTGCCTTTTAAAAATAGTATTCAATATATATGCATACCTATTTATTTGTATGTATATTGGTATTTTCTATCAGACCTATGATTCCATTGGTATAGGACAGTACCTATAAGGAAACTCCCTCTACTAATGCAGATCAACAACTACCCTGCATCTTATAGTCTTAGATAGTTGTCTGGGGAAACCAAGAAGTCAAGTGACTTGCCCAGGACCAAATAGTATGAGGCAGAGGGAGGATTTGAACACAGACCATCCTGAGTCTGCTTTTGTGCTTCCATGTGTGTAGAAGTTATCTATACATAGCATAAAAGAAGCAAAAACAGCATTTCTAGTACAAAGTGATGAAAGCAGATCAAAGTCTTAAAATTCCTTAAAAAGCCTGATAAAATACTATTTTAATATTTCAAGAACTGTGATTAAAGGACTTAACAAAGGAAAATAAAACTACTTACAGCCAACCATCATCATGGCCACCGAAAACATTTTCTCCACATCAGTGGTTGGAGCTATGTTTCCAAATCCTATCGTGGTAAGGCTTGTCATGGTAAAGTAGAGTGAGGATACATACAATGAATCCTTGCTGGGTCCTCCTTCCCATGCTCCTGTACTGGTATTGTACTGATAAGGTGTCCCAATACTCATGGCCAACTGATAAAGCCAGCTATCATTTTGGATACGATTCGTGACTTCATCGATGACTTCATAATCCCCAATGCTGTACCAAATGCAGGCTAGCCAGTGAGCGACTAGTCCAAACACACACACCAACAGCACCAATACAGCAGCACCATATTCCAGGTAATGGTCCAACTTCCTAGCAACACGTCCGAGGCGTAAAAGACGCACCACTTTCAAAGAACTGAAGAGGCTGCTGATCCCCTGGGGGAAAAAAGAAATGATAGAATGAATTCTAAAAACCTGGTGAAGGTGCACTGATTCATTGACTCACCTTGAATGTCAAGATCCATTTATATTATGACAACAGACACACAAAATGCACCTTTAATTTGCCATGAAGTAAAGAACCTGAAAAATAAAGGAGGTATTCTAAAATAGGGATATTTGTTTAAATAAATTAGTGTTTTGTGCATTACTAGACACAGCATATGTCTATTAGCAAAGGAAAAACAAGACTTTTTTTCAGAAAAGCAAAGAGTTTCACAAGGGCAGGTGATCTTGTCAACTAAAATTTGATTCTGATTTAAGGTAGTAAGGTAGTATGGTATACAGAGTGCGGGACTTGGAATCTGATAGTTATTATTGTTTAGTCACCATTCAGTTGTGTCTAACTCTGGGTTTTCTTGAAAAATATACTTGTGTAGTTTGACATTTCCTTATCCAGTGTGTCCTATTTTACAGATGAGGAACTGAAGCAAATAGGGATTTGAACACTAGATGCTCTATCCACTGCCCCATCTAGCTAGCTAGAGTGGAATAACCTGAGTTCAAATCCTGTCAGATAAACTGAGTTAAAATCCTGCTTCAAATACTTACTGGATGTGTGGCCCTGGGCAAGTCACATAATCATTCTCAGATTCTGTTTCTTCATCTGTTATATGGGAATAATGATATCACCTACCTGACAGGGTTGCTGGGAGGCTCAAATGAGTGAACATGTATAAAATGCTTTGCAAAACTTTAAAGTGTTATACAAATGTTAGTCCCCATCTATTTATTTGTTTATACATTTAATTTATTTATTAATTTGTTTGCTTGCTTGTTCATTTATTCATTCATTCTCTTGTTTATTCATTCATCTTTCATTTATTTATTTATCTATCCATCTACCTATTTATTTATTCATTCATTTATTAATCTGTTCATTTGTTTATTAATTAATTAATTCTTATCTATTTATTTAATTTGTTCATTCATTCATTCATTTGTTTATTTGTTTATTTAATATGATTATTCTCTCCCACTTCATGAGGTCTGAGGCACTGAGGTCTAAATAAATGAAAACCTAATAGTACAGAAGAAATGCCACTACCATAGTCTCTAGGAAGAGTTCAAAATTCATCAGTGGTGAAATCCACACACTTTTTTCTATCTCCTATGAAACTTGTCCTCTAACAGGACTATTTTCATTATCTTACCTTGTACCAAGAAAGAACAACAACAGCATTGTTGGAAAGGCAAACACAATAGAGTTTGTCCCAGGGAAACTATTCTTGGCTTGTTTTACTTAACATCTTCACTAATGACAAGTAAAATCATAGAAGGCATGTTGAACAGATTTTTAGATAATGTAAAGTAGGGAAGGATGGGTGTGCCAGGATCCAAAAGGATTATAACAGAAAGATTACAATAATGAGATAAAAACTAATAAAATGAAATTTTATTAGTATAAATGTCTTATAATTAAACTGAAAATTTCAATGACACAAGTGCAAAATAGAGGATATATGTCTAGGTAGCAGGGTTTTTTGTTTATTTGTTTTTTGTTTTTGTATTTCTGAAACAGATCTGGTGACTTTAGTATAACACAAGCCCAATATTGTCAGCAATCTGGTATTGCACACATTCATCTATGTGTTTTGGTCTACATTAAGGAAAGCATGGTGTCCCAGGCTAAGGAGATAATAACTTCTTTGTGATCTTCTCTTGTCAGACCAAATGTAGAGGACTTATTCAGTGGTGGGCACTGCATTTTAGGCAAGCTATTGATAAGCTGGAGAGAACATATAGGAGGGCAACAAGTAGAGTGAGGGACTAAAGATCCTGCCATATGGGGGTCAATTGAACAAAACAGGGATGATTAGCAGTCTTGGAAAGAGAAATCATGGGAGGAGGAGAGTGGGGAGAGAGGCAGGAACATGATTTTCAAGTATTTCTCAAGTATTAATAATGAAATCACATTCAAGTGTTTGAAGGGCTCTCACATGAAAGAGGGTTTCAGATTGCCCATTTGTGTCATATGTGGAATAATAATAATGGCATAGAAGTCAAAAAGTTCAGAGTTAGCCTTGATGTAAAGAAACATTTCCTAATAATTATAGCTAACAAAATGTGAGATTGAGCTGGCTCAGGAAGAAATGGGTTTCCCTAGATCAGAACTCATCAAGCAAATGTCTTAAGACTAGTGGGGAATATATGGTAGAAGGGATTCTTATTCAATGATGGGTAGTACCATATGGCCTTCCTAATGGGATATTGTGTGACAAGAAGTAACCATATTGGAAAGAGGAATATGGCTGAGCTGAATATCATACCCTGCAAAAAACATTAGTGTTAACCCTGCTATCTCCTACCACAGCTAAAATGCTACAACAGCCCCTAAACTTGGATGGGTATTACTGAAATAACAATAATTAAAAATAGCTAGCACTTGTAAGAGCATCAAGGTTTGCTAAGCATTTTACAAATATTATCTCATCTTGTCCTTTCTACAAACTTGGGAGGTAAGTGCAATTATTATACTCATTTTACACATGAGGAAACTGAGGTAGACAGAGGTTAACTTGCCCGGAAGCATACAGCTAAGAAAAGTCAGAGCCTGTATTTAAAAAAGGGTCTTTTGGGGGCAGCTAGATGGCGCAGTGGATAGAGCACCAGCCCTGGATTCAGGAGGACCTGAGTTCAGATCTGGCCTCAGACACTTAACACTTACTAGCTGTGTGACCCTGGGCAAGTCACTTAACCTCAATTGCCTCACTAAAAAAATAAATAAATAAATAAATAAATAAATAAATAAATAAAATAAGGTCTTTTTGACACCAGGTCCAGCGCTCAATCCACTAAGCTACCTAGCTAAAGGAAGCTAGAATTTACTTATAATCTATTCAAACTTATTTCAAGCAGGAAACTAAGCCAAGAGAATTTATATGTTGTCTGTTCAGTGAATAGACAGAAAAATGAATACTTTGTAAGATCCTTAAAGGTATATTTTTAGTTTTGCATCCCTAGTAACTAGCACAATGCTATATGTAGTAGGGATTTTAAAATGTGTATCAAATTGAACTGACTTGACTATGAAACACTATCCTAATGAAGACTCACTTAAATCCAAAAATTGATAAATAATTTAGCTGATATGGAGATGAGTGGCTCAGTATCACTAAATTTGTTTAAATTTGCTCTCATTACTAATTTAGAGTCTTCCCACAGCTATAAGCCACAAGAACAAAGGAAAATTTTCCATTAATATTACACAATCCATCATTTAATTTACTCTCATTAAATTAAGAAGAAAATGCATAACTGAAAATGTCTATAAAATACCAATAGACTAATAGGAAATTTGCCAGTGTAGAGTAGTCTCTGTATTCACTCATAATTCCTACTGGAACTGGTAGGCTAGGTGCCCAGGAGGTGACTTCTATTTCTCACTTAGATATCAAAGGGTAACCCAGAGGGACTTGGGGTGGTTTTCTTCCACTTTTTTGCTCACTAATTCCATCAGTTTACTCCCCATTAACTAGCAGTTTATATTAATTAACCAGACAGAATTCATTAGTTTTGAGTTGGGAGCATTTAATAAGTGAATAATAAAACAAAAACATTCCTCTAATTTCTAGGACACACTCTCCAATGAATACATACAGATTCCTGAGGGAGGTGGGCTCAAGTTGAAAGAGCTCATTTGGCACAAGGGTACCCCCACAGTTCCTGATTTGGGGGAGTCATTTTGTCCCATGGAGGAGTCTTCAAGAAATTCTACATGGGTATAGCTTTCTGATGGATTCCTTTACAATCTTGAAACTGCCTTCTTCAGTGTTTATTTTGAACTTAATTCCCATAAGCCACTGCTGTGGCATTTGATAAGGTGCCATGCTTAAAGTTAGGAAAACCTGAGTTTGAATCCTTCCTCAAATATTTACTAGCTGTATGGACTCTTTGCAAGTCAATAAACCTCTCTCAGCCTTCACTTTCCTCATTTGTAAAATTAACTACAAAGGACATATGGAGGAAGATGCTGTCTACATCCATCTGATAAATGGAATTCTATAAAGAATGGTTTTACACACAAACACATATATATAGATACATATATATATATATGTGTGTGTGTGTGTGTGTGTGTGTGTGTCTAATGGTAACCATCTCTAGTGTAGGAGAAGATTGAAGAAAAAAGAGGAAAAAGGAAATTTACATGACAAATTTAATAGCAAGTGTACGTAATAGAATTGCAGTTTCATGAGCAATTGTCTTTTTTTATTCTACTATGTTATGGAAATGCTTGCTTTTTTATTTCATAAAATAAATTCTAGCAGTAAAATAAGGGGACAAGAAGGAGGTGAACTTTATTGACTCTAAGATCCTTTCTAGTTCTAAATCTAGAACCCTATGATTCTATGACCCTGTGTTCTAGGAATGCTGATAAGAAGTCCAAGTCCTCTGATCTTTTGTTTGCTACTTTTCTAATCCTAACATCTCTGCTGACCTCCAGACTTGAATCTTCGATTTCCTAGTGGATATCTCAAACTGGATGTCCCATAGATATCTTAAACTCTACACATCCCAAACTAAATGCATTATCTTTACTCTGAAATTCTCCCTTCCTTTTAACTTTCCTATCATTGTTGAGGGTACTACCATCCCCCACCCCAGTCACCCAGGGTTGCAACCTAAGCGTCATCCTCAAGTCCTTACACTCTCACTTGGTTGCCAATTACTGCTGCAACATGCCCTTTAGATGGCCCTTTCTCTTTTCTGACACTGCTACCACCATAGTTGGGCAGGTAGGTGATGCAGTGAATAGAGCACTGGCCCTTGAGTCAGGAGGACCTGAGTCCAAATCCAGCCTCAAACACTTGACAATTACTAGCCATGTGAGCCTGTGCAAGTAACTTAACCCTGATTGCCTCAAAAAACATCTGGAGCTATCTCCAGTCATGCTAATTTATAACTTTCAACTCCACCCAGGTAGCTTTTGGGGAGAGAGTGAAGCTGGTGACTTTGCATAGCCCTGCCTCACTTAAACTCAATTCACCACAAGTCATAACATCATCTCCTAATGTCGTGGTCCTCTTTGAGAATGAAACAAAAACAACAACAACAACAACAACAACCATGGTGCAATCCCTCACTGACTTATATGGACTTTTGTGTCTCTTGTGGGTGCTCTTGGTCTCCCTGCCTTAAGTCTCTCTCCATTCTAATGCAGCTCATCTGTCAAAGTGATCTTCCTAAAGGTGTCACTCCTCTCCCCCTATTCAATCAATCCCAGTGGCTGCCCTTCATCCCCAGGATCAAATATAAAATTCTGTTTGGCTTTTAAAGCCCTCCATAATCTGGCTCATTCCCAGCTTTCCAATATTCCAATAATTTCTTCAGTTTTGTTTTGTAATACTGAAAATGTTGTACTTGGGGATTTTAACAAGTTTATTAACCTACTACTTATTGTTCCATTTTTCTGCCTTATAATTTTTAAAGAGAGTCATTTTTGCCTAATAATGAATCTTTTAATTTTAGTTTGGTTCTGTACTAAGTAATTTAAGCAAATTGTCTACCAAACTTGACCATGTACTTCTTTCCAACTTCATAATAGAGGTATAAAACAAAAACTAATATATAAACAAGATTATAGGTACACATGTAAATAGTTCTGTTAATAATTCACTGTAACATATTTGCAACATTTGTGTCAGTTAATAGTTTTCTGACTCAATTTTTTGCCTGTTTATTTGTTGAATATGCTAAGTTTGAAATTATTTTTTAAATAAAGATGAGTTTGAGTCTCTTTAGAAGACCAAAAAAAAAAATTGGTGGACTCGTACTAGAACTGAGTAGAATTTTGAAGCTGTTCAGGAGAATACTATCTTCCCCAAGAACAATGGAGATAGATATTAGCTAGAGCTCTGAGGACCATTTTAGTGGAATTCTTTTATGAAAATTGTTTTACAATATTCAGTGGTATCACCACTGGAGATAGCCTAACAACAAGCATGTTGCTGCTAAGTTTTTAACATCTCCTCTGTACCTAAGACTTCCATCATTTGCTTCTCCTTTTATCATTTAAAAGAATTGAAAAATCATTTAAGATATTTCCAAGTTTACAATAAACTTGCTTCTACAGATGACACAATAAAGTTTTCCTCACAAACCTTTTTAAATATTCCAGGTTTTACACACACACACACACACACACACACACACATACACACACAAGCACACACACGCACACACAAATTTAGACTTCCAGTGTTTTTAGGAATCTCATCAAATGAATCAATTTTATCTTAGACAAGGAATCAATTACCTCAAATACTATAGGCAATATTTTTAACTTTAAATCCTCTATTAACTGAATCAAGAAAACTGGGATGCTATAGTATCCCATGTTAAATTTTATGACATTTTCTATAAACAAGCACTTAGCACAATGCCTGGCACATAGTAGGTACTTAATAAATGTTTATTAATTGATTAATTGAAGCCATCTAAACTTAATCTCTCAAAATGTAAAGCTTGGGTTTGAAGCATTAATAATAATAATAAGCCCCCTTATAGACTCGGGAATATTTCAAAATGTCTAATTGTTTGCTTCATGACAATTTTGCCAATTCTAAATTTGTTTACAAAAGAATAAAATATACCCTTAACCAGATAACATATTTTATTTCTCCAGTTTTAAAAGACATAGGTCTGGGGCAACTAGGTGGCACAGTGGATAGAGCACTGGCCCTGGAGTCAGGAGTACCTGAGTTCAAATCTGGCCTCAGACATTTGACACTTACTAGCTGTGTGACCCTGGGCAAGTCACTTAACCCCAATTGCCTCACCAAAAAAAAAAGAAAAGAAAAGAAAAGAAAAAAGACATAGGTCTGTCCTTGTCACTCTCCTATTTAAATAGAATGAAACAAAAACAACAATGGTTGAAGATAAAATAAAAATTTCTGAGCCAGGCATTTAATAGTAATAAGTGACATTTTTACAGTGCTTGAAGGTTTGCAAATTTCTTAATATACATTATCTCATTAAACCCTAAAGACAATCCAAGTATTATAGTCCTCAATTTACAGATGGAAAAAATGAGGCTCATAGAAGTAAAAGGATTTACTCAAGACCACATGGCTCCCAATGTCTGGGTCAAGGTTCAAATCCAGATCTTCTTCAGAGGTCTGCATCTGACTACTATGCTCCATACACCTCCAGCAGTAATGTTATTAGCCTGGAATTTAAGTACCTCCCATATTTCCACTTACTTTTCCTGTCATATTCCATGCTATTCCCTCTCACAATTCAATAAACATTTATTAATCACCTACTCTGTGCCAAGCAAGAGACAGTCCCTGCTCACAAGGAGCTCACAATCTAATAGGGAAGACAATACTTAAAAAATATATAGAAACACATTATACACAGGATAAATAGGAAATAACTAACAAAGGGAAGATGTTAGAATTAAGAAAGGTTATGGAAGGCTTCCTGTAGAAGGTGGGATGTTGAGACTTAAGCCACAAATTCTATACAGCAGAGAGACTGAGCTCTTATTTGCTGTTCCATGAAATCAATCCTATATCTCCCATTTCTGCTCATTGACATAAGCCATTCTCCATGCTTAAAATACACTCCCTCCTCATTTCTGTTGTATATGGTCCTTATTTTCCTTTAGGGATCAGCTTTCCCTGAATCTTCCCATTTCCACTCCAGTTGTCAATGCTTTTAAGTCTCCAACAATTTTTCTTGTGCTACAATTATCTGCATACATATTGTACCCCCCATTCTATCCCCAATAGAATGTAAGTGGACACAGTGACTTATTATGTACATAATAGGCAATTAAAATATTAAATCAAATTTAAATGTATGCATAGTGAAAGTAATGATCAAGTTGCTTCTGAAATAAAATAATACATTCATTTTCTTTATTTTATTTTAGTGAGGCAAGTGGGGTTAAATGACATGCCCAGGGTCACACAGTTAGTAAGTGTTAAGTGTCTGAGGCCGGATTTGAACTCAGATACTCCTGACTCCAGGGCCAGTGCTCTATCCACTGCACCACCTAACTGCCCCCATAATACACTCATTTTCATCATTGAGCAATAATAGAGATATGTGGCTCAGTCTGAAAAGCATTTTAAGGAGTTCACAAAAAACGACTTTACATTGAGACATAATTCAGTTAGGGATTTATGACTCAGGAGGTAAAATATCAACTTTATTATGCATCACTGTTATATGAAGAAGGTAAGTTCTAGGATATAGGCCAGCACATCTAAGACTTGGGATTAATGTATGATTAACAAGTTTGAAGAGAGTTAGGATGTCTGCAGAAATGGGCATGATCCAAGCACAAGTGCCCAATTCTAGATCTCAATAAAAGCAAAAGTTAACAGTCCAATAATGATTGAAAGTAATAGATATTTTCCAGTTATAAGACTGAGGGAACTAGGATGAAGGATATGATCTAGGTTCAAGTGTGATGGATTCAAAATTTGGTAGGGGAGGGGGAATGGAGATAAACAAAAATGCATTGCAGAACAAGGTCAGAAAAACAACATGGAGCACTATAGAGCTTTAATTAATAATGATTTTATTACATATAAATGAAAGGTAATATGATATAGGGTATAGAGGAATGGTCTTTGAGTAAAAAAGACCTGGGTCCAAGTTCTGTTCGGATATATACAGCCTTATGATCCTAGGTAAGCCAATTAAGCTCTCAATCCTCTAGGCAACTCTCTAACATTATAAGTTGCTAGTATTGGCAGAGGAAGTTCTATAGCAGTGCTAATACAATCACAGACCCAGTTTAAAAATTACAAAAATGAACCTGAAGCAGAATCATTTTACAGAGAGCCATACTTCACATGACCCCCAACTCAGAGGCAACTCAGCTAACATCACACTTCTGATAAAGCCTCCCCACAGTTTGAGGCTGTAGATTAGTGGAATATCTTTGGGAAAATGTTTGACCTATCCTAGGGCTTGCAATTTATGTATAGGTTTCCACATTGCTTCCTCAAACTCATAGCCTGACTGGTTTATCATATCCTTGGTATGAACTTATCACCTTTAAGAATCTACAGTGTTGGGGCAGCTAGGTGGCGCAGTAGATAAAGCACTGTTCCTGAATTCAGGAGGACCTGAGTTCAAATCCGGCCTCAGACACTTGACATTTACTAGCTGTGTGACCCTGGTCAAGTCACTTAATCCCAATTGACTCACAAAAAAAAAAGAAAGAAAGAAAATCTACAGTGTCCTGAGCTATATAATCCTCTTGACCATAACTAGTTGGGGCTCAACAAGTGCTTAAAAAATGTTATCAATTGATTCAAGGGGTATGATATCCATCAGCTTCCTAGAGATAAGCAGCTTTGTAACCCCTACCTTGTGTTATAAGTTGACCTGAGTACTCTATAATTTTCCTCATTACTTGTCAATAAGTATAATTGGAGTGAAAAGGGTGAATGTGGATGAGTTGAGGTAAAAAGTTTAGTTTATAGAAAAGGGCATTTAAGATCAATGAGGAAACTGAATTCCACAGGCAGCAGAGAGATGATAGTGATATAGGAATATAGGATTTAGAGGTAGAAGGACCTTAGAAATAGCCTGTTTCTGGAATTCTTTTTTTGTTGTTGTTGTTGGTGAGGCAATTGGGGTTAAGTGACTTGCCCAGGGTCACACAGCTAGTAAGTGTTAAGTGTCTGAGGCCAGATCTGAACTCAGGTCCTCCTGAATCCAGGGCCGGTGCTCTATCCACTGCACCACCTAGCTGCCCCCTGTTTCTGGAATTCTTAACCTGGGGTTCATGGAACCTCTCCACGCCTGGAGCTCATGAATAGATTTCAAGGAGTACATAATTTTTTAAAAATAGCTATTCTCAGCAATACAAGGACTCAAGACAATCCCAAAGGACCAAAGATGAAGCATACAATCTGCCTTCAGAGAAAGAACTGATATTGATTTTATATGTTTATATACACATATATGTACATAGACAGTCTGTATATATTGAATCATGCTATTTTCACTTTTTTCATTTTTTATTTGTTTTCTTATACAAAATGAATAATATTATAATGTTTTATTGTAATGTACACATATGACTTATATCTGATTGCTTGCTTTCTCAGGGAGGGGGGAAAGAGGCAGAGAGGGAAGGATAGAATTGGGAACTCAAAACTTTAAATGAAAATGTTTTTGATTGATATCTATGTCAACAAAAACTATTTTCTTTGTAATTCTGTGCATTTTAGTTTATGCATTTAAAACTATTATTCTGAGAAGGAGTCCATAGGTTTCACTAGCCTGCCAAAGGGATTGATCTTGTACCAAAGAAACCCTGATCTGTTGATTACAATATTGTTTAAAGGTGAAGAAACAGGTCCAGAAAAATGAAACAACCAGGCTAAAGTTACAGAGACCATAAGTGGCAGAACTGAGATTTGAACCCATCTTCTGACTCCAAATAACACTTTCTCTTCATTACACCATGATGCCTTTAATGTACTGTGCCCCACATAGCATTTACGCATCCATTTATTGTACTCCATTCAGATCACTGTCTGCCAGTATTCAGCAACCTCTGATATAGTCATCTCCTAAATCATGGGGAAAAGCTCAGAAGGTATTGTTGAAAATGCAGCTGTCACTGACCTTGTGGCACAGGCATCACTGTCCAGTCCTTTTATCTATTATGTGCTTAAAACCTTAAGCAGCTTAGAGCATAACTCAGGAGGCAATATTTTCCCCAGGGACATGTACAAAAGGGCAACAACATAGGTTCCCAGACAAAGCTACCAAGTTAACCAGACTCCCTAAAGCTGAATGACTGCTACAGAGACATCTCATTTGGCTTGCTCACTCCTCTTCCTTACAAAATGCTGCTGCATCACCACCATAGTACATAATACAAGCCTAGAAGCCTAGTCTCTCCCTTCTGTTGCCCACTGCCCACAGGCACCCTCAGGATAAAGAAGGGCTAGTGCTCTCACTAGGGTTACTGACAGAAGTTGCTACTCCATTTTGGAATGTGTGCACAGAAGAGAAAATCACCAATTTTGGTCAAAGTGTCAACAACTAACAAGATGACATTATATCTCTGGGATGGGGGTAAATTCATGGGGAAAACAATCCATCATCCTCATCCCTTTAGAATGATGCAGAGTCAACAGAGTTTCTAACAAGCCTGCCAATTTCCCCATGAAGCCCTGGGACTGGGCACACACTTCACAGTGTTGTACTCTATCATATGTGTGTCCTAGCAAGTGGCAAAGTAACTTTCTTTTACCTTTCTTTATATTGCCAGGGCTTGATACAGTGCTAGCACTGTAGGTCCTTATTAACTATTTTTTTATGATTTAACTATTTATTTTTATCACTGACTGTAGTAGCTGATTCACTGGCTGTTCAAATTCTAGTTTCTACAAAAATACATCTGTCTACTTGCATTATCACAAAATGAAGGATGTGACAGTGTTATGTCTCTTTTGTTTTGTTTTTCAAATATCATCCAGCGAATTTGACATGAATCAAATAAATGGTCAGAGTTCTCTAAATTCCTAGGGTCAGTATGAACAACAATGAAGTACTAAGTTCTCCCCCAATAGCATTTACATAACTCAAATTCATTAATTATATGTTAATTTTCCTCCACTATCATATAATTTTTCCCTACTGAGGTCAACTTGGGAAAATAAGAGCTGTGTCATGGGGAAGAGATAGTTTATGAGGGGATGGCTACCACTGGGTTTGATGTTCTCTTGTTCTAAAAGTCTGGGTAGATCAACAGAGGAACCAAGATAAGATGTCACTTTGCTTCAATATATGCATTCTGTTGGAGGTATCTAATGGCATACTGTCACATTGCCTTATCAGGATCACACTGTATGGTCCCCTGAGGTTAAATTTGGTGACTATCTTAGTAGATCAATGAGTACGTCTAAGAGTATGGATATTGGGAGTATAAAATACCAGTTCTAAAAGGTTATTGTGTGCTCTGTAGTCATAACAGAGCTGTAAGTCCCTGATATTCTTTTTTTTAATAGTATTGGAGTCACCAACAGCAGCAGCATTACTGACTTGCCCAGGGTCAGACAGCTAATAAATGTCTGAGGCCAAATTTGAACTTAGTTCTTCCCAGCTCCAAGACTAGTTGTTCTATCGACCATGCCAACTAGCTGCCACCTATCTATAAAGATAGAGGACTGTGAAAGTGCTGTATAAATACTAGATATTATTATTAATTAATGAATAGAGTACTAGATTGGGAGTCAGAAATACCTGGGTTCAAATCATGTATCTGATACTTACTGTGTGATCCTCAATAAATAATTTAAACTTTTTAAGTCTTGGGCAAATTCCTAGGACTTATGCATGTATAATATATGTGTATAAATAGACATATATAAATATGTATGTAAACACACATGCCCATGTAAATAAGTTGTGTGTGATATGTATTGTGTGTACATATATATGCATGCATGTGTGTGCATATGTAATGTAATATACATACATACACAAATGGGTATATAAATATACATATACTTTACAAATGTATCTCACTTGAAGTTAGTTGAATAGGCTGGTTAAGCAAAGAAAGTTTTATAAATTGATTAAGTGACAAATCTAAAGAAATAAGAGGTTTAAATAAATTGGCTTCATTTAGAATTGTTATTAAAAATCCTATTGGACTCATCATGCATATTATATTTCTTTTATTTTTCATTTTTAATTCATGTAACCTAGATCAGTTAAAATATTCCTGTCTTTGAAATGGAAATCTAGATTGGTAGCATTGGTCTGTGTATGCTTTTAACAAATGAATCCTGCTACTCAGCCTATAACCACAATATAAGTGAATGAATTCTACTTTGTTGAATTGTGGAAGACTCATACAAACATACACAAAACAGTTTAGTAGCTTGTGTGACTGTTATATACTACATGAAATCTTTCATCTGCTCCAATACTGCAATGAATCTATCATGTCACTGATGAAGGTTTTCTTTTTACTCTACATTGCAACCCATTCATGCCTACTTACCCTATTTCATTTTTGTCCATAAATTCATTACAAGGTATCCCCCGACATACTGAAAGCTGTTCTTGAATTCTCTTCATATTTTGAAGATACCAATAGAAACATGCAGACCTTGCCTTTCTCTATTTTCCTACCTGCATTCTACTTATTTTTTAACGTGAAACAAATAATTCAAAAATTAAAATAAAAATTACAACAAGTGTTTGTCAATTGGAATTGAATAAAACAATTACATACACAACAGGTTCGAAAAGAGACTTTGAATAGCATGAAAAATCCAAGTGGCAAGTGAGGGGGTGAAAAAGTAGGTTGAAGAGATCTTTCAATGAGAGAAAAGGACACTAAAATGTGAGGTAGTGGGCACCAAAGACAACCCAATCATTTTAATATTTTTCTGAGGGTCCCAACCCTGCCTAACTCTTTGTCTTTTACTCTGACTGACAGTTATCTTCTGCTACAACAATCCTTCCACAACAAGCAGAAGATTCCTTTGGTTTTAAATGACCTTGGTAATGATATTCTCAGTCACAGGATGCTCTTATAATAATGTGACTTTTTTTTGTTAGATTTGCCTTGTCTAAAGTACATTTTAATTCTCCTTCTTTTATTCCCCCTTATAAATACAGTAGCTAAATATAGGAACCAACAAATGCTATTCTCAATATCATCTTGAAATTCAGTTCATTAAGTGACCTTGGACTATTAAAAGCAAAGATGAGCTGAGTACTATAGAAAGTTTAAAATACATGGTAAAATCCTAATGCAAACACATTAAAATTAAACAGTAAAATAAAAGAGATAAGACACATATAGGTGGCACTTATATAAACTGGAAAGGATTTATTCATAAATGAAATTTTAGAAGCGTATAATCTTTCAGAATGAAAGGGATGTAAAAAGTGATCACATTTTAAATGATGGTTTTGGATAAGATCATATATAAAGTCATTTTTTCCACTTGAATTTTCTGATTTTTAATATAATCCCTTCATAAGATGAGGAAACAGAGGCTAAGAGAACCAAAGTAGAATACTGAAAGTTAAGAGCTATTTAGTGGCAGAGCCATAATAATACCCCAGGTCTCCTGACTCTGAGTCTAATGTCTTTCCACTAGACCATGATGGATGGAGTGTATAACTTAATTAAGTTATTAAAGTCTTTCAAGATTTCTTTATTTTGTATAATAATACCATGAAATAGGTATAAATGAAGATATTCTGAGACTTATGCAGATGAAAGGCTGGCACTGGGAACCATATTATTTTTAAGATTTTTTTGCCAAATAATTTTTGTATTAAAACTTGTTAAAATTCTGACATACTCCAGTATTCCTATGGATCTGTGATCTCATTGATTAGGCACATTTTCTCCAACAATATAGAACACAATCTATCCTATATAAGTCCTATCTTCTCACAATTCTTTCTATTGGCTACCTCCAAGGTATGACCTCTAACTTTTCTTACCTGAGGATAGCAATGGAGGACATCAGTCATCCTTCACTCTCACCACTCATCTGTCCCATCTTATTTTTTTGTCATGGATTTCTTTTATTATATGTTTATACTACTCTACATAATCCCTTTTTTGTAATATGTTGCAGCCTGGTTGCCTCTACCACACACCTTTCCATAGTCTTTTGAGAGATCTTCAACTTCACACTTTTAGAAACTCTATTACTTGCAGTCAGAGAACATCAGCAGAAGAACATGTGTCTTAAAAAGCCAGACCTTTGCTTCAGGGAGAAATCTGAAGTCATCAAAGGAAAGTTACAATTTTCTAAAGGGAATCTAACTTGCTCAGCTCCTTCTGTCCAAATCTGGGACAAACTCATTGTCTATGTGCATTTTTTCATATGTATATAATATATATATATACATACATACATATACATATATACACATAGGTGTGCGTTATATATACACATGTGTATTGTGTAAATTGTGCTGATAGATTACATTGGCAATTGCCTGGTTGAACATATACATACTAGTTTTTAGAATTGATTATCTTTTTTCCTCAGGATTCTTTCTAATTTTAGTAACACCATACTCAGAGTTTACTAAGTCTATTGTTTTGATATTGTTCTTGAATCTTCTTTCTCCCTTATTTTTCATATCTAATAAGTTCCCAAAACTTTTAAATTTGGTACTTCTAACATACAATCCTCTTTTTATTCCAACCACCATTATCATGATACATGCCCTCCTTCCTTATCACTTTTCTGGAGTATTTAATTATCTTCCTACTAGTTCTTCCCATCTGGGCAGTGAGGTGATAGAATGCCAGGCCTGTAGTTAGGAATACCTGACTTCAAAAACAGCCTCTGACACTTACTAGCTGTGTAACCCTGGGCAAGTCACTTATCCTTGTTTGTCTCAGTTTCCTCATTTGTAAAATAAGCTTGAGAAGGAAATGACAAACCACTCCAGTATCTTTGCCAAGAAAACCTAAAAAAGATGTGATGAAGAGTTGGACATAGCTGAAAAAAAATGACTGAACAACAGCAACACTTCTTCCCACCTGGGCATCTAGATGGTACAGTGCATACAGTACAAGGTCTGGAGTCAGGAAATCTCATTTTTCTGAATTCAAATCTGGCCTCAGACACTAATAGCTGTGTGACACTGAGCAAGTCATTTAAACCTGTTTGCCTCAGTTTCCTCATCTGTAAAATGAACTGGAGAAGAAAATGGCAAACCACTCCAGTAGCTTTGCCAAGAAAATCCCAAATGGGGTCACAAAGAGTAGGACACAACTACAAACTAACACCAAAGTTATTCCCTCTTCTTTCTCCCTTCTATGATCCATTCTCCACTCCAGAACTAGTCTACCTTATGTTGAAATCAGGTCATATAACTTCTGAGCTCAAGGCCCTTAAATAGCTCTTTATTGCCTATAAAGTATAGCTCTGATTTCTTAACTTGGCTCTTCATAGACTGGTGCCTTTCCATCAATTAAGCATTATTTTCCTTCTACTCCCAAAAAGTTTCTGCAAGAGATGAGCTAGACTAATTATTGCTCTAAGTATAAGGCCTATGCTATCCCATATGTATAACTTAGCTCTTAACATTCCATGTGTCTCAAATGTCTTCTCTCCCTTCCAAGTCAGCTGAATTCTTTTTAACCCATTAAAGCCCAACTCCAATTCCATCCAGTTAGTTTGTGGTTATCATTCATTCTTTCAGCCTCATGTAGTACTGTTTGTACTCTTCTTATGCATTATTCTAGGTTGCTATAATTTGTTTTTTTGGTGTCATTTCCCCCTAATATAAAGTAAGCATTGGGGCAGCTACGTGGTGCAGTGGATAGAGCACAAGCCCTGGATTAAGGAGTACCTGAATTCAAATCCGGCCTCAGACACTTAACACTTACTAGCTGTGTGACCCTGGGCAAGTCACTTAACCCCAATTGCCTCACACACACAAAAATATAAAGTAAGCATTAAGAACACAAGTACATCTCATCCGAATTAGATCTCCTAATGGACATCCAATCTTTCCAAATCTCCTGATGTCTAGCACAGCTCTCTTTTACAGTAGGCACTTAATAAATGTGCCATTGATATTTTTATTGAAACTAGGACCAAAGGACTCATGATGGAAAATGTTCTCCAAATCAAAAAAAAAAACCTGGAATATAGATGCAGATTGAACTATATTATTTCTACTTGTTTTGTTTTCTTTTTTTTTTTTTTTGAGGTTTTCCCCTTTTGCTCTGATTCTGCTGTCATAGCATGGCTAATGTGGAGATATGTTTACTGTGATTGTACACATAAAACATATATCAGATTACTTCCTGTCTTGGGGAGGGGAAGGGAGGGGAGGGAGCAGAGGGAGAGGAGAGAAAGAGAAAAATTTGAAACTAGAAATCTTATAAAAACAAATGTTGAAAACTATCTCTAAGTGTAACTATAAAATAATAAAACACTTTAAAAAAAAGAAACTATGACCCAAAACAAAAGAAAGAAAAGTCAGATCCTAGGAATAATGTGAAATACAGTATATATATATATATATATATATATATATATATATATATATATATATATATATCACTCAATACTTGCTGGTTTATAAATCTTAAGAAGTTATTACTTCAGAGGACAATTTAAAATGAATAAAGGGGATATAACACAATGCATTTTCTTTGATATGAAAGCAAAGTTCAATTATTAAGATATTCATTATTTTATAATTCATATAATTCAATCCAATGATTTTAATTATAACCTGAAGTTAAATGCATTGATGACTTAAAATCTTAAAGACTAAGAGGCTGTACAGGATTTTCAGGTGAATGTATTAATTACACTCCATGAGTACTCTACTCCTCTGTTTCAACATCATGTGGACATGACTACAAAGTCAATGTCACTGAGCACAATATCTACCAGGTGCAAGCAGTCTGGAAGGTCTTCTAGTATAGAATCAATGATTAATAACCTGTCTTCTATCTGAGGACTAGCATAAGTTCCTTGAGGCAATAAATATTTGAAGTGGATTGGCCTCCAGATGACAAATGCTTTAGACTATGAAAACACATAAAAGCAAGTTATGAAAGGCATAAGGGTTTGCTATTTTAGTTAGAGGAATGATTTATGGAAGTCTTGAAGTCAATTAAGTATGATTGACTGTAGACTATAATTCATGTTTATTGGTGTCACAGTTTAATTCTATTTCTGAGGGAAGTAATAACAAATTAAACATTTTATCTCACTAACAGATTTTTCTCTTCTGTCTGATACAGAGTAGTTGATAGAATGCTGGATCTGGAGTCAGGAAGATCCAAGTTCAAAACCAGCCTCAGATATTTACTAAGCTATGTGAGCCTAGGCAACTCACTTAATCTCTGTCTCAGTTTCTTCATTAATAGAACCCACCTCCTAGGATTTTTGTGAGGATTTTTAAAGCACTTTATAAACTTGAAAGAGCTATCATCAAATAAGTGATATCATTATTGTTGTTGTTGTTTTTATTTCTTTTGAGTCTTGGTCCCCATTTTTAGCCCATCTTTTATCAGATTATTTCATTAGACAGTATGATCTTCATGAAATACCATCCTATTCATTTTTAACAGTCTTTATGCACTTTCTTTGACCCTTAACATTTCACTCATTTTCCATTTTACTCAACCCATGTCTTCCTTTTCCATCTAGGTATTGCAATGATTTCTTCCACCACTTCTTCCTGCCTCCCATTCTAAACACTGAGTTACTAACAAACAAACCCTCATTGCTAACAAGATCAAAAATAAATCTGAAAGCATCAAACACCTTGAAGGCAAATTAAGATATAATAAAGTTGATGGAGAAATGTTATTCAGAAGCCTATCCCTTCTTCTTTTAGCCTTGTCAACTTGCAAATTCTGTAAGCCATTGTGGCTTAGACACAAGAAGAAAAAATATTTCTGAGGACCTATTGAATTATTATATATCACTGTGTCTTTAGATCACTTTCTTACTCTACTAACACCAAAAATAAAGGAGGGATTCTATTTGATAGGACCTTACATCTGTAGAGTATTTTGTACCATACAATCACACTTTGTATGTTAACTTATCCCAAACTCACAGCCTGTTGTTTAAAGGTTAATCTTCAAGAGAGGTTATATGACTTAGCTGGTAAACAAAGAATAAGTATTCCACCTTAAGTACATCTTCTAATACCTACTCCAGTGTTTCCTTCCATGCATAATGTAGGTCAAAGAGCATGTTCTATTGCAGTAGAATGTAAATTTCTTGAAAGCAGGGATGGTTCTGTTTATATCTTCAGTCTTACATAGTGCTAGGTATGTAGTAGGTGCTTAATAATTATTAAATTAGGGGTAGCTAGGTGGCATAGTGTATAAAGCACCAGCCCTGGATTCAGGAGCACCTGAGTTCAAATCCAGTCTCAAACACTTGACACTTACTAGCTGTGTGACCCTGAGCAAGTCACAACTCTCATTGCCATGCCAAAAGAAAATTTGTTAAATTAAACATGCTTCATAGAATGGGGTAAAATCCCACCTGAAAGAGGCAGGAAAGGGATTATGGAGTGGAGATACAGATGGGGGAGGAATGGGACTGTGAATGAGCCTTACACTCATCAGAATTGGCTCAAAGACCTTAATCTCATCAGAGTTGACTCTGGAGGGAATAACATACACACTCAATTTGGTGGAGTAATCTATCTAACCCTTCAGAAAAGTAGGAGAGGAAGTGGATAAGGAGAGAGGGGGTTAAAGAAGGGAGGGCAGATTGGGGTGGGGGGGGAGTCAGAAGTAAAACAGTTTTGAGGAAGAATAGAGTGAAAGAAGATAGAAAATAGAGTAAATATCATGGGGAATGGGAATAGGATAGAGGAAAGCAGTTAACAATAGTAACTGTGAGGGCAGATAGGTGGAGCAGTGGATAGATAAAGCACTGGCCCTGGATTCAGGAGGACCTGAGTTCAAATCTGGCCTCAGACACTTGACAATTAGTAGCTGTGTGACCCTGGGCAAGTCACTTGACCCTCATTGCCCTGCAAAAAAATTTAAAATATTTTTAAAATTAAAAAAAAACAATAGTAACTGTGAAAAAAATTTGAAGCAGAGACAAGCATAATGGAAGATGGTGATGATGATTGATTGATGATTGGATAAAGATGAGAATTGATTGAGGAGAATTGATTGATAAAGAGGATGATTAATTTATGAAGATGAGGATTGATTGATGAGGAGGATGTATTGATGATGAGGACTGAGTGATGATGATGATGATGATGATGATGATAAAATGTATGGTACTTAGTTTGCTAGGCTATTGTGAAGAAAATTCTTTGTCAGATATAAGGTACTATATAAATGTTATCCATTACTGTTGGTGCAATAAGCAACCTCGTGGGTTTATTGTAAGGAAATCTCTCTTTAAATTACTATACAGGCGCAGCTAGGTGGCACAGCGGATAAAGCACTGGCCCTGGATTCAGAAGGACCTGAGTTCAGATCCGGCCTCAGACACTTGACACTCACTAGCTGTGTGACCTTAGACAAGTCACTTAACCCTCATTGCCCCACAAAAAATAAAATCAAATAAATTACTACATAAATGTAGTTTACTATTTTAAAAAATGATGAGCAGGATGCTATAAGAAAAACCTGGAAAGACCTACATAAGCTGATGCAAAGTGAAATGTACAGTGTATAAAATAACAGCAATACTGTAAGATGATCTGCCATGAATGACTTGGTTATTTTCAGCAATGCAATGATCCAAGACAACTCTGAAGGTCTTATTAAAAATGGAGTCCAAATAGAGAGAGAGAACTGATGGTGTCTGAATACAGATTGAAGCATAATTTTTTGTTACTTGCTTTATCTGAAGTTTCATTTTTGTCTGTTTTCTTTCACAACCTGGCTAATGTAGAAATGTTTTGCACAAATGCTCATATATAGCTTAATTTTTTTAAAAATTAAACATGCTGATATATATGTGTATCTTTACAGAATCTACTTATGAGAAAACCTGCCAGAATTCTATACCAATAGCTCCAAACTATACCAACTTCCACTCTGGTCATCACCACACTTCCTACCAACTAAAAACTTGGACTTTGCCCCAGAATGATCCTAGAATCTAATTAGGGTGCATTTTATCCCTAACTTTCCCCAAACAAAGGCTGCACTTCATATCTGGACATCAGGTCTAAATTATATTGCCAAGCACATAGCAACCCCATCTCCAGTTCCCTTCTATATATTATCTTCCACAATTAGAATTGTAAGTTTTTCAGAGGCAGAGACTATCTTATTTATATTTATATCCCTTGTGATTAGCACAGTGCCTGACACATAATAAATACTTCATAAATTATCTATTTATTTAGTAGTCTATAAACTATCTTATCTATCTGTCTCTCTGTTTATCTCCTGAGTTTCTATAGTCCACAAGCTTCCAGATTCTCTTTGGGACTGACTCTGGGAAGGAGAAAGAAAAAGACTTTCTTGCTGATATGTAGTGAAGCTAGCTCTTCATCATGTCCATGGTTTCCAGCTTGCCTCCCTAAAAGCTCTGAAGAATTCCCCTTAGATGTGATTGGAGCCTCTCTTGTGGTTGAGTATATCTAACTCTCAGAAGGAGAGTTCATTCACTCTTATGTATTTTCTAGTATAGTCTAATCTATGTCTTCTCTAATTTTTGTTTACTACTTGGTTTTGATAGATTTATTCTCTATTCACTATTTGTGACTTTTCTGTAACTTGAAAAGCTTGTCATAAAAGGACAAGTCAGTGGATGTAACATTGGGGTACTCTCCCCCTTTAAGAGATAGTGGTCAGAAGGTATCTTTTTGTTCAGTTGTGTGCCTAAATCAACAACATTTAAGGGAATATATGTATGAATATACATATATTCCACACATATATGTGTAAATATATGTATATATACACATATATGTGTGTTTATATGTGTGTATACATACATATGCATTCTCTCTCTCTCTCTCTCTCACACACACACACACACACACACACATATGAAATTCTAGCCTTGTTCCTCTCTCTCAAAGGAAAACAATGAGATCAGCCTTGTTGTCCTTTCTCCTTCTTCCCTCAAGATGGGACTCACAGTGTCAACTGGAGAAATCTGGGCAAGATTCTAGACATATCTATCAGTGCATCTACCTTCCTAGACATTTAGACATCCAATATTAGCATACATGTATTTGTACATATACATATATATATATATATATATATGCATGTGTATCCTACATCTGTAGTGCACAGATAACATATCTAACTAACTAAGGGTAGTCTAGAGGTCACATTGTGATTTTGTGCAGAGCTCTATATGTTATACACTCATTATGCACAACTTGGACTTCACCATGATCCCAGTAAATTCATCACTGGGAAATCTCATCATTTTGCAAGATCAAATCAGCCTTGTTACTAATACCTCATCAGTACCTTCTGCCCCTCTGAAGCATAAGATACTCAACCTCTATTTAAGGAGAGGAAACAGGAAAGACAACTCAGCTATCTCCTTAGTTCCCACCCAGTTGTAGTCATTTTTCACTTAACTTCTCCACCATACCATATATTTATATGTGTGTAAACACACATATATGTGTATGTCTATATATATATACAAATATGTATATGTATATACACATGTATATAAATATTTTTTTCTTCATTAGATTGTAAGCTCCTTGAGGACAGAGACAATCTTTTTTGTGTGTTTGTATTCCTGGTGCTTAGCACAGTGACTGTCACATAGTAGGAGCTTAATAAATGTTTATTGACTAACTGTCTTTCTTAGACTACCTCAAACTGCTTAATCAATCAACTAATCAATAAATATTTTTCTACTATGTGCTTTGTGGTAAGTGTTAGGGTTAAAAATACAGAGAATGAAACAGCTTCTGTTCATATGGAGATTACATTCTAAGATAATTTTTTTCCTTCTACCTGTTCCTAATTTCCTTTAGTCTGCAAAATAGGTTTGGACAAAGTACAGAGCTTAATAAAAATTGGGAATGGGTATATGAAAAATATTGTATTTCACATGAGTGTCAGATATTGTTCATATTTTACATTTAGCAAAAAAGGCTACCATGAGTTTTTGTTGCTTAAGTTTAGGGATATTTGTGTCTTTTTTTTTTTTTTTGGAGGGAAGGAGAGATTAGATCCATGATTTCATTGCTACAGGGAACTCCCAGTGAGAAAACTCCCTGTACAGATGAATATTATTAAATGTTCTACAACATATGCAGTTTTTAGGGCATGAGAGGTTATGTAATTCACCCAGGGTTGTGTGGTCCATATATTTCAGAGTCAAATGACCGCAATCCACTATGCCACAATGCTTTTTTGAAATGTGTCTATCTCAAATACGCAACTCCATAAGGGGAGAGAAAATATCTTTTCTGTATCTAAATATATGTGTAACAAGAGAAATTACATGGAGCATGACTCTGTGAAGATAGAAATGCCATTTGTCTCAGCATGAAATACTTGTGTTTTGGGATGAAGCCACAATGCTTAATTGGGCCCTCTGACTATGGAGTTGTGACAAAGATGATTAGGGACTGTACCAAGAAAAGATAGCCTATAAATAAGCAGTAGAAGGAGAGAACAAAGGCTCTCTGCTTCCCTTTGTCTACCTTTAAGTACATCACTTTGGTACTCTACCAACTCTTTTTTGGAATTGAGTCAAGGGAGAGAAGAGATTTGTCTTTCTTTGACTCCCCAAGGAGTAATGGTGGCTATTGCTGGCGCAAGTGGAGGCAAGAACATGTGCATTACCTAAGTGAATTTCAATGTGACATCAAGTTCATGGTAACCTTTCCTGCTTCATATTTCTTTCCTGGAAATAGGTCATTGAACAGTGATTCTAAGATATAGATGTTTCACACTGGTGGCCATCACATGAGTTGAGAGTTTTTGAGTTCCTGAATCATTGTTAGGTTCTCCAGCAAGAGGTACTTCCTGCAATTACATTCCTTCTCAGAGGAGAATATGAATGATGTACTAAGAGAAACTGCCAGAAGGAAGCTGGACCCTAAAGAAATCAGAAACTCAAGCTATACCCTGGCTGGCTACCAAACTGTATTGGCTCTGCCTCTCCTTTGGATCCACCAATGTTGCGGAGAGGGAAAACCTGCTGCATGGGCAACAGCTTGTTTTCCATATTAATCTGGCCAGGCCAGCGCCCTGGAAAGGACACTCCAGCTACTCCTCATGGGATAGATACAACACGGAATGCGGCAGTTACCGGTTATAAGTCACTCAGGAGCTGCGGCTCCCATATCGGACTGCACAGCCACACTGTGGCCTGTGGCTCTTCAAGGCACTGATCCATGGTCATCCACGACTGGTGGAGGCCTACTACCCTGGCTGGATAGTTATACAGACAATGTTCAGAAGCGAAAACAAAATATTTTTTCAATAGTCCCACAAAGTGTCTTTCCCTTTAGGAGAATATAATTAGTGTAATGGGTTGTCATTTTAGGTTTCAAGTATTTGATGAGTACATGGGTATTTTGTGTTTTAGGCATTTATTTTTAGATAGATAGATAGATAGATAGATAGATAGATAGATAGATAGATAGATAGATAGATAGATAGATAGATAGATAGATAGAAGATAGATAACAAATGAAAAATGGATGAAGCTGTATATATATATTTTGTATATTGATTACTTTTCCTAGATTATACACTATTAAATAACTTTTATGGAAGATCCTAGACATGATCAATACCTAAGCTTTATTTGATGAATTTTCCTGAGAACACTATGACAGGGATAGTAAGGGTACAGGAAAAGCTTAACTCTCCTCCTTTAGGGGTCAAACTCTCTGATGATCTTATTCAGTCTGAGACCAGATTCAGAGCTCCTTTTCTGAAAAGCACCCCTCCTTCTCCCCCACTCATCCACAGGTAATATATGAATAAAGACCATGCTCAATAAATGTTTACTATTGTTATCCCAAATTAAATTCTACTTTTGCAATTTCCTGATTCTTATATTACCAGTCTTATCACCATCAATGATATTTATCAAACTCTTATGGAGCACTATACTATGAGGCAAACAATAGAATCCATCTGATGAGAAACAATCAAACTGTAGGGGATGTTCACATTTTATCCATGAAGGATTCTATGTGCTCACTCTTCTGTTTCCTTTCATAAAAAAGTAACAATAGCTGTTATTTCATTTTTTAATTGTAAAAAATTTCTTTTGTTACCTTGATATGCAACAGGTTAAAGGCTCTGTTGTTTTCAGCCCACTTCTCCACATCATACTATCAATAAATCTATGAGGAATTAATCCCTTAGTAGGTGATACATTACTTAATAAGTTCCAGTAAAAATATCTGATTTAAAAGGCTTGTATTTAACATCTCCCCCCCCCCACCCCTTTAATATCCATAATACATTACATTTTAAATACTCCATTGTGAGGGAAGTATTTTTCCTTTGAATATCTATGTCAATATAAAATTCTAACAAACTTAAACATTCAAGAAAACCTTAGCATGCACCACTTCAGTATAAATGATTTTTAATCCCTTAACCATGACATTTAATGCATTACATGCTTTTCTAGGTAGCTCAGAAGAAATACAATTTTCCTAATTTTAAATGGCTGATGGAAAATAGTAATCTATTCAAGGATTTAGAACTAGAAGGGACCTAGAATTCATCTAGTAAAAGCTCTACATTTTTCAGATAAGGAAAGTGGAACTGAAAAAGATTAAGTGACTTGTCATATTCTGTATATTTCACATATTTTGTAAATAGTAGATCCAGGTCTCCTATAACCAATCCAATGTGCTTTTCTTAACACCATACTGAGTCTGTTCAGAAATGCAGCTATGCCACTGAGTATATCATAATTTCAAAAAATTGAATAATGCTATTTTGTAGATTTCCTTACCAATCACTTGTGAAGAACAATAAGGCTATAATTAAATTATACTACTCAGTGTTAGTGATTAATTTATTAAATATACTAATATATTGTCATTGTTTTAAAGCATTAAAATATTTCTTCTGCTTAAAAATTGGATTTTATAAGATCTATTTGGGGTATAATAGGAGACAGGACAATTTAAGTAAATTTTCGCATAGAAATTTAGACAATGAATAGTCCTCCCAAGCTTAGTCATTTCAGTTATATTTCTCCTGTCCACAGAATCTACCAATTTGGGATCAACAAGGTGCTCCAAGTACATGTTAATATATATTCTTAAGCAATCCCTTTTAATCAAATTTTGTATTGAAGATATGACCTTTACCAAGATGAATTATTACATACTATCTGAAAAATATTTCCAAAATGAGGGTTATAATAGATTATAAATCACTCACTTTATAATCTAACTCCCTAAATGGTGTTTCTTCCCATTTTTTCCTATAAAACCTCATGAAAGGACCCATTCAAAGTCTAGTTACTTTTCCCATAGAAACATATAAATATACCTCAGTGACCTCCTCATTGAAAAGATTATGCTCTGAAAAGATTAAATTCCTCAGTTATTTATTATGCTAGATTCATTTTAAAATACAAAATTGTAAATTGAATATTAATTTAGCCTAAACTGTTATAAAGAAATTCATTGAATTAAATTACCTCTGTCCTGTTCTATTACCTAATGAAGAATTTTATACTTCAGGTGAAATGTCTTTAGCAAAAATGTTATGTGTAACTGTTGCAGTAGCAAAAAATTGAATTGAGGTTGTGTTCTAAGATATTTGAACAAATTATCAATAGCATTTATGTTTCTCCCTGTAAAATTCATTTACTAATGCTCTATAAAACATCTGATCACTGAGTCATGACTTTGTTTAATATTTAGATTTATAGTACTTATTTACTATGTATGGATATAAGTATCATTGTTAATCCATAAGGTATGTACTCATATATTCAGATAAATGATAGATAAAGAGCTAGAGAGATGGAGAGAGAGACAGAGAAATTGATCAATAGATAGATGATAGATAGATAGTCTATATATATATATATATATATATATATATATATATATATGAACTGGAGACAGTTGCTTCATAGTTTAAGCTTGATGTTCAAAAAATTGAGATATCAGATTCAATCTTTTTGCTATGCAAGTTGGATTCACTTTGTTCTATGACCCCAAAATTTGTCATGACGTGAATATAGATATGTCATGTATATTTTACTACTACTTAGAAATAGCTAGGGAGGCTAGATGGTACAGTGGATGGAGTGTCAGGGCTACAGTTAGGAAGACTCATCTTTATGAATTCAAACCTGGACTCGGACATAAGCTGTGTCACTTAACTCTCTTTGTCTCATCTGTAAAATGAGCTAGAGAAGGAAATGGCAAACCCTTACAGTATACTTGCTAAGAAAACCCCAAGTGGGGTCACAAAGTTAGACATGACTGAAATGATTGAACAACAAATAACTAAGAAAACATACTCTTGAGTAGACTGTCAGTAAAAAAAAAAGATAATATTATCCAAATTAATTTACTTATACAGTGCCATGTCAATCAAGCTACCAAAAGATTACTTCATAGAGCTTAAAAAAAATAAGAAAATAGGTCAAGAACATAAAGGGAAATAATTTTAAAATATGAGAAGAAACAGGGGCCAGTAGTATCAAATCTCTTACTATTATGTAAGCAGTAATCATTAAAATGATTCGGTAATGGTTAAAAATAAAGAAGTTGATCAGTGGAAAATATTAAGTATATAACATATTGTACTGAAGCAATCAAATATAGTAGCCTGGTATTGGATAAAACCAAAGACCATTATCTCTATGCTAACGATTCCCAGATATGCTTATCCATCCCTGACCTCTATGGAGGAATAATAGGAACCATGTTATGCAAGGAAACAGTAAAGTCAATGGCCTCTTCATCTTTTGTGACAATTACTTGCTGTCCTGGGTAATAACCCCTGCAGTTTTGCCTAAAAAGAAGTATTAGGTGTTGTCTACTTGTCTACCCTTGAACAGGGAATTTTTTAAAATTCTGATAATAAATCATGCCACTTGCATTCCAAATTCTTCTCTTTTCTCCTTTGATAGATAGATCCTCCTTTTTTGTTATTCCTCTGTCTCCTTGAAGGAGTTACTTTTATATCCTAAGTTGCCACAGAATGCCATTGAATGGCTATGAACTCTAAATGGGCTTGAAATTTAAACATATTAACTCTATTTTATAGATTAGAAAACAGAAGGATAAATTAATAGGAAAGAGAGGAATTTAAGCTATCTCCTGATACATAGTAAAGTATTCTTAAATGCTTAAAAATCAAATTTTTGTACTATATTAATTTAGAAACACATCAACACTGAGAGAAAACAGTGAAAGAAGGACTGGAGTTGAGAATGCTTCATGAAAAAGGTGAGTTTTTTTGTTTTGGGGGGTTTTTTTTGTGGGGCAATGGGGGTTAAGTGACTTGCCCAGGGTCACACAGCTAGTTAAGTGTCAAGTGTCTGAGGCCGGATTTGAACTCAGGTACTCCTGAATCCAGGGCCGGTGCTTTATCCACTGCGCCACCTAGCTGCCCCAAAAAAGGTGAGTTTTAAGACCAAACTCTATAGCAGTAATGACCATGAAACTAATAGTAGAGAAAGGAAAGGTCGTTTTATTTAGAGTGAATATCTTGATCACAGAGCCAAAAATGGAACAAGAACTGGAACCAAATTTGGTGCCCATCAATTTCAAAATGTCTGAATAAGTTGTAATACATGAATGTAATATGTGGCTATTTCATTATTAGAAAAAACCAATATGTCAAAGGAAATGAACAGTTTTCAAAAGAAACATAAAAAACTAATAATCATATCAAAGAATGCTCCAAATCCTTAATAATATGAGAAGTGCAAATCAAAAATCAAAACAAATAAGGTTTCACCTTGTATCCAGAAAATCAACAAAGAAGAAAAAAATGGGAAGAGTAAATATTGGAAAGATTGTGAGAAAACTGCTACATTTGCTGGTGGAGCTATGAATCACTACAATCATTTTGGAAAGCAATTTAGAATTATGTAAATAAAGTGACTAAAATACCAATACCCTCTGATGAAGAGATTCCACTTTGAGGACTTTACTCCAAGGAGATCATTGATAACAGAAGAAAGCCTCCATGTACACCAACATATTTATAACAGTACCTTTTATGGTAGAAAAGAACTAGAAACAAAGTAAATGTCCATTGATTGAGAAATGATTGAACAAGTTGCAGTGCATGAATGTAATTGAATATCACTATATTGAATGAAATGACAAATATACTAAATACAGAGAAGAATGGGAAGACTTCCATGAAGTGATACAGATTGAAGTATACAAAGGAAAAAAAGAAAGCAATATACACAGTGTCTATAACAATGAAAATGAATAGGCCAACCAAAGGGCAGCTAGGTGGTGCTGTGGATAGAGTGCTGGTCCTAGAGTCAGAAAGACGTGAGTTCAAATTAGGCTTCAGACACTTAGTAGTTATGAAACCATAGCAATCACCAAACCCTGTTTGCCTCAGTTTCCTCGTTTTTGAAATGGAAAAGGAAATGGCAAACTACTTCAATATCTCTGCCAAGAAAATCCCAGATGGGGAAACAATTAAAATGACTCAACACCAAGTCCAACCACAAAAAATAATAAAATATGACCATTGCAAAATTACAAAGGAAAAGCATGAACCCAAAGAACAGATATGATAGGACACTATGACCTCACTCTTGCAGAAGTAGGAGGTCATGCTTTTTCAATGTACCGATTACTTTTACTGATTGTGCTTCTCCCTCTTTTTCTTTTATCTTTCTTTTAGAATGTTATATTGGATGCCTTTCTGGAAGAGGAGGAGATGGGATACTGGGGAAATTTTGGCTATGTAAAAAACAAAAGAATAAATATGAAATGTGTTTTTAAAAAGTTAAATAATGAAGGGAAGAAGGGATAATAATAGCACCTATGTTCTATGGTTATTGTGAGAATAAAATGAGATAATATTTGTAAAGTACTTTGCACACTTCCTGGTGCATAGTTCCTTTCCTCTCCTGGTCCAAGGCAACCCTCTAAAATAATTTCTCTTTGGTCTATGGGTCAGTATAATCCTGATCAATTCCAAGTGCTTTCTAAGTCTTACAAAGAGTAATCATTTTAGTCATGTACATTTTACACTAAGAAAAGCCTAGTCAACCAAAAGATGTGGAATTTCAAGAATGATTAACAAAGAGGTCATAAGTATTTAATAATAGGGATGAGGTTGAGCGTAACTTGTGCATAAGTTAATTTATTCTTAAGAATGTACTGGTTCTTATATTATAATCTTATATTAATATAAGATTACTACCTCTAGTCATGGGGGAAAAATAACTGAAAAGTTTCCCAAAACACTAATGAATGTAATCATATCTGCATGGTCTATTGAAACAGAGAAGGTCCTATAGGGAAATTAAGTTAGTAATAATATCATTATGAACAGATTTTAATAATAGGTTTTACCTACACTGAATCATTTATATGTTATTAGCTATGATTATTGGTTGTTGTTTTTCTTTGCTAATTCCATCAATTTGAAATTTTATATGTTATTAAGTAAAAGGCATGTTCTGAAATTTTTAGTGCCTTTTTAAACATTTATCCTCAAGTATTAGATGCAGCTAGATGGCTCAGTGCAGAGAGCACTGGGCCTGGAATTGGAAACACCTGAGTTCACATTCAGCCTCAGACACTTACTATCTGTGTGACCTTGGGCAAGTTACTTAACCTCTATTTCACCTTAATCCACTGGAGAAGGAAATGGCAAACCACTGCACCATCTTTGCCAAGAAAACCCCATGGACAATATGGTGCAAGGAAGCATCAAGAACAACTGAACAATAACAACAATTTATAATTCCATCACAAGCAACATTAGAACCATAAAATTGGAAGGCACTTTGGGGTCATCTGGTCCAACCTCCCATTGACAAATGTGCTTAAATACTTACCACCTTAAAGTAAAATTTAAAAATTCAGTTTAAAAAGATAATTAAAGATAGAAACAAAAATGGCCAGCATTCATATATAACTTCACTCTCCCCAGATGAAGCAGAAAAATCTCTGATTATTTTTCATAAGAATACGATCCAGTTTGGGGAGATGAGATTAGAGGAAAGAAAAGAGAGAAAAATCCATAGATGCCTCTTCTCCAGTTTCAACATCTCTTAACCAACTTAAAAGTAAATATATAAAGTTTGGTTACAATTGTTAAAAGAAAACACTTCTGCATGGACTAGATTCTTCTCCTTTCTTTTCCAGGCAGGTAGATGGTTCAGTGAATAAAGTAATACCCCCCTGATCAAAAAGACTTGAGTTCAAATTTGGCTGCTGACACTTACAAACTGGGTGACCTTGGGCAAATCCCTTAACAGCTGACAGTCTCAGTTCCCATATATGAAAAGTGAGGATCGGGCATCTAGGTGGCGCAGTGGATCAAGCATAGACCTTGGATTCAGGAGTACTCGGGTTCAAATCTGGCCTCAGATACTTGACACTTACTAGCTGTGTGACCCCGGGCAAGTCACTTAACCCCCATTGTTCCGCAAAAAAAAAAAAAAAAAAAGTGAGGATAACAATAGTACCTACCTCATAGAGTTGTGAAAATAAAATGAGATGCTACTTCTAAAAGGGCTTTGCAGACCTTAATATGGCAGTATAGATATACTAGCTACTATTATTTTTTTTTTGCATGACTTCTAGAAATTTCTCTATTTAAGACCCTAGGATCTTAGTGTTAGATGGGAATTTAGATCTCCTCTAGTCCAGGCCTTCCTAATTCGAATGTCTATAAGGATTTGTTCATTTAAATAAAGAGAAAAAACTCATTAGTCAAATATAATACCTAACTGATTAACAAATGGTAGAGGACAGGATTAGTACAGGACCATTGAAACTAATAATAGCTAACATTTACATAGTGCTTTAAGGTTTACAAAATGTTTAACCAATATTACCTCATTTAATCCTCATCAGAGGTAGATGCTATTATCATCCCCATTTTAAAGATTTGGAAACTAAGACAAACAGATCTTAAACGGCCCAGGATCACATAGCTAATATGTAGCTGGAGCCAGATTTAAACTCCAGTCTTCCTGACTCCAGGCCCAGTGCTCTATCCGTTGTGTTATCTAACTGCCTAAAAGAACAGAGTTAATTGAAAGTTGGGTGTCCTGAGTTTCCTACATATAAAGATAGCTTACCTCATCCACATTTTCAAAGGCATTGATGATGTCATAAGGTAAACAAGACAGAAGATCTATCACAAACCAAGTTTTCAGATAGTTCATCCTTATGAGCTTGGGGTCAGAAATGACCTCTCCACCAGGACCAACAAAAGTTGTGTGGAAATTTAAAACAATGTCTACAAGAAAAATAACATCCACCACACTGTCCAGCACCAGCCATGCTATGTTGTTCTGTTTTGTTTTGAAGGAAACATTGTAAGGAACCATAATGGCGGTGTAGAAAGTAAGAATTAAAATCACCCAATCCCAGGTCGTTTTAAAAGCACAATAGTGTAAAATAATGTGTGGTGGAGTCTTTGGAGCTTCTTGTTTATACTGAGGAAGAATGTCTGATCCCAGCTGAAGAACCTAAAAGAGAGAAAATATATTATTCATATGAACATTGAACTAAAGTCGAATGATTCCATACAAAGTGTTAGCAATCCAGCAACTATTGAACAATAACCACAATATAAGTGACCATTACTACATGGAAGAAAAGCATATGTGTTTAATGACCCATATTTAAGAGGAAAGGTATTTTTGAAAAGTAAGCATATTACATTGCTCTTCAGATTTAAGATGATGCTCTGGTTATATGGATTAAGTATAGCTACAAAGTGAATGTTATGTGCTGTTAAAGTCCTGCCCATGGTCAAATAATCTCCCCTTGACATACAATAATTTCCATCATCAATGTCTACCACCTCAAATAGCAGTACTACAACTCCAATGGCTCAAGCTGTACCCCCAGGATCTTAGTGGTAGTGATCTAGTATTTTCATCTCTTATTGATGAGTCAGAGGGTACTACTAAAGCTGCTTCCAACATAAAATGGACAAAAATATTATAGACAGATTTATTTTTTTCTCCCCTAAACCCAGGGCCTCTATAATCAGGTCTCTTATCAATCACACTGCTGTTCTATCAATACAACTTATCCAGTGCAAAATACTAAGTTTTCCTACATTGCCATGTCTGTTCACCATTTGTTATTTAAGCCAATATATTAATTGACTTAGGTACATAAAAATCAGATTTACTAAATGAATTACTATCCCTGATCTCATACTGTACATTCTTTCAGATCATGTACTATGTCTTAGAATTCTCTGAATTCTAGTTCCTAGTATGATGTCTCAATTCAATACATGTAAGATCTTCAAGGACAGGGACTGTTTCATATTTTGTCTTTGTATTCCTAGAACCTAGCACATAGCGGACATTTAATAAATACTTGTTGAATTTAATTTAATTGATATGATTGTGACTGATGATGTTGGTGATTCCACAGATCAGAGGTTCTTAAGATATTTTGGTCTCAGAGCACCTTTTTACTCTTAAAAATTATCAGGGAGTTCAAAGATCTTTTGTTTATATGGGTTAGATCTATCAATATTTTCTATATTAGAAATTAAAATTGATAATTTTTAAAATATTTATCTATCAATTCACTTTAACAAATACTAGTAAACACTTAATATTTTGACATAACACTTTTATTTTTTTTAAATGTATTTTCAAAAATAAGAAGAAATATAAAAATAATAGTGGTATTTTATATAGTTGTCAAAATTTCTTTAACGTTTGGCTTAATAGACAGTTGGATTTTTCTATCTGCTTCTGTATTCAGTATGTTGAAATATGTTTTAGTTGTATTTAGTATATTGAGATATGTTGTTTTAGTTGAACTATATAAAAAAATCTAGCCTCACACAACTATATGGTTGAAAAAGGGAAGAGTGTTATGAAAGTAGTTTTGAACTTGTAGACCCCCTACCCTGGAAAGGTCTTGAGAATTCCCAGAGATCCATGAGCCACACTTTGAGAACAATGATGATCAACTCTTTTAGAACTTCTCAATTGGTTCTATCTTTGATTCATCTCACAGAGAAGCTCACATGAATTTCAGCTATATTCTCAAAAGCATTTGTTCTTCTCTTTCATTAGATTTTAATTGCACCATGAACAAAATAACGTTATTTTTAAAATTCTCATAAGAAGCACTGCCTTACAAATGTTTGTATTCATAGTGATATTACTCCTATTCTTAGATCTAAAATTTGTGACTGTAAAGGTGCCAGAAACACTGAAATTTAAGGGGATGTGTTCATCTCAGCCTGCTCAAAAGTTAAACAGAGAAGGCAGACATAGATCCACATGGAAAACTTAAAGAGCTGTCGATAAGAAGATTCTAATCCTAAAAATTAACAACTGGCTCAGAAATTTGGATGCATATGGCTTTAAATACAAATATGCACACTGAGCTTTCAGAATGAAATAACAGATAGCAACTGGACAGCACATCTAATACCCTTACCTCCCCAAAACTTACCATAGCAATTATATAGGCACATTTTAAAATACAACTAGTTCATACCAACTGGGTAGCATCATGAGAATTGCTCTAATCTAACACAAGTATTTTTTCACTACACTGATGTAACTTCAAAAATATTGTAGGGTTTTTTATGTTATGTTCCATTACAAACTCACATGCTATAACTTCACATTCTCAAAATATAGTTGCATATCTGAAATTACACCATTCTATCATCTCTTATGTTTGGACATGCCAACAACACACAATTCCCTAACTCCAACAGCTCTAGAGAATTGAAATGGGGGAGAAATACTAACAAATTTAAGGCTAATGTTTTATGTTAAAATGCATCAAAATGAGGGGCAGCTACGTGGCACAGTAGGTAAAGCACCAGTCCTGAATTCAGGAGGACCCGAGTTCAAATCTGGCCTAAGAAACTTGACACTTACTAGCTGTGTGACCCTGGGTAAGTCACATAACCCCCATAGCCCTGCCCAAAAAAAGATAAATAAATAAATAAAATGCATCAAAATGAAATTTCCAAATGCATTAAATGTTTCCATGAGTCTTTAACAATGAACACTACGCAAAGGCTCCCAGGCTTAGAGTAATTAGGAATGATAATTTTAATTAAGCAAAACTGAATATTTGTCGTGTCTAATATGTGCTTTATACTACTTCTCCTTGCTAAATTTTTTAAATGGAAGACATCTTTTATAACAGATGATGGCAAAAGAAATGTGGAATACATGATTTTTCCTGCCTCATTTCTCCTTGCTTAAAGGAAATTTCCCACCTGAGCATGTATAATTCATAGTAGAACTGATTAGCTATTTCAAAAGCAGTAGGGGATAAAAGTAATTTCTTGTCAAGGAAATGTACTCTTTTGACAGGGGAAAAAACTGTTAGCATATTAGCCATATTTGGAAAACAGTGCCTTTTGAAGACAGTCTCACCCCCTTCAATGCTCACTGGGTTAGGAGCTCAAAGTTAGCATGACACACTTACTTCAGCTAATCTTGAATGTTTGTGGACCACCTCTGTTTTGTTCATTGGAGTAAGCTGCTGCAAAACACTTCGGCTATTTGTCAAAGCCCTGGTCAATCGGGCAAACTTTGTCCAACCTTAAAAAGGGGAGGAAATAAAATCTCAGTGCCTCACAGAATAGTAAGTATAAACTAATTCTTGGCTCTCAGTGACCATAAATCACCAAATATGACTCCAAGGCTATTTCAAAATGTAAACATGAGAAATTTTATCGACAAATACTTTCAAAGTCTGATTTATAATGTAAGGAAAGGCAGTGAGTTGTATGGATTTAAATGACCTAGATTTGATTCTTGGCTCTGTTACTTACCTGTGTGACCATGGGGATGTCCCTTTCATTTCTCTGGGCCTCAATTTCCTTATCTGCAAAATGGGGGGATTTGATTAAATGATCTCAATGCCCCTGCCATCTTTAGACTCTTTGAAGAATTTGTAATGTGAGGGAAGGGAGAGTGGGTAAATTTAAGCAGAAAAAATCTTCTGAAACTCTCTGTTATACCCTCTAATTTCATTAATGTGATTGTCATCTTTTCGGAGAAGGGAAGGGAAGGGGAAGGGAAGGGGAAGGGAAGGGGAAGGGAAGGGGAAGGGAAGGGAAGGGAAGGGAAGGGAAGGGAAGGGAAGGGAAGGGAAGGGAAGGGAAGGGAAGGGAAGGGAAGGGAAGGGAAGGGAAGGGAAGGGAAGGGAAGGGAAGGGAAGGGAAGGGAAGGGAAGGGAAGGGAAGGGAAGGGAAGGGAAGGGAAGGGAAGGGAAGGGAAGGGAAGGGAAGGGAAGGGAAGGGAAGGGAAGGGAAGGGAAGGGAAGGGAAGGGAAGGGAAGGGAAGGGAAGGGAAGGGAAGGGAAGGGAAGGGAAGGGAAGGGAAGGGAAGGGAAGGGAAGGGAAGGGAAGGGAAGGGAAGGGAAGGGAAGGGAAGGGAAGGGAAGGGAAGGGAAGGGAAGGGAAGGGAAGGGAAGGGAAGGGAAGGGAAGGGAAGGGAAGGGAAGGGAAGGGAAGGGAAGGGAAGGGAAGGGAAGGGAAGGGAAGGGAAGGGAAGGGAAGGGAAGGGAAGGGAAGGGAAGGGAAGGGAAGGGAAGGGAAGGGAAGGGAAGGGAAGGGAAGGGAAGGGAAGGGAAGGGAAGGGAAGGGAAGGGAAGGGAAGGGAAGGGAAGGGAAGGGAAGGGAAGGGAAGGGAAGGGAAGGGAAGGGAAGGGAAGGGAAGGGAAGGGAAGGGAAGGGAAGGGAAGGGAAGGGAAGGGAAGGGAAGGGAAGGGAAGGGAAGGGAAGGGAAGGGAAGGGAAGGGAAGGGAAGGGAAGGGAAGGGAAGGGAAGGGAAGGAAGGGAAGGGAAGGGAAGGGAAGGGAAGGGAAGGGAAGGGAAGGGAAGGGAAGGGAAGGGAAGGGAAGGGAAGGGAAGGGAAGGGAAGGATTTCATGTCCTGGTAGTTTATGTGTATGCTAAAGCTGCTGTACCTTTTGTTGATTAAATATTGAGAATGGTTTGGATCACAAACATCTTCTCTGTCTTAAAAAGAAAACCACTTAATTGACTAAGAAGAGAATCCATTTTGATATTTAAATTTAACCCCCTTCTTAGTTTCATTCAGTAATTGGCAAGCTAGATTGCCCATACTTGGTTAGCAATAGGTAAACTGTAGAAAAGAGGGTCCATTATTTTTAAATCATGAAATCTTCATATGTTCATGGAGTGTTGTAACATGGACAATCTAGAAGAGTCTTATTGTTTTCTAGAATTGTCATTAGATCTGGGCTATTATATATAAATATTTGTGTGTGGACATAAAATAAATTTACATACATATACATATATGTGCATACATAGATAATAAAAGTAGCAGTTATGTAGAGAGATTCAAGATTTGTAGCTACATCTATTATCTGAATTGATCCTCACAATCACCCTGATCATATATGGACAAGGGCAATAATTTCTGGCATTTATATTGTAGTTTATATACCATAATTCATTTGAACTTCACAATAATCCTGTGAGATAAGTATGATAGACATCTTTCCTTTAGAGCTGATGAAATACTGGTTCAGAGAGTTTAAATGAATTGCCTATAATTATAGCTAATAAATATTAGAAGTAAGATTTGAACCCAGATCTTCTTGCTCTTTTGGTTCTCCTCTCTGACTGCTTCTTCTAGTTCTGCTTTGCTGAAACATCATGCAGATGATGGTCCCCTAAAAATGGATGTACCCCAAATATCGTTCCTAGAGCTTTCTCTCTCTTCTCTCTCTTTTTTCATTCTCCTAGTAACCTAATCTTCTCCCATGAATTTACTGATTCTCCATTTATCTCTATTCAGATAACTCCCAGATCTATAAAATCAGCTCTAGGCTTTCTCTTACTAGGGCAGCTAGTTGGTACAGTGGATAGAGTGCTTGGTCTGGAGTCAGAAGACTCATCTTCCTGAGTTCCAATCTAGACTCAGAAACTGTGTGACCCTAGACAAATCATTTAACCCTATCTCCTTCAATTTCTCATCATTAAAGTGAACTGGAGAAAGAAATGCCAAACCACTCTAATTCCTTTGCCACAAAAAAACCAATGGAGTCATGAAGAGTTTGGACATAACTCAACAACAACAACAACAGTATCTCTCCTGAGCTCTAGTCATGTATCACAACTGTATAGTGGAGATTTTCAAATGTACACCTTATATATCCATCAAAATCAACATGTCCAAAATAGAATTCCTTATCTATCCCAAAAAACCCACCCTGATTTTGACATTTCCTATTTCTGCCAATGGTACAACTATCCTTCTAGTCACTTAGATTTGCAATGTTAGAGTTGTCCTTCATTCCTCACTCTCCTGACTCCTTACCAATCCACATATCCAATCAGCTGTCAAGTCTTATCAACTCTACCCTCACAACATTTCTAAAACTCATATATCATATCCCTACTCATACAGCTTTGATGCCAGTTCAGGCTCATATCGCTTCCTAACTGTAGTATTGCAATAAGCCTCTTATTTGCTCACCCTGCCGGCTGGCACAGGGGATAGAGTGTGGACTTAAAGTCAGGAAAACCTGAGCTCAAATCCTGCTTCAGACACATCTTCATTGTTTAACCATTGGGCAAGTCATTTAACCTCTCTCAGCTCCAGTTTCCTCATCTGTAAAACGGGAATAATAGTGGCACCTACCTCACAGGGTAGTGGAAAAGATCAAATGAGATAACATACAAAAATACTTCACAAATCTTATGGCACTATTTAAATGTTAACTTATTATTGCTTTTATTTTCTTGTTCTTTAGCCCATCCTCCACACAGCTTTCAAAATAGTATTCCTAAAGAATAGGTTTCACTGCATGACTCCCTTGTTCAAGCAATGATTGCAGCTCCCTATTACCTCCAAGAACAAATAGGACCTCCAGTCTGGCACTGACCTGGCTTCAGCCTACATTTTCAGTCTTGTACATTCATCTTCTGTGTTCCACCTTAAATGGTTCTTTTTGCTCTTTCTCTTGCATGACACTTCATCTACTATTTCTGTGTCTTTGTATAATCTCTCCACCATTCCTAGGATACACTCTCTCCTCACCTTTTCTTCTTGGAAATTCTAGTTTCTTTCAAAACTAAGCTCAAGGACCACCTTCTGCATGGAGCCTTTTCTGATTCCTCCCACCTCCCAGCAACTAGTATTTTCCCCTCCCCAATTTGCCTTGTATTAATCTTGTATATATTTTATATTTTTATATATCTTCATATTGGCTTCCCTGACAGATTCTAAGTTCCTTGAGAATAGATACCCTTTTATTTTTTCTTCATATAACCCAGTGCTTAGCAGAGTGTCCAGAACAAAATAGGAACTTAATGAATGCTTATTGGTAGATAGGCAGCACACTGGAAAGAAGGTTGGAAGGGTGGAAGGTTGGAGTCAAGACGACTTGAGTTCAAATCCTAACACAAATATTTGAATGACCCTGGACAAGTCACATTTCTTAGCCTCAGCTTATTTATCTATAAAATGTGGATAATGATAGCGTTTACCACACAGGGTTGTTATGAAGATCAAATAAGTTAACATATGTAAAGTATTTTGAAAAACTGAAAGTACTATATAAATTCTGTTTATTATTTATTCATTTATTGATTGATTCCTGATATCAATGGCATTTTATCCACTGCCTATTGAGAATAGTAATCACTATAACACATAGTACACAAAGGCACATGTGACCAATCTGTATTTATTTCTATAGGGGGTTAGATGAAGGGGTTCAGTATAGGAGATCACATTATGACTTTTTTACCAAGTATAATTCCCAGTTCTATTAAAAATCATTGATAGGAGGATCGAAGCTCTTACTAATGTTGTGTGTGCCTGTGTATATGTATATGTTGTGGAAAAAAAGAAAAACAGAAATATACACAAAGCTAGACAGACAGACAGTGGTAAGAGCATCCCCACTTGAAAAGAAGACTAACTTTCTCTTCCACTTCCCTAGTAGGAGGTCAATTCCTAAATAGAAAAGGATTGAAGAAAATATTCTCATACCCCATTGGGACAGTATAACCACACAGACTCCCCTACAATTTCATGATCATGATTTCTTGTTCTTCCAAAGGTGGATGCAACACAGGTACAAGGAACAAAGATTCTGAGGATGCGGATGGTAATTATACACCTATTGGGCAAAACGCTGTTTAGCTTGAATTTACTTTTCACACCAGGAAACCTATTGATTCTTTAAGAAAAATCTCTCCAAGTCAAAAGTACAAAAATTATTTTGGTTCTTTTCTTTAATATATGATATGATAGAGTTTGAGGGTAGAGGGGATGATTGTTGTTCAGTGTTTGATTATCTTTAAAAAATATTATTTTTACCCCTCCCCTCAAAGAAAAATAACTCATGGTCACTCATAACACAGTGCCTGGAACATAGTAGGCTCTTAATTATTGTTTATTGGCTAAGAAAAATAAAGTCTAATTCTACAAATAATTCAAATGAAATGTCTTTTATAATTATTTTTGTTTAATCTAGTCTCAATATGCAAACACAGCTTCTATTCATGTCAGGAGGAG
Source organism: Dromiciops gliroides (assembly GCF_019393635.1). NCBI lineage: Eukaryota > Metazoa > Chordata > Mammalia > Microbiotheria > Microbiotheriidae > Dromiciops > Dromiciops gliroides. The sequence continues at coordinate 252,738,833 of NC_057862.1, forward strand.
TGTCATAAACATAAGAAAAGCTGACAGCTGTATTAAATGTATTTGACACTTGGGAATAAAAGGTAGATGAAGAATAATTTAAGCTATTATGTCACTGAGCAAAAATTATTAACTATTTGGTAGTCACTCAAAATTTCATCCTAAAGTCCTAGGCCCAAAATTGTATTTTATTATCTTGACTGAGGAAGAGAGCATGATAAGTGCTTAGTCTTACCTCTATTCCATTCACCATGTACATAACTATCTCACTGACCCTCTTAAGCCATAGATCTATCCATGTTACTCCTCTTTTTAGAAATCCTTGGTGGTTTCCTATCACTTCTTCTTTTGGGGGGGGGGGCAGTGAGAGTAAAGTAACTTGCCTAGTGTCACACAGCTGGTAAGTGTCAAGTATATGAGGCTGGATTTGAACTCAGGTCCTCCTGACTCCAGGGCTGGTGCTCTATCCACTGGGCTTCCTATCATTTCTAACATGAAATACAAAATCATCAGATACTGAGAACCCCTGTAAATATGTCTCCCTTTTATAATTTCATATAATTATCTTTCATGTGCTCTCCCTTCCAGTTGGCAGGGTAGAGTGGAAAGTATATGGGATTTGATGTCAGAAGATCTGGGTTCAAATCCCCTGCCTGCTACTTACTTAACAGTTATAAAATAAGTGGATTAGAGATGGTTTCTAAAGTCCCTTTCCACTCTGAAACTATGATTCCATGAGCCAAACCAGCCTCCTAACTGTTTTCCTATACATAAAGTGAAATTTCTCATATCTGTGCTTTAACACAATTTCCTTCCTCCCATATATTCCCTTCTCACCACTACCTTTTAAATGGCTATCTTCCTTAAAAGGAGCAGTAATGTAGTTCCATGGATAGAAAGTAGATTTGGACCTAGGAAGGTTCATCTTCATGAATCCAAGTTCAGCCATAGATCCTTACTAGCTGTGAGACACTGGGCAAGTCACTTAACCCTCTTTACCTCAGTTTCCTCATCTGTAAAATGAGAATGAGTATGTGTCATGGCTTCTTCAACACAGTACCTCCACATTTTAACAGGAAAATCTTGAATTCCAAAAGTTTTCAAGACCAAAAATAATGAATGGTTCTCTAATAGTGTTATTTCAAACAATGTAGAAGTTACAGTGAACTTTAGCCTATTTCTAAGACTACTCACAATTGATTAATCTCTATCTCTACTTTAAAGTCCAACTCAAATTCTATCTCCTTTAAGAAGCCTTCTATATTCCTCAAGTTAGAAATTACCTCCACCCCTACCTATACTAACACACACACACACACACACATGCACTCATGCACACAAACACACACATATACACTTTAGGTTTCATATATAACTTTGTTTTGCAGTTATCTAATAAACTTATCATGTAATACTGTGTGTTCTAGTTATTTGTGGTTTAGTCATTTCCTCCTTTTCAAACTATAAACTCTATGAGGCTTGGTACTATACCTTATTGAAATGTTGGATCTCCCTCAGTACCACAGACAGTGTTCAGCATATAGTAGTTCCTTAAGAAATAGTTTGTTTTGTTTTAATGAAGGAAGAAATGTTCACCAAATTTGCAGATGACAAAAATCTGGGCAGCATAACTAATATAATAGAAGACAGAATCAGAATCCTCCAAAATCTGGACAAGCTGGAAAGACGAGCAGCACATGTGCTACAGGCCCAGAGGGCAGAGAAATGTCACCATTTTCCAAAAAAGAAATGGTGGGGTTTTTTCAGAGTATAAGCCAGACTTTGATACCTGGTGAATACCATAGAATTAAGCCTATCTAGAGCTAGAAAATTCTAGCTCATATCCCTCCATGGATGATAGATTTTAACAAAACTAAGCAGATTCAGGAATGGATTAATGATCAGAACCAAAAAGAGGTACAAGGAGTTGTGTAACTTGAAGAGAGGGTTATATTGGAGTGCTCAGGAACCTATCCTTGACTCCGTTCTGTTCAACATTCTTATCAGTAATTTAGCAGAAGACAGAGATGGAATGCTTATTAATTAACAAATAACACAAAGCTGAAAAGGATAGATATCATATTAAAGAGAGATAGAGTTAGTATCTAAAAGTGTAAACTAAAAGGCTAAAACAACGGGATGAATCTAATATCAATATTTAATATGAATACTGTCAAATCCTAACACTTGAGTTTAAAAATAAAATAGTTGCATATATTCAGGAGACCAGGATTTTTTTAAATGGTGTCCCAGACTCAATGTGAGTTAAAAGTGTAACAAAGCAGTCACAAAAGGTAATCAAAAATGTAATGTGACAATAGTCTGCATAAATGGAGAAAAAGTTTGATGAACTAGGGAAGTTACAGTCCTACCAAGTTCTTTACTAACCACATAGATATCCAGTTTGGGATGCTACATCTAAGGAATCACACAGACACACTGGAGTAAATACAGGGGTGTATGATCAGGAGAGTGAGCGAACTGGAAATTATTCAACAGGAGTATCAATTGAAGCATCTTAGACTATATAAATGATATGGTAGAAGACTTAGGAGATACATGAGAAGAGCCTTTAAGTTTATAAAGGGCAGTCATCTTGAAAAGGATTAGATGTTCCTACTTGAGCCCAGAAGTCAGAACACAGATCGATGGACAGAAGTCAGATAGATTTGCATTGAGTAGCATGCAAAACTTCTTAACCATAAAAGCTACTCAAGAGTGGAAAGGGCTACCTTGGAAGGTAGTGGGATCTTCATCACTAAAAGTCTTCCAGCAAAGGATTGATTGCCACCTATAGGGAGTGCTATAGAGCAGATTTATATTTTCAGGAATAACTTGGACTAGATGGGTTTCCAACTATATGATTCTGTGGTTCTGTGAAGTTCTAAGGTGAGAAAATCAATTTAAATTAAAAACAAACAAATAAGTTCCATAGACATAGGATTCAGCTAACTAAGGAAAAGCATTCTAATAAGTAGAGCTTTCCAACAATGGAATAAGATGCTTCCTGAAGTAATGTGAATTCCCTGGAACAAATTATTTAAAGCCTGGATGATTACTTGTCAAGGATAATGATGACAAAATATTACACAAATGTCAGTTATTAATATCCAGTGATTAGCACAATGCTCTGTGCTCACTAAAACTATAATTTGCACAGCAGGGATTGACCTGCATTGGTAAAGAAAGTTCCCCATACAAATGAAACTATTTGTTGTTTAGTTATTTCAGTCAAGTCCAACTCTCCATGACTCCATTTTGGGGTTTTCTTGGCAAATATACTGGAGTGGTTTGCCATTTACTTTCCCAGCTCATTTTACAAATGAGGAACTGAAGGAAACAGGGTTAAATGACTTGCCCGGGGTCACAAAGCTAGTAAGTCCCAGAGGCCAGATTTGAACTCATGAAGAGAAGCCTTCCTGATTCCAAACCCAGTCCTCTATCCACACTACCTAGCTGCCCAATGACACCATAGGTCGGGTGAAAAAAATCATTGTAGCAATTTCTATGGTAGCAAAGTAGATGGCAATTGCTTGGGGGATGGCTAAATGAATTATGGTACATGAATGCAATATAATATTGTTCTGTAAGAAATGACAAATATGAATGATTCAGAGAAGTACTGAAAGACTTATATGAACCAATGCAGAGAGAAGTAAGCAAAATCAGGAAAACAATATACATAATCCCTATGACAATATGAATATAAAGAACAAAAATAAAATTAAACTGAATGCCATGTATTTATAATCATTAAGCTTAGCCCTGTAGAAGAACTTTAAAAACTCACTTGGGCACTGTACTCAAAGACTCAAATAGCACTGTGACCACTTTGATTTGACACTTTAATCCAATGATATACATCACAATCCATGCCTATCCATCCTAAGTCATACTTATATAGTCCCAAAAGTTCACTACAGTTGATCAACCCAATGTGTTAGAGGTTTTTCTCACTTTCTGCTGACATTACAAGGGTACTACTAGAGCATTCTGTTTATCTGTCATCTTTTACCATACAACTAGTACATCTTTTCTTTCTAGTTCCTTGGCAATATTTTTTATTCTTTTTTTTTTTTGTTAGGGCAATGAGTGTTAAGTGACTTTCCCAGGGTCACACAGGTAGTAAGTGTCAAATGTCTGAGGCTGCATTTGAACTCAGGTCCTCCTGAATCCAGGGCTGGTGTTTTAGCCACTGTACTACCTAGCTGCCCCTATCTTTTATTCTTCTTCAGAGTTTCTCATTGGTCATGTGTTGCAGCCTGTTCACAGCCACTACACATTTCTCCATTGACCTCTTTGCAATATTGAGTTTTAATTCTTCAATAATAATGGTGATCCACATCTCACTGCCATGCAGCAATATCAGAAAAATGTTAATATTGAAAATAGGGAAATTTGCATTTAAGGAAAACTGAGATATTTTAAAAATTTAAAAGCTATGTATTTTCCAAAAAGCCATCTGCCTTATTCTCCTTCTTTGTAACCCTGGGCCCAACTGATTGTCCATCTTTATTGTCTAAGTTATATATAGTGTTAGACCAGATCTTTAGGATATTGATCCAAATGAATGTTGCAATCCAGTCAATAGTCTTCATTCACTTGGTCATTCTTGTATATATAATCTTGCCAAACAATTTTAAGTGATTATAGATCTCTTCTGTAGAGTCCTGGGGTTTGTTGCAATGAAGATAATGTCATAATCCAAAAGCAAGAACATCTAGAAGACCTCACCTGACCTGGGAAAATATGGCTGTGAAATATAGTACATATTGTCAGACACGGTTGATATATTGGTTATTTTTCCTAAGATGGTTTGTTTGGGTTTTGTTGTTGTTGTTAATTTGGATTTTTTGATCCTCTTTCTTTTTATTCTTTGTTAAAAAGAATGACTTGCTGGGCAGTGGAGGGAGGGTGGATATATCTGAAACAAATGTAATGCTTAAAAAGACCAATAAACTGAGGTTTAAAAATACCTTTAAAATGCAAGAAATAAAAAATCTTAATAAATCAAACATTTATTAAGCACTAACTGTGTTCCAGAAATTAGGTTTACAAAAATAAAAATGGAATTTCCTTTGCTAGCAAGGAACTTACATTGTTCTAGGGGAAGTATGTGGATAGATGAGAGATAGAGGCAGGGGAGCTTTGCAACTATCTGAATGATTTTCAGTCAATCAAATTAATTCTTTCATGTATAAAATAATGAGAATTTAACTAAATAGTCTCTGGAAGCCCTTTCCAGTTCTAAATTTGTGACCTTATAATAGTCTGTAAGATATTATTCTTGAGGTTGATTGCATATGAACTTGGATTTCAATAGCTTGCAAATTCAAGTTCTCAATATGCAGAAATCTTCCTAATTCATCATAATTAAAAACAGATATCTACCATACCATACTGTTAGGAGGGCAAAGAGTGTCATAAAATCAAATGTAAATGTATAGGGTTTCACTTCTCCCTAAACCATTTCCATTACTAAGTAATTGCCCAGAAAAGGAAAATGAATATCACCAGAGATGCCAAAATTATTAGTATAGATCCAGTCAAGAATTAGATTTCCTTATTTTATTCCTTCACTTGTCAGATTTTTCTGAATCTATTCAATTACTCTGAATTTTCTGAGAACTAATGATCATTAATTTATTCTACTCCCAGAAGTTCAGGTCATTAATCTAAATAGCTATCTGAAGGAGAAATGAGTTGTCTCCCATGAGTATTGTTTTGTTTTTCAGAAAGTGGAGTTCTTTGGTCTTGTAGATGTTCTGAAACTTTATCTGATGACCATTTCACTCTCCTATTACAACACATACTAAAAATTGTCAATTAGTTTGTAACTCCAGTTCTGTTGTAATAATAGAAATCATACTTCCCCAGAGTAAATGTGTGCAATCAAACAAGAAAGAGAGAGAGAGAAATTGTGTCCCACTACTATCTCATTGTGACCTGCCATTATCCAATTCATTCATAAAAACAATTGCACAGGACCAAATACAGACACTTGGAGTACAATAGGATCATAGCAAACAATAAATAATTATTGTGATCTAGTCATTCAATTTTAAACTATCCCATATACTATGCTATAACCCACATTTCTTTCATCTTCTCCAGAAGTGTATCATGGGAGACATCAGATGGTTTACTAAAACTGAAGATTTAAATTTAAGATTTAAGATTAAGATTTGAAGGGCAGCTGGGTAGCACAGTGGATAAAACACCAGCCCTGGATTCAGGAATATCTGAGTTCAAATCAGGCTTCAGACACTTGGCACTTACTAGCTGTGTGACCCTGGGCAAGTCACTTAACCCCCATTGCCCTGCCCAAAAAAAAGATTAAGATTTGAAGGGACCTTAGAGGCCATGTAGCTTAACCTATATCTAAACAAATCTTCTCTACATCAAATTTTACATCTACCCTTTGTTTAAAGACCACTAAGAAGGAAGAGCCTATCATCTTCTACAATAGCCCATTTCACTTTTGGATAGCTGTAATTGTTAAGATTTTTTTTTCCTTGGGTCAAATTAAATCTGTTTCACTGTAACTTTTGCCCAATGTTTGTAGTTCTGCCCTTCAGGGCCAAGGAAAAGCTTAATCGTTCTTTTATATGCAAGTCCTTCAAATATCTAAAGACAGCTGTCCATCCTAAATTTTCTCTTTTTTTTTTCTAAGAAATTAGCTCCTTCAACCAACCTTTATATGGCATTAACTCAAGGTTCTTTATCATCATGTTTGTCTTCCTTTGAATGTTTTTGGGTATTATCAATGCCTATCCCAAAATGTGGCATCCAGAACTGAATATAATACTATGTATTATGATGGCCTAACCAAGATAAAGTAGAGTGGGACTATTGTTATAACTTACAGTCTACTGTGGGGGGGGGAGGATGCAAGCAACTATGTATAAACAAGCTCTCTACATGAAAAATTGGATATCATCACAGAGGGAAGGTATTACGATTCTTAAAAAGTGGGAATGGCTTCTTGTAGAAGATGTGACTATAAGGACTTAAAATTTTAAAAGATAAGGTGCTAGAGATAAGAAAGGAAAACCTTCCAGGCATGGGGCACAGACAGTAAAAAGGCAGAGTCCAAAAGCCAAGTGTAGTATGTTAGGAACAGCAGGAATGTCAGGGTCACTGGATCAGAGTGTGAGTAGGGCAGTAAGGTGTTAGAAGAGTGGGAAGATAGGAAAAGGTCAGGTTATGAAGGGTTTTCTTTATCTCCTTAGCTTTATTTCATCTACAAATTTAGTAGATATACCTATTATGTGATTATCCAATTCATTGAGAAACATAATTGCACAGGACCAAATACAGACTTCTGGGGTACAATAGACTCATAGCCAACAATAAATGATTGTTGGGCTCTAGTAATTCAACTTGCAGTTAATTTACTATGACATAACACACACTTCTTCCATCTTCTCCATAAGTATATCATGAGAGACATCAGATGGTCTGCTAAATTTGAACTAAACTACATCTACAACATTACAACCTTCCCCATATCTACTGGGGAAGATAAATGACAAAAACTTATGAAAAATTAATAAATGGCGTTTGACTGGCATGGACTGTTCTTGATGAGCAATGTTGGTTTCTTATGAGTTATTATCTTCTTTTTATAACCATCCATTTAGTGATACAATTTAGAATTTTGCCAGGAATCCCAGTCAAACTCATCAGCCTATAGTTTTGAGTATTCTCTCTGTGTTTTTTGAGGGGGGGGTGGGAATTGGAACAAGGTTTGTCCTTCTCCTTTCCTATGAGACCTCACCTATTCTTGCCAGTCTTCCAAAGATCATTGACAACAGCTCAGAAAGTGAGGGAGGGAGAAAAATTTGGAACTAGAAATCTTATAAGAACAAATGTTGAAAACTATATATGTAACTAGAAAATAATAAAATACATTTATGATAAAAAGAGCTTCATTCTTGATAACTTTCCATCCATCTGAGGTTGACTTTAACTTTGTAGAATTTTAATCTGTGAAATTCTACTTATCCCTTTTCTTAAGACATTGAAATCTGTTCTCTCAAAATTTATAGTTCTTGTCAGATTGGCCCAATTTTGCTCTTCTTTATCACAAATAATAAGAAGGAAGAAGAGGAAGGAAACAAACATTTATTAAGCACCTACTGTGTATCATGCACTGTGGTAAGATAAAGTATTTAAATTCCCTTCCAAGTTTCCCATCATTGCTGCTTTGGGAATCAACTCTACCTTATTGATTCTAATCAGATCTGGTTCCTTTCTTGGTTTATCCATATATCATATGGATGAAACTATCATTAGAGAATGCATTTCCTTCCCCCTAACCACTCTTGCTCCAATTTCTTTGAATGGCACTGCTGTCTTTCTGGCTACTCAGATTCCAGGCCTCATTGTCACGCTTATCTCTTCATTGCCCTTTCTACCCTTTTTTGACAATCAGTTACTAAGTCTCATTGATCCTACATCATTAGGGAAAAGCAAAAAATTATCAGTTCTTCTTTTGGCAAGAAGAGAGAATTTCAGCAAATAACAAGATATTTTGTCTCCTACCACTATATTATTATTAATGTTAATGTTAATATTGTACCTCTATTCCAGGCTTTTGATCTGCTTCCCAAGTACCTCATCTATGTATTCTTTATTCTGTTCACAAGGATTTTTATGTTTGATCATTGCCCAAATGCTCTTCCATATGCATCTCCCATTGTGGGTAATGTATTTCCTTATAATCACAGACTTTGAAAGTTTGGAAGGACCTCAAAGATAGGAGAGAGAAATCAGGGTGGGGAGGTGGGAGAGATATTTGGGGAAGGAATGGAGAAAGGGGAAAGAAAAAAGGAGAAAAACCTTATGAACTCTATTAAAAGGAAGCTTATAGAGCAAGAAAGCCAATGGTAATTAATGATACGTCATGTGCCTGCACCATACTGGGGAAGAGACATGTAAAAGGAAGCAATAATTTTAAAAACCTCCTTTCTCAAATGAGGCAAAAAATCTTATGAAATAAGCAAGCCTACAAGAGTAGTAACAAAAAAAAAACCTAGCCTGAAGTCTCAAAAACTAGAACAAGTTTAAGAGGGTTTTGATGGAAACTTAAGTAGGCAAGTGAAAGGAACCAAGCCAGTTTCAGTTCAGTTTCTCTCTCTCTCTCTCTCTCTCTCTCTCTCTCTCTCTCTCTCTCTCTCTCTCTCTCTCTCTCTCTCTCTCTCTCTCCTCCAGTTCAAGAATAAATTAAAGAAAGAATTAGGAATAATAAAACTTAAGATTTAGTGAAGAAAGAAAATTATATATCAGAATTCTGTTTCTTAATATATCTTCTTCAGGATCTTCAAAAATTTCTTATAAAAGCACTAACTGGGGCAGCTAGATGGTGAAGTAGGTAAAGCACCAGCCCTGGATTCAGAAGGACCTGAGTTCAAATTCAGCTCAGACACTTGACACTTACTAGCTGTGTGACCTTGGGCAAGTCACTTAATCCTCATTGTCCCTCAAAAAAGGCATTAACTACTTTGATATTTAAGTTTAGTTATTTTAATTAAAAGACTGATATTTAATATAAAAATCATGAAATTTTGTGATTCTAAATCTATGGAAGCTCAAGTAAGAAGCCATCATCTAAACTTCCAGGTTTAGCATCTTACCAGAATGGCAGGAGTAGATTTTTGTTTGTTTGAGGATGTTTTAATAGGTGAATAAAATCTCTCGGGCACTGAACTCATGGATATGTAAAACATGGTAAACACTAAAGTCCAGAAGTGACAGCTTGTCATATCTGCCTTAGCATTTCCCTCTACTCCTACTTAGTCTGAAGCAATTATAATTCAAAGTTAGTGTAAGTAGGGAGGAAAGGGGGCAGATAACAAAAATAGGGCCCTTGTCCCCAAGAAGTGGCTGTAGAATTGCACTTAACTTAGAGGAGGAGGAAGGTCCTATTTGGTGAGGAAACCTCTTCTATCCTTAGTCCATTAACACAGATAAATTAACCACAATGAGCAACTATCACCTTGGAAGGTATAGTCAATTCACTTAGTGGCTGAAACAATATTGGGAGCTGTCTTTCATATATTATCCTGACAGAAATTATTATTAATAACCAATGATTTGGGGAGATCCAGATTTCCCTGTTTTTTTCTTTTATCTTCATTTCAAAACCCCACCCAAGTGGGGAAGTCACTGTGATCTACTCAAGTTACTATGGGAATTAATTCTTTGAATAGATTGTCCAAGGCTGGGGATAACTTAGAAGTAAATGACATAATCGTAATTCAATTTCACCCCTCATTGTAATATTCATTCTCCCATTAGTTGTTAACCAATCAAAGTTGATTGCTACCCTTGGGAACATCCCTCTTCCAATGAAGATATAAGCCATGAGCCCTCTTCAATGATTGTCTTTGGTCTAAGAGAGAGAAGACTAAATGACCCTCCTTTTATTAATAAATATGCTGGCATTATTAATAAAATGAATAAATCACCCAGAAATTATGTCTCTTGAACCTCTTTAAATGCCACAATACTTAGAAACAATTATCCCTAGGTAGACTCTTAGATCCATAAATAAATCCTTACTATCTCCCCAAATTTCCCACCCAACCAATTGCACATTTCCAACTGGATGTCCCACAAGTATCTCAAATTCAACCTATCCCAAAGAAAAAAATATTTTCCTCCCCCAAATCACTGTTCTTCCAATTTCTTTTGATGGTACTGCCTTCTTTCTGGTCATTCAGATTAAAAGCTTCATTGTCATGCTTGCCTCTTCTTTGTCCCTCTTACCCTACATTCGATCAGTTACTGAGTCTTATTGGCTCTACCTACATATTACTGCCCACATCCATTCCCATTCTCTTTACTCCTACAACCACTACTCTAGTTAAGGCCTCATCACCTTTTGCTTGTACAACTCCAATGGTTTCCTAATTGTAGTCATTTTCCTCTCTGATTTATCTGACTTAAAACTAAAAGTAATGTTTCTGAAGCACAGGTATGACCATGTTACTCTCGTGTTCAAAATTCTTTATTGGTACTTTATAAGGATAAAAAATAAATTCCTTAGGCAGGAACTTAAAGCTGTCTACAACATGACCATTAATTTACCTTTCTAGATTCATTTTATATAATTACCCTTCATGTACTCTACTTGCAATCCAAAGTAAACCACTAACTATTACCGAAGCATAGCATTACTTATTTCCACATTTGAATCCTATGCCTACAATATAGTCCCTCCTCAACCTCAGATCATAGAATCTTCAGATTCCTTCATGCTGGGGGCAGCTAGGTGATGCAGTGGATAAAGCACTGGCCCTGGATTCAGGAGGACTTGAGTTCAAATCCATCTTCAGATGCTTGACACACTTACTAGTTGTGTGACCCTGGGCAAGTAACTTAACCCTCATTACCCTGCAAAAAACAAACAGAATCCTTCCTGCTTCAGGGCAGTTACCACCAGTCCTATAAAAAGCTTTTGTGATCCCCTAGACATTAATGGTCCTTTGTTTTTGCAGATAACCTTGTATTTATGTACTTGTATATATATCATATCTCCCCAATTGAATGTAAGTTTCCTGGGGGCAGAGAAAATTTCCTTTTTGTCTTTCTATCCCAAGCGTCTAGCAGAGTATCATATGTGGTAATTATTTAATAAGTGTGCATTCGATGGAATTGAGTTGAGTTAAGCTAAGATGAGCTGAACTGAGTTGAATGAAGAGGACAGGAGGGTGATAGCAATAAATCCTGAGTGCCAGAGAACAAAAAGTGTTTTTAAGAGGGGGCAGGCTCAGGTAAGGATACAACAATGAGGAGCCAGGTAAATCTAGAATGGTAGGAGAGCATTGGGTTCAGGAGGGCAGGTACAGTTTATGAGATAGAGGTATTTATAGGATACAATATTCCTGAACCCCAAGTCACATGACCTTTCTCATATTTTTTTCTAACATTATCAAGATTAGAAAAATAGGAAAGAAAAGGAAAACACTTTTTTTAAATGATACCATATTAAAGATATGTGTTATGGTTATTCTAGCCTAAATAAATTCATCCAAACAAGGAAAATTATTTAATAAAAGAATTAACTGTCCTGTATATAAAGAATAAAGAGAGATATGAATTGGCCCCCAACAACAAGACAATCAAAACCAATATTAACCACATTCCTTTTGCCATTTTGATGCCATTATTAGGCAATATCAGACACATAGTACACCTTAATTTTAAAAAAGCATTTGGCAAAATCTCCTATGGTACTCTTGTGGATAAGAGAGTGGAATAATAGTATTATTAGTCATTTGCAATTGAATGAAAAATCATACCCAAAGGGTGAAGATTAATGGCTGTGTCAAATGCAAGTGCTTCTTATATAAGCCACAGGGCTCTTACCACGGCCTATTCTTGCTTGACATTTTTATCAGTGACACTGAGTATAATATAGAAGTAATTTCTATCAAATTTTCATATGACACAGATCTAGGAATGATAGATAATATGATAAATGAAAGAATAAGAATCCCAAGTTATCCCAACAGGCTTGTCCAATTGACTAAAATAAGCAAAATAAAAGTTAAGTATGATACTTGAATTTTTAAAAAGCAAGTACTTAAGTCAAAAAAGAACAAGCTTAGGAGGAATTAAGATAAAACTGATTTACCAGCTTAATAGATTCCAATAGTAAAGTGCAGTATACAGAAAAAGACAAAAGCAAGAGGCAGAATAGGTCTGAGAAGCAATGAATTATATGCAGCATTATGCCATCTACTCTGCATAAACCTAAGGGTTAAAATAAAATTATGCATAAAGTTTATTCAAGGTTTTTCATCCTTAACATAGAGGACATAAAGATGGAAAAATGAAAGCAGGACAAGTAAAAAATGGTCAAAAGTGAAACACATTAAGACAAACATCCTATTTCATCATTTTTTCCAGCTCCATGCCAGGAGAATTAAGATGATTTCCATCATTTCTCCTACATAAAGGCTAGTTTGAATATTGAATTATATTAAAAAGCTCTGAAAGCCATGAATTACTGCAATTTTTTCCAGGCAAACCTCCATACTGTCTTCAAAAATACTTCAAAATGTCCAGATCCATTATGGCAAAGTTAAGTAATAATAGCCATCATTTATACAGAACTATAAGGTTTGCAAAGCACTTTATAAATATTATAATAATAGCTAGCACTTATAAAGCACCTATTCTGTGCCAAGCATTGTGTTAAGTGCTTTACAATATTATCTCAAGTGATCCTCATGACTGCCTTGGGAAGCAAGTACTATTTTGGGTATTTTATGGCTTAGGTAAACAGAGGCAAACAGAAGTTAAATGACTTGCCCAAGGACACAAGACTAGTGAGTGTCTGAGGCTAAATTTGAACTCAGGTCTTACTGACTCCAGGCCTAGTGCTCTAGCCACTGTGCAACACTACCCCACAATCTTAACATTCTGTTAAGTCTTTTAAGTCAACAATCTTCCACTAGATTCTTCCAATGTTTCATCATAATATGGAGATAAAATTGGGGTTGGCAAAGGTCATGTCAACAGAGCACAAGCTCTACCAAAGCAGAAAGACTTGGAGTCATCCAAGAACCAACTAAGGATGCTCACTGAGTTTCATTATCCCGAGGCAACCATGAGGGGAGTCATGGTAAGATGTGACATTGTCTTTTAAGGTATAGAAATGTTGCAATCTTCTTTCATTTTTTTTTTTTTTGGTGAGGCAATTGGGGTTAAGTGACTTGCCCAGGGTCACACAGCTAGTAAGTGTTTAGTTTCTGAGGCCAGATTTGAACTCAGGTCCTCCTGACTCCAGGGCCAGTGCTATATTCACTATGCCACCTACCTGCCCCTGCAATCTTCTCTCAGCGGTAGTAATGCCCACTGACGTCATGCATCATCTGAAAATTTTGAATTAAGTAGTTCACAATCATGTAATTTTCATCTAAATTTGCTCACTTTTTCACCCTGTTCAGCATCACTCAGGTAAACTTCAAGAAAGCTGAGCAGCCAGGCTGTCTAGGTCAGAGGAAAAAGAAGCATCAGCAGTTGTAACTTTTCCGAGTGATACTTTTACTGCTATCACCTTCGCAGAAACCTAAGTTGTGTGACTGATTATTCAGCATGGCTCACTGATGTTACTTAGGTTTGGTCAGGATAAGGAAAAAAGTGAATAGGCAGCTAAATGTGAACAGCCCAATACTTGCTCTGCAAGATGCTTGTGGTATTATTAGAACATTTGTTCTGCTCAAAGTGCAGAATGCCTTTTCCTCCTTAATAAAACATTAGTTTAGCTCTATTGGGTTGCAATTAACCTCTTTATCATGGAGGGGCTAATCTTAAAAGTGAAAGCAAATAATGAAGGCATTTAAATCCATGTATCAGACTAAAAACCAAGATCTTAATCTATAACAAAAATGCTTAGGTAAATAATGATCCTCTTAGGCAAAGAAGCTACACACCATAATTACTTTTATATTATTGTTGCTTTCTATCTAAAAGAGGATAGCTCTGGGTTCCTGAGATAAGAAAGGCTGCTATTTTCATTGTTTTGGGTCTGTTTTGTTTTGTTTTTTTGTTTTTGTTTTGGGGTTGTTGTTTTTGTCAGGGGGTGGGATTTGGTTTGGGGGAGTTGTATGTTTTTTTTATTACCTCAGAAGTCACAAAAGTGCTATAAAAACTGGAATCTGTCTGTTTCATAACAGAAACATCCAGTTTAGGAATGCATCAGCCTGAGAACACATCATTCTGTGCAGTGTAAATGAGCAAAACTTAGGTGCATGTCTTCAACATCTCTTGCTTAAATCATAGCACGTACAAGAATAATCAATGACACAAACGCCGAGGCTGCAACTCGGTTTCTTGCTACATTATTTTAGATATTCGGTTCTACTGAAGAGTCATTTGAATTATCATTCTAGGAGCAAAGGAAATCCAGAGTGATCCCAACCCCACCTCCCCGATTAGTATCACAAAGAGACAGAGACAGACAAATACAGACAGACAGACCTCAAGAAGATTATATTCTAGTGAGGAGAGAAAGGGAGCTAGAAAGGAGAGGAGGAGGAAATTCACTCAGAAACTAGAGGGAGGTAAAGTCTAGAGAGAGTCCAGGTGAAATTATAGGATCAGAGATTTGGGTCTGGAAGGGACCTTAGGAGTCAAGTAAACCAACACCCTTATTCCACATATAAGGAAATCAAGGCCCAGAAAGCTAAGGGACTTGCTCAAGATCCCGTTGACCCCCCCTCCCCCATACAGTTTCAGTTCATCACTAAAGGATTTTGGCTTTACATGGCAACTTTATCTTATAATATATCTATAAGAATGTTTGCGTTTTTAGCAGCTAGGAGGGACAGTTGATAAGAGTGTAGGACTTGGAGTCAGGAAGACTTGAGCTCTGCCTAAGAACAACTATGCAGAACCTGCCTCAGACAATTACCAGCTGGGTGACCCTGGGATAAGTCACTTAACCTATCTGCTTCAATTTCTCCATGTATAAAATATGGATAATAGCACCAACTCCTGCTATTAAATAGGATAACATATGCTAAGTTCATTACAAACCTCAAAGTGCTGTATGCATTTTTATTATTATTCATTTTATTTCTGGACATATGTTTGAGTAGCCATAAGAATGGAGAGAGGGAGGATATAAAGGAAAAGTGAGATGAAGGATACAAAATATGCCAAACATAAGTCTGGGATAGAATGGTTTCATTCCTGAATGGCATTGTGAAAATGGGTACCTTGATTTGCTTGACCCTTCCCCACCACCAACACCAGTTATCCAGGTAACTAGAACAAGTGTATTCACCAACATTCCTTTGCATAACCTAGAGTAAACCCAGCTGAACATGTAGGGAATCAGTAACTCTGAAGCCAATCAAAGACTTACCTGACTGCAGGATACATGACTATGGATATGGACCTCATCTACAGCTATTCCTCTACTTTGGACTAATCCTTTTTCTTTTTGAAGAAATCTCCCTGAGACCTTAAACTGAACCTATCACCAAGAATGCCTTCTGATTTGTGTATCAAAGGCCATACCCCTCACCCATGGAATTCTTCACACATACCCTCCTCCCTTTGGGAGTGGGCTTTTCTAAACCCACCTTTCCACCACATTCCTTTCCTTTCTTTGTTTAAACTGTATGTAGGGGGTAGCTAGATGGCGCAGTGGATAGAGCACTGGCCCTGGAGTCAGGAGTACCTGAGTTCAAATCCGGCCTCAGATACTTAACACTTATTAGCTGTGTGACTCTGGGCAAGTCATTTAACCCGAATTGCCTCACTAAAAAAATAATAATAATAATTTTTTTTAATTAAACTGTTTATTAACCCTTGCAATCTATTTCATAGTGTCCTATTCAGCAATAGGCTGAATAGCATCCATGAACATGCTAGATTTTCTTCCCTACTAATTAAAACCTTTCTTTTAATTTTTACAGGCATTGTCTTTCTCTGGTTTTCCTTCCCTTTTAGGAAGAAGGGTAGTTAAATTCTCAAGAACTGGCCTTCGTGTTCTCTGGTCTTCCCCTTTGGGGAAAGAGAGATCTAAGTTCCATTAAGAGAGTGTTTGCCTCAGTTTACAGCATGGATTGGAGACTGTGGTAAAAGTTATTTGTGGTAAAGATTAATATTCCTGTTTTTAGCTAATTCATTTGGGAGGGGCCACACCTGGCCCACCCCAAGGTTACAAAGGCAGCTTTTTGAAGGACCTCCCCTTTGGGGGGAGGGGAGCTTGAACGCTCCCAGAAGGGAGGCAGGCTGCTTCTGGAATGCGAGGGTTTTTCCAGGACCTGGCTTTTCAGCTTGGGCCCTTGTGGTGGTGGTGTGTGGCACGCGCTTGTGCTCTGTCTCAGGCAACTGCTGTCTCTGGTCAGCAACTGTAAACTTTCAGGTTCAGTGAGTTACTTATGGAAAACCCTAAATTCCTTTGAACTAGCTCAATTGGAAAGGGTCTGGGTTAAACTTAGAGTTAAGAATATCTATCTGTATTTCTATTTTCCTGTTTCCTTATCTTTGATTTTTATTAGTTTTACCTTTGTTGTTTAATTAATTCCCAAGTAATAAAATCTGATCCTTTTGTGAACTAAAGTTTAGAAGCTCCTTTATTATTGGCCTGGGAGAAATATTTTAAAAGGGCAGTTCAGAGGGGAGGGTTAAACCTAAAAGGTCCCTCATATTTCCGGGACCCCAATATTAAGGCGAGTCACCCAAATAACTCTCCGTATATCAAATTTTGGCCTTCACAAGACCAAAGGACATTGAAAATCTGGTCCTGTACTATTTACTTCAGTAGTAGCAGCATCCATTCAACCATCCCAAATGAACTCTCAGGTTAAGATGGTTCTCATGAATCATTATGATGAAAAGTTACAGTCAAATTTACTTTGCCAGTGTCTGCTTGTTTTTTATGTTACCTGTGTGAGCTGAGGGACAAATAACCAATTCAAACCCTCTGTTATAGAAGTGTAAGAAAGTTTTGGGATTATCTGTTTTTCCACTCCATACTCCAGCCACTTGATAATTCTACTTCAATCAGGAGAATATCCCCATCTCCTAACTTGTATCTAGTCAACAGCAGAAGTCTACCTAAAACTGGCCCAGTAGCCAAGTGGACCCTATACTGGGTGAAACAATAATACTTTGGTTGTGCTATTGTGTAGACATAACCACCAAGATATTTCATATATGAATCCCAAATTCCAAGCCCAACCTTAATGTTCCTCCTGTTTACTAATGCAATCCTCTTTATCTTCCTCCTCCTTTTCCCTCCACCTCTCTTCTTTCTCCTCTGGGAAAGAATCCCCCTCATACTTCACTTTATTCCCATTTGAACTCTCTTCATGCTTCTATTTCTACCCTTATACATCCTCCCCCCACTTCTACCTCCGCTTTCCATATCTTCCCCAACTAGAATGTAAGCTTCTTTGAGAGGAGGGACTGTCTTGCTTTGTTTATATTTGTATTTCTTGCTTATGTTTGTTGTTATTCTTTACTCATTTTTCAGTCATGTCTGACTCTTCATGAACCCTTTTGGGGGATTTTCTTGCAAAGATAACAGAGTGGCTTGCCACTTCCTTCTCCAGCTTATTTTATAGATGAGGAACTGAGGCAAACAGGGTCAAGTGACTTGCCCAGAAATCCACTGCTAGTAAGTGTCTGAGGTGGGATTTGAACTCCTGAAGATGAGCCTTACCGATTCCAAGCCCAGTTGGTGATCTATACACTGCACCACCATAGTAAGTGCTTAGTAAATACTTTCTCCATGCCTCTCTTCTCCTTTGCTCTCTTCCTCCTTTCTACCCTCCTTCCCTTCCCCTCACAATCCAGATGGAGAGTACCATGGTACAGAGTGACCTGGATGAAATTCAGACACTTAATTTACTTCATCTCTCTGACCCTCGGTTTCTTTGTCTGTAAAATGAGGCTAATAATACCTATAGCACTTACCTCATAAAGTTATTGTGAGGCTCAAATGAGATAGCATATGTAAAGCACTTTGCAAACTATAAAGCTTTATATAAATGTGATCAATCATTATCAATTCCATCCCACTTAATTGGACTCTGAAACTTGCTGTCATATGTACTTGATAAGCCAAACAGCCCAAGTTCTAGGCAGCCAGATAGATTGCTAGCTTGTGGATAGAGTATTGGACTTGGAGTCAGGAAGGCCTGAATTCAAATCCATCCATAGACACTTTTTAGCTGTGTGACATTAAACAAGTCACTTAATCTCTGTCTGCCTCCATTTCCTCAACTGTAAAATGGGGGTAATTATATATTAATTGGTACCTACTTCTCAGAGTTGCTATAAGAATCAAATGTTATACAAATATAATACAAATGTTAATTAACTAAGTCACCTCAACCTTGCCCCCAGGGCTCAGTAATTTTATATACTGTGCCTATGCAAACTCATATACCTGATCAGCAGTGTGGCCTAAGTGGGGCCTTGACCATCCTTTCTGTTGCCCCAACCCAACTCACAGCCTTATTGTTTCCTCTTAGTCCAGCCCCCTATAACTAATGCTGACTTCCTTATTTGGATTATCCCAAATCTTCAGGATGCCAGAAAGCACCTTGCATCCAGGAAATTTATTAAACTTGATAAATTGAACTGGCCATAAATTAAACTGGTATATTATCTAGTTGGCCTTCCTATATTAGCACTATGCAATACATATTTTCAAAACACTACTGAAAAACCAACTTTTGGACTTTCAATGGAATCCACAGGAGAGCAAATACACACTGTAGGCTACCAAGTTTCTGACTTTACAAATATTTATTACAGCACATAGCACACTAGATCATCCATCCAGATACATAATAAAAACACTAATTCACAGAAACTTTATTTGGTTACCTTTCTCTAAGAGGAACATAGATATGAGTTTGACCAATTAAACTCAACATCCTTTTTTAATTACCTGACCAACATAAGTTGTTCTTAGCCCTGGTGTACAGCTTTTAGAAAAAGATTGTTCTAAAACATACATTTTAACCTGGGGCCCATAAACTTGGGGTTTTTTTAAGTATTTTATAATAGTATTTCAATATAGTGGATTCCCTTTGAATCTTATATAGTTTATGTATTTAAATACATTATTTTGAAAGGGAGTCCATAGACTTCATCAGATTGTCAATCAGAAGAGTCTATGACACATGAGAGGGGGTTACTTGTCCCTAATAAGAGGTGCTGTTATAATTTACAAAATATACATGAATTTAAGAGCATTATTAATTCATAATAGATTTCATCATTGTACATTTTCTTAATCAATAGATTTAAGTTATGTTATCTAAATACAATTATCATGAGTATAGAGGTCTGTGATTTTTTGCTTTTAATTTTTAAAAATCTTCATTTATAAAAAAAAGTGCAGAAACACTGTCTAAGGTACAAATGGCTTTTACAATTTAATGTAAGATATTGGGGACAATTTCATTTTAATAAGGATCAAAATGTAAAGTGATCCCACTCAGTGAAATTTCAAGCATCAACCAGAAGGCAAAGGAGGTTTGAGGGCAAAATGGATCATTCTAGACCTTGAAGAATTAGTCATAAGAGTAACTATATACTCATCCTATTTATAAAGTCAACCTAATTTAATGGACTTGAAAGTCAGGGCATTTATATTCTAGCTTCTGAAATGCTAGTCATCTGTTATAATTTTAGACAAGCAACTTAAACTTTTTGACTCAGTTCTTTGATCTGTACAAAGAAAATAGCAACAATTCTTATATACCTCAAAGCATTTAGTCTTTTTCAACTAGAGTGAGTGGATTAAATCCAAAGTAATTCTTGTATACATGAAACATTGTTTTGGGGACAAACTTCTGAAGCTAGGAAATTACCTGCGTTGTTAACATTTTGTCATTTTTTTTTTGTTTTTATATTACCTTCATTTCCAAAAATGTCCCTCCCCTTCCATAAAAAGGTGCTCCATCCTTTTTAACAGCAATAAGAAATGAAAAGAAAAAAAGGGGGGAAGTTCAGCAAATTAACCAACATGTTAACTGAGTCTGATTTTATAGTAAGTGCAATGATCCACACTCACAGTCCCCCACCTGTTATGGGAAGAAAAGAAGGTTCATGGTTTTAGTTTTTTTTTCAGAGTTTTGGTCATTATAATCACACTGCATTAAGGATTGTTTAAGGGACCCTTTCCATTAATATTGCCATAATCATTGTGTATATTATTTTTCTGGATCTATATCAATATATTATTATACTTCTGACATACCTCTCTGAATTCTTTATTTTCATCCTTTCTTATGCTACAGTAACATTCCATTATATTCATGTGCCTGAAACGGTATACCACATTACATTCAGGTGTCATAGTATAGTGTCTGAAACATAGTAAGTATTTAATAAATGCATTCACCAATCATTCATCTACTCATCCACCCATTTATCATGCACCAAAATTTGGTTAGGTAGTTCTAAATTGATGTGCATTTAGTATCCAGTTCTTTGCTGCCACAAAAAGTACTACTAGAAATATATATATATATATATAAAATATATACACACATATATATCTAATCTATATATAATATATTACATATTACTATATTATGTGTAATATATAATATATAACATTATGTATAATTATATTTTGAAATACATGTATATATACTAGTCCCTTGTTTCTGTCTTTGACCTGCTTGGGGTGCAGTCAGGTATAGAGTAGGGATATTTTAGTCACTTTCTTAGCATAATTCCAAATTGTTTTCCAAAATGACTAGAAAACTTCACTGTACCACCAACACTACATTAGTGTGCTTTGTCTTTCTGTAGCCTCACCAACAGTGACTCATATTCATTTTTAAATAACAAATATTTTTATTTTGATGAATGACATCACAGAAAGTCTCATAATGGGGTTAAGGAGAACTAAGATCCTGATGAGTGAAATTTGATTTTAGAAGAGAGGAATAATTAGCCATTCCAGAAACTAAGGCCTCTTTTTCCATGCTGTGGAGAAGTCATAGAAAACAAATCCTTCCCCCTTCCTTGGCATATGCCTGAGTCCCAGACTCATCCTCACTGGCATCTCAGGAAACAGTATGTCAGTAGCATAAGAAGGTAGTCAGCTACCATGAGACTGTGGCTCAAAATGTGGAGAAATGTTTGCTCTCTGCAGGATAGATGGCTGCTCTGCTAAAAATAAGCCAGAGACCTGAAAGGATTGTCATCATCACAAGCCTCGAGCAGAAAATAGCAAAGTCAGAGAATCCTCTTTTCTAGGGCTGAAACTTTCTCTTGGGAAATTCCAGCCCTTTAGAGGACATCATCTAATTAATCCCCAGTACATTGACTAACTCTATTTTACATGTGTAGAAAGTGAGACTGCAAATTCAAGTAAAGAAAGACTGAGGGAAAGGCAGAGAAAAAAGAGTAATGTTCTTATAATAGACTTAGGAACAAGAAACATTACCTCATTTTGTTGTCTACAATTATATAGAATACTGTATAGGGTTAATGACTCTGAATTCTATTCCCAGATAATTATTTCTAGGGTATTTTCTCTGAATCCTTTAACTAGTGTTTTGTTTTTTATTCTAAAGTACCTTTTCTTCATCCAATAAACTCAAATGGATCTGTGATACCATCACCAAAGATGCAAGTCTATATGACTCTTGGCCATACCCTTCTGTAAGTTCACCACAGAGAGCCCACCCAAATTCCTATGAGCATCCCTAGATTTCTCCTGCTTTTAGAGGGTACTGGTGGAACACAAAGGCTATTCAACAGTCATCCCTTGCTTTTGCCATATTAGCAGTCAATCTTCATTACAGCTCATATATGTCTTTAATAACATCATTTATTCTCCTCCATAATCATTTATATTTTTTATTTTTCCTAATTCTTTATTTTTTTTAACCTTGTAAGTTATATCTGTTTATACTGCCAGATACACTAGTGTAGCAACACCAAACATTCTTATTACTCTTGGGCTTTCAAGTTTATAAAGCATTGTTTTATAACAGTCCTATGAGGTAGTATAATTATTCCCATTTTACAGATAAGGAAAAAGGCTCAAAAAAATAAAGTCCCTATGCTCATACAACCAGTACACATCAGAGCCAGGACTAGAATCCAGTCCTTTTTAGTCCAAAGCTCTTATCAATGAATGCCAAGATCTTATCTATGACAACCACAAGCCATAACTCCTTCCTCTTTCCTCACTATTTTAAGTATTACTATCCTTAAATATCTTTGGTATTCGGTACTTAGGTCAATTGAAATGCAACAATTAAAATAAAAAAGTATAATAAGTTATTTCCCCAGAAATATTAAGCATTTGCTTTCACCATAACCAGCTCCTTCTTAGGGAGAGGTTAAGGCTTCTGGCCTGTATTTAGAAACCTACCAAAGTGTGTGCTCCTTCCTTCTTGTGTTATAACCACAGGGCTAACTACCAGAAAACATTTTTTTCTAACTAGGCTGTATTATTACTGATTTGGAGATTATAGATTGCCCTGAAATAAAAGAACCATATAATGTTGGCCTAAAAGAGATTTTTGACACCATCTAGCCCACAGCAGAGGAAGTAACCCATCCACAGACACAGAGCTGGAACTAGAACCCATGACTATATACTGGCATAAATATTTTATTCCTATTGAATTTTTCATAATACATTTATAATGTCCATGAATAATGGAGAGTAGTCCATAGATCCTATTCATAGTTACCTTATGAAATGTTTTTTTTTTACTCATGTATTATACATTTTGCAGGTCTGTCAGAATATCAAAATAAAAGACTATTTAAAAACCAACACTTCCTCTACAAATTCTTACATTGGAAAGATATATTTTATTCTAATACTTTTCTTAATGGTGTCTGATTTTCCTGGCATATTGCAATTTATGTGTCTATCCAACCAATAATTCAACAATAAAATGGCCTGAGTACATGGAAGCTTATTATAATATTATTTTCAGGAAGAATGAATTATACATTGCCTAAGGAATCATGTCTGACAAAACAATGATGTGATTCTGATTCACCAGGATAATGCAGGAGCATCAATGCGGGAAATAAAAGTAAATTTTAAGATAAGTTTACATCTTATTCCCTCTCCCATAAGGCAAAGTAAACAAAAATCTATTAAGTCCTTACTATATGCCAAGCATTGTGCTAAGTGCTAAGGATACACACACACACACACACACACACACACACACACGTATGTGTATAGATATGTATGTATATGTATATACATGTACACAAGCAAAAAATGAAAGCTAGTTACTGCCTTCAAAGGGTTTACATTCTATTGGGGTGGATAACATACAAAATGGAGCTGAGATGATATTGAGGAGGGAAAGAAAAAGTACACATATCAGGAAATGGTCAGTCTAAAAATCAGACAAGAGGGAATATGAAGGTTTGCAACCTAAACCCATACCAAAAATGGAGGCACTGGAACCAAAATAATGTTGCCAATGTTCTTTTTCCATAAACAGAATATATAATTTGCTGTTCCTTCATTTGGCAGGTTAATACATTTAGAAAATGTTCTTCCAGGCTATCTTCAGCTGTAGTATTGAATCAGTCACAACAAAAGATACAATAATATTGCTCCACCTGTGAAAATCATAATATTTGAATAAAAGTTTTCTTTATAAAGAAAAATAATATCCAATTGTGCTTCATAGATATATATATTTATACATATATGTGATTATGCATGTATACACACACATATGTGGCTAATGACTAAAAAACAAAATCACCAGAATTTAAAATAATCATTCAATTACTTACAATCATTGAAAGTAATGCTCTTCATTTTATACTACCAGTTCAGTGGGACAAGAGTCTCACCAACCATTTAACCCTGAATGCTATAAACAAATTAATGTTATAATATGCATGCTTGAAAATCATCTGGAGAGCCATTGCAGACCACACTTTGAAAACCATCAATTAAGAAGTGGTCTTTAGTCTAATTAATAAATGTCTCACATCTATATATGCAGATCACAAAGTACTTTAGATTCTAATGACCTTCTCATAGTCTAATTGGTACTGTATTTAATCTGTGTATAGAGCTTAGCACCTCTTAATGCTTTAAGTGGCTCAAAAATAAACACTTTGTTTCATCCTTTTCTTATATTTCCTCAGGGCCTAGCACAGTGCTTTATACATAAAGGTCATTTAATAAATTTTGAATGAATGTACAGAGAAGTAGTAGAGGCAATTATAATTCACAAAATTGCTTCTTTTCAATTCAAGGAGACACAGATAAAATATTCTGAAGTTGTGTCTACAACACAATTTTGAATATATTGATATCTTTTTTTACATTTCCTTCATGCTCATTCACATGCTACATTTGTGTCCATGTCATAATAATCTCTTCTTTTTGTCCCTCAAAATATAATTCATTTTGGTCAGATAAAAGACGAAATCCACACCATTCATTACAAAGCCCCCAAAGAAAAATCCCTCTTTCATTTCTTCTCCATAAAGCGTAGTTTCCTTTTCATCTAACAGAAACAAATAAACTATAATTAACAGCACTTGAGCATGAATTACACATGATAGTTTCAAATTCCTCAAAGGCTCAGGAAAAAAAGTATCATCCAGTACTTCAAGGCTTAAATGTGAAGACAAAAAATATGAAGATTCTTTCTATAAAGGTATCAACTCAAGAGCAATGGGAAGAAGGGAAAAACACCATCTCAAAAAACTTATAATGCTAATATCATTAAAACTGAAGCAAGATAAGTTGGTTGGTTCTATTGTTTTGTTGGTTTTGTTGTTGTTGTTTTTTATTGGGGACAAGGGTTGACACTCAAACACAAGAATTTTCCCTTCTGTTTTCTTTTCTGTTTTTTTTTGTTGTTGTTGTTTGCGGGGCAATGGGGTTAAGTGACTTGCCCAGGGTCCCACAGCTAGTAAGTGTCTAGTGTCTGAGGCCAGATTTGAACTCAGGTACTCCTGAATCCAGGACCAGTGCTTTATCCACTGCACCACCTAGCTGTGCCCCCCTTCTGTTTTCTTGACTGAAAATTGTCAGGAGCAACAGAATTCCAAAGGAGTGCAAGAAAGAATTAAACTATGATAACCTACTAAACTGCATAAAGAGAACTCTATCAAACTTTTTAAAAATAATCAATATACATACTACATAAATTGAAAGGAAATATAGCATAGTGGCTAGAGATCTGACTTTATAACCAAGGAGACATAGGAACCTAGTTAAGTCCACCTATGAAATCTACTGCCTATGTAATGATTGGCAAGTCACTGAACTACTAGATCACTCTCTAATAAGACTATTAAATTGATGAGGTGTTGACTTACATATAGGGAAGTTTCCAAATCCTGCCATTCCCTATTCCAATTAAATCACTGGTCCAGCCTCTGTTGCCTCCTACATTAATTATTCTCAAAAACCGAGAAAGAAAAAAAGTAAATAAATTCATGAAATCAGACTATATTAGTCAGAGTATGAAATGAGAGTAAGTATGTTATTAGACTGAATGATTCCCAATAAGGTAGTTTGGTGGAGAGAGGGTTGAGGATCAGGAGAAGAAACACAGGTTCTGGACCATCATGACTTACTAAGCAAATCTTCCAGTATTCTCTATTCACTTGATAGGGAAACTGAAAAAAATGACCTAGCAATAAGCCAACACTTCAATAACAGAAAGTAATCCATAT
This sequence comes from Dromiciops gliroides, assembly GCF_019393635.1. Classification (NCBI taxonomy): domain Eukaryota; kingdom Metazoa; phylum Chordata; class Mammalia; order Microbiotheria; family Microbiotheriidae; genus Dromiciops; species Dromiciops gliroides. The sequence goes on from NC_057862.1 coordinate 252,765,002, forward strand.
CTCACCCTTAAAAATTATGTTTTAAGTTACCATAATAATTTATATTTATGTAGTGCTTTATAGCTACATCTTCCCATTTGATTCTCATAATGACCCTGTGGGATAGGCAATTTGAGTATTAATTTGGAGAGCTTAAGCTATTTTTTTCATCTTAACTGATTTGCCCAGTGAGTGGTTGTCAGATCACGAATTTGAGCCCAGTTGTTCTATCTCTTAATATAGTGCTCCTTTCATTATACTGCAGCTGTAGTATAATATAGATGAATACAATTCACAGCAGAATCAATGATGTGTAAAACACATTTCTCACTTTATGGCATAAGGTAGAGAGAAAAGGATCAATTGTAATGGATGTTGTTGGACTCTGAAATCACATCTAATGTTCTCACTGTGGAAATTCTGCATAGGATTCAATTGCATTCTGATAAACTATGGGATTCACTTTTCTTGATATTTTAAAACTTTGTATAGGATGAAGTTCATTGAAAAGAATTTGAAAGGGTTTGAATTACAGCTCTGCCATTTAGTGTCTGTGTTACCTTGAATAAACCTCTTAGCTTCTTTGGTGTCATTTTTCTCATATATAAAATAAGTAGGTCATATCAGATGACCCTTCCATTATGACCACATGAAGAATATTTCACTATAGGGAAACTTTGGTTCCCTCCAAGCAGAAAATTTCTGGCTTTCTCCCTATGGCCCTTCTCCCCCAAATTTATTATTTTTGGATCAAAAGTAAGAGATTGTATATATTCTGAGAGTCAAATATAAGCTCTGGGTTTAAAAGAAAGTAAAATAAAGGTTAGGGAGATTTTTACTTTCCCCATGAATTACATGATACAAATGAATACAAAATAGAAAAAAAAATTACCAAGTTCTGTTTTTTTGGAGACTGGTTCTTGCCCTCTTGTCCATGGTAAAAGTGAACCACTCCATTAGCAGAGGAGCTTTCCTTGGCTGCACTGGTCTGGCCACAAGTTACTTTCTAAAGGGACCTTATCTTAAATCTTCTACAAGGTCTGGCTTCAAGCAGTTATAACCAGAAAAGACATATAACATCAACCCCATAGAAATACATTGAGAAAAATGAGCTTTACTTATACTTGTGGAGGAAACTAGAAGTTTGAATTTCTAAGACTTTCCTCAAAATATTAAATTAAGTATAACTTTAAGTTTTCAGTAAAATATTGGGAGCCTCATTATTACTTCTATTGGATATATATGCCATGGGAAACAATGGTATGATGAGATCTATCTCATATTCAGGAATCAACCTCCTTGGATGAAGTCCAAGATAGGCCAATCTTATAACAAATTCCAGAGCTTCGTGCATGGTGTTATAGCAACATTCTAGTACATATAAATAAATCATTATCTCAAAATTATTATCTTTTGTCACTTCAGGTCAAAATCTAGATAATCAAATTTGGGCACCCAATAAAATAATATATTTAAGGGATTTTCATGAGAAAGTAGGAGAGATATAAAGAAGATTTAGAGAGATGGAGGAAAGAATGGAAAGAGAAATGAGAGCAACACAGGAAACTTATGAGAAAAAAATGAACAGTATGAAAAGCCAAATGGGAAAGGAAATAGAAAAAGTCTCTCAAGAAAATAAGTGCCTAAGAATTAGAATTGAACAAATGGAAGCTGGTGACTTTATGAGAAACCAAGACACAGTAAAGCAAATTCAACTCAATAAAAAAATAGAGGGCAATATGAAATATCTCCTTGGAAAAACAGCTGACATGGAAAACAGATCCAGGAGAGAAAATTTGAAAATCATTGAACTACCTGAAAACCATGACCTAAATAAGAGCTTAGACACCATCTTCCAAGAGATTGTCAGGGAAGCTTGCCCTGATATTCTAGAAGCAGAAGGTAAAATGGAAATTGAAAGAATCCACCAATCACCTCCTAAAAGAGATCCCAAAAGGAAAACCTCCAAGAATATTATATCCAAATTCCAGAGCTCCCTGGTCAAGGAGAAAATATTGCAAGCAGCTAGAAAGAAGGAATTAAAATGCTGTGAAGCCACAGTCAAGATAACACAAGATCTATAAGCTTCTACATTAAAGGACCAGAGGGCATGGAATATGATATTCCAGAGGGCAAAGGAACTGGGACTAAAACCTAAAGTCACTTACCCATCAAAACTGAGTATAGTCTTTCAGGGAAAAATGGGACTTAAATGAAAAAGAGGACTTTCAGACATTCATGATGAAAAGACCTGAACTGAATAGAAAATTTGACTTTCAAATACAAGACCCTAGAGAAACATGAAAAGGTAAACAGGAAAAAGAAATCATGAGGGACATTAAAAGGATAAACTGTTTACATTCTTACATGAGAAGATAATAATTCTAACTCATAATATCTTTCTCAGTATTAGGGCAGCTGAAAGGAATATACATAGAGGGCACAGGTGTGAATTAAATATGAAGGGATGACATATGTAAAGCATTTATCCTTGTTTTTTGTAGGGCAGGCAGGATGGGGTTGCTTATATCTTGGGCTGGATTTGGGTTCAGGGCCTCATGAGTCCAGGGCTGGTGCTTTGTCCACTGTGTCACCTAGCTGACCCATGATGACATATTAAAAATAAAGTTAAGGGGTAAGAGCAATGCACTGGAAGAAAGGGAAAGGGAGAGGTGGATGGGGGGAAAGTAGTTCACATAAAAGGTATAAGAAAAAGCTTATGGAGTAGAGGGGAAGATAGGAAAAGAGCGGAGGAGTGAGTGAGCCTAACTCTAATCAGAATTGGCTCAAAAAGGGAAGCATTTACACACTCAAGAGGGGATAGTATTATATCTTGCCCACTTGGGAAAGTGGGAGGTGAAGGGGATAAGGGAGGCAGGGGGAGAGACAATGGAAGGAAGAGAAGATTGGGGGAGGAAGCAGTTAGAAGCAAACCACTTTCAAAGGGGATAGGGTGAAGGAAGATAGATAATAGAGTAAATATCAAGGTGAGGTATTAAGATGGATGGGTAATACAGTTAACAATAGTAACTGTGAAAGAAATGATGAGCAGGATGCTATCAGAAGGATGTATCTGAATACAGATTGAAGTATAATTTCATTTGTTGGCTCCTCTTTCTAAAGGTATTTTTCCATTTTCTTTCACAACCTAACTAATGAGAAGATGTTTTGTATAACTGCACAGGTATGACATATATAAAATTCTGGATTTCATAGGGAGGGATGAGGATGGAGGGAAGAAGAAAATTTAGAAAACAAAGTTTTTAAAAATCAATGTAAAAAGTAATGATGAGCAGGGGGATTTCAGAAAGACCTAGAAGGACTTACATGAACTGATGCTGACCGAGAGGAGCAGAACCAGGAGAGCATTGTAACAGCAGCATTGTGTGATGAACAATGATGACAGAGTTGTCTCTTTTTAGCAATGCAATGATCCAAAACAATTTCAAAGAACTTCATAATAGAAAATTTTCTCAACATCCAGAAAAAATAACTGTGCTTTAGGAATGCAGATTGAACCATACTGTTTCTACTTTGGGGCTGTTTTTTTTTTCATTTCCCTTGTGCTCTGACTCTTCTGTCACAATACAACTAATGTAGAAATATGTTTAATGTGATTGCACATATATAAGCTATATTAGATTGCTTTCTGTCATGGGGAGAAGGAAAGGAAGGGAGGATTGGAGAAAAATTTGGAACTGAAAATACTACGAAAACAAATGTTTAAAAGTATCCTTATATGTAACCGGAAAATAATAAAATACTGAACAAAAAAAAAGCAATCACCTACCCAGCAAAACTGAGTATACTCCTTTGAGGAGGGGTAAGGGTCGGGGGAAGAGATGGAAATTCAATTAAATAAAGGACTTTCAAGAATTCCTGATGAAAAGATCAGAACTGAATAGAATTTTTACTTTCAAATACAAGACTCAAGAGGAGTGTGTAAAGGTAAAAATTAAAGAGAAATCATGAAGAAATCAATAAGATTAAACCATTTTCATTCTTGCATGAGAAGATACGTGTAACTCCTAAGAACTTTATCATTATTAGGTCAGTTAAAAGAGGTATCCACTGACTGAGGGCATGGATGCAAGATGACTATGATGTAATGATTTCAAGAAAAAAGCAAAATTAAAGGTAAGAAAGAGGGATGCACTGAAAGAAAGGAGAAGAGAATAGAAGAACAGGTGAAATTATCTCACATGAAAGAAGTGCAAAAAAAAATGTTTTTATACTTGAGGCAAAGATGAAGGGAGACAAGCACCCTTGAACCTTAATCTCATCAGAATTGGCTCAAAGAGGAATAACATACACAATCAGTTAAGTATAAAAGTCTATTTTACCCTACAAAAAATAGGAAGGGACAAAGATAAGATAAAGAGAGAAGGACTGATAGAGGGGAGGAAGGATTAAGGAAGGTAGTGGTCAAAAGCAAAACAGATTTTAGAGGAAGGACAAAATAAAAAGACAGAAAGAAAAGGATAAATAGGAAATATAAGATAGAGGGAAATACACGGTTAATAATTTTATCTGTGAACGTGAATGGGATGAACTCACCCATAAAACTGAAGTGGATAATGGAATGGATTAAAAACCAGAATCCAAAAATATGTTGTTTAAAATAAATACATTTGAAACAGAAACACACGCAGAATAAAAATAAGGGGATGGAGCACAATCTATTATGCTTCAGCTGAGGTTTTAATAAAAACAGCAGTAGCAACCATTATCTCAGACAACAGGAAAGCAAAATTAGACCTAAATAAAATATAAGCAGAGAAAACACATTTTGCTAAAAGGTACCATAGACAATGACACCAAATGGCATAACATACAAAATCTTAAAGGAAAATTTAGATAAAATGCAAGAAGATATAATAAGAACTAGATTATTCTCATTATAAAATAAAGAAGAAAGAAGATAAGAATAACAGAATTTTAGAAAAGTTATACAGTCAATATATCTGGAGAAAATGGGAATAGAAAGACATACATCTTTAATCAACAAAAATTAACCATGTCTTAGAGCATAAAAATCTCACAAGTAAATGCAGAAAAGCAAAAATATTAAATGCATCCTTTTTGTACCATAACACAGTAAAAAATATATTCAATACAGGGTCATGGAAACATAGATTAAAAATTAATTTGAGGGCCAGCTACGTGGTGTTGTGGATAAAGCACCATCCCTGGATTCAGGAGGATCTGAGTTCAAATCCAGCCTCAGACACTTAACACTTACTAGCTGTGTGACCCTAGGCAAGTCACCTAACCCTCATTGCCCTGTAAAAACAAAACAAAACAAAAACAACAAAAAAACAAAACAAAGAATGACAATAATGCTACAAAATATCAGAATTTATAAGATGCAACCAAGGTAGTACTTAGGGGAAATATTATTTCTCTAAATGGTTATATCAATAAAATAGAGAAAGAACTGATCAATGAATCAGGCTTGTAACTTTTTAAAAAAGCTATTTAAAAAAAACAAATTAACCCTCCCCCAAATAAACACCAATCTGGAAATCCGGAAAAATCAAAAGAGAGATTAATAAAATTGGAAGTAAGAAAACCATTGAACTAAGAAATGAAATTAGGAGCTGGTTTTATTGGTTTTTTGAACTAGATAAATCATCAGTTAATTCAATTTAAAAAGCAAAAGAAGAAAAACAAATTACTTGAGTCAAAAATCAAGAGGATGAGCTCATTATCAATGAAGATAAAATTAAAGCAATTATTGGGAGTGGTTTTGCCCAATAATGTGCCAATATCTCTGACAATCTGAGTGAAATAGATTACTATTTAGAAAAGTATAAATTGCCTAGAGTAACAGAAAATAAAATAGATTACTTAAATAACCCTATCTTAGAAAAAGAAATTGAAGAAGTCATAAGTACCCTAAGAAAAAAATCCCCAGGACCAGATGGATTCACATGTGAATTCTACTAAACATTTAAAGAACAATTAATTTCAATACTATATAAATTATTTGGGAAAATGGGCAAAAAGGAGACCTGTCAAATTTCTTTTGACACAAATATATTTCTGATACCTAAACTAAGAAGAGCAAAACAAACAAACAAACAAAACTATAGACCAATTTCCCTAATGAAAATTAGCACTGGGGGCAGCTAGGTGGCACAGTGGATAAAGCACCAGCCCTGGATTCAGGAGGACCTGAGTTCAAATACGGCTTCAGACACTTGACACTTACTAGCTGTGTCACCCTGGGCAAGTCACTAAACCCTCATTGCCCTGCAAAAGAAATAAAAGAGGAAAAAAGAAAAGAAAAGAAAAAGAAAATTAGCATTAAAAATTTAAGTAAAATACTAGTAAGGCGATTACAGAAATATATAACAAAGCTCATACACTATGATGAGGTGGGATTTATGCCAGAAATGCAGGTCTAGTTTAATATTAGGAAAACTATCAGGATAATTGACTGTATCAATAACAAAAACAACAAAAACTATATGATTATCTCAATAGATGCAGAAAAGGTTTTTTGACAAAAACCAACATTCATTCCTATTTTTAAAGCATAGGAATAAATTGATCTTTTCTTAAAACGATAAGTAGTATTTATTTGAAACCATCAGCAAGCACTATCTGTAATGGGGATAAGCTTGAAACTTTTCCAGTAATATCAGGGGTGAAGGAAGGATAACCATCAGCACAACTATTTTTAATATTGTTCTAAAAATGCTACCTACAACAACAAAACAAGAAAAATAAATTCAATGAATTAGAATAAGCACCAAGAAAACAAAAACTCAGTCTTTGCAGAAAATATGATGCTATACTTAGAGAACCCTAGGAAATCAACTAACAAACAAATTGAAACAATTAACAACTTCAGCAAAGTTTCAGGATACAAAATAAACCCATACAAAGCATCAGAATTTTTATATATTACCAACAAAGTAAAGCCAGAAGAGACAGAGATATTCCATTTAATATAACTGCAGACAATATAAAAAACTTGGGAATCTACTTGTCAAGATAAACCCAGGGACTATATAACCACAATTACAAAACCCTTTTCACACAAAATAAAGTCAGATATAAACAATGGGAAAAATATTAATTGTTCATGGGTAGGCTGAACCAATATAATAAAGGTGACAATTCTACTGAAATTGATTTACTTATTCAGTGCCATATTAGTCATATCACCATATAATTGTGTATATAGCTAGAAAAAATAATAACAAAATTCATCTGGAAGAATAAAAGGTCAAAAATATAAAGGGAATCAATAAAAAAGTGAAGGTGGCTAAGCAGTACCATATTTCAAGCTGTAGTACAAAGCAGTTATCATCCAAACAATCTGCTACTGGCTGCAAAATATAATGGTGGATCAGTAGGATAGATTATGTATAGAACCTGAAGTAGTAAATTTCATAGTAATCTAGTATTTGACAAACACAAAGATCCAAGATTTGGGGACAATAAATCACTATTTGACAGAAATTTCTGGGAAAACCAGGAAACCAGTTTGGCAGAAACTAGATATAGACCAACATCTTACACTGTATGCTGGGATAAGGTCAAAATAGACACATGATTTAAACATAAAGGATGGTATCATAAGAAAATTAAGAGAACATGAAATAGTATACCTATCAGATTTACGTATAAAGGAAGAATTTATGACCAAACAAGAGGTAAAGAGCATCATGGGATGTAAGATGGATAATTTTGATCACATCAAACTAAAAAGATTTTGTAGAAACAAAACCTTTGCAGCCAAGATTAAAAGGAAAGCAAGAAACTGGGAAGAGGGGGAATTTTATAGCAAGTGTCTCAGATAAAGGCTTCATTTCTCAAATATATAGTGAACTGGGTAAAATTCAAAAGAATACAAGTCATTCCCCAATTGATAAATGGTTAAAGATATAAGCACAGTTTTCAGAAGATATCAAAGATATCAGGGGGCAGTTAGGTGGTGCTGTGAATAAAGCACTGGCCCTGGATTCAGGAGGACTTGAGTTCAAATCCAGCCTCAAACACTTGACACTTACTACCTGTGTTACCCTGGGCAAGTCACTTAACACCCATTGCCCTGCAGGAGGAGGAGCAGAAGAAGAAGAAGAAGAAGAAGAAGAAGAAGAAGAAGAAGAAGAAGAAGAAGAAGAAGAAGAAGAAGAAGAAATCAAAGCTATCTCCAGTCATAAAATTCTCTAAATCACAATTGATTAGAGAAATTCAAATTAAAGCAACTCTCAGGTACCCAACAAATTGGGTAATGTGACAGAAAAGAAAAATGACAAATTTTGGAAGGGGTGTGGAAAAATAGGGACACTAATGCATTATTTATGAAATTGTTAACTGATTCAACCATACTGGAGAGCAATTTAGAACTATGCCCAAAGGGCTATAAAACTGTATACCCTTCAGCCCAGTAATACCTCTACTAGGTTTATACCCAAAAAAGATCAGAGAAAAAGGAAGACAATCTATATGTACAAAAATATAATAACTCTTTGTGATGGTGAAGAATTGGAAATGAAGGGGATGCCCATCCATTGGGGAATGACTAAAGAAGTTGTGGTGTATGATCATGATGTAATGCTATGAGAAATGATTAACAGAATGCCTTCAGAAAACCTGGGAAGACTTACATGAACTGATGCAAAGTGAAATGAACAGAACCAGAACAGTTTACATAGTAACAACCATGAACTATGAATGACTTAGCTATTCTAAGAAACACAATGATTCAAGACTATTCCAAAGGATTTATAGTGAAAAATACTGTCCACATCCTGAGAAAGAACTGATGGATTCTGAATGCAGATTGCCTCTTTTTAAAAATTTTCCTTATTATTTTTTTTTGGGGGGGGGTCTGTGTTTTCTTTTGCAACATGGCTAATAAGGATTTTTTGTATGATTTCACAAGTAAAACCTATATCAAATTGATTACCTTCTCAAGGGGGTGGAGAGAGAATTTGGAAATCAAAATTTTTGAAAATTAATGTTATTTTTCCCTGTAATTGAAAAAATAAAGTAAGATTTAAAAAGAAAGCAAGAAATACAGGGTGTTCCTAAGTAGCACCAGTTTGGGAATTGTATCTTTGGTAACCCTGAGTTTGAGAACTTGGGTACTCAGCTCCTGGAAAGAGAGCAGTTACTAAGTGATGTAAGGCTTTTGGAGAGAAAACATCCCAGAATCCAATCTTCTAATGAGAAGATATAGAAGTGTTCTTACGTAGAACTATCCCCTTAAGAAGAGAATCACATACATTTCCACAGGAAATGGAGATTCAGCAAAACTATACTATGGTATAAGGCAGAAAAAAAATATGCTTTGCCTTCCTTTATTTACCATGAATTATCAGAATGGTGCAAGTCTGATTGGAAGGGTGCTACCTCTCTAAAACCCCAAATTTCTTTTATTTGGAAAGGGAGAGGGATACAGGCCTTTAGTTTAGTACCATAAGGTCTCTGGTAAAACTGAGACTTACTAGAATTTCAGTGGATTGTCCACATAATGAATCCAAGTCTGTTTCCCTTTTTTTTTTTTTTTTTTGGTGAGGCAATTGGGGTTAAGCAACTTGCCCAGGGTCACACAGCTAGTTAAGTGTCAAGTGTCTGAGGTCAGATTTGAACTCAGGTCCTCCTGAATCCAGGACCAGTGCTCTATCCACTGTGCCACCTAGCTTCCCCTTGTTTCCCTTTCAAAGAGAATTCAAACTATAAAATAATGCTATAATTCTGGAGAATTGTACAGAGCCTTGGGAGAAGGTGGAATTCAATTGATGGAGATGAAATGAGCTGACTGTTTAGAGATTACCATGAGTCCCTCATGCATTTTTCTACAAGATGAAATAAAGACTATTTCTGTACATGATTTATGTTTTATTGCCCTAAAAACTTGCATTGATACTGAGGATTCTTTTACTTGCATGTGTGGAAACCTAGATAAAAACTCTAACAAGTAATTCTATATAGAGCACAATAAGTCAAAGACAGTAATTTGGGGACAAGGAAAAAGGCCAAGATCCAAGCCTCTCCATATAAACCCTGAGTTTGGAAGCCTAGGCCATGGCTCACATGATAGACTATGATATATGATAAATGAATTAGAGAGATACAAAATCATGTACCACATAAAGTTTGGTGGGGTAGAACATATGGAGACATTTCCTACTATGAATGTTATGACTAATATGTTTTTGTTTTGTTTTGTTTTTGCAGGGCAATGGGGGTTAAGTGACTTCCCCAGGGTTGCACAGCTAGTAAGTGTCAAGTATCTGAGGCCAGATTTGAACTCAGGTACTCCTGAATCCAGAGCCGGTGCTTTATCCACTGCACCACCTAGCTGCCCCCACTAATATGTTTTAAGATTATTACAATTCTATCCTCTTTATTATGCCACCTGAACCTGCTTATCAAAGAAAAAAGTAAACTGCTCATAGGTTATTGAACTTTAATGCTTTTAAATCCATACTCCATCTTCTAGTTCATTAGGCCCACATACTAATGATAAGTTATGGAAAACCAGAGAAAGATGACATATAATTCCAGAAAGTTAACATTTTTTAAGGAACACAAAAATTAATTGTTCTACAAAGTGACTTTGTAATGACCAGTGATATGTAACATCCCCCTCACCTTTCTTAAATATTCACTACCACAGCATATGTCAAAGACTGAGCTAGTATCTCAGTTAGATGGTACAATGCTAGCTCACATCTCAGGAAAAGGCAGTTGTAACATTTTAGTTGAAATTTCAGTATGAAACAAAATCAATGCTTTGGTTCCAAACTGGGGGCAGGTGGAAGAAATAAGAAGGCTAGAGATGCAAGGTATGAAGAAAAGACAATGTTTGTCAAATGCAAAAGAACAAATTTGCTGGAGAAAGCCATTTCATTTTCAATCTAAGGTTATTAAAAGCAACTTATCATAAAAACTACTTTTATGAGTATTTGACTATGTCCTTTTTATATGAGATCCATTTCTAATCTAAGCACAAGCCAGTCAGAGAGAAATGAGAATGAAAATGAAAGGAGAAAAGAAAAAAAGAAAAGCTTTTTTAATAATTATTGGAACTCCTGCAACTGGTGTTCTACAGTGGTCTCATTGAATGACACTGGTGACTCAATTTTATACTCCAGAACAAGAAGAATGGACAGTCACAATTTTGGTATTTTTCTACTTTTATTTTTTTATTATAAAAAGTTATCTTTTCAACCTGTTCAGACTGAATCTAACATATTTCCTCTTAACAAAGCCACCCATATACAGAAAAAAGTGAGAGGAGATTAGAGAGAATCATGCAATCAATATAAAACCTTAATTACTTTATGGGTGCTGAAGCCTATTCTTAAAGATTTCTAGGGAAGCAACTTTTGAAACTCCCTAATATCCATCTGGATTTTATTAACCCTTAAAGTTACAAAATCCTTCTTTAGATCTTATCTCAACCTTTCCTCTAATAATTCAAATTATTTTCTTTATTGTTCCACATTTGGCATGGTGGTATGCTTTAATTATAGACAGGAAAATGAATATGATGGTGCCTTTGGGTGAAAGGAAATATGAATTTAGATCACTATTAACTACCACTACCACAGCTGCACTTCTTTGGCCCTTCAGAAAATGGATTTAGTGACAAACATTAAATGGGTAATTAGGTGGAAGCCCACAATTTAACAGTAATAAATCCATTCAAAGTTACCTTTTGTAGAATCATCTTCTATTGGCTGCTTGAACAAGGTAATATCCTTAAAAGTACACAGGAACAAGACCACTTTTTCATGTTCATTTCTTATTGGTGCGATTTGCATATAGAACCAAACAGGGGTTCCTGTAACAAAAATAACGTTGATAAATGATAGGTAGAATAGAATAAATAATAGGTAGACAGAATAATAAACTGGTGGAGATAGAGAAGTGGAGAGATATGATAGATAGACAGATAGATATATAGACAGATGAATGGATGGACAGATGGATAGATGTACACATGGAGAGACAGAGACAGAAAGACAGAGAGATGCGGTAGATAAATATGGATAAAGAGAGCTACAGAGAGAAATATAGAGAGAACTATATAATGTATAATTTCCTAAATGCTGTTGATTACTTTCTTCTCTTTCTTTTTCCTTAAAGGAAAAATACAATTTAAATATGGTATTTTGATTGCTTCAAAGAAACCAGAAGTATCTGTTCTTTGTGGATCAAATTTGTAGTTAACCAGCAATCAAGAAGCATTTATGAAGGATGTATCTGTGCTTTGCACATTTAGAAGAGTCCTACATGGGATTACCAAATTATATAATCACCCCACTACAAATTTTTTTCAAGTAAGAAACACCCAAATTCTAAGCTGAGACAATGAAGGCCATTCTAGTACCATACTATTATTAGGTTGATATACTTATTTCTGTTATTTCATCTCCCTTACTCTATTTTTTTAAGCTTCTGCAAATTATTTTATTAATATATATTCTCAAGTTTCCCATTATAGTTAAATATCCAATACTATAAGCAGTTGACAAAATAAGCCTAGAGGCAAAGTATTTTACCTCGAATATCAGAATATTATTCATTTCATTAAACCATTAAATATGTCATAGTTCTTCAGAGAGAATGTTTATAGTGGAACCTGAAACATAAAACAAAACTTAAAGGCTTTTCTCCAATAAGGAGTCTCTCAGGCATATTTTAAGATCATACAGAATTCCTTTATGAATACAACAATAGAGATATCTCAGAGATTTTCTGATTGTTAATGTTAAGCAAGGCAAAAATCAAGGAATGTATGCTTGCTAAAGGTATATACCATTGTCAAAGAAGATACACAGTGCCTAAATTGAAAGCTATTCCATATATAGACAGAACTCTCCAGTTTTTGTTTTTGGGTGATACTGCACTGATTACATTAAGTCCCAGAAGATTATAGCAACTTCTCAATGAGGTTAGTTTTATTCATTTTTAATATAGTATTTTATTATTTTCTAGTTACATGTAGAGAGAGTTTTCAACATTTGTTTCTATAACATTTCTAGTTTCAAATCTTTCTCCCTCCCTCCCTCCCTCCCCCCTTCCCAAGACATCAAGCAATATGATTTAGGTTATATATGTACGATCACATTAAACATATTTCTGCATCAGTCATGCTGTAAAAGAAGAATCAGAGAAAAATGGAAAAACATCATAAAAGGAAAACAAGAAAAGTAGCAATAGTATGGTACAATCTGCATCTAGATTCCACAGTTTTTTGGGTTTTGGGTTGTTTTTTTGTTGTTTTGAATTTAGAGAGCATTTTCCCTCATGAGTCCTTTGAAACTATCTTGAACCATTGTGTTGCTGAGAAGAGTCAAGTCTATCACAGCTGATAAACACACAATGTTGTTGATACTGTGTACAATGTTCTCTTAGTTCTGCTCATCTCACTCAGCATCATTTCATGTAAGTCCTTCCAGGTTTCTCTGAAATCCACCTGCTTATCATTTCTTCACATGGATTTCTTTTTTAAAAGCTTTGTGTTCTACATTTTCTTCCTTCCTGCCTCCTCAATCCTACCTATGAAATTAAGCAATTCAATATAAGTCATACATGTGCAGTTATGCCAAGAATCTTCACATTACTCAAGTTGTGAAAGAAAATAGACAGAATAACTTTAGCAAGAGGAACTAACAAATTAAATTATACTTCAGTCTGTATTAAAATACCATCAGTTCTTTCTCTGTTGATGGTTTTCATTTTTCACACATCCTTCTGATAGTGTCCTGCTCATCATTTCTTTCACAGTTACTATTGCTAATTGCATTACCCTTCATCCTATTCCCTCCCCTTAATATTTCCTCTATTTTTTAAAATCTCCTTTCACCCTATCCCTCCTCAAAAGTGTGTTGATTTTTACTGCTCCCTCCCCCAATCTGCCCTCCCTTCCTTCACTTCTCCCTGCCTTTTCCCCTTCCCCTCCCACTTTCCTTCAGGGCAAAATATATTAATATACCCACTTGAGTGTTTATGTTATTCCCTGTTTGAGCCAATTCTGGTGAGAGTAAGGCTCACTCACTCCCCCACCCCTTCCCCATTTTCCCCTCCACTCCATAAGCTTTTACTTGTTTCTTTTGAGTTACTTTACACCCTTCCATCTCTCCCTTTCTCTTTCTTCCAGTGCATTCCTCTTACCCCTTAACTTTATTTTGAAGATGTCATCATGGGTCAGCTACGTGATACAGTGGACCCAAAAATCCCCAAGCCCAAATCCAGCTCCAGACATAAGCCACCCCACCCCACCTGCCCTACAAAAAAAACAAAGATAAATGCTTTACATATATCATCCTTTTATATTCAATTCACACCTGTGCCCTCTGTCTAAGTATATTCCTTTCAGCTGCCCTAATACTAAGAAAGGTCTTATGAGTTGGAAGTATTATCTTCTCATGTAAGAATGTAAACAGTTTATCCTTTTAATGTCCCTCATGATTTCTTTTTTCTGTTTACCTTTTTATGCTTCTCTAGGGTCTTGTATTTGAAAGTCAAATTTTCTATTTAGTTTACATCTTTTCATCACAAATACCTGAAAGTTCTCTTTTTCATTGAAGTACTATATTTTCCCTGAAAGATTATATTCAGTTTTGCTGGGTAAGTGATTTTAGGTTTTAGTCCCAGTTCCTTTGCCCTCTGGAATATCATATTCCATGCTGTCTTGTTCTTTAATGTAGAAGCTGCTAGATCTTGTGCTATCCTGATTGTGGCTGCACATTATTTGAATTCCTTCTTTCTAGGTGCCTGCAATATTTTCTCCTTGACCAGGGAGCTCTGGAATTTGAATATAATATTCCTGGAAGTTTTCCTTTTGGGATCTCTTTCAGGAGGTGATCAGTGGATTCTTTCAATTTCCATTTTACCTTCTCCTTCTAGAATATCAGGGCAATTTTCCTTCACAATCTCTTGGAAGATGGTGTCTAAGCTCTTATTTAGGTCACGGTTTTCAGGTAGTCCAATGATTTTCAATTTTTCTCTCATGGATCTATTTTCCAGGTCAGCTGTTTTTCCAAGGAGATATTTCATATTGCCCTCTATTTTTTTATTCATTTGGATTTGCTTTACTGTGTCTTGGTTTCTTATAAAGTCACCAGCTTCCATTTATTCAATCCTAATTCTTAGGCAATTATTTTCTTCAGAGAGCTCTTTAATATCCTTTTCCATTTGGCTTTTCAAGCTGTTGACTTTTTTCTCATGACTTTCCTGCATCACTCTCATTTCTCTTTCCATTCTTTCCTCCTTTTCTCTACATCTTCTTTCTATCTCTCCTACTTTCTCTTTAAAGTCCCTTTTGAGTACTTCCAAGGCCTGAGAAAAATTCATATTTTTTGGAAGCTTTAGATGCAGGAGCTTTAAATTTGTTATTATCTGCTGATGGTGTATTCTCGTCTAGTTTGCCCCCAAAGCAGCCTTTGATGGTATGCTGTGTTTTTTTTCTGATTACTCATATTGATCCCCATTTCTTGGCTTTTAACTCCTTCTTAAAGCGTAGCACTGCTTCCAGGACACACTGTTCCAAGCTGCAGCTTGGCCCAGAGGGTGAATGGGCTTTTTCTCAGCTTGCCTGGGCTGTGAGTAACCATGACCTGCTTTTTCTTTGACCCAGAAACAGAAGTCTGATTGAAATCTGATTCTCTATGGTTGGAAGCTTGGCATGCCTGTGCCCCTCCCCCACTGGGTGGCTGTCCTTCAACTTCGCTTGTTAGTTCAGAACAAGGGCACTCCACCCCAATTCCAGCAGAGACCACAGCTATTACCCCCACTGCTGGACCCCCTCACCAGTCTGCGAGCTGAGCTTCAGAAGAAGTAGCTGAAGATTCAGAGGCTTTGGTTGGAGGTTCTGCCTGCTTGAGGATGGTCCTGCTCCATGCACTGCACTCCTCTCTCAGCCCAAACAGCAGTTGATCCCAGTCACCTAATTAAGCCATCTTTGGCTGGGAAAGATTCTCACTCTGTTCTTATGTGGGTTATGCTGCTCCAAGAGTGTTTTATTGCATTATTTTTGGAGGTACATGGACAGGTTTTCTGGAGCTGGGAGAGTCACAGCTTTTCTTCTGCCATCTTCTCCCTTACTCTATTAAAGTAATATTTGCTTCCTTTGGCATTAATTGCATTTCTTGCATCTCAGCTGCCTACATTCCTCTATAGATAGTATACTTATTTCTTAATTCCTCTTCTAGTACATAGTTTATGTTGGTTTAGTTGGTTGTAAGTCCAAGGTGAGTTCAGTCAAGGAAAGGATTTAGTTTAAAAATTGATGGAAAATCTATTACAGGAGAAAACATTACAAGAAATATAGTGAGGATGGGAAAGGGGATTCAATACCTATCAAAAAGTTTGCCTGAAGACTGAGATGTGTATAGACAAAATGCAGGGGATGAAATAGAGGAGATATAGCAGGTGGCATGCTGGACTGTAACCTTAAAACAAAAAATAATTAAAAGTTAATATAGAAAGCAAAAGGAAACCATGGAAAGGCTTTGAAACAGCAATAATATGGTTAAAGAGATGTATGAAGTAAATTATTTTTGTTTCCATATTTTAGATGCACATGGTAGGAGGGAAACAGTTTACAAGAGCCAAAGGGGAGGGACCCATGAGGTTTTGGGAATTCAAGTGTGAGATCAATAAAAACTGAGCCAAATATTTGGTTGTAAGCAGAATTATGGAGAAATAGGGAGGAAAGGAGAGAACAAAAGGGTCTGAAAAGAGTTTCAATATAGATGAAGTCCTCAAAGAAAGAAGAAAGAAGCTATAGTATTTGGAAAAAGCTTCAGGAAAGAAATAATAATGGAGTTTTCATCATATCTAATTTGAGTTGATAGCAAGAAATTCAAACATCTGTCTATTACCTAAGAAACAGAAAATGGAGGAAAAGAAGATCAACAGTAGATGTGAAAAATCTTTTAAATAAAATGGATGTTAAAGCAATGGAATAGGTAAGATTTATCAGAGAAAATGAAGAGATATGGCCATAGTCTATGGCAGGGGTGGAGATAATAAGGAGAAGGTACCTTCAAAGAGGTTCGTTCCTAACTGCTCAACACAGCGGTTGGATCTGCCTCCCTAGAGCTCAAAGTATAAGAAAGGATTCAAATCAGGATGTAAAGGAATTACAACCTCTACCAACTCTATCATTTTGTCACCAGTCTTATCATCTATCCAAATTTGTACCTCTCCTATCCTTTAGAAGTTACCTTTCAATAGCCTAAAATTCCTCTTTTTCACCCCTAGTTCCTTTTATCCCCCTCACACTGATTCAATGGCTTTTATCATGCCAACTTAAGTAAATACAGTATCTTTCATTTTTTTGTAGTATCTTTAATTTTTGACAGTTTTACTTATTATTTTCCATTTCAAATAGAATTGCACACATGGAATATTTGATTTGTCACCACTTCTTCCTTTAGCATTGTTTATTTATATTTTATCAATTTTTTACTTCATCTCATAAACATATTTGTACTAGACCTGTGATTTCTTTATTGTTGCATATTTATCATTGGCAGATAGGTGGTACAGTGGATAGATTGCTGGGACTGAGGTCTGGAAGACCTCCAGTCAAATCTGGACTCAGATACTAACCATGTGGCCTTGAGCAAGTTACTTAAATCTCTCTTTCATTATTTCCCTATCTGTAAAATGAGGATAATAACAGCACCCACCTTCTAGGGTTGTTGTGAGGATTCAATGAGATAATATTAGTAAAGTGTTTTACAAACCTTAAAGTACTCTACAAATGGTAACTACTATTATTGTAATATTAATTAACATTACTATTATAAAGGCAATTCTGATGAGGAAACTTCCTCTGTCAACAAACATCAGCATCTGCTCAGGAATTTAGAGACAGAGAACTGCCCAGGGCACTGAGAATTTAAGTTCCAGATAATCACACATCAGGTTTGGGTCAAAGGCATTAATTGAATACAAAGCTTCTTAACTCTGAAATGAATTCTCTGTTCAATATGCTGTGATGCCTCTTGGAAATGTTAGATTAAACTTCAAATAATCATGAATATATGGGCACTTTGCCAAATTTAAGCTATAAACATATTTGAATATTCCATAACTTGCTCATGTTGTAAAAACAATTATTATGCCATGAACACTAAAACTCAAATCAAAATAATGAGATATTTTATATAAATTTTAACAACTGGCTTTCTCTAATGAATCTATTTTTTATATTTGACAATTTGATTGTTCCAAGGTTTGGGGGACATTATTACATTTAAAAAAGCCCTATTAACTATGACTCTGAATAGGGAGGATAAGCTGGACAAGTGTTCCAACTAAGAACTAACTTCCCTACTACTGAAAATCATTGCCACAGTCACCACAGCTGAAAGAATAAGAGCTAATTTATCCTATAGATCTAGAGCACTGCATTATATAGTTATGGGCTTGGAGACAGAAATACCTAGGTTTGAATCCTGACTCAAACATCCTACTAGCTGTATGACCCTGACTTAGAAACAGTAAGACTCATGTTAAAATCTTGTCTCCCCGACTATTCTGGGTGAGTATGACCCTGAACACTTCTATTAGATGAGCCATACAGGAAAAATTAGTTGCCTCCTTCAGCCTCAGTGTCCTCATCTGTAAAAGCAAGATAAAAATAGTACCCACTACCCAGTGATATGAGGATCAAATGAGATAACATTTGTAAAACTCTTTGAGGGGCAGCTAGGTGGCGCAGTGGATAGAGCACCGGCCCTGGATTCAGGAGTTCCTGAGTTCAAATCCGGCCCCAGACACTTGACACTTAACACTTACTAGCTGTGTGACCCTGGGCAAGTCACTTAACCCCAATTGCCTCACTAAAAAAAAAAAAACAAAAAAAACAAAAAAAAAACCTCTTTGAAAGCCTTAAAGTACTATATTAATACTAGCTATTATTGGTTATTTTGTAATATACATTCTACCACTGCCACCAACCAATGGTGATTTCCCTGACCTCTTCTTGGCACAAGCATGCTACTTATTGGCACTTCCCTATGAGAAATTCCACATTAATTACTAATAGCATGACAGTCAACTAGTCACTTCCCCATCCTGACCTTCATTTTGGTCATCTATAATAGAAAGAGTTAGAATATATGATCTGTTAAATCACTTCTTACTGTAAAATCATGATGACATAAATCAAAATTTGGATTGCTAAAATCATCAAGATCTCTGATGCCAGAAGTAAAAATATGAATGGAGTTAAGGATTGATTTCTGAAATGCTGTTTTCTACAGCTTATCAGATGGTAAGTTGAAGTTAATATGACATCTATCACTGGAACACTTCTATCACATGACACATATAGGAAAGATTTGTTGCCTTCACATGATGGGTAAGATAGGTACCTAGGACAGCAACCCCAAGACTATATAAATAGTATGCTTACTATTTATACACTTATAATAATTAGATACTATGTTAACAATATTTAAATATGCAATCATATCTGAAATACTCTGCGGAGTTACAAAGGAAGAAAAGCATCTTTATATTGTCACCAATGTTCCTCAAATCAGGAAACTAGGCTTGAGTATCAAGCTCTTTGAAGAGTAATTCACCTCTGAGTATTATGTACTATGAATGATCCCTACTAATGAAGAAGCTGAGGCTAGTGAACTGGTCAAGCTCTGGAGTTCTGAGCTGCAGTAGGGCTTAAGGCAACCATGTATCTAAGAAGAAGTCAATTTAGTTTTTCCAGGATGTGAACAAATCAAAGAATCAAACAATAAACACTTTGAGAAATTGCTCAGTAGAGCACAAAACATCAATGGAATGGTCCTACCTATTTTATTGAAAACTTCCTACCCTTTTTCCTTCATTTTTGTTTTCACTGAAAACCCTCTGAATTCTCTTCCCATAAAAATATTTAAGTGAAGAAAGGTTTGGATCCATCTTCTGGAATGAAGAAGATAAATAGTACAGATATCAATAGCATTTGTAAATAAAGATGTATAATGGCTCAGAAATTCTTTTTAATGAAAGCCAAGAGGCAGTATTTTATGATTCCCAGATGAAAATAACAACTTTAGCCACAACAAAGGAAAATATACACTCAAGAGTTGTTCCTATCTATACCTTTACTAGATTAGATTACTGATTATAGAGGTTGTCATTGGGAGTTCTTTGACTCTAAAACAGTGTATTTTTGTTGTTTTGGTTTTTTTGTTTTGTTTTGTGGGGCAATGGGTATTAGGTGACTTGCCCACGGTCACACAGCTAGTAAGTGTCAAGTGTCTGAGTCAGATTTGAACTCAGGTCCTCCTGAATCCAGGGCCAGTGTTTTATCCACTGTGCCACCTGGCTGCCCCCTCAGTGTATTTTTAATAAAAATGAATAGCCCTATTAATTTTAGGTATGAGTGCAGGACATGACCCTTCCCAAGAATAGTCAAAGATGAGAATGTTGCATTGTAAAGGAAGATAATAGTGAATCATATCATTCTGAGCATGCTCGTTTGACATTTTTGTCTTGTTTAGTTTCAAATTTAATGTATTGCAGCTGAGAGGAGTACACATTTTGATAAATCAAAAGACATAGGCTATTTCTTTTCTAACATAGTGAGTTTGTTGATATCAATGAAAGTTGAAAAGCTTAGACATAAAGAATAGACATTATTTTCCTCAGGTCCTTTACAAATCTCTTTAAAGGCAGCTAATATTATATCTTGTGTTTTGCTATGAAAGGCTTTTAAGAACTTAAGGAAATAAAACTGAACATTTTATACTTTGGAAGGAAATATAAAATAGCAAAACATGAAGAGAGGGCATAGCAGCCACCTAGAAACTCAGCCATGTGACCAGATATAATTAACAAATAACAAGTAAGCCCTGTCTCAGTTCTACCTTCTAGAGACAGATGAAAGCATCAAAAAGACATAAAAGTATAATTCCCTTGAGGGAAAGAACTATTTGCTGTTCATCTTTTTATCCTATGAAGGGCTTAACTCAATGTCTTGTCCATGTTATATGCTCATCATATTGGTTGAATAAAATTCTAATTTTGCTTCAAACCTATATGCAGTTTTGATTGGGCCTCAACTTTTATATATGTTAAATAGTTAACATGCAATTATAGTGTCATGTATATTTACATGTATGCCCATAAGCTTTGCCTCAATATATCAATATTTCTTTTCTTTTTAAAATAAAACTGGTTTATCTGTTTTGATAAAGTGCCCTGAGTACCTTGACAAATATGTGGATTTATGATAAGACACAAGTAGTTAGCCTAGTATTTAAAAACATTAAGACCCTTGCTACTGGAATAAAAACTGACTTTTTAATTGGACCAATGAATGGGTACAACCACATTGGAAGTTATTTGGAATTGTCCATTAAAATTTATTGAATATTGAATGCCCTCTGACACAGCTAAATCATTGGTAGGCCAAAACTAGAAACTAAAAGGATGCTTATCAATTGAGAAATAGCTGAATAAATCGTGGCATTATGAATGCAGTAGAATACTATTGTGCTGCAAATAATGTGGAAATAAATTTCAAAAAGATATGGAAAGATTTGTATGAACTGATACAGAGAGAAATAAGAACTAAGAAAATTTATATTATACCATCATTATTATAAAAATGAATAATTTGAAAGCTTTTCTAAATCGATACAGTGTGAAATGGACAGAAGAATAATTTATGCCATAACACCACAATTAAGCCAAACAACATCAAAACCTAGAAGAACTATAATCAATGCAATGATCATACAACATACTATTCACCTCCTGACAGAGATGATGTATTTAGGGTGCAAAAAGAAAGACATATTTTTGAACACAGTCAATGAGGGAATTTGTTTGGCTTAACTGTACATATATGTTACAGGGAATTTTTCTTTTCTTTCAATGGGATGGAAACAAGAAGGGAAAGTAGATTTTTGTTCATTAAAAATCAAAACTTTTAAAAATAGAGTTTGAGGAGACTACAGGTTTGAAATGTTGCATTGTTAGTTTTACTTAGTTGTTTTATTTCCCAAAATAATTCCAGTAATCTGGAAATGTTTGTAATGTAAAAATAAAATGTCAATAAAACAATAGCACTTAATTTGATTGGTCTTCCTTAGGAGGTCAAGTTGGAAAAGGTCAGTAGTTAGAACAATTTTCATGACCCCATTACAAGAGAAAAGGATGACACCTATATTTTGTTGTTCATATTATAGTAAAGGAAACATCAGAGATAAATGTGCAGCAAAAGTAAACAAAAGATGACCCAGAGTCTAATTAAGTGCACGGTAAAACAGAGACTTTTGTTATAAGGGTTTTAGTATAGTTATTGCAAGCTATATAAAGAGAGGGATTCTTTAATATATCATTATGACACCTGAGAATTTCCCAAGGGTACTTTCCTAAATCTAGAGAATGATTTTGTCTCATTCAAAATCAACTGAAGTGTCAAAATACTTTTCAAAAATAATCTGTTAGTTGATTTACTTACTCATTTGTTCAATTTTTTTTGGTTCATTTATTTTTTGAGAGTATTTTTCCATATTCCACTGAGATTGGAAGTGTAGAATCCATCACCAATACTGATCAGTGCAGAAATTTTAACCCACTTTCCAAACTGGGCCAGTTAGTTCATTCTTGGGAAACCTAGTTATCCTCATCTGACCCACTTCCTTGAGAATAACCACACTGGTGTCAGACTTAATGCGGACACCTGATGGATTTTAGCTCTACTGCAGCTCAGAACTTTTGAACTCAAGCAACCCACTAGGCTCAGCCTCCCCAGTAGCAGGCATGTCTAGTATGCCAAAATACTTTGAAAGAAAACATAGGCTTTCTTTTTTTTTATTTTTACCTATAAAGTAAAGTCTTGGACTAGATTATTTTAAGGGTTCTTCTGGTCCTAAATAAGAAAATTTGGTAACTGTGATATATAATATATAACTCTGATGTTTTTGCAATGTGAATACACTATGCATTTCATTAGTGAGGAAGCTCACAAAGGACTAGGTATATTCCAAATAATTTGAGCCCTGTAGCATCTAGTATTTTTGCCAAACTAGTTGATCTTTTTTAAAAAATTCATTTATTTTATTTTTAACTTATGGAATAAAACCAGAATTTCCATAATATAATATAATTTTAAAAGTTTATTGCATGAGAAACTTCAAATCTATTATATACAACTTGGTATTCCTTTTAAATATATAATAAAGTTATAATGTAAATTCTTTTTTTTCCTTTTTTCTTCCCTCCCCCCACCCAAGAGATGGCTACCACTAGATACAGATATATGTGTACATATGTATATAAATGTTTATGTATGTATGTATAGGCAAAATCATTGTATACAAACTTCTTTTTAGCAATCCTTTCTTTGGATGCAGATAGTGTCTTCCTTCATATGTCCTTTGTAGTTAATTTGGGTATTTATAACAATCAAAATTACTTGTGCACTCAAAGTTGTTCTTAAAACAATATTGCTGTATACAACTTTCTTTTGTTGCTGCTCATTTCACTCTTAATTATTTCCTGCAAGTCTATCTATATTGTTTTTTCTAAGATCATCAAGCTAATTTCTTATAGCACAGAGTAGTCCATCACAATCACCTACTACAACTTGTTCAGGCATTCCCCAATTGGTGAACATCCTCAACTAGAATTTCTAAGTAAGTTTAATTAAGGAGCAGCCAGGTGGCACAGTGGATAGAGCACTGGCCCTGAAGTTGGAAGGACCTGAGTTCAAATCTGATCTCATACACTCACTAGCCATGTGACCCTGGGCAAGTCACTTAACCCTGATGGCCTTAAACTTCCAGAGCCATCTCCAGTCTTCCTTATTTATATGCTGCCCATTGTCATGGTCTTCTTCAAGAATGAAGGACAAACAGCAGCAGCAGCACCAACAATGAATTTCACCCTCTGGGCAAAAGGACTGTTCCAAAAGAGATCAGAGGTGGAAGATACCATTGAAGTCATCTAATCAAACCCTCTCATTTTATAGATGAGGAAACTAAGGCCCAGAGAAGTTAAATAATTGTCCAAAGTCATACAGGCATTAAGCATCAGAGGCTCGATTCAAAACCAGGTGCCTTGACTCCAAGTTCAACATTGTTTCCACCATATTACAATGCTTCTTGGCTTTGACATTATGGAAGTTCATGGTCTGGATTTGTCTTCATAGGTAGAAAGTAATGAGGTGAACTAGTACAAGTAGTTACTGTGACTATTATGTAACAGATGCTAATGAAAACCAGTCTCAGACTGGTGTACTCCAACTCTTGCTCTGAGATCTCTAATTTCTAATGAGAAAGAATGCCCAGAAAAGAGATAGCTCTTCCCACTTTCATAGCTAGCAATAGTTTATTGATTTGGGTCTCATGATTTCCCTTTCTGATTCAGGTTCCATCATTAAAGAAAGAAGCACTTATTTGAAAATGGGAAGTTTCTTGCATGTGATCTGCAATGACCATATATAAAAGATGCCACTCTAGTCTTGTCAATTATCCAGTGATCATTCAAGCCTAACTGAAAAGATGAATATACCACCAGTCCCTCCTGTTTTCTCATTCAATCACACAAAATGGATTGTCTTCCTGGAACTCAGTGTAAACTAATATTTAGCCATAGTCTTCTAAACAAATACTCTCTTCAATCTTGGATTTCAAATAAAAGTGACAATAATGAGACAGAAGATAGCAGTGTATTCAGGAAAAAAAACCAAAATATTTATATTCTAGGTGTGACAAGCCTAAAATTATCCTAAGATTTCAGCTTGACATAAAGTAATGAGGTGAATCAGTACAAGCAGAAAAAAGATGAGGTGGAGAGGCACATAAAATATCTCACTATACAGAGTCAGTATCATTTGGAAATAAGAATTTGATACTAATGTCAGAGGTCTTCCTCAAATGGTCTATGTGGTGACACATAGAATTCACTATCGATCTGCCATGAAATCCTTATGGATTGTGGCATTGTTTCTAATTGTAAACACAACACACCATCTCAATATAAATCAAACTGTCCTGAACCAGATATTGCAATGTTCACTTCTGTCAGAAATGAAGGACAGAGAAAAAAAGGATTTGTCCTGAGTATGTACGGTGTTTGTCTATGTGTGTACATATGTATGTATATAGATGCATGTGTATATATACACAGAAAGATACAGCTAGTAGAATACATATGCTCACTTATGCTAATAATATTTCCTCCAAACACAACAGGAAATAACTGATGGGGTCAACTTTGCATTATATAGTTCCCCTAATCAATATCTGGCCAACAACCCCCAATGATTAGAAACCCCCAACTATTAGAAACCCCCAACTTCTCTACTGTTCATGGGAAGTTGCAAAGAGGAAAATTTGTGCTACATGCCAAGAAAACTTACTAAAAATTAGAGTTATCCAAAAGTGAAATGGAATTTCCTAGGAGGTTCCTAATGGGTTCTTCCTCATTGGAAGCCTTCAAACAGAAGTGAAAAGCCATTTGTTAGGTACACTTCTTTTTAGTTAATGGATTGAACTAGAGAGTCAATGAAGTCTTTTCCAATGCTGAAATTCTATTAGTCTATCAGCAATATTATCAATAAATTTATTGAGTATAGCTATGTGCCTGGCACTAAGCAAATGGACCATTTAAAGCTGGTCTATATTTCTCCAAGTTCCTAAATTTGCATGGTACTATTTTGTAGTTCAAGCCATTTTCTCCTTCATTATCAGATTTTTGTCAGCCCCTGAAGGGGTGTTAGGGAGGAAATAAATTGCCCCAATTGCCCAGATGTTAGGAGTTAACTAGAGCTAACTCAAATATACTATCAATAAAGGAAGTGGTACATTTTGTTGATAGTGACACAGCTTATACATACTGATAATACATACTGTTTTTCTTGTACAGAAGAACTTCAAAGCAGTTTGACTCATAGTTGTCAAAAGTTTGCCTGACTTTCTCAATGGTCTTCTTGTCTGTCAGTTCCCCATACATAAAACTGGAAAATAAAATAAAATCCATTTAAGCTTTTTTGTTTGTTTCCATATACTATGTAGTCATAGATTAGTTGTATTCATCTTAATCCATATTCAAAACAAGCCAAGACATGTGAAGAACTCCCACAAATAACTAAAACAATTAAACTTCATTTTATTATATATGATACCTCAAGACTGTTTTAATACTTATAAAAGTTACCTCTCTATTCTTATTATAAGAAGAAAGTAGTGACTTGCATACTCATTATCTCCCCCTACCAAGCTCTACCCTATTCCTAATTTTCCTATTACTGTCAAGGACACCATCATCCTTCCAGTCACCCAAGCTTATAACCTAGGTGTCATCCTTGATTCCTCACTTTCTCTCACCCTCCTCTCCACTCTATCAATGCTACCTCCATAACATTTCTCAAATATGTCCCCTCTCCTCTGATCCTGCCACCACTCTGGTACAGGCCCTTCTTACTTCATTCCAGGACTTCTGCAATAGCCTGCTGTTTGATCTTCCTGTCTCAATTTTCTCCCCTTTCAAGCCCAGCCTCCTAATAAAACTGATCTTCCTAAATCACAAATCTATTTTGGTGCCACTATTTAATAAATTCCAGTTGCTTAAATTATCTGTTTGAAATTTAATGCCCTTTATAATCTGACCCCTTCTTAAATTTCCCATTTTGTTAGACCTCATAGTACAGTGACACTGGCTTCCTTGCAGTTCCTCACACAAGGCTCTGGATCTCTCTTGTTTTTTAGTGAGGCAATTGGGTTTAAGTGACTTGCCCAGGGTCACACAGCTAGTAAGTGTTAAATGTCTGAAGCTGAATTTGAACTCAGGTACTACTGACTCCAAGGC
This sequence comes from Dromiciops gliroides, assembly GCF_019393635.1. Lineage (NCBI taxonomy): Eukaryota > Metazoa > Chordata > Mammalia > Microbiotheria > Microbiotheriidae > Dromiciops > Dromiciops gliroides. The sequence goes on from NC_057862.1 coordinate 252,791,795, forward strand.
CGGTGCTCTGCCCCAGCTCTGGATCTCTTAACCTTACCTAGGCAATTAGGTGAGCTAGGCGGTGCAATGGATAGAGTACTGGGACTGGAGCCAGGGAGATTAACTTAAATCTGACCTCAGACACCTCCAAACTGTGTGGCCCTGGGTCACTCACTTAACCTCTGCCTGCCTCAGTTTCCTCAACTAGAAAATGGGAATAATAATGACACCTACTTCCCAGGATTGTAGTGAGAATAAAATGAGGTAATATTTGTAAAAGGCATTCAGCATTGGGGCAGCTAGGTGGCGCAGTGGTTAGAGCATCGGCCCTGGACTCAGGAGTACCTGAGTTCAAATCCAGCCTCAGACACTTAACACTTACTAGCTCTGTGACCCTGGGCAAGTCACTTAACCCCAATTGCCTCACCAATAAAAAAAAAAAAAAAAAAAAAAGGCATTCAGCACACTGCTTGGCCCATAGTGGGTGCTTAATAAATATTTGTTTCCCCTCTTCCCTGACTCCATACTTTTACATCGGCTGTTGCCCATGCTTGACATTCTCTCGCTACTCATCTCCAGACTCCCCTGGTTTCCTGAAGTCTCCATGAAAATTCCACCTTCTGCAAGAAGGTTTTCCCAACCCCCCTTAATTTTAATGCCTTCCTTATGTAGGTTACCTGAAATTTATCCTGTCTATATCTTGTTTGTTCATAGGTGTTAGGGTGGGGATGGGGCTTTTCTTTATTCCTACTGTTTTATACTGTGCCTAACACAAAAGAGGCCGATTGACTTGATTTGACTTGCCCTTGAATTTGTGGGCATTATCTTAGTATAGATACAAATAAATCTTGTGGAAAGAAAAGGGTAAACTCTTAATTCAGGCACAACTGCAAAGAGAACATGTGATAGCAAGCACAAATTAGAGATTAAGTGGGAACGCTGAACAAAAACCTTAACATTTGCTAATTTTCCAAGAGAACCTCAATAAAGTCTTGATTATTAACATATCAGGAGCTAAAATATAGTCTTTTACCATGCACAAAAAACATTTAAATATCTCTCCAGTACTAAGACTCTTGCTTTCCAAAGTATACTTTCTTATTATCAGCACGTGGCACCCACACAAATGCACTGAGGTATATTCCAAAACAAAAGGATCTCTGTTCTTAGAGGCAAAGATGTTAATTTATAGTGCTTTGCACATAAAAGGTACTTACTATTCTTGTTGAACTGACATGAATTGAATTGAATCATACCTATTATGCAAAATCAATATTTTCCTTTTATATGAAGCATGAGCTGTGGACAATAGCAGTTTATATTAGTTTTGAGTTACCTATTCATTACTTTTTTTTTAAATGGAAAATTTTTAAAATGTTTCCTACCTTATGGGAATGAAAGAGGAAGAGGAGGGTAAAAGAGAAGGTGAAAGAAGAAAAAGAGAAAGGGAAAAGGAGGAGGGAGGAAGGAAGGAGGAAGGGAAAGGAGGAAAGAGGAAAAGGAGGGAGGCAGAAGGGGAGAAGAAAAGGAGGAAAGAGGGAGGAGAAGAAAGAGGGAAGAGGAAGAAAAAGAAGAGAGAGGAGGAAAAAGAAGGAGAGGGAGAAGGAAGAGGAAGGTGGAACAGGGAGGAGGAAGGGGAAAGAATGAAGAGGGAGAAGAAGAAAACAACGAGGAAGAGAGACAAGAAAGGAAGAAGGAGGTAGTGGTGATGGTTGTGTCACAGTGAAGAAGGCAAAAGGATGTTTTATTGTGAATATTATTCTATTCATGTGTTTCTTCCAGAGTCAATTAATAACTATATGTGAATTAATTTTTGCAGGCTGCTATTCCTTTTAAAAGAGGAGAGGGAACAGCTAGGTGCTGCAGTGGATAAAGTACCAGCCCTGGATTCAGGAGGACCTGAGTTCAAATCCAGCCTCAGACACTTGACACTAAGAGCTGTGTGACCCTGGGCAAGTCACTTAACCCTCATTGCCCTGCAAATGAATGAATAAATGAATGAGTGAATGAATGAATAAACAAATAGATACATGAATAAATAAATAGAAGAAAAGGAGAGTTAGAACAATAATGGCCCATTGAAGAGAATGAAATCATTGAAAGGATGGAATAAATTCTTTAATAGGAAAAAAGTTGGGGGGAGGGAGTCTGAAGAGGCAGAGAGGCGTCCAAATTTGTAAGGAAGTTGTGCTGTGAAAGACTATAGCACAGTAAAGGAAAGAAAGTACTGTTGCACTATTGGAGCTATGTATCACATTGAAGGCTCTTTGCAAGTGGATAGAATGGGACTTTCTGATGAGGTGGCAGTTTCCTGTACTACAGAAGGATTATAAAGATATGTAGGTGCTCCCAGAATATAGAATATACAAGAAAAAGAGAAATAATGATGACTGATAATTTCCTAGTCAGAGATACAGAAGTATTCCTATGCCAAATTGACATGAACAATAAGGAAAATACTGTTTTTCTCAGGCATGTATCTGAGTCATGGCAGAAAAAGCCCCAAGCATTGTCAAAACTGAAGACCTGTACCCACTTCATTTATGGTAGAATGTATCTCTAGGCATTAAAAAGCCCAAGTAAAGAACCTGAAAACCATAAAGGAAAAGATGAGGTTGTCAGCACTTGGTCTAACTTAATGAAGAAAGATTAATTAAGGTGAATAGTTAATAAAGATAATGTCAGAGAACAGGATATGGATTTTTGAGTCAGGACTTAAAATACTGAAAGGTTCTTGACTAGGAATGTAGTATAGCTAACTAAGGCCAGGAAAATATATTTGGTCAGAGACCTTACAGAGAAAAACAAGAGTTAGTTAGTCAGTCAGTCAACAAGCATTTATTTAGTACCAACTGTGAGATTTAAAATTGGATATTAGATCATAAATCTCCCCTACTTAAACTTTCATATTTTACCACACTACTATGTGCCAGGTACTGTGATAAGCACTGAGGATACAAAGAAAGGTAAAAGACAATCCTTTCTCCCATGGAGCTTCCAGTCTAGCAAGGGAGACAATACACAAACAATTATGTTCAAACAAGATATAAACAGGATAAATTGGAAATAATCAACAAAAGGAAGACACTAGCATTAAGGGGTAATAGTAGAGGCTTCTTGAAGAAGGTGGGTTTAAAACTAAAAGTTAAAGAGAAGAAAACAACCCAGATAAATAACTTATACTAGCTAAATCACCTGGAATAGTAGGCATGATATAAGAAGAGACACTCAATAATTCACAAAATCCAATATTCAGCAAAAAGAGGTAATGATTACACTTATCATTTTGTATATCTGCACAAAATTTTAAAAGCAAATGAACTCAGTGTAAGGGACTAAATAGAGCAGCTAGGTAACACAATGGAGAGAATGCCAGCCCTAGAGTCAGGAAGACCTAGGTTCAAAACCAATCTCAATTACTAGCTGTGTGACCCTGGGCAATTCACTTAATTTGCCTTGGTTTGCCCTGGTTTCCTCATCTATAAAATAAACTGGGGAAGGAAATGCAAACCACTCCAGTATCTTTGCTTCAAAAACCCCAATTGGGTCACAAAGAGTAGAGCACAACTGAAATGACTGAATAATAGCAAAGGAGTTAAATACAACCTGATAAGTATAACTAAGACATAGTAGTCATGACTTTACGTTGAAGATAAAAGGGCAGACCATCTTCAAAAGGAAGAGATTAGATAAAATGTAGCAGTGTAGTAGTAGTAGAAGCAATAGCAGCAGAAGCAGTAGTAGTAGAAGTAGCGATAGTAGAAATAGTAGCAGTAGAAGTAGCATTAGTAGTAGTAGTAGTTGCAATAATGGTAGTAGTAATGGGGAAAAGGGGAAACCACCAGTAGCAGCAGCTTGGAATATCAAGATGATAAAGTGCTTCATAGAAAACTTTCAAGTAAATAGAGAATCATGATAGCACTTAAGAAAGGATGAATGGAAAAAGCTAAATTGAAGCAAGACTCTAGCAGAAATTGCCTAGCTAGCAAAAGAAACTCAGTGAGGAGTTCCATCTAGAAGAATACCACAAAGCTGGCATGGAAATAGGATACAACAGTGATGGGACACTTCAACTACCAGAACCTTTCTCTGTTAAAAATGGAAGAACTGTGAAATTCTCAACTTTCTTAGAGACAATTCCTTCCAGAAGGACCTGATTCTAAACAATAAACAGAAATTTTTGTTGATGTAAAAATGACCATGAAGAAGGAATGCCAATGATAGTTCAATTCATAGACTTGGGAGAAGACATTTCAAAGAGTTTAGGGAAAGAATAGGTATGATACCATGATATAAGATTACTTATAAATAAAAATTGGCTCAAGGAAGTAGCATATTCTCAAGAAGAAAATTACAACAGCACAAACGTTAAATGACTCTCATGGGGAAGGAAAAGGGGAGCTATCTAGAGAGAACAATGCAGCTACAGAGGAACCTCATCTACCCACTCGAATTTTAAATATACAGCACAATTAAGCCATTAGGGATGAATGCAAAATAATGTAATTGGCTAAGACCAGTTAGGTCTGAATAAGAACTAGAATAAGCTAAAGTTGGGGATGAAGACTCAGGACAACAAACAGGAATGTTTTAGCTCTGTTTGTGTTGTGTGTTGGGGTGGGGGGAGAACAGTTGCAAAAGGAGATTTAAGAAAAGCTACTAGTGGTTAGACTTTAGTTAGGATTGTGGTGATGAGAAAGTATAATTAACCACCTGACTCCTACTTTGTTTCTTTCTCTACCAAGGAGAATGATCTTCTGATGCTGAACAAAAATGGTTAATGTGAAGTTGAGATCCTAACAAAAATGATGAGATAGAAGGATAACACCAAACATCACTAACTCAGTTAAACACATTTTACTCTGTTGAACCATATCCCAGGAGAGTAAAAGAATTTTTGGATATCGCTCAGCCAGTCAGTTTTCTTAGAATTGTTATGGAGAACAGGATAGGTACCATATTACAAGATAGGACGAAATGTGAGCCTAATTTTCAGTAAACAGAAGAAAGAAGATGCTTCAAACTGTTGAGCTTTCTTCCAAATCTAAGCAAAATTATAAGTGCATCTTTTTAAATAAACGTATTATTTATTTATTCTGAACATTGTTTTTTTAAAATTCTGAGTTCCAAATTCCAAAGGCCCACCCCTCCACAATCCATTGAGGAGAGAAATGTGATATCAATTATACATGTGAAATCATGCAAAACATCTTTCCATATAGCCATACTATCAAAAAAGGCAAGAAAAATAAAGTGAAAAATTATGCTTCAATCTGCACTTAGACATCATCAGTCCTCTCTCTGGAAGCACATGGCATTTTTCATCATAAGTTCTTCAGAATTGTCTTGGGTTATTGTCTGGCTGAGAATAGTTAAGTCATTCACTGTTGATCATTATATCATAATTGTTGTTACTATGTACAATGTTCTTGTTGTGATCACTACATTTTGCATCAGTTCAGATAAGTAAAGTACATTATTTTTTAAAATGCATTGAAATAACATAGAAATGAAAGTGGTGATTATTATAATCCAGTTCATTAAGAACAAGTCAAGCTAACATGAAATATTATACTAACCTCATTTCCTTTTTAGATAGAGTTACTCTAAACTGACTGGGGCAGCTAGTTTGTATATTGGATAGAGTACTAGCCCTAAAGTCTGGAAGACTCATCTTCCTGAGTTCAAATCTGGCCTGAGACAATAGCTCTGTGACCTTGGGCAAGTCACTTATCCCTGTTTGCCACAGTTTACTGATCTATAAAATGAACTGGAGAAGGAAATAGCAAACCACTGTAGTATCTTTGCCAAGAAAACCCCAAATGGGGTCACAAAGAATTAAACATAACTGAAATTACTGAAAAACAACAACAAATGGTAGATCCCAGAAATGCTATACACATAAAAAAACTAAATTACAAGAAAATTGGTAGAATCTCTCATAATATCCTTGTGGACAACATGGAGAAATGTGGACTGGATTCAAATATGGTTGATTGCTCACATATAAAATGTGATCATTAATACCTTTATGCCGATCTATAAGGTAGTCTCTAGTGGGGTACCCCATCATCCTGTCATGGTCTCTGGGCTAGTTAACATTTTATCGATGGTTTGGATGAAAGCATAGATATTCAGGATTATCAAATTTGTTATTAACTCAAAGGTAAGAGGAAGAGCTACCTTTCTGGATAGCAGAGATTGGATTAAAAAAGAAACAGAGGAAAAAATAACAAACAAACAAACAAACAGGGGCAGCTAGGAGGCACAGTGGATAAAGCACTGGCCCTGGATATATGAGTTCAAATCTGGCCTCTGACACTTGACACTACTAGCTGTGTGACCCTGGGCAAGTCACTTAACCCTCATTGCCTCAAGAAAAAAAAAAGCAGAGAAGCTAAAATGATAGGCATCAAAGAGGGATAAATGTAAAGCCTGAAGTGTATTAGGAAAATCAACTCAGCAAGGACATGATGAGGGAAAGATGGCTAGATGATAATGAATGTAAAAAGGACTTGTTTGATTTGACTACACCTTAATGTGAGTAAACAGTAGCGTCCCCTCCAAAAATAAATTCATATTAGATAAAGCTGCATTCACAGAAGCATGTTGTCCTAATTAGACATATATGAAGCATATTTCATTCTGGACACCTCATTTTAATGAGTATTTTTACAACCTGGAGTATATTCAGACACAGTAAGCAGGGACTAGAAGCCAAGTTGAAGGAACTGGAGATAACAGAGAGAAGGAAAAGCATAACAGCCACTTTCAGATATTTAAAGGAAAGTTGGATTTGTTTCACTTGGCCCCAGAAGGACAAACAAGAGACAGATTATTCATTCAATTTGCTGAAAACCAAGAATTAGAGCTGCCTAAAAGTGAAAGCAAAGTGGCAACTACCACACTTTCATAAATAATCTTTCTCAATTTTTAGCAAGATGATGATGATAATTTGGTGATTGTCAGGAAGGATTATTAATAAATAAATAAATGGACTTCCTCAATTTTAGCAAAATAATAATAATGCCTTGGTGAGAGTACTGAATTCATTGGTCTGATATTTAAAAATGATAATCACTTGCAGTTTCAATTTGAAGAAGAAAGAAATGTAAAATACTCAAACAAAATTTAGAAAAAAGAGAGTTAAGCACTACCTGTGGTCTAAAAACTGACTTACTTTTACTAATGAAGAACAAGCTGCAAAGCTTTAGTAAGCTGATATATTATATATTTACATCACACAAAAATGAAGCAAAAAAAAAGACAACAAGGGGTATAGCAAGAATCCACTGAATCTGAATGTCCATGACTTTATAAATTACTATGGGGAAAAACTCTATTAAAATAAAAATCGGGGGCAGCTAGGTGGTGCAGTGGATAAAGCACCGGCCCTGGATTCAGGAGGACCTGAGTTCAAATCCGGCCTCAGACACTTGACACTTACTAGCTGTGTGACCCTGGGCAAGTCACTTAACCCCCATTGCCCCACAAAAAACAAAACAAAATTAATTAATTAATTAATTAATTAAAATCATACCAGTATTTGTATAATAAAAAGTTAAATATTGAAATTTTTTAAAATGTAGGACCCAATATATCACTGTCACTAAGAATGCCACCCATATTATTCAGGAAACATTGTTGACACTGGTGGGGAAAGGGATGGGAGTAAATGTTTTTTCAAATAAACTATAAAATCATATGAATTCTTCATTTAGACCTTCCCATGTTAAGATCACCACTTGGGGAAAATTCACATAGGTCCTTTAGTTAAATGTAGGTCAAAGATACTGAGTACTTTTTTCTTAAGTGAGGCAATTGGGGTTAAGTGACTTGCCCAGGGTCACACAACTAGTAAGTGTTAAGTGTCTGAGGCTGGATTTGAACTCAGGTACTCCTGACTCCAGGGCCAGTGCTCTATCCACTGTACCACCTAGCTGCCCCCTGAGTACTTTTTAATGATTATTTTTCCCTTACAAAGTTCAGTTCATATTTTCTCACCTCAATATGTATTAACACATATTGACTTAAGTTTAAGGTTTCATTCACTATTAACCTATCCTCTGCTAGGAAATGTTGCTTTAAAGGAAATGGCAAAGAGCAGAGTGTTTAAAACAGCATGTGAGAATCTTAGCAGACCATACTTTGCCATTGAAGCCTTCATTTGTCATTATGGTTCCTGCTATTGTGGCTGATTTCTCTCCTCTATATTATATAGCAAGACTTATTGTTTATATCAGTTCTAAGGGACTTGTTATGTAAAACTTGTGATTATGGCAATTTCTGTGCATTTGATCTCCCCAATAGATTGTAACCTCCTGGAGTATAGGAAATGTATCTTGTATAGAGGTGAATCCCCTACATGTGAACCACAGGACCGAAAGGAAAGTGAACATTGCCTAAATGAACCCTCATTTACGCAATGTTTCTTTCTGAATATTCTGAAAGAAGACTTGATTTAATATGAAAGTGAAAAGGAAAAAAGAATCAGAATCTCAGATTTTCTCCCTCAGGCAAAAGGCCACATTCCCCTTTAATTTAATTTGAATAAATCAAGTAGGTGGAACAGTATATAGAGCTTTAGATATGATCAGGAAAACCTGAGTTCAAAACCTGTCTCAGATATGTAGTAGCCATGTGTTCCTGGGCAGGTCAATTGACTATTCAAGCCTTTGTTTACTCATCTCTAAAATGAGGATAATTTTAGAACCTACTTCCCAGGACTGTTATAAGTATAAAATGGAACAATAAAGCATTTCATAAGCCATAAAGTGCTATGTAAATGCTAGCAATTACTATTATTTTTTGCCAGAAAGGAGATAAAATATGTTATTAACAAAGCTAGTCTGTGTCTAATAATAAGTAGAATAGCTTAGCTCTATTAGTCATGAAAAGTAAGTAGGAGTGGATCATACTGACATGGATGCTACCCTATAAACACTGATAAGAATACTCTAAGCCAATTATTAATTCCAAATTATTTCTCTCTGCTGCATCCCTATAATATTGGTTCTCAAAGTGTGGTCTTTGGAACCCTAAGAGGGTCCTAAAGATCCTTTCAGGGGTTCTGTGAGGAAGATATCAAAATTATTTTATAATGATATTAATATAATAATAATATAAAAATAAATTATTTGCTTATTAAAATACTATTCCCTTTTCCATTTGCATAACTATGGGAAGTCAGATTTTCTTTATATACTTCAACCAAAACAAATTATCATAACAAAATGAAAATGGAAGCAGAAAGGAATAAACCAGTTGCCTTCTATTAAGTCAGATTATTTTATATATCTTTTAGGAGATTTGAAAAATATTAAAAACAATACCTCTCTTATCATTATTGTTTTTAGTTTGAGAAAATTTGGGGGTTTCAGAAAAATATGCTATTTATGTTGACATGCAATGGATTTTGTTATTTTAAATAAACAAATATTTTTAAATTTTAATAATTTAAATTCTAATATTATGGTGTTGTTGCTCATTCATTTAATTGTGTCCAACTTTTCATGACCATGGACCAAAACAAACCAGGCCTTCCTATTTACTATTATCCCTTGAAACCTGTCTAAGTTCATGTTCATCATTTCCATGATATTTTCTATCCCTCTCATCCTCTGCCATCCCCTTTTCCTTTTACCTTCAATCTTTTCTAACATCAGGGTATTTTCCAGTGATCCCCATCTTCTCATTATGTGACCATAGTATTTAGTCTTCACCTTCAGTATTTGATCTTCCATTGAATAGCCTGAATTCTTTGCTTTACATATTGACTTCTTTGATCTCTTTGCTGTCCAAGAGGCTTTCAAAACTCTTCTCCAACACAACATCTTAAAAGTGTTGATTCTTCAGTACTCAGCTTTCTTTATGGTCTGACTCTCACAGCCATACATTGCTACTGGAAAAACCTTAGCTTTGGCTATATGGACCTTTGTTGGCAAGGCAATGTCTCTACTTTTTAGTATGCTGTCCAGATTTGCCATAGCTTTCCTTTCAAGGAATAAACATCTTTTAATTCTATGGCTGTAGTTGCCATCTGCAATGATCTTTGAGTCCAAGAATATAAAATCTCACACTGCTTCCATTTCTTCTCCCTCTATTTGCCAGGAAGTGATGGGACCAGTTGCCAAAATCTCCATTTTTTTATGTTAAGCTTCAAACCAGCTTTTATATTCTCTTTCACCCTCATCAAGAGACTTAATTCCTCTTGACTTTGCTGTCAGAGCAATATTATCTCCATATCTGAAATTGTCGATATTTCTCCTAGCAACTTTAATCCTAGCTTTCAATTCATCCAGCCTGACATTTTATATGATATTCTCTGCATATAAGTTAGATGCTGTTTGTTCCTCAATCTCAAAGAGGACCATGACATCAGGAAGTGATGTCATGACTTGCAGTGAGTTGGATTGAAGTAAGGGAGGGCTGTGCAAAGTCACCAGCCTCACTCTCTCCTCCAGAGCCTTTTGGTTCTAGTGGCAAGATATACATCAGGATGACTGGAGAGGGCTTAGATAAATAAGGTGGCAATGCATAGGCTTGTCGCACTTCTTTTCTGATCATAAAATAATCAGTTTTCCCATGTTCAGTTTTAACTGTTGCTTCTTGGCCCACATACAGGTTCTTCAGGAGAAAAGAAAAATGATCTGATACTCCCATCTCTTTGAAGTCTTGCCACATTTTGTTGTGATCCTCATGGTCAAAAGCTTTAGTGTAGTCAATGAATCAGAAGTAGATGTTTTTTTCTGGAACTCTCTTGCTTTCTCCATAATCAAGTGAATGATGGTCATTTGATCTCTAGTTCCTCTGACTCTATGAAAACCAGCCTACTCTTCTGCATTCTTAGTTCACATATTGCTGAAGCCTAACTTGAAGAATCTTAAGCATAACCTTGCTGTCATGTGAAATGAGTGCACTTGTTCAGTAATTTGAACATTCCTTGGCATTGCTCTTCTCTGGGATTGGAATATAAACTGATCTTTTCCAACCCAGTAGTCACTGATGAGTTTTCCAAATTTCTTGGCATATTGAATGTAGCACTTTAACAGCACCATCTTTTAGGATTTTAAATAGCTCAGCTGGAATTTCATTACCTCCACTAGCCTTATTGTTAGCAATTCTTCCTAAAGAACACTTGACTACATTCTCCAGGATGTATGGTTATGAATCTATGCTGTGCAGGGTTACTTAAGAGAAACCGGTCATAGTGGAGAGTTCTAAAAAAAGGTAATCTGGAGAAGAAAATGGCAAATTTCTAATATAGAAATAAATATAGGTATAGATGATATAGATATACATATATATGGATAAGTACAACATATTATAAGTATGATATAAATACATATTCCATATTTTTAAAAAGCTCTTTGGGGTCCTCAAATAACTTTTACGGGTATAAAGATAATTTTCCATAATGTTCCATAATTTTCAGTATAAAAGTATCCTCAATTTTTAATAATTCAAACAGTCCTTCAATGTTTTTGTAGTATAAAGTGGTCCTCAATAATTTTTAAGGGTATAACAATGTCCCAAGACCAAAAACTTTGAGAACTTCTATCTGCTCTCAGCCCCAAATGGCTATGTTAGAGAACTAAAGTAACCATTTCAGCAAATAACAAACATTTGAATAAATAAGGATTTGTGTGGTTACCAAAAAAAGGATCCAAGAGAGAGATTAACTAAAGGCAAATGACAATGGAGAGAGATCAGTGATATATGAGAGAGGAAGGAGGAGGGAAGGAGGGAGAAGGGAAGGGAGGAAGGGAAGGAGGAGAAAGAAGAAGGAGGAGAAAAGAGAGAGAAGGGAGGGAGAGGAAGGAAGGGGAAAGAAGAGGAGGAGGAGGAAGAGGAAGAAGAAGAAGAAGAAGAAGAAGAAGAAGAAGGATGATGAGGAGGACGAAGATGAGGAGGAGTAAATGGAAGAGAAGAAGATGGAGGAGAAGGAAAAGGAGAAGGAGGTGGACCAGGAGGGGAGAAGAAGGGAAGGAGGAGAAAGGGGAAGAGGGGGAGAGGGAGGAGGAGAAGGAGGAAAAGGAAGAGGAGGAGGAGAATGAGGAGAAAAAGGGAGAAGAAGAGAGAAAAGGGAGGGAGGGAAGGAGAGAGGGGGAAGGAGGGAAGGAGGAAAGGAGGAAAGAGGGAAACAGAAAGAGACAAAGACAGAGAGACAGAGAGAGACAGAGACAGAGACAGAGAGAGACAGGAGAGACAGAAAGACAGAGAGACAGAGACAGACAGAGTGAGAGAGCTTGTCTTAGGAAGTTAGAAACAGAAGGGTTCAAGTCCCTTCTCTGCCACATACAGATTAAGTCATTTAATTTCTCTATATCCTGGCCAGATTTCTTATACTATAAGCCACAGGAAAAAATGCCAACCTGTACTGTTAGAAGTTTTCTCTTCCAAAATTTCCTTATATCAATGAAGTCCTAGTCCCTTTTTCTGTCTCTAAATAACAAATGTTTTTTTCTACCTACATGATAAGTCCAGGTAGAAAAGTGACACCAAGATGGGAACATTCAACATAATGCCACTCAATTCAATTAATATGTATTAAACATCTACTATATGAAAAGCAATTGGTGAATCTATAAATTTAATCTGGGTAGCAAAAACAGAAAACAACTACACCATGAATAGAATTGTAAAATATATATGTCATGGGGCAGCTAGATGGTTCAGTGGATAAAGCACTGGCACTGGATTCAGGAGGACCTGAGTTCAAATACAGCCTCAGACACTTGACACTTACCAGCTGTGTGACTATATATATATATATATATATATATATATATATATATATATATATATATGTCACTGGGAAAAAATGTAAGGGTACGGTTTGGGGAGAAGATTAATAATTGCTACTTATGAAAAGAAACCATCTAATTGACAAGGAAATAAAAACTTGACTTTATTCAACATAATATAGAGAAGGGATAACAACTTATATTTATGTAGTTCTTAACAGTTTAATAGGCAGATACTTAAGTGTAGAATGAGGTAGTGTAAATTAAAATGATGATTTTATAGATGAGTAAACTGAGGCTCAAAGAGGTTAAATAGCTTCTTCATAATTACAAAAAGGTATACTATGGTCTTAACCACTGTTGGAAGCTGGCTCTAACACAAGGACACTCCAAGACCTTCTTAGTTCAGGTTCTACATAGGGGCATACTCATAAATCATAGAACATTTAACAAAGGAGGTTTATTTTGCCCTTATATTATAAGAATATGTAACAAGGATACAAGTTTACTTAACTGCTCAGGATGCAGCATTCTCCCTCCCCCTCCTTGTCTCCATCTGGAAATATGTCTGGTCAATAGATCATTAGAGCATGGTGTCTTGCATGGTCTAAGGCACCCACCAAGTCTGAGAGGCACAGATTATATATGAATCTACATTAATTTTATGCCCTGGTGTAGATAACTAGGAAATCAGAGCCCATAAGGTACCAGAGACAACTTTGTTCTGGGTTTGTCCCATATTGGCTGGGTGTAGTTGTAGAATAGGAAGGATGCTATGTTCCCAGAATCAGCTTTGTCCTATCACAACCACTAATTCCAAGTCTAGTACTCTCTATTGCTGAATGAATTTAGTTCAACATGTTAGTAGGAAAGGAGAAAACTAAATTTTGCTTGGGCAACCAAAGTTTTAGAAAATGACATGAGAAAAAGTCAACATATCAGTTATGAAAATTTTAAATTAACTATTTTAAAGAATAAATCATACATGGAAAGCTTAAGGACCTCTAAAAGCACACCAGTGAAAAGCCAGGAGGAAAATTGCCACATGGAAAAAATATCTTGCAGAGCTAATAGGCAAAGCAAATTGGGTTCAAGTCTTGGTTCTGCTAATTAGTAACTATGTGACCATGAATAAATTATTTAATATCTCTGGCTTATTCATCTATTAAATGAAGAAGTTGGACTAAATGACTTCTGAGATTCTTTCCAGCATAAAATCCATAATCTTATGAACAATCTTTCAGAGGGAGGAGATGCATCTTTGAAATATACATGTATATACCTATATATATTCATATACATATACATATATTTTTAGATTGTCAGAATGAGATGATCAGAGAAATTAACAAGATGTCACAAGTTGGGTGCCTCTTATTTATATAGTAATTATATTTAAACAAATTTGTCATATAAATCATTTATATAAATTGGTATGTATTTGATATTTATAAAACAGTTACTTAGGAATTAAAATATGAAATGATATGTATTAGGATATGTCTAGGTATTTCTAAATGTAATAATGTAGAAAATTTACATTATGTGTCATATATGTGTCTGTGTATATTATGCATATTTGAGAAATAAAATATAATTATATATCACAAATAAAATTATAAATTAAAAAAAGAAATCTCATGGACCAAAAATTGATTTGAAGATTACCTTGCTTTTGATTCCGAAGTCCAATATGGAGAGGCTGGAAACCAGCTATACAATCAAGTAGGACTGCTTTATAAGTCCACTCCTTTTCATTACATAATTCAAGGCTACCTAGCTGCCTCTCTGTCTTGTAAATAAGAATTAAGGTTCTAATAATTAGAAATTAAGCCTCTTGAGAACAGGAACTGTCTTTCTGCTTGTACTTATATTCTGAGTGCTTACCACCATGCCTGGCACTTAGTAAACATTTAATAAATAATTTGTTAATAATAATGGCTTGTTTTAACAAAATAGACATTATTATAAAAGGGGACAAATTAATCATAAAAGTTATTTCAGTGTAAAATCTACATATTTATACATAACATCATGACATTATGAGTGCTGAGAAGTTGATGGCTGTAAATTATGAGATTAAACACTGCTATCTTTTATTTTACTTAATATAGTAGAACCCTGATGTCATTGGCATGTTTATTCCCTCAACAAATTCAAGTTATGATGCCTCCATACACTCTCAACTTGTGTATTTCATATCCATGTCTCTATAAAAGATCCATTGTTCTCTGTGTTACCTCTAATTTCAAATCTTCCCAAATTATGATGTTCCCTTACATAACATCATTTAGAGAATATTGGTGTTGACAAGATGACCTCTTATTAATAAGACAAGCATTTGTGATATCAAAACACTTTTAGATCATTGAAAATGGTACACAATTTTCCAAATACAATCACTCAGTTCATCTTTAAGGCCTCTCTAAAATGTATACATTGAAAAAAATTATAATGTATACATTGGTTAACAAACCCAATAGAATACCCAACTGCATATTTTATCACCACCATATGTATATTTTATCAACTTTGTTTTTCTAGTATATATGTTTAGACCAATCTTTACAAAGGCTACAGTTTTCAATGAATACTTAAATATTTTAAAAGGTCTGTGATATCATCAGTATGTGAACTCTCTCCAACTATCCATGCCTTCTCATACTTTATAATTCTTGTCATCATTTTTCCACAGATCCTCCACTGAAAAGCTAATCAAAGGACTGGAGATATTCCTTTAGGTCACTCATTCTTACCCTTTTCTGAGTCATTGACTCCTTTAGGAGTCTAGTGGAGCCAATGGTCCCTTCCTCATAATCATGTTTTTAAAATGAATAAAATAAAACAAACAGGCTTACAAAGGAAGTCAATTGTGAAAATATGATAATCAAAATATTCATTAAAATCTATGAGTTTACAGACTCCAGATTAAGAACTCCCACTTTAGAACTTTTAAATTTAATTAATATCAATGCAGTACTCAGATTACTCAATCCTTACTCTTTCTATGTGACTAGTCCATCTTCTTTTCTGATCCTAAATTTCCTGAATTATACCCCTTATGGGGTGGCTAGGTGGCACAGTGGATAGAGCACCGGCCATGGAGTCAGGAGTACCTGAGTTCAAATCCAGCCTCAGACACTTAACACTTACTAGCTGTGTGACCCTGGGCAAGTCACTTAACCCCAACTGCCTCACTAAAAAAAAAAAAATTATACCCCTTATGTTATTTCTTCTGAGGATGTCATCATTGTAAATAGCATGCAGTCTACCATGTATCATTGACCTCTGAGTTACTTTAATTTTTTTGGAGAATGATATATTTTACTTTATAACATGAAGAAAACATTTGTGTTGAAATGGTGGCTTTCTGTGTGAAAAGGTTATTTGGAAATGTTAAAAACAAACAATAAAATTAGTATAATATTATCTGGGAAAAGGACATCAGGATAGCTTTGCCATCAACAGGAAATTTCTTTTTGGTTTGGACTCGCTGTAGGAAAACTTCTAGAAACATTTTATCCTGTTTGTTTTTGAAGCCTCATTTAAAATTACTTTTAGTAATAATCTAGAATAAATAATTCAACCTCCATGGGCCTCAGTTTCTTCCCCTATGAAATAAAAAAGGTTAGATTAAATGATCTCTAAATATTTCAAGGTCTTAGATATGTAGCTAGTCCAATGGTCCATAACCATATGCCACATATATTATTATATCCAAACCTACAGTGTGTGTATA
Source organism: Dromiciops gliroides (assembly GCF_019393635.1). NCBI lineage: Eukaryota > Metazoa > Chordata > Mammalia > Microbiotheria > Microbiotheriidae > Dromiciops > Dromiciops gliroides. Next base: position 252,808,259 of record NC_057862.1, read on the forward strand.
TTGTCATCTTTTAAATACACAACTAATTTCCCTCTAAATACCACCTGCCAAATAGTTAAAATGCTAGAAAATACAACCATTAAAAATTAGATCAATTAGTTTTTCAATTCCTACACTTTCTACTGCACAGTAAACAAAGCTTTTAAAAATCTTCATATCTAAATGCTTTAATCTTATAAGAAGCCAAATTAATGTGCTTCTTTACTTTTCAATAAAACAATTTACATATGAATAAAAACAAAATGGGGCATGTTATCTTTTATCCAGTATCCAAGTTAATCTTCTTTACTTTAATTTGTCTAATGCAAGTTTTATATCAAGTAATTCTATTTTTGACACATATAATGTAGTAATCTTTCTTCTTAAGCCCAAACTGAAAAATTCATTGATTTTGAAACTGTCAAGCTTTAATGTTGGTCAAGAATGGAATCATTATTAGAATCAGAGAGATCATTTAAATTAATTACTGGACTCCCCTCAATATCAGATGGCATGTTTTCCCCTTAGAAAATCCTTACTCAAGATAATGAATTACTAAATTACTAGACTGAGTTACAGGCCTATTAGTTTATAGCAATATTCTTGAATTGTTATATTCTCTCTTGGACTCAAAGATTTTTACATATTGATCCAATTTTCCCCCTCAAATGCATAGAAATAGGATGGTTCTGGCCCTACCTTGCATTGTTCCTTACTATATTTACTTAATCTTTCTGAGCCAGTTTTTTATCAGTGAAAATGGAAGTTTGGATTAAATAATTCTTTGAGTCCCTTTTTGTCTCCTAACACTTATGACCTTAAATTATAGTATCTAAACTTTACAAATAGTAAACAAGTGTTGATAGGATTTAAGTGTCTTGACCAAGAGTAAGCCAGTTGATCAGAACTGAGCCAGGTCTCCAGACTTTAATTCCAGTACTTATATCATTGACATCAACACTTTTATTGAATTTTCATTATTGAAATGAACCTTCCAAAATGCTTCAGTTTAAAAGATACTTTGCTTACACATGAAAATCAAGATAAACCTTCCCCGACCTTTCTACTTCTTTTTTACATTCTGCTTTTTTAATTGGAGAACCACAACAGATCTTATAATTGATATGTATTGGTTTAGTGGTTTCAAAATTCCTAAGGATGGCACCACAGATTGATGCTATGATGAGTTTAGAACAACAGTTCATAGAGATAACCTCCATGATGCTATAAGGGAATAAGCATTTGTTAAGCACCTACTATGTGTTAAGCACTACACTAAATGCTTTACAAATATTATATCATTTAATCTTCACACAACCCTGGGAGGGGGGAGGGGTAGGTGCTATTATCCCCATTTTACAGTTGAGGATACAGAGGCAAACAAAGGTTAAGTGACTTGCCCAGGTTCATATAACTAGTAAATCAGGCTGGATTTGAATTTCGATCAGTGGTGCCAAAGAAAGGGATTTCTATAGGCCCCATATTGACTTAGAAAGCTATAAATATTATCTATGTTATGTTGTATTTTTATTTATTTTTGTTAAGAATTTCCCAACTACATTTTAATCTGATTTAACCCCATTCTGGAGTTTTGTGGCCTGCTTCTAGCTCACCTCTGACTTAGGTCTTCCTGACTTCAGGCACAGCACTCTATCCACTGTGCCACCTAGCTACCCCTATGAGTACTTATTAAGCAAAATTCTTTAAATTGTTTTACTCTTTTCCTCCTACCCTCTCATTTCTTCTTCCATTATTCCTTCTTCTCAGCTTCCTGCTATCCTAACTTCTTTTCCACTGACAAGTCTCTTTTAGGTTCTGTTATGCTTGAAAATTAAAAGTTTACTAAGAGACAATTATCTAAGCATGATCAAATTATTAGTTAGGGTAGCAGTAACCAACAAATAGGGTCAATGGCCTCTCTTAATGACCAAAGGCACTGAAGTAGAGATCACCAGCCTGTAGTTTTGGGGAGTACAGAGTAGGGTAGGTGGGAAGCAAATTATGATTTTGGTTAAAAGAGCTCGACATCACGAATAGTGAAATCAATATGATTGGTTACAAAACTGAGATGTGGGGGACAATATGATCTGTTGGAGATTGAAAATAAGGAGCTAACAACAACCTTTTCTTTTCCTCCAGTGGCTAAAGAAATGATCATTGCTTGAGTCTACCTGCAAGATTAGAGACAATATACCAGATTTCCTTGGATAACAAACCATATATCCTTGAAGGATATCTTGGTTGTGTAAAGATACTAGACCAGAATCCTTGGTGTCTACCCACATCCCTCAAGGATAGCAGATCTCCTTGAGGTAAGAATATGATTAGCAGAAGAACTAGATTTCTAAACTTAACTCATTACAGGCCAGCTGAATTTCTGAACTAAGTTCAGAGACAAAGAAGCATGACTTAAGTAATTACAGGACAAAGTAAATTAACTGTAAATAGGATCAATTAAAAGATGATGCAGGGACAGCTAGGTGGCGCAGTGGATACAGCACCAGCCCTGGAGTCAGGAGTACCTGAGTTCAAATCCGGCCTCAGACACTTAACACTTACTAGCTGTGTGACCCTGGGCAAGTCACTTAACCCCAACTGCCTCACTAAAAAAAAAAAAAAAAAAAATGATGCAGAATCAATCTGATTACCACACCCAAAATGCTAAGGATGGCCTAAAGGCAAAATGAAGTTGCTGGATAGGGGAAGAAGCTAGAAAAACATGTGATTTTTTTTCTCCTTTAAGCTACAAGTTTTTTGAAGGCTATCCTAATGATAAATAATATTTGATGCTGTAAGAAACAGTTTATTTTAATTAATTAAAAGAGATCTTGTTTATCTCCATATGCTGAACAGAACCATGAGTACTTAATAAGTGTGACCAACCTCACCACATCCACTCTGGTCACCAAGAAAACTCACAATCCAGTGAAGTAACTGCCCAGGAGGCCCCCTAAATAGATAATCATGAATTTCCTGTTCTGGGGACTTGCTACAGTCACAATCCCACAACTAATGAAAATCTCTCTTCTCCAGTGCTCCAAGACCACCTCTGCTCTCTTAAGTACAATCTGAAGGACACCTGGGCACTCTTCTCCTTCTTCCCCTTCTATAGACTCCTAGGAAGTCTATACACAATCACTCACCAATCCCTGAGTGTCCAGGGCAATACCTGTGGGTGTGGAAAATCTGGGATGGGGTAGTGACTTCAGGAGAAGCCTGAATATGGAAAGCATTTAAGATTAAATCCTAGCAGAGTGGAAAGACAACTGGACTTGGAATCATATGACCTAGCTTCAAACCCTGGTCCTGTAATTTACAAGCTATGTGAACTCCAGTAATTAATTTAATGTCTTTGAACCTCAGTTTACAAATCTGTAAAATGGGGAGGGGAAGGTAACTTGGTGAAATCAAAGGTCCAGTGTTGAATTTTTGATCCTGTGATCCTTCCATCTATCTTAGAGCTAAAAGGGGCCTTAGAGAGTCCCAATAAATCTTTGCTCTTGCTACTTCTATTTACCTGCATACAAAGTGGCACAAAAGTATTAATGCCATTTTAAACTTTAATGCATTCTATATGTTAGCAAGATAGACTACTCATTATTCTCTCAACACCACTCTGTGAGCATTTATTGGGATCTTACTATTTGTCAGACATCAAGCAAGGCATCAGAGATAGAAAAACAAAAGTGAAAATCTTTATTCTTGTGGAACTTAATTTTATCCATCTATTTATCATCTATCCCTATCTCTATCTCTATCTATCTATCTCTATCTATCTCTATATCTATGTCTATACCTATATCTATATCTATATCTATTTCTATCTCCACTATCTCAACTTATCCTAACAACATGTCTATGAAGGATGTTAGTCTCTATTTTACAGATAAGGAAACCAAGGCTCAGAGAGATGAAATAACTTAGCCAGGGTCACCCAGCTACAAAGCAGTGAATCAAAGGTTCAAACCCAAGGCCTTTGAACCATACCCCTTAGGCTTTTTTCCTTGTTCCATGGTTTCCTCTACGTGCCTACATTTTTATGAGGGTTAACTGTAGATTTCACTGGCTTTTATCTGGAGCCATGCTAAAGCAGCTTCACTGTCAGTGAGCCAAGTCAAAAAACCAATGAGAATGGTTCAATAAAAACAAAAGGTTAGAGTGGGAGTTCATCATAGGGATTCCACCTGGAAGAGAACCTGACAGAGCTTTGTTAGAGTTTGTTATTGTTTCAGATGTTAATTTTCCTCCCTCTGTGAGGGTATCAAACTGGTTGCTATTTCTGGATTAATAAATCACACAAGGCATTTTTGTGCAAGGCCATAATAATTGTTTATGTTCATAATGCATGCCTGCTTGCTTTGAGAATACAATATCTGATGATATCTGAAGATACAGAGAAGTCTTAGGGGACAGGTAATGATTTTCATTCTTGCTCTTGCAAGAATAAGAAAACCCAATAGTATCTGATTATTCTCTGGTGCTTCAACCACATCCCCTAAACCCAGGGGAAAAAATACAGTATGATCTAGTTTCAGGTTCTCCACAAAGCAAATGGAAATGAAGTCACCTAAGATCTCATCTATCTTGAAAATGTTAGCATTCCAATACTGTGTTGGATTCAGGTCTCCTTAGCCAAATTAAGATCCAGAAAAGCAAGGATATCCATATCTAATGAATTATCTGTATGAAAAAGTCTCCCTCAAAACTGAATTTTTTAAAGCTTGTTTTTTCTTCTCCAACCATTTTCTTTTCTTTCTAGTAATTTTTCCAATGGTATACTCAGAAAAGTGTTTATGATAGCTTCATTTTCCATTGGTCTTATAACTGGTGTGTCCCTTGAATATCAACATTTCTCAAAAAGACTCTCTTTCCTGAAGGATTTGACAATTCACTCTAGCATCATGTTTGATTGCATCCCAACTCTTCTGGGATAAAGTCATGGCTGGGAGTAGACTTCTTTTGACTATTCTCTCAGCTAAGAGGTATACCAGTTGTGGTGATTTGTGTGTGTACTCCAGATGTGCATGTACTTGGGATATGTATGCATTGCATCCTGCATGGAACTTTGACTTTTAGTTATGGCATTACCCTGTCAAGTGATGCTTTGTATAATACTATCATCCCTTTTCTCTTTTACCCTTTGTATCCAAACTCCTTGAAAAGGTCATCTACAATAGTTAAATCCTCTCACTTTCTTCTTAACTCCTCACAATCTGGCTCCTGACATTATTCAACTTAAATTGCTCTCTCCAAAGTTACTAATGACCACTTAGCTGCCAAATCCAAAGGTCTTTCTTCAATTTCTCATTGTCTTTAACTTCTAGCTGGCCTTGGACACTGTTGGTTACTCTCTTCTCCTTGATATTCTTTTATCTTCTTGGTTTTCAGGGACAACACTGTCTCCTAGTTTTCCTTCTACTGATCTGATATTCCTTCTCTGTCCCTTTTGATGGGTCTTCCTCCACATCACACCCTCTAATGATAGGTGTCCCTGTGGGCTCTGTCCAGAGTCTTCTTCTCTTCTCCCTCTACTTCACTTGGTGATCTCAACAACTCCAGTGGATTGGCTTATTATATCAATGTTGATGATTCTCAAATCTACCAACTCTGCCCCAATCTCTCTATTGACCTCCAATCTTACATCTCCAACTTCCTTTCAGACATCTCAAACTGGATGTCCAGTAACACCTGAAACTTAGTATGTTCTGTGTTAGTTAAATTATTGGGAGACTAGGCTGAGTTTTCTAAAATATTGCTACTTACAAATTAATGGCTATTGCCCCAGTTTGGGCAGTAAGCATTTATGAATAATTAATATCATATATTAATAAAATATTGACCACCTGTCTCCCTGACTTCCCCACTAATCATAAAAGAGAGTTCTGGGAAGAAGAGAGCCAAATGAGTGACCCTGGTATGCCCAGGGATTTTATCCTCTTTTTGGTAGAGGCAGGTCATCACACATTGATCTAAGCTAATTGGTTAGCATCATTCAGCTCCATTTATTGACATGATTTAGGGGGTGGCCTAGAGATCAAATTCCAATCATCTAGGTGTGCTTCATCCCTTAGCTAATGAGAAGGATCAATCTTAAGCTAAAGGCTCATCACAGGCTGGTTTCTGGTGAGGGAGAGAGAGCAGTTCAAACTAATATCTGTGTTTCTTCCAAATATTCATTATTAATAATTATTTTCTCACAGTTCAAAACAGAACTCATTCTTTTCCCCTCTAACCACCTCCCCCCTCCTACCTTCCCTATTACTATAAAGGGTAACACCATCCTCCCAATCCCTCAGGCTTGAAACCTAGGGGTAATCCTCGATTTGTCATTCCCCATATCTAGGCTGTTGCCAAGGCCTACTGATTTCACCTTCACAACACCTCTCTCATATATGGTCCTTTTTCTCCTCTGACATTGCTACCACTCAGGCCTTCAATTACCTCATGTCTAGATTATTGCAATAGCCTAGTGGTGGATCTGCCTGCCCCAAGTCTCTCCCCACTCCAATCCATTCTTCATTTAGCCACTAAAGTGATTTTTCTAAAACACAAATCTGATCACATCATTTCCCTACTCAATAAACTGCAATGGCTTCCTATTCCCTCCAGGTACAAATACAATATGCTCTGTTGGCATTCAAAGCCCTTCATAACCTACCTTCCCTTCCCCCCACCTTTCCAATCTTCTTACACTTTAATTCCCTCTGTACATAGTCTTAAATTCAGTGATGGTGGCCTCCTAGCTGTTCCACAAACAAGACACTCTATTTCTCAGCTCCAGGCATTTCCTCTAATTGTACCCCATGCCTCCTCTATTCTGACTACTGACCTCCTTGGCTCCTTGTAAGTTTCAAATAAAATCTCACCTCCTTAAGGAAACCTTCTCCAAACCTTCTTAAATCTGATGCCTTCCTCCTAGTAATTATTTCCTATTTGTCCTGTATATGGCTTGAATTTATATATTTGTTTGCATGTTTTCTCCCCCATTAGATTGTGAGCTCTTTAGGGAGCAAGAACTATTTTTTGCCTCTTTTTGCATCCCTGGCACTTAAAACAGGACCTGGTGCATAGCAAAGCATGTAATAAATGTTTATTGAATTAAACTGAATTTATTTATGACTATATGGGTATACATTGCTAGATCCTGGCATTTTACTCCTTGATTCTCTGTTCCTGACAGACTGATAAGTCATTGCTGATGTTGCTGCCATTGGTCATGGGTGGTGTTTGCTTTGCTAATCAGAACAAAGCTGGTAACAAAAAGGAAGATTTGTGCAAAAGAAAAGTGATAACTGGTAAGGTCTTTCCCTCAGCTCTCTGCCCCTGAAGTGGGAGGATGGAACCAGCTCCCATTAACAGCTCCGTTGCTCTGAAATTTTGCCTGGACTGAGGATCAAGAGGCTAAAGTAGGAATCTAAAGTTAACATGATGCCAACTGATCTCTACATGCATTGTACCCATCCCATTCTCTGATCTTCCATTGTTATCCTTTACTACTTTTATATAAATAAAACCAGTGACCACTAATTCATGTTGTACAATTAATTAGTATTAATCATGCAACACTGTATACATTTGGAAAAATTCCTAAATCTTATTAAAAAGTAGGAGCCATATCTCATGGAGAGGGGGTGAAGTTAATAATGCCCAACAAATGTAAATGTGTGTGCATATGTATGTGTGTATGCATTTATGTGTTTATATATGTGTATGTATATGTAGCATATATGCAGGCAGCTAGGTGGCTCAGTGGATAGAGTACTGGTCTTGGAGTCAGGAAGACTTGAGTTCAAATTCAGCCTAAGACACACAGTAGCTGCATGACCCTGGGCAAGTCATTTAACCTTTGTTTCTCTTAATCTACTAGAGTAGGAAATGGAAACCACTCCAGTATCTTTGCCAAAAAAAAAAAAAAAGAAAGAAGAAAATAAGCCACAGGGGGTCATGAAAAGTTATATACAACCGTGTGTATATATGTGTGTATATTATGTGTGTGTGTATTTGTATAGTGGGATACAAGTTGTGAGACACATTTGAATAATCTCCTTTGATTACTTCAAAAGGTAGCTGAAGTCATTCCTACAGATTGGTGTTTGTTTCTTTTCTTCATTCAAGTCAGAACTAGGGGACCAAATGGATCTCCAAAGATGAGTAGGGTCCATCTAGCCATTCATAGATTGACAAAAATGTGCATTTTTTTAAAAGTTCACTTAGCCTCTTGAACAATATTTTAATAGAATTGTTTAACTCATCTAATTTATGAAACCAATTGTAAAAACTTTATTAAAATTTTGTACCAATTTCATTAATTAACAAAAAGTTTCCAAAAAATTACCTACCTGCAGGTGCTACTTTTCTGCATAACGTCAGCTCGATGATATCCAGAGAGTTTACAAAAACCGTCATTACTATAAACTATAGGCCAGTCGACAATCTGGGCATTTCCCAGTAAAAAACTTGATTCTAAAGAGGAAATAAAAAAAGAGAAAATTACTTGGCTTCACATGCTGAAAATAGAATTAGATACTGCTCTTCCAGTTATATGTGTGTGATTTTAAAGAAGTAACAATTTTATGGGGCCTCAGTTTCCTTATCTGTAAAAGGAGAGGAACAGTTTAGATGATCACTGAGGTCCCTTGCATTTCTAAGCCTAAGATCTTTTGATCTATAAAATAAATTTAAAGGGTGATTTGAAAAAAATGCCAACACAATTTGTCATATGGGTTTATTCATTATTCAGTGTTGTATACAACATATTTTTAAAATGTGTCATCAGCTAAACTTCAACATTTAGATAACTAACTTGTATATATAAGAACTCTTTTCAGAAGAAAAGGAAGATAGTTTTCAAGGTTTGTGTGCACTCAACCATGTCATTAAACTATTAAATTAAAGCATATACTGGTCAAATAAGTGATACAATAGATAGAATGCAGAACCTGAATTTGCCCTGGGTAAGTCACATAACCTTTTTCAACCTTAGCTTCCTCATCTGTAAAATGAGGTTAATAAAAGTACCACAAAATTGTTGGAAAGATTAAACGAATTAACAGACATAAAGTATTTTTAAAATCTTAAAGAACATCATCATCATTATTATTTATTTATAGGTTTGATCTGCCTACCCAAACTGAGAGTGCTTAACTTCAGAATATTGTCAAAGAGGATTGATACCTTGGAATATCTCATAAACAATAGCATGAGCCATCAAACTGATACTGTTTGGAGCTAGTTTTTTAAATACCATTTTATTCTTTTCAAAAAAATTATTCAGGCAGATAATGTTTTCAGTACACACACCATTTTGAATTATTATTGTAATAAATAAAGAAGCCATCAACTCTCATTTTTGAGGTACTGCATGATTTTCTGTTGGCTATGGAGGGGAAGATTAGGTTAATTTGTAGGGAATAATATTCATGCTTGTTTGTTTTGTTTTGTTTGTTTTGTCCCAACCATGATTTCAAAGCTAAGGTTTTAGAATACATATTATTCATTTGATTGCTAATGTAGTAAATGCATTACTTAAATTTAAATACAACAAGGGCATAAGAAATAAGTAAAGGGAGATTCTTAAACAAAAATTAGAGAAAGGTATTCACAAAAGATTAAATAGGTTAATTTAATAACTTGAATTTGAAATTAACTTATGAATAAAATTAACCCAACTAGAATTAAAAGGAAAGTAAGAGATTGAGGGAAAATCTTGATATCTAATATCTCTGATAAATATCTGATATCCAAGAAAAAGATAAAACTATTTCCCAATAAATAAGTGAACAAAGGATAGGAACAAATTATTTTCAAATTGCAAATTACTAAAAATATGAAAGACTGCTACATATAAGAGAAACACACATCAAAGTAACTCTTAGGTTTCACTTCACATCTAGCAAAATGGCAAGGATGAGAAAACCTAGGAATGGTAGATATTGGAGGAATGGTACAAGCACAAATGCATTAAAATAATATTGGTTGAGATGTGAATTGGTATAACCATTCTATAAAACAATCTAGAATTGTGCTAAGGAAGTTATTGAAATGTTAATAATCATTAAGTCAGAGAGCTTATTGCTAAGCATATATACCCCCAAAAGGTCAATGATTAAAAAGAAAGGTTCCACATATCCTAAAATATTTATAATGGTACTTTTTGTAGTAGTAAATAACTAGAAAAAAAGCCAATGCCCTTCAATTGGAGAAAGACAAACTAAATTTTGGTACATTAATGTAATGAAATACACTCTAATGTTGAAATAATGAAAATTAAGAATTCAGATAAGCCTGAGAAGACTTGCTTGAACTAATATGAAATTAAATAAACAGAACCAGGAATATATAGACATTGACATAGACATAGACATAGACATATACACACACGATGATTTCAGCAATGTAAATGGGAAGAAAAACATCAATAAAGCAATAAAAACTTATAAAATTATCATGGCAGGGGATGCCCCCTTCCAAAAAAAAAAAAAGGGATATGAAAATGTATCTCCCAACTTTCTTTGCAGAGATGGAGGACTATGGATATATATGTGATGGTTCTACTTTAACCAATGTGGTAAAAAACGGACGTTTTAGCTTAATCATTTGAGAGTTGAACACATACTACTGAAGCGGTTTTTTTGAAGGACCACCTTTTTGGGGAGGAGACCATGACAAACAGCTGTGCGCCTGCTGCTGCCCAGAGAGCATGGCAAAGCATGCCGTACTTCCTGGGACACCAACTTAAAACGGAGGGTAGAACGGAAGTTGGCTCCCTGGCTCCCATACTCTGGCTTCTCAGTTTAGCGGTGATGGCGCATTTTGGTGATCGGCTCTGGTTCTCGGCCTGGCAGGCAGTTTTTGGATTCAGTGAGTTTTATAAAAGAATATAGACTAAGCTTAGATCTAAGATTATTCATTTGTATTTCTACTTTCCTATTTCCCTAATCAGTATCACTTGTTTGTTGTCTAAATGATAAAAACTAATCCCTCTCTGATTAAAGCTCAAAGTCTTCTTTTTCTTACTGGTCTTGGAGATATATAAGGGAAAAGTTCAAAGGAGAGTTTAATGCTCTTATATCCAATTTTAAATCTCACACCACCACTGAGATATGTACACTAAGAGTAACAAGAATTTAAGTGAGAGCATGAAAAAACAAGATTGTAAAATAGAGAAAAGAGAAAAAAGTTGGAAAATGTAAAACAAATATGCCTCAAATCAAATATGCCTCAATACCCTGCCTTGGCTATTGTTAGTACAACCCCCAGTGCTGTCATGACACCCAACATTTGACAATAAAAGCCATTGGAGGGAGAGGGATCATTGCTCCTTTGAACAAATGTGTTTTTTCACTTCACAGGGTGAAATCAGGACCTGAAGGAATCTCACAGTGAAGGAAAAGAAAGAGATAAGGAAAGACTTGATGAGTTTTTACACTGACTGTAACAGTTATTGTGCCCTAAATTGCAGCAGCAACTATACTTGTATTGCATTTGACAACTGTGTCCTTATGCCCCTTCCTGGTATTAGATTTGTCATTTCCACCATGTCTATATCTGAGGTTAGGATCACTTCCTCAGACTCTTAGAATAGTGTGGAACAATGCTTATAATGTCAGACTTGATTAATTTTGCTGAACTGTTTTTAAAGCTTTTTTTTATTCTTTTTTATCAATGGAAATTTTCAGAGAGAGGGGAGGAAAGAATATATTGGAAAACACAAGTAGAATAAAAATAAAATATGTCCATTGAAAGTGTTTTTAAAAGGCAAAGAGAAATCAGGGGAAAGAAAAAGACATTTGCACATTTGAGATTTCTCTAAGGAATAAAATGGCTGCTGTAGTTGGCTATTCTACTGTTAGGCTCATTCATACTTCCATTAATTAAGGATTCAAGTCATTTTCAAGTCTATGTTTGTGATAATGATAGCCAAATGGTAATGTTCAACTAAAAACGTAACACTTTTAAACATATTTGTAATTGGACCAAATTTGAATCTTCTAAGAGTAATTTCTTCCATTAGAGTGATTTAATCCAATTTATTCTTTAACTTCCCATACAGATGGCTAAAAGTCATTTACCAAGATTTTATTTGGGCACAGGATTCAAAATTCCTTACATAGACTCACAGAGTCAAATGCAAAGATGTTTGTTAATGAAGATAGATACAAATATGCATGATAAATGTTGGTCAGAAGCCAGTAACTACTATTCTTAAATTCTCAATTTCCCTACAGAGAGAGAGAGAGAGAGAGAGAGATGCATTTATATAATATAGACACATACATATACACATACAAATATAATGTATAAAATATGTATTCATATATATTATGTAGGGAAACATACAAAGGAAACAAAATTATATCATTTCTCTTATCAATAAAAGATGTTCTTGTATGTAACCTTAAGTAATCCCTTAAAGATTGATCACACCTAACAAGATTTGCAATTAGCATTTAACTGAATAAAGTTTAATTCAATTTGCTGCATGTTTTCTTTTTTTTAATTAATAAAGTATTTTATTTTTTCCCGTTACATGTAAAGATAGTTCTCAACTTTTGTTTATACAGGCTTTCCAATTTCAGATTTTTCTCCCTCCCTCCCCTCCCTCCCCCCTCCCCTAGACAGCAGGTAATCTGATATAGTATATATATATATATATATATATATATATATATATATATATATATATATATATATATATATATATATATATATATATATATATATATGCACACACATAATAACATTAATCATGTTATGAGAAGAATCAGAGCAATGATGAAAAACCTCAAAATAGAAAAAACAACAGCACCAAAAACAAAAGAAATAGTATGGTTCATTCAGCATCTATGCTCCACAGTTCTTTTTTTTTTTCTTGGATTTGGAGATCTTCTTCTATCATGAGTTGCCTGGAACTCTTCTGTACCATTGCATTGGTGAGAAGAATATAGTCCATCACAGTAGATCAACACTCAATGTTGATGACACTGTGTACAATGTTCTTCTGGTTCTGCTCATCTCACTCATCATCAACCCAGCTGCATGTTTTCTAATCAGATTCAGAGATTCCACCAGCAATGGGGAGATAGGAGGGTGGAACTAAGCTTAGGTAAAGTTTTGATTTGAAAAAGTAAAGTGTAAAGATAAGATTTAGGGATAAAAATTCATTATTTAGTAAAAATGGCTGGGAAAAGTGGAAAGCTGTGTGATGGAAGCATGGCATAGATCAATATCTCATATCATTTGTCAAGATAGGGTCAAAATACATATATGACCTAGATATAAAGAGAGATGTTACAAGAAAATTAGAAGAATATAGAATATATGACATCAGACTTTTGAGTAAGTGAACAATTTATTAATAAAGAAATAGGGAGCAAAGTTATGTGTAAAATGGATAATTTCAACTACAATAAATTTTAAAAGGTTTATACAAATAAAATAAATGTAACCAAGATCAGAAGGAAAGCAGAAAACTGGGAGAAAATTTTTATAGACAGTTTATCAAATAAAGTTATCATATCTAAAATATATAAAGAACTTTGTCAAATCTATTTTTTAAAATGGGTCATTTCCCAATTGGTAAAAGGTCAAAAGCTATGAACAGGCAGTTTTCCGATGAAGAAATCAAAACAATTTATAGTCATATGAAAAATTATCTAAGTCATTATTAATTAGAGAAAGGCAGATTAAAAGAACTTTGAGATATTATTTTACACATATAAGATTGGTTAAAATGATAGAGAAAGTGACAAATGTTGGAGAGGACATGGAAAAAATGGGACACTAATTCATTGTTAGTGGAATTGTGATATGATCGAACCATTTTGGAGAATGATTTGAAATTATGCCCAAAAAGTTATTAAACTACCCTTTGACCCAACAATACCACTACTTGGTCTATTTCCAAAGATGATTAGGTAAAGAGGAAAAGAACCTATATGTTCTAAAAATTTTATAGCAGCTCTCTTTGTGGCAGCAAAGAACTAGAAATTGCAGGGATGTCCAACAACTGGAAAATGGCTAAATAAATTGTGGTATATTATTGTGATGGAATACTACTATTCTATAAGAAATGATGAGTTCAGTGATCTTAGAAAAACATGGAAAGACACGCAAAATAATGAGTGAAATGAGCAGAACCAAGAGAACATTGTATACAGTAATAGCAATATTGTTTTAAGAATAACCTTAATTAAATCAGTTATTTTGTCTGTTATAAATACCCACATTAACTATATAGGACATATGAAGAAAGATATAATCTGCATGTAGAGAAAGAACCAATAAACAGAAGTATGTATAGAATTTTTTTTCATATATGTGTGTATATATGTATTTGTGTCTAATAGTAGCCATCTGTAGGGCGGGGAGAAAGAAAAAAGAAAAGAAAAAATTACATGATAATTTTGTTGTATATTTGAAAGTAATAGAAAGGTTCCAAGCCAAGATGACTGAGTGAGGAAGCAACCCACAACAACTCTACCAGATTTCCCCTCTAAACTAACATAAAACTTCTTCTGAACTCACTGAAAGAGCAGGGAAACAATCTACCAGCCTGGCAGAAAAGGTGTGTTTTGCCTGGGTGGGAGGGAAGGGAGGTCCAGGAGCAGCAGCAACAGAAATAGCTTTTAGGCTCATAGCAGAGGCCACCAACAGACCTCTGAGCCTGCTAAAAAGTAGTGAAGCCCCACCCAAGCAAGTCAACAACAGATTCCCACCCCTGTGACCTCCCAGCAGAGAGACTATTTATAGAGCAAAACCAGTCCCAGGGTTTTAGCAGATCACAACAAAATTACTATTCCATTGCCTATTAACAGAGTAACAGGTTACCATAACAACTCAGCAGCAGCTTGCCGCCACAGGGCCTGAAGATCAAAGGGATCACTCCTCTAGGGCCCAGCTAACACAAAATGAGTAAAACAAAGAATGAAAAACAAAAATGAAAAATGTTTGACTATTGACAGCTACGTCAATAAAAGGAAATATCAAGGAAAACGTAGAGGATAAGACTACAGGCAAACTTCAAAGAGAAGTATAAATTGGTCTCAGGCCCAAAATAAGTTCCTGGAAGAGTTTAAAAAAGGACTTTGAAAATCAAATTAGAGAGGTTGAGGAAAGTTTAGAAGAGATGCAGCAGAACCACGAAAAAGAAATACAAAATAATAATATAAAAATACAAAAAATTACTGAGGAAAATAATTCCCTAAGGAGCAGATTTGGCCAAATGGAAAAGGAATTGCAAAAAGTAAATGAAGAAAATAATAATTTAAAAATTAACATTGAACAAATGGAAACTAGCTATAAGACACCAAGATTCAGTAAAACAAAATCAGAAAAGAAAAAAAATAGAAGAAAATGTAAAATTTTTCACTGAAAAAATAACTGACCTAGAGAATAGATTCATGAAAGATAATATAAGGGGTGACTAGGTGGCGCAGTGGATAAAGCACCGGCCCTGGATTCAGGAGTACCTGAGTTCAAACCCGGCCTCAAACACTTGACACTTACTAGCTGTGTGACCCTGGGCAAGTCACTTAACCCCAATTGCCTCACTAAAAAAAAAAAAGAAAGAAAGAAAGATAATATAAGAGTTATTGGGGGACAGATAGGTGACACAGTGGATAGAGCACCAGCCCTGGAATCAGGAGGACCTGAGTTCAAATCCGGCCTCAGACACTTAACACTTACTAGCTGTGTGACCTTGGGCAAGTCACTTAACCCCAATTGCCTCACCAAAAAAAAAAAAAAAAGAGTTATTGGACTACCTGAAAGATGTAACCAAAAAATAAAAACAAAAAACAAAACACTGGCATTCAAGAAATTATCAAGGAAAAGTTCCTGAAATATTAGAACCAGAGGTCAAAATAGATATATTGAAAGAATCCACTGATCACTTCCTGAAAGAGATCCCCAAATAAAAACTCCCCAAAAAATCAAAACCAAATTTCAAAACTCACAGATCAAAGAAAAGCTATTGCAAGCAACCAAAAAGAAATAATTCATATATCGTGGAGCTACAGTCAGAATTACACAGAAGTTGGCAGCTTCCATATTAAAGAATCACAGGGCCTGGAATATAATATACCAGAAGGCAAAAAAGTTAGGTTTATAACCAAGAATTACATACCCAGCAAAATTGAATAAAATCTTTCATGGGGGGAAATGGATATTTAATGAAATAGAGGGATTTAAAGCATTTTTTATTAAAAGGCCAGAGTGAAATGGGAAATTTGACTTCTAAATACAAGGTTCAAGTGAAACACAAAAAGGTAAAAAAGAAACAAGAAAAACTGTAAGAAATTTAATAAGGTTACACTATTTCTAGTTCTGTATGACAAAATAATTTTGTAATTCTAATGATAATGGAGGAGGAGTGGGGAGAGATACAGGGGAGGGGATATTGGGGAAGGCAGTTATCATAGGTAAGGCAGTTGTGGGAAAGGAGAGAGTGAGAGGTCAGAATGGGAAAGATGAGCAGATGAAAAATAGCATGGAGAGATATACAAAGTCATCATAACTATAAATGTGAATACGTTTGAGGCACACTGATACACACAGGATAAATGTAAAGAGCTGGAGTGGGATCTGTCATACGTTGGCTGGAGCAAGGAAAGCAGGGGTAGCAATTATGATTTCAGACATAACAAAGGCAAAAATGGATCTAGTTGGGGGAGATGGGGAAGGGAAACTATAATTTTGCTGAGGGTTACCATGGACAATGAAGTTATATCAATACTTAACATGTATACGCCAGGTGGTATAGCATCTGGGTGTCTGAAGAAGTTGGATGAGTTGAAAAATCTCTAGGACCACATGGATTCACAAGTGAATTTCTACCAACCTTTTAAAGAACAATTAATCCAAATATTATATAAATTATTTGAAAAAATAAGAGCTTCAAGAAAGCTTGGAAAGATATGTATGAAATGGTGTATTGGGAAATGAGCAGAACCAAGAGAATACTCTACAGAGAGACAGAAATATTATTTGATGAAGAAATGTAAATGACTTGACTATTACCAGCAATGCAATAATCCAAATCAATCCCAAAGGAATATTGATGAAACATACTATCCACATCCAGGGAAAGAACTGATATTGATGGAACATATTGGAGTATGCTATTTTTCACATTCTTTCATTAAGTGACAAATATGATGATATTTTCCAAGATCATATGCGTATAACCCATATCAGATTATTTACCACTTTAGGGAGAGGGAAAGGGGAGGGGTCAAGGGAGGGATAGGGATTGGAATAGAAAAAGATTAAAAAAAATGCTTAATCTGGAAAGGTGGCAGAGAGGTGTGCTGGGAAGGGTACAGGAGGAATATATATATTTATACACACATACATATTTATGCTGTGCATTTATGAGTTATTTAGGTATTATTTATATAGTTATTTTATTTGAACAAATTTGTCATATAAATTATATAAAATGATATGTGTTTGTTATTTATAAAGTAGCTATTTAAGGAATTAAAATACTAAGTTATATGTATTAGAATATATCTAGGTATATCTAAATGTAATAATGTAGAAAATTTATATTATATATGTCATGTGTCTTTGTGTATATTATATCTATGTTTCATGTATGTATAAAATATAATTATATATCACAAAGAAAATAAAAAATAAAAATATGCATGTTGGATCTCTAAAAATATTTGAAAGAAATGTTGTACATAGTAGATATGCAGTTTCATATGCAATCATCTTTTTATTGTAATGTCTTATGGAAATGCTTGTTTTTATTCCATAAATTAAAAATAATTTTTAAAGTATCAAAAGCTGCTACTACACATGCCTCTTATCATTTCTCCACTCATCAAAAAAAAAAAAAAAAAACACAGTACTGCCAAGTGTTTGGAATTTGAAATTACCAATGCAAAGAAAATTTTTATTTTTTAAAACTGCTTTTTCCCCCATTTCTTTTTTCTACATCTTGCCATGACTAATGAATTTAACACATGAGAGTGCTTTTCTCTGTACTTATCTAGGTGGGCTCCACACATATCAAAATAATTATAACAAGTAGATTTGTTCTATTTGTCTGGAGTCAAAGAATATTCCATATTGGTAAATCCTGCCAGAGCCTATGCTTCATTGGAATAGCCTTTGAAAATCTAGTCATCTCCATGTCAAGATCAACTATTGAAATACAACTTTGTGGATAAGATAGTATGGCTAGGTTACAATCTGCATCAATTAAATCCCCATTGAAGAGATCATGGATAATTATTGAAGCATAAGTATGTTTTATGTTATGTTTTAGAGAAGCATTTTGGAAAAAATATTGCTTGTGATAGTGATTATATCAGGTAGTTCAACTGACAGTGAAGCTTTCTTAGTTGTTGAAGAGATTGCCAAACACTCTGTTTAGTAAAAGAAACATTTGAAAAGAAACTCAGCACCGAGGGAGGAGGAGGGAATCTCATCCAATGTAGAAATTGCCTAGGTGGCACAGTGGATAGAGCACTAGACCTGAAGACAGGAGAACTCTTCCTCCTGAGTTCAAATCTGGCCTCAGATACTAGCTATTTGCCTCAGTTTCCCCATCTGTAAAATGATATGGAGAAGGAAATGGCAAACCACTACAGTTCTTTGCCAAGAAATCCCCAAATGGGGTCACAAAGAGTCAGACATGACTGAGCAGTATCATAGATTTCCAAGGCACCTTAAAGATAATGGTCTTCATTGACTACCTGGTCAGGAATCATCTCCCATATCTAACAATTGCTTACCCAGTTTCCACCTAAAAGAACTTCTCCTCCAACCCCCTAGTTAAAAGGGAAATCTATACTTTCCAAATCATCCCATTCTACTTTTTGAACAATTTATATGCAATTTTATATAAAATTTTAACAATGTATTATATTAAACAGAAATCTGTCTCCTCATTTCTCAACCATTCATTTTGGGTTCCATCAGAATAAGTGTAATCCTTCTTTATCTAGCTCACAATTTTACCTCAGATTATAGAAACACAGAATGTCAGAGTGGGAAGGAGCTTTATTTATACCCTAAGAGTTGACTCCTCTCAGGAGAAAGGCGTACAGGAAGCTCTTTCTGAATATTTAAGGATTAATGCTCAAGAATCCAGAAGTCCTGAAGAATCTTGAAATTCCTAAGCAATAACATGAGGAGGGTTGAGGTGGAAGAGGAGGAGCATAATGGTTTGGCTTTTAGTCACAAAAGGAAAGTAGTTGGGATGTGCTATGGTTCCCATTTCTGTTTTATCCACATGGAAATTATTCAAATATTTATTATTTATATTTATTATGTCTTCATAATACCCATACTACACCAACAAGCCTTTTCTTCTCCAGGCTAAATGTTCCTAATTCCTCATAAAGGATAATTTCAAATCCTTCACCATCTTGGCCATAAGTCTCTGAATAAATTCTGATATGTTGATGTTCCCTTGCAATGCAGTGCTGAAAGCAAAACAAAATACTCCTCCAGATGCAATTTCTACAGGACAGAATACAGAAAGACTATCTTGCTCTGGGTGCCATGGTTCTGTTAATGAACCTTCAGATGGCTTTTATTTCCTTGGCTGCTATATCACCCAGATGATTCTTTGAGTTTAGAGTCAGTGAAAACCCCCAAGCCTTTTTCATGATGAACTGCTGGATACTTATAGGATTGTAGGATTGAAAACTACAGGAGACCTTAGAAATCATACCCTTATTTTATATGATAGGAAAAATGAAGCTCAAAGTGTTAAGTGCCTTGCCCAAAGTTCCATAGCATGTAAATGAGAGAGTAAGGATTTGGATATACAACTTCTGACTCCTTTTTAATACACTATAGGTTACCCATTATTTAACATTAGTGCATTTAAAAATTAAGATTTGGCATTAATTTCTATTAAATTTCATCTTGTTCAATTCAGCCAGCTGTTGAAGCCTGTTAAGATCCCAAATCATGCATGCAGTGTATTATCTATCCAAGTTTTGTGTCATCAGAAACTGTTAAAATCACCCTATGTCTTTTTTCACATCATTGCCAAAAATACTGAATGAAATGGAGTAATTAATAATAATAACAGCATTTAAATAGAATTTTAAGATTTGCAAAACACTTTACAAATATCTCATTTTATAATCATAATAGCCTGAGATATGGGTGGTTTTTATCCCCACTTTACAGATAAGGAAACCAAGACTTGAGGTTAAGTGACTTGCCTAAAGTCACACAGCTACTAATTAGTATCTGAGGTCAAATTTTACTTCAGATCTTCCTAACTTCAAGTTCAGCCTTTAATCATCTATAGCAGGCATACCACTTTGATTCAATTAAAAATTTACAGTATGCCTACTGTAGACAAAGCCCTCCCTTGGGTACTGGGGAGATAAAGAGAAAAGTGAAAAAACTTTCCCTGTCCTAAAAGAGCTTCCATTCTATTGGATGATATCATTAGACCCTATCTTACAAATTGACACTATATTTCAATGCACCTGGCTCAATGGCTTATTGAAGTAATAATCATAGTTAGCATTGATATGTAACCCTTGTCCCAAAGCCGGATGGAATTCTCTCCTTACTGATGGAAATTAATTCCCTTCCCTGTGTGAGTAGCAGAGTAGGTGAGAAAATGAGAGAACTTCAGTTCTCATCCAGTCCTCTTCAGGACTCTTCAAACTTCAAACCTTCTTCGGGACTATCCAAATGTTGAGTAACTTCAAGTGCTTCCAGCTTCCAGCACTGAGGTAGATAGAAGAGGTCAACCCCACTTCAAGTTGCTAAAGAAAAAGACTCTAGGAAAACATGAGAGAAGCTGGCAGTCTCCACCATGTCTTTATCTCCATTTTATTTTGGTAGAGACTTTGGGGAGTTTTCCTTTGGGTGAGATTCAGGACTCTCTTCTTCTCTCACTCTCTCTCTCTCGCTCTCTCGCTCTCGCTCTCGCTCTCGCTCTCGCTCTCACTCTCGCTCTCGCTCTCGCTCTCTCTTAAACTGAGTTTTCTCTGCCTCAGTGGGAGACCTTCTTCACTCTGTTTTGTCTGGTATATATCTTCCAATATTGTCTTATTTGTTTGGCATCATTTGGATAAATGTATCTGTTTGATATTCATTATGTGTGTTCATTATGGAATTGGTATTTGATAGGAAAGGGGACAGGCCTTGGATATAAAGTTTGCAGTCTCCCTTCCCTTTTCCCACAATAATGACACAGTGATCAGAAGTTAAATTGAACCCAATCATAATCCCTAAACTAATAATATTTAAGAGGGCAAAAAGATATATTTGAGCCCAGTAATCCCTTTATCTGAAGAGATGAGTGGCCCAACTTCTGGCCCCTACTGGCAGGAAATAGAGTCTCCTTTAGAGAAGGGCAAGTGGAAAAAAAGAAACTAGGATTGTCTATTCTGCCTCCTGTTGAGTTATGTGAAGGTTTATATAAGTTACCTGTTCTGTTCTTCAGAATAGATCTATGAGGTAAGTGCTATTATTATCCCCGTTTTACAAATGAGAAAACTGAGGTTCAGAAAGATTAACTGACTTATGCAATGTTATATAGGTAATAAGTAGAAGAAGCAATACCTGAACCCAAACACTGGGGCTCTAGAGCCAACACACTTTCCACTTAAATCTGCTATTTCACTAAAGTTTCCCTGAGCTGTTAAAAATGAGTAAATGAGTGCATGAACAAATGGATAGATAGATTAGAGATAGAGAGTTAGAAAGAATAAACTCAAACTATTCCTTATCTTCTCAGCAGCATCTCAATCCTTTAAGGGAGGTATTCTCTAAGCTTCTATCCTCAGTCCTATTCTCTTCTCTCTCTAACCTCTCTCTTGTCAATCTCATTCAATCCCATGGCGTCAACTAACATTCCTAGGCAGATAAATCAAAAATCCTTACCTCTAACCCTGACACCTCTCTCTCTCTCTCTCTCTCTCTCTCTCTCTCTCTCTCTCTCTCTCTCTCTCTCGCTCTCTCGCTCTCTCGCTCTCTCGCTCTCTCGCTCTCTCGCTCTCTCGCTCTCTCGCTCTCTCTCTCTCTCTCTCTCTCTCTCTCTCTCTCTCTCTCTCTCTCTCTTGCTCTCTCTCTCTCTCACCTCTCTCCCTTGTCTGTGTGTGTCTCTGTTTCTCTTTCTCTGTCTCTTTCTGCCTCTCTCTGTGTCTGTCTGTCTATCTGTCTGTTTCTCTGTCTGTATGCCTCTTGTGTATGTGTCTGTCTGTCTCACTCTCTCTTCTCCCACAAACATCTAGATTAATTTCTTCAATTGCCCACAAAATATCTTCACTTCAAAATAACATGGCCTGATAGTTATCTTGCTGCCATACTGCTGTTCTTCCCTTTCAGCCTCAGACCTGGCACTCTAGCATCTCTCCTGGAGCCTTGTGCTCATCACTGATGAAAGTTCAATCTTATCTAGCCAGCTCCAGACCTCTTCCCTGTCCCCTTTCCACCTCTTGCTCTGGGAGTAATAGTCAAATGAATGTGAACATTTCTGGAAAGGACATATCAATCTTGTTCTATAACTCAACTCACTATTCCTGTGCCTTCCCCACCAAAATATTCTTCCCTGGTCAATACTCCCCTATGTTATTATTTTCTCCTAACATAATGTAAGAGGAATTGTCTTTCTTTTTTTTTTGTATTTATATCCCTGTTGCTTAACAAATCCTTTTTAATTCATGCATTCATTCACCTGGATGTCATACTAAGCATGTAAAACTCATGTCCAAAACTGAAAATGTTATCTTTCTTCCAAAAATCTCTTCCACATGATTTCATTATTTCTTTAAATAGCACCACCATTCATCCAATGTCAAATATTCAAAATGTGGGTGCTGTCTTTGAATTACCATTCTTCATCTCTCATATCAAATTAGTTGCTGAGTCTTATTATTTTACATCCACAACATCTCAAGTGTCTGTTTTCTTTCTATTCCCACTGCCATCGTCTTATTATAGGCCCTTATTACTACTACCTGGCTAGAATCATCTTCTTCATCATCATCATCATCTTAATTTATATAATACTTTAAGGATTGCAAAGGATTTTACATATATTATCTTGTAGTCCTCACTGCAACTCTTTGGGGTAAGTTCTATTATTATTTATCCCCATATTACAGATGAAGATACTGCATGGTTAAGTGACTTGCCCAGGGCCACATGGGTGCTAAGAATCTAAAGCAGAATTCAAATCCAGGTCTTCCTAGATTTTACTGGATTTAAAGTCCAGTACTCTAGCCAGTGTACCACCTAGCTACCTAACAAATTATCCCATCTCTGCTCTCCTTTCCTTCCAATCTATCCTATAGCTACTAGATTTGTACCTATATTTGGTTTAAAACTCTTTGCTCAAAACTCTTCAATGGCTCTTTATTTCCTTTGAAATCTCTGATAAACTTCTTAGCCTGGAATTCAAGGTATTGCCCTATGTTTCTAGCATATATGTGATATATCTGCATATATATTGTCCATATTTGTAGTCAAACTAACCTGCCCTCTGTCCTTTGTATATGTGTCATCTGTGCCTCACTCCTTTCCTTTATTGGTTGAATTCTTTGTCATTCTTAAAATCCAATTCCATCTCTACCTCCTTCTTAAAAAATTTTCTCTAGTCCTTCCTTCAAATTAAGAATGATTTTTAAAGGGGGGTGGCATAGGTAGGTGGCACAGTGGGTAGAGCACCAGCTCTGGAGTCAGAAGGACCTGAGTTCAAATATGGCTTCAGATGGTTACTAGCTATGTGACCCTGGGCAAGTCATTTAACCCTTATTTCCCAGCAAAAAAAAAATTTTAATTTAAAAAATAAACAAAGGAAGGAAGAAATTACCGTTTACATCTATGGATAGAGAAAGAAAAGAGCACAGGTAAAACAGACAATTTTGATTATATAAAATATTAAACTTTCTGCACAAATATAATGTAGTGTTATGTATTTTAAAGGAATAATAAGTTTTTCACAGTGAATTTGTGGTTTCACATGCTATCATCTTTTTTATTGGACCATGTTATGGCAATGCTTGTTTTATATCATAAATTTAAAAATAAATAGATAATCTTTTTAAAAAAGAGAAATAGGAAAATGGGGAAAATATTTGCAGAAAATCTGTCTGACAAAGATATATAAGGATCTTATTCAAATTTATATAACTAAGAGCCATTCCCCAATAGATAAATGAGCAAAGAGAATGAACAGGCAATTTTCAAAGGAAGAAATCTAAGCTATAAATTTGAAAGAGATGTGAAAATATGTTTCAAATAACTAATAATTAAAGTATTGCAAATTAAAGCTACCTTGAGGTTTCACCTAATACTGCCAAAGATGACAGAATAAGAAAATGACAAAAGTTGGATGGAGCTTTTAAAAAAGCACACTTAGGGTCTCTATAACCTGCAGTGCTACTTAAATTCAACTCCACCATCATCACCCTCTCCATCCCCCAAAAAAAACTCATCACCAGGAATTTTATGAAAACAAAGATTGCATCAGATTTGTTACTCACACTTTATCTTTATCCTAAGTTGTTTCTACTCCTCTAATTGGAGGACTGGAGAAAAGAGCAAAGAAAGCCTTCCCAAAGCCTTAATTTAGAAAGGGCTCAGAATCCCAGCTGATCCTTCATCTCCCATCAGCTGCACTGCTTGGATAGACTCCACCATCATCATGTCCTACACTGTGTATCTTCTCCTTCTCTTACCCACACCCACATCTGAACTTTTCAGCTTCCTTTTATGTACTGTTTTCACCATTAGATTGTAAGCTCCATGAGAGCAAGTACTCTCTTTCTTTTCCTTATTCATAGGCCTAGTGCTTAGGATAAACCCTGCAATACAGTAGGTGCTTAATAATTAGTAGTTAAGTGTAGGGTACTGTGGTGTAGTTTGGTGTGGTGTGGTGTATTTTACAAGTCTTGGTAGAGGTATGACTAGGCCCAACCATCCTTAAAAGTAATTTGAAACTATGAGCAAAACCTACTAAACTGTACACACTGTACCTATACTCCAAAGAAATCAAATGAGGAATGGTGAAAATGATGTATATGTACAAACATTTTGATAGCAGCTCTTTTCATAGAATCCCAAAATTGGAAACTAAGGATCTATGGTCCTATTTGGGGATGGCTAAACAAATTAAAATATTTGAATGTAATAGAATATTATTGTACCATAAGAAATGATGAAATGGATTGTTTCACAAAAAAAAAAATCTATAAAATGAAGTAAACAGAACCAGGAGAATGGTTTATATAATCACAACATTGTAAAGAAACAGAGCTTTAAAAGACATCAGAATTCTGATCAATGCAATAATAAACCATGAGTCTAGAAGGACAAAGATGGAGCACACCACTCACATCCTTCCAGAGAGGTACTTAATGTAACATGCAGAAATAGATAAATATATGTAGGCGTGACCAATGTGGTAATTTGTTTTTCTGTACTATCATTTATGAAGCAAATCCTTCTTTTTAGTCCAATAAATTAGGTTGAGTAGAGAGAGAAGTAGATTATACATTTATGTAAAAACATATAAATTGTTTTTAAATATCTCAAAATCTCATTTTTAATATTTTTAACTTTTTAAATTTTGAAGAGTATTTTTAAAAACCTCAAAGTGATATATAAATGCCATCTGCTTTCATTATTTCCCTCCCTTGAATATCACATAGCACTTTAATTGGATCTCACTGTGCATTTATCTTGTATTTTTAAAAATTATTTGGGCATATGTCATATTCCCCTACCAAACCTCTATGAAACTAGGAATTACATTGTCTCTAAACTTTATGTCTCATTTAATGCCTCTGACAGTTCTCTTCTCACAGCAGGCCCTAAAGAAATTTTGTTGAATGGAGTTGAGTACAAACTCTCTGTGCATAAGAAGCTGCCTATACCAGGATGCATAAGATGAATTTCTGCTTGAGCCCAGATCCAAGAAAAAATATCTCTCTAGCAAACTGTGCATGTTATCTATTATAATAAAAGAAAAACCATGTTTGCATTTTCATTCTAGTTTCCAGAATACTTCAAATCAAATTTACCTAAATGTTATAATCTATACATAGAAACATATCCCTTCATACCACATAATGACTTAGAAAATTAACATCATCTATGTGGTACTGTATTTTTATTTAGTTTTGTTAGACATTTCCCAATTCAATTTTAATCTGTTGGACCACACCTCCTAGCTGGTTGTTCCAAGTTGGATGTCTCTATTTACTCAATTCAAGTGTCTAGAATCACTTACTTCTGCTTATTTAGGATGCCTACATTATTACCAAATGTCTTATTTCATACAATTTCTTTTGTTCAAGTTCTATCAAAATATTATGGAATTTCAGCAAAAAGGAACCTTTTTGTTGTTGTTCAGTCTCTTCAATTGTGTCTGACTCTTCGTGAAAGACTGTTTATCATCCCATTGGGGTTTTCATGGTAAAGATACTAGAGTGGTTTGCCATTTCCTTCTCCAGCTCATTTTACAGATGAGGAAACTAAGGCAAACAGGGTTAAGTGACTTGCCTAGAATCATACAACTAATAAGTGTCTAAGGATAGATTTGAATTCAGTTCTTCATGACTCCAGACCCAACAATCTATCTACTTTGATGTCCTTTAAGGGACCTTAAAAGGGGAATGGCTAAATAAACTGTGGTATATGATGGTGATGGAATATTGGTGTGCTAGAAGTAATGACAAGTAAGATGACTTCAGAAAGGCCTGGAAAGACATGTAGGAAATGATGTATTGTGAAGTGAGCAGAACCAAAAGAGCATGGTGCACAGAGACAGCAATATCATTTGATGAAGAACTGTGAATGACTTGACTATTCTCAACAATACAAAGATCTAAGACAATCCCAAAGGACTATTGGTGGAACATACTATCCATCTCCAAAGAAAGAACTGACATTGATGGAACACACTGAAGCATGCTATTTTTTCACTTTCTTTCATTTTTTCTTTTAATCAAGTTTTCTTGTACAAAATGATAAATTTGGTAATGTTTTACATAATCATATATATGTAACCCATATCTGATTGTTTGCTGCCTTAGGGATGGGGGAGGGATAAAAATTGGAACTCAAAACTATAAATAAATATATTATTTTTAAAAAAGTCAACTAATCAAAGCCCATCATTTTACAGATGAGGAAATAGAGGCCCAAAAATATTCTGGTACTTGAACAAGCTCACATAAGTTTTAAATGGAAGATCTGGAAGCCAAATACAAGTCTTCTAAATCCACACCCAGACTTCTTTAATTTATTTATTTATTAATTTATTTGTTTGTTTGTTTGTTTGTTTATTTGTTTATTTATTTATTAATATGGCCTGTGGAAGTAGAATATAAATAAAATACATGAGGTATATATGTCCATTAGATTGTGATCTCCTTGAAGGCAAGGACTGCCTTTGGCCTCTTTTTGTATGCCCACTGCTTAGTATAGTGCCTGGCACATAGAAGATAATTAATAAATGTTGATTGATTGATTGATTGGTTTGTACAAGTACATATACATTCAAACACATAAAACAGTCAGCATCCCAGAGTACAAATTCAGGTCAGAGGAAAACCAGGAGAAGTGGTGCAGAGCAGGATAAGTTAAGGATGCAAAGGATTCAGTTATAAGAGGTGTGCTGAATTTTAGGTATAGAATACCTACAATCTTTTTAGATATCCACTTTAATCAGAAGTTTAAAATTCCTAGGAATGGTGGGGAATACTTAGAAGCCTTGCTACAGTGGAGGCTGAGGTTGGCAGTCCTTAAGCTCAGGAGCTCTGAGTTGCAGTAGGACTGAAGTCAATCAAGTGTCCCCATTAAATCAAGCACCAATTTGGCGAGTGCTTGGGAGTGAGTCCTCCAAGCTGCCTAAATGTATGAAGAGAGGGGACCAGCTGAGATCAGAAAATGAGCAGGTCAAAGTTTCCATGCTAATCAGCAATGATACCAGTCCTGTGAGATGTTACTGCCCTCCAGCCTGAATGAGATAGAGAGACCTAGTCTTAAGAGGAGAAAAAGGAAGAAAACTGCATCTTTTGTGCATTGGACATACCAAATAATTTTATCATTGGATTTTAGTCCCCACAGCAATTTCTCAAATGACAGTGATAATTGAGATAATTAGTAAATATTAATAACAGAAAGACAGAACTGGGATGAAATTGTTATGCAGAAAATTGTAAATTTCTTTTAGTTAAAAAAAATCAAGTTACAGATAAAGTATTAGCAAAAGGGGAAAAATTTTAAGGTTAGACCACAAGACAATCACAGTCTAGAAACTTAAAAAGTACATAGCTCTACACAATTCCTCAGAATACCTACTTTCCTATATTTACAAGTTGCAACAAGGTCAAATTGTTAGAGTAACTCTCTGTAACAGCCAATGCTTCCCTCTACTAATCTGGAGAAAAATATTCCAATGCATTTTCCCAGGCTGTTAAATTAATATTGGACGGCAAATAATTCACTTCATTTTTTAAAGGTTTAGATTCAGGCTAGTTTCTTTCTCTTTTTCTGTTTGTTTGGTTTTTGTTTGGTTTTTTGATGGGCAATGAGGGTTAAGTGACTTGTCCAGGGTCACACAGCTAGTAAGTGTCAAGTGTCTGAGATCAGATTTGAACTCAGGTCCTCCTGAATCCAGGGTTGATGCTTTATCCATTGTGCCACCTAGCTGCCCCTCAGGCTAGTTAGTTCATCCACACACACACAAAATTTTACTACACACACTGGTTAAAAATAAAATCATTATACATTCACAGTGGTAAAAATCCATGAAAGTCACAAATGGTGGTGCATTCCTATAGTAGCTGCTGCTGGAGGAGCAGAGGCTGGTAGATCACTAGAGTTTGTTTGAGAATTTTGAGTCGTGTTAGGACTAGAGCTGCTCATTTAGTAATTTAATTATTTAATAAGTAGAACACCAATATGTTGAGCCCCATGACAGCAGGAGTGACACCAGATTATCTAAGGCTGATTCCCAAGGAGGGAAAAATAAAGCAAGTTGAAAGTTCCATACCAATTAATATTGGGATTGGTCCCTAGAGTGGCTGTTGTACTTACAGCCTTGGTGAGATATGCAAATGCAATATCTCTCTCTCCCTCCCTCCCTCCCTCTCTGTATATATACATACATATGTATATATGTATGTGTGTATGTATAAATGTATAAACAAAATCTGTGTGCGTCAGTTGTGAAACTTGTTCAGTCTTAAGACATTGCAAACATTTTCAATATCAGTTCCAAAACAATCCCAAGGAATCCTCATATATTCTGGGACTAGAAAGTTATGCACTGTCAACTACTCAAGCCCCTACTGTGTCTTCTCTGTGGTAGCCTTAGATTGCCAGACAGGTATAGTTTTCTTTTGGACAGGAGGAGTTTTATTGCAACATCTTTATGTTGCTGTTAGCTCTCTATATTGCTTATACTATTTTCTATAATCTACCTTTTAAAATGATATGTCCCAACTCCCTGGAGACAGTACACTGATGTGACTGATAATATCCTTGTTCTTACTTAACATGGTTTCAATCAGTAAATCTCTTGAGGATCCTATTGAATATAAAGCACATAAATGCTATAGAGAACCAAAAAAGTGAAGTCAATAAGCATTTAATAAGCACCTACTATGTGCACTGTGAATGTGTACTAGATACATGGGATAAAAAGAAAAGCAAAAACAGCCCCTGCCTTCAAATAAACCATAACATCATGGGGAAAAGAGCATTTATATGACTATATACAAATAAATAAATGATAAATTAGGGAAAACATTAGCATTGACATAAAATTCCCCTGACTTCAAGGAGCTTACATCTATTCTAGTTCTGACACCTTAAGAAAACATTCAGCTTTTAGAGTCAAGAGTCCCTTGTAATGCAGAATCCTAAGAAGACGCATTTCCTTCCAAAAGATCTTAAAATCCTTTACTACTGCTGCAAAAATAAGATAATTCATTTGAGATCTCTGGTATCCCATCCATGGGCAGCTAGATGGCTTAGTGGATAGAGCATTGGGCCTGGGGTCAGTAAAATCTGAGTTGGAATTTGGCCTCAGATATTTATTAACTGTGTGACCATAGGCAAGTCTCTTAACCTCTTAAGCTTTGATCCACTGGAGAAGGAAACGGCAAACCAGTTCAGTATCTTTGCCAAGAAAACCCCATGGACACTGTGGTCAGACAGGACTCAACAACAACAGCAACAACAACAACAACAGGTGATTTATTTTGTGATGCCTTTGAACCTTTGAAGTTGGTAGCCTCTGAATACAGGCTTGAATGCTTTACTCTTAAAAGAAATAAACCGTGTTCAAAAATTTTAATTCTGGAAATAAGTGTAATGATTGGAATGACACCACCTGCTGGAGACTTACCGTAGGAAAGCTCTGCCATGAGGAGAAGGCCTCTGAGGGCAAGGCCATGCGGTTTTTCTTTGGCATTAGGAAGTGACGTATGTTTGTGGGAGGAAGAGGGGGAGGCTGGTGCTCTAGCTCTCTTTCATAAGGACACTGGTGGAGAGTGGAGCTAGAAATGCACTCTCCCTTTGATAGATAGATGAATCTAGGCCTTTCTCTCTCTCTTTACCAAATTCTTATTCTTCTTAATAAATGCTTAAAAGTCTAACTCTTGCTAAATCTTATAATTTATTGGCAACCATTCATTAGATATTTTAGACAGACTAGCTAGAATTTTAGCCCATTACAGATGGCTGACCATTAAGAGGAAAGCTGAAACCTCCATCTTCTGATCTTCCGGTTGGGTAAGAAATTTCCCCTACCCTGTCCCTTTAAATCTGAAGTACTGCAAACTACCGGCTGTTTTCCCTTTAAATTTTCAAATGGATCTTTTAAACTCCCTCAGTACCCTGTTCCTGATTTTAGTCTGTTTAATCAGGCAAATGGGGGATAAGATCATGTTAGTGCTTTGTTTTTGTGGATTCTCTATTTCTCTTTTAATTTTTGTTAGAAGAGCCAGACAAGGTGCTCACACAAGGGAATATAAATATCCCCTCCTCTCCGAACCATGCCTTTTCAGAGAAACCTCTGACTCCTGCAGCTTTTCCAAATTCTAACACTAATTATTGCTCTAATTTTGCATGCCTGCAGGCAACAACCCAGCCTCTAGAACCTTTAATCCCCTAGAAGCAGAGGAAGGGGAAATCAGGCCTGAGTTCAAAACCAAGCCTAATTCCTTGGCTGTGCACCATGTGGGAGAAGTGGTCCCCTCCCCTCCTCTCTGGACCCAACCTCTTCCCCCTCCTCTGTCGCCACCTCCAACTACTCCCTTGGCCAAGTCCCTTAATCCTCCTGCCAGGGAAGTCCAAAGATCTAAGCATACACAGCTTTCTCTACCTGCATTTGCAGCTTCTACTCAATTACTGGAGTGGTCAGGCTCAGCCCTTCCCCAGCCTGGCTGTGATTCTGACTCAACCAGCTGTGGTTCTCCCAAACCAACCTTGGAAAACCCTTTAAATTCCAGATATCCATGTTTTGTTCATAATTTTGTTAACCTGTTTTTGTCTTTAATTAGTAACCTTATAAAGCATTTGTATTATGAAAGGACTGGCAGAAAATATAGAGGGGTTAAAGAAGACAAACTTAAGTTGAATAAACATGGCAATCATCATCATATTTCAAGAAGACATATTTTGCAGAAATGTAGAAGTAAACAGCAAGGTATTAATATGAGTATCGGGGATTTTAGATATCGGAATCAAAAGTGTTCTAAATTCACTCAGAGAAAAAAATGTCAGTTCAAAGGTTACATAAAGATTTCTATGCTATTACATCTACATTTTGAAATTAACAGTATGAGTTTATTTTCATAGAGATTTTCATGCTTTTGAGATTGTGTTTTTTACTTAGCTTAAAAAAAGAGAATATTTGCAAAAGCTTTTTATAGTCATGTGATCAAGTTTATATTTTGTAATACTCTTATTAATGTTAAGTTCACATTCATTTAGATTTCCCTAGTTTGAATTTCATTGTCTTTTGTTCTTCCATGTGTATTTTTTTTGTATTTGTTTATCTCTATTTTAAAACAATGCAAGATGGTTTTCATTTCATAATTCAATGTTAATTCTGGGAGTATTGTGCTCCTACATTCTGAGTTGTTTGTTTTTGTTATTTTTTTTTCTCTCAACTGATTAGATTATTTCATCAAACTCTATAAAGCATTTCCCTGGCAAATTGGTTGCCATGGCAAGTGTAAATTGATTCTAGAAGTATTATTTTTTGATAAGTATGTTCAAAAAAAGACGGGAACATTTATAAAAGTTTTCTTTTTTCAAAAAAAAAAGTTTTCTTTAAGATTGTGTTATGGTTTTTTTGTTTTGTTTTGTTTTGTTTGCGGGGCAATGGGGGCTAAGTGACTTGCCCAGGGTCACACAGCTAGTAAGTGTCAAGTGTCTGAGGCCGGATTTGAACTCAGGTACTCCTGAATCCAGGGCCGGTGCTTTATCCACTGCGCCACCTAGCCGCCCCCAATTGTGTTGTGTTTTAACTTGTATTTAAATATGCTCTGATTTTTCACAAAAGTAATTGTATACTTAGTAAAAAGGGGGTATTATTTGAAATTATTGCATAATTGTATATTGTTTTCTGAGTCAAGGTACATTCACATTTTTTCCAATCATTTATTATCCTCAATTTTTAAATCCATATGGGACTTGGATTATGGGAACTTATCATTTAAGACATTAATTGCCTTTATTCTGAGTTATCCGATGCCACTTGGCCAAGATGCCATCTGATCACAAAAGGAATACATGCAAGAGCAGACATTGAACTGTCACATGAGGGGAGACATGCATGAATTCAAGGTATGGCCGAGGGAACGGCTTTTGACAAATGTTGAGATTGGTTTCTCTTGGTTTAATTTTTTTTCCCACGATATTGTACAAATGGCTGGAAGTTTTCATCCCACCCATCTCATTCCACATCTGGCTTATATGCCCCCTCATATATGCCTGATGCCATGGACATCTCAATCCCATGCATCTGATTAAGTCTGACTGAGTTTCCTCCAATATGTTTGGTGGCATAGACATATATCCCATCCACCTATTTTAAGCCAGGCCTACTGCATGGGCAGTATATATTGTTCAGGCATAGGAATGCTCATATCCCATTGTTTCTCTGTTCTTTTATGGTAACCCCCATCGTTATCTCAGGTGTCATGATAAATACAGTGTTGGATTTGGCCTTGACATCTGTTACCAATTATATTAGATTCTTTAATTTCTCATAACAGCATGAGGATAATTAGGCAGATGATACAAAAAGTGATGAAACAAAGATAAAAATTATTTTTAATTAATATTGCATCAATTGTCTTCTCAATTTACCATCCACAAGGGAGGACTATAGTAATATTAAGTTTTAGAGAATGCTTCAATTTTCATTTTATTATATGTTTCATGTATAACAACTAAGATTCTGAATTCCCTTAGACATGTTTTTGAGAACTCTGTTTGATTTGATTATTGACAAAGCTATTTTAAAGTTATGTTAAGCTCAATTTTGTAGGAAATTTTCCTATCTGATTACCAGAATTCACACATCAACCCCTGAAAAGACTTCTATTCCACAACTACACCCAGAGGATGTCCCAAGAACCATCTGAAAAAAGACTTTCAAAGACTTTAAATGAATAGTTTTGTTTTATTTTTATTCCCTTCTGTTGTTATGTATACCATTTGTAATATGTATTCTCTGCAGAGGCCCTCCCTCTGCAAGCCAGTGTCCAAGCGCTAGTTTGTGACTCTGGACAAAACTTTCCTTTCTCCCTTTTCTATATTTTTATTAACATATTGTTTGTTAGCATAGGATATTATATTCTGTTATTTTTTACTGTTTCATCAAGGAAACACCCCTTGTTTCTTGAAGAAACAAAGGGGGGACTATAATGATTGGAGTGACGCCACCTGCTGGAGACGTACTGTAGGAAAGCTCCGCCATGAGGAGAAGGCCTCTGAGGGCAAGGCCATGTGGCTTTTCTTTCATGTCAGGAAGTAACGTTTGTTTGTTGAAGGAAGAAGGGGGAGACTGGCGCTCTAGAATTTTAGCCCCTTACATAAGTGACCAATAAAGAGTAGTGGTAGCTTCCCAAGATGCTTTTTCTGTATTTCAAATAGCATAAGATAACCTGTGGGTCAAATTTCAGGTAATAAAACAGAACATAAGCTGTCAAGGAAGGTATCATGTCATTCTTTACCATGCCTAGCCATCCATAAAGGGCATCAGGGTAGGAGGAAAGCTAACTAACTCTAGAAAAAGAGGAGATGGATTCAAATCCCATTTTTAGTGCTTATTACCCATGTGACCTTGAGCAAGTATTTTAATATCCCTTGGCCTCAGTTTCCTCATCTGTCAAATTAAGGAGGCCTTGAAGGTCTCTTGCATGTCTTCTTTTTTTTTGGGGGGGGGTATTTATTTATTTGTTTGTTTGTTTGTTTATTAATTTTGGCAGGACAATGAGGGTTAAGTGACTTGCCCAGGGTCACACAGCTAGTAAGTGTCAACTGTCTGAGGCCATATTTGAACTCAGGTCCTCCTGAATCCAGAGCTGGTGCTTTATCCACTGCGCCACCTAGCTGCCCCCCTGTTGGGTTCTTTTTGTTCCTGACCTTGCCATGGCAGGTTGGATGATGTGGTCTCTTAGAAATAGTTAGATTTTTACCTTTCTCTCTGATTATTAGATCCTACTGCTCTTTTTTTAAAATTTTAATAGTTACTTATTTTTTTAACAATTGCACAGCATACAATTTTTGTTTTTGTTTTTGGTTGGGCAATGAGGATTAAGTGACTTGCCCAAGGTCACACAGCTAGTAAGTGTTAAGTTTCTGAATCTGGATTTGAACTCAGGTCCTCCTGACTCCAGGGCTGGTGCTCTATCCACTGCACCACCCAGCTGTCCCCCCCACCAATGCTCTTTAATAAATAATTAAAATTCTAAACTCTTGCTAAAGCTTCTAATTTATTGGTGACCACTCATTAGATATTTTAGACAGTATAGCTAGATAGCAACTTTACAGCTCCTAATAGTCAAGAAAATCATAGCATATTCTGTTGACACTGCAGAGAAAGGTTACTGTAATTTGCGGAAGATGGGTAGCATAGGGGACAGAGTAGTAGACCTAGAGACAAGAAGACTTGAGTTCAAATCCAGCCTCAAACATTTACTAGTGCTGTGATCCTGGGCAAGTCACTTAACCTCTGTCTGCCTCAGTCTTCTCATCTGTAAAATGAGAGTAATAATAGCAACCACCTAATACGGTAGTTGTAATGATAAAATGAGATAATATTTTTTAAGTGTTTTGCAAGATTTAAGGTACTAGATAGCTATTAAATTTTATCAACTGAAGCTTCCAAATGATCTTGGGACAAGGAATATAGTACTTTAATCCATTGCTAAGATTTAAGGATATAGACAATCATCAATAAAAACTTTTCTGAAGCAACATGTGAAAATTTTAAAAGAATGTATTGGGAGCAAATGCCACTCACACATTAAAAAAATCATTGAGCTGAACTGTAATCAAACACACTAAATACACATTCAAAACTAGTCTCCTAGGCAGATGATGACTGGTCTGCTTTCTCAAGTTCCAGTGGAACAATAGCAACAGAATGATTCCCAGAACATTTTACCTTGGTAAACAAATTGGCACAGACGGGAAAACTGAACCCTCAACAGGTTTAACAGCATGCCCCGTGGCCACAATGTCCATCTCTGGCAAGCAAGATTGATGTCAGAGGAGCAGACACAATCTTTCCCATGAACTTTCTAAATACATTCTGATTTCACCTGTAGAAGCTCATTTAAGGATAAAGATTCAGAGACAGGGGCAGCTAGATGGTGCAGTGGATAGAGCACCAGCCCTGGAGTCAGGAGTACCTGAGTTCAAATCTGGCCTCAGACACTTAACACTCACTAGCTGTGTGACCCTGGGCAAGTCACTTAACCCCAATTGCCTCACTAAAACAAAAAAAAACAAACAAACAAAAAGGATTCAGAGACAGGGGCAGCTAAGTGTGACAGTAGATAAAGCACCAGCCCTGGATTCAGGAGGATGTGAGTTCAAATCTGACCTCAGACACTTGACACTTACTAGCTGTGTGACCCTGGGTGAGTCACTAAACCCTCATTGCCCAAAAAAAATTTTTTTAATTTAAAAAAGATTCAGAGACAGAGACACAACTGCAGAAGATTATTATTACCTAATACTGGTAGCATCACACATATACCATCATTGTAGCAATTTAAAATCAATCCTAAAATGCCCACTAATTTCTTCAAATTTGCTCAGCTATTACCAAAGATAAAATTATGTCCCCACTTTTCATCTCCTTAAAGTTCAAAGGCAATTTTTTAAATGTCTGTGTTTCTTTTAGCTTTACTAGTCATTTTTCCACCAGTGAAAAGCTTTCATCATGCACAGATAGGATGTAACAATTAATTAATATGTTTACTTAATGTTTATTTGTAATATTCTAAAATTCTGGTAAAGAAAAAAATCAATAATATTGGATACAGAAAATGCAGCCACTTTTCTAAACATTTCACATTCTTTTATTCCTAATAACTTATGCTTCTTTTTAATAAGGCAGCAACTTCTAGATTTACTAGAAAAATTAAAATCAAAATATTAACTTATGGAGCAGCTAGGTGGTGCAGTGGATAGAGCACCGGCCCTGAAGTCAGGAGGACCTGAGTTCAAATCCGACCTCAGACACTTAACACTTACTAGCTGTGTGATCCTGGGCAAGTCACTTAACCCCAATTGCCTCACTAAAATAAATTTTTTTTAAAAAATTAACTTATTAAAAAAAATTAACTTATTTCATGCAGAAATAGGAATACTTGGGGCAGTACATCAACATGCATTCATTCACTCTATTATTTCAAGTTTTTCCATAGATAGAATGCCAAATTATTACTGTCTACTTAAAATGAACTTTTTTAAATCCCTAAAATGGTATGGTGAGTGGTGAGCTGGCCTTGGTACCAGGAAAATGAGTTTAAATCCTGCCTCTGATACAAACCAGTTGTGTGACCCTGGACAAGTTAACTGCTTAGTACTCTATACCTGTGGTATTTAAACTCAAATAGAAATGAAAGGTCATTAGACCATTTCTAAAGTTCGCAGCAGACCACATATTGATTTAGAAAATAATATATTAATATAATCTCTGTTTTATTACATTATTGTTTATTTTGTTAAATATGTCCTAATTACATTTTAATCTAGTTCAGGAAATTCTCAGAAGTGTTGGGGGGGGGGGTGTGACACCCAGGGCTGCAAATTTAACACCTGTGTTCTAGAGAAATCTCTGAGATTTTGAATTGAGAGAAGATGCTGATCTGAAATGCTAGATAGAATTTCTCTGTCTGGGAGTTCTCTATATTAATGAACCACTGGGTCAAATCCCTATCACTAAGCTATTCATATATGCATGTATGCATACATGTATGTATGATAAAGGTACATATTTACATATGACCATATGTTTAAATATATAAATGTGTCTGTTCTCTCCTCTGACACTGCAATCATCCTGGTAAAGGCCTTCAGCACCTCACACCAGGACTACTGCCATGGCTGCTGGTTGGTTTATAGCCTCACATGTCTACTACAAACTATCCTCTTCTTTAACTGCCAAAGAGATTTTCCTAAAGTGAGGGTCTGATCACATCAACCTCTTACTCAACAATTTCTAGTGGGTCCCTGGTATCTCTAGGATGAAATATAAAGCCTCCTGCTTGGCTCTTAAAGCCTTTCACATCCTTGATCCTTCTCAACTTTTCAGTTTTATACTTTTGTCCCCTCCACAGACTCTGAACTATAGCTATGCATACCTACTTGCTGTTTTAGCATTAGACATTCCATTTCCTGACTCAATCTGTTGGTGCTGACTTACCTCCATTTCGGTAATGCCC
The DNA here is from genome assembly GCF_019393635.1 of Dromiciops gliroides. Classification (NCBI taxonomy): domain Eukaryota; kingdom Metazoa; phylum Chordata; class Mammalia; order Microbiotheria; family Microbiotheriidae; genus Dromiciops; species Dromiciops gliroides. Next base: position 252,846,160 of record NC_057862.1, read on the forward strand.
TCCCTCCTCACCTTTGACTCCTAACTGCCTTACTTTCCTTCAAGATTCAGCTCAATCCTATGTCTTGCAAGAGACCTTCCATTCCCCTCACCTCATCGTGTCCATACTAGTTCCTTCTCTCTGATTCTACTATAGATATAGATAGATAGATAGATAGATCATTGATTAGATAGATGTTAAATAAACACATAGGTATGTGTGTGTTTTATAGTATACTATATATAACTATTCTCTATACTTTGCTATATGCATAGATAGATAGATAGATAGATAGATAGATAGATAGATAGATAGATAGATAGATAGATAGATAGACAGACAGACAGACAGACGGACAGATAGATAGATAGATAGATAGATAGATAGATAGATAGATAGATAGATAGATAGATAGATAGATAGATAGATAGATAGATATGGATACATCTTCATGCCCATAGTTATTTGCAATTTGCCTATTAACTCATTAGAACAGGGACTATATTTTTCCTTTTTTAATATGGTTTCAGCACTTAACACATGGCTTATAATTTTTTGTTATTTAATTGTTTAAGTCCCGTCCAACTCTTTGTGGCCACTTTTTGTAGATTTCTTGGCAGAGTTCCTACAGTGATTGGCCATTTCCTTCTCCAGCTCATTTTACAGATGAGAAACTGAGGCAAACAGGGTTATGTGACTTGCCCAGGGTCACACAGCTAGGGAGTGTCTCGACTAGATTTGAACTAAGGTCTTCCTGACTCTGAACTCCACACTCTACCCACTGTGCCACATATCTGTCCTACTGCTTAAAATAGTGAGTGTTTAATAAGTGCTTGTTGACTGACCAATTAACTAATGAGGTTGAAGGACTAGAACTTGTAGCTACTCAACTAAGGCTCAATAGCTGTTGATTTTTTGTGACATGCAAGAGACATTTGTTTTTGGTTTTTTTTTATTTTTTTTGGGGGGGGGTGAGGCAATGGGGGTTAAGTGACTTGCCCAGGGTCATACAGCTAGTAAGTGTCAAGTGTCTGAGGCCAGATTTGAACTCAGGTCCTCCTGAATCCAGGGCCAGTGCTTTATTCACTGTGCTACCTAGCTGCCCCTGCAAGAGACATTTGTAATGATCCTTATAACATGTTCAGATAAGATAAAATTCCTTCTCTGAAGTCAGTAGCCAATTAGCTCTTCCATTTTGTAAGTAATTGATGGTGGCTGTATTCTAGTCCCTGATAGTCCTCTTGCTGCATGATTTTTTTAATCACTTGTCATGATTAGGATTCTAGACAATCACTTTATCTTTCTTAGCCTCATTCTACTAATCTGTAAAATAGGACCTCATCTATAAAATGAAGCTAATAATACCTGCCCTGTACCTTTCTCAGGGCTAATGTCAAATCAAAAAAAGAAATGTAGATACAGGACCAAAAACCCAATACACCAGGCATTACTATTATGACAGAGCAGAGGATGAGTCAGAGGGAAAATTATCTATATAATGTAGGAGCCTCAGGACCAACTTTAGGAGGAGACAAAGCATTGTTATCAAGTACTGAATTTCAAGTGTGAAGAGTCTATACTATGATAAGGCTATCTGCTTCATTGTTGACAACTTAACTTAAAATCTCCACTCATAATTATTCAGATATCCAGTGCTTTGCAGTTGAAAAATATACCTTACCTCATTTGATCCCAATAAGTCCTTCTTTATAATAATCCCAAACCTTTGCAAGAGACCTATCTCATTGCTCATAATTCTCCCCTAATGGAAGCACTGCCAACAAGCATACTCCTTCACTGTGACAGTCTTTGATTATTCTAAGACAGTGATTATATCCCAATCTAAGTCCCCAAAATGGACTCACTTCCAAACCCATTCCCGCAATTGACTCCTTAACTTTCTTCAAGGTTCAATTCAGGTACTATTTTCTTCATGATATATTTCTTCATTGCTCACCTCCACCCTAAAGCTAAAAAGACCCTCTGCCCGAATTTCCCACAACATTTTGCCTGGACTTCTCTCCTCTATTTATTTTACTCTCCCTGGTATCAATTATTTGTGCTTAAGGCCTTCCTAAGCTTCTGGAGAATGTAGTCAGTTTCTTCTCTACCTTTGCATATCCAACACAATGGCTTGCACTTATTAGTTTGTTCATTTGTATGTTTATTTATTCATTTATTCCTTCCTTCATTTGTTTGGTGTGGTTTTGGGGGGAGGTTGTTGTTGGTTTTGGTTTTGGGGGGAGGTTGTTTTTTGGTTTTTTGCAGAGCTGTGATTTTATTGATGTAGGAAACAGTCAGTGAGGAAATCCCTCTACTACTGAGATCAGCAAATATTCTGCAAATTAAGAGTCTTAGGAACTAACACATTCCACATGCCTGCTAACAGTTACTCTGCCTTTGTGTGTAGAAGTGGGCCTGGAATCCAGCTCTTCTAGACTTCAAAACCAGTAATCTCTCCACCATATAATGCTGTCTCTCAGCCTTGCACATAGTAGCTAAATAAATATTTGAGATTATGTATTAAACTTAAGACTTGTTGAGTTTGGGTTAATAGCAGGAAATATAAGTGGTACCATCTAAAGAAAGCTGTAAATATGGGAATAATGCATAGATGAGGGATTGGAAGAGATCTAGATTTGGGATTCAAAAGCATAGAACATATGCAGTTGAATTCATGAGAACAGACAACTGTACAGAAGAAGTGAGTATAAAGCAACAAGAACAGAAAACTTAGGACTCAAACCTCAGAGAGAAATCACACTCTGGGTCCTGGGCAGGAGGAAAAGAAAGTACAAAATAAGAGAGAAAGAACAATCAGGAAAGTAGAAATTAAAGTGCAATTACACAGAAGTCACATGACAAGTTGGTGCTGGTTTTGGAAGCAAACAACCATGGTTCAAATCCCAGCTCTGTTGCTATTTACTTCTATAATCACTTAATTTCTTTGGGCTTCATTTTCCTCAATTGTAAAATAAAGGGTAGGAGGATCTTGGAAGTCTTTTCTAGTTCTAAATCTAGGATCCATTGAGGAACCCAAGAAGACCTATCCAGTCAACAATATCAAATGCCACAAAAGGTCAAGAAGGCTAAAAACTTCCTTGGAGTTTCTTGGAGGGAGTTGTTCTTAGAAAAGGAAAGAATCCCAGTGACCTCCTAGTCCAATTCATACCCAGATAAGAATCCTCTCTACAACATACCTAAAGAGTAACCTCTAGGGCAGCTAGGTGGCGCAGTGGATAGAGCAACGGCCCTGAAGTCAGGAGAACCTGAGTTCAAATCTGACCTCAGACACTTAACACTTACTAGCTGTGTGACCCTGGGCAAGTCACTTAACCCCAACTGCCATACCAAAAAACAAAAAACAAACAAGAGTAACCTCTAAAGGATGAGGAATCTATTACCGCCTAAGGCAACCCATTCCAGCTTTAACTGTTAGGACATTTTTTTTCTTATTTGAAACTTAAATTTACCTCTGTAAATTCTACCTACTTCTACTCTTTAAGACAAAATTTTTTAAAAATCCTTCTGTGTGATGGCCCTTCGAGTACTTAAATATCTTTTCTTCCCTGAGCCTCCTCTTTTCCACACTAAATATCCCCAGTTACTTCAACCAGTCTACATCATTAGTTACATGTTGTCTACATCATTTGTAGGTGAGCTTTCTGAGGATGGAGGATGTTTTTTAATTTCTTTGTATTCCCAGCATTTAGCATATTGCTGGTACATAGTAGATGCTTAATAATAAATGATTGTTGACTTGGCTTGACTAGGATGAATATTTGAAGAGTTTGAAAACAAGAGATAAATATTTAGCAGTAGTTAAAAGGGGAGACAGGGTTCATCTGTTTTTATTTTAATATAATTCTGTAACTTCATATGTGTGTCCCATATACAGCAGTCTCCAGGTTTTTTTAATATGAATACACAAAAGAAGCCAACTAACTAAGGTTGATTTTCCTCCAAGAAGGAAGATATGTGATCAGGTAAGGCTTACATCTCTGCTTCAGGGTGTGCAGAAGCTAGTTTGGTCCTTCAATCACAAGGAAATCATTCACTTCTTATAACTGAGATTTATGACAGTGGGAAGTCCCTAGGTTCTCCACAGTGACAAAAATACATTTTTCATCCTCCATTTAGTCATATAAACAGACTGTCAACCTCTTTCCATGGCAAAATGTGACCCAGTTATTTATCACTAATTTAGTTTTAAAAGCTAAATCATGTCTCTTTCTGTTAATATGAATTCTATTATGGAACTAAATTTTATTCTAAATGACTACCAAGTGCAATTTTTTAAAAAATTTTTGTAATTATAAAAAACATCTGTTGGCTTTAACCCAAACTTATGCCTACTATGCTGTGGTCTTAAGCATTGCTAAAGTGTTTTCTTATATATCATTCTCTATCCAAGCCATTTCAAAAGAATATTCAAATAAATATTATATTTGTATGTATTTGTATGTGTATAGCAAAGCAAGATCACAAAAGTAGACAATGTCAGTTACCAGATATCTGAAGGGAAGATAAGGGAGAGGCAAGATTGCCTATCACATGTTTTCTTAAAAGGTATTACTGGGGCAGCTAGATGGCACAGTGGTTAAAGCACCGGCCCTGGATTCAGGAGTACCTGAGTTCAAACCCGGCCTCAGACACTTAACACTTACTAGCTGTGTGACCCTGGGCAAGTCACTTAACCCCCATTGCCCCGCAAAAAAAAAAAAAAAAAAAAAAAAAGGTATTACTAAGTTTTCATATGTTGCATTTGACTTTGCCTAAACAGAGCATTTCCTGGTTCAGATCTTATGTAGGAGATCTCCATCTTTTCTTCCACTCTCCTCCAATTCTAATTCCTTCCTTCTTTCTGAGATAATCTTCCCTTTATAATACCCATATCTTGTATGTTGTCTCCTTCACTAAAAAAGTGAGTTCCTTGAAGGCAAGAACCATGTTTATCTTTCTTAGTATACACAGTGCCTGACCGATAGTAAAATATTTGTCGAGGGGCAGCTAGGTGGCACAGTGGACAGAGCACCAGCCCTGGATTCAGCCTCAGACACTTGATGCTTACTAGCTGTGTGTCCCTGGGCAAGTTACTTAACCCCAATTGCCACACACACACACACACAATTTGTTGAAAGATTGACGAACTAAATATTGAAAACTGTGTAACTTTATCCCTGCTTTGAGAAATCTAAGCTACATTGTCTTAGAAACAATCCATTCAGCATGAGCAATTTAGAAGGTAATATATTGTACTATAAAATACAGAGCATACAAGGCTAAATTTTATGAATTTATGGCAAGCAGATGTATAAAGTATCCCAGACCTGAAACAGCATGTTTATCAAATTGCACTCTCATTTTTTATTTTTTACTTTCAGTACTTGAATTGTCTCCACACAACAGATTTAAGCTTTGGTATGAATCTCTCTTGTAGACAATTATAGCCACATGAATTTGTAAAATATAGGGGACCAGATCAAAAATGGAAAAGAAACTATTTCAAAGCAATGTGACAATAGTCTTCTTGCTATATAATGATCTTGCTTCATAAATGACATCAATTTGAGCTAACAAAAGTTTTTTTGTTATCTGCAGTTTATTTGTAATATCAGATATAAAATTAATATTCAGAAATTGCACTAATATTTATTCCCAATAGTTTAAAACTTATACACATGTAATTACTGCACCCACTTCTGGAATGTCAGTAAAAATAGAGGGGGTGGGGCAACTAAGTGGCACAGTGGATAAAGCACTGGCCCTGGATTCAGGATTACCTGAGTTCAAATCCGGCCTCAGACACTTAACACTTACTAGCTGTGTGACCCTGGGCAAGTCACTTAACCCCAATTGCCTCACCAAAAAAAACACCAAAAAAACAAAAATAGAGGGGGTGGCTAGGTGGCACAGTGGATAAAGCACCAGCCCTGGATTCAGGAGTACCTGAGTTCAAATCTGGCCTCAGACACTTGACATTTACTAGCTGTGTGACCCTGGGCAAGTCACTTAACCCCCATTGCCCCGTAAAAAAACAAAACAAAAAACAAAACAAAACAAAACAAAAAATGTAATAGAGCCTGAGATGATTATTGCTGCTTTTTTGGTATTATCAGATGTCTTTGAAGATTCAGACTTTCCAATATTACCTTCTGGGTTGCTTAAGGTGATAATGTTTAAGTATGGGTGGCTTGTGGTCATTTTCAAGAGGTAAGGAAAGCATTGTAATTCTTAGTTGAATAACAAAATATCAGATCTTTTTAAGGTCATCCTTCCTCCCTCCCCCCCTCCCTGGCCACTGGACTGAACCTATGATTCATCATTGTAGGGAATTCCCAGTGTAAAAACGCCTTTTACTAATGTAGATTATCAACTTTACTGTCATTAATATTTTTTAAAGTTGGCTGGATGATTTCAGAAAGGCCTGGAAAGACTTATATGAACTGATGTATAGTAAAGTAAGCAGAACCAGGAGAACATTGTGCACAGTGATGGCAATATGATGAAGAACTATGAATGATAACTATTCTCAGCAATACAATGATCTAGGACAATCACAAAGGACTAATGATAAAGCATACTATCCACCTCCAAAGAAAGAACTTATATTGATTGAACACAGAAAGAAGCATGCTACTTTTCACTTTCTTTCAATTTTTTACCTTTTATTCAAGTTTCCTTGTACAAAATGACAACTATGGTAATGTTTTACTTAATTTCATATATATATATATATAACCTATATTTGCTTACTACCTCAAGGAAGAGGGAGGGGACAAAAGGAAGGGGGGGATAGAATTTAGAACTCAAAAACTTTAAATAAAAATGTTTATTATTATTTTAAAACAAAAAATAAAATGGATGAATGCAGAAAAAAAGTTGCCTGGGACATTGAGAGACTGAATGACTTGTCCATCCATGGTCACACAGTTTATATGTGTCAAAGTCAGGAAAAATTCTTGTTTTCATGATACCAAGACTACAACTCTATCCACTATGCACAAAAGCATTATTAAATACCAGGTAATGGTTGAGTTCTGACTTCAAAAATATAAATATTATTGTCATTAACTCTATTGCTTAAAAATAATTCCCAATTTTCTGTATTGTATATCACATATTTGTTAGATTTTTTACTCTCTTCATAAACATAATGGTTTGAATTTTTAAAATTAAGTGATTTTAAATTAACTTTGCCTTTAGAGTATAATTACTAACCTTGAAATTATTAAAGATAAAAGATTAGGAGAGGGAAAGACCTTAGACAACATATAGTCCAGATCCTCATTTTTACCAGATGAAGAAACTGAGACTCAGAGAGATTGTTGTCCGAAGTCACAGATTCAATATTTGAATTCAAGTCCTCTTCTAGAATCAATACTCTCTCCATTATACTATGATAAGAACATGCAGTTTCCCTGAGCTGTTGAAGAAACAAACAAAACAATGACAGATATATCTAATTTGTGGCAAATGTTCTAGGGAAGTATGTGATCCTAAATTTTTCTTCCCAGCATTTAATGAACTTAGATAATTTATTTTAGTTTATTGCTTTAAAATTTTTTGTTTTAATAAAAATTATTGAATATTCTAATACAGATTGAATATTCATGTTTATTCAACATAGATTGCATAATACTTTCACAATAATCTCCAGTTTTTAAATCAGGGACATTCTCATAGAACCTCAGTTCTAACATTGCATACATCCATCTCAAAATCATTTCTCTTTTTTTTTTTCATCATTTTTAACTCTTGTATTTTTAGATGAATATAAGGAGAAAATAAGTGGTGAGTAGTGAAAGCACATACATAGATAGTAAAGCTCACAGAACAAGAAATATGAAAAACCAACCTAATCATCTTTATATTTTATTTTTAATAGTTGAAACAAAGATTTTTATTGAGGTTTTTATTTAATTATATCAAAGCATCTGGTAAAGGAAGAATAGCATTATTTTAGCACCTAAAATATCATTTTGATCTTCAAAAACCACTCATGGTTTATTTGGCACTTATTTTGCAAAATATCATCATTCATATAAATTAGTCACCACATCATGCAAATCAAAACCATAATTCACTTGCCAAAATAAATATAAATTATGTAAAAAACACTAATATAAAATATTCCAAATCATAAAATGTCTTCTATGGAATTTGTATATGTCTGGTTTTTTTTTTTCATTTGCTAAATGCTAATTCAACATCAAGATATCAATAATAAAAAAAATCAAATGTTTCTATTTCATTTCACTTTCTCCCAAGATTCTTCTATTAAAGCTCTTTTACAGCAGCAATAGCAAGCCAGATATTGCTTCGAACAGCCTATAATTTTATTTAACAGGTTTCACACTTCCCCCATTCCCAACCCCCAGAAAAATGTTAGCAACTCATTTCACCTCTGACAAAACTTAGAGTGACCTCTTGTGGTAACTGTTGACTACAGTACCCTATAACATTCTTTTTGAGAATTAGAAACCAAAACATCTCTACATGAACAAACAGGTACTATTAGCAATAAAAGACAAATTAAACATTTACATACCCAAGAAAAATCTCTGTGGAAATCCACTTAATCAAATGTTAACTAAAAAGATGGTTATTCCCTTCTACAAATAACCTATTATTTTTTAGACATTCTTCCCTATAGGATAATTCTAGGAAAGCTAGTGCATGTATTTCTTCTACATTCCACTTCTCATATTATACAAAAGACAGGAAAAGGAGATTTCTAGGGAAGAGAAGGATGTCCTGGGATAAAGAGTTCTCTGCTCAGCAATGTACTGCAGTCATTATATAATGCAGTGCAGTCTCTGAACCAAGAGTCAATCTCCTACTGATTTATAAATAAAATCTAGTGAGTGGTTCAGTTCAATTCCATTTACAATGATAGTTCAATTCTAAAAGTAAGTATACATGGACTGTCCTGATGAATAAACCAAGAATTATATCTAGGTATTTATTTTCACTGATCTTTCTCTAGCTGCTTACATGCTAAGAAAACCCATTTGTGCCAAGGAAAATATCCAACCATATTAAACTCAGGGACACACATCTGACTCCCACCATTTCTCTTAAAAAGTTTCCAGTGATTTCCTAAAAATTTATTATGATTGTTTCTTCACACACACACCCTTTAGCCCAGGTGTAAATTTATTTTTGAAAAATAAATGCACTAGAAAACATTTAGGATTTCACTCCAAATTATAGAGTAAGACATGACTGGATGTGAAAAGCCCTGAAAAAAATCTGAATATCCCCAACACTAGTAAATATTTACTATGCTTCAAAGGTAAAAGCAATATGAGATGCTAAATCCTCTTTTCTGGGTGTGTTGTTCTTCTCAAAATATCTTGACCATTCTAAGAAGAAAATTATTTCTTAATCTTTACTAATAATTGATATTTGTGATTTTAGATAACTAATTAATAATTAGTAGACATAAAGGAAAAGATAAGATTTACAAAACTTTAATAACTTTTATTGTGTGGCCTAATTATTTCTGCCTACAAATCAAGAATTTTTTTAACAACTTATTGTCACAATTAATTATGCAAAATGAAATTTCTTTTTATCACAAAAGCCCACCCTAAAATGCCAAAAGAAATACAGGTTTCTATTGAATTTTTTCAATAATTTACAGAACTATTAGCAAATGTTACAATAACAAAGAGATTTTACAAACAACTTCAATGGAGTGGGGGAAGTACTATACTGGGTTTAGGCCAATAATCCAACCAGTCAGTAATTTCTGGTTTCTGTCAATGGTACCAAGGAACATTTTGTGAAGGAATATGGTGGTTGCCTTCTATAACATTTCCTCAAAGGCAAGGGATACTTTATGAACACCTCTAACTTTCTTGGCATACTTTTTATGATTCTTTTATTAGCTAATTTCCTGAACTTCTTCATATGTTGGCCTAGAAAATCTCCTAGGAAGAGGAGTCCCATATGTTACCTACTACTCACTGTCTTACATATTGTACCTCCTTGTATTTGTCCTAAAACATAGTTCTAGTATTTTGCAATTTGGTGAAAAACTCTGCCTTTAACCTATCCAACATCCTTTATTATGTCATAAACTTTCAGTCTGACCTGACTGAATGAAAAAAGACCACTAATAGCTTTTAATCTTTAAAAAACAAGGACTTAAATTTAACTATGGAAAATAGACTCATTAAGAATAAAACATCACGGGTAGCTAGGTAGTGCAGCAGATAAAGCACCAGCCCTGGTGCTGAGGACCTGAGTTCAAACCAGACTTCAGACACTTGACACTTATATGACCCTGGGCAAGTCACTCAACCCCAATTGCCTCACCAAAAAAAAAAAAAATTAAAATAAAAAGAATAAACAATCACAACACATAAGTAAGAGTTATTTTCAAATGTAAATTACTATAGAACTTTATTAAGCTGGAATTTGAGACAGGAAAGAGAGGATCATATAGACTGAATAAATAACTTCTGTTTTTTAAATCAGGGAGTGTTTTACAGAACCTCAGCTCTAATATTTCATATATCCATCTCAATCTCATTCCTCTTTTTCATTTTTTCATTTTAATTCATATTTTAAATGTATATAAGAAGGAAACAAGTGGTCAGTAGAGGAAGCACATGTAGAGATACTAAGCCTCTTGCTCCACTTAAAAAAAAACCCCTCTAATTTTAACTCTTTTACCACTGAAGGTCTGCCAATTGTTCCCTTTTAAATGCTAACAGTAGATAATGAAATCACAAGTTATGTTTATATAACAAACAATTCTATCCACTAGGATGAAGAAGGGAATTTTTCCTTGAACTCAATTATGATACTTTTAAATAATGAATGTTCATATTTCTTTGATATATCATTTAGAAACTGCTGTCAACTGCTATATAAGTGGATACTGTGATTTAATCTTGTGATTGTCAATTTCTTATTTTCTACCTTCAGAAGAATTCTTCAGCTAGGTAGAAAATTTCATATTGGATGACTGAATTTCAGTTTCTCTTAAAGAATATTTATGTATGATTAGTTCAAAATTAACAGGCAACCACAGAAGCTTGTATAGTGTGTGAAAGTGGACTTAAAAGGTGGTTATGGACTAGCAATGCCCTAGCAATACCAGAAGAGCACTCTTTAGCAAATAAAGTATTAGTTTGGAACCTCAGTTCCCCCTTATAAAATACCCCAAAGAAATATTCACCAATAATGTAGAAAAGAGAAATCCTTCAATAACTCAGAGAGAATAAATATTATATGAATGCAAGTCATGTAATTACTTAGAGTTAATCTTAATTTTAAAGTTTGACTAAACCATAAGATATTAAGGAAGCTCAAACATCTGTTTATCCCAAGTTCTGAGTTGGGAGAAAAAAAAATCTTACCAAACGATAATAAAATTATAAGCCTGAGTAAAGAATGTCCCCATTCATCTTTCTTGACCAACCAGAGAAAACAGGGCCTCCATTTTTTGTCTTATCTAAAAGATTCTCTGATGGGCTGAACAGCATGGTGACCAATTACTCTAACAGGAAAAGAGAAATGGCTAAGCTGATACTTCCAGGACTGAATGCCTAATTCCAGTGCATGCTGATGCTAGCATTATGTGGTTATTTATAATATCAATGCAAAATAATATTGTACATAATGTCAACTTTGGGGACCCATAGTTTATCTTAGAGATTTTCTCTTGAGTGATACCATTTTAAAAAACTTAATGAATGCATAATCACTTTGAAATACTTAAAATATTCTACAAATACAAAGTTCTGGTATTTTATGAAGACTTTCAACAAGGTCAATTCTGTGTTCATTTCACCTCTTTCATTCAAGTTATCCTATAAATAATGGTGTTGTCATGAGTCATCTATGTACCTCTTCTTTAGGGTTCTAGGCTTTTTTTGCTCAAGAGCAAATGCAAAGTAGGTAATTCAGGGACATGATATCAACATGAGCATCATTTGTATTCCTATACTTTCCTTCTATGCTGAGAGAGTTAAAGAATAAGTGTCCCTCAAGTCAATAAATTATTTCATGATCATGGAATTCCAAAGAAGCCTAAGTTTCAGAATTACTAACCCAGCAAAGAGTCCTGTTCTGATGAAACCGTTTAATTGTAGCACTGCCTCATGTTGCCATAGTGCTCTAAACAGAGCTTCATGTCATACATGTCCATCATGGACACTTAAAGTCAACTCAAAATATGGTTGAAATGACTGATCTCTGATGAAAAACTTTCAGAAATACAGAACACTCTACTTGTGCTTTGGAAATGATGTAAAGGTAAGAAAACTAGCACCAAGATTTTAATAGCATGCCTAAAGACATGGATCACAAAGTTTGGAAGGTCTCAAAATTTTAAATAAAGCCTGTTGTCATTTGACACTATTTGAGAAAATGTCAGCATCATTTGACAGAATTCTTCAAAGATACCTAAAAACAGGAAAGCCCTATGAAATAAGTAGCAAAAGTGGAATACCACATCCTAGGAATTCATTCTTCAAATGACTAAAAAGTAATGTGGCTGTTACTTCAGTTCTATATTTCTGCAGCTTATGTCAAAATATTCTCTCTAAACATAAAAAAGCCTTTTAAAAACAAGATTTGTTTTACCTACAAAGATCTTTTTTTACACATACTGCTTTTCTTATTCAAGATTCAACTCATCATATCCAGAATAATCACAAGGTTCCTTCCAGCCATGCCCACTGGGATTAAAAGGAGTCCAGGCTCCCTTAACTTCATGAGATAACTACGACTTTAGCCACTATGGACCTGAGGGAAAACAATTTTTTACGGAAAATTGCTCTAAAAATTTTGTCATTTCCTAAAACCTACCTGAAAAATAGAAGCAGGAAAAAAAAAATTTAATTAAAGTGGCTGTCACAAAACCTAACATGAATTCCCTTCTCCAGACATCACTTAGCTGCAGATAGATGCTAAGGTACAAGTGCATTGTCAACTTCCCTAGCTCTCCGCCCTCACTCATTCCTTCCCAGTTCGCTGCTGGAGCTCTTGACAGGTGTAGGTGGGGGTGGGTAAGTGGTGGAAAGTGGGGATGGGAATTGCCCTGAAGCAACTTTCTTCCACCTCCCCAGGTCCCACACCGAGCAGAAAACCTTGAAGAAGCTGGGGGGGGGGGGTCTCTGTATCCCCCTTCCCCCACTCCGAGAGAAAGTTGGAAGGGAGAGCAGCTTATACATATGGGGATGTGGACAGGCACAGGCACAGGTCTGGATGGATGAAATGAACAACTCTCCTTACCACTAGAACGTCTGACGATGTTCTCCAAAAATGTGTTCTGCGGTGCCACCAGCCCTCTCTTGCCCCCCGGCATCCTGGGTCTGGGGAGCAGTGGCCAGGATCCGAGGCGGGGGAGGGGGAGGAGGAGGAGGAGGAGGAAGAGGAGGAAGAGGAGGAGGAGGAGGAGGAGGAGGAGGAGGAGGAAGCAGAGAAGAGAAAGGAAAAAGAGGAGGGGGCGCGGCGACCGGGTCCCCTGACTGTATCTTGAGCCCGACCCGGATGAGCAGCTCTGGGGAGGAGGACCAGGCAGTTCATGGTAGTAGCGCTCCCCTGGCTGCTGCTGCCCAGACTGTGGCTATGCCGCACACGGGGCTCGGGAACTGCAGGCTCCGGCGGGCACAGTGCGCCTGCGCCGCCCCCGCTGTCGCTGTCCCACGGCGGCGGCTGCTGCTACTGCTGTTGCTGCCTTGACAAGGGTTCAGCATATCTGCTCTTACTCCGGGGAGCCCCAAACCAGGGAGCCGGGGAGGGGTTGGGGGAGAGGGGAATAAAAGAAGCGAACTCAAATCACCGCCCTCCCATTTCTCCTTGTTTAAGACAGGCTAGACTTCGTCAGTCCTTGCGTTTTTTTCTCTCACCCCCACTCCACCCCGCCCCTCTCTCTTAGGCAGCTGAACATAGTATAACTGTCCAGCTGTGCCAACTTCTAGCGGGGGGGTTAGTGGTTGCTCCAGGCTCCTCTGGAGAAGGGAAGTGAGATCTCACAACCCAATAAAAACCATGACTTGGGATGGGAAGAGGAGGTGAGAAGGAATGGTTGGACGGACGGACGGACGGACGGACGGACGGACGGACGGACGGACGGACGGATGGATGGATGGATGGATGGATGGATGGATGGATGGATGGATGGATGGATGGATGGATGGAGAGACAGAGAAAGAGAGAGACAGAGACACAGAGAGAGACAAAGATAGAAACAGAAGGAGACAGAGACAGAAACAGAGCAGAGACACAAAGATACTGAAAGAGAAAGAGACAGAGAGACAGAGAGAGACAGAGAGAGACAGGGAGAGAGAGAGACAGAGAGAGAGAGAGAGAGAGAGAGAGAGAGAGAGAGAGAGAGAGAGAGAGAGAGAGAGAGAGAGAGAGATGAACTTCTAAATGCTATTAGCGTAGGTATAAAAGATGGTCTCTCAAACACATCTTCTAAATATGCGTCCCTGGACAGTGCCTACTCCTGGAAGCCGCTGTGGCTGCGGTAGAAAGCAGTACTAATCCCTGTTCCCGGACCCGTTTAGACTGATCGCAGAACGGAAACTACAGTTGAGCGGAGCTGGTGTGGGCAATTTCTTCAATCCAGACAGATAAATCAAGTCACCAAGCATTTATTAATCTCCTACTATGTGCCAGGCACTGCCACCTGAAGCTATTACTACCCTCCAGCTGCGGGACCCTGAGCATCCTTAAAAATCCCAGCGAACTTTAAATATAGGGGCGGGCATTAGGAGGAGGTGTCCCTAACATGACGCTCAATTTCTCTACATTTGCTCAGTCCTGTGAAGAGAAAGGGGTGAGCAGCGCAGGAAGATGCTTAAAGGTTAACGAATGTTAGGTTGACAGGCGAAAGTGGTGGAGAGGCTCTGCAACAAGAAGCAGCTGCTTGGGAAGACTTATGAAAATCGCCCAAAAGTTACCAGAAAGTGCCTGCACCTAGCTCGAGTAAATGTTGGGGGGGAAGGGTGAATAATGTCTGAGTGTTGAGGAAGGGACTGGGAGGTGTGGAGACAGGGTGATTACGAGGAAGCTTTTCTGAAATTGTGGGAGAGGCGGGGCGGTGTACTCACAGAAGAGTTAGGGAGAGACTCAAAGAAAGACCTGCCTGTATATACCGCTACTTTGGGTTTTGATACCCCAGGAAGGAAAAATGATGTGCTAAGGCCCTGAAACTGCGTGACAAGGACTGAGCGGGGAGAGGAGGAAGAATTGATAACTGAACACCAACTACAGGAGTTCGGGACTAAAACTGTTCACCCCCATCCACCTACCCAACCAACCCAGGGAGCCAGAACAGCTCGAATTAAACGTTCTGTAGTCCTGCTGATCTGTGCCTCGGCAATAAGGCATAGGTGATCCCCAGATCAGAAGGGAAAGGGGGGCGGGAGAGATGAGTGTAACCATCCCTGAGCCGGACTGGCTCCCACCCCCGCAAAAGGCTGCGGTAGCGGATGGGGTGTGGGTATATATAATAAAATCCAGCCCTGGGTGTGTGGAGAGGGAAGAGTGGGATGAGGGATGACCTCCACCGATCTTAGGAAAAGGTTTGTTGCAAGAAACAA
The DNA here is from genome assembly GCF_019393635.1 of Dromiciops gliroides. NCBI lineage: Eukaryota > Metazoa > Chordata > Mammalia > Microbiotheria > Microbiotheriidae > Dromiciops > Dromiciops gliroides. Next base: position 252,861,711 of record NC_057862.1, read on the forward strand.
AAGACGCCTCTTGTTATACAGGATAAATCTTGCCAGGAGCTGATGGCGTCTCTTTTATCAGTGCGGGGGCTTGGGGCTCACCTTTCCACCTCCTACTCCTCTTTAGAGGAAAGAGCCGATCTAAACCTGTTTAGAGAAAAGACTTCTCACCAGCCCGCGAGATCTCCAGCAGAGACCAGAGACTATACCTCCCTTTGCTGGCAACCCAGTTCAGTGTCTATGCCGTTGCTTATTTATTGCGGGCGGGAGTGAGAACAGTTGTTACACACCCGAGATGTTGCTTGGGTTTATCATTTTCCTTCCCCCACCCCCACTCCCCAAGGCTTCCTTCTACACTGCGTGCGAGCAGTTTGTTCCGCACAGATTCTTGCAGCAAAAAATCTAGAGAATCTTTTCCAAAGAGTCTAGGGAATCTAATCAATTCACACTTTTAAATCTCAGACCCACTTCAAACAACGAAAACTACATGTGTACATCTTTTCCTAAATGGAAGTCGATTAATTTATATACATAGTGGTTTGCATGTTTTAATAACAGATGCTGTGGGTGCTGTTGTATTCGTGAAGCGCACCTGCTACAGGGGCAGGAGATGAAAGGGGCGGGAGCTTCTTTGCTGCTAAGGACAGGCAGCTAGCCAGAGTGACTTACTCTAGCAGTCCTCTGTAGTGAGCTTCCTAGGCCAGATTGCCCCCTCCTGGTGGCTTCTCACGCTCCCTTCCTTAGGACTAGGAACTAGCCTTTTGTAAGCTGAATCAATGAGAAGGAGAAAGGAGGAGAAAGAGGAGGAGGAGGAGGAAGAAGAGGAGGAGGAGGAAGAGGAGGAGGAGGAGGAAGAAGAAGAAGAGGAGGAGGAGGAAGAGGAAGAAGAAGAAGAAGACGAAGAAGAAATTCTACAAAGTAGACAAGAAAAAGAGGTGTGAAACCAAGGAACTGTATTACTTGTAGCTTTCATTTAAGTATATAAAAAATTCAGAAAAATAATTTCAAAGCTGTCCTGCTTGTCTGTTTCCCACTTACCTTCTTTCTTTTTTTCTCTGTATTTTAGGATGTTTCAATGACCCTCTTTTATTTCTTTTCTCTTTAAAATTTTTTTGGCAAAACAATCACTAGCTTTCCCTTCCCTTTCCATGAGAAAGTAAAACCACTATCCTCATGTAACAAATAAGCATAGTCAAGCAAAACAAATCATGTCTAAAAGTGTATGTATCATTCTGAACCTTGGAATCACTACCTCTCTGTCAGGAGATGAATGTTTCATATTTTATTGTGCACCCTCTAGAATTTTGATTGGTCATAGCATTGATTAGAGTTCTCAAGTCCTTAAAATTCATTTTCCTTTGCAATGTTTTGTTAATATGAAAAAATGCTGCAATACTGTTTATTTCACTCTAAATTATTCAGACAAGTCTTCCCTGATCTTTCTGAAATCATCCCTATCTTCATTTCTCATGGCTCAATAATTTCATTATATACCTTAATTTGTTCAAGCCATTCCTCAGTTGACGGGCACCTCCTTTGTTCGTATGTCTGCTATAACAAAAGGCAATAGTATAAATATTTTTGTATATATGGTCTTTTTCCTCTTTCTTTAATCTCTTTGGGGCATAGAATGGTATGTCTAGGTCAAAGAGTATGCACAATTTAGTAACTTTTTTTTTTACATAATTCCAAATTGCTTTCCAGAATGATTGGATCAATTCATAGCTTTAAAGTCAGTGCATCAGTGTGCCTATGTTCCTGCCACCTTTCCAACAATTGTCATTTTCTTTTTGGTAATCTTTGCCAATATGAAAGTTGTGAGGTGGAGCCTCAATTATTTTTATTTGCATTTGAAAATTACTAGTGATTTGGAACTTTTTTTCATAGAGCTATTGATCTTTTGGATCACTTCCTTTGGAAAATGACTATTCATATCCTTTGACCATGGGAAATGATCATTACTCATATATTTGAATCAGCTCTTTATATGCCCTGTTTTTTTTATCAGAGAAACTTGCTACAAAAATTGTCCTCATTTAACTATTTCCTTTCTCTTTTTAATTGTACTTATTTTGTTTGTACAAAAACATTTACATTTTATATAATCAAATTGTCCATTTTGCCTTCTACAATTCTCTCTATCCCTTATCTAATAATGAAATCTTCCCCTATCTAATTTCAAAAGCCTTGCTCTTCCAATCTGCTTAAGATTAGACCTTTTATATCCAGGAGATATCCATTTGGAACTTACTATAGTTTATGGCATAAGATTTTCATCTAAATCTAATTTATGTCTGAATACTTTCCAATTTTTCCAGAAGATTTTTGTCAAATATTGAGTTCTTACCCCAGAAGTTTTGATATGTCAAGATACTCTCAAAACTCTAAATTACAGGTTAAATGAGAGGGGCTTTCCAGAAGCCACCAAAAGTGTGGGAAAAGGGTCAAAAAAAGATACTGTATGTAGAAGCACACTTATCGCAACACAAAAGTGTACAGATGCCCGCATTTGCTGTTCACCTCTAGGTTTTACTTAACTTTCAGCTGCCTGCTGTAACAGTGCATCTCTGGGGAGTCAATTGCATAAGGTTGCAATTTTCACCTGTTGAACAGCTAGAGGAGGATAGAATTATCGTCCCATTCCATTGGACCCTGCCTTTGGAATTTGGGCATCCTGGTCTTTTCCAGAAACTCTCCTCTCACCAATCTGACTTAATCTCTAGCTCCCACCCTGTGTGAAGTGGAGGAGAGGAGTCTGCTAGCATCTGTGAAGTGGAATTATGGGAAGGACAATGCAACCCCATGCAGGTTCCCAGTCCCCCCCCCCACCCCGCCCCTAACCAGACAATAAATGATATTAAGCCCACTTTTTGGCCTGGGGTAGAAGGAACTGGATAATGCTTTAAAAACAAAAACTTATTATGAGAAGTTTATAAAATGTCCAGTCAAGATGATCTTCTCTCCTTTAATCAGGAATCCCAAGCCAGAACAAAATCCTAACAGTTTTCCAACAGTCTGTTTTTCTCTATCTCTTTATTTTTCTCTCTGCAAGCCCTGCTGGTCATTGCCCTTCCCTATGGCTTTCTATTCACAATAATGAAGCACACAAATCAGAATCACATGCTGAGCATTTCTCCTCAAACCACAAAGGACTCTGTCCAAACCTCTCTGCCCTTGCTCTCTTCTCTCTCCTCCCAAGACTTCCACTCTGTCTTTTAAGATGCAGGAAAAGAAGACTGTCTTTTCCCAGGATAATCACTTCGGTACTATATCCAGAGACTTATATGAACAGATATTAGACTTCATTTCTGCTACCAAAAACTGATATCCAATACTCTGCTACACCAGTGTTTCCCATCTATTGTAAATAGCTTTCTATTCCTTTTCATTCCTCTCTGACTATATTAGCTCATTCTTCCCAAAGAAGACACTCTTTTGCTCTATAAAAGACACATTCCTAGTTACTTATAGAAATTGTCTATTTTATTCCTTCTTCAGATATAAATAAAGTGATATTTACCCATCTTCTGGATTTATCAATAATCACCTAAACTCATTTTATTAGTTTATAAAGGATCATAAAAGTCCTTTGGAATCATATGTTATATGACAGAGTTATAGAATTTTTAAAAGGATTTTTGGAAATTATCTAGTTTAAGCCAGAGGTAGCAAGGCATAATAGCTAGAGCACTAGATCTGGAGTCAGGAAGAACTGAGTTCAAATCCTGTCTCAGGTACTAGAAATATGACCCATAAAAGTTTATTATTCTCTCTGTGCTTCAACTTCCTCATCTGTAAAAATGGCGGGGGGGGGGGGGGGGTTGAACACTATGGCCTAGAAGGTCCCTTCTAGTTATAAAATTCATAAACCTTCTCTTTTGAACATATGAATTTTGTCACGAGCCCTCTCCTGTTTTTTCTCTTATTTCCCATGAATTCAGCAATGCAAACTGCTATCTCTCTTCTAAGTTGCAGTCTTGCATCTAAATGTCTATTTAATATTTTCCACTGGGATGTCCAAAGGCATCTCAAACTCAACATGAGATCATAGAATTTTGTCGGGAGCTGGAAGGGACTTCATAGGCCACCTAGTCCAATTCTCTCATTTTACAGATAAGGAACTGAGGTCACACAGGCAATGAGCATGAGAAATGAGATTTGAACCCAGGGCCTCTGAGTAGAGAGCCAGTATCCTTTCCACTATACTGAAACAGAGTTTATTATCTTTCTCTCTGACCCACCTTACCTCCTAACTTCTCTATTTCCATTAAATCCATAGTCTACCAGTCACTGAAGAATCATCCTTGAATTTTCACTCATATTCGCCCTGATATTGCCAATAAATCTCCAAGTCCTGTGAGTTCCATCTCCTCCTCAACATGTCTCACTTCTTCGCTCGTCTCTACCTCATACCATAACCATCCTAGTCTAGGCCCTCATAAACTCTCATTTGGACAATTGCAATAGCCTCCTAATTGGGATCCCTGCATCTAGTTTCTTGCCCAGTTCAATCCATCTTCCATAGACTTTTCACAACAAAATTCCTAAAATTCCAGTCTGTTAGGTAATGTCACTCCTTTGCTCAAGAAGCTTCTGTGGGGGCAGCTAGGTGGTGCAGTGGATAAAGCACTGGCCTTGGATTCAGGAGGACCTGAGCTCAAATCTAGCCTCAGACACTTGACACTTAAGTAGCTGTGTGACCCTGGGCAAGTCACTTAACCCCAATTGCCCTGCAAAAAACAAAACAAAAACAAAAACAAAACAAAATAAAAAGAAGATTCTGTGGTTCACCATTATCTTTAGAATAGAATACTTAGGGGGTAGCTAGGTGGCACAGTGAATAAAGCACTGGCCCTAGATTCAGGAGGACCTGAGTTCAAATCCAGCCTCAGACACTTGACACTTACTAGCTGTGTGACCTTAGGCAAGTCACTGAACCCTCATTGCCCCACCAAAAAAAAATAGAATACTTAGTTATTTTGCATTTTAATTCCTTTCTAATCCAACCCCAGACTATATTAGCTGATGGCACATCATTTCTCTTCCTGAAATTTATACTCCAAACAAACTGGCCAACTGTTCCCCTTCTACAACATTCCATCTCTTCCTCCCTCCATGCCTTAAAAACTCTACCTCCTCACCTCCACCTCTTAGAAACCTTAATTGCCAGTAAGGGTCAATGCAAGTGCTAGCTCATTCAAAAAACCTTCCCTGATTCCCCAAGTTGTCAGTGTTACATAAATTGCACCCATCACTGCATATTTATGTTGTATATATCCTATATTTAGTTAACTGTGAATATATAAGGTAAGTTTATTGGGGCAACAGGCTTTATCTCACTTTTGTCTTTATGGCCCTAGTGCCTGGCACATGTTCAGTCATGTCTGACTCTTCATGACCCCATTTGTAATTTTCTTGACAGAGATACTGGAATGACTTGCCAATTCATTCTCCAGCTCATTTTATAGATGAGAAAACTGAGGCAAACAGGATTAAGTAATTTGCTCAGGATCACACAGTTATCTGAGGCCAGATATAGACTAAGGAAGAAGAGTCTTTCTGACTCCAAGCCCAGCACTCTACCCACTGTGCCACCTAGCTGCCCCTACAAAGCAGGGGGGGGCAAATAAATGCTTTTCAATTCATGAGGATCAAAGACCTTAAATGACTTGATTGGTAATAATATCAGGACTAAAACCTAGGTCTCTTAAATCACAGTACAACACTTTTCTAAATATCATAGGTTTTAGACCTGGAAAGCACCTTCGTAATCATTTAATCCAATTCATCATTGTTTTCACAACACAGAACTGACAGGTTATTTTGGATTTTTTTACTAGCTATAAATCAGGTGTAACAGTGGATAGAGTGCTTGGCTAACTTTATGGAAGACCTGAGTCTAAATTCAGTCCCTGTCATACACAAGAGTCTGCCTGCCTCAGCTATCTCATTTGTAAAATGGGAATATTAATAGCATCTGCCTCCCAGGGTTGTTGTGAGAATAAAATGAGATAATATTTTTAAAGTGTTCTGCAAATGCAAATGTACTAGCTACTTTATTTATTTATTGTGTAGCTACATGTTATATTTTTTTTAAAACCCTTCATTCTATTAAGCCCATATGAATAAGATTCTACTGTACATTTTATATAATCAGATTCCTTTTGTTGGTGCAAAGTAATACACAGCAAATATCAAAAGACCTTGGTATCCATCATTTATTTTTCAGTACTAATAAAAAGGGTGGGGGAGGGGGGAGTGGGAGGGAATTCTGAAAAGAACTTTGAAACTATTCTGATGCAAATCAGAGTTAAATATAACAAACCCGGAATTAGCTGGTCCTGAGGAATCAATTGGTTGATTGTAAGACAATACTAAGACAGAAATTCTAGAGTGCTTTGCCATCAGCAACCATATGCTGTAGACAAACCACAGAATTTATCACAAGGGAAGAGGGGAAGGGAACAAGCACTTTGTTAAGCACCTGCTGGTATGTATCAGCTACTTTTTACAAATATTTCTCATTTGATCTTCACAACAACCCTGAGTAAGGTTATATTATTAGCCACCTTTTTGCATTTGAGGAAACTAAGGCAGTGAGAGTTTAAGTGATGTGTCCAGGGGCAGACAGGTAGTAAGTGTCTGAGACCAGATTTGAACTGAGGGCTTTCTGAGCCAATCCACTGTGCCACCCACATGAGAGAAATGAGAATCAAAAAGCATTGATTTTTCTTTTGGTTAGGAACAGGAGAAGGAAGAGTGGAAAGGGACTCATTGTAAAAATTCAATAAGTAAGTAAAAATTTCATTTCTCTTGGGGCATTGTAATAGGAATAACTCTTCTGTTCTTGAACTAATAGTAATGAACTTGAAAGAGTGATTATGATTCCTGGTTCATAATGGAATAGAAGCTAACTGAACTCCAGGCTTAAACAAATAAACAAAAAAAGAGCCTACATGTGAAAGTATAGACTTATAAACATAATAACTTAAGAGGTAATTATTTACCTTACCAATGGATTCAACTACAGGTTCCATCCTAGAATATTAGTGCTGAAAGGGGTATACAAATTCAAAAATTTGTGCCACACAAATTCAAAAGCTGAGATACACAAATTGGCAAGGAAGTTATATCTGTTTTGTTGAGGTGAATAATAGCTTTTTCCATCACTAACATAAAAAAGAATTATTATGTTTTAGCAGTTGACATTTACAGGTAAGCTAGCAGCTCAGGAAGAATCCAGCTGACGTAAAACGATTCCTTTCTAGGATGTTTGCTTGTTTGTGTTTGATTTGCTGTTGAGGGCAACATCATTCTCACAGCTACTTAGGCTTATAACATCAGGGTCACCCTGGACTTCTCACTTCCCCTCCTTCTTATACCCATATTCAGGCTGTTGCTGAGTCGTGTCCTTTCTAACTTCATAAACATCTCTCCTATGTGTCCCCCCTTCTTCTCGAACACTGCCAAAACCAAGGTGCAGACCCTCACTCCCCCATAAAAATTTAGGAAGTTTAATCTTACATTAATGTGCAAAATAGATTGAAAAGGGAAGAAAGAAGGTGATGAGTACAGTTAGGAAACTTCTAGATTACTTCAAGTCTGAGGTACCAAGGGAAAACAATGATATAAATATCCTCAGCTTAAGGACCCAAAATTCTATTGGTCAGTGTTTATTTTTTGATCCATGGGAACCAAATTACAGTAGAGAGCTTACTGCACTTGAAGACATTCTCAATTTCACCTCCCTCACTTGCACTTGCTGGTTTTGTAACCTCAGGGAATTCTTACAACTTCTTTAGCTTCAGCTTCCTCATCTGAAAAATAAGAACAATACTCATACTATGTCACATATGCTATGCAAATGTATGTTATTATTGTTATTTTTCTTGTTGTGGAAAATTGTCCTCATCTTTTTTGATGGAGTTCAGATCAAAATGGTCCTGAGGCAAATCACTATCCTCTTATTCTTTAATATGTAATGGTCTGTGGGCTATTACACCAATGAATAAAATAACTTTTCTATAAATGGATAAAAGTATTTAAATGTAAGCTTATCTTCTATAGCCTCTTTGAAAGCATGTTTAGTACAACTCAAGTAGCAGCAGGACAATAGGGGTGATATGTATTATCTTGGTTTTGTTTTGCGGGGCAATGGGGGTTAAGTGACTTGCCCAGGGTCACACAGCTAGTAAGTGTCAAGTGGCTGAGGCCAGATTTGAACTCAGGTACTCCTGAATCCAGGGCTGGTGCTTTATTCACTGCACCACCTAGCTGCCCCCATATTATCTTGTTCCCACATGATTTTGATTGGGTGATTATGGACAATAGTTTTTTTTGTGATAATGCTCTGGCTCTACTATTGTTAATTAGTTTAGTTCTGCAGGATATTTTGAGGTCTATATTTGGAATATGGAGATTTATTATCTGTCAATATATAAAAGATAGTTACTGATATGTAATTCCAACCAACAGATCACCTCTTACTAGATACCTATTTGGCATATCCTAGATTTTTTCCATCTAGACTGGTGTTGCAGTTTCTACCATTTCCCTTAGTCATCTGCATTTATCAGTAAATCCAAGTTCCTTAAGGATAGCTGTTCCATAAACTCAATTGCCACAAAAATCTCATCATTAACAGAAATAAACCATGACAGCTATTTGTTTGATGCTTTTTGATATATTGTTGACTGGATTTATGTAGATATAGGGTCCATAGGGCTCTTTTGATTTCATTTTTGAGTCTGTAATTTCATAGGTTCCATCCACAGTGAATCTTTTATTATTATTATTATTATTATTGCATTTGACAAAATAATGGTGTGTACTGTATCTGTTAGCAACCTACTATTGGGCAGTGAAGTGATATCTTCTTGTTCTAAACATATTATCTAGGGTTTTTATTTGTGTATCATGTGCTTTAAGAATGTCTATCAGTACGCTTATGGGAAGGAAATATTCAGCTTTCTATATCTGCATTTTGTTTCATTAATTTTGAGTGGGTTGTTAGGGCAACCCCACACCTATCTAATCCTGGGTTAATTTTCCCTGAGCATCAACCCTCTAACACTACAGCTATACATACTGTAAGGTGACAAGACTCCTGCCTGGCTAAATGGTGATCCTTGATGGTGTATACCTGTGACAGAGAAGTTTCTTCAGATGACTGGAAAACTTCCTGACTTTTGCATACAACCAGCAGCTCTCACAATCACAGAAATGTAAGAAATGCCCCATTATATCCTCCAGCTCTAGGGACTACTGAGATTGTGCCCACTCCTTGTTTCAGCTGAGATCTTATCTTGCTTCCACCCAAAGAACCCATTTACTCTTGAGTATTATTCAGTCTTTCTAATCTGCGTAATTGGAGAAGGAAATGGCAAACCATTCCAATATCTTTGCCAAGAAAACCCCGAATGAGTTCACGAGGAGTCCAACACAACTGAAATGACTTACAACAATAATGATCATAACTTCCCTGGTTTTTATTTATTTATTGTTTTGATAAAGATTTTTATTAGCTGTTCATGATGATCTTTTGGTGGGAGGAACTGGCAAAAAGCTCTATCATGCCTTTGAGAAGAGTCAGGAAAAGTACAGTTTTTTCTGAACTTATTATATCCTTACTATGAGGGAAAAACCATCCTCTTCTCAATAATTCTCAGGAACTCAACAGCAATGTAACAAAGGCTCTTTATTTCCTTCTCGTGAGGAGGCACCCTAGTGTACAGATAGTGGGTGCCAAGAAAGGGGCCTCACAGGCCCTGTTTTATATCCTAGTCTATAATGAGAATGGACCCTCCCCTTTTTTCATCATTGGTCCAATTACTCAAGGGTTACAATCTACGTGCAAAAACTAGCTGATTGGAACGCAGTATTCCCACCTCTCTTCCTTGTATGGGCATAACTCAGGAGTGGACCTTATACTTCCTTATATGGACACAACTCTGGAGCAGACCTTATTGAGACCAGGGCTCCTTGAACCATGTGATTTTGTTAGCCTGAGGAGGAGGAGGGGATCTGAGACCTTTGTCCTACAAACAGGTCAGGAGGAGTATGATTGACTGTTATATCCACATTGAGAGGAGACAACTACCCATTTTCTCACACTTACACTACCAATATTTGATGTGTAAAGAGAAATAATTCTAGTTCAATATCCCTTTTGAAGATAGGTGAGGGAAGAATTAAATGGATAGCCAAGAACTCCTTCTGCTCTGTACAAAGGTTAAAATCACAGTTTCCCTTGAAACAGAGTAGGGCAAATCCCACATCAGCTATTATTCCATAACACTTTCAATCCAGCTGTCTTTAGACATTAACACAGCCCATAAACATACATCTTATGTGTAGATATTTTCCAGATCTATTATGGTCCACTTTACAATTATGAAAGCGTACATTAAGATGGATGTTGCATAACTGTTAATCACTCTAAGTGTTTTGCTAATTCAGTTTCTATTTCAGTCTTGACATATTTGGTAATAACCATCTCCTTGATATTGTTATTTTAATGTGAGAGAAATTATTATTAATAGCCAATTATGGGGGAGATCTAGGCTTTTTTCCTGTCATATTTCCTTCTTCAAAGCCCAGCCTTTGAAGGACATTACTGACCTTTGTCAAAAATTTAGACACCTAGACCATTTTATCTAAGGTGAATTCCTGCCCATTGTTTTCCACTCAAGCAAGTTTGGGTGAAGGTAGATCCTTTGTCTAGATTGCCCAAGGCTCAGGATGGTCCAGGTGCAGAGATTGTCCAACAGTGACATTATGTCTCAGCCCCTCATTGGAGTAAGAGCACTTCTCACTGTAATATTCATTCTCTCATTAATTTTTGGTTTTGGTTTTGGGTTTGGGTTTGGGTTTGGTTTGTGGGGCAGTGAGGGTTAAGTGACTTGGCCAAGGTCACACAGCTAGTATGTGTCAAGTGTCTGATGTCAGATTTGAACTCAGGTCTTGCTGAATCCAGGGCCAGTGCTTTATCCACCACAACACCTAGCTGTCCCCTCTTTCATTAATTTTAAATTGGAGTTGAAGGAATACCCACTCTTCCAAGGGCAAACCAACTGTAAGCCCACCACCATGAGGGGTCTTTGGGATTCAGATGCACTGACACTTTTATTAATAAAATGATTAATTACTCAGAAACTATGTCTCTAAAACTTTTTAAATATCACAAAGGGTTATTGCCTGAAGAGATATTTGTAGGTGTTACTTTCATCCAATGGTTCAGTGTGACCTCCAAATTCAAGATCACAATCTGCAGTTTCTATCCTTCCTTGTTGTATGTTAAGAATTGTATGCTTATTGGATCTAAATGAAATTTTGATATCATTGATCATATCATTTGTCCACAAGACAAAGGAGATATTAATCTGTTAATGGCTTACATACCATCAGAGGCATGTAGCTTACTGTCATCCATGAATATAAAGTGATTACTAAGATGTTTTGGTTCAACTCCCTCTTTAAGATAGAAGCCACACTTATTTCTTTTTTATAGAAGATAATGATTTTAAGACTAGGCAGAAACATAAGTGGAATGTAGAATTGTGTTCCATGTGGACTTTAAATGCTCTAGAATTATCACTCTACTTGGGTCCATTTCATGTAATTGTGATAGGAGACCAAGTCCATGATCTCAAGGAGTTCACAGTCTGATGATTATCACTGTCATCATCATCTATTCTAATATGCAAACAACTATGAATAAATTTGAGATAATTTTAGAGAAAAGGTACCAAGGTTAAGGAGGACCTAGAAAAGCTTCTTTTAGAAGGTGGATGTTAGCTGAGATTAGAAGGCAGCCAGGGAAGTTATGTAACAGAGATGCCTGGCACAGGGGACAGCTAGTGAAAAATAAGTCAGGAGATGGAGCATCCTGTTTAAGTGTAAAAACCAGCAAAGAGCCCAGTGTCAGTGAACCATAAAGTACATGGAATGGAGTTGAAAATTGGGGAAGTAGAAATGGAACAGGTTATAAAGGAGTTTGAAAACCAAAAGATTTTATATTTGAATCTGGGGATAACAGAGAGCCATCTATATCTATCTATCTACCTATTTAATCTATCTATATCTATGCGCGAATGATTGGATCTGCATTTTAGGAAGCAACTGAATGGGGAAGATGGGTTGAAATGAAGAGGGATTTGAGGCAAAGAGCCCAATCTGAAGGCTATTGCAATAATCCAAGTATGAAGTGATAAGGAGCTGCACCAGGGTGGTGACAGTGTCAGAAGAGAGAAGAGAAAGATGTTATAAAGGTAGAAATGCCAGGACTTGACCACTGATTATATATGGGCAGTTAGAAATAGCAAGAAGTGGGGCAGCTAGATGGCGCAGTGGATAAGGCACTGACCCTGGATTCAGGAGTACCTGAGTTCAAATCCGGCCTCCAACACTTAACACTTACTAGCTGTGTGACCCTGGGCAAGTCACTTAACCCCAGCTGCCTCACAAAAAAAAAAAGAAAAAAGAAATAGCAAGAAGTAGAAAATGACAGTTTCAAACCTATGTGACTGGAAGGACTGGGATTTCTTCAACGGTAATAGCGAAATTGGGAAGAGGGAAGAAGTTGGAGGGAAAGAATGCGTTCAGTTTTGGACATGCTGATTTTAAGATGTTTATGGCCATTAGATGTCTAATAAGAAGTTAGAAATGTAAAACTAGAGGTCAAGAGAGAGATTGTGGCTACACAAGTAGATCTAAGAATCACCTACACAGGTGATAATGGAAACTGTGGGAACTGGTAAAATATATTTTCATGTACACATATGAAAATATTATGAAAATATATTTTCATCAACTGAAAGAGTATAGAGGGAAGAGAAAAGAAGGCCCAGGACAAAACCTTGGGAGAACTCCACTGTTAGCAGGCATGACGTGGATAAAAATTCACCAAAGGAGATAGAGGGAACAAATAGATAAAAGGAGAATCAGAAAATAGCAGTATCATGAAAACCTAGAGAGAAGGGAGTATCAGGAAGAAGAGGGGGATTGACAGTATCAAAGGCCGTGGAGAGATCAGAAAAGAAGAAAACTGAGAAAAGACTATGAGATACAGCAATTAAGAGATCAACTTTAGAAAAAGCAGATCAAAGCATAATTCTGACTAATCAATGAGTCAGTCAACAGGCATTTATTAAACTTTTACTGTGTACCAAACATAATGCTAAGTGCTGGGGATGCAAAGAAAGGTAAAAACATGGTCCCTGCTTCTAAGTTCATATTTTAATAGGGCAGGGACCTGCAAACCCTGGCCCCATGAACCATATGGCTTGCTGCCTATTTTTGTACAACCTACAAGCTTAGAATAATTTTTCTTTTTTTTTTCTTTTTTTCTTTTTTTTGTGGGGCAATGAGGGCCAAGTGACCTGTCCAAAGTCACACACCAGCAAGTGTCAAGTGTCTGAAATCAGCCCTGAACCCAGGTCCTCCCAAATCCAGGGCCAGTACCCCATCCACTGCACCATCTACCTGCCCTAATTTTTATATTTTTAAATTAAGTTTTATTGTATTTTTAAATGTAAAATTTATTCTTAAATGTAGGGCTTAATCTTTAACCATTAAAAAATAGGGAGAGTGGGGGCAGCTAGATGGCGCAGTGGATAGAGCACCGGCCCTGGAGTCAGTAGTACCTGAGTTCAAATCCGGCCTCAGACACTTAACACTTACTAGCTGTGTGACCCTAGGCAAGTCACTTAACCCCAATTGCCTCACTAAAAAAAAAAAAATAGGGAGAGTGGGGGAAGCTAGGTGGCACAGTGGTGGAAAAAGCACCAGCCCTGGATTCAGGAAGACCTGAGTTCAAATCTGTCTGCAGACACTTGACACTTATTAGCTGTGTGACCCTGGGCAAATCACTAAACCCTCATTGCCCCACCCACCACCCACCCATCAAAAATGGGCAGAGGGCCAGATTTTACCGTCAGCTGTAGTTTGGCAGATATTGCCCAATAACTGGAGAGAAAAATGAAAACAACTATGTGCATACAAGATATATACAATAGAAATGGAAATTAATCTCAGTGGGAAGGGATAAGCTGCAGTAGGGGACTGGAAAAGGTACTCCTCTGCAGAGAGAATTTGAATTGTCCTGGAGGAAACCAGAGAATCTAAGAACCAGAGGTGAGAAGGGAAAGCATTTCAGGTATGAAGAACAGCTAATGCAAATGAATGGACTGAGGGGATGGTACCATGTTAGAAATAATGAGTAGAAAAGGGGGGAAAAAAGAAAATCTCAAATTAGGGGGCAGCTAGGTGGCACAGTGGATAAAGCACTGGCCCTGGATTCCGGAGGACCTGAATTCAAATCCCACCTCAGACTCTTGACAATTACTAGCTGTGTGACCCTGGGCAAGTCACTTAACCCTCATTGCCCCACAAAAAAAGAAAAAGAAAAGAAAAAAAGAAAATCTCTAGAAATAATGGATAGACCAGGATAATTAGATCATAGAGTTTGTAGAAGGTAAAATGTAAGAAGACTGGAAAGACAGGAAATGACTAGGTTCTGAACGTCTTTAAATGTCAAACAGAGGATTTTACAGCTTGGTCCTGGGGATAATGGGAATACATTGGAGTTTGTTGAGTAAGGTGCTTTAGAAGAATCACTTTGGCAGATGACTAGAGGATGAGATTATAGTAAGGAAAGATTTAATGCAGGAAGACCAATGAAAAGACTATTGTGATAGTCCAGACAAGGGGTGGTGCAATCATCATGGCTTTGTGAAGAGAGAAAAAGAGAGGTAAATGAGAGATCTTACAGAAGTAAAAATAATAAGATTTGGCAATAAATTGGATATGGGTTGGGAGGATTCAAATGAGAATTCAAGGCTGACAGTAGCATTAATGAGCCTAGGTGACCATGAAGAATGCATTGAACAGTAATAGAATGTTAGAAAGAAGGGAGGATTTGAAGGAAAAGATAATGAATTGTTTTGGACAAGTTGAGTTTGAGATGCCCATGAGACATCAAATTTGTGATGTCAAAAAGACAATTGGCGAGATGGGACTGGAGTTTAGAGGAGAAATTAAGGCTGAACACATAGAACTGAAAATTAAAAGTATAGTGATTATTGTTGACTCCCCAAGAGCTGATGGGATCACCAAGATAATCATATAGAAAGAAAAGAGAAGAATGCCTAGAACAGAGTAGCACCACCAAAAAACATATAGAGACAGGCAATTATGCCCAACTGAATTAATGCCAAGACAAACATAGAGACAGCAGGGGTTGTGCTCAACAGAATTGATACTATATCCTTAATAAATATCCATTCTATGCTATTGTTAATTAAACCTCATTTTGTTAAATGTTAAATAGTCTGCACATTTCTCTTTTTTTTTCTAAACTTGAATCAGAACCAGCAGATCAGCCTAAGAGAGGTCTTTCCCAGGACAAAAATTCTGATAATTCTTTTTTATTTCTTCTCCACTATGATTTCCTCATTAGTTGGGGACATATGATTTCCCTCCCTTTTATTCATGATCAAGTTAACTAAAGGTTTATTTTACAAAGAGTTGAGTGTTCATGTATAAAATCACTTTATAATCTATTCTTAACTTTTCAATTCACTTTGTTTTATGGCTAACAAAGTGAATAAAACTCAGAGAGAACTATTTGGGTATTAAGTTTAAATCCACCCACATGGATTAAAAAATATTTTTCCATATGTCATATTCATAGAATCTATTCATTTTATTCAGGAATGCACTCAATCCATATTATATTCAAATGACAGCAACTTCAAGGATCTGTGATTTCATTAGTAAGGTGTGTACTTCCTCCATGAATGCAGATTGTTATCCCTCTGTGGGCTTGATAGATTGTCATTTGCTGTGGCTGAAAAATTCACTCTATATCTATCCTGGTAATCTAGTCAAACAATGCTATGTTAGAAAAAGGCATGGAGAGAGTTAAAATAAATTTTAATCAGTAAATTGGGAAGACTCCACAGAACAAATCAAGCAAGTCCAAAATCACTAAGCTAACTCTGGTAAAAGAAATGGAATAGGGAGGGAAGGGAAATCACTCTCACTGAAAGTACTAATACTTCCAATTCTTATATCCATGAGGATGCTAGCACCAAAGATCCTTTTCCGTTGGCTCCCCCTGCTGGATTCTCCCCTTCTTCCAGTATGATGACTTAAGAGAAGAAACATGTGGCTGTTGGCCAAAGAATAACTCAGAAGTGCCTTAGAAAGGTTCTTGTCACCAGCATATATGTACATAAGGGGTAAGGTAGCTGCAGGTAAACCCTGCCTATATGCCCCACACCTCAGTGAGACCCCAGGAAGAGGCTATAGGCCTTCACCTCAGAAAGCTGAATCCAAGCCTTTACAGAGAAGAGGTAGGGATAGAGTCAGCCTTTCTGCCATTCCCTTGTAACGATTGGAATGACGCCACCTGCTGGAGACTTACTGTAGAAGAGTTCCACCCATGAAGCAAAGGTCTTTGAGGGCAAGACCAGGAGTCTTTTCTTTGGAAAAGGAAGTGACACGGGCTAGTGGGAGGAGGAAGGAAGAGACTGGCGCTCAGTCTCACTCTCTTTCCTTTGGACTCTGGTGGAGAGCAGAGCTAGAAATGTGCTCTCCCTTTAATAGATAGGAATCTAGGCCTTTTTCTCTCTCTTTACCAAATTCTTATTCTCCTTAATAAATGCTTAAAAGTCTAACTCTTGCTAAAGCTTATAATTTATTGGCGACCACTCATTAGATATTTTAGACAGTTTAGCTAGAATTTTAGCCCTTAACATCCTTAAGAGGCAAATTTGGACTCCATACCCTTTATGTACATTCAATATACAATCAACCTGAGAGAGGATTCTGAGAAGATGGCAGAGCATATCAAAAAACTTTTGGTTCTCCAAATTTCCTCCAAAAAAAAAAGATAGAACATTGCCTCAGAGGAAATGTAGAGCAGCAGAGATAAACAAAAGTCTAGGTAAAAAACTTGTCCTCCTAAAACAACTAGAAAAAACTCTAAGAAAGACTCAGCCTCCAGGGGGAAGCTCAGAAGAGCAAGCACCTCCAGTCCTACTCTGTGGAATCAAGAAACAACAAGCCCTAGGGGAAGCTAGGGTCGAGACGCAGCTTCAGGAACTTTCACCTCACTTCCAGGGTGTATGTGTGTGGGGGTCCTCATGGTTGTGTAGAAGAAAATTGAAGGACCTTCCACTGTCAAGGGAGGGACTCCAAGCACAGCTGTGCTAACATTACAAGGTGCTGAAGAGAAGGAGCTAGCACATGCCTGGTGAGTGTAGTAGCAGAGGGGTGGGGAACCTGCTAGCTGTGGGCACTTGAAGGAGAAGAGTTCTCAGTTTCACTTCCAAGACAGAGAGGACAATTTTAGTTTGCAGCCATCAGAGGGACTACAGGGAGCAAAATCATTTGGTGACAACATGACTGGGGACCCTAGCTGTGGTCTAGGGGTAGAAAGGCATACCCAAGGCTAGGGCCCTGGACAGAGTCCAGAAAATAACAGTAAAAAGGACCTGAGGCTTGGAGCATCACTCCCTACACCTCAGGACTAGAATTTGATTATATTAATAGCTACTAAAAACAAAATAAAAAATGAGTCTACAAAGGAAACAAGAACCCAATCATAGATAGCTACTATGGGGATAGAGAAAATCTGGGTTCATATTCGGAGGAAGATATTAGAGCTTTAAAAAAAAAAAAACCTCCCTTTTCAATGAGAAATGTCAAATCATCCTAAGCCCAAAAAGAGTTTTTGGAAGAACTAAAAAAGGACTTTAAAAATCAAATAAGAGAGATCAATTAGTAAATATATATATATATAATCTAAGAAAATCAAGAAAATTATGAAATAGAGAATCAAAAATTTAAGGAAGGGAATAATTCCTTGAAAACTAGAATTGGGCAAGGGAAAGCTAATGACATTATAGGACAGCAAGAAATAATAAAACAAAATCAGAAGAAAAAAATAAAAGAGAATGTGAAACACCTCCTCAGAAGAACAACTGATCTGGAAAATAGATCAAGGAGAGACAATATAAGAATAGTCAGAATCTTGATACAATGTTGCAAGTTATTATTGAGAGAAAATTATCCTGAAGTTCTAGAACAAGAAGACACAACAAAAATAGGAAAAAAAAATCTACCAATCACCACTTTGAAAGAGATCCCAGAAGGAAAACATACAGGAATATCATAGCCAAGTTTCAAAGCTCCCAGGTTAAAGAGAAAATATGACAAGCAAAAAGAAGAAAAGAATTTAAATATCATGGAACGACAATAAGGATTATGCAATACCTAACAGCCACAACATTAAAGGACCATAGGTATTGGAATATGATATTTCATAGAGCAAAAGAGCTGGGGTTATGACCAAGAGTAACTTAGCCAACAAAGTTAAGTATAATCTTGACTGGGGGAAAAAATGGACATTTAACAAACTAAAAGACTTTCAGTTATTTGTGACAAAAACAGCAGAACTCAATAGAAAATTTGATATATAAGATCCAGGAAAAAATATAAGGTAAACATTAAAGACTAATTATAAGGGACTCAATAAGGTCGAATTGTTTCCTTCTTATGTGTGACAATGTTACCAGTACCCTTATGACTGTCATCATTTTAGTAGTTTGAAAGAAAGGCTTGAACTGAGGTGTGTCTGATGAGGTAGTTCTAAAAGAATAAAACTAATGTAGGAAGAGATTAAAAAGGAGTAATCATCTCATATAAATTAGGTATGAAAGGAAAAACTGATACAGTAGAAGCAAGTTCTATTTTGGTTTAAAATTAATTAAAAATGACAAAAAATTAAAATTTTTAAAAGAGAAAAACAAGGAAATTCACAAATACTACTTACCAAAAAAAAAAAAGTCAACCCTCAATAACTCACATATGGCTAATTCACTGTGTGTATTACTCTTTTTTTTTTTTCAGGAAATTGGGGTTAAGTGACTTGCCCAGGGTCACACAGCCAGTAAGTGTCAAGTGTTTGAGGCCGGATTTGAACTCAAGTACTCCTGACTCCAGGGTCAGTGTTCTATCCACTGTGCCACCTAGCTGTCCCTGTGTATTACTCATTGAGAATCTTTAACCTATGCTAACTTCCTCCTCTCTTTCAGCCAAGATACAACTTTGGATCTATATATCCCATCATCATTTAGTGTGGGTGTGTAACAATTTAGTTATTTACCCACAAGGTGGATGTCTTTTATATAACTGGTGTCCACAAAATGTCAAGAGATCAAGAGATAGATCACTTTCCATTATTCTGCATGGACTCCCACTGGAGTAATTATAGGAGGGTATGGTCAAGAGTTGCACAGATAGATTAGGTGACAGATTTATGCAAGTGTCAATGTATTAAGAAAAACAAATTTCTTCTCTTTTAGTCCCAAAAAAGAATTATCTAAAAGAAATATTAGGTTGGAGTGGGGGGTGTGGAATGTGATTCCCATCCCTTCCAGTTGATGTACTCTCAAAAGGCCCAGAATGTAATCACAAGATGTTAATGTGGTGTTAAACTAACTGTAAAAGATGTGTCTAGGTCCTGATCCTTTTATGAGGTCACCTCTCTGATTAAGTTAGGAAGAGAACAAGATTGACTGAGCAAACAAATTAGTCATGCCTCTGGGGTGCTTTAGATACTTAAGTCCTCCATGAATTTCAGAATTTCAGTAGTTCCAGAGACCTAGGAGCTACTTGTGGAGAAGACCCCTGCAGGGAAAAAGAGAATCTATCTTTCCTCCTCCATCCCCTCATTATCCAAGTAGCTTTGAAAGGGAGTTACTGGACCAGAGGAAAACACTGAATCCATTTGGAAGCAGACACACACTCCAGGAAGAAACAAATGCAGAGACAGTTATTCAAGAGGAGAAGCAGCTTTGAGATTCAAGAACCCTTGTAATCAAGAGTCAGGCTCTTGAGCAGAGACTATAGGAACTCAAGAATGAAGATCTGCATTTCTTTCTCTTAAAATGCCAAAGTTCCAGGAGTTGTGAGTTGCTTTGGCAACATATGCATTTTACCAATGTGCCTCAATACAACTGTATTTGAAATTTGAGCCCCCTTTCTCCCTTGGCCACTGTGCTTATTTGCATTGGAGTATCACAGGTTTCTGAAGGAGGAGGTAGTGTATATTATAATTTATGTTCTTTCTGTGCCACTTGAGTAAATGTTTTTACAAAGAGCTAATTGTAGGGGCAGCTAGGTGGTGCAGTGGATAGAGCACCAGCCCTGGATTCAGGAGGACCTGAGTTCAAATCCAGCCTCAGACCCTTGACACTTACTAGCTGTGTGACCCTGGGCAAGTCACTTAACCCCAACTGCCTCACCAAAAAAAAAAAAAAACCAAAAGTTAAAAAACAAAAAACAAAGAGCTAATTCTATCTACTGGCATAGCCTTCCATGGGAAGCATACCCGGTAGGGGCTCAAGAGATATAATTTTAGGCATGAACTCTCAAAGACTTACTCCTCACTTAAGAGTATTCATCTCTCTCCCCTGGTTGGCCAGTCTGATAGTTCAATTCAAGTAGTAGGGAGTAGACCATATTTTTTTAAAAAACAATCAATTTAGTAGTTCTGCGAAGTATAGATGACATTGGTACAATCACAGAAGAAACACTGATTTTTCTCCAAATTTTTTCAAGACGACTGACTGATACAGAAATTGACCTTCAGATACATCTTGATATCCTTTTGTATTTTAGCAAATTTGCTCAAAACATATCAGCCTCTTCAATATTAGCATGGACAGAAAGACATGGTAAATATATCAAGTGAACAAGTAGAATTAGTCATCACTTTATTCAGCCAATTCCACTCTCTACCCTTACCCAAAAATGCCTATCTAAGATATTTGTTTGTCTTTTCCCCAAAATATCACCTAATGTCAAATAGGAATGATTTTTTGTAAAAATCTTTTGTTTTGGCTTTTCTGCATTAACACTTTGCTTAACATAAAAAATGAAAAAAACACATAAATAATTCCAGTTCACTGAAAATATGGGATTTTAAACCAATTGTTTTGTTAAATGTATACAAGGTATGCAATTATGTCAATAAAAAATTGAACTTAGTTAAGAATTTCAAAAAATAGCTATTTAAATGAACTGGCAACTTTAAGTTATAGTTGAATTTATCTTCTGAAAAATACTAGTTCATCAGCATTTTAAATTATTTCTTTCTCAAAATTTCATGAAAATGTTAAGGGCTAAAATTCTAGCTAGTCTATCTAAAATATCTAATGAGTGGTCGCCAATAAATTATAAGCTTTAGCAAGAGTTAGGCTTTTAAGCATTTATTAAGGAGAATAAGAATTTGGTAAAGAGAGAGAAAGACCTACATTAATCTATTAAAGGGAGAGCACGTTTCTAGCTCCCTTCTCCTCCAGAGTCCCCAGGAAAGAGCATGAGACCGAGCGCCAGTCTCTTTCTTCTTCCTCCCACTCGCCAGTGTCACTTCCTTCTGCCCAAAGAAAAGACTCCTGGTCTTGCCCTCAAAGACCTTCGCTTCATGGGCGGAACTCTTCTACAGTAAGTCTCCAACAGGTGGCCTCATTCCAATCGTTACAAAAACCAGATAAGTAATTTATATCATAACATTTTTTTCATTTTGAAAAATATAACCAAGGGGGCAGCTAGGTGGCATAGTGGATAAAGCACCAGTGTTAGATTCAGGAAGGCCTGAGTTCAAATCTGGAGTCAGACACTTGACACTTAACTAGCTGTGTAACCCTAGGCAAGTCACTTAACCCTCATTGCCCTGCAAAAAAAGAAAGGAAGGAAGGAAGGAAGGAAGGAAGGAAGGAAGAAAAGGAAAGGAAAGGAAAGGAAAGGAACGGAAAGGAAAGGAAAGGAAAGGAAAGGAAAGGAAAGGAAAGGAAAGGAAAGGAAAGGAAAGGAAAGGAAAGGAAAGGAAAGGAAAGGAAAGGAAAGGAAAGGAAAGGAAAGGAAAGGAAAGGAAAGGAAAGGAAAGGAAAGGAAAGGAAAGGAAAGGAAAGGAAAGGAAAGGAAAGGAAAGGAAAGGAAAGGAAAGGAAAGGAAAGGAAAGGAAAGGAAAGGAAAGGAAAGAAATAGTATGGTATAAAAAAGAAAGAAAGAAAGAAAAATATAGCCAAAAGTTGGGGGGGGTGCTTTTTTACTTTCATTTTTAGTTGACTTGACCTAGATTCTAACAGTGTGGTAGTCAGTGAGATGAGGGTAGTGGAGAACATACAGAGGTTGCGATTTTAGATCCTATTTATTTTTCAGCAATGTTTTTATCTAATTCCATAATAGCAAGCAAAAGAATGCTGAATTTTAATTCAGGAATAATGTGTATATGTATGTGGCAGCTAGGTGTCACAGTGGTTATAACTCTGAGCCTGGAGTAAAGAAGACCTGAGTTCAAATCTAGCCTCAGATACTTACAAGATGTATGTGATTCTGGGCAAGTCACTTAACTTCTGTTTAGCTTAGTAATAATAGCACCTACTTCCCAAGGTTGTTGTGAGAATCAAATGAGATAACAATTGTAAAGTACTTATCACAGTTCATGGCACATAGTAAGCGCTATATAAATATTAAGTAGCAATAGTAGTGATGGTGGTGGTGATAGTAGTAGTAGTGGTGGTGGTAATGGTAGTAGTTGTAGTCATAGTAGTAGTTATATTCATAGTAGTAGTAGTCATGATAGTAGTATTCGTATTAGTAGTAGTCATAGTGGTAGTAGTAATGGTAGTAGTAGTATTTGTAATAGCCGTAGTCTTCCTGTTGTCGTAGTAGTAGTCGTAGTAGTAGTCATAGGAGTACGAGTAGTAATGGTGATGGTGATGATAGTAGTATTAATGGTAATGGTGGTAGTGGTGGTGGTATGTGTGTATAGTGATGGGTGGTGAAGGGATGAACCTACCAAAGGGAAAAAATGGCTTAAAAACCAGAATTCTTACTCTCTACACAGTAAGATAAAAGCAAACACATGCAGGACCTTCTATTTATGGTAGAGATAGGAATTCTGTGTATAATAACAAAAAACCACATCCTCTCCATTAAAGAGCCGTGACAGATGAATGTAGAAATGGGAAAATAGGAAAAGTTGAATGTATTTTATAAAGAATATTGTAGAATTTTACAATCTATATATGTATCTATAGAGAGTATAAGGATTTTGGTTGCCTGGGGAGAAGTAGGACAAAGATCAGTCTAACTTTTAAATTAATTTTCATGACAGTCATGAACATTATCCACAGAGCCATGTTTTACTTTTCAAAGTAAAATCCCTAAGATAATTTGAAGTAGACATGAGCTAGTGACCCAGGGCATGATAGGGTTCAAAGGAATTTCAAACCAATACTCTGCTAGAGTTAGGATTATGAGTGTTGGCCTTGCAGTAGGGAAAAGAGGAATTAAAAAAGATAGACTAAAAATGCAGAAGAACTTCTTTAGTTAATCTGGTGGGTACAGTTACCTGGGATTTGCATTGTAAAAGACTTAAAGTTAGATTACAGTTTTCTGTTAGTATCCACAAAGCAAAAGAAGGAAAAAATGAGTAAAAATTGCTGAAGGGAATTTAAATTTGAAGTAAAGAAAAGCTTCCTTAGAATTTTTATTTTGTTTTTGTCCCATCAGGTCAAACTCTTTGTAACCTCATTTGGAGTCTTCTTGGCAAAATTACTGGAGTGGTTTGCCATTTCTTTCTCTAGCTCATTTTGCAGATAAAGAATGTCCAATTTGAATTGGAATTCAAGTCCACTCAACTCCAGGCTCAGCATTCTATCCACTGTGCCCCCTAGATGCCTTCCATGGATACAACTAGGGGGTGCTGTGGGTAGAGCACTAGCCCTGAAGTTGGAAGGACCTGATTTTAAATCTGGCCTCAAATGCTTACTAGCTGTGTGATCCTGAGCAAGTCACTTAACCCCAATTGCCTTAAAACATCTGGGACCAGGGGCAGCTAGGTGGCACAGTGGATAAAGCACCAGCCCTGGATTCAGGAGTACCTGAGTTCAAATCCAGCCTCAGACACTTGACACTTACTGGCTGTGTGACCCTGGGCAAGTCACTTAATCCCCATTGCCCCCCCCAATACATCTGGGGCTATCTCCAGTCATCCAAATAATATATCTTGCCACTGGATCCAGATGGCTCCAGAGGAGAGAGTGACTTTGCACAATGCCTCCTCACTTAAATCCAATTCATTACAAATCATGACATCTGTCATGAAACTCTTTGAGAATGATGGATAAGCAATACCTGCCTTCCTCACAATTAGAGCTATCCAAAAATAGAATGGTCTGCCTTAGAAGTAGTGAGTGTCCCCTTGTAACAGTAGGCCTAATAGTCCTGGGCCCTGTTAGAGGACACTCTGACCATGACAAATAAAACAGTTGATCAACTTGCTGGGGTCAATTAGAGGGTACTCTTCCCTTGGAAAAGCAAAGCTCTGTTAATCAAACAGATAGTAGAGCTGACATGTCAAGGGTACCCAGAAATTAGGTGCCTTGAAATTTATAGCAGGAGTCTAATTTGTAGCCAGATGTTCTTATTATGTGACTAGGACCAGGTAGTGACAATAACCTCATGGCCCCAACTGTTTCAAGAACCCCCATTACCCAACAGCTGTAACTTTTCAGTTTCAAGACTCCCCCATTCCCCTATAAAATCATTGTCTTTCCTCTGGCTAATTGAGGAACATGACTTCAGTCTGCTTCCCCCCAAGAATTGAAGTTTAGACTTCTTCTCTCAGCCATATTCCCCTTTTACTTTTAACTCTGATTGGATCCTGTGTGTGAGTAATTCTTTAATAGAAGGATATCCAAGATCCAGTTTTCCTGTGACACCACTTACTGAAGGTCTTAAAACAAAGGTTAGGTGGCCACTTATTCAGGTACAGACTGGACTACATAGTCCCTGAGTTCTTTTCCAGCTTTGAAATTCTTTGCTTACCTAAAATTCCCAATTATCAAGAGGGGATGGGGAGGAGAGAGGAGGAAAAGACAGATCTATATTCCAAACTATACATTTCCACCTTACCACATACACATACACATACACCATTATAAATGAGTTACTCCATACATTTATCTGAAACATAATTTTACAGATTTGTGCCATTTCAGGTGTGTGCTGGTTTAACAACCAGCTCTCTAGGGAGGAAAAATTTATACATGACACACTCATAAGTGTAACCTGCATCATTAGTATTTTCTCCAGTCTTTCTTAAGTCTAGACAGTCAACAAAACAATAAATCAAGCCCTTATTTGTGGTGTTCACTGATTTCCAAGATCTAAATGTTTACACTTAACATTTGACAATTGGCTCTCTTGAGCTTATGTATGCTGGCTCCAGCACACCACCTGCATTATTTATATTCAAAGGCGAATATGTTCCTTTTGATGTCTATCTTTTTGTCTAAAGGTGAATTCACAGAATCATAGATATTATTACATTTTCCTTGTTTTTCCTAAGGTATAATATATAAAGGAGTAAGGCAAGAGGGAAAAGGAAATACTTCTTCATCTTGTAACTATTTCATCCTTGGTCCAATTCCTATTGCCAGAAACATGTAGGAAGGGGTTGAAAGATGCTTCAACCCATTTCAGGTGGTATCCTTTTAAAGTCTCTTTCTTCCCTCTTATAACTTTACAAAATGTCATTTGTATCTCTGAACAGTTTTTAGATTTTTGTGATAATTTTTCCTCTCACATCATCTCCCATTTCCTCCATCAGCCTTTTAATACTTGACTTTTTAGGAACCGCAGTAAAAAAAAAAATGCCCTTTCCCTATTTCAATCACTCTCCCTTCCTCCATGTCTAAGTCTAAAGTTAGACACAAGGTCATTTCTTCCCCATTCAAGTAAAAGGATAGAATATAGACCACAGATTTGTTAAATTTTTTTTAACTCCACTTTATGAGACCTGAGACAACTAAAATAGGTTAATTCCATTTTTAATGATTACTCATCTTTATATAGTGCCTTTAAGAATTGTGCTATTTATTCATTTAACAATTTTTTAAATTTTGAGTTCCAAATTCTCTTCCATCCCTCACCCATACATTCCAGTTTATGATTCCTTCCCACATGTATGTATGTATTTTGTAGGTCCTTTTCCTTTTTCTTTGCTCTCTTTTAGATATTCTTGGGAGTTTTCATTTGGTATCTCTTTCAGGAAGTGATCAGTGTATTCTTTCCATTTCTATTTTACCCTGTGGATCTAAGATATTGGAGCAGTTTTCTTTGATAATTTCTTTCAATATGCTGTCTAGGTTTTGTTTGTTTTTTTAAATCATAGCTTTCAGGTAGTCCAGAAATGCTTAGATTATCTCTCCTTGTGAAAGAAGGTGGTCTAGCTGTACCAGATATCAAATTACAAGGTGTTAATTATCAAAACAATCTGGTACTGGCTAAGAAATAGAGTGGTGAATCAATGGAATAGATTAGGCACACCAGACAGTAGTAAATGACCATAGTAATCTAATATATGATAAACTCAAAGATTCAAGCTTTTGAAACAAAAACTCAGTTGACAAAAACTGCTGGGGAAACTGTATGGCAGAAACTAGATATAGACCAACATATCACACCACATACCAAGATAAGGTCAAAATGGATACATGATTTATACATGGTGATTCCATAAACAAATTAGGATAGCATGGAATAATTTATCTGTCAGATCTATGAATAAGGGACTAATTTAGGACAAAAGAAAATATAGATAACATTACAAAATGCAAAATTGGAAATTTTAATTGTATAAAATAAAGTTTTTGCATAAGCAAAACCAATGCAACCAAAATTAAAAGGGAAGCAGAAAAATGTGAGGAGGGGGTAGTTTGCAACAAGTATCTCTGATAAAGGCTTAATTTCTCAAATATATAGTGAACTGAGTCAAATTTATAAAAATACAAGTCATTCCCCAATTGAGAAATGGTCAAGGGATATGAGCAGGTAATTTTCTAACAAAGAAATCAAAGCTACCTATATTTATATGAAAAAATGGTCTAAATCACTACTAATTAGAGAAATGAAAATTAAAATAATTCTGAGGAATAGGAACTCTTTTGGTGGTGGCTAAGAATTGGGAATCAAAGGGATGACCATCAACTGGGGAATGGCTAACCAAACTGTGATTTATGATACTACTATAATATAATATTGCAAGACATTCAAGTCTTCTTGTACATGACTATAATACAAAAATGATTTACATGATTGCATATCTACAAACTATATCTGATTGCTTACTATCTCAAGGAGGGGGAGGAGAGGAAGGGAGGAAGGGATAGAATTTGGAACTCAAAACTTTTTTTAAAATATTAAAAACTGTTTCAGCATGTAATTGGGGAGGGAGTGGCTAGGTGGCACAGTGGATAAAGCATTGGCCCTGGATTCAGGAGTACCTGAGTTCAAATCTGGCCTCAGACACTTGACACTTACTAGCTGTGTGACCCTGGGCAAGTCACTTAACCCCCATTGCCCTGCAAAAAAAAAAAAAAAGCATGTAACTGGGGAAAAATAAATATATTTTAAAATAATTGATGTTCACAATGATAACCTTGAGGTACCTTAATATCTTGAAATATAAAATAAACATTAAATCATGAAAAAATGTATCTCTTCTTGATCAATTTTCCAGATCAGTTGTTTTTCTGAAGAGATATTTCACATTTTCTTCTATTTTTTTTTTCATTCTTTTTACTTTGGTTCATTGCTTCCTGCTTGTTCAATTCTGGTTTTTGAGGAATTATTTTCTTCAACAAGCTTTTTTGTACCTCCTTTTCTACTTTTTAAAGAGTTGTTTTCTTCATTGAATTTTTGTGACTCTTTTAATATTAGGTCAATTCTGTTTTTAAAGTGTTATTTTCTTCAGTGTTTCTGTGCCTCTTTTACCATGCTGTTAATTCTCTTTACATATTTTTTTTACATAACTCTCATTTCTTTTCCCAATTTTTCCTCTACCACTCATCTCTTTCTTTAACTTTTCTAGGAATTGGGTCCAATTAGCATTTTTCTTTGAGGCTTTGCCTGTAGCTGTTTTCATATTATTGTCTTCTGAGTTGATGCTTTTTTTTTCTTTTTTAAGAATTTATGATGTCCTCATTTTTTCACACTTATTTATGTACTATAAGAAATAATAGGGGCAGCTAGGTGGTGCAGTGGATAGAGCACTGGCCCTGGAGTCAGAAGTACCTGAGTTCAAATCCGGCCTCAGACACTTAACACTTACTAGCTGTGTGACCCTGGGCAAGTCACTTAACCCCAGTTGCCTCACTAAAAAAAAAAAAATAATAAAGAAAGAATGAGTTCAATGGTCTTAGAAAAACATATAAAATTTACATGAAATAATAAAGAATGAAATGAGCCAAATCAAGAGAAAAATTGTATATAATAATGCACTTTTTAAAAAAATGACTTTGAGTAAATTAGTTATTTCTACTATTTTTTACTATCTACCCTTGCTGAATAATTCTGAATACTTGATTTAACCATGAAATCCTTGTGTCAGAAGTTCAGAATTAAGTCATCTGGCCCAATTCATCTAAATTTATCAGTAAAAATCCAAAAACCTTGAGTGAGCTAACCAAGGTCATACAAGTTACTGGCAGAACTAGGATGATATTCCATGTATCTTAATGTCTACTTTAGGCATAACTAGGATGACATTCCAAGTATCTTAAAGTCTACTTTACGCATATGCATGATCCCTTTTTCATTCAGTTATTATTTTTTTAAATTAACATGATACCTAATATAAAATGTATATCTAGTCATGTATCAATAGTAATTGAGGGGTTTTTTTGTTTTCTTAGCTTTACTACTGTTTTGATATTTTAAATACTAAATAGTTCCATACTACTTATGTACAAACACACCTACCCATCCACCCACCCACCCCACCCACACCCACACCCACACAAATGGATATCTTTTTTTAAAATTGAAACATTCAAGAGCCCACCCCTCTCATTTAGAAGTTGAAGAAGCAAAGGCTCAGAGAGTTTAAATGAATTATGCAGGGTCATGTAGCTAGTAAATATTTAAAGTGGAATTCAAACCCAAATCTTTCTGAATCCAAGATTACCCACAACCTTACCCACTACTTTTTACTCGCTGTCCATAGAAATTCAAGTTCATCTCTGCCTCAACACCTCAATGACCGTGATCTGAAAACTGCTATGAATGGTATGGGAGATCCAACTTAAGACAGCATATTGCAGCTTTATTGATTTTTTATTTTTATTTTTGTGTGTGTGATTACTCTACAATTTTTTTATCATAAAAGTATTTTATTATTTTCTAGTTACATGTAGAGATAGTTTTCAACATTTGTTTTTATAAGATTTCTAGTTTCAAATGTTTCTCCCTCCCCTCCCTTTCCTCTCCCCAAGACAGTAAACAATCTGATATAGGTTATATATGTACAATCACATTAAACATATTTCTGAATTAGTCATGTTGTGAAAGAAGAATTAGAGAAAAAGGGAAAAACCTCAAAAAAGGAAAAAAATAGAAATAATATGGTTCAATCTGCATCTAGATGCCACAGTTCTTTTTTTCTGGATTTGGAGAGCATTTTCCATCATGATCCTTTGGAACTATCTTGGACCATTGTATTGCTGAGAAAAGTCAAGTTTATCATAGTTGATTAACACACAATGTTGTTGATACTGTGTACAATGTTCTCCTGGTTCTGTTCATCTCACTCAGCATCAGTTCATGAAAGTCCTTCCAGGTTTCTCTGAAATCTGCCTGCTCATCGTTTCTTACAGCACAATAGAATTCCATTGCATTCATATACCACAACTTGTTCAGCCATTCCCCAATTGATGGTCATCCCCTCAATTTCTAATTCCTTGCCACCACAAAAAGAGCAGCTATAAATATTTTTGTACATGTGGGTCCTTTTTCCTTTTTTATGATCTCTTTGGGAAAAAGATCTCTTGGTGGTATTGCTGGGTTAAAGGGTGTGCACAGCTTTTGGGCATAGTTCCAAATTGCTCTACAGAATGATTGGATCAGTTCACAGCTCCACCAACAATAGCATATTGCAGCTTTGTGGAGGCTCTGGACCAAGTGAAGGTAGCTTATATTTGTAGCTCCCATATAATGAGTAAATGTGACATACACAACCAGTTTACCATCTTCACACACATTTGCTAGGCCTTGCCTATCTCTCATCTGTTAAGATAGCATGAATGAGAGATATAGCCAATGATCTGTTGGAGTTTGCGATATTTGAGAGGTACATGATAGGATCTGAAGAATGTATGGAAAAATTACCATTGATTATTCTCTTCTGTGGAGTTTTAATATTTCATTGATATTTTCTTTTTGACACCACTATTATTAGTCTTCCTTTCTCCTCCCACAAAAAAAAAGAAAAAAAAACCTCCCTGGTAACAAATAAACAGTCAAAAAAACCAAATACACATTCGGGGCAAATCTAACAAGTATCTCACATTCTGCACCTCCAGTCTATCAATTATCTGTCAAAAAAGTGGCTTGATCATCAGTTCTTTGGAGCACAGTTTGGCATCACATTAAACAGAGTTCATAAGTCTTTCAAAGGTGATTTTCTTTACAATGTTTTAGCCATGAAATAAACTGTTTTCTTGATTCAGCTACTTTCACTCTGTATCAATCCATACAGACTTTCTCAAGTTTCCCTGAATCTTTACATTACATCCTTCCTTACAGTGTAAAAATATTCTGTTATTCTCATATGCCATAATTTGTTCAGTTATTTTTAACTGTTTTGAATATGAAAGAAATTGCATGAATCAGAGATTATAAGAGAACATAGTTTCTTGTGAATGAATAGAGGTGTGTTGGTGGCAGACCACTGGGCAACTTAAGGGTGCATTTGGGGTCATTGGTTATGGCTCTTGGGACTGATTCACTTCAGGATGAGCTTTGACTTGTGGGAAAGTGAGGGCAATCAGGCTTAAAACAATACAGGAACAGATGCTTTCAGCCAAGCATCTAATGAGTGAGATAAAAGCACACTAGGACCTACTGCCTATCACCACAAACTGACATATAAACAGACCCTGTGTACACACATGAGTACATATATGGGAACATATACATGGGCAAGAAAACATAGCACATACACCCTTACATGTAAAATGCATTTCTGTTTTTTTTTACATTTATTTGCAATTTTTTGTGCTGTAATACTTGGTCAATTTTTGCAAGTGCCTCATGGTACTAGAAAACGTGCATGTCTTATTGTTCTTATCAGAAATAACCATGAATCTTTTGGCTACAAATTCTCTAACAATTTGTTCCATTCTATAGTTTCTTTTTTTATCTTTCTGTTAAATTTATCTAACCCTAACAAAGGGACATTAAATGTCCTACTAATATTGTGTTATTGTCTATGTCTTTTTACACTTAATTTTCTTTTATCAATTTAGAGACTGTCATTTGAAAGATATAAGTATGATACTAACATTATTTTATGTTCTATGATTCCTTTGTTTCCTAGATAAGTTATATTGCATGGCATTATTTTCTTATTGTCCATCACTCTTCCATTTTATTAGATTGTTTAATCCATTCATATTCAAAGTTGGGAGAGTTAGAGTTATATTTTCCTCCATCTCTGTCTCCAGTATTTATATTCATTCCTTTTTTTAGTTATCTCACTCTTTTAAACCTTTGCATTGTCTCTATAACAAGTTTTGCTTAATCTACTTTCATATACACATATTCCTACAGGCTATCTGCCCCCCCCCATAATACTCTCATTTGTCAACCAATCTTTTGTATAGTTTTGTGGGTTTTAATTATTGACTTATTTTTCTTTTTTTTAAATTGTCAGTTCTGGTTGCTGTATAGAATTTTAAAACTATATATCATGCAAACAAGAAAAAATATGAGGTGATTTAGGTTGGAAAATTATACCTTTCCACCATATTAACTTTCTTTCTTACCCTATCAATTAAACAGTTAGTTTTTCTCTCCAACTCTCTTCTCTTTTAATTAATTTTGTTTTATTTTCTTTTTCTACACCTCCTTCCTTTTTTTTCAGACTGGGTCCTATCTCACCCAGGTTGAAAATGTAGTAACTATTCCTGGACCCAGTCCCATTATTGATTGGCACAGAAGTTTTTACCTTCTTTGTTTCTAATCTGGGCTAGTTTACTCCTCCTTGATTAGACCACTGGTCCCCCACTCCTGGAGGCTCACCATACTTCTGCCAGACTTAGTGCAGAAGTTTCATTGATTTTAGCCCTACTGCTGCTCAGAATTCCTAAATTTAAGTAATCCGTTAGCCATTACAAGTTTGTGCTACCACACTCAGAATCTGTAACTTTTTCAAAGAAGGATTTACTTACCTTGTTCTTATCATTAATTCTCTTCCATTTCCATTTTTCCTGAACTTTTCTGATATGTATCAATGATTCTTCATTTTTGTTGTGTCACAGAAGCTTCTGGTATTCTGATGAAGTCTAATACTCTTGTGGTTCATCACTTACATTCACAATTAAGAAAATGCTAAATTTCAATAAGAAGTTATGAAAATAAACATATTTTTTTACCATTAAAGTTCATGGACCCTCTGAAATCTATCCATAAACCCCCTAACAGGTCTGTGTATTCCACATTATGAATCCCTGGTTTATAGTCCTTCTTTAATCTCAGTGTTCTTTATGGAAATAAAGCTTCTGAAGTACCAAGTTATAACATTTTCTTCTAATACATTTCTATGTTCTATGTACCTTTGCACATCTCCCTGCTTGGAATCATAGTGGATAAAGAGGATTGCACCTGGAGTCAGGAAAACCTGAGTTCATATCTGGCTGCAGACGATAGCATCACTTCCCTTCTGTCTGTTTCACTTTCGTCAGCTGCGTATTTTTATTTACAGGACAATAATATTTGCAAAGTGCTTAACATAGTGCCTGGCATACAATAGATGCTTAATAAATGCTCATTTCCTTCTTATCCCATCATTCCTTTGTTGCTTTGTGTCTCACTCTTAGAAGTCTCAGTTCATGAGGGAAATAATGAAGATAGAAGCATTGCCTCATGGTAGATATTGACACTATGTCCCAAATTGTGCAGTACAGATCTATCCCTGTCCTCATAATAACCATTCTCTTTTCCACTTGCCATGTAATCTCCACTTTGGGTCTATGTCCTCCCACCCATCTAGATGTTGCTTGTACTGCCAGGAACTTCAATTTCCCTCCTCCTGAGACAAGTTATTTTTCATGAAGGAACAATGCTTTCTTAGAGGCAGTGGTCACTCTATTAACCAACTCCTGCCATATTAGACGTTTTGTTAGATCTCCTCATTCATAAAAAGGCATAAACCTCTCACCCTGTGGGTTTTCAGTGGGATCCCTTCTCTTTATTCAATAAATAGATAAATAAAACTCCATTTTATTTCCCCTTTCTAATCCCTATTTTCTTCCACCTCTCCCACTATTCTTTAATCCTTTTTCTTCCTGAAGGATTAGTTGTCATTGTTGTTGGTGTTTGGTCACTCAGTCATGTCCAATACTTCATCCATGAACTTTATCCATAAGATGGGTTGGTTTTTTTTGACAAATACTTGAGTAGTTTACCATTTTTTCTCTAGCATGTCTCCATTTTACAGATGAGGAACTGAGGCAAATAGGGGTAAAATGACTTGCCCAGGGTCACAGAGCAAGTAAGTGTCTGAGGCTGGATTTGCACTCAGATCTTCTTGACTGCAGGCCTGGGGCTCTATCCACTGCACCGCCTAGCTGCCTCTTTAAGGGACTATCAGAATTAAGATATATCATACATTCCCCACTTTCCTCCACTTCTTCTTCTCATATGTCCACCCTCCTATTCTTCAATTTTCTTCCACAAATTACATCAATTCCCTTGCAGGGAGGTTGTGAAGTTTAGTTAGTCTATCAGTTAACAAGCATTTAATAAGCAATAATATTAATATGTCAGACACTGTGCTAAGTGCAGTAAATACAAATACATGCAGAAAGAAAGCAGGTCCTATCCTCAATGGGCTTACATTCTCATGGAAGATGGTAACACATAAAAGGAAACTAAAAAGAAGAAGTAAGGTTCCCAATGGGGGCATGATAGAGAAAATCTAAGAAAGAAATTAAGACATGATTGACCTGGCTTCCCTCCTTAAATGGAGGTTCTAAGGGGAATGATCCAAAAGGTGGGAGAAGCAACAGGAATTGCAATGTGAATTTGCAGTGTGTGCATTCAAGGGCTGAAGTAATCTTCCAAGAAATTGTTCCCAGGGCATGGTAGAGAAAGTATTGAGTGCAATCTAGAGAAGAATGAAACTATAGTTTTTTCAGGGAAACCCCTCTACCCTCACCTCTATTTCTTTAAACTCTGTTTTCATCCCTATCCTTTTATGTTCTTTTTAAAAAAATTTTAATGTTCCACTAGGAGATAGTGTTATGATTGAGAGGGATTATGTTACACTTACCATTCTTGTGTTTATGTTATGGGATATCTATGAGTATGATATTCTGTTCATGCCTATGCTTTTTTGGGGGAGGAATGACTCAAATGACCATTTTTAAAAATTTAACCTACCTACATCTTTTTTTTTCATTGATGATTTGGCCTAGTCTTTTAGAATATATCATCTGTAGTTGTATTTTTTAAATTTCTCTGATTTTTTGGAATATATTATACTGTTCTCTTCTTTGGTTTTGATTGTGTGCAGAAGCATTGAGTTATTTGAATTTCCTTTCCTTCATATCTGAAGGTGTTTCTCCTGAACATCAGCAGAATTTTCTGTATTCCATTGGAATTATTAAATGTAATCACTAAATATTTTGAAGTTTGAAGTTCATTCTTTCCCCTTATGAATTCTTTTGATTAGTATCTTATTTTCTGTACTCATGAGTTCTGGGAAGTTTTCTGGTGTTATTTTCTTCACTGTGATGCTTTCCTACCACTCCCCTATCCTGGCTCTGTCTCATGTATATCTATTTTCAGAAGATCCATAATGTCAATAGTTTAGCTATTATCAGGACCCATACAGTGTAGCCTCTCTGCAGTTTCATGGGTTCTTGTACTCAAAAATATCTCCACACAGTAACCAGCCCTCTGTCTATCTGGGTCCTCAGTTGGCAGGTCCCAGGCCCCTGTTTTTCATCGTTACACAATATGTCAGAATTCACTTTCCTCTAGAAACGTTGTTAGTCTGGGCAGTTAGGTGGCACAGTGGATAAAGCACTGGCCCTGGATTCAGGAGGACCTGAGTTCAAATCAGGCCTCAGATACTTGTCACTTTACTAGCTGTGTGACCCTGGGCAAGTCACTTAAACCTCACTGCCCGGCAAAAACAAACAAACAAACAAACAAAAACAAAGAATGTTGTGAGTCATTATAATAGGCATATAGATAAGACTCTTACCTCTTAATGGTTGCTGATAAAACTGCCAGGTTTAACTGCCAAACTTCACAGTGGTGGTTGAACTACCTGGACAAAATTCATTAATGCAGTCATTTAGTCAGTCAAAAAAGCATTTAGTAAACATCGGATTCTATGCCAGGCACTGTGTTGAGTGCTGAGGATATGGATAAAGACAAAAACACAGTCCCATCCCTCAAGGAGCTCACATTCTAATGGAGGGTAGGGGAGAAGACTACTACAAAGATCACAATACTGTCTATGGCCATCATTGCCAATGACCCTGCAGATATAAATAAATTTTTCTACAAGTGTATTCTAGAGCACTCTAGCATTTTTCTCCCAGTCTCATTAATCATGTAAAATGTAAGTGAGTAGTGCAGAAGACGCCAAAATAAGAATGTTATATCAAAAAGCTGCATAATCCTCTATAAGGTAGAAAAATGGCTCCTACCATTATTGAAGTTGATGAAAAGTTCAATATGCCCTCAGAAATGCTCTAAAAGTTATCTATGGTACTAAAAGTTGACTATAGATAATAATATCTTCCCTACCAATATCACAAAAATGGCTGTAAAGATAACATGAAATATTCCCATGTGAAAGCAAAAAGCTCCAAAAATATGTATTGAATGTATTGGGGTTTTTTAAAGAAAATTTATTATTCTATGGGGACAAAAAAACCAAAGGTTTGTCACCATCAACACAAAAGCCACATGGATTAGACAGAACTGAAAAAGTAAAGCTTGGATATCTGCTATTTTTTCAATTCATTGTCCTTGCTTAGCCCAGTAATTACATTTTGAAGTTCCCTAGCATTTGAAGGTTGATTTCATTTATAAGATGATTTGAAATACTCTTCCATTGTTTCTTATTTTAAAAAGCATGATTAGAATGACAACATTTTTTATTCCATGCTTCCAGATACTCAAATTCTGGGTCCAAGAAAAAAAGCCCAATTGTCACTATTCCTTTGCTTTCCTTTCAAAGCAATTTAATTGCATATTGAGAAAAAAGATTCCCCATGACCATCATCTTCTTGGTGCATTGTCAACTCTCAAATACTTTCCTCTGAGGTTAGAATAAAAATAATATTAATAGCAATACCTAATCTTTCTAATCCTAAGACTTCAACACACATATCAGAGTTGACTTGTAAACTTGATAGATTCTAGGGTTTGGAACTTTTGGAAGTGTAGTGGGGGGTTTATTATGCTACACCTTATGAAGCATGAAGGAGGATGGGCTTATTGGAGCCAATCTAATACAACACAGCCAGAACTACCCTTGATGACCTGTAGGGAGAGGCATGGCTCAGTACTGACGGGATTGGTAATTTGGGATAACAAAGAAAACCTTGGGGCAGCTATGTGGCTCAGTGGATAAAGCACCAGCCCTGGATTCAGGAGGACCTGAGTTCAAATCCGGTCTCAGATACTTGACACTTACTAGCTGTGTAACCCTGGGCAAGTCACTTAACCCTCATTGCCCTGTAAAAAACCCCAAAACAAAAACAAAGAAAACCTTGTGTGGTCCCTTGGTCCTCTAGCCCAAAGCTTCTTAAACTGTGGGTTGCAACCCCATACAGAGTCTTGTAACTGAATGTGGGAGTCATGAAAAAATTGACAGTAAATGTTTGCTTTGTATACCTATTTTATATTCCTATGTACCTGCAGTTGCCTAAAAATTTCTTGGGCAAAAAGGGGTCAGGAGTGGAAAAAGTTTAAGAAGCCCTGCTCTAGCCCTTGATAACTAAAGGAATAGAGAAAATTGAGTCAAAGTTGCATCAGAATGGGAGGGAGGAGCAGACCATTCTGCTGACCTTAGAAGGCTTGAATTCTCCCTCTGGCTTTCTCTTCCCCTTCTATCCAGGTTGTCAAGATTCCTTGATCCTTATCACCCTCCCATATCCCCAAGTTGTAGGGTTTAGTAGCAATTCTGTGTTGTTACACAAACATTTGTCAAATAACTCATATAAATGATTATATTTATTCAGTGAACAATGAATAGGAAAATTTTTCACTTATTTAGACTTCAGTTATATTTCTCTAACCCTTAAATATCCCTTCTATTAAACAAGGATAGGAAAATCTTTCTACTTTAAGGAAACTTAAATGCCATTCCTGGGCTAGAGGTTGAATAAATGTTGGTATAAAAGTACTCAAAACATTTTGAAGAAAAGATACTATAGTAATCCAAGATTATGATTTTATTATATCACATCATATTATATCATAGTGCATCATATATCATGTTATATTATGGCAGGATATGTCGTGTCATGCAGTGTCATAACATGTTATGTTATGTCATGTCATTATGTGATGTTATATTGCATTATATTATATCATGCATTATGTTATAATGTATTATATTATGTTTCTTGAATTAATCCTTTACCACGATAACTTCAAAGGTGAAATTTGGGAGTAAAGGAGTTGATTAGTGTCTTTCCTCCATTTAAGGTGTGGTAGCAACAGGATATCCAATTAAAGCAAGTCTGAAAGATATGATACATTTCTGAGATGCAGATAGAGAAAAACAGAAGTAAAGACAAAAGGGAGAGTCATTACACACAACTCATAAAAGAAACTGACAGAAAAAGACCAGAAAGCTCAGTTCTTAATTTTGAGGGTCCCCATTTCTGTTGAGCATGGTGGCACATGCCTGGAATCTTCACTGCTTAGGAGGTTGAGACTTGTGGAACTCTTCAGTTCAGGAATTCTCATCTATAGTGGGCTAAGGTCATCATATGTCCACACTAAGTTTGTTATTAATGTGGTGACGCCCCCCCCCCAACAACATCCCCTGGAGTAAGGGACTACCAGTTTGCCTAAGGAGGATCAGATACCCAGGTCAGAAATAGAACAGGTAAAAACTCCTGGGCAGATTAGCAGTGGGATCAGGTCACTATTCCAGCCTGGGTAAGATGGGGAGACCCAGTCCTTAGGGAAAAAAGTAACACCCTTTCTTAGCAATATACATCTAACAATATTCCTTCTCTTAAAAAAAATTAAGTGGTTCCTAAACCCATAGGCTTTACATAGGCATGATTTCAGTGGCTCTCAGAAATTTTATGCCTGAGTTTTATTTTCAAAATGACGTCTCAAAACGTTTTCTAAAATCTCAGCAGCAAAGATAAATGTATGCCAGAAGCTACAGCATTTGTTAAAATGTTTGGTGTAATCCACTCTGATTTATTCTGCCATGAGGCATGCTGATGATTTTAATCCTCATATGTAGTCCATTGTGACTGTTCTGCCCAGAAAGATAAGAAGAGGATTCCACAAATCCGTTTGTAAGATTGAGAAGCACAAAAAAATCCAATTTGACAAAAGCTTTAAAAAAAAAAAGTCCATGTGAGACAGTATATCATGCATCCAATGGCCCTGCCTCTATGGACTAATAGACTCAAAAGCGATCTGCAGAGACCAAACAAACAAACAAACAAACAAACAAAAAATACCAACCACTTTTTTTTTAAAATGTGAGTTGGCCTTTAGAAAATCTTCAAGCAGAGGGCTAGTTATGAAATTAGTACTCCAATCTTTCGAGGTTGGTTGATTTTTTGTCCTCCTGTTTGAATTGAATATCAACCTAGAAAATAGACATTCTTTTTTTTCTGTCACTCTAATCATACAGTTTTATTTACCAGGATTCTTTGATTGTGACAAGCTTCTTAATAGTTTCCTCTACTTGTTATCCTTGGCCACCATTCCTCAGGCATGGAGGAAACCTGAGACAGTATCTTGCCTCAGACACTAGCTGTGTGACCCTGGGCAAGTCATTGACCCTCTCTGAGCCTTAGCATCCTCATCTATAAAATGTAGCTAACAATAGCCTTTAGTTCACAAGAGTTATTTTGAGGATCAAATGAAAATTATGCATATAAAATGTTTTACAAATATAAAACTGCTATATAAATACAAGTTATTATTATTAGGTAATAGTCATATGTGCCATTTGAAGACTAGTAATTTCCAGCTCTTAAGCTTGCTGCTTTATGCTTACAGAATTATCCAGATTTGATGGGGAATTTTTTTTAATGTAATGGTTTGCTGACATCTGAACAGATAAAAGCAGTGTATTTTCTGGTTGGCAAATTTTAACCAACATTATTTTAATGACCTATGTTATAAAGCAAGGTAATCATTTTCTTCTAAATCTGTCACCCAACTATTTGTGCCTGCTGTTAATCTCTTTTTATTACTTATACTTTTGCTTTTTTTATATGTAGCTCAGTTACGTTGGAGTTAAGACACTTATAGGATTCAGTAAATGAAGATAAACTGTCCTAGGAGGTGGAATACTGTGCTATTCACAAATGAGTCCTACCATAA
Organism: Dromiciops gliroides; assembly: GCF_019393635.1. NCBI lineage: Eukaryota > Metazoa > Chordata > Mammalia > Microbiotheria > Microbiotheriidae > Dromiciops > Dromiciops gliroides. Next base: position 252,901,374 of record NC_057862.1, read on the forward strand.
GCAGAGTTGGATTGTATGATAGCACTGCTAGGCATATGCCTGAGGGCTCCCCAGATCTTAAAATCATGTTATTTAGAGCTTGAAGGGACCCCGGAGAACTTCTACTATATTCACTTGTTTCACATATGAGGAAACTGAGGTCCAAAGTCACACAGGCAGTAAGCAGAAAAGGCAAGTTGCAAAGCCAGATCCTTACCCTCCAAATACAGAGTTCTAGCAGGAACAAAGGCCTTAGTTTTTACTTCTCAGGATAGAGCATTTCTCCTTTGATAAACTGGTGGTGCCAGAAGTTGGATCATAGGGACAGAGGAAGCAACTACCTCCTCTACAGCATCCCTACTTGGGATTCTGACCCATTTTTTTCTTAAGGCCAGGAGAGAGAATGGTGACCACTGTGGGATTAGAAAGAGCTACACTGCCACCCCTCAATAAAATAAATAACTAAAACAAGAAAGAAAACGGAAGAAAAGTTCATACAGAAAACACATTTCCTTATCTCCCATAATATATTCCTAGAAACTTTTAAAATCTTAAATATAAATTTAGGGTAGTATACAAATTTCCTAGGAAAAGCAAAAAAATTAAATTTATTAAATCATACAATAAAATTGACATTTTTATTCCCTTAAAACATTTTTAATATGCAATATGCCCTCATTTTGCCACAATCCCTTGTTTTACATGATTGAACTTTGAGTTTATAAGATTTTAACATATCTTTTAATTTTTCATCATGAAACTGCACCACATTGTATATTTGGCACACTTTTGAAAAACAATCCATTTTTCCTCTGATTATGTATCAAAAGGTTTTTTTCTGTGTCATTTTCTTTCTTTCTCTCTTTCTTTCTTCCTTCCTTTCTTCTTTTCTTCCTTCCTTCCTTCCTTTCCTCCTTCTTCATTTCCTTCCTTTCTTTCTTCCTTCTTTCCTTCCTTCCTTCCTTCCTTCCTTCCTTCCTTCCTTCCTTCCTTCCTTCCTTCCTTCCTTCCTTCCTTCCTTCCTTCCTTCCTTCTTTCCTTACTTTCTACTGGATCTCTCTATCTTGCCAAGACTAGAAATACAGAGGTTACTCACAGGCCCAGTCTCCCACTAATTGACATATTACATTTCTGACCTAGGCTGGTTTGATGCCCCCCCTCTCCTGGGGGCTCTTTATATTGGTGCCAGCCTAAAGGAAGTAGCTAATTGTATAGGCATAGGTTCAGTTTAGCCCACTGCAGCTCAGAACTTCTGAACTCAAGTGATTTACCAGCCTTGGCTTATTCATTAGTAAGATTACTGGGGATTACAAGCATGTGCCATTGTGCTCCAGATATCCCAGAGATTGTCAATAAGGTTTAAATTTGGCTAGATCTCAGACCATTGGAGTATGTTCATCTCCAGTTCTAGAGCAAATTCTTAAATTTTTATAATGTATGCCATAATTCAAAGCTGTATTACATTCGTCATTTGGAAATTTCTATAATTCTGGAACAATTTTGTGTCTCAGTATATCAATATATTTATTGAAGGTCATTGTTTCCTCAATAGAGATAACACTTTCACAGTAGAATTAAAAAACATACAAAACATATTCAGAATATTTTATACTTGTATAATGTACCTTGATTTTAAAAGCTCACTTAGCCTTCTTTTGACAATGGTTTTAGTATGTTGTTGTTGTTCAGTTGTTTTTTCAGTTGTGTCTGATTCTTCATGACACCATATGGGGTTTCTTGGCAAAGATATTAGAGTAATTTGCCATTTCCTTCTCCAGCTAATTTTACAGATGAAGAAACTGAGGCAAACAGTGTTAAGTGATATGCCTAGGGCAGCTAGGTGGCGCAGTGGATAGAGCACCGGCCCTGGATTCAGGAGGAGCTGAGTTCAAATCCAGCCTCAGACACTTAACAATTACTAGCTGTGTGACCTTAGGCAAGTCACTTAACCCCAATTGACTCTCACACACACACACACACACACACACACACACACACACACACACACACACACACACACACAGTGATATACTCAGGGATACATAGCTATTAAGTGTGTGAGTTCAGATCTGAACTCAAACAGGTGAAACTTCCTGACTCGAGGCCTGGCTCTCTGTCCACTGTACCACCTAGATGCCCCTGGTTTTAGTATATGGTCTTAAAAAAATTATTACTAAAAATAATATTTTCCATTCTTCAGTACTCAAGTCTTTGTAGTCTTCTCCACGATAAACATGTTTTCCTTCTTAGTAATGCCTAGCAGGGTTTTTTTTTTTCTTTTTTTCACTATTCTTGTTATTCTTCCCACTTCAAGAGATTTACATTGCACTATAGAGGAATCTATAATAACTACTATATTTGCTACATTTGTCTTAAAGTTTTTGCTTGTTTTCTGAGGATTAATTAGGCTGTTTGGTGGCCATATGCTCCATTGGTATTGGTCCTTTGTATTGTTTTTCATTTTCTATCAATTTTTCCTTTGTGCTTTGGTGTAGCTGATCTCGTTTCATTGTGTGCTTTAATGATCCTTGAAATGTTTGACTTCCCCACATCAAAAACCAATTCAACAACTCTAACAGTCATTGAAGTATACTTTCCATTATTATTGCTTGCTTCAAGTAATTCATCCTACTGTTAAGTGTTTTTAAAAAATTATGATTGTAATCCACACTTTTTCTCATTTGAGTTATTTTAGTAGCCTCCTAATTGACTTGTCTGCTGTGAGTCTCTTCCCTCTCCAATCTTTCCTCTATACAGCTGCCAAAATGAATCTTTCCAAGACAAGTCTAATGAAGCCACTTCCCTATTCAAAAACCATCTGTGGCTCCCTATTGCCTATAGTATAAAGTATAAATTCCTTATCTTGTAATTTCATATGTTCATAAAACGACCTAAGAGATCTTAGAGGTCATTGAATCTAACTCCCTTTTTGGATGGGGAAACTGAGGCACAGAAAAATTGGTGAATTGTCCACAGTTATAAAGGGACTAGGAGACAAAACTGGTGTTTAAACTCCAATCTTTCAATACTCTAAATTCAACATTATTTTCACTGCACCAAACATTTCTACAAGCTGGCTCTAATTTACCTTTCCAGGCTTATTTTATATTAGTCCCTTCCTATACTTCAAATCCCAACAGTTCTAGTTGAACTGTTTCTAAACTCAGCATGACATTTCTCAACCACAAACATGAAAACAAGACATCCTCTCTGCGTGGAACATGCTCGACCCTCAATTTTTAGAATTCTCAAGTTTCACTTTCAATATTATCCCTTCCAAATCTTTCAATGTATTAGAATTTTCTTTCTTCTCATATATTACCAGAGCACAGTCTGATATTTTTATTGCCCCCCTTCCTTATTCTGTATTATATTAATCTGTGTTAGTGTAGTATGGCCTAGTAGAATATCAATTTTTCAAAGGCAAAGACTACTTAGCTTTTTGTCTTGGTGTCCCTAGGGCCTAATAATGTTCCTTGCACATAGTAGATTACCAATAAATATTTTGTTGATTTTACTTGACCTGACTAATGAGTACTGTGCAAATCCTCTAATGAGGTAGCTAGGTGGCACAGTGGATAGAGTGCTGAGCCTACAGTCAGGAAGACCTCACTTCAATATTCACCTCAGATATTTATTAGCTATGTGACCTGGGGTATCTCAGATTGCTTGTTTCCTCATCTGGGAAATAGGAGTAATAACAGCTTCTACCTCCTAGAGTTGTTGTGAGGAACAAATGGGATGATATTTGTTTTTTAAAAAAAAGCATAAAGTGCTTGGCATATAGTAGCTATTATGTTTCCCTATAGATATTTTATTACAATAACAATTACTATTAGCTAGCTTTTATATAGAACGTTAAAATTTGTAAAGTACATTATAAGAATTATCTTATTTTGTCCATTATGAAAGTATTTAAATGACAATTGAACAGTATAAGAAGGCTTAGAAGGATCATAATTAAAGGGAAAAGTACTCTCATTAACAAAAATATTTATAGCAGCTCTTTTTGTGGTGGCAAGGAATTAGAAATTGATGCCCATCAATTGAGGAATGGCTGAACAAGTTGTGGTATATGAATGTAATGAAATACTATTGTGCTTTAAGAAAGGATGAGCAGGCAGATTTCAGAGAAACCTGGAAGGACTTACATGAACTGGTGCTGAGTGAGATGAGCAGAACCAGGAGAACATTGTACACAGTATCAACAACATTGTGTGTTGGTCAGCTGTGATAGACTTGATTCTTCTCAGCAATACAATGGTCCAAGATAGTTCCAAAGGTCTCATGATGGAAAATGCTCTCCAAATTCAGAAAAAAGGAACTATGGGATCTAGATGCAGATTGAACCATACTATTTCTATTTTTTTTGTTTTTCTTTTTTGATGTTTTTCCTTTTTGTTCTGATTCTTCTTATACAGCATGGCTAATTCAGAAATACGTTTAATGTGATTGTACATATATAATTTATATCAGATTGCTTGCTGTCTTAGGGAGAGGGAAGGGAAGGGAGGGAGGAAAATTTGAAACTAGAAATCTTATAAAAACAAATGTTGAAAACTATCTCTACATGGAAGTAGAAAATAACAAAAGACTGTTATGAAAAGAAAAAAAAGAAGGATCATAATTTGTGTTGGTGGAGAGAAAACAACCACACCAATGAAACACACTCCATTTAATATTGAATTAAGAACTATTTTATAAGATATATTTTCAAGATTACACCATTGCACTTTTAAAAACACAAACTCTATAATCATGAAAAAATGCTCTAAATCACTATTCATCAGAGAAATGCAAATTAAAACAACTCTAAGGTACCACCTCACACCTATTAAATTGGCTAATATGACAAAAAAGGAAAATGATAAATGTTGGAGAAGACATGGGAAATTTAGATCACTAATACATTGTTGGTGGAGTTGTGATCTGATCCAATTACTCTGGAGAGCTATCGAACTATGCCCAAAGGCTATAAAACTGTGCATACCCTTTGACCCAGCATTACCACTGCTGGCTCTGTATCCCAAAGAGATCATAAAAAAGGGAAATTGAGGTGATTTCCATCAATTGGGGAATGGCTGAACAAGTTGTGGTATATGAATGCAAGGGAATACTATTGTGCTACAAGAAAGGATGACACTTACATGAACTTATGTTGAGTGAAGTGAGCGGAACCAAAAGAACATTGTACGCAGTAATAGCAACATTGTGTGATGATCAACTGTGAAGGACTTGGCTCTTCTTACAATGTATTGATCCAGGGAAATTCCAAAAGACTCATGATAGAAAATGTTTGCCACACGCAGAAAAAGAACTATGGAGTCTGAATGCAGATTGAAGCATAATATTTCACTTTATTTGTTGTTATTTTTTTTCTTTCTTGTTTTTTTCTTTACTTTTATTTTGATTCTTCTCTTACAACATGACTAATATGTAAATATGTATAATATGATTATATATATATATATACCTATATCATTGTTTTCTGTCTTGGGGAGGGATGAAGGAAGGGACGGAAGGAGAAAAATTTGGAATTGTGAAAACAATCTTTACATGTAATTGGAAAAGAAAATAGAATACTACAAAAAAATGAGGGGGAAAAACACCACAAGCTAGACTGCCTAAAATCTTGTTTTTAAGGGGGCCTAGGGGTCTGAATTCCCATACACAACAATTGAACCTTGCTTGAAGAGACAGTTGCTTTCACAAAGAGGTGTTATAAATTGGATTTATATAAGTTATTATATTTTAAATTTATTACTCACTACTTAGAGCAGTGCAATGGGAAATACTTTTTCAAAGCAGAAAAATCCTTTGTAATACAATTATTCATCCTCTAATTTATCTGTTTGGATTTTTTTTAAGCAGAGAACAACTACAAACTTAATCCTAAAACTGACTATTTTTTGCCTTTCATTCATTTCCTAATTTCAATATATTATTTTCTCACTATATCAGTTCTAGATCTCCCTCTCTTTATCTTTCTCTCTCTCTGAATTTCTGTCTTTCTGTCTCTCTCTGTCTCTCTGTCTTTGTCTCTCTGCCTCTGCCTCTGTCTCAGTCTGTCTCAGTCTGTCTCTGTCTCTGTCTCTCTCTGTCTGTCTCTGTCTCTGTCTCTCTGTCTCTCTCTCTCTCTTTCTCTCTCTCTGTGTCTGTCTGTCTCTCTCTGTCTGTCTGTCTGTCTTTCTCTTCCACCCTCCCTCCTCTTTTCTTTATTTCTATCTCACCAAACTGGCCAGAATATATCAGGATTTATAAAAGCTGTCTTTTATATCATTCAATAAAAATGTTACTATATTCTTGGGATGTTAAATTTGGAGCTGGACAGGAACTAGATGGTCATCTAGTTCAATCCCTTCATTTGGCAGAAAATAAAACTGATGTCCAAAAAGGGCAACTCACTTAATACATCCCAGGTGACTTAAGTAGTCAAACAAGATTTTGATGTGAATGTTCTGAATCCAAAGAGAATGCTCCTTCCACCATACAGTGTTGCTGCTCCTCCATTTTACCTACTTCCACTTAGATGCCTTCCTGTGTAGGTTAGGGGGTTGGGAAGGAGGAGGATTAGATATTGTTGTTGTTCTTGTTGTTGTTCTTGTTGTTGTTCTTGTTGTTGTTTTATACATGATCACCTGCTTCCTTCCCCAGATACTTCATAGCCTATATTTGACCCTCCTTTCCATTCAATTCTAAGGTTGCATCAATTGTTATTGAAACTTAGGAAGCTTCATAAGACTCTTCTTGGGATCTCAAAGGCTTTGGAAATCTACAAAGCTAGAATATTGTGGGAATATAGTAGAAGCTCAGATTCTTCTCCTTTCTAATGGCCTATTGAAAATTTTCTGTAAGGAAGCATAGAATCCTGGGCCTGGAGTCAGGAAGAACTGAGTTTACATCTAGCCTCAGACACTAGCTGTATGACCCTGGGCAAATCACTTAACCTCTGTCTAGCTCAGTTTTCTCAATTGTACAATAGGGATGATAATAGCACCTACCTTGCAGGGTTGTTGTGATGATCAAGTTAGATAGTACATATAATGTGCTTAGCACAGTTCCTGGCACTTAGTAGATGGTATAGAAATGCTCATTCCTTACTCTTCTGGTTAAGAAAGAACATGGTGGGCCATGGTTCCTTTCTTAGAGGGATGAGTAGAAGCAGAGTAATGGAGCTTGACACTGATCTCCTGGTGGCTATGAGGAGGGTATAGTAAAGGGGATCAGAAGGGGAGGAGAAGCAAAGGTGTTGATGTGACAGAGCAAAGGCAAAAGCAGATAGATATACAGGATCAACTGAGGTTAGCCATAGAGGCAAGTCGTGATAAACCAGCAACAGTTGGTGAGAGCACAACTACCATATTCCTCTACCACCTTTCCAAAGTACAGTGTGGGGAAATGTTCCTCCTAGATTTTAAATTTTAATCTTTTCTCTGAGCTTCTCAGAGCAACTGAAATGAGAAGGGTGGTGGAGGAGAAAGAGACTGTTCCTATCATAACTTTTTATTCCTTTTTTTTTTTTTGCTTAGGTACTATGTAGCAACTTGATACTATTGACCAATTAATTTTTCTAAGCCTAAGAGCTCATAATTTGAAGTTGTGAGAGAAAACCAGACAGGAAACCATAAGAGAAAAGATTTCCTGATTTTAGTCAGAGGTAGAGATAAGAGAGAGAGAGAGAGAGAGAGAGAGAGTGAGAGAGAGAGAGAGAGAGAGAAATAGAGAGAGTGAACACACTTATTTTTGGTAATTTCTGAACATATTTCTTCCTTCCTTCCTTCCCTCCTTCCTTTGAAGCAATCGAGGTTAAGTGACTTGCCTAGGGTCACACAGCTAGGAAGTCTCTGAGATCTAATTTGAACTCAAATCCTCCTGACTGCAGGGTCGGTGTTCTATCCACTGTGCCACAAAGCTGCCCCCAATTTCTGAAAATATTTCGAAGAATGCTCGCTAGACTCGATTTGAATCTGGAGAGAGCTAATAAGGAGATAAGCTCTGACCAGAGAAGTCTGGAGGTTAGTGTAATGGTTGAATGCTTTTTTTTCCCATTCCAATCTGAACTTAAAGTACCAGATCAACCGGGATCACATTATAGGAAATTGCATCACATAGACCTGTCCCACATATGCATAATAGCCTCCCTAGACTTACTTGAGGGGTACACTCTTTAAAATTGCCTCTTCCTTTTTGCTATCCAGATACTTAATGATACAGACAAGCAAAGACTCATCTGTTTAATTAGGCTTTTCCATTTCCTGGGGTTTGTTTTTCTTAGGGTAGATTCCAATAGGGAATTATTATAGACAAAAAGGTGAGTAACATTTCTGATTCACTCTGGACTGAGCACTCTTTGATCCTCTCTCTTAGGTTTTGATTAATTCATGATGTCTCCTTTCAAAATGTTTTAATAAAATTGTTTAATTTATAAAATCATTGTAAAGAAATCTATGTATTAGAAAAATTCACCTTTTCCTACAATGGAGAGGGGGAAGGAACTGAGGTATATCTTCTTCGCAAGTAACCTTTCTCCAAGAGCTCTGCTGGAAATTTCTCCCAAGCCAGTCTTACCTTTCCTTAATTTCATCAGCAACATTTACATTGTAAGTAGGCCATGAACACACACTGTTGGGTGCTTTCCAGATGAATGTCTATGATATTTCACTGCCTGTTAACTTAAGTGAAGCAAACTTTCAGACAAGATCTTCAAGTTAATGACTGTGTACCGGCGATGTCAAACTTATATCCACACAAATAAATCAGCTTAAAATGTAATTGGGAAACATTCACCAAAATAGATAAAAATACAACATAGATGATGTTAATTTGTGGTTTTCTAAGTCAACATGTGGCCCACAGGGATTTATTTCTATTTTAGTTTGATATCACTAGTGTAGAGCATTGAACGTTGCTCCCTTCTATAAACAATAAATTGCTATCCCTAACATCTTGCAAATGATTGTATGTCCTTTGTTATAAGATAGTGAGGACAGAATACAGAATAGGGTCTAGAATTAATTTCTTCCCTATCTGATCTCATAATACTTTGTACTCTTACCTGTCATATTTATTTGCAAACATGTCATAATTCCTCCCCTAGAATGTAACATCTTGAGAGCCAGAATCCCATATCATTTATCTTTGTCTTACCCCCAGTGCTCAGCACAATTCAATGCACGTACTAATAATAACAAAACTCACATTTATATAGTGCTGGAGTTTTATTATATGCTAGAACAAAAGGCACCCTTGAAGTCTCTCTTTAAATAAAATGTTTCCCATGAATGTGGAAGATCATACAAGATTCTTAGATGCATTCAACAACATAGGTAACTTTCTTCAGTGATCATCTGATTACCCACTTCAATGGGTATAAAATATTTGCCACTATCCTGGGGGACTGCCTGCCTATTGATGGTAAAGATACAACATTAATTGTATAAAGCCCTGGTCTCTACAGGGATAGTCATAAGTCTATAGGCACTCAGAAAAGAATACAGACTTTTCTGTCTGTGCTCCCAAGTTGGGAACGCAGATTACAGAAGCCTTCCAGCTCAGAGGCCATGTTTTAAGCCAGTAAAACCTAGAATTTAAAGCTATGTACTAAAGATCTGGGGAAGAAAACCTGGACCAGCACCTAGCCAAGAACATTTGGAGACTGCAGTTGGATTTCTCAGACATCAAATTAAGGCTCAGAAACCTGTTATGCTCAGACTAGGAGGACAATGCTCCAGGCATGGCCTGGATTAAACCACCTGGACAGAGACAACCCAAAGTACAGTGCCCAGGAACAGCCCTTCAAACTGCTGCTTGAAGAACATAATATTCATTATCTATACCCTTTGTCGTTGTCCTTCATAATCAAAGATGAACAAAATGACATCATGATGTTGGGGTCAAGGTACAATGTGTCCAACTGTGGCTGATCAAACTAATACAAGCCACAGGGAAGATGTCTCTAAATTTGTACATCTCACATTTCTTTTGAACTACTGTAATTCTGCTTTACTCATAGAGCACAGTGCCTTCTTTGATGTGGACAAATCATGATGGATGGTCCTGTGCCAATGTCTTTCATGTCATGCAATCAATTCCAAAGTTCTTCAGAGAGACCTTGAGATTGTCCTTCTATTGTTTCATCTGACATTCATGTGACTGCTTGCCTTGTGTGACTTTTCCATAAAATAGTCTTTTGGGCAAACATACACTTGGCAATCAAACCATTTGGCCATGGAATTGCATTCTCTGAAATAGAGTTTGAATGTCTGGCAGTTTAGCTTGAGAAAGGATCTCAGTGCCCAATACCTTATCTTCCTAGACAATCTTCAGAATCTTCCTAAGATAATTCAAATGGATATGGTTTGATTTTCTAGCATGGCACTGGTAAACTATCCAGATTTCACAAACCTACAAGAATGAGGATAGCACAACAATTCTGTGGACTTTCGGTATGATAAATATCCATACCTGAGAAAATACAGATCACAACTTAAGACCTTCCCATTTCTTCCAGAAAGGCATAGATCCTAGGCCCTGACACAAAATTTAAATTCAGGATATATGACTAGAAAAATGAGTAAACACACACACACAATCAATGATAAGGAATACTATGCTAGAGATGTTTAATCAATTCTCAACAAACCAAGAAAAAAGAAAATAATGCCATATAAACAACAAACCAAGTTTCAAGGAAAATCATAGATTTAACAAAAGTTTTATGTGGATTTATAGAAGAAATGAAGTAAAAGTTCTAAATTGGACATATAAATGAAATAAGAACTCCAGAGGAAAAAAAATGAAAAGGGAAAGGGAACTATAAAGGAAAGAATGAAAGAAAGAACAAACAGCATAGTATAGAATGCAGAAAACCTTATTCCAGTAATAAAAGCACTGAAAATTTGATTGGATCAAACATCAATAATTCCATGAAATAATAAAAAATATTGTGAAAATCAAATTAAGATCAAAAAGAAAAGTGATAAACAAAGTTAAAGCTGTTTTCTTAAGGACATAAAACAACAAAATAGGTAAACCATTCACCAGTCTAACATTTTTAAAGGAAGAAACCTAAGTTACTAATATTTAAAATAAAAAAAAGATAAATCACAACAAATGCAGAATAAAGGAGATTTTTGGACCCTATTTTCCCCAATTATACTAAGAAAAATGATAATTTCCTTTGAAAAAAAAACCCTCTAAAACCAGATGGATTTATTATTGAATTCTATAAAACATTCAAAGAACAATTATTTTCCTTTTTTAAATCTTTTTTTGGGGGTGGAAAGCAATTGGGGTTAAGTGACTTTCCCAGGGTCACACAGCTAGTCAGTGTCAAGTGTCTGAGGTCGGATTTGAACTCAGGTCCTTCTGACTCCAGGGCCGGTGCTCTCTCCACTGTGCCACCTAGCTGCCCCAAAGGAGTATTTTGTTTTGTTTTGTTTTTATGGGGAAATGAGAGTTAAGTGACTTGCCCAGAGTCACACAGCTAGTAAGTGTCAAGTGTCTGAGGCCAGATTTGAACTCAGGTCCTCCTGAATCCAGGGCTGATGCTTTATATATGGCACCACCTAGCTGCCCCAAGAACAGTTATTTTCAATATCATATAAATGTTTTACAAAGATGAATAAAGAAGAGATCTTATTTTCTATTATATAAATATGGTCTTGATAAGCAAACCAGGGAAAGACAAGTCAAAGAAAAAAATAATTTTCAGATAGAGACTTAATGAATATCCTTAATGAACATCACTGCAAAAATATTGAATAAAACATTATCAAATAGACTAAATCAACATATCAAAAAAGTTATATGTAAGGTTCATACCAGAAATGCAGAGCTGTTTCAATCTTCAAAAAATTATAGATGCAGAAAGAGGGAATGAAAATAAACATGTATTAAGTGTCTACTACAGACCAGCCACTGTGCTAAGTACTTTGCAAATATTACCTGTTTTGATCCTCAAAACAACTCTATGAAGAAGATACTGTTGTTATCCCCATTTTACAGTTGATGAAACTGAGGAAGAGAGAGGTTAACTGTCTTGTCCAGAGTCACACAGCTAGTAAGTGTCTGAAACTTTTGTTTTGTTTTGTTTTGTTTGGGGGGGGTGGTAGGGCAATGAGAGTTACATGACTTACCCAGGGTCACACAACTATTAAGTGTCAAGTGTCTCAGTATTATCAACATTGAGTGTTGATCTACTGTGATGGACTATATTCTTCTCACCAATGCAATGGTACAGAAGAGTTCCAGGGAACTCATGATAGAAGAGGATCTCCAAATCCAAGAAAAAAAAAAAAGGAACTGTGGCATATAGATGCTGAATGAACCATACGATTTCTTTTGCTTTTGGTGCTGTTGTTTTTTTTCTATTTTGAGGTTTTTCATCATTGCTCTGATTTTTTTCTCTTATAACATGACTAATGCAGAAATAGGATTAATGTTATTATGTGCGTATATATATGTATATGTATATATATATATGTATGTATGTATGTGTGTGTGTGTGTATATATATATATATATATATATAACCTATATCAGATTACCTGCTGTCTACGGGAGTGGGGAGGGAGGGGAGGGAGGGAGAAAAATCTGAAATTGGAAAGCTTGTATAAACAAAAGTTGAGAACTATCTTTACATGTAACGGGAAAAAAAATACTTTATTAATTAAAAAAAAATAACCTAAAGTGTCAAGTGTCTGAGATCCCATTTGAACTCAGATCTTCCTGAATCCAGGGCTGGTGCTTTATCCACAGTGTTACCTACCTGCCCCTTAAGTGTCTGAAACTTTTGACAAAATACAACATCTATTTCTGTTGAAAACACTAAAGAAGTATAGGAATAAAAGCCATTTTCTTCATGTAGTAAATCTTATCTATCTAAAACCGTAAGCTAGCTTTGTATATAATAGAAATAAACTAGAAGCCTTTCCAATAGGATCAGTAATAAAAATGGCCATCATCACTACATTCAGCATAATGTTTGAAATGCTAATTATAGCAATAAAACAAGAAAAACAAATTGAAGGAATAAGTATAGAGAAATGGTACACAAAATTATCACTTTTTACAGATGATAAAATAGTCTATATAAAGAACCCAATATATACAATAACAATTAATTGAAATAATAAGTATACTATACTACAGCAAAGGAGTAGTATATAAAACAAACCAACACAAATCATCAATCTTTCTGAATGTTACCAATAAAATTTATCAAGAAGATATAGAAAGGGAAATTCATTCAAATTATCCACAGAATGCATAGGATATTATGGAATCCACCAAAGACACAAACAGCGAATGTGAACTACATTAATTCAACTATAAAACACTATTACAGAAACAAAGACAGATACAAATAGTTGTAGAGATATTAATTGCTCATTATTGAGTCATGCCAAGAGGATAAAAATAGCAATTTTTTAAAATTATGTACATAATTTGCAGTTTTTATAATTTTCTTTTTCTGTTTATGTAGAGATGTTCTATTTTGATATTCATTAAATTCAAAAGAAAATAATTTAAAATAAAAATATGAAAAATATATAATGTAGTTTCTGTACAATTCCAAGGCATAAATAACCTCTTCTTTCATAAAAATGTCAAGTTGGCCCATATGCATTTTTCATTGTGTTACCTATAACAGTACTTTGCAGAGAAAAATCTACATTTTGTTCAGTTAATTTCTTCATATACAGGATTACAAAGTCTCTAGATGTACAGTCTTAAATTAAAAAGTTCACAGAGGAATTGAGTGACTTTCAAAATGTCTTTGCAACTTAGCCACATTGTATCAGGCTTTTACTATTAAGTCTGCTATTAGGTTTCAAATGACATGATTTACCATGGAATAACTGTGCTCTCCTATGTGTTAACTCTGCATACAAGAAAAAATGGCATGATAGAAAGTGGGTGAATTGATGTATTTGGTGTATTGATCTTGCTCAGGAGGATGGGACTCCAAGGACTCTAATGTTAATATTTTGCTTTTTCAATCAATATTACTAGCAGTGTCCCTTGTTGTTTAGCTCAGTGAGTTAGAAAGATTGGTCATGATTTTTTCCTTGTGTGGACTAGCTTTGTTTCTTCCATAGACACAGATGATGACCCTAAGCAGTGTTCTTGCAAATATGTCATTGGTTAATAAGGAAGGACTGGGTATATTATTGCATATGGATTAAATTTTATAAATATTGATTGAACATGTTTTGGGGAGGGTTTTGGGGATTTTTTGTTGTTGTTTTGCAGGGCAATGAGGGTTAAGTGACTTGCCCAGGGTCACACATCTAGTAAGTGTCAAGTGTATGAGGTCGGATTTGAACTCAGGTACTCCTGAATCCAAGGCCAGTGCTTTATCCACTGTGCCACCTAGCTGCCCTGAACATGCTTTAAGTGTAAAATAAGATACCATGTTATCTTCTGGAGATAAAGAGACAATAACAAAACATTCCCTGACTGCAAAAAACTTTGATTCAACCTAAGGACGTAACTTATGTACACACACACACACACACACACACACATACACGTATATACACAGTGTAAGGAAAATTGTAATAATGTTGGTACTAATAGCTCAGTGTATGAGGAGGCTTCACAAATGCAGCACCTGAATTGACTCTTGAAAGCGAAGATTGTAGGGGGAAGAAATAAAGAATATCAACTAATATGAACATATGGCTTTTGAGCCATAAGATAAAATGTCTTAGGGAAGAGCTAGTAAGCCAGTAGAATGGTATTCAATGTACAATATGAGTCAAGTGTAGTATAATATTTATTTCTTACACACAAAAGAAATGCCTAACATAAAAAATTTAAAAGCATCAATTGACAAAAAAAAGATAAATCAAATAAGCAGCAATAGTCATGATTGCTAAACTCTACTGGGAGTTGATCAACCACATAAGCATGAAGCAGTTTATAGGATTGGCAATGGAGCATATCGGGAGAATGAAGAGTCAGATCTAACAAATTAACCCTAGCCTCCTCTCTGTCTCTGTCTGTCTGTCTCTCTCTCCCTCTCTCTCTAGCTCTCTCTCTGTATCTCTCTGTCTCAGTCTCTTTGTCTCTCTCTCTCTGTCTCTGACTCTCTGTCCCTCTGTCTCTGTCTCCCTGTCTCTGAGTATGTGTGTCTTTCTGTCTGTGTGTGTGTCCTCATCTCTACTTCCTGGCTTCTCTAGCTTCCTTCAAATCTCAGCTAAAGTTCCCACCACCTACAAGAAGCCCTTTCCAATCTTCCTTAATATTAGTTCTTTCCCTATGAGATCATCTCCAATTTATCCTGTATTTATATTGTTTGTACAGAGTTGGTTGCATGTTGTCTCTCCCATCAGATGATTTATCAACTCCTTGAGAGCAAGGACGATTTTATTTGACTTTCATTGCTTTCCCAGCACTTAGCACAGTGTCTGGCACTGTAGTAGGCACTTAAACTCTTGGTTACTTGACTTGACTATGTGGTGTGTTTTTTTAAAAAAAGTTACATTCAGTCCAAAAGCATTTTTTAATTGTTCTGGCCTTTTATGCAGTTAAAATACAGTTTATATAAACACCCACACACAGTTCCACTAGTACTTATGAACTCTGTCTTTTTTTTTCCTGAGAAGATGGAAATTTCAAGACTCCTCTCTGAAATGGGCACCCTAATGAAATGCCTCAAAACATTTGCAGATTTGCATAATGTCCATCTTATTAGGTTGTGTTCTTATTTCAATGCACTGTGATTCTCTAGTCTCTGAAAGTGCTCTCTTTAAAGTGAACTCATCAGAATAAGCTAAAATTTGCAATTAGCTCCCTTGAAGACATGAGAGACAGCAGGATCCTCTAAAACATTGGATGGAGGAAATTGGACATGCTCTACCAGCTCAGTAAAACAATTGTGCCAGATTGCTTTGTCAGGTGTTTTTAATTTATTTTATTCTGAACTTAACAAATACTAAATAAGATGAACATTTACATAGAAAAATAGAACAGAAAAGGAATATTGTACAAGAAACTTCAAATCACTGTTAAAGTAGAGCTTGCATTTCCTTTTAATGATATAATAAATTGGACATATTAACTTTCAAAGTTGTCCTGCTTGTTTGTGCTTCCCTTTGGCCTTTTTTTCTGTTGCTTCAGTGACATGCCTTTCTTTTCTTTTTCATTTTTCTTTTTTTTCCTACTCTATTGCTACAACTGAATTTTAAAAGCTCCCTTTTTGGAAAAAAAAGTGAAAGAAAAAATAAAACCCTTCTATGCAGTCAAATAGTAAAGCAAATTCTCATATGCTCATGTCTGAAAATGTATATCTCATTATGCACCTTGAACCCATCACCTCTCTGTCTGGAAGTAGGTAGCATGATTTATCTTTCATCCTTTAGAATCATGGTTGGTTATTACATTGGTCAGAATTCTTAAGTCATTCAGTATTGTTTCTCTTTACAATGTTATTGTTGCTATATAAAGTTTTTTCGTGGTTCTTCTTACTACACTTAGTAATCCTGCCTCAATTCTCTTAAATCTAGCCTTCACACAGCTTCCAAACTGTATTTCCTAAAGCATAAATCCATGTCACTGCCCTTCTCTATAAGCTCCATTGATTTTTCTATTACCTCTAGGATCCAACATAAAATCCGTTATTTTATTTTTAAAGCCTTTCAGAACCTGGCCCCAAATCTCCTTTCTAGCTTTACTGTACAATATACTTAGGGATGTGTTGATAAGTGTTTAACAACTGGCTTTTGGGGGGGGGTGGATAATGTATGCTCAAAACACTATTAAGTATAATTTACATCATTAACATTTTCTTGATCACTTTCTCAGGTCTAGAAATCAACAAAATGATCAAGACCTTATTTGTAACATTTGCTAATTTTCGAGGTTTAAGTGTTCACACTGAAAAATTTAACAATCAGCCCTCTCAATCCAATACAAACTGGCTCCAGCCAGTTGTATCCCAATACACATGCACACTATAGTCCAGCCAAACTGATCATCTTACTGTTCTTTACGCATGGCCCTCCAGAACCTGTCTCCATGCCTAAAATATATTCCCTCCTTATCTCCATTTCTCAATATCCCTAGAGCAGTAAAACACTGAAGATCAGTGCCTGCTGATAGACACAAATTCCCTAATGTCTTTCTATTTGAACCCATGGGAGCCATGGGACTGTGGCCAATGAGATGACTCTCTGCCAATTCTACAGAAGGGACAGAAAAAGTTTTGAAAAGTTGTCACAAATGCTAAGGGAGTCTCTGGTAATGCTGTGATGAGAAGACTTGCAGGAAAGCACTCAAGAAGATTCAGCCACAACACTATGGAGTGGAAAGAAAGGGAGACATTGGGTCTCAGATATCAGGACTCTGTGATTGGTGCTGAGGTTAAGCCAGATAGACAGATTTCTGTAGTCATGGTGTCATGGAGACAGAACATGGTAAATTTGACACTCCCAACTTTTGCCCCTCATTCTCTTTTTCTCTCTGGGAAGATGAATCTGTTTTAGCAATCCTTGTTCATTAAGAGTCTGTTGGCTTTCTGTTTTGTCATTTGTTCTTTTAAAATGGTTTTTATAAAATATGTATTTATTGAATTATTGGTTGATGTGTGCCTTTGGGAATTAAATTCAGCTAGAAGGGCAATGGGTGATGAGATATTCATGGAGGGAAAGAGACATTTTCACAATTGCTTGGGAAAATTCCCAGCATGGAGGCTCAGAACTTAATTGGAAAGAGATTTTATTGACGCATTTTATGACTTAACACATGCATAGAAAGACCTAGTGAATGTGGACCAAAAAGAAAGCTACACATACCTGAGTTTCTCATAGTACATATGTCAGAATGGTTAAATAAACTGTGGAGCCACTTATTTTGGGAATAGTTGGCTTTGGTGTCTCTGATATCCCTTTGATCTTCCCTAAGCAGATCCTAAAGAAAACCATTAGCTTGAGGGGCAGAGCTGAGGGTCCTGACTAGAAAGTTATACTTGAAAGTAAGAATTAGGATTTAGTAGAATTGCCCAAGAGGCCAAGAGAGAATAACTAATTCTTACCAACTCCTTCTACTTCTATCCCACCCCTCCCACACACACACAGTACAAGAAACATATATACCTATAATGAGAAAGTATAAGAGAAGTTTTCTTTAAGGTTCAGTTAATGAGTCACCTTCTATATGAAGCTTTTCCTGATCCCCCAGCTTTTAGTGCTTCCTCCCCAAATCACCACTTATTTGGTGCCTATATACATATATGTTGCTTCCTCTAACTAGACTGTGGTAAGCTCATTTAGCAGAGGGACTGTTTTTACCCTGGTCTTTGGATCCCCCAAACCAGCATAATGCCTGACACATGAGAGACACTTAATAAATTATAATGGCTAACTGAAGGAAGTAGTATTGGGCATGAGAAGAAAAAAATCTTAAAGTGATATAACAGTAGTCCTTAAGCATTGGAAGATTATCATGCAAAAGAAGGATCAGATTTGTTCTGCTTGGCCAATTCGAGTAGACAACTGGTAGAAGTTACACCAAACAGTTTGACAAGAGGTTATCAGTGATATTGTAGAAAAGATTCCATATAAAGTATGAGTTGAGGGGGAAGTTAGGTAGCACAGTGGATAAAGCACCAGCCCTGGATTCAGGAGGACCTGAGTTCAAATCCAGCATCAGACACTTGACATTTACTAGCTATGTGACCCTGGGCAAGTCACTTAACCCTCATTGCCCTGCAAAAAAATAAATAAATAAATAAAGTATGAGTTGAACTAAAACTATAAGGTCTGTTCTGATATTCTGTACTTTTGCCACCTATTTCTATATGTGTGATGAGATTCTTTCCTTTTGGGGGGGAGATAAGAATACTTAGTCCCAAATTGTATAAAATTATAATCTAGTCCCCAGAAAAACTAATCTAATTTGAAGATGCAAGGTAAGAGAACCCTGGAGATGTGTAATATTCAAATGAGGTCGTTCAAAACAATATAACATATTTCCTCAATTACTAAAGTCTACAACACAGCCAATATGTGTGCCAGAAGGCACCATCTGGAAAATAATATTCATCCTCATCGACTTCATTTTCCTATATGTAATATATAAAATGTGTTTTATGTAGAATAAATACAGAAATCCATTAACTTTTGACTCTAGCATTGTTATATGCTTAAGGGTTTTGCCACTTATTCCCCAAAGTTCTATTCATTGGATCATAAAGTCAGAGCCAGAAGGGAACTTGGAGATTATTGAGTCCAATTTCCTCATGTTTAGGAAACTAAGGTCCAAAGATTTTAATCAGTTTGCCCAAGGTCACCCAGATAGTAAATAGGAGAACCAGAACATGAAACCACGTGTTCTGGTTCTAAATGCAGTTTTCTTTCCACTACATCATATCTCTCTTTTACAAACAAAATGTCCTTAGCTTTCAATTGAAATAAATATCTAGAATAAATAAAAGCAAGAAAAGGAAGTCGCAATTAATCCCATCAGTGGTATTAATGAGACACAGACCTAGACCTTCAGTCAGCCTATGTATACAAAAAGTAGACAGCCCTCCTAGAGATTATATCAAGTTCTAAGAGTCCTTTTTCTCCATATTGTCCTTTCACACCAGCCTACCACATTATGGGGTACTATTGGAATAGGGGGTATTCAGGGAGGACTAGCACCTCTGGCATAAAGGCTTGCCAGGCCCTTTTCTATCTGGTCACCCAGCTCTCACCTGTGGCTTCAAGAAACTGTAGTATTCACAGTGGCCACACGCTGGTAAAACTATCTTGACAGATGGCCTAAACCAGTCTGAGGGTAACCAACAGGCCTCAAAGTCACCAATGAGTTAGAGGGATGTCTACCTCAAGTAGATGAGAACAATTTGTTCCAGCAGACACAAAGGCAGCTGAAGGATGTGTTGTGGAGTGCTTAGAGCTTGGACAGACTTCAAAGACTCCAAGACTCCACTACAACCCAGACCATCACCAGTCATCTTGAATTTTGTCCTGCCATTGGACTTCAACGACTCTGGAAGAGAAAGTGAGGCTGATGATGTTGTGCAACTCTGCCTCACTTAAATTCATTTGTTGTACAAGTCAAGACATCACCCCATGATGTCCTTGGTCCTCTTCTAAAATGAAGGACAAGCAACAACTACAGCACACAAACTACCAGTGTTTGGGATCATTTCTCCTCAGATTGCAATATTTTCTCTCTATTTAACTCAATGAAAATGCAGGTGTGTTATATAGAAAGTGGAAGTGCACAAAGATTCTAGCATCCATGGACATATTATGCATGGATTAGCTTTCAGATTTGTCTGGAAAGCAGAGAGCATGACCCAGAGGAAAGAGGTCCTAGGACAGGTCCATTTTGATAAGAGATTAGCTGTGGGAACTTTTATGAAGTATCAGGTACTACAGGGAAAGAGAAACCCTGAGCATCCAGTATGAGGGTACTGGATGTCTGGGGAGAGGATGTCAGAGAAGAGGTAGAGTACCAGAAAACAAAATTTGCCTACTCAACAATTTAATTTGCCTGACCTTAAAGAACTTAGTAAGCTTAAAAGTGCTAGATTTTGAGTTAGGAAAACCTCAATTCAAATCCTGTCTCAGACATTTTTAAGAGCTATATAACCCTAACCAAGTTACTTACCCTCTCTGTGCCTCAGTTTCATAAAATTGAGTGATTATAGTCAATATCCTCTAAGGATCATTCTGACTCTAAGTCTATAGTTCTATAAACCCATAAAAATCCATACCCTCTGCCTATTAATTGTGATGTTGGTAAAGAGTGGGGAAGTAGATTTATATGCCAGCTTGATGTTTTGTTCCCCCAACCAATCTTTTCCAAAATGTGTGATATATAGAAGAACTTTGCCAGCCTTCAGCCTTGACTCCCCCATTCCTGACATTCCACAACCATTTAGTTAACCAGCCAAAAATATTTGTTGAGTACTCTCCATATAGAAAATTATTATATATGTAAAGAATTAATTGTTATTTGAGGGTTTTATGCCTCGGCGCGCACTGGCCTGGGGCTCCGCAAACTGCACGGTGCTCCGCCCACTGGTTGTAGCCGTCGCCAGGGCTCTGGCACCTCACATCATCACCACTCGCTGATGCCTACATGGGCCTGGCAAAATTATAATGATTGGAAGCCTAGTGAGAGCAGTCATGTAACTGTCAGAGCAGCCATCCCATTGGCTGGAGCTGTGTGGGGTGTTTCTAGGTTTGGGGGTGGAGAAGTGGGCATTCTAGGTGGAAGCTGGAAAGCGACAGGCGTTCTGCTGCATATTTTCAGCTGATTCCTGGGCGGTGGTATTTTTTCAGGTATTATAATTTCCCTTTCCCCATTTTATTTCCTTTCCCTTGATCCTACTGATTCTATTTGTGTTGTGTTTTTTTTTTTAATTCGTTCTTGTTAAAATAAATCTTGTTCTGTTTGGAGGGAGGCTGCTGGTCTCCTTCCTTGCCCCAATATTGCGGCAAGCCGCTTAGCACTCCCCAATTAAAAATTGGTCCCCACATATAAAAGACAATCAGTATGGGGAGTTATGCTACAAACAGAAGAAATAAAGCTACTACAAATTTAAATGTAGGGAAGACTCCCAATGCATGTGTAGATACTTAAGAGAAGTAGCTTTGGCTTGACTATTCATAGCAAAATAACAGTCTTCTGGTACCAGAACTATGTGGAGTAGGAGAGAGCGACAAAGAGACAGAGAATGAAACAAAGAGACAGAAAGACAGAGACAAAGATTCCAGGCCAGTCAGTGGAACAGGAAGAAAGAGGAATGACAACTGAGCCAGGCAGAAAGACAGAAGACAGAGGCCATGTAGATAAAGGGAAATTCAAGAAACAATAAGGAACCAGAGTCATAAAGAAAATGGTGATCACCAGAGGTGTGACTAGGTACTACTAGCTCCACTGAGGAGCAGAGCAGTGAGAAAGCAGTGTGCCTTAAAGGAAGTTGTGTTCATGCAGATGCAAAGCCACAAGGAGCAAGTGGGGAGAAAGGCAATAGATGAGTGAGCTCTGATCTTCCCCCCCTTTTTTTTTCCAGGACAATGTTGAAAATTACAGGGTATGTGCTAGAGAGAGAAGCCCAGTAGATAGGGGAAAGGGTTCTCTTACCTATCTATGGGACATAAGAACAAAGACTTTTCTTTATTGTATAAATAAAATATGTTAGCCTGAGTGCTTGTAGGGAAGCTGATGACCATATTCTGGGAAGTAACATGAACCAGGTACCTTCAAAGTTCCCATGTTCCTCCTGGGTGGTGGAAAATAGTCAGAAAGAACCAGGATCCCCAAACTCTACCTGGTCCTTTATGTTAACTGGTTTATTATTAATGAGGAGTACACTAGACAGGGCTCTGCAGCAACAGTACTAGAAGGGTTTCCAATGAGACCCTGAGAAATATTTTTGCCACCAGAAAAATAATTAATATAACTATTTTTGTACATAAAGTCCCTTTTTCTCTTTCTTTTATCTTTTCTGAATATAGGCCAAGCATTAGTATAGCTGGGTCAACAGGCACACACTTTGTACCATGATAGATGATTAATTGGACCATTATTTTATTCTAACCAGTATGAATCAGTATGATATGATTCCATAGGGGTGGGCAGTATAAGTTCTGATACTAGGACTTTCACTTACTTAATCATAGGAAGCTACCTAGAGGACATCCACCTTTGCATTTCCTTATTATGGTGACCAAGCCCAGCACGATGGAGGTGACTCAATTACATGGAAAATCCCCCAAATATTTTATTGCCCCTCTGTCTCTTGTCATCCCTCTATTGCCCCAAATGGGGAGATGACCATGACCACTTGGCCAACAAGTGACCTTGGTTGCTAGCCTGAGGTCCAGATGAGTCTGTCAAGGTCTGCTCATTGGCCTGTTTTCAACCAATGGGACTCTTTAGTTTGTGTAGACTCTCCTGGAGGGTCAAGGGCAAGGTCTATCAATCAATGAGATTCTGTATTTTTACTTCTCTTCACCTGTATTATCTGGGTATCAAGAACTGTAAAACTAAGGCCCTGGAGAAAGGAGCATCTCAGATTACAAGTGAGATCTGAGGTCTTCATTAGATGGGACCATGGACCCTTTAACAAAGTACCATTGGCTCAGAGCTCTGCTTCAGTGTTTTTTTGTCGTTTTTGTTTGTTTTGGTTTTGGTTTTGTTTGTTTTTTGTAAATAGGACAATTTTAAATGCAACATTACTTATTACAAAATATTAAGTACTCTTCAGCAACTTTTCAAGTATGACTCCAAACAGCTTTACAGATTGGTTATAACCATTCTGATCCACCAGCAGCATATCAGTGTGCCTGCCTCTTTTACACAGTCCCTCCAGCATTTCTATTTTTCCTTTCTTTGTCTCCTTTGCTACTCTGATGAGTAGGAGGTAGAGAACAGGAGTCATCCATCCTCTGGAGATTCAAATAATCTGTTGGAAACTTTTAAAAACTTCATGAAAAACTACAAAGAATAAAGCAAATAAAACCCTATTGAAATAGACAAGTCCTCAAGAGTCTTAATTGCTGGCTAAAAACCAGTGATTATATATTTTTGAGCACTCTTATACAAGGTACAATAAAAAGCTCTGGATACACAAAACGGAACTCAACGTCCCTGTCTTCAAGAACTTTTCAGTCTATAAAAGTGAGGAGAAAGGGCAGTACATTTTTAAAAAAATAACATATAAACAAGCACAAACGAATATAAAACAAAAAGATGCATTGATAACATTGAAGTGTTAAGTAAAGACATAAATCAAATTGAACAAGTTTGTCATCAAAAGACCAATCTAGTTAAACTCAAAGAGGTTCACTTACCACCAGAATCATCATAACTTGGTAAAGTTCTACAGCAACTCCCAAATACCACCTAAGCTGGATAGAGACTGTGGTATCCACTGAAGTCTATTCACCTTAATACAAAAGCCCAGAACATTATAAGCATGTGTTGGAATCTTTGGGTTAGATACATGCTTCTAACAAGGCGTGCACCATGGCAAATATAGAATGGAAAAATTAAATCAATGTTCTAACTTTGCTGAGCATTCTTTCTATGATATGAAGTCACCTTTTATCAAATGCCAAGTAGTCTTAGGTGTCTCATTTTGTTTTAATCACAAAGCTGAACCACTGGACCAGTCAGGCTTAATCCAAAACAAATAAAGATTAATTTATCTTATTGGTTTTAAGATACTTTCAAATATTTATTATTTTTATTGTCTCCTTTTGATAAATAAATGCTCCAATTCAGATAGAATTTGTTATTGAATTTGCTTTTAGTTTTAATATCACCGTTTTACTTAGATGTATGTGTACTAAGTTCATAATCATAAAGTGTTCCTTTTTCCTATTTGTGTTAAAATGCAAGGCATGTCATTTGAACAAAGCAAACTTATTATTAACCCTCTCACTGCCCTTTTCATCCATGGCCTTAAATATCATCATTCTAGTACTCCAGGGCTATATATTGCAAAACCTCATTTGCTCAATTTCTATAATGTCCTATTGTCTCATAATCTGGTTGACCAATGTGTTGGGCACTAGGTGGAAAAAAATTGAACATTTTGGCAAAGGCCTGAATTGAATTTTTATTCCCTCAAATTATCTTAATGACCTTTTATTTGAGCTAACTATAATCAGGAACAAAAGAAATCCCTGTGTATGGAGTCTCCAAATATTCCATGTATTTGGGGATTTATTACTGTTTTCCCTGGAATTTATGTTTTCATTTTCCAAGAATGAGCTCCTTACATGCACTTCTGACCACTGGGATAACCACTGGAATTTGAATAATTGAGGCATTATTGTTCTGCCTGGTGGCCAATAGACTTCAATAAGCCCAGTGATTTCCAGACCTGATCTACTGTAAGTAAAAGTTTAAAATCAGCAAATTTGAAGTCCTCCCATATGCCTTTTTCAGATTCCTCTTTCCTCCACAAAATGTTAACTACCACATAAATCTAGATAATGTTTTAAGGTACCTTAAAGATCCAAAGGAATCTATTTCTAAGCATAGAATTTCAGAACCCTAGGAAGATGATGGAAAAGATTATTTTAGTCTGAGAAGCCTTTACCAAAACACAAAGGAAAAACCACCAAATGCACAAAGCCAAAACCAGAAATTCTTACACCTGGGGCAAATTAAGTTAAATTGGGAGGGGAGAGAAGGAGAAGAAGCACAGGGAAGTGGTAGTCTAACTGTGGATAAAGTCTTTCTGTGACGAGGGAGTGCTCATCTTCCAGAGAATCCAGACTTCATGCCCATAAAGGTGTGGAAGGGAAATAGAGTCCTGGAAGATAAGTAGCAAAGTGATAGAACTCTGGAGGAGATGGCCCAGGTACTTCATAGATTCCGAAGAGGTACTTTTGGTGAAGAAGCTGGCTCCTACACTAATGCCAGCACACTGCGGTAAATCTTGTTCAACCTGCACTTTGTTCCATCAGCATTTCTCAAAATCCCCCAACTAAACTTGTCATTGTTGTTCATCCTTTGTTTTCAAAGAGGACCAGTGATATCACAATTTCATTGGCTTGTAATGTCTTGACTTACACATGAATTGGATTTAAGTGAGGCAGAGTTGCACAAAATTCTCTCTTCCAGTGTCATTGAAGTCCAGTGGCAAGACAAAAAGTCATTATGACTGGCAATGACCCAAGATGCAGTGGATGACCTTAGAGTCTTTGATATCTGACCAAAATCTAAGAACTGCACAGCACCTACTTCAGTGGGTTTCATGGCCATTGGGACAAATTATTTTCATCCACCCACTCTACTGAAGGACAGTCTTAACATGCTTGGAGTAGATACCCCTCCTA
This sequence comes from Dromiciops gliroides, assembly GCF_019393635.1. Taxonomy (NCBI): domain Eukaryota; kingdom Metazoa; phylum Chordata; class Mammalia; order Microbiotheria; family Microbiotheriidae; genus Dromiciops; species Dromiciops gliroides. The sequence goes on from NC_057862.1 coordinate 252,927,173, forward strand.
ACTCACTGACAGTTTTGAGGCCTGTTGACTACCTTCAATTGGATTTAGCCTGTCTGCCCAGATAGTTTTACTGGGATGTGGCTATTGCACATGCTACAGATTCTTGGAGCTACAGGTGAGAGTTGGGTGCCAGGTGGACACCAAAGGTGGAGGAGCAGCTCTGAAAAGGGTTCATCAAGCCTTCACACCAAAGGTGCTCATCTTTCTTAAACACCCCATACACCCAGTTTAGGCAGTTCATAACGAATGATAATCTAAGGATGCAGTAATAGGAAGGAACCTCAATATGTCGAAGAAAAGTCTTTCCTGCCACTAGCAGTACTAACTGGAACTGAGTGAGGGATACCCTTGAAACTTTTAGTAAGGAGAAAGAAGAAATTATCATTTCCCATTTCTCTTATAGGGCACAAAATGCTTAAACTTTGACCTATCAAATACAAGCCAGTGTAATTCCTCTGTTGGAGATTCTCACGTGGCATGACATGCCTACATTTTAGCTAATTTTCACCTATTTGTCTTGTTTCCTTACTCAAAAAAATCATGAAACTCCATTATATGACTCTACCTATAGTGCTGTCAACATTTTCTCTTGCAAGTAAACAAAGAAAACAAAGAGATCCTTCTTAGAGCTCATGGAAAATACTAACATCCATTAATGAGCAACACTTCTGGGAAACTTGTACAGAAGCAATCACTTACAAGTTCATGCATAGGTAGGGGCCTCTAAAAGGTATCCTACTTTCTCATTGTGATGCCTGCTGCAGCTCCCCAAAACCCCCAGAAGGTGGTGCCCTCATCACTGCTCTGCATTTTTCCATAGCTGCCAATATTGGTTACTAACCCTCCAAGTCTACAACTCACAACCTACAATGTTGGTCATCAATCAACCTCTTGTAGTTTACCAACTGTAATTCTCCACAGCTATCAGAAGGTATCATCAAATGAGATAATGTATGCAAAAAAGCTTTGAAAACCTTAAAACACTATATAAATGTTAGCTATCATCATTAGTAGTAGTACTAGCTATTTTTTCAGAGGAAATTCCTTTCTGTAAGGGCACTTTGGCAGCTCTATAACTCAAACCATAATAGAACAAGATGACTCCACTCTGAAGACTCTATTATACTAGGTCCTCTAGCCGTTAAAAAAAAAGTTTCCCCAGCATTCCAAATATACCTGTAAGCCTCTTATCTCCAATTGTCTTCATTTTTGAACACCAGGTTGAGGCAGTTTAATTTACAATTTGAGGTCTTCTCATGTGGACCATGTTTTACACATATACCAGAAAATCTAAAAACTTGACAAAATATCCCAATTTGAGATTCTAGTTCTATGAGTCCTCTGTAGTCCACTAAGTGGAATAAATTCTTCCTTATCATTAGCAACCTGGGGACTAGCTGTGAGGTGGAGAGAAGACTGTGGGTGATTTGCAATGTGGTTAATAAATCCATAATTCTATGGGGCAAGTTGGCATTATTACAGGCACCTTCCTAAATTTTGAGATTGAAAAAAATGTAGGGTTAATAACTGGCTGTACTGTCCTTCAAAAAAAATCCCTCATGCCATTATTGAAGACATAACTCTGGGGTATGTGAACCACTGTCTCATTTCAGATGGCATAAACTGCCATTTCTGTAATCCTTTTGTTAATGTGACCACTATATTCTCAAATATTATTGTAGGGAGAGGTCCTAACAACTAGGAGATAAGGAGAAGCCTCATATTAGAGGAGGCATTTGAACTATTTTTAAAGGAAACTAGAAATTCTAAGAAAAAAGAGGAGAAAGTTGATTTCAAACATGGAAGACAGCTGTACAAAGACACTGAAATGGGAGATGGAATATCCTGTGAGAGGAAGAGGAAGTAATCTAATTTGGCTAGAATATATAATATAGAAAGGTTTGTAATACGTAATAAACCTGGTAAAGCAGACTGGATCCATGTTATTAAGAGATTTAAATGCCAAACAGAAGAGTTTCTATTTAATCCTAGAGATTATAAATGAGGAGCCATGGGAATGTATTGTATAGGGAGTAACATGGTAAGACTAATGATTCGGGAGGAAAAAAAACATTTTGGTAGCTGCAGTTAGAGTAGTAAGAGATATGAGGAAGGGTGACCAATTAGGAAGCTGTTTTAATAAACTAATCAAGAGGGGATGAGGTCCTAAATTAGGGCGGTGGCTGTGTAACTATAAAGAAAGTGGTTTATGTGAGAGATGTTGTGGAGGTAGAATTGACAAAATAAGAGACTGAATGGATATGTGAGTAGAGAGAATAAGGGTCAAGGATAATTCTGATATCCAAGCCTGAGTGACTGAAAGATGCCCTTGACATAAATAAGAAAACTCAAAAGGGGTAAGGGTAATTTGGGGGTAAAGATGATTTGAGTTTGAGATGCCTATAGGACATCAGGGCAGCTAGGTGGTACAGTAGACAGAGTGCCAGGCCTAAAGTCAGGAAGACTCATCTTCCTGAGGTCAAATCTGGCCTTAAACACTTACTAGTTGTAAAACCCTGAGCAAGTCCTGTTTGTCCCAGTTTCTCATCTGTAAAATGAACTGGAGAAGGGAATGGCAAACCACTCCAGTATATTTGCCAAGAAAATCCCAAATGGGGGTCATGAAGAGTCAAAAAGACTGAACAACAGCACAGAACATTGACTTGTGAACATTAAATGGGAAGCTCACTGGAACACAAGGAAAAGATGAAAGTTGGGTATGTAGATTTATGATTTATATTCAGAGAAATAATCACTGAAACCACAGAAGATAATAAGGTCAACAAGAGAGTGCAAAGGAAAGAGAGCATATATCCACTGCTTAGGGATATGGGATATAGGTGGTGATCCTAGACAGGTGACTGAGAAAGATTCATCTGAGGAGGAGAACAATCAAAAGAGAGAGCAACATCTAAAACCTCAGAATGGAGAGAGTGTCTAAAAGGAGGTGATCAACAATATAAAATGTTAGAGATAGAGGATGAGAGCTGGACAAAAGTTATCAGATTTGGCAATCTCACAATAAATCTTATGACACTTCCATATAACAGCCCTTTAAATACTTGAAAATAGTTCTCATGTTCCTAAGTCCTTCCTGTTGCTGAGACTCAGATCTCTTGTGAATTCTCCACACTTCTTCTTCATTGTAATAACTCTCAATGGTCTCTAGCTTGGCAGGTTTTTTTTCCTTTCCCTTCTTTTTTATATTAAAGACCCCATGAATTAGATTTACACGACTTGAGGTAAATATATTCTTATCAACCCTTGTTAAGTATCCTCCATTTTTTTTGAAAGGTTCCACGAGTTCATCTGAAGCTCCTTCCTCACTTTCTCTGCATACACCCAAGAAACTAACAACCAAATTCTATTTTTTCTTCTGTTCCCATGGGAATACTAAAAAGGATTATTATGTTCTCCCAAGATACTTTAATTATATCAAAAAAGTCTTAAAGGCAACAATTTCATGGACTACTAGTCAAAAGTGGACATTCACAAGATTGTAAAGTCTATCTTAAATTCAACACCACCAAAAATCTCCTTTTTATAAGGCCCTGTCTTCTACTTTGCACTTTCATCTTGTTACAGATCCCTTCACTCAGAACATCAAGTGATTTCATTAACAAATTTACACAAAGATCTCCCTGTGTTATCAGTCCTATGCATATTTGCATTTTTAAAGGATACCTGCAGAGGAAATTGTTTAATCCAAAGGAATCATTCTCTAATAGTCAGATTTTGTGCTGTCTTGGCACCTAGTATAAAAATATTTTGATTAGGAAGAGTGAAATCTGTAAAATTAAGGTAAAATTAAACCCACTTATTCTTTGTTCCTTTCAACAAATCAGACCTTGCAATGATCACTTACAAGAAAAGCTGGGTCTGCTGCTAGATAAAATAGATTTTTCCCTCTGGAACCAAGGATAGTTTTAGTTCTAGGATAGATTAAGGATTAGGGATAAAATGACTATTTTCTTTCTTTCTCCTGAGGGCCAGTTAGAAAATGTTTCAATATTTTTATATCCATGAGTGACTCTCTTTCTCTAAACCTGAAAGAGAGAGATACATTAAGATGTATGGAATATAGTTGATTCTGGCAAAAATATGAGCATGGATTGCAAAGTCACCCAATTCACAAGGAAAGTCCCCAATAGATCATTTAGTCCAGGTTAAATTAAATATTTTTCAAACCTAGGTTCTCCTCAATTAACAGAATCCCTTCTGGAAAAGGTATACAATGCACAAAGGAGATGTGAGGTATGCATTGTCTTATTTATTTCTTCTAACACAAAATAAATTATAAAAACACACACGCAAAAAAATACTCTGTAGGAAAAACAAATTAAAATAACGCTGACGTATCACCTCACACCTATCAGAGTGGCAAATATAACAAAAATGGAAAATGTTGGATGTTGGAGGAGATGTGGGAAAATTGGGAGGCTAATCCACTGTTGGAGGAGTTATGAACAGATCCAACCATTCTGGAGAGCAATTTGCAACTATGCCCAAAGGGCTATCAAACTGTGCATACCCTTTGATTCAGCAATACCACTGCTAGGTTTCTATCCCAAAAACATCCCCAAAAGAAGAAAAAGACCTATTTGTACAAAAATATTTATAGCAGCTCATTTTGTAATGGCTAAAAATTGGAAATTAAAGGAATGTCCATCAACTGGGGAATGGCTAAACAAGATTTGGTATATGACTATGATGGAATATTATTGTGCTATAAGAAATGACAAACAGGATGCTTTCAGGAAGGCCTGGAAAGACGTCTATGAACTGATGTATAGTGAAATGAGCAGAACCAGGAGAACATTGTGCACAGTGACAGCAATAATCTTGGTTGAAGAACTGTGAATGACTTAACTATCCTCAGCAATACAATGATCCAAGATAATCCCAAAGAACTAATGATGAAGCATACTATCCACCTCCAAAGAAAGAACTGATATTTATTGAACACAGACTGAAGCATGCTATATTTCACTTTCTTTCTATTTTATGCAAGTTTTCTTATACGAAATTACTAATATGATAAAACTGCATATGTATAATCTAAATCTCATTGCTTACTACCACAAGGAGGGGGGAGGTAGGGAGGAAGGGATAGAATTTGGAACCCAAAACTTTAAATAAAAATGTTTATTATTTTTAAAAATTAAAAATAAAATGGGAAAAAGACTCATATAATAATAGGTTTAAAAAATATAGTGTGGGTCCATATCCACTACAATTATAGTTTTTGAGTCCCCACTAATGTATTTAATTTTAATAGTCGGTCATAGAACATAAAACAAAGGAATTTAATGAAATGCCATAGTAAGAAAAGTACTAACAAAATATACCTCCCAGAAACCTGGGGTATACTCTCCCACAAATATATGCACCATCAGTGGAAAGAGTAGACAGAAATTGTGAGCACATGTCATGAGCACATATGTAGAGTGGTACACAAGTAAGAAACACATGTAGCGAAGACACATGTGTAGAGGAGAAGTTCATCTCCAAATATGCAGGGTTACTGGTATCCTCTGGTGAAGTATCACCTTCCCACTGGATTTATTCTACTCTCTTATTCTCCATCAGACATTCAGTTTCCACCAGACTCTCCTAGATGCTGCCCTGTGAGACATGGTCTCTGCCTGACATTGTTTCACTGAATGATGCCCCTACAGATGTGTAGCCATGATGTATGGCTAGGCAACTTAACTATTCCTCCAGCTTCTGGCTTCAGTTGAAGTTCTTAGCTATCTCTTCCTTATGAGAATAAGCTTAGCTACACTATTAAAGACAATTTCAGAATTATTTTGTAGATAAAATCTTGGTGGGGGGAGAGAGATTCTTGTTAAAGCAGGTGTGTCATAGTAGGTCAATCAGTCAACAAGCAAAAGATTATGTAAATTAAGCACTTATTATATGTCAGGCACTGTGCTTAACACTGGGGATACAAAGAAAGGCAAAAACCAATCCTTGCTCTTAAGGAATTCATACTCCAATTCAAGAGATAGCAAGAAAACAATGATGTACAAATTATATAAATATGTGTGTGTATGTGTGTGTATACTTACATAGGATAAATTAGAGATACATATATGATATATATACATAGGTATAAATTGCATATGTATGTGTATATATATGAACTATATATAGAATAAGTTAGAGATAACCTTTAAGAGAAGGCATTAGCATTAAGGGGGATCAAGAAAGACTTCTTGCAGAGGATAGGATTCTAGCTGAAACATGAAGGAATCCAGAGAAGATAGGAGACAGAGACAAGGAAGTGGAAATTTCATGCACAGATGATAGCCAGTGAAAATGCAGATAGAGTATTCTGTACAAGAAATAGCAAAAAAAAAAAAAATCAGTGTCACTAGATTGTAAAGTACATGGGAGTGGAGATAGAGAGCAAAGTATAAGAAAATTGAAAAGATAGGAATGGGCAAGTTATAAAAGGCTTTAAAGGACAAACAAGATGTTATATTTGATCCCAGAGATAATAGAGAAACACTGGAACTTACTGAATTGGGCAGGGCAGGGAGGGATGAAAGGGCTGATATGGTCAGACTGCTGTAAAGTGATAGAGGACTACACCAGGGTAGTAACCATGTAAGAGGAGATAAGAGAGATGAATAGAAAAAATGTTTTGAAGGTGAAATATATAGGACTTGGCATCTGAATAGACATGGTGGGTGAGAAAGGGTGAAGAATCAACTGGGTAATTGGAAGGATGGTGATGTCCTCAACAATAAAAGGGAAATTAGAAAGAGGGAAGGGTTGTGGGCAAAAGATAATTAGTTTAATTTTTGAAATGTTATGGTTAAGATGTTTATAGGACATCCAGTTAGAGATGTCCAATAAACAGTTGTAGATACAAACTTGGATGTCAAGAAAGAGGTTAAGGTTGGATAAATAAATCTGAGAATCATCAATCACTGAATCCATAGGAGTTGATGAGCTCACCAAGTAACATATTATACATAGAGAAGAGGGACCAGGACAGAAAAGTGGGAGACACCCACCATTAACAGCAAAGGTCTGGATGAAGATCCAGCTAGGACACTAAGTAGTGGTCAAATAGGAAGGAGGAAAACCAGGAGAGAGCACAGTCACACACAAAAATGGAAAGAATCAGGAGAGAAGGGTGTCAGAGAATATCAAAGGCTACAGAGAGGTAAAGAAAGATGAGGACTGATAAAAGACCATTAGATTTGACAGGTAACTGTGGAGAAAGTAGTTTTGATTAAACCATGATGTCAGAGGCAGACTGAAGGGTTAAGAATAAAGAGAGAGGGGGTGGAGCCAAGATGGTGGAGGAAAGGATGTGACTCCCCTGAGCTCCCAACAAACCCATCCACACACTCCAAAAATAATGCCATAAGACAACTCCCAAAGCAGCCCAACCAACAAAAGAACAGAGCGAGACTATTTTCCAGTCAAAGACAGCTTAATTAGAGAACTGGGATCACCTGCTGTTTGGGCTGAAAGAGGAGCTCTGCATGTGGTGTGGACCCAGCTCAGGACAGACCATACCTCCAGGGCTTCGGAGCCTTTGGCACTAGCAGCTTGTTCTGAGGTTCAGCTCATGGACCATTGAGGAGGTTCAGCAGTTGGCCAGAGTGAAGTGGCTGTGGTCTCTCCTGGAGTTGGGGAGGAGCACCCATGTTCTAAAACAATGGGCTGATTCGAGTGGTGGCAGCCCAGTGCGGGAAAGGAACAGGCACACAAAGCTTCCAACCACTGAGAATCAGATCAGATATCAATCAGACATCTGCTTCTTGGTTGAGATGAGTAGACAGAGAGAGCAGTGGACCATAGAAAGCTTCTTTGGGGGAAAGGTAGAGCAGAATCCACCCTTAAAGAAGACAATAACAAAGTCAAAGCTCCAATAACCAAAGCTTCCAAGAAAAATATGAATTGGTCTCAGGCCATGGAAGTACTCAAAAGGGACTTTGAAGAGAAAGTAAGAGAGATAGAAGGAAGATTTAGAGAGGTAGAGGAAAGAATGGAAAGAGAAATGAGAGCAATGGAGGAGAGTCATGAGAAAAAAAGTCAACAGCTTGAAAAGCCAAATGGAAAAGGAGATTAAAAAGCCCTCTGAAGAAAATAATTGCCTAAAAATTAGGATTGAACAAATGGAAGCTAGTGATTTTATGAGAAACCAAGACACAGTGAAGTGTAAGAGGCTAAAATTCTAGCTAGTCTGTCTAAAATATCTAATGAGTGGTCGCCAATAAATTGTAAGCTTTAGCAAGAGTTTAGACTTTTAGGCATTTATTTATTTTTTTTTTTGGTGGGGCAATGAGGGTTAAGTGACTTGCCCAGGGTCACACAGCCAGTAAGTGTCAAGTGTCTGAAGCTGGATTTGAACTCAGGTCCTCCTGAATCCAAGGCCAGTGCTTTATCCACTGAGCCACCTAGCTGCCCCCTTTAGGCATTTATTAAGGAGAATAAGAATTTGGCAAAGAGAGAGAGAAAGGCCTAGATTCAGCTATCTATCTTGGGGAGCTACAGTTCTCCTGTTCCGCTCTCCCCAAGAGTCCTGGCAAAAGAGCCCGAGAGCGCCAGCTATCTATCTCAGGAAGCTACAGTTCTCCTGTTCCGCTCTCCCCAAGAGTCCTGGCAAAAGAGCCTGAGAGCGCCAGCCTCACCCCCTCTTCCTCCCACAAGCAAACATCACTTCCTGATGCCAAAGAGCCTCATGTCTTGCCCTCAGATGCCTTCTCCTCATGGCAGAGCCCTCCCATAGTAAGTCTCCAGCAAGTGGCATCATTCCAATCGTTACAAAAGCAAATCCAAGAGAATTTAAAAAATAGAGGGCAATATAAAATATCTCCTTGGAAAAACAGCTGGCATAGAAAACAGATCCAGGAGAGATAATTTGAAAATCATTGGACTGCCTGAAAAATCATGATTAAAATAAGAGTTTAGACATCATCTTCCAAGAAATTGTCAGGGTAAAATTGCCCTGATATTCTAGAAGCAGAAGGTAAAATAGAAATTGAAAGAATCCACCAATCACCTCCCGAAAGAAATCCCAAAAGGAAAATTCCAGAGATTCCAGGTCAAGGAAAAAATATTGCAAGCAGATAGAAAAAAGGAATTCAAATACTGTGGAGCTAAAGTAAGGATAACACAAGATCTAGCAGCATCTACATTAAAGGACCAGAGGGCATGGAATATGATATTCTGGAGGGCAAAGGAACTGGGATTACAACCAAAAATCACCTACCCAGCAAAACTGAGTATAATCTTTCAGGGGGAAAAATGGAACTTCAATGGAATATAGGACTTTCAGGCATTTGTGATAAAAAGACCTGAACTGAATAGAAAATTTGACTTTCAAATAGAAGACTCTAGAGAAGCATAAAAAGGTAAACAGGAAAAAGAAAACATAAGGGAAAGGAAAGGTTAAACTGTTTACATTCGTACATGGGAAGATAATACTTCTAACCCATAAGAACTTTGTCAGTATTAGGGCAGCTGAAAGGAATGTACTTAGATAGAGGGAACAGGTGTGAATTGAATATGAAGGGATGATATCTGTAAAGCATTTATTTTTAGTTTATCCTTGTTTTTAGTGGGGCAGGCAGGGTGGGGTGGCTTATGTATGGGGCCAGATTTAGGCTCGTGGCCTCCTGGGTTCAGGGCTGGTGCTCTGTCCACTGTGTCACCTAGCTGACACCCATGATGACATCTTTAAAATAAAGTTAAGGGGTAAGAAGAATGCACTGGAAGAAAGGGAAAGGGAGAGATGGTCTGAGGAAAAGCAACTCACATAAAAGAAACAAGAAAAAGCTTATGGAATAGAGGAGAAGATGGGGAAGGAGTGGGGGGAATGAATGAACCTTATTCTCATCATAATTGGCTCAAAGAGGGAATAACATATACACTCAAGTGGGTATAGTATTGCCCTGAGGGAAAGTGGGAGGGGAAGGAGATAAGGGAGGGGGGGGAGAGGCAAAGGAAGGGAGGGCAGATTGGAGGAGGGGGCAGTAAAAAGCAAAACACTTTCAAGGAGTGATAGGGTGAAGAAAGGTAAAAAATAAAGTAACTATCAGGGGAAGGAATAGGATGGAGGGTAATACAGTTAGCAATAGTAACTGTGAAAGAAATGATGAGCAGGATAATATCAGAAGAACATATGAAAAATGGAAACCATCAACAGAGGAAGAAATGATGGTATCTGAATACAGATTGAAGTATAATTTTATTTGTTAGCTCTTCTTTCTAAAGTTATTTTGCCTATTTTCTTTCACAACCTGACTAATATGAAGATGTTTTGCATAATTGTACATGTATGACATATTGAACTGCTTGATTTCATAGGTAGGGTTGAGGAGAGAGGGAGGAAGAAAATTTAGGACACAAATTTTTTTTAAAAAATCAATGTGAAAAAATAATTGGGTTTTCTTTACATGTAACTTGGGGGAAAATCTAAATAAAATTTTTTTTAAAAGAGAGCTGAAGGGGCAGCTAAGTGGCACAGTGGATAGAGCACCGGCCCTGGAATCAGGAGTACCTGAGTTCAAATCTGGCCTCAGACACTTAACACTTATTAGCTGTGTAACCCTGGGCAAGTCACTTAACCCCAATTGCCTCACTAAAAAAAAAAAAAAAGAGAGAGAGAGAGAGCTGAAGTGAAGTAGAGGCATTGATTGTAGATGGCCTTTTCCAGGAGCTTAGCCAAGGAAGGAATGGAGGAATGAAGGAATGAAAGATAGACTTATCAAGTACTTAACTATGCACCAGATACTCTGCTAAACACTTGGGAATACAATACAAGCAAAAAGAATGACATGTCCTGCCCTTAAGGAAAGAGATTACATTCTAATTGGGGAAGACAGCATATAAAACAGAACTGAAAAGCTGAGATGGGATTCAGGAACAGGGGTGGACCAAAGGTGAAAGGTGTGAGAAATGGTTTTGAAGCCCATAAGGTCAAGGAGATCCAAGACATGGGTTTATTTGTAGGTTGCATCATCCTCTTGATGTCATTGGTCCTCTTCAAGAAGGAAGAACAAAGAATCAATAGGGAAGCAGCAAGTAGATGGGGGAGATATTGAAGATATGTCAATGGGAAAGATAGAGAGGGCAATCTTTTGAAGTAGAAAGGATGGAATGGGATCATCACTTTGGCAAGGAGACAGGCCATGTCTTCATGTGAGACAAAGGTGAAGGAGGAAATAGTTGCAGAAAGTGACAAGGAGATGGGGATATGAGGAAGCTCTCAGCAAATGACCTCAATTATTTTAGTGAAATACAAGGGAAAGTTCTCAGCTAAGAAAGCAAGAGGAGGAGGATTCATGGGAAACTTGAGGAAGGATAAAAATTTTGGAAAAGCCACTGTGGTAAGTGGGATGGTGAATTGATTAGGGAGGTGTAAAAAATGGCCTTGCTTCAGGGAAGGATCATCCAATTAGTAACATGAATTTGTATTGGACTGGGTTGCAGTTTTGTAATTTTCTCTGGCTTCCTTCAGCAATGCATAAGTACAATCAAAGTTAACAATGGAGAGAGCAATCCAAGACTGATGTTTGTCAGTGCAAGATCACTATTAGGACAAAGGAGCAAGGGATTCAAGAGAAAAGGACAGGGTCAAATTGATCTGGTTTGCCAAGGGGTCAGGATGGGGAAGTAAGGAGGGTATGGCTAGTGCAGGGGTGATGTCCTGGGAAAGAACTGAGGGGTAGAGGGATTGCAGGTAATGGAAAGGATGAAGAACAGGATTAGGAGTTACAAGGAAGATGTAGATGTGGGACAAAATCAATTTATGATCATATAATGATTATAACAACTAGGTGGCATAGTTTATATAAAGAGTGCTGGACCTTGGAAAGTCAGGAAGACCTGAATTCAAATCCTGAGTTAGATATTTATTAGCTGTGTCCCTGGACAAGTCATTTAACTTTGGTCTAACTCAATTTCCTCCGCTGTAAAATGAAAATAACAATAGCACCTAACTCACTGGGTTGCTGTAAGGATTAAATGATACAATTTATAAAGGTCTTTGCAAACCTTAAAGCACTACATAAATGTTATTATTATCATCTTAAAAGGATTTTTAGAGCTCATGGACATGGAAGTAGAACATTTGTAGGTGATGGCAAGATCAAGGGTATGTAGCTGAGGTGAGGTAGAGGAATAGGTCATAGGTCAAATTGAGAAACTGGAAATTTATGATACTTGAGAGAATATTAAGTATGTTTAAGTGTCCTTGGTATGAGGGAAGGAGATGGAGAGAAGAGAAAGAAATGTGAGCCAGGCATTGAACTTATTGAGAAAAGAAAATAAGTACCCTGGACATTGGTAAGAGCTAAGAGCTACCAGAAATATAATTGGGTGATAAATATGAATTACATAAAATTTGAAGGACACAATACTGAATGATGGTGGTAGAATGAGAACTTGGAAGTGGCAATGGGGAGCAAGGCTTGTTCCAACTTTCCACAATGACCAATGAGTTGAGAATATGAGGCAAGCAGTCCTGGAAAGGGTGGCCACGAAAACTATGTCATCAAGAAGGAACCAGACTTCAGTGAGTATAAGATGGAGTCATGACTTATAATAAGAGTCATGATTACAAGACCTTTCATCTCTGGGAACTGAGTCTCAGCCTCACCTATGAAGGTAAAACAAAGAGTATCCTTACTTCTAGCTAAGGAATTAGTGTCTCGAAATCAAGTCTGCCTCTTCTTTTCACTAAAATTTCTGATCCAGAGGCCTGAATTGTTCCATCATTGCCACTTTACCTTTGCTTATAGTTAGTATTATCTTGCATCTTAAATTTAATAACTAAAACCTATACTACTTTTTGGTCAATGTTCATATAAAGCTATTCATCAAACAGTTCCAGGATTCTGGGTTCCCCAGTTTTTTTAATTAAAAACACTTCAAAAATGATGCAGTGACTAGAGTACTGGCTCTGGAGTCAGGAGGACCTGAGTTCAAATCCAGCCTCAAACACTTGACACTAGCTGTGTGACCCTGGGCAAGTCATTTAGCCCCAATCGCCTCACCCCCCCCCCAAAATAAAAATAAAAACATTTCAATTCACCCATGCATATGAGTGGGGAGAGAAAGGACAAAAAAGACAAAATTTGGCACAGGAGGCAAGGTTGTCTCCTCTACCCACCTAGCAGCTTTCCCAGTCGTTCATGCTTCTATAGAACCAGAAAATGCTCACCAATGGGAATTTATCTTGACTTTCTTTTTTAGTCAAATTTTGTCCCTTCTTTTTTTTTCCCCCTAAGGTTATCCTAGAGCAAAGCAATGATATCTGTGACCAATACAAAAAAGACAAAAAAAAAAACCTGAACAGATGCATCATTTAGAGGCCAAATTCAGAACAGCATTCCACTCCCCACTCCCCACCTCCACTCCCCCCTCTCCATCCCCCCCCCAAAAATAACATCTGGTTCTAAAGCCTTGTCCTTGATGACTCAACTGCCGTGTATGTGGCTGGCTGACTTGTTTGCCTGACAGCTGTGCAGCTATAGCCATATTCACTTCTGACATTAGTTACTGCAGTATAACATCTGGCTTTCCCCCTCTACCGTGTACTCCCCCTCTTTTGTTATGGGGGGCAGACCCTGAAGGAATTAAGGCATAATTCTGGGAAAGAAAAAAACTTTGCTGTCATGGGGGTATTAGATTTATAACCAGGCTTTAAAACAGAAGCTTTCTTGTTTGGTGCCACGGACTTTCTCTTAGGGAAAGAAAGAATTTTGCACCAACAGGTAATATCTGAGGAAGCAAAAACAAAGCAAAACTGTACATCACAGAAGGGATTAGAAGGGACCATCTTAATAGAAAAGGAAAAAAAATCAGAAAGGAAAAAACATCGGAGCAGAAAACATGAAAAAATGCCTAAACTAAAGGCATAGTCTGTCCACAGAATGAATAGGGCTACACCGGAGAAGCTCAACAATTACTTGCTGAGATGAACTGCATTAAATTATATACTTTTTAAAATTATTTTTGTTTTATTAAATATTTCCCAATTACATACAAAAAATTTTAACAATCTTTTTTTAAATTTTGAGTTCCAAATTCTCTCCTTCCCTCTTGCACTTTGTGAGAAGGCAAGCAATCTGATATTGATTATACATGTGAAGTCATGCAAAACATATTTCTATAATTAGCCATATTGTGAAAGAGAATACAAATAAAACAATAAAAATAAGGAGAGTAAAAAACTATGCTTCTATCTGCATTCATAGTTTATCAGTTCTCTCTCTCAAAATGGATAGCTTCATTTTCATCATGGGTCCTCTGGAATAATCTTGGGTCATTGTCTCAATCAGAGTAGCTAAGTATTTCCCTATTGATCATTTCTACAATATTGCTGTTACTATGTACAATGTTCTCCTGTTTCTGCTTACTTCACTTTGCATGAGTTCCTATAAGTCTTCCCAGGTTTTTCTGAGAGCATCCTGCTCATCATTTCCTACAGCATACTCTGTAGGTGGCTAAAATTGGGCTCTCAGGGTTTTTCTGTGTGTGAGATGGGCTGGCGCCCTTCCCACCCTATGTCTGCAGAGGACTCTGAGCCCAGCCAAGCTACTTGGATGAAAACCCAGGCCCCAGGTCTGGGGTGGCACTGAGCGGCAAGGCCACATGGGAGGCCTGAGGGACACTGGAGCTTGCTTTGCCCAGCCCCCAGTTCCGGGAGCTAGGGACTGGGCTTGGCCTGTCCTAGGGGTACCAGCAAATTAGCTTGGCGTGTATAGTAGTCAGCCAGAGTTTAAGGGGACAGAGAGGCTAGGAGGAGTAAAGGGGGGAGCTAGAAGAGAGGGGGCTTGCAGTTAGAGGATGCTACAAGACAGAGAGAGAAGAGAGGAGTAGTGAAAGTGAAAGGGGCTGACTGAGAGAAAGGAGACTGAGAAAGGGGAGGGAGGAGGAGGCCAGAATAACCTCAGGTGAGAGATTTGAGGTGGCAGGAGAGAAAGTTTAAAAAGGTTTCAGGTCATATACTTTGCATTTCTTTACCCTTATCTCTTACATTTATTCTCATAAATAAACCCTTTTGACTTTAATTGAAAGAGGCTAGGGGGCAGCTAGGCAGTACCGGCCCTGGAGTCAGGAGGACCTGAGTTCAAATGCAGCCTCAGACACTTGACACTTACTAGCTGTGTGACCCTGGGCAAGTCACTTAACCCCAATTGCCTCACCAAAAAAAAAAAAAGAAAAGAAAAGAAAAAAAGAGGCTGTTTCTTGTGGTCTAATCGAGGAGCAGTGGGGGAATTTTCAAAGGGCCCTTGTAGACTGGCTTAAGCAACTAATAGCCAGCTATAGCCTTACCAGCTTAAAGCAGTCAGATAGCCAACCAGGAGTCCACAGATTAGGCCCAATTAGTTAGTTAATATTATTTTTACAACTCCATCACAATCATATTTCACAACATATTCAGCCACATAATTAATAAAATTGAAAGTGTATTTTTTAATTAAAAAGTTCTTCAGCTGCCAGTTCGTCTGGTGGTGGTTATCTTCTCTCTGAGATGGGGGATGTTATAGAAGTCCCTCCCAAGCTGACAGTCATCATTTGACTCCAGAATTCTTGAATTTGTGAGGTAGCCACCAAGGCTGGAGGAATCCATTTCTGAGGATTACTCTTGTCCCTTTTTCAGCTTTCTTCTTAGAAAGCTGTACTCATTACCTTCCCTTTGTCTTATTTTATTAGCTTTCAACTTCATCATTCAATTGGAATTGCAACCCTTTTTGTTGAAATAGCTAGATGGCACAGAGGATCAAGTATTGGGCCTAGAGTCAGGAAGACGATTTCAAATCCTGTTCTAGATACTTACAAGCTGTGTGAACCTGAACAATTCACCTAACCTGTTTGCCTCAGTTTCCTCTACTGTAAAGTGGGGATAATAATAGTACCTACCAGACAGAACTGTTGTGAAGGATCAAGTGAAATGTTTGTAAAGTTCTTAGCACAATGCCTAGCATTTATTCCCTTCCCCTCCTTTTGCAATCTGGCTTCCAATATCATCACCCAATTAAAATTTCTTTCTCCAAAGTTATCAATGATCTCTTGACAAATTTGATTATTTTTTCTCAGACTTAATCCTGCTACATTTGATACTATTGGCCAACCTCTCCACTTGGATATTTTTTCCTCTCTGGGCTTTTGTAACAATACTCTTTTTTTGATCCCCCTTTTACCTGTATGCCTGCTACTTCTCCATCTCTTTTCCCAGTTTATCATCCATATGGTGCCACCTATCAGTGTCCCATAGATTCTATCCTAGACAGTCTTCTTTTTCTGTCTTCTTTCTCTTGGCAACATCATCATTTTCCATGAGTTTAATACCATCTCTATGCAGATGACCCACAGATCTAAATATGCAGCAACAGTCTCTCTCCTGAGTTTCAGTCCCACATCACCAATTGTGTATTAGACAAAAATAATCCAACCTCAATGTCACAGAGATATCTCAAACTTATGTCCAAAAGTAAGCTTGTTATCTTCACCAACCCCCACCCCCCCCCCAAAAAAAAAACAACCCTCTCCTGTCCTAGACTTCCCTATTTCTTTTGAAGGCACCACCATCCTTGTAGTCTTCCCGGGTGGTAACCTTAACCTAATCCTGGATTTAGCCCCATATAATTAATCAGTTGACAGATCTTGCTATTTCTACTTCCAGAAAGTCTCTCAAATCTCTCCCCTTCTCTCTATTTACACAGATCCCATTTAGCTATGACCCTTCTCACCTCTTACCTAGATTATCTCAACAGCTTCCTCATTGCTCTCCCTGTTCCAAGCCTCATGCCTGAGAAGCTATCCTACACGTTTGCCAAAGTGGTTTTCCTTAAGTGAAGATCTCACCATGTGACTCCCCTCCTCAATCAATTCAAGCAGCTCCCAATTGCCTCTACAACAAAATATTACCTCCTCTGATTAATCTTTAAAACTCCTCATAACGTAGCCCTAATAAATGCTTGCTGAGTGTTGAATGACTCACTCTTTCAATCCTCATTAGATATGGCTTCCTCTCCCACACATGGATACCTAATCAATCTGGTCTTATCACTGTTCCCAAACAAGACATCCCATCACCAATATTTGTACCTCTGGCCATTTCACGTGCCTGTGACATAATCCCCTCCTTACCCATACCTCAAATAATCCCTCTCTTCGTTCAATGTGTGGCTCAAGCAATATATTCTACATGAAGTCTTTCCTGGCCCTATCTGCCCCTACTTCCCCAAATGTCAATGCCATCTCTCCCAAACTACCTTGTATGTAACTCTGTTGTATATATTTGTATTAATTATCTTTATGCTAGCTGTGTGACCCTGAGCAAGTCATTTAACCCTCATTGCCCTGCAAAAAAATTATCTTTATGTTTCTGTCATATATACTTCTATATGTACTTCCTCCCCCCATTAGAACATTGGATCCTTGTTAGTAAGGACTATTTTAATCCTTGTATTTGTATCCTCAGTATCTAGCACAATGTCTGGTACTTGGTAGTGTAACGATTGGAATGACACCACCTGCTGGAGACTTACTGTAGAAGAGTTCCGCCCATGAAGCGAAGGTCTTTGAGGGCAAGACCAGGAGTCTTTTCTTTGGAAAAGGAAGTGACGCGGGCTAGTGGGAGGAGGAAGGAAGAGACTGGCGCTCAGTCTCACTCTCTTTCCTTTGGACTCTGGTGGAGAGCAGAGCTAGAAATGTGCTCTCCCTTTAATAGATAGGAATCTAGGCCTTTTTCTCTCTCTTTACCAAATTCTTATTCTCCTTAATAAATGCTTAAAAGTCTAACTCTTGCTAAAGCTTATAATTTATTGGCGACCACTCAGATATTTTAGACAGTTTAGCTAGAATTTTAGCCCTTAACAGTAGATGCTAATTGATTGAGTAATCAATCAAGCACTGATTGTGTCATTGACCTGTGCTCAGAGAAAGAAAGAGAAAACAGAAGGCAGCCAAGGACATGGATTTATTTAGGTAAAACATACATTCCCTCAGCCATCTTCTTGTAGCTACCATTGCCACTGCCCAGGATAGTGGCTTTAAATCCAAAATGGGGAAAAAAAATATGTACACTAAGATGAGTATCAATTCCACAGCTTTATAGCCCAACTAGATGCTAGACTCTTAACCCTCAAGTGTTTCTCCTCAGTGGCCAATCATCTTTAACTTCATCCCCTATCACTGAGGACCATTCAGAAATTGCTGTGTAATTCTCAAGAAAAGCCACAGTGTGTGTCCATCCTCATAGGATGGGGTCCAGATCTATTAAGTTGGGAGTTCCCTTGTTTGCTTCTGTTTGCTCTTAACAGAGCAAAATGCCACCTCCTAGGCTCTCTTCCAACCCTGGATCTCCCATTCTTTTGTCCAAACTATACACAACTTTTTGAAACAGAAATAATAAAATAGAAATAATCTTGTTTAATGACGTTCTAATCATTAACATCAAGCAAGGAATAAGAAAAGAAGACATCTACTCAGCAAAAGTATTTGCCACTGTTAAGGAAGAAATCCAATAACTAGTCTAAGTTAAAGGTGGATTCCCAATACCATAAATGACAAGCACCTCTAAATAGAACTATTTTCAGTTGATGTGCTAGTTGTGTCAAGTCCCCAAATATTTTAGAACCCCCTATGTAAGTTCCATAAGCTTATAAAAGAGTTTGACCTAACTATCCTTAAAGGACACTGAAGGGGTTAAAGAAAAAATCTATTAGCTAGATTATGACACACAGTTAGAACGATGGCTTATAGATTTTATCCATTAGTACATATATCTTGGACAAACATTGCATGTAAGCAATGGTTTAGAACCAAAACTAAACAAGAAGAGGAGAATAAAGTGGTCAAAAAATATCAGTGATCAAATCACTGACTTCAGTTAGTGAGTTTTACTGAGTTCCCATTAGCCTGTGATTGTCACAAATCCGGCCTGAGGTCACAAAGGCACAAATCTATCATCCCTCATTTGTAAAATGGGGATAAAAAAAATAGCACCTACCTCTGAGGGTCCTGTGGATCAAGTGAGATAATACATGGAGAGAGTTTTGCAAGTTACAAAGTGCAATCAAAATGCTAGTTATTCTTGCAACCCCTAGATTGCTGTACAAGTCTGAGTATAATTAATAATAATCATAATAATAGCATTTATATAGTACTTTAAGTTTTGCAAGGCACTGTACATATGTTATCTCATCTGATCCTCACAGCAACTCTATGAGGTAAAAGCTATTATTATTCCTATTTCACAGATGAGAATATTGAGGTTGAAATAGGGTAAATGAATTGCCAACAAAAGAGCATATAGCTAGTAAGGGTCTTTGGCAGCATATAAATTCAAGTGTTTCTGACTCTCTGTCCAGCATTCTGTGCCACCTAGACCTGCTAGAGCCAGTAAAGCTTTCTATGTGTTGCTTCTATAATGAGCCCTAATCTCTGACTTCATCTTCTCCCTTCCTACAAAGCATATACTTTTATGTCTCTCCTTGTATAATTTTCTAGCCCATTATCTTCGCACATATCTTTTGCCAATAACAAAAGTCAGGTGGAATGGGGATGAGGAAATCTTAGTAGGTTCACATTCCACTATCTATCTACCTGTTATCTCAGTGTATCTGAGCAAATGATGCCACTTCTTGAGGTTCCAGTTTCCTCAGCTACAAAATGTGAGGGTTAAACTAAATAATCTCCAAAGTCTCTCTAGCTATTATTCTTATGGCTTAATAGTCCATCTTGCTCTTGTTACCCGACAGATACAAGGATGAAGAATTGCAAAGGCAATTGGGAAACTGAATCATGTCTTTGTTTTTATTTTTTTGTTTGTTTTTGTGGGGCAATGAGGGTTAAGTGACTTGCCCAGGGTCACACAGCTAGTAAGTGTCAAGCGTCTGAGGGCAGATTTGAACTCAGGTCCTCCTGAATCCAGGGCTGGTGCTTTATCCACTGCGCCATCCAATCAGAGAGAGAAGTAAAGGCACCAAGGGTACTTCCAACATGTGATGTTCAGAAGTGACATCTGAAGTAGAGTGAATTTCCAGGTGATGAGGTGTTGGGAGCATTGTAGAGAAAGGTTAAGAGAGTCAGGAGTGCAGCCTGGAGAAGGATGAAATAAACCTTCAAATAAAATCCTAATATTGGAACAACTTCCATTTTGTTTTTTTAAAAATATTTTAACACTCCTAAAAAAGAACTGATATTGATTGAACACACACTGAAGCATGCTATTTTTCACTTGTATTTTTTCTTTTATTCAAATTTTCTTATGTAAAATGACTAACACGGTAATATTTTACATAATTGTACATGGATAACCCATATCCAATTGCTTACCACCTCAAGGAGGGAGGGGGGGAAGGGAGGGAAGGAGGCATAGAATTTGGAACTCAAAACTTTAAATAAAATATGTTTATAATTATGAAAAAATATTTTAATAAAATTCAAACACAAAATCTATATTACCTTCTTCTTTTTTTGGGGGGGGGGAGCGGGGCAATGAGGGTTAAGTGACTTGCCCATGGTCACACAGCTAGTAAGTGTCAAGTGTCTGAGGTCGGATTTGAACTCAGATCCTCCTGAATCCAGGGCCAGTGCCTTATCCACTGCACCACCTAGCTGCCCCTTCTGACTCTGTCTATGCATTTATAAGTATCCGTTGCCTTTGTTGTAGGTTTTAATATATACTTGAAGTAAATACATCTGTTGTAATGTCATTCTAAGTCACTTAATTGGGTTTTTTCTAGTGTTCTTCATATTTCATTAATATGCCATAATGTGTTCAATCACTCCCTAACCACTAGACATAAAGTTTGTCCCCAGCATTTTATAATTACAAATTAAGA
Organism: Dromiciops gliroides; assembly: GCF_019393635.1. Taxonomy (NCBI): domain Eukaryota; kingdom Metazoa; phylum Chordata; class Mammalia; order Microbiotheria; family Microbiotheriidae; genus Dromiciops; species Dromiciops gliroides. Next base: position 252,947,998 of record NC_057862.1, read on the forward strand.
AGTCATAAAAATTTGTATACAGAGGGGTTATATTTTTCCTTTTAATAATCTCTTTAGGAAAAAAGCCACAGTAATGGAAACAGTGAATTAGAGAAAATGATAAATTATGCTGCACTGCCTTGTTCTCTTGTTTACCGTCCCAACAGCAATCTAATAGAGTACCCATTTCTGAAGAGCCACACAAATACATAATTTTATTGTTTTGAGGTGTTTTTAAAAGGAAGTTGCTGTTTTTGCTGTTTTGGTGGGCATGAGCTGACATCTTAATAGGACTTTTTGTATTTATCATAGTATTAGATAATTTAACAGCTTCTTAATAGTCTATATTTCCTTCAGTGCTTAAGCCCAAGTTGGACACTGGTGTGCTCAGTGGTAGTTTCAATGAGACAAGCGAGTTTCTGTTCAGCTAGACAAATGATTGAACAATACAGAAAGTCAGTAAGAATGCATCCATATGAGCCAGGGAGAGAATTCAGTGAAATTCAGACAGGTAAAAAATGGTCCTTTCCTATGTGCAGTGGAAACTCAGAGATTTGAATTCAGAGCAGAATCTTCTGTTTCTTTCAATCTACAGCAGGAACCAACAAGGGGGGAGGGGGGACTGAAATGGTCACCACTTCTGCGATGAACATTTCTGTTGCTTAAATTTTATTACCTTTGTATTTTATCCAATTAAACGACCTACTAAGGTAATGACACTCATATAGATGTTTCATTAAAATAAAACACTGGGGGAAAATGAAGACAGCCAAGTATTGAGGGGGAAGAGAGAGAACAGAACTATAATTGAGTTGTACTCCTAGGTAAGGAAGGATATGGGTAGTAAGGTGCTATAGAAATGTGGCATGACTAAGGGCAATCCTACCCATGATGATAAAGAACCAAACAGACATGCTACCATGTACATACTTTCTAGTATTCCCTATTCCCTTCTTCACCCAGTATCTTATCCCTCACATCTTCTCCAAGATTCACCCTCCCTTCAACATGCTTGTTGCCCATTCACTCTACCATATCCCATCATACTCATTATCTTAACATATGAATCATAGCCCTATCATACTCATTTTCATCTCTGTAAATTTAAATATTAAACTCTCTTCCTGATTTTTATACTTGTCCCCACATTCTCCCTCTTACCTCACTCATTCTAGCAGTTCCAACCTTCCCATTCTTCATAGACTTCTGTTGTCCTTAATCTGTCTAGCTTCTTCTGTCCCTTTTAAATATTCTACTTTGTCCCACTTTATTTCTCTTACCCAATGCTCTTAATTCTGTCCCCTGGCTATTCTATTCTAAATCTCACATCCTCTTTCCTGTTCCCTACCTAACTCAGTAGCATTCTGTCTTTCTCATCCAGCTATATCCTTTTTTTCACTCAATTTACCTCCCTCCTAATATCTATGCAATGATTCCTATAATATGTCAGCCAAACAGGAAGAAGGAAGAGTGAAAATGTCAACCTCTGAACCATGGCTTTTGCATTTGATTCAGTCCTTTTTCTTTTTTTTCTAAACAAAAGCTTTTGTTAAGAGTTTGAAAATTTTAAAAATCAAAACACCACACTTCCTGAATTAGTGGGAATGTGTGAAACAATAGAAAGAATAATATTTTCACAGGTTTTTAAAAAATAAAATAAAACACAAGATGTTAAAATAAAAAGAATGACATATTGGGGGAAGGGAGGATTGTCCTTATAACAGAAAGGAAGATGAACTCAAGATCCAGAATATTTAACTATACTGTACTCCAAATACCATTCAACCCATACTTATTAAGCATGTACTACATGAAATGTGATCAGAAATAATTCATAAATCAGGATTAATCAAATGAACTTTGTAATATCATTTTAATACATGTTCATTATCTTATTCGGACAAATTTAAATCTATATCAAACTAGGCTCCTCATTTTTGAAATCATCACATAGTATGATCGACTTCATTACAGTGTATCAGCTAGAAGGAATTGTCCCAAATGCAACTCACAGCCTTGATTCTGATCCATTTATTATTAATCCACATACTTATTTGCTAATATGTAGGACCTCCTGGATTCACCTTGAGTATATGAGTTCTTGTCTGAATCAACCACACTGATCTTCTTCTGTGTAATCAAGATTTCTTAAATACCACACATTATAGATCAGAAGTGAGAGGGAACAAAGAGCTACCAAAGAATCTCAATGGAGCCCCACAGGGAATTGGAGTTTACTTTCAAGATAACCCCAGTGACAAGGTAAATAAGTTTGAAAATCATGAAAGTTGAAATGATAATCTTAAACCAAAGAGAGATGGATTGAAGAATTTATATGAATAACAACAAAGAAAGTCTTTTGAAGACTGTGAAACAGATTTGGAAAAAAACTCAAAGCTTTATGGGTATACTCGTGCTAATCTAGAATGGCTGAGAACACATACATCCCAGGTCAGGGAATTTTTCAGAATAGCAAAGTCCTATCATGAAATCCCCAATGAAAGATTTGGTTATTTCTATGGGACAATTTATATTCCATACATATGCATTGATATGTATACAGTCCTTTTATTATATCATATAAAACCAGTGAGTGAAGGCTAACTTCAGACCCAAATGAGTTCTACCATATTTAGAAATATAGCTCTATTTGTACAAAAATATTTGTAGCACCTCTTTTTGTGGTGGCTAAGAATTAGAAACCAGAGGGATGCCCATCAAATTGGGGAATGGCTGAACAAGGCGTGGTATATGATTGTAATGGAATATTTTTATGCTATAAGAAATGACAAGCAATATGATTTCAGAAAAACCTGGAAAGGCACTGATGCAAAGCAAAGTGAAAAGAACTAGGAGAACATTGTACATAGTAACAACAATATTGTCCACTGAAGAATTGTGAATAACTTAGCTATTCTCAGCAGTACAATGATCCAAGACAATCCCAAAGAACTAATGATGAACTCCAGAGGAAAAACTAATACTGATTGAACACAGACTGAAGCATACTAATTTTCACTTTCTTTCTTTCATTCTTTTTCTTTTATTCAAATCTTCTTATACATAATGACTAACATGGAAATGTTTTACATGATAGCACATATATAACCTATATTTAATTGCTTACCATGGGGGGAGGGAAGGAAGAAGGGAAGGAGGGATAGAATTTGGAACTCAAAACTTAAAAAAAAAATGTAAAAAATTGTTTTAACATGTAATTAGTGGGAAAATAAAATATATTTTTAAACAAAGAAATATAGCCCTGATCTGGACTTTGGTATTTCCTCCCCAACCCTTGTTGAGGGATGACTGGATACAGGGAAAACCCCAGAACTAATATTCGCTCCTAGATAAGTTTCAAGCCTAGAACAGAGCCCACAGAAAATCTGCATAATTTTTTCAGGTCTGATTCATAGTTCTAGAGAGGTTTATGAATTCCCTTAACCTGCTGAAGGCATGGCAGTTTAACTGTATATTTATCTACACATCTATATCCCCTCATTCTGTAACTACCCCAGTCATAGGGAGTAATGTTTCAATGTGTTTAGCAAGCAGCAGATGGTCACATGACCATCTCTGATGTGGACCAAGGCAAGCAAAAAAAAAAAAAACCATAAGCACATTATAAAACAAATGAGGCAAGAAGGAAGGTCAAAGAAGAGTGAGAAGTAGGAAAGAAATAAGGAGAATGAGAAAATGGGTCAAGGGGCTACCAGATAGGCAGAAAGAATTTAAAAGATTTAGAGGGGAACATAAAATTCCATGGGGCCTCATCAAGGAAGTCCATATGTTATTCTTCTTTAACCACTCTTCCACCAGATCTGACATAATAGAAGGTAAATAAGTACTGCCCAAAGTTCACTCATTTATTTAACTTTACTTTGGTATAACAGTTTTGAAAATCCTAATCAAATTCTATCTAGACTTGGAGGACAGATAAAATGGATGATAAAATGAATAATTCCGGGGCGGCTAGGTGGCACAGTGGATAGAGCACTGGCCCTGGACTCAGGAGTACCTGAGCTCAAATCTGAACTCAGACACTTGACACTTACTAGCTGTGTGACCCTGGGCAAGTCACTTAACCCCCATTGCCCCGCAAGAAAAAGAATAATTCCACCTTTCTGAGCCTCAGTTTCCTTATCTCTGAAATGGAGGAAGGGAGGGGAGACTCCATGAACTCTAAAGTTCTTTCCAGCACTGACATTCTGTAGTGCAATAATACTAATGCAATCTTACTAAGGGACTATCTATGCTAAATAATAATGGCTGACATTTAAGTCAGCAATAGCTATATTTTAAGGTTAGGAAAAGCATTTTAGATGCACTCATATGAACTTCACAACAATTCTGTGAGTTAAGTGCCATGGGCATTGTTTACCCCATTGCAGAGATGAGAAAAGTGAAGTTCAGAGAGATAACTGGCTCATGGTCCTAAGACTAATAACTGTTGGAAGCAGAATGAGCCTCAACCTCTCCTGACTCAAATCTTTCCACTCTACCATGCCTGCCTCTCTGAAGAACTTCGGGTCACATTCACACACTTAGAAAAGGCTTTGCAAATTTCTCCTATTTTTCTAGAAAATAATTTTGAATGTAATTGTAAAAATTTGTTCGATGATGTCTTAAATCATTTTGAAATTGGCCAATGTTCTTATCGCAAAATGAAAATAATAGGAAAAGCTTTCAAATTACTGAAGCATTTTAGCCCTTCCTTTTCAGCAACAAGCTCTTGTTCCTATGGAAGATGGCTCCAAATGCTGCACTTCCCAAGGTACTGTCTTAAAAATTCATTATAAAGAGTGTCTTCTAGGTTTTCAAAGGGCTCCTTTGTTGTGCAATTCCAAGGGCAAAGGGTTCTAAAAGCACAGAATCACACAAAGATGATTTAAGCTGATGTTTTGCTTAGCTCCATTGTTACTTAAACAATACCATTATTAAAATACCCCAAATGAATATTTTATCAAGAAAGTAAAATCTATGCTTCAATTCAGTTATTAAGAATTTTCTATTTTCTTTTTCTGTTCTAAGATAACTTTGATATTGGATAGTTTTGACCAAATTTGCTACCCAACTGAACAGCATCAAAATGCACCTTAAATTTAACTTGTGACTCATTCTTCCACCTTGAACTAGAAGAGATTATGGAAAATTTACTATAATTTCAAAGAACTTTTCAGAAATTTGTCCTGCGAATGCAGGTTATGGTGATAAATATTTTATGAGAATAAATTGTTCAGCCTGTGAATTTTAAATAAAATATGCATCTTGTCTGTAACATTCAATTACATACAACCTTTTCATTAAGTTAAGAAATATGTATTAAGGGCATATAGCATGCAAAGCATTTTATTGAATGTTGAGGAAGGTACAATGCCTGAATAGAATATTCTTCTCTCCCTCAAAGAATCTATAATGTAGTAAGGAGATTTCATACATGTATGAAGAGCTATAATACAGAAGAATGTAAGGTAAGTGCAGAAGGGCTACAATATAAGTGCTAAGTGAAGTCCAAGGGGATAGATTACCATCAATAGAAAAAAAGACTTCATGGAGGAGGTAGCCTTTGAATTGAGCTTTAAAAATGTCATGGGGTGCAGAGCACCCCAGAATTTCTCTGGGGCACACTGAGGAATCTTCTCCTTGAGAAACTAAACCAGAGGACAGATAACACCTAGAGAGATAAGCTGAACCAAATCGGACTGAGCTAGTTTCAGATTCCTACCCTTCATTCTGGTCTCCCTTACCCTGGGGAGATAAATTTGGGTGTGGCTGCGGCCTTTGTGTCCTGAAGAGAGATCTGTAGCCACACCTCACCCAATTCCTCTAGTCACTACTAGTGGGGGACAATCCTCCACTCCTCACCCAATTCCCCCAGCTACCCCCAGTAGGGGATGGTCCTCCCTCACTAAAGGAACTTTTCACAGGCAGATGGTCCACCTCCATCAGTCCTCTATAAAAGTACCTTCCAGTCTCCTGTTCAAGGAGATTTGGTACCTCTGAGCTATGTGCTCAGAGCCATGTGCCAATCTCCCCATGAGAAGTCCAAGGATTTCTTTCATGGTTTCCCTCCCCCCACCCTTCCCTTCCCTTGCTCCTAAATAAACTACCACCTTATTCTAACTACTTTTTCTGTGCAAGAGGGTGTAATTCTTTAAAGAGGAATTCCTAAGAACCCCAACCCCTACGCAAACCCGTACCCCATTTTCCCCCCATATCAAAAGGATCAATACATATACAACAGGTGGAGAAAAGTCAAAATATTCCAGGCTTAAGGAGCAATGTGAGCAGAGAAATGGAAGCAGAAAATTATGGAGCATGTATAAGGATGAGCAAATAGTAGAGGTAAGAAGGGAGTAGTATGAGTTTAGGCTGGACAGCTAAACTGGTTCCAGATTGTAGAGGACCTTGAATGTCCAGAACTTTCTTTAAGCAGCAATATTGAACCACTATATTTTCAGTAAGTACACCCAGACTATCAAATACCCATGGTTTGTACTGTTTACACTTCTATTATTACATTCATATAGTATAATTTGTTCAGCTATTCCCCAATTGATGAATAACCCCTAATTTTTGTTTCTTTCTACCATAAAAAAACTGCATTTTTAGCAACAAAAAACTGGAAATTAAGTATATATTCATTCATTAAACAAATTTGGTTGAGAAATATGATGGAATATTGCGATGCCATAAGAATAAACATGAAGAATTCAGAAAAACTTGGAATGACCTATATGAGCTGATTCACAATAAAATAAGAAGAAAAGAAAAACAATATCCACAGTAACTACAACAGTGTAAGTGGAAAGGGCAACAAAAAGGGAATTAAATTCTGTATAATTAAAATGACCAAGGTTGGCTCCAAAGAAGAGATTAAAAAGTGTGTGTCCTTCTTTGCAGAGATGGGGACTATGGTTTAGAACACTGCTATCAAATGCAAATAGAAAATGTGACCACTAATTCATAGGTATTAACTTAGTTTTTTAAATGTAATGCTTTTTTGTAAATGTAACGTTTTATTGTAATTTTATTGATTTGATAAATATTTCCCAATTACTTTTTGACATGGTTTGGTCCACACTTGAAAATATTGTATGTTTCATGTAGCCCACCAGTCATGAGTTTGACATCTCTTATTTAGAACATTGACTATCCTGTTGGATTTTTTTCCTGTTTCATTTCTATTCTTTATTTTAAGGGATAGCTCACTGGGTAGAGAAAATCTACTCAGAAATGAAGGTGATATAAAAACAAAGGGTAAAATAAGAACGTTTTGAAAAACAAAGGTCTACATATCATCAATGTACATTTTGTTGTCGAGTCATTTCAGTCACGTCCAACTCTTCATGATCCCATTTGAGGTTTAATTGGCAAAAATGCTGGAGTGGTTTGCTCTTTCCTTTTGTTGTTTTTGTTTTTGCAGGGCAATGAGGGTTAAGTGACTTACCCAGGGTCACACAGCTAGTAAGTGTCAAGTGTCTGAGTCCAGATTTGAACTCAGGCCCTCCTGAATCCAGGGCTGGTGCTTTATCCACTGTGCCACCTAGCTGCCCTGCCCTTTCCTTTTATAGTCCATTTTACAGAAAAGGAACTAAGGTAAACAGGATTAAGTGATTTGCCCAGGATCACACAGCTAAGTAAGTATCTGAGGCCATATTTGAACTCATGAAGATGAATCTGTTTGATTCCAAGCCCAGTGTTCTATCCACTGCACCACCCAGCTTCCCCATCAATATAAGTATTGACACTGATTACAACCACTTCTCACCTTAATAGATAAATTGCTACAGCCAAAAAAAAATGTCATCACTTTAGGTCTGTCTTCTAAAGTCGGTTAGGTTGATCTTCTGATGCAGATACACGGTCAATAGATACCCTAGTATGACAGGCTCCATTCGTTCTTACATACCATTGGTATGGCTTTCAGGAAACTAGTGCTACTTCTATGATATAATGAAGCATCAGAGTAAGTCTTCAGCAAAATAGTAAAATAGAAAAATATTAATGAAAATTATATACATGAGCCTGCTTGATTTTCATGGTAAATCCAACCCTTACTTATGCTACAACTAACCTTGGCATTACTCGGTATCTAGACTGAAAAAAGACATGTTAATGTGGCAGGTGTGTGCTGTGCTGATTGAGTGCCTTCTTTCATTGTGGTATCAACATGATGTGCTCCTGGGAGGAGTGGAAGAAGACCACAAGCAAGAGCCAACCAACCCAGGTCAGAAATGCAGCAGGTCAAAGCTTTCATGACACATCAGGCCTTTGCTTCCAGCCAGAACAAGATGAAGAGACCCAGTATTTTTTTTAATGCCAATTTGATCGAAGTCCATGTTATATGGATAAATCTTTAATTCTACAAGACCAGCTTCAGTATTGTGAGACAAGAGGACACATTCCAGTGAAAACTCAATTGTTTCTGAGCAACATCAGAATTCTTAGAAAGAAGCACATAACAGCTTATTATCCATTGTCCATATTTTGATGTGGACTAGAGCTAAATATATGTACATATGTAAGCATATATAGATATATGTATATGTATATATACACATTTGGAATGTATATCACTTGAATGATGACATGAAATCTGGTTTGCTTTATTCTATTACCCTGAAAAAATAAGCTAGAATTATCTGGGTTTGAAAAGCACCAGGGAGTTATTTTGTACCATCACTCTTCCAAATCCCAATCCTCTATGAAATTTCTGCCATGGTACAAGTTATTATTGTTGTGGTGGTTGTTATTGTTTGTCCTTCATTCTTAAAGAGGACCATGACATGATGTCATGACTTGCAGTGAATTGGATTTAAATGGAGTGCTGTGCAAAGTCACCAACCTCACTCTCTCCTCCAGAGCCATCTGTGTCCAGTGGCAAGATATATATTAGGATAACTAGATGGCCCCAGATGTTTTGGGCAATTGGGATTAAGTAGCTTGCCCAGGGTCACACAGCCAGTAAGTGTCTGAAGTGAGATTTGAACTCAGGTCTTCCCAACAGGTCCACTGTACCACCTAGCTGCCCCATGTTATGAGTAGGAGCTTTATAGAAGAACAAGTATGACAAACTTCTAAACTGCTTTCTCCTGACTCAATCAACATTACACTTGGCTTCCCTGTGTTTCCTTCCTCTCCCCCTGCTGAAACTGTGGAGACTCTTTTTTATGGAACTAGTTGGATGAAAAAGTGAATGAATTAATGAAAAACTATTTATTAAGCATGCCTCATGCACTGTGTGTCATACACTGTTTAATACAATTTTTAGTATAGGGAATACAAATAAAAAGAGCATGACATTTCCTGCTTTCAAGTAGCTCCCACAAACTGGGGAAGACAACATTTATGAGTCTAGCTGCAAAGGAGAGTTCAAGGACTAGAAGTCCTAAGGATGCATTAGATAGATGGTGGTGTCCAGGGGTATAGAGGGCTTAGTATCACTGTAGTTGGTAAGACCTAGAAAACTCATAATGTAGTGGCAAGGATGATGAGAAGAAGACCTGATGGTCCTTCATCTCCCCAGAGAGATTTTAACTGATGACTCCTAGCTCATCAAGTACACACATGTCCCTCTTCCCACCCAGCCATCCCAGTGAGGTATGGGCTGCTCAGGAATTGGGACAGGGGCAAAGGAAAGGCAAAGGGGAACAATACATCGTTGGCAGTTCTTTCTGCCTGCTGGCCTTCATGGGGATGAGGTTTTCCCTAATCATAAGGGTGCTCCTTAATACATGAGATAATCAACATTTAAAACAGAAGGCCAAGAAAATGTTGGCACTGATTTGACTACCTTCAACCTGACCTAATAATAATGGTAAGTAGGTTCCTGAGGAAAAATAAAATAAAATAGTTCTGCTATGCTAGTAAAATAAAATCACCAAGAATTAAAGATGACAGCTTAATCAAATAGCAATTATGTCTTATACACTAAACGGGAATGATTAATTGTCTAGAAGTAGACTTTAGGGGTGTATTTTGAATAAGCTTTTTTGTTTGTTGTTTGGGGATGGGTTTTGTTTCAGTTTTTGTTGGGTTTTTTTCTTTGAGTTTTGTTTGTTTTAATAAAGGTGCTTCAGTGGGGTGGTCTGAGAAATGGGATCTTTGGGTCTTCTTAGCTATATAAATTTATTATGTTCTCTTATCTTACCAGAACAATGAACAATGAATCTTTTCTAAAATATAAATTTATAGTCATTGGTATTTTCCTTCAAACGCATAATAGAATGAAGAGAGCACAGAACTTAGACCAAAGTCTGAAACCTGGCTCTGCAATTATTTCCATTATGCTACCTATTTAGCCATGGGCGAGTTCCCTTAGTATCTTGAGGCTTTAGCTTCTTTATATATAAAATGAGGGCATAGAACTTGATGGTGTCTGATTTCCCTTCCAGATATAGGATCCCTTAATCTATGATCCCCCCCCCCTCTCTCTCTCTCACACACACACACACACACACACACACACATATCATATTATCGAAGAACAAATTGGAACATCAAGAATACATAAAGGAAGGTCATTGAGTTTAAAAATTTCCTAGACAGAAAATCATTCCCTAAGGGAGAATAAGTCATACATACATTGAGCCTGGAGAGAAAAGCTACAGAAGAAAATTAATCAATTGGCTGACACTATTCATTGATGACAATTGGAGAAATCAGTCTGTATTCCAAAAGGAGTGTCACAGTAAAGGTAAGTGATTTGTTCCCCTCTATAATGAAAGTTGGCCAGCTAGGTGGCACAGTGAATACAGTGCCAGGCCTGGAGTCAGGAAGACTCATCTTTCTGAGTTCAAATCCAGCCTCAAATACATTTGCTGTGTGACCCTGGGCAAGTCACTTAACCCTCTTTGTCTCAGTTTCCTCCTTTGTAAAATGAGCTGTAGAAAAAAAAATGGTAAACCACTGCAGTATCTTTGCCAAAAAAATCCCTAATCAGGTCACAAAGAGTTATTCACAAATAAAACGAATGAACAACATAATGAAAATTGAAATTATCAATCCCCTTTGGCCCTTAAAAGAACCACTACCACCACCTCCCTCCAGACACATTCATTTGACTTTTCAGAAGTAAATAAGAACTAAACCAGAGAAAAGAATGGCATTATTTCTGAAGTTAACAAAAAAGCTTAAGGTAAGACAGAATAAAGTGCATATTTTCACTGAGCCTTATCATACCAATGGAACTGTCACTTCATTTGAGAAAGGATATACCTGGAAAGCACAACTCTGCTTAGTCTAAGACAACAAATTCAGAAATTTCATTTCCTGAAACCAGTTCCTAAAAGTTCACATTTAATCGAAGAAAGTCCTTTTCTATGCTATATGATTTTGAGTATTCTTGTAAATGTTCTTAAAGTAATCAATGAAATTCAACAAACAACATTGGTTCAGTATTTAGTATGTACAAAGCATTATGATAGGGTTTGGGGATACAAAGACAAAAACTCACATAGACCCTACCCTCAGAAAAACTTTAGTTAAGCCTTTAGTAAGTGACTACTGTGTGCTGGACAATGTGCCAGGCATACAGGATAAAAAGATCAAAATTAAAAGTATACCTGTTTCCAAATAACTTACAGTCTTGCCAGAGGATAACTATGCTATACATACATACATATATGCATGTCTATGTCTGTATGTATTTGTATATGTGTATGTGTGTGTATGTGCATGTGTATGTATATATGTGGTGATTGCAAGGGAGGTGGGAGGGGAAGACTTTTGGAGGGGGAACAGAAAAGGCTTCATGTAAAATCTGGTGCTTGAGCTAAGTCTTGAGGAATGTAGGAATTCTGAGAGAGAAGTGAGGAGGGAGTGCATTACAGGTATTGGTATGCTCCATATGAGGATCAGCAAGAAGACCAATTTGGTTCGACCATGATGCGTGTGTAAAAGGGAGAACTGAACAAGAAGAAAGGCTGGTGCCAGATTGTGAAGGGCTTTAAATGTTAAACAGAGGAATTTATATAGGATGCTGGAGATAATTGGGAGCCCACTGGATATGACATGTAAATAAACTGACATGACACAAAGTAGAGTGTGTTATGAGCAAATAATAATCCAAAGCGCTTTAGGAAAATGTGAATAAAGACGATTTTCATGTGGAGGAGATCACATGAGACAGCATAAAGGAGCTGAGTGATCTCATGACAAATGAGAAGGGTTTCATCAGTGGAGATAGGAGAGAGCATTCAAGGCATGAAAGATGAACTATGAGAATGTTCAGAAAAATAAGATCATAGAGCAAGATTAAGGATTGACTAGTCCATCAATTTCATCAGTTTATCTATGATAAGGGGATGAAATCAAGTTGTTAAAGTAGTTTGGACAGAAATTGTGGGCTGAGCATAAAAATGCAAGAGTGAGAAATGTATATTCTATCCTCCAGGGAATAAAGAGTCACTGACTTTTTTGAGTCATAGAATAATATGGTTAGACCTTGCTTTGGTGGGGAAAAGATAAAGATATGGTATAGCCATTTTGTGGAAGAAGAAAACAATTAGAAAAGAAGATATATCTTCAGGGTATCACTCTAGTCACATTTATTTGTTCATTTACTTCTCGTTTATATCAAAATAACATGAAAGTGCTTATGTTTTGTGTTCATTTGGGTTCAAAAACTCAGTTTTATAGACTACAAAATATGAAAAACATGGCTAAAGAAGGCTAATCTGCAAAAGATCTGGATATGTATAGCACCATAAAATGTGCTGCTAAATGTTTGACAACCTGTTCTCCAGAAATGCATGATACTTTTAAGTTTAATCTGTATTATTAACATTTCTCCATCACTTTCTTAAGTCTAGACATCCAACAAAAACCATGATTTGCAGTGTTTGGTCATTTCTGAGGTGCAAACACTCACATTGGAATTTTAACAATCAGCTTTCCAGAGTCTCACCCCTGATATATCATTTTAAAAATCTGTTCTAACACTGATATTTTTTTAATCCATGCTTGTAATGGAACTTGCATTGGTTCTCCTGCTAAATCTTCATTTGATTGGACAGAATATAGTCTTGAATACTAGGAAGAATGAAGAAGATAATGATTATCTGTCACATTCTTGCCTCTAAACCAGTTTGATTTGAATTGGAATCAGGTGGGAAAGGAAACCCCTTGGGAAATGGCTATCCCTTATTAATCCCTATAGAAAGATTTCAAGAGAATTATCTGGAACAATGAAGGAATCCATAGATGTCAACACAACTTGAAATGGCAGAGTAAACAGCACTCAGAAGCTAAACAAAGAGAAATGTTTGTGAGGAGCAGAACTGGGAAGAAAGTCAATGAAACACGCACTACTACATATGCTAAGGTAAAGGCTGAAGGAATAAGTTCACCTTAAACTAGAATAGACAGCTAGATGATCAAGATAAGTAGAATTAATTTTTTAATTGATGAATAAAACAATAGGAGAGAGCATGCATAAAAAATTTATGAGGAGGAGGAAGAGGAAGGAAGAGAAGGAGGAGGAGGAGGAAGAAGAGGAGCAGAAATATGTAGCTTCTCTAATGCTCTGTAAGAGTGGGTCCTAGCTGTCTCTATGTCATTGTGGGGTGCTTTGTCTAATCAATTGTGCAAATCACAGCTGAGCTCCCATCTAGTGAAACACTATTAGTAAATCATGTAAGAGAGCAAAATAATTGAGACAATACCAGCTCACACAATTTCTGAACACTGGAATAATTTTCAGTTCCTTATACACAAATGGGTACAATCTCTTACAATTTCATACAGTGCTAGAGGTGACCCTGGCAACTCAAAGGCTCTACCTACAATGCATAAGTTCTGGTAGGTTCTATGTCTACTTTTTTTTTGGGGGGGGGGGGACAATTGGGGTTAAGTGACTTGCCTAGGGTCACACAGCTAGTAAGTGTCAAGTGTCTTAGGCTGAATTTGAATTCAGGTCTTCCTGACTCCAGGGCTGGTACTCTATCCACTGTGCCACCTAGCTGCCCCAAAGTCTACTTTCTGAGGGGGGAAAAAAAGCCTAGATAGATAAAGAGGTTTAGCACCAGAAGGTTGTCTACTACGTATGAATTCTTTAGACACAAAAAGTACAAACTTAATATTCAAATGCAATCTCATCAATGTAGATATTCCCTCCAATGATGAAGACCATAAGTCATCCTTGCCTGCCAACTATTGTCCATATTATCCCATAAGTTTACCACAAGGCATTCATCAAACATACTAGGGGGTCTCTGTAGCTTCCTCATTTCTTGCTTCCACTTGCCTACATAAGTATTAACATCGGAGCAGAGATTATATTTATCTCTTTCTTTCACCACTGATTAACCCATTTTCTTTTCTGCTCATACATTTCACTAATGATATTTTTGCTCCAGTTCTCTTTCACAATTCCTTACTTATAAGGTGTTGTAGCTTACACATCCCCAACCCCCATCTGTCCACTGATTTTTAAAAACAAAACTCAGAGTGGAGGGTGGAAGGGTGAGAGTGAGAATGGCCATGACCATGACCATGATCATGCTGCTTCCATTCATTCTCAGGATGCTAGTAGTAATCCTGATGGGAGAAGATACATTCTTAATAATCATTATTATAGTTCCTGAGCCCCCATTAATATGTTTCCATTTATACAAAATCCGTTACAATGACAACATTTAACTCTTAAACACAAATCATTTATTGAATGAGAAGATAAGATAACAAGGATAACCATAGCATTTACCCAATAAAAAGCAAAAACAAGAAAATCAAAATTTAACAGTCTACTAAAAATCTGAGTCACATACTCCCATCAATAGAAGCAGTGTCTGTGGGAGAAAAGTGGGCATATAATTATGGAAAACTAGCAGTAATGCACATGAATAAGGGAACCCATGTGTTTGGGATAATTCACAATTATTCCTTTGTTTTGTTTTGGTTTTTGGTTGTTTTTTTTTTTTTACAGGGCAATGAGGGTTAAGTGACTTGCTCAGGGTCACACAGCTAGTAAATGTCAAGTGTCTGAGGCTGGATTTGAACTCAAGTCCTCTTGAATCCAGGGCCAGGTCTTTATCCACTGTGCCACCTAATTCACAATTCATAACTACAGACCTAGAGGTCATTTGTCTCTTTAGAGATTATGCACCAGAGGGGAAAAAATATTTATTATTGTTTATCTCCTATTTGCTCCTCTTCTGTTCCCTACATATCCCCTATAAAAAGCCCCTTTCAGGCTGCCATGCCCTTTTAGCACAAAGCAACACTTGGTTTGGTTTGGTTTGGTTTTTAATTTTATGCTATTTTAACAAAATATATAAGCACAACTTCTACCAAAACAGCTGCAAAGCCTGTCTCTCTCTTCTTTTCTTTCTCCCTTTCTTAAGCTATAGAGGGCAATATATGGCAATCGTCACTTCTAGAAAATTTCTCTTTTCTCAAGTTGTAAATGAGGCAAAAAGGCAATAAGCCCTTTACATAGCAAAGAATTCTTTTTTCCCTACAATCAGCAGCTACAGTTCCCTCTTACAAACAAATGGTTTCCTGCATCAGCTACAAAGCCTGCCTGTCAGCTGTGCTCAACTCCTCTCAGTTTCTTTTGTCAATCATCTGTAAGCAATTTCATTACAAATTTTGTGTCATTAGTACCTGGGTTCTTCTGACGTCTCCTGTGCTCAGCTTTTCTCGAGCTTCTCCATTCTTCTACAACCACTAACTGTCTCAAATTAGAACCTTGTAGCAAGGAGACCCAATTCTAACTCAGGTTGAAAAATTCCAAAGCTGTACTTCTGTAAGGTAATACATGTGTTTTCCTACAGCTTACAATTAGTTCTGTAGTTTTTAGTTTATTAGTTATATCAGACACGTATGCATACATATATATAACATATGTGTGTATGTATGTGTGTATGTATGTATGTATGTATTATACAACCATCCTTACCTTCAGTCAGGGCTTTTGTCTCTGAGAGAAAACTTTTTCTCTCCAGTCTTCTCAGAACAGTCTGTATCTCTCCTGAACCACTTACATCTGATAGGTTATGTTTCTTCTCAAGCCAATTCTATCAATGTTTTACTCACAAGCATTCTTTTTTTTTTTGTCTTTTCCAATAACAAAAAAAGTTCACATACCAAAAGGGTAGTTGAGATATTGAGATTGAGATACTTTCTATTTGTTAATTTTCACTCTCATTATTTCTCACCAGTTGTTTTACCTTCTTTTGGGGTCATCTATATCCTTCATAAAAATCTAACTTTGAGGCCTATGGAGGTATAGAAATGATCCTGAATTCTCAATGACTATGCCAGTACTGTGCAAACTCTTTCATATTCAAACAATTTAGAGAATATTTTAGTAAATCCAGTGAGAAGCAGCATATGGTCCAAGAATTAGCCTAAATACAGAAAAAGTTATCACCAACATGTTGATGTTTATTCATGCAACATGTTTATTCATTAGCTATCATTGGCTATGGAACCAATTAGCAAAGAGAGAGAGAGAGAGAGAGAGAGAGAGAGAGAGAGAGAGAGATGATTGACAGATGCAAGCAGGAATAGCAGTCATGTAATTGAAGCATAATAAATGGATAATCTGATACCTCCAAAATATTAAAAGAACCAGAGGGAAAACTCTGGTAAATTCTGTGGATCCAGTATGGAGGACATATGAAAAGACATAAATAAGGATTACAGAAGAGGAAAAGACATGGATGAGTTGGGATCTTCACTGACAAAGGGAATATCCATTCCATTGAGCTCATAAGTCTATTAACAATTTGAATGTTCACTGTTAAACATGTAGAAAGGTTTTTAAATGTTGATAACAAAAATAAAAATGAAAATACAATTGAAGTAATTCTGTGGAGAGCCACAAAGTGGGCAGATATTTCTAGTGAAAGCTTCCCATTCGAGATTATTTATAAAGAGGAGTGATTGGGTTGACATGGATTATGAATTCTTCATTAATGTTTTATATATGTGGGCATTTTAGAAGACTTATCTTCCAGATCGCAGAGGGAAAGTGAAGGTTGGATTAAGTGGTATCTTTGAAAGGACAAAGTCATTGTAATAATATCACCAACTTTCTTTTTGCTGGAGTTATTGGGAAATGGTTTTGTTTTACTATACAAAATTCAAAAATAGAGATGTTAAAAACAGAAAAAATGAAAATTTCTAAATAAGTGTTTTAAAATTCTGCACTAAATGAGACAAATGTTATATAATATCTAACATTGCTTACACAATCACAATATTTTCTACTTTTACCAAGTTGAGGTACTAAAGCCTGAGTGAGGAAAAATGACATGAAAGAAACATCAGGAAATGATCCAAGCCCACAAAAAGGCAAAAATCGTTCCAAGGGAGGAGTAGATGCAGATTTCCATCTTGCCAGTAAGATGAAGAATCTTTCCTAGGTCATCAGAGCAGGAAAACATGAGGAGGTAAAAGTTTTTACCCTTTCATAAAGGATTTTTTCCACATTCATATCGTCAGGCGAGTTAAAATGTGGGGAAAGTGTAAAGGCTTCAATTTGTTTCCAAAGCTGTTTTATAAAGGAATATGTTGGGGCAGCTAGATGGCACAGTGGATAGAGCACTGGCCCTGGAGTCAGGAGTACCTGAGTTCAAATCCGGCCTCAGACACTTAACACTTCCTAGCTGTGTGACCCTGGGCAAGTCACTTAACCCCAATTGCCTCACTAAAAAAAACCAAAAAAACAAAACATAAAGGAATATGTCCTGGATTTGGAACCCCATGTACCTGGGTTAGAATCTCAGTTCTGCCACTTAATATTGTTGTGATCTTGGATAAGTATTTAGATCTCAGTTTCCTTATCTGAAAAATATAAGAGTTGTTCTAGTCTACTCCATTTTTCCTCTAGATTAGTTCTGAAGTCCCTAATGCATCTGAATTAAGCTTCCCTGTATTTTTCACAGTCCGTTCCACCACATGTAGATACCATAACTGAGATCTAGAGAGATTTAATCTTATTTGAACCCCAATGTTTTTTCTCATTCACTTTCTTCTAATACTAAGGTTTGCAAACTGTAATTTAATTAGCATGTAGGCTGCTGCTCAAGCAGTAGAACTGAACTAATTAGCAGATAGAAGGCAAATTAAGTTGCCCTCAGCTTTTATAGCATTTCACTGCCAGGGAGTTGTTTCTTAATCCCTATGGTCCCTGGAGGATTTGAATTTATACCTAAGATAACCACTATAACTACCTGCCACAATTTCTCTCTGCAATGGAACCTAGGTCTTTGTTGCTATAACCCTGGTTTGTTTTTCTGTCACATTACCCAATCCATGAGCACAGCCTTCAAGAAATTTTTTTCCTAGCAGTAAATAATGCACTTGCAATGATCCCTCCACAATCTAGTGAACCAAGTTTCAAAATTTTACTGGCCGTGCCATCATAGAATCACTCTGGCCCTTTAAGAACTAATATTAGGGGGCAGCTAGGTGGCACAGTGGATAGAGCACCGGGTCCTGGATTTGGGAGGACCTGAGTTCAAATCCAGCCTCAGACACTTAACACTTACTAGCTGTGTGACCCTGGGCAAGTCACTTAACCCTAATTTCCTCATCAAAAAAAAAAGAAAGAAAGAAAAGAACTAATATTAAAGGATACTGTGAACACTCAGAGCTATACCCTACCCCGACTCTTTACCCCCAAGTAGGCTGAATCAATTTCAGTTCTTACTTCACCCTTGCTTGGTAACTGAAATGAATGCATGAATGCATAGACTGAACCCAAGGGAGCAAGGGAGCCTCCATCTGGCTCATGATAAGCAGACTCCCAACCAAGAAAAACCCTATATGCCCCACATTTGAACCCTCCTCCAAATCCTGGGTCCATGCTGGCAGAATGCTCTCAACTCTCCTTCTCACCTTGCACCCACACATAAGTGTTCTACTTTAATTGCTGTAACTGTGTTCCTACCCTACCCCTCCCTGCCATAAATTCTCTGCTATGTGTGTAAAGCTGATATGGCACCTCTGCCTGACATACTCCTTTGCATCAATGAAACAGGAGCGTGTTTTTCCCCCTCCCAGGTGGACAGCAAAAAATTGGGTTAGGACTACTTGAGACATGAGCTAGAACCAGATCCATAAATAGGTCCCACAGCATTCACATCTACCTGGTCAATTAGTCTAAGCTGTTGTAGAATGTAAGGGGATCGAAGCTTAATCATATGACCTCCAGACAGGGCTTTCTTGAGGAATCAAATAGGACACACACCCTTCCAAACAACTGATTTGATATGAACCCATTTGTGAGATCACTAGTAGTGCCATATTTGTCTGTGGAATTGAAGCAGGCTATCCAAAGAGCAAACTCAGAACCTTGATGTTGTTAGCACAGCTGTCTAGCCAAGAAGGCAACTATGGTGTCCTGAAAGGGGAGATAGAATGGTGCAGTGGAAAGAGTGGAGGTCTTAAGATCTTCAGGAAGCAGCATGAGGTCACTCATAGTTTGAAATCTATGATCAACCTAAATGGCACTGGCTTTGAAATAAGAACACTTGGATTCAAATTCTGACTCTGTCCTTTGCCAAACTGTAACTTTGAGCAAATCATTCAACTTATCTTGGCTTCAATTTCCTCAAAAGTTAAATGGCAATAATGATATTCATGTAACTTTTTTTTGGTGAGGCAATTGGGGTTAAGTGACTTGCCTGGGGTCCCAAGTGTCAATGGTCAAGTGTCTGAGGCCAGATTTGAACTCAGGTCCTCGTGACTCCAGGGCTGGTGTTCTACCTGCTGCACCACCTAGCTGTCCCAGCGATAATGATATTCAATGTTTTGGAGTTATTCTGAGGCTCAAATTCAATAATGGATAAAAAGAGTTTTGTGAATTGTAAAATATTTGCATCTGGTCTTTCACAGACCCAATAACAGAAAAAAGATAAAAAATTTTATGTTAAAGATGCAGCCATTTATGCAGGTATTACTTTTATGAGATACAAACAAGTCTATTAAATGGTTTAGAAAGAGAATGATGCCATTATTTAAACAATGGATGGATGTGACCAGTGTCTGGGTGACCTTTCAAAGATAGTGGAATAGCCTGATAGTGAGTCAGTTGTAGTAAGTCTAGGGCAAAGTTGCAACTCCCAATGAAACAATTAGATTTGGAAGAAGATGTTGCAAGAAGCTTCATGAAGTTAGGAAATTGGAAGTGTGGGAAGAGGTAGCTACCACAATGAATGAGAACAGAATTCTGTTAATGGAGTTCTATGGGCCAATCAGGCCTGAGGAATGTTGGGAACACTCTTCTACCCTTGCCTATAGAACCTGAAGGTCTATTATTTATATGTGTCTATTATTTCACAAACTATCATCTAAGTGGTGGGGTGAGGTGGGGTGATGAGCAAAGTTGTTTCACCCTTCCCATTTGATTTCCAAACACACCTACTACTGAATCAGTATCCACATGGGTTTCCCAGTATAAATGCTCCTTCTCTACTCTTGGAAATTATAACAAAAAGGATCTATTATCCTATCATTTTTATTTTGCTCTGAGCCTCCACTTAGAAACAGTGCTCTGGCAAAACACTTCAGTGTTAGATCTATCTCTCTACTCTAGGGGTGCTTTCCCTTCAATTATCTCCTTTCAACTGCAGGCCCAATAAGCACACTCAAACTAGAAAATGCTTGAAGTTTAGCCATGCTTATAAAGAAAAAGTAAATGTTAAAAAAAAAAGTAAACAGATTTTCACAAAATCCCAAGCAAAAGGCTTCAGGCTTCCATGAGGCAATCCAAAGTGAAATAATAGACACATATAAATAATAGATCTTGGAGTTCTGTGGTGAAGGGTGGAAGAGTTTTAGCAATACAGTATCTGCTCCAACGTGCCTCAGGCCTGATTAACCCATAGAACTCTATTACCAGAGTCCTGTTCCCATTCCTTGTGGTAGCTACCTCCTCCCACACTTCCACTTTCCTAACTTCATGCAGCTTCTTGCAACCTCTCCTTCCCCAGATCTAATTGTTTCAATGAGAGCTGCAACTTCACCCTAGACTTACTACAACTGACTCACTCAGACCATTCCACCATCTTTGAAAGCTCACCCAGAGTTATGTCCAGCCATTGTTTAAATAATGGTGTCATTCTCTTTCTAAATCATTTAATGGACCTGTTTGTATCTCATAAAAGTAATACCTGCATGCATGGCTGCATCTTTAACATAAAACCTTGGATCTTTTTTCTGTGGTTGTTTCCGTGAAAAAACAACTGCAAACATTCCCTGCTGAGTTAAACATTTGCTATCCCAGAAAATCAGCTTTTGTATATTCATCCCAAATCCTGGATATCTCTCTAGTGACTACAGGTCTAAATTATATTCAGTACATGTTACATGCTCATGCCATAGCAATACATAAATATCCATGCCAGAAAATGTACACTAAAAGCAAATGAATAACGTAAGTAAATTTATATAATAATAGATCATATATAAACAACAATGTACATGCAAATAGAAAGAGGAAATTATTATGCATAGCCAATGGGCAAATATAGCTATGGTACATAAATATTCAGTAATTACCACTTGAATCATTTAGTAGATGCAATAATATACAAGGCACATCTTACATAGGCAAACACTAATATTGTTATTTGCTTGTTTGTATAACCACTTCTCCAGTTTCCCCTAGGTTGGATGGACCACAAATCAAATGGATCTGTGTCTCTAATACTTTCATCAAGTTTCTCTCTGTTTCTATCGCTGTCTCTATCACTGTCTCTCTGTCTGTCTGTCTATGTATCTATCTATCTATCATCATCTATCTCTCTTATTGATTTTCTCCCTCAGTCACCAGAATTGGTAATCTGTTAGTAGCTCTTGCAAGTGACCAATACTGAAAACCACTGGCCACCTCATAGATAGAATCCAAGACACTTTGAACTCTTGCCAACATGTACCAGTCCACTTTGAATCTTTTGTTTACAATTTGGCATGCAAGTGTTACTAGCTGTTCCATTCTGTGCAAGTCATTTAACCCCAGTTGCCTTAAACATCTGGAGCCATCTCCCGTCATCCTGATATATGTCTTGCTACTGGACCCAGATGGCTCTGCAGGAGAGAGTGAGCTTGGTGGCTTTGCATAACCCTCACCCTCCCTCACTTAAATCACTTTAAAAAGTGTAAGTTATGACATCACCCCTATGCCATGATTCTCTTTGAACTAAGGACAAACAACAACAGAAGGTGAATTTGCTCTTCTGGTTATCTCCTGGTGATCTTATTTGTCCGTCATTTCTTTGTGGCCTCTATGTGACAAATAACTAAAGTGATGACTAAATGTTCCTTACCTAGAAAACCAAATAGAAAACAAAAATAAAACCAAAATGAAAGGAAATTGTAAAAAATAAAAACAGGAAAAAATAGGCCATAGAAGTTCAGTGAAACTGAACAAAAATATAATTGTACATAAGGATTATAAATTCAACAAACAACAATTTTTCCAATAATTAGCAAAAAGTTGAGTTAAATTTAATTCTAAACTCAGTATTTGTATTGATAATACTAGAAAACCCTGCTTTAAAAGTGGGAAATTAGAAATAAAATAATAATCAAACTCCCAAAACAGAAGGGAAGAAAACAATTCCCTGGTGAGCTCCCCCTTATAGCATTAATAGAGTGGTATACTGGGAACCCCCTTCCCAAAACACACATACACACACACACACACACACACACATACTACTACTACTAAGACGACGACTACTACTACTACTACTACTACTACTACTACTACCACCACCACTACCACCAACAAAAACAACAACAACAGCAACTCATTGCCGGATGGAGGCTTTTTCAAACCAATTAGGGCAGTCCCTTTTATTCAGCAACTCTTTGCTATGCAACCCAGAGAGTCTAGACATTTCTTAGAAATGGAGCTCTGCTGGGCAAGTGTAGTTTAAGTAGAAGTCACAAATAAATGCCATGTTTCTAATAATAATATTTATATGTAGTTTACTAAGTTCCAGGCACTGTGCTAAGAGCTTTACTATTATTATCTCATTTGATTTCATTTGATAAGGGATTCTCTTGGTAATGTTCAAATAATAATCACTACTACAGCCAAAATTGATAGAGACACTTTGTTCACCCTGTCTTTCTGCAAATTCCCATCTCTTCCTTTCTCCAAATTCAGCTTCACACCTAATCTTTCTTCATCTCCTTCTTTGATTAGGCTGATAAGAGAAGCAAGGGACCAATCGGTCCATCAAGGAGGAAAGAGGAAGCAGTGACTGCTAAGTTCATTGTAAAGTAGGTTCAGTCAAGTAAAAAAGGACTTGTAAAAAGTCAGAGGGTGAGTGCAGGTAATCTGATGTCACTGAAAAATATATTTGAGAGAAAGCTGCTCTCAGGAAGATGACAGTTCCAACTTAGGCCTCCCATTATATTTCTAAAAAAAGAAGATTCACAATTAAGATTGAACTTCAGGTCTACTTTGGGGTACACCAGTGGGTCTGTGAAGTACTCCAAGGTTCACATGAATTCATATGGGAGACCTTGAAGTTCTTCATTATTACCAGGATTGCCCTGACCCAAATCTACCCCTCTGTGATACCCACACTTTTGATATCTAGAAATAGGCCGATATCACTGGGTATGAACCCAAAGCAGCCCTGTGAGGAAAGAAATTGAAAAAGAATGTGAACATCTGCTCCAACTGTCTTACTTCTGTGTCAGATTTTTTAATGCAGGTGCAGAAGCAGAAGACAAAAGGGTGGCATGTCACCTGTAGTGGTATCCTATCAAAACTGAAAGCAACTAAAAGAATCAATATTCTAGGCAAAAATATGTGATGTGAGTTTGGGGAGGGTCAAATGAAGCTAAAATTCAGAGAGAAGTCACTAAGGAAACTGATTCCTCTGGAATCCCAGAAAAACTACAACTAAGACTTCCCTCATAGCTTGGGTAAGTATGTACAAGGAGAAACAGGTAGGGCAGATCCAGCATTGTATATGACATGAAGAATCAAATAGTTTGGGAGGATGCGTATAAGTATAATACACAAATGATAACTGTTCTCATTGCCCCAAGAGCAAAAAAAAAAAAAATCAAAGTCACTTGGTCCATGATATGTTAATAAGTAGTCCTACATACTATTTCCTGCTCTGCTGAAGCAATCCTTCAGGGTGTTGTTGTTCAGTCTTTTCGGTCATATCCAACACTTCATGACCCCATTTGGGGTTTTCTTGGCAAGGATACTGGAGTGGTTTGCCATTTCCTTCTCCAGCTCATTTTAAAGATGAGAATTGAGACAAACAGGGTTAAGTGATTTGCTCAAAATCACACAGCTCAGTAAGTGCCTGAAGTCACATTTGAACTCAGGAAGATGAGTCTTCCTAATTTCAGGCTTGATACTCTGTCTATCCTTGGGTAAAGCAAATCTGACTAATTAAGGTTATTTTCATGGTTTTTAAAGTTGACTAGGTTAGTAACAATTATATTGCCTATTATTCACTTAAAGAAAATTGCTATTATGGTGACTGAGATTAACTCTGAAAGATTAATGTTGAAATGGTACATATAACTCCCTTTAAAGGCAACCTCATAAATCAGCATGCTGACCTCTTCAGACCAAAATATTAACAAGTGTATAATGCTTTGCCATTTTTGATACTTTCTGCCACAGCATGATGCTAAGACCAGAAAAAAAGAGAGTATTTATAGGGTACTAATAAGAACATATTTATCTTTATACATATACATACATGCATACATATGAATTGTAATATATATACAAAGCCTAAAAAATCTAAATTAAAAAATTAATTTTCAAAGAAAAGTACAGAAGAATAAAGAGATATTAGAACCTTTTGCCAAAATCATCCCTAGGTTCAATTTATTTTCTCACATGAGATCAAGTACACGTGGAGAGAAAGGAGGCATCATCTGGGATACTTCAGCAGATTAGCTACTGGTTTGGCTAGAACTAGCAGAGACCCAGGCTGACCTGAAAGGCAGAGGATTAAATCCTTGTAATTTGATTTACAGACTCACTACTTGACTGAAACATCTTTCTCTAAGGTTACCAATGATCTTTTAATTGCTAAATACAATTGCCTTTTGTTAGACCCCATCCTTCTTGACCTCTCTCTCTGCAACACTACACCAAAGGCTGCTCTCTTTTCCCAAAATATGCCTTCCTGGGTTTACATAACACTGCTCAACTCTGGTTCTCCTCTGATAGGCTGCTCGGTTTTATTTGCTTCATCTATATCTTGATCCCTATGCATAGTTTTACCCAGGGCTCTCTCTGTCTCTGTCTGTCTCTGTCTCTGTCTCTCTGTCTCTCTGTCTCTGTCTCTCTGTGTCCATTTCTGTCTTTCTGTCGCCCTCTCTTCTCTCTCTGTCTTTCTCTCCTCTGTCATTCTGTTTCTATCTCTCTCTGTCATTGTATGTATGGTTGTATGTATCTATCATTTATCGTCTATCATCTCTATCCATCCATCCATCCATCCATCCATCCATCCATCCATCCATCCATCCATCCATCCATCCATCCATCCATCCATCCATCCATCCATCCATCCATCCATCTATCTATCTATCTATCTATCTATCTATCTATCTATCTATCTATCTATCTATCTATCTATCTATCTATCATCTATCTCATTGGTTCCAATGGGTTCAATTATCATCTCTCTGCATCTCCAAAGTTTACATATCCTGCCTTAGTCTTTCTCCTGAGCTTCAGGCTCATATCACTAACTCTTTGTTGGAGTTGGTGATGTGAGACCTCCTGCATATCCCACTGACATCTCAATCTGAACCTGTCCAAAACATAACTCACTATTTTTTATCCCAAATTTATCCACCTCCTAAATTCCCCATTTCTGTTAAAGATACTACTTTCCTTCCAGACATTGAGGTTAACAACCCTGCAGTCATCCTATAATCTTCACTCATGCCCACACCTCCCCCCAATCATACTGATACTACTTCCATAGCATTCCCTTTTCTCCATTTGATTGGCCAATACCCTAGTTCAGATCCTCATCATCTCTCACAATATCCTCCTAACTGGTCTCCTTGACTTCAGTCTCTTCCCCTTCTAATCAATCCATCCATCCATGGTTGCCAAATTGACAGTCCTAAAGTGTTTATCACTCCCCTGCTCAAGAAGTTGCAGTGGCTCCCTATTTCTTCGAGATTCAAATACAAACTCTTATGTTTAGCATTTAAAGCCCTTCACAATCTACTTTCAATCTATCTTTCCAAAATGATTTCACACTACTTTCCCTCATGAACTCTATGTTCCAGCCAAATTGACAAACTTATGGTTCCCTAAATGAGACATCCCATCTGCTGTCTGTCCATTACACTGGCTGTTTCCCATGACCAAAATGCTCTTCCTTTCCACCTCCAAACCTTGGTCCTTTCAATCAATTAACAATTCTTAAGTGCCCACTATGTGGCAGGCAAATGCCAGCTCCTATGAGACTTTTCCTATTTCTTCCCCTTACCCCCTAGCTGTTAGTGTTGTGTCCAACCACCCTGAAAAATAATTTTGTATTTATTTTGCACATTTTGCATTTGCTCGTGTGTGTTGTTTTCCCAAAAGAATAAAATCTCCTGGAAGGCAGGAAATGTTTCCTTTTCATCTTGTTATCCCTTAGCACTTAGCACAGCACCAGGAACTCAATAAAGGTTTACTGTGTCTAACCGAATCCAGAATAAATAGGCCAAAACAAAATCTCAACATTTAAAATTTGAACTAATCCAAAAACCTACCCTCCAAATGGGTTAAATGTGTGTGACACATATGTTCATCATTCACTAATAAAGAGAAGTAAACGCCAACTATTTTTCTCATGAGTTCAGCTGAATGATCTATTTCTTATGTGTGATTATAAAACTGCTTATATCTGGAAGAAGTTTTAATTTCGAGTGCAAGTGTGGCAATTTATAAAGCTGGTACACACACACACACACACACACACACACACTACAGCTATGATGTTTGGGGGAGAAATTAAAATTTCCTTCAAAACAATTATAACCCTAGAGAGTTTTCTTCTTTATGACAAGGAAGAGGGAAAGTTTAAGGATTCTGAGTTGAACGCCTAAAGAACTGCTCCTTTTTAATTTGCCAAGCTTTTTAGGATAAGTCGGCGCCGGGGTGATGTCATCTGTTATCTCATACTTGATGGTGCAGTTCTCTCGCGCTTAATTAAGCTGATTCCCTTGTTTTCTGCATTAGACGGCACTCCCCACTCTGCCTGTTCTCATCCGTTTCTCTTTAGCCAGAGGAGCGAGCAGCCAGCCCCCCTTCCAGCCGTGGAAGAAAGAGGAAGTGTCTCAACTTCTGGCCGCAGTGGGACCTCTAGTGTTGACTCGCTGTCCTGGCACAGAGAAGTACAAACACACAGACTGCTCATTGTTTGGAGCCCTTCACCAGCCCACTCATCCTAATATGGAATGCAGCAGGAAACCCATGATTTCCTGACACTTAGCAAGCTGGAGAAAGAAAGGAAAAACTCCATTAAAAAAAAAAAAACCCGGCTTTCCTCCATGTTAGATGTGAAATGGAAAATGGGAAGGATTTAGAAGAAATCCCTGGTGTCTCCAGCCAAGTTGGAGAAAGGGAGGAAAGAGGGAAAGCTTCAGGCTGCTGCTATCTTTGAAAATCACAGTAAACACCCAGATCTCTAGGAAAATGAGGGTGTCTTGATTCAAACGGACAGGGGAAAGACAAGCTTATTTTATTTTTTCTTCCAAAGCGGACATTCTTCCCCCACCCCCACCCCCCACCCATTTTTTTTTTTTTTTACCAGCATGGTAAAGTGAGAGGGCAAACAGCAGCAACCTGGAAAATGTTGTCTGAGCCAAGAGTACCCAGCTAAGCGAGGGTAAACACAACCTGGGCGCTCACTCTGGTTTTTCTTCATGCGCTCCTAGAAGAACTTGGAGAATCAGGAGTAGCCCCCAGTAAGAATGAACTGCAAAGAGGAAAGAGAGCAAAGTGGCTGCCCCAGCGAGGACGTGAAGAAACCACTGAAGTGTGTGGTGGTCGGGGATGGTGCGGTGGGGAAAACCTGCTTACTGATGAGTTATGCCAATGACGCCTTCCCAGAGGAGTACGTGCCTACCGTGTTTGACCACTATGCAGGTAAGGACAACTTTTTGTGACATGCGGAAAATACACAACGACCATCACCGTGCTCAAACGATCGAAGGGGTGGGGGGGTGGGAGATATCCCTTCTTCAAACAAGTGTATTTCAGCCACTGTTCTGTAATTGTCTAATAAGATGACATAAGAGAATAATGAAGAGGAGGACGGAGAGACAGACATTATCAAAGTAGAGTTCAAAGACACCAGTCTAACTTCTCGGATTGTTGTGAGATTCAGGACAGGAAGTAAGCCAGATCCTTTAGTCTGATAAACCAAGGAGAGCTAGTAAGTCGATTTAAGTCACTTTTTATTTTTATTTTTTTTAAGTCACTATGTAGTGTTGGGGGAAAAAAATAACCTAAATTTTCATTTGGGTCTTTAGGCTATTGCCATTAAGTTTGAAGGATCGTTGGTTTTAAAATGCAACATTATTTCCGTAGCATTTTACACATCCCCCCAAAAAGCCTTTATCCATATGTTTTGCATAAACATGTTCACCCTGCAACTTTTTTCAAGTGATATCATATATGTGTAAGGCACTTTGCAAAGTTTAAAGCACAATATGATTCAAATATACTGTGCCATTCAAATGTCCATGGATGTTTAGCAAAAATTGATGAACACTATCATTGAATGGACTCATTTTTCTATCATAGTCACTAGTAATCCAAAAATTTTATTTTGCCATATGAATTGGTGTATGTTAATAATAAAAAGGTTTATGTAGTTATCATCTAGCTACCATGTACCTTGAAGCAAAAGACATGGTTTCATTATTTTATTTCTTATTAATAGTCACACAGTATAGTAGAAAGACCACTGTCTTAAAAGTCAGAGGACTTGGGTTCAAATATTGTTCCTGCCCTTTATTACCAATGTGACTTAGGAAAGTCACTTAACTCTGGAACTTCATTTCTCCTTCTGAGCAATTAGATTAAATGTCCCCGAAGTCCCTTCTAAATCTATGGTTCTGTGATAAAAGCCTAGAATGTCCAATGGGAAAAGCAGAGCAGATCAATTCAAAATTAATGAAAGATCTGTTAAGCACAAGATACTGCATAGGGCATAAAAGAATCACAAAGCATAGTAATTTGCAATTTTGTATAATCGAAAGAGTACTGGATTAACTGTTCAGATTTTGGCTCTGTCACTTACTTCCTGTGTGCCCTTGGCAAGGTGTTCAATTTCTCTAGACCTCCCATCATTCATCTAAACCATGAAGAGGTTGAATAGGTGTTCCCTAAAGTCCCTTGCACTTCTAAATCTATATTGTGGTAGTGCTGGAGTCAAAATGTCATTCTTTTAACTGATTTATGCTTTCCAGGATGTTCTAAAGTGTGGGTGTGAACAGTCCATTGGATTAGAAATTACTTCAATGTTAAACTTTTACATTGAGATACTTACTTTTCCTTATGATTTAGTATTCCATAGCAATCATAGGATCTAGGATTTGAGAGATTCAACAAACCTAAAATCTTATTAGACCCTTCAAAAGCAGATTAGCAAAAAACCTTCAAATTGCTTTCCTTAGGACATTACTTCTAAACAGAGTTCTCATAATAACATCTTTTCAGAGATTTGGGATTTTGCAATAGGAAAAATTTATCTATGTGCACCTTGGCTTTGGGTCAGGTTTAACAAAAGGGAAATAGCCAACAGGAAACCTGAGTAATTGTTTGGTTTGCTCCATGACCAACTGAAGCCCTCTTTCCATAGGAAGTAGCCTCTTTTCTAGAAATAAACAATCACCTAAGTCACCCCCCTCCACCTCCATTTATATGATTTAGGGTCTGTATTATGCAGAAGACAAAAACAATCCATTCCTCCCCAATCCCGTCTTTCCAAAGTCACAGTGAAAATAACTGGTCACTTCCCAATAGAACTTTTATTGTATTTGCAAAAAACCTAAAAACAAAATTTTGTTCATGATTCCCTGAAGCCCTTTCTGAAAGTATAATCACTGTACCTCAGCCCCCAATAATATTTTAACAAAAATAGCCGATAGATAAGAATGGGTAGGTCATTACTGACCACCATTGACAATATAAGTAATTTTAAGAAATCGAGTGCCTAAACCTTGCCATGTATCTACAGAAAGTTACTCACGGTCCAGACTCCACTAAGCGGAGGCAAACTTCCTTCTTGCTGCAAAAAAGACACAACATGATTGGAATTCTGCTTCAGAAAGGTACAAAACAAAGGAAGAATCTAAACTCTGAACAGTGTCCAGTCATTTATAAAAGTCCTATCTAAATACCAATATACTATTTCAACCATGTTTCAAAACAAACTGAGACTGTGAAGCAAAAAAAGAAGAAATAAAGATTTTTAAGAAGTAGAAATGGCAAAAAAAAAAAATGAGATTACATATCATTAGAATATAATGATACTATGGCTTATCTATAGAATCTACAATGATTCTAAGATTTGCATCTAGAATCAGGGAGATCTGAGTTCAAATCCAGCCTCAGACACTTACTAACTGTGTGACTCTGGGCAAATCACTTCACCTCTATTTGCCACAGTTTCCACAACTGTAAAATGAGGTTAATGATAACAACTGTGTCCCTGGGTTGTTATGAAGATAAAATGAGATAATATTTGAAAAGTGCTATCTTTTCAAACAACAAAGTGCTAGATAAATTAAATAATAATAATATAATTATGCATGGCATGATCCCATTAGATTTTGTGAAGGATTTTGGTTACTGTTTGTTTATTTTACCTATCTACAAAGTATGTCCACCTCTGAAATGAAATATAGTACCTAACACAGCATTTTACACAGTTTGTTGTTGTTTATTCATTTTCAGTTGCGTCCAAATCTTTGTGAAACTTTCAGGGTTTTCTTGGGAAAGATAACCAGCTTATTTTACAGATAAGGAAATTGAGGCAAACAGGATTAAGTGACTTGCCCAAGGTCACACAAGTAATAAATATCTGAGACTGGATTTGAACTCAGACCCTCCTGACTCCCTGCACAGCACTCTATCCACTGTGCCACCTAGCTGCTCCCTTACACATAGTAAGTGCTCAGTAAAGATATATGTCTCCTTTCCAATACATTAGCCTTTTAAGCATACTTATGAACAAATGGTATTAACTGGAGCAAAAAGAGTTAACAACTCTGAAACATAAAAGACTTGATTTCAAATCCCACCTCTCACTCACTATCTGTGCCACCTTGGGCAAGCTATTTAACTTCCACAGATGTTAGTGACTTCATCTACAAAATGAGAGCTTGGACTAGGTAGCCCTAAGTTTCCTTTCAACTCTGCACCTTTGATCTCCAGTGGTGATTGGAAAGGAAATGAAGAATATATACAGTTGTAAAGAGAGTGTCATACTACGAAAAGGCTACTGGACACTGATTCCCAGTCCTAGACTGTAAACTCCATGGCAGCAGGGTCTAATTTCATCTTTGAAACTCAGCTACTCTCACACAATATTAACTGCACTTTAAATTATAAAGCACAATTTCTGATAACACTTGGGAGCAGAGAGAAATACTGCAAAATCAGAGAACAATAGGGTGTCACAATTCCAAAAGGATTTGGAGCCCTCCTCCCTAGGGATGAGTATTGTCATTAAAATGTCATCATCCCCTGTATGCTAGAATTAAGATGTTTCTTCTAACACCATTCATATGTCTGCATTTAGATTGTGAACTGGAAGAACATATGTGATTACGGAATGGAAGGTACTGAAGGAAATATGCTTATGCATATTAAGGTGGAACACACAGGCTGTCAATTGGTCATTAGAAAGATTTTACTAATGGTGATCATTAGACCTGAAAATGAGTGAATAGGGAAATAGGAAAGTCTATGGAATCTCCAACTCAGACATCCTTTTAAAAAAATAGATTTTGAAGGATGTTTTAGTTATGGAACTGTCTTTTGGCAGTGGGATAACCTCCCAAAGCCTCTTCTCATTCTGAGGCTAAAACTATCCCTTTCTCTCATTTCCTAAAGAGATTCTCCAAGTATAGAGTTTCTGTATTTCTAATTGAGTTAAATATGAATCCATAGAGGTGGTTATAAGAAGGTGGCAGGCAAAGATATATGATCAATTCTAAAAACCCAAAACAAAATCAGTAATGTTTATTAATTACCCACACACCAAATTTCCAAATCCACAATACTAGGTGAAGTCAGTTTCTGAGACAAACATTCCCCTCAACCTTATCTAGTCAGACTTAATGGAAGCTTCCAGATCCCACATAAAATGAAAGTCCCTATTACCCAGAAATATTCTGCTTTCCTCTCAATCCAGTCCCACTTAACCCATGATGAATCTTTATTCAAAATCACACCAAATTTTATACCCCTCACAGGATAATGTCAGCCCTTTCAGTTCCTTAGAAGCAATATTCCCACTCTGGTTGTAATCAACCTTTTGATTCACTTTGAGGAAATAACTTTCAATTCAAATGCCCATTGCATTCTGGGTCATTGAAAACTTCTCTTTCAGTGATAAAGAAATCACTAAATAGGAGCCACCCTTCTAAATCCTATTAGCCCTCAGATAAACAGAAATGTTGGAAGAGCAGGCTAGATAGTAAGAAAAGGGCCCCCAGTTTTATGGATAGCTCCAGCACCTCATAAATACTTGTTGAATTGAATGTTGTATCACCCAGAATCTAAGTTAAGAAAAAAATATAATTCCTTTACTATTTCCCAGAGGAGATATAAACAAGTGCATGTATAGCATGAAATAATATGATTGCCAACAAATCTATCTTCATAGAGTAAGAGAGTTGGAATTTTAATTGGATAATAGACAAGAGTTCTGTATAGGTTACTAGAAATACCACAACAGGTAGGTTAAAAAAATTAAAAGCAAGAGAAATGCTATGGGTCTTATCTATTGTCATTTGTCACTACCTATCTTTATCAGGTTTCACCTATCAACCAGTTCATACAATGTATAAATTTATGAATGTCTCATGAAGTAATGATGAAGTTGGAAAGATGGTACAAAGGTAATATCAACAGTTAAGCTATTTCAGATTTTGTTTTAAAATGGAAAAAATACAATGCTACCTCTTTCTACCCTTACCACCACCACCACCCTGACATTGACACCTCTGAACTTATTACTGCCCTGGAAAATCTGCCAAAAATGTGACTCCATTGTGGATGAAAACAAGTAGAGGGCATCCCTAAGAATCCACCAGATTTCTATGAAGAGCAAATTAATTTCAAAGTCAATACCTATTTGCCAAAGCAGCAGATAACTGGACCTTTAGACTTAGACTTAAAAGAAAAAAAACAAAACAAAACTTCTAGTTTTCATTTGAGTACCAGAACTCAGAATAATTTTCTGACCTATTGGGTTTCCAACCAGAGCAGGGCTGAGAAAGAAAGTCTGAGTCCAAATAGACTGATGTGGAAAGTGTTTTCCATATGGTCTCCAAGTGTGATCTCATTATACATCTCTGACTCCAACTCTCTGTGCACTTCCAAGGGAGAGTGCAAGATGTCCATAATGAACTTCAAAGCATTTTGTGATGTTTTATCGAGGCCATATTTCTTTTCACATACTACCCTAACTTTGAATTTCTCAGTAGATATTTCACTATGGAAGAATCCTCATCAATTAATGTCAGGCATGTTACAAAACTCATCTGTTTTCACTTCTGCTTTTGAGCTTAATTTTTACTAGATTTTGTCAAATGACATAAGTTCTTATTGAGCAAAGTTCATATGCTACTTGCTTAAATAGCCATTTTCATTGATCTGCATTTTAGAATTGGTTTTACCTCAAAGATTGCCTTCTACATTGGCTCCTCTCTTTAAACATCATCCACTTGAGATTCTCTGGCATAAGCTATCTAATTTGGAAACTTATTGTCGATATATACCTGACCAAGCTTCCTCAACTCAAGCTTCCTCTCTTCATAATATAACAAAACTGTTTTAAATGTCTAAAATTTGCCAGGTGGTGATAGACATCTGTGGTCCCTGCTGCTAGAGAGGCTGAGGCTGGTAGTTCATTTTAGTGTAGTAATTCTGATTAACAGTAGGGATGAAAGCAATTAGATATCTGCACAAAGTCCAGCCTTAAAATGGTAAGCCCCAGGGAATAGAGGGCCATCAGGTTCACCTAAAGAAAAACAAACCAGTGATGCACTTCTAGCCTGGGCAAGAGAGGGAGTTTGTTATTCAATTGTTTTTCAGTCTTGTCTAACTCTTCATGACCCCATTTGGGGTTTTCTTGGCAAAGAGACTGGAACTGTTTGCCATTTCCTTCCCCAAATCTTTTTACAATTGAGGAAATTGAGGAACACAGGGTTAAGTAACTTGCTCAAGGTCACACAGCTAGTAGGTTTCTGAGGCCAGATTTGAACTCAGGGAGATGAGTCTTCATGACTCTGGGCCTGGCACTTTTCCACTGAGACTAGAAGACCTAGTCTCAAAAACAAAGCAAAATAAAGTATAAAATTCAGTCACATTACCAGACACGAAGAGAGAATATGGAAAGGACTTCAGTTCTTCCTCTGACCTTTGATATCATCAGTATAGTTACTCTCCCCACCAATGCAAGTTGAAACCCACCTGCACCTTCTTATATCATTCTTGTCAATGTCCTTCTATGAAGTATCTACCCAATGTACTTGCTAGTCATTCCTCTCAGTTAATGCTTCCCAGTGCTAAAACCTTGTCTGTGAAACTCTTTGACCTCTAAATGAATGGTGGCCTAGGCATAAAGCATCACGAACAGATAGTAATCAAGATGTACAAGAACGAAAAAAATATCCATTGGTTACGTGAAAACAACTGGTGTGTGTATAAGGAGGTTAGGTAGCAGAGTAGATAGATTCCTAAATATGGAGTCAGAAAGAACTGAGTTAACATTCTGTTTCAGATACTTATTAGCTGTGCGACTGGGCAATCATGTCACTGCTGTCTGCCCCAGTTTCTCTATCTGTAAAGCAGGGATAATAATAGAATCAACCACCCCCACCCCCGGGGTTACTGTAAGAATCAAAAATAGATAGTATTTGAAAGTACTTTTCAAACATCAAAGCACTATAAAAATGCAAGCTATTATTACCATTTAAGGAACATTTCTATTAGAGTTTTAACTTCTGAATCTCCATATACAATCTTTTGTCAGCCAAAAGTAATTTGGTATTCTAACATTTGTACAATGATGGTTTGAGACATCTGCTTTGCTCTTCCATATAAAAAATTGTGGGTTGGTTTATTTTTTTGGTGGAGGGGAAGGCCCCCACCTTTGATGAAAGGCTTGGATTCCTTAAAAATACAGTGATTTTTGGAAAAACCAATAATTTTCGGAAAAGGAAATACACAGTGCCTCTGAGGCTTGCTTTCTGTGGTTGTTGGTTCTGTTGGGCTCATGCAGTGGTGTACAGTAGTGGGCAACAGTAGGAATTATATTGACAATTTCTGCCACAATTTCAGAGGGAAATGGATACTCAGGAGGCCAAACCACAGTGTATTTGTGGTTATGCTGAAGAGTGATTTCTTTCATGTGGGAATATGGCAAGAAAGAGCAGATAGGAAGGCAGACAAATAAAGCATCTGTTACTGGAGTGGCATTTTACAGAGAATGTTGAAAAAGCCAAGTTCCCAAGGTTAGAAACCGTGTCTGGAGTTCATGAACTGTCCACTGTTCCAGCTTTTAGCTTGGCAGCAAGCCAAGTGCTATGACCAATTCAATCGTGAAAGGACAGGTCCTCTGCAAACAAGTCTTTTAGTTCTATACAGCCTTACTATTATTGCTCCTCCCCCTAAGAAATCGCCCTCAAATGTCACTATATAACAACTATACATAATGGGGCTTCAGATAAAGAGCATTTAATTATTAACACTGTTGCATTCAAAATTTGTATTCCTCTCTCCTCCCTTTCTCTTTCCTTTTTCCTTCTTCCTTTCCCCTCCATCTCCCTCTCTCACTCACTATTTGTCTCTCTACCTGTCCCTTTGTCCATTTCTCTCTCTTTCCCCTCTCTAGTTGTTTTTTCCCTATCCTTCCCCCTTCTCCCATTTTCTTCATGTCTCCCTCTTTCTCTCTACTCCCTCCTTCTATAATTCTATGGAAAAAAGTAGGTAGAAAAAAAATAGCCAAGACAAACATAGGAAAATCGTGTTAATCAAGACATACAAAGTACAGATCACACTTTGTGGATCACACTCTAGTGTCAGGAAAAAAAAAAAGGTTAGAAGAGTTCTTGTAACTCAGTCTTCCTAGGAAAAAAATGCTTTGGGGCTTCTTAAATTAATACAACTGAGTTTTACTAGGTTTCCTTGATTTAAAAAAAAGATGATGGGAGATACTGAGTTTTGGATTTGATAATAGTCTATTCTAAAGCACTTCACCACAAAACATCATTCTAAAAAATGCTTCATGAACATGCCCAATTTGAACATAAAAATGGACCTGATTCATAGATCCATGTATATTCGTGTTCATCCTTTAGCACCATGGCCCTCCTACTGGTTTTATTTAGAGTGATTAAATAAACTTTAAACTACAATATCTTGGGGGAAAAAACCTACAAGAACTTCAGTCTTTACATTTGAATTCCCCTCTGCTCATATAATACAATATGGTGCTATAAACATTCAATTCACTGACTATTTATTAAACACCTAGGCAGAACTCTGTACTAACTAGACCTTGGGGCAGATAAAATGCATCTCTACCCTCATGGAGTATACTGGAGACCATGATACCTTGTGAATCTGAAGAGCCACTACAAGAACATGAACTCTGGTCAATGAAAAAGAAAACAATTCAAAGGCTAACACAGGCCTTCCTTGGGCTTAAGAGAGGTCGCCTTCCTCAGGTAAAATTATATGAGCTGACTCTTATTTTACCATCATAACAAAGTTATAAAAGAAAGATACGTTCTGAACCAAAAGACTTTATGTCCAACTGTTTCTAGAAATGACAAGAGTACTAATCAATAATTTAACCAACTAGAAATAACTATATAAGATATAAGGTAGAGATAACAATTAAAAGAAGGCAATATAATAATAAATCACACTCACAAACATCTTTTATTTGAATAAAAGAAATCTCTAAGTTTCTGAGCACCACGTGGTACTTTTGCAAAACTTGATCATGTTCTGAGTCACAGAGAAATTATAAATAAATATAAAGAGCAAAACTACTAAGCACATCTTTTGCTGGCCATAAAAAATATAGGAAATACAAGCAAGAGATAGAAACCTTATAGACTCAGATGGAAATTTAATAATTTAATAATGACATTAAATAATTAGTGGATCAAAGAATAATACATAAAAGCAATTATTGACTGCTTGAAAGAGAATAATAATGGGAAAACATGCCAAAATTTATCAGATGAAACTAAGACAGTTTTCAGAGGAAAAAATCTATCTCTGATAACATTTTAACAAAATAGAAAAAGAGAAAATTGATGACCTGAGTATGCAATTTTTAAAAATTAGAAAATCAACCAAATAACCTAATATAAGCACAGAAGAGGAAAACTGAGAATTTGGAGAGAAATAAATAAAATGCAAAAGAAAATATAGAAATTGAAAACAACAATAACTAAATAGAGGAAAATAAAATTGCTGAAACAAAAAAGACAAAAGCACAAAGGAAAAAAGTCAGAATATACTATATACAATTAAATGCTAGCAAAATGGAAGATTTAAAAGAAATGGAGTATTAGTTACAAAAATGTGCAACACCCTGTTGCAATAATTAGTTCATCTTAAGCTTAGGGCAATATAATGGTATCATGTGGCTTCCTCATGTAAGCCTTTACAAAGTTTATTTTATACAAGAATATATGAATGCAACCATAATATCTCTGACCCCACCACCCCCAGTTAGGAAAATTCATAACATTCAGGCAGAGATTTGACTCTCTTCCTTGATTACATTTATGCCTATCTGGCCTCTTTGTTGTCAAAGCAAGATCAGGTTTCCAAAAATGTTTAGGTGATAAAGCAGTAGATTATATTACAATGTCTATAGGTACCCAGAGGAGAAGTTGGGGAATAAAGCAAACGTTTTCTCAGTCCTTGCATAGATATGTAAAACTGTTAGTTGCAATTTGAGTCTTCTCTTCTTGTATACCAATAGGACCAATGGCACTGCTCATATCTCCCTTCCCTGCCACAGCTCAATCCCATTTCTTTCTCCTCTTACTGGCCCTGGGCTGCCCATTCTTTCCAGCTCTGTATGATGCCATTCCTTTCTCCCTGCTTCTGGACTCTAGTAATGACTGAGATAGCTCCTTTTTATACAAGTTCCTTAGGGTGTGACCAAATTTCTCACATAACGGCCTTAATTGACTCAGTAAGGAGTACAGATCCAATTCGCCTTGAGTTCTGATTGAATTATTCGATCATAAAGTATTCTTACTTATCAAAGGTAATTACTTTTAAGTAGGGTAGAATGATAAATGGAGCCCTTACCAAATCTAACTTTTACAAACCCAAATTAACAGAACATGAAATAGAGATCATAAAATGAAATTAAATAAGCCAGAAAGAAACTACCATAGGAAAAAACTCCTCATTCAGATGAATTTCCTGAACCTTTTTATAGGCCTAAATAGCAATTAATGTCTATGCTATGTCAATTATTCCAAAAGTTTAGAAAGAAAATAATCTATGAAATTCCTTTTATGAGACAAATATGGTCTAAATACCTGAACTTGGTAAAGATATGATTAATGAATATTGATTCAAAATTTGAAAACAAATCTTAGTATAGTCGGATTCCAGAACATGACTGCATAGACTTATGGGAATTGCAGTCCAAAGGGACAAAATGGAATTTCCTCCAAGTAAAAATTACTGATGTCCCCTTGGACTAAAATTACTATAAATCCATGCAGCTACTTTCTAAAGTCTAATTACATTAGCAAAAAGCCATTAGCAAAATATCTTGTCTAACTCTCCATGACCCAATTTGGCATTTTCTTAGCAAAGATACTACAGTAGTTTGCCAGATCATTTTACCAAGGCAAATAGGGTTAAGTGACTTCCCCAGGGTCACATAGCTAGTAAGTGTCTAAGTCCAGATTTGAATTCAGGAAGATGAGTCTTCCTGACGCCAGGCCTCACTTTCTATCCAGCCACCTAGCTGTCCCATTCACTATAATTAGGTTATATTCATATCAGAGATGCAAGGATGGTACAACATTAGGAATATTTAATCCATTAAAAACAAAAATACCACAAACCACATAATTATATGACTAGATGCTACAAATGAATGAATAGATAGATAGATAAATAGATTAATGAATGAACAAATAAATGAAGAGATTAATCAATGAATAAAGAAGTAAATCAATAAATAAAGAAATTAGTGAATAAATAGATAAACTTTTTCTTTGTTTTTTGGGTTTTTTTGGTTTTTGCATGGCAATAAGGGTTAAGTGACCTGCGCAGGATCACACAGCTAGTCACATGTCAAGTGTCTGAGGCCGGATTTGAACCCAGGTCCTCCTGAATCCAAGGCCAGTGCTTTATCCACTGTGCCACCTAGCTACCCGCAAATAAATAAACTTTTAACAAGTACATCTTGCATTTATGCTTTAAAACTACAAAGCATAGACATAGAGAGATGAATGTAATGTGATTAAAAAACATGACTCTAAAACTAAAAGCTAACATTATGCACAGTGAAGAACCACTAGAAGCTTTCTCCCCCTATTATTTGACAAAATTTCAAAAATCCTACCAATGGCTATAAGGCAAGTAAATTAAAGGTAAAAATATTTACAAAGGACAGAAAATTATTACTGTTTTCAGATGACATGATGGTTTACATTGATAATCCTAGGGAATAATAAAGAAAATAATTGAGATAATCGCTATATGTAGTAGCCATGTGATTTCATTGGTACAAGGAACTTTCTAATAGAACAAACCAGGCCCCTTATCTGCACCATATTATAGAGCTGTGTGGAGCTATGAGAAGCTAAGGTATTTGTCCAGGATCACACAGCCAGAATGTGAGAAGCAGTACTTGAACCCCAATCTTCCTAGCTTGAAGACAGTTCTCTTTCAGTTGTGTTATTCTGCTTCTCAGGATGATTAGCAGGTCCTGAAAAGTAACAAGATATAAAATAAATATCCAAAAATCTTCAGTACTTCTGTATAGTGATAAGAAAATCCAGGAGGAAATAATAGAAAGGGAAATATCATTTGAAATAACTTCAAAATAAATAAAATGCCTGAGTTAAGCAGAATTGAAATGGATAAATAAATTATAAAATACTATTTGCAGAATTAAAAAATGACTTGAATAGCCATTGCTAATGGTTGTGCCACACAGATAAGATTAAAAAGTATAATACCTAATATAAAATATAAATTAAAAGTATAGTACCTAAATTAGTATACAGATTTGTGACTATACCCAAACAAATTACCAGTTGGATACTTTATAGGAATTATATAAAATAATGACAAAATTCATTGTGAAGCAGAAGAAAAAGGTTTAGAATCTCAAAGGAAATAATAAAAATAAAAGGTAAGAATGAACTGGAATAGTTAAATTATATTATAAGGCAGCATTTATCAAACTTATTTAATCCTGTTTTTGTTTTAAGTGAAGTGGAATAATAGAACAAGAATGAAAAACAAAATAAGCCAGTATTTGATAAAACTGAGAATCCCCAGTGGAGTCCGGCATCATTGGGAATAGGCTTTTGACACAAATAAATTGTTATCACATAACCTGAAGTATTTGAATGTGAAGTATACAAACTCAAAGTTGAACTATGCTTATTTAACAAAATACAATAATAATTCTCATATTTCCCAATATAATTCATTTTTGCAAGTACCATATAACGCATCAGTTTCCAAAAATATCTGCAATTCTTTTATTCATATATTAGTTTTATTGATGTGTTTTATTTTTATATTAGATACATTTGCAGATTACCCCAACTCCAAGAGGATTATTATGTAAAAAAAAAATTACCAAAATTAACAACAGTGATCTCATCTAGAACAACATTCCACATCTGTAGCATTACCACAAACTCTCTGTTTTTTAATTGTTTTATTAGCAAAAATCTATTTTCTCTCCCTTCCACCTCCAACCCCATTGGAAAAAAAAAGGAAAACAAATTCCTTGCAACAAATATTGCATATAGTCAAGCAAAACATTTTCCCTCATTGTCTGTATACAAAAATATGTTATGCACCCTAAATCTATCACCTTTCTGTCATAAGGTAGATAACATGTTTCCTCACTGGTCCTCTGAATCATGGATGGTCATTTTATTGATCAAAGTTGTTTGTCTTTGGGGGGGGGGCAGGGCAATGAGGGTTAAGTGACTTGCCCAGGATCACACAGCTAGTAAGTGTCAAGTATTTGAGGCCGGATTTGAACTCAGGTCCTCCTGAACCCAGGGACGATGCTTTAACCACTGCAACACCAAGCTGCCCCCAAAGTTGTTTGTCTTTACAGTGTTGTTATTCTGTGAGATGTACCACAACTTATACAACCATCCTCCAATTGATGGACATCTCTTTAGTTTCCAGTTTGGTCCATCAAAAAGACAGATATAAGTATTGTTCTACATATAGGACCTTTTCTTATTTCTTCGATCTCTTTTGGGTAGAGATAAGTCAATCAGTGGTATAGCATGTTCAATAACTTTCTGTATATAATTCTCATTGCTTTCCAGAATGCTTTCGCAGGTTCATCAACAGTGTATTATTGTACCTGTTTTTCCACAGACCCTCTAGCATTTGTCATTTTCCATCTTTGTCAATCTGATAAGTATAAAGTGGAATTTATGAATCACTTTAATTCACATTTTTCTGCATAGTCATGATTTGGGGCCTTCTTATGTAGATCTTGGTGGATTCCTAAATATTTTATACATACTGTGGTTATTTTAAATGAAATATATTTCTCTCTTCCTGCTGGAAAAAAGTGGGGCTAGGGAGAAGGGATGGGCCTTAGTTGTTTGTAGAAGAAAAGCACCTTATTAATAAAATCGGGAATGAAACAAAATATAGTGCATATTTCTGTTAAGGGGACTGGGGAGAGGGAACACACATTTATTAAGCACTTTCTATATGCCAGGCACTATGCTAAGCACTTCACAAATAGAAAAAAAAGAGAACTTTCCTTAAAATGATAAATGGTCTATATCTGAAACCAAAAGGTATTTTATATGTAACAGATAAACTAGCATACTTTCTGATAAAATTAGAGTTGAAAACAGAATGTTCATTGTCACCACTTCTATTTGACATAGTACTTAAAAGTCTGACCATCACAATAAGACAAGGGGAAAATATTGAGGGAATAAACATAGTTAAAGAAGAAACAAAATTATCACTTTGTCAATGAAATGATGGTTTACTTATCATTATAGAAAATTTTTAGAATTTTCAAAATATAAACTTGTCTAATTGTCATTTTATTGCCTCTAATTTTTAAAAATTGAAATGATATCCTTTTGATACCTATAATGGATATTTAACATTTAGAACATACTGCTAAGTTCTTTTTTTAATTATTTATTTATTTATCTATTCATTAATTAATTCATTTCTTTATCTATCTATTTGTTAAGATCATCACATTCGATCACTTTCCTCAGTCCAACCCTACCTGACTTGTCAAGAAGGACAAGCAAGATAGATTTTTTTCCAGATAAAATTAGATACAAGTTAATCTAATCATTTGCAAAAACAAACGTGAAGAAAAACACACTGAAACATCAAAAGGATCGATTGCACATCATATCAGGTTAACTGCAAGAATGGCTAAGTATGAAAGCCTCAATTTTATAGGAGAAATCTTGATTCAACAATTGATCTGGTTCAAACAATGATCAGAGAATCCTATGCAAAGCAGCTTTGAATAATTCCATTTGCAGATTTTATGGTGAAAAGGAGAATTGTCCATCTGTCTGAAGATCTTTGCAAACAATTATATGAGAAACCAAAATATGACCATTTGGTCACATATGCACAATATATCGGTGAAACTGACAGCAGAGATGTAGTACTTTACAAACATATTGATGGCAATGAAGATAAATGTTTAATATAATTGACAGGTTTTTAATGAAAATGAAAGAATTTCAGGAAACTGTATTAGATTCTGCACTGACAAAACTTAATCCATATCAGGATGAAATACTGCAAACATTCTACTTTAAAATATGAACCCTTGGGGCGGCTAGGTGGCACAGTAGATAGAGCACCGGCCCTGGAGTCAGGAGTACCTGAGTTCAAATCCGGCCTCAGACACTTAATACTTACTAGCTGTGTGACCCTGGGCAAGTTACTTAACTCCAATTGCCTCACTTAAAAAAAATATATATGAACCCTTGTACAATTTGTACATCTTACATAATTCAGGAATAATCACTTGTATACTATATATTGTATGTAGGAAGATGAGTGATGAGCTGCATATGGTTTTTCAAGTTGTTTCAAAATTCATTAACTTTATTAAAAAATAGTTAATGAAAAAGATCTCTCTGCAAAGTTGTGTGAGGATATGGGGGCAGAGTACAAAACACTTTTATACTATTGTGAACATGCTGGGGTTCTTTCTGCCAAAGTACTTCAAAAATGTTTAAGTTCAAAGAATTGCCATTTGGATAATAATAGAAAGGAAACATGCAGTTTATATGAACAATTTTTCTTGCTGAAACTTTTTATGTTTCAGAGATACTTTTGAAAAACCGAATGCTCTAAATCTTTAAATTCATTCTCTGATCCAGAAGGATGAAATGACTACATTTATTTTTTTTAAAGTTTGAGCTAGAGAGAAATATTATCTATGCTTCCCCATCTAAAAAAAAACTGTCCAAAATTAAATAGAATAATGATTATTAATAATTAGATAAACATGATTAATTAGTTATTACTGAGTGATTATTTATCAATTATTAATTGTTTATAAAAATCTATTTTGCTATAAATGTTATAAAGACAACATATTCCACTTCATTAACCATTGAAAAAGAATTATGAGTGGCAATATCATAAGAGATACCACATGATAAGAAAAAGTGCACTGAAAAAAGAAGTCCACCTGTCACATTAATAATAATTTGTTACATTTACTTTATCCTACAAATATGGAAATTGTAAAATAATTTTATAAATAAATAAACATCTGTGGACATTAATGTTATCTTTATTCTATGTTTAATATTTGTGTTGTTATAAAAAATGTAACAACCTCACTATTTAAATAAATATAAGACAAGAAAATTATTTGCATGACTTTTATAAAATGTATTGGGAGCATGACTTTTTTTTAAAGGAGGGGCATTGATATATGAACTTTGGAAAGCACTGCTTTTGCATGGGTGAAATTGGCAGAGCACTGTGAATGCGATTCATTATGAGTCTAACACTGTACTCTGGAAAACATAGTCATCAGGGTCTTTAGCTATAGCAATGGGTTACTAAAGGAGGTTTATAGCCACCTACTCTGAGAAGGAACCAGGGTATCTCAAAGAAAAAAGTTCTCTGTTCTTTTTTAAACAGATCCTTGTCTATTTACCTTATCTATTTTTCAACCAGTGCAAAGCTACACAATCTAATGATTGTAATCTCCTTGAGG
Source organism: Dromiciops gliroides (assembly GCF_019393635.1). Taxonomy (NCBI): domain Eukaryota; kingdom Metazoa; phylum Chordata; class Mammalia; order Microbiotheria; family Microbiotheriidae; genus Dromiciops; species Dromiciops gliroides. Next base: position 252,992,667 of record NC_057862.1, read on the forward strand.
GAAGGGACTGTCTCATTTGTGTTTAATACAGTGCATGACACATAGTAGGTGCTTAATAAATGTTCATTAACTGACTGTTGAGTAACACAACTTCATACAATGTTTCCCTATAGATCCCCTGTAGAGGATATACCTAGTACACTGAGTAACTTCTTATTTTTTTAGTAATTCAGGGGAACTTAAATTTTAGTAATGTATTCTATTCTTGCAACCAATCCATCATTGGTAATAACCACATTTTTTTTACAAAATCAAATGCTTTCGGGGGCAGCTAGGTGGCGTAGTGGATAAAGCACTGGCCCTGGATTCAGGAGGACCTGAGTTCAAATCCAGCCTCAGACCCTTGACACTTACTAGCTGTGTGACCCTGGGTAAGTCACTTTACCCCCATTGCCCCGCAAAACCCCCAAAAAAATCAACAAACAAAATCAAATGCTTTCTTAAAATCAATAAATAATCATTCAAATAATTTAACTGTTTGGTAAAATGATGTGCTTCTCAGCCTTCCATCTGTAAGGGGGTTTAAAATTCTAGCTATATTATCTAAAATCTAATGAGTGGTCACCAATAAATTATAAGCTTTAGCAAGAGTATTTAAATGTTTAAGTATTTATTAAAGAGCATTAGTATCAGAGAGAAAGGTAAAAATCTAACTATTTCTAAGATAACCTATCAGGAACCAAAAAGAGAGAGAACCCTTTCACCCGCATCCCCTTCCTACTTCGTGTCCTCCTCACAGAAATGGAAGGCTCCTCAAGTTGATTGGCTGGTAGCCTTGATAGACAGTACCCACGAGCAAACATCACTTCCTGATGCTAAGGACCTTGACCATATGGCTTGCCCTCAGAGGCCTTCTCCTCATGGCAGAGCTTTTCTACTGTAAGTCTCCAGCAGGTGGCGTCATTCCAATCGTTACACATCATTTTCCTCCACAATATTTTGCAAATGAGTTTAAACTTATATGTCTCCATACTTGGCAAAGAGATTAAGGTGGCTACTGGATGAAGTCTCCCTGTTTTCTAGCAGTTTCACAGATTTTTTTATCCTCTATAGCCATTTTGTTTATCTAGGAATATCATTATGTTTGTAAAGTCAATCTCTTTACTTTTGTCCATTTCCATTTTTTCAGTTGTCAACTTGTTTAAATAGATTAGATTGGAGTTGCTATGATCATTTGTGATATCTTCTCATATAATTTTATTTTCATTTCAATTTTTATTTTATCCAACTAGTGATCTACTTCTGAAATAACTGCTACATCTATTATGTCAATTCCCATCTGAAGATATAATAAAATTCAGTTTTTTAACTCTAGCATTCTGTTTTCATCAAATCCAATGCTTTCTTCACTTCTTAAAGAAAATATTCAGTGTATAAGCATAAGCTACTTAATAGTCCATACTTAGGTCTTCTTTCATTTCTTTATTCACACACCACATTTCTGAACATAATTGTTGTCATCCTCACTGAAATCAGCTACCATCGAAGGACATATTTATTTTCTTTGACTGAAAAGCAGCATCAAGTTCTTCCCAGGACTGAATGTCATCATCCTCTATGGATGTTGATATATCATATACCATTATTCTCACTGATTTCTTATGTTCTTCATAAGCACTGCAAGTTGAGATACTCCCATGAAATGATAACCCTTATTTACTTTCATTGATATGAATATCTGTTAGAGAATTATTAAAAAGTCTGCTTTTGGGGGGCAGCTAGGTGGCGCAGTGGATAAAGCACCAGCCCTGGATTCAGGAGTACCTGAGTTCAAATCTGGCCTCAGACACTTGACACTTACTAGCTGTGTGACCCTGGGCAAGTCACTTAACCCCCATTGCCCCGCAAAAAAAAAAAAAAGTCTGCTTTTCATTTTGTTATTTTTGAGTCCATATACAGTGAGCATATTGGTCTAATTGTGGTCATGGTATTGGAATTCATTGATCTTTAGTCAAATATCATGTGTGGAAAAAAACAGTTAAATTACTCTTTGTAGGCATTCTGAGAATTGAAAGACTTATTAAATCCTCTACCACCACCCTTTTCTGCCACCATCATAGCAAACTGGGGGCCATTTTGTGTTTTGGATCATTTCCTAGGTTCCCATGGCTAAAAAAATTCATCACCTGGTGGCCAAACCTTTAGGTGATGAACATCTTGGCATTTTGCTGAGGTGATCTTCAGAGAGCAGACATGGTCTATTGCCAGGTTTGTGCTGGACAGTCTCACCCAGACCTACTTCACTTCACTCACACAGCCTTCAAGAGCATGCAGTCAACTCCACAACATCAGAAAAGAACTTTAAAGATAGAGAGCTGTGGCAGCTAGATGGCACAGTGGATAAAGCACTGGCCCTGGATTCAGGAGGACCTGAGTTCAAATCCAGTCTCAGACACTTGACACTTACTAGCTGTGTGACCCTGGGCAAGTCACAACCCCTCATTGCCCTGCCCCCCCCCCAAAAAAGATAGAGAGACATCATAGAAAGATTATGTGATTATATTCCTTAAAATAATATCCTGCATAATATATATATATATCATTAACATCAACAACAATGAGATCAGTGAAGAGGAAGAGAAGGAAGCAAGTAATTTCTTTAATGCATTCCAAAACCCAGAGCTAACCCACAAAGAAATGTGAATGATGCTGTTGATAAAGTACAACAATCCATTTATCAAAAAAAAAAGCACCAATTTTCAGCTGGTAAGCTCACAGGAGATGCAATGAACATGCTTGTATATATTAATAATGGATAATTTGCATTTGTCAAAGTAAGAATTATGCTAGGAAAATATATACTTCCACTTCAAATCTTCTTTTGATTTTATATTACTAGATTAATATAATTATCACTGCCACCACCTTGGAATGCTATTTAATATGTTATTGGCAAGATGTTAAAGTTGCCAAATGAATATAACAAAATGCGGAATTCTCATACATGTCCTTAACCAAACGTCCCAAGAGAATCCTAAGATATATTTGAAAAGCATGGATATTAAAGTTAAATAACAAATTTACTTTGGAAGCTTTTTATTTCAGTTTAACTTAAAAATTTATAGATCCAGAAGAAACATGTAAAACATATCTAATCCATCTTTCACATTTACTCAAATACTCAAATACATCTGTGATGTCAACAATTTCCTCCAATTATGCAAACTGTAACCCATCCATACCTGTTCATTATATGTAACTCTTGTCCGTGTCCTCCAGAAGTTTGCCATAGGAGCCCATCAATTTGTTGGAGGCCTTCCTTGCTTTTTCCTGACATAGTGAAGGTAACAATAAAAAAATTCTAGCTATCCACCTTTTATCCCATGCTCTTGACACATGAGCAACCTATCTTCTCTTCCTGTCACATAATTCCCTGATGATGTCCTTTCCTCTTATTATTCGTCAGAGTTCCTTGCTGCTTATGTATCACAGTCTGTAGTCTCCATGGCCTTCTGTGTGATAATCATTTTTTGTTCTTAGGAGGTAGAGCTGATATATTATTAGTGATATATATATACATATATGTGTGTGTATGTATATGTACCTGTGTATATACATATATATACCAATATATGTCTTACTGCTATATAGTAAAATATGTTAGTAAAATAGCAATATTGAAAAAATAGACTTTTGCTCTCATAGGAAGCTTGGGGCTAGTAAAAAGAGCTCTATAATTTCCCCAAATCAATCCATAAAATTCTTTTCCTTTTCAAGAGTGAGTCCAATTCATTATTCATCTGTATTATCTCTTCTAGATATGCATTTTGCTGGTCAAGCTTTATAGATTATTCATCCAAATGTTGAAATCAGGCCTTCATCCATTTGGTCATTCCCATGTGGACAGCCAGGCCAAACTCCTTTAAGTAATTGTACAGATCACTTCCAGAAGGCTCTGTAATGTTCTGGGGCTTGATGCAAAACATCCACAAATAGGACCATTTGAAAGACTTCATTTTCCACAGGGAATCCTCTTCAGTCTGAACTCTATGCTGAATCTCCTCCATCATAGCAGTGAATACTTTGGGCAAGCACAACTCTGTCTTAAGTCTCATTTGATATTTCTTATCAGAGAACCATTGAGCAGTGTTACTTCTATTGTTACATGCTCCAAGGAATATTGAATGATTGTTATATATAATGGAAGACATCTTTCTGTAAAAAGTTTGTAAGGCAAAATTTTGTACTACTAAATCAAATATTTTTAATAAGCAACAAAGAGTGCAATGGGATTGTATATTTGCTACATCTTTCAGTTAATACTGAGACTGTAGAGATGTGGTCCATTGCTGAGTATCACTTGTGAAAATCTGATTGTTCCCTACTAATACCCTCATTGAGGATGCCTTCTACCCATGTGTAGTTGACCATCATAAAGATGTTGTATACATGGGAGAATAAAATATATAGTCCAATAATTACTGATGTCACATTTTTGGTATTAACAAGGCCAAGATTATTTTCAATTCTTTTGGCATCACCCCCACATCCAGACACTGTACATTGGTCTCTCACTGCCTTCACAGTTGTACCATCTCTAGCACAGACCTCCTCTATATATATTTACTTGTCCAATTTAGCTGTTCTGTCCATCTTTGGGCAGAATTTTGGCCTCCTTTAAAGACAACTTGGGGACTATGATAATATGGCTCAAGAGTGGTGGTTTCAATATTCTTATTGTAGAAAATTGTGCATTAAAATGACTTTTGAAAATCTTTTCTACTTTTCTTCTGTTGTAGTCCTCCTTCCATTAACATCCTTGAATATCTTTGGGATGCCTGTGCTTAGCTGAACATTCACTATACTTTCATTAAATTGATTTTACCTTTTAGCATCTACCAAAACAAAATTGCTCATAATCATCCATCGTCTTTCTTCATGCAATTGTATAGACTAATTAGTATTTTAACTTAGTGTTGCCTTTAGAAGCTGTCTCTCTTTGAGAATAAATTAGATATTTGTTAACTAAAATTTCTTGGTTCTTTTGGTCACCTTGTTGTGGCAATTAATTCATATTGGATAACCTTCTAAATAAAATTACTGTAGCTGGCATCAATGTCAGTTCTGTTGTCCACTTCCCAGTTTTGATTTTCAATTACTTTTTTAAATTGCTTATGGTTCATTTATTTATTTGAACTTAATATCTTTTTATTGTTATTTTTTATTTCTTTTTTTTAAAAAAAGATTCTGATCTTATCTCCGGTGAGTTGATGATCAGACTTATCCAGACAACTGACAGGGATAACTCCCACATCAATACCAAGTTTCTATATATTTGCCATCCTATACTTACAAGAACTATTTTTCAAAACCCCCAAAAGGCTCCAAAGAAGATAGCCCATTTATCAGCTCTCAATACCATAAAATTTTCTTTTAGCTAAATATTTAATTTCATTTTCTCTTGTTCTACCTTCAGCAAAGAGCAGAGACAACTAATCATCATTTTCTGACCTTTTCATGCACTTAACATTTCAGTTATTTTTCATATTTCTCTGCTTCAGACTAAATAAATATTCTTTCACATTTATGTCATAGAAAATCTCATTTTCCAATCAATTCTTTAACTTGGAAACTCCCGTACGAACCTTCTATAACATTAAAGGACCCTTTTATTACAGCATTATTGTATTAAAGACATGAGAGGAGGTGTGGCTAAGGGTATATGGTGCTAACCTGAAAGGAAGATTTTAAGTCCTGCCTTTGACATATGCTGGCTGTGTGATCCTGAACAAGGCATTTAACTTCTCAGTGCCCCAGGCAGCTATTAAAAGTAGTTATGTTGCCCCAAGCAATTTATAAAAGATTATAAAATGCAAAACTGTTATTGATCTGCATTAGGAGAAGGAATTTCCTCACATGGTATTCCCTAAACTAATGAAGTCACAGGTCCAGATTAATAATAAAAAATGGAATTAAAAAGTCCTCAGCAAGTCTTAAATTCCACATGAATTTAATTAATTAATTTAAACTAATTTAATTAATTTAACCAATAATACATCAGCAAATGACAAAATTGTAAAGATTCCTTTTTTTTTTTTTTTGTGGGACAATGAGGGTTAAGTGATTTGCCCAGGGTCACACAGCTAGTAAGTGTCAAGTGTCTGAGGTCAGATTTGAACTTAGGTCCTCCTGAATCCAGGGCCGGTGCTTTATCCACTGTACCACCTAGCTGCCCCCAAGGATTCCTTATAGAAATATTCAGGATCAAGTCATTGCCACTGTTATACTCAAGGACCCAGGATCTATTGATCAATATTGACCATACAAAGGGACAGCTAGATGGTGCAGTGGGTAGAGTGCTAGGCCTGGAGTCAGGAAATGAGTTCAAATGTGAACTCAAACACTTACTAGCTGTGTGACCCTGGGCAAGTCATTTAACCCTGTTTACTTCAGTTTCCTCATCTGTAAAATGAGCTAGAGAAGGAAATGGAAAATCACTCCAGTATCTTTGTGAAGAAAACCCCAAATGGGGTCACATAGAGTCAGGTATGACTAAAAAATATGACCGAAAAAGATTATACAAGGGAATGATAGAAACTAGAAATTGTGCAGAATGTCACTGAAGACTCCAAAAATTTAGCATCCACCAAATGCCTAGAGAGACCTGACCTAGTGACCAGAGTTAAACAGAAATTCATTACCTTTCAAAAACTAACAAGACACTAAATCCACATGCCACAAATCTAGGCCTTAAAAATCCATAAAAATTCAATAAATTACCTGTAATAAAACCAGACCACTATCAGAAACAGAAATGTTGCTCACAATTGCCCCAGCATGACATTAATCTGTAAACATTCAAGAAATGCTTTAATTGCTTTCATCTTAACAAATAGTCATAATATCCAAGTTAAGTAGAAAGAAAAACATTTAAAATATAAAGAAAAACTTTTAAAATATAGAGATCTAGCAGAAGAAACAAAAGTTATGTAGGATCAAGATGAGGTACAGTTCATTCCCACCATCCTACCTGCTACTAGAGTTGCCCTCAAAGGTACTTTCAATGAGCCTACAGAAAATAGCTTACATTCTTTTTTTTTAATAGCTTACATTCTAATACTCTTATTTCATTACCAATAACAAACAAAACCACAGTCGCTTTAACCAGAGAATATCAAATATAAAAGAATAAAAGGAAGATAATTACTTTTCCTAGCACTGTTTCTTTTTATTGTTCAGTCATTTCAGTCATGACCAACTCTCCATAACTCCATTTGGGATTTTCTTGGCAAAGATACTGGAGTGGTTTGCCATTTCCTTCTCCAACTCATTTTGTAGATGAGGAAACAGGCAAAAGGGGGTGAGTGACTTGCCCAGGGTCACACAGCTACTAAGTGTCTGAGGTTGGATTTTAATTCAAGAAAATAAGTCTTCCTGACTCCAAGCCCAGCACTCTATATACTTTATCATCTAAATTGCACTAAAAAAGAACAATCATGACTCCTGATACTGTATATGGAGCTTTAAGGACTTTATTTGTTCAATCTCATTGGGGCTTCATAACAACCCCATGGAGTTAAGGTCTTTCTGTATGTCAAGTTCAATTCAAATCAATGCTATTTTTAAGGAGACAGTTATAGATACACCCCCCAACAAAGATCAAATGAGAATTTTCCCACAAATTAGGCCTAAGAAAATGTCTCTATTTTAATTTCATAGTTCAATTTCACTTCACTCTAAGATCTTTTCAAAGCATAGAGTTGACTAAGGTTGCTACCACTATTTTAGTCACCACAGATTCTGAAATTTGAAACTAGCTGCCTCAGACCAGCTTGCCCTTTTTGCCATATGATGTACCAGGTCCCTGTAAGGCACTGAACCACAAAACTTTAATACCCAAAACAAATCAGTGTGTGCACTAAACATGCCATAAGGCAGGCACGGGGCATGATTTAATTAGTTGTAGAGCACAAAATTGGTATGAAACCAAAGATATCCTTTTTTCCCACATAGCATCTCTCTAAGAGCACATTTAATTGGTACTCTTCCCGTCACACATTTATAAGCAGCGTGAGTGCTTGGGTGCCAAAAATAGAGCTCAGGGTTAGTCTATGCTCCGTGGACTCTGTAACGCTTACACAGGGCTCACTCTTCAATAAACAGAAATGCCTTAGAATTCTGTCCCTGCTGACCCTGGAAGAACAGCAGCTGCTTTGGGAAGGAAAGGGGGGAGGGGGGGAAGAGCAGTTCTCAGCAGCACTCATTTCCCTGGCTCAGGCCAGAGGAATTGTTTCTAATATGCACAGAAATTTATTTTTATGACCTTAAAAAGTATCATAATTTTTGAAGTGTGGTTATTAGAGTACTCCATTCTAATGACATAATTGTTTTTACACAATAAAAGTATGATAATATAGTTAGATCAACAAGATTTGTTGGAAAATCCAGGCCTCTTCTAGATCCCTTCAGAAAAGTAGTTAATCTATCACTATATTCAGCTAGGAAAGGTCTGTGGCCTTTATTCTGGTTTCAGTTTTTGCTTTTTTCCTAGAGGCTTCCGGCAGTCATATTTCTCTTTCATCCCATTATTTTTCTTGGGCCCTCACCACCATTTCTCTTTTAGATATGGCCATGTCAACTTTAAAACAAGTCACAGTCATAATCTTCCTTCCACAGGAATTGCCCTAAGTTTTATTTATCCCATCACTGTGTTTGTCTTCTAAACAAGATCTATAATCAATCATTCAAAAGAGTTCAACGTAATGAGCCAGAGAGGAAAATCCAAGTGGATAAATAATTCCTATTGTCCAGATTATGATATGCAGTTGAAGGGAACTATAAATTTGGTCCATCAGTGCATTTGCTTTGAACAGACATGGAAGATGAACAATGAATGAGACCTATAATTGAACAGGCCAGAGAAAACAGATCAGGCTATATTTGGGAAAAGGCAGAGTGCTTAAATAACATTTAATGACCAAAACAAAGCCAAATTTTTTAATACCAATATTCTCCTCATAACATCAAATAGCTATGAATCATAAAATGGAAGTTGGTGGGGTAAGGGATTATGAAGGGAAAAGAGAATAAGCATTTATGTAGAACAACTATGTTCCAGGCATTATGCTAAGCATTTTACAAATATTATATTATTCGATCCTCAAAACAACCTTGAGAGGTTAGGTGTCGTTATTATTCCAGTTTTATAGTTGGTGAAAATGAGGCAAACAGAGGTTAAGTGACTTTCCCAAGGTCACACAATTAGTAAAATCTGAGACCAAATGTGAACTCAGTTCTTTCTGACTCCAGCACTCTATCAATTGTGTCACCTAATTGTCTCTGATATCTGAAGAACTAAAGTTACAGGTCACACACATATCAATGGAAGGACACATAGTAGGAGTCTATAATATATTACAAAGTATTAGCATCAAGGGTACTTTTTACAGGAAAAAGAGGTGGACTACTAATATAGAAAAGGGGAGGGGGTTAAACAGTAAACAGCCCTGTAGGGATCCATATATTAGAAGACCTACTGGAAGGCTTCTGGCATATTGGGTGGATCTCCCATGGTGGATTTATGAGAGGGCATAATCAAGAGTCACACTGATGAGAAGATATGAATGATTGGCCATTCACACTATTCAAGAGAGTGCCTTCCCTGGAGAGATCATGGATCCATCAAAGTATCATCTATGAAACCTTGTATATTTAGTTGAGTGATAGAGAACTTAAGAGAAATGAGCTCTTTCTTAGAAGTCAACCTTGACTCCTTACTCTGCTACATACTACTTATGTGATCTTGGACAGGTCATCTAAACTCTCACAATGTCATTTTCCTCATCCATAAAATAAGGTTTTACGAGGTAATCTCCCAGAACTTTCCCAGATCTAAATCCTATATGTGCCCTACCTTTTTTTTAAAAGGACAGAACTAAAGAAAAACCCCGAGATTGCATTTTTAAGCAGATTATTTTCTGGCCTAATTTTAGACCCTTCCCATCTTTCACCAATGTTGAAGAATTTTTGCTTTTATTTCAGCTATTTTTATTTGGAATTCTTTTGTCTTCTGTTTTTGTGCAGACCTGTGATTTCACTGGGGGTGGGGAGAACATCGTCATTAAAGCAGACGCTTGATCCGCAGCAGTGAAAAATTTAGTGACATGTTGGTGGTCATATAGTCTATTTGTGTCGGAGGTGACATAAAACCCAACTCTTGTTTACTCTGAGGCCAGTTTTCTATCTATTATGCTTCACTGTCCTCTTTGTTTTCTTATTATTAACTTTATAAAATTAAAAACTCCGTAGTAACAAGATCTTTTGTATGACAAGAGGAAATGAGCCAGTTTCTTTCAGATTTGCTGTTGTTCAATTGTTTCAGTGATGTCCAACTCTCCGTGACCCCATTTGGGATTTTCTTGGCACAGATACTAGAGTGGTTTGCCATTTCCTTTGTCACCTCATTTTACAATTTTACAAAGATGAGGAAACTGAGACAAACAGGGTTAAGACTTGCCTGAAGTCATACAACTACTAAGTGTCTGAGGTTGGATTTGAACTCAGGTCTTCCTGACTCCAGACCTGTCACTCTATCCACTGTGCCACCTAGTTGATCCTTTCTTTCAGAAGTGAAATGTAAAATGGTGCCTTCTCAGACAATTTCTAAAAATTAAACCACAATTGCATTTCAGCATATTTATTAGACCCATCCAAACAAGACTCTCAGGCTATGAAGAGAAAACATGGCACAATCCCTACCTTCTGATGGCTTTATGTTCTAAATGCAATGGAGAGGTCAAGACAAAGTACTATGAGAAATTTGATGAGGGAGAGATGGAAGGGGTGAATTTTGATAGACAAAGTAACATCTGAGATGAGCTTTAAAGAAAAAAAAAATTTTGATAGTCAAAAACATGAAAGAAATGCATGCAAAGAATTAGAGATGGCCTGGATGAATTCACCAACAAGATAAGACCAGAGAAAACTCAGCAGTATAGGTTGACTAGAATGTATAGTAGGCTAACTGGAGTGGTGTGAATTAAGATTTGAAAGTTAGGCTGCAAACATGTCATGAAAGTTTTTGAATATCTGGCTAAAGTATAGTTTCCCTTCTACTTAATAAGGAGCCACTGAAGGCTATGGAGGAAAAAAAATGGTGGAGGGATTCCAGTTCAGTGCTGGGTGAGAGGTAATAAAGGGAAAATATGTCACTTAGGTATAGATTAGAAGCAATCTGATTTATCTGGATTGGCTGTTAAAAGTGGTCATTTTTACTTGTTTATATCTTCATTTCACTTTGAATTGTAGACATGTTGCTTCATTTACATTTGTATTACTACTGTAGCAGATTCCCTCCCTATCCCTTTCTTGCTCTACTCTTTCAGTTTTGGGGGTTCAGAGTTCTAGGAATTCTCCCTGGTATTTCTAAGTGATATTTCAACAACTCTTAAAGAAAAATTGGGAGAGGAACAGATAAGGAAATGTGCTGACAAACAGAAGAACCCACCAACAGGAAACTATGTCAATGAAAGGAAGAGGGAAGGGAGGAAGCAAACTATAAATAGGAATTTTCATGAGTGAGGCAGGGGAGGTGGAAATGGCATGTGGAATGTGGACAGCAACATGATACTACCGTCTCTGGTCAAACTGAAACAAAGTATAGGAAAGCATAATGGTGACACCTCTTTGGCATAATGATCTTCATTATCATCATGTCAACAGTCGCTTTCCTATGATCTGCACTCATAGTTAGGTATAATTACCCTGGGCAAGGAAAAGATCATCCCCTAATGAGTCTGGCATGCCTTTCCCCCAACAACTGACTTCCCTCAATTTCCCATTGATGGGATGGAGGGTGGGGGGGTTTATCTCCCCTGTTCCTGGTATGTAGCAAAGAGAGTGCCCCATCTGTATTCCATCACAATCATATAATAAAACTTGTTCAGTCATTCCCCAGCTGAAAGGCATGCTTGCAATTTCTATTTCTTTGACACCACAAAGAGATCTGCTATAACTATTTTAGAACATATATGTTCTTTTCCTTTTTCCCTAATCATCTTTGGAAATAGACCTAATAGTGGTAATGCTGGGCCAAAGAGTATAGGCAGTTTAATAACTCTTTGGGCATAGTTTCAGATTGTTCTCCAAAATGGATGGATCAGTTCACAGTTCTACCAATAGTGAATAAGTGTCCCAATTTCTCCACACCCCCTACAACATTTGTCACTTTTTCCTTCAATCATTTTAGCCAATCTGATAAGTGTAAAATGATCTGTTGAGCATGGTGGGCAAACCAGGTTAGGGAGCCACAATAGTTTTTATGGACAGGGGAGCTTGTGGTACAAGGGAGGGGATGGTGGAACTATCAACAACTAGAAGAATATATATTAGTTTGTGCTCTAACTTCTCAGTATCCTCAACATCTCTTCCCTGAACTCCAAATGCCCATATTTTGGGCTGTTATGGTAACCCCATTTTCTCAAAGTATCTTGGACAGATTGCTGATACTCTAGCACTCAAATCCATTCTGGAAATTTTCACTCAATTGGCTTTGGAAATTGAGTGAATAGAAGGAATCTTTTATCACAGAAGACTTTCCTTTCCTAGGATTTGCCAAGAGTTAAGGGACAGGGACTAAACCTGTGATTTAATTGCTCATGGGGAATTTCCTACATGAGGAAGATGTCTGCAAATGCAGGTCAGCATCTCTTTTGGAACTTACAGTCTTAAAGAATAGCACAGAGCCTTGAGAAATAAAAGTACTTGCCCAGGGTCATGTAACCAGCATATCAGAGGAAGGAACAAAGGAAGGAAACAAGCATTTACGAAGCATTTACTATGTGCTAAGCACCATGCTAAGCATCATCTCATTTGATCCTCACAACAACCCCAGGAGGTAAACACTCTTATTGCCCCATTCTACAGTTGAGGAAACTGAGGTAGACCAGGGTTAAGTGACTTCCTCAAAGTCACACCGATAGTAAATATCTGAGGCTGATTTGAACTCTGGACTTCTTGACTTTGAGGCCCAGAGCTCTCTCTACTGTGCCATACTATCTCCACATCTATTAAGAGGGTAAATACTTCATAGGGGAAATGGTTTCCATACCTTAACTCTCAGACCAATTCACTTGCAAAAATCTAGTTGATGAGGTTAGTAGGACTTTAAGTAATGTTAAGGAAAGTTGCTCATTATAAACGTGATTTTTTTTTTTGGTGAGGCAATTGGGGTTAAGTGACTTGCTTAGGGTCACACAGCTAGTAAGTGTTAAGTGTCTGAGGCCAGATTTGAACTCAGGTCCTTCTGAATGCAGGGCCGGTGCTCTATCCACTGCACTACCTAGTTGCCCCTATAAATGTGATTCTAAGCTTAAGCTTGCTAAGATTTTGCTGGGAGATTTATGTATAAAAGGAGAAAAGGTGTTGTTTTTTCTTTTTACTGTTATCCTAGAACAGAGTGAAGGTAATCTTCCTAAGCATATTCAAAGTTATTGCCAAGTGGGCAATAACCCTAAATTGGACAATTGTTTTTTTTGTTGTTGTTGTTGTTGTTTTTTAGTGAGGCAAATGGGGTTAAGTGACTTGTCCAGGGTCACACAGCTAGTAAGGGTTAAATGTCTGAGGCCGGATTTGAACTCAGATACTCCTGACTCCAGGGCCGGTGCTCTATCCACTGTGCCACCTAGCTGCCCCCCCCCCTTTTTTTTAGGACAATTGTTTTAAGAAACAAGATCATGTCCATGGTGATCTGGTTATTTTATATCTATCAGTCACTAAATGATTTATGATCACCTGCTGGAGGTAGAATCTGTGGTCTTCTAAATTTCAGTGCCTAGGAATAATCCCTGTTTGTCAAATTGTAGTTCTAGCTTTGGAGGGTGGAGGAGAATAAACTAATGTGAGTGTAAATGAGCCTAACACTCATCAGAATTGGCTCAAAGACCCCAATCTTATTAGAATGGGCTCAAGGAGGGAATAACATACACACTCAATTGGGTGGAGTAATCTCTCTAACCTTGGAGGAAAATAGGAGGGGAAGGGGATAAAGAGAGAGGGGCAAAAAGAGGAAGGGCAGAGTGGGGGAGGGGACAGACAGAAGCAAATCGGTTTTTGAAGAGTGATAGGATTAAAGAAGATGGATAATAGAATAAAATCATGGGGAAGGGGATAGGATGGAAGGGAAACAGTTAACAATAGTAATCATGAAAAAGAGAAAAGGGGGAAAAATTGTACAAAAAATATTTATACCAACTCTTTGTGGAGGCTGAGAATTGAGAATCAAGGGAATGTCCATCAATTGAAGAATGATGGAAGAAGCTGTGCTATAGGATTGTAGTGGAATGGACTTGTGCTACAGGAAATGACAAACAGGATGATCCCAGAATAACCTGGAAAGACTAATGAACATCAATGTATAGTGAAGTGAGCAGAGCTGGGAGGACATTGTGCATAGGGACAGCAGTATTGTTCAATGAGCAATTGTGAATGACTTAACTACTTTCAGCAATGCAATGATCCAAGACAATCCCAAGGAACTAATGAAGAAGCTTACAATCCACCCCCATAGAAAGAACTGATAAAAAGAACACTTGTGGATTGTACATATAAAGCTGGTTGCGATCTTGTGGAGAGGGGAGGAAAGGGGGGGAGGGAGGGAGGGAGGGAGAGAGAAAAATTTGGAACTCTAAATCTTATGAAAATGAATGTTGAAAACTACCCTTACATGTAACTGGAAAAAATAAAATAAATGTTTGTTGCAAAAGAAAAAAAACTAATGTGAGCAACAGTAATAGCTAGGCCTACCTTAGGTAACTAATTCCATATTCATGGATGACTTGTCTTCTTTCCCACTAAGATGTCCCTTTTACTTACCTTCTTTTTTCATTTCCAATTTGATATTCATTTTTTTGTTCTCTGTTCATTTCTCCTTGAGGTATCATCATTCTCTTGGTTTAATTGGTCTGAGCCCTGTTCAATGGTCTCATCAAATAATGTCGCCAAATTTGGAGTTGTTAAAATCTTCCATAAGCTTTCACATTTCCATATCTGGTTTACTCCTCATTATTTTTTCTAGTGTTTCTTCTATTTATCATCTAATAGAACAAGTTAATTTATCCCTGTCTCTCAAAAAATATACAAAATAATTATCCCTGTGACATTTCAAACCAAAATTCCATTTTATGGCCACTATATCCACTCCCCTATATCGATTATCTCTCCCCATTAGAATGTAAGGTCATCAAGGAAGGTCTCATTTTTGTATTGGTATCCCATGAAATAAGTACTGTGCATTGTATATAGGTTCTTAATGAATGCTATTACCTTCCTTCATTTGTTCAAATCCCAGGAATATTTTTAGTCTAACATATAATTTGCTTTCCTATTCCAAATCTATATTTCTAGAGAAAAAGATAGCTGAAATATTGTGCTTAGGTATTTAAAGTTTTTTTAAAAATAAGGTGAATACTTGTTTCTTATTCTCTATGTCCTTAAATGACCAAACAAGAAGAAATAGACTCAACTGAGTCAGGAGAAATCTGGGTCTAACAAAAGGAAGAATCTCATCACCAAAACATTAGAATAGGCTACCATTGGCGATTGATGCTACATACTTGGAGATCTTCAGAAAGAAAATGAACAACCATCTTCTTGGATAGTTTAAATATTAGGCAGCTAGGTGATAGGGTTGACAGGGAACTGACCCTAAAGTCAGGAAGATCTGAGTTCAAATCTGGCCTCAGACACTTACTAGTTATGACCATGGGCGAGTCATTTAACCTCCATGTGCTTCAGTGTCTTCAAATGTGAAATTGGCATAATAATAGCACCTACAACTTCCCAGTCAATCAATGAATCAAATAACATTAAATACCCAATATATGCCAAGCACTGTGCTAAGTGCTGTGGATAACAAAAGAGAGAGACAAAGACAGTCCCTACCCTCAAGAAGCTTACAATCTAATGGGGGAGACAGCATGCAAAGAAATGTATATAAAGCAAGCTATATACAGTGATAAATAGGAAATCATCAATAGAGGGAAGGCACTAGAATTAAGAGAGGCTTCCCATAAGAGATGGGATTTTAGTTGAGACTTAAAGGAATCCAAGGAAATCAGTAAGCAGAGATGAGGAATGAGAACATTTCAGGCACAAGCTGAAAAATGGAGTGTGAGGATAAGATAGAAAGAATGTGTCCCAAAAGTCTTATTGCAGTTTTAAGCATTAATACCTTCAAAAATATGAATGCTAGAAATTCACATGCAAAAAAGTTTGAAAGTTTAATCAAAATTTTGAAATATTGATATTCTTGTTAAAATTCAATATGACCAGTATCTTATGTTGTCATCACATTTTTTTAATTTTGTAAAAATTTTCATTATCTGTTGCTCACAGTGACCGAAAGGATTGCATTTGTATTTTGAGGTATACATAACATTTTTCATGCAACGCCACAAGAAAAAGTCTAATAGAGCCAGATCAGGTGACAAAGGTAGCCAAGCAAGAGGTCCTCCTCTACCAATCCACCAATAGGAAAAAGTGTCATCCAGAAATTGTTGTATACACAGTGCATGATATAACCAGGTGTGCTGTCCAATCAAAATTTTAAATGTGTTACTCAAAATTCAGAAAACTAAATATGTGTAAAATAAATTTAAATAATCAAACTTTCAAATGATATTTTTTATAAATTTGTGTTCTGAAGTTATTAAAGCTTAAAACGGCACTAGAACTTTTTGGGATGTGCCATATTTGTAAAATGCTTTGCAAACTTTAAAGTGCTATATAAATGCTAGCTATTATTATTGTTGTTGTTATTATACTAAAAGAAAGAGGAGAGATGAGATGACCTTTTGGCATTCCTTTCAGCTCAATTATTCTCTTTTCCCAGGAATAACTATTCATATTGTGGGCTTGCCCAAATAGTTTTCAACTAGTGATAGACTTTTGGGCTTCTGCCATCCCAAGCAAATTGTAATGTCCTTGGTCCAGAGCAACAGAATAACTTTCCTCACAACTTCTTGAGGTAGATAGTGCAAGTATTATGATCCACATTCATGGGGGAAGAAACTGAGGTTCAAAAAAGTTAAGTGACTCATTCATGGCTACAAAGACGATATCAGAGCCAAGACTCAAACCCATGTCACAGCCTCAAAGGGTCTTATGACTTTAAAGCCAGGAGGAACCTTCATTGTTCTGACTCCAAGATCAGGGTTCTTTTGATTATAGTGTACATTCTTCCCTCCACATATTTTTTCTTCCTGATACTCAGAGGCCTTTTTTCTTCACAGGGGCTTTACATCTGAGAAAACTGAACAAGAAAAAAAAAAAGACATTATTTTCCCAGAACTCATTTACCAGTCCAAAATAACCACAATGGGACTAGAGCAGGGAAAAGGGCTTTTTAGTGACCGTGGAAAGTGGGAACCAAGGAAGATATGTAAATTATTTATCTTTGCTTCAAGTGCCTACTATTTGTGGAAGTTTGCCAGGATATATGGGTAACTATATAGCTGAGGAACTTTTAGCCAAATGCATGTATTTCTTAAGGACATGGTCTCTGCAACTAGAGTGATTACATAAATCAGTTTGGTTTTTGAAACATCTTGTAAACAAATTCTAGGCAAGACTGACCTATTTCTCAAGGCCAAAAACAACATTTAAGTAGGGTGATGTCATCAGGAAGGTACCAAATTCCCAGGTGTTATATCATTTTTGTTTCTTAAAGCCTGATCATCATTTCTATAGCAAGTAGGGAAAGGGAAAAGGAATAAGCAATGAAGAAGAAGAAGAAGAAGAAGAAGAAGAAGAAGAAGAAGAAGAAAAGAATGATTTCCTTAGCATAAGAAACTCCCATGTAAAGAAATTTCTTCCAATGCAGGTTGAACTGGAGTGATTTACTTTATCACTTCTGTTGTTCATTCGTTTTTAGTCGTGTCTGACTCTTTATAACCCCATTTGGGGTTTTCTTGGCAGAGATACTGAAGTGGTTTGCATTTTCCTTCTCCAACTCATTTTACAGATGAGGAAACAGAGGCAAACAGGGTTAAATGAATTGCTCAGGATCACAAAACTACCAAGTGCCTGAGTTCCGATTTGGACTCCAGAAGACGAGTGCTCCTGACTACAGGCCCAGCACTCTAATCCACTATGTGACCTAGCCGTCTACTTAATTGCAGCAATTAAGTAATGATGATGATGACAATAATGATAATAATAATAACCATCCATATAGTACCTACTACTGTGCCAAGCAAAGCACTTTACAAATGTCTCAATTGATTCTTACAACAATCCTGCAGGGTAAGTGCTATTATGATCCCCATTTGACAGTTCAGGAAATTGAGGAAGGCAGAGGTTAAATGATTTACCCAATGTCACACAGTAAGTAGTTAAAGCCAAATTTGAAATCAGGTCATCCTGACTTTAGGCCCACTACACCATTGTATCCAATACAACAACCAGCTACAGAGACCATGTCCTGAAGAACCATATACATATGGCTAAAAACGCATGAGCTGTACAGATGCACATATAACTTCTCTGCAACCTATAGACTTAGAAAGTTACCTAGACTAGTTTCGTGACCCTGGGAAAGTCACTTACCCCTCATTTCCCCACAAAAAGAAAGAAAGAAAGAAAAAGAAAAAGAAAGTTACCTAGAGCCTAGCTTCTTAAACTATGGGTCACAACCCCATATGGGGTCACGTAACATGATCAATACATAAAGATGTTTTTATATAGAAACACATCAGTGCAGAGTATGGACAATAGACTTCTGGACTTAAAGCTAGAAAGATCTGGGTTCAAAATAAGCTTTTGACATTTACTAGCTGTGTGACACTGGTCAGACCATTTAATCTTGATTTGCCTTAGGTAATTCTCTAGAACAAGGGTTCTCAACCTGGAGAGTCTGTAAATTTGAATATTTTTAGTATATTTTGATAATTATTTCAATGTGCTTAGTTTCCTTTGTAATTCCATATTTTGTTTTATGTATTTAAAAATATTATTCTGAAAAGGTGTCATAGACTTCCCCAGACTTCCAAAGGCTGTCTCTCACAGACACACACACATACACACACGTACACGCTCACACACACACACACACACACACACAGAGTCAAGAATCCCTGCCCAGCAACTTATGTGCTAACTAATGGAGAGGCTGTGATGTGAGTTCATAGAAGGAATTGCCACTCCAGGAGTTCCCCACCTTCATGAAATCTCACATTCTTCATGTATAAAATCTCTCATTCTCTGCCCTCCTCCTCCTACCTCTCTCACATATTCTCCTAAATAGCCTGGCAAAATATAACTTATTGAGAGTCTGGCACTTCCAGGAACCATTTGAAATGATATAATTAACTTGGACAGAAATCTTTTTCCAGGAAATCTACTAGTGTGAAGCAGCTGGGGTAGTTTAGCCCAATGATTGACTTTTTAAGGATATTCTTTCCAAAATCCCTATGTGGTATGGAATGTTTTCTAATAGCCAATGAGAAGAAAACAGCTTATTTCCCTGGAGTGTAGCCAGAATTCACTCCCCATGAAAATTGGCTGGTAAAAACAATTTTTAAATGAATTGTGTTAGACTTTAATTAAAGAGTAAACAAAAGAACATTTTTAGATGAAGTAACTTTAAAGGTTTCATGGCATGCAACCCAAGAACTCAGAAGATAAGGGAGAACCCAAAGGAAATCTGGTCTAATTCCCATTTTAGCAAAGAACTTGGCTCCAGTGATAGGCAAGGTCTTGGAAGAGCAAAGAATGTGAAGAAAGAAGGAAGGAAGGAAGGAAGGAAGGAAGGAAGGAAGGAAGGAAGGAAGGAAGGAAGGAAGGAAGGAAGGAAGGAAGGAAGGAAGGAAGGAAGGAAGGAAGGAAGGAAGGAAGGAAGGAAGGAAGGAAAGAAGGAAGGAAGGAAGGAAGGAAAAGTAAGGTGAGGGAAAAGAAGGGAAAGGAAGAGGAGAGCAGGGAGGGAGGAAGGGAAAAAAATAATTTAATAAGTATATACTATGTTCCAGGCACTGTGTTAAGCCCTTTACAAATACTATCTCATTTAGTCCTCACAACAACTATTTGAGCAACCCTGTAGTTGCTATTATTATCCCCATTTTCAAATTGAGATAAACAGGTAAACTGAGGCATAAGCCTCAGCTTCTTTAAGCTAAAAAATAACCCCCCAAAAAAACCTTATAGCAGTAATTTGATTTCCAAAGTACTCCACATAGCACTTATACAAGATAAATATGAAATAAAAATTAGTTGCTGAAAAAAATCTAAATTTTAAAAATGAAATTTAGTGCATTTGATTCATGAGTCCTTTTATTCTCCTCACAACCTCTTAACAGGTTAGTCCATGGAATCTTTAGCCCTTATTAAGACTTTGCTTGAACAAAAAAAGCCAAAATATACTGCATAAAACTTCTTCAGACTTTAATGAGAAAGTTTATTTCTCCATAATTCACATTAATATCCATAATAAAAATATTTGACTTACCAACAAAATTCTTGCCCATAAGAAGAAAAGATCAAAAGGTTGGTCTGTCCAAATAGGACAGTTAAGATATGGAATTATAGCCTGTCTTCTAACACTTCTTTTTCATGTATTCTAAGGTGAGATATTCCTGATGACTATCAAGCTTTCTCCAGGACTAGACCTAGGTAAAATTGTGAAATGGATAGTTTTCCTTCAAGTTACTAGACAGCTGGCTAGTGGAAAATCAATGAATCTCCATGTGTAGGATAACTTTTCCTCTTATATCTGTGTAATCAACAATTAGAAAAGAAAGGCTCACTTAAAGCTAAAACTTTTGAAAGTTTTATTTGAAAATTTTTAATGAAATAGCACATTTTAAGAAAAAACTTTGTGTTAGTTTTCAACCTATCAAGAAGCATAATAATCAATACAATATCAATATCAATATAAAGTGCATAATAGCACTGTTCTAAACACCAGGAATATAGATACAAAGAATGAAACTCTCTACTTGTACTCATCCAACAGAATGCAAGTTGTTTGAGAGCAAACTCTATTTTGTCTATCTCCAAATTCCCAGTTCAGTGCATTGTGCCTTAATGTTTAATTGTGTGGTAAAATTATTAGAATTTGGCTGAGTCATTTGGGAGGGGCCACACCTGGCCCACCCTGAAGTTACATATGTTACTGAGGTCAGAAGGAGAAACCTCTCTCCATAGGCAGTTTTTGAAGGACCTGCCCTTTTTGGGGGAGGAAAATTAGACGCTCGGGGAGGGGGAGGCTGAGTCCACTGACAGACGTAACATCTAGCTAGTTCCTCAAAAAGTCCCTTAATTTGCTCAAAATGTCCTTTTTCAATAAAGTGGTCTTTTATGATTTTAAACCCAAGGATTATTCCATTATTCAAAAAAAACTATAAAGTTATCTGTTACAATTTCAAAGCTATGAAAAAAATATGCATTTGTTGTCCGCTTAAATGATCATTACAGTATTTGTGGTATAGTTTAATGTTGATGGATGCCTCTGACATCTGTGTGGATACTCTTCTATTCCTGCAGATTGTTACCCCTCCCTCCATCCTATAAGGTTCAATAAGAGGATTCATACCTCTTGCTTATCAGCTTTCCTCTGGTTCTTTTGATATCATAGTAGTGCCAGTATTTGGTTAGCCCCATTTGAGCTATCCATTTGCTATCTCCTCACTACTTGATCAGCTTGCCTACTTTTCCCATTATACCTGTTCTTGATGCTCTCTTTTGGTTTTTTTTTTGGTTTTTTTTTGTTTTTTTTTTAGTGAGGCAATTGGGGTTAAGTGACTTGCCCAGGGTCACACAGCTAGTAAGTGTTAAATGTCTGAGGCTGTATTTGAACTCAGGTACTCCTGACTCCGGGGCCGGTGCTTGATGCTCTCTTTTAAGCCACTTTTTTTTGGTGGGGCAATGAGGGTTAAGTGACTTGCCCAGGGTCACACAGCTAGTAAGTGCCAAGTGCCCAAGGCTGGATTTGAACTCAGGTCCTCCTGAATCCAAGGCTGGTGCTTTAACCACTTCTTCACCTCACTGCCCCCAAGGCCACTTTTTATACACTATTATTCTTTATTAAGATGTTGCTGTCAGTATATAACCTATATCAGATTACTTGCTCTCTTGGAGAGGAGGGGAGGGAAAAAATTTGAAACTAGAAATATTATAAAAACAAATGTTGAAAACTATCTCTACATGTAACTGGAAAATAATGAAATACTTTCATAATTTAAAAAAAAAGATGTTGCTGTCAGCTTACAGCCACCATTCTTCTTTCTATTCTTCTTTGAGTTAACTGTAATTTGAATTCTTCTAAGATCCTGGTGGTATATGATTTATAGCATCATCAAGAGAATGTTAAAAACTATGTTTAAAAAATTATGAATTTTGTGTCAGGGAACAACCTTAGAATCATTGATTATTTGTTGAGTGAGTGAATTTCCAATCTTTTTTTCTTCCTAAAAGTTTCATCTGCAAATGTTGTCAAGATGATTTAATTTAGCTACACCTCCCAGCAAACACTCTGAAGACTCCCTGTGTCCTCCACAATTTTCCACTGTTGTTGAGATGGTATGGCTTGAATTTTTGCATCCTCCATTATGTTCTACAAATGAATTTGTACACTAAACTGGTATTGCCCTTGGCTCTCCTTCTGGGGAAGAGATTAAGCCTTTGTCAGCTAAAACAATTTCTGGCATCTTTCAGCCTCCTCACTATAGCAACTTTTACATTTGGTTAAACTTCTCTAAGAAATGATGGTGGACAGAATCACTGTCTATATTTTTCTCCATTACAAACTTTTAATAAAATTCTTTAAATAAGCTAGGTGGGAGTTGCTACAGTCTCATATGCAGTATAATATTATCTTCATGCTTTCTTCTAATTTGGTATTTACTCTGACCTTTCTTCCAATAAGTCAATTATCTAATTATACCTGACAATTGATTCTGAAATGACTATTATCTACCAGTCAGCATCACAGAATCTTTTTTTTTTTTTTTTAGTGAGGCAATTGGGGTTAAGTGACTTGCCCAGGGTCACACAGTTAGGAAGTGTTAAGTGTCTGAGGCCCCATTTGAACTCAGGTACTCCTGACTCCAGGGCCAGTGCTCTATCCACTGCACCACCTAGCTGCCCCAGCATCACAGAATCTTAAGA
Organism: Dromiciops gliroides; assembly: GCF_019393635.1. Lineage (NCBI taxonomy): Eukaryota > Metazoa > Chordata > Mammalia > Microbiotheria > Microbiotheriidae > Dromiciops > Dromiciops gliroides. Next base: position 253,015,764 of record NC_057862.1, read on the forward strand.
GTTGAAAGAGACTTTAGAGGTCATCAAATCCAAATACTTATGCAAAACTGAATGGAAATTCCCCCTATGATATACGCCAAAAATGGTCATCCAGCCTTTTATTGAAGACCTTCAGAAAAGGAGAAACTACTATGCCCACTGCCTACTGGAGTCAATATGAACTGGTCTCATTCCTCTTCCATTATATTTGTATATCTTTATAATGGAGCACCTTGGTGGCATAATGGATAGAGTGCCTGGCCTGGAGTTAGGAAGACTCCTTTTTGTTGTTGTTCAGTCATTCAGTCTGATTCTTCATGATTTCATGGACCATAGCATGCCAAGCCTTTCTATCCTCCACTATCTCTCAAAGTCTTCCCAAATTCATGTTAATTGTTTCCATGATACTATCTATTTACCTCATTCTCTACCACCCCCTTCTCCTTTTCCCTTCAATCTATCCCAATATCAGGGTCTTTTCCAATGATTCCCGTCTTCTCATCATATGGCCAAAGTATTTAAGTTTCAGTTTCAGTATTTGACTTTCTAGTGAATAGTCTGCATTAATTTCTTTAGATATTGACTGATTAATATATAGAGGTTTAAATATAATTATAAATATATCTTATGGATTCCTTTTGTATTTATATCAAAGGCATTTCTTACCCAGCTTGAACCATCCTTTGTGACAAATAAAAACTAGTAATCAAATCTAATACTGAAAGAATAAGGCAAAAATCAGTATTCTGTCCTAATAGTGCCCCTCCTCTCTTCTATGAGAGTAGGTTACATTATCTCTCCTCCCAGCCCTTCACTGATTTTCTTTTATTACTCAGAGTTCAGCTTCCTTTTAATGATCTTTTCATTTACCCTGTTCATAATGTAGATTGTCCCCTTGGTTCTGATTATTTCACTCTTCATCAGTGCATACAAACCTCCTCATATTTCTCATATTTTGTAGTTTCTTAGTGTACAATAATATTATATTATTTCCGTGAAGGCATTTCAGGCAAGAGTAAAAGTGTAGAGGCAAAAATGCATAGGCTGGGGCTAGCTAGGTGGTGCAGTGGATAGAGTACCAGCCCTGTAGTCAGGAGGACCTGAGTTCAAATCCAGCCTCAGGCACTTAACACCTACTAGCTGTGTGACCTTGGGCAAGTCATTTAACCCCAATTGCCTTGCCAAAAAAAAAATGCATAGGCTATATTTATTGGTTGAGGAGAATTGGGAAAGAAGTGCAGAGAGATAAAGGTAGAAATCTAAGCTGGTGCCAAATTATGAAGAATCTTAAATATTGAACTAAGGACTTTGGACTGTATGTATGTATGTATGTATTTGGACTTTTGGGACTTTTAATTTTTTTATAGACAGTAAAGAATCATTAACAGATAGTTTAATATTCTTCAAATATATTAGTTCCATATTATTGGCAGTTAAGGGCAAGAAATATAGGGTTACAGGAAAAAGGAGAGGAAAAATAAAATAGAGGAATAAAGTGGAAAATAAAAAGATCGGCAGGAGCTAGATATTATCCATAAATGGGGACAACTAAAGAAATGGGAGAGAGAGGGGGCAGCTAGGTGGCACAGTGGATAAAGCACCAGCCTTGGATTCAGGAGGACCTGAGTTCAAATCCAGCCTCAGATACTTGACACTTACCAGGTGTGTGACCCTGGGCAAGTCACTTAACCCTCATTGCCCTGCAAAAACAAACAAACAAACAAAAGAAATAGGAGAGAGGGGAAGGTAGAGACACAAAGAGAGGAAGAATTCAAGGACCTGGGCTCAAATTCTAGCTCTGCCAACGTTAAATGAATGACATAGAGAAAGTAATTTCAATTCTCTGAGCTGCAGTTTCTTCATCTACAAAACTGGAAGATGGAGGAGTTGGACTAGTTGACCTTGAGGTCTCTTCCATAATAATATACCGTATCTAGCTATCAGCTATCTTTTAACTATCATTCAGTAAAATATAATAGTACCATATTAATCAGTCTTGATCAGAATGATGCTTGACTCATACAGGTTTTTAGTTAAAGCTATTGAATGTTAATTAATTACTACAAATTTGACTTTGGGTTGTCATAGTTGTCCATGTTCATAGCTAATGGTTTTCAAAGCATTTCTGGAACCTCATGATAAAAGAGCAGGTACATATTCCTGCTCTGAGCATTATCTCTGTCAGCTTTTCTTCTTTTTTTTAAAAAATCATGTGACCTCAGACACTTAATTAATTATGTGACCCTGAGCAAGTCACTATACCTCTGCCAATCCCCAAAATGAAAAATCTTGATGAAAACGATGCTATATCTTTTTAAATGCACCTGTATTGCGTCCAGAATGAGCAGACTTCATCAGTCCTCTTTCTAGTGTGCCATAGATCATCAGAAGATGAGATGGGCGTGGCAGCAACCCTATTACTCCTAGTCCTATTACCAGCCAATAGGAATTTGAATAATATATTCCTTGCATTCAGAAATTTCCCACATGAGTCCTTGACAAATGATACTTATATGAGGAAAGAAATTTTTCTTGCCACTTAAGCCTGGCTGTTCTACTGCCTTCCTTTGCCCTGCTGTCAACACAGATGTCAGCCATTGGCAAGCTGTATTTCAGACCAACTTCATGCATGGTTTAGGCATTTACTTCAGTAGGGATCATCTGCTGTTGTCTTGGCTTCTGCCAGCAATTTATCACACTGGTACAGAGAAAATCCTTCATGGAAGGACAAAAGTTTCTCCTGATAATTCATTAATAGAAAATAAGAAAGGAAGTTCATTACTCATATATTTTGATTTTCAGGAAACTGATTTCAAATGCACTTTGGGAAAATTTTACCATTGTATCAGAGTATGTAAAGATGTGTTATGAAATCAGCTATTCTCCTCTACCCTATAAAAGAAAATGGATTTAATCTGAAGCAAGAGAGAGTTCATTTAAACATGAGGGGAAAAGAAAATTCATGAAAATAGAGCAGAAGCCAAGAAATCATCATCCTTTTGAATCTTTACTGCAGTAGATGATTATTTGTCTTGAATAGTCTGCTTGGAAGTAGAGGTTAGGCCCTCAAGGTCCCATATATATGGTTTTATTGCCTTAACATCTGAACATTTTATGATATAAAATTATCATTGTTGTCTTTGTTGTTCCTGTTGAGTCATTTCAGTCATGTCTGACTCTTTGTGATCCCATTTGGGGTTTTCTTGGCAAAGATACTAGAATGGTTTGCTATTTCCTTTTCCAGCTCATTTAACAGATGAAGAACTAAGGCAAATAGGGTTAAGTGACTTGCCCAGGCGCACAAAGCTAATAAGTATCTTAAGGCTGGATTTTAACTCAGATCTTCCTGACTCTACGCCTGGTTTTCTATCCACTGAACTATCTAGCTGCCCTATAAATTATTATACTAATCAAGTTAGTATAAATTGATCCTTGACAGAATCACAGAGTTTTAGTGTGGGAAGAGACCTTTGGGGTCATCCATCTTGTCTATCACATACATGAAATGAATCCCCACTATAACACACACCTGACAATTGGTCACCCACTTTGTGTTCAGTAATGGGAAACTTACTACCTCTCTAGGTAGCTCATTCCATTTTTGGAGGGCTCTAATTATTAGGATGGTTTTACTGATAACAAAACTAAATTATCTTCTTTTCAATTTCTACCCACTGATACAGAGTCTTCCCTCTGGGACCAAACAAAACAATTTTAATCCCTCCTTCATATTCTAGCTTTTTGAATGCTTGAAGAAAGAGAACATGTTTCTCTACCTCTACTTCCATTCCCCAAATCAACTTTTCTCTAAGCTATGCTCAGTTCCTTCAACTAAACTATATATTTCATGAACTCAAGGCTCTTAATCCTCTGATTGCCTGATTTCCCTCTTTTATGTGTCCATGTTGATAATATTCAGTGTCATAAAACTTTATACAATGGCTCCATATATGATACTGATATTGTCAGACAAACAAATGCTTAGCTACTTGTTGGATTTGTCTCTCCATATCTCAACTGCTAATGATCAGGCTTCTGAATCTACCATTCAACTGACACTGCTCACTCCAATGTTACCACCCTATAGTTTGTAGATGTAGAGGAGTCTTTGAAGCCATATGATATAATTTCCTCATTTTACAGATAAGGAAATTGAGGTTGAAATCCAATGGCCCTTCCTCAGTCCTTATCATCTTTCTTGATCTCTCTGCTTTTGACATTGCTGACTATCCCCCTCTTTATGGATGTTTTCCCCTCCCTTGACAATTCTCCCTCCTGTTTTTCTTCCTGTATGTCTGACTGCCAGAGAGCTCAAGGAATATAATAATACAATTCCACAATTCCATGTTACTACAGGGTTCTGTTATGGTTTTCATACTTTTCAAAATGGTGTCAAGATATGACAAACACTCTCAACTACATATGATATGGCTAGGGGAAGGCTTGTTCAAACAACCATCACTTCCAGAGAAATTAGAGTCAGAAACCCAAGTCCAATTCCTGCCTCAGACACTTACTAGCTGTGTGATCTTGAGCAAGTCACTTAACTTCTATTTGCCTCAGTTTCCTTTTATTTAAAGTGAGGATAATAATAGCCTTGCTCCACAAAATTATTGTGAGGATCAGATAACATGTAAAGCATTTTGTCAACCATGAAGCAATATAGAAATACCAGCCATCATCATCAATGAAGTATAAAAGAAGGTGCAGGAAAAAAGTCAAGAACAGAAAGAGAGACCATTATTACATGGTCAATGGGGCTACATACGAAATAAAAGCTGTTAAGTGCTGAGTCAAGGAATTCATCGTCAACAAAAGACTATTGATCTTCCCCATTTTGAACTCTCTGTGAAAGCCCGAAATGAAAATCATTCCTACTTAAGTCTCTCAGGTGACCTAAGGTGCCTAAGTGAGTTATTGGACAAGAGGAGAAGTGACTGGAGAACTGAGATTTCTAAACCTGCTGTTACACTTTGCCAATTTTATTTGTCCAAATCCTAAAAATAAAGAGAAGCCCTTTTCTCCTTGTCTCTGCTCATATGTATAGACTGCTGGAGGCTTATGGCTGCTGCAAGGTACAGTTTGGGATTTATTGATGCAAAGAAGAAGACAGGCTAATTCAGGCACATTAACTAACTTTATGAGCTTTCAGCTGCTTCACAGATGACAGGGACATCAACATTCAGTGAGTTTTACAGAGTAGTTAGTCATGTTCTTAAGAACTATGTAGAAAGTAGGACAGCCAGACTCCAAGGAGCAGCTGAGCAACTCAGCTCCATAAACTGGGGTTGCTCATCTGCAGATTTACCGGCATATGAAGTGAAATGCTAAGCTAATTCTTATTTTTAAATGTAGGCAGATCCATGAATTAAGGGGTAGGAAGGTCATGCTGGAGGTCCATTTTGCCCCAAATTGGGGGCAAAGACCAACGATTTTCTAGTAAGAATGGAAACAGTTTTTCCTGTGTTTGTGTGTGTTCCCTTCAAAGGAAGCCTCTTCTATACTTTTTTTTTTTTTGCAGGGCAATGGGGGCAAGTGATTTGCCCAGGGTCACACAGCTAGTAAGTGTCAAGTGTCTGAGGCTGGATTTGAACTCAGGTCTTCCTGAATCCAGGGCCTGTGCTTTATCCACTGTGCTACCTAGCTGCCCCCTCTTCTATACTAATATACTTTTAGGATAATTATGAACAGCCTAACCAATCTTGAAAAAAATTGTAATTATATGAATAAAGTTATTAAACTATTCATAAGGTTTCCCCCAGTGATCCTACAACTAGGCATATATTCCAAGAAGGTCAATGACAGAATGAAAAGTCCTATCCATATGTGAAAGAATATCCATAGCAACACTTTTTGGTAGCAAAAATCTTGGAGGGGAAGCTTTCTTTAATTTTTGTAAATGGTATTTAATTTTTTCCAATTACATGGAAAGATAGTTTTCAACATACATTTCTTATAAGATTTTGAGTTCCAAATTTTTATTCCTCCCTCCCTCCCTTCCTCCATCCCCAAGATTGCAAACAATCTGATATAGGTTATACATGTGCAATCACGTTAAACATATTTCCACATTAGTCATGTTGTGAAAGAAGAAACAGAACAAAAGGGAAAGACCATGACAAACAAAATTTTAAAAAAGTGAAAATAGTATGCTCTGATCTGCATTCAGACTCCATAGTTCTTTTTCTGGATATGGAGAGCATTTTCCATCATGAGTCTTTTGGAATTGTCTTGGATCAATGTGCTGGGAAGAGCTAAGTCTATCATAATTGATCATCGCACAGTGTTGCTGTTATCATGTACAATGTTCTCCTGATTCTGCTCACTTCACTCATCATGAGTTCATGTAACTCTCCAGGTTTTTCTGAAGTCTGCCTGCTCATCATTTCTTACAACACAATAGTATTCCATTATATTCATATACCACTGCTTGTTCAGCCATGAGGGGAAACATTTTTTTTTTAAGTGAGGCAATTGGGGTTAAGTGACTTGCCCAGGGTCACACAGCTAGTAAGTGTTAAGTGTCTGAGGCTGGATTTGAACTCAGGTCTTCCTGACTCCAGGGCCAGTGCTCTATCCACTGCGCCACCTAGCTGCCCCGGAAACATTTTTTAAAAGAAATCATTTTCCAATAAAATGTCACCCCAGAGCAGTAAATACGTCATCATTATCTTTAAAACGTCAATTAAAAGCCAAATATTTATTTTATGTAAATTTTATGACCAAAAACACTTGAAGTCAAAAAGTATGTCATTATCACATATGAAGATTCTCTAAGTATGGCCTGGAGTTCTGAAAGTCTATAGTGAGTATTCAGAGCTGTGTCAAACAAGCACAGTTTGAGCACAGAAACCTTTAAAATGACAAAGGAAACAAAATCCAGACTGTTAAGTTTATGACTTCCAATTAGAGGAATTGATTACTAAGGGATTTCTCTCAAAGAAAATGATGCCTTCCAGACATCACCAACAGCAACCAACACTCCTATCTAAAAAACAAAGAAAGAACATCCAGCCTTTCTCATATTCCTGAGGGTTTCCCAGTTGGCAGTATTTTTTTTTAACTCATTTCAAATGGACTAATCTCTCAACAACCCGAGGAGGTTGATCCTGTTCATCTTGTTCTTTGGAAGGAAGCACTGACATAGAACTTGTGGAGCTTGCCATGGGTCTGAGGACCAATATCCCCTTCTGCATGAAAGGGAGGACAAATTTAGAAAGTTATATGATGGAAGTATTTTCCAACAAGAATAGCAGTTTGGAACTGCTTAAGAACAAAGTCTTTCAGGGAGGATAGATTAACTGCCCCAGATGTTTGGAAAGTTTGGACCTTTGTTTATTCCTTTAAACCAGGGCTTCTTCACCTGGGCTCCACAAACACCCTCCCCAAAGGGTCTGTTGATAGTTTTCAGGAGGTCTATGAATTTGAGAAAGCAAAAAAATTATTAATTCTTTTTTTTCACTAACCTTAATAGTCTTATTATTTTATTTTATTCATTTACAAACATCATTCTGAGAAAGGGTCCACAAACTTCACCAAACTGCCAAAAAGGGCCATGACACAAAAAAATGTTAAGGCCCCCACTTTAAACAATGGGCAAGTGAGCCTCTTATGAGTCCATGAATCTTGAAGTAATGACTTTCATTTAGTACATTTAGCACATCCTATGGGCAGACACTGTGTTAACAAATCCAATAACTTCCATAAAAAAAACCAAAAAAAAGAGTGACCAACAGAACCAAAGAAAAAGATTATTCTGCAAGGCACTACCTCAAGTGAAGGTTTAAGTGGAAACTTTAATACCCTATATATGGTTTATGTCATATCTAACTTCCTATGACAGTCTACATACTGGATCTGGTGTCATAAAGATGAGTTCTAAACCAGCCTCAGACCCTTCTTAGCTATGTGACCCTGGGCAAGTAAGTCATTTAACTTCTGTCTGCCTCAGTTTCCTCAAATGTAAAATGGGAGCAATAATATCACCTGCCTCCCAAGGTTGTTGTAGGAATCAAATGAGATAATATTTGTAAAGTGCTTCGCACAGTGTCTGGTGAAAAATAGGTGCTTAATAAATGCTCATTTCCCCCCTTCCCTCATGGAAGCTAAAATTCGGTATGAGCACCAAATATAAGAGTCAGATAACCTGGGTTCAAATCCTACTTGCATTACTTATTTTCTGTGTGAAATTGAGTAATAACTTCTTAGAGACTCATTTCCCTCAGATGTAAAATGAATTTAATGATTTCTCAAGTTCTTTCCAGTTCTTTGTTCTACAAAAATCCATACCTATGAGGATATATGAACCATTCTATTCCCAATCTAGAAACTTATATATTGAAAACATTATTTGATGTTGAGCACTGTGCTCAGTGCTAAAGGAAATATGAAGTTCAGATAATATTTGGTCCCTAAATTTAGTCAGTGTATGTCTAATGGTAAAGGAATGGTGAGAGTATCTCTCCAGATTGTCCCTCCGTTTTCCCTCTGAGAAAAGCCTAAACCACAGGGTAATATAATACATCTGGAAGATTTTAGAATCCTGAAGATAAATGGATATAACAAGGGATGAAGAGTTTTATTGATTATTTATGGGTTTCTATGAGTTATTTGCCTTTGGTACATTTCCTGTGATATGGACTAAAGACTTTCCCATCCTCCCATAAATATTACCTTGAGTACTTATAAGGGAGCTGAGAACCCTGTAACTCACGTCTTTGGAGACCTAAACATGAGTTATATTTAGAGATTTCCCAGAGCTGAGGATATAATGAGCCAAATAGAGAAATGATTGAGCTGGGGGGGGGCAGTCCCCCCCAGATTGGACCCAGTCCATGTAAACCAAAAACTAGGAATGTTGACTCATAGGTTATATATACATGGGAATGAAGACAGGTTGGACCTGTGATTTCACTGATAGAGGGAAATACCAAATGAAGAAATCCCCTCTACAAATGTAGGTCACACACTGGAACTTTCCCTATAATCTTAGAGAATGATCTAGAGCCCTGATAGGTTAAGTGACTCACCTTTCCTGATTCTCCTTAATTCCAATGTCTTCCCTCGGTTGATTATTTTTTAGGTTGTTTGTGTGTTGTCTATCTTGTTAGTCTGTGAGCTTCTTGAGAACAGGGACTGTCTTTCATTTTGCATCCTCAGAACTTAGCATAGTATTTGGAACATAGTAGAAATTCAATAAGTTTTGACTGAGTGACACAGCCAGTATGTGTTAGATGTGGGACTTGAACCCAGAACCTCCTGTCTGTGAAGCCAGCTCTCTACCCATTCTCCCACAGCTGCCTCTCATATACATTTGTTGAATAAATATTGAATGTTTCAGTTCAGAAAAACATCCATTAAACACATATTACTATATGATAGGTACTGTGCTAGAAACTGGAATACAAAGATGAAAACAACACTATTCCTGCCTTCAAGGAGCTTGCCATCTAATGGTTAAAACATTTATACAAAATTTGATAAAGTTTATATTTGTTATAAACGCAAAGGACAATGGTAGACAAAGTGATATTAGAAATAAGAAGCTGAAGAAATCACTTTCACCTGGGAGTACTGGAAAAGGCTGAGGTGGTACCAAAGCTGGGTATTTAAGTGGATGAAAGGATTTCAACTATCAGAGATGGGAGGAGAGTGTATTCCAGACTCAGGGAAAAAACTGTATGAATGTAAGAAGGTTTGAAGGCAACATGAGGTTAAAAAAAATAGCTATTCATCCAATTTGACTCAAATGTAGTGTGTGACTGGGAATAGAAAAAAATGAGACTAGAACCATATTGTGGATGGTACTGAATGTGAGGCTAAGGAATTTGTACTTTATATTCAAGGCAATTGGAACCCCTGATGGCATTTAAGCAGAGGAGAGAGATGATCAGGTTGCATAATTTTGAATATTAAGATTATCTTGGCAACTGTATGAAACAAAGATTAGAGATGAGAGAGAATAAAGATGAGGAGACCAGTTAACAAATTCTGCATTATTATAAAGGTGTAATAGTTGAGGTAATAGGAAATGGAAAAGAAGATATTGCAAAGGATTAGAGAATGGTATATGGATGGGAGAAATGTTGTGAATGTAAATTTGAGGACATTAGAGACCTCAGAGATATGAACATGGAAACAGTGACAAAGAGAAATAATTATACAATTCATATGAATATAAATATAGTTGTATCTGGATATGATTGCTATCACTGTGGCATAGATATGGCTAGAGATAGATATATAATATTATACCAATTACAAAAGCCAACCAGTCAATCACAAAGCATTTACTTATCACTTACTATGTGCCAGCCACTATGCTAAGTGCACTGGATACAAAGAAAGGCCAAAAAAAGGTTCCTGCCTTCAAGGGGTTAATATTCTCAAGAGGAAACATATAAATCATCAGACACAGACAAGATCTATACAGGGTAGATGGAAATTAATCTCAGAAGAGAAGACTCTAGCATCTGCCTCCTGATGAAGGTAAGATATGAGTTGAGTCTTGAAGGAAGCAAGGAAAATTAAGAGGCAGAAGTAAGGAAAATGAGCATTCTAGGGATGGGGCACAGCCAATGAAAAGGCAAAGAGGTGCGAAATGGAGCATAATGTGCAAGGAATGACAAATAAGCCAGTACAGTTGGATAATAGAGTACATGGAAGAGAGTAAGGTATAAGAAGAATGGACAGGTGATTATTAATTCATCAGACGCTTTAGACTAGGTATAAAAAGTCCTTGGAACAGAAGGGATGTTGCACAAGTATGATGTTCAGAAAGGCCATGGCTATTTGGCCCCAGATAGATGTCATCTATAAATTATCACCAAAAAAAAATTAGAACCAGCACTATTCCAGAAATTGGAGAAAACATAGCATTCTTGCTACACACCATGAAAAAAAGAACCCACTTAGGAGTAGAGACATCTTGGTTTAACTGTGGGTCTCCTCCCCTACTTCCTATTTTGTGAGTTGTAAAGATTTTTTTATGTCATCGACACCTTTGTTAGGCTGGTGAAGCCTATGAATCCCTTCTCAGATGATGTTTATAAATGCATAAAATAAAATACATAGCATTACAGAGGAAACAAATTACATTGGAATGCAATTCTCAATTTAAAAAAAAAAGTTCACAGACTGCAGGTTAAAAAGCCCTGGTCTGGAGGATGTTGGACTTCATATCTTACAAGCAGATCATCCTCTGCCTTGTCTGCACTGAGAGCCAAAAACAGCCTGGATGCAGAGTCATCATCCTTAAAGGGAATTTGCTGAGCACCCTACAAATATTAAAAAGACTTTCAGCAATCAGCAATGGTGAGTGACCCTTTTGCCATGTGTTTTTTAAGCCTGAGCGCACTTTCTCCAAACTTGATATGCACTTATGGAAGAGTGTATCACAGACTTGATGGGGTAGGTGATGTTTTGTACCAATTATTCTTTATCACACCATCTAAGTAAATATCCCTTTCTTAAAGCTACTTGGGCTGGCTGACTAAAATGATTCTCTATAAATAGAGAAGGATACTGGTAGGGTTCTAGCTGACATCAATTAGAGAGTTGTCTCCAAGCTCTTCTATGGGTATTCTAGGAGTATTCCTAGAATCCTAATAGATGTAGCCCACCTTCAGACTTGAGATTCATCTATAAGTTGGAGTTTGGCTACACATGCCTCAGAGCTTACATGGGCTACATATGGTTTAAGAAATCACTTTAAGGGGCAGCTAGGTGGTGCAGTGGATAGAGCACTGGCCCTGGATTCAGGAGGACCTGAGTTCAAGTCCCGCCTCAGACACTTGACACTAGCTTTGTGACCCTGGGCAAGTCACTTAACCCCAATTGCCTCACCAAAAAAAAAAAAGAAATTACTTTAAGCAGCTGAATAGAGGATGTATGAAGGTGGTGGCTATGTGAGTGGAAAGGTTGCATGATATAGCAATGTTATGAAGGTAGAACCAACAAGATTTAGCTATGTCATGTGAGTAATGATGAGGAATCAAGAATGATACCAACGTTGGAATATTGTGGTACCCTCAACTGTTATAGGGAAGTTTAGAAGAGGGGGAAGATTTAGAGGGAAGATGATGAATTCTATTTTAGGCATGTTAAATGTGAAATGCCTACAGTCTATAAAATTCAAGATGTCCAAAAAGCAATTGTTAATGTGGACTTTTAGCTCAAAAGAAAGCCTAGGAGGGCAGCTAGGTGGCGCAGTGGATAAAGCACTGGCCCTGGATTAAGGAGTACCTGAGCTCAAATCCGGCCTCAGACACTTGACACATATTAGCTATGTGACCCTGGGCAAGTCACTTAACCCCCATTGCCCCGCCAAAAAAAAAAAAAAAGACTAGGGTGAGATATATACATCTAGGAATCATCAACATGGATGATAACACCACCCTGGGGGCTGAAGATATCACCAAGTGAGATAGTTTAGAAAAAAAAGAGAAAAGGGATCAGAACAGAGCCTGGGGTGACATTCACATTTAGTAGTTGTGAAATGGATTCGAGTAAAGGCTACTGAGAAATGACTGGACAGATGCAGAAAAGAGTTATCATGTAAGCCCAGAGAGGAAAGGATGTAAGAGAGAGTATCCAAGAGGAGGTAAGCAATGGTTTCAGATGTTTGCTGCAGAGACCTTAAGAAGGATGAGGATTGAGGAAAAGCCATTTCAATTGAATAATGAGGTCAGAAACCAGATTGCAGAGGTTTTAGAAGAGAGTAAAACAAGAGGAAGTGGAGACATAGAGTAGTGTAATTGATGTTACTGAACGGATATCCTAAAACAAAAACAAAACAGAGGCTGATCCTCCAAATCCCACTGAAAAAGAAAAGAGGAAAATATCCCAATTATGAAACTAAAACTATAAGTAATCATGAAAAAGAAAAAAGCCATTATCTTCTCTTCAATTCCACTCTATCCTGTCAGTGGTTATTCTGATCATTTAATTAAGCTTTCAGGCTCGAGAAAATATTTTGCTAATCATTTTAACAGACATGAAGATAGGCCATTCTTCACATCAAAAAGAAAATCAAACTCTATCTTAAATGCTTTCAAAAGATGGAATTTTAAATACTTCCCATTTACCATAATAAAAGTAGATCACTACCAGCTTGATGTACTATGTTCTGATTCCCTGACTGCTCCACAAAGTTCCAGAAAATGGAAAAAGTTCATCTTCATCCCAAAGAAATAGAAAACCATGGAGCAATTCATTTAGTTGTACTTAAAAAGACCAACACTTGGATTCTCTCCATTTAATGCTTTAGCTGAGAATCTTACCCAAAACTTACCCAGAAAAAACTATCATGTTGTAATATTTGTGAATTATTGCTACTTCAGTATATCAAAGGAAATTTTAAATTCCAAGTGACCCGGTCCTGGATGCCTACAGTGTGGTGTACTGGAAAAGAGCTGGTTCACTGCAAAGCTGCAAATAACACACTGAGCCCTTCTCAACTACATCTGCAGAAATGCTAAGTGCAAAATAGTTCCATCCAGTTTTAAAGGACTTCTTAGCTCATCCCCCTAACCCACATTGGCATTGGCAGGAGGGGTCCCATGAAAGGTGCTGGGTACTACGTTTAGGGTTCCAGCCACCTGCGTGCTTCCTTTTAACAATCTCCTTTCTTTGGCAAAAGCATTTACTAATAGTAGTTATCAAGCATATTACCCAAAGCCAATTTCATTCATTCATCAGAACACACAAAGACCGTGGAGAAAAGAAACAAATTTTTTGTTAAAACTTAGACAAACTGGGGGCATAGGTGTCACAGTAGATAGAGCACTGGACATGGAGTCAGGAGGACCTGAGTTCAAATTTGGCCTCAGATACTTGACACTAACTGTGTGACCCTGGGCAAGTCACACATTTGCCTCACACACACACAAAAAAAAAAACCCACCTTAGATAAACTATATCACTTAATCTACCAGGTTAGTAATCCTATTAAAAAAAAAAGAAATAAGAAAATAATGGGCACATTTTTACTTTTTTCTTCCAAATATTCATTGATTGATAAAAGCCTTTAGCTTTAGTATACTGTGAAATTCCATATGACCATTTTTATATAACTGGTTTCCTTTGTAATCCTTTATAATTTATTTTATGCATTTAAACACATTATTCTAAAAAGAACTTCACTGAACTGCCTGAGGGGGCCGGTCTATGACACAATAATGTGTTAAAATCTCTATTGAGATCCAATCAAAACTTCTCCCCCTAATCCTTACCCACCTCACTAGCATTAATCTCATCAGCCAGGGATGTAGTGGCCTGAATTTTCTTTTATATAAAGATGATAGTAAGGAAAGGGCAATTAGCAATTGGGGGAGGGAGAAGAGGAAAGGTATCTTATGCAACCAGGTACAGGAACAGAATTAGCTTTGCTTCACTCTTTCTTCTCCTCCTGAGAAAGGAAGGAGAGAAAGAAGTCACACAAATTTGGCTGTTAATAAGAAACTGCTCCTTCACCCAAAATGGAGACAGAGGCCCCATAGTAGTGATTGAATTGACCACACTGGGGGCCCCTGTGGTAGGGGTTTGGTTTGGCTGCTGTGGGATGCTATATCTATGTAGACCATCAAGTGGCATTTGAAACTTGAGCTAGGCCAGGATGATCAAAATTAAAAAAAAAAACAACCTAGTCAACTGAGCCCCTATTTTCCCTATTGTTATATATATATATATATATATATATATATATATATATATATATATATATATATATATATATATATATAATATGTATACGATGTATATATGTATATGTATGTATATATGCTATTATAATGCATCCTCCTGAGGACCTTAATTCCCAGTGCCAATGTTGGTTAAAGGAGTAAATTAAGAAGATGTATTACAGATAAATAAATTGAGGCAAACAAAGGTTAAGTGACTTGGCCAGGGTCACACAGCTAGTAGAGATCTGAGGTCAGATTTTAACAGAGATATTCTTAACACCAAATCCAGCACTCTACTACACCAAACAAACTGTGAAGGGCTTTAAATGTTAAACTAAGAAGTTTATAATTTTCCATAAGTACTGCTGAAGTTTCTTCCACAGAGTGTATGCTTTAAGGAGATGATTTAGCCAGCTGTTCCAAGGACGGCTTGTAAAGGGGAGACACAATAAACTGAAAATCTAGTTAGGAGGTTCTTACAATAATAGTCCAGGTATGAAGTATGAGTGGACGAAAGGAAACAGATGTGACATGTTTTCTGGAGGTGGAATAAACAAGACTGGCAACTAATCGGATGTGCTGTATGAGGAAAAAGAAAAACCCCTGTGAATGTAACCTACTTGAGGACAAGGGATTATTGTTCACTTTTGTCTTTGCATCCCTTGAGAAAATGTTTGTTGATTAGAGCTGGATTAAAGCAAAGTGAAATATTTCACACACCTGAACCAGCCCTTTGAGACACAGAGTGGAGGTCATTTTGAACATGTCTTCCTTGGGAGGAAGTGCAGCACAGTGGAAAGATGCTAGATTTAGAGCCAGTGGCCATTGGCTCAAATCCTCTTTCTGCCACTTAATATTTTGGACCTAAATTTCCTCATCTTCAAAATAAGGGATTTGGATTAAATTACCTCTAAAGTCCCTTCCAACTTCTGTCCCTGTGAGTTTAACTGAAGTATTATTAGTGCCCCTGATATATTGTAATGTTGTTAAGACAGCAGAAAATCCCTTGAGTAAGTGTTTGGCATCTACTGGATGTATGAAAACATATATAGATATTTGCTTTTGGTGATGGAGTGATTCTACAAACACAAATTTGGTTTAATTTATGACAAGGTAAAATGATTCAAAGCAGTAGAATGTTTGGAAAGCTAAAGAAAAAATAAAGCCAGGCAGTTTGGGAACTCATTGTCTTACATTCCTTAAGTCTGAGTCAGCTTCCCCTGACACTTCAGTGTTATGGAAAATATGAATTTGCAACATCCCATCCATTTTAAGGCCAGATTAATTTCTTGCTCTTTCCATTCTAACTGCTGTCCCTCTGCCTTCTGCTTTTGTCATACCAAGGTTAATAAAGCATATACTCTCTTTTACGATTTTGTATATATTTCACCAAGAAATGGGAGTGTCGAACCATAGCCTTTACGTCTGAAACAACATAATTTCAGTGCCAATTTTGAACACTGCTCTCTTTCCTCCAACCACAAAGATGGATAGAGAACAAGAGTTGGAGTCAAAGAGACCTGGATTTTAATCCTTCCTCAGACGTTTAAATAGCCGTGGGTCCCCAAGCATATCATTAACTTCTCTAAGCCTTAGGTGTAAAATGGGGCTAATAAGATCTATAATGCTCTATTCATAGCATTGTGGTCAGACTCAATTAAGGAATAATTGGTGGTTTTTTAATGAACATTTTTATTTAAAATTTTGAGTTCCAAATTCTATCCCACCCACTCTAGATCCCCACCTTGCTCCTCCCTGAGGCAGTAAGCAATCAGATATAGGTTATACATGTGCAATTATGTAAAACATTGCCATATTAGTCACTTTGTATAAGAAGACTAGAATAAAAGAGAAAAAAAAGAAGAAAGTGAAAATAGCCTGCTTCGGTCTATATTCAGTAAATATCAGTTCTTTCTTTGGAGGCGGATAGACTTTTGGGATTGTCTTGGATTATTGTATTGCTGAGAATAGCTGTCATTCACAGTTCTTCATCAAACAATACTGCTGTAACTATGCTGCTTCTGCTCTCTTCACTATACGTTAGTTCATATAAGTCTTTCCAGGTGTTTCTGAAATCATCCTGCTTGTCATTTCTTGTCATAGCACAATAATATTCCATCACAATCATGTACCACAGCTTGTTTAGCCATTCCCCAATTGATAGACATTCCTTTAATTTCCAATTCTTAGCCACCACAAAGAGAACTGCTATAAATATTTTTGTACAAATAGGTGTTTTTTTTTCTTTTGGAGGATGTTTTTGGAGTATAAACCTAGCAGTAGTATTGCTGGATCAAAGGGTATGCACAGTTTGATAGCCCTTTGGACATAGTTAATTGGGGAATAATTGAAAAGCACTTTTAAAACCTTAAAGTACTCCATAAATGTCCGTTATTAGTATTGAATCTATAGCATAATTATAGTATCCATAATACTCAATGTATTGATAACTTTGAGTCTCTGTGCTAATATGTTGTGATTACAAGGAAATTTCACAGTATAAGGATGAATTCTCATTTCACATAAAGGCCATTAATATCCATTAATATTTTTGACCTTTCAGTCATGATGAAAACAATGATTTAGAAATGGAAACTTTAATTTCTAGACATACATTCCCCAAATCATCCAGTTCCTAAGAATTCATCCTTATTTATCAAATGAATTGTGTAACACCAACTTGAGTCATGCTTTAGAATGTAACGGTTAACAGCCATCTCACATTTTCTTGCTTGACCTTCCCATACATGTGTTGTTTCATAAAAATTAAACCAATCTTATCTCATTTAAACCTGATATTGTAAGGAATATTCATCATATAACTCATTTCCCACCATCTGTAGTCCTTGTTGCAATTCTAAAAGAAATGGTAGAAAATTTACAACTCTAAACATTTTCAGTAAGAGAGAAAAAACAAATCAATGCATTGGGTATGCAACCAAAAAAAAAAAGTCAAAAAAGTAAGACATAAAAAATCAACTAAGCCACCCCCCACCAAGAAAGGAATACCTGAAATTCAAAAAATAGTTCAACAAAACAAATTAACTAATTAACTAATACAACTAAGGTAGTTTTTTTTAAACTAATGAAATAAACAAAGCACTAGTTAATCTTATTTTGTCAATGGAAAACTAAATTGTTGCTATAAAAAATGAAAAAGGAAAATTCCAAAAAAAAAAAAGGAAGACAAAATAAGAGAAATTACTACAAAATATTTTGCTAATTTATATGCCAGCAAAAATGCTAGCTCAAATGAAATGGATAAATGTTTACAAATATATAAAATTTCCAGGATACTGGAATGTCAAAAATTGAATTTAAATAATCCAATCTCAGAAAAGGAAAGTTAAGCCATAAATGAACTTTCAAAGGAAAATAAAATAAATAAAATCAAAAACAGATTGATTCACAAGTAAAATAATAATATGGCATTTTTACAATGGTAAGGATGTTCATTGTCATTACTATTATTTGATGTTGTTCTAGAAATACCAGTTATAGAAATAATCTAAGAAAGGGAAATTAAGGGAAAAACAATAGGTAAAGAAGAAACAAAATTACAATTTTTGCAAGTGATGTAATAGTTTGCTTAGAGAACCCTAGAAATTCAACTAGAAAAGTGATAGAAACAATGATTTCAGTAAAGTAGCAAGATAACGGAACAAAAACAATCACAAAAGTCATAAGCCTTTCCCAATATTTCCAACAAAACCCAGAAGACATAGATTTTTAAAAGGGAAATTTCATTCAAAATTACTACAGGATATACAAAATATTTGGGAGTCTACTTACCAAGACCCATACAGAAATCATGAATACAACTACAATACATCCTTTAGAGAATGAAAAGGAGACAAATAATTAAAGAGAAACTAATTGCTAATGGTTGGGCCATGCTAATAAAATAAAAATTGCAGTACTGCTTAACTTAATTTAAATATTTAATGCCATAGCAATAATATAACAAATATTGATCTAAGAAATAAAAATAACAAAAATTGTTCTAAGGAACAAAAGATTAAGAATAAAAAAATGGGTGGGAGAATGAAGGAGGCCTAGCAGAACTAGATTTCAAACTAGTTAATTGGGGAATAATTGTAAAGCACTTTTAAGACCTTAAAGTACATCATAAATGTCAGCTGTTATCTATTAGTATTGGATCTATAGAATAACTATAGTATCAATAATACTCAACTTAATGTATTGATAATTTCTCTGAGGCTCTGTGCTAACATCTTGTGAATACAAGGAAATCTCACAGCATAAGGATGAATTCTCATTTCACATAAAAGCCATTAATACCTATTAATCTTTTTTACCTTTTAGTCAGTAAAAAGCAGTAATCATGGGGGTAGAGGGATTTATAGTGGCTAAAAAGATAGAAAATTTGATAAATTAGATGAAGTATACAAGATAAAGAAGTAATTAATCAGTGTTATATAAATTGTTTTATATTTATTTTTAATTTTTTTTACAATTACATGAAAAATGATTTTTAACATTTGTCTTTTGAAGTTTTGAGTTCCAAATTCTCTCCATTCTTTCCTCTCTTCCCCTCATTGAGAAGGCAAGCAATTTAATATAGGCTATACATATACAGTAATGAAAATCATATTCACTGTATTGTAAAAGGAAACAGATCAAAAACAAACAAGAAGAATAAAGTTTTTAAAAGTATGTTTTATTTGTCCACTGTGTCACTTAGCTAGATGATAACATCTTTAGGGTTAAATTGAGGGGTGAAGGGAATTCACTGGGGGAGGGGGAAGGGCAGAAGCGAAATCCTACATGAAAGTAACAGGAAAAGGCTTATGGAGTGGGGGAAAAGATGGGAGAGGAGCAGGGCAGTAAATGAATTTTACACTCATCAGAAAAGGCTCAAAGATCTTAAACTCATCAGAGCTGCCTCAAGGAGGGACTAATAGACATACCCAACTGGGTGGAGTAATCTATTTAATCTAGGCAGTAAATGAACCTAACACTCAATAAAATTGGCTCAAAGACCTCAATCTCATTAGAATTGGCTCAAGGAGGCACTAATGTACACATTCAATTGGGTAGAGTAATCTCTATAACCCTGCAGGAAAGTAGGAGGGGAAGGGGATAAAGAGAGAGGGGCAAAAGAAGGAAGGGCAGAGTGGGGGAGGGGACAGACAGAAGCGGTTTTTGAAGAGTGATAGGATTAAAGAAGATGGATAATAGAATAAATATCATGGGGAAGGCAATAGGATGGAAGGGAAACAGTTAACAATAGTAATCATGAAAAAAGAGAAAAGGGGGAAAAATTGCACAAAAACTATTTATAGCAACTCTTGGTGGAGGCTAAGAATTGAGAATCAAGGGAATGTCCATCAATTGAGGAATGATGGAAAAAGCTGTGCCATATGATTGTAGTGGAATGGACTTGTGCTACAGGAAATGACAAACAAGATGATCCCTGAAAAACCTTGAAAGACTAATGAACATCGATGTATGGTGAAGTGAGCAGAGCTGAGAGGACATTGTGCATAGTGACAGCAGTATTGTTCAATGAGTAATTGTGAATGACTTAGCTACTCTCAGCAGTACAATGATCCAGGATAATCCTAAGGAACTAATGAGGAAGCATACTATGCACTGCTATAGAAAGAACTGATAAAAAGAACACTAGTGGATTGTACATATATAACCTGATTGCGATCTTGTGGAGGGGGGAGGAAAGGGAGGGAGGGAGGGAGAAAAATTTGGAACTCTAAATCTTATGAAAATGAATGTTGAAAACTACCCTTACATGTAAATGGAAAATAAAATAAATGTTTGTTGAGAAGGGGAAAAAAAGTATGTTTTAATCAGCATTTAAACTCTATCAGTTCTTTCTCACCTCTAGATGGATAACATTTTTCATCATGAGTCCTACAGAACTGTCTTCAATTATTGTATTGCCAAGAATAGTTAAGTCATTCACAGTTGGTCATCACACAATATTGCTGCTACTGTGTGGAGTGTTTTCTTGGTTCTGATCATTTCACTTTGCATCAGTTCATGTGAGTCTTTCCAGGTTTTTCTGAAATAATTCTGCTCATCATTTCTTATAGCACAATAATATTCCATCACAATCATATACCCCAACTTTCTCAGGCATTCGTTAATTGATAAGCATCAATTTACAATTCTTTGCCACCACAAAAAGAGCTGCTATAAATATTTTTATGCATACAAGTTATTTTCCTTTTTATTTTTTTATTTCTTTGGAATACAGACCTAGTAGTTGTATTGCTGAGTGAAAAGATATGCATGGTTTTATAGCTCTTTGGGTATAGTTCCAAATTGTTCTCTAGAATGGTTGAATCAGTTTACAATTCCACCAAAAGGGCATTAGTGACTATATTTTCCCACAATGCCTCCAACATTTGTGATTTTCCTTTTCCTATTACCCAATCTGATGGGCATGGTGTGGTATCTCAAAGTTGTTCTAGCTAGCTAGGCTTTGTCTCTAGATGGCCATCAGTCCCTGAGCCTTCTGCATGTATTACTCCACCCTCCCAAATTTTGGAACCATTGTTTCTCTTTTCCTCTCTTAGCCCCCTTTGTTGGAATTCCCACTAAGTTGCATTTTCCACTTGCTGCTAATGGGGATGAGAGTAGTTACTCTACTCATCACCTTACTAGCAGAGCCCAGATGATAGATACAATGGATACTATGTCCTGGGTCCATTTAAATGTTCTATGTCCTTCGTGAATCACATTAGCAGCCCCACCCACTTGCTCATGTTATCTTTTCTGACTCATCCTTGGAAACTCCTAGGGGAGTGGCTTTTTCCCACAGTTCCATTGTACAACTTTACAACATCACAAATAATTTAAGCATACAGTGAAAAACAGAATGTAGGATTTGGAGCTAGCTAGAAGGTACATTAGAAATCAATTAGTCCAACCCTTTTATTTCCCAGATGTGGAAACTGGGGCCCAGAAAGATTGTGACTAGACTAAAACCATTATAAAGCCTATCATATCCACCCACAGTAAGAGAAGAGTCATTTCATCACAGGCTGTTCAAAAGATATTTCTTTTTTACTGATGGTGACCATCTGGCTTTCATTTATCTTTATGTACCAAATACTAATTCCCTCATCTGCCAAAAATAAAAAAAAGATATTAAACAACTCTCTTGCTTGAATATTACTAAAGTATATAGATTTTAGGTCAATGTAAAGGAGTTTTTGATATTGATTTAATAATATTTTTACTAACAAAGTCCAACATCATCCATCTCCCCTACACCCACTCCACCAAACTACCCATCAAACCCTGTTTTCCTCTAACCATTTCTGTTTTAGGAAAGTCAGCCAACTGCCCTTATTTATTTGTAAGACAGACTCCAGCCACACAATTACTGAGATAAGGTATATAATGAAACACAATGATATACAGTACAAGGGTGCCCCAGTCAAGGCCATTCCATAATAGTGTAATTTATTCATTATAATCAAATAAGTCCCAGCATAAAATCATGGACCCTGGTTTAATGTTTTTGAATAGTTTCCAGTTTGTAACTTTGTCCTGTGGAAATAATTGCTTCCTGTGATTTCTCCTAATAATTTGTTTGCATAGAACCAATTAACCAGGGAAACTGAGATATGCCCAATACTGCCTACATCTAGGATATAGCCCAAAGACATCCTAAAAAAAGAGGAAAAGACCTATATAACGATTGGAATGATGCCACCTGCTGAAGAGCTACTGTAGGAAAGCTCAGCAATGAGGAGAAGGCATCTGAGAGCAAGCCATGTGGTCAGTTCCTTGGTGTCAGGAAGTGGCATTTGCTCGTGGGTACTGTCTATCAAAGCTACCAGCCAATCAACTTGAGGAGCCTCCCATTTCTGGGAGGAGGACACAAAATACGAAGCAGATGCTGGCAGAGGGGTTCTTCCTCTTTTGGTTCCTGACCTCACCATGGTGAGTCACATGATGGGTTCTCTTAGAAATAGTTAGATTTTTTACCTTTCTCTCTGATCCTAATGCTCTTTGATAAATACTTAAACACTCAAATACTCTTGGTAAAGCTTATAATTTATTGGCAACCACTCATTAGATTTTAGATAGTATCCTAGAATTTTAGCCCCTTACACCTATTTGTACAAAGTAATTTATAGCAGCTCTTTTTATGGTGGCTAAGAATTGGAAATCAAAGGAAGGCCCATCAATTGTGGAATAGCTAAACAAGGTGTGGTATATGATGGTGATGTAATATTATTATGCTATAAGAAATGACAAGTAGGATGATTCAAAAAGATATGAAAAGACTTTTATGAGCTGATACATAGTGAAGTAAGCAGAACCAAGAGATCATTATACACAGTGACAGCAATATTTTTTGATGTAGAACAGTGAACGACAACTATTCTCAGCAATACAATGATCCAAGACAATCCCAAAGGACTAATGATGAAGCATACTATCCACCTCCAAAGAAAGAACTGATATTAATTGAACACAGACTGAAGCATGCTATTTTTCACTTCTTTTTTTCTTTTATTCAAGTTTTCTTATACAAAATAACTAATATGGTAATGTTTTACATAATTGCACATGTATAACTTACATCTGATTGTTTACCACCTCAGGGAGGAGGCAGAGCAGGGAAGGAAAGAGGGATAAAATTTGGAACTCAAAACTTTAAATACATATAGAATATACAATTAGAAATTTTAAAAGGACCTCAGAAGTCACCCAGTCCAAACTCTAAACAAAGAATGGTTTTCCTCTAGAATAATAGAAAGATATGATAGAGAGGAGTTTGAAACAATTAACTAAAAGTTAGTCTTTAAAATTATTGGTAATTTAGAGGTCTGTCAGTTTCACTGTAGTTGCCTCTCCATTTGCACCTTAAGTAGATCGCTGTCAGAATGTGCATGAATGAGATGGGCTTCAATGAAATAATGAATGATGAGAAGAAACTAGTGGTGTTGTCTCAAGTTATAGAATTCTTATTGTGAGTTCTGAAATGGCCAACAATTGTGTTTTCTCATTGAGTTGATGAGGTGGAAGCTGCAATGAGTTAATAAATGTAAAACACTTTATGAAATCTTCAAGCATTTTAATACTACTAGGTTTTTGTTGTTGTTGTTAGCCTATATCACCAGGCCTATAGGCTGTTGATGAGCTTTGTACTACACTCCAGCTAGGCTCAAGCAATGTTTATGGAGCAATAGAAGGGTGTGCTGGTAAATGTTTAACAACCAGACTCAAAAAAAAAAATGCATAAGGACACTTTTAAGCTTGATTTGCATTATTAACATTTTCTTAAATCCAGAAAATCAACAAAACAATATATCAAGCCTTAATCTGCAATGCTTCCTAACTTCTGAAGTGTAAATGTTCACACTGAAAGTTTAGTAATAGGCTCTCAGAAGTTGGTCAGAGCTAGCTCCAGCTGTTGGAAAGGACAACTAACTTCCATTACCATAATTTGCTTCTCATTTTTGTTTGCCTAATATGCTCCATTCATCAACTTTTTTATTTTTAACCACTACCAGGTAGTTTTGACTATCAGTGCTTTATCTGGAATCTGGTATTACTAGGTTTTCTTTGTCCCTACTTTTCCCCCCATTATGACCCATGACATTCTTGACCAAGATAAATCCCCCCAAGTGTATTGTGTTATTATTTTGTCTAGCTCTATAAAGCAACCTTTTAGTAAGTTTATTGGTTTGGCTCTAATTTTTAAAATTAACTTAGGTGTTAGTATTATATCCAAAAATGAGCAATTTGTATTTCTCCAATTATTTGTCTTCCTTTCTTTCTGTAAAGAGTGTTTTATAACCATATTCATATAAGTCTTGAGTATGTTTTGATAGGTGGAGTCTCAAATATTTTATGCATTCTATAGTTATTTTTTGATAAATAACTTTTAAAAGATATTATGCTACCTCTCCCTGATGAGTTTTTCTAGTAATACATAGAAAGACTGATTATTTTGTGAGTTTATTTTATATCCTACTACTTTGTTGAAATTATTAATGGCTTCAATATTTAATAATTAATATTTTGCTGCTAAATATCTAGAGTTCTCTAAGCAAACCATAGTATAACCTGCAAAAAGTTATAATTTTATTTTGCCTTTGCTTATGGTTATTCCTTTATATCCTTTATCTTACAATAACTAGCATTTCTAGAATTATAATAGCTGTTCATCAAATCATATAATTATTCCACAAATAATGGTGGTGACAGTGGATAACCTTAATTTGCAATTGATCATAGTGGAAAGGCCTCTAGCATTTCTCCATTGCAAATACTTCTGGCTCTTAGTTTTATATAGATGCAGTTTGTTATATTAAAGTTCAATTTATTCCTGTGCTTTTTATTATTTTTTTAAAAACCTGTTCCATTAAAGTTCCTTTTCCCCCTGGAAGAATATATTAAGTTTTTCAAGATGTTATTCTTGGTTGTAAAACTCATTATTTTGCCTTTTGGCCTAGCATATTCAAAGATTTCCTCTCTTTTATCATAGTCATTGCAGAGTCTTATGTGATCCAGCCTGTGGTTCCTTTATATCTGAACTATTTCTGGCTATTTGCAATACTTTTTCTCCATCCCGGAAGCCTGAGATTTTGGTTTTGACATTTCTAGATGTTTTCAATTTGGGGGTTCTTTCCAGAGGAAATGCATGGATTCTTTCCATTTTTAATTTGCCTTCTGATCCTAAGAGTTATGGGTAGATTTCTTTTATGAATTCTTGAAATGTGTGTGTTTCATTTAGTCTTGTTTTTTATTTAAAATCTTCTCTCTTCATCCTATTTTCCAGGTAAGTTGTTTTAGATGATAGATATCTCATGTATTCTTATTTTTCCATCTTGTTACTTTCTTCGGACATTTCTTGTTGAGTCATTTAGTTCTATTTGTTCCATTCTGTTTTTCAGGAAGTCCTCTGCTTTAAAGAATCTTTTCCACCTTTTGTTCTATATAGTTTGCTCTCCTTCCAATTTTTACCCCAGTAAACCTACCTCAGTAGCTATAATTTTATATTTTTTAAATCTCTTGCTTCATTTCTTCCATCTACCCTTGGAGTCCTTGTGACCAGACTATTCTTTTTGCTGAGGTTCAATGTCTAAAAGTTCTGGAGATGTTTTCTTCTTCTGGGCTTACCTCTTGTGCTTATGTTAACTCATAGTATCTCTTCATTGTATAAGGAACTTCCTTTATCTTACTCACGTATGTAGCCTCAATTCCTGAACTAGTAATTTTTCCAAGCCCAAACCCTGACACCTATCACAGTCCTACATGGGGTAGTTAAGCCCTGATTATACTCCCACAACAATATGGTTGCCACTGCTGCTGTTTTGCCATAATTCTATCTATATAGAATGTGGCTAGTTCTTGGTCTCTCTTCTTGCCTTCTACCACAGTCCTAGACTGAAATTAGTAGCTCACCCAGAGCTATCAGTAAGAACTATCCTTTCCCTTGTTCCTTGTCTTCTCCCTCTGTCTTCAGGTGGTTCAATGGAGGCATTGGTCTTAGACCCATCTTTATCTCTTCTTTGTACTTAGTCACTGACTAAAAATTGGCTTCGTATCTTGCAGCCCAAATAGGCCCAAACAGATTATCAAATATCCAAAATAAATCAAAGAATTAGGAAAGGATGCTTTATTTTTTTTATTCCCAACTTAAGACAAGTTTACATTTTCTTTTTTCTCAGTGATTTCCAAATTTTATCCCTCCTTCCCCTTCCCCTTCCCCATCCCAGATGCAGTAAGCAATGAGATGTAGGTAACACATGTGCAATTATGCAAAACATCACTATATTAGTCATTTTGTACAGGAAAACTTGAATAAAAGAAAAAAAATGAAAGAAAGTGAAAAATAACATGCTTCAGTCTGTGTTCAATCAATATCAGTTCTTTCTTCCAGGGTGTATAGTATGCTTGGGATTATCTTAGATAATTGTATTGCTGACGATAGTTAAGTCATTAACAATTCATCAAACAATATTGCTGTCACTATGTACAACATTCTGCTGTTTCTGCTCACTTCTCTATACATCAGTTCATGTAAGTCTTTCTACGCCTTTCTGAAGTCACCCTGCTTTTCATCTGTTATAGCACAATAATATTCCATCACTATCATATACCACAACTTGTTTAGCCATTCCCCCATTGATGGGCATTCCTTTGATTCCCAATTCTTAGCCACCACCAAAAGAGCTGCCAGAAATATTTTTGTACAAATAAATCTTTTTTCTATTTTAGGGATGTCTTTGGGATATAAACCCAAGAGGTGTTTTGTTTTCAAAAAAATTAAAGAAGCTCTGTGATGCCGAAAAACCTGGAAACTAAAAGGATCTCCAACAATTGAGGGATGGCTGAGTAGGTGGTACTATATGGCTGTGAAGGAGTTCTATTTTATTGTAAGAGATTAACAGATGATATCAAGACATGGAAAGGCATAAGAAATGATGCAGAGTAAAGTGGACAGAAGCAGAAAAACAATGTAAGATGAATCAATATTATAAAAATTAATAATTTGAGGGATTTATAAATTAATAGAATGAGAAGAAACAGGAAAGTAGTTTATATAACAACAATACTGTAAAGACAAACAATTTTGAAAGCTGTAAAAAACTATGATGAATACAATAACAGTCATGATTCCAGAGGAGCGAGGATGAAACATGCTATCTATTACATATAGGTGAGTGAGAGAGAGAGGAGTGAATATGTATCTATATGTGAGTATATGCACACACTTGTTGTTAAGTTGTTTCAGTCCTACCCAACTCTCCATCACCCTATTTGGGATTTTCTTGGCAAAGATTCTGGAATTATCTGTCATTTCCTTCTCCACTTCATCTTATAGACAAAGAACTGAAGCAAACAGGGTTAAGTGACTTGCCCAGAGTCACACAACTAGTAAGTGTCTGAAGCTAGACTTGAACTCAGGTCCTCCAGACTCCAGGGTTGGTGCTGTATCCATTGAGCCACCTAGCTGCTCTGTATAGCCCTTGAAGGAATGTTTTGTTTGAATATGCATATTTACTATACTAAATTGGAGAAAGGGGAGTACAGTATGGAACTGAGAAGAAAATAGATTTCTCTTCAATTTTTAAAAATGGAGAGATGGAAGGTATTATTTGTTGTATTTGCATGAACTTTCAGATGAAATCACTATTGTTAGTTTTGCTGAATTGTTTTACCTTATTATGAGACTTCTTTTGAATCAGGAATAATCTGTAAATGTGAGATAATAAAACTGAAAGTATAAAAATACAAAATATTTTAAAAGATCACACTGGTGTATGTACTTGACAGCCAGTATCCTGGCTGACACAGGGGAGCAATTAGGGCATTGGCTATGCCACACCTGGAAGTAAACTGGGTAGGGAAAATGGTTAGAGGTAACCACTTTAAGTTTGAGTTTACTGAGTGGGTATATAGCAGGGAGTGGGATCCCCTGGTTTTAGAGGTGTTTGTACTTTAGTTCTCACTATGTCTTTTCAGTAAGTATTCCTTTCTATAAAAGAAAGGAAAGGAAAGAAAAGAAAGGAAAGGAAAGGAAAGGGAAGGGAAGGGAAGGGAAGGGAAGGGAAGGGAAGGGAAGGGAAGGGAAGGGAAGGGAAGGGAAGGGAAGGGAAGGGAAGGGAAGGGAAGGGAAGGGAAGGGAAGGGAAGGGAAGGGAAGGGAAGGGAAGGGAAGGGAAGGGAAGGGAAGGGAAGGGAAGGGAAGGGAAGGGAAGGGAAGGGAAGGGAAGGGAAGGGAAGGGAAGGGAAGGGAAGGGAAGGGAAGGGAAGGGAAGGGAAGGGAAGGGAAGGGAAGGGAAGGGAAGGGAAGGGAAGGGAAGGGAAGGGAAGGGAAGGGAAGGGAAGGGAAGGGAAGGGAAGGGAAGGGAAGGGAAGGGAAGGGAAGGGAAGGGAAGGGAAGGGAAGGGAAGGGAAGGGAAGGGAAGGGAAGGGAAGGGAAGGGAAGGGAAGGGAAGGGAAGGGAAGGGAAGGGAAGAGAAGAGAAGAGAAGAGAAGAGAAGAGAAGAGAAGAGAAGAGAAGAGAAGAGAAGAGAAGAGAAGAGAAGAGAAGAGAAGAGAAGAGAAGAGAAGAGAAGAGAAGAGAAGAACACTGGCCCCAGCTCTTCTGCAGGACCTCCATGCAGACTAAGTGTCTTTGCCCCATCTCTATCTCCTCCTCCCAAGAGCTGGCTGTGTCTCCTGCAAGGGCTTTGAATATTTTCAACTGAATATTGAAGACCATACTGGCTTCAAGTCTTTTGGAGGGCCCTAGTATGGGTTGGCTCAGTGTTTTACTCCATCCTGTCCCCTTGTACAGACACCTACTAAGAACTGGCTTTGCCCCTTGCTGCATAATACTCTTGAGATCCTATTGTTTTCAAATTTCATGTACTGGGGATTGCACAGGTTTCAGTCCCCTACCCCTTTGCATTCTCCCACCCAGAGCACTTTTAGGCTTCTAAACATCCTCTTTTGAAGTCCTAAAAAAGTTTATTGGGGTTTTCCTCAGTTTTTAATTGTATCTAGAGGTCTTTGAAATCTTTGCTGTGTTCTTTTTTTTTTTTTTGAGAGAAGCTGGGCTCAGCTAGAAACTTTTCTTGCTGTCATCTTTGCCCACTTTTTCTTACATTCACCATGCCTGCATTTAGCAATATTCCTGGATCCATCCATACTTTTTGCTATCTCCAATATGCTAAGGTTTAAAAAAAACTAAACTTGGTAGAATTGTGTGTAAAATTTAAAAATCAATACATTCCAGGTGAGAGCCTGATGACCCTTCACTTGAAGCAAAGTGCATAGTTTTTAGTGCCTCATACAATATCTTGCATGTAACTTAACAAAAAATATTTCCAATAAAAATAGTTATAGATTCCTCAGAGGCCTTGTTACAAATCTGGGCTGTGATAATCTTCTAGGTAAATACAGTTGCCAAAAATCAGAACTTTTGGTAAATGAGATATGATGAAAATGTAAGCCTCTTGAGGGGAAAAAACAAAACATCAGGCTCAGTTTTCCTGGAGATATCAAAGGATGGCAGAATCTTAGAGTTGGAAGAAACCTAAGAGGTCATCTAGCCCAACTTTCCTTTGAACAATAATGCCATTTACAATATCTCTGAGCAGTGATCATCCAGTCACTGTTGTAAGACTTGCAGGGCCAGGGAATTTATAATCTCTTAGTGCAAGATTTTCTACTTTGGGATAATTCTAAGTATTAAAAAGTCTTTTCTTATACTGAGTTAAAATCTACCTTTCTATAACCCTTTTGCCCCTAATTCTGCTTAATTGAGCCAATAACACAAAGTACAACAGAGCTCTCGGTTCCCATGTTCTTAGATATTATGGCTCTATTGAGGCAAAATAGTTCAATAGAAACAAGTTCTTTGAAGCCAAAAGGTCTGGGTTTGAATTCTGGTTTCATTTAGTATGTGTTGCGAGGCATTTAACTTCTCAGAGCCTTAATTTCCTCATCTATAAAATTAGAAAATTGTAATTTAATCTTTCCCCCCAAGGAACTAGTTGTTAAAGAAATTTACTGAATCCAACTAATTTATGGGGGCAGGGGCAATGAGGGTTAAGTGACTTGCCCAGGGTCACACAACTAATAAGTGTCAAGTGTCTGGGGCCAGATTTGAACTCAGGATCTCCTGAATCCAGGGCCAGTGCTTTATCCACTGTGCTACATAGCTGCCCCAAATCCAACTAATATTGCACTAGTTTTTGAGGTTGCCGTAAACACCATGTGCTCATATTAAATTTATATTACAGTAAATCCTGCAAATTTTTTTCAGATAAACTATTATCTAAATCCCCTTCCAATCTAGTGTTAGTGAATTTGATTTTTTTTTATTCAAGTGTAAGATTTTACATTTGTCTCTGTTAAACACCACCTTATTTGATTGAGTCCATGATTCTAAACAGTCACAATCCTTCTTGGATCTTGACTTTTTCACCTAACGTATAAACTGTCCCTCCAAGTTCTATATCATCTTCAGAATTAAGGATATGAAAGTTATACCCTTATTCACATCATTAATTAAATGCGGAACAGCTCAGGATCAAGGACAGATGCCTGGGGCACTCCATTCAAGACCATCCTTCAGGCAAACAGTAACCAATTAATCACTACTCTTCAAATCTAGCCCCTCAACCAGCTCTGAAAACACCATCACTTGGCCATAATCTGGCCCAGCTTGCTACATTTCATCCACAAGGACCATGACAGATTGTCAAACATTTTACTAAAATGAAGTATACTCTGTTTCTACATTACCTTGATCTTTTATTCTAGAAAACCTATCAAAAATAGAAAGTATAGTGTGGCAAACTCTGCTTCTGATGTATCTTGATAGTGTCATGGGGAAATAGGTGATGGGGGTCCTCAGGTATTCATCTTTAAAGGATCACACCCTCTCACACACAATTCAATTAGAATAAAATAGTCCTTGGGGCAGCTAGATGGCACAGTGGACAGAGCATCGGCCCTGGAGTCAGAAGTACCTGAGTTCAAATCCAGCCTCAGACACTTGACACTTAACTAGCTGTGTGACCATGGGCAAGTCACTTAATGCCAATTGCCTCACTAAAAAAAAAAAAAAATTTTTTAATTAAAAAAAAAGAATAGTAATAGAATTAAATAGTCCTTTATTTAGGCCCTAGAGAAAGGGACCCAGAAAGCAGTCAAAGACTTCGCCTCAATGTGATGGTTCAGAGACATGATTCTCTGAGATACCTATCTCCTCGAATGGAAGGAAGGCAAAAGCTTTTATAGAGGATGGATGGTGGGTGGATGGAAGGGGTGTCCACCTGACTATGGAATGTTCCCGTTTGGGGGTAGGGAAAGCTTGAATGGGATGGTGGTCCTGACTTTCTGGAGTTATCTCTGTCCCCTGGTGCTGATCAGACAGCAGCCATGCCTAATTTACTTTATTGCTATAGAATTTAATCTTCCCCTATTTAGGTGTGTCCATTCTGATAGCTAGGTGGCCCAACCCTATTGTCAATAGGATCACATCTTCCCTTTAACAATGTTCACAAAACATCCTATCAGCAAATACATTCATGGCAGATAGAGTGCAGACTCTGGAGTCAGGAGTACCTAAGTTCAAATGCAGCCTCAGACACTTACTAGCTGTGTGACCCTGGACAAGTCACTTAATCCTATTTGCCTCAGTTTCCTCATGTGTAAAATGAACTGGAGAAGGAAATGGCAAACTACTGTAGTATCTCTGCCAAGAAAACACCTCACAAGGAGTCTAACACAACAGAAATGAATGAGCAACAACAGCAGCAATAGCAATACATCCAGGAACTGAAGTCAAGTTCTTCAATCTATAATTTAAAGACGGCACCCTTTTCCTTAAAAAGAAAGGAAGGTAGGAAGGAAGATGAAAGAAAGAAAAAAGAAAGGATGAAAGAGAAAAATTTGTCTCCAGTCCTGATGCATCTCTTAAATTCACCAATTTTTTTTTTATTTCAAAAAAACACTGACAGCAATTACTTTTGAGTTTATCTAGTTTCCCAACATACTGTTCTTTTGCATCTAGTGACTGGAATTTATTTAGCTGCTGGGGCAGCTAGGTGGCGCAGTAGATAGAGCGCTGGCCCTGGAGTCAGGAGAACCTGAGTTCAAATCTGGCCTCAGACACTTGACACTTAACTAGCTGTGTGACCTTGGGCAAGTCACTTAACCCCAATTGCCTCACCAGGAAAAAAAAAAGCCCAAGTGGTATACTCCTATTTGAATTTCTAACTTCCAGTCTCTAGTATCTCCATATTATCTTCTATACAGCTGTCAAAATACTCTTTCTAAAGCACATAAGACCTGTTGCTCCTGTGTTCAAAGACCTTCAATGACTTCCTATTACCTCTAGGATACAATAAAGAATCCCCAGTCATTTCTTACAGGAAACTTTTCTTGATCACCTTTATTGATTCTCTTATTTGTTAGTATGGATGTATAAGTGTGTGTATGTGTATATGTGTGTGTGTGTACTTGTAGGGCCTTGTACAATGCCTCAAAACCTGATGAAAGATCTCTAGTAACATGGAGATAATAAAGCCCAAAATTTAAAATGAATAGAAGCAGATGCCTTAAAACGCTGTCTATGAAGGTTTTGTTCCTTTGCCTTTCTTTCTTCCATTTAGTGTCATGAAGAAACCCAAAAAGAATTTCAGGTTGAAAAAACTGAAAGACCTCCTATCCAGAAGGACTTTGACAGATTATTGGAAGAGAACCCCCTAAAACATTTCTTAAGGACTTCAGTTTGGCAATTGCAAGCAAGAACTAGAAAGACTGTCTATTCCTGAATCTAGGACTCTGGCCCAAAGTTTAAAAATAAAGCCTAGAAGGATAGAATTTGGAACTCAAAACTTTAAATAAAAATGTTTAATATTATCCTAAAAACTAATAATAATAAAATCTATAGGTACTATTTAGACAGATGGCTACTCTGTATCTCAAAGAAACTGCCTCATCTCTGTCATCCAATGGGTATTTTGGATGCCCCAGCAAATGCTTCTTGACTGATGGTGGGAAGAGAAAGTCAGGTCAATGTTAAGTGCCTACTATGTATCTGGTACTGTGCTAAGGGCACAGACGATACTCTCCTTTTAAGAGAAAACAGCTATCAAAACTTTGTCTTTCTGAAGCAGCTGAAGTTTAAGACTCTGGATTTTAAACCAGAAGAGAAATGACTAGACTCACTCTACCTTTTATGAGGAAAGAGGAATTCCACCATGGCACGCCCATGCCTGGAAGGGACCAGCTGCCATGAGACTAGCAATGTACCATAATCACTGGTACTCAAGCCCTGCAGGGAACATTGACCAGCAAAGATAACAGATCAAGTCCACATACCCAGCAGAGACTACATAACTGGCCAAAACTACATGCTACCTGAGACCAGTGGGGAGGGAGCAGGCCCAGAGGGAGTAGTGTGCTGTCACCAGCAGGTTTCAGTGACCCCCCACACACACACACTGCACTAGAGGAGAATTTCTCCTCCACCCGTGTGCCCTAGCCACACTGGTTTCTTTCCTACATCTCTCTCCTCACGTTCTCCCTAGGTGTCTCCATTCTTTGCACTGACAATGTATATATTTATGGAAGAGTATTCCTGAGGTTTACAAGAAAAATGTTCTATTGCTAATTCCCTTTTTATATAATTTCATTAAATGTCTTTGCTTGGAATCCATTGTGTCAACTGGATCACTAAGGAAATTAAATACATTGGTGAATGTGATCTATGTGGTTTTTGAGTGGATGAAAACCCAAGGAGTAGCTTGAACTTGGAGTAGCCTATCTTAGGGCCCCGCTTGCACAGATGCTTGTAATACAACCTACTTAACCTATACAACCTATAAGCTTAATATGTTTATATTTGTCTGTTGAATTCTCCTATCAAAATGTAAACACCTTTGGAGTGATGGCTGGTTTTTTTGTTTTTCCTGTATACCCCTGGAGCATAGCAAAACATCTTGTTCAGAGTCGATTTAACAAATGGTTGTGGGATCAGCTAACATTAGATTGTCATCTTTTTGTTTATCTTGTGTTTTAACTCCAAAACACTCTTTTTTTTGTTTTGTTTTGTTCTTTTGTGGGGTCATGGGGGTTAAGTGACTTGCCCAGGGTCACACAGCTAGTAAGTGTCAAGTGTCTGAGGTTGGATTTGAACTCAGGTCCTCCTGAATCCAGGGCCGGTGCTTTATCCACTGTGCCACCTAGCTGCCCAACTCCAAAATACTCTTAACCATTTTTATTCAATATTCCTACTTTTTCAGGCTGTACTTTGTTCTCCCTTGTAGAGAAAATAGAAAGAAAATAAATGTTGATTAATTCTGCCTCATCTCTGTCATCCAATGGGTATTTTGGATGAAGGGACATTTGCCTTCTAGACATACAACTCTTGGTTGTCTTTTGTTCTTGAAGAGGACCATGGCATTGGGGTGATATCATGACTTGCAGTGAATTGGATTTAAGTGAGTGAGGTCTTTGCAAGGTCACCAACCTCACTCTCTCCTCCAGAGCCATCTGGGTCCAGTGGTGAGATGTATGGCCCCAGATGTTTGAGGCAATTGGAATTAAGTGACATGCCCAGGGTGACACAGCTAGACATTTGTCTGAGGTCATATGTGAACTCAGGTCCTCCCAATTTCAGGGGCAGTGCTACCTAGCTGCCTCCTCATAAAACTCTATTATGAAAGAGATGTGGGCAGAGTCTGAAAACTATAATACCACATGTCTAGGTCACTTTATGGAATCTCAAAATGACTTTTCAATGGCAAATTATGTGTGGGGTAATTAGTTGCTGAATGACACCCAGCTCATGGAAAATCCACACAGATACATCACAAAACATAAGCTATTATGCAATATAAAAAAGGAAAGAAGGGTGGTTGGGGTGGAGAGTTGCCTAGATGACATAAGTTTAACTGTTTAAATGAGACATTCTGCTGCTTCAGGGAGATCTGCAGACCTCAGGCCAATGGTAACTGAGCTCAGCTCAGGATAAAAATGCATCCACAAGGAAACTGTCAGGTTTTATTTTCAAATGTTGTTCTGAAGAAGTGAGAGCTTATATTGTCACATCAAAGGCCAGCTTTTACCCAAAAAAATAGCAAACATCTGCTACTCAGGGACTCTGCAAGGGAAAAAAAAGAGCCATCTCAGCTTTACATTCAAGTGTTGGCATAGGTCAGAGAGAAATGCATTTGGGGAAGCATATGGAAAAAAAGAATTTGTAAGAGGATTACCTCCCACCATGGGAAGCACACACTCCATTTCTCCTAGAGAA
Source organism: Dromiciops gliroides (assembly GCF_019393635.1). Classification (NCBI taxonomy): domain Eukaryota; kingdom Metazoa; phylum Chordata; class Mammalia; order Microbiotheria; family Microbiotheriidae; genus Dromiciops; species Dromiciops gliroides. The sequence continues at coordinate 253,051,193 of NC_057862.1, forward strand.
GTTAATCATCACCTTTCTTTTCACATCAGGACTGAAATCAAATCATTCTTTTAAGTTAGACTTGGGGAAAACAGGACTGATGTTTTCATCCCTAAGCCTGCTGGGTTCCATTCAATTCAGCAAATGCTTATTAAGGGCCTGTCATGCACAAGACATAAGGTTAGGGCCAGGGAAATTAATAAAATCAATTAGATACAATCTCTTCCCTCAAGAAGTTTACAGTCTAGTAATGAAGAATGAGACAAGAACATAATATGAATAAATAAATTCAAGACAAAATGTGATACATGCCATAGGAGAGGAATCAGATTAAGGAAATATCTTAATCTCAACCTCAAGAGGGGTCAAATTAAGTAGACGGTAGCTACTGCTGATAGAGAGAAGGCTAGCTGGAAGGACAGGTAGTGTTTTGGCTGGCTGAATAAGGGAATAAGGTATTCAGAAGAAGGAATAGCATAAGCAAAGTTTCAGAAAACATATACATGAAATGGTTTGGAGTTCAGATTGGCTGAAATATGGGATGCGCATAGAGAAATAATGGGAGATGAAGAGCACAACTCATTATATTTTTCTCTAACCTCTTTTCTCTTCCAAACCTCCCTATTTCCATTCACCATCACCACAATTCCTCTAGTCTTCCAGGTCTATGATCCCAACATAACCCTCAATTCTCACTATCCCTCACTCCATATATTGAATCAGTTGCCAAATCTTGCTGTAATTGATGTAATCAAAGTAAATGAAAATGCAGGTTAGATGTAGGTCAATGATGTTAAACTCAAATAGAAACAGAGGCCACTAAGCCATAATAAGGATTCCTACGGATACATATTAATTTAGAAAACCCCATATTAACATTATCTATGTTTTATTGTATTTTTATTAATTTTGTTAAATCTTTCCCAATCACATCTTAACCTCTTTGGGGAGCATATTGGAGTGTTGCTAGCCTAACACCTTTGGTATAGGTTGTTTCAAATCAAGAAGAAAGTAAAAGGAGACTGGCTAGTAAGATATCTTCATAGGCCAGGTGAATAAACAACTGATAATGGCTTGAACTAGAGTGATAGCAGTGGGGATGAAAATGATACTTCAGATGCAAATGTCACAGAGGCAGGATTGTGTAGACTTGGCAACTACATTAATTTTATGGTTAAAAAAGTGACTGAGGTTTCTAGCCTAGGAGACCAAGTTTAACAGAAATGGGTAAATCAGAATGATGAATTTGGTTTGAAACCAGCTGGTGTTGGACATTGATGCTGGTTTGGTTGCTAAAGATATTGGCAAGATGGTCAAATGGAGATGTTCATTAGCTAACTAGAAATGTGATACTGGAAAAAATGGAGGGAAAATCAGGCTGAAGAGAGGTGTTTATATGCCTTTGTCCCAGAACTGAGATTATACTTCTAGAAATGACAATGAAGGAACCAAAGGGATTGTAGGGTGAGGAAGTGATTGAGGACTGAGGCTTGGAGAGCATCTGTATTGTGGAGACAGAAGAATGAAGGAAAGAGCTAGTGAAGGAGATGAAGAAATGATCAGAAATGTAGGAGACAAGGAAAAAGGCTCACTGAAGCCAACAGAGGAGAAAAATCTTTTATAAACTATAAGGTAGGAACAGTTTGGGCTTTTTTTCCCCTCTGTATTACTAGCACCATCATGGCACTTTATACACAGAAAACAATAAATGTTTAATTAAAGCACTTCACTTTCTATACCATGAACTCCAGGAAAATTAGAATACTCCTTGTGGGGGCGGCTAGGTGGCGCAGTGGATAAAGCACTGGCCCTGGATTCAGGAGTACCTGAGTTCAAATCCGGCCTCAGACACTTGACACTTACCAGCTGTGTGACCCTGGGCAAGTCACTTAACCCCCATTGCCCTGCAAAAAAAAAAAAAGAATACTCCTTGCTCCCTCATCTTGTACTGCTTTCTCCCACCTTTGTGTTCCCCATCCTTTATGACTAGCATATCTCTTTCCCTCCGTTTTGATTTACTGGAATCTTTCCCCACCTTCAAGGACTAGTTCAAGTACCACCTCTTTCATGATACCTTCCCTGATCCCCTCACTAAGACATGCTGCCTATTTCCCTAAGCCTCCTCACTACCGATCTCTCTAGTCATTTTCTAACCTGTATTATAACTACTTATACATGTCTCACTCCCAAAAGATGTAAACTCCTTGAGGACAAGGAATGTGCTTTTCCCCCCACCATCTTTGAATTCTCAGCAGCTAGCACAGCGTCTTCCTTGTCCAGTTTTTTGTTGTTGTTGTTGGGGGTGGGGGCAATCATTATAACAAATAGTCATAGTCAAGCAAAACAAATTCCCATATTGGTCATGTCCCAGAAATATACCTCATTCTGCAACCACTTACCTGTCAAAAGATAGGCAAGATGCTTCATCCTCAGTCCTCTGGAATTGTAAACCCAGGTTTTTCATTTTCTTTTGTTTTGTTTTGTTTTGTTTTAATTTGGATAGAGTCCAAGAGGCAGCTATGTGGCACAGTGGAGAGAGTGAGCCCTAGAATAAGAAAGAAATGAGTTCCAATCCGACCTCAGACACTTCTGGCTGTGTGACCCTGGGCAAGTCACTTTACCCTATTTGCCTCAGTTCCTCATCTCTAAAATGAGCTGGAGAAAGAAATGGAAAACCACTCCAGTATCTTTGTCAAGAAAACTCCAAATGGGGTTGTTAGAAATGCAGCTAATAGCTCGAATAGTGTTGTGCAGCTCAAGTGTTAGCAGCTCAATTGTTGCTAGCAGCTTGCAGTTCACAGAATCCAAGCAGGCATCAGAGTGTGGGTGAAGGCGTCTTTATTCATCTTCAAAGATGGGCACTCTTCTGAATGTGCCAGAGAGTGCACTGAAATGAGGTCCTGCACCATAATTTATACCCGCCAAGGGTCCCTCTCAACCAATCACATCACAGTTCTGTTTACATACAGAATTACAGAAACAACCAATCCCAGCATATAGTACCAACCTCCTATATATGGTAACTGTAAGGACCAATTAGATTGTCCCATTAATCGACCAATCAGATTGTAGCACTCAACCAATCAGATTGTGACACTAAACCTTAACCTTATTCTGGGCAAGAATGTCCATTTCTCACTAGAACAGTGCTGTGTGAACATACATAACTTGTCAAGAAACAAAACTTATGTCAGGATTTGAATACTGGGGTCATGTGGGAATCACATCAGGTACCTCAAGGTGAACTCCCAGCTCAACTTGACTCTCACAAAGCACAAGCCCCATTCCAAGCTCTGATCAAGCTCAAGTCCCAGGGGCCTTGGCTCTTCAGTGTTGGGCAGGCCCCTACTGGGAAGTTCAGGCAACAAAGTTGTGGGGCTTGAAACTAGACTCACTTCCTGTCCCTAGAGCTCTGAGAAGAGTCCAAATAGGGTTTTTTCTTTCAGGGTCACAAAGAGTCAGATACAAGTAAAAAATAACTGAACAACTAGAAGAGTTCAAATCTTGATCCAGTACACTAAGCTGCCTCTCATTCCTTGCCCACAGAAGCAACTACTGTATTGTATTCAATTGAAAAGAATGGGGGGCAGCTAGGTGGTGCAGTGGATAAATCACTGGCCCTGGATTCAGGAGTACCTGAGTTCAAATCTGGCCTCAGACACTTGACACTTATTAGCTGTGTGACCCTGGGCAAGTCACTTAACCCTCATTGCCCAGCAAAAAAAAAAAGGAAAAGAAAAGAATGGTAATGGATAGAACACTGGATTTGGAGTTCAAAATTCACTTCAGACATTTTACTAGATGTGTGGCCTTGGACAAGTCATTTAACCTATTTGTAAGAATCACGGGATTTGGAACAATGAGGAAAACTAAGACCCAGAGATAATTAGATGACTTGCCCAAGATCATGCAGGTAGTAAGTAGCCAAAATAGGATTTGAATTCATCTTCTAACTCTAAATCTAGTGTTCTTTCTATTCTACCATACTATCTTCCTCTGTGCCTCAATATCCTTATCTATAAAATGAGGGAGATGGAATCAATGGCATCTAGGATCCCATCCAAATCCAAATCTATGATCTATTACCTACTAGCTGGTGAGGCCATAGGTCAGCTACTTAACCTCTCAGAGACTCAGTTGTCTCATCAGTAAAAATGGATAAGATAACTTGGCTGTGAGGTTCAAATGCAATAATGTAGATAAAACACTTTATAAAGGTCAGTATTAAGCTGAATTAAATGTGAAAGCTGGAATACTACTACTAGGTCTGTATCCCAAAGAGATCAAGGAAAAGGAAAATGACCTGTATGTATAAAAATATAGCAGCTCTTTTTATGCTGGAAAAAATTAGAAATTGAAGAGATGCCCATCAAATGGGGACTGGTTGAACAAGTTCTACTATAAGATTGTGATGACTACTATTGTGATATATGAGATAATAAGCAGGATACTCTCAGAAAAACTTGGAAAGACATATAAATTCATGCAAATTGAAGTGAGAAGAACCAGAACAGTATACACAGTAAGAGCAATACTATACTGTGATCAGCTATAAATGACTTAACTATTCTCAGCAATACAATGATCCAAGACGATTCCAAAGGACTCATAATGAAAAATGCTATCCGCCTCCAGAAAAAAGAACTGATGGAGTCTAAATGCAGATCAAAACATACTTTTTTAAACTTTCTTTTTCCTTTTTTCTTTTTGGTCTGTGTTCCCTTTTGCAAGATGGCTAATATGGAAATATGTTTATATGACCACACATGTATAATTTGTATCACAGTGTTTGCCTTGTCAAAAAGGAAGGAGGGAGGGAATTTGGAAAATTATTTTTTAAATGTTAAAAATTGGTTTTATATGTTATCAAGAAATTAAAATAAAGTAAATAAGAATAAAAATAAAATAAGAACATTCTTTTTTTAAAATGCTAAAGCTAGAAAGAACCTCTGAGATCATGAAGTCCAACACAATCATTTTATAGATTTAACTTTGTGATTGTAAGGCAACATTATCCTTGGCAAGATGAACCAAGCAACTGAGCTAAACACTCCAACTACTCTCTCAGTGAAATACTAGAAAACACACCAAATCAAAAGAGAAAGAGAAGGAAAGATGGGGTTTAATGGATTGAAAGGAAAACTTTAATTTTACATACTTAACAGGTCCCAAACAATGCTTCACACTTTGTGGCAAGAACCATTACTGCCATTAGCAGGCCATTAGAGCTCTTCAGTTCAAAACCTCCTTGAGCAAGAAAATAACTTTAATAGCTCTAAGAGCCTGGGGCTGATCTGGGATTGCAATCTGTCTACTGCCTGCCAGCTCTGTCTGCTCCTCTGAGTTCTCTAATGTCAATGTGCCAGATTGCTTGAATTTCACTTCACTGTAATCCGATTTTGTTTCTTCTGCCTGACTAGGCTTTGGGTGCTCTCTTGCCATTGGACCATAAGTAGACCCTAAGGATGAAAACACTGAGGTTTCCCATAACGTGATAAAAATTCATATTTCTAAAGGACTCTAAGGTCTGTAAAGCACTTTCCTCACAACTACCCAGTGTGGTACATAGTGCAAGTATTAGTATTATTATTATCCCCATTTTACAGATGATGAAACTGAGGCATAGGGAAATTGAATTGCTTATGGTAACACAGCCAGTAATGGTATGAAGTAGGGTCCAAATTTGGATCTGCAGGGATCTGTCACTTTTTCCTCTATAACATTTTGACTCTCCCAAAGCCAAGAAGCAAGTGTCATAGCCCTAGCCCATAGCCGTGTGACCCCAAGCAAGTCATTTAACCCTCATTGCTCCACAAAACAAACAAACAAAAACAACCAAACAAGAAACATAGCCCTAGCCATCTGGTAGTAAGGTTATGTAGAGTACTGGAGATAACAAGGATTTAGGGCTGGAGGGGGGCCTTAGAGATCACATAATTTCACAATGGGTTCAAGTCTAGGTTGGGTTTCAGTTTCCCATCTCTAAAAACAGGATTTAATTATAGTACATCATCACATGGGGTATTATGAGGGATCACGTCTGTAAAAATACTCTAACCACTAAAGTTCTATGAGAATTTAAGGGATTGTTATGTAGAATCATGGAGTCACACAACATTGGCGCTAGAGGGAATCTTGGAGTACATCTGGTACAATCTCATTATTTAACCTACTGAGGCCTGGAGAGATGAAGTGATTATTCTAAGATCACATGGCAAGTAAGTGACAGAACAGGATCAGTACTCAATTTTTTTCCATGGCATTACAATGGTCCTTAACCCTCTTTTGTGTCACAAATCTGCTGAAGCCTATGGACCCCTTCCCAGAATAACATTTTCGAATAATTGAAGGAAATGCTCAATTTTAGTTAGAGGTTAGTGAAAATAATGATGTAATACTTTTACCATCCAAGTTCACAGACCCCCTTGAAATCTATCCACGGACCCCTAAAGAATCACTCTATTTAGACACTAGGAATAGCTCTGTGGAACATGGCTTTGATCTAAAACTAAAGCCGCTGTTCCTTATGAGACATCTTGATCTAAAAATGTGACAGCTTGAAACCATGCCAACAGCACCAAAGGGGTGAAAAACACTACTATTAAGATACCAAAGGAATTATGTTCAAAAGTCCAGCAGTAAAGGAAGAGAAAATGGGAGAGGATTTGAAAAGTAACTGCAGAACAACGGGTTATAAGATCTCCCTGACAAGGCTAACTCCTCTTCATGTGCCCTTGATCTATCCCCTCCCATTCTGGGAGTTAGTTCTATCAAACCTTCGCTCTCTCTTTCTCTTGTTCTCATCTCTTCCTATCTAATGACCCCTTCCCAGTTCTCTACAACCACGCCCAGTTCTCCGTCATCCTCAAAGAAAACTTTTATTTGAGCCTTGCTTCCCCTTAAACTATAGTTCTATATCAATCCTTCCTCTTAAAGCCAAACTTCTAGAGTTTGGCTATCACCAATTTGACTTTCCTCCTCTTTCCCTCACCAAACTCCTAAAACACCTTTCCAAAATGTTACCAATGATTTCTTTTCCTTTTTTTTTTTTTTTTAGTGAGGCAATTGGGGTTAAGTGACTTGCCCAGGGTTACACAGCTAGTAAGTGTTAAGTGTCTGAGGCCGGATTTGAACTCAGGTACTCCTGACTCCAGGGCCGGTGCTCTATCCACTGCGCCACCTAGCTGCCCCCACCAATGATTTCTTAACTGCTAAATCTGGTGACCTTTTCTTAGTCTTCATCATCCTTGACCCCATCCTCTACAGTACACACACACACACACACAAGTATATATATATATATGTTTGTTTTATATGTATATTTTATATGTGTGTATATACATGTATGCATATACAGATACATACATGCATATATGTATATGTCTATCTTATCCTTCTTCCTGGATATCCTTTACTCCCTTTGTTTCTATAACACTCCAAACTGACTGACCATTCCTGAATATCCTTTATTGAATCACCTTCTATCCAAATCCTAACCAAATTTCTAATCCAAGGCCCCAACCCAGGCCCTTTTCCTTCTTTATATTTTATTCTCTCTGGTAATTTCATCAATTCTCATGAGTTCATTTATCATCTCTGTACAGATGACTCATAGCTACATATCCAATCATGGTCTTTCTTCGGAATTAAACTCTTACATTATCTTCAGCCATCGACACTTAGATAATTTATCACCTTTCCCACTAAATTTAACCCTTCTCCAAACACCCACACATACATTTTTATTATGGGCACTACCATCCTTTCAATCACACTGGTTCTTTTTTTTTTTTTTTTTTAGTGAGGCAATTGGGGTTAAGTGACTTGCCCAGGGTCACACAGCTAGGAAGTGTTAAGTGTCTGAGGCTGGATTTGAACTCAGGTACTCCTGACTCCAGGGCCGGTGCTCTATCCACTGTGCCACCTAGCTGCCCCCAATCACACTGGTTCTTAACCTCAGCATCATCCTTTACTCTTCCCTTTTCTTTATCCCCCCCCCCAGGTAAGCCAAATCTGTACTCTTGGAAGCTCAAACAGCTACCATTAAGCAATCTTCCTTAGCATGCTAGTCAATTTCTCTTCCTAACATTCTTACTTCATTTGACCTCCACTCTTGAGAAACTGCTGGAAGATGAGATTCTCCTTGGGCTCTCCAAGGAACCCAGACAGAGAAATTCCCCAACAAGGATAAAGGACTATTTATTTACTTCACTTTTGTTGTTTTATCCCCAACATTTGAACCGTGCCTTACGTTTAAGGAGGCACTTAATGAAGCTTATTGAATTGAATTGTGAACTTTATAGTGTTAAACAAATAGTTGCTATTAGAGTAACTGGTTTTCTAATAGAATCTCCAATGCCAAGCAGTGAGCTAGCAAGGTAACTCCCAAAGCTGGATAGATTCTCTCTAGAGTGCACTTTCAAGAAACTTTAAATTGATTTAAAAACAACTGTCCCTTTCCTAGTCTGCCTCAGGACTCACTTAAATCAGGAGTTTTCATATTAATATTCTCTGGCTTTGATTCAATTCAACCAACACTTAGAAAGTACTTCTATATTCATTTCCTTTATCCGTATTCTTCAGATTGACACTGACTAGGACATTAAAAGGGTATAATTTCGCCATACTTCAGAAATAGTTGTAGGTAACACAATGGATAATGCTGAGTCCAGGATCAGGAAGACCTGAATTCAAATATGGCCCTAGACATTTAGTCACTGTGTGACCCCGGGCAAATCACTTAACTTCTCTTTGCCTCGGTTTCCTTATTTGTAAAAGGAGATGATAAAGTAGAACCTACTTTCTAAGGTTGTCAGGAGGATCAAATGAGATAATAATTGTAAAATTCTTAGCACAGTATGTGACACATAATAAGTACAACATAACTGTTAGATATTTTTAGTTAACAACTGGGGGAATGAAATGAAAGGAAGAAAGAAAGTCTTTTGCTCTCTTATTAACCTCCATTACTAATAGGCCTTGGCAGAGGAATGGGTAGAGACCCCTTCTCTTTGTCAGCTTTGCACTTCAGGTAAGGACTGAGCTGGGTTAGTCACTCCTTCAAACACATTAAAACTAGCAGAGGTTATGTTATCAATCCCAAGGCTGGTTGATCCCTTTACATTAACATCATAGTTCCCAATGCAGAGTGGCATCTCTTTTAAACAAAGTCTTATTTTCTTTTTAAATGAAACCATTAAAAGTATGTTTCTATATTTTACTCTGAACCAAAAATACAAAGAACATCAAAGTCCACATTAAATCCCCATGATCATGATCACCAGACTTGAAAATGTAGCCAACAGATGTCAGAAGGTCAGCCCTGAGGAGAGTTATTATATTTATCATTCTGAAGTCACCTGCCTTAGCTGTACAGAAAACCAATCTGGGGTGTGTGTGTGTGTGTGTGTGTGTGTGTTTAGTCTGCATTCATTACTTATTAAATTAACAGAATATAACAGAATCTTAGAGTTAACTGGTCTGGTAGACAGAAGAGATGTAGTAGAAAGCTTCCCAAAAGACCTGAATTCTAGTGACCTGAGGCAAACCACAACCTCTCATGCCTTGGTTTCCTGGTCTGTAAAATGGGCAAACTAGATTTCAAAGGTCCTTTCTGATCCTAGATCCTGTGATCTACATTTAGGAAATTGGGCTAGGCCGAGAAAAGTGAAGGAAAGGGGGGAAAAGTAAAGATAGGAAGGAAGGAAGGGGAGGGAGGGAAAGAAAGAGAGAGAGAGAGAGAGAGAGAGAGAGAGAGAGAGAGAGAGAGAAGAAACAAAGAAAAGAAACAGAGAAAAGTAAAGTCCAAAGTCACAGTGAGAGCCAGAACAAGAATCTTCTACTGTCCTATACTGTCTCCTTGGCCTTTAATCTTTTGGTCCAATAACCCCATTTTGTCCCCCTTCAATATCCTTTTTCAAATTAGTCACTATTCACTTGTTCTATTTAACAATGGAATCAAGCATTTTATTTGCTGGATTAAATTTCAACCAGGGAATTTATTCTATTTCTAAGCATGTATAGTTTGCCTGGTTTTTCTGTAGTCCCTCTCCAGGCACTTCCAAGCACAAAATTGCTTTGCAAGATGATGCCCCTGCTGAGTAAATCAACCTATCTCCATGTCACTAGATACACCACACTCCCCTTTAAATATGGTAAGCTGATACTGCACAAAACAGAGCTAGGGGTCCTGACAATGGTCCTCTCCCACCTTGAGCTAAAGGTGACAGAAGTTGATTGACTGTGCTTGATACAGTGGGTTTAATTTAATAAGAGGGGAATAAGCCCTTTCCATTAATTACATCCTTTTCTTTATATGCTGGAAGATATACAGATAGGCTTTTTTTTCTCAAGGCCCTATTATCATTTCAAAGCCTCACAAAAAAAAAATAAGAAGAAAGACTTGTAATAGCGATGAATGTTGCTTATACAACTCCATATTCTACAAGAGGTAGTCTCCCTGCAAAAAGATGAAACACGTGGAGAGATGATCAAGGTTATCCCTCTGATAGCATGCTGAGAGGTACCCAGCTCCAAATCAAAAACAGGAATTATTGGAGCTGTTTGTTGTTTTCTTGAACTAGCCCAATGAAACAAAACAAAACAAAAAGAAAAAAGTCATCAATAAAAAGCTTTCAAGATCCTACATAATCCAAAAGTTTTCCCTGCAGGAGGTCTGGTATTTCTAGTGACTAACGAGGATCAGTCAGTCAGTGACCTACTGAACATCCCTAGACAGTTAGCAGCACCAAGATTCATTTCCCTCCGTTTAGAAGTTTGGACTTTCCTAGGACCATCTGCTCTCACTTGTAGCTCAAGGATGCCTTCCATTTGAGACTGCTGCTGTCAGCTTGGTTTAAAATATACATGGGTAAAGTGTCTGCTTATCCTGCCTGCCCTGAAAAATGTTGGCATGGAAAAAACATTGTCTGCTGAATGATGCCTTGATTTTACAAATTCTTTCTTCTCTTTTTCCTTAGTTACTGTGACGGTGGGAGGCAAGCAGCACTTGCTTGGACTGTATGACACAGCAGGACAGGTATATTTTAATTATTTTGATTCTTTATAGGGTTTTTTAGTGGGGGAGAGGTTGTATTCTGTCATTACTAGTCACAGACAGCCCTTTCCAAGGAAGATAAAAAGAGAGTAGATAGTACCTTTTAGGTTTTTTTTGGTTTATCACTCATATATTGACTTCTTTGCTGTTCCCAAACTAGGCATTGCAATTCTTATTTCAGTGCCAATGCAATGACTATCCCCCATGCCTGAAATGCACTCCCACCTCAGCCATGACATCTTGGAATCCCTAACTCCCTCTAAAGTTCATTTTATGTCTCATCTTCTATGGGAAACATTTCGTATAAGGCAGCTAAGCAGCACAGTAGGTAAACCACTGGACCCATAGCTAGGAAGACCTGAGTTCCAACCCAATCACATATGTCCCTGGATAAGTCACTAAACCCCTCTTTGCTTCAGTTTTCTCATCTCTAAAACGGGGATAATAATGGCATTTATTTTGAAGGGGGGTTGTGAGGATAAATGAAATATTAGTTTCTAAAGAGCTTTGCAAACCTTAAAGCACTATAAAAAATACCAGCTATGATTATTATTTTTATTGTTATGATTAGTATTATTTCTATTTCCTGATTCCCTTAATTGTTAGTGCCCTTTCCCATCTCCTCATTTTATCTCATCTATACTTCTCTGTTTACATGTTGTATTCTATTAGTATAGTATAAACTCCTTCCAGTCAGGGACTGATTTGCATTTTGCCTTTATATCCCTAGCACCTATTTTAGTATTTTGCAAATTGTACACAATTAACAAATATTTGTTGGATTGGACAATGATAACTCATGCTCACAAAGTATATTTGAAGTTTATAGCAATTTTTTTTGCTTGTTAAATTTTGTCTTTATTAACATATGATGTTTCCAAGGCCAGTACATTGAGAATGGGGACAAGAAATTTGGGTGAGGAAGAATATTTGCAGCTCATGTTATATACAAATAAAAGCAAGGTGGGGGTGACGGGTAGATGAGAGCAATAATCCACTTCATCCCCCCCTCCCCCATCAAGGAAGACCATTAGAGGAAAAGAAAGGAGAGATAAGATTGGAAAGGGAGGGGGAATATTTTGGCTGACAGCCCCCCCATTACCTGGAGATGGGAGGAAATGATAAAAGTACTTTCAGAAAGTGATGAGGAAACGGTGCCCATGGACCATCACCCCATTTCCCTTGAGTGACAACCCCCCTTCCATGGTCTGGTATATTCACTGAGGGAATCAATCCCCCTGGCAAACATAAAAAGCAACTCCATGACATGTGTTATAAATATTATTATCTCCATTTTATAGATGAGGAAACTGAGGCACAGACATATAAATGACTTACCCAAATCCAAAAAATAGACAAGAAATCTGGAATTCAAATCAATTCTTTGAAGGCAAAGTCTAAACCACTGTTAATTTCACTATACCATCATAGCCTCTGAGAATATTCTCCTCATGTGAGACTATCCTTTTATTAAAAAGAAATAAGTGGAGCAGCTAGGTGGCACAGTGGATAAAGCACTGGCCCTGGATTCAGGAGGACCTGAGTTCAAATCCGACCTCAGACACTTGACACTTACTAGCTGTGTGACCCTGGACAAGTCACTTAACCCTCATTGCCCCACCAAAAAAAAATACTAATACTATCTCATAATCTGATAAATCACTCTGAATCATCCCATGTGTTAATGCATAAATGAACATTTTTCTTCAACTGATAGACAGGAATAGCATGAATACCTGAAATCCAAAGATAATACTTGAAGGTTATTTGCTAATAGTCTTCTGCTATCAAAACTTTTTTTCCAGTACTAAGAACAGTGAGTGAACTCAATTGGTTTGGATTCTCTTCCTTTGTCCCTCCTCCTCATTTCATATCACCCAGATGTCTACTGCCACTATCTTCTAATTAACCTTTGTCTCATATGAAGAGGTGGCTCTTTCCCTTGCCAAGGCAAACCCTCCACATGCATAAATAATCCCACTTCATCCGCTCTTCTCTAGCAGATAGCCCCATCATTCCCCACTCTCACCAATCTTCAATCTCTCCCTATCTACTAGCTGCTTTCCTAGTGCCTACCAACATACCCATGTCTCCTCTGTCCTCAAAAAACCCTCACCTGATCCATCCATCCTCACAATCCTATAACTCTTCTCCTTTTGTGGCCAAACTCCTTGAGAAGGTTGTCTATAATTAGGGCTTCCACTTCCTTTCCATTTATTTTCTTCTTAACTTTTTTTTTTTTTAGTGAGGCAATTGGGGTTAAGTGACTTGCCCAGGGTCACACAGCTAGTAAGTGTTAAGTGTCTGAGGCCGGATTTGAACTCAGGTCCTCTTGACTCCGGGGCTGGTGCTCTATCCACTGCGTCACCTAGCTACCCCTCTTCTTAACTTTTAACTCATTCTATCTTTTTAACTAATGATGGCTTCTGAATTCATCCTTCAGCTGAAACTACTCTTTCCAGAGTTAAGTTATTTCTTAATCACAAAATCTGATGGCCTTTTCTCAGTATTCATTCTTCTTGGCCACTCTTCAGTCTTTGACACTACTAATCACCATGTTCTTGATATTGTCTCTTCCCTGTTTTCATAACACTGCTCTCTCCTAGTTCTGCTCCTATTTGTCAATCTACTCCTCAGATTCCTTTGCTGGATCTTTATCCAGGTCATGCTCACTAACAGTGAGTAACCTGACCAAGGCTGTCTTCTCTTTACCCCTATGCTATTTCACTTGATGATCTCATCAGTTCCATGGATCCAACTATCATCTCTTCTCATCTCTATCATTCTCAGTTCTACTTATCTGGGCCCAATCTCCCTACTGACATCCAGTCTCCCATCTCCAACTGCCTTTTGGATATATTGACCTGGGTGGTCTGAAGACATCATAAACTTGACATGTCCAAAATCAAACTCACTGTCTGCTCTCCATGCCCCACAACAGCTGCCTTCTCCCTGTAGGAGGGTACCCCAATCATCCCAGTCACCCAAACTAGAAACCTACATGTCATTCTTGACTCCTCACTCTTCCCTGCTCCATATCCATATCCAGTCTGTTGCCAACTGCTGTAGATTTTTTTTTCATAACGTCTCTCTCATGTATACCTCCTTTTCTCCTCTGACACTGTCATTACCTTTATGCAGGACCCCATTTATGCCTAAACTATTGCCATAACCCGCTGGTTGGTCTTCCTGCCTCAAGTTTCTCCCCACCCTGGTCCATCCTCCATTCAGCTATCACATAGATCTTCCTAGAGTAGAGGTCTAAGATACTTCCTCTATTCAATAAACTCCTGTGGCTCTCTATCACCTCCAGGATCAAATATAGAATTCTCTGGCTTTCCAAAGCCCTTTATAACCTGCTACCCCTACCTCTCTACTCCTTCTTATACCTTATACCCCCTCTATGTACTCTTTGATTCAGTGACACTGGATTCCTTGCTTTGCAGGAATCCAGTATTTGTATTTCCTTCCTTTTCCTAACATGACACCCCATCTCCCAACTCTAGGCATTTTCACTGACTGCCCACCAAGCCTGGAATTTCTCTCTTCATCTCTTCCTCCCAGCTCCTCTGGCTTTAAGTTTCATCTAAAATCTCATTTTCTACAAGAAACTTTTCTCAACCCCCTATAATGCTAGTGTTTGTTGAGTCTCTCAAATTTATTTTATATGTGTGTATATGATATGTGAGTGTATGTATATGTATATATATGTGTGTGTGTGTGTGTGTGTGTATGGCATGCATCTCTATATATGTATCTCTATATGTGTATATACAGATACATATATGTGTGTGTCTATATGTCTATATACATGTATATGTATAAGATATATACTTTTTCTTAGATGATTCTATCCACTGTGGCACCTAGATGCCCCCAACAAATGCTTCTTGACTGATGGTGGGAAGAGGAAGTCAGGCCAATGTTAAGTGCCTACCATGTTGGGGCATCTAGGTGCCACAGTGGATAGAGCACCAGCCCTGGAGTCAGGAGGACCTGAGTTCAAATCCAGCCTCAGACACTTGACACTAGCTATGTGACCCTGGGCAAGTCACTTAACCCCAATTGTCTCACACACACACAAAAAGAAGCATTTGCAATGTCCCAGGCACTGTAATAATCACTGATGATATAAATACAATGAATGAAACAATACCTATTTGTAAGAAGCTCACAGTCTAAACCTCATGGAGGTGCTAAGTAGCTAGACCATGACTCAAAAAGAAGCAAAACGAGGTGAACTTAAGGTGAAGCCAAGATCCTGGATAAGATGTCAACCAAAAGTCAGCCCTTGAATAATACCAGGTTGAGTCCAAATTCTCTAAGAATGTTCTTACCTTCATCCTAGATTGTTTCTCCATGCTGACAAACTAGTAAGCCATTAATGCTAGTTTTCCCAGAAAAGCTTTGATGTCTATCCCTTCCTAAACATGGGACAAAGTAAAGGCAATGTGGTATAATTAGAATAAAATCAAGTCATTTCATTTCTCTGGGTTTCTAGTTCTAGATCTATAAAATAGTAGGGGAAGGGGAAGTTTACAAGAGGCAATAATGGAATTGAACTAAATGATTGTCAAGATTCCTTCCAGTTCTTGATCCTAAGGAATGCAGTGAACCAGAAACAGTTGTTCTCAGGCCCCTGGGTGGCACAGTGAATAGAGTGCTGCCCCTGGAGTCAGAAGGACCTGAGTTCAAATCCAACCTCAGACTAGCTATGTGGCCTTAAGCAAGTCACTTAACCTCAATTGCCCCCCAATATATGTAATTTATTATATTATATAAATATTATTGCTATATTATGTTATGTTATATTAATTTTATTTATACACACATATATGCATATAAATATTAGCACCTAACTTGACAGGTTCAAAAATGCCTCCTTGTTTTTCATATTGTATTGTCGTGGGGTGCAGAGCACCCCAGAAATTCTCTGGGGCACATCAAGGAACCTTCTCCTTGAGAAACTAAACCAGAGGACAGATAACTCCTAGACTACTTTTTAAATTCTGCCTCAGACTCCCTTTAAAGAAACACTTCTTTCCTTGATGGTTTGGTTAAAGCTGTGTATTGAAGGAGGATGGGGAGGGAGGCACCAGGGAGGAAGTGGAGGAAAGGAGGAAAGGAATTTAATTCACTTAAAGCAGTTTATGGCTCTGGCCCAATTTCTAGCTTAGATTTTTTTTTAACCATATGTCCTGGGTCACTTATTTAGGTCAGAATCAGCAGGCTATTTAGTCTGTCCAGATTCATATGTCTTGAGTCCTTTGGAGTAAGTGCTTAGCCATGCTTCTCACCCACCGGGAGTTTCCTGGTAATTGTTATTTGCAGTCTCATAGACTCATCTCAGTCTTTTTTCACAATTAGCTGGAATTGTACCTTTTTCCGCTTACACTTTTAAGTCCCTTTGGAGAAGAAGAAGGAGACATCAATTAAAGCATCTGCATCCATTCTGTGTAGAGAGCCATATCAAAGGGCATCATGAATGGCTAAAGGGGTGGGAAATTGAATGAAATGCACAAATCCAAAGAACAATGGTCACAGATACATAGGACCTTTGGAGTGAGAAAGGACCTTGGAGCTCATCTACTCTAAGTACCTCATTTTATAGATGAAGAACCTGAGGCCCAAAGACAGAAGTGGCTTATCTAAAATTGCACAGCTAATAAGGCACCCAACCTAGTTCTGGTTATAAGTTCACTGTCTTTCCAAGGCACCAACCTCCACAGCAGTGAGTGACTCCCATGGAAGAGGATGGTGGAGGAGAGAGAACAAGGAAGAAAAAGACAAGGGGATTCCCCTAGTCAACAGAAATGGCATAGAAATGGAGTGTATAAGTGCCCTAAAGCAAAGCTTCTTAAACTGTGGGTTGTGACCCATGGGGTTGCATAACTGAATGTGGAGGTCATGGAAAATTTGGCAGTTAATGTTTGATTTGTATACCTATTTTATATACCTATATATTCGGGGTTGTATAAAAACTTCTTGGGCAAAAAAGGGTCATGAAGAAAAAGTTGAAGAAGCCCTGCCCTTAAAAACGAAGGGGACAATAGTGAGGCTTCCCCCTTGGTCCCAAGGTTCATATACGTAACAGAAAATAGTACAGTATGTTATGAGTGAAAGGTGGTGGTTCTTAGGTATTCTTCGATAAAGAATTACACTTGAGGGGCAGCTAGGTGGCTCAGTGGATAAAGCACCAGCCCTGGTTTCAGGAGGACCAGAGTTAAAATCCAGACTTCGACACTTGACACTTACCAGCAGTGTGACCCTGGACAAGTCACTTAATCCTCATTGCCCCAGGAAAAAAAAGAAAAAATTTACACTCTCGGACACAATCCATTTAGAATTAAAATAGTCTTTTATTTGGTGCTAGGAAAGGTAACTGAGAGGAAGGTCAGAGACCTAACCTCTCAGGGAGGAAGAAGAAGAGTTCAAAAGCATTTCCTCAAAGACAGCAGGAAGAGCAAGGCTTCTTATAAAGGATGAATGGGAGGCACCACTTGAAAACTGGAAAGTTCCCTTTTGGGATGGGGTAGGGAAAGCTTGGATGCTTCTCATATTCCTGAGAGTCAAGGGGGATTTTTTTTTTAATTATGGTCCTGACCTTTGGGGTTATCTCTGTCTCCTGGTCCAGCCAGATTTGTAAACACGCCCAAACCAACATTTATCTCCCCTTACTTCCTCAGCATGTCTGTCCTGCTATTTGATCATTAATCAGTCTGTCTCTTACAGGGAAAGCCCCCTCTAATTGATTCCAAGCCCATTTCATTCTAAGCCTATGTCACATCACAGTATTTGGTTACTTTTTTAAAATGGGAGCTCTTTGATTCTTTGAATGGAAGAACACCAACTCAAACTCAGAAGAGAAGTTATTAAGAAATTTAAACTGAGCAATAATTCCTTTTGTGGTGCCCAGAGGGAGGAGTTCATTAAGGATTATGTTAGTAAATAGTTAACAACCAGCTTTGCAGGACATAGTTTTAAGTTTAAACTGTATAATTCATCTTTTCTCCATCACTTTCTTAAATCTAAACAATCAACAAAGCAATGAATTTGTAGTCTTTTCTGATTTCCAAGGTGTAAATGGGTAGCTAGGTATCATAGTAGATAGAAGTGTCTGGGCTGGGAATCAGAAGACTCTTCTTCCTGAGTTCAAATCTGGCCTCAGACACTTAGTAGTTGATTGACCCTGGACAAGTCACTTAACCCTATTTGCCTTAGTTTCCTCATCTGTATAATGAGCTATAGAAGGAAATGGTAAAGCACTCCAATGTCTTTGCCGAGAACCCAAAAGGTGTAACAAAGTCAGACATGACTGAAAACGACTCAACAACAAGAATGCTCTATAAGATTACAACCAGCAGACCTAATCAGTATTGATAGAGTTTCATCACCATCATAGATCTAGTCGCCCCCCCCCAAAAAAAGAACCTCATATTCAGTCAGCCAGTCAATAAGCATTTATTAAGGATCAACTGTATGGCAAGCACTGTGTTAAGTGCCGGAAATACAAAGAAAGGCAAAGATAGTCCCTATTCTCAAATCTAATGGAAGAGATAACCTAAAAGGAATTGTGTATAAAAAAGCTGTACACAGGATAAAATCCAACCTGAAGAATGTATTTCTTAGACAGTTTTAAGAATGTTCTATTAAAGACTAGTTCAAAAGTCATAATACAATAAGGCATAATTATAGCCACAATCAATTTGGAATGCCTTATTCTTCATCTTGTGTCCCCAACCCTTCTAAATTGCTTTATCCTTAAAACTGCCCATTGCTAGGCTCCCATCTTCCTCTTTCCTTTATGTCTTCTATCACTTTTCATCATATTTCTCAGCATGGTTATTTTCTGTATGCTTCCCCCAGGGATTTACTTAATTTTTAAAACTTTCTAATTAGTTTAAAAATTCTTGGAGAGGGGGCAGCTAGGTGGTGCAGTGGATAGAGCACCGTCCCTGGATTCAGGAGGACCTGAGTTCAAATCCGACCTCAGACACTTAACACTTACTAGCTGTGTGACCCTGGGCAAGTCACTTAACCCCAATTGCCCCGAAAAAAAAATTCTTGGAGAGCTTCATCATATTTTCCTCTGTCCATCTCTGTGTCTTTGTCTCTGCCTCTATGTGTATCAATCTCTGTCAATCCTATCTCTCTTTCTTTCTGTCTCTCCATCTCTGACTCTCTGTCTCTGTTTCTATCTCTCTGTCTCTCTTTCTCTCTGTGTTTCTCTGTCTCTGTCTCTGTGTGTGTGTGTGTATGTGTGTGTCATTCCTAATAAGGGAGTGGAAGCCATAAGATAGTGTTAAAAAAAAAAAAAAGAAAGCATGCTATGCTTGTAGAAAGTGTTCCTATTCAGGTGTACTCCAAGGTCCCTTCCAGAGTCAAATAGGTCAAACAGTAGATAGAGCACTAGACATGGAGCCAAGAAGACTGGAGTTCAAATCCAGCCTCAGACATTAGGAAAATGAAAAGAGGGCAGAAGTGGAGAGGGGAAGGAAATGAGCCAGGAAATATGCTAGAAATTGTGCTAAGTTCTTGTTAAAGGTATCATCTAATTTGCTCCTCCCAATAACCCTGTGAGGTAAGTGCTATTATTATCCTCACTTTACATTTCAGGAAACTGAGGCAAACAGAGATTAAGTGACTTGCCCAGGGTCACACAGCTGGTACATGTCTGAGGCTGGATTTGAACTCAGATCTTCTTGACTCCAGGCCCAGCATCTATACTATGCTACCAACTGCCTCACACTGGCCTCACACTATCTCACATTAGCTGTGTGACTCTGGCGTTTTAATTATTGTGTGCCTCAGGTTCTTCATCTATAAAATGGGAGGTAATAATAACACCTATTTCCCAGTGTTGTTGGGAGGATAAAATGAGATGATATTTGTAAAGAACTCAGTGAACCTTAAAAGTACTATATAAAATTATATTACTTTTCCAGTTCTGGGATTCTGTCATTCCTATTCTACCATTGGCCTTAGGTGTGACTTGTGGTAAGTTATTCAGCCTCTCTTACTATCTGTTTTCTCATTTGTAAAACGAGGGAAATAAAACTTGGCCTACTCATCTCACATAGTTATTGGGAGAATCAAATGAGATGGAATTGAAGTTCTAAATTTACATGAATTGGATTAAAATTGGAGACTTAACTCATGTGGTTCTCCAGACATCTCCTAGACAGGTATCCCTCACAAAGGGAAAGAACTTGGTATCATCAGAGAGTCAAAAAAAAACCTACCCCTCCACTGAGCCTCACCTGAAAGAAAACCTATATGGTCCCACAGAATGAGAAGATTACCATGGGGACCACACATAGATAACATAACACAGTCAATAGAATTCATAGTACACATCAAGGATGAGATATACTTTTGTTCTTCGACCTTGTGGCCCTTTCCCTTGCCACACACACAAGGCCCTCTCCTTGATCCTGGCTACCATTGTCCTGGGAGAATGACGCAGGAAATTTGGCTCCTCTCTCTGTGTCTCTCTGTCTCTCTGTCCTGTCTCTCTGTCTTTCTCTGTCTCTGTCTCTGTCTCTCTCTGTTTCTCTCTATTTGTCTCTCTGTCTCTCTCTGTCTCTCTCTGTTTCTCTCTCTGTGTCTCTCTGTCTCTCTCTGTCTCTCTCTCTCTCTGTCTCCCTCTTCTCTGCCCCTCCTGCTCGCTCTACTCCTACTCTACTCCTGTTGTGGCATTTCCCAATTTGACGCAAGAACACCATGCTGTTCTATTTCTTCTGTTCCTGGAGCTCTGTAGCTTCTTATATTATAGAAGGCACATGATTCTTTGGAGGGGCTTCCTAGATAAGATGACCTCCCTCCAAGGTTGTTGTTGTTCAGTGGTTAGTCATGTCCAACTCTTCATGATCCCATGGACCATAGCATGCCAGACCTTTCTATCCTCTACTCTCTCTCAAAGTCTGTCTAAGTTCACATTCATTATTTCCATGACACTATCTATCCATATCATCCTCTGCCATCCCCTTTTCCTTTTGCCTTCAATCTTTCTCAACATCAAAGTCTTTTCCAATGAGTCCCATTTTCTCTTCGTCTTCAGTATTTGACCTTCCAATGAACAGCCCAAGTTAATTTCTTTTAAGTACTAACAGATTTGATCACCTTCCTCTCCAAGGGACTCTCACAAGTCTTTTCCAGTACCACAGTTCAAAAGTATCATTTCTGCAGCGCTCAGTTTTCCTTACAGTTCCACAAACATGGTAATGTTTTACATAATCATACATGTATAACCTATATCTGATTGCCACCTCACCACCTCAGGGAAAGGGAGCAGGGAGGAGGGGGAAAGGGATAGAATTTGGAACTCAAAACTTTAAATAAAAATGTTTATTAACAAAACAAAACCCTGATTTAAGGATAAATAATCAATAAAGGGCCATATCGATGGAACTATAATGACCCTAGACAACAATTCACCATACATAAAGTCCCCAAAAACTTATAGTTTTTTTATATAGGACTGCTTTCACACAAACTATTGTTGTAAGAATAACTTTAAACCCTAAATCAAAGAAAGTTCTATTCTTTAAGTATGATCAAATCTCTCTGTCAGCTGCCTTGTCTAAGCCTCTGGCACCAAAAGCAAGTAGCTGAATATAGGTTTCAAAAAAAAAAAAAAAAAGAATAACAGAGTCTGGGGAAATTTTGCCTTATTGTCTACCACCACCAACTTCCAAACTTCCAGAATCAGTCTCTGAGCTCCACAGCTGCAGAGAAAAGCCAAGAAGTCAGACGTGGTTCAAAGGAGAACCTCATGGAAGGTCATGAATCAGATGAAGACAGAATAAGAGAAATGAGCACAATTACAGCAGGTGGGCTTGAGCCTAGCAGCAAGGGGCTATTAAAATGTTTAGTGGATTGATAAAGGAGGGTACGGGATGATTCTCTGGCACTGTTTACAATGGGATTGACTCTAGGATAGTTAAGATGTAGTCCTGCCTTAGGGCAGGAGGTGTGGAAGAGAGATTTCTCCTAGTCCCAGATCACCTCCAATGCTTTATTACCACTGTTTATGACCCAAAATTTTCTGAAACATTCCCACTTTCAAATAGTCTGGCTTACTCTCATCAAACACTATCTTGTGTTCCAAAAATTACAATGTTTTGGCAAAGAATGACTGAGTGAATCAAGTCTTAACAATATTAATACTTATGTTTATTGTTAATTGTTTATTAATTATGATATTCATGTTATATAGCTCATTAATATTTACAAACTATTTTCCTCACAATAATCTGAGGGGGGGGCAGCTGGGTGGAGCAGTGGTTAAAGCACTGGCCCTGGATTCAGGAGGACCTGAATTCAAATCCAGCCTCAAACACTTGATACTTACTAGTTGTGTAACCTTGGGCAAGTCACTTAACCCTCATTGCCCCATGCCCCCCCCAAAAAAAATCTATGAGGGAGATAGTATGAATATTCTTGTGCACAGGTGATAAGGAAACTGAGGTAGATGATTTAGGGGCATGCTTTGAGTCCCAGAAGGCTGGAATTTGAATCTGAATCCAACCTGACTCCTCATCCATGTCTCTTTTGATTGTACCAGGCTTCCTATGATTCAAAGGTATAGAAATCACTCTAATAACCTATTTGGCATAGAGAATAGTGGCCTGACCTAGGAATCAGGCAGATAGATGCCTACTAAAATCCTAACTCTGACATGTGTGCCATGATCCTAGCCAAGTAATTTAACTTCCCAAAGCCCCTAGACAACTCTCTAAAATTATAAATTGTATGCAATTGTTGATCTGCATTGGTGGAGAGAGTTTCTACACTATCTTGACCACCAGCTCCCTTCAGACCTTTACAGAGAAAGTCCAGGACCCTGAACTCTGAACCCAATAGGGGCCTACTTTCCCTGCCACCACCCACACCAGCTTCCACCATTACTCAGCCTGAAGAGCCCAAAGAGTTGGCAGCACCTCCCAGACCACTAGCCTTGCTTCCAGCTCAGCCCCTGAAGCCTATCATTCCAGAAAGCACCTCCTGTGGAAAATCAATTTGGCAGCTGCTTTTGCAGGTGCTTGAACCACACACCCCTCCCCCAGCCTCTTCAATAGCCTTAGCTACCGAAGATCTGGAAAATAAAATTCTTACAAAAGAATTTCTATTTGTATCCCTAGTACTTAACATGGTGCTTTGCATGTAGTAAATACTTCCTCCCTCTCTTTCTCCCTCCTTCTTGGGTCCAGGGTCCTGAGCTGAGGTGTGAGGAGAGGTAGTGGTCAAGATAGTGATAATAATGTCACTTGACTGGCTCATGCAGCCTTCTCTCTTTTCTTCAGAGACCCTTGCTTCTTCATTTAGGCAGGCTTGCCTGTAGATAGCAGTTGGTGATTGTGCACTAATTTAAAAACACCTCCCCTTTGAGGATTCAGATGACGCAATCACCCAGCTGATAAAGGATTGTAGACCTTTACTCTTGAGGTATCATCTGATCACAAGGATGGGAAATGTTGATTGGTGACATCAATAAGGAATCCAAAAGTCTCATTTAGGCCAATAGTCTCTACCTTCTTCTTAACTAAAAGCTCTGAACATAGTTTCTAAGAAGAAACTGAGATCATCTAAAAACCAAATAACCAGCATCATCAAGAGTGGAATCAGTAGTCCCTAAATCTGATTATAAGGTTTTTGTCAGGTTGAGATTAGTGGAAGTGGTTTTTTTTAAATGAATAAACCAGGGGCGCCTAGGTGGCACAGTGGATAGAGCACAGGCCCTGGAGTCAGGAGTACCTGAATTCAAATCCGGTCTCAGACACTTAACACTTACTAGCTGTGTGACCCTAGGCAAGTCACTTAACCCCAATTGCCTCACTAAAAAATAAAAAAAATAAAAAATAAAATAAATGAATAAACCAAGCTTTAGCGCTAGATCAATTATCACAGAATTTCCTCCTCTTAATCTTAGATTATTTAGATTTCAAAGTTAACCATGTTAATACCTAGATACAGACACAAATAATGGTAAATCGGATCCAGAAAAAAATAGAATCACAAACTCAGAGCTGGAAGAGATCTTAGAATGCATCTAGTCCAAACCTCTCATTTTACAGATGAGGAAACTGAGACCCAGGTAAACACACCAGAAAACACACAGTTAATATCTATCATAGTTAGAATTTGAACACAGGCTCTCTGATTCCACAGTCTGTGCCTTTTCCATTACATCATATTGCCTTTGGTAGAGAAGTAGTCCATTAATGGTATAGATGTTGTTAGTGCTTCATAAATGAAGAGGACCAATGACATCACGATGTTGAAGTCAAGGTATAGTGTGTTGAATGTGGCTGATCAGTTCAATACAAGCTCAGAAAGCTCTACCACAGGTTGGGCAAAAATAGTCTGTTCGAACATTTGGGATGAAGATGTCTCTAGATGGGTGCATCTCACATTTCTTTTGAGCTACGACAATTCTTCTTTGCTCATAGAGCACAGAGCCGGGGCAGCTAGGTGGCGCAGTGGATAAAACACCGGCCCTGGAGTCAGGAGTACCTGAGTTCAAATCCAGCCTCAGACACTTAACAGTTACTAGCTGTGTGACCCTGGGCAAGTCACTTAACCCCAATTGCCTTACGAAAAAAAAAAAAAAAACATAGAGCACAGAGCCTTCTTTGATGCAGGTACACCATGCTGGGCAGTCGTGTGCCTGTGTCTTCCATGTCCCATAATCAATACTAACATTCTTCAGAGAGACCTTGAGAGTGTACCAGAGTACCACTTCTGACCTCTGTGTGAGCACTTGACTTGTGTGAGTTCTCTGTAACAGTCTTTTAGGTAAATGTATATTTGGCATTTGGGTGGCCAGATATTATGTTAATACCTTTAAATCTTGAATCAGTGATGGTGGAATATTTCTATCCTCTCACCTACATGTTCTTTTTTTTCAGAATCTGGCTATATGTTATTCATAACAACTTACAGTAACCTTTCCCAGAGGTATTTGTTCTTTAAAAGGCTATACCAAGGGGGCAGCTAGGTGGCGCAGTGGATAAAGCACCAGCCCTGGATTCAGGAGGACTAGTATGTGATCTGGACATGGGTCTTTCTTACTCCAAGTCCAGCCCTCTAGCCACTAGATCAGTCCTTTGGGACTATCCAAGTCCCTGAGAGTGCTCTAACAGAATTTCCCAGAGCACCAATCTTTGGCTTTGCGACAGAAAGAGCTTCCTAAGTTGACTTTTCCATGACGTACTTACAGGCAGATTTGTTTGGAGTATGTCATGGGACATACAATGGCAAGCTAGGGAAGAGAGAGGAGCAGATTGGTGGGGGTGGAACAGACAAGGAACAGCAGAGATGGTTGGCCCTTTAGTGGCTAAAAACCAAAGAATTCTAAACAAGAGAGGTCTGGTTCCTACACAGAGACTAAGTACCACCATCCCATAGAACTGAAGAAATATCAACTGTGCTCACTGAATCCTGTGGTACTACTCTTTCTTTCCTAGGGCAATATTCTAGGGCCAGTAGTTCAAGCCAATGTGATATCTTGGACAACACGGCATGATGAGAAAGCATCAGAAGAACTGAGCTTCTTGACTGGGAAACTGAGCAAATTACTTAATTTTTCTGAGTCTCCTCCCTTCACCTAAGAAATGGAACTAACGATAAGCATTAAGGTTATTTGGGGACTTGATTTCATCCTCATCTCCCAATGAGGAAACTCCCTTTACAGAGTCTAAGGAGAGTTACCTAGAGCATTGACAGGTTAAGGGGTCTTGCCCAAGATTGCACAGCTAGTATGTGTCAGGGTGGGACTTAACCCAGGTCTTTCTGACTCTGAGCCTGTCTCTCAATAATAATATTGTCATTTGTTATGATTGTTGTTATAGAAAATTCTTATTTAATGGACTTCAGATATAAATAGTCCTGGGACAAGTCATTATCCTGCTATTATTTCTTTTGTATATAATGTTTTGAGAGGCAGCATGATGTAACAATAATAACAATACTATTGTTAATAATAGCTAGCACAGGGGGCAGCTAGCTGGCACAATGGATAGAGCACCGACCCTGGATTCAGAAGAACCTGAGTTCAAATCTGGCCTCAGACACTTAACAATTACTGGCAGTTTGACCCTGGGCTAGTCACTTAACCCCAATTGCCTCACCAAAATAATAATAATAATAATAATAATAATAATAATAATAATAATAATAATAATAATAATAATAATAGCTAGCATTCATATGGTACTTACTATGTAAGTGTTTAGCACTTCACAATTTTTATCTCATTCTGATCCTATCAACAATTCTGGGAAGTTAGGTGCTATTATTATTATCCTCATTTTACAGATTGGAAAACTGAGGCAAGGGGTAAGTAACTTTTTCAGGATCACATAATTAATAAGTGCCTGAGTACAAATTTGAACTCAGGTCTCCCTGATTCCAGGCCCAGCATTCTATCCACTGCGGTGCCACCTAGACCTTGTAGCTGGGAAGATCTGAATTCAAGTGTTGCCTCTAACACATATTTGTCTGTGTACCTCTAGGCAAGTCATCTAATTTCTCAGTGTTTGAAGCAATTCTCCAAGACCATAAACTGGGGAGAAGAGTTTCTTTACCCAGAAATTCACAATACACATGAAACAATAGGTCCAGTCCCAATTCCTATTTAATGTTCTGTGGCCTATCAAACAAGTAGAGAAAATAATTGCTTTTTGTATTTGAACAAAAACTACGAAGATCTTTGTCCAACTTCTTTAGGTTCCCACTTCTGAAAGTATCCTCAGTGCAATCCTAGTAGCCGACAGGATGACAGGGATGATAAATTTCTCTATCTGTTATAATGTTATATATGTGTTTTCTTCTGCTGTGTCTTTGTATTTTAGAAGTTTTAAGCTACATGCATCTTGGACGTTATGTGTATTTAATATTGGCACATCTGTGCAGATCAATGGTGTCTTATAATGGTCCAGTTCATTTTATCAGTTGTTCTCAAGGATATTTTGAGGTCTGTATTTGTAGCATAAGAATTTGTTGTCTGTGAGTCGATAAAAGACATCAAATTTCTGATGCATAATTATAGCCACTAGATAATGTCTTGCTAGGTGTTCAATATGTCCTCAATGTTTACAACCTACAATGATATGTTTTAGACAGTCACTACTAGTCTGGGCTTCTAACTCTTCATTATCTTCTGTGGCATGGAACTGAAAATGCCAATATGAATCCTTTCATTTCTATATGTAAATCTGCATGACAGTAGTTGCGTTCATGTGAATATCATCCATGGAGGGCCTTTTGATTCCATTCTTGGATCTTAACTATTTCAAAAGCTGCAGCTGGAGGTCAACTGCAACTTGTTACATTAGAAAAATTCATTGGCACAAACCTATCAGCCCATATTTTTTTTTTTTGCTTAGTGAAGTGATGTCTTCATGTTTCAAAGGTATTCTTATACATTTTTATAACAAATTTGTCAAATGTTTTGAGAGTATCTGTCAATCTTCTTCCTCCTTTTCAGTGGGGGTCCCTCTATAGCAACCTTTGGGTGATGGGCCCTATCTTTTGTTAAGGTTTCTTGTTAGGATACTTTTCAAATCCATTATGCTGTTTTATAGTTACAAATGTATACATTAAGACTGATATTGCAGGCACAGCTAGGTGGCACAGTGGATAAAGCACTGGCCCTGAATTCAGGAGGACCTGAGTTCAAATCCAGTCTCAGACACTTGACACTTACTAGCTGTGTGACCCTGGGCAAGTCACTTAACCCTTATTGCCCCACCAAAAAAAAAAAAAAACGCTGATATTGCATATATGTTAAATGCTTTAAATATGTTTTTTCCACTGGGCTTTTATTTCAGTATGCCAGTTTATCTCTTAACATATTCAGCCACAGCTTCCTCCTTGAGTTTTATGTTTGGTATATCTTATCTGAAGGAGACCAAGCCTTGTATAAACATTGCCTGTATCCACTAGCTGAATTTGGATTTGAGTTTGAAACCTTTAGTCTCTTTCTTCAGCATATGTTAATAATTTAGACTTATTGAGTCCAATAACATTTTGATATCACTGGAGAAAGATTCCACAGGATGAAGATGTTTAGTGCGTTTTTCAGTGAAGTCATAGGACTTGATATCATCTACGTACATCAAGATTAACAACATGTTTTGGTACAACTACCTCTTTAAACCAGAAGTTGTGATCAATTCTGTTTAGGACACTTGGCTTTAAGTGTTTGGTCCCAATCTACTTCCTAGAGGTTACCCTACCCTGACTGAGGTTTACTCGGACTTTGTTAGCTCAATTTCTTGGTAGTCTAGATAGAGCACCCCAGCAGAAGGAGGGACAAGGTTTTGTGTCTCCTAGTCAAGGTCTAAAAATTGCAACCTGTGGATTACTATCCACCAGAGGTTTTGAACCTTCTCTATTAACACATAAACTTTGAATTATAATGAAGTTAATAGTTGTGCACCCTGGAGAACAGTTTTCTGGCATTACAGATACATATGTGCATTGATTGGGTGAGGGGTGGGGATGGCTTCTACAAAGGAATATTTATTCCAAAGGTATAGCAAGAACAAACATACCAACACCCATCCCTGCTTTAACATCTAGGGAGGCACTTCAATCTCTGGGAAGGGAAGGGGATTAGGTTTGCCCAACTCCACATGAGCAAAGAACTAGGTGCTTCAGGCAGCTGCATGGCATGTAGACTCCTGCCAAAAAACACATGTAGAACCCCCAGAATATGTGCAAAATCCTGAACTAAAAGTTCAAGATACTTGGGGTAGCTAGGTGGCACAGGGGATAGAGCACCGGCCCTAGAGTCAGGAGGACCTGAGTTCAAATCCGGCCTCAGACTTAACACTTACTAGCTGTGTGACCCTGGGCAAGTCACTTAACCCCAATCACTAAAAAAAAAAAAGTTCAAGATACTCTATGCATCCCCCTCCACTCAAAACCATAGTTCATGTGGACTTTTTCTTTAGTCAGCTAGAGAACACAGTTCAAAGCAAAAGCATTTAACAAAATAGTAAGAAAAGTGGCAATAGAACATTCTCCTCTATAAACCTAGAACATTGTCATCTACAAATACACATACCACCGGCAGAGAGAGAGGACAAGTATAGGGATCACATCTGAGAGACACACACAGGAAACACAAGGACACATGTGGCCGGGTGACATGTGTCCAAGACTTCAGGATATGGTGATGTCATTACTCTGTTCTTGGTGGGCCTGATCCTCTTTGACATCACTCCACTGGGCCCCTCTTGCCTGCTAGGTACAGGCTTACTGTGATCTCAGCTGAGTACTGCGCTGCTGATCGAGTGGTGGCTAAGCGATGGGTAGTCTCTTTGGGGCCTTTTGCCCTCTGCTCCCAGTTTCTGGCTTTACCTCTCTTGGGCCACTTCCATTGCAGGCTGAAGTCAACTAGAATGTGTGTACTGACTAGAATTCCTCCCTATTAAGGATAGGCTTTCACCATGTCTAATGAACAAAAATTAGACAGAGTGCCCTCCCAGGCCAAGTCCCTTCTTTTCAACCCCCATGTTTGGGCACAGTGTAAGATTTCTCTTGTAGATAACTACCTCAGATTCTCATTTATTATATAAGGGGATTGGGCTACATCCCTATTCAGTGTAATATAATTACTGTAAGGGACAGATAAGGTTTTAAATGTGTAAATACAGTGATTTACACACTGATCTTTTTACAGTGTTAAACTTTTTGATTAAAAAGGGAATTAAATAATTAAACAAGCTAAACATGCCTCTGAGGGCTTTAAAACTGGAGGAATTTTGACAGAAGATAGACCAGCAGTGAAGCAGTGAGACTTTGAGGGACTCCAGGTCTCAGATGTCCTTGAGAAAACCCTCTTGTACCCATACCCCAGAGGGCAGCAAGGGAGAAGAGAGGGGAGAGAGTCCATTGGGAATGTTTTACTTCTCATTCTCATCCACTCTGTAATTGGAGAAAATAACTAATAACTGAGCAGTGAGAGCAAATATGGATGCAGACTGAGAGAGAAATCAGCTTCAGGGAGCACGACCCCATGTAAGGAAAAAATGCTGGCTATGGACTCCAGAAAAGGGATTTTTTTTTTTGGGCAGGGCAATGAGGGTTAAGTGACTTACCCAGGGTCACACAGCTAGTAAGTGTCAAGTGTCTGAGGCTGGATTTGAACTCGGGTCCTCCTGAATCCAGGGCCAATGCTGAATGCAAGAAAAGGGATTTTATGAGGACTCTCTCTACAGGGTGAAAAAGACTTCCAGTAACCAGGAGTTGTGAACCTTTTGTTATATGTGTCCTCTACACCTGTACCCCACTACCTTTATACTTTGAAGTTTGAGCCCATTCTCCCTAGGAATCTAGTGTAGGCAGAGAGTGCATCCCTAATCTGGAGGGTTTGGAATTATTGGGTTTTTTTATACCACCTTAGTAAATACCCTTTGCTAAAATTAGCTGTCTAGTCTGTTATTAAAAGGAAACACATTTTGGGGCTCAGAAGTACTAGAATGCCCAGCCCCTAAGTTCTGTCTCTGGAACTCTGGGGAGATAAGTAATCAAGCAACACTCTAGGAAACCCAACCAGTGAGTACAAAGGCAGCTTGGTCCCAGAAGGCCTGCTATGCTTAGCATGCAAATGAATATTTACCAGAAGCACAGGTAAGCTCAGGAGGCTAGGTCATTGTTTTCTGCCAACCTCATCTGAATTTTTGCTTTTATTGTGTATTCTATTTCAACATATATATTCAGCATTATGTTTCCTGTTGTTTGGGGATTCTTTTCAGCCAGAAACCTATCCCCCTACACATGTAAGGCACTGAGCAGAATCTCCCACTAGAACACTGCCATCCCAACAGCCTGCAGTCATTCAGCTGTTACTAAAGACCGTGGGAGCTTAGAGTTAGGGAAGATTTCGATTGGGCCAGGCCCTCTGCCCAACTCAATGGCACCTCAAGGTTTAATGCCTTCCTTGATTTCCAAGTCCCTTCTAATTTCCAAGGGATGCAGAGGCACAAGGCCAACCAGAAAGGCAAGTACAGCTGGGGCTTATTAATAGCAACCCAGAGTCAAGTTGGAAGGCAACAAGCCCTTCCCTCTTCTGTTGGCTCAACCAAACAAGCCATCTGGAGCAAGAAATCTGACTTCAAACTTCGTATAGAAACTCCTTAAAAGCCTGGAACACAAGTTTTTTTCTCAGCTGGCAATGTGGATTTCCTCACTGTCTCAAGTCATAATTGTGACTTGCAAACTGTGAAGTCAGGAAGGTTAGGGCTTTCATGTGTGCTAAGCAGCCTCAGTAACCTTAAAAGGCACGATCTTGCTTCCTCAACTGTGAGAAAATAAAGATGTATGAGATACTGATTTGGTGTTTGTGGACTAAGTTTGTAAACACTCCTGTAATCACATCACTGGCTCTGGGTTCAGATGACTCTTTTGCTCTATTCAGCTACAGCAGGACCTACTTTCAAATCTGGCCGTGTTATTTAGTGGGCGTGGGGTAATGGAGCTGGAAATTGCATCCGTGGCTGGCATGGAGAGGAAGAAGGATGGAGAGAGAAAACATTTTATTTGACCCCTGATGCCCTCAATTGGGATCTGGAGGAGCTCCAAAGCAAAGTGCTGTTGTTTCCAAGCTGAAGCCTTTTTGTTTTTTCTTTGACAGAAGAGGCGAGTCTCAGAGCTGCTTGGGAAAAAAAAAAACCAACACCCCACTATATGCACATCTCCAAATGGTGCTTATGTTTAACAGCAAAACCAAATGGGCTTTGCTTTCCGCCCCGCCTGCCCCATCACAATCCAGCAGTTCCACCCTCTGCTGTTCTCATTCACAATATGGGTCTTTTCCAAAAGTGGCTCCGGGTCCTGTGAGTTTGATGACCCTGAAGCTCCTCCGTCTGAACTTTGGGTTCATGCTCATGAAGGCCACCCAAAAAAGCCAGCCCCACCCATAGGCAGACTCTTCACATGCTGTGATTTAAGGGGCACATAAATCCTTCCCTCCGTAGGTCCCTCACTTTCCTTCCAGGGTGCCTCAAGTTCCCATCATTTGGGTCTTTCACTACTTAGGTTTCAGGCATTGGATTGCCAGAAAACCCCAGTTAAAATGCATTTATGCTACCTAGTCTCAGTGGTAAGGGACTGTATTTAATGGGCACCATTAACAAAGAACTCTTAAGCTGCTGACACAAGACCAAGCCCTGCCTACATTCTCCATAACATCTCCACCCTTTTCCTCATCCCATCTCCCTTCAAATAGCTCATAACAGCCACCAGCAGTGATAAGACATGACTAGTGGGGGGAGAGGGTAGGTCCAGAGACTGAGTCACAGACTGGATAAAGGGTTAGTAACCTGAAAAACTCACAGCTTTATCCGAGCACTAATTTAATTTGTACCCGCTAGTGTGGTGGAAAGACTGGGAGTCATCAGGACCTGGCTCCAACCCAAGGTTACAAGCCGATGACACATCATTCCCCCTCATACGCCCTATGCTCCAGCTAAACTGACCTATTTGTTTTTCTCCATATCCCATCATCCACCTCTGGCCTCCATGACTCTCTTTACATAAGCTGTTCCCCATACCTAGAATGTTCTGCTCTTCACCATTACTTCTTGGAATCTCTAGTTGCCTTCATACTCAAATGCTACCTCCTTCAGGGAACCTTTCCCAATTCCCATGGTCATAAGTGTACTCCAACCTCCCCAATACTTGATTTATTTTGTATGTATCCAGCATGCACTTATCTGTGAATATATTTAACCCCCCCAACAATGTAACATTTTGAGGGCAGGGACTATGTCATATTTGTAACCCCAGTGCCTAATAGTACCAGAAACATAATAAGTGCTTATTAAATGCTGGTTGACTTGTTGGTTGATGAGGTGCTGGTCTTGACTCCTCCGTAATCTGTGACTGTGGATATGTCATTTTTCATGTCTCTGTGCCTCAGTTTCTCCATCTATAAAAATGAAAAAATTGGACTAGATCAGTGGTGTTGAGCTCAAAGAGAAATGGGAATCCACTAAACCATACATAAGGATCCCTGATGGCAGCATATTGACTTAGAAAACCACATATTAACATTATCTATGTCTTATTGTAGTTTTATTTATCTTATTAAAATATTTCCCAATTAGATTTTTTGTTGGTTTTTTTTTTTTGGTGGGACAATGAGGGTTAAGTGACTTGCCCAGGGTCACACAGCTAGTAAATATCAAGTGTCTGGAGCCAAATTTGAACTCAGGTCCTCCTGAATTCAGGACCAGTGCTTTATCCACTTTGCTACCTAGCTGTCCCCCAATTACATTTTAATTGGGTTCCAGCTGCACTTAGGGATATTGTCAGTTACAATCCTATATTTGAGCCTCTGGACTAGATAATCTCTAAATCACCTTCCAGCTCTGAAGTTTAGTGGTTCTTTCCAATTTGATGGCTAAAACATTATCAGTAATTTCCTAGCAGATCTCAAAACACATACATCTTCACCTAAGTAAGCATCCTACCTTAACTCTAACTTCTTGGACCACATCATTCTTTCCATGTATCACCTCCTCCACCCCTTTACCACCTGCCATTCCTACTGTGCCCAGAAAGGGCTTCAAAAAAAGACTCTTAGGAGAAAATCCATTGAATTAACCAGAGCAAATGAATGTCAAAAGGAGGAAAGATTCACATCAAAGCATCAAGTACAGCTATTGTGGGGAGGGGAGAGAAGGAAGGAAGATTAAAGGGAGGATGTAATCTGAGGTCATTGAGTGTCATTGACAGGAAGTTGGGAAAGGAGAAGAAACTTTTCCCCCTTCACAATGTTCCCTGCTGCCCAAAGTGTGCTAAACCCCCATATACTATCTTTGTATGCCTTTAACAACATGACGCATGGCTTAGATCAGGAATCTTTTTTGCAAACTGTTGGATGAAGAACTAAATAAACGTAAACTTTCCAAACACTCTGTTAATCCTGTTTCACCATGGAAGGATCTCCACCCAAAACTTCCACTTCCCTGAATGGATTGTTAAGAAAATCTACAGCACATAGTTCCCACAGTTCCTTTTCAGTTTTGAAATTAACATTATACAGTATCTGCTGCCATCTTGTGATCATCCTTAGGAGCTCCATGCCAAAGAATACCATCCAAATGGGCCTATCTAATAAGTTTTCACCTATTTAGTTTCAGATGAAATCATTATGCTGTATTAAGACTTTGGATTATTCATATTTTCAAGAGAAATTTAATATTTATACCATGCTAACTCCGTGGTCCTGGGAAACCAGTTAGGTTACAAATGGTAACCTCTTATCTCTTCCAGCTAGTCAGTCCAATTCAATTTTCACCACGAGCTGAAGTGCTGTACAGAATTGTAAAGAAAATCATCATGGTACCAGTCTCTGTCTCCCCACCCGAAAATATTTGGGTTTTGAATATCTTATAGACTATTTCATCAGCTTGCTTATAGGATAGTCTTGGTGTTTGACTCACCTTATCTTTGCAGCTATTCCTTTTGAGTAGGAGTTCCTAACCCTTTTTTGTGGGTCATGGACCCCTCTGGCAGCCCAGTGAAATGTATGGACCACTTCTCAGAATCATGTTTTTAAATAATTCAAGAAAATACCCCATTTCAGTTAGAAGTTATTAATAATACCCATCCAAGTTCATAAACTCCTTGACATCAGACCCCTTGAGAGTCCTTGAACCCCAGGTTAGGAGGTCTTGTCTTGTAGGTAGAGAGGATAGGATTCCAAAAAGAGTTAAAGATTGCAAAAGGTTCAGTCGGTTTATGGACAGAGGTGCCATGTAAAGAAAAGAATGCAGAGCAACCATCCTCATACAGGGAAATGAACTCAGACCTGGCTCTGCTGCCAAATGTGGCCAGAACCATCTGTTCTCACAAAAGCTCGGTAGATCATCCAAAACAACAGATAATCCAAAAATCAAATTAATTTGACTCAAAAAATGTATCACTGGATTTTACTTGGCAATGTGCTTTCTATTCTTAAAAAAAAAAAAATTTTTTTAAGCCATTTAGCACAAGGGCTGGAATACTAGCCTTGAGACCAGGAAGATAATGTGTTCAGAACTTTCCTCTGATACTGTATAAATATGGGAAAGTCACTTAACTTGTCACTTTTCTGAGCTTCTGTGTCCTCTTCTGTAAAATGGGAATGATAATACCTGTACCACCTACTGGGGTTCTAATCCCACCTTTGACGTATACTTTCTGTATAACCCTGGGCAAATTTCTTTTTTCTTTTCTTTTCTCTTTTTAATAAAACAACTGGGATTAAGTGACTTGCCCAGGGTCACACTGCTGGTAAGTGTCTGAGGTGAGATTTGAACTCAGGTTCTTTTGACTCCAAAGCCAGTGCTCAATCCACTGCACCACCTAGCTGCCCCTTAAATTTCTTAATTTCTCATCATCTCCACATAATTGCTTAAATAACTACAAGATAGCAGAATAGTTGCCAGTAGGCATTGCTAGAGAAGGCTTCCTCACCAGGCATTCCTACACTAGTGAAATCACATCTCCAGGACCAAAAAGAAGTATCTATCTCACAAAGTTGTTGTGAGACTCAAATGAAATAACTTATGTAAAGCACTTTGCAAACTTTAAAGCAACTCACTCACCTGTCTTCTTCATTTCCTTTTGGTTTGTTTGTTTTGCCTGAAGCTAATATTGAAAATAGTTTGCATTTTCCTGGCAATGTCAGTTGAGGGAAATTACTGAGAGGCAGGGGAGAAGCCTTTCTGGGATTGTAAACTGTATTGAGGATAATTCAAAGGCAAATAACCAAAAGTCAGCTGATTAGACCAAAGGTCTATCATGTCTATGCTTCAGTCTATTCTAAACAGTACTAGAGAACTTCCGGGCCTATGGCACGTCATGAGCACAGCATCAGTACAAAGGACCATAGACTACTGGGATTTTCCATATTGAGCAATGTGACTGTTCACTATAACTGTTTCACATATGTCCTAAAGATTTGTTGTCTTTTAGACTGTGTACCTACAATCTATTGAATGTTCAATGTAACTCCCCCTCCCCCCACAATATCCCAGAAAACCCACTGATCTGACCCTCTGGAGCAAGGATTTCTAGCTTTTCCCCAAAATCAACAAACTATGGTTGTTTCAATGGCTTTGTTATATCATAGCTCCCAGCTCCTGGTCCTCAAGTAAAAGATTTATCTAGAATATAATCTTATCATTTAAATGAAAATGGATTTTGGATTTATTTTGGTTTAATTGATTTATTTTGATTAGAGAATTTCAGGACTGTAGTTAAAGTAATTAAAGTGATCTTAAAGCTAAGAATTGCTAAAGTAAAATCTTGTTTCACCTGAAGTTCAAGGTTATTACCACCATCATTGCCCCTCATCTGAGAAAAGAAAAAAAAATAGCTCTGGGTCTGAGTTCAAAGTCAACTTAGAGACTTTTCTCAGTTTCTCTGGCTCATTGTCCTTGTGCAAGAGTTCCAGGGAAAATTCCTTAAACAAGTGTCATATCTAGGGTATCTCTCATAAAAATTAATAGGGTAGGGGAAGCTAGGTAACATGGTGGATAAAGCACCAGCCCTAGATTTAGGAGGACCTGAGTTCAAATCTGGCCTCCAGACACTTGACTTCACTATGTGACCCTGGGCAAGTCACTTAACCCTCATTGACCTGCAGAATAATAAGAATAAGAATAATAAATAGAGTCCCTTTGTATTTATATACAAAGCAGTATACATCAGATATTGGACAGCTATTTATTTTCTCCACCACAAAAGAAATGCCTGATATACATAAGTGTGCATTGTTGTTTTTCAGTTGTCTCCAAGTCTCGATGACTCTATTTGGGGTTTTTCTTGGCAAAGATACTAGAATGGTTTGCCATTTCCTTCTCCCGCTCAGATGAGAAATTAAGACAAACAGAGTTAAGTGACTTGTCCAAGGTCACACAGCTAGTAAGTGTCTATGGCCAAATTTGAACTCAGAAAGATGAGTCTTCCTGATTCCCAGCCCAGTCAGTACTTGATCCACTATACAACCTGTCTGCCGAAGTATATATTAACAAATGCTTAAAACATGAAAAAATTACCTGTCATTTGTTACAAGATAAAGACATCTTTGTAGGATAGCACTCTTTTTTTTTTAGGATAGCACTCTTAGAAAGTATTTTTACATTCATTATTTCATTAGAGTCCAAGAACAGCACTATGAAGTGATTTGTTTGTTGTTTAGTTATTTTAGTCATGTCTGACCTCACTTGGAGTTTACTTGGTAAAGACACTTGATTAGTTTGCCATTTCCTTCTCAAACATTTTACAGATGAGGAAATTGAAGCATATTGGGTTAAGAAACTTGCCCAAGGTCACACAGCTAATAAGTGCCTGAGGCCAGATTTGAACTCATAAAGATGAGTCTTCCTAACTCCATCCCTGGCACTTTATAGGGTCTATTTTAACCATGAAGTTAAGTGACAACTTGAGTCAACAAGCTAGCAAATCAAATGAGTCTAACTCAAAACTCAAGCTCTTGATTCCAAATTTAGTGCTTTTCCCACTCTACCAGAGTTGTCCCAACATGGCACACCCTCTCCAGGCCTCAGCAACCTTCTTGATAAATTGAGGAAGATGGCCTAAGAGTCCCTTCCAACTATAATTCTCTGATCTAGTCATAAAGGCTCTTCTGAATTTCATGGTGTTAACTGTCATGGAAACACACGTATAAATAAGCATCATCTTTTGCCCCCAAGTATACTAAAATACTTTACATAAAACCTTTTGACCATGCCTAATGGAAGTTTTCTGACCCTGGTTTTACAGAACTACCTCTAAAGTGACCCAGTGTTACAGTTCATTCACTACTGTCTCCCAAGCTCTTTATTTCATCAGAGACCTTCTGAACCTGAACAGATTTTGTTCTGAAATGTCTTGTTATAAAGTATAAATTGTCTGATACTTAGCCCATTCCATTAACAATATGACCTGTAACTTTATTTCTGACATTAGAAACTGCACTGCAAGATATAGTACCAATTTCTCACAAACTCTATTATGTAAATGTTAATGTTTTAGAGAGGAATTTGGCATGGGCCCTTTGTTATTCTTATATGCTCATATCCAAAAATCAAATCCCATTACAACAAAGATCTCCATATAACAAAACCAATTTCCCCTCTCCTCAATGAATGGCCCACTAATTCTAGTAATGTCCAATACGACAAAGGTCCTGTATTTCAGAATCATAGATTTTGAGCTAAAAGGGACTTTAGAAATCATCTAATCAAACACCTTCATTTTACAACTCCCCTAAGGTCAAACAAGTAACTGAGTGAAATATAAATCCAGGTCTTCTGACTGTAAATCCTTTTCTGCTATTCCACACACTCATAAGAATCTGGACAATTCCTTGAAGCTCATCTTAATGGGATTTGAATTAAACAGTGGAAATCTTTGTAAAACAAACCCTCCAAAAAAAGTCTCCTAGCTGACAGCAGAATCCCCGGGTGTTCCAACTGGAATATTTCTCAGATGCCATCAAGTCTAATTCAAAATGGCCTTATCATTTAGAACAACATTAGACTAAAATTTCTAATACAATAATGCAATTACCTGTATTTACATCCTATCTGTAATTAAGTGAGTACTTGCCAGCAGATCACTCAACCGTTTCTTTTGTTTTTCCCACAGGAGGACTACAACCAACTAAGACCACTCTCCTACCCCAATACCGATGTATTTCTCATCTGTTTTTCTGTTGTAAACCCTGCCTCCTATCACAACGTCCAAGAAGAATGGGTACCTGAACTGAAAGGCTGTATGCCCCATGTCCCTTTCGTCCTCATAGGAACACAGGTTAAAACCTAAGATGCAGATGTGTGTATGTGTGAGTGTGTTAAGAAAAGTGAAAGGATCCTTTCAAAATCTTTGAAAGCTGATTAACTTATGAATCGAATAAGTATTCTATAGAAATGTTTCCTTTGCAAATGCTTCGGGATCATAGATAGATAGATAGATAGATAGATAGATAGATAGATAGATAGATAGATAGATAGATAGATAGATAGATAGATAGATATACATATATATATATTTATATCCAGTCATTTTGTCCATAGAAAAGAGACATGAAGAGCCAACTTGATAATGGTCTTCCCATACATGAAGCTTGGTATAGATGTTCTTTATTTTCATTTAAGAAGACTTCTCCTCACTGCCATCTTGGAGAAGGAGATAAAACTGGAATATTTCATGGGTTTTGCATGAACAAAATGGTTGTTATAGAACTCTTTTAAGTTCTTTATAAACTAACCAGGTTTTACAAATATAAGGAATATTTTATAAATAAGGAATAGTGTTAATTACATTCCTCTCTACTTAGAAACTTTAAATGGTTCCTCATTGCCTACTGAATTAAGTCCAGACTCCTTAACTTGGAACTCAAGACTCTCCATGGTCTAAGTTTAACCTTCCTTTCTACCATAATCTTCTATTTCTTCTATATTCACTTCCTCTTCCACCAAACTTCTTGCTTCTTGCTGTTCCTTAAACAGACCCCATGTTTCCCTGCCTCCATGTCTTTACTGATGGCATTCCTTCCTCCTAATGGCCTACTTCCCCCATTGCCACCCATCTACCTCCACCTCTCAAGAAGCTCCTTTTAGGTCCCACTCAAATGTTATCTCCTCCTGAAGATTTCCATGATCCCTATAACTGGATCACTGGATCCTTGAAGAAAAGGCATTAGAAAAAGTGCTGCATTTGCAGTCAGAGAACATAGGTTCAAATACCAGTTCTGCTACTCACTCTACCTGTGTAGCTTTCATCAGACAGTTACTTACCTTTCTTTGTTCCTCATCAGAAAAATGAGGGGGTTAGACTGGATGACCTCTAAGGTCCCTTTCAGCTCTAAATCTATGATCCTATAAATCTTTTTTTTTAATTTCTTAATATAACTTTGACAATTATCAACAAACATGAACATGTCAATATTTTTAAAAGAAAAAAAGAGGGTTTCATATGAAACCGTGAGCTCCTTTTCTATACAATTTCTTTAAGGGACCATGTCTTCTTCATCTTTCCATTCTCTACAGTAATTAACACAGTCCTTTGTTCTTTATAGGTCCTCAATAAATATTTGTCAAATGAATGATTTTCAAATAATTGCCTCTATGCCCACACAAGCAGAATTTAAAGATGGCATTGGTCTTCACATATTTACCTGGATTTTGTCCCTTTATACTCAAATGACTATGTCTGCAGATCAGAAACTGCATAAAAACTGACAGCATTAGGATAATGGGCAATATTATTTTATTTGCTTTCTGACTTTACAAAGGAAACTAAGGTGGAATCTACAAAGGGATAGAGAGGTGTTTTCTCAAAAAATTAACAAGATATATGTGTTTGTATATATATATATATGAATATTGTAAATTGTATATATTTATATGAAATATGCAAGAAAGAATAAATATTCCACTTATAAATTGGGGTTATATTTCTGTCTTTATGAAAAGTACCCAAACATATTGCCTGATCCTGGGTACTCACTACAAAAATAATTGATGTAAAATTCAGATGCCTTATCTAATTTAATGTCATTAGTGATTATTGGAAGGTGTTGATATTGCTCATCAAGGCAGGAAATACACACTTGGTAAGAGATGAATAATACAAGTATAATAAGGTTTGGAATTAATGATTGCATTTATCACTTTTGTGTTCTTCGGGTAAAAAGCCCATGAAAGTCAAACTATTTTCCTGTCACTACCATATGTACAAACATAGTGATATAGCTATAATTTGATATGACATCATTGAACATGAATGTCCAAATGTATCCATCTGAAATAATGTTGTCCACATCAAAGTAGTCACCTAAGGACACCATGAACTTATTCTACTATTCTTGCTATGATTCATTCCAAATGCTTTTAGAATTGTCTTCTTTTGGCAAATATTTGGTGGCAAATATTCTTCCTATAAGGGTGGATCTGATTTTTAGAAATTGCCAAAAGGGATTGGGAAGTAAGTATGGTGAATGAAGTAAATGAATATGAATTTAGATAATATCTTGGGGTAGTAAAAAATAAAATGTAGTTATAAAATCATGAAACTCTCTTGTAGGGTTCCCATGTAGCCAACAGTTAGTGAGCAGTGGTGTTCACTACAGTATGTACAGTAAAAGTAAATAGTTTGAGGGGCAGCTGGGTGGCGCAGTGGATAGAGCACCGGCCCTGGAGTCAGGAGTACCTGGGTTCAGGTCCGGCCTCAGACACTTGACACTTACTGGCTGTGTGACCCTGGGCAAGTCACTTAACCCCAATTGCCTCACTAAAAAAAAAAAAAAAAAGTAAATAGTTTGGGGAATAAAACTTCTCTTAATGGTTCAAAACCTCTTATGCACACTATAAATTGACATATAAACTGACTCTGGGGGCAATTCCAGGAATGTTTAGTCAAATGACAGCATCACAGGCATTGCCACATCAACTGCTCAGGTGACATTTCAGAAGGACAGCATTCATTTCTGATAGAAATTTGTGTATGTCATTTAAAAATCAGCCTTCTTACTTTATGGTCCTAAACCATGAATATGCTTGTTCATTTCCCAGATAAGAAATTCTTATAGTATATTTGTGGGGTTACTCCTTCACAATGGAAAATATCTACTGTAATTTGGGGAAAACTGAGTTTGCCACATGTGCTCTCTTTGCTAGATTGACCTTCGTGATGACCCCAAAACGTTGGCTCGATTGTTCTACATGAAAGAGAAACCCCTCACTTATGAGCATGGAGTGAAGCTTGCCAAGGCGGTATGGTAAAACTTGAGTGAAATGTTCAAATTTATTCTAGAAGAATAATTTGAAGGCGAGATGTGAGCACTTTGGAACTGGCAGGAGAGGAGACACTGCCATGTTTTTGCTAATATTCATTTCAAATCAATTCAACGAGCACTTATTTCATGCTTGGCATTGAGTATACAAGACAAAACTGAAACAGCCCTTGCCCTTATACAGCTTACATTCTTCTACTGGGGCAAACAAGTAAATATGTAAGTAAGGAAATACAGTTATCCCTTCCACATTGAGACTTTCCCCATCACGGCTTTGATATATTAGAGATCAGCATAAAAATTAATGGGAATTTGGGGGAAGTTTTATAGAAGCTGCAGACAATACACAGAAGCCAGCAGATGACACAGAAAGGGTTTAGAAACTCAGAAATGCATAAAATATATGTATAGTATAGAATAATATAATAGTATAGTATAATAGTACAGTATTGTATAATAATATAGTATAATAGTATAGTATAGTATGATAGTATAGTATAGTATAAACCCAAATTTTATAATAAGGTACTGTAGATACCCCATAAAAGAAAAAGAAAAAATTCAGACTTCTCTAGTATGAAGGAAGGACCAAACAAATTTATGTGGATTTAACAGATTGCAATGGAGGGAGGTTGGGGGGGTGGTCCTTAACCCCTGAGACATGGAAGGGATAACTAGACAAAGTAATTTGGAGGTGGGAAAGCACTAACAGCTGTGGAGAGAAGGGATCAGAAAATGTTTTTTGGGAGGAAATATTCGAATAGGTGAGAATTTGAAGAGCTGGAAGTGATGAGGAAAAGCAAGGGAAGAGGAATACAGAGAGGAAGAGGGGAAACTGTGAGCAATAGCTCAAAGGAGATCGTGTAATATTCTGAACAGGGAATAGCAAGAATGTTTGACTGGAACCTGGAGAATATGAAAGGGAGTAAAGCAAAATCAGTTTTTAAAAGACAATTCAGAGGTAGATAATGAAAGTTTTAAAAACCAAAGGAGTTTGTTATTTATCCTAGAGGTAACAGAGAGCCATTGAAACTTCTGGAGTGGCATGAGCAATTGTAGTATCAAGTTGATGACTTTATAGAGGATGAGAAGAAAGTGGAGGCAGAGAGGGTCAGTAGTCTACTATAGTAGTCTAGCAAGGGGTGATTGGAGCTTGAACTAGGTGAGTGGAGAGGAGACAGATGTGAGAGGATTTAACTTCTCTCCTATAGCCAGCCCTGTAGGAATGGGTTCATTTGATTAACATGTTGTCTAGCAGGATTGTCTTTTCCCTAATAAGAAGAAAATTTGGTTAATTAAAACATCTGAGGTTCTTATTGTTTGATTTAACAACCTTCCTGATTACTGTTTGCTGCATTTTATGATAATAAAATCACTCATCCATTCTATTTATTTGTAAATCTCACTGCACATTATAGGTGCAACATTTAAATTAGCCTCTAGAGGCATTTTGTGGTTGTCTTGGGAGAAACTTTAGATGAGCAACTAGCAAGTTAATACGCGTTTAATACTTTAAAAACTTGACAATAATTGATACAGTGGAATGAGTCCTGGATC
Organism: Dromiciops gliroides; assembly: GCF_019393635.1. Lineage (NCBI taxonomy): Eukaryota > Metazoa > Chordata > Mammalia > Microbiotheria > Microbiotheriidae > Dromiciops > Dromiciops gliroides. The sequence continues at coordinate 253,094,587 of NC_057862.1, forward strand.
TGAAGTCATGGGATCTGGATTCAAATTCCTTTTCTACTACTATATATGTGACCACACAAAGTCACTTAACTTGGGAGGACATGTAGGGCATTGGAAAGAGTGGGGAATTTGGAATCAAAGGACCTCAGTTCAAACCCTAGTTCTGTCACTATGGATCACCTGTGTGACCTTGGGCAAGTCACTTAAAACCTCTCCAGGCCTCAGTTTCCTTACCTATAAAAGAATAAAGTTGGACTGGGTGACCTTGAAAATCTCTTCCTTCTCTAAATCCACGATGCCGCTACTCTCTGTGCCTTAGTTTCCTCATCTGTATAATGAAGTAGTTGTATTAGAAGGTATCTAAGGTTCCTGATCCACTTGGAGAATGTGTGCAGTCAGGAATTTTTAAAAGTTAACTCAGACAAATAAATAAATAAATAACCACATCAGGAATATGAACTTTTTCCCTGGGACTCACAAAATAATCACAGCTGGATTTATTTTTTTAAATGTCCTTCCTTGGCAGCAATAGTTATTTGGTTATAAAAGTGTCTGGGGAAGTATTTGCTAAGATCTAAATTTTGTTCATGTCCACTGTGTCTTCCTGTTCCTGCAAATATCTGGCTAAAATTGATGCCAAAATTCACATATTGAGGACAAACTTCATTTTATACACTGGGTGTGCTTCTGAAAAGTTTTCTGTAAATTGAATTATACTTCTGCATTGACATTTCACAAAGCTGTCAGCTCTGCGATAGCTCTGCGATAGCTCTGCTCCAAGACTATAGAAATTCACAAAACATAATTGGGTGGATCCATATTAAATTTATATTGCTGCTCAATAACTCTTTCATTCATCATTGATTATTGCTTTCACAAGTATTGATCTGAACCTTTTCCACTTTTCCTCAAACTTCACACACACACACACACACACACACACACACACACACACACACTCCTACATTCCAAGCAGATAGTCTTGCTTCTTATTCACTGAGATAAAGATCAACTAAAGGGAATTCCCTCAGTTTCCCTCCTCCATAACTCAAAACTCTTCTGTCTTCACCCATCCTTTCCTCTTTTCTTTCTGATGAAAGGAAGGAAGGAAGGAAGGAAAGAAAAAGAAAGAAAATAACTTTGCCATCCATCTATTCTACCTTTCTCCAACTCTTTGCACTATCAAACACCTCACTTTGTTCTTTGTTCTTCAATGTCTCCCTCTACACCAGCTCTTTCCAGTTTCTTGCTGCTGTCGTTGTTTAGTATTGCTTTATTTTAGATTGGCTCCCTCTATCTCACCTGTGCTAGAAGTATAGCAGCCACTCATGCGTTGGATCTCAATCTTAATGGAAATTTTAACTTGCTCCATTTTTCATACCTGGGTAAATTTACCCCTCCCTAAGCAGACTGGTGGCCCTCCACTGTTGGAGACCCACTATATTGGTGCCAGACTGTATGAAGAACCCATCATCTTTAGCCCTACTACAGCTCAGAATTTCCAAACTCAAGGGATCCAACCTAGCCATAGGGACTACAGCCATGCACAAGTATATTATTAGAGGAAAATTACCTTGAAACAATCTCTGGTGAGGGTTCAGGATTGTTTGTTTCAAGGTAATTTTCCTCTGCCTTCTTGCCCTCATGACTTTAGTTATCCTAACTCTTCCTTCTTCCCTTCTCTCCTCTAATACTATACATGGAGGACAAAACAGACAAAACACAGATCTTTGCCTTCTTTACATTCTCCTCTCTAGCCTTCCCATTCTTTTTTCTTTCCCTGCTTCTCTCTTTTTTTCAAAATTGTTACCTCATTTCCATTTTTGTTTTTCAAGATTGTCCTTTGCAGTTGACACTCATCATTCTCCTGGCTAAAGACAGCCTTGGAGGGAAGTTTTAGTTCATCGCATCCAGACTTTCACAATTCTATCCCTCTTGCCATTCCTTTGTGGTTTGGGGGTCTTCCCACCAGTTTCCATAGTTTCCTGTCCCCTCCACCTTTTGCCAACTTTAATTGCTATTATATCCCTTACATCAACTCACTCTCCCTCTCACCCTCATTCTCTGTTGGCATCCTCCCAGTATGTACCACTCATTATCAGGAGAAGTTCATTTATAGAATCATCCATCTAGACCTAATATAGACCATAAGTAAGTTTAAGAGTTTTTTTTTAGTACAACCACTTCATGTTAAAACAGGAAAGAGGCGGGGCAGCTAGGTGGTGCAGTGGATAAAGCACCAGACCTGGATTCAGGAGGACCTGAGTTCAAATCCGGCCTCAAACACTTGGCACTCACTAGCTGTGTGACCTCGGGCAAGTCACTTAACCCCCATTGCCCCACAAAAACAAAACAAAAAACAAAACAAAACAAAACACACGCGCGCACGCACATACACACACAAAGAGGAAGATAAAGTGACTTACCTAAGGTCACACAAGGACCCAGTGGAAGTACTAAGAGCAGAACCTGGGACTTCTCATGAAAGGCATTGATTTTTAACAGAATGTGTGCCAGCTTTGGAGGCAGGGAACCTAGATTCAAATTCTGTTTCTGCTTTTTATTATGTATAGGGACTTTGGGCAGGTTACATCCTCTTTGGATCTCAGTTTCCGTATATGGACAATGAAGGGGTTGGACTAACTGACCTTTGAGCTCTCTTCCAATTCTATGATCCTTCCACTCTGTGCCTAGCTTTCTTCCAATCCTTGGATTTAAATAGGACTGATATTCTTATTCTCTTTTTGTTAAGAGATTGACTAAGAAGGAGTCCAAGTCTTGCCTCAGGCCACAAAAGTAATGGCAGAACTGGGACAAAGATCTAGTACTTCTGATGCCTGGCCTGTTAGAGGAATGATCCTCAGAATCCATTCCTATTTCCATGTAGCATCAAGTTTTTTCTTTTTAACCCAGAGTCTTTGAACTTGAAGTTTTTAAAAATATCTTTGTATTTGTTATGCTTTTGTATTTTTTATATTTTGTTTGTTTTTAGCACAATTAGTTTCCTTTGTAAACCTGTGCATTTTATTTCATGCATTACTCTGAGAAAGAATCCGAAGGCTTCACCAGACTGCCAAAGGGGTCCATGACTCCAAAGGGCAGAGCCACTCATCTAAAAGGAGCTTCTGCTCCAGAGCATTTCACCCTCATTTTTCTGTATGGCACACTACAGTATACCTGGACACACTTGCATTTCCAACTGAACTGGAAGCCTAGAAATCCTGGGTTTTTCCCAGGCTGTACAAAAGCAAGATATGGCAAGTCACCATTCAGAGTAGAGACAGAAGGAGTGTCCCCAAGCTTGGATTATTGCAATAACCTCCTCCTGGTTGCTCTCCTTGCCTGAAATCTCTCCTCACTCCAGTCCATCCTCCATTAAGGTGTCACATTGGTCTTCCTAAAACACATTGTCACTCCCCTACCACCATTCAGTTAACTCTGGTGGCTCCCTATCATTTCTAGGATCAAATATAAAATTCTCTGTCTGGCTTTTGAGACCCTTCATGGCCTTCCTACCTTTCCAGTCTTCTTATACCTCACTCCTCTCCTCATTCTCTATGATCCAATGACAAGCCTCCTTGCTACTTGTCTCACAAGACCTCCATCTCCTGACTCTGGACATTTTCACAGTCTGTCCTCCATGCCTGTCATCCTCCTGTCTTCCTTAAAACCTCAAAGTCCTGCCTCTTGAAAGAAGACTTTCTTGGTCCTCTATAAGCCCTCTGAGATTATCTCCAATTTATCCAATCTGTATCTTGTTTCTATGTGGTCTCCCCCATTAGACCGTGGGCTCTTTGAGAGCTGGGATTGTTGCTTGCCCTTCTTTGTATCCACAGTGTTTGGCTGATAGTAGATGCTTAATAAATGCTTGTTGACTTGACTTAACAGCACCAAACTCCCTAATTGATGACTTTCTAAATCCTCAGAGTCTTCAAATGACTTTATTCATCCCATATAATTTCTAAAATCATAGCAACTTGAAGGTTTTTAATCACTGATAGAATATATTACAACCAGTTTTACATACTAGCTATAAAATAATTAGAAATGTCTTTTGGTATTTTCCAATGACTGTTAGGAGTGGCTAAATGGCAAATAGTCATTAGATTGAAATGTTAATTAGATTATCATGCTTTCAAGATTTGATAAAAATCAAACAAAATAAACTTGGGCAAAATCCAAAAATAAATGGATGACATATTTTATGACATAATTAGAGAATTTATGTCTCTGCCTTTTATCTCTCTCCCTTGTATCCAACTGTGTTCTTTAATTACAAAGTATCTATGTACTGTTATAAAGACCAAACAGCAAAAAAATGAAAGTCATTTTAAAAATAGCCCTAACCTTTAACATCTAACATTCTTTCCTCCAGTATTTTTCTACCACGATGGGACATTTTTTCACAGCTACTAAATGCAGGGCACCTTTTACAAAAGTTACAGAAAATGTTATCAATAATGTCTTCCCTGTCACTTAATATGATTATTCCCCAAAGCTCTGATTTTAACATTCTGTATCCTCCATTTAAAGGATTGTCACTCTTTTATATTTTTATCCCCAGTGCCTAGTCTGGTACATGGCACATAGGAGTCACTTAAATACTTCTACACTCATTTAATATCCAAATGTTCTGCATTAACCATCTCATTATTCCCATAGCTTCAACAATCACCTCTTTGCAAATGACCGCCCAGTCTACACAGCTCTTAACAACTCTCTTCTGAGACCCAGAGTAGCATGTCTACCTATAGCCCTCCTACCAGGCCCTTAAACTCAACATGTCCAAAACTGAACTTACTATCTTTCCCCTTACACCTTCCTTTCCTCCTGACTGCACCATGACACTTTCCTCCCCATCACTTCCAAATCCTATTGATTCTATTTCACATCTCTCTTATTTATGTTATCATTTGTTGTTCCTTCGATTCAGTTGTATCCAACTCTTCATGACCCATTAGACTATATGGTCCATAGGGTTTTCTTGCCAAAGATTTTGAAGTGGTTTGTCATTTCCTTCTCCAATGGATTAAGACAAACAGGGTTAAGTGACTTGTCCATGGTCACACAGATAGTAAATTGTCCAAGGACAGATTTGAACTCAGGAAGATTCATCTTCCTGTCCTCAGGCTCAACACTCCATCCACTGAGTCATGTACCTGCTTCTTAGCTGTACCTATCTATGCCTCTTAGCTAAACCTTTCTCTCTATTCCTGCTTCTACTACCTCATTCTCACCACTTTATATTATTGCAATAATTTTCCAGTAGGTCTTCCCACTTTTACTCTCCTTCTATAATCCAACCTTCAAATCATTGCCAGATTAATCTTCCTTTTACGTAGATATGGTCATGCCATTACTATTATCAGAAATTATTTGTGGCTCCCTTATACCTACTGAATAATGTCAAAATTTCTTTACATGATATTCAAGTCCTTCCACAATCTGGTACCACCCTACCTCCTAATACATTCTTCTTATTTCTTTCATCCATGCCCTTCATTATCCAGTCAAAGTAAGCTCCTCTCTGCCACTCAAATAGGCATCATACTCTCCTTCTTCTGAGCCTTTACATTATTCCCCAGATTTCCAATGTCATCCCTCCTCAGCATGTGTTAAATATTACCCACCCTTTAAAGCCCAACGAAAATGCCACTTTCCCACATGAAATCTTCCATAAATCCCCCCATTAGTAATGACTTTTCCACTCAGACCTCACACTTTTTAGACCACTTTAATGATATATTACAGGCAGCTATATTACTCAGTGGATAGAGTGCTGGGCCTGGAGTCAGGAAGACCTGAGTTCAAATTTAGCCTCAGACACTTATTAGTTGTGTGACTTTGGGCAACTCACTTAATCTTTGTTTGCCTTAATCCACTAGAGAAGAAAATGGCAAAACCACTCCAGTATCTTTGTCACAAAAAAAAAAATCCACGGACAGTATGGTCCACAAGGTCATGAAAAGTTGGACGTGACTGGACAACAATAGCAACAATCAGTACAATGCTCTGTATTCTACAATATTTGTTATATGTACACATAGGCTATATATTATCGATTATTATTATTATTTTTATTATTATTATCATGTTATATGATGCTGGTGTGCTTAAGTGTCTATTTAAGTAACCCTTCACTGGTTTTATGTCCATGGTTACTTATTTGGCATCTTAATAATTTTTATACTTAAATTAATATGTAGGAGACATGGCCATGGACTATCCATTTCCCAAATGCTTGGGGTCAAGAAAGTAACAAAGAAAATGGGTCATTTTTGGCAAACACAAAAACAAAAAACTACTACATTGCCTTCAAAACTTCAAAGAACAATAACTGAAAACCAAACCAATTGATCCCCAGTCAAGCCCTCTGTGTGAACCAATAACTAGGACAGCAAAAGGATGTTATCCAAAGGCAGTGGTCACCAAACCCTTCCCTATCCATAAGCTGACCTTTGGTGGGATTTCATGTCCTTTTTTTTCTTTTATGTTTCAGATTGGAGCACAGTGCTACTTGGAATGCTCAGCCCTGACACAGAAAGGCCTTAAAACAGTCTTTGATGAAGCAATACTCGCCATTTTTCACCCCAAGAAGAAAAAACAGCATTGTTCCAGGTGTTGCCACAGCTGCTGCACCATTGCATGAGATTTTTTGCGATACTGTTCCAACAGCCCATAGGAATGAGGACGCCACTCCATCCTGGGGCTCCCCTAGAGGGAGTACAAAACCAAGGTCTTCCTCCAGTCTGTGAGATTTCAGATTTGTCAGCCAAATATTCTTTTCTTCCTCAAGTCCCATCCTCTTAAAAAATGCACTGAGCCAATATTACAGTCAGGACAGCTGCTGATGATGTTGATACAAAATAAAAGGCATCATGCATCTTTGTATCTTCACCTCCAGTGAATGTGAAGATGTAAGGACATTTCTCCAGACTCTGTATCAGACCCTAGAGACAGATTCAGTTACAGTTTGGCAGCTTTAACAGATGCCTTTAACAATATACACAAATCCAATACAAATTTATCAGTCAAATTTTTTCCTTGAACTACTATCCTATCCACATTTGTCTTACACAGATTCTCAATGTTTCAAGTTGTTTTATTCTATCCTGATTTGCCCCCACTAAATCAGCCCATACAAGGTCTGTTTCACTAATATTTTATATTTTCAATGTTCACACCAAAGACTTCAAAACCAACATTTTACCTCCAGTCTCACTTTTGAATATAAGAAGCCAAAGAAAACTTTGAGACTCCATCAAAATATCTAGACAGAGCCATGCTTACCAAGACTGACCAAGAGAGAAAGCCATGGATGGGAATATTTTTACAGACTTCAAAAAATGCGCTTTTATTTTTGCTGAAAGTCCTTTTACATGAATCAAGGTGTGATGGAATCTATGGGTAGCCTGATTATCAGAGTGCTAAAGCATCACAGCCAATTTGTTGATGAAATCTTAGAGCTAGGAGGATTCCCAGAGATCCTCTAATACAATCCCTTCATTTTACAAATGAGGAAAATGAGGCTCAGAGAGGTTTAGAGCCTTGTCTGAAGTGATTCATGGATCAGAGAGATCTCTGTTTCTCACCCAAATTGGAGGAGTGAGACAGTACCAGGAAATATCTGGAAGTGGGCAGAATTAGTCTGCTCAGTCTTCGTTGTCCTTTTCTGTCCAGAATGGTGCCTCTTCATCTTTCCACTTGTCAAAACCTGCTCCCAAAAAAGAATTTGAAAATCTTTACCCTGAAGTGGAAAGGTCTGATTTAATGAAATTAAATTCAACAAGCATTTCTTAAATTACCTATACAAAACCCTATCAGATATTGTATAATGTCCTCCCTGGGCTTTTGTACTGTTATAGGCTGCAGAGATATAAATAGGACAGAGTAACTATGACTTTACTCCAAATTCAGATGGTGCAAAAAAAAAATTAACACATACCCTCCTCAAAAAATAATTGAATGTAACAGCTAGTTTGCTAGAATAACTATTTAAGATTAAAACTAAGATAAATAACACCCATCTGGGAGCCATTATAGTGACTAGTTCTCCTTCCCACCCAAACTGATTTGTCTTAATTATTTCCTACATATATATTTTCATATCATGAATTGCAAAGATGATTTGAGGGCACAGTTTCATGTTGCCTGCCCCAAACATCAAAGTTACTAATTATATTTCTGTTAGGCAAATATATACTGAAGCTAAAGGGTGAAAAGCTCCCATGGCAAAATTTCAAACATCCACCAGCATATAGAAGAGTTGAGTTACTTGTTGGATCGGCAGGACATTCCCAGCCATCTGAAATTATGCCATAGAGTTATCTCTCTACTCTGTCCATGTGGGAGTCTTTTCCCAGGACTGCTGACCAGTAAGCCTCAGAACATTTCTAAAGATCTCCCATGTTTGGACTGGAAGGATTTTGTCACTTTCTACTAATTACTCATTGGAATACCTTCTCTTGGTTGTTACATGGTGCATCCTATTCTATGTGAGTAGCTTTCCTCAGTATGGGGTACTTAGGGTGACATGCATTTTCACATTGCTGGTTCTCCCTTCTCACTATACTCAAAATCACAGATGACTTTTCAGGAGATGTGTTGGTACCATATTCAAAAATTGTTTTTCATTCATGTTACAGACATATAGAAAGCATATTCCTAGGGGAATAAAACTGACCAGTTAATACTGGGAAATCACATGAAATCTTAAACTTGTCTCTAAGATTCCTCCCTGGAACCAGTCTTTTTTCACAATAGAGCAAGTTACTGCTATGCTTTTAATTAGAAATAATAGAAACTTATTAATCCATTGTACAGATACTCTGGAAATGCCTAGGGAGCATCTTTATTTTATTTATTTTATTTTTTACTTTTTCTTAAACGTTCTTTTCCCAGGCATAGAATGACAGTATTTGTACTTTTGAACACTGCCAGACTCGAATGATATTAGAAGATCTGTCTATAAGGCATCTTGGAATTAACTCACATGAAAAGGATAGAAACAAACTGCAAGGGATAAGATCATTTGTTCCTTGGGACTTTCCCTAGAAAGTTGATCTATCTTGTACATTACTCCCTGGATATGTAGGAAATACCTGATTTTGCCATATCCCTTGCATTTCATCCTTTCCCTCTTCCATCTTCCCTTTCTTTCATTTTTTATCTTCCCTTCTTACCTGACCCCTTCTCAAACATATTCATTCATTAAACAAAAATAGGAAATCTGTAAGTAGACCATTGATAGTGAGAGGGAACAAAATACCTTCAACTTTTGCAACTAGAAATCCATAGGCAATAAAATATGACTCCATAGAGAGCACTAATTTTATCTCATTCAAGCAGTAATGGTCATTTAGCAGGGTTACAAATAAGATATCATTGGTCAGTTTTGCTATAATATTGCACACTAACTTCTTCCTAAATGGTGTCTAGTTAGCATTCACTAGTGTGATTGAAAAATGGAGTGACATTCATTACCTACAATGAAGAAAGTTTTCAGGATTTATACATAGCCTTCCCATGCATGCTTCTCTCTGGGGTTGTACCCACCTTCTGGATAATAGGGATTGACTTGTTTGTTGTGTAAATGGTTCTTCATTTACTCTTCTGAACTCTGGAAATTAAATGTAGTGTTCTAGAAGGATTTGGAGCTGGAAGGTACCATAGAGATAATCTAGTTCATAAGACCAAACTCTTCATTTTATAGAGGAAAATGAGGCCAGGAGAAAGGAAGGTTCAAGCTCATAGCAGTTGTAAGTAGAAGGACCAGGATCTGAACCAAGACCTGCTCATTCTAATTCTCTTAAACCACACTGCCTCTTGTTAAATCCAAAGAAGGAATGAAAAGGCCTATATGACCTAATCCCCTCCCCCACCCTAAATTGATTTTAAGGTCAATTAAGTTGAATTGAAAATGCTTATATGCATTAATCCCTCCATTTCAAAATCAATCACTTGTTCCCTAATTAATGACAGAACCAGGTTCATTGTGTTTTATTGCATGTGTATGCACACAGACCATCTCTAATTAAACCGCCTCATTCTACAAATGAGGAAACTGAGTCCTAGAGAGCTTGGGTGACTTTGCCAAGATCACACAGCTAATTAGTTGTAACATGAGATCCCCTGACTCCCAAACTGACGGCGAATTAGTACATAGCTCAAACACATCGACTTACAAAATTGGTTGAATGAATGGATGGTTAAATGAGTAATTTAAAAGCTTCACTAGGCATGGGTGTCAGAGTTTGGTCAACCTGAGGATGGTGGCTTTAGAATACATTGGGGAAAATCTATTAAATCTTTTCTTGTTAAATGGGCTCATTGGGCAAACCTCATGAAAAATGTGTATCAAAGTGTGAAATCTCCAGGGAGAGTAATAATTAGATGGACCTGATAAATGCTAACAAGGAAATTCAATGAAAGCTGCTTGTCCAGTTTTATTTGGGGGAGATTTCTCTGAGAAATTTGCCAAGGAGTTTCTTATTCACTTGCGATTAAGTAAGATATAAGTATACTCTAGCATTCTAGCTTTAAAATTTCACTTCAGTAAATCTCAATGAAACTTGAATGGATAATCCTAGTCTCTTTTTAAAAAATTCTCTCAAAGAGGCAGTTATGTCAAAACTAGACCTTTTTTTCCCTTTTAATCAGGTTCTACTCTGGCAAATCTGTACTGTGTGATTTTGAATTTGATGGTGACTCAAGGCAGAGTTCATGCTCAAGCTGGAGCCATTTAGTTTTATTTTTAGTCACAGTTTTCTCAACCGTGCTTGCAGTACCATGCTGTGCAGAGGTCAAGAGAAATAACTGCCTAGGAAATTGCTTATGTGGGACATGAGGTGTTATTATCAGAGAAAGAAGAGTGACTGAGCACCAGGTCTAAGGGTCAACATCTCGTCAAACTGCCATATGTCCTGAGTCCTTCGGTCTCTAAATGGTTCTTCTTTTGGTTGGAGGAGAAGGATTCTCTCAGAGCAGGAAGTATAGTTTACTCAAGCTTTGTAAAAGAAAAATATATGTATGTATGTATGTATGTGTGTGTGTATACATACATATAAAATTAACTTGGACCTTCAAGGGACCTAAGAAGCCATCTAGTCCAACTATTTCACTTTACAAATGAGAAAACTGAGGCCCAGAGACATCAAAGCACTTGTCCAAATTCACACAGAAAGAGACAGAGGCAGGATTTGAACTCAAGTCCTCCAATTATTTTCAGAATTTTACTAGCCAACCAGTTCTTATCCTCAAAGGTGGACTTAACCAATCAGATTTTCCTCCAGTGGAGATTACTTACTTTAAGACCTATAATTTAATCAATGTAGATACTCTCTCCATCACTGAATTTTGCAATCTATTATTGAGCATATACTCAGTGCATTTCCAGTTTGAACTCAGCTGATAGAGCCTTTAGGGGTCCAGGCTTACCGCCATTCCACAACAAGGCATCAAAAGAGAAAAATTAAAGAATTTTTCATTCTTTTGCTCAACCTGAGAATGGTGGCTTTTGAATGCATTGGAACAATTGCACACTAGGACAATCGAATGAACTGGCACAATATTTATTCACTCTAGGATTAGGTGGTCAAGGAGTAGATTGTTTTATTACAACAGTATTTCCTCCACAAGATTACACTGGCGTGAGTGAGTTCATATGCTTTCTAGGTCTCTGTTTTGTCATATGTAAGATGAGATGGTTGGACCAGATAATCACTATGTTCCCATACAGTTCTAAATCTATGATCCTATGACCTGCCTCCCTTCTGGAGTATCATGTGCTCTTCTTTCTCGGGAAGTTATAAGCTGTGAGCCAACCTGAAGATTCCATTCTTCTTTTCATCTCCAGATTAGTCAGTAAAAAGACAGTTACATGACATGGAAATGTCACTGTATGCACTCTCAGGGAGGTTCATGCAGTGACATCTTAAAAATATTCCCTAGGCTGATACTCAAATTAACTACATAAGCCAGCCAATTTAAAAGGCTGCTGCTCTCCTTTATTTTATTTGTCCCTTGGGGTTCTTTCTAAGCTCACTTCCCTTCTAACAGTGCTAAGTGAATGACCAAGCCTCTCATGGACCATTAAACCAAATAAGGGAAAAGTGGAATCTATTTTGACAGAAGGCAAGTCTGAAGAAACATAGGTCAGAGATGCCTTTGAGTTTCTCTGATGTTTAAAAGAAAAGAAAAAATTACCAAACCAAAAACAAATATTTTCTATCTATAACACAATAAGTTCTTTTCACAGGAATCTGGTGAAAAAGAATGAGGCTGCTGCCAATCTTACAGGGAGTCTTGATAAAACTCAGATGTTAGAACCAAACAAATCACATAGGTAAAAGAAGCTAAATAAAGTAACTCGCCTGATGGCTCAGGAGAGGTTACATTCTAGTATGAGAAGATAATGACTTAGTCTTGAGGACAGCATCTCCTGAACAATGCATTATAAGCATTTTCTGCCTGAAGGAACTCTAACTCCAGAGTTTCTTGACAGTTTATTCAAATATTGCTGGGTACTGGTCATACCCTCCAACATCTTGCCCTCTGATTAAAACTCTTTTGTGAGTAAGGAACATCTGGAGAGCAAAACATAGCCACCTATCTCAAGACTAATCTATGGTGGTCATAATTCTTTCCATGGAGGCAGCTAGGTGGCACAGTGGATAGAGCACTGGCCCTGAATTCAGGAGGACCTGAGTTCAAATCCAGCCTCAAACACTTAACACTTATTAGCTGTGTGACCCTGGGCAGGTCACTTAACCCCAATTGCCTCACCAGAAACAAAACAAAACAAAACAAAACATAATTCTTTCCATGGGCTCTGAAGGCCTCTAGAAATTTTTCTTAATCATTAGTGGTCAGGATCTTAGTATCTCTTCACCAAAGCAAGAGCCTCAGCTACCTTTATTCATATGACAGGGCATTCACTGGGGTCCCATACACTCTTTGAAGACCCTATTACAAGGGTCTCCATTATACTTACTCTCCAAGTATCAATACTAGTCCAGACACCATTTGGTTTCAATGGCTATAACCTAGAGTATGATGGTGACATACAGCATGAATTCCTGTGTTCTGTAACCTGCAGTTTCAGTAGAAAAAAACCAGCTCCTTAGAGAAGCTCTAAGTATTCTTTCATGGGGTGGCTTTTTATTTTCAATCTATAAACATGCTACTTTTACAAACTAAAATTCAGATGCTAGCTTTGGAAAGATTGCAAACTTCTTTGAAAATTTCCAGCAAGTAGCTAGAAATAGCACAATGTAAGGAGGCTTGATCATGGGTATCCATAGGTCTTGCATTTAAATCCTGCTTTGGACCGTTACTAGTTGTGTAGCCCTGGATAAATCATTTAACCTCCTCAAGCCTCAGACTCCTCAATATGTAAAAAGGGAATAATAATATCACCTCCAGGGCCACTGTGAGATTCAGATGCATTTTGCAAACACTGAAACACTATGTAAATATCAAATATTTTACAATCCAAAATGGACCTTCATCCAAGGTTGATTTTAATAGGACAAATTTATCACAATATCCTTTCCCTTATAAGCATTCATAGGATGTTCTAGGAAGCTATCATGAATCTCATAGCTGTCTCCTAAATGGAAGCATATCTATCTGCCTCCTGGCTTTCACAACAAGATCTCTCAGTGTTCTCACCCAATTACTTCCTTTCCTGATGCACAAAATGAATAATGCTTGTTTTCCTTCCAAAACAAATGAACATGGAAAGGAAAAAAAGGAGATGGGGAGATTTGGTATATAGTATTGTTTTGTATTACAGGCCACCCTGTATTCCTACTCTGCCAGCTTTATTCCCAAGCCCGTTATTTACTTTTCCATTCAAAATGACATTGCAATTTTGAGATGACCTAGGGTGATCCACCATCCAAATGAACATTTTCCCACTGAATTAAGCACATCAATGTCTGATACCCAAAGTCTGAGCCCTGAGTTGAGTACAACTATTCTCACCTCCATAATTCCCATTCAGCAAATAGACCAGGGTTGTGTGATAAATTCACCCTTGTTGCAAAGTGGTATTTAACTTTATAAGCTTCTGTCCTGGAACTCTGATTCAAAATTGACTGTGCTGAAATTTGTGCTGGGATATGTCCAGAGGCAAATGGTATTCTTGTTTAAATGAGGAAATGCCTTGTTATTGGCTTCTTCATCAGGCCCAAAAGTGATCAAAATTTCATATGCTAAAACATTCCACAAAATACTTATTCATTTTTAGTGAAGCTGGGATTCAGTACAACCATTTTCAGAGCAGTTTGGAATTATATTAATAAAGTGGCTAAAACGTCCATGCCCTTCAACCCAGAAATCCCCCCCTTAGGTTTATACCCCAAGGAGATGGTAAACAAAATGAAAGGCTCCATATACACCAACATATTTATAGCAGCACTTTTCCTGGTAATAAAGAACAGAAAATAAAATAGACATTCAGCTATTGAGGAATGGTAACTAAATGATGACACATGAATGTTATGGAATATTAGTATGTTTTAAAAGACAAAGATGATTGCTACAGACAAGCATGAACTTGGATGAACTGATGCAATAAAGGAAGTATAAGAGCCAAGAAAACTATATCTACAATGACCACAGAAATGTAAATGGAAAAAATTATCATGACAGAACAATCAAAAATTAATCTTACAAAATTACAAAGGACAAGTTTAATCCCAAAGAAAAAATAAAACACTTTACCTGCTCCTTTGCAGAGGTGTGGAATATTGTACATAATGTCACTTTTTTCAAGTGTTGATCATTTTTTGCTGATTTTTCTCTCTTTTTCCTCTTTTTCTTTAAAAAAAGTTTCTTTTTTATAAGGGATGATTCTCTGGGAGAAGGATAGGTGGCAGGGGGAAATGTAGGTGTTATACAAACAAATGCTATGTATAGAAGTTTATTCTAAAAAGAGAGAAATCTACAACAAACTAGGACAATGATATTAGTATTTTTTTAAATTGGAAATAGAACAAATCTTTATTTCTTTAAAGAAACTGGATTTAAAATTTCACTGAGTCAAATAGATTCCATAGGTATTATCTGTACAAATATGAAGGAGGGGAAAGGGTATGAGTTAGAAAACACGAGTTTAAAAGAGCCTAAGTGGACATATGCTAGCAATTTAAGTCACTTTCTTTTATTCTAATATTCTCAATGCTGTATCAGGTCTCTGAAGTCTAAAGAGGAAGCAATACATGGAAACAGGGAAAAATGTGATGTTTGATCATTTTATTTTATATATGAACAATTTTCAAGCTAACAGGATTAACTTTCTATTTTAAATACATAATTCTATGTCTCTATTTCCTTGATATAATGCGTATTAACAATCCATCGATATCATTTATTATATATGTACATAGTATATTTTAAGAAAATAAATATCCTTTCAAATGACAAAAAGCATTTAATGTTGCCAGCTGGGGTCGGGGGAACATGACTGGGAGGGACAAAAGGCACTTTTTTATTTGAATAAAAGATCCAATTTTTACAGTTGAAGATGCTTTGGGAAATTTCTATTTTGTTGTTGTTCAGTCATTTCAGTTGTGTCCTACTCTTTGTGATCCCATTTAGGGTTTTCTTGGCAAAGATACTGGAGGGGTTTGCCATTTCCCTTTCCAGCTTATTTTACAGACAAGGAAATTGAGGCAAAGAGGGTAAAGTGACTTTCCCAGAGTTACACAGTTATTAAATGTGTGAGACCAAATTTGAACTAAAAAAAAATGTTTTCCTAACTCTGGGCCCAGCACTCTGTGCCACCTAGCGGGTGGAAATTTCTATAGTTAATTTTTTTTTTTGCAGGGCAATGAGGGTTAAGTGACTTGCCCAGGGTCACACAGCTAGATAAGTGTCAAGTATCTGAGGCTGTATTTGAACTCAGGTCCTCCTGAATCCAGGGCCAGTGCTTTATCCACTGTGCCACCTAGCTTCCCCCTTTATAGTTAATTATAAAAATAAAAGTATTGAAGATCACTGCCATATTTGTTACCCCTGAATGAGGGCAGATCATGTCAAAATACAGGCTGGGACTACATTGGAATATTAGAGTAATTTAGAGTGAGCTCTCAAACTCATGACGTGATGACTCCAAAACACATCCAAATAATGCCATAGGAAAATTCCTGGAGCATCAAAATCCACAGAAGAATGTGATAAGATCATTTTCCAACCAAGGACAGCTTGGAAGGTTGGAAGGAGGGAGCTGCTGTGCTGAGACAGGAATGGAGCCCAACCCCACAGTCATGCTGACATAGATCCAGTCCCAGGAAGGATTCACTAGAGAAAGAGACCCACAGAGCCCCTGAATCAGCTGCAGTGCCAGTGTCATCTGAAACTAAGCTCACATTCTGGTGAGAGGTCTGAGCCTTTGGCAGGGGGGAGATTACAGGGGTCTCTGCTGGTGCTGAGGTAGAACTTGGGTTTTTCATGCCTGCTAGGAACCAGGAGGTAGGCTTGAGTAGCACTGGCCCGGGTGGAGGAGGGGCAAAGGCTTGTTGGGAGCTGACAACCACAGCACACAAAGCTGGTTGATTAGCAAGTTGGTCTGGAGCCATCTATGGACCAGGAAACAGGCCAGGTGAATGAAGAACCTGCTCCTCCTTAAATCATACCACCTGGGACCTCCTAAAGTTTAGGACAGTGCAGCCTGGAAACAGTGCCCCACTTTAAGGAGCTAAAAGTCAAGTAAAAGAAAGGCAAGATGAGCAGACAGAGAAAGGTGAGGACCATAGAAAGTTTCTTTAATGACAAGGAAGATCGAGGTGCACCCTCAGAGGAAAATGTCAATGTCAGGGCCCTTATATCTAAAGCTTCCAAGAAAAACATGAATTGGTCTCAGGCCATAGAGATACTCAAAAAGAACTTTGAAGATAAAGTTAGAGAGGTAGAGGAAAAAATGGAAAGAGAAATTAGGATAATGCAGGAAAGACATGAGAAAAAAGTCAACAGCTTGAAAAGCCAAATAGAAAAGCTTTCTGATGAAAATAATTGCCTAAGAATTAAGATTGAACAAATGGAAACTAGTGAATTTATGAGATACCAAGACACAATAAAGCAAATCCAAATGATTTTTTTAAATAGAGGGCAATATGAAAAATCTTCTTGAAAAAACTGCTAACCTGGAAAGTAGATCCAGGAGAGATAATTTGAAAATTATTGGTCTACCTGAAAGCCATGATCAAGGAAAGAGCTTAGACATTATCTTACAAGAAATATGCAGGGGAAATTGCCCTGATATTCTAGAAGCAGAAGGTAAAATAGAAATTGAAAGAATCCACCAATCACCTCCTGAAAGAGATCCCAAAAGGAAAACTCCCAGGAATATTATAGCCAAATTCCAGAAATCCCAGGTCAGGGAGAAAATATTGCAAGGGGCCAAAAAGAAAGACTTCAAGTACTATAGAGCCCCAGTCAGGATAGCACAAGACCTAGCAGCTTCTACATTAAAGAATCAGAGGGCACAGAATATGAAATCCCAGAAGGCAAAGAATTGGGATTACAACCAAGAATCACATATCCAGCAAAACTGAGTATAATCTTTCAGAGAAAAAATGTGACTTCAATGAAAAAGAGGACTTTCAGGTATTTGTGATGAGAAGACCTGAACTGAATGGAAAATTTGACTTTCAAATACAAGACCCTAGAGAACCATAAAAAATTGGAGTTGAGCCACATATCTGGGGTTGTGCAGTGGGTGACTGTCCCCCTGGGTCCAGGATAGATGCTTTATCTACTGTGTCACCTAGCTGCCCCATAATGACATCTTTAGGGTTAAACTGAGGAGGGAGAGGAATGCAGTGGGGGAGGGGAAGGACAGCAGTAGCATGGGGTAAAATCCCACATGAAAGAAACAGAAAAGGATTTATGGAGTGGAGGAAGAGATGGGGGAGGAGCAGGGCAGTAAATGAGCCTAACACTCATCAGAATTGGCTCAAAGAGGGAATAACATACACACTCAATTGGGTGGAGTAATCTATCTAACCCTGAAAGAAAATAGGAGGGGAAGGGGATAAAGAGGGAGGGTCAAAAGAATGGAGGGCAGATTGGTGGAGGAGACAGACAGAAGCAAATCCTTTTTTGAAGAGGGATAGGGTGAAAGAAGATAGATAATAGAGCAAATATGATGGGGAAGGGAATAGGATGGAGGGAAACGGTTAACAATAATAATCATGAAAAAGAGAAAAAGGGGGGAAATTGTACAAAAATTATTTATAGCAACTCTTTGTGGTGGCTAAGAATTGGGAATCAAAGGAATGTCCATCAATTGAGGAATGACTGAAGAATCTCTGGTATATGGTTTTAGTGGAATCATATTGTGTTATAGGAAATGACAAATAGGATGATCCCAGAAAAACCTGGAAAGACTCATATGAACTGATGTATAGTGAAGTGAGCAGAACTGGGAGGGCATTGTGCATAGTGACAGTAGTATTGTTCTATGAGCAATTGTGAATGACTTAACTACTCTCAGCAATACAGTGATCCAAGACAATCCCAAGGGACTAATGATGAAGAATACTATCCACTCCCATAGAAAGAACTGATAAAAAGAGCACTCATGGATTGTACATATATAACCTATATCAGATTGGTTGCTGTCTTGTGGAGGGGGGAGGAAAGGGAGGGAGAGAGAAAAACTTGGAACTCTAAATCTTATGAAAATGAATGTTGAAAACTACCCTTACATGTAACTGGAAAAAATAAAATAAATGTTTGTTGCATTGAAAAAAAAATTTGATAGAGTAATTTAGGAAGGAGGGGTGAAGAATATGAGCAGTCAACAAAAGAAGACAAAAACTTAGGGAAATGGGTTACCATATAAATAGTCAACTCCCATAAAACATCCTATATCTTGTCTTTTGATCCAGTACTGACTTCCCAACCAGATTCTCTGTTCATTCAAGTCTAACCATGTCACTCACCTGCTAGAGAAACTTGGTGACTCACTATTGCCTCTAACTCATTAGGTTGCCACTTAAAATCCTTACTACTCTGGCCCCAGCCTACCATGCCAGATTTGTTGCACATTATTCCACTTTATGAAGTTCTCATTGCAGGTAAACTGGACTAATTTGTTGTTGCCCAAAAATGGGATTCCATCTCACACATTGATGCCTTAGCACAAATCATGTCCCATGCCCAAAATGTATGCTCTGATCACTTCAAAGTAGAGGCCTAGAATACCTAACTTTCTTCAAGGTTCAGCTTATATACTTTTTCCTATGTTATAGCATTTTCTGAGCCCCTTAGTTCATACAATTTGCTCTACTCTCTTCAAATTATGGATATATTTATGTTTATGTATTTTATTTCCATAGTAAAATATACACTCCATGAAGGCAGGAACTTTTATTTTTGCTTTCCTTTTTATTTAAAAAAATTTTATGAAATTTTTTTATTGCTACCTATATTTTTCACTGTAACCATTCCCCACCCCTCTCAGAGAAATATTCCTTATAGTAAAATAAAAGTGGAGATGGGGGAAAGGAAAGGGGGGAAAGCTCAGTAAAGTTAATCAATCAAAAAAGATTGATGTTATATACAAAGTTTCACAACTATGATACCCCATGTCTTCAAAGGAGAAAGGGAATTATTTCTTCTTTGGGGCCAAGTTTTACCATCATTCCACAGCATTCCATTTTAAATGTTTTGTTCTTGTTCTTGTTCTTTCCATTTACATTGCTTTATTTCATTTTGCATATTGTTATTCCAGTTTGGCTTACCCCACTTTGCTTTGGTTTATAAAATCATTCAATGCTTCTCCATAATTATTTCTTATAGCACAATAATACTCCATTACATTCATGCATCATATTTTGTTTAACCGTGTCACTATTAATGGACACCTACTTTGATCCATTTATTTGCCATCATAAAAAGTGCTACTATGCATATTTTGTAGTGTATGGGGCCTTTCTTATTGTTACTGACCTTCTGAACAGAAGGATTCTCTAGGATCTCTGGGTATGGGCATTTTATTTATGTCCTTTGTATAATTCCAAATTCTTTTCAAAATTATTGAACATATTCACAGTTCCACCAACAATGCTTTAGTGTATCTTTTTCACAACCTCTGCAGTATTAACTATTCTCATATTTTGTTATCTTTTCCAATTATCTGGAAAACAAGGATTGTTTGATTTGTATTTCTCTTATTATTAGTGAACTAAAACATTCTTTTACATGCTTATTAATAGTTTAGAATTCTTGGGGGCAGCTAAGTGGTGCAGTGGATAAAGCACCAGCCCTGGATTCAGGAGGACCTGAGTTCAAACCTGGCCTCAGACACTTGACACTTACTAGCTGTGTGACCCTGAACAAGTCACTTAACCCTACAAAAAAATTGCCCTGCAAAAAAACTAAAATAGTTTAGAATTATTCTTTTGAAAATTTTTCATATCTTTTCATCACTTCTTTTGGGGAATAGCTTTTAGTCCTTGATATTTCTCTTAATCAGCTATGTACCTTAGATATCAGATTCTTATTAGATATATTCCAACAAAGTTTTACTTCCAGTTGATTTTCCCTCCTTATTCTGGATGCATTAATCTTGCTCATGCAATAGCTTTTTAATTTCATGAAGTTGTAATTCTTTTCTATCCTTTGCAGTCATCCATATCCTTTGATTAGGAATTCGCTCTCTATTCATAGCTGTGAAGGTACATTATCAGCTTCTCTTCTAATTTTGTAAGGCATAATCTTTGATATTCAGATCATGTACCAATTTTGAATTTATTATGATATATGGGGTAACATTTTCATTTCAACCTAATTTCTGCTAAGCCACTTTCCCAGCAGTTCTTGTTAGAGAGTTCTTTCCTAGACAATTTGTATTTTCAAGTTTAACAAACACTGAATTATTGATTTCAATTATTTCTGATTTCCTCAAAGTCTATTTTAACCAGTACTAAATGGTTTTGATGATTATTGTTTTATAATATGCTTTAAAGTCAGGAAGTCCTTTCTCCCCTTCTTTACTACCTTTTTGCATCATTTCCCTTCACTTTCTAGATGTTTTGTTCATCCAAGTGATTTTTTTTTGTTTGTTTTTTGTGAGGCAATTGGGGTTAAGTGACTTGCTCAGGGTCACACAGCTAGTAAGTGTTAAGTATCTGAGTCCGGATTTGAACTCAGGTCCTTCTGAATCCAGGGTCGGTGCTCTATCCACTGCGCCACCTAGCTGCCCCTCATTCAAGTGATTTTTTAAATTATTCTTTTAGCTCTATAAAGTGTACCTTTGGTAGTTTGACTGGTATAAAACTAAATATGTAAATATACTTCATTAGTTTTGTCATTTTTATTATATTGGGAAGGCCCAGCCATGAACACCAAGATCTTTTCACTAATTTAAGTTGTCCTTGATTTCTTTAAAAAAAAAATTTCATTCAAGTATTTAGTGTACATTAGTAGACTGACTTACAGATATTTGAATGATATTTCCTTTTCTGTTATTGCTTCCTGAATTTTATCACTATATAGAAATGCTGATAATTTTGTGGGTTTATTTTTTAACCAACAAATTTACTAAAACTTTTAATTATCTCAATTACTTTTCTTTATTTAGAAAAGTAGCTAAGTTTCTGGTTTCTTTACTTAGAAAATGTGTTTTCTTAGTTATACCTTGTATAATCAGCAAATAGGTAAAGTTTACTCTTCTTTTTATTGTTTTTAAGCTTTTACTTTCCTTTTCTTTTCTTATTATAACTTCTGGAATTCCTGAAGCTGTCAAATAATAGTATGGAAAAAGAGGCACCTTACTCCTGAATGTACTGGGAAAGTACACATATAATGGTAGATTTTGCTTTTAGATGGATACTTTTTATCATATTAAAAATCATTCTATGACTATACTCTGCATCTTTAGCATTAACTAGTATTGTACTTTCTCAAAGGCTTTTTTTGCATCATGGGGTTTTAAATGGGGTTTTTTTGTCTTGTTTTTATGATGATTAATTATGTTCACTGTTTTCCTAATGTTGAACCATTGTACAAATCCAACTTAATCATAGTGAGTTTTTATAAATTGCTGTAGTCTTTTTGCCAAGATTTTATTTTGAAATTTTGTATTTATACTTATTAGTTATATTGGTCAAGAGTTATCTTTCTTTGCATTGTCTTTCCCTGGTTAAGGTATTAGTATTATATTCATCCCATATAAGGAGTTTGGTAAAGTATTCATTCTTGATTCTTATGAATAATTAGGACAGTATAAGTGGTAATTTTTATTTTAAAAGTTAATAGAATTTCTCTTGTAAATTAATCTAGACCATGCCCCTAGACAATCCCACTCTCTTTGGTAACTCCTTTATGGCCAGTTTGATTTCTTTTTTTGAAATTGGATTATCTAAGATTTCTATTTGGTGTTTTGTTAACCTGCTAATCTGTTAATCTTATATTTTCTAGATAATCTCTTTCTTTTGAATGTTCGGTTTGGTTGATTTATAAATATGTGATAGATTCTGATTATTATTTTTATTCCTTTTGAGTATCCTATAATTTGACACTGATGATTTTTAATTTTATTACTTTTAATTTCCTCTCTCTCAAAGAACTTTTACTTTTCTTTGGCAGCTCTATAGTCTTTTTTCTTTCTAATTTATCTAGTTCTCTTATTTTCAAATTTTCCTCTTCTATGCTTATTCTGGGTTTTTTTTTAGCTTTCTAATTTTTAATTGGTTAGTTACTCCAATAGTCTTTTATTTTTCTTTTTTATTGCATGTTAATGTATGATTATTTTTCATCTTGTCTATATATCCCTAGCACATAGTACAGGGTCTTTTACTTAGAAGGCACTTAATAAATGCTTTTGAAATTATATTGGATTGCAACTGGCTTTCCTGTTTACTAGTCTCAATCTGTCTGCCTCTGCCTGGGTAGGGATTGTCCTACCCCAACTCAATATTTACTTAATCATTAACAGGTATTGACTCTGCCCCAGTGTTGTATACAATAGAAATAATAGGACCATCACTGAAAACTTCTTGAAATTAGAGAATAGTTTTCTTATAGAATAATAATCATAGTGCCATGCCCCTTCTCCTCATAGCTATCTCATTGTCTCTCAGCTCTTTTTCTTTTGACCTACAGTCTTTCATTACTTATTATTATAATAACCAAGGGCAATTGATATATTGAGAAAATCTCCCTGTATGTCTATACCAAACTGAGTCCCAAGTTACCAGTTCTCCCATTAAGCACTTATAGGAGAAGCCAGGAGATTTCCTTACCATATTTGGGTTGCCATATAATAATCATATTACTGGATAATTTCTTCCCAGTGTTGAGGATCAATAATTCCAAGAATCAAAATTTTACCAATTTACTAAGCTAACCAATATTTTTCATCAATTTAAACTTTCATGATTAAAAAAAACCCTCTGAAAAAAATATAGTTGTTATAAAAGTAAGCACTTAATAGTTTACTGAAAGAAGCTGGAAGGAAAGCAATGTATATCATTTTGATGAAAGACTTTCCTGGGTTAATGAGAAGTCATGCCATACAGCCAGATAACTTTGGAATTCGCTTTGTTTTATACATGTTTCATTATTTTCAGTTAAGTGCTTTCTGTTCACTTGTTTCACCTCTGAGATACTTTTGATTACATGAAAAACCTAATTAAATTTGAGTAGTAAGTAGGACCTTGTTATGAGATTATATAAATTATATGTCATTCAGAGGGAAAAAGGGTATAAATCAAAAGAGGGACCCTAGGAAATATTAATTTCCAATAATGAGCCTGACATCAACTCACTTACAGGGTTCTGACTTCAAAGGTAAAATAACATTGGAGCATTTATCTTTGTCATCTTTTGAGGACAAGGAGCACTAAGAAACAAACATGAATTCATAGAAACAAATATCATAAAAGGCCCTCTTGCCCTTTATTAATTGAAAAATAAACAAATTTCAGCAGAAAGTTAGTTGTTTTAGAGGTAGCTATTGCTAATTATTTCTTCACATTGTGGCAAAAGACACATTTTTCAAGGAAATCCAACTATGTTCTATGTTCCCATTTGGTCTCACGCCCAAATTGTCTCTAAAGTTGCCTTTACCTTTTGAGTGTGGACTTTTTTTTATTCCCCCATTTTTTAGTGATTCTAAACTTTGATTTGGAATCATAGATAAAAAGCTTGAAGGAACCTCAGAGTCTATTTTGTCCAACCCCCTCACTTTATAGACCAGGAACTTGAGGCCCAAAAAAGTTAAATGACTTGCAAAGTCATACAACTGAACTCAGGTCCTCTGATGCTAAATTTCTCACTCTTTCCACTCTAACCTGCAGTAACATGGTATAGTTCATGTCTGGGTTTTCTAAAACATGGGTAAGAAAGGGTACAGCATTTATTTCTCAAGTATTTTTAGTATTTTAACATGCTAAATTTATGTCAAGTATATGACATCCTTTATTTCTCCCAACAGGGAAATTCAAAAGATGAAAAGTACTAAAGGAAGTCTATGGAGAAAAAAGAAATACATAAAGTATTCAAATAGCCCATTTCCCCACCAAAAGTGAACTGGACTTGAGATTGGCATGAGGACCACCATCCTTTAACACTCTAATCAGTCTTTCCCAGACATTTATATACCCTAAAATTCCTCCCCCACCCTACCACCCCCAGGGAGCTGTTGATCAAGCAATCTCCTTCCCTTTGGACCTGCACTGTCTGCTTTGCTCTCCAAGCAAGACAATGGACAGGATCCACATAAGCTTTTGCTATCCAGGAAATCTCCCCTCTCTGACCATAAGATTAGACTGTGGAATCATGTTATCTAGAGATTTCAAAATCCTCCTTCACCCCTCAGGAGTTAGAGTTCACAAATATTGCACATACAAGCACATATACCTCTGCCATGGGTTTCTACCATAAGTTGCCATCAACTTCTCTGGGGTTTGAGAAGGAAACTTCTTTGGGGCATGGATCCACCACACAGCATGCTGTTCTGTCTTTTCAAAGTCCTAAAATAAAAGACGGGAAAAAATGACAGAATTTATTTCACTCATATAATACAGGAAGGAATAGCTCTCCCATTATCTTGATTCAATCATCTTGAGATACCAGTTTCCTTTTATCAAGGTGCCAATGGTAATGTCCACATTCCATGAAAAGGTGTCTTTTAGATGTATCCAAAGGGCCACACCTTGTAACTTCATCATGCTAATTAAGGAAAGCATCAGAATGGAAGAACAGGGAGTCTGCTGATTACCCGTGCCCATCTTGTTACAAACTACATTTTCTAGAACAAGTTAGAAAGAATTAAATATGAATCAATTTACTTTTCACTGTTTTCATCTTTTGTAAATGCAAATGGTATTTTTCATTCAATATACTACTAGAATCCCAAAGGTCACCCAATTTTTATAGTGGTTAAAGGCAAATACAAAGTGCAACACTTATTCTATGAATAATGAGATCTTATTTTCTTTGACATTAATTATTCAACATGTTAAAGAAATTAGCCAGCAAGAACAGACTGGCTCAGGGTCCGGCTTAAAGCTGGAGTTACTTTGGGAAATTTAAGTAGTTAATTCTGATAATGGGCCCCTGGAAGAACAAATAGGATTATCACATTAAAGACCTAGAAAGCAGAAGCTATTTCTCTGTAGCCCGCCAATTACGGTGCTGTACTCCCGCGCCTTATCAAAGGATGAGTGTGCATCCTATTTTAATAAGGTGACATGCAGTTCTACTGGATAACTTGATGTAAAACAGTTTTCTTTATGCCTGAATTTTCCAGATAGTTAAAAGTTTATCCCTTTAAGTGTCAAAACTTCATTTTAATTATTTCTGAAGGAAATCTTTCTCAGATATATGATACACTTCCTTTCCCTGTTTAACACTGTGCTGAATCTAAATTAACTTTTTCTTGATGACTTGGGGTTCATTATTCTAAGCATTAACTGGAAACAACACTGGATTCACAGTAAGAGAGATCAGATTCAAACTCTTATTCTACCACTTACTATTTTTGTGATTTGTATAACTGCTTTAGACATCAGTTTCCTTGTCCATAAAATAAAAATTTGCTAAGGCCCTCTCTTAAGTCTAGATCTTGGAGTATACTATAATACCATAATCACCTCAAAGACCCATAGGGCCATTTGCCCATATATAGAGTCCCAATTAACGTGAATAATGAATTACATGAAGTGTTCACATGTATTTGAATTTGTACTCTTTGAAGTTATAATTGCAGAAAATGTGGTCACTGGTTCTAGCCTATTGGAAATGTGAAAATTCAAATATTTCATCTACTTCACTGGATTCCTCATTCACACTAATCAGGACCTAGCTCTAATAGGCTGCTGTCAATTTGCTGCCTTATTATACAAACCACCGAATGAATGAGGGTTGAAGGTAGCTCTTGGTTCTTCTATATGTAAAGTGCAAGGACTTTGTGACAACTGTTTGCTCAACTATGATTATGGGACCTTTAGCAATATAGACTTGAACTCTCCATACCTATGTTTCCATATCTACAAAACAGATGGACTAGACAAGCTTCTACATCCCTTTCCACCTCTGATATTGTTACCTCATATATTATAATAAATTCAAAATTGGTACATGATCTGAATAGGAGCTGATAATGTACCTTTCAAGTTTGGGGCAATATTCCATTGTAAGTGAGGTTACCAGAAATCTAATCACTCAATAAGCGGGGTCTTCTACTTACTTATGAGTTACCTTTATTGCCCTGATG
This sequence comes from Dromiciops gliroides, assembly GCF_019393635.1. Taxonomy (NCBI): domain Eukaryota; kingdom Metazoa; phylum Chordata; class Mammalia; order Microbiotheria; family Microbiotheriidae; genus Dromiciops; species Dromiciops gliroides. The sequence continues at coordinate 253,121,297 of NC_057862.1, forward strand.
GATTCTAAGCTCTTATGAGGACCAGGACTGACTATCTATTTTTAACACATGCCTCCAAAAGCCTCATAGAATACTATGCACCTTGTAAGTGCTTAATAAATACTTATTCAATGACTAATGCAGATTCTCTTGACAATAATGGGCTGTGCCATCTGATTGTGGGCTCTTTAAAATATTATAACCTCCAGCTCTCTGGCTATGATTTCTCCTTTTTCTTTCTTCAATTCTCTTCATTCAGTATTATTTTTCAGTTTTTAAAGGCCTGAAACTCTTTTCTCTTCAATCAATCCCATTCTGTTTGCTCTTGTTCATTTCATTTCTTATTTTCTCCTAGTCAACAGCATGGTCATTCACAATCCTACCAAGCTACTTTTATCCTCCCTAAGAATATATTGTTGATTAGTCTCTCCCATTCTATTCCATCCTCCACTCAGATGTCAAATTGATCTTCCTAAGATATATCTGATCATATCACACACATCCCCAGTGCAAAAACTCTAGTGGTTCTCTATTACATACAGGGTCAAATACAAAATCCTCTGTTTGGATTTTAAAGCCCTTTATAACCTGGCCCCTTCCTATCTTTCTAGTCTTCTTAAGCATTACCCCTCCCTGCCCTCCTCATATTATATAAATCATATCTGATTTAGGGGCCACCTTGCTGTCCCTCAGGTAGGATACTCCATCTCCAAACTCTGAGCATTTTAACTGGCTCTTTCCCAAGTCTGCAACACTCTCACCCTTCATTTATTACTCCTCGCTTCCCTGGCTTCCTTCATGTCTCAGCTGAATTAATACCTTCTATGAGCAGCCTTTCCCAATGTTCCTTAATACTGGCACCTTCCCTCTCTGTTGCTTATGTCCAATTTACCTTGTATATATTTTGTTTGTATATAGTTGTTTGCTTGTTATGTTCCTCCCCATAAGACTGTGAATTCCTTGAGAACGGGACCCTATTTTGCCTTTCCTTGTATCCCCAGTTCTTAGCACAGTGCTTGGCACATAGTAGGCACTTAACAAGGCTAGGTGACTGACAAATGCTTCCTACAATTTCCACACCTATGTTAGTTTCAAGAGAACTATGAAAATTGTAACCCATCTACAGAAAAAGAACTGATGGTATATGAAAACAGATGGAAACACATTTTTTAAATGTTTTTTTCCTCTTTGACAATTCCTTAATCTGAAGTTTGGGGGGGGTTTTACTGTTTTCTCTCACAACCTAGCTAATGTGTGAATGTTTTCCATGACTACTCACGTATAATTTATTTTAAATTGCTTGAGTTCTTGTGGATGGGGGGGGGGGGAGGGAGGGAGGAAGAGAAGTTAAAAAATTGATGTTAAAATTTGTTTTAACATATATTTTGGAAAAAAATTATATTCAAAAATTTTTTAAAAGAAAGAACTAGAGGAGCAGCTAGGTGGTGCAGTGGATAAAGCACCAGCCTTGGATTCAGGAGGACCTGAGTTCAAATCCGGCCTCAGACACTTGACACTTACTAGCTGTGTGACCCTGGGCAAGTCACTTAACCCCCATTGCCCTACCAAAAAATTTTTTAAAAATTAAAAAAAAAAAAGAAAGAAAGAACTAGAAACAGGTCTCCATCATGTTAGGTGGACCTCCTGTTTATGAAAGGAAGTAGACTAAAATCACACAAGGAGGGGCAGACATGGTTCAGTTGTGGTCTATATTGCCAAAGGGATTACCCACAATAATGAGCTCACAAATTCATCAAAATATCAAAGTCAGTATCTAAGAATGATAAGGAGTGCTACCGTTGTAGCAAATGTAGATATTTACATTTGAGAAAATATCTCAATCATATTCTCCTTTTATGGAACAAGGTAGATTCTATTCTCACTCCTATCTAAAGACTCTTGTTGGGGAGAGTGAGTGGGGAGGGAGCACAAGGAGGGAAGGGTACTCCAAAGTTTCCTAATGGATGTGGAATATAATCAGAGATTTTTTTAAATGCATACATCTCAATTAATTCTGTTTTTGAACCAGACCTGTGATCTCGTTGGTGGTACACCTGCTTTGCAATGTATAATCTTAAGGAGTTTCCCGGGTCACTAAGAACTTAAGTGACCAAATATGTACTAAAGACAAGAAATGAACCCAGGTCTTCTTGACTTCAAGGATGGCTCTCTATACATTATATTACACTCTCTCACAATTCTTAAATAAAAAGCTTAAATGATTTACAATATGATCAACAATAAATTAAAAATTAACATATGGTACAATTTTGAAAGTACTTCTCACTACAATTTCAAGTTTATTAAGGACTAAAAAATATGGATGTGTAGGTTATCATTGCATTGAATTTCCAAAAGGGGGAGGACAAGGTCTATAAACATCAAAATTTATTGTCCTTAGGCAAGCTATTGAAAAGCAGCAAGATAAAATGTAAGCCAACAAATTCCGAAAGTAACTCAAGACAGATATATGTCATTAGCGGTAGAAAAAGGCAGCAGAAAATTGACTGTTTTCAGAGTTGAGAGAGATAGCAAGCTCCCCATATCACAGGCTGCTTCTGTGTAACTGGCAATACAGTTTTACAAATATATGCAAAATGAAAATGCTTAATAAGTTAGAATTTCAATTAAAGAGATGTTTAATAGAGAACAATTTTGATGAATGGATCAAGGACACTTTTTGGAGAGTTTTGATGTATGCGTTGCTGATAAAGGCCTGGGAAACTGGTCGAGTTTCATGAATTTTTATGCCCAAATGAAGGCTAGAATTCAAAACTGCATATATCTTACAGCAGTATAATGTCAGAGACCATTTTTGTGGAGTGTTGTGCTCATGGAATAATTCCCAAAGTCCAGATCTTAGAGCATCGTTAAATATTGCTCTTTAAATTCATCTGATCTCCATGTATTAGGTAAGTAATTGCTGAATATAAGAGTTTTCTTCTCCTAAAAACACATTACAACCAGCATTCCTAGAGTCAGAGAGAAAGCTTGAAGGACAGGTCCCATTCCCTTCTAGCCATTTCTGGAAACCATTATCTCTGGATCCCATCCATATGAAGGCCGAAGTTTAAATGGTGTATTAGATTTAATAAGACCTCATCAGAAGTCTTCAAGCAAAGTCTTTTTGTCATGTAGTAAGGCTTTCTTTTGGGTAGCAGTTGGGCTAAATGGCTACTGAAGTCCCTTCTAAATTTAAAAAATATGTGATTCTATCATTTAAACCCATTATAGTCCAATTGCCTCAATTTCCCAATATATGATTAAGATTGGAAGATTAGAAACTCAAGTAATAGGAAGTTTCAGAGGCTTGATGTAAATAAGTGTTAATTCTGAAATATGTAAACTGAACCAATTATTTTTGCAGAGGCATCAATGGAATTTTTGTCGTTTTCTGCCTATGTATTTATCAAACAGAGATTTGTTCTCTTCATAGCCTAAAATACCTGTCACTACAGGGAGCCAGCTGGTATCTACTCTATGATATGCTCAATTGTATTGAAATAGTTCTGGAATCAAAGGGATACAAGGGATATATATCTGGAAGCACTGCCTATATGAGAACACCCATAATTCTAAAGGCTTGACAGCTAGTTTCTCAGGAGCAGCAGAGTAAGCCAATGATAATTTCAGACAGTCTCACATTCAGTTGTTGCAGTAGAACATGCCCCACAGTCACACCGGATGGCCATGGGGTATGTGTAGAAAGGATCAACGCCTGGGGCGCAGCTGGGCAACTTGATGGTCACCTGTTTGGTCTCGTTGTAGGTGCAGACTCGATGGTGGGCTTCGATGTAGGGAGGATCCAGGATAGGTTTCTGCTCATAAGGGGTAAAAAACAAGGAAGGCATCAGACAACTGTGTCTGGGAAATCCCTGGGCTTTTAGATGGCCTATTCTGAAGACTATGAATGGTGCATCTTTTTTTTATTTCTAAGAGTCCCAGATTAGGGGCAGCAAGATGGCACAGCACCAGTCCTGGAGTCAGGAGGATTTGAGTTCAAATCTGGCCTCAAACAGATACTATCTGTGTGGCCATGGGCAAGTCACTTAACACCAATTGCCTCCAAAAAAGAGGAAGAAGAGGTATCCCATATTCAAGGAAAGCTTTGATCAAAGAAAATATACCAGAGGTCTAAGGATGGCAGGCCCCCAAACAATCATTCCTTCACCAAACAAAATTGTCTTTCTGCAGTATTAGCCCTAACCAGTAAGCAATTACCTCCAGTATATCATTACAGATGAGTCAGTGTGTTGTAGTGGATAAGAAGTTGACCATGAAGCCAAGAAGGCATGCATTCATGTCCTGCCTCTGACACAAATTGGCTGTGTGATCCTAAATCACTTAACTTTCTGTTTTCTAAGACTATAAGTAATAGAAAAAGTACCTATCTGCATTGGTAGAGTTGTTTTAGGTATACCAATGAAATCACAAGTCCAGTTCTTATCTCCTATATTGTTACATACAAGAAGAAGAAAAAAAGACAAAGGAAAACCAGGATGAAACATTGCCCACAGATGTGATTAGTTGAGCATCCACTTGACTTTAGCAAAGGCCATTCCCAATAGTGGAATTAGATTTGTCTTTGAGGAGATTCTCTCTCTCTCTCTCTCTCTCTCTCTCTCTCTCTCTCTCTCTCTCTCTCTCTCTCTCTCTATCTCTCTCTATCTCTCTCTATCACACACACACACACACACACACACACACACACACACCTGAAGCCCATAGTTTAACATGTACATCTTGCTTCACATTCTCATGTCCTGGACACTGTAGCTGCCCATGTCATGAGCAACAGTTATTTAGTGTCAACTTCTAAAAAGTAGATCTAGCCCCTCCAAGTGTCACTAAAATCTGAGCTATAACTATAGCTTTGCCCCAGGGCACTGAGAGCAGTTCTTTTTTAGTAACATAGAAACATAGCTTAGTATTTAATTGGCAAAAATAAATGGTTAAAAATTTTTTAAGCTACCAGAAAATGTGCTGGGGTGGACTCATCTCCAACATTGTCCTATCCCTCATCACCCTCTGTATGGTGGCCTCCCCAGCAGTATATCCATGATGGTGTGTTAGAGCCTCTATCAGCCCCTTCCCATAGGGAAGGACCTCTATTCCTCAGATTGGAACACATATTATCACTTTCCCCTCCTGAAGTTACTGTTAGTCTTTGTTCCAGATGCTAAAATTCCTAATTGTGACTCCTAGTAAAATCTTAGTTTTCAAACCTGTTCTTGGACTTATTTGTAGGAATGGGTATGTTCTACCTTGTCAATTTTCAAATCACAAAACAAACAGACCTATGTGTTCTAATTCATTTTACCATTAGCAAGTTACTGAGACCTTAAATGGAAATTGGCTACAAAGATCCTGGGCAGTCATTGAAGAGACTCAAGTCTCAGGCCCATTAGAGACCAAGATGCAATGGTCCTGGGACTTGAGTCTCTTCAATAGACCTGGGACTTGAGTCTCTTCAATGACTTCCCTAGGATCAGGCCTTCCATGCAACGACTGGCCAAATGAAAATTGTTATATCCCCAAAGTGAAAGAAGATGGACTGAATTTTAAGAAACAATGATTTAAAAGGAAAATGGCCCAGAGGTCTCACTAAGCACAAAGAGTCCTGGGGTCCAACTAACAAGTAAGCCTGAAAATGATGATCTCTGACAGATCCATCTATATAGACAAGAAGGTCCCAAATCATCCCAAGTTATTTGACAATCAATGACATTCGTGGTATTAGCAGGAAAACCCTTCTGCCTACATCTGGCAAATGTACTCTCACTCCCCTGAGAAATGTGAAAACAAAGCCAATTTGGCAAAGGAGTTTAACCTAATTTTTTACATTGACCCATCAAAACTCAGTTTCATTAACAGACTTCAATCTGTGTTTAATATCAGTTTTGTTTTCCCTAGTTTACTGGACAGAGGGAATATTTTTCTAAATGGCATAGACTTCTTAAAATGCACCTGTAGTCCTTCCAGATATTTCCATTTATGTTAGGGAGAATGTCAGGCTCCCCAAAGAGGTTGCTAATAGGAGAATAGTGTCCCAAGTTTGTCATCAGTGCTAAGCCTGGTGGAATGGTCAATTTTCCAAATGCTGTACTCAGAGATACTAAGAAGTGCCTCTCTCCCATCCACCCCAGCCACCTCCTGGCCAGCCCAAAAAAGCCTCCCACCTTTCTATTACCTGATATTTCAGAGAGATTTATCCCTTTCTTTTAAGGTTTTGTCACCTGAAAAAAAATACAAGTAACCTTGGGGAAAGATCACCACCAGATTTTGTCAGTGATTTACACCTTACTTTAAAGAGATCCTTTGTGATCTGGAAGATTGGGCAGAAAAAAAGTGGGAGGGAGGAAATAGGAGAACACTGATTGTCTATGGAACAGAGGGAAAGGGCACCATAAGAAAATCAAAGATTAAAAAAAAGAGAAGGTTCTGAGTATGTCCAAAGACAAACTTCAGCAACTTCACAATTCTGTGTTATATTTGCATTGTTTTCAATAATTTAACTTTATCACAAATAGTGAAAACAGACTGGAGAAATGATTATAATACTAGACTAAGAACAGAACACCAGTTTTTTTAGTAGTTCACTGCATGACTTTGAAGGGGTTGCTTTTACATTATTATCCTCAGCTGTAGTAGAATAACAACAATTCTTGCCCTCCCTGCACAGTGACAACACCCAAGAAGAAATTTGAAGCATCACCGTATTGCAAACTACTATTTGTAATCATCATTCTGTTTCTCCTGAGTAATACTTGGTGGATTTCCAAAAATCTTACCTCAGGAGAGAGAGCAGTCACTTTACTTTTCACTTCATTTAATCAAAAAACAAGTAACAACTGAGTGAGAGCCAAGAATTTGATTCAGATTCTTATAGTCTTCCCCTACAGCATGGTATAATGAGTAGAACACTAGACTTGGAATCAGGGAAGACCTGGTTTCAAATTCAAGCATTGGCACTTACTATCTCTGTGACTGTGGAAAAGTCAATTAACATTCTGGGTTCCTTATCTAAAAAATGAAAATAATTATAAATGTCATACCTACTGACAGGGTTGTGTTTTGCAAGATAAGCATTTTATAAACTTTTAAACCGGGGGCGGCTAGGTGGTACAGTGGATAAAGCACCGACCCTGGATTCAGGAGGACCTGAGTTCAAATCCGACCTCAGACACTTGACACTAGCTGTGTGACCCTGGGCAAGTCACTTAACCCCCCATTTCCCCTCAAAAAAAATATATAAACTTTTAAACCACTACATGGTTTTAGTTGTTTATTATTATTATCAATAATTATCATTATTATTAATTATTACTATTACTCTTGCTACCCCAGGCATAAATGGATAACTCACTTCCCAAGTCTCACAGCGACCCCAGCAGGCATCTGTAGTAATCCGTAACGCCCTACAGCCCGGCTTCTTTGCCAAAAAAGTGAATTCCCTCACAGCACAACCAACAAACTTTCGGAGGTCCCCTTTGGAGGTATTGAAGGCCCAAATGCAGTGAACCAGGACAAGGAGGGGCACTGAGCCCAGGAAAAGGTGCCCAAGCTTCATGCTGGCAAAGAAAGACAGAAAGGGAGTAATGGGTTAATTAAAAGGTGAAACTGCATTCTTGCTCTATTCTTCTGCCCCATGAGATCAGTAAGCATAATGTGTCTATTAGGAAAAGGAAGGGCTATGCTGTGCTCTTAGAATGAAAGGAAATTTTGCATGCCTACCACCTACATTACCTATCCATTCAACAACTTGGGAATGATCTGAGAATTGATTCAATGAGATAATGTATGATCCTACCTTCATGTTACATAGACACCAATCATCCCAAGAATGTCCTCAACCATTCACCTGCAATGACTCACCTGGATTATGAATTATGAGAGAGGTGCCTATTATATCTTTAAAATGGCTATCAAGGAATGGAAAGCACACTGGATTTGGAGTTGGAGGGTCTGGGTTCAAATCTCTTTTCTACTATCTCATGTCTTCATGACCTTGGTCAAGTCACTAAACATTTCTGTGTCTCAGATCCCTCATCTGCAAAAGAAGGGAGTTGAACTATGTTCTTTAATGACCCTTCCAACTCCGAATGTTATGATCTTGTGATCAGAATCTCTAAGCGTCATGACCGTTACTAAGGAAGAGAAATACAATTTCAAACTAAACATTGTACTTCTGTAGAAATGGATGCACATCTTTAAAAAAATAAGTTTCATGGATAGGATAACTTAATAGTATAGTGACACTATTAAAAATATTAATCATTGCATATGCTTTACGTATTGCAAAAAACACAGCTGATACATGCACTTTTTAGTGACTTTTGCCTCAGTTCAACCCTTCTAGTTTGACTTTCTCTGGACTCTTATGCCACTTTGTCACCAATTAATAAAAACCCCAAGGATGCAAACAAGACGTATTTAAAATAGAATACAAGAAGTTTGTAAAACTTCTCCTTCATAATTTTTATCTATTCCCTGTTATCTTTCTAAGAGCACGAGTCAAGCCTATGGGTCTTGATTGATAGACAAAGTAAGACTACATGCCAAGTAGAGGTAGGGGTGTTTTATGAATAGTTTGTAAGTTCTTAGTTAAAGAATCCAGACCCAAGTTTCCCGCTAGCACCCCACCATCCCAGCACAACCGTGGAGGGTCATCTTAGAAGTACTCACCTTACCTCACCTTGTCAGCTTCCACTCTTCTTCACAGATGAAAATTGCACTTAGGGTTTCAGAACAGCAAAGTGAATGGCAGGAGACTTGTGAAGCTCTTTCACATTTATTCCTGAGAGCCTCTCTACCCACTGCTACTGGGCTGGCTGCTTAATTGCTCAAATATATAGGGAAAAGTCTTGTCAATCATAACCAAAAAAAAAAAAAAAAAGCAGATCCTTCCATGAACCATGAAGGACATCAAAGCCACCGAACATAAAGGAAGCCTCTCTTTTCTAATACTGATTACAACTTAAAGGGTGTTGTCTTGTTTCTTAACATCACTTACTAAAACAGAAAATTACCTTGGTGGGTGACATAATCCTGGAAAACAGGCAGAAATGTATCTCACCCTGCTCTCTGGGGAACAAATGCACTGAGGCAAGGTGGATTAGAGTTTCCTTCATGGTAACCACACGTTTCCATTAGAACAGAAGTCAGTCCCTCACCTTGAGCAGCAAACTTTTTCCTCTGGTCTCCAAAACATATTTCAATACAACAAAAAGATAATAAAAGTCACTCACTGGAAAGAACACGAGATCATGAACTGAAAGAATGGAAAGATATTGAAAAAGAATATTTGGGGAGTCTTAAAGCTGGTAAGTTCTAGATGTTAACTTTCAAAGGTAGGCATTGTGCTGCATATGCAAAGACTGTCATGAGAAGGAAAAGCATGTTTTCATTGGAATTTAGGGTCTTAAAGATCAAATGGGGAAAGTTTCAGTCTTTGTATTTTAGGAGTGTGGGATACAGGTTTAGATTCTCAGTTCCATTGTTAGTACCATCAGCAATAGCAACATCAAAAGCATAAGAATTTAACTAAATGTTCCTTTGTTTTTCCTTTATTTAAAAAAAGTTATTCCTCAGTAGATCCTAATATGGCAAAGACTCAAGGACTCCATCATCCTGGATATCCTCCTCTGGATACTTTCCAATTAATCAATCAATGTCCTTCCTAAAGGGCAGGCCCCAGTTGAGTCCAGCCAGTGAAAATTAAAGTGGAATTATCATTTTCCTAGTCCTAAATATTGTGCCTCTCTTAATGAATCCTAATATCACATTGGCTTTCTTGAGCACCATATCACACATTTGACTCATTTGGAGCTTGTAGTCCACTTAAGCCTCCAGATCTTTTTCATACAAACTGATGTCTTTCATCTGACAAGTTCAAAAGTCAACTTCCCAAAGATTGCCACTTTAGATGCCATTTGTTTGGGTTGGCAACAAGGAATAATCAACCTTTTTTGGCTTGAAATTCACTTTCTTAACTTTGGCATCATGGCAAGGTAAGAAGAAAAGGTCAAGGGTTGACTTGGCCCAGAACTCTCCAGCTCAAAGAGTATATTTCTACATCTCCTAAACCAAGGCCTGATTGTACAAAGGAACAAAAAAATGCTAGGACATCACTTCTATTGTGCCATCAGTGCCACTTTAAGTGGCCTTAGACAAAGGAGGCCCCACAGTGAAACTGCAGGAACCAGTGAAGTGCCTGACCCAAAGCATCTTCTCCTCTAGCCTTCCAGGTCACCAGTCTTTCCAAGTGCCTGGTCTGAAATTGTTTTGAGGTCAGATAATAATGGTTCAAGAACACTATTAAAATACTCATGAAGTGGATGATAAGAAACGGTTCAACTGGTAGAATGTCAAAATTGGAAGGGAACTCTGTGGTCAATACTGTATAACCCATAAATAAACAGGAATCAGCCTTAGCAAGTGCTCATTTAGTCTCTGCTTAAAGGCCTCCGGTGATAAGGAACTCCCTCCCTTTTAATAAAACTTGCTACAGTTTTGGGCTTCTTTACCTTTTTCATGTCATAGATTCCTTTGGCAGTCTGGTGAAATGCATGCAACCCTCTCTCAGAAGGATGTTTTTTGTCTTCATGCATAATTGAAGGACATGCTGGGTTTCATTTTATAGGTTAGTGAAAATAAAGAAAAAAATATTTTTCTCTATCCAAGTTCACAGATCCTCTGAAATCTATTCAAGAACCCCTTAGGGATTTGCACACCCCAAGTTAAGAGAGCTTGCTTAGTTGTTAGGACATTTTTCTTTATATCAAGTCTAAATATACTTCATGCATTATAGGGAGTAGGTAATCTAATTGTCTTCAATTGAAGTCATAATATAATTAAAATGTAGGGGTGATCATGAGTTCTCAGAGGATATGCTAATGGCCATTGAGTGTGGCCAGTTCATACCATATTTGAAAAGTGTAAGATATTGATCCAGCAGAGAACTAAATGTAAGTCATAGAAGAACTAGCCAAGCTAAATGTGGAAAGGTTCATCCATAAAGGGTTGGCCAACAAGTAATGCATTTTTACAGCTGTAGCACATGTGACACCACCTCCCCCCTCCCAAGTTTCCAGGTACATAAAGAATGTTTTCTTCAGGTTCAAGGTACTCTGTGGGTATGCATCAACTCAAAAGCCTGCATTGGTACATTTTCTTTTGCTCTTGTCAGCCCAGGGTACAATAGTTCAAAACATTTAATGAAATAACCAGTAAGAAATGTTACAATAGCACATTTCCTCCTTAACTCAGGGCATATACATTCCCCACTCAGTAGGGGGACCACATATACACCACATGTAGGAGGACATTGGAAATCACTATCTTCTAGTGGATATGAGGCACTAATACCTATCTATGTGAGCCCCTGGGAGCCATGGGAATGTGTCTTTGTCTGAAAAAAAAATACTCTCTCCCTTCATCCTAGAAGGGAAAAGATACCAAAATCTCATCAGAGGTAAGAAATGAGCAACATATTTTGGAAAGGATAGAGTACCTCCCCAGCACAATCTAGATATAAATAGTAAGAGTCCTTAGAGATCAGTGTCACCTCACTGATATTGTTGGCTCCTCTGCTACTACCATGATTGGGGCTGAACTATGTAGATGCCACATGGGGATCAGTTCAAGAACAATTAATAGCTGTCTTTGCCCCATGATGATGTTTCCCCTTTCCCCATTCCTCTGTTTCTTTAAAGTTTATGTTTTATATTTATAGTTATCACTAGCCTGTTCTAAAATAAAACTATAGTCAGCCCAAGGTAATACTCGTGTTATGTATTTCATTTGTTCAAAGGCAGTTGAAGGGAAGGTTATGATCAACTACACAGAGTAAAGAAAAGTCTCTTTCTAAACCAGAGGGGTAGGGAATATCTAGAGACTCAAACCAAAAACATTTTTATTTATAAATAGCATCGTAAACATCCCAAAACAGTGAAAAAATTAAGCTATGTGAATCCAGACTCTCCTTGATTCCCCTGGGCAAAGGATGAGTAAGCAGTGGTGTTAGGGGAAATGGAGCCTTGAGAGAGAGCTAGAGTAAATTCCCTCTAAAGCAATTGCTATGGAAATTTTTCTTCTTCTTCCTTTTCCCATGGAAGATTCAAAAGACCCCATGAAATTCTGAAAAGAATCCCTATTACAATATCCCATCTCTACTTGAGGACCTCAAGTAAGGAGGGACCCTATACCTCTCAAGGCAGGCTACTCTCATCGTTAGGAAATTTTTCTTGATATCAAATCTAAATTTGTTTTTTTTTTCCATAATTCCCACCTATGGCTCATGGTTCTACCCTCTTAGGCCAAACTGAACAAGCTGAATATCTCTTCCAAATTATAACCTTCCAAATACTTGAAGACAGCAATTATATTCTCCCCGAGTCTCCTCTTTCCTGGGCTAAAAATTTCCAATTCCTTCAACAAATTTTCCTGTAGTATGGTCTTACAGCACTTCACAATCCTAGTTATCTTCCTCTGGATAGTTTTCAGCTTATCAATGTCCTCCCTACACTATAGGACCTAGAGCTGAATGCAATGTGGTCTGTCAGGAGAATTTTGCTAGAATTTTGAGTCAAGCTCACTAGCCTCTATTTTGAAGAGTCCATTATCTTTTTCTTAAATTGGAATAAGTGCTACCATTCTCCATGACCTTTCAAAGATCCCCAGTGGTGAATTTGTGGGAGGACATGGACAAGAGTCACAGAGGGTAAATGGCAATCTATATATTTGTTTTGGTTTGGTTTGGGGTTTTTGTTTGTTTTTGTTTTGTTTTGTTTTGTTTTGTTTTTTAATTTTAGCAGGGCAATGAGGGTTAAGTGACTTGCCCAGGGTCACACAGCTAGTAAGTGTCTGAGGCCGGATTTGAACTCAGGTACTCCTGAATCCAGGGCCGGTGCTTTATCCACTGCGCCACCTAGCTGCCCCCTGTTTTGTTTTGTTTTTGTGGGGCAATGAGGGTTGAGTGACTTGCCCAGAGTCAAACAGCTAGTAAGTGTCAAGTGTCTGAGGCTGGATTTGAACTCAGGTCCTCCTGAATCCAGGGCCAGTGCTTTAGCCACTGTGCCACCTAGCTGCCCCCGCAATCTATATATTTGGAGAGAACACAAATTTAAAAGGGAATTGGGAACCAAAGTGGAAAGACAATCCATTTTTAGTAGAGAACTCTAAGTGGCTAAGAGAAACATGATCCCATTAAAATACTTTACTGGAGCCTGTAGGAAGTTGATGTGACAATAAAAAGACAGCTAGTCATAAGGATAGCTTCAAATAACGGCACAGCCAAGACCTCATGCCTGAAAATAAGAGAAAGAAAAACTGAAAAAGGAGTGACCAGATAAAATACAGCTTCATTTACTTCAGCCCTCATGCCACGGTGGATTAAGATTACAAATGAAACCATTTGTGTATCCAGGTAATGAACATCAAAGGATGTTCATCTGGACATAGAGGAGTTGGGGGTTAGGAAAGAAGGAAGGAAGGAAGGAAGGAAGGAAGGAAGGAAGGAAGGAAGGAAGGAAGGAAGGAAGGAAAGAAAATTTCAGAAAAAACATAAGTCAACAAAAAAAAGCTCAAACCAAGAGAAGGGGTATCTTCTGAAGGCACTTCTAGTTATGGTTCCACAACTGCAGCTAATCAAACAGCTAGCCATTTATCACATTAGTTCTGGTCTACTAACCAGAACTAATTACAGAATGTTTGCACTTACTCCAAATCTCTCCAAGGCACTTCCATTACATGTCCACACAACTCTCTCAGATGTAGGCTCCACAGCCTCTTCCACATGAGGAATTGAATCAGCAGCACTGTGTGCATGTTCATAAGGACTGGTCTGTTACAGCAGAAATAGGAGCAAAGAGTTTGGGTGGAGATGTGTAGTGCTACCCAGTAAAAGGAAAGAGGTGACCAGTTTTATGAGAGCTAGTAAGAGTCTATTGCTATCCCAGAGAACCCTCTGGTGTTGGATGAAGTAATATATAATCAATGGGGAGTGAGTGTTGGACTGAGCACTTGGTCCTAATTATTGAACATGATCAGGAAATTGTTCAGTAGTTTAATATGTTTTATATATTTTGACATGGAGCCACTTAGCTTCACCAAGGAGATTTACTGAAAAGACATAAAAATTGGAACTCTTGTACTTTAACTTCTCCTCTCTCCCCATGCCTCTCCTCAGTCAGAACTTAAATTGACAAATTTTATGAATAGAACATGCTTAAGGGAAGCAAAATCAAAAGTTCATGGACTATTCCAACAAATTGAATGAGAGTAGGAAACTCTAAAAAATCTGGAAAACAAAAAGGGTGTTTTCTAAGATCAATTTGGTTTTTCTTTATAATTTTTATTGCTATAAAAATTGTTCTCCTAGTTCTGTTCACTTCACTCTGTATCTGTTCATAAAGGCTTTCCTGGTATCATCTAACATTGGCTGTTTCATCATTTATGATGACACAGTAATGTTCTGTTACCACAGTTTGTTTAGCCATTCCATGATGGGATACCCCTTTAATATCCAATTTGGGGCTTCTACAAAAAGGGCACTGTAAATATTTTATACATATATTTCCTCTTTCTTTGATTTCTTAGGGTCATAAGCCTAGTAGTAGTATAACTGGGTCTTTACTTTTGCAGAGTGTTTTATAGTTAGATTCATATGGTCCTGGGTGAAACTTGATAAACATACTTCAAAATATTTGAATGGAATTTCACATTCTAACTCTTCTTGTTGGGTTTTGTTGTTTATAAATAGGAATGTTGATGATTTATATGGATTTATTTTATATACTGCAACATTGCTGAGGTTAATAACTATTTTGATTAATTTTACAGTTGACTCACCAGGATTCTTGCTAAATACATTATCATATAATCTGCAAAAAAAGTGATCATTTTGTTTTCTCTTTACCATGTATGTTGTTTAAAATCTAAATGTGGATCCTAATCTTCCCCCCACAGTTTTTTTGGGGGGAAGCTGGCTAAAATAATTGATAAATTCAGCAAGAGTTTAGGCTTTTGGGCAGCTAGATGGTGCAGTGGATAGAGCACCGGCCCTGGAGTCAGGAGTACCTGAGTTCAAATCTGGCCTCAGACACTTAACACTTACTAGCTGTGTGACCCTGGGCAAGTCACTTAACCCCAACTGCCTCAAAAAAAAGTTTAGGCTTTTAAGGATTTATTAAAATATATAAGTTAGTAAAGAGAGAGAGAGATTGAGAACAGATTCCTTATAGCATGGAAATCCTAGCTTGGATCTATTCAGTACAGCTAGAGAGCAAGAAACCTTCCTTTTCCTAGCAGCCTACATGAAATCTCTCATCACCAAGCTAGTGTCCAAATGACCTCCTGTTATCCATCTCCCACCATGCTGGTTCCTCAATGAAAAAGAGGAAGAGGCAGCACCCTAATCTCCATTTCCTAGTTCCTCTCTCCTTCCATGAAAGGGGAGGTCCTTCAAGCTGATTGGTTGAGAGTGGTCTCTTGCTGATGTCAGTAGTACACCACCTCTGAAAACAACCGTCACTCAGGGCCAGCCAGGTGTGGTCTCCATCCAATCACCCTTAAGTAGGTACTTAGTCAGTTTCTCAGTCTCACCCAATTCAAACAAAACTAAAACAATCATCAGGTGGGACCCCTGGGCATCTGCCAAATCCCATTATTTTATCACATTCCCCCCTGTGTTTCCTTAAGAAACAATTGTTTCCTTAATGAAGCAATAACATTAGATACTTATGACTAACAAAGTAAAGTGAATGAAAAGAGAGACATCCAGTGACAGCATTAAAAAAGGCTAAAAGGGGGCACTCACATTTTACCAGGAGGACATTAAAAACAGAAAAACTAAAGGGGACATTCCCCTTTAGTAAGTGGACATTATAAACAGTGTATACAATGGGGAAAAGGAAAACAGAAAAATGTCCATTTAAGTCTTTGGAAGTCTTTTCTCAGATGATTCTTGGGATGTCGTCTGGGTGTAGTTGTGGAATGAAAAATCTTTCAGGTGTGGATGCTGAAGATTAACTAACAAGTCTCAACTGTAGAGTTTCATTTGTGGTTATAAAGTCCCTCAGGTGGGAGCCCTGGGCATCTGCCAAATCCCATCATTTTATCACACAGGCTTATTCATTTAATTTCTTTTTCATATATTATTCCTATAGCTAGCATCTCTAGCACCATGTTAAATAGTAGTTGTAAAAAGGGACATTCTTGCTTTACTCCTGATCTCAGTAGGAAGGCCTCTAACTTCTCTCCATTACATATAGCATTTGCTTTTGGATTTAGATAAATATTGCTTAAGAAAAGGCCCACATAGTCCCAGGATTTCCTTTGAGTTTCCAACCTCCTTTCTTTATCATCTTTAAAGAGCACCCCCAAACTTTTTCTGTGTGCCATTCCTACAGGGCCTAGCTTTTAGCTAGTTGTCAATTTTTTGATAAGATATTATGACTGCTGATAGCTTTAAGGTGTTACTCTCCCAAGGGTATTTACATTCTAAACCAAGCCTCTTTAAGGGAAAAAAAAATCTATGACCCAAACAAATGAAGTTCTAAAGGGAGAATTAAAGGTACTATAACAATGAGAGATATTACTTTAATCTTCCCAGATACCTTTCAATTCATATATTATCTGTAGCCACCAACATTCTTACTCTAGTCAAGCATATTTCAAACCAGAAATTCTTTTCCCCTGATATTTTTCTTTACCAAGAGGGCTATTTTAAAGTGCAGGATTTCTTAATTTACTGGGAAAAGGTGGGGTGTTAGCATGGAGGGAGGCGGGTGTCAAGAGGGTTGCAAATGAAAAAATAATGCATTATATAATTTGAAACCCATTAATAATTTCATTTTTGGTTGAAATAAAAATCAAGTCAAGGTTTACTGAGCACCTACAAGATGTCTAATTGGCCCTTGTTACGCTTTGGTCCATATGCTTTTTATATTTCATCCCTGAAAGTCATAGTTGAAATGAGAAGTGCAATACTTTATATATATTTCCCTTGTCCCTCTCCCAGTATGCCTGCTCCCAAGTGATGTAGGAGGTGAAAAAAGGGTTAACAGAAAAATCTAAGACCCAAGCTTTAATTTAGATATTAGCTCTAAAAGGGAGTCAGACCCCAGTTAATGGATAATTTACAAGTCAGGATACTAGGTTTTCTTAGCCACAGAAATCAGTGCCCATAATGGGAACAGAGGGAGAGAGGCCATGATGACCTTAAATAAATTGACAGGCTGTAGAAACTTAGACCAGAAATAAAAGAAAAATGATTATGTTTTGAAACTAGCCATGGGTAACAGAAGGAGACATGCACAGAAAAGGCCAGATTTGTCTCCATGTTCACCTGTAAACCCCAAAAACACACCTCCACAGAAAAAGGTACCCACCTCAGGGGTTGGCTTAAGACCCCAGGAACTCCAAATTAGAAAAATCCCTCCCCTATACCTCCCTAAACTGGAGATTATTATAATGAGACTGATAATCAATTTATCCATACTATAAATATAACTGTCTTTCCTTTCACCATTTGAGAGACACCTTTCCACATTTTAGTTCTCTCCCTGGGGTCACCCACAGTACTGCAAAAAAACTTGGGAAACTGAGTCACTGAGTCTTGCAATTCTTTTGGGACAACTCGTGATCAATTTGACCCCAAATTTTGCCCTTATCATGAGGACCAGATATTTAATATCAGTCTTCTATTGGGGAAAAAAAAAAGGTCCAATAGAGACTTTATTTTCAGAAATAATACAATTACACAAGACTTTGTGAACAGATCCAGAAGGAAAGGTAAATTGCTAACCTTGGAACTTACAAGGTAAAATGGTAACCATTGGGAAGAAAAGAAATGTCACTGAAAAGGAACTTCTTCCCTCTCAAAGCACTGGGTACTTACAGTATATCTACTAATTTTATAGAAGTGATTATCAATACTCAGAGATAATGTTCACATTATATGATGATACAGTCACCATGGTAACTATTTCTTTTACAACTAGGGAATACTTGAATTAATACTATAAGTTAAACCTTTTCCCAACTGTCTTAAAAGAAGTATTATTTATTTTTAAGATTAAGGAGCATGTGGTTTAGGCTCTGAAATATATATATATATTTTTAATTTTTCAACCAATTATTTTAAATGTAATATCCCCTTAGGGTACAGCATACAGATGCCTAAGAGTGAAGAACAGAAATACATTTAATGAGTTATAAAGAAGCATTCTTTGTTTAAAATACCTCTCTCTCTCTCTCTCTCTCTCTCTCTCTCTCTCTCTCTCTCTCTTTCTCTCTCTTTCTCTCATTCTTTCTCTCCCCAATAATTCAGGAAAACATGGGTTTGTGTAAGTGTTATCTCTGATTAATTCACACTATGTGACCCTTGACAAGTCATTGGCCCTCTCAATATTCTAAGCAACTCTCTAAAACTGTAAATTTTAGAGAAGATTCAACGCACATTGGTGGAGGAGCTTTCTTCATCTAGAAGTTTCCTAAACCAATGAAATCATAAATTCAGTCCTTATCCCTATCCCTGCTCTTTAACTGAAATGAATCCTGGATTCCCAACCCTTTTCTTTGTCATTCCCCAGGCATTCTTATGCAGAATGAATAGTAAAATACTTTGTTAGCCAAGCATCAACAGAACAAACATATCTTTTCCTTTATTACTTCATTGGAAGAAAAGGAATTATGGAACTAAACCCACAGGCTATGAGAGGGAAAGGGATCGTATTGTTCTCTGGAGCTTTAATGGTTTTGTCTTACAAAATAATAGTGATAGTATGATAATTAGTAGACTCAAAGGTCCACTAGACCACTCTGATTGCATCAGATCCAGGAAGTCCCCCTCAAATCATATCATTTGGCACAGATATTAGTTGTCTATCATAGTGATATTGTTCATCCTTTTTCAAAAAGGATCAATGACATCACAGGGTAATGTCTTGACTTGTGTGTAAATTGGATTTCAGTAAGGCAGAGTTGCACAAAGTCATCAACCTTGCTCTCTCTTCCACAGTTATTAAAGTCCAGTGTTAAGACAAAAGTCAGGAAGGCTGGAAATGGCCCAGGATTTAGTGGATGACCTTGGTGCCTTCAATGTCTGACCGAGCTCTGAGTTCCATAGCACCTGCTTCAGCTGCCTTCATGGCCATTGGAACAAACTGTTATCCACCTATTCCACTGGGAGAAGTCTTCACCACAAAGAGAAAGAACTCCTAAGGATGTGTAGTAAGTACCTTTCTGGGAAATGGATGAGAGAAAGGTGGTCCCCAGGACCACAGTAGCACCAACACAGATGAATAAAGAGAAAGAAAGACTAGCATACAACCAGCATAAAAGTACAGTATCAGATGTAAGCTTTGAAAGAGACAAACCACCACTTGCTGAAATCTCCTCCAATCATAGTGTTTCCTGACCCACTCCATGCTAATCACCTCTCGGGGCAGCTAGGTGGCACAGTGGTTAGAGCACCGACCCTGAATTCAGGAGGACCTGAGTTCAAATCCAGCTTCAGACACTTAACACTTACCAGCTTGTGACTGACCCTAGGCAAGTCACTTAACCCCAATTGCCTCACCAAAAAAAAAAAAGAAGATCATGCTAATCACCTCTCCCACACTAAAAAATATGAATATATATATATGGATGGATGGATAGATAGATAGATATTGCCTTTATTTCAAGATTCCTGGCTAAAAGTGAAACCCTTTGGCTTGATCACCAACATAGAATTTTGTTATCCTTTGGGATCATGCCTAGCAATTGACTATAGTTTGCAACAGTTCTCTCTCTCACTCTCAACCTTCACAGAGATTCTCCTAAAGTAAAGATCTTACAGTCTCATTTCCCAATTGAATTTTCAAGAGTCCCCTACTGTCTATAGGATCAATCACAATGTCATTTATAACCCATTACAACCTATGTTTCTAACTTTATTATATGCTAGTCCTCCTCATTTACTCTGAGATTCTCCCAGACTGACTTCTACATGCCATGGCACCTCCCCAGTCTTCAACATGTCTGTGCTCCAAATCTAGAATGCATTCCTGGCTTCAGTTCCACCTCAGAGAATCCTCAAAGCTCAATACACCATATGAATAAGACTAATAGTATTTATATAGTGCTTTAAGGTTTACAAAGTGCTTTACATAGTACTTATCCCTACAACAATTCTGTGATTATCCCCAATATACACAACTAAGACTCAGAGTGGTTAAGTAACTTACCTATAGTCACACAGTTAGTTATATCTGAGGCAGGATTTGAACTCAAATTTTCCTGCCTCCAAGTCCAGCATTCTATCTGTTGTACAACCTAGTTACCTGATACATGAAGTTTTTCCTGATTCCCATGTCCTCTCTCACCAGCCTTCCCCCTCATTTTGATAAATACCTTGTGTTGATTTCATGTACTTTTATATGGAGATGCCTTTCATATTTATATTGGTACCCCTAGTGCCCAGAACAAGTTGTGTAGGAATTACTAAATGCTTGTTTATTGTTTGGTTGCCTGATAAATGACATTACTATTTTCTCTTCTCTTTTCTTTCCCAGAACCATGGATCACTAACCTACAGTAACCTCATCCCAAGATGATAAATCCAGTGAAAGTTATATAATACTGGTACACCAGAAGCATATCTATGTTAACAATCTGATTATAACTGAAACTAAAAGCATAAAAAAGGTGAAACTAAATTAAAGAATACCTCATAAGTTTTGAGAATTCATTTTTGTTTTTAACTTTTACAAAGGTGTACTTACTTCAAGTTACAGCAAAAACAGAAACACAAATATCCTTCCTGTGGGGGAAGAAGGGTTGGCCACCAACAAGGAATCAATCAATCAATCAATCAATCAATCAATCAATATTTATTAAGCTTTTACAATGTGCCAGACACCGTGCTAAGCACTGGTGATAAGAAAAAGGCCCCTGCTCTCAAGGAGTTTATAATCCAATGGGAGTGGAGGTGGGGGACAATATATAAATAACTATATGGAGAGACAGACAGACAGAGAGACAGACAGAGAGACAGAGACAGAGACAGAGAATTAACAGAGGGAAGGCAATGGAATTAAGAGGGATTTGGGAAGGCTTCCTTTAGAAAGTGAGATTTTAAGGGGACAGCTAGGTGGCACAGTGGATAAAGCACCAGCCCTGGATTCAGGAGAACCTGAGTTCAAATCCAGCCGCAGAAACTTGACACTAGCTGTGTGACCCTGGGCAAGTCACTTAACCCTCATTGCCCTGCCCCCCCCCCAAAAAAAGTGAATTTTAGTTGGGACTTAAAGGAAGAAGGAGGTTGATAGAATAAAGGAGAGAGACAACCAGAGAAAAATGCCTGGAGCCAAGAAATGGAATACCTTGTTCTTGGAACAGTTAGGATGCCAGTGTCACTGGATCAAAGAGTAGCTGTTGGGGAGGAAAGAAAGAAGGGAGGAAGAAAGCAGGAATGAAGGGCAGAAAGTTACTGTACACAGCAGGAAGGAAATTTGTGAAACTCATTCCCCTAAGAATTTGTTCAGGCTGAAAATATAAAGAGTTTTTAAAAGTGTTGAAGTAAATCCATGGTTAAAAGATATAAAACAGGTAATTAGGAATGACTATGAAACATCTTTTACCTTTGGAAATTGAAATCCTAGAGGATAACTGTGCCATTCTTCAAAATGTCCCTGATCATCACCATCAGGGTACCATTTTGGGGGGGGGCAGTGGGGGTTAAGTGACTTGCCCAGGGTCACACAGCTAGTAAGTGTCAAGTGTCTGAGGCCGAATTTGAACTCAGGTACTCCTGAATCCAGGGCTGGTGCTTTATCCACTGTGCCACCTAGCTGCCCCCCAGGGTACCTCTTGCAGGGCAGATGGAAAATGGACCACACTATTTGTCTTTGTTATGTTCTGATGTTAAGAAAACATAAATTATTAGAAATATGTATTGTTATAGCCAGCAAGGATATAGAAATTCTATTTCACTTGCAAGGGGGTTTTACAGAGCAGAATAAGTATGCCATTCTTTTGTTATACTGCTGTTATTGACCCAGAATCACTATGACATCTGTTTGAGGTTTCTCCCCAGTTGATGGTGAAGTGTCATACAGAGCTGCACTTGGTCTTCCTTGACAGCAATAATATACATTCACAAAATTATAGGCAAAGTTTAGGGGTGTTTTCTGGGGCCATGGATTTTTAGCAAAACTAAGTGGACCATCAAGAGATTGAATCCATAAATCTGACCTAAATAGCACTGGGCTCAAAGCAATAGAGCCCAACTAGCCTCAGGTAGAAAGGAAAATGAGCTGAAAACAGAAAGTTGAAACAAGCACATAAACTCTCTAAACCCATTGCTACACAAGAAAACAAATCACCCATATTTCCATTTTTTTCCACATTTAGAAATTCTCCTGAGTTTCAGTTAAGGTTAGCAACCCTTCCTGCAGAGCCATAGTCAATCTACAAAGAATGGTCTCACCACGGGTAAGGACACATTACCAGGGGGTAATCCTTGCTCCCTGGAGCCTGCAGCTGGCAGCAATCTTGGGCTCAGGAATTCTGACCTACAGTGGGCTAAGCTGTCCAGGTGCCCACACTAAGTTTGGCATTAATGTTGTAAGCCCCCAGGAATTGGGGGTGGAAGTTTGCCTAAAGAGAAATAAACTAGCCCAGATCAAAAATGGAGCTATCAAAGTTTTTGTGTTAGGGGCAGCTAGGTGGCACAGTGGATAAAGCACCGGCCCTGGATTCAGGAGTACCAGAGTTCAAATCCAGCCTCGGACACTTGACACTTACTAGCTGTGTGACCCTGGGCAAGTCACTTAACCCTCATTGCCCAGCGGAAAAAAAAAAGTTTCTGTGTCGATCAGTAATGGGATCAGGTACATGGGTGGCTTCCTACCCTACACTTTTGTTTATATATTCTAAGGATATACACCACAAGACAGAAAGAGGGGTTTCTTGTATACCAAAGTGCTCATGTATTCGTAGCAGCAGTTTTTATTGTAGCAAAGAACTAGAAACAAATCAGGTGACTATTGGTTGGATAATAATTGAACTAAAGATGATGTAGGAATGTAACTGAATATTATTGTGTGATAAGAATTAATACACATGAAAACTCCAGAGGGACTTGGAGAGACATATACAGGGTGTCTCAAAAGTGTCAGTACCATTTTAAGCTATTCCAGATGATGAAACATACTTCCCTCTTCTCAGGTGTGTAGCAGGGCACTATGGGGACACAATATCGCATATATTGTTAAACATAATGTTTCAACAGTCAGTTTTTCATCATTCAGGTGACCCCCCCTACCCCAACCCCACTTCACCTGTTTGTGTCCCCATATACCTATACCCTCTATACTCTATACCTTCTGAGGCTCAAATACTGTCCTTGCTTTAAAAACTAACTTTAAAGTAGCTACCTGGAAAAGTTACTGTCCTTTCATTGTAACTTAGAGTATCATGTCAAAGTATCTAGAATACAAATAAATCACCCCTGACTAATAATCCTATGTAAATCACTTCTCCTGTTCTATAATATAGATCTCCCTAATGGTTTCTTGAAAAGAGAGTTTAGGCTTCTCAAAAAGCCCTGTAGGCAGTGATAAAACTCCAATAATCTTTTGCCCTTGGTTGCAAAAATTAGGAATGAAACTCATAAGGAAACTATCAAGTTGAAAGATGCATTAGCTGGATTTGCTCATATTCTCTCCCATTGAATATGTCTAGGCCTCTGGAAAAAGGACACGTATTTCTGGCATGCATCATGATCATTGTTAATGCTTTATTTTCCAGATTGCCTTGGTGACTGGGGAAACTAACAACAAAGTATGGAGGGTATAACTTTGGAAATAAAATATATAACCCCTCTACTCAAGACAAGCCCACCAATCTCATAGAAGTATGAATCAAAATCTTCAGAAAAGGTAAACTTCACGTTCTATTTATTTTTTAAATTGCCTTCCAGGAAGAAACCAGATGGCTAAGTCATAGATGTTCATTTAGACTAAAACAATCCAGTCCACCCAGGAAGTTTTATGGATATACATGGACAAAAAAACCTTCATAATTCTGTGACCAATGCCTTCTGGTGATGAGTCTCTCACCAGATTTGGCCATTAGTCCCATATCCAAATCCTTTCCAATTTCATTCTTCTTCCACAAGCCCAGAGTCACCTCTGCACCACAATGAGGAATTAAAATGGGGTGAATTTTTCATATGGCCTCTAACCTAATCTCTTCCTTTAGAATATTAATACAAATATGATGGTTTATAAATTTATATGCATGCACATCTGTTTCCTAAATAGTAAATCAAATCATAAGTGGTTAAATAAATGTTATAAAATTGGTGCAATTGACCTTGGAGAATTAAAAAGAAGAAATCATCTCAGGTCAGTGTCATTTACTAAGCAATACTGAACAGGGGAAAGCACCCTGGAACTGGAGTAAGTGGAACTGGTGTTACTCATAGATATCCTATACCCTAGGTCACCTTGTGCCTCCCTGGGCAATCTCTTCTCAAGGCAGTTCTAGGAGGAATTCATAAAAACATAATTTGGATTATTAGGTTGTAAATCTAGAGCCAGCCATTCTGTATACTCCCCTTCTCTCTTTTGACACTGCCACCACCCTCATACAGACTCTTACCATCTCATGAACACAGACTGAAGCATGCTGTTTTTCACTCTCATTTTTTCTTTTATTCAAGTTTTCTTGTACAAAATGACTAGTATGGTAATATTTTATATAACTGCACATGTATAATCCATATCTTATTTCTTACTACTTCATGGAGAGGGAGGGAAGGAAGGGAAGAAAGGATAAAAATTAGAACTCAAAATCATAAATAAAAATGTTTATTACTAAAAAAAAAAAGAGTACAGAGGATGGAAACTGGGCACCTTCTCCTGCTTTAATTCAGAACTACATTCCAGTACCAGCTCTGCCATTAACTAGCTCAGGACCCTGAACAAGTCATTTCACACTTCTCACCTTCAGCTTCCTTGTCTATAAAATGAGGTTGGACTAATCACTAAGATCGCTTGGACATTTTATGATTCCATGATTGTAGTTCTCACCTGCAGAGTTTAAAAAAAAAGAGTATAAAGAGTTAAAAAGATAGCCCTCAGGCAGCTAGGTGGCACATTGGATAAAGCACCAGCCCTGGATTCAGGAGAACCTGAGTTGAAATCTGACTTCAGACACTTGACACTTACTAGTGTGACCCTGGGCAAGTCACTTAACCCTCATTGCCCTGAAAAAAGAAAAAAATTTTTAAGATATCCCTCTTCCTGATGAGTCTTCAAATATTTGAAGACCACTACATGTATGCCTTGTCATCTTGTTTGCAGTCTAGACACCCTAGTTCCTCTAAGCATTTCTCATGTGACAGTTTGAAGTGTCCTCATAATCCTGGTTTCCCTCTTCTGGACACAATTTATCCTGTTAATATCCATCTAAAAAGGGAGTTTCCAGGTCTAGACATACTCCAGATGTGGTCTGGCCAAATCCTGAATACTACTGACCCGCATCAGCTGGTTAGGGGAAGAGCCATGTCTTCTGACTCCAAGTCTAATATGTTTTTTACTGTATCTCATTGTTTAATTGGGGGATATTGAACCAATCAATCTTGCAGAGGCTCAGTTTCCTTATCTGTAAAGTGAGTTCATGGGACTAAATAATGCCAAATTTCCTTTCCAGTTCTTACAATTCTCTCTGGTTAAGACACTATTCTTTTAGTGTAACATTACATTAGCATTTTTAGAAGCCCTATCACACTGCTGGCTCATATTGAATTTATCATTTCTCAGATCTTTTTCACATGAACTGCTGTGAAGTCAGAGTCCACACCTCTACACACCCTTTCCTTCCCTCCCTCGCTGCCCAATCTTGTATAGCTGATGTTTTTTACTCCTTTACATCATTCTTATTAAATTTCATCTTGTTTGTTTTGGCCTTCCATTCCAGCCCATCACTCCTGGTTTTTCACCATGATTCTGTCATCCAGCATTCAGCTTTGGGTCATCTGCAAATCCAACAATCTGTAGGTTTTGGTTTTCATCAAAACTACTGATACAAATGCTAAACAAGATAGATGAAGTTTAGAGCCCTTGGGTTTATCACTGGAAACAATCCTCCAGGTTGGTGTCCCCTTGTTTGGACCCAGTTTTCAACCAGCCTAATAAATAATGACTATTTTAAAACAAGCAAAAAACTTTGGCTGGAAAAAGTTAAAAGAACTGGGTTTATTTAGCTCACAAGAGGAAATATTGATGGTGTGAAAGGCCTGGGGGAACCTAATAGTGGTTTTCATTTTCAGAATCATAGAATTCTTGCATAGAAAAGATTTCCTTTCTTTTATTATCTATTCCAAATGTTCTTAACTTTTTGTGTCATGGATACTTTTGGCAGTCTGGTGAAGCCTATAGGCTTCTTCTCAGAAAACTGTTTTTAGATACCTAAAATTATGCATACATATATGTATTTGTGTATATGTGTACGTATGTGTGGGATTACCAAGAGAAACAATTATATTGAAATATAGTGGGGGTAGCTAGGTGGAACCGTGGATAAAGCACTGGCCCTGGATTCAGGAGGACCTGAGTTCAAATCCAGCCTCAGACACTTGACACTTACTAGCTGTGTGACCCTGGGCAAGTTACTTAACCCTCATTCCCCGCAAAAAAAAAAAAAAAAAAGAAATATAGTTACCCCCCAAAATTTTAAAGATGATGGACCCCAGGTTAAGAACTCCTGAAGTCCAACCTGCTCATTTTAAAGACAAGAAAATGTGATGACAGCAATGGAACTAACTTCTACTAACTAACTGGCTTCTTGTCCAGTGACCTTTTCAATATAATACATTCCGTGAAAGGACTGGTCATTTCCAATAAGAACAGACCATGAGGGGAAGGAGTTAGAAAAGTTACAACAGGGATGTAAGTTCAACATACAGAGATATTGTAAGGCTCAGATGAGATAATGGATGTAAACTTAAAGTGTTATATAAATGCCAACTGTTATTATTATTATTATTGTTATCATTATTATTGTTGTTGTTGTTATCCTACTATCCCCAGGCCCCTCCAGTCTGATGACTTTTCGTTCCCTGAGCCCTATACTACACTCCTGCTGAGCTCAAGAAATGTTTATAGAGCAAAACAATGGTGTGCTGGTAAAAGATTAACAACAGGGCTGGGGGGAATTATATATATATTTATACATATATATATATGTGTGTGTATGTATATATATATATATATACACACACACACTTTTTTTAGTCTAATTAATATTATTAACACTTTCTTAAGTCTATACAATTAACAAAATAATAAATCAAGTCCTAATTTGTAGGAGTTACTTATTTCTGAAATGATAAATGTATCAACTCCTTCCACCCTTCCAGTCTTACTCCCTGACATATACTTCAATCCAGTGACAGTGGTCTCCTGGCTGTCCCACAAATAAGAGTCTCCATCTATTGACTCCAGGCATTTTTTCTGACTGTTCTCTATGTCCTTCCTCACCTCTGCCTATTAACTTATAGGGTTTCTTTTAAGTCCTAATAAAAACTGCATTTTCAACAAGAATCTTTTTCTAATGCCTTTAAATCCTAATGGTTTCCCTCTCATTTGCTTCTTATTTATTCTATATATAGCTTGTTTGTCTATTTTTGTTTGGGGACAACTAGGGCCTGGAGTCAGGAAGACCTGTGTTCAAATACGGCCTTAGACAAGTACTAGTTGTGTAACCCTGGGCAAGTCATTTAACCTTTTTTTGCTTCATCTATAAAACTAACTGGAGAAGGAAATGGCAAACCACTCTAGTATCTTTGCCAAGAAAACCCAAAATGGGGCTACAAAGACTTGGACACAACTGAAATGAAATAACAATAACAACAACAACTTTTGTTTGCTTATAGTCTCCTACATTAAATTGTGAGCTCCTTGAGAGCAGAAACATCTTTTGACTCTTTTTGTATCCCTAGTACTTAGCACAGTAGGTGGCATATATAGTAGGTGCTTAATAAATTCCTACTGACTAAATGCTCGCACTATTTCATAATCAACTCCCCCAAGCAGGTTAAAACTGGCTGCAGTACATCCCCGCTTATGGAAGAACTTCCTGACTATAAAGATGGGAAAATCCTATAAAATATTACTAGCATGGGACAGTTTTTTGTTTTGTTTTGTTTTGTTTAGAAAAGGTTGCCAACTACTTTTTGTAATTTTTCTTTGCAATTTTCTTCCTTTGAAGCTGGAAATTTCCATCTGAAGGCAAGAGGATGGGCAAGGTGAGCTCTGGGAGATTCCTTCCAACCCTGGAGGCATTTTCTGAGGAGGCAGGGATACACCAAGTTGAGTAAAAATGAAAAGGCTTAATATGCTGGTAGGCTGAGGCAGACAGCCTTTATGCCCAACTCTCACTTTGATGGCCTGACACAGGCACTTTCAAGGGTAGTTTCAGTTCCAGAACATATCCATTTATCTGCCTATAGTTTCTCTTCACCAATCTAGTTTCTATCTCTTCACCAGCATTTGCTGTCACCCATGAGGAGACCCACTGGGCTCCAGCCCCTACCTTCTTCGCATCCCTTTCCCAAACTACAAGAAAAGAACTCAATACGAGCGTATCTTCTCTTTTTCCCTTTCTACAATACTGCCCCATCACCACCACCACCCATTTAGTGGTGACCTTTCCCACCTAGAACTTCACATGGCATTTTGATTACCCTTCTCTAATGTACTTTTTATGTCCAGTTTACAAGCACTTATTAAGAAGTTACTACATGGGGCAGCTAGGTGGCGCAGTGGATAGAGCACCGGCCCTGGATTCAGGAGGACCCGGGTTCAGATCCGGCCTCAGACCCTTGACACTTACTAGCTGTGTGACCCTCGGCAAGTCACTTAACCCCAATTGCCTCACACAAAAAAAAAAAAGAAGAAGAAGTTACTATATGTCAAATATTGTGCTAAGCACTCATAATAGAAATATGTACAGGCAAAATGTGTGTGTGTGAGAGAGACAGAGACAGAGAGACAGAGACAAAGAAACAGAGACAGACAGACAGACAGACAGAGTTCCTCTCAGAGAGTTTACATTCTAATGGGAAAAAATAACAGCATATAAAAAGAATGGGGAGGAGGGAAAAGGAAGCTGCATGGGAGCATTATGAAGAAAGAAGTTCAGAGAGTCAAGAGCAGAGAAGGAAGAAGTGACCACAGTTGACCTGGGCACTAACTCAAAATGGAGATTCTGAGAGGGACCAATCAATCAAAAGAAGAGGCCATTAGGATGGAGGAGTGAGAAGGATACAAGGACAAAAGCATCTTCCAAGGTGAGAAGACTTCTGGGACATGGTGAAGAAAGAAGTCTATAGTCAGAAGTGGAGCCAAGAAAGGAGAATATTTCATGTATTATAATTATTACATATTCATCATATTCTCCTCCTATATGATAAAGTCAAAGACTATATCTCATAAAAATTATATTAATACCTCCATGTAAAAATCAACTATGTTCGTGGGCCTAGCCTTTCCTATAACAGCCTTCCACCACCACCTTCTTCCTACATGGTGCCTTTTTCTGGAATTGATTATATGTGGAGTCTTCTATACCTTAAAAATAGTCCCTGCCTCCATTCAAATTTTATTACTCAATAGCTTCTTGCCTATGAGTTCAGAAATGGGAAACCAATCGAGCTACCTGCTAGCAACCCTTCCCCTTCTTATAAGGCCTCTGGCCTTATAGGCATTGTGAAAGTGTCCAGAAGGACCCAGTCATTCCAGCACCAAACTAGAGAAGGTGAGGAGGATTCTGTAGTATTCTGTATACAAGGCCTGGAAGCATCCTCCTCCAAAAATCATTGCTCTCCTTGCTGCTTTTTTGTGGCTTAAACATTATCTCACCCAAAGTCCAGGTTTCTACTGGCTGAGTTGCAGGTATTCCATGTGCCCTCCAGAGATAGGGCTATATCCTTGACCTGCCATTAAATAAAATCTCAATATATCTTTTGTCCTGAACCTCTCTTCCCTTGTCCCTCTCCTCATGCCCCTAGGTATTTCAAGGAAAGCCTTCCCAGAGTGTACATTAAAATGTGTCTGTAATCAAGGCCTATTGCTCTTAGCATTATTAGGTTCTCTCTTCTGTGAAACCCTCCACATCTTTAAAACGAAAAAGACTTGGACAACCTCACTGTGATATAGCACTTTACGGCCAATTCAACAAACTTTTACTAGGTGTTTACCATAATCCCTTTGCTGGTTTCTGGGTATACCATAAAGACAAAAATGTAAAAGTCCCTATGTTCAACAGGGAGCTACCATCAACTAGGGGTCTGAATGAAGCTGGAGATGATTCAAGGTTCATACAAAGTAAAGAGTGATCTTTTCAAAGAAGGAATCCATACAAAGTGCTTTAGGAATATATAAGGAAGGGGGCAGGTAGGTGGCACAGTGGATAGAGCACCGGCCCTGGAGTCAGGAGGACCTGAGTTCAAATCCAGCCTCAGACACTTAACACTTACTACCTGTGTGACCCTGGGCAAGTCACTTAACCCCAATTGCCTCACCAAAAAAAAAGGAATATATAAGGAAAGAGACAACACTTCTGCTGAGAGCATCAGGAAGATGTGGCTTGAAGGAAAGAATGGATTCTGACAATGAGGTGGAAGTCAATTTGAGGCATGAGACCTGTGACAAATGCACAGAGACCAAAAACTGCATGTTGCGTTCAAGGAATGGTTTATAATCCATTTAGGTTGTAACAGGGTGGGAATGTGAGGGAAAAAATCTAGAAAGGTAGATCAGACCCAAGTTATGAGGGTCCTCAATGCCAAGACAAGAATTTGTCAAGATTGGAATTGGAGTTAGGGAACTTGGATTAGATTGGAATCCTGGATTTGCCACCATAATAACTGTGTAAACCTTGGACATTTACTATCCCTGGAACTTATTTTCCCTCACCTGTAAAATGAGAAGGATGGAGACTTAGGAAACGTGTGCCAAGATTATTTCTATCTCGTAAGAAAACTGAGGCATAGAGATTAAGAAACTTGCCCAAGGTACAAGACTCAAATACATCTTCTGATTCCAGGTCCAGTGCTCTTACCACTACCTCCTTTCCTCAGACCTCATATTTCTCCCAAGTGGAAAATCCCAGAACCGCCAGATTTTTAGAGTAAGAAGAGACCTCAGGAACCATCTAGTCCAAAGTATACCCAAAAGAAATCTCCACCATGACATAGTGATAAGTGATGAATGGTCATCTAATCTTCCAATAAGGAAAAATTCAAGCCTTCCTAGTCATCCCCTTCCACTTGGGGACTTCTCTAATCATTAGGATGTTTTTAAGTTTATTTCTTTGCCTCCATGCAAGACACTTGCTTCTATCCTTTGGGGACAACAAGAACAAGTCTAATCCATCTTCCAAGTGACAATTTTTCAAATTCTTGAAGATGGCTGCCATGTCCCCGCTGAGTTTTTTCTTCTTCAGACTACACATCCTCATTTCCTTCAGCTGATTTGGGGTACAGGTTTCCATGCTCTAGATATTCTCCAGTTTATCAATGTCCTTCTTAAATCCAAGGTGCCTAGAACTGACACAATATTCCAGATATGGTCTGATAAGGGCTGGGTCCAGAGGAACTCTCACCTCCTTGATACCTCTCTTTGTTGTGGTGGTCTAGTTGTTTCAATCATGTCCAACTCTTCATGACCACATTCAGGATTTTCTTGGCAAAGATACTAGAGTGGTTTGCCATTTCCTTCTCTAGCTCCTTTTACAGATGAGGAAACTGAAGCAAACAAAGTGAAGTGACTTGCCTAGGTTCACACAACTAGTAAGAGTCTGAGGTCAGATTTGAACTTGGGAAGATGGGTCTTCCTGATTCCAAGCCTGGTGCTCTATCCATTTCACCACCTAGCTGCCCCATGCCTCTTTTTATAATAGCCCAATATTACATTCACCTTTTTTTTTACTTACCACATCTTATTGCTGATTCACATTGAGCTTGCTGTCCAATAAACCTCCAACTCTTCTTCAGAGGAATTATCTCATACTTTGTCCTTCATCTCATACTTTTACAGTTGACTTGTGACTTTCTTTACCTTTATCCCTACTGGATTGCATCCCATTAGACTCTAATCAGTGCTTATCAAGATCTTTGTTGCATCCCTGTTCTACCTTCCAGTGTATTAGCTAACCCAGCTTTGTGTCATCTGCAAATCTGATGAGCATTTTGTCTACACCCCTCACATAGGGTGAGCATGTGAAACAACATAAGGCTGATTATAGATCCCTGGGTCACTCCTGACAAGTCACATTGAACTATTAATGATTATTCTGAGCCTGGACATTCAACCAATTTTAAACCCATCTGACTGTATTAGACTGGGAAAGATACCAAAGAAGTCATCTTGTCTAACCCATACCTGAAAAAAAAAGCCTCATCCATAAAATACACAGTGAGTGGTCATTTAGCTTACACTTTAGGGCCTCCAGTAAAAGGTAGATTACTACCTCACAAGGCAGCCTATTCTACTTTGTTGCAGCTATAATATTTTTAAAGGTTTTTTTGGAAGACCTGGGTTCAAGTCCTACCTCTGACACATACTAAGCTGTGTGATCCAGGGTAAATCACTTAACCTCTTAGTGCTCTAGACAACTCTCTAAGACTCTAAGTTACAGATTACATGTCTACCACTGATAGGGGGACTTTTCTTATGCGGGAATCCCCAAGGCCAATGAAATAGCCCTCCCCCACCCCTTGTATGTATCCCACCTACGCCTTTCTACTTCAACCCATTCTCTTGATTCTGCCCTCTGTGTCTAACAAGAACAAATCTAACTCCTCTTTTACTTCACAGTCTTCAAATACTTGTTGACAACTAGAACATCCTCAGTAAAGATTCTCTTCTCCAGATTTTACATCCTCTATTCCTTTATTTGATCTTGATATGTCAGAGTCTCCAGTCCCTTCACTGTTCTGGTTGCTCTCCCCTATACCTGTTGGTTAGTCTATTAGTCATGTCTGACTTTTGGAAGAGATACTGGAATGCTTTGCCTTTTCCTTCTCTAGCTCATTTTACAGATGAGGAAACTGAGGCAAATAGGGTTAAGTGACTTGCCCAGGGTCACACAGTTAGTGTATGAGGCCAGATTTGAACTCAGGTCCTTCTGACTCTGGAGCCAGTGTTCTATCCCCTGCGCTACCTAGTTGCCCTTGTGCCACTTAATTCCAATTTGCCATAGTGCTATGTACACAGTAGGTGCTTAATATGTCTTTGTTGAATTGAATTTTCCAATTTACCTTAGTTCTTTCTTTAAACAAAATAAAGAATGGAAATTACCACAGTTGACTGCTTTGGTACCACTTCCCTCCTTTCAATTTGCACTGAAGCCTTTAACAGGTGCTATGAGATCATCCCCAAAGAGTTCTACGTGCAGCCTCTCCCAAAGTAGTCAGTCACCTGTATGATAACTCCAGGATGACAAGATAAAACAGTTATTCTGTGTCTGTTTTTTATAAATAGAACCTTTCCCTGGGGGCAAACTTTACCACCATTGAAAATTTGTCATGGTTACAAAGTAGCTTTGATTTCACAAAAATAAGAGGACTTTTTTTTCCTGGAGCTCAAGTGGGAAATAGTGTTTTGTTTTCTACAGATTAGCCAGACATGAACCACAAGTTAAGTGTCAAGGAGCCAAGGCCCCACTCCTTCTTCACTCTCCCCTCCCATCCCCCCCCAGAAAGGCAATTACCTCCTTAACACTTTGCAATTTATGTAAAAAAAAAAAAACCTTTCACATTCAGGAGATGAGATCTGATTAAAACAAAACACTTTTGTCATTGAAGGAAGGAGACAGCAGAGGAATGTACAAAGTGTAAGCTTTTTCAGAGCCCTCTGTTTCATGCTTCATCTAGCTTTATGGTTTCCTAGGTTTATATAGCTATTTCTGCTCCATTGTATCTTGCTCAGTGAAAATAAATGAATGCAATTAATAAGATGACCTGTCCAAATTCCAGGCCTTTGCTGGGATTTGTACTGTGGGAACATAGATCCATCATTGTCTATTTCTCCTCCTTTTCTCAACCAAACTCCTAGGGAGAAAAAACCCATCCACTCTTTTTCTACCTCTTCTTTCCTCAACCCTTTGCAGAGTGTCAAGCCTCATAACTCAACAGAAATTTCTCTCCCCAAAATGAATTGTCAAATCTAATAGCTTTTCCCTATCATCCTCCTTCTTTAGCTCTCTGCAGTATTTGCCTCTGTTAACTGTCCTCTTCTCCTGGATGCTTTCTCTCCCTTCTGGATCCATAGAAACACTTGTTTTCTTTAGGAGTTTCAGTGGAGAGACTACGAAGAAACAGAGCATTCTTATTCAGGTGAATAAGGTTGAAAGACTCCTGAGTCACAACTGCGGTAGCTAATGGAGGTGAGTATATTATGGGAATAGATATTATGAACTCTTGAGAGTTGGTGCCTCCTCATACTCATGGCAACTTTTATAGATAGGGCCAAAGGGAATCCTTGGAGTTGCCTGGTTCATACTGCTTAGTTAATGCCAAGCTACATTGAATCTGGGATAGGAAAAGGAGAAAACATTTTCTCTGTCATGGTGGAGATAAAAAATATTAGAATATTTTGCTATACCAACCCCCCCTTATATGATCTGTAAGGAAGGCAAGTGACACATAAAGGTCAACCATTAATTATAGGGAGCTGAATAAAGTTGTCACACCAATCACCACTGTCATGACTGGACTCATCAACTTAGTGGACCAAGCAGCCAGGCTCTGGGTGAGTGGTATGGGGTTTTTAATCAATAACCTTTTTCTCCATTCCTATGGTTGAAAGTAGTCAAAAGAAAGTTGGTCTCCTGGCAGATAGGTGGTGCAATAGATAGAGCACCGGCCCTGGATTCAGGAAGTCCTGAGTTCAAATCCAGCCTCAGACACTTGACACTTACTAGCTATGTGACCCTGGGCAAGTCACTTAACCCCAATTGCCTCACCAGAAACAAAACAAAACATAATTCTTTCCATGGGCTCTGAAGGCCTCTAGAAATTTTTCTTAATCATTAGTGGTCAGGATCTTAGTATCTCTTCACCAAAGCAAGAGCCTCAGCTCAGAGGTACCTGAAAAAACAGGCCTTTGCCATTGCATCCACTTCCCCAGTGCACTCACTATCGCAAGACACCGTCGGAGATCCATGACAACTTTAAGACATGAAGGAAAAATCCCCAGTTTCTAAGATCATTTCCATGATGCTGAGGAGGAGGAGGATGTGGAATTCCTGAGTCTTTAAAGATTGTCCATATGAAAAAATACTCTAAATCACTATTAATTAGAGAAATGCAAATTAAAACAACTCTGAGGTACTGCTTCACAGTGCCTCGCACCATCTCACACCACCTCACACGTCAGGTTGGCTAATATGACAAAAAAGAAAAATGTTGACTATAGGAGGTTATATGGGAAAGCTAGAACACTAATGTACTGTTGGTGGAGTTGTGAATTGATCCAACCATTCTGGAGAACAATTTGAAACTACGACCAAAGGGCTATAAAACTGAGCATCATTCAGCAATACCGCTGCTAGGTCTATATCCCAAAGACATCCCCCAAAAAAGGGAAAATAACCTATTTATACAAAAATATTTATAGCAACTCTTTTTTTGTGGTGGCCAAGAATTGGAAATCAAAGGGATGCCCATCAATTGGGGTTTGGCTAAACAAGGTGTGGAATATGATTGTAATGAAATATTATTGTGCTATAAGAAATGGCAAAGCAGGATAATTTCAGAAAATCCTGGAAAGACTTACACGAACTGATGTATAGTGAAGTGAACAGAACCAGGAGAACATTGCACACAGTAACAGCAATATTGTTTAATGAAGAACTGTGAATGACTTAGCTATTCTCAGCAATACAATGATTGAAGACAATCTGCCTCCAGAGAAATAACTGATATTGTTTGAATACAGACTGAAACATGCTACTTTTCACTTTCTTTCATTTTTTCTTTTGTTCAAATTTTCTTATACAAAATGACTAATAAGGAAATGTTTTACATAATTGCACGTATATAACTAATATCTGATTGCTTACCACCTCAGGTATAGAGGAGGAGAGATGAGAGAGAGGGATAGAATTTAGAACTCAAAACTTTAAATAAAAATGCTTTTTAAAATGGCCATATGAAATTATGAGTCAAATATTAATTGTGAACCATGTCTATATTCCTTTGACTGCTTATGGGAGAAAGGGGCATGGAAGCTAAGCAAAATGAACTGTATATTTCCTAGAATTCCTGGGTTCAGAGTGCATATGTACCATCTAGGGTATAGGAGGAAATGTTGTATGCTTGTTATGGTGAATGTTTTATTATTCTTTGTTTTATTGCCTTTAGAGAAAGCTAGGTGGTACAGTGGAAAGAGCACTGGCTCTTTCAAGTCAGGAGGACTCGAGTTCAAACATGACCTCAGACACTTGACACTTACTTGCTGTGTTACCTTGGGCAAATCACTTAACCCTGATTGCCTTAAATACCCAGAGCTATCTCCAATCATCTTGATGTATATCTTGCCACTGCACCCACATGGTTTTGGAAGAAAGAGTGAGGCTGGTGATTCTGTACAACCCTCCCTCATTTAAATCCAATGCACTGCAAGTCAAGACATCACTTCCTGATTTATGGGCCTCTTGGAGAACAAAAGACAAAGAACAACTGTTTTATTACCTTTATTGACTCTATACCAAAATTAAAATATGGTTTACAATATCTTAGCATGTCTATCTATTGCCATACAGACCTAAGATCACGTAATGAGGACTCAGCAAGATTAGGAAGAAAGGAGGGTTTACCTAGGTTAGGGACTTGGAGTTATTTTGATTGGGTAAACAAACATAGCTCTAGATAATTTCAGTAATAGCCACATAGAAAGTAAGGCAAAGGTTGGAAATAGAAGATTGTCTTGTCTCTAAGAACCACTGACAATATGTATATCACCAATTCCTCTATTCAGCTATGGTGAGCTTGGGACTTGACCAGAAATAAAAAGATCAAGATATTGGCTGTTAACACCCCTGAGTGATTAATACCCAATGTGCTTGGAATGTCCAACAAAATGTAAAATTTTTTCAAAAGTCCTCAGTCTTACTGGATTTCTCAGTCAGACCCAGTAGCTGAGTAGTTATAAAGAGGCCACACTTAGAGTTAGATGCAGTCATTGGAATCCTAGGCTCCCTCACAGATTCTGGCAACACTTAAGTGTACCTCCTTCTTCAATGGGAATCCTAAAGCCTGGATTCAGAGTAATTTTGTCCCTAGGACAGCCATGTACTGAATAAATGCAAGCCTCTTCTTTGGATTATAACACTGACTACTCTAGCCCCCACTACCTGAAGGATAGATAGGTTAGATTTTACTCTTCCCCCAGCGTTCTCTGGTACTCTTACAGGGATTGAAGGAAGGAGATAATCTAGGCTTTCTACAAATGGTTCCAGCCCCCACCAATGGTGTTTCCCCAACTGTAGAAGCTGGTCCCATGCACCCCAGTTCCACTTAGTTTAGCTTTGACACAGAAATATTTACTTCAGAAAAAAAAATCATAAATATGTAAACTTACTTCCCCTTTCATGTGGGAAGTGTAATCTTCCTCTCCTGTACTACATTGGTCTTTGGGAAGGGCAAGAGAATAAATTCACAGTAGTTTAGCTTGGTTCCCATAAACACAGTCCTAGCTCCAAGTCCAAAACCCTCTTTGGGCTTGAGTCCCAAGCACCCTGACTTCCCAGGGCTTACATGCTGAGATAGCTGGCAATACCATCCCACCTACAATCCTGATTTCAGGATCACCATGGCTTGAATTCCCTCTCCCGTTCCATGAGGGTCACCTCTGGAACCTGGAACTGAGGAGGATAAACAACACAGAATAGAGACAAACACCACAAGAGCAGGGGTAAAATAGAAGGAAGAGGGAAAGGAAAGTCTTGCTGGTTCAGTTCACAGTGTGTGAACTGGGATCTTCATCCACTGGACACAGCTGAGTCTGGCCATTTTTTTTTTTTGGCGGGGCAGTGGGGGTTAAGTGATTTGCCCAGGGTCACACAGCTAGTAAGTGTCAAGGGTCTGAGGTCGGATTTGAACTCAGGTCCTCCTGAATCCAGGGCCGGTGCTTTATCCACTGCGCCACCTAGCTGCCCCCTGCCAATTTTTAAAATACAGATAGTTAATGAGAGGAAGCTATCTCCTCCCATGTGGTGGGGTACCTCTATTTTAAGCATCCTAGACATGTTCCAATGGCCCCTCAAAGGTGCTTCCACGTTGGGCAAACTGGGCATGGCCAGACCAGCCAAGGTTACAGGATCATAGAAAGTCACTTAACCTGTAATGGAAGACTATTGTGCTGTAAGAAATGATAAGCAGATGGCTTTCGGAAAAACCTGGAAAGACTTACATGAATTGATGCTGAGTAAAATGAGCAGAACCAAAAGAACATTGTACACAGTATCAAGAATATTTTGTGATGATCAGCTGTGATAGATTTAACTTTTCACAGCAATACAATGATCCAAAACAATGCCAAAAGACTTATGGTGAAAAATGCTCTCCACATTCAGAAAAAGAACTATGGAGTCTGAATGCAGACAGAAGCATACTATTATCACTTTTTCTGTTGCTTTTTTATTGTTCTCATTTATTCTTTCTTGTGTTTTTCCCCTTTTATTCTGATTAATGTGGAAATATGTTTAACATGATTGTAATGTATAATCTATATCAAATTGCTCGCTGGCCTCGGGAGAGGAGAGCGAAGGGAGGGTGGGAAAAAATTTGGAACTCAAAAAATATATTTACATGTAATTGAGGAAAATTAAAATAAAATTTAACAAAACAAAACCAAAAAAAAAAAAAGACAGTCACTTAGCCTCTATCTGCTTCAATTTCCTCCATTTTAAAATAGGGATTATGATAACACCTACCCTGCAGGATTGTTAAGAGGATCAAAGGAGATAATATTTCTAAGTTATTTAGCACAGACCTGGCATGCAATAGTTGCTTAATAATTTTTTCCTTCCTTCCATCATAAATTTTACCTAGGTCTAACTTAGTTCTGGAAGGGACCTTAAAGGTCATCAAATCCAATTCCCTCATTCTATAAATGAGGAATGAATCTGAGTCCCAGGGAGGAGAAATAATTTGCCCAAAGGTACATTCTTAATCAGTGGTAGAGCCAGGATTCAAATTCAGGTCTTTGGACTCCAGGTGCAGTGTTCTTTCCACTTCTCCACACTGACATTTAGGATGTTTCTTGAACTAAACACTGCCTATGTTGAGTATGGGCCTGCCAGACAAAAGGCACTTCCAGGATGCTGAAATCAAAATAAGATTGCCTAGAAAAGAAAGGTAAATACAAAGTTTATTGTAGAATATGTTTCCCCAGAGAGCATTTTCCCAAATGAATTTTAAGATATAAAAAGTCTAAGC
Source organism: Dromiciops gliroides (assembly GCF_019393635.1). Taxonomy (NCBI): domain Eukaryota; kingdom Metazoa; phylum Chordata; class Mammalia; order Microbiotheria; family Microbiotheriidae; genus Dromiciops; species Dromiciops gliroides. Next base: position 253,160,775 of record NC_057862.1, read on the forward strand.
ATGTACATTTTATCCCCAAGGAATTGTAGGGTCATTTCATTCATGTTCAGACAAAGTAAATAAGGCAGCAGTTTCGCAATAGAGAAAATATTTTGTCACCAGAATTAACAAGGCTATAAATTATAGGACATAAACCATTGCCTGAACATCCTGAACTGTTTAACAACTAATTTTGCCAAGAAAGAAATTAACCAACTAAGGAATTAGTCTGGAACTAGCAATGTCTGCATGGTGATTTACTGATAAACATAAAAGATGGCATTAGGAAAGCTAATTCTGTTCTGGTTTTTGCACAATTAACATCACCACTGCTGTTATCAGATCACAAAATATTTTTTGATGGTTGCAATAGTGCTAAAATTCTGTCTTGTTACCTCTCTTGTGGCAGGAAGCCTTTGCTCTGGACATGCCCCTTCCTCCTGTCTAATACCCCTATCCTTTTCTAGAAACTTCCATGCCCAATTCTAGAAAATTCCAGATTCTTTGAGTTACACTGATGTGAAAGAGATGCATGACCCTCTAAGTATCTCATGTTAAGCCTGGAACCTTGCTTTATGGATGTTGAAGGGTGTAATAATAAAAGCCTATTTCTGTTCCCAGTACTGGCCTATCTCAATCTTTTGTGAAGCCCTCCTCTAAGTCACTCAAAGTATCCACTGACTACTCTGTGCCAGGACCTGTCCTTCTCTTAAATGGATGATGTCATTGACCTAAACAATTAGTCCTTTGTTGGACTGTTTCATATCACCTTTCACTAATTATTTTCCTTTAAATTAAGTTGTATAAAGCATCACACACTAGGCTAAGATTTTTTTGAAGGAAATCTCTTTGCAACCCTATCTTATACTTCTACTTAAAGAATTGCAGATTTCATTGAAATTGGTACTCCCTCCACTGATCCAAATCATAATCCCCTCCATCATTTAGGAGATCATTTTGTGAGTTGCTACAACAACAACAAAAAAAGTTCATCATGGAGTATCCAGGCCTTGCATGGTAAGCCTCCATAAGCAGCTCTCTTGGCTGCTCTTTGTACAACAGATGTGTGGTGTATCCAGAGGTCCATACTTGAAGCCTTTTCAACTTAACAAACCCTGCCCCAATTTGTGCTCCCATAGAATAGTTGTTCAGAATCCTGAGTCATCTCCATGCCATCATGAGGCCTCAGAAGAAGAAAAGCATCAGTGGACTAAAAAGGAAAAGCATTTTAATCTCTCTGTATATCATTTAAAATGAAGCTCATTGGGGCAGCTGGGTGGGACAGTGGCTAGAGCACCAGCCCTGGAGTCAAAAGGGCCTGAATTCAAATTCAGCCTTAGACACTTACTAGCTATGTGACTCTGGGCAAGTCACTTAACCCCAGTTGACTCCAAATAAAATAAAATGCAGCTCTTCTCAAAGACTGGCACATTAAAATGATTACAAATAACATTTACCACCCCAGCCCACCCCCAGAATGCTGGGGCTTCACAATGAAACAAGGACAAGAGCTTCGTTTCCAATGCTGAAAGGGACTAGCTTTTATCATAGTTTTCCTGTTAGTTTCATTTGGTTACTTTATAAAGCTTGTCTTCTATTAAGAAGTTCCTATTATTCACCTTAAGTTATTCATGTTCTTTCTAGCTTCTATTAAAAGCATAGGATTTATTCATAAAATTCTTCCTGGATGAGCCATCTAGCTTTGTGGCTAACTCACTTCACTTGACAATGAATGTGATGGAGATATCAACAGCACTAGAGTCAGAACTCAAGTAGACACATAGAAACGCAGAAAATTAGAGCTGGAAGGGAATTTTTAAGAGGATCTTGTACAATCTCCTTCCACTTTCCTTGAGTGGAAACTGAGGCTCAGAAAGATGTGAGTGATTTGTCTAATATTCTGAAAGTATTTAATGCTAAAAGCTATTTGTCCTGATTCTTAATCCAGTTATTAATCCATTACATTATCCAGCAGTTTACATTAAGCTAGCCCAAAGAGGAAATAATGTGAAAGGGAAATTTGTCTTTAGTAAGCAATTGTCTTGAGTATCAGCCTTCACTATCCACAGTACCTGTCCTGGCCCAGATTTGTTGTGAGCTTGCCTTTGCATGTCCATTCCATTTATCTCCTGGATTCTCCTGACTCAGTAGCAGATGGAGAAACCAGTCCTAGGAAAGTTATGACTCACCCAAGGTCACACAGGTAGCCAATGGCAGAGTCAATATTTGAACTAAGGTCCAAATTCAGTACTCCTTACACTGGACCACATTGCCTTCCTACAAATGTTACAAACTGAGGCTTCCCACCTAGAATTGCCTGCCCTATTAAGACTCATAGTTTCCCCTAAGTTCCTAGAACTTGGGCCACCCTACTCAGTAGCTTACCCAAATGCATAGCAATAAGATCTCTCTCATTAGATTTCCTCTCAAGTTGTGTCTACACAATAGCAAAATGACTAGTTCTGGAACAAAAGCAGGGGAGGGAGGAATCCAACAATAGTTTCATGTTAAAAGAAATACACACACACATACACAAAAAGATGAAAGAAGGAAGAAAGAGAAAGAGGAGGAAGAAGAAGAAGAAGATGAAGAAGAAGAAGAAGAAGAAGAAGAAGAAGAAGAAGAGTTACTGTTTTCATAGACTCAGAAACAAGTGGAACAGAAATTTCCCTATAAGGTTCAACTAGTTCAACTGTCTCATTTTACAGGTAAAGAAACTAAGATTTAAATGACTTGCCCAAGGCTACACTGATCATGAGTGACAGCGATAAAGCTTAAATCCAGGCTCTCTTTCTCCACAGCATTAAGTTGCTTCCCCAATTCATTTCTTACAGCTGAGACTTGACTCCTGAAAACTTTGCACAGAAATAAATGTGAAGTAAATTTACTCAAGGTTAAGTTCATGGACCAATTGCCTATCCATTTTGCTCATGGCCAGGAGAGTTATCAACTTGTTGAGAGTAGAGATCAAGCCTTAATTATCTTTCTATCTTGCCAAGCACCTAGAGTTGCACCTTGCACATAAGAAGTACTTGATAAATGATACCTATCATTGTACAAGGCCTCAGCTGAAGAAAAAGCAAGTTATTAGCTTGAGTTACATACATAGCACTCCTACCTTATTGTGTTGATCTGTTTATTTCTTTTTCCCTCCTCCTCACTCATGATAGTCCCTATTATTCCCCTGTCAGACATGCATTTGATGATGTTTTTACACTGCTTTTCACGGTATGTCATTATAAGGCAACAAGGTGATGTAATGAATTAGAGTGTTATACTTGGAGACAAGAAGACCTGAGTTCAAATTTGTACTCACACACGTACTAGCGGTGTGACTATGGACAAGTCACTTAACCTCACCTTCCTCCACTGTAAAATGGGGATAATAATAGCATGCACATGCCAGGGTTGTTGTGAGGATCAAATGAGATATTTGTAAAGCTCTAGACAAACTTTAGAGTGTTCTCTAAGTTGTTGTTGCTACTGTTGTTATACATGACACTCTATCTTTCCAGTTTTGATTATTTTGAGATCATGGACTTATATGATTCATAGACCTCTAGCATTACAATGAGAATGTCTAGATTGGGGGGGGGATGGGTTTTTGCATCAGAGAACACCTCAAAATTAAGCCCCTCCAATTTAGGGCAGCCTGCTTTCCTTCAGCTCAGGGCTCAGCTCACTATCCAACTCAAAGGGTTGCCCGTCCAACTGTATGCCATGATGTGCACAACATATATTCTTAGTTCTTCCTGCAAAAAATTGCTGGGCTGATCTTTTTTGAGTGACCAGGAATCTCTTTTATGAAGCCCTATAACTCCGTAGGGCTCAATGAAATCTGTACAATGTCATCTATGAATAGGGAAATTTGGAGGATATCATTATCTATAACATTGGTTCTCAAACCTTTTTTGGTCTCAGGGCATTTTTATACTCTTAAAAATTATTGAGGGCAGCTAGATAGTGCAGTGGATAAAGCACGGGCCCTGGATTCAGGAGGACCTGAGTTCAAATCCAGCTTCAGACACTTGATACTTACTAGCTGTGTGACCCTCGGCAAATCACTTAACCCTCATTGCCCTGCAAAAAACAAACAAACAAACAAACAAAATTGTTGAGAGGGGGCAGCTAGGTGGCACAGTGGATAAAGCACCAGCCCTGGATTCAGGAGGACCTGAGTTCAAATACAGCCTAATACACTTGACACTTACTAGCTGTGTGACCCTGAGCAAGTTACTTAATCCTCATTGCCCTGCAAAACAAAAAAAAATTTTTTTAATTACCCATACAAAAAAAATTATTGAGGACCCCAAAAAGCTTTTGTTTATATGGAATATAGATGTGTGTACATATATATGTATATATTTCACATTAAAAAGAAAACTAATAAATGTTATATTATACATTAATTCCCTGTAAGATAAAAATCAATCCATAAATTATTGATATATAACAATTTAATTTAATAATTGCTATGTTTTCTAACCTCCCCCCTGAAAATAGTTAGAGGAGTGGCATTGTTTTACATATTTTTGTAAATATCTTTTTTTTTTTTTAGTGAGGCATTTGGGGTTAAGTGACTTGCTGAAGGTCACATAGCTAGTAAGTGTTAAGTGTCTGAGGCCAGACTTGAACTCAGGTACTCTTGACTCCAGGGCCGGTGCTCTATCCACTGCACCACCTAGCTGCCCCTGTAAATATCTTTAATGACTGGTTTAATTAAAGGCATCTGGATTCTCAGATCTGCTTCTGAATTCAATACGTCTTAACGTTATTTTGGTTGAAGTGTATGAAGAAATTCTGGCCTCACACAGATATGTAGTAGACTAAAGGGGTGAGTATCTTAATAGATAAATAGCATCTTAATATTTTTTAAAATAGTTTTGACTTCAAAGACTCCCTCAAAGGGTCTCAGGAAGCCATAGGGCTCCATGCGCCACATTTTAAGAATGTCAAAACCATAGGGAATTCCTCTTCCATTTGGATTTTGTGGAGGAAAATCTCTAATACTAACAAACATCTTTAGGGAGCAAATATTTCCCTGTTTTATGCCTCATTTACTATGAATACTGACAGGATCATTGAAAAGAGCTTTCTCTGTGATTGTATTTATCAAGGAATCATATTTTTTTTTCTTTTCTTTTTTTTTTTTTTTTTTAGTGAGGCAATTGGGGTTAAGTGACTTGCCCAGGGTCACACAGCTAGTAAGTGTTAAGTGTCTGAGGCCGGATTTGAACTCAGGTACTCCTGACTCCAGGGCCGGTGCTCTATCCACTGCGCCATCTAGCTGCCCCCAAGGAATCATATATCTTAACATGTAAATAGGAGATATCTTGTTGGATGGCATTAAAGGCTATTTTGCTCTACTGAATCAGATTTTGGTGATTTGGGTTTTTGGAGTTTCTGTTTTGGGGGGGCTTTTTTGCAAATCAACAAACCATAAATAAAATGTGATCTCATAGTCTACAACTGTCAGTCAATTGCATGACTTATAAAGATGTGATATGCTATAGAATATCATCTTGGAAAGTCTGTCCCTCCTCTTCTCACATTCTACAGCAATCCTCAATTCATAGGCTTTTCCTAAAAAGATTTTAGAGATGAGAAAATAAGCTTCTGTGTCAAAAGTCATTGATGATATCTTCTAAACTGGTTTTTAATATTCATAAAACCTTTAGGGATGTTTTCCATTCCTTTAGAACCTTCTCTTCACTGAGATCATAAGATTATATATTTAGAGCTGAATGGGACTTTAGAAGGTCAGAGAATCCCACCTCCTCATTTTCCAGATGTGAAAACTGAAACAAAGAGAGATGAAATGATGCACCTCATGTAACACATCTCATAATTGTTTAAGGCAGGACTTGCACCCAAGTTTTCCTGGCTCCAAGTCAATTCCTTAACCATTAAGCCATGTTGCATTACGAGATATCTCAAAAACTAATTCTTGAGTGACTTTAAAATTATGTCACCTCCACCACAAAATATTTTCTAACATTTTTCACAGAACTCTCCTTTATGTTGAAGTCACCAGACATCAAGGCACATGTGAACTTATAAGCAGTTTAAAAGATCTTATCAAATTCTTTGTGGCCATTATTTAGAGGACAGATTCAAGTTCTTGAAACAAGTGCTTCCATATCCTCACTATATACCTGGCATAAGGTATATCTCTTCATGTGGTTGTCTGTCTACAAGTTAGATGTCAATACTCTGGGTGACCTGAGGTTCAGAACTGCAGTTCTGGCCTCATCAGGAAATATTTTTGATCTTATAGATTTGTCCAAAATATCTTTATGGTTTGTTTTAGCTCAACCCTGGAAAACTCTGAGAACATCTGAACTTTGCAAATTCCTAGCTTTCCACAAAGGGTCTTTGGTTCCCTGACAAACACTAAATTAATACTAGAATAATATTATTAAAAATAACATAAGTATGGTGGAATTAGTTGATCAAGAAATTAATTTAGGGGCAGCTAAGTGGCACAGTGGATAAAGCACCAGTCCTGAATTCAGGAGGACCTGAATTCAAATCTGGCTTCAGATATTTGACACTTACTAGCTGCGTGACCCTGGGCAAGTCACTTAACCCTCATTGACCCACAAAAAATAAAGAAATTAATCTCATTCCACCAAATTTGATATGGAACTTCTTCCTATCTTATTCATGGGTAGGTGGCTCAGTGGATGAGTGCTAGGACTGGAATTGGAAAGACCTATCTTCTCAAGTTCAAATCTGGCCTGAGACTAGCTATGTGACACTGAACAAATCACTCAACTCTGTTTGCCTCTGTTTCCTCACTTGTAAAAAGAGCTGGAGATGGAAATGGAAAACCACTCCAGTATCTTTGCCAAGAAAACTTCAAATGTGGTTACAAAGAGTTAGACACAACTATAAAAAAAGACTGAAACAACAAAGTGAAAACAATTCTTTTCCGTTCCTTTAAGACCTTAAAACCTTGTTATCCCTGTTTTCCTCCCCACCCCATCCTGTAATTTAACAAAACAGATTGGCTAAAAGGAGGGAAGGGAGGAAATCAATTGATCTGAGGTCCCTTGTTCAACCACTCTTCCTCCCCCTATCTCTATAGAGAACTGAAAACAAGACCCACATTCAAACCCATTTCCTGGCAAGTACCTTTTCTTCCTCCCATGCCCCTTAGTGGGTCGGCCATAGCCTCTACAAAACTTTAGGCAGTGATTCATTGGGTCTCTGCTCTGTATATTGTTTTCAAGGGCCCAGCACAAGTCTACTGTCAGCTGCACTCTTTTCTTCTCTCAGAGCCCACTATCTTGCTGGTCCTAGTGGCCACTGCATCCATTTCTCAGTGGGTCCCATAGCTCTTGCTATTGATGCTGACAGGATCATTGAAAAAAGCTTTCTCTCTGACTATTCATAAAGGAATCATATATTTCTTATCATATAACTTTTTTGCGGGGCAATGAGGATTAAGTGACTTTCCCAGGGTCACACAGCTAGTAAGTGTCAAGTGTCTGAGGTCGGATTTGAACTCAGGTTCTCCTGAATCCAGGGTCAGCACTTTATCCACTGTGCCACCTAGCTGCCCCCAGGAATCATATATATCTTAACATGTAAATACATCTTGTTGGAGAGTCTATTTTGCTCTACTGAGTCAGATTTTGAATGTTTAGGCTCTGGGGGTGTGGGATTTTTTTATTTGTTTTTTCCCACAATCAATAAACAATAAATATAACATGATCTTGTAGTCTCTATGAGCTTGACCCAAGAACTCATTGGTACTTGTTGGACAGCTGCTGCTTCAACAACTGTCATCTCCCATCCCTTGTGGTCACCCAATCTAAAACCCCTTCTTCCTTACCCTGCTGTGAAAGCACCTATTACATCATGAGGAAAAATCCATTTGGTTCCCCTGAGGTCACTGCGAAAAGATCCGGCTCTTTTGGACTAGCCTGCTACATTTATAAAATGGAGCATGAGGTGTGTGTCTCCTCTCCTTGTTGCTCAGATGGGGTTCTTGAAGCCCTATCTGAGCCCACAAAGAGTAAAAGCTTTGCCACCAGTCATGCTAAGGGAACAGGGTGCTAAAGAAAATTCCCATTAGCTCATGTCTCACAAAAAGGTTTCTTTCTTTGCTGTTTGTTTTACACTCCCTTTTAAGACCTACAATTGAATGAAAGGGTCCAGACAAATCACTGCTGTGTACAAAATCCATGAGAAGCTGAGAGCCTTTTCCTCTCAAACAGGATCAGGCAATACCAACCTTCTGCCAAGGCTGAGCAGTAACCCCAGACTAACCCCAACTCTCTACACTGTCTAATTTTCTGCATCCCTGCCATGGCTGACACCAAAGGTTTGTTTTGAGGGATAAAAAGCACATAGGCTTTCAGCCTGGAAAAGAGGTGAATAAAGAAGGGTTTCTCTTAGTTGCTCAGTCCCTTTGTATCTTGCACATAAGGATCCATACCAGATGAGTTCTTGCCTGGTCCCAAACTTAAATGACATTTAAATGTCACTGTGACTAGAACAGTGGAGCTGGGGTCAGGAAAACCTGAGTTCAAATTTGTGCTCAGACACTTACTAACTGTGTGACAAGTCCCTCAATGTCTGTTTGTCTCAATTTTTTCAACTATAAAATGGGGATAATAATAACACCCACATCTCAGGATTATTGTAAGGATAAAATGAGAGAATATTTGTAAAGCACTTGGCACATAGTAGGCAGTCACTTCTCTTGGGAAGTTCTCCCAATTCATCATACCCACTCTGGTCTTACTTTTCCCCCCTCATAGTCATGATCCAATGGCCAATTAGCTGAAGTATATACGTCATTCTTAACCCCCTTATCCTATTCCTGCTAATGACTAGCCATAGCCAAACCCCAACCCTAGATTGTTCCCAAGATCCTTATCACCCTCCCACTTATAAGCCTCAGGATGAAGTCGGAGAAAGAAGCCACACAGCCCAGATGACTGGATTCACTACATATTTATGTTACCTAATCTCAATGGCCTTCACTGATTCACAGCAACCTTTTTCTTCTTACCTGATTGAGTCATTAATTGAATTGTAGTAACTTAGCTAGATTCAAGGATTCCTTCTTCTAAGGCTAGTGCTTCCAGACTGTTGTTGCTGACTACAGTGACTTACTTGGTATTAAGAAAATTAAGAAATCATCTTCACCTGGTTAATTTTAAATATGATAATACACAAAGCAGTCCACAAACTAGAAACGAGCCTGGGTCATAAACGGAGCAGGTCAAAGCAATGAGTTGCGGATATACTTCCAACCTAGGAAAGAAAAGGAACCCAAATCTCAAAACCAAAAACAAAATCAGCAAAATCAAATTAAACAAATTCACACCATGGCACTGTCCAAAAAATATGTCTCTTTCTGCACTGTGAGTTCATCATCTCTCTATAAGAAGGTGGATAATATGCTTCAAATTAGGTGATGCAGTGGACAGAGTGCTGGGCCTGCAATTAGGAAGACCTGAGTTCAAATCTGACCTCAGACCCTTACTAGCTATGTGACTCTGGGTAAATCACTTAACCTCTGTTTGCTTCAGTTTCCTCATCTGTAAAATATATAATAATAACATCTATCTCCCAGGGTTGTTGTAAGGATCAAATAAGATAATAATTATAAAGCACCCTACACATAAAAGGCACCATATAAATGTTAGCTATTACTATTATTATTCGAACTAAGTACTCTGGAGACATTGTTCTGAGTTGCATTGATCCAAGTTATTTCTATTTGCCCTTATATAAATTGTTCTCCAAGTTCTGCTCTCTCCACTATGAATGAGTTCATACTACCTAAAGATTCTCTGAAATTATCTCTTTAATCATTTCTTATGGTGCAATCCATTACATTTATATACCACAGTTGGTTCAGCCATTGATACTGATAGGCAACAGATAGGCAACCCCACCCCTTAGATTCTAGTTCTTTTATTATTTTTTTCTATTTCTTTTGAAATGTCCTCTTAAAAATAGGGAAGTATTGACCTCCCTTTCAGACAGAGAGAGAGAGAGAGAGAGAGAGAGAGAGAGAGAGAGAGAGAGAGAGAGTGCACGCCTCTTCATCCCCACTTGTTTCCCTGTTGAATTTGGTCTATTTTTTTATACCAATTTATGTGGTTTTTTCCATTTCAAAGAGTAAGCTCTATCTGATTCCACTCCTCTACTCCTTCCTCCATGATTGCAACCCTCACATACCCCAATTAGGAAAAATAGCAAATTTTACCCCCATTCCTTCTTTTTTCTACACTGGTATATTCCTTTCATCTTCCCTTCTTTCCCCTTTTCAAGCCCTCAGAACAGAGGGCTTTTTTATTTAACTCCCTCAACACCCTTTGAAGACATCAAGGTTCTGAAGAAACACATTTCTTTTCCCCTTATTAGAATGTTAGCCATCATCCTTCGTATTGTTCAAATAAATTTACCATTCTAGTTTTCTCTAGGCTCTCATGTTTACACTTCAAAGTTCCCATTCTGCTCTGGCTTTTCATCAGAAATGCTTGAAAGTGATTTATTCCATTTAAGGTCTATTTTGCCCTACAGGATTTTATTCAGCTTTTCAGGATGTTTTTTTTGGGGGGGTTGTTTTTGGTTTTTTTTTTTAGTGAGGCAATTGGGGTTAAGTGACTTGCCCAGGGTCACACAGCTAGTAAGTGTTAAGTGTCTGAGGCCGGATTTGAACTCAGGTACTCCTGACTCCAGGGCCGGTGCTCTATCCACTGTGCCACCTAGCTGCCCCAGGATAAGTTATTCTTGATTGTAACTTTTCTCTTTTACTTTCCTTTATAGAAGAAGCTGCAGGATTTTCTATATCCTAGCTGTAGTACCTGAGGACTTGAATGATTCTTCCTGGATGTTTGTTCTGGATTTTGACTAACATTCCTGGAAGTTTTTCTTGCAAGGTTTCTTTCAGGAGGTGATTGGTGGATTCTTTGTATCTTTACCTCTGGTGCTAATAGATCTGCTCAGTTTTCCTTTTTTATTTCTTGAAATATGGTGTCCAGGATTTTTTTCTTGGTTAGGGTTTTCAAGGGTCTAAAGATTTTTATATTATTTTTTCCTTGATCTCTCCTATAGATCAATGACTTTTGACATCACATATATTACATTTTCTTCTATTTTTAGAAAATATGGGCAAAATAAGAATGTTATTTCACCAATTTAGGCCTAGTACTTATAAGTTTGGTCTCTGCCCTTATAAAATCTGCTTTGTACCTCTCTTGGAAGGGCAGGGAAGCAGATAGACAAATCATAGCTGGCATGAGGAAGCCACACTCCTTCCTATAGATATATGTCCCAAAGCACACCTTTGTGGTGCTGTAAGATTCCAGGATCAACATGCACCCCAGCTGTTAGCACTTCCATTGGTAGTGCCAAGCCTAAGGCCAAGAGATTCTCTACAGACCTAGGGGAACATTCTAAACTGAAATCACTCTGGCTCCCATCATGTAGCTACATCACTGTTATTTTGAGACCACAGACCATCCAACTATCCCACAAAATGTTCCTCGGTAAATCTGACTTCAGAGTCACAAGTTTTGGGTACATCATCTTTCATTTTCTCATATGACCACTGACTTACCCCAAAAGGCATCTAAATAAAGGCTTTTTCTTTAGCTGTCTGCCATGCTTGAAATGCTTTCCCTTCTGATCTCTACTTCCTAGCTCCCTTGGTTTCCTTTAAATGCCAATTAAACTTCTACCTGCTATAGGAAGCCTTTCCTAATCCCTCTTAATTCTAATGTCTTGCCTCTGTTCATTGTTTCTTATTTATCCTGTATATCACTTGCTTATGCATATTTGTATATTTGTTGTCTCCTCCATTAGATTGTGGGCTCCTTAAAGGCAGGAATTGCCTTTTGCCTCTTTTTTGTATCCCCAGCACTTACTAGCATCGTATAACAGTGCCTGCCACACAGCAGGGCAGCAGTAGATAGAGCACTGGGCCTGGAATCAGGAAGACTAGTTGTATGACCCTGAGCAAGTTACTTAACCCTCTTTGCCTTACTTTCCTCATCTGTAGAATGAGCTGGAAAAGCAAATGACAAACCACACCAATATCTCTGATAAGAAAACCTTAAATGGAGTCATGAAGAGTCAAATACAACAAAAACGACCGAACAACAAATTCTACACAGTAAGTACCTTATGAATGCTTATTTCCTAACTAAAATGCGTTTGCTGTTTAATCTTTTTTGGGGGGTGGGGCAATGAGGGTTAAGTGACTTGCCCAGGGTCACACAGCTAGTCAGTGTCATGGGTCTGAAGCTGGATTTGAACTCAGGTCCTCCTGAATTCAGGGCCGGTGCTTTATCTACTGTACCACCTAGCTGCCCCCTGCTGCTTAATCTTGAGGGGGAAGAATAAGAAAACTTGATCACTTTTCTAGCTGCCCTCATCTCAGATCCCAATTTAGCACTTCTCCTTTGTAGACTGGTACTCTGGGACGCACAGATGTAGAGCATCACACCAACTGAAGAATTTGAAGCAAGAAATCAAAGGGTAACCCTTCATGGTCCAATATCTACTTGGAAGTAGGTCACCAATGAAGTGTTCCACAAATTTGCATTTGGCCCTGTACTCAACTGCATTTTTATCAATTACTTAGATAAAGGTATAGATGACCAAAACCTCCAGCTAAGGAAAGGGACCAGGCTGGTCATCTCATCTCTTCATATACCACTCTTTTCAACTTCTTTGGACCTCTCCCCTTCAAGGTACCTTCTTTCCCATCTTCCACTGACACCTTTCAGCCTACATTTTGTGTCCTTGAGGACAGGGACTGTCATTCTTTTTTGTTTCTGTATTTCTATCCCAGCACTTAGCACAATGCCTACCATGGAGTAGATTCTTTTTTTTTTTTTAGTGAGGCAATTGGGGTTAAGTGACTTGCCCAGGGTCACACAGCTAGTAAGTGTTAAGTGTCTGAGGCCGGATTTGAACCTAGGTACTCCTGACTCCAGGGCCGGTGCTCTATCCACTGCGCCACCTAGCTGCCCCATGGAGTAGATTCTTAATAATTGTTTTAAGACTTATTGACTGACAAATGTCATACTTATCCAAATTGTATATGACACAAAACTAGAAGGGACATCTAACTCAGATCAATGGAGTCAGAATCAAAAAATAATCTTCACAGGCTGGAACATCATGCTAAATCTAATATGATAAAATCTGTTAAGGATAAATACAAGTGGGACAGCTAGGTGGCACAATGGACAAAGCACTGGCCCTGGATTCAGGAAGACCTGAGTTCAAATCCAGCCTCAGACACTTGATACTTACTAGCTGTGTGGCCTGGGCAAGTCATTTAACCCTCATTGTCCTGCAAAAAAAAAAAAAAAAAAAGGATAAATACAGCTGAAAAAGCACTTCATTGTCATCTGATTCAACCCCTTTATTTTTCAGCTAAGGAAATTAAAGTTCTAAGAAAGAATATGACTTACCTAAAGTTACTTCAGATAGCAAGTGACAAAACTAGGATAGGAATCCAGGTCCTCTGACTACAGATCCATCATGCTTTCCTAAGCACAAACAGATAAGAAAGTTCTTCTAACTTAGAAAACAAGTGAACAGAAAAAAGCAAAATCTGTACCTTTCTCTTTCCTGATCTGTTGGGCAGCATCTCTGGTGCAAGCTCAGATTTGGGTCCTGCCTCACCTCTACCATACTACTCTTGGGATCAGTACTACAAATAAGAATAACTTATGGCATTCAAATAAGCAGCTGCTAAGCTGATGCTGATCAAATAACTGTCTTCGTTGCTTGCACCCCCACCATTTTACAATGTGCTGGTGATATAGCCAACCCATGTACCCTGACCAACACAAACCCTCATGAGCACACATAAACAAGAACAAGTGACACAGGGGAAGGAGAACAGCCCAGGTCTCTGCTGCCACCATGTTTTAAAACATTTATTAGGCACTTATTGTGTTCCTACTATGTTCCCTGTATTTTATTTCACTGCTCCTTCTCTCTGTTCATTCACTCTCAGGCCAAGTGACCCCTAGTGCTTCCTCACTGCAAATACTGACTCTCCCATCTTATTCTAACAGTGTGTTCTGATGAAGGCTGATCTAATTCATCCACTTTGCCACACACCAGCATTTTGCCTACTTTCTTATACCTCTGCTATTAAATTGTAATCAATCCTATTTGATTTCTCTTCCCCCTCCTTCTTCCTCTCTCTCTCTCTCCCTCCCCCCACCCTTTCTGCTTTGTGTATGTGTGCCTCTGTCTCTGTCTTTTTCCCTCTCCTCCCCCTTGAAGTAAGGTGGTCACAGCTGCAATTTCACTTCAAACAACACCACCCACAAATGTCTCTCTTTCCTAGCCTCACTGCATCCACCATCTTCTGATATTTAGCCACTCTGTCTTACAATTAAACCAACATTTCTAACCATAGTGATGACTGTGATCAAAGGATTACCTAGCATGGTTGTATGTGATTTGTTTCTACACCATATTTTCCCTGGTGACTAAACCAAACACACATTTCAATTAGCAAGCTTTTAATCCAAATAATAGGTTGCACCGTTTCACAGTTTTGATGTCAAGGCCAAGGATTTTTGTAGTTGTTGTTGTGAAGTCCTGTACTTTAGTCTGAAAAGTGAAAAGCAGCTAAGATAGCTGTGGATTTATAAAGGATAGCGTGAAAAGGAAACAAAAAATAAAAGGATTAAAGAGAATTTTTTATAAGAGAGATTAGGAATTTCCTAATCTCTCCCCCTAGGAACTTGCCACTCATAGTCAAGGAGGTCCCTGGGTGGCTTTCAGACATGGCAAGGTTATTGTCAATTTTTCCAGCTCATCTGTGCAGATGTCCATAACATTTTCCTTTAGGAAAACATAACTTACTAACAGCCACTTTCAATTGTTCCTTAATGGAGCCCTGGAATCTCTCATGAAAAAAAATATCCAAAATGAGGTTTCTGTGAAATTTTTATGAGGGGCCAGAGAGTGATAAAGAGGGTGATAGAAGTCATTGGATTGGACACCATCCAAGGATATCCAATTCAACTAATAATTGTTAAATATTTATTATGTTTCAGTAATTAAGCTAAACATTGGCAATAAAGACAAAAAAAAACAGTAACTGCCCTCAAGCATCATCATCATGACATTTATATACCACTTTAAAGTCTGCAACATTCTTTCCATTTTCATTTGGGCCTCATAACAACCCTACAAGGTATTATAGGTATTATTAGCCTCAGGGAAGTTCAGAGAGGTTTAATAATTTGCCTGAACTCACACAACTAGGAAATGGTGGAGACAGTATCTGAATGCAGGTCTTCTCTAATCCTAATCCAGCATACTCAAGAAGGAAACAAGCATTTATTAAGTACCTACTATGTGCCAGGCTAAGTACTGTACTAAGTACTTTACAAACATTATCTCACTGTGGCCACTATGCAATATTGTGACTGCAATAGAATATTGACCTTCAAATGGGGATAATATTATATGTACACAGACAAGAAAACATAAAGTAAGATGAGAGGAAAGGATGCACTAAAATTGAGAGGTACCAAGAAGGCTACAGAGAAGAAGCTATGCTTCAGTGAATATGCTTCAGTCTATGTCCACCAAGAAATCATAAGGCCAAATGTATTCATTTAAGTAAAATTATTAAAATCCATTACAAAACTATTTGAAAAACTTTTTATCACCAGAATTATAACATTTTAAAGTTAGCAAGGACATTAGAAATCTCATTATTTTATAGGTACTCACCTATAAATTAATAAACTAATGAAAAAATTATTAAATGCCTACTATAGGGGGCAGCTAGGTGGCACAGTGGATAAAGTATTGGCACTGAATTCAAGATGACCTGAATTCAAATCCAGCCTCAGGCACTTGACACTTACTAGCTGTGTGACTCTGGGCAAGTCACAACCCTCATTGCCCCACAAAAAAAAAAAAAGCCTACTGTATGCCAAGCACTGTGCTATATGATGATACCAAACCCCATATATATGCATGTGTATATCATATTATATATAAACAATAAGCAGATATGTGGATTTGGAGCCACAGGTGAGAATTGGGTGACAGGTGCTCTGCAAGCTCTCACACCTCAGGTTCTAGTCCTCTCTGAACACACCACACACTCCAAAGTTATAGATATATACATATGTGGATACATATATAACTATAATATATATGACCAAAATATTTATCAACAATTAGCAAAAAGATATGAACAGTTCTCAAAAATACCAAATTATTAGCAACCATAAAATGTAAATTAAAACAACCCTGAGATTTCACCTTACATCCTGCAAACTGGCAAAGATGACACAAAATGAGAATAGTCAATGTTGGGGTGGGTTTGGGGAAGCCAGGCATACTAGCACATTGGTGGTGGAACTGTGACTTAAAGCAATCTAATCCATGCAATAAGTCTTGATTGGCACCACCTTCCTCAGCCTCCTTTCCCCTCTGCTTGAAGGGCTAGAGAATGGAGTGTCAAACTCCTCCCAATGCCTTCCTTTATAGAGGGCAGAAACTGGACTTTCAGCTCACTCCACTTTGCATCTGCTGCTCTGCCTGGTTTCATCTCCAATTAACAAGATGCCTCCATATACTCCCTGATATCTCCTTCCCCCTACTTTCCTGCCTCCTTGGTGGTGGTTTAATATCATCTAGCACGTTTCCTCCTGTCCCTTCCTCAGGGTGCTTTGTTGCTTCATGTAGGAAGGTTTAGTTACCCTTAGGATGGCATTTGATGAGAAACAGAAGTCTAAAGATATCAGGTGACTTACCAAAGGTCACAGCCAGTTTGTAGTAGAACAGAACTAGAATATATGTTTCCAGATTCTAATCTGCAGAAGTGCAAAATATTCAGCTATAGGAAATGAAGCTTCATGTGTAAGGAACATCCAATAGGCTAGTTTGGCTGAAATATAAACTGCATGATGAAATGTAATGAGATGTATTGAGTGGATAGAGAGTTGGCCTTGGAACCATGAAGACTTTAGCTCACATCTCATCTGTTATACATACTGGACACAACCTTTCAATTATTCTAGACAGCTCTTGAAGGTGCTGATACACATCAGTACAGTGGTTTTCCTCATCTGGGAATTCCCTTTAAAGCAATAAAATGCAGGTCCATTCCCACTGCTCTACAGATGACAAGAAGGAGAGTAAGTAATGTGTAATATCTGGAAAGGTGGAATGGATCCAGATTGTCAAGGCCTTCACATGCTGAAAGGAAGTATTTATGTTTTATCCTAGAAACAACAAGAAACTCTGGAGTTTATTGAACAGATGAGTAACATGATCAGACCCATGCTTTAGGAATATCATTGAGCAGTTATATGGAGGATGAAATGGAGAAGAGATGGAATTGAAGAAGGGAGACCAATTAAGAGAATATGAAAATAGTCCAGGTGAGAAGGGAAGAGGGTCTGGACAATGATGAATTGAAAGAAATTGAAAATGAAATATATCTTGGAGACAGGATCAATATGGTGACTGTGTTAGGGTGGAAGGGAGTGAGAGAAAATGAAGAATCAAGAATGACTCCAAAGTTATGAACGTAGCTTATTGAAAGGATGTTCATGATTTCAATCAAAATAAGAAAGTTAGGAAAAGAGGCAAATTTGAAGGCAAAGGTAATGAATTTTGTTTGTGGATCACTCAAAGAATTTCTGGTAGTAGTGACTACCAATTCTGGGTATTTCAGATCTTGGGACAAAAATGCCTAGCATAGACATCTTAGGGTAGCATAGAGTTGTGGAAATAACGTCGAACTTGTAGTCCTAAATTTTAGCTTTATCTAAAAACAGAATAAAAAATCCAATTGTTCTTCAGGTCTACAGAGAAACAAGCAAGACAAAGTGTATGTAAGTAGAAGAGAGGCTATTTGTCTGTAAGAAAGAACTGTCTTGTCTAACAATGATAAAACATTGGAATGGGGCAATCAAGGAAAATAAGGAAGACTCTGCCAGAGGCTTAAAAAAAAAGAGAGAGAGACAAAATTCTGTTCTGAAAGGCCTAGACATTCAGCTGGATGAAGGCAGAGGGATGGACCAAGTAATCTTTCATGGTACTTTTAAGTTCTGTGAATCACTGATTCTGTGTCTGAATATTTGAAAGTTAAATGGTATGATGAGGTCAGATCACATTCATTGCATTGTGAAACAAAACTGTTTTCAGGATTTTCTGATATCTTTGAATGAGGTACTCTTTTGTGATTTGGTGGGCAAATTGCCTATATCACATCGTTTTTTTCAAATTCTTCATTTGTTCATTCAACATCTGTGTTCCTATGGCATTGTGCTAATGTCATCGAGCTACAGAACACTACCAAATCGTCTTTAGTGAAATTGAGCCACACCATCCACACTTGAAATACATAAGGGATAAATCCACATACATTTATTGACAAGATCATGACATGCAGTCAGATGGGCCCATCAGTAAACAATTAGTAAAAAAAAATAAGTAAATGTGTGTCTCCTTATACATAAATATGGATATCAAGAGAGAGAGGAAGGGGGAGAGAGAGAGAGAGAAAAAGAGAGAGGGGGAATGGGGGGGAGGGTGAGAGAGAGAGTGAGATACTTTGATATCTAAGTATCTACATCTAAAGCTATAGATATAGATCTCTAGATTATCTTGCTGTTTACCAAGAACAACCCGCAAAATCTGAAATAGTTTTAGAAAGAAATTGATTAGGTTATTTGGAGAGGAGGTACAGCTACCTCCCATCCAGGTTCTGGAAGGTTTACATTATATAAGATTTAGACAAGGGTATCTACACATGAACCACATGTACACAGTTAAGCAATTTCGCCCAGAGGGGAATTTGAAAACAGATAGAGATGGGTATGAGTAAATCTGGACATTCAATAAAATTTGGGCAAAGCAAAAGCACAAAGGGGAATCCAAAGCATAAGCTTAGGTGGACCCAAAATAAAAATGTTTGGGGTGGATCCAGGACCTGGGAAAACCCAAAATTCCTTTTAGCGATCTCTAGCATCCCTGGAGAGTTGCTGAGGTCAGGGTGACATTCTGGGTTCAAACAATCTCTTATCACATAAAGTTGGACTTAAACAGTATAATAATTACGAAGTTTTCCAAATAATACAATAAATGATAAATAATAATCCAAAATTTATACAGTCAGTTCTGATATAATGCTTCTTTTGGAAATGTGAGTTTGTTCCAATATATTTAATATATTAGGGAACAGTATGAACATAACAGGATTTTTGGTTTGTTTATGAGAGATTTCAATCCTGAGAGACAACAAGAGGACAATAACCCCACAACCATATGTATCTGTTATAACTTTCCTTCAGGTTTCAGATAATCCTCCTTCCACCACTTAACAATAACTGAAAGGTTACAACCCTTTTGACATCCATTTCCATAAATAAATTTCGGATCTTTTTCAAGGTAAAATGTCATATTTATTGTATGTCTTCTGGTGAATTAGGAACAATGGGCTGGTTTGCACCACTGATGCTACCACCACCAATCCCAGTTCTCCCTACCCAGTACCAGTCTTCCAGGAGTAGAGGCCCACCAATGCCACCCTCTCACCTGTACCCAACTTTATCATCCTAGGCCTCATGGGAACTGGGGGGAAGGCTGAGAAACAGCCCAAGGCTGCAGATGCTGCCCCTATTTATTATGATACTTATGTATTTCTTAACCATTTAACATGTATAAAACTGGTTCTGATATTATATGCAATGTTCCACAGTCAGAAACCCTCAAAGAGGGGAATAGGGTATATTTTCTCAACTTTTCTCCAGAGCCACACCTGGTCATTTTAATTATACAGTGTTCTGTTTTTATGCATTATTTTCTTTTTTTTTAATTTTCTTTTCTTTTTTTTATTTTTTTGCTTTGTTTTTTTTCTTTTTGCTATGCATTATTTTCAAAGAATCAGAACACAATAACAGACACTTAAGAAAACTATGCAGAACACAATCAATTATTTCTTTGATGATTCAGAAGAAATTTCAGCATCTTTCAAGTGCTTCCAGACATTATCATCATTAATGCCAATGATCATTATAGTGTGGAGAACTTGGTACAAGGGAAGGAACATTAGCTGTAGTGTTACAGGACTGGCTCTGTTACTTACCATCTGTACAACCTGGAACAAGTAATTTAATCTCTAAGTAGAAGTAAAAGGTTGGACTAGGAGATCTTTAAGGTCCTTTATGCCTTTGAATTACTGCTCCTATGATAAAACAGGTAGGGGGAAATTACTTTTAAGGAATTTTAACTAGTTTCAAGAAATTTTGAGCTCAGAGCTAGAAAGAAACTCAAAAGACACCTGGCCCCTTCTTATGTCTCTACACTAGATTTCACAGCAAATTTATGGCGTATATTTATGGTGTATCTAAATCTTGGCCTCACAGGAAATCTACTAGCAAGGAGTTAATCAAGAAAAAGCCAATCACCTTTCTGAATTCTTATAGAGAAACCATGGGAAATCAGCATTTAACTTTTAGCTCCCAAACTACTTGTTCCTGATGAATGCACAAATTATCTTTGCCCACTTCAGTAGGAGCCTTGCTTACTGCCCAGAGACAGTTGGAAACCCACCTGGTCCCTACTAATATCCTCATCAAGGATGCCCTCAATCGCTGAAACATTTTTAAATGCAAAGAAGATAACAGAAGGAAGGCCAGAAGGATATAAAGACAAGCAAGACAACTCGGAAAGTTAAATGTTGAATTTATTATCTGCTTAAAAAGAAAAAGCAAGCTGTGAGTGATAGAGATTTGCAGTTACATGGACAAGCCTCTTTTCTGTTATATTTTGTTATATGAAAAAGCCTATTTTATTTGGTGTTTAAGTTGAAAAATTTAAAAAATAAGATGTTCGAAGGGATGCCCTCAGTGTAGAGATTATTCTTATTATAATTACTCTTGTCATAATAATAGTTCTGGTATTATCACAATAATTATTCTCATAATCAAATTATTTAATATAGTAAAGCACTTTTCAAATCTTAAAACACTATACAAATAGCAACTATTATTATTATAAACATTTAGATGGGAAGACAGGCATAATAAATTATTAATGTTCTCTTGGTTACCTTTTTTATATTAATAAAAGTATATGATTCCTTGTCTTTAGTAGCTACTTATGAAGTAATATCTCAACCTTCAAAATCAGGTTGCTTCTTGCATAATTCTTTTTGTATGCACTTGGTCTGATCCAGCTACTCTTTCTTACCTGTGCCCTATTATCAGTTCTAGATCCCACAGAACCACCTATCTCTGTTCTTTGTGTGAAGCCCAGGGCTTTTTCTAGCTGCCTGGAAGCCATCCTTATTCAAACTCACCTCCTACTGCCCTTTTGTGCCTTTTGACCAGATTCTTCCAAACTAAATCTTTATCTGCTCCTGCTTGCTTTGAGGCAAGCCTCTTGGACCTCACAAGACACACCACCACCCACCACAACATTAAAGCTCTCCCGAATCATTGATACTCTGCCTGGACTCATCCCTTCATACCCTCCCTCTCCAATTGATTCTGAACCCCCAGCTGCCAAAGTACAAATTACCATCTCCAGCTTCCTGTACTCTTAGTCCCATCTCTGTCTTCCTTACTCTCTCAGTGTTCTACTCCAGATTTACCTGACCCTTCCCCTGTGCTCTCTAGAATTCCTGCTTAATTAACAAGCTCCCTTTCATTTAAACCTTTTCCTTTCTCACTCTTTCCATTTTCTAGCACTCACTGAGATTTGATTCCCTCCTGTTGACACAATATCCCTGACCATACTTTCCAGTACCGAGTACACTTATTTTCCATCCCCTTAATGAATTGTAGTGAAAGAATAGAGCTATTATTTCTTGCTCCCTACTGCTATTTTCAGATTCTCCCTCCACCACCATCACTAAGAAACCTTTCTTTTCTTAAATGTTTACCTTATTCAGATTCAGATACTAACGACATTATTTATTGAACTCACGGACATTCTCCTTTCTTCCTCGATAAATTTAGTGGCTAGCTCATGATTTTTCTTTCCACAACTTCATAATAGAGAAATTTAACATGCATATTGATGCTCCTTCAAGTACCGTAATTTCTCAGTTCCTAAATCTGTTCAGTTCCTTCCTCCACTACACCTTAGCTACATACAGAGATGATCATACTATTAATCTTCCCTGTCTCAATCCTTTGGGGAATAAATTCAATGCTACACTAATCTCTATATTCAAATCCTTTCCCCTTTCCTCCTATCACCTTTTATACCTTGTGTCCAATTCTCCTCTTCTCACTCACTTCTAAACTTTCTTCAATCTGGCTCTGGGTGGCAAATATAACAAAAACAGAAAATATTGGATGTTGGAGGGGATGTGGAAAAGCTGGGACACTACTCCACTGTTGCTGGAGTTGTGAAAAGATCCAACCATTCTGGAAAGCAATTTGGAACTATCCCCAAAGGGCAATAGAATTGTGCATACCCTTGGATCCAGCAATACTACTGCTAGATTTATATCCTAAAGACATTCTGAAAAAGACCTATTTGTACAAAAATATTTATAGCAGCTCTTTTGTGGTGGCTAAGAATTAGAAATCAAAGGAATGTCAATCAATTGGGAAATGGCTAAGCAAACTTTGGTATTTGATGGTGATGGACTATTAGTGTGCTATAAGAAATGACAAGCAGGATGACTTCAAAAAGGCCTGGAAAGATTTGTATGAAATGATGTATTGTGAAGTGAGCAGAACCAAGAGAACATTGTACATAGAGACAGCAATATTGTTTGATGAAGAACTGGCGGGGGGGGGCAGTTAGATGGCATAGTGGATAAAGCACCAGCTCTGGATTCAATAGGTCCTAAGTTCAAATCCAATCTCAGACACTTGACACTTACTAGCTGTGTGACCCTGGACAAGTCACTTAACCCTCATTGCCCAGCCCTCCCCCCAAAAAAAGAACTGTGAATGACTTGACTATTCACAACAATACAATGATCCAAGACAATGCCAAAGGACTTTTGATGAAACATACTATCCACCTCGAAAGAAAGAACTGATATTGATGGAACATACTGAAGCATGCTATTTTTTACTTTCGTTTTTTTTCTTTTAATCAAGTTTGCTTATACGAAATGACAAATATGATAATGTTTTGCATAATTATACATGTATAACCCATATTTGGTTGTTTGCCACCTCAGAGAGGGGTAGAGGAGGGAGGAAAAAAGGGATAAAAATTGGAACCCAAACCTATAAATAAAAAATGTTTATTATTTTTTAAAAATCTGACTCTGAGCTTCATTTAAGTAAAACTGTTCTAAAGTTATCAATAATCTCTAGATGGCCAAATCTAATGGCTTTTTCCTCAATCTTCATTCTTCTTGACCTTTCTGCAGCCTCTGACACTGTTGATCACCCTCTTCTCTTTGATATTTTCTCTAGATTTTCATGACACTGATCTCTCCTGCTTCTCCTTCTACTCATCTGAGCTTTTCTTCTCAGTCATCCAGGTCACACCTACAATATGTGTATCCTCCAAGTCTTGGTCAGAGGACCTCTTTCATCTTTCTCTCACTTGGTGATCTCACCAGTTCCCATGGGTTCAATTTTCATCTCTAGACAGATGACTCTCAGATCTATGTATATAGTCCTAACTCTCTCCTGAGCTCCACACCTCTTGAATTAGAAGCCCCACAACCATCTCAAACTCAGTATGTCTAAAATGGAGCTCATTATCTTTCCCTCAAAATCCTTCCCTTCCCAACTTTCCTATTTCTGTCAAGGATACCACTATCTTTTCAACGAACCAAGGTAGCTCAGACTGTGATTCCTCACTTGCCCTCATGTTCGATCTGTTATCAAATCTTGTCACCCAAACATTTTTCCCTTCACAACTCTCATATTTGTCCCCTTGTCTTCATTCACACAGTTGCCACTTTGGTACAGCTCATCATCACCTCAAACTTGGACTTTTATAATAACCTTTTGACTGGCTTCTCTAACTCAAGTCTTTCCCCATTTCAATCAATCCTCCACTAAGTTGACAAAGGGATTTTCTTGAAGTATAGATCTGATCATGTCACCCACTCAGCTGAAATCTTATCTTCTTCAGGAGACCTTTCCTGGTCTTCCTTACTGCTTATGCCTTCCCTTTGATACTAACTCCAGTCATCCTGATCTAGATATTGCCACTGGACCCTGATGGTTCAAGAGGAGAAAGTAAGGTGGATGACCTTGCATAACCCTCCCTCACTTAAATCCAATTCACTGCAAGTGATAACATCACCTAGGTGACATGGTCCTTGTTGAGAATGAAAGAAAAACAACAACAATAATCATCCGATTATACTCTACATATCTTCTACTTACATACTTCCTGGCATATTGTCTCCCCATTACTATGAGTATAGCATAACTTGAGTGTAGAGAGCCGTTCTTTGTATCTACAGTACATTGTACAGTGTCTGGAACATAAAAAGTATTTAATAAATGTTGTTTGACTCACTAAGGGACCAATTATTAAGTATACAGACTTACATCTGTACGGTCATTATTATTCATGCTGCTTTTATGGTGGCATGTGTGTGGCATATATATCAGCTCTGAAAACAGGGCCAAGGAGACAGAGACAGAGACAGAGACAGAAAGAGACAAAGACAGAGACACGGAGAGACAGAGAGAGTCTAAAATAATTAACATTAAACAATGAAAAAAAACTTCAACCCAACTGGCAGCTGAGAAAAAGATGCTAAAATCCAAAGTTAGAAAAATGCACAGGGACAAAAGCTGAACTAAAAAATCCTTTAATGAGATTGGAATCTATGCAATTTACTCAGCCCATGGGATGAAGCTGTAACCAGAGCTGTCCCTCTAATCTTTTTTTTTTTTTTTTTAGTGAGGCAATTGGGGTTAAGTGACTTGCCCAGGGTCACACAGCTAGTAAGTGTTAAGTGTCTGAGGCTGGATTTGAACTCAGGTACTCCTGACTCCAG
Source organism: Dromiciops gliroides (assembly GCF_019393635.1). NCBI lineage: Eukaryota > Metazoa > Chordata > Mammalia > Microbiotheria > Microbiotheriidae > Dromiciops > Dromiciops gliroides. The sequence goes on from NC_057862.1 coordinate 253,185,724, forward strand.
GCTGGTGCTCTATCCACTGCACCACCTAGCTGCCCTGTCCCTCTAATCTTGAAGGACTATAGATTCTTTCCAAGAGGCTGAACTAGACAATCATTCTGTAAAGCAATCTCATATTACTACCAAATGAAAAGATACCCGCTGCAAAGCTCTTTCATATCTTGTTTTAGGAGGCAATCTGGGCTAATTAACATAATTCTTTATTCTTCTCCTCTATTGCCTCCAAGATAAAATTCAAAATCCTCAGTCTGGCATTGAAGGCTCTCCACAAAAAAAAGAAAAGAAAAGAAAAGAAAAGAAAGCTCTCCACAGTCTGCTTTCCCCTTCCCCTACCTTCCTAATATTATTTGAAAATACTCCTCTTTTAAAGGCAGCTAGATGAATAGAATAGAGCCTAGCTTCTTAAACTGTGAGTCAAGACCCCATATGAGGGTTGCATAACTGAATGTAGGGGCAACTAGGTGGCACAGTGGATAGAGCACCAGCCCTGGAGTCAGGAGTACCTGAGTTCAAATCCAGCCTCAGACACTTAACACTTACTAGCTGTGTGACCCTGGGCAAGTCACTTAACCCCAATTGCCTCACTAAAAAAAATAAAAAATAAAAATAACTGAATGTAGGGGTCACAAAAAAATTGGCAACAGTAAAAGGTTATGTATACCTATTTTATATACCCATATACCCAGGGTTTCATAAATGTTTCTCGGGTGAAAATGGTCATGAGTGGAAAAAGTTTATGGAGCCCTGGAATAGAGCTCTGGGCCTGGAGTCAGAAAATTTGAGTTAAAATCCAGTATAAAACACTTACTAGCTATGTGACCCTGTGTAAGTCATTTAATTTATGTCTGCCTTCGTTTCTTCAGCTAAAAATGAGGATCATAAGAGCACCTACCTCACAGAGCTGTTGAGAAGATGAAATAAAGCAATGTCTGTAAAGTGCTTGGCACATCCTAGAAGCTTAATAAATTCTTGTTCTCTTCTGTTTGTTCTCACTTATGTTCAGGCAAAAGAGACCACTAACTATGCCTTGTATACAATGCATTTACCCAAGTGGTCCCTGGATGTGGAAAGCAAGAGCTCAGGTGACACACCTTCCATCTAAGGCCTTTCCTGATCAGCCCAGTAATAAAATCTTTTCCTCCTCTTGAAATTCCTTTGTATTACCTATAAATTGTTATTGTACAAAAAATTTATATTTTTTTCCTTGTGTACATGTTTAGTCCTTCCTCCTTGAAGGGAGAAACTTTCCTTTTTTCTTTGTATCCCCACCACCCATGAACAATAGTGGGTGATCAACTAATGTTTATTGAATTTACTAAATTAAATTCTCTTCTTTCCTAAAGACCCTTCTACCTCCTCCAAGTCCTCTCTCTTAGTAAATGATTGCATCTACCAATTTACTTAGAAAACTGAGACCACCTAATAGGAACTTCATCAACTCCCTGCTCCATGTTTCAGAACTCCTCTATATCATCTATTCTCTCCTCCTTTGCCCCAGTCTCCAAAGAAGTCATCGTTTCCTTGCCAAGGACAACCTCTATTTCTGTCCCTAATGTCATAATTTCTGGTCAAGTCTACCCTCTCTATCATCCCCTCCCCAACATGTCTTATCTACAAGTGGTTCCTACACTGCTGCCCAAAACCATATACCAGTTTCCCCTATTGTTTTAAAAAAAAAAAAACTTCTAAATTGACTCTGCCATCTCCTCCAAATACCATCCTATATCTCTCACTTTTACTGCCACACTCCTAGAAATAGTTTTCTAGTCTTGCTTTTCCTACTTTCTCCTTAAAAATCTGGCTTCTGACCCACCTGTACTACCAAAAATACTCTTTCTATTTACCAGTTTTCATTCCTTCTTGACCTTTGTACTGCTTTTGATGCCATTGACAACTCCCTCCACATGGGTTGTCTTGCTTCCTTTGGCTTACCTGATATTTTTTTTCCTAGTTACCTTCCCTCCTGTATGACCACATCTTAGGCTCTTTGCTAAATCATCATCCACCCCCCAATCCTTCTACAAATGTATCCCCTAAGGCTCTTCAGTTAACAATTAAATTAACAATGGAGAGGCTTCAATCTAACAGGCCTTCTTCTCCCCCTGCTCTACACTATTTATATACCTATATACCCAGGGAGTTGTCAATGGTGTCAAACTATCTATTAGGGATATCACCTAATCCCGTGAGTTCAATGAGCATCTCTAAGTATGACTGCCAAATCTATATGCCTGGCCCTAATTTCTCTCCTGAACCTCTCTTCCAAAATTTCCTGCTTCAGGAGCAGCTAGATGGCACAGTGGATAAAGCACTGGCCCTGGATTCAGGAGAACCTGAGTTCAAATACGGCCTCAGACATTTGACACTTACTAGCTGTGTGACCCTGGGCAAGTCACTTAACCCTCATTGCCCTGCCCCCTCCAAAAAAAATTCCTGCTTCTATTGAGAACACTACTACCTTTACAGACATCCAGGTTTGAAACATCTGAGTCATCTTTGATGTTTCTCTCTCTCTGAGACCTCTCACCCATCCAATCAGTTTAGTTCAAGAATCGGGAATTCTCTTATAATTACCCAATTCTCATTCCTTTGCCCCAGTGTCCCAATCTATCCTTTCTTCATTCTCAATAGTCCTTTCTCTTTATGCATTCCTCTTTCAGGCCTTCTCACATTCTCCCTTTATAAATTCCCTCCTACAAAGCAACAGCTTCCAGTCTTCCCTCCACTAGTGAGGGACAGACTTCTCTTAAGCAAGTAATTTTTTTGCCTTTGTGAGTCTAAAAACTTTATTTGAGGGCATAATTTCTGGGCACTTGGAATCACTCATGAGTGAATCAATTACCTTCTGAGGAGGTTGAGACTTAAAGTGCACTGGGGGAAATCAATAATATTCATTTGACTTCATCAAAGAGTTTATAAACCACTAATTAACACAATCTAAATTATGTTATTTCCCCACTCAAGCAAACTCAAAGAATATATCTGCCAGTTTTCAGTCCTCTTTGATGAATAGTGAACAATACACTTTCTAGTCACCATGCTTTCAAAAGCAGCAAAATGGTGCTATGTATTTCTCTGGGAGAAAATCAAGCTTTGGCTGAGTCTTTTCTGAAGTTTCCTGATATAAAATGAGGAGGTTTTACTGGATGGCCTCTAAAGTAATTTCTAACTCAATTTTTTTTGTTTTTTGGTGTGAGGCAACTGGGATTCAGTGACTTGCCCAAGGTCACACAACTAGTAAGTGTCAAGTGTCTGAGGCCATATTTGAACTCAGGTCCTCAGGGGCAGCTAGATGGCACAGGGGATAAAGCACCAACTGGCTCTGGATTCAGGAAGACCTGAGTATTATATATATATATATATATATATATATTACTTTTTATATAAATATTCTGCCCTTATATACAGATAATTTTGTTTCTAAGAGCCTAATTAGTTGTGTTCATAAATGACAGCTAAGCCCAGGTACGAAATTAGCAAGCATTTCCTTCTTTCCTTTATGGCCCTTTTCCCTCTTCCAGGGATGATAGAAGGTATCTAGGCCCACACAGGCACAAACTCAATGAGAGCGGGCAGGGCACTTTTGTCCACAAAGCCCAGGTACACGGATATAATCACTGCTGATAATGGACTCCTGCTGTGAATTACTCTTCTTATATCTTTCTTCTTAGCTCCAGTTTCTAGTTTTACTCCAAGGAGTTCCCTTCGGTTAAGTATGGAAAGACCTATGAACTGATAAACTCCACTACAGCACTCCTTGAAGGAGATGACCATAGGTAGGATTTCTGGGGAGAAGCCAAGATGGCAGAGGAAAGGCAGTAAGCTCTCAGAACTCATGACATGATTGCTCCAAAAAACCTCCAAATAATGCCATAGGATAATTCCTAGAGCAGCAGAACCCACAAAAGAACAGGCTGAGATCATTTTCCAGCCAAAGACAGCTTAGAAGTTCAGAAAGAGGGAGCCACTGTGCCAGGGAGGAACCCAACTCTGTGGTCATGCTGACGTAGATCCAGTCCCAGGCAGGCCAAGCCAGGAAAAGAGACCCCTGGAGCCTCTGAATCAGCTGCAGCACCAGCGTCTTCTGGAACTAAGCTCAAGGTCTGGTGAGAGGGCTAAGCAGTTTGCCAGAGGAGATTACAGGGGTCTCTACTGGCACTGAGGTGGAACTTGGGTGTTTCACCCCTGCTGGGAACCAGGAAGTAAGCTTGGGTGGTGGTGGCCCAGGTGGGGAAGGGGTACAGGCTCATCGGAGCTAACAACCACAGCACACAAAGTTTTGCTGCCTGGTTAATTAGCAAGTTGGCCTGAGGCTATCTATAGACCAGAGAACAGGCCAGGTGAGTGAAGAACCTGCCCCTCCTTAAATTGTACCACCTGGAACCCCCTGAAGCTTGGGACAGTGAAGCCTGGAAACAGTGCCCCACTTTAAGAAGTAGTTAAAAAGTCAAGTAAAAGACAGGTAAGATGAGCAGACAGAGAAAGATGCAGACCATAGAAAGTTTCTCTAGTGACAAGAAAGATCAAGGTGCACCCTCAGAAGAGGATAGCAACATCAGGGCTCCTACATCAAAATCTTTCAAGAAAAATATGAATTGGTCTCAGGTCATAGAGATGCTCAAAAAGAACTTAGAAGATAAGTAAGAGAGGTAGAGGAAAAAATGAAGGAGATGACCATAAACAGGAGAATGAATTCAAGCCCTGCCCTTGGATTGCCAGAAGAATTGGTCATTGAAGAAATGGTATGGGTGCAAGGTCAAGTTGACAATGAAATGCCAATTCAGTAGTCCCACAAAACATGTTTCCATATCTTAAGTATTAGCCCCCTGGGATAGTAGAAGAATAGTTATCAATATTGTGTTTATTTAAGTTCTCTGTCAATGGGCATGTAACAAGATTTTATGATCTACCATACTCACTGGTAGCTTATATGGAGCAGTCACTCCTCAAGGCCTGCTACTTGACTTGCTCACATACATTCATTCCCATCATTCTGAGTTCGAGAATCCAGGAATATGTTTGGAAATTTTCCTATTAATTGCTAAAATTGCAACATCTCATTAATTAATCAATTAGCTCATAGCTCTCACCCAAGTTAAATTAAATTAAGCATTTAATTAAACTAGAGAAACCTCTTTTCCTATAAGCAATTGTTCATCTCTAAACAGGAACCTCCTCCTCCCTCTGTAATATCCTTAGTGAGTTAGCATACAGCCTTTGCTTAATGAATCCAGAGATGAGACAGTACAACCTTCAGAGACAAACCATTGGACTTTTGGACAGCTCTGACTGTTAGGAAGGTTTTTCCTTATATCAGCTTCTGCACCAAAAAGCAAACCTTCACTTCACTGCCAACTTCACTTCTTACATTGGGAAGTCATTTATACATTCTTAAAAACTTATTTCATATTGAAGTACTCCATCATAAAAAGAGAGAAAACTTATATTGCCATGACAATTGGCTTAAAGCAATGCATTACCAGGCTTTTGGCTCATAAATATTTTATTTTTGTCTATGTAGTTACCATCTCTGAGAATTTCATTTTTGCTGCATTGTCATTATAAAGTGTTGGGCTGCCTTCCTGAAACTTGAGTCTTTCTCCTCCTCTGTTGTGAAAGGGTAGAGCTAACATTTCCAGGCCAAACCTATATCCTCCTTGGGAGGTATATTATGGTATGAACTTGTTTTTAGCCACAGTCCTTTGCTTCCTTCTTGGGTGACACAGCAGTTAGGGCACTGGACCTGGAATTAGGAAGACCTGTGTTCAAATCCAGTCTCAGATGCTTATTAGCTGTGTGATCCTGGGCAAGTCACTTAACCTGTTTGCCTCAGTTTCCTCAACTATAAAATGAGAATTAATAATAACCTTGCAGGGTAGTTGTGAGGATCAAACAATATCATATTTGCAAAAGGTGCTTAGTTACCTGGAACATAGTAGGAGCTATGTAAATGCTTATTCCCTTCCTTTCCTTTCCATTCCTCTCTTCTGTGTAGGTTTAATCAGCCATAACCAGTTACAACAATGAACCCATTTTTGGCCTAGGACAATATGATAGTACTCAGGTCTATGTGGTTCCACCCTCTTCTACCATTTTATGGAGTTTATATCAAATAAAAAGTTAGTAGTACAATCACAATATCTCAGAGTCTCCAATTGGAAAAATTCCTAACATTCGATTTGCCTCTCTGACCTACCTTAAGTATATCCAACAAGAACTTCTAATCCTTTTATCTTCCCCTCCTGTTTTACCTTTAATTCCTTATCCCATTCCCATTCTCCTAGTTTATTTTCCTAACTCTAACTTTACTTTCCATTTTTAAGAAAAAGTATTTGTCTATGGTAGCTTATTATTTGCAAAGTGCATTCCTAAATTTTCTTTTTAAAATTTCATTAGTTTTGCTTTTAAAAAAATGAACAAGCACATAACAAGTCATAATATACTGTCTTACTGCTCAGATAGATTTTCATATAGAGATGAGATTACCTTCAACCAGAGAAGCTAAGAGATAGTTATCCTCGTTGCATATACTCACTGTTAGGGCTAATTAAACCACCTTTTATTAGCTGTTCAGTGAGTGCCTCATTTCATCCCAACAATTGATCTGAATGTTAATTTGTAGTTTTCAAAGTCAATATGAATTTCTGTTGAGTTTAATAAGACTGCTCTAAAGTCATAGTTGTTTATCTCAATGATAAGCATTCTTAAATCTTTCCATTTTTTTTAACCTTACATTATTGTAGTAATGATATAAACCATTATTCCTGTCATGCTTACTTTGCTTTTTCATAAAAGTCTACCAAGGTTTATCAAAATTCTTCACATTCATAATTTCTTACAACAGAATAATATCCAATGAAATCATAATTCCATTTAAGTAGTTCAATATACAAATATATTTATATACCCATTGGGGAAGCCATTCCCCAATTAATGGGAACCCACTAGTTTCCAGTTTTTCATTGCTGTAAAAGTGCTGCTACAAATATTTTTGTGCAAATGAGACATTTTGCCTCCCTGATGTATATATCTAGTCATGATAATACTGGGTCAAAGGATATATAAATTTTACTGATTTTCCTAGTGTGATTCCAAATTATTGGACCAATTCATAACTCCCCCAAGAATACATTATTGTGGCAGTCTTCCAACTTCCTATCCAATATTTACCACTATTTTCCCTTGTTATCTTTTTCAAACCAATGGATATAAGGTGAAATCTGATTTATGGTCATTGGAATTTCTTTTCTTATTACCTGTAGCATTATTTCATTTATGTGTTGATAATTTTCAATTGTTCTTTTGAAAATAATATCTTCCTATTCTTTGACCACATATCTATTGTGAAATGGCACTTGTTTTCATATATTTGGATCAGTTACCTACAAGTCTTAATTATCAGTTTATAGGAAGTTTTCCCCTGCAAAATGAAAAGTTTATCATTCCAACTGCACTGATTTTGTTCATGTGACAGCTTTCTAATTTTATGTAATACAAATTTTCCACTTGATCTTTTGTGATATTTTCTTTTTAAAAATGTTTTATTGATTTTTATTTGTTTGTTTGTTTGGAATTTTCCCCAAGTTACATGTATAAAGAAATTTTCACATCAATTTTTAAAACTTTGTGTTCCAAATTCTCTTCCTCCCTCGCTCCCCACCCCCTTTAAGAACTCAAGTAATTCGATATAAGTTGTACATGTGCAGTCATGCAAAACATTTCTACATTAGTCAAGTTGTGAAAGAAAACAGACAAAAAATTTAGAAAGGAACTAACAAAAAATTATACTTCAATCGGTATTCAGCTACCATCAGTTCTTTCTCTGTAGATGGATTGCATTTTCCATAAGTCCTTCTGATACCATCCTGCTCATCATTTCTTACAGCACAATAGTGTTCCATCCTAATCTCATCCCACAATTTCTTCAGTCTTTCCCCAAGCAATGGGCATCACCCCAATTTCGAATTCAACTTTTTTTTAAAAAATCTCTTTTAGGATAGCAACCTAGTAGTGTTATTGCTAGGTCAAAGAGTATGCATGGTTTTTTATAGCCCCTTGGCCTTAGTTCCAAATTGCTCTACAGAATGTTTGAATCAGTTTACACCTTTACCAAGAATGTATTAATGTCTCATTTTCCCCATATCCCCCACGACATTTGTCATTTTCTTCTGCCATCCTATTATCCAATCCAATAGGTATGAGGTAGTATTCAGAATTGTTTTGACCAGAATCTCTCCAATAAATAGTGAGTTAGAGTATTTTTTTCATATGGCTATAGGTGACTTTGATTATTTCATCCGAAAACTTCATGTCATTTGATCATCTATCAATTGGAGAATGGCTCTCATTTTTAAAAATTTAACTCAGTTCTCTATGTGTTTGAGAACTGAGGCTTATCAAACTTGCTTCAAGTTTTTCTTTTCACAGTTACTATTGCTTACTGTATTACACTCCATCCTATTCCCTCCCCTTGATATTTACTCTATATTCTATCTTCTTTCACTCTATTCCTCCTCAAAAGTGTTTTGCTTCTGACTGCTCCCTCCCCCAATCTGCCCTCCCTTCCTTCATCCGTCCCCTACTCCTTACCCCCTTCCCTTCCCACATTCCCAAAGGGCAAGAAATATTACTATACTCAATTGATTGTGTATGTTGTTCCCTCTTTGAGCCAATTCTGATGATAGTAAAGCTCACTCACTCCCTCATACCTCCCCCATCTTCCTCTCTACTCCATATGCTTTTTCTTGCTTCTTTTATGTGAGATACTTTATCCCATTCCACTTCTCCCTTTCCCTTTCTCCCAGTTCATCCCCCCTTAATTTTATTTTAAACATGGGGCAGTTTGGTGATACAGCAGACAAAGCACCAGCCCTGGACCCAGGAGAACCTGAGCCAAAATCTGGCCTCAGATACCTGACATTCACCAGCTATGCAACCCTAGCAAGCCGCCCAATTCTGGCCACCCCCCAAAAAAATTTTTTTAAATGCCTTGAAGATATCATCCCTTCATAATCAACTCACACCTGTGCCCTCTAAGTATACTCCATTCAACTGCACTAATAATGAGAAAGTTCTTATGAGTTAGAAGTATCAGCTTCCCATGTAGGAATATAGACAGTTTAACCTTTTAGTATCCCTCATCATTTCTTTGTACTGTTTACCTTTTTATGCTTCTTTAGGGTCTTGTATTTGAAGGTCAGATTTTCTATTCAGTTCAGATCTTTTCATCACAAATGCCTGAAAGTTTTTGCTTTCATTTAATTCCCATTTGTCCCCTGAAAGATTATATTCACTTTTGCTGGGTAGGTGATTCTTGGTTGCAATCCCAATTCCTTTGTTCTCTAGAACATCATATTCCATGCCCTCTGATCCTTTAATGTAGAAGCTGCTTGTGTTATCCTGACTGTGGCTACACAGTACTTGAATTGTTTCCTTCTGGCTGTTTGCAATATTTTTTCATTGACCTGAGAGCTCTGGAATTTGGCTATAACATTCCTAGAAGTTTTCATTTTGGGATCTCTTTCAGGAAGTGGTTCTTTCAATTTCTATTTTGCCTTCTCCTTCTAGAATATGAGGGCAATTTTCCCTGACAATTTCTTGGAAGATAATGTCTAAGCTCTTTTTGATCATGACTTTCAGGTAGTCCAAGAATTTTCATATTATCTTTCAAGGATTTATTTTCCAGGTCAGCTGTTTATTTTCCAAGGAGATATTTTACATTGCCCTCTATTTTTTCATTCATTTGGATTTGCTTTATTGTATCTTGATTTCTCATAAAGTCATCAGCTTCCATTTGCTCAATCTTAATTCTTAAGCAATTATTTTTTCAGAGAGCTTTTGTATCACCTTTTCCATTTGGCTTTTCAAGCAATTGACTTCTTTTTCATGAATTTCCTGCATCATTATCATTTTTCTTTCCATTTTTCCCTCTACCTCTCTTACTTTATCTTCAAAGTCCTTTTTGAGTGCTTCTATGACCTGAGACCAATTCACATTTTTCTTGGAAGCTTTGGATGTAAGATCTTTGACTTTGTTATCTTCTTCTGAGGGTGTATTTTGATCTTCCTTGTCCCCAAAGAAACTTTCTAGCATCAGCATCTTTTTCTGTTTGCTCATTTTGCCAGCCGATTTCTTGACTTTTGATTCTTTTTTAAAGTGGGGCACTGTTTCCAGGGCACACTATCCCAAGCTTCAGGGGGTCCAAGGTGGTACAATTTAAGGAGAGGCACATTCTGCACTCCCCTGGCTTGTACTCTGGTCTGTAAGTAACCACAGGTTTGTTTGCTCTTTTTTTTGTGGGGCAATGAGGGTTAAGTGACTTGCCCAGGGTCACACAGCTAGTAAGTGTCAAGTGTCTGAGGCCAGATTTGAACTCAGGTCCTCCTGAATCCGGGGCCAGCATTTTATCCACTGCACCACCTAGATGCCCTGGTTTGCTTGTTCTTTAAACTGAGATCAGAAACCTGTTTCACTTTGGTTGCAAGCTCTAGCATGCCTGTGCCCCTCCCCCACCCAGAATGCCACTCAAGACTGCTTCCTGGTTCTGAGCATGGGCAACATAACAGAGTTCCACCTCAGTGCCAGCAGAGACTCCTGTAATCTCCCCCCAGCCAACCACTCAATCCTCTAACCAGACCATGAGCTGAGTTCCAAAAGTAACTGCCACTGCAGCAGATTCAGAAACTCTAGAGGTCTAGGTCTGGGCTCCACTCTCATCCCAGTACAATGGACTTTTCCTGCTGACCTTCTAAGTCATCTTTGGCTGGAAAATTATCTCACTCCATCCTTTTGTGGTTTCTGCTGCTCCAGAAATTGTCTTATGGCATTATTTGGAGCTATTTGGAAGGAACACAGGGAGAAGTCTGGAAAGTTACTGTCTTTCCTTCACCCTCTTTTGTGATATTTTCTATCCCTAGTTTAAGAAATCTCTCCCTCTCTCTATCACTCTTTTTAAATATATATTTAGTTTGTATATGAAGTAGGTGCTAACTCTGGCAAATGGCCTAAGGGACTATACTAAATCTAATTTCTGCCAAACATCTTTCTAGCTTTCACCATTGCTCTTGTTAAAGAGGGAGTTTCTGCTTACGAGCTGTGTGACCCTGTGCAACTCACTTAACCCTCATTGCCCCACCAAAAAACAGAAAAACAAAAACAAAAAAAGAGGGCGTTTCTGTTCTATTATTTTCTATTCTTGGGTTTATCCAAAATTAAGCTATATGTGATTGCTTCTGCATCTTGCTTCTATAGACCATTCCATTGATCAGCTTTTCAATTTTTTAGCCCATACCAAATAATTTTGATGATTACTACTTTAAAACATAGTTTTAGTACTTTGCTCAAGATTGTGGAGGAGAAACAGAACAGCCTACTTATCTCACATGGATTCCCAGTGCTAGACTGGTTACATTTCCTGCTCAGGATTCTAGGAAGGTTGATTTCATCTATTGATATTGGTTCAAGTGCCAACTGGTGTGCTTCCCCCAAAATTATCAATTGAGAATAGTTACGTTCCTCACAGGCCAGGCAGGCTGAGAAAAAGCCCAATAACTCTTTGTAGTTCAGAACAGTGTGTCCTGGAAGCAGCAATGCACTTTAAGAAGGACTTAAAAGCCAAGAATAGTCAACCAGCTTTAAATAGATTTTAGAAAAGGATATTACCCAAACACCAAATTATGAAGATCAGTACCAAAAAAAAGATTCATCATTCCTTTCAACATGAAGTTCTAATTCAAGAAGTAAGGCTGTTTCTGATAAAGGCCTCATTTCTAAAATATATAGGGAACTAAATCAAATTCATAAGAATCCAAGGCATTCCCCAATTGTAAAATGGTCAAAGGATATGAACAGGCAGTTTTCTGATGAAGTCAAAGCTATCCATTGCCATATGAAAAAATGCTCTAAATCACTATTGATCAGAAAAATGCAAATTAAAACAACTCTGAGGTACCACTTCACACCTATCAGATTGGCTAATATGACAGGAAAAGGAAAATAATAAATGTTGGAGAAGCTGTGGAAAAATTGCAACACTATTGCATTGTTGGTGGAGCTGTGAACTGATCCAACCATTCTGGAGAACAATTTAGAACTATGCCCAAAGGGCTATGGGACTGTTCATACCCTTTGACCCAGTGGTACCACTGCTAGGTCTGTATCCCAAAGAGACCATAGAAAAAGGAAAAGGACCCACATGTACAAAAATATTTATAGCACCTCTCTTTGTGGTGGCAAAGAATTGGAAATCAAGGGAATGCCCATCAATAGGAGAATGGCTAAACAAATTGTGGTATATGAATGTAATGGAATACTATTGTGCTGTAAGAAATGATGAGCAGGAGGAGTTTGGAGAAATCTGGAAGGACCTACATGATGCTGACTGAGAAGAGCAGAACCAGGAAAACATTGTACATAGTAACAGCAACATTGTGTGATGAACAATGGGGATAGACTTGGCTTTTCTCAGCAGTTAAATGATCCAAAACAGTTTCAAAGAAACTGTGAATTATGAATGCAGATTGAAGCATACTGTTTCTACTTTTGAACTGGTTTTTTCCTTATTTTTTGAGGTTTTTCCCTTGTGCTCTGATTCTTCTTTCACAAGATGACTAATGTAGAAATATGTTTAATGTGATTGTCCATATACAACCTATATCAGACTGCTTTCCATCTTGGGGAGGAGGGAGGAAAGGGAGGGTGGGAGAAAAAAATTTGGAACTAAAAATCCTGTGAAAACAAATGTGGAAAACTATCTTTATATGTAACTAGAAAATAATAAAATACTTTTTAAAAAGAAGTAAGGCTGGAAAAATTGAGTAAACACAAGAAAAAACAGATGATGTTGAAATATGGAGCAAGTGATCTCCAAGATATTAACCCAAAAGAAAAAACTCCACATCATCAATTTTGCTACAAGTTCTACTGGAATTCTTGAAATAAATAAAGGGAGATTTTTTTTTAATGATTACTTAAATGAAACAAGGAAGGAATGGGCAAGGAAATGAGAGTTATAGAGGAAGGAACTAGTAAGACAATTAAAAGCATAACAAAAGGTGCAAAACCTTACACAAGTAATACAGTCCTTGAAAATTAGATTGGACCAGAAAGAGATCAATGAGTCTTAAGGAAAGGTGCCTAGAATTACTACATCTCAAACTCTATGTCAAAGTAGTATTCATCAAAACCAGTCAGTGCTGGCTAAAACATAAAAATTGGGAACACTACATACAGAAGCAAATGAGCATAGTTACATAGTGTTAATAAACCAAAAGATCCCAATTACTGGGGTAAGGAATCACTATTACACAAAAACTGCTCTGAAAACTGAGAACTAATCTGGCAAAAATTAGGGTTAAACTAACGTTTCACATCATACCTCTCCCAGCTATCAACAGAGGAATAATTCTTGACCAAATAGAGGTTCAAGAGATAAAACTTTGTTACATAAAATGGAAACGTTTTGCACAAATAAAACTAATGCATTTAAAATCATAAGGGAAACAGTTAATGGAGGAGAGGGGTGGGAATCTTCAGCAAGTTTCCCTGATAAAAATTTCATATTTAAGATATATGTACTGATTCAAGTATATAAGAAAGACAGCCATTCCCAAACACATGAGTAGTCAAAACTATTATAAAGAAAAACAACTTGGAAATATTTAAGAATTCTGCTCAGACCAGCCACAATTCCATAGAATTAATGATGTAGGACACCAACCTCTTGATAAAATGGTGATGGGATTAAGGTATAGAAAGAGACAGAATTTTTTGGACATGACAAATGTCCAATTTCCTTGGTTATGTTTTTTTTAACAAGGATTATGTCTTCCTTTTTATTATTATTTTTCCTTTATTATTTATTTGAGGAAAAGAGGGAAGCTGACAATAATTTTCCCCCCCTTCCCCCCCAAAAAAGAAGAAAAAAGAGGGTCAATGAAGCTTTTTTTAAAAATGCACAGAAAAGAACAGAAGGAAATTCAGAGGGAAACAGGATAGCTTTGAAAGGAACATGTTGAGGGAGCAGCTAGGTGGATAAAACACCTTCCCTGGATTCAGGAGGACCTGAGTTAAAATCCAACATCAGGATACATACTAGCCATGTTACCCTGAGTAAGTCACTTAACCTGTTTGCCCCAGTTTCATCATCTATAAAATTAGCTTCAGAAGAAAATGTCAAACCACTCCAGTATCTTTGGCAAGAAAATCCCAAAAGGGATCATGAAAAGTCAGACATGCATGAAAACCAACAACCACCAAATAACTCTTACTAGTTTAATTGCTCAAAGTCTTTTTCTGTATCTACTGATATATACTTTTGGCTGCTTTTAATTTTAATATTGTAGTACTCTACATAATATTTATAGAAACTTGAATGAATCCTGCTGGGCAGGGCAGAGATTTTCAGTTTGGTTTTGATCAGCTGACTAAACAGGAATTTTGCCTTAAAAGGCAATATTACTACCTTCCCCTTGTCCCAGAGAATGAGAGATGAAATATATACAGGTGTGTGGGTAAATTGGGACACTCTGCACAGAAGTTTTGAAGAGCAATGTAGCAATAGAAATAAATTCACTGCAGCTACAAGAGCCCTCAGAGATCAAGCTGACCAGTATTTCTAGGCCCAGAGGTCTTTGCTGTCCTGTTGGATTGAATTAAATTGAAGGAAGACAGGTGATGCATTAGGTTTAGAGTCAGTAAGACCTGAGCTCAAAAACAGTTTAAGACATTTACTAGCTGTGTGACCCTGGGCAAGTCACTCATCCTCTCTCAGTTTGTTTCCTCATCTATAAAATGGGGAATGAAATAGTACCTAATTCCTAAGGTTATTAGGAAGATAACATGAGGTAATATTTGGGAAGTACTTTGCAAGCCTTAAAGTGCTATATAAATGCTAGCTATTATCATTATTACTGAAGGCTATGTTGGTAGGACACTACTTTTGTCAGCATCTAAGAAAGCTGGAAATGTTTTGAGCCCAAGTCTCTATTTGTTGACTGAGAATCAGCCTAGCTAAGTCTGAAGAGGCTTATCACCAGTGACAAAGGACAATGAAACCTTAATTAAATCAGGTGCTTGGGGAACAGGATGTCCCTCTTAGTTGGATTTTTTTTATTAACTTTAAAAAATGGCAATTTTGTTTAATAAGAAAATTCCAATAATGAACATAATTGAATCTTTCTTTGATGATTGAAGATACTATAGTGCTTCAGGGTCATCATTCTGAACATCAATTCTCATTCTACAGAACTCAACAAGTTGATTTTTTAAAAACTATTAAGTGTGTCTTCTTGTCATCATTTGCAGAAAAAAGAACCCAATGTGCTAAAGTTTCCTGTAAATGAGTTTTTGCAGCAATATGAATGCCGTTGAAATTTTCTTTTCATAGAAGGCCTTAGACATCAATGAAAGCTAACCATTTAAATAAACATACTAGATGTTT
The DNA here is from genome assembly GCF_019393635.1 of Dromiciops gliroides. Classification (NCBI taxonomy): domain Eukaryota; kingdom Metazoa; phylum Chordata; class Mammalia; order Microbiotheria; family Microbiotheriidae; genus Dromiciops; species Dromiciops gliroides. Next base: position 253,201,160 of record NC_057862.1, read on the forward strand.
GCTATAAGATTTAAATGTTATATCTGTGTAGCACATTGATCAATAATTACCTGGGTCTTATTTATTGACCTTTTTTAAATATAGGGAAGATGATACTTTGCCCTAAAATTGCCTGAATGAACAGTATTTAAATATTCACCTTTACCAATGAGAGAATGGTTCTTGGGACAGTTGTCTAGGAGATCAGGGGGCAAGAGATGAATGCCCACAAATGGGGTGGATGGAAATTCCCCTAGTTTTCTCCTTCCTCAACTCTCCTTCTTTACCCCCCCCCAATAATTTCCCCTTCCCTATTCTGACACTGTGACTGGAGGGGCTTGATTGAATGATAAGCTAGGCCCTCCTGTCCTAAGAGATTGTAAAGAAAAGAAGCAGGATAGCAAGATGGAGCTACAAAATGTAGCTATCCTAAGCAATAAGCACCAGGAGCCCAGGATTACAACTGTAAGGAAAGATGATGCATGATGCATATCAAAGAGGATGCTGTTCTGCTGAAGTCCCTTCCATTCACCAATGCACATCCCAAAGTGATGTTTCTTTTTTATTACTATTTTCATTTATGGGATAAAATGAGCATTTCCACAACATAGTATACTTTTTAAGAGATGATTGCACTTAAAACTGTACATTTATTATCTACACCTTGCTATTCCTTTTAAATATATAATAGTTCTGTAAATTTCTTTTTTTCCTTTTTTTTCCTCTCCCTCCAGCTGCTATAAATATTTTAGAACACATAGGCTATTTTTCTTTTTCCCTAATCATCTTTGGAAATAGACATATTAGTGTTATTGCTGCGTCAAAGGGGATAGGCATAATTCTCTTTGGGCATAATTCCAGATTTATTTCCAGTTCACCATTCCACCAATAATGAATTAGCATCCCTATTTTTCCACAAAGATGGTGTTTTGGGGGCAGCTAGGTACTGCAGTGGATAAAGCACTGGCCCTGGATTCAGGATGATCTGAGTTCAAATGTGTCCTCAGGCACCTGACACTTACTAGCTATGTGACCCTGGGCAAGTCACCTAACCCTCATCGCCCCACAAAAAAAAAAGATGATATTTCTTCATTTCTCTTTTACCCTTAGCCGGCCTTCAACCTTTCTCCAACAGAGGGCTGGAGGTGATGACTTTTCCTATGGGTGCTGGGAAAATGTTTTTCTAAGAATGTTCTCTTTACCTTTCTTTATTTAAAGGTTTACTTTGCCTCTTAAGTCAACAATTGTGACAAACTACTATGACAGGCACTATAAAAAAAAGTGTTTCTACTAGCAATCCACTGACTGGGGGCTCTGAGATGAAAATATAGAAATGGAGGTTCATTTTTGAAACTTCCTAGGGCAAAGAAAAAAACCATTTATATCAGAATCCCTTCAATTAATTAATGGATTATTGAATGCTAAGAGGGCTGTGAGTAATGTTGTTAGTTCTGAGATGAGGATTCCACCATTTTTTTCACAGATTTGGTTTGAGAAGAAAGTCTAACTCAGAAAAAAGGAAAACAGGGAAGAACTTGGATAGAGTAGTCCAGCTCACAAAAGAGAGAAGGCTGAGTAAAGAGTGGCTGGCAATCCTGCTCACCAGCACAGCACTGTACCACTTAGACATAGGCAAAACACAAACAAAAAAATACTAATCTTTGGTGCCTTGTCTGAGAAGAGCAATAAGGCCAGTAATATCACCTATGGTAACTTGAGGATTGCTATGTTTGTTGGAAATGTCTTATTTTAAGCCAGAAGATGCTTTACCATTACTACCAAAAATCACTATAATGTTATTAGTACTTATGGATTTCTATGAATCTAATACTAAAGGTATAGGCATTCTAGGTTATTTTGGTACAAGATCCCATTAAGTCATTACTTTTTTTTCAGTTACTGCAATAGTTGAAGACAATCAACTGCATTCTAGAAGAATTGTGGCCTGTATCAGTGAAAAGAACCTTCACACAAATGAAGTCATACATCCTTATAAGTTATGTTTCTATTTTGCAAAATTGTATTTCCATATACTGGGACTGCTTAACATTATTGAAGGCTACTTAGACTATGGCTTTTCATTTCCCCCCCTTTTGGTCCAGACCAGTGATTGGGTCACTACAAGGAACTCCTGGTGTAGAAAATCTCTCCATCCATACACATTAGCAATTAATCTATAATCTATATTCTTAGAAAATTGCTTAGGGAAATAAAAGGTTAAGTGACTGCTTTTGGACATAGTTGTTATTGTCAGAGGCAAGATTTTAACCCATGTTTCCTGATTCTAAGGCAGACTCATTAGACACCATGCTACACTTCCTTTCATATAGTCTAGTAAATACTTAAGTCCTTGGCACTAATATTTAATGAATGTCTTTTATAATTTTAAAATCTCCTCTAAAAATTATCAGAGAAATATAAATGCTCGATAGAATTCCCCAGACACTATTCTTATGAATTTTAATTTTTCCTATAATCTGCTTAGATTCTCCATCTATTTTCCTCTACTTTGCCTAGTTTAATTATCAAAGCACCCATAAAAATGAGATGTTATTAAGATTATACTCAAAAAAAAGTTATACTCAAGAGGTATTCCATCAATGATGGAATAGTTAGCTTTTAAAATACACATTAAAATCTTCATTTTATATTGATTGACTTCTGCTTGAAGTCAGTCTTCATAGAGATGCCTAGCTCTCCCACATATGCTCTAGCAATGATCTAAACAGAGCACTAGATTGAATAATGAGCAAGAGAGCCAAAGTGAAACACCAGTAATCAACTTTATTTAACCCATAACTTTACCAAAAGACAGCCAGAAGCCTCAGGCACTACAAGAGGGACACTGCCATGAAAGCTGATGTGAGCTCAGGTAAAGAATCTAGAACACCCTAGTAATGTCCCCAACCAGGGACACCCCAAGAGAGAAGGAAGACCACAGCAGCACACAAAACAGGGATGTAACCAAGACTGACAGAAGCTTATAGCAATTCCCTGAGGAGTAAAACTACATATGTCTCAGATGTTTGCATCAGTGAACCAACTAAGGATATCCAAAGGGGGAAGTGGAGGATAGCAGAGTTCTATCCAGGGCCACAAAAGCCTGCCACTTCTCAAGCACGGAATCACCAGGGAAAAATTGAAGCCAGCAGCAAGAGACCATAAAATTGAGGTCAGGACCATATAGAATCCAACACAAATCCACAACTTTACCTGGGGATGAGTAAACAAAAGAAGACACTAGACTTTAAAAGAAATATTATGAATCAAGAGACACAAGAAATAAACCCAGAAAACAATAACTCCACTATAACTACAAACATATCCTCAGAGGGGGAAAAATGGCTTGGCCACAAAGAATATGAGTACCTAGAAGAAATGAAGGAAAAGATGAAAGTGTAGTGACAATTGAAATTAGTTCTCCAGGAAAGAAATAGAAGAAGAATAAAGAACTTAGAACCAAAGGTGAAAACCAGTAGTAGTGAAAAACATTAGTAGACTTCTTGAAAGTTGGAGTGGTACAAACAGCACCAAAAGTCTGAAAAATTAGGAGAAACAACTGACTTAGAAATATAGTTAAGAAAAGATAATTTCTCACTGGACTCATTGAAATCTAAGACCAACCCCACCCTCCATCATTCCTGCCCCCCAAATCCGCACCCTGCACAAATTTCTTCTGCTCAGTTTTCAAAGAAGAGGGCAAAGTAAGAGAGAAAGAAAGCATGGTTCAACTCTCAAAAGAAATCCCAAAATGCAATACTCAAGAATATTATGGGTAAAGTTCAGAGCTCTCAGGTAAAACAAAAAATACTGCCAGAAACCAGAAAGAGTTCTCAAGTATCCACAAGCTACATTACTTTAATTACAGAGTACTAGAGGTAAGAGGTGTTCATGGAAAACTAGTACCTGTGTTTTGAGGGCTTACTGAGCACTCAGGGCTGCTCATCTACCTTTGGTGTCCACCTTTCACCCAACTCTCACCTGTAGCTCCAAGAAATTGTAGCACACATAGCAGCCACACCCTGGTAAAAACCATCCAGGCAGATGGGCTAAAGCAGGTGGAGGGTGACCAACAGGCCTCAAACCCATCAGTGACTTAGGGGGATGTCTACCCCAAGCACATGAAGATTCCCTTGGTGGAAATGGACAAATGAGAACAATTTGTTCCAATGGACATGGAGGTGGCTGAAGCAGGCACTGTGGAACACTTTAGAGCTTGGTCAGACTTTGAAAACACCCAAGTCAACAACTGAATCATCTCAGGCCATTATCAGTCATCCTGATTTTTGTCACCACTGGACTTCAATATTTGGAAAAAAGAGTGAGACTGATGACAGTGCAATTCTGCCTCACTTAAATCCAATTCATGAGCAAGTTCAAGACATTGCCCCTTGATGTTATTGGCCCTCTTTGAAAGAAAGGAAGAACAATAACTAGAGGTTATCATGTTCCTTCTCTTTCACTATCATCTTCATTCCCATCCCAGCTTAGATTTTTCTTCCATACTTAAGCTTCCTTCATACTCTGGAACTTCCCTAAATCCCTTTGGCTATCTCATCCTGGAACATCCTTCCATCTCATCTCCCATTACTAATTCTCCACAACACACACACCTCTATTTTGGGGAGGAGCTTTCTGATGATTAATAAATGTTACTATAAGAGAGTAGACATTTCTCAATGGTGCATGACACTTTTATAAAAATTAACCATGTGCTAGGGCATTAAAATGTCATAAAAATGCAAAAGATAGAAATATTAAATACATCATTAACTTCCCACCATGAAATAGAAATTACAATCATTAAAAAGCATTTGAAGAAAGAAGTCAAATATAAATCAAGACTTAATTCAATCCTAAGAATTAATGGATCAAAGACCAAATCATAGGAACAACAGATAATTTCATCAGAGAAAATGTCGAGACAACATATCAAAACTTTGAAACTAGCCAAAGTAGTCCTTAATGTAATATTTATATCACTAAATACTTCAATCAACAGAAGGTAGAAAAAAGGTGGCCAATTGTTTCAGTACACAACTAAAACGACTAGAAAGGCAACAAATTTTAAAAGCCCACTGAATATCAAAATAAAAATTTTGAAAATCAAAGAAAATATTTACAAAATTGAAAGAAAAATGATAAATAAAAATAAAGCTGTTTGTGGGGAAATTAATAAAATGCAGAGACAAATGAGTTCTAACTTTTTTAAAAGAGGGAAATCAAATTACCAATTTCAAAAATAAAAAATAATTCACAATAAGTAAAGAAGAAATACAAGAAATTATTAGAAACTATTTTGCTCAATTACATGCCAATAAAATTGATAGATGAAATGAGCGAGTATTTACAAAAATATGCTCATATTCAAAGAAAAAGAAATAAAGAATTCAAATAATTCAACCTCAGGGGAGAAAAGTAAAAGGACAAACCTCAGGGCAAGATAGATTAACAAGGGGGCAGCTAGGTGGCACAGTGGGTAAAGCACCGGCCCTGAATTCAGGAGGTCCTGAGTTCAAATCTGGCCTCAGACACTTAACACTTACTGGCTGTGTGACACTGGGCAAGTCACTTAACCCCTATTGCCTCACCAAAAAAAATTAAAAAATTAAAAAAAAAGATAGATTAACAAGTGAAATCTGTGAAACATTCAAAGGATAATTAATTACAATACTATATTATACAATTTATTAAATTATAAAAAGAAGAAAACCATGCCAAATTCCTTCTATGATATAAATATGGTCTTAATACCTAAACCCAGGATGATCTTAGCATAGAAAGAAAATTATTAACAATTAATATTCCCAGGGGCAGCTAGATGGCGCAGTGGATAAAGCACAGGCCCTGGATTCAGGAGGACCTGAGATCAAATCTGGCCTCAGACACTTGACACTTACTAGCTGTGTGACCCTGGGCAAGTCACTTAATCCTCATTGCCCCACCCCCACCCCCCAAAAAAAAGCATTACAAAAAAAATAGGAAATGTTAGGAAAACGATAAACATCATAGACTATATTAATAACAAAAGCAAAGATTATGTGATTGTTTTTAGTAGATGCCCCCAAAAAAGCGTTTGACAAAATAACAACCCCAATTTTTGTTAAAATGTAAATAACTATAATTTCTGTTAAAACATTTAAAAGTACAAATGGGCTTTTAGAAAATAATATTTTTTAAATTGAGAGCCAGAATTATATGTAATGGAGAAACTCTGGAGACTTCCTAATAAAAATAAAAGGTAAAGTAACACCATCCAGTATCACCACTAAATTAAGCCTCTAAACAGATTCTGGAGCTACAGAATCTACAAAAAGATGGAATAAAATAATCTGGTTTAAGATAACCTAGGGGCAGTTGGGTGGCGCAGTGGAAAAAGCACCAACCCTGGATTCAGGGGGACCTGAGTTCAAATCTGGCATCAGACACTTGACACTTACTAGCTGTGTGACCCAGGGGAAGTCACTTAACCTCTATTGCCTCACCAAAAAAAAAAGAAGTCTAGAAAGATAACCTAAAAGGACTTCAGGGAAGTGAATTTTACAAAACATTTAAAAAACAATTTGTTCCAATACAATACAAACTATTTGGAAAAATAGGTGAAGAAGGAATCCTACTAAATTCCTTTTATGAGACAAAATATGGTACTGATACCTAAACCAGGAAAAGCAAAAACTGAAAAAGAAAATTATAGACCAATTTCCCTAATAAATATGGATTCAAAAATTCTAAATACAATATCAGCAAAGAGATTACAACAATTTATCACCAGGATAATACACTATGACCAAGTGGGATTTATGCCAGGAATGCAGGGCTGGTTCAATATTAGGAAAACTATCAACATAATCGACCACATCAATAACAAAACTAACCTTGATAGTTTAGTTTCTGGAAATGACAGTTAAACTCTCTCCCCAAGATTCTATTGCCTCTTAGAGATACAGTAACATTATCCAAAATTTCTGTGGAGCTGTTATTAAAGCTTTGATTGCATGTATCCCAGGAGAAAATAAGTTCCTAGAAGGCAGAGAGTGTTTTGATTCTGTCTTTGTATTACCAGGGTTTAGCAAAGTGCCCTGAATATATTAGGTGCTTAATAAATATTGTTGATTTGAATGTAATGCCCCAGGGGGCAGCTAGGTGGTGCAGTGGATAAAGCACTGGCCCTGGATTCAGGAGTACCTGAGTTCAAATCCGGCCTCAGGCACTTGACACTTACTAGCTGTGTGACCCTGGGCAAGTCACTTAACCCTCATTGCCCCTCAAAAAAAAAAAGGAGAAGAAGAAGAATACTTACCCCAAAAATCTTCTCTCCATTCACCCTACTTCTATAATCTGAGATAAGAATACCAAGAGAATTAATGAAAAATGAATGAAATGAAAAAGTAATGAAAATTAATGAAAAATAATGAATATGCAAGAATATCAAGAGAATTAATGAAAAATACAAAGTAAGGTGGCCTAGCTGTACCATATCTAAAACTATATTATAAAGTGGCAACCATCAAAACTATTTGGTACAGGCTAAGAAATAGAGTGGTGGATGAGTGGAATAGATTAGGCACACAAAACACAGTAGTAAATTAATATAGAAATCTCCTGTTTGATAAACCCTAAGACTCTACCCTCCAGTCTAAGAACTCACTATTTGACAAAAACTACCAGGAAAATTGGAAAAAAGTATTCCAGAAGCTAGGCATAGACCAACCTCTTATACCATATACCAATGTAAAGTCAAAATGGGTACATGATCTAGACATAAATGGTGATAGCATAAGCAAATTAGAAAAGGAAGGAATAGTTTACTTGTTAGATATATGGAGAGGGGAAGAATTTATGACCAAAGATGAGATAGAGAACATTATGAAATGCAAAAAGGATCATCTTGATTACATTAAATTAAAAAGGTTTTGCACAAACAGAACCAATGCCACCAATATTAGAAGGAAAGCAGAGCGGGGCAGCTAGATGGCGCAGTGGATAAAGCTCTGGATTCAGGGGGACCTGAGTTTAAATCCGGCCTCAGATACTTGACACTTACTAGCTGTGTGACCCTGGGCAAGTCACTTAGCCCCCATTGCCCTGAAAAAAAAAGAAGGAAAGCAGAAAGCTGGGAAACAATTTTTTATAGTCAGTGTTTCTGATAAAGGCTTAATTTCAAAAATATGTATAGAACTGAATCAAATTTATAAGATTACAAGTCATTTCCCAGTTGAGAAATGGTCAAAGGATATGAACAGGCAGTTTTCAGATGAAGCTATCTACATATGAAAAAATGTTCTCAACTACTACTGATTAGATAAGTGCAAATGAAAACTACTCTGAGGTATCACCTAACACCTATCCAAATGGCTCATATGACGCACACACACACAAAGGAAAATGATAACTATTGGAGAATATGTGGGAAAATTGGAACACTAATGCAAGATTGGTGAAGTTGTGAACTGATCCACCCATTCTGGAAAGCAATTTGGAACCATGTCGAAAAGGCTATAAAACTGTGTGTACCCTTTGATCCAGCAATACCACTACCAGGTCTATATCCCAAAGAGATAATAAAAAAGGGAAAAGGCCCCACATGTACAAAAATATTCATAGCAGCTCTCTTTGCGGTGGCAAAGAATTGGAAATTATGGGGATGCCCATCAACTGGGGAATGGATGAACAAGTTGTGGTATATGAATGTAATGGAATACTACTGTGCTGTAAGAAATGATGAGCAGGGAGATTTCAGAAAAATCTGGAAAGACTTATGTGAACTGATGCTGAGTGGAATGAGCAAAACCAAGAGAACATTGTACAAAGTATCAACATCATTGTGTGATGATCAACTGTGATAGACTTAGCTCTTCTCATCAGTACAATGACCTAAGACAATGCCAAAAGCCTCATGATGGAAAATCCTCTCCACATCCAGAAAAAGAACTATGGAGTCTCAATGCAGATTGAAGTATTATATTTTCACTTTTGTTGTTTCTTCTTTCTTGTGCTTTTTTCCCCCTTTTGTTCTGATTCTTCTCTGTAACATGGCTAATATGGAAATATGTTCAACATAACTGTACTATATAACCTATATCAGATTGCTTGCTGGCTTTGGGAGTGGGGTGAAGGGAGGGAAGGGGAAAAATGTGGAACTCGAAATCTTACAAAAATGAATGCTGAATAAAGCACTGGCCCTAGATTCAGGAGGACCCGAGTTTAAATTCAGCCTCAGACACTTGACACTTAGTAGCTGTGTGACCCTGGGCAAGTCACTTAACCCTCATTGCCCCCTCCCCCCCAAAAAAAAGAATGCTGATTTTTACATGTAATTAGAAAAATAAAATGAAATACTATTTTTAAAAGATTTTAAAAGTACTTTTCGATGTCTCTTTTTTATCATCATTAAAAAGCTTGCTAGGTAAGTGCTATTATCCCCATTTAGCCATTGAGGAAACTGAGGCAGATAGAGGTTAAGTGACTTTTGCAAAGTAACACCTTTTATATATATATATATATATATATATATATATACCCATATACTCCGTGACAGTAACACTGACCTCCTTTGTCTTCCTCACAAAAGATCCTACATATATCTCCCCACTTGTCATTTTTCCTGGCTTTTCCCCATGCTTGGAACTTTTTCCTTCCTCCTTGCCCCTTCCTAAGTTTCCTGGTGACCTTCAAGTCCCAGCTAAAATTCTATCTTATTTATTCTGTATATATCTTGTTTGTACATGTTTTGCATATTGTCTCTTCAATTAAATTGTGAGGTCCTTGAAATCAAGAACAATTTTTTTGTTTGTTTGTTTTGGTTAGGTCCTTTCTTTTTAGAGGAATATCTCAGAGATATTGTGAGCAGATCATCACAATAAAATGAACATCACAACAAAGTGAGTCACAAAAATTTTTTGGTTACCTAGTGCACATAAAAGTTATGTTTATACTACACTGTAGTCTATTGAGTGTGCAACAGTATTATGTCTAAAAATGTGTATATATTAATTTAAAATACTTTATTTTAAAAAATACTAACCATCAGGCAGCAGCTAGGTGGCGCAGTGGATAAAGTACCGGCCCTGGATTCAGGAGGACCTGAGTTCAAATCCAGCCTCATACACTTGACACTTGCTAGCTGTGTGACCCTGGGCAAGTCACTTAATCCCCATTGCCCCACAAAAAAAATACTAACCATCAACTGAGCCTTTAGTGAGTCATAATCTTTTTGCTGGTGGTGGGTTAGGCTGCTAACTAATCAGGGTGGGTGGTTGCTAAAGGTTGGGGTGGCTGTGGAAATTTTTTAAATTAGACAACAATGAAGTTTGCTGCATCATTTCACTTTTCCTTTCATGAGAGATTTCTCTGTAGCATGTGATGCTATTTGATAGCATTTTACTCACAGAACTTTCAAAATTGGAGTCAATCCTCTCAAACTGTGCAGCTGCTTTATTAACTAAGCCTATGTAATATTCTACAATATTGTGTCTCAGGGAATAGGGGAGGCAGTGGTAGGTGGAGCAGTCAGAATACACACAAAATGTATCCATTAAGTTGGGCATAATCCATGGTACCTCAAAACAATTACAAAGTTTGAAATATTGTGAGAATTACCAAGATGTGACAGAGATACAATGTGAGCACATGCTGTTGGAAAAATGGCACCCATAGACTTGCTCCAATACAATATCTGCAAAGAACAATAAAATGCAATAAAATGAAGCATGCCTGTATCCCCAGTGCTTAATATTGTACCTGGGTATATAGTAAGCATTTAATAAATACTTGTTGCCTTGATTGGTTGAGGATAGGGGGGGAAAGGAAAAGAAAAAGAAAAACCTTTTAGCAAAGGTTCCAGAAAGGCAACTCTGGGAAGGAATAAATGTGAGAAGTGTTTTTGCTTTGTTATTTTCTCTAGAGAAGACTGTTACTGGTTCTGTGGCTGAAGCAAGAGTGGTTGCTTTCTTTAAAGAGCTATGAAAAAAAATTCCAGCTTTGAACTAAAGGAGAATGGTAACAACTACTCTTCTTCTAAGGAGTAGTTAGAGCTACAGCTAAGGACTTCAGTGGAAACCAGGAGACATGCCTGGCAAAGAGTCTACATGTCTTGTAAGAAAAGAATCCAGCAGAGAAGTGTTCAGGGAAATAATGCCTTGTGGAGTAGCACTCAATGGAAATTATATACTTAATGTAGACTATGTTTCCAAAGGGGATAGTGTTCAGTGGAAAGTTTGTGTCCAGCAGAGACCAGTGTGAAGCAAACCTGCTTGGGGTAGCTTCACTAGAAAATAGTAGCTCTAAATTATTGGAGGCATAAATTGCCGCTGTTCATATGTTCCTAACCACACATATTCTTTATGTATATGTCTATCCATTCTTGCTTCCTATTCCATTGTTCCTACAAAGTTTTTACAATGGAGGGGAAATGGGACAATGGTGGCAGGCAATGCTTGTACCTCGTATCTCACTCTAATTGGAATTGGTTTAAAGAAGGAAGAACACACACACACAATTGTGTATAGAAATGTAATTTACCTAATAAGGAAATAGGAGTGGAAGGGGATAAGAGAAAAGGGTGGGGGGATGACAAAAGAGAGAGAAGATTAAGGGAGGAAGTGGTTAGAAGCAAAAGAGGCACAAGATAGAGAGAGAAGGGGGAGAGAAACAGAAGAAAATGGGATAGAGGGAAATATGCAGTTAGTAATCATAACTGTGAATGTTAATTGGATGAGCTTACACATAAATGGAAGCAGATAGCAAAATGGATTAGAAGCCAGAATCCAAAAATATGTTATTTATAAGAGATACATTTGCAACAGAAAGATAGACATAGAGTTAAAATAAAGGACTCGAGCAGAATCAAATATGTTTCAGCTGAAGTAAAAAAAAAAAAAAGAGGCAGGGGAAGCAATCATGATCTCAGATATAGCAAAAGCAAAAATAGACCTAATTGAAAGAGATAATATGGGAAGCTACATTTATGCTAAAAGGTACCATAGACAATAAAATATCAAAAAAATAAAGATCTCCTTTCTCAAATTTATACTGAGTATAAAACTGAGTCAAATTTATAAAAATGAGAGTCCTACACCAACTGATAAATGGTCAAAGAATATGAACAGGCAGTTTTAAGAAGACATCAAAGCTATCCATAGCTGTATGGAAAAAAATGCTCTAATTCACTATTGATTAGAGAAATGCAAATTAAAACAGCTCTGAAGTATCACATCCCACCTATCATAAATGACAAATACAAGAGGGGAGTAGAGGAAAAAAGGCTGCCAGTGGAATAGTGAACTAATCTAACCATTCTGGAGAACAATTTGGAAGTATCCATAAAGGAGCTATAAAACTGTGTATAGTCTTCGATCTAATCATACCACTACTAGGTATGTATCTCAAAGAGATCAAATAAAAAAGAAAAATGTCTATTTATAGCAGCTCTTTTTCTGGTGGCAAAGAATTGGAAATTGAAGTGATGTCCATCAACTGGGAAATGACTAAATAAGTTGTGGCATATGATTGTAATGGAGTACTACTGTGTTGTAAAAAATGACAAGGTGGGGAGGGTTCAGAAAAACATGGCAAGATCTATATGAACTGATGTAAAGTGAAGTGAGAAGAACCCAGACAGCATTGTGCACAGTAACATTGTAATGTAATATTGTAATGATAATCAATTATGAAAGACTTGTCTACTCTGATCAATACAATGATCCAAGACAATTCCAAAGGACTCATGATGAAAAAATGTTATCCACCTCCAAAGAGAGAAGTGATGAATTCTGCATATAAACTGAAGTATAATTTCTTTATATTTCTTGCTTTTTAAAAAAATATGGGGGCAGCTAGATGGCGCAGTGGATAGAGCACTGGCCCTGAATTCAGGAGGACCTGAGTTCAAATCCGACCTCAGACATTTAACACTTACTAGCTGTGTGACCCTGGGCAAGTCACTTAACCCCAATTGCCCCGCAAAAAAAAATATGGCTAATTTTAAAATGTTTTGTATTATTTCACATACATAATTGATTCATTGCTAGCCTTCTTGGTGGGTGGGAGAGGAGGTAGGAGGAAGGAAGAGAATTTGGAACTCAACATTTTGAAAGAAAAGACCACTTAAAAATAAATAAATAATATATTTTTAAAATAAAAAAGAAAGAAAAATTAAAAGCATGATTTCATAAGCATACCAAGAAATACTTTTTTCTAAATTTGAAACTATGTATTTTTGTCAAGTATTATTTTCTCTTATGACAGCCTTCAAAAGCAAATATTGGGAAAAAACTTCACTTAGAATGATATGCATGTAAATAATGTTTGAATAAATATATATATATTGTATCTATCTGGCTATCTGAAGAGTACTTTCTCAAACCTGTTTTGAACTGTTGGGGAAATATTATTTCAAATTTTGGAGACACTGATCTATATTATTTAGTTCCCTCCAAATGAGGATACACTTCTGCTCCTCTCTGTGCAGGGGGCCCCTCCTAATTCTCATCAAAGCCAGATGTCATAATTGAACTGGAATCTAAGGTGTTCACCAGGCAACATAAGGCAGTGGATGGGATTCAACAACATATAAGTGTTGCTTTGAAATACAGGAACCCCTAAGTGATGTTCTTTTTCTTTTTCTTTTTTTAAATAATATTTATGGAGGTAGCTAGGTGGTACAGTGGATAAAGTACTAGCCCTGAATTCAGAAGGACCCGAGTTCAAATCCGGCTTCAGACACTTGACACTAGCTGTGTGACCCTGGGCAAGTCATTTAACCCTCATTGCCCCACCCCAAAAAATTTATTTAAAGTTTTGTTTCAAATTCTATCCCTCCTTTCCCTTCCTCCCTTCCCCTTTCCCTGAGGTGGCAAACAATCAGATATACGTTATACATGTACAATTATGTAAAACATTTCTGTATTAGTCATTTTATATAAGACAAATAAAAGAAAAAAATGAAAGAGAGAAACAGCATGTTTCAATCTGTGTTCAGTCAATATTAGTTCCTTCTCTGGAGGTAGATAGTCTGCTTCATCATTAGTCTTTTGGGATTGTCTTAGATCATTGCATTTCTGAGAATAGCTAGGTCATTCAGAGTTCTTCAATGAACAATATTGCTGTTACTGTGTACAACAATCTCCTGGTTCTGTTGACTTCACTATATATCAATTCATGTAAGTCTCTCTAGATTTTTTCAAAATCATCCTGCTTGTCATTTCTTACAGCACAATAATACTCCATCACAATCATATACCACAGCTTATTTAGCCATTCCCCAACTGATGGGCATTCCTTTGGTTTCCAATTCTTAGGCACCACAAAAAGAACTTGCTATAACTCTTTTTATACAAATATGTCCTTTTCTATTTTTTTGAATGTTTTTAGGATATAAACCTAGCAGTGTTGCCCTTTGGGCATAATTCCAAATTGCCCTCCAGAATGGTTAGATCAGTTCACAACTCCACCAACAGCAGATTAGTGTCCCAGTTTTCCCACATTGCCTCCAACATGCAAGATTTTCCTTTTTTTGTCATATTAGCCACTCTGATAGTTGTGAGGTGATACCTAAGATTTGTTTCATTTTGCATTTTTCTGGTTAATAATGATTTAGAGCATATTTTATATGACTATGGATAGCTTCGATTTCTTTGTCTGAAAACTGTTCATATCCTTTGACCATTCTCAATTGGGGAATGACTTGTATTCTTATGAATTTGACTCAGTTCTCTATTTTTGATAAATTAAGACTTTATCAGAGCTACTTGTCACAAAAAGTTTGCCCTGCTTTTCTGTTTTCCTTACAATCTTGGTTGCATTGGTTTTGTTTGTGCAAAAGCTTTTAAATTTTATATGATCATAATTATCTGTTTTACATTTTGTGATGCTCTCTATATCTTCTTTGGTTCTAAATTCTTCCCCTGTCCATAAATCTTACAGATAAACTATTCCATGCTCTTTTAATTTGCTTATGGTATTACCCTTTATGTGTAAGTAATGAACCAATTTTGATGTTATTTTGGTATACAGTGTGAAATGTTGGTCTGTACCTAGATTCTGCCATAGTGTTTTCCAATTTTCCTAGCACTTTTTGTAAAATAATGAGTTTTTGCTCCAAAAGCTTTTATCTTTCGATTTATCAAATACTAGATAGTCATTTACTGTAGTGCAATTCATACCTATTCTCTTCCGCTAATCACAACTCTATTCATTAGCCAGTACCAGATTGTTTTGATAATTACCACTTTATAATACAGTTTGAGATCTGGTACAGCTAGTCCTCCTTCTTTCATATTTTTTCATTGATCCCCTTGATATCTTTGAGCTTTTGTTCTTCCAGATGGATTTTGTTATTATTTTTCCATGTCTATAAAATATTTTTAATAGTTTGATTGGTATGGCACTAAGTAAATAGATTGGTTTAGGTATGATTGTCATTTTTATTACATTGGCTTAGCCTATCCATGAACAATTAATTCCCACTTTTTTTTTTGTAAATCTATTTTGCATCTTATTTCCCCCAATTACACGTAAACACAATTTTCAACGTTCATTTTTAAAACTTTTTGTTCCAAATTATCTCCCTACCCCATCCCTTTTGAGAAGGCAAGCAATTCAGTAAGTCATACATGTGCAGTCATGCATCTCCATATTAGCCAGGTGTTCTTTTTCATAAACCATATTCATTCTTTTTTCTAGATCTTTTGGGAAAAGTCTAGTAAAACCTATGGATCCCTTCTTAGAATCATGTTTTTTAATGCACAGATTGATACACCTTGATGCCGAATCCCAGTCTCAAGGGCCATTTTTTAGTTGACTTTTAAAGTATCTTCTAGTCTCATTCAGTTAAGCAACAGAAAACTTCCCCTTCAGACACACTATACAGCTGACTCAACTTTAAAGGGTTTTGTCTTGAGAGAATACATTGGTGCAGTGGATAGAGCACCTGCCCTGGATTCAGGAGTACCTGAGTTCAAATCCGGCCTCAGATAATTGACACTGACTAGCTGTGGGCAAGTCACTTAACCCCAGTTGCCTCACAAAAAAACAAAAAACAACAAAAAAGAGAGAATACATGTCACACATAAGAACATGGGAACCTGGCCCAACATGATCTCTATCCCCTACCACAGCAGCAGCACCTTAATGTGGCTCTAAAAAGGGATGTGACTTTAGAAGATGCTGTTTAAGGTAGGAAGCATCTCTTCCAACTCAAAAGTCTGTTACTGCAATAATAGGTAATTTAGAGCCAGAAAGGACCACCAAGGTCAGTCAGAGTAATGCCTTCATTTTTCAGATGAGGACATAGGGGTCCAAGGAAGGTGAAGTTACTTGAACAAGGTCGCTGAGGCTATAAATGGCAGAGCTTGGATATGAGTTCAGTTCCTTTGACTCAAAACCCCACCATTTGTCACCATACTGTGCTGACTTTACTGAATTACCTTGCCCTTAGGTAAACAGTTTCTCATTTAAATCATTACAAGCTGTTATCCTTGAACATTAGAAATAGCAGTGACTGAAAACTAATGTTTAGTAGTTTAGAATTGAACATAAAACAGCTTCATTGGATTAGACTGAAACAGGACACACAAAAATATGAAATAGGATTAATTAAACAGGCATTCAAAGTGTCTTTTGGAGCTGGGAGTACAATTCAAAATTGGATAAGGCTGTCAAGTTTACCCTAAATTGGGAAGGGCTAGGAAAGGAACCAGCATGTATTCAGGCACCATGCCTGGAATTTTTACAAAAATTTTCTCCTTAAATCCTCACATGAGCATGCATTGAGCACCTATTGTATGTGCCAGGAACCATACTGAGAACTTTTACAAATATTGTCTTATTTGATCCTTACATGAGAATGTAAGTAGTTAAGCAATTACTACTTGGGCCAGCAAGAACTAGGTGGCATAGTGGATAGAGTGCTGGGCCTGGAGTCAGGAAGCAAATCTGGCCTTTGACACTTACTAGCTGGGTGACCATAGGCAAGTCACTTGACCCTGTTTGCCTCAGTTTCCTCATCTATAAAAATGAGAAGGAAATGGCAAAACACACCAGTATCTTTGCCAAGAAAAATCCAAATGGTCACAAAAAATCAGGCAGGACTGAAAACAACTTAACAATAACAAAATAAGTGCCAGGCACTATGCTGAGTGCTTTTACAAATATGATCTCATATGATCCTTACGTGAGCATGCATTTACCACCAACTATATGACAGGATGAGTGTCATTAGAAATATTTTTCATTTGATCCTCACATGAGCATGCATTAAGCACCTACTTACTGTATGTGCCAGGCACTGTGCTGAACACTTTTGCAAGTATTAAATCATTTGATCTTCCTATGAGCATGCATTAAACACCAATTATGTGCCAGGTTGAATTTTTTTTTACAAATATTAATTCATTTATTTGATCTTCCTATGAACATGCATTTGAACATGCACCTACTACATGTGCCAGGCTGTTACAAATATTATCTCATTTGATCATCACAACAAGCCTTCAAGGTAGGCACTATTATTACCCCCTTGTCCTATTCTACAATTGAGGAAACTGAGGCAAACAAAGGCTGAAATGACTTGCCCTGGGTCTGAGGCAGGATTTGAACTCGACTCCTGACTCCAGGCCACCTGCTCTATTCATTCACTGTGCCACTATGACAAAAAGGCAAGAGCATGAGCTCAGAGCAAGACTCACCCGATAAACTTGCCCAACGTTCCCCAGCTAGGCCTCATCCCCAGAGCAACCACATCACCCAAACCATTGAATCCTGCTACAAGAATGTTGCATAACATCCCCCAGTCCCCATCCCACCTGGTCACCCAAGAACAAAACCAGCCAAGCAGTTGGAAACTCGTCATTGCTTCTTTATTTCGATGCACCCACAGTACAGAGCCCTCCACACACGCGTGAAAGGAGAAGGTTACATTGATATTTGGGAGCACCAGTCATTTTGTCCTTGTTACCACCTTGAAGAAAGTAAATCACTTCCAAAAAATGACATTTTGGAATCCCACGGGTTTAAACACTCAGCTTGCCCTTGGTTGTCAGTCTCAGGAGGAAGTAGCATATATACTTTAGCCGGAGCTGGAAGATTGTTCTGTGGCATTTTCTTTTAACGTTTGATGAGGAACAGAAGATTTCCGCAATCTGGTCAGGCCAGTCTCTATTTTCATATGCAACTTTTCATATCAAAAAAAATTTTTTCATTTTATTTCTACCCACAAATAGATGAAGTTAAAAAAAAAAATAACAAACTAATGGACCACAGCATTTCTAAGGGGGAAAGTGAACTTTTGCTGCCCTCTCCTGCTGAAACAATGAAATGCTAACATACCAAAAGATAAAGCTAATGCTAAATCCTTTAACCAAAGCGTGAACATGTCATTCTTTATACTACAATCAAAAAATAGGACAAGAAATTTATTGATAATATTTATATTTGAAAACTCCTCATTGATACATGAGGTTTGGATTACAACTTATTTACAGTAAGCAATCAAAAAAAAAAAAAGGAAACCTATATTCATACAAATCATGATATAGGATGTTTGTTTCTAAACAGATAACTGCTGCTTCAGTGGACAAAGAAGCAGCCTGTGAATTGACATTCTGTTAAATCAAAATTTGCTCAATTTTGCCTCCACAATGCACAGTCCTTTTAGACTTCCAAAACTAAATATTGAGGAATATAAAATTCATTGCCAATACCTGCTAGAAAAATCCTTTGTGGCTCACTTCCTATCTCCATTAGGAGAACTGGTTGAACCAGAATATAAAAATAAAAATATCCATGTGCAAATAAAACATCATTTGATCATGTCTAGGTGTCACCTTCTTTTCGGTATCAGGTGACTGTCACTTTTGTGATGACATTGGTAATAGCATTGAAAGAGAGATAACTCCACTCTCTGGGACAAGTTGGTGCACCCAATTTGGAAAATAAAAATTAAAAACAGAAAAAAAAAAAAAAAACCTGAACCAAACATGTTTTTACATGCTAATAAACATCCATACATCTTCCCTTGGCCCCACCCCGCCCCCCCCACAAAAAAATAAAAAAGCTTTTAAAGCTCTAAATATACTTTTTTTTTTCTTTCCATAGTGTGATTGAGCCTGCTCTATACTCAACAGGTGCAGCAGGTGCAAATGCAAGCAATTCCTGGCTCTGCACCCTGGACTGATTCCACAAATAGAAGAAAGTACAAAATAAATTAAATCCTTCTATTTATGCAAATAAGTCCAAGATGAACTGAGTGTAACCCTGCTCGTGAGTATCCAGCGGCATTAAGAGTATTTTTAATTCATTTATTTTTAAGTTTTTATTTTATTTTTTACAAAAAACAAAACAAAACAAAAAAACCAACAACAACAACAACAACAACAACAAAAAAAAAACCCAACCCACTCAAATGTTTGGGAGACCAACAAAAAAAAAACCCCAAAAACAACAAGAACAAAAAGTGACAGAAAAAAACTGGGAAAAATTGCAAGATGTGAAAAGGAATGCATGCTTGATTTAAAGTGTGAGATGGGACATTCACGGATATGGTTTTTCTATGCCCACAAACTAATGCCTTTTTATCTAGGCCACAGTCCTCTTCTGAAGACACTCTTAAACCCTCACCCTGAAACCAATATGGTAGGAACAAGGGAGTGAGTGACCAATCACTAACTACGATATTTGCTCTTTAAAAAATATATTTATATATAGTTCTGGAAATTATGAAGCAAACAAAAGTATGAGATGCATTCATCACAACTGAGTTGCAGCAAAGATCAGGATTGTGGGAAGGGACGAGGAGGGCTGCTGCAAATGCAGCAAGTACGTCCTTAAGTATGTCACATAGTGCAACAGTCAGGTTACCTCAGTTATTCTGCGTCATTGGACACAACATGACAAATGTCACATTGTCTCTTTCAGTTTAAAAAAAGTGAAAACATAGTATTTCTTCTCAGAAATTGCCCTAAGAGTTTTAGACAGGCTGCCACTTAAAGGCAGCAGATTCATGTGATCAACTCTTCATATAGGTCTATAATTCAGCTCCATTTTTCTCAGTTTGGGTATCAACATATAAAGTTGACACTGAGAATAATCTGTATAATGTCATCACATAAGGTGCAAGAAAGGTTCCTTGCCTTTTAAAATTTCAAATGACTGCATTTCATTTTCACTGGCCAGAGACGATTGGTTCATTCATCTATTAATTTAACGTCCTCAGTCTTCAAAGGCATGTTAACTGCAAATATAAGATTACACTACCCAAAATAATCATAATGCATAGTAGAAATCAAAGGCTATTATCCAAATCAAAGGGGGTGAAAGAAGACAGTTTGTTATAAATTTCTTTTTATCTTTAGTATTTGAGCTTGCACCTTTTCTCCAGTATTTTAAAAGAAGCTGTATGATCTTTGGCAGTCTCTGCCAAGTTTTTATCAATCTCCCATCAATTTATTTTTTTAAAACATCTTTAGTAAATCCCATTAAACCATGTTATTTTTGGTGTTGCATATGACTAGTTTACTGCTATTTCATTTTCAGAATTAACATTGTCAAGTTTTTACAAAGTTGCTAAAATGATAATATTCTTATGTGGCTGACTCATGTATAAACTATGACCTGATAATCCTGAAACATTTAACCTGGGAAAGGGGGCAGGGCAGCCCTGTCCATCCGTCATCCCCACTCCTTTTTTTTTCATTTTTTTTTTTCTTTTTTTGGCTTGGAAACAAGAAAACTATCTTCTACTACATACTTAAATGGATGGAGGAAAATATACAAGCCCATATTTATACTGTGTTCCTATCAAAGGGCAACAGTTCATGTGTTCATGTTTGTAACTATCACAATTAGATGCATGAACACAGTATCTGCTCTATACCATAAATACTGAGGGGACCAATGGTTTAGGATTATATCAACTCACTGTTGTCATGTCTGTAACAGATCAAAAGAGTCCTGGAAAAAATATCTTCCAATACATACCTTTCGGTATATTATTGCCACCGCATTAGCTAAATACATACTGTACACGAATCTTATTAGCATTTTACCTACCAAAGATGTCAGATTTCACTTTTAAGTACAATGCAGATAGCCAATGATATGTACTTTGTGATACAGCCCTCGTTTTTTTGTGTTATTTTTCCTTAAACAATTTGGTCACAATGCACCTTTGATATAAAAGCATTTTTAAACTTTATTATTAATACTCAGGACATAAGGAATTTCCAGATTTTTTTTTTTCAGTAGCATTTGTAGAACCGCTTTTGGTAACAAATACAGTAGTTAGGAATAAGCATCTGATTCAGAATGCATAATAATGTTATCCTGAATCCTTTCCAGCTAAAAACAGGGCTGGCGCTGGGATGAGAAATTCAACTAGAGTCTACAAAAACACTGTAACATTTTTCCAGAGGCTACATCCTCTTTTGCTGGAATACTTTATAAATACATATTAAAAAGTAAGGCAACAACTCCAAACAGTCCAAACTGTTTGCTCAACTCTTTTTCCAATTAGATCTGCAATCCCTGGAGATCAATTTCACGGCTGTACTGTTTAGTGTTTGTCTTTATTATTTCAAAGTGGTCCAAAAAGATGTATTTCAGCCATTACTAAAACAGCTCTGGTATATGTGTTCAATGATGCACATAACTAATACTGATTAGGTACTGAAATCTGTGATGT
Source organism: Dromiciops gliroides (assembly GCF_019393635.1). Taxonomy (NCBI): domain Eukaryota; kingdom Metazoa; phylum Chordata; class Mammalia; order Microbiotheria; family Microbiotheriidae; genus Dromiciops; species Dromiciops gliroides. Next base: position 253,222,815 of record NC_057862.1, read on the forward strand.
ACCAGTGCCTGTTTTCAAAAGGATTCAAGACATTGATTTGGATCCATCATCAACTGATGCATGAATCCAAAATTCCCTTCCCTACCATGTTTATCACCTCTCTATATTTTACTCCTGATGTGAAAACTGAAGGAGTATGAGGACTAGCCTGGTTACTGGAAAGATGCTCGCTCACACCAGTAAACAAAACCTTTGCAGGAACCTGTGTATTCACGGCCCTGTTCTTTGTGGACATTCAACTTAGGAAGATGTGCAAAAGGAAAAGATGTCAAATTACAGTAAAGTTATCCAGAGAAGGAGGATGTTACACAAACTTATAAGGAAATGACAGTCTTTTTTTTTCCTTTTACTATAAATACATTTAACAATTTAGCAGAAAGACAAGCTAAATTTAAGATTGTTCACATTTGAAAATTGTATCATACTCTCTGCTAATGATAAATAAGGAACTCCTGACAATGGAATTTTAACATAGCAATTTTATCAACAGATCTCTGAAGACTGCTTTTAAAGTAGGGTTAGAACAATGATTATGTTTGCAAAGTTCTGAGAAGTCCATCTACTGTCCAAACTTTGGATTTAAGTCCTTATTTTTTTTTCCTTTACTTAGAGACAGGTATATACAGTGCTGTTGTAATAATGAAACAAATGTGAAATCTACTGTAAAGTTGCACAATACAGAAAACTGTTGCTCCATCTTCTACTACATAAATGTGTGACTCCACAGGTTAATAATGCTGTTGTCATTTTTGTTGTTGTTGTTGTTAAGTTGGAATGATTCCATCACGTCTAAGACCTCTCTTTAACTCCAGGTCCTCCAGTTTTTTCCACAATTCTTCACGTTCTTTTTCTTTCTTTTTCTCACTGGTGGAAGAAACAGAATTTGGTGTAAACAGGAGAGAAGGTTTAAAGAGACCAGAATCCCCCACCTACCACACATATACATTATAAATTCTGTGAGCAGTTTGGCATTAAGCTTGTCATTTCTTGGTTTTCCACACTTAGACACAAAAATAGTATTAACTGAATAAGTAGGAGATGACAAGGATATTTTAAGATTCTTTTTCACATGAATATTCTTCTATGCTCAGTTTCTTACAGAAGTACTGCCGTCTAAACTCAGAAATACAAAAGGAATAATTTATCTGGATCAGTTGTTCAACACCTTTGGGCACCTTGGTGATTTGGGGTGGGGGGCAGTGGGGGTGGTTCAAGAAGTTTATTCTTGCTTAGTTAAAAGCAAATTCCTGTGCATATAGCACCACTTTCAAAAGGAACTCTAGAAATATTATATGAGCTATATATACGAAGCCAAAAATATCTAGCCCTTCTATCACTTCATTTTTTTCTCTCCTAATACACTTAAGTAGAGTAAGGGTCTTTCCATATTGGCAAGGCACAAATTCAAGATTCTCTTATTTAACTACATATCCTTACCAAAATAAATGAAATAAAGAGCTTCCAATGACTTCTGAAGTTTCAGGTTCCTGAGGTTGCCTGTTAGCAATTTGGAGTTTGCACTCCTTACTACACATGGAATACTTAATTTACTAAATCGAAATCCTACATTTGTAATTAGATCACTTGACTATAAACCTGGGAATTTGTAACCCCAGGTAAGAAGGAGATGTGACTTTTGGGTTCTCTAACCAAGCCACATACAAATAATATACATGGGCTAATTAATAACACACTTGTAAATTACTATAACTATAACTTCTAAAATATCTTCTACCCCTTTTTACTGCATATCATAATTTCTCTGAAAATAACCTAGGAATTTAAAGAATTTTATTCCTGTATAATTTATGTTACAATTCCCTTTTAATCCAAGTATAATAGACCTAAACTGAAGAACTACTTCAATGTATTTGGGGGATTGTTATCTGTACACTGTATATACCACAGTGCCTGAAAACATCCCTATAAAATCCCTGGGTCAGTTAATCTACTCAACTTTGAAAAGCCCACTCCTTGGGTCTCTTGTTGCCTGGACTGGTGAGTGCAACTAATCTACTCGACTTAGCTGGCTACAGTCCTCGGACACAATCATCAAACCATATGAATATATGTCATCCATGCTATCTACCTACCAACAACATCCACCTCCACCTCTTGTCCTTGGCACACAAATCATTAAGACCAATGTTCCCGGAGTCGGCTTGCTCTGTAGATCACCCTCCTTGTGATTCCCCAGATACTTCCTTCCCTAGCCATGACTCCTATATAATATGTATTCTCTCTCACTGTAAGAGTGTAACCTTCTTAAGGTCAGGGAGTATCTTACTTTCATATCTGTATTCCCAGAACTTAGCACAGTGCCTGGCATTGGAGGTAGGGACAGGGACTGGACAAATGATTTCATTGGTTTAGTGAACTCTCAGATGAGGAAGCTTCCTATACCACTGCAGACTTGGCACTGTGTCTATGGTGGAACCCTCACCTGGTAAAAAGTAAGCGGTTAATGAATTTTCATTTGTTCATAGGTGAAAAGAAAACTCATACCAATGGAATTATGGAGCCTTGAAATACTGAAGTAAATAACAACCTGAATTTCAATCATCGCTCAGTTATAGTTATAGACATTGTCTCAGTCAGTTAAGTAGTGATGTACTTCCTCAAAAGTCATCTACTTTACTAAACATTTCAATCAATATCAGCTACTGCCCAGAATCCAGAAAACCAAATTAAATAAAAGAAGAGCCAAGGCATCTGTGTGGGGCAGCACAGTGAATAAGAAAAGGCACTAGATTTAAAGTCAGAAGTCCTAGATTGAAATCCTGGCCCTGAAATTCACTACCTGCTACAATTTTGGACACATCTTCCTCCTTTGGACCAAGTTTCCTCAGCTCAAAAATTAATCTCTAAGGTCCCTTCTAGAGAAGTACTAACTGTAGGATCCTCTGACCTTATGGTAGAGATCAATTACTAATGACTTCTTAGTAGTCTAAACTAATTCAGTTTGAGACCTGATAAAATGCATCTTCAGGTTCCTAACATTGAACTTAATTTAACTCAAAATCTATTTGGTGTCTAAAGAACTTTAACATTTTTGATGTTTTAAGAGGACTGAAATCAGAACACTAGGAATCATGTTTACGTAAAATGCATAGATTTTATATTTGGGAGGAAGAGTAGAAGAATCTGGCCTAGTACTTTTAGGACTTCCCTAAATCAAAAACAGTTGGAACATCAAGTCAGGTTCATATCATCCTAATTTGAAGTGAAATAAGAAAAGAAGACATTACTAAAATACTCAATTTATTTTATGCTTTAGGAGCTAATGCCCTTTCATATACATGTCAACTAATTTATTATGGCATTCTTGGAATTGTCCCCAAAAATCTTCTTTTCCAGGTATGGAATTAACAGGCATTTCATACTGACAACTTTCATTTCAAGACCTCTAAATATTTCTGATATAACGTTAATGTCACCTACATTCTTCCTCATTATTTCCAATAGGAATATCCCACAGAAATGAATTTTGAAACTTAACACCACTTGGGTATTGTCACATTCTCTTCCAATTCCAATAGGAAATAGCACTAATCTTGACATAGGAACCAAGTGCTACCACTGTAAGTACTTGGGTCACCCACACCTCTCAGCAGGCATTAACTAATCCTTGGCATTCCATGACTTTTCTCCTTACATCCTTTCTTCAAAGGTGTCAAATATGTCAGGACCAACTTTATGCTCATAATTTGACGTGTTCATTCCATTGCTTCCTGAAATCTTGCAAGCTCTATTTTTTTTTTTTGAGGAATCTAATGTGAACCACCTCAATAATAAAAAAAGGCAGGGCGGGGGGGGGGGGATCTACTTTCATAAAACTACCTATCCTAAGTCCCCAAGGCAAAGCAATGCCTTTCTTTTCCCCGAGGGTATTCCTATCTTTCCTAAGTCTTGCCTGTTTAATTCAGACAATAAATTATGAGAAGCTATTTCCAATTTTACCCTGTACTAATACCCAGCACATTTCTGAAGCCAAATAGCAATGACCTGGTCATATTTAGTGCGAAATTCTTATATTAATAGAATATTCAATCTCCTTCTCCTTCCTAGGATTTTCCACAGAACAGCCCCTTCTCCAACTAGATTAATATTAATAAGAATTCTGCTGAAGTTAATGACATATTCCATGCTATAATGATGTATCTTAATATTTATATGAATTAAAATTTTTAAACAGCAAAAATTAAAATAATATTTTGTTTATGGCACAGAATATAATCATACGTTATATTCTCGAGATGACAGCCATTATAATTAAAAGTATCCTAAAAATACCAGACAACTTCCTGATATGACAGAGCTTGGCCTCTTCTGACTACAGATGGCAAGAAAGCCTATGCCAAATTTTATAATCAAATTACTTTTCAAGAAATTCACTGTCTTTAAGAGTAAAAAAAAAAAATCTTCTAAATTAGGTGACCCTTTGAAACTGGGTTCTCCACTTGACTTTTCTCATTTGTAAAATACAATTAGCAGAAATAAAATTAAGCAAAGCAAAGCAGGTGATTCAGCAAGGTCATAGGTAAGAATACTAGAATAAATGTTAAGAGACCCAAAGAAAACTACAAAGTTTTATGATACACAGTACCTGGCATTTTGTTTGCAGGGACTCAAAATGAAACCAAAGGCCCAACCTGAATGTGCTCAATTACTGAAAGTTCTAAGACTTTTTTTTTTCATTTTTTTTCCATGTTCTTCTTTAGGAAATTAGGAATTTGGAAAAGAAACACACTCAAATTAGAAAATTAAGCATATGAAATGAGCAAAATGTTTTCCTAGGCCAAATTCATCCATGTTTCAACTGGTTCTAACACTCAAATGGTCTTAAAACAAATCAGGGGGTGGGGGGGGGGGGTTGGTTTTTTTGGTTTGTTTGTTTTGACGAGAAGAAAGCAAGACTAAAATGATGCTTTGATTAGGAAATGTAGCAGGCTCTCCCTGACCCCAATCATCAACATCTTTCTCATCATTATCATGAAAGTGTCATTAGATTAAATAAGACAGTTTTATCAGCCATGTCCTTCATCTCATCTCATCTTATTTCTAAATCTTATTATATATCCTTTAGAATCTAGGTATGAAGCCACTCTTCTCACAAAAGAAAGTGTTCTGAAAACTTCTTTCCCATACTCTCTCCCCACCCCTGCCGCCACAGAAATGAATATAAAATTAGCTCAACTTTACTAATATAGAATGAGATGGGCTAAGGATTTCACTTACTCAATTCAAACCAATTCAGTTTAAAAATAGTTTACTAAATGCCCACTATGTTCAAAGATGCTGTGCTAAGGTAGGGGTCACAAAGACAAATATGAAAAACAATTTTTGCCTTGAAGGAACTTTACTTCTAATGAGGGGCATAATGTATAAAGAGTTATAAATACAAGATAATCTAAAAACGCAGAGAACATTAACTGGAGAAATCAGAAGAGGGTTTGTACAGAATAAGGAATGGATTCCAGGCATGAAGTGGATGGAGGATGCATTATCATGGAGGAAAGAGACAGAATATCAAATTCAGGGAACAGCAAATAGGTTACTATGGCTGAAGCATAGAGTGACTGAAGGGGAATAACAATTATTAAGTCTGGAAAGGCAAGTTAAAGGGCCTTTAAATAACAAGCTAAGGAGTCTGTATTTTAGCCTAGTGTCAATAAGAAGCCATTGGTAGGGCTGGGGAGAAGGACAGGTTGGAAGAGGGATAGAAGTGTCAGACCTATGCTAAAGATTATTTGGACAGATACATAAAGAAAAGGGAGGGGACTGTTTAGTACTGTAAGCAGGAAGGCCCGACCTGGGCTGGGGGAAGGGGGTGGTGTTGAGTGAAAACAAAAGGGTAGATATGACAGACGTCATAGAGACAGACTTGGCAATTAAATAGCTATAGGGGGTAAGAGAAACAGAGAAATCAAGGATAACTCCAAGGCTGTGAACCTGGGTAAAAACAAAAAGGGATAGAGATACCTTCAAGAGAAGGCATCTGTTGCTTTCTCTAGTCAGGAGAGGCTGAGCTCTAGTACATCAGGAACTTGTTTGGGGCATTTTGGAAACAGGAAAGATGACTAGATTTGTCGAGTTTGAAATGCCAAGAGTATATCCAAATAGATGCATCTAGCTGGCAGCTCAGGAGCAATATTAGAACTGGATACATATATCTGGGAGTAGAGATGATAATCGAACCTTTGAAAGCTGATGGTTTCATCAAGAGGAGGGGCTAGGATACAGTTTTGGCAGATACTCACTGTCAGGAAGGAAGAGATAGATTATGATAAGCCAACAAAGAGAATGGGAAGAAATGTTCAGACATATGGGAGAAAACCAGGAGACAGAGTGGCATTGGGGAAGCTGAGGAATAAGATGGTGTCCAAATGGAAGGAATAGCTTGACAAAAGCTGCCAAGAAACCAAGAAGGATGAAGCCAGAAAATAAGGAAATGATTAAAAGGGCTCCATTCTCAAGAAAAAAGAAGAGAATGGGATCAAGAGCACAAGTAGAGCCATGGTAAGGAGAAGGATCAAATGTCTCAGGGATTGAAAGAAATAATAGAAAGCAGTAAGAGGGCTGGGGCAACTAGAAAGGTTTTGATATCCTAAATAGAAGAGCGGATGGAATTCATGACTAAGGCCTCAATTTTCTGAGTAAAGTAGCCATTGGTAGGGCTGGGGAGCTGAGGCAGGGAATGGGGTATGTATAAAATTGAAATTAATAATAAGTTTATAGTAGCCTCGGTCAGCAGAGCTATATGATGTTCTTCATGGGCTTTTAGTAGCAAGTGAGTAGAAGCATAGAAGGAAGATGGTAGGTTACCATGGTTCAAGTTTGTCAACACTTGCGAGGCAACAGGTCAATGAAGTATGGGAGTCAAAAGAAGAGGGAAGTGTAGAGTCAAACAGGTTAGCAGTGCCAAGACTGAAGAGAGGAGAGTAAGACCAGAGCATGGTGACAGACTAGGAGAATAAGAACATGAGCTCTCTGAGACAGAGACTGCCTCTGTTCTGTCTTCATTACGCCCCACCCCCCCAACCTGGCATATAACAGGTGCTTAATAAAGAAATGCTTGTTGGATTAAATTCCAGTTACTGTCATTGTGAAAATAAAGAATAATTTTAGAAAAGAAATGAGAGAATAAAAAGATCAGAAAATAATTTCAGCATTCTAGAAGAGAAATGGGTGATGGTAAGATCAGGGATATGACCACCCTACCTTCTGGCTGCGGCAGAACAAATATAAAGGCAATGGGGGTGGGAGGTTGGAGGGGGGGGGGGGGGTCTGATGAACTAGGAGACCAGTGTTTGAGGGAAAATTAATCTATCAACTCAGAGTTTGAGGCAGAGAAGAAGACTGAGAACCAGATTCCAAACCCCTTGAGAAAAGTGGGAGAATGACCTGGGGTTTGGCTTGAGGGGTGAGACAGTGCAACAAGAATCTAAATCTCAAAGTAATAGTATTTATTGAGTAATGGAGGGAGAGGGCTCATCTTGAAGTAGCAAGTAAGAATTAAGGAACAGGTCTACTCCTCCAGGCCCAATGTGCTGGGATGATAGTCCAAGTGGAAGGAATGAGAAAAGGTGCCCTCAAAACTATACAGGATGCTGAGGGATGAAGTGAATGTCTTGTGGGGGAGTTGAATTTCTATGAGTGTAAGAAGACAGATTCTGAGAGGAAGAGCTCTAAGACAAAGGGAAATATGTTAATGATACAACTGGGGCCATAGAAAACAGTGGAAAGTGAGTCTAAAAGGGTAGGGCTGAGGCAGATAGGGATTGAAGAGAAGTGGGTGGTAATAAATGAGGTTTCCCCCCACCACATGGCGATTCTGAATTAAAGTATTTGAATCCTGCCTATAGGTCCTCAGAAAGGAAGGCTAGGCTGGAGTCAACCCAACACCTCAGGGCAACCCAAGAGCCAAACTGCCTGGAAGTCCTGAGATGGAATGACCAGTAGACATGGTAGAATACCACAGAGGAGGCCTATTCCATGGTTATGACCCTGGGGCTAAACAAAAACCTAACAGGAGGGTAGAGCCTGCTGCATTTAGCTCTCTGTTGTAAAGAATTAATTGTTATTTGAGGTTTTTATGACCCCATCTTTTGGCTAGAATTTTAAAAACCTCAAATAACAACTAATTCTTTACACTGTCAAACTAAGGGCTGAAAACAGGTCTATGAGAGATGATATATTAACAAACCTGAGGACAGGTACTGTATTTCATAGGGCACATAACACATCAATGCATGAAATTATTTGGCATCCCACAAGGACAAAGCTAATGAACATGCAATAAATAAATAAATAAGTAAATGAAGTGCTGCATTCGACTGTAGGTTAAATCAGGCAATCTGAGCAAAGAATAAGGCAAGAACTAAATAGGGGACCTTATGCACAGCTGACAAAAAAGCTTTAAAGAGTTACCGCTGGCGATCTGACTTGTAAGTGGCTGTTAACTCGTCAAACATGGTGCTGTTCATTTCCATGAATGCCTTCAATACATTGTACACTAAAGCCACGATAGCCCTGTAAAACATGGAGGAGAGAATATTTGTTCATTGGTCTTATTTAACACTGTGATAAATGAATCCAGAGAGTACTTGAATTTGTTTGAGTTTTTCTAATTTATGTCTCTTTGTCTCGATCATTTTCCAGTTAGTACAATTAGAAGTGATCTACAATTCCACTCTTCACCATCCAAGAAGAGAATTCATTCAGCCAGAAGCTAACAATACCACCCTACCAAACTTGGTAAAGTGAAAGAATTAAGTGTGCCAAAAAATGCCAAAAAATGGGATGTTCCTAGGAAAGTACAGAGAGTAAACCTACACACATGGGCACTTAGTAATTATGAGACAAATTAAATAATTTCCTCCTAAAAGTTCGTAAATATGAGATATAAAAACTGTGGAGTCTTGCATTTACAAAAAAATTTAGCTTTTAAATAATAATCTATGGAATTCAAAAAATTAAAACTCATTCTCATAAAGACAAGATTTTTTAAAAAATGAATGAATAAACAAACATGTCATCTTGATGAGCGGTGGTACTGACAATGTGTCCAGCAGTGGACAAACATGAGTTTTCTAGTGATAGCAAAGGATTGGCTCCAATCCATCTGCTTTTGTCCCATCTCCTCCTTTGTGACCCAGTGACATATGTTTGTGAGACGCCCAGCCAAGATTCAGATTGCTGCTCCATGGTCAGGAAACATTAAGGCTAGCTGGCTTATGTTGTGTGCCAACAAAACTGAGACCTAAACACAAATAGTTTTAGCATCAACATACAATATCTAAAGTACAATCTATCTTCCAAAATAATGTCAAAGAAAAATGTACTGCCAGAAACTAATCTAGAAAGCTAGCTGGTATAATGGATGGAATATTGGCCTTAGAAACGGGAAGATTTGAGTTAAAACCCTGTTTCAGGTATTTACTGTGCAAGCTTGGGAAAAATCACTTAATAGCCTCAGTTTTCCCATCTGTCAAATAAGTATAATAGCACCTACCTCACAGGATTATTGTATCAAATGAACTAAGATTTATATATAGCACTTTGCAAACTGCTATATGTCTGCCATTACTGCTAATTTATGTGCTAAATGAAAGCAGTGTCCAGTTTCAACTTTTTACTTCTAAGTGTACTGGTTGCTAAGCTTTTGGCTCTCTATACTTCAAAGAGATAATATAAGCTCTATTTAGTTCTAAAGAATATTCTAGTCTAGGTCAAGGGCAATGGAAGAAAAGAAACATATATGCTTATTGCCCCGAACTGATCACTATGAAGAACAAGCAAACATTCAAAGAGAGAAAACAGAAATCCAGTTAATTTCTAACAAATAAGAAATTCTGTCTTGAAAGTCCCTAGTAGGTTAAGTTGGCAACTAAAAAAGGCAGGAAGCCATGAGATGGGAAATTGGTGAGACCTTGGATAAGTCACTTAACTAGACCTTACTTTTCTCATTGGGTAAATGCAGTTAGACAAGATGTGTTAGGTTTCTTGCAGCCCTAAAATCCTATCACTGTGTGAGTGATATAGAAAGGGTTTTTTCTGTTTTCTTTTGCTAGTAAAGCACCAGACCTGGTGTCAGGAAAATTTGGATTCAAATTCTCCCTCAAACACTTATTAGCTGTGTGATCCTGGGAAAGTCACTTAACCTCTGCCTGCCTTAGTTTCCTCATCAGTACAATGGAGGCAATAATAATACTTACTTTCCAAGGTTATTGTGAGGATCAAATGAGATAATATTTGTAAAGCGGTTTGCAAACCTTACAGCATTATATAAATGCTAGTGTCATAGCTATCATTGTCTTATAAAACAATTTTTATAAATATAACCTGCTAAATATATGCAAGGGAAAATGGGATTATGAAAATTTACTTGTAAAACTCTTAAAGACATACTATGAACACCCTAAATGATTTTCTTGAAATGTTGATATATATATGTACACACACACACACACGTATGCACAGATTTTGTTTTTTAAAAATTGCTGTGATTAGCTACCATGTTTTCATGGCATAAAATTGTTTTAAATGCAAATATAATGGTTAATAAAAATTAAGCATGATTTTTTTACTTATACTCAACTGAATTTTAGACCTAAATTTGAATATTTTACTTCATAATTTTTCCTCTATGGAATCTCTAAAAGGACGGAATCTAAGACACTTAAAGTCAATCCAATGCAACAAAGATTTATTTAGTGCCCACTGTGTACAGAACAAAGTTCTGTGGTACTTGGTGCTGGGAGATGCGCATGGCTTATATAAGACTGTCTCTACCATACAAGAGGTTATTGTCTCTAACAGGGAGATATGACACATACACAAAAAACCTCTAATTCCAAATAATACGTGATAGACACATCAGAGAAGTACAAAGTGCTTTAAAAGGCAGAGGCGGAAAAAAGGTTATTACTGACTAGCAGTGGGGAGGGGGAAAAAGATCAAGGAAAAATGTCATGGAAGAGTGGCATTTGAGTTGGGTTTTCACAGATGGGCAAGAATCGAATGGAGGAAAAAGGGGAAGTGAGGGCTTCGGAAGCACAGGGAATATTGTGAACCAAGATACTGAGGCAGGAAAGCAGGAGCAACGTCCTAGGACAGACAAGTTCAGTTTAGCCAGATTATAAAGGAAATGCAGTGGAATAGTATGTCATGAGGCTAGAGAGGTTGGGTGGCACCAAATTGTGGAGGGAGGTCTTAAATGCCAGGCAAAAAAATAAAAAGGACTTTGAACTTTACTTGATGATAGAAAACCACTCAGTTTTTCTGAGAATAAGGATGTAATAAGTGATGTAACCAGCTCTTAAAGTAACTGAAAAAGGCAAAATCCTGAACTAAAACTTACGGGTTCCAATGTTCTTTGGAAATCCTATAGAGACTGGAAAACATGATGGGAAGGATGACATTGGAGTTTTCCTCTATCAAACTCATGATGTATTCATTATTCCAATAATACAGTGCCCTCTCTGCCACCTTTGAAGAAAGGGAAAATAAAATAAATATCTAAAGAAAAAAAAACAGCTAATGGCTTTACAAAAGACCAAGGTAAAACAAAATGTTATCATTTCTAAGTACTTCAATATATTTTAAGTGGTCATTTTTCTTTTTCTTGTTTAAAAAATAAAATCAAATCAATGATACTTAAATCAGATACAAAATTAAATATTAACAACATTTTACTTCATTGGGGAATATATTTTAAATATCTCCACAAATTCCTAAATGTTCCTGAATTTTAGAAGGAAAATGGGATTTTGTGCCCTCGTATCTTCACGTTATCTTTCATGTTACTATTATGTAAATACTCTTTGGTTTCAAATGACATTTATCCTGCTTCTGGACTCTTTACAATCTCCAAAATAATTTTACTGCACTCTTCAAACTGCTTCAAACTTCACACCATCTTTCTTATACATCTCTTCCCAGTACAAGATGAGGTACAACCTAAGATTTCATTTGGGTCAGGCATACTGTATTAACTACAAAGTGGGACTGGTAGAGGGGAAAAAAGCTGACTTCCCGTTCTCATACAAATTAGGGACAACTATTTTAAAATGAGAACAAAATACTGGGGTGGGATGGCAACTTGTTCATTTTTCTCAGGCTTTGATGTCATCCCCCAACAGATTCTGAAGAATTTAAAGAAACTCTTAGTCAACGGTTTTGTGAAGTTATTGTTGGGGAATTTGAGAGAGAAAAAAGGAAGACTAGGACAAAACAGGAAACCAGGAAGTCCTTGGTCTAATTCTGATTATGATAGTAACCTGAAAATTGGTTCTGGGAAATTTTCTCAGTCTCTTTATTTCCATTTCTTAATTTGGAAATTGCATTTGGGCAATGATAATTAACATCTATAAAAGCTCTCAGAAGTAAAAAGGCAATGCCTGCAAACTAAGATCAGTAACTTACAGTATGATAAAAGACCCTTATGTATCCATACTGTGTTCAACTATGGTATTTGAGATATTTTATCATTTTCTAAAATTGCCATCCACCCATTGCTTTTCTTTTTCTCCAATCATCTTTGCATTCATTCATCAAGATTGCGCACTGCACTTGGAATGAGAAAACCACCTGGAATGCCGTTATTTGGTGGTTGTCTGACCTTAAGCAACACATGTAACCTCTTAAATTCAGCTTTCACATAGATGAAATAGTGACCATAAAACGTCAGGGGTCTACTGCAGACAAAGTGCTCTGTTGTCCATAAAATGTTATATAAATGTGAGCCATTATTGATTTAACTAAGTATTTACTATGTACAAGGTATTGCATTAAGAATACAGAAGAGTTAAGGAAAGTCTCTTCACTTATTGGTCTCACAATTTACTACAGGAATTAAAATGAATATAAAATATGCAAATTAGGAATTAATTCATTTAAAAGTACTAATGCACAAAGGTATATAAAAGGAACAAGATGTTGTCTTAGAGATTGCTTTCAGCTGCTGCAATCAATGAACATTGTTTAAATAATACATCCCAGCTTCAACCCAGTCCTCCAAGGATGGAGAATCAGAGAATCTCAGAATTGTAAGGGATCTCAGAAGCCAACAAGTCCAACCTTTATCTGAAAAAGAATTTCCTCCACAACATACCTAAAAAATGTCATCCAGCCCTTTGATTGATGACCCATCTCCAGTGCACAGAAATGCATTAATTCCCTAAGTAGCCTAGGAAATTTTTCTTTAAATCAAACCCCTTAGCATCTTCCACCCCTCATTAACTCTAGTTCCTCCCTGTAGGGAGACAAGTAGTACTCAGTTAATCCCTCTTCTGCGTGACAGCCTTTCAAACATTTAAATATATTGACTCTCTCCCCAAAGCTTTAAGTTTTCCAAGCTGGCTATTCCCATCCAGTTCCCTCAACTGATCACAGTGTGGCATGAACTCAAAGTCCTTCACATTCCTGGCTGCCCAACTCTGAAAATTCTCTAAATTATCAATGTTCTTCCTAAAATAGAAAATAAAGAGCTAACCATAAAATACCATATGTGGCCTGGTCAAAAAAGAGGCCAGTGCAACTGCTGCTCTCTGGGCACTATGCCTTTCTTAAGACAGCCATGATCACACTGATAATTATGGGTTGCCATTTATGACTCTTAATGAACCTCTAAGTTTTTTCAGACACAGGGATGTATACACAAGCCTTCTCCATCCTTGTAACTTCAAAGTTTATTTTTTTTAATCAAAGTATAAGAGTTTAATTTGTTCTTAATCTAAGTATAAGATTTTAATTTGTCCTTATTAAACTCCATCCTATTAGATTTGGTCAAATATTCCATACTGACTCAATCATAAAACATGTTAGCTATTTCTCCCAGTTCTGGATCATCTGCAAAGTTGATAAGCCTGCCACACATGTCCTCAACCAAGTTACTGATAAAATGTTAAGCAGCACATGGTTAAGCACAGACACCAGGGATATTTTACTAGAGACTTCCTGCCAAGGTGACATCAGTTCATTAATAATTACTAATTTGACTCTGGCCATTCAACCCATTTAAATCCACCTAACTATACTTTTGCCTAACCCATTAGGTAAACTCTATCTATGGTATCCTCTTGATCTTCCTGGTCAAAAAGGGAAATAAGGCTAGTCTGAACTGACTATGAGCACGGCTTCCCTTTCTTTATGTTCACTGATTATCTTTTTAAAAAATAGGTTCTTTTTTTTTTGCTTGTTTCTTAAAATATATTTTGTTTTAATTAGACAAGATGTACCTTCTCACCTTTCTAACCCCTTCCTAAATGAGAACACAAGAAAAACAAAACTCTTTACAAACATGTAGAGTCAATCAAAATGAACTTCCACATTGGCCATTTTCAAAAACATTTGTCTTGTTCTGCATTCTGAGTCTTTCACTTCTCTATGAGGAGGTAGGCAACATGTTTTATCATCAGTTCTTTGTAATCCCAGTTGGTCTTTATGCTAAGAATTCAGCACAATAGTATTCTATCACATTTATCTACCATACCTTGTTCATCTATTTTCTAGTTTATGGGTACCCCCTCAGATTCTCATCCCTTGCCACTTCAAACAGAGTTATAAATATTTTTGCGCACCTTGGGAGTTTGTTTTGATTAAGACTAGTCTTTCCTTAATTCACATTCCTCTAGTTCCCCCTCCCTTTTCTCCCCTTTCCCTTTCTTCCCTGTTGAATAAAATGTGTTTTTGTTCCCAACGTGTGTGTGTATATGTGTATGTGTGTGTATTCTTCCTTTTCACCAGTTCAGATGAGGTTATGCTTCAGGATCTGCCATTCCCCTCTGTCCCTTCCTCCTTGTTTGATATCTATTTCTAAACCCTGATTATTGAGCTCCTAGGTACCTGAATTCTTTCTTTCTGACTGCCTGCAGCACTTTTTCTTTGACTTACAGAAGCTCTGCATTTTGGCCATGATATTTCAGGTAGTTTTCATCTGGGTTTTCTTTCAGAAAGTGCTTGGAGAAATCTATTTCCATTTTGTCCTCTGATTTTAAGAGATCTGGGCAGTTTTCTTTTAAGGTTTATTGAAATAAGCTGTCTGGACTCTTTTGGTCTTGGCATTCAGATAGTCCAATGATTCTTAAATTTTTTTTCTCTTCAATCTGTTTTCTACATCTGTGTGAGATACTTATACTTTCTTCTGTTTTTTTTCAACCATTTGACTTTAATATTTGTTGCCTTGTGGAGTCACTGGCTTCTATTTAAATTTTCAGGGAGTTTGTTAATTGGGCAAGATTTTGTATCTCTTGTATTACTTCCCATTTCCATTCTTTCTTCCATAACTCTCATTTCTTTTCCATTTTTTTCTTCAAGAGTTCTCATTCCATTTATAAAAACATTTTTAATTCTTTTTTAAAATTCTTGCTTCATCTCTCCCAGAAATTCTGAGTTTTTGCCTAATATAGTTTTGTTTTGTTTTGTTTTTTCCTGAGGAATTCCTTGTAGATGTTTTGGAGTCATTTTCTTCTACATTTATGTCTTGAGCATCTCTGTCACCAGAATTGCTCATTATCATAAGGGCCTTTTTTTTGTTTGCCCATCCTTTCAGTTTCCTCCCTGACTTCAGACCTGACATTAGGCCTGACCTCTGCCACCTTTCTAGAGGAAAGGTTTGGGCTGTTTCTTAGTATATTGAATGTTGTGTTATTCTAAGATCTCAGGGACAGGCTGAGTACCTGTAAGCATTCATACTTCCAAAGCAGTCTGACCCAGGACAAAGTCTGATTGCTTGCTCCTCCTCTGCTCTCCCCTCTCCCCCACCTCATCTGAATTCTTCAAGTTCCCGGTCTGGGTTTGGGTACAAGAATAGATTGCTTCTAGACTCTGCCCCTATCGTCTGATAGGATATGATGGTTAAGGGTGGTTCAGTAGGTTTTCATCTGAAATTTCTGCCTTGGTTATTTCTCTTCAGCTTGGGCTAGATGCTCTAAAGGAGACCCTGCTCTGCACCTGGTGTCTGAGCTACACCACTGCTTCTGCTGCTGATTTCAGAATTTCCTCCTTTCTCCATACACAACCCAGGACCTCCCCACTTGGACATCACTCCTCTGCAGCTCTCCTGGATCTGTAACATAGCACTGGATAGCTGGTGATAAAGTTTCAGGTTTGTACTTGTGCCCATCACAGAGCCCTGGTGTGAATCTGGAGGTGGCCCCAGGAAGGGTCTGGACCCTCCTTCTACCCTCCTGTACAGCTTCTCTCTGGGCACTGGAGAGCTCACATGTGGCCTGGTCTCATGCCCAGTCCACACATCCCTCTTATTTTCTAATGCTGAGCTGGGCTGGACTCACTGTGACTTTTTTTGGATTTCCCCATCAGGATTCAGTCTGGTACATTTTCTAGATCAGTTTGTAGAAGAGTTCATAACACTGGTTCCTACTTTCTAGAATTTCTCCATGAATTGAAATCAAATTCACTGTCTTATATAGTTTGTCGACTTCATTTTCTTCCTTTTTTGAAAACTGGGATATTTACCTTTCTCTAACCTTAATGTATTTTTCCCATTCTCTACATTCTTTCAAAGATTACTGACAGGGGCAGCTAGGTGGCACAGTGGATAAAGCACTGGCCCTGGATTCAGGAGGACCTGAGTTCAAATCCAGCCTCAGACACTTGACACTTACTAGCTGTGTGACCTTGGGCAAATTACTTAACCCTCATTGCCCCCCACCCTGGGGGGGGGGGGATGAGATATTACTGAAACAGTTCAGTAATAACATCTTTCTGTACTCTAGGGATTTAGTTCCTCTGGGTCTGATGAGATAAATATGATTGACGGTTAGGTATTCTCTTATTATCACCTACATGTCTTGAGCACTAACATACTACTGGCCATTTTTGTCCTGCTCCAACCAGTTCGAAGACTACTCTCCATGGCAAGGATAAAAGCAAATATGAGTTAAATAGCTCTGCCTTCTCTTAGTGATTAGTTATCACTATTTCATCTTCACCAAGTGACAGACTTCTTCCTTTCTTGATTCCCTTCTTTTACCCCAAAATAAAGGGGGGGGGGGGAGAGAGAAGAAATCCAGTAATACCTCCCTTCCTCTTCCTTAACAAAAAATTAGCTTTCTTGTTAACCATTTTTTTTTCTAACAAATCTCAACTAACTCTGAATGTTAGTCCTCTAGAGACTTGCACTAACAGATTGCTAACTTATCTAGAGTACCAATAATTCTGACAAAAACTGAAAAACTCCGGCCAACATCAAGATGTATGATCTATAAGGTGACCTGCAAGCTTTATCAGAATAAAATCTATTTTTATCTAGATATTACGTAGACAGAAGGTGTCATTATACTGTCCCTATGCACACTTTACTATTGTGCTGTAATTTTATCATAAGATGACATAAATACACTGTGCCTTTTGAGTGCTCCAACCAAAAACAAAACCCTAGCTGTTCATTAATATCTCCAACTTGGGAAGAATAGAAGTTAAAAGAAAAGAACCTCTCTTAGAGCTGATATGTTATGAAACAAATTTAACATAATTAACATGATTCATAAAGGGAATCAATCTTTTGTCAGGTTTGTGAGTTTGAAACATGTCTTCTGCCCAATTTTAATGATACCAAAGACACTTACTTAGAAGGCACAGTGGTGTAATGGAAAAGAGCACTAACATTGGAAGGCTTGAACCCCTCCCCCACTCAGCTTCTTATCTCCCAAGATGACCTAGATCACTTAAACTGCCTCAGCAGGTTAAGTCTCCTAAGCTATTAACAGGGAGGTACAGAAAATGATCTCTTAGGTCTCTCCTGGCTCTAAATTGTATGAAATAAACAACAGAACCCAACACTTTATCACGTAAGAAAGAACTTTCTCCATTACAAATCGTTTTTCCAACAATATTCTTTGTTCAAATTAGAAATACAGTAAATTTCTACTGCCCTCCACTCTGTGACATATGGCCAAAGGTAAAGTTTGTAAGTGCTTTTTTCCTACTTAATGTGGCTATAAAGTATATGAGCTTTAACTGAACTTTTTCTGATGTCCTACACAGACAAAAAAATGTCAGTCAAACCATGGGTTCCTAAAATCCATTCTACTTCTATCTCACAGATAGGAAACTTAACTAAAACAATCCCACTGTCTACACGCCGAGGGAAATAATAGCTTACAGTTAAAAAACAAAACAAAAAACAAAGAGTAGGTCCTCTCCATCACTGACCTGAAAGTGGGGACTAGATACACACTTGGCGATTTGTTTAAACAATGGTTCCTGAATTTTAACAAACTGTGATGGTTCAATCACATCCAAAATTTCTTCCAGCTCCCCAAGGAACATGACCTAGAAAATAACAAGCACAAGCTAAATACAAAATTTCAGGATCTTTATATTGAATTTTACTAGATGTTGAGAATATGTTTATATATATGGTCAGTTGTAAGAAAATCTTGTATATTAAAACTTGTATAAAAGAGGGGGGAAAACACTATGTCATGTAATTTGTGTGTGTGTGTGTGTGTATGTGTTTTACTTTACAAAGTATTTGACATATGATACCTCTTCAAATTAAGTTAATATCTTGAAAATATGATTTGCCAAAAAAAAAATTACATGAAACTTTTCAGTGACATTATCATCTCCTATCACTAACACGCATACCTGCAGTCTATTATAGCAGGCACACATTGCCACAGAGGAACTTTACTGACTGTTGTCACATCACCTTCCTTTTTTTAGTGACAAAATCAGGGCTAGCATTACCACATGTGGTTATGTATAAGTAAATTACTACAAGGACATTTTTGATAGGTGATGGACAATTTTAAGGGAAGTTGCTCTAAGGAATTCAGAAATGTACAGATGCTTTTATATACACATGGAAAGGCATTCATTATAGTCCAAATATTTGTAGATAATCTTTACTCTCACACACACACACACACACACACACACACACACAGAATTTAGCAGATGGTGAAACTCTTAGTAGTGGTACCAGATAAGCTATATATCTGCATGTTGTCTTCCTCAGCAGATATATTTTCAATTTTTGTTTCTCTATCTCCTTCATCAAGTACAGTGCCTTAGGCACTTAATAAATGCTTACTGATTGCTAAACTATAATAATCTGACAAAAGACACTTAGAACCTAAGTGATGGTACAAAGAAGACATGATTAGACTTCTTTAAGATAACTTCAAAGGAAATTGGGAAAATTACTTGAAAGGAGGAGTAAATTAAAAGCAATGTCTATGACAATCCTTTCATAATGACATAACAGAATTTTCTGTATACTTGTGAACTGTTTTTGGAGGGGGACATATATACTTTAGATCCTTTCTATAGCAACGTTAAGAATCTGTCAAAAAAAGAAAACCACCAGGAAAGGCAAAACCATAATAGATACATTTCCTAAGTCTCACTTAAGCCTATGAAACTTACATACTGATAATAACTTACAGGGCAACTAGGTGGCGCAGTGGATAGAGCACAGGCCCTGGATTCAGGAGTACCTGAGTTCAAATCCAGCCTCAGACACTTAACACTTACTAGCTGTGTGACTCTGGGCAAGTCACTTAACCCCAACTGCCTCACTAAAAAAAAAAAAAAAAAAAGAACTTACCTCCTTTTGACTACACGTTTTAGGCCAGAATTTCATTAACCCTCTAATAACCTAAATGGAAGGAGAAGAGAAGAACACTTAACTATTCAAATCCACAGCCACAGAAAAAAAGGAATTTTAAATTGAAAAAGTACCAAAGTAATAATTACTGGTTCTGTGAGTGAAGGATCTTTCTCCAAAAACTGTACTATGCAATATGCCAACTGAAAGAAAAGGAAAATACTAGATTACAAGTATTCTTTACTATGAACTCCAAAAAGCTCTTTTTAAGACTTAACAGTACACAGTGTTCATATTTAATGTTCTGCTTACTAAATTTTACCTTAACTCAATGGAGGAAAAACCCAAAATGAAAACTATTTTTAAAAACAAAACATCCTTATAACTAAACTCTAATAGAAAGAAAATTATAGTCATTTGCATCTTAAGACTGGAAGAAGCCTTATAAAAATCACTTCCTTTTACAGATAAAGAAACTGAGGTCCAACATCCTAAAGCAAAGTGGTGAGTTTGCGACAGAAAAAAAGGACATGGATACAAGCCTTACTGACTTCCAGGTCATACAGAAGGTTTAATCTATCAATCCACAAGCATTTATTAAGCACCTACAATTTATGTGCTGGGCACTGTGCTATGTGCTGGGGATACAAATACAAAGTATGCGATGATTCCTACATTTTAACTGGGGAGTCAACATGTAAATACATAAGAATTTACAAATTTAATACAAAGTAGTTAAATACAAGATTGAAAGAGATGGCACTAGCAGCTGGAGCTTCATGTAGAAGATGGGGCTTGGGCTGTGCCTTGAAGGAAGAAAGGGGTTTTTATAATGTAGAAATGAGGTACTGCATTCCAGGCATAGGGGACATCCAGTGCCAAGGCACAGAGATGGAAGATCTAGTATTGTGTATGAGGAACAGATTGAAGGTGAGATGATTGATCACAGAATCAAGAGGAAGAGTGACATCCAATGGAAGCTAAAAAGATAGGTTGGGACACGGTTATAAAGAAGACCCACATGGTCCTTTCTGTACTTAAGAATAATTAATTTGGCAGCAGTGCATTAGGATGGGCTAGAGCAGAGAATGGTTTGAGGTGATAAAAAAATGAACCAACATGGTAACTATGTCAGTGGAGAAGAAGGGTGGAATGAAAGAGATGTAATGGAGGTAGCTGCAACAAGACTTGGAAACTGATTGGATATGACAGGTTAGTGCCAGCAAGCAGTCAACACAAAGGTCACAAAACTGAAAGACTGAGAAAATGGAGGTGCTCTTGACAGAAATAGAATAGTTTGGAATGAGATGAGTTTTAGAGGGAAACTACATTGTTTTGTACATGCGAGTTTGAGATGTCTCTGGGATACATGGTTTGAAATGTCAAATAGGCATGTCTGAAGCTCAGGGGAGACTGGGGCTAGGTATATACTGAGTCATCTGCATCAAGATAAGCCGATGGGAGTTACTATAGTCACAAAGAGAAAGTGTAGAGAGAGGAAAGAAAAGGACCAAGGCCAGAGCCTTATTGAATATCTACAATTAGGGTACGGGTTTTAGTTTAAGTAATGAAAAAAAAGAAAAGGAAAAAAAGTCACATTCCAGTAAAATTTTAAATTCTCTGAATTTTGTTTGAGAGATCTTTTTTGAACAAAGATTCTGAATAACTATTGGTGTTCTGCAACAGTGTCTCTTTGCTGTCTCTGGAAACACCAGCAAAATAGTAATTTGGTTTTGTACCAAAATAATGCTATAGTAACGGGAATTTATTAAATATGGTACTGACCAACATAAGCAAAATTCTATCACATTGGTATGCAGAAAAATGAAGTGTCTGGCATAGATAGGACCTGACGAAATCTTGAGTTCTGAGTCTGAAGTAAATTCATTTAGGGTAAACATTCTTTTACATGTTTATTAAATGTGATTTTGTGTTCCAAAGACAAAAACCAGGATTTGTAGGAAGGACTTATAAAATTTTTTGGAAAGCGACCCTTGTGAAACATTTAAAGATAAATTAAAAACACATGGGCTAAAATGTCCTTGAAATAGGGGTTTCACATTTAAAGAAGAAAAGCACTTGGAAAAATGTATTATATATTTAGTCTAACTTAAATATAGGGGAGGGGGAGGGAAAGGAATACAATTTTGATACAGATTTAAAAGCTACTAAGATTAGCTTTTAGTGACATGCTGAGCATGCAAAATAACTTAGCAAATAAATTAGAAGATGTACAAGATGGATAATGAGAAGATGTGACTTTTGAAAGTGATAAAAGTAGGACAAAAAAGACAGGGAGGCAGACTGAAGATCAAAGAGCATTTGTGTCTGAATACATCCTTGCAGAGGGAAAGGAAATAGAGAGGTAACTAAAAGGTAGGACAGTAAGGCTACTGATACACAAATGTAAAGTTGGGTTGAAGCCTAGATTATGGAGGTCAACTTACATGAAAAAATGCATGCTAATGTATACTGTGGGGGTATCTAAGACTGAGAGATCCATTTATTCACACAGGTTGTAATACAACATGGTTTTAATGTTTAATAAGCATCTGTATGACTTCTAAGGTCATAATTACTTAAACTGTGTCTTAGTTTCTTGCAAAATGAGGGGACTGAACAAGGTCATCTCTAAGGTTTTTTAAAGCACTAAAAAACTCTGATTCCAATATAGCTACAACTAATTTCCTAGGGAAATTTTAGCAAGTTTTTTTAAGTGAACACATCATTGTTTAAATATCAAGAAATCCTACTGTGGCTCCATGAAACACCACTTTAAAATATTTTACCTGTGCATGGAAGAGAGATAAGCTCCTGACTGTATGTAAAGGAATCAACACCTTCACCAGAAACTGTTTATGTTCTGCCTTAAGAGGTAAAGCAAAGCCATTGATAATACTAGGAAAAAAGGAAAGAAATAAACATTAGCAATGTCACCACAACAAACTAAGTTATCTACCAAATAATGAGAATAAAGCTACTTCATTTGTAAAAATACCAACAATGCAACAAAAAAAATAAATAAGCAGTAGAATTCAAGCTCAAGATTTAGCAAATTTCTCTTAATTGGTAAGGAAGACTGATTTAGAGTAAAAGACAAAGACTTGTTCTTGATTCTATAGCAAAGCTTCCTAATCTGATCACTAGAGAAGACTCCAAATGTTCTTTCCACCAAAAGATCCCTTGTTTCCCATCTACCTTCCTTATTCCCTTCCTTCAAAGAATAGCCTCTGCTACTCATTTCCTCTCTGAATATGTCCCTCTAAGTTCATACTTTCTTCCTTTCTCACATATCCTGTTACCTCTCTTCCCATCCCAATAAAACCTTTAAAGTTCATGAGTCACAGTGGGTAACAAGACCTCAGTAAAAGAAAGGCTGGGGCAGCTAGATGGCGCAGTGGATAGAGCACCGGCCCTGGAATCAGGAGTACCTGAGTTCAAATCCGGCCTGAGACACTTAACACTTAACTAGCTGTGTGACCCTGGGCAAGTCACTTAACCCCAATTGCCTCACTAAAAAAAGAAAAAAAAAAAAAGAAAGGCCACATTAGACCACACACTTTTTCTCCTAATATTAGTGGGAAAAGTCAATTATATTATCCAATTCCTTTAAAAATATACAGATAAATTACATCAATGTGCCTTAACAAACCTTGTAAATACCCATCATTAACAAATCCTTTCCACAACAGCAGGCAGCTGTTCAAGAGCTAGTTGTGTACATATTGTTCCTTTGAGAATGCAATCTACTTATTTATTTATTTATTTGTGAGCCAGAAAGTAACAAGAATAAGATGCCCTTTGGCAAATAAAGAGACCGTTGCTTAGATAGCTATCGCTACAATAAAATCAAATACTTGTTTTCACCACTAAAGTGAAATTATCAACACAAAACTGTGGGACAAAGTGATTAAGAAAAAAAAATCTGATATTAGTCAAGCTTAGTATAAACAAAATGTAATTTACAGCAAGATTTATCTACATCAGCACTTCACTTTTGCCACTTGACTCTAATTTTCAGAACAGCTATTCAACTGAGATTAGCAATTAAATCAAAATGTGCTTACCTTCCTAATATTTCCAGCAGTTCAGCTACTCCATTGAAGTGTTCAGTTTCATAAACAAACCTATAATAAAAAAAAATAAAGTTCTTAGGCTAACTAGCTAAATGTATTGAGTTTACTTAATATTTCTATTAAAACCCTAAACTTTTCTTCCTTCTCTCTCCCCTCACTACTTACCGTAGAAAAATATTGTTAATCTGTTTTCGGATAAATGCTCTAAGACCAAGAAACTTGCCATAAATTCTGTGTAAGACTGTTTTTAGGTAGTCTCGTTCTCGAGGGTCTTCACTGTCAAATAGTTCCAAAAGCTATTGTGGAAAACACACAAACATAACACACATATTATTTAACAATAAATAAAAAGTCATGCACTGACAAGCTTAGGAAATGCTGATGAGCAGACTCATAGTCATGTGTAAATCTATGTCACCTTTTCAAATAAGTTTTCAGGCAAATAAAATAATCAAAGGTAACAAGTAAAAAAGGGCACAGATTATATGCAAGGGAATATCAAGGAATCTTCATATATGATCATAGGATTCAGTGCTAGACAAGATTCTTAATGATAATCTAGTCAAATCACCATTTACTGATGAGAAAACCGAGCCCCAGAGAAGTCAAATTTAATTTGACTTAGGTCACGCAGATTTTAAGTAGGAAAATCAGGGTCTGAAACCAGGGCTTCTAGTCCAGACCCAGGCTTCTGCCTATTTTTAATCTGGCCAGTGAGACTTCTTTGAATACTTTCAAGCAAATATATTTGAAGGGGTTTTTTTTGACATATGTCTATAATCTGGGGAAAAAACCTAATTAAATGTGCATTAGAACTTCTGCATGACATGATTACTTTTTTTTTTTTTTTTGGCCAAACCAACCTAGGAAAGAGACCAAAAGTAAAAAGAAAAAAGATACAAAATGTTCAAAATATTGAGAAATCTAAATATCTGGCTAGAGCAGGCTAGATTACAATTGGCTGAGACTACTCTTGCTAAAGCACAAGCTGGTAGCCCTAACAAAATTTCAATTGTCCTATGAACACAATAGTTTTATCTCACTGACATAAAAGGTTGTTTTAAGTTATCATTGTTTAGAGTAAAACATTAAAGAAATTTTCATTCTCTTATATGTATAATACTATAAAGGCTAGGAAAAAACAAAGAGTTAATATCACATGACATGGCACAGTCATGGAATACTCAAAAAAGACCAACTTGGCAGAAAGTAATAAAAAAGAAGGTTTGCTTTTTGGTGACTAGTGGCAGTGCCACAGACATCAAGTGGTTCCATAAACAATGGCATCCACTGTGAACCAATGAATGGTATTTAAATGCAAGCAAATGGGAAAAGGAACAAGTGGCATTCTAAACACACACAGGTGATAAATGATATTATTAGTCACAGTATCTTCAAATATAAAAATATGCTACAAAGCTACGTTCACAAAGTCTGAAATGCTGTTGACCAAAAATGAAATCCACTCAATTGGCAAGTATGCTATTCTTGTCTCATCTTTTGCTTTATCATTTGCTCTATGATTTATATACTCTGCTACATATTCACACTTATGTATTAACTCCAGCTACCTACCATATTACTCATTAATAGAAATAATTAAGTCTTTTTCTTATTTTTGGCTCTGTTTCTATTTTAGGTCTTGTAAAGCAATTTCATGATTAATTCACAACCAGTATAAGGGAAGGGGAAAAGGTTATAAAGTTTAGTCAACTATGCTTACATAGGGCTAATCTTGAAATCAGTTCATGAAAACTTAATAGTTAACTAATGGTTTCATTAGACCCTCAAAAATAGACCACTGGGTGCCTCCCTTTAGTCATATGGAAAGATAATTTTTTTAAAAATACATCTTTTAGAAAAATAAAATAAAAAATGAATCATAGTTTAATCAGATGCTTTTCAGCTGCTCCATGAGGCAAAAAAAGAATTAACATATATCTTAATGTATCCTTTAATATGAGAAAGATAAAAGAATCATAGACTGAAAGAGACTTTTGCCATCATTTAGTCCAACTCCTTCATCTTATAGATGAGGAAAATGACCCAAAAGAGGAAAGTGATTTGCTCAAGGGCACAGAAGCAGTACTAATTTGGCAAAGCCAAAATTATGCATCTAATCAGATGGTAAAAATAAAGGAAGAACAGTGATACGTGGAACAAAATAACTGTGTGTCTATATACACATACAGAAGGAATGAGAAAAATGATTCAACATGTTTAAATGCAGAATATGGATAACAGGTAGTCTACTGTCAAACTAGGGGCAGCTAGATGGCAGAGTAGAAAGTGCCAGGCTTAGAGTCAGGAGGACTCTTCTTGAGTTCCAATGTGGTCTTAGACACTTAATAGCTATGTGACCCTGAGCAAGTCACTTAACCTTGTTTACTTCAGTTTCCTCATCTGTAAAATGAGCTAGAGAAGGGAATGGCAAACCACTCCAATATCTCTGACAAGAAAACTTCAAATGGGGTCACAAAGAGTCAGACACAGCTGAACAACAACAAATTAGCAAACTAAAAATATAATCAAGTTGCCAAGGTAAATACAAAAGAAAATGATCTGTCAAAGTGCTAACCCAAAGTGCTAACCCCAAAATTAATAGAGAAGTTGGTCTTCCTAAAACAAAGGTGAGCTTAGTTAAAAGACCCTGCTCTGAATCTAACAGCATAAATCAAAGTGAAAATGGTATAGAATCAGAAATCTAAAGTGAAGCCCTTGGTTGCAATCTACCACAAGAAAAAGAAATATTTTCCACTTACTATCAGATTTTAGTGAATGTTTAAAAAAAAATCTATCAAAGACTCCACTGACCCCTGCCTTGACCATTAGTGAAGATCTGAGATTGGGAATCTGCCTTGCTGCCACATATACACTTCCACATTTTCCCCAATACTTAATCATCAAATCAACGTTACTTTTGCTACCTTGAAGGAGTTGGGAGTCTAATGTCCTTCTACTTGGGATCCCTGTAGTCTGCCTAGGCTGAAGCCCCTTTCCCTGAAAACCACTGCTCCTTGCTCCGTCACACCCAGTTATATACACCACATCCCTCTTGTCTTCCTATTTCAATTCCTATTTTTCCATTTTGGCCTCTAGAAATTCTGTTCTATTGCTAATAAACCGCCCTTTATATTAAACTGCTTTGTATATATTATGTTTGTATATATTCTATATATTGTATTTAGGGTATATGGGATATTCAGGAGGACTAGCACTTCTGGTATGAGAGCCTGCTGAGATGTTTTCAGGGCTGTTCATCTACCTTTGGAGTCTACCTGATTCACCCAATTCTCACCTGTGGCTCCAAGAAGCTGTGGCATGCACAGCAGTCACAGCCCAGGCAAGATGGGCTAAACCAGGTTATAGGTAGTGGATAGGCCTCAAACATGTTGGTGACTTAGGTCTACCCCAAGCATGTGAAGACTTTCCAAGGCAGAATGGGAAGATGAGAACAATTTATATGGTGAATTGTCTCCCCTCCTTCTCATGTCCCCAGGCCCTCAGGCCTAAAACTTACTTAAAAACCCTCCACTACACAGTACCTCTCACCTCCCATATGCGATATGTTGCCATGGCCTATTGATTTCATCTTTGTAACTTATCTCCAATATGCCCCCTTCTCAGACTCTCATCACCTCACACCTGGACTATTGCAATAGCTTGTTGGTGAATCTGTCTGCTTCAAGTCTCTCCTCCATTCAGCCACTAAAATGATTTTCCCAAAGCGCAGGTCAGACCACATCACTCCCCTCTTCAGCACCTCAAAAAACTCCAATGACTCCCCTAATGCCTCCAAGGCCAAATTCAAAATCTGCTGCCATTCAAAGCCTTTCTCCTGTTCCCCTCCCCAAATCCCTCTCCCCCTCACCTTCCAGTCTTCTTACAGTTAACTCCCTATCACATACTCTTCAAACCAGTGACACTGTGCTCTTTTCTGTTCTTCATACAAGATAGTCCATTTCTCTGCTCTGGGCATTTTCTTCACCATCATCATTATCATTACACAGGTAACTAAGTAAGCTTCAAGAAGACACTCCCAAACTTTGCATCTCTCCAAGGAGTTAGCCTGGTAACTGCCTCATCAATGTTTGCTGAACTGAACTCAATTTAAGATTTTCCTTCTTCCTGAAGGGTGAGCTGGAATCAGGTTCTTGGGATGCACAGTAATTTCATTCTGGTACATAGTATTTGGGAGGGGGTCATATGAAAAAGAGTAAGAAACCATCCTACCATAGCATAAGGATGTTTGTTTGGGGAGGGAGAAAAACAGGGGGAAAAAAATTGTTGTTGATGTCATTTTTCCCCAGGAAGTCTGAGGACAAGCATTTAGACAAGACATGTGGAGGCTAAAGCAGACATTAACCTCTACTCCCCCTGCTTAATCCAATGCAGGAAGCAGCATCCTGATCCCAGGAAATTTTCTCTCTTACAGCAAAGTGTCTTCTATCTCAATAGGTAAAGAAGACTTCAAGTGCTACAAAATGTATTGTTTGTATTATATTTTATGTTCATTTATACACAAATATTCACTGGTAGCGTGTGAGATTTTTTGAGTTTCTATATGTGTATGTGTGTGTGCTTATCATTATTAACATTTAATACTTTACCTAAAAGCTGAAAAATTTATTTTTACTCTTACATTTTTCATCTCCTAGATACAAAGCAAATTTGTTCAGAAATTCACTTAGCAAGTTCTTTGGTAAACTTTGATAGATTATTTACTGTGCTAGGATGGTCTACACTAGACTAATAATTCACTACAACTGAAGTCATCTACCTCTGATTGTATAGCCGATAAGCCAAGCAATGCTCAGCTACCACTACATTCTTCAGATTTTTTAAACATAATTGAATTATCAGTGTTATTCAATGTTAATACAGACTATAACTTTAGTTCCTTCATATTCAACTAGGAAAGGAATTTGAATCATTGGCATGAATGGGAGAATGTGGTAGAAAAAACTTCTGAGGAACCTGTTCATTATAAAGGAGGAAGGGAAAGGGCAGGGCTAAAAATAGAACAAGATTAAATTCCTTCTCTCCATTAACTTTTGGAATACACTACATTGAGGACAAAGATATCACTATGCTTTTCCTCTTTCTAATATTCATTTACAGATTGTTAAAAGTCCCATCTTGGGCTTTCTGATGCACTGAATTATCCTCATTAAATCCTCTGAAGAATGGAAGGCAGCTATCTTAATGGATAAAATGAGAAAGAACAGAACTTGGAGTTAAGAAGATGTGAGAAATATCAATATCCTGGGAAATCCAGTGATCTCCCCTTCTTTTTCAGTCCTTCCCCTGCCCCCCAAGGTAAGCTCTCCCTGGGAAATTACAGCAAATTTCCTCATCTGGATCAAACCCAGCACAAGCCAAGCTTACAAAAAAATTTGGGCAGAGATAGATCCTTTTGTCTAGATTGCTGAAGGGTTGATGAGATTAAACCACACCTAGATGGAAACTATTTTGCCCCAATCAGCTCTGAAGTCATCCACAGCATTCATTTTAATATAACCCACCTCCAATCACATCAACCAATTAGATTTCAATGATGTTAACCAATTAGATTCGATTATTATGTGATGGCCAACCTTCCCCCCAAGTTGGAAAGGTATATGAACCAAGATCTGAACACCAAGAAAGGAGAGAGACATCTGAGAGAGACGGCCAAAAGACTTCCTTTTATTAATATCCTGCTGGCATGTTAATAAAATGATTAAACTGCCCAGACACTACGTCTCTCATATTTTTAATAGTCACAAAGATATGAATTCAAACCCTGCCTCATACTCTTAGTAGCCACATGATACTTGTAAAGCCATTTAACTTCTCTCAACATCAGTTTTCTCATCCGTAAAATGGATATAATGGTAATACCTACCAAACAAAGTTGTGAGGATCAAATGAGATATTTGTAAGCATTTTACAAACCTCACAATGCTATATAATTGTCAGTTGTTGTTATAGTAATTTATCTTAGAATTAGGGATCACTAAAGGAATATTTCTCCCCAAATTCTGGCTTTCACGATTTTAACGGTTTATAATACAAATCTTCTAACTAATTCCAATAAGATATAACATGATACAGCGGAAACAATCCTGGATTTGAAGTTAGAGAGTATACATCCAAAACCCTCAATTGTCACCTGCTAGCTAGATGACATAAGAAAAATCACTCCATATGTAATAATGATAATAGCTACTTTTTGTGTTATCAGGGAATTAGAAACAAAGCAGATGTCCATCAATCAGAAAATAGCTTATCAAACAACAATGTGATAGGATATTGCTGTGCTATAAAATATGATGAATATGATAAATTCAGAAGCCTAGACAGATATATACAAACTGATAGAGAATGAAGCAGGAAGAGACAAGGGAGCAACATACACAGTGACTGCAACAATGCAGATGGAAAGAGCAGCCATACACACCCAAATCTAAAGTGAATGTTGCAAAGTTATAAAGAAGATGCATGTCTAGAAGGAAGAAATAAGAGAATAAGATGTCCACAAGTGTATTAACACTAGACATACATGTTTTCAAACTTTTTCAATGTAGTGATTAGTTCTGCTGATTTTTTTTACTCTTCTTATTTTGTCTTTAAAAAATACTACTTTTTATATAAGATGGCTCTGGGAAAGGGAGAAATTATGTTGATGGAAAAGATATGAAAAAAATTACTTAGTAAGATCTAACATTGATATGTACATTAAGGTTTTGCAAAGAGCTTTACAAATATTGTCTTATTTTATCTTCAACAACCCTAGAAGGTAGATGCCATTATTATTCCCATTTTAAAGATGATGAAATTGAGATACGGTGGTTAAGTGGCTTGCCCAAGACAACACAACTAACAAGTGTCTGATGCAGAATTTAAACTCAGGTCTTCCTGACTTGAGGCCAATCTACTCTGTCTACTGTACTACCTAGCTGCCTCTAGGATTCTTCAGTTTATCATTTGTAAAATGGGAGGGTTGGACTAGATTGCCTACAAAATCCCTAAATCTATGATACCATGAAATAACTTTGTGATTAGATTTCTTTCTTTAAAAAAAAATAATGAATTTTGTCAACTGCCCATGAAAGATAAAACAAAACAAATGTTATACTGGAACAAGGATGAAAGGGGTTGATGGGTTGGTCAGGAAAGCAGAAGGAAGCAGTTTATTTAATTGGTAATAATTTTTGGTAAGTTCCATATAAGAATCTACTAATCTTTTATTTGATCTAGGGCCTCTTTATACTCTTAAAAATTGAGGAGCTTCGGGGCAGCTAGGTGGCACAATGGATAGAGCACCGGGCCTGGATTCAGGAGGACCTAAGTTCAAATCTGGCCTCAGACACTTGACACTTACTAGCTGTGTGACCCTGGGCAAGTCACTTAACCCCAATTGCCTCACCAAAAAAATTTTTAATTAAAAAAAAAAAATTGAGGAGCTTCCCCCAACCAAGAGCGTTTATTTATATGGGTCATAGCTATTGATGGTTATCATATTCAAAATTAAAACATCTTAGTACAAAGAAGATCTAGGTAGTGCAGTAAATAGCCTACTGGACTGGGAATCAGGAAAACTCATCTTTCTGAATTCCAATCCGGCTTCAGGCACTTACTAGCTGTGTGACCCTGGGCAACTCATTTAGCCCTATTTGCTGCTGTTCCTTATCTGTAAAATTGAGCAGGAAAAGGAAATGGCAAACCACTCAAGTTTCTTCACCAAGACAACCACAGATGAGGTTATGAAGAGTCAGACATGACAGAACAACAAATATAAAGAAAAGTTTTGACAGCTAAGACCTTCTGAAAGGGTATTACTTTGAGAACCACTGCTCTAGGTAAACACTGTTGTCAAGGGGAAAAGGCAAAACATTTTAAGAGGTATAGAATGGTTTTGGAAACATTTCTTCTTTAAAGCTGAAATTTAAGATTCTTTTTGATAAATTTAAGCTAGAACCTGAAATCCGATGTGTTGTTTTCTGTTTTACCCAATACATTTTGAGGTTTTAAAACATAATAACAAAAGGTCACTTGTACGGTCAGGCTGAGTGTTTTACATAATCTGCATGATAATTACGGCACCTTTCTGCTAAATATAACTTTCAATGTGAAGTACAAATCACTAAATAGCAATCCACATCAGCAGATATGCTTATGGGGATACTTGAGCAATATGTCTCTTAGCAACCACTAGCATTCTTGACTTGTAGACTCCAAGAAGGCAGTCTTTGGAAATACTTTAAATGTACTCAAATGTGCTCTTACCATAATAAACCTCATTGTGATTTTTCCAAAAAAAAATGTACTGCCAAACCTGGATCATTTAAATGATTACAGAATAAAGTCAAAATAAAAAATAAAGTAATTCATACATAATATTCTTACACAAAAAAGTACTACTGAAAGCTTCCCCATTCTTCAAGGTCCAAGCCCAATGTTACTTCCTCCTCCATGTGGTTTTCCTTCATCTTCTCAGTCAGAAGTGATTCTTCTCTCCTGTGATCTCTCTCCTATGTGTGCTTTCATGCCCAGATTTTGGATGTACAGAGGTGTATGTACAGATAAGTACAGATTTTGAAGCACTAAAAAAATTTTCCTTGGATTCAAATGAACTGTCCTCTCTGCCACAGTAAGAAAATTTCCCAAACCTCATAAATCTAAAGAACTTTGTTCATACCTCTCCAGTGCATATGTCATATTCAGCCATGTATTATAATTATTTGTATATACGTACTTATTAAAGACAGGCTCCATTTCCTGTTCATCTTTTTATCTCCTCAGGACTAATATAGTATTTTGCAATAGGATCTAACACAAAGGTAGTTTAGTAAATGCTCGTGGGAAATCAATGACCTAGGTTGGGTCATAAGCATATTTATTTTATTTGTTTTTACTACTTGGGAGGAAAATTCTGCATGAAGAAGTGGTTCATTAGCACTGAGCCTCAATTCTTCACTAAACTGTTTTTCAGAAAAGATTCTAGCTTTTTCTTTAATGAATGAATAAACTCCTTCAGAGGTTAGAGTAATGTGGGAGAGTATGGAGGAGATGAGTATAGAAGTGGGGGGGGTATATGAGGGTGGGTGAGCATGTTGTATGTGTATGTGTATATGCACGTGTGTGTATACATGTGGGTACACTTAAATTATTTTAGTTTTTTGTTCTAGACCTATGATTTCATTCATGTAGAAATAAGGATAGAAACTCCTATCAACACAGAATGGCAGCTCTTCTGAGCCGAAAGTGATAGAGAGTTGCATGGAAGCACTGAGAGGTTAAGGGACTTCCAAAGTCACCAAGCCAACCAGTATGTTTCAAGGTAGGCCTGGAACCATGACTCTGAGACAATAATAGTAACTTACACTGTTAGATAACCATAAAGTGAAAGCCGTGGTGAACTAGTATGTAGGTAATATGACTCCCATTTTACAGACAGAGAAACTGTAGCTCTGAGAATAAGTAAATCAAACTCCACAAGTCCAAAACTAAGTTCATTATCTTTCCTCCAAAACCCCCCTCTCCTATACACGTCTATTTTACTCAAAAGCACCAGCGTTTTTCCACTCTCCGATGTTCACAACTCAGCATGAGCCTCCTCCATGCCCTTACTGGGTACACCCACTATGCTGCCAAGTCTTACCATTTCTTCCTTTACACTATTTCTCTAATCCTTCTCTCTACTCATGCAGTCACCACCTTAACTCAGGTACTCATAGCCTTGTACACAGATTACTGCAGCGGACTCCCTGCCTCAGATTTCTCACCAATCACGTCCATCCTATACACTGCTGCCAAAAGAATTTTCCTTAAGTGAAGCTTTGACCATGTGACTCTCGTACTCAACCAACTTCAATGGCTTCCTACTGTATCTAAGATAAAAATAGAAACTTTACCATTTCACTGTTAAATCTCAATATAACCTGGTTCCTATCTTTCTACTGTACCCTATCATCTCCACTGCACCCCCAACCAATTCCCACACTGTAATCTAGACAAATACATCCTGTGTCTGTCTTCACACTGCTCATTATTCAGGCCTCGAGTACACTCACTCCTTATCTGCATCTCCTAGAATCTTTTTCTTCCTTTAAGATCTTTAAGACACAGTTCGAGCACCATCTTCTACATGAAGCATTTCTGATCTCTCCAAATGCTAGTGCCTTTCCTTCCAAAATACCTTATATTTAACTACTTAGACTATATTTTTATTTACTTAATGTCATACGCACACACACCCCCCTCTATTTCTCCCTTCAGAGAATAAAAACTCCTCCAAGAATATTGTTTCATTCCTTGTACTTTTGTTCTCAGTGCCTAACATAATAGATGCTTACAAATATTTGTTGACTGTTATCAAAGTCTATACATATGAAATTCTGTTGCCTTGTACTGAAGGATATCTGTTCTTTTCTAAATATTGTATCCAATTTATCCTTTTTTCTAAAAGGTGAAAATTCTTTACAAGTGGCCTCACTATAACTCAGATGACATTGTTCCATAGGCAGGGGCCTAAAGTAAAATAAGTGGCCCAGAACTGTAGAGAGTCACAAGATAAGGATACATAGGAAGAAATAGCCTGAAGTTATAGGATCTGGCCTCCAAAAGTCTGCAAAAATGCAATCTAAATTTTTTTAATCATTTTTAAAATTTTACTAATGCTTATCATTTTATGGACCTTCTCTTGTAATAAGGGAAGAAATAATTCAGTAAAGCCAACCAATACACTAAACATGACTGACAGTATATACATTATCTCATACACAATCCCCCACCTCTAGGTAGCAGATATATTTTCTTAACTCTTCTCTGGAGCCAAACTTGGTCATTATAATTATAGAGTATTAAGTTTTACAACCCAAGATTTCTAATTGTCCAAGTGAGGGTTAATCCCTCTGAGGAAACTGCCAAAGGTTTATAAGTTTGCTTCCTAGCAGGAAGGTGTGCGGCTTCCTAAAAGGAAAAAGGAAATCTTACTTATAAGGCTCAGCATAGTTTTGACTCCTATTATTTAAGACATTTTATTTGTGCTTTGTAGTCAAAACCTGAGGATTAAACGTTCAGTTTCAAGAGACCCATACAAGAGTACCTTAGGAATCCTTATGTGAATAATAGGCTTTAAAATACCAAAGGTTCACTAAAGACTAGAGCTATATATGAGAAATTACTTTATAATTAAACTAACTATAAAAGAAAACTACAGAAATTCAGGGATTTGAATTCTCTAACTGTTAACTTCCAATGCAGTGAGTTAGAAGGGATGCCACACTGACTAGAATACAATGAAAATTCATGTGTGCATATATATACACACATACACATACATACATACTCATATACATTCATACACTATACACACACACACACACACACACACATATGGGAGTGTGTGTGTGTGTGTGTGTGTGTGTAGGTATTACTGAGGTGGAATTATTAGTTGATATCCCCTTGCCTCTCCTGAACGAAATTTTGACCAACATTTACCCAAAGTAAAGTCAATAGCAAAGAAATAAAACATAACTTGAGTAACAAATACATATAATCAGTTTGAACTAATAGTTTTCTTACCTGTAATACAAATTTCTGATCTATGTATTTTTTGGCAATGCTGGGTTGGAATTCTTGGCTTTCCAAAAATCGTATGAAAAATTCATATACAAGCTGCAACAAATAGAGTACAGTAAATTCTAAATTATATACATATATATATATATACTAAACAAAGAAAAATATAAGTAGCAAAGCACAATGAATGAATTTCAATCAGGACTGGGCTTTAGGAACCCAGGTATGTTAGAAACTGATTGCATCATTTTTGCCTCGCTTATGATTGGTTTTGCAGCAGCATAGAAGTGATATTAAATCAACTTTCCTCACAAAGCTGCTCTAATTGTGAGGGAATCTGAGACACACACAATAAATTGGGATCAAGATTTTATACTATATTCTGAGGTGTTTAACATTCCACTACAGTACCTGTGATATCTCACTTTGTTGAATCAAAATCTATAGACATGCACACAGCCACCCATGTTTCCAACTCCCCTTCCACACAGGTAACTAGAGCAGTAATATTAGTCTCTAGTCCTGACCTGGAAGCAAGGAAACACAGCAACTTGCAGTGTTCAGTAGTAGTAAAGGACTTAAATATTAGCTCTAATATATGCACATGGAAGTCTTATTATATTTTGGCAATAAAATCCAATTTTGACCTATTTCAAATTTTCCATAAATTAAGAGAGTTTCCTAAGTTCTCCTCCGCCCAAGTAGTCTACGCCTTTTTATCCTAATGTCTGTCATGCTACTATAAAAAAAAATGCCTACAGGTCTTCACACTTCAAAGGGAAAAAACACTCTTTGATTCATTATACTATAATCTTTGAACAACTATTAATTATGCAAAAATAAGTGGGCCTGTTCAAATGACCCTAATAAGGGCAGTTTCATCATTTGCCAACTCCCACAAAGAGAATACATGTTCTCATCTTACTGGATGGTGAGGATTTCTAGTATAATTGGAAATGTATTCTCTCTGCCCTCTGGTCCCCTGAAATCAATTATGATTTTTAAGCTTGACTATATTTATTAATGCATACAAAAAAGTATTTTGCACTTAAGCAGCATTTTGAAGTCATTAATTCAGGAAAATATTTGAAAAGCTGAACACACAGGATGAACACATAGGACTTCTCCAGAGGAAGAAAAAGCTATAAATTAAAACTTCTCACTTCAATGCAGTAGAAAGAGCTGGATTTCAAGTCAAAGGGCTTCAGTTCCAATCTTAGTTTTTCTGTGGGATACTGGGTAAAATATTTATATTCTCTGGGTCTGTTTCCTAATCCATAAAATGAAGTGGGAGGACTAGATGACCTCTAAGGTCCTTTCCAGTTCTAAATCTGCAATCTTATGAGATTTTTCCCAGAGGATTATCCTTTTAAAGAAGTTCTTTCCAGAAAAAATAAAATAGGAGAACAGGTTGAAATATAAGACTCAGGCTTGGCAAAAAATAATAATAATGGGGGCAGCTAGATGGCGCAGTGGATAAAGCACTGGCCTTGGATTCAGGAGGACCTGAGTTCAAATCCAGCCTCAGACACTTGACACTAGCTGTGTGACCCTGGGCAAGTCACTTAACCCTCACTGCCCTGCAAAAATAAATAAATAATAGCAATAATGATGCTATCACCCCAAGTCCCTGTAAGGAATCGGTTGTGATTTGGGGTTTCTGTGACCCCATCTTTGGCTGGGATTGGAGGCCCCAGCGTGCGCCCGTGTGTGCTGGCTTGCACCAGACACCTGTGTGCCTGCATGGGCCTGGCCAAATTATAATGACGGGAAGCCCAGTGAGAACAGGTCAGGTGGTCTTCAGCATCTAGAACTCGTCTCCGTAGAGACGCTTTTTAGTTCTGTCAATCAGGGCTGCCGGCCAATTAGCTCAGGGCTGTGTGTGTGGTCAGCCCTATTTCCTGTGAGAGAGGGGGCTGCTGGGAAAGAGAAGGGAGGACAGTTCACTCCAGTGTGAGCAAGAGAGAGTGTGGGACGCTGTGCAGCTGATTCTCTTTGAAACTGGGCTTCTGGGTGGTGGTGAGTTTGCAGGTTGTTTTTTTTCCTTCCCCTATTCCCTTTTTCATTGTCCCTAGTTCTATTAACCTTACTTGTGTTTAAATTTGTTCCCATTAATAAACCCTGTTTTGTTTTTTGAAAGAGGCTGTTAATCTCCTTTCTTACCCCAATATTATGGCAAGCTGCCCAAGTAACTCTCCCCTTACTAAATTTTGGCCCTTACACCCCTAACACATGTACTAGGTGTCCCACTTTGGGTTTCTTTACAATTCAGGAGGAACCTATGAAAAAGGCTAGGATGCCCAAAAGGTATCTCTCTGGAATTTTTATATGACTAGGAAAACAGTAAGGTTCAATTCTTGCAAATATTACAAAACTTGTTCAAAAGAGACATATAAGTTTATGTAAAAATGTATGAAATTAAAAGCAAAAAAATTCTTTACAATTTTTCTTTCTTTAAATTCTTTAAATACTTCCCAAACTGGAATCAGGACCTTTTGGGTAACTTTGGAAGTGTCTTAATGGCATATTGATTTCCTTACTACATGATTCTTTTTAAGGTAGAAAGTCAAGGAAACCATGGTGGAAAGGGAATAAAGGATGGCTGGTATATGTGTATATAAATAAAAGTGATATATAATGTAGAGAGAAATGTTATCTGGGAGAATGTGAAAAGGACTATGTTGTGGGGAGACAATGATTAGGTTTTAGGTGTGGTGGATTGAAAAAGATTGGAAAACACTTCTCAACTGGTACAGAAGAGGGAGGACCACTTATACAGCCTTCTGTTGCTCAGCTGTTCCTCTTTCTAGTGAGACTATGAAAAGAAAACCATCAGGACCTGTAAAAAAGTCTAGTGCTCCCAGAAAGCAAGTTTCCTTATGATGAAAACCCTACAGAGGCTTAAGTAATAATCCTGGTGCATCTATGATAAAAATGGCTTCTAGGACCCAAGGCATTCAATGACTACATCTTGTCATGTTCAAATAAGTGTTAATGTGAAAATCATTTTTTCTAGTTTGAGGCTCTGGTGCATCATGCTGGGACACCTTGAAATCCTTAGAACCTACAATCTGATAATACTCAGAAGCTACAGGAGCAGAGAGATTTTTGACTCATTCTGCAAAGAATAAGAAGACTCAAACTAAAATCCTGGGGAAAAAAGGAAATGCTCATTTTCTTCTCTTAGCAATCCTTTTTTTTTTTTTTTTTTTTAGTGAGGCAGTTGGGGTTAAGTGACTTGCCTAGGGTCACACAGCTATTAAGTGTTAAGTGTCTGAGGCCAGATTTGAACTCAGGTACTCTTGACTCCAGGGCCGGTGCTCTATCCACTGTGCCATCTAGCTGCCCCTCTTAGCAATCCTATTAAGGGGGAAGGATGAGTAAATAATCTGCTATCTGTTAAATGAACTAGTAATAACTTTAAATCTTGGTGAATAAAAACTGAAGGGGACGTGAATGTCCATCAACTAATGAAATAATAGACCCCC
Source organism: Dromiciops gliroides (assembly GCF_019393635.1). NCBI lineage: Eukaryota > Metazoa > Chordata > Mammalia > Microbiotheria > Microbiotheriidae > Dromiciops > Dromiciops gliroides. The sequence continues at coordinate 253,261,526 of NC_057862.1, forward strand.
TCCTAAATTGTTTTATGCAATGAAATACCTGTAAATGTGGCCATGATGCCTCTAGGGTAGGTTCATCTTCTTCTGGATCAAATTCATTGCTGTCACTAGGAGGGAGAGTTCTGAATATATTGCAAGATACCTAAAATTTAGGAAAAAAATCAAGTTAAAAATAGTTTCCAAGAGAGTTTCATACATGGCCAGGTATGAGGACCTTGAGGCCAGCCCAAATAAGGTGAAAGTAATGGACTATTACCCAAAGGGATGTAGAGATGCACATCACCAAGTAAAAAGAAAGAAGTCCCCACATCACTTTCATAGAAAGTGAAGTCAAGGACAGACAGCACTAGGCAAATGGATCAATTCAATAAGCATTTGTGAAGCACCTTCTTGTGAAAGGCAAGGAATAGGCAATGGAGATTCAAATCAAAAACAAACCAAAAAACAACAATAACAACAAACCAAACCCTGCCCTCAAGGAGCTTACTTTCTACACCTGGAAAAGTAGATATAAGGTTATTTGAGGTAGAAGAAGAAAAACTTAACAACTGGGAGAAACAGGGAAGACTCTATGGAAAAGGAGATACTAAAGTTGAGTCTTGAAGATCAGGATTCTAAAAGGTTCAAACTAAGAGAGAATGTGTTCCAGGAATGAATTTGCAAATGCATAAAAGGAAGATGATGAAATATGTAATTCAAGAAAGAGTAGCACAGTTTGGCTGAACATTGTGGAAAAATAATACAAAATAAATCTTGAAAGGTGGCTAAGAGTTGGATTATGAAAGGTATTAAATGTTATACTAAAGAGTCTGCATTTTACCCTGAAAGCAACGAGAAGTCATTGAAGATTTTTTTTTTTTAGCAAGGGAATGTCATGGGCAGTTATGTTCCTTAAGAAACATTAATAGCTACAGAGAAGAAGGATTGGAAGAGGGAATCAATGGAAAAATGAGGATCCATTTTAAGGTTATTGTAAAAGTGCATGTGAGAATCTGATGTGGAGTTGAACAGGGAGATGGCAATGCAAATGGAGAGAAGATGGAGAAGAGAGATATGAAGAAAATATGGAGAACTGGCAACTGTATAGTAGCATTTCTGCTTTCCATGCTTTTATGGCCTCTTTTGCTCTAGGTACATATTCTAGTCAGTCTACACTTATCCAAAATTGCTTTCAGGAAACAATAGCTGGGGAAAAGACTAAAATCATTTCAAACTATAGAGTAAACAACTGACAAAGAATGGTATAAAGTGTGCAGACGAACTGCAAGGATGTCAGCATTTTAACAGGGTGCTCAAGTGCCTGACGTATATAAACCCTTGATAAAAGTTCATCTTCTTAATTAAACCATTAGGTTATGTTTGACCTAATCTAAGTATTGGGGGTAAGCAAATAAAAGTGACATTCTGTGGAGTGGAGGGATGGTATTCTATTAACCATTAAATCATACATACCCTTCCAGTCTATAAGAATGGCCCTGCCTGGAGCAATTGTTTTTATTAGGCTATTTCAGTGAACAAAGTATACAAAGTTATTTGGAAAGTCAAGATATATTTGCATTTTCTTCTATATACCTCTATAAGGACTGTATTATCAATTCTTGAATAATTTCTAAGATAATGTCTATTAGTGCTACTTTTAAAGAATTCATTTCTTAATTTGTCTCCTCTCTATTTTTTTTTTCATTTTGTATTCTACTACTGCTAATTCACATAGTTCCCTCACAGCTGAAGCATATGGCAGAAGGGGGGGGGGGGGGCAATAGATAATAAGAAATGGAAGGGGACAATTAAGTAGCAGAATCAATGTATTTGTTGAGCACAGTGCCTGTCTTCAAGGAGCTTATGTTTTAATGAAGGTGACTTGTAGGTATATACAAAACAAACACAAAGTTGAGACAAGACCATCTTTAAAAAGAAGGCACTAGGAGGAAAGAGGGAACCAAGTAAGATCTCCTGTAGAAAGTGACATTTCAGTTGGATCTTGAATAAATTCAAGGATTCTAAGAGGAAAAGGGAAGAAGGGAAGAACATTCTGGCACAGGGGATGGCTACTGTAAAGGCAGGGAGGTGGGAGGTCAAGCCCTGTGCATGAAAAACAGAAAGTGGACCAGTATGGATGAAACACAGAGTGCATGAAAGAAAACTATATAAGACTGATAAAATAAGAAAAGGCCAAGTTGTGAAAAGTAGTAACTGAGGTATTATATATTTGATTCTAGAGGCAATAAGTAAACACTGATTACCAAACGGGGAGCAGGGCGAGGCTCAGATCTAAACTTTAAGAAAATCACTTTAGTGGTTGTATGGATGATGGATTGGAATGGAGAGAAATCTAAGGTAGGAGGACTAATGAGAAAGCTACTGCAATGGTCCAGGTAAGAAGTGATGAGAACTAGAGCAGTGGCTGTGTGAGTAGAGAGAAGGGGACCTACAAAAGAGATATAGTCATAGAGACAAGAAGATCTGGAAATTGACTGGATACATGGGGAAAGCAAGAGCAGCAAGGAGTGAGGATGAATCCAGGGTTACAAAGAGGAAAGAACTTAGGACAAAACCTTAAGGTTAGTGGATATCACAAAGATGAAAATCCAGGGAAGGAGAGCTGAGACAGAGAGAGAGGCAAAGAGAGTCACAGAAAGAAAGAGAATGAATAGTGGGCAGCTAGGTGGCACAGTGGACAAAGCACCAGCCCTGGATTCAGGAGAACCTGAGTTCGAATACGGCCTCAGACACTTGACACTTACTAGCTGTGTGACCCGGGACAAGTCACTTTACCCTCATTGTCCTGCCCCCCCCCGAAAGAAAGAAAGAAAGAAAGAAAGAAAGAAAGAAAGAAAGAAAGAAAGAAAGAAAGAAAGAAAGAAAGAAAGAAAGAAAGAAAGAAAGAGAATGAATCCAGGAGACAAGAGTAGCCAGGAGAGAAGGTGGTCAGCAATGCCAAATCCTGAAGAAAAGTCAAGAAGGATGAGGATTAAAAACATGGCATCCAATTTGGCCACAAAGAAGTCATTGGTAGTTTTGAAGAGACCAGATTCAGTTGAATGCTGAGGCTAAAAGACAAATTGAAAAAGGTTTTGAAGAAAATGCAATGAGAGGAAGGAAAAAAAAACACTAAGCATAGATAGATTTTTCAGGGAGGTTTGCTAAGTGGCAGAGAAATATAGATCATAACTAGGGGAACAGTAGGAGGTAGGGAAGTTTTCTTTTCCTTCCTTTTCTTCCCTTAAGGTTGGGTATGTTTATAGGTGGCAGAAAAAGAATCAGTAAATAAAAAAAGAATGAAGAAAGGAACTGAAAGTGGGGAAAAATTGCTAGAGAATAGTAGAGATATTGGAACACAAGTAGTCTACAGTTTGCCACTAAGAAAAATAGTCTTGAAAAATAAAACTAAGAAGATCACCACCAAATTGTATGCTAATGCCTCATAGTGGTATGGAGATGACCTTGGGAACACAAACTCAGCACTGGATAGACTGTCTACTTTCCAAAGATCAGTCTGATTAGGGTCATGCTATATTCATGGCCTGTGGGCCATGGGAAATTATGGAACAAGGAAAAATATAAAACAGCCCTTAATCCCATCCTGTCCACTCGTACCCCTGTAATATCAAGAGAGGGAAAGGATGGCCCCAGGGGGACACTCAATAACAGTTTTGTGACAAAATCATCTTCATTATCCAGTCTGTCCAAAGTTTCCCCTCCTGACCTCCCTATTACAGGGGGGATAACACCATACCCCCAATCCCCCAGGTTCACAACTTAGGTGTTACCTTCCGCTCCATATCCAATTTGTTGTGAAGGCCTGCTGATTTCTTTCACCTTCGCAACCTCCAATATATCCCCTTCTCTGATGTTGTCACCATTCTAGTGCAGGCCATCATCACCCTAAGCCTGGAGTGCTACAAGAGGCTGAGAGTGGGGTCTTCCTGCCTCAAGTCTCTCCTCACTCCGATCCATTCTCCATTTAGCCACCAAAGTGACCCCCTACCCCCGCCCCAATCAATATACTCCAGGAGCTCCCCAGAGCCTCCAGGATCAAATTTCTCCATCTGGTGTTCAAAGCTCTTCATAACCCCAACCCACCACCACCTTTCCAGTCCTTGTACAATTCAATCCAGCGACACGGACCCACTTGCTGTTCCTCAGATAAGACCCTCCATCTCTCAATTCCAGGCATCTTCTCTGGCTGCCCCCCATTCCTAGGATCCTCTCCCCCCACATCTCTGCCTCCCAGCTTCCCTCAAGACTCCACTAAAGCCTCACCTTCTCAATGAAACATTTACTAACCTTTCTCAAATCTAGTGCTTTCTCTCATAATTATGTTCTATTTTCCCTGTATATATGTATATGTTTCCATGTATTTGTTTGCTTATTGTCTCCCCCATCAGACTGTGAGCTCCTTGAGGGCAGGGACTGTCTGTTGCCTTGTTTTATATTCCCAGTTTATTTAGCACGGTACCTGGCACACCATAGGTTCTCAATAAATGTTTATGATAAAACAAAGAGGAGACACACACAGATCTGGATTAGACTGAGATTTGCAGTGTTGGGGAAGTACACACAGCAGTGAGATCACAGACCCATCAAAATACCAAAGAAGTTATCTGCCACAAACCTCCAGATTCAACACTGATTTATTTTGGGTATACTAACTCGGCCCAAGTGTGTCACATCTGAGTATGTTCTCTCCATGGCTCATAACACTATGCCTTGTGACATTTCCTTTTTGTGTTTTCGAATGAAAATGAAAAAGCTTATAACTACTCCAATAATTCTAAATCTGTTATCTCCCTGCAACCATCCATCAACAATTCAAGCTGATGAGACGATGGGAGTCCCTTTTCTGAATTTCTTCTTTATGTATTTTAGGATTGTCTACACCAAAGCGTCTTCTTCTTTTTTTTTTTTTTTGGCAGGGCAATGGGGGTTAAGTGACTTGCCCAGGGTCACACAGCTAGTAAATGTCAAGTGTCTGAGGCCGGATTTGAACTCAGGTCCTCCTGAATCCAGGGCCGGTGCTTTATCCACTGCACCACCTAGCTGCCCCTACACCAAAGCTTCTTAAACTGTGTTTTTTGACATATGGGGTCACAAAACTGAATATGGGAGTTGCAAAAAACTTGGCAACAGTAAAAGGTTATATGTGCATATTCTATATACCTATATACCTGAGAGTCATGTAAAAATTTCTCAGGCAAAAAGGAAAAAAAAGGCAAATGGAAAAAATTTAAGAAGCCCTGGTCTACACCAAGAGGGGCCCTGAGCAGTCTGGTAGAATGACCAGGATTACAAAAGGCAATGAGGATATTTGCAAAGAAATTAAGCAACTTATCCAACTATTTCAGGGATTGAGATGAAATATTAACTAAGTAGTTTGTAGTAATAATCTTAATCTCAGACATCTCAACCAACTGAAAATTCTACTCTGACCCTTTAGTTTTCATTGTAAGAATCCCTGTTGCCAAGTCATGCTAAAATCCAACAGCTTCAGTGATGAGCCACTCCAAGGCTGGATGAAACCACAAGAGGTACTCATCTGAGGGCACATGGTGAGTGCTCTTTTAGCTCAGCAGAACTGTCCAGAACTTTCACTCTTCCTGACCAGAGGTCCCCTCCATACAATTCTGAGGCAGAGTAAAATATTAGTGAGCGATTCTTGAATTTTCATCCATATAATAAACCAATAAACACTCCCATCTAGAAAAAGTACAGCTCAGAAGTATGCTAATTCAGAAGTCACAGAGTGGATGCCCTTCCATGGACAGAAATCACTAGAATGACTTGATGGAGTTCATAATTACAACCAATGAGCACCAAAAGAATTTTCCAACCCTCATACAGCTAGATAGAATGTATTCATGGTTGATAAATTCAAAGGCTCTTGGCCTATGTTTATCTTAGATAGGTACACTTATTTGTCATCCTGAGTTTTAAAGTGTAGGTTCAAGCAGCTTCTCAGGGGAGTCCGCAGTACTGTTAGAGGTGACTAGCTCCTGGATGGGCCACAAATATACTGTACTACATCCTGGTTCAGAACAAAAGGGAACTAGGTACCTGTGTCACAGACTACATCTGTCTTCACTGTACCTTTTTTAATAATTCTTTTTTTTCCCCCTTTTTCCTTTTTTCTTTTTTCAGGGCAATGAGGGTTAAGTGACTTGCCCAGGGTCACACAGCTAGTGTTAAGTGTCTGAGGCCAGATTTGAACTCAGGTCCTCCTGAATCCAGGGTTGGTGCTTTATCCACTGCACCACCTAGCTGCCCCCTGTACCTTTCTTTTAATACCAAGAAATTCTAACTAATTTCCTCTGTGATTTTGAGCTGTTTTTCAGATCCAGACCAGACTGTTATACATCTTGCACAAATGCAATGGCAATTTAAATTTTTGGATCACTTTACTGCAATGCCATTTGATCCTTAAAGCACATTATATTAGCGCAGACAGTACAAGCATTATTATTTCATTTTACAGATGAGGAAACTGGAGCTTAAAGAAATTACCTAAACTTACTTAAAGTCACAAAGCTATTAAGTGTTAAAGTCGGAACCCAAGTTTTTTGAACCCAGGTTTTCTGATGCCAAGTCTGATATTCATTCTATTGCCTTCTTCAGCCTCTATAATAATATCTTTGGTTTCAGAGTAAAGTCTGTGCTATTTGGAAACTATTTTACAAAGACAACTAAGAGCTGGTATCCAGTGCCAACCTGGTATTTGTCAATGAACAAAATGAAATTAAGTGAACAAAAAATAATTTTAACGTCTAATCAATAGCCTAAGTGGTAAACTTGTAGCTACTGTTTCTTCATCTTCTTCTATGAAACCTTGTTCTGTCCTTGTTAGCCACCTTTGATTTATATCTCAGATTTAAGTGGATTATCAAATAAGTAATGACAACTCTATATTTATCCAGGATGTGTGATCTCAACCCCTCCCCCTTTCTACCCTAAACCTCTCCATTTCTGCTCCTCCCTCAAGTTCATTAAAGGGGACAGGTGGCTAAGATAAAAAGCTTGTTTTAGCCAATCATTTAGAAAAAAAGTGTTACCAAAAACAAATTTGAAAGCAAATTTACAGTTTATATTTTCAATAATATTCACAGTACAACCCTCAAAAAAACAGAGGAGTAAGAACCTCAGAAGTCACTTAGGACAAAGTATAAAATTTTTGAGAGACTGTAGTACTCAAGAAAAAGTCATAAATTAAAATTAAATGGGGCAGCTGGGTGGAGCAGTGGATAGAGCACCGGCGCTAGATTCAGGAAGACCTGAATTCAAATCCAGCCTCAGACACTTAATACTTACTAGCTGTGTGACCCTGGGGCAAGTCACTTAACCCCACTTGCCCCACCCTCCCCCCCTCAAAATTAAACAGATCCCAGGGATAGCCCTTCCACTAAGTAGCCATATAACCTTAAACAAATCACCTAACTAACCTCTTGGAGTCTCGAGTTCTTCATCTGAATATTGAGGGGGTTGGACTAGACCCTTTTAAAGTCTCTTCCAACTCCAAAAAGCCTACAATTCTATGCAAGTCTAATTCAGCACCAAAATTATAACGGAAAAAGGCTTTCCAAAAGTATCACAATTTTTACTTGTATTAAAGATTTTGTAATAAACAGGTGAAAGTACAAATCAAGTTAAAGTTTGGAAGAATTGAAGTGTGCACCAAAAAAGTAAGAAATGGAGACTAACTATACTAATGAAGTATACAGTAGAAAAGCATCAGATGGTATTTACTATTTTCTTAACCACAAGGGGGCACAATTCACTGTACAGACAGAGGCAATCATCACCTGCCCTGAGTTTGCTCTTAGAATTTTAAGATGCTTTAAGATAACAGTGCTTGAAGGGACCTCAGAGATCATCACTACTAACAGCATACTACAGAAAAGGAAACTGAGGCACAGCACACTTAGGAGACTTGTACAAAGTCATACAGTTAGTGAAGGGCACAGCCATATCTGCTACTAGTTCATCATTCTTTCCTTTATACCATGTTGCCTTCTATTGAGAAAAGCACTGTTAATTGACTATTTCCCATCTCTTTCCTTTTATGTCTCATATATAGTTTTATTTCTACACTGCAATTCACTAAGCTAGGCCATGGGAAGAAGATATAAAAATAAATTAGACAGCTCTCAACTTCAATTCCATTTAGCTTCAGTTTCCATAGTGCTTTTCCCCTCATAGCACTGTGAATCATGGAATCCAAAGTTGGAAGGAACCTACCAGGTTGGTTAATTCAACCCACTAGAATGAGACCCTCTTTACAACAGCCACTACAAGGGATATTCAGGCTCCCCTAGAAGACCTCATTAGTGATGGGGAACACACCAACACCTGTGACTTCCAGAATTCTTAATTGTTATACTTTTCCTGATAAAGAACAAAAATTTGCCCCTCTGTAACTTCTACCTACTAATCCTAATTATATCTCCTGGGCAAGTCATACTGGTCTAATCACTAGAGCCAAAGATAACCCCTTGCCAAGCAACAGAAAAGGCATCCTCAAATCACCTTTTTAAAAGACAAACTGAGGGGCAGCTAGGTGGACACTTACCACCTGTGTGACCCTGAGCAAGTCACTTAACCCCAACTGCCTCACCAAAAAAAAAAAAAAGACAAACTGAGTTGGGGAATGGGAAAGTGGGAGTTGGGCCTTAGACTTCAGGACACAAGTCCCTGGAGGGGCCCTGGACACCAGCCCTGGTGAGTAGAAGCCTCCTAAAGTAGCAGAGGAAGCCACTCCAGGAAAGGGAGGAGGGTAAGGCATTTGATAGCTTTCTATTTTAAGGAGTTATTCTTGCTAACTAGGTGCCAAACTCAGTTGTTTCTACCTGATGAAGGCATACAAATCCTGTCAAAGACCTCTAAATTTCAAAGGACCTTGGTGTTTTAAGCCCAGTTGTTTTAACTTGCTGCTCTAATTCCTCTTCCAAATAAAATTCCTTCAAAAGATAGATAGTGATAGTAAAAAAGCATAGAGCATATTCTGAAGAGTTCTTAAACATTATCTAGTTCAATCCTTCACTTTAGAGTTACTCACAGAGGTAATCTGCTAGTAAATGACAGAGCAAGGACTATATAGTAACTCTTATTAACAGTACTTAAGTGGGGCAGCTAGGTGGTGCAGTGGATAGAGCACCAGCCCTGGATTCAGGAGGACCTGAGTTCAAATCTGGCCTCAGACACTTTACACACTTACTAGCTGTGTGACCCTGGGCAAGTCACTTAACCCCAATTGCCTTACAAAAACAAAAACAAAAACAAACAAACAAACAAAAAAAAACAGTACTTAAGTGCTGGACTCCCCAAATCCCTAAAACATAAGTAATTGAGATTATTATACTATAGGTCAGGGGGTCAACAAACTAGTCCAAGGGCCAAATCCAGCCCAATTTTATTTAAAAGTGCAAAAATAATTCTTAGCTTGAAGAACCTACAAAGGGTAGGAAATTGAAAAAATACCTTTCATTTCACAGAGGAAAGAATCAAGACTAAAGAAATCAGATGGCTTATTCACACAATCATACATTTATCACTGCATAAATTGGATCTGACTGAATGAAGCAAACTAGTCTTTTGAGTCCAAGTTCAACATTCTACTCCAGAAGCTTCTCCCAGGAGATGAGAATTCACTCTCTTTTCTCACATTTTACCATTTTCTTAACCCCATTCCCATTTTCCTTTTTCTTCTACTTAAGCTAACTAACTAGTAGTCACTGAACTCAATGACATCAAAGGATCTGTACGATTAGCCAAAAAATAATCGAATTTAGAGCTGGAAGGGACCTTAGAAATCACCTAAGTCTGGTCCAGCACTTTACAAATAAGTCGATTGCAATTTGGAGGGAACAAAGTGGCTTGCCCCAAGGTCACACTGGTGGTCTCAGCGGCAGGATTATACTCTCAAGTTCCCAGAGTCCAAATCTTTTTCTTTTTTTTTTTAAAGTACATCAAACTACTTCAAGAGGGTATGAGGACTTGGAGTGGTAAGCACTATTTAGCCCCACTAGAGGACATCGGAAAAAGTCTGTGGTTATCTATTCTAGATCAACTTTACCTGAAACTATGGTCATCAATTAAAATTTGAACAAAAGGGGGGTGGGGTTGAACCAAAAACCTATTTAGAGTATATAAAAAGAGAAGCATTTTGCCAAAATTCAATCTTTTATGACTGCATGGCTCTACTCAGCAATATATTACCATTCATTTAGAAAAAAATATATACTTGCTCTACCTCATAATGATAGTAAACGGTCAATTTTTAAGGCCCTTTATTTAAAAAAAAAAAACCACTCTCCTAGGGCAGCTAGGGGGCACAGTGGATAAAGCATTGGCCCTGGATTCAGGAAGACCTGAGTCTACTCAGCTGTGTAACCCCTGGGCAAGTCACTTAACCCTCATTGCCCAATGCAAAAACAAAAAACAAACAAAACAAAAAAAAACTCCTTGGTCTAATCTCTACAAAGGGAGGAAAGAGGCAAATTATACACATGTGATAACCATGTTACTCCTGGGCAATCCTCATGACCTCTCAAACTCTCCAAAATAAGAACGACGTACAAAAGGTAAAACTGCAGCTTTCTCGGTCTAAGACACTAAGAATCAATGAACATCAAATAAGACTCAGCCCTCAAGTATTCACTCCATACCCCTCCCCCACCAGCTCCCATGTTCTGGCAGGGCAGCACGATCCACTTCTTGAAATTATGCTCTGGGATCCACGGAGCAATTCTCCAGCTGATGCTAGTCTCTCCCAATTAACGCGCCCCGCCCCCTTTCTCTCACCCTACCATTCTGAGGCAATAAGCAACAGAACTCAACTGGGCCCTCCCCCAACCCCTAAACCTGTGCAGGGGAAGTAGAGGTAGAAGAAAGTACAAGCAAGCTCTGCATGGGGCAGCAGTGTCCATAATGTGGCACAGCAATATTCAAATTAAGAATTAAGGAAGAGAAGAAATGAAGCTGACTGCCAGCATATGAGGGATGGGGGTGGAGGGTGAGAGAGGGTTCCACTAGGCTTAAAGGAAAAGGCACTGGCAATCCAGTTGAGGTCAGTTAGGTCTCCCCAAGTCACTTGAGGGAGAGACTAAGACAGCTGTAAAGTGAATTCTCCAGTGTAAGAGGAGGCTGAGACAGCTTTAAGGTCCAGCCCTTAGGGAAACCACCATGAAAGGGGGTGGAGTAAAAAGTAAGCAAGGGAAATTTAAGTAAAAAAAGACCAGAATTACTACCAAAGATCTCAGTTAAAATCTTGAGCACAAGTCAACATAACAAAGCCAATATACCAAGAGGACAGGCAAGACAGAAGGGAATAAGTCTCCAGATCATCTAAACAAATGCAACCATCTCTGAACAAAGAATAATTAATCAATTCCTGATAAGGGAAGAGATCCTGTGGATTCCCAAGAGAACATGGAAACTCAGCAAGATCCTTTCAATCAAGAGAGAAATAAAAATTCTCAAAGGAAAATGTATGACCTTCATTGAAAAAAAATAATCAGCGGAAGAGAAAACCTTAAATCTATGAAGGCAAATCTTGCCAAAGAAACAAAAGAGAAAACAATTGATTGGGAATGTGAAGGACAATCTGGAAAAAGAGAAGTAAAAAAGGAATTAGGTTAAAAGAAAACATAAGCAAAACATATTGATCTTGAAGACAGGATACATAGAGACAATGTATGGAGCCTAGGACTCCAAGAAGAATATGACCAAAAAAGCAAACCACCCCCCCCCAATAAATCATGATGCAAGAAACAATACCACTAAACTGCTCAGAACTTCTGAATATACAAAATGTTAATCAAAAGAATCCCCAGATCATCTACAGAAGAAAACTCTATATCACAAACTCCAAGACACACAGGGGTTAATTAAATTGAACAATTCTGATAACAAACAACAACTTCTGCAAATAATCAGGAGAAAGACCTTCAAATATATGTAAGGAAAAGACATTCAACTGATACAAGAAACCTCATAAGAGAATGGAATACTGTTGTGAAATGCCACAGACTTCAAGATGCAATCCAAAGTGACTTATCTTGCAAACCTGAACTTAATCTTAAGAGAAAAAAAATGGACATTCAATAAAAGGCATTTGAAGTATTTCTAAAAATTTCTTAAAAAAAAAAAAAGACTAAGCAAATCATTTTCTTTGCAAACACCCTGGACAAAAGAAATACAAGAAAGGTAAACAAATGTAATAACTAAAGATGGCACAATTGATAAAATGTTATGCTCTCCCAAAGGAGGGAAAAAATAGAAAGGGAAAGACCCCCATAGGGTTAGAAATACCAACACCTGAGAGACCATTAAGAGGTTTCTTTCAAAATTTGCAAAGTGCATTCATTATATGTATTATTTTATTTAATATTCACAACAACACTGAGATAAGAACTCCTCATTGTACAGATGAGGAAACTGAGGCTCTGAAAAGCTAAGTCACTTGTCCACAGTCACATAGCTAACAAGTATCAGAGGCTGAGTTGTGAACTTGAATTTCTCACAAGCCCAAGAAAAACAATCTCTCCACTACTCCATGATGCTTCAGATCGCAGGTACATCACTTTATAGTTCCTGAGCATTTAAAATACATTGTCTCATTTCATCTTAACAACCCTGTAGGGTAGTTAATGTCAATATCATTATTTCCATTTTCAAGATGAGAAAACTTAAGAGATCAATTGACTACTAAAAGCTTCTAGGGACCCTAAGAATCCCTTTAGTCCAATCTAAAATCAAATGAGGAAACTGAAAGTCGGGGAGATACAACAACTTGCCCCTAGGATGCACAGGCCATAAGTATCCAAGACAGGATTTAAACCTGGGTTCTTGACTCCCGAGCTGGTGCTATTTCTACTAAGCCATGAGGCCCTTGTTTGCACAAGGTCACAGAAGTGACCAGTTTCAAGAACTGCAATGTGAAAAAATAAACTTCTGATACAAAGTTCAGTGTTCTTTCAACTATAATAATTGATGTAATAATGACTCAGTTTATGGGTTCATCATTTCTGTATTATGCATTAAGTTTTTAAGTGGCAAGGTTTGCATCTTTCTTAAAACAAGGTAAGAGATAAAACAACTGACTTCTGATCTACTCCTGCCAATGTGACTCAGAGATGATTATTTCTTGAAATTATATAACAGAGCATGTAGATCAATTGAGAACATAAAAAGCTGTTATCATGGCTTCGAAGTATATATTTTTTATAAACAAAGGAAATATGGGGCAGTACAATATATGAAGAGTTCTCAAGCAAAGGAAGAGTTCTAATTACTCTAAAGAAAACTGCATACAGGGACCTTATACCAGTAACAACTTTATTTATCTGCTTGATTTTCCTCATCTAGAAAAAGGAAGCTATAAAGAGAACATAGTGTGTGTGTGTGTGTGTATATATATATATATATATATATATATATATATATATATATATATATATAGAGAGAGAGAGAGAGAGAGAGAGAGAGAGAGAGAGAGAGAGAGAGCTTCTAGTAAAGAGGGCCTACACACACACACACACACACACACACACACACACACACACACACACACACACACACACACACACACACCACCCCACAATGATGAAGTCAAGCTTCAAGTCAAGCACTACTCAGCTACCTAATAAGCGAAAAGAAATTTAACAAATAATATCCAACTATGATAACATGGCTGAGCAAGTGAATGATTAAGCTTTGCTCCTCCCTTTTATCACCTCAAAAGAGCAATAAATGTATCCCCAAAGTGAAAGTAATGTTTACAGGGAAACCCTCACAGGAAATGTAAACAGAGAAGCTGAAGAAATGAATAATCAAAAAAAGAAGTCTCAATATAGTAATTAAATGCCAAGGATTTAAAAAAAAACAAAATCTCCAGAAAAAATTACAATAACTAAAACAAGAAACTTTACCATAAGATTCTCATGTGAATCAGAAACACAATGAGAGACATAAAAGAAGAGTTTGAATTTATAAGTATGGAAATGAGGTATCTGGAAGAACAATACAAAAAGATAAACTTCATGACCAATTGTTTAAAGAAGACAGTGGAAAATCTCAATAAATCAGTAGTAGGCTCTCTGAAAATTGGAATGGCCTAGATGGGACTACAAAAATGCAAGAATGGCCAAACAACCAAGAAAGAAAAATTTTAAAAGAGCATAATTGGAAGATTACCTCAGATCTCTGTAAAATAAAGCAATAGCTGATAAGATGATCTGAGAATGTATTGGTCACCCAGAAAATAATGAAGAAACACAGTCTGAACACCACATTTCTAGAAATTCAAACAAGAAAAATGCTAGTAGGATTGGAAACAGAGAGCAGAGTGCAAATCAACTATAAAACACCAATTTTGTGGAATACCAAACTTAACTCACCCAAATGTGAAGTAACCAAATTTCAAAGTTTAAATGTCAAAAAAAAAGTCTTTCAAACAATAGGGAAGAAGAGCAATTCATATTAAAAAAAAAAACCACCAATTCAAATCACATCAGATTATTGAATGAGAATAAGAAATAGAAAAAAAAAAACAAGAACTTGATAACAAATTGCCTGTTATACAAAATTGAATATAATTCACCACAGAAAAGAACTGTAGTTCAAATCTCACATAAGGCAACTACAAATAGATGCCACTTGTAGGGAATGTAAATTTTAATTAAATGTACATAAATTTTTAAAAATCAACATTAAGTCATGCTCCAAATGGTATAGCCAAATTCTAAAAAGAAAGGTTAAAAACTGCATAAAGACCAAGAGAATAAAGACAATTTTAGATGACTTTAGTGTTACTTTATCAGAACCTGACAAAACAAGCAAAAAGATAAAGAAATTGTAGATATCAATAAACTTGAAAAAACCTCATTTGATTGTTCTACCAAACTACTGAATGAAAATCTTTTGAGCATATGAATATTTTTTCAGGTTCACAGTTTAAAACATGCATATTAGGGCATAAAAATTCATGAATAAAGTAAAATGCAAAGAAGCAAAAAATCTAAAATTGGTCCAACCATTCAGAAAAATTAATTGGAAATCTATCCCTCACTCAAATAAACCCAAGGAGGTATAGACTCAATGGTACAAATATGTTCACAGCAGCAACATTTATAACAGCAAAAAAATTGGAAATCTATACATACAAGAATTGGGGAATAGCTGAGCAAACTAGAATATGATAGTAATGGAATATTATTGCACAATACTGAATAAGAAAAAATTTAAAGAAACATAAAGACTTTTTTGAAATGATGTAAAATGAAAAAACAACCGAAAGAAAAAAATACAGAACTATGTAAATGAAAACATAAAGCAAGATAAACTGATTAAATACAATGGACAATAGTATTGCTAATTTTTTTAAATTATAACACATTCTTCTTTTAAGGAATAGTAAACTCCTAAAGTAAAAAAGAAAAACAAAAAGCCTGCATATTAAACAAACAAACACACACACACACACTAAGACCCAAGATAGTATTGTGAGAACCAGGGCACAACCCCGTGATGAGAATGGATGTGACCTTTCTTGGGTTTCTAAGGTCGGACTAGCATCTCAGAAGTTGCCTGGTGTCCTGGAAGTTGTCTCTATTCAAAGACCGCCTTTAAATCATGTCAATCAATGGGCTTGAATGCTACCAGCCAATCAGCTTGGAGCTGTGTGGAGGACCGCCCCTCTTCCAGGCCCACAGGAAGCATCCACTCAAATGGACTGGGAAACTGTCTCTTTGGTGGCTGGAACAAGCTCATGGTGGCAGAAGAAGCAGGCCAGGGTAGACAAGTTTCCTATCTTTCTGAACTTCACATGTTCTCTCTTGGATAGCTAGGTGAAGGCGGCTTTCCCTCTCTCGCTTTGCTAACCCCATATATATTTTAATAAATGCTTAAAAACCTAAACTGTTGCTGAATTTATCAGTAAATCTTAGCTAGTCATCCCCTCCCCAAACTCGGGGGGGGGGGGGGGGGGGGGAGCGCAGCCCAGGTAAGGATACACATTATATTTTATTCATCACAGTATTTAACTAAAATATGGTTCTGTGCACTTATAAGCACAGTAGGTTTTTTTCCCACCAAAATCAAGTTCTCAGTGATAACAAAAAGCTATGCAAATGAAATTAACAAATTGTTTAGTCCTTTTTAAGACTGAATGATGCATATAATCAAACAATTATTTAAAATTATATAAAAACAAGAAGGGGAAATGTTCCCAATTATTTTCTAGAAATAATAGCAATCCTTGGAGATAAATTAATCTTAACTAAATCCCTTGATTAGGGCAGAAATGTGAAGTAAAAAAAAAATTAATTAGAACTGTTCGATTTTTTTTGCAATTAATTAGTTAAAAATCAAGACCATTACTATTTTAAACAACACAATAAATCCACTAAAAATTCTATTTCAGATTATGTATAGAGTGTCATATTTATATTGCTTGGAAATCTTATATGTGTGTGTGTATCCTCAGTCCTTTGTATCCTCAGTCCTTTCTGTGACTATGATTCTTAAAAGGGAATGTATTCTTATTAAATTGTCTAATTTTAAGGGGCAGCTAGGTGGCGCAGTGGATAAAGCACCGGCCCTGGATTCAGGAGTACCTGAGTTCAAATCCAGCCTCAGACACTTGACACTTACTAGCTGTGTGACTCTGGGCAAGTCACTTAAACCTCATTACCCTGCCAAAAAAAAAAAAAAGTCTAATTTTATTTAGCATGATAATTTCTTGCTCATTGCAATCTAAATGGCATATTATAAAATCTTCCCAAATAGATTTCTCAGATTACCAGCCATTCACTGACAGTCTAAATTTTCTCTATTAGTGTACATCACACTCACACACACACACACACACACACACACACACACACACACACACGAAATTGCATGGTACTTCTGACTGAAACAAAGGCCTGATTTTTAAACATCAATATTCTTCCACTGATGCTTCAAAGAATTAAAGTTATAGCTCACCAAAGAGGCAAAAGAGTGGGTATATAATGGATATGAATAGACTAGAATGTTTTACCAATAAAGAATCGTGCAAAAGTAACCAAAAAAGATGTCATAAGAGAGCTATAGAACCAGAAAGAATTTTTCTTTTGGTTAGTGATCATATGGTTATTATTAGTTTGCATTTCTTTTGGGAACTACTCATTCATATCCTGTGAAAACTTGTCCATTAGGAAATAATATTTGGTTGAACTGAGTGACTTGTCTGCCCCATCTCCCAAATTTTTCTTGTAAGCATATAGTGAAGAAAAACAAATTCACACAATGACAATGATTAAAAACATATGTCTTATTTTCCACCTTAAGTCCACCACTTTCCTTGTGTCTTCAACTTTAATGTGTTTATTTAATACAGCAAATTTATGCAGCAAAAAAGATTGTTTTATCTATTCTGCTACCTTTATTTTATCTTAATGTTTAATCATTCATATTTTAAACTGTCATTGTTAAGTTTGTGTTTCTCCATTTTTTTGGTACTGAATTTTTATTCTTCAAATTTTAAGTCAGCATTTCATCCCTACTTATATGGTTTTGCTGCTAATTTATTGCCACAGATTCTTATGCCAGGTCTCATTTGCCTGTTATATCACCTAAATTCTTCAATTTTGTGTTTCAAGTTGTTGTTTGTCCATCAAACCATGACATCGGGAGGTGATGTCATGACTTGCAGTAAATTAGATTGAAGTGAGGGAGGTCTGTGCAAAGTCACCAGCCTCACTCTCTCCTCCAGAGCCATCTTTCCTAGGAGGAAAGAAGAGAGGGAGGCAGGGAGGCAGGAAGGGAGGGAGGGAGAAAGAGATAGGGAAAGAGAGAGAGAGGGAAAGAGAGAGAGAGGGAGAGAGGGAGAGAGGGAGAGAGGAAGGAAGGAAGGAAGGAAGGAAGGAAGGAAGGAAGGAAGGAAGGAAGGAAGGAAGGAAGGAAGGAAGGAAGGAAGGAAGGAAGGAAGGAAGGAAGGAAGGAAGGAAGGAAGGAAGGAAGGAAGGAAGGAAGGAAGGAAGGAAGGAAGGTTGATTTCAAGTATGTCTTGTATACAACATATTGTTGGACTGCTTTCTAGTACATTAAGCTACCCTTGTCTATTCTATGAGAGAATTCATCCCATTGACATTTGTAGTTTTGATTATTAGTTATAGATTTCCCTCTATCATATCTATTTATACTTTTTTCCTCTTTCCTTCCTGTCACCCTCTTTACAAAGAAAAGGAACTTGATCCACATTACTAGAGAAATGGTCTGTTCCTACTCCTTTTCCCCCTCCTTTCTTTACCAAGTTCAGGTCCTGATCTGTTTCTTACACTTTCTTTCTCTTTTTATTCTTCCCTTTATTAATCAACACTCAAATTAAAATGTCTTGCTTATGACAAATCATTCCTGACTCTACTCTCCCTCTTATACTTCATCTCCTCCTTCCCTTCTCCTATTCCTATCCCTGTTGAGTTTAATGTCTATCTATGTCAAACTAGTAAGAATGTATGTGTAGGGGGTTAACCCATCTTTATAAAGTTCAAATAAAGTTCGGATGTGAGAAACTCACTCTTCCGCTATTCTTTCCACCATGTTTATAAACTCACTGTTCTTCTAGCACACTATATTTAGGCAAAAGGTTCTACTTCTTCCTTAGTATGTTGCATTATCTCTTCCTTAAATCCAACAAAACAGAACAAGCAAACAAATCAGTCCTCTATCTGTTTTATTTAACTCCCTTTATGACCTCTAAAAGCAAAAAGTGATGAAGGAACACTTGTCTCTCCTTAACATATTGGAATGTAAGCATTTCATCACTGTTTAGCCCATTTCCAGTTGCTTAAGTCTATTTACCTTCCTAGGTTTCTCTTTAGTTCCAAGTTTCTATTTTGATCCTCTCTCTCATTTCATTCCTCATTTCATTTTTTATCTTGTCTTTAATGTCATTCAGTTATTCTTAAAATACTATAACTTATAATACTATAATAATAATATAATAGTGGCAATTGATATTCCTCCCCCTCCAAAGCACTGCTTGCAAGTTATGAGAGTTGGTTTTCTTCAGTGTTGGTTTTACCTCTTTAACTTCTCTTATCCCATATTTCTCTTCACTTTGGTATCTTCTGTTTACTCATATTTTCAACTTCAGTTGTTGGATGGGGATTTGGGTTTTGAGCCAGTCTCCTCTGGTACTCTTAGATGGGTTAGATAGGTCTTGTTAAGTCTTTTCTGTTTTGTTTGAATGCCACTGCCACTGTTAATCTGCATGGAGTGGCTAGAATTAGGCCAAACTTTCTGCCATAACATCCAACTTCTGCCTCAGTCTCTTGGATTACAACAGGTTCAGGCCCTGACTATATTCTTTTTCCTTCTTTAAATAATCCAATCAGGAACTGGATCCCTCCTCTGCCATGGCCTTTAAAGATACTAGAGATCACTCTGCTTATTAGGCCTCCTACACATCTTTCCTGGCACTTATTCTTAGAAGCTGAGTTAATCCTATCTCCTGCTGTGGTTCCTAGTGTCTTGAGAAGTACACATGTAGAACCTATTTTCCTACTAGTCCCTAGGACTACTGGGGATAGTCCTAGCCCCTATTTCTGTTCTGATGGACCAGGGCTGGGAAGACTCCAGGGACTATTATTAGAACTGCTAACAGCAGGCTTGTGATACCACTGTCCAGAGTGCTGGAAATACTATTTTCAGGTGTCTGCCCTAGCGTTCTACATCTCCCATCTTCTGTTAGCTTTCAGTTCAGGTATCAAAGTTGAGACAGGTTTTTCTGGTTCAACCCCTTGACCAGCCTCCATTGCTTTTAAAATTACCTGAGCTGGCACTTATTTTCCTGGTCTGACCACTCTACTCTCTTCTGGACATCTTGTGCTGGACTGGATGGATTAGCTTAATTCAAAGTCTTTTTCCCCCCAGATTTCTTTAGCACTGGTCTTTCTAGGGCCATTTTAAGATATATTTGGGGATTTCTGTCTGAGAGGCAGGCTACTCTACAACCTTTCAATTGTCATATTAACCAGAAGTTCCTCAATAAATCCTTAATTTGCTTTAATAATAATTTTATTCTAGTAAAAGCTGGATGAAGTAATATGGGGAACTACTATACTGGTCCTGACTCTAACCAATAAGAAAAATGGATTAACTAACTAAATGACTAGAATCCTGAGAAGTCTCTGGGCCATCCTAGAGTTGTGACAGATAAGGAAGGAAATACTAAGCAAATTTGATTTGCACCCTAGATTTTAGAAAATGAGATTTCAAAGAGTTCAGAAAAGGAATAAAGTAGGATCATGTAGTTCAAAATTATGTAGAAGATATCAGCTCAAGAGGGATGGAATGCACTTCGAAGCACATACCCATTAGAGAAGTGGGAACTAGCCAGTGAAAAGGTTGAAAGATGAGAAATTAAGCAACATATATGAAAAACAACACAATGGCCGATATGGCTGAACTCTAGAGGATAGGATGGGGGAAATGTGTAAAATATTCAAAAGGTAGATTGAGGTCAGATTGTGAAGGGAGAGTCATACTTGGGCAGCTGTGTGAAGGGTGGAATAAAGTAAATTAGGGTGCTTGCCCACAAGAACTAAAGAAGAAATCCGGAGAATGTATAGATTTTTCAGCTGATTGGATATTTAAGGTGAGAAGAGATATACTGTTTGTAAGAGTAGTTTTAGGAATTATATGAAGTGATGCTGAATGGAAGGCCCCAGAACCAAAAGAACAAATACACTGATTCCAGTTATACAAACTGGAGAATCAGACCAACAAATGCTGATTAAATCAAAAGATCACTGATTTAGGGCTAAAAGGTATCTTAGAAGTAACCACTTTGCCCAAGCCCTTGTCTTTTTTTTTTTTAATGTTATAGGAAACAGTAGCCTGAAGTAAGTCAAAGAAAAATGCTGCATTTGCATTTAGAGACATTGACTCCACATTCTTTCCACAGCTCCACACAACCTCTTGGAAATAATAACCAATGCCTTCATGGGATCCTAGCTCTAGAGCTGAAAGGGCCCTCAGTGGCAATATACTGGCAACTGGTTCCTCATTTTACTGGTGAAGAAGCTTGGAAGCAGGGACTTTAAAGAACTTCTGAGCCAATTCACACGAAACAGAGGCATCAGAAGCAGAATTAGAACACCAATCCTCAAACTCTAGGGGCAGTGCTCTCTCTATCTCTCCCTGTGACCACAGGAAGTTCCCTTAATCTCCCCAAGTCTGATCAAATCTCTAAAACTATAAGTCATACAACAGTTGCTATTCTGCATCAGTAGAAGTTTCATCATTAGGAATCCTCTATACCACTGAAGCCAGAAGTCCAGACAAATGACAAAATGGGGGGAAAAAATGGAAAAGAAGACTAAAGCAAGGTATGGTTGGTCATATTTTTGGGTCAAATACCACAAGGTTCTACTGTGTTCAACATTTCTGCTTGTGAATTTTTAATGTTGTTCAGTCATTTCAGTTGTGACCAACTCTTCATGGGGTTTTCTTGGCAAAGATACTGGAGAGTTTTGTCATTTCCTTCTCCAACTCATTTTACAGATGAGGAAACCAAGGCGAACAGGGTTAAGAGACATGACACAAATCAAAAAAGGACAACTTTTACAACGGGTACAAACCCTCATATGATCTATCCATATCCATTAGCTCTATATCTCTCTTTTTGTGTCTAAACTTGAGAAGGCTGTGTACAATAGGGGCCTCCACTTCCTTTCTTCTTAATCTCTTCCTTAATCTCTCCAAACTGGCTTCTGATCTCATCCTTCAACTGAAATTGCTCTCTCCAATGTCCAAAAGCTATCTCTTGATTGCCAAATCTCATGACCTTTTCTCAGTCTTTAAACTTCTGTACCGCTCTTCAGCCTATGACACTGTCATTTACCCTCTTCCCCTTGATAACTCTCTTCCCTGAAGGCTTCCATGATATTACTCTATCCTAGTTCTCCTCCTCTTGTCTGACTACTCCTTCTCAGTCTCCTTTGCTGCACCTTCATCAAAGTCATGTCTGCTAATGCTGTGTCCCCAAAGTTCTGTCTCAGGCCCTCTTCTTTTCAAATATTACATTACACATGGTGACCTCATCACTTCACATGGCTTCAATTACACAATCTCACTACTGAAAATTCTCAAGTCTACTCAGCCCCAAGCTTATTCTTAACTTCTGGACTAGCATCTTCAACTGCCTATTGATCATCTGGAATGGATGTCCTGTAGACATTCTAACCTCAACATGTCCAAAACTGAATTCATTATCCTTTTCCCCAAGCTCTCTCCTCTCCCCATCTTTTCTATTATTGTCAAGGACATTACCATTCTCCCAGTCACTGAGGCTCTCAACCCGGGAAGTCATTCTTGACTCCTCTCTCCCACTGACTTCATATTTGTACCATTCTCTCCAATCACAAGTCTACAATGCTAGTTCAAGAATTCATTATTTCACTCCCAACCTTTTGCAATAGTCTTCTAACTGATCTCCCTGCCTCAAGTCTCTACTCACTGCAATACATCCTCCCTTCAGTTGCAGAAGTGATTTTTCTAAAGTACAGGCTGACTATGTCACTCTCCTACTCAAACTCCAAGATGAAATATTAAATTCTCTGTTTGGCATTTAAAGTACTAATTTACTCCCCTCTACAAATTCTAAATACAGTTGTAAAATTGGCCTACATACAGATCTTCAGACCTAGCCACCTCTTCATTCCTGATACAGTACCTTTGAACTGGCTGTCCCCCATGACTGGAACGTTGTCCTTCCTCACCTCCATCTCCTACTGTCCTTCAAAACTCTGCTCTAATTCTATCTTCTAAATAAAAGCTTTCCTAATTTTGTCCCATCCATTCCTTACACAGCCTTCACGCAATATTACTTTCTATTTTCAGTGTATATCTTGTAGATACATAGATTTTTGCTGGTTGTATCCTTCATAAGAACAAAAGCTCCTTCAGAGAGCTTGAAATGCCGTATTTCAGAAGGCAAAGAAAAAATTCAACTGCACAAGTACAGAAGGCATTGTGAGACAAAAGTTTACATGTAAAAAACCAGTGGACTGCAGTCTCCAAATGAGTCAATATGGTGACCCAACAGGCCAAAAAGCTAATGGAAGTTGGATGTCTTTTTTTTTTTTTAAGGTGGGGATATAAGGGTTAAGTGACTTGCCCAAGGTCACACAGCTAGTAAGTGTCAAGAGTCTGAGGCCAGACTTGAACTCAGGTCCTCCTGAATCCAGGGCCAGTGCTTTATCTACTGCACCACCTAGCTGCCCTGGAAGCAGGTTGTCTTATGAGAAATATTTATTTAGACGCCTGTCATTCAAAGTGCTCCATACTCTCAGGCATAGTTCACAACACTTCATTTCGCACGCAATGTGTGCTCAAACCAAATCAATCAAGAAGCATTTATTAAGTATCTAATACATGACAGGAAATCTAGATACAAAGACATACATGAAATAACCAAACAACCTTTATCCTCAAGTAGTTGAGGGCAGGGGACACAGAGATACTTCTTGTTGTTGTTGCTGCTGCTGCTGCTGTTATTGCTGTTCTGTTGTTGCTATTGTTGCTGGTATTGCTGTTGCTGTGTCATTTCAGTTGTGTCTGACTCTGTGACCTTGTGGATTTTTGTCTATGGAGTTTTCTTGGCAAAGATACTGGAGTGGTTTGCAATTTCCTTCTCCAGTGCCAAAGGTTAAGTGACTTGCCCAAGGTAACACACCTAGGAAGTTTCTGAGGGGGATTTGAATTCAGCATGGGATCCACTGCGCCATTTAGCTTCCTCAGAGATATATGGCATGCACATAAATAAGCTCAAACAAAATATAATAGGGATGGAGATCTAGAGAAAAATATAAAGTGTTTCTGCAACATTCTCTTTCCTCACCTCCATACCAGGGAATTCTTCCCTTCAAGTTAAGCTCTAGCATCTCCTTCTTCAGGAGAACCTTTCTGGTTTTCCCAGCAGGTAGTGCCTCCCCTCTGAAATTACCTTCTATCTACTCTCTGTGTGTATATTCACTTACATGCTACCTCATCCATAAGAGAGCAGGGGCCAGGGCAGCTAGGTGGCGCAGTGGATAAAGCACCGGCCCTGGATTCAGTAGTACCTGAGTTCAAATCCAGCCTTAGACACTTGGCACTTACTAGCTGTGTGACCCTGGGCAAGTCACTTAACCCCCATTGCCCCACAAAAGAGAGAGAGAGAGAGCGAGAGCGAGAGTGAGCGAGTGAGCAGGGGGCATTTCTACCTTTGTGTTAACAGCATTTATAACAGCATGTGTTTCATAATTGAATTTTAAAATTCATTCTTTTCATAACTACCTGTTCCATTCTTTGACCATTTATCTATTAGAGAAATGGCTTTTGTTCTTATATATTTGAATAAATTTTCCTATATATCTTGGATATCATATCTGTGTCACATAATTTTACAAGAAAAAAAAAAAACCATTCCTCAACTGTTTCCCTCCTTTTTTTAACTATATTAGTTCGGTTTGGGCAAAATTTTCCATCTTGATTGAACAAAACTGTCTTTATTATCCCCAGTGATTGCTATAATTTTTAACATATAATAAGTATTTTACTTTATCAAAGGCTTTATCATCTGTATCAACTGATATAACATAATGATTATTTTTTTTAAGTAATAAACATTTTTATTTAACAGTTTGGGGTTCCAATTTTTATCGTTCCTTCCCTCCCTTCCCTCTTCCCTCCTTGAAGCGGTAAGTAATCAGACATGGATTGTACATGTACAATTATGTAAAACATTACCATATTAGTCATTTTGTACAAGAAAACTTGATTAAAAGAAAAAAAGAAAGTGAAAAATAGCATGCTTCAAGTCTGTGTTCCATCAATATCAGTTCTTTCTTTGGAAATGGATAGTAAGTTTCATCAATAGTCCTTTGGGATTGTCTTGAATCATTGTATTGTTGAGAATAGTTCAGTCATTCATAGTTCTTGATCAAACAGTATTGCTGTCAATGTGCACAATGTTCTCTTGGTTTTACTCTCTTCACTATACATCAGTTCAGACAAGTCTTTCCAGGCCTTTCTGAAATCATCCTGCTTATCATTTCTTATAGCACAATAATATTCCATCACCATCATATACCACAGCTTGTTTAGCCATTCCCCAATTGATGGGCATTACTTTGATTTCTAATTCTTAGCCACCACAAAAAGAGCTGCTATAAATATTTTTGTATAAATAGGTCTTATGCTCTTTTTGGGGATGTCTTGGGGATATAAACCTAGCAGTGGTGTTACTGGATCAAAGGGTATGCACAGTTCTATAGCACTTTGGGCATAGTAGCATGATTGTTTTTATTACTAATATGATCTATTTCTTTATTTATAGAGAATTTAAATAATCTGTCCTTAGAAAAAGAAGTTGTTCAATTGAAATTGAAATTGAACAATTTCTTTTTCTAAGGACAGATTATTTAAATTCTCTATTTCTTGTTCTGTTAACCGGGAATTTTTTTCCCAAATATTTAATACTGTTTTTGGCATTTAATTGGGCTTTCCAATAATTTCCTTTATTTATTCTTCATTTGCTATGTCTCCTAATTTTTCATTTTTTTTTAATTGACAACTTGGTTTTTCTCCCTTTTAAAAAAATCAGATTAACTAACATTTTATGGATTATGTTAGGTTTTTAAAAACCATCTCCTAGCTGTATTAAGTCAAAAGCACTTTATCATCAATTTCCTTTCTCTTTATTTTCAGAACTTGTATTTTTGTGTTTAGTTGGGCTTTTTAAGCCATTGCTTTTTCTAGTTGCACATCCAGTTCATTAATTTTATTCTACCTTTTTTTGATGAAAGTATTTAAAAAGATAGATTTCCTCTAAGGACTGCTATTACGATGGCCTTTCTGGACCAAACTGCACTAGAGGCCTTCACTGTGTCTATACTTAAAAAACCTGCCAAATCCTCTACTCTACTAACGCAGCCTTTAAGAAATCAAGGTCCTCTCTACACCATGATGAGATATTAAAGTAGGACTTTAACAGAGACGCTCACAAATAAAGCATTGTCACCCTAAGTGATCAATGTTTTGGGCCACAGGAACTTCTGAGACCACTTAGTAAGGCATGGTAGAATCGTATTCTGTGTTGGTAGAACAATCCGTAAAGATGCAGTACTAAATCTAGTCAAGAAAATCCTTTAGTAATATGAAGGATGACGACCCCCCCCCAAGTATCTATTTTACAAAATTCTATTTTTATCTATCTAAGTTTCGACCTGCATTTTTTTTGGTACTTTCAGAACTTTATTCTGTTTGAGATTTAAGGTTATACCCTACAGTAAAGTATGTTCATAATACTACAGCTAGGAGATGGGAGACAGGGGAAGGGAGGGAATAGAATTAATAACTAGGTTAAATGATGTTGTATCAAGTTTTTATTCTATATATTTTCTGTATGTATATTCAAGTAAGTTTGATTTACTGCATATCTGAATCCATTTAACAAAGGGATCTATAATAATAAGTCTGCTGACTCTTAAGTTCAAATACAAATCTCTATGATTATTCCTTCACAATTTAAAGTTGACTTATCTTTCCAGACCTTATCATACATATAGTCTCAGGTACTACAAGGTCAAGCCCAAATGGCCTTCTTGCTCTTCCTAACACATAACATTCCATATTCCATCTCCCTTCTCCATGCTTTTTCACAGGGGATTTCCCAAGAAGAGAACACACCCTCTCTTCTTCCTTCAAAGCTCAGTTCAAATGATAACTTCTACACAAGGCTCTTCCTAATCCTTCCACCCTCAGCTGCTTGAACCCACAACCGCCTCTACCACCATCCTCCAAAAATTGCCATGCATTAAATGTATACTTAGTTATATGTGTCCATGTTGTTCCTCCATCCTCTTCATTTCCCCCAGAAATGAAAGCTCCTTTGACGGTTGAGATTGTTTTTGTCTAGCTCCTTGGTACCCAGTACACTACCCAGCACATAGTAGACATTTAATAAATACTTTTGACTGAGTCTCATCCTGCCATAACTTTTATTTATGTTTTTCTTCAGAGAGAAGTATATCTACTCATAATATAAACTGATTACCTTAGAAAATGGTTTCTTAATCTAGGGTCCATGGACAGACTCTGGAAGGGGTGGAAGACTAACTTGGATGTAAAAGAACACTTTTAGTCTCACTAATCACTAACTGAAACTTAGCATATACTTCAGTTCTCTAAAAATTTTATTCTAATGGTCCATAGGCTTCAGCAAATTGCCAAAGGGGTCTATGACACAGAAAACGATTAAGAAACCCTATCTTTAGGTATTATTACTTTGACAACAACTGGAAAAATGTGTAATTTGTCATTCCATTTCTCTTCACAAATTTAGTCTACAGACTTAGTACTTAGGGAAGTAAAAAATGTTGAAGAATGAAGCTTATCCCTTAAGGAATCTTATTTTAATGCTTTCCCCCCTCCCCCCCAACAAGATAGATCCTACTGGTATGATAGGTGTGTTATTTGGTAAAGGAGGTTATACCTTTTCAAAGGTCCGTCTTTGTACTGTCCCTTGGGTCGAACAAAGATGCTTTTTTGCTTTCTCCCTATTCTGTAATCCATGATGGATCAGTCCTCTTTCTTTCTTCCCTATAGCCTAAAGAAATTGATGTGTTGTGGAGAATTAAATAGGATAAATAAGGAGAATATCTAGGAAAATAAAGGAAATAAGAACATCAGAGCTTAATCACTTACTCGAATAATGTAATTGAAGAAAATTATTATTAAAGAACTTTGTAGGCAGTCAACAGGCTCAGTCCTCTTCTCAGCCCTGTCAGTCTCTCTCATGGCTATAGCTAAGTTCACATCTTTGGCCTACCAACTGCCTAAAAATAAGCTCTATTTTGTTTATTTTGCTGTCCCCTCAAACTTCACATTATTGAGATTATACTCACCATTCTTGAACCTAAATTAGCTTCTCTTCCCAATTCTCCACTTTAGTTAATGACTTTCATTCTTCTGGTGCTCCATGGTAAAAAAAAACCTTGTATTCCTTTCTCTCTGTTATTTGCACTCATTGATTCATTCATATTCTCTCTCTCTCTCTCTCTCTCTCTCTCTCTCAGTCACTCATTTTCTTCTTCAAAATGTTTCTTCATTCATTCCTTTGCATTTCCCCAGCTATATTACCCTGCTTTGAGCCCTTAGTTTACTTACAGTGACTAGTTTCAATAGTCTCTTGACTTCTTACCTAAAACCTATCCCCCCCGCCTCACCCCAATATGTGGCTGGATTAACTGAACATAATTTTAATTATGCTCAAAACCCTACAAGTGCCTACAGGATAAGAGTTAAACTCTACGCCCCAGCTTGTAAAGCCTCTATCATCTGAACCTACTGTATCACCACTCACAGTATTCAAGCTAGAGCTGTATGTTGGGTTTCCATTTCAGGAACAGGAATTTCATTCACATGCACTGGCACGCATACACATACAACAAGTAGAATTTCATGCAATTCTACCTGTGAAAAGGTGACAGTTGATTCCATAAAAATAATTTCTCTTTCAAGTCTGTTTTCTCAGTTCAAAACCATCAGGGAAGTATTATTTCACATACACAAACAACCTTAAAGCAATTGCATCCAAAATTGGAAATAGAGCAGTGAATCCAGCACTGATGTTTGCAGATATTAAATCCTAGACTCCAAAAATAGAGGTGTAAACTCTGCAATAGTCATGATACTACTAATACATCTAGATACTATGGGGCCTGGCCCCTTCAGGGTAACTTTAGGGGGAAAAGACCATACATTGGCCTTACAGAATAACTATGAAATATCAGGATTTTACTATGTGGATTTTAATTCAGTTCAATCATGTATTAACGGAAAAAATAAACTATTATGAAACAATCCAAATATTTCTTGCTTTACAGGAAATTATTTTAAATTTTAAATAAAATTATTGCTGAAGTGAAGATATTCTGAAGGTAATAAGATCAACTGCCTTTGAGAAGACATGTTCAATATCTGCTCTGAATGTTTTTAGCCCATCACATTGATGTGATTTTATTGACAAATGATAAGACAAAATCTTAAAATTTTGAATTGCAAAACCATGCAGATGTTGATTATAATGACAAAGATATTAAGAGAAAAAAGTATACCCCATCTGAATTTTTAATTAAAAAACATTTAACCTCCTGATCTATCAATCAATGTAACTACTTTATTTCAGATTCAGAACATTGCCAAAAACGAATCAGAAATAACAATAAAAATGCTTTTCTTTTTTGCTGCTATTCTTTTTTAAGACGATTCTATTTACTGTGACCCTTCATTAGTATAACAAATCCCCTGGTTACATGATGAGTAACTAAAAATAAAATTCCCTTCATCCACGTGTGTTCTATGATCGTATGAGGGCCCTTGCCATCTGTCCATAGGTAGTTATCATTCCTTGCCCCTGATCAAACTGTTTCACAATAAGCTGGATAACTGTCCAGGATGGCGTTCCTGGCAACAGGCCAAACATGGGTGGCTTTCTAGTGCATCAAACCATAATGAGCCCAAAAGGTATATGTTTTATTGTTCTGTTCTCCACCTGTGATTTTTGACACTGATTTGGAGAAGGGTAGAGAGTGTGGGCAACCATCATCAAGAAGCCAACCCTCAGAGCCAATAACTGATTTTTTTTCTTTTAAAGGAAACCTGAGTTTCTAAACATCTGAACATTTTCAGTTTGATCTAATTTCCCCCTATATAAACAACTAGTCCTCTAAAAACAAAGTAGTTTATCCATTTTGGCATTAAAGGCCAATCTTAAATTGATTCCATCTTTACTGGATCTGAAGTTATTGTATTTTTATGAAGTTTTTTTAAAAAAAGCAGATTTTAGGTGGCATAGTGGATAAAGCACTGGCCCTGAATTCAGGAGGACCTAAGTTCAAATCCAGCCTCAGACACTTGACACATACTAGCCGTGCGACCCTGAGCAAGTCACTTAACCCTCACTGCCCTACAAAAACAAAAACAACAACAACAAAGAAGAAAAAGATTTTGCTAAGGAAAAATTCCACAAGACATATTAGGAATGGAAGCTATCACATGAAATCTGTATCATATACTTATCTTCAGGGTCACATTGTTCCAAATTCAACTTACACATCATATCTAGTCCCCCAAACCCCTGTTATTCCATACTCCTTAGTCATTCTTCCTTTAAAAGACTCCAGTCTCCTCATCCTGTCCTCTGTTATGTCTTCCAGTTTCTCATTTCCACTGACAGATCTTTTTCTTTTATCAATTTAAAAAACGATGTTCTTTCCTCACATCCTCCCATCACATAAGTAACCTTTACTTATGTGTGTATAGATGTATAAATGTGTGTATATATAGATGAGTGTGCAAACACAAGACACACAATCTGATTACCATTTGTTTCCTGAATTGGTCAGCTGTCAACATCCCCATTAGAAGCTTACCTACTTCCCTTTTTCTTTTCCAATTTGCCTTTTTAATCATCAATGTTTTCGTTCATTATCATTTTCTCATCTTTCTTTAGCTGACAGCATCTTCTGATACCATAGTTTCTTCTAGAGACTAATTCACCAGGCACCATTCGTATTTTTTACTCAATTATCTGAAAGCCATGTACAAACAAGCATTTAACACAGTGCCTGGAGATTGGTAGGCACTTAAGAAATGCTGGCTGGCTGATGATATGGACTAAGACACAGATCAAAGGGATAACAAAAGAAGTCTCACATTCTGTAAACACTCCCTACAGCTCTGCACGTTATTTTTTTTTTTCAATTACTTGAAAAATGCTTTGCTCCAGAAGCATTCTTTTGCACCCCAAGTCCTCCAAATAGTTCTAAATGACACTTTCAAATAGTGAGAGAGACAGACACTAAGGGCTCAAATTGAAATACTGTAACAGATCTTATTAAAATTCTATTGCCAGCTAGTGGAAAAAAGTGTTCACATTACAGTGAGATGAAAGATACTATTGGACAGTTATATATCATAGCCAGAGAGGTCACAGCTGTCAACATTTTTAAGTATATGGAAAAACCCAGAATAACCTTTCCAAAAGTTAAGCTGCAAGCCTAGTTTTGCAAATTAAGTAAATGGCCTTACAGCTCAATTGTTCCCTGGATAAACACCATATTTAACTTCTAAAAATCAGAACTAAAGTAAAAACTCTAGACCAGATAAGACATGGAAAAACTCCTTGACAGAGAAAACTTCTTAGGAAAATAGCAAATTGTGGGCATGTGTACATGGTCGTCTTATACAGAAAAAATATTGAAAAGGGAAAAATTAAGAGTTTATGTTATTTGAGAATTAATGGCCTCATTTCATGTCCTCTTACTGATCCAAAAGAACCTTTAAAAACTTATGCCAGGGGCAGCTAGGTGGCACAGTGGATAGAGCACTGGCCCTGGAGTCAGGAGGACCTGAGTTCAAATCTGGCCTCAGACACTTAACACTTACTAGCTGTGTGACCCTGGGCAAGTCACTTAACCCCAATTGCCTCACTAAAAACAAAAAACAAACAAACAAAAAAAAACTTATGCCAGGAGCAAATAAAATAAACTACCACATTTCCTGATTATAATGAATAATATGAAAGTTGGATAAGTTGTACATTTGGTACAAACAAGCTTGCCTGGTATGAGAAATGTTTTTAATGAATAACCTTCGAGTCGAATTATGTAAGCTATAAAATAAATAAGTGCTAAGTTTAATAAAGAGTTACCTTACAAAGTCTTCTAGAAAAAGATGTAGGTGGTTTCTGAATTAGTTGACTTACCAAAAAGAGTGGTGATTAATAGATAATGACAACATGGAGGGTAAACACCTAGTGGCATACCACAGGGCTCTATGCTATTAAACATTTTAATAAATGACCTGTATGAAAACACAGATGGCATGCTAATCAGCTTTTCAGATGATGCAAAGCTGGAAGGTATAATATATTGAGTGACAGAATCAGGATATATAAAAATTCTTAACAGATGAGTGGGGGGGAAATGTTAAACCTAACAAGATGAAATTTGATAGCACTAAACATGAGGTTTCAAATTAAATATATATTTATATAAAAAAGCTCTAGATGGGAGATATGTAGCTAGAAAGCAGCTACTGTAAAAAAGGCCAAGTAATTTTAGTGGACCACAAACTCACTGTCACCTGTCCCACTATGTTCCCAACAAGCAAACAAGATCTTAGGTTATATCTAGATAACATCTACAGTACTTATGTCTAGTGCCCAGGAATTTTGGAAAGGACACTAAAAATCTAGAACACATTCTAAGCCAGGTAACCAAGATGATGAAGTTACCTGAAAATATGCTACATGAGAGAAGACAGAAAGAATTAGGAATAGAACTAAAAACAAAGTGACTAGCCATTGGGGAAGGGCTGAATAAATTATGGCATATGAATATAATGGAGTATTACTGTGCCATAAAAAAATTTATAAAAAGGGAAGATTCCAACTAACATGAAAAAACCCTTATGAACCCTATAGAGTAAAATGAGCTGCTGTACCCAGGAGAATGATTTACTCAATGAATATAACACCATAAAGAAAAACAACTTTGAAGGACTTAAGAACACTGATAAAAGCAATGAGCAAGCACTCCAGAACTATTTGTTTGTTTGGGTTTTTTTGTTTGTTTGTTTGTTTGTTTGTTTGTGGGGCAATGGGGGTCAAGTGACTTGCCCAGGGTCACACAACTAGTAAGTGTCAAGTGTCTGAGGCCGGATTTGAACTCAGGTACTCCTGAATCCAGGGACAGTGCTTTATCCATTACGCCACCTAGCTGCCCCTCCAGAACTATTTGTAAAGCCCTAACCTCTCGTCTAGCATGTAAATATCCCCTAGACAGCTAGGTGATATATAGTGGATAGAGTGCCCAGTCTGCAATCAGGAACACATCTTCCTGAGTTCAAATCTGGCCTCAGATACTTCTCCTAGCTGTGTGACCTGGGGCAAGTCTCTTAACCCTGTTTGCCTTAGTTTCCTTATCTGTGCAATGAGCTGGAGAAGGAAACGATAACCACTCTAGTACCTTTGCCAAGAAAACCCCAAACATGGTCACAAAGAGTTGGGCATGACCGAAAAACGATTGAAGAAGATAAACTCAACATGTCTAAACCTGAACTCGTTATCTTTTCCCAAAAAGCTCATGTGTTTTCCAAACATTATCCAGATTCCCTTTTATGGTCAAGGTTACCACCATCCTCCCAGTCACCCAGGCTCACAGCCTTGGAGAGTCCTAAGTCCATATCACTCTCTTACCCCACATATCCAAACGTGTCAAGACCTGTTGATTCTACCATTGCAACCACCTTGAAACAGGCCCTTATCACTTCATAGATGCATTGAGGCAGTGGCCCTCTGGGCTCTCTCCCTGCTTCAGTCGATCCTCTACTCACTTAACAATGATCTTCCTTAAGGACAGATTCCCCACATTCAGCAAACTCCAGTGGCTCCCTATTACCTCTAGAGTCAAATAGAAAATCTTCTGTTCAGCTTTTAAAACCTTTTATCCCCTGGCTCCTTCCTACACTTCTAATCTACTTTATCCTCCTCCGTGTACTCTGATCCAGTAACCCTGGCCTCCTTGCTGTTCTTTGCACAAGGTACTTCCTCTCCTCATTCTGGCTTTCCCACCTCATCACTGCCTCCTGGCCTCCCTGGCTTCCTTCACGTCTCAGCTAAAACTCCACCTTCTGCAAGAAGCCTTTCCCTGCCCCTTTCTTCTGGAGATTACCTTCAGTTTACCCTATATCTATCTTTTTTTTTTTTTTTTAGTGAGGCAATGGGGGTTAAGTGACTTGCCCAGGGTCACACAGCTAGTAAGTGTGAAATGTATGAGGCCAGGTTTGAACTCAGGTACTCCTGACTCCAGGGCCTGTGCTCTATCCACTGCACCACCTAGCTGCCCCCTGTATCTATCTTATAGTGTACCTTGTCATGTGCATGTGGTCTCCTCCTCCACTAGAATGGGAAGTCCATGAAGGGAGGGACTGGTCTTTCTTTATATCCATAGCACTTAGTACAGTACCTGGCACATAGTAGGTGCTCACTGAATGTTTTCTGACTGCCTGACGCTAGAAATCTGATGATGATGCATATGGACCAACTTATGGTAGAGAGATGATGCAAATGTGACCACACTGAATGACCATGAACTTATTTTGCTTGGCTACAATTAATGGCTACAAGGCAGGGGGGGGGGTATGTGGAGAGGGTTGGGGCTACAAAGTGGAAAGTGTATAGAGGGCCAGGGGCAGCTAGGTGGTGCAGTGGATAGAGTACCGGCCCTGGATTCAGGAGGACCTGAGTTCAAATCTGGCCTCAGACACTTGACACTTACTGGCTGTGTGACCCTGGGCAAGTCACTTAACCCTCACTGCCCCATCAAAAAAGAAGAAGAAGAAGAAGAAGAAGAAGAATACAAAGAACAGAGGAAAGTTCAAAAGGTGACACATAAGAGTAGTTCAATGTTGCATATTATGTTAAACATAATACTACTATGTTAAGTGTAATATGTACTGAAAAAGAAGAAAAAGCTATCTGTAATAAGATTAAGGGCTTTAAAATACCATCTTCTTTCTCTGTTCCTTGTATGGAAAAAAATTAATCAATAGGCTGTACTTTGTATTGTAGGCACATATGTCAAAGATTTTTTATTAATTTGGATTAATTCTAAATCCAAGCATTATTCTAACCTGATAAAGAAACACAGAAACCGGAAGGTTTCTGTCATGTCCTCAGAAAACTCTCTCCAAACACAAAACTTTTCTGAAGTAACATGTATAAGAATCCTGAGCTAGACAATTTTGACAATATCATGAAATATATTTACACAACTGATGGTGAGGCAAAAGTGAACATTTTGCATCATCGATCTGGAAAAATAGTCAATTAATTCTGGAGAATTGTTTTCCTAGGCCCATTTCATCCCTCTATGACCACTCAAAGCCCCTTAACCCTCAGTTAGTCACAGATGATCAAAAGTAATCAAAAACATTCTTTTTTCTTCCTAATTTGTACCATTAACCCAATTTCTTCAAAGCTGGGGGGGGGGGAGGTCTTACTACTTTGGTGGGTCAAAGTCCCCTTGCCCCAATTTTTATCCTATCACCAGCTTATCAATTACTCCAAAAGGAGTATGTTCTGGACTGATTATATCCAAGTAATTTCTATCCATTGGGAGAAGGGGGTAAGAAAGAGAAGAATTGGGATACCTTGGGGGGGAGGGAGTGAAACAGTGAATGAATAAGAGAGGGATTCAAGGATGGCTTTCTGCTATGAGGGAGCAGTTATGATTGGTTAATATAAATTTGTAATGTCTAAAATGTCCAACAAGGGGTTGCAGAACCTAAGATCAGTAAAGGCATCTAGGCAGTCATATGAATATAGAGAACAATAAAACTAAAAATATCTGATGAGGTTCCCAAGAGAATAAGTGTAGCTAGATAGAGCCTTGGAAACACCCATAATTAGGTGACATACTATAGTTAATGAAGCTGGGAAAGTGAAGTTAGTTAGGATGAAAGAGAACCATGAAGGAGGAATATCACAAAAACCCAGAGGGGAGAGGGTATCCATAACGAGTAGCAGGTCAACAGTATCAAATGCATATCAAGTAGACCAAGAACTGCAACCAACCATGAAAACCAACAAACCATGTCAGGTTTTGGCAAATACCACAAGAGATCACTGGTAATTTGAAAAAAACTTATTTCAGTTGAAAATAAGGTTGGACGCCAGATTTCCAGGGGGTTGAAGAACGAATGAGAGACATAGAGGCAACCTGAACTACAAATGGCTTTTTCAGTTCTTCTAACGTTGGGGAGATGGGCAAGTTTGAAGAGAGTAGGAGAGAACAAAGTAGATTGAGTGAGCTTAAAGATTAGGGGTTGGGGAGGATCATAGGGGCAATCTATTGGAGAAGACAGGAGGACATGAATTGAAGGGTACATTTAGAGGAGGTTGTTTTGGCAAGGAAGAGAAACCTCATTATCAGAAACTGGAAAGAGGAAAGAGTGGCATTGGGGGAGGGGGGTGGTTAAGATGAAGAGAAGGGGAGAACAAGGAGCATCACTGTGAATGCTCTTAATTTTCTCAGAAAAGTTAACAGCAGATGCTCAGCAGAAAAAGTAGAAGGAAAGGCATAGGAGAAAGGAGGAGAGAAGAGGCTTAGAATACTCATCTTCTGTGGGAGTGAAACAGGGAATCAATAACAGAGGAATAAAAAGATTGCTTCGATGCAGTGAGGGTCCATTTAAAGTTGAACAACAATCAATTTGAATGAAAAAGCACTCTGCAAACTTTAAAGTGGTATATAAAATGTGGGCTACTGTTATTTTTGTTAGAAGGAAAAGATCCACAATTGATTCCGTAGTTCTCAAAGCATGATCCACAGGCTGCTCTCTTTTATTCCTAATGTCCATAATCTGTCTCTGTATTTCAGTCCATGACATTTGCTGTTGTTCAATCGTGTCTAACTCTTTGTGACCCCATTTTGGCATTTTCTTGGCAAAGATACTGAAGTGGTTTGCCAATTCCTTCTCCAGCTCATTTTACAGATAAGGAAACTGAGGCAAGCAGGGTTAAATGACTTGCCCAGGGTCACAGAGCCAATAAGTCTCTGAGACCAAATTTGAACTCAGGAAGATTAGTCTTCCTCATTCTCAGCCCAGTGCTCTATTCACTGTGCTACCTAGCTGCCCTTGAGTTCATGACATGGATAACATATTTAATATAAAACACAACACTTCATTGGTTATTTCATTGAAAGCAGCACCATTTTACCCATTAATGCTGGTATATTGCTGATGATGAGAAGACAATCTAGCTGACAATCACTGAGCAAATGATTTCTAGACTTTACTAATGATTGTGATGCAACATGCAAACAAGATAAGGTATTTCTCTGTGCCTCAATTTTCTTTTCTAAAAATGAGACAGTGACATTTTCTTCAGAGAAATGTGCCAGTACTAGGGAACATTATGCAAACTACTTTGCTGCTTCAAAAGACATGTCTTCCAATCAGTTCTGAGCTCCATTTCCCCAAACTGGGGGGTATAGAAAGGAGGAGAGGCTGGTGGAGAAATGAGAGGGAGGTAATATCCTAAATAGACAGTACTTACCATCTAAGGAAAGGCAGAAAACAAAAGAAACAGAGCGCAAGAAGCACTTAGATGATGTGCTGTGGTCACCACCAGTTCTGTCCTTCCCATTTTAGAAAACTGTTTAATAATTGAATGGCGGTACTCTCACTTTTTCCTCTCTCCAAGTATCTGAGCTTTCTTAGGGACTTGACAAAAGTGGTAGAATTCCCATTTATATAACATTTTAAAGTTTATCACTCACTTTTTTCTTACAATGGTCCTCTTAAGCAGATAGGGGAAGCTTCATGTCCCAATTCTACAGAGGAAAGACTGCAGTTCTGAAGAGTTAAGTGACTTGCCTGCCCATGTTCGGACAGCTTACATGGGACTAAACCAGAATTGTTACCCAGGTCTCATGACTCCCAATCCAGCGTTTTCTATGACACCATGAAGCTCTGCAATTGGTCTAATAAAAAAGTGCATTATACATTTGAGGCAACTAAATTGAAGGGCACAAATGAATGGCGTACTTCCCAGTATCAGGTCATTAGTACCACCTCCGGGAACAGATCAGTTATATTAAAAAGGGAGCCAATGTGGTAGAGCAAACAGGAGAAATCCCACCTTTGACACTTACTCTGTGACTACAGGAAACTCATTAACTTGAGCCTCCATTTCCTCATCTGAAAAGTGAAATAAAAATAAGTATGCTTTTTACTTCCCAGGGCAGTTGTGGCAAAAGCATTTTGTAAACCTTAACATACTCCACAAATGTGAGTTATTTTTAAAAAATAAAACCCCTGCATATACACATATGTCACTGGTCAAAACTTATTTGTCGGGGCAGTTAGGTGGTGCAGTGGATAGAGCACCGGCCCTGGAGTCAGGAGTACCTGAGTTCAAATCTAGCCTCAGACACTTAACACTTACTAGCTGTGTGACCCTAGGCAAGTCACTTAACCCCAACTGCCTCACTAAAAACAAAAACAAAAACACTTATTTGTCTCTTCTTTCTCCAAAAAGAAATTACCCCCTCCCCTTTTTTTTTTTGCAGGAGTTCTTTTTATACCAAAGGCAAAAGAATAATCACTTTTTGGTGAGGCTAAAATTAGAGACATTAATCCTAAAGTTTGGTTTCAACATACAATTTGTACCTAAGGAATCTTAAAGATATTATCTTCCCACTTTTGCACATGAAGAAACTGGAAGCCAGAAAAGGGAAGGAAGTGGAATAAGAAAATTGAGATTTGAATCCAGTTCTTTTGACTCCAGACCCCTTCCAATCACACTACACTTCCT
Source organism: Dromiciops gliroides (assembly GCF_019393635.1). Taxonomy (NCBI): domain Eukaryota; kingdom Metazoa; phylum Chordata; class Mammalia; order Microbiotheria; family Microbiotheriidae; genus Dromiciops; species Dromiciops gliroides. The sequence goes on from NC_057862.1 coordinate 253,299,921, forward strand.
TTCACACACTAAACGAATTCTTCCAACCTTCAAGCAATTAGTTTCAGTATCTGAGGATTTGACAAACAATTCCAAGCTCACTGTATTCTCATACTTCATCAATTTTTAGACTTGAATGATCACTTCTCTCTGCCTAGAGTTAACTGTTTTTCTCCCAATCATTCAGATGCTTTTGCCATGTTTCTTACCTTCTCAAGAATCTTCAGTGTCTCTACTGCCTCTAGAATAAAACATAAACTCCTTAGCTTGGGACCTAAAATCCTTTTCAACATAGATACAGCCTATTTTCCAGGCAAATGACCCTATTCATTTTCTGTTCCCTAAATTCAGCAGTCTATTTCTTGCCATGACCAAAATCTGGCATTCCACCTCATGCTTCCATGACTTTATACTGTATCACCCATGCCTAAGATACAGCCCCTCTTTACCTCACCTCTTACAGTTTCTAGCTTCCTTCAAGGCTCATGTATCATCTCCCATGGGGCAACTAGTTGGTACAATGAATAGAGCAATGACCTTGGAATCAGGAAGACCTAAGTTCAAATCTGACCTCAGATACTGTGTGACCCTGTTTGCCTCAGTTCCCATCTGTAAAATCAACTGGAGAAGGAAATGGCAAACCATTCCAATATCTTTGCCATGAAAACCCCAAATGAGGTCACAGAATGTCGGCCATGACATTAACATCTCAACAACAACCACAAATCATCTCCTACAGTAGGAACCTTTTTCTGAACCCCCTAATTATTAATGCTCCCCTACTCCTCTGGAACTGATTGCCAAATATTTATCAGTTTAAATGCTGTATCCCCTCAGAAAAACATAAGCTCCCTTAAGACAAAGATTTTTTCTCACTTTGCCTGTGTTTTTTTAGTACCTTTCTACATAGTAGGAGTTTCATAAATGTTGGTTAGATTGGATAATTCAGGGGATAAATAGCCTGAAAGCTGCACAAATCTGTAACTAAAGAGGGAATTTACCCATTCGTTCAACAAATATTTATCAATTGCTGTGTACTTATTAGAAGGCTAGAAATCATGGCGGATACAAATAAAACCAAGGGAGTACTTGGTACAAAAGCACATGGTACTTATCCTATGGGAAATAATGATCTGGAAGGATGGTTGTTTTTTAATTCTTTAGCAAAAAGTTTAATTCTTTAACAAAAAGTGCTACAGTTCAGAAAAAGAAGAGATTACCCTGGGCTAAAGTGCTTAGAGATGGTTGTATTTGAGTTAGGCCTTGAAGGACAGGCAAGATTTGGACAGGGAAGAAGCAGGGAAAGGGCAAGTACAAAAATCTGAGCAGCCATAAAGATAGAAATGAGCAAGGGATATTCAAGGCCAATGGGGTGACACACTTAGTTGAAGCACAGGGTTTTTGCTAAGGATAGGTAAAGCTCAAAAATTAGGCTGGATGTTGATGGAAGAGGTTCTTGAATACCAGATTCAGAAGTATAGTCAACAAGTAAACTCTTACAGCTTGTGATAAGGAATTTAAATCACTGACCCACAGATATGTTTTTTTTTTTAAATAAATTTTCTTTGGGCTAGCAATTAAAATAAAATATAGTAGGATGGAACTTAAATTTTTATTGGCATTCACCTGAGATAACCTTTATAAATCACCCACTGCTTCTTCAGTTCTGAGTGATATAATCTAAAACTAAAAAGTTTTAAAACCACACCTTTACAAACTGTTTTTCCTCCTCCTGTATCCTTTTAACATAACTGCATAAACACAGGTCTGTCTTTCTTTCTTTTTCTTTCTTTCTTTCTTTCTTTCTTTCTGGCAATGAGGGTTAAGTGACTTGCCCAGGGTCACACAGCTAGTAAGTATCAAGTGTCTAAGATCAGATTTGAACTCAGGTCCTCTTGAATTCAGGGCCGGTGCTTTATCCACTGCACCACCTAGCTGACCCCAACACAGATATTTGTTTAAAAAAAAAAAAGTATATATTCAGAAGTAAATTTTTGGTCAACACCCAAAATGCACAGTGGATCAGATCCTCCTAATGGGTCTCCTGATGTGTAAATCAGGTACTATTATAAAAAGTATATCCTGCAAACCACTGCAATATCACTTCAAATTAGTATAATTAAAATAATATGGGGCAGGGGAAGCTAGGTGGCACAGTAGATAAAGCACCAGCCCTGGAGTCAGGAGTACCTGAGTTCAAATCCGGCCTCAGACACTTAACACTTACTAGCTGTGTGACCCTGGGCAAGTCACTTAACCCCAATTGCCTTACCTAAAAAATAATAATAATAATAATAATATGGGACAGCTAGGTGGAGCAGTGGATAGAGCACCAGCCTTGGATTCAAGAGGACCTGAGTTCAAATCCAGCCTCAGACAGTTATCACTTACTAGCTGTGTGACCCTGGGAAAGTCACTTAACCCCAATCACCTCACCCAAAATAAATAAATAAATAAATGAAAATAATGAAAACTCTTGCCTTTACATTAATAATAATAATAATAATAATAATAATAATAATAATAGTGTGTTTGTTACAGTACCTTCTTGGGTACCAAGGACTGAAATCTATCAAAGAAACAAACATTGACAGTAGTTAAATGATTGTTTATGTCATGAAGTGGACAATATGGTAAATATTTTTGCCTCACTGTACTTATTTGTTAATGGAGGGTCCCTGAGGAGGTCAATGGGAAGTAGCTGTGACAACTGAAAAGAAAGACTAAATAAAGCTTTTTTTAAAAAAACCATGACAGTCTTTCCATTCAGGGACTAGACAGCTGATTGATCATAAAGGCAGGATTTTAGTTACGTTCCCTGAATTAGAATTTTGTTAAAAACTTAAAAATGTTTTCTTTCTCCACAATGAAGAGAAAAAATAAATAAAATAAGAAATCCAAAACTTGGATGTTGTTCAAATAAAGATTTGAAACTTTCCATAGTGATAGTGGTCCTCCTCCTAACCTTTTCTTCAAAAACACACATGCATGCACGCACACAGGCGCGCGCGCACGCACACACATACACACACACATTCAGGCATGGTACTGGGAGTCTTGGCTTCAAATGTAGTTATTCATCTTTCATTATTTTTATGATATAAGATGCCGTGGATTTCATCCTCATACAATGTACTTCAGATATCACAGTGACTGGGTTTTTTTTTTTTGTTACAGACAGAGAAGATTGTATCTAATTTTTGGAAGGAACCTTCATTGCTTAGACAATAAACACCACTGGGGTAACTATGGAAGGATCTGAAAAGTGTCCGCGATGTGAAAAAAAAAACTCACCATTCTAACTACTTCAGGGTAAGTCTGCTCTGTCAAACAGCCTCTGCTTATTGTAATGTAGTCCACCAGTTCATTAAGAGTGGAGCGCTTGTATTCTTTCATTTTAAGATCTGATAGCGTGTCCATGAAGTCAAAAATTACACAGCACTGCTGAAGTTTCTTTAGGAACAGTTCAGGCTGCTCTGAGGATGGAACGTCTAAGAAACAAAAAAGGAAATGTAAGTCTGTCATCAATTTCTAGGTAACAGGAATTCTCTGTTAAAATTAGTTATTTCAAAAGAAAGCTCAAAATAGAGTTCACATGAAACAGTGGTTCTGTAGTGTTTTGTTTAAAAAAAAAAACAAACCAATTAGACATTTATGGGACATCTTATCTTCCTGTGTGATTTACAACTTCAGCAACAATATAGTACTAATAACAAATTTATATCATTTGCTATTAAAAAGTAAAAGATTTAACAAACTCCCAAGAGCGATTATAAAATTTTAATAAATGTCAACCAAATATATACATCTTTATTCCCAATGCCCAAATACCAACATGGGTTATGTAAATTGAGCAACCCAAGCTTCCTAATAGTGAAGCAAGAAAGTGCCACTGTTGTTTTAAAAGTGAGTCTCACTAAAAAAATTTTAAAGCAGAAATATCAGTCCTTTTGTGTTAATCCATGCTGACATCCTTGGTACTTAATTCAATTGTTTTCTGGCTTATAGCCTATGAAAGTCAGATTTCAAAAAGTCAACAGGCTGAAACAATATCATAATCTAAAAGGATAAAAGTCGGGCATGGAAAGCATGTCTACTTGACAAAGATTCTAAACATTACACAGAAATTTCAGGTTAATCAAATTCTACACATAAAAAGGGAATCTGGTGCTCAGGAAAACACACTGGCTTTCCAAGAAAGGTTGGCAAAATTTCTGTCATTCAAAAAGCTTAACTCATTAAAAGCCTCAAATCATCCCTCAAAAACATACAGACGTATCATCATCATCCTCTTTACAAGTAGAAAATTAAAACGTAATTAAGATCACACGGTGAACCAGATTTTTAACCACTTGACTGTATTCCCTTTGCATTACACATGAAGGATTCTAATACTCTATTTTCAGCTATTTTCAACAATTCTCTCAGTCCTTGGTCATGACCATTTTACAATAATCACATACAATGAGACCTTCTGTTCAACAGTAAAAGAAACAGATTAATGGACCATTTCTGTCTTTGCTACCATGAACACCATTATATGCCCCCCCCAAAAAAGCACAAGAAAACATTTAGAAGAGGAATTCCATTTGTAAGAATATCTTTTAAAAACATGAAGAATCAACCTACCTAGAAATACATATATAAAGACAACTATAAAACTATCATGACTAAAAGGAAGGAAGCCCAAAATAATACTGATGGGGCATTAAGTGTTCATGGATGGGTCACATTAATAACAGTGAAAATGATAATACTCCCTAAATAACCTAACATATTTAATGCAATACCAATCAAAGTGCCAAGAGTTTCATCACAGAACAGGATAAAATTATAATGAAACATATAAGAAAAAAATCAGAGAATAAGAACCAGAAAGAGAAATTAAATTAAAAATAACTAGAGAAAGATATAAAATGTTTGGGAATATATCTACCAAGACCCACCTAAGAACTATATGAATCCATGTATAAAACACCCTTTGCAAAAATAGAGACTTAAGTAACAGGAAATATTGATTGCTCATGGGTATGTGAAACCAGTATAATAAAAATGATGATACTCCCTAAATTAATTTAATTATTAACTGACATGTCAATCAAACAACAAAAGGATCCTTTCTTTTATAGAGCTAAAAAAATTTTTAACAAAATTAATATAGAGAGAAAAAGGTCATGAGGGGTAATAATAAAAAATGGAAAGGAAGAGGGTTTAGAAGTAGCAGATCTCAAACTAAATTATAAATTAGAGACATGATATATGTTATAGACAACATTGTGACATTGCTAAAAAAACTCAGTCATAACTAGTGGAATTGGTAGCCAGCAGGGTCTTATTAGAAAGTAACCAGGGGGCACCTAGGTGGCGCAGTGGATAGAGCACCGGCCCTGGATTCAGGAGGACCTGAGTTTGAATCCGGCCTCAGACACTTTATGCACTTACTAGCTGTGTGACCCTTGGCAAGTCACTTAATGCCAATTGCCTCACACGCCCCCCCCCCCCAAAAGAAAGAAATGTGGTAAAAAAAATATGAAAGTTTTTTAAGTCGGTTAGGATAACTGAAAGACGCCAGTTTTTTTTTTTTTTTAAGGATCACCCTTTCGGGGAGGAGACCAATGGCATGAGCTTACGCACGCCAGTCTGCCTGCTTCGCACGTCAGACTGCCTGCTAGCACTCCACTTCCGGGGTGCGAGCTTAAAAGGCAAGGAGAGAACGGAAGTGGGGCCTTTTTTCCTGCTCTGCTGGTCTCCTGACTGTGCTGCACAGGCTGATGCTGATGAGAGTTCGACTGGGCCCGGCTCTCGGTTATCAGCAGCACGCGCTTGACACAGTCTCTCTCTCTCCAAAGGTGGCCTTCGGCTTTTGGTGAGTTTTATACGGAATATAGACTAAGCTTAGACTTAAGACGATTTGTATTGTGTTTCTACTTTCCTATCCTTCTAATCAACATCACCTTGTGACTACCATACAATAAAAGCTCTAACTAGAAAACCAGAAGCTTCTTCCATTTACTAGTCTGGGAGATAAATTAAGGGAAAGGTTAAGTAGGGTAGATTTATGATCTAATATCCAATTTTAAATCTCACAGTAACCAGGAAAGAAACAAAGTTGATAATTATACTATTTAATGTTATCATTTAATTGCTGTATATCCTGAAGATGTCTTTCTATTAAAAGGCTATCTGTTCAAATAATTTTATAGCAACTTCTGTAATTGAGAAAAAAATTATAAGCCACCTAAACATTAAACAATAGGGAAGTGGTTAAATAAACTGTGGTACATTAATCTAATGGAATGTATAATTATTTATAATTGGATTAATGACATAAATAAATTAGAAAAGAACTTTATGATATAATACCCAAGAAAGCAGAACAGGAGGAACAGAGTATAAAAACTCCATAAAACAAAATTAACAAAGATAACTAACTGATGGAGTTGTGACAGTTTATACAATGAAATTCACTTATTTAAAGGAAAGGTAAGTAATTGGAAAGCAAATTTAATTGATCTACAGATCATGTAATCATAGAGGTACAGTTAAAAAGGCCTTCAGAAGCTATATAGTCCAATCCTATCATTTTAACTTATAAGGAAACTGAGGCCAAAAAAGGTTAAGTAACTTGCTCAAATTCATACAGATAGGAAGAGACAGTATTTAAATCCATATCTTTTGACTCCAGAGCCAATACTCTCTCCACTGGGTCACACTAAATTAATGTTTTAATATTAAGTTTATAATTCCTTAAGTGAAAAACTTTTAGCTGTTTACTGTTACTTTATGCCACTGTAGAACCCCACTCCCATATGCACACCTCTACCTCATCATTCAATGCCAGTCAACATCTGGGGAAAGGAAAATAAGGGTACAGGGATTAAACCTGTGGTTTCATGGGTCCCAGGAAAATTCCTCCTACCAATGTAAAGTGTTGGATTAGGAATCAGGAAGAGCTGAGTTCAAATCCCACCTCAAACGCTTACTAATTAAATGATCCTGGGTATCATTATACACTTTTCTATCTCCATTATTTTACCTATAAAATGAGGTATTTCTAGCACCTACCTCACATGGATATTGTGAGGATCAAATGAGATTACACAGGTAAAAACATTTCACAAACCTTAAAGAGCTATATAAAAGTTATTATTACGAGTTTATAATATGAGTTTCCTAAAGGACTGAGAGGTTAAGTGTTACCCATTGTCACAAGGTAAATATGTATCAGAGGAAAGACTTGAACCCAGGACTTCTTAGCACCAAGGACAGCTTTCTATACACTATATCATGCTTTTCTCTCCCCCGCCCTCTCTCCTTCCTTCCCTCTGTCCCTCCCCCAACCTTTTCCCCCTTTCTCTCAAAGCTCAGGTTTCTCCCTACACAAATATAATGAAGGGTCTTAATAAACTAATCTAATTTCTCATATGAAATCTTATATATCAAAATCTCAGTAAATATGGACATAGTGACTTCTTACTACAATAGTAAATGCATCATCATCATCACCATCATAGCTAATATTTATATAATACTTTAAAGTCTGCAAAGCACATTACAAATTTATCTCCTTTGATCCTCACAGTAACCCTGGGAAATAGGGGCAATTATTATCCCCATTTTATAGATGAGGAAACTGAGGCAAACAGGTTAAGTGACTTGTCCATGGTCACATAGCTATTAAGTGTCTAAGGTTGCATTTGATCTTAGGTTTTCCTGACCTGTTCTATCTTTAGTGCCACCTAGCTGCTACTATCTTTTAAAAGACTTTCCTTCCCTAAAGAGATCTTTAAGTGGTGTTTTTCAAAGTCAGTGACTCTCATGGTACACATCATCAAAATGAAAAATGAGACCTGGGAACATAGTAGTAGAAGCAAACTTTTGAGCCTAAGCTAAATAAACTTGTATACTTTACCAAATAATGTAATTTTAACCCTTAATACCTTCCTCCTTCAATTAGTCCAAACAGAAACCTCATTTGAGGCCTATTTATCCTTTCTAGCGCCACAAAGCCTTTACCAGGAAAACTTCCATGATTAGAAATATTCTCCCATCCTGAGCTGACATCAATATTCTATCTTGGGCACTTACCAGTTCACCATAGTTTTTACTATCATTATTGTTCTTATTGTTAGTTACTTGTATAATAGACTTCAAGTTCCATGAGGGGAAAAACTGTCTCTTATCTAAATTTTGTCCCTTAGGCAGCACTTAATGGTGTTCTGCACATAGTAGGTATTTAATAATGGCTAAATTTATAAGTTTTATGAAATGGAATTGGTCTGTGGTAAAGAGACAGTAGACAACACACAAAGAAATAGACAAACTAAGAAAACATTAATATGAGCCCTAAGTGCCATTGCAACCTGTAAACAAGATACAAGCATTTCCACTAGCTGTCTCCCATACCTACTTTTTTTTAAAAAGGCAATAAGGGTTAAGTGACTTGCCCAAGTCACACAGCTAGTAAGTGTCAATTATCTGAGGCTAGATTTGAACTCAGGTCCTCCTGAATCCAGGGCTAGTGCTTTATCTACTGTGCCACCTAGCTGCCCCAACTTAAAGTACTTTTTTTCTTCATCTCTAACTCCTGGATTCCCTGTCTTCTTTCAAGAAATGAACCAAAATCTCAACTTTACCCAGTAACCCTCTTTCCCTTTAATTCCTGGGCCTTCCCTCCATTGATTACCTCCAATCTATCCCGTATATATCGTGTTTGTACATAGCTGTTTGCATGTGTTCTCCTCCAGTGGAATATGAGCTCTTTTAGGGCAGCATCTGGTTTTGCCTTTCATTAAATAATAATGACAACAACAACTAACATTTATATAGCATTTTCTATGTGTCAGTACTACGCTAAACATGTTAGAATTATTATCTCATTTGATCCTCACAACAAGCCTGGGAGGTAAGTGCTATTATTATCCTCTTTTCACAGTTGAGGAAACTGAGGCAAGCAGTAGTTGAGTGAATTGCCCAGAGTTACCTAGCTATTAAATGTCTGAGGCCCAATCTGAACCCATATCTTCTCAACTCCAAGTCTGGTGCTCTACCCACTGCGCCACATAGATCCCCCATATTGTTGCTTGATTGACAGGCTTCCTCTGCCAGTTCCTTACCTACAAAATAGAGGTGATATTTAACACTCATACTTACCCAAGTTGCAGTGAAAACTCAAACAAAATAATATATGTGAAAACGTTATAAAGTAAGTTACAAAAGGTAACATTAGCTCATTTGAACTTCTCTATAACAACTATGTAAATCACTGCCTTTCCTGTTCCATTTCATTATCAATCACCATCATTTTTTTTCCCAAAGGCTTTTACATCACACTCCTTATTAGTCTCATCTTGAAAGTTTTTAAATCCATGGATTTCCAACTTTGAAATTTAGATGTATGTGATAGAATGGGAAAACACTGGGAAACACATTTTGTTGGATCCTTCAAACCCCAAGAATGCAAGGGTAAAAAAGAGAAAGGAATCCAACTCATATTAATGAATCATTCATTGATGTTGGTCCTTTTAAAGGCAGTATAAATACCACAGGCCAATTCAAATCATTTTCAGCATTAAAGCTGTTTGTTTTAAAATTTACAAAATGAAGCCTACTCTACCTTCTTTATTCATCTGCTTCAGTAATTCCTTAACTTTACAATGTTTTAAGATGGAGTCATGACCCTGCTATGTTGTGTAAAGCTTTTCCAATGGTAACACCAGGGGCAGCTAGGTGGCGAAGTAGATAAAGCACCGGCCCTGGATTCAGGAATACCTGAGAGTTCAAATCTGGCCTCAGACACTTGACACTTACTAGCTGTGTGACCCTGGACAAGTCACTTAACCCCCCATTGCCCTGCAAAAAAAAACACAAAAAACAAAACCATTGGTAACACCAGCAAGTTTTGTTTCTAGGACATCAAATTTATCATGTTATAAACAAATAAAATGGCATATAGCAAAGATAATACAACCTTTAATACCCTTTAATCATGTGAATATGTTCAATGTTCCATAGTCCTATAAAAATATACTATATACAATGAGTATTGAAAATACCTCAATACTCTCTAAAGTAAACACAAAATTGTACTCATGTATACTCAAACATATAACAAAACTGTATCCAAAATGAATCTTAAGTATAACATTAAACAGCTGTTATCAATCATCTTGTTGGACTTCTTAGAATTCTAAATTGTGGGGGAGGAAAGAGGTCATCTGGACAAGCTACATCACATAAAAGAGCCGTCTGAAGAAGCATGACTTGATAGCATCTTTTTCTCTTGATAAATAAATGTTCACAGAGCAGAGTTATTCAAAACCTGACCTCAAAGCCAAGAACTGATAGAAAATTCTTCCCCTTCATGTTCCCTTTCCCTCTCTTAGTTTATTCTATCAGTCAAAAAACATTTACTAAATGCCAGGCAATAATCAGTAGTTTTGCAATATCATCAAACCAAATCACCATCATTAGTAAATAAAAGGTACTAGTAAATCATTCTTTCAGACATCACTGTTTCTTGGACATGAAACTTTGACCACAAAGAGCTCTTCACAGCTGATTAAAAAGCCACAAAATAGTTATTAAGTTATTAGAACATTTTAAAAGAGCTTTTTTACCTGTCTGAATTGCTGACAGGTAAGATATATTCAGTTTATACCCTTAACTAGACATTAATTATATATAACAAGACATTATTGAATCAAAATTGCTGAATAATAGCAAGTAGACATGAGAGGAGAAAAAAGATCTTGGGAATTTCTCCTTGGGAGATGGCTGGGGAAATAATAGAGAGATGCAAGAAGGCCTTAAATAAAATGAGAAGAATGAAATTATGAGTTACTTGGAGAAGTTTGGACTAATTAAGAAGGTCAGGTTAAATTTGGGGAGGAAAAGCCAAAGAACCACTGCCAGGCCCTGATACTGATCCAGTTTCTACTTCTGGTTGAAGGAAGAACAGGATCAAGGAGAATCCGGGAGTAGAGTTTTAAAAGGTGGAAAAGGATGAGGTAGCTGGCAAATATGAGGCAGGGTGAGGTAAGAAATAAATGGTGAAAGTGAAACATATAGAGGGTTAATAAAATTGGATGGTTGGAGGGGACAAATTGGTGAGAAGAGAATGTTAGTGAAAGGCAGAGGGGGAAGGCAGGTAAGACCCACTTGAGGAGACAAAAGAAAGGAATTCCTAGGGGACTCAAGCTATCAGGAGGTGATAATTGTCTGTAAAAATTTAATCAGATGATTAGGGTGGAGGTATAATTACCTTCAAGTAGTTCAAAGAAATAAGGCTGAAAATCTCAAGCTTTATGGAGAAGAGTGGGAACTTGTATCTTGCACAAAGTCTGTCTTCCTGCCACATTAGGGTAACTGTTATCTGTGTTCCAAACTTAAGGTGATTGATCTCCCTCCTAGAGAAATGATGAAAGTGCTTAAAGAATCCTTTTCTACAGTGCAGGTTGTAAGGTGAAGGGGAAGGGGAAGGGGAAGGAGCATGTGGCGGGCACTGTGCTAAATGCTTTTAAAATATTATCTCATGTTTCCTCACAACAACCCTGAGAGTTAGAGTGCTCTTTATGATCCCCATTTTATTGTCAAGGAAACTGAGGCAGACGGCTGTTAACTGACTTGTCCAGGGCCAAAGAGCTACTAAGTGGGTGAGGCATAACTTTAACTCAGGACTTACTGACTGCAGGCCCAACACTCTTATCCACTATACCACCTAGCTATAAGGGAGAATGCAGTGCTCCTGGAGTAGCTATTAACCCTTTTTTGTGTTGTGTACACCTCTGGCAGTCTGGTGAAGCCTATTCTGGGGAGCCCTTCCCTGAAAATGATTTTAAATGCATAAATAAAATAAAAGGATTATAAAGGAAATGGTTTTCAAAATATTCTTTAAAAGTTCAAAGACCCCATATTAAGAACCCCCTGTCCTAAAAAGAAGAAATACTTAAAGGCGGGGGTGGGAGGTGGGGTGTTGGAGAAAGGAATCTGATGGGAAAGAGAAGAAATTTGACCATTGTCAAGATGATGAGGAATGGATAAAGATGATGGTAAGAAAAGGACAGCCATACAATTAGAGCTTAAAAACAGACTGAATGCTCTTCCCAAAATGAATACTAGATGCTGTAGGGAGAAAGAAGTTGTTTGTCCTCCAGAAAATGGCACATTAGAACCACAGAAGTTGTCAACCAAGAGTTCACAGTAAGAGTTCTCAGAAGATGAAGAAATGAGTAGCATGCATGGTCCTGACAACAAGAACGATCTGTTGTACTCTGGGGCATGTGCAATAATAGTAGGAGCCAAAATCAAAAATGCCACTTTAAGGTTTACCAAATGCTCTACCTGTTATCCCAATTGAGATCTCATTTGTCATTAGATGACAGATATAACAAAAAAAAAGTGTACCACAACTTATAAAAATGGATATGTAGCTGTGTGACCCTGGGCAAGTTACTTAACTCCAATTGACTCACTTAAAAAAAAATGGATATAAACTACTCATTTTCTGGTGATTCATGTGAGCAAAAAGGATAATTCCAGAAGAAACCTAAAAAGTACTGTCAACCATGAAGACCTGGGCAAAAACTGAACCTTAAAGTCACAGGTTATGATTTCCTTGCTGTTGCCTCCTAAAGAAAATGGACATAGAAATGACCATTTAAAAAGTAAGCTGGCTAAGAAGCTGGTATCTCAAAATGAGATTGTGATTTCTGTATCAAGGTTTACAACATGACAGATTGCTGGCCAGAGTTGGAGTTTACCTAACAAAGGCTGGTAAGAATGTATCTGTAAGGTACTTTCAAATCAAAATGGCTTTAAACTAAAAGCATGAGGAAGGAGAAGATTGTCTAACAAAGTTAGAATAGCAGCTAAGACATCCAAAAATTCCAAGGAGACAAAATCCAAGAAAAAAGTAAAAGCTCTTGGCCTCAAATGTCTTTACATAAATGTCCAAAATTTAGTGAACAAACAAAAGGTCTCTAATTCTGGGCCCTTATCACTACTGTTTCATATTTCTGTTTCCTGAAAAAACTAGCAGGAGAGGTTGGTAACATTAGAAGGACCATGGGGAATAAAAAAGGGGTGCCACAAAACTGGAGAACAGCAAATGTCTAAATTTTCAAAATAGGGAAGAAAACAAAGTCTGTAGACTAAGTCAGTGAGCTTAACTTCAATTCCTGAGAAGTGGTTGAACATCTAGAAAGGAAAGAAATGGTGATAAAGAGCCAGCCTGTCTTCAATCAAGAAGAGATCATGCCAGAATAATCTCATTGCCTTTTTCCCCTCTACAGGCTAACTAAACTAGTAGATGAGGGGAATGCTATGAATATAGTTTACCTAGATTTCAGCAAAGCCTCTGATAGAGTATCTCATATTATACTTGGAGAAAAGATAAACAGATGTGGATTAGACAATAATATACTTACATAGATTCTAAACTGGTTAACTGGCCAGACTCAAAAACTAGTTAAGGTTCTATGTCAATGAGGCTGGAGGTTTACAATGGAGTGTCCAATGGATCTGAGCTATTTATCATTCTTATCACTAATGGATAAAAACATAAATGGTATGTTCGCCAAGTGTGCAGCAAGGAGAGACACCTAACACACAGAAAGAAAGAATCAAAATCCGCAAAGATTTTTATGGCTAGTGCACTGGGTGGATGAAGCATCCAAAGAAGATGAAATCCATTAAGGATAAATGGAAATTCTTTTGTGTGGGTACAAAAACAGCTTTCTAAGTGGAAGATGGTAGAGACATGATTAGACAGCAGTTGTTCTGAAAATGATCAGGAGTAAAACTTAGTTCAGTGAGTCAACAGTATGACATGGCAGCCAAATCAGGCTAATGCAGGCTTGTGCTGCACTAAGATGGGCAGCTTCCGAGAATAGGAAGGTGATTGTCCCTTGTCAGATCTCATCTGTCATAGTGTGGTCGATGGTTTCAGAAGGACATTGATTCAAAGAAGGGTAATCAGGATGGCTGGTGAATGGCCCTGAGCCCCGTTGTATAAGGACTGGTCAAAGGCATTCAACACATTTAACTTAGAAAAAAACTCAGGGAATAGGACAACTAACTTGCAAGTATATGTTAAGGTTGTCACATGGAGATTTTTTGTTTGTTTGTTTGTTTGTTTGTTTGTTTGGCTCCAAAGGACAGAACCTAGCGTACTGCACGGAAGTTGCCAAATTTAATTCAAACAACTTCAGGACAAAAACTTCCTAAAGCAAGGCAACAAAACATTTATCAAGCCATTACTACTATATGGCAGGCACTATGTTAAAGGCCGCAAGTACAATGGGGAAACATAAAAGGCAGCTGAAAAGCCAAGAGGGTGGGAGAAAGAGGCCCCCAGCACAGAGGCAGGATACCAAAGTATAGTGAATCAGAAGCACAAGTAGGGGAATGAAACATGAGCATCCTGGGCTCTTCTCTAAAAGGAGGTCCTAATAATCAGAACTGGCAAAAAGTGGAATAAGCTGCCCCAAAAGGTAGGGGAGGTCCTCTGCCTTGGAGATGTTCAATCAGAGACAGAATTAAAAGCCTATTGGTGGGGGCAGCTAGGTGGTGCAGTGGATAGAGCACCGGCCCTGGAGTCAGGAGTACCTGAGTTCAAATCCGGCCTCAGACACTTAACACTTACTAGCTGTGTGACCCTGGGCAAGTCACTTAACCTCAATTGCCTCACCAAAAAAAAAAAAAAAAAAAAAGAGGAAAAAAAAGCCTATTGGCTGGGGTAGCTAGGTGGTGCAGTGGATAAAGCACCAGCCCTGGATTCAGGAGGACCTGAGTTCAAATCTGACCTCAGACACTTGACACTTACTAGCTGTGTGACCCTGGGCAAGTCAGACCATAATATTCCAGAGCCAAGAGAAAAAATCTTAATTGTCCCAAAGAAAGAGATTTGTAGGAAAAAAATCCTTTGATACCACCCTAAAAATTTACCATTGATGGGCCTGGGGTATTGATTAACTATATCCTTGCTAGAGAATTGGAGGAGAAAGGGAAAATTAGATTACAGTTTTGTATATGGGTGCAGAAAATTTTTTTACTATTTGAGCTCCTCCCTTGCTATCTATATTGTTTCATGACTTAAGTAAATGATTTTGTATTAGAACCAAAAAAAGTTGAAGAATTATAAAGTACAGACTGCCTTACTTTACTTAATTTTTCAATATCAAAATCAGTAAACAACAATTACCAGATTCATTAATTAAAGCTGTGTTTAAACATGCACTGTGTCAAGGATAATCATTTGGTTGTTTTAAATAAGATTTGTACCAGCTATACATGAAAATGAGTAGAATTTTCTATAAGTGTTATAATTCCAATGCTACATTTCATAGTAGGATATATCACTTTAGAGTATCATAACTCATGAATTCTCTAATTGTTCTTTCTAGTTTTGACTATCAGAACCTGTTATTACTCTTTTTATTACTCTTTTTACTCTACTCTGACTTTTCTCAAAAGTATGTATAACTTAAACATTTGTTATTTTGTTTATATATACATACAGGTTATACATATAAACCTGTATAAGTTATACCTATAAGTCTGCTTATATGTCACATATAAACATGTATTTACAAATATAAACCCAACACTTAGCACACTACCTGGCATATAGAAGGTGTTTAATAAATGTTTGTTGACTTGACCTGGATAGACTAGATATGTTGCAACAGTAAAATTACATGATTTAAAGTTTAAATCTATTTTAATCACATTACCCACTCAAGATAGGGGATGAGGATAATGTAGAAGAGAAAACCCAACTTTTTCATTTTAATTTACAGATCCATTTTGCTTTGGTACAACAGACTCTCTCCAGCAAATACCCAAATAAGTACTCTGCAAAGCATGTGTCCTAAAAACAGTAACCTATACACCAACGGTAAGGATGTGTTCTTTAACTATGACAATAGACTAACAATGCCACTGATTTTTACCAGAATTTTATTTCCCTTCATCTTAGCTTTATCTGCATTACTACAGTCATTGTGAACTGGCTCTTTTGCCTCTACTTTCTTCTCTCTGTATCATTTTACATAAGTCTTCTTAAGTTTTTTCTAAAGTCTTCATCATTATTTCTAATGACAGAATAATATTTTCTAACATTTACAAGCCACAATTTGTTCAGCCATTCCCCAATCATTTGGTACATATTTTGTTTCTAGTGTTTTGTTATCATAAATAATGCCACTATGAAATTTTTTCTGTGGTTCATCCTTTCTTGCTGTTAAACTCCTTGAGATGTATATTGATCGTTACAGAGAAACTCAATATATCTAAAATGAGTGTTTATAGAATTAATAAATAAGGGAATGGCTTTTCAAAGTGTTAAATATCTAAAATTGACACATTCTCATTACTTAGATGAATATTTCAAAATTGTATGTCTCTATTAATTCATTGTTATACCATTTTTGAATTGTCTCTGCTGGATTTCTGCTGCTTCTTTCGGCCCCAAACAATCTGTTCATTTCTTAAAGCCAGTAATTTCTGCAAAGTGCTAGACTAGACTACAAGATGTGAACACCCAAAGAGAGCATATTATTTTACTGTAGAATACTGCAGTGTTGATAGAAACTGAGTGGTAAGGTTTTTGGTAGGGTTTTGTTCAGATGAGTGTTATTGATTTTTCTTTTAGATCAAAAACTTTTTATAACAAGTAAAATATCCCTAGCTTCTTTATATTGAATGATTTATTTTTAAAATCTTCCACCCCACTCTACTTCCAGAGCCCTACTCTGGTACTCCTCATGGTATGAAAGTTATCCAGGGTCCTCGTAGACTATCCTATATCACAATATATCACAGGTCTTTCCAAGTACAAAAATACTTTTTAAAATGTCTTGTTGGAATGGAGTATTAGGATATAATTTTTCAAATGGATCTGAGATCTTACTGATTTAAAAATTCCCTTCAATCATGTAGATCAAGATCTGTCCATGTTTGTCTATCAATATCTATATTTACATGAATAATTCTTATAAATATACAGTAGCCATAAAAATAGATGTGAGTAAATTGACAACTGTAAACTCACGTATATACCAGTATATTACCAGTAAATTTATGTCCTAAAATAATTGATTACTAACAACATATTTTGCCTGCTCTCCTGGTCTGATGACTGGCGCTGCACACACAGACGCTGATGGAGGTTGGACTCGGCCCCGCCTCGCTGTAGCAGCACATGCTTGACGTGGCTCTCCCCCTCTCAAAGGTGGCTTTGGGTTTTTGGTGAGTTTTATAGGGAATATAGACTAAGCTTAGATTTAAGACTATTTGTTTTGTATTTCTACTTTCCTATCTCTCTAATCAACATCACCTTGTAATTTCCAAACAATAAAAGCTCTAACTAGAGACCAGAGGCTTCTTCAATTTACCAATCTGGGGGATAAAAAAGGGAAAGGTTAAAAGGGGAGGTTAATGCTCTAGTATCCAATTTTAAATCTCACATATGTGACTCTAGTAATAACATAGAACAGCTTTAATTAACCAAAACTAACCTAACTGAAACTCTTTTAACAATCATAATAGTTTTCCAAACTACATTTTTAGCAGAAAAAGAAACACATCATCAGTAAGTTAATTTTTTTTTTCAATTTTAAACAAAAACCTTCTGTAAGGGGGGCAGCTAGGTGGTGCAGTAGATGGAGCACCAGCCCTGGAGTCAGGAGTACCTGAGTTCAAATCTGGCCTCAGACACTTAACACTTACTAGCTGTGTGACCCTGGGCAAGTCACTTAACCCCAATTGCCTCACTAAAAAAAAAAAAAACCTTCTGGAAGATATGCTAGAATTAATACATATTCAAACCAATCTTGTACATGTACCATACAATCACAACTGACATCCAGAACCCTAAGGGCAATGATTTAGGAAGCAGGAAGACCTAGTTCAAAACTGGATTTGAGCCCTTACTAGTTACATGATCCTCAGTTTCTTCATCTCTTAACAGGGGATAATAATAGCACCTCCTTCACTGAGTGGTTTTAAGACTCAAATGAGGCAATGCATTCTATGAGTTTTATAAATGTAAGTTATTATCAAATTTTGAAAAATTAAATCATAGCTACATTCTACTGCCACTGAAAATAACCTAATGAGTTTTTAAGCTTTTCCTGATTTCATTTTAAAATACCTATATCACGTTCATTTTTAATATATACCTGTCCACTTCCCATAACCTATAACTCCTCCCTTATAACAAAGATATCAAAACAAAAACATTTTTAAAAATAAGCTAATATGTGAGAATAGATTTAACCTACAACTTTCTAATAAAAGGAGGAAAGGTACATTTTCTCATCTCTTCTCTGGTACCCAACTTGTTCTGCTAATGTATTTTAGAAAGATTTTTAATGAACAACAAAACCACAACCAAATTCTACATATCTTTTCATTTAAGCAGAAAAACATCAATGAACAAAATGGAAATTCCTTAAGGATCAGGCAGTGAGGTATTGCAGTGGATAAAACACTGGGCTTAGAAGGAGCAACTAGTTGGCAAAGTAGATGAAAGCACCAGCCCTGGATTCAGGAGGACCTGAGTTCAAATCTGACCTCAGACACTCGACACTTACTAGCTGTGTGACCCTGAACAAGTCACTTAACCCTCATTGTCCTGTCAAAAACAAACAAACAACCCCCCCAAAAAAAACCCACTGGGCTTGGAGTCAGGAAGACCTGAATTCAAATCCAGCCTCAAAAACTGCCCTAGCTGTGTGACCCTCAGCAAGTCACTTAACCTGTCTGCCTCCATTTTCTCATCTGTAAAATGGGAGTAATAACAGTACCTACCTTGCAGGGTCATTGTGAGGATCTAACGAGATAATAATTGTAAAGTGGTTAGCACAGTGTACATAGTAAGTGTTATATAAATCTTAGCTTTTTTTGTTTTCAATCAGGTATGGTATAGTTGAAGAGCATTGGCTCTTGAGCCAGAGGACTTGGATTCAAATCTTGCTTCAGTACCTGGACCTCAATTTCCTCATTTGTAAAATGATGAGGGTGGACTAAAATAATTCCCTGCTTTCTTTCATAATCATGTTTTTATTGTAACTACTTTACTAAAGGAAGAAAACAAAACGTTCACTTTGCATTTCTTTTCAGGACCAACACCAACACAATTGAAATTCTGGATCAATTACCAGGTGTTTAATTTTGATTCTACCTTCCCACACTTTCTCTCTTACACACTGCATCCCCTCCACTCCCATAATCACCATTCTCAAAGATGCCCCTCATCACCTATGCCTGGACTATGCTGAATACTCCTCACTCTAGCCCATCATCCATCCAGCTGCCAAAGAAGTCTACCTCAAGCTTATGTCTGACCATGTCACCCCTTCCCCAATAATCTCCAATGGCTCCCTATTACCCAGACTCAAATCTGTTTAACTTTTATAGCCCCTCTTTACTAGGTTCCTTCCTACCTTCCTAGATTCCTTCACTATACTGTATGAATCAGTTGAGCTATACTGAGGCTCACACAGGACACGCCACTTCCCAATTCTGTATTTTTCCCCTGGCTGTACCCCATGACTGCAATGCTCTCCTTCCTCCCTTCCACCTCCTCCTAGCTTCCCTGACTTCCTTCAAAACTCAGTTCAGGGGTGGCTAGGTGGTACAGTGGATAAAGCACCAGCCCTGGACTCAGGAGTTCCTGAGTTCAAATCCAGCCTCAGACACTTGACACTTACTAGTTGTGTGACCTTGGGCAAGTCACTTAACCCCAATTGCCCTGCAAAAAAGCAAAAACAAAAAAAAAACAAAACTCAGTTCAAGGGCAGCTAGGTGGCACAGTGGATAAAGCACTGGCCTTGGATTTAGGAGGACCTGAGTTCAAATCCAGCCTCAGACACTTGACACTTAACTAGCTGTGTGACCCTGGGCAAGTCACTTAACCCTCATTGCCCTGCAAAAAACAAAACAAAACAAACAAACAAAAACTCAGTTCAAATACCACCTATTGTAGGAAGCCTTCCTAAGTACCAAGCCTCTTTTCAGTTCCATATTTTGTATGTAAATAGTCCTTTGCAAGTTGTCCCCTCTATTAGAATGGGAGCTCTTGAGGGAAGGGACAATAGTTTGCTTGGGTTTTTGCTTTGTTTTGTTTTGTTTTTATACCTAGAGTTAGCACAGTGCCTGGAACATAGTAAGTGCTCATAAAAGTATTGTTGATTGATTATAAAGAATCATAAACACATTAACTACTTTATATGGGGCAAATAAATAAATCTGATGTTAGGAATTTCGTACCTTGTTAATGCCAAAACACTCGGCAGAAAAGTTAATAGTTATCCCTTCCACATTGCAACTTTCTCCATCAAGGTTTCAATATATTTTGGGTTGGCAAAAGAAATTAAATGGGAATGGGGGGGGGGAGTTTTGTGGAAGCTATAAATGACACACCAGCCTATAACCAAATACTTAACCCAAATTTTACAAAAAGATACTGTAAACAACTCATAAAAGAAAAAAAATTCAGATTTCTTCTCTGGTAGAAAGGGAGGGCCAAAAAATTTTACGAGGATTTTCCAGATCCAAGGTAGAGGAGGGCTACCATGTCCCTAACCCTTACAACGTGGGACAACTTGTACTGTATATCTAAAAGATACCACGCCTGTTTATGAAATGCTATTTCTGATATCAGTTGGACAGTTTTAATAATGAACCCCAAATTCTCAAAACATTGAACTAAGTAGATGTTCTGTGAATCATGTACACAATTAGGGATATATCAAAGCACCCTGGTTTCCATAGTATTTATGAAAGCACATAAAATCATGGTATTAAGAGCTGAAAAGGACTGTAGAGATCATGTAATCCATTTTACCTATGAGGAAAGTGAGACCCAAGGCAGTCGAGTCAAATGTTTGTCAACTCACGACCAAAGATCACACAGCTTATAAGACAAAGAGCCAGGTTTCAAATTGACACCTTCTGATGCAAAACATAATCTTCTTACCACTTCGGTGCTTCTCTCATTTTCTTTACAGCAAATGATAATAAATATTATATACAAAATAAACAGGGGTAGCGAAGCAGTGCAGTGGACCTAGAGTTAGGAAGATTCCTTTTTATGAGTTCAAATCTGGCCTCAGACATTTACTAGCTGCGTGACCCTGAGCAAGTCACTTGACCCTGTTTGCCTCAGTTTCCTCATCTGTAAAATGAGCTGGAGAAGGAAATGGTAAACCACTCCAGTATCTTTGCCAAGAAAACCCAGAATGGGGTCACCCTGTAACGATTGGAAAGACGCCACCTGCTGGAGACTTACTGTAGAAGAGTTCTGCCCATGAAGCGAAGGTCTTTGAGGGCAAGACCAGGAGTCTTTTCTTTGGCATCAGGAAGTGACGTTGGGTAGTGGGAGGAAGAAGGAAGAGACTAGCACTCTGTCTGGGGCTCTTTCCTGGGGACTCCGGCGGAGAAGGGAGCTAGAAATGTGCTCTCCCTTTAATAGACAGGAATCTAGGCCTTTATTTCTCTTTATCAAATTCTTATTCTCCTTAATAAATGCTTAAAAGTCTAACTCTTGCTAAAGCTTACAATTCATTGGCGACCACTCATTAGATATTTTAGACAGTTTAGCTAGAATTTTAGCCCTTAACAACGCAAAAAATCAGAACTGAAAAATGACTGAAAACAAAATAAATGTTATTTTGAAATTACTCTGAAATTAATGTAAAAACAAATTAAATATAAAAAATTATGCACATGTAATTTTACATATTATCTTTGGTTTGGTTTGGTTTTTTTGTTTTTGTTTTTGCGGAACAATGGGGGTTAAGTGACTTGGCTCAGGGTCCAACAGCTAGTAAGTGTCAAGTGTCTGAGGCCGGATTTGAACTCAGGTACTCCTAAATCCAGGACCGGTGGTTTATCCACTGCGCCACCTAGCTGCCCCCTTACATATTATCTTAGCAATGTATTCAATAAAGAATAATCATACTTAAAAATCAAAATTGATTTTTCTTTAGATTCCCTAGAGAATTTCCTTAGGAAATTCTACTTCTCAGTAAGCCTAAAGATAATACTTTTATATGATACTTTAAATAGCAGTGGTAATAAAAACAACTAAATTTACCTCAAAATTCCAACAATCTGCTATATGTAAACATATACACACATATAAACAGTCGCGTAACATATTTACCTCTTTTCTTTATAAATTTAGTATATTTAAATGAACTTTAGAACAAATATCCAAACAAAACCTTAAAATATAAACTGTCACACATGTGATATTTTGTAATCATGCCTCAGTTTTCCCATCTATATAATGAAGACAGTAAGAGTTACACTTTTTACATCAATAGATTGTTCTAAGAATTAGTTGATAGCAGACGTAGATCTTCCTGCAAACTTCAAAGTACTACAAAAATATCAGCTCTTCTTATTCATATTAAAATAGAGGCTAGAGCAGTATTTTATTATTCTAAAAAAAAAAATAGTGCAGCATGGGTGGGATTGGAGGGGTCAGGAGGAGCACAGAAAGCCTGTGTTTGAGGAGACAAAGAAGAAAATATTTCAGAGAAGAAATTATTTCAAGGCACTAAAGTTGCAAATTAATTTGGAAATCCTTTGCTATTTTATGTAAACTTTTATGAGTTTAATAGCCATAATAATAAACACTCCCTCCCTACCCCTACTAATTTCGTAATGATAAAAGGCTATAGGAACACCAAGACAAGGTGGAAAAGACTTATTGGCAACCATTTATATAATGTAAATAAAGCCAGTTATGTACATACTGAACCTGAGGGTCCCACATTCTTTGATCAGTATTAATAGCCAAGTGCTCAACATGCAAAGGTCTTATTTTTAAAATGCACTTTCAAAACTCGTTTTATTTGGGCAAATGCCTTACATAATTGTAGCTTCTCCTTAAAGTACAAATAAAATCTGGCTTCAGAAAGTACTATACAGTAACTATGATATGGAAAACAAAGTTTGATATTGAAAAGAAAAGAAAAGAAAAGAACGATTCTCAAGGGTGTAAAGGGGTATTCTTAGCATCTGAACTATGTGTTATATGATATATGCACAAAACTCATATCACCTGCACTCATATGGTTTTTTCCCTATTTTTGTTTGTTCAGTTATATGAACAATCATAAAGCAAACAATATTTTTACCATTACAGAAGCAGTTTTAATTTCATTAAATTATATGCAGAGGTGCTGACTCAAAATGTAAGGTGCTTCTGATGTCAGTGTGTATCTTAGGGAAATGGCTAAATCCTAGAGACTAGGACAGATTAACTTTCAGCAAAAAGCTTGTGAAAACCCTCAATAATCTAAAAAAAAGTAGTTTCAATACAGATACAAGCCTGGCTAACAGTAAAACATTCCTAAAGTAATCTGGGATAACCAGGCTTAGGAAAGCAGGTTAGTAGATAAAGAAAGGTCAGCACCCCAATGAAACCAGTGTTCAACGATGTTAACACTATCAACTAAAATGGGTGAGTTATATACTAAATCACCAGTGTCAAACTCAAATAAAAACAATCTGTTCAGGTCCTTTGTTGACTTAGAAAACCACAAATTAACATTATCTACATTGTACTGCATTTTATTCATTTTGTTAAACATTTCCCAATTACATTTTAATTTGGTTCAGGCAGTAGCTCTACAAGAGTAAATTTTGACACCTCTGTATTGTAACCCTCAAGGTTCCATTACCACTAAATCTGTGATCCTATATGTTTATAGGATTATCCTCACTAAAATATCCCTTGGCACTGTACTTTGCCTTTGGCAGACACCTTAAAAATTAAAGACCTGAAGCCCTTACTAATGCTATAAATTTTTTACAGGTCACCCGAGGTTCCAAACTTAATGTGAAAGAACCAATTCTCTTAATTGGGTAGAACGAGTTTTGGGCTTCCCTTAATCCTGTCTTCATCCTCCTAAGGCCACCAATTAAGCAACACAGCAGCTACTAAGCACCAGGGAGGATAAAGAAGAAATAGAAAACATGGCAATTTATTGCAAGTAGCTCACAAAGTGGCAGGCAAGGAAAACCAAGTCATTAAAACAATATAGAATTACAGATACAAAGGAAAACAATGGGGTACTCTGGGAAGATTGCTGGATTTGAACTCAGAGAACATGGTTAGCCTCTCTTGGTTCTGTTTTCTCATCTCTGGAATGAGGAGTCAGAACTTTTTAATTAATCCCTTCCAACTCTACATCTATGGTACCAAGAGTAGATTGTGAATGTTAGATCAGGAGATCAATGAAGGCTGGAGCAATCATCTAACAAATATGAATTAATTAAACATCCACTGTGTGTCATGCACTGTGCATACAAAGACAAAAAGGAAGTAATCTCTGTTCCCAAGAAGCTTATATTCTACTAGAGACAACATATATATTATAATATATGCATATATGTGTACATATATGTGCATGCACATGTGTACACACAAGGCAATTATGGCAAGGAAGTCACCAACACTTTGGGGGTGGATTTTTTAAAAGTCAAGTAAGGCTTCATACAGAAAATGGCACTTAAGCTCATGTTCTGAAGGAAACCAGGGATTCTAAAAAGTAGAAGTAAGGAAGGCCATTCATTTCAGGCATAGGGAACTGTGTGAAAAGGGTCAGATATTGGAGACAGAATGTCCCGTGTGAAAACAGCATGATGGTTAGTGTGTTTAGATTGTAGAATGCATGAAAGGGAGTAATATAAACATACTAAACCTGGTAAAGCAGGTCGAAGCCAGGTTGTAAAGACCTTTATGTGACAAAGAGAAGAGTTTGTACTTGATCCCAGAGACAAGGGGGAGTGACAATGCCTCAGGCCTGCACTTTGGGGATATCACTTTGGCAGCTGTATGGAGGACATTCAGAAAGGAAAGAGACTCAAGGCCATAAGGCCAATGAAGAGACTAACATTACTCTAAATGAAAGGAAACCATGGTCTGAACCAAAGTGGTGGCAGGACCTTTGAGGGGAAAGAAGTTGGACAGAAGAGACATAAAAGTATAACTAACTTGGCAACTAATTGGATACATGAGATGAGAGTACGTGAGGACTGCTAGATGAGAGGGAATTATAAGGGAAGAGTAAAATCCTAGTAAAAACCTATAAAATATTAATGAAACTATGGGGTTATCACCATCACCATCAGCTATATAACAATAACACTTCCTCACCAGAAAAAAGGGGGGGGGGGCATTCTTTAAGCAACTAGTAAACAGGTCAGAAGACTACTGATATACTTTTGGAACAGGCACAACTCACTTTAACAAGCATTAGCAAAGATTGATAACAGGTACATGCCATTGGATTTGTTAAATATAACTATAAGTGGCTTAACTTCAGGCAGAGCCGATGAAACAGTGCAATCAAAAGGCTGTCCCTTTTCAACATACACTAAAACTCAGCCAATAATATGTCAATAAAGAAGCAAACCAATAGCTGAGTCACACCAATCCATTTTGGGAAAGAGAAGGGTTTATGATGATAATTCAGGACAGGTCACTGCCACTGGAAAGTACAGAATGATTATCCTTAAGGAACCTAGATTTAGGGATCAATGTGGATTTTGTAAGAAGGGATAGATATTAGAAAAACACATTACTGCAGGCTATGAAAATCAAACACCTACCAATTCCTAGCAAGACAACTGTACATCAGAGGCACTCTATGTTACATGCACTGACAGATGACATGTTCCCATACTACAACTACCTAAGTCAAAATATCTTAGAGAACTCAACCAATAAACTGCAGTGGAACTGGAACATCATTACAGACAGAACTATTGTCCACAAGTGCCTAGACATAATGATCATTAAAGCTTAACATCTGAATAGCTATCCTTTACCAAATATTCATAATCTCCAAACTACAAGGAATAAAAAGCTTCCAAAACCCTGAAACACTGCCAAGGATATAAAAATGTAAGAATCGGATGAGGTGCCTATAATCCCTATTATCTTGTCTGCTATGGAAACTGTGGGAAGGATGCTGTCATTAAGTCTACAGGGGATAAGCCTACATCCTAAACTTGTATTGGACTACAAAAACCATTAATTGTATTCACTTGTGGAATAGTCTGTAAAATATGAAATTAAAATAATAACAAATAGCAATGGATCTGATAGTTGTTGAAATCTGAACGGGGGGGGGGGGCGAGCAGACCTAGATAACAATCTGGAGATCCAATTAAAAAAACTATCAAGTAAAAAACTGTATGTTAAGAGACTTGCTGATATCCTGTAATCAAACCTAAAAAGAAATAACACATTTAAAGCAATTGACACCTATACAATAAAAGTTTTAATGTATGCTTTCAGAACCACAGCTGGTGGCACAGTGGATAAAGCACCGGCCCTGGATTCAGGAGGACCTGAGTTCAAATCCAGCCTCAGACACTTGGCACTTACTAGCTGTGTGACCCTGGGCAAGTCACTTAACCCCAAATGCCTTACCAAAAAAAAAAAAAAAAAAAAACACAAGAAGCCCGGGATTATTGATTAATATATAGACTATGAAAGAAAGTGGTGTAAACTGTACAACATTTCCTAGCAGGTTGCAAAATTTAGCATCTAGAAAGATATGATCAGGGGGCGGAGCCAAGATGGCGGAGAGGAAGCAGCAAGCTGCCTGAGCTCTCCTTCTGTTCCCTCAAAACGAACATTAAATCAGCCTCTGGACGGATTCTGAAACTACAGAACCTGCAAAGAGACAGAGAGACACAGTCCTCCAACCAGAGATAATTTAGAAGACTTCAGGAAAAAGGTCGGTCTGACTCGGGCAAAAGGGAGGCCCAGCGCAGGGCAGCAACCCAGCGCCGAGGGGGTCGGGGCAAGTCAGCAGGAGCTGCGGGCCACAGCCGAACAACTGAGGCTCCCGGAACCTGGTTCAAAAATCTGGTGGCCAAGAAGGACAGTGGAAAAACCTACCTGCACCGGCCGAGAGGGCCACGAACAGCGGGATCAGACGCCGGGGTCTGGCGCCTGGCTGGCCGCGCACAATCAGACAGGAAGTGCAGGGCGGGGGATCTCCACACACCATAAAGGCCTCAGAGTAAAAGCCCGGTCACACAGCACCTATACACCTGCACAAAAAGCCCAAAACAGGGACCCTGGTGCCCCCAGAGCAGACCTCAACTTAAAGAATAAATAAATAGGCTGCAATAATGAGTAAGAAGCAAAAAGAGCCCTCTCCATTGAGAGCTTCTGTATCAATAGGGAAGAAGCCAACACAAACTCAGATGAGGACAATAGCCTCAAATTGGCTACATCTGAAAGCCTCACAAGGGAAGGTGGAATTGGTCGCAAGAACAAAAAGCCTTCCTGGAAGAGCTCAAAAAGGATTTTAAAAATCAATTGCAAGAGGTAGAAGAAAAAATGGGGAGAGAAATGAAAGCAAAACAAAAAAACTATGAAAAAAGAATCAGCAGCTTGGAAAAGGAAGCTGAAGAAAACAAAGCCTTAAAAAATTCATTTGGCCAAATGGAAAAAAAGATGCATAATCTCACTGAAGAAAACAATACCTTAAAAAATTCACTTGGCCAAATGGAAAAAAAGGTGCATAATCTCACTGAAGAAAACAATGCCTTAAAAATTAAAGTGGGACAGTTGGAAGATAAGGAATCCACGAGACACCAAGAATCAGTCAAGCAGAATAAAAAAAATGAAAAAATAGAAGAAAATGTGAAATACCTCATTGGAAAGACAACTGATCTGGAAAACAGATCGAGGAGAGACAATTTGAGAATAATTGGACTGCCTGAAAGCCATGACCAGAAAAAGAATCTAGACACCATATTCCAGGAAATTATTAAGGAGAACTGCCCTGATATCATAGAATCAGAGGATAAAATCATCATTGAAAGAATCCACCGATCACCTCCTGAAAGAGACCCCAAAAGGAAAACTCCAAGGAATATTGTAGCCAAATTCCAGAATTATCAGGTGAAGGAGAAAATACTCCAAGCAGCCAGAAAGAAGCAATTTAAATATCATGAGCCCACAGTCAGGATTGCTCAGGACCTGGCAGCTTCAACATTAAAGGACCGCAAGGCTTGGAATATGATATTCCGGAAAGCAAAGGAGCTTGGATTGCAGCCGAGAATCTATTACCCAGCAAAAATGTGCATTTTCTTTCAGGGGAAAAGGTGGACATTTAATGACATTGGGGACTTTCAATCTTTCCTGGTGAAAAGACCAGAACTGAATAGAAAATTTGATCTCAACATACAAGACTCAAGAGAAGTTTAAAAAGGTAAACAGAGGGGGGAAAAAAAAAGGTTAATCAATTAGGTTAAACTGTTTATATCTCTACACAGGAAGATAATACTCATAACTCTTAAGAACTGCAGATGTATTTGGGCAGAGAGAAGGACTTTATATAGAGGGTATAAATATAAATTGTCTTTGATGTGATGATACAAAAGAATGAAGGGGATAAAAAGGGAGTCTATGGGGAGGAGAGGAAAGGGGAGGTGGAATGGGATGAATTATATCATATGAAGAGGTGGAAAAAAACCTATTACAATAGAGAGAAAGAAAGGAGGGGGGAACATGGTTTCAACCCTATTCTCATTAGATTTGACTCAAAGAGGGAATAACATATACGTTCATTGGGATAAAGAAACAACTCATTCTTTAGGGAAACAAAAGGGGAAGGGAAAGGGGGGGACTGATAGAAGGGAGGACAAAAGCAAGGGAGAAAAGGGTAAAGAAAAGAGAGGGGGGTGATAAAAAGGGAGGGCAGATCGGGGGAGGCAGGGGTAAGAAGTAAAACGTCGGTGAGGAGGAATAGGGTGAAAGAAGGGGGGGAAAAGTACAAAGGGGGGTAAATAGAATGGAGGGGAATAGACAGTCAGTAATAATAACTGTGAATGTGAATGGGATGAACTCTGCTATAAAACGGAAGCGAATTGCAGAGTGGATTAAAAACCAGAACCCTACAATATGCTGTTTACAAGAAACACATTTGAAGCAGAGAGATACACACAGAGTAAAGGTAAAGGCTGGAGCAGAATATATTATGCCTCAGCTAAAGTAAAAAAGGCAGGGGTAGCAATCCTTATCTCAGACAAAGTGCAGGCAAAAATAGATCTCATTAAAAGAGATAAGGAAGGAAAATTACATCTTACTTAAAGGTACTATAGATAATGAGGTAATATCAATATTAAATATGTATGCGCCAAGTGGTATAGCATCCAAGTTCTTAGAGGAGAAGTTAAATGAGTTACAAGAGGGAATTAGATAGTAATACTATACTAGTAGGGGATCTGAATCTCCCCCTCTCAGAATTAGATAAATCTAGCCAAAAAATAAATAAGAAAGAAGTGAAAGAGGTGAATAGATTACTAGAAAAGTTAGACATGATAGATGTCTGGAGAAAATTGAATGGGGATAGAAAGGAATATACCTTTTTCTCAGCAGTACATGGCACATTTTCAAAATTGACCATGTATTAGGGCACAAAAACATCATAGTCAAATGTAGAAAGGCAGAAATAGTAAATGCATCCTTCTCAGATCATGATGCAATAAAAATTACATGTAAGAAAGAGCCAGGGAAAAGTAGAATGAAAATCAATTGGAAACTAAATAATTTCATTCTAAAGAATGAATGGGCCAAACAAGAAATCATAGAAATAATCAATAACTTTATCCAAGAGAATGACAATAATGAGACAACATACCAAAATCTATGGGATGCAGCCAAAGCAGTGCTTAGGGGAAAATTTATAGCTCTAAATGCTTACATGAATAAGAAAGAGAAAGAGGAGATTAATGAATTGGGCATGCAACTTAAAAAGTTAGAAAAAGAACAAATTAGAAATCCCCAATTAGACACTAAATTAGAGATCCTGAAAATTAAAGGAGAAATTAATAAGATTGAAAGCAAAAAAACTATAGAATTAATCAATAAAACTAAGAGCTGGTTTTATGAAAAAACCAATAAAATAGATAAAATATTGGTTAATTTGATTAAAAAAAGAAAGAAGAAAACCAAATTACCAGTATCAAAAATGAAAAGGGTGATGTTACCACCAATGAAGTGGAAATTAAAGCAATAATTAGGAAATATTTTGCCCAACTGTATGCCAATAAATTTGACAATCTAAATGAAATGGATGAATATTTACAAAGATACAAACTGCCCAGGTTAACTGAAGAGGAAATAAAATCCTTAAATAAACCCATATTAGAAAAAGAAATTGAACAAGCTATTAATGAACTCCCTAAGAAAAAATCCCCAGGGCCAGATGGGTTTACGGGGGAATTTTACCAAACATTTAAAGAACAATTAATTCCAATATTATACAAATTATTTGGAAAAATAGGGGAAGAAGGAGTTCTACCAAATTCGTTTTATGACACAAATATGGTGGTGATACCAAAACCAGGCAAAGCAAAAAACAGAGAAAGAAAATTATAGACCAATCTCCCTAATGAATATTGATGCTAAAATCTTAAATAAGATATTAGCAAGGAGATTACAGCAAGTGATCACCAGGATAATACACTATGACCAGGTGGGATTTATACCAGGAATGCAGGGCTGGTTCAACATTAGGAAAACTATTAACATAATCAACCACATCAATAAGAAAACCAACCAAAATCATATGATATCTCAATAGATGCAGAGAAAGCTTTTGGACAAAGTACAGCACCCATTCCTAATAAAAACACTAGAGAGTTTAGGAATAGGGGGAGCTTTCCTTAGAATAATAAACAGTATCTACCTAAAGCCATCAGCAAGTATTATATGCAATGGAGATTAATTAGAGGCCTTCCCAATAAGATCAGGGGTGAAACAGGGATGTCCATTATCACCCCTATTATTTAATATTGTTCTAGAAATGTTAGCTTTAGCAATCAGAGAAGAGAAGGAAATTAAGGAATTAGAATAGGCAGGAGGAAACAAAACTATCACTCTTTGCAGATGATATGATGATATACTTAAGGAATCCTCGAGAATCAAGTCAAAAATTACTTGAAACAATTAACAACTTTAGCAAAGTAGCAGGATATAAAATAAATCCACATAAATCATCAGCATTTCTATACATGACCAACAAAGTCCAGCAGCAAGAGATAGAAAGAGAAATTCCATTTAAAGTAACGGTAGATAATATAAAATACTTGGGAGTCTACTTGCCAAGACAAACCCAGGAACTCTATGAACACAACTACCAAACACTCTTCACACAAATCAAATCAGGACCTAAATAATTGGAAAGATATCAATTGCTCATGGATAGGCAGAGCTAATATAGTAAAAATGACAATACTGCCTAAATTAATTTACTTATTCAGTGCCATACCAATCAGACTACCTAAAAATTATTTTATACAGCTAGAAAAAATAATAACAAATTCATCTGGAAAAACAAAAAATCAAGAATATCCAGGGAAATAATGAAAAAAAATTCACAGGAAGGTGGGTTTAGCGGTACCAAACCTGGAGCTTTACTATAAAGCGGCAGTCATCAAAACTATCTGGTACTGGCTAAAAATAGAGTGGTAGATCAATGGAATAGGCTAGGCTCAGGAAATGCAGTAGTAAATGACACTAGTAATGTAGTGTTTGATAAACCCAAAGACTCCAGCTTCTGGAATAGGAACTCAGTATTTGACAAAAACTGCTGGGAAAAACTGGAAGATAGTATGGCAGAAATTAGGCATAGACCAACATCTTACACCTTATACTAAAATAAGGTCAAAATGGATACATGATTTAGACATAAGAGGTGATACCTAGGTAAATTAGGAGAGAAAGGAATAGTGTACCTATCAGATCTTTGGAAAGGAAAACAGTTTTTGACCAAACAAGAGATAGAGTATATTATAAAATGCAAATGGATGATTTTGATTATATTAATTAAAAAATTTTTGTACAAACAGAAGCAATGCATCCAAAATTGGAAGGGAGGCAGAAAGCTGGGAAACCAATTTTTGAGGCCAGTGCTTCTGATAAAGGCCTCATCTCTAAAATATATAGGGAATTAAATCAAATTTATAAGAATCTAAGTCATTCCCCAATTGAGAAATGGTCAAAGGATATGAACAGGCAGTTTTCTGATGAAGAAACCAAAGCTATCTATTCCCATATGAAAAAAATGCTCTAAATCTCTAATGATTAGAGAGATGCAAATTAAAACAACTCTGAGGAACCACCTGACACCTATCAGATTGGCTAAAATGACAAAAAAGGAAGATAATAAATGTTGGAGAGGCTGTGGGAAAATTGGAACACTAATGCATTGTTGGTGGAGCTGTGAGCTGATCCAACCATTCTGGAGAGCAATTTGGAATTATGCCCAAAGGGCGATAAAGCTGTGCATACCCTTTGACCCAGCAATCCACTTTTAGGTCTTTTGCCCAAAGAAATCATGGAAGGGGGAAAGGGTCCCACATGTACAAAAATATTTATAGCTGCTCTTTACGTGGTAGCTAGGAATTGGAAGTGGAGGGGATGCCCATCATCAATTGGGGAATGGCTGGACAAGTTGTGGTATATAAATACAATGGAATACTATGTGCTGTAAGAAATGATGAGCCAGGAAGAGTTCAGAGAAACCTGGAGGGTCTTACGTGAGCTGATGATGAGTGAGATGAGCAGAACCAGAAGAACATTGTACACAGTATCAACATTGAGTGTTGACCTACTGTGATGGACTATATTCTTTCTCACCAATGCAATGGTACAGAAGAGTTCCAGGGAACTCATGGTAGAAGAGGATCTCCAACAACAAGAAAAAAAAGAAAGAAAGAACTGTGGAGTATAGATGCTGATTGAACCATATTATTTCTTTTGTTTTGGGTGCTGTTGTTTTTTTTTCTATTTTGAGGTTTTGCATCCACTGCTCTGATTCTTTCTCTTGTAACAGGATTAATGCAGAAAATAGGATTAATGTTATTATGTGTATATATATATGTGTGTGTGTATATATATATCTATATGTATATGTATAGAGGATATATAGATATAACCTATATCAGATTACCTGCTGTCTAGGGGAGGGGGGAGGAGGGGAGGGAGGGAGAAAAATCTGAAATTGTAAAGCTTGTATAAACAAAAGTTGAGAACTATCTTTACATGTAACGGAAAAAAATAAAATACCTCCATACATTTAAAAAAAAAAAAAAAAGAAAGATATGATCAGGTAAGCTAACTATACCAGACACTTGCTATCTGTATAAACTAAGAGATGACAAATAACTGTACTATAAATTGTGTTACTGTTGTTGTTGTTGTTAGCTAACAACAACAAAAATGTACTGGAACTGGAGCATCATAATAAACAAAACTGTTGCTCACACTGCTCAGACATAACACTGATAAAAAAAATATTAACAACATTTTTAATTGATGTCATCATACCAAATATTCATAAATCTACAAATTACAGAGAATGAAAGGCTTTCTAAATATAGAGAACTAGCGGAAGATACCAAAATCACATGAGACTATAATAAAATATATCGCATCAGTGTTGTCTTCTCTGTCACTGTAGTTTTCCTGACCATGCTTTCAGTGTGCCCTTTTGGAGGCGCCACTATTTGTATTCCAATACTCTTATTCAATCACCCAAACAAAAAAAAAAGCAATCCCCTTTATTTACCTGTGCAATACCTTACATAACATTAAATATATAAGAATAATAGTAGGAGTACAGCTTATCCATGACCATTTCTATCTGAAACTCTTCAAAAAGAAGAGAAGTTCAAGAAGAATAAGAGTAGCACCCTAGTGACACTCCCCAATTAGACCAGCAGGCAGCATGGCACAATTGCCTTCCTACATATCTATGAATAAAGAGAGGTGACCTTACTCAGGCTGACCTTACTCAAAGCCATTGTTGATAATCAGAATTGTGAGAATGACCCAAAGAACAACAAAGCCAGTTGTGTTCCTTGGGTTCCGGTACCACCAAAAGTAAGATACAGTAACATATCAGACCATTTGTTGGAAATGTGTGTATGCAAATACTCTTGACCACTAAACAGAGGCACACCCTAAGTGTGAGTGAAATGGTCTGCTTTACTTATGTACCAGCAACATAGCATAATAAAGTTGGAAACATTTTATCAATTATAGTCAAGAGCTTCATACCTCTTTAAGTTCCAAGGTACATAACAATGTATTAGAGATCAATGCAAAAAAATCAAAAGAAATTATTTTATTCCAAAATTAAAGTGGAAATTTAGGAAATACTTAGATCCAAAGAAGAAAAAACTAGAGCCTAAAGAGCCTGAAAATTTATATTTATCACATTACTAGGTATAAGTGCTATCTGATAATAAAATGGATGGTAAATAATAATAATAAAAACAATAGTGTCAGTGTGTAACATAACTTTGAAAAAGAGATGGACATTTTAAAAAACAATGTCAAAAAAGCTCATTTTTAAATTTGAAGGCATAAATCCAACTAATAAAACCAACTGTATCAATAAAGCACAATTTTTTAAAAGCTGATATCCGTAGTAACCATTGTGAATAAACACACCACAATATTTGACAAAGAGTCTATAACTTTTCAGGATCTGCCACAATATGTTGCAGGCCAAACACCACAGTAAGGACAATGGTAGAAAGGTGTGTAGCGATGACTGTTAAAGACAGGCATGAAATCAGGTCCGAGTCAAATTCCACCATGGCAAAAGCCTGCTTAAGTAACCTACAGAAAATCCAAAAACACTACAGATCTAAAGAAGAGCCCTGCAACAAACTTTAGATCTAAGGAATCTAAGCGCAATAACAATGGGGTCTAATCTCAAGGGAAGGAAGAGCTGTAAAAGGGACCAGGAAAGACCTCCAGAAGAAGGTCGGGTTTGAGCTGGGTCTTGAAGAAACTAATCATTAGACAGGTAAGATGAGGAACAAACATGAGGGCAAACATCACAAAAAACCTAGAGGAAAAAGGCAATTGACAGTGTTAAAGTCTGAAGAGGAGTCAAGAAGAAAGAGGACTGAGAGAAGGAAATAAGAGAACACTGGTAACTCAGGGAGTAGCAGTTTCAGTTGAATGATGAAGTCAGAAGCCACTGCAGCAAATTTGAACATGGTGGAGAGGAAGGAAGTGGAACCGCTGATTGCGATTCCACTTTTATTTTTACTTATAAAGTTTGGTCACAAAAGAGAGAGACAGCATCTGAGGACATTTAATCACTCTTCTCAGCACAATTCTAATTGTTTTCCAGAATTGCAGGATGAAGTCATAGGGTCTACCAATACTGCATTATAGTGACCATCTTTCACGAGTCTCTTAAGATCTGGTCATATTTTGTGATCTTTACCTATATGCTCAAGTTTTTTGTTTTGCACTTCTCTTTTTAATAGTGACCTGGTGCCGCTTTTATATGGTTGTAAACAGTGTACATTCTTGAGACTTTTCACTCATACCCTTTATCATTTATCAATTAGGGATTGGCTTTTGGGTCAAACGTCACAAATATTTAATAACTCCTTCTTTTGCTTTTAATTCACAATACCATAGTATATAATATACATAGGAGATGAATTTACATTGAGTGTGAAAAATCAAATCTTGTAAATGGTAAAAAATAAAGAAAAAATAATTTTCAAAAAGTTATTAAAACATCAGACCCCTTTGTGACTTTTGGCCCACCCTGTATTTCTCCTAGCTGTGATATTATTTTTCCCCAACACACACCTTTAAGTTCTTTAGAGCACAAAAGGGTGCTTAGCAAATCTTTTGCCTTTTATTTTTAGTTTTTGGTTTTGCTTTGTTTTTTTTTTTTTTTACTTTTGTTTCTTTTGCTTTTCTTTAAAAACCCGATTTTGTAAACTAAGTGACTTTTCAAAGGCATTTTAAGTATATGCTATTGAATATTGAATCTTGCTAATTGAAGTCTTATTTCTTTTTGATGAATTAATCACCACTTTAAGTATCTGCTACTGTTATACTAGAGAATTCATGTATAAGATGATGTGGTCTACTTGCTAAAAGAAGATTATGTAATAATGTCTAAAAGAAGATTATGTAACAATGTCTAATATAATCAGCTATTTACATTCGTTTATTATTTATATGTCATTATTTTAAATGAGCCTTGCCATGGTGACTATAGAGTCAGGTATACTTCTAAAGATGCTTTGCACTGAAACTATTAGTTGACTAAATGAATGGGGTTTAGTTAACTAAAATTAATAGGATTTTTTGTAATACCATTACCCTTTATGGTTTTGTTCTTTAAGTATGTGTATTTGAGAGGTACTTTCATCCAAATCTTCAAATATTGATTTTTCTTCATGAAATAATTAAAATTTAAATGTTTCTACAGTGAAACCTGGAATTATCATATAATGGCTTATATATTATGCAGTCCAATCCAGACCAGAGTCCAGAATCCAGACCAGAGTCCAGAATCCAGTTTCCAGACCAGAATCCAGTTTCCTCCTGATGACATCTTACCACTTCAAGAAGACAAGAGAACTCAGAGACTTTATATGAACTGTTTTGCTTTATTAGCTTTTACTATCTCCTTTCTGTTATATACTATCTGTAACATGTACTCTCTGCAGAGGCTCTCCCTTTGCAAGACTAATGTCAAAGCGTCGGTTCATGAGGAAAGAAAAAAAAAAAACGCCCCTCTGGACAAAACTTTCCTCTCTTCCTTTTCTGTATTGTTGTTCGCATATTATTAGTCAGCAAAAGTTATTATATTCTTTTTACTGTTCCATCAAGGAAACATTCCGTTTCTTGAGGAAGCAAAGGGGGGAAATGTGGTAAAATATGAAAGTTTTTAACAGTCGGTTAGGATAACTGAAAGACGCCAGTTTTTCAAGGACCACCCTTTTGGGGAGGAGATGACAGTCCGCCTGCTGCGCATGTCAGACTGCCTGCCGGGTTTTTGACTTCCGGGGTGGAGAGACCGAGAGTAGCCCTTTTTGCCTGCTTGGCGGGACTCCTGGCGGCGCGGCACAGACAGTCTCTCTCTCTCCAAAGGTGGCCTTTTCGGTTTGGTGAGTTTTTATAAGGAATATAGACTAAGCCTAGATTTAAGACGATTTGTACTGTATTTCTATTTTCCTATCCTTCTAATCAACAACACCTTATATACAATAAAGGCTCTATCTAGAAAACCAGAAGCTTCTTCCATTTACTAGTCTGGGAGATAAATTAAGGAAAAGTTAAGTAGGGAGATTTATGATCTAATAATCCAATTTTAAATCTCACACCACTTTCCTTCTTAGTCTCAATGTATATTTTTATGTAAAAGCTTTTACATTATATGCAATCCTGATTATCTACCACTTCTATCCCTTGTTTAATCAAGAATTTACACCCCTAATGCCCATCAACTGGGGAATGGCTGAACAAGTTATGGTATATGAATCTAATGGAATACTATTGTGCTCTAAGAATGATGAGCAGTCAGATTCAGAAAAACCTGGAAAGACTTAAGTGGATGATGCTGAGTGGAAGTGAGAAGAACCAGGAGAGCATTGTACACAATAACAGCAAACATTGTGTGATGATCCACTGTGATAGACTTATCTCTTCTCAGCAATCCAATGATCCAAGACAATTCCAGAGATTCATGATGGAAAATGCTCTCCACATCCAGAAAAAGAACTGTGGAATCTGAATGTAGATTGAACCATACTGTTTCTACTTTTTGTTATTGTTGTTGGGGTTTTTGTTTAGGTTTTTCCCTTTTGTTCTGATTCTTCTTTCACAACATGACTAATGAGGAAATATGTTTAATGTGATTGTAACATATATAACCTGTCAGATTGTTTTCTGTCTTGGGGAAGAAGGAGGGAAGGGAAGGAGGGAGAAAAAATTGGAACTAAAAATTTTATAAAAACAAATGTTGAGGGGCGCCCTAGGTGGCACAGTGGATAAAGCACGGCCCTGGATTCAAATCGGCCTCAGACACTTGACACTTACTAGCTGTGTGACCCTGGGCAAGTCAACTTAACCCCACTGCCCCGCAAAAAAAAAAAAAAAAAGGGATGAAAACTCAAAAAAAAAAAGAAAAAGAAAAAAGAATTTATACCCTAGCCATAGCTATAAAAAGTACCTGAATTTACTTCTCTTCTAAATTGTGTATGGTGTAATCTTTAACAATTCATGCCAGGTATCATTTTGAGTTCACTGTGATATATTGAAGAAGGGGGGAAATAGCGCCTTTAGATAGGATAGGCCAAGTAAGGCAAATCTGGGACACTCTAAGTGTCTCAAAGGAAAATTAAATCAAAGCGATATATGAGCTCATCAATCAGGAGTCTCTCCAATATACAGATTGCAACCTGCTACAAAAATGCTACATGTGGTCTACTCAAAATACTAGAGACCTTTCTTGCTTTCTCCTAACACTCCCAGGGTCCCAATGGAGCACTCTGACCATGTGCTTATCATCCCTCACTCTAGTCCAACAACCAACCATGCTCTCTTTCTGTCATAGAATTCTTCAATGATATCTTGGTCTCCTGTTCTTCCAAATTCCTCACTGGTTATATGTTACAGCCTGCTCCCACCCACATGTGCCTTTCCACTGATCTCTGTGTGACATTTAACTTTAGTTCTTCAGAGGCAATAATATTCCAGGTCTGCTGCCATTTGCTAACACCAATAAAATGCCTATATAGAAAAGATGGGCTTTGACTTGTTTCTTGGGGACATTAAAAATACTTTGCAATTTCCCAAAGCACTGCACCCAACTCTCCTCCTTTTCAGATCATTTCCATCTGGGTCTGTCCCAGACATTTATTTTTTTGTTTTTTGGTGAGGCAATTGGGGTTAAGTGACTTGCCCAGGGTCACACAGCTAGTAAGTGTTAAGTGTCTGAAGCTGGATTTGAACTCAGGTCCACCTGACTCCAGGGCCGGTGCTCTATCCACTGTGCCACCTAGCTGCCCCTGTCCCAGACATTTAGACAAACTCTATACAGCATCCATTCAGATGCGTGTTGAAATCTAGACAACAGAAATTTTTCATCCACATGGACTTTCCTGAGTACATGGTTAGGCCAAAATGCCTTTGAATCATTACAGATCTCTTCCAGAAGGCTCTGCAATGTCTTAGGACTTGATGTTCTCAATATAATACAGGAGCATTAGCTGCAAACTGAAGATCCTATAGATGATAAGACCCTCCAGATGCTCCTGTTTGCAGACAACAACGTGTTTCAAAGAATTTATATTTTTTAAATGGAAAGGGAAAAGAATCAGGGAAGGTAACAGGCTCTGAAGAAATGAAAAACAAGAGATGGGGTAGATGACATGATAATAATTAAGAAATTGGGGGGGGCAGCTAGGTGGCGCAGTGGATAGAGCACCAGCCCTGGAGTCAGGAGGACCTGAGTTCAAATCCAGCCTCAGACACTTAACACTTACTGGCTGTGTGACCCTGGGCAAGTCACTTAACCCCAACTGCCTCACAAAAAAGAAAGGAAGGAAGGAAGGAAGGAAGGAAGGAAGGAAGGAAGGAAGGAAGGAAGGAAGGAAGGAAGGAAGGAAGGAAGGAAGGAAGGAAAGAAGAGAGAAAGAAAGAAAGAGAGAAAGAGAAAGAAAGAAAGAAGGAAAGAGAGAAAGAGAAAGAAAGACAAGAAGGAAAGAAAGAAAGAAAGAAAAGAAGAAAGAAAGAAAAGAAGAAAAGAAAGAAGAAAGAAAGAAAGAAAGAAAGAAGAAAGGAAGGAAGGAAGAAAGAAGAAAGGAAGGAAGGAAATATGGGGTAGCTAGGTGACGCAGTGGATAGAACACCAGCCCTGGAATCAAGAGGACCTGAGTTCAAATTCGACCTGAGACACTTGATACTTACTAGCTGGAAGTCACTTAACCCTCATTGTACTCCACAAAAAAAAAAAGAAGAAGAAGAGAAAGAAATTAACATAGACAAATATTTCCCATCATCATTAAAGTCAAAAATGTTATAAGAATTTTTTTCAATCTCCTTATACCTTAGTGCATTTAAAGAATGTCCTCAGGAAAAGGATACTCCTCAGTGCCTCAACACTGAATGTCTTCAAGTCCCCCAATTCACTACCCACTTAATAGAACTGTTCCATGACATCCCAAAAGAATAAACATCTGATTTTAGGCTAATAAAACTTGACATG
This sequence comes from Dromiciops gliroides, assembly GCF_019393635.1. NCBI lineage: Eukaryota > Metazoa > Chordata > Mammalia > Microbiotheria > Microbiotheriidae > Dromiciops > Dromiciops gliroides. The sequence continues at coordinate 253,339,988 of NC_057862.1, forward strand.
TGGTTTTCAATCAATGTACACTAGCTTTGCCAATATTAAATTTTAATTTGTAACATTTTAAGAACGAATAATGAAAACCAGACCAAGTTGGAATATTAAAAAGTAGGAAACTTGTTACCAGTGATAGCAAGATACCTGAGCCAGAGCTCTATTGGCTCCAAGAACATTAAAAGAGACATCAGGAGTACCTCAGCTCAGTCCACTCTCTAAAAGAACTTCCCATCCAGGCCAAATGTCTAATACCATATGAGATAACAGTTCCAGGGACGTTAAGTGACATGAAAATCACAAGGCAGACCTAATACTACGGTCCCTCTAGTTCTAAGAAACATTCAGAACTTCTGCCTCACAGGCATAGCCTCTGACAGTTCAAAATATCCCATGTGGCATTCAGGTTATCACCGTAGTAGTGTAAAAGAAGCTTCTGAAAATAAATGTAAGTAATTTTCAAAATCTTTTTGATAAAGTTTTGTGGAATACATCAGTAAAACCACAGAGAATAACCTTCATTCTTACTCCAGTGGAGAGACTTGGGCCGATGGGGGGGGAGGGTGGGGGGGTTCGGTTCTGACCAAAAAACATTCAGATCCTATCACTGTGACCAAAAGAAAAGCTGAAATTTAAAAGCATCCAAAAGGAAGTTAACAATGGAAACTTTGGCAAAATCTTAACTGTACTCTCAAGAACAATACTACTATTATATACAAATGGCTATAAATCTAGACACAAATACATGCTTCATTTCAAACTAGCAGTCTAAAAGAGGATTATGATTTATTAGCTATAAATTTAATGTTAAAGATACAAAATGTAAAAACAGTTTTAAATGTGGACTATATTTTACTGCCTAAAACAGAATTTTACATTCCATATTAGACATAATACCAAATTTATATATACTAGATACCACGCCAAAATGTGTTTACATTCATGTTATCTCATTTGATCCTCATGAAAACCTCTGATTACATACGGTATAAACAGTTGCTATTTGCCCCATTTAGACATGAGAGAAAATGATACAGAAAGCTAAAGAGATTTATGCCTGCTATCACAAGTAAGCAGGAAGCAAGACTAAGAACTCTCTTCTCAAGCCTGATTCCTAATCCATGTCCCTTTCACTACAAATGGCTAATATGGCTCTGAATAGAGAGTTTCTAAGTCATTGAAAAGATGAGTCCAAATCTTACTAAACTTTTTTTTAATTCTAAACCAGATTTAACAATGCAGGTTGTAACTGCCATTGCTTCTACCTGCTCAATACCAAAAAGACCAATCAAGACAAATCAAATCATCCATGTTTTCCCACAGGAACACTAAAGCCATGAGATAATTCTGTTATGTAATGCACCTCCCTCTCAGGGTGGTTGTGAGGACCAAAGGAAATCATATTTGTAAAATGCTTAGGACAGAACCTGGCAGATAGTAAATGCTCATTTCAGCCTTCTTCTCTATTAAATATTCACTGGTGTTTTGTGTTTTTTTCCCTTTCTAAGGAGCCCCAAGCTGTCAAGTCTATTAAGAACTGATAGCCACACAAGAGACCACTGAATGTCACTTGTGTGTGACTCCTAATTGATGTAGTTAGAAACTGACTGGAAGTTAATTATTCAAATTGATTTTATTTTTTTACCTGGCCAAACTTCAATCTTAAGATTAAGGCAAGGGTGGATCATTCTGAGACACCTTTAGAACTTTTTTTTGCTTGGAATGTTTCTGACTGCGATATTGCAATAAATAAGTTACAAATTATTTCCATGTTTGTAATATTTATAGAATCTCCCTACTTGATCTAATGCGCCTTGAAATAGGGATGACTTTTTAAATGGTCACTTTAACAAATGTTTCCCAAATACTGCTTTGGATTATTTTTATAAGAGCGAAGAAGCTTTATGTTAGATGGGGCCTTAGAAATCACCTAATCTAACCAGTAAGTGCTTAGTAAATACATATTTACCTGACTTGATATAGTAATATGAGCAGAACTGAGGTTAAGTAATAGTATGCTCTTGGATAAGTCACCACCCAAGTCAACATTTCCTCATCTATAAACGGGAGATAATATTTGCATGATATACCTCACAGGGTTGTTATGAGGAAAGTGTTTTTATCAATCTTAAAGCACTATTATAAGATATTATTTTTTAAATGAGGAAATGTGAAGAAAGGGAGAGGTGAAATGGGGGTAAAGTAGCTCACATAAAAGAAACAAGAAAAGCTTATGGAGTGGAGGCGAAGAAGGGGGAAAGGAGAGAGGGAGGCGGGTGAGGGGGTAGAGGGAGAGGGAAGGTAAGAAGGAAAATTAGACAAGCCGGATACCTCTGAAAGTTGCATGTTTACTTTATTAATATAAGTGAGCTGTATGCAATAAAATTTGGGGTTTCATGTATAATATTTTTCTATCCTACTTTGTATATGGAAATGCTCATTTTATTTAACATTTATTTAATAAGTTTGGGAAAAAATATTTTAGAAAAAAATTTTGCTCCTGACATCTAAAGCAATCTCTAATACTCTAAATAACAAAACACAAGTTAATTTGTTTACTGTGGCCTTGAAAGGAACCTAAGAATAGAAAATAGCAACTACTTGCTGCATCTGAAAAGTTACATTGACTGGTATCACTGTAGTTCACAAAAGGAAACTACTTTAGACAAGTTTTTTTTTAATTCTTTTCTCTAAAGCAGTTAATTACTTCTGAACGAAAAGTACTGTTAATTTCCTTAAATATCCCTTGTTTTGGTAAAACTATGCTGAACAGACATCTTTTCTTTTCACAGAACTTCAGCCTGATTTCTTTCCTAGTCACAGTAGAGATAGTCTATTTAAAATAAAGATATAGTGGTTATTATATCAAGCTATAGGAAAAAAATGAATTCTACGCCTCTTTTACTGTTTACATTCCAATTTTTATGTGGGGGGGAAGGCAATGGATTCTACAGATCTTTTCATTTTTCATATTATATAACTTTGTGATCATGTTATAGTTCTATGTGGTTTAACACATGACAAATTGATAGAACCCTGCCCTCACCAAAAAAAATGCTTAACAAAATGTATTTATTTTTATCCCTCTTGACTTTTTCTCCCCCACCACACACAAAAACATTTCCACTAAAGTAATATTTTCTCTGTGGCAAACAGAAACATTTGCACAAAGGGTGGGTACTCATACTAATTTCTCACCAAACAATTAAAATAAGCAAGGCATCATGGTACATGAAGTATTGCACATGGGACAACCTAAGTTCAGATCCTACCTATAACACTTTACTAGCTTTGTGACTCTACCCCCAATCAGTTAACTCCTTCCAAGTCTCTGTTTCTTCCTTTATAAAACTGGGGTTTTAACACCTCTAATATTTTCACACAAAACTGTTGTGATGGTCAAATGAAAAGTTATAGTGCTCTGCAAACCTTAAAAACTTCAGTTATTATTACAGGTGTTTTCTGGAAAAATAGTTACATGAATAACTAATCATTTTCCTGCTGATGTACACAAATCAAATTTCAAAACCCCATTATAGGGGGCAGCTAGGTGGCACAGTGAATAAAGCACCAGCTCTGGATTCAGGAAGATCTGAGTTCAAATCTGGTCTCAGGCACTTGACACTTACTAGCTGTGTGACCCTGGGCAAGTCACTTAACCCTCATTGCCCTGCCCCTCCCCCAAAAGGAAAACCCCGTTATATAGAAAGCCCTGAAAGACCACAAATTTTAATCCCAGAATCTCAAGTCAGAAGGAACTTCAGAGGTAATTTAACAGAGTCTGTAGCAAAATGGGAATCCTCTCTACAACATTCCAGACAAGCAGACATCAAGGTTCCCCTGGAACACCTAACTAACTACTCCCTAAAGCAGTCTATTTCACTTTGGGACATTTCTATCTTTTAGGAAGTTTTTCTTTACATGAAACTTAGCTCTGACTCTGCAACTTCTGCCTCACTACTCCTTAGATGTTTGGTTCTGGAGACAAGCTAAACAAGGCAACTCTTGAGAAAATAAGCACTGGTAGAAGACAGTATAGAATTTTAAGAGTTGGAAGAGACTTGAGAGATAAACTCACCTAGTTATCCACATAAGTAAACTAGGCCAAGATTACAGGTTGTCCCAAAAGTCTTAGTGAGAATTTAAAGCTATCAGAGCTTCTGTATTACTTTATTGTTACTATAATCAACGCCTCACAATTACATAGCACTCTTTAAGGTTTACCATTTTAAATGCTTGCCTCAACATAAATAAATAAATGAAGATCTGAAAAAAAAAGTTTTAAAAAAATCTTCAAGCTAGGGGCAGCTAGATGGCACAGTGGATAAAGCACCGGCCCTGGATTCAGGAGGACCTGAGTTCAAATCCAGCCTCAGACACTTGACACTTACTAGCTGTGTGACCCTGGGCAAGTCATTTAACCCCAATTGCTTCACCAAAAAAAAAAAAACCTTCAAGCTGAAAGCCCATGGTTATATGCCATAGGCTCCATCTTTACTCTAAAAATCAATGACATGTTACCCTCAAATATCTGCATTATTGTAATTTAATTTGTTTCTACAACAAATGTTTTATTTAGAAAAGAGCTTACTAATACCTAGATACTCTAATAAGCACAAATCTACCAAATGAAGAAATCAGAGAAATAATCAGTCTAGAATACCTAACAGTTAACCAAAAAGCTGGTATCTAAATACATTTTCCCCTCAGATAGTTTCCAAGTGATGTTCAAAACCTGGCATATATAGATCAACTGTGAAAATAGCCAGTATCCCACATGACTAAATCTTTGGAAGGAAAACCAAACAAAACCAGGTAAACCTAGTGTGTATCAGGCTGTGGAACTAAAATGAATTTCCTTTACTCAATTCTTTTTTTTTTAAATCTCCCACTTCATCCTTGTCCAGAACACTTACATGTGTTGATCAGAATCAGACGCTGTTCTTTCTCCAGCTTAGTATTAAAGGATCGTGGTAAGGATGGTTAGAAGATAGGGTACAGTCTTCCCTCCTTTCTTTGCAGAGGTGAGGAAAAGACCAGGGACAGGGATCATTTCATATAATTTCCAACTTGGTAGATGTGTTGGTTAGTTTAGTCAAAATGCTTCTCTCCGCCCCCACCCCTTTCCTTTTATTCTTTGCTAGGGATAGCTTACAGGGGAGGGGGGAGCAACGATATATCCAGAAATGAATGTAATGTGATATCAGTTTTAAAAAACTTTGTTAAAGAATGCAAAGGACTAGCTTGGTAAATATAGTCAAAACTTTTTTAGGTAGATCTCATACATTTGGAGGGGCTGCAATGTTATTCCTATGTTTGGGGGGCTCTTTACATTTGTGTTTATAAATTCTCTTCATATTATTAATCAAGGTTCAAAACTTTTAAATAAAACAAGAAATAAATGTTAGAGAGATACCAGCAAATCCTTACAGAGCTTGCTAAACCTTTCCACTCACATGCCCATCCTCTATTTGACCCACCTAATTTCTTTTTATAAATAATTATTAATTGTGTTTCATTTGCAACAGAAACAAACAAAATGGAGAAGAAATGAAACCACAAATTCCATGCTACTTAACTTTTTGACAAAACCAAAATAAACGTTAACACCTTATTTGTTCTGTGTATCCCTCCAATTTCTTTTGTGTTCTTCAGAGATTTTTTTAAAAATTAGCATACTAATAAGTACATATGCTGTAGTCTACATTACTTTTTTTTTTTAAGTGAGGCAATTGGGGTTAAGTGACTTGCCCAGGGTCACACAGCTAGTAAGTGTTAAGTGTCTGAGGCCGGATTTGAACTCAGGTACTCCTGACTCCAGGGCCGGTACTCTATCCACTGAGCCACCTAGCTGCCCCTACATTACTTTTTATAGAGCATTCCATGATTCTTTTTGGTTTCCAAATGTTGCTTTTTTATGAGACAGTAATAGTCTATTACATTGATATGCCAAAATTCATTCAGCTACTCCCCAACTGGAAGCATGAGTTGCTTCTGGTTCTTGCTATTACAAATATGGGGCAGCTAGATAGTATGGTGGATGAGTAAGGAAGACTCATCCTAGTGAGTTCAAATTTGGCCTCAGACACTAGCTGTACAGGACCTGGGCAAGTCATTTAACCCTATTTGTCTCAGTTTCCTGGCGAAGGAAATGGCAAAGCACTCCAGCATCTCTGTCAAGAAAACCCCAAATGGGGTCACAAAGAGTTGGACAAGATTGGAACTTAACAACAAAACTTACAAATATAGCAACTATAAATACTGTTTCACAGATGGGTCTTTTTTCCCTTTTTCCCATTTCATTAATGTCCTTAATAGGGGAATAACGCAGTCAAAGAATAAGATCAGTTTCTAATCACATAATTCTAATTCTCATTCAATTGTCTCTGGTTCACTCTGTATATATAAAGAGATATGTTGGTGTTTTCATAACAGTTTCAGACTCAGGTCTCATCCCATTTCATACCTTTCCAACACTTGCTTTCTCTCCCCCCATCATCCCTTTTCATCTGTGATTTCATTCCTTTTGCCTTTAAAACCTTAAAAAGTTTCCTCTCCATTCTCTAGGTCAGTGGTCCTCAAAATAGGGAGGACCTTCAGTGAAAGGTCCTGAGCTCAAGGTCAAAAATATTTTCATAATAATACTAAGACGTTTTAATTTCTAATTCAGTGACTATCAATAGACAACCCACGTAAACCCAAATTCCAGGTCCTAAATAATTCTTAAGCATATAAAAGGGCCCCCACACCAGAAAGCTTGAGAACTACTGCTCTAGACAAATACCTCCTCTGCTTTTAACTCCAATTCTGAAAAAATTCTAATAAAGACTTTAAATGACAACATACCTTTCCTCTGTCTCTTGGCTACCAGACACAAACCAGAAATAGTCTAGATTTCTGGCTTCCTGTGTATTCTACATTAGTATACTGCAGATTTGACTTGTTTTCAACCATAAGACTTTAAACAGAGGCAGGTCAATAACATTTTTATGTTTTGTACACCATCAAAAACTATCAACATTATGCAATAAGATGCTTAATTCTTCTCTTAATTCTTGTGATTAGGTAGGGAGGGACTAAAGAAATTATTCTGGACTCATTTCTCAAGTTTGTAACTTCTTAATGAGATTGAATCTTTTGAATATTTATGACAAAACATTTTATCATCTACATCAAGCAAAAGAAAAGTTTTTCTTTTTTTTAATGGCATTTCCTTGGGAATATCTATTTATAAAGAACACATGTTTTTATGTCACTGGCAAACTGTCATATACCTTAGAAAGTTAAGTACCAGTACAAGCAATGACCTGAAAATACTCACAATTAAATTAAAATCTCTAATACCAAATGATATCACAGACCAGCTAATCAAATTAATGTTCCTATTTTCACATCAGTAAAAAAATGCCAAACTACACTTATAGTCCTTCCTTCAATTGCCCATACTTTCTCAAACATTTAAATGAATCTGAGTTCTCATTAATGTAAGTATTACCTCTACCACAGATCAAAGCCCTTCCACTCCTACTCATTTTGTATAATTCTTGTCTACATCCTTCCATTAATTCCCATTAAGGGATCTATCCAATGAATTTCAAGGCTCTTCCCTAGTTCTTTTAATAACTTGTGGATCTCATAGGGTCATACTCAGGCTAGCTGACTGTCTATCTGATGTCCCTAGCTCTTACTTCATGCCTACCCTACTTTCTTTTCAGGTCATACAGGACCTCAAAGATGTCTTTTGGCTTTTGTCTTCATTGGCTATGTATATCAGACCCTCTTGTAACTAAAAAAATTAAGTAATTACCTATTAAGCTGAAAGAAAAGTGGAAGTAGATGAGCTCACCTCAACATAGTTGTTACAGAGTTAACAGCACCAGGAGAACCTAGATTCTTTGACCTCTGAAATTCTGTAAACCCTCATAAGGGAAAAAAAAAAAGATATAGTCTTTATAATGATAACATTTACTGCCTCTGAAAAATTATTACAAGTTTATTAACAAAAGAAAAAAAATTTTGGTAAATTTTAATTGCAATCTAACTGAAATTATTCATGTCTTCTATAGGATTAGAGATAATAACAATTATGTTGTGACAAGGAGAGAGAAGTGGATAATCCTTAATTTTCCAACTGGGGTTCCCCCCTTTTATCCCAAAGAAAATTTTATCATAATGGTCTTTCCCCAAACTATTTTTCTTTCCAATTATTAGTCCAAAGTATTCATTTCCTTTGGTGACAGAAAATTTGATCAAACGGAATGGTCTTTCAGCAGAAAAGAAAATGGTCAATATTTTGGCTTGGACAAAAGATCCTAGAATGGTCATGAAAAGTCAAAATATATTCATGTTAGTGACATGAAAAGAGTCTGACAATTTTACAGGATAATCCTAGCAACATAATGACTAAAAGCATTCCTCTGGGTCTCTCCGCCCCCCCCCCTTGTAATTTAGGGAAGACAGCCCTACACCTTCAGTTTCTTTTTCTGCCAGTCAACTGCGAACTTGAGAAATGAGTCCAGGATAATTTCTTTAGTCCCTCCCTACCTAATCACAGCCTTTTAATTTTATATCTGCATTTTTAACTAGAAAGGTTGTTTTATTTTTAACCATTTGTTTAATCTAAATGATGGATGTAGCCAAGGTTTTCTATGCCAGAATCCAAAGCAGAAATTTCACAAGAAGCATACAGCCTGAACAACAACAGGGTACCAGAACATATTTCTGTCGTCCTTCCTCACTTCTGATTCAATCATGCAAGAAGGGAGTGGGTAGCAGCCACATGGAGGCTCAATGAACACTAAAAGCAACCAGAGACCCTATTTGTCACCATCATTACAGAATGTTGGCAAAATGAAGGCCAGCCTAGCATGTGGTAGTTAGAAATTGGGTGGCCCTATTGAAACAAAGCAATCAAGCAGCTTCCCAAGCCAAGGAGTAGAGTTACCAGCAGAAGAGGAACCTGAAAACAGTTGCTACAGCTATTAAGTGAGAGGACTAGAGGCTTTTAGAAACTGCAGGTAGGCATACCTAGACCTATGAATAGAAACCCCATCATTAACTTGACCTTCAGAAATGGATGCCAGCAACATGGAATATTCTGAGAGCATTTAAGAGGACAGCTTCAAAATGATATACTGGATTGGTGCAAAAAGAGGTCACACTTTTCCCCAAAATATGACATGTAAAAAACCTTAATCTTTCAGTCTAAGCTTATACATTTTTTCCAAGCTCTCATTTCAAGGTAATAACCTACATTCACACCAATACAGTAAGTTCTCTCCCTTGGTTCATTCAGGCAATAGTTTCCTTCATGGACATTCTATTTTCTTTCCATTCAAGTTTTTTTTTTTTTTTGCCAGCCTAAAAATACATTACGACAAATTATTTACAGTTTTATAATTCCTAAGTTGTCCTCCAAATTATTTATCTAAATTAATAAAATTAAAAGCATTGTCCCCTTCTCTTTAGAGATCAAAGGGGTTCCTATGCATAAAATGTCAGACTTTTTGCTGCATTAGTTACACTGAACTATTTTTCTACTTTTATATTCTTTATTCAAAGAAATAGCTCTCTGGGAGAAATGATACATACCCACAAACAACTATCGGATACAATTACTGCATAAAAATATGCTATGTGGAGTCTAGAAGAAGAGATCATTGCAAACTTGAGATCTTCCTGGAGATTGTGGCATTCTGAGTTGGGTTTTAAGCAAAGAAACTAATCTTTCTTGTTCCTAAGTGTGTGGACATACACAATGCAAAACAAAGGATAGGATCAGGTCCTTATACCCAAGTAAGATCTCTGACTTTCCACATCTCTAAGTCAATTATCTGCTCTTGAAAAAAATATAACAAACAGCTAAAAACAAACCATATCTCATTCCCTTCTGTCCATCTTTCTCCCTTTTTCATCTTTCTGTTTTTGACCTTTCTATGTACTCACTATTACAAATATACCACACCCATATAATTGTATTTCTAAATGGGGGGGGAGAGATAACCTCGTAATTGAGAAGCTGGGAATATTTCATCTACTTTGAAAGTCAAATATGGACAAGAAATGGGGCTTTGGATACTTGGTGTCACTATAATTTGACACAACTAAGCCTGAGAAAAAAGCTGACATTTGTGGCTACAGAGCCCTCTCGCTAACCATATACTTACTCTTAATAATAACAAGTACTGTCATACTTAATGATCAGACCACTATAAGTGGGCATGCTCAAAGCCAAAAATGGGCCATAAGTAACAGACTAAGAAAGGATCAATACTTTAGGGAATAAAACTTGACATCAGACACTGAAGTCCATCCTTTTCAAAATCAGAAACACACTGATTCGGGTGAAAACAAAAAGTTAATACTCCCTGACTAGAACCACCATTCACTGGATGTGCCATTGACATTTCATGTGTTTTCATAAAATTTATTAAAATGTTAAACTACTGGTACATATGGCTATATCTACAGAGGTCACGTGTATTCTTCAACACACAGCAGTCAAATGTGTAGCATTTCACACTTTGAAATTTGACCTGCCATTTAGAGCATAGTTTGAGGTTTACAAACACTTTGAATACAGTAGCTCCATCTGATCCTCACAAAACCCTTTCAGGTGGGTACACTTTACTAAGCAAACTAAAGCTCAGGAGGTGAAATAGTTTATCTCTAGCTTCATGGCTACGAGTATTAGGGATTTGAAGCCAAGCCCTATTCTCTTTCCACTGTAGCATTCTGCCTATGCCACCTACCATCTTATCAGTCAAGCGATCACCAAGGATTTATTAAACACCTACAGTATGTAAGTCATTAAACTAAGCCCTGTGAAAGAGAAAAGTGAAACAATCTGATATAAAGGAGCTTACATTCTATTTGGAGACAACATATACACACACATGAGCATGTATATATGTATATTTGTATATATGTACACACACACACACACACACACACACACACACCTCTAAGCCTTAGCTCCTCCATCTCTACACTAAAATTCTAAAGTAGTTGCCAGAACGATCAGGGAATACTTTCTCCTCCCTGAAACAGAGGGTTTGAACTTACTACTCTTGGCCAAATAGGATAAATTCAGCAGAATAAGGGTAAATAGGTATAAGATACAAGGGAGACTGATTTCAGCTCAACATTTTTCTTCCTAAAAATTAGTGTTTGTCCTAAAAGGCAATGAGCTGCCTCAGCAAAGAGTAGGATCCTAAATGACTGAAGGTCTTCATGCAGAGTGACTGAATGACCTCTTTTCAGAGATATTTTAAGATTTCAAGCTTCATGTAAGAGCTGGTCTAAAATCAGGGCTTCTTAAACTTTTTCCACTCCAACCGGAGAAGTTTCTATGAAATCCCGGGTATATAAGTAATATAAAATAGGCATACATAATCTTTTACTGTTGCCAAATTTGTCATGACCCTATATAGGGTCACGACCAACAGTTTAAAAAACTTTGATCTAAATGACCTTCAAAGTCCTTTCAGAAGCTAAGATTCTGACATAAGACCATACAGATGAGAGTTAAGTAACTGTTATACAAAAGAAGCTAAGACAGAAATCTGAGAGAGATGCCTGAGAGAGACTCAGTGTGCTCAGTGTAAGATAACCCACTCTCCCCTAATGTATTTCTCTTGCCTAAAGTCACAATACTGAGAAGCCCGACACTAAGCATGGTCACTTCTATATTTCTGATAAAGTATCCAATCCGTATACCTAATGTTGTGGCCTGTGGCTCTTCAAGGCGCTGATCCATGGTCGTCCGCGACTGGTGGAAGCCTACTACTACTACATCCCAACCCCACTTATTATTAAGGGAAAAGTAAAGAATAGCTTATATTGTTAAAGCTATACTTTAAAAAAAAAATCAAGTCTACGTGGTTCTTCTAGGTCACAAATTCTGCTAAATGTTGGGCATATGGGGAACAGCCAATGTGGTTACTTCAACAGTGAAATTCCCTGAGGTTGAAAGATAGCTTAATGAAGAATTGTTATACTTTAAAATATCACAGAACAGGGGCAGCTAGGTGGTGCAGTGGATAGAGCACCAGCCCTGGAGTCAGGAGTACCTGAGTTCAAATCCAGCCTCAGACACTTAACACTTACTAGCTGTGTGACCCTGGGCAAGTCACTTAACCCCAATTGCCTCACTATAAAAAAAAAAATCACAGAATAATAAAACCAGAATGTAAAAGGACATTAAAGGTTATCCAACCCAGTCACTATCAGAATATAGCTAAATCTTGAGGTTAAACTATGTACCAATTTTAAATTACAGACCTCTGATTTCAAATGAATGTCACAAGATAATGTAGACTGACTGTCGCCAACTTCTTACAACTGCAGAGAATATTAAATATCCCAACATTATATAATCAAAAGTAAAGAATGGCCCATATTGAGTCAATGAGTCAACAAGCATTTGTTGTATATCAGGATCTCATATTTGTTTCTTGTGAGAATACATTTCTAAATTATGATAAAATAATATCTTATAAACAATTTGCATCTATAAGAATCCATATAACTTTCCAGAAGTGCATCTAATTAAGAAGGATGTGGAACTACACACATGGACAACTGTGGAAATTTATTTTGATTTGGGGACCCTACCTTTAGGCTGAGATTGGAAAGCCTTAGGCCCTCAGGGTCTCTTCTGTGTGGGAGGGGCTGGCGCCCCTCCCCCTCTGCTTCAGCTGAGACAAAAAGCCCCGTGGACTGTACAAGACGCCAGGTCAGACAGCTGGGGGGAAAAAGCCCCCACCTCCCTCCGACCTGAATGGAGCTATCTGAAAGATCCAGGAGAGCCTGTGCTGAGGCTCGGGATGCTGGAGCATCCCCCAGCCCCAGCCACAGCCCTGACTGGCGGATTAGCTTGGTGTGTGGGTGCAAGAAGCCCAGAGATTTGAGTGGAGAGAAGAAAAGGTATATATAGACCGGGGAGTTAGACAGCAAGGGGGTTTAGGTTTGGACAAGGAGACAGGGGGCGGAGAAGAGGTCAAGCAGCGGCTGACAAGATTAGAAAGGTTGGGGGGATCGGACTAAAGATGGGGCTAAAAGGATGCAGGAGAAGATGAGAAGGACTAGGAGCAGAGAAAAGAGAGGTGGAAGGGCAGACTAACAGAGCAGACAGACAGAAGGTCAGTGAGAGAGGAACACAAGGGTTCAGCAGTGGCAGTAAGGAGAGGAAAGTTAGAAGCAGGGGGATTTACAAAGCGAAAGGGTACAGGCAGAGTTAATAAAAGTAGCTGAGCAAGTGAGTGCCCTGAGGCAAGAGAAGGCTGAGACCCTTATTGTATTAAAAAAGTTCAAGGCACAGCAGGTGGGAAAGAGGCTCAGTAGAAAGAGACCCCAGGAAAGCAGTCAGGTTGTGCATTTTATTTCCCTGTATTCTTAATTTTCAATAGTATCTCATAAATAAACTCTGCTTTGATTATTTGGTTAAGAGGCTTCTTAACATTTTGCTTATCATTTTGGGAGTGGAGCAGTGTGGTGGAACTTTATAAATGGCCCACATTAAATTAATAGCAGTAAAATTAGCCTCAGTCATTTAAAATATTTCTACAACTTATACTTAATCAACTGATCAACAAACATTTATTAAACATTTATTATAGGCCAGGCACTTTGCTAGCACTAGCAATACAAAGAAAGGCAAAAACAATCCCTGTTCTCAAGGAGCTGCACATACCATTGTGGGAAATAACACACAAACAAATAGGTACACACAAGATCCATAGAGTAGATGAAAGGTGATGTTAGAGGGGAAGGCTCCAGTAGCAGCCAAAAGGAACTCTAAATGCTACAAATCAACATTAATAGTACCTTCAACTATAACAGTTTTTAAAACCTTATTTGCATTAGAATTAACCAACATTTTAAAATGCCATTTTGTGGGCAAATGCTTCAAACAAGTTAAAAGAACTTTATCAAATTAAAGACTTTGCTGCTCACTTTGCAGGTCATACAACACTCATACCCATCCATATAAACAGCGAAATAAGTACCTTTATGTAATTTATGTAATCTGAAATTGAAGGAACTGAACAAATTTTTTTAAAAGCACATGCATAAAGAGAATTAAACAGAATCAAAACTTTAATGAGCACTTAATACAAGGACACTGCGCTGGGTGCAGTGGAGGATGCAAAAAGCGTGAAATACTGCCTACTCTCAGGAAGTTTACAATATAATTGAAGAAAAAATAGATTGGCAAGATGAAAAGTTAACCCAGGTTATTTTGCAAGTTCTAAATAAGTCGAACAGTGAGTAGTATGAGTTACCAGAAGTTGGTTAAGTTAGTCAATAAATATTTATTTCATTCATTATCATTCATTCATTCATTCATTCATTTGTTTGGGGTTTTTAATTAATTAATTTATTTGATTTTTTTGTGGGCCAATGAGGGTTAAGTGACTTGCCTGGGGTCACACAGCTAGTAAGTGTCAAGTGTCTGAGGCAGGATTTGAACTCAGGTCCTCCTGAATCCAGGGCCAGTGCTTTATCTACTATGTCACCTAGCTGCTCATCAATAAACATTTATTAACTATCTACTATGTACCAGGTACTGTGCACTGGGGATACAAAAAGGAAAGAAGGTAATCTAAATTAGGGAAATGAGAGCTTAGCAACCAACAATAGCATATTAAAGGCTGCAGTGAATTAAAGAAGTGCTAGAAGACATAGAAGATGCATATACTGGGAAATAGAAAGTGATAAGATTAAGGATTATGGAAGATCTTAAATGATAGCCTTAGGAATTTAAATTTGAATTCATTTGGGGGGGGGGTGAGGCAATTGGGGTTAAGTGACTTGCCCAGGGTCACACGGCTAGTGTCAAGTATTGGAGGCTGGATTTGAACTCAGGTCCTCCTGACTCCAGGGCCAGTGCTCTATCCACTGGTCCACCTAGCTGCCCCTAGGAATTTAAATTTGTAGGCAATGGGGCACTAACGGAAGATTTTTGGACACAGGAATGACATAATTAAAATAGTAAAATAAAATATTCTAAGAAGCACTTTTTAAGTACTGTACTTTTAAAAGATAGTTGTAGGGGGCAGCTAGGTGACACAGTGGATAAAGCACCAGCCCTGGATTCAGGAGGACCTGAGTTCAAATCCAGCCTCAGATACTTGACACTTACTAGCTGTGTGACCCTGGGCAAATCACTTAACCCTCATTGCCCCACAATAATTAGATAGATAGATAGATAGATAGACAGACAGACAGACAGACAGACAGACAGACAGACAGACAGATAGATAGATAGATAGATGTTTGTTTGTTTTCTTAAGATAGTTGTAAAGCTCAAATCTGAAGGGGGGAAATGACCTAGTCATATTTAGTATGTTTAATAGTTTAATATGTAAAAATAATACACTTCACACTTAGAAAACTAACTCATTTATATATTATAATTTATAAAGTATTTTCCTCATGACAACTAAAGTTGATCAAGTATTATTATTTCCATTTTTAAAGAAGAAGAAATGAGACTGTAAGGGTTTGCCTATAAAAGAAATATAAAGATTAAAAGGGATGGAGGTGAAGAAGATGTTAGAAACTAGGTAGGCAGAAAAACCCTAACTGAAACCAAATGAATGCTAAGAATATTTTACCTCAAAAGTCAACAGTTGGTTGAAAAATGTTGAGGTCTGCATTTATTTACTAAGCAACACCAAATTTACATGTCAATTACCACAGACCAGGGAAGGCTCCATTCCAAAAGCCTTTTATATACCACAACCACTCTAAAATGCTTCCCATTTTTCTTCCAAAATGAAGGGTGACAACATGATGTAGTGAAACATCTAGTGGATTTGAAGCAGGTGACCTGGGTTCAAGTAATCGCTCCATCACTAATTGTGCAACCCTAAACAGGTTAATTAATTTCTCTAGGGTCTTAGTATCCTCATCTGGCAAAATGGAGATGACAAATACTTAGAGGTTTGTGGAAAGGAGAGAACTTTGTAAACTGTAAAACATTATAGAAAGGTGAGCTTTAGGTATCATAAAAAGCAGGTACAGATTATTTTCAACATGCGATTTGATCAGACAATATCATAAACATTAAATTGCTCATTTCTTTATAAACCTCCTCAGTTTTTTCTTGGCAAATAGAGTTTTTAAAAGTCAACAGATCTCCACCAAAAGCAATTCATATCATATTTGTTGAGTACCTGCAATGATCAAGTAACTGAGTTTGGGGCTGTCCCAGAATATAGAGAATATATGTTTCCTGCCCTCTTGAGCTTATAATTTAGGAGAGGTAAGAAGATAAACACAAGCAAAAGGACAACAAAGTATGTAGTCTCTTGAATTAAAATGCCATGCTGTGATATATACTATATATGCATGATATCAGAATTAAAAGAGAGAAAGATCCAAAAGTCTGAAGCAATCAGAAATTCAACTTCTCTGCATCTTCTACCTATGGAATCTAGTACTACTAAAAACACGTCTAATCACACTCTCACATGACAGTCCTTCATGAATTTGAAACTAGCACTACCCCTTCTTAACGGCTGTTGTTCTGGTGGACTGGACAGCCTCTAAGGCCCTCAGGATTCTGACATTCTGCTGCACTAAGAAGGTGAGATTTTTCAAAATAGGACTTGAAGATGGACATCACTTAGACTTTTCAACCCTAAGGTCTAAAAAGAGAACAAAAGTGCACTCAGATACACAGGATTCTAGAAATAAAAAAGACCACCAGTGACAGGGACATTCACTAGCCCCTACAATGCTATTTTTGAATAGCTCTAATTATTACAGCATTTCTAAACTTTTACAACAAGAGACTTTTCTCCTACATAACAACCAACCCTTCAAAGCATTTGAAAACAGACTTAGAGTTCCCAGGAATTTCTTTCCTCTTGACTAAACAACTCCAGTTCCTCTTATGGTACAGTCTCAGCCCTCCTCATCATAATTGGTCACCCTCCTCTATCAATACTCCAGCTTATCAATGTCTCTCATAAATGAGTCACTCAGAATCGGTTAGTAACTCTATATGTGGTCCAACCTGGGCAAAATACAGCAAAACTCCAACCTCTCTCATTCTACATAATTTATTTCTTGACACCTTGACACCTCCTTCTCCTCAACCAGGTGCAGGCCCTCATCACCTCACATCTATACTATTGCAATAGTCTGCTCCTTGCTCTACCTTGCCACAAGTCTCCCCACTCCAATTCATTTTTAAATAACATTCATTTTTTAATATAATTCTTCCTGATTTCCCCACCCCTCCAATGCTTCTTCTGGAACAAAGATTAAAAAAAAAAAAGAAAAGAACAATTAAGCAAAACCAACCAATATTTCCACCACAGCTGACCAATTATATACACTTTATTCCACATCCAAAGTTGCCCACCTCTGCAATGAAAGAAGAGAAGTGCATTTTCTCAGCTCTTCTGAGGCCAGCCTCATAGATGTGATCTTTTTATTAACATAATTTATATATGTATTACCTCTTTTAGTTACCACATCCCGCTATTGATTTGTCTTGTGTTTGCTGTCTTCTAAAGCCCCTAGTTCTTTCCAACACAAACACTATCAGTATTTGGCTTCAAAAACTTTTTAAGTACAGAAACTGAACATTTGTCTCTATTAAATTTCATCTAATTAACTTGTGCCCATCATTATCATTTCTGAAGATATTTCTGGATCCCGAGTATGTTTCCTTTAACCTTTGGAGAGATGCTATGTGGTTTGGCCCATGCTGTTCAGTCTCCCTCCCAATACCCTTTAGACCTCAGGAGGCCAAACAGAAAAATGGCAACAGCAGTCAATGCCTCCATGGAGACAGAGGTTGCATAGGCCTGTGACTGGAGGAGATGCTAGCAATGTAAAAGGGGTTAATCTTGGAACCAGCCTCTCTTCCTTGGATTTCCCCCATACCAAAAATGCCTTCCACTCTCTGCTCACCTCAATGTTTGGACAAGAGTGTGGAAAGTATATATTTTTCTGAGGATCTTTATGTAGACCCACAGCAGCCCATATTTTGGTTGCAACTTGAGGGAAAAAACCAATACTCCAGTCCAATACTGTCATTTACAAATGAGAAAATTGAGGCCTAGAGAAATTTATAATTGGATAATTTATCCAAGGTCACACAACAATTATTAGCAGAGCACATATAGGTCTCATGACCCCATTTTTTTCTACTATAGTATGCTAAAGGTTGGGTAGGGTTTTCAACAGATATAAAGATAAGGTACCTCTAGACAAAAGGAACAATGTGAACCAAAGAGAGAATAAACATGAATGAAATGAAGTGAACAGATGGAACTGACTAAAGCATAAAGCTTTGTTGAGAATAGCATAAAAAAATAATAGATGTAGGGGGCAGCTAGGTGGGTGCAGTGGATAAAGCACCGGTCCTGGATTCAGGAGTACCTGAGTTCAAATCCAGCCTCAGACACTTGACACTTACTAGCTGTGTGACCCTGGGCAAGTCACTTAACCCCCATGGCCCTGCAAAAAAATTAAAAAATAGATGTAGAAGAATAGGCCCAGATTGTGAAGGTTTCAAAAGCCAGATATAAGAGGTTAGACCTGAAATGACTGATTGGCAATAGGGAACCAATGAAGATTTGGGGCATGGAGCTGACACACTGACACACTGCCTTGGAGTCAGGAAGAACTAGATTAAGTTCTGACTTTGACTTATCCTAGCTATGTGGCCATGAGCAAGGCACTCAATTGCTTGATGCTCCAAGAGACTTCACTACCAGAAAAATAGGAATACTACCATAGAATTATCATATATGTTAATGATGAATTTTTTCAAAAAAATTTCTTATTTCTATGTAGGCAGTGTGGAAAGAGCTCAGGAGAAGTAAGGGTTCAAGCCCTGCCTTTAACATACTATAAAACAGCACCATGGTTTTTAGGAGAAAAATTATTAGAGTTGTAGTCAAGAAGACAGATTCCAATCACACCACCTCTGACCAGTTGCTAGCTACATTTCCATAGTCAAATTAATATCCTTATCAGAAAAAAAAGAATAATAGCTGGTGTGGTGTTTAAAATCTAACTGGTATGACTAAAAATCTAATGTGTGGTCGCTTTAAATTAGAAGCTTATAGCACCAGCCTTTGGCCATTAAGCATTTATTAAAGTATATTAGAAGTTAGCTAAAGAGAGAGGAAGAACAGTTCAGAAAGAAAAAGCCTAGCTACCCTGGCCCTGCTGCCACCACGGAGACCTCCGACAGAAAGGAAGGTAGATTCCCCAGTCTCCTAGAGCAGAAGCTCCCTGCGGGGCAGCCAGAGGGGCAGTCCCCACACACAGCTCCAAGATAATTGGCGGGTAGCATTGATTGACATGACTTACAAGCGGTTCTATGAATAGATGTAACTTCCTGATGCCAGACAGCTTCCAAACACTAGTCACATGCTTTCTCCTCAGGGAGAATGTCTTTCTCAGCAGCAGGGTGGAACCCTGATTCTCACACTGGAGTACGCACCTCATTAGGCTGTTGTGAAGCTCAAATGAAAATGTCTAAAAAACACTATATAAATGTCCACCATTGCTACTATCATTATTGTTGCTGTAACTCTGGGCAAAAGCACAAAGGGTTCCTGCAATCCATTGTAACATGGAGATGAACCAGGTTTCCTGAAGGGTATGGAAGAGGAAGGTGCACTATGGAAGGCCCTCCAGTGCAGGACAAGCTCAGCATTCAGTCCTAGCCATAGACTATGTCTGCTTTCCAAGGACCAACCTCATTAAAGCCACAGAGGCTCGTCATCACAGTAAGGTGGACACAGAGGCAAACTCTTGGCCATGGTAGCCCATGAAACCAAAACTGCATACACAAAATAGACCACCCACAGTCCTATGGGCATCCTTCCACTTCAGAAGTAACTGCAACATTGTTTGGTAAGAACGACTGTTCTCAAGTTGTGGTATATGAATGTAATGGAATTCTATTGTGCTGTAAGAAACAATGAACAGGAGGATGTGAGATTTAAAATTGGATATACAAGCATCAAACTCCCCCTTTAACTTTTCCCTTATATATCTCCCAGACCACTAAGAAAAAGAAGCCTCTGAGCTTTAATCAGTGAGGGATTAGCTTTTATTGTTTGGGAATTAATTAGACAACAAACAGGTGATACCGATTAGGGAAATAGGAAAGTAGAAATACAAATGAATAATCCTAGATCTAAGCTTAGTCTATATTCTTTTATAAAACTCACTGAATCCTAAAACTGCCTGCCAGGCCGAGAACCAGAGCCGATCACCAAAAGTGTGCGCCATCAATGCTAAGCTGAGAAGCCAGAGTGAGTGAGCCAGAGAGCGAACTTCTGTTCCACTCTCACTTTTTAAGTTGACATCCTGGAAGTACAGCGTGCTTGGCCACACTCTCCGGGCAGCAGCAGGCGCACTGCTGTTCATCTTGGTCTCCTCCCCAAAAGGGCGGTCCTTCAAAAACCACTTCAGTAGCATGTGTTCAACTCTCAAATGATTCAGCTAAAACTTCCGTTTTTTACCACATTCCCCTCTTTGTTTCATTTGAAAAACGAATGAGTTTGCTCAATGAAACAGCCAAAAATAATATCCTATGCTAGCTAATAATATGTTAATATCAATATAGAAAAGGGAGAGAGGAAAGTTTGTCCAGAGGGGCAGTCCCTCATGAACACGACGTTTTGACATTGGTCTTGCAGAGGGAGGACCTCTGCAGAGAGTACATGTTAGAGATGGTATATAATAACAGAAGGAGATAACAAAAACTAACAAAACAAAACTGTTCATATAAAGTCTCTGAGTTCTTTTGTCTTCTTGAAGTGGTAAAATGTCATCAGGAGGAAGTTGGATTCTGGTCTGGGAAAACTGGTTCTCTGAAAATTCTTTACATATATTTTATCTCCTAGATTTAAATTATGCAATGAAAAGTCTAAGGGTCTCACCTGGACCACAGCTCCTGCCTCATGGAGTTCACATAGTCTAGTCTGTAATTCCTGTATATAGGAGGCAACAGAAGTATCACCTCCCACCAGTGATGTATAAAAACTGGGGAAAAAGTTTTAGCTTGGATAGGAGGGTGACCAAAATGCATTTCATAAGGAAATATATGAAGTTCTCCTCTTGGTCTACTGCATAGACAGAATAATGCCAATGGCAGAACATCAGGCCATTTCAAATGGGTTTCAGTACATAATTTGCCAATCATACTCTTAAGCTCTTTATTCATACGTTCAACCCGGCCTGAACTTTGTGGGTGGTAGGGCATGTGGAATTTTGGAGTTACTCCCAAGAAAAAGTAGATTTGGGATAAAATCGAATCAGTAAAATGTGTGCTTTTGTCAGAATCAATGTGGGCTGGTAGGCCAAAACATGGTACTATCTCTTTAAGAAGAATTTTGGCAACAAAGGCAGCTGTGGCTCGGGGGCTGGGAAATGCCTCCACCCACCAAGTGAGTTGATCAACTATAACAAGGCAAAATTTATTATGTCCTGCTTTTGGCATTGTAATATAGTCAATTTGCAAGTACTCAAAGGGTGTATATGCTAGAGGACGTCCTCCATAAGTTTTGGCCTTAAAAGCATGCTGATTATAAGACTGGTATGTGGAGCAGACCGAGCAGATTCGAGATGCTGTGTTAGTCACACCTGGTGCTATCCAGGTTCTCTTAATAGAGTCTACAATGCCTTGTGTACCAAAATGGCCTTTTCTGTGAACAGAGAGGCATAACTGGTGGTAGAATTTCTGGGGAAGAAGTGGCTTACCTACCAGAGACAACCAGATGCCATTGATCTGTTTCGCCTTAAATCTCTTTTTCTACTTTTCTACTTCAGAATCATCATAGGTTAGGTTGGAAGAAATATCCTCAGAAGGTGAAAGGTTAAATACATGTTCAGGAGCTTCTAATGCAGCGAGCTTGGCTGCAGAATCAGCTCATGCATTCCCCTTTGAAACAGGATCACTATTCCCTGTGTGGGCAGGGCAATGTACAATGGCTAGGGCAGAAGGTAGTTTCAGGGCATCTAGGAGGTCCTTAATAAGGTCCCCATTAGCAATAACCTTGCCCATGGATGTTAAAAAACCTCGTTGTAACCAAAGCATACCAATTGAGTGACATATACTGAAGCCATATTTCAAGTCAGTAAAAATGGTGGCACTCTTCCCTTTGGCTATGTTACAGGCTTGTGTAAGAGCCACAAGTTCAGCAGCCTGCGTACTAAAATGGGAAGGCAGAGAAGCTGCCCAGACAGTGTCATAATCAGAAACTACAGCAGCTCCAGTGAGACGGGTCCCCTCTCTCATAAATGAAGAACCATCTGTATAAAGGAGAATATCAGGGTTTTCTAAAGGTGTATCAAAAAGATCATCATGGGGTTTCTCAGCCATGTCAACTAAAGAAGCAAAGTCATGCAATGGTTCCCCCGAGAGTGGTAAGTTAGGGAATAGTGTTGCTGGGTTAAGGACTGTGCAGCATTTTAGAATGATATTCTCGTTGCCTAACAGGGTTATTTCATACTTAGCCAGCCTTTGATCTGAAAAGGTTTGTGTCCTGTGACGTAGTAAGAGAGCCTCTACTTCATGAGGACATTGCACAATTAGAGGGTTTCCTAGGACCAAATCAGAGGCTTTTTCTACCAAAAGGGCTGTGGCCGCCACTACCCTAAGGCAAGGTGGCGCTCCAGATGCTACAGGGTCCAGCTGGGTTGAATAGTAGGCTATGGGGCGTTGGTTAGGCCCCCAGTGATTGAGTCAGAACTCAAGAAGCCACCCTGCTTTGTTCATGCATAAAGAGAGTGAAGGGCTTACTATAATTTGGGAGTCCTAGGGCAGGTGCTAATAACAAGGCCCGTTTTAATTCTGTTATGGCTGAGAGATGCTGGGGATCCAACTGTAAAGTGTCTGGGACACAATTTTTTGTTAGAGCTATGAGAGGTTTAGTAATTTCACCAAAAGAGGGTATCCATTGTCTGCAGTACCCAGCTGCTCCCAGAATGGCTCTTAACTGCCTCTTTGTAGTGGGGGCAGAGAGTTGTTGAATTGCCTGGACTCGCTTAGGAGAGACAGAGTGAGTTCCAGCAGCCAGAATAAATCCTAAGTATTCTACCTGGGGCAAACACCATTGTACTTTTGACTTGGACACCTTGTGGCCTCTCTTGTGCAGCTCTAGTAGTAAGTGATGGCTATCTTCCTGACAAACTTCAGCATTAGGGGAGGCCAAAAGTAAGTCATCAACATATTGTACTAGTGTGGAGCCTTTAAAGGTAATGGAGGGGGGCAGCTAGATGGCACAGTGGATAGAGCACCGGCCCTGGAGTCAGGAGTACCTGAGTTCAAATCCGGCCTCAGACACTTAACACTTACTAGCTGTGTGACCCTGGGCAAGTCACTTAACCCCAATTGCCTCACTAAAAAAAAAAAAAAAAAAAAAAGGTAATGGAGGCCAGATCCTGCTGTAAAATTTGGGAAAATAATGTGGGACTGTCTACAAATCCCTATGGGAGTCTAGTCCAGGTCCACTGTGTATTTTTCCAGGTGAAAGCAAATAAATATTGAAAGTACTCATGTACTGGTATGGAGAAAAAGGCAGAGCAGAGGTCTACCACTGTGAAGCATGTAGCCTCACAAGGAATGGATAACACTATCGCACTGGAGTTAGGAACTATAGGGTGCCTAGGGATAACATGATTATTAATTGCTCTAAGATCTTGCACAAAATGATAAGCAGGTTTACCATCTGGCCCAGGATTGGGTTTTTTAACTGGCAAAATGGGAGTATTGCATGGAGAGTGATGACATGGAATAATAATACCCTGGCTTTTCAAAGCCTCAAGTATAGGGGTGATCCCTTCTATTGCTTCCCTAGACAATGGATACTGTGGAATGGAGGGGGGTGGTCCCCCTTTAACTTTAAAGGTAACAGGCATGGCAGATTTAAGGAGCCCCACCTCAGTAGGGGATGAGGCCCATAGAGACTCAGGGATGTCTGAGGGAATTTTGGATACCTCCCCTACTGTTCCTTGAGCTTCCATAAGTAAAATTGGTAATAAGTGAACAGTATCCTCTGGCAATTGTAGGGAGACAACCCCATCTGGAGCACAAGATATGGTTGCTCTAAGCTTGCAAAGGAGATGGAAGCCAGAGTAAGTGAGCCAGAAAGAGAACTTCCGTTCCACTCTCACTTTTTAAGTTGGCATCCCGGAAGTACAGTGTGCTTGGCCACGCTCTCCAGGCAGCAGCAGGCACACTGGTCTCCTCCCCAAAAGGGCGGTTCTTCAAAAACCGCTTCAGTAGCATGCACTCAACTCTCAAATGATTCAGCTAAAACTTCCATTTTTTACCACAAGGAGTTCAGAGAAACTTGGAAGGACTTGCATGAACTGATGATGAGTGAGATGAGCAGAACCAGAACCTTATACACAGTATCATCAACATCATGTGTTGATCAACTGTGATAGACTGGATTCTTCTCACCAATACAATGGTACAAGAAAGTTCCAAAGGACTCATGATGGAAAAGGCTCTCCAAATCCAAAAGAAAAAAAAAAAAGGAACTGTGGAATATGGATGCTGATTGGACCATACTATTTCTTTTGTCTTTGGTGCTGTTGTTTTTCTTTTTTGAGGTTTTTCCTTTTTGCTCTCATTCTTCTCTTGTAATATGACTAATGCAGAAATGTTTAATGTTATTATGTATATATAACCTATATCAGATTACCTGCTGTCTAGGGGAGGAGGGGAGGGAAGGGAGGGAGGGAGAAAAATTTGGAATTGGAAGTCTTATATAAACAAATGTTGAAAATATTTTTATTTTTAAAATAAAATAAAATATGGGAAAAAAAGAATGACTGTTCCCACTTAGCTAATATAACCCTAAAAGTGAGATCCTTATCAAGTAATACAAACTAGCATAATCCTGGAGAAATGCAATTGTATTAATCTAATCATAAAATTAATCATAAAATCATAATCTAATCATAAAAGACAAAATAATTTGGATAATATAACATTTTGCAGAAAAGAAAACAATGCAGGAGAAAAAGAAAAGGGTAGGATCAGGAGAATAGTTTTGCCTCAAATATCTGACCCCTAAAAAAAAAAATCTCACTACAAGCAAAACCATAAGACCAAAAAAAAAAAAAAGCTGTGGGGGCAGCTAGGTGGCGCAGTGGATAAAGCACTGGCCCCAGATTCAGGAGGACCTGAGTTCAAATCCAGCCTCAGACACTAGCTGTGTGACCCTGGGCAAGTCACTTAACCCCAACTGCCTACCCCTCCCCCAAAAAAAAACCCACAACACATTTAATACTCAATGACTTCTATTCAAAGACAAGCATCAGGGGATATGGTTTTTAAAACCCTGAAACTATAGTTCAAGAGTAAGAAATATGAAAGACCAAAAACTTGCAGATTACAAGAAAGCCTCATATTCACATGCAATGAATGCTTTCTTTGGGGGGGGGGAGATTCATTTATACATTTATTTTTTTGAAGTAATAAACATTTTCATTTATAGTTTTGGGTTGCAATTTTTATACCTCCCTCCCTTCTTCCCTCTCCCCTCCCTGAGACAGTAAGCATTCAGATATAGGTTATATATGTACAATTACATAAAACATTACCACATTAGTCATTTTGTAAATGAAAACTTGGATAAAAGAAAAAAATGAAAGAAAGTGAAACATGGAATGCTTCAGTCTGTGTTCCATCAATATCAACAGTTCTTTCTTTGGAGGTGGATAGTATGTTCATCAATAATCCTTTGGAATTGTCTTGGATCATTGTTGAGAATAGTAAAGTCTTTCACAGTTCTTCATCAAACAATATTGCTGTCAATGTGCACAATGTTCTCTTGGTTCTACTTTCTTCACTATACATTAGTTCATACAAGTCTTTCCAGGCCTTTCTGAAATCATCCTGCTTGTCATTTCTTATAGCATAATAATATTCCATCACCATCATATACCATAGCTTGTTTAGCCATTACCCAATTGATGGGCATTCCTTTGATTTCCAATTCTTAGCCACCACAAAAAAGAGCTGCTATTAATATTTTTGTACAAATAGGTCTTTTTCTCTTTTCATACAAGTCTTTCCAGGCCTTTAGAAGATGAGAGCTGCCTGACATGAAGAGCACTGAACATCAATAAAAAATGAAACTGATATTTTAAACAAATAGGAAGTAATGAGTTACCAAGGTGGGAGTCATTTCTGACTTAGCCATCTGTGTACAATCAGACCATAAATATCTTAAGAGCAAAGACCAAAACCATAACCTAATTAGAAGAAAAAATTTTAAATGATGTGCAATAGAGGCAATTTCAATAGTGTCATGAAAGCCCAGAGAAGGAAAAAGAGTCTCCTGGAGGAGAGAGTGGTCAACAGTATTAGATGCAGATGACAGGTCAAGAAGGAAGGAGACGGGGCAGCTAGGTGGTGCAGTGGATAGTGCACCAACCCTGGAGTCAGGAGTACCTGAGTTCAAATCCAGTCTCAGACACTTAACACTTACTAGCTATGTGACCTTAGGCAAGTCACTTAACCCCAACTGCCTCACAAAAAAGGAGACAGAGATGGAGAAAAGACCATCAGATTTTGCACTAGTAACTTTGTAGAGAGCAGTTTGTAACATGATGAGGTCAGAAGCCAGACTGCAAAGGGCTAAGGCAAGAAAGTATATTTGTTTGGGTTGTTCTTTTGTTTGTTTGTTTGTGGGGTGTTTTTTTTCTTGGGGGGGAGGGGGGGAGTATAGGTATTTTTTTTTCTAAACATTTGAATGAAAAAGAGAGAAAAGATAGGATGACAGTTTGAAGTGATGGTAGGATATTTTAAGGATAGGGGACAGGGCCAAGTTTGAAGGCATCAAACCACACTTTGTGAGAAAGGAAGTAAAATTATGATTATCTCCATTTTACACATGGGGAAACTGCTTTTCAGAAGGTTAGGTGATTTGTTCACAGGTATCCTGCTAATGAGTAGCAGAACCAAGATATGAATCCAGGTTTTCTTATTTTAATTACTATGTTTCTTTTTGAAGAAAAAAAAATATTTTATTTATTTTTTTTAATTATCTTTTTTCTCCCACATCATGCTGACTCTCCAGGACCAGGTGGTATTAATCTGGAAAAACTTGGGGGGGGGGGCAGGGAAGAGAGTTAGGTAGTACGGTAGATAAAGCACCAGCCCTGGATTCAGAAGGACCTGAGTTCAAATCCAACCTCAGACACTTGACACTAGTTTCATGACCTCGGGCAAGTCACTTAACCCTCTTTGCCCCACCAAAAACAAAACAAAAAAAAACAATAATATACTTTGTTGCCTTTGCTTTATAAGCCTTAAGTTCTTTTTTTTTCTTTTTTGGTAGGGAAATCCTTTTTTAAAAAAAATAATAAACATTTTTATTTAAAGTTTTGAGTTCCAGATTCTATCCCTCCCCCCTCCCTAAGGCAGTAAGCAATCAGATATAGGTTATACATATGCAATTATGTAAAATGTTACCAAATTAGTCATTTTGTACAAGAAAACTTGGATAAAAGAAAAATAAAAAAGAAAGTGAAAAATAGCATGCTTCAGTCTGTGTTCAATCAATATCATTTCTTTCTTTGGAGGTAGATAGTGTGCTTCATCATTGATCCTTTGGGACTGTCTCGGATCATTGTGTGGTAAAAAGTTTTAACAGTCAGTTAGATAATGGAGAGATGCCAGTTTTTTTTAGGACCACCCTTTTGGGGAGGAGACCAACAGCATGAGCTACGCACACCAGTCCGTCCACCTGTGACGCACGCCAGATTGCCTGCTGAGCACTCGACTTCCGGGGTGCGAGCTTAAAAGGCAAGGAGAGAACGGAAGTGGGGCCTTTTTTCCTGCTCCGCTGGTCTCCTGGCTGCGCTGCACAGACAGACGCGGACTGGAGTTTGACTCGGCCCGGCTCTCAGTAGCACGTGCTTGACTCGGTCTCTCACCTGAAAGGTGGCCTTCCGCTTTTGGTGAGTTTTATACGGAATATAGACTAAGCCTAGACTTAAGACGATTTGTATTGTATTTCTACTTTCCTATCCTTCTAATCAACATCACCTTGTGACTACCATACAATAAAAGCTCTATCTAGAAAACCAGAAGCTTCTTCCATTTACTAGTCTGGGAGATAAATTAAGGAAAAGGTTAAGTAGGGTAGATTTATGATCTAATATCCAATTTTAATCTCACAATTGTATTACTGGGAACAGTTAAGTTATTCGCAGTTCTTCATCAAACAATATTGCTGTCCCTGTGGTTCTGTTCACTTCACTATGCATCCGTTCATACAAGTCTTTCCGCACCTTTCTGAAATCATCTTGTCATTTCTAATAGCACAATAATATTCCATCATCATCATATACCACAGCTTGTTTAGCCATTCCCCAATTGATGGGCATTCCCTTGAGGGGAAATCTTTTTATAAGTTCTCTGAAGGTCTCTTACTGTTACCCAATGTTCGTAACTAATTATCTCTGGCTTCCCTCCCAGCTTCTAGTAGGGGCAGGAACAAATATGATAACTCACTGGGCAACTGGATAAATTATGCATGTTTGTTTTGCCCCCAACAATACTAATTACATATTATTTACTTTTTCTTCAATTTCTTGACTAATATGTGACATTAATCAACCTAATAATAATGTTCTGCTAAAATCCTGCTGCCATACCTCATTATGG
Organism: Dromiciops gliroides; assembly: GCF_019393635.1. Taxonomy (NCBI): domain Eukaryota; kingdom Metazoa; phylum Chordata; class Mammalia; order Microbiotheria; family Microbiotheriidae; genus Dromiciops; species Dromiciops gliroides. The sequence goes on from NC_057862.1 coordinate 253,368,648, forward strand.
CATGGAGGTGAGTGTCAGTGGAGTCATAGCTCTGGCTTAGTCTACAAAGCTGAAAAGGTTTCCAGTATAGGCCAAGTAAGCTGTGGAGGGGCAGGGGACTAGGGATGGTTGTGGATGTTGCTGTTCAAGACCAGTCTAGCTAAAATCTGAAGGGCAGCCCTACTGGGCAGCCCACCAGACTCTTAGGAAGAAAATCCATTAGGATCTATTTTATTCATCAGGGGGTGAAGGGTCAGGGGAAGGAAGAAAGATGAGAACTCAAAAGAATTTCAGCTAAGGGGAAACTTGTTGATTGTTTGATGACCAAAATAAACACTGGCAAAATGTTTTATAAACCTTGAGGCACTATAAGTATAATTTCTATTCCTAACCTTTTCTACCCAATAGAGTATATGAGTATACATGTGCCTATTCCTACACTCCCACATGTACCCACTCACACATACACACACACATACAAATATTCTACTTTATGGTTTTTGTTTTTGTTTTTGTTTTTGTTTTTGTGGGGCAATGGGGGTTAAGTGACTTGCCCAGGGTCACACAGCTAGTAAGTGTCAAGTGTCTGAGGCTGGATTTGAACTCAGGTACTCCTGAATCCAGGGCTGGTGCTTTATCCACTGTGCCATCTAGCTGCCCCCTGTTTTTCTTTTTTAAACTTGGTAAAGAACCTTTCCAAATTTATCTGATTCAGAATAACACAGTGAAAAAGCATTCTGACCCTGGAGTTTGAATCATGGCTATGTCACTTACTGCCTGTATCAACTTAGCAGCTTGAAACCTCTTTAAAGGTTACTCATCTGTAAGATGGAGAGATAATATCAGCATTACTGTACCTAGCAAAGAGAATGTTCAACTTAGGAAGACCTGTTTTCCAACCCCAGCCATCTGAAAACATGTAAGTATCAACCTCTCTAAGATGCAGGCAATAAGACTTATTTTCCCAACCCCTCTTAATCCCAGTGCCTTCCCTCTGTTAATTGTTTCCTTTTCTAAATCTTGCCACTGGGGCCAAGAGTGAAGTTGGTGATTTTACACAACCCTGCCTCACTTAAATCTAATTCACTTGCAAGTCATGACATCACCTTCCCAATGTCATGATTCTTTTTAAGAAGGAAGGACAACAATTTGTGAGTAGTAGCAACTGCCCCACTGGGGATCAACTGGCCAGTTCCAATCGGGCAACACAACTTGCTCCTTCTTTCCTTCCCTCCCTACTCTTCCTCTCTCCACAAAGAGAATCATACCCTTGTCTGCCCATGCTCTGCCCAAAGGAATATAAATTTTGATCACTGAAACCTCCCAAAACATCTTGGGGTTTACAGGATAGATTTATTTTTTAAGGAACATGCCTTAAACCGAAATCACTTTGGCTCTCATTGATTGGCCAACAATAAGTCCAAGTACAAGCCTCACTCGGTCACTGTTTAGGCTCAGATGGCTCAGAGTGAGTGTCAATAGCAATTGTTTCTGTTTTTGATAGAAACCCTGATGGTCTTGCCCTAGCAAATTGATTTTTTTTTTAATTAGGTAAAAGAGGTCATTCTTTCTCTCATTTCTCACCTAGGCTTAATCACTGAATGGGTGTTGCCTCAGACAAACACACCTGTGAAAGACCCGATCTTAAAAAGGCCAAGGTCTCCCACAGCATCTGGGGCCATCTCCAGTCATCCTGATTTATATCTTGCCACTGGACTCAAATGGCTCCAAAGGAGAATGAGGCTAGTGACTTTGCACAGCCCTGCCTCACTTAAATCCAATTCACTTGCAAGTCATGATATCATTGTTCTGATGTCATTGGTCTTCTTCAAGAAAGAAGGATAAACAACAACATTTAATCCTGTATATAGTTTGCTTTCTATATATTTGTTTTGTATGTTGTCTTCAACATTAGATTGTAACCTCCTTGAGGACAGGGCACTGTGCCTGGCACATAGTAGCCACTTAACATTTGTTAACTGATTGACTGCATCAGCACCCATGTATGGAAAGAGTTCCCATAAAGGACAAATAACAGTGTTGTGAGGCTCATAAATCTAATGTACATAAAGCATTGACACCCTTGATAAATCCTAGTCATAATACAAATAGAGTCAAACTATAAATGTCAGCTATCATTTCTCTTAGCAGGGTTAGTCAGTGGACAGTGTGTGAGGAGCCTGAGTTGAACATCTCTCTCCAACTTGGTTAAGACCTGCCAGATCTTGGGGGCGGCTAGGTGGCGCAGTGGATAAAGTACTGGCCCTGGATTCAGGAGGACCTGAGTTCAAATACGGCCTCAGACACTTGACACTTACTAGCTGTGTGACCCTGGGCAAGTCACTTAACCCCCATTGCCCTGCAAAAAAAAAGACCTGCCAGATCTTGAGCTCCACTGATAGAAACTTAGAGAAACTGAGGTAGCTTCCACATGGAGTGGAATAGGTGTTGGAATGATGAGGTGTTGGAATAGGAATAATCACCCAAACCTACAAATATTCTATGTAAACTCATAAAATTGTATGTTTGTGTGGAAATAAGGTTTTTGTTAAAAACATAATGAAGTTTTAAATGGCCAAAGTTTTTTTTTAATCTTTTTGTTTGTTTTTTGCAAGGCAATGAGGGTTAAGTGACTTGCCCAGGGTCACGCAGCTAGTGTCAAGTGTCTGAGGCCGGATTTGAACTCAGGTCCTCCTGAATCCAGAATGGTCACATTTTTAACAGCTGCTTTCATCCTTATTCCATCTCCCTCCCCCACCACTCCACAGGTATACAAAAGATAAGCCATATTCTATTTAACAAGGAAGACTATTTAATTATCATCCTAATGCTTTCTAGCTGATGGAAAGAGAAATTCATAGTAGCTAAGTAGCAGCAAAATGGTGGAATAGGGAAGAATGCCATTCTTTCTTTCTCAAACCAGGGTCCCCAATGCCTGCTAGCCAAGCAGTGGATGAGTAGGAGAAAGGTAAAGCTAACTCATCTCAGGCAGGGAACATTTCGCCAACATGACCATTGCCTCTGACCTTAGTTTCTATCTTCATACTACAATTCTTAAGACATCTTTTGATGACCATGCAGCCCTGACCTCAATAAAGTTCAACTCCCCCCAAAGCAGAACTATTAGAGGCAATAACATTTAGGCAGAACCTAACAATTTCTGGCAGTCCTTTAGGGAAAAAAATCCCCGTAGCTAATTCTGCGAACACTCTGTGTGACTAAATACACATAGGAATGAATCATACCAAACAACAAAAATAAAAAAGGGTAGTTCTGAAAGAATTTACACCAAAAAATTTTGACTGTCCAATTTCCTGTGCACTATTTGAAGGTGAATGAAGTACTGACCATTTCCTATTCACTTTGAAAAACAAACACCCCCTTTAAATTACTCCAGAAACAGCGATTGTCTCCCTTAGAAGAATGTAGAAGAAAGAGATGTGACCAGTAATAACTAAAACAGATGTTAGGGAATGATTAAGTAAACAGAATACTCAAATAGATATCCCTAAGAGATTCTTAAAGCAACTAGATGGGCTCAATGGATAGAGAGCTGGGCCTGGAGTCAGGAAGATATGAGTTCAAATCCTGCTTCAGACATTTAATAGCTGTGTGCCCCTGGGCAAGTCACTTATCCTGTTTGCCTTAATCCCCTGGAGAAGGAAATGGCAAACCACTCCAATATCCTTGCCAAGAAAACCCCATGGACAGTACAGTCTACAGAGTCACAACAAATCAGGCACAATTGCACAACAACAAAAGATTCAAAGAGAATGAGAGATCTCTTCTAGCTAGGAAAGCTAGGAAGGCATCTAAAAGTAAATGGCAGTAAACTGGGAATTTCAATAGATAAATGTGTCCATGTCCACATTATTGATATGGAGAAGAGGGGGTACAAAATACAGAGGAGAGAGAAAATATAAAAGGACAAGGCAGTTGGATGGTAGAATGGATGGGCATTTAAGTGTCACTAAAAGCAAATGCAGAAAAAAGAATGTCCCTTCCAATCTTAAGATTATATAATTATACAAGCCCTCCTACTCCTTTTAAATTCAATTAAGTATAATGTTGGCCAAAATCTGACTTTTTACAACTTCCAAACACTGCCCCTAGTTCTGTCCTCTGATGCCAAGAAATACAAGTCTAATCCCTCTACCTCTTAATGATCTTTCAAATAATCAGTAGTAGAAGACAATATAACATATAACTTAAGAGTTAAAAGAGAGCATCTAGTTCAATCTCTTCATTCTCTAGTTAACCAGGTGACAATAATAAGTAACTTGCTAGCGACAGCCAAAATTATGATCATATAAACTTACATTATATGATGCTTGTGTTTACAAGGTATTTTCCTCAAAACAACCCTACAAAGAAGGTGGTGTAATATAGGCATTATTATCCTTGTTTTATGGCTTGAGAGACTAAGGATCAAAAAGATGAAGCGATTTGTTCACTGTCACACAGACAGTAAATGCCAGTCAAAATCTCCTGGAAATCAGTCCAATGTACTACATACCACAGACCTGTGATGTCTTTTTTTTTTATTTTTAATATAGGCCACACATCTCTTCTGATATCTTCAACTACTAGTTTCCTCCCTCTCAAACTACCTTGTAGTTCCTGGCTTCTTAAATTGTGGGTCATGACCTCATATGGGGTAACTGAATGTGAGGGTCACGAAAAATTTGGCAACAGTAAAAGGCTATGTATACCTATTTTATATACCTATATACCCAAGGTCGCATAAAATTTCTCAGGTGGAAAGGGAATGGAAAAATTTTAAGAAACCCTGTTGTACTTGACTATTTGAGGTTTATTTGTATTTATTCTCTTTATATTTATTTTGTTTTCTCACCCATTAAAAAGTAAACTCTTTGTAAGGAGAGATTGTTTTCTTTCTTCTATTTTTATCTCCCCTGCCTAACACATTCAGTAGGGACTTAATAAATGTTTGTGATTCAAGAAAGTTCCAAAGGACTCATGATGGAAAAGGCTCTCCAAATCCAGAAAAAAAAAAAGAAAGAAAGAAACTGTGAAATATGGACGCTGATTGGACCATACTATCTCTTTTGATTTTGGTGCTATTGTTTTTCCTTTTGGAAGTTTTTCCTTCTTGTTCTGATTCTTCTTGTATAACATGACTAATGCAGAAATATGTTTAATGTTATATATCAGATTACCTGCTGTCTAGGGGAGGGGAGGGAAGGAGAAAAATTTGAAATTGGAAATCTTATCTAAACAAAGGTTGAAAACTTTAATTAATTAATTAGTTAACTAGTTAATTAATTAATTAATTAATTAATTAGGGGAAAAATAAATGCTTGTGATTGATTTAAAAGAGGTCAGATTTAGTTTAGTGACCTACTAATTTAAGCAGGTCGTGTGTCATGGTTAAAAACAAACAAACAAACATGGTTTTAGAACCAGGAGACCAGAGTGCAAATACCAACTTTATGACTTACTATCTTTATTTACTTACTACCTATTTCTTTGCCTTATTTTAAAAAATAAGAGGGTCAAACTAGGTGATTTCTCAAGTGTCTTTCAAGTCTAAAATAATATAACTTGAGGGTTTTTATGTGTTTTTTTAATGTTTCCTGGGGAGGAAAAACAACTAATGCCTTTAATTCCTTTCCACCGGTTTTCCTCACCTCCCCATGGCCATCTGGCTTTCATCCCCACAACATAATCCACTGATAATTTTGAAGAGATAGTATGAAGAGACTAAGAAATCCAATGGTCTTTTTTCAGGTCACATTCCTAGACTACAACATTTGACAACTCTGAACATGTGTTGCTTTTGGATAGTCTTCCCTTCCCTTGGCTTCTAAGATACCCCATTCTCCTTTTTCCTTGGTGATTGTCTCAGGTCAGCAGATAGCAATCCTTCCTCCTCTACAAGCAAGTTGGAGGAGGGGGAACAGCAGATAATACTGAGGAGAGTGATGAAGGAGATGGTATCATCAGAAAGCCAGGTTCCAATTACAGCCAGGAAGTGAGAAAAGCTGGTGATAACAGAGGCCGCCGGCAGCTTCAGGACAGAAATTCTATACTGGAATTAAGCATAAGATGACAGGTGAGTAAATTAATTTTATTCTCTGGTCTACACTAACATTGAGGGCCAAATTAATGATTATGCATGTCCTAGCTATCGCTTGGTCAAACAGATATTAAAACAAAAAGGGCACCCCAATTCTCCAAAGCGGGGATATTAACTGTCACATAACACTAAGCCATCAAGCACATCTGCAAACACTATTTCTTAACAACAGAAAGAAGAAAATGTGCCCAATCTTGCCCAGTGCCTGACCACCTAGAAGGGCCACAATCCATTCTGAAACTTGAGCTTTGGCTAAAGTTACATACACCTTTTACTCACTGCCAAACAACATGTACCTTAGGCTACAGTTTAATATACAACTCTACAGAGGTAAAATTCTACCCTTTCAAATGTGCCCTTTAGGATAGTATTAGAGGATTCAGGAGTACCTAAGTTCAAATCCGGCCTCAGACACTTGACACTTACTAGCTGTGTGACCCTGGGCAAGTCACTTAACCCCCATTGCCCGGCCAAAAAAAAAAAGGATAGTATTAGAAAACATTTAATACTGGTTAACATGAGAGAGGGGGATGGAAATGGGGTGTGTGTGTGTGTGTGTGTGTGTGTGTGTGGACACACTTACATAGCGGGTTCATAAAAGCTTTAGTGAAGTTTTAAGCCATTAAAGTTTATTAAGCTTTTTAAACTATTAAAGCTTAAAACAGCACTAAGACCTTTGAGAGTCCCTGTGTATTTGAAAAGAAATGAGAATAAGAAAGTCATGATATAGAAAGGACATTCACACCTCTTTTTTATATGAATTCCTTCTTCTGTCCAGGTCTGGTATGGAAGTTGGCCTCTAAGTTTTTGTTGTTCAGTCATGTCTGACTCTTTGTGACCCCAGGGACCATAACACGCCAGGCCCTTCTATCCTCCACTGTCTCTCAAAGTCTGTCCAAGTTCACGTTCATACTGGACTCCTTCCAACCTGAGGGGGCTTAACTTCTAATATCATCTCTTTTATCATTTTAGCACTGACCATGGGGTTTTCTTGGCAAAGATACTGGAATGGTTTGCCATTGCCTTCTCCAGCGGATCACCTTCGTCAGAACTCTCTACTGACCTATCACTCTTGGAGTAATGCAGCACAGCATAGCTCATAGTTCCATTGATCTAGGAAAACCCTTCTGCCACAACAAAGCAGTGAGACAGGAAGGGCTATAGAGAAAGTACCAAAATCCTGTTTGCTTGTTGGGGTGGGATGCCAGAAATCAGCCATCATCAAACATTCATACTTTGATACTGAGCTGGTAAACCTGAACTAGCCACATATACAACCAGCCAAAGAGAGAACTGGGACGAGGGAATTCTGAATTCTAATACAAGCACAATCATAATTCATAGGTACACAAACCAGTTCTTTGTGCCTCAGTTTTCCTTTCATTACCAACTTTGAACATAACTACCAATAACAAAAATTTGCTATGTAAACATAGCACTTTCACTGACATCATCTCACTGCATATTTTTATGCTATTAAATTCAAATGGATTCGTTTTGTTTAAATGAAGAAGAAATCACTATGGTAATAATTTCCTTGTCCACAGAAACAGAAAACATAGGAATGATGACATTTTTACCACGGTAATAAATATGTAGTCAACTTAACTCAGTTCAAACACAATGAACAGTGTTGGTACCAAATAATTAGATTTGAAATATATGTTTTCTTCATTTCTATTATATGGTAAACGCCAAAAGTAGAAAGCAAAATGCAGAGTATTATCAGTCCAAGATGAATCTATTTAGGCAGTTCTGTACTTTGAAAGGTATGGGGGAAGGAAGACACTTGTTTGGGTGTTCAATTGGGAAGTGAGTGATGTATGGGGAAAAAAGTATCCATAAAAAAAGAAATTGGGGCAGCTAGGTGGCACAGTGGATAAAGCACCGGCCCTAGATTCAGGAATACATGAATTCAAATCTGGCCTCAGACACTTGACACTTACAAGCTGTGTGACCCTGGGCACGTCACTTAACCCCCAGTGCCCCACCCAAAAAAAAAAAGAAAGAAATTAAATTAATGCTTAGGATACTAATTGTAATTCTCTGTGAATAAAGAATAAACTATTTTTAGATAGCTCGTCCTGGAAACTATATTTTGCCATGTTTGTACAACAAATCTATATTTTCTGAATGTAATTTTGTACTTCTAAGATAAGAATCTAAGAAAAAATTTTAAAACCACAAGCTCCAACCTGCTTCTATAAATTACCTTTTTCAGCAAACTCATTTTTGATGTTTTTAGCTCATTCAATCTATCTGCTTAATCACAGGTCTCAGGGTCATAGGTACTTTGCATATCCAACTAAATTTTTAATTTTTGTCCAGGTAGTATCTGTCAACCTCTTAACTACATTTAGTAACCACCCACCACAAACTGAAAAGCAGACTCTCCACTGATACCTCACAGCGATGACTATGACGGTTCAGTGTCATTACCCCTTCCTGCTGACTAATTCACCACACATGGCTGCAGAACACACAGGTACCACACAATGTATTTTTTTTTAAATCCATCTTAACTCAATGCAGCTGACATTCAAGAATCCAACAACATATGGTAAACTATGTTGGAGAAATCAGACAGTCTGGGTCCACTACAAATATATGGTATCTAATCTTAACTAGGACCTCACTGCCACAGGCAAACCTTTTACTCTTCTCTAATTGGCACTCTTTCAAATTCCCCATAATTACTTGCTCCAAACATCTCTTCAAGGCTCATACACCACCCCCACCCATTCAGCAGTGAACCTAGCCTCATCCTTCACAGAAAAAAGTAGGTCATTCACAGTGAGCTTCCCTCCACTGCTCCCATACTCTACAGCTGAAAACTCATCATCTTCCTATTCTTTCCTCCTTTACTCTAAATTTTCTGATAAAAAGGTGATCCCTTTCACAAAGTCCAACTTTTCTACATGTAGTCTTGATCCTATCACCTCCCATCTCCAACATACTGCCAACTTCATCACCTTTCTCACCTACAAAACTCTTGGTATCTACCATGTACATTCCTCCAGCCTACAAACATGCCCATGTGATGATTTAATAACAATGTCTCCCAATCCTTAAAAATCTTCATTTGACCCTACCATCCCTTCAAGCTTTCATCCTTTATCTTTCCTTCCTTTCACTTCCAAAGGCTTTGACTCCTCACTCACCTCTCTCACTCTGTTGAAAATGCCAAGAGTGATTCCAGAGAAAAAAATCATGAACCATGGCTCTTTTTAAAAAAAGAGACAGGGAACTAGGACTATATATTACCAGACAGTCACTGGATCGTTTTTCTTTAAAGTTTTTCACTGATACAAGGAAGAGGGTAAAATTATAAGGAGATAGTGATATATCTAGAAATTACTGTATTATAGAAACAAACAAACAAAAAGGCATACCCCCCCCAAAAAAAAAATCCTAGGGAAGAAAACTCATTTTTCATTCCAATGCAGAAGACAAAGGAAATTTTAGCTACAGAGGAAGGAAGTTGAAGGAGCTAATGAGAGATAGCTGTGGTCTTTAGTAAAGAAGGAAATAACGCCCTTAGGTAAAAAATTAAGGATAAGATTTGTTTTGGAGCTAATGGAAAACAACAAAGTAGCTAGGAGAAATTCTGCAAGCAATTTATAAAATTAATACAAAACAACAGAAGTAGCAATGAGGACTCAGCTAAGGTTGGCTAGGACAAATTTATAGTGAACTCAAGAGTTCCATGACTTTCTCCAACAGCAGTAGCCATTCTAAAAATCATTCTGGAGTTATTAACAAAGTATCCATCTTATCCAAGTAATCCAATTCTACAATTCTACAATATCAATTCTACAGCCCTTTTATTTGTTTTGCTGGTGCACATGTGTTGGTATCTGAGATAATTACAGATGATGGTGAAGAATAAGTAAACCATTTTTGTTATTAAACCATCACAACTCTCAAGTTCCAAGCAAGCACTCAAACTAAGTGAAGATAGTTACTTCACACAACTTTATCCATCCACAGAAAGTGGCACAGATAATTCTCAAAAATTTAAATCACAATAGCACAATAAAATTTAAAATTAGTGACAAAGAGGTAGATTCAGTTTTAAACATCATTCAATTTATCAAATTTGAAATGTTTTCAATGATTTATTTTAGCAGTCTCCACAGAAAGCAAAGAATGGCCAATGTTTAATTAATTTAATTAACCTAACTGTTGCTTTGCATTTTAAATTAATGAACTTCAATTGATGCTGTCAATCTAGGTCCCAGCTTAAAATATTACCTTATTAATTATGTGATCTTAGACAAATCAATTAAGGTTATCCACAAAAATAAAGGAGAAAGGGGCAGCTAGGTGGTGCAGTAGATAAAGCACCGGCCCTGAATTCAGGAGGACCTGAGTTCAAATACAGCCTCAGACACTTGACACTTACTAGCTGTGTGACCTTGGGTAAGTCACTTAATCCTCACTGCCCAGAGCAAAAACAACAACAACAACAAAAATAAAATAAAATAAAATAAAGGAGATGAATTATATCAAGGCTTCTGAAACTGGGATCTGTCAATAGATTTGAGGGGGTTCATGAACTTAGTTGGGAGGGGGGGAAAATTACATTATTATTTTTACTAATCTCTAACTGAAATATAGCATTACTTTTAAATTTTTTAATATATTAAACATTATGGTTTTTTTAATTTTTAATTTTAAAAAATTCTTCTGAAAAGGAGTTCTTAAGCTTCACCATCCTGCCTAAGGTTACTGTGACACACAAAGAGATAAAAAGTCCTGAATTAGCAAACTCTCTGAGGTCCTATCCCCATTCTAAATCTATGGTTCTATGGTAAAGTACTGACAATTGGAGATTATTTAAACTGTAGAGCAACAACTATAATGCACATAGCTGAACCTAAAGATACTACTATTTTCTATTCTGAAAGAATGCAAGATATTTTTAAATTTACAATACCAGGCTTATGTTTTAAAGAGCAAAATTGTAGGATAAAAACTAAATATAAGTCAGGAAAGGAATAATAAATAGATTGTGGATAAAGCTTCATTTTGATTTTCCTGAATCTCCTTCAATATATGTGGGTGCACCTCACGACTCTCTGCTGTCCTGGGCCCCCTTCACTCACCTATACTCCCTTACATGGTAATACCATAAACTCCCATGGGATTAAATTATCATTTCTATGCCACTGGACCTGGAGTCAGGAAGTCCTAAATTCAAACCCCAACTCTTGTTGTTGTTTAGCCTTCATTCTTGAAGAGAAGCATGACATTGGGAGGTAATGTCATAACTTACAATGAATCAGATTTAAGTGAAGGAGGACTGTACAAAGTTACCAGCCTCCTCCTGAGCCATCTGGATCCACTGATCATTGATCCATAGATCAGGATGACTGGAGATGGCCCTGGATGTTTGAGGCAATTGGGGTTAAGTGACTTGCCCAGGGTCTCATAGCTAATAAGTATCGCATGTCTGAGGCCACATTTGAACTCAGGTCCTCCTGACTCCAAGACCAATGTTCTATCTACCTACCACGCCACCTAGCTGCCCCATTCAGTTACTTACTGGCTGTATGACCCTGGACAAGTCATTTAACCTCTGCCTCAGTTTCCTCAATTATAAAATGGGGATAATAACAGCACCCCTACTTCTCAATGTTGTGAGGATCAAATGAGATAACTGTAAAAGGTTTTTAGCACAGCACCTGGCATATAGTAGGCACCATAAAAATGCTTTTTCTATGCCAATGACTCCTACATCTACATATCTAAGCCTACCTAGTGTTTCTCTTGAGCTTTGGCCTACTTTATCAATTGCCTGCCTAGTCAACATTTCAAACTGGATGTAATAGCCTCTCAAGCATGTCCAAAATTGGACTATATCTTTCCCCAAAAACACACCCCTCTCCAGAACTTCCCTGTTTCTGTCAAAGGTGCCACCATTCTTCTAATACCTCAGGTTTATAACCTAGGTGCTTTCCTTGACTCACATATTCATTCAGTGAATTGCCAGATCTTGTCACATGCACCTCTATAATATCCCTTGCATCTGTCCCCTTCTCTAAACTCACTTGGCCACAATCCTAGTTCAAGCCCTTAATACTGTTTGTCCATAATACTACAATAGCCTCCTTACTGACCTCCTTGCCTCAAGGTTCTCCCAAATGTACTCCATCTTCCATACAGCTGTCAATGAGATTTTCCTCAAGCACAGATCTGTCCAGGTCACTTCCTTACTCAATAAGCTCTAGTGGCTTCCTATGGCCTCTAGCAAACAATCTAAACTCCTGTTTGGCATTTAAAGCCCTTCACAACCTGGCCTCAACCTCCTTTGTCAGCCTTACTTCCCTTTATACTCCCAGAGGTCCAATTGAGCCAGGCTTCCTACTGTTTCTCATTCAAGGCACTACATTTCTCATCTCTGTCCCTAGGCCTAGAATCACCTTTATCTCTTAGAATTCCTAGTCTTCTTCAAGGTCTAGATTAAGTGTTACCTTCTACATGAGGCCTTTCATGATCCCCTTGACCAATCACCTTGTTTATATTTTATCTATAGTTGTGTGTATATGTAAATGTATGTTTGTATGTATGTATGTATGTCTATATCTATGTGAATATGTTGTTCCCCTAGATAAAGTAAAAGTTCTTTTTGTATTCCCAACACCTAGCAGAGTACCTGCCACATAGTAGGCAACTGTTGGTTGGTCTTTCTCACTGATTGAGCTTTCTCTCCACCTCAAAAATGTCAGTATTCCTCATGACAATTCTTAAACTTAGCTTACTTAAGCTCTCTCTCCAGAAGAAGTCATCTACTCTCCAGTAGTAAAGTATCAGCTCTATGCAGATGACTCCCAAATGTTTCTCTCTCACCCCGGGGCCATATCTCAAGCTCTTGTATATCTCTACTTGGGTGCCCTACTTACACCTCCAACTCAATATGTCTAAAAGTAAATTTATCATCTTTCTTCCTAAAGTATTTGGGGGGGGGGTTGGGGTTTGTTTTTGTTTTTGTTTTTTTTAGTGGGGCAATGAGGGTTAACTGACTTGCCCAAGGTCACACAGCTAATAAGTGTCAAGTGTTTGAGGCCGGAATTGAACTCAGGTCCTCCTGAATCTGGGCCGGTGCTTTATCCACTGTGCCACCTAGCTGCCCCCTAAAATATTTTATAGATGAGAAACACATACTAACCGCTTCAAGCTTACATGGATCACAATGAGAGGGTCTCTGCGTTATATTCTAGTCTTCTGGTTGTCATTCTCTTCATTCAAATCATGAGATCAAGGATTTGGAGCTGCAAGGAACCTCAGAGACTAAATCCAACCCCTTCAACTTACAGATGAGGAAACTGCAGCCCAGAGAGGGTAAGTGATTTGGCCAGGGTCACACAGCAACCAAAAAATGATGAATGTTTAATGCATTTAGCTAAGCTAGGGTCTGAAGGAGGATTAGAATCCAAATTTTCTTGATGCCACATCCAGGACTCTGCTCCACTACTACAGGCTGCTATATCAACTACAGATCATATCTACATACAGACTTTAAAAACCATGATGGGGACAGCTAGGTGGCGCAGTGGATAGAGCACTGGCCCTGGAGTCAGGAGTACCTGAGTTCAAATCTGGCCTCAGACACTTAACACTTAGTAGCTGTGTGACCCTGGGCAAGTCACTTAACCCCAATTGCCTCACTAAAAATTAAAAAACAAAACAAAACAAAACAAAAAACCATGATGTAGGGGCAGCTAGGCAGCGCTGTGGATAAAGGACCGGCCCTGGATTCAGGACGACCTCAGTTCAAATCTGGCCTCAGACTCTTGACACTTACTAGCTGTGAGACCCTGAGTAAGTCACTTAACCCTCATTGCCCTCCCTCTTCCCCCAAAAAAAGACATTGAAAAACCATGATGTAGGGGCAGCTAGGTGGCGCTGTGGATAAAGCACCAGCCCGGGACTCAGGAGGACCTGAACTCGAATCCAGACTCAGACAATTGACACTTACTACCTGTGAGACCCTGAGTAAGTCACTTAACCCTCACTGCCCCGCCAAAAAGAAAAGAAAAAACAAACAAACAAAAGCCATGATATGGAAGTACTACAACCAACATTCTGTGCACCCATGCCAAGAAGCAGTACCTCCTTTGTTTTCCTTCTCACCTACTGCCAGCCCAAAGCTCCCAGACTGTAGAGAGAAGGACAAAACAATCAAGAAAAGAAAAACTGTATTAATAAGGCAACCGTCTACAAGGGAGCATTACAGAAAGAAATTTCACAAGCATCAGAATATGGCCTAGCTGTGCAGAAACTAGAACCTAATAAATAGCAACACCCAAATCTATCTGGCCTTTCCGTTTTTGCAATATAGAATCAGGAGAACACTTAGCTACCTATAATTCTAGAGCCTCCCTCCACTTTACAGATAAGGATGAAGCTAGGTAGCATAGCAGATGAAGTACTAGACCAGCAATCAAGAATACCTGAGTTCAAAATCAACCTCCAAAATTTAATGCACAAATCATGCCTGTCTCCCTCAATTTCTTCATCTGCAAAATGGAGGGATCGTGAGGCTAAAATGAAATAATATTCGTAAAGTGCTTTGCAAACCTTAACAGCTATATAAATGCTAGCTATTACTGTTATCCTAATTCCAGCAGTACCAAGTAAAGACAGAAAACCAGGACAAAAACAGTACCATGGGGCAATCCTTAGCAAAAATGTGAAATAGGCAAACTCCTCCAACTCTTTTCCTGTCATACTAAGGTCTCCGTTACCTGGGAATCATCCTCTTTGGTTTGTGCCCTATAATATTCCCTTAAATCCTCTCCAAAGTTTCCCCTCCCCTGAAACTTACCTATCCTCAATAACATTTCCGGAAGGCAGCTAATGAGCCAAACTAATCCACACCAGACAGAGCTGTTCCTGCTAACACATACATTGTAACTGTCAGCCTTTAGGATCAATGGCTGTATAACTCCCAAAAAGTGACCCTGATGACAACGATTTCAGGCCCATGAGGAAAGGAATCTAGATCATCAGTAGGTACCCTTCAAAATAACTTATATTTGTGGTGCTTTATAAATTTGAAAAGGACCTTCTCCATACATGACCCTATTTCATCCTTGCCACAACAAAGTGCAAGGAAGAAGGAGAGGTAGTAAGTAGATAGAACCCCAAACTTGAAGTGAGGAAGGACCTAGATTGATTCTGCATGTTTTGTGTTCTTGTTTCTTTTCTCTTCATTCTGATTTGTTCATAAGCATCTGACATGTTTCTCTAGTCTTTTTACTAACTGTTTCTTAAGATGCTGTGATATTCCTTTACATTCATGTACCACAATTTGTTTCATGATACTTCAATGGATGGGGTAAAGTAGATACATTATTTCCAGCTCTTTGCTACTACAGAAAGCCAACTCATACACCTGAAATCAGATTTATGGGATTCTTTTTCAAATAAAAGCAGAAATGAGTACCCGGATTAATGTTAACCCCTTTTTTACATAATTAGGGAGGAAATAAATACAATAGAACCTTGGCTACCCAAGCCTTTGTTTTTTAATCTTTTTTATTCAAATTTTTCTTAAATGTTGTATGCTCTGCTGCCCTCTTAAGAATGATGAAGTTTGGGGCAGCTAGGTGGCACAGTGGCCCTGGAGTCAGGAGGACCTGAGTTCAAATCTGGCCTCTGACACTTAACACACACTAGCTGTGTGACCCTGGGAAAGTCACTTAACCCCAATTGCCTCAACAACAAAAAAAATGATGAAGTTTAACAGAATTAAACTTTTTCTTGATAATTCCAAGTCATCATTATAAACATGAATTTTCACCATGTATGGTAGATATATAGTAATACAGGGAGATATAGAAGTTATTGGTCAGTGGATACTAATCCCTACAGTTGCCCTGGAATTTTATTTCTTGGGGAAAGAAACAAAAAACGTTTCTTCCATGCAGTTCACCCTTATTTCATCAAGAATGAAATGAGGAAGGGGCAGCTAGATGGCATAGTGGTTAAAAGCACCAGCCCTGGATTCAGGAGTACCTGAATTCAAATCCGGCCTCAGACACTTGACACTTACTAGCTGTGTGACCCTGGGCAAGTCACTTAACCCTCAGTGCCCCACAAAAAAAAAAAAAAAAAAAGAATGAATGAGGAGCAGCTAGGTGGCGCAGTGGAGAAAGCACAGGCCCTGGATTCAGAAGGACCTGAGTTCAAATACAGCCTCAGACACTTGACACTAGCTGTGTCACCCTGGGCAAGTCACTTAACCCTCATTGTCCCACGCAAAAAAAAAAAAAAAAAAGGAATGAATGAATGAAACGTACAGCTTTATGATTCCCTGGGTAGTTCACTTTGGTACAAAACTAATCAGTGAATCAGCGGCTGAGGTAGTCAATCTTCCAAACAGTTCTCACACACCCTTCAAAAAATATATCACCATCTCTGTTGCTATCAGTACATTTTTCTGCCATTTCAAACATCATCTTTCTATATCATTCCAATATTACCGTACCTTCAGAACAATGCATATTCCTCTTTATTGGAATATAAAAACAAACCTATCTGAAGAAATTGTGCTACTGTATTTTGGGGAGGGTTTACTCCAAAGCTTATAAAGCACTCATTAATGTTTAGAAGATAACATTTCTGCCAATCTTTTCTCTAAGCCCTCTTTGATATCTGGCAGAGCTGACATGCACTTCAGCAAAGTTATTAAATGCCATATACAGTCCTGCCAATTCAAACCCCTGAGGTTTCTGGAACAATTCTGGATCTGTAAGTAGTTGGCAACAGGGACAAGAAAACCTGGTCCATGAGGAAGCAGCAGCCCCTCAGCACCAAGCAACAAGTAAATGGAATCAGCAAACTAGCGGAGAGGCACCTGTGATGCGTCAGGCACTGTGCTAGGTGATGGGGATGTAAAGATGAAAATTAAATGCCCCCTACCCTGAAGGAATTTACATCCTGTCGGCAAAGCCATACAGAAGTAAATATGCTGCTATACTACAAAACCTCTATGAAGTCCTTTCCAGGGGCAGATAATCAACAACCACCTCCATAGGTAGAAGCACTTAGAGTGCGCTCTGAAAAAAACTGAGGATTCTAAGAAGCAGAAGTGAGAAGGAAGCAATTCCAGCCAAAGGGGGCAGCCAGGGAACACCACAAAGACAAGAGATGGAACACTGTACATAAAAGGAACCAGCAGGCAAAGGGCTGAACACTGCGGGGCGGGGACAGTGAAGAAGCCTGGAAAGGTGGGCTAGAGTCACATTGAGAAGGATTTCAAATGTCCAACAGAAAAATCTGGATCTCACCTGCTAAAGGAGCATGGTCAGATTTGTGCTTTAGGTAGGAATAAGAAGAATGAAGAAGCTAGGGATGACACAAGAAAGCCAAGGAGAAGTCTACTGTAATGGTCCAAGTGATAAGAAAGAGTTTGAATGAATTCCACCTGAGAGGATAGCTGGTGACAGATATGAGAGATGTGCAGAGAAGTGACAAGAAAATATAGTAGTGGGTGGGAAGGGGAGAGAATACATTCTGTTTTGTACATGCTGAGTTTGCAATGCCTATGGGACATTCCATTCCACTGCAGATGTCCAATAAGTAGTGATGATGTTCTGGGGAAACACTAGGGCTGGATAGAGAGATTTGAGGGTCATCTGCACAGACATGATCATTGAATCCATGGGAGCTAATGAGATCTCTGAAAGAGATGAGAGCCCAGAATACAACTGAGGTGAGCTAAAGATTCAAAAACTATATGTGGCACAGGAGTCCATTAAAGTCCTACTTTGACAACTCATTATGGTGTGGAGATAGACCTGGATCTGTGGATCCTCCACTCAGTCATCAAATTGATCTTCCTAAAACACAGGTCTGAGCCATAGACAATAAGTTCCAGTGGTTCCCTGTTACCCTCCAGGATCAGATATTCAAATATCTTCATAAACTAGCTCGTTCCTATCTTTCCACACCTTAGCCCCCTCTACATACTCAGATCCAGTGACACTGGCCTCCTTGCTACTCCTCATCCACATCACATCATCTCCAAGCATTTGCACTGGCTGTGCCCCATTTCTGGAACACTGACTACTCTTCCTCATCTCTGCCTCCTCCCTGGAACTGAACATAGGTCTTCCTGATTCCAAGTATAATATAATCATTCTTTACACCATACCACACGCCTTCATTCAGCTAACTTCTTTAAAAAGAAGAAGAAGAAGAAATTACACTTGGCACATGTCAGTCTTCCAGTCATCTTAATTGTGTGCAGTGTATCTTAATTGTAGGCAATGCATACAGTGCTGGGCTTGTGGTCAGGAAGACTGAGTTTGAATCCTGCCTCAGACACATACTAGCTTTATGACCTTGAGGAAGTCACTTAACTTCTGTCTGCTTCAGTTTTTTCATCTGTAAAATGGGGAAAATAATAGCTCCTACCTCCCACAGTTGTTGTGAGGACAAAATTAGATAACTTTAAATTGCTTTGCAAACCTTAAAGCAATATAAAAATACCAGCTATTATTGTTTTTATTGTTGTTGTTATTACTTATTGCTTCTTCAGCAAATGAAGTCTCCCCTACACTACTCCACCCCCATCCTTCTTCCAGATCTGGAGCTAATCCAGAAGTCTTTACGATTCTAGGCAAGATTCTAGAGTGTAAAAATTTTATCATATCAGTCTCCCCTCCTCCTATTCAAATCCTGGCTATCCTTTAAACCCCAACTCAAATGCCACCTCTTCTACCAAACCTTCCCTGATTCCTACAGTCATTAGTGCTCTTCCTTCACTCAGGTCTCACATAGCATTTCATGTCTCTAATGCTGTTATCATGTGTTGTTTTCTACTGGTTATTTGTGCATGCATTGTGTTCCCCTACTAGATTATAAACTCCACAAGAAAAAGGTCCATAGTCTTTATTTACTCTTCATTTCTCCCCCAGAGCCTAGAAAAGGACTCTACAGTCTGAGAATACTTAACAAATCTTTGTTGAAGAAATTCAAATTTTACCTTAAAGAGTGCTCCTTATTACCCAGCTTAACTTTCCAATAGCACTGATGAAAAATTTCCATGTAATAAAACTGCAGCTTGGCAACAAATATTTTTAAATATCTTGGAAAATCATCTGATATAAAAAGATTTTAAAACATGAAATCACGAAATTAAATTGAAGCAGACTACAAAGAAATATCCTTGGCCAAGAGGGACTCTGACCAATAGGAAAGAGCAAAAAGGTATATAACAAAAAGCTCTTCCTTATCTATCTTCATCCCTCAGCCAGGAAATAAAAACTGACCACCTAAAGCTTCAGTTATTAAAAGGAAGGGAAAAGAGGCAATAATCTCTATTCTAGTCTTGTGTCCAATGTGAATGCCTTTACAAACCCATACCTACAAAAGAAGAGTGCCGGAGAAGGAGGGTTCTCACATTCTGCTCTATACTCATTCTCTCTCTCTGGCATAAAAGAAACTGCTACAAAATCCCCACAGTTCACACAAACTTATGCCTAGCTCAATATTCAAGTCAAAATCTCAAAACAAATCTACCCTCTAGGTGACAACTTCCAAAAGAATTATAATTAGCAGTGGTCAACAGATGGGATTTCCCTCCAACATAATTACATTATTAACCAATTTAAAATTTCCTCCTTGAAAAGTCAGTTCCAAAAATTATGTTCCACTTAAATATGCCAACCATTTCCAATATTCTGCTTTACCAACAGTCTAACAAGGCCTCCAAATCCCACATCTTTCTTAAGTAGGAGTTTATATTGAACTATGAGGAGGCCATAGGGAATAAAAACCTAGTTCCAAATATTAGTAATTATCTCATCTTACACGGATTTTCTCACACGCACAGACTGAGAAATTACAAAAATGCATTTTCAATGAACATGTCATACATGAAAAATTCAACTACAACATTTAATTTTGTGCCATCCTCAAATACACAAGGAGGTGATAATAACTTAAAAGTAGGCAAAGAAGATTTCACAGTAAAGTTATCAAACCAAATTAAGTAGTACCTACCTCCATCTTTCAAAATATATAAATATTAATCTACTCTGTCTTAGAAATTATCATGACAAAAAAGGCTGAAAGCTTCAATAATTAAAAACAAAGGTTTTGAAAGTGATACCTTCACTACTCACATTTCTATAGTCCTTTAACCATGAATACATGGTTAGCCTAAAATGAATTAATGAAAAAGCATTTATGAAGTGTTTCTTATGTGCCAAGCACTGTATAAGCCCTCTTTTAGCATTATAAATGAGGTTCTATTGTATTTTGCATAATGTTCCTATAAAATGAAAGTTATTAGCTCAGGGCTTCAGTTAGTAGTTACAGACAGGGCTTCAGGTGAGCTATACTTAAAATGCTCACCATCAGAATTTCCCTAATTTAAGCACTTAATTATAGAGCTACATATCCATAACATATAACATGATGTGTGTGTGTGTGTGTGTGTGTGTGTGTGTGTGTGTGTATAAAACTCTCGTGTAACATCAGGACTTTTAAACACTTGCTATTTCTTATCTATGTAAAAGTCAAATACAATGTTGTCCATGGGGTTCATGCCCATGGAAGAGGCTTATAGTGATTTTACCATACCTATAACAAGGTCATTTGGAAAGCTCTTTAACTAAGCTGCTCGTCTGGGCTCCATGACAAACATGTTCTATAGCAAATCTTTTGAAACTTTTTCTACTCTCAACCCCTTTTCTCCTGAGAACGTTTTATAAGACCCTGGGTATATAGGTATACAAAATGGATATATGTAACCTTTTACTGTTGCCAAATTTGCCATGACTGTCCCATTCATGGGGTCTCGATCCATGGTTTAGGAAGCTTTGCTCTATAGTGTAGAGACTGCTTAAACCGGCTTCTTAGCTAGCTGGTCTGGGTGCACATGTTCATCAAACAACTTAGCAAAAGTTTGGGAAGAACAACAATAACAACTTAACTTTCAGTCTTTAAAGAATGGAGAGGAAGGAGCATTCTAAGTGGTTTTTAACAGATGAGATAAGGCATAGATGCTGGCAGCTACCCTGTTTTAATCAATAAATAAATGAGAAGCACTGCTACCCGTAACTACTTATGGACTGCATAAAGACTCTATTGGAATGTCTCTGCTACACATAAAACAACAAATATTTACACTTCAAAGTGAATGAAATTTATCATAAACATTTGATTTTTAAGGGGGCAGCTAGGTGGCATAGTGGATAAAGCACTGGCTCTGGATTCAAGAGTACCTGAGTTCAAATCCGACCTCAGACACTTGATACTTACTAGCTGTGTGACCCTGGGCAAGTCACTTAACCCCCATAGCCCCGTCAAAAAAAAACAATGTAAAAAAAAAAAAAACCATTTGATTTTTCCACACAAAATCTAGTCACATTTTGGCATTCAATTTTACCAAAATCTTATAATTACTTTCCAAGAAGGCTCCAAAGTTACCTGGTAGCTAACACATGTTTTATTCTTCTTGTATTTAGCAACTCTTCCAAAGCCCTATGCTTTAAGTTGGTCAAAGGGCAATGATCACAAAACCAAGGTACCCTTGACATAAAATGGCAAGGCATCAGCTGGAAATAACCTTCCCTCCCCCCATATAAAGATGTGAAAGTTGAAATAAGGCAATTATATTAGATATTAAATATAATTGGGACCTAGTTTGTTTTGGGATTTTAGAGGCCAAAAGAAGTTTACAACTACAAGAGTGCTCTCTAAAAAAATGTTTTAGAGGTATTTTCTTCAGTTGCTATTCTTTCCTAAGAAATGGAAGAAGCAAAAAGTCATAATTTTAAATTACCAGTATTCTAAGATTGCTCAAAAATCCTCTAAAAACCAAGCAAAAACAAAATAAAACTACACTATAAACATAACAAGTGAGGTAATAAACATAAAAAACTTCAAAGGAGAATTTAATCCTTTTGGATGCTATTCCAAATACAAAATATATTTTGGATTATAGAACAGATTCATGAAAATTTTGGCACAAACAACACAGTATGGCTTTCTTGCCACACTAAAGCAGTCATTACCGAAACTGTGTCAAAGATGAATGAGAAAATTTACCCCTCTGGTGAATAAAAGGAATTAAGTTGCCAAAAAAGCAATTTTGAATTGAAAAATGCTCTTAAAATACTGTCAGAAAGACTAAAACCAAAACAAATCATGATCTATTCTCTTGTGCCTTCTTAAATAAAAAGGAAGAGGAAACTATGGAAAAAGAACACTCTCAAAGAGTGTTATCAAACTAAAAAGCAAAAACAAAAAGTTTCTGGTGTCTGTAGATTTCATTTGTTACAGGTTCCTGAATAAGCTTAACATGTAAATGAACATCTAAAATTACCTGTAAAATACCTACAAATCACAATAAACACTTTAGGGTAATAAATTATGCCACAATCATTTAGCTTCACGCTACATTCGTCATGTCCATTTTCAGAGGGCTAATATTCTCTTAAACAGCTTACAATCTATGCCTAAAAACATTTTCTGAATCTAAAAGTTAAATCAGGGAGAAGAAAAGCAGCCCTGTGAGTCCAAATTATTTCCAATTCTTCCCATTATCAAAGGTTCTTATGTGTAAATAATTTAGTTTGGTTGTCACCATTCATCAAATTAACAAGTTCTGTTTCACACTGAACTATGTAGGGACAATTAAATGAAAAGTGGAGCACCAGAGAGATGGTGCCGTGGTCAAGTTGATGCCACAAAGAGGTTCAAGTTCAGCCTTAGGCAGCAACTTGTTTAAGGGTCACAAACTGCCCCCAGGCAACTCTGAAAGACACCCCCACACACACACCCACCCATCCGCCCCAATTACAATACAAAGGACTTGTAAATGTACATTGGCCCAGAGAGAGTTCCTACAAGGATGAAATCCCATGGAGACCAAAAAGCCTGGAGCTGATAGAGGCCCACCAGCAGCTGTTCTTAGCCTCATGACATGTTTTTTTCCTATGAGCAAGGTCAGGTCTTGACACATTGTTACTACCCCTTTGAAGCTTTTCCAAGCCACCACCTCTAATACTTTCGGAGATTCCCTAAACCCACAACTTCCTGCATCCCCACCCTTTTACCCTATTCCATAATAGTAGTAATACTAGGGTTATTTAAGGAGAAACACCACCAGGAAATATGACTAGGAGGTTTCACTTTTATCATGGTTCCTATCATGGGTAATCCTCATCCTCTGCATCAACTACTAGACATGCAACTAATTCTCCTTAGCTCTCTCTCCTGTCCAAACTTTTTTGTTGTTGTTGTTTTTTGCAGGGCAATGAGGGTTAAGTGACTTGCCCAGGGTCACACAGCTAGTAAGAGTCAAGTGTCTCAGATCGGATTTGAACTCAGGTCCTCCTCAATCCAGGGCTGATGCTTTATCCACTGTGCCACCTAGCTGCCCCTTCCTCCCCAAACTTCTTAAAGAATTTGGCCTTTAGATTAACTCAGCTCCAGTCTCGATGCACTGATGTGATTATCCAGGGCTACCATTCCAGTTTTCTAAAATGTTTCTCCAGTCCTAAACTGTGGGCAGATTTTTGCCCCACCCTCACCCAAGTTAGTCTGCATTTATTCCTTTAAACAAACATTATTAAATGACCACAAAGTGCGGAACCCTGCAAATAAAACATTTAGATATTACATGATTTCAGCCTTAAAGGAACTCAGTCTTATGGGGATGAAACAACGAGAATTATAATACACACATACTACATAACTGTATTAAAGAAGTTCAGTCCTATGTGAGGTTCAAAAAGGAAGATTGTTATGATAAGGAGAGCTGGGGGTTAAATCAGAGAAGGCTTTATGGAGGTGGTACCAGAACTGGACTTTTAAAAATGGGTAGAACCACTATTCAAGAGAATAACGAGGACCCATGCTACCCCTTGGTTGTTGTTGTTTGTCCTTAGTTTTTGAAGAGGTATAATGACACAGGGGTGATGTCTTGACTCCGGCATAAATTGGATTTCAAGTGAGGCAGAGCTGCACAAAGTCTCATCAGCCTCACTCTTCCTGAGTCAGTGACAAAATTTAAGATGACTATTGCTGACTCTACCCGGGTAGGGTGGTCATGCAGCCATGGTGCAGAATTAGACATACATTTCCGGACTTGGCAAACGTGTGGGTTTGTTTTGTTTTACTGCTATTTACTATAAGGATTAGGTTTTTTCCTTTTATATTTTCAGGGAAGAATGAGGTAAAGACTAGCAATAATATTGCCCTTCCACTCCCCAAAAGAAAAGAAATTGAAGAGGATCACTGAAAGATCTTTAAAAATGCAGGAAGACGGGGGCAGCTAGGTGGCACAATGGATAAAGCATAGGCCCTGGATTCAGAAGAACCTGAGTTCAAATCTGGCCTCAGGCACTTGACACTTACTAGCTGTGTGACCCTGGGCAAGTCACTTAACCCCAATTGCCTCACTAAAAAAATAAATAAATAAAAAATAATAAAAATGCAGGAAGACAAAAGAAGGAAGTTTAGAAGAGATCACAAATAAGCAGGATTACTAAATTGATTATATACTTTTTTTAAAAAAAACTATAGGGGCGGCTAGGTGGCGCAGTGGATAGAGCACAGGCCCTGGAGTCAGGAGTACCTGAGTTCAAATCCGGCCTCAGACACTTAACACTTACTAGCTGTGTGACCCTGGGCAAGTCACTTAACCCCAATTGCCTCACTAAAAAACAACAACAAAAAAAAAACCTATAAATAAAAGGGTTTCATATAATTCTTTTTCTTATTTGCATAAAGTTCCCCTTTTTTAGTTAAAATCAGAAAAAAAAATATTTTAAAAGAAATAAAATGTATGGGTAGGAATTTGACAAAGAGAAGCAATATTAGAAAAACCTGAAAAGACACCCTGGTACCTAAGAACTCATCATTGGCCATGAGCTAGAAAATCTTCCTCTACTTCCCTGGAGTTCCAACAGTGCGAAATGACTTCACTATCTGGGTCCATGAGCTAGTTCTTTACCTCAATCCTCTGGAGTTACAGGCCTTGGTACCTCCTTCACTATTATAAAGAGATCTCTATGGATTTGAGTTTTTGGAAGTTATCTACCTTTTCACTTTGCCCCACTATTGTTTTGACGGGGTTTCCTAAAATAGATAGAGTTTCTAGTTTGTTTTTTCATTCAGTTCTGGTATTAATAGTGTGTTGACACCCACACCAATGCTAGTGCCTACATAATACCTTGTATTTATTTTTTACATACACTTATATGTGTACTTGCTGTCACTCCCATTAGAATACAAGCTCTTTGAGAGCAGAAACTGTTTCATACATCGTATTTGTATTTCCAGTACTTAGCACAATGCCTGGAACATAGTGGGTGCTTAATGAATGCTTGCATGTTGACTGACTGGCCTCACACCCAACAGACTGGGAAACGTGACAAAAGGTAGAAGGGATAAATGATAAAGGGTCAATGGGAAGATAACATATACTAATACTCATGGTAGGACTATGAATTATGCTTTTTTAAAAAATGAGGAAAAGTCCATACCCTCTGACCAAGAGATTCCACTGAAAGTCAAAGACAAAGAAAGGCCCCATATATACCGAAATATTAATTGTGGTATTTTTGAAGGAGCAAAGAACTAGAAACAAAGTGCCCTTCAACTGGGAAGGGGCTACACAAATTGTAGTACATAAATGTAATGGAATATTACTTTACTGGAAGAAATTATAACTATGAAGAATCCAAAGAAAGATGATAAGACATACTAACTGGTGTAAAGAGAAGTAATGGGTTGGAGGCACTGAATGAGATACAGATTTTCAGACTTGGTCACTACGCTGATTTGAATTGCTTAACTACACTACTCTATATACAGGGGAGGAGGTGGTCGGCCCCCAGCATAGCTGCAGGAAGTAACAATGATGGAAAAGTTTTAAAATGAAAAGAAGCAATAAAACATTTTTCAAAAGTCAAGATGTATATTTGGTTTTCAAACAAATTCAGACTTGATTTACTAACCTAAAATCTACCAAACAGTCATTCTAAACTTGGAATCCCTATATTCTTTTTTTGTTTGTTTGTTTGTTTTGTGAGGCAATTGGGGTTAAGTGACTTGCCCAGGGTCACACAGCTAGTAAGTGTCTGAGGCCAGATTTGAACTCAGGTACTCCTGAATCCAGGGCCGGTGCTCTATCCACTGCGCCACCTAGCTGCCCCTGGAATCCCTATATTCTTATGTAGAGGGGGAAAAAAGTTAAACACAAAAATGTTACGGAATGAAAAGACTACCTTTCATACCTGCGGCCTGCCTAGAATGGCTCTCTAAGCATAAAAACAAATACATCTAAAAGTGGCATATGTTTCTGAATAAAAGCTTTTAGCGATCGATGACTTGTAAACAAATAGCTACATAAAAGATAGCATGACAGAAATATATGACCAGAAAAGAGGATGGATCAGTGAGTCTCTATATCAGGATAGCCTGTACTAGTATCCACAAAGTATTAAAAGAGCTAGAAAAATATAGTAATGTAAATAATTGCACATGTATAACCTATATCTGATTGCTTACTGCCTTAGGGAGAGGAGAGGGGATGGAAGGAAGGAGAGATAAAATTTGGAACTCAAAACTTTAAGTTAAAATGTTTATTATATTTAAAAAAGAACTAGGGGGCAGCGAGGTGGCACAGTGGATAAAGCACAGGCCCTGGATTCAGGACTCCCTGAGTTCAAATCCAGCCTCAGACACTTGACACTTAACTAGCTGTGTGACCCTGGGCAAGTCACTTAACCCTCATTGCCTTGCCAAAAAAAAAAAAAAAAGAACTAGAGGAAGGTCAAAGGGACTGATGGAAAGATATAAATGGGAATCACTCAGGAAAGGAAAGTAGGAAAGATTGCATTTATATCTGTGGAAAAGTGGCCATGCCAATGATATTACTTATCCAAATGAGTAAACCAAAAAATGGTTAAGTAATAAGGGCAGCAGTGATGGTCCCTTGAAGAGTAGGGTAGGTGCTTAATATACATTTGAAAAGCTGAATAAATTATCATCTTACACATGGGTGGTGCAAGGCTCATAGAAAAGAAGGATTAGGGCAGTTAGGTGGCCCAGTGGATAAAGCACTGGCTCTGGATTCAGGAGGACCTGAGTTCAAATATGACCTCAGACACTTGATACTAGCTGTGTGACCCTGGGCAAGTCACTTAATCCTCATTTCCCCAAAAAAAAAGAAAAAAAGGGAAAAAAAAAAGAAAAAAAAAAGGAAAAAAAGGATTAAACCACCAGATCAAAGACCTGAAAAATCAACAAGCCTAATATAACAAAATTAGAAAGTTTTCTGTTTGATTTTTGAAGCAGGACCAACACCTACTACTATAACACAACTTGTAACACATTGGAAAAATCACACTCAAATCTTTCCCCTAAGTGGTCTGATCGACCTTTCCTTCAACTTAATACTAATTTCCAGCAGGGTTGTAGGTAGTAATATGTTTATTCAAATGGGAAACTGATCCCTGGCTACCATAATAAGAGAATCTAGCAATGCAGTCACTGGGACGTAGTGCTTATTATTTCTAATGTTTGCTGATGATGCTAGCTACCATGAGGTACTATGCCCCAAAGGTATGCAAAGTCTGAAGTGAGATTTATTATAGTAATTGTACATTCTTATTAGAGAGTTCAAATGTGTGAACCCCCTTAACATTAAAATAAACACTCTTGCACCAATCTGGAGGTGTAATAAGGTGCGTCATATATTTCCAAGAACATGTTCTTGAATGTACAGAAAACTAGAGACAAATGTATAAATAATAGCACCTAGAGCACAGTGCCTGACACATGGGAGGTACTTAATATATGTTTATTGATTGATTAATGATTGATTGAACTGTACAAAGACTCTCTAAATAGGTTGCCATGCATTCCCTAAAATACAGGAACAAAACACAATCATTCACATTGAAACTGACTTGATATATGACAGTCCTCCTTGATTAAAAATAATAAACTCCCTATATCTTTCTTCTGATGCCTTGACAAAAAGCTCTTTATGGAAAAAAAAAAAAACCACTGGCTCTGGAGTTAGAAGATATACGTTCAAATCCAGTCTCTTTGATGCATACTACCCATGAACCCCTTGGGTAAGTCTTTGATATCTACTTTCCTCATCTGTGAAATGAGAGGGTCACAGTAAACAACCTCAAAGATCCTTCCCAGCTCTAAGTTTATGTTCTATGTAGGAGTAGAAGAAAATGTATAGTACTAGAAAATTTCACATTGCTTTCTAAAAAAAATATCACCACATGGGGGCAGCTAGGTGGCTCAGTGGATATAGTACCAGCCCTGGAGTCAGGAGTACCTGAGTTCAAAACCGGCCTCAGACACTTAACACTTACTAGCTGTGTGACCCTGGGCAAGTCACTTAACCCCAATTGCCTCACTAAAAAAAATATATATATATATATCACCACCAATACAAACTTTAAAGCCATACAATGTTAGCTGAAAAGATAAACCAAAGTTATTTACTTCCATTCCTTTTAGGTTAAGGTTCTAAGATGGAAGAGACAGGTAAAATGCCAAGTATTGATGAAGTATTATTTATTTAAAAGTCAGTCACATTCTAGTATTATAATCTGACATAAGGAAAACTTTGCAATGCATATCCAAAAAGGATGAGAAATAGTAAAATCACAGATCTAGAGCTAGAAGGGACCTTATAGAGCATCCTGTCTTAGGAATCATTATTCTTAGTTTCCTGATTTCTGTGCTTTTAAAGAGCCAAGCAAAGTTCCCAAGTTTATCCCATTTTTATGTTAATGAACAGAAAACAAAGTTCTCAAACACTAAATCTATACTATTTTCCTCTGTTTTCAATGCTGCTGAAATAACAGGCTTAATAAAGAGCCATAAAGACTTTCATTTTGTCCATTCTATAAGTGATGCTCATGAAATTCAGTCATCATTTGTTTATTTAGTCATTTTAAGTCATGTATGACTCTTTGTGACCCCATTTGGGGTTTTCTTGGCAAAGAAGCTGGAGTGGTTTGTGATTCCCTTTTCCAGCTCGATTTACAGATGAGGAAACAGAGGCAAACGGGTTGAAGTGACTTGCCCAGAGTTACACAGCTAGTAAGTGTCTGAGGCCAGATTTAAACTCAGGTATTCCTGACTCCAGGCCTGGCAATCTTTCCATTGTGCCACCTAGCTGCCCATAATTTGTAATGGACCCCAAATAAAATTGTGACAAAATATTCCAATTTATGTGCATAGACAAATTAAATTAATAACTATCATTCAGAATATACACATGCATCTTGAGTTGTGGTTTCCTATAGGTCAGGAATTTGTAATCTTTGATATGCCACAGACCCCTTTGGCAGTCTGGTGAAGCCTATGGACTTCTCAGAAAATGTTTTTAAATAACTGAAGGATATGCAAAATTTTAGTTGGATGTAAATTTTTCCCCATCCAAGTTCACAAATCCTCTTGAAATCTAATCCCTGAGCCCCAAATCAAGAACCCTTGGCATGAGACATTGACATTCTCTCCTCTCTAGGTTTTCAGGAACACCACTCTCACTGGGTTCTCCTAACCTATCTGACCACTCCTTCTCCTTTGCTGGATCCTCATATCCAAGTCACACCCTCTAACCTTAGGGGTCCTACAGGGCTCTGACCTGGGTCCTTCACTTGGTGATCCATCTCTATGCTGTCAATTCTCAAAATCTACATATCCTGTCCTAATCCCTCTGCTGACCTCCAATCTCACATCTCCAAGTGCCTCTCAGACATCTTGAACTAGATGTCCAACAGACATCTTGAACTCAACATGTCCAAAACTGAACTCATTCTCTTTCCCCCTAAAACCTCCCCTTTCCTAACTTCCCTATTACTGTAAAAGGCAACATCATTCTCCCAGTACCTCAGGCTTACAACCTAGGTATCATCCTCAATGCATCACTATCTCTCACACACACACCCCAATATTCAAT
Source organism: Dromiciops gliroides (assembly GCF_019393635.1). Classification (NCBI taxonomy): domain Eukaryota; kingdom Metazoa; phylum Chordata; class Mammalia; order Microbiotheria; family Microbiotheriidae; genus Dromiciops; species Dromiciops gliroides. Next base: position 253,398,692 of record NC_057862.1, read on the forward strand.
ATATTGCCAAGACCTACTGATTTTACCTTTGCAAAATCCTTTGAATATGCCCTCTTCTCTCCTCTGACAGTGCCACCACCTTGGTTAAGGCCCTTATCACCTCATGCATAGACTACTACAATAGTATGTTGATGGGTCTGTCTGTCTCAAGTTTCTCCCCCCACTCCAATCCATCCTCCATATGCATTTTCCTAAAACATAATTCTTACCATGTCACTACCCTAATCAATAAATTCCAGTGGCTCCTTATTGTCCCTCAGGATCAAATACAAAATCCTCTTCTTGGTGTTCAAAGCCCTCATAACTTAACCCCATCCACAACCACTACCTTCCCAGTATTCTTACAATTTACTCCCTACCACAAACTCTTTGAATCAACAACACTGGCTTCCTAACTATTCCTCCAACAAGACCCTCCATCTCTTGACCCCAGACATTTTCTCTGGCTGTCCCCCACGCCTACAATGGCTCTCCCTCCACATCTCCACCTAATAGTCTCAACTAAAATTCCATCAAGAGACATATCCCAATACCTCTTAACTTTAGTATCTTCTCTCTTTTCATTTACTTTCTTCCTCTTTCTCCTTCATATAACTTGCTTGCACATGTTTAGTTGCTTGTTAGCTCCTTCATGCTAAGGACTGTCTTCTTGCCTCTTTTAAAATGTATCCCCATTGCTTAGCACAATGCCTCGCATATAGTTGGGGCTTGCTTAATAAATACCTACTGACTGACCAACAAGAAATTACCATCAAGAAATTCTTCCTTCATTTTCATTATATTCCAAGTTACTACTTAAAAGTGATGATCAAGCAATAGGAAACAACCACTTTATCTCAAAAGAAATGTGAAGTTTTAAAAAAGAGTCTCTCACCTTCCCAAGTGCTCTTATTAAACAGACTTGCTCTCAATAAGCTGGTCTGAAAGGGAGCTTTGCGTTCCACATATAATATTGTGTTGTCATACTGTTCTTCCTATTTAATTCTCATAAACTGGAAAAATGTTAAAGTTTACCCCTGCTCTTGAAGAATAGAGGTTTAGGACGATCCTCAACATAACCAGACTGCTCTTAAGAACTGAGCAGGGGGGACAACACAATGTATACATGACTCTTATCACCTGGACCTCTTCAGTATTCAATCAACCCCTAAAACTATTTTTTATTCAAATTTCAGTATTGTCACCATGTTCCTCTATTCATTTTTCTGGTATAATGAGGATCAAAATCCTTTTTAATCCTCAAAAGCTAAATAAGGTCTTCAGGGTAATGTTTCCTTTTTAGGCCTGTCACCCTCTCCATTGTCCTTTGTCAGATTTGAAGGTAACAGGAGCATGTTACATGTCTGCTTCAGATTAAATAAATTACTACAGAAGCCAGGATTCTTCCGAACCTTGTCAATTCAGCAACTATGATTAGTTTTATGCCCAAAGAGGTTTTTCTACATTTCTCTAACCAACTGAAAGAATTTCGTTCCTATTGAGAAATATTTTAACCCAAATTGTTGAACTACAGAGTTTCTATGAACACATACTCAACTATATTAACAGTCTCCTTATTAAGTAAGAGATATATTATTTCCAGGAATTAGTAGTGACCTTTTTGGTTTCAGACCTGTGATTTCATCAGTGTAGGGAATTCCCAAATATAGAAACTCCTGCAAATGATACAACAGAGTCACTAATCTGTAACTTTAGAGTCTTAGAGTTGCCTGAGGCTCTGTGGAGTTGTAACTTTCCCAGGGTTACAAAGTTAATATGTATCAGAGGTAACATTTGAACCCAGGTCTTCTGAATTCTAGGATGCCATGAAGTAGAAAGAGGTTCAAGGCCTCTCTAGTAGTCACATGGGACTTCCAAATCAGATTTCGGAAATCACCAGTTATGCACTTTGGAATTTAAATTTCATCCCCACCACCAATTTACTCTCTTTTTTAAAAAATTAAAAGTCGGGGAGCAGCTAGGTGGCATAGTGGATAAAGTACCGGTCCTGGATTCAGGAGGACCTGAGTTCAAATCTGACCTCAGAGACTTGACATTTACTAGCTGTGTGACCCTGGGCAAGTCACTTAACCCTCACTGCCCCACAAAAAAATTAAAATTAAAATTCTAAGATGTTTTATGTTACATTTGAGGCTTTTTGCCATCAAAAGCCCAATTTTTCTATATTAGCTGGCAACATACAAAACTGTACAAATAACATACCCAAAAAATACAGAACCAAATGAGAAGTAACAAATTAGCAAGGGAAGTTTCTCAGTTTCTTTGAAATCATCAGCATGTGTAGTACTGTCCATATTCTTCATATTTTTATTTATGAAAGTTCAGTTGATTGATATATTCCTTGGAAGCTGAATTGTGATGTACTTCAATAAGGTGGGAGCTGGATTCTGATAAATTTGAAAATAATGACTGCTCATAAACACAAAGCAGACAGAGAGAAAGGGAAGGTAAATTGAGAATACTTATACACCAAAGCAAAAAAGGTGAGGAACTTAAAAATTAGTACAGTACTCAAAAATATCCCTTGTATAATATACCAATTACTTCTTTCTAAGAAAGGCATAATGAGGTGGAGGGTGGCATGGGAAAGTAGATTGTGATTATATCCATCTTTAATAATGCAGTACTATTAACTTTAAAATGCTTATAATTCATTAGGGTGACTAAATTTTTTTTATTTTAAAAAGTCATACTTTCCCATACCCTTTTCAAAGAACATCAGCTCCTTCTTTGGGATTATCTACTTCCTGTAGCCAAGTCTACAAAAACACTAATCATCGGTATATACAATAAATCCATCATAATGCCCACAGAGCCAAAAGCTTTCACAGTAAGAAAAAGGGAGACCTAGAGAGTTTGGAACAGTTAATGAATTCTTTTTTGACACATAAATTTTTCCACCTGCAAATCCAGTATATTCTTCCTAGAGTATCAGCTATCTTTCCAATGGTCACTAGAAAGTTGTATGAAAAAACAAAAAAATACTTCTTAAAAAGGTGAGAGGGAAGCAACTAGTCATATAACTAGCCAACTACAGGCTTACTTCAATAGTATACCTAACTAGGGGCAGTTAGGTGGTGCAGTGGATAGAGCACCAGCCCTGAATTCAGGAGGACCTGAGTTCAAATCCGGCCTCAGACACTTAACACTTACTAGCTGTGTGACCCTGGGCAAGTCACTTAACTCCAATTGTCTCACTAAAAAAAAAAAATAGTATACCTAACTGTTCCAAAGTCTGTCATAATGGTTTAATTTGATAATCCTACTACTTTTCACTTAAAACATTTTAACAGGTAACACATTCAGGTGGGGAAAATTATATACATGTATATGCATATAAATGTCTAGTCATATAACTTACCTTTCAGCAGAGGCAGAGGCGTTAACTCAATAGGCTTGCCCTGAGACCTAAACTGTGAGGAGCTTTGCGACCTCTTCTGTCTGGCTTTCCTGACGGACTTCCGAGAAAATCCGTCTACTTTATCCACTGATGGAGGAGTGGTTGGTGCTGAGGACATATCCCTACTGAAGAGAAAATAATATTATAAATACAGTCCCAAGCAAATGAAAAAAGATGCTAGGTACAAGTTAAATGCTAAAAATCACATAAATGATGCCTACAAAATTAGAAATAAACTGGTAGTATGCTATAAGTAAACTATGAAAGAAATAAGCAGTATCAGAAGTTTGATCAATTACTCTGCTATGCAGTTTTTCTCTGGACATACCATTTCTAGATTCTAAGATGCTTCTTATAGTCTTGCTTCCTACAATAATTATGTTAAAACCACCAAATCACATTTATAAATTAAAACCAGAAAGTCTTAATACATTTTTCCCAAATATTTAAAACTGTGGATGACAACCAGATTTTTCCATTTTTCCATTCACCCTGAGCAACTATATCATTATTTTACCAAGAAGTGAACCAAAATTGTTGCAATTATCTAGAGATGACTTTTAACATGTTATCTATGATAAAATGTCCCACAATGCAAATGATGACAGGTTCAATTACTTTGCAAAGAACACATAAAAGGCATGATTAAGATTATTTCAAAGATGTGGCTTCTTTTTGAATGAAGCCATCTTACATTATTAAAGCTGAATATAAAAAACTATGATGAAAGCATGCAGTAAACACAGCTGAACTAAAAACACAATTCACAGCCTTCTCAGACAGCCAAATTGAATTCCCCTGATGTTTCGGCAATGAAGTTCATTACCACCTAACAGCTGACTTTTTTACCTTCAAACTGACTCCTCCCCCCCCCCCCCCAAAAGGAGGTTTTCTGTTTTTCACACTCTCAAATAAATTAAAAAGTATGTACCCTAAAAGCAACAAGCCTTATACTTGTTTTCATTCAGCACCTAAAACAGATGACACCATCTCCATGGCAGTAAGGCCCCAATGCAAGATTAATGGTAGAGTAAGACAGAAATACCACATACGGAAAAATGCTGAAATATAATAATAACTCATCTGCAGTTCCAATCTATAAAACAAGTGTTTCTACAGAAGAGAGCAAGGAACTTTCTCCTTGATTTTATATGTAATTACCTACATTCTTTTTTTATTATTATTTTTGGGGGGGATGGGGCAATGAGGGTCACACAGCTAGTTAAATGTCAAGTGTCTGAGGTCGAATTTGAACTCAGGTCTTCCTGAATCTAGGGCCAGTGTTTTATTGACTGCTACCTAACTGCCCCCACCTACATTATAAAAAAAAAATTTTTAATCCATGTACACACATAAAGTTGAGGTTTGGTTTTTTAAAAGATCTGTCTCATTTTCTTCAAAGAGCTTTTCCCAGTTGATCATAGTACCCAAACTTTCTTTAAAAAAAATCTATCCACGTGATCTTAAATATAAACATAGGAGCTAAAATGGAATTGCATGCTATGAAAGGGTACAAGTCACAAAAGATCACTTAAATTTCAGGATACATTTTTGCACTGAATTTAGGAACAGCCTTTATACCCTGATTTATGAATTATTTAGTTTTAATTATAACTCAACAAGACTTAAATTCCCTAAATCCCATTTTTCCTTCGATCCTTTCACCTCCTCTTTCCACTCTCCATCCCCCATTTCTAACTTTGAATCTCTGGTACATGACAGATACCAAGACAGAGTTTATAAAAACAGAGTTTATAAAAACAGAGAATTCCAAAGACTTGACTCTTCTGTCCGGAGTGAAAAATGAATGTCAAGAATGCCAACACCAAGTGGCTACATAGTTGATATCTATCAATATGTTTGTACGCAAAAGCAATGAAGAGACAGGTTCACTAGATCTGAATTCAAGCAATTCCCCTGGGCAGCAGGCATTGAGTATTTTCCAGGGACTTGAAACCCAAAAAGGAGGGAAGTAAGGAGGGAAAGATAGGGATGGGGAAGGGTTAGAAAGCGAAGAGAGAGGATAGGAAAGGGGAAAAAGAGGAAAAGCGATGGGGATGGGGAAGAGGAAAAGATGGAGAGGTGGAAAGGGAAAAATGAGGAAAGGGGAAGAGGAGAGGAAGAGATGGAGATGGAGATGGAGGAAAGAAGAGATGGAGTAGATGAAATGTGGAAAAGGAATGAGAGGAAGAGATGGGGATGATGGAGAGGAAGAGATAGGGACCAAAGAGAGAGGAAAAGATGAGGATGGAGAAAGGGAAGGAGAGGAAGACATGGAGAAGAGGAAGGAGAAAGAGACGGGATGGAGAAGGAAGAAATGGGGAAGGAGAAATAGATGAGGAGAAAGGAAGAGAAGGGGAAAGAACAGGGAAGGGGAAGAGGGTCTGTCAGTGGGGATGCCACCCACTCCTCTCCCTTCCCCGCCCCCCGCCCCCCAGCTCTACAGAAGAGAAGCCGCTGCTCAAACCTCTTCACCAAACCAACCCTAGCCGCGGGTGGGTGAAGGAGGGCGGGGGGGAAGAATTTGACCCTGATCCCGGAAGGGAAGGAAAAGGGGTGGAAGAGTGTTAATGAAAAGAGCCGGGACCATTTCCAGGTAAATCAGAAGAGTGGAGCGGGCTCGGGCCGGGCCTTGCCCCGGGCCGGGCCGAGTTGCAAGCAGGTTTTTTCCCCCGGAGGGCGGGCTGAAAGGGGTCAGCCGCGGGCAGGTCCGGGTCGGGCGGCATGGGGGCGAAGTTACCTTGAAGATCCTGGGAGAGAATCCGGAGATGATCGGTGGTTCCTGGGTGAGGGAGCGGGGCCACGGGGAATGGAGGGAGGCTGGCGGCAGCGGCAGCTCCGGGAACGACGGCGGCGTGCGGCGGCAGGGAGGCCGGGGGACGGGAGGGAGCCCCAGGCGACGGCAGCCCCGGGCGGTATCTCTCCGGCTCGGTTCGGCAGCTGCAGCGGCGGGAGAGGCGGCGACGGCGCCTCTAGGCCTCACAGCGGTACCCAAGGGCTCCGGCTCCGGCGGCGGCGGCGGCAGCTTCACGATCCTCCCCCGCGGGCCCGTCCCATCAAATCGGCATCTACCCCGCTGCGGCCCCGGCGGCTCCTCACTCACATTCCCGGCGGGCGGCGCCTTTGCTCGTTGCCCTGGACCCGGCGGCGGCGGCGGCGGCGGCGGCAGCGACGACGTGGGGAGGGGGGTAAGGGAAGGGAGGGAAGCTGGATCCGCCGCAGCAACAAGAGGGAGGAGGAAGGAAGAGGAGAAGGAGGAGCCGCAGATGCTGGAGCCGCAGCTGCCGGAGCCGCCGATCGGTACCCGCGGTAGGTTTCAGTCAATGCCCCCTTTCTCTCTCCTATTGTCAATATCACCGAGCGGCTGAGTCCATGGCACACGCGCAACCGAACATGCTGGCAACCAGCACCCGCCCCCCGCAGCTGGCCACTGGAGTCTTTAAAAGGGAAGTGCCGCCCCATTGGTCCGCGTGCGCTTTCACTCCTACTCCAGCATGTTAGGCTGAGAGCTGGTAGGGGATTGGCGGTGGGGGGGCGGGGAGACGACAAGGGTGGGAAGAAAGAAAGCTGCTGATTGGACTGGCGAGTGTTGTTACCCGGATGCAACGGCGATCTCCGGCCCTGCCGTTGCTGTTTCCGGCATCAACCTTTACTCAGGACTCAGTTGCTAATGACCCACTGCAAGGCTTAGGACTGTTCAGGACTTCTTGCACCTGGCTGTATGGAAGGGGTGCCGGGAGACCCCATGGTCCGTCACCCGCTGCCCGTGGGACAGAGGAAGCGGCGGCCTCTGGTGAGGGGACCCCGATGGGAGATAGATGGGGAAGCGAGGAGAAACCTTCCCCCGTTCCCACCACTAGAGCTGATCTTAGCTCTCGCCTTCCCGGGAGGGTCATCCAGCTGGGGCAAGGGTGCCTGGTGATCCTGAAACCGCCAGAGAAGCCTACTGGCAATATGCCTGCAGCCTGCTTCCTCAGCCAGGTTAATTGTGGTGGTGGTGCTCAATCCAGGGTTTCTCTGGCATTAGTCCCCCTTCTCCACTGACTCTGGGCAAAGGTCCTGCACTGGGGACCTGAGCCCAGGGGTCCTGACCATGGAATCTCATAAAGATGCTCTGATTCCCTGTCTTCCTTTTGTAATGTTGTTTTGTTCTGCCTTCCCCTTCCCAAATTAATAATCCAGCGTTTTCCGTTTTCTGCTTCTTTTGCAAAAATTAGGAAGGCAGCCATCATGAAGAAGCATTTATGCTAGATTATGTAGACATAGGAGCATTAATTTAGAACTAGAGGGAACCTTAGAGTTCACCTATCCCAACCTTTCCTTTGGTAGGTAAGGAAACAGATCTAGAGATGTTATGTGACTTGTCCAAGGTCACATAGGTAGTAAGCTGGAAAGACAGGAGTCGGTCCAGACCTGACTCCAAATCCGGTCTTCTTTCCACTGTGCCCCTGAGTCTTTTCATGATCAATTACTGACCCCACCCCCTACCCAAAACTAAGTTTTATTCCATTTGTAATGTACATAATCTCTCCTCCCTCCTGTCCCCCAATAACTTCCTTGAAGGCAAGGATTATTTTAACTTTTTTTTTCTTTACATCTCTATTGCCTGCTTAGCACAGTACCTAGCACATAGCAGTTATTTGATAAATGCTTGTTGGGGCAGCTAGGCGGCACAGTGGATAAAGCACCAGCCCTGGATTCAGGAGAACCTGAGTTCAAATCCGACCTCAGACATTTGACACTAGCTGTGTGACCCTGGGCAAGTCACTTAACCCTCATTGCACTGCAAAAAAAGAAAAGAGGGAGCAAATAAATGCTTGTTGACTTGATCAACAACAAATATTCATTAAGGAACTATACTAGGTACTGTGGATACAAGGTTAAAAGCTTTCAAGAACCTTATATTCTAAATTAATACAAATGTAAAATACTGTTATTACAAATTGCCCCTCTATAAGTTTACAGTCTTAAAGCAGGATATAGATGAGGATATGAAAGAAAATAAAAATTTATAATATACCTTCACCAACGTTAAATTCCAACTACTTCACTCCAATCTAAATGGGGTAGTTCCATTAACATACAATTATAATAAATTTATACAGAGTAAAATGAAAATAATATATTAACACAATTCAGAATTATTGAGAATACTATAGCAAGAACCACTTTTTTTAGCAATACTTATCTTTAAAAGTTAAATAACAGTGGTCTTAACTAAGGGGTATCTATTTTTCTTTCACTCATATCAATTTAGTCTTTTTTTAGTTCATCTACACTGGAAAAAAAAGTAGATGAAAAAAGCAGGTAGCTAGATGGAGAACCCATTAAGTCAAACCATTGATATAGATGGATGGACAGACTGACGGACGGACCGATGGAAGGATAGACACTGCAGAGATAAAATGAGCTAGACTGGGAATTATCTATTTGATTGCTTTCAATGATTGCAAACTTCTCAAATCCTCAGAAGTCCATTAATATCAATATTCTCCTCAAAAGCTATCTGGCTGCATTGTGGAATATCTTCATCTTGAAAGAATATTTTAAAAATCCAAAGAGCGCTACAAAAATACAAGGTGCACATAAGTAGACTACAGCATATTAGAAATAGTAACATCTCAAGAAATGGTATAAAAGACATTGAAGATTTTGGCAAAAATGACAGCACATGAACAATCTAAATGGTACATTGGTGCTACTAAGATATTAAATTGACCAGAATACCCCTTGCTTGTTGAGTATATACTCTACGGAAGATGCATGAAAAGAGATGAAATAAAAATTGAAAAGATGGGATTGTGTTAATGGAGTAAGTGAAAGCCCACACAAATAAAATTTCATCTACCAAAATATTTAGTGCCTATTACATGCTAGACATGGGGGAAGAATACAAAGAATTATGAGACATTGACCCCCTACCTTCAAGGAGCTTAGAATTTGGGAATAAGTATGTGAAAAAAGTTTATGTGAATTTTATAATAAAAGGTAATAGTAAGAGGTGCCATAAGACAGTATATAATTGCCAAATGAGTATAATGTAGTTTGGTTAGTCTAGACTTTTCCCCTGGAGGAAGGTTGAGGGGGAAAGGGGATAGAATGGGAGTAGTCAAACAGAAAACAGTAAGAATGGGGAGTATATGAGGGAAGTCCCCAATACCAAAGGAATTTTATTATGAAGTGCATCCTTTTCTAGCTTACCCCTGAATGACATAGTCAATGTTGCCTGAATTACTTTATAGATTCATAATATATTCATTTATAAAGGGCTCAACTCCCTTTGTCTTCCAAAGTACAAAACTTAGTCTTCATCTTCTTGGGTGGCTTATAGTAAACCTGTAGTTCTGGGCAGGACTAGTTTTATGAGGCTATTACACTGGATATTTCATTTCTCAAGGCTGTGAAGTAGATTAGTGTCTGTCTCCTTATGTCTTTTTGCTTATGTGTATCACTTGGTTTATATACTATTAATAAATTATATTGTTAGATCAATTGAGTGTGGAGCTATATTTCTGTTGCCTAAAGTGCTGAAATGAACCAATCTAAAATTGTACAGAGAATAAATATTAGGAAATCAGACGATGAACATACACCACTTAGCAGCTGGACAAGTATAGGAAGCTATAAAAATCTTATTCTTTATTTTACTGGTGGTTCACAGAGGTGATAGAACTAAAGCTGAACCTTAAGACATGTGGACAGGATGGGGCAGCTAGGTGGTGCAGTGGATAGAGCACCAGCACTGGAGTCAGGAGTTCCTGAGTTCAAATCCGGCCTCAGACACTTAACACTTACTAGCTGTGTGACCCTGGGCAAGTCACTTAATCCCAATTGCCTCACTAAAAAAAAAAAAAAAAAAGACGTGGACAGGAAGAAAGAAAGAAGGGCAGTTCTGATGGAAGAATAGTATAAGGAAAAACATGGAAGGAGGAAAGTGTAAATGAAGAGGACATCAAGTAGAGTAATTTGGCTGGACAAGAGAGTTCATTTTGATGAGCTGTAAACCTGTAAAGCTAAGGTGAAGCCTGATGTTGAAGGCCTCAAATACCAGGCAGAAAAGTATAGACATTAATTTTTTTAATTTGTAATCTTCTTTGCTGAATTGTTTGTCATGTCTGACTTTGTGACCCCTTGTCAGGGTTTTCTTGGCAATGATACTGGAGTGGTTTGCCATTTCTTTCTCCAGCTCATTTTATAGATGAGGAAACTGAGGCAAACAGGGTTAAGTGCCTTGCCCAGGGTCACACAGCTATTAAATGTCTAAGGCTGGATTTTAACTCGGGTCCCCCTGACTCCAGGACTGGCATCCTATCCACTGTGCCACCTAACTGCTCTATTATAATTTTGTAGTAGTATTCATCTAACAAACTTTTTTTAAGCTCCTAATTATGCTAAACACTATGCTACATGCAGCAAATAGCCTGTTTTCAAGGAATTCATATCCTAATAAGAAAAAGCATGCACACAAACAATTGAAACACAAGGGAATGTAAGATAATGGCAGTGTATAGGTCCACACATTTGAGATGCCAAAAACACTTGAGGGAAAGTCAAAGAAATGAGAAAAAAACAGAATGGGATGTCAAGTAATCCAGTTCTACTGGAATTTAAAATACATGAAGGATGTAGGTTAAATGCAGCTAAAAATGTAAGATGCAACTTGACCATGGAGGACCCATCACTACAGAAATATTCACTGCAGCTTTATTCATAACAAATGGAATATGCATCCATTCAATGACCAAGGAATTACATTGTGATCTATGAGCATGATAGAATAGCACAGCACCATAAGAAATTAGAAAAAGGGGAAGGCATAAAGTGACGCAGGGTGAAGAAAGTAGAATCAGAACAATATTATACACTGTGTAATCATGTAAGAATAATAAAATTGGGAAAAATACACAGAAGGAAGTATTCAGAAGAGGACATGAAAGTAAACCGTTTTTAAGTGTAAGTTATAGAATTGTTTACAATTATTTTTGTCCACTTTGTGTGTTTGAATGTTTTTGCTAGTGGTTATTATGTTTACTGAGTTCAGAATACAATTTTTTTTAATTTTAATTACAAGGTCATGTGCTTGGGTAACTAGGAGGATCAAAATAGAAAAGTTAGAAAGTCAGTTTTTAGGAGGATGGTAACTTCAATTGGGGGAATATTGAATTTGAGGTACCATCAGGAGATTCAGGTGGGAACTGGAAATATGTTACTGAACCTCTTGGGAATATTTGGGAAAGGAGATGAAGATTTGAAAATCATCTACATTAAGGTAATCATGGAACCGTATGTAGAGAAAGCCCAAAGGGTAAGGAAACACAAGGAGCTTTCATTGAGATATAAAGGGGGGAAAAGTCCAATCGTTAACTGTTACAAGAGGGCCAAGAAGAATGAACATGGGGGAAAAGATTTGGATTTAGTGACAAAATCATTAGTGACCTTTGAGAAAGACGTTCTGGTAGAATGGTGGGAATAGAAGCTAGATTAAGGGTTTAAGGAACAAGTAGGTAATGAGGAAAGGTAACAAGACAACTTTTTATAAAAGTTTGGCAATAAAGGTGAAAATGGAAGAGTGCTTGAGGAAGTGGCACGGTCAAGGGAAGGATGTATCAAGGGAAGGATATATTTTATTTCGGTAGTCTTGAGAGGAAGAAGTAGTAAGAAGGGAAGGATTGAAAATGCATGAGAGCACACTCTGCTTATGCAAAGAGCTTGTTTCTTTTAATTCTGTAAGAGAACAGTACTAACATGTCATAAATGGATCTGGGTACATAAAGACTCCTCAATACCTTGGGATTGCTTTCAGGGCTGGAGAAAGGATGACTAAGATCAACTCCCATGTGTATTTGAGTAATTGGAAGGGGCTAAATGCCTACATTCTAATAGCAAAAGAAGGACACGTGTTTTAAGAATTCTACACCCTATAAGAGAGAGTGAAGAAGACAAAAGAAGAACTTAATTATGGTTCTGTTCTGTTTTATTGGTTTTAAAAGAGGAAAGAAAAAGGAAGGAAAAGGATATACTAGGGAAGAAAACAGTACTACGAGAGATAATTTTACTATTGCTCATAATGGGAGTAAACCAGAAGAAATACAAACATGGAGATGAAAGTGAGGGGAAAAGAGCATCTCATAAACTTCAATTTTATTGGAACTAAGCAAAGGAGGATTAAGAGAAGCAAAGTGGTGGTGGGTAGAGCACTGGTCCTGGAGTCAAGAAGACCTGAATTCAAATCTGACCTCAGATACTTACTAGCTATGTAACCCTGGGCATTGGGGTAGCTGGGGCTCTAGCCTTGGCAGGCAACCAGCCTAGGAGAAGGAAACCTGATTTTAAGCCTCCGCTTCCTTGCGGCTATACCCATATATGGGAAAGGCTTCGGGAGTTAACCCTGAGGAAAAATCAGGAGTCAGGGTCCCTTAGGCAGTTGGATGTTGGACATCATATCCCTCTGGTAACTCCTGCAGCAGCACTGGTGCCAAACTGTATTGGCTCTGCCTCTCTTTTGGATCCACCAATATCGCAGAGAGGGAAAACCTGCTGCATGGGCAACAGCTTGTTTTCCAATTGATCCACCCAGGCCAGCGCCCTGGAGAGGACACTCCAGCTACTCCTCATGGGGTAGATACAACACGGGATGCAGCAGTTACCGGCATAAGTCACTCAGGAGCTGTGGCTCCCGTATCGGACTGCACAGCCACACTGTGGCCTGTGGCTTTTCAAGCTGCTGATCCATGGTCGTCCGTGACTGATGGAGGCCTACACTACACACTACATAACCCTGGGCAAGTCACTTTGCTCTGTTTGCCTCAGTTTCCTCATTTGTAAAATGAGTTGGAGAAAGAAATGGCAAACCACTCCAATACCTTTGCCAAAAAAAACCCCAAATGAAGTCACTAAGAGTCAGACACAACTAGAACAAATGAACAACAAAGGAGGGTTAAACACACACCCTGAGTTTAGTGTAGAAATAGGAAGAGATACAAGGATAGGAAGATGAGGGTTCTAAGATGAAGGTAGAAAGTGAATGGAATGAACTTACCCATTAAATAGGAAAGAATAACTGGATGGATTAGAAAGCATAATTGAAAATCTTGTATATAATAAATACAACAAAAAATTCATATAGGATATAGGATCTAACTGAATTTTTTATGTGTTAGATAAATGCAAAAAAGAAGAGGTGGTAATCATGGACTCAGACAAGGCAATGGTAAAAGCAAACTTGCTTAAGAGAAATAAGCAGGGGGGCAGCTAGGTGGTGCAGTGGATAGAGCACTAGCCCTGGATTCAGGAGGACCTGAGTTCAAATGCGGCCTCAGACACTTAACACCTACTAGCTGTGTGACCCTGGGCAAGTCACTTATCCCCAATTGCCTCACCAAAGGGAAAAACAAAAACAAAACGAAGAGAAATAAGCAGGAAAATTACATTAGGTTTAAAGGGAACATAGAAAATAAAATAATAGTCATATATAATACATATACTAAATGGCATAGCAACTACAGACTTAAAGGAAAAGCTAGTTGAATTACAGGGGGAAATAACAAAACTGTAACAGTTGGGAACCTCAAAGAGTCCCTTTCAGACATAGGCAAATCTAATATTAAAAGAAAACTGTTGGGGGCAGCTAGATGGTGTAGTGGAAGAAACACTGGCCTGGATTCAGGAGGACCTGAGTTCAAATCCAGCCTCAGACACTTGACACTTACTAGTTGTGTGACCCTGGGCAAGTCACTTAACCCTCATTGCCCCACCAGAAAAAAAAAGAAAAAGAAAAGAAAACTGTTGCAGTCCTGAATCAAATTTTAGAAAAATCTTTGGAAATTTCTGAATGGGAATAAAAAAGAATATACATAAATTTTAGCTGTGCATACATAACACAACTGCAAAAATTGAGCATATTCCAGACACTAGAATCTAATACATAAAAAATCATAAGCAGGGGGCAGCTAGGTGGCGCAGTGGATAGAGCACCAGCCCTGGAGTCAGGAGGACCTGAGTTCAAATCTGGCCTCAGACACTTAACACTTACTAGCTGTGTGACCCTGGGCAAGTCACTTAACCCCAATTGCCTCACTTTAAAAAAAAAAAATCTTAAAAAAAAAGTCATAAGCAAATGCAGAAAAAACATGTTAAAATATTATACTGATCATATTACAACAAAAAAGTTTTGTATGAGAAAGGACATTTAAATAAAGGATTAAATAAATGGAGACAAAATAACATAATCCTAAAGAATATTTAGGCTAGAGAACAAATCACAGCTAGATGGATGGCACAGTGAATAGAGTGCTTAACCTGGAGTAAGGAAAACACCAGTTCAAATTCTGTCTCAGACATTTACTAGCTGTGTGACCTTAGGCAATTTATTTAACCACTGTGCCTCAATTTTCTCATCTGTAAAATAAAGATAATAACAGCACCTGCCTCTAGGGGGGTTTTGTGAGAATAAAATGAAATAATATTTGTAAAGCACTTTACAAACCTCAAAGCACTATGTAAATGCTAGTTATTACCAATGGAAATGAGTATGAGACAATGAATAAACATCTTTTATTAAGCAGATTACCATATGCCAGGCACTATGCTAAATGATTGGGATATAAAAGCAAAAAGCAAGATAATCCCTCTCTCAAGAAACTTACTATTCTAATAGGGGAAGAAAGGTTATAGAGGAGAATGGGGGCCCAAGAAGGTTTGCAGTTTTTTTTTTTTTTGTCAAGGAAATGACAAGGATGGTGATTGGAGTCTTAAATGGATTGTTTAGCATCATTTCCAGAAATAATAGTGTTGATTTGATTGATGTTCCCAGACTAAGAGGTATGGGTAAGTATGACCAAAAATGCAAAAAAATTTTAGGATGCAGCCAAAGCAATCTTTAAGGAAAACTTTCATCAACAAAAAAGGGAAAGAATTGGACATGCAGGGTTTTTTTTAAGGCAGTAAATTAAAAAAAAAAAAACATAAGACTTCTGAAAATTCAAAGAAGAGGTACAGTTGAAAAAAGAATATACAGTGAATTGCTAAAGCTGACAGTTCTTTTTTTAAAAATCTTTTGGGGCAGCTAGGTGGAATAGTGAATAAAGCAAATCTGGCCTAAGACACTTTATACTTACTAGCTATGTGACCCTGGGCAAGTCACTTAACCCTCATTGCCCCGCAAAAACAAAACAAAACAAAACAAACCACTAACCTTGCCTGTGCTTTTCTCTAGTTTTCCTTTTATTCTCTGTAATCTTTTTTTTAACTTTTTTCAATCTTAATAGTATTTTTCCAGTTACATGTAAAGATAGTTTTCAACATTTGTGTTTATAAGAGTTTGAGTTCCAAATTTTTGTCCCTTCCTCCCCCCTCCCCAAGAGAGCAACCAATCTGACGTTGGTTATATGTGTACAATCATGTTAAACATATTTCCACATAAGTCATGTTGAAAAAGAAGAATCAGAACAAAAGGGGAAAACCTTAAGAAAGAAAAAACAATAAATGAAAATAGTATGCTTTGATCTGCATTCAGATTCCACAGTTCGTTTTCTGGATGTGGAGAGCATTTTTCATCATGAGTCTTTTAGAATTCTCTTGGATCATTATGTTACTGAGAAGAACCAAGTCCATCACTGTTGAACATCACACAATGTTGCTGTTACTGTTCCTAGTTCTGCTCACTTCACTCAGCATCAGTTCATTTAAGTCTTTTCAGGTTTTTCTGAAATCTGCCTGCTCATCATTTCTTATAGCACAATAGTATTCCATTACATTCATATACCACAACTTGTTCAGCCATTCCCAAATTGATGGGCATCCCCTCAATTTCCAATTCTTTGCCACTGTAAAAAGAACTGTTATAAATATTTTTGTACATGTGGGTCCTTTTCCCTTTTTTATGATCTCTTTGGGATACAGACCTAGTAGTGGTATTACTGGATCAAAGGGTATACACAGTTTTATAGCCCTTTGGGCATAGTTTCAAATTGCTCTCCAGAATGGTTCACAACTCTGCCAACAATGTATTAGTGTTCCAATTTTCCCACATCTCCAACATTTATCATTTTCCTTTTTTGTCATATTAGCCAATCTGTTTTGTTTGGGGGTTTTAGGGTATTTTGGGGGGGTTGGTTGTTTTTTGGCTTTTTTGCAGGCCAGTTGGGGTTAAGTGATTTGCCCAGGGTCACACAGCTAGTAAGTGTTAAGTGTCTGAGGCTGGATTTGAACTCAGGTCCTCCTGAATCCAGGACCAGTGCTCTATCTGCTGCACCAGGTAGCTGCCCCTAGCCAATCTGTTAATGTGAGGTGGTACCTCAGTAAATCTCTTTTTGTTCACTGTCTCATATATGAGTGTTTCATTTCATTCCAATATTGAACCTAATCAGCCCTGGCCTACAACACTTAGTGGTGTTAACAATTTTGGAACAGAATGATCTACAAATGTGACAAATGTGAATATGCTCCATCTCTTTAAGAACTATGCCCTGAGTAGCTAGGTGGCACTGGTCCTGGAGTCAGGAGGACCTGAGTTCAAATCTGTCCTCAGACACTTGACACTTACTAGGTATGTGACCCTAAGCAAGTTATATAACGCTGACTGCCTCAGACATCCCAAGCCGTTTCCAGTTATTGTGATTTATATCTTGCCACTGGACCCAGATGGCTCTGGAAGAGAGAGGCACAGCCCTACCTCACTCAAATCCAATTCACTGCAAGTCATGGCATCACCTCGATGTCATGGTTCTCTACAAGAATAAAGGACAAAACAAGGACAATGTCTCTTTGGAACAGTACCCTTCCAGCCCCCTACATTAACCTCTACCCTTCCCTCCTTGCTTGCTCCCAGTGAGGGGTGGGTGAATTAAAGGCCCCTTTCCCACCCTAGAAAAAAATGGATTCTTCCTATACATCATAGATAAAGTGCCTGAAATGGCTTAGAAGAGTCTCTGACTTTGTGTCTTTTTTTGTTTTTACATTGTGTCTCTTTAGCATAGGAAGTTAATCCTGAAGTAGATATTTCTAGCCTTGGTAGCACCCATGAATTTGAAAAGTTAGTTACCGCCAGGTCCCTCAGCGGGGGGCTAACTGACAGCCCCATTCAGGTTAGGCTGGTTTTTCCTTAAAAGGAATTAGAACTGTTCTGGAGGTTTAATTGGCTCAAGGGACTAAGACCTAGACAGTTGACATGGATTGCTAGTCACCAGAGTACAAAAAACCAGGAGGAGCTCCAGCTGGGTCCCAGGAGATGCTTGACCATTGGACTGTCATAGGCAATACAGGAATGATGCACTCACCAAAAATCAACGTAATGTCCATAATGAAAATCCTTCTGCTATGGCTAGAGTAAATCTTTTTATTAACAGTCAGTCAGTCTAGAAGTACTTCATTTCATTCTAGTATTGAACATAAGGTACTAGACTAAAGCACAGCTTTATATGTGGCAAGCAGCATCTATCTAAAATCATTAACTAGAACTATCTGTAATGGAGAAATGCTAGAGGTTTTTCCAGTAACATCAGGGGCCTAGCAAGATATCCATTGTCACCATTATTTGATATGGTACTAAATCTGCTAGGAAGAGAAGAAAAATTAAATTTAGGGAATTGCCTCACCAAAAAAAAAAAAAAAAAGAGTCAATGTGTAAATTTGTTTTGGTTCAGTCTACTTATTTGGTTTTTGGTTTTTTGGTTTTGTTTTGTTTTTTTTTGCGGGGCAATGGGGGTTAAGTGACTTGCCCAGGGTCACACAGCTAGTAAGTGTCCAGTGTCTGAGGCCGGATTTGAACTCAGGTACTCCTGACTCCAGAGCCGGTACTTTATCCACTGCGCCACCTAGCTGCCCCCCAGTCTACTTAATTGTTGTAAGGAAGAGCTATTGAGGGTAGAAGAGATACTTGTCAAGGGAAGATAGAATAGTGAAAGTGATTTTTAAAAAGACAATAAAGAGCATCAACAAATCAATTGTAAAATACAGAGAAGACAGCAGAAGGAAGTTCAGAAGGGAACACAGACAAGTAAGGCTACTATCAATTACCATTGTTCTGAATTCAAAATAAACTTTTGAAAAGCTAAGTAATAGAAGTTTACAGTTTCATATATTTCATTTTTTGGTCTTGTTATCCCTAGCACAGTTTCTGGCACACAAGTTCTTAGTAAATTTTTATTGATTGATGTCAAAATATTCATGTTGGTTGACAGTTGTTAGGTTCATAATAAACTTTCTTTAAAATAAACAAAATTTTTAAAGGAGGGAGAAGAAATATAAGACAGTAGCTTGAGGAGATGATTGGGGGAAAAAAAGAAAGAGATGATTGGGGCAAATAAAGGGGTTTTTTTTTATGATGAGATATGAACATGTTTATAGACAACAGAAGAATTACCAATGTATAAGAAAAGACTGAAGAGAGTGATCAAATGGTCAAGCTCCCAGAGAACATAGGAAGAAGTGGGATCGAGAGCATAAGAAGAGGGTTTTGGCCTTGGAAAGGAGAAAAGCTAGCTATTTCTCAGAGATGGGAGTAAAGGAGGAAAAAAATGTATAAAAATGTAGGAATTGTAGAGTATATGTGAAGAGGAAATTTATGCCAGCTGGCCTCCATTTGCTCAGTAAAGTAGGAGGCAAAATCTTCTGCTAAAAAGTGAATGGATTTGCATCTCTCTAATCAATAGTGATTTAGAGCATTTTTTTCATATGACAATAGATAGCTTTGATTTCTTTATCAGATAAATATCTGTTCATATCCTTTGACCATTTCTCAACTGGGGAATGACTTGGATTCTTATAGATTTGATTTAGTTCTCGATATATTTTAGAAATGAGACCTTTAAAAGAAGTACTGGCTATAAAAATTGTTTCCCAGTTTTCTGTCTCCCTTCTAATTTTGGATGCATTGCTTCTGTTTGTATAAAAACTTTTTAATTTAATGTAATCAAAATCATCCGTTTTGCATTTCATAATATTCTCTATCTCTTGTTTGGTCATAAACTATTCTCCTTTCCAAAGATCTGAGAGGTAAACTATTCCTTCCTCTCCTAATTTACCTATGGTATCACCTTTTATGTCTAAATCATGTACCCATTTTGACCTTATTTTAGTATAAGGTGTAAGATGTTGGTCTATGCCTATTTTCTGCCATACTCTCTTCCAGTTTGCCCAGCAGTTTTTGCCAAATACTGAATTCCTATCTCAGAAGCTGGAGATACCACCTGACACCTATCAGATTGGTTAATATGACAGAAAAGGAAAATAATAAATATTGGAGCTGTGGAAAAACTTGAGCACTAATGCATTGTTGGTGGAGCTGTGAATTGATCCAACCATTCTGGAGAGCAGTTTGGAACTATGCCCAAAGGGCTATAAAACTGTGCATATCCTTTGACCCAGCAATCCCACTATTAGGTCTTTTTCCCAGAGATCATTAAAAAGAGAAAAGAACCCACATGTACAAAAATACTTATAGGTGCTCTTTTTGTGGTGGCAAGGAATTGGAAATTGAGGGGTTGCACATCAATTGGGGAATGGCTGAACAAGCTATGGTACATGAATTTAATGGAATACCATTGTGCTGTAAGAAACGATGAGCAGACAGATTTCAGAGAAACCTGGAAGGATTTGCATGAACTGATGCTGATTGAGATGAGCAGAACCAGGAGAACATTGTACACAGTATCAACAACATTGTGTGTGTTGATCAACTGTGATAGACTTGGTTCTTCTCAGCAATACAATGGTCCAAGATAGCTCCAAAGGACTCATGATGGAAAATGCTCTCCAAATCCAGGAAAAAAAAAGAACTGTTGAATCTGGATGCAGATCAAACCATACTATTTTTATTGTTTTTGTTGTTGTTGTTTTTCTTTTTTGAGGTTTTTCCTTTTTGCTCTGATTCTTCTCTAATTACATGACTAATGCAGAAATATGTTGAATGTGATTGTACATGTATAACCTATATCTGATTACTTGCTGTCTTGGGGAGGGGGGAAGGGAGGGGAGGGATGGAGAAAAATTTGAACCTAGAAATCTTATAAAAACAAATGTTGAAAATCATCTCTAAATGTAACTGGAAAATAATAAAATATTTATATAGAAAAAAAGTGAATGGAGAGAGCATGACTTGAGGAACTTGAACTGAGATAGTCTGTAACGTTACTGAAGAGAGTGAAAAAGTATCTGTCTCCTTTAGGGGAGGGACTGTTTTCTTGTCTTTCTATCACCATCTAGCAGAGTACCTGGAACACAGTAGGGGGTTTAACTTACTTAAGTAAGTCAGGGGAAAACTGATCTTAGATACCTGAATTGTAAAGAACATAATGAGTACAGTGGTAAGATTTCCTTCAGTAGCATATGAGCAGAAATAGAGGAAACAGATGGTAGAAATAACCTAGTGTTGGGATTTTGCAGGGCACACCTGGCAATAGGAAAAGCAGGCAAGGAATTTTTTTCTTTTTTTATTCATTTTAAACAAATACAAAATGAGAATGAGAAAAGAAAAAATAGAACATTTCCATGTACAGAGGAGACCATAAGAGAGGGTTTTGTATAAAACAATGAATTTCCATTTCACCAAAAATCCTACACATTTTCAAAGCAACCCAACTTTTCTGTGCTTCCTTCTAAGTTTTCTTTTTTTCTCTGCTGTGCACTTTTTTTTTTTTTTGCAGGACAATGAGGGTTAAGTAACTTGCCCAGGGTCGCACAGCTAGTAAGTGTCAAGTGTCTGAGATTGGATTTGAACTCAGGTCCTCCTGAATCCAGGGCTGGTGCTGTATCCACTGCGCCACCTAGCTGCCCCTGCTGTACACTTTTAATTTCATTTTTTCTCCTCCCTCCCTCACACACACACACACACACACACCACCCTAGAGAAGGCTACAATTACATGTGAATATATATCTATATATCTATAAACATACATATATACATACATATACATGTAATATCATACTATGCATATTTCTATTTGTCAGTTCTTTCTCTGGAGGTAGATAGCATATTCCTTTATAGATCAAAGTACTTCCACGTTTGTTCTAAATAAATCAACTAATCATTTCTTATATCACAGCAATATTTTCCTGATTTTACCTCCATGATATTCAAATTGTTTTTTCTTGTCACTTGCAATATTTTCTCCTTAACCTGGGAGCTTTGAAACTCAGCTATAATATTCCTGTAAGTTTCCTTCCTGAGATCTATTTCAGGTGGTGATCAGTGGTTTGGTTTTGGTTTGGTTTTTTTACTATTTCTGCTTCCCCTTCTTGTTCTAGAAATTCAGGGCAATTTTCCTAATTTCTTGTAATCTTGTATCAAGATTCTTTTTTGATCGTATCAGGTAGTCCAACAATTCTTATTGTCTCTCCTCCATCTGTTCTCCAAATCAGTTGTTTTCTGATGAAGAGATGTTTCACATTCTCTTCTATCTTTTCATTCTTTTGATTTTATCTTATTATTTCTTGATGTTGTAAAAATGGATGCCTTGATTTGCTTGAGATCCCCAGTTACTCAGGTAATCCGTATGAGGACTGCCTGTATTGACAAAGGAGCGTAGCTATTTAACATACCTATAATCCTTTGTGTGACCAAGAGTAAACCTAGCTAGATGTGCAGAGAATCAGTAATCCTGAAGCCAATTAAACTCAGCAGTTTTGAAGCAGATCCTAAACCATTTAGTGTTTTATAGATCCTCCTGGGAGCCCTATCTTCAAAGACTTATCTGACTGCAGGATATTTTACTATGGACATATCCTGTTTATGGTCTTTATTTGGAGATAATCTTATCTACAGTGATTCCCTAATTTTGGAATATTTTTTTAAGTGAGAGATTTCCTTATCAAGACATCTAATCAAGCCTTGAACTGAACTGGTAGCACTAAGGATGCCTTCTTATTTGTGTATCAAAGGCCACATCCTTGACCCCAGTGTGTGGAGCAAACTGCCTCAGTTTACCCAAATAACTCGAGGAGACCACCAAGTCAAGCAGAGACAGATTTATTACATCCTCATGAGGACGGGCAAAACCCAATTACACATTGAAGTCTTGCAAAGATATGCCCAATCCTCTAGGTTTTTATAGTAATCTTGAAAAGGACTGTCCCCATGTACACCTAGGGTGGATGAGCTCACAATCTAACATCCAATCCTGTCTCATCCAAGGTGCGTGTTCAGCTCGTGATCAATGTATGGAGACATGCATACGTGTTCCAGGAGCAAGGGGGAAAAGGGGAGGGGGAACAAGGTCAAACCAAAGGAAAAGGAAACAGGGGAGTGAGAGTCAGATGTTTCAAATCTCACAGTTCCCACTGACTCCCCTCTCCAGGCCCCTGTCTCTAAAGATAAGGATGACAGGGTTAAAATTTATCTTCGGCTATGTTGGGAAGTCAAAGAAATAATTGGCAATTAAACTTAAAGGAGACAGTGAGAATTTGACAAGCAATAAACTTCTAAACTAACTATATTGGGTCAGGGCTGGGTACCTTCCAGACCCCATCCTCAGAGTTTAATCTGACTCAAATCCATAATCATATCATACACCAGGAATTCCTCACCCTCCCCTCCCCTTGGGAGTGGCCTTTTCTAAACCCACCTTTCCCTCCAAATTTCTTACCTGTCTTTGTTTAAACTGTATACAAACCCTCACAATCTATTTCGAGAGGCTGGATAGTACCCATGATCATGTTAAATTTTCTTCCCAGTTTAATAAAACCTTTCTTTAACTTTCACTGGCATTGTGTATCTCTGGTTTCCTTCCCTTTTAGGAAGAATGGGATTTAAATCTTGAGAATTTTCTCCAGTCTTCCCCTTTGGGGAAAGAGAGATTTAAATTCCATTAAAAGAGCTTTTGCCTTGGTTTACAGTTTATATTATAAATATCCTTAACTTCCCCTTGCCCAATTCTGGTTTTCAAGGAATTATTTTCTACCTTAACTTTTTGATTTTCTTTTTCCAGTTGATTTTCTTTTCATGATTTTCTTATGTTGCTCCTATTTTTCCCCTAATTTTTCTTTGATCTTATTTTATTTTTAAAGTCCTTTTTAAGTTCTTCCAAGAACTCTTTTTGTGCATGGGATCATTTGATGTTTCTCCTTGAAAAAAGGAGTGCCTTTTTAAGCTCCATTTTCTTCCTCTGAATATGAATACAGATCTTCTCTGTTCCCACAGTAGCAGTCTATGTTTGGGTTCTTTCTCTTTTGCTTACTCATTTTTATTTTATTTTTAGCAGCTTATTATCATAATGATTCTAGTCCCAAGGTATGGGGAATGATGATCAGGCTTCAGCTCCTTCTTACTCTTATTTTCTGAGCTCTATTCCAGGGCCCAACTTTGGACTCTAATCACCATCCCTAATTCAAGGCCAGGGACCCCCCCACACATTCCCCCACCATGCTGTTTCTCAAATGCTCTTGCATTTGTTCCTTCTGTGAGAAATGGGTAGTTGTCTCCTCTCAATGTGGTTATAACAAGTCAGTCATACTCCCCTGACCTGTTTGTAGGACAAAGGTCTCAGATCCCCTCCTCCCCCTCAGGTTAGCAAGGTCACATGGTTCAAGGAGCCCTGGTCTCAATTAGGTCCTCTCCAGAGTTCTGTCCATATAAGGAAGTATAAGGTCCACTCCTGAGTTATGCCCATACAAGGAAGAGGGGTGGGAATACTGCGTTCTGATTAGCTAGTTTTTTGCGCGTAGATTGTAACCCCGACCAGTGATGAAAAAGGGGAAGGTCCATTCACGTTAGGGACTAGGGTATAAAACAGGGCCTGCAAGCCCCCTTTCTGGTCATCCACTAGCTGCACACTAGGGTACCTCCTTCTCATGAGAAGAAAATAAAGCCTTTGTCACCTCACTGCTGAATTCCTGAGAATTATTGAGAAGAGGATGGATTTTTCCCTCACACTTCTTTGCATAGTTCCTTTGGTGGCTGCAAACTTCAGCTGTCCTCTCTGCCCTGGAACTGAAAACCAGGGACTCTGCTCTCCCACAAGTGCCCACAGCCAGCAGAGTCCCCACCCCTCTGCTACTACATTCACCAGGTAAGTGCTAGCTACTTCTCCCCCACAACTGCAGCCCAGGACAGCATCAGATCAGCACATATGTGCTTGGCATCCCTAGACTGTGGAAGGTCTTTGAATCTTCTCCTCCTCAACCATCCAACCCCCATACTTTAGTAGAGGTGAAAGTCCCTGAGGCTGAGGCTGCCTGGAAACCGACCTGCACCCATGGCTTGTTGGGTTTTTGTTTATTTGTTTTTGATTCAGCAGAGTAGGCCTGGAGGTGGTTGCACTTCCCTCAGGCCAGTCGTCCACCCTGGGGAACCTTACTTGGGGTCTTCTCAAGTTGTTTTAGGAAGACAACTATTTCACCCAGACTTTTATTTATTTCTACTGCTCTCCGTTCACTTTGAGGTCATGTTCTGTCTTTTTCTGTGGAGGAAATTTAGAGAGCCCAAAATTTTCTGACCTACTCCACCATCTTCCCCTCCAGGCAAGGAATTCTTTTTTGTTGTTGTTATTACTAAGGAATTTTATTATTCTCTTTTTCAACTTGCTAGATCAATTGGTCTTTTAAACCCAACTTTTAAACATTAAAAAAAATTTTGAGTTCCAAATTCTATCCCTTCCTTCCCTCTGTTATGGGGTGCAGAGCACCCCAGAAGTTCTCTGGGGCACATCAAGGAAGCTTCTCCTTGAGAAACTAAACCAGAGGACAGATAACGCCTAGAGAAATAAGCTGAACCAAATGGGACTGAGCTAGCCTCAGATTCCTACCCTTCATACTGGTCTCCCTTACCCTGGGGAGATAAATTTGGGTGTGGCTGCGGGCCTCACCCAATTCCTCTAGTCACTACCAGTGGGGGATGGTCCTCCACTCCTCACCCAATTCCCCCAGCTACCACCAGTGGGGGATGGTCCTCTCTCACTAAAGGAACTTTTCAGGGGCAGATGGTCCACCCCCATCAGTCCTCTATAAAAGTACCTTCCAGTCTCCTGTTCGAGGAGATTTGGTACCTCTGAGCCATGTGCTTTATGCCAATCTCCCCATGAAAAGTCCAAGGATTTCTTTCATGGTTTCCTTCCCCCCACCCTTCCCTTCCCTTGCTCCTAAATAAACTACCACCTTATTCTAACTACTTTTGTGTGCAAGAAGGTGTAATTCTTTAAAGAGGAATTCCCAAGAACCCCAACCCCTAACAAACCAGTACCCCACTTCCCACCATATCACCTCCCTGAGACAGTAAGCAGATATGGTTTATACATGTGCAGTTATGTAAAACATTTCCATATTAATCATTTTGTACAAGAAAACTAATAAAAGGAGAAAAATGAAAGAAAAAGTGAAAAATAGCATGCTTCAGTCTGTTTTCAATTAATATCAGTTCTTTCTTTGGAGGTGGATAATATGCTTCATCATTAGTCCTTTGAAATTATCTTGGATCATTGTAATGCTTAGAATAGCTAAGTCACTCACAATTGTTCATGGAACAATATTGCTGTTAACTGTATATAGTGTTTTGGTTCTATTCACTTCACTATGCATCAGTTCATGTAAGTCTTTCTAAGTTTTTCTGAAATCATCTTGTTTGTCATTTCTTATACCACAATAATATTCCATTACAAACATATACCACAGCTTGTTTAGCCATTCCCCAGTTGATGGGGATTCCTTTGATTTCCAATTCTTAGCCACCACACGAAAAGTTGCTATAAATTATTTTTGTACAAATAGTTCCTTTTCGGGCAGCTAGGTGGCGCTGTGGATAAAGCACCAGCCCTGGATTGAGAAGGACCTGAATTCCAATCTGGCCTCAGAGACTTGACACGTACTAGCTGTGTGACCCTGGGCAAGTCATTTAACCCTCATTGTCCCCCCTCCCCTCCAATCATCTGACAAATAGTTCCTTTTCCCTTTTTTTTTTTCTGGATGTCTTTGGGATATAGACCTAGCAGTGGTATTCCTGTACCAAACAGTATGCAGTTTGGTTGCATTTTGGGCATAGTTCCAAATTGCTCTCCAGAATGGTTTGATCAGTTCACAACTCCAGCAGTACATTAGTGTCCCAGTTTTCCCACATCCCCTCCAACATCTCACATTTTCCTTTTTTGTCATATTAGCCACTCTGATAGGTGTAAGGTGGTACCTTAGAGTTATTTTAATTTGCATTTCTCTGATCTGGTGATTTAGAGCATTTTTTTCATATGACTAGATAGCTCTGATTTCTTTGTCTGAAAACTGCCTGTTCATATTGTTTGACTATCAATTGGAGAATGATTTATATTTTTTATAAATTTGACTCAATTCTTTATATATTTGAAAAATGAGGCCTTTATCAGAGATACTTGTTGCAAAAAATACAAGCAATTCAAAGAGTATATATGAAGGGAGAATAGTGAAATTGGAACAGGGGCGATGAACTACAAGGCCAGGGAAGAGAGGAAAGCTTGTATTCTCATACATAGTACAAAGAATATGTTCAGGAAGATTGAGACAGGGGAAGAGATGGAGTGATCCAAGATTATGATCAGAAAGAGGAATTTTAGAGTTCAAGATCATGGAGGTAATACAGTTATAAGTGATGGTGAGATCTAGAATGTAATTATCCCTGTGGGTGGCTAAGGTTTACTTATGAAGACATACATTATGGGAATTGAAAAAGTTAATAAAGGCCAAGATATTAGCAGTGTACAATGTATATGTTGGAGTCACCATGTATAAACATTGGATTTGAAGGGGAGAGGAAGACTGAGCCAGGGACTGAATTTCTTTGAAACTGATGACTAAAAAAAAAAAAAGAAAAGAAAAGGAAGAAAAAAAATAACTAATGACTAATGAGGATCTGGAAAGATAATAGAGTGGACAGGGTGGGAGAGCAGTGATGCACTAGAAGTGCTTATTAAGGTATATATTTTCAAGGATCCATGTGTGCAAAAATATAATAGCTCTTTCTATGGTGGCAAAGAACTGGAATCTGAGAGGGTACCCATCAATTGGGGCATGGCTAAACAAGTTATGGTTTATAGATGTAATCGAGTATTATTGTGCTATAAGAAATCATGAAGGGGGAGCAGCTAGGTGGCGCAGTGGATAGAGCACCGGCCCTGGAGTCAGGAGGACCTGAGTTCAAATCTGGCCTTAGACACCTAACACTTACTAGCTGTGTGACCCTGGGCAAGTCACTTAACCCCAATTGCCTCACTAAAAAACAAAAAAAGAAATCATGAAGGGGATGATTTCAGAGAAACCTGAGAAGATCTGTATGAACTGATGCAGTAAAGTGAATGGAAACAAGAGAACAATTTACGAGATCATGGCAATATTTTAAAGAAAAAGAACTTTGAAACATGATAAAAATCTGATCAATACACAATTCCGAAGGACTCATGGTAAAATGTATGACCCCCTATCAGATAGAGAGATAGAGAGAGTATGTAGTATCCACGCACATGCTCATGAGCACACACACACACATTTGGACATAGCAAATGAAGGAATTTGTTTTGTTTGACTATACCAATTTGTAACAAATTCTTTTTTCCCCCTTTCTCAATGGAAGGAGGTAAAAGAGAATTCAGGGCTGAACATTTAAGAATTCTTTTTTATTATTTTAAAAGTCATTTTCAGAAACAATGTATGAATTTGTTTTACTTAACTATACTTGTTTGTTACAAGAGAGGGCTAGCAATCACGAACCACAGAGAAGCTAACTATCCCTGACTTCCATGTCCTGTTTTCTTATCCCTATCCTCCTCAACCCTACCCTGCCATGTCCCATTCCAGTCTTGACACCGTAACCACTGTGCCCTCTGGAAGTTCTGTTCCAGGTGAACAAACTTCCCTTCATACTGAACCTCTTTCAACACTTTCCATATATTAGGCCCTCCTAAGATCTGGCTTCCATTATTGGCTAGCTCTTTCAAGTACCTTCACCCACTCTTCCCCTAGAAATCCTAGAGGAGGAGTTCCAATACTCCTTTTTCCTCACTGCCTCTTCTTACTGCTATCACTCAGCAATATTTTCAATCCAATCTAGATCGTGATTGTTGTAGTATACTGTTGTAGTGTACTGTTGTATACTAGCCTTTGTTTCTCAAGGAGTTTGGCAATCTGAAGGTTGCATGTAGAATTTAATATAGACTGTATTTTCTTTAATCATAAAAGTATTTTATTATTTTCCAGTTACATGTAAAGATAGTTTTCAACATTTGTTTTCATAAAATTTTTAGTTCCAAATTTTTCTCTCTCCCTCCCTTCCCTCACCCCTCCCCAAGACAGAAAGCAATCTGATATGAGTTATATATGTACAATCATTTAAATATATTTATGCATTAATAGACTGTGTTTTTTAAGAAAGCAAGAGGGGGCAGCTAGGTGGCGCAGTGGATAAAGCACCAGCCCTGGATTCAGGAGTACCTGAGTTCAAATGGAGCCTCAGACACTTGACACTTACCAGCTGTGTGACCCTGGGCAAGTCACTTAACCCCCATTGCTGCACCAAAAAAAAAAAAAAAGAGAGAGAGATATAAAATTAGGATTCAAGGATATATAAAGAAATCTCTGCTGGTTTGCTACATGTATGGAAATGACATTTTTAGTATTTACATTAAGAATTTTTTAAAATTTTTTTTAATTTTAAAAAGAAAGAAAGAACTTCCATTTGGAGCAGCTAGGTGGCGCAGTGGATAAAGCACCGGTCCTGGATTCAGGAGGACATAAGTCTAAATATGGCCTCAGACACTTGACACTTACTAGCTGTGTGACCCTGGGCAAGTCACTTAACCCTCATTGCTCCACAAAAAAAAAAAAAGAAAAGAAAGAGAATTAAAAATAAAATTACAAAGTCAATATTATACATTTCTTTTCAATTCAACAAGCATTTACAGAGCAAATATTATGTGCTTAATACTTCATGTTCTACTGCCTTTGTTTCTTTTTTTTTTCCTGGAGGGCAATGAGGGTTAAGCTGCCCCCCATCCTTTGTTTCTATCCCTACTTCAGTCACTCTAGTGGAGGCCTTCATTACCACCTGACCTACTATAATATCTTCCTCCTAAGGCTTCCCTACCTCTTCATACTATCCTTTATATAACTACCAGACTAATCATCTTTACACATAAATCTAATCACAAAGCAGCATTTCTGGACAAAGTCTTCAATGGTTCCCTATTGCTTACCAAATAAGGTTCAGACTTCTTTGGGTTGCATCCAAGACCTTAAATGAAATGACACCACCCTACTGTTTAGACTTTATATACTGACAAAAACTGCACTAATTGCCATTGACACTCACCTTGCCTTTTTGTTCACCCTATTCCCTATGCCTATAG
The DNA here is from genome assembly GCF_019393635.1 of Dromiciops gliroides. Taxonomy (NCBI): domain Eukaryota; kingdom Metazoa; phylum Chordata; class Mammalia; order Microbiotheria; family Microbiotheriidae; genus Dromiciops; species Dromiciops gliroides. The sequence continues at coordinate 253,428,385 of NC_057862.1, forward strand.
TCATATCTATCTTCTTTATCTGATGAATTCCTAGCCCTCCTTTGAAGCTCAATAAATGCTACCTCCTCCCTGACCTTCCCAACCCTAGACCACACATAGTACTTGTACATCTCTAATATGCTTTTTTTTGGAAGTAGTTGGGATTAAGTGACTTTCCCAGTATCACACAGCTAGTAAATGTCAAATATCTGAGGCCAAATTTGAACTCAGGTCCTCCTGATGCCAAGGCTGGTGCTCTATCCACTGTGCCAACTAGCCGCCCCTCTAATATGCCTTTAATTTTGTATTATAAAAGTATTTGTATGTGTGTCATATCATCTCATTAGAATGGAAACTTCATACGGGCAAAGACCATGCCTTATGTAATCTTTACCAATTTCTAAAACCTTCTTTTTGAAAATCTTCCCCTACCATTACCTGCTTAAGACTTAATAAAAAATTACTCTCCTTCTTACATTCTTTTTTTTTTTTAAGTGAGGCAATTGGGGTTAAGTGACTTGCCCAGGGTCACACAGCTAGTAAGTGTTAAGTGTCCGAGGACGGATTTGAACTCAGGTACTCCTGACTCCAGGGTCGGTGCTCTATCCACTGCGCCACGTAGCTGCCCCTCCTTCTTACATTCTATCATTCAGCCAAATTGGCCTTTTTGCTGTTCCTCACACAATCAATTCGTTTGTTGAATTGAATAATAGGACACAAGAAACCCAATAGGGCATTTTCTTTCATTAGGGGAATCATATGGCTCTATGTCCAACACAACATGGCATCACCACCCCAATGTCTGTTTTGGGAATGAGCCCACACTACAACCTCTTCTTTGCTTGTAAGAGATCCAGCTGGTTGTTTAGCATATGATGTCTCTGATGGGACTGACATGCCTCACAAACAACTATTCAGTAGGAGGCATCAGGAAAATTCTCCCATTGGTCTTGACCCCAAAGGGGAGAATCTGTGATTATCCAATTTTTTTCTCTCCAGTCCCCAGACCACCTGGCCAAGCACATGACCCCAAAATCACTCAACAAGCATTCATTAAGCACTTATCATATGCCAGGCAGAATGCTAAGTGCTGTCACGAAAAAAAATTTTAAGTCCGACAGAAGAATGAAAATAACAAAGTTTCCAGGCTGTAGCAAATAGGTTTATTGAGAGAGGGCCAGTCCCTCAACTAAACCGGTCATCCAGGCTTCGGGCCTGAAAGACCCAGAAGTACAAACTACATGAGTTTATATACCCTTGGAGACATTTTCTAAAATTAGAACATAGTCTTGAGTAATAACAGGGGATCAGCGTTATGATATCAATAGGGTGGATCATTGGTAGGCCAGTGTAAAGCGGCGTGAACAGTATTACTGACCACCTACAGACCCTGTGACATTTCCTAAGGCGGATATCACAAGATCAACTACACTATGTCATAGGAAAATTGAGAAATATGGAAAAAGGACTTGACCTTCTAACCTTATGCAATCTATATGAATCACAATTATTTTTTGTTAATATATTGATTATTATTTTAATTAAATCACTTAAAACTATAGTAAATCTCTTATAACTAAGGGATGGGGAAAATCTCACTCACAGTGCCAAAGATAACAAAGAATGACAAAAGATAGTTCCTTTTCTCAAGAAATTCACAAGCTAATGGGGTAGACAACATGAAAACAATTATGTATAAACAAAATATACAGGATAAATTGGAGATAATAAACAGTGAAGTACTAGCATCATGAGGGATGAGGAGAATCTTATAGACGATAGGATTTTAGTTGATTGGAAGTCAAGAAAGATGTTGGGACTAAAGAGATAGATCTGGGAATCATCAGTATAGGAATGATAATTGAATACATGGGACATGATGAGATCACCAAGTGAAACAGTATAGAAAGGGAGGAGAACAGAGCCAAAAACAGAGCCTAAGGGGACACCCACAGTTAGTGGGCATGACCTTGGTGAAGCAAAGGAAATGAAAGGAGAAGAGAACCAGGAAAGAATAGTGGCACAAAAACCTTGAAAGAGATATCAAAGAGAATAAAGTGATCAACAGTGTCGAAGTTGAACAAACTATAGATGAAAAAAAAAAATATATATATATATATATGTTGCAAGAGGGTGAAGCCAGGGGGGTTCAGCATATGATGTCCTTCTTCAAGTATTTGAAGAATTGACATATGGAAGGAAGATTAGACTTGAACTGCTTGGCCCCTAGGGAGCAAAAAGAAATGGACAGAAGCTTTAAAAAAACAAATTTAGAATTGACATAAGGACAAACTTTTTTTAAGAGAGCTATCTAAAAATAGAATGGACTCCCTTGGGTAAGAGGAGTCGGGTGTGTTGTAGTAGAGATTCTTTTGTAATGAGAAAATTACTAAAACTGAGCATGTATACACTAACAAGTATAATCAAATTTAGAAAAAATCATTTTTATGATCTGGAATAGATTAATAGAAATTATGCTCTGCACATAGAAGATGCTCAACAAATGTGTTGAATGAATGACAAAATGGGGAGGGAAGAGGAAAGAACCAGAAAAAATTATCTTTTCATTGATCTTGCCTGAAAACAAGAATTACAGATTGATGTTGTAGAGATTAATCATTCTTTTGTAAGAGGTGGGGTTTATATAGTCACAGGTCAGGATGTAATCACAAGCTGTTAATGAGGTGCTAAATGTTCTTAAGAGATGTTGTTTTATGGCCTGATCACTTTAAGAGATATAATCCTTTCTCTGATTGAGTCAAGGATACTACAACATGACTGGCTGAGAAAACAGAATAACCCCATGAGGCAGTCAAGGCTTAGAACAGTTGAGACCCCTGCAAGTGGGGAGAAATGGATTTTTCTTTCTCTCCCCTATCTCCTCAACCCCCTCATTCATCATGGCACCTAGCAATGGAGTGAGATACACTTTTTCCAGAGTTCAAGAAAGGGAGAGACAGAAAGACAAGAGCTGCCTATGGAAGAAACCTTTGCCGCAGGTGGTAGTAGGGGGAATTTCTCTTCTCCAAATTGGCCACAGTCTTGCAAAGGAACCATTGGACCAATATGAGGCAGTGCATTCAGTAGGAAGGAAGGAAATACTCCAGACAGACATGGACGGAAACTCAAGGGATGAAACATATTTAATGAATTTGACTCCAGGGTCATGAAGATTAGGGCTAACGAGTGGAGACCACGTAAATCCATAGTGCAAACTTTATGAAAACATAACCTTTCTAATTTGCCTTAATTTTAGTCAGTTAGGTGGTTAATGGAGTAAGACATGCAATGATAATAGGATGATATTCCCAATCAGAAAGCTAATTCTTAGGATCATAGGATTCAGAACTAAAAGGGACCACGACCACTGAGATCCCCTGGACCATACCTTTTATTGAAATGATTTGTCCAAAAACAGTACCAGAGAGAGGATTCAAGCCCAGGTCTTCTGGATTCAAATCCCACAGGTTAGCAGGTGGATAGCAAGATGGCCTGAGGGGATGATCAATGAAATAACCAACTATGGCTCGAGAGAACTAATTATATAGTATGCACCCCATGTTTTATCCACCCACCTCCTGACAGAGGAATGAGGAGCAAAATGAGATAGGCATTTTTTGTTCGTGGCAAAATGTGTGTGGATTCATTTTGCTTGATGATAATTGGGTTTTTTGTGTTTTGTTTTGGTTTGTTTGTTTTTGCAGGCAATGGGGGTTAAGTGACTTGCCCAGGGTCACACAGCTAGTAAGTGTCAAGTGTCTGAGGCTGGATTTGAACTCAGGTACTACTGAATCCAGGGCCGGTGCTTTAACCACTGCACCATCTAGCTGTCCCAGATAATTATTTTTTTTTAAAGATTTTTATTACATTACATTATTACATTGCTTAGCTCCCCCTATAAGAATCATCCCTTATAACAAGGATTTTTTTTTTTATAAAAAGGGGAAGAAAACCAATCAACAATATCAATCAATATATTTTTTTAATCTGATATTCTGTGCAGTGATCTACAGCCATGTTTCTACTACCACTGCAAAGGATTTGGGGGAGGCATCTTCTCATATCTCTTCTTTAGAGACAAGCTTATTCTTTATAATTTTGTGACATTTATTTTTGATTGTTTGTTGGTGGTGGTTCTTTCACTTAAGGAGTTATTTTCTTCCTAGAGCTTTTATACCTCTTTTTCTATTTGGCCAATTTGACTCTTCAAGGCATTCTTTTCCTCATTGGCTTTTTGTACCTCTTTTACCATTTGATCCAGTCTGTTTTTTTGTTAGTTTGTTTTTTTTTTTTTTTTGGCAGGGCAATGGGGGTTAAGTGACTTGCCCAGGGTCACACAGCTAGTAAGTGTCAAGTGTCTGAGGCCTGATTTGAATTCAGGTACTCCTGAATCCAGGTCCGGTGCTTTATCCACTGCGCCACCTAGCCGCCTCAAACCCAGTCTGTTTTTTAAGGTATTATTTTCTTCAGTATTTTTTTGTGTCTCCTTTACCACGCTGTTGACTTTTTTTTTTCATAATTTTCTTGTATCACTTTCATTTATCTTTCCATTTTTTCCTCTACTTCTCTTACTTTATTTTCAAAGTCCTTTTTGAGCACTTCTATTGCCTGAGACCAATTAATATTTTTCTTGGAAGCTTTAGATGTATGAGCTTTGACTTTGTTATCTTCTTCTGAGGGTGTATTTTGATCTTCCTTGTCACAACAAAAACTTTCTAGGGTCAGCATTTTTTTCTGTTTGCTCATTTCCCCAGGCTATTTCTTTACTTTTAACTCTTTGGGTTTTGGTTTTTTTTTTTTAAGTGAGGCAATTGGGGTTAAGTGACTTGCCCAGGGTCACACAGCTAGTAAGTGTTAAGTGTCTGAGGCCGGATTTGAACTCAGGTCCTCCTGACTCCAGGGCCAGTGCTCTATCCACTGCGCCACCTAGCTGCCCCCACTTTTAACTCTTTGTTAAACACTGCTTTCAGGGCGCAATGTCTTAAGCTTCAGGGAGTCTGAGTAGCTGTTTTCAGAGATAATGCTAGGAAATTGTAAGTTTTTAGTTCTTCCAAGGTATTATAATTTAAGGAGAGGTATGTTTACTACTCTCTTGGCCTGAGCTCTGGTCTGCAAGCAAACAAAGGCCTGCTTTTCTGCCCTGGAACTATGAACAGAATCCTGCTCCACCACAGCTGCAAGTTCCTGTGGGCCCCACTCCTCCTCCACCTGGGACTGCCACCCAAGACTGTGACCCCATCCTTTTGTGGGTTCTGCTACTCCAGGAATTGTCTTATGGCATCATTTGAAGGTATTTGGAGGGGTCTTGGGGAGAGCTCGGGCAAGTCACTGCCTTTCCTCCACCATCTTGGCTCCTCATTTGACTTTTAAAGCCCATCATGACTTGGCCCCTACATTTCTAGTCTGCTTACACCTTACTCTATGATGCAGTGATGCTGGTCTCCTTGCTGTTCCTCAAATGCCACACACCATCCCATCTCCTGACCCCTGGCATTTTCACCAGTAATCTCCCATAGGTGAAATTTGATCCCCCATCTCTGTCTTCTGGCCTTCTTCAGGGCTCAGCTAAATCTGCCTCCAAAAAAAGCTTTTTCTGGTCCCCCTTAATGCTCATGCCTTTCTTTAGAAATTCTCTTCAATTTATCCTGTGTATATAGTTTATACATAATTGTTTGCATATTGTCTCCACGATTACATTGTGAGCTTCTTGATAAAACTGACTATTGTATCTCCAGCACTTTGCATAGGGCCTGGCAAATGCTAGTTGAGTTTTGCCTTATCCAATCTGTCACTTAAAAATAAAATAAAATGGTATTGTTTATTCATATTTAAAGTTATGAGTTGACTTTTAGATTTTTCTCCGTTTATTTCTCTAGTATTTTTTCCTGAACTAGGATTTTTTTGTATTCCTTTTTCTTTGAAGTCAGTTCTTTATCTCTACAATAATTTTTCTTTATTCTAGTTTAAGGCATTGCAATTCTCACAGGCTTTTTTCTCCTCACTCTCAATACCTTTCCCCATTCTATTTTCCAACCCTTTCCCTAGTTTTGAAGTTTTAATTTTCTTTCCCTTTTTATTATTTTTAATTTTAGAATTTTATTTTCCTAAATTACATGTGATTACAAATTTTGACATCTAATTTTTTAAGACTTTGTGTTCCAAATTATTTTCCTCCCTCCCTCCCCGCCCCCCCCCACTCAAGAACTCAAGCAATTCAATATAAGCTATACATGAGCAGTGATACAAAACATTTCCACATTAGCCAGGTTGTGAAAGAAAACAGACAAAAACAAAATTTCAGATAAAAGAACTAACAAAAATAATTATGCTTCAATCTGTATTCAGACACCATCAGTTCTTTCTCTGTAGATGGACTGCATTTTTCCTAAGACCTTCAGAGTTATCTTGGATAATTGCATTGCTGAAAATAACCAAGTCATTTACAGCAGATCTTCTTACAGTATTGCTGTTATAATATATATAGTACATTTCATGTTGCATCAGCTCATGTAGGTCTTTCTGGGTTTTTCTGATACGATCCTGATCATCATTCTTTTCATAGTAAACTACATTTATATAGTACTTTAAAGAGAGATTGCCTTACAATAAACCCATGAAGTTGATTCTTACAACAACAGTAATAGATAACATTTATATAGTATCTTATACCTGACAAAGAATTTTCTTAACAATACCCTAGCAAAGTAAGTACCATATGTTGTAGCAGCAGCAGCAATTATCATCAATCAATTCCCACCTTCATTAATCTTCCTCATCAATCAATTCTCATCTTCATCCAGTCATCATCCATCCATCCATCAATCATTTTACATTGCCCTTGCCTCTGCTTCATAATTTTTTTCAGTTACTATTGTTAACTGTTTCACTCCATCCTATTCCCTCCCCCATGATATTTACTTTATTTTCTATCTTCTTTCACCCTAACCCTCCCCAAAAGTGTTTTGCTTCTTACTGCCCTCTCCCCCAATCTGCCCTCCCTTCTTCCACCCCTCCTACTTTCCTGCAGGGTTAGTTAGATTACTCCACCCAATTGAATGTGTATGTTAGTCCCTCCTTGAGCCAACTCTGATAAGAGTAAGGTCTTTGAGCCAATTCTGATGAGTATAAGGCTCATTCACTGCCCTGCTCCTCCCCCATCTCTCCCCACACTCCATAAGCCCTTTCCTGCTTCTTTCATGTGAGATTTCACCCCATTCTACCTTTCCCCTTCCCCCTCCCCCAGTACAATCCTCTCACTTCAATTTTACCCTAAAAATGTCATCATGGGGCAGCTAAGTGACACAGTGGGCAAAGGGTCCATCCTGGACCCAGGAGGACCCGAGCCCAAATTCAGCCTCAGAGACAAGACACCCACTGTGCAACCCTGGGTATGCCACCCAACCCTGACTGCCCCACAAGAAAAAAAGCAGTAAACAAAAAATAAATGCTTCACAGATATCCCTTCATAATCAATGTGCACTTTGTCTAAATTTATTCCTATAATCTGCCCTAATACTGAGAAAGTTCAACCTTTTAACATCCTTCTTGATTTCTTTTTCCTGTTTACCTTTTTATGCTTCTCTAGGGTCTTGTATTTGAAAGTCAAATTTTCTATTCAGTTCAGGTCTTTTCATCATGAATACCTGAAAGTCCTCTTTTTTCATTGAAGTCCCATTCCCCCCCCCCAAACATTATACACAGTTTTGCTGGGTAGAGATTCTTGGCTGTAATCCCAATTCCTTTGCCCTCCAGAATATCATACTCTGTATCCTCTGATACTTTAATGTAGAAGCTGATAGATCTTGTGATATCCTGACTGACTCCACAGTACTTGAATTGTTTCTTTCTAGCTGCTTGCAATATTTTCTCCTTTACCTGGGAGCTCTGGAATTTGGCTATAATATTCCTGGGAGTTTTCCTTTTGGGATCTCTTTTAGGAGGTGATTAGTGGATTCTTTCAATTTCTATCTTACCTTCTGTTTCTAGAATATGAGGGCAATTTCCCCTGACAATCTCTTGGAAGATGATGTCTAAGCTCTTGTTTTGATCATGGTTTTCAGGTAGTACAATAATTTACAAAATTATCTCTCCTATTTTCCAGGTCAACTGTTTTTCCAAGAATATATTTCACATTCATTTGGGTTTGATTTATTGTGCCTTGATTTTTCATAGAGTCATTAGTTTTCATTTGTTCAATCTTAATTCTTTTTGTTTTGTTTTATGGGGTAATGAGGGTTAAGTGACTTGCCCAGGGTCACACAGCCATTGTCAAGTGTCTGAGGCTGGATTTGAACTCAGGTCCTCCTGAATCCAAGGCCAGTGCTTTATCCACTGCGCCACCTAGCTGCCCCTCAATCTTAATTCTTAGGCAATTATCTTCAGAGAACATTTCCATTTGGCTTTTCAAGTTGTTGACTTTTTTCTCATGATTTTCCTGTATCACTCTCATTTATCTTTCCATTTTTTCCTCTACCTCTCCTACTTCATCTTCAAAGTCCTTTTGGGGTACCTCTATGGCCTGAAACTAATTCATATTTTTCTTGGAAGCTTTGGATATAGGAGCCCTGACGTTGCTATCATTTTCTGAGGGTGCACCTCGATCTTCCTTGTCACTAAAGAAACTTTCTATGGTCTACATCTTTTTCTGTCTGCTCATCTTGCCTGCCTGTTTCTTGACTTTTAACTCCTTCTTAAAGCAGGGCACTACTTCCAGGATGCACTCTCCCAAGCTTAAGGGGGTCCAAAGTAGTACAATTTAAGGAGTGGCAGGTTCTTCACTCACCTGGCCTGTGCTCTGGTGTGTAAATAACCCTAGGCCAACTTGCTCTTCAACAAGAAAATAATTTTTTTTTTCATTGGGTTGATACCTCCAGCAAGCCTGCACCCCTCTCCCACCTGGGCTGTTGCCACTCAAGTTTGCTTCCTTGTTCCCAGCAGGGGTAAAACAACCAAGCTCCGCCTCAGTGCCAGCAGAGACCCCTGTAATCCCCCCTGGGCCAACTGCTCAACCCTCTCACTAGACCATGAGCTTAGTTCCAGAAGCAGCCAGTGGTGCAGCCTATTCAGAGGCCCTGAAGGTCTCTCTGGTGCAGCCTGCCTTGGGCTGAATCTGTGTTGGTGTGACCTCGGGGTTGGGTTCCACTCCAACCCCAGCACAGTAGACCCCTCCTGCCAACCTTTTAAGCCATCTTTGGCTAGAAAATAATCTCACCCCATCCTTTTGTGGGTTCTTCTGCCCCAGGTATTATCTTATGGCATTATTTGAAGGGATTTGAGGGAGAGCTCCAAGGAGTCACTGCCTGTCCTCCACCATCTTGGCTCTGCCCAGCTCCCTTTTTATTTAGCTATAGATTTTTTCCCTTTTTCTATGTCTCAAGTACATGGTTAATTCAAAATTCCTCCTCCAGCTTCTTTGCTATTTTTTTAAAAATCTCTGCTTTTTTTCCTAGGGTTTTTAAACGTCATTCTTTTTATTGATTCTCTTCTCTTTCTATTCTAATTCATGGCCTACATACTTATTTATTCCTTCTTTAACCTCTTTGTGTTCCTCTTGGTACTAAAAATTATGAAGAATCAAGTTTGATTATCCTCATTTTGTCAATGTTATTGCCTTTTTTGTTCTTTTCTCCTTGTCCTTTATTCCCCCATCGTGCCCCATTCTTAGAAGTATCAGTTCATGAGGAAGATAATGATAGAAATACTGTCCCATGGTAGAAATATTCCTGTGTCCCAATCTCTGCCTTCCCCAAGATCACTTACTTTCCCATGTGCCACAAAACTCTCTCTTTGGGCCCATGCCCTCCTACCTTCCCAAATATCAGTTGTCTCCAAGAGCTGATTTCCCTTCTTTTGAGGCACAATTTTGCTTCCAAGAGTTGAATGATTTCCCTTGTCTTAAGGCAGACATGGAATTACAACACTTTTCATAGGAAGGGGTCTCCCTCTGCCCCTATTAGATTAGACCTATTCTAAGGTCCCCAACTGCTATCTCCTCCCATGGAATTGCACTTCAGTGGAACCTCCTCCCTTAGTTGAGTCAAGATCTCCCACTTCCTTTCCCCCCTTTTAATCTCTTTCTTTGCCACCTCACTCATTCTCCTGAAGCCCTTCTTCATAATGCAAGTACAAGAATTATATTCCCTCCATTGTTTTCTATGGACTCAACTATGATACAACATAAATTCTTTTCTATCTACTCTTTCCCCTTTATGTACTCTCCCATTTCATATTTTAATTTCACAAAATACACCAATTCATTTGGGGGAGGGGAGGATTTTGCAGGGTTTGGTCAATGTTGTTTTGGACCTGCTCTTGTTACTTTTTCTTTAAATTCTCCTTTGTTCATTAACCCATCAGTACTTTTAGAAATTCTTAATGGTCCTGTCATAGACATTTAAAAATTAATGTCTTTCTCTATTTTTTCCATTTATTAGTCTAGTGGAGTCATTTAATTATTCTTTCCTTAGTTTATTTATTTTTCTTGTTTCTATTGTTTCAGTTTTTGCAAGTTGAATAATCTACTCATTATTTTTTGCCCTAGAAATGCTTCAAATGCCTTTGTTTTTACCGAGAGTCCATTTCATGGATTAGGCTTATGTTGGCAGGATGTCATTATTGGTTAAATATTGAGCTCCTTTGCTTTTCAGAATATTAGTTTTTGCCTTGTCTTGTGTTATTTGGATCTAATTTTTATTATATTTAAGGTTTTTCTTTTTTTCTTTTTTTTTTGCTGGGCAATGGGGGTTAAGTGACTTGCCCAAGGTCACACAGCTAGTAAGTATCAAGTGTCTGAAGCTGGATTTGAACTCAGGTACTCCTGAATCCAGGGCCGGTGCTTTATACACTGCGCCACCTAGCTGCCCCATGTAAGGTTTTTCTAATCACTTGCAGAGCTTGCTTATCATTGGAGTTGTCATCAGAGTTTGAAGAATAGGGTTTTTCCCCTGGAATTGATCTGTGGCTTCTTTTGATTGATGCTTTGTTTTCCATATGAAAAATTTTAGGGCAGTTTTCTTGTATCATTTTTTGCATTATAGTATTGAGAATTTTTTTTTTGGCATCTTCTGGGAGGCCCATGATCCTTAAGCTGTATTTATGTATATTGTTTTTGAAATAACATGTTCTTTTAATATTATTACTTTTTATTTTATTGGTTTCTTTGGATTCAGGGTGGTTTTTAAAAAAATTACTATTATTCTAATTATTTTGGCTTTGCAGGCCAAAAATTTTCCCATTTGTTCCCTTCTCTCAAGATTCTGACTTCTCTTAAGTATAATGGAACATCCTGCTATAGTTTCATGCTTTCCTTGGGAATCCAGTGTTTTCATCACTTTGGTTTTAATTCATTCACTTTACATTGCAATATGTGTGCACATGAGTGTCTGTGTGCATAAACTTGTAATTTAGGGGGTGGCTTGGCATCCATCTTTACTTCTAATTTTTCTTTGTTGGTTTATTTGCTTGTGATATAAATTTTTAACTAATTTTTCTTCCTCTTGAGATCATTTTCTCTCTTATACTCCTACTTCTCACTTTTTTCCCTTTTTTTTGGGGGGGTGAGGCAATTGGGGTTAAGTGACTTGCCCAGGGTCACACAGCTAGTAAGTTTCAAGTGTCTGAGGTCAGATTTGAACTCAGGTCCTCCTGAATCCAGGGCCAGTGTTCTATCCACTGCACCACCTAGCTGCCCCTATTTTTCTTCATTTGATGGCTTGATTTATCTACTTATATTCAAGGTCTTTGATGTTATAAGTTTGTCTGCTTCAGCCCCATTAGTTCAGAGATTTATAGCACTTTTGCTACGGGGTTGTGGCCGCCAACAGGCATTTGCTCCTGAAGGACTGCCACCTGCCAAACTGACTGGCTGTCACTGCCTCAGCAAATTTCCCCAGCTAGGGGTAGGGGTGGGAGTCTCCACATTAGAAAGAGGGAGGGGTGGTACTGAAGCATGGGTATGGGTTTTATTGCAAGCTCCTGTGTGTCCGGACCTTGGGTCTGCTAGTGGTAGCATGAGAAGTGTGGGAGGGGTGCTAAGTGAACTGTGAAGGTCAATTCATGGGTTGCCTGTTTTTTAAAAAACCCTCTTTTCAATTGTGTGTTCTATACCATGGGACAGCTAAAGCAACTTTATCTTTGGCACTGTTTGAGATGAGTTTGAGAGTTCATGGGGATCAGAGAAGGTGCCTGGCATTCCATCTTATTGTTCAGGTGACCTGGAAGTCAGGCTTCACTTATTTCTTCATTGTGTTTGTTTTCTTCTGTTTACTCATATGCGCAGCCTGTTTCTGAATGGGGACTTTGCGCTAGAGTCACCTTTTACTCCCTCCCAAACTCTTTAATGGGTGATCAAGTCCTGCTTGGTGCTGTCCCCTCTGTAGTCTGGATGTTGTTGAAGTTCTGGACTGGGTAGCTAGTTCTTGGTTTTCACTCTTTGCTGGAATGCCTGCTTTCTGGATCTGTATCTTGGTTACCTATCATGGGTTTTGGACTTCCTCCATTTCCTTATTGCACAACCCTTGAGAGTTGGCTGCCCCCGCTAAACCCTGACAGGCCTCAAATAGATATCCTATGTTTTGCCGATCTCAGGCCTCCTGCAATGTCCTCATGGGAGGGCTGTCCAAGCACCGTGCTGGCTACAATAAGAACAAGGGCTTCAAACCTCTGAGGATCACTCATATTAGGGCTTCCCCAATCATGATGCCAGCCCTATTTCCTTGTATGGCTGTGATTTGGGCTGTCAGGGCACTGGATTTAGGACTCTTGCAAGGCCTGAGGCCTCTTGCTTGGTCCTTGATGCAATGACCTATTGTGGTTTTTTCTACAGCTCTAACAGGCCAGAGTCAAAATCTCACTGACCTCTTGCTCCCCTGGTTTTTCTCCAGTCAGAATGTTCTCGGGTCTCTGGAATTTTCTAGTATTAATCTTTGTTTGGTTGGAAGACCTTGCTATTTAGCTGCACGTTTCGAGAATATTGCTAGAGTGCCTGTGTGAACGGGACTCCTTTAGACCTTTCCTATGTTACCAGCTTAGCTGAGACTACCATCTTTTCCCATAGCAACACTAGCAAGAAATAGTTCTGTGCTAATTTTACTTGCTAAAGCTAATAACAAAGTTAAATACATGTGAAAAGCATCTTACTTGGGGCTTATACTCTTGTTTTAAAATTTTTCATGAATTTTTCTAACCACAGCAATTTGAATTAACCAACATTCAGTTCAGTGACTTTTTTTTTTTTCAATTAGCATGGTGCTTCTGGACAAGGAAACTAAAAAGAGGTTAAAAGTAACATATCTTTGAATGATGTTCCAAATTGAAATAAAAAGCAAGTCATTTTGTAGTGTTTACCTTATAGTATAATATGTCCAAGTATTCCATCTTAGCTTTTGAGATTGGTGGAACACATATTCATTATCTTTCCTATTTCTTAAAATAAGAACTGTTTCACCATCCTCTGCAATATCTCCCCCTCCCCCTCCCCGCCCCGAAAGAATCACTATCCTTTTGAGATAGAGGTAACATTTATTAAAGTGCGGATTTTCCCATTGAATATTCTAGGGAAAGTGGCAGACTACGTTATTAAAGAACACAAGGAAATAGAAAACAAAAATCTTTAAAATTTCAAAAGTGGCTATTTGACAGACTACAAACTTACCATGCTCTAACATATGGTCTTCATCAGTTGCTATGGTCAAAAAATAAAAAAAACCCAATCTCTTGGTAGTCATCCAACCCTCAGGAAATGAGTCTTGTTTAGAAAACAAGCCTAAGCTATATCTCCAATGACAGGCACAGTTCATTGCTGAGTTTCTACTTGAAGTCTTTCTAGCTTGCTAGGATCTGCCAACTTGCACTTCATAGCCCTTGAGAATATAGCATTACCTATATAAGGTACTGGAGCGAGGTGTTAGTGGAGAGAGCATAAGGTCGTGAAAGATAAAACAAATAAAAGAGTTATCTGGATAACTGAAACAGCTGTTGTAATTGGAAGAATTCCCCCCTCCCTCATATAAGAATTATGTATTTTGAATACTGTATGCTATATGTAACTTACCTGTGGAGGACTTAAATTAACTTGAGACAATTAAGGGATCACCTTAAAATCTCTATATTAGCACTGTTATATATTAGTACTCTTAGTGTTCACAGGAAAGTATGAGTTTCTCAGGTCTCAATTTGTTATTAAAATGCTTTGTTCACTTTAAAAACTGAATGCAAAATCGATAGTTTCCAAGTTCTTTACATACATTATTCTCATTTGATATTTACAACCTAAAAATATCCCCAATTTATAGATGAGGAGATTGAGGTTTAAAGAAGTTAAGGGATTTAACTGAGGTCACTATGTTAGCCTGATGGTCTAACTTGATCAGTGCTCCAGTTCAAATTATAAGCTGCTGAAAGTGACTGTCATAAAGTACTCAGATGTGAGCTCCTTGAGGGCAGGGACTGTCTTTTGCCTTTTTGTAGCCTCAGCATTTAGTATAGTGCCAGGCACATAGTACATGCTTAAAAGTTTATTAATTTATATTTACAGGAAAATGCACAGGATTAGGTAGAAATCAGCAGCTCTGAAGGCCTTTCAACCCAGTTCTGAAGCAGCAACCCTATTCAACATAGCAGCTTCCTACACTCTGCAAGTGTGTTCAGAGTCCCATTAATCAAAGGGACAAGCAGAACATTACCCCAGTACTAAGCTGGTTCATAACCTCAAAGGAGAGGCTTTTATGTACCAGAGGACAGCAGGATGGAAAAATACTAGCAGTGGCTTCATGCCTTATCTCCTGAGATAATCGTATACAAGACAATTTGGGGGGCGGGGAGCAAGAAATAAGGGACATGACTTTTCTCTGAGACATGGGCTGCATAAGTCAAGAGAAGTTAATTTTTGACAAAAAGAAACTTAAGTAGACAAACAAAACTCAAGACATAAGATTAAGTGACTATCACACAGGTGTTTGATGTTATATGTAAGATGTTATAATGTTACATATATAAGATGCTTTATAATACAGCTGCTGTCCCCTGTAGTCCAACAATTGCTAACTGTCAAGGGTGGGATTTTAATGCAGGCATCTCCGGACTTCACATTTAAATCCCTTCTTCTTTTTTTTGGTGAGGCAACTGGGGTTAAGTGACTTGCCCAGGGTCACACAGCTAATAAGTGTGAAGTGTCTGAGGCTGAATTTGAACTCAGGTCATCCTGAATCCAGGGGCGGTGCTTTATCCATTGCACCACCTAGATCTGCCCCTTAATCCCTTCTTAAAAACAACTTCTATCACAACCCATCCCTATCAAAATGTTTAATCAAAAATTTATTCCTGATCCAAAATTCTATTTCTATTACAAAGAATAGTCACTAATTGTTCAACATTAGCTTAAGAGGTCATTAATAGTGTCCAAGTATCTGTGTTTGGTCCTGTACTGTTTTTTTTGTTGTTTTTTTGTTTTTAGTGAGGCAATGGGGGTTAAGTGACTTGCCCAGGGTCACACAGCTAGTAAGTGTTAAGTGTCTGAGGCTGGATCTGAACTTAGGTACTCCTGACTCCAGGGCTGGTGCTCTATCCACTGCGCCATCTAGCTGCCCCTCTGTACTGTTTTTTTTTTTTTTTGTGGGGCAATGGGGGGTTAAGTGACTTGCCCAGGGTCACACAGTAAGTGTCAAGTGTCTGAGGCCACATTTGAACTCAGGTCCTCCTGACTCCAGGGCTGGTGCTTTATCCACTGCGCCACCTAGCTGCCCTGGTCCTGTACTGTTTAACACTTTTATCAATGATTTAGATGGCATGCTTAAAATTTATAGGCTGATGTGAAAACATAAGAAATAGCAAACATGCTAGACAACAGAATCACAATTTGAAAAGATCAAAAAGAAACTCCAGTTTTAAAGAAAATAGCTTGGGGGCAGCTAGGTGGCGCAGTGGATAAAGCACTGGTCCTGGATTCAGGAGTACCTGAGTTGAAATCTGGCTTCAGACACTTGACACTTACTGGCTGTGTGACCCTGGGCAAGTCACTTAACCCCCCCATAGCCCTGCAAAAAGAAAAAATAAAATAGCTTGGTAGACTGGAAAGATGACTTGGATTCAAATTTTGCCATGTAAACTCACTCACTGTTCTTGGACAAATCAGTTACTTTCTTTGGGTCCTTTATATGTGAAATGAGGGGGATTAGATCTTATTTTGGTGCATTCTCAGTGATTTTTCTTCTATGATTGTAATTGGGGCAAACTCTGATGGGATAGTTTAATGGGGAAAATGAAGTCTTACACTTGAGTTCAAAAAGTCAATTTCATAAATACAATGAAGAGGAAATGTGATTCAACAAGACTAGCTAGAATATATTTATTTAGGTATAGCTAAATGTAATAATGTAAAAAATAAACATTATATATGTCGTGTGTGTATGTGTATATTTATATTTGATATATGTATAAAATTTAATCATATATTACAAATAAAATTTAGAAGAAAAAAAAGGAAAAGAAAAAAAGACTAGCTAGGTGGTCCATTGGATAGAGTGCCAGGCCGGGAGCCAGGAAGACTCACCTTCCTAAATTCTCACCTGGCCTCAGACACAAGTTGTGTGACCCTGGGCAAGTCACTTAACCCTGTTTGCCTCAGTTCCTCATCTATAAAAGGAGCTAGAGGGGCAGCTGGGTGGCGAAGTGGATAAAGCACCAGCCCTGGATTCAGGAGGACCCGAGTTCAAATCCGGCCTCAGATACTTGGCACTTACTAGCTATGTGACCCTGGGCAAGTCACTTAACCCTCATTGCCCCGCCAATAAATAAATAAATAAATAAATAAATAAAATTTGGCCTTAGACATTAACTAGCTGTGCCCCGGGCAAGTCACTTAATTTAACCCTGTTTGTCTCAGTTTCCTTATATGTAAAATGAGCTAGAGAAGGAAATAGTAAACTATTCCAGTATCTCTGCCTTGCAAGAAAACCCCCCAAAGAGGTTGCAAAGTGTCAGACATGAACAAAACAATTGAAAATGTGGTTCTAGAGGCCAGAACCCAAGTGCAATGGATTCAAATTGCAAAGAGGTAAATTTCCTTTACGTCAGGAAAAAAGGTCTTCCTAACAGAGCTAAGAAGTAGAATGACCTATATGGAGAAGTTTCCTTTCAAGCAAAGGATAGGTGACAACTTGTCATCCATGTTATAGAAAGTATTATTGTTCAGGCATAGGCTGGATTAAGAGTAGCATGGTACAATGAAAGAGCACTAGGTTTTGAGTCAGATAAAGGTTCAAATCTTTGCTCCACCACTTACCACCTAATCTAGGGTTAAGTCTCTAAGCTTTCCGATGCCTCAGTTCCCTCATGTGTAAAATAATAGAAGTTGTACTAGATGATCTCTAAGGTCACTTCCAGATCTAATTCTATTAAATTTCCATTTCAAAAACTATTATTATGGACCCAAATTACTTTTTTATGAGATAAAGTTTACAAGAATTATATACTCTGCTTTGGAACTCATGCCTGGACAGAACCATCCTCAATGGTGATTGTGAACTTCCCTTAGCCCACTGTTACTCGGTAGCTCCACTACAACAACTATGTATGCTTCCTATTCCTTTTAGCCACCTATTTCCCTCACCCCAGTCATCTTCTCGCCATCAACCCTGAAGCTATCATTTTTTATTTAAAATTCAAATAATTACTTTAGATATTTTATTCATTTTTAAAGATACATATTGACCATTTAAAAAAATTAATTCTATTTAGATTGTTGCACATAACTATGTAAATAATATAAACCAAAATATGTATATTAAGCAATAGCTTCCAAATGCATAATTTAATTCAAGGCTAAAAACAAAAAGTTGATATGTTAAGGAAAAAAAAGCCTTTGCTTTGAAAAATCCTAAATATAGAGACAAGTCAATAAAAGTGTCATTAGATTCTTAGCTCAAGAATAGGCTTGCTTTTAAAATTAAAATTAATTTTAAAATATATCATCTATCAATTTAACAATGGTAAGTTTTTAAAAATTATATTCAGATTGTTCTTTTGAATTCAAAAGTGTTTCATTTTATGACATTTCAAGCTCTATCTAAATCAAATTTTCTCTACTTCAAAAAGTTTATTTGGACCATTTGCACATGAAGGCTATAATATATAGTAGAAAACTATATGCAGAAAGAGTTAATTAATTGAAATATGACCAACCAAGATCACAAGCAATTTTAACAACTATGCTTTTTCTTACTTTTGTAAGAATCATTGCTGTGAACTCTAACACGTTTCTGCACAGAGGAAGCTATTTTCATGTTATCCTTCTTTGCAAGAGTCTTTTCAGTAGCTCCACGTTTCCAAAGTAACAGTTGTGCATCCTCTCCACCAGTTAGTAAAGCATCATCCTGCATACTCCAACAGAAGGAACGAACCGTGGCAGAATGCCCTCTTTCAAGGCTTCTCATGTATGTCAATCCTGAAGAGCCACAGTTTATTAAGTGAATAATTCCTGTATTTGTTCCTCCAACAACCAACAGTTGGTCTGTTTTTTCATGGTATAACCCACCAACCAAATAATCCAGATTTCCATCTTGCACATTAATTACTTCTCTGACATCCTGGATATTCAAACTTGTGACTGGTTGATCAGTATCTAAATTGGAAAGATCCCACCAACAAAATCCTTCATCGTGTGTCATACAATAAATCTGCCTGTATTCTTTCCCTGACCAACCAACAGAACTTACTGATGAACCAGAGTTACAAGTTGCAATCAGGGCATCTTCTTCATTGTCAATGCTTATATCAAAAACATTCACAAGTCCATCAGTTGATCCTGATACTATCATGTTAGGGTTGTCAGGATGAAAACACACCTGGGTTATATCATCACTGTGTGTCTCTGAATAAACACCTAATGGGGCTTTAACAGGGCATGTATTTTGAGAACTCATTCTTGCATCCCAGAATACCATCAAAGTATCATCACCAACTTTTTCAGTGCCAGCACAAATTATATGATCATTACAATTAATATCAAAACTGATGAAAACATTGGAAGGATAACCCTTAAACACCTGGACTGGTGTTTCGCCAGATAAGCGTATATCCCAACATTTTATAGTGCCGTCTGTGCATGCTGAAAATACATGGGAACTGGAATTTGCTAATCTGACTCCTTTAAGGAGTCCAGGCTGTCCATTAAATTTCCTTAGCAAACTTAATGTCTCATTATTATATAGTCTAATTGATCCATTGGAACACGAAACCGCTACTATGCATCCATTTTCTTCCTGTATATTTTTTGAAATGTCTATGTCAAGGAGGTATGTGGGCTCTTTAGTCACTGCAGAACGTCTAGCAATGGACAGATTTGCAAAATGTTCTTCAATCTTCTCCATACCTACAGTAGCATTCAAAGGCAGTTGAAATCTGTAACAAGAACCAAAATGTAAGTTAAATTCAAAGTTTCTCCAAAAATTATAATCAAAACAAAGAAATCTCTATTTTTGCATAAAATGCAAAAATTAAAAAAAAATTTCCTGTAATAAGTTACATTAACTCTATAAATCAACTGCCATGACATCATGGTGAATCTAATCACAATTATTTTAACTTAACCAGTAAGAGAAGAGGGCCTCCAATGGTTTGTGAAGTACATGTAAGCAGAGCTTAAAAACAAAAACAAAACAAAACACCTTTACAAAAGCTCCATCCTATGCATGCTTCATCCATGTTTTCACCTCTTCTGTATCCTTCCACAGCATTCCACCAGAGGTAGGTAAGTAGGATAAAGGGATTGTTTCAGTTTGGTGCACCCCTCTTATTCCTCTCCCCTTCAACAAGAAACATTAATAGCTCAATCTGGCCCTTCTTTCCCCCATTCCATTTTGGCCACAGTCACAAGCCTGGTCATGACCCTCCTGGATCCAATGTGCCTTATACGACTTTTCAGAAGATAACTGGGGATGGGGAAGCATATTAAAATGGATAGAACAGTGGACCTGGAGTAAGAAAAGCCTGAGTTTAGAATCTAGCCTCAGAAATCAAGTGAAAAGCACTTATTTTCACCTAATAATTCTGGTTTAAAGAGGCAGCATAGAATAGTGGGATAGTCAGCCAGCCTTTGATAGTCCTGCCTGATACATACTGGGTATGGCACCTCAGGTCAATCTCTTAGCCTCTCAGTGCACTGGCCAACTCTTCAAGCCTATAAACTGTAGAGAAGGTGCCAATGTTATACTCGTGTAAATGCATTTGTCTCAACCTTTAATTTATTTTAAACTTGTTAATACTTTGTTATAGTTACAACCACCTGTCAATAAGAAATAAAGTAATTATCATCAGTGACAATGCATATCTAAAAGGACTGTCTACCTTCAGCTAATAATTATTATCTTATCAGCCAAAAGTATATTTTAATATATAAACAAGATTACATATGAGCCCATGAACTTGTTATGTACATTTTAAACATATATTAAATTTAACAAACTAGTGACAAAATTTTGTCTCCCCCTTCTGACCTTTTCCCATAAACCCTTTTTCAGAAGTCAATCCTCAACATTTCCATGTTTAACTTTGACAGCTTCATGCATTCATGTGATTTTATTAGTAACCTCATTTTTACTTTTTTGCATTGGCAACCACACACAATGAGAGCGGGTTTGTGGAGCGGGTGGTATCCTTCCAGGCGTTTCACTGGTCTTGTTCACCTACTACTGTAAAGTTCCCATGCATTTGTTGCATATTTTTATTGTTTGACTTTAAAACCTGAAGTTCTATATTGCAATTATGCACCCAAATCATAGTGTAAGTCTTTTGGGCTCTAAAATGATAACAAAGAACTCACTAGTCTCAGCACTTTTCCCTTAGTTTTCGGAGGACAGCCAAGGAAAGAGGTTTAGAGTAGCAGTATAGTAAAGAGTACAACACCCTCCCACCACCACCTGAAACAGTAGAAGATCAGATTTAGGTTAAATGTTTTAGTTTTAAGAATTTCATTTGCTACACAGTATTTATGATACTGTAGATTTAATGTTATGAAAAGTTAATGTCTGAAATGTTATTTTAATTGAGACATTTGCACAAAAGGTAAATTCTAGGGAATTACTAGCGAGAAGAAATGTTTCGCATGTTACCAATTTTATTTTGTGTATTGCATTTTATGGGTTATTTCGTGGTTACTTTGTTAGGAAAAGTGTACATTTTTCAGAATGTCTTGTTATAAAGAACTGTATCCAGAAGAGTGTATTTTCAGCAATCTCTAGTGAAAGACACAATTTTTGGTGGCCACAGGAACGTAATATTCAATGTGTCAACATTTGCTTTTTTAATTTTCTCACCTTTTGCTAGGAACATTACCCCAACAAAAGTTGAGAACTGACTAACTACAAATTAGACTGCAACTGCACTGTGGAATTCCTCCCTGTTCATAATTTTTTTTTTAACTCAGTTCAAACTGTACCAATTCAGGAAAATATAATTTTAGAACTGCAAAAAGGCTTTGAGATTATCTAGTCCAATTGAGGCCCAGAGGGACAAAGGTTAAACAGACAGTTAAAGACAGATTCAGGACTAAAATCAGAAAGATCTTGACTCTCAGAGAGGCAACTGTAGCTACCAAATAATGTATTAAAGAGACCACATTAACAACCCATAAGGTCGTAAAGATTCTCAGGATAACAGATTAAGAAAATAAAAGCACTTATTTCTGGTCCAATAATTCTGATATTGAGAGGCACACAGACTACTGGGATAGTGTCTCGACTTCTAGTCTAATATTCTTTCAGTGAAAATGGGTTGCCTTTCTGTCTCCAAATACTACAATGTGAACCAAGAGCCTCTGAAATCCTAGAGCATCCACTGTCTATGCCATTCATTTTAGGAATTAATCAGATCCTACACCTTGTGAAGCTTGATACTGAAATCTTACCTCTTTATTATTAACTGTGTATCTTACAACCCTAAGCTTCTTAAGGGGAGGAATTTTGGAAACTTCTCTGGGTCTCCAACAAGATCTATAAAGACAATGTATATGGAGTAAGTGCTTAATAAAAACAAAAAGTTATTTTAGAGGACACCATATTACCTGAGCGCTGCAATTTAGCTAAATGATATGAAACATACACAGACACATGTGAACATTCTTGGCTCACTGACTATAAATCTTTATTCAAACATTTCTTTTTTCTTCTCATGAAATCAGATATCTCTATCTGCCAACAACTCTGGTTTTAAATAGCAATGAATAATATTTGAATGTGGTACTACAGTAGCCATAAAGATGGGCCAGGCATGAAAAGAGGAAGCATTGTGTCCAATGAGGAGCTGGAATTTTTTTCAAAGCCTCCTGAAAAGCCCAAGACAAAACAAGGAAGTATAATAAGAACTGATTCAATAATATTAGGAATGCAACGATGTTTGACAGAAAAACAAAACAAAAAACAATGTATTAACAACTAGGAGAAATGGATTCTGCCTTTCTAGTACCCTCATTTCACAGTGTGACCTTGGGTAACAATCTGTATTCCTATTATTCTCTTAAGAAGTTAGGTGGGGCAGCTAGGTGGCACAGTGGATAGAGAACCAGTCCTGGAGTCAGGAGTACCTGAGTTCAGACCTCAGACACTTAACACTTACTAGCTGTGTGACCCTGGGCAAGTCACTTAACCACAATTCCCTCACCAAAAAAAAAAAAAGTTAGTTATGAGGGCAGCTAGGTGGCACAGTGGATAGAGCACTGGCCCTGCAATCAGGAGTACCTGAGTTCAAATCCAGCCTCAGGCGCTTAGCTGTGTGATCCTGGGCAAGTCACTTAACCCCAATTGTGTCACCAAAATAAATAAATAAATACATACATAAACTTAAAAAAAAAGTTGGTTATGAATATGGCTTTTAACTATTAAAAACCAATTATTTTCATTTTAAAAATGACTTTTGAGGCAGGTAGGTGGTGCAGTGGATAGAGCACTGGCCCTGGAGTCAGGAGGACCTGAGTTCAAATCCAGCCTGACACTTAACACTTACTAGTTGTGTGACCCTGGGCAAGTCACTTAAACTCCAATTGCCTCTTCAAAAACCAAAAAAAAGTAGCCACAACAACTCTATTACTCCTCCTTCCTAAGCCTCTTTCAATGATCTTTGTGCATTCATTCCATTTTTGTATACATAATTTTAACTTATATGATTGTCACTAAAGTAATCTCTTTGTGGTATATGCCTAGTAGTGGTATTGATGAATCAAAGGCTAGCAGGGTTTGGTGATTTGGGGTTGTGGGGTGTTACTTCTAAACTGCTTATAAGAGTTTGACCATGTCTCAAGATAATCAGGGAAAAAAAGAACCTATATGTTCTAAAATATTTACAGCAGTTCTCTTTGTGGTGGTAAAGAACTGGAAATTGAGGGGATTTCCATCAATTTGGGAATGGTTAAACAAATTGTGGTATATGATTATAATGAAATACTATTGTGCTATAGGAAATGACGAGATGGTTGATTTAGAAAAACAAGAAAGACTTGCAAAAAGATCATGAAAAGTGAAAAGAGCAGATCCAAGAGAACAATGTATACAATAACAGCAATATTGATCAAAGAATAATTGTAAATGACCAAGTTATTTTGAGCATTACAAATACTCAATTCAACTACAAAGGACCTACAAGATGTTGTTCCTCCACCAGAGAAAGACTAATAAATAGAAGTATGCATAGAATGGCTTTACATATATTTATAAATCTCTATCAAATGGTGGCCTTCAAATAGGGTGGGGAGGGAGGAAGACAGTTTGGAACTTAAAATGTAACAAAAAAATAAATACAATTAATGTTGCCTATCCTTGAATAGCCCCTCCAACAATTATCATTTTCCATTTTTTCAGCTTTGCTATTCTGGTAGGTATGAGGTAAAATTTCAGAGATGACAATTTGTTTTTTCCTATTTATTGGTAATTTATATTATTTTAATGTGTTTATTGATAGCTTGGCCTTTTTTCTTTTGACAACTGCCTCTGACCACTTATCTAATAGGGAAAGGGCTCTTCTTATTTTTTTATGAGCTATATATGTTGTATATCACACCCTGATATCAGAGAAATTTGCTATAAACATTTCCCCCCAGTTAACTGTCTCCTTTCTAATTCTAAGTGTATTGATTTTGTTTGTGCAAAAGGTTTTCATCAATTTATGTGATCAAAATTATCCATCTTACCTCCTTTAATCATCTCTATCAAATATTTGGCTAAGACCTGTTTCCTTATTCATAGATAAAAAAGGTTATCTCCTCTAATTTATGTGGCCTTTTTTATGTAGGTAAGGGGTTCTTTTGTGTCACAGACTCTTACAGCTAGTAAAGCCTATTTACCCTAACTCATAATTATTTGCTTTAAAAGGCACTGCCAGTCAGCCAAAAAAAAGTATTAAGTGCCTATGTGCCAGGCACTGTGCTAAGATCTGGGGATACAAAGAAAAACAAAAAGGTAGACCCTACTCTCAAAGAGCACAGTGTAATGTGGGAGACAACACAAGCAACTAGGTACAAACATGCTATAAAATCAATTAACCAAATGTTAAAGGGGAAAGAGGATGTATTTTCCCACAGAGGAATAATGTTACAGAGGTAAAACCATGCCTTGTCAACAGAATGGATTGGGTGGAACAAAGTTAAGATTTGAAAATGACAACTTAGTTGTGAGTCTGGGTGACTAGGGAGGGTGGTGGTTCCCTTCACAAAGGGACATTAAGAAGAATGGAGGTTTAGAGGGAATAGGTAAAAAGGTTCAGTTTTGTACATGTTGAGTTTAAGATGTCTAAGGAACATCCAGTTTAAAATATTGACCTGAAGGTCAGGAGAAGTTAGGGCTAGACAAAGAGATCTGAGAATCATTTGCATGGAGATAATAATTGAACCTATGGGAGGAGATGGAATCACTTAGTGAATAGTATAGAGTGAAAAGAGAAGAGGGAAAAAGACAGAGCCTTGAATGAATATCCACAGTTAATAAGGAATGACCTGGATGAAGATACAGTAAAGGAGGTTGAGGAGTGATCCAAAAGGCAGGGGGAGAACCAAAAAAAAAAAAAAAATGTGTCAAGAAAACCTCAAGTAGAGAATATCAAGAAGAGAGTGACAGATGGTATGCAAGGCTACAGAAATGTTTAGAAGAATAAGCACTGAGAAAAGGCCACTAGATTTGATGATTAAGAGATTACTAGACATCTTGGAGAGTCATTTTGAAGCTGAATGATGAGGTCAGAAGCCAGAATGCTTAAAGGCATAAAATAACATATAGGGAATTACAAAGAAAAATAATTATATTAAAATAAAGATGTATTTTTTCTTTCCATGGACATTACAGATCTCCTGAGTTCTGTGGATCCTAGGTCAAGACTCTGGTTTAAGTCATGTATCCATATGGAATTCATTATTATGGTATTAGATGTTGTTCTAAGTCTTATTTATCCCAAGTGGCTTTCATTTTCCCCAGCAGTTTTGTCAATTTTGAGTCCTTGCCCTAGTTGTTAGAGTCAGTTTATTGAATACAATGCCACCACATTCGATTGATTCTAGGTCTTACGCACTTCATTTGTTTCACAGGCTTCTCAATGTTTTAAAAACCAGTACTAATAGTTTTGATGATTACTGAATTACAATATAGTTAGATTTAGTAAGGTTAGGCCATGTTTCTTCCCATTCACTTCCCCTTACTCTCCCATTTTCTTTGAGATTCTTGACCTTTTGTCCTTACAGATGAATTTTGTTGTTATTTTGCCTAAATTTGTAAAGAAACCCTTTGGCAATATGACTGATATGGCACTAAATCTATAAGATAATTTACTAGTGATTTGGAATAATATTTCACATGGTAAATGGTTTGTTATTCTTGCTTTGAGAACTATTTGTTCATAGCCTTTTTAACCACTTATCCTTCAGGATAAGTTTCTTGGCCTTATGTATTTGTATATTTATATGTATATCTATATCTATATTTTTAGATATCAGACCTTTACAAGTGATATGATGGAGATGTGTTTTCCCAAGTAATTGTTTCCCTTCTGAGTCTAGCTGCACTGATTTTGTCTGTGCATGACAGGGATGAAGGGCATAGAGTGGGAGTTAGGTAAACTGGAACTTGAATCTAGAGAGTCTTAAATGCCAGGCTAGAGAATTTTAATTTTACTCTAAAAACAATAGTGGTAGCCATCAAAGATTCAATTCAATTCAACAAGTACTAAACACCTACTATTGTGCCAGGTGAAACAAAGATAAAAGTGACATACTCCCATTAAAAAGAAGTATATATAAATATGTACAAAATAAATACAAGGGGTGGGGGAAAGGGCTAAAGAGAGGTTTTATGTAAAAGGTAAAAAGTTAGCTGAGTTTAAAGATAACAAAGAATTCTAAGAGGCAGAGGTTAAGAGGGAGTAAGGACAAGATGACCAGCCAGTACAAAGAAAATTAAGATGAGACATGGAGCAATGCCTATAAGGAACACCAAATACACCAATTTAGCTGGAGTATAGAGTGTGCGAAGGAGAGCAATATATGAGGATGGAAGGGCAGGTTCTCAGGTTGGGAGGAATAATATCCAACTGTTTACATTTTATCTTAGATTCAGTAAGGAGTCATTGAGTAAGGGAGTGACATGGTCAGGGAACTGCACAAGATCACTTTAGCAGCTGTGTCAAGTATCCCCCCACTAACTCTAAGTGTCCCTCAAGGCTTTGTTTTAGATCCTCTTCTCTGTACTGCTTGGGATAGAGCTAGGTGACACAATGAGTAGAGTGCTGGACCTGGAGTCAGGAAAACTTGATTTAAAATCCGGGCCCAGACACATATTTAGCTACATGACCTTGGGTAAGTTAATCTCTGTCTTGGTTTCCCCATCCATAAAATGGAGAAAAATAATAGTGCCTACCTCCCAGAGTTGTTGTGAACATCAAATGAGATATTGTGTTTTGCAAAATTTTAAGTGCTATATAAATGCTGGCTATTACTATTACATTTGGTGATCTCATCATGAACTTCCACTGGTTCAGTTTTCTCTATGCAGATGATTCCCAAATGCATATATCAAACTTGGTCTCTTCTCCTGAGCTCCAATCCCAAAATATCAACTGTCTCTTGTATATTTTTAAATGGATTAAGGCATCTCAAACACAATATGTACAAAACAGAATGTGCCACCTTTTCCCACAAATCTTCTCTTCCAAACTTCCGAATCACTAATAACAGGAAAAATATACATCAAAACAAACATCATTCTCCTAGTCACCCAGTCATAACCTCAGTGTCATCCTTGACTCCTCACTCTCACCCCATGTGTTGTCAAATTGCCAATGTCAAATCCTGTCATTTCTACCTTCACATCTCTCAATGTAATACGTTTCTCACTATTAACACAGCCATAACTCTAGTTCAGATTCCCATCATCTCTTGCATAGACCGTTGTTGAGTTGTTTTCAGTCATGTCCAACTCTTCATGACTCTATTTGGGCTCTTCTTGAAAGAGATACCAAAGTGGTTTTCCATTTCCTTGTCCAGCTCACTTTACAGATGAGGAAACTGAGGCAAACGGGGTTAAGTGACTTGTCCAGGTCACACAGCTAAGTCTGAGGATACATTTGAACTCAGGTCTTCCTGATCCCAAGCTGGTACTTTATCCACTGCCCCACAGACTGTTATAATAAACTCCTAAGCAGGCTTCCAGCCTCAAATTTCTATTCCAATCCATCCTCCATTTAGATGCTAAAATGAATTTCCTAAATTGCTGGTCTAACCATGTTATACCACAACCTTGTCCCCTCTCCCCACGGACAATAAATTCCAATGGCTCCTTATTAACTTAAGGCCTAAATATAACATTTTCTATTTGGCACAGAAAACCCTACATAATCTGGCCTCTTTCCACCTTTCTAGTCATCTTATACTTTACTCCCCTCCAAACACTATTAATATAGTTCAGCTAATATTCCTACTTGTTGGTCCTTTCCCAAGACACTCTATCTTTTCTCTATGTGTCTTTGCACTAGCTGTCCTCCATAACTGGAATGTTCTTCCTCTCCATTTTTACCTCTTAACTTCATTGGCTTCCTTTTAGTTTTGTTTTTTTGTGAGGCAATTGGGGTTAAGTGACTTGCCCAGGGTCACACAGCTAGTAAGTGTCAAGTGTCTGAGGCTGGATTTGAACTCAGGTACTCCTGACTCCAGGGCCAGTGCTCTATCCACTGTGCCACCTAGCTGCCCCCATTGGCTTCCTTTTATACTTCAATTCCAACCTTCTGCAAGAAGGTTTTTCCTTCTCCTCTCGGATTACCTTCCATTTACTCAAAATATCTTGTTCAAGGAGGAAAAATAAGTATTACAGAGAAATATGGGTAAGAATTTAAATTTAATTTATCCTTCAAATACTAGTCAGACTACCAGGTTAATAATATGGTAGCAATATGCATTCATATGATGAGGTTTCTAATAAATAAAAATACCACTAGGTTTGAGAAAATATTGATCACAAATACATAAATTATAAAATAGTTGATAAAAACTGAGCAAGCCTCATTTGATTCTTATTTTAGACTATGTTCTAAGCACTAGTAGTTATCTACACATTTATGAGAATTTTTAATAGATTTTTTGATTGAATAATGTATTAACCAGGGGGCGGCTAGGTGGCGCAGTGGATAAAGCACCGGCCCTGGATTCAGAAGTACCTGAGTTCAAATCCGGCCTCAGACACTTGACACTTACTAGCTGTGTGACCCTGGGCAAGTCACTTAACCCCCATTGTCCCACAAAAAAAACAAACCCAAAATAATAATATATTAACCAAACTGATATTTTCCCCCAGTTTTTCTCTACCTATGAACATTTAGAAGATTTAATTAGACCCAAAGTGACTAACTATATAAATGGGGCTTGCTACTTTCTGAATCTTACTTCACTGAAGAAAATGGGCAAGGAAAAAGGGGGGAGGGAGACAGAGAGGTAGGAAAAGACCACATCTTTCTCTAATTATAATTGTGGTATTTAGCATTCCCATTTCATATTCTCAAAGTTTTATTAATAGAATATATGCTTTGCTTTCAGTCATTTTTTTGTTGTATCTGATGCTTTGTGACTCCATTTGAAAATTATTTTCTCGGCAAAGATACTGGAGTGGCTTGCCATTTCCTTCTTCAGTTCAATTTATAGATGAGGAAACTGATGCAAATAGGGTTAGGTGACTTGCCTGAGATCACATAGCCAGTAAGTGTGAAGCCAGATTTGAACTCAGGAAGGTGTGCCTTCTGACTCTAGGCTTGGTCCTCTAGCCATTGTGCCATCTAACTGCTCAACAGAATATATACTTTTCTTTAATCCTCTACCACCTCTGTGGTCATCTTCAAAATTATGGGAAGTACTGCATTTTGAGGTTATCTTAGGCACACTCCATCCATCTTACAGAAAAGTCAACTAAATGAATTATTTATTTCAGGTCACTAAGTATGGCACTACATTAAGAAAGTTATGATAATAAACTTATTTTGAACAGACATTAACACTAGAAGCATCAGGAACATCAACTGATGCAAAAAAATTATAATTTTTCTTTGAAATAAATATTTTCATCCTATTATCTCTATTTTCTTTGCTTAACATGTTAAAAAGGCACTATGCCAACTGAACCAGCTTTAACGTTTGAAGTACTATTAAATTCCAGTCCTTCTAAGTGTTAAGAAGCATAACTGAGGGGGCAGCTAGGTGGCACAGTGGATAAAGCACTGGCCCTGAATTCAGGAGGATGAGTTTAAATTCGACCTCAGACACTTGACACTCACTAGCTGTGTGACCCTGGGCAAGTCACTTAACCCTCATTGCCCCACAAAAACAAAACAAAACCAAAAAAAAAGAAGTATAATTGACATTTGCTGACATTTCTATGGTTAAGGAAAGTCGAGTCAAGTCAAAAAGTATAAAGAGTTTTCTACATGGTGTGTAATTTAAGATTCTAAATGTGGGTTCTAATCCGTTCCCCCAGTTTTGGGAAAAACTGACTAAAATCACTGATAAATGGGAGGCTCCTCACATTGATTGGCTGGTAGCCTTGGTGGACAGTACCCATGCGCAAACGTTACTTCCTGACGCCAAGGAAAACCCACATGGCCTTGCCCTGAGGCATTCTACTCATGGTGGAGCTTTCCTATATTAAGTCTCCAGTAGGTGGTGTCGTTCCAATCATTACAATGGCAAGCACTGTACTAAGTGCTTCTTAAGAAGTTCACAGTCTGGGGCAGCTAGGTGGCGCAGTGGATAAAGCACCGGCCCTGGATTCAGGAGCACCTGAGTTCAAATCCGGCCTCAGACACTTGACACTTACTAGCTGTGTGACCCTGGGCAAGTCACTTAACCCCCATTGCCCTGCCAAAAAAAAAAAAGTTCACAGTCTAATGGAGAAGACTATATGAAAGAAACTATGTACAAATAACATACATAAATATATGTACAAATATACATACACAGGTCTAACTGGATATAGGCACTACCATTAAAAGGCATCAAAAAAGGCTTCTGAGGGTGGGATTTTAGCTGGAACTTGAAGGAAATCAGGGAATAAAAGTGGTAGAGATGAAGAGTGAATTGCCACTTGATTTATAGAATTACTGATTTACTGTAACACAAATAAAAGGGAAAAATATCACCTGGAAGGGGTCAAGAGGTTCAGTTATTCATCCTTGCTTTCTACACATCAATTCATTTTACTCAGCTTGTTCAGGGACAGGGGTGGTCCTTGAGATCCTAGTTTATGATTAAGGGTGCAGAATTGCTAGGAGTCCTTCTGGGTTAAGAATGGAAGGACAGTTACACACAATTTTTTTTGGATATTCCCTGGGAAAGATCACAATGGCAACAAATGGTAGAGTAATGCTTCAATCACACAGAATACAGAGACAAACTGAGGGGGATAGCATGGTGGCAGCAGTAAGAATTTGGCATCTCATTTTTACAGAGTTTTTTTTTGGGGGGGGGAACTGGGGGTAAGGAGGCAGACTCTTATTCATGACACCTTAGTGTTAGTTTGTTAACAGACCCACATTTCTAAAATCAGCAACATGTTAGGGTTAGTTCATTAGCCTAATGCTTTGCTGGTGTTCTGGTGGATTTAATGGAGTATATCTGATGCTTACAGTTATAGGCAGTGAGCAGGATTGAGGGGCCCTTAATAGTAAAGCCTAGCTGGCTTCCCTTAATTTAGCACATAGTCTCAGGATATGACCTTAGTTAATTTATGAGCCAGTTTCCAGTGCTCCTATGCTCCTCTAATTTATGAGACAGTTTGCAAGTATCTGTTATTCTCCCTTAATTTATAGGACAGTCTATAAGTGACTTCTAGGTTTTCAATCTTACTTCCTACTACTGTCACATAGTAGCTACTTACAAATTTACTTTTTATGCTAACTGGGGCATGGGGGTGGGATGGGGGGAATGGGGTGGGACTTAGGATTCCAGACAAGGGAGAGAGTGAAAATGTATGAAGTTGGGAGATGTAGTATCATATATGAGGAAGGATAAGAAGAGCCAGTGTTACTAGATTGTGGAGTGTGTAGAAGAAAGTGTAAAAAGGCTGAACAATGAAGAGTCAAGACCCTGAAGGACCTTAAAAGTCAGAGGATTTTATATTTTATCCCAGAAGAGTCACTGGAATTTACTGAATGGGAGGTAACATGGTCAGAGCTGTGCTTTAGGAAGAACAAGATGGCAGCTGAGTAGAGACTAATAATAGTAAGCACTTATATTTATATATAGTATATTATTTGATCCTCACAACAACCCTGGGAGACAGATGCTATTATTTACCTCATTTTACAGATGAGGAAATGGAGGCAGATAGAGGTCAGCCACCTAGCTGGTGAGTGTCTGAAGTTGGATACATACTCTGGTCTTCTTGAATCTAGTTCCAGCGCTTTACCCGCTGTGCCTCCTACCTGCCTCATGGTTGTATTGGACTGGGGAGCAACTTAAGTCAGGGAGACAAACCAAAAGGCTAAAGCAGTACTCCAGATGTGAGGTGATGATGGCCCATACCAGGGTGGTGGCACTATCAGAGGAGAAATGGGCACACACCAGAAATGATATGGAAGGTCTTGCCAACTAAATGGATATGGATAGGGGTGAGAGTGAGGAATTGAAGATAAAACCTAGTTTGCAAGCCTGGATGAGTGGGAGGATGGCAATACCTAAAGAGGGGAGGGCATGGAAGGGGAAAGATAATGAGTTTAGTTTTGAACATGTTGAGTTTCAAGATGTCTATAGGATGTCCATTTCAAAACGTCTAACATGTCAATTCTACCTTTGGATCCTTTGAATCCACCCTTTCCTTTTCATTCATCATCATCATCAAATTTATTTAGCACTTTAAAATGTGCTTATTTAAGGTTCACAATAGTTTATGAGGTAGATACTATCACTATCACCCCCATTTTATAGAAGCTAAAAGAGCTAATTACTTGAAGGTATAGATGGGACTGAAACCTAAGTCTTCATTTTATATTTTATTCCAAGTGGCTTTTCAGGCCTATATTAATCTCTCTCCTCCTAAATTCCTTGAGAATGTACTGTTTTTTATCATTTCATCATATACTGCCCTATGTATTATTCTGTTTTCCTGTGTTAAAAATCTATTCTCAAATAGACTAGAAGCTCCCTGAGATCAGGAACCATGTCTTATACTTCTACATATTCCATCAGACCCAGTACAATGCTCTGCCCATAACAGGTGCTTAATAAATATCTGCTGACTGAATGCAAGAAAAACTAGGGCCAGTTAATCAGTCCTGTACAAGTCATAAGTAGCAATTATGGTAATCCATAATTACAGAGGAGACCATAATGTGCATTCTGAGAAATATCTGCTGTACAGTTTGGAATGTGAGAATCAGAGCTCTGCCCTAAGGAGAAAACATGTGACTTTGTGTCCTCATGTGACTTGGTGTCCGGAAGTTACATCTATAGAACCACCTGTAGTCATGTCAATCAAAGCTACCAGCCAATTAGCTTGGAGCTGTGTGTGTAGATGGCCCTGCTTCCTGTTTCACAGTGGGCTTCTGGGAGAGGCCACTAAGCACTCTCTTTCCATTCAGGAATCAGCATGTGGCAGCAGACAGAGAAAAAGAGAGGTGGCAGAACTTCACGTGGGCTGACAGGTAAACGAAGGTGTTCTCTCTAGCTATACCAAATAGATCTAAACTAGGAGTTTCCACCCTATCTATCTTCACTAACTTCTAATACACTTTAATAAATACTCAAAAGCCTAAACTCTTGCTGAATTTATCAGTAAATCTTGACCAATTTCCCCCCAAAACTGGGCATGGGGGGGTGGCAGGTTAGAACCCACATTAGATTTTATTTTTTTTATTTTTTTTTTTTAGTGAGGCAATTGGGGTTAAGTGACTTGCCCAGGGTCACACAGCTAGTAAGTGTTAAGTGTCTAAAGCTGGATTTGAACTCAGGTACTCCTGACTCCAAGGCCGGTGCTCTATCTACTGTGCCACCTAGCTGCCCCCACATTAGATTTTGGTTTTGTTTTTTTTTTCGGTGAGGCAATTGGGGTTAAGTGACTTGCCCAGGGTCACACAGCTAGTAAGTGTTAAGTGTCTGAGGCCGGATTTGAACTCAGGTTGTCCTGACTCCAGGGCCGGTGCTCTATCCACTGTGCCACCTAGCTGCCCCCCCACACACATTAGATTTTAAGCATCACAGGAAGTAAGGATGATGAGCAGTTTAATTTCTTCTTCTTACTAACCGTCATGGTTAATCAAATAGCAAATTATTTGAAAGAACCTGAGGAGTTGCAGAACCATGTATACAATAAAAACAAAGAAAGACAACTTTGGTGGGCTTAAAAATTCTACTCAATGTAATGACCAACTTATGATTCCAAAAGACCAACAACGAAGCATTCTACCCATCTCTTGATAGAGGTAATGAATTCAAAGTGCAAAATGAGACACTTTCTTTCTTTTTTTTTTTTTTGCGGGGCAATGGGGGTTAAGTGACTTGCCCAGGGTCACACAGCTGGTAAGTGTCAAGTGTCTGAGGCTGGATTTGAACTCAGGTACTCCTGAATCCAGGGCCGGTGCTTTATCCACTGCACCACCTAGCCGCCCCCGAGACATTCACTTTCAAACATGGCCAATGTTGAAATTTATTCTGCTGGACCATACATATTTGCTAGGCAGGTTCTTTTTTTTTCAATGGCAGAATGGGGGGTGATAGTATAAGGGGAGGGGAGTCAAATTAAAAAGAAAGAAAAGACATTCACTGAAGCATTTTTAAATGCACAGAAGAAAACAGAAGGCCAGAAAGAATCTTAGATAAAGTTAATTGATAAATTGCTTAATATTTTTAAAATAAAAGTAAATAAAAACAAAAGCAATCCTGTTATCTAAGAGTTTTACTTTTTGTGTAAAATCTTTTCTTGTTCTATTTTACATTTGGAAATGCTTATTTTATTTATGTTCAGAAAAAAATTAAAAAGTTACACTTTGTATTTATTATGTACATAAAAGGAAAAGCATGCTATACTGAATAGAGATTCACATGTTCATGCACAATTCTCTTTCTCTGTTCTTACATTTAGAATAAAAAAAAAGACTTTTCTTCTAGAGGTCAAGCTGGACAACTGGAAACCAAGAAGCTAAAAGATGAGATGAGTTAGAATTTCAGATGAGTTGGAAGATCTCTGGTCCTACTCACATACAAACCAAAAGTCAAGCTCTTCTCTAATAGACTATGAGTTCCACAAAGGAGGATGCTACAAAGTTACCTGATCATTTTGCTTCTCTCCATGTTGGAGCTGTCCAAAAAGGAAACAAGTAGGGGCCTTCTGAAGGCTAGATATATTTTTCCTTTTTCCTTTTTCTTTTTCTTTTGCAGGGCAATAGGGTTAAGTGACTTGCCCAGGGTCACATAGCTAGCAAGTGTCAATTGTCTGAGATCAAATTTGAACTCAATTCCTCTTGAATACAGGGCCAGTGCTTTATCCACTGCACCACCTAGCTGCCCCAAGGCTATATATAGATAGATAGATAGAGATATAGATAAGGCTAGATATATGTATATATAGATAAGGCAAGTAAAATTTACGTATATATATGTATGCTAGGCACTGGAGGGAATGCAGAGAATGCAAACAGAGAACCAGTCAGGAAGACTAGCTGGGAACTCAAGATATTATATAACAAAGTTAAAAAAACAAGGAAATGACAGTTCAATAGTTACAAAGAAGGGCATGAGGACCAAATGAAGGAAGAGATAACAAGAGTTCAGAAGAAAAAGATTATGAGCTACAACATTTTTTAGAAGAAATGTGATCTGAACTTTGGAGAATAGACAGGATTTCTATAGGCAAAGGGGGAAGGAAGAAAAAATTAGGAGAAACACTGAGCAAAGACTCCAAGTTGAATGACTGGTTACAGCCCCTCAGGGTTTTCTTATGGAATAGCAGGGTGTAGGATTTGGGGTCAGAGAACCAAGGTTCAAATCTTGATCCTGTTACAACAACATTTGTGTCCTCGAGTCACATAATTTCTCTGAACCCTAGTTTCCTCCTCTGCAAAATGAGGAAGTGGATCTACATTACTTTAGAAGTAATTTCCACCTCCAAATTTATGATTCTATGACCCTACAAGGAAGGAATGTGAGATAGGTAATAGCCAGACAGATCTGTAGCAAGCCAAAGAATGTAATGGCTGATGTCAATTGGAAGGGAGTGTGGTTGGGCCTTTTCTATTCAATATTTATGGCCACACCCAGCATCCACTTCCATTTCCACACTAACTTCTTATTCCACCAGATTGTTTTGTTTTTAAACACCAGATTGTTTTAATTACTAATTTACTTTCCTAATTTGGTTCCAAAGGTTTGTCATGCTAGGGTGGGAGTGGGGATAAGCTCCCACTCTCTATAAAATGCTCCAATAGTGTGCATCTCAAATAGCCTCTGACAACTGAAGCCCAACTCCTGGCCTTCTTGTGGCGGAACTGTTTCCACTAACAGAAGGGGTGAAAGCGAGTCACTGGTGCCTTAAAACCAGTTGCTTCGGGCAGGTGGGGCTCATTAGCCTTGGCAGGCAACCAGCCCAGGGGAAGGAAACCCTGATCTTATACCTCCACTGTCGTGTGGCTATACCCATATATGGGAAAGGCTTTGGGAGTTAACCCTGAGGAAAAATCAGGAGTCAGAGTCCCTTAGGCAGTTGGATATTGGACATCACATCCCTCTGGCAACTCCTGCAGCGGCACTGGTGCCAAACTGTATTGGCTCTGCCTCTCCTTTGGATCCACCAATGTCGTGGAGAGGGAAAACCTGCTGCATGGGCAACAGCTTGTTTTCCATATTGATCCGCCCAGGCCAGCGCCCTGGAGAGGACACTCCAGCTACTCCTCATGGGGTAGATACAACACGGGATGCAGCAGTTACCGGTTATAAATCACTCAGGAGCTGTGGCTCCAGTATCGGACTGCACAGCCACACTGTGGCCTGTGGCTCTTCAAGGCGCTGATCCAT
Source organism: Dromiciops gliroides (assembly GCF_019393635.1). Lineage (NCBI taxonomy): Eukaryota > Metazoa > Chordata > Mammalia > Microbiotheria > Microbiotheriidae > Dromiciops > Dromiciops gliroides. Next base: position 253,464,872 of record NC_057862.1, read on the forward strand.
GGTCATCCGTGATTGGTGGAGGCCTACTACTACTACTACTTTCCTAATTTGTTTTACTTACCTAGCCAAACTAACTTCTCTTCAGATTCTTAATCCTATTTAATCTTGTTCTTTTTCTCCTGCAACTTTCTCTCACAGAAGTCAGGCCAAAACTGGCCTGTACTTGAGGGAAAAGAGGAGATCAAAGAATGGAGGAGACTGCTGCCTAGGCTGGGTAGGACTGTGATTAGTGACAAAAGGCAGAACACAAAGCTGCTTAATTCTTATTTTGCATGTTTTTTCTGCTAAGGAGAATGAGAGAACCACTAACAAGGGAATCGATACCTGAGATAATTAAGCAGACAGACAACCTGGCCGTCCTTGATAAGTTCAAACCACTTAATGTGGAAGTTCATCATTCCTGGGAACTGAAAAAGGACTGACAGATGACGCTGCTGAGCCACTGTCAGCAATATCCAAAAGCTCATGGAGAATATAAGGGGTAAAACTGAAGAACAGCAAATTTTGTCCTGAATTTCCAAAAAGGCAAAGACAATAGTCTGCCAACTATAGGCCAGTTAGCCCAACTTCACTTCCTGGTAAAATTCTAAAATGAATCATTAAAGAGATGTTAGGTACTAGAAAAGGAAGTGCTAATTATGAAGAGCTAGCATACTTTCACCAAGAACAGGTCATGCCAGAGTAATCTCATTTCCTTTTTTAACAAGGTTACTAAATCAGCAAATCAGGAGAAGGGGTACGGATCTTGTTTCCAAAGGTTTTAGCCGAGAATCTGATCAAATGCCTCATACTATTCCTGTGAAAAAGATATGGAGATGCATACTAGTTAGATGGATCTGAAACCAATTGAAAAGCCAGACTCAAATTAGTGCTTCAATGTCAGCTTTCCAGGTGATATCCAACAGAGGGTGATGCATGTGATGACCTGAATAAAGTCAAAGATGGCATACTTATCAAACTTGCAGAAAAGAAAAGGCTAGCTACCACATAGGATGACATCAGGATTCAGAAAGAGCACTGTGCTCATTTTAAGAAAATGAAATCAAAAGGCAGAGATAAAAGGCATGTATGTTTGAGTTTAAAAAGACAATATCACAAATATAGGAGGCCCTCATTCCAGCAGTTTGTCTAAAAAGAGTTCCCTCTGAACTCTTCCCTAGTCAGACCATACCTGGGTCACTTCATTTAGTTCTGGGCACCACAATTAAAGAATGACACTAAGAAGATGGAAAGCACTGAAAAGAAAGCAACAAGGAATCCACATCATGTGAGGATTAAAGAAAATGATAGCTTTGTTCAGGTAGAAGAAGGAACCAGGAGCAATGTGCGGGAATACAGACTAATGGCTGATGGCAGGTAAAACTTTCTGATAATTATTGTTGTTTGGTCATTTTTCAGTCATATCCAAATCTGTGATGCCATTTGGGGTTTTCTTAGCAGAGATACTGGAGTGGTTTGCCATTTTCTTCTCCAGCTCATTTTACAGGTGAAGTAACTGAGATAAAATGGATTAAGTGACTTCCCCAGGGTCACACAGCTAGTAAGTGTTGGAAGCCATATTTGAATTCAGGAAGATAAATCTTTCTGCCAGTAGGCCCAGTGTATCCACTGCACCACCTAGTTGCCTTTCTAACAATTAGAGCTATCCTCCAAATTGGATAAACTGCTTGAGAGGTAGAATATTCTCTTTTATTGGAGCTCTCCAGGTAAACACTGGATGACAACTTGAAACCTAGGTTCTAATGGGCCTCATCCTAAGCAACACTAAAGAGGCTGCATTTCTGTCAGCCTTTCCCTCCAACAAGTACTTACAATTAAACAATTATTAGGTAGTGGTAAGGACCTGGAAAACAAATAAAAACAAAAAGACAATCTCCAACTTCAAAGAAGGCATTTTAATGAGGAAAGACAACACATAAAAAGGAGCTAAAAAGCAAGGGAGTGGGAGGGAGGAGCCCGTGAGACTGGTAAACACAAAAGAAGATTGAAGAGTCAGGAGTGTAACAGAAGAAGTAAGAAAGGAAGGAAAAAAAGAAGGGAGGGAAGAAACAAGAAAGAGAGATAGGCCTTGGCAGTTTATGTTCTAGGAGGAAAGGGGAGGTAGGAGTGGGGGGGTCAGATTTCTCCAGCAGTTCTTCCTTGCCCACCTTTGTTGTTTCTGTCACAAATCTAATGACAAGAAGAGCAGCATACAAATCTCTTTTGTCAGCTGAACTTGAACTTTTTTTTTTCAAAGAGTTTCCTGTGTGCCCAGGACAACTGTATTTTCAATGTGAAGTATGCCACAAAGATTTACCAAAGTGGTTTTTAATGCACAGCCTTGTTGACATCCTTCATTCTCTCAAGATCTTTGGTTCCCAAACCTAACTCAATCCTCCCACTTATTAGTTGTTGACTTTGGGCTAGTCACTTAACCATCCTGAATATCAATTTACTTATTTGTAAAATGAGTGGGTTGAACTAGATGGCCTGTGAGGTCCCTTCCAGCTTCTAAATCTCTGATCTGACTCCATTCATTCTGAAATTATATGTTTGATTTTCATCAACACTTTTTATAAATACATGCTCATAATTTTTTCAAATGAAACAAAGCAAGAGAAATAGTTAACACAGAAGATGACAAAAATCAAGGATTTTGATAGGCTAGAAATGGGTTAAAAACCAAGACAAATTCAGTAGTAATGAATGTAAAGCCCTATGTTTAGGTTCAAAAGGGTCAATTAATTCTGTTAGTACAATAAATATGGAGACCTGTGTTGAAAACAGTTTATTTGAAAAGGTAACTCCAAGTTTAAGTTTACAAGTTCAGTATGAACCCAGAATGTGACACTAACAAAGCTAATGCAAACTCAGACTGAAATAATGATAGCATGGTATCTATAACCCAGGATATAATAGGCTCTTTGTAGTATCTGCTGATGAGCAAAAAATACAACTAGGGTCCCAGATTCAGATTTGATTGTTACACAGAGGAAATGCTGGACTTGGTGTCAGTCACCTTAGCTAGGTCACTTAATGTCTTTGATTCTTTTTCCTCATCAGTTTTTTTAAAAAGGGGTGGGGTTGGGAGAAGGGAGTTTGAAACTAAATAACTTCTAAGTCTCTTCCAGGCCTAATATCTTTGACTTTATGAGAGGAAAACGACCCCTACTCTATAATTTTCCCAAACTCAGCAGCTAAGCGTCAAAAGCCCCTTTATTTTTTCTTCTTATGAGAAAGGGCACTGCGAGCAGTGATTCAGTATTGCAGCAAGAGAGTGCAAAGGAGCATGCAAGCTCTTTTTATCCTATTCCCTAACACATGTTAAGTCCCTCCCTCGTTCACCACTGGATGGTTACTCGAGTTACAATCTGATCCCTCAAGCTAGGCAAAAACCTCCAAATGATGCCATAGGACAATTCCTGGAGCAGCAAACCCCACAAAAGAATGGGCTTAGATGATCCCTAAAGCTAGCTAATCAAAAGGCACATTTAGAAAACCTATTTATATAATTATTCAATGTCTTAATATCCAATCAACTTAGAATATTTCTCAATCCGTTGGTTTTGCATATCCTCCTTCCATATAAGTCTTCTTCCACTCAGATTATCTCATGTCACCATGTCCTGAACTCATTTCAGGGAAATTACACATTGCTTAAGCTCAAGTCTCAAAACTTAAACCTCTTGCTTTACAGGTCTTTTTCCTTTTTGAGTTCAGAGCCTATTCTTACACTTTATAAGCATACACAGAGGTAACTGACCAGAATTATAACAGGTGTAGAATGGTTATATAATTAGGGCTGTTTCACCTATAGCAGGGCTTCTTATTCTTGGACTTCTTCCACTTGCGAACCCTTTTTTGCTCAAGAAATTTTTACATGACCCCATATATAGGTATATAAAATATGCATACATAGTCTTTTACTGTTGCCAAATTTTTCGTGACCCCCCCCCCACATTCAATTACATATCCCCATATGGGGTTGGAACCCACAGTTTGAGAAGGTAAGGCCTAGAGGACTGAAGATAAGGAAAAGAGGGGGAGTTTAGTTTATGAGAGCCATTTTCAATCATTTGAAAACCTAACATATGGAAAGGTTTTTTTCTATGCTGCTCAAGAGGACAGAACTAGACAGAAAGAAGTTTGAATTCTGCCTCAGTGTGTGAGCTTGGGTAATACACAGCTTCTCTAAGGCTCACTTTTCTTATTTCTAAAATGAGGATGATGTATTAGAAGACCTAGTTGCTGGCAAGACAGCTGTCCAAGTGGATAAAGCTACAGCAATGGATTTGAAATCAGTAAGACCTGAGTTCAAACCTGGCCTTAGACATTTACAAGCAGCATGACCCTGGTCAAGTCACTTGACCTGCCTGCCTCTCTTTCCTCATCTGTAAAATAGGGCTAACAATAGCATCTACCTCTCTGGATTGTTGTGAGGATAAAATAAGATACTTTTTCTGAAGTACTTTATAAGCCTTAAAATGCTATATAAATGCTATTATTACAATGGTCCTCCCCACGCTAAATTTATAATCGTATTAATCTAAGTTACAAGGAAGCAGATTTCAGAAGAAAAAAACAAGATGTCTTGCAGAGTCGTTAACTTCCCAAGGCTAGACATAGTCAAGACCAGTCAGACCAGTTATCCATCAATAAAGCTCTGGAAGGTGGAGGTTCCAGGTCAGCTAAGCTCCTTGCAAGACCTTCAAAAATAACACTAAAAACAAAAAGGATTACAAAGAGCAACTAAGCCAGCTTGAGTTCCAAAAATAGTAAAGATCAAAAAGAAACCATATGGGGGCAACTAGGTGGCGCAGTGGGTAGAGCACCAGCCCTGGATTCAGGAGGACCCAAATTCAAATCTGGCCTCAGACACTTGACACTTACTAACTATGTGACCCTGGGCAAGTCACTTAACCCCAATTGCCTCACCAAAAAAAAAAAAAAAAAAAAGGAAAGAAAGGGACCATATGAAATAGCCTGAAATGTGTTACACCAACTAAAGAAGACATTCAAAAAAATCAAGAAAGAAATGGCATGAAGAAAGTCACAAGGTCAAATAAGAAACTAAAGAGAAAACCATTTGGGAGAAAACCTACCAAAATTTGAAAAAAAATGGGAAAAAATAATGAAAATTACCAGTATACAGACTAATAGAAAACTTCAACCACCAGAATTAACTGATTCATAAAACAAAATGACAGTTAATGAAGATCAATTACAAGAAATCTAGGCACAAAAAACCCACTGAATTAGCAAGATAATTAAAAATATATAGAATTAAGTGATGAACCTGGAGGTCAGATCACAACACAACAATTTAAGACTGCTGACATTCCCCCCCGAAAAAGAAATAAAGAAAATCCAAACAATCTGTACAAGAAAATAAGTTTCAGAAAGAATCTGAAGTCCAAAGAAATTAAGAATACAAAAAGAGTACAGAAGTTTCTGATGAAAATAAAAACTACATGGGGCAGCTAGGTGGCGCAGTGGATAAAGCACTGGCCTTGGATTCAGGAGAACCTGAGTTCAAATCTAGCCTCAGACACTTGACACACATACTAGCTATGTGACCCTGGGCAAGTCACTTAAACCTCATTTCCCCACAAAAAAAGAAAAGAAAAGAAAAACTACAAGATTCAATACTCCTGGATACATTATTAGCCTCTAATATAACATCATAAATAAAGAAAAATGAGGAAAAGGGAAAATTAGAGAAATTGGGGGGAAAAAGCAATGTATAAAACTGGGAAGCATGGGTTATAATTACACAATTACCTACCCAGCAAAACTCACTATCCTGTTTCAAGGCGAGAGAGGCACATTTGAAAAGCAAACTTGGAAAAAACTTACAAAAAGGCATCATCTACTTCAAGGAAGTTTCCCAATGTTGGCCAAGTCTCCCAGCCAAAAATTTAAGTAGTTAATACAAGACAACCAAAAACCATTAACAATGTGAGGATCTTCAGAATGCTGTATTAATGAAATCACTATATATTTTAGAAAGGTTTCAAAGAAACAAGGAAAACAGGGAAAAAACTCAAAGTAGTATTAGAGGAATGATTAACAACTAAAGTTTATCTTCTGTCCCTTGTTAAAGGGAAGTTCAGGATAAAGAATGGTCCAAACATTCTGGAGAACAACTTGACTATACAAAAAAAAAATCACAAAACATATCCTATCTTTTGATCTACGAATTCATTTACTAAGATTTTACCCTAAAAATATCATAAAAGGGGGTATTTTTTTTTCTAAGATGAATATGGCAGCAATTTATAGGTAGGATTCCTACAATGGGGAAGAAAGTGGAACCAGATAAGGAGACTATTGCAGTAGTCAATCTTGAAGGGTGGGCAGCTAGGTGGTACAGGAGATGAACTGGGCCTGGAATCAGAAAGACCAGAGTTCCTGTCTGGCCTCTAACAGCTACTAGCTGTGTGACCCTAGGCAAGTCACTTACCTGTTTGCTTCAATTTCTTCATCTGTAAAAAGCTGGAGAAGGAAATGGCAAACCACTCCAGTTTCTTTGCCAAGAAAACCCTAAAAGGAGTCACAAAGAGTTGGATATGAATGAAAAACAAACAACAATGATCCTGAAGTAGAGTGGTTGCAGTGAAAATGAATGAGCTATGGGGCAGCTAGATGGCGCAGTGGATAAAGCACCGGCCCTGGATTCAGGAGTACCTGAGTTCAAATCCAGCCTCAGACACTTGACACTTACTAGCTGTGTGACTCTGGGCAAGTCACTTAACCCCCATTGCCCTGCAAAAAAAAAAAAAAAAAAGATATATGCAACTTTAAAGTTATAAAGAAGTCTTGGTTACTAATTAGCTATGAGGGAACTGAAAGAGGGTAAGTGCAAACATAATTCCAAATTTTGAGCCTGAATTACTAGGAAAATGTGTTACCATCCAGAAACAAAGAAGGTGGCAGGAAAACTTGTTTGGGGGAAGTATGGATTGGGATGAAGAGTTTGGATTTTGACACATTGCATGGGACACCAAATGCAAAATCCTCCACTAGGCAACTGAATATGTAGTACTAGAACTTAGGAGAAAGGTAAAAGGTAGAGATACAATAGAGATACTCCCATAAACATGGCAGCTGAAGACCTGGAATTACCTGGGTTCTTTGAGGGAGAAATTATAGGGTTGATACTTGAAGTCATATTTATAAGTAATAAACATTATCAGGAAATGTGTATTCCAAGACCTAATTTTCCACATAATTGGAGTTTAGTGGGGTTTTTTTGTTTAATCTTTTAAATGCTAAAACATTTTTTTTTTTTGCAGGGCAATGGGGGTTAAGTGACTTGCCCAGGGTCACACAGCTAGTAAATGTCAAGCGTCTGAGGCCGAATTTGAACTCAGGTCCTCCTGACTCCAGGGCCAGGGCTCTATCCACTGAGCCACCTAGCTGCCCCCTAAAACACTAATTTTAATGATTCTTGATGGAACATTTTATGAAACATACTACCACAGATATCAATGATACCACTACTTGGTGGTCAAAATGTCCTTTACAGAAACAAGGAAATGGAAAGAAAGAAGGTCACCATCAACTGGGGAATGTTTGAACAAATTACAGCATATATAGAATTTTACTAAACCATAGGAAATGGCAAACATGAAGATTTCTGAGAAACTTAGGAAGCCTTATATGAACCAATAGAGAGTGGAACCAGAACAATTTGCAGGATGAACACAAAAGGCAAAACCAGTGAAATACTTTAGAGCTCTGATCAACACAATAACCAACTGAGATTTCCAAGGATCAGAGCAGGAAGATAGGTGTTTTCATTTACTTATATCCATGAGTTGTTTCCTCTTCTCTCCCCCCAACCCCCACTAAAAATTTAAGTTTCCTGAAGGCAGGGTCTGTTTTACCATTTTTTTTTATCCCCAAGACTCAGCAAAGTCTTACATATGGGAGACTCATAACAAATGTCTAGTAACTGAATGACCAGATGGACAGTCAATTTTTTTTTCCCAAAAACCCTACATTTACAATTTAAAAGGAAAAACCCATATTTTTGTTAGGGTGACATAAAATATAAACTTTTATTGTTTTCATTAAATGAATAAGGATGACTAATTCCCCCAGTTTCTTCCAGTAAAAAAAAGTATGACTGACAGTTATGGAGTCTCTTCCAACCAACACTGTAATTTTATAGCTGAGGAGAGTCCTATCTATTGTAAGGGTCAAAACTGTTGAGTCAGCAAAATTCATCTTGAGAAGCCAAAGAAATAATCCAAGACATGGCAAAGCACTTTTGGAGCATAACTTGAAGGGAGAGTATTGTCTCTCTCTGTTTTTTTAAGACATAAAAAATATTTGTGCATATAAGAATTTTATTCTTCAAGAAAGCCCCCAAATAATTTAATCTTATTCATGCCTTAGGAACTATTCTTCCAACACCGGACAACCTAGCACTTGCCATCCATTAGTGTCATTCATATTTTGAATCCCAGGGCTCTCATACACTCCTTGTGAGCTTCAATTAGATGTCCACAGTGTTCTTCTCCTTTCTCAATGATGCAGGCATCCCGGGCTTTCTTCGTCTCCGCGCATGCGCAGCACGGCTTCAGCGGCTTCTCAGCTTTTCCCATGGAGTCGAGTCACAGCTGGCGGCAGCCAGAGTGGACGTCTCCGGAGCACGTGCAGAGAGAGGCTCCCTCGGAGGACTCAGTACCAGAAAGAGTATTGTCTCTTAAGATGCACCCTGTACACATCTGCTTACTTTGTCTACAATAAGTACACTTTTTTGTCCATGATAAAACGAAACACGCATCACATCACAATACACCTCACATACCCAGAAAACACTGATCCAGCAACTTCACTAATCAATATCACAACCAAGAATCAGAAAACGACAAAAGTTTCAGAAAAGCAGTGTCCTTAAATTCATGCTAAAGAACACTTTAGGGGGTTGCTTGGTGGCACAGTGGATAGAGCACGGGTCCTGGATTCGGGAGGACCTGAGTTCAAATCCAGCCTCAGACACTCGACACGTACTAGCTGTGTGACCCTGGGCAAGTCACTTAACCCTCACTGCCTAACCAAAAAGAAGAAAAAAGGAACACTTTAGAGAGTGCTAGTGCCCTAGGCTGAAGATGATCAATTACTCATATTTTAGACAATTCTAAAGTTTGGTAACCAGGTTTCTCAGTTTGCAGTAAATTTTAAAGATGAGAAACAAACTACTAGTGGTAAACAAACAAAAAAATAAGATGGGGGAGAAAAGTTAGCAATTACTAAAGCCAAAATGAGGGCCACTGAAGCATTCACATTCTCACACAGGCACGAGCATCATGCACACACCCCAAAAAGCACCGAATTCTGAGGCTAATTCAGCACAAGGACAAAACAGACCATTAGGTCACTCCAACTCAAAACTGAAGTACATAGCCTTGAGTCATTAAGAATAAATTCTGGGGGGCGGCTAGGTGGCGCAGTAGATAAAGCACTGGCCCAGGATTCAGGAGTACCTGAGTTCAAATCCAGCCTCAGACACTTGACACTTACTAGCTGTGTGACCCTGGGCAAGTCACTTAACCCCCATTGCCCCGCAAAAAAAAAAAAGAATAAATTCTGTCCAACATGCTCAGATTTTAAAATATTCGTTTAAAAATATTAAAAAGGGGGCAGCTAGGTGGAGCAGTGGATAAAGCACTGGCCCTGGATTCAGGAGGACCTGAGTTTAAATCTGGCCTCAGACACCTGACACTTACTAGCTGTGTGACCGACCTTGTGAAAGTCATTTAACCCTCAACGCCCCGCCAAAACAAAACAAAACAAACAAACAAAAATATTAAAAAGAGTTTTGGTACTTAAAAAGTATAAACATTTACTGAGACACCTCATCCACTGATAACGTGGGTGAAATGAGGTTATCATATATAGATAGGCATCTAGTTTGATGCACCTTTGGGGTTTGTTATAGCCCCAGCTCCTGGTACAGATAGATACCACAACGTGTGTGTGTGTGTGTGTGTGTGTGTGTGTGTGTGTGTGTGTGTGTATGTGTTTTAAACCGGAGCTTAACTCAGTTCCTAGCAAACAGAAGTGGCTTAATGAAAGCCTGTTGACTTTCGTTGCCTTTTTTTTTTGGTGAGGCAATTGGGGTTAAGTGACTTGCCCAAGGTCCCACAGCTAGTTAAGTGTCAAGTGTCTGAGGCCACATTTGAACTCAGGTCCTCCTGAATCCAGGGCCGGCGCTCTAACCACTGCTCGACCTAGCTGACCCTTTGCGTTGCCTTTTTCCGTCACAGATCCCTTTGTCAGTCTGGTGAAGACCATGGGTCCCTTCTCAGAATAATCTTTTTACATGCATAATATAGGATACATAGAATTACAAAGAGAATCAATTACATTGGTTATCTAAATATTTAAAAAACAAAACCATAAACCCCAGGTTAAGAAGCCTTGGTTAGAAGGCTCAATGGATAAAGTATGGAACTTCGAGTCAGGGAAATCTGAGTTCAAATCCTGCCTCGGACACATTCCTTGTGTGGCCTCAAGGAAACCACTAAACCTTTCTCTGCCTCGGTTTTTTTCATTTGAAAATGGGGACACCAATCTCGCAGCATTGTTAAGCTGCTATTTATAATGCTCTTTACAAACCTTAAAAGCGCCATATAAATGCTGGCTATTATTACTACAGTAAACCATTCCGGGCAGATGGGAAGCTTCTCCGATTTAAAAACAAAAACCCACCAAAACATTTAAGGACTTAAGCTCCACATTAATAATCATCCCCGTTATAAACCACCTCCTTGTAGTTCCTAGGAAGTCCGCTAGGTGTCACTGAGTCCCTCCGAGAGCAGCAAGTACAGGTAATGTAATAAACTCACCAGGGATTAACTCCAGTGTCAAGTTAGAAGAAACTCGTGGTTTTATCCCACAGCATTCGATGCACTTTCTTTCCACGGCCTCAGCTTCCTCGCGAGTGAAGAGCTCACTTACCCCAGGGCGACGGGAGGAAGGCCTGTCTCTTTTGCCTCCTGCGCACGCTGCCGTCTTAGCTCCCTGGGCCCCAGAAACCAACGGCCGCTCCCAGATGCCTCTGCGCTTCCGCAATCCAGCCTCCCCAAGGGTCCTCGCAGCCTGTTCAAATCATCTCGGAGAGAAGGAAACCACAGCGCACCAACCATCACGAGGCCAATATGGGCCCGCGTGGTTTCGAAAGGAGCCAAGAGCCCGCCTCCTTTTCCTTAATTACTCCAGTCTGTGCTAAGGTTCTGCTTCTCCCATTGGGTAGACCAGGAAAGGAAGAGCAAAAAGGATTGGTCAAAGAAATGAGGGGGCGGGGGAAGGCGGGTGAACGCGGAAGAAGCTAGTGGCCGATCTAAAGGATAGGCTACGACTAGGGTGAAGTGATTGGCTGCGTCGCTACGCCCTTCCCTCCTCCCCACGTCCATTACGTCAATAAAACAACAACTTTATTGCTTTCAAGAAGGCATCATGGTTGTGCGTGCAAGAGGCTTCAATGTTGTGGCTTCCCCCTGGTGGCTTCTGGCTGTCCTCGTTGGGAAGCTTCCCTTGCAGTCCCACAGTCGCTCCTGGGAGCCTCGTGTTTACAAAAAGGCGATCCCAACTACGCACATAGGTTTCTTTTTTTGCCTTTTTTTTAATTAAAAGATTTTTCATAATATCTCAAAACGTTATGAACTTGACAAACAGGAAAGTTTCCTGATTAAAAAAGAGAGAAAAAACAGTAATATAATGAACCATCGACATATTACTTAGAGCTTGGGTTTTGTTTTGTTTTTATTTGGGGGGGGGCGGGTTTAAAGTATATCTTAAATTTAACAATCCCATCAACACTGCAGGGCAACTAGTTGGTGCAGTGCACACAGAGTGCTGGGCTTGGAGTGATCTTCCTAAGTTCGAATCTGGCCTCAGACACTAGTTGTGTGATCCTGGGCAAGTCACTTAACCCGGCTTGCAGTTTCCTCATCTGTAAAATGAGCTGGAAAAGGAAATGGCAAACCACTCTAGTATCTTTGCCAATAAAACTCCAAAATGGGGTCACAAAAGAGTCAGACATGACTGAACAAACAAAATTGATAGTGCCCCATTTGTGCTTTGTGTCTTCGCATCAACAAGCATTTATTAAGTGCTTACTGTGCTGAGCTGGGACCACAAAGAATGGCCCCCCAAAATCCTTTGCTCTCAAAAAACTCAGTTAAATGGACTTCTGAAATTCTTTCTCCTCTGTTCTATGTATTTTTAAATGTTTCATTGATGCGGCTCTAGTCATTTTCTTTTTCTTTTCTTTTCTCTTTTTTTTCTTAACACTGGGGAACTGATTACCACCATTTCCAGCCCAGGACTCTTTCCCAATACCCCTCCTTCCCAATAAAAGCTTTATTTGGCAACTAATAGGTATAGTTGTGCAAAACAAATTCTCCCATTGAATGTAGGTGAAAGGGTGTATCTCATTCTACCTAAGTCTACCACTTCTCTGCCAAAGGTGGGAAACATGAGTCATCATCAGTCTTTGCAGATTGCCTTGATTAGAGTTCCAAAGCCTTTGAAAGTAGTTTTGCTTTACAATTGTGCGGTCTTTTTGCAAACTGTTCTACTTCTTTCTGCTCCCCCTCATTGTAGGTCAGTTTACACAAACCTTCCCAAGCTTCTATAAATCTGTCCCTTTCTTCCTTTTGTATAGTGCAATAACATTACATTATAATCATATATGATCATTTCTTTGGGGGCACTTTGTTTCTGGGTTTTGTTTTGGGTTTTTTTGGTACAGAAGAAAAATAAAGCTACTATAAATATTTTTGAACTTCTAGATAGGTCCTTTCTCTTTGCTTTTGATTTCCTTGGGGTATGTGTCTAGTAGTGCTATCATTGTTTAAGGGAATATATACAGTGTATTGACTTCAATATAGTTCAAAATTGCTTTCACAATGTTGGGACCAGTTCACAGCTCGTCAATAATGTATTAGTATCCTTGTTCCCGCTGTTCCCCCTCCCGACCCCCACCCCTCCCACACACAGTTCTTCCAACGATTTCCATTTTTCAATTTTTTTTTTTAATCTTTGACAATTTGCAGGGTGTGACAACCTGGAGGCTGCCTTAATATGCATTTCTCTTTTTGAGTGATTTGGAGCATTTAAAAAATGTGTATGATCTGACCATTTATTTATTTATTTTGCAGGGTAATGAGGATTAAGTTACTTGCCAGGGTCATACAGCTAGTAAGTGTGAAGTCTCTGAGGCCATATTTGAACTCAGGTCCTCCTGAATCCAGGGCTGGTGCTTTATCCACTTTGCCACCTAGCTGCCCCGAAGATAGGGTCTCAAGTTCCTGCATCTCCTTACACCATCCCAGCCTACTTTGGTTTCTCTCTGATTTTCTTTTTCACTGTTTTTCACACCCTGGGGTCCATTTCAGACCTTTGCTGAAATTTATATTTGATAGCTAGGTTTCTCTATGACATATCAACATATTAACCAGAAGTGTAGCTCCTTCAATTTGGCAATTAAAATATATAGCATAAACAAATTACATTTAAAGAAGATAAGGGGTATGCAAGAACCAGCTCAAATGGACTCTCAAGAGCTAGTTATTAAGTTTTCAGTATGAGCATTTACAACTTGGAAATCACAAAATGCTATAAAGAAAGGCTTGATTTATTGTTTTGTTGATTGTCTAGACTAAGGAAGATGATAGAGAAAATATCAGTAATGAAAATTAAACTTAAAAGTGTGTCATGCACACTTTCTGGCAAGTAAGTAGTTAAACCAGCACAGCTCCAAAGATAATATATACATATTAATTGCCAATGATATGCAAAATGAAGAATGTGGATTCATACAATGTGATTATTGCTGCTTATTAACTCGCCTAGCCCCTTTAACTCACTTTCATGCTTTTATATTATATTTTTACATGTATAATTTCTCCTCATCATAGTATTGAAATGAAATTGGGTTCTTGAAGGTTATGTAAGGTAAGTACAACCTTTCCTGAACTAGAAAGGATTTGAGTATGCTCCCTATGACATTGAGCTAACTCTGGCAATGCATGCATCAACCTCATCATCTATGTGCACATCCCTGGAAAGCATTACTGCCAAGGTATCTACAGCACTCAAAACTGAAATTTCCTTTTCCTGTAACCAATGGTTCCACATATGGTTACTGTGGTGCTGGCTGGTGAAAAACCTGTGTGTTTCTTGGTGGTGTTAGGCCAAAATGAGCACAAGCCACAGAGAATCAATCCAAACTTTGTTGCATTTTAGCTTCAGAGGCTGCATTGAGTACACAGTTGTCTTCAAACCAAAAAATCATGCACCAGCTCTCCTTCTACATTAGTCTTGGCTTGTAGCCTTTTCAAGTTAAATAATTTACCATCAGTGTGGTGGCTGACCTTTGTGCCATTTTCATCCTTGTTGAAGACTTCTGACAACATTGCTAAAAACATCATGCTAAAAAGCATGGGAAGCAAGCAAACAGCTTTGCTTCACTCCATTGGTGACTGGGAAATCACAAAAGTGTTGTCCATTATCCAGAACGTGGGCAAGCATGCCATTATGAAATTATTGCATAATACTGATAAACTTTTCTGGGCAACCAAATTTTGGCATAATTTTCCATAAGCCCTTACAACAGACAAAATTGGAGGCCTTGGTCAGATCAGTAAATGTTATGTACAGACCTCTGTTCTGCTCTTGGCATTTCTCCTGGAGTTGTTGGGTAGCAAAAACCATATTGACTGTTCCTTAGACCTTTCTGAAGTCACACTGGCTCTCAAGTAGATAACCATCTTCTAAGTGAAGGATCAGCCTATTAAAGAGGACTCTGGCAAGAATCTTGCCAGCAATGACTAAAAGAGAGGCCCCCACATGATTGTCACAGGGCAATCTATATCCTTTACCTTTATAGAGATGAACAACGGAGGCATCCTTGAACTCCTGGGGGATAACCTCCTCTTGCCATGTAACCTGGAAAATTTCAGTCAGCTTTTGTATGAGCAGTAGACCCCCTGCTTTGTAAAACTGAGGTGGAATAGAATCAGTACCAGGTGCTTTGCCACATAAGAGGAGTCTAGTGGCATTCAAAACCTCATCTTCAGTTGGAAATTTGGCTAGAGAGGGATTGACTTTAACCTAAGCTTAATGGTTTCAGCATTGGTTGGTGACAGTCTGCTTAGAACACTATGGGGAAAGCTGGGTGGCGCAGTGGATAAAGCAGTGGCCCTGGATTCAGGAGGACCTGAGTTCAAATCTGGCCCCAGACACTTGACACTTACTAGCTGTGTGACCCTGGGCAAGTCACTTAACCCTCATTGCCCTGCCAAAAAAAACAAAAAAACAAAAAAACCCCTAAACAAAACAAAACAAAACAAAAAAAGAAAACACTATGGGAGTGTTCAACCCCTCTCTCCAGGATCATGTCCTTATCACTAATCAATGTGGTTCCATCAGCATTGAATAGCTGAAATGCACCATATGTCTTTAGCCCATAAAAACTGGTCAGGGCCTCATAAAAGTGCTTTGGATTGTTACTGTCAATGTAAAACTGAATTTCATCTGCCTTGTTACTGAGCTAAAAGTTCTACATCTCTCTGAGCATCCCTTGTACTTTACTTTTGATGGAGTTAAATGCTGCCCTTTTAGAGACAGATGAACTATCTTGCTAGTAAACCCCATGGAGCTCTCATTTTTCATTTAGCAGCTTCTGAATTTCCCCATCAATTTTGTCAAACAAGTCTTGATGTTTGTGAGTGTTCTGGCCCAGATGAGTAAATGCAGTGCTGTACACCAGATCTCTAAAAGCTTCCCACTGCTTTTCTTCTCCACTGTTGCTAACCATGTGTTGGCTCAGCCTTCCCTCCAAATTAGCAACAAACTGTTCTGCTAGGAGAAGCACTCTAATATGCTAATATTAAGTGTTCTAGCAGTCATCTGTCTTGGGGCGACTGCTTGCAAACATTTAGCTTAGCAAGGATACATATATGGTAAGTCCAGCACTCTGTGCCACATATTGCCTTCATCATTTTCACATCCTGTCTGTCTCTTCTCCTTACAATTCCATAGTCTATTAAATGCCAATGTTTGCTACAAGGGTACATTCACGAAGTTTTATTGTATTTAGGTAAGTGGAAGACAGTGTTTGGTGATGAGGTCATGAGATGCACAAGTCTTCAATAGTAAGTGACCATTCCTCCCAAAGATTCTTTGCCATGTCTGATAGTCTGTGCCTACTCTTGCATTAAAGTTACCCATGTGAGATTAAAATTGGATATTAGATCATAAATCTACCCTACTTAACCTTTCCCTTAATTTATCTCACCAAAAGCCAAAGGCCACCTTTGGGGAGAGAGAGAGACCATCTGTACAGCGCAGTCAGGAGACCAGCAGAGCAGGAAAAAACTCCCACTTCCGTTCTCTCCTTGCCTTTTAAGCTCGAACCCCGGAAGTGGAGTGCTAGCAGGCAGTCTGACATGCGCAGCAGGCGGACTGGCATGCGTAGCTCATGCTGTTGGTCTCCTCCCCGAAAGGGTGGTCCTTAAAAAAAAAACTGGCGTCTTTCAGTTATCCTAACCAACTGTTAAAAAACTTTCATATTTTTTTACCACACCCAGAATTATAGACTTGTCTTCTCTTATTTAGAAAATTTCCCCCCAATTACACGTAAAAACAATTTTTAATATCCATTTTAAAACTTTGTGTTCCAAATTCTCTTCCTTCCTCCCTCCCCACCCCTTCCTATAAGAAAACAAGGAATTCAATATGTTATACATATGTATTCATGCAAAACATTTCCATATTATTCAGGTTGTGAAAGGAAACAAACAAAAAACTCAAAAGAAAAAAGTATGCTTCAATCTGTATTCCAATACCATCAGTACTTTCTCTGGAGATGGATAGCATTTTTCATCATAAGTGCTTCAGAGTTGTCTTGGATCACTGTATTGCTGAAAACAGCCAAGTCATTCACAGCAGATCATTTTACAATATTGTTGTTACTTTGTACACAGTACAATTTTCTTTGCATCAGCTCGTGTAAGTCTTTCCAGGTTTTGAGAGCATCCTGCACATCATTTCTCATAGCACAATAGTGTTTCATCATAATCTCATACCACAATTTGTTCAGCCAATCACCAATTGATGGGCATTCCCTCAATTTTGAATTCTTTGACACCAGAAAAGAGCTGCTATAAATATTTTTGTACATATATGTCCTTTTCCTTTTTGTTTTTTATCTCTTTTTGGATGCTGACCTAGTAGTGGTATTGCTAGGTCAAAGAGTATGCATAGTTTTATAGCCTTTTGGCCCTAGTTCCCAACTGCTCTATGGAATGGTTGAATCAGTTTACAACTCCATCAACAGTACATTAGTGTCTCATTTCCCCATATGACCTACAACATTTGTCATTTTCCTCTGCTGTCCTATTATTTAATCCAATAGGTATAAGGTAGTACCCCAGAATTGTTTTGACTTGCATCTTTCTAATCACTAGTGAGTTAGAGACTTTTTTTTCACATGGCTATAGATAGCTTGATTATTTCATCTGAAAACTTTTCTTATCTTTTTATTTATCAATTGGGGAATGGCTCTTATTTTAATAAATGTGACTCAGTTCTCTATATGTTTGAGAAATGAGGCCTTTATCAGACAAACTTGCTTCAAAAAGTTTTTCATAGTTACTATTGCTAACTGTATTTCTCTCCATCCTATTCCCTCCTCACACCATTTACTCTATTCTCTATCTCCTTTCACCCAGTCCCTCCTCAAAAGTGTTTTGTTTCTGACTGCCCCTCCCCCAATCTTCCCTCCCTTCTACCACCCCACCCTATTCCCTTCTACTTTGCTGTAGGGTAAGATAGATTTCTATACCCAAATGAGCGTGTAAGTTATTCCATATTTGAGCCATTTCTAATGAGAGTAAGGTTCACTCATTCCTGCACACTTTCCCATCTTCCCCTTCACTGAGATTTTTCTTGTTTCTTTTATGTGAGATAATTTACTTCATTCCACCTCTCCCTTTCTCTTTCTCCCAGTGCATTCTTCATAATTTTATTTTTTTAAGCTAATCAACTCACACCTGTGCCCTCTGTCTAAATGTACTCCATCCAAGAGTTACAAGTATCATCTTCCCATATAGGAATGTAAACAGTTTAACCTTTTAATATCCCTTATGATTTCTTTTCCCTGCTTATCTTTTTATGCTTCTCTTGAGTCTTTTATTTGAAAGTCAAATTTTCTATTCAGCTCAGGTCTTTTCATGTTTTTTCATGATTTTTCATAAAGTCATTAGCTTCCATTTGCTCTATCCTAATTTTTTTTTTTGTGGGGCAATGAGGGTTAAGTGACTTGCCCAGAGTCACACAGCTAGTGTCAAGTGTCTGAGGCCAGATTTGAACTCAGATCTTCCTGAATCCAGGGCGGGTGCTTTATCCACTGCACCACCTAGCTGCCCCCTCAATCCTAATTTTTAAGGAGTTATTTTCTTCAGTGAGCTTTTGTACGTCCTTTTCCATTTGGCCAGTTTGGCTTTCCAAGGCATTCTTTTCCTCACTGCATTTTTTGTACTTCTTTTACCATTTGGCCTAGTCTATTTTTTAAGGTGTTATGTTTTTCAATATTTTTTTTGTGTCTTCTTTACCAAGCTGTTGACTTTTTTCAAGATTTTCTTACATCCCTCTCATTTATTATTTCTCTTCCCATTTTGTCCTCTACCTCTCTTACTTTATTTTCAAAGTCCTTTTTGAGCCCTTCTATGGCCAATTCACATTTTTCTTGGAAGCTTTGGATGTAGGAGATTTGACTTTGTTATTTTCTTCTGAGTATGTATTTTGATATTCCTTGCCACCATAGTAACTTTCCATGGTCAGATTTTTTTGTTTGTTTGCTCATTTCCCCAGCCTATTTCTTGACTTTTAACTCTTTCTTAAAGTGGGGCACTGATTTCACAGTGGAGAGTGGACTGTTCCTAGGTTCAGAAGGTTTGTACAGCTGTTTTCAGGGATACTTCTAGGGATTTGTAAGTTTTCAGTTCTTTCAACAGGGTATGATTTCAAGGAGAGTTATGTTTACTGCTCTCCTGGCCTGTGCTCTGATCTGCAAGCAACCACAAGCCAGCTTTTCTGCCCTTGAACTGTAAGGAGGGTCCCTGCTCCCCTGTGGCCACAAGTTCTAGTGTGCTAGTGCTCCTCCCTGGACTGGGACCACCACCCAAGACTGAGCCTTGGATAGGAATATGGACAAAACGACAGAGTTCTACGTCAGTGCTAATAAAAGGACCCCTGTAATGTCCTTCTGGCCAATTGTTCAAACCTTACCCTCTGTGGGCTTAGTTCTTTTTTTTTTTTTTTGCGGGGCAATGGGGGTTAAGTGACTTGCCCAGGGTCACACAGCTAGTAAGTGTCAAGTGTCTGAGGCCGGATTTGAACTCAGGTACTCCTGAATCCAGGGCCGGTGCTTTATCCACTGCGCCACCTAGCCACCCCCTGTGGGCTTAGTTCTAAAAGCAATTGCTTTTGCTGCTGCTACTGATTCAATAGGTCCCAAGGCCTGCTCCTGGTTTGTTGGGTCTGGGTCTGCATGGCCTTGCTTCCACTCTCACCCAGGTGCAACAGACCTTTCCTGCCGACCTAAGTTGTCTCTGGCTGGAAAATTATTTCACCCTGTCCTTTTTTGAGCTCTGTTGCTCCAGTAATTGTCTAATGGCATTATTTGTAGGTATTTGAAATGGTCTTGGGTAGAGTTCAGGTGAGTCACTGCCTTTCCTCTGCCATCTTGGCTCTACCCTCCAAACTTGTCTTTTTTTGGCACATTGATGATAAGGATCTCCAGGTCTTCATAAAAGTTTTCTTTGACTTCATCAGGGTTCGTCATGGAAGCATACACACTGACAATGGTGGTTTGGCCTTTTTCTGCAAGTGGCAATCACATTGTCATGAGTCTGTGTTCACTTCTTTTGGTATGCATACAAGCTTGTTGACTACATTAGTTTTGATTGCAAAACCTACAGCAGCTTCACAGAGCAACTCTTTACTGCAGCCACCCCAGAAAAATGTGTATCCAACTCTGACTTTGGTAGCTGGCCTTCATTTGCCTTGTTTCACTGAGGGCTGCTTTTTTGGATGTGATGCCTGCTAAGTTCTCTTGCAACAAGAGCTGTTCCTCTTTCCAGTTCACTGCATTTTGTGTTGTCTATAAGTGTGTATACATTCCATGTGCCAATAGTATGTGGAATGATATTTGCAAAAGTTTTTATATATATTTTTAATGTTTTGACTACAGGGTGGTATCCCTGACTGCTGTGGTAAGCAGGCCAGGCTTGGGTGAAGCAGACAATTTTTAGGGTACCTTTTCTAGCCCCTTCCTCACACCATGAAGTGAGCAGTGCAATCCTTAAAAGGCTGTTCACATACTATTTCTTATAACATGACTAATGCAGAAATATGTTTAATGTTATTATGTGTGTGTGTGTGTGTATATATATATATATATATATATATAACCTATATCAGATTACCTACTGTCTAGGAGAGGGGGGAGGGAGGGGAAGGAGGGAGAAAAATTTGAAATTGGAAAGCTTGTATAAACAAACTATCTTTACATGTAACGGGAAAAAAAATAAAATACTTTATTTTTTTTTAACTTATTTTGTTTTTTTTTTCTCAACAAACATTTATTTTATTTTCTATTTACATGTAAGGGTAGTTTTCAACATTCATTTTCATAAGATTTAGAATTCCAAATTTTTCTCCCTCCCTCCCTTTCCTCCCCCCTCCATAAGATCACAATCAGGTTATATATGTACAATCCACAAGTGTTCTTTTTATCAGTTCTTTCTATAGCAGTGCATAGTATGCTTCCTCATTGGTTCCTTGGGATTGTCCTGGCTCATTGTACTGCTGAGAGTAGTTAAGTCATTCACAATTACTCATTGAACAATACTGCTGTCACTGCGCACAATGTCCTCTCAGCTCTGCTCACTTCACCATACATCGATGTTCATTAGTCTTTCAAGCTTTTTCGGGGATCATCCTGTTTGTCATTTTCTGTAGCACAAGTCAATTCCACTACAATCATATAACACAGCTTTTTCCATCATTCCTCAATTGATGGACATTCCCTTGATTCTCAATTCTTAGCCTCCACCAAGAATTGATATAAATATTTTTTGTACAATTTTTCCCCCTTTTCTCTTTTTCATGATTACTATTGTTAACTGTTTCCCTTCCCCATGATATTTATTCTATTACCATCTTCTTTCATCCCATCACTCTTCAAAAGGGATTTGCTTCTGTCTGTCCCCTCCCCCACTCTGCCCTTCCTTCTTTTGCCCCTCTCTCTTTATCCCCTTCCCCTCCTATTTTCCTGAAGGGTTATAGAGATTACTCTACCCAACTGAGTGTGTACATTAGTCCCTCCTTGAGCCAATTCTAATGAGATTGAGGTCTTTGAGCCAATTTTAATGAGTGTTAGGCTCATTTACTGCCCAGATTAAATAGATTACTCCATCCAGTTGGGTGTGTCTATTAGTCCCTCCTTGAGGCAGCTCTGATGAGTTTAAGATTTTTGAGCCTTTTCTGATGAGTGTAAAATTCATTTACTGCCCTGCTCCTCTCCCATCTCTTCCCCCACTCCATAAGCCTTTTCCTGTTACTTTCATGTAGGATTTCACTTCTGCCCTTCCCCCTCCCCCAATGAATTCCCTTCACCCCTCAATTTAACCCTAAAGATGTTATCATCTAGTTAAGTAACACAGTGGACAAATCATCACCCCTGGACCCAGGGGGATCCCAGCCAAAACCCAGCCTCAGACACAAGACAGTCACCCACTGTACGACCCCAGGTATGTCCCCCAGCTCCAATTTTTTTTTTATGGTTCTCTAGGGTCTTGTATTTGAAAGTCAAATTTGCCATTCAGTTCAGGTCTTTTCATCACAAATATCTGAAAGTCTTCTTTTTCATTAAAGTTCCATTTTTTCCCGCTGAAAGATAATGCTGAGTTTTGCTGGGTAGGTGATTCTTGGTTGTAATCCCATTTCCTTTGCCCTTTGTAATATCATATTCCATGCCCTCCAGTCCTTTAATGTAGAAGCTGCTAGATCTTGTGCTATCCTGACTGGGGCTCCACAGTACTTGAATTCTTTCTTTTTGGCAGCTTGCAATATTTTCTCCTTGACCTGAGAGCTCTGGATTTGGCTATAATATTTCTAGGAGTTTTCTTTTTGGGATCTCTTTCTGGGGGTGATCGGTGGATTCTTTCAATTTCTTTTTTAGCTTCTTCTTCTAGAATTTCAGGGCAATTTTTCCTGAGAATATCTTGGAAGATGGTGTCTAAGCTCTTTCCTTGATCATGGTTTTCAGGTAGACCAATAATTTTCAAATTATCTCTCCTGGACCTATTTTCCAGGTCAGCAGTTTTTCCCAGAAGATATTTCACATTGCCCTCTATTTTTTTATTCATTTGGATTTGCTTTATTGTGTCTTGGTTTCTCATAAAGTCACTGGCTTCCATTTGTTCAATCCTCATTCTTAGGCAATTATTTTCATCAGAGAGCTTTTGTACCTCCTTTTCCATTTGGCCAATTTGACTTTTCAAGCTGTTGACTTTTTTCTCATGTCTTTCCTGCATCACCCTCATTTCTCTTTCCATTTTTTCCTCTACCTCTCTAATTTTATCTTCAAAGTCCTTTTTGAGCACCTCTATGGCCTGAGACCAATTCATATTTTTCTTGGAAGCTTTAGATATAGGGGCCCTGATGTTGACATCTTCCTTTGAGGGTGCCCCTTGGTCTTTCTTGTTACTGAAGAAACTTTCTATGGTCATCACCTTTCTCTGTTGGCTCATCTTGCCTTTCTTTAACTAGACTTTTACCTCCTTAAAGTGTTGCACTGTTTCCAGGCTGCAGTATCCCAAGCTTAAGAAGTCCCAGGTGGTATGATTTAAGGAGAATCAGGTTCTTCACTCGCCCAGCCTGTTTACTGGTCCTAGATGACCCCAGACCAACTTGCCAATCAACCAGCTTTGTGTATTGTGGTTGTTAGCTCTGAGAAGCCTGTTCCCCTCCCCAACCTGGGCCACTTCTACTCGAGTCTACCACCTGGTTCTCAGTAAGGGTGTAAAAGCCAAGTTCTGCCTTAGCACCAGCATAGACCCCTGTAGTCTCTCCCCTGCCCAGGGCTCAGCCCACTCACCAGACTGTGAGCTTAGTTCTAGATGACACTGGTGCTTCAGCTGATTCAGAGGCTCTGGGGGTCTCCTTCTCTGGTGAGGACTTCCTGAGACTGGATCTGTGTCAGGGTGACTGTGGGGTTGGGCCCGACTCCTGTATCAAAACAGCAGCTCCCTCCTTCTGACCTTCCAAGCCATTCTTGGTTAGAAGATGATTTCAGCACATTCTTCTGTGAGTTTTGCTGCTCTGGGCATTTTCCTATGACCTTATTTGGATGTTTTTTGGAGCGATTGTGTCATGAGTTCGGGAGTTCACTGCCTTTCCTCTAAAATACTTTATTAATAATAATAAAAAAAAAAAGGCTGTTCAGACACCCAGGGGGCTGCTGAATCCCACAGTTACTTCCGGTCAGAAGATAATTCTCTGGTTTGGGTGGCCTGTGTTCCAGGTTGTGACTATAGTTCCCAGTATATCCACATCTGCTGCTTTGTCATTTGCCTGTTGTCGCAGAACTTTGAGATAGGTAAAATGGTATGAGTGATGTTTTTTGATTTATGCATAAATTAGATTTAAGTGAGGCAGAGTTCGGCTAAGTCTTTGGCCCCACTCTTCCAGAGTCATCAAAGTCCAGTAATAAGACAAAGTCAAGTTAACTGGTGATGTCTCAGAATACAGTGGATGATCTTGGTGTCTTTTTTTTTTTTTTAGTGAGGCAATTGGGGTTAAGTGACTTGCCCAGGGTCACACAGCTAGTAAGTATTAAGTGTCTGAGGCCGGATCTGAACTCAGGTACTCCTGACTCCAGGGCTGGTGCTCTATCTACTGCGCCACCTAGCTGCCCCTGATCTTGGTGTCTTTAATGTCTAATTAATTTCTAAGTGCCTGATTCAGCTGCCTTCATGGCTGTTGGCACAAATTGTTTTCATCCACCTATTCTGCTGGAGGAAGTCTTCCTTCACATGCTTGGACTAGACATCTCCCCAACTCACTGAAAGTCTAAGACCCCTTGGTTACCTTCAGCCTGGTTTAGCCTGTCTGCTGAAAGGCTTTACTGGAATGTGGCAACTGAGCATACTACAACCAACAAGTGACAGTTGGGTGGATCAGGTAGTCAAAAGTGAAAAGCAGTCCTGAAAAGGCCTCAGCAGCCCCCACATCAGAGGTACTAGTCCTCCCTGAACACACCCTATACCAGTACAGAAGAGTGCAAGCAGGATGGTGTGAAAATTGGAATGACACCCCCTGCTGGGAAAGATATTGCAGGGAAGCTCTGCCATTAGAAGAAAGCATGTGATTTAGAAACCATGTAAGTTTAGTGTCCAGAAGTTAACCAGTGTCCGGAAGTTGCCTGGCATCCGGAAGTTAAATCTACAGAACTACTGTGGGACCTATCAATCAGAGCTACCAGCCAATTAGCTTGGAGCTATGTGTGTGTGCATGGCTCTGTTTCCTGTTTCACAAGAGGCTTCTGGGAGAAATCCATGAGGTCTTTTTGGGTTGGAGACTTCACCTTGGCAGCAGGGGAGGCAGCTTAGGGAGAGCAGGAAAATTGAATACTTTATCCACGTGTTTCTCTTTACTTACCCCAATATACTTTAATAAATACTTAATGCCCAAAGATTGGTGCTATACTTTTTCTAATTTAAGGTGATCACTCATTAGATTTTAGACATCATAGCTAGAATTTTAGCCCCTTACAATGGTAATATTTAGAAACAATTTTATATAAAGAATGGTGGAGGGAACTAGAGGTGATTTAGATTACAAAAGACTAAAGGGGAGGTATGATTGCTGTCTTTATATATACCTGAAGATTGGTTGTGTGAAAACCCACCATTTTTTACAGAGTATAAGTAAGATCAGTTATTGGAAGTACACGGATGCAGATTTTGGTTTACTATAAGGAAGAACTTTTTGGGGGGGGGGCAGGGCAACGAGGATTAAGTGACTTGCCCATGGTCACACAGCTAGTGTCAAGTATCTAAGGCTGAATTTGAACTCAGGTCCTCCTGAATCCAGGGCTGCTGCTTTATCCACTGTGCCACCTAGCTGCCCCAAGGAAGAACTTTGTAAAAGAATTCAGAGAATCACACTCACAAAATTTCAGAGTTGAACAGGACCTAAATAGCCATTAAGTCCAACTCAGATCCCAACATGAACTCCCACTATAATATACATGTAACATAGGCTGTAGGGCTCACTCTCCAAGTCACCACTCTCACTGCCAAATTAGATCTTTAAAAGGCAGTTGCCTGCTTCTCTCCTCAGAATTCCAAGGGTAAACCCGAGGAGTTGGGTTTTATTTTTTGGTACTGTAGTTCATAAGCCCCCACTGGTATGCTTTATTGATTATGAGTTGACATCAACTAGTTAGCCAGACTTAATTAGCTTTTAGAAATGGGTATTTACTAGAGTAGTTTAGGGAGAACTATACCAGAGTGATAATTGGTATAAAATATCTTCCCAAACTGGGGCCAAGTTCTCTCAAAAGTACATACAGAGTTTAAGAGAAAGTGAGGTCAGCTTAGAAAACACAAGAAAAAGCACAAGACAGAGTGCTTTTCTCCCTTTCATGGTATGTTGCTGAACCCTATCATTTGGTATGGCATAGCCTTCTGCTAGGCTCTCTAGAGAGCCATGAAACTGTCTAGTTTATCTCTTCAGCTTATGACAGAGATTCTACAATTAGACACTGATGTTCCAGATATGCTGACAGAACACTATAAGAAGTCCAAAATATTCTGACCTTTCAAAATTCACAAGGTCATCTTTTGATTAAGGGAAGGGGAGAAAGAGACAAAAGCTATTTCTTTTCCCCTCCCTAAGCCATCAAAAAAAGAGCTGCTATAAATATTTTTTGACGAATGGACCAAAGAAAGAGTTCTTTGATCTCTTTGGAATATTGACTTAATAGTATTGCTGGATCAGAGATTATACAGTTTAATAGCTTTATGGGCCTAGTTCCAAATTGTTTTAGAGAACACCTAGACCATTTCATATCTCCAGTAACAGTACATTATTATGTTTTCCCATAGCCCCTCCAGCATTTGTCATTTTCTTTTCTTTTCTTTTCTTTTTTTTTTTGCCAACTTTGCCAATATGAAAGGTATGAGGCAGAATCTCAGAATTGTTTTGTTTTGGTTTTTTTGGTGAGGCAATTGTGGTTAAATGACTTGCCCAGGGTCACACAGCTAGTATGTGTCAAGTGTCTGAGGCCGGATTTGAACTCAAGTACTCCTGAATCCAGGGCTGGTGCTTTATCCACTGAACCACCTGGCTGCCCCCCAGAATTGTTTTAATCTGCATTTCTCTATTAATGATTTAAAGCATTTTTTTCATTATTCTTGATAACTTGGATTTCTTCCGCTGAATACTGCCTATTCATATCCTTTGACTGTTATCAATTAAGGTTCCTTATGTATCATCAAAATGAGATCTTTATGAAAGTTGCTGCCAAGATCTTTTTCTTACCAGTCCTAGTTAGGTACACTCCATCACTTGTCAAGAATCGGTCATTGATATATTTTAAGCTGAGTTCCATAAGTCCAAATTCCTTTATTTTTTCATTTTAAATATTTTATTTTTTTCCAATTACATGTAAAAACAATTTTTAACATTTGTTTTTTAAAATTTTGAGTTCCCAATTTTTTCCCCTTTTCTCCCCCCCAGATGACAAGCAATTTGATATAGATTATATATGTGCAATCATGCAAAACATATTTCCATCTTAGTCATGTTGCAAAAGAAAACACAGACACCTCCTCCCCCCCACACACACACACAAATAAAGTAAGTGAAAAATAGTATGCTTCAATCAGCATTCAGACTCCGGTTCTTCCTCTAGAGGTGGATAGCATTTTTCATCATGAGTCCTTTGGGATTGTCTTGAATCATTGTATTGCTGAGAAGAGCTAAATCATTCATAGTTGATCATCATACAATATTGCTGTTATTGTGCACACTGTTCTCCTGGTTCTGTTCACGTCACTCTGTATCAGGTCATGTAAGTCTTTCCAAGTTTTTCTGAAAGCATCCTGCTCTTCATTTCTTATAGCACGATAGTATTCCATTACAATCATATACCACAACTTGTTTAGCCATTCCCCAATTGATGGGCATCCCCTCAGTTTCCAATTCTTTGCTACCACAAAAAGAGCTGCTAGAAATGTTTTTGTACAATTAGGCCCTTTCCTCTCCTTTTTTTTTTTTCTTTAAATCACTTTGGGATATAGACATAGTAGTGGTATCACTGGGTCAAAGGATATCTCTCCAGAATTGTTATATCAGTTCACAACTCCACCAACAATGCATTAGTGTCCCCCACAAACATTCATCTTTTCTTCTGGTATATAAGCCAATCTGATAGGTGTGAGGTTGTACTCTCAGAGGTTTTAAATTTACATTTTTCATTTCATGACTATAGATAGCTTTGATTTCTTCCTTGGAAAACTGCCTCTTCATATCCCTTGACCATTTATCAGTTGGGGAATGACTTGTATTCTTATAAACTTGAGTCAGTTCTTTATATATTTGAAAAATGAAGCCTTTATCAGACACTTGCTATAAAAATATTTTCCCAGTTTTCTGCCTTCCTTCTAATCTTGGCTACATTGGTTTTGTTTGTGCAAAACCTTTTAAATTTAATATAATCAAAATTATCCATTTTGTATCCTGTAATGTTCTCTATCTCTTGTTTGATCATAAACTCTTCATTGATTTATATGACAGGTAAACTATCCCATGCTAATTTGCTTATACCAATTTTTACATCTAAATTATGTACCCATTTTGACATATTTGGGTATATGGTGTGAGATGTTGGTCTATACCTAGTTTCTGCCAAACTGCTTTCCAGTTTTCCCAGCAGTTTTTGTCAAACAGTGAATTCTTGTCCCAAAAGTTTGGATTTTGGGGTTTACAAACACTAGATTACTATGGTCATTAGTTACTACGTATCATATGCCCAGTCTACTTTACTGAGCCACCACTGTTTCTTAGCCAGTACCAGATTGTTTTGATGATTACTTTTTAAGTATATGATTACTTTTAGTTTGAGATCTAGTATGTCTAGGTCACTTTCTTACACATTTTTTTTTCATTAATTCCTTTGACACTCTTAGCCTTTTGTTCTTCCAGGTTAATTTTATTATTTCTTCTAGCTTTATGCAATAATTTTGGTAGTTTTGTATGGCATTGAATAATTAATACATATATATTCAATATTATCATTTTGGTCATGTTGTGAAATAAGACACAAACCCAAAGGAAAATAAACCATGAAAAAATATATAGAAAGTGAAAAATAGCATGCTTTGATCTGCACTCATATCCCATCAGTTCTTTGCAAGTGGATAGCGTTTTTCATCATGAGTCATTTGGAATTATCTTGGATTATTGTATTGCTCAGAACAGTCAAGTCATTCACAGTTGATCATTGTACAGTATTGCTGTTACTATTTACAGTTCTAGTTCTGTATAGCTAGTATTTTTGATACAATACTGAATAGTGATGATAATGGGCATCCTTGCTTCATTCCTGATCTTATTGGGAAGGCTTCTAGCTTATCCCCATCATTAATAATGTTTCCTGATGGTTTTAGATAGCTACTATTTACCATTTTAAGGAAAATGCCATTTATTCTAATGCCCTCATGTTTTTAATAGGAATAGGTGTTGTATTTTGTCAAAAGCTTTTTTCCTGCTATAGAAATAATCATGATTTTTGCTGGTTTTGTCATTGATATAGTCAATTATGCTGATAAGTTTTCCTAATACTGAACCAGCCCTGCATTCCTGGTATAAATCTCACGCGATCATATTGTATGATCTTTGTGGTATATTTGCCTTGCTGGTATTTAAATATTTTGCATCAATATTCATTAGGGAATTTGGTCTAGAGTTTTCTGTTTTTGCTCTTCCTGGTTTAGCTATCAGCACCCTGTTTGTGTTGTGAAAAGGAATATGGAAGGACTGCTTCTTTGCCTATTTTTCCAAATAGTTTAATATTGTAATGAATTGTTAATTTAAGTGTTTGGTAGGGGGCAGCTAGGTGGTGCAGTGACTAGAGCACTGGTCCTAGATTCGGTAGGACTTGAGTTCAAATCCAGCTCAGACACTTAACACTTACTAGCTGTGTGACCCTAGGCAAGTCACTTAACCCCAATTACCTCACCCCCCAAAAAAAGTTTGGTAGAATTCACTTAGTCCTGGTGATTTCATTTGTTCCATCTGGTCCTGGGGATTTTTAAGGGACCTCATTGATGGCCTTTTCTATTTATTTTTCTAAGAGTTAATTTAAGTATTCTATTTCCTCTTCTTTTAATCCACGCAATTTATATTTTTGTAAATATTCATCCATTTCACTTGTACTAGTTCCTAATAATTGCTTTATTTCATCTTCATTGGTGGCAAATTCACCCTTTTCATTTCTGATACTGGTAATTGTTTTCTTTTTAAAAATCAAATCAAACAACAGTTTATCTATTTTACCAAATGCCTTTCTCAAATACTTTCTCAATCAGGTGTTCCCCTCCCACATCAGTTTATCTTCTCCATCTCTCACCATCAGGTGAGAATCAGTGAGGGAAACAAATCTTGGGCGCCTATCAGTTTATTGCTCCCAACTTCCCAATCTTTGGTGATTTAAAAAATTGTCTTTGAACAGTATAATTTGTGCCCATGTGAATCACTGGAAGTTGGTAGTAGTTATCTCTTTTTAAAAGTTTTAGAAGCTTCTCTATGTCTTTGATACAAGCCCTGTTATTATCAGGTTGACAAGTATTCGCCTCCATACCTCAGAGTAGAGAGTCTCCCAACAAGCACCTACTCCTCTCTTCTTTCTCTGATCCTTACTTGTACATTTTTTTTTAATTTTTTTTTTTTTTTGGTGAGGCAATTGGGGTTAAGTGACTTGCCCAAGGTCACACAGCTAGTAAGTGTTAAGTGTCTGAGGCCGGATTTGAACTCAGGTACTCCTGACTCCAGGGCCGGTGCTCTATCCACTGCGCCATCTAGCTGCCCCCTCTCTGATCCTTACTGAACGAAGCTCTGTGGCTCTACTCTGACTCTTCCTTAGAGCATCTAGCTCCTTCTTTTTCAAGAGCCTCGAATTTTATTATTTTTTTTAATTCTAAGTATACAGTAGCCCTTTAATTATCTTTCTTACTCTGACATTCTTCTATTCTCTAACTACCTTACCAATGTTTTCCCCAGCAGTCACTTAACTCTCATTGCCCTGAAAAAAAAAATTGGACACTATAGTTATTCCTGCAGATTTGAAATAAATGTATTTTCTACATTGCCAGAAAGATCAGTCTTTGGAAATGTGTATTTCTTTAAGTTACAAAAAATGTAGAAAATAGTGAGGGATTAGAAGTGCAGTTTCTTCATATCTATTATTTAGCTTTACCACATTTTCTATTAAAAATCAGAATACTAAATAAGCTTGATTTTCATGGAATATTTGCTTGATTACATTATTTTCTGGGAACATAAGATGTCCTTTTTGAAATAAAGAAATCTCTCAACAATTGATATTTACAATGAAGATTTTTTTTGTTTGTTTTTTGGGGGGCAATGAGGGTTAAGTGACTTGCCCAGGGTCACACAGCTAGTAAGTGTCAAGTGTCTGAGGCTGGCTTTGAACTCAGGTCCTCCTGAATCCAGAGCTAGTGCTTTATCCACTGCACCACCTAGCTGCCCCAATGAAGATAAAATTTGAAGCTCTTAGGGATTTAGCACTCATTTTGTCTCCATTTACTTAAGTACAGACATAAAGTGTAGGAGAAAGAACACTGGATTAGGTCAGGAGACCTGGGTTCTATTACTAGCTCTATCAACAGGTCATAATGAGATCTTGGGAAAGTCACTTACCTTTTCAAGGCACTTTCATGTATAACATGAGGAGAATTGAACTAGATAAGCTCTAGAGTTCTAATGACCCTTTGAGTCATTTTTCCTCTGCAAATCATCTTAGGTATCCTTTCTATTAGCTTCCTTATGACATTAAGGAAGTTGCCAGTCTTTATAGTATTAGGGGAAACTGTGGCCTACTAAAGATAAGTCCCGCCTATGGATCCTACTCTATTACCATTCAAACTAAAAGCCAAACCAAGTTCCAAAAGTATCTTCAGAAGATAGGGCTAATTTTTAGCTTTGGGGCCCTAGAAGCTTTTGACTTTCCATGGGACCAAAAGAAGAAGAAGAAAAAAAAGCCCAACCTGGCATCATAGTCTCAAATTATTGCCAATCCTGTGTATTTATGTACAGTTTTGGTCTTCACTAAAAATCTAAGTCTGTATTGTATAGGACTCACATAATTAGTTTTAAAATGACACGCTAGCCAAAATTTTAATTTATATTAAGTAACTAGTTTATTGCATATTGGTCAACCCCACAAGATTTTATTTTCAATTCAATTCAACAAAGGGATTTAAAGACTTATGTTATGGTTAGTGGAAGTTGTACCGCTATATTCCCATATGAATTGAATGTATTTTTCTTTTGTAGATCTGATTTAAATATTGAAGGAAACAAGCAATAGCTTAAAACTGATTTGGCTACAAGCCACATTTTGTACAGTAGATGCATTGTACTTACTACATGCAGTTTATTTTTAAGTACCTGAATCACTGTCAGCCCTTAAATATTTATATACCCAAAGTGACAAAAATCTGATGGATACATAATTTGAAGTATTTGTTTACAAACTGAAAATCAGAAAAAGTCAACTATTTAGACTAATGAATAAAGAAAACTCAAATCTGAAAATAAATACTGCTGTGGTTAGGTTTTTTAAAACCTCCCTAGTATAACAAATCCACACAGATCCTCAACAGAAAAATATCAGAGTATAATAAACTTGAGAAAAACCAAAACATTTTGGTTGGCTAATTACCTTGAATTTCTTTCTTAATTTGTTAATAAAGAGTAAACAATGAATTACTATACACATATTACAGAAATTTCTTAAAAGTTTAGGCTGCATTTGTACAATTTTGAAAGAATTATAATGAGATTATAGACAATATGAAACTGGTTATCAGAATGTATTTTTTTTAAAAATATTCTTCCCATGAGGAAAGTGGATGGAAAAAACAATTATGGAATTCCCTTGCCATTCCCAGAGGATATGTTCTAGAGATTCCTGAGAATATAGTGCTAAATAGAATTCTGCAAGGAGAAAACAGCTAAAGCCCCTTAAGTAACTTTAGGAAAAGCAGAAAGCTTTTAGTCTACTTAATAAGAAACTTTAAGCAAAAATATCTTTCCAGCAAGGAGATTCAAAAATGAATCAAAGAAATAAAATCATAGTTGTCATAATAGCAAAATTAAGCATCTGCCTGTGTGTACCTTTTAGCTACAAGTTTTTTGGTCCCTATGGAAGAAAATTATAGGTACAAGTCATGAGGAAGCTGATCCTAGGGCTTATTAGGAGACAAAAGTAACAGGTCACATCTCTCTATTAGCAGACATGTCTCAAGTAGACAGAAGACATTTTAGGTAGGTACTTTTTTTGTTTTTAAGTGAGGCAATTGGGGTTAAGTGACTTGCCCAGGGTCACACAGCTAGTAAGTGTTAGGTGTCTGAGGCCGGATTTGAACTCAGGTACTCCTGACTCCAGGGCCGGTGCTCTATCCACTGTGCCACCTAGCTGCCCCTAGGTAGGTACTTTTTAATATGAAGAAGCTCTGTGCAAAGGCAGCTTTGAAGGAGAGAGCTGCCAAGCATTCTAGTCTGTAGTTCCATGATACAAAAACAATCACATTTTTAGTATGTTATAAAAAGTAATGTACAATGCAATGTACATTAGAGTCTACTGAATGTAAAAGTCTCCAAAGATATTTTTTTTAATCTAATTATACTGAATGAAAAAAGAATACAACATGCAGAGATTATTTGAAACCCTAAAGGGTTTTCTATACAGGGTTCTATAGTTCTTTCCAAAAGTGCTCCTTAAAATGTCATGTTAGTGCCATTTCTTTTTGTTGTGCTAAATTATTTACATCTTACGTAGTCACTCAAAATTGGGTACAAAAACTCGTTTCAATTTAAAAAACTAAAAGTAACCTATTTTACTCTGAATGGAGTTGTAATAGTTTTAAAAACTTGACAAACTAATCAGCTTAGCAACCTGGAAATCTTTCAGATTGCCTCAAAAGTTTCTTCACTTTTTCTTAAAATGTCCTTTAATCAGGTTTTAAAAAAATCTTCATCAGCAAGAAAGCCTAAAGTACTACTTCACCTTTAAAGCTATATTGAAAATATTTTTGGTATAAGCTGACCAAAAGATTTTTATGTATGTTCACTAACAGGAATAAAAGGACTTTGAGTAATAAAACAAGAGCTCAAAGTATTTCTAATGATAAGCATTAATTATATACAGTATGTATGAAGTAATTTATGATAGTTGGTTGCGTTTGAATTAGGCTCACCATTTGTCAAATATTTTGCTGAAGATTTTCATTTTTTACTGGATATACATTGTTATATTGCCCTTAAAAGATAAGTGTTATTTTTTGTAATTAAAAAGATCTTATATTTTTTCTCATTATGAAGAAATAGACAAAATTAATAATTTTCATAAGATCTTGAGTTTTCTGCATTTCTTCAAAAAGCACAGGTTCTAAAGTCATAAGATATGAGTTTGAATCTCAGCTTTGCCACTTGCTTACTACACTTGGATGAATCAGTCTTTGTGAGCTTATCTTTCTATTAGTAAATGGGGATAATACAGTTTATACATACTATCTACTTTCATAGGGTTATTGTGAGGAAAGTGCTTAAAGGACTACTTTGCATTGAGTTATCATTTTTCAATGATACTAAATGAACTAGTTTCTAACTCTTCCAAAAATGCATCTCAGTATAGTTTCATTCTATTGAAAAGTTACCTTTTCTCAGCATTTTGATTAATTTTGGCATTCATATCAATTGCAAATACCAAAATCATAATTTTGGGAAGAAATCTACATTTATTCCAGGAACTGTTATTCATAAATCTAAGAAAACGTTTTAAGGGTGCCTTTGAAACAATACATTTCACTACAATGCAAGGCTATTATAAAAGAATAAAAGGAAGACCCATTAGATTGTTAAGGAAGTGCTTGACTTCCCACCAAAAAGATGGTTACTACCTCTGTGACAAGTTCGTTTACCCTTACAGGCTGCCCCAGTCGGGCCCTCCAACCTTTAGCACATTGCTTGTCCCACAGCAGGTGCCATATAAATGCTAATTAACTCTTGACTAACTTAGTTTCCTAATTTCTAAGAGGAGTTGGACTAGATCACCAGATGTCTCTTCTAAGTCTAGAACTAAGATTTCACAATGACAAAAACTAATGGTTTAATCTTGAATGAGCTACATATAGACTGTTTAGGGGAAAAGCCTTTTTGAATGAAAATTCGAATCATCTGTTCAAAATGTTTGTCAAATAGTGCAGAAACAAATCTGTAGAAGGAAGAAAATCTTAAATTTGGCTTTTATTTTTAGATAAATTTAGCATAGGATAGGAAAAAACCAATGAATATATTCAAGCTAATATTGTTTTAAACTTGATAAAAATGCATAGTATAGTACAGAACAGACCTATAGAAAACATTCCCCTAAACTCATTCTTCTGACCAACAATTTGGAAAAGTTACTTTCTCATCTTTAAAAGAATAGCTATCTGGGGCAGCTAGGTGGCGAAGTGGATAGAGCACTGGCCCTGGAGTCAGGAGTACCTGAGTTCAAATCTGGCCTCAGACACTTAACACTAGCTGTGTGACCCTGGGCAAGTCACTCAACCCCAATCGCCTCACTTTAAAAAAAAAAAAAAAGAATAGCTATCAATCAGTGCCTGTAAATTTTAATGCCTAAATTGTAGTTAACAGATTGAATTTAGGCCAGTTGCCATAAACCCAAGTTCTCAATTAGAAGACTATAACAGTAAGCTGCAATAGCTATTATTTATCAAAACAAAAAGATTGTTAAAGCTATTCCTGGGTCAAAAGTACAGATAGTGCATTAAAATCACCAATATATTATCTTGATGTTTATGTAGTAATTTCCTCATACTTAATCCTAGGAAATAGTGTTAACCTAATTTCAAAGGAAATTAAACCTCAAACTATAAAAAGTAAACAGAATAAATGACAGCCTAATACTGCATCCAAATTTTATAAAGAGAAAAAAAAACTGAAAAATTATAGGATCTGGAGATAGTTATTAACTACTTTCTTTTAACTTATTTATTCTGTCTTAAGTCACTAGTAAATGGGTTAAACCAAAAAAGATCAATACTGTCAACTATAGGCCTTTGGAAATAGTTTTAAGAAGAATGTTATAAATGAAGCTGAGTTAATGTTCAACTGCCCTAGTCTAGATTTCAATTACATTTCCATCTGCTAGAAATATCAACCTGCAATACAGTCAAGACAAAGTGAAGAAAAATAAACTTCTTCCTATAACTTATAATGCACTAACAACCAAAAAACCCTACAGACTACATAATCCATTAGCTGTTAAGTCACTGAGAAAGTTTAGTTCATTCTATTTATTAACATACAAGTGACTGTGTGAAGTATGGTTTACTTCTAAACGCTTCAGAATTTTCTCAGCATAAGTTTAAAAAAATATTTCCCTAATTATATGTCATTGAAGATAAAGTTATCAGTCCCATCTTTACATCACAGTATACATGGCATTTCTTAATTCAGCAACAGAAAGGCACAATTAATTAGCAGTAAAATACAGTACCTGAATTGTCAGAAATAACAAGAATGAATACAAACCAAAGTATTTTACACTGTACACAGAACTAAAAGAATAAGAAACCAAAAAGTTTTGAATGCAAAAGTTAATTTTACTTAAAATTTGGTCCATTAAATGCCTCCTGTGTAGATCAACAAGTATAGCATGAAAGGTGGTAGTGGGAGGCAATAAACAAATAAGTGGTTTGCATACTAATTTTGTTTTCATTAACTATGTAATTAAATTAATAAATGGCTCACATTCTAGATAAAGGAAATTTTTTTGTCAGGCTATCACAACATACCTGGGTTATTAAATCCAAATACAAAGGCATAACTGTATGCATATTATTTGTTTATTTATACAGCCCCATCGTTTATTAAGATTCACATATAGTATATATTAGGTACATAAATATATATTATATGTAGATCTATAACCCAAATTATACAATAGCAATAAAACACCCCACAACATCATACTTAAGGGATATCCATGACTTTCTCTATGTTGAAATTGCTCAGCATTCTCCAAAACAATATCCAGATGCGGTGGTAAAAAGCACTGTCTGCTTTACGTTCACTTAAATATTTATTTAAGTAAAATTCCTGCAAAAGCATTGATCTGACTTTTGCCTCAGAATTATTCTCACATACTACCATCTTTTTTTATAAATGATAGGCCATCAAGAAAGGCCAATAAGGAAAAATAAGCAAGGAACCAGAAATGTGATAGAGAAGCCAACCATTCCATAGGTTAAATAACGATAAGTAAGTTCAATTTCCATGCACTGTCTTGCTTTTCTAATATCATCACTTTTTATACCAAACATTTTACAGGCCAATGGGATGGTGATCTTTTTCATTACAATTCTCATAAGTAGCAAAAATACCATTCCTATTAGAACTCGTAATATGACTTTTCCAAAACGAGTCACAGTGATGGAGGGAACAGCTAAAGGTAATGTATCGAGAGGAAGATCTGACATTAGACCAATGCGGTAAGCAGTATGAGCTCCACATGCAATTCCTGCACCACTGCCCAGGATCTGAGCTGTATCTCCTCGTGATGTACTCCAAGTATCAAGGGTAAAAGAAAAGATCCCCAGGGCTAAATGCAAACTGATGATAATTAGTGGAGAATATTTATAAGTTTGGTTGAAGTTATCAATCAGCTCCACATATGGATAGAAGACAGCTAAGATAAAAATAGCATACAGGAATCCAGCAATAATGTCCTGAAGATAGAAAGAAAAATAGTTTTAGTCAAGTGTATTTTTGCTCTTTTAAAGTTAAGACTTTTTTAAAATTCAGAAAACTGAAGGACTAATAACTTTAAGAAAACAATAACATGAACAAAACAAAATCTACACAATGGATGTAAATAAGAATAAGTAGAAGATAAAAGAATTCTCCTGTTTTTATAATTAACCAATTATAAAACTTAACAGATTTTTTTCAAATAAATGAAATTATGTCCAAAATTTAAGGTATAAGTTGTCATAATAAAAGTCAGAAATATGAACTGTTAAAGCATTTCAAAGAAAATTTCATTTTCATGTTTCAAATTTAAAATTATGAGCATAGTAAAATCAAATAAGCAAATAGTTTTTCTGCCCGGGGGGGGGGGGGGCCGGCCCCCGGGCCGCTGGGGTGGGTCGGAGGTGACGTTTACCTAGCACACATCCCCATTAAACTTCCAACAAATGTTACTCTGGATAATGCAGTAACAAATGAGGCACTGAATCTTTGAGCTATGGCTCAAAGGGATCTGGCTCCTTCTTTTTGGCAGACCTGGTCTGAGGTTCAGGCCAGTTGTGACTATACACAGCCTTAACCTCACTAAAAAGTGTTAGAACTGGAGGGAAAAGGAAAAGGGAATAATTACCATAGTTATTAATCATCTTGTATTAGCATAGTGATTTCTGCCAAAACTTTTTTCTTAAAAAATATATCAATTTCCTTTTTTAAAACTACTCAACTCCCAGTGATCCTCTTCTGCCCCACCTAAGAACTCCCCCTCACATAGGTGAATAAACAAGTCAAACATATGGCTTATCATTCTCAAATGATAAATGGTTAAGGAATATGAACTACAGTTTTCAGAGGAAGAAATCCAAGCTATCAACAGCCATAAGAAAAAAATGTTTCAAATAACGATTAGAGAAATGAGAATTAAAACAATTCTGAAATTCTACTTTATACCTTTCATTCATTCAGTGAACATTTATTAAATGCCTACTATGTGCCAGGCATTGTGATGAGAGCTAAGGATACAAAAAAGGGCAAAAGACAGTTCCTGCTCTCAAGTAACTTACTATCAGATTGGCAAAGGTAACCCTCCCCCAAAATAAAAATAACAAATGCTGGGGTGGGGGGGCCTGTGGGAGAATAAATGTAACACTTTACAGCTGGTGGAGCTATGAACTTGTCTGACCATCTTGGAAAGCCTATTAAACATCCATATCCCTTGTCCTAGCAATACCACTATGAGGACTACTGTATACCCCAATATATGGCCAGCACTAGCATGCTAGGGTCCACAGGGTCACAAAGAGTTGGACAGGACTGAACAATAACAGTGTTTAAGAAGCAACAAATATTATGAATACAGAGAAATATGTAAACAGAAACAAAACAACCTTTACAATATTGACAATGGAAATGGAAAGAACAACCACAAAACAATCGAAGATCAATATTCAGAAATCATAAAGAACAAAATGAACTAAAGACACCTTCAGTGTCTATGAAAGTATCTTGACATATAATGGGCACTAAAATTTTTGATCACTGATTAAAGTAATTTCCATGGTTAACATCAAGAAATGGAATAGTAGAGAGGAATGAAAAGAGCAAATTATCAACCAGTTTTTAAAAGGCCGGTTCTTTAAAAACTTTTTTGTTTTTTTTATTTTTTTTAGTGAGGCAATTGGGGTTAAGTGACTTGCCCAGGGTCACACAGCTAGTAAGTGTTAAGTGTCTGAGGCCAGATTTGAACTCAGGTACTCTTGACTCCAGGGCAGGTACTCTATCCACTGCGCCACCTAGCTGCCCCTTAAAAATACTTTTAAGGAATGAAAAATTCACAGATGCTCAAATCCTTAAATTGCTTAAGAGTTTTATATGATTAAATTCCAGAGTTAAAGATTCTACCATTATAATAACTGCAAACAATCATAATCTCATTTGTTCCTAATAACACCTCTGTGAGGAAAGTAGGGCAAGTAGTAAGAGGACTAGTGGTCAACATTATGAATGAGGAAACTGAGGCTCAGAGAAATATAGGTAACCCATCCTAAGACGGGTCATACCTGCAATTTCTGGCCTTATGACTAAGTTTAACGGGCTGGCTTCCACCCTGCCCTACCATCCACCCGTTCTGTTTCAAACACAACTTTACCTGACTGCTATAGGGATCTGAGCAGGAACTACTGGTAACGTGGGCTCTAGTTCTATTTTTTAATCCTCAGACTCCAGATACTAACAACAAACACATAAACAAACAAAAACCCCAAAGTTTACTCTTTTACAAACCCATGTGTGACTGCCCTTGTTTACCACTGTGTCCTCTACTACCCGCTATGTGATTTTTCTATGAAAAAAAGAGAACGAGAACCACAGAGATAGGCAAATGTGTCTGAATATCTGGTAATAACAGAAAGCTGTTAATTACTTTTTCTTTTCATCTATAATGATGTTTTAGATTTTTAAAATATATACTGTGCTGAAACATTTAGTGACCTAATTTTTATACTGAGACACTGTGATTGTGGTCTAAAAATCAGGAAAACCTGGGAGTGTGTCCTGACTGATACATTCCACTTAATGACCCTGGCTTAGTCACAACATGGGGAGCTCTAAACACCTCTCTTCAGGCTCTAAGGTACAGAGCAGCTGCACATCTGCACTGAGATGGGGTATTTTTTTTACCTAAGTTTCATATAGGAAGTATCTAACAACTAGTTCACATTCTTCACATATTAGCTATCACAAGGATTTATACTTGTATGAAACCACACATATTACAAAATTTGTTTTATAAGGTTAATACAAATAAAGTTAATCTATATTAAGAATTTTTAAAAACTAAATGCCTCTTAGGTAGTATGTATTTCCTTTAAAAGGTCTGTTTCACATTACCTTACTAATTTTTTTTTAATGGACTCACTGAAATATCTTAAAAAAAATTTTTACCCACCAAACTTTACTGTTAGAAACTTTTGAAACTGAAAGCTAGTCAGCTGAGTCAATTTGTACTTTGACAACTGTATTTTTCAATATGACAAAAAAATCCCTTGTTTCTTTCCCTTACTTTATTTTTTAATGGTTCTGTGAGAAATTTTCACAATGAAATGTTATATTCAGTATGCTGCAAAAGCACTTTACTTAAAAATATTATCTGGTGGCTATACTGAATAAACTATTTAATCATTTAAGACAGTGTCCTTGCCTGTGAGAGCAAAGTGAACTTTGATAAAATTGGCCTAGAACCAAGGAACAATCAAGTTCATATGATGAATATGAGGTAGCCTATATGTGAGCCAATAAAAAATCCATCTGACACCAAAATTGACATGAAAGTATAAAAAGTTCACTATTTTAGTTAAATTTAATAAGATTTCTGCAAATAAACACCCCAACAATTATATTTATGATTTTAAAAGTTTTTAAAAAGTGAAACGTATATAATTAAGGTTAAGTATTGTGGAAAACTTGTAAGCTCTAAAAATGATCAGTAGGAGTCAGAGGATGAATAAGCTGGAAAGGTTTTAGAAATCCTTTGTCCAAACCACGAATCATGAACTTTCTCTATGACATGCCTGACAAATTATTCATCTAGCCTCTGTTCAAATACCTTCAGAACACTACTGATCACTATAAAACTTACAGTATAATACTGTTTCCCAAAAATGTCATAATATAGATCCCCAGAAAATTCAGGGAACGGAAGAACCTAAAAATTATCTTATTTTACAGATAAGGAAATTGAGGACCAGTAAGATTAATACGTTGCTTTTTCTGTTTCTAGGAATAAAATTTCTGATAATAAAGTATATTGTTAGAAGACAGCTCCTTTATAAATAGAGGTACTACCAAAGCTTGACAATTCCAATATCTGTAAGCTATTTTCCTAAAGCATGGCTCTCTGTTGCATAACTATATGAAAATTTTTTAATATGCTGTACTTGTGTAGGCTCAATGATTGTGGCAATTAACACATGTAGTGTTAATGTGACAAATGTAGAAGTACAAAATGATTCTTTGGTGATGACTCAATTCAAATAATTTTAAAATAAGTTTTGATTTTTTAAAGGAAATTAAAATTTGAAAGCTTGCTTTAAAAAAATTACACTACAGCTCTTCTACTACTTTCTTGTAGAATATGG
Source organism: Dromiciops gliroides (assembly GCF_019393635.1). NCBI lineage: Eukaryota > Metazoa > Chordata > Mammalia > Microbiotheria > Microbiotheriidae > Dromiciops > Dromiciops gliroides. Next base: position 253,506,133 of record NC_057862.1, read on the forward strand.
AAACTGTTACAACTATTGGCAACACTGAGGAAATAAAATTAATGATTATATGTTGTTTCCCCTCAATAAAATGTCCTTCTGGACAAGGCTTTTCCTTTTTTTTTTTTTTGTGGGGGTGTGGGGGTGTGGGGGGTGGGGCTTTGTATTTCCAGTGACCAGCAGTACAACTTAGTAAGATTTCAGAAAATACTTTTCGATTATATATATATATTTTTTTTTTTTTTAGTGAGGCAATTGGGGTTAAGTGACTTGCCCAGGGTCACACAGCTAGTAAGTGTCAAGTGTCGGAGGCCGGATTTGAACTCAGGTGCTCCTGAATCCAGGGCCGGTGCTTTTAACCACTGCGCCATCTAGCTGCCCCCTCGATTATATTTTAATAAAAAATAGACCACAAAATAACTGAGGAATAAAGTTGCCTTTGTGGAATTTAGAGTAGATTGTTATAGCTCCTTAACTATTGAGCTCAGAAGACTGCTCTAAAAAAGTCATGTAGCCATTCATTAATAAATTATAGAGAAATGCCTGCTTGTTTTTATGAGCTAATTTTAGAGTAAATACTGAGGAGAATAACAAAATATATCAGAGAAATTGGCTTGAATTAGGGAAGATGTTAAAATTTAAAGTATTAGCAATTTAGGAAAAGTTATCATGTGTGGTTCTATCAAGTATCATAATGTAAATAAAAGGGCTTATCAGTAATAATTCAAATATCCAGTTATAAAAGTGGTAAGATACAGAACCTTACTGACTTTGCATAGTCGTGTGTGTACAACTATTATTGATAACACTTTCAACTTGTCCTTGATCTAAACTTTTTAAAGTCAAGAAAATAAAAGGCATGCTCCATTGGTGATAACACACAAAGACCCAAAGAAACAGTAGCTGTTCCAACTGATAGGCTGTTCTGCAGAACTGACCTTGAACAGTCAAAGGAGGCAGATGGTCAGAACCATGGATGATGCTATTATACATCCGCTTCTGTCATACATCTTTTTCAACTTGTTGAAGATTTTAAAAATAGAAAAAAATGATCTTGCATCATAGGATCAAAAGTCTCATTACTTCACTAGACAATGTATACACAAAGCACAATCTTAGTGAACTATATCAATGTCAATATATATTTCCTTTCTATTAGTTGTTGATCATTTCTGAGTCAGTTTTGCCATTTGTAAACTAGGGATGAGTTTTAGATGACCTACTTCACACTATTGGGAGGAAATTCCTTTGTAAATCTCAAAGTATACATCTCAATATGCTATATAAAAATTAGTTATTATAATTACCTTTCGATTCAAAATTTAAAGAACACAAACTACTTAAGGACAGAGATCATTTAATTTTTATATTCCCAGTATCCAGAATAAGATCTAATAGTTACTTAATAAATGTCTGTTATATTTAAAGAAATACTACAACCACTCAATCAACAAACATTTATTATACAAAAAAAAGGTAATTTCTAGTGAAGACACTAGCAACTGGGGGGAATTAGGAAAGGCTTCGTGTAGAAGGTGGCCTTTGAACTAAGGCATTGGAAATAGTGCCAACTCACAGAAAGATGTATTTACCTGAAAGAAAGTAATGTGCTATAAGGCTTGAAAGGTAAATTGAGACAAGTTGTAAAAGGCTTTAAAAACTAAACAGGAGTTTCTGTTTATGGCTTGAAGTAACAGGGAACCAAGTGAGTTTATCAAGCTGGGGAGTGACATGGTCAGACCTGTGCTTTAGCAAAATCACTTTGGCAGTTATGTGGAGGTTGAATTGGAGGAGGGAGAACCTATATTTAAAAGTGGTAGTTATCCTTGAGAATATATAAGTTTTAAAACCAGATTTCTTATCACTTTGTATCTAATGAACATGTTCTAAAATAATTGTTAATAATGAAGTGAAAAAGAAAAGGGCCCTATCAGTCATTTATTTCATTCTGCTGCCTCAAAAAAATTTCTAAAATGCTACCTATTCTATTAAAGAAAAAAAAATTTTAACTTCCTATAGTTGATTTTCTAGAAATCCATTATATGCAAACTTTGCTAATTTTCGGAGAAAAAACAAAAGAAGGCACACAGAGTATCCAGATTTTTAATTTTTTTAATTTCAGGGAGAAGGATTAGGAAGAAAAAAAGTATATCTGAAATAAAATGTCAATTTAAATGATTTATAAATAACTTTAATTAAAAGCAAACAAAATTGGTATTAAAGTAGGGTTTGATACCTTCTGGAGATCCCTAAGTGACAGTAGATGCTACCTGGGAGTATGGAATCTGAGTAAGAATTAGTGATTGAAAGGGATATTTTTATGGGAAAAAAGACTAAAGAACAGTATTAGATTGTTAAAGTAAAGAAACATTGATTGTGGCAAATAAAAATGTCAACGAACACAATCTCTTCATCTGCAAAATGAGGAAGCTGGACTAAATCTTAAATCTAAAGTCCCTTTCATTTCTCCTGTTTTATGATTCTAAGTACAGTCATAAAGCCTGAACCCTTCCTAAGATTGCTGCTACACAAGCTGAAAAGCACGTGCTCACTAAATCACCTGATGCTCTGTCTGACTGACAGATAGCATGCAGTTGCAGTCACATAAAAGCTCTCACCCACTAGAGAAAGTACTGCGCTACTGCCAATTTGCAGCAGTACCTGAAATGAGATTTTTTAAAAGTACCATGATACTTTGGGCTCACTTTTCCCGCTAGTTACTGAGTTCAGGGCTTTCCTCATATTGCAATTGTCAGTCTTTGTGAATGGACCAGGGTGAGGCTGGAATAAAGAAGAGAATTAAAATCTGGAAGAAATGGGGGATTTCTGTAGGGGGAGGGGAATGTGAAAAATCTCTTCCTCATTCACAGGCATTATGCTGCCCCAACTGATATTGGCTGATTGTTACTAACAAATACTTGAGTATCCATAACATATAAAAAGCTAAAGTCTTTACCTTTGAGAAGTTTATATTCTAAATGAGACAAGGCAGATAAACAAGTATCAAAAAAGTGCTTTTTCTTCTGTTCCTATTTTTTCTTTTCACTTTAAATTTTCATTCGGTTGCTTTAACCTACAAAAAAATTTGGATATCCATGGATATGTTCCCATTAGATTTATTTTAAAATTATGTAAGTCAGATTTTCTTTAAAACTTTGGCAAGGTTAGAGTATAACTACTGATTGACTTAAAATTTATTTCCATCACTGATTTAGAAGCCTATTTAGTGAAGGGAAGATTTTAATTACTGTATATAAATCTTGGCAAGCTGTTCTCTATATTGATATTTTTGGAAAACAAAATTAAAAGAATTACAAATTATTTTCCCATTTAGATTTCATATGAGCTTATCATCATGATAAAATTACTTCTTAACTTTACAAGACATAAGAGGTATGAAGGGCAACATTTTCCTTACCAGAATGGAGTGCATTCCCAAGTAAATTCTACTTAGGCAAACCAGAGAACACCAGCAGATGGCAATAACCAGTCCATATATAAGAGGATACTAAAGGGGGAAAAAAAGAGAAAAGATTTATATTTGAACTGGGCTTAATATAATAAATGTTATTCTAAGATGTAAATAAACTAGAAACCAACTCCTTTTTAACATTCATTCATTCTTAGAAAAGGGTTCCCGACCATGCTAGCCCATCAGTTCTATGAGGGGCCAGAGAAAGTAAATAGGCACAGTAACAATACTGAACTTTGAGGAATCTTGCAGGGATGAAATAAAAATGGCTCAGTTCCTTTGGTACTCATGGCATCTTGACTTCCTAACTTTGATTTCACAGGCCTGAATTTTTACCCTAACAAGTCTACGTGCCCATCTCCCTCAGCCTTTTTTTTGGTTTGTTTTTGTTTTTGTTTTTTTTGCAGGGCAATGGGGGTTAAGTGACTTGCCCAGGGTCACACAGCTAGTAAGTGTCAAGTGTCTGAGGCCAGATTTGAACTCACGTCCTCATGAATCCAGGGCCAGTGCTCTATCCACTGTGCCACCTAGCTGCCCCTCCCTCAGCCTTTGGATCCTGGTGCTCTCCAGATAATCTGGCCTGGTTTCTCAGTTTATACTTTCTCTTTTTTTTAAACACAGAATCTTGCTTCTTGCTTCTCCAGGCACAAATGGGCCCTCTTCCTACCTCTGGGATTTGCGTAATCACAAGCAGTTGTCTATAATGCCTCAAGTGAGATATGACATAAGCAAACCATAGATATTACCCATGATTACTTGCACAGCAAAAGAATCATAAAAAAAAAAATCATGGGCAGCTAGGTGGTGCAGTGGATAAAGCACTGGCCCTGGATTCAGGAGGACCTGAGTTCAAATCCAGCCTCAGACACTTGGTACTTACTAGCTGTGTGACCCTGGGCAAGTCACTTAACCCCCATTGCCCCACAAAAACAAAACAAAACAAAACATTAACGACATGGAGGAGTATGGAGGAATTGATTACAGCAGCCCTTATTCATTGTGATGAGTTAATTTCCAATGAATCTGATGATTCCTTAGGAACCACTGTCTCACAGCATAGCATCTAAGTGGCATCTTACCAAGGAGTACAAGTATAAGTCCTGGCACTTTAGTAATTGGGTTTCAGTGAATAGGGCTGCCATAGAAGGGCCTGGGGGTTAGGAAGATGAATTCTCATCAGAGGAACCACCCCTTCCTGTGATCTATAAATGTTGCTGTTTGTTCTTCTTTCTTGAAAAGGACCAATGACATCAGGAGGTGATGTCTTGACTTGCAAGTGAATTGGACTGAAGTGAGGCTGGGCTGTGCAAAGTTACCAGCCTCACTCTCTCCTCCAGAGCCATCTGCGTCCAGTGGCAAGATATACATTAGGACAACCAAAGATGCAGTGGGATGCAGTGGGAGACCTTAGCCTTTTAAAGAAAGATCTTTCCCAGATCTCAGTTTGTCTGAGGCAAAGTCCAATCAGTGATTAAGGCTAGGTAAGAAAAGAAGCAAAAAACTCCAAAGAAAGAACTAATATTGATGGAACGCAGACTGAAGCATGTTATTTTTCACTTTCTTTCATTTTTTTCTTTTATTCAAGTTTTCTTGTACAAAATGACTAATATGGTATTGTTTTACACAATCATACATGTATAACCCATATCTGATTGCTTACTGCCTCAGGGAGGGGAGAGGGGGGAGGGGAGGGAAGGAGGGATAAAAACTGGAACCCAAAACTATAAAGATGTTTATTACTTAATAATAATAAATAAAATAAAAAGGTTAAGAAAAAGAAAAGCCAAAAAAATTCCCTTTTACCTAGTCAAAAAAAATATCAATCTGGGTTTCTGGCAAAACAGAAAAAAGAACTGCTATTGACATTCACTCTGGGGGCAGCTAGGTGGCGCAAAGCACCAACCCTGGATTCAGGGTGACCCGAATTCAAATGGGCCCTCAGACACTTGAAACTTACTGGCTGTGTGGCCCTGGGCAAGTCACTTAACCCTCATTGCCCCCCTCCTCCCCCCAGGGAAAAACAAAACAAAACAAGACATTCTCTCTGAGCCATCAGAACCTAAATAATAAACAAGTAAGACTTGGGCTGGCACATATTGTTGGTCAAATAGTGAAAGCCAGAGTGATTTGGGTTTAAGGCAAGGTCAAGTAGCTCTATTTGAATCCCCAAGTGAAACTATATGGGGCAAAAGAGTTAATTGTCCCAGTTGTTTTTTTTTTTTAAATGATAGAATGAATAAGTAGGGAGGAGAAAAAAAAAAGAAATGTATCCTGTAAACCCCAAGATATCTTGCAAGGTTTCATTGTTCAAAATGTATACTCCTTTGAGCAGAGCACCCACAGGTAAGGGTATGATTGGAAGGAAGGAAGGAAGGGAAGGCAGGCAGTCATTGTCCAACTGGAACTGGCCAGCTGTGTCCTCAGTGGGGCAGCTACTACTACTCACAGACTGCAGAACTAAGAGTGGAAGAGTCAGGAGGTGGAGGTTTCTGATTTATGCCAAAATGATGCCTTGGAAAAGAAGCACATGGTATGTGGCCAGAGAGGAAAGCTCCTAACAATGGACTTTCCCTGTTCAATAGTTGGTAGCAATTGGTAAACACGGATCTCCCATAGAAGCACATGTCAGAGACATATAGATGTATGGTCTCTTAGCATATGAGAAGTTCATGAACAATGTCTGTAGCAACCAACTCCCATGTGGAGACGGGGGTTTTTGGATTCCCTAGGGCCAGTATAATTCTAGAAGTGAGCATTTTAGCAGAAGGAAATTTTTTGAATAGCACTAGCTTTGGTAATTACCTTGTGGGCAATTCCAAGTTCAAGAGCTGGAGGATCTTATATTCAAGAAAGAAGTTTTTGATTCAGTAGGCACCTCTGAAGAAAAAGGCTACAGAGTTACAGCATGGCATTCAATTTGGGCAGTAAAGCCCATGTGTTATCCTGACAATGCAGTCCAATGGGAAGGGAATTGTTCAGCAGTTCCTCAAAGTATGTTTATTAGGGTGGTACGGCATTTGGAGAGACTATGTAGGACTTTACTGGAATATCTCTGCAGCCTTTGATATTGCTGATCACACTTCTTTTCCTTGACACTTTCTCCTCTCTCTAGGTTTTTAGGACACCACTCTCTCCCAGTTCTTCTCCTACCTATGTGACCACTCCTTCTCTGTCTCCTTTGCTGCATCCTTATCCAGATCACACTCTCTAACACTCACAGGTATCTCTCTGGGCTCTGTCCTGGGCCCTCTTCTCTTCTTCTTCTATACTTCTTCACTTGGTGATCTCAACAACTCCCATGGATTTAAATCTACCTATCTCACCCCTACTTATCTGACAACTCCAATCTCACATCTCCAGCTGCTCCCAGACATCTTGAACTGGATGTCAGTAGACATCTTAAACTCAATGTGTTCACAACAGATTTCATTGTTTCCCCCTAAATTTCCTCCCCCTACCCCCCATTATTAGGGCAATACACCATCCTTCCAGGTCTTCAGGCTCACAACCTCTTGTCACATCCTGGACTCCTCACTATCTCTCACTCCCCATATCCAATCTGTTACCAAGGCCTGTCAATTTCATCTTGTAATATCTCTCAAATACACCCCCTTCTCAACTCTTGACACAGGCACCACACTGGTGTAGGCCTTCATCACCTGACACTTGGACTACTGCAGTAGCCTGTTGGTGGGTCGGCATGCCTCAAATCTTTTTCCACTCTAATCCATCCCACATTCAGCCACCAAAGTGATTGTCCTAAAGCTTAGGACCGATCATGGCCCCCTCCCTCCATTCAATCAATTCCAGTGGCTCCCTATTTCCTTCAGATCGAATATAAAATCTGCATTTAGTGTTCAATGCCCTTCACAACGTAGCCCCCTCCTACCTTTCTTAAACCTTCTTACACCTTACTACCAGCCACAAACTATTTGATCTGGTGCCTCTGGCCTCCTGGGTGTTCCACAAATAAGACACTCTTGGCTCTGGGCATTTTCTCTGGGTGTCCCCTATGCCTTGAATGCTCTCCTGCCTCAATTTCACTTACTTACTTCCCTGGTTTCCTGTAAGTCCCAGTATCTTTTTCCCAACTCTTCTCAATTCGAGCACTTTCCCTTTTAATTATTTCTTATTTATGCTGTATATAGCTTACTTGAACATATTTGTTTACATGTTACCACCTCCATTAGATTGTAAGCTTCCTGAGGACAGAAACATTCTTTTACATCTTTTTTTTTTTTAAATCCCCAGTGCTTTAGCACAATGCTTGGTACACAGGAGGAACTGAAGAAATGTTGATTAATGTTGATGTCAGAGGGGTGCACCAATAGCAACCCCAAATTGAATTCCTTTCTTGGAGGAGCTGATGGGTTGAGGACCATATGTGTTTTCCATACATCTGTCTGTTCTTGGGCTCTGTAAGTCTCTACATTTTATGGATTTTCTACAGAACAAAATAAAGGCTATGCCATACCAAATATCTTTATTGTACACTGGTTGCTTATATGGGAGCTAGAAGTCCCTTATAGCAACATTTGGAGAAAACTAGAAACAAGTTACATAAACGAGCAAGCTTCCAGTGAATTTAGTAGCTCTTTTATGAATACTATACAGAAAGACATGGATAAAAATTTAAACAGGATAAGAGAGAAGAAATGGATTATGAGATGCACTTGTTTGTATTTGGTCTTATATATACACTCTGATTGCTCTCCAAAGGTAAATTAGTCTCTAAGAAACCTTACCATATGACAAAGACTGTGTGGTCTGGTGGATGAAAACTTGGGGCAACAGGGTCTGTTTAAGCAGCTATGTGATTTTAGACAAATAACTGCTTCTGTGCCTCCACAGAAATGGGTGGTGCAGTGGCTAGTACAGAACTTGGAGTCAAGAAGACCTAAATTCAAATGCTACATTAGTCACATACTAGCTGTGTGATGCTGGGCAAGTCACTGAACCTCTGCCTCAGTTTCCTCACCTGTGAAAAATGGAAAAAAATAGCACCTAACCTCCCAGGGTTCTTGTGAGGATCAAACAAGTTAACATAATATAACGTCCTTTGCAACCCTTAAAGTGCTAGGTATTACTATTTTAGCTATTCAGATTATTATCTACTTGACATGGGATAAAACAAAACAGTTAAGATAAAACCTGGAAGATTTAAAATTACTTATATTAAATGATCTCATACAGCCTTTTGTCTGAGGAGATCGTGCTATTCCTAGTCCAGGACAGTTAAACTAGAAATGAAATGGACAATTTTTGCACTTTTTTTTTTTAAGTGAGGCAATTGGGGTTAAGTGACTTGCCCAGGGTCACACAGCTAGTAAGTGTTAAGTGTCTGAGGCCGGATTTGAACTCAGGTATTCCTGACTCCAGGGCTGGTGCTCTATCCACTGCGCCACCTAGCTGCCCCAATTTTTGCACTTTTTAATATTATTTTGCACTATTATATCACTTAGAAAAAGTACCTATTATTCTATGGTCTAATACCAATCTAGAAGTGACTTAAAAACTAATTGCAATCATTCAATTTTTGCTACACAGTTTAATGTTAATGTTCCTTTTATTTATTCTTTGGGTTAATTAGAAATTGTATCTTCTCTGAAAATGTATTTAATCATATAAAATGTTGTTTAAACCAAGAAGAGATGTAGATTCCATAGAAGTAGACTTAGAACTCAGAGGAAAAGGAAACAAAGGAAAAAGTTAAACTTGAATTAATATCAGTTAATTTTTCTTCAATGTTTCTCCATTTAGAATGTATTTCATATAAGACAACTAATCACTTCTAAAGGATGTTTTTCCATCACAAGTAATCAAGCAGTTGGGGGCGGCTAGGTGGTGCAGTGGATAAAGCACTGGCCTTGGATTCAGGAGGACCTGAGTTCAAATCCAGCCTCAGACACTTGACACTTACTAGCTGTGTGACCTTGGGCAAGTCACTTAACCCTCATTGCCATACAAAAAAAACAAAAACAAAAATCAAGCAGCAACCTCCTAGTGAATTCATTAGGATTTTCTTTTTTTCCCCCTTTTTTCCTTTTTTTTTTTTCGGGGCAATGAGGGTTAAGTGCCCAGGGTCACGCAGTTAGTGTCAAGTGTCTGAGGCCGAATTTGAACTCAGGTCCTCCTGAATCCAAGGCCAGTGCTTTATCCACTGCACCATCTAGCTGGCCCTTAGAATTTTCTGCTGTTTCTTCTATTACATCTGTGTACCAGTTTTGTTGATTAGGTGGTAAAAGGGAAGTCTCAGTATGTGCTAAAATAAACATCATTGCTTAGGAACCATTGTTTGCAGTAAACTAGAAATGAATAGCCAATAATTCTGCACACAACAAAGATCAACCATGAAAAAAGCATGAGAAATGTCTTATTAACTGTAAAAGCAATTGAAACAACTTGAATAAATGTTTGATTACTTATCTATTTTTCTCCCATCAGTTTGTCCCTCCTGATTTTCCCCTAGAATTTTACTTGAATGATATATTTCTGGGCTAACTGGTCCAGGTTTATATTTATTCAATAATCAAATGACTGGATCAGGCTTTTTTTAGTTGCTGGCCTCATACTCAAAGCCATTCCACATAGTCAGTAATCATTAGAGCTTATGCTATTATGCTATTCTAGTCTAAGTTTTCAAGAATCCAGGGTCCTCCTCACATGGTTATGAGGCACAGGGCATGGTCCCAAGAACAAAGTATGTCAGCTTTCTGATGACCAGCACAAATAAGTATAGAAAGGCTCATATCACCAATAGGCTAGTCACTACAACTTACAAAGCAAAGAAAAATAACAGACAGCTCACCTCACTGAGGGCAAAGTGTGTTTAGAATCACATCTATTTTGGGGGGGGTGGGGCAGGGCAATGAGGGTTAAGGACTTGCTCAGGGACACATAGCTAGTAAATGTGGAGGGCCTGAGGCCCAATTTGAACTCAGGTCCTCCTGAATCCAGGGCCAATGCTTTATCCACTGTGCCACCTAGCTGCCCCTAGAATCACATCTATAAACATTAATTTAGCTATTGGTACTAAGTGTGTGAGTCATGTCTAATGACCAATGACTTAAAATAGCATTGTAATCTCATCAAATTTGACATTTTCAGTATAAATTAAAGCAATCAATCAGTATTAAGTGCCTGCTATGTACCAGGCACTGTGCTAAGTGCAGAAGCAAAAGGAACTTAAGAGCTAAATGGAAGGCTGGTTCACAGATTCTATTTAGAGGTAAATAAAGGACTTGGTGGAATTTTCTTCCTCATGTGTCCAAAGACAACAAGAAACAATTTCACTCAGTTACCACATATTGTAATGCTTCTTATGATAAGCATTCATATACAGACCACTATGAAGATAATTGTAACATGAAGATAATTAACAGCATCTATAGCAGAGGATGAAGAAGTCAATAAGACCTTTCAAATTAAATTAACAAATACTTCACTATGTGATTTCAGGGGACATTTGGCACGGAGGAAGAAAGCAAAACTTAATGATGATAGTTATCATTCATAGAGTGCTTTAAGGTTTGCGAAGATCTTTACACATGTTATCTCATTTGATGTAACAACTCTGTGAGGTAAGTGCTATTATTATCCCTATTTTACAGATGAAGAACTCAGGCAGCCAGAAGTTAAGTTACTTGCCCAGGGTCACAGAGCTGAGGGAAAATCTGAACTCAGGTCCTCCTAACTCCAAGTCCAATACTCTATTCACTGTACCACCTAGGTGCCCCATAGTACAGGAAAAAGAAACCAGAGTACAATGACTTGTAAACTATATCACACAATTATAATAAAAATACTTTCTGTAAGAGGAAAGTCAGGAAGTGCTAGACATGATAGGCACCAAGTAACAGTCTCTTTCCCCCAACGTAATGGTTTATATTTTATTAGATAGGCAATAATTGGTTACAAATATAATAGTAGTGACAAAGTAATTTCTTGGAACATTAGTACCTGGGATGGGGAGGGAGATGAGAATGGGCTTCCTGTAGGAGGTGGCACTTGAACTGAGACTGGAAAGAAGCTAGAAACCATTTTTCTTTTTCTTTTCTTTTTTTTTTTAAGGGAGGCAATTGGGGTTAAGTGACTTGCCCAGGGTCACACAGCTGGTAAGTGTTAAGTGTCTGAGGCCGGATTTGAACTCGGGTACTCCTGACTCCAGGGCCAGTGCTCTATCCACTGCGCCACCTAGCTGCCCCCTAGAAACCATTTTTAAATCAGCTATCCATGTAACATTCAAACTATTGAGCTGTTAGAGCAAAATCCACAATCAACAGGAAGAACAAAAATGAGAAGCTATGGCACACAACCAGGGAAACTCCAATATGACCTACTTAAACAACGTACTGATGCTGAAAAATTGTAAATTATTGATATATAAAAGACACAAATGATCATTTTACCATTTTCTAAAGAAATTTAACCTATAAGTCAACTACCACAACAAAGACAGCATTGATGAGGCAGTTCTCATCTAGCAAACACCTGGTCTTCTTGCCAAGCAGGGTGATGTATAGCAATCCTGAACAATACTGGTTTAGAATAATGGAAGAAATACAGGTGGAGTTAATTAATTACTTCATGAATAAAGCAAGAAGTAATGGATGAAAAAAGTTTCAAAGAAAGCCTGATGAGAAACTCAACTATACCAAAATAGCTCTAAATCACTGAAAGATGAAACCAGAAGGTAGACAATGAAGAGAAAAAAAAAAATGGCAAAGACCTTTAAATATTTCTAACATAAACTTGTTTCATCATCAAAGACAATGGAGATACCACAATTGGACTTTAACATCACAATCTCTGATGTGTTATATAAGGAAAGAGACATGGCACTAAAGAACGGAATAACAGCAGAGTGAGACAAAATATATACAGAAGAGGTCTGTGTTAATATCAGGACCTTGGTGAAGGTGTTGTGGGATCAATTCCCAGAGTAGCTGAAAGAGGAAACCAAAAAGTAGGAGATTCATCCTCCCTCCCTCCTTCCCTCCCTCCCTCCCTCCCTCCCTCCTCTCTCTCTCTCTCTCTCTCTCTCTCTCTCACACACACACACACACACACACACACACACACACACACACACACACACACACACACACACAGCATGGTGCCATGGAGGGCTGGCTATGGAGTCAGGAAACCTGGATCAAGTCCTGCCTTTAACCTAGTGGCTATACATATAACTATGGACAAAACATTTAACTTCAGGGTGCTCCCAGTGCTTAAAGAGTTAGAACTCTTTTAAGAGTTCTAACTTTCAGGGATGCCTTGTTGAGCAGTATTAGAGAAGCAAAACATTTCCCAAACTAATGGAATTTCGGCTACAGAATAGAACCCCTTCCACAACAATAAATCATTAAATGCTTGTTCAATAAATTATAGACTTTATAAAGGAAAGATGTGTTGATTTTCTATGCCAAGAAAATATCCAAGAAAAATATTTTTAAATTCTCAAAAATTGCAATCATCATATTTTAAAAATTGTGTTCCAAATTCATAGTCAGTTAAAACAACCTTGATATAAAACGAATACAAAGATCAAAATAAAGGAGATCTCAAATTTTGGATCTCTTATATCCTTTTGATTTTTAAGTCTACAAATGTACAATGAAAATACAGATATTGATAGCTCTAAGTTATAACTATTTTAAAGAAATGCTTAATATTATGAAAACTGGAATACAACTTGATTCATGTTTCAAGTAACATCATTTTTATTCCTTTATTTTTTGAGGGAAATTAAACAAAAACCAAGGAGTTTATTCAATGAAGTTTTTTTAGATCACGTTTAAAAGATTCTTCATTTACTCCATAAATAAATTTAGAAGTCCCATGTGGCCCTTACTATACAGATTTATGAGATCTGATATGTTTAAGATTTTACCTAATAGATGAAAATGAAGAACTATTACCCTGTCACTCTTTTAGTTCTACTCAAAACTTTAAAGTCCAGATCTGTGATTTAATTTTTATTGAGAGTTCCTGGTGAGGAAACTTACATAAAGTACAGATCTGCAAAGGTCCTGACACTTAAAGTTGTTAGAGAGCTAAAAAGTCAATATATAGAAAAAGCTACAGAGCTTCAGTAACTTGCATAAGTTCCTACAGTCAATATGTGCCAGATGAGAAGCAGGATAGTTTCTTAAGAATTGAAATTCGAGTACTATATAGAAGGGAGTGGAAAGGTACATGGTGGGTGGGAACATGTAGAAATATATTACAAATAAAGAAATTTCATTAAGAACAGCATATTAAAGGATGTGATGTGGGAAATGCATGATTGAGAAAGAAGGTGAGTGGGTCACACTGGGTGGAAATGACAGATAAACAGTCTGAATGCTCCACTAGTAACCTTTCCTCCAGCTCATTTTGGGGGGGGGGAGGGTTGAGGCAATGGGGGTTAAGTGACTTGCCCAGGGTCACACAGCTAGTAAGTGTCAAGTGTCTGAAGCCAAATTTGAACTCAGGTCCTCCTGAGGGCCGGTGCTGTATCCCACTGTGCCACCTAACTGCCCCTGGTAACCTTTCAATATCAGGAGAAAACCAGTATGGCCTCCAGCATGTTGGGTATATCCCCTGGAATGAATTTGTGGGAGGACATGGGCAAGAACTGGAGAAGGAAAAGGCAAACTACTTCACTATCTTTGCCAAGAAAACCCCAAATCAGGTCACAAAGAGTCGGACACTACTGAAAAATAACTGAACAATAAGCAGGCAAAAATATACAGGATGGGCAGACATTGATGGGTTGTGGGCTGCATCTCAATCTATTAGATCACATATTCATTCGAATACACCATTTTACACAATAGCCTATTCAAATATGAATTGTCAACTTATTCCAAAAGTACTAAGATAAAAAGTTGGGGGGGGGGGGAGTAGAATTCATGAATGAAACAAAATCTATCACCACAGCAACTGCAGTCTTTGGGCCATGATTGCAAAGCTGCCAAAACTCAAGCTCATTTTTAGCCAACTCTGCCTTAAGCAGCTTGTTCACTTTTAGTACCTGACCCACTTTGCAAAACTTTCTTTTCAATTTCACAATCTGAGAATAACTAAATGACATTTAAAGAGCCCCCTATCAACATCTCCAGTATTCTACTCAAAAGTAAATGAGTGGGAATTGTCTGTAGGGGATGACTTGTAAATTCATAGAATTACATAGCAAGAGGTTTTAGCATCATAATTTTACAGATAGGAAGGACATTAGAGATCATCTAGTCTAACCTTGTCAAACTAAGGAAACTAAGGCCCAGTGACTTTTCCAAAGTTAAACAGACAAGTGGCAGAGTTTGGACTTGAGGTAGAGTTTGTGATTCCAGCCCTGGTCCCTTGATTTCAAATCTAGTGCTTTTAAGGTTTTAGTTGCTGAATAAATTCTGATTTCTAGATTATTCTAATACTTACAAACATCGAGGAGTAATCTTAGTATATACATGGCAGAGGAAAAACAAGAGCAAGATCCTGGATCTGGAATAGTTGAGAGAATATCTAATATGGCTCCTTACTTAATTCCTGTTTGTGAAATAATTCTCCTGGATATATCAGTCTTTTGATGGGGCTGCAGGAGCATAAAAAGCCCAAAGTAAATTTTTAAAACCACCTGAGATTCCTTAATGCAGCTTGGGGCTCCCAGATTCACAATGGATGCTCTTACAACTTCAGCGTAAGGAGGACAAAGCTTGGCACTTCCTTGTAGGCCCAATCACTGAAATAAAGTTAAACCAATGGTACCATCGGCCACTAAGGGGCCCCAGTCCCACATATGCTAATGGGGGAGAAAAGTCCCTTTGATTCCAGTCATACGGAAACATAACATCACAGAATGTTATTACTGAAAGGGAACTTATAAGGATCTTTGTCATTAACCACAACTAATTACAGTTCAAATAACTTCCAATAAATTTAGAAAAAAGCCTAATTATTGTAAAGTTGCACTAGATATTTCCAAATGATTTTTAGAATTAGCATTTCCAGGTAGGATTTAAATTTACAGTAATTTTAGAACATATTCATTCTAAGTGTTTAAGAAAAAAATCAATCTTGGCTACTGTGTATCAGTGAGAACAGAGAATTTCCTTGAATATGATAGAGTAAATACTTAGCTATTTATATTTATACAGTTCCTATGAGAATGCAAACTCCTTCAGGGGAGGGACTATTAAAATTTTGTTTTTGTGCCCTGGCACCTACCTATAAAGTGCCTTTCATGTATACGGGCTTAAATAAGTGGATTAAATTATGTCATATATTACCAAACTTCCCATACTAAAAGCATAAAATAAATGAAATGAAAACAAGCTATAACCACAACTGAAAGATTTTCTGATGTTACTTTCTATGTCACTGAACTCAGACATTAGTGTACTATATATATTGCAAGGCAATGAGGGTTAAGTGACTTGCCCAGGGCCACACAGCTAGTAAGTGTCAAGTGTCTGAGGCTGGATTTGAACGCAGGTCCTCCTGAATCCAGTACCAGTACTTTATCCACTGTGCCATCTAGCTGCCCCTTTCCCATTATATTTAACTATTTGGGGGGTTGGGGTTTTTTTTTTTTTTGCTTATTTTCTTCATTTTCTTTTTTTTTCTTGGAAGCTTTGGATGTAGGGGCCCTGTAGTTGATTTCCTCATCTGATGGTGCCCCTTGATCTTCCTTGTCACTGAAGAAACTTTCTATAGTTCTGAACTTTCTTTGCTTGTTCATTTTTTACTTGACTTTAAACTCTCCACTGGGGGGCCCTGTTTTTTGGTTCCACTACTGTTCCCAACTTCAGAGGGTCCCAGGTGTTTTGGTTTGAGGGAGGGCAGATTTTACTTTCTCCTAGCCTGTTCTCTGACCTGAAGATAACCTCAAGCCTACTTACTAAACAACCAACCATCAAAACTTTCTGTGGTATGGTTCTTAGCTTTGATGAGCCTGGGCCCCTCCCCCACCTGGGCCTCCTGCTGCTCAGGATTTCTTCCTGGTTCCCTGCTGGGGTGGGACAGCTGAATTCCTCCCCAGTTCCTAGCTGGTACCCCTGCACTTCCCCCCCAACCAGCTGTTCAGCTCTCTCACCCAACTGCACACTCAGTTCTAGAAGATGCTGGTGCTGTAGCTGATTTAGAGGCTTTGGGGGTAAATTTCTCTGGTGGCGTGGATGGGTCTCTGTCAGTGCAATCACGGGGTTGGACTTTACTCATGGCTCCCTGTAAGCTATCTATAGCTGAAGAATAATCTCAGTCTGTATTTTTGTGTGTTTTTCTGTTCCAGGGGTTCTTTTATTCCTGTTTGGGGGGTAATTGTATCAGGAGCTCTGTGCGTTTAATATCTTTCCTCAGCCATCTTTCTCTTTAGATGGATTGCATTTTTCATAAATCCTGCTGATAGCATCCTGTTCATCATTTCGTTCAGTTACTATTGCTAACTGTATTACCCTCCATCCTATTCCCTCCCCTTGATATTTACTCTATTTTCTTTTCTATCTTCTTTCACCCTATCCCTCCTCAAAAATGTTTTGCTTTTTACTGTCCCCTCCCCCAATCTGCCCTCCCTTCCTTCACCTCTCCCCCCTTATCCCCTTCCCCTCCCACTTTCCCAAAGGGCAAGATATATTACTATACCTACTTGAGTGTGTATGTTATTCCCTCTTTGAGCCAATTCTGATGAGAATAAGGCTCACTCACTCCCCTGCTCCTTTCCCATCTTCCCCTCCACTCTATAAGTTTTTTCTTGGTTCTTTTACGTGAGCTACTTTACCCTATTCCACCTCTCCCTTTCACTTTTTTTTTTTTTTTTTTTAGTGAGGCAATTGGGATTAAGCAACTTGCCCAGGGTCACACAGCTAGTAAGTATTAAGTGTCTGAGGCCGGATTTGAACTCAGGTACTCCTGAATCCAGGACAGGTGCTCTATCCACTGTGCCATCTAGCTGCCCCTCCCTTTCACTTTCTTCCAGTGCATTCCTCTCACCCCTTAATTTTATTTTAAAGATGTCATCATGAGGCAGCTAGGTGACACAGTGGAAAAAGCACCAGTCCTGGACCCAGGAGGCCCTGAGCCCAAATCTGGCCCTAGACACAAGCCACCCCACCCTGTCTGCCCCACACACACACAAAAAAGATAAACAAAATGTTTTACAGGTATCTTCCCTTCATATTCAATTCATACCTGTGCCCTCTGTCTAAGTATATTCCCTTCAGTTGCCCTAATGCTGAGAAAGCTCTTATGAGTTAGACATATCATCTTCCCATGTAGGAATGTAAACAGTTTAACTTTTGAACATCCCTCATGATTTCTTTTCCCCGTTTACCTTTTTATGTTTCACTAAGGTCTTATATTTCAAAGTCAGATTTTCTATTCAGTTCAGGTCTTTTCATCACAAATACCTGAACATACTCTTTTTCACTGAAGTTCCATTTTCTCCCCTGAAAGATTATGCTCAGTTTTGCTGGGTAGGTGATTTGGGGCTGTAGTCCCACTTCCTTTGCTCTCCAGAATATCATTCCATGCCCTCCAGTCCTTTAATGTAGAAGCTGCTAGATATTGTGTTATCCTGACCATAGCTCCACAGTACTTGAATTGTTTCTTTCTAGCTGCTTGCAATATTGTCTCCTTGACCTGGGAGCTCTAGAATTTGGTTATAATATTCCTGGGAGTTTTACTTTTGGGATTTCTTTCAGGAGGTGATCGGTGGATTCTTTCAATTTCTATTTTACCTTCTGCTTCTAGACTATCAGGGCAATTTTCCCTGACAACTTCCTGGAAGATGTCTAAGCTCTTTCCTTGATCATGGTTTTCAGGTAGTCCAATAATTTTCAAATTCTTTCTCCTGGATCTATTTTCTAGGTCAGCTGTTTTTCCAAGGAGATATTTCATATTGCCCTCTATTTTTTATTCATTTGGATTTGCTTTATTGTGCCTTGATTTCTCATAAAGTCATTAGCTTCTATTTGCTCAATCCTAATTTTTAAGGAGTTATTTTCTTCAGAGAGTTTTTGTACCTTTTTCCATTTGACCAATTTGGCTTTTCAAGCTGTTGACTTTTTTCATGATCCGCCTGCATCACTGCCATTTCTCTTTCTGTTTTTTTCTTCTACCTCTCTTACTTTATCTTCAAATTCCTTTTTGAGCACTTCCATGGCCTGAGACAAATTCATATTTTTCTTGGAAGCTTTGGATGTAGGAGTTTTGACTATGTTATCTTCTTCTAAGGGTGTATTTTTACCTACCTTGTCACCAAAGAGATTTTTGATAGTCCACTGCTTTTTCTACCTGCTCATCTTGCCCACCTATTTCTTGGCTTTTAACTCCTTCTTAAAGTGTAGCACTGCTTCCAGGATGCACTATCCCAAGCTTCAGGGGGTCCCAGGTGGTACGATTCAAGGAGAGGCTCATTCTCAGCTTGACTGGTGTAAAGAATCTGTAAGTAACCATGACCCTGCTTACTCTATAACTCAGAAGCAGAAATCTGATTCACTGTGGTTGTAAACTTGGTGTGCCTGTGTCCCTCCCACACTGGGCCACTGCCACTTGATTCTGCTTCCTGGTTCAGAACATGGGTGCTCCACCTCAGCTCCAGCAGAGACCCCTGCTATCACTCGCTGGCCAACTGCTGGACCCCCTTACCCATGAGCTGAGTTCCAGAAGTAGCCACTGACACTGATGAGTCTGAGGCTCTGGAGGCGCAGCCTGCCTGAGGCTGGATTTGCACAGCACAGCTGAGCCCCTCTCTCACCTTCATACAGCAGACCTTCCCTGCTGCCCTTTTAAGCTGTTTTTGGCTGGAAAATTATCTCATTCTGGTTTTTTGTGGATTCTGCTGCTCCACGAATTGTCTGATGGCACTGTTTGGAGGTATGTGGACGGATGGTGTGGGTAGCTCTGAAACTTACAGCCTTTGCTCTGCCATCTTGGCTCTGCCCCCAACAGAGTTTTTTAAAAATTATAATAAATGGGATATTTAAGCTGATAAAAGTAGGAAAGTCAAATATTAAATTTCCTGAGAGTTTGGAATGAATAATTACATCAGCATAACATAAGAATTTAAAACAATACATTTTAAAATTATAGTTATGAAAAATTATAGTTTTGATCTTTGTGTTAGGCTGGCTCTCTTTCAAACAAGTAAAAAAATAACCAAATAGTAGATTAGATTCAACAGGAATCTATAATTTTATAATTTATACAATATAATTTTATATGAACTCTACAATGTAAGGTTACAAATTGGTAAGCATTAGTCTAGCAGTGATACTTGTTCATACAGGTCATAAGGCCTTCTTTAATAAAAATTACCCTGAAGCAGGGGGAGGAGTATAGAGATGGAATCCCATGCCTGATGGAATGCCATGCCTTGTAATCATCTGCCACAGCCTCATCCCAGACTATAAATGTTTTTTCCCATTCAGTATTGACCACTTCCACAAAGGAACACTGGCAGATTTCCCAGCTGTAAGATTGCTGGACAGTTTCCTGAAACAAGCTCACTATAGCTCATCTTTTGTCTATCCCAAAAGATAGAGACTAAACACACAGATCACCATTTTACTTAACTGCTCTATAACAAAGCATGTTAAACTGTGGGTCATGTAACTGAATGTGGGGATCTCAAAAAATTTGGCAACAGTAAAAGGTTATATATACCTATTTTATATACATATATATCCAGGGCCACATAAAATTTTCTTGGGCAAAAAGGGGTGACAAGTGGGAAAAGTTTAAGAAGCCCTGTCTATAAGACACTTTGTAACTCCACTTGCAGAACAGTAGGAACAAATCTAATCTAAAGCTCACAGAGTAGCACTTCAGGCTCTTGGGGTGCTTGCTAGAGGGGATGGGACAGGAATAGTTCATGAATTTTCAAGGTATAGAAATAGTACTATAGAACAAATCTAGCTCCTTCCTGAAAAGGAAGTTTGGATGTTCCAAAAGAAGGGTGTTAGGGGAGAGAATTTGCTTTTTGAAGAAGCAGAGAAAGGCAGTGAGCTCTCAAACTCATGACATGATCGCTCCAAAAAACATCCAAATAACACCATAGGAAAATGCCCAGAGCAGCAAAACTCACAGAAGAATGTGCTAAAATCATCTTCTAACCAAGAACAGTTTGGAAAGTCAGAAGGAGGGAGCTGCTGTGCTGATACAGGAGTCGAGCCCAATCCCACAGTCACCCTGACACAGATCCAGTCCCAGGAAGGCCTCACCAGAGAAGGAAACCCCCAGAGCCTCTGAATCAGCTGAAGCGCCAGTGTCATCTGGAACTAAGCTCACAGTCTGGTGAGAGGGCTGAGCCCTGGGCAGAGGGGAGACTACAGGGGTCTATGCTGGTGCTGAGGCAGAACTTGGATTTTTCACTCCTGCTGAGAACCAGGAGGTAGGCTTGAGTAGCAGTAGCCCAGGTGGGGGAGGGGCATAGGCTCATCAGAGCTAACAACCACAATACACAAAGCTGGTTGATTAGCAAGTTGGTCTGGAGTCATCTATGGACCAGGGAACAGGCCAAGTGAATGAAGAACCTGATTCTCCTTAAATCATACCACCTGGGACTTCTTAAAGCTTGGGATACTGCAGCCTGGAAACAGTGCCTCACTTTAAGGAGCTAAAAGGCAAGTAAAAGAAAGGCAAGATGAGAGAAAACAGAGAAAGGTGATGACCATAGAAAGTTTCTTCAGTAATAAGGAAGACCAAGGGGCACCCTCAGAGGAAGATGTCAACATCAGGGCCCCTATATCTAAAGCTTCCAAGAAAAATATGAATTGGTCTCAGGCCATAGAGGTGCTCAAAAAGGACTTTGAAGATAAAGTGATAGAGGTAAAGGAAAAAATGGAAAGAGAAATGAGGGTGATACAAGGAAAGACATGAGAAAAAAGTCAACAGCTTGAAAAGTCAAATTGGCCAAATGGAAAAGGAGGTACAAAAGCTCTCTGATGAAAATAATTGCCTAAAAATGAGGATTGAACAAATGGAAGCCAGTGACTTTATGAGAAACCAAGACACAATAAAGCAAATCCAAATGAATAAAAAAATAGAAGGCAATGTGAAATATTTTCTGGGGAAAACTGTGAAAACCATGATCATAGAAAGAGCTTAGATATCACCTTCCAAGATATTCTCAGGGAAAATTGCCCTGAAATTCTAGAAGAAGAAGCTAAAAAAGAAATTGAAAGCATCCACCGATCACCCCCAGAAAGAGATCCCAAAAAGAAAACTCCTAGAAATATTATAGCCAAATTCCAGAGCTCTCAGGTCAAGGAGAAAATATTGCAAGCTGCCAAAAAGAAAGAATTCAAGTACTGTGGAGTCCCAGTCAGGATAGCACAAGATCTAGCAGCTTCTACATTAAAGGACGGGAAGGCATGGAATATGATATTCCAGAGGGCAAGGGAAATGGGATTACAACCAAGAATCACCTACCCAGCAAAACTCAGCATTATCTTTCAGCAGAAAAAATGGGACTTTAATGAAAAAAAAAGACTTTCAGATATTTGTGATGAAAAGACCTGAACTGAATGGCAAATTTAACTTTCAAATACAAGACCCTAGAGAACCATAAAAAATTGGAGCTGGGGGACATACCTGGGTCATACAGTGGATGACTGTCTTGTGTCTGAGGCCAAGTTTTGGCTGGGATCCCCCTGGGTCCAGGGGTGATGCTTTGTCCACTGTGTCACCAAGCTAGGTGAGGACATCTTTAGGGTTAAATTGAGGGGTGAAGGGAATTCACTGGGGGAGGGGTTAGGGAAGAGGTGAAATCCTACATGAAAGAAACAGGAGGGGGCTTGTGGAGTTGGGGAAGAGATGGGAGAGGAGCAGGGCAGTAAATGAATTTTACACTCATCAGAAAAGGCTCAAAAATCTTAAACTCATCAGAGCTGCCTCAAGGAGGGACTAACACACACACCTAACTGGGTGGAGTAATCTGTTTGGTCTGGGCAGTAAAAGAGCCTAACACTTGTCAGAATTGGATCAAAGACCTCAATCTCAATAGAATTGGCTCAAGGAGGGAATAATGTACACACTCAATTGGGTGGAGTAATCTCTCTGACCCAGCAGGAAAGTGGGAGGGGAGGGGGATAAAGAGAGAGGGGCAAGAGAAGGAGGGGCAGAGTAGGTGAGGGGACAGACAGAAGAAAATCCCTTTTGAAGAGTGATAGGATAAAAGAGGATGGATAATGGAATAAATATCATGGGGAAGGGAATGGGATGGAAGGGAAACAGTTAACAATAGTAATCATGAAAAAGAGAAAAGGGGGAAAAATTGTACAAAAAATATTTATAGCAACTCTTGGTGGAGGCTAAGAATTGAGAATCAAGGGAATGTCTATCAACTGAGGAATGATGGAAAAAACTGTGCTATATGACTGTAGTGGAATGGTCTTATGCTACAGGAAATGACAAACAGGATGATTCCCAAGAAACCTGGAAAGACAAATGAATATCGATATATAGTGTAAAAAATTAATTATTAATAAGCATATCTAATCTAACCTGGAAAATTATAATAATTGTACTTATGAAAAATTATGATTATATGAACAATGATAAGTTTAGAGAAATTATAATTGGGTCACAAGTCCCTTCGTGGTTGCCATTCAAATGTAGAAATATTTTAAATGACTGGGTCTGATTTTGGGGGCTAAATCTGACTGGGGTGACTAATCTGGGACTTTTGACTATTTGGCTGACTGCTATTAACTTAGTATGGGCCATTTATAAAGTTCCACCACACTGCTCCCAAATTGATAAGATAAAGATTAAGAAGCCTCTTAACTAAATAACCAAAGCAGAGTTTATTTATGAGATACTATTTAAAAAAGAATACAGGGAAATAAAATGTACAACCTGACTGCATTCCTGGGTGCTTTCACCTGCTGCCCCTGGAATTTTTCCAATACAATAAGGGCCTTAGCCACCTCTCCCCTCAGGGTATGTTACACTTTCCCTGCTCAGCTACTTTCTTCTAACTCCTCTTAATCTTCACTTTCTCCAACCTTTACCCTGTACTGACCACTTCTGTGCTCTCCACTGCCTCCTGGTCAATCTGTCTGTTTGTCTGCTCCATCAGTCTGCCCTGTCGCCTTTGCCACCTTTGCTGCTCTTCTAATCTTCTCAGCCAGCCTCCAGTCCTCTTCTCCCCCTCCCTGAGTCTAACCCCCAGGTCTATATATATCTTTCCTTCTCTCCACTCAAATCTCGGGGCTTTTTGCACCCACACACCAAGCCAATCCACCAGCCTGGGCTGCGGCTCGGGCTGGGGCGATGCTCGAGTATCCCGTGCCTCAGCACAGGCTATCTGGCATCTTTCAGATAGCTCTGCTCAGGTCGGAGGGAGCTGGGGGCTTTTTTCCCCCCAGCTGTCTGACCTGGCATCTTGTACAGCCCATGGGGCTTTTTGGCTCAGCTGAAGCAGAGGGAGAGGGGCACCAGCACCTCCCACACAGAAAAGACCCTGAGGGCCTAAGGCTTTCTGATCTCAGCCCAAAGGTAGGGTCCCCAAATCAAAATAAATTTCCACAATAGTGAAGTGAGCAGAGCTGGGAGGACATTGTGCATAGTGACAGCAGTATTGTTCAATGAGCAATTGTGAATGATTTAGCTACTCTCAGCAGTACAGTGATCCAAGACAATCCCAAGGAACTGATGAGGAAGCTTGCTATGCACCCCCATAGTGGTGGGTTGTACATATATAGCCTGGTTGTAATCTTGTGGAGGGGGGGAGGAAGGGAGAAAAATTTGGAACTCTAAATCTTATGAAAATGAATGTTGAAGACTACCCTTACGTGTAACTGGAAAAAATAAAATAGATGTTTGTTGCTAAAAAAATTAATAAAAATAAAATTTTTAAAAAAGAAGCAGAGTAGGGTTAATATGGGATAAGTCTTTATCAACTCCTTTTTTCTCTCTTTGCTCCCATCTTTTTTGGTTATTCCCATTTTCTTTGTCACCTGGCTGTCTCTTCCTTCAGTTTTTTAAAAAAACTAATCAAATGTTTTATTTTATTTATATATAACAATGGGGTCATTAATGGTGGTACTATAGGAGTAAAGACCAAATTGCTTTGTAACTTTGAAAAAAAAGGCAAATTTAGGCTTAATGGTGGCGGGGGGGGAGGCAAAAATATTTTAAAGAGAGGTGATGGGTCCTACTCCTTTCAGAGCTTAACACAGGGGCTGGGTATGCTACAAAGTGGGGATTCCTTTCAGATATAGCTGGCTACAGAGGTCCCTCTTCTAGCTCTCAAATTTTGTGATTCTGGCTTATGATCTGGCATCATTAGAGGGACTATCTGCATCAGTGAAATCATGTATCCCCTGGAATAGTAGAATATAAAAGCATTCATTCATTTATTCAACTCCTACTGATTAAATTCTTCCCACTGGAGGACCATAAGACCATAGCTCCAAAACTAGAAGACCATCTAGTCTACTCCCTCATTTTACAGATAAGGAAATTGAGGTCCAGAGATGTTAAATAAATTGCCCTCAAATCACAAGTAGTAATAGTTAGAGGTAGGATTTGAACCCAGGTCCTCATTCCCAAACAGGTTCTTTCCACTGTAGAACTGGAAGGGATATCAGGTCACCCAATGTTCAAAATAACTTAGCAAGTGGTTATCTAGCCTTTGGTCCAAGACTTTCAATGAAGAAGAACCCATTAATTCCCAAAGCTCTGCTTTTGAAGAGCTCTAATTGTTGGAAATTGTTTCCTTATCACAACCCTAAATTTTCCTCTTTATAATTTATTCATATTGCTTCTTAGAGCCACAGGTGAGATTTGGGTAATATATAGACACCAGAGGATGAGCAGTCCTGAAAAGAGACTGGCAAGCCCTCACACCAGAGGTGCTAGTTGTCTCTGGACACCCTAAACACCCCAAGAAGTTGTAGCATATGCAGCAGCCCCATCCACCCCAGTAAACAGTCCTGGCAGACAGGCTAAATGGAGTTGAGGGTAACTGACAGGTCTCAAACCAGTCTGTCAGTTAAGGGGATATTTACCCCAAGTATGTGAAAATTTCCCCTGGCAGAATGATAAAAACAATTTGTTCCAACCACCATGAAGGCAGCTGAAGCAAGAACTGTGTAGCACTCAGGTTCTGGCAGACAATGAAAATATCATCTTAGGCCATCACCAATCATTTTGACTTTCGTCTTGCCTCTGGACTTGAATGACTCTGGTAGAGATAGTGAGGCTGATACCTTTGTGCAACTGTTTCACTTATGTCTAATTCACTTGCAAGTCAAGACATCACCCCATGATGTCATTGGTCATCTTTGAAAAATGAAGGACAAACAATATTGCTTCTAGTTCTGCCCTCTGGAGCCAAGCAGAACACATCTAATCCCTCTTCTACAAAAAGCTCTTAAAATACGCAAAAACAGCTGTTGTGTACTTTCATCAGTCTTCTCCCCAGGATAACTATCCTCATTTTCTTCAAGCAGGCTTCAGACGGTCTGATCTTAAGGTCCTTAATCATCCTAGTAACTTTCTTCTGGATGCTCTCCAACTTATCAATGTCCTTCCCAAAATGTGGTGCAAAGAACTAAACACGATACTCTGGCTAATTCAAATATAGTCTTTGCTGTCAAACAAAGTTAGCATCCAACAATGGATGTTTTTAAATGTTTCTATGTTCGGCTCTAGGTAAATAAATAACCATTCTCTGTTAAATCATAAAAGTGTAGTAAAAAGATGGAGATTATTCACATTAGTTTTTATTTATATAACACCTTTAAAAACACATATTTTATTAATGTCTTTTGCTTATATCTATTATTTATTTATTTACTTACTTATTTTGCGGGGCAATGGGGGTTAAGTGACTTGCCCAGGGTCACACAGCTAGTAAGTGTCAAGTGTCTGAGGCCGGATTTGAACTCAGGTACTCCTGACTCCAGAGCAGGTGCTTTATCCACTGCCCCACCTAGCTGCCCCATATATCTATTATTTATAATACATCAAGCTGTGTGACCCCAATTGCCTCACCAAAAAAAAAAAATACATCAAGTTCCCCTCTCTCATCCCCCATGATTGAATCTTTCCTTGTAATAAAAAAAAAAGTTAAACATAAACACATAAAATATGTAGCACTTTTGAGAGCTAGAACGTAGAACATTACTTGCAAGGTTCTTTATCAACAAGTAGTCTAGAAATCACACAAGAAACTATAGAGTATCTTATCACAAATGATTAAGCCCTACTGAGTAATTCTGGCCATTTTATCTGTTGGTACAGTACATAGTAAAGCCCTTGGAATAAAGAAGGAAGATTTAAGCAGGAGACAGTAAATCACATTTGGGTTCTCATGTCTACCTACAAGATTTGATTCTTTACTATTATGAAGATATACAATTAAAATGTCTTAAGGTAAGAGGTGAAAATGATAGAAAGAACACAATCTATTTTGCTGGATGACCACCCCCTAACAACTCTGCCCCCCAAATAGTAAGAAGTCAAGAATATAAGGTAAAAATTGGTATCTACAACAATTGGTAATGTCATGAAAAACTATATAATGTAAATATAGCTACAAAAGATACATACCTATAGTTGGTGTCAGTGAGTACTTTAGAAGAAAAAATTCTATCTACTTAATATTCTAGGCTAATGATTTGAGAGTTTGAATTTCCATTAAAAGACACACTCTGGTCTCCAGTCAGTCAATATTATTTAAACACCTACTATTTATCCAAGCATTGTGCTAAGTGCTGGGGATACAAAGAAAGGCAAAAGACGTCCCTGGTCTCAAGGAGCTCACAATCTAATAGGGAGACAACAAACAAATGAATATGTACAAACAAGCTACATACAGGATAAATTGGAAATCATTAATTGAGAGAAGCCATTAGAATTAAAAGGGATTCAGAACGACTTTCTATAGAAAGTACATTTTAGTTGGTTTTTGAAGGAAGCCAGGTAAGTCAGGAAGCAGAGCAGAAGAGAAAGAGAATTCCAGGCATGAGGGACAGCCAAAGAAAATGCCAAGAGCCAAGAAATTGAGTATTTTGTTCCAGGAAGACAGCAAGGCCAGTGTCACTGGATCAAAAAGTAAAGGGGGGGGGGGTGTGGCAGGGAGTAGGATCTAAGAAGATTTGAAAGGTAGGTTATGAAAGGCTTTAAATGCCAAATAGATGATTTTGTATCTGATCCTAGAAGTGATAGGGAGCCACTGGAGTTTACTGAGTATGGGGATAACATGGTTGGACTGGAGTTTCAGGAAAACAGAGCATAGCCTCTTGTATATGTTCTAGTTTCTTTATTAGAGCTCTTTGGGGAGCTTTCAGGGAGTACTGAATTTAAAAGTCCTTGATTCAAAAAATGACTCACTTTCTACTCCTTGTTTCTTTCATAATCATGTTATGACTCCAAGATGTCATTAACTTTTTTCATCCATACTAAAAATTATTAAGCTTCACAATGTACTTAATATACATAAGCTTCCACAAACATTTAAAAAACTGTATATTCAGCCTAATTATATTGTTCCTATTGAAGGAAAAATATATATTACTCATTAAAGTATACTACTTCTCAGTATATTTCTTCAGAGATCTATTATTTCATTGGCATAGACACTCAACTATTCAGACAGTAACCCCTCTATACTTCTCTAGCTTGTCTTTTTTTAAGAGTTGACAGAGTAGAAAAATTAATCACAATACAGCCAACTTGGGGATATGCTTTAACTAGACTGGTTCTCAGACAATACACATAAAATTCATTACTGGGACTATGTCCAAAGCCTTTCCCATATGGTAGCACCTGACAGAGATCACAGTCCACAGGCACTGCCTTGCAGAAACCAGGATCACCTCTTTGCCATGAGACGCTGGAGTAATATACATACATGATGTAAAATTATAAGGTTTACAGAAATACAAATCAGTATCCACAGTTATTACAATGGCTATGTTGCTCAAAACACCGTGGAAAGGGAACAGATTCCAGATCTTTGGATAGGATATCTTGTGTGTGTGTGTGTGTGTGTGTGTGTGTGTGTGAATTGGGGTTGTGACTTGCCCAGGGTCACACAGCTAATAAGTGTCAAGTGTCTGAGGCCAGATTTGAACTTGAGTCCTCCTGACTGAAGGGCTGGTGTTCTTTTTAAACATACTTTCCCCATCTACTCCAAACTAATTCAAGAAGCATTTTATTAAGTACAAGGTAGACAAAACAAAACAAAAATCATTCCTGACCCAGGGGTGCTTTAATCTACTGGGGGGGTGGGATGGAGATGCATGTAAAGAGATAAGTTATATACATGGGGTAATCTGAGGAAGAGAAAGAGAGTACTAACAGATATGGGGAACAGGAAAGGCTTCCCATATTAGATGGCACATGACCTGACACTTGAAGGAAGGAAATTAGCTATTGTAAGAGGCAGAAGGGAGGAGAGAATACATTCTGGGTATGAGAGATCTCGTTGTGAAAGAAGCAGAGATAACAGGTAGAGTGCTGGGCTGAGAGAACAACTTAGTTTTCAAAACCCTCATTCATCCTAGTGGACAGTAAATAACCTTTATTAAATGTGAATAAGCCACACTTCTCCCTTTAAACACTAAACTTATACTTCTCCACTGGCTGATATACTTACCCTGCAACTGCTACGAAGAGTCCAAAACAGTCTGGATCCCTCCAGTTCCAAAAGTTCATTCCTGCAAATCACACCAGTCATGTCTTATTCCAAGCACCTCATCTATTCTGATTATCACTGCTACTTAAACTAATCTACCTCAGGGCAGCTAGGTGGGGCAGTAGATAAAGCATGGGCCCTGGATTCAGGAGGACCAGAGTTCAAAATCCAACCTTTAACACTTAATAGCTGTGTGACCCTGGGCAGGTGACTTAACCCCCACTGCCCCACAAAAACAAAAACAAAACAAAACAAAAAAAAACAAACAAACTAAACTAATCTACCTCATTCTCACTCCCACAACACCTTATTGTTGTTGTTTAAAAGTTAGTAGTTGGTGAATTATAGTTACTGTACTTCCACAGCACTGTTTTCTAATCTCTAAAGTCCATTTCCTTTTCTTTCCCAAGGGCTGCCAATTTTCAGCAAAAATGTAATCAAATAAAAATCTGACCTGAGGCTTTAAAAATATAAACCTTAATTGCACCAATGTGGAAAGATATGTGGTTAAAAAGCAATTTGGCCTCTGTGAATAGTGAAAAAGAACAGTAGGTTGAGCCACTATTCCACACTTAACAGATGGTTGCCACACTCAAAGGGAAGCAAAAAAGATGGAAATGCAAGGAGAGAAAAACTGAAGCACTGTGTTTCTTCTCAACTTCTGCAGCTCTACATTTCTAGCCAGGTGGAGAGGATTGTTTAGCACATAGGGCCTGTCACCCAAAGAAGACAGTCCAGAGGCAGCTAGGTAGAGAAGTCTATAAAGCACAGGACTTGGAGTTCAAATCCTGCCTCAAACACTTATTAGCTATGTGACCTCGGGAAAGTCGCAACCTCTTCCTGCTTCAGTTTCCCCATCTATAAAACGTGGATAATAACAACACTGAATGCACGGGGTTGTTGTGAAGATAAAATGATCTTATATTTGTAAAGCACTTTGTAAACCTGAAAGTGCTCTGTAAATGCTAGTCATCTTTCTAGCTTCTCAAGTTGCTACTCACTGGAAGAGAGAAGGTGAAAATGGCAATAAAGAGAGACCAAGTTATTAGAAAGCTGAGGTAAAGGGTAAATGTTGAAAAGCAGGATGGAGAAGAAAGGAAATAGCAACAGTCTTTAATGGAAGGCAAAAACTCAACAATGAAAACTAAAGAAATAAGGGGAGGAAAATATGAGAGAAGGAAAATATGGGAAGGAGGAAAATATATGGGTGAAGAAATGAGAGAAAACAGGAAAAGATCCTTGTATGTTGGCTTTAAAAACTGACAAACAGAATATTGAATACAGTAAGATTTTGTTTCTTATATGAACCAAAATGAAACAATTTATCAAAATTTCAAAAATAATTTTCTAGTTTTTAAAGTAGAAAACCATTAACTACTTGTCAAACAGAGACATTATATATCTTAAATTTGTGATAAATTCTCTCTCTCTCTCTTTTTTGGTAGGGCAATGAGGGTTAAATGACTTACCCAAGGTCATACAGCTAGTAAGTGTCAAGTGTCTGAGGCCGTATTTGAACTCAGGTCCTCCTGACTCCAGGGCCAGTGCTTTATCCACTGCACCACCCAGCTGCCCCCTAAATTTTCTCATTTGACAGATGTTCTGTAACTCTCTTTTTGCTCAAAGCGCTGAATCCTTTAGCCTGCTAAATATATGCATGTAGACTCTGAAGCTTTTGCATAATGAGATTTGGGGAAGATGAGGGAAGAAAGAGGAGATTCAGGACCTGGGAGTTCTCAAAAAGATAATAACCAAAACCAATACAAATAAGCAACTACTTTGTGATTTAAAGACTTGCACAGAATGTATGGCCTGCTACAGTCATGTGACTTGCCCTGAATCACAGAGTCAGTATGTGTCTGAAGCAAAAACTTGAATCCAGGACTTCCTAACCTTGAGGCTTGCTTTCTATCCACTATGCCATACCACTTCTCAATGGATTTTACTTTCCCCCACCCCCAACAAAAATTAAGTAAATCTTTTGTATAAATGTAAAATGACCTTTTATTCAATTATTAACTCATGGCATATTGGATAATAACTATTTTAATAATTTAAAATATATAAGACATTGTCCAAAGTGAAACCAAAATTGTCAGTATCTTTCCCTGCTAATTAAAACCAGTTAAACCTAAATGAAATCAGTTGGATATTTTCAATTTTTAAACTACTATCTAATCTGCACAGAGCATATTCTATAGGATGGGGGATAAACTTATCAAAACATTTCCTTGGGGCAGCTAGGTGGCGCAGTGGATAGAGCACCGGCCCTGGAGTCAAGAGTACCTGAGTTCAAATCCGGCCTTAGACACTTGACACTTACTAGCTGTGTGACCCTGGGCAAGTCACTTAACCCCAATTACCTCCAAAAAACAACCATTTCCTTCAGTTACTGAACTAAACAGTTTTCTTATCCCTATATATTTGGGTATACTGTTTTCTACAAATATTTGCCATACATACTTAGAATTTACATAAGTAGTTTCCACTTTAAGTTTCAAGGTCATTGAAGGTCCTTCTTAATTTCTCATTATCTACCTAGAATAATTATAAAGAAATTATTTATAACATTTTAAATAATTATGATAGCTGTATTTAATACAAAGTCCTTTGTACCACAGTCCATATTGTACCAAAACCTATATTGAGTGTTGTATGGGATATGGGGATATCATCTGTAATGATTCTAATATTAAAATAGCCTAGAATGTAAACTTCCTGAGAGTAAAGCTAATTTTATTTTCTATTTATCCCTAGAAGCTAGAACAGTGCCTTATAGGAGCTTTAAAAAAGTTATTGCTTAATTGACCTATCCATTCCCATTCTATTTTAAGTGTACCACTTAATCCAACTTACATATTTTAGGAATGGATAATGTAGAAATAACAGAAATTAAAAGTATGAAATTATGTTACCTTAAAAAGGACCATACTTTGAACAAAACAAAATAAATTTAAGCCTTTAGTAGAGATTTACTTCTGAATGGGGCATCTGTCCCTCATTTACTCTTTTTTTTTTTTTTTTAGTGAGGCAGTTGGGGTTAAGTGACTTCCCCAGCATCACACAGCTAGTAAGTGTTAAGTGTCTGAGGCTAGATTTGAACTCAGGTACTCCTTACTCCAGGGCCAGTGCTCTATCCACTGTGCCACCTACCTGCCCCCCTCATTTACTCTTTAGCAGAGCTACCAAGGAAGGACTAAAATGCAAAAAGGTGAGGGACAAATAAAAAATAAGAAGTTTGTGTAATTCACAAAGTACAAGTTGAGCCAAAAGTCTGTTTGTTTAAAGCTTTAGCTTAAAACTGTACTAAGACTTTTGAGACATGGTGTATATAAAGAGCCCATGAATAAAAACCAAGGGAGGTTAATCAGAGAAACTGCCAAGTCCCCATAACAACTTGTTGAGATTATAGGGCATAGAGATTTGTTGGAAGGAATCTTCCGTGTGCCCTGGCACCTTGTAAACTGTCAGTAGAAAGCAAATGCCTCTGATTGGCTTCTAGAATTGCCTTCCAAGATGACTGACAAGTACAGCAGAGGAAATAGACTCATTTCAGAAGAGCTGCCCCTCTAAATAAATGTTCTATAAAAGTGACCTGTGAAATTATTTGGCCCTGATTCAGGTGTTTTCTCCCCCACTGGAGAGAGTTCCACCTCCCTTATCCAAAAGAAAATGGTGATTTATAGAAGAAGCATGTGATTAGCAGTATGTGTTGCCTAATTGGTCTGAGATTCCTGGATCTCAAGTGCCTGGCCAGCTTCTACTTTTGTTTCCTGTGAAGAGGTCAGAGAACTGAGTTCTTGAGAATGGGCTTCCCATGCCTTAAGTATTACTTCATAGTAAACCCTTAAGTTTGAGAGTTCTGGCACCAGGTGTCTAACTTGACATTTCCTCTATGGCATTCTTGGAGAAGGAAGAAAAATGCCAATGTGGGCCATGGGGCTGGAGGACTTGAGTCATATCATAATTGGGAAAAGGGAAAAGGAATTACAGGCCTTGACAACCCTTCTCTGCTACTGCAATAAATTACTCAAATGAAAACAGGTCCAAGAGAATTAGAGCAGGGGGAGGAGGACAACAGGGAAGGATTACATTAGCAGCCTCCTGTCTTTATGTTTCAGAAGGAGCCTAATGGGCTAAATTGCTTGATGTTTCTATATTTATTCATGGACTCCTTTAAGTCCTTTGTATCTTAAGCATTTTCTGTGATATGTGAAATAAAGGCTGTCTTAAAGCCAAAGCCCATTTAGTATACTGAGTGTTCTATGGGATGCAGAGAACCCTTTACCCACATCTGCAGAAGCCTAAACTTTGTTTTGGAGATTTGCCCAAAACAAAGCTCTGGTGCTGGGGCAACAAACCAAAAAGAGAATCTGACTCTTTGAAGTCATGCTTCCGGGATCAGATACACCATTCGTGAGAATCCATGGTGGGGGTAGGGGCTGGCTAGGCCTTTTATAAATTTAACACCAACTATATTTCCCACTAAAAGTTCTTGCTTAATTTTGGTGACTTTGCTCTATGTTTTGTAACTTCTGTGAAAACACTTTATATCCAAATTTAAATACTTAAAGAATACATGGACTTTCCACTACTATAGCATACTACCTCAATCACAGAGAAGTATTAATTTAATAATAATTGTGAACAGCAATATAAATCTGGTAAGAAATACATTTTTATATTATGAATAATTTGATCAATGGTAAGAATAATGATTTAACTCTGAATATTACCATCAAACATTAATATATCCAAAAATATACATATGGATTTATGAGGTCATCAATGTAGGCATTCTCTCCATTGGTGGAGACTACAGCTCATTCATGCCTGCCAATCTTGTCCATGTCCTCCCATGAATTAAATTCAAGGAGTCTAGTCAACATCATCATCCTAGGGGCATAGATTTAGATCTAAAAGGGACCTTGGCAATCATCTCGTCCACTCCTACCCCTACTTTACAGAAAAGGAAAGGAGGATCAGAGAACTTAAATAATTTGCACATGGTCACAAAGGTAGTAAGGGGCAGGGCTAAGATTTGAACAGGTCCTTTGACTGTGGGGGAGGAGAAATTCCTAACTTTCTCCTGATAAAGGAGTAGAACAGTGAAGCATTCAGCCTGACCACCTGTCATTTCTCTCTCTTACCACATGACCAAGTCATCTTTTTTGATCATCCATTACCCCAATGCCAACCTTGATTGTAATGTTTTTTCAAAGGTCCTCATTTGTTATATGTTGCTACAACATAATCACCTTGGTGTTTTTTGTAACTTAGTCTGTAGTATTCTGTGACAGCCATGTTTTATAATGCTGGTAGAATAATGGTATTAAAAACATGAGCCTTTATTATATAATGATAGAGAAGCTATACCAATCTTTCAATTTCTGATTCAATTCAATTTACATTTAGTGCTCCTATATGAAAGGCACTAAAACAAAACAAACTGTCCCTCAAGAAACTTAATTGGGGAGGGAGTGTTACAGCAAAGATACTATATAGGAGGGGGCAACTGAACTAAACCCTAAAGGAAGTTAGAGATTCCAAGAGGTAGAGGTAGAGTAAGAGAACATTTCAGTGACAGCTGGCAGAGAGTAGGAGATGGACAGAAGCTCAGGAAAAAGGCAGGGACAGAAAGCTAGATTTAGAAGTCATCAGCACTGTTGGGGGAGGGGGAAGAAAGGGGAAATAAAGAAAAGGGCTCAGGCGCAGCTAGGTGGCACAGTGGGTAAAGCACCTGCCCTGGATTCAGGAGGACCTGAGTTCAAATCCGGCCTCAGACACTTAACACTTACTAGCTGTGTGACTCTGGGCAAGTCACTTAACCCCAACTGCCTCACCCCCCCCCCCAAAAAAGAAGAAGACCCAGGACAGAATGCTGGGGAATAGAATATGGCTGATGACCCCACAAAAGAACCTGAGAAGTGGTTAAACAAGTAGAAAAAATGCAATCATAAGATCATAGATTATGAACTTCCTCTTTTTTACAAACCAGGAAACTAAGGAACATAGAAGTTGAGACAGTAAGTCAACAAGCATTTATTAAGCACTTAGAAAGTGCCATGCACTAGGGATACAAAGAAAGGAAAAGGTAGTCCCTGTCTTTAAGGAGCTCATATTCTAACAGGGAAGACAGCACACAAAAACAAGTACAAGACATACAGAGGATGAATTTGAGGGAGGTGACAACTTGCTTAAGGGCACACAGCTATTAAGTGTCTAAAGTATGCGTTGAACTTAGGTCTTCCCCACTCCAAATTCAGCAGTCGAGCCACTATACTGCTTAGCTACCTCCAAAAAAGAACAGTATCATAAAATCAAAGGAAGGAGAAAATATGTAGGAGGAAGGGATATGAAAAGTCATGAAAATAGCAAGAAGGCTTAAGACTGAAAAAAGGTCTTGAATGTCAATTAAGAGAAAACTCATTAAATACTAAAAACAAAATATGGATCTAAAGCCAAAGATTGAGTGATGGCTAGGATCTAAGTTAAGATCAGAAGGTGGGTATAAATTATGCTTAGAAGCTGAGTGGGGGAAGAAGACCAGGAAGAAAAGAATAAGCCTGCAAGGAACCCTACGGTAGGGCACTAAGAGCTTGGCGGCCTCACAAGACCATCTGGGGAAAAATGAGAAGATTGGATGGAAAAACATCTTGGATAGATTTTGGGGGAAGGAAACGTTGGACAGTGTTTTCCACATCCCTTCCCAGCAAGTAAACCTTACAGGACAAAATCGGATTGATTTTTAGGACCAGTCAGAATAGATCCATTATGAATTCTGGGGCCCCAAAACCCATAAAAATCTTCTACATTCTATGCTGAAGCCAGAAATTCTTTTAACATGGGAAAAAGTTTTTCATTATCCACTTCGAGATAAAAGACAAACTATAAATGCATGCCTGAGTTAACACTTGAGTGTGAATGAGTGATAATTTAACTGAAGCTCAAGGGCAGATAAAAAAATATCCTAATCATGTTGTTAGATCCCGTCCTTTTTTTTTTTTTTTTTGACAGGGGGAGGAGAAGATGATATAAAGGAGAACTGGCTACAGGAAATGGAAAGAGGGATTCACATCAGATAGTCCAAGGACAGGAAAAGGCAAAACTTCTCAAAAAGCAAGTTGGTCTAAGGTCAGCCTTTTACCTTCCATTTGGAATGGGAAAAATAGAACCTATGCACTAAGGTACTTTTTAATACAGCTTCACATGATTTATGAGGTTTTTACCTTTCTCTTAACACTTCACATAAAGGAATTCATTAATCAAAATATCATTGTAGTGTAACTGACTTTCATACAGCCTATTACATAGCTTAGTGATTCTTTTCCCTTTTTTGTAGGGCCCAACTATCTATTTTACTTCACAAAATGTACTACACAAACACACACACATCCTTCTCTGAATAAAGTTAACAAGTAAACACAGCAACATTTGAGATTTTTTAGGTATCAGAAACCTCTAGAGCAGGAACTTTCTTAACCACTGCTAATATGAACTTGTCAATAACTTTTATATTTTAGAGGGTGGCCTGAGGCTGACAGGCTTTTTTCCTTTGCCCATAGAAACTGGTCAAGTGTCAAGAGGAAGGAACTGAACCCTAATCTTCCTAACTAGAAGACTAGAACTATCATCTATTCTATATTGTGTCTCAAAATTTTATTTTCACTTTGTGTTAAATTAAGTGTTCTAAAATCGATCACATTCCTCCCAGTCCTATTAAGTGATGGCATAGCAACAGAATACCAGACCTGGTATAGGGTTCAAATTCTGCCTCAGACACTTAACTGGCTATATGATCTTGGCCATGTAACTTGGACTCTGTTTCATCTGTAAAATGGGGATAATAATAGCACCTAGCTCACAGATAGGGGAAAATAAAATAAGATGTTTTAAAGTCCTTTGTAAACTTTAATGTGCTATATAAATGTTAGCTATTATTATTTGGGGGGGTGGGGCAATGAGGGTTAAGTGACTTGCCCAGGGTCACACAGCTAGTAAGTGTCAAGTGTCTGAGGCTGGATTTGAATTCAGGTCCTCTGGAATCCAGGGCCAGTGCGTTATCCACTGCCCTACCTAGCTGCCCTGCTATTATTATTATAAGAATGAAATGAGATCATATTTGTAAGGGGCTTTCTGAACTTTTAAACACTAGATCAATGTTACCTTATTATTACTAGAATACTCTTCCACTGTCCTCATCATTCTTGACCTACTTTTTAACTTTTTATGTTTCATCCTGGTTGTCCATGACTAACTAGCCCCATGCCTTTCTCCCACTTTGGAAAGATTTGAATGGTGGTTAAATCAGCATAGATCTAAGAACTACTCTTTAATATTTAAATTCTGTTATTATACTAAAATAACAGAATACAGACAGTTCTCAATTTACATAAATTTGTAATATGCAAATTTGACTTTACAAAACGAATTCTGAAAGAAATTAATATTCCAAAAAAAATACCTAGGTTAACAATGTACCAATGTACCACCTGTCCATATGCTTGGCACTCAAACCCTCCAATTGAAAGCAGAACAAACGTGAAAGACCACCACTGCCAGATGGCATATATGCATGTGGATATCTCATAAGTACTGAAATTTACATACTTGTAATACTTGTGACACTATTTGCCATGGTTATACCTAACTGACAGATTCATCTTAGATCCCAGTATTCCAGAGTTGATAGGAACCTTAGAAGCCATTGAAAAATATAAAGATGACTAATACCTAGTGAAGAATGATGGAAAGCCATTTGGGTAAAGAACAAAGGAAACAGAAGCAATTTTCCTCATTGGAGTATATTGCAGACCACCTGAATGGAAAACGGATTAAGATGGATAACAGATTACAAGCCTTGAACAGAGGTAAAGTATAACAATAATAGGAGACTCCAATTATGCAGAGATTTCCGGGAGCTCTTTCTCTGCCCAAAGGGTCTTGAGTTCATGTCATATTAGGATCAGCTCAAAGAACCAGTTATATTTAGCCTAGAGATGACTCAAAGGGGGGGATGGATCATAATGACTGATGTTCAAGTAGTTGAAAAACTATTATATGGAAGAAGGATTAGACTTGTTCAATTTGGCCTCAACAGACATGAGAAACAATGGGTGAAAGTTACAAAAAAGAAAATATAAGTTTGATGTTGAGAAAATCTTCCTAGTCATTGTAGTTCAGTCATTCAGTTCTGTCTGACTCTTCATGACCTCATGGACCAATAATGTCCATGGGGTTTTCTTCGCAAAGATACTGGAGTGGTTTGCCATTTCCTTCTCTAGTAGATTAAGGCAAATAGAGGCTTAATGACTTGCCTAAGGTTATACAACTAGGAGTGTCTGAGGTTGGATATGAACCCACGTTTTCCTGACTCCAGGCCCAGAACTCTAGCTCTCTCTTTCCTAAGTCCTTAGAGCTATCAAAAAAAGGTGATGGGGTCCCCTAGGGGAGAGAAAGCCTTTTCATTGGAAGTTTTCAAACAAAGAATTCCTCAGAGTTAACCAAGGAACCCTTTTTGAACTTATTCTGGCTGCAAACTACTTAGACATTAAAGGTTTGCTTGATGTCACATGCAAGACTATTGCAAATATGATCAAGGGGAAAACTCCAGAAGAGATTCGCAAAACATTCAATATCAAGAATGACTTCACTGAAGAGGAAGAAGCCCAGGTATGCAAAGAGAACCAGTGGTGTCAAGAAAAGTGAAGCTTTGTGCCTGTTGACACTGTAACACTGTAAGGATCATTCCAAATAACTAGTTGCACTGCTCTGTTTATAATTGTTAATATTAGACAAATGCAGCAGCAAATCCATTGTATTAGCAGGATATCTATCGTTTGCATTGCATGTGTAGTGTTTTTTGAGTCCAGAGTCTAATCCTATGGCTATTTAAACCAGTATAATCAAAAGTCTTTTTACTTTGGTCTGAATAAAACTGAAACTGTGTGGGTTCTGTAAAAAAAAAAAAAAAAAGATTTCAAACAGAGGCTACATGCACACTTGCTATGTTATAGTGGGGATTTCTTTCCAGCTTGGGATTGTGGGATTCCAATCTAATTTATACCAGAGCAAGAATCTTTGCTACAATATATTAAACAGTCACCCAGCTTTTGCCAAAAAACCTCTAGGCTGGGGGGAAACCAATACCTCCCTAGACAGCACATTCCAATTTAAAAAATATCATTGTTTGGAAGCTTTTCCTCAGATGAAGCCTAAATCTGTTTTTCTGCAATTTCCATCCATCAAAATCAGTTATTCCCTTTGGGAGCAAGGAAAACTATTATAAACATTAATACATTACATTAACACATGTCTCTGTGACAGGGCAGTTGGGTCCAAAATTGAATAGGAGAAAGAAAGCTTTATGGACTAAATTTGATAAAGTGCTTTTAACAATTCCAACCTCTTTACAAACAAAACCAATGCAGCCAAGATTAGAAGGAAAGAAGGAAACTGGGTGGGGGGGGGATTTTTTTTAACAGCAAATTTCTCTGATAAATATATCTCAAATAAATAGATGAGTTAAATTTATAAAAAATTAATGAGTCAGGGCCAGCTAGGTGGCTCAGTGGATAAAGCACCGGCCTTGGATTCAGGAGTACCAGAGCTCAAACCTGGCCTCAGACACTTGACACTTACTAACTGTGTGACCCTGGGCAAGTCACTTAATCCCCATTGCACCACCAAAAAAAAAAAAAATTTAATGAGTCATTCCCCAGTTAATAAATTGTCAAAAGATATGAACAGATGGTTTTCAGATGTCAGAAGTATCTATAATCATGTGAAAAGTGCTCTAAATTATTACCAGAGAAATGCAAATTAAAACTCTAAGGTACCACCTCACGCATATCGGGCTGGCTAATATGACAGAAAAGGAAAACAACAAATGTTGGAAGTGGATGTGGAAAAACTGGGAGACTAATACACTGTTGGTACAACTGTGAACTGATGCAACCATTGTGGAAAGCAATTTGCAACTATGACACCAAAGGGCTATATGATATGAAAAGGTATAATAATTTATAGACTTTAATACAACAATACCACTACTAGGTCTCTATCTCAAAGACATTAAATAGGAAAAGGACCTATATGTACAAAAAATATTTATATCAAATTTTTTTGTGGTGGCAAAGAATTGGAAAGTAAAGGAATGTCCATCAATTGGACTGACTGATATGGACTGAGGCAAAGTGAAGTGAGTA
Source organism: Dromiciops gliroides (assembly GCF_019393635.1). Lineage (NCBI taxonomy): Eukaryota > Metazoa > Chordata > Mammalia > Microbiotheria > Microbiotheriidae > Dromiciops > Dromiciops gliroides. The sequence goes on from NC_057862.1 coordinate 253,546,415, forward strand.
GAGCCAGAAAATCATCATACACAGTAACAGCAATATTGTATGATGATCAACTGTGAATAACTTAGCTATTCTCAGCAATACAAGACAATTCTGAAGGACTTATGGATGAAAAATGCTATCCATCTCCAAAGAAAGAACTGATGGAGTCTAAATGTAGATTGAAGCATACTTCTTAAACTTTTTCTTGCTTTTTTTGGGGGGTGGGGGTGTCCTGTTCTCTTTTGCAATATGGCTAATATGGAAATACACTTTTTAAATTTTCTATTTTAAAAATCTGTTGAAAGGGCAGCTAGGTGACTCAGTGGATAAAGCACTGGCCCTGGATTCAGGAGGACCTGAGTTGAAATCTGGGCTCAGACACTTGACACTAGCTGTGTGACCCTGGGCAAGTTACTTAACCCTCATTGTCCTGCAAAAACAACGACGACAACAACAACAAAATCTGTTGAAACTGATGATGGGGTAAAGGCGTGAATTTTTGGAAGAAGCAAAAATTATCATTTACCCTCTTTTCTGGAAAAATTTCTTAAATGAAATGTGATGTGAGAGGGTTTCTTATATATACCTATGGAAAGCAATGAATGTAGATACAAAGGAGTTGGAAGCAGTATGATTAAATACCGAGTGACATCAGTAAAGAAATTTGAATTAATTTGCAAGACTAGCTTAACCAAATGTTAAAAAGATATCAATGGAACTGGCTAGATTTCAGATTATTTAAAAATACTTATTTCAGGACACATACACATAATGATTTTTCAGTCATCTCAGTCTAATTCTTCAAGACCCCATTTGGGGTTTTCTTGTCCAAGACACAAAAGTGGTTTGCCATTTCCTTCTCCAGCTCAATTTATAGATGGGGAACTGAAGCAAACAGGGTTAAGTGATTTGCCCAGGGTCACACAGCTAAAAAGTGTCTGATGCTGGATTTACATTCATGAAGATGAGTCTTCCTAACTCCAGGCCCTTCACTATATTCACTGTACCACCTCTAGCACATAAAAATACATAATAAGTGCCTGACAATATATAGATATTAAATGACATGTTTGTTCATAAAGAGAAATGTGCTTTCCAATTCATGTTGCAAACAAATCCAACTGATAAAATAAGAATAATAATCACTAATAGTAACATAAGGCAATGGTTCTCAAAACAGTTCATCCCAGAATTACCCATACCCATCCCCCCACCTCCTCCTATAGCAAAATATTTTTAAAATAAAAATAAATCCTGCCCTAGTAACTGCTTGAGGCAATACAGTTTCAGTCTCTCATTTTGATGTCACAAATAACTCTAACAGGCTAGCAAGTTAGGAATGCAGACTTAAGTAGGACAGCGGTCCAAATGACAATCAAGGTTTATGCCCAGAGCCAAGAGAAATTTTTCCATAGGATTAAGAAGGGTGGGGCTCAGAGAGGAATACTGTTGCTTGGGAGAATCAACATTCTTTCCTCGAAATTTATTTTTGGACTATATCCAAAATCATGCAGGTAAATGGATACACATAAAAATTCACAATCATTTATGGAGGGGTCAAGGATGTAGAATAAATAGGTTTAATGAATATAAGATTAGAAAGAGCTAGTCAAAAAACTTCAAATACACATTCAATCTTGAGCAGAATTTTGACAGCAGAGAGGTTTTTCCAAATAAGGTAAAAGTGATGGCATTAAGATCACTCAACTTTGACATAGGGCCCATGGGAATAGTTATAGCAGGTGATGGACAGAGGGCTATGGGGTCACAAGGTGGTTTTTTGGGGTGGGGGTGGGGGGGGCTGTTGGCTTCTGATTCCTAACAACAATTTCAAGGTAAGAATTCCCTTCACCATCCATCCCTAGAAACATGAAAACCCTATGAGTAATACCAAATCAGCTGACCTATTGTAGCATTTTAAGGAAAGATGAGTAAGCATATGGCTTTTCACTTCACTAAAAGAAAAGATCAGGTAGGTTTTTTTCTATTACAGTCACACATGGGTTCTGGTAGAACTTTCATTAGATGAACTTTCAAAATGACTACGAATTAAATTTTTCTTCAAATAGAAAACAATTTTATATTTTGAAAAGAGGTTTTTCAAAAAGTAAGGTTTTTAAGACTAATTTTACAAGGCTTATTGTTAGTAATTTTAAAGTCAATAGAAGTAGATCAACTACAAATAAAATATACTAGGTTAGCCAAAAAAGTTGCACCTTGATTCAAATAAACCTAGTGTCAAAATATCAAGATTTACATTCCATAAATGACTCATACTTCATGCCAGTGTCTAAAGACCAGTGAATAGCATCTGCTCTGCATGAAGAGACAAAAACATAACTAGCCTTTTTTACCTACACTGTTAACATGAATAGAACCCAAATAACTACTGAATGAAGTCAATTTAAGAAGAGGTTCTTCACAGAAGTACTGTACATCTGGAGACGATGTGCTATAGCCTGGAAAAGAAAATATTTAGGATGAACGTGAGACCTATCTTCAAGTGTCTGAAGGGCTATAATTACTGTGGAAGAAGGGTTAGACTTGTTTTGCTTAGCCCAGAAGCCAGAACTAGGATCAATGGGTGCAGTTAGATGAAGGTAAAATTTAGGCTTGATATTAGGGGGGAAAAAAAAACACCTCCTTTACAGAGCTATGCGAAAAACGAATGAAGCTGTTTTAGGAGGCAGTTTGTTTTTCCTCACTGGAGGCCTTCCAAGAGACCAGAAGACTTACTACTTAAAGGGTATGTAGTAGAGGGGGTTCTTGTTCAGGTAGGCATGGGTTTAGAACTAAATGGCCTAAAGAAGTCCCTTCCACCTCAGAGATTCTAGGATTCTGTGATGCAATAATCTTAGTATAGCAAAAAACAAAAGTAAATGGCCATTAACAGATATAACTAGGATTCCAAGACATTCTAAACCCCATTCCTCAGTGAGTCAGCTTTAATTAGGAAGTGTTAATTTTACCTTGAAAGATTTACAGTTTTCATCTCCACAAGCAAAAAGAGCACCACTTTAAGATCTGAATTATCACTTCAAAACTGTCACATACAGAGCAGAAATCTGTTGCCATGTGTAGTGGATAAATCATGTTATTATAGTAGAATCCAGTTACTAGCATAGTGAATGCAAGTACTGGAAGTCAGAAGACCTAGGTTCTAGTCCCAGCTGTGACCAATATTAACCAAATCTATGATATAATGAAGCACCTTTTAATGAGATTTTAGTGAGAATGGTTTGGTTGTTTTTTGACACAGCAAAGGAAAAGAAAAGTTTTCATGCTTAGGAAGATCATCCTATAAAATAACGCCATAGGAAAATGCGCGGAGCAGGAAGATCATCCAATAAGAAGATATAATATAATGCATTTTACTGTTAAAGCTTGATTGGGGGCAGCTAGGTGGTACAGTGGATGAATCACCTACCCTGGAGTCAGGAGGACCTGAGTTCTAATCTGGCTTCAGACACTTGACACTTACTAGCTGTGTGACCCTGAGCAAGTCACTTAACCCTCATGGGGGGGGGGGGACGACACTTGATTGGTCTGCAGTACCTCTTTAAAATTTAGTAATGGTAGGGGCAGCTAGGTGGCACAGGGGATAGAGCACCGGTCCTGGAGTCAGGAGAACCTGAGTTCAAAATCCGCCTCAGACACATAACACTTACTAGCTGTGTGTGACCCTGGGCAAGTCACTTAACCCCAATTGCCTCACCGAAAAAAAAAACAAAAGAAAAAAAAATTTAGTAATGGCCATATGTAGAATGCAAACACAGCATTCTACAAATATACTTTATGAGGGAAAAAGTTGGTTATAAAAAAGAGGAACATTTATGAAGAAGGAAAAAAGGAGTATAGGAGGGCAAATAAGATAATCAAGATTTTTAAAATCCACTCTGGAGAAGAGTTTGTCCATATTCTTAAGTAACCAGTCTAAATTAGAACCATATTTATTACTCAATCTCTGGATTTCTTTAAATTATTAACATATCACTAGCTGAAAGTTGGAAGGCACATCCTACTCAAAAAGCATTTTTAAACCCCACATTTTCCAGATTCTGCAACAATAAAAAGTAATAGTTCAGCAAATGAAACTAATTAGTGATCCAGAAGATAAAATGGTTTTTTCTCATAAGCAAATAACCTTATCCCCAAGTTCCCAAGTCTACTGTATTCCATTAATTCTAAATAATTTTTAGTCTGATCTATAGTCCTTCATAGTATGCCTAGTATTAATATTCCTGACTCGTTGAAGTACATTTTGCAATTATACTCGGGTTGTGTTGCCACAGAAAAGAAATATTTTGCATCTTAATTCATATTATGGGCTGAGTCATACACTGCTTGGGTCTTAACTACACCAGAGTTAACCTTGAGAGTTGGGGTGATTTATCTGTGTCCTCCCTATATAAGCTTAAACCAGGGTCAGAAATTTTAGTAAGAGCATCTCAACAAGCAGCTCATTAACAAATTCAGAACAGTTCCCTTCCCGGAGATTTAAGGAAAGATTTGTTCTTTTGACGTAGGGACCAATGGAAGGAAAGCGTTTGGAAGGGGCTGGTCAAAACTCAAAGGGCAGAAGTAAAGCAACTTAAGGCAACGAGTCTCAACTAAACCCCTCACCCCACCCCCGTCCCTCCTCCACATTTGCGCCTCCAGGCTTTCCTGATTCCTTCAAATCCAGGCTCAAGTCCCACCTCCGGCCGAGGCTTTCCTTCGGAGACCAACCCCAATTTATCCTGTAAAGATCTTGTTTGCACCTAGGGTTTTTTGCACTGTGGTTTTCCTCCAGGAGACGGTGAGCTCCTTGTGAGCAGGGATTGTCTTTTATTTTTCTCTGTATCCCCGCCGCTGAGCTCAATAACTGGCACACAGTAGGTACTTAATAAATGCTTTAGTTTACTGACTTCTCAAACCACATAGAACTCCTCCTCCCCCAGTTTAACCTCGACCCTCCCGATACCAATCGGCCCCCAGGCAAACCTCGTCCTTCAAGGTAGGCAGAGGCGGGTGGTAGGGGAAGGGACGGGAAGGGAAGGGAAAAGGGAATTAAGAAGGAACGGAAAGGAAGGGAAGGGGAAAGAGGAGAAAAGAAAGGGAAGGAAAGGAAAGGAAAGAAAGGGGAAAGAAGGGAGGAGAGGGAAGAGCTTACCTGCCAGCGGCCGTAAGTGAGGAGGACAAGGGAGATGGGAATGGCTGTGCCAGACATGGCATGGGTGGAGGGCATGCTGTACTCCGAGTTATAGAAAACCTCTAACTTGACCACGGGCGGCGAGGCGGGCCGGGGCCATCGGATGACGTCCTTGGCACACTGGCCCAGGTACATGACCAGGACCCACATGATCACCAGCCTCCGGCCCACCAAGGCATCGAGGTTCCAGATCCAGAAGGGGAAAAAGGTGATGTAGAAGAGCTCGTTGCCCAGCTCGGTGCCAAAGCAGAACAAGTAGAAGAGGAACCAGTTCCGCACTCCGTACACTTCCCCTTCCTCCCCGGTGAGGGAGTTGCGCCTCAGACCCTGCACTTTATTCTGGAGGGTCGCCTTGCTCTCTCGCTCCCCCGCCGTGGCCGTGGCCGCGGCCGTGGCCGGGTCCGCGCCGGCCTCCGGCAGCCCATTCCTCACACCGTTCCTGGCGCCGCAGCCTCGGATCTTGCCCCCGTCGCCCTCCGGGACGGCCGCCCGGTCCCGACTGCGACCGCCCCTCGCCTCCGGGGCCGCCCCGGGCTCCCCCAGCGGCGGAGGGTCTGCCCCTGCCAGCCGCGGCTCTTCCACCCCGCACAGCCGCTGGAAGCTGGCCACTCTCTGCGGGTCCCGCAGGCAAACGAGCAGCTCGGCCAGGCGCTGTCTCAGCGACATGATAACGGGCTCGCCCGCGGCTCTCCGCGCAGCCCGGCCGCCCGGCCGGGGGGTGGGGTGGGGGCTCTGTCCCAGCGCCGCGGAGGAAGCGGCGGCAGCGGCAGCGGCGGCGGCGGCTGAAGCGCGAGCCCGAGCGGCCGCAGCGCCTCCCTCCGTCTGCTCGGTTCCGCCGTGTGACGACGGCACCACAGGCCTCCCCGGCGGCCGCCCGCGCGCCCGCCCTCTCCTTCTCTCCTCCCTCTCCTCGTCTTCTCGGCCGCCGCCGGGGCAGCTAAGCCAGCACGCGCTCGTGCGCCTCCCGCCAGTTCTCGCCCCCACAGAAAGGGCGGGGGCGCGGGAAGGCCCGGGTGAAAACTGGCGCGGGCTGGGCTGGGGGAGGAGGGCGTTCCGGCGCAGGGATTGGGGGAAGGGATTGCTGCTCTGCGTGGGAGGGATGGAGGGAAAGGGTTTTTTGGGTGGCCGTTGTCTGGTTTTGGTTTTTGTTTTTCTTCCAAGCCTCACAAGGCCACGCGGGGCCGGGCACGATAGAATTGACCATAGTGTACTGGGGCAGTTTGTTTCGAAAAATAACTATCACTCCTCTCGTTGCCTCCCTCCCGGCCCTTCTCCCCACACTCATAGGGTTCATTGGTTTCATTTTGTAGGCTTGAGAAGAGGAGCCATAGCAACCTCAGAGCCAGTTTGGGGGATGCCAATGGAAAAAGGATTAAACCCTACCCTGACCTTGTTGGCAGACATCGAAGTGCACTTGTACCTCCTGCTGATGTAGAATCAAAGGCTAAACAGAATCGAGAAGAGCAACCAATATGCACCTGCTACAAGAGATTGAAAGAGGTGACTCCCACTGGATGGTTATAAAATACTACTGTAACAGTGATGATAAAACCAATACTGGAACCCTGCAATCTACTGGACTAGCAAGGCCCTTGTTTGTGCTGGGCACTTCATTTAAAAGACAGTTTCTGAATGGGGGGCGGGGAGCGGGAAATGACCCCCAGTTTTCAAAAAGTTCATTTCAAGAAAAAGAGCTTAAGGAAATCTAAATACATTTGACCCAAGGAGGTTTTGGTTCCACAAGTTTAAGGCATTTTTGTTTCATGGAATCGTTTAGTTGGCTCTGACTGGAACTTATATTACAGTTTCCCATTCGTTCATTTGGGTAAAGGCACTGCAATGATAATAATAGCCTGAATATGACACAAAGCACTTTTTTTTTTTTTGGCCGGGCAGTGGGGGTTGAGTGACTTGCCCAGGGTCACACAGCTAGTAAGTGTCAAGTGTCTGAGGCCAGACCCAGGGCTGGTGCTTTATCCACTGCACCACCTAGCTGCCCCCCACAAAGCACTTTTGATCTCATTTGATCCTACCGCCCTGTGAAGTTGAAGCTGAATATTAACTCCAGTTTACAAATGAGGAAACTGAGGCTGAGTCACTTGTCCAAGGTCAAACAGCCAGTAAATATCTGAGGCAGAATTTGAACTCAGATCTTCCTGATCCTATCCATTGGACTACTTAGCTGCAATGAAGACATGCAGTATATGACACAAACCTTTGAATACGTTTTTGGATTTGCTAAATCTCTTTCAGCTACACTATGACAATTTTTACTTGAAAATCCCTATCTTCTAAAATTCCAGAATATTAGTTCTCCTACTTACTTGAGTAGGGAGAAAAACATTGACCTGGAAATGAGAACCAATCTTTAGTCCAAGCTCTGTTCTTTTTTTTTTTTTTTTTAGTGAGGCAATTGGGGTCAAGTGACTTGCCCAGAGTCACACAGCTAGTAAGTGTTAAGTGTCTGAGGCCGAATCCAAACCAGGTACTCCTGACTCCAGGGCCGGTGCTTTATCCACTGCACCACCTAGCTGCCCCCAAGCTCTGTTCTTAACTGGCATCTTGGGCAAGTCACTGAGCATTTCTGGGTGTCAATTCCATCATTCGTAAGTAGGGAGTACACATAGTATTTTAAGTTACGATGAGGGAGAAAGTGAATCCATTTTGTCACTGTGAGGAAACTTGAGTGAACAACTCCTAGAGGCAAACTGAGGAAACAGCTTACTGCTCCAGAAGTATAAAAGGCTTGTCTGTCAAAAATTAAAAGGTTGGAGTTTATGATCTCTGAGGTTCCTTCCACAACTCTTAACAACTTATTTGGACAGATTTACATTTTTTCTTCTCTTTCAAAAATTCAAAAATCTGATACTACTTCCCCCACCCTCAGCTCACTCAGCAAATACTAGAATAGTACAGTTCTAACAAGAAAACATTGTCTTTGTAATTCAGTGGAATTAACAAAATGTAGAATAAAGGTATATAAATCCATAAAAGAAACCATAATCAAAGATAGGTGGAAAGGTTTTATGAAATTGTAAATGAGACAGTAAGAAAAGAATGACTACAACAGAGTGGGAATAGTTATAACTGTCAGCTAGGTGACTCCAGTGCTGGGCCTGGAGTCAGGAAGATTCATCTTCCTGAGTTCAAATCTGGCCTCAAACACTTACTGGCTGTGTGACCCTGGGCAAGTCACTTAACCCTGTTTTGCCTCAGTTTCTTCATCTGTAAAATAAGCTGGAGAAGGAAATGGCAAACCACTCCAGCATCTTTGCCATGGGGTTATGAAGAGTCAGACACAACTGAACAACTAAAACAAGTTAACTAGTTTAGTTTAACAACTAAAACATGGCTGACTTCATGAAGCAGATTACCTTGTGGATTGACATTTGCAGAAGAAAAGGAAGAAAATTAGTTTGGTTGTGGCAGAAGGAAGGGCCCTTTAGATAAGGCCTTTCTTTTCAAATTTTGCCCGAGGAATTCTGGATCATATGTACTTTTTTTTTTCTTTATTTTTTTTTAGTGAGGCAGTTGGGGTTAAGTGACTTGCCCAGGGTCACACAGCTAGTAAGCGTTAAGTGTCTGAGGCCGAATTTGAACTCAGGTACTCCTGACTCCAGGGCCGGTGCTCTATCCACTGTGCCACCTAGCTGCCCCCTCATATGCACTTTTTAAGGCCAAAGATGATGGAGGAATAGGGAAGGACTTCATTTATAGTAAGCTGACCTATTCTGTCTCTTAGGGCTAACTTCTAGTTCTTTTTGCAACAGCAGATTTTTTTCCAGAATGTAATGTTCTCTTTGAAGTTAATGGGGGCAGAAAATGAGGGGGGAATGAGTATCTGGACCTATGAGTTTATTGAAGAGGAAAAATTACAAGCTCTGTACTTTCGATTTGCTTGACAAAGCTTGAAGTGCCCAGTATTGTCCTTTTGGTACAATAAATATTTGTAAATAATGATGACAGAGTCTTAACTATAAACAGCCAGAAGCCTGGGGAAAAGAACAAGGACTATTACTTTTTTCACATTGGCCTGTTCATAACAAATTTATATTACAATTTAATTGAAATACATTATTGGATTCAAATACATATAGTTCTGAGATAGGCATTTCTTTTTGCAAGAAGGAATTAATTTATTCTTTTTTAAAGCAATTTGTTTCTAAGTAATCTATGTTTGATTTGGAGAGATCCTTGGTGGAGGGATCCTAAGACTAAATGGATCTAAGTATACTGGTCAGAAGGGTTGTATTCCAGTTGGAAGTCCACAACTAGCTAGATAAATAACCTTTCACTGGTTGAAATGAAAGCTATAGTATAAAAATGGAATGTTGGAAGGATCACTGGATATTGTACCATAGAACTTGGAGGGAAGTCTGAAGGCCAAAAAAGTATTATTTTTGTTGTTATTACTTTGAGTTCTCTATGAATATTATTTGAAAGCAACAGGCAAGTGTAAAAACAAACAATAAAAAACGTTTTTTGACCTTGAACATTTTCTCTTCTTAGGAAACGGACTTATTTAAAATGTAAACATCTCACTTGACCACTGAAGATCACTTGTCTGTACTGCTACTGTACAACTACTTTTTTTTTTGGGGGGGGGTGAGGCAATTGGGGTTAAGTGACTTGCCCAGGGTCACACAGCTAGTATGTGTCAAGTGTCTGAGGTCAAATTTGAACTCAAGTCCTCCTGAATCCAGGGCCAGTGCTTTATCCACTGCACCACCTAGCTGCCCCCTGTACAACCACTTTTGCAAAATTAACTCAAGGAGTACTTTAGAAATATAGAATTAAAGAACCACTAAAGTTATCCATAGGAAGTTCAAAAAGAAATTATTCAATAGGAAGATATAAATATGCAATTTAAACAGATTTGGAAGTTTAATATTAATCTGTTAGGGAACCTATCCTGTAATGGTTAAACTATGTGCTTTCTTTTGTCCATGAACTTTCTACTCTGAAAATAATCTACTTCTATTCCCAAGATATTAAAAAAAGATAGTTATCAATGCATACAGTATTGGGGGGCAGCGTTTAAAAGTATCAATGAAGAAATAAAAAATGACAATAGCTTGCATTTACATGGCATTTAATGATGAAAAAGCATTTCAATTTACCTTATTTATTGTTGGAAGAACTTACTTATATTTACAAATCTGGTTAGTGACATTTTACATTTTGATTATGTTTTTACATTATTTGTCAAGATTTAGAATCACCTTTGAATTTTCTAATGACAGATTCTTTTTAAATCATCTTAATGCAAAACATAGAATTGGGAGAAATGTGCTTATAAATTTAGAATTAAAAGGAAAAGACTAAATAAATGTCAAAACTGTCATGTACTTAACCCAAAGTTTTATAAAATTTCCCTCCTTTACATATACTGTTTTCTTATTAAAGCCCCATCTTTATAACAGTCTTTTCCCAAAGATAGATTCTGTAAAGAAAATGGTCAAGTCATGTACAGACTCATAAGCTGTGCCCCCCTCCCTTTACTTACTCTCATTCCTGTCCCATACAGACAGAAACAACCAAGGAGTTGCTTCATTGCCTAACACACCATTTAAATCCTCCTTTATTCCTGTTCTTCTCACACCTTCCTGTTTTAATTTGGATCTCCTTTCCTCTTCATCCTTTTCATCTTTATCACTATCTACCCAAGCCCCACTAAACTTCCTTTAAAACTTTGGCCATGTTATTCTTCATAAATAAAGGAAATGAACAAGCTAACTTTGTTTTATATTACCTTTTGTATATTACTGTACAGTTTTAAAGACATATATCCTCTTCATAGACCTTCACATAAAAGTGTCTTAGTGCTTTTTGGTGCTTAAAACTGCACTCAGATTTTTGGTACACCCTGAATTACTAGAGAGATTTGGAGAGAAACTTGAAGAGTCACAAGCAATCCTTTCCTGCCCCCTGACACTTTAAACTTGAACCCATAATTAAACAGCTACGCAACATCCTTCAAAGCAAAGCCTCTTCTGACCCCTCCATCTGCTAATATCTCCCTTACAAATTACTTTATATTTATTTGGTATGATTGTTTTATATACTTACATCTGTACATGCTGGTTCCTTCAACAGAATATAAATTCCGTGAGTGGAGAAACTATTTAATTTTTTTTGTTTTTGTGTCTCTGGAACCAAGCACAGTAAGCTGACACACAGTAGAGGCTTAGTAAATGCTTGTTGATACGATAAATTGATTGATTCAGCCAGGGACCTGAAATCTATTTTTATCTAATTTATTCAGTTTAGGAATTGAGTTGTTTCTAGTCTTTGTATTTATGATGATGATACACTAAAACTTGAATTAACTTGAATCCTTCAACAATAGAATATTCCATTTAAAAATATTATTAAAATATTTCTATATTTAAAGGTATTTGTTTTATCAATGTAGCATACCCTCTATCAGCACAGATTATAATCTACCCAGGCCTCCCCATTCTATTCCATTCTCTTCAATATTCTCTCAATAATCTTCCACAAATGACCCACCCATTTTACTAAAGGACTCAGAGCTTTTCACATTTTGTGTGTACGGGCACCATATTAAGGCTATTTATTGTATTCTTATTTATTCTTGACACACCATACATTTCCTTGATGATATCTCTTATGCTACTTTTTGTTAAAAAAATTCTAAAATGCATTGGTTCACTTTTCTAGTTAATAAGTACTGCATGGTAAGCATAACTGAATAATAATTGAGAACTTTCAGTGCCTTGGTGTCAGCAATGGGAACAAAAACTCACAGAATTTTGGAACTAGAGGAAATATTAGAAATAATTTCAGGGGCAGCTAGGTGGTGCAGTGGATAAAGCACCGGCCCTGGAGTCAGGAGTACCTGAGTTCAAATTCGGCCTCAGACACTTGACACATACTAGCTGTGTGACCCTGGGCAAGTCACTTAACCCCCATTGCCCCACAAAAAAAAAAGAAATAATTTCAATCAACCCTATCATCATACTACAGTGACATTGTAGAGTATCCTGTAATGTTATAATAATAATATTATAATAATTGTATCTCATAATGTTGTAATAATATTTTTTTCTATCCCCATCTTTCATCACTTCAACCTCCTACACAAAAATCCTACAGCTTGCTATTTCTTATTAACATCAAATCCAAACTCCTCTAACTGGTTTTCAAGGCTCTCTACAATCTAGTCCCACCCTATCCAAACTTATTTCCTACCATTTCCTAACACGTCTAGATCATAGATAATAGAATAGTGTCATTAAAGGAACCTTAAAAGTTATCTAATCCAATCCCTATATTCTACAGAAACTGAGACTTGTCCAATGGACTTTTCACCTCATACCCATCATGCTTAGTGTCTTTGCTCAGACAATTCTCTCCCACACACCTTCGCATGAAATATCCCATCTTTCATCCATCTAAATTTTACCTATTTCACAAGAATTAGGTCAAGTCCCACAAAAGTCCCCTGTGAAATATTCTCTTACTGCCCCAGTCCAAGTTAATCCCTTGCTGTTTTGAATGTCTATTGTGATTAAAGTGCCAAATTGAGTCTCATTAACTAAATTGTCATCTGTTTTAATACATTTTTCTCTCTCTCTCCAACTAGATTTTAATCTCCTTGTGATAGCCTCCATTTGGCCCAGCACAACGCTAGGAACAAAGTAGCTTTAGAATAAGAACCAAGGGCAGCTAGGTGGCGCAGTGGATAGAGCACCAGTCCTGGAGTCGGGAGTACCTGAGTTCAAATCCGGCCTCAGACACTTAACACTTACTAGCTGTGTGACCCTGGGCAAGTCACTTAACCCCAATTGCCTCACTAAAAAAAAAAAAAGAATAAGAACCAAGCTGATTATAGATGTGTTCATAATAGATATTTTTAAAAAATATTTCTAAAATAGTAAATATTTTGGGTCTTAGGATTGGGGTCTTCAATTCAAGTGAGAAGGAGAGGCTGGAATGCAAGCAGAATATCATGGAGATGCTTGGGAAGGGACTCATCTGATTCCAGTTTGTTGTAGTACATTATAAAAGCATTCCTATCTTCAGTGTACTTGATGGGCGTTCATGGTTGCCAGGTTAGTGATCAGTACCATGCATACCAAAGCATTTCTGGCAAGTAGGTTATTGGTATCTTTGATTTGTGCTACTGAATCTTGCCTTCTTGTGCTACTGGGGCATGGAGGAATGCCAGCTGTTTCCCTTTCTTCCATGTCATGTTTCTCATTCTGACAGTTCTGAATAAAGCCAGATCATGACCTTATGCCACAGTACTTATTTGGGGCTAATCCAATTAGGAGTATTAGGTGAACACCCAAAGGGCTAATGTTTCAGAGTTCCTGCCAGACCTTTAATGGTCTCAGGGCACATAGTGTCTACATGGTGTGTCATCTTGGCTGGCATTCTCTTACTTTTCCATTCCTTCCCCCCTCCACCTTCATTTTATGATCCTTATGAACTATGACTATGGGTTGGGTTTTGAGGGAATTATCATTATTAGTAATAGTAAATGATAGGAACAGGGACTGAACCTGTGGTTTCATTGTTACAGAGAATTCCTGATCAGAAAACTTTCCATAGCGATGCAAGTTTGTACCTTCTCTGCAACTTAAGGCTTAGAGAATTGCCTAGAACACTGAGAATTTAAGTGCCTTGTCCAATGTTGTTTTTTGTTGTTCAGGTGTTTCAACTGTGCCCAACTCTTCAAAATCCCATTTGGGGTTTTCCTGGCAAAGATACTGGAGTGATTTGAAATTTCCCCCTCCAGCTCATTTTACAGTTGAGGAACTGAGTTTCCTCAAAGAAGTTAAGTAACTTACCCAGGGTCACACAGCTAGTAAGTGTCTGAGGGCAGATTTGAACTCAGGTCTTCCTCACTCTGGGCCTGGCTGCTATATCCACTGTGCTGCCTAGCTGCCCAAGGTTATATAGGATATTTTAGAAGCAGGACTTGAACCTAGGTCTTTTTGACTGAGACCAGCTCTCTGTTATGCCATGATGCCTCAACCATTACCTGTTCACCGCTTCATCTAACATCTTGGAGATTTTGTCAGTTTTTTACCTTACAGTACAAAACATTCAATTAACCCCTTATAAATACCTGTCCTTAATTCTGCACTTTTGTCTTTCAGTTAGTCAAGAATTAGTTAGGGGGAGGGAGGGAGAAAATTTTTAAACTAGACATCTTATAAAAACAAATGTTGGGGCAGCTAGGTGCACAGTGGATAGAGCACCGGCCCTGGAGTCAGGAGTACCTGAGTTCAAATCTGGCCTCAGACACTTAACACCTACTAGCTGTGTGACCCTGGGCAAGTCACTTAACCGCAATTGCCTCACTTTAAAAAAAATGTTGAAAGTTATCTCTAAATATAACTGGAAAATAATAAAATATTTATGTGGGAAAAAAAAGAATTAGTTAGAAAGTCAAGAACATTAAGGGACTATACATTACAAGTATTACTATGGGGAGATACAAAGAAAATATTCTCAGATATGCTCTTCATTTAGAACAAAACAGTGTAAATAGCTTCAGAAATTTTGATCACATACACAATACAATAAACATACTTTTAGACCATATGAAATTCCTAACAAACAGTAATGGTATTAGTTTAAGCGTTCTTTGGATGTGAATCTTAGACCAGTTTTAGCATCATTTTATGTTCCTAACTAGATTTCCCGTCTTCCCTGCAAAGAGGCATACTACACACAAAAAAGTCTGGCAATTTAAAATTTAATTTAGAATATGATCATTCCATTGCCATCTAAACTAGATTCATGGCAGTTCACTGCCCAAAACTGGTCATGTGATAAGAATGGGTACTTAATGGTTTCCAGGATGTCCTAAGCTGTCCCTGAAAGGTAAGCTGTCTTTAGAATTATTGTGCCCAATGTGAGCAGTTAATATGCTTCCAACCTGTCATTCGAAATACTGTTGTGTTAATGTTCCCAACTCAGTAGCAGGGTGGGGTAATTGGTAAGAAGTAATCTTAGATTTTCTTATATTAGAGGGAGAGAAAAACTATTATAATGATGAAGTTAAGAGACAAGCATAACAGCAACAGCAACAAGAAAACATCCATGGAAGTATTCAGATGTTGAAAATTAATAGCAGATTTATGACTCATATATAGTTGGTTATGGAATAAATATTTGTTTATCTTTAACATACCTTATGAATACTTTACTTTCCAAAGGGAGAAAGTAATAATTTATCTGATATTTGCCAAAGGCAGAATTTTAACCACAGTCTAATTTGTTCTAAGCCCACCACTCTCCACTATTCCTCAATTCTACTTTGAAATGTGTCATTTGGTATTCTTATAATTTTATGAATATATTAATAAACCTGACTGACTTTACATTTTCCATTTTTAATGAATTTTAAAGAAGCATCTGTGGTGTGATAATAATTTATATTTATAGAGCATTTCAAAAGTTTATAAAATGCTTTCTTCATGTCCATTATGTCAGGGGGGAAATCGGTGTTGGGGGCTCCTTAAGTAGTCCTCTTTAAAGAATTGCACCCTCTCGAACACAAATCCAATTAGAATAAGATAGTTTTTTATTTAGGTACTAGAGAAAGGAGATAGAGAAGTCAAGACTTCTCAAGGGGAGATGGTTCAGAGACACAATTCTCTGGGATACTTATTTCCTCAAACAGAAAAAAGGCCAAAGGTTTTTTAGATGGTAGATGGAGTGACCGAATGGGGTGACCACCTAACAATGGAAAGTTCCCTTTGGGGGTGGAGAAAGGCCTGAATGAGAGGTGGTAGTCCAGACTTCTGGAATTACCTCTGCACCCTGGCCAATGAGGCAGCAGCCACTCCTAATGGGCTTATCTCCCTTACTTTTCAGGGTGTGTCTGTCCTTTAGTTTAGCCCGCCAGTTTAAACTTTAATAGTCCCAAATTCCTCGATAAATCCCAACCCAATATCAACCATATAAAGTAGATTGCACAATTACTATTCTCATTTTTCTGTTGCTAAAACTGAGGCATGGAGAATTAAAGTGACTTGCCCAAGGGCACAGAGATAGTAAATGACAGAAATAAAATTCAAACACAAATCTTTAGACTTGGTGTGGGGCAGTGGAAGAGGTACTAGACTTGGAGTCTAAATACTTTGGTTTGCATTCTGGCTCTGACTGCTATGTGACCATGTGTAAGTAACTTTCCCTCTCAAGCCTCAGTGTCCTCATCTATTAAAAAATGTACAACGGGGGGGGGGGGGGGGGGGGGGGGCCGGCTAGGCGGCGCAGTGGATAAAGCACTGGCCCTGGATTCAGGAGTACCTGAGTTCAAATCTGGCCTCAGACACTTGACACTTACCAGCTGTGTGACCCTGGGCAAGTCACTTAACCCCCATTGCCCGGCAAAAAAAAAAGTACAACTATGCTATCTATATACTATCAACCTTACAAGGATATTGTAAGGATCAAAAAGGAAATGTAAAAAACACTTTGAATATTATAAAGTTTATTATGAATGTGAGGCTTTTTATTTTAACATTTAATAGCAGTTATTCAAGTTTGTTGCAATGATAGTTTCACTAAAAGATTTAATTGAAATAGA
This sequence comes from Dromiciops gliroides, assembly GCF_019393635.1. NCBI lineage: Eukaryota > Metazoa > Chordata > Mammalia > Microbiotheria > Microbiotheriidae > Dromiciops > Dromiciops gliroides. Next base: position 253,563,157 of record NC_057862.1, read on the forward strand.
AGTTAAATAAAATAGTTTTATAGTATAGTTTTAAGAAAGCTAGAATGTAAATAGAATTCTATTTATAAAAAGGGAAATATCCTTGTGGAAGTGCAAGATCAGAATGTCACAAAGACAGATTATTTCACGTTTAGTAGCCATTCCTTAAACTACATAATCTCTACATAGTTCAGAAATGCACACTTGCAGATAGTAGGTGGAAGTAGGAGTGTACTGGCCTTGGTTCAAATTGGCTCCTGAGAGCCAATTGTCAAATTTTCAATGTGACCATTTAAAACTTGAGATTTTTCAAATGCTGCAAATCAGGGCTTGATTCATTGTCTTATTGATTGTCTAGACTTAAGGAAGTGATTGAGAAAATGTTAATAATGTAGATTAACCTTAAAAGCGCATTGGGCATAACTCCCTACCTACCCCTGGCCATTCACCCCTACCCCAGAGAGTGGGTTGTTAAACATGTACCAGCAAGCCTCTGGTTCCAAATCATTAGAATCTAGAGTACACTTGTTAGGGTACTTATAGGAGATCTTCCTCTTTAGTTATGGGTTGAAGTAGATGACTTCTGTGAGAGACAATACTTTGCACAGGCAATTACATAAAATACATATAAGGAACTCCTCATGTGGAAGTTTCCTCCATGAATACAATTCACAATGTATGTATAACCTGTTAGATAAGTCCTAGGGAATTACTTGCAGTAAAATGTACATTATACTTGAAAGAATAGGCTATATTTAAGCAAGTGCCATTATAAAAATTGTAACTTTGCTCATGATCTTTCATTTGATAATTGCCAAAGACAGAATTCGAACCAAGGACTTCCTGGTTCCAAGCCCAGCACTCTCTCCACTTCTCAATTCTATTGTCATGTGTGTCATTTGGCATTCTTGTATCTTTTTATGATTATTAATGAAACTGACCGAAAACTTGTCTTCAGATAGATTCCAACTACAGAGTTGAATGCAATGTCTGTATTTCCCATTCTAGAAAGGCAATATTTTCAGGAACAATTTTTTTTTGGACTAGGCCTGGGGTTTCGGGTCAAATGTGATTTCTATGGATGATAACATGAGAAAATCACCGTTGCCAAAAGTAACCAGAAACATTACTTTGAATTAGAACTATTTTCTCTGAGAGTAAGTATTATTTCTAGAACAATTAAAATTTAGAGACCTGAGACTCTTATCTTTCTGTTGGTGGCCTTAAATTTATTTTTAGCTCAAGAACAAAAGCAATTTCTGAAATGATTTATTATTTGTTATTAATTAAGGCAAGACATAATTTTGCAGCACTTATTAGAACACAGTTAAAATGTAACATTAGAATTCTGCTTTTCAAGTTACTGACTCAACAGTTATTCAATGCTGGGAAATATACACATTTATTTATACATGCATGTGCATATATACATCTATATCTAGCAAATAGTCCTTATATTTAGGAAGCATATAATCTAGATCAATATCTAAGATTATATTAGATCAATATCTAATAACATTGGCTCTATCTCTCTTCAGTCATTCAGAATTGAGGAATCCAACAATAGTCTGACCATAGAGAGTATACCATTCCAGTTTTATTGAATCAATATGTCAATGAGAACATTTCCTAGAATAAGTATAGGCATCCAGCCTTCTGTGATTACGTGTGAAATTGTGCCTACTAAAAGTGTGGGGTGAGGGGGGAAAAATCATGTATATGACAATGCAGGGATTCCCAGAATTGCCTGACTGGTTATTTCACTTGCAGGGATAACCATTTGGGGTTTGGTATTGATTACTTAGATCAATGTAATCTACCCTGTCAGGTTGAGACTATACATATGTATGTGTATGTATGTATGTGTATGTATATACAAAAATGCATATATATGTCTTTATATATCCTTAAGCATACACCTAAAAGGAATTTCTTTTTAAAACCCAAAGCTTTTATCTTCGTATAGAAAACTATTATTATTATAGATAATATCACTGAATGTCTTTCTGTGGTCCCTGAAGGGATTTTATAGAAAAACTTCATCACTTACATCAATCATAAGTAATTGCCTGATTATCTAAAGGAGTTAGTGATGTTGATTCAGAAAAGTAAGCCAAGGAAGTGCACATCATTATTAAACTCTCTCTCTCTCTCCCAATTGTATTATTTTATAGTTAAATAGACATTATGCTTGACTGAATAAAATATATTTAAGCAAGTGTCATTATATCATGTCTACATGTTAAGATTAGCATAAGCATATAGAAAAAAATTATAAGAAAAGCTTTTCTTCCCCAAAAAAACTTGTCCAAGTTTTATTGATTTAAAATTTCCTTCATTTTCTCTCTGGCAAACTATGACTTGACAAGCATCTGTGATGTAAATGCTAGGCATTCATATGCTTGTTCCATACACATCAGAAAAATGAATAATTCTTAGAGTCCTGGAATCCTTTGAAATCCTGGGATATTTGGAGGCCCCATTTCCCTTCAGAACTGCATTAATGTGTTCTAGCACATTCTAGGGGAGTTCTGACTGGTCTGAGATGGGCTCAGAATATCTGGTTCAGTCCATAAAAATTTTATAGTTACAGGTTAAAGAAGGAGTCTAAATCATTGTGAGCCATCTCATAAATATGTCTCTGGTCTTGTCCTTCATTATACCTAATTTCCTAAGATTCTTTGGACCAAGTTAGAGGCATCCTAAGATTGAGCTGGAATAGATTATTGGGACTATACTAGATCAGCCCAAATCTCTTGCTCTTTGGAAGAATAAACAAGAATCCCCAGAGAAACCCTGGAACATTTAGGCAATACAAGAGTGCAAGCAGCAGAGACATATATTTTGGTGGAATTAGATGTCAAAGACATACTGTCATCATATTAGTTCATCATGCTCATATTGGCTAGTTTGAGCCAAAGTCACTGAATACCAATGTTTACATAATGGCTATTTCTAGGGGTTCATGTAATGATGCCTAGTGACATTCACCACAATGTCTTTTTGTACTTATTGTCATGTTACTCAATCCTGATTTTTTTCAGAAGACTTACATTACCTCCTGTATATATATTTAATAACTACTATGTGGATAGAGTCATGGACTATCTTGACCTCAAAAGAATGGAACTTGCAGACAATTCAAATGGCAATGCAACAATATGTGAGGAGGACAAGCTGGCAGCTGTATATTACACACAATGACTTGCATTACAGAGTATTAAAAAAACCCCAAACAACCCCAAAACACCATCAAGAATATGTAGGACTAGAAAAGTAAGTGAGTTGGTCTTTGAGCTAGTGGAAGGTATAATAGACATCCTGCATGTCTGAACCCTGCACTAGTATGAATGGAATACTAAAAACTCCAAAGAAGGCCTCCAAAGTGTTGAGTAGATATTCTGTGGAAGATTTATAAAAGAACAAAAATCACACAGGATGAGATGCTAGAGATGGATTTTGATCTGTGCTTTCACACTGAGCACACTGAGGAAATAAAGGTTCCCTCAAGGTAATCAAAGTGATTTCCTATGAATAAAATGAAAATAAACAATTTCCGGGTTTTATCCCTCTTTTATATCACCTTTAAGCTCTGACAAGCAGAGCAACACTTAATGAGAGCATGGAGCTGAGCATGATCCCTGGGTACTCTGCTCTAGACTTCTTGACCTGTTGATGAGAGTAACTAGGGGTATGTTGGGGAATAGCTCCACCTAGAAGAGAACTGACTTACCAGATTTCAGTGTGAGCATTTATATCTTGGAAATTAATAAATGCTACAAATCAGGGATTGATGTATTGTTTATTGATTTCTAGACTTAAGAAAGTGATGGGGAAAATGTTAATAATGCAGATTGAATTTTTTTAAGGTTTTTTTTGTTTGGTTTTTGGTTTTTTAGGGCAATGGGGTTTAAGTGACTTGCCCAGGGTCACATAGCTAGTAAGTGTCTGAGGCTGGGTTTGAACTCAGGTCCTCCTGAATCCAAGGCTAGTGCCTTATCCACTGCGCCACCTAGCTGCCCCCTGCAGATTGAATTTTAAAATGTTTATGGCAAGAGAGTCAATTGTTAAACATTTACTAGCATACAACTTTATTGAACTTATTAACAACTGCCATCTAAATAGTTCTGAATCTATCTGATTGTATTATCTTCTAATCTATATCTCTCCATTTTCTCCATAAGAATTCTATGAGGTATCAAAAGCTTTGCTAAAATCTAGCTAAATTATGGGGCAGGTAGGTGGCATAGTGGATACAGTGCAGGACCTACAGTTAAGAAGGCCTGAGTTTGACTTCTGGTGCCAAGATGGTGGAGTAAGGAAGGAACCCTAAATTTCCCCTCCAAAATAATAGATCTTGTCATATCCTGACTGTAGCTCCGCAGTATTTGAACTCCTTTTTTCTAGCTGCTTGCAATATTTTCTTCTTCACCTGGGATCTCTGGAATTTGGCTATAATATTTCTGGGAGTTTTCCTTTTGGAATCTCTTTCTGGAGGTGATCAGTGGATTCTTTCAATTTCTATTTTACCTTCTGCTTCTAGAATATTAGGGCAATTTTCCCTGACAGTTTCTTGGAAGATGATGTCTAAGCTCTTATTTTGATCCTGGTTTTCAGGTAATCCAATGATTTTCAAATTATCTCTCTTGGATCTATTTTCCAGGTCAGCTGTTTTTCCAAGGAGATTTCTCATATTGGATTTGCTTTATTGTGTCTTGATTTTTCATAAAGTCATTAGCTTCTATTTGCTCTATCCTAATTATTATTATTTTTTTGGTGAGGCAATTGGGGTTAAGTGACTTGCCCAGGGTCACACAGCTAGTAAGTGTCAAGCGTCTGTGGCCAGATTTGAACTCAGGTACTCCTGAATCCAGAGCTGGTGCTTTATCCACTGCACCATCTAGCTGCCCCTCTATCCTAATTCTTAAGCAATGATTTTCTTCAGAGTTTATGTACCTCCTTTTCCATTTGGCCAATTTGGCTTTTCAAACTGTTGACTTTTTTTCCATTACCCTCCTGTATCACTCTCATTTCTCTTTCCATTTTTTCCTCTACCTCTCTTACTTTATCATCAAAGTCCTTTTTGAGTGCTTCCATGGCCTGAGACTAATTCATATTTTTCTTGGAAGCTTTGGATGTAGGAGCTTTGATTTTGTTATTATCTTCTTCTGAGAATGTATTTTGATCTACCTTGCCACCAAAGAAACTTTTGATGATTTGCTGCTTTCTCTGCCTACTCATCTTGCCAGGCTATTTCTTGGCTTTAAACTCCTTCTTAATGTGGAGCACTGCTTCCAGGATGCACTGACCCAAGCTTCAGGGGGTCCCAGGTGGTACGATTCAAGGAGAGGCTCATTCTCAGCTTTCCTGGCCTATATATAACCACAAGTCTGATTGAAATCTGATTCTCTGGTCCACAAGCTTGGTTTGCCTGTGCCCCTCCCCCACTGGGCTTCAGCTAGTGAAGTTTGCTTCCTGAGGAACACTGCAGTGCTCATGCCTCTGCTCCAGCAGAGACCCCCATTATTCCCCCCCCCACCCCGGAGAACTGCTGGACCACCTCACCAGTCCATGAACTGAGTTTCAGAAGAAGCCACCAACTCTGAAGATTACAAGGCTCCTGAGGCACAGCCTGCCTGGGGCTGGATCTGTGCCACGCACTGAGCTCTTTTCTCACCCAAACAGCAGACTCTCCCTGCCACCTATTTAAGCCATCTTTGGCTGGAAAATAATCTCACTCTGTTCTTCTGTGGGTTTTGCTGCTCCAGGAGTTGTCTTGGGGCATTTTTTTTTTGTAGGTATGTGGATAGATCTGTTGGGAGCTCAGAGAGTCATAGCCTTTCTACCCCTCCAAATTAATGGAAAAACCACCTCAAAATAGTTTCAGGAGCAGGGAAGCAGCCTACCAGTCTGGCAGGAAAGGTCTGTCATATCTGGGTGGGAAGGAAGTGAAGTCTAAGAGCAGCAGCAACAACAGCTAGGCTCACAACAATGAGCCTGAAGCAAGGCTCTGAGCCTGGGGCAATCCACCATCAAGACCTCACCATCCTGTAAACCAGCAGCACCCTAAGAAAGTGGACTGTCAGGGGCAGCTAGATGGCACAGTGGATAGAGCACCGGCCCTGGAGTCAGGAGTACCTGAGTTCAAATCTGGCCTCAGACACTTAACACTTACTAGCTGTGTGACCCTGGGCAAGTCACTTAACCCCAATTGCCTCGCTTAAAAAAAAAAAAAAAGAAAGTGGACTGTCTAGGCAGCATAGCAGGGACCCTCACCATCCACCCCACCCCCAGCACAAATCACCGGGGAGGCTTTGAACACACTGCTGACCAGTAGTGAAGCCCCACCTGAAGCTGGCCTAATAGCAAGATCCCACTCCTGGGGCTGATCAACAGAGAGACTCTTTCTCCATAGCAAACCAGCAGCAGGGGCCTCCAACCCTCAGGCAGATCTGCAACAAAATTACACCTCCAGGGCCTGCTAGCAGAATGACTCTTTCCATAGTAACACAGCAGCAGTACCCCCACACTTGGGCAGATTTGCAACAAAATTATTCCTCCAGGGCTTGCTAACAGAGAGGCCCTGTTAATAGAATAACCCAGCAGCAGGGCACCACTCCTGGGGTAGAGCACCAACAAAATCCCTTCTCCAGACTCAGCCACCAGAAAGACTGTTAAGTTAAGCAACCCAGCAGAAGGATACCACCCTCAGAAAAGGCCAGTTCACACCCAAGAGAGGCCAAAAGATAGGACCAATCCTCCAATACCAGTCAGAACGGAAGCTTACAGAGAAAGCAAGCAGCAAAACCCTGAAGCCCAGAGAAAGCCACCAGAGAAAGACCCAGAGCCTTAGCACAAAAACCTGGGACCATGCAGGAATAGGGCCCAACTCTCTCATAAAAACACCAAGCCACAAAAATGGCATAAAAATGATAAAAAATAAAAAAAATAATAATAAAAAATAAAAGCTTGACTATAGAAAGTTACTATGGTGATAGGGAAGATCAAGGCATAATATTTGGGGGGGGGTCAGGGCAATGAGGGTTAAGTGACTTTCCTAGGGTCACACAGCTAGTAAGTGTCAAGTGTCTGAGGCTGGATTTGAACTTAGATCCCCCTGAATCTAGGGCCGGTGCTTTATCCACTGTGCCACCTAGCTGCCCTCAAGGCATAAATTTAGAGGAGGACAAGAGTAATAAAATGGCTATGGGTGAAGCTTCAAAGAAAAATGTAAATTGGTCTCAGGCTCAAAAAGAATTCCTGGAAGAGCTTAAAGAGTACTTTAAAAAGCAAATTAGAGAAGTAAAAGAAAAAAGAAATGAGAGTAATGCATAAGAACCATGAAAAAAGAGACAATAACATGGGAAAAGACATACAAAAATTTACTAAGGAAAATAACACCCTAAAAAACAGAAATAGCTAAATGGAAAAGGAAGTACAAAAGATCACTGAAGAAAATAATTCTGTAAAAATCAGATGAATGGGGGCAGCTAGGTGGTGCAGTGGATAAAGCATAGGCCCTGGATTCAGGAGGACATGAGTTCAAATCTGGCCTCAGACACTTGACACTTACTAGCTATGTGACCTTGGGCAAGTCCCTTAACCTTCATTGCCCCACAAAAAAGAAAGAAAGAAAGAAAGAAAAAAGATTAGATGAACAAATAGAAACTAATGACTATGAGACATCAAGATATGATAAAATTTAAAAAGTAAAAAAAAGAAGAAAATGTGAAATTTCTCATTGGAAAAATAACTGACCTAGAAAATAGATCCAGGAGAGATAATTCAAGAATTATTGGACTGCCTGGAAGTCATGATCAAGAAAAAAACCTGGAAAATATCTTTCAAGAAATTATCAAAGAAAACTGCCCCGATATATTAGAACCAGAGGACAAAATAGAAATTGAAAGAATCCAGCAATCACTGACTGAAAGAGTTCCCAAAATGAAAACTTCCAGGAACATTATAGCCAAATTTCAAAACTCACAGTTCAAGGAGGAAGTATTGCCAACAGCCAAAAAGAAACAATTCAAATATCATGGAGTTACAGTGAGAATTATACAGGATTTGGCAGCTACCACATTAAAGAACCACAGAGTTTTGAATGTTATATACCAGAAGGCAAAGGAGTTAGATTTACAACCAAGAAGCACCTACCCAGCAAAATTGAATATAAGCTTTCAGAGGGAAAAAATGGAAATTTAATGAAATAGAGGACTTTCAAGCATTTCTAATTAAAAGGCCAGAATTGAATTTTTTTTAAAAAATGACCTCCAAATACAAGACTCAAGGGAAACATAAAAAGGTAAAAAAGAAACAAGAAAGAAAAAAATGTAAGAAATTCATTAAGATTAAAATGTTTATATTTCTATATGACAATATAATATTTGTAAGCCTTAACAACTTTATTATAAGAGCAATTAGAAGGAGTATATATAGACAAAGGATATGGGTATAAGGTGACATTCATGGAATGATAATATTCATAAGTCTCAACAACTTTATTATAAGAGTAATTAGAAGGAATATGGGTAGACAGAGGGTGTGGTTATATGGCGACATTGATGGTATGACACCCATAAAAACAAAATAAAGGAGTAAGAAAGAAATTGCATGGAAGAGGGAGGGGAGAATTGAATGGAGTAAATTGTCCCATAAAAAAAAAAAAGGCATGAAAGAACTATTATAATGGAGGGAAGAATGGGGGGGGCAGTGGCAGGCAAAGATTAAATCTTATTCTCATCAAAGTTGGCTCAAAAAGGGAATAACATACACACTAAGTTGGATATAGAAATCCATCTTACCATATGAGGAAGTAAAAAAGGGACAGGGATGGTAGAAGGGCGAGATACTGATAAAAGGGAGGAGATATTGGGGAAGGTGGTGATCATAAGTAAAACACCTGTGAGAAGGGAACAGGTCAGGGGTAAGAATAGGGGGGATAAACAGGTGAAAAGTAGTATGGGTGGGGCAGCTAGGTGGTGCAGTGGATAGAGCACTGGCCTTGGATTCAGGAGTACCTGAGTTCAAATCCGGCCTCAGACACTTAACACTTACTAGCTGTGTGACCCTGGGCAAGTCACTTAACCCCAATTGCCCTGCAAAAACAAAACAAAAAAACAAAAAAACAACAAAAACAACAAAAAAAAAGAAAAGTAGTATGGAAGGGGGGCAGCTAGGTGGTGCTGTAAAGATTGGAATGATGCCACCTGCTGGAGACTTACCGTAGCAAAGCTCCGCCATAAGGAGAAGGCCTCTGAGGACAAGCCATGTGGTCAAGGTCCTTAGCGTCAGGAAATGATGTTTGTTTGTGGGTATGGTCTATCAAGGCTACCAGCCAATCAACTTGAGGAGCCTCCCATTTCTGGGAGGAGGACACAAAGGAGGAAGCAGATGCAGGTGAAGGGGTTCTGTCTCTTTTTGGTTCCTGACCTCGCCATGGTGGGTCAGATGATAGGGTCTCTTAGAAATAGTTAGATTTTTACCTTTCTCTCTGATCCTAATGCTCTTTAATAAATACTTAAACATTTAAATATTCTTGCTAAAGCTTATAATTTATTGGTGACCACTCATTAGATTTTAGATAGTTTAGCTAGAATTTTAGCCCCTTACAGATGGCTACCACAAAGGGATTGCCAAGTGTGGGAATGCTCATATCCCATAATTTCTCTGTTCTTTTATGGTAACCCCCATAATTATCTCAGGTATCATGATAAATATAGTGTTGAATTTGGTCTTGACATCTGTTACCAATTATATTAGATTCTTTAATTTCTCATAATGGCATGAGGATAATTAGGCAGATGATGCAAAAAGTGATGAAACAAAGATAAAAATTATTTAAAAAAATTAATATTGCAGCATTTGTCTTCTCAATTCACCCTCCATAAGGGAGGACTATAGTAATATTAAGTTTTAGAGAATGTTTCAATTTTTGTTTTAATTATATGTTTCATGTATAACAACAACTAAGATTCTGAATTCCCTTAGACATGTTTTTGAGAACTATCATTGTTTGATTTGATTATTGACAAAGCTATTTTAAAGTTGTGTTAAGCTCAATTTTGTAGGAAATTTTCCTGGCTGATTACCAGCATCCACACATCAACCCCTGAAAAGACTTCCATTCCACGACTACACCTAGAGGACATCTGAGAAAAGACTTTTAGAGACTTTAAATGAATAGTTTTGTTTTGTTGTTGGTTTTTTTTCTTTTCTCTTTCTGTTATAATATACACCATCTGTAACATGTACTCTTTGAGAAGCCCACCCTTTGCAAAACCAATGTCAAAGTGCCTGTTCATGAGGGCCCGCCCCTCTGGACAAAACTTTCCTCTCTCCCTTTTCTATATTGTTATTAACATATTGTTTGTTAGCATAGGGTATTATATTCTGTTATTTTTGACTCTTTCATCAAGGAAACACCCCATTTCTTGAAGAAACAAAGAGGGGACTGTAATGATTGGAATGATGCCACCTGCTGGAGACTTACTGTAGCAAAGCTCTGCCATGAGGAGAAGGCCTCTGAGGGCAAGCCATGTAGTCAAGGTCCTTAGCATCAGGAAGTGACGTTTTCTCGTGGGTACTGTCTATCAAGGCTACCAGCCAATCAACTTGAGGAGCCTCCCATTTCTGGGAGGAGGACACAAAGGAGGAAGCAGATGCAGGTGAAGGGGTTCTGTCTCTTTTTGGTTCCTGACCTCGCCATGGTGGGTCAGATGATAGGTCTCTTAGAAATAGTTAGATTTTTACCTTTCTCTCTGATCCTAATGCTCTTTAATAAATACTTAAACATTTAAATATTCTTGCTAAAGCTTATAATTTATTGGTGACTACTCATTAGATTTTAGATAGTGTAGCTAGAATTTTAGCCCCTTACAGCACAGTGGATAAAGCACCAGTCTTGGATTCAGGAGGATCTGAAGTCAAATCTGACTTCAGACACTTGACACTTGCTAGCTGTGTGACACTGGGCAAGTCACTTAACCCCTACTGCCCTGCCAAACACACACACACACACACACACACACACACAATAGCATGGAGGGAAATAAAGTCATCATAACTATAAATATGAATGGGATGAACTCACCCATTAAACAGAAGTGGATAGCAGAATGGATTAAAAACCAAAATCCTACAATATGTTGTTTATAAGAAACACATTTGAAGCAGAGGGATACACACAGGGAAAATGTAAGGGGCTGGAAAAGAATCTATTATACTTCAGCCGAAGCAAAGAAAGCAGGGGTAGCAATTTTTTATTTAATTTTTTTAATTTTTAAATTTTTTTTGCGGGGCAATGGGGGTTAAGTTACTTGCCCAGGGTCACACAGCTGGTAAGTGTCAAGTGTCTGAAGCCAGATTTGAACTCAGGTACTCCTGAATCCAGGGTTGGTGCTTTATCCACTGTGCCACCTAGCCGCCCCCTTAAATCTTCTTCTTTTTTTTTTTTTTTAGTGAGGCAATTGGGGTTAAGTGACTTGCCCAGGGTCACACAGCTAGTTAAGTGTTAAGTGTCTGAGGTCGGATTTTAACTCAGGTACTCCTGACTCCAGGGTCGGTGCTCTATCCACTGTGCCACCTAGCTGACCAGGGGTAGCAATTATGATTTCAGACAAAGCAAAAGCAAAAATAGATCTGGTTAAAAGAGATAAAGAAGGAAACTCTTTTGAAAGCTACTATAGATAATGAAGTGATATCAATACTTAACATACATGCACCAAATAGTATAGCATCTAAATTTTTGAAGGAGAAGTTGAATGAGTTACAGGAGGAGATAGATAATAAAACAATAATAGTAGGGGACCTTAACCTTCCCCTCTCAAAACTGGATAAATCGAACCCAAAGATAAATAAGAAAGAAGTTAAGAAAATGAATAAAATTCTGGAAAAGTTAGATATAATAGATCTCTGGAGAAAATTGAATGGGAATAGAAAGGAATATACCTCCTTCTCAGCAGTACATTGGACCTACACAAAAATTGACCATATATTAGGGCATAAAAACCTTACAACCAAATGCAGAAAACCAGAAATGAGAAACACATCCTTTTAAGATCATGATGCAATAAATATTACATAAAATAATGGACAATTAAAAGAGATTAAAAATAAACTTGAAATTAAATAATCTGACCCTAGAAAACAAATAGGTCAAATAACATATTATAAAAACAATCAATGATTTCATTAAAGAAAATGACGATGATGAGACACCATATCAAACATTTATGGAATGTAGCCAAAGTGATACTTAGGGGAAAATTTATCTCCCTAACTGCTTACATCAATAAAATAGAGAAAAATAAATTCATTGAATTGGGCATGCACCTAAAAAAACTAGAAAATGAACAAATTAAAAATTCCCAATTAAATACTAAATTGGAAATCATGAAAATCAAAGGAGTAATTGATAAATTTGAAAGTAAGAAAACCATTGAATTAATAAATAAAACTAGAAGCAGGTATTATGAAAAAAAACCAATAAGATAGATAAACCATTGGTTAATTTGATTTTTAAAAAAAGGAAAGAAGAAAATCAAATTACTAGTATCAAAAATGAAAGGAGTGAATTCACCAGCACTGAAGAGGAAAATTAAGACAATTGTTAGGAATTATTTTGCTCAATTATATGCCAATAAATTTGAGAATATAAATAAAATGGATGAATATGTACAAAAATATAAATTACCTAGATTAAAAGAAAAAGAAATAGAATACTTAAATAACCCAATTTTAGAAAAAGAAATTGAACAAGCTATCAATGAACTTCCTAAGAAAAAATCCCCAGGACCAGATAGATTCATAAGTGAATTCTACCAAACATTTAAAGAACAATTACTCCCAATACTATATAAATTAGTTGAGAAAATAAGTGGAGTCCTACAAAATTCCTTCTATGAGACAAATATGGTGCTGATATCCTAACCAGAAAGAGTCAAAACAGAGGAAGAAAATTATAGACCAATCTCCTTAATGAATATCAATGCAAAAATTTTAGGGGCAGCTAGGTGGCGCAGTGGATAAAGCACCGACCCTGGATTCAGGAGTACCTGAGTTCAAATCCGGCCTCAGACACTTGACACTTACTAGCTGTGTGACCCTGGACAAGTCACTTAACCCCCATTGCCCTGCAAAAAAAAAAAATTTAAATAAAATGCTAGGAAAAAGATTATAGCATTATACCACAAGAATCATACAATATGACCAGGTGGAATTTATACCTATTTGCCCAAAAATATTTATAGCAGCTCTTTTTGTAGTGGCTAAGAATTGGAAATCAAAGGAATGTCTATCAATTGGGGAATGACTAAACAAGCTGTGGTATATAATGGTGATGGAATATTATTGTACTATAAGAAATGACAAGCACGATGATTTCAGAAAAGCCTAGAAAGACTTGTATGAACTGATGTATAGTGAACTGAGGAGAACAAGGAGAACACTATGCACAGTGACAGCAATATTGTTTGATGAAGAACTGTGAATGACTTAACTATTCTCAGCAATACAATTATCTAAGACAATTCCAAAGGACTAATGATGAAGCATACTATCCATCTCCAAAGAAAGAATAAATACTGATTGAACACAGACTAAAGCATGTTATTTTTCACTTTCATTTTTTTTCTTTTATTCGTTTTCTTATACAAAATGACTAATATTGTAATGTTTTACATAATTGCACATGTATAATCCATATCTGATTGCTTACTGCCTTAGGGAGGGGGGAGGGAAGAGAAGAAAGGAAGGATTCTGTTAAGGGCTAAAATTCTAGCTAGTCTGTCTAAAATATCTAATGAGTGGTCGCCAATAAATTATAAGCTTCAGCAAGAGTTAGACTTTTAAGCATTTATTAAGGAGAATAAGAATTTGGTAAAGAGAGAGAGAAAGGCCTAGATTCCTATCTATTAAAGGGAGAGCACATTTCTAGCTCCCCTCTCCACTAGCGTCCTCCGGAAAGCGCCCCAGAGTCAGCGCCAGTCTCTTCCTTCCTCCTCCCACTAGTCCGCGTCACTTCCTCCCGCCAAAGAAAAGACTCCTGGTCTTGCCCTCAAAGACCTTCGCTTCATGGGCAGAACTCTTCTACAGTAAGTATCCAGCAGGTGGCGTCATTCCAATCGTTACAATAAGATTCAGAACTCAAAACTTTAAATAAAAAATCCTTATTATTAAAAAAAAAAAAAAGGAAGGCCTGATTTTAAATCTGGCCTCAGACACTTACTAGCTTTGTTACTCTGGGCAAGTCACTAAACCCTGGTTTCCTCATCTATAAATTGAGCTGGAGAAGGAAATGGCAAACCACTCCAGTATCTTTGCTTTTTGTTTTTGTTTTTTGTTTTTCAGGGCAATGGGGGTTAAGTGACTTGCCCAGGGTCACATAGCTAGTAAGTGTCAAGTGTCTGAGGCCGGATTTGAACTCAGGTACTCCTGAATCCAGGGCCGGTGCTTTATCCACTGCGCCACCTAGCCGCCCCACTCTGGTATCTTTGCAAAAAACCCCAAATAGGGCCACAAGAGTGGGAGATGACTGAAACAACTCAACAAGATAAACTATATCCACAGGATTGCTTTCATATACTAGGTTAATTATCTTGTCAAAAAAGGATATGAAGTTAGGTCTTGAAGACATGCTGGCTTGTTGTAATAACCACATCCCTTTCCTAATGCTTGCCACTTGTCTCTTTAATGCTCTCTTACAGAATTTTCCCAGGAATTGAAATCAAGCTCAACAGCCAAGAGTTTGCAAGTTTTCATTTATGTGAACCAGGTCACTTGTATTCATCAAGAGCACTTTACTATCTCCTTACTTATCTTAGTAACCACTCCCTGTTAGTCATTTTGTTCTTTTATTTCTGATGCATAGGTTAATTCTCCTGTGCAGAGAAAACAGAAACACAGTAAGGAGTGAACACTTCTGCTTTCTCTGTTGTCAGTTATTATCATCCCATCTTCCACAAAGGTCCTATTCCTTCTTTTATCTTCCCTTTTCTTTAAATAGAAAAACAACAACAACAAAACCCCAACTCTTTTTGTTGTCCTTAGCTTTCTTTGGTAATTATAAGGTTTAGCATACCTCATACTATTTATACAGAACTGCTCCACACTCATATTTATCTCCTGATACTTGGCCTTGCTTCCATTTTCCATATAATTTCTATTAAATACAATTCAGTCAGGTAGTTTGTTGTGCATCTATATCAGACTCTTGAAACAAATTACACCTTTTCTTCTCATTAAATTTTTCTTTTGTATCTTCAAGAGCATCTCCCACGCCTCTTGGACCACCTTCTTCTGAAGCATTGTACTTCATGGGAACCTACTATCTTTCCTTTGAACCCTTTGAAATCTATCTTCACAAAATCTGGGATGGGTGTCAAATTATGTGCAGATTTCTTCCTTCTCTATCCCAAACTTTCCACCCCAGCTACTTGTTGACGATTAAAGGAGTATAGAGGAAAGGAAACTGAGGGCTAGAGGATATGATAGCTACATTCAAGTATTTGAAGAATTGTCATGTGGAAAAGGGATTAATCTTGTTCTCTTTGTACCTAGAGGACAGTACTATGGATGGAAGAAGCAAATGTGGCTTGATATCAGGGCAAAAACCCCAACTTTGGGGGCAGCTAGATGGTGCAGTGGATAGAGCACCGGCCCTGGAGTCAGGAGTACCTGATGGTCTCAGACACTTAACACTTACTAGCTATGTGACCCTGGGCAAGTCACTTAACCCCAATAGCCTCACTAAAAAAAAACCAAACCCCAACTTTGTTAATGATTAGACTTGTCTAAAAGTGAATTGACTTGCCAAGGGAGACGGGGGTGGGGGGCTCCCTTTCCTTGGAAACTTTCAAGTAGAGCCAGGATGACCATATGTGGGGTCTGATACAGCAGAGAATCTCTCACATACGGGTAGGACCAAATGGCTGATGAGATCCCTTCCAGTTCTCAAATTCTGATTCTTTTCTGTTGGCAAAAATCAAATCACAAATGAAATTTCCCCTTGTTGATTATTCTACATTTGTAAAGAATGAAATTATGAAAAATTCATGTTAGGAAGTTATTAGCTGCTCTGCTTTTGGCAGAAATAGTTCCAGATGTTGTCTAGATTATTGAACTACTCCATCACTATCATATCATGACTCTATGCCTGGCTTGTGATATTTTCCCAGACTCTGCATCTATATCTATTTCCTCTTTTTGTCAAGGCCATCTGTAATTTTCTCCAATGGCAAAATTACTTTTGTTTCTTCATTTGACCTTCACCCAAATACCTTTCTTTATGCTTCCTTACTCTGGTTCCTAGATTTCCTTACAAGTATATACCTTCTTAGTATACAATATTCCCCTTCACCCTCTTTATTAATCCTATTCTTTTGAATACTTATGCCTATCCAGAGCCATTGACCAATCATGGGTTTCATCTCACCAAGTCTCAGTGATAACTATGAGGTCAAAATTTCCTCTTGTGTTAGGATCTCCAGCACTTCTTTTTGATTGCCTCAATTTTGCACTTTTTCATAGAGTTGTTTGAGACCATGGGTATTACTACTGGTTCCTTTCTTAGATTTTGTCTCTGAATTTCTAGGACTAGTTATTGATGTAGGAGTTGTCTCTGAGTAAGTTATCTGTGTATACTCAGAGCTAAACTCAGAATTAGTATGTGGCTCAGAATTAGTATGGCATATACCCTACTTCTCATTCTCTGGGCTGGCTTGCTCACCTAACCTGCTGGTCTGACATTTGTAGAAAGGGGTCACCATCACAGTGTCACAGCTAGAAGGATACACACTTATTATTGCCTCTGTAGCTCTTGAGTGTGCTTTCCATTTATGCAAAACCAGTGTAACGATTGGAATGACACCACCTGCTGGAGACTTACTGTAGAAGAGTTCTGCCCATGAAGCGAAGGTCTTTGAGGGCAAGACCAGGAGTCAGGAAGTGACGCGGGCTAGTGGGAGGAGGAAGGAAGAGACTGGCGCTTTTTCCTTTGGACTCTGGTGGAGAGCAGAGCTAGAAATGTGCTCTCCCTTTAATAGATAGGAATCTAGGCCTTTTTCTCTCTCTTTACCAAATTCTTATTCTCCTTAATAAATGCTTAAAAGTTTAACTCTTGCTAAAGCTTATAATTTATTGGCGACCACTCATTAGATATTTTAGACAGTTTAGCTAGAATTTTAGCCCTTAACACCAGTGATTGACACAATTAGCTCAATTTTTAAAATTTACACAATTAGCTCTTTTAAAAAATAAATTTTATTGATATCTTTTATATTTATATTGCTTAGATTTTATCTTGCATCCCTTCCCTCTCCCAGGTATCAATCTATTATTACAAATCTTTTAAGGAAAAGAGGAAAAGAAGAAAAAATAGCAAAGCTGATCAATAGGGAAAAATCTGCAATGTCCCACACCCATGGACTTGCCCACCTTTGCAAAGAGACCAAGTTTGTTTTTTGTTATTTTGCAGCATTCATTTTTAAGTGACTTGCCAAGGGTCACACAGCTAGTAAGTGTCAAGTGTATGAGGCCGGATTTGAACTCAGGTCCTCCTGACTCCAGGGCTGATGCTCTATCCACTGCACCATCTAGCTGCCCCTTATCTCATTCTTAAAGTAATAACGCAGGACACCCATAAATGTGGTTCATATCCTCCCACCAAAGCACACGTCTATAGAGTAGAGTGGGCATACTCTTACAAAAACTTCTAAAAGGAAGACGCATGAGTGGGCAAATCATGTACCTGGGGCAACTCAGAACTGTGGACAACAGGTTCTTGATGTCCTTGATTATTCCCCTGAGGAACAATGCATTACACTGAGCTCCTCCCCTTCTGGTCTTCATGGCTCTTCTGCTAGACAAAACTTTTCCTTTTTTGCTCTTGAGCCCATAAGGCAATGACAAGCTCTTTTCTTTCTTTCTTTTGTCATCATAAAAGTATTTTATTATTTTCTAGTTACATGTAGAGATAGTTTTCAACATTTGTTTTATTGGATTTCTAGTTCCAAATGTTTCTCCCTCCCTCCCTCCCTTCCCTTGCTACCCCCCTCAAGACAGAAAGCAATCTTATATAGGTTATAGATGTATAATCACATTAAACATATTTCTGCATTAGTCATGTTGTGAAAGAAGAATCAGAAAAGGGGAAAACCTCAAAAAAGAAAAAAACAAACAAAAAACCCACAAACAGCATGGTTCAATCTGCATCCAGATTCCACAGTTCTTTTTTCTGGATGTGGAGGGCATTTTCCATCATAAGTCTTTATTGCTGAGAAGAACTAAGTCTATCACAGTTGATCATCACAGAATGTTGTTGATACTGTGTACTATGTTCTCCTGGTTCTGCTCATTTCATTCAGCATCAGTTCATGTAAGTCTTTCCAGGTTTTTCACTCAGCATCAGTCTACTTCTTTCCAGATTTTTCTGAAATCTGCCTGTTCATCATTTCCTACAGCATAATAATATTCCATTTCATTCATGTACTATAACTTGTTTAGTCATTCCCCAATTGATGGGCATCCCCTCAATTTCCAATTCTTTGCCACCACAAAAAGAGATGCTATAAATATTTTTGTACATGTGGGTCCTTTTCCTTTTTTTATGATCTCTTTGGGATACAGACCTAGTAGTGGTATTGCTGGGTCAAAGGGTATTCACAGTTTTATAACCCTTTGGGCATAGTTCCAAATTGCTCTCCAGAATAGTTGAATCAGTTCACAGTTCCACCAACAATGCATTAGAGTTCTAATTTTTCCACAGTTTCTTCAACATTTGTTATTTTCCCTTTTTGTCATATTAGCCAGTCTGAAGGTGTGAGGTGGTACTTCAGTTATTTTAATTTGCATTTCTCTAATCAGTAGTGATTTAGACAAGCTCTTGACACTCACAACCATGCTTAAGGGAGCTTTCTTGAGATACTATAAGTGACCAACCTTTCCTTTAAGCCAGATGTAAGAACTCAATACCTTGTTAGGTAAGATCACAACTGGGAGTAAATGGGGCCTATGCACTTCCTTAAGTCAGTCACTGTGTAAGAGACAAGGTTCCCTAAGGAACTTGTATAAAAAAGAGGAGAACCAGGTACAGTTATCCCTTCTGCATCACTACTTTCACCACCTCGGTTTTCAGTTATCTCAGGTCAGCATAAGAAATTCAATGGGAATTTTGGGGGGAGTTTTACAGAAGTTGCAACTGACAAGTGAAGTCCAGCAGCTGACACAGAGCCTATGACCAAATACCTAACCCAAATTTTATAATAAAGTACTGTAAATACCCCATAAAAGAAAAAAGATTCAGCCTTCCTCTCTGGTATAAAGGGAAGGCCAAAAAATTACATGCAGATTTTCCAGATCATGAGGGTGCTACACCCCTGTTTTAACTAAATCACTATGGGGCTTTGCTGGGTTTTTTTTTAATATTGCTACTGTAGGGGCCAAATTTTAATTGGGGAGTATTAGTTAAGCAGCTTACCACAATATTGGGGCAAGGAAGGAGATTAACAGCCTCTTTCAAAAACAGAACAGGGTTTATTAAAAAGAATGAACTTGAAAACACAAGTAAGATTAGTAGAATTAAGGGAAAAGAAAAAAAAAGGAATGGGGGAAGGAAGATAATATGACCTGAATCACACCACCACCTGGGGCTCAGCAGAATATATGGCTGAGTGCCGTCTCTTTCCAGCTCCAAAGCCAGAATGGCGAATCTCCTCCCTTCTCCTTACCAACAACCCCCTCTCTCACAGGAAACAGGGTGGCCACAGACACAGCCCAAAGCTAATTGGCTGGCAGCCCTGATTGACTGAATTAACAGACAGTTGTAGAATGGCCAGCTTCCCAGCTTCCACATGCCGAAGGTCACCTCACTGCTCTCACCTGGCTTCCCATCATTATAATTTGGCCAAGCCCATGTAGGCATCAGCTCAAGGTGGGTGGAACACTGTGCTGTCACAGAGGCATGGCGCCTGAGCCCCAGCTCATGCTGGGGCTTCTAATTTTAGCCAAAAGATAGGGTCATAGAAACCTCAAATTACAATTAATTCTTTACATGTCCAATAGGTAGTTAGTGATGTTGGACTGAAGTTGAGGAGAATGACTAAGGCTAGAGATAGGTATATAGAGATTTATACATCTAGATCTCTATCTATCTATTTCCGGACATGGTTTTTCTATGATACACAGGCCCCCTATTTCATATAGTCTCTCTCTCTCTCTTTCTCCTCCCCTCTTTCTCTCTCCATATATACATATAATTATATGTGAATCATCTGCATAGATCTATATAGTACTTTAAGGTTTACAAACTGCTTTTCATATATTAGCTCATTTGACCCTTACAATAGCCCAGTGATGTGTGTTATTATTCCTATTTTGCAGTTAAGAATACTGAAACTGAGGATGAGAGAAATCAAGTGACTTGCCTAGGATCACCCAGTAGATAAGTATCTGAGGCAGAATCCAAACTCCAGGTCTTTCTCCTTTCAAGTCCAGCACTCTATTCACTAAACTCATTTGAAAAATCTTATAAAGATGATGGATGATAATGAGTAAATAAATCATAAATCAGAGAAAAGCAGTGGGGTATATAATCATTTTTAAAGACTCCCTGGTCAGGCACAAGAATAAGCAAAGCTATTCCAAGGACGTTTAAGGATGAAAATGGAAGATTGACAAACAAACAAAAAAATCCCTCATCTGATCACCATCACTTGTCATTTTACCTCTGCCTCTGCCTTCCAACCCCAAACCCTGTTCATCATCCACAGTCTATCCTCCAGTTCTTCTACCCCTCAGTTCTTTCCCAAGCCATCAATCCTGTGCTGGCTATACTCTCCTCCCTTTACCATATTGACCTCTTTGGTGAACCAGTTCTATTCTACACTACTCTCTTCTCTTGTGTGCCTTGTCCCCCTTATAGTGCCAGCAATCTTGCCCTTATAAGCCTCACCCTTAGATCAGTCATCCACTGCCTTTGCTCCTACAAACACCTGTCAATCTATAAACATTTATTATGAATTAAGTGGGAGATAATAATGAAACCATGTTGACTGAGTCCACTACAAATTCATGTTTCATATCATCAACTGGGTCCATTTAACCCTCCCTAATTAATTCTATCCCACTCACTTTTCATCCCTTCAACCTTCCATGGATCTCCCTCTCCTCAACCTCTCACTTGAGAACTTTGAGTCATATTTTATTTTATTTTATTTTATTTATTTTTTGTCATATTTTATTTTTTAAAAAATGAAGCCATTCACTGAGAATTCCCTCTTTTGCCCTCTTCTTCATCTCACATCACCCAGATGCCTTCTGCTACTATCTTATCTTTTTATCTCTGCTTTAAATAATGAAGTAGTCCTTTTCCTTCTCAAGGAAATCCTCTCCACACACACAAATGATCCTATTCCATCTCATTTTCTCCGGCAGTTTGCTGCTACCCCTCCCCGCATCATTCCCACTCTCTCACTTATCTTCACTCTTTCCTTGTCTACTGGCTGCTTCCCTACTGCCTACAAACTTGCCTATATCTTCCCCATCCTGAAAATCCTTTCTTATCCAATCATTCTCCCTCACTATCATCCTATATGGCTCCTCCTTTTTGTGGCTAAACTCCTTAAAAAGACCACCTACATTAAGTAAATCTACTTCCTTTCCATTCTGTTCTTAACTCTAAAGTCTGGCTTCCAACTTCATCATTTCAACTGAAACTGCTCTCTTCAAAGTTACTAGTGATTTTTTAGTTGCCAAATCTAATAGCCTTTTCTTAGTCTTCATTCTTCTTGACCTCTCTGCAGCTTTTGATATTGTTGATCAACCTTTTCTTAATACTTTCTTTTCTCTAGATTTTTGTGACACTATCCTCTCCTGATTTTCCTCTTGTCTGACTGGTCCTTCGTAGTCTCCTTTGTTGGATCTTAATCCAGATCATGTTTGTTAACCATGGGTATTCTACAGGATTCTGCTCTCTTCTCCCTCTATACTGTTTCACTTGGTGATCTCATCAGTTCCTATAGATTCAAATATCATTTCTATTATTTTCAGATATACTTATCCAGCCTTAACCTCTCCTATGACCTCCAGCCTCACATCTCCACTTGCCTATATTAGGCATCTTGGATTCAATGTCCTATAATTCTTGAACTCCTCATGTCCAAAACTGAACTGATGATTTTTTTTCCCCAAAACCTCCTAACTTCCTAATTATTGTTGAGGGCACCACCATCCTCTAATCCCCTAGTCTTGAAACCTAGGTATCATCCTTGACTCTTTACTCTCTCTTTCACCACTCATCTCTGTCCAATCTATTGACAAGGCCAGTTAGATTTTGTCTTTGTAACATCTCTCAGATTTCCCCCCTTCTCTCCTCTGACCTTGCTACCACCTTCATCACCTAACACTTGGACTACTTCCATAGATTGCTGATTGGTCTCCCTACCACAAAATTCTCCTCACTCCAGTCCATTCATCAGCTGATTATCAACTCACAGGATCAAACATCATATTCTCTGTTTGACATTCAAAGACCTTCATAACCTGCCTCCCCCTCTACCTTTCAAATCTTCTTATACCTTAGACCTTTCTTCCACCATGTATTCTGAAATCCAGTGACACTGGCTTCCTTTCCATTCCTCAAACAAGATCTTACAAATCTGGGCATTTTCACTGTTTATCCTCCATGAATGAAACGCTAGCCTCCCTTATCTCTGCTTCCTGGCTTCCCTTGTTTTCTTCAAATGCCAGCTAAAATCTTATCTTTTATAAGAAGCCTTTCTTGATCCCCCTTGATTTTAATGCCTTCCCTCTGATAAATCATCAATTCATTCTATATATAATCTGTATACATAGTTGTTTGCATATTGTCTCCCCAACTAGACCATGAGATCCTTGTGGCCAGGAAATGTCTTTCACCTTTCTTTGTATCCTCAGTGCTTAGCACAATGCCATACTAAGCACTTAGTAAATGTTTATTGACTGACTGACTGAAAGTATAAGGAATTAATTGTGATTTGGGATTTTCATAACCTTATCTTTGCTCTTTATGGTCAGACTTGTTTGGAACAAACTGTCTCAGTTTACCCAAATAACTTGAGGAGACCACCAAGTCAAGCAGAGATAGATTTATTACATCCCTGTGAGAACAGGCAAACTCAATGACAAATTTGAGCCTGCAAAGATAGGCCCAATCTTTTAGGTTTTTATAGTAACTTTGAGGGGAAGGGGAAACCTCCATAGGCATATCGTGAGCTCACAATCTAACATCCAATCCTGTCTTACCCAGTATGCATGCTTAGCTCGTGATCCATGTATGGAGACATGTCCAAGAACAAAGGGGGAAAAGGGGAGGGGGTAACAAGTCTGAGGAATGCCAAAGAAAGAGGGAGGCAGAAATCACTCCCTTATCTGACTGCAATTAATCCATGACAGGGACTGGTATTCTGACACGTGAGAGGGGAGTAAGCAGACTAGTCGGTGACACGATTTTTATTACAGGCCATAAACTAAAGTGTAGCTGGCATGTGGGAACTAAGCAGAAGTAAAGTAAATAATACTAATTGATAGAACTGACAAGTAATAAAATTACTGGGGGACTGGATATCTTCCAGACCCCATCCCCAGAGTTTACAGAACTGACCCAAGTCATCATAATTCTCATCTCATCTCATCAATAAAACTTAAAGGAGACAGTGAGAATTTAACAAGCAATTAACTTTTAGGCAAAGTGAGAAACTAACTATACTGGGGGAGGCGGGGCTGGGTATCTTTCATACTCCATCCTCAGAGTTTAATCTGACTCAAATCTATAATTATCCCACAGGGACTGAAAAAATTTAATCTTAAAAGCCTAAGAGAAGATGGGTGTGTACTTTGGGAGATAATTGTACAAACAAGAGGAATTCTGACCACAGGGAACATTTATTGAAACTAAGTAACTAAGCCTTCCCCTAATAGCTCCCCCATGCCCATATGGGCCTGGCTAGACTATAATGGGAACAGCCCATGTGGGCGTGCTGAGCCAATTGGAAACTCAGCATGGCTAAGAACTGCCCCTTCCTGTGGGAGAGATAGTTAGAGGCAGAGGAAGAGGGAGAGGGGAGTTTTTCTGAGAAGAGTTTTCTGAGAGAAATGGGGAAAGAAGGTAGACAGAGGAGCTGTTGGTGTTTGACCTTCGGGCCAAAATAGAAGAGACTGCAAGCTAATGTTCCTTAGAGCTACAGATTTCAGGTGGTGGTGAGTTTGGGGGTTTTTTTGAGGCAAAGCTAGCTCTTTGGAGATGGCTGGGCTGGAGGCAGGTTTTGGGTGCCTGGGGCCTTTTTACCCCAGAGATTTAGATTCCCTAACTCTATTAACCTCACTTGTGTTTTGAATTTGTTCCCATTAATAAACTTGTTTTGTTTTTTGAAAGAGGCTGTTTCCTTTCTTACCCCAATACTAAGGCGAGCCACCCACTTAACTCTTCCCATACTAAATTTGGCCCTTACAAAAGAAAAATGGAAAAGATGTGTAGCTATTTTTTCCCATCAAAGACAATATGGTATGACCCTGGGCAAGTCACTTAACCCATATTGTCCTACAAAAAAAAAAAAGACAATAGAACCCACACTTAGATCCTAAAATCAGAGTCCTAAATGTGCTTATAGGTGAAGGGGAAATGACACCAAAAAGAATAAGCACAGTAAAAACAGCCAGTTAGGACAAAGAGAAGATCTATGCTACAGGTGAAACAATTGTGAAAATATTGAGGGACTAATATACAAAGTATCTAAAGTAGGAGAACATATTAAAAGCATGGGAAATTTATCATTCCTTATTAATACAAAAAAACAATAAAAGACAACTGAGAGAGTAACTACTGACCTATATGCCTAATTTCTCATCTATGCAAAATTTTCATGAAAATCATCTAAACAAGGAAGGGCATCCTTAATGAAGCAGAAGGAGATGGAAAGGAATAAGCTTTTTATTCTCACAACAATCCTATAAAGAAGGTGATATTATTATCCCCATTTTACGGATGAAGAGACTGAGGCAGTCAGAGGTTAAGTGACTTGCCCAGAGTCACACATCTAATGAGTGTCTGAGGGGGATTTGAACTCAAGTTTTCCTGATTCCAGACCCAGAGCTCTCTGTCTACTGTTATCACTTCTGAGGTAAGGAATCAGCAGACTTTTGCAAATTATATTCAACAGTGGACCACATCTTTACCATTTCACAAATAATTGAAGAAAATAGAGAATATCATTTGCTATGATATTTGTTGTTTGTTGATCATAAAAGTGTATTTGATTTAGCAAAGCAAAATACAACTTTAAAAAGCTCTTTGTCAACAAAGTTTCTCTAATCCATATGTCCAAATCATTTTAATGTTCCATGAAAGGTATTGAATATACTTAAATAGAGATTCCTGCAGGACCAAGATGTGTGCTATAGCTAGGAAAATGATCCATGATTATTGTAATGGTGAAAATCGATGGGGGTTTGGGATAGGTGTTCTTAGGAATTCCTCTTTAAAGAATTATATTCTCTTGCACACAAATCCAATTAGAATAAAATAATAGTTTATTTAGGTGCTAGGGAAAGGAAACCAAAAGAGAAATCCTTGGACTTTTTCTCATGGGGAGAAGGCATGGCATAGAGACGTGGCTCTGAGATACCTATTGCCCTGAGCAGAAGACAGGCAGATAGTTTTATAGAGGCCTCATAGTGGTCCAATGAGTTCCCCTATTGGGGGAGGACCATCCCCAACTGGTGGTGGCTGGGGGAAGTTGGGTGAGGGGTGACTTTGGATCTCTCAAGCCATCTCTCTCCCCCCCAAAGGGAGCAGCCATACCTAATCTTATCTCCCCAAGGGGTGGGGGAGACTGGAATGAAGGGTGGTGGTCCTGGAGCTAACTCAGTGCGCTTATCTCTTTAGGTGTGTCTGTCCTTTGGTTTAGTTTCTTTACCCCACAAAACTTCTGGGGTACCCAGGGCCATTCAAATGAGGTACCCAGGCCCATAACAAATACGGTTTTAAATTAGCTGGATAATTTTGGTGGCATATTTGATAGTATACTTTTATGAAGTTATTATTACAGAACAAAACTCATTCTCATTCATTAGATTTGATTTTGGCTCTATTTGTTCACAGAACCATATCTACTATGAACCTGTGCCTTTTACTTGCTTTTTATAAAATTAAACTCATGTTCTACTTTACTATCTTTGCTTAGATTATTCAACATTGGTGTCATTTGTTCTCCAAGGAATTAGTTTATTTCTTATCATGTGGAAAACATTTCTTCATATAGATCTAGCAGGTACCTCAGATTTTTGACAATCCAAGAATCTTTCTGGTTAAGAAAATTTCCTCTTAAAGAAGTTCTACTTACAACAGTACTTTTTTTTTTTTTTTGGTTTTTTTGGTTTTGGTTTTTGGTTTTTTTGGTTTTTTTACGGGGCAATGGGGTTAAGTGACTTGCCCAGAGTCACACAGCTAGTAAGTGTCAAGTGTCTGAGGCCGGATTTGAAATCAGGAACTCCTGAATCCAGGGCCGGTGCTTTATCCACTGCGCCACCTAGCTGCCCCTTACAACAGTACATAATGGGAGGATTTATAATTTGTCCAAAATGAATCATAAATTTTCCTGATCAGTGGTTGAAAGATTTCAATTCACTGAACTAATGTTTCCCTTGAGCTCACTGCTTGCTCCCAACCTAATCATTTCATATTTGATCCCTACCTAAGGAACCTGAGAAGTGCCAAGGATATATCAACATATTTTAGAGTTCTGCTTAGAAATAGTTTCCTTGACTCACTCCTTATTTAAAAATTTTTTATATTCCAAATCTCATCCTCCTCAGAATCTAAGCTTTCAATGCACGTTGACCAAGTTTTCTTCTACTTTGCTCAATGGATTATAAACCCTTGCTCCTTTCTGTTCAATGTTCACTCAATAAAAAGGTATTTCTTTTTTTTTTTTTTTTTTTTTTTTAGTGAGGCAATTGGGGTTAAGTGACTTGCCTAGGGTCACACAGCTAGTAAGTGTTAAGTGTCTGAAGCCAGATTTGAACTCAGGTACTCCTGACTCCAGGGCCGGTGCTCTATCCAAATAAAAAGGTATTTCACCACTAAGTGGGACTAATTGTTGGTATTGAATGGAGAGTCCCCCACTCACTAACTAACCTTGTTTTGGGGGGATTTGTGGCCTGGATGGGGGTGGGGCATTAACACACCCAAAGAACTGTAGGCTTATCACAAATCTTGTAAAATAAAAAGAAATTTATTAGGAGAAAGGAACATATGGCCTGGAGACAGAATCACTATGGATATTTGTCTTGCCTGGTAAGAGAAGACCCAGGTCTTTTTGTATGTTTATAGGACAAAGAAAAGAGAGGGAATTACAAAGCAAACTGGGAGGGGATTTTTGAATAATGGGGCTTCAGTAAGATATGCAGCACCCATCCATATTTTACATATCATCTTGCAGACCTTGATATTGCTTATCTGTGTACCAGGGTTCTGCTTATTCCTACAGTGGGAGGCAGAGCTGTTTTTCTCTTGGGAAAGTTGAAAGATTCCTTGGGGGTTAGAATCTTTAGGTTTCTTGGGGTCCCACTAGATTTGTCTCCTTTTGAAAATGTTGTATTTGAATGTTTGATAGAAATATTGGGATTTTCTTGGCAAAGATACTAGATTAATTTGCTATTTCCTTCAGCTCATTTTACAGATGAGGAAACTGAGGCAAACAGGGTTAAGTGACTTGCCCAGGGTCACACAGCTAGTAAGTGCTTGAGACTGAGATCGGATTTGAACTCAGGAAGATGAGTCTTTCTGACTGTAGGCACTGTGCCCTATTCACTGCACCACTTAGCTGCCTGATAGAAATGTTATCTTGGCATACCGGAATTGTTTCTCCACTCTGCAACCAACAGTTTTACTTGGTCTAGAATAGGTAAATAGCTTTTAATAACAAGGATACAATGTATAATAATGTATTACAAACATCTACTGAGCCTCTGTAAGCCCATTGCTCTCCCTGACCCTGAATATTCCCCAGACATAATTCAGACCCTGCAGTTTTAGGTATCTATATAGTATGAGTCCACTCTTGAGAAGGCAAAATGAATGCAATAGGAGAGTTGCCCAGGGGATGTTTAACTCACACTTCTCTTAGGACTGTGTGGAAAACAGTGTTTATAGATTTTCTGAGACCCAGTGCTGGGATGTTAAAAAAGAAAAAAAAAACTTTTATTTACATTCTAGCAAGAATGGGCCCCCTCCCTAGTAGAATGGCGCAAAATGGCACTTCATAAGCCGCTTTTATTCCATGACTGGCCCGTCCCTTCTTCCCCAGTTACAATCTTCAGGCCAAGACAGTAGTGCCAAAAACTAGCCAATCAGAACACAGTATAGCCAATGGGGGGGGGGAGGTGATACAGAGACACCCCTCTAAACTCCCCCCCCCCCATACAATCTATGCTCAGGGAAAGGCTGGTCAATCAAAGCAGCATTCCCACCCCTCTGCCTCAACTTTCTCATGGGAACTTCCTGTGGGAACCTTCTTTTTAAATCTCAAGCACCTCTTTCTATTCTTCCTGCTGAATTCACTTCCCAGACACTTAAGTCACCTGATTGTTCCCCTTACAGTTTCAATTAACTTTGGGGGGGGCACATTTCCCACAGACTGGCAATCAGTTCTATATATATGACCTCTGGAACCGGGATCTGGGTTCACCCATGACAAGCTGAAATGTGAGATTGATTGTTAAAGAATTCAGACGGATTGGAACTTCATTCTTTCAACTGTTTCATTGTTGGGGATCTCTCTGATCTTGTCTAGCTACAGCTAAACCATCATAGAATGAGCTAAATTGGCAGACAACTCAAGCAAGGAACCATGCCATCATCAATTTATCCATCCTTTTTACTCTGACCTTGATCATAGCATTCTGCTGTCACTTCCTCTCTCTCAGCCCTCATCTTAAAGTCCCCAGGGATTCCTTCTAGCTGGGAGTAGGGGTAGAAGGCTAATTGCAAAGTCAAGAGTGTTGTTTTTAGGAAGCACCCATCTTATTCAGTGCATCATTCTAGATACAGAAATAAATAAATCATAGCCCTGTTCTCGAGGAATTTATAATGTTTCACCCTATTATCTTATCCATACTTTGCTTTGGACCTTTGCACAAATTTAAGAGGTTGTAATGTCCTATTAGAGAAAAAGCTATTCTAGAGAATAGACTGAATTGGTTAATTTAAGCAATTGAAATAGTAGTTAAGTATTGCAAGATGGCCTTAGGCACTTTAATTTCAGTATGAATTTGGTGAGGGGATATTGATAAAAATTTCAATTCAAGGGGCAGCTAGGTGGCGCAGTGGATAGAGCAATTACCCTGGATTCAGGAGTACCTGAGTTCAAATCCGACCTAGCTGTGTGACCCTGGGCAAGTCACTTAACCCCAATTGCCCCGTAAAAAAAAAAAAGCAAAAAAAAAATTTTCAATTCAAGCTTTATGTGAATTCTGATCAAATATTTAAAACATTTCCAGCAAAACATTTTTTGAAAATAATTGTATCATTTTGTTAATCCAATTCAATCTAATCCAAGAAGCATTTATTAAACACCTGCCAAGTACACTTCAGTGGGCTAGAGATACAAACACACATTTTTTTAAAAAGAAAAAAGAAACACTATCAGACTTTGTCCTCAAGGAATTTACATTTGAAGAGAGGGAGGGGAGGAGATGGTGCAGAAGTGTTACAAATTATTAACAATTTGTTGCTGTCAATAAGTATTTACTAATCATTTATTATGTGCTTCGAGTTGTCCTAAATCCTGGAAAAGCATAAACAATTCCTACCTACAAGGAACTCAAATTCTGGTGGGGGACCAATTTGAAATAATGACAGTAGTACTATGTAGTACCTTTGTGTTACAAGATCAACACTTATAAGTTCAGTTCACTTAAGGAAAAGAAGGGAAGGACAAGAAAAGTCTTGAGTCCCAAGGTGCTTTGTTTCAAATCTCCCCAAGACTCTTCATAAATGGGCAGAGCAGAAATATTTCTGAGCTCAAAATCAGTTAATGAGCATTTTTTAATATTGATGCAATAGTATTTAATAAAACATGAGGGGTCACAGAAATTAATTACAATGCTCATTCATTATTGTGTGGGACAATTATGGATTTGAGTCAGATTAAACTCTGAGGATGGAGTATGAAAGATACCCTACCCCCCCCACCCCGAATAGCTAGCTTCTCGCTTTGCCTAAAAGTTAATTGCTTGTCAAATTCTCACTGTCTCCTTTAAGTTTTATTGTTGAGATAATGGACTTGGGATAGTTCTGTAAACTTTGGGGATGGGGTCTGGGAGATATCCAGTCCCCTAGTAAGTTTTATTACTTGTCACAGTTCTACCAATTAGCACTATTTACTTTACTTCTGCTTGGTTCCCACGTGCCAGCTACACCTTAGTTTATGGCCTGTAATAAAAAACTCCCCTCTCACATGTCAGAACCCCAGTCCCTGTCATGGATTAATTGCAGTCAGATAAGGGAGTGATTTCTGCCTCCCTCTTTCTTTGACATTTCTCAGACTTGTACCCCTTCCCCTTCTCCCCTTTGTTCTTGGACATGTCTCCATACATGGATCATGAGCTGGGCATGCACCTTGGGTGAGACAGGATTGGATGTTAGATTGTAAGCTCATCCACCCTAGGTGTATGTGGGGACAGTCCTTTTCAACATTACTATAAAAACCTAAAGGATTGGGCCTATCTTTGAAAGACTTCAATGTGTAATTGGGTTTTGCCCGTCCTCATGAGGATGTAATAAATCTGTCTGCTTGACTTGGTGGTCTCCTTGAGTTATTTGGGTAAACTGAGGCAGTTTGTCTCAAACAATTATAACCACATCAGATTTACATTAGGAATGCAGAAATGGTACAGATTTAGAGAATTAAAAATAACAATTGATCACATGAATAGTAAAAAAAAAAGTATTAATTATAATAGCATTTATGTAGCACTTTTATGATTTGAAAAGGGTTATATAAATATTATCTTATTTTATCCTCACAACAACCATAAGAATTAGGTACTATTATTACCAGCATTTTGCACATGAGAAAATTGAGGTCCAGAGTGCTTGTGACTGACAAAGGTCATACAAATAATTTGGGTATGAGGCTGGATTTGAACTCAGGTCTTCCTGACATATAATTAATTTGAGGTGGGGGAGCTCAATGGGGTCTTCACTGTGATAAAGCAATCCTTTTACATCTTCCTAAATATTTACTCCCCAATTCACCAGTAACTTTTCCAAAACTTTTTTAATCCTTCCTTATATATACCATGGCTATCCCCTTCTCAGCTCTCCCAACTTAGAACTTTGCCTCATATTTCAGTGAAGAACAAAAATAAAAACAAACTGAAGTCATTTGGTGAAAACTCTTCTCCTCTTTATTTCATATCAGTTAGATACTGTTAACCTGGAAATTAAGGAAACAATCAATATAGGAGAAAATAAGGTCTTTAATTGGGGCAGAGGAACTATAGCTTGTGGTATCACAAAGCTCAGAAGCTAGGAATACCCAAAGATGGGAACAGAAGACAGGGTTTTTATGGGGTAATAGAACAAAAAAGGGAACCAAAGATTGCTCCAGAGTGACATAGAGCTACTTAATGTAAATGAACCTTTGACAAAAGAAATAATAGAACTGTTCCTAAGTTAAGTATAGGCGTTACTGACTCTGAATAGGAACTACTTAATGTAGATGGACTCTTTTACATAATAACATAAAGTCCAGGGAGTATGGTGGGGAACATTGGGAGGGGATAAGTTACTTGGGGGAAGGTCCAAAAGTCCATCAAGAGTCTGGAAATGACAAAGACAGTCATCCCCAGGCAATTCATTTGTCTGGGAAAGAGGGGACTGGGTGGGGACTCAGTTCTCAGTAAATTTTGTAGTTCTCATTCCCTCCTCTTGGTCAAGAGGAATTCTGGAATTCATAGGATGACCAAAAATAGTGTTGGGGCACGAAACAGGATTCTCAGGCCATGTCCAGACATTTTGGGACTAAGTAGTCTACACAGATGTCATCTGCTTCTTTTTCCTGGTCAGGCGAAGCTTGGTGTGTCTGGCCATCCATTCAGGGGTCGAAGTCTTCTTCAGATGTGATAAGTGGATCTGGCTGTCAATTCCTTTCAGCCAAGGGGTTGGTCAACAGCACTTGGTAGGGAATCCTTTTCCAGTAGGTCTAGTATCCAGGTTCCAACTGTAGGTTAGACTGAATTAAGGTTGAGCCACTAGAAAATGACTGAGAGACAAGATAATTAAGATGATGAAGAGTCTGGGTGAATCCTTTACAATAGGACAAAAGGGAGGCCTTAATGGAGAGGCTGTCACTTGATGGAGAAAAGAGGCATAGGATACCCAAAGACGATTTCAAAAGGTGAAAGAGAATGTTTACCAAAAGGGTACCCCTAAGGTTCAGAACTAGGCTTTTGGCTATGGAAGACCATCCATAAACTTGCCAGGCTGAACCATAATGATCCTATTTATACATTCTACCAAACCTGAGGACTGGGGGTGGTAAGCATAGTGTAAGTGTTGAAGTACTGGCCAGGAAGCTAACAATTGAGAGACAACTGAACCAGTAAAAAAAGTACCTCAATCAGTGTGAACTCCATTAGGAATTCCCCAGGTGGGAAAAATCTTTTTTTTTGTTTTTGTTTTTTTGTTTTTTTGTTTTTTGTAGGCAATGGGGGTTAAGTGACTTCCCCAGGGTCACACAGCTAGTAAGTGTCAAGTGTCTGAGGCTAGATTTGAACTCAGGTACTCCTGACTCCAGGGCCGGTACCTTAACCACTGCGCCATCTAGCTGCCCCCGGGAAAAATCTTTTGATAAGTACTTGGCTACAGCTGTTGCAGTAGCTTTCCTGCAAGGGAAAACTTCTACCCAATGGGAGAACATACAAACCATAATACAAACTAATAACTAGAAAAAGGCAGGAGGTTGAATAAAATCAATCTGCCAGATTTGAAAAGGGGTGAAGGAAATTTCCTAGGGGGAGGTTTTAAGGACTTGCTTACATTATATTTAGGACAGATTTCACACTGTAGATAAATGTCATATGCAGCTCATTTCAATTTTACCACCAATATTTGCAGCCTAAACTAAGCAGTTTGTCAGGACTCCAGTAACTTTAAGAGTGAAGGCATTCCATCATAGGTCAATGGAAAGAGTTGGAGAGGATTGGGCATCCATTTGATCCATATCAGAGTACAGTTTATCCTTTTTTGCACCCTTCTAGTCTTAGCCTATCTTGAATGGGATTGGACATGGTTCTTTGGACTACAGCATTGGGCTCAATGTTAATTTGGGGCCAGGTCCAGGGGATGTAATGGAAGATAGACTAATAGGGAGTGGGGTTTTCTGAGCAGCCTTCTTGGCATGCAGGTCAGCAAGGGCATTAACTGAGGCATGGGGAGAATCTTCATGGGAGTGTCCTGGCATTTTAACAATCACTGCTGCTAGCAACAAAAGGGAGTCAAGCAATTTCTAGATATGTAGGACTGCCAGAGGACATCAGGAACCCTTTATATTTCCATAACATCCCAAAATCCCCAACACATACCTGCTATCCAGTAAAAATATTCACTAGTTTTCCTTTTACTAATTCACAAACTCGAGTCAGGGCTTCAAATTCAGCCTGTTGTGCTGAAGAGCCAAAGGAAGGGGTCAATAACCTCTTCTGTGGTGGTGATAGCATACCCAGCATCATTTGAGACAGGAACCATCAATGTAGCAGGAATAATCTGGGTTTTCGATCTCAGTTTTGGATAGTAGAGAGATCTCTAATCCTTCAAGACAGAGACTATTAGCTAATATCAGATGTCCTAAAAACTTAAAACCTGAGAACAAGATACTTTATGGCATGGGCTGAGAAAAAATGGAGTAAGCTTTTGAAAATTGGAGATCCAGGGAGCAAAGGAGTAACTCATCCACATACTGGAGAGGATGGAGCCCATAGGAAACTTAACATCAGCTAGGTCTGCTTTTAAATTTGTGAAAAGTAGGAGGGATTCTCAGAAGCAGAACAGTCCAAGTGTACTGCAGGCCTTCCCAGGTAAAGGTAAAGTAAAAAAGTAAAACCTAGCAATTCACACCAAAGGACCCACTGAAAAAGGCACTAGAGAAATCAAAGGTGAAAAGAGTGGAATCATGCGGAATTATATTCAGAAGAGTATAGGTATTAGGGACGACAGATGTTCTAGGAATCACAGGAACATTCACTGCTCAGGTCTTGGACAAGCAGTCACATGAGCTCACAAAGAGGAAGGATCAGAACCTAGTGCAGAGAACTAAAAGACCAGAGGATAGGTAGTCCTTAATAAGAAGCCTAATGCTCCTAATTGCCTCTAGAAAGGGGATAGAGTGAGATTCAAGGAAGAGGTTTAGAGGGATCCAACTGAATCTGGATTGGAGAGACACTAAGAAACTTTCCAATTTCAGAAGAGTTAATGCCCATGGGGAGGATGGGAGGATGGGACTTCTTCCAGGGGGTGGGGAAGAGCAGATTAAGACAGGAACTGTCAGGGGATAGGGGAAAGTAGAGAGCTTTTCAGAAAGAGGGAGAGCTGGATATCATTATGGGGAGAGAATTAAATAGAGTTCTATATATCTGGTGAAAGTCACAGCCTAGAAGGTGGGGAGGCACATCTTTTTACATTTTTATTAGAAATGAATTGTAACAGTAATCATATCTTTCAGCAAAAAAATAGAAAATACCTCATTAAGGTTGGCTCTGATAATTCACACTTTTTGCCTAAAAATACCATTAATAGTCAAGACAACATTTAAAAGGTAGATGAATGCTATGGAAGTTTGTAATCCTGGCAATGAAATAGAATATTAAGGGAAAGAAAGAGGTTAAAACAACATAAATGTTTTAACAAAAACCAGATAGTAAAACAAATTACAGTTGAATATCCTATTTTGAAATAAAACTTACTCAAACATCTATCAATTAAAAGTTATTAAACATACAAAGTCATCATAATATTTGAATTGCTAGGGGTATGAAAACTTGAAATACCTGTGAAGCTTGAAGAAAGAAAACAGTTGTTTTTAACTCCCATGCCATTATTAATGCGTGTAATTATTACTGCTTAACAGTTATTGAGAAAAACTAAGAAACAGCACCACGGCTACATGGAAGAAGTTTTTCTGGCATATTAGGGAAACCTCCAGTTTTCATAATTTTAAAATGTGTTTTTTTTCTTTTTCCCAGAATCAAACATTCATTATTCCTGGATAGGGAATATCCCAGAAGGAGAACTTGAACATAGACTTTGAGATCACTTCTTTGTGAATTCACAGTAATATTGCATTTCTAAACAAAGTTTCAAGTATTTGACATTCTTTTAACAGTTGCATCTATGACAATTTATAGCCCAAAAGAATACTCTATAATTATCAAATATCTACATTACAGATTGATAAACTGAAGTAACTTGCTTTAAGATCATGCAATTAACAAATTTCCAGATCCAAATTTTTAAATAATTTATCTTAATGCAAATCTCAAAATAAACTCTTATTAGAAGACATATTTCACTTAAGATGAATATATTCAAATTACAAATGGAACTATTGCCAAATGGTAAAATTCTCAATGTATCTAAAGCCCATCTACTAGCGTTTCAATATCAGACCATTATTATCAATAAACTCATTTTTACCTGGTGATAAACACTGGTGACTTGAGAAGCCAGATAGTTCCCAAATTTAAATAGAACCTGATTAACCTTGATTTGGGCTCCATAAAACCTGGATTTAAACTAATATTGAAGATCGATTCTCAATTAAAGTTTGAACAAATTTCTTAAAAACAGGTAAAAATTAAATCAAGCTATACTCTAACTGCCTCTGTATAAATTGCCTTTCTGACAATTCTACTTTGAGTGGCAAAGAGGTTTGCTAACAGAGTGCAAGATAAAGGACTCAGCTTGAATAGCAAGGGACACACATACACATATAGAACATTTTAACACAAATAGCATTCTATAAGGAGAGACACAAAAACAATAATGGTAAATATTCTTAAGATAATTTAGCATGCACAAATTAAGTTCTCTATCCTCAAAGACCTATTAATTTGAGCCAGATCAATTGGTCTTTTTTTTTTTTTTTTGTAAAATATTAGACCTTTTTCTGAGGGACAAAATGTCCTATCAAAAATCCCATTTCTATCGGGAGGGGGGGCTTTTTTTTTTTTAAAGGGAAGAGGGTTCAGATTCAGATTCTCACTTAACTGATTCAAAATGCCATTGAAAAAGGAGAAAGAAAAAAAAGCAAAGTCCCATTCAGGGCCTTTAGCAAGCAGAATCAAGACCAAACTCAAAAAGGAGTGATCCCACTGTGGCCATCAGTGTTGTGGGTCAGACTTGAATTCTGCTAGTGCTTGCAATCATGTGGTACATGATTTGAAAAAAAAAAACCCCGGCAGCCGTCCTTTCTAGGACCTGTCGGAGTGGCCACAAATGGTCCATAAAAACCTGCAGCCATCCCCTTTTGGGGGACCTATCAGAACGGACCCATTACAAAAATCATCCATGGACATAAACAGACCCCGACCAAAGAACTTTTTAGGAACTCAAGCGAAAAGGACACAAGTTCTGAATTTGAGAGACCCTTACCCAGGCCAGTCCTCCGAATTTGAGTCCAGACTGGAACACAAAAGATTACTGCAGGCGCCAAGCATCTGGAGGTCAAAAACAGTGGCTGGCTGGGCACAGAGTCTTCAAATCCCGGACAAGCCCCCATATGTTAACCTGGAAATTAAGGAAATAATCAATATAGGAGAAAATAAGGTCTTTAATTGGGGCAGAGGAACTATAGCTTGTGGTATCACAAAGCTCAGAAGCTAGGAATACCCAAAGATGGGAACAGAAGACAGGGTTTTTATGGGGTAACAGAACAAAAAGGGAACCAAAAGATTGCTCCAGAGTGACATATAGCTACTTAATGTAAATGAACCTTTGATAAAAGAAATAATAGAACTGTTCCTAAGTTAAGTATAGGCGTTACTGACTCTGAATAGGAACTACTTAATGTAGATGGACTCTTTTACATAATAACATAAAGTCCAGGGAGTATGGTGGGGAACATTGGGAGGGGATAAGTTACTTGGGGGAAGGTCCATAAGTCCATTAAGAGTCTGGAAATGACAAAGACAGTCATCCCCAGGCAATTCATTTGTCTGGGAAAGAGGGGACTGGGTGGGGACTCAGTTCTCAGTAAATTTTGTAGTTCTCAATACCTAACATCACCTCTTCTTACACCACTGAATGAACATTTATTAAATGTTGATTATGTGCCAAGCACTGCTAAACTGAGGATACAAAGAAAAGTAGTACATAGTCCCTGCCCTCAGTAGCCACTAGAGTTTATGAAGCAGAAGAATAATTAAACATATACTCTCTGGGGCAGCTAGGTGTTGCACTGGATAAAGTGCCGGCCCTCGATTAAGGAGGACCTGAGTTCAAATTTGACCTCAGACACTTGATAACTTACTAGCTGTGTGACGCCTGGGCAAGTCACTTAACCCTCATTGCCCTGAAAAAAATATACACACACACTCTAGGAAGAATCATTTCGGCAGCCAAAAAGAGGATAGATTATAGTGGAAAGAAACTTGAGATCAATATGGAAAACAATTGCAATAGTCCAGGTTTGAGAAGATGAGGGCCTGTATGGGATGTGGAGAGATTGGAAAGGATTGTAATGAGAGACATTGTGAAGGTAGAAATGACTAGACTTGACAACATGTGGAATAAGTGTCAATGAGGAGTTGAAGATAATTCCAATGTTTTGAGCCTGAGTGACTGGGTCCATGATTGTGCCTTTAACGGTAAAAAGGAAAGATTTTTGGGAAAAGATAATTTCTGTTTTGGACATATTGAGTTTCCGATATCCAATTGGTGACATTCAAAAGACAGTGGTGATGGAATGGAGCTCAAGAAAGAGATTAGGGCTGGACAAATAGAGCTGAGAATCATTTGCATTAGAGATGATAATCAAAGGAATGGGAGCTGATGAAATCGCCAAGTGAAATATCATAGAGGGAGAAGAGAAAAGGGATAAAGCATTGGGGCACACACACATGGTTAGTGGACATGACATGGATGAAGATCTGGCAAAGAGACTGATAAAGAGCTGTTAGATAGTCAAAAAAGAGTAGGATCACAAAAACCTAGGGAGAAGAAAGTATCCAGGAGAAGAAATTGATCTACAGTATTTGATCAACATTCTTTAGAAGTCAAACAGGATGATGACTGAAGAAAGACTATTAGATATGGCAATTAAGAGATCACTGGTAACTTTGGAGAGAGCAGTTTGAATTGAATGATAAAGTTAGAAGCCAGATTTGCAGAGAATTCAGAAGCAAGTAAGAGGAGAGTAAAAGGAGGTACCAATTGTAGATAGCTTTCTCCAGGAGTTTAACAATGAAGGGGATGTAGGACCATAGCTAGCAGTGATGGTAGTGAGAGGAATAATGTGTCCTCAGTAGGCAGGATACATTATTCAAGCCCCAAGGGATTCTTCTCCCCATCTTCCCCATTCCTTCCTTTTCCTGCAGAGTTAACAGTTAACCAGTAGAGGATGCTCCTCTCAGATAAGAGCAGACTACATTATTCAAGCCCTAGAGGCTTATCCCATTCCCTCCCCAAAATTTTCCTTCCTTTCCCTGCTGAGGTTTTTCTGACATTAGATAACAAAGAATAGTAAAATCTCAAGGTCTGGTTATCCCAGAGGGTGGGGGTGGCAGTGGCACCACATGACGGAAGGTGGTCTACATGCTTAGAAGTGTCAGGAAGAATGTGAACCCAGATGGGAGAGAGACTTTGCGTTAGATCTAGGATAAAAAGGGAAGTTTGCTGTGGCAAGGTGTGCCACTCTTCTAGAGAGTGTGTGCCCTTTCTTGCAAGATCATAATAAAATGGCCTTCCTTTTTTTGCACCAGACCAGGAGTTGTGCCTCAGTTTATCTGTTTCTATCAGTAGGATCAAGTGAAGGTTTGTGGGGATTTTTTGGTAAGTATTGGAAAGACGTGGATATTTTTTAATTTTATGGGGAAGTATTCAATATATAGGAGAGATTAAAGGTTAGCAACCTAATGAGCATGACAGTAGAGACAATCTACTGCAGAAGATGGCATGGGATCAAGAACGCATTGTAGATGTTCCAAGACAATTCCAAAGGACTCGTGATGAATAATGCTATTTACTTTGAGAGATTGAATTGATGAACTCTGAGTGCAAATTGAAGAATATTTTTTCACTTTATTTTTCTTACCTTTTTTCTCACAACATGGCTAATGTGGAAATATACTTCACATGATTTCATATGTATAACTGATATCATATTACTTGCTTTCTCAGTGGTTGGGGGATGGATTGAAGGGAAGGAGATTTGGAACTCAACATTTTAAAAATGTTAAAAATAAAAAAGTAATAAAAAAAAAAGAATGGATTGTAGGGGGGTTTGCCTTGGCAAGGAGAAGGACCACCTCTTCATGGGAGACCAGAGTGAAGGAAGAAATAATGAAGACATCTGAGTGATGTAGATAAGGAGGAGTGGAGAGGGGTAGCTTTCAGTGAATGGTCTCAATTTTTTTTTCTGAGTATGAGGTGAAGTCCTCAACTAAGATGGGGAAGGGGTACCAGGGAAGGCTGGAGGAGAAATGACAAGGTTTAGAATAACCACTGTGGTGAGTAGAATACAATGGAGGTCTGTGAGTCTTTTTATTCCCTTAACTCGACTGGCCCCTCCCTTCTTCCTATTACAATCTGTGTGCCAAATGCTGGCACCAAAAACTAGCCAATCAGAACGCAGTATAGCCAACGAACAGGCCTTCAAACTCCTCCTGACATGACCACATGACCAGCCTAGGGTTTTCCCTAATCATGTGATTTTGGTTTTGCTGGGGGGGATGGGTGGGTGCGGGAGAGGCAGACTGTTCCTAGACTGGGAGGAGCCCAACCCCCATTCGTGGATATTTAGCATTTTGAGTGCCCCCTTCTATTCCCAGATGAACCTGAGGTCACTTTCCAGACATTAAATCACCTGCAAGTGTCCTCCCAGACAGTTCCAATCAACCTTGAGGAGGGGCCCACATTTCCCACAGTAATGAAAAACATGCACAATAAAATGTAAAAAAAGCACTTGAATAAAGATATGATATAATTACTAAAAATAGTTATTTCCCTCTGCTCCAGATTTACTCAGATCAAAAAGAGGTCTCACAGGACAGTGAGAGTTCCAACAGATCTCAGAAACATCAACTCCACTAGGGTTAGTCTTTTATACCCTTAGTTCTTCAGACTGTGATAGGGGAAAATGGGATATGGGTTTGGGGTTAAGGGTTGGGGTTCTTAGGAATTCCTCTTTAAAGAATTACACCCTCTTGCACACAAAAGTAGTTAGAATAAGGTGGTAGTTTATTTAGGGCCAAGGGAAGGGAAGGGTGGGGGGAGGGAAACCATGACAGAAATCCTTGGACTTCTTATGGGGAGATAGGCACAAAGCACATGGCTCAGAGATACCAATCTCCTCCAACAGGAGACTGGTAGGTACTTTTATAGAAGCAGGGAGGGGTCACCATTTGACTGTGGAAAGTTCCTTTCGTGAGGGAGGACCATCCCCCACTGGTGGTAGCTGGGGGAATTGGATGAGGAGTGGAGGACCATCCCCCACTGGTAGTGACTAGAGGAATTGGGTGAGGGGTGGCTACGGATCTCTCTTCAGGACACAAAGACCGAAGCCACACCCAAGGGTGGAAATCCGAAGCTAGCTCAGTCTGATTTGGTTCAACTTATCTCTCTAGGTGTTATCTGTCCTCTGGTTTAGTTTCTCAAGAAGATTCCTTGATGTGCTCCAGAGAACTTCTGGGGTGCTCTGCACCCCATGACAAGACCAACCAAATCCTGAGGCTTGCTTCATTGTCTTATGGGGAAATAGAGTGGGGGTTTGGGATAGGGCTATGGGGTTGGGGTTTGGGGTCCTTAGGAATTCCTCTTTAAAGAATTACACCTTCTTGCACACATATCCAATTAGAATAAAATAATGGTTTATTTAGTTGCTGGGGAAAGGAAGCCACGAGAGAAATCCTTGAACTTCTCATGGGGAGAAGGCATGGCACAGAGGCAAGGCTCTGAGATACCTATCTCCCCAAGCAGAAGACAGGCAGATACTTCTATAGAGGACTGGTGGCAGTGATCATCTGACTGTGGAAGGTTCCCTTATTGGGGGAGGACCACCTCCCTGGTGGTGGCTGGGGAGTTGGGTCAGGGGTGGCTGTGGATCTCTCAAGCCATCCCTTTCTTCTTCAGGCCACAAAGGCAGCAGCCACACCTAATCTTATCTCCCCAAAGGTGGGGGAGACTGGAATGAAGGGTGGTGGTCCTGGAGCTAGCTCAGTCCCCGATCCAGTGCCACTTATCTCTTTAGGTGTGTCTGTCCTTTGGTTTAGTTTCTCAAGGAGAAGGTTCTTTGATTTACCCCCAGAGAACTTCTGGGGTGCTGGGCCCATAACACTTGTTTCTCTAAAATGAAAGTATCTACTTATACATAAAATAAATGCTCTTACTACTGCATCCCACCCCTTGGTAGCAAGGGCATAACGATACTCTTAGGTACCTTCCACCACCTAAATGACCTGAAAACAGCTCTGGAGGGCAGCTAGTTGGCTCAGTGCTGGCCCTGGATTCAACAGTGATGGTCCTGGCCCTGAGTTCAAATTCAGCCTCAGACATTTGACACTAGCTGTGTGACCCTGGGCAAGTCCTCATTTCCCCACAAAAAACCCAAACAACCCCCCAAATCAAAAAACAAGCAAACAAAAAACAGCTCTGAGTTTGGGAAGATGTCTAATATAGGCAGCACTGGAGGAAGAACTTTATATAAATTAAAGAAAGATGAATATGTATATATAATATAAAAGTCATTTTAAAAGTAGGGATATAATATCAAGAGAAGTTCATAGTATCATGAGGTAAAACAGCAATAATAATTCAAGTAGCATCAAGAAAATCAGACTCACAGAACCAATGTTAATAATTCTAATGGTCAGTGATCCTCACCACAAGTAAGAAAGGTCCTAAACCAATTTCACCGAATCTTTCTTGAGATCTGACTTGTTATAAAGATTTACTCCATACTGGAACACATTCACTGTTCCCTGGAACACCAGCCAAAACCTCTCAAAGAGTCAGACATGATTGAACAACAACAGTAGTGGTGAACATCAGTGGCTTCAGGAAGTAGGGCTTCTTTCAGGTGTCTAGTCACCAAAATGTGCCAATTTACCCTCCTGGCTATGCCTCCTACGCTCCTGACTTTGCTTCTATGACTCAGTTGCCTTTTCACCTTGGAATATCCCTTCTTCCGCATCAATTGCCTTCTCCCATTGGTGAGTTCCTTCCAGGGGGAATGGGCTGAGGCTGTCCATGCTTCATTTCCTTGTACTTCCCAAGAGCAGCCTATTCCCATCAGAATTGCCTTTTATACCTGTGCAGTTTACTAAACCCATAACCTGACCCACCCCTTACCTTCAAGGCATGATCCTTCAGGAAACTGGAGTGTATTTATCTTTGTCTCTAATTGTTAACAATTAATTTTAATTGTGTGGTGGTGACCTAGCCTATATAAAACTCTTAGTAAGAGGCTGGGAATGGTTTATGTAATATTTTTGTTCTTGTTAAGCCCCTTAAACACCTATCTGGCTAATCCCATAATTGTGTCAGTTCTCTCCTTACCCCATTGAGAGGCCACCCACTATGCTGCTAAAATCACTATGGCCAGATCGTCACACTCTTCCAGTCTCCCTCTCTTCCTCTTTCTCTGCTTTCATTTTTGATTTCACTCATTGAATAGCCAATAATAGCCCCAACCCAACAGAGACCTGGGAAAGACCTTAATTTAGAAAGACCAAGGTCACCCACTGCATCCTAGGCCATCACCAATTATCTTGACCTTTATCTTGCCACTGAATTTTGATGAGAATGAAGGAGAGCGTGAAGCTGATGTTTTTGCACAGCTCTGCCTCACTTAAATTAAATCCAATTCATCCAAAAGTCAAGACGTCACCTTCATGATGTCATTAGTTTTCTTTGAGAATCAAAAACTAGCAAGAACAAAAATATCAATTTCTTTCTGTGTGGCCTTTTGCTAACTTTAATTACAAAATCACTGAGGTCCAATCCTGCTGAATAACAGCAAATATTTAGGGCCAGTCTGGTAATTCAGGCTCAGAATTAGAATTCTGAGAGAGATACATGGGCAATAAAATTCAATGAAAATCATTTTAGTTATGATATAGAATTGAAAGATTCTATATATAATTACTAAAATAAAACATAAATATAATATATAAAAATATAATTACTAAAAAATAGATGCTGTCCCCCTCAATTCTAAATTTGCCATGGCAAGCACAATAGATCAATGCCATATCCCACAGGAAAGTGGGAATTTGAACAGACTTCAGGAACTACACATATGTTGGGGTTTTTTATACCCTTAGTCCTCTGGACCTACCAAATCCTGAGGCTGATCCCCTTGCCTTTTAAAAGGGAAGCCATCTATACCACAACCAAGTCAGCAGTAAAACCAAGAGAACCAGGTAATAGTCTCTAAATATGGTGCTCTTTACTAGGCTACTATACTTCCTTTATATATATTCTTGGTATGTCCAGGGGAGAGTGGGTGGTAGAGTTGGGAGGAAGGAAATTCTCACTTACTTATCATATAGTATTAAATATGCCTGTTACATGAGGACATATACAAATGTACTCATAGCTTTATATATATATATAAAGTACTTAGCACAGTGCTTGGCACATAGTAAACCAAAGCTTCTTAAACTGTGGGTCATAACCCTATATGGAGATGTGTAACTGAATGTGGGGGTTGGGGAAAATTTGATAACAGTAAAAGGTTATGTATATCTATTTTATGTACCCATATACCCAGAGTCGAGTAAAAATTTCTTGGGTGAAAAGGGGCTGAGTGGAAAAAGTTTAAAAAGCCCTTATTGTAGAAGATAAATAAATGCTCGTTCCCTACCAACTTTATTCCCTTTAAGATTATTTTGGTCAACATGTTACCAGTCAAACAAGGTAGCCTTAATGATGCCAACAATATAGTCTAATGATAGTGCTTGCATATTTGTAAATATTGAATTTATAGATATAGCACCTACCTTTGTTATTACTTGGCTCCTGGATTTTTTCTGGTAAGGAAATTACTTATTGAAGTTCAATTAAGTTCAGCAAACATTTCTTTTTGTTTGTTTCTTTGTTTTTAGGGCAATGAGGGTTAAGTGACTTGCCCAGGGTCACACAGCTAATGTCCAGTATCTGAGGCTGGATTTGAACTCATGTCCTCCTGAATCCAAGGCCAGTGCTTTATCCACTGCACCACTTAGCTGCCCCCTTTGTTTTGTTTTGTTTTTTTTGTTTGAACAAACATTTCTTAAGCACCTACTGTGAGCCAGCAAGTCGGAATACAATGACAATAACAGCTAGCATTTGCATAATGCTTTAAGGTTTTAAAAACACATTACAGGGGACAGCTAGTACAGCACCTGTCCTGGATTCAGGAGGACCTGAGTTCAAATCTGTCCTTAAACACTTGACACTTACTAGCTATGTGACCCTGGGCAAGTCACTTAACCCTTATTACCTGGCAAAAACAAAAACAAAACCCCATTACATACACTATCTTGTTTAATTCTCTCAGTAGCCCTATAATGTAGATATTATTATTATCCTAATTTTACAGAAAAAGAAACTGAATCAGAGAGAAGTTTAGTGATTTTCCCAGGGTCACTTAGTAAATGTCTGTGTCAAGATTCAA
Source organism: Dromiciops gliroides (assembly GCF_019393635.1). NCBI lineage: Eukaryota > Metazoa > Chordata > Mammalia > Microbiotheria > Microbiotheriidae > Dromiciops > Dromiciops gliroides. Next base: position 253,608,039 of record NC_057862.1, read on the forward strand.
ACTCATCTTCCTGACTCTAAGTTCAATACTCTATCTACTCTATCACCTAGCTGACTTATACTTTAAGGTGGGGGGAAGGGTGGGATGTTATCCAGATAAATAAATACAAAATAATAAACTTAAAGAGGGTATCAACCACTTGGAGTGAAGGGTGGTGGTGAGAAAAGGTCTTTTGTGGGAGATAAGACATGAACTGGGCTTTGAAGAAAGTGATTCCAAGAGGCAGAAATGAAGAGGCGATAGCAATTTTCAGCTTGGAAAATGAATCCTTAAAGGAGTTGAAATTATTGTATGAGGTCTATGTCATGCCAAAAAAGTAGCTTCAAAATGGTGGTATTAAAGAAAGATGATAATAAAGATTCATGCTAAGGAAAGTGCTGAATTATTTTTATGATTGTAGTGATGACTATACTGAGCATAAAATCATGACACGTTTCCACTAGGAAAGAATAGACATGATCTACTTCAGTCCCATAATTATGTGTCACCACTCCCTTTAGTAGTGTTTCTTATAAAATTTTTTGGAGAGAAGATAATGTGCTAAGAAAGGCACTATAAAAAAAGACAGGCATTTTATATATAGAAGAATGCATTTTGTTTGTAACTAAGATATTAAAGGGGAGTGATACATGTCATAAACATTCAGAAATGAGCTGGCTGAGTGTCCTTTGTTGTTTTGAAATAGTGTTCTAATTTGACATTGTATTATGTATGGTTGGATATTTTCCACCAGTAAACATAAGTAGGAGTAGGAACCTACTATTACAACTACATTCTCAAGCTACTGAAACTATTATTAGGAGAGCCATCTGAAATTTTTAAAACCCATTTGAAAAGAGAATTTGTCAGAAATTCAAACCTATTAAATGCCTTCCTCACTTTAAAAATTTTTATTTTGTACCAACCCAGAAAGATTTTGTCATTGTAAAATTATGCCACCAACACAGATGGTATTCTCTCTGTTAAGCCTAGAAAAAGCTGTCTGCTTGTTGCCTTCACTTCCTCTCCCCATTTCTTAATCCTTTGTATAAACTTTTGGCTTCTGACATCACTGAAGCTGCTCTTTCTAAACCTACCATTGATTTATTCTCTGCCAGTTTTTTGTGCCATTTTATACTCTTTATCTTAAGATAATAGAAATAGAGCTATAAGGGATCTTAGAAGTCATTCCTTATTTTGTAGATGAAGAAACTGGAGGCTCCTTAGGTGATTTTCCATAGGTTACACAGGTGGTTAGTGTCTGAGGTGAGAAGGAAATCCAGGTCTTTCAAACACTAAGTCCTGTGCCCAATCCATTACATGATGCTGACTTTTTAAAGAATGCTAAAAATCATTTAATACACATTATTCCTGTATAAGTCAGCTGGCTACTCATTGGATAGAGTACTAGGCCTAGAGTTAGGAAGACTTGAGTTCAAATCCAGTCTCAGATATTTATTACCTGTGTGAACTTGGGCAAGTCATTTAACTCTTGTTTGCCTTAATCCACTGGAGTTGGAAATGGCAAATCACTCCAGTATTTTTACCAAGAAAACCCCATCAACAGTATGGTTCGTGGAATCATGATGAGTCAGAGAAGACTAAATGACTGAACAGCAACTCCTACTGTTTCCTTTCCCTTGGTTCTCTTCCTACCTGTCTGACCATTCCTTCTCAGTCTCCTTCATTGTTTCATCAACCCTCTCACACTCCCTAAATTTGGGTGTACTCCAAGGCTATCTCTTAAATCCTCTCCTCTTCTTTCTATTCACTCTCACTTGGTGACTTCTTCACCTCCCATGGAGTTTAATTGTCTCCATGCACATGACTACCAGGTAGCTATCTATCTATCTTTCTATCTTTCTATCTATCTATCTATCTATCTATCTATCTATCTATCTATCTGTCTGTCTGTCTGTCTGTCTGTCTATTCATCTATGTATCTAGCTCTAATCTCTCTCTTGAACTTGTCATGCACCTCCAATTGCCTACTGGACATTTTAAGTTATATGTCCAATAAACATCCCAAACTCAACATGTCAAAAACAGAACTCATTATCTTAACCTTCAAACTCAAATACCTATTTCTGTCAAGTATGCTACTATCCTTCTAGTCATCCAAGTTTGCAAACTTTGTGTTATCTTCAATTCCACACTCTCACTCACTCTATATACCCATACGTGTACCTCCCTCTACAATATTGTCCTTTGGGGGGGTGGGCGAGGCAATTGGGGTTGCCCAGGGTCACACAGCTAGTAAGTGTCAAGTGTCTGAGGCTAGATTTGAGTTCAGGTCCTCCTGAATCCAAGGCTGGTGCTTTATCCACTGCGCCACCCAGCTGCCCCAGTATTGTCCTTCTTTACTCACATAGCCACCACCTCTTGCCTTGCTCCCCCTTTTCCTTTGTTTTCCCCTATTAGAATGTAAAATCCTTGAGAGTAGGGACTGCCTTGTTTTATTATATTTGTATCTCAGTGCTTAGTATAGTGCCTGAAACATAGTAAGCCCTTAATACATTCTCTGCCTATTATCTTTCACATATGGTGCTCCATCTCCCCACTTATACTGGCTGTGCACCATACCTGCAATGCCAATGCCCTCCTTCCTCACTTCTGCTGTTTCCTTCAAAACTCAATTTGATATGGAAATGCTGATCTTATTTGTCATTTGTTACATCTGGAATAGAAAATCTGGAATATAAAACTTTATGTAAGTACCACCTTCTATATAAAATCCTTATCCCCATTTCTGCTTTTCTTTATATTGCATATGTTTCTTATGTACATGTTGTCTCTATTCATGACAATGTAAGCACCTTGAGGTCAGGAGTTGCTTCTTTTCTGAATTTATATTCCCAGCTTGGAAAATACCAGGTACTTAGTAAATGCTTTTTGAATGAATTTAATCATGAATTAGAGCATTGTGGGGGATTGGGGTAGTAAAGTGACTTACCCCTGGTCATATATCTAGGGTCAGAGATAAGATTTGAACCCAGGAATTGGGTTGGGCCTAAAATGCTAACTCAGGCCATGCTGCCTCATGGTTTGCCTTTGTCATTATTAATAGCTGATGATTTATAGTTCTTAACAGCTGGCAAACAGCTTCCTTACAATAGCCCTGTGAGGTAAGTAATACAGGTATCATATTTCCTGTTTTATGGGTGAGCAAACTGAGGCTCAGATAAGGGAAGGCCCAATTGTTACTGCCTGGATTTAAATCCCAGACTCAATTCTGTGCACTTTCCACTATACCACAGAAATGTAATCTGATCATAAATACTTTCATAATTTAGAAATGTTTCTATTAACACTTAACATTTATTAAACATTAGTGAAGTACTGGGAAGAACATAAATCTCAATCATGTCCAAGCTAGATGAGTTTGCCATTTAAACAGTTCCCAGAATTGAGAAACTACTTGGTTTTTATGGTCTATGCTTATTCAGAATGGGCAATTTGTTATAACATAGAAGAACACCAACCTATCCCAAAATAATTAGATCAAAGTATATACTGAAGTAAAGGGCTGAACTGCTCAGTGTGTGTATATTGTATATGTATATGAGTTTATGAATGAATGTAACATGTACATACATATATACGTATATATGTGTAGGTATGTATACTTGTATATATATGTATATTGTATATCTATTTATCTATCTTCTATCTAATGGTACAGTAGAGTGCTGGGCCTAAAGTCAGAAAGATCCATCTTCCTGAGGACAAATCTGGCCTCAGACACTTACTGTGTGACCTTGAGCAAGTTACTAAACCCTGTTTGCCTTAGTTCCTCATCTGTAAAATGAAGTGGTGAAAGAATGGCAAACCACTCAACTATTTTTTTTTTTGGTGGGGCAATGAGGGTTAAGTGACTTGCCCAGGGTCACACAGCTAGTAAGTGTCAAGTGTCTGAGGCCTGATTTGAACTCAGGTACTCCTGACTCCAGGGCTGGTGCTCTATCCACTGAGCCAACTAGCTGCCCCAACCATTCAAGTATCTTTGCCAAGAAAACCCCAAATAGGGTCAGGAAGTCATACACAATTCAACAATGACATATACACATATATGTACAGATACACACACACACACACACACATATATACAGATACACACAAAAGCAAACACATACATATTATATATAACTTATAAACGCATGTAATATTAGCATATACTACATATATACTATATATGTTAGCTTCATCTCCTTCTCACTCTTCTAATCAGATGGATTAATTTATATCAAAGGCCAGGGTCAAGTGTTTGCCTTTGTTAGTTTAAAGCCAAAGACTGAAGAAAAAGAGAACCAGTGTAAAGAAGGAGAATTGAGGAAGGATTCATCTCAAGTTTCAGTTCCTGAGCACTTTCATTGTTTACTTTTTCTCAATTCTTTAAGGGCTAAAGCAGCTTATTCTGTTTGATGTGGTATTCTGTGGGTGCTAATAAACAACACCTCTTTGTTCTCTATTTCCTCTTCAGATTTTCTTGTTTCTATTCTTGTTGACTTTGTTAACTTAGTTTCTTCTCTTATTATTTAGGGCTCCTTTCCTGGTTTGACAGAGCCTTCTTTGTTGGCCACTATTCAACTTTGTGGAAACCCTATCCAGTTAAATAGTAAGGATCTTAAGGAGGGAAAAGTGCTCTGGGGAACTACTCAAGATGAAATCGAAATCTCACTAGCGATACACTCCTTTTTACTCAAGGTCCAATATTAAATGATAGCTACTACTATAAATTCACACAGGCCAGGAACTCGTATATCTGAAAAACTCTCTGGAAGGCAGAGACTATATTACTTATTGCCTTTGTATCTATCCCAAGCATCCAGTACAATCCCTTGTAATAAGATGCTTAATAAATGTTTCGTTGTTAAATTGAATAGGTGACTGTCTTGACTAATAATGTAGGTTGTGAAATTAATTAATCTAAGTGCCATTAAGAGACAGGCCTCATGCTGGTCAATAAGGCAAACTCAGGAAAAGAAGGGTAAAAGGATTTTATTTAGCACACTAAGGCAACAAGCAGTCCAGCACCCAGCCACAGAGAGCCCTGGTGTGGGATGTCTGGAGGACAAGGTGGCCCCTGTAGTGGAAGCTGCTGCTCAAGTTGCTTAGAGAAAAGACTGGGCATGAGAATAAGGAAGATGAGGAACCAAAAAGTAAACACTTCAAAGAGGAAGAAAGAGATGAGAAATACAGAGAACTCAAATTGTGAAACTATGTCCCTGAGGATCAGGAGCTAAAAAGAGGAAGGTGCCTCAGACCAAACCGACCCAGTGAAAGAGAAAGTAAAAGACCAGCTGTATGCAGCAAGACCTCAGCCCACCATTGAGGAAGTAGAGTTGGCTGAGCTGGCCCCCAGAAAGCTAGACTGGGATATGAAGAGAGATGTGGCAAAGAAATTGGAAAGGCTAGAGAAGAGGACACAGAGAGGGTTACAGAACTAATCGGAGAAAGACCTGGAGGCTAAGAAGGTGACCTGGCCTCTGTAGTGGAAACTGCAGAGCAGGAAGAGAATGACTCAGCCTTTAGCCATAAAAGACTGATCCTTCTAGGCCCAGGACATCTAAGGCAAGACCCATCATCCATCTTGGTTCCCACAGTGTACATGTATCATGTACACTATGATACTCCTTTTGATTCTCATCTGAGTACATCTTTTTTTTTTTTTTTAGTGAGGCAACTGGGGTTAAGTGACTTGCCCAGAGTCACACAGCTAGTAAGTGTTAAGTGTCTGAGGCCGGATTTGAACTCAGGTACTCCTGACTCCAGGGCCGGTGCTCTATCCACTGTGCCACCTAGCTGCCCCTCATCTGAGTACATCTTAGAGCACATTTTAGAGGTATGGATTAAGAGTATGTCTGCTGTTTGATTACCACAACCTAAACTTAAAAAAAAAAAAAGTCATGACATGATATATCAGTGAGAGCTTTGCTGCTGTTATTACCATGTTAACATTTTCTACCAATTCACGTGATGGCATATTCCAGATAGTTAACTTCAGTCTTTACTGACAGCAACAAGCTTCTGTGATAAAATATTAGCCAAGCTGATGAAATACTGGCCAATTGGCAACCTGACTCTGGATAGGTTGGGGGTGATGGTAATACAGGGAGTAAAATGCTGTGTATATGTTAGTATGTATATATTTTAGACTTTTTTCTGTTTTTTTGGAAATCAAAACAGATCAAAGCGGGGCAGGAACACAACAAACAAACCCCTTTCTTGCCTCCTTTTGTGTGTTGTCTCCCCTTTTAGACTGTAAGTTCCTTGAGGGCAGGGACTGTCTTTTTATTAACTGCATCTCCAGTCCTTAGCACATGCCTGGCACATAGCAGGAACTTATAATGTTTATTGGATTGGATTGGATTGAAATGTTAGCTCAGTTTTTCAGTCTCTGACATGTTCAGAAAGAAAAAAACAGAAAGGCAGAAGGTGGCCAGGAATTTGAGGTACAGGAACTCTCCTGCCAGGCCATCTGGACAATTACGTGTAGCTTACTATTTGCTCCCACCAGAGTCCCTATTACCTGTTCCCAAGTGAAGAGCACTGTGTGTGGGCATAGGTTTCTCCTTAAGCTGAGTGTAAATACATGTTGATTCCTGCCATGTGCGTTTACAGTAAATCACTACCAACTGTTCCTGGAATGAAGAAACTACCCAGGGCTTAGGCTCCCACTCTCCTCCCCACACACTCCAGAGAATACAAGTCTGTTCAGCTGCTCTTTGATCTATCTTTTTAGTCTGAGAGTGAAAGAAAACTTAAGTTATCTTGCAGCTTGCTTTTATATATAACAGGAAGGCTCCTCTAATGAAAATTCTTTCCCTTGAATCTTCATCAGTCATTCTAGGTTTCTTGTGTTCTGTCAGCAAAGAGCATGTTCCTATTCCACGGGCATTTCATATTTAATTTTGATGAGTGATTTTAAACTAAACAGATTTCTCATGAAGTTCTTTTAAATATTGAACCTCTCTTCTTTAATGCCACAAAAAATCCATGATTTTCACCTTCCCCTCCATACCATATTTTCTCATGTGTTGCTGTAGCCAAAGAAATTCAGTGTCTGGGAGCCACTAATGATGTATCTGATGATCTGCCACTCTGAATTTAGCTACTTGCTGGTTGATCCTGGCACAGCAAGGAAACAATCCAACTTGGGCCATCCTTGAAGCCTTGCCAGTGTGGTAAGAGCTGATAGAATGCCCTCTGATGGTATAGAGAACCCAAGGTCACCTCCATGCCATGATAACCTAGGTATCAAAGTAGATTTTTAGGAGAAGTGAACATCTCTAATAGCTTAAAAATGATCTAATCTATAAAATTTGATTTATACCCAAATTTGCCTAAGAAAGCTATGTTTATGGAGCATTTTCAAAAAAAAGATTTAAGAGAAATATATTATGATGAGTTAACACACATAATCCCCAACTTAGCTTGCACATCAAATGTTTATCAGTTGTTTAGAAACTGAAAAATATTTTTCCTATAGGAACAATGTATTATTACACAACAAATTCTCAGGGCGGCCCTCAAAAATCTAACCTATAGGGGGCAGCTAGGTGGTGCAATGGATAAAGCATCGGCCCTGGATTCAGGAGAACCTGAGTTCCAATCCAGCCTCAGACACTTGATACCTACTGTGTGACCCTGGGCAAGTCACTTAACCCTCATTGCCCCACAAAAAAAAAGTAAAAAAAAAATCTAACCTATAATGTAACCAAAATATAAGATGCTACCTATAGTACTGATAATAACTGATATGGGGTTGGGACATATCAGGGAATTTGGGACTATTAAATTTTAAACCGGCTTACTAGCTAAAGAACAGGTACACCTTGAGAAGTAAGTGAGATAAGTCATGGCTGCTGCCTGATGGGTGCCAAGGGACAGAGATAACTCCAGAAGTCAAAACCAGCACCTCTCACTCAAGCTTTTCCCACTCCCAAAGGAAACTTTCCATTGTCAGGTGGTTACCCTATCTGTCCACCCCATCTACCGTCTATAAAAGCTTTTGCCTTTCTTTTGTCCAAGGAGAAATGTTTTTTCCGAGAATCATGTCTCTAAACCATTTTCTTCCCTCAAGAGTCTATCTCTCTTGGTTCATTTCTCTAGCACCTAAATGAAAGAATTTTATTCTAAATGAATTGTATGAGAGGGTATAATTCTTTAAAGAGGAATACCTAAGGACCCCGACCACCAATTTCCCATGACAATAACTTTCTTGTATGACAATGTATTGTGTAAAAAGGAATTGTATACTCCAAGTTGGAATGGCAGAAATACATCTCTTTCTGCTATAATGGGAGCTGAGACCACCATTCATGAGGAAGAGGTTCTGGTGGAGCAATAGCAAGATAGGGACTGAGGGCAAGGGTCCAGAGTGGGAACTGTTAGATTATGAATAGGGATAAAGACTCCAGGGAGTTAAGGGATAAAGAATTATGGGGGACTCCTGCCAATGAAAACCTCTTGAAATTTTTTCTTCCCCTTATGTTACCAAGAGTTGTCCTGACTGATTTACATTTTTCCCTTTGATAATAATAATAATTATACAGCAACTTAAGGTTTGCAAAGTGTTATCAATTTTATCATCACAACAACCCTGTGAGGTAGGTGCTATTATCTTTATTTTACAAATGAAGAAACTAAGGCTGAAAGAGGTTAAGTGACATGTCCCAAGTCACACAACTTGTTAGTATCTGAGGTTGAATTCCAACTCAGATCACTGCACAATCAAACCTTTTATCATTTTTACATGGAAATTGCATCTCAAAACTTTCTCTCTACACCTCCCCAATCCCATTCATTTGTGAGAAAATATTTTTTTTTGGTGAGACAATTGGGGTTAAGTGACTTGCCCAGGGTCATACAGCTAGTAAGTGTCAAGTGTCTGAGGCTGGATTTGAACTCTGGTCCTCCTGACTCCAGGGCTCTATCCACTGTGCCACCTAATTGCCCTGAAAAGAATTACTAATAATGAGTTTTCTTGGGAGGCCCAAATCAGTTTTAGTCCCTTCTCTCCCACTTCAGAGAGTTCAATTCTTAGGAGGAATTTTAGCTGATTTTGTAAAAGCTAATGCAACTGTTAGTGGCTAAATTGAACTAGGGTGCAGTGTATTCCCCTACAGTTTGGGGGACACCATTGATGGGGACTAGAGCCATTGCCAGAGAGCTTAGGTATATACCCCAAATGGTCCTTAAGGGTGCCAGAAGAGCCTGGGGGAGGGTGAAAATCTAATCTACCTGGCCTTCCAGGTTGTGAGAGCCATGGTGGCCAAGTCTTTCACAAGTAACCTTTCATCCAGTTGTTCACCAATGGCTTTTTTCTCTGAATTTCCTTTTTTATTTTCACTTGTTACTTCTAACTAGAGCCTATTTTCCCATGGGGAACTCTAGAGCAAAACATGATCTTGTGATGTTTCAAAAGGACATTTGCCAGTAGTATCAAAGGAGATCCATAGACTAAGGGGTTCCTACTTGTGACCACCACTTTTTTCCCCCCATTTTTCATGTCACAGAGAGATAGCTACACAAAGGTGTTAATGATGGGTTTCTTTTTACAAAGAAACTGGAATAGGATCAATCTATATTTCAGAGGAGAAGCACATAGTTAACACTGGCTATTTCATCAGAGGAACTGGGTCAAGGCTTGGACTCCACTGGGCTATATAAGCTGAAAACCCAGATCGAGTATCTTGTTGTTTGTCTTTCATTCTTGAAGAGGACCAATAACTGATGGAGGATCTAAGTGTGAGAGGAAAGGTTAAGGAGAAGAATTGGGATGGGAAGGGTGTCCAGTGACACCAGTCAGTATACTGAGATTGAAGTAGCTGGCAGCAGAAGCATTGGGTTTGAGGAAGAAGCAGCTGTTGGGGTTTACCTCTCCATTTATCTTTCCAAAGCCACCTTTGCCACTGCCAGTCCTACCAGCATTAGTGCTGCCACCATGAACCTCTTCCAGGACAGGTCTTTGGGCAGGATGAGAAGCATGAACCCAGAGAGACTTGGGGACAGGGGTCCCCAGCCATCAGCCAATAAAAGAGAGGAACGTAGAGGGAGTAAACTGCAGGACTCACCATGGAGGAAGGGAAAGAGAATTCCTAAAACTACCATCCATTCCTGAGTGACCAGTCATATGAAGGAAGGATGGGAGGAAACAAGTATTTAGTAAGCACCTATTATGTGCTAAGAACTTTAGAAATATAATCTGATTTGATCCTCACAACAATTTTGGGAATTGGGTGCTATTATTGTCCTCATTTTACAGTTGAGTGACTTGCCCTGGGTCACATAGCTAGTAAGAATCTGAGTCCAGATTTAAATTTAGGTCTTCTTGACTCTAGGTCCAGTGCTTTATCCCCTGTGCCATTTAGCAGCCTCATATAACCTCAGAATGGTCATATAACCTGTTAATCAGGAATACATGAGTTAGTTCTGCTTAAGTTAAAATAGATGGGCAACTTGTTTCAATACTGATAACCATGAAATGTTACAAGTTATAGTAGATGAATGTAATGGTAGAGTAGATAGAGGGCTGAGCCTGGAGTCAGGAAAATTCGTATTCCTGAGTTCAAATCTGCCCTCAGTTACTAGCTGTGTGACCCTAGGCAAGTCATTTTACCCTATTTGCTTCAGTTCCTCTTCTGTAAAACGAGCTGGAGAAGGTAATGGCAGACCACTGCAGTATCTTTGCCAAGAAAACCCCAAGTGGAGTCACAAAGAGTCAGACATGACTGAAACTACTGAAAAATCATAACAAAAGTAATGTATTATTACTGCACTGTAAGAAAAGACAAATATGATGAATATAGAGAAGCATGGAAAGATTTTTTTGAACTGATACAAAGTGAAGAAAGTAGAACCAGGAAAACAATAGATATGCAATGCCTACAACAGATAGAAAGAATAGCAACAAAGTCACTGAAACAATGCTACAAAACTATAACGATCAAACTTGGCCCCAAAGAAAAGCCATTGCCTCACCTTCTTTGCAGAGATAGTAAACCATAGCTATAGAACATTGCACAAAATGTCAATGTTTTTTGATGTGTTGGATAGGTTTTTTTTAACTCTTTCCCCCTCTTTTTTTGTTCTTTGCTATAAGGGATGGTTTACTGGGAGAGAAATGGGGTAAGGAATTATTGACAAAGACAGGTGATATAAAAACAAAAGATTTTTGAAAATACTTTAACATTTATTTAAAAAAAAATTTGAGTTCCCAATTCTCTCCCTTCCTCCTGCCCCTCCCCTCTCCCTGAGAAAGCAAACAATATATCAATTATACATGTGAAGTCATGCACAAACATATTTCCATGTTGCCTAAAAATAATGTAAATGTAAAATGTATGCCTTGATCTGAACTCAGTCACATTCACAATTATGATTACTAACTGTATTTCTCTCCATCCTTTTTTCTTTTATTTATCCTTCTTTCTTTTTTTTTATCCTGTCCTTCCTCAAATGTCTATTTTGCTTCTGACCATTGCCTCCCTTAATTTGCCCTCCCTTTTATCACAGCCAATATCCCTCCCCTCCTTCCTACACTTTCTTTTATCTTCTTCCCCACCTACTTCCCTGTTGGATTAGAAGATTTCTGTAGCTAACTGAGCAAAAAAAGATCTTTTTAAGGAAAATTGCCCACAGCAATTGAGATATTACATTAGAAGCTACACCCTAACTAGGGAAATGACTATAAGTAATTGAGGAAATAAAGGCCTTTGGGATATGATTCCTCATGGGCAGATGTCATTAGTCCTAACATAAGTTCTTTTTGCTTTCACTGGTCTAACAATAAATCTGTTCCTTCTTTGAGGCTTGCAAACCATGTGCTTGCAAGAGGAATTAATGACAATACCCTTGGTAGTTTCAGATAGGGAAATGATCAGGTTATCTAGGATGCAGGCAATGAGCCAAAGAAGTGAGAAATCCCTCTTGACATGTCCCCAGGTCTAAAGAAATGAGAAATGCCCTTAAATTGTACCCAGAACTTTTGTGTCATTTGAGAATTCTAAACATAAGGGTTGCCCTGGTAAAAGCCTCTGCTTTTGCATTGTAGATAGGGTGGAAAAGACACAAAACAACCCATATAAAAAACTTGTTTTTTAAAAAATATATATATTTTATTGTTCATATTGGTCAGTTATTCACTCATTTCTAACTCTTTGTGACCTCGTGGACCATACTGTACATGGGGTTTACTTGGCAAGGGTATTGGAATGATTTGCCATTTCCTTTCTTAGTGGATTAAGGCAAACACAGGTTAAGTGACTTGCCCAGGGTCACACAGCTAGTACGTATCTGTGGTGGGATTTGAACTCAGCTCTTCCTGACTTCAGGCCTAGTGCTCCATCCACTGATTCATCTAGCTGCCCTATTTACTCAAATCAGATGCAATAACATAGTGACTTCCTTTAAAAATTCATAAACATTTCTTCTGGGAAAAACACAAGATTTGAACATTTTCAGAGTTAGTCTTCTTTTTAAATTAGAAAAAAGTTCAAATAAGAGAGATTTCTTACAAACATAGAATTATCACTAATGAAGAGATATAGTGTCTTTCCTTCTTTCCTTCCTTCCTTCCTTCCTTCCTTCCTTCCTTCCTTCCTTCCTTCCTTCCTTCCTTCCTTCCTTCCTTCCTTCCTTCCTTCCTTCCTTCCTTCCTTCCTTCCTTCCTTCCTTCCTTCCTTCTTTCCTTTCTTTCTTTCTTCCTTTCTTCCTTCCTTAATTTCTTCTTTCTTTCCTTCTTTCAAGAGAAATGTCATCTTGGTTGCTGGCTAATGATGTCAAAGAACCAACCTTGAATAATTTAGGAGTGCTGAAACAGAAATTGAAATTTTATTCTTTAAGGCAGTTTCTTAGGGTCTACTCAATCCTCAAAGACATACTCACAAGGGAAACCTTTTCCTTTTCTACTTAGGGAAAAAGCTTCAGAGCAATGCTTTTTATACTTTTTCAGTCTATGGATCATGTGGGAGAGGGTCCCACCATCCATCTGTTTCTATTTACCACAGTAAAAAAAAAAAGAAAAAGCCCCACAAACAGGGGGTGGCAGGGTGGGGCAGTATTTCAAGATCCCTTTGTCTTACTTCACTTTTGGCTACCTGACCCATGTCATTTTACAACACAGACCAAATGGTAAAGGGGCTGTAGGCCTTTGGCAAAGGGTGTGGTGGTGACTGTGACAGAGAGAACAGGATCAGAGTCTTCCTGGAACATATTTTCATGCTCTATTTAGTGAGTTTCTAGCTGCAGTCACTTCAGGTAAACAAACTCTTCTCTCCTCACTGTACAAGGTATCAATGCATGCCATCCTTGCCTTTTTTTTTCCAGTCCCTCAAATACCTGAAAGATTCTATCTAGCACCTTTCTAGTGATCCATGAATCACAATCTGAGAAATGCAGTTCTAGGCAAATTAGTAGAAATACTAACAGTTCTGATAGACTATGAAAATACTCGCATTATTTATTGTGAACCTTAAGAGGGAAGGATTGCTGTGGAATTCACTGTTCCTGTCAGTCTTTATCTTCATTCCCATGACACATTTCGCACCTGGACCAGAATAACTTTCTTAGCAGTTCTCCTGCTTCCTCCAGGCAGGCCATACTCAGAAAGTGGGTTCCTGCCTCAGTAGGAAATGGACCAAGGGAATCCTGGTTGGACCAGAAGGTGGCCTCTTTATCCAAATGTCTTTCTTCTTATAGCTGTCACTTTTCTGAACTACTCTGCTGGGTCCTGGAGCCCTCTGTTTCCCATACCATCTGTCTATATTCTTGACATTCCAATGGTTCAAATTATTGCCTTAGGTATTGACCTTTACCCCTTGCCCAGCAATATTCTGTTATCATGGGTTTCCTGGGTCTTATCTATCTGTCTGGTCTTTGCCTTGCCTTCCTTTGTGGTATCTTTGTGGCTCTAGATTTATTACTGTCTCCCTGGTTTTGACCCATTGTCTGACTGTGTGCCCTGATTTCAGATTTATTTTCTAGATCAGAGGTTCTTAAACTTTTTTTGCGTCATAAATGAACTCCTTTGACACTTTGGTGAAACTCCTCAGAATAATGTTTTTAAATGAATAAAATGTGTTTTTAAAGATAGGATTACAAATGATACAAATTATATTGAAGTGAAATTTCAATCCATTTTTTAAAAAGAAGGTCACAGGTTTCAAGTTAAGAATTCATGCATTGGGGCAGCGGATAAAGCACCAGCTCTGGATTCAGGAGAACCTGAGTTCAAATCCGACCTCAGACACTTGACACTTACTAGCTGTGTGACCCTGGACAAGTCACTTAACTGTCGTTGCCCTGCAAAAAACAAACAAAAAAAGAACTCATATATCTAGATCCAGATCTTCTAGTTCCATCTTAGTCATCAGCTTCTGGCTATTTATTTATCTGAATTTAGCTTGCTCTTCTTCCAGAAATGAAATAGGGAAGTCACCTGAATTCCCAACTTCAGCTCCTCTGGTCCTGGATCCTGGCCCTCTATTTTTTAGAAGCCAGGCCTCCATCCATTTGGGAAAAAGTTCAGGGCCATAGAAGTCAGTGCCTTAGCATAGCCTAGACTCCTTTCCCTCCTCTCCACTTCCCATTTCCTTAGACACACATCTCACCCTGTCAACAATGAAACCTCAACTACCTCTAGTTGGAGAATGTGGCCCTTGTCTTCAGACATGAATATGTAAAGCCCCTAAACTGAAGTGTCAGATTGAAATGGAATGAATTGGTGGGAGATTTTTTTTAAACCTAGAAATTCTGTTGTAGGGAGAGAGGCCAACTGAATAGTCTTGGACTTCTGAGCGATGCAAGGCTTGACGCTTCTCATACAAGAGCTGACCTTGGCCCTGTGACTGTTTCTCTTCAGGTCCATGTTCATTTTAATTTTTCATCCTCTTATTTTTCATTTGTTTCTGTGACAGGGTTTCCCTGTCTTACCTAATGCTATTGCTGATCATCACCTCCTCCATTTCTTTTTTTTTTTTTTGAGGGGCAATGAAGGCTAAGTGACTTGCCCAAGGTCACACAGCTAGTAAGTGTCAAGTGTCTGAGGCTGGATTTGAACTCAGATCCTCCTGAATCCAGGGCTGATGCTTTATCCACTGAGCCACCTAGCTGCCCCACCTCTTTCATTTCTAACCTGAGTTGGCTTGCTCATTGTTAGGCAACCTGGTGTCCCTACCCCCCTTCCCCCACCTCCCAATCTTGGGGGCTCAACATATTGGTACCAGACTTATTGAAGGTACCTGATTTGTCTTCACCTTACTGTGGGTCAGACTCCTGAGCACAAGAGATGTACCAGTCTTGGCCTCTCCAGTAGCAAGGATTATATGTGCATGCTATGATCACATGCTATACTTCATTTCCATTTTTCCATGCTCTAATCTTGGTCAGTCCTTCTACTTTGAACCCTTCTGATTTGGGGTTGCCTAACCTTGTCACTTGTGCAGGGAACCATCTATATCAATGCTCTTGTTTGACTAGCTCTTGCTCAACTTCCGTCATCTTTCCTCTCTTTGCCTGCTCCATTTCATCTCTTTTTTTTCTTCTCCTCTAGTCTTTTCTACATCATGGGATCACTGAGTTGAGCTGGAAGGGACCTCTTTTCATTTTACGGATGAAGAAACTTAGGTCCAAAGGGCATGTGACTTGTCCAAAATCATCTATCTAGGAAGTAGCAGAACTGGGACTTTAAATTCAATGCTTTTCCCACTATAGCTTCTTCAGAGCAAGGTTCTTCATCTTTTTTTTTTTTTTGTATTGTGGTCCCCTTCAGCAATCTAGTGAAACCTATAGACTCCATTCTCAAAATAATGCTTTTTTTTTTGGTAAAAAATTTATTTTGGGGCAGCTGGGTGGTGCAGTGGATAAAGCACCAGCCCTGGATTCAGGAGGACCTGAGTTCAAATCTGGCCTCAGACACTTGACACTTACTAGCTGTGTGACCCTGAGCAAGTCACTTACCCCAATTGCCTCACCAAAAACAAAAACAAAACCAACCAAACAAATTTATTTCTCTGTAAATACAAATCCAAACATCAACAAACAATACTCCAGTGGAAAAATACTAGCCATTAACATTGAAAATTTTCTTTTTATTTAATAAGTAGAGGGCAGCTAGATGGTACAGTGGTAAAGCACCGGACCTGGATTCAGGAGTACCTGAGTTCAAATCCGGCCTCAGACACTTGACACTTACTAGCTGTGTGACCCTGGGCAAGTCACTTAACCCTCATTGCCCTGCAAAAAAAAAAAAAAAAGTAGAACTTTGGCATTCAAAATACTAGCTGTAAACTCTATTTAAAAATATATATATAAAGCCCCGTAAAAACACACACAAAACCCCCCAAACAACCCTTTTATACAGAGAGGCAAGAACGATAAGCCTGAAGGCATAAGTCACCCAGTGACTTCACTTCTTTTTCACAATAACTGCCCTTCAGTTAAGTCATGGCAACTATATTTACATATGAGATATTCTGAATGGTTCAAAAACTGAACCCAATTTACTAAAACCACCAGTCATAGAGACTGATCTAATAATATACACTGCTGTGCTTTGACTGTAACTGCCTAGCACCCTCCTTGTCAAACCCATGCAATATTGTAATTGATAGATACAAATGAGTGCATTCTGACAGAGATTCCTGCTCACTTCATAGGGGTCAAGTTCAGCTCCAAAGACCTACTCCCACAAAAATGCTTTAAAATGCATAAAATGAAATTCACGAGTTTACAAAGGAAGCCAATTATGTTGAAAAACAATTATAAAAACAGTAAAATAACAAATTCGTGGAGTCCAGGTTAAGAACCCTTGGTGTAGAGGGTAAGAAAACCATGGGAAGATAAGAGATGAGAGAAAGGAGAATGGGAGAGGGGAATGTAGTAGAAAGAGACAAAGGAGCAGAAAAAGATATAGGGAAAAAAAGGGAGAGAGGTAAGAGGAGATAAGAAGGGGTACCTGGGAAAAAAGGAAACAAGCATTTATTAAGCACCTACTACGTGTCATTTGTTGTTGTTTAGTTGCTTTCAGTCATGTCAGACTCTTCATGTTCCTTTTTTGGGATTTTCTTGCCAAAGATACTGGAGTGGTTTGCCATTTCCTTCTCCAGCTCATTTTACAGATGAGGAAACTGAGGAAAACAGGCTTAAGTGATTTGTCCAGGTTTACACAGCTAGTAAGAGTCTGAGGCCAGATTTGAACTCAGGAAGATGTCATCTTGACTTCAGGCCTGGTACTCTATCCACTGTACTACCTAGCTTGTCCTATAATAATTGTTGTTGTTCAATTGTGTCTGACCTTCCATGACCCCATGGATCATAGAGCTACTGGAAAAACCATAGGTTCAATTATATGGACCTTTATTGGCAAGGTGATGTGTCTGCTTTTTAGTATGCTATCCACATTTGGCATAGCTTTCCTTCTAAGGAGTATCTTTTAATTTCACTGCTGGGGACACCATTTGCAGTGGTTTTTGAGCCCAAGAATATAAAATCTGGCACTACTTCCATTTCTTCTCCCTCTATTTGCCAGGAAGTGATATGACCATTTGCCAAGATCTAGGTATTTTGATGTTAAACTTCAAGCCAGTATTAAATATCTACTATGTGCCAGGCACAGAGCTTGGGGATAGCACTGGGGATACAAAGAAAGGCAAAAAATATAGTTCCTGCTCTCCAGGAACTCATAGACTAAATAGGGGAGACCACATTCAAATTACTATGTAAGGGGCAGCTAGGTGGCACAGTAGATGAAGCACTGGTCCTGGATTCAGGAGGACCTGAGTTCAAATCCAGCCTCAGACACTTGACACTTACTAGCTGTGTGACCCTGGGCAAGTCACTTAACCCTCATTGCTCAACAAAAAAAAACCCAAAACAAAACCAAAACAAAACAAATTACTATGTAAAAACAAACTATATGCAGGAAGTATAGGAAATAATACAAGGGAATAAAATGTGAGGGAGGGACTAGCATTAAAAAGAATGGAGAAAGGCTTCCTGTAGAAGGCAGGATTTTAGCTAGGACTTGAAGGAAACCAGAGAAAGCAGGAGACAAAGATGCAGAAGAGAATTCCAGGCATGGGTAATAGCCACTGAAAATGACTGGAGTTGAGAGATGGAGAGTCTTGTGCGAAGAACAGCAAAAAGGCTGATAGAAGCAGGGAGTATGTAGCATATAAGAAAATTGGAAAGGTGGTGGAGAGAGGGTAGTTATTGTAAGGGGTAAAATTCTAGCTATACTATATAAAATCTAATGAGTGGTTGCCAATAAATTATAAGCTTTAGCAAGAGTATTTAAGTGTTTAAATATTTATTAAAGAACATTCATATCAGAGAGAAAGGTAAAAATCTAACTATTTCTAAGAGACCCCACCATCTGACCCACCATGGTGAGGTCAGGAACAAAAAGAGCAAGAACCCCTCTGCCACCATCTGCTTCCTACTTCGTGTCCTCCTCCCAGAAATGGGAGGCTCTTCAAGTTTATTGGCTGGTAGCTTTCATAGACAGTACCCATGAGCAAATGTCACTTCCTGATGCCAAGGAACTGACTACATGGCTTGCCCTCAGACGCCTTCTCCTCATGGTGGTGCTTTCCTACAGTAGCTCTCCAGTAGGTGGCATCATTCCAATCATTACATTATGAAGGGCTTTGAAAGTTCAACAGTGAATTTTATATTTGATACTGGAGATTATAGGGAGTCACTGGATTTATTGAATAGGAAGGTCACATGGTCAGACCTTTACTGTAACAGGAAGATCACTTTGACACCTGAGTGGCAGATGGACTGGAGTGGGGAGAGACTTGAGTTGGGGAAATCAACCAGCAGGCTATTGCCATAGTCTAGGCATAAGGTGATGAATTATCTCACCCTGCATCTGAGTGGTGACTGTGGCAGAGGAGAGAAGGGAAAATAGTCTTGAGATATTGCAATGGTAAAATTGATAGACCTTGGCCTGGTAACAGATTGGATGGGTGGGTTGGTAGGCCTAACACCATGGCAGTCCCTGGGACAATTCTAAGCATATTATAAAATCCACAACATTCAGGAAAACTATTTGGTCCAAGAAAATGAAAACAGTTTTTCACCACTGACCTTATCATCTATATCTATCTTCCTATTCCTATATCCTTTTTCTTTTCTACCCTTTTCCCTACCACATTCTCTCAATCAACAATGATCTAGCAAATTCCTAGTATGTGTAAGATACTATGCACCTGAATTCCTCTCACCCTTTCCCCTTATCTCTGTGTCCTTTTTTTGTGTGTGTGTGAGGCAGTTGGAGTTAAGTGACTTGCCCAGGGTCACACAGCTAGGAAGTGTCAAGTGTCTGAGGTCAGATTTGAACTCAGGGCCAGTGCTCTATCCACTGCACCACCTAGCTACCCCCTCTGTGTTGTAGTGACCAATTTTTAATTGGGGAGTGTTAGCTAAGCAGCTCTCCACAATACTGGGGCAAGGAAGGAGACTGGCAGCCTCCCTCAAAACAGAGCAGGATTTATTTAACAAAAACAAACTTTAAAAAAAAGACACAAATAGAATCAGTAGGATCAAGGGAAAGGAAATAAAATGGAGAAAGGGAAATTATGCAACCTGGATAATACCACCACCCAGGAATCAGCTGAGAATACACAGCAGCACTCCTGTCACCTTCCAGCTTCCAGTGAGAATGCTGGAAAAACTCCCTTCTTCCCAGCACACCCCACACAGCCCCCAGCCAATTGGCTGGCCGCTCTGACAGTCATATGACTGCCCTCACTAGGCTTCCAATCATTATAATTTTGCCAGGCCCATGTAGGCGTCAGCGAGTGGTGCCATCACCATGGCAACGGCTACAACCAGTGGGTGGAGCATCATGCAGTTTGCAGATCCCCAGGCCAGTTCACGCTGAGGTTTTTTTTTTTTTTACATTCTAGCCAAAAGATGGGGTCATAAAACCCTCAAATTACGATTAATTCTTTACATGCCCCCCTTTGTTTCGCCATGAAACATGGGGTGTTTCCTTGATGGAACAATAAATAATAAGCAATAAACAATAAATAAATAAAAAATAACAGAATATCATAACCAATGCTAACAAACAATATACTAATAACAATATAGGAAAAGGAAAATACATATTACAGATGATGTATATAGTAACAGAAGGAAAACAAAAAACAAAAATGTCCATTTAAAGTCCTTAAAACCTTGTCTTCAAAGGAGGGTTGAGATGTCATCAGGGGAACTGGACTCTGGTCTGGATTCTGGCTGTCTCTGGTTTCTGGTTGTCTCTGGAACTGCTGGATTTTCATTAATCTTTAGCATAGCATTGTCCAAAAATGTCCAAATTAAACAATGAAAGTTCTTCAAAATATACAAAACAAGTTTAAACTTTATATATATATACAGCATATTGGAGTCCCCCCTTTGGAGGATACTCATATCCATACGCAATACAAAATTGAGACAATTATGACATTACTAACACTTTTTACCACCATATGTCTGGATCAAGGCCAAATTTAGTTATGTGTCCATGATGACACCTGAAAATATTATGGAAAGGTTACCATACCACATCTTGTGGTGCATAGACATCTAATGATTGTGCTAGGCCTCAGGTGGATGGATTCTGACCATGCCACCAGAATGAGTGAGGAAGCCAATTTAAGTTAAACCAGGTGCATGCATTAGGGCTAACATGACACCAGACCATTTTTGGAGTGAGAGAGGAAGAAATTGAACTATGTCCAGGAATTGTGCTCTACATAGCTACTCTCGTAAGCACTATGGACTTCCTGAATGTATATGGCTGTTCTCTCAGCCTCCCTCAGGGTATCTTACATGTACCTGTCTTTCCTCCTGTTGTACATATATTCTCTCTAGGGCCTGCATCGTGGAGTTGAACCATTTGTGGGTAAAGTAATTTCAGGTAAAACTCAACCAGATGCTAAAGAGCAAAGAAACCGAACGGAGCCCAGGGGTAATAGACAGTTCCAATTTGCAAGCATTGTCACTCAATTGCAAACCCTGGGACTCAAACTCTGTAAGGTATCAGGAGATGGAAATTGTCTTTTCAGAGTCCTCAGAGACCAGTTAGAAGGTCATTCGAGAAACCATCTCAAACACAGACAAGAAACCACTAATTATATGCTCAGTCATAAAGAAGACTTTGGGTCTTTTATAGAAACAGATATTCCCTTTGTTTTAGAGTCTTTTTTTTTTAAGTGAGGCAGTTGGGGTTAAGTGATTTGCCCAGGGTCACACAGCTAGTAAGTGTTAAGTGTCTGAGGCCGGATTTGAACTCAGGTCCTCCTGACTCCAGGGCCGGTGCTCTATCCACAGCCCCATCTAGCTGCCCCCAGATATTCCCTTTGAAGAATATGTTGCTGATTTGAAAAAAGCTGGTACTTGTGCTGGGAACGACGCCATTGTAGCCTTTGCCAAACATAGCCAACTGAATGTAATCATTCACCAGTTGAATGAACCTCTATGGCAAATTTGTGCCACAGAAAAAGCTGACGCTAAAGAACTCCATATTTTCTACCATAACGGTCATTATGATAGCATTAGAAGAATCAATGATGATTCAGAAACCCCTGCCACTTTCTCATGCAGAGAATTGGGGAACCAATTTAAAAAATGTGGTGTACCCCAAATTCTAGCATTATAAGCTCTTACCTTAAACAAGTTTTTCCTCCTACAGGTGAAGAACTTCTCCACCAAGAGCACATGGCTCTGTCTTCTATAAAGGGGAGAATGTAAAGAAATTCACTAGGTTAATCAAATCCTGGCTGGCTCGCCAAAGTAAAGAATTAATTGTTATTTGAGGTTTTTATGACCCCATCTTTTGGCTAGAATTAAAAAAAAAAAACAAAAAAAAACCCCTCAGTGTACACTGGCCTGGGGCTCCACACACTGCATGGTGCTCCACCCACTGGTTGTAGCCGTTGCCATGGTGATGGCACCTCATGTCATCACCACTCACTGATGCCTACATGGGCCTGGCAAAATTATAATGATTGGAAGCCTAGTGAGGGTAGTCATGTGACTGTCAGAGCAGCCAGCCAATTGGCTGGGGGCTGTGTGGAGTGTGTTGGGAAGAAGGGAGTTTTTCTGTCATTCTAGCTGGAAGCTGGAAGGCAACAGGAGCACTGCTGTGTATTCCCAGCTGATTCCTGGGTAGTGGTATTATCCAGGTTGTATAATTTCCCTTTCCCCATTTTTTTTCCTTTCCCTTGATCCTACTGATCCTGTTTGTGGGTGTTTTTTTTTTCTAGACAAAAGATGGGGTCATAAAAACCTCAAATAACAATTAATTCTTTACAGTGTCCTTCTAACTTTAATAGTCTTTTTATCTTTCCCCTTTTCTCCCTCCTCCCTTTATTCTCCCTCTTTCACCTATTTTCCTCTATTCTTCAGATCACTGACCAGACTGGTAACCATGCCTCAGACTTGCTTCTCTCTCTGATGGGGTGGAGAGATGGAGAGGGTTTAATAATAATATAGAAAAAACAGTATGAATGAGGGGTGAATATGCCAAATATTTCATTACTTTTATTATTACAATAACAAAAATTTCTTGTTTCTAGTCCCTCACTACTCTAAAACACACTGCTGCCAGATTAATTTTAAGATGAAAGATTTAGATTATTTGCTCTTCTTTTTTTTTTTTCAGTGAGGCAATTGGGGTTAAGTGACTTGCCCAGGGTCACACAGCTAGTAAGTGTTAAGTGTCTGAGGCCGGATTTGAACTCAGGTACTCCTGACTCCAGGGCTGGTGCTCTATCCACTGCACCATCTAGCTGCCCCATTTGCTCTTCTTTTTAAAGATTTTATTTATTTTATTCAGAACTTAAATAGAACAAGCCTTTCCAAAATATAGTAGAATAGAGAAAAAATGATTGTACATGAAACTGCAAATCTATCATGTGCCACTTGCTATTCCTTTTAAATATGTAATAAAGTTATCATGTAACTTTCCCTCTTTTTATCCCCCCTACTTATTTGCTCTTAATTCCATGATTTTGTTTTTCTGTTTTATTCAATGTATATCTCCCCTCATCTATCAACAGTAACATATTTATGAAGTGAGATATTATTTTTTTAAGTGTTTACATAGTTTATTTATGCTCTGATGAAAAATCCGTATCTTCATGGATAAACATCCTCCATAGTGCCTTTTATCCCTTCTGTTATGAAATCTCCAGCTCACTTTTTGCCAGTACCGACATTTGCCTTTGCAGTACCCCTGACTTTCTTCATTCTGTTCTTGCATTCCTTTTGCTGCTTTCTTGACGTCTTTTTCTTCTCATACAGGCCGTGCCTTGCAAGTCTGTGCTTTGATTCATTTTTCTTTGCATATTCAAGGGAATAATGAATCATGCCAAAACCTGTTGTTTTGCCACCACCAAAATGGGTTCTGAATCCAAAGACAAAAGTGACATCTGGAATTGTCTTGTACATCTTGGCCAGTTTTTCTCAAATTTCAGTCTTGGGCACTGTGGCCTTTCCAGGATGAAGGACATCTATAACCATCTGTCTACACTGAAGAAGTCTGTTTCTCATGAACTTCCTGGTTCTGGTGGTTACAGTGTCATTCATGGTGGTGGCTGGCTCCTTGAGCAGCAGGAGAGGGAAACGATGTGAGATACTATTAGTAAAGTTCTAAGTACAATGCCTGGAATTTAGTAGTGTATGGGGCTAAAATTCTAGCCAGTCTGTCTAAAATATCTAATGAGTGGTCGCCAATAAATTATAAGCTTTAGTAAGAGTTAGAATTTTAAGCATTTATTAAGGAGAATA
This sequence comes from Dromiciops gliroides, assembly GCF_019393635.1. Classification (NCBI taxonomy): domain Eukaryota; kingdom Metazoa; phylum Chordata; class Mammalia; order Microbiotheria; family Microbiotheriidae; genus Dromiciops; species Dromiciops gliroides. The sequence continues at coordinate 253,631,805 of NC_057862.1, forward strand.
AGATTTTGGTAAAGAGAGAGAGAAAGGCCTAGATTCATCTATCTATTAAAGGGAGAGAGCATTCCTAGCTCCACTCTCAACCAGAGTCCTGACGAAAGAGCGAGAGCACCAGCCTCACCCCCTCTTCCTCCCACAAGCAAATGTCACTTCCTGATGCCAAAGAGCCACATGTCTTGCCCTCAGATGCCTTCTCCTCATGGCAGAGCGTCCTGCAGTAACTCTCCAGCAGGTGGCGTCATTCCAATCATTACAGTAGGCATTTAATAAATATTTATTTCCTTCCCTTTCCCCTTGACTTAATTGTTTGCCTGGTAGATATAAATTCTGGATGGAAGATCTTAAATGACTTGTAGTTTCTCTTAATTCCTACTTCCTCTTCCTCCTCCTCCTCTTCCTCCAGATTACTGTCTGGTTTTTAATGGGCTGAGATGGGAAGAATATAGCAATTCTTATTACTTCCCCAACCTGCATTCCCAGTCATACTCATTGTCTGGGTGTCCAGAAGGTGGTTGAAAACTGCTTCTTAGGATTCTAGGAATAATTCTGAGGAGCTGGGGTTTCTAACACTGTAAGTCATGAGCCTTACTGATATGTTCTTCATTGATTATCAGGCCAGGCAATAGTTTTCTTTTCTTTTCTTTTCTTTTTTTTTTTTTTGCAGGGCAATGAGGGTTAAGTGACTTGCCCAAGGTCACACGGCTAGTAAGTGTCAAATGTCTAAGGCCAGATTTGAACTCAGGTCCTTCTGAATCCAGAGCCAGTGCTTTATCCACTGTGCCACCTAGCTGACCCTTGCAGTAGTTTTAATTAACTTTTTTGCAAAGGTTTTTAGTTGGTGGTCATAGTAAGAACAGCTGATCCAAAGATAATTTCTCCTCTCTCCACCTCAACCCTCACCAATATGCTTTCATACTACCCTTCCTTGCATATTTAGGGTCCCTAGTGGGTTCAAGCTTAGAGTAAAGTGGTAATGAAATATGCTTGTAGAGAATAAATGTGGCAAAGGAGTAACTCATTGCTCTTGGTTGTTGAAAATTCTTTTATAGAGTCCTCACCTAATTCCCCTTAGTGTAGTTCTCTGCCAGGCTCCAAGAGTTAATATATTTTTGTTTGTTTGTTTGCAGGGCAATGAGGGTTAAATGACTTGCCCAGGGTCACACAGCTAGTAGACGTCAAGTGTCGGAGGCTGCATTTGAACTCAGGTCTTCCTGAATCCGGGGCTAGTGCTTTATCCACTGTGCCACCTAGCTGCCCCTGAGTTAATATTTTTGTGGAGTCTGTAGTCTGCATCTTTATATACCCCTTTCCCCTCTCTTGGGTGGGGGTCACAATTCTTGAAATTGCTTTTCCTCAGTGGATCTAGTTTGTCCTCAGCGTGCCAGCCTGATGGTCTCACCAACGTCTCTCTGACCCATGTGTAAGATATAAAAGATACAATTTTCTCCAGGATGTCTGTATAAACCTTCTACTTCAACCAGCCTATATGGTTTCAAACAGCTAGGTAATAAAGGAACCTCTGAATAGATTCTGAGGTCTAGAAAGTATTGTTCAAAAACATAAAAAATTTTTTAAATCCCTACTCCTACCCCATAGCTAGGAAAACTCTCAGAGCCTTTTATTGATGTTATCCAGGCAATAAACCTTTTGTAGTCATAGAATTTATTTAAAATAGAAGAAAGTAAGAAAGAAATGGACTAAGCATTTCTTTTTTTCTTTTCTTTTCTTTTTTTTTTTTTTTTGCAGGGCAATGAAGGTTAAGTGACTTGCCCAGGGTCACACAGCTAGTAAGTGTCAAGTGCCTGAGGTCAAATTTGAACTCAGGTCCTCCTGAATCCAGGGCCGGTGCTTTGTCCACTGGGCCACCTAGCTGCCCCCAGGACTAAGCATTTCTACATGGATTCTCCATTTGTAGATGATGAAAAAGCACAAAGATATCAGTGTTGGTACTTGGGGCTTACTATAGGGAATGTTGAGGGTTGGTTCAATCTCCTGCCAGTCTGTGACTGGTTGATCTGGCTTCCAGTCTGCTTCTACAGCAGCAATAGTCAGAAACTGCTGCCCACATGGGCCTTCCAAAAGTTCTATTTCAAGGGGAAAATGGCAAAATCAGCTAAGGCCAAATCTCTCTCTATTGTCTGCACCAAATTTGAATGACCGCCAGTGTCTCTCCTAAGAGCAAAGAAGGAAGAAAACAGGGACTTCCAGGAACCTTCATGCCACCATCTAGAGCCCACTTCTTCCCTGATCTGTTTTGCCTAGTTATAAACATTTGCTGGTGGGGGATGGGGAAAAGGGGAGATGATCTCCTTGAATTGTCACCCCCTTTCCCCTTTTAAATGATCATCGTCTTCATCTCTGGGCTCTAGGGGAAACTAATAATTCAAAAAGATAAGAGCACTGACTACACCTAGAATGATCCCTTCCCATCTTGACTTATCAACATCACACTTGATCTGGGTCCAACTTAAATATGAACTCCTCCTCGAAACCTCTCCTGATCTCCTACCTGGAAGGGCTCTCTCAATCTTAGTACACATTTACCATATTCTAATTTGGTTTGTATTTACCTCTGTACATGCAATCATCCCTATTACACAATCATAAACTTCTTGAAGATAAGGACTGGCCTTTCTTAATTTTGCTTTTCCCAGGCTATAGAACAAAGAATTGTACAACATACATACTTAATAAATGCTCATTGTATGAACAGAAGAGATGTGGATTTTACACAGAATGCCAGTTTCTCAGATCAACCCTAAGTTTTGAGAAAATTGTTTCACTATATATATATTTCAACAATCCTTGCATTATAAAATGGAAACAATAAGATGATGGTGATCAAAGGGCTTAAATCAAGCAAAACCTCCAAGACTCCTAGATCCAATATGTTGGAGACGGTGGTGACATATGCATGAGTCCTAGAAATGCATCTTAGGCAAAATAACACGGAGTAGGCTCAATTTAGCTATTTTTTTAAAGAAAAGTGTTAAAATCTTGAAGTACTTTTTTGTTTTCACAATTTGCTTTAAGTTTTTAAAATGATGAATTGTTGAGTGTAAACACTAATAATGCTTTACTGCACTCATAAAACAACATTCTGGGCTCCCTCTGGTGGCACACTTAGTTTTTTATTTTAGAATTTAAATAATGATGAAAGGCTCAAGATACAATTAAATCTCTCCCCACTTTAGTCCATTCTCTGCTCAGTTGTCAAATTGATCTTCTTAAAATACTGGTCTAACAATGTCACACCCCAGTCATTTAAAACAAAACAAAACCCTGTTTGCAGTGCAACACCCTTCATAACATAACCTCTTCCTACCTTTTTGAACTTGTATTTTACCTCTGCATGCTCTGTGATCCAGTGATAGTCCTGCTCACAACCCTAGGCATGTTCACAAGCTGTCCCCCAAACCTGGAATTCTCTCTGTCATCTCCAACTCCTTGCCTCCTTGACTTCCTTCAAATCCCAGCTAAAATTCCTTCTTTTAAAAGAGTTTAGTTTTATGACTTACATGAACTGATGCAAAGTGAAATGACCAAAACTAGGATAATATCATACACTGCAAAAGCAATACAATGATCCAAGACAATTCCAAAGGGCTCGTGATAGGAAAGCCTATCTACATCCAAAGAAAGAACTGATGGAGTCTGAATGTAGATTGAAGCATACTATTTTCATGTTCTTTATTTTTTTCGTGGTTTTTTTCCCCCTTTTGGTCTTTTTCTTCTTTCACAACATGACTAATATGGAAATGTTTTACATGATTGCACACACATATCCTATATCAAATTGCTTTCTATTTTAGGGAGGGGTGAGAGAAGGGAAGTGTAAGGGGCTAAAATTCTAGCTATGATGTCTAAAATCTAATGAGTGATCACCTTAAATTAGAAGCTTTAGCAAGAATTTAGACTTTTCAGTATTTATTAAAGTGCATCAGAAGTTGGTGGGGAGAGACAGAGAGGTAAAAATCTAACTATCTCTAAGAGTACCCTGCATCTCACCTGCCAAAGCCAAGGTCAGGCACCCAAAAAAAGGCTGCTCCCTCCTTGGCTTCTCCCTGAAGCCCCTGTGAAACTGGAAACAGGGCCATACACACATACAGCTCCAAGCTAATTGGTTGGTGCTCTGATTGACAGGATCCATAAGCAAATTTCACTTCCTGACGCTGAACTGACCTTTGAAACCCCAGAACAGGTCACTTCCGGATGTTAAAGTCACATGGTTTCCAAGTCACATGTTTTCTCCTTATGGTGGAGCTTCCCTGAAATATCTTTCTCAAGAGATTGGTAGCACTCCAAATCTCACAGAAGAAAGGAGAAAAATCTGGAATTCAATTTTTAAAAAATTAATATTAAAATTTTTCTTTATATGTAATTGGAAAAAATAAAATGCTGTCTAAAATTAAATTAATGTGTTATTTATTTTCTTACATTTTAAGTTCTGAACTCTCATTCCCTCCCTCCACACCCCACACTAGAGAAGGCTATAATTTGACACAGATTTATAAATATATATAAAAACATACTATACGTACTTCTATTTATCAGTTCTTTCTTTGGAAGCAGACACCATCTTCTTTAATAGATCCCTTGTAGTTGGTTTGAATATTTATAATACTCACAATAACTTGGTTGTTCACAATTATTCTTTGAGCAATATTGCTGCTACTGTATACAACCTACTTTTGGTTCTGCTCATTTCATTTTTTATGTGTCTTTTCATGTTTTTCTAAAATCAACCTACTCCTCATTTTTTTTATAGTAAAGTGGTATTTTATCATAATCATATACCATGAGTTGCTTAGCCATTCCCCAAATGATGGGCACCACCTCAATTTTCAGTTCTTTGCCACCACAAAAAGAGCTGCTATAAATATTTTAGAAAATATAGGTTCTTTTCATTTTTCCTTGATCACTTTGAGAAATAGAACTATTGCTCTGTCAAAGGGTCTATACAGAGTTTTATAATTCTTTGCGCATAATTCTAGATTGCTCTTCAAAATGGTTGGATCACAGTGCCACCAACAATGTATTAGCGTCCAAATTTGTCCATATCCCCTCCATCATCTGTCATTTTTCTCTTATATCATTTTAGCCAATCTTAAAGGTGTGAAATATCGCAGTTGTTTTAACTTCCATTTCTCTAATCAGTAACAATTTAGAGCATTTTTATATGACTACATATAGTGTGGATTTCTTCACTGAAAAACTGCCTGTTCTTATTCTTGGACCATTTATCAATTGGGCAATGACTCATCTTATAAATTTGACAAAATTCTCTCCATATTCTCTCTCTCTATTTATATATTCTCTCTCTCTCTCTCTTTTTTTTTTAGTGAGGCAATTGGGGTTAAGTGACTTGCCCAGGGTCACACAGCTAGTAAGTGTTAAGTGTCTGAGGCTGGATTTGAACTCAGGTACTCCTGACTCCAGGGCCAGCACTCTATCCCCTGCGCCACCTAGCTGCCCCTCTATTTCTTTTTCTTTCTTTCTTTTTTTTTTTTTTGGTGGGGCAAGTGTCTGAGGCCACATTTGAACTCAGATCGTCCTGAATCCAGGACCAGTGCTTTATCTACTGCATTGCCTAGCTGCTCCTTTATATATTTCTTATCCAAGAAACTCTATAAAAATTTCCCCCAATTCTCTGTTTTTCTTTTAATCTTGGCTACATTTGTTTTATTTTGTGCAAACCCTTTTTAATTTAGTGTAATAAAAAATTAACCGTTTTATATCTCACAGTGTTCTCATCTCTTATTTATTCATAAATTCTTCTATCCATAAGTCTGATAAGTAATGTGTTCTATGTTCTTCTAATTTTCTTATGATATCTCCTTTTATATCTAGGTCATGTTTGTATGTTGTCTCCCCCCATCGTCTCACAAGCTCCTTGAGAACAGGGAGTGTTTTTGGTCTTTCTTTAAACCCCATATGTCTTTGTATTTATATTACATACACTTTCTAGTACATAGTAGGTGCTTAATAAACTCGTTGACTAACACTGTAGACAAAGTTTTTGAGATAATACATTAAAAACATATTCAAGAGGGAACATTGCATGCCATAGAGGATTGAGTGCTGGGTTCAAATATTACTTCTGACACTAGCTATGTGAACAGGAGCAAGGTCACTTGACTGCTTATTTCCCAAGATAACTGTAATATGAATTATAGATGAGTTAGTCAATAATATTTATTATGTTCCTATTATTTGTCAGGCATTGTGCTAAGTGCTGGGGATACAAATTAGAAAAAGAAAGACTGTCCCTACTTTCAAGGAGTAAAATGTCTGTGATCTCAGTCCTGTTCCCTCTCTTTAAATGGAGGTGTTCAGGACCCCACCCTTCACTTAAAGGGTACCTATAAGGTATAGGGGCAGCTAAGTGGTACAGTAAATAGAGCACTGGCCCTGGAGTCAAGAGGACCTGAGTTCAAATCTGGCCTCAGACACTTGACAATTAATAGCTGTGTGACTCTGGGCAAGTTACTTAACCCCAATACCCCAATTCCCTTAAACATCCAGGGCCATCTCCAGTAGTCCTGAGATTTTATATATATATATATATATATGTGTGTGTGTGTGTGTGTGTGTGTGTGTGTGTGTGTGTGTGTGTGTGTGTGTATGTATATCTTGTGACTGGACCCGGATGGATCTGGAGGAAAGAGTGAGGCTGGTGACACTGCACAGCCCTCCCTCACTTAAATGCAATTCTGTGCAAGTCATGACATCACCCGATGCCATGGTCCTTTTTGAAAAGAAAGGGCAAACAACAACAACAACTTATGAGGTGTGAGGACCAAGGATAATTGGATCTTGCAAGCTGATGAGATTTCCCCATTATGAGTTTGCTGGGGTGGAGAATCCAAAGAAGTCCCAAATGACTGCTACCAGCAAAGTTACTATTTTTTAGTGTCAATGGGAGTTCCAATACCAGTAATCCCCTACATTGTCAAAACCATAGCTCTAGACTTCTCCATACTCTAAATGCTGCCTCTCCAAACAAATAATCCATATTCACATATCGGAAGCTCCTTGAAGAGACTATCCCTTCATGGTTAATCCCCCTTTCTGAAATTGCTTCTGAACCCCATTTCTAATAAATTAACCTTCTTAAAATATAGCCTTTTATTTTGTCAACTCTTTAAAAACAAAAACAACAAAAACCTTGAAAGGCTTTCCATTGACTATAGATAGGATAAAGTCCAAATGCCTTAGACTGGAACTGAAGATTGGCCTCAAGCTGTTTCTTGCCTTATCTCCTACCAAGCATTCTGCTCCAGTCAGACTGTTGTACTCACTGTCCTTTAAATAGATCCACTGTGCTTTTACTTAGTTATTTCCCTTCCCCCCATCTCCCACTTTCAACCTCTTCCCTGGCCACTCTAGCCTACAGTAAATCCTTCACTCCTCAAAATCATATCACTAAGAAGAGACAGTTCCAATTTATAATTGGAAGCAATCCCAGAGTTCACCTGCTCTAGTTCTTATTTGAAGTGTGATGGTCATGGATCTTCTTTCTTTTGAGGTTTTTATCAGCTTCCAGGGATGGAACAGCCTTCACATTTATATAACCAACCCAAATCTCTCCCCTAAACTCCAATTCTACACACCACCAGCCAGCCAGACCCCATACCTGTCAGCTAGGTGGTTCAGTAGATAGAATATTGGGCCTGGAGTCAGGAAGACCTGAGTTCAAATCTGAACTTAGATACTTAATAGCTGTGTAACCCTGAGCACTTCTGTCTTACCTCAGTTTCCTCAATTGCAAAAGGGGGAAAATAATAGCACCTACCTTCAAGGGTTGTTGTGAGGTTCAAATGAGATAATGTTTATAAAGTGCTGAGAACAGTTCCTGGCACATAGTAGGTACTTAATGAGTGTTTGTTTCCTTCCTTTTCCTTTTCCCCATTGATATAATAAACTCAATATGTCTAAAATGTGACATTTTGACACTAGTAATGTAGTGTTTGATAAACCCAAAGACTCCAGCTTCTGGGATAGGAACTCAGTATTTGACAAAAACTGCTGGGAAAACTGGAAGATAGTATGGCAGAAATTAGGCATAGACCAACATCTTACACCTTATACTAAAATAAGGTCAAAATGGATACATGATTTAGACATAAGAGGTGATACCATAGGTAAATTAGAAGAGAAAGGAAGGGGCAGCTAGGTGGCGCAGTGGATAGAGCACCGGCCCTGGAGTCAGGAGTACCTGAGTTCAAATCCGGCCTCAGACACTTAACACTTACTAGCTGTGTGACCCTGGGCAAGTCACTTAACCCCAATTGCCATACTAAAAAAAAAAAAAAAAAAAAAAAGAAGAGAAAGGAATAGTGTACCTATCAGATCTTTGGAAAGGAAAACAGTTTTTGACCAAACAAGAGATAGAGTATATTATAAAATGCAAAATGGATGATTTTGATTATATTAAATTAAAAATTTTTTGTACAAACAGAAGCAATGCATCCAAAATTAGAAGGGAGGCAGAAAGCTGGGAAACAATTTTTGAGGCCAGTACTTCTGATAAAGGCCTCATCTCTAAAATATATAGGGAATTAAATCAAATTTATAAGAATCCAAGTCATTCCCCAATTGAGAAATGGTCAAAGGATATGAACAGGCAGTTTTCTGATGAAGAAACCAAAGCTATCTATTCCCATATGAAAAAATGCTCTAAATCTCCAATGATTAGAGAGATGCAAATTAAAACAACTCTGAGGTACCACCTGACACCTATCAGATTGGCTAAAATGACAAAAAAGGAAGATAATAAATGTTGGAGAAGCTGTGGGAAAATTGGAACTCTAATGCATTGTTGGTGGAGCTGTGAACTGATCCAACCATTCTGGAGAGCAATTTGGAATTATGCCCAAAGGGCGATAAAGCTGTGCATACCCTTTGACCCAACAATTCCACTTTTAGGTCTTTTTCCCAAAGAAATCATGGAAGGGGGAAAGGGACCCACATGTACAAAAATATTTATAGCTGTTCTTTACATGGTAGCAAGGAATTGGAAGTTGAGGGGGTGCCCATCAATTGGGGAATGGCTGGACAAGTTGTGGTATATGAATACAATGGAATACTATTGTGCTGTAAGAAATGATGAGCAGGAGGAGTTCAGAGAAACCTGGAGGGTCTTACGTGAGCTGATGATGAGTGAGATGAGCAGAACCAGAAGAACATTGTACACAGTATCATCAACATTGAGTGTTGACCTACTGTGATGTACTGTATTCTTCTCACCAATGCAATGGTACAGAAGAGTTCCAGGGAACTCATGATAGAAGAGGATCTCCAAATCCAAGAAAAAAAAAAAAAGAACTGTGGAGTATAGATGCTGATTGAACCATACTATTTCTTTTGTTTTGGGTGCTGTTGTTTTTTTTTTTTCTATTTTGAGGTTTTGCATTACTGCTCTGATTTTTTTCTCTTGTAACAGGATTAATGCAGAAATGGGATTAATGTTATTATGTGTATATATATATGTATACCTATATGGATATGGATATGGATATATAGATATATAGATATAACCTATATCAGATTACCTGCTGTCTAGGGGAGGGGGGAGGGAGGGGAGGGAGGGAGAAAAATCTGAAATTGTAAAGGTTGTATAAACAAAAGTTGAGAACTATCTTTACATGTAACAGAAAAATAAAATATCTTATATGTAAAAAATAAATAAATAAATAAAATAAAATGTGACATTTTTCTTCCTATAGTCATCCCTCTTCTAAATTTTCTTATTTCTGTTGAAGTCATATCCTCCCTGTCACCCAGGTTCATAACCTTAGTCATGTATACCTCTTCCTTTTTCCTCACTCCTCTAATTGGTTGTCAACTCTTGTTTACTCTACTACCACCATGTCTGTCAAATATGTCTCATCTCTCTACTCATATGAACCATCATCTCTTTTTTTTTTTTTTTTTTTTTTTTTTTTCAGGGCAATGGGGGTTAAGTGACTTGCCCAGGGTCACACAGCTAGTAAGTGTCAAGTGTCTGAGGCCGGATTTGAACTCAGGTACTCCTGAATCCAGGGCCGGTGCTTTATCCACTGCGCCACCTAGCCGCCCCAAACCATCATCTCTTACATACTGGGCTTGTACCCCAAACCTTTTTGGGGGGCTCAGTATTATAGTGTTGATGTGAGGATCAAATGAGATAACATGTGAAAATGCTTTGCAAACCTTAGAGATCTATAAAAATTCAGTTGTTGTTATCAGTATCTTTTAGACATAGACCAATAGAGTGGATGGAAGTTAAGCCTTACTTAAGACATTCTATCATTAAAGAGTAATATTTAATCTGATTGCTTACTGCCTCAAGGAGGGGGAAGGAGAAAAGGAGGGATAAAATTTGGAATTCAGAACTTTAAATGAAAATGTTTATTATTTTTTTAAAGTGATATTTAATTAGATTTAAGGAGACTTATTAAGAACATCAATCAAAGGGGAAATTGTTAGCTCAGTAATGAACATACCAATTTAATATAAATTAGGATCCATAAAGCATAGTAGCAAATTCATAGCTGAGTAGAATACTAATCTATTAAAATGTTTTCTGTAAAGTGAAAAGAGAATCTTAACAAAAATCCCAAAAACATAAGCCATATAATTTTTTCCACAAAGGCAATCACAATTGATTCCTGTCCTAGGCCAAGTATATATAGGTTGCCTAAAGTACTATAGCTACATACAACAGTTAATAATACACTGTTGCTTTTCCATAGAAACAAAATTCTGCAAACAATTAAGCATCTCTTTATTTTTTCTAGGCAATATGATGACAAGAAAAAGAAGAAAAAAAAAAGAAAAGAAAAAGTCCTTGCCTTCAAGGCATGTAAAAGGGCAAAGAAAAACATATAACATGGTCACAGAGAAATAAGTACAAAGTAATTTAAGGAGAGAAAGAGAACATTAACAACAGAAAGGAATCAGAAAGGTCTTCAAGCAGGAGTTGGCACCTGAGTTAAGCCGTGAAGGAAGATAAGGATTCTGAGAAGTAGAGATAAGGAAAGAATGCAATTGTAGTCAGTAGTGAGGGTACAATCTGTGCTAATGTACAGAAGGAAATGAGATATTGAGTCTGAAGGAACAGCTAGCAGTTTAGTTTGACTGGAAGGAAAGCCATGTGAAACAAGGTAGTCTGGAGTCAAATTTGGGGATCTTGAGAAGAATGTGGGGTATTTAAATACCAGGTTGGAGAGTTTAGTTCCCTACAGACAACAGGAAAACACAGAAGGGTTCTGAGCAGGAGAGTTGAATGGGCAGACCTGAAACTTCAGAATATTATTTTAGAAGATACATAAAGAATAACTTGGAGATAAAAGAGACTAGAAACAGAGGCTCAACATTCATTCTTTCTGATTTATTGTCAGACTTCTTTTAGAATGAGACATTTTTTGGGGATCATTTCTCTAGCTTGTGAGCCCATGTTAATTATCATGTTTTTAATGAACCAAATTGATTTTGAGTCTTATATTTGAAAGTTAAATTTTCTATTCAGCTCAGATCTTTTCATCAAGAATGCCTGAAAGGAGGGGCAGCTAGGTGGCATAGTGGATAAAGCACCGGCCCTAGATTCAGGAGTACCTGAGTTCAAATCCAGCCTCAGACACTTGACACTTAACTAGCTGTGTGACCCTGGGCAAGTCACTTAACCCTCATTGCCCTGCAAAAAAAAAAAAAAAAAGAATGACTGAAAGTCTTCTATTTCACTGAATGCCCATTTTCTCCCCTAAAGGATTATACACAGTTTTGCTGGGTAGGTGATTCTTGGTTGTAATCCCAGTTCCTTTGCCCTCTGGAATATCATGTTCCAAGTCCTCTGATCCTTTAATGTAGAAGCTGCTAAATCTTGTCTTATCCTGACTTTGGCTCCACAATACTTTAATTGTTTCTTTCAAGCAATATTTTGCAATATTTTCTCCTTGACCTGGGAGCTCTGGAATTTGGCTATAATATTCCTGGGAGTTTTCATTTTAGGATGTCTTTCAGGATGTGATCAATGGATTCTTTCAATTTCTATTTTACCTTCTGGTTCTAGAATATCAGCGCATCTTCACGGAAGATGATGTCTCAGCTCTTTTTTCATCATGGCTTTCAGGTAGTTCAATCATTTTCAAATTAGCTATTTTCAAGATCAGTTATTTTTCCAATGAGATCATTCACATTGCCTTCTATGTTTTCATTCTTTTGGTTTTGTTTCTTGATTTCTCATAAAGTCATTAGCTTCCATTTGCTCAATCCTAATTTTTTTTGGGGGGGGGTGAGGGAATTGGGGTTAAGTGACTTGCCCAGGGTCACACAGCTAGTAAGTGTCAAGTGTCTGAGGTTGGATTTGAACTCAGGTCTTCCTGAGTCCAGGGTCGGTGCTGTATCCACTGTACCACCTAGCTGCCTCTCAATCCGAATTTTTAAGGAGTTATTTTCTTCAGAGAGTTTTTGTACCTCCTTTTCCAATTGGCCAATTCTACTTTTCAGGGCATTTTTTCCTTATTGGCTTTTTGTATCTCTTTTACCATTTGGCCTGGTTTGGTTTTTTTGTTTGTTTGTTTGTTTGTTTGTTTTGTGGGGCCATGGGGGTTAAGTGACTTGCCCAGAGTCACACAGCTAGTAAGTGTAAAGTGTCTGAGGCCAGATTTGAACTCAGGTACTCTTGAATCCAGGGCTGGTGCTTTATCCACTGTACCACCTAGCTGCCTCCCTAGACTGTTTTTTTAAGGTTTTATTTTCCTCAGTATTTTTTTGTGTGTGTTTCCTTTACCAAGCTGTTGACTTTTTTCATTATTTTCTTTCATAACTCTCATTTCTCTTTACATTTTTTCCTCTACCTCTCTTAATTTATTACCAACATCCTTTTTGAACTCTTCTATGGCTTGAGACCAATTCATATTTTTCTTGGAAGCTTTGGATGTAGGAGCTTTGACTTTGTTATGTTCTTCTGAGTGTGTATTTTGATCTTCTTTTTCACCATAGAAACTTTCTATGGTCAGAATTTTGTTCTGTTTGCTCATTTCCCCAGCCTATTTCTTGACTTTTAACTCTTTGTTAAAGTGGGGCACTGCTTGCAAGGTGGAGGTTATACTGTCCCAAGCTTCAGGAGGTTTGTACAGCTGTTTTCAGAGATACTTCTAGGAATTTGTAAGTTTTTAGTTCATTCAAGGTGGTATGATTTAAGGAGAGGTATGTTTACTACTCTCCTGGCCTGTGTTCTGGTCTGAAAGCAACCACAGGCCTGCTGTAATGCTCTGGTACTATGAACAGAGTCTCACTCCACAGTGTCTGCAAGCTCTTGTGTGCTTGTGCTCCTCCCCCACCTGGGACTACCACTCCAAACTGGGACCTGGATTTGAGTATAGGGAAAACAACAGAGGCCTGCTTCAGTGATAACAAAGAGACCCCTCTAATCTCCTTCTGGTCAACTGTTTGACCACCTAACCATCTGTGGGATAAGAGTTCCAGAAGATGTTGCTGCTGTTGTTGATTCAGAGGCTCCCAAGGCCTGCTCCTGGTTTGCTGTGGCTGGGTCTGCACTGGTGATGCATGCACTGGACTCCCTTCCATTCTCACCCTGGTACAACAGACCTTTCCTGCCTACCTTCTATTCTTTTCTTTTCTTTTTTTCTTTCTTTCTTTCTTTCTTTTTTTTGGTGAGGCAATTGGGGTTAAGTGACTTGCCTAGCGTCACACAGCTAGTAAGTATCAAGTGTCTGAGGCCAGATTTGAACTCAGGTCCTCCTGAATCCAGGGCCAGTGCTTCATCCACTGCACCACCTAGCTACCCCTCCTGCCTACCTTCTAAATTGTCTTTGGTTGGAAAATGATTTAACTCTGTCTTTTTTGTGGCTTCTGCTGCTCCAGGAATTGTCTTATGGCATTATTTGAAGGTATTTGGAGGGGTCTTGGTGAGAGCTCAGGCAAGTCACTGCCTTTCCTCCACCATCTTGACTCTGCCCTCCCTCTTGAAGGAGGAATTAGAGAAATTATCATGGTTTTTAAGACCTGGCACAATTAACAAGAATGGGGTCTCATTTGATACCTTTAAATTTGGAGATCTGGACCTGAATGAGAAATTGAAGTATATATTCAGTGGGTCATTTTAGCTCTATAGAAGAACTAAATGTGGGCTAGGTAGATGACTCTAAGATCAGCAAACAGCTATGGAGGGTGCCTTTATTTGCCAGATGCATGTCTTTGACAATTTTTATACTATCTCTGGTTCATTTTCTTCAGCAACCGCTTTTCATCCCATTTTTATAATATAGAAACTACTACTAAAATATGTCAGTCAGGGGCAGCTAGATGGTGCAGTGGATAGAGCACCAGCCCTGGATTCAGGAGAACCTGAGTTCAAATCCAGCCTCAGACACTTGACACTTACTAGCTGTGTGACCCCGGGCAAGTCACTTAACCCTCATTGCCCCACAAAAAATTAAATTAAAAATAAAATATGTCAGTCAGCAAGTTGATAAGCATTTATTAAATGATTACTATGTGGGCTAAGTGCTGGGGATACAAATATGACCCCGCCTCTTGCCCCTAAAATCAACCCAGTCCCTGACCTTAAGGAGCTTACATTCTCATGAGGGAAGACAACAAATAAAAAAGAACTGAAAAGCAGAAGTGGGAGAAAGAGGAAGAAGAGAAGAGGCACCATTATGGAAGAAGAGTTAAAATGGTGGCAAAATTCAGAGAATGAAATATGATTGGTCCAGCCCCTTCCTCAAAATGGAAATTCTGGGAGGAACTCACCAATGGAAGAAGAGGACTGCCAGGGTGGAGGGAGAAGACACCTGAAGCATAGGCACCAACGTCATGATATGAAATATAAAGACACATATTGTGTTTTAGTATAATGAATCTTTTTGGTTTTTTTGTGGGGCAATGAGGGTTAAGTGACTTGCCTAGGGTCACACAGCTAGTAAGTGTCAAGTGTCTGGGGTCAGATTTGAACTCAGGTCCTCCTGAATCCAGGGCTGGTGCTTTATCCACTGTGCCACCTAGCTGCCCCCTGAATCATTTCTTCTTTCTTTCTTTCTTTTTTTTTTCAGTGAGGCAATTGGGGTTAAGTGATTTGCCCAGTGTCACACAGCTAGTAAGTGTTAAGTGTCTGAGGCCGGATTTGAATTCAGGTACTCCTGACTCCAGGGCCGGTGCTTTATCCACTGTGCCACCTAGCTGCCCCCTGAATCATTTCTTAATAAGGAAAACCCAATATAGGAAGTGGGGCATGAGGGACAGAGTGCTAGATATGGGTCCAAGAAGATTCTGGTTCAAATTCTGTCTCTGACACTTAAGTGTGTGACCATGGTCAAATCACCAAAATTCTCTGAGCCTCAGAAAATTCTCTAAGATTTAACCACTAAGTTGTGGTTGCAATATAGGTTGCCACACATTCAACAGAGCCAGAGTTTGGTTCTAGGTCCTCTAACTCTAAATCCAGACTCTGGACAGTTTAAAAAGAACATAACAGATACTCTAGGAATGGCAATTTTGCATGCGAAAGAAAAACCCCTTGTGGATGAAAAGACCAATATATTCCTGTTCATAGTAATGTTGTAACCACTTCTTTCAGGGAATGTTGAGTATCTGTAGTTCTAATTCTATCTGGCTAACAGAAAACTGGTTTTCTTTAATTCAGTCCTATTTGATTGAATTTAAAGCATGATCATAGTGCTGAACACTGACATGAGTATGTTTAAGAAATGAATTTTTAAAAATTAATTTTCTAAATGATGACAACAGTGATAACTATATCAACAATGGTTGGTTGTTGTCCTTTGTTCTCAAAGAGGACCAAAATGACATCACTGTGTTAGAATCAAGTTACAATGTGTCCAATTGTGGCTGATCAGATCAGTATGATCTCAGAAGGCTCTACCACAGGTCAGACACAAATAGTCCACATGAACATTTAGGGTGGATTCTATAAATTTGTGCATCTCACATTTGATTTGAGCTGCTTTAATTCTGTTCTGCTCATAGAGCACAGCACCTTCTCTGATGCAGGTACACCATATTGGGTGGTCCTTTGCCATCATATCCAATGTCATGCAATCAATTCTAAGGTTCTTCAGAGAGACCTTGAGAGTGTCCTTGTATGGCTTCTTCTGACCACCATAGTGTTTGCCTTGTGTGAGTTCTCTGTAAAATAGTCTTTTAGGCAGATGTATATTTGGCATTCCAACAACATGGGCTTCCCCTCAGAACTGTACTCTCTGCAGTAGAGTTTGGATGCTTGGCAGTTTAGTTCAACAAAGGACCTCAGTGTCTGGTGCCTTATCCTGCCAGGCGATCTTCATAATCTTCCAATAATGCCTTATTAAGTGCCCATAATTTGTCAGGCTCTAATTTTGGAGGGTGTTCAAAAGTTCTTTATGAACATCTTTATTAAATTATGATAGATTCATTCATTCAGCAAAAATTCATTGATTGCCTGCTGTTTGCCAAGCTTTGTGGGTGGCACCGAAGGAGATAAAAAGACGAATGGATGACGAATGGCCTTTGCCATCCAGGAACTTAAAATACTGTTGGTGGGTAAGAGGTCTTTGACCTTCAGGTACTTATAATATTGTTGACAGGGAAGGACTTATTAGCATCTCATATCTGGTATAGTATTTTTTTGAGAAGAAAAAATTAGTGAATGCAGTAATGAAGGGAAATTTTCATTCTCAGTGACCACAGTGGGAATAAAACCTGGTACTTTTCCCTAGCCACCAATTTCTTCCCAATGTATGCAACAAGTTATTAACTAGGTTAGGGAGGGAGTGTTTCGTATCTATATTTTGGTCTTTTTTTGCATGTAGTCAAAGGTAGGCACTCAATAAATGTTTGGCATTGTAAATGTAAATATAGATCAGAAAGGATAGCATTAATGAGTTTCATGTTGCAATCTGAAGCTCAACCCATATTGTAAAGTACAATTTGGTTGAAAGTTGCCAGGCCTCTGATTTTTCTTTTTGATTTTAGGTCTTGATAGCTTTTATTCTCTTGTGATGCAAAAACTTTCAGCTATTTCTGAAAATGGTTGCATAAATCCTTAGCAACAATAACCTTTTAAAGATGTATCTGATGATAGGTAAATAGCAGACAAGAATCTGAACTCATCAACATGACAGCCTCTGTCCAATGCATAGCAATATACATTCTAGTTCACTTATGTAACTTTGGCTCAGAAATTCTAGGACAAGTGAAAGAACTGATGGAATCTGAATGAAGATCAAAGCATACTTGAAAAAAACCTTTATTTTTCTTTGCTTTTTGTGGGGAGGGGAGTCTGTGTTTTCTTGTACAACATGACTAATATGAAAATATGTTTTGCATGGCTGCATATATATATATATATATATATATATAACCTATATAAAATTGCTCACCTCTTTTTTCTTTTGGTGAGGCAATTGGGGTTAAGTGACTTGCCCAGGGTAACACAGCTAATAAGTGTTAAGTGTCTGAGGCCGGATTTGAACTCAGGTCCTCCTGAATCCAGGGCTGGTGCTCTATCCACTGTACCACCTAGCTGCCCCCTGCTCACCTTCTCAATGAGGGAGGAGGGAAAGGAAGAGAATCCAGAACTCAGAATTTTAAAAAGTGAATGTTAAAAATTGTTTTCGCATGTAATTGAAAAAAAAATCTAAATAAAAAAATTCAAATCTGGAAGAAGAAGAAGGAGGAGAAGGAATAGAAGGAGAAGAAGGAGGAGAAGGAGAAGAGATTCTAGGACAGATATCCTCCTGTCTTTGAAATCTCTCTGTCTCTGTCTGTGTGTCTGTCTGTCTGTGTCTGTCTGTTTGTGTCTCTGTCTCTCTCTGTCTCTGTCTCTGTCTCTGTCTCTCTCTCTAATGGACCTGTGATTTTATTGGTGTAGGTATCTACCTGAAAGGAAATTACCTTTACCAAAGCATACTGCCTACCTCTCTGCAACTTCTAGTCTTAGAAATTTGTCTGAGGCAGACACATTTGATAACTTGTCTACAGAGCCAATGTGTAGCAGAGGCAGTGCTTCAACCCATTTCTTCCTGCCTTCAAGAATAGCCCTCTCTTCACTATGCTCACTTCCTCCCACTTCAAGTGTGCTGGTATTATAAAAATATTGACTAATTAAGAATAGTCATAATAAAGTCATCAATAACAAAACACAACCATATTTTCCATTCTAGAGACTTGAAATAGTTATTAAAAAAAGAAATAAAACACAGGGCCCTTCGCTAACTGGTGAAGTTTATTATACTCAATTACTGTTTTCACTCCAAGCCTCTGATTGTCAGTGGGCCTGCAAAAGCTTTGATGGGTTTTTGGGTCTCCCAGATCATTGGGGGTGCTCCTATCTCAGGATTCTCCTCCACCTGGAATCAGGAAAGAATATTCACAAAAGAAGCTGGTACCATGTTCTTAGGAACACATGGATAATTTTCCTCCCCCTACCTAGGGGTTCACAGAAGTTCTTGCTTCCCCTAATTCCAGGAAGGAAAATCTCAATAAGAGGGAGCAAAAAGTCTTAAATGAAATTAGATATTTTGATGTGTGTGTCTATGTTTCTGGGACCACCTATCCTTTCTTTTCTCCATCTACCCCCAATAAAACAAATGAAAATAAACTGTAAAAGCATAGAACCTAAAAGTTGGAAGGGACCTTGTTCACCTTTATTTGTTTTTCAGAATAGGAAACTGAAACCTAAAGCAATTCAGTGACTTGTCCAAAGTCATATAATTAGCTAGTCAATAGGAGAGACTAAATAGATCTTCCAATTTCATTCAATTTTGGCATCATATAACACTTTGCATTGGCCATAAAAGTTTCCAGTCCATGTGTTTAGGAATGTAATGGAAACCATGAATCATAAGAATATGGATGTTTTCAAGGAAAGTGTGTTGTCGGAGGAGTCAGGTCCAGGAAAGGGAAACAGAATAGGAAGAAATCTGAAAGGTATACAGAGCTGGGAGTCAACGGCTGATAACTATGGGTAGAGTACTGAGAACTGTGAATTTAGAGGGATTTTAAAGATTAGAGTGGGGTGAGTCCTTCAAGGAGTGGAGCCATAGAAAGGAGAAGACTCTCTTCCAGGAAGGTTCTACACTTACTCAATCTGACTGCTTTCTCAAGGCTAGCTGCCACACCTTCATAATGACCCTGGACCCTGCCCAGCTACTAACAAGGAAGCAAAGGGGCAGAGGAGGCTGACAGGAAGGAGGAAGTGTGAGTGGAAAGCTATTCTCCCATGCCTTTTGGATGTTCTATGGAGGTCACTATTAATATGTACTTCTTTTCCTCCTCTGCCCTTCCAATTTGACAAAGGTACAAGTGAGGTGGGCCAGGACAGTGAAGAGAGTGTTGGAAACATTGGAGGGCTGGATAATAAGAAAGGCAAGGGCTTAAAACCCCTTAACTTGTGGAGACAAATAGATCACAACAAGAGGTGGTATGGCCACAGGCCCAAATAGGGATGACAGTATTTCTAATTTCTTTGGTATCCATTCTAGCCCAACCCCATTTTATTGAAGCCAGAATATAGAGAAGTTCAATATCCTCTTTCTCCCAATGCATTTATTAAGTGCATGTACGTATCAGGTACTGTGCTAAACATTGCGGATCGAAAGACAGTCCAAGCTCTTGAAGAACTTACATTTTTTTAAAAAATGGTTTTTTTTTATTGCTTTGAACTTGACAAACATAAACAACCATAATTATTTACAAATACAAAGAAGAGCAGGAAAAAAAGATTGTCCATAAAACTGTGAATTTCTACTAAAGTATAGCTTGTTGGTTTTTTCATCATGTAATATGTAAGATGTAATAATTGTGGCACTATAGTTCCCAAAATGTCCTGCTTGATTCCGTCTTTCTGAAAAACAGTGAAAAAATGTTTCATTGATGTTTTTTTTTCCCCTTTTACTTCCTATTTTTGGGTATCACTGTTATTATTCCTAAAATTAACTCTCCACCAACCCAGTTAAAAAAGCAAACACAGCAGGGGCAGCTAGGTAGCGGAGTGGATAAAGCACTGGCCCTGGATTCAGGAGTACCTGAGTTCAAATCTGGCCTCAGACACTTGACACTTAACTAGCTGTGTGACCCTGGGCAAGTCACTTAACCCTCATTGCCCTGCAAAAACAAACAAACAAACAAAACACAGCAACAAAAGACTCTTTTCTTATAACAAGTAAGAATAGCCTGGGGTAGCTAGGTGGCACAGTGGTTAAAGCACCAGCTCTGGATTCAGGAGGATCTGAGTTCAAATCCAGCCTCAGACACTTGACACGTACTAGTTGTGTGACCCTGGGCAAGTCAATTAACCCCCATTGCCCTGCAAAAAAAAAAAAAGAATAGCCAAATAAAACAAACCCAACATTGGTCATATCTGAACATATATGTCTCATTCTGAAGCTGTAGTCTATCACATCTATATCAAGAGGTGGGAAGTCTTGGCTCTAAGTCCATGAACTATCCACTATGCCACATGACTTCATAGCTGCTCATTGCATTAATCAGAATTCTTACTTTGCACAGTTGTTTTCCTTTGCAATGTTGTCATCATTGTATAAATTGTTTTCCTAGTTCCACTTATATTTTATTGTTGTTCAGTCATTTCAATCCTATCTGATTTGTGACACCATTTGTGGTTTTCTTGGCAAAGATACTGGAGTGGTTTGCTATTCCCTTCTCCAGATCATTTTACAGGTGAAGAAACTGAAGAAAACAAGTTTTAATGACTTGTCCAAGATCACAAAGCTAGTAAGTGTCTGAGGCCAGATTTGAACTAAGGAAGACTCATCTTCCTTACTCCATGTGTGGCACTCTATTCACTGTACCACCTAGCTGTCCCTCCACTTATATTACTCTGTATCATTTCATTTTATATAAGTTTTTCCAGCTTTCTCTGAATTTCTTCTTTTTATAACTTTTTATGGCACAATAATATTCTATTATATTCACAAATAAAGTCTTTTACCTCTCAATTTAAGTCCAAATTTTCATTCATGCAGTTCTTTCTGAACAGCATAGTGTTGACTTCTGCTCTCTAAATCATTCTATTATTTTTTCCTATTTTATGAGTAACTTACATTCCTTGCTTTGTTGTGTAGTCCCTCCATCATAGCTCTATATACACCCCCTTATTTCTGCCCCCTCATTCTTTGCAAAGAAGGAAGTAAAAAATAAGAAATATGATCAACACTAAATATACTCTATAATTGAAGTTGTCTGCCTCTACTCTGCTTCCCCTTATCTCTTCACCCACACCTTGAACTGATTCTTATACTTTATTTACTTTTAATTCCCTCCTTTACAATCCACCTTTGAAGTTGAAGTTTGTTTTTCTTGAACCTACCCTCTTTCTTAAACTATTTCCCCTCTCTCTGCACCTGCAATATTTCCCTGTTGAGTTTAATGTAGTTTTACATTTGTGTGTATGTGTGTGTGTGAGAGAGAGTTCTTCCCTCCCTCCTTTGTCTGTTTCAGATAATAGTGGAATTTACAAGATGTTTGTTCTTCCCACTTCTTCTTCCATGTTCGTACACTCATCTTCCTGCACACCTGAATTATGAGTAGTAAATTCTTCCTTCTTTCCTCATTTATTCCCTAATTCATTTCTTTCTTCTTCCCTTTTCTTTCCTCTCTTAAAAACAACATAATAGGACAGAATCAAAACAAGGCCCAGTGTTTATCTTATTTAACTTCCTCTGTGACTCTTGAATACAGTAGAGTTCTGGGGGACATTTGATATAAATACATCATTATCATTTAGTCTTTTCCAACTGCTGAAATGTATTTGTTTCCCTTTGTATTTCAGTATTTCTATTCAGTTCTGGCCTTTTCATTAAGAATTCTTGAATGTCCTCTATTCTATTAAAACTCCATTTTCTTTCTCTTCCAAACCCCTTTGATAGGAGGTAAAGCTATTGGTAATAATAGTCTGTCTTTTGCCTTTTGGAATATTATTTCAATATTTTATTTTCTTTGTTTTGTTTCTACCGTAATTTTAGGTGATCCTGACTGTGAATCTTTGATACTTGAAGTTTTTTATTTTTGGCCACTTGCAGTAATTTTTCTTTGATCTGGCAGCTCTGGGTTTTGGCTCTAACATTCCTGGTTATCAATAATTTGGGGCTTCTTTCTGGAAGTAACTGGTAGATTCTATTTTCACTTTGTCCACTGATTCCTTGTTCACATCTATTGATGTGAGGTGTTCATTTATGATTTCTTGAAATATGGTATGCAGTTTTTCTGTTTGGCTACGGTTTTTGAGGAGTCTTAGAAGTCTTAAATTATCTATCCTTGATCTATGATCCAGGTAAGTCTTTTTAATAGTAGTTATATTTTCTTCTGTTTTTCATTTCATTGATTTTGTTCTAATATTATTGTTGCATGGAGTCACTGAGTCCTGTTTATTCTAATTTTTAGAGAATCTGCTACTAAGGTAAGGTTTCCTACTTTCTGTTCTAAGCCACTTATTTTTTTTTCCACTTCATTCTTCCAGAGTTCATATTTTACTTTTTTTTTTTTTTTTTAATGAGGCAATTGGGGTTAAGTGACTCGCCCAGGGTCACACAGCTAGTAAGTGTTAAGTGTCTGAGGCCGGATTTGAACTCAGGTCCTCCTGACTCCAGGACTGGTGCTCTATCCACTGCACCACCTAGCTGCCCCCCATATTTTACTTTTAATTGAACTAAACAAACAAACAAATTTCTCATATAATTTTTTACCAACCACTATTGGAATCTTTGTGGTAAAGCCCTCTCCCCCCCTCCAAATAAGAGGCTCTGTTTGTGTTTGTTGTGGAGTTCCTCTCTTCTTAGGGATCTCTAAACCCACAGTATTTCTTCAATGTAGTCTGTGCCTTCCTCTCTTTACTCATATCTTCAGTCTCAGTTTCTTGTTTTGGACTTTGTGCCAAGGCCAGGCTCTACCCCAGTCTGTTACTCTTAGATGGACTGATCAGATCCTGCCTGGTCTTGATCTTAACATCTTGGACTTTAGTTCTTGGATTCCACCTCTTGAAGTATCTCTGGCCAGAAAACTGCCGATTTCTTCCTGCCTCCCTTTCTCTGAACATCCCAGGTTAGAGTGCTGCAGATTTACAATCCCAGTGCCTTCCCCCAATTCCACCTTGACATAGCCTCTTTGGTCATAGCATCCCTTGTTAGAATCCTGCAGACTTGAGTTTCCCCTGGAATGTCCCTGGTCAGAGTGTTAGCAGTCTTCTGCCCTATTTATTTGTGCTCATTCTGATAGGACCCCTTTCCCTACATCTATATGCTACTTTTTTGTCCAGTCTTGGACTGGATGAAGGAGTGTACTATTGATTCTCTTTGGATTTCTTGATCTTTTTTTTTTTTTTTTTTAGTGAGGCAATTGGGGTTAAGTGACTTGCCCAGGGTCACACAGCTAGTAAGTGTTAAGTGTCTGAGGCTGGATTTGAACTCAGGTACTCCTGAATCCAGGGCCAGTGCTCTATCCACTGCGCCATCTAACTGCCCCTCTTGATCTTTTTATTCAATCTGGCACCCTCTATAGAATTTTTGCTGGAGAATATGTGCCATCTCTGGGTTCGTTAATGACCTTTCACAACACCATCTTGACCACAAGTCTTCCCAAAACTATTTTGTTCATTTTAGTAAAACAATTAATTCCTTTCATTTCATTTATCCTAGAAAGACAGCCAAAAACCTCTTGGATACCAGACCTTGGAAAGAAGGGGAAATAAACACAGCTGGTTCGTTTCCATGGAGTCAACAGCTGCTTTTTTCCACTCTGCTTTTTGGAAGATGCACAAACTCTGAAGCCATATGGTAGCTTCCTCTATTTATCTAAAGTTCAGTCCCTAAGAGATTTGAAACAGACCCAGCTCTACTCTACTCCAATTCATTTGAGATTTGCACAGGTGGTGTAAGTTCTGTGTGGGGATTTCTGCTATAGCTTTCTTTATGGATTATTATTGTATTAAAAGTTCCCCCATGGGCCAAAATATTTAATGTTAAAAATAAAATAAAATTGTTTGCTGACAAATGGAAAATGTTGACAAAAATATTGTAATATAAAAATGTCCATATTTTGAGTACAAATGTTTAAGTTGCTTCAAACTAATTTTATCTTCATTCAATCTTTTCAAAAAATATACACACAAGATAGGGAAAGATATATAAATTTACTTATACTAGTGATTCATTAATCATTCATTCTGTGCATTTATTCTAAAATGCAGTTGTTTCCTAAGTTTGTGGCAAAGTTACAAGGCTAAATGGAAATATTTTACAACCACTGAGGTGAGGAGTTTAGGCTTGATCATCTCTCAGGATCATCATCCAGCTTTAAATCATATCTCTATATAAAAGGAAAACTTCTCAAGAAAAGATCTCTAGGTAAATTATGATTCAGTAAATCCACTGATATGGCCACTACCTATGCTCAGGTACTCTGACTTACCTCTCACTTAGACTATTGTTATAGCTTTCTAATAAGTCTTCCCCCCTCCCCCCATGAGGTGGAGGTGAAGAGGAAGTACAATACAAGAATAAGGAACAGCCAATACAAAGGCAAGGCGGTGGGTGATGGAATATTGTATATGAGGGACAGAGAAGTTAGTTTGGCTTGCTCGCAGAAGGTGTGAGATAGATAGTGTACAAGGAAGGGGGAAAGAAAAGTTGTGAAGGGCTTTAAAAACAAAACAAAGGAGTTCACATTTTATTCTAGAGGCAACAGGGGGCTACTGGATTTTATTAAATAGTGAAATAAAATGGTCAGATCTGTGCTTGAAGAAAATCCCTTAGGTAGCAGTGTATAAAATGGACTGAAGTGGAAGAAGAATTAGTGAAAGATCTTGCAATAATCCCAGTGAGAAGGGCCTTAACTAAGATGGTAGCCTCATGAGTAGCTGGATTCAAGATTGTGAAGGTAGAAATGGAAAGGTTTGACAAATGATTGGATATATGGATTGAGGAGATGGAAGGAGTCATGGATAAAGTTATAAACCTGGGACACTAGAAGAAAGATGGTGCCTTTGACAGAAATAGGAAAGTTTTGAAAAGGAATGGGTTTGGGGGAATGATAACAAATAAAGTCTTGGACATGATGAGTTTGAGATGTCTCTGAGATGTCTGATAGACAACTGGCAATGCAGGTCTGAAGCTTAGGAAACACACTAGGACTTAATAGGTAGATCTGATAGTTACCTGTATATATATATGAAAACCAAGCCCACAGAACCTAGTGAGTTTGCTAAGAGAGATAGTGTAGAAATGAGGGGGCTAGGATAGAACTTTATGAATGCCCACAGTTAGGAAAAGTGATATAATTGATGAATCAGCAAAGTAGACTGAGAAGCAACAGATAAAAGAAGCAGGAGAAAGTAGTAAGTCACACAGAGGAAAGTAGGAGGAGAGGTTGGTCAATAGTATTAAATGCAGCAGATAGGTCAAGAAGGATAAGGACAGAAAACACCATCTTGTTTGGCTATTAAGAGAACAGTGATAACTTTGAAGAATTTTAGATGAGTGATGAGGTTAGAAGACAGATTACAATGGATTGAGGTGAGAACACATGGAAACAGTGAGTAGAGGTAACTTTCTTTTTTTCATTTTTAACAATATTTTCCCCCAGTTACATGTAAAGACAATTTTTAACTTTTTTTTTTGGCGGGGCAATAGGGGTTAAATGACTTGCCCAGGGTCACACAGCTAGTAAGTGTCAAGTGTCTGAGGCCAGATTTGAACTCAGGTCCTCCTGAATCCAGGGCCAGTGCACCATCTAGCTGTACCCCCCCCCATGTTTAACATTTATTTAAAAAGATTTGAGTTCCAAAATTTCTCTCTCCCTTTTTCACTTCTCTCTTCACTGAGACAGTAAGAAATTTGTTATAGGTTAAATATATTCAATAATGCAAAACACATTGCCATATTAATCTTATTGTGAAAGAAGACATGGACCCAAAGGAAAAAAAATCATGAAAAAAATACAGAAAGTATCCTTCAATCTGCATTCAGACTCTCAGTTCTTTCTTTGGAGGGAGATAGCATTTTCCATTGTGAGTCCTTTAGAATTTTCTTGGATCATTGTATTGCTGAGAAGAGCCAAGTCATTCACAGGTGATCATCATAAAGTATTAGTGTTACTATATATAATGTTCTGCTGGTTCTGCTCACTTCACTTCACTTTAGTTCATATAAGTCTCCAGATTTTTCTGAAATCTGCCTGCTCATCATTTCTTATAGCATAGTAATAATATATTATATCATATACCCCAGACTGATGGGTATCCCCTCAATTTCCAGTTTTTTGAGGCAACTTATTATCACCAGTTTAGCTCCCTCCTTCTAAATGCTGGTCACAAAAAACACTATCAAAAATAGTGAATAACATAAAGCCATGTATTCAAGAAAAATTAAAAAAACCAGGAATCAAGGAAGTTAGCTTAGAATAGTCCAATGAAAACAAGATAGTAAAGGAGTTATTTAGATGACAATGAGATAAAACACTTCGGTTCAACTAAGGAGAGTAGGAATAATCTCACAAAGCAGAATTTGCTTTTAGCAGCCTATAGGGTTGGTTACAAGCACTAGAAATTATGGGAAATGATGGGGAACTGCTTCCCTTACATGTTTGTAGCTCTGAGGGCACTGGTAGCCATTCAAAAGCTCACACTTGCCTCTCTTCTCTTGAAGTCCTTCTCTGAAATGCCTCCCCACAATTTCCTTTATTCAGTGTTGTGTTCAACATCCTCTTAGCCAATTAGGAATCACATCTCTTTCTTCTGTAGCACGAAACATGGGGCTTGTCATCCATAGTCACTGGGTGAGAATAAGTATGATATATAGTATTCATGAACATTTTTTATGGACCCACTGTCGTTCTTAAAAAGAAGGCAGCATAATATGCTGGAATGGGAAGATCACTAAACCGTGGAATCAAAAGACCTTAGTTTTAGACTTGGACCTCCTACCTGGGAATTCTGGGCCATTATTCTTGGTATCTTTTAACTTCAGTTTTCTCATCTGCAAAATGAAAGGGTTAAGGAGGCAGCTAGGTGGTGCAGTGGATAGAACACCAGCCCTGGATTCAGGAGGACCTGAGTTCAAATCCGGCCTCAGACATTTGACACTTACTAGCTGTGTGACCCTGGACAAGTCACTTAACCCTCTTTGCCCTGCAAAAAAAATAATAATAATAATAATATAGTTTTTTTAAAAAGGGAGGGACAGCTAGATGGCGCAGTGCATAAAGCACTGGCCCTGGATTCAGGATGACCTGAGTTTAAATCCAGCCTCAGACACTTGACACTTACTAGCTGTGTGACCTTGGGCAAGTCACTTAACCCTCATTGCCCCACCAAAAAAAAAAAGGTTAGACTAGGTGTTCTCTAACATTATGTGATTCTATGAAATGAGGCTGAAGACAAATAGTAAATATAATGAAAAAACAACCCACAGTACTATTTATGTCGTATTCTTCTTATTCTCTGATATCTGTGGAAGCAATCGTAAAGAGTCAGCATTAGTAAGGATGTCAGAAATTTAGTCCAACCAACATCTGAGAAGAAATTTTCTGGTATACAATATCAAATACAGCAATGAAAGGGACAGAAAGGGAGGTTATGAAGGTTTGTGAACACAACATGTCTGACAGCAAGCAGCAGAAAATTGAAACTCTGGTACAGGTATATATCCCTCATGGGGAAATCATTTTATCCCTTCTTTTATTCATTCACCCTCACAGACATAGGTGAGATATTTCTTAAGCACAGAGGTGTAGGATCCTATCTTTTCAGGATCATCTGAATTTGATCATGATGTAATATATTTCACATCATCATTTTTTTTTTTGCAGGCAATGGGGGTTAAGTGACTTGCCCAGGGTCACACAGCTAGTAAGTGTCAAGTGTCTGAGGCCGGATTTGAACTCAGGTACTCCTGAATTCAGGGCCAGTGCTTTAACCATTGCGCCATCTAGCTGCCCCTCACATCATCATTTAACTAGTGGGTCACAGTGATGTTCCTGCTCACCTTCCCAGTAGAGGGTTTGTTTCTCAGTTGACATTTATATGGGGCTCTCAAGGTTTGCAAAGTGCTTTACACACACACACACACACATATATATATATATATACACACACACACACACACACACACATATATATATATATATATATATATATTTACTTGGACGATGCAAGAATGTTTTGCTTGACTACATGGTTTTAACAGGTTTTGGTTTGTTCTTCCTTTTTATAGGCAGGGGAGGGATAGTGGGAGGGAAGAGATTTGAAACTGAAAATAAAATAACATTGAATTTACAAAATATATGCCTGCAAATTCGTGACTGTGATGTTCTCCTTTGCATGTGGCTATGGCTCTAATGCAATATTTGCAAACAATATAACTTTTTTTTATAGAGGGCTGGATTGCACAAGGACTTTTTTTTATAAAGACAGGTTTTGTTGTGGGCACTAAGATGAGTTCACTCCAAGGCTGCCATTAATGAGTAATTAGATCCATGTCCTGGGCCATTAGAGCTATACAAGATAATACTAGTGTAATGATTGGAATGATGCCACCTACTGGAGACTTGCTGTGGGAAAGTTCCGCCATGAGGAAAATGCCTCAGAGGCATTGTGGCTTTTCCTTGGCGTCAGGAAATGACATTTATTCATGGGTGCTGTCTATCAAGGCTACCAGCCAATCAACTTGAGGAGCCTCCTATTTTCTGGGAGGAGACAGGAAGGAGGAAAGGGAGCCTGCGCGGAGAGCTCTTGCGCTTTGGGGTTCCTGACTTGATGGTGGTGGCGGCGGCAGAGGACTTCACAGGAAATTTGAGGAAAGATAGGAATGCCAGGCTTTTGGAATTCTGTTCTCAATCTTTTTCTTTCTATTTTTCAATAAACCCTTAAAAACCTAAACTTGTTTTATCAGTGATTTTAGTCAGTTTCCCCCAAAACTGAGGGAACAGATTAGAATCCACATTTAGAATCTTAAATTACACACTAGCAATGCAGCAACTTGTACAGCAACTGTCAGGAATATCAAACAATGAGCCCAGTAACCTGAGACACTTCCCTATCAATGTTTTCTTTTCTTTTCTTTTCCTTTCCTTTCTTTTCTTTTCTTTTCTTTTCTTTTTTTTTGGTGAGGCAATTGGGGTTAAGTGACTTGCCCAGGGTCACACAGCTAGTAAGTGTTAAGTGTCTGAGGCCAGATTTGAACTCAAGTACTCCTGAATCCAGGGCTGGTGCTCTATCCACTGCGCCATCTAGCTGCCCCATCAATGTTTTCTAATAAGTTGTTTCCCTTCACAAATTAGCTTCCCCCACTGAATAACTTATATGAAAATGACTGTTGCTATCCCCTATTAAAGTGTTCACCAGTCATTTGAGATTATTTTTAAAATTCTCAGTTATGATCTATTTTTCACTGACCCCCTCCCTCCCACCAAATTAATCCATCTCTGAATAATTGGCTCTATCACTCTCCACAGTGGCTATTCCAAATCTCATTTCTTCCCAAGCCTCTCCTCATTCTCTCAGCTAAGATCATTTGCTAAGAGTTCCCTCTTCTCTCCTCTTCCTCATCTCACATCTTTTGAGTATCTTCCTCCTTTTCCTTTTCCCTCAGTCCAATTTTGGATAATGGAAGTAGCCCTTCTCTTGAGTTGCTACTTCTCTTGGAGTAGCCCTTGATTCTATTCCCTCTAGTCTTCTCCAGCAAGTTGGCCGTAACTATCATCTACATTCTTCTTTCTCTTTAAACAAAGTTATCTCTATTGTTCCATCTTTCAAAGAATCTTGTATGGTTTTAGTATGTATGTAATATATTTGAAACAGTTTGGTTTCTCTCTTCTTATGTTTCTTGGATCTTTTGGATACTAGAAGAAAATGGCAAATACAGTCAGGAGTTAAATTGCCTGGGGGCATTTTAATATAGGCAGAGCTGACAAAAAATGGCATTCCATGCTACATTGCATAAAGTTTAAAAAGAGATAGTTCCTGATGCAAAGTGAAATAAGCAGAACCAGGAGACCATTGTACATAGTAACAGAAATGTTGTGTGATAATCAACTATGAGTAACTTGGCTCTTCTCAATTGTCCAAGACAATCCCAAAGGACTCATGTTAGAAAACACTGTTCACATCCAGAGAAGGAACTGCTAAATATAAAACCCAATGGCACCCACTAGCCTTTCTCTTGAACAAATATACTCAAATTTATATGTAAGCACATGGTCCTTTTGGGGTCACCTGAAGTGAAGAAAGAGATGAGAACTTTAATTGATGGGGTGACTCCAAACCAAATAAGTTATGATTTCCATATTTTAATTCTTAGACTAGGAGAATCAGAAATCTGAGCTACGCATTAAGGGTAAGGCCAGGTTTGACAGTTCAGCGTACCATCTGGTGGCTTAGCCAAATATAGCACTCTATAGTTAATCCTGCCCTTTCCATTGGCTTCTCTGGGCCTATTATCAATGTAAGTAGGAGTGTTCATATGGAAAAGACCCCTTTCCCCCAACTTACATATATGTAAAACTTGCCACCTTATTGGAAGAGACTCCTTGAGGGATTTTGCTCTACTGAATCAGAAGGTTTTTATTTAGTCAACTAACAATATGCACAGTGAGATCCATTGATGAAACTGAAAATTAATACAGGCTCTGTGTTAAAGTGCCTATTGTTGGATACAACATAATTTGAGGGAGACTACAAAGAGTCTCAGGAAAATGTTTTGTGTAAGAGGTGATATTTGAGTGGAGCCTTCAAGGCAGCTAAGGATTCTAAGAGTCAGTGATAAGGAAGGAAGGAAGGCATTTCAGGCATGTGGGATAACCTAAGCAAAAGCAGAGTATTAAGAGATAGAATATGGGAAAAAAAAGAGATAGAATATGGAAGTAAGAAATAACACAACAGAAAAAAAAGTAAATAAACCACTGTGCTGAGTAAAGGGATGTGAACAGGAGTGATATGAAATAAATTAGGAAAAATAGAATGGTGCCAGATTGGGCTTTAAATGCTAGGTTGGTAAATTTGCATTTTATCCTAGAAACAAAGGGAGCCATTAGAGATTTCTGAGAAGGGAACTGTCCTTTGCTTTTTTCTCTATTTTCTCATTCAGAAATTTCAATTACTATGAGAGCTTCAGCTACTGACTACATTAATGCAAACCTTTAATTCCAGCCCTGATCTCTCTTCTAAACTCGAGACTTTCATTTCCATTTGCCTTTAGAAGATTACCTATTTGAGCATCTTGAATGCAACATGTCCACAACCTGGCTTATTCTTTTTATCAACAGACCTGTTCATTCTAATGTCACCTGTTCTCCTATGTTTGTAACCTTGTGGTCATCTCTGCTTCTTCCCCTTTCCTTTAGTTCCCATAAATCATTATCAATAACTGTTTAATACCATCTCCACATTTCTAGAAGTTGTCTCCCCTCTTCTCTGGTCCCACTGTCACTAGCTTAGTACAGGTCCTCATTGCTACCTGCCTGCTGTTGTTCAGTTGTGTCTGACTCTTTGTGATCCCATTTGGGGTTTTCTTGGCAAAGATACTTATGACATCCTCTATCCCTAGAATGCCCACTTTTCTCTTTTCATCTGTTGATTCCTTCCCATTTTCTAAAATTAACTTCCAATGCCACTTTTTCTGTTAAACCTTCCTTGATTCCCCTAGTTGATAACAACCTTTCTCCTATCCCATCAATACACACACTCTAGATATCATAAATTTATTTTGCAACTCTCTAAAACATCTGTTATATAATAGTGTATATTATAATTATCTGTCTTGGTGTTTGATTGCCCCAATAAACTTTAGAATTTTTGAAGGCAGGGATTGTATAATATCTAACATTTTTAATCTTCCTATCATGTTACTTATACAGTAGTCTATAAACAGTAGTGTTTATTTTGTGTGAATCCACTTAATTGTCTTGGCCAGGTCACATTTCATCTAGTATTTAGCTGTAGAAGGGGAGAGGAAGTCAGACAACCTAGATTCTATATCAAGCTGTCATGATAAAGAGCCATGTAAACCTGGGTCCACTTTATTTCTCTGGGACTTCTTTGTAAAATAAAGGTAGTTTACTAGTTCACCTCCAGAGAACTAAGATTCTATGATTGCAATGTATTTGAAAGTTACTATATATGAAAGTTTATGTTTATTTTTTGGGGGTGCTTTATCTATTGTGCCTAGTTGTTCCTATGTATATTTGGGGGGGGGGGCAGGGCAATGAGGGTTATAAGTGACTTGCCCAGGGTCACACAGCTACTAAGTGCCAAGTGTCTGAGGCCAGATTTGAACTCAGGTTCTCCTGAATCCAGGGCCGGTGCTCTATTCACTGGGCCACCTAGCTTCCCCTATGAGTATTTTTAAAAGAAAAAACTAACTACCTTATTAGTTTTTTCCTTGCCATTGCAAAACTGCTGCCTTTCAACTACATTTTGGGTAAAATAGGCTTTTATAAATTGGCTTGAAACCTAAACCATGTATAAAAATGTTATTATATGTCAGTAAGCAGATAGACAGAGCCACAAAGAAATTGGAGTAGACATACTATAAATGACAGCTGTCAATGATGTATGCAGGAATAGGAAAATTCATACTAGCAATATTAAGTCAACAGCCTATAGTTACGCCTTGGGGAAAGAAGCGACATTAGCAAAATATAAAATGCAGAATTCCACTAGTGCTAATAGTTGCCAAAATTAATCCTATTGATGTAGAGTCATAGCAAACAAAAGCACCATTCAAGGGTGTTTCATGGAATAAAGATTCTGAAGGGGTCAAGGGCTTAGAGAAGCTCTCATATATACACTGGTATAAGATTCTGTTCCTTATCTCCTGCCAGAGTTTTGTGTGGTCCCTTATGGAAATCAAGTGTAGATGTGTATTTGCAGGAAAATGGATATCTCTAGAGAAATTCCATGCATATCTGTGGGTCCATACAGTGTGGGAGTAATATGGGAAGTCATCTCCTGGCCAAATCCCTGTGAGAATTCACTTAAGGTAATCGAATCCAACCCTTACTGGCTAGCATGCCCTGGAAAGTGTTATCTTCTGAAGGTTTGTGTTTTCTGTAGCTAGGAAGTAATAACAGAGGTGAGAACATAGCTTTTGACATTGTGGATTAAAAAGATTTCAATTTCATTTAAAAAATTAAATAATTATTACAAACATTTATTTCTCCCACCCACTTAGCCCCCCTCCCCTCACTCCCATTTTGGGACAATAAAAAGAAAACCCTCATGTCAAATAAGCACAGTTTAACAAAACAAATTCCCACATTTACAATTTCCAAAATTGTATGTGTCTAATTCTGCACAAAAAAAGTTTCAGTTTCCAAACAATCCACTTACAACTCACTATTTAGAATATGACCCAATTATAAATTGAGGTTGCTTATACTGGGATTTGACCTTTGTTAAAATTAAAAGCTGTGCCCTAGACATGAACTCAAGGTTTTTTTTTTCCTCCCTTAATTTTGTAGTATCTATTCATAGAGGACTTGAACTTGTTTACTAGATCTGGAAGCTATATATTTCCTTCTGTTGTTACAATTTTTCCTGTTGATTTATCTGTTTATATTTACTTAAGTTCTTTAAATTTTCTTCCTGAAATTTGTTTTTTTATTTCCAGTCTTTTTTCTTTTTCTTATCACTCACTTCCTGACTCCCTCTTATCTAACTGTGATTTCCTTGGGGCTGAATCTCAAAGTATCTCAGCCTCCTCCCACTCTGAGCAATTCAGAATTCACCAGCCTAGGTCTTTGACCCAGCTGACTTCTGGGTGGTCAGAACTGGCCTTAGCTGGGTGTTATGCTCTTCCCCTCAGGCTTAGTGGAGTGCTGCACGGTCCCTCATGTGCACAGTGACCTGTCCTGGTGAATTGTCCCACTCTTTTGCTCCTCAGTTCTCTGGCTGGGCACCAGCAGTTCTGAGCCTGTTTCCCTAGAGCTAATACTTCTGGGTTGCAGTACCCAGAAGGCTTTTGCTCCTGAAGTGCTGTGGCCAGACTGGCTGTCCAGGCCTGAGAAAACTGTAGCCTGGAGCTGGTGTCTTCATGGCACTGGAAATAACGATGGGAACTAAGCTACAGGGGTGGCTTTGGATGTAAGCCTGGTTCACGTCCTTGGGTCTGCTAGTGCCACCTTGCTTCAGCGTGGTGGGGAGGGGTGCTGAGTGAGCTCAGGATCAGTGAAAGTCAATTCCTGAGGTTTTTTTTTTTTTTAACCTTCTCTTGGATTATGGGTGTCCTAGACCATGGAAATTACTGAAGTTGCTTTATCTTTTGGTGAATGATTTCTGTTTTGGAGAGATTTGAGAGGTTGTGGGGATGGGAGAAAATGTCTAGTCTAGGATCTTGTTGCTCACATGACCTGGAAGTCTCTATTTGCTTAGATTTTATAGTTTTTAGACAGTCCATAGAGTAAGCTATTTTGCTAATTGCCAGTCAACTTGTGATATCATTACTCTTCTGGGCAAGTTAATTAATTGAACAAGGAGGTCTTCCTTGAATTTGTCTTATTGAAGTCTGCTAAATAGATCTGTCTAGTACACACACATATGTATGTATGTATGTGTATACACACATCTACACATACTCAGCTCTCCTTCCTCCAAGATAATAAAATAAAAAAGATCAGCATGAAGGATAATATACTTTTTAAGTAAGAAGAATTGTGAAAATCTCCAGAGAGGAAGAAACAAAGAAAAACAAAAAATAAGCCCCCCAAAAAGCAGAAAAGGGGGAGAAAATAGAAGAGCAGTGATGGATACAAGGAGTTTTATTTTCTAATGGTTCTAGTAGAAAAAAATATTAATTTAAAAATATGCCACAATGGAATGGAGAATAGATTAAAAATACTAAAAATAATGTTCTTTTCTATTCATTAAAATATTTATTCATTCTGGAAGAAAAAAAGGTAGGTGGTACAGTGGGTAGAGTACTACCTGTATCAGGAAGACCTGAGTTCAAATACACACTCAGACATTTAGCTGTGTTACTCTGGGCAAGTCATTTCACCTTTCCCTACCTCTGTTTCCCCATCTATAAAGAGGGGGTAATAATAGCAGGATTGTTGTGAGGATAAAATGAGAATATTTATAAAATGTTTGGCAAACTTTAAAGTGCTATTGAAATATTAACTATTATTTTCAAACTGAGGTGTAAGGACTAGGACTTTATTTCCAAAACAGAAGCTGATGCTTCCTTCCTCCTTAAGGGTGAATACTTTATTCTCATAGCAACTTTGGTCCCTTCTCTCAAAGTCTTCAGCCAGCCCAGACCAAATGCCTGGGCTACGATCACCCTCTTTGAGGTTTCATTCCTATGGCATACCTTTTCCAGAGCCTGACTTCTCCTAATACCAAATCATGACTCACTAAGATTCCCTTCCCTTCCCCTTTCAGTCATTTATCAGTTGTATCCAACTATTCATGACTCTATTTGGGGTTTTCTTGGCAAAGATACTGGAATGGCTTGTCATTTCCTTCTCCAGTTCATTTTACAGATGAGGAACTGAAGCAAACAGTGTTAAGTAACTTGCCCAGAGTTACACAGCTGATAAGCGTTCAAGGTCAAACTTATAATCAGGAAAAGGAGTCTTCCCGACTCCAGGATCAGTGCTCTATCCACTGCGCCACCTAGCTGCCCTTGTACAAAGTAGCTCTTGCTTAAGAATTTTAAAGCTATAGTCCACTAGATGTCACTGTTGCATTTGAAACATTTCTTGCATCTAGCAATTGCTAGATGTGAAATAAAACTTCTGAAGATTTTAAAAACTTCTTCAGACCTCTTAATGACTTATTCCTTACTATTATGCTAGAAGGAGCAAGATACCATTAAATGTTTTTTTTAAACAGTATTTTGTTTTTCCCCCCAATTACACGTCAAGGCAACTTTTAGCATTCATCTTTACAAGATTCTGAGTTCCAAATTTTTCTCTCTTTCCCCCTTCTCTCCCTAAAATGGTAGGCAATTTGATATAGGTTATACCTGTGCTATCATGTAAAACATATTTCTATTTTAGTTACAGTTGTGAAAGACAAAACAGGTAAAAAGGAAAAAAACACAAAAAAGAATAAAGTGAAAAAAAGTATGTTTCAATCTAACATTCAGAGTCCATCAGTTCTTTATGTGGATAACATTTTCTTTTGTGAGTCCTTTGTATTTTTATGGATCACTATGTTGCCGAGAAGAGCTGAATCACTCATAGTTGATCATCACACAATGTGGCTGATACTGTATACAATGTTTTTCTGGTTCTGCTCATTTCATTTTGCATCAATTTCATACAAGTCTTTCCAGGTTTTTCTGAAATCTTCCTGTTCATCATTTCTTATTGCACAATTACATTATATTACATTCATATAACACAGCTTGTTCAGCCATTCCCCAATTGATAGGCATCTCCTCAATTTCCAATATTTTGTCACCATGAAAAGGGCTGCTATAACTATTTTTGCATACATAGGTCCTTTTCCTTTTTTTATGATCTCTTTGGGATACCGACCTAGTAGTAGAGGTATTGTTGCATCAAAGGGTATGCAGTTTTATAGCCCTTTGGGCATAGTTCCAAATTGCTCTCCAGAATAGTTGGGTCAGTTCTCAACTCCAACAACCTTGCTTTAGTGTCCCAGTTTTCCCACATCTTCACTATTTATCATTTTCCTTTTTTGTCTTATTAGCTAATCTAACAGGTGTGAGGTGGTACTGCAGAGATGTTTTAATTTGCATTTCTCTAATCAAAAGTGATATAGAACACTTCTTCATATGCTTATAGATGGCTTTGATTTATTCATCTGAAAATTTCCTGTGCATATCCTTTGACCAGTTATCAATTGATATGCAATTGGCTTGTATTTTTAGAAATTTGGCTCAGTTCTCTATATATTTGATAATCTGCCTTTATCAGAGACACTTGCTGTAAAGATTGTTTCCCAGCTTTGTGTTTTCCTTTAAATTTTGGTTGCATTGGTTTTGTTTGTGCAAAATTATATATTTTACATTTTATAATGTTTTCTATCTCTTGTTTGGTCATGAATTCTTCCATTCTATGTAGATCTGACAGGTAGACTATTCCTTGCTTTTCTAATTTGCTTATAGATTCACCCTTTATGTCTAAATCATGTACCCATTTTTGGGGGGTGGGGCAATGAGGGTTAAGTGTCTTGCCCAGGGTCACACAGCTAGTAAGTGTCAAAGGTCTGAGACCAGATTTGAACTCATGTCCTCCTGAATCCAGAGCTGGTGCTTTATCCACTGTGCCATCTAGTTGCCTCCCCCTCCCCATGTACCCATTTGACCTTATATTGGTTTATGGTGTGAGATGTTGGTCAATATCTAGTTTGTGCTTTATTGTTTTCCAGTTTTCCCAAAAGTTTTTTTTCAAATAGAGAATTCTTATCCCAAAGGCTAGGATCTTTGGGTTTATCAAACATAAGTTACTATTTTCATTTAATACTGCATCTGGTGTACCTAATCTATTCTTCTAAGAGGGGAGGTCCCCCACTAGAATAGATTTGCTATTTCTTCTTGTAACTCATTTAACTTCTCTTTTGAGAATTTGGAGGTTATACCACTTGGTGCATATATGTTTAGTACTTATATTATTTCATTGTCTATGGATCCTTTAAGCAAGATATAGTTTCCTTCCCTATCTTTTTAAATTATGTCTATTTTTGTTTTTGCTTTGTCTGAGGTCAGGATTGCTCCCTGTGCTTTTTTTTCTTTTTTACTTCAGCTGAAGCATAACAGATTCTGTTCTGGGACCTTATCTTTACTTTGTGTGTGTCTCTCTGCTTCAATATTTTTCTTGTAAACAACATATTGTAGGATTCTGGGTTTTGATCTATTCTGCTATCTGCTTCCACTTTATGGGAGAGGTCAGCCCATTCACATATACAGTTATGATTACTAATTGTGTGTTTCCTTCCATCCTATTTTTCCTCCTGTTTGTTCTTTCTCCTTTCACCCTTCCTTTCCTTGGCAGTGTTTTGCTTCTGTCAACTGCCTCCCCTGGTCTTCCTTTTCTTTTATCAGTACCCCATGCCCCTTTACTCTTCCCCTCCATCTTTTCTTGTCATGTAAGATAGATTTCTATAGTCAACTCATTGTGTATAGTATACCCTCTTTGAGCCAATACTGATGAAAATAATGTTCAAGTGATGTGCATTGCCTACCCTCCCATGTTTCCTTCCACTGTAATAGTTTTTCATGCCTCTTCATGTGAAATAATTCACACCATTCTACCTCTCCCTTCCTTCTGCACCCAGTGTACTCCTCATTCTCATTCCTTATTTTTATGTCATTCCCTCAAATTCACCTTATACCCATATCCTCTATCTATATTCCTTTTAGCTGTACTATTAGTGATACATTTACAATTTTTAAAAAATTATTTAAAGGTTTGGGTTCCAAATTCTATCCCTCCCTCCCTTCCTTCCTTCCCTTCCCCCTCCCCAAGATAGTAAGCTATCAGATATAGGTTATACATGTACAATTATGTAAAACATTTCCATATTAGTCATTTTGTACAAGAACACTTGAATAAAAGACAAAAAATGAAAGAAAGTGAGAAATAGCATGCTTCAGTCTGTATTCAGTCAGTATTAGTTCTTTCTCTGGAGGTGGAGCAGATGCTTCATCATTAGTCCTTTGGAATTGTCTTGGATCATTGTATTGTTGAGAACAGCTATGTCATTCACAGTTCTTCATGGAACAATATTGCTCTTATTGTGATCAATGTTCTCCTGCTTGTTAACTTCACTATGCATCAGGGCAGCTAGGTGGCACAGTGGATAAAGCCCCAGCCCTGGATTCAGGAGGACCTGAGTTTAAATCTGGCCTCAGACACTTGACACTTACTAGCTGTGTGACCCTGGGCAAGTCACTTAACCCTCATTGCCCTGCAAAAACAAAAAAACAAAACAAAACAAAAACTTCACTATGCATCAATTCATATAAGGCTTTCCAGGTTTTTCTGAAACCATCCTGCTTGTCATTTCATATAGCACAATGTTTCATTGAATAACCATTTTTCCTCCTTAAAGTATTACATTTAATTTCTCTGGGTAGGTTATTTTACCTTCCAGCATATCATGTTCTATGACCTTTAGTATAGAAGCTGCTAAGTCAGTCCTGTGTAATCCTGATTGTGGCTCCCCAATATTTGAATTGTTTCTTTCTGGCCACTTGCAGTACTTTTTCCTCCACCTGATTGTTGTGTAATTTGGCTTTAATGTTCCTTGGAATTTTTATTTTGGGTTCTCTTTCCTAAGGTGATCAGTGGATTCTTTCAATACCTATTTTGTCCTCTGGTTGCAGGATAGCAAGACAGTTTTCCTTGATAATTTCTTGAAAGATGCTGTCCAGGTCCTCCTTTTCACTCTGGCTTTCAGGTGGCCCAATAATTCTGACATTGTCTCTCCTGGATCTATTTTCCAGGTCAGTTGTTTTTCCAGTGAGATATTTTACATTGTCTTTTTTTTTTAATTTGTTTGATTGATTCTTGACATCTCATTGAGCCATTAGCTTTCACTTGCCCCATTCTAACTATTAAGGTGTTCTTTTTCTCAGTTGGCTTTTGTACTTCTTTTTCCATTTGCTAATTGTACTTTTTAAGGAATTGTTTTCTTCAGTGAATTTTTCTAGTTCCTTTTCCATATGGCCAATTCTACTTTTTAAGTAGCTGTTTTCTTTTTCCAACCTGTTGACTCTTTTCTCTTGCATTACTCTCATTTCCCCCCCAATTTTTCTTCTACCTCTCTTACATGATTTTTTTTTTGTGTGAGGCAATTGGGGTTAAGTGACTTGCTCAGGATCACACAGCTAGTAAGTGTCAAATGTCTGAGACTGGACTTGAACTCAAGTTCAAGAGGCTGCCTGCTTGCTCAGGGCTATGCTGAAGCACATGGAAATTCTTGCATCTGGAGTTTGTCCATTCCCCTGGTTATGCTGAGGCACACGGGAGATCCTGGTGTTGGTGTTTTCCTGCTCCACTGTACTGGAGCTCAGGATTGGTTACTGGTTGCTAAGGTGGAGCTTGCTGCTGGACTACTGGGATGTTTTCTGTCCTGGACTGCTAAGTGATCATTTCAAAAATAAGTTTTACTGATCTCTATTTTATGTCATAATAATTCCTCAGCATTTCTTTCCCTTCCTCATAGAAGCCTCCCTTGTTAAAAAACAAATGAAAACAAAAAAACTTAAGCAAAACTAATCAACACAGCATCTGCATTTTATACCAAATGAAAAATTCTATAGCTGAAGGACCCCTACTTTCTACTGAGAGGAGGAAAATGTATTTTATGATTTGTTCTTCAGATGGTATATAAATGCAGATATAAAATATTCAAAATAAGCATAACGTAGTTTAGAGAAGGAGCAGGGGCTAAGAAAGGCTTCAGGTAGAATATAGTGCCTGAGCTAAGACTTGAAGGAAGTAAGGGATTCTACCAGGCAGAGGTAAGGAGAGAGTGAATTGCATGCATAGGAGAAAGGCGATGGATGGTGTCCCATGTGTGAGTAAAATCAAGAAAGACAGACTGGCTTAGACTATATGGTGGTAGAAAAGGAGGAACATATGATGATGCTGGAAAGGCTAGTAGAATCTGGCCCTTTGTGTCTTTAAAAACCAAACAGGGAGCAGCTAGGTGGTGCAGTGGATGGAGCACCGGCCCTGGATTCAGGAGTACCTGAGTTCAGGTCTGGCCTCAGACACTTGACACTTACTAGCTGTGTGACCCTGGGCAGGTCACTTGGCCCCCATTGCCCCGCAAACAAATAAACAAACAAACAAAAACCAAACAGGGGGCAGCTAGGTGGAGCAGTGGATAAAGCACCGGCCCTGGATTCAGGAGTACCTGAGTTCAAATCTGGCCTTAGACACTTGACACTTAGCAGCTGTGTGACCCTAGGCAAGTCACTTAACCCCCATTGCCCCACCAAAAAAACCAAAAACCAAAAAAAAAAACCCCAGAAGTGTTTATATTTGATCCTAGAACCACAGGGAACCAATGGGATTTATTGAGTAAGGGAGCTAAATATCTAGACTGCATTTTAGGAAAATCACTTTGCCAGCTGGATAGAGGATGTATTAGAGAGGGGAGGGGCAGGGAGATTAATTAGGAGGCTATTACAATTATTCAGTCAAGAGGTAATGAGATTCTGTGTGAGTAATGAGCAAGTCAAAGACACAAGAGATTCTATAGAAGTAAAAACATCAAGATTTGGCAACTAATTAGATATGTCTGTTGAGAGAGTTGAGAAACCTGAGAGACTAGAGGCATGGTGGTGTTCTGAAAATAAATAAAGAAGTTCAGAAGAGGGGTGGGAGTGGCAGTGGTAGAAGTTATCAGTTCTATTTTTTTTTTTTTTAGTGAGGCAATTGGGGTTAAGTGACTTGCCCAGGGTCACACAGCTAGTAAGTGTTAAGTGTCTGAGGCCGGATTTGAACTCAGGTACTCCTGAGTCCAGGGCCAATGCTCTATCCACTGCACCACCTAGCTGCCCCGATCAGTTCTATTTTGAACACTTTGAATTTGAATTAGTTATGGAACACTCAGTTTGAAATGTCCAATAGGCAGCTGGTGATATGGTACTATAGTTCCAAGAATAAGACTAGGGTTGGATGTAAAGATCTGTGAGTCATCTGCAAAAAGATAATAATTAAGCCTATGAGGATGGGTTTAGAATGAAGTGAGTTGGTGCATGTGTAGAATAACTTCTTTGAGAGAGGGTTGTGTCTTCTTGAAGAACATTCTGTCTCAGGAAAAAGGATGTGGGAGCTCATATGGGGCAGTTGGCATGCAGAATGATGGTGGTAGGGGCATAATTCCAGAGATGAAAATA
Organism: Dromiciops gliroides; assembly: GCF_019393635.1. Lineage (NCBI taxonomy): Eukaryota > Metazoa > Chordata > Mammalia > Microbiotheria > Microbiotheriidae > Dromiciops > Dromiciops gliroides. The sequence goes on from NC_057862.1 coordinate 253,673,639, forward strand.
GCATGACCTTTGGGAAGGAGTTTGATAAAAGTTGAGGGCAGTAGTGTAGTACTGTGTTGCCTAATCTGGACCATGAGTTTCTACCCTGAGATCATTCTTTTGTCCAATATTACCTCCCTCCTGAATTAATATTCCTAAAATTGAAAGAAGAAAAAATGAATAATAAGGCAAGATCTATAAAGGCAATAACACAGAAAATGTTTGATAGAAAGAGCTCAAACCTGGTGTGTCAAAAACTTTCAACACTATGAAGGACACAGGGAGGATAAAGAAGGAAAACGATAACTCTAAAAGGGATGTAATAACAACATCCTGGCTAATGACTGGGTCAGAGAATAAGTCACTTAGAAAAGAAGGTAGTGTAACAGTTGGAATGACGCCACCTGCTGGAGACTTACTGTAGAAGAGTTCCGCCCATGAAGCGAAGGTCTTTGAGGGCAAGACCAGGAGTCTTTTCTTTGGCGTCACTTCCTGACGTTGGGTAGTGGGAGGAAGAAGGAAGAGACTAGCGCTCTGTCTGGCTCTTTCCTTGGGACTCTGGTGGAGAGCGGAGCTAGAAATGTGCTCTCCCTTTAACAGATAGGAATCTAGGCCTTTCTCTCTCTTTACCAAATTCTTATTCTCCTTAATAAATGCTTAAAAGTCTAACTCTTGCTAAAGCTTATAATTTATTGGCGACCACTCATTAGATATTTTAGACAGTTTAGCTAGAATTTTAGCCCTTAACAGTAGCAAACCTTATCCAAAAAATGAAATTCCTGAAAGCTGGAATAGGATAAAGAAATCAACAGAATACAATTTAATATGTCCAACACAAAAATAACTTGCCTAGAAATCATGACAAGTTGAGGTAATTTAAGAATTTTTTGAATTCCATAAAAATGATGATTTTTTTAAAGTTTAGGCACTGTATTTCAAGAAATCATAAAGACTACCCAGATCTTTTAGAATCAGAAAACAAAATAAAGAATCTGCCAATCATCTCCTGAAAGGAGCCCCATCAGGAATGATAAAGTCAAAATCCAGAGCTCTCATATCAAAGAAAAATGATACAAAGGTCCAGAAAAGAGTTGAGGCATCAAGTATCAAAGAACTACAGTTAAATCACACAGGACCTAGAAGCTTCTACTGAAAAGCAGAGGAGATCTTAGAATATAATATTCTAAAAAAGCAAAAGATAAGTTTTAAAACCAAGAATAACTTATCCTGCAAAGATGAATATAATTCTATAGGGGAGGAAAGGGAACTTAAATGGAATAGAGAACTTTCAAGCATTTCTGATGAAAAGAACAGAGTTCAAGAAGAACTTTGAAATATAAACACAAGAGTTAAGACAAACCTATAAAGATCCATTTATTTGAGCAATTGGTAGTAGCTGTGTGGTGATAAAGTGCTAACATCTTGAAAGGGAAGAAAAAAATGAATGTCTATTTAATATCTTAATGTCTACAAATGGTTTTAAAGGATTTAAATAGGAAAAAAGAAGTCCCTGAAGTAGATGTGTTCTACCCTGTGGGTTTGGAGAGGGAAAAGAGAAGGGAGGATAAAAGAAATATACTAGTGTAAAAAGGAGGAAGAAAGGGGTGAAACTTCCCTTTTCCTAAAATTAGGACTAAAGAGGTCTTGGGTGGAGTGGGCATCAGATGAATTTCAGTATTTTCTGAAATGAAGAAAGGAGGGTTGAACAATCACACATGCACAGTTTGTTACAGAAATATATCAAACTCAACAGAGAAACAACAGGGGGAGGTGTTAAAAGCAAAGATAATTCTGGGGAAGTTATAGTCACAAGCACCACAAATTCCCTGATCATGAACTGGTGAAGAATGTTATTGATTTCTTTTCTTTTTTTGAGGGGTAATGGGGATTAAGTGACTTGCCCAGGGTCACACAGCTAGTGTCAAGTGTCTGAGGTCAGATTTGAACTCAGGTCCTCCTGAATCCAAGGCCGGTGCTTCATCCACTGTGCCACCTAGCTGACCCCATGCTACTGATTTCTTAAAGAGGTGATGGGTACAAGAGGCAGAAATACACATTTTTGGACACGGACAATGTGGGTTCCTTTTTCCTGACTATGTTTATTTGTTACAAGAAGTTTTTTTTTCTTCTTTTCTTTCTCTTGGTTAATAGGGGAGAGGTAGGAAGGGAAAGATTTAGCAACAGGGATGAAAATAAAGAAAGAGAAGGCCATTGCAACATTATTTTATAATAAAAAATGTTAAAGAAGGAATTTCAGAAGGACATAAACAGGATACTTTGAAAATTTTATGAAATACTATAAATAAATGGTAAGAAATGAAGATTTATGATTTCATATAGCATCCTTTTTTGTGTTTTGCATATATGAAAATGCTCTTTTTTGGTCCTTAAATTCAGAATAAAAATAAAAGAAAAGAAAGGGAACTTCTTATATTTGGTGAAATATTGGAGGGGTGTGTGTACATTTGATTAGCATAGGCAGTAGAAGAAGGGTTATACCAGATAAACCTGTGTGAGACTAGTAAATGGCCTGAATGGTCACAGGAGAGGAGTTTCCATAGGGAGCCAGCACAAACACTGATAAATGGGCTTGAAACCTGTGGCTAATAGGAGAGAAGTGGTACCAGGTAAGTTAGCACACACTTTGGTAAGTGGGCCCCAAACTAGGGGGTACTCTGGATGAGGATATACTTAGAGAGAGGAAAAAGGCCAAGGATCCAAGCCAGTATAAATTCCACTGGGGTTTGAAGCCAGATTCTAACCCTAACCTATCAGAACTGAATTGAGAAAGTCAGCTTATATAGAACACTACACTGGTATGCAAAACCAAGCTGTGAATCTCTTGTTGCTCTGGGTGCTACAACGGGAAATAGGTCCAAATATGTTATCTGGACATAAGCTAGGGAGCTTTGCAGAAGGCCTGAGATGAACATGATCTTCAATATATGACAGGCCACTGCAGAGGGTGGAGCAACTTCCACTTGAAGATTGTGCTAGGAGGAAACAAAGATGGGGCTAAGGCTGGCACTTGCAGAGAACCATTAGGGTACCATAGGCAGAAGTCATGGACTGAGGCAAAAAGTGGAGCCTATGTCAGGTACCCCATCCAGACTACAGAGGAGATAGAATGAAACAAGGGCTACCCAATTCATCTTAAAATCCCTAAAGGAATAGAACCTGGCTCTGACACAAATTACTAATCCAACAACAGGTTGGAAATATGAATTAACAACAAGGGGTAGCTAGGTGGTACAGTGGCAAGAGCACTGGCCCTGGAGTCAGGAGGACCTGAGTTCAAATCCGGCCTCAGAGACTTGACACTTACTAGCTGTGTGATCCTGGGCAAGTCACTTAACTCCAATTGCCTCACCAAAAAAAAGAAAGAAAACATGAAACAAAATTAAGTACTATAGGGTTGAGAGAAGCCCAAGAGGCAAACCCCATTTCATGTGCAATCCTCTTTTTTTCTGTCCGCCTTTGTACGTAAAAACGCTTATTATATTTCCCAAGAAAATAGCCTCTCAGATTTATGCCTCTTTCTTCATAAGCCCAGTTTTATCCTAAAAAGGTTATAAGTTGTTTGTTTCATTTCCTTCCAAACTAAAAACAAATACAAATAAAATTTGGCTTATTTGTGCATTTGACCAATCAAATCTTTCTGTTGGTTGACATGTACCTCCTCAAGTAACTGGAATGCTCAGGCCAATGACTGCTACTCCACTTTCTGAAATGTGTTTTTATAATCGAATTTTATATTTTTTAAGTTCATCCAACAAAAACAATCTTTTTTATGGGCTAGGCTGTGTTGAAAGATTTGATGATGATGTTATAAGGGCATATTTGCTCTTTTGCTAGTACCATGATTGTTGTTGTCTGGTTGTGCCTGACTCTTCATGACCCCATTTGTGGTTTTCCTAGCAAAGATAGTGGAGTGGTTTGCCATTTCCTTCTCCAGCTTATTTTACAGATGAAGAAACTGAGGCAAAGAGGGTTAAGTGACTTGCACACAGCTAGGAAGTATCTGAGGCCAGATTTGAACTCAGGAAGCTTAGTCTTCCTGACTCTAGGCCTGACACTCTATTCACCGCACCACATAGCTGCTGTTATATTTACATTAGCCTCTGAGGTACATCAGCCATACCTTTTTTTAGTGCTGGATTGAAAAGACAGCACTGAGTATCAGCAGATGTTGGAATAGAGGCTGTAGTACCCTGAAGGTTATGCTATGTTCCTGTTTGCCCATGGAGTTTCAATCAGGGAAAACACCAATGTTCCTCTAATCTAGCCAAGAGCTAATTGCTTGTGTCTACTCCCAATGTCTTTCTTTCTTGCTTGCTCTTTTTTTTTTTTTTTTACATGAGGCAATGAGAGTTAAGTGACTTGCCCAGGGTCACACAGCTAGTAAGTGTCAAGTGTCTGAGGTCGGATTTGAACTCAGGTCCTCTTGAATCCAGGGCCAGTGCTTTATCCACTGGACCACCTAGCTGGCCCATATTCCCAATTTCAAAGGGACATATTGTAGATATTTTAAGAAACCAAACTTCCATGTTAGTTCTCTCTATCTTCTCTATGCTATGACTAAGATACTGAAGAGAGAGGGAATAAACTTATCTAGAAAGGAGTTTTTACCTTTTACAGTGTCTGGATACAGGATTGAATATAACATAATCCATACAATATGTTATAAATGTAACTAATATAAATGATTCAATTGTTTAAATTATGACATATAGTGAAGCAAGAAAAACAGATTGTAGAGGAAGGAGAACAGTCAACAAGTAGATGGTGGTCAAGACAGACACTGAATGAGCCATACTACTAGAATCTGGGAAGTAATAGTGACTTAGCAGTGGGAATAATATTAAGATGTTTCCCCCAGCCAGGGTCCAGAACGTTCACAAAACACAAACTGCTACCCTTATCATGCTTGTTACAATAATTAAGACAGAGACACAATCTAAATGTACTAGAAATGTTTACTATTTTCTTTCCCTTGCTATTTTAATTTTCCCCAATTATATATAAAGACAATTTTTAATGTTCATTTAAAAAAATTTTGAGTTCCAAATTCTCCCCCTCTCTCCTTTCCCCCTTCCTGAGATGGTAGGCAATTTTACACAGGTTACATGTGTGCAATCATGCAAAACATATTTCTATATATTAGTCATATTGTGAAGAAAGACACAGTATCCCCAACCCCAAATCAATGACAACAAAAATAAAGCAAAAAATGGTATGCTTTGATCTGCATTTAGACTCCATCAATTCTTTCTCTGGATGTGAATATTTTTCATCATGAACCTTTGGAATTGTGTTTGATCACTGTATTTCTGAAAATAGCTAAATCATTTACAGTTGGTCATTGGACAATACTGCTGTTACTGTGTACAAGGTTCTTCTGGTTCTGATCACTTCACTTTGCAAGCTTACAATTTAAAAGAATTTCCCTGTGAACCTATAAAGCAAATAATCATTCCCTAATGTATATGTTTTATATATCTATATATCCTTATGCAAATGCTTTGCTTTCATATCTTACATTTATATGATGTTCTAAATCATTCTAATTTAAAATTATTTTCGTATATATTTCATTTTTACCATAATATACTGTGAAATTTCAGAGTTAAAACTCACTTTATTGGTCATTTAACATAATTTCTTCATTTTACTGATGGGGAAACTGAAGTCCAGAGAAGTTAAAGAACTTGCAACTATTTCAGTTTCTCCATTTTCAGTAAGGAAAGAGAGATACAGGGTGGCTAATGTTACCCAAAGTATATAGATTATAGAAGATTAGATTTATATTTATGCTCATGTACACTAATGAAGAAAAAAATCTTACAAGAAGAAAAATTTAGATTTCTAAGAAAGATTTAAAATGTTTGGTGGAATTAGAGGAAATTCTTAATTTATTAGTGAATTGATTTTCCAGCTTAATTAACTAGGTTCTGGGCAGCTAGGTGGCACAGTGGACAAAGCACTGGTGCTGGATTCAGGAGGATCTGAGTTCAAATCCAACCTCAGACACTTGACACTAGTTGTGTGATGCTGGGCAAGTCACTTAACCCTCATTCATTGCCCCACAAAAAAGATCAAATTCAAAATTAATTAACTAGGTTCTTTGTACCTCTTTCTCTTTTCTGGCTGCTGGTCTTTTGCCATATTTTTTCCTTGTTCCTTTGGTGAATATAGGACATTGTTGTTCAGTCATTTTTCAGTGATGTCTGATCCTTTGTGACCCCATTTGGGGTTTTCTCGGCAAAGATAATAGTTTGCTATTTTCTTCTCCAGCTCATTTTACAGATGAGGAAACCGAGACAAACAGGGTTTAGTGACTTGCCGAGAGTCACACAATATTCTGAGGCCAGATTTGAACTCAGGAAAATGAGTCTTTCTAACTTCAGTTTCAACTCTCTATCCACTGTGCCACCTAGCTGCCCTAAATATAGGACGTTAAAGGAGGCTAATATGATTGAAAGAATTTGCTTCTCATTTGTTCTGTCAAAGATTTTATTGCTCTTTAGGGAAGGATAGGTGTTGAATCTATTGACTAAATGAGGGTTTGGGATTATTTGTGGATTTCAATTGCTCTATTTTACTTTTTAGTTATCAAGACTGAGAGGTAGTGGAATGCTTAATTAGGTGTGGAAAAATCTGTACTTGACTCCTTGCTCTGATATTTGCGAGCTATGTCATCCTCGATAAATCCTTTATCTTCTTGGGGTTCTGTTGCCTTATCTGTAAAAGGGGAAAATAATACACTGCTTACTTTACAGGGTTGTTGTGAAGAAAGATCTTTGTGAATTTTACAAAACCTAAAGTTTTGCGTTATTTATCATCCAGATAAATGAATTTTGCTGCATTTGAAAATGACAACCAAGAAGAAATATGACCTGCTGAAAATAGAAAGCTTTAAAAATTGTTTCTCTAAAATAGCAAGTGGGTGGATTAGAAAGATGAGTGGGACGAGGAAACCCTGTGTTCTGATTTTCCTTGTAACATGGCTTGCATGTACTTGTATGCATGTATCTTTACTTAATATTTGGCCTCTGCATTCATAAAGAAGCTGTCATCCAGTTTGGGAATGAAGTAGGTACTTAATAATTAGGTACTGAATTGAGTACTTTTATTATATAATTCTAATGAACAAATAGGCTTGATATTGTAAGCTAATGTGCATTTTTACTCATTTCAGCAGGCAGTATGGTCGACTGGAACAACCTCCAGATTTAGAAATCCCAACTTTGCCACCTGCCACTTACATCCTATTTGACAAGTCACTGCATTGCTCTGGGTCTCAGTTTCCTCATCTGCAAAAGGAAAGGGTTGGACTAAATTTCTAAGGACCTTCCCAAATCAAAATCTACGAGCTCATCATGGGTTACTTAAGCTTATACTGCACATTTTACTAAACTGAGCACACCAAGAATTTGAACAGTGAAAACCATTTTGAATGAAACGTATAACATCACCTCTAACATTCTACTAGTTAGTTTTTAATGCACAATTTAAGGTTTCAAAAGTATCTTGTTATTGTATAGCCTTCCTATTAGCATTTCTTAGGAAGATCTTCCTTCCTTCCCCCCCCCCCCCCCCCCGTCTCTTTTAGAGCAATGAGGGTTAAGTGACTTGCCCAGGGTCATACAGCTAGTAAGTTAACCCTAATTGCCTTACTAAAAAAAAAACCAAACTTTATCATAATGTTTCTCTGTTGACAATAGAATTTCATTTGTGTCTAGTTAAATTCTCACCATTGGTTTTTATGTTACCATGTGGGGTCAAAATTATTTTAGCTTCTTATATATATTAGAGATGTTGGTATTTATATTCAAATTATTATAATGGGGTCTTTAGTTGTCAATAGCTTCAGATATGAAAAATATTTTCAAATATTCAAGTTAATGAAAGGTAAATTCTAAACTGGGAAAGACCTGAGCAAACAAAAGTGAAATGCCATATAAATTCAATTCAATAGACAAATATTAAGTATCTAGTACATGTTTCAAAAGTGCATAAACAGGGGTAGCTAGATGGCGCAGTGGATAAAGCACTGGCCCTAAATTCAGGAGGACCTGAGTTTAAATCTGGCCTCAGACACTTGACACTAGCTGTGTGACCCTGGACAAGTCACTTAACCCTCATTGCCCTGTAAAAAACCAAAAAAACTCCCAAAAAAACCCAAACCAGAAAAAGAAAATAAAAAAGTACATAAACCGGTTCTTTGGTGCTTACAATTCACTTATCTATATTAGGTAGAAAAGTCAGAAGAGAGGCTAATTGTCCATTGCAGGAAGGATACCATTTAATAACGTTTTCTAGAGAGGCCAGAGTGGGAGAACTGACTGGGATAAAAACATGGGGTGTAGTAGTGAGCACCAAGTGAGTATCTGATAAATACTTATTGCTTTGATCTTCTCTGAAAAAAAATAGGGATTCCAGATAACCAATAAAATTAAGGAAGACAATATGGTAATGGTTGAATAGTGGAAGGAGAAGATGGAGTATCTGAAGACTTAGATTCTAATCCTGGATCCACTCCTTCTTATGGAAGGAAAGGAAGGAAGAGAAGGGAGGGATGGAAGGAATAAAAAGACAGAAAGAAAGGAAGAAAGGAAAAGAAGGAAGGAAAGGAAGAAAAGGAAGAAAAGAATGAAGGACATTTATTTTATTTGTGTTATTTGATAAATGCTTACTATGTGTTGGGTGCTGTAGTAAGTGCTGGAGATACACCTATAAATAGATAGTCCCTGTTCTCATGGATTTATATTCTCAAGGAGATTAAAAGGGAGAAGAAGAAGAAGGGGGTAGCTTTGAAATCAATAAAATCAGGAACAGATCTCTCCAGTAGGAACCTAAGCGGGAGAAGAAGGGCAGGCCTTGTACAGGGATACTCTAGGGTGAACCAAGAAGTTGCTTCACCCCTCCGGAGCACAGTTTTCTTATCTGTACATTGCAGTTGCAGCTGGGCAGACTAGCTGATTTCCAAGGTCTCTTCTAGCATTAACATTCTATGATTAGAAATATTTGAGTCCTGGGCAGAGACCATCCTTGGTGAGAGGCAATATGACACTTTAAATAGAGCACCAAACTAGAAAACACAAAGAAAGGGATTCAAATCCTGCCCCAGTCACTTCAGAGCTGCATGACCCTAGGCAAGTCACTTTGTTTCTCTGGAAAAAAAAAAATCAGGGGGCAGCTAGGTGGTGCAGTGGATAAAGCACTGGCCCTGGATTCAGGAGGACCTGAATTCAAATCTGGCCTCAAACACTTGACACTTTCTAACTGTGTGACCTCTGGCAAGTCACTTAACCTCCACTGCCCCACAAAAAACAAAACAAACAAAACAAAGCCAAAAACCAAAAAAATCCGTTTTTTAAATCTATAAAATATTAATAATAGCCCTTAATTCATGGGTGTAAGGACCAAATGAGATAATGTATGTGAAACATTTTGTAAAACTTTAAAGCATTATATAAATGTTAGTTATTAAGATTATAATGGTCATTTTTCTCTCCCCTTTTTTGTGCACTTTTGTCAATTCTGCATCCAGAAGTATTTCTTAAATCTGCTGCCTTCTCTTCACTCACATGACCATCACTCTTTAAGAGGCCTTTATCACCTCTTGCTTAAATTATTTCAACAGTTTAAGCTATTTCAAAAAATAGTTTAAACTATTTCAAAAGAGATTGTCTTGGTTCCAGTCTGTCCTCTATTTTGTTCATCTTCACAGAGTTACTGAAATAATCTTCGTAAAGTTAAAGTTTGAGCATGTTAAAAGAACAAAAACCAAATACGTCAGTAACTTTCTACTGTTTCCAGGATAAAATAATAATTCCTCATTCTGGCATTTAAAACCCTCTGAATCCTTCTCAAATTATCTGATAACAACATATCTGTATGATTGTTATATCCCCCAATTGAATGTAAGCTCCTTGAGGGTAGTAAGGACAAAGACTATTTTTTGATGTGTTTGTTTTCTTTATATCCCCAGCATTTAACACTTAGTGGATGCTTAATGAATGGTAGTTGTTATGGAATTTAAGAGTTAACCCTTAGAATATTTCCACTAAAGAGTAATAGGGAAGACACCAGTCTTTTATTATAGGCTCTTTTCAAACCTAGGAAAAGACAAAGCATATGCCAATCAAAGATAGCTAGGTGGTATAGTGGATAGAGTGCTGGGCCTGAAATCAGGAAGACATTTTCCTGAGTTCAAATCTGGCCTCAGATACTTACAAAGTTTGTAACCCTGGGGAAGTCACTTAACCCTGTTTGCTTCAGTTCCTCATCTGTGAAAATGAGTTGGAGAAGAAAATGGCAAACCATTCCAGTATCTTTGCCAAGAAAACTCCAGCTGGGGTCATGAAGAGTCAGACATAGTTCAAAAACAACTGAACAACAAATGCCAATGAAGTGATTGTTCAGTGGCTCATTAGCTTGTCTGTTATAAGTTGTTTGTATGTCTATAATTTGTGTGAGCATGTCTGAGTGGAGAGGGACCATATACTATACACTATCTGCCTATCTATCTATCATCTATCTATTCTATATGAATCCTACTACTATAGTCCAGCATAATATATATATTTTAACATCTCAAAACTGAATACTTTGATTGGTGAAGGGAAGACCTTCTATGGAAATAATTCTATTCAATATTTATAAAGTGTCTAACTGAACAATGCATTGTAGTAAGTGAAAAGGTAGAAAGTTGAAAATGGATTTATTTCTTACTCAAGGAACTTACAAACTACTGTGCATGTATTATAAGTTAATGAATAAAAATAAATAAAATAGAAAACACAGTGTGCCAAGATCAAAGGTCAACTCCAATAGGAAAATCTGAGGAAGAAGAAATCACCTTCAGGCAGAGAGTTGAGGAAAGGCTTCACGGAGGAAGTGGCATCTGAAGGAAAAAGTTTTGAGAAGATGTAACTGTTCAGATCAGAAGGGGGCGCTTTTCAGAAGTAGGAAATGGTGGGGCAGCTAGGTGGTGCAGTGGATAGAGCACCGGCCCTAGAGTCAGGAGTACCCGAGTTCAAATCTGGCCTCAGACACTTAACACTTACTAGCTGTGTGACCTTGGGCAAGTCACTTAACCCCAATTGCCTCACTAAAAAAAAAAAAAAGAAGTGGGAAATGGGCCTGTGTTTTTATCACAGAGGTGGAAGAGAGTGAAAACAGGACAGGGAACAGCTAGTGGTCCAATTTAGCTAGAATGTACAATTTGTTAAAGGGAGTAACGTAAATGAACCTGGGAAGAAGGGATGGAACCAAATTGACAACACCTGTAACAGTGAGATTAAGGATTTTGTATTTTAGGCTATAGGCAATAGGCAGCAAATGAAGGTTTTTGAACAAGGGATTTGCAGATGTTGTACTCCTAGAAGAGTTTTTGGCAGCTGTATAAAGAAGAATTGGAGAGGAGAAAGATGAGGCAAAAAAACCAGTTAAGAAGCTACTATAATTGTCCAGACTAAGAAGCTGAGGGACTAAATGAAGACAGAGGAAATGTGGATAGGAGATTTGCGACATATTGTAAAAGCAGAATCAGCAGGTCTTTATAAGTAATTGAATGAAGGGGATGAGGACAAGGAAAGTAAAAGATTATTCTAAAGATTTGAGTCTAGGTGGCTGGGTGGCCCTGTCAAAAAAAAAAAAGAGGGAATTTGGGAGGTGATAGAAGATGTAATTTAATAGATATTTATTTAGAACTGAATAGGACCATAGACCATCTAGTAAGAAACCTATTTAACATGTAATATGTGTGCATGGTCATGTAAGATGTGTATATCCATGCAGGATGTCTAAACATATAGATAGGTGAATTGAGGGGAGGCATTGATAGATTTGGTCTGAGATTCAGATCATCCATTAGAAGAGAAGGAGAGCCAGCATTACAGCAGAGGGGAGGGGCAAGAAAACTCTAGAATACTGCCAGACATGGATTCTCATTCATTTAGTATCTGAGAAGAGTACTGGATTAGAATTATGCCTATCTACCTTCCTAAATATTGCTCATTGAGTGAATCAATTTTTAGGATCAAAACAAAATCCACTAGATTCCCTTGTCACTATCCCTTAAAAGGAATAAGGGCAGGGATGTACTTTTTTTTTTTTTGCGGGGCAATGGGGGTTAAGTGACTTGCCCAGGGTCACACAGCTAGTAAGTGTCAAGTGTCTGAGGCCGGATTTGAACACCGGTACTCCTGAATCCAGGGCCGGTGCTCTATCCACTGCGCCACCTAGCTGCCCTAGGAATGTACTTTTAACAGATAAACCAGATAAAAAAAAAATGTTGTATGCACAAAACAATTTTAGGTTTAATCTGCACTATTAACATTTTCTCCATTCCTTTCTTAAGTCTAGACTATCAACGAAACAATAAATCAAGCCTTAATTTGTAGCATTTGCCAATTTCTGAGGGTTAATGCTCACACCCAAAATATAACAACTAGCTCCCAAGAGCTATTTTAGGCTTGTTCCAGTACAAATATTATTTACTAGTTTACTATGCCAAATAATAAATAATGTATAAACTTATTTATCCAATGAAATAACAAACAGAAATTGGAAAAGTTATCCAGATTAGAAGATGCCAGAGCATACATGATATGAGTGAGCTCTCCCACTGGGGATGAAATATCTCAGCTCCAACCAAGAGAGAGGACCTGAATTCATCCAAGGGGAAAATCCCTGAAGTGTCATGTTGAAAAATTAGGGACATAGTTGGAAACTGATGAAAATCATTTCCAACTAGAAATCATTTGAGAAACTGACTTCTTCATGTCAGTAGTTTCCAAAATCTTTCTCTCTCTTTTCATATGCTTGGAATTGGTTCTTAAGAGAATGTGGAACAATATATGTTCTCTCTTGAAGAAGGAAAAGAAGAATCTTTCTTCTCAAGACCTCTAGTACCAACTCCTACCCTTACACAATCATATTGGTTGTGTCAGCATGATCTTTTTTTAAAAAAATCTATTTATTTATTTATTTTCAAAGCATTCATCTATTTTTATTCATTTATCTATCTATCTATCCATCTATCCATCCATCCATTCATTCATGTATTTATTTACTTATTTATCTATTTATTTATTTGTCCATTCATTCATTCATTCATTTACTTATTTACTTGTTTGTTTAAAGTTTTGAGTTCCAAATTCTATCCCTCTCTCATTACCTCCCTCCCTATCTTCCTCCCTCCCCAAGGTTGCAAGTAATCAGTATAGATTATATATGTGCAATTATGTAAAACATCACCATAATAGTCATTTTACATACAAAGACTCAAGTAAAAAAAAGAGAAAGTGCAAAATAGCATGCTTCAGTCTGTGTTCAATCAACATCAGTTCTTTCTCTAGAGCTGGATAGTATGCTTCATCATTAGTCCTTTGGGATTGTCTTGGATCATAGTATTGCTGAGAGTAGTTAAGTCATTCACAATTGCTCATAGAATAATAATGCTGTCACTGTGCACAATGTTCTGGTTCTGCTCACTTCACTATACATCAGTTCATATGAGTCTTTCCAGGTTTTTCTGAAATCATCCTGCTTGTCATTTCTTATGGCACAATAATATTCCATTACATTTCCCAATTGATGGACATTCCTTTGATTTCCAATTCTTAGCCACCACAGAGTTGCTATAAATACTTTTTGTACAATTTCCCCCCCTTTTCTCTTTTTCACAGTTACTGTTATTAACTGCTTCCCTCTACCCTATTCCCTTCCCCATGATATTTACTCTATTATCTATCTTATATCACCCTATCTCTCCTCAAAAGGGATTGGTTTCTGACTGATCCCTCCTCCAATCTGCCCTCCCTTCTTTTACCCTTCCCTCTTTATCCCCTTCCCCTCCTATTTTCCTGCAGAGTTAGATAGATTACTCCACCCAATTGAATGTGTATGTTACTCCCTCCCTGAGCCAACTCGGATGAGAATAAGGTCTTTGAGCCTATTCTGATGAGTGTAAGGTTCATTTAATGCCCTGCTCCTCCCCTATCTTTCCCCCACTCCATAAGCCCTTTCCTGTTTCTTTTATGTGTGATTCACCCCATTCTATGTCTTCCCTTCCACCTCCCCCAGTGCATTCCTCTCACTCCTCAATTTTACCCTAAAGATGTCATCATGGGGCAGCTAGGTGACACAGTGGATAAAGCACCCACCCTGGACCCAGGAGGACCCAAGCCCAAATCTGGCCTCAGACACAAGACACCCACTGCATGACTCCAGACATGTCACCCAACTCCAACCACCCCACAAAAAAGATAAACAAAAGCCAAATACTTTACAGATATCATCCCTTCATAATCAACTCCCACCTGTGTCCTCTGTCTAAATTTATTTCTATCATTTGCCCTAATACTGAGAAAGTTCTTATGAGTTAGATGTATTATCTTCCCATGTTGGAATGTAAACAGTTTAACTTTTTAACATCCCTCTTAATTTCTTTTTCCTGTTTACCTTTTTATGCTTCTCTAGGGTCTTTTATTTGAAAGTCAAATTTTCCATTCAGTTCAGGTCTTTTCATCATGAATACCTAAAAGTCCTCTTTTTCACTGAAGTCCTATTTTTCCCCCTGAAAGATTATACTCAGTTTTTGCTGGCTATTTGATTCTTGGTTGTAGTCCCAATTCCTTTGCCCTCTGGAATATCATATTCCATGACCTCTGATCCTTTAATGTAGAAGCTGATAGATCTTGTAGACATACTGACTGTGGCTCCACAGTACTTGAATTGTTTCTTTTTGGAAGCTTGAAATATTTTCTCCTTGACCTGGGAGCTCTGGAATTTGGCTATACTATTCCTGGGAGTTTTCCTTTTGGGATCTCTTTCAGGAGGTGTTTGGTGGACTCTTTCAATTTCTATTTTACCTTCTGCTTCTAGAATATCTGGGCAATTTTCCCTGACAATTTCTTGGAAGATGATGTCTAAGCCCTTTCCTTGATCATGGTTTTCAAGTATTCCAATAATTTTCAAATTATCTCTCCTGGATCTATTTTCCAGGTTAGCTGTTTTTCCAAGAAGATATTTCACATTGCCCTCTATTTTTTTTATTAATTTGGATTTATTTTATTGTGTCTTGATTTCTCATAAAGTCATTAGCTTCTATTTGCTCAATCCTAATTTTTAAGCAATTATTTTCTTCAGAGAGCTTTTGTGCCTCCTTTTCCATTTGGCCAATTTGGCTTTTCAAGCTGTTGACTTTTTTCCTCATGATTTTCCTGTATCACTTTCATTTATCTTTCCATTTTTTCCTGTACCTCTCTTACTTTATCTTCAAACTCCTTTCTTTGTGCCTCTATGGCCTGAGACCAATTCATATTTTTCTTGGAAACTTTGAATGTAGGAGCCCTGATGTTGCTATCCACTTCTGAGGGTGCACCTCGATCTTCCTTGTCACTAACGAAACTTTCTATGGTCCTCACCTTTCTTTGCTCATCTTTGCTGTCTTTTACTTGACTTTTATTTCCTTAAAGTGGGGCACTGTTTCCAGGCTGTACTGTCCCAAGCTTCAGGGGGTCCCAGGTGGTATGATTTAAAGAGAGGCAGGTTCTTCACTCACCTGGCCTGTTTCCCGGTCCCTAGATAACCGCAGGCCAACTTGCTAATTAACCAGACAGCAAAACGTTGTGTTCTGTAGTTGTTAGCTCCAATGAGCCTGCTCCCCTCCCCCACCTGGGTCACTGATACTCAAGCCTACTTCCTGGTTCCCAGAAGGGGTGAAAAACCCAAGTTCCACCTCAACAGTAGCAGAGACCCCTGTAATCTCCCCCCTGCCTACCACTCAGTCCTCTCACCAGACCACAAGCAGTTTCAGATGACACTGGTGCTGCATTTGATTCAGAGGCTCTGGGGGTCTCTTTCCCTGGCTCAGCCTACCTGGGACTAGATATGTGTTAGCATGGCTGTGGGGTTGGGCTCCACTCCTGGCTTGGCACAACAGCCCTCCTGCCAACCTTCTAAGCCATCTTTGGCTGGAAAATTATCTGAGCATGTTCTTTTGTGGGTTTTGCTGCTCCAGGAATTGTTCTATGGCATTATCTGGAGGGTTTTTGGAGTGATCGTGTCCTGAGTTCTGAGAGCTTACTGCCTTTCCTCCACCATCTTGGTTCTGCCCTGGAAATCATTTCAGCATTATCTACTGGTTATGCAAAAAAGTCTTATGTAAAAAACTGGGTTTAGACAAATGAGAAGACTGAAGCCCCAAATGGTAATGTGACTTAACCAATGTCACAGCTAGTAAATGGTGCAGCCAGACTTTGAACCTAGTTCCTCTCCAAATCTGGTGCTCTTGTCACTGTGTCATGTTATTCTGGTGTAAGGATGATGGACTATGATGGGTCTGGTTTCAGACATGTTTGTGTTTAGGGTACTGTTGAAATATCTAACTGGATATTTCCACTTAGAGGATATCAAGCAAAATGGACATCCAGCAAAGAGAACCAGGAGACTTGAATCCTTTGGAAAGATTGGGCCTGTACACATACATAGATTTGGGAGTTATATGCTTAGAGGTAATACTTGAAGTCATGGGATTAAATAAGGTATGAAAGGAAAAAATTTTGAAAGAGTTTAAGACACAGGCTCTTCTTTATATTTAATAAAGAGAAAGGGAACTTCAGGTTCTATGCTTTTTACTGATTTTTCCCTGGGTGGAATTAAAAACGTACCTATATCTATTCAGTGTTATCTGCTCTATAAGCAACCTTGAAGAGCACTAACCTTTTTTCCTTTCTCCCTTTTTTTGAATTGTATAGTTTCATTTATATTTATTGATTTTAGAAAATAAATAGTGATTTGAATATAAACTATTTGTAATTTTATTCATGTTCAATTTTTACAATGCACAACAGTTTTACACGTATAGTAGTTGGGCCATCTTTTTCCTTTCTTTAAATTATTTGTCTCTACATTTAAAAAAAAAAAAGAAGAAAAAAACCAAAGAAATAAAGAGGAAAAAAGTCATCTCCAAAGTATGAGTTTGTCACATCTGATTTAGTTTACTTCCTACAGGAAGTATGTTTGTTTTGAATGGATTTCAGCTTGGATTCCAGCAACAGTGAACTTTGATCCCCTTTCCCCTTGGGAGTCCTTCCCTTCTTATGTCCTGCTTAGAGTCTAAGCAGACTTGATTGTATATTATTTTTACCAAATGACTTTAATACATATACATACACACACACATATGTATATATGGGAATCTAAATCCTGACTATCATCTATGGTTCTTATTTGGGGGCTAAACTAAAAATTTATTTCTAGTTCCTGACTTCACTATTATTCATTTTCATGTTTGGAAAATAGACCCATTATGACAGGGTTGTGGAACCTTCAGCCATTGGAGCAAACCTGATTTACAGATTGGTTTTAAGAACTCAAAAAGGAAGAAATGGCAGAACTATTCAACCATTATTTTCTCTCTTTTCTCTGCTTAAAAGAATGATATTTGGACTAGAGAGGATAAAACAAAATGACTAACATGAAATTTGGAATACTAGATTAAGAAGAGTATGTGAGTACCTATAGCTGCCCCTCAGTAAGTTCAAATCACCAGATCTGGCAAACTATAACCCAAGGTATTAAAATAAATGACAAGGGGCAGCTAGGTGGCGCAGTGGATAGAGCACTGGCCCTGGAGTCAGGAGTACCTGAGTTCAAAGTCAGCCTCAGACACTTAACACTTACTAGCTGTGTGACTCTGGGCAAGTCACTTAACCCCAATTGCCTCTCTAAAAACAACAACAACAACGACAACGAAAAATAAAATAAATGACAAATATAATTATTGAACTGCTATAAGTGTTCCTTAAAAAAACTTTTGGAAGATGGAAGCAGTGCCACAGAACTGAAGAAGGAAAATGT
Source organism: Dromiciops gliroides (assembly GCF_019393635.1). Classification (NCBI taxonomy): domain Eukaryota; kingdom Metazoa; phylum Chordata; class Mammalia; order Microbiotheria; family Microbiotheriidae; genus Dromiciops; species Dromiciops gliroides. The sequence goes on from NC_057862.1 coordinate 253,691,492, forward strand.
TATCACTTTCAAATTAAGATTCATCAGCTCAAATTAAATTTGTTATGAAATTCTAAAATATTATTAAATGGATGCTTTGTAAACATTTAGAAAAGGAAGGAGGTCTACTTTAGTTATGACAAACTAAACTCATTTCCTTCTTTGACTGACTGGCTGGGCTAGCAGAACAGGGCAATGCTAGAGAATAGACAGATTATACCTATATTCCAGTTAAACATGTGACAAAATCTCTTATAATGTCTTTGTGAACAAAATGGAGAGATCACAGGATAATTAGGCTGATTTGGACTTGGTTGAATGGTCAGATGCAAATATGAATGACTAAGTCAGGATCCAAAAGACTAGAATGATGAGCCAAATCTAATAAAAAGAAATTTATAAAAATAAATATAAATTATTGAAAGTGGATTAAAAAATCAACCCAACAAGTACAATTTTGTATTGTCTTTTTTATTTTCTCATATTCAGTATATACAATAAAGAGCAAAATTTATTTTAAAATGAATATAATAACCTGAGATACCATAGATTAAAACTCACAATACCCCATCTACAGATGAATCAATGATTTTTTTGGGGGGACTAAAGTGCAGAATAGGAAGGCCTACAAAAGTGAAGAGAAGAGAAAGAAGTTAGAAGCAAATGTGTTTTGTACCCTAATCAAATTAATGGTAGACAATGAAGGAAAAATGACTCCTGCAGTCTTTCAGCAATGAGAATGGATTAGGAAGGATAAAAAAGGGGAATGAAGGGGGAAATCTTGATTCACTGGAGGGAGTGGGTCCACTGAAGAATGCTTCCATGGGGAAGGAAAAAAATATGCTCTGATGGGATATGGGGACTTATAACAGCTATAATCTGTAGGGATTTGGTGCTTAGAGAGGCAACATCTGAATCTTGTGCTTCCATGGACAGTATCCTGCTTCAAGAGAAGGGGAATTAAGAGTTCCTAGAATCAACTGACATCCAGAAGAGTGGAGAGCATTGACCTAGAGAGATTTAATGGCAAATGAGAAAAAATCATCATAGCAGAGGGGGGAAAAATGGGTAGTAATGAATTTTTTGATCAGGGACACAGCAAATCCTTTTATGATAAAAATATAATCCTAATACCCAAACCAGGGAAAGATAAAACACAACAGGAAACTATATGCCAATATGACTAATGGATATCAATTTTTAAATTTTAAATAAAATTCTATTTAAAAAGTCTATGTCAATTCACCTAAGAAACCATTCATTATGACTAATTTGGATTTGTTCCAGAGGTGCAGGGATAGTTCATTAGGTAAGTAAATAACACACTTAATCATATTAAAAGCAAAAACATCCCAAACCACATGATAATCTCAAAATATATGTAAAAAAATCTTTGACAGAATACAATATCAATTTCTGGTAAAGCAAAACAAAAGCCAAATACCTTCAAAGTATAAACATAGTGGGTCCTTTTAATATTAATATTAATTATTTTAAATAATTAATTTAATTGGTTGATTTCAATTTAATTTTTAAAAAGTATTTGCCTAAAACCAAAAGGAAGCGTCATATGCAATGAAGATAAACTAGAAACTTTCCCAATTAAAAACAGGAGTAAAGCAAGGATGTCCACTTTTCCTCTATTATTTGTTGTAATTTTAGAAATTCTAGTATTAGCAATAAGACAAGAGAAAGAAATGAAAGGAGCAAACATAAACGAAGCAAAGATAAGACTATCCCTATTTGCTGATGAAATGACAGTTTACTTAGAAATCCTAAGGAATAATCAAAGACTAATTGAGACAATAGCTTCAGCAATACTTCAGGCTACAAAATAAAACCACAAAAATCAATACAATTTCAATTTAATAATAACAAGGTCCAAGAGGCAATAATAGAAAGGAAAATATCTTTCAAAATAACTACAAAATATGTAAAATACTTCAGAGGGTCAATCTATCAAAGCACATAAAATAATTATATAAATTCAATTTACAAAATATTCCTAGAGAAATAAAAAACAACTTAAGTAGATGGAGAAATATTCAGTGCCCACAGCTGGGCAATGCCAATGTAATAAAATTACAATATTATCAACCTTAATTTATATTTTTAATGCTATACTAATCAAACTATCAAAAAGAGATTTTAAAGAACTCAACATGATAATAAAATGCATTTGGGAAAACAAAAGTTCTAGAATGCCAATGGAAATAGTGAGAAAAGGTAGGGTTAAAGGGGGAATAACACTTGCTGACCTTAGATTATATTATTAAATAACAATGCAAAAATCACTTGGAACTGATTAAAAAATAAAGAAGTAGATAAAGTAGTCTGGATAGGGGAGAATCAAACAATGAAACTCAATAATCCAGTGTTCCATAAACCAGAAAACATAAGTCAACTCAGGAACGAATTACCTATTTGATATAAAAAAAAAAGGTTGGGAAAAGTGGAAATCAGTCTGACAAAAATTAAGCTTAGATCAATATATTACACCATATTCCTCAATAAATTCAAAATGGAAGTGTGATTCCAATATCAAAGATTATACAATAAAAAAATTATAAGCGAAGCAGATAATATACCTCTGACAGGAGATATATTCTTAACCAAATAAGGGTTAGAGGAAATTACAAAAGATAAAATGAATAACTTTGGTTAGATCAAACAGAAAATCTTCCATATAAACAAAAATAATTCATTTAGGATATGCAAAATAGTTAAATGGGAAAATCTTTGTTTCAAATTTCTCAGATAGGAGTTTGTTATTTAAGATAGACAATAAACATATATATGAGCAAAAGCCATTCCTCATTATGTAACTGATCAAAGTATATGAGCAAACAGTTCTTGAAAGAATTGGGAACCAAAGAGATTTTTTTTTTTAAAAGAGAGAAAGACTTATTTGTACAAAAATATTTATAGCAGCTCTTTTTGTGGTCGCTAGGAATTAGAAATCAAAGGGATGCCCATGAATTGGGGAATGGCTGAACAAGCTGTGTGTGGTACATGATTTTCATGGAATATCGTTGTGCTATAAGAAATGACAAGCAGGATGACTTCAAAGAAACCTGGAAAGACTTACATGAATCGATGCAAAGTAAAGTGAGCAGAACCAAGAGAACATTGTATAGAGTAACAGCAATATTGTTTGATGAAGAACTGTGAATGACTCAGCTATTCTCTGCAATACAATGACCCAAGATAATACCAAAGGACTCATGATGAAATACGCCAACCACCTCCAGAGAAAGAACTCATGCCATCTGAATATAGGCTGAAAGATAATATTTTTTACCTTCTTTCTTTTTTCCCCTGAGTCTTCTTGTACAAAATGAATAATATAGAAATGTTTTACATGATTACTCCCCATTCTAAATTTGGCCCGGACACATATGTATAACTTGGATTTGGATTGATTACTGTTTCAGGGAGGGAGGAGGGAAGGGAAGGAGGGAAGAAAAGAATTTGGAACTCAAAACTTTAAAAAAATGTTAAAAATTGTTTTAACATAATTGGGGAAAAATAAAATATAAAAAAGAATTGGGAACTATTATTAGCTAAATGCTCCAAATAAATAATAGTAATAGAAATACAAAACAAACAAACAAAAAGCCTTGATCTTATCAATCAGTAATGGGATTGGGCCCATGAAGGGCTACTGCACCTTTGTACAATACAAGAATATGCCCATAGTTGAAATATTTTGGTTCTTTGTAGCAAGAGTTTAGGATGGTCATTGACAAACAAGGACCACTTAAGGAAGTAGGGATGTTTAGCTTAGAGAAGAGAAAACTTAGAGGGGATATGATTGATAGGTCAGCCAACAAGCGTTTATTAAGAACCTAACATGTGGGGCAGCTAGGTGGCGCAGTGGATAGAGCACCAGCCCTGGAGTCAGGAGGACCTGAGTTCAAATCCGGCCTCAGACACTTAACACTTACTAGCTGTGTGACCCTGGGCAAGTCACTTAACCCCAATTGCCTCACTTAAAAAAAAAAAAAAGAACCTAACATGTGCCAAGCACTGTTAGGCATAAGGGATATGAAACAAAAATAAAATAATCCTTGCCATCAAGGAGCTTACATTCTATATCTATTAGAATAAGGGGGAGATATGTACATATTTAAATAAGCATATAGCAAAGAAAATGTGATTTTGGTGGGGGTAGAAGCACGAATATATTGGAGCAGCTTCATATTGGATGTGGTAGAGAATCTGAACTTTTAAATGATCTACACATTCTGAGACACAGAGACGAGGAGGGAGAGCATTCCAGGCAAAGGCATAAGAAGAAGAGATGGAATGTTGTCTCTTGAGGCCAGTTTGATTGGAATGTAGAGTGTGTGAAGGCAAGGCAGATTGTGAATGGCTTTACAAGTTAACTTGAAAAGTTTATAGTTTATCCTAGAGGAAAAAGGAAGCCATCGAAGATTTCTGAGCAGGGAAGGAACATGTTCATTCCTATACTTTGGAAATTTGGCAGCTATTTGGAGGATGGACTGGAAAGGGAAGAGCCTTGGGGCAGGGAGATAAATTAAGAGGCTATTACAAAAGCTGAGGTGATATTTGATGAGGGCCTGAACTAGGAAGGAGCCTATGTGAATGGAGAGATTTAAAGTTTTAACCTTGTGTAGGTATAATCAACAAGACCTGGCAATTGATTGAGAGGGAAAGGAGAGGGAAGAATTGAGAATACCCCAGCATTTGGGACCGAATCACTGGGGAAATAGTGGTGGTTTCATTAGAAACTGGCAAGTTAGGAAGATGGGTAGCTTGGAGGGTGGGGAAGGATATTTAAAACTTCCCTTTCAGTTTCTCTAAAAATATTAATAAATTAATATTTCATTGGGCTAAAAACTCATTTTAGACATTTCTTCTTAGAAAGGTGGGTAGCAGATTAAGAACAAAAGGTTTTTCTAAGGAAATAGGATTAAAGGTAGAAACCAAAACTAAGAAGTAAAATTACCTCTTGTCTAGTTAAGATCATTGGTGGGCCTATGAATCATTTGTGCCCCCTCTTTAATTCAGAAATTATTAAAATATTGGTCAATGGGAGGAGACTTTTTTCAGTCTTTGAGGGGAATGATCAAAGAAGGAATTGTGATTTAGTTGAAGATTAAGTAACTATATGTTGTTAGTGACTATTGTTCTGGAAAGTTACCACAAAGCTCTATTTTAGCATATTAGAACCTTTTCCTTGTTCAATATTCTTATAAATGTCACCTCAAATTGTTTTAGAATAAGAGATGTCTAAGAGTATGGAGTAGGGGTAACTATGCCAGTTTAAACATTCCTCTCTAATAAAAAATGTTTCTGGAATATTTGTGCCTAAAATGCAGACTAGATTATTAATTTTTTTCGAATATATAGATCAAAGAGTCTCCAGATAGAGTTCATTGAACCTCTATGAATTGATGAGGTCATTGAAATACAAAATGTAAAGAGAAGGCCCAAGGCAGTGTCTTGGAACATGTCCCAGGTTAGATGGATGAGAGGAAGATCCAACAAAGGAGACTGAGGAGTGACTAGATTTGCAAGAGGAGGGTGGTGAGCAATGTAAAGTATTCAAGCACCGAACAAGGATTATTCTTGGAAAAAGGCCGTTGGATTTGACAATTAAGAGATTATTAGTAAACTTGTTAATTGGGGAAGCTCCATGGTTCTGTGGATAGAGTTCTGGGTCTGGAAGTAAGGAAAATTTGAGTTTAAATCCTGTCTCAGGCACTGTGTCCCTAAGCAAGTCACTTAATCTCTGCCTCAGTTTCCTCAACTATAAAAAGGGGACTAATAGTATCCCCTACCTCACAGGGTTGTGAGGATCAAATGAGATAAATAATATTTACAAAGTACTGCAAACCATCTGGTGCATAGACTTAATAAATGCTTGTTTCCTTCCTTCCTTTTTTTGGAGAGGGCACTTTCAGTAGTGTTGAGGTCAGAAGCCAGATTACAAGGGATTGAGAAGTGAGAAAGAGGAAAGGAAGTGTAGGCAAACAGTATAGACTTTTTTTCCTAGGGAGGAGAGTCGACAAGCATTTATTAAGTGCTTACAAGAAACTATCCTTAGTTCTGGGGATACAAGAAAGGCAAAAACAGACCTTTCCCTCAAGAAGCCCCCTTTCTAATGGAGGAGACAAAGTAAGTAATCAAGTACATACAAGATACCTACAGAATAAATAGAAAGTAAGCTTGTTGTAAAAAACAAAAAACTTCTAACAACGTGAACTGTCCAAATATGGAATGCCTTAGAAGAGAGTGAATTCTCCTTTTATAGAGGTCTTCTAACAGAGTCTGAAGGGTATTTATTGCATATGTTTCAGAAGGGATTCATATTTATATGTGGGTTGGACTAAATGGTTTATCAAGTCTCTTCCAACTTTGAGATTCTATGATTCACTTAATCGTTGAAGTGAAAGAAGCTAGATGACCCAGACTGGAGTCAGGAAGGCTTATCTTCCTGAGTTCAAATCTGGCCTCAGACAGTAGACATACCAGCTGTATGACCCTGGGCAAGTCACTTAACCTTGTTTGCCTCAGTTTCCTTATCTGTAAAATGAGCTGGAGAAGGAAATGGCAAGAAAACCCCAAATGAGATTATTAAGAGTTTGGTACAACTGAAACAAGTTAATAAGAACAACTCTTGAAGTGATGTTTCTCTAGCCATACCAGGTTCAATTCAGAAAAGAATTCATACCCACTTCCCTCCCCTACTCTCACATTTCCCATTTATAATGTAGTCTCTTGGTTTTTAAGGTCTGAGTGGGTGAAAGGGCCATGAACTATGATTAATCAGTTAATTGGTTTTTCAAATGACCGTGATACCCGACTGCTCTGTGGGTTTCCAAGTAAGTTACATTAAGAGCAATTTATTTACATTAATCCTCACCTCAGAACCTACTGGGTCTGTTATTTTCTCATTCCCCTCCCCTCCCATACCCTCCCCTCTGCTCCTCTCCTCTCTACCCCTCTCCTTTTTTGGTGCTTGCCTCCCTTACTAGGTTATGGGCTCTTTGAAGCCTTCTTTGTTATGGAAACCCTCATCATACATCTCACAATGCCAGGCATCTGGAAGACACTCAGAAAATATTTCTTGATGATGGCCAAATCCCACCGAACTGATTTAAAATTCAGTTTTCTGAAAACAAATTATAGAAAACATAACGTCTCCAGGACTTTTGAATAGAATATAATGCATAAAAGACAAAAATTAGAACAATTTGTATTGTGGGAGGCATTACAAAAAAACAATCTACAGGTTTAAATGATAGGAAAACAGAACATTTTCTTTTTTTTTTCTGGGACAATGAGGGTTAAGTGACTTGCCCAAGGTCACACAGCTAGTAAGTGTCTGAGGCTGGATTTGAACTCAGGTCCTCCTGAATCCAGGGCTGTAATTTTATTCACTGAGCCACCTAGCTGCCCCAACAAAACATTTTCTAAAATGAGTTTTCATTTCCAGAATTCCCTTTCTTTCCTAGTACTATTAAATCTGAATAGATATATTTCATTGTAAGATGTAGCTGTTTGTTTTGACATTTCTTACTCTATAGATTGGTTTTTTCTTTTCAGATCACTGAATTTCACATGATTATGTGAAATATGGTTATTATTGTGTCTATTTTGCTTTTATATCTGGCATTTAATTTAGTAATAAATATATTGCTATTTTATAAATTGAATTAATAAATAAACTTTATAGAGCACACAAGTGTTTCCAATGTTTCCCTCAAAATATAGCTGCTTGAATATCATAATTAGCTAAATTAGTTATTCTAATACTTTAAAAAATAGGTTCTTAGAACAGCAAGACCAAATGTTCTCTGAGATTTTGATAGTTCAATTATGACTTAATTAGCAATGAAATCTTTAAAGAATGTAAATAAACTCTACTTTTAGAGGTCAATATAAAGTTTGTTAAATGCATATACTGCTGCTGTACATTGAGGATGAGTTCAAGGTAAAGGGGCAGATTTTTTTTGTTGTTGTTGTTCTGTGAGTTCCCATACTTCAAAGAAATAGAGATATAGCAATGCAATCCATGCTGGTTTCTCCAGTGGAGAATAAAAGTGATTCTGATTATAAGTCTAAACATGGGCTACAAGAGATGTTTAAAGAGGAACACACAGAGGCAGAATCACTAGTTCTGGATAGTTTATGGCGTCGGAATCCTCAGAGTCTTAGAGATGGTTCGGAGCTAGTTTGTAATTTTAGATTTAGTTAAATAGATTCATAATAATTTCAGTTGGTCACCAAGGTATTCTATGGTACCTGGGTCAGGGGATCATCCCATGGTAGTTTTAGAGCTGGAAGAGAACTTGGAAGCCATCTCTCTCATTTTGTTGATGAAGAACTGAGGCTCAGAAAGGTTTTAGACTTTGCTCAAAGTCACAAGAGTAGTAGCAGGACTGGAACTATGATTTTATGGGTTAGGAAACTCCAGGTGCAAAAACTACTTTCTAATGCTGATCTGCAACTGTTTTGTTGTTGTTGTTGTTGTTTTTAGTGAGGCAATTGGGGTTAAGTGACTTGCCCAGGGTCACACAGCTAGTAAGTGTTAAGTGTCTGAGGTCGGATTTGAACTCAGGTCCTCCTGAATCCAGGGTCAGTGCTTTATCCACTGTGCCACCTAGCCACCCCTGTTTTGTAATTTGTAGCCATGGATTATAAATGTCACAGACCCCATTGGCGGTCTGCTGAAATTGATGGACCTCTTCTCAGAATAGTGATTTAAATGCATAAAATAAAATACATAGGATTGCAAAGGAACCTAATTATATTGAAATACAATTATCAAAACTTTAAGAAAAAACAAGTTCATAGACTGACGATTAATAATTTCTGTTGCTAGAGGGCTACCTGGGCAAGTTAAGTGACCAGCTTGGTCAAATAGTCAATATATGTCAGAAGTGTGAGTTGATCCTAGGACTTTCGGATTGAAGCTGGCTCTCTTACCAGTATACCATGTATTGGTTTTTTTAAGTATTAGAATAACTAATTTAGCTAAATATGATATTCAAGCAGCTATATTTTGAGGGAAACATTGGAAACACTTTTGTTGTGCATTCTGTAAAGTTTATTTATTAATCACTTCAATTCATAATCATTTTCCCACCAGATCCCAAAGAATTCTGTGGTGCTACAGAAAGCTCTTTTTCCCAACCTTCTTGGGGTAGGGGAATGTGTCACAGACATTTGGGGACATGTTTTGTACCAACTTTTCCATCATAGTAAATACTCATTTGTAAAAATGAATTGTTTGGATGACTATTTGATATTTGCAGAAGTACACTGGTTGGGCTCATGAGCTATAGTATTCATTGGAAAAAGAACTCCTAAACTCTTCAGGGCTCTCCCTAGACTCTGAGGGAACAAACAGCAGCCTTCTGTGGTAACCCAGCCTGCCAGTGAAAGTGGGGGTTGGGAGAATACCAGAGAGCACAAATTACATGCAGATTCCCTGTTTGCTACACCCACGATCTAATGACCTTTTCTTAGATTGTATCCCTCTTGATCTCTCTGTACCATTTAACACTAGGCAGCTAAGTGGCTCAGGGAATAGAGCATTGGCCCTGAAGTTGGGAGAACTGGAGTTCAAATCACCTCAGACACTTACTAGCTATGTGATCCTGAGCAAGTCACTTAACCACAATTGCCTTAAACATTCAGGGCCATTTCCAGTTGTCATGATGTATATCTTGCCACTGGACCCAACTCACTCTGGAGAAGAGAGTGAGGTTAGTGACAGCCCTCCTTCACTTAAATCCAATTCAGTGCAATTCATGACATCACCTCCTGATCTCATGGTCCTCTTTGACAATGAAGGAGAAACATCTATTTAACACTGTTAATGCCTTTCCCCACTTCTTGGATACTCTCTCCTCTTTGGATTTCATTGACAGTGCTCTTTTCTTTGGCTCTGGTCACTATTTTTCACTCTCTTTTTGGTGGAGATTGCATCAGGATTCACAATTGAGTGTGTACCCTAAGGTTCTGATTTGATCCTTCTTTTTATACTATTGAACTGTGAGCTATCTCCAGTCATCCTGATCTATGTCTTGCCACTAGACCCAGATGGTTCTGGAGGAGAGAGTGAGCCTGTTGACTTTGCATAGCCCTCCCTCAGTTAAATCCAATTTGCTTAGAAGTCAAGTCATCACCTTCCTGATGTTACTGGTCCTCTTCACGAATGAAGGACAAAAGGGGCAGCTAGGTGGCACAGTGGATAAAGCACTGGCCCTGGATTCAGGAGGACCTGAGTTTAAATTCAGCCTCAGACACTTGATACTTACTAGCTGTGTGACCCTGGGCAAGTCACTTAACCCTCATTGCCTCGCAAAACAAAACAAAAAAGAATGAAGGACAAAAAACCTCCACCATCACTACAAGAACTATTGAGCTAATAAAGGAGGGAAGGGGAAGAGGAGAGATTAAGACAGACAGACAGCATTAGAGACAGAGAAACACAGATTTTTGTAATTACTGGGACCTTTTCTAATAGAGCTGAACAAAAAACCCCAATATTGTTATAACTTCTAGAGCAAAAGAAAATAATCTGGATCCAGATTCATTCCTAGGCAAACAGGAAAAGCAGCCTTTGCTAAGGGAAAGGTTATAAGTGAACTGGGCACTAGTATCACCAAGGTAGCCACCCAGGGCTTTTCCTCTTTCCCATTGTGTTCTCTTAGAAATTTTGAAAGGAAAATCATTCCCCCAGAAGGGACAGATCCAGTGGAGCTGAATAGAGTGGAAGTCATGCCTTAAAGTGAGGATCTGGGAAAAAGTGGCATGAGCCACATGATGATAAGGGATAGAAAGAGGGAGTAACTAGCTCTCTTCTCACCAGCACATCAGCACCCATATCCATATTAATTGTTACATATACACTCAAGATGTTCTATAAGAGACACAGTCAAGTCGATTGGAAAGGAAGGAGGACCAGTTATCTAAGAGAAATAAGCGATTACAGATGAACAACAAAATTTTAATTACACAAAATAAAAACATCTAGCACAACGCTTCTGGGATATTGGATAGATAATTTTTGGTAGATTTGTGAGAGAACAAGGGCAAAAATCTTATAGAATGCCAAGGAAGTATGATGAAGCAAAAATTATGCTATTTTTAGAGTAACTACTGGGGTGATCTTGGGCAAGTCACTTAACCTCTAGGGCCTCAGCTTCTTTAAAAGAGGGGAGATGGGGGCGGCTAGGTGGCGCAGTGGATAAAGCACTGGCCCTGGATTCAGGAGTACCTGAGTTCAAATCCGGCCTCAGACACTTGACACTTACTGGCTGTGTGACCCTGGGCAAGTCACTTAACCCCAATTGCCCTGCAAAAAAAAAAAAAGAGGGGAGATGATCTCTAAGGTCCTTATAAGTTCTAAATCTTTTTTTCCTATTATTCTATGAAGGTGTGAATAAGTTGTCATTTGGAATGCTGAAGGGTATGTCCATATCAATGAAACCTGGCAAAATTTATTTCCATTATTTTGCTCAGACATGCGATTTCATATCTGTAAGGGAGCTTCCTGATGAGGAATCTTCCTCTACTGATACTCATTGGTGATATTTCTGCAATATATAGTCTCAGAGTGTGTATATACATATAAACATATATATACACACACATATATACATGTGTGATATATACAGTATATACTAATTTGATAAACTTTGTACAACTGTATATCATAAACTAATAATAATAACAATGCTATTTTTACATCATTTACAGCTATCATTTACAAAGGTTTTTAAAATGCTTTCTAAATACTATCTCATTTAGTCCTCACAACAACTCTGTAAGGTAGGTACAATTTTGATCCCCATTTTATAGAGAAGGAAAATGAGGCTAAGAGATTTGACTGGGGTCATACAGCTGCTAAGTATCCCAGGGAACATTTGAACTTAGGTCTTCCTGACTTAAAGTGCAGCACTCTATCCACTACACCATGTATCCACCTTGTCTAAGCAATATGTGTGTTTTAATCACTTTGTTTTTCAAGTGTGGATAGTTTTAAAAATCTTTTGAATAATTATGGATTTCAATGAAGAGAATGTATAGTATTCTAGACCTAAGTGTAATTAGTACTTTGTTATTTAAAAATCATGGAGAACCTTTGAAGATCCTTACCATCAAGAGAGAAGCCTTTTTCTGTTTGGACTCTTTATAGGATATGGCATTATATAAACTTTTTTTGTTTGTTTGTTTTTGTTTTTTGCAGGGCAATGAGGGTTAAGTGACTTACCTAGGGTCACACAGCTAGTTAAGTGTCAAGTGTCTGAGGCCGGATTTGAACTCAGGTACTCCCGAATCCAGGGCCAGTGCTTTATCTACTATGCCACCTAGCCGACCCCTATATAAACTTTATAATACTGGAGAGCACCTTAATGTGTCTGTCAGTAAATAGACATTTATTGTATCTTGCTCGAGGAACAGCAAGAGGCCAATGTCACTATATCATCAAATATGTATGGGGCTATAAGGTGTAAGAAGACTGGAAAGGTTAGGGCTTGTTATGAAGGGCTTTAAACATTGGAGGATTTTATATTTGATCCTGGAAGTATTACGGAGCCACTGGATTTTTATTGAATTTGAGGGCAACATGTTCAGATCTGCACTTTAAGATCAACTTGGCAGCTGAGTGGAAGATAAACTGGAATGGGGAGAGATTTGAGTCAGGGAGACCAACCAGCAGGCTATTGCAATAGTCAGGTGTGAAGTGATGAGGGTCTACACCGGGGTGGTGGTAGTGTCAGAGGAAAGAAGAGGGTGTATGAAAAAATGTTACAAAGGTGAAATTGACAAGCTTTGGCAAGAGATTGGATGTGAGGAGTGAGAATGAGGAGTTGACGATGATACTTAGTTTGAGAGCCTGGGTGCCCAGGAGAATGGTGGTACCTTGGATAATAATAGTAAAGTTAGGAAGAGAGGAGGGCTTGGGGAGGAGGGAAGATAATGAATTCAATTTTTGATATGTTTAGTTTAAGATGTCTATGGAGCATACAGTTCTAGAAGTCTAATAGCTGGAGATGCAAGACTAGAGGTCAGGAGACAGGTTAGGGATCGATAAGTAGATTTGAGAATTGTCAACATAGAGATGATCATTAAAACCATGGGAACTGATGATATCCCCAAGTGAAATAGTAGAGGGAGAAGAAATGAGATCCTAGGTCAGAGCCCTGGAGGATACCCTCAAATAGCAAGTGTGATGCACTTGATGATCTAGCAAAGGAGACTGGGAAGAAGTTGTCAGACAGGAGGACAACCAAGAGAGAGTAGTACCATGGAAACCTAAAGAGACAAGAATAGCAAGGAGAAGAGGGTGATCAACAGTGTCAAAGGCTGCAGAGATCCTATGTTCTTATTTTATGCCGATTTGTTAATACTAAACAGGTCACTGAAAAAAGTTATCTCAGGAGATATCTCCATCATAGAATTCTGTATTATTTTTACCATTTGTGTGGGAGGCACCTTTAAATTTGCATTTTGTTGGACTAAGTCAAGTAGTTGGGTTTTTTTTTTGGTCAGAGCAATGAAGGTTAAGTGACTTGCCCAGGGTCACACAGCTAGTAAGTGTCAAGTATCTGAGGCCAGATTTGAATTCAGGTCCTCCTGAATCCAAGGCCGGTGCTTTATCCACTGTGCCGCCTAGCTGCCCCCCCCAGTCAAGTAGGTTTTAAACATCACCAAATAATAGACACAATGTGAATCTTACATTCTTTGTCATGTATTGTCACTTGTATGGCTGTAAGGATGTTGTCTGCTCCAATAAATTGTCTGTGAAAGCCTGAGTGCTCCAACATAATATTTTCATTAAGGATATTTGTTGTTGTTTAGTCATTTCAGTCATGTCCAGCTCTTCAGGAGCCCATTTGAGGTTTTCTTGGCAAAGATACTGGAATGGTTTGCCATTTTGTTCTCCAGCTTTTTTATAGATGAGGAAACTGAGGCAAATAAGGTTAAGTGACTTGCCTAGGGTCACACAGCTAGTAAGTGTTTAAGGCCAGATTTGAATTCAGGAAGATGAGTCTTCCTGGTTCTACGCTGAGGGCTCTATCCATTGTGCCACCTACCTTCCCCATGAAGAACACACACACACACACACACACACACACACACACACACATATATACCTACACACACACATACATACATATATATTTTCTACATATAGATATACATACATACAAACATACACACACATATATATCTTTGCTACTTTCTCATATGTATATTGGGTGCTGAGGTGGTAGAGTCCAAATTTCACTATCATCATCACTGAAGAGAAAAATCACTTTACAAAAGCAAGTAGATTTTTTTCCACTTAAAATCTGTTCGCTGTCCTCCTGTGTGTTTCATATATAAATAATCACAGGATGATAGATTTTAGCTGTTTCATGCCAAACTTTATTCTGACTTGTTTACTCCTCAAATGCTTTTTTTTGGGGGGGGGCAGAGCAATGAGGGTTAAGTGACTTGCCCAGGGTCACACAGCCAGTTAAGTGTCAAGTGTCTGAGGCCAGATTTGAACTCAGGTACTCCTGAATCCAGGGCTGGTGCTTTATCCACTATGCCACCTAGCTGCCCTCAAATGCTTTTTTACAGTTTTGTGATGCTTGTAATTGTCTGTCATGATCCTCCATAATGTTTGGCAAATGAGCTTTAGTCTGAACAGATGTTGCCCTTTGCTGCTATCTCTTCATTTGACAAGGAGATTAAGTGTCTATTAGTTGAAATAGTTTCTGGGCTTTCTTACCTCTTTGGGGGGCAATATTTTAATCCTTTAAACTTCTTCAAGAATGGTGAAAGAATTGCATTTTTGCTTTCATTCATTTTCAGTTTTTCAGTTAATAGCTTCCTTAAACAGGTTGAGTTGCTGTTTTTGTGGATATACACAATTTTACCCTTTCTTCTAATATGATATTTTCTTTGACCTTTTCTCTAAATACCCAGTGTGAGATGACTGAGGCAGCCATTATTCAATGACTACTTTATCTGTAACTGGTCATTTCTTAACTGAATAGTGCATTTCCTTCTTTTTAAAAAAATTCAAGTACTTGTATCTAATGTTCAGCACTGTCTGATTTTTTTTCATTGAAGAACATATTCATGATATACATTCCTTCATCAGTTCAATCTACAATGTTGTTATTGTTGTTCAATTGTTTCAGTTGTGTCCAACTCTTCGTGACCCCATTTGGGGGTTTCTTGGCAAAGATACAGGAGTGCTTTGCCATTTCCTTCTCCAGCTCATTTTACAGATGAGGAAACTGAGGCTAACAGGGTTAAGTGAATTGCCCAGGAGTCATATAGCTAATAAGTGTCTGAGGCCGGATTTGAATTCAGGTCTTCCTGACTCCAGGCCTGGTGCTCTATTCACTGTACCACTGGACAATAGCCTTCTGTTTGGCCTCACTGACTCAGGCCTTTCCTCACTCTAATTCATCCTCAATTCAACTGTCAAAATAATTTTCCAAAAGCACAGGTCTGACAATGTCACCCTACTAGTCAATAAATTCCAGTTGTTGTTTTCTATTTCTAGGATCAAATATAAAATTCTCTGGTGTCCAAAGCCCTTCATAACTTACCTTTCCCTCCCCCATTTCCCATTCTTCTTAAATTTTACACACCCTTGGGTACTCTATGATTCAATGACACTGGCCTCTTTGCTGTTCCTCAAATAAGACACTCCATCTCCTGACTCAGGGCATTTTCATTGGCTTTCCCCTATACCTGGAAGGGTCTTCCTCCTCACCTTCACCTCCTGGCTTCCTTCAAGTCCCAGGTAAAATCCTACTTTCTATAGAAAGTGTTTCCTGAAGCACCTCAATTTTAGTAACTTCTTTCTATTGATTTTCAATTTATCTTGTATATAGCTTGTTTGTACTAGTTTGTGTGCTGTTTCCCCTCAGACTGTGAGCTCCTTGAGAATAGAGACTGTCTTTTCTTCCTTCCTTCCTTCCTTCCTTCCTTCCTTCCTTCCTTCCTTCCTTCCTTCCTTCCTTCCTTCCTTCCTTCCTTCCTTCCTTCCTTCCTTCCTTCCTTTCTTCCTTCCTTCCTTCCTTCCTTTCTTTTTTGCAGGGCAGTGAGGGTTAAGTGACTTGCCCAGGGTCACACAGCTAGTGAGTGTCAAGTGTCTGAGGCCGAATTTGAACTCAGGTCCTCCTGAATCCAGGGCCGGTGCTCTATCCACTGCACCACCTAGCTTCCCCCTTTCTTTCTTTCTTTCTTTTTTAGACTGTCTTTTATCTTTTTTTTAAATATCCCTCATGCTTAGCAAAACAGCTGGCACATGGTAAATGCTTGATAAATGTTTGTTGACTGACTAAACGCATATCTTTGGCCTTTTTGATTTTGTGATTCATAGCCTTATTTTCCCACACAGTCTTTTCCATCTTCCTTGTCTACCTTTGCATTGTACCAAAATCTATGGCAATTTGTTTTGGAAGATCTTGTCACGTTCTTCACAGGATTTTTCTGCAATGTATGTTGGCAAATAAATTGGAATTATCTTCATGATATTCTGTCTGAGTATGTTCATCTTACCCAAGCAGTCTATCAAATAATGTTGCTTGTTACCTTAGTGTACACAATGAAAATACCTTTATAAGTGCCTTTATTCACTTCTTTGAAAAGAACCTGTAACTTCTGAACTGTCTTTCCATTTATAGGCAACTTCTTTATGTGGTTTATTTTTTTGTTTGTTTCATATACATTGAAAAGGCAGAGATATATATGATTAATTGTTTTAGCAATGTGTCATCTTGTTGATCAGGGAGACGTTATGTTGCAATAGAGCCAAAGATTTGGAGTCAGAGCTGCATTCCTATTCCTCCTCAGACTTTTACTAACTATAGAACCCTTGGCAAGTCATGGAATGTGTCTCAGCCTCAGCTTCTTAATCTATACAATAAAGATAATAATAGTGCCTACTTCGAGGGGTTGTTCTGAGAATAAGACTCTCTCTCTCTCTGTTTCTCTCTGTCTCTGTCTGTCTCATCCTCCCTTTTCCACACTCTTTTTTTTCTTTTTCTTTCTTTCTTTCTTTCCTTCTTTCTTTCTTTCTTTCTTTCTTTCTTTCTTTCTTTCTTTCTTTCTTTCTTTCTTTCTTTCTTTCTTTCTTTCTTCTTCCTTCCTTCCTTCCTTCCTTCCTTCCTTCCTTCCTTCCTTCCTTCCTTCCTTCCTTCCTTCCTTCCTTCCTTCCTTCCTTCCTTCCTTCCTTTCTTTCTTTCTTTCTTTCTTTCTTTCTTTCTTTCTTTCTTTCTTTCTTTCTTTCTTTCTTTTTAGTGAGGCAATTGGGGTTAAGTGACTTGCCCAGGGTCACACAGCTAGTAAGTGTTAAGTGTCTGAGGCCAGATTTGAACTCAGGTATTCCTGACTCCAGGGCCGGTGCTCTATCCACTGCGCCATCTAGCTGCCCCTCCACTCTCTTTTTAAAATTTTTAAACATTTTAATCTAAAGTTTTGAATTTCAAATTCTATCCCTTCCCCTTCCTCTCTCTCTCCTCCATCTCTCTTCCTCTCCCCCTCCTCTAATTTTCTATCTCTGCCTCTCTGTCTCTCCATATACACACATATATGTAGTGCCTTATAAATCTCAAAGTTCTATGTAAATATTAATTATTTTTGGACAACTATCATGCATTAAATGTGTCAGCAGTTAAACTAATATTTTAGATTAAGAACTGCAAGATTCTTAATGCCCTTTCCCTACATTTCAATCACATTGCAACTATTACTTACATAAGTGGAACAAACTTTGTAGGGCTTGAAGTCATTTTATATTTTTGTATATTTCTTGGGTTATTATGGTCACAACATTTTGACATTTGGTGTTTGACCCTCTGGTGATGAATATCTCTGAATTTAGCAAGGCTGGTTTTTGTCTATTGCCAGAATCATAATTGAAGCATTTCCAACAAGTAGGATCTGCCGAGTCAGGGTGACTTTCATATCACAATGAGCACTGGAGCGGTACTTTTGTGGAGGATATTTTGATTTTGTGTTGCATGGGTTGCTATGACTAGATAAGAAGCCACCCAGTGGCCAATTTGTTGATGACAAGCTTCTCTGTACTTAGATCGGTCATAGGGGCATAAATTTAGATTTGAAAGGGAACATAAAGAACATCTAATTCAAATCTCTCATTTCTATGGGGAAATGGAGACCCAGTAAGGTGAGATGACTTGCTAAGGTCACATATTGTCATGGGGTGCAGAGCAGCCCAGAAGTTCTCTGGGGCACATCAAGGAACCTTCTCCTTGAGAAACTAAACCAGAGGACAGATAATGCCTAGAGAGATAAACTGAACCAAATCGGAATGAGCTAGCTTCGGATTCCCACCCTTCATTCTGGTCTCCCTTACCCTGGGGAGATAAATTTGGGTGTGGCCTTTGCGTTCTGAAGAGGGATCCGTAGCCACCCCTCACCCAATTCTTCTAGTCACTATCAGTGGGGGATGGTCCTCCACTCCTCACCCAATTCCCCCAGCTACCACCAGTGGGGGATGGTCCACCCTCACTAAAGGAACTTTCCACAGTCAAATGGTGACCCCTCCCCCCATCAGTCCTCTATAAAAGTACCTTCCAGTCTCCTGTTCCAGGAGATTTGGTACCTCTGAGCCATGTGCTTTGTGCCTATCTCCCCCTGAGAAGTCCAAGGATTTCTGTCATGGTTTCCCTTCCCTTGCCCCTAAATAAACTACCACCTTATTCTAACTGCTTTTGTGTGCAAGAGGGTGTAATTCTTTAAAGAGGAATTCCTAAGAACCCCAACTCCTAACCCAACCCGTACCCCATTCCCCCCTTTACAATATGTAGTGAATAGTGGAGACAGGATTTAAATTCAGGTCTCAGAACTCTAAATTTAGCACTGTGGGCATTTTACCACTTCTCTTCCCCTTCCTTGGACAACATGCAAAGTCTGTCATTTGGACCTCATTCAAAGACTTTCCATCTTGGAAGAATGTGACAGAACTTGTATTTGGTTGGCATAGTCTAAGAGCCCAAGATTACTTCTACACAATGATGAAATATCTGAATAGGACTTTTGCGGAGGTATCATCCTATAATTCTATGATTGAAAAATGAAGTGATATCCAATAAGGACCAGAAATAATAGCCACATAGTTTCAGTGTTTTGCTTGTAAGGGTGTGTTTAAAATTAAGCAAAGCCAAAAGGTCAAAAGGGGAAAATATGGTTGCATTGAAAAGAGGATGCACTTTCAGATGTAAAGGAAGCATTATGTACTTTGGAAGGGATCTGAGGCCTCAAATCTTCCAATGGCAGAAGAAGCCAGCAAAGACAATGAATTTCTGCTCCAAGACCCAGACTTCAAAACAAAGACATAGAATTCACCACCTCCCTTGATCCCTACCCACTCATTTGCATAAGACTCCAACAGGAATCTGGGAACTGTAATCTGCTGATCACCATAAGTAAGGATAGGAACTCTCATTGAGAGAATTTACTTTGAAGGAAGAAGAATTGTTGATTAGGAAGGACTAGACCTCTCCTAGCTAGGACAGCAAGGTAGAGAGCAGTGGATAGAGTGCCAGGCCTAAAGTCAGGAAAGTCAGGAAAGATGTACCTTCATGAGTTCAAATCTGGCCTCAGACTCTTACTAGTTGTGTGGCCCTGAGCAAGTCACTTAACCCAGTTTGCCTGAACAACAACAAAAGACCTCTCTCAGTTCTTTCTTTCTTTCTTTTTTTTCTTTTAGGCAGGGCAATGAGGGTTAAGTGACTTGCCCAGGGTCACACAGCTAGTAAGTTTCAAGTGTCTGAGGTCGGATTTGAACTCAGGTACTCCTGAATCCAGGACGGGCGCTTTATCCACTGTGCCACCTAGCTGCCCCCTCTCACTTCTTTCTTAGAGGTGATAAATTTCAGACCTGAAAGAGTCAAAGAAGAGGATTCTGCCAATCCCTAAGGGTCACTGACTTTGCTAAAAGAGCATACTTCTCTCTGGCTGAAAGGATGTCCAATGTTGGCATCATTCCTTCTTAGAACCGAGCCTACCCAAAGAACCTGTCCAATAGAGATCCTATGCCTTCAGAAGAACCAGTCCTGCCTACCAAAAAGGTGATATCCACCACTAATACCAACAGCACCCCACCCTCCCCAGTGAACATGAGGAAACTCCAGAGGAAAAAAAAGAAATTGAGGCCCTTCGATTCCAGTTTGGAGGTTGCCTTAGCCACACATATTCCCTACATGGTAGTACACGACAGTGAGGCAGCATCTCACTACCATTGTACTTTTGTGTCCATTTCCCCTCATGTAGATTCTTTGTAATTTATGGGAAAAGTTGCTTTGCAACTACTATTTTTTGCCATATTATTTGAATAAATACTTAAAAAAAACTAATTGAATTGACTGGTATATGGTTAATAGGAAGTATATTGGTGAGGGCTCATGAGCTACCATATTAAGATAGTCACATCTAGGGGGCAGCTAGGTGGCGCAGTGGATAGAGCACCGGCCCTGGAGTCAGAAGTACCTGAGTTCAAATCTGGCCTCAGACACATAACACTTACTAGCTGTGTGACCCTGGGCAAGTCACTTAACCCCAATTGCCTCACTAAAAAAAAAAAAAATTAAAAAATTAAGATAGTCACATCCAGGGTTATCCCAAGAATCCAAGATGAAGGTCATCCATTTGAGGAGCCAACCTCCCAATGCCAGTGAAAGTTAGGAGAATGAACCCAGGGGGAGTGCGACATGCTGTTACCTCTTAAATGTTAGAACACCTAAAAAAATGATGAGAACACCTAAAGAAAGGTCTCCTAAACTTTGGGTGAGCATTTATGGAGCATTGATGGGAGGACGTGAACGAGAATTATGTAGGATGTGAAGCTGGTCAATTGTGATCTGCATCATTGGAAGAATCATACATATTAATGAAGTCGCATATCTATTGAAGTATCAAAATATATTTTATTTCAGTAGGTCGTGTGATAAGGATACATGAATCTACTAAGTACATGGTACTTCTGGGTAAGCCTTGTATGCTAACCACCAGAGATAGGCAGGTACACAGAGCACATAACAATCTATCCAGTCTTCAACATTCACTATAATGTGTGTGTTAACAGAACGAGATGTGTTTCCGATTTGGCTTGGCATCCGATTTGATCCTCACGTTCACAGTGTGAAAGGTATGAGAGCTTTATTATTAGTTTAGTTAACTTAATGTGTACTGATTTTCTCTTTGAAATACTTGTAAAATTCCAGTTTAATTCCATATTAGGATGGCTCAGAGAACCTACAGGTATTCACAGACCCTTGGGAACAGATGAAATTACTATTTTACACTTATTAGTAATGCATATGTGCTAGGGCAGCTAGGTGGTGAAGTGGATAGAAGGCTGGACCTGGAATCAGAAAGACTCATTTTCCTGAGTTCAAATCTAGCCTCAGACACTTACTAGCTATGTGAGTCACTTAATCCTGTTTGCCTCAATTTCTTCTATAAAATGAGCTGGAGAAGGAAATGGCAAACCACTCCCATATCTTGGCCAAGAAAACCCCAATAGGGGTCACAAAGAACCAGACATGACTGAAAATGACTAAACAAGAAGATATAAATGCTAGCTATTATTATCTTCTGTACAAAGCAGTTTCTGTACGTATCCAATAGTGAGAAGAATATTCAGTTTTGACTCAGAGGATCAGAATTTGTACCCATCCCTGCAATTTCCTATGTGATCTTGGGCAGACAACAGCCTCATGAGTCTTGGTTTCCTTTATCTATACAACAGGCATAATATAACTTGCTTTATCTACCTTCTAGGTATGTTATATACTATAATAATGATGCATGTAAAGGACTTTATGAATCTTAGTTATAAGAATGTTAACAATAGATGATACTGGGGCAGCTAGGTGGCGCAGTGGATAGAGTGCCAGCCTTGGAGTCAGGAGTACCTGAGTTCAAATCTGGCCTCCGACACTTAACACTTACTAGCTGTGTGACCCTGGGCAAGTCACTTAACCCCAATTGCCTCACTAAAAAAACAAAAACAACCCCCCCCCAAACCCCCATAGATGATACCATTTCTTCTACCAGTTATCAGTTCAATTCAATTTAATAAGAATTTATAAAGCACTTTTAGCAGGATGAGATAGATGATTGTTATCCCTGGAGAGCTGGATGGTCAGACAGGCATTTTAGTCCCTTTGGTAAAGGGCATGTATGGCAGCGTAATAGGGCTCTTCCACCCAAACAGAGCAGGTTCAGATTCTCTTTCTGCTTCCTGGTGACTTTAAGGCAGCTTTTGGGGTGGGTTTCCTGCCTCTGGACCCTGGTTATCTATTGTTCATTTCTAGATTGGGTTCCCTAATTGGTCGCTGATCCAACACCAGGATATGCACTAGAGGTAACTCAGCCTTCAACCTCTTTCTTATTCCTGTTAGAAATATGACGACAACTCTGAGCTATCTGAAAGTGTGCATGTGTGTGTTTGAAGGCATCTACCCTATCTCCCATCTGACCACAAGTCAAGAGCATATGTCCTGCCTGGGATAGGGCTACCTCCCTTTTGTGTCTCTTTTTCCTCTGGGCTTTGTGAGAACCCAGAAGGTCTGGAGCCTTAGGGCTGCAGTGGCAGTATTTTCTTTTCTTTACTTTCTTTTCTTTTCTTTTCTTTTCTTTTCTTTTCTTTTCTTTTCTTTTCTTTTCTTTTCTTTTCTTTTCTTTTCTTTTCTTTTCTTTTCTTTTCTTTTCTTTTTTCTTTTCCTTCCTTCCTTCTTTTCTTTCATGGGGCAATGAGGGTTAAGTGACTTGCCCAGGGTCACACAGCTAGTAAGTGTGAAGTGTTTGAGGCCAGATTTAAACTCAGGTCCTCCTGAATTCAGGGCCAGTGCTTTATCCACCATGCTACCTAGCTGCCCCCAGTGGCAATATTTTCCGATAGCAAAGTCATGGCTGTAGTACCTCCCCACCAACCCCCACATCCAGTGGCAGTGGCATTGTTCATCTTGCTTTGTGTTACTTTGTGTTACTTGATTTATGTTACTTCATTGGTCTCAAGGTTGCTGGGTGGCTGGTGAGAATCTAGTTTGTCATAGCACCTTCTGGGCTCATCTCTTTAGGGCTACCCCCTGGAAAGCTCTACTCTAGTCTGATAGGATATAGTGGCTCCCTCATAAAAGCAATCTGAAAGCTCTTTAATGATAGCCATCATACTCAGCTAAGAAAAACTGTGCTGAGGGACCCTAGACTAAGATTGTCTTTTCTTTTTGATCTTTAATCTGGGCAGAGATTGAAGCCATCTGTTACAAATGACTGGCTGGTTTAGGGTAAGACATTTCCAAGATCCCTTCTGGTTTAGCATATCAGAACAAAAAATAAGCTAAGGAGACAAAGTTATCTGCTCACCTATCAATCAACCAACCAACTAACCAATCAATCAATCAGTCAATCAGTATTTACAATGTGCCAGGCACTGTGCTAGTTGCTGGGGATATAAGTTCAAAGAATGAAACAATCCCTACTTACATGAGCTTACATGCTACTAGGATAGATAATAAATATAATAATAAATACATATGGCATAAATGTAAAGGTAATATATATGTGCTCAGTGGTACAGTGGATAGAGTGCTGGGCCTGGAGTCAGGAAGAGCTGAGTTCAAATCTAGCTTCTGACACTGAGCAAGTCACTTAACCCTGTTTACCTCAGTTTCCTCATCTGTAAAATGAGCTGAAGAAGGAAATGGCAAACCACACTAGTATCTCTGCCAAGAAAACCCCAAATGGAGTCATGAAGAAACAACTGAAACTGAATCGACTGAACAATACATACATACATACATACATACAAAGTAGTTAAATACAAGTAAATATATATACTTCATACATATAAACATATATATATATATATATATATATATGAAGTAGTTAAATACAAGGTAGCTCGGGAGTGAGGATGTTAGCAATTAGGGAGATCAGGAAAGGTGCCCTGCAGAAGGTAATGTCTGAGCTGTACCTTAAAGGAAGAAAGGGACTCTGTGAGATGGATGTAAGGAAGGAGTACATTCCAAGCAAGGGTAAGTAAGCAGCCAGAGAAATGGTACAGAAACAGAAAATAGAACATTGTGAATAATAGAGAAGATAGTGTGGCTGGATCACAGAGTGAAGGGGGTCAGAGCTGATATTTGATGAAACTGGAAAAGTTGGAGCCAAGATAGTATAGGACTTTAAAAGCCAAACAGAGGAGTTTATATTTTATCCCAGAGGCAAATGTGACACCACTGGAGTTGGTTAAGTAGGGGAATCACATGGTCAGATTTTCACTTAAGGAAAATTACTTTGGCAGTAGTACATGGGATGAACTAGAGTAGAGAGACACCTGAGCCAGGAAGATTAATTGGAGGTTGTTTTAATAGTCTAGATGAGTGATAATGAGGCCCTGAACTAAGGTGATTTGGATGAGAATGGTTAGAAGGGGTTGGATGGAGGAGGTGTAATGAAGGTAGAAATGTCAAGATTTGGCAACTGATTGTACATGTGAGTTGAGAATGAAGAATTCAAGATAATGTCAAGATTTTTAACCCGAGATACTGGAAGAATGGTGATGTCTGATAGAAATAGGGAAGTTTGTAAGAGGAGAGGGTTTAGAGAGAAAGATGATAGGGTTTTGGATATTCTGAGTGTAAGATGTCTCCAGGAGATGCAGTTAAAACAAATAATAAGCAATTGGTTATGTGGGACTGAAGCACAGGTTAGAGATTGGGGATTGACAACCTTAATTTCTGCCTTTATTATATTATCTCTCAGCACCAAAGTCCCACTATTTAGGTGCTATATTTTGGCTAGCAAAAAACCTCATTGTCTTTGCACATTCTTCCCCCAGTAAAGAATTTTCAAGCCTAGTAAATTTCATGATATGGTAGGAGTGGCATCTGTTCCATGGAGAATAGTCTGATTTTTCCCAAAAGGCAAATAAACTGGACTCTAGAATTAATTGGTCCAGAGGATTAAGGCTCAAACTGTTGGCAGAGTTTCCTGTTAAGGGGTTCCCTATGCTTGACATACCCTTTTGACTGGATATGACAACATGGAAAATACAGGGACAGTGGAGATCTGTGTCCATTTGAATCAATATTGGCCCATCTGAATCAATGCTATGGAGTTGCAGAATATCCTTTCTATGCTATTATTTAGTGAAGAGGTAGGTGGTAAGGTGGCTAGAGTGCTGGACTTGGGTCAGAAACTATTAGTTATGTAACCCTAGATAAATCACCCAAACTGTTCTCTACCTTTGTTTTCTCATCATCTTTCCCTATAGGAATGTGAACAGTTTAATTTTACTAAGTCTTTTATGATTACTCTCTTGAGTCTTCTTGAGCATCAGATTTTCTATTCAGTTCTGGTCTTTTAATCAGGAATTCTTGAAAGCCCTCTATTTCACTAAATATCCCCCCAGCCCCCTGAAATATTACAGTTTTACTGGATAGGTGATTCTTAGTGGTAATCTTAGCTCCTTTGCCTTCTAGAATATTATATGCCAAGTCCTCTGCTCCTTTAGTTTAGTTTTTTGTTTGTTTTTGTGAGGCAATGAGGGTTAAGTGACTTGCCCAGGGTCACACAGCTAAGTTTCAAGTGTCTGAGGCTGGATTTGAACTCAGGTCCTCCTGAATCCAGGGCTGGTGCTTTATTCACTGCACCACTTAGCTGCTCCCTCCTTCCTACTCTTTTAACATAGAAGCTGCTAATTCTTGTATGATCCTGACTGTGGCTCCATGATATTTGAATTGTTTCTTTCTGGTTGCTTGAAGTATTTTCTCTTTGACATGGGAACTCTGGAATTTGGCTATAATATTTCTGGGAGTTTTCATTTTGGGTTCTCCAGGAGGTGATCAGTGATTCTTTCTATTTCTATTTTACACCCTGGATGTAAGATATTGGGGGAAATTTTCCTTGATAATTTCTTGAAATATAATGTATAGACTCTATCTTTGATCATGGCTTTCAGATAGTCCAATAATTCTTAAATTATTTCTTCTCAATACATTTTCCATGTTAGTTTTTTCCCCAAGGAGATCTTTCACATTATCTTCTATTTTTTTCATTTTTTGACTTTGTTTTGTTTCTTGTCTCATAGAGTCATTAGCTTCCATTAGGCCAATTCTAATTTTTAAGGAATTATTTTCTTCAGTTATCTTTTCTACCTCTTTTCTCATTTGGCGAATTCTGCTTTCTAAGGAGTTCTTTTCTTCAGTGAATTTTTGTACCTTCTTTTTCATTTGGCTTATATTTTTAAGGTGTTAGTTTATTTAGGGTTTGTGTGTGTGTGTGCATGTGTCCCTTTTTACCAAATTGTCAATTTTCTTTTCATACTTTTCTTGCATCATTTTCATTTCTTTTCCCAATTTTTCCTCTAATACTAAACTCTTCCTTGAACTCTTCCAGGAATTTTTTTTGGGTTTGGATCTAATTAGCATTTTTCTTTGAGACCTTTTTGGTAGCTGTTTTCACTTTGTTCTCTTCTCATGAATTTATGTCTTGACCTTCCCTGCCTGCTACTATAGTAGCTTTTTATGGTCAAATTCCTTTGTTGTCATTATTTTTGTTGTTGTTTGCTCTTTTTTCCAGCCTATTTCTTGACTTTGAACTTTATATTAAAATTGGGCTCTGCTCACCTCTGGGTGGGGAGGCACTATCCCATGCTTCAGACTTCTTTGTGCTACTGTTTTCATAGCTAATTATGGGAGTCTACAGTTTTTTGTGCTTCCAAGGTGGTGTGATCCTGGGAGAGGCATGCTCACTGTTCTCCTGGTCTGTGCTCCTGTCTGCACCAAAGAAGGGTCTCTGGCCTACTGCAGCTGTACATGCTAACTATACTCTCTGCTTTGATACTGTGACCAGGGCCCCTGCTCCCTTGTGACTAACCACCAGTGATATGTTCTGCCCTGGACTTGTGACCCAGAAATTTTTATATGTAATAGAGTTGCCAATCAGTAAGAGCTGTACTTAGTGTCAGCAAATGGTCCTCCATAATCCCTTTCTGACCAGTTGTCTGACGCCCTTACTGTCTTTGAACTGAGAGTTCTCAAAGTTGCTGCTGCTGCTGTTGCCACCACCACATGCTTTAGACACAACTGACCTCCACCCAAGCACTTCAGAATTCTTTTAACTACCTCTTAAGTTTTCTTACACTGAAAAATACCTCACCTTAACTTTTTGTTGGCTCTCTTGATTCAAAATTTTATTTGAGGGGTTATTTTATGGTTGGTTGGTAAAGAATATTGGGAGAGTTCAGCTTGGTGGCTGCCCCTAATCCACCATCTTGGATCCACCACACTCATTCATTCATTCATTCATTCATTCATTCATTCATTCATTCATTCATTCATTCATCTATTTATTTATCTACTTACCTATCTATCTATTTGCATAATAAACATTTTTATTTATAGTTTTGAGTTCCAATTTTTATCCCTTCTTCCCTCCCTTCCCTACCCCCTTCCTGAGGCAGCAAGCAGATATGGGTTTTACATGTATAATTATGTAAAACAATAACATATTAGTCATTTTGTAAAATAAAACTTGAATAAAAGAAAAAATGAAAGAATGTGAAAAATGCCATGCTTCCATCTGTATTCCATCAATACCAGTTCTTTCTTTTGAGATGGATAGAGAGCCACCCTTCTAACACTCTAGCTCACAAGCCCCCCACTGGTAAATTCCCAATTAACAATCAACCAGAAGATACAATTACTTCTCAGCAAAGGTATTACTGTGATAGAATAATAAAAATATTAATTACAAAGCACTGTCCTCTCTCCTGTAAACTTCAAGCACTCTTTTACAAATATACACAATCTCCATTGGAAGATTGGGCTTAAACTTATAATATCGTTGTAGTGAAGAAAATATTTAGGATTTGGGTCAAAAGCAATCACAACTCCTGGTACTACAGGACCAGAAAGTCCTTTCTCTCTTTGTAAATTCCTTTTGTTGAATATCTTTCATGTAGTGACTCCTATGATCAGATTACTTAGCTAAGTTCTCAGGATCTATCCTTCTCCATACCTTGACTATTTATTGCCGGAGTTAACTCTTAAGTCCATAGATAGCTCTCTTCTCTGAGGCCCTGTACCACATTCCCCAAAGCTGCTTCTTCCCTCAAATGACTGCATTTCTATGTCTGTCTGAAGTGGATGCCTCTGTTACTTAAATTGTTTCTCAAATTCTCTTCAATCAATGAACACTTGAACAACTGTATGGTGTGTCTCCACCTGGAGAAGTCACTATAGGGAGAGCAATGCTCTTCTCTTCCCTGCAGGGGTATACTCCACAAAGTGTTCCTGGGCTTGTACTCCCTAAAACGCATAAACCATCTTAAATTATCACCCATAGATATGCCTATATTCTTTCAGGCAATGAAATTGCCTTTCTTCCTCATTCAGTGAAAGATATTCTCATCTCATAAAAACATAAGGATTTAAGCATCTTTTGTTCAGTTGTTTCAGTTGTGTGTGACCCCATTTGGGGTTTTCTTGGCAAAGACACTGGAGTGGCATGGCATTTCCTTCTCCAGCTCATTTTACAGATGAGGAAACTGAGGCAAACAGGATTAAGTGACTTGCCTAGGGTCACACAGCTAATAAATGTCTGAGGCCACATTTGAACTCAGGAAGATGAGTTTTCCTGATTCTAGACCCAGTGCTTTATCCATTGATCACCTAGCTGCCCCTAAGCATTCTTACAGTTAGCTTAAAACCTTTTATTACATTCTAGGTTTTCTTGCATTGGGCTTATTGCTCAAAGATCAACTCCTCTACAAAAGTCTTCCCATGCTTCTCTGCAATGCATCTATGTGCCATAATTTGTTTAGCCATTCCTCAATTGATGGGCATCCTTGTTTCCAGTTCTTTGGTACTACAAAAAATATCAGGCAGATATGTAACATTATTATTATTAATAATATTTATTAATGTTGTCATTGTTACATTTAACTGTTATGTGCTTTATTAGTACCAGCTTGTAGGTAATTGTTTAACGCAATTGAATTGAACTAAATGAATCTGCCTGATGCATATTTACTTTGGTTCAATCAACAAGTACCTATGATGTATGGACCAAAATTCTAGGCACTTGAGGAAGTATAAGTTTACATAATATAACATAACAATAACTTACATTTAAATAACACTTTTAGGTTTATAACACTTTCCTAACAAACCTGTGAGGAAACAGATAAGGATTACCATTCCCATTTTACAGATAAGGAAATTGAGGCTTTTGTAGATTAAAGAGCTGAGATTTTAATTCAGCTCTTAATAATAGCTCAATGCTTTACTCAGTGTACTGAATGTACATTCCCCATTCTTACTGGATTTACAGTATATCACGGGGATAAGAAAAATAACTGGAGTACTGTTTTAGTAGAGTAAAGAATAAAGTGTTATGTGAGGTCTGAGGGGAAAAGTTATTGTAGGAGAGAGAATCAGGGAAGGCTTCATGTAGGAAACAGTGCTTGAGAAGGAATTTAAAGGATGGATATGAATTCAGCAGGCAAAGAAGGGAAAGGAAGATTTTTCAGGCATAGGGAACATTATCCACAAAAGTATAGACACAGGAAAATAGAGGGTGTGTTTCTGGAACCCAGAGTAGTTTTGGATAAGGTAGCCTATAAAAATTATACAAAGTAGTGCCATATTATAGAGAACATTGAATAATGACGTGAACTTTTCTCAGTGGCAATAGGGACCTATGGAAGACTTTTGAACACTGGAGGGACAATGACCAAGCCAACACATAAAAATTCTTTGGACAGTCCTTATGAAGGACTGATTGCAGGAGAAGAAAGCAAAACTAGTATGAACCTATTAGAGGTTACAATAGTCCGGGAAGTATTGACAAGGTATTGAGGATCTTGATATAAGTGGGACTAGAGAGTAGAAAATAGATTTAATAAGTGGTATGGAGTTGGGTGGAACTGAGAGAATGCCAAATGACATTAGATTGTGAGCTCCTTGAAGGTAGGGACTGTCTTTTGCCATTCTTTGTATGCCTAGCACGTAGCACAATGCCTGCCACAAAGCAGGTGCTTAATAAATGTTTATTGACTGACCGACTGGGTGTGAGAGGTGAGGGAACAAAAAGAGTAAAAGAGAGCCCGAGAATTATTAACATGGGGCACTGGAAGAATGGTAGTGCCACAGAAACCAATAGTAAAGTCAGAAGATGATTTTGGAAATGTTAAAATTTGAGGGACAAGTGGAACATCTAGTTGAAGAGAGAAGATGCAGTGGCACTGGATTCAGAATGAGAGGTTCTAATTAAAGCCTGACTATCTCAAAAGAGATCATACTGGTAAAATCAGTCACTCAATAAAGCACAATACCTGGAACATGATACATAAATGCTCATGCTTTATTCCCCGCGTAAGATCTGAAATTTCATCAGCCTGCGCACTAACTCTACAAAGCCTCGGTGGGCAGTGGCACGAGCTGGTGTGGTCAAATAAAACTCGGCACCCGATGACCAACCTTTTGCTGAACGACCTGCCCCAAACTGAACGGGACTCAGCAGGAAAGGTGGAGGGAGTCCCCAAGTGTCCGCTCTTAGCCTCTTTCTTTGGCTGGTCCAGGCTCCAGTAAACTCCAAGTAGTGCGCTCCCTGAACTGAGCACAGTGAGCCGGCCTGGGCTTCTGGGTACGAGAGGGGATCCTTAACTTTCTGGTACTTGCCCCTCAGGCCCTCCCACTTTCTGGGGCTGGACAGAACTCGAAGTCGTCTCCATCCATCTCCGCCGAGCCGCCGGGCTGGAGTTACTTCTTGAGAAGTCCTGGCGCTCAGGGTTTAGGAGGGAGCAGCCGAGGGCCGCTCCGCCTCCCCGCCCTGCTCCCTACGGACATGCTCTAAAGTGGACGGGGAGGGTGGTGCTGGCTGCGGCTCTGAGAACAGGAGTGTGGGCAGCCTGGGGCTGGCGGGCTGGCGGGCGGGGAAGGCGTGGGGCGTGGTTTGCCGCTCCCCGAGCGCCAAGGAGCGGAGCGGGCTGTGTAGCGCCGAGAGCCTCGACCGACTGCACAGAAAGAAAAAGCGAGCGAGAGAAAGGAAAAGCTCGAGCCCGGGAGAAAGAAGAAAGGACGGGAGGCGCCGAGCTGTGGCAGTGCCCGCGGCCCCGCGCCCTCCCGCCGGGCTGTAGGCGGGTGAGTGTGGCCGCACCGGCTCTCCAAGCCTCGGCGCGGTGCGCCGCGCCGCCACTGCCTTGTGGCGGGGAGAGCGGGGAGGAGGAGACAAGGAGGGGGCGGCTGAGTGCTAGGGATGGAAATCTTCCCGAGCCTAGGGAGGAAGAGGACGATGGGGGGGGGTGGGGGGAATGAAGAGGAGGGAAGGCAGCGGAGTCCAAACGCGGACAACAGGGCTGGGTTCGCGGCCGCGGGAAAGTTTGCCTGGGGGAACAGAGAGGGGTGTACGGGGGGCGCAGCAAAGTTGTCAGCGGGCGGGCGGAGCGTGCAGGGGTTTGGACCGAGCGCCCGAGCTTGGCGTTTGTCTCTGTTTCTTTGTGTCACCTTCGGGCCGCCCGCCTACCTCGGGAAGGGGGTAGCGCTCGGTGGGGCTTTGCCCATAGCCACCACCAGCCTGGAGCTCAGACTTCAGCCTCGGGTTCAAGCTTTCTCCTCCCTCTTCTTCCTCCTCCTTCTCTTCCACCCCCCTCCGCCCCCCCCCCCGTCCCCCCAACCTCAAAGCTCTCTCGTATTAGCCGATTGTTATCGTTCCTCTCGTCATGCCTGGGCGGGAAAGAATTTGAACACAGCTTTTCGGAGAAGCAGCAGAGAGATTGCAAAATCCCGGGCGAGGCTCTAGGTCCGCCCCTGGGTACCAAAGAGACGGCCGGGATGGGGGTGGGATGGGGGTAGCTGAGACTCCCAGGAGGTGGCTGGCTGGGGGTGGGGTGGGGGAGGTGTGGGTTGATGGGAGGCTGAGCTGCTAGCAAATCCATCTCCGCGTCGGTGGCGGTTAATACAGCGCGGATTATAATTCCATTTTGATTGCTTGGGGTCTTTGTTGTCTGAAATTGCCTTTAGGGACGGACTCTAACACCTTCTTGGGGCAGGTTGTTTTTTCTTTTAAATAAAAAAGAGGGGCGCACGAAGGGCTTCGGAAATCGGATCTTGCTGTTCAGGATGAGGTTGGCTACCTTATTTTACTGAAGGCAGAAAAGTACAATGTAGCATTAAGCTTTGTAGATGTTTATTTTTTTCTTTAAGTTATTCTTCCCCTCCCCTTTCTTCCCCTCCCTTCTTTCCGTCTTCCTTCTCTTGAACGGGAGAGTCTGAGGCACTAGTAGACGCAGGCAGTACAAGTAGCAGCAAGTCATAACCAAGCCAGGATGGTTCATTTCAGCTCTTCAGTTGGATGACTTTTATCATACCTTTTCTGTCATCGAAGTTTGATTTCATTCGAGTTCTCTGGGTTTCTCTGAGAATCGCACAGCGCTAAAGGGCATCATTCCCGAGCTCCTGTAGTCTTGCTGGGTTCGTGATTAGGTTCAGAGTCATCTCCATGAAAATTTTAGGAAGAATGGCAAGTGTAATTAGACATTCTCTCCCCTTCCACCCGGGCCTCTACTATTAAGGCCGTTCGGTCAGGAACATTTTAAGTGATACAGAATGGGTGTTCAACTTTTCTCCCTCTTTACATAACCATTGCTGTACTTTTATAGTTTTAATACATGGCTTCATCACTGGTTTCTGTACAGTAAAACAGCAGAAGGCTTCCTATGAGTTTTTCTTGTTATTTTTTCAGGGAAGCAAATGGCACTCATTGGGAAGGGTATGAACAAGTGGAATCATGTGTGAATGAGTAATATATCTGTGGTGAGTGGTAGAGGCTGTCTCCAATATATTCTATATAATCTAACAAGCATTTATTAAGTGCCCATTATGTGCAAGGCAGGCCTGGGGTCCCTATGCCTAACCTGGGTCCATAGTCTGATCTCTATCCTCTGAGGTTCACTGTTCTGGCTCTGGAAATATAAAGACAAATGAGACCTCCTGGCCCCTCAAGGAACTTGCATTCTACTGGGCTGATGCCACGTGTAAATATTAGACCACTGATAGCGGATGGACCTATGATTTCATTGGTTTAGGGAACTCTCTCTACTAGGTGAGGAAATTCCCTTTACCCAATGTTGATTTGCAACTGTTCTGCAGTCTATAGTCTTAGCCATTTGTCTAGGGAATTGAAAGCTTTGTCTTCCCCAAGAACGCATACTGGAAGCATTGTCAGAGGCTCTACACTCCAACCCTGGTCTTCCTAGTTTTGAGCCTTGCTCCCCGCCCTCCCCCCCTTTTTTTGACCAGACCAGGCTGCCTCTTAAATATAAGATTATATATGATAATTTGAGGAGGAAGAAGACCGTAATTCTGATTTAGGAGATCAGGAAAGGGTTAGGGTAGCAGATGGTAAGTGAGCTGAGCTTTGAAGAAAACTAGAAATTCTAGGAGTCAGAAATGAGAAGAGAGTGCATTCCAGTGCAGGAGAATATCATTGTTTTATATAGGTGAAGGTCATCATATTCTAACATATCTTGGATTTATTTTATGTGGCCCTTTAAAGGCAAAACCAGGAGAATGGATGACAAGAAATTGCAAAGAGGCAAATTTATGGTTGTAGTCAGTAAAACTTACAATTAGAGTAGTACAAAGTAGTATGGATTGTTGTCCTGGGTGGTGGTGGGCTC
Source organism: Dromiciops gliroides (assembly GCF_019393635.1). Lineage (NCBI taxonomy): Eukaryota > Metazoa > Chordata > Mammalia > Microbiotheria > Microbiotheriidae > Dromiciops > Dromiciops gliroides. The sequence continues at coordinate 253,725,180 of NC_057862.1, forward strand.
CCTCCTTCATGGAGTTCTTTATTCAGAGACTCTATTACCCCTTTGGGGGCATTTTTTCTTACAGTATGGTTGGACTAGGTGGCCCTTGAAGTCCCTCTCAACTTTAAAATTCTATGATTTGTTGATACAGTTTGACTGTATAAGGAGGTTGGACTAGATTATCCCTAACATTGCTTGCTCCTCCAAATTCAGGATCCTTGTGATCTTAGAGATCCAGCAAGTCATTTGTTTGATTTAAACATTTAAAAAATTGATTGTAGTGGAACTGCTTTGCGTTTGTAAACTCAGATTTATGCTTTTGATGTTACTTTAAAACTCATTTAAATAGGTCACCTACTTAAGAAATTTCATGAATATTGGTACAGATTATTGCTAATTGAAGCAGGTTTGAAGAAAAGAGTTCTCTGGACACATTTTAGATTTTTGCCACACAAAGCTTAAGGTGACTGTGTAATATAAAACCTAGTTACTACAAATTATTATGCAGCCTGACTCAGCCATGTTTTAAATGTTTTGGGACAGTCCAAAGGTAGGTGTGGGAATGCAAACCAGTTGTTGGCAAGTTCCTTTTTTATTAGTCATATGAGGTTTTAAAATATAGATAAAATATTTTTAAAGCTTTCCATCATAAACAAAAACAAGGTTTTGATTTTATAATGTGACTTCATTAACATTGTTGCAAAAGTTCCATTCCATTCAACAAAACATTTATTTAGGACTTAGAATGTTGTGTGAATTACTTTGGGCAAAGTGAAATCATGAGCTTTATTAATTTATACAATACACTTTGCAACTTTAGTAGTGAATGGAGAGATGACACCTGGAATCAGGAGGACCTGAGTTCAAATTTGAACTGAGACACTTCCTAGCTGTGTGATAACAGGAATGTCAATTAATTTCTGTTCATTTCAATTTTTTCATTGGTCAAATGGTAAAAATAATAGTACCCGCCTTCCAGGTTTCTTGTGAAGATGAAATTATATAATATTTTAAAGTGCTTTATAGAACTTAAAGCATTATATAAATACTAGCTTCTTCTTCTTCTTCTAGCTTAATAAGCTTTCAATATGACACATCCTTTAGCTACACTTACATGTTTTACAAGATTTGGCATTGAGGTCACAAGATCTTAACTTTAAAAAATTTTAATTTAAATTTAATTAAATCAAAGTTTAATTAATCTTAATAATATTTACTTCATCATGAAACCAAAATTTAAAATCATATTAGATATTAAGTGGACCTTTGGAGAACTGTCCATTTTTTCCAAGTCTAGACTCAATTATAGTCCATACATTTTCTTTTTTTTGTCGTCTTTTTTTTTGCGGGGCAATGAGGGTTAAGTGATTTGCCCAAGGTCACACAGCTAGTAAGTGTCAAGTGTCTGAGGCCGGATTTGAACTCAGGTCCTCCTGAATCCAGGGCCAGTGCTTTATCCACTGCGTCACTTAGCTGCCTCCTAGTCCATACATTTTCAATAGAGTTTGTCAGGTGAGTTCCCAGGCCATTCAAGTATGTTTATCTTCATTTGGGGGTGGGGTAAGTTTCTTAATCTTTCATGATTTCTGCAAGGTTGTTCTGCAGTATTCCATTTCTACTTGGAAATGTTTGTGATACCAGAAAAAGTCTACTTTTTGTTATATAAGTATATCTATCAAAGCTCATAATTTCTTCAATGAAGATAAGACCCAATTGAGGCCAAATTTGTATGGGTCCAATTGAAGTAAGAAAATTCCAAAAACATTTTTTGGAGGGGGATGTTTTATAGTCTGATGAAGGTATCTATATTTCAGAGGATCACTTGGTTTTGGTATAGCCTTGAATAAAAAAATGACTTTTGGCAGTAAAAGTCACCTTTTTCAACCTTAATCTAGTCTTTGTATTATTTTTTTTTTGATGATAGAAACTTTTTTCTACATAACAATAATTAACTGCTTAAAAAAAACCCTGATCTTTTCACTGTTCTTCCAACTTCAAGAAGTCTACCGTGCCATGAAAAGGAATGAGCAATAACCACTCCATCTGACCTCCCTCTGAAGGCATATTTTGTGAGGACGAGTAAGGCTATTTTGAAGTAATAGTTTGTCAGTTGTTGGTGTTGCTTTTCATCTTTGACCACACTTTCCTTTGTGCATTATTTCAAGTGGTTCTGTTTTATTGTAGGCTTGATAGATCATTGAAATACTTGACTTACCCAAACCAAGTGTCTATAGAATTCTTCCCCATGTCATATCTTTCTTTTTTTTTATTTTTTGCAGGGCAATGGGGGGTTAAGTGACTTGCCCAGGGTCACACAGCTAGTAAGTGTCAAGTGTCTGAGGCTGGATCCGAACTCAGGTCCTCCTGAATCCAGGGCCAGTGCTTTATCCACTGCGCCACCTAGCTGCCCCCATGTCATATCTTTCAATGCTGTAACTTCTCACAGAATAACAAATATATCAGGTCTAGAATATAATTGTTTTCCAGTTGTGTTTGACTTCATGACCCCATTTGGGGTTTTCTAGGACAAGATACTGGAGTGGTTAGGCATTTCCCTTTCCAGCTGATTTTTAGAGAAGAGAAAACTGAGGTAAACAGGGTTAAATGACTGGCTCAGGGTCACAGCTAGTAAGTGTTTGAGGCTAGATTTTAACTCATGAAGATGAGTCTTTCTGACTTCAAGCCTCATGCTCTACCCACTGTGCCACCTAGCTGCCCTAGAATATAATTACTAATTATATAAATCTGGTTATTTCCCATCTACTTGTAGATTATGATCCCTATTGGTGCTATGGAAGAAAATCAAGGTCATCCCACCTGAGGTAATGAGCTCTTTTTACAACGCAGTGGATAGAGAAGCTTAATACCTCTACATTAGGAAGATCTCTCTTTGGCATATTTGGCTCTATGACCCTGGGCAAGTTACCTAACCTCTCACTGACTCAGTCAACTCTCTATAAATTGTGGTGTTAGTGAAGCTCTTCATTGGTAAAAGAATTTCCTTATAAAACCCATGAAACCACAGATTCTGTCCAAAAATAGTAACAAAGTTAATAATGAGTGCCTTATATAACCCAGAGAACATATCTAAGTCTTCTGTAATCAGCAAACTCTGTGTTTTGCCTCTTTTTATATCCCCATTGCTTAACACAGTGCCTGGCACATAGTGGGAGCTTTAAAAATGACTACTGACTGACTGACTCCCTAAATTTGAAAATTCTATAGCTACCAGCTCCCTTTACCTAGCCTCTGTATTAGACCAGACACCAAAGGGGAAGAAAGGATCAAACCTATTCTGACCTTTTCACTGAGCTTTCATCCTAATATTTCAAAGTACTTTATCCTTTTGGTGGTTTTAGGAGGTAGATGTTCTATTTTGACTTGGTTGTGACTCCTTAGACAATTTTTCTGTGTGTTCAAATTCACTTTATAGAACAACACTAAACTACATGCTGTCACAGTCTAACTTTATTATCTTCATTACAAAAATATGTTGAATTTATAGACCCATGTTTACCTTGTATGGATATACATATAGTTATACAGTATAGAGCATATTTCAGATAACTAAGAAAAGGACAGAATCTAAAGAGAAAGTTGAAAAGTTTCTAAGAATTATCAAATAGTTCTTGGCAGTAGAACTGGAATTCTTTTCCTCCTCATCTCCACTTGGCTTCCTTCATGTCTAAAGTAGCTAAAATCCTACTTTCTACAGGAAGCTTTTCCCAATCTCCTTGCATGCTAATGCTTTCCCTCTGAGATTATCTCAAATTTATTTTGTCTGTAGTTTGTCCATAGCTCTTTGAATGTTGTCTCCCCTCTTTAGATTGTGAGCTTTTTAGGGTAGGAGCAGTCTTGTGCCATTCTTTGTATCCTCAGCATTTAGCATTTTGCCTAGCTTGTTATTTTGACTTGGAACAGTAAATATTTTTAAACTAAATTTTAGTTATTTAGATTTTTGAACCTCAGTATTGCATTTCAGAAATCATGGTATTGCAATTAAAAAGTGAGACTGAAAATGAACTCCTTTGGAGATTTGTCATAACAACTCCTATGTATGTCAATGAACAAATCATGTAATCTTTTCTCAGCCCTCATCCTTCTTGGTGTCTCTTTAGCATTTGTCACTGTTGATCATACTCTTCCTGGATACTCTCTCCTCTATGGATTTTTATGATACTACTCTATCTTGATTGTCCTCCTACCTATCTGACTGATTTTTCTCAAACTCCTTTGCTGATCACCAACCATGTCATACACAGTTTGCATGGGTGTGTGTCACCCTGTCCTAAACCCTCTAATCTTCCATATTTCTGAGTAACCATATCAGCTCACATGGGTTCAATTCCTAGATCTATATAATCATCCTTAATCTCTCTCCTGAACATCCTGCATCCCAGCTGCCTATTAAACATTTGCAACTGACTGTTGTGTAGTTATTTCCAACTCAACAGGTTCAGAACTCATTATCTTACCACTACCTCCCCATACACAAATCTGCCCCTTTTCCTAACTTCCTTGTTTCTGTTGAGGACATCACTGTCATTCCAGTTATCTAAATTCACAACATGGGAGTCATGCTTAATTTTTCATTCTCTATTACCTCTGACAACCAATCAGTTTATCAGTGCCTTATTAATTTAATCTCCACAGTATTCTTTATATTCATTCCCTTTTGTCTATTAACAGTTACCTCCCTAGCTCAAGACTTACTTATCTTTTACCTAAGCTGTTACAGAAGGCTCCTAGTTGGTCTTTCTTTCACTGGTCTCTTTCCTCTCCATAATATCCTATACATAGCTGTCAAATGGAAATTCCTAAAATACAGATTTGACTATGGCACTATAATTTTCAAGAATAGCTTCTTTAGGTCCAGAAGGTAAAATGTACTTTTCTCAATTTGAATCCTTCATAGTATGGCTTTGGCTTACCTTCCCATTATTCTCTTTCACATACTCTTTCAGCCTAAATGATATACTTATTATTTAAGTCAAATCAACAATTATTTATTTTAATTTTTTTTCAATAACATGTAAAGACAATTTTTAACATTGATTTTTAAAAATTTGAGTACTGAATTCTCTCTCTCCCTTTCTTCTTCCCCTCCCCCCTCATTGAGAAGGCAAACAATTTGATATAGGTTATTCATGTGCAGTCATGTAACATATTTCCATATTAGTCATATTGTGAAAGAAAACAAACAAAAAAAACTCTAAGAAAAATAAAATTTTTTAAAAGTATATATCATGAGCCAAGATGGCAGAGGAAAGGCAGTAAAAAAAGTATCACAAATAAAATAAGAAATTCAAAATCCACAAAAAAGTATATTTTCATCTATATTCAGATTCCATTCATTCTTTCTCTGGAGGCTGATAGCATTTTTCATCATGAGTCCTTTGTAATTGTCTTGGATCATTATATTGCTGAGAATACCTAAGTTGTTCACAGCTGGTCATTATACAACATTGCTGCTACTGTGTACAATGTTCTGCTGGTTCTTCTCACTTCACTTTGCATCTGTTCACATAAATCCTTCCAAGTTATTCTGAAAGCATTCTGCTCATAATTTCTTATAGTACAATAGTATTCCATCACAAACATATATGACAAGTTATTCCCCAATTGATTGGCATCCTCTCTATTTACAATTCTTAGCCACTACAAAAAGAGTTGCTATAAATATTTTTGTACATTTAGGTCCTTTTCCTTTTTAAAAAAAATATCTCTTTGGGATATAGACCTAGTAGGGGTATTCTTGGGTCCAATGATCTACACAATTTTATAGCCTTTTGGGCATAGTTCCAGATTTCTCTTCAGAATGGTTGGATCAGTTCACAACTTCACCAGTAGTGCATTAGTGTCCCAATTCCCCCCACTCCCAATATTTTCAACAAGCATTAATTAAGCACATACTGTATACCAACTATTGTGCCAAGCACTGGATATTACATATTACACCTCTTATCTCCATTCTGTGCCTGGAATTCATTCTCTTTCATTCCTCATTATAGTCTCATGGAATCTCTAGTTTTTTTCAAAGCTCATTCAAGTACTTTCTCTTATAGAAAGCCTGTCTTAATCCTTCAACTGTTCCAATGCCCTTCTCCCCCAGAAGTTACTTTGTTTCTGCTGTGAATTTATTTTGTATTGGTTTTTCTGTGTATATGTTGTTTTCCTTAATCAGAATATAAGTTTCTTGAGGGAAAGAATTGGTTTTTGTTTAGCTGTGTGCCTGGTACATATTGAGTGCTTAATTAAGCTTGTCAAATGAATAAAAAAAAATATAAGGTTGATGATAAGGTCCCATGGTTCTGGAAGACATGCTATATAAATTAAGAGGTTCCCATATGATACCCTCATTTGTATCAATTTAAAGTTCTTAACTAAGGGTTTTGTTTTTTTTTTTGGTGAGGCAATTGGGGTTAAGTGACTTGCCCAGAGTCACACAGCCAGTAAGTATCAAGTGTCTGAGGCCGGGTTTGAACTCAGGAACTCCTGAATCCAGGGCCCGTGCTTTATCCACTGTGCCACCTAGCCGCCCCCCTTAACTAAGTATTTTAAAGTCATTTTAAGGTGTTTTTCATACCCATACTAATACTGAAAATCAAGGGGAACTGCATCAAGGGGCAGCTGCATCAAGGGGAGCTGCATCAAGGGGCAGCTAGGTGGTGCAATGCATAAAGCACCAGCCTTGGATTCAGCAGGACTTGAGTTCAAATCCAGCCTCAGACACCTGACACTTACTAGCTGTGTGACCCTGGGCAAGTCACTTAACCCTCATTACCCCGCCCCTAAAAATAATACTGCATCAGGACTGTTTTTACCATAATAGTTATATCATCATGTCTTCTGAACCTGTTTTCTACCCACAAAATGAGGAAGTTGGGTTAAGATCTCACAGGTTCCTTTTTAGCACAGATTGCATTCTTTGAGTAGTCTTTTTTGATTAATTTGGCAGCACTAGAATGGTGATAGAACGTCCACCCACCAAAAATAACCAAAGTGTCCTGACAACTTAAATCTATTATAAGAAAAGTGGTTAAAAAAAAACCAAATCAGATTTTCTGGAAGAACTGTCAGACTAATTTCTATAGTTAGTGCTTGTGACATTTATTGTTAATTTTAGGTGAGAATAATTCTACTTGGACTGCTAATATTTTAAATTAAATTATTAAATTGCATTGTTATAACTTTGGTAATAATTCAATTGATAAATAATGTTTTGTCTAGTTTGTAATCTATTTAGCTTTCTGCATCTGTTAAAAGAAAATCCTGCCTATTAATGACAGGATAATTAACTGTAAAGAAGTGTAGTCTTTGTTGGCTTCTGTTATAGAAGTTTGTCTGTACTTTCTGAGTCATCACACTGTATCTCTGTTTGCCAGATTGTTTTTCTTAGCAACTCTAGCACTGTTTCAGGTCTGGACAGTGAAAGTATTTGTTGAAATGATCCAAGACATTGTTTCAGGTTGTCTGCTTGTTATACCTTAAAACAATTGCTTATTTAGGGCCAAAATACTGTTTTTGAAGTACTGTTTTCAGAAAGCACTCCATGAGTGTCTGATAGAATGATCCATCATGTCTGTCTATATAGCTGTCTAATGTCTACAGTCGTGTGTGTGGGGGGGGGGGAAGGAAGAAAGTGGAGTCGTCATTATTCAGAATAGACTCCTATAAAACCTGCTTGGACTTGTTCTTTTGAGGCTGGTACAGGCTCATACTGCCTTCCAAGGTTGGATAGGGTGAAGTTTCATTATCAAGGGTTCTGTTCTTGGTTTGTTTGCTTTCTATTTCATATTCCCATGTGGCAAGTACTCTGAAAAAGTGAATGCACTTCCAAAAAAGTATACAGTTCCCAAATATGAATTATATTCCAAGAAAAGGCTTTAGAATTTATATAATGATTACATCTTTAAAATATTAGCACAGTTGTATTAATTATCCATGAATATTAATTATCCTGAATTAGATTAGTCAGTATACAGTCTAGTGGGTGAAACTGAGCTCAAGTTTTATATCTATTCATAGGAAGATTAAGGAAAGGAGAATTGTTGAAATTGTAACACATTTGGATTGATATAGTAGTTTTATTAAATGTTGAAAAGAACTATTAGGTACTAAAAATGATTAAAATAAACTTTTATGTTGCCTGTATTTTTTGTTTTCACAGTATACCAGGTAATAGTGGTTTATGCATAAATATGAACCTATTTTAGAGGGTTAATTCATTTCTTCCAGAGGATGTTTGATATTATTTTAAAATTCAACTTATTTTCAGGGTACTTAATGTTTTGCTTTACTTATCTTTGTTTTTCTCTTTTATGGTGAGACACTATTTCCCCATATTTCTCTTTTCTCTTATTTTCAAATTTTACCAACCTAGAAGACTTTAGTATACACTTTCCTACTATTATAATAGGACAACTCTATCCTTCTGATTGGTGTGTTGAGCTCATCATGGGCCTCAAAGAATCATTTGACTTCCAAGGTCTATTTGCTATTTAATGTACCTGCCAGGTATTAGAAACAATTTCTATAACATTCCCCATTTATTACCGATCACAAGTTTATAGAACCACCGAGTTGGAAGGGATTCCTGAAGTCATCTGGTGGAACCACTCTCTGATTCAATAAATTTTTATAGCTTACTGCAATGCCCATAGGAAATAAGCAGTGTGTTTGGCACAGGGAACACAAAGATAAAAATGATATTACTTCTCCTCAAGGAGTTTACATTCTAATGAAGGAGGAAGGGAAAACAAGATACCTTATAGGTAGACTTTGGTGGGGACAAAAGGTCCAGAAAAATGCTATTTCAGAGGAAGATAAAATTTTCCTTTGGAGGGATCAGAGAAAACTATGTAGAAGGAAGGGTGTCTGAACTGAGCCTTGAAAAATGATGAGAGGATCGTGTGCATTTCAGGAATGGGGATTGCCTATGCAAATGTACAGTGATGGGATATACCATGTTGGGTTCAGCAAACAACTAGTAGGCCTATTGGACTTGAATGTAGAGTAGATGAAAGAGAGTAATGGTGATATTAGTGCTCTTGTTCAGTGCTTAGCACAGTGCCTGGCACATAGTATGGGAGGGAATAAGTATTTATTAGGTACCTACTCTGCTCCAGGTTCTGTGCTAAGTGCTTTATAAATCTTACCTCATTTGATAGTAGGCATTTAATAACTTCTAGTTGACTATCACATAAATCTGGGCAAAAGTGACTGGTTGCCTTGAGATGCTAATGGGTTGGCCCTTGTCAAAGTTCTTCAAACAAAGGATGCTTGAAGCAGGATGACCAATTTACCAATTTACAGTTTACAAAGAAGGGACTCTTTGTCAGGTATGGGTTGGACTAAATGGGCCTTGATAACCTTTCTAACTCTCAGATACCATGATTTTGTGGACTTTAAATGCTAGGTTAAAGACTTTGCATTTTATCCTAGATGCAAAGTAGAGTTTTTAAGCATGGAATTGGCATGACCAGACCTGTGCATTAGGAAGATGCTTTTAGTAGCTGAATGAGGGTGGAATGAAGGAGAGAAACGCCTAGGAAACAGGGAGGCCAGTGAGAAAGCTCTTATAATAAGTTCAAATGAGAAGGGATTGAGGGGCTGAAATCATAAGAGTTGATAGTGTGAATGGAAAGGCTATAGGTAGGTGATTTGGGGAAGAAGATGAAGTCAGACAGTTGGGAACATGTTGATTTTGAGGTACCGGCAGGACAAACAAGTGCAGTTCAAGTTTCAGGATTATGGATCTAGAGCTGAAGGTACCTCAGAGGTCATCTTCTACAGACTCTTAATTATATAGCTGAGGAAACTGATTAGAGATCAAGAGCGACAGGAGGATTTGTTCTCATTTCAGTCATGTCTAACTCTTCATGACTCCATTTTCTTGGCAAAGATACAGGAGTGGTTAGCTATTTCCTTCTCTAACTTACTTTACTGATGAGCCAGACAGGGTTAAGTGACTTGCCCAGGGGCACACATCTAGAAAGTGTCTGAAGCTGGATTTGAACTCAGGCCTGACATTCCATCCCCTGGGCAACCTAGCTGCTCCCTAGAGATAAGGATAGATATTTAGATTTGGGAGTCACCTACATAGAGATCATAAACCAACCAATGAAGGAACGAGATCTCCAAAGAAAAAAGAAAATGTAAAGAAAGAAGAGTAAAAGGATTAGGATATATCTTTGTGGGGCACCAAGGTAAGGAAATAGAAGGAGGAGTTGGAACTAGCCATTAAATTGAGAAGGATTTGTCAATGCAGGTGGATCACTAGAAGAAAACAGTGTCATGAAAGCTGAAGGAGAAGATTATATTTAGGAAGAGGGCACAGGTGGCAGTGTCAAAAACTCTCAAAAATACTTTTTATTTTGTGGGGAGGATATAGCCTGAAAATGTTATCAAATGGGGAAAAAAGAACTGTCTGTTGAAAACTTTTGCAGCTGTATTATTTGTAATTCCCCAAACAGGATGGAACCTAATATCCCACAATAAGGGGGAGAGTCAGATAAGTTGTGGTACATTATAATTACAAAATACTATGAAACAATTAAGGTTGATAGGCATGAGGAACAGGGAGAAATCCAAAAAAACCTCTGAAAATACTGCAAAGTGAAAACAACAGAACCATAAGAAGAGAGTACACACTCATTATGACCACTTAAAATGAAAATAAAGGGTCAACGAATCTTAATGGAAACAGAGGGTGTGCCTGAAAAGTTATAACATTTTAGTAATTTACATTGATTTCCTTAAATACGAACCAAGGTCAATAGGTTGTATTGATGTTTAATTTAAGGAATTTCTTTTTTTGTCATGAATTTAGTCTTCAAAAAACATGAACATTTCAATATTCAAAGAAGAACCAAAAAAAGATTGTATACAAAATAATGAATTTGTTTATACACGTGTAGCAGGTTGAGAAAAGAGAGTCCCATTTCTAGAAAGGTATTATGGTGTTTAGCCAACTACCTGCCACTTGACTCATCTTTTATTTACTTTTATTGTTTCAAATTATAGAGTGATCTAGGAATATGTTTGGATAATATATTTCTTTTTCTTTTTCTTTTTTTTCTTTTTTTTTTTAGTGAGGCAATTGGGGTTAAGTGACTTGCCCAGGGGTCACACAGCTAGTAAGTGTTAAGTGTCTGAGGCCTGATTTGAACTCGGGTCCTCCTGACTCCAGGGCCGGTGCTCTATCCACTGTGCCACCTAGCTGCCCTGATAATATATTTCTACTGAATAAAATTACAATCTTTTTCATAAAGGGCTTAAGCCCCTATACCCCAATTCATTAAATACTTATTATATCATGAACTGGAGAAATTTCATTTCCCAAAAGTATTTACCTTTATTTCTTTATAATTAAATATTATAATTCTATACATATACATAATTTATTGACAAATAAAAACACAATAAAGAAAAACATATAACTATTTACAATAATTTGACTATAATGCTTACAATATTGAGTGCCCTCAAATCCTCAGTATAATATTAGATTTCTCTCCACTTCTCTGGGACTAAGTCTCATACTATTTAGTTTTTTCCAGATATTGATCAAACACTCCTAAAAATCTTCTTTATATTTTCCCTTGATTTAAATTCTATTTTCTAGGAAATAAGCTAGATTAGTCCTTTCTCTTTGTCCTCTTTTTCGTAAGCACAATAAACAGAATACATGGTATTGTCTATTTTCTAACATATTCTCTGTAGAATTCTCTTTATAAGATTTCTTTATAACATATTACTTAGGACAGTTCTAATAAAGAAGTTTCACATCACCTTCTCCCTCTCTATTTTATCCTCAGATTCTTCCAAGATTCTCATAGATAACCTTCTACTGGTCTATTTCAAAAACTGCTAGTACAAACTTCTTTTCTCAACATTCTATTTGGTTTCCTTACTCTTAAAGAAACAGTATCAGTCTCTATAGTCTCTGTGATATAGATGTTGGAAACAAGTTATACACAGTTTGTTTAAGGAAAAGAAATACAAATTAAATTTAACCTTTAGTTACAAAATTGCTTTCTTTGCCTCTTCTGAACTTTATAAAAAATTCTGTGTATTTTTCTCTTTCAAATATTCTTTTATTTCTTTTTAAAAAATTTCTATCACTACCCACTAACTCACCACTGTTCTCCCATTATACAAAAATCCTACTTCATAACATGTCAACATAGCCAAGAAAAAGAAATCACATTGGCCATGTCAGAAATGTGTATTTCTTCAAAAGACTGGTGATAAAGCATGCTTCCCACTTCTTGATAGGGAAGTGGTAGACTAGAAGTGCAGACTGCAACATATATTTATAGATAGCTAATTGATTGATTTATTTTGTGAGACTAATCACTTAAAAGGAATGATCTCTTTCTCTGAATGATGGTGGTAGTGTGAAGTTGGCAAATAGTTATAGTGATTGTGAAAAAAGAAAGAAAAGACGTTCACTAAAACATTAAATGTAGAACAAAACAAAAAGAAGTTCAGAAGGAGATACAGTCAAACGGGAGTATGGTAACTAATTTGTTTGATCCTTACAACAACCCTGCAAGGTAAGTGCTGTACTGTTAGCCTCAATTTTCCTTCCTTCCTTCCTTCCTTCCACCTTTTTTCATATCCTTCATGACTAGTACAGTCGCTGGCACATGGTAGATGACAGTTGACTTGTTGTCTCATTGTCCTTAGTACTTGGTCTATAATTCTGTCCATCCCACTATCATCCTTGGATAACTTAAACCCAAGTGATGTTGATGGACCTAACACCTTGATCTCACATATCTTAGAAGCTTTAAAACTGCTTGAAAATCCCTTGGGGTGAAATCTATTGAAATATTTGTAATTAGAATTACCAGGAGGCATTGAAGGTGAAAGAATAATTATATTGTGGGAAGGATTTTCATAAAGTGCTTTGTGATTGAAGCAATATCTTTAATCCCTGCCCCCATGCAAATTATACTAGTTTTTCCTTAAAAGGTACTGAAACCATCCTTGAGACTTGATTGACATGGGGGACTATTGTGAACATTTCCTGAGGAAATGTTGCCTAACCAAAAAACAAAACAAAACAAAACAAAAAACCCAAACCACCTCTCCAAAACAGGTAGTAGATGCTCCAGAAGCTCTGTGATGCTTGCTAGGTGGACCTTGCTGGGAAACTCAGGAAAGGGACCATCTTTCAGCTTTCCTCAATTCATTTATCATTGTCGAATGTCCTTTTCCTGCTATGGTCAAGTAAATCTCATTTTATTAACTGTTGAATGATCTAAAAGTGTCTCATTTCACTCATATTGAACATAAACTATTAGGAGACTGGGCCTCAATCAAATCCATCCCAAAACATGCTTCTTGTTCAAAAATTTTAATCAATTGGTTGGCATCCAGTAGAGATAAAGGAGACAAGAAGACTGAAGTAGTTCTTTAAAGTCTTAGGCATATCTTGTCTTGCTGTCAGTAACTATGAATAGGTCAAACGCTACAGTTTAAATAGTACAACACTTAACTGTATGTATGCCCTATACTCCTCTTCTGAAATAGTGTTGCTTCATACCAAGTCTTAAATTTATTTCTTCAGAGTTGGCAAATACTGTATCTCTAGGGAATATACAAAAACAAAAACAAAAAAAATCTGGTTCTTTCTGGTTTGGTAGGAATGTTTTGATTTGTATGAAAATTAAATAGAAACCAAGTTGGGGCCACTGTTGCTTAGGCTTGAACTAGATAAAGTGGGGAGGGGGAGGGAATAAACATTTATTAAATGTCTATGCACCAGGCATTGTACCAAGCATTTTACAAAGATTATCCCATTTGATCCTTACAACAACCCTGGGAGAGAGATGCTATTATTATCCCCATTTTACAGATGGGGAAAATGAGACAGATGGAGGTTAAGTGACTTGCTGAGAATGACACAACCAATAAGTATCTGAGGCTGGATTTGAACTCAGGCCTTCCTGATTCCAAGTCCAGTTCTTTATCCATGGAGGCTACCTAATTGCAGGAGTTGTGATTTCCCATTCTTGGATTTTTACTCTTTTAGCAATCAAATCTTTTAGGAAAATAAAATTAGATGGAATTAAATTCCTTTGCTTTGCTGCTTGTTTCAATGTACTGAGCTTTTAATCAATTTGCTACCTGTTGAAGAAATTCTTGGCTGGCTGCCATCCTAAAAAAAGGAGCCTTTCAATTCCCAAACCAATGGATCATTTCTTCTTTTTTTATTTAAAAATTAAAAACATATATTTTATTTTAAATTTATGGAATAAAAACCATTTCCATATCATAGTATAATTTTAAAAATATGATTTCATATGAAACTGAAAATATATTATGCACAACTTGTGATTCCTTTATTCCTTTCCACCCTGAGGAAATCATTCCAGTTCTAATGTCTCTTGTTAAGATAAGACTAAGTGTCAAATATTTAATGGGATCTGTCCACTTAAAATTCCAGTTAAACAGCTATGATTCTTCCTTCTTGAAAAGATATAGAGAAGCAAAAACCTTAGGAAAGGCATGATACAAAAGACAAACTAGTTACTGGGTGATTTGAACTTCAAAAATCTCCAGAAAATGTTGCTTCAATATGCCAGTGTGAAATTCACAATCCAAACCACTTAAAACAGTTGTTTTTATTTCTTCTTTTTTTGTCCTAGTCAAATATTTGTCAGCAGATTTAAAAAAAGAAAACCCATAACTTAATTAAGAATCTTCCTTGAACATTTATTCACTCAATGTATTTGTGCTAGCCCATTTTCATTTTGTATTTGATGGGCGTATGATTGAAAGGGGAAAATGCTATTTTCTGTAAGAGGAAACTAAGCTACTAATAAAGGCCAATTTTTCAGAAATTTAGGAAATTAATAATTGACATTAAATTTATAAATTACAAATTCTAGTTGAAGGATCAGCAGTGATGCTTGTTTCCCACCAATGTTTGGAATTTGACAGTTGAGGTAATTACCTAGATTATTCATCCTATAATGTTCCTTATCTGAACTGTTCAGATTCTTCATTACCTCAGTTGTCAGTTTTGTTGCCATTTTGAAGATTTAGCCAAAAAGGATATTCAAGGAAACCTGATCCATTGTTCTTTGCTTTATGGATAGCTGTTCTAGGATTTTACTCTTGGATTACCTATCCCAGATATCCCAACTGCACTGAAATGAGACCTTCTCAACCATAATATTTTCCCAATTTGAGCCTCCTTTTATTTTCCTCTCTTTCTCTTTCAATCACTCACAGTCATGAGCTGGAAAGAACTCTCTACAGTTATCCCTTTCACATCTCAGGAGCTAGGGAGTCAGCACCCCCTTGATCTGAAAAATCCATGTAAAATGATTTTATCCCTCCCTACATACCAGAGAAGAAGTCTGAATTTTTTTTTCTTTTATGGGGTGTTTACAGTACCTTACTGTAAAATTTGGGTTAAGTCTTTGGTAATAGGCTCTGTGTGCCTTTGTGTCCCATCTTCAGCTTCCACAAAACTCCCCCCAAATTCCCATTTAATTTCTTATGCCAACCTCTAGTATATTGAAACTGTAATGGGGAAAGTTCCAATGTGGAAGAGATAACTGTATTTGGATTAAGAGAGTCTGGTTTCAAATCCCAGCTCTGATACTTCCCAGCCATCACTTCATTTGTAAAATTAAGAGGAAGGACAAGATCATTGCTAAGGTCTCTTCCCACTCTGACATTCCATGATTTGTATATAAGATATTGAATATTTGTTCTTTTTTTTTGGAATATTTATTCTTTTAAAAAAAACCCAACAAAACAAAACCTTCTCTCCAAAGGAAAACATTTACTAAGGGATAAAAGACAATAGTTTTAGTCACTGATAATGAAATTGTTGCTACCCAGAGACTTTTCTTCCCCATGCTCACTAGGCATTCCCTTCTACTTTAAAATACCATTACCTTCCGTTCCCAGCACTCCCAGCAGCACTTGAGTTAGTGAACAGGTCATATTGTTTATCCTTCCCCTGCTCATTACCCCTCCCCCACCTTGTCTCTTTTGTTGTTGGGAGCAAACTGGGTCCTGTAATTTTCAAGGATATTGCTCATGGAAAAACAAACCTTTGATTCTAGGGAGACTCTCTGTGACCTATCTGAGGTTACTCAGCTAAAAGATTCTTATTTCAACTAGTCTGTAGCAGTTTTTCTCTTTGGAGAAAAGCCAGAATGCTGTTTAAAACAAAGATATTTATAGAGGATGAAAATATTTTGAATCCATTTGCCATAATAGTACTTTTAAAGGAACAAAATCAGAGGAATTTCACTGGATAATCCCAAAGGGTGAACAAAAATCTTTCTAAATTAAATTGCAACATGTAAATAAATGTGTTCAAAACAAACAGGGTTTAACTGTTTATCTTAATTTTTAAACTGCTAAGATAAGCAAACGGGGCCACACTTGTTCTGGACTTCTACCTTTTTCTGCTAAATACAATTATGTTTCTGAGTTAGTAAGTAAAACAACAAAGGGGAAAGTAGTGAAAATTTTTTTTATTGTTTTGCTAGATGATATGGTGTGAGGAGGAAGAGCAAATTCAAAGTCCTTAGAGACTATTTCCTAGTTGCTTTTCAGGTGTCGCCCAGATTGGTTTTTAACCTTTTATCGTGACTTAGTTTAAAAGGGTCCTTTTAGTCTTATGACTGCTTGCTCTTAAGATGGATTTTATTACATTGCTTAATAAAGGAGCCTGGTTTCATTTTTTAAGTACAGTATTGTTCATATTGAGAAATTTCTTGTGGCACCCAATCTATTCTGTTATTGAGAAAAATGAATAGACTGGGGTCAACATGGATTTCTTCTTACTGCTTTTTTGTGAGGAGTTTTGAGTGAAGATATAGTTGAAAGAACTTTACTGATGGAAAGGTCTCTTTAAATGTTCAGGAATAACAATGAATTGCATTGTAGGGCTTTCTTCCAACCCTATCACTTCCTCCTTCTAAGGGGAAATAGTCCCTGGGTGTGGGACCTCTCATAGTGTTCCTGGCCCAGGCATTCAAGCTGCCTCCTCCTTTGGTGGAATTACAGACCTTTCTGGGATTGGGCACAATGGAACTGCTGAAGTGAAAATACTTTGATTGATTTTATTCTAACAAAAAGAAAGAGAAAAATAATGGGGGCAAGAAACTCTCATACCAGTGGTGTCCAACAGCTGGAAAAACAATAACAAAAGACTAAAATCCAAAACAACAAAGAAAAAAAAGGACCAAAATTTACAGTAAATTTCCTTTTAAAGGAATATATATATCCCTTAGAAAGGAGAATGTGTGTGTATGTGTGTATATATATATACATATATATATGTGAGTATGTAGATTTTTGTGCAAATGTTTTTGAGGGGTTAGTAAGTGTGCTGAATAATATAACTCTTGGTCTTTTTCATACTAGAATAGCCCTATATTCCTTTTAGAGCAGTGAATCCTACACACATGACATACTCACTAGTAGTATCCATTCTTCCTTTTCTCCACCTACATAATAGCTAACATTCACATAGCACTTTAAGGTTTGCAAAAGTGCTTTATATATATTATCATATATGTTATATGTTCAGTTATCATTTATATTATCAATACTATGTCATAATATATGCTATATTATATCTATATCTATCTTTATATGTCCATCTCTATATAAATATCAGATCACTGTGACATAGAAAGCTGCCCACTAACCAAAGTATCTGTGCCAGGACATGTACATTGGTTGAAAAATCCCTATCCCCCTTATTCTAGTTTAAACTAAGGGGGGCCCAGAAGACTTTCTTTGTCTTCAGTTTGGCCCAAAGAAGCTGCTGTGGGACATTCCTGGTTTAGGAATTTGGAATAGGGAGGACACTAATTTAGGAGTTTCTTCTCATTTTTTCATATTGAGGAATTCAAATCAATCAGAGGGGATGAGGAGCATAAATACAGGGTTCTGATCTGAACTGGTAACAGATTATGCTGTCAAAGATAACTTCGAAGATGGGGGTTTGTGGTGGTGCCTGGAACTACAATGGAAATTGTCAAGGGCTAAAATTCTAGCTAGTCTGTCTAAAATATCTAATGAGTGGTTGCCAATAAATTATAAGTTTTAGCAAGAGTTAGGCTTTTAAGCATTTATTAAGGAGAATAAGAATTTGGTAAATAGAGAGAGAAAGGCCTACATTCATCTATCTATTAAAGGGAGAGCACATTTCTAGCTCCCTTCTCCGCCAGAGTCCTCAGGAAAGAGCACGAGTCAGAGCGCCTGGCTCCCCCTTCTTCCTCTCACAAGCAAACGTCATTTCCTGACACCAAAGAAAAGACTCCTGATCTTGCCCTCAAAGACCTTCACTTCATGGTGGAGCTTGGTGGCATCATTCCAATTGTTACAAAATCTGGGAACTACAATTACTAAGTCCCTGAAAAAGCCAGGACCCATTCCTCTGCTAGAGTGGGGCTTCTTAAACTTTTTCTACTTATGACCCCTTTTTGCCCAAGAAATTCTTACACAACCCTGGGTGTATAGGTATGTAAAATTGGTATGCATAATCTTTTACTGTTGCCAAATTTTTCATGACCCCTACATTCAGTTACCCACAGTTTAAGAAGCTTTGTGCTAGAGCTCCTTCAGGCCTGACCTGGTTTAGAACCAAACTCTTTGTTGTTGTTGTTGTTTTAGTCATGTGCAATTCTTTGTGACCCCCCTCCCCCCCCCCCATTTTTTGGGCAAAGATACTTGTGTGGTTTGCCATTTCCTTCTCCAGCCCATTTTACAGATGAGGAAACTGAGGCAGACAGGGTTAAGTGACTTACCCAGGGTCACACAGCTAACAAGTGTCTGCAGTTGAATTTGAACTCAGGCCTTCCTGACTCCAGGCCCAGCCCTCTATCCACTGGACCACCTGGCTTCTCTGGAAGAGTCATCACTACCTTGTCATCTAGGAACAAAAGTGGGACAATTTCCTTTAGTTCAGTAGGCCAGTGCTCACAGAGCGCACAGTGACTATTGATCATACATTGAGCTTGTCATTGTTGTTGTCATTGTTTTTGGTCCAGATATAATTTAATTAGCATGGGGAACTTCTTGTGAGGCAACTCCCATCCAAGCAGATAGGCAGGGGGCAGCTGGGTGACATAGTGGATAAAGCACTGGCCTTGGATTTAGAGGGACCTGAGTTCAAATCTGGCCTCAGACACTTGACACTTACTGGCTGTGTGACCTTGGGCAAGTCACTTAACCCTCTTTGTCCTGCAAAAAAAAAAAAAACCCAAACAACCCCAAAACAAACAACAACAACAACCAAAAAACCAAGCAGATAGGCAACTGCTCTGTAATTTGTAGTTTTATTGAGTTGGGGACACTGAGAGATTAGCTGACTTGCCCATGATTCCATAGCTGATTATATCTCAGAAGCTTGAACCCAGATTTTTGGGATGCTAAGGTCAACTCTATCCCCTATGCCATACAACCATTTTATTGGACTATGGTGAAATACATTTGATTGCTAAGTAGTCTCTGGGGGAGACCCAGTGATCAGGTCACTATATATGTTCTCCTGATACATAATATCCCAGCCCTTAGCAAGATAATGCTTCACCTAGAGATTATAGATTGGTTTATGGAATTTCTCCAGGTTGATTTAATAGTAATGAAGCCTTCAATTCTTTCATGTTTTATATGGTCTTTCAGCCTTCCTTGGTTATTATCTTTGATTAAAGAAACTCACATGGTAAATTGGTATTTAGTGACTTGTCTTTAACTATCTAGAAAGTTAGTGCCAGGAAAAAAAAATTAGAACCCATTTTTTGAATGCTCAAACAATTACTTTAGTTTAAAGAACCATGTGATTATGGATTAATATGGACTAAAGACTAGAATTATATCATTTGAGGCCCAAGTTAGTGTTTATTCTTGGTCTGAATGACTCTGGTTTAAAGAATACATTACTATGCAAGTCAATTAACTCGTCCTTAGAATAAGAGAAAAAGAAAAACAAACTTGTTAGTAATCAAGTCACCCACCTGTTTATTGCTAATACTCAAACTTGGAAATATTTCAAGACTTTAAAGATGTTATGGAAAACCTCTAAATGAGAAAAAAGGTCACACGAATTTCATACACAAACAGCAATAACAATTAGGATCAACCTAAACAAAATTGGGAGGTGAACTGATAACATTTTAAATAAAAATATGAACTGCAATTCACAGGATTAGAACTTTGCTCATATAGGCTTCAGATGCTCACTAAAAAGTGGTTAGTTTAGGAAGAATAGGTAAAATTTTTTTTCTGTTTAGAAGATTTTGCAAATTTTTTTTGCAAGATTAATGTTTTTAGAAGTTTGGGTTGTTTTTTTTTTTTTAACAATGGCAGATTTGGGTACTTTGGCTCTTCCTTTAATAGAGATTGAAGAGAACCAGCATCAGGGCAAGGAAGAATGTCTCAATGTTGGATGTCTGGCTACTCCATAATCAGTATTTTCTCTGTTCTTGTTTGATTTTGGAAAGATATGAGGCACTTGTAAATCACTGGACATTTACAGAAGGAGATTTTCTTTGCCTTAATACAACAAGGAGATAAAATAAGGATAGACTGGCATTTGGCTTATCTCATACAATCATATGGAAACATGTCTGGTCAGTGGATCATTAGGTTATGCTGACTCATATGTTGCATATATAAGACTACAAATTATCTGAGGCACCCATCAAGTCTGAGGGGCCAAGACTCCAAAGGACTGGGATTTTTGTGCTCTTACATTATTGTAAAGTTGCATTAGGGAAGCTGGGGCCAATTAGATACCAGGGCTAGCTTTTTCTTTTAGGTAATGTGAGTAAGAGGGATTAAGTGGCATCAGGGAGGGAGATGCTGGTCTTAATCACACTCCAGTTATTAAATTTCTAATATCATGGGCCCTACATGTGTTTTCTTATATAATGAATTCTACAAGTATTAAGATAATGATTTGTTGAAACCTTTATATCTCAGATCTAGGCTCCCCATTTCTTGGTTAATATAGATATTTGAGGCAATTATCAGGATAATTCCATTGAAGTTCTCAGTATCTGAGGTTGAAGGAAGTGGTGCCTCCCCCCCCCCATAAGATAGCACTCAGTTATTGCATTCGTTTTGCCAAAAATTGTTTTTTTTTTAATTTTCTTTTTTTATTGAGTTTAATCACCAACTCAGACATTTTGATATTCAAAAAAGAACAAGATACAGGATTGTATAAGAAATCATAAACTTCTGTAAGGTAGCTGTTGTTATTTTTTTTACAGAAACAGAAATATATTAAATTTTAAAAGGGTAGTAACAAAATTATTCAATTTGTCTATTAGCTTTTGTTTTCTTTTGTACGTTTAAAAATGTTTCTTTGATATTTTTCCCCTTATAGCTATCATCATCTATTAATTAAACTCACCCTGGTGATAGTCAAGCAAAAGAAAATAACATCTTGGCCATGTCTGAAAAGACATCTCAATTCTTTATATCTAGTCTGTCATCACCAAGAGATGGGAGTTATGAGGCAGTTAGCTGATATAGGCCATAGAAATGCTAGACTTAGAATCAGGAAATCCTCAATTCACATTCTGCCTCCCATTCTTGCTGGCTGAGTTGCCCTGCCCAAATCATTTAATCTTTCTGTGCCTCACTTTCTTCAGCTATGAAATGGGGATACTAATAGTACCTACTTATCAATCAAGATTGTTGTGGTGATCAAATGAGATAACATATCTTAGGCGGTTTGCAAACCTTAAAGTGTTCTACAAATACTAGCTATTATTATATTTCATTATCAGTCTTTTGAAGTCATGATTGGTCACTGTTTTGGCCAGACTTCTAAGGTCTTCCAAAACTGTTTCCCTTCACATGATTATTGTGATTATCACATAAAGAATTCTCCTAGTTCTGCTCATTTTACTTTGCATCAGTACATAAAAGTCATTGCATAATTCTTTGAATTCATTATTTTCTTCATTTTTAGTGGCTTAACAATATTCTATTATATTAATATAACAAAATATTCAGTACTTCCCTAATTGATGGGGGAGAATTTTCTAAGAAGGTGAAGGACTTATTCCTGTGAGGCTGTCCCCTTTAAATTGGGGATTCAAAAAAATCGGAATACATGGATCTGTGCCTTATTTGATTGATAAACCTCAAATTGAAGAAGTTAATTCTGTTGTAGTCATAGAGCTCAGGGAGTACAGGTATCCTATTAAGTAGTCAGGTTCTCTGCTTCAGGTTTGAGGGACCTGCCTACCTAAGAGAACCTGAAGTTCTCACTTTACAAATTGTAAAGAGAGTCACTAACCAAAAGCATTTAAATGAAATAAGGCTGTGTTTTACCAGAAGCTCCAAAATACAATGTTGTGGCACTTGATTTGTTGAGACCTTTATATTCCAAATCTAAATGTTTTTCATTCCTTTAGTAAATGTAGATACTTGAGGCAATTATCAGGATAATTCCAGCCAAGTTTTCAGGAATTTAGGTAGGACTAAAGAGGAGCATGAAGGGAAAAACTGATGAACTCTAGGAGTGCTAAATGATGCTCAATCCCAAATTGTGCTGATGTTTAAAATGATCCGTTAATAAAGGTTTGATGGTACTATTAAGGTGTGAGATGTCTTCTCTCAGTAGACCCACCAGTATTCTCTTGTTCTTTAATAATTCCCAGGAAGCAGTATAATGTAGGTCAGACTCCTAAAAGTAAAACCAAAATTAAATATTCAGAAATGACAACAGGATGATTTCAGAAAGGCCTGGAAAGACTTGTATGAAGTGATGTATAGTGAAATGAGCAGAACCAGGAGAATGTTGTGCACAGTGATGGCAATATTGTTTATTGAAGAACTGTGAATGACTTAATTATTCTCAGCAATACAATGATCCAGGACAATCCCAAAGGATGCTATCCACCTCCAAAGAAAGAACTGATATTGATTGCATGCTCCTTTTCACTTTCATTTTTTCTTTTATTCAAGTTTTCTTACACAAAATGACTAATATGGTAATGTTTTACATAATTGCAAATGTATAACCTATATTTAATTGTTTACCACCTCAGGGAGGGATGAGGGGAGGGAGGGAAGGAGGGATATTTGGAACTCAAAACTTTAAATAAAAATTTTTATTACTATTAAAAATTTTTTAAATGCTTAGCACAAAAAATCCCCTCAACAATCCAGCTTCCTCTTAATCTCCCCAATTCAATTAAACAAACATTCATTAAGCACCTACTACACCTGGCACTGTGCTAGGTGAAAGAAATACAAAGAGAAAAATGACCCAGAGGTCAAGGAGCTTACATTTTCCTGAGCGGGGGTGGTGAGGAGTAAGGGAAACAACATGCCTGGATAAATAAATTCAAAATATATGAAAAGCAGCTTTTGAGGGGATTGTTGGTAGTGGGATGAACGCTAATAGAAGAGAGGATCAGGAGAGGCCTCAGGTAGGAGGTAGCAGAAAAGCAAATGCTTAGAGTATATATAGCTCATGGAAACCAACAAAGATGTCCACAACCTTGGAAGGCATGTTCTTGCTGAGAGCTGTGGCAATCAGCACCAAGCGGTCTCTATCCATACGGCTGTGGCAGCTGCTAAAAATGGAATTGTAGATTCATTCCAAGAAAGACTCCCCAGGGGCAGAGTGTACAAGGGGAGGGGACAGACAGAATGGTGAAAAAAGCCAGTATGACGTAGGTTGCAAACTGTACTGGGAGGGAAGAGATAAAAGCTTAGGAAGATTTTTCCACACAGGAACCAACCACTTTCACTTGAGTAGCTCTAGCAAATAAGGAGGCATTTACTAAGACTTTTCTTGTGATAGGCAATCTGTAAAACCTTCAGCATTAAAGCTATTATACCACTATGCAAAATAAAAGGCACTCATTGCTGGGAACAATCAAGACAATTAAGACAAAGGAAAAATTATCTAGATAAATTAGCTCATTTACCTACAGGTTTAAGTCCCCAATGCAGGCATAAAATATAAATTGACATAGTCTCTTTAGATTGGGATAAGTGTGTGTGTGTGTGTGTGTGTGGGAAAGCTGTAATCCACTGTATGTGATTTGTTTTAAAATGCAATATAAGATTAAATGCTTCAAACCACTTGAGAAAGCAGTACAGGAGAATAAAGGAAAGCCATGGAGATCACTGTAGGGACAGACATGTAACTGCTTATTAATAGCCTGCAGAACTTAGGGGACAATAAATAAGGAACTCAAAACCCTGAGGGAATTGACCATTCAATTTTAATTTTTTCAGTAACCACAAACCCTACACATAAGGGGAAATATTTTATTTTCTGATTTTTTTCCTCTTGCTTTATAGATGATACATTTCTAAATTCATGTGACAGTTCTTTCCTTTGGGTGCTGGATATATTTCAGAAAGGGTAAGATGAAGGTTTTTAAAAGTTTGGGTTAAATATTTTTAGGAGAAAAATTTTAAATTTATCTTAGGATTTCCTAAATCCTTCTATTAGAGCTACATCTTTTGTAGGCTTATTTATGGAAGAAGAATTTGACCCCTTATGTTACTGATGTTCTATTGATTAATTTTTCCAAGGAATTAAAATGAAAATATGATTCATTTCTGACTTAAATGAATGGCACTGCATCATTGGACAGCCTTCATTCCCTACCTTCCATCTGTACTGGGATTCCATTGTTTATTTATAAGGCAATGGGGAAACACTGGCCTCTCACAGACTTCATACTGTGGCAACTGAGAAGTGTAAGAGAATGTTAACACCTTTTATTTGCAAGATGACTGATAGCTATCATTAGAAAAGTAAATGGTCTTACACTGGCCAGCCAGTCTGATTATCTAGGGAATTATCTTATTTAATGTCTATTAACTCTATTGTTGTTTTTTTCATTCTTCTTAAAAAAAAAAACAACTCAGTATAATTCCTTTTTTTGGGGGGGGGGCAATGAGGGTTAAGTGACTTGCCCAGGGTCACACAGCTAGTAAGTGTGAAGTGTCTGAGGCCAGATTTGAACTCAGGTCCTCCTGACTCCAGGGCCGGTGCTCTATCCACTGTGCCACCTAGCTGCCCCTAGACTTGGTTTTTTTTTTTTTTTTTTTTGCAGGGCAATGAGGGTTAAGTGACTTGCCCAGGGTCACACAGCTAGTAAGTGTGAAGTGTCTGAGGCCAGATTTGAACTCAGGTCCTCCTGAATCCAGGGCCCATGCTTTATCCACTACGCCACCTAGCTGCCCTGTATTTTTAGTATTTTGTTAAACATTTCCTAATTACAATTTAATCTGGCTCATAGCCTCAAGTTTGAAATTTGTCTAGAAGATTGATAATGATCTGGGCTACCTATTTCCTAACAAAGAGTTGATAGTCTTTTCTTCATTCCTTCTTTCCGTCCTTCCTTCCTTCCTTCCTTTTCTTTTCTTTCTTTCTTTCTTTCTTTCTTTCTTTCTTTCTTTCTTTCTTTTTGAGGGGCAATGAAGGTTAAGTGAGTTGCCCAGGGTCACACAGCTAGTAAGTGTCAAGTATCTGAGGCTAGCTAGATTTGAACTCAGGTCCTCTGGAATCCAGGGCTGGTGCTTTATCCACTGCGCCACCTAACTGCTTCCCCCACCAGTTGATAGTCTTAATATTCAGAATGAGACCTATACTTTTTGGACATAAGAATACTACTGTAATAATGATAACAACAATAATAATTAGCATTCATATAGCTATTTAAGCTTGGCTAAGCACTATACAAATATCTCATTTTATCCTTACAACAATCTCAGAGGCAGTGGCTATTTTTACCCGTTTTACAAGTTGAGGAAACTAAGGCAGATGGAGATTGAAAGGTTTGTCCAGGGTCACACGGCTACTAAGTATCTGAGGCTGGATTTGAACTCAGGTCTTCTCGACTCCCGGTCCAGCATTCTATCTATGGTGCCATTTAATTGCTTTTTTAATATGACCAACACTG
The DNA here is from genome assembly GCF_019393635.1 of Dromiciops gliroides. Taxonomy (NCBI): domain Eukaryota; kingdom Metazoa; phylum Chordata; class Mammalia; order Microbiotheria; family Microbiotheriidae; genus Dromiciops; species Dromiciops gliroides. The sequence continues at coordinate 253,751,093 of NC_057862.1, forward strand.
GAATGGGTTTTGCTTGAATATGGACATTTCTTACAATGATTTTTCCCTTCTTTATTTTTTTCTATCAAGGAAAAGTTAGAAGGGAGAAAAAATAAGTGCTTGTTAATAGAAAAAATATGAAAAAAAGAAAATATACTAGTTGAGAAAATAAAATCATAGCAAACTGCATAATCCAGAGTTTTTTCTAGCCTTATATTGGGCAAGAGAAACTGCCTAACCTCAAAAATTAGTCAAGAAAATCCAATCAGTGAATCATATGGGTACCAAGGGAATGTAAAAGGAGAGGATTGTGGAATTTACAATCAGGCAAGTAGAGTACTCATGTGCAAATAATGCTGGCATGATTCTGGAGAGGGAGATAGAATTCCATTTAGCAACAGTTCTCAGAGAATGAAGATTTTAGCTAAGAAATCCAGAGAGATTAAATGATTTGCCCCAAATCATACAGGAAATTAGTGGTAGAGATAGAACTAGGGTTCAACTCTTTGACTCCCATGCCTATTAGATATTAGACACTTTCCTTAATTCTGGGGATACAAATAAGAAAGTGTTTTCTTTTCTGTGCTTATCTCTACACCTTGTTTGATCATGAATACCCTATCACTGGGTAAGCCTGATAGAACATTGAGAGTACAGAGAATGGAAGTCGCAGTGAGGACAAAGAATAATTTTTTTTTTTTTTAGTGAGGCAATTGGGGTTAAGTGACTTGCCCAGGGTCACACAGCTAGTAAGTGTTAAGTGTCTGAGGTCAGATTTGAACTCAGGTACTCCTGACTCCAGGGCCGGTGCTCTATCCACTGTGCCACCTAGCTGTCCCAAGAATAATTTTTAAAGGAGTGTGACAGAGGGAGAATTAGCAGGAAATTGTGATTACTGTGATCAAAGAGAAAAAAAATCAGTATGGGATGAGGGAGTTGGAATTGTTTTGAGTAATGATGAGATCAGAGGCATAGCTACTTCTGTGTGTAGAGTGAAAGTCTAAAGCATGGGTGTTAAGGAAACTGTGAACATGGGAGGTCAGGGTGTTTGAAGAAAGATCAATGTGGCCAATTTTGAAATCCACAGATCTGAGGAGTTGAGATAAGAGGAAAATGGTGAGCTTGGGACTGAAGTCATTAAGAAAGTAGGGGAAATGACTTAGGTATTAGTAGATGACTGCTACTATTCTCTGGTATCTACAGTAATATAGACAGATGCAGTGAACCTCAAGGGAATAGAAGTTACTAGGTGATGGTAGCTAAGAGAGGATCTGGAAGTTGCAGTGAACAGCAAGGAGTAGACCTTATTCACCTGGGCTATAGTGTACTGGAACCTGAGAGAAGAATCACTTGGTGCTAGAGAAAATGGCCATAGATGCAGTGTCTTCTGGAGAAAGCTAGGATTCCAAAATGGCAAGAAAATTGAAGGAGTATGAAAGGGAGAGGTCTAAGGTAAAGGGAACTTTGTTAACAAGAGAATGAAATTTCTAGGAAATGGAAGAAGGAATAGGTTACAAGAGACTTGGGAAGGGTAGGGATAAGGTGGATAGGGATCGGGAAACAGGGAAATGTTCTCCAAGGCAAATAAGTGATGTAGGTTTTTACCTAGATATCCTAGAACTTAGAATAACCAGGAATCTGAATCACAGGGGATCAGAGATGAAGAGGTGGGAGGTTAATGAAAAGTAGTTTGTTCTCTTGGCTAGGGAAGATGGGAGGCAGTGTCAGAATCTGGGTCAATAAACAGTCATCCTGATGTATATCTTGCCACTGGGCCCAGATGGCTCGGGAGGAGAGAGTGAGGTTGGTGACCTTGCACAGCCTTTCCTTACTTAAATCCAATTCATTGCAAGTCATGACATCAGCTCAATGCCATGGTCCTCTTTGATAATGAAGGACCAACAGCAGCAGCAACAACAACAACAACAAAGTTCCTCAGAGGTCTGACAGGACTCTCCTTCCTTTGCCTCATTTCAATATGGCAGGGATAATGCTGTTAGATTTCCTGCACATGCTCCAGATTCTGGACTTCTGGACACATTGTGGCTTACACCTGGATTAGGTCCTGTTGGCAGCAGGCCTAATATCTGAGTATCCAGAGGATACTAGCCCTGGTATGCAGAAGACTTGTGTCTGGGTGTTTGATTACTATGGAGAGCTGAGGCACAGTTGATTTTCTTAGACGGTTGGTGCAGCAGGATTTCCTGCTTGTAATAAATCTTTTTCTTGGGCAAAGAGGTTGTGTTTCCACACATGGCAGGAGATTCAGGATTTCAATCTTGTTCCTGGGTACTCTGGGGTAAGGAGGGGCTGAAGCATTGTTTAATCACACACAGCAGAGGAGACACAGTATCTACACAGTTCTGTAGGGAGCAGGCTTCCAAATCCTATTCCCAAAAGAGGAAGAGGCTAAAAGCACCATTTCCCCAGGACCAGTTATAGAGAAGGAAGGACTAGATGTTGGGGCAGGAGCCTTGTTAATGGAACATCCTGCCTGGGGTTTGGATGGTAAGTCAAGGGCTGTGGTGTTGTGATGACATGGGGGTGAGTAGGCACTACTTCCAACAGCGCAATAAGACCTATAATCCCTATGTTCCCCTTCTGTACTTTCCTTTATAAACTCTAATTTATACTAATCATCACTTTTCATTCTTACCCTCTCTTCTTATATTTCAATTCCTTGGTGTTGTGGGTCAGGATATTAGGGAACTGAAAAGGTGTGAGTTTAACTGTCCCCACCCCTCCACTTACTCACCCTCTCCCCACTACCTCACTCGTACAACAGCAGTCCATACTACTGGTAAACTGGGAAATTGTGGCACAGAGACCTGAGAAGTTTGGGTTAACTTTGCCCCAGGTGGATTGATCTGGTACTCAGCTGTGGACCCTTGGGGGAAGAGAATATAAAAGCAGTTTTAGGACATTGGCACAGGGCTCTTGAGACCTGACAAAGGACCTCTTTGCCAGTAGCTTTTATTTGTTTTGAATATTCCTGAACTTTTTTTTTTAATCAGTTCGAGAACTGCTTCTACCTGGAACTATTGGAATTTGTTTTTAGTAAAACTATTTTTTAAAATTCATGGCCTTTGAGTTAGTGATCTATTGAACGAGACCATGAAGTGAGCATGGGTCACACTTTTTTTCCATACCTAGAAGAAATCTAGTACCCCTTTCCTCCATTTCCATCTAGAAGGCATATATGGTAGTGGGAATAGCATTGGATTGGATTCGGAAAATTGACTTATGCAAAACAAAGGCTTCTGAGAAGATTCCAGACAAAAGAGATCTTAGAACACTGAGAAGTGCATTTAGGTTCTTTTCAATATAAATCTTTAAAATTTAAAGTGACTCAAATGTAGCTTTCTTTTTATGGCAAGAGAAAATTTAGAAACAACCCAAATCCCAGGTAGAATAAGCTAAAATTAAGATTCTTAACTCACATTATCCATGTCACTTCTTTTATTTAACTTTGTACTATAGTGTACAAAATTTGGATCTCCATTATGTACTATTCATACTGATTTTGTGGGCAGTATTTCATTGTGCCATTTCCACTACAACTAAATTTAGTTTATGAATAGAATATAAGATATAATCAACATTCCAAGAACTCCTATTTGCACATGAATCTCTGTGGGCTGTTTTTGGCCTTTGATATTTAGAATAAGGCTTGTTTTGACAAACTTTTCTCTTTTCATCAAATCCTACTCAAATGATCCTTGAACCACTAAATTCAACTTAAATGAAAGTAAATGAATAGAATTTGTTCTACTATGTATGGCTTGTGTGTGTGTATTATGTCTATTCTCAATTATTCAAAGACTTATTATCCATTTCCTAGACTTTATATATTTAGTTTTTCTGCCTCTCGCCTTTTGTCCATTTTGTTATTTACTAGAGCCTTTGGAAAAGAGATAGGAGAGATATAACTCAATATCCAGCATTTCTTAATCTATGATGAAATGGATCACTCTAACTGAATTTTGATGTAGCTCCTTGATGTTTTATTACATGCATGGTCATTAAAAGAGTCTTTGTTTAAAGTGGGTCATCTTCCACTCCCATAGTCCTGCAAAGAAGTGAGGGAAGTGCATTGTCTTTTTCAGCCATAAGCTTAGTTATAATTACATCTCCTATCCAGCTGCCCTCCTAGACTTCATGATCTCCAAAAACTCATCATCCTGCAGGGTGACATAAATTCTATACTCTTCCCTTCTAATTTCAGAAGATGGAGGGTGTAGGTGGCGCAGTGGATAAAAGCACTGGCCCTAGATTCAGGAGGACCTGAGTTCAAATGTGGCCTCAGATACTTGACACTTACTAGCTGTGTGATCCTGGGCAACTCACTTAACCTTCATTGCCCCCCCAGCCCCCCCAAAAAGAAGAACATAGAGGGTGGACATTGGAGAGCTCCTTCCAGATCTTCCATCATTTAATTTAATGGCCAGGACATTCACCTCATACTTTCTCTAACAGTTACAGGAATCCATTATGCTCTTGTACTGGGGAGCCTTCTCTCTACCCCCTTCCTTGCTTTTCTGTTTCGTTTTATATGCTGTCTTCCCTCCTTAGATTGTAAGCTCTCTGAGGACAGGGATTGTCATGTCTTTGGACCCTTAGTGATTAGTGCAGTGCATGGCACACAGTAGGCATTTAATACATTATTTTTTGACTCTATAGAGAATTCAATTTCATTTATTTTTATTCTTTCCATTTATATTATTTTAATTTTTTTGTATATTTTTTCTGGTTCTTACTTTACTTTTCATATGAGTTTTCTCATGCTTCTCTGTATTCTTCATATTCTTTATAGTGTGGTAATAGTCCATTATATTCAAGTATCATAATTTGATTAGCATTCCCCAAACTGAAATGATGATGATTCCCTTAAAATGAGCATTGTGAGGAGACAAATAGGTGGCTCAGTGGATAAAGCACCGGCCTTAGATTCAGGGGGACCTAAGTTCAAATCCAGCCTCAGACACTTGACACTTACTAGCTGTGTGACCCTGGGCAAGTCACTTAACCCTCATTGCCCCACACAAAAAAAATGAACATAGTTATACCTCATATTTTTACTGTGATGTTTTCCAGTGTTGTGCAGTCACTTCTCATATATTTTGGACAACCAGATGTGGGAGAAATAAGGGTATAGCTACAATGGAAATGAAGATGAGGGAGGTTAAGAATCAGAATATAGCCTTAAAATTATATGTATATGTATAATTATGATTTTAATTGCCTTATATTACTTTATTTGTATTTATATGACCCTCAGAAGAAGGTAAGCTTCTTGAGGCAGGAACTGTTCTCTTTTTATCTTTTTAAAAATCTATATCCCTATAGGATGACCTTTTAAAAATTTGTTGAGTTGAATTTGTAAGTATAATGAAATTTCTTCAATAATTAATGGATGAATTTTAAAAAGCATTTATTAAGTGCTTTACTATGTGCAAAGCACTTTGCTTAGTGCTGGAATGTAAATAGAATGGTAAAACAGTCCCCACTCTCAAGGAGCTCACATTCAAATAGGGGAGACAACATATATAGAAGATTTCAGCTGCATGTGAGTTGGAAGGGTCCCATAGTCTTTGAAGTTAGACACTTCTTCTTTAATGTCATTTGCACTGATAAAAATAATCAGTTTCTGATGAAGAACTGTTTGACAGTGCCAAGGACTTTGGTGGGGAAAACTTTCTTTTCTGGGTCTTCATTAGCTGTGGCTGTAATCACAATTGCTGCAGGAGCAATTTCCAGGATGCATCTCTACAGAGGTTGCTTTCCAGTATAATGGTTGGAAGTATTGCTACTCCCTATGTTCTTGAGTTCAGGCTCTAACCTTATTGTCTCCATTGGTGTCTAAGGGCAGATGGTAGTCAGGGTGGTTGGTTACAGTGGTTTGACTTGCCTGGCACATTCTGCCTCCTTTCCTCCCTCATCCCCCAGAGGACCTTTCTGCTTCAGCTAGGCTGGCTTACCTGCCCTGTCCCTGGCAGGTGGCAAGGAGGGCTGGCTCTTTACTGATGAGTTGCTTCCTCTGATGTTGGTCATAAGGGCTGGGCTGGAAGCAGGACTAGTGGTTAGGGGATGCTGCTATTCTCACGGCTCTTGTGCTTATCTTCCTGTTGGTAGCATTTGGTCATCATATGTTGTACTTAGTAGTGGTAAGGAGGGTGGTCCTCCTCTCCACAGTGATTTCTCCCTTCAATGATGGCTTGCTATATATGCTCTGACTCTGAGGTAAAGGAAAGATGATGAAAAAACACCTTTCTGTTCTCAATGGGTTGTCTTTTATCCATGCCTGGCTCCCTAACTCTCAGTGTCTCCCAAGGCTATGTTCTGGTCCCTTGTCTCTTCTCCCACAATACTCTCACTTGGGGATCTTACCAGCTCCCATTGGTTCAGGGATCTCCAGCAGATGATTCTGAGATCTACCTATACAGCCTTTACCTCTCTCCTGAGCTCCAGTCTTGTATCACCAGTTGTCTTTTGGGTATCTTGAACTAAATGTTCCACGGACATTTTAAAATCAACAATCATGTCCAAAACTGAACTCAGTCTCTTTCCCTACAAACCTTCTCCCCTTTCAAAGTTAAATAGTTCTGTTAAAGGCACCACAACCCAGGTTCACAAGCTCACTGTTACCCCCAGTGCTACTCTCTCACTCCATCTATCCAATCTATCTCTAAGGTATATCATTTCTACCTTCTCAACAATTCTTGTATGCATCTCCCTCTTTCTGCTCACAGAGTCATTACACTGGTGCTGGCTTTTGTCACTTTACACCTGGACTATTGAAATAGCCTTCTAGTTGGTCTATTTTGAGGTTCTCTGTAATCTAGTGCATCCTTCACTCAATTGCCAAAGTGATTTTCCTAAAACACAGGTCTGACCATGTCACCCCTCTACTCAATAAACCACAGTGGCTCCCTATTACTTCCAGGCATTTAAAGTCCTTTAAAGCTTTGCCCCTTTGCATCTTTCCAGTCCTGTTTGTACTTTATAACCCTCGACATACTTAATGATCCAGGAGTACCTTCTGTTTCCTGCATATAACACTCTTCCTTTCCCATGTCTGGAATGATCTTCATCCTTACCTATGTGGCTTCCTTAAAGAGTCAGCTCGAATCCAACTTTTATTTTCAAATCCCACTTTTTATAGGTCTTTCATGGTTCCTCCCACTGCTGGTGTATTCCCTCTGAGATCATCTTCCAACCACTTTGTTTATATCTTGTACACAATGAAGTTGTTTGCATGTTGCCCCTCCCATTAGAACGTGGGATCATTGAGAGTGGGGATCATAGTTTTGATTTTCTGGTCTGAAAAGACAATAAGGTTCCTCTTACCCTGTATCTTTACTCTTGTATCCTTAGCACTTAGCATAGTGCCTGGCACATAGAAAGTGCTTCATGCATACTTGTTCACTGAATGAGAAAAGCATCTTTCTAAAGCTCAAGTCCAACTGCTAAGATTGTGCTCAAGTAATTCCAAGGTTCCTTATTGCCTAAGGTTAAGACAAAAAGACTTCAGCTGACATTTGAAAGCTCTTTATGATCTGGCTTCTATCCACCTTTGCAAGATTCCTCAGTGCCTAGTAGAAAGCTTGTAAACAGACAACACTTCATAAATGCTTAAATTGGATTTCTGTTTGTTTTTCTGCTTTCAGATGAGAATAGGAGAGAATTCTACATTTGAACTTTATATGATTATGAGGTTTCAAGACAGGTCCACAAATCCAACACTTTACTTATCTACAGTATGCGTAGAGAAGTGTGTGTAGGGGTAGTATATGTTGGGGCAGCTAGGTGGTACAGTGAATAGAATTCCAGGCTTGGAGTCAGGAAGATTAATCTTCTTGAGTTCAAATCCAGCCTCTGACACTTCCTAGCTGTGTGATCCTGGGCAAGTCACTTAATACTGTTTGCATTAGTTTCTCCATCTATAAAATGAAGTGGAGAAGGAAATGGCAAAATGCTCTAGTCTCTTTCTTTCTCTACAGAGAAAACTCCAAATGGGGTCATGAAGAGTTGGATAAAACTGAAAAGACTGAATAACACCACCACCACCATAGTATATGTAAATGACTTCAGAGTGTCCTACTATAAAACAACTAGAGTATGCTGACATGTAGGTTTATAATTTATATTAAGTTTATTTTTAAAGTAGCCCTCTTAATAGTAAATAAGAAAGTCCTCATGTTATAGAAATTATGTTAGAGATAAGTGTTAAATTAAAACACATGGTAAAGTGTACGGTTTTGTGCAGTTCTTGAAAACTGCACAATTAGAACAATTTTTTATGAATATGATGCTGGCTCTCCATTGCCATTAGAATATGTGTTTCAACTCTTCTAGATGTGATTATGGATTTGAACTGATCTTCTCACAGCACACATTTCTGATCAAGGTGGTACCTTTGGCCATTGAACTAAGTTCATGAAGACTTGATTCAATTATTTTCAATTCTGTAAACATGTTACAATCTGCACCTAGATATCTAGTAGAATATCCCACTCTATGGGTTTATAGTTTTAAACAGTTTTAAATTTAATATGATTAAAAGGTTCTTAAAAGACTCATGTTAGGGCAGGGCTATGCTACATAGGAGTGAGCTAGGACTAGAACTTGGGTATGAAGAGGTACAGAATGAGACATAACATTTTCAGATATGACCAGTGTGAGGATTTGCCCTGCTTGACTATGCTTATTGGTTACAGGGGAAGGCATTATTGTTATTATTGATGGGAATAGGGACATGGTAATAGTGATAACAACAAAGAAAATAGAAAGAAAGAAATGAGCATCAGTGAATCACAAGAAAATAAAACAAAACATCACACACACACATACACCCGAAGAAAACCAAAGGAACTCCAGAGGGAAATATGAGTAAGAAAGTAACTGGGATATATTTGGCAGCTGGTGGCCCAGTAAATAGAGCACTGGGTTTGGAGTCAGAAAGACCTGATTTTAAATCTGGCCTCAGGCACTTACTAGCTAGCTGTATGATCCCGGGCAAATCACTTCACCTTTGTTTGCCTCTCTTTCCTCATCTGTAAAATGGGGATAATAGCACCCAATTCAAAGAGTTCTCAGTGAGGATCAAATGAGATAATATTTGTAAAGCACTTTAGCATAGTGCCAGCACATAATAGGTGCTGAACAAATGGTTCACCCCACCCCATTCCCCTAGCTTTTTCAATTTGTTAGATACTTTAAATGCTGTACAGAATAGAGATTTGAGATTTCACATGTAACCCTCCGTTTCTGTTCTTTGTATAAGGAAATGTTCCTATACTGAGGCTGAAGTTCATAACAATAAAAAAATAAAGAAAAGAAGTAAATTTGAGGAATTGATCTACTCTCTCTGAGCACAAAATAGATAATTTAGGAATTAATGAGATTTCTCCTGTCCTTGGTTATCTGAGTAATTTTGCAAATGCTTCTTTAATTTGAGTGGCACGCTTGTCTAGTTCTGAATCTGAATAGCCACCCAGCTCCCTGTGACTGACCTAAATAGTGTTTATTAATGCGTTCAAACCACTGATAGAAAACTTACATGCAAAAAAGTACACAGGAGGGGGCAGCTAGGTGGTGCAGTGGATAAAGCACCAGCCCTGGATTCAGGAGTACCTGAGTTCAAATCCGGCCTCAGACACTTGACACTTACTAGCTGTGTGACCCTGGGCAAGTCACTTAACCCCCATTGCCCAGCAAAAAAAAAAAAGTACATAGGGAACTTTTGGCCTTATTTTACCACCACCTTAGGTTTAACTCTTGCGGCTCAGTGGAAATAACACTGACCTTAAGACTCAGAGGATGCCATCTATTCTTCCATCTGACTCAAACATCTATTAACCCTCTTCTGGGCCTCAGTTTTATCATCTGTGAGAAGGTTGGATAGGATGAACTCAAAGTTCCCTTCTACCTTGAAAATGATGGTCAGTTATCTGTGATCAAAATCCTTTTCTGGCCCTGGCAAATGAAATGTGTAATCAATACTCAAGAATGGCGGTAGGCTGATTCTGAGTGGCCTATGGTCTCTAAGGCCAGCGCCATTTCATATCTAGTTGGGAAGTAGAAGCTAGAGCATTTTGCAAATTCAAGTTTCTGGTAAACAGATATCCCCCTCATCCTCATTCTCTCACTATACCAACCAAAAGTAGGCTAGACAGGGACAAACACTAGGGTTAGTAGAATTAGTTTGCTGTGTCAGGGGATGCTCCCATGGGATAATCAGTCATTCTGGCTACTTATATCTCCATGTGACTCTTCCTCCTTCTGGGAAGGAGTCTAATCTAATCAACCTAGGTCAGCTGGGAAGGGGCAACTCAGTTATGCCCTGAAAGGTGATTCATAGATTGAATAGACTGACTTGTACAGTATGTTCGACTTCTACCCTTTAACCCCCAGTCAATTTATCCAGCCTGGATTCTTCTGGTGGGTAAGCCTTCTTTGGAGGAAACTGAAAATTGTTTCATTTATGTGAATGATAAGCCTCAAAGAATTTTGCCAACAAGAAGTGTAAAAAGTATTTTGTTATCACATCTATAGGGATTGTGGTTGTGATACTTATCTTATGTAATGATGATAAATAAACTCCACAAGGCCAAATTCTGCTGCCAAATTAAACATGGAGGTGAGCAATCACAGGCCTGTAGCAATGGCCAAATTCAGAAGCCAGTCATCTTAATACAAAACCAATCCCTGTTTGAAAAGGTGGATAGTGGTGATTAATTCGGTAGAGTCAATTTCATTTGCTGAAGAGGGAAAATGGATTCATGAGCCAAGCATCAGTCCCAGGGTCTCTGTTGGTAAAGTCAAATGATGCTGACCAGGTTACAGAGCCTCCAATATTGCCTTTACCATGGGCCAAGAGGAAAAACAACCATTATGAATTTGCCTGCTTTTCATAATGTGCTACCTCCTAACTCCTGCTAAAATTGGCAAATATTTCCTTAAATAAATAGCCCATTCCTGAAACAAGATTCCAACAACCAAAATGCTTTTGGCTGTTAAAAGATGTTCGCTGGCAAGCATATCACATTAAGAAATATTTCATTTGAATGTTCTGCTGGAAGAGAGAATTTGCTTTGGTTGTGTGAGGATAGCACATGCTTTTTCAATGAGGAAATGTTATCCAATGGAAACATTTTAAAAAGTGTTATTATGATTACATTGCTTAAAAAATTTGGCAAAAAAATGATTCTAGGATTAGGGTGCAGTCACATAACTATTTTGTGAAGCATTTGTTATCTCCCTTGCATAGATTTATGCTAGTGTGAACCTTATCACCTTTATAGAACCTTTCCACCTTATACCATTTGTAAAATAGTATAACACTGCCCCCATCCTACAAATACAACAAAATCTCATTTTTACAAATTGGGACAAGGGTAATGCTCTAAAATAGTGATTTTCAGGACATGTAGAAATTGGAATTTTACCATAAGAAGCTGCTATGAAATCCAGCAAGGACTTTGGGGAAGCTTAAATTAACATGGTCAATGAATTCCCACCTGTGTATTTGGCATGGGTGAGGGCAAGCTGTCAGAAGGTGGGAGCATCAATACCCAGAGAGGGATATCTTAGCAGGTTATTTTAGTTATCTGTCATTTTAGTAGCAGGAGAGGGAGGGAGTCAACCCCCCCCTCCTAATTATAGTTTTGTTGATTTTTCATGGAGTTGTTCTGGCAAGGTTTAGAAGGATATTTTGTAAACTAAAAAGACTAAATGAAGATGAGCTATTATTACTATGTACAAGATCAATTTTCTTTTTTTTTAAATCTCACCAACATAATAAAACAGAATCTCATTTTGAATACAAATTAATAAATGTGTATATAGTATATATGTATATCTATGTGGATAGAAAATTTATTAAGTGCTTATTATATATCACTCACTGTACTAAACTGGAAGCATACAAATACAAGCCAATTGGAGACAGTTCAAGAAGATTACATGGTAATGGGTGAAGACAATAAATTAAGGGACATTAGAAAGCGGGGGAGATTCTGGTAGGAGGGAGAGGGATAATTGCCTTGAAGCAAAAGGTAGGGTATGGGGAAAACCAGATAGTATCTTATAGGCCTAGGCCCTGGCAAGATATCTGTTCCACAATCTGGATTGATAGCCAAGAAGCACTAAAAGGTATACATACCTATACATATGTACATATCTGCATATACATATTTCAAATGCACACACATGCATATATGTATATGTACATACATACACACACACACATATGGTAAGGTAGTACTCCCTGACTCTTGGCTTGAAGATTCCAAGATATGGACATAGTGATGACATATGGGAAATATCTTGAATAGGCATCTCTCTCCCAGTTGCTGTATATAAAATGTGAAATGTGCTTTACAAATTGCCATTTAAATTTTGTTGTGTGTGACTCTTCATGACTCCATTTGGAATTTTCTTGGCAAAGATACTAGAGTGGTTTTCTACTTCCTTCTCCAGGAACTGAGCAAACAAGGTTAAGTGACTTGCCCAAGGTCACACAGCTAAGAAGTATCTGAGATCAGATTGAACTCATGAAGATGAGTCTTCCTGACTCCCAGGCTGGGTTCCATTCACTGTGCCACCTACCTGCCCCTACTATCTAAATAATGTTTTTGAAAACACTTTAAAAATTATGAAGCACTGTATAAATTATTGTTATTAAGTGAATAGATTATATAGTAATTTCTCAAAGTAATTCTCAGTTATTTGCAGATGATTTGGCAGGAGTCCTAAAACTTGGCACCTTCTGGGTCTCTGCCTTGAATGTAGAGTCCATTGACCTTCTTTATCCTCTTGAATTCCATGTTCCTTCACAGTTAGGAGCATGATAATAATGTGAACATTATTATGGTGTATTAAACACATTCAATTCGATTCAATTCAGCAAATATTTTTTTAATGTCTACTTTATACAAAGTGCTTTGTAAGCTGCAACACTATATAAATATATACCGAGACAGCATAGCATAAAGGGAAGAATGCTAGATCTGGAGTCAGGAGAGACCTGGGTTGGATCCCACAGACATCATCTTGTGGCTGTGAGACTTGAGACAAGTCAATTAAGCTCTTTGTTATTAAGTTTTTTCTTCATCTGTAAAAAAGGACTGGGTTAGTGTGAGGCACAAAAGGGATAATTGTACACTAAGTGCATTATAAATGCCAGCTATTATTGTTTTGTAAGTAGCTATTATTGCTGGTTTTTGCCAACCTCACCAGTTTAATGTGGCAAAATCTCATTTTAAAGGACTTCTTACTTGGCAAGAAGATGCTAAGGTACTGAGAGTTGCCATTGCTGAGGGTGCATCATTCAGATTTGATGGGAAGCAGGGTAACATAATGGATGATATGTTATACTTAGGAAGGTCTGGATTGAAATCATCTTTGGTTGCTTGTTAGCTGTGTGGCTATGGGTAAGTAACAACCTTTCTGGGTCTCTGCTTCCCCTATCTGTAAAATGGAAACTAAAATACTTTAATATTGTTATGAGACTCAAATGAAATTATATATATCTCTGTGTGTGTGTATGTATATATGATATATGTAATTACATACACACATATATGTATTTATATAGTGGTTTACTGTTATTTGCTATAGTCTCATTCTGTAAAACTAATAAAAATAAAACTGTAAATCTTACTATGGCATTTTGTAAAAATTACAACTTCAATATCAAAAGATTTTATTGTCAATTTTAAAAATTCTTGGGGCCAGAAAGTTTTTCTCAAAGTCTCCCTGATTTAGCTTCTGTCTGATAGCAGGCCAGTCCTCAGAACATCATCTTTAAATGTCTGTGTTCCCTTTTCCTGTTTCCAGGCTGCCATGTTGTTGGAGAAAATTCTGCAGTTGGGTGATTTGTATGATCTGATGCCTATCAAATAAGGCAGAACCAAGAGGAAGGCGTATACAATGACTACAAAAATGTAAATGATGAGATCACTAAAATGAAGTTGACCTCTGAGTAACTGAAAAATCAGTGAAGACCCCGGAGAATAGATAATCAATCATACTTCCTCAAAGCAGAGTGGGGGTGGGGGAACCACTAGGATAATATTTTAAAGATTGCCAGATATAATCACTGCATTAGATTTAAACAAAATTATTGATGTCATTTGTTATTACATCACATGAATTTCTTCATATATCCTCCTCCCTCCACTACCAAGAGAGCCGTCCCTTGTAACAAAGATTTTTAAAAAGGGGGCAGGGAAAGGCAGGTTAGAAAAACCAACCAACATGTCAGTCATGTCTTGACAGCATGTGCAATATCCCCACCCAGAGTATTCTACCTCTTTGATAAAGGGAGAGAGGTGTGTTTTTTCAACTCTTTTCTCAAGCCAACCTTATAAGTAGAATTATGGATAGTTCATTTTCATCTCAATGTATTTTCTGTTTACATCGTTGTAGTCATTGTGAATATTGTCCTGGTTATTCCATTTTATATCAGTTCTTATAAGTTTTTGTATCAGATGTTTTTGCTTAAATAATTACTTAAGTAATTTTCTTTGTCACAAGTGAGAGTTTATTCAGAAGGGTAGGTAACGAACATGGAGTAGAGGCAAGAAGCTATTACTAAAATGTTTTTTTTTTTTTTAAATTATGCTGCTTGGGACTGCTTCACATTTATGCTATTTAACTTCAGTTGTCCCCCATTCTTGCAGACAATCCTTTTTTTTTTCTTTTCATCTCCAAACTCACTATCTATTCTACCCTCCAAAGCTTCTCTTTCAAATCTTTTCTACCATCACTCTGCAGAAATCTTTGCTTAACTGACTCCCTCCTATCTCAAAATTTATTTGTATTTTTAACCATCTTTTCTTTTTCTCCCATGTGTGAGGAAGAAATTCTGTTTTTAAGACCAATTTCTTCACCCATTTTCTCTCTTTCTTTGGCTTCAACTCTTTCAACTCTGCTTTCACATAACACACCACTCTTGCATTTTTTATTCATCAGTCTATGCATGTATCTTCCATTCCAGGAACTTTATAAATGCATATTGAATTGAACTGAAAAACCCTTGCTTTGACCCAGCTATTTATTTGAGCTGCTATCCTTTTTCTCTTCCTTTCCAGACTTCTTGACACAATAGTATTTGCCCTTGCTTCTTTACTTTCTCTTCAGTCATTATTTAACCCTTTGCATTATAGTTTCAGTTCCCATCATAAAGGAACTGCTCTTTCAGATCTATCCAGTACCACCTGATCCCCAAATCCAATGAGGCTTTCTCACTTCTTATCCTCCTTAATCTCTCTGTAGCATTTGTCATGATTGAAAACTCTATCAATATTTTGTTGTTCTGGGTTTCTGTGACACTGGATTCTGTTTTCCTATTTTTCTGCCTCACCCTTTTATTGCTGTTATTGGTCCTTTTTTCCCCTCCCACCTTCCAAACGTGGACATCATTCAGCATTCCATTCTTTTCCCTCTTCTCTTTCTATCCTTATCTACCATTAACTGTTATGTGAATGACTCCCAAAGATTTATCTTCAAAACTGACTCTTGGTCTGAATTCCAGGCCTGTATTTTGAGCTGTCTTCTGTCCATCTGAAGATTCAAGTGGCACTTCAAACTCAACATATCTCAGACACTATCATCATCCTTTTCACTTGAGGAATAAGACAGGGCTGTGCTAGATTGGGTACAACTCAGGAAGATTTCAGTTAAAGAAGGTCCTAATTATTCAAGAAAATAATTGTTTTTGTGGTTAGCATTAGACACGAGAGGCAACAGTGATTGAATTTGTCATCAGATTTTTTGGGGACAAAGTAATATAAAAGCAAATTGTTTGGGTTCCTTTTGGTGTCCTTAGGTAAAGTTCTCTTTCATGGTGACAATAGCATAACTCTGGTGTGATTCACATATTTACTGTCATGTATACAATAATTATTAACAATGAATATGAAATTAGAAATTAGTTTACAACACATATGAACTTTAATTTTGTGTGTGTGTGTGTGTGTATGAACAGGAGAATGGCATGGTGAATCAAGAGGTGATGAGAGTCAAGAAGAACTGAGTTCAAGTGTTCCCTTGGACACATACTAACTTTGTGGCTAGTCAAGTCACCCAATCTCTCAGGGCCTCAAGCAACTTTTAAAACTCTAAATTACAGAACAGTGGTTAATCTGTGATGGTAGAGAGAAGTTCCATACTGGAAATTCCCTATATCAATGATATAGTATATCCAGACAAACTTAATGTGCCCTGCAAGTTTTTGCCTCTGTATATTTTTCTCTCTCATACCTTCACCCTTGAATACCTCTACTCAAATCCTTTTTTTGTTCCTACTTCGCATTGATTTATTTATTACAAAAAGAACTCATATACACACAGACTGGATACATACTGGAGTGTATCCAGGCACTGGAGATGGCAGATGGTTTTTAAAAGGTAGATGGATTGGGTATAGCTGGCTCAGCAAACTCTGTCTCTAGTGGCTACTTTCAGCCTAGAAAACACATTCAGGGCCCAGGCTAGTGGACAATCACTGTTCAAAAAGTAGTGCTAGACTTTGGCTCTTTTAAAAAAATTTTAAAGTAATAAACATTTTTATTTATAGTTTTGGGTTCCAATTTTTATTCCTCCTTCCCTTCTTCCCTTCTCCCCTCCCTGAGACAGTAAGCAATCAGATATAGGTTATACATGTACAATAATGTAAAATATTGCCATATTAGTCATTTTGTATAAGAAAACTTGAATAAAAGAAAAAAATGAAAGTGAAAAATAGCATGCTTCAGTCTGTGTTCCATCGATATCAGTTCTTTCTTTGGAGGCTGATAGTAGGTTTCCTTAATAGTTTTTTGGGATTGTCTTGGATCATTGTATTGCTAAGAATAGTTAAGTCATTCACAGTTCTTCATCAAACAGTATTGCTGTCTCTGTGCACAAGTTCTCTTGGTTTTGATCACTTCACTATACATCAGTTCATATGTCTTTCCAGGTCTTTCTGAAATCATCCTGCTTGTTATTTCTTATAGCACAATAATATTCCATCACCATCATATACCACACCTTGTTTAGCCATTTCCCAATTGATGGGCATTCCTTTGATTTACACTTCTTAGTCACCACAAAAAGAGCTGCTAGAAATATTTTTGTATAAATTCTACCCAAATCCTGATCATCCATCTAGGTCTACCTCAAAAATTACTTCTCCCATGAAGTTTTCCTGAGTTCCCCTCTTACCCACTGTCAGAAGTTATCTCTTATTCCTCTGAACTTTCTAAACATTTTATTCATTTTTTTTTCTTGGCACCTATTATATTCTTTACTCTACTGGTGATGTGAGATAGGCAACCAGAGATTAGACTGGGGTGAAATCGAACAGAACAGGTATCTCCTAGGAAATGCACTAGCTTTGGTGAGATGGATCTGGGAGAGAGATGGATCCTAAACCCTAGTAATTTCCTTTCTGATTTCTCTGATTGTTGCAGTGCTGATCTCAATGGGTTCCAAGCATGCAGTGAGGGATGGGAGAATCAGAGAGAGCGATATCAGGTTCTTCCTGATCAGCTGCTTCTTGGCTTCTTTACAGTTTTGAACCAACGTTTTAACAGCTAATTTACTGTTTTTATAAATCAGTTGACTATTAAAAATGAACTGTTTGAGTTTTGTTTTGGTCAGTTTTGAGCAGAAGGCTTCCCAGGTTTTGGGTTGGTGCTTGAGAGCAGAAATGAGAGATTTTCTATTTTAGAAATTGTAGAGCAGATTCTACATCATACTCCCAGATCTACATTGACCTTCAGACCAACATCCAGGTGCCACAAACTGTGAGCTCTTGTCCATGGAAGTTGGGAATTTGCTGGTTGGGAGCCCTCTGTCAAGCAGTGGCAACTCTGAAGCTCTTAGGAAAACCATCAAATTCACACTGGATATCACTTGAGGAAGCCATTTTCCTGGTGACTTGTGGCAACTGGTTGGCATAGTGGATAAAGTACTGAACCTAGAGTCAGGAACACCTGACTCTACACCTGAGTTCATATTCTGCCTTAGATACTTACTAGTAGCTATGTTACTCTAGGCAAGTTACTTACCAAGTTACTTCAGCCTTAGTTTCCTCATCTGTAAAATGGGAGGATTGTTGTGAGGATCAAGGGAGATAAAACATATTAAGAGCTTAGAAATAACCTTAAGGCACCATATAAATGCTATTGTTACTATTATGATTAAGAACAATACCATTTAGCAGCCATGTTATATAATATACCCCCTAGTTGTTTAATTACTTTAAATTTACTTTTCCCTAGGTTGTTAATGCTTCCAAATGTGCAAATGGTATATACATATCCAAAGCATGCTTTTTAAAAATATGTTCCACTTGTTGTCAGGTCTATACAAAATAATCGCAGAACTTCTAGCATCATAATATCACTATTCTTACTGCATTTGATGATGGGGAAGAAGGAATTGTCAGAATATTAAATGTCTTTATTACTTTTATATATTAAAAATATATTCCCCTATCAACTGTAACATTTACATGTATTATATCACTAGCATGTAAAATATTTTAGCATCATTAGTGAGCGTCATTTTTTAAATTTAAAGATATGATCCAGAGTTGTTATGAGATCTACATTGTTTGCCTGTCAGTATCAAATATGCATTTTGGTGGGTTATTAAAAAAATTGAAAATGTATCATTGGTGTTTTATGTTGTAATTTGCTAAGATCAGTTCTACAAGTAATAATTAAAGAAAATAGGGAAGCACTGGGGTTTGAGATTGCTCTTTCTCAGGCTAATCTCACAATGGTTGGGGGTTCGGGGCAACTGCCAGTCCCGTTCTGTCTCATTTCAGTTGGATCTCAGGTTTGCAGTCAATATTACTTCCTGAATACCTTTGCTTTGGTTCTTATCCAGATCTCTGCCATGACTGCTAGAATTTGTCAGATTCTGCTCAGTTTGTCTGTTATGTTATTCAACTTGGCTGGAGCCACAACAGCTCTGCGGCCAAGGCAGGCACCATAAACATCAAGTGGCTGAGGGTCACCTGCTCCAACAAGGGCTCCCACTTTTAAGATATTCTCTGCTTCTGGCCACATTAAGAGAATAAAATGGAATGGTAAACTGAAAGTTACTTCAGAGGCAAAGAAAAAAGGTACTTCAAGGATGCTGGGAAATATAAAGTTGCAGAAGTATGCTGGAGCCCGCTCTTGCCAGCTCTTGCCAGCTCTTTGGTAAATTTCCATTATGGACATTTACACCTCAGAAATCAGCAAACATTACAAATCAAGGCTTGATTTATTATTTTGATTGTTTAGACTTAAGAAAGCAATAGAAAACTGTTACTAATGCAGATTAAACTTCAAAGTGTGTTATGGGTAAATTTTTCCCCTCCTGGGAGAGTCAAGTTGTTAAACATTTACCAGCATAGTCCTGGCTATGCCTCCATAGATTTCCTGCTTTTCCTGCAGCCTTCCTGATTTATTTTCCCCAGTCAGCTTCTGGGAGGCATTAGAAACACCTGTAATAATGATATGTCTTCTGAGAGTAAATATATGACCTGAAAGAGTCAGGTTTTTCAAAAGGTTAACAACTGCTTATCTCACAGGTTGTTTGAATTTACACTGAAGGCTGATAGCCCTCATGTTTACAATGTATTTGACATATCTCTAAAGGATTTCCCTCCTCTTAAGCAGGGTCTCACAAAAGAGACCTTTTACATATATTTTCTCATCTGAGCCTCATAACTCTATGAAATACATAGTCTAAGTATTGTTATTTCCATCTCCCATGTAGGGAAACTGGTATAGAGAATTAAGTGATTTGGTTCCACAGCTAGTAAATGTCAGAGATGGAATCTAAAAGTGCGTCTTCTAGAATGAGTCAAACACTCTATGTTTTGCCCTGTGGCTGACAGTTTTAAGTTAAATCTTCTCAAATCTACCTTTTGTTATTTGTTTCTTTAGTGAGCATGTTACAGATTCCATTGCCAAATCATGCTTTGTTTTAAAAGAAGGTTGATTAATGTCTTTTTTTTTTACATCATTATAATTTCCTTCAGTATCATTTCTCTTTCCCATTCCAGAGAGCCATCCTATATAAGATGCTTTTAGTTTAAAATTGGAAAAAACCTATATGATTTAGTGCTTCCTGCATGTACTTGAATACTAAAAGTAGCAAAGGCACAAGCGGCATACATAGTTCAGTAGGAACTGGGCTGGATTTGGAGTCAAAATATCTCAGATATTTATTACTATTGCTTTGGTCTCAGGGGTGTGCTCACAAATGTTTAGCAACCAGTTCTCTGAAAAAACAAATGTACACTCAATTTCCTTTTAAGTATAATCTGAATTATTAACATTTTCTTCATCACTTTCCTAAGTCTAAACAATTCACAAAACAAATCAAGTCTTAATTTGTGGCATCATCTGAGTTCTGAGGTGCAAATGCCTCTGATGAAGATTTAATAATTGGCATTAACAACAACAACCTCAAAAAGCTTGCCATCCTGAGCTGGTTAGAGCTGGCTCCAGCATGCCACTGCTCCTTATCTATAAAATAAGGGAGTTGGACCGGATGGTGTCCAAGATAATTTCTAGTGCCAAATCCTGTGATTCTTTGGTATCTGAAAATATTTAGCCCAAGCATTAGGAACAACAATAATCCTCCCTCTTTATCAAAGATGCCTCTTTCTACCAAATCCACCCAATTCCTAGCATTTTACATAATAACTAACATTTTAAAAGCACTATAAGATATGCTATCATTTCTTCCATTTTACAGATCAAAACAATGACATTCATTGAGATTGAGACTTGCCTAGTGTCACACAGCTAAGTGTCTGAGGCAAGTTTCAAACACATTTCTTCCTGATTTCGAATCCATTATTTCTTGCCATTACAGTATCCTGCATACAGATATTTATTGACTTGAATATTACAAACTACATTTTTTTCAGAAAAATTAAACAAAACCCTTTGGGCAGAAAAATCTTTTAAAATGAATAATTATTGGAAATATTTCTTCAAGTGTACTTTCCTACTTTCTCACGTTAATGAACATAATTTAACCTCTTCTTGCTCGCCCAAATTGTATGATGACAGAATCATAGAATTTTAGAGATGGAAGGAACCTGAGTGGACATCTAGTATAATCCTTATCCAAAAGGAATCCAGAACCCTGGATCTAGAATCCTGGTTTTACCACTTAATAGTGATGTGACCTTGGGCAAGCTGTTTAAGAGACTCAAATAGGGAACAGTGAAGGTGATAAAAATGTAAGTTATTTCTATAATCCTCATCAGTTTTTGTTTTTTACTATGACCTAACACACATACAGTTTTTAAGAGTCTTTCATATTATTGTTTGTTCCTATGTGAAATGGTCTCAGATTGCTGTGCTTTTTGAGTTGTTAGGTCTACTTTATTGTTGTTATTGTTGTGTTTGTTTGGCAACTTTAACAAGATTTGGAGTAGTTCTAAAGGGATGCTGGGAATGACCTCTAACCACCTTGTAAAAGAATTATTTGGAAAAAGAATCAGAAAAGAACATCTAGAAATGACTTGTACAAGTATCACAAACTTTTTGTTGTGAGGCCCTTTTGAGTATATAAAATATTAATAGTAATGTGTTGCTAAGACAAGTCCATTGTTTACACTTAGAGGCCCCGGCTAAGGGGACGGAAACCCTGCAGAAATCCTGGGTGGATTGCAAATAACAGCAATGCTGTAGAAAAGTAAGAAAATCAAGAGGGAAGAACTCTCAATGAATGAAGTTGTAATTGCTTAAAAAAACATTTTGTGCTTCAAAATCATCATATTAAAGACATGTCTGAAAAACCTCAAGATAGAATATCTCCTGCTTTTTTGTCATCTCCTAATCTTTTGAGTACAAAATATGTGACCTTTATTTCCACAGAAAGTATTTTTTCCTAGTACTTCTATATTATGAAGGACTTGTTAGCAACAGAAAACCCTTTAACCAACTAAATGTTGCTTTGAAATTATTTTTAGCCATTTCTGAGAAACTTGGAAACCTTCAGGCATTAGGTCAATCTTTACACATTATCACCTCCGTTATGAAGATTTAAAACAATTCATATAGCAAAAAGGTAGAGAAATTGACATGAAAATGCATACTTTCTGTATTCCAGGTCTATTTTTCCTACATTTTCAAGCTTGAAAAATAGCTGTATTCCAATCATAACCCAAAATGATGTTTTAGAACTACTTTGTAAAAACAGATATATAGGAGTTTTCCTATATTTGGAAACATTCAAAAATTACCACAAGTCTATCAGATCATGTTGTATAAGCTAACACATTTGTTTTCAAGTAGTTCATGCTATTAAACTCATATCTTATTTTCCATGGATTCTGTTAAATACAACTATGCAGATCAACCCTTTTGATCTTGAAATCAGAAAGACCTCTCTATACCATCTAGCATGGTCAGCTCCTAGTTGCCTGCCTGAATATTGTCCACTGTTCATTTTAAACAATAGGATATGTTAACTGCAAGATCTATTGTAATTCAAAGTCTGCAGTCTATGGCAACTTGGTGTATTGTGATGAACTTTTATTTCAAAAAGAGAAGTAAAGCTGTCAGAGTCTCATTTACCACGAGTAAATAGAGGGAGCCATTATTTCTATCTAAGGAAGCAGCCCCCATTATTCTTCACTTTTAGAATGACATTTCTCAAAGGACAGGCGGAGCACAAGTAATTAGGATAGTCCTTTGGGGATTTTAGCTGATTAGCGTACCCCTGTGACTAATGCTAACTGCCTGGCTCAACCTTCCACTCCTCCATCTGCCTTTCTTTTTCCACTTCCCATTTAGTCTCTCTAGTCACGGTTTTGGGAAATCTCACAAAGTTTTAAGTCGCTATCCTTTACCAGTTTTCCATAGACCCTATATGGTTGGCAAACTCTTTGGGGGGGTCAACTCATTCTTTCCTCTACATTCCAACACCCGAAACAATTATTGTGGAGAAATAGCAGGTCATCAAAGATAGCCTGATCAGCTGTAATTAGATCCTCATGTCCTTGGCAGAATGGGTTATAGATAAATAATTCTACTGAGGTTGAGATCTGGTTTTTTTGGGTTTTTTTGGTGAGGCAATTGGGGTTAAGTGACTTGCCCAGGGTCACACAGCTAGTAAGTGTCAAGTGTCTGAGGCCGGATTTGAACTCAGGTCCTCCTGAATCCAGGGCCGGTGCTTTATCCACTGCGCCACCTAGCTGCCCCTGAGATCTGGTTTTTAAACCTACCTCTTCCAATCGCTTTCAGCCATTTATGTTTTTTTTCTTACTGTTGATATCTTTCTCAGTAAGAATTGTTTTTTAAATTATCTGTGTGCTAGTAAAACTTAATTGGTTGGGAGTTAGAAGCAAAAACTTCCATAGCATACTGCTTTAAAAATACAGTCATTTTAAAAGCCTAATTTTAAAGCCTAAATGTTTTCTTAATACTTTAAAGAAGTTTGTATTTGTGTTTTGCAACTTACACAGAAAACTGAATTCTATTCTATCATCAGGCAAAGTAACATATAAACCCTGCTGAAAAAAGGTTTCTTGATCTTGTGATAAATTGTATTAGTAGGTTTTTCTATACTATCCTTAATTTCTTATAAATAAGATGAAGTACAAATAAAATGAAAACCCTTTCCCACAGTTTGTTTCTTTATATTGTTTTAAGTAATTTAGGATAAAAGATTGGAATTAGCATCTTTGTCCAAAGCTCACTATTAGTGATACACTAGTCAGTAATGGCATGATGAATGACTGTAGTCCCTGCTATGGAGGCTGATAGATTGTTTGAGTTTGGGAGTTCTGAGCTGCAGTGGGTCTAAAGATGATCAGGTGTCAACACTAAGTTTGATACCTATAACATAGTAAGTTCCTGGCATGGAAAGGGCACCACACTGCCTAAGGAAGGACAAATTGGAACTTCAGGATTGGAGCAGGTCAAAACTTCCATGCTAATCAGCAAGCAATGGAATTGAAGCATGAGTATAGTAACCACTGTCCTTCTAGCCTGGGCAAGATAGGGGAAGAGAGAGACAGGGAGAGACAGAGAAAGAGACAGAGACAGAAAGACATACACACACACACACACACACACACACACACAGAGAAAGAGAGAGAGAGAGAGAGAGAGAGAGAGAGAGAGAGAGAGAGAGAGGACTAAACAAAAAACCCAATGGCACATGGATTTCTTAAAGTGACATTTCAATGACAGGTGACCTTTTATAATAACATTTGAAATCAAGGAATATTAGTGTATTAATGCTTGATTCTAACTCTAATGTTGTTAAACAAAAAGGTGTACCACTTAAATGTTAAATTTAATACTAGTGACAGTAAAATAAAATACACCACTGAATTTAAGATGTGTTCTTAGTAGTTTAGATTTTTAACATTTTCTTCAAAGATGAATGTCTGAAAAAATAAAGCTTTTTATTCTCTTGTCTCACCTGTTTAATTCTATTCAATAAGCATTTCCTAGCAAGCACTATGTTACCAGGTTTGGGACCAGGCATTGTGTTAAGTGTAATTAATATGAAGACAAAACAAAAAAAAATTAAAAAAAAATCCAGTCCTATCCTCAGAGGGTCCCAATCTTCAGAGTTTATATTCTATTATATTATGTGCCCATTACCACTGAACAGCTTTCAGAAAATGTTCTTTAGAATCTTATTTACCCCATAGCACATCTAATGATGAAACCTAACCTTTTCTTTGTTTTGGCCTATGATTTCATTAGTAGAGAGAACTACCCTTGAAAAAACTATTCCCTCTACCAATCAGTGCAGTTTGCCACCTGCTCTGTAATTTAGACAGTTGCCCAGGGTATTGAGAGAACCCATCATCACATAGTCCCATATGTGTCCGGGGTGGGATTTGAACCTGGGTCTATCCTCACTACAAGACTAGCTCTCTATTCATTTCACCACACTGCTATACTCAGTTTTAGAAACATTCTTACCAAATTCTGTGGGTACAATGTTATTATTATTCATAATAATATTTATAATATAATTTATAATTATCATTTCACATCACCTTTTCCATTTATTATTGAAAATGGCCAATTAGACATTTTAGTGGCTTAGTTCTGCTTAGCTACTGACTTTGGATTATGTTCTGTTTTGCCTCAAAATATCACTGTCTGAAGAAGTGTTTTAATTCCTGCCTCCTGAATAATAAATACCGACTTTATGTGTATGAAGTTATGCATCAGAACTGATTATGGCGGGGGGGGGGAACTGGAGGAAGGAGGAGTAGATTATTTGATACTAAATTAAAGATGAGGTTAGTCTTGGAGGGAAAGGAACATGGAAATATAGAGAATAAGACCTTGGGAAGAGAAGCAAAGAGACCCAGTAGAACTCTTTTGTCTGAAACATTCTTTGTTACTTTCATTTCCCAAGTTCTCCAGGCTCTGCTTCTATTGTTTCCAATGCATTATAACAGCTATTGAGCAAGAAACAAATTCATTGAGATACAATGTTTTAAAGAAAATCCTTGAAGTGGGAGCAGCACCAAAATAGGCAAAGATATTATCAGGTGATGTCAACATCACTTCCCCTGGACAACCTACTTGAATCTTTCTCATTGCTGGGGTTTCCTTCTCATGACAAATTGTTTCAGAATCCTCATTCTAGTTCTTTTGGGAGTTCTGCCAGCAATTCCAGAGAACATGAACAGAATCATAGGGCAAAAACTGGATTATTATTCTAAAAAGAAGGCGTAGCCACTTTCCCCCTATAAACTAAGGAAACACCTAAGAGGGGGGAAAAGTTTCTTCAAGTCTTTTCTCTTGCTTATTTGGTAGTGCATTTTAAAAAAATAGACATTCCAAAGTGTGACATTACTAATGTTGTCTTCCCTTCCCCCCTTTCCTTTCAGCTCACTTCTTTAACTGAGGAGGACATGATATAATCTCCACAAAGTTAAAGAATGGCATCTGGGCCTATGCCTCCTACCAAAGATGAACAGCTTTCCTCTGGCATCGATGATCTCCACTTCTCACTACAAGGTAAATAAAGTGGGCATTTGATGGATCTGCTTGGGTCCAAGGAAACCTTACTCTTTTCTGTTCAGGAGTTCTGTAGGCATTGATTATTTTTTCTTTCTCTCTCTCTCTCTTTCTCTCTCTCTCTCTCTCTCTCTCTCTCTCTCTCTCTCTCTCTTTCTTTTGTGGGGCAGTGAGAGTTAACTGACTTGCCTAGGGTCACACAGCTACACAGGGTCAAGTGTCTGAGGCTGGATTTGAACTCAGGTACTCCTGAATCCAGGGCCGGTGCTTTATTCACTGCGCCGCCTAGTTGCCACCTACCACATTGATTATTATCTCTATTTGAGAGATTATAATTTGCCCTAGGTTAAAGCTTTAAAAATATATGTACTTTAGGCCTGATTTTTAAGTAACAGTTGACTAGAGAAATGGAGAATGGTTTTTATAAAAGAAGTTAAAAATCTAAGTACATTGCATATAATTGATTTTTTTCTAGGTGAAAAAGGAAAAGTTTGTTGTTGTAGTTTCCTTCTCTTTTTGTGACTCTTTTCTACCTTTTTCACATTCTTAAGTTTTATATCCTCTGTCTCTATAGAAATGCATTTGCGCCAGCAAATTAGTAACAACACATACTTGTTTCCATATTAATAAAATGGACATTTTAAAAACAAGTTGGGGCAAAATTGATTTATAGAAACTTGGTTTGTTTTTTACTGCATCTTGGTAATGTTTGTAATATTTGTATAGTTTTGAGAGCTCAATAGCTGCAGTCACTCTGCCTTTGTTTTGCTTCCTTCTTAGCTACCTGTTTGATCCGATATCTCTTTAACATGAAAGGTCAGACAGAAAAGTTGGGCTGTGTGGGTAAAGCAGATCTTAGGGTTGGGAAACAAAATAATGTCTAGGATGGAAGGAATGAATGAGTTTATAGCATTTTCTTAGAGCTCTCACCCTCTAGTTTAGGGGTTCTTAACCTGAGTCCATGAACTTGTTTGTTTGTTTTTAATTGATAATTATATTTTTATATAATTTATTTACTTTCTAATTCTATGGATTTTATTTTATTCATTTAAAAACATAATTCTTAAAAGGGACGGCTAACTGCTAGGCTTGAAATCAGGAAGACCCGCGTTTGAACCCAATCTTGGACACTTACAAGCTGTGTGATCCTGGGCAAGTCACTTAACCTGTTTACCTCAATTTCTTCATCTGTAAGATGAGGTGGAAAGGAAATGACAAATTACTCCAGTACATTTGCCAAGAAAGCTCCAAATGGGGTCACAAAGAGTTGGACAATTCCTGAAATGAATCAGCTTACTATTCTTTTAAATTTATTTATGTTTATTTATTTATTTTTGTGGGGCAATGGGGGTTAAGTGACTTGCCCAGGGTCACACAGCTAGTACGTGTCAAGTGTCTGAAGCCAGATTTGAACTCAGGTCCTCCTGAATCCAGGGCTGGTGCTTATCCACTGCGCCACCTAGCTGCCCCTCAACTTACTATTCTAAGAAGGGTTCTATAAGCTTTACTAGATTTCCAAAAAGATTCATGACACCAAAAAAGGTTAAGAACCCCAGTTCTATTTTTTTTTTTGTGATGTTGAAGTTCACATACACTGGTTTATCTTTGTTATTTTAGAAGCTGATGATCATTATACATAGTACCCAAATACTTATAGCATATATAGTTATAGCACAATAACTTTAAAATACATGGATTCCAAATTATTGGTGGTGAGAATAAAGATAATGAGTGTCTTTCTAACATTTTAAAACCCTAAGTAAACAATTTTTTGATTAACCCAGATCTTCATCTTGAGGTAGAAAGGCCAAATAACTCCTAGCAACTCTAGCTATTTTAATATAAAACTATGGTGCCCTGCACAGTAGACATTTAAACTACTATCTGCATAGAACAATGCAACGTATAGGCATCTGAAATGTCTTGTTACAGGATTGGATAGAGATTAATTTTAAAAAACCATATTTTTCAGTAAATCAATTCAGAAAGGGTTAGATTTAGAAACAGGATCCAGCTTCTATCTTAACTGAAAGATAGCATAACTGAATGAAGGTAGTGATTATGCATCTCTTTGATCATCTCTAATTATATCTGCTTCTTGGATTTCAATGCAATGTGGGGCAGTAACTCATGGAACAGAATATATTAAATCAAGTGAAGATTTGAAATTTATTTCCTTCATCCCAAAGCATTTCCAACGAATGCGGTAGGAACACTTTCTACAATTCTTGACAATAGAACCGAAGGTCTTGGAGACTGGGGTGGCCAGATCATGTCTTCAGGTGGCGTCTTGGCAACCAGCCCTGCACTAGGAGCATAAACCTCTTTTATTAATAATAATATGCTTAGATCTAAGAGACTACAATTCTATCCCAGCCTTTGAATAATTATTTATTAAGCTGAGTGAAATGATTTTTAAATTTGCCACTGCTTACTTTTCTATTAAACCAGAACAAGATTTATAGATTTCAGCTTATCCTTACTGAATGGTTAGATCTCTATCTCTTTTATTTGTCCACATGTATAAACTCTCCCCCAACATGTATAGGGTTTTTTAAAATTAATGTTTCTTTTTTTTAATTGAATGAAATCCATTTTCTTTCCATCCCACCACACCATCTCGTTGAGGAGAAAAGAACAAATTCCTTGTACCCAATAAGCATAGTCAAGCAAAACAAATTCCCCCATTGGCTGTGGAAAAACAGACAAAAACAAAACAAAACAGAATGAACCCCCTCATTCTGTACCCTAAATCCCTCACATCTTTGTCAGATGGTGAATAACATGCTTCATCCTCAGCCTTCTGGCATTATGGATGGTCATTCTGTTAATCAGTTCTTAAAGTTTTCAAAGCTGTTTGTCTTTACAGGACTGTTGTATTGTAGAAATTGTTCCCTGGCTCTGCCCATTTCATTCTTCATCAGTTTATAAAAATCCTCAAAGTCATTATAGTTTGATTTGTTTTTCTTGTTATGCTTTCTTCATTCTACATCAGTAGATGCAAGTCTTTCTGTGATTCTTTGAAATCATTTATTTCTTAATTTCTTTCAGCCTAATAGTATTCCACCATGCCCATATATCACAATTTGTTCAGCCCTTGCTCAGTCAGTTGACAGGTGTCCCCTTGGTTTCCAGTTTTTTTGCCACCATAAAAAGAACTTTTCTTCTTGTATATATGGGACCATTTCCTCTTTGTTTCATCTCTTTTGGATATGGGTTGAGCAGTGGTATAACTGGGTCAAAGGTCATGGATCAGTTAGATATTTTTGTGTATAATTCCAAATTGCTTTCCAGAATGGCTGTTCCCATCCATTGGTCCACCAACAGTATATCATGTTTAGTAGTTCTTTTTTCCAACCTTGTATTTGTTTTTGTTCCCCAAGCATGTGCCCCCTTGTCATCTTCTGATGACAAATAGGCAGAAGCACTAAGTTGTACATTGGATAGAGCTCTAGATTTGGAGTTAGGGTGAGTTCATATCTGGACATTTACTAGCTATGTGGCCCCAAGCAAATCAATTTCTGTCAGCCTCAGTTTCCTCAGATATAAAATGGGAATGATAATAGCATCTATTTCCCAGGATTGCTGTAAAGATCAAATGAAATAATGTTTGAAAGCTCTTAGCACAGTTGTCTGGTTCATAGTAGGCACTTAATTACTGTCTGTCTCCCTTCCTTTTCTGTCCTTCCTATGCCTTGACTATCTCATCTACTTCAGTAGCTTTCAAGTCCATGCCAGTACCTCTGAGGTCCAGGTCCACAAAACCAACTGTCTTCTGGACATCTCCACCTACCTGTTCCATTATCATGTAAAACTACATATTTCCAAAGCTGAGCACTTTATCTTTTCCCCTAAACCTGCTGTTCCTCCTCCCGATGTCTATTAGGAAGTCTGTAGGAAGTCTTGTACCTTTGAGTCTTCTTTCTCCCTTACCTCTTTTATCTAATTAGTTGTCAAATAATTTATTAATGTTAATTTATGGAATAATATTTATTAAATGTTACTTTGTGGAGTACCTACTGTGTCCAGCATATACATACACACACACACACACACACACACACACACACACATATATGTATTGTAAGGGGCTAAAATTCTAGCTAGTGTGTCTAAAATATCTAATGAGTGGTTGCCAATAAATTATAAGCTTTAGCAAGAGTTAGACTTATAAGCATTTATTTAGGAGAATAAGAATTTGGTGAAAAGGAAGAGAAAGGCCTAGATCATCTATCTATTAAAGGGAGAGCACATTTCTAGCTCCCTTCTCCACCCGAGTCCTGAAGAAGGAGAACGAGAGAGCCAGCCTCACCCCCTCTTCCTTCCACAAGCAAATATTACTTCCTGTTGCCAAAGAAAAGCTGCATGGCCTTGCCCTCAGAGGCCTTCTCCTTATGGTGGAGCTTTCCTACAGTTAAGTCTCCAGCAGGTGTGTGTGTAATATATGCTATGTGCTGGTAGATAAAATGCTGAAGAAAAAAGGTTTAGAAAAAACATGGTACTTGTCAACTTGGAGATTTTTAAGTACAAAATAACATAAGGCAAGTACAAAAGAAAGGTACAAAGTACTAGGCAAAGTCTAAGAGGGAAGGTTTATTACTGACCAGGGTTTAAGACAAGCCTTTTTAACCTTGAATCCATGGACTTTTTAAAAAACTTAGATAACTATGTTAATATAATTATTTTCTTTTGTAGAATATGTATTTTGTTTTATACATTTAAAAGCAGTATTCTGAAATAGGTCTGTAGGCTTAATTGAGATGTCAAAGGGGTCCAATGCATACCAGAAATGTTAAGAATTCCTGACTAAAGAGGTTACTTGGAGAAGATAACTTTTGAGTTGTACTTGAAAAAAAGGATGTCGAACATGCAGACTGTAGGACCCCCTCAATACTCCTAAGTGTGGCCTGAACCAGATTAAAATGTAATTGAGAAATATTTAATAAAATAAATAAAAATATAATAAAACATAGTTAACACTGCATTTTAAAATTAAGTCAATATGCAACCTGCAGGAATTTTTATGTATGGATTAATGGCCCCTATTTCTATTTGAGTTTGAAATCATTGCAAAATTATCATTGATGGGGTTTAATCATGTTGACAGACAGCATATGGTCTGCAATATTTATTCCAGATAACTATGGATAAATAAACAACATATTCCTTTGAGTGTACAAAGCTTAACCATAAAATGAATTATTTCCCCCAGAATTACAGAATTTTATAGTTGGAAAGAACCTTTGAGACCATATATTACAATCCATATCCAAAGTATACCCAACAAGTGGTCAGTATGCCCATATCACATCCAACAAATGGTCAATAATTCTCTGTTTAAAGATCCCCAGTGAGGGAGAAATCAACATTTTCTTAGGCAATTCACCCCACTTTTGGATAGTTCTAATTGTTAGAAAGTTTTCTTCATATCCAGCCTAAATTTACCTCTTTACAACTTCTACTCGTTGTTTCTGGTTTTCCCTTATGCAGACAAAGAGAACAAATCTAATCTCTCTTCGCCATAATAACTCTTCAAATATCTGAAGACAGCCATCTTGGAGTTCTCTTTCCTCCAGGCTAAACTTCCCATTTTTTCCATCTATTCTTCATATGATACAAATGTAATGCCCTTCACTATTGAAAGACAGTCCCATTAGAGGGGCACAGGGTGAATACTGATTACATACCAGTGAGATATGAGTATCAGGGTTGATTCAATCTTGCAAGGTAATGGGCTTTCCAATGACAAGTTTCTTGGGGCAGGAAGGCATGATGAATAAGTGTAAAGAAGTCCAAAAGCAGTGCAGCTGGTGTGAAATGTGCCTGACACATAGTGGTGCCCAGTAAAGGCTAATTGACTGATCTGACTAGAGAAGAATATTTACAGACTTCCTTATTCCTAAAATTACCTAAAATTGCCTAAGATTACATTAACTTTTATAGTTGTCACATCACACTGCTAACTCATTTTGAGCCTGCAGACAACTAAAACCCTTGGGTATTTTTAGACATACCATTTTCTACTCATCTCTTCCATGCTGTACTAGGAAAATTGATTTTTTGAACGTACATGTAAAACTTTACATTGATTTCAATTGAATTTTATCTTTTTAGATTTATCCCAATGTTCTATTCTGTTAAGATTTTTCTGAGTCCTGACTTGACATTTAAAGTGTTAACTTTTGTTCTCAACCTTGTGTCATCTGCTCTATGCCTTTATCCTAGTCATTGATATTTAACATTGTGTTAAATAGCATGGGGCCAAGTACAGATCCTTGAGGTACTCTACTGGAGATGTCCTGCCAAGTTGTCATTGAACCTTTAAGAACTACTCCCTTGTGGGCTGCTAGGTGGCACAGTGGATAAAGCACTGGCCCTGGAGTCTGGAGGACCTGAGTTCAAATCTGGCCTCAGACATTTGACACTTACTAGCTGTGTGACCCTGGGCAAGTCGCTTAACCCTCATTGCCCAGTCCCCCCCTCCCCCCAAAAAAGAGCTACTCCCTAATTGGGACCATTCAACTATGTTCACATCGATCTAATTGTATTATCATTTAAACCACATATAGTCATATAAGAATAGTATGATACATTTTGCCAAATGTTTTGCTAAAATCTAGGTAGTATATCTGTAGAAATCTTCTCACCCACCAGTTTAATAATCCTGTGAAAAAGAAAATAAAATTACTCTTGCATGACCTGTCCTTGACCAAGCCAAACTGGCTCTTTGTAATTACCACTTCCTTTGCTAGGTGAACCATTAATGAACACTTTTAGAATTTTCCCAGGAATTGAAGTTAAGTTCTTAGGGTTATACAGACTCTGTTATCTTCCTTTTTTGAAAACAGAGAGAACATTTTCTGTTCTTAGATCTTGTGGTACGCTCCTATTTTCTATGATCTTTCAAATATCTCATAATGTCTTGGCAATCACAATTACCAGATCTTTTCATATTCAGGGTGGTAGTATATCCTTGGAATGTTAATTAAGGGCAAATAGGTGATCTCTTACTACTTCCTTATTTATTATGTCAACTCTCAGTTGAATGGTACATGTGTGGCCTATGAGGTACTCCTAGGAAGTACGCTCTAAAGCTCCCCAAGAAACTTCTGGGTGCTACAAAGCTAGACATGCCTATAATTTAGGGATCAATGTTCAGCCATCTATGCTAAAAGAAGGAATTCCTAAGTGGAAAAGTAGCAAGGAACCCCAAGGCCCAAACTCAGCTCAGTTAGTTTGCTCTTAGTTGCCACATCGGAACAGTTGCCACATTGTCACAGTGGACAAAAAGGTCATTCCTCCTCCTGTCATTGTGGAAGCATTTTAAGTAGCCCTGACATGATCTCTAGGCAGGAAAAGAAAAAAGGCAGAGAGTGGATTTCTCCCTGTTAAAGATCCACTGAATCACTGGCCACTGGCTCTTCCTACTTAGTGGTCAATATGGGGATTGCTTTGTCATCTCATTATTCTTACCAGGCCTTTCAATATCCAGTCACACTTGTCCTTGGAGTCCCTAGAAAATCCTAGGGGAGCCTGGGTAATGACTCCAATAGGCTCATTCCCATGGGTGCTCTGTACAATCTTGTGGTACTTGTTTTTGCTCTGTCCTTTCCAGTGCATGGGTCATCCTCCTCGACAGAGATAACAAAATCAAAATAAGATTGGAGCAATTCGGCCTTCTTTCTGTGGCTAGTATTTATCATCATCCCATCTGCCCCATGTAGCTGTCCTCTCTCTTCTTTGATCGCTTCACTTTCCCCCATTATAATTTTTAAAATCCCAACCCCCCTTTTGCTTCCCTTTGCTTGCCTCAGCTCAGCATTTCCATTACCAATTTTATACAATCATGTAATAACTACTGTTTTATCTACCTTTACTTCCATCTTCTGTTCTCAACTTTTAAAAATTCTAAGCTAGTTGGTGAATTCCCTGTGCATTCACATTGGCCTCTTCCCTTAAAAGCAAATTTGAAAGCCATAGGCTATTTTCATTGGAGGAAGTATACTTTTGTCACATCCTTAACCTAGTAGCTAACTATGTTTATTTGGAAGGACTTGATCAAAGGTTTCTTTCTGTGGAAAAATTGGGTAGATGATAATCTACATAAAACATGACAGAGCTGGATGCCAAAATATTTAGGGGCAATGTGTCTGTGTGTCATGGAGATACCTAGATGGCTCAGTGGATAGAGTCCTGGGCCTAGAATCAGGAAGACCTGAGTCCAAATCCAGTCTAGGACACTTATTGGCTATGTGACCTAGGGCAAGTTACTTAACCTCTGCTTGCCCCAATCCACTGGAGGAGGAAATGGCAAACCACTCTAATATCTTTTTTTTTTTTTTAGTGAGGCAATTGGGGTTAAGTGACTTGCCCAGGGTCACATAGCTAGTAAGTGTTAACTGTCTGAGGCCAGATTTGAACTCAGGTACTCCTGACTCCAGGGCCGGTGCTCTATCCACTGTGCCACCTAGCTGCCCCTCACTCTAGTATCTTTGCCAAGAAAATATCATCACCAGTACTGGTATGCTTTGGTCCATGGGGTCACAAAGAATTTGACACAACTGAACAACAACAAAATGTCTGTGTACTTATATTTCACAAAAAAAACAAACAAACAATATTTCATGTCCTCAGAGCTCTCAAGCTTTTGACAAAATCTCCATGATCCACTCTATCAGAATTTAAAAAAAAATTTACAGGAAAAATTAATCTTTTTTTTGAGAGCTAATGTTCTCACCTCTGTTAAATGGAGCTGGACGTGTCTGCATTCATTTGTAATGATACCTTGGCTTTGAAAGTGGAAACTTATCTCTTATCTAAATTGTTACACCCAAAGATGGACCCACCCTGATTTGGAATAACACACCTGGAAAAATATGGGAATGTCTGCCTTAAAATAGAGTGATTCATCTCTCTGATGAGTGATGAAAATTGCTCTAGGAGCTAAAAGAAATTAGGGTAGTCTGAGAAATAAAAGGTGGTAGTGATAAAACTCATGTAGCATACCACAAGATAATTTTATGTACTTTGTCTTTCCTTTAGCTTTCTTTTTCATTGAATTTTCATGTTGTTTGTGAGACAATTCTGAATCCTTTTGCTTTCCCTAGATATTGGTATTCTCCAAGAAGAAAACAATATAGGTAAAGGATGAGAGGGGCAATGCTGATGCTTTTGAATAAGTCTATATAACATTTCTGGCCAAATATAGATTACTTTTTTACCTGATGATTTTTTTTTGTTTTGTTTTTGTGGGGCAATGGGGGTTAAGTGACTTGCCCAGGGTCACACAGCTAGTAAGTGTCAAGTGTCTGAGGCCGGATTTGAACTCAGGTCTTCCTGAATCCAGGCCCGGTGCTTTATCCACTGCACCACCTAGCTGCCCCAATCTGATGATTTTTTACAAGAAAATGAATGTATCCTACTTTTAAGCAAGCCTGATATATGAAAATGGAGCTATACAAAGTGACCATTCCCTAATTTATTTACTTTACAAAGCAATTCTTTGGTGTATAAAAAGTCTTGATAATACAGTTCACTTAAAGAGGCCTCCTGGTGCATTTAAAAAATTAATTTATAAAAATTGGTTTACACTAGGTTTCTCAGAAAAATATACATTGTATAAAATGATAGGACAATTGAATTTGTAAGGCTTATATTTGAAGCTGGTATAATACAGTTTCAAAACTTGTATTATGTGAACCAGTCTATTTAATTCAATTCAACTTTATTAAATAAACTTATAAGAGCCAGCATCGTGAAGAACTTTATACTTTGCCTAGGTGATACACAAAGTTTGTTGTGGTTGTTTATTAGCGTTCAGTCATGTTGGACTCTTCACAACCCCATTTGGGGTTTTCTTGGCAAAGATACTGGAATGGTTTGCCATTTTCTTCTCTAGCTTATTTTACAGCCAAGGAAACTGAGGCAAATAAGGTTAAGTGACTTTCCCAGGGTCACACAGCTAGTGATTGTCTAATGTTGGATTTGAGCTCAGGAAGAGGAGTCCTTCCTGACTCTAGCCCCAGCACTCTTTCCACTCTGCCACCTAGCTTCTCCCAATGACAATATTAGCTAGCATTTACATGATACTTACTATGTGCCAGGCGTCATGCTAAGCACTTTACAAATATTGTTTCATTTGATCCTCATAATGACCTTGTGAGGACTAGAGACTGAGTTCTCTAGTAATGACATTTCAGGTCCCAATCCTTCAATACCACCTTCCCTACAAAGTACGTAAGAAAAGTGACCACAAAGTGACCAATGAGGGAACAGATCATGAAAAACATGAATGAAAAGGGCCATTCCTGGCTTCAGAAATAAAAGAAGGCTTCTTGAGAAGTTAGTATTTAAAGGACAAGGCAGAACAGCAGTCAGAAGCAGATCATAAATTCCTCCTTTTGAGAAGGTTTATTAATTCACCTCTGCAAACTGGAACTGATTATTAAATGGTATAATCATAATGATCAGAATTTAGGTGTCTCCTAAAGGGAAGCCATTTGCTCTCTTCTCAATGTTAGAATAAGGTCAAGGGGGCAGCTAGATGGCGCAGTGGTTAAAGCGCTGGCCCTGGATTCAGGAGTACCTGAGTTCAAATTCGGCCTCAGACACTTGACACTTACTAGCTGTGTGACCCTGGGCAAGTCACTTAACCCCCATTGCCCGGCCAAAAAAAAAGAAAACAAAACAAAAAAGAAAACAAGAATAAGATCAACTCTCTACATATTCTAAGGTAGCTTCCAACTTTAAAATGCCCAATTTCCTCCCTTGCTGGGACCCTTAACCCTCACCAGAATCTATTCCATCCCTGTCCTGGGACCTGTTATTAAGGAGGGTAGAGCTTTTAGATAATAAGACTGTCCAGACATGGATGAAAGTTAAAAGTTGTGAACAGCAGGGACATCTTCAGGCAATTGCTTTGTTTGGGAGGGGTGCGCAGACTCCCAAGAAGTGAATTCTTTCCACGGCCTGCAGTCCCCCTGATTAACAATTTATTTGGGTTAAAATGGGTTCAGGGGATTATCAGTCATTTATGCATAATTACTAACTAGATTTAGATTAAAATATTATTTCTTCCTAACATTTAGTAGATCTCAGCACTTAGGAAATAGGATTTTGGATTTAAGGGTTGGGGCATTAGGATGATAGTTTTCTTTTCTTTTTTTTTTTTTTTGAGGAAGATAGTTTTTCAACAAGGATCGTAGGATAGCAGAAGTGGGTGGGATTTTACAGTGGGAGATTTAGAATAGCAAGAGACACCTGACCCCCTGGGAACTTGGAGATAGGGCACAACGAGGTGAAAAAAGGGGTGGAGAAAGGGATGGGGAAAGTTGTCAAAGAGACATTTCATCTATTTCAAAATATTGCCTGTAGGAAAGGTAGGGGAATCTCTTCCTCCTAATCTTCCTCTTCCTGTTGTTCATCATCTTCTCTCCTCTTTGCTTGTCTCAGGAACTAGAACTTAGGTCACTATTATTAACACAAAAGTTCCCTTATATTACAGATTAAATAGGATTTTGAAGGCTGGAACTGAGACCCCCCCACTCTATTCCTTGGTTCAATCAATCAATATTTATCAAATGTCTGTCATGTGCCAGGCACTATGCTAAATGCTGGGGATACAAAAAGTGGCAAAAGGCAATCCCTGCCTTCAGGAAGCTTACACAATCAAATGGGGGAGACAACATACAAACAAATAAATACAAAACAAGTGATATATGGGATAAATAAGAAATAACTAACAGAGGAAAGGCACTAGAATTAGGAGGGGTTGGGAAAGTCTTTCTATAGTAGGTGGGCTTTTTGTTGGGACTTAAAGGAAGCCATAGAGGCCAGTAGTTGGAGAGGAGGAATGAGCATTCCAGGTATGGGGAGAAAATGTCAGGAGCTGAGAGACTGAGCATCTTGTTTGTGGAACAGCCAGGAGGCCAGTATTACTGGATCAAAGAGTATGTGTTGGGGAATAAAGTCCAAGAGGACTGGAAAGACAGGAGGGGGAGTAGGTTATAGAGGACTTTGGATGCCAAACAGCATTATGTATTTTTTGCCTTTGGAGTCAGAAATATCTGAGTTTGAATCCTGCCTCAGACACTCACTAGCTGGGATACCCTAGGCAAGTCACTTAACCTCTCTCAGCTTCAGTTTCCTCCTCTGTAAAATGGGGATCATGATAGCACCTACCTGACAGGGTTGCTATGAGGATTGTATGAGATGACATAAATAAAGCATTTTGCAAACCTTAAAGTCCTACATAAATACTACTTATGCAGGCTACTAGATAGTACAGTGTATAGAGTGCCAGGCTTGCAGTCAGGAAGACTCATCTTCCTCAGTTCAAATGCAGCTTTAGACATTTTACTAGCTGTGTGAACCTGGGCAAGTCACTTAACCCTGCTTGCCTCAGTTCTTCACCTGTCAAATGAGCTGGAGAAGGAAATGGCAAAACCACTCCGGTATCTTTGCCAAGAAAACCCAAGATAGGGTCGCAAAGAGTCAGACATGACTGATATGACTGAACAACATACAT
The DNA here is from genome assembly GCF_019393635.1 of Dromiciops gliroides. Classification (NCBI taxonomy): domain Eukaryota; kingdom Metazoa; phylum Chordata; class Mammalia; order Microbiotheria; family Microbiotheriidae; genus Dromiciops; species Dromiciops gliroides. The sequence continues at coordinate 253,789,601 of NC_057862.1, forward strand.
CTAAAAGCACATGCAACTATTCCAAGTCTGCCCTTTTCTTTCTTTTTGAATTCTGATCTTGGACCATTTCATTCTCTCTTAGAGTGAAATAAAAGCAGCTGAAATTCAATTCAGTCTGTTTTATGCTTCTGATAAAATAACTGTCAAGAACAGGTTATAATTCTTGGTTAAAAAATGAAGCATTTATATTCACTTGGACAACCAGTTACATCCGCTGTTATTATAACAGTTAGTGCTTCATCAGCATAATCTCATTTGATCTTCCAAAGGTTGCTGCCCTTTCAGAAGGAGTGTGGGAACCTTCCAGGGATTCCCTCTGGCACAGTGGGTGGGTGACTGCCTCTCTTCTGAGCATGTGGAGATCCTGCCCAACCAGCTCATCTGAGCTGACGGAAAGTGTTCTCTTAAGTAATAGGCTTCCAGCAACACAGTATATTAAACCCAAGCTCCCAGGGCATAGCAGATGGCTGGAACAATAATGGGTGGCAGGGAATGCTTTCCTCTGCATGGCTGACTTGCCTTGCCACATGTGGCATTTGGAGCATAGACCACAGACTTCTGCAACCAACCACTTGGACAGAGTTGGCTGTTCTTTGTTAATCTTTTCTTACCCAGTCTGATGTGAAAGTGAGAGGATATCTTCAGTGTGCATTTATGCCTTTGATTCCTGGTTATAAGGAAGTGTTTAACTGCCGCCAATGATAGCAGTCTTTCTGTGGGAGAGAGAAGACAAAGTGATCTCACCCTGGTTGTGGCTCTCTTGTAGGATTATTAACAGCTCATTTGTTTATAGCAAAGAATCTTCCTCCAAGAATCTGTTCTAAGAGTATTTAAAAGTATGGGAAAATCTATTTTGTAATCCAAGTGTGTATTATTTAGCATCAGTTTGTTTGAAGTAAATTCTCATAAATAAAAATACTTTTTCAAAGAATCTTTTCTCCCCTAACCTTCCTTCACCTAAGAAATGATGCTGCATATACCTGCACCCTTTTGTGAGCTAAATGAATAATGAATAGAAATAGTCTGAGGAGGCTGACTCATTTCTAAAAATTTGATAGAAAAGCTTTAAGGCATTTTAAAATTTTTATGACTTCATTTATGTTTTTAATTTTGTTTCCTCCTCTTGTTCACAGTGATGTAATGGGTTCCTGTAACTATCCAATATATATTTTTTTATTTAACAAAATCTTGTAAGTCACTAATTTTTGACAGCAGGATTCTGAATACAGTGTTGTCATTAAGTGGACACGGTTACCAGGAGGAAGTTGTATCACATTGCCTCTTGCCACCTCTCTAAGAGTCTCCTTTTATGTGGTCCTGCCAAAAATGCTAGTGAATGATTAACAGACTGCAGGAACCTGTCTAAAGCCACATTGGGCCTAATTACTATGTAATTTCAAACAATGCTTGTATGTTTTATTCAGTACTCTTATCTTCTAGATAGCATTTTAATAAAATAAAAATGCTACCTTTTCTGTGTAGATAATAGTATTTCTCTGAGGGGTTCAGTAGTGAAACATGAGTCATTGTAGAGAAGTTATTACTATGTATATAATTCATGCATTATTCACTGATCATTTACCTGAAGGAAAAAAATGTAATTTATGCATTTAAATACTTTGTTGCCACATTTGAGATTTTTCATGTTCGTTATGTTGGCCTCTAGGTAAGACTACAATACAGTGATGCAGTGATGGCATTTTGGCAGGACTAAAGGGTATGAGCAGGCCAGAGTAAGATCAAAGGGGAAAATAATTTAGAATAAGTCTTTAATGTTCCTTCTATAATAAAAAGAAGTTCTTAGCCTAATAGACTACTATGTGATAGCTTTGTCAGAGCCATAATCAGTATGTGGCAAAAGGGATTTTAGCCAAGGGTACTGCTATCCAGGAGGACGTGCTTCTTCCCTGCTGTGAGAGTTGTCCATATGTCTTCCCTCTCAGCCCTCCACAGGCCTGCATTGCTGCATTACAGCAAGCCCTGAATCCTGAAGTCAGATTCCCTGGCTTCCACCCCTGGGTCCCATTGTATTGGTGTCTCTCTTCTGAGTCTTTTCAATAGTCAGATTTTCCAGGGAATGGGCCACCAGCTCTGCCCTTCTCCCTGATCTCAACTGTGTCTTCCTCAGTTGAAGGAATTCCTGCTTATGGCCCTTTCTTTGAGCTGCATCAAAAATAAATGCAGAAAAACTCACCTGTTTCATAGAAATGACCACAGGGTCCTAGAAGAATTACATCATAGAACTGTCTGTTTATTAATTTACAAGGAATCCATACTTTGAAAGAAATCCAGAATCATCTTGAGTCTGCTCACTTTGTGATCATACCTGACTGCTGAGTAGATTAAAACAAAACAAAACAAAACAAGAAACAATGGAAAGCAAAGGGCCCCAGAGCTAAGAGTTGGCAGTGGCAGAAACATGAATCATATGGGATATTGTGATAGTTTTTTATTTTTCCCCTTGAGGTAGTGAGGTGGCTGTGACAATTACTTATGGTTACCAAAGAGAAGGCTGTGAAAGTTAAGACTTTTGTATGTCCTACCCATTTGGCAGAAGTATGGTCTTTTCCTGAGGTTGTAACAAGATTCTCAGCATGTGTAATTGGGATTGGATGATCTGCCTTCACAGAACACCACCAATTCCTAGTACTTAATTAGAAGAAACAGAAATCTCTCTGAAAGTACTTCAGATTTGTTTATTTCCCAGAAAGATGTAGAGTAGCCTTTTGGTTACTTCAGGGATTGTTTGTTGTTGTTGTTGTTTTGTTTTTGGTGGGGCAATGAGGGTTAAGTGACTTGCCCAGGGTCACACAGCTAGTTAAGTGTCAAGTGTCTGAGGCTGCCCCCTCACAATGGAACTTCTAATGTCAGTTGTCTATCATATACTGAATCCCATTGATATTAAGTTCTCTATGACTTCATGAAATTATTATACCTTTGATATTTGTTCTTTTACTTGATTGAGTGAAATAAAATATATATTTTTTCTTCACTAACATATTCTTTTTCACATATAATAATAGATTTGAAAGCAATAGCTCTTGAGGTATGTTTGTAGTGCAGTAAAGGGAAACATTTTTCTCAGATGGGATTTCTACTTTGGGCTTGTGGGAACTTTGACTCTATTCTTGCCAATTGAGGGAGTTTGTGTTATTCTGGGTTAGTTACATTTAGAAAACTAGGGCAAGATAAATCCAAGGTCATTTAGTGTCCTGTTAAAGTGAGCTAACAAAGAATCCATTCATTTTCCAAAGAAATGAAAGTCCTGTGTAATTAACCACATGAGAGAGATAGGGGATTTTCCAAGCCTTTTTTTTTTTTTTGCTGTTTTAATTCATTGTGCCTTGAAAGTAGTATAACATTGACAACCATACACATTCTAAATACTTTCCAAATGAAAAAATAGAAATTAGTGGGCACATTTATGACTATATGGTTAGTGTACAGAGTGGCTTAATATTCCAGAGAACATAGATGAATCTAACTGTGAGCACTACAAGAGAACTTCTAAAATTGGTTTAGTCACTTATGGGTCTTAAATGTGAGGCATAGTATAGCACATTTTAAACAGTACTGAACTAAGAGTTAGAAGGGCAAGGTTGGAGATTTTGCTTTGTCATTTAAGAGCTGTGTGACAATTCTAGCAATAATATATTACTTTGCTTTTCTTTCCACAATTGCCAAATTGAATATTCCAATAGCAGTATTTTAAAATCATTGTTATTTCATCTTTTTTTTTTTTAAAAAAACTAATTCACTAGGCATAAGTAAAACCCAAGAATTGTTTTGATGTACATTTCTTAGATTATTAGTGATTTGGAACAGTTTTCTTACATAGTTATAATTAGAAATATGTGATGCTTCTTTTGACAAGTATCTGCTCATATTTTGGAAAGAATGATTCTTGGTCTTATGTATTTTATATTTGTTCCCTATGTATCTTACAAAACAGACCATTATCAGACATATTTGTTACAAAGATTTTTTTTCTAGTTAAAAGCCCCTTTTCTTGTCCTATATCTTTTGATTTCATTCATGCAAAAGCTTTTCCATTTCAAGTAGTCAAAATTATCTTTTTTGTTTTCTATAATAGTTTCTATCATTAATGTAGTTAATAATTCACCTGCCCAACATAAAAAGGTCTCTGATCTAATTTTCTTCTAATTTATGTATATAGGCATACCTCAAAGATATTGCAAGTTCAGTTCCAGACCACTGTAACAGAGTGAATATCAAGATAAAGCAAATCACATGTTTTTTTGTTTTCCAGTACATATAAGTTATGTTTACACTGTACTGTAGTCTAGTAAGTGTGCAATAGTATTATATCTGAAAAAAATATACATACCTTAATTTAAAATACTTTATTGTTAAAAAAATGCTAACCTTCATCTGAGCCTTCAGTGAGTCATTATTGTTTTGGTGGGGGAGGGTCTTGCCTTGATGTTGATAACTGCTGGCTGATAAGGAGTGGTGGTTGCTGAAGATTGCAGTGGTTGTGGCAATTTCTTAAAATAAGACAACAATGAAGTTTGCCACATCATCAATTGGCTCTTCCATTCACTTGAACATTTACAAGCCGTTGAAGGATTATTAATTGTCCCCATTTCAATATTGTTGTGTCTCAGCGAATAGGAAGATCCGAAGAAAGGGAGAGAAGATACGACATTTATTGATTAAGTTCATCATCTTATATGGATACAGTTTGTGGTACCCCAAAACAATCACAGATCAGCATAACAGATATAATAATAATGAAAAAGTCTGACACAAAAAAAGTTTTACATGTGAGCACATGCTATTGGAAAAATAGTACTAATAGACTTGCTTGATGTAGGGTTGCCACAAACCTTCAAATTGTAAAAAAAATGCAATATCTGTGAAGTACAATAAAAGGAGGTATGTCTGTATATATAAGCATATGATATATGTACATTATAGATATGTGCAACTTAAAGACAAAAATTCAAGGTAGTTTGGGGGAGCCACTAGCTGCTAAGGGTGTCTTTTGAGGTGATATTTGATCTGAGCATTGAGGTAAACTAGAGATTCTAAAAGGCTGAGTTGAGAAGGGAATGCATTTTGGGCATGACGATGTTATATCGTGTATGTGAGAAGAAGTTAAAAAAAAAAAGCTTGTTTGGCTAGACCATAGAGCGTGTAAAGGGAAGTAATGTATAAAAATGGAACTGCAAGAAAGGAAAAAATGTGGAGTGCTTTCAATTCTAAACAGAGTTTGTCTTTTATCCTAGAATTGATAGGAACCTACTGAAGTTTACTGAGTAAAGGAGTGACATAGTTAGACCTGTGCATCACTTTGGTACTTATGTGGACCATGGTTAGATTGGAGAGGGAAGAGACTAGAGGCAGGAAGCCAAACTTGGCTGCTATTGAAATAGTCCAAGAAAGAAATGATGAAATTCTAAACTTGAGTGGTGATTATGTGAGTAGAGGGAAGGTGAAGGATATAAAAACATGGAGGTAGACCTTGTTTTTCTATGTGGGATGAGTAACAGTAAGCAGTCAGGGATGACATGGTGGTTTCATGCATAGGTTACTGAAAGGGTCGTGGTATATTCATTAAAATAGGAAAGTTTAGAATAGGGTTGGGTTTGGAGGTGGAGAAAGATAATTAATTCTGTTTTTTTGAAATTCTGAGTTTGAGATGTTTATAAGACATCCAGTTTGAAATGTCTTATTGGTAACTGGCAATGTGGAACTGAAGTTAATATAAGAAAATAGAATGAAAATTGTCTATATAAAGATGATCATTGAACTGATGTGAACTGATGAAGTCCCCAAAATTGTTGAGAGAGAAAAGGGCTCAGGATAGAGCCTTGGAATACACTCTCAGTTAGAGAGATATGGATGATAATCCACCAAAAGAGACTGAGCTAGAGCAGTCCCACTGATAGATGGAAAACCATGAGAGAATCAGTGTAATTAAAACCTGAGTGAAAAAATAGCCAGGAGGAGAGTCCAGTGGCCAATGTCAAATCTATTAGAGAGGTTAAGAGGTCTTTTAACATTTTTTTCTTTCCTTTTCTTTAAAAATCTCTCCTCTCCTCTCCTCTCCTCTCCTCTCCTCTCCTCTCCTCTCCTCTCCTCTCCTCTCCTCTCCTCTCCTCTCCTCTCCTCTCCTCTCCTCTCCTCTCCTCTCCTCTCCTCTCCTCTCCTCTCCTCTCCTCTCCTCTCCTCTCCTTATGGAACCATAAAGAACTTACTCCTTGCTAACATAGCTTCAAGATCCTGGGGTTTTCTGTGATAAGACATTTCAGAACTTTGCTCTGCTGGCATAGTTAAAAAAGACACAGAGTCAATCCCATACCCCAATGAGGCATTGAAGGAGGACATTAATGGAAAATATTTATAACCAGTGTAGGTGAATTAATACTTGATTACTGTATAAGTTGGGAACAGAATATTTAGAATAGTTGTTGAAATATTATGAGCTCCACAGGGACATACATTTTAATGTGAGGAAGAGTACCCAATCAGGAAGTAACTACCATAAATGAATTCTGGCTACTTTTGGCTGCCATCTGGCAGGGTCAGACTTCTGTTTCTTCTTCTGGCTTATTCTTCTCTTATCTGAGCAGGAAGCAGGGTTGAGGTGGTAGCACATGCCCCATCAGTTCTGGTTACCATCATCCTGCAACAGCAGCCTACTATAGTACCAGAGGAGATGAGTGGGAGGAAATAGATATTTGGAAATTATGTGAACCTGCCCACTAAACTTCTTCCCATTTGACTAATGCAAAAAGGACAATCTCTTCTGGCATCTTTCTCCCAAATGCCAAGTTCAAAAAGACATGACCAAACTAGTGAACTCTGGGATAGTCTATTCAACACTTCCAGAGTCTTATTATGTCTCTATGGTAATGTTTCTGCTTGGGAGTTAAAGGCTACATTGGGTATGTTGTAGAGCAGATGCTTGGTGAGGTATGGGTTGGACTAGATGACCTCTGAGGTTGTATCATTCTATAATTCTCCTCTAACCAAATGCCTATAGTTTCTCTCTCTTCCCTTGTAGAGAGGGAAACTTCACTTGACTGTTGGGAAGGTGCACAACTGGGAAAGGAAGTGGAAGGAATGTTCTTGGTTCCCAAATCAATCTTCCATCCTTTAAAGCCCAGGTCAAATGTTACCTCTTCAATGAAACCTCCCCTGATCAACTTCATTCAATAAAGATTTTTCCCCTTTGACTCACAAATAGGACCGTGCACATTCTTTTTCTTTCTTTTTTTTTTTTTGCGGGGCAATGGGGGTTAAGTGACTTGTCCAGGGTCACACAGCTAGTAAGTGTCAAGTGTCTGAGGCCGGATTTGAACTCAGGTACTCCTGAATCCAGCGCTGGTGCTTATCCACTGCGCCACTTAGCCGCCCCTACATTCTTTTTATTATAGTTATTTGTGTGTGTCGTGGCCCCTCTATTAAGACAGAAATCTCTATGAAGGCAAGGACTTGGTCTTGTCTAACCTCGGTATCTCCCTTAGCAGCCATTATAATCTACTATATATAATAAAGACTCAATAATAAATGAACATTAAAGAATCTAATTTGAAATTCTAGCTTTACTTGGTATGTATTGCTTTTGTGACCTTGAACAAATCATTGGTCTTTTTTACTTTCCTCATTTGTAAAATAGAGAGCTTGGATTAGATGACTTTTGAAGCCCCTTTTAGTGCTAAATCCCGTGCTCCTATCTAGAATCCTACATGTGGAATTGAAAGCACATGTTTTAACAGGGATAGGCAACTTCAGATGATTCAGAAGATGTGGAAGGGAAAGGGCAGAACAACACTCTGGGACACTAGTTAAGCATTTTATCTTTATTATGTGATCCTTTTCAAATGTTGGAAATATGAGCTTTCTTTGCTCATAAAGCCAGGAGCGATGTTCCATTAAGAATCAAAACAAAGCCTCAGTGTATAAAATCTGCAGGGTAATAAAAGGGTGTGGTTCACTCAGGTTGTAACTTGAACTAGCCAGATTCTATTACTAATGCTTGAAAGGTGTGATCATTTGCTTGTATGTAATATGTTTTTTCAACAAACTTTATTCTTAAATCTCTGAAAGTAAGTGGAAAAAAATCTGTCCAAAATGACAGTAAGATAGAATTAAGATCATTTCTGTAGCTTAAAGGTGGCAAGAAATTGTCTTTCACCTAAAGAAATAATCTTAATTCTTCAGTTCTTCAAATAGGACTATCCTATTGTTTAACTAAATGTTTGTCCTTCTGATATTCTTATAACAGATTTTTATTTGAAAAAAAGTTTGTTTCTTTAAAAAAAACTCCACGTCATTTTCAATTCTACTCCTCCAATTGTTCTGTTTATGTAAGAAAGAATAGAAGCTAACACTTGGGTCATGTCTAAAAGACTAGGCTTCATTCCACACTTGTATTCCACCACTTTTCTACAAAGAGGAAAGAGATGTGCTTTATTGATCTGAGTTCTGATGTCTCTTTAATATTTCTTTTTTAAAAGTGGGGAGCAAAGAGGGTGGAGTGCTATTCTTTAATCATTAAGGGTATTTGAGCAGAACTGGCTCCCTTGACCTTTTTTTTTTTTTTTTTTTTTTTTTTTTTTTTGTGGGGCAATGGGGTTTAAGTGACTTGCCCAGGGTCACATAGCTAGTAAGTGTCAAGTGTCTGAGGCTGGATTTGAACTCCGGTCCTCCTGAATCCAGGGCCGGTGCTTTATCCACTGTGCCATCTAGCTGTCCCCTCCTTTGAACTTTTAACTGCCCTGTCATCTTACAAGAAGACCTTATTTGCTTTTTAAATTTATTTTTGTTTTTTAAAAAAAATCTTTTTTTATTTTTAACCAATTTGATTTTCCTGTTTATCCTTCCTGATCATTTTGTTTTGTTTTTGAACTTGTACTTGCATTCCCACAAGAAAGGAGCTATGAGGAAAGCTAATGAATTATATTTAGTTCAATGGTAGTAGAAAGCAGCTCAAGCAAAACATTTCTTTGAGGAGAAGGTTGTAAGTCAAAGCTAAAATAAAACTTTGCATTACTTTTAAAATAACGTTCCCCATACCACCTTGGTCTCAGATTCTTGAGAACTGGCACTTAGGGAATGATCTTGGAGTTTCTTTAATATGTTATATACTTTGATTCATATTCTAACAGGATAAGGAAGAAGCAGAAGAAACCACCCAGTATCTGAGTGGTCTGAGATGTTCTTCTGCTACCACTGTGAAGTGCTGGCAATTCCATATAAATATGATGTTCTCTCTCCTTAGGGTTGATATATTCTGCGTGACTCGGCAGCTGAGGAAGTTAGTCCCCTTAATTTCACGCTGGTTTTGAACACTAAAGAAAAGATACTAGAAGCATGAGAAGTATAGATAGCACTTTAAATATTTTCAAAATACTTTATAAACATTATTTCATTTTATTTTTACTACTATAGGAGCTAGGTAATCTCCATTATTATAGGTGAGGAAAACAGAAGTTAAGTGACTACAGATAGTAAGTGTCTAAGACTGGAATTGAATGCAAGTGTTTCTCTCTCTAGGTTCAAGCACTCTATTGGGTGCCATAGGCTTCAGAGTGGGAAAGTTCTTAAGAGAGCATCTGGACCACCTCTTTAATTTTATATGTAAGGAAACTGAGGTTCAGAGAGGGGAAATAACTTGCCCCTGATCAGAGAAAATACATGACAGGAACAGGGCATGAACCTGGGACATGTTCAGGCAACAACTATTTGAATAGTGTTTTTTCAACTACTGCAAATTGGCACTCATATTTAATTTTCCTCTATAAGAAAGACAAGTAAGTTTGATTATTGGCATTGAATTCATTTAAAATTAATTTATCCATCCTTTTGCTCAATTATTCAGCCAATAATTATTAAGCCCCCACTGTATGCAGTGCACTATTCTAAGTATGGCTAGTTGTAAAGAGGAATGACACTTCTTTTTCTTCAAGAAACTCACAGTATAATAAAAGAGGTATGATGGGAATACTCCAATTGAAGGTAGGGTGTGATAAAAGGGAGGGAGTCTGGTACAAGAGGGATGGGGTGTGCAAAGAGGGTTGGACTTGGAATCAGAGATCCCAAGTTCAAATCCCGGCTCTGCTACTAACTACTTGTGTGACCTTGAACAAGTTACTTAATTTCTTTAAGCCTGTTTCCTCATCTGTAAAATGAAGGAGTTGGATTAAGTTACTTCTTTTCCTTTTTTTGAGGGGCAATGAAGGTTAAGTGACTTGCCCAGGGTCACACAGCTAGGGATTAAGTTACTTTTAAGGCAACTTCCAGCTCTAAATGTAATGATTTAGAGATTCTAGGAAATGCTATAAGCAGATAGTATAATTCAGAAGACGTGATTCCTTATGATTATAGGGTGAATAGGGAAGGTTTTATTAATGGTGGTAGCATTTGAACTGGTCTTTGAAGGATGAGTAGAATTTGCATAGACCCAGAGAAGGGTATTCTAGATGTATGGAATGGCATGTGCAAACATTCAGAAAGGAATAAATTCACATGAAAGAGAATAGTTTATATTGATTGGAATATGTGGGAAGTATAAGTACAGTGGAGGAGTGGGAAAAATTATTTTGGGCTAGATTAAGGAGGAAATTGAATAGAAGGTTGAAGAATTTTTACCTTAGTCGGCAGTAAGGAGTTTTTAAAAATATATTTAATATTTTATTTTCCCCCAATTACATGTAAAAATTTTTTAACATTAATTTAAAAATATTTGATATCCAAATTCTCTCCCTTCCTCTCCCCCTTGAGAAGGCAAACAATTCGATATATAGATTTTTTATGTACAGTTATACAAAACATTTCCACATTAGTCATGTTGTGAAAGAAAACATAGACCAAAAAAAAGAAAGAAAAAGAAAGTTTAAAAATTATGCTTTGATTTGCATTCAGATGTCATCAGTTCTTTCTCTAGAGATGGATAGCAATTTTAAACATAAGTCCTTAGGCACTGTCTTGGATCATTGTATTGCTAGGAATAGTTAAGGCATTTACAGTTGATCATGGTACAGTGTTGCTGTTACTGTGTACACTATCCTCCTGATTCTGCTCACTTCACTTTGCATCAGTTCATGTAAGTCTTTCCAGGTTTTTCTGAGCGCATCGTGCTTGTCATTTCATATAGCACAATAGTATTGTGATAGCACATATAATTCAATAGTAATAGCACAATTTATTTAGCCATTATCTAATTGATGGGCATCCCCTCAATTTCTAATTGTTTGCCATCACTAAAAGAGTTGCTATAAATATTTTTGTACATGCAGGTCCTTTTCCTATTGATCTCTTTGCAATACAAACCTAGTAGTATATTTCTAGGTCAAAGGTTATACATGGCTTTATAGCCCTTTGGGCATAGTTCCAAAGTGCTCTACAGAATGGTTGAATCAGTTCACAACTTCACCAATAGTACATTAGTGTCCCAATTTTCCCATACTCCCTCCTTTTCTGTCATGTTAGCCAATCTACTATGTGTGTGGTGGTAATTCAGAATTATTTTAATTTTCATTTTTCTAATCAGTAGAAATCTAGAGCATTTTTTCATATGACTATAGATTGTTTTGATTACTTTGTCTAAAAGGACAGTAAGGAGTTTTAAGAAGATTAAGCTAATGGGGAGAAGGACAGGGAGACATAGAGGATGGGGAGAAAGATTAGGAAGTTAGAGATGAGGAAACTAGTTAGGCTTTTACAGTATACCAGGAATTAGGATAGGGGCAGAAGGAGTAGAAAAGGGGGTATAAAAATCCACAGTCAAGGTAATGAAAATCCATCTGCAATACTCTTAATATTATAGCCAGCAGGGGGCAGCTAGGTGGCTCAGTGCATAAAGCACTGGCCTTGGATTCAGGAGGACCTGAGTTCAAATCCAGCCTCAGACACTTGACACTTACCAGCTGTGTGACCTTGGACAAGTCACTTAACCCTCATTGCCCCACTATATATATACACACACACACATAAAAGCCAGCAGCCTTCATAATATCCTGTTGGGAAAATGTTTTGCCCTAAAGTTAAATGGAAACTTATGGATTCTTTTGACCAGAGCAACTATTCTGGCATGTAACAACACTGCTATTATTGTTTTTTAGAGTCAAAACAAAGATATTAGCTTCTCTGCTGCTGGACTTTGTTGGCACCATTGAGCAAGGAGCATTTTGGCCTACACTGGAGTCCACACCCTGAACCCAAATTGCTTTCATTTAAGTGCCCTTCAAGCTATGTGTTTGAGTTGCTAACTTTCTAAAGGAAGCTTGAATCACCAAGAACTCAAGGATTACATGTGTTTTTATAGTAAGAATGCTTAGATGAAACACCCTTAATTCTATGTATCCTTTCTAAAAATTAATGTGCATATATTTTTCTTGAATGAAAATCAAGAAGACATAGGTAGGACTAAACAAAACCCCATAAAGTAAGATTTTAGAACTTTCAATTTCTTTATCTTACACTATTAAAAATCAGGATAGCAAAGGAGATAACTCTCATTCTGTTTCCCTGGTGTCATACAGAAATGCATAGCCCTGATAGGGTCCTTTCTTATTTTATTTTCCCTTTTGACTTCCCCACTTTCTACTTATAAGAATAGCTATGATTTTCAATGCTAGGAAGAGTTAATATAAGAAAGCTATCAAGTAGTGTTGCCCTTGGGAACTTTCTGTGACTCTCTTCATAGGATATTTGGATTATTCCATTTAGGTTGTAAGTTATAAATGTTTGAGAATTTGAGCATTTAGAAAGCTGTGAACAGTAGCTAATAAGGTAATCAGCATTTTAAAGAGCAGATGATTATAATTGACAATACTTTGCACCCAATCTGAGTGAACTGTTAGATATGAACTCTTGACTATAACTCACTTTAAAAGCTGAGCCCATCAGCCTCTCTTACCCTTCTCTTTAGCTATTAGTTTCTATATTCTCTCTCTCTCTCTCTCTCTCTCTCTCTCTCTCTCTCTCTCTCTCTCTCTCTCTCTCCACATTTCACCTCTCCCAATCTTTCTCCTTAGCTGCTTTTCTCTTTGCTTCCCTATTTTCTTTATCACTTTTTCCTCTCTCCCTTTTACTCTATGTGTCTTGCTTTCCTTCTTTTCCATTTCCATATTGATATATTCCTCCATATCTCCCTCTTTCCTCCTTTTTTTTTGTCCTCTATACCCAATGGAGGGCTACTGACTCAGTGCTTTTCCCACTGCACCAGTATTTCCTAAATTAGGCAGTTAGTTGACACAATGGATGGAGTAGTAGAACTGAGTCAGGAAGAGCTGAATTAAAATCCAGCTTCAGATACTTATTAGATGTGTGATCTTGGGCAAATATTTGTATGTGATAATAGCATCAATCTCACAGGGTTGCTGTGACAATAAATTTAACTATTATTTGTAAAAGCTCTTTGAGGGGCAGCTAGGTGGCACAGTGGATAAAGCACCGGCCCTGGATTCAGGAGGACCTGAGTTCAAATCTGGATCAGACACTTGACACTTACTAGCTGTGTGACCCTGGGCAAGTCACTTAACCCTCATTGCCCCGCCACCCTCCCAAGCTCTTTGAAAACTTTAAAGCAATTAATATGTAAATACTCATTATTATTACATACATTATAAATTGTTATATAAAATATTATTATAGTTTGCATACATTATCATTGCATATTATTATTAGTGGGTACAAAACACATATGTAATAAACCTAGATGATGATTAGATGGCTTCAGGAAATTTTGAAGCAAAATAGAGGAAATCAAACTTTTTTAAATATAATCCCAATATGTGCAAGTAAATATTTTTATTGTGTATTTATGTGTGAGTGTGAAAATGAGAGACAGCATGGCATAATGGATTGTAATGAATAGGAAGCTGGTCTGAGTTAGGAAGAACATGTTTTGAGTACTGCCTGATAACTCTGGACAAGTCATTTATCCTCTCAGTCTTGAAAAGTATAAGTTACTAAACAGAAGCATATGCATATAGGTATTCCTTACTGGGAACTAGCTCCCTATATTGGTAATGCTACACTGGTTTAAAAAAAAAAATATATATATATATATATATACATATACATCTATATGGAGGTAGCTGGGTGCTCAGCGGATAGAGCACTAGACCTGGAGTCAGGAAAACTTGAGTTCAAATCCAGTCTCAGACACTTAGTAGCTGTAAGATCCTAGAGAAGTCATTTAACTTCTATTTGCCTTAATCTACTGGAGAAGGAAATGCAAACCTCTCCAATATCTTTGCCAAGAAATCCCCATGGACAGTATTGGTGTGCTATGGTCCACAGGGTCATGAAGAGTTGGGCACAACTGAATGACTGAACAACAACAAATACATATATGTAATACCCACATATGTGTATACACACACACATATATACACATACATACACATATACATACATGTATACATGTATACATGTATACATGTATACATGTATACATGTACATATACATATACATATACATATACATATACATATACATATACATATACATATACTGGCATATTTGTCCAAACCCGTTATAGCAGTGTAGAGAACTCAATGCAAAAACTCCCTCTGTAGCTGTAAGTCACTATAAATCTTAGAAAGTAAGTTGCCTATGGCACTGAGAGCTTAAGTGACTTGCCCACACATGGTCTCATAGCTAGTATATAGCATTCAAGAAGATCTAGGATTCATAAGACTCTGGACCTAGCTTTAAATCTCACCTGTTACTCCTTGTGTGACCTTGTCAAGTCACTTAACCTCTCTATTTCTCAGTTTCTTCATCTGTAAAATGAGGAATTTGGGCTAGACAGTCTCTGGGGTTTCTTTTGGCTCTACATCTTCAATCCTTGCATTCAGTGGCAAGGTCTACCTGACTTAAAACTGGTGTTCTGCTCACTCTACCTTGAATGAGGTTCACTTTGAACATATATATTATTATCTTTTTTTTTTTTAAGTGAGGCAATTGGGGTTAAATGACTTGCCCAGGGTCACACAGCTAGTAAGTGTTAAGTGTCTGATTTGAACTCAGGTACTCCTGACTCCAGGGCCAGTGCTCTATCCACTGCGCCACCTAGCTGCCCCTATATATTATTATCTTAAGGACAAGGAAGAATTTATTCCTTTCCTTTAACTTTTCAGTTTTATCATTGTAATTCTTTAATATTTCAAGGAACTCTGATTACTTTGATATGGGTTATTCCTTCATTGATGCAGGTCAAAGACTCACTAAGTCTTTGTGGACAATTTAATGAGTTTCTTTGACTAAACAAAATCATCACCTGGTAACTAAACATTTGTTGATGAATGTACATGTATTTACCTTGCCTAGTCCTTGAATGACAGATTGGAATTCATTTCCTGTCTGTGCTTGGAGTCTTTCCAGTTAGGTAGGACCTACTAGAGCCTGTGGTCTGTTGTCATTGCTTTTGAGGATCCCATGTTATCTCCATAGGGAAGCCTTTAGAAAAGGATTTTGCTATGGGGTAGTACACCAAATTATTGCCCTGTAGCAGAGTAATAATTAATATATCTTTAACCATACATAAATACCATACATAATATATACATAACCAATTTTTAACCATAGCCCTATTTAATGTAATTCCATTATATGACTTCATCCTGAAAACATGCAATAAAAGGAAAAACACTTTCCATTGTGAAGATAATAATATTCTTACTGATTGAGGAAAGCATTTGGTCCCTAGTGTATGTTTTAGTACTTGCACTGAGATAAAAAGACTGTCAAAGATTTCTAAAACATAAATCCAGTAATCTAAATTATGCAACCAAATTGTCATGATATATAATTCTATGCATTCTCTTTTTTGTTTGTTTTTTGCAGGGCAATGAGGGTTAAGTGACTTGCCCAGGGTCACATAGCTAGTAAGTGTCAAGTATCCGAGGCTGGATTTGAATTCAGGTCCTCCTGAATCCAAGGCCAGTGCTTTATCCACTGTGCCACCTAGCTGCCCCTATATGCATTCTCTTAATGGACTTAATTATGGGTAGGGTAGTTCACATTTGATATTAGAAAGGTGATATCCTCTGTGAAGCCTAAAATCCTATTTAGCTTGATTGTTACAAGGTATGCCTAAACTAATCTAGTCATGTTACTTTAAGAAAAAGAAAGAAAACTAAGAAAAACAAAAGCATTAAACTGTGTAACATATAATAAACATTAAAATTCTGCTGAATCAATCATTCATTTTGTGTGTGTGTGTGTGTGTGTGTGTGTGTGTGTGTGTGTGTGAGTGAGGCATTTGGGGTTAAGTGACTTGCCCAGGGTCACACAGCTAGTAAATGTCAATCATCTGATGCTGGATTTGAACTCAGGTACTCCTGACTCCAGGGCCGGTGTTCTATTCACTGCGCCACCTAGCTGCCCCAATCATTCATTTTTTAAATAATTTTTTATTTCCCCCTCCAATTACATGTTAAAACAATTTTTAATATTTGTAGCTTTTTAAAAAAACATTTGAGTTCCAAAGTCTATCTCTTCCTCTTTTGCTCCTCTCTCCCTTCCTAGAGATAGTAAGCAATCTGTGGTGAAATCATGTAAAACATTTCCATGTTAGTCATTTTGTACAAGAAGACTAAAACAAAAGAAAAAGAATGATATAAAGAAATAGGTAGGAAAGAAGGAAGGAAGGAAGGAAAAAAGAAGAGAAAATAGTATGCTTTGGTCTATGTTCAGAAAGTATCGATTGTTTCTTTGAAGGTGGGTTTCTTTGGAGGTGCTTCATCATGAGTCCTTTGGGATTGTCTTGAGCCATTGTATTGCTGAGAATAGCCAAGTCATTCACAGTTCTTAATCAAAAAATACTGCTGTTATTGTGTGCAATGTTCTCCTGGTTCTATTCACTTCACTTTGCATCAGTTCATCTAAGTCTTTTCAGATTTTTCTGAAATCATCCTGTCTGTCATTTCTTATAGCACAATAATATTCCATCACAATCATATACCACAGCTTGTTCAGCCATCCCCCACTTGATGGGGATGTGTGTGTCTGTATATATATATATAGCTGTATATATAACATATACAAAATAAATTGTACTCAGTTAAGATAACTTTGAGAGAGAAGAAATTAACAGCTGGAGATATCAAGAAAAACTTCATGTAGAGAGTACAACTTGAGCTGAGTCTCAAAGAAAACCAGAGGTTCCAAGAGAAAGAGATGGGGGCAGCTAGGTGGCGCAGTGGATAGAGCACCGGCCCTGGAGTCAGGAGTACCTGAGTTCAAATCCGGCCTCAGACACTTAACACGTACTAGCTGTGTGACCCTGGGCAAGTTGCTTAACCCCAATTGCCTCACTTTAAAAAAAAAAAAAAGAGAAAGAAATGAGGAGGAAGTACATTCCAGGCATGGGGGACTACCAGTACATAAGCAAAGAGATGAGAGGTGAATGTCATATATGCATGCAATCCTAATACCAGCATTGTCATAGTCCAGGTTTGATGTTGAGACAAAAATGAGGCACTCACAAGTCATTGAACAGTTAACAAAAGGTTTACTTTGAGCTAACACAGCAAGGACGTGCAACAGTGATCCAGTGGCACAGTTTTTCTGGGTGAGAATCACTTCATGTACATTGTAATCTTGTCTGATCAGCAAGGCAGGGGATGTTGAGTTAGGTGGTGTTCAGAAATCCAAGTCAGAGGAACCCCAATTCCATGTGGGTAGGACTTTTTAATGCCCTTAGGTGACCAGGAGGCTGCCAAGGGAATCAGGATCCAAACAAGTCCCAGAGATAACTTTATTGACTTTTAGGGAAAACTCATCTCTTTTTTGGGAAACAGGGGAATCCTCATTCTACCACAGTACAGAGCAAGTAGATCCATATGGCTGGGTAGTAAAGTTCATGGAGAGGAATAGAGTGTAAGAAGAATGGAAAGGTAATAGAGGTAGTAGTAGTAGTAGTAGCAGTAGCAGTAGTAGAAGTAGTAGCAGTAGCAGTAGCAGCAGCAGCAGCAGCAGCTGCTAACATTTATATGGGGCACCTTGGGAGCACAGTGGATAAAGTGCCAGGCCTAAAGTCAGGAAGATTTACTTCCTGAGTTTAAATCTGGCTTCAGACACTTCCTAGCTATGTGACCCTGGGCAAGTCACTCAACCTTGTTTGCCTCATTTGTAAAATGAGCTGGAGAAACAAGAAAACCCCAAATGAGGTCACGAAGAATCAGACATGAAAGAAAAAGACTAGTAAAACGATGGTGGTGGCACTGTGAGTAGAGAGGAAGCAATATATGGGAGAGATGTTTTGGAGATTAAAAAAAATAAGATGTGGCAACTGACAGTCCAGATGGGGTGAGTGAGAGTAAGTTGTCTAGAGATGCAAACCTTCTTGAATGGAAACATGATAGTATACTTGATAGTAGTAGGAAAGTTCAGAAGAGAGATGGGTTTGGGGGGAAAGCATATTGAGTTTGAGATACATATAGGACATACAATTAAAATGTCTAATGATGGAGCTCATGTTCCTTTGAATATACTCCTCTTCTACCTCCCTCTCCCCCCGCAATAATCCCTTGCCTACTAGTATAGGCAGGAGGGGCTGATTCCACAAAATGCTCTCAAACCATAACTTCTGAAACCATTACTAGAGTGCTTCCACTGGAATCTTATTTTCTGATATATCTAGGCCCAGAGGTGTGTTTGATTCCTTCAACAAATCTTGGTATGCTACTTCATTGGATTTTACCCAATGGTAAAATGGTAAAATCTTCCAGCCTGGTTTATACCTGTGACTGATTGATTGGTTGATTCAATACAAGCATCTAGGAATTATCAAAGCCAGTTTCAATGTGTGATTTATTGATCCTGTAATTCAACCCAAGAGGTATTCTTACCTGATAAAGGTATTAGAGTCAGTTACATTAATTGGGGGTGAGGGCTGTGAGATGCCTCTCTTACATGAATGATTTTTGCATTTTTTTCATACAGCTGTTTATAGCCTGTGCTTAACTTTGAGAACTGCCTCTTCTTATCCATTGATATTCATTAATTGGGGAATGGTTTGTGTTTCTATATATTTATATCTATCTATATCTATATATTGAGCCTTTATCAGGAAAACATGGTGCAAATATTTTTTCCCCACCTAGGATTTCCTCTCTTAGTCCCCTTACCACCATCCCACACTTTTTTTTTTTTTAAATGACTTAGTCACTTGAAGTCATTCTTTTTTTTTTGCGGGGCAATGGGGGTTAAGTGACTTGCCCAGGGTCACACAGCTAGTAAGTGTCAAGTGTCTGAGGCCGGATTTGAACTCAGGTCCTCCTGAATCCAGGGCCGGTGCTTTTTCCACTGCGCCACCTAGCTGCCCCCCACACTTTTACCAAAAAAAAAAAGAAGAGCAGGAATATGATTATCACTAGTGACTTATATCTGAGGCAATGTACTTTGGTTCCACTGACCCTCCTCTTTCCTTTTGATCATACCTCATCGGTGTTTCCTATCAATTCTTTCTTTTCCTTTCAATTTCCCCTTCAGATTTCACTCTAGGAAGGTGAAGTTTGTTTTGCTTACAACTGTTCTGTAAACAGATAATAATCCTTTCTCTAAACCGTAACTTTTCCTATACTTTGTTTCCTTGTTGAGTTTGAAGTATTTCTATATCTCTGTGTGCGTGTGCATGTGTGTATGCGTGTATTCAACCACCTTTTGTGTATTTCAGATAAGACTGAAGTTGATCTGATTCCTTTTCACCTCACTTCTTCCTTGTTTGTTTAGTATTATTTGCACATATCTGATTAATGAGAAATAAGTTCTACCTCCTTCTTCCTCATTTCTGTACTAGAGTATTCTTCTTAACCTTCACCTCTCCTATGACTCTAACCCTTTTCTTCATCCTCTTAAAATATTACAACAGAATCAACATACTTTCAGGTACTCTATTTTTCTCATTTAACTGCTTCAATGCCCCTTGAAAATATTAAAGTTCTGAAGAGACACGTTTCTTCTCCACTTGTTAGATTGCCAGTATCATTGTCTGAATCTTTCTAGTTGTTAAAAAAATATCTTTCTACATTTCTCTTGACCTGTGTTTATATTTCAAAATTTCTACTTAGCTCTATTTTTGTTCAAGGATGTTTGAAAGCCCTGATTAAATTCCATTAAAGATTCATTTTTATCCCCATAGGCTTATATACCCAGCTTTTCAGAGTAAGTTGTTTTTGCTTACAAACCTATATCTCTTGCTTTTTGGAATATTGTACTACAAGATTTTTCTCTTTGTTGTAATAGTTGCTGCTAAGTCCTATGTGATCCTTACCACGGTTCCTTGGTACTTTGCTTTCTTTGTACTTTTGCAGTATTTTTTTTTCTTTGACCTAGAATCTCTAGATTTTGGCTTTAATGTTCCTGGAATTCTTCCTTTTAGGGTTTCTTACAGGAAGTAAATAGTGGATTCTTTCTATTTTCACTTTGCCCTCTGCTGATAATAGATCTTCATGGGCAGCTAGGTGGCACAGTAGATAAAGCACTGGCCATGGATTCAGGAGTCCCTGAGTTCAAATCTGGCTTCATACACTTGATACTTACTAGCTGTGTGACCCTAGGCAAGTCACTTAATCCACATTGCCCGGCAAAAAATAATAGATCTTCATAATTTTCATTTATCAAGCAAGTATGATAATTCTTAAATGATCTCTCCTTGTCCTATTTTTATAGGTGAATTTTTTTATAGTAAATACCTTACAGTCTCTTTTATTTTTTCAATCTTTTGGTTTTGTTTCATGGAGCCATTGATTTCTCTTTGGTCTGTTCTAATTTTCACAGAATCTATTTCTTGGATAAGGTTTACCACTTTCTCTCCTAAGCTATTTGCTCTTTTTCTATACCCAAATAAGATGCTTGGCCCTGACCTAGGTCATCTGGGTTGCTGTACTTGCATCTATTTCCTGTGTTATCTTCATGTTAAGAGTACTGGCAGGTTTTAGGTATCCCTGGATCTTAATGCCCCTGGATCTTCAGGGTCCTCTCTGGCAGTAGAGGAAAAAAATGATATGGACCTAGGAACCTCTGTGGCCTGCCATGCAAGCACTGGTCACTGCCATTCTCAGAATGATTAATGTCATTCTAGGACTGGTCATTGCCACTGCTAGTTACTTCCAAGACCCAAGTTGGGATTTATAATCACCTTAGAGCTTTATGGTGGGAATACTCTGCTCTTGTCTTTATTTTCAGAGGCTTGTGGACCACAGGTGTCTCTGGACTTCCTCTGGTTGCCTCTGGGAAGCTTCCATCAGTGTTGGCTTTCTGGAGAGTACTCTCATATTGCCCATGATGGCCTTTTTGTTTAGTTCTTAGGTGGATAAAATCTCTTATCATAGTTTCTCATTGCATTCATGATCCTAACTGGAGATGACATTGTTTTTAAGCTTTTTTTTGGAATAGGTATTTGGGAGCTGGCCTGTCAGCCTCCATTTGGACAGCCATCTTGTCTGGACAAGATTAGATTCTTGTTTGAAATCAAAAAGGAGTTTTGTTTAAAAAATTTGTTCTGTGGCTCAGTCAATTAAATTCTATTCATAAAGTCATGTCTCTTATGAGAAACTGAACAGATAGAAATAAAAAAATTTTAAATGGCAACTATTTCATGATCTTTATTAATATCTTTAGAAAAACCACTATTCTCATCAAATCTTGGCTTTCTTAAACTGTTGTTTTTTCTGAAAATCATCTATTATATTTCTGGAGTACTTTCTTTATCCCTTTTAGAATCAGGGGGAAAAAATCCAAAGGCAGCATGACTTTAAAGCTTTTAGATTGTTCAAAAGTGTTTAGCTTGTCTTTGTGGAGAGTTTAGTAAATTCCAATTCATTTTAACTGTTGCTTTCTTTATTTTATTCGATAGCTGAACAAGAACACACACAAAAGAAAACCTTTACCTGCTGGATAAATTCGCAGTTGGCAAAGGTGAGTAATAAAAGACAAAATAAATAAGAAACTGAATCCTAGGGGGCTTTTTTGTTTTGTTATCATCCTTAGTTTTTACAGTGAGCAAGATTTGCAAATACTGATTTGATGACGGGTTGTGACATGCCTTTGTTTGACAAAAGGTGCAGAAGTGACCATGGCAAAGATCTTTCATCAACTTTTCTGCTTCTTTCCTAGCAGGGGAAAAAACAAACAAACACCTTTTAAGGCATTACCCCAGGCGGTTAGCCCTGACAGATAGTGACATTAAAAATTTTTTAAGTTGTAATGTTTTCTGCTTTTTTCTCTTGATCTCATTATGTTTGGTAAACAGCAATGTAATAGTCAAATGGAATGTAGATATTCTACATGTCTTTCCCTGTATACCTATCTTCTATTATTCTAATTCCAAAAGGAGTCTGGAATCATCACATAACATTCTTTCCCCTTGAATACATGAATAAATATGCTTCTATAGGTGTTTATTGGCACTTAAAAGTGTGCACTTTGCACCAAAGTCAATGCAAGATTTATTCCTGAATGGAGTTTCTTTACTAGAAATTTTCCATGAGATGAATTCAATTTATTAATTTTTGTTGGCTTAAAGCTTCATTTTCTATTAAAATAAGTAGAAAATAATTCCCTATTAAATAGCTACTTGATTCCCCCCCCCCGAGATTCTGAAAGATGTTCATTTTTGAACTAAATTTTTAAGTAATGATTTTTCCCAAACCTTGTTTTTCAGCATATCCCTCCCTCAGTCATAACAGATCTCTTCACAGATATTAAAAAAGGACATGTTCTCCTGGATCTGTTGGAAGTACTTTCAGGCCAACAATTGGTAATTGAAAGATTTTTGTTGATACATTTTTTCCAAAAGAAAAAAAAAAGTCTTTCTTATTTGTGAATGACATTTCCCTTGAAACTGACAGGCTCGGGAGAAAGGATCTAATACCTTTCAGTGCAGAAGCAACATAGAACATGCCTTGACATTTCTGAAGAAACGATCAGTAAGTATAAAATTAAAACTTAAACTTAAAAGAAAAATTAATAATAGGAATAGATTCATGCTGTGGGATATTTTCTTCTTTTAACCAGTGTTCTTCTTTTCCCAGATCAAGCTCATAAATATTCATGTAACTGATATTGTAGAAGGAAATCCATCTATTATTCTTGGTCTAATTTGGACGATTATATTACACTTTCACGTAAGTACTTTGGTTGTGTGCAACAATACATCTCCTTTCAATAATAGCTTTTGTGAAATATAAAAAAGGATATGAATCTATATTAGTCAAAATCTTTAAAATCTGCTATGCTCTTGAATTTATGGTATTTAAGAAAAGGTATAATAGATATTTTCTAGTTATTATTAATGATAATAACAATAATTTTGTTTGTTGTTCAGTCATTTCAGTTGTGTCTGACTCTTCATGACCCCATTTGGGTTTTTGTGTTGTTTTTTTGGGGGGGGGCAAAGTTGCATTTCCTTCTTCAGCTCATTTTACAGATGAGGAAACTGAGGCAAACAGGGTTAAGTGACTTGCCCAGAATCACACAGCTAGGATGTGTCTGAGGTCAGATTTGAACTCAGGAAGATGAGACTTTTTGATTCCAGTGCTAACACTCTTTCTACTGTGGCACCTAGCTGTCCAATGAAAAGAATAGTTCTCATTTATGTAACATTTGGCTTATATCAACTCAATGAGGTTGGTAATAACAAAAAGTATTATCCTTATTTCATCTATTGGTTAATTAGTACTTAACCCAGTGTCACAAAATGTCAGTTCAGCCAAACTTAACGATTTGTAGTTTTCTAGTCTAATGATCTTTCTATCACACCTATAGTTTGTACTTTTAAAACTGTTTTCAAGCCAGAGTCTAACACTAAGCTAACATGGTGGCTTAGTTTGGCCATAATGTATGTTCCAGATTATCTAACAGTAAGATACTGAACATCAAGGACTGGGATCCCGAAACCCAGATTCTTAGTGCATTGCTAGGCACCATGTTTATGCTCAGTAAATACTTGCTGTCTAAATAAAGTCTTATTAGAAAAGCAGCTATGTTGTAGTGGAAAAAGTACTGGATGAACTCATTGTGGACTTGAATACTAACTTGGATGCTTAATAACTGTGTGACTACAGGTTAGTCACTTTATCTTTCTGACAGGCAGTAGATAAAAAGGTAGCTTTGGAATCTGGAACAAATGGGTTCAAGACCTGTCTCTGACAGTAGTTTTGTTACCACGGACAAATCATTTATTTCTTCAATGCCACAGGCAACTCCTTAGTACTATAAATTACAAAAAAGTTGCCAATATGCATCAGCAGAGGGAGTTTTCTACTCTAGGAACTCCTTACACTGATGAAATCACAAATCTGTACCAAAAAAATATGTGCTCTGCCTTAGAGTTGTTATAAAACCTTAAAACACTAGGTAGAGGGCAGCTAGGTGGTGCAGTGGATAAAGCACCAGCCCTGGATTCAGGAGTATCTGAGTTCAAATCTGGCCTCAGACACTTGACATTTGCTAGTTGTGTGACCCTGGGCACATCACTTAACCCTCATTGCCCCACCAAACAAACCAAACCAAACAAAACAAAACACTATGTAAGTGTGAATTATTATCAAACATTTATGTCTTTAATAATATCGGGCACAAAGGTCCAATCTGGGACATTCTCAGGCTAGAGCAAGGCTTTTTATCCCAGATCTGTAAAGTAGACTTACTTGGGGATGGAATTGTGGATAGATTTCAGGAGGGCCACAAACATGGATAGGAAAAAAAGTTATATCGTTATTTCATTATAAGTAACTTCTTTTGTAATTCTTTGTATTTTATCTTATGCATTTAAAATGTTATTCTGGGGGGCAGCTAGGTGGCACAGTGGATAAAGCTCTGGCCCTGGATTCAGGAGGATCTGAGTTCAAATTCAGCCTCAGACACTTGACACTTACTAGCTGTGTGACCCTAGGCAAGTCACTTAACCCCCATTGCCCTGCTCCCCCAGTGTTATTCTGAAATGGTGTTCATATACTTTACTATCTTGCCAAAGGGCCCATGACATGAAAAAAGTCAAGGAGACTTTGGGCTAGAATTTGATGCTTATTCTGAGATAAGTCTAATGGATTCGCTGGACTTAATTGCTCCACTTCCTTGGAAAATACAATAAAGTGGATGAGATTGTATCTTCCTAGCTATTCCAGAAGAGATAAGCCAAGTCTGCTCAGGAAAAATAAATAAACCAAGATCACCTCTATCCCTCATTTGATGTTTGTCATACTTTCTTCCATTGTCTGAATCACTCATGATATGAGCTAATTTTATAATACTCTTCAGTTTCTTCCAGTTTATAATTTTCAGTGCCTTTATTCATCAAACAATAATACATTAAGCCCTTAGTAAGTGAAGATACAGAGGTGAATTGCCCTTAACCTTGGATTCTCCTTTCCTTAGATTGAAGAACTGGCTTGGATTCTTTCTTGCAATTACAATCAACCTTCTTTGGATTGTGTGAGTGTTGTGGACTTATCTCAAACTTCAGGACCTCCACCTAAGAAACGCTCTAAAGCACAGGCTAGATGGAAGATGTCTGCAAAGAAGGCCCTTCTTTTATGGGCTCAGGAACAATGTGCCATGTAGGTGTTTTTTTTTTCTGTGATCTGATACAATTACTGTGCCTCTTGATACAAACTCAACCTTATTCACCATCTACAGCTCCTCCAGGTCGATGTGTGAAGGTGACTGAGAGCAACCCTTAGGAAGGCTGATTTTTCTGTCTTCTAATGGGAATGTGCTAGGTTCCCCTTTTATCACTATGCTGCCTTTCCATTCATCCAGGTCTGTGCTTGGGGAGCCTGGTTTCCTTCTTTATGGATGAAAGAATTACCAGCAATTAGGTGGCAGTGTTAACACTTTGTCCTAGTGAATTAGGCCCAGAATTAGACAGGAAGAGGCTGGTTCTTCCTCTAAAAGGCAAGGAACCTGTTGACTTGATTGGTCTCAGGGCTAAGACTCAAACTGTATCTTCTGCACTCCTGGGGATTTCTGGTGGCCTCAATCCAGTTTAACCATAGCTTCCTAGTCACCTAAGGGCATCAAATAAGCCCATCCATGTAGAGTTGATTGACTGATGATTGATCCTGGGCCTCACCACACCTTATAATTGGATCACCAAAGGCCAAATAGAGACTTTCCCCTAGAATGATTTATATTGTTCCTATGAATAGTAACACGATTCTTCATTTTATTTACTATTGATTAGAGTGGAAGAGTTTCTGATAAAGTGTTGTAAAATTTTGTAAAATTATTTTTCATATTTTCTTTTCTATTTGCTATAGGCACGGATCTGTGAATGTTACAGATTTTAAATCAAGCTGGAGAAATGGGATGGCTTTTTTGGCTGTCATTCATGCTTTGAGACCAGACCTAATTGATATGGACAGTGTAAAGGGTAGATCCAGCAGAGACAATCTAAAAGAGGCATTCAGGATTGCAGAACATGAACTAAACATCCCTAGAATGTTGGACCCAGAAGGTAAATGATATCTCTCCCCTTGATCACCTATAACTCTTTTTTTGAGGGGTAGCATTCTATGAAGTCCGAACTCATGGTGCAGGTACTCCATCCGCTTATATAGGGCATGACTCTTTCACATCTTGGTTGACAATCTTCATGAATGTCATAGCAAAATCATCCATCTTTAAGAGAAATAGCAGTAACAATATTTATGAAATGGGTGATTAATTTGAACCATTTATTGATATTTATAATACAAGCCAACATTTCCATGGGCTTTTAAACTTCAATAATTTTAGGATTTTCCAACCAAAGTTCTATTCTAATGCCTCAACATGGCATGAAAAGGGCCCTGGTTTCTTGAAGCAGAGAACAAATAGAAGCTATGCATAGTTCAAAGCCAGTCTTCCAGGAAGTTTCCACTGTAGTACCCAAGAGATTTGTGCTTGGCTCTGTGCTGTTTAACCTTCTTATCAATGTCTTAGAAAAAAGGCACAGATGACATGCTTATTGAATTTGTAAATGACCCCAAATTGGGAGTATAGGATTATCAGGAGACTTTTTAGGAGCTAAACCCATTCATCTAGTGTGATAATTATTCCTCCCAATTTGGGCTGTATGAAAGCCCATGACATCCTTGAGTGTGGTCTGAACCAACTTAAAATGTAATATATTATTCTTTTACAACATGACAAATATGGAAATATATAACATGGATGTGAGTATGTGTGTGTATATATGTATATATATGTGTGTGTATATATATGTATGTGTATATATACACACGCGCACACACATATATGTGTGTATATATATTTATATGTATATGTGTGTATATATGTATTTTTATATATAAATATATATATTTATATTTAATATATATAAAAACCACCCATATCTGATTGTTTACCATCTTGGGGAAGGGGAAGGGAAGGAAGGAAGGGAGAAAAATTTGGAACTCAAATCTTACAGAAATGAATGTTGAAAACAATCTTTACATGTAACTGGAAAATAAAATAAAATACTACCTAACAATAAAATAAAATGTAATTTTAAAATATTTTACAAAACAATTAAAAATATAATAAAACACAGATAATATTAACATGTTTTCTAAGCCAATGTGTGGCCTATAGGAATCCTTATGTATGGCTTAGTGGTTCTTATTTCTATTTGAGTTAGACATTATTGCTTTAGGGAATAAACTTGTTGGGATGAATCTAGTAAGATGGAATTCATTATTGATAAATGTAGTCTTACACTTGGATACAAAAAATTAGCCTCACAAGTATAAGACTGGGGAGGCATGCACTGTTTTTTGTTACAGGATAGATGCTGACCAGGCCAGGTCACAGAGTCAGGCTTAGGACTAAATAAAAATGAATTTTATAACAAAGGAATAAAAGAAACATACTTCTGCCCTTCAAGTTTGAATTCTCTAGGGCGTCTATTCTGGTTTAGAAAGAAATTCCACAGGGCAATTAGAAATCTGCCAAACTCAGGGACCTGAACTTCCCAATAAGTAGGGCTTTTTATAACCTTATCATTCTGGACCAACCAAATCACAAGGATAGCCTCCTTGCCTTATGAATGGGACAATTCCAAGCTACATAAAAATAAATGTTGTTCCTAAAAAATATAGTTAGACAACAGTTGTTCTGAAGAAGATTTGGATGTATTCATAGACTGTAAGCTCAATATGAGTCAGCAGTGTGATGTGGTAGCCAAAAAAGCCAATTTTGAGCCGCAATGAGATGCATAACTTCCAGGAATAGGATGAGAGTGCCACTGTACTCTGCTCTTTTCACACCTCATCTGCTGTATTGTGTTCATCTCTGGGTCCCACAGTTAAAGAAGGACATTAATAAACTATAAAATGATCAAATGAAGACAACTGGAAAGTTGAAGAACCTTGAGAACGTGTCACATGAGGATCATTTGAAAGAACTGGGAATGTTTATCCTGGAGAACAGGCATGGCAGGGACATGATGGCTGTCTTCAAATATTTGGAAGACTATTCACATAGCAGAGGGAATAAACTTGTTTTATCTTCCCAGAAGCAGAAGTAAGATGAACATGGGGAAGTCACAAGGAAGCGAATTTAAGGTTAATGTCAAGAAAACTTCTAACAATCAGAGCTATCTATAAGTAATGGATGGCCTTAGATATAGTAGCCCTCCTCTCTTTAGAGGTCTTCATGACCCTCATTAGGTTTGATGACTAGTTATCTGGTACATTAGTGCTCCTATCTTCCCATAGATCTTCCAACATTTAGCGTTTTCATTTTCATCTTTTCCAATCTGTTGGGTAGAAGGTGAAACCTCAGGATCATGTTATTCATATAAACTTTGATATCATGTTGGAGTATAACTAATTTAATAAATTTATCAATACATCTACATAAAGATGACAATTAAATCCATGGGAGCTAATGAGCTTACATGGAGAGGGTAAAAACAGAAGAAAAGAGGACTCAGGACTCAGTGCCTTGTTGTATATATACACATATAATTTAGCAAAGGAGACTAAAGGAGGGTCAGGCAGATAGGTGGAGAACTAAGAGAAAGCATTATCATGAAAACAGGAAAAGATGGTTAATAGTGTCAAAAGCAGAGGTCAAGAAGGATAAAGATTGAGATAGAAGCCTCATATTTGGCAGTTGAGAGATTATTGGTAACTTTGAAGAAAAGTGTTTTTGTACATGAAGCTGGATTACAAAGGATTGAGAAATGAGTGAGATGAGAGGAAGTGGAGACAAGAAGAGTATCCAGCTTTTTCTAAGAGTTTGGGTATGAAAGAAAGGAGAGCTATAGGATGATAACTTAAGGGTATGCCAGAGTTAAGTGAAAAAAATGTTTCCCTTTTTTAATACTTGCCTTCCCCCCAATTACATGTAAAAACAATTTTAATATTCATTTAAAAATTTTGAGTTTTAAATTCTTTTCCTCCTCTTTTCCTTGAGAAGGCAAGCAATTTGATATAGGTTATACATATATAGTCATTCAAAATATATTTCCATATTAGTCATGTTGTGAAAGAAAGCACACACCCCCCTCCAAAAAACCCTAACACAATCCAACAAACCCAAGAAAAAGAAAATTTTAAATTATGTTTTGATCTGTATTCAGATTCCATCAGTTCTTTCCCTGGAGCTCCATAGTATGTTTTTTTTTAATTATGTGTCCTTTTGAATTGTTTTGGATCATTTTATTGCTGAGGGTAGTACAATATTGCTGTTACTGTATACAATGTTCTAGTTCAGCTCATTTCACTTTGCATCAGTTTATGTAAGTTTTTCTGAGGGCATCCTTCTCATCATATCTTATATAGAACAGTCGCATTCCATCACAATCATATACTTCAGCTTGTTCAGCCATTCCTCAATTGAGGGGCATCTCCTCAATTACCAATTCTTTGCCCCAACAAAAAGAGCTGCTATAAATATTTTTGTACATATAGGTGCTTTTCCTTTTAAAAAAAATCTCTTTGGGAGGCAGCTAGATGGCGCAGTGGATAGAGCACCGGCCCTGGAGTCAGGAGTACCTGAGTTCAAATCCGGCCTCAGACACTTAACACTTACTAGCTGTGTGACCCTGGGCAAGTCACTTAACCCCAATTGCCTCAGTAAAAAAAAAAAATCTCTTTGGGATATAGATCTAGTAGTGGTTTTCCAGGTCAAAGAGTTTGTGTGCTTTTATAGCTCTTTGGGTACAGTTCCAAATTGCTCTCTAGGATGGTTGAATCAGTTCACAACTAGTGAAAATTTTTAAAGGATGGAGGAGACAGGTATGTCAGTCAAGGGTAAAGGGAGAAGTTGAAGATTAGAGGGAGGATAACCAAGGGGGCAATTAGCTTGAGAAAACATGAAGGAATTTAAAGGCACACATAAACAGTATGGCTTTGGATGACGAGAATGCTTAGAGAATGATGTTAAGATTAAGGCTAAAGTCAGAGTTAGTGATTTACTTATATAACTTTACATAGGACAGATGTAGAGAGGCAATGCAGCTTATTGGGGAATAAAATAGGAGTCCAGACACCTCTTAATTCTGTTATTTGTCAGCTGTGAAACCCTGCAAAATCCTTTCTATTTCTTACTTCGTTTTTTAAGTTTACTTCTAAATCTTTAAAATGAGATGATTTCCAAGGTCCTGTTCAGGGGGTAGTGTTTCTTTTTGTTAATTTTATTAATTCTTTTATACATTTGTTATTTTAATAATGTAGTATTTTTACTACAAATATTTCTTTTAAATAATATTATTTATTTTTTCTTCCTTTACCTCATCTCTTCCTCCTCTCTGTCCCCTCCCCTCCTTTCTGGCCCATCTTCCTTCTCTTTGTAGTTTCCTCTTTCTCTGTCCTAATTCCTTATTATCTGTTTGAGTATGGCCCCCTAAATCTTCATTAGCTATAAAACAATTTAATATTTTTGTATCTTCAGACAATTAAGAAACTAATGAAATGATTTAAAAGAGGTAATTTTCTCATTGCGTGAGTGATAGTCCTTGGTTTATTACAATGAACACAGTGTGAGGACTAGTTATTTCAGTCATTTGAAATGCAACATTAATTACTGATGTAATCCAAATATAGTAGTCACTTGTGAATGTGTGAGTCATCTCTTGACCCAAACTCTTTTGCAAGGATGTCGAGATGTCTACCTGCATACGTCATTTGTAGTTTCAAAAAGGAGTAAACTGGTGAAGCTGGCATAATTATTTATCTTTGAGATCTCTTTTTCATTATTATTATGCTCTGATTAAATGCTACATTTTTGTTTTGTTTTCTGTAATGTGTGATGGTTCTTTTGACAGCATACTTTGGGAGATTGAAAGATTACATTTGATTTATTCATTGTTTCCCACAACTTTAGCTTTATGGTCTGTATTGAGTTCCAGTTGATTTCATTTGATCAGAATGTCTAGGTTAGACAAGGTAGCTTCAGAGGTCTCTCCTAGTTAAGGATGAATGAATGAATAAAATGATTGAAAATAGTAATAATGATGATAATAACAGCTAGCATTTGCATAGTGCTTTAAGGTTTGCAAAGCTTTTTACAAATATTATCTCATCCTCACAACCACCATGGGAGCTAGGTGCTATTATTATCATCCACATTTTACAGATGAAAAAGCATCTATTACGATATTAAGCACTAAGGATACAAATAGAAGAGTATACAAAATCCTTGCTTTCAAGAAGCAACTCCACTTGGAGGAGGCAAGCATGAATAGGATGGTTTTAGCTCCAGGGGCAGTTAGGTGGCACAATGGATAGAGTGCCCAGAAGACTCAGCTTCCTGAATTAAAATCTGGTCTCAACTGCATGACCCTGGGCACGTCACTTAGCCCTGTTTAACTCAGTTTCCTCATCTTAAAATGAGCTGGCGAAGGAACTGGCAACCCACTCTAGTATCTTTGCCAAGAAAACCCCAAATGAGGTCATGAAGAGTCAGACATGCCTGAAAAACGGCTCAACAAACAATGGCTCCAGGGTAAAGGGAAGTGCCCGGGAATTCTTAGGATATTACAGGTTCTGTGATTCTGCAACAATTAAAAAAAAATCTCTTAAGTATATTTTTGGTACCTGGGCTGTGACTTCTTAGTTCAGGGAGGGAAGCATTTCTTTGCTACACTACCTGCACTATTAGGCACAAGTTACTTTCTGTATCTGACATAAGGGGTGATGTTAAAAAGTTGCCATGTCTCCTGAGGGGAGACCCCATGCACGATATGGGGGAGGAACTTGGATTCACTGTAAACCCTACCACATATAGATGTTCCCCTGAAGGAACTTGCACTTTCTGTAAATTGACTCTGCAAGCTTTAAAGATATCGATTCTGTGGCCAAAATGGAATTTGCTCCCCCAAAAGTGAAAATCTTGTGACTCATCACCCCTGGATGCCTACTATGTTTATTGGTGATAACCCTGCAGGCCAGATCCTTGAGCAACATTGTGCAGTAGATAGAGTTTGTCTTAGGTATGTTCTCAACCCTGGTTCCCTTCTCTCTATCCTCTCCCTTCCCTCAAAGGACTCACTGGTCTCATAGTGCCTTTTCACTGGCCAAGGCTTTCCTGCTATGCCGGGTGTTCCAACCAGAATGCTTTGACGATTTCTCCAACATCTTCCATGCAAAACCTTCCCTTATCTTGCTGTCATACTAAAAGGGATCTGGCTACCTAAATCACATCAGGATGTTAGACACTGAATGGTTTATTGTAGTATTAGACAATTTAGAGCTAGGAGAGACTTTGCATATTTTCTAACTTTTGTTTTACAGAGGAGGAAAACAGAACTATAGAAGTCATTTGCCCATTCTCCAGAGTGTATGCACTTTAACCAAGTATAATACAAAAAATCTCAGTTCAATATGAGGCTTTGGTGAAGCTTTCTTAGCATCTATAAAAGCATGTGTCATTTGAGCTACAGCTTGGAACCCAAGCATCAACACCCCTCTGGCAATTTTCATTAAAATTGATCCATCCATACGTTATATAAGTCACATTTAGCTTCTTTAATTTGGAACTAGCCAAATGACTACTTTGGCATACCATTCCCATAGTTTTTTATTGTTTGGGAATAACTGAGCAATGGTAAACTTCAGCTTAATCTGTTTCTAAATCATCATAAATTAAAAAAATAGTGAATTTCAAAGAAATTGTTTTGAACTTTTCTAATCTACTACTTTCTGGTTTCCAAGAAAGTCTTTGCCTTCTGCCACTCTTGCCTCTGCTATTTGTAGCTTAGAGCTTGTAGTGTGGGCAAGCAGCCAGAGATTCTCAGGGTGAGGAATATTTTGTTATTGTTGTGGCTCATATATAGAATAATCTATATCTGGTGAGTATTGTTAAACACTTATCTGCCGACTTCATTTTTGTTATTTTTCATAATTTAAAAAATTAGATTGTTGTATTTTTAACATTCTTTTTGAGTTCCAAATTCTCTCCCTCCCTCCCACCTCTTCTCAATCCATGGAGAAGACAAGTAATATGATATCAATTTCACATGTGAAGCCATGTGAAACATATTTCCATATTAGCCATGTTGCAAAAAGCAAGAAAAATAAAGTTTAAAATTATATTTTTATTTGCACTCAAAGTTATATAATGAGTATGATAAATTTTAGGATCAAACTGAAAACTGGTAAAATAACTAATGGTATGATCTGTTTTGCAGATGTTGATGTTATCAACCCGGATGAAAAATCAATCATGACCTATGTGGCCCAGTTTCTGCAGTATTCCAAAGATTTACCTGTGGCTGGAGATGAAGTACAGGTAGTTATCTGTATTATTGCCAACAAAGTTAATTTTGTTCTCTACTCATGGTTTTCTCAACTGTCAAAACGTTTCTTTGTTATTCTTGCATCAAGTTGTCATGAAAATTATCCTTATACTATTTAATAATTTGACCATTTATTTTGCCATGCCTGTCAATCAGAAGCATAATCGGGAGGTTGAAACTTCATAGGTCTGAAAGGAACATACACTGAACCTCCCTCCATTTCCTCCTTGGCTTCCATTTAGATCAGGAGATCTTAACCTGGGTTCTGAGAACTTTGGAAAAAATATTTTGATAACTAATTATAAGTGGTTTCCTTTGTAATTCCTTGTACTTTATTTTCTGCATTTAAAATATTATTCTGAGAAAGGGTTCATAGTCTTTTACTACACCCCCGAAGGAGTCTATGACACAAAAGAGTTAAGAACTCTCCATTTAGATAAATGAAAGCATAGCTACATTTGTAAGCTGCTATTTTCCCCCCAGAACTTTAACCACGTAATCACTTGTATGTTTTGAAACTTACTCTAGGCTTATTTTTTTGCCAATCACCATTTCATAGCTATTCAGCCAGAGACTTAGCTGATGTGGAAGAGAGACACAAGCTGAATTTACTCTATAGTTCAGTTCAATCAATCCTGCCCTTTCGGGGAGCAGCTATCTCCTTGATTTCCTAATTAACTTTTTAGAAACAAAATCTGAATGAAGAAACAAAATTTGATTGTTTATAATGCAGAGTGGAATGAGAGAAATGTTACTTTTGCTTAATAGAGGGAAAAATCGTCTGCATTATAGAGAGTAAAAGCTAGGAAAGTAAAAAAAAAATGTACCTTTTCTGATGCTGCCAAAATATAGATTCTGTCTTTGGACACAGGCAAATGAACTACACACAAGACAATCAAAAAATCCAAGCCAACTCACATTGGATACTGTGATACAATAGCATTGTTTGAGTACTCAGGACCTTTGTTTGGGATTGCCTAAGTTGTTCAATCAATTAATCAATGATTAATTATGAATTTTCTAAGTGCCTAATGTGCTAGGCACTGGGGATACCAATACCAAGAATGAGAGTAATTTCTACTCTCAAGGAACTTACCTTTTATTGGGGATGGAGGGAGTTGTCAAGTACATATATAATTATATAGAGAATAAATACAAGATATTTAAGAGAGAACACTAGCTTTTGAGAAAAAGGACACGATTGAGGAGGCAATCAGCTGGAGGCAACAGAAGGGGTGGGATGGACGATGCTTGTAAAAGGACTAGCCTTGGTAGTGAGGAGACCCACATCATTATCAGATACTGGGGGAGAGAGAGGGGGGGGAGTTGGGGGTGAATAAGGGGAGATTTTCTCAGTAAAGTAAGAGTTGAAAAGAGCTATATAAACCGAAGCAGAGTGAATTCTGAATTCCGTATTCATCATGTTGGTAGTTTTTTTTATAGTTAGTAAGCATTTATAAAGCATCTACTATGTGCCAGCCATGGTGCTAAGCACTTGTAGCACAGTAATGTTCCATTATATTCATACCATAATTTATTTATCCAATTTTCCCCAGTCAATGGGCATCTACTTAATTTCCAATTCTTTGCTACCACAAAAGGTGCCTCTATGAATATTTTCATCTATATGAGAACTTCCTTCTTATTAATGGCCTCCTCAGGGTATAAGTGTAGAAGTGGAGTCTCTAGGTCAAAAGGTATGGAAATTTTAGTGACTTTATTTGTATAAATCCAAAATACTTTCCAAAATTAAATATACTAATTCACAGTTCTGCCAACATCAGCCATTCCTATCTTTTAATACCTTTGCTAATTTTCAGGGTAAGTTAAAACCTTAGGGTCATTTTGATTTGCATTTCTTTTATTATTAGTCATTTAGAGTATTTTTATATGGTTGTTAATAGTTTGGAATTCTTTTGAGAACTCATTGTTCATATTGTTTTACTATGTATCTAATGACTGTGCTTTTCTTGTTATTGTTCTGACCATTAGGAAAAGGTGAAAGATGCCACAGTCTGGTTGATTTCACAAGAAGAAAAGTTGCACGAGTTACAGATGCATTCAGAAAAGGAGACATACTTTAAAAAATCTCAAGTAAGTGCAGAAGTTATTGACTTACCTATATAGCACATTCCTTTGATTCACAGTGTACTGTTAGCCATCCTTAAGGGAACTTATTGTATTGAGCAGATTGATGAAAAGTATTCATAAAGTAAAATTATTCAGCTATAAAATTCTATCCTAGTCTTAGAGTTTTGTTTCCTCAGAAAAACACTGCAGAATTGATTACCAAACATTAAGTACCTACAAATATCAAAAGATTAATAAAAGTATTAATGAACTCATTGCACATTCTACAAACCCTCATTTTATTTCTTCTCTTCTTGCAAACTGAGGTAGATTTGTTTACATTGTAGTAGAAATGTCACAGCAGTGATCCAGTGATATGTAGCTCAGGGATATGTATCTTGAGGGCATATATAAAAACATATATCTATAACTAGTGATAATATATAAGTATTATAAGTGATAAGTAATATAGTGAGATATGTATATATATATCTCACTATAATATATGTATATATATCTCACTATATTAATATCCAGGGTAGAGTGAGAAGAAGAATCTGGTAAGTGAGGGATGAGTAAGTTTAAGGCCATGGTATTAGTGGACTTCTCTCTAGTTTAAATGAATTTGCATAAAGAACAAACAGAACAATATTTAACTGAGATTTATAGCTGAGGTTATAAAGGATACAAGTTAAATGACCTCTTTATTCAAACTGTAGGGCATGCGAGCTTTTTTGGAGTCATTCAATGAAGAAAAAAAAGCCTTTTTGGATGTGTTGTCCATAAAAAGGAATGTGGCTGGGCCGGCTGATGACCAATCTCGATTACGACAAGCATGGGATAAGCTCACCAACCAGGTGATTTCTATTATGTTGATTGTAGAAGCTTTACTTGATTTTGTGTGGATTGGGCCAAGGCTTTCTCCTCAGTGAATGGCACTCTTTTTGACTAATGTTAGACTTCCATGGAAAATTCCCCAAACAGAAGGGAAAATAGCCTGCAGGTTTAAGCATATAATATATTTTTTAAATGAACAATGAGAGTCTATAGAGCCCCAAATCTTTATAGTCCAATTTTTCTTATCCTTGGAGGCCCACTCCTATTTTCCATGGCCCCATTTTATTTTATTTCTTCTTTTAAATCATAAAAGTATTTTATTATTTTCCAGTTACATGTAAAGATAGTTTTCAACATTTGTTCCAAATTTTTCTCTCTCCCTTCCTTTCCTCCCCCCTCCCCAAGACAGAAAGCAATCTGATATAGGTTATTTATGTACAATCACATTAAACATATTTCTGCATTAGTCATGTTGTGAAAGAAGAATCAGAACACAAGGGAAAAACCTCAAAAAAGAAAAAAAAAACCAAAACAGAACAAAAAGTAGAAACAGTATGGTTCGATCTATATTTAGAATCCACAGTTCTTTTTTCTGGATGTGGAGAACATTTTCCATCATGAGTTCTTTGGAATTGTTTTGGATCATTGCACAGCTGAGAAGAGCTAAGTCTGTCACAGCTGATCATCTCACAGTGTTGCTGATAGCGTGTACACCATTCTCCTGCTTCTGCTCACTTCACTCAGCATCAGTCCACTTAAATATTTCCAGATTTTTCTGAAATCTGCCTGCTCATCATTTCTTATAGCACAATAGTATTCCATTATATTCATATACCACAACTTGTTTAGCCATTCCCCAATTGATGGGCATTCCCTCAATTTCCAATTCTTTGCCATGGCCCTATTTTAATAACAGCTTAATGGGAACAGGTTCATGCTACTTAGCAAAACTGCAGACCTGTTCTTTTGGTATAGTTATCCATGAAGATATCAGCCACATGGCCCTATCCTGCTATTATTAGGGTAAATATGAGAAGGATTTGGAACTATGTATAGGGAAAAAATGAGTTTCTGAATATCTTAGTTTGTTCATTTATGTGTCTGAGCATGTCTGATTGGGCTTTTCTTATTCTATTCCAAAGCTGAATAAGTAATAGCAATGCTTCATTTATAGGGTACCAGTGGGAAATGATCTAGTCCTTATAAATATATTTCCAAATAGTTAAAACATAGCCATTAAACCTTCTTTAGTAATTTTTTAAAAAGATATACTTTAAAAGGCATTTAGGGATAAGCTCACAAGATATTTCTAAAAGGGAAAGCTTCCAAAATAGTAGAGAATGTCATAAACTAGTTTTACATGCCCTCTCTCAAAGAAACCAAAACATCAGCCGCCACAACTGATGCATATGCCTACTTTTTCATCTTTACATAATGTATATGATAATGAGCTCTGCTTGTGTCAGGGACATCTTCAACAAAAATGCTAGGTGGTGGGGGCAGCTAGGTGGTACAGTGGATAAAGCACCTGCCCTGAATTTAGGAGGACCTAAGTTCAAATCCAGCCTCAGACACTTGACACTTAGTAGCTGTGTGACCCTGGGCAAGTCACTTAAACCTCATTGCCCCACCAAAACAACAACAACAAAAATCAATAAAAAATGCCAGATGGAAATAAATAGGCTTTCACTAATGATTCTATATTGTTGACTCTCTTTATGAACATGTAACTTAATTGAGAGAGATAAAGTCTTATTGTGCTTTTTTTGTCAATTGATTTTAAGAAAGCATTGAACTTAGTGCAACAAAATGCATGCAGCCTTGAAGAAATTTACCAGGAGTACTTCAAATTATACAAGCCTATGATTCTTAGTTGATCTCTTTGCATCATTTCTCCCTTCTGTACAAAAATTAATTATTCATAACTATAACTAACCTGGAAAATTATATATAATTGGATTAATGAAAAATTATGATTACATGAAAAATGATAAATTTAGAAAAATTATAATTGGGCTGTAAGTCCCTTCGTGGTCACCATTAAAATGTAGAAATATTTTTAAATTGACTAGCCTAATTTGGGGGGCTAAAGCTGACTAGAGGACTAATCTGGGACTTGTGACTATTTGGCTATCTGACTGCGTTTAATTTAATGTGGGCCGTTGATAAAGTTCCGCCACACTGCTCCCAAACTGATAAACTAAAGATTAAGAAGGCTCTTAACTAAATAATCAAAGCAGACTCTATTCAAGATATACTATTTCAATTTAGGAATACAGGGAAATAAAGTACAACCTGACTGCTTTCCTGTGGTCGCTTTCCTGTCGTCTCTTTCCACTGTCTCTTTCGCACCTGCTGCGCTTGGAACTTCTTGAATACAATAAGGGCCTTAGCCGCCTCCGGCCTCAGGGCACGTTACACTTTCCCTGGTTTGTATTAAGGCCTGTAACCTTGTCAGACCCGTCTCTAGTCTCCAATCTTTGCGTCTCCTCAGCCGCCTCTTGACCTCTTCTTGTCATTCCGAACCCCTGAGTCTTGTCTATCTAGTCGTCCTCAGCCTGTCCTCTAGTCTGTCCTTCTTTATCTAGTCTGTCTCCTTCCCTGTCTCCTTCCTCCCTCCTTAATCTTATCTCTCTATCTAGTCCGTCCTCACTCCTTCTTTTTCTAGTCTGTCTCCCTCTAGTCTCCTTCCTAGTCCCCTCTCCTATCTAACTCCCAGGTCTATATATACCTTTTCTTCTCTCCACTCAAATCTCGGGGCTTCCTTCACCCCCACAGACCAAGCTAATCTGCTAGCCAGGGCTGCAGCTGGTGGGGGGGGGTGGTGCGCTCCAAGTTTCACGTGCCTCAGCACAGGCTATCAGGGATCTTTGGATAGCTCTGCTCAGGTTGGAGGGAGCTGGGGACTTTTTTTTTCCCCCTCAGCTGTCTGACCTGGTGTCTTGTATAGCCCACAGGGCTTTTTCACTCAGCTGAAGCTGAGGAGGAGGGGGAGAGACCCTGAGGGCCTAAGGCTTTCTAATCTGAGCCTAAAGGTAGGGTCCTCAAGTCAAAATAAATTTCCACACTTCTCTAGTCCATCCTTCTCATAGCTGCCAAAGTTAATTTTCTAAAGCACAGATCTGATCTTGTCACTCCCTTGTCCAATAAACTTCAGTGGCTCCCTATTATCTCTAAGATTAAGCAGACACTCTGGCATTGAAAAGCCTTCATCACCTGACTCCAACTTCCCATTCTGCTCTTAAGATGCATTTATGAATTCTTTAGTTTGACCAAACTGACCTTCTCATTCCTCCCACTTTAGGCATCATCTCATGTCTCTAGCCTTTTGCATGGGCTAATCCCAATGTCTTGAATGCACTTTACCTCACTTCTACTTTTTTTGGGGGGGGCGGGGTTTGGTGGGGCAATGAGGGTTAAGTGATTTGCCCGGGGTCACACAGCTAGTAAGTATCAAGTGGCTGAGGTCGGATTTGAACTCAGGTCCTCCTGAATCCAGGGCCGGTGCTTTATCCACTGTGCCACCTAGCTGCCCTCTCACTTCTACATTTTAGAATCCCTGGTTTCCTTCAAAGCTCAGCAGATTCTTAAAGCTCAGCTACACCAGCATCTTTTACATGAAGCCTTTCTTGATCCTCTTCCCCCATTCTATTGCCTTCCTTTTCCCTAAAACTATTCCTGTGTAATTCATTTTATCTATACTTATGTATGTGCCTATTTTCTTTCCAGTAGAATATTTATATTTATTTATATTTATTATACTCCTTGAAAACATGAAACTTTTATTTATGTCTTTGTGTCTCCAGTGACATTGTAGATACCACATACTCATTGATTGGTAATATATACTTGTTGGTTGGTTGGTATTACAGATGAGATCATGGACGTAACTTTTCTCAGAGATCCACTGAATACTGGCTTTAAATGAGGCGTAGAACAGGGAGATTTAATTGACCCAGGTGACTAAGTTGCTCACCAGTGCCGTAGATTTGCACGAAATTCAAATAAAAGAATTCCTTTTAGATAATGAGTTTCTCCTAAAGCTCCTTTCATAGATAACATTGTACTGACCCAACCTGGGAACACCATGAAGGGGTGGTATTAAGAGTCTGCTTACTATATGCCAGGCACTGTGCTAACTGCCTTTTAGAAATATTATCTCACTTGATCCTCACAACTCTGGGAGGTAGGTGCTGTTATTATCCACATTTTACACTTGAGGAATTGGAACAGACATCCGTTAAGTGACTTGCCCACCGTCACACAACTAGTAAGTTTCTGAAGGTGTTCTTGAGCTTGAGTCTTCCTGGATCCAGGCTTAGCATTCTATCCACTAAGCCTTATGGCTACCTAGAGAGCCACAGAGCCCACTCAATAAAAGAGATCAGTGTAACCAGCTATAGTAGGAAAACAAAGTTCAGGAAAAAGTCATTGTACCTGTATAGATGAATGGTTGAAGAGGATTGGACTGGTTTTCATTTGGGGAAATTGTTCAATGTTTTCAATAACTCCATATTGCTTGCTGGCTCCCAAACCTATGTCTTTAAAATCAATATTGTCATGGTGACACTGTGTGGCCATGAAACATGGAACATTGTGATCTCAAAAGAATTAAAGTTATAAAAAGCCCAAAGGACATGGAAAGATCAATTATGACCATAAATAGTTTGCAACCTATTACCATTGATTATTTGCACCAAAGATATGACATTAAAGACTCAATCAGTGACAGGTGAGTTGGTTGCGTAATGAGAATGAGAGACAGTACTATGTACTGAATATAATTAGACACTTTCTTAATGATTCAAGGTCAGCATTATGAATAGTATTGTAATGCAGTGATGCCCTCAGGGCTGCTGAGTTGTATTAGGTTTAGTTTTTTCTTTCAGTTATTATCCCCAGATTACTACACTCTTTTAGTTGTTAATCTGTCATCTTACATTTTGGCTGCCCTTGTTTTCCTCTGATTTTTTTTTTTTTTTTACTGTAAGCTCCATGTGGAGCTCATTTTCTCTTTCATACAAATCTGACTATCTCACTCAATTCTTTACTATTTACTCAATAAATTCGATGGCTCCCTAGTGTCTCTAGAGTCAAATGTAAAGTCTTCTGTTTAGCTTCTAAATCTCTTCACAGCCTTGTCCAAATCTATCTGATACCTCCATTTGTTCATTATTCCTCCTCCTGAATTTTATGATACGGCCAAACTGTCTTTCTCTCCATTCCTCACAGGATGGTCCATCTCCCATCTTTGTGTCTTTGTGCTGACTGTCCCTCATTACTGAAATACACTCCTTCACCTCTGCCTCACAGAATCCTACTTTTTCCTTTAAGACACAGCTCAAGTATTATCTTCTTTTACACGAAGTCTTCCTGTTCTCTTCAACTTCTAATGCCCTCCCTCTCAAACTTCCTTTTATGTTATTGTATTTCTTTGTATTTATTCTTTGTTTTTATTTTGTAAGCTTGTGCATGTATATATGTAGATAGTCATGCCTGCCTGCCTGTCTATCTGTCTCCTTTGTCTATCTGTTTCTTTCAGTCCCTGTAGTCTTTCTCTGAAGCTCTTTATGATCTGGGGTTATTTCCTTCATTCTGTTTTCTTTCCAGTACCTGGTACCTAGTAGGTACATAATAAATATATTTTTTATTTATTGATATGGTATAAGATATTGATATAAGCCTAATTTCTGCAAAATGGTTTTCTAGTTTTCACAAGGTTTTTTTTTTGCCAAAAAGAGAATACATGTATCAACAAAATCACAGATTCAGTTCCTATCTCTATCCCTACCAGATAGTCATGATGATTTCTGCATAAAACTCTAGTTTGAGATCTCATAATGATAATTTCCCTTCCTTCTTACTTTTCTCGAAATAGTTCCCGTGTTCCTCTAAATGGATTTTGTTATTGTCTAATTCTAGAAAGTAACCACTTAGTAATTTGATTGGCATGACATATTTGTAAATGAATT
Source organism: Dromiciops gliroides (assembly GCF_019393635.1). NCBI lineage: Eukaryota > Metazoa > Chordata > Mammalia > Microbiotheria > Microbiotheriidae > Dromiciops > Dromiciops gliroides. The sequence continues at coordinate 253,832,196 of NC_057862.1, forward strand.
TTTGTAGTATGATCACTTTAATTTTATTGGCATGGATGCATCATGAACAATGAACATTTTTCCAGTTCTTTGTCTTCTATTATGTTTGTAAAGAGAGTTTTATAGTTATATCCACATAATCATGAGTGTCTTTTCCTCAGTTAACTCTCAGATATTTTATGTTATATAATTATTTTGAATGGGATTTCTTCCCCTAGTTCCTCTTGCTGCATTTTGTTATTAATAAATAGAAATTATCTCTTCTTGTTACTGCTTCTTCTTTCTGGCTCTCTTTGTTATTCTCCTAAAGCTGTTGCCCAAATCTTTCCCTTGTCACTGTTCTTGATTGTAATTTAGGGTGAAACTAAATGTCGTTTAGGCAGCTAGGTGGCATAGTGTCTAAAGTGCCAGACCTGGAGTCAGGTAGACTCATCTTCCTGAGTTCAATATGGCTTCAGATACTTAGTAGCTGGGTGACCCTGGGCAAGTCACTTAACCCTGTTTACCTTAGTTTCCTCATCTATAAAATGAGTTGGAAAAAGAAAGGGCAAACAACTCTAATCTCTCTGCCAAGAAAACCCTGAATAAGGTCACAAAGAGTCAGACACAACTGAAAACTACTGAACAATAAATGTTGTTTGAGAAAACACTATTAAGAGTAAAGTTAAGTCTACTGCCATACCACCCTGAATGCGACCGATCTCGTCTGATCTCGGAAGAGTAAAATTAAATAAAAAAAAAAATACCCCCAAAACCTCAACCCATTCCTGAGAAGTTAGCATTGTGATAACTATTTTTGTTTGACTAAGACACTTTTCCACTTGTTTTTGGTTTACTTTTGGTTTCCAAAATATTCCGAAAGTTTGAGATTGTTGGAAGTCTAACAGGTAGGTCAGGTGTGGTTATCTTTATCTATCTATCTATCTATCTATCTATCTATCTATCTATCTATCTATCTATCTATCTATCTATCTAATCTTTTTTGAGGGAAGGAGAGAGAGTAGATGTTTTCTTCTCCCTTTGAATATGAGTAATTTAGAGTTGACTGTCATATTTATTTTTCTCTTTTTAACAAATGATCCTCACAAACAACCATTTTCTGCTTCTGTGAAAAGAAGAATTTGGGTTCATCTCAAGGGTCCCTTTCAGTTGTCTATGGTTCTCACTCGAGTTCAGAGCTTTTGGCACTCTCTCTCCAGCTATTTCACAGGCTTTCTGGATGGTATGAATAAATAATTTACTCTCTTGGGATCAATCTGCTTTAAAGGAATGTCAGGATAAAATGTAGTGCAAATTACTTTTGTACTAAAATGAGTCATGCATTCTAGTAATCAAAAAGAATAAAATTGTGCCTCTGTTTTAGCAAAAGCAATATAGGTTAGTGAATAAAAAGACTGTCTGAGAGTTGAAAGATCTGAATTAACTAGCTTTGTGAACTGGAACAAGTGACTTCTCCTTTCTAGGACTCAGTTTCCTCATTTGGAAATTGAGAGTGTTGGACTAGATGAGCTCCAGCACCTTTTCCAGCTCTAGGCTTCTATGATTGTAAAATTTTAGGGTTTTTTTTTTTCATGAAAAGGATGATGACCCTAGAGAAATAGCAGACTTTCTTTAAAATTCATTCATTTTTTTAGAGTCTTAGATTTTGATCTTTCAGCAAAAGTGTTCTTTCTTTTCTGTGTGTGTGTTTGTGTGTGTGTGTTTGTGTGTGTGTGTGTGTGTGTGTGTGTGAGAGAGAGAGAGAGAGAGAGAGAGAGAGAGGCAATTGGGGTTAAGTGACTTGCCCAGGGTCACACAGCCAGTAAGTGTTAAGTGTCTGATGCTGCATTTGAACTCAGGTCCTCCTGACTCTAGGGCCGGTACTCCATCCACTGTGATATCCAGCTGCCCCTGAAGTGTTCTTTCTAAGCAATAGCTGGTCAATAGTCCAGGATTTAGTGGATTTAACTAGCTCTTCCAGGTGAGAAAATCATTTCTTTGTAGTCATGGACTTTTTAAGGTAGTTCATTCATGTCACTGGAATAGTATTTATTATTTTCGGTAAGCGGTAACTTAGTTTCTTAGAAAATAATGCTCCACCCAAAGTGCCTAATTACAAAAGATACAGAACCATATCCAAGCTAGCATTTCTTTTGTTGTTCAGTAATTTTTCAGTTGTGTCCAACTCTTCATGACCCCATTTGGGGTTTTCTTGGCAAAGATACTGGAGTGGTTTGCCAGTTCCTTCTCCAGCTTATTTTATAGATGAGGAAACTGAGGCAAACAGGGTTAAGTGACTTGCCCAGGGTTACATAGTTAGTAAGTGTCTGAGGCTAGATTTGAACTTATTTCCTGACTCCAGGTCTGGCACTCTATCCATTGTGCTACCTATGCTTTTACTGAGGTAGCTAGGTGATGCAGTGTGTAAAGTTAGGAAGATCTGAGTTCTAATCCTGCTTCAGACAATTACTAGCTATATGACCCTGGGCAAGTCACTGCCTCTGAGCCTTAGTTTCTATTCTATAAAATGTGTATAATGACAGCACCTAATTTCCAGGATTTTTGTGAGAATTGGATGAGATAACAAATGTAATGTGCTATATAAACTCTAGCTATTATTATTATTATTATTATTATTTACAGATGAGGAAATTGAGGCATAGAGAGATTGTGATCCAACCCCCTCCCCCACCCACCCAGAGGCATACACTTAATCCGTTATCTGGAACAGTCCTGGAGCCCAGGTCTTCCTGACTTTAAGTCCAGCTTTTTGCCTGCTCCATATGCTACTTCTCATAGTCAATTCAAGTTTCGAAAGATCACTAAGAACAGCAATGTGAAAGGAGGGAGGCAGAGGAAGGGCAGAGATTTCTGAAAAGGACACATCCCTAATCATGATTACAAGTTGCCAATGCAGTGAGCTAGTAAGTCAGTACTTGAGCTTCTAGCAGGCCCCCTTTCTTCTATTGTGGCAGAATGAGATGTGTTCAGTGTCCAAATCATGATTCAAATGAATTTCAGTGCCATCTGGATAGTTTTTCCAGTTCAGCAACTCAGGAATGCAAATATTTAGATTCCAACGGTAAATAGCAAAGTCCTTAATGGAATGAAGGGTCATTGTAAATATTTAAACATGGCTTAAGATTGCTTCAGGTATGATTTCACTGTTACCAACATGTAGATGTTTTATGGTGAGTTTAGGCAGAAATCAAGATGATCTTCCAAAAATGAGAATAGAAAATTTGGTTATGGTTTACCATATATTAATAGCATACATTCTCATAGCACTGTTTTTATTTCTGTGTCCTGTGTGACTTCTTGTGATTCTGTGGACCATAGCACAGCAATGCTTTCCATGGGATTTTTTGGGCAAACATACTAGAGTGATTTGCCATTTCCTTCTCCAGGGGATTAAGGCAGAGGAGAAGTGACTTGCCCAGGGTCACACAGCTAGGAAATTTCTGAGGCCAGATTTGAATTCAGGTCTTCCCGCCTCCAGGCCCAGAGCTCTATCCTCTGAGTCACCTAGCTGCCTGCTCATAACATTTTACTGTTTATAAAATACTTTCTTCAAGGTAACCTGTCAAGGTAGGTAGGTGGCATAAGCATTATTATCCTTGCTTTGTTTTTGAGGAAACTAGGGCTCACACAAGTTAAATGACATTCCTACATTCACAAAACTTACCAAGTGATAGAATTAACAGCTGGATCCAAGCCTTCATGGAACTTATAATCGAATAAGAGGATGTAACACAGGTGGTTGTTGTTCTGTCATTTCAGTCGTGTCCAACTCTTTGCAACCCTATTTGGGGTTTTCTTGGCAGAGATACTGGAGTAGTTTGCCATTTCCTTCTTCAGATCATTTTATAGATGAGAAAACTGAGACAAACAGGGTTAAGTGACTTGCCCAGGATCACACAGCTAGTGAGTGTCTGAGGCCAGATTTGAATTCAAGAAAATAAGATGTTCTGATTACAAGTCCAGCACTCTAGCCACTATGCTACCTAGCTACCCTGATATTATGCATACACAGAGATTTATAATCATTGATAAGTGCACCAGAGAGCTAAGACTTTGAGCATTTCTTTTTTTAAATCATGCTCAGATGCTAAGCAGTCTTCAGAATTGTGAGGAGTACTGGCAGAAAATATTCAAGCTAGATCCCATTTATTTGAGTCACCTTTTAGAAAATGCTTACAAGCTCTACTTGCTCCTTCTAAGTGAACAATTGGCAGTGAAACATCAATAATGAATAATTCTCTTTTCTCTTTAAGATTAACGAATGGAGCGCAAAGCTGAATCAAATCCTGCCCCCACCCCTGGATCAAATTGAAGTCTGGCTCCAGGAAATTGAACATCTTATGGCCGAGGATTTACCAGATTCTCAGGATTACAGCCAAGCTATGGTTCTGATCAAAGAAAGAATCAATTCGTTTAAGGTCGGTGAAGAAATAGAGAGAAAGGAAAGGAATACTTAAGAGATGCTGTTCTTGAGTAAGATTTTATCCTAGGGAGGAGGTGCACTGTTTTTTTTTGTGAGGCAATTGGGGTTAAGTGACTTGCCCAGGGTCACACAGCTAGTAAGTGTTAAATGTCTGAGGCCGGATTTGAACTCAGGTCCTCCTGACTCCAGGGCCGGTGCTCTATCCACTGTGCCACCTAGCTGCCCCTAGGAGGTACACTGTTAAAGATTATCTTTTATGGTGTTTGGGTCCATTTCTTCTGAGGGATAGTAAATTATTTCTCTCAGGACCCAGAATTGTGACTAATTCACCTTGAGAGTGCTGACTGAGGACTTCCCTTTTGGGAACTGGGTGTTGGAGGAATGAAGTGATTATAGCTGAGAAATTCCCATCCAGATATGGGTCACAATCATAGAAGCAAATATCAGAAACCAGATCCAGGCAAGTGAGAGGCAGTGTAGAATAGTGTACTGAACACTTGACTTGGAGTTAAGAACTTGTGGTTGTTCAGTGATTTTTTTTTTTTTTTTTTTAGTGAGGCAATTGGGGTTAAGTGACTTGCCCATGGTCACACAGCTAGTAAGTGTTAAGTGTCTGAGGCCGGATTTGAACTCAGGTACTCCTGACTTCAGGGCCGGTGCTCTATCCACTGTGCCACCTAGCTGCCCCTGTTCAGTGATTTTAAGTCATGTTTAACTCTTTATGACCTACCTCATTTGGAGTTTTCTTGGCAGAAACACTGGAGTGATTTGCCATTTCTTTTTCCAGATCATTTTACAGATGAGGAAACTGAGACAAACAGGGTTAAGTGACTTGCCCAGGGTCACACAGCTAGTGTTTGTGGCCAGATGTAAATTCAGGAAGATCAATCTTTCTGACTCCAAGCGTGGCACTCTACTGCACCACTTAGCTGCCCCTGGAGCTAAGAAGACTCTGAGTTCAAATCCTGATTCAGACACTTATAGCTGTGGTTCTCTGCAAAAGTCATTTTACCTCTCTAGCCTCAGTTTCCTCATTTTTAAAATGAAGGCTTTGGACTTAATGATCTTTAACATTCCTTTGAGCTCTAAATCTATGATCCTAAGGGTTGTAGAATTAAAGTCCAAGAGGAAGGATGCAATGCCTTTAGTGGAAGCCATATCTAAATCAGGAATCATGACAGACCATGAAAGGGCATGACCAAGAGGTGAGAGTCAGGGTTCAGACTGTAAGCAACAGCATGGTAAGGTCATTTCAGTTTTTTGTGCTCATTTGGACAGTGGCTGCACACATATGCAGTTGGCCCTAACAATTATAATAATAGCTGACATTGACATAGGGTAGCCCCAAAAGTCAAAACTGCACAAAGACTTTAGGGAGCTCTGCATAGAACTTAAAAAGTTTGTAAAATGTTTTACATCAGTTATCTAATTTGAGGCTCACTACAACCCTGTCAAGTGTACGGTACTAGTATTCCTATCCCCATTTTATAGATGAGGAAAATGAGGCAAAGAAAGGATAAATGTCTTGTCTATGCTCATGCAGCTAGTAAGTGCCAGGCATGGTATCTGAACCTAGCTCCTTTTGACTCCAGATCTTACACTCTATGAATTAGGCAATCATTTTTTCACTGCTGCCCTTAATATCCCTGGCAATGATGGAAGCCATGGGGCATCAGTTATTAGAATTTGAAAGATGGCCTAAGAAGCAGCTCTCACCAAACAATAGGGCATATTTATTTGTTTGTTTATTCATTTGTTCATTCATTAATTCATTATTCACTCATCTATCAATTAATTGATTTGTTCATTCATTCATTCATTCATTCGTTTGTTCATTCATTCATTCATTCATTCATTTGCAGGGCAATGAGGGTTAAGTGACTTGTCTAGGGTCCCACAGCTAGTAAGTGTCAAGTGTCTGGGCCCGGATTTGAACTCAGATCCTCCTGAATCTAGGGCCAGTACTTTATCCACTGTGCCACCCAGCTGCCTCCACAATAGGGTATATTTAACTTTGAATTCAGAAAAAAATTCCAAAGTGATATTAAAACATCTATAAAGACTAAAAAATATTTTATTGTTTCAAGGCATTCTTTCTGAATCAGAAAAAAATCAAATGAAAAAACACATATAAAGGCACCATGTAAACTTTCAAGTGATATATCAATACTAGTTTAAATATAAATGCATTAAAATAAATGCATAATTTTATTATTATGAGGAGGAGCATACATTTATTATAAAAATAAAGTAAGTCTCTAGCACTTGGACCTGTATTAAAATGAAGAGCATACCAGAAAATTTCTGCCAGAAGGGAACTCATGTTTTTATCAAATTAAAAATGTTGTGGTCTGTTGTAGAATTTTTCAGTTTCTATCACTTGTGATTGAATTGCGTTCAACCAAATTAAGATGAAAACATTTATTCACAAGATTTTACTTTCACTTTTCAGTCTCTGTAGTGGCCCAAAGTGAAGCTTTAAATGGTTGTCTGGAAATGATGTCATGTTTCCTGGAAGTGAGATTAAAAGTCCTCAGTTACAGTATCTGGCTTCCAAGCCCTGGTTCATACCATGATTGTTTTCTTTTTCAGAGTCTGATGGATGATTTTGATCGTCACCTGAGTAGCCTCTTGACATTTGAGAATAAAGATGAGCAACACATGCCCATGGTCCCCCCTGATAAACTGGAGGAAATGAAAAGAAGGTGGTAGAAATTCTATCATTTCACATCTGGCAATGTTATTGATGAGCCCTTGGGTACTGACAAGGGCTTAGGGGCTTTTAAGGACAACAAAGCATAGACTGATATAGATCCAATTTCTGACACATGTATTCCTGTGTATGCTGCTAAATTAAAATGTAGAGTTGGCTCTGTGAGGCTATTTCAAAGATACTACTTTAAAGATTTGTGTAAACTTGGTCTTATGCCATACCAATACGTGTTTTTGAATCTCTTGAGCTGATATGAATTCTCTACATTACATTTGTTGTCTCTACATATTAGAAAGATTACTAAGTGTTAGTAAGTTCGGCTTTAATAATACATTTATTTTCATATTCCAAATATTAAAATTTTGGTTACACAAAAATTTGACATTTTTCTAAATACTACATCTTATTTGTACATATATATGTATATATATGTACATATGTATATATATATATGTGTGTGTGTATATATGTATATATATGTATATGTATGTATGTATTTGCACGTTGTCTCCCTCATTAGGTTGTAAGTTCCTTGAAGGCAGGGACTGTCTTTTGCTTCTTTTTGTAAGTTTGGTGCTCAGCACAGTGCCTAGCACATATTGGGTACTTAATGTTTATTGATTAGCTAACTGACATTTTCCAAATACAGTAAAGTGTTTTGAAGATATATTTTTTATTAGAGCATATCTTAGCCAAAGTGCATGTTTCTTTAGAAAACATTCTGTGGCAAATAATTTCAACTTGGAAATGTTTGCTTTATTTTCTGGCAGTAGGGATGATTCATGTAACATTTAAAAAATTTTGATGCTACAATTTTTCATCATTTGAATGTAAGCTCTTATATCTCTGTGTTTTAAATGCACTAGTATTTTTTGTTTTTAAGAATAGCCAATGGTTTAGATATTTCATTACTTTAGAACATTAAAAGTAAATTCTAAAGGCTGTCTTTATTTTCCAGATTCCACAATATTATGGGGACCAACTTCATTGCACTTTTAGAATTTCACTACTACTTGTGCTCTGTCTTGGGTTTAATAGAGGAAGTGAAATCAAAATTGAATCTCTGGAATATCAAATATGGGACCCAGGAATCCGTGGAACTATTGATGGGAGATTGGCATGTAAGTCAAATTTTATGTTCTGTCTTAGTCAGTCTGTCTTCATTTTTGATCGATCACCTTATTGACAGGAATTAGCATTTTTTTTTTGAGTTCTAACCTCTTCATCTAGTAATTGTTTTTTCTCCATTGTCTGGAATAGGCACTTCCTCAGAGGATAAACTGAATTAGCCAAAGCATCATTGTGACCCCTCCCACCCCAATATTCCTTAGATCTTGTCTTTTTTGCTTTCTTCTTGTCTCTACCCAAGATTCTTTGTAAGATTGGGTTGGACTTGATCCAGTTGAAGAGATTAAATGTAATCTTACTTTTTTTTATGGGGTGGTGGGCAATGAGGTTTAAGTGACTTGCCAAGGGTCACACAGCTAATAAGTGTTAAGTGTTTGAGGCCGGGTTTGAACTCAGGTCCTCCTGATTCCAGGGCCAGTGCTTTATCCACTGAACCACCTAGCTGCTCCTTTTTTTGCCTTCTTCCTAATCAACTTATATTATCCTGGATTCTTTTCCTATATCCTCAGTCTTAATTGATTAACATTTGTCCTTGATTGTTTGCCCAGAACCGACCATTACTTGTAAATAAATACACTCAGAGTAACTATGATCTGAATAGTTTCAAATCTGGACTATACCTACTTGGGACATTAAACACAAGTCTCTTCAAGGTTTTTAAGTCCTGTTTCCCTCTAGACAGACTCCCATACTCTCCATTACCTGCTGGCTTGACACCTTCAATTGCTTCAGGACCAATCTGTCCCAAAGGCTGTACTACCAATATGGCCCTAGTTTTGAACTATGGATAGGAAGATAACAGAATTTCCATGTGTTGGAAATGTGTGATACTTTGGACACTAACCAACTGTATGATTGTGGGCAAGTCACTTAATCCCTCTTAGCCTTAGTTTTTACAAGTGAAAAATGTTGATAAAATAGCATCTACCTCATATGGTTGTTGTGAGGGTCAAGTGAAATAATATATGTAAAACACTATCTATGTGCTAGCTCAATAATACTGTTCCAAATGAAGATTAGGAAAATAACACATAATATTTTTAAGGTGGGGAGAATTTGAAATGACTATGAAAATTTGTTAACATTTAGCATTCATGTTTATGAAACACTGTAGTAGCTTCTTCCAAAGTTTATAAATTAATTTTTTCCAGTAAATCAAAACCGACAAATATTAGAAAGAATAACACAAATAATATATGTATGATATTATCTTAGTCCCTAACTAGGCTTCTACTATCTTCTACTGTCTCAAATGATGCTATTAATCATGAAGATTTTATCACTTATTTCTCTCGGTTGAATTTTATGCATTGAGTTAAGTTAAAATGTGTCCAAATTTATGTCATTTTCTCTTTCTTGCCTATTTAAACACTTTTATTTATGTAAATCTCCTTTTCTTCTTTTGCATGTGGGCAGAAATTTATTGAAGAAAAGGAGTTCCTAACTCAGCTTGAAAGTTCTTTTCAAAAATGTGAAACAATGATCAAGAATTTAGGTAAGATAAGTGATTTATTATAGCTTTATTTGATTTTTAGAGTGTAATTTCTTTTGTTTTTACATTACAGTTCTTTCCCAGTATATTCACTATTGAATCCTTCACTGTAATAAAGAAAAAAAGCCTCCCCCGCCACCAAAAGTAATGTAATCAACACATTTATAATGTTCTGTATCTTTAGTTTTCCACCTCTCTACCATGAAGAGGATATTGTGTTCCTTATCTGTTCTCTGCAGCCGTGATTGGTCACTAGAGTTAATCATAGTATACCTACTTTTCCATGTTTATATTACTGGCATTGTAAATAATTTTCTCCTAGAAATATTGAATTGAAAGTTATATTTCAAATGGACAAACTTGTCCATACCCTTTTACCAAGTGATTCCAATACTTGTCAACCACATGAAAAAAGTAAAAGACAGGGAAAAAAACCCATTATATGACAAACTATTCCTGATAGCATTATTTGTGGTAGCAAAGAAGGGAAACAAAGTGAATTCCCATCAGTTGGAGAATGGCTGAAAAAAGCTATGGTAAATAAATGAAATGGAATATCATTGTGCAAAAAGAAAACACTAATATGAGGAATTTAGAGAAATATGGAAAGATTCCTGTCACTGATATAGAGCAAAATGAGCAGAATCAAAAGAACAAGTTAATTACTACAATGAAAATGAAAAGCTCTCTAAAAAAGAAAAATTCTGAGAAACTGAGAAAAATTATGGTTCCAGAAAACAAATATTGAAACATACCTACTCCCTCATAAGAGAGAGTTAGGGTACAACTAATATGGAATATTGTATTCATTGTCACATGATACCATTGTATTGGCTAGTTTTGCTTGTTTCTTTTAAAAAAAAAATCACAGTGGAAGATTCAGCCTATAAAAGGTGGGTGGAAAATGATTGCAAGTTAATGAAAAAAGAGAACAATAAAATAAAATTTTAAAATAAAATATTTTATTCCTGTCATGTTTTATCTCAAAATGCTCTAATGAAGCCCTACTACAATGTCTCATAGAGATGACCTTGAGTTTTTTAAGAGTCAACAAGAGGAATTCAAGCTTTTGGGTCCTAACAAACTAGAAAGACTTTGAATATGGCCCAGGTCATAGACCTGGTTCTGAGGACCAGTCTAAAAAAGTTCAGAGAGGCTCATCACTAGGTGGCCCCAGAGTTAAGTTATCAATTGGGGGGGGCAGGGCAATGAGGGTTAAGTGACTTGCCTAGGGTCACACAGCTAGTGTCAAGTGTCTGAGGCCGGATTTGAACTCAGGTCCTCCTGAATCCAGGGTTGGTGCTTTATCCACTGCAACACCTACCTGCCCCCCAGAGTTATCCATTTTATAAGCTAGAGGAACTCTTGAAGACTATTTACTAAGTTATAGAAGATTTGATATGATCTGAATTGGTAGACAAACTCACATAGATGAACTGATATATCCTGAAAGTACTATATAATTATCTAAATAATGCTTAGGTTTTCTTTATACACATATACATACTATGTATGTATGTATATACATAACACTCTAAATATATAATTCAAAGAAAATATTTTTTTCTACTTAATGTTGTTAAAATCCATATTTAATTTTGCCTTTGCCATACTTGAACAAATGTGTCCAATTAAAGTCTTTTACTCACATTATGAAATTGTTTTCTAAGATTCCTTTCTTTTGTTGAATATGATAGCTGGAGATCCTCAGAACATTAGTAAGCAGTTTAAGATGGTGGAATCTCAGATTTCTATGTGTAAAAAATGCATGTATAATATAAAATCCACCCTGCAAAAAGTTCTATCATCTTGGACTACATATACTGAGAACCTTCATTCACTCAAGAATTGGTTGGAAGAATCAAGGAAAGAGCATCCAAAACAGGTATATTTTCTCTCTTGACTTAAGATTTTTTTTGTTTTTATAAGAGATCTTGACTCTCATACCCAGGAATAGGAGTCTGTAGAGTTATTAGCAGGCATGTGTAGGGAAATCCTTGGAAGTTTTACTTGTAGTTGGGAAATAATGTCTCCCTTCAAGCCTAAACGGTTAATGGAACATTTTCTTCTCTGTGTTGTTTTCTTTTAATGGAGATTGGTGACTTGGACTGATTTTATAAGAACATTTAAAATAAATAAATGGTTTAAATTAAATTAAATTTTAAACTGGGTAAGACCTTAACTCTAAAACTTTTTTTGGAAGTAGTTGTGAATTGTTGTGGTGGTAGTATGTGTAGTACAAAGACCATTTCATTGGGAGTCAGGAGGCCTGGGTTTAAATCCAAGCTCTCTGACTAACTAGCTCTGTACCCTTTCACACATCACAGTTCCTTTATGGGACTCATTTAGTTCATTTTTTTTTTCCTGCGGGGCAATGGGGGTTAAGTGACTTGTCCAGGGTCACACAGCTAGTAAGTGTCAAGTGTCTGAGGCCGGATTTGAACTCAGGTACTCCTGAATCCAGGGCCGGTGCTTTATCCACTGCGCCACCTAGCCGCCCCCCATTTGGTTCATTTTTAAAAGGGAAGTTGGAGGTGATGATCCATTATTTCTCTCTTAGCTCTGATAGTCTGCAGTTTGATCAAAATACACTTTAGCCATCCTAGTGGAGAGCAGGTAGTGGTGTTGATACAATTATTTCTATTTTAAATGAATGGTCTCTTTGCTGTTTATGTATTATAACTATCCACATTGACTCTGCCCTTCCCAATTACTGGTAATTTAGAAGTAATTTGTTTCTCTTGACTGAAGAGGGATATTGTTTATCATTTGAAGTTAGAAATTAATTGGAGTTAGTCATCATAAGTTTGAGGAGACTTTCTAAAAAATTAAATCATTCAAAAGAAACTAGGCTATTTTTATTTTATTTTATTTTTTTAGTTTGTAAGAAGTATGCCTGAGTAACTTGTGAGTCATCATTGTACCCACACTATGTTATATGTAGGCAGCCTTATAACTGAATAAAGGTTGTAGTTACCTAAATGGTATGTTTGTAGGGCCACCAACTTTGTTGGTTTGCTACCTTACAAATATTCCTACCTCATCGCTTGTTATGGTGCTTAGAATTCTACCATTGGAAATCCTTTGTTTGGGTTCTTGATCACTTTTCCCTCTCCAGTAATCTTTTATTAAAATGTAAATACAGTTATCCCTTCCACATTGCAAATTTCCCCTTTGAGTTTTCAATATATTGCAATTTCATTATGCAATTTCAATATATCCCAGGTCAGCATAAGAAATTAAATAGGAATTTGGGGGGAATTTTGTGGAAGCTGCAGATGACACACAAGGGCCAGCAGATGATAAAGAAAATGTTTTGAAACTCAGAAATGCATAAAATCTACATGTAATATTGTATAATATCAACATATTTTATCTTTTAATACTGCAAAGACCCCATAAAAGAAAAAGAAAAAAATTCAGATTTCTTCTCTGGTATGAAGGGAGGGCCCAAAAATTTTACATGGATTTTTCAGATTGAGAGGGCACTGCACCCTTACCCCCCATGATGTAGAAGGGGTAACTGTAACTCTGAAAGAGATAACACCTTAAAGAAATATGAGTATCTTAGAAATAATTATCAGATGCTTTCTAACAGTGGCATCAAGCTGAGACTAAGGCTTTGTGAGAATGAGAGATAGGTGAGTCATCTGGCATCTGTGGAAGCCAAGAAGGGAGAGAAGAATGCTAAATGGTGAGCTGGAGCTGCATTAAAGACAAATTTTATCTCCTCAACAGCTTTCTTGGGCTATGTGGTTCAGTGGATAGAGTTCTGGATTTGGATTCAGGAAGACCTGAGTTCAGACACTTGCTTAGCTTTGAGCCCCTGGGAAAATCACCTAATTCTCTCAGGCTCAATTCCTCATCTGCAAAATAGGGATTATAGTAGTACCTACCACCTGGGGTTGTGAGGGGGAAAAAAAGATACTATTTGAAAAATGCTTTGCAAGTCTTAATGCACTATATAAATACTAGTTATTATCATCATCACCACCATCACCACTATTTTAGTTGGTTTCTTTGCAAACCTTAAAGTACTTTATAAATGCTATTGGTTATCAGAAGTTGTTTTTTTTTAATATATTTTACAGGTTCCATTTGAGACACTAGCAAGTTGGAATTCAGTACTTAGTACTGTAAATGAGGTTGGAAAATTTTTAATTGATGTCAGTAACCAACAAGTTGGATTGTCTATTAATAAGGAACTGAAAAGACTTAATAAAAGATGGGCAAAATTCATTAAGAAAACTCAGTTTGTAAGTCATGAAACCACTTTGTATTGTATAGCATTATATATGAAGTTAATGTGAGAATTTTTACTGAAATTATCTCTATCCTTTTCCATGCTCATTATCCCCCTTCTTATGTAATCCTTTCTTTTTCCTTACTTCTTTATTTTTGTTAATAATACCAAGGGGACTGAGAAGATGATGGAGTTCCTGAAAATTTAGAGCCATTTCAAAAACTCTTTCCTCTCCCTTGGCCCTCATATCCAGTTAGTTGTCAAGTTCTCTGGATTCTACCTCCACAGTATCTCATTCATCCTTTCCTCCTGTTCATTTATACTACCCTCTACCCTAGTTTTGCCTCTCATCATTTTTCACTAGACTATCATACTAATATTCTAATTGGCCTACTGGATAACTTGAAATTATTATACTTATTGAATTCCCAATGTCTCCTCAACACAGGACAACTTTCAACATGGCTATCTACATAACATATATCGCTTTCCATTTCAAAAACTATTAGTGGCTCTCCTCTTTGTTTTATAAGATCATTGCTAAATGAGTTAAAATGTGAAAAGCATTTTTGCATTTGCCAGGACCTATAACTTAGGAGACTTTTTATTTTAACACAATTTATTAGTTTAAAAAATCAGCAAAATGAAGATGAAATAATCATACCATTAATTTTTTAATAGGAGACGAAACTGCGTTCTACCCAAGAACAGGAACAACCCAATCTTGATAATACTGGAAACACTCAGTTACCTTTAGAAGAAAACTTAACTTCCTATGGTGGTTCAACAGATATTTCAGCTGAAGCACTTAGGAAGCACATTCAACATTTAAAGGTAAAATACAGGATTTTTAAAACTTTGGTTTCAGGAGTATATAAGCTTAATTTAGATAAAAGAAAATCTTTTTAAAAACTTATAAAATGTTGGGGTTTAGTATTAGCAATCATGAGGATGATAATAAAATAACAGGCAGCTGGATAAAATGCTGGGCTCAGAGTCAGGAAAATCTGAGTTCAAATCCAGTTTCAGACACTTATGGGACCCATGACAAGTCACTTAACACTGTTTGCCTCAGTTTCCTCTACTGTAAAATGAGCTGGAGAAGGAAATGGCAAACCACTCCACAATCTTTGCCACGAAACAAAACAAAACAAAACAAAACCCATCAGGTCACAGAGAATCAGACATGACTGAAACAAGTGAACAGCAATACCATGGATAAAGAGCCTTAAAATTAAAAAGACCTGGGTTCAAAACCTACCTCTGATATATGCTACATATGTGATGCTGGGCAAATTTTGTGACTTAGGACTAGTTAGTTGCCCAAGCAGTTCCCAAAACATGTAAGTTGTAAAGCAGGCACTGAGGACATTTCTTGACTGGAATTTCCAAATACAATTGAAATCATAGGTCAATTCAAATGATAATGATAATTACTCCTGCTATCTTTCTTTGATAAATGTTGTTGGATATGTTCCTATGGATATATGCCTGGAAGAGCATATATAATTTAAAACATAATGAGTTCCCTGGAAAGATACTGAGTTATTCAGTTAACTCGTATTTGGTCAAAATCTTTCCTGCCACTGGGAGACTTGGATGAGGATGACATTTCTTTTTGTTTGTTTGTTTTGGTTTTTTTTGGTGAGGCAATTGGGGTTAAGTGACTTGCCCACGGTCACATAGCTACTAAGTGTCAAGTGTCTGAGGCTGGATTTGAACTCTGGTCCTCCTGAATCCAGGACCAGTGCTCTATCCACTGCGCCACCTAGCTGCCCAAGGATGACATTTCTTACTGGATTTGGAGTTTAATTGATGGAAATCATATCTGCCCTGATATAAAGAAGTAAGAGAATGAGTGTGGGGTTTATAGAAAGGAAAATTAGGGAATGTCAATAGATAATTCCAGAGCCAAGGGATCAGATTTAGGAGATGAACTACATGGAATCAGGTCCTGAATGATCGTGGAGCAGACAATTATAGCTGGTAGAGTTCAAGCACCAGAAGCCTGCAGCATTTTCTTATCTACTGGTATTGTTCCTGCTTTATCTTTCTCTGCCTCTGGTAATCACCTGCAGCTGTGTCCATAGTGATAGTGCTCTCCATTACCTCTGTCATTCATTAATAAGGTCTTGTTGAGTTTTACAGAGACTGAGCTATTGATTGCTATTTTATTCTAATTATTACTAATTAATGGAAACTTGCTAAGTGGACTTAGGCAGCCTGTGTGCCTCAGCTTCTTAGTCTGTGAAATAAGAATAATAATACCACTCCTATACACCTCCACCTCCCTCATAGCTTATTGAGAGAATGAAATTAGTTAATTGAAATGAAAATGTAAAAGGGAATAAAATGTGTTCAGGAAATTAAGCATATTTCAAATGTACTTAAGTACTTCCAAAAATATGTGATTGAAACCCATCCAGTATTGTACTCAGGGTTCCCCTCAGATAACTCCTTTTGTAATCTAAGTAGAGAATTATTATACCCAAAGTTAATGGCTATGCCTATCCCTTAAACTACATATATGAGGAAACTTTTCTCTTCTAGGACAGTATTAAAAGTAGAAAGGTTCAAATAACTTCCAATTCTATTGACTCTAAGGCCAATGACAAGTAAGTGCTCACTATGTGCCAAGCACTGTGTTAAGGCTGCAAATACAAATACGAGCAGAAAGATAGTCCCTGCCCTCAACGGAGGAAGAAAATACATAAAAGGAAGCTAAAAGAGAGGGAGATATGAAGGCACCTAACCCAGGGCCATAGTAGAGAAAGCCCAATAAGCCCGGAGTACAGCCTGGAGAGGAATGAAGATAGAGTTGATCTTAATGACCTCCTTGACATGGTAGACCTGGAGGACCTCCTGAAAATGGAGGGTGTGGGAAAAAGCAGCTACTCAGTTGTGAATAATGATTTTGTTGACCACTTATTGAAAAGAAAGTTTAAGTTATTTGCATAAAAAGGGTAATTCTGAGTGTACTGCATGTATGTTGTAGACTGGAAAAGAAAATGAGGCTGTCATTAAGGAGTCCACAGAGCTCCTACAAGTGCTTGAAGAGATGGAAAAATTCATTGATCAAGTAGCAACCTGGGAAACAGAAATCAGACCTGTTCTGGATTTTATCAAACACCAAGGTTATGTCGAAGCTTCCATGGAGGAATCTTTGCAGGTAAAAATATAGAAAAACAAAAGGCCAGTCTTTCCTTCTTTCTTTCTTTCTTTCTTTCTTTCTTTCTTTCTTTCTTTCTTTCTTTCTTTCTTTCTTTCTTTCTTTCTTTCTTTCTTTCTTTCTTTCTTTTTCATGGGCAATGAGGGCTAAGTGACTTGCTCAGGGTCTCATAGCTAGTACGTGTCAAATGTTTGAGGCAATATTTGAACTCACGTCCTCCTGAATCCAGGGCCAGTACTTTATCCACTGTGCCCTCAAAAGGCCAGTTTTACAGCTGTAATCTTACATTTCAACTTAGATCAGGAAATTTTTAGATAAAGAAAATTCTAAGAAACCTGTGTTTTCATAGCCAGCGCCATGCTACTATGGTCAGAATATTTACTACCTAGTGCCCCGGGCCTAAGAAAGCTGCAAAATTTATCTGATTTAACTTTGACCTGGACTTGTTTGGGGGCCCTGAGATAGTGAAGCACTTTTCTTTGAAATCCTTTCTAATGATTTGAATTCACACCTGGGATGGTGAGTTGTGCTCCTTTCTACCTATAGGGGGAGCCACTAGAAGCTGGCAAAAGTAGTCTAAAGCAGAGACATCAAAGGCTTGCCCACTGGCCAGATTAAAATGTAAATGGGAAATGTTTAGCAAAATGAAAACACAATACAACATAGAGAATATTAATTTGTGGTTTTCCAACCCTTCAGGGATCTGTTTCTATTTAAGTTTGATACCAGTGCTCTAAAGTATGCCTTTGTTGTTTTTATATTTTGGAGGGTTGGGGCGGGGGTGGATAAGGGGTTTGCTTTTAAGTTGTGTCCACTCTTCATGACCCCATGTGGGGTTTTCTTGGCAAAAAATCCTGGAGTGGTTTGCTTCTCCAGCTTGTTTTACAAATGAGGAAACTGAGGCAAACAGGGTCACATAGCTAGTAAGTGCCTGAGGCTGGATTTGAACTCAGGTTTTCTTGACTTTAGGTCCTGTACTCTGTGTCATTTAGCTGTCCCAAGGAGACTGGGTGTCCTTATGTCATCCAGGCAGAAGTACATAACCACTCACAGATCAGATCCTATAACTAATTGGCATGGAAGTTTTGACCTCCATTTCTGACCTGGGCCAGTTCTTTCCTTCTCACCACTTGCAGCAGGCCACCATACTGGTATTGGACTAGTTTTGGACACCCCGAATGGCTTTATCCCTCTTGAAGCTTAGAACAGTTTCTGCAGTAATAGATTACAGATGTCCATCACCATGCCCAGCCTAGGGCCCACTACTTATTAGCTGGGTAAACTTGGGCAAATCTCTTGAATTCTTTAAGATCCAGAAAGGATTGTAAAGATTATCTAATTCCAAATCATTATTTTACTGAGGAGGAAACAGTCTCAGAGAAGTTAAGTGACTTGCTCTAGGTCACACAGCTGAGTAGCAGAGAAAGATTCAAATCCTTTAAGTACAAATTTACTGCTCTTCCCATGACTTCAGGCTGTGTCCTTTTAAGAATCTGAAAAATGGGGATAATAACACCGGTAAGTGGTCTTCCTCAGTATCTCATTCTGTGCACCACCCTGCCTGGCCAGTACCTTTGGTTTTGAATTTTTTCTGTCTATAGAATGGAGATTAATTTAAAAAAAATTAGTCTCCAAGCAGTACTGCAATGAGAACGAGCAAGTCTTAGTTTCATATTACATTTGAAGGTGGGATTTGTGAATATAAAGAATTATTAGCTTTCTATTGAAAACTTATCCATGGATTAGACACCCACAGCTTAACTGATTGCAGGGAATCCTATGGATTTTAGCAGTGGAACACACTCTCTTTCTTTTCTGGGACTCAGTTCTGCCTTTACTCCCAGGTAACCACTGAGAAGCAGTGAAGTGAATAGTTGTAGAATGCAGCATTAGGTATTAATTATGCTCAGCTCTCCTGGGGAAGAAGTAACATTGAAAGTTTAACTGAGTTTCAGCTAGGTCATAAAACCATCCAGGCATGAGTTTTGATAACATGGAAAATTCCTACGATAAGAATAAGAAATAATTCCTTTGCAAATCCTCATTTCTTAGCTTTGTGTATTTAATCTACCTGTATTTTCTGTGGTAAGTATAGATAATGTGTATAGTTTTGAGAATGGGGGCCTGCGAAAGTTACTAATCCTCTGTGAACCTCAGTTTTCTCATTTGTAAACTGGGGTGGGGGCTTGGATTAGATGGGCTGTGAGATCACTAACTATCTGTGTGACCTTGGTTAAATCTCTTAATCTCTTTGAGGTATGGTTTCTAAAGTTAGAGACTTTGAGTCTCTAAAATTAGTTTTTGGTCTAAATCTCTGATCCTATGGTTAATATTGATGGTTAATATCCAGTTTATCTTTTAAGTAGTATTATTTTACTTGTAGTCATTACCATGCTAAGATATCAATAGCATAAAAGATGTAATTTTGAATTGGCCTAACATTAAAAGGATCAGGATGTTTCTCAGGACCCAAATATTAAAAATCTTTTTTATATGTATCTTTAAATTATTTATGAATTATTTCCCTCTTACTTACAAGGTGGTATATGGTGCTTATGTAAGATAAAATTTGTGTTAAGTCTATATCCTCAGACTTTCTTCAAGCTAGACAATGTAAGGAATACTCAGAACATTTACTATGTAAACTTCTCCATTTTGGATTTTGGAGTCATCTTTAATGGCTTTGGAATAACATGATTTTAATCTGTATTAATGTTGAATGTAACTATGATTTCATTTGTTTCTACAGAACCTGATTGCCCGAGGATCTATGTACCAAGAGCATGTAACTAGGAAAGAAAATGCATTACAAATAATAGCACAAAATATTTTAAGCAAGCCACCCCTCCAGCATTTCCATACATCTGGGCTCCAAACACAGATTAAAGAAGCAAAAGACAAAGTTCAGGTCTCTAACAGTGCATTTTCAAAATATATTATTCCTTACCTTTTAGTCATCTGAAAAAAATACTACCCCATTTAAAATTTCATGTATAATGTTATTTTTGCATTATACTTTAAAATAATTATTGCATGTAAATATAATAGATTAGAATCTATATGGGGGGAAAAAAACCAAGCTACTATTTGAAAGAAACTTCAATTCAACCAACTTTTTAAAGTACCCCCTGTTTGAATTCAAGATCTGGCTTTAACTTATCTGTCTAGTAAATACTTAAATTTTTGTTGAATTGAATTATTCATTGTGCTAAGTCTTGGAAAAGATACAAAGTTTAGAAGAAAAACTTGTTTTCTTCATTTTCTGTGTTAACCCTTTAAGATGGTGAGTGAAAGGTGAATCATTTAAAAATGTTTTTCTTCACAGAATAACATGGCAGAGCTAGATGCTGTCTTACAGGCGTCATATGAGAGTTCCCTAGAAATGGATGTTAGGGCCAAGTTTGAAAAGTCCCAGAAGGAAGTTGAGTCAGATATTATGAAGGCTCGCCGACTCCTTGGACAGAAAGGGAGTCTTGGTGACCTGGTTTCACAAAAGAAGGTGGGAAACTCTATTATCATTACTTGTAAAATATTTATTGGTACTTATTTCTCTATTAAAAAATCAAGGGGGCAGCTAGGTGGCGCAGTGGATAAAGCACCGTCCCTGGATTCAGGAATACCTGAGTTCAAATCTGGCCTCAGACACTTGACACTTACTAGCTGTGTGACCCTGGGCAAGTCACTTAACCCTCATTGCCCCACCCCCCACCCCCCACATCAAGATGCAAAACAAAAATTACTCTAGTCTGCCATTATCTTCTTTTAACCTCTCTGAGTTTTCTAGCATCTGAATTTATTTCTTTATACTGCTGAGTGACTTACAATTACATTTTAAATTCAGTTTTTAATAAAGACCATTTAAAAATGTTGAGTGGTGCAGTGAAAATAGCTCTGGAGTAGGATTCAGGAGACTTGACTCATCTAGTCTTAATCCTAGCTTTCCAACTATGACCTTGGGTAAGTTACTGAATTGTGCTTCATTTTCCTCATCTGTGAAATAGAGATAATAGGATTGATCATCTCAAGCAGGAACAAGGTACCTCAGAATCCATGTAGTCTACTACCTTCATTTTGTGAATAAGAAAATTGAGGTCCAGAGGTAAAGTGACTTGTCGTAGTAAGTAGAAAAGATGATCTCTTTCCTACCTAACTCACAAAACTAAGAATCAAATGTGACAGTGAGTGTGAAAGTGCTTTACAAATATTAAGAATTAACATTCAACTGAATTGATAAAAGGCACTTAAAGGATGTCATCCTTGCTATTCAACTATGGTTCCTTTCTTTAGTCCTAAGCTTGATTTTTGACATAAAACTTTCCAGGGGTCATATTTCAAAGGGCTGGAAAAGTCTTAAAAAGAGATTTTTATATTTGATCCTGGAGTTAATATGGATCGTTTATTGAGATGGGGGAGGATGACATGGTCAGACCTGCACTTTAAGAAGATTACCTTAGCACCTAAATAGAGAAGGGGGAAGAATTTGGGTAGGGAGACAATTGGAATGCTATTGCAATGGTCCAGACATGAAGTGATGGAGGACTTGTTGTTTAAGAAGAGAGAAAGGGACCTATATGATAGATATCACAAAGGAAATGACAGGATTTGACACCAGATGGGATATGTGGAGTGAGAGAAAATGAGGAATTGAGAATGCCACTTGGGTTACAAACCTGGGTAATTAATTGATCATATAGTGGTGCCATCAAAAGTAATAGGGAAATTTGAAAGAGGAGAGGATTTGGGGAAAGATCAAGAGTTTAGCTTTAGAAATGTTGAGTTTGTGCTGTCTACAGGATATTCAGTTTGAGATGTCTAATTGGATATGTAAGACTGGAAATCAGGAGCGATATGAGGACTGAATAAATAGATCCAAGAATCATCTATCTGCATAAAGTTGATGGTTGACTCCATGGGAACTGATGAGATCACCAAGAATAAAAAAAAAAAAGAAAAGCAGCACAGTCAGGATAGACCCTTGGGGAACACCCTGTTACCATGATCTGAATGAAGATCCAGTAAAGGAAACTGAAAAGGATCAGTTAGATGATAGGAGAAATAGGAGAAAGCAATGTCACAAAAACCTAGAGAAGAGTGTGATTGGCAGTACTGTAGGCTTCAGAGAGGTCCAAAAGGAGGAGAATTGAGAAAAAATAAATTGAGAAAAGGCAACTAGATTTAGCAATTAAGACATCATTGGTGACTTTGAATAGAGCAATTCCAGTTGAATGAGTTTGGAGGCCAGATTACAGAAAGTTTAGAAGAGAGAGAGGAGGAGCACTGATTGTAGATAGTTTTATCAGGTAGTTTAGTCACAAAATTGTGTAATTTAAAATTCTAAATGTGGGTTCTAATCTGTTCCCCCAGTTTTTGGGGAAACTGACTAAAATCACTGATAAAACGAGTTTAGATTTTTAAGGATCTATTGAAATATAGAAAGAGAAAGATTGAGAACAGAATTCTTACAACCTCGTAATCCGTCATCACCAAGTCAGGAACCAAAAAGACAGCGCTCTTCGTGCAGGTTCCCCTTTCCTCTTTCCTGTCCCCTC
This sequence comes from Dromiciops gliroides, assembly GCF_019393635.1. NCBI lineage: Eukaryota > Metazoa > Chordata > Mammalia > Microbiotheria > Microbiotheriidae > Dromiciops > Dromiciops gliroides. The sequence continues at coordinate 253,854,892 of NC_057862.1, forward strand.
CCAGAATGGGGAGGTTCTTCAAGCTGGTTGGTTGATTGGGCCGGAAGTTCAAAGTTTTTTTAGATTCTGAGAACCATGCTTTCTTAAGTACTCTCAAGTACAAGCCAGATGTGCTTAGAATCTAGTCAACTACTAATCCAGTCAAATCAGCCAGTAATCCACTCAGGTGGGCTCCTGAGTATCTGCCAAATCTCATCTATCACATTCCATTATCTTGACAAAATAGAGAAGAGATGTAGAATGAAAGCTAGTGGTGATGGATGGATCAAGTGAGGGTTTTGTTTTTTTCCCAGAGATTCAAGAAAAATGGGTGAGCTTGTAAGCAGCAGGGAATAGCCTGTAGAAAAGGAGAAATTGAAGATTAATGAGAGAATGGGGATAACAGAGGGGAGTAATTTGATGGAGGAGATAGGATGGAATGGGATCAGTGGTGCATGTAGAGGAGGTTTGTCTTAGAAAGGAGAAAGGACATCTCTTCTTCTGTGATAATGGCAGAAAGTCTCTGGGTAATGTGAGATGAGGCGGGGAGAAGAGGGAGCTCTAAGAAAATGGCTTCCATTTTTTAAGAAAAGTATGAGGAAAGGTTAGGGAGAGAAGGAGTCATGACAGGTTTGAGGGCAGATGAAAGACTTGGAATAGTGGATATGATGAGTCGAATAGTGAATCAATTAGTAAGGACTGCCTTGCTGAAATAAGGGCACAATGAAATTATGTAAAAAATTTATAGTGAACCCCATTTTGGCATAGCTTCATGATTTTCTCCAGCTCCTTTCAAAAACACAAATAGAAGCGAAGATAGTGGATGGTGGGAGTAATCCAAGGTTTGGGATTGGTCAGGCATGACTGACAAAATAAAAAGATAATGGGGAGAGGGACTCCAATGTAAAGGATGATGTAGAATTTACTTGGTTCACCAAGGGGAAGGGGGAAGAGTACAGCCACTGTAGGGGTGAAGGCCTGGGAAAGTACTGAGGGGTGAAAGGATTAGAGGTTATAGTAAAAACTAAGAACAGAGTTGGGAGTCATGAAGCAGAGGGAAAGATAGAATGATAAAAGAGTACGATCAGATAAAGAAATTTTAAAGTTCATGAGCACAGAAGTGGTGCTCTTGTGGGTGGTGCCAAGATTAAAGATATGACCATCTCTCTGTGTAGCTGAGGAGGAGGGGAAGAGTAGGAGGTGGAAATGAGTAAGTTGAGGAAGTGAGAAGTTAGGATGTTCAAGGGAGGGAGGATATATGCTGAAGTCCCCTTGTATGAAGGCAGGAGTTGGAGTACATGGAGAGACTGACTGAGTTAGTTGCTGAACTCAATGAGAAAGGAAAGAAAGTCAGTAGTACCAGAATATTGATGGGGTGATGAATATGGATTTCATGAATAACAAAGGAGCAGAGGATACTGAATAATGATGGTATTGGGAGAATCCACTAGGAGCAAAAGGGAGTTAGGAGTATAATAATACTCCCTTAAGAGACTTTAGCCATGCTGAGGAAAAGGGATATAGGGCAGAATTCAACATTCATTTTGAGAAGAAGATAGGAAGGAAACTAAGGATAACAGGTGGAAGGAGAAATAGACCATATTAAGTCAGATTATATTGGTATTGTACTGCCTGTCAGACCTCTCTATTAGTATAATTGCCGCTAATAATTAATATTTCTTTGCACTCATCTATGACATAAAACTCTCCTCCATATACTTTCTACATTTTATTGATTATATAACAAAATTATTTATTCATAACTTTGAAAGCTTACAGGAAACATTGTCTAATTTCTTTCCCACCCCTTTCTTTGCTCTGACACAGTATCGAAGCTATAGTTTTAGTTTTCCATAGGGTTCTTAAAATTTATTTCTTTGAATGTCATGATGTCCCCTAGCATTTTGCCTGTCTCTCAGCCATACCATTATACAGTAGAAAAAAGCTCTTCTGACAATAGAAGATGTAATAGTGTTCATACAAATCTTCAGACGTATTACAGGTGACATCCTGTGACAGTCTTCTTATACCCTAGTGTTCAGTTGTTTTTCAGACTTGTCTGATTCTTTGTGACCCCATTTGGGGTTTACTTGGCAGAGATACTGGAGTAGTTTGCCATTTCCTTCCCCATTTCATTTTACAGATGAGGAAACTGAGGCAAATAGGGTTAAGTGACGTGCCCTGCATCATATAGCTAGTGTCTGAAACTGCATTTGAACTCAGGTCTTCCCAACTCTAGGCCCAGTGCTTTATCCACTATTCCACCTAGTCCTAGTACTGACTTTCTAAAAACTGGTTTTGATAGTAGAATATATTTTTAGGTTAATATCTTTGTTATTTTTAGAGGAATAATTTTCTAACTGAATTTAACAAGGATCAACAAACATGAACATGTCAAAAAGAAAAGGCTTTTGTTACATACAATATGTTTCCTCTAGGTATTTAGTAAATTTAACATTGTTGTAACAAAATTACCTCATTTGTGTCCCTTTTCTAAATTTCCTTTTGTTTTCTTCTGTTTCTTCTGTGGTTTAATGCTTTATTAATGCTCCTTTCCTTCTTTTTTTGCATGTAATATGATTTTCATGTGTTTGTTATGTACTTTTGTTTATAGAATATTCTAGCCATTTTAAACAGTAAAAGCTTGGACAAATTTTTGAAAGCTGCTGAACAACTGAAAAATATTGTATCTCCTGATGAAAAGCTATCCTTAGAAGAAATGAGCAGACAGCTCTCTAAAGAGTGGGAGGTGAGATATCCATAAGATTCATATGTCATTGCATTGGTTGAAACCTCATTTTCTTAAAAAAAAGAAGAAAAATATTCTCATTATTTGGGATGTATGAATTAAGTGTTATTCTTCCTAAAGATATGGGGATATGTTTACTTTAGTTCCCTCTTAGCCCTGTGATAATCATGATATACTTTTCACTTGTACTGGGAATAAGTAGTTTAGACAAAGCTAGTTTCTCAGATTCATCTCTTCATACCTTCATTTAATGTGTTTATTGAATGCCTCAAATTTACAAGTACTGTGTTAAGGAAGATACCCTGACCAATTGGTTGAAAAGCTTACAACTCAGGAGGGAAGGTAAGACATGTCTATAGATAACTACACTATGGATTAGAATGTAAAGGTGAAAATAGAGGCCCAAGATCACAAAGAACACAAAGAATTCAGAAGAGGGAGATGTCACTTCTAGCTGGAGAAAGCAATCGTAGAGGGGGCTACATTTTAGCTGATCTTTATTAAAGTATGGGTACAAATTTGATGAACAGAGCTGGGGAAAAGAAGCATAATCTTTATTTTATTTTGTAGGGTGTTCATCAAGAAATATATTTATATATTCATCGAATAAAAATTGAAATTGAAAAAAAGCTAACTGAAAATATATCAAAACTTGAAAAGCAGCTAAATAAAGAGAAAAAATTACTTGGTAAGGGGAAGACCAAGGGACTCATTGAGGAACATGAGGTAGGTTGATTCCTATTTAAACATTTTAATTGTGTTTGAGATCACACTTTGACACATAAGCTCCCTTTCTAAGCATTGGTATCCATTAAGATTTATTTATATCTAATGACATGAGTTTGGATTTGAACTAAGGAAATAATTTTCAGGTCTGTCTTGTTGTTTTTGTGGGGCAATGAGGGTTAAGTGACTTGCCCAGGGTCACACAGCTAGTGTCAAGTGTCTGAGACTGGATTTGAAATCCAGTCCTCTTGAATTGAGGGCCAGTATTTTATCCACTGTGCCACCTAGATGCCCCTCAGGTCTGTCTTTCTGTGGGTTTATCACTTCCAGTATGGAATTCTCTCACTGCCCTGAATTCTTTAATTTATCATTGGTACTAAAAATTCATTCAGTAATTAATGTTTAGTTTCCCTTGGTTTGCTAGTTATATAGGAAATAAAATACTTGTTATTGTTTTCAAAATAGACACAGTGACCTTTGAACCATCTAAGTGTTCCGAGAAAGCATGATATGCTTCATTGGTAGGCTTTTACTGATTAAGCACACCAGACTTAGCCTTGAAATATTTGTGAAGAATAGCATGTCAGGACAAAGATTCAAACAAGTCAGGCTGAACAGACTTCTTTTTTTTTTAACTATCCCCCACCTCAAGAATCATTTCTTTGAATACCTACAAAGTCCAAAATCAATTTAGAATTTTCCCATGGTCCTTTCATTGAATAGTCTACTCATCTATAAACAGTGACACACATTTAGTGATTTTTTCCTCAAGTGTCCCAGTCTTTACACTTTCAAAACCCTTTTGAGGGCAGCTAGGTGGTACAGTGGATAAAGCAACGGCCCTGAATTCAGTAAGACCTGAGTTCAAATCCAGCCTCAGACACTTGACACTTCCTAGCTGTGTGACCCTGGGCAAGTCACTTAACCCTCATTGCCCCACTAAAAAACAAAGCAAAAAAACAATAACCCTTTTATGTTGTAGAAAAGTCACTCACAATAAGTAACTGCTAGTACTATAGGAGCTAGTTAATAAGAGAAGTTTTTTAAGGTTCTGAGTAATGGGAACATTATGGAATCACATGAATCTATGCCTCTTAGAATTCAAAAGTTAGAATATCAGAAGCCAGTTAATTCAGGCTGTACCTGACCAAGACTCTCCTCTATACCGTCAATAAGTAAGTATTAAGTATCTGCTGTGTGCTAAGCACGTTGTAGGCACTGGGAATACAAAGACAAAAATGAAACCATCGTTGCACTTAGGGAGCTTACATTCTATCATGTACAAATATAAGAATATAGAAAATATAATGGAGGAGAAGCACTAGAAGCTAGTGGGATCAATGAAGGTCCTGTAGTGGGACGTGAGCTGAATTTTGGAAAAAGCTAGGGAATCTTTGATGCTTGGGAGGGGAGCGAGTATAGTTCAGGCATGTAGCAGGGCCTGTACAGAAGCAGACAGATAAGAGATGTAGGGTCATGTGTGAAGAACAGAAAGAAGACCACTGTATGATAAAGCTGGAAAATTATATCAGAGTTAGGTTTTAAAAGGCTTTACATTCCGAACAGATGAGTTTGTATTTGATTCTAGGAATGACAAAGAGACTCTGGGGTTTGTTGAGTAAGGGAATGACATGGTTAGACCTTCGTTTTAGGTTAGTCACGTTGGCAGCTACGTGGAGAATGGATTGGAGAGGAAAGGGAAAATTCAGGAGGGCCAATTAAGAGCCCTATACTTGTATGACATTGTTTCCAATCTTGTTATATCACCTCTTGCCCAGATTATTACAATAGCTTCCTAATTGACTTCCAGACAACTAGGCTCTTCCCTTCACCACCTCCAGTTTCTTCAACCCATGTTCCACACAAGTGCCAAACTGATATTCCTAAAATACAGGTCTGCCTATGTCACTGCTCTGCTGAAGAAATGTCTATGGCTCCCAGGTGCTTCTAAAATAAAATACATTTAATGTCATTTAAAACTCTTAAAAATCTGGCTTTAACCTATTGAGCCTCCTTACTCAGCTTCATGCACTCTACGTTCCAGCCAAACTGGACCACTTATTGTTTCCCATGCACATCGTTACATCTCCTGCCTCTGACTTTGCACAGTAGAGCTCCATCTCTGAGATACTATCATTCCTTACTTCTACCATTTGAGACCTCTTGCTGCCTTACAATGCTCAACTTAAGTGCCACTTTCTATAAGAGGTCTTTTCTGAGCTCTCAAGTCGCTAGTGTCCCTTCCACCCAACCACCATTATTTTATATTTGTTTGTGCTTATATAGGCATGTTATACACTCCCAGTAGAATGTAAGCTCCTTAAGGGCAGGGACTCTTTTGTTCTGTTTTCTTTTAAAAGTCTGAACATGCTAAGTGGTGCAGTGGATAGAGCACTGGCCCTGGATTCAGGAGGTCCTGAGTTCAAATCCGGCCTCAGACACTTGACACTTACTAGCTATGTGACCCTGGGCAAGTCACTTAACCCCAATTGCCCCACCAAAAAATAAATCAATAAGAAATAAATAAAAGTCTGAACCTAGCACGCTGCCTGACACACAGTAGGTGCTTAACAGATGTTTGTTGAGGTGAAATAAATGGACTCATCCTTGTTATCCTCTTTGGAGTAAATTCTGATTTACTTATATTCTTTCAAAAAATGTGGCATCTTTGTTCTGGACACTGTCTCTCATTGATGCTTAAACTGTTTCAGAAGAGACTGAGATGTTAGAGGCAGCTAGGTGGTGCAGTAGATAGAGGATTAGACTTGGACTCAAGGAAATGAGTTCAAATCTAACATCAGATGCTTACAGACAGCTGTGTGATCTTGGCCAAGTGACCTAACTTGTGTCTGCTTCAGTTTTATCATCTGCAAAATGGGTATAATTATAGGACCTTCCTCTCAGGGTTGTTGTGAAGATCAAAGTTGTTGTGAGATAATATTTTAAAGCATTTTGTAAACCTTAAAGAGCTGTAGAAATTAGAAAATCCCTTCTTTGCCAAGGTAGGAAACTATAATTGTAAAATACTACCTATACTGATACAACTAAGTGGACCAGTGCATTAAGGGCTAGATTAGCAGTCAGGACAGCCTTTAATTTAAATCCAGCCTCAGACACTTACTAGCCATGTGATCATGAGTGAGTTGCTAAACATCTATATGCCTCAGTTTCCTTATCTGTAAAATAGGGGTAATAATAGTACCTACCTCCCATGATTGCCGTGAGAATCAAGTGAGATAATACATTTAAAAATTTAATAAAATTTAAATTACTTTATTTTTGCTTCTAAATTCTCTCTCTCTCCATCTGTTCCCTCCTCTACACATTGAGAAAACAAGAAATATGATACCAATTATATATATGAAGTCATGCAAAACATTTCTACATTAGCCATGTTATGGGGTGAAAAAGAGAAATAAAGTGAAAAACTTAAGCTTCAGTTTTGCATTCAGAGTTCATCAATTTCCTCTCTAGGGGTAGATAGCATTTTTAATCAAAAGTCCTTTGTAACTGCCTTGGGTCATTGTATTGATCACAGTAGCTAAGTCTTTCACAGTTCATCATCATTACAATATTGCTGTTACTGTGCACAATGTTCTCCTGGTTCTGATCATTTCACTTTTCATCAGTTCTTATATATGTCTTTCCAGGTCTATAAGATAATAAGTGTAAAGTACTTTGTAAATCTTAATGCTCCCTCCCTATTATTATATTGTCAAACTTAGTTGATATATAGATTAATTTTAATGAACTGCTTTATTTCTCTCTTTAATTTTTGAAGGAGGAAGGGGGAAAGGGACCCACATGTACAAAAATATTTATAGCTGCTCTTTACGTAGTAGCAAGGAATGGGAAGTTGAGGGGGTGCCCATCAATTGGGGAATGGCTGGACAAGTTGTGGTATATGAATACAATGGAATACTATTGTGCTGTAAGAAATGATGAGCAGGAGGAGTTCAGAGAAACCTGGAGGGTCTTACGTGAGCTGATGATGAGTGAGATGAGTAGAACCAGAAGAACATTGTACACAGTATCATCAACATTGAGTGTTGACCTACTGTGATGGACCATATTCTTCTCACCAATGCAATGGTACAGAAGAGTTCCAGGGAACTCATGATAGAAGAGGATCTCCAAATCCAAGAAAAAAAAAAAAGAACTGTGGAGTATAGATGCTGATTGAACCATACTATTTCTTTTGTTTTGGGTGCTGTTTTTTTTTTTTCTATTTTGAGGTTTTGCATCACTGCTCTGATTTTTTTCTCTTGTAACAGGATTAATGCAAAAACAGGATTAATGTTATTATGTGTATATATATATGTATGTATATATATCTATATGTATATGTATATAGGTATATGGATATATAGATATAACCTATATCAGATTACCTGCTGTCTAAGGGAGGGGGAGGGAGGGGAGGGAGGGAGAAAAATCTGAAATTATAAAGCTTGTATAAACAAAAGTTGAGAACTATCTTTACATGTAACGGAAAAAATAAAATACCTTATATGTAAAAAAAATTTTAAAAATTAAAAAAAATTTTTGAAGGAAGGGATGGCTTGCTGAGTAAAGGAGGAAGAAGGACATATTTAAATACTATTGTGAAAAAAAAACAAAAACAAAAAAACAAAAGAGGCAGCTAGATAGTACAGTGGATAAAGCAGTGGCCCTGGATTCAGGAGGACTTGAGTTCAAATCCGGCCTCAGACACTTGACATTTACTAGCTGTGTGACCCTGAGCAAGTCACTTAACCCCAATTGCCTCACCAACCCCCTCCCCCAAAACAAAAAATAATATTGTGATATAAAACAAAAAAGTATAAACAAAAATATCTAAAATAAAATAATAGCTTCTCATCATTATGAAAATCCACTAATTTCTAATCACTATGGAAAAAAATTGTGTCAACTCACAACTAATCCTTGTCTGCTATTTTATTTCTTTAATTAGGCTTGCTTTTCTGATGAAGGGATCCTGTATCAGCTTGATCACCACTTGGAGGCCCTGAGGGAGCTGAGTGAAGGGCTGACTTCAGAGGAAAGTCGACAAGAAATAAGGAATACAATTATAGAATATGGTCAAAGACAAAACGGAATTAAGACTACTGCTTCGGAGATTTACATGATGCTCCAGGCCTTTATTGAAAATACTCAGATGTCTGAAAAAAAGTTGGTATTTCATAAGAACATGAGTATTTTCAGGGGAAACTTGTATAAAACCATTTTTCTTCCAAAACTTATAGCAAAAAAAAAATGTTTCATAGCATTTTAACATTGATGGTATTGCTTTCTTTGAGTTTGAGATTTATGACATTCTTTTAAATGGAAATTTCTGCTACTTCCTAGGAAGCCTCTAAGTGCATCTGAGAATGGTGGAAGGGATGCTGGGAAGGTGGCACAACCTTCCAAACCAAATGATGCAACTTCACCTGAAGAGGTATACTATTTGGATGATGATGGCACCAAAGTTTACACGCACACACACACACACAAACACACACACATATATGTATTTATATATATATATATATATATTTGTATGTATGTATATATGTTAACTCAGTTGATTTTCACAATAACCCTATAAATAGGTGCTATTATTATTTCCATTTTATAGATTAAGAAACAGGCTGAGAATGGTTCAGTAACTTGAGCAAGTATCCGAGGCAAGATCTGAACTTTGGTCTTCTTAACCCCAAGTCTAGAACTCTATCCACTGTATCACCTGGTTGCCTCTTAGAAGACAATCCAGTGAAGATAGCCCTCAAAACTATAATATGCAACACTTTAGCTATACTTACCAATAAAGTAAATTCTTTTTCATCCAGGATGGTTGGAAAACTAAATTTCCGGTTAACTGAGGTACCACATCTCAGAGTCACAGAATTTCAGAGTCAGAGGGGACCTCCAAGGTCACCTAGTCTGAAAAAAGCACCTGACGAGTAGTCATTTGGCCTTCAGTTAAAAACCATAAGTGAGGGGAAATTTGCCACCTAGGTAACAGTTTATTTTAATGAAATAAGCAAAATAATCCCCATAGAACACAATGTATTCTTTATTTTCTCAGCTAAAATTCTCTCTCAATGACTTACATGTGTCATCATCATGAACATCAGCAATTACAATCATAATATTATTATGCTCATAGTATAGGAGATTAAGCCACATATATAATAAAATATATATTCATTATTTATGGGGCAACTAGATGGCACATTGGATAGAGAACCAGGCCTGGAATCAGGAAGACTCATCTTCCTGAGTTCAAATCTGGTCTCAGACATTTACTAGCTGTGCGAACCTAGGCTAGTCATTTAACCCTGTTTGCCTCAGTCTCCTCATCTGTAAAATGAGCTGGGAGAAGGAAATCGCAAACCACTCCAGTATTCTTGTCAAGAAAACCCCAAATGGGATTATACAGAGTCTGAAATGACTGAACTACAACAACATTATATATACTGGAAATCACTTAAAATACTATTTACATTTTTCTTTTTAAAAATTTGTTTATTCAAAATTCCAGTAATTCGGGCTTTTCAGTTGTGTGGATTCCATATAAATGGGAGGTTCCAGCATGACAATATAACAGTAAAGGCAGGAAGACAGTATAACACTATAGGCAACTGTGGGGCATAGTAGATGTTGTGCTGGACTTAGGAAAGCCTGAATTCAGATCCTGCTTTAGACACTTAGCTGTGTGATCATTTGGGCTATTTGCTTCATTTGTCAGCTAGCTGGTGCAGTAGATAGAGTTCTGGAGCAAGAAAGAGACCTAAATTCAAATCCGGTCTCAAATATTTGCTGGCTGTGTGACCCTGGGTAAGTCATTTAACTTTTGTCTTCCTCAGTTTCCTCATTTGTAAAATGGGGATAATAATAGCACTTGCCTCCCAGGGTTGTTTGTTAGGACCAAATGACATAATAATTGTAAATGCACTAAGCACAGTGCTTCACATGTAAAAAATGCTATATAGATGTTAGCTATTAAGATGGGGGTGATAATAGCACCTAATTCCCAGGGTTGCTGTGAGTATCAACTGAGATAATAATTATAAAGGGCATAGCTCAGTGGCTGGAACATAGCAAGTGTTGTATAAATGTTAACTACTACACAAATCAATGAAGAGAAGGAGGAGGAGGAGAACCCCTGCTTCCCAGGGTTTCTATGAGCACCAAAATGAGATCATCTTTTTAAAGTACCTGGCAAACCTTGAAGTTCTCTATAAATATTGCATATTACTATTATTTTCACTCCCAGACCTTAGACAGAAGCCTGTCTTTAGAAAGTGTGTGTGTGTGTGTGTGTGTGTGTGTGTGTGTGTGGTGGTTGGGGGTGTGGGATTCCCTTTGGTTTGTTGACTCTCCAATTATAGGCAGCTGTCCTTCCTCTGCCTGGAGTGTGGAGTCTCAGCTGACAATCTTAAACAATGGTACTGTTAACTTCTGGTTGACATATAGAATCAGTAACTACTCTAGGTGCCGTTTTTGAAAGATGACTAGAATTCAGGAAAGGCTGTGTTGAATGTTTTTCCTTTTTGTTTAGGCTTCAGGATCTGCCAACTTTGACTTAGAATACTTCAGCATACTAAAGCATCATGAAGATGAAAGGCATACAGCGAAGGATGGTGATGTGCCTTTTAAGAAATTATTGGAAAGGTAAATTATTTCAAATAAACCGCCTATTGTGGAGGAAGTGAGGTTTTGAGGGGGCGCAGTAGACAGAAGACTGGGCATAGAGTCAGGAAGACCTGAGTTCAAATCTGGGCAAGTGACCTTGGGCAAGTCACTTAACTCCTGTCTGTCTCATTTTCCTCATCTGTAAAATGGAGATAATAATGGGCTTATTGTTAGGTTCAAATGAGATAATATTTGTAAAGCACTCAGCACAGTGCTTGGTACATAGTAGGGGCTTAATAATTCTGTCCTTTTTAAAAGCACTGATTTTAAGGAAGGGATAAATTGTGAAGGCTTTACATTTTGATGTGTTCTTGCTATGTTATATTCATAAATTTGTAAGAAGTCCTTTTCTAGGGCAGCTAGGTGGCACAGTGGCTAGAGCACCAGCCCTGGATTCAGGAGGACCTGAGTTCAAATACGGGCTCATACACTTGACACTTACTAGCTGTCTGACCCTGGGCAAGTCACTTAACCCCCATTGCTCCACCAAAAAAAAAAAAGAAAGAAAGAAAGAAAGAAAAAAAAAGTCCTTTTCTTCCAACAAGTAGCTCTCAACTGCTTGAAATATGTAAATATGGGATTTCCTCAGGTATAACCAAGGGTGACATTTTCATTTTAAGATATGACAGGTATCTTTTGGCCTCAGTAAAAAATAAAATCCTTTCTTTCTTTATTAATGTCAATTCTTCTTTCTTAGATATGATGCACAGAGAGATAATCTAGAGATGCAATTACAAAGCAACAAAGTCAGAGTTCCTTCTGATTTTCCTAGTGAAAATGAAATGAGTATCTCCTGCTTACAAGATAAATTGACAGATCTACAGGTAAATAGTTGTAGTTAATATATTTTCCCCCTGTTTGTTAGGGAAAAGACACTACCACTATTCATGATTACAGACTTACAGAATTTCATGTGACCTTACTATTTGTTCAGGAATTGACTAGTTTCTCCAAATATTGATCCATGTGATATTTTACTTTGTTGTGGTATATCTCTTAAGTGATCTTACCCCCAAAGTGAGCTGTGGTCAAAAGCAGTATATTTAAAGAAGGAACTTCAAGATAACAATTTATTGCTTTTATTGGCACAGATAGACTGCAATTTACTGGCAACTTGTAGTTACATGTGAGAAGCAAGGTGAAAGAAATTATTTAAGAAATGTATGATACATTAGATTGTAAGCTCCTGAGGGCAGGGACTAGTTTTGCTTTTCTTTGTCTCCCTATCACTTAGTTTGGTGTCTGGAACATAGTCTGGAAAAGGAAGTGGCCAGATGTATTCATTTGTTTTGCTCGGATGGGCTTATTTGTTACAAGGGAGGGTTTCTTTTATGGGAGGGAGGATTTAGTTGGGAAAGGAGCATTAGTGGTAATGATGCTCCTCAAAAAAGAAGAAAAGAAGTGTTTAAAAATACACAGAAGAGAACAGAAAGAAGTTTAGAGGGAGACAGAGAAACTGAAGCACTTTGAAACTAACAGTTATTATATATACATATATATATTTAAAATCAAGCTATAAATAATAGGGATTTGCTATTTCAAATATAACTGCTTTTCTGGTTTTTTTTAATAAGTAAGTGTTCACATTTGTTGGTGTTTGTCAAGTTCACAAAACCAAAAATTATTTTAAAAAAAACCCTGTAAAGCATTATTTTAAAAGAGTAGAAAGAGAGGTAGTCAGTCATGTTGCAAGAGTAAAAGAGCCCATGTGCTACATGGTTTTTCATATAATATCCCTGGCACAAAATAGGTACTTAATACATGCATCTGGAGTGGATGAATGAATAAGACCCGGAGGAAATTCCATGCATAGCATATCGTGTGGACACTCTGGAAAGGAAAGCAGAGACAGAGACACATGGTGTGAGGAGAAGATAGAGAGAGAGACAGAGAGACAGAGACACAGAAAGACACATACACACACACACACCCACACCCACACCCACACACACACACACACACACACACACACACACCAGAAAAGAGAGAGAGAATATAGCCTTGGGTATGTTGATAAATGTTTAACAACTTGCTCTCCAAAAAAAAAAAAGTATGCACAACACACTTTTGAGTTTTATCTCCAATATTAACATTTTCTCCATCATTTTCTAAATCTAGACGCTTAAAAATATGAAGCCTTAATTTTGTAGCATTTTCTGATTTGCAAGGTGTAAATGGTTACACTGAAAATTTAACAGTTGGCTCTCTTGAGCCATTATGACCTGGCTCCAGCACACCCTAAATATAGTTAGCATTTACAGACTAACTCATGTTCGCTTTTCATCTGGTTAATATCAGTTTCAATGCAATCTAAGTTCCTTCTAGTTTGGACTACATAGACTTGCTTTTAAAGGGCAAAAGAAAAGAACGTATTGGTGCATATACTAATATTTCTTTCAAATCATGTCCTTTGTCTTATGTTCAAGAAAAAAGGTGATGGAAAGACTTGGAAAGACATATTGTTCACTACTATTGCTTTATATGAAGTGAGAACAGAATTTATCCCAATTTGCCCTAAAATACAATTCACTTGTAAAATTGTCATTGTTCATGTGGAGTTTTGCTAACTTTGCCACTGTGCCCAGTTAGTAAAATATGTAATTATAGAATATGGGACTGTAATTGTGCCTTTACAAAAAATTATGTACTAAATAAGTGTTTTCATCCTGCTTCAGGTTTTGAAAAATGAAACTGATTCTTGCTGGACAGAATTTGAAATGACTTCATCAAAGTTAGAAAATATTGTGGGGGACCCAGAAAGGTCTGTTCTTTCTCGAACAAGGGACAAATTAAAGAGAAAAGAGGGAGAGCTTCAAATGACTCTAAGCAACAGGTATGATGAGCAACAAATCTTCTGAACATCTGATTTTGGATTATGATTATGACTTATTCACAGCAAAATTATAGAGAGTTTTTGAATTATCATAGCAGAATAAAAGAAGCCATCTAACCAGTATGTAATTGTATTTTTTAAACTACTAGTATCTATATCAAACAGTAAAATAACTTTTTTCCCCTGGCATTGTTCAAGAGTAAATAGTAATTAAAATTTTTTTCAGGGGGAGCAGCTAAGTGGTGCAGTAGATAAAGCACTGGCCCTGGATTCAGGAAGACCTCAGTTCAAATCTGCCTCAGACACTTGATACTAGTTGTGTGACCCTGGGCAAGTCACTTAACCCTTATTTCTTTGGCAAAAAAATTATCTCAGGAACTTTATTTTCTCTGTATAATCCTTAATTCAAGTCAATTAAAATACATTAAGCACCTTCCCCATGCCATACAGTGATAGCACATAGATAAAACCAAACAACTTCTTTTTGAGCCCTCAAGGAGGGCTCAAAGTACTTGGGGGCTATAACATACACATAGATTAGCAAATACAAGATAATTATTCCTTGTGTAGGGGACACTTTGGGCAAAAGCATATAGACAAGACATTTAGTTTCATGTTTAGGGGAACAACTGGTGGTATAATTTGGTGAGATCACAAAATCTATGAAAGGGATAAGAATGAAATAAGCCTCAAAAAGTAGATTGGAGCCAGATTGTGAAGCAGCTTAAACGCCAGACTGAGGAATTTGCATGTTATTAAGACAATTTGGGGCTACTGGAACTTTTTAAATAGTAGAGTGTTGTGGTCAGACTCATGCTTTAGAGATGTGACCTTGACTCCTGTGTGGGAAATGGATCAGAAGGAGGAGACACTTGAAGTCGGGAGATTAATAAGAAGGCTATAGTCTTGACAAGGGTGGTGGTTATGTGAATGGAGAAAAGGGGACATTTATTTGAGTGATACTATGGTGGTAGAAAAGGCAAAACTTGGTGAGTGAAAGGCTCTGACGGGTGAGGGAGAGTGAAGCATGGAGGATGACTCAAAGGAATATGGTGCCCTTGTCAGAAACCGAGAATCTAGGAAGAAGGTTGGGTTTGGAGGGGAAAGATAATGAGTTCCCAACACACAACTTCTCTGCTTACATTCCTAGGCTTCCAAGCTCCTGGAGCCTGAGACATCAAAGGATATATGTTACTGGGACCTTAGAGCCTAATGCCCACTGTGTATAAGCAGTGGCTATCTTTATTTAGGTGCAGAGGTACCAAGTGCCAGATTCTTACCAACTAAGATCCCCAAACCAATATCCATTCTTCCCTTTTCTTTGAAAGAAATCAAATTTGGTGCCACCCTCAGTTATCTCAGGACCAAGGATGGGATCCCCAGTCATATAGCAAAGCATCTTTGTAACAATCTCTATCCATGGTGTGAAATTTTTACTTATATGCTTCAATGCAGAAGATCTCAAAGAGTAGCCTGGAGACCCCTGATTATTAAGACATTTACATTTCAAATGTGGTAAACATCGATTGATATAACCAACACAAACAAAAGTTCTTTCGGGGAGGGGTTCTTAATAATTTTTAAGAGTATAGCAGGGAGGGCAGCTAGGTAGTGCAGTGGATAAAACACCAGCCCTGGATTCAGGAGGACCTGAGTTCAAATCCGTCTTCAGACACTTGACACTTACTAGCTGTGTGACCATGGGCGAGTCACTTAACCCTAATTGCCTCTCCAAAAAAAAATTTTTTTTTAAAGAGTATAGCGGGATCTTGGGATGAAAATGTTTGAAGAGTACTGCTTTAGTAGAAGGGTAGAAACTCAACAGATGAAGATGGGGAAGAAGGATATTCCAGTACTAAGGGCAACATGAACAAAAAGCATGGAGATGGAAAAACAAGAGTAATTTGAGGAATAATGAATTGTCCAGTCCTCTTATTGGACTATAGTAATAATAGTTCTTATAATAGTAATAATAGCATTTACATAGCCCTTTAAGGTTCACATGTACGTTGTATATCTCATTTGATTTTTTACAATCCTTTGAAGTACTGGTATTCCTATTTTACAGATGGGGAAACTGAGGCTGAGAGATATTAAGTGACTTGCCCAGAGTCACACAACTAAGTGTGTGAGGCAGGATTGGCACTCAGGCCTTCCTGAACCTAAGTCCAATGCTCTATTCATTGTAGTGCCCAGTTGCCAAAATATATCTAGAAAGGAGTGATATGAATTAAAATAGAAAGGTAGGGTGCTGCCAGATGGTGGAAGCTCTTGAATTCTGAGCTAAGCAGTTTTGACATTACTTAGTAAGCAATAGGAAAAAAACAACTGATAGGGTTTAGGGATATGATCAGTTCTATGCATAAGGTTTTGTTTTGAAAGTGATTTGGAGAATATATTGGAAGGGGGAGACAATGAAAGAAAGAAGCCCTGGTAAGAGGGGATTGCAGGAAAAACAGGCTAATAATAATGGGGGCTTGTGCTAGTGTGGTGGTGGTGGTAGAAACAAAGAGGAAGAGTGGAGGTAGAGCTGACAAGACCTGGGGACTGAGAGCCCTGCCCCCTTTCCTTTGTAGATGAGGAAATGGGCTTGCAAAGGTGAAATGGCCACAGAGGTAGTAATGAGCAGAGCTGGGACAAGAAGCCAAGCAAGCATCTAACACAGGTGCTCCTTTGGAGAGGAAAGGGAAGAAAAAAAATCAAAGATAACACCAAAGTTTTGGGCAAGAGAGATTAGGTACAATGGCTAGAAGGAGGCAAGTCAGAAGAAGAAGCAGATTTTTAGGGTGACATCATAAATTCAGGCAAGGCTGTTGGGTATGAATTTAGGGTTCTTTGCATGTAGGTTGTAAACATGTTACATGTTACTACATGTAACCATGGAAATTGGGAAAGGGAAAGGAGGAGAGGGAAAAGAAGAGGGAAAAGGAGAGGGTGGGGGAGGGGGAGGGGGGAAGGAAGGGGGAAAGAGAGAAAGGAGAGGGAGGACACAAGAATTAAACTTTTGGGAACACTTACCTTAATGGCTTAATGGAATTGTGAAGAGCAGAGGCTCATGAAAGAGACAGAGAAGTATTAATAATGACTGACATCTATATAATTCTTAAAGATTTGCAAAACATTGTACACACTATTTCATTGGATCCCTAGAATAACTTTCTGAGGTAGGAAGTACAAGTAATATCACCATTTATTTCTCATTTTATGAGAAAACCAAGGCTCAGATTGGTTGTGACCTCATGGTCATGCAATGACGGTCAGAAGTGAGATCTGAACTCAGCTAGTTCTCTTTCAAATACACCATAGGAGAAAAAGTTAAATCATACAAGGCAGAAGGAAGAGTATCGGTCACTTCTAATTACTGACTGAATGACCTTGGACAAATTGTCTTTTGTAAAATGTGAGAATTGGATTAGATGATATCTAAGGTATTTTCCAACTCTAAATCTAGGAGTGTGTGGTCTGTGTCAAATGCTGCAGAAAAATCAAAGAGGATGATGAGGACTGGAAAAAAGAAGCTATTGAATGTCATAATTAGGAATTCACCAACTTCATCTGTGAGAGTAATATTACTAACAGGACAGAAACCAAATTAAGAGGTATTGAGTAGAAAGGGGCAGATGAGGAAGTTCAGCCATAAAACACATATAATGTAGGCACTGGAGTGGTAGAGACAGACAAAACACTTGCTAGATAGGGTAGAAGGGAAAACAATGTTTTCAAGTTGGGAGATATGTTTAGTGAATGGTAGGAAGGAATCAGTGAAGAGGAAGACTGAAGATGAATGAGAGAAGGAGCATGACTGCTGGATCACAATCTTGGAAGAAGCTAAGTCATCTACAATTGAGTGCTAGGGATGAAGTTAGGAGTTTAAGGGGAACAGAAAGTTTTGGAATGACTCGTAGTCATCATGATAGGATCAGGTTATGCTCATCATAATCTACTTAAAAGGGGCAGCTAGGTGGCACAGTGGATAGAGCACTGGCCCTGGAGTCAGGAGTACCTGAGTTCAAATCCAGCCTCAGACACTTAACACTTACTAGCTGTGTGACCCTGGGCAAGTCACTTAACCCCAATTGCCTCGCCAAAAAAAAAAAAAAAAGATCTACTTAAAATTTCAGGAGAGTGTTAAATAATTTTAGAAAGGTTTCTTGTCATCAGTCATATCAGACTCTCTGTGACCCCATTTGAGGTTTTCTTGGCAAAGATTCTGAAGTAGTTTGTCACTTCAGGTACCAGATGTACCTATGGTACAGATGAGGAAATGGAGGCAACCAGGGTTAAGTGACTTGCCCAGGGTCATACAGCTAGTAAGTTTCTGAGGCCAGATTAGAACTCAGGAAGAGGAATTTTCCTGACTTCAGCTGTGTCATCTAGCTGCCTCAGAAAGGTTTCAACCCCAGTGGTTAAAATAACATTTAAAAAATATCTCTCAGTACTAAAAAGCATAAACCTAAACATGCTAGAGAGCACAGACAGAAACAAATAAGACTCCAGGTAAATCTTCCTTTTGCTTCTTGTATTAACCTCAGTAAATTTCTCCTGACACCCTGATCCTGGCTCATTTAAAAAAAATAACCCAACTCTATTGCATATCAGTACAGTTGATGACTTTAGATTCCCACTTACAGTGCCATGACAGTGCTTCAGCTATTGAAGATAAGTCTATCCAGAATTATTTATTGCCTGAGGATTAGGAATAGGAGAAGTTTTTAGTATATAAAGGTCTCTATGTATTATTATATGTGTTTTTAGTGAAATAATAGAAAGTAAGCTCCTTGAGGCCAGGATTTTTTCAGTTTGCCTTTATAAACCATTGCCTCTTATAGAATCTTTACACAAGGTAGGCAATTAAATATGGATTTGAACTGAAACTGTTGTAGTATTATTTTCCAAGAGAGATCTTGCAACTGTGGTTCTATCTTATGCCTGTGTTTAATTTTCACATAGGATGAAATCCTTAGAAGCTGCATTGAGGATTGTTTTGCCAATAGAAAAAGAAGTTATTTTCCTCAGTGATTCAGAAAAACTTCTCCATAAAATGGACATAAAAGAATTTAATCTAGTTGGTGTTGATGATGCTTACCAAAATCTTAAGGTAAAAAAGAAGACTTTTCTTCCTATATATTAATAAAAGAATGATCTCTTCTGGCAAATTCATAGATATGTATTGTTTAAAACCAATAAATGCAGGGGGCAGCTAGGTAGTGCAGTGGATAAACACCAGCCCAGGATTCAGGAGGACCTGAGTTCAAATCTGGATCAGACACTTGACACTTACTAGCTGTGTGACCCTGGGCAAGTCACTTAACCCTCATTGCCATGCAATAAAAATCAATAAATATAACTTTATTAATAATTCAAATATAAATTCTAGCATCATGACAGAGAATTCTTCCTTAATGTAGGCATGCCATTTATATTCTTAAATCTTTTTAGTTACAACTTTTGGGGTAGATGACCTAGGTTGATATATTTTGATATTTACTTTGTCTTACTGCATCAAATTTTCCCATATTTTTATGGTCATTCTTCCTCTGCACTACCAGGAGACTTTGACGTTAGCTCAATGTATCATATCAGTTATCTTTTAGACTGTGAATTTCTTTAGAGCAGGAACTGTCTTTTGCCTTTCTTTGTATCCCTAGTCCTTAGCATAGTTCCTGACACATAGGAAGAGCCTGCTAAATGCTTGTTCATTGACTAACATTAGCATCATAATATCCTTAACACATTGGCTTTAGCAATGACATTTTTGCTTTTCATTATTTGACTCATCTAAATTCTTCAAACTCTCATTTTATTGTATATGGTGGCAGGTTTTTTGTTTGTTTTTAGGGAAGGAAGGAATGGGGAAGAGAGAGAAGAAGAAGAAGGGGAAGGTGCTATGTAGTTAATGAAAATCACAAACATTTCAGTTATGTCTGCTATTATTGCTTTTTATGTTATTGATGTATTGGTTTGCCTTTCTTTGGGTAAGATTATTGGAGGGGTGGGGCAGCTAGTTGGCACAGCAGATAAAGCACCTTCCCTGGATTCAGGAGCATCTGAGTTCAAATTCGGCCTCAGACACTTGACACATTAGCTGCATGACCCTGGGCAAGTCACTTAACCCCCATTGCCGTACCCCCCAAAAAATTATTGGAAAGGATTTCACATGACAAAATTAGAACGTGCCATTCTGTCCCGAGTATTTTTCAAGGTCAAATGTAGTCTCATAATTTTGCTTGTTCGTTACATGCCATTTGTCTTTCTTTGCCTGTGTTCTAAGGTCTTCTTACCTTTATTTCAGGATATCCAGAGTAGTATAGCGAAACAAATTGAATTATGTAGTAATTTGGAACATCTAGGCAGTGATGCATTAAATGAATTTAATCCAATGGATCTTCATGCAACTCAGAGCATTATAATAAAATATAAAACTCAATTTGAAGAAATGAACCACAAAATGGAGAGCACTGAACTAGCCCTCAAAGATCTTGAGAAGTTTTTGGCCTCTCTGAGAACAGTTAAACTTTCTATTCAGCCTGCAACAGATTTTTCAACATCAGATGTACCTATGGTTCAAGAAAACACCTGGACAAAAGAGGATGTGCAGAAAAAAATTCTACTAATGAAAGAGGAGGCCAGATGCTTGGATCAGCGTATGAAAATGCTTGATATAAGCTTTAAAAATGCTGAGCAGGGCGAAGCTACTTGCTGTGAAAAACTCACTGAAGTTTTCTCAAAACTGATAGATGGGACCTGTGGCCATAATGAACCTGAGGATTTCACTGAAGAAGACCAATTACTAGAGGTTTTTATTGCCAAAAATAATGAGATCCTTAAAAACATTAAGTATATTCAGGACCAGATCAATAAAATTGGCCTCAGAGATCCAACAATTCCAGCAGTGAAACAGAGGTGAGTAGTGATCATCTATTAGAAGCTTAAAAAATGTAGGTTTGGGGGCAGCTAGGTGGCACAGTGGATGAAGCACTAGCCTTGGATTCAGGAGGACCTGAATTCAAATCCAGCCTCAAACACTTGACACTTACTAGCTGTGTGACTCTGGGCAAGTCAACCCTCATTGCCCTGCCCCCCCCCCAAAATGTAGGTTTATGGTTTAGTAGTACGAGCATGGGACTCTAGAATTAGAATATGTGATTTCACTTCTCAGTTCTGATGCTTCTAGCTATGTGACTGTGAACAAGTTATTGTCTCTGAACCTCAGATTTTTCATCTATCAAAAAGAGGCAAGAATATTTGTATTGCCTCATAGGAATGTAGTGAGGAAAGTGTTTAGTGAGCTTTAAAATGCTTGGTTTATGTATATGTGTATGTATATGTATTTATATTTTTATATATCTCTATATAAAATATTTATATTTTTGTCTATGTGTATATACATATACACATGCTATAAATGCTGTTTTAAAATATGATAGCTTTAAAATGTTTTGTTATATATTTATATGTATAAATATATACTCATAAACATACACATATAATTATAACATATAATTTTTCTCAAAAAATTAATGGTTCTCTTTTTAAAAGTTTATTAAGAATTAGAGAATTATCAACAAATATGAATAACTCCATATGCAAATAGGAGCAGAAAAAGAGAATTATACATGAATCCACAATATATAGCTTATTTATTTTTAATGTGTATATGTACACATGCACATGTTATATATTTATATGTAAACATATATGTGTGTATATGTATATAGCTATATCCATATCAGATTTATCTTACTCATGCCAAAATTGCTTTGCCTGTCTGTGTCCCCTTCTGAGCTCTCTTTAATGGATTTTAAAACATTACATTGGTATTCATTTCTTTTCTTTCTTCTTTATGTTCTATCTCACTTTCCCATCAACACTCCTCTAACATCCAATTAAAAGTCCTCTTTTGTAATAAATATGTGTAGTCAAGTAAAACAAATTTGTGTTGTGTTGAAAATGTTTGTCTCCTGCATCAGTGACCATCTCTTCTCAACAGACAGGTCTCGGTAATGCTATAACATAAGTCTTTTAGAGACATTCTTATCCTTTGAGTATCTGCCTATTGGTGAATGGCTCTATTTCTTTTATATTTGTATCACTTCCCTTTATTTTTTGGACATCAGACTTATTATTAAAGAAACTTGCTGTAATTATTTTTTTCAGCTAACTGTTCCCCCCTTTTTGACTACACTGATTTTTTTAAATTATAAAAATATTTTATTATTTTCCAGTTACATGTAGAGATAGTTTTCAACATTTGTTTTTATAAGATTTCTAGTTTAAAATTTTTCTCCCTCCCTCCCCTCCCTCTACCCTCCCCAGGAAAGCAAGTAATCTGATATAGGGTATATATGCACAATCACATTAAACATATTTCTGCATTAGTCATGCTGTGAAAGAAGAATCAGAGCAAAAAGGAAAAACCTCAAAAAATAAAAATAACAGCATCAAAAACAAAAGAAATAGTATGGTTCGGGGGCAGCTAGGTGGCACAGTGGATAAAGCACTGGCCCTGGATTCAGGAGTACCTGAGTTCAAATTTGGCCTCAGATGCTTAACACTAACTAGCTGTGTGACCCTGGGCAAGTCACTTAACCCTCATCACCCAACCAAAAAAAAAAAAAGAAATAGTATGGTTCAATCTGCATCTATTTTCCACAGTTTTTTTTTTATTTTTTTCTGGATTTGGAGAGCATTTTCTATCATGAATCTTTTGGAACTATCTTGGACCATTGTATTGTTGAGAATTGTCAAATTTGTCACAGTTTATCAACACATAATGTTGATGATACTGACTACAATATTCTGATGGGTCTGCTCATCTCACTCAGCATCATACACTGATTTTTTTTCCACAAAAAGTTTTCAATTTTATGTAACCAAAGTTGCTTGTTTTATCTTCTGTGATCTTCTCTTTTGTTTGGCAAAAACTCTTTTGTGCTGAGTAATAAAAGGTATTTACTTCTATTCTCTTCTAATTTATTAAATGACCTATTATAGCTAGGTCATGTATCCATTTGGAACTTCTTTTGCCATATATTGTGAAATGCTGATCTACCCCTCTCCTGAGAATTTGAAACTGGACCCAAATATCCATTCCTGGAAACTACTCTCCTTTATGTGCTGTCTTCCCTTAGTCTTTTTTTTTTTTTTTTTTTGCAGGGCAATGAGGGTTAAGTGACTTGCCCAGGATTATACAGTTAGTAAGTGTCAAGTGTCTCATTCTGGATTTGAACTCAAGTCCTCCTGAATCCAGGGCTGGTGCTTTATCCACTGCTCCACATAGCTGCCTCTCCCTTATTCATTTTTAATTCAATTTCATTTTTTAATGAACAAAAATCCATTTTCTCTCCTGCAATCCTCTTCCTCCTCTCAAAGTAGAAGAGAAAAAAACCACCTTGTAGTTAATATGCACAGTTAAGCAAAATAAATGCCTCCATTATTCATGTTAACTTTGTGTCCTGTTTATTGAACATTTTTCTACTATGTTAAGTTGGTTTTGGATCTCGTCTACCCAATCTGTTATATATATATATTTGGTTTTTTGCAGGCAATGGGGGTTAAGTGACTTGCCCAGGGTCACACAGCTAGTAAGTGTCAAGTGTCTGAGGCCGGATTTGAACTCAGGTACTCCTGAATTCAGGGCCGGTGCTTTAACCACTGCACCATCTAGCTGCCCCACTCCTTTCTAGCTGCCCCACCAATCTGTTCTATATTGATCAACTTTTCTATTTTTAAATTAATACTAAATGGTTTAGATGATTTTTGCTTTGTATTTATAGTTTGAGATCTGTTGCACTTATGCCTCTTTCTTTTCCATTAAAAAGTATTTCAGTTGAGAGTCTTGACTTTTTGTTCTTTCAGAGAATTCTGTTGTCTTAAATAGTTCTATATGTTAATCCTTTGGTAGTTTGACATAACACTGACTCTATAAATTAATTCACGTATTATAATTTTGTTATATTAATTATATATTATAATTTTTGCTATAATACCCCAACCATGAGCAATTAATTCCAATCCTGTTATCTGAGTCTTTCATTCTTCCTATAAAGAATATTTTGTAGCTGTAGTCATATAGTTTCTGTGTATGTCTTGGACTCTTAGATATTATATACATACTATAGTAATTTGGGGTGGATTTTCTTCTATCTATTTCTGCTGGGTTCTTTTGGTAATATAGAGAAAGGTTGATGATTTGCATGAGTTTATTTTATACTCCAATAATTATTGAAATTATTAATTATTTCTATTAATTTTTAGTCAAATATCTAGATAAGTGCATAGAGTACTGGGCCTAGAGTCAGAAAGATCTGAGTTCAAATCCCACCTCAGATACTAGCTGTGTGACCCTTAGCAAGTGACTTAACCTCTGCCTGCCTCAGTTTCCTCAAATGTAAAATGGTGTTAATAATCTTAACTACCACAACGGGTTGCTGTGAAAATTAAATAATATTTGTAAAGCTTTAGCACAGTATATAGTTGGCACTATATAAATGCATCCTTTCCCCTTTCCCTAATCAGTAAAAATTTCTTTCATAACAAAGGATAAAATCATTAACAAAACTGGAGAGAGATCTGGATTACTATGCGGAGGAGATAAACTATCTCAGAAAAATGGCCAGTTCTCTTCCACAGTTGAAAGATGGAAAAGGAGAAATTCCAAGTCAACAATGCCAAGCGACAGCATGTTTATGGGAAGATGTGAAATCCTCTGTTGAAGAATGGTAAGGCAAGAGTACTCTTCCTAAATAAATGAATGAATGAATGAATGAATAAATATCCTTACCCTCATAAAATTATCTGTTTGAAAATAGTTCTTACTAAACGAATGGCCACAATGGAGGAAATTAGGTGACAATGAATTATATTCCAGAAATTCTTTGTATAGAACTTAGATTACCTAAAAGCAGATTGTTCCATCTTTTCGAAATGGCTAGATCTGGATAGAATAATCATGATCTTAACACTATACATAACACCATCTTGGATAGTCACAGTTTACAGAAACAACATGTATTGTTAATGAGACATTTCAAAAGTAGCATCCCTTTGTCAGCTCATGTGTCTTGCTATAATTTAGCAAAATATGGTCACTGTACAAACCTTT
Organism: Dromiciops gliroides; assembly: GCF_019393635.1. Classification (NCBI taxonomy): domain Eukaryota; kingdom Metazoa; phylum Chordata; class Mammalia; order Microbiotheria; family Microbiotheriidae; genus Dromiciops; species Dromiciops gliroides. The sequence goes on from NC_057862.1 coordinate 253,879,963, forward strand.
GTCTTTGTGAGTTAATAAATAGAGAATTAATCCCCTGAGTAATGCTAAGGATTGACTACTTTTAGAGAAATTGTATTTTAGACAGAAAAGGAAATCAGAGTTATTCTCTAGTGTTTTTTCCTAAAGTTAATTACAGATTACCACTGTTAGCTGTATAGTTGGTCCAAAGAAAATGTTGGTGGGGTAGTTAACTTTGGAATCTGTTAAGTAAATATAATTGTAGCAAATGTAATTTTTAGTTTAAGTTGGTAAAACTTAATATTGTGAAACTGTTTGAACAGGAAAATTTCTTCTTATTAAATAATCAATAGTTGCCAATTAGATGGCACAGTAGATAGAGTGCCAGGCCTGGAGTCAGGAAAACCTGAGTTCAAATCCATCCTCAGACACTTATTAGCTGTGTGACCCTGGGCAATTCACTTAATCCTGTTTGCCTCAGTTTCTTCATCTGTTAAATGAGCTGGAGTAGGAAATGACAAACTACTCCAGGATCTTTACCAAGAAGACTCCATGATAGGATCATAAAGATGAGGACATTACTGAAAAGCGACAGAACAAATTAATAGTTGGGCAAAGGGAGAATTGTGACTTGTTAATGAAAATGTACCTAAGTTTAAATACTTCCCTTTCATAGTCTTGAGCAGTGCCAAAGAGCAATGGATCTCCTGAAGCAATACCAGAATTGCAAAAGTATTCTGACTACTTTGATCCTCAAAGAAGAGAGTGTGATCTCGTTGCAGGCTTCTTATATGGGAAAGGAAAATCTGAAGAGGAGAATAGCGAAGGTGAGTTCTTAAAGCATAGTTCACCATGTTCATTTTTGCTGGGTGACAGTTGCTGACTTTTTCTTCCAAAATAAGGGGGCATTATTTTACTATTTTCCTCCTTGTTTTCTTTGCTTTTCAGCATAAAATGGCAAAAACGAAAGTAGAATCGATGAAAAGGAATGTTAAACTGTTAGCATGGTGCTAAAAAGAGTAAAGGGATTTTCACTTTATTTGTTGTTATTTTTTCTTTCTTGTCGTTTTTCTCTTTTGTTCTGATTCTTCTTTTACAACATAACTAATATGGAAATATATATATATATATATATACATATATATATAAACATGATTGTACATATATAACCTACATCTGATTGCTTGTTGTCTTGGGGAGGGGGGAAGGAAAGGAAGGAGGAGGAAAATTTGAAACTAAAAATCTTACAAAAATGAATATCGAAAACAATCTTTACATGTAATTGAAAAATAAAATAATGGGGGCAGCTAGGTGGCGCAGTGGATAAAGCACTGGCCCTGGATTCAGGAGGATCTGAGTTCAAATGCGACTTCAGGCATTTGACACTTACTAGCTGTGTGACCCTGGGTAAGTCACTTAATCCTCATTGCCCTGCAAAAAAAGAAAAGAAAAGAAAGAAAGAAAGAAGGAAGGAAGGAAGGAAAGAAAGAAAGAAAAAGAAAAGAAAATACTGTTTTTAAAAAAGAGTAAGGGCACATTTGGAGTCCCAAGGACAAAACAGGTTCTTACTAAGTTCTTAAATGAATGCAGGTGAATGGAATCATTTTAGGATCTTTGGCTTTGAGGATGTTATTAATGAGAATATCCACAGGGTCTCCCAATGTTATAGCCAGGGCTTGAAAATTAAACTCCAGTAGTAATCTTGGTTTATTGGAAAGAACACAGGATTTAGAATCTGAAGCCCAGAGTTCTGATCCTTGTTCTGGGATGACCTTAAGCAAGTGACTTACTTAAGCTTTCTGATCCTCAATTCTTCTGTCTCTAAAATGGAAGTAATAACACTTGCAAATCTCATCTCATGGCATTGTTGTGAGCCTCTATGGTATGGGGAAATGCTATTTATTTTCTAATTTTGTGATCTAGGTCTCAAGCTTAAATTATTACTGTTTCTCTTGGCTTTTGGTTCTTTGAAAGAAGGCTGTAATGTAGTACTATCTTGTGGCTCTGAGTTTATGCATGGCTGTTGTCTTTTTCACTAGAGAAGATTGCTAATAAATAGCCAGAAGCTGTAGAGTGAAATCTATTTCTCACTTTCACCTTAATCTAATCTTATTCCTCTTCCAAGATTGTTGTTCTTGACTAGGGAAAGTTCTAAAAACCCAGTTCAAACTGTAAAAAAATTAACTTAATCTAATCTTAAAAAATTATATAATGGTACTTATAAAAATTATAAGTATATGAAAAATTACAACTTTAGAAAAATTATAATTGGGCTGTAAGTCCTGCCGAGGTCACCATTCAAATGTAAGAAATATTTTTACTAACTACCTGGGGCTAATCTGACTGTGGGACTAACAAAGGGGCTAATCTATCTGGAGGACTAATCTGGACTTTTGACTGTCTAGCTATCTGACTGCTATTAACTTAGTATGGGCCATTTAAAAATTTCTCCACACTGCTCCCAAATTGATAAGCAAAAGATTAAGAAGCCTCTTAATTAAATAATCAAAGCAGAATTTATTTATAAAAGTCAATGTAGGGGGCAGCTAGGTGGCGCAGTGGATAAAGCACCGGCCCTGGATTCAGGAGTACCTGAGTTCAAATCCGGCCTCAGACACTTGACACTTCCTAGCTGTGTGACCCTGGGCAAGTCACTTAACCCCCATTGCCCCGCAAAAACAAAACAAAAAACAAAAAGCCAATGTAAATGATAAGAGTAAAGAAATGTAGTTATACGACCTTCCGGCGTGTCTCTCTTACCCCTGCGTCTCCTTAGTGTTCTCCCTCTCACAGACCTCTCAGTGTCTCTTACTCCTCTCCTGCCCTGTTTTGTAGTCACCTCTCTTTACCGTTGCAACAAACACCTCAAAAGCCCCGAATTACGTACTCTCACCCCCAGCGTCTCTAACGTCTATTTCTCACTGACCTCTCAGCGTCTCTAGTCTCCTCTCGCTTTCTCTATCCTCCGGCATCCTTCTGTTCTCTTAATCTTCCGGCCTCCCCTTTCACTGTCTTCTCCCCTGTATATATGTTCCTTCTTTCCCCTCAAATCTCGGGCTCCCTGTGCCTCCACACACTCCAAGCTAATCCGCTGGCCACACTAACACTGTGGCCCCGGGGGGATGCTTGAGTGTCCTGTGCGTACCACACCCAGGGCTCCAGGGGCCCGTGCCCCATGCTGTACGCCCAGGGACCTCCACACAGGCTATGCCAGAGGCCGATCTGAACAAGCCTGGGATCTCTGGGGTAGATTTCCTCAGGGTGGAGGGAGCTGGGGCTTCTTCCCCCAGCCATCTGACCCGGCATCCCACAAAGCCCCCGCGGCTTTTTGGCTCAGCCAAAACAGAGGGGGAGGGGCACCAGTCCCTCTTACACAGAAAAATCCCCTGAGGGCCTAAGGTTTTTCAATCTCAGCCCAAAGGCAGGGTCCCCAAATCAAAATATATTTCCACAAAACCAAACTACTCTTGGGGGCATCTGGGGTTTAAAAGACTTCTAGAGGGAATAACACACACACTCAATTGGGTATAATAATCTGTTTTATTCTGCAGGAAAGGAGGGGAAGGGGATAAGGGAAGGAGGTGATAGAAGGGAGAGCAGATTGGGGGAGGGGTTAGTCAGAAGCAAAATACCTTTAAGGAGGGTAGGATGGAGGGAAATTCAATTAGCAACAGTAACTTTGAAATGATGAGCAGGATGCTCTCAGAAAAACCTGGAAAGACTTACATGAGCTGATGCAAAATGAGATGTACTCAACAATATTGTGAGATGACCAGCTGTAAATGACTTGGCTTTTCTCAGCAATGCAATGATCCAAGATAACTCCATTTCCAGAAAAAGAACTGATGTCTGAATACAGATTGAAGCATATTTTTTTGTTTCTTTTTCTTAACTTTTTTTTGTCTGTTCTCTTTTACAACATGACTAATGTAGAAATGTTTTGCATGATTACACATGTATAAATTACATTGAATTGCTTGCATTTTAAAAATGGACATTAAAATTGTTTTTTAAATGTAATTGGGGGAAAAATAAAATTCTAAATAAATGGTAAAAAAAGAATAGAGAAAGACTTCTAGAAATCTAGGATACCTTTGAAGTTGGTCTGGGAGCATGAGTCACTCCATGATGGGTTTGGTTTCATCCCTCCTTTTACCTCTGTAAGATCAAAATAGCTTCTACATTAATTCAGTTCCAATCCGGCCCCCAGCTCTCTGAAATTCCCCTATGCTGCCAGTAATATCAAGTAACTATACTAGCAAATTCCCCAAAGAGAAAAAAAACGAAGATAAGAACATTTGCCAATCCTGAGCAATTCAGATTAGTTCTCTACTTAATCTTTTAAGTCTACCTCTAATACTCTACTAATGTTCATGGGTTCATTTATATATTATAAAGAAAACAGTATTGGACACAGTTTTCAGTTATGTACAGTTTAGCACAGAATACATAGTATAAAACTGTATGTAATAGAAGTTCACAGTTTTATCTACAGCTCTCTTTTCTGATCTTTGTGTATTAAAGTGTTTATATTGATATTTAAGTCCATAATAAAGAAGAAAATTTATATTAAAATAGTGTTGCAGAAGTTTAAACTTTAGTGTTATATGCCTGGAATGTCTTCTCCTCTCTTCCCTTAATTTGCCTCTTTAATTCTAACCTACCTTTAAGAATTCCTCTGTGAAGTCTTCCCCTATTTGGAAAAGATATTTTTTCCTCCAAGAATCTTCAGTAGGACTTTGTTTCTATTACTCTTTTTCGATTATTATCGTTTCTTACATATTATTTCTTTAAAAAAATATTTTAGGGGCAGCTAGGTGGTACAGTTGGGGCAGCTAGGTGGCGCAGTGGATAGAGCACCAGCCCTGGAGTCAGGAGTACTTGAGTTCAAATCCAGCCTCAGACACTTAACACTTACTAGCTGTATGACCCTGGGCAAGTTACTTAACCCCAATTGCCTCACTAAAAAAAAAAAAAAAAAAGAAAAAGAAAAAAAATTAATTAAAAAAATTTAAAAATATTTTATATCTCCTACCCTCACATGAGATTCTTAGCTCCATTATGGAAGTCTCTTTCTCCTCTCCCTTTCCCTCTCCATGTTCTCCTCCTCTTTCCCCTACCTCTCCCCTTCCCCTCTCCACCATCTCTCCCCTCGTTTTCTCCCCCGCCTCCACCTTCCCTTCTATGCCTGTTTGTACATAAACAGTTAAATAGCTTATCATATTGAGTTCATGATATGTGAAGCCTTTTTGAGGGATGCTTTAACAATTAATAAAATAGCATCTGTAGGTCTCTTTTTTTTTTTTTTAAATTAAAGTCCAGGGTCGGTGCTCTATCCACTGCACCACCTAGCTGCCCCGGTAGGCCTCTTTTAAAGACTTACTAAATTTCTGACATTTCTAACCCTTCACAGTGCTGCAATAAAATTACCATTTTTAATTTTTGTAGAAGATTTGGATATCCAAGTCTACTGAATACTGTTTATTTTTTCTCAAGGAAAAAAAAAACACTTTTTTTTCCCCTCTAAGTTTTCTTAAGATTTTTGAAAAACTTTTCACTTAATCTTGAGGTAGCTTTTTAATATAAACCCAGAAAATGACTAGATCATCATGCTGGTTTTCATCAATGTGACTGAAATTTGATACCGCTGTGAATGTCTTTCTTTAGAACCTTAGAAAGCTAAGTGTTTATCTGGTACATAATGCCAAACTCTCAACCTCACTGAGAGACAGAAGAGGAAAAGAAATACTAGAAAGATGGAGAGCCAGGGGATTAGCAAACTTTAGGAAATGTCAGAACATGTCTTTTTGCCTTTATGTGAGAGTCTCATTCATTGCAAAACAGAAAAGACGGTTCCTGTCTCTCTTTAAAAGTTCCCTATCTTACTCATCATTTTCTCCCAGGAATTGGCCGTGCCTATGTAAAAGTAGACTCCATTGTCTATAGAAAATGTTATTTGTTTTGGTGAGGTTATAGGCACTAGGTGTCAGTATTTTCTAGTTTTACACATTGGCAGACTGTGAAGTGTGTATATTCAATAGCGTAATTAACTTTGAGTGTATTGAATTTACTAGGGTATTATTTTGCTCTTTCAGCTTTTATTTTCCTCATTTTGATGAAAGTTATGTAGTCCACTCCCTAAGTTATCTTGTAAGAGAAATGCAGGGGGGATTTGTTTTATATAGAGTTTCAAGAGGATGAAAAGAACGTCACTTATTTTTGGGGGGTGGGGTGGGGAAATGAAGGTTAAGTCACTTACCCAAGGTCACACAGCTGGTAGAATGTCAATTATTTTTGATGATATTGAATTTTATTTAACTTAGGCAAGAAAGATAGTTTTACAAAAATTACAAATATTTCACCAGGTAAAACAGAAAGCACTTTGAGGTGAAGTTAGAGTTACATTAATTACAAAATATATTTATTTAAGATATCTAAATAGTTTTGGAATGACAAGTAGAAAGAATCTTTACCTGTCGGCTATTTTACAGTGAGTAGAAATCCTGTTCCTATATTCAAGGATATAAATAACGTTTTAATAATTTTGCTTTGTTGTAAGACACTAGCCAGCTGAAACTTGTCTTAAAAAGCATAATTGAAGTTATAATAATCTTATACCCAAGGGTTTAAAAATGTACTTTTGCGTCTTTCTTTTTGTAGATCGAAACAGTCAGAGAAGAATTTAATGAACATTCAGAAGATGTAGAAAAAATAAACCAGATCTGCAAAAACTTGCAATTCCAGCTAAACAAAATGATAACCTTTGCAGAACCACCCTTTGAGAAAGAGGCTAATGTTATTGTGGACAGATGGCTTGATGTATGTGATAAATCACTGTGAAATCTACCTTGCTGTATTATTTCAATTATACTTCTTGAAACTAATATTATTTAGAATAAATTAGGCCATATACCACTTCTAGTAGAATAATAGCATATTACATAATGTGGCATTTACTGAAACACAAATTTGAAGGTATTTCTATATATTTCTATATATTTAAAATGAACATCTTTTTTAATGCTTCTGGAATTATGATCAACTGCATTGAAATTCATGCCAATTGCAGCAAATCAGCCACTATTTTTTTCCTCAGAGGAATGACTGTGAAGAAAAGGCCAAGCAGATAATTTTATTCATAAGTAAAAATAATTATTTGATGAGTAAAAATAAATCCAAAGTATTATTTCAAAATATTTCTCTGTCTAAAATGATGTTTTTCCTATTATTTCATTACTGAGAATATTATTTTGTCTTTAATTTGTGACAGATAAATGAAAAGACAGAAAACTATTATGATAATCTGGTCAGGGCTCTAGCCTTGTGGGAAAAACTTCTTATTTTCACAAATATAATTGATGAATGGATTGAAAAGGTGCTTAGAAAAGTTGAAGTCCATCAGCTGAATGATACAGAAAGAACAAGGTTTCAGGTAACTGTGTAGAAATAAGAAAAGTTCATTTGTAAGATGACCTTAAAGCAAAATATAACATGTGAGCTATGGGTGTCAAAATTGGTGCCTTATAACAATTATCTATCTATCTATCTATCTATCTATCTATCTATCTATCTATCTATCTATCTATCTATCTATCTATCTGTCTGTCAATCTATCTATCTATCACCTATCCCTCTATCTATTCCATCCCTCATAGTGGGAAGGAAAAAACTATTAGGGAACCTGCCATTTCCCTGATGATCCCCTACATAGGTCCTACAATGGAAGGGGATGGTGCAGAGGAGAGTAAGCATTTATTAAGCACCAACTGTGTGTCAGGCACTGTGCTAAGTGCTTTACAAATTTGATCTCATTTGATCCTAGAAGCTAGTGCTTTTTGTGAAATCCATAAGGAATCCATCAAAAATAACTATCATTATCATGGCATGACTCATCTAAAAGTTTCCATGGATAGTGTGTGGTGTGCATGTGTGTGTGTGTGTGTGTGTGTGTGTGTGTGTGTGTGTGTTTTGGAGCATAAATAAAATATTCCCTCAAACGAACACAAGAAGCCTAAAGTTCGGGGATTAAAAGAATCCATTATCTGGGAGCATCAAGGAATCAAACTTGCAGTGCAACTTAGAATTGTGCACAAAGTTTCTAAAAATGTGATGAAGCTTTAAAAATTTTTATAATGAAAGCAATAATTTGTTTTTTTGGATATAAATGATTCAGGAACAGAGGTGTCAACTTTCCCCTGATATATATATATATGTATGTATATATGTATATGTATATGTATATGTATATATATGTATATGTATATATATATACACATACACATGCAAAAATATGTATCTATATCTATTTAAAATTACATATATGATTAGTTAAAATTATATTCTATTAACACACACGCTACTCCTTTGCCACCAAAATACTTTCAGAAACGATTTGAAATATTTTATAAATTAAATGTCATGATCCAATTCTTTTCTCCATTAAAGGCACCTAAGTGGCACAATGGATAGAATACTGGGCCTGGATACAGGAAGACCTGGGTTCAAATCTGACCTCAGGTACTTCCTATGTAATCTTGAGCAAATCACTTAAACCTCTCTGCCTGCCTCAGTTTCCTCATCTGTAAAATGAAGATAATAATAACACCTCCCTCCCAGGGTTGGATAGGATAAAGGTGTGAGGATAAAGTGGGATAATATTTGCAAACTTTAAAGTGCTATATGAATGCTAGATATTATTATTATTATTATTATTGGCAATTGCTATTAAATTTTGGATGATAAGACATGAACAAAATTTAAAAGAAGAAATTCTAATACCACTATTACTTTACATTTTTAGGAAGAGCAAAAAATCCAAGAACAAAACATTGCCAAAATTGGTACAAGTTTAGTTGAAATAGAAGAGCTTCTTCAAATCAGTGAACCACCACTCGAGTTACAGGTAAAAGAGTTATTGTTTAGAAATCTTAAACATATATCTGCTACATCGGTGTTATAAGCTCTTGTTTGCAATTTATTTCTTTTCTCTTCATTCAAAAATAACATAAATTGTAATTATTTTAATTTGACCTTTTTCAGGTGATAACAAATTATTGAAAATGGTTTTAAATAATTATGCTCTCTTTCATCAAGCACATTATTTTTGTGATTACACTTTTTTATTCTGAAGTCAGGAATTTTTCAATGCCCCTTGTGTGTGTGGGAAATAATATTAACATATAATATTTTATAAAATTAATAGTTAACATTTATATACTGTTTATATAAGTTTTGCAGTATTTATATCATTTAATTCTCACAGCTGACCTATGAGGTGGGTACTACAGATATTATTATTATTATATCTCCATCTTGCAACTTCCTTTGAGAATTTAGGTAACTTTCCCCCAAACTCTCCAGACACCAAATCCAGCTCTCTTTTGTTTTGTTTTGTTTTTTGTTGTTGGGTTTTTTTTTTTTTTTGTGTGGGGCAATGAGGGTTAAGTGACTTGCTCAGGGTCACACAGGTAGCAAGTGTCTGAGACTGGATTTGAACTCAGGTCCTTCTGAATCCAGGGCTGGGGCTTTATCCACTGCACCACCTCACTGCCCCTTCAGCTCTCTCTTTTTTTTTTTTTTTTAGTGAGGCAATTGGGGTTAAGTGACTTGCCCAGGGTCACACAGCTAGTAAGTGTTAAGTGTCTGAGGCCGGTTTTGGACTCAGGTACTCCTGAATCCAGGGCTGGTGTTCTATCCACTGTGCCATCTAGCTGCCCTCCAGCTCTCTTTTAATTACTCTTTTCAGAGGCTGCTAGGTGGTGCAATGGATAGAGTGCTAGAGTCAATAAGATCTGAGTACAAAGCCTTCTAGAGCAGCTAGATGGTAGAGTGGATAGAGCACTGGCCCTGGAATCAGGAGGACCTGCATTCAAATTTCACCTCAGGTACTTATTAGCTGTGTGACTCTGGGCAAGCCACTTAACTCCAATTGCCTTAAACATCCAAGGTTTTCGCCAGTTATCCTGATATATATCTTGCCACTGGACCCAGATGGCTCTGGAAGAGAGAGTGAGGTTGGTGACCTTGCACAACAGCCCTCCCTCACTTAAATCCAATTCAATGCACGTCACAATATCACCCTGTTCTCTTCAGGAACAAAGGACCAACAACAAATCCTTCCTCAAACACTTACTAGCTGTGTGATCTTGGACAAGTCACTTAACCTCTTCGTGCCTCAGTTGCCTCATCTGTAAAATGAGGATAATAATAGTATTCAACTCCAAGGGTTATTGTGAAGCTCAAACAAGATAATATTTATTATAAAGCACTTTGCAAACCTTAAAGTGCTATGTAAATAATAGCTATTATCATTACATTGTTTTTCTTTTAAAATAAAATACATACAGCAGTGTTTTGGGGATTTACAAATCATTTTTCTCAAAATAATCCAGTAAAGTAGCCTGAGTATTTTTTATCCCTTCTCATAAATGCAAAAAATGAGTCAGAGAGACAGCCAGAGAAGCTGGTCTCTTCCTAACTCCACCTGCACTGTTATTTTATCACACTACAATGATCCTCAGCTCTCTCCATAGATGGCTGTGCAAAGGGTCTCCTACAAGTCTTGACACTCTCTTTAAGTTTCAAAGAATTTCTAGTTGGAGAAAAATATCAGTTTGTTCCCTTTGGTTTTCTACTTTGTCAAGAAAAATTTTGTAATTCTGTTTTTTCCAACTGAGAATATTGATGAGGTTATCTCAGGTGTTAAGTTAGACAAAATTTAGCTTTAAGTAAATATTTCATGGGTACAGAAGCATTGAAATTAACTGCAGAAAAAAGAAAAGGTTAAGATGTTTCTGATTTTTTTTCTTTTTAAAGGATATCATTTTGGGTGGCTGTTATCTGTGAAAAAAAACACTGAGATTTTTGGGGGAGGGATTAATTAGATCTAATTTTGAAGAAGTATTCAAATCACTTCATAATGACAGTCTCAATTCTTTCCATGATAATGCCATTGTCAGGAAATCTTGTTGGAAAAAATACTTTCTATTATTTGATGTTTTTCCTAATTTCAGGTCATCAAGTCATCTCTTTTGAACAGATTAGAAAAAATAAAAATGCATTTAATGGACAAATCCAACCTGAGTGAACTCAATGGCAGTACAGCTGAGTTAAAAGAGGACCTTGACCAGGCCAAGACACAGATTGGAATGACTGAATCCCTCTTAAAAGCCCTGTCTCCTTCTGACAGTTTGGAAATCTTTACAAAATTGGAGGTGCTGTCAACTTTACCTCTCCTGTAATTCAGATTCATTTTCATAGTTAGTCCCAGTCTATTTAGATTAATTAAAATTGATAGGAGGAAAATACTAGAGGTCATTGAAAAGATGAGAAAAATATTTCATGCATATGGAGTACTTTCACCTTCAAATCGTTTTACAGATGTTAACTAATTATTGCGTCTTAAATTCCCTCACCTTTAGATATTTGCCAGCATAGAGAAAACAACTCAACAATAAGCTTTGTTAAAAGCAATTGAAAATTTATATTGTTTTGCATATATCGAGCTTTTTCTAAGATCTATCAATGAATGAATGAGCAAATTAATGAATGGCAAAGCATTTCTTAAACACTTGCTGTGTGCTAGGCACTATGCTTAGAACTGGGGATATGAATACAGAAGTGAAACCTTCCCCACCTGGATCCCTTCTGCAACTTCCTTTTATGCTTTGTCTTCCCTCATTAGAGTGTGAACTCCTTTAGGGCAGAGAGTGTCTAATGCCTATCTTTTATCTCCAGTACTTAGTACAGTGCCTGGAACAATAGTAGGTGCTTAATAAATGTTTATTAACTTTGACTGAAAGCATCCTTACACTTAAGTAGCTTACATTTGAACAGAGAGAGACAAAACATATGGGAAATCACGACCAAAGAAAGAAGTTTAGGTCTAGGTAGATGGCAAATTGACTCACAAGGCATTACCACGCCTTTTCCAGACTCAGTGGTAGTATTGGTTTAATTGTTATATTCAGAGCAAAGGGAAAGGTAGGAGAATAGGGGCAGGGTTTGGCTATCTGGAAGGGTATGAAGCAGGAGCTGGTCTGGGACTTGGTATATACAATGAGCTAGACCAGTTCACACTTAATCGTTTATCAATCAAAACAACTCAGCCACAGGGCACTGTTCCAAAACTAAGGGGATTAACTTCTCAGAGACTGAAGATATGATTTCTAGAAATCTAGCCTGAAGGGCCCTGTTCCAAGGCAGGGAGAATTAGGATAAATGGCAAAATACATGAAAAGATAACTTAGGGGAATAACTGGGCGGAGTGTGAAGCCTAGTCTGAAATCTGTTTGTCTTTCTAGGAGATACAGCAGCAGATTCTCCAACAAAAGCATAATATGACACTTCTTGAGAATCAAATAGGTTGTCTAACACCTGAACTCTCTGAACTGAAGAAGCAGTATGAAAGCATCAATGATTTATTTAGCACTAAGAAACGTACTTTGCAAGATCACTTTTCCAACCTATTGAATGGTAAGCAAAACAGTAATGATGAGTTAACATTTATGTAATGCTTTATGGTTTTTAAAGCTCTCTAATCAGACAGATTAGCTCATTTGATGCTTTTTATTGTTGTTCAGTTGTTTCAGTTGGGTTCATCTCTTGATGACAGATGAGGATGGGGTTTTCTTGGCAAAGCTATTGGAGTGGTTTGCTATTTCTTCCTCCAGCTCATTTTACAGAAAAGGAAACTGAGGCAAACAGAGTTAAGTGGCTTGCCTAGGGTCATACAGCTAGTAAATGCCTGAGGCTAAATTTGAAATTCTGAAGATGAATCTTCTTGATTTCAAGCCCAGTGTTCTATCCATTGAAGCACCTAGCTGCTCATTTGAAGCTTAGAATACCATGTTAAAGTTGAAGAAATTGAGGTTAAGCTCCATTAAGTGACTTGCCCAAAGTCATATAGGAAGTATCTGAGGCCAGATTCAAAAATCAGATATTCCTGACTCTAGGTCCTGCACTTTAATTACTGTATCACTCAGCTATCTAGATGTCTAACAAAGTCTTACTCAGTTTTGGATAAATGGAAAGTCTAATTCAAGGCCCATCTTTTTAAAGGGAATCATCTAAGAAGCTTGAGTCTGAATTTTATCATTTCAGGTGTTGAGGAAGATTTGCTTGAGAATACAGTAAATTGCTTAGTAGTTGGTGTTTTGGTCCTGGTTGAGCCTTTAACTAGCAGTGTGACCTTGGACAAATCACTTAACTGCAAAAAGCTACCATATCCTTAGAGGCAACTAGGTGGTGCCAGGTCTAGAGTAAGGAAGACTCATCTTCCTGGTTTCAAATCCATTCTTAGATACTTACTATGTGTGACCCTGGGCAAATTATTTACCCCTCTGTCTCAATTTCCTCATCTGTAAAATGAGCTGGAGAAGGAAATGGCAATCCACTCCAATATCTTTGTTAAGAAAACCTCAAAAACGTGGTCATGAAGAGTCAGACACTACTGAAAACTACTGAATAACAACACTTCATCTCTAAAATGAAAAAGTTGTACTAGATAATTTTTCTAATTCTTCCAGTCATAATTTTCTGGCTTGTTAGACATATGACCTTCCCATTCAAAGAGATTAGGGTTCTGTTGTTTGAAGCCTGTGTGTGTGTGTGTGTGTGTGTGTGTGTGTGTGTGTGTGTATGTATGTGTGTGTGTACATATATATATATAAAGATAAAGTTGTGTTCAGTGAGTCCTATAGTTTTTGCCTCATGATCATTATACTTTGGCGATAAGGTTTTGGTTCAGATGGGATTAGTAAGGATATTGGTAGAGAAGGGTAGAGAGAGGGACTGGACATGTAGATTCAGTGGCATAAAGAATTCCAAGTGAAGAAACTCCTTCACCAAGGATCCCCAAATGTTGTGTATTCTCCGTTGGCAGCAAATCAATTTAATAAACATTACAAAGTGCCTCCTGCATGTAAAATGTTGTGGTCAGTGCTCAGGATGGTACAAAGTTTAGATAAGATGTTGTAATATATCATTTGTATTTGGAATTTTCCATGCAAACTATTTTAATATCTTGCCCAATATAGATAATTATAATACATAATTATGTATTATGAGTATATAGAATCCTTTATCAATTTTCATTTGCACCATTAGCCTGGGATGTATGATTCAAAGTTGGTCATATTAACAAGTAATACTGATTACTAAAGTTTTAAATGTCTTTTTGCAGATCAGTGCAAAAATTTTGACGATGAGTTCAACAGCATTCAGTTGTCCCTTAAGGAGTGTTTTGAACCACCAGAAACCAAGAATAGTATGGAAGAAAAGCTCCAGAAACTTAATGTAAGGGATGAGTCTATTTTGATAAGTTTTTTAGTGTTTGGTGGAAAATGATGGAGAGGAAGGTGGAAGCCTGCTATTCCAGGTATAAGCAGAGAGGGGTAAGGACTGTGGTAGCTTCCCCCAATGTGCTAAACAAAGAAGCTTAAAAAAAATCCCCAGTCACGCTGTCAGAATAAGACTAGCAATAATGGTCCAAAGTCCCTTTTCTTTCTGGCAAGGAGTTTGAATATCAGCTAGTTATTAGTTTCTCCTTGCATCTCCCCAGCATGTGTTAGCACCAGCCTTGACCCTTGACCCCAGGTCCAAGATCCTTGGCCTTACCTCCAACACTTGGCCTTGCTTGACCCAGATAAGAACCTTAGAAGAACCCATTCCACTTCCCCCACATTGGGCACCTAACTCTATTCAGATCTCCAGTGGACTGCCCTAAGTGTGTCCATCTTCCCTAATTGCCCTTGTACCATGTGAGAATCCCCACCCTCAACAAAGCTCTTCTTGTGCTACATTAGGGGTTTGTCCTCTGGTGCTGTAAATCCTACTGCACTGGCTCTTTTCTGAGAAGTATGAGCTGCCATTCAAGGCTGTGATCAGTGGTTTAGTTGCCATACCTAATACACAGTTCTTTGACTTAGGGATATAGAGCAAGGGCTGAATCAGGAACCATGTGCCTTGATTGTAGGCCCCTGTCATCTTCCCTGACAATAGAACCAAGTGCTGCAAGAGTTTGTCCTCTAGCATTTTAAGTGTCAGGTTAAGGGAGATTGCTGCCTTTCCCTGTATTAGGATTTTTCTATTCCACACTTCCCTGGTTTGTATTTAGACAATAGGCTGGTGGTGGTTTTCTACTCAATCAATATGCATTTATTAAGCACCTATTATGTATTAGGCATTGTGTTAGGTGCTAGGGATAGAAATATGAAGAATAAAACAACCTTTGTGCACAATTAGTTTATAGTCTAATGTTTTGACATTCTGATTCTATCCATTTCTCCACAATCACAAAAGATATTTCACTTCACTTCCCCACCACCAGATACTTTAATATAGATGCTGTCCAAAGCATGGGAATATCTGACTTGCTCTCTACAGGTACATTTGAAACGTCTCCATGAATGTCACGAGTTACAACTTCAATTTTGTTTTTATCGGTTTGTGGGGTAGGTCGAAATATTCTAAGATTGAAAAACTAGGGTATATGATATAGGTTTTAAACCTACTCTTACCACTTTGAAAGACAATGCTCCTGAATTTGTCATCATATCCCTCTCCCCATAGCAATTTTTATACCCTGACTGCTTTATTAGACATTTTTAAAAATAGCAGTTGGAAATTATTTTAAATAGTAAGGATAAAGTTCAAAAAAACACACAATGTTGTCAACTTGTGATTTTCCTTTGTTGGGTTGGCTGTATTGCAGTTTACCTTTGCTGAATGATTCTTTCATGTTTCATGAGAGCACTTGAGGTACTCTGCTTAATTATCTGCCTCAATAATATCTTATTTTTATGCTAATTTTATTAAAGTAATCTCTTTTAGTTTATGCAATGGCATGTCTTCTGTACCTCAACAATTGAAATCCAAACACTTAACCACAATACATGCTCTAGGGAAAGTTTGATAGAAAAGAGCATTGCTAATATTCTAGAATGTCACAAATGTGTACCCATATACCAATGTCACTACAGGAATCCACCCCCATGTCTAAAAAGAAGTGTCATTTTGATCATTCACCATTTTGGATTCTTTGCATCTCTGAAGTATTCTGTTATGTAGAAAATCAAGAATTATCATGGTAACATAGTAGCCTTTTTAAAGATGGGTCCCATCTATAGAGTGGCTAAGGAGCAAGGGTTTGCCAAGGAGAAGAAAGTAGTAGAAGGAATAAATTCTCTCTCTCTCTCTTTCTCTTTCTCTCTCTCTCTCTCTCTCTCTCTCTCTCTCTCTCTCTCTCTCTCTCTCTCTCTCTCTCTCTTTCTCCTTTTTGCCTTTATTAAGGATTTCCTGGCTTTTGAAGGAAGAAGCAAGGACATACAACAAGTAGAAACTGCACTGAATAATGTAAAAAGGCATCTGCCCAAGGCAAGTGTCAAACAGCTGAGTAACTGGATCATGACTCAGGAAATGGAACTACAGAAAATGAAGTTCACATGTCAGACGCAAGCCGAGGGACTTCAGGATTGCTTACAACAGTTACTTAGGTAGTAAAAGAAGTGTGTTTCTATATATAGGTGTGTGTGTGTGTGTGTGTGTGTGTTATGATTGTATAAATGATAAGTTATTTAATCATTCTCATATGGATGCTCTCATCCATATCATGATCCATAAAGGCAACAGATGTATACATAGATCACATGACAGATAAAGATAATCCTTCTTCTTTTAACCTGGGGTTGACACTGGGGTGATATAGCAATTTGGAAATTCCCCCAACCATTTAAAGAGTAATCCATATCCTGAGAGGCCTGATACCCAAACCTTTTGAAGACTCACAGTTGTTCATTTTCACCAGGCAACTCATATTTGTTAATTCAGTATATTCTTCATTGTTACCTTATATTGTAAATATATGGCAAATATAGCTGTTATAGCTATCAATACTGATTTTTATTAAAAGTGCTGTTGGATGAGGTGTTGTTCTTTCCTCTAATTATCTTTTCCCCTCACTTCTTTTTAAAAGAAGTTAATGAAATTTCATTCCTGTCCTTTTATTATGTGTCTATTAATTCTAATTGTTTTAGTGCAATAGAACACAGCTCATCATTACTCAGGTTCTAATAGACTTCAAATTAAAATAGTGTCTTCCCTAAAGACTAACTGCTATTTACAGGAAGTCTGTGACATAGCTTAACCATAAAGTTGGTGCCAACCCAGCATTTAAAAGGATGTTCCACTGTTTTTGGAATTCTAACACTATAGTAATGATAAGCTTTTTATTTCAGACTTCAGGAAGACTACATAAGCTTGAGTAAATGGCTAATGAATCAAGAAGAAAAATGGAAAGAGACTGGAGTAGAAAACAAGCGTGATTTTTTCTGCCAAACATTAACAAGAAAAAGGTAGCTCCGACTTTTTAATCAAATATCTTGCTAAAAAATAGATTCCTCTATCGTGTAGAAGATATTGTAGTCTTATATTTTTGTGTGTTTGGAATTTTCCAGGCAACCATTTGAATCTTTTGCTCAGTTGAATAACTCATTGAAGGAATTTGGACTTATTAAAGAAGAAATTGTGATAAAGTCAACTCAGTTGGTTGAGAAATATGAGACATTTTTAACACAAGTATGTGAAATAGGAAATCATCAGTCACCTGCTGAAGACCAGAGCTTTGAAGATCTTGTAAATGATGTATTTTCTTGGATAATGGGGATTAAAGAGTCACTGATGGTTTTGAATTCAACTGAAGGCAAAATGCCCCTTGAAGAAAGGATCCAAAAAATAAAGGTACTACAACTGGCCAACAGCTTTGGAAGCTCCTAGAGAATTCACCTTTGAAGAAGTTTCACAAGAAAGCTCCAAAAAATTATTAAAATAGTTGCAAAATAGTCTTTGAGGAAATGTGAAAGGAATTAATATCACTAAACGTGTAGAGTAGGAGGCCAGTAAGTGGCTTTTATAATATGTGAGTATATAATATATTTCCCTATCTTAGAAAGGGAGGTGACCTTTATAATAATTGTAAATGAACTTAAACTCCAGTATATAGGATTTTTCTTAGGGAAAGACATTTTTGAAAGTGATGAGTTTAACATTGAAAGGCTTGCTGAGGGAAATTTGTATTTGTTCTCCAACTAGATTACAGAGTGAACTTGAATTCAAGGAGACCTCAGTACAAACTCTGACTCAGGCACTTACTGGCTTCATGAACCCTCAACAGGTCACTTAACCTTTGTCTGCCTCAGTTTTCTCATGTATAAAATGGGGATAATAATACCATCCACCTCCAAGGGTTATTGTGATAATGAAATAAGATCAAATTTATAAAATGCTTTGTAAACCTGAAAGCACTATATAAAAATAAGCTAGTTTTATTTGTCTATTGATATTTACTGGGGGCAGCTAGGTGGTGTAGTGGATAAAGCACTGGCCCTGGATTCAGGAAGACCTGAGTTCAAATTTGGCCTCAGACACTTGACACTTACTAGCTGTGTGACTCTGGACAAGTCACTTAACCCCAATTGCCTCACCCCCCAAAAAATATTTACTGAGTACCAAGGTGAGGAGCAAAGTAAGTCTCCTGACTTCAAGGGATCTCACTGTTGGTGAAGAGAAAAATAAAAACATATGCATACCCCAAACCAACTATACTTGTATGCAAAGATAAGTTTGGTTAAGCGTTGCAGAGGAGGATAGAATGAAGAGGAGTGGGGGAAGGCTGATGAGAATTCCTGAAGTGATTTTAACCAAATGGCTCCAGTCTGAAATGACTTGGTGAAAGAGGTGAGTTTTGAGCAGTTTCCAAACATTAAAGCAGGAAAGAACATTTAGCAGAATAAGGTGGGAACAAGGAATAAATGAATTGTGGAATAGGTCAGAGAAGAGGCAGATTAGATCTGGGAGGTTGTATACATTTTTTAGGTCAAAACCAAAAAAAGTTACTTTTATATGGTTTCTGTATCAATATCTGTTATAAATGTCATGTGGGAAAAGGCCAGGTGTTTTAGGTACTTTTTAAAGACACAGATTCGGGAGAGGACAGTTGAAGATGATAAACAATTGGATGAATAATACAGGCTGGGAGAAGATAGAAATATGAATAAACAGAACAAACAGGTATTTATTGAATGAGTCATGTCCAATCTGTGGTAAAACATAATTGGCGATTGAAAATATACACAATGAAAAGGGTTATTTGAAATTTAGTTAAATTCTAGAAGGACCCTTGGTATAAAAAGTAGGGAAGCCACTAATCATAAAAGAAAAAGTAAGATAATGTGGTACTGTTATTGTGTCATTTCAGTTGTGTCCATCTCTTTATGACCCCATTTAGGTTTTTCTTGGCAAAGATACTGGAATGGTTTGCCATTTCCTTCTCCAGATCATTTTACAGATGAGAAAATGGAGGCTAAAAGGGTTAAGTGATTTGCCCAGAGTCACACAGCTAGAAAGTGTCTGAGGCCAGATCAGGAAGATTGAATCTTTCTGACTCTAGGCTCAAAACTCTACTGTACCACCTACCTGCCCATTGTGCTATTACTTATTTGTTTGTTTATATTTTAGGAAATCATTTTACTTAAACCTGAAGGGGATGTGAAAATACAAAATATCATGAGTTTGGGTGAGAAAAGCAAGGCATCTCTGGATCAGGATACTCTCTCTGATATCAAGAATCAGTGGGACCACACTATTCATTTAGCCAACACATATCTGAGGTAAAAGGAATATATTCATTGTCACCATCATTATGTTTCTGTATCCAATGACACATAAAAAGCATAACGTAACTGTTATCCATGACTTTTGATATCAATAATCTGAAGAATAACAGGTCAGGAATTAGGGAATACCAGTTAGAGAATGAAGTAGAGTGAAACCGTATCCATATCAGCTATTGGAAATCCTTCCCATGATTCAATAGTATTTAATTGAAGTGGTATACTGACTGCAGGATTTTTGATAAAAAACTTACCTTCCCCCTTCTCCAAAAACAACCAACAACAAACCTCCGGTATTTTTCTGCTAGACTCTGTTAATATTGAAGGAAGTATTATAAATGTCATGTATAAGTTTTGACAATAATTATTTGATAAAAATGTTGGAAAACTGAATGATAGTGAAAAGTTTCTTTTAATGATTCTCAATGTCTAATGATGTCATTAGTAATGAAATTCGCTTTTCTTTTGAAAGGCTGAAATTTTTATTTTCTGTCAGGCTTTAAAAACGAATTCTTTTCAGCTACCAGAAAAAAAGCAAAATCTATTCAATAAACTCTATGTATTTACATACTCTATAAACCAAACTACAGAGTGTTTATAGTCATAGGTTTAATAATTGTATAACAAAAGTATCATTATTAAAATACTACAAATCATTTCCTTTTGGAGTCTGGTATAAATCCTGTCATGTGACAAAAATGTGCACAAGATATAATACCAGGAATATCTCTGTGAATAACAAATTAGTTATCTTGTTTTATAGTCTGATGTATGTATATGCAAAATACAAAGTATCATTATATTTTGTCAGATCTCTAACGAGTATAATTTTCTCTTGTTAAAATATAGCCATCAGGAAAAGATTCAGCTTGAAGGAGAAAAGTATTTACAAAGCAAAGATGACTTAAGACTAATGCTTACTGAATTAAAGAAGAAACAAGAATCCGGTTTTGCTTTGCAGAATGGTTTGCCAGAAAAGAAAGCTCAGTTGAAAATATATAAGAAATTCCTACAGAAAGCAGAAGACCTGACATCCTTGCTTAATGAGTTAAAAACTCAAGGAAATTACCTCCTGGAATGCACTAAAAACCCCAAATTCAGTGAAGAAAAATGGCTAGAAGTCAAGCATCTCCATGAAAGCCTCCTTCACCAATTACAGGTCAAAACGAAATTATATTTCTTGCCGACATAGTCACTTTTTGAACAAAGTGTTTTTATGTCATCATTTCCTGGTGACACTGACTAAGCTCAGAGTTATTTGACTGTTATTTAGAGACAAGTGCTTGCTTACTGAGTAGAATGAAAACAATTCAGACATTCGTTTCTGCTCAAAGAACCATTGTATATGAAAACACTGAGTTCAAGGATTATGGTAGTGTTTCCTTTTACAGACTTCCCATGACTATTGTTAACTGTAGGAGAAGTCGGAATTTTTTAGGCCACTCCATACATGTGACAATGCCAGAGCTGTGTCTGCACAGCTATGTAGTTGATATCACACCCTTTTGTGTCCTCAAGTGCTCCCTAAGTTGGAATTTTTCACACATGCTCTGTTCTGAAGATGTCAGAAGGAAAAACAATTGGCTATTTGTGGGGGAATAGTATGTTCCCCCAAGGGAACAGCACAGTGCATGATATATATGTATAGAAAAATAAGAGTTCAAAGTGATAGCCAATTAACAGGGTGAAACTTCTGTTTTCACCAGATGTCAAGAGAAAAGGAAGTCATGGATTGTTTTTTCTTCTTGTTCAGTCATTTTCTAATCGTGTTTGACTCTTCATGACTCCACTTGGGGTTTTCTTGGCAGATATTGGAGTGGTTTGCCATTTCCTTCTCCAGCTCATTATACAGATGAAGAAACAGGCAAATAGGGTTAAGCGACTTACCCAGAGTCATACAATTTATGAGTGTCTGAGGCCAGATTTCAACTCAGGACGATGTCTTCCTACTCCAGGCTCAGTGCTCTATCTATTCTCCCACCAGATGCCCGTGTCATGGATTTAGTTAGACACAGAGTCCTTTTCTGAGGCCTCTTTGTGCCTGTGGGGCCTAAGTCTTGGCAGGTTCTACCAAGCTGGATAGGCTTAAGTATGGTTGCAATTAACATTTTGACTGATGGACCACCCAGCTATGACCAGAGAAGCTCATAACCAGGGGGATAAGTTCTAGGGCCATAAACTATAAATCACCAAGGCTATAAACTCTAGAAAGCTCTATGTTGAATCATAGAGGGACTGTGAGGGAATGCTCCTACTGACAAAATCACAGATCCTATTAAAGCATTTTCCCAGAACATTTATAGACAGTTTAAAAAAACTCTTGCAGTTAGAGAAATTCTTAGTAATGTGGCTTAGTAATGTGAACTTCCTAACAGCTAGCTTGGGAATTTGTTTTGTATGAAAGAGACTCTTGAGTTATATACAGGATGATAGATCTAAAATTGGAAGGGACCCTCGTTTTTAAGACTAGGAAACTGAGGCCAATGGAGATTAAGTGATTTGTCCAAGATCATGCAAGTAATAAACATAAGAAGTAATACAAAGTCCAATTCTCTGTCCACTGTACCATAATGCCTCCCTTGTTTTGGAGCAAGAGTTAATAGTATGGGGGCAGCTAGGTGGCACAGTGGATAGAGCACCGGCCCTGGAGTCAGGAGGACCTGAGTTCAAATCCGGCCTCGGACACTTAACACTTACTAGCTGTGTGACCCTGGGCAAGTCACTTAACCCCAATTGCCTCACTAAAAAAAAAAAAAAAGAGTTAATAGTAATATCTTTCAGATTTCATGTAGCCAAAGCTGCTGAATAAGATGAGGCTCTCTAACTTTATAATAGATTCCTGTGAGTTGATTATACAGTTTGGAACTATTGTTTCTTCTCACAACATTTATCAAATACATTCCTTTCAGTAATGAAATGAAGAAAGAAAAATGATCCGAGAGAGCATAAACAAATCTAATAAGAGGAGCAGATTTCAGAGATCATCTCATCTGCCATCTACCCCGCTAAATCCCTCTTCTCCCCCTGACATTATAGATAAGGAAACTGGAGCCCAGAGAACAACTTGCCCAAGGTCACACAGCTAGTTAATAGCAGAGTCAGGACTGAAACTTTGGTTTCTTATTCATACACAACATTTCCTCAGAGGAAAAGAATTGGGAAATAGATTTCCAAGCTAAAGAGCTTCATAAGTAGAATTCTCCTTGATAATTCATTATGCCTTGTTTGTATAAATAGATGTTGTGTAAATAATCTATTCTCATTTTTATGTGAAACTTCATGACTTTATTTGCTTGTTCATTTTTTTGTTTTTTGGTGAGGCAATTGGGGTTAAGTGATTTGCCTAGGGTCAAACAGCTAGTAATTATTAAGTGTCTGAGGCCACATTTGAACTCAGGTCCTCCTGAATCCAGTGCTAGTGCTCTATCCACTGCGCCACCTAGCTGCCCCAAAACTTCATAAGTTTATGAACTATAAAATGTCATTCTAAGTAGGAACAGTAAAGGAAAAGGCATGTTGACTTTAAAAATTGTTTTATTTCTAGGATTCAGTGAGTAAATTGGAAGGTCACGTTCAAGAACACCAACTATATCAGGATTTGGTTGCAGACTTGAATACCATGTTGGATAATTTCTCTCAGGAATTCCTCAGTTTTCCTGATAATCTGGTAGATGAAAAGGCAGCTGAGCAAAAGGTGTTAAAAGTACAGGTATGATGCAAATGCCAGGAAAAAAAAAAAGAGACCTGTCTAATTATTCCTCTTAGATATGGAAGGAATGCCTCAGGGAAAACAATTGTGTGTTATTTATCTTCTTTTCTTTACGAGTACCCTTCACATTTGGGTGTGTGTTTGGGGAGGTGGGGAGACAGGAACTGAGACTACATTACTGTAGAGTGCTGCCAGGGTGCAAACTCCCTCCACCAATGCATATAGGTGGTTTGTCTGTGACTTAAAGTCTTAATGAGTTGTCTGGGGCACTGAAAAGTGACTTGCCTATGGTCACATAGATGGTATGTTTTGAAGACAAGTCTCAAAACCAGTTTTGCCATTTCCAAGGCTGATCCTGAGTCTATTGTGCCTCACTGACTCTTGCCATACTCACAACAGGCAATTATCAAATTATCATTATTATTGATGATTAATAAATGCTTAATTCATGAATGTAGATATTTTAAAATAATCAGTGATAAATATTTTTTAAAAATTAATAGACCAAAGTAATGCTTTTATGGTAACTTGTCAATCAATGGTTTAAGTCAAAGGTCCAAGTGCCAGTCCCATGGAACTAATAGACCATAGGTGTCCTTATTCTTTAGTGAGCTAATGAATTTGAATGATATAGTTCTAGATAACTCATCCAATAAATACTTAGGTAATCATGACAACTCTTCTCCCACTTCTCTATTCTGTGGCAACCACTAGCCCCATATGATATGAGAAAATGATCCTGGAAGTCTCAAATTTTGATATTCTGGAATGATTCCAGGAAATAGGGAATGATTAAAGCAGTTGACAGCCTATGTAATCGTTACATTTTAGAGTTAGTAAGAGCCTTAAGGATCATCTTCCTCATTTTATGGATGAGGAAAATGAGACCAAAAAAGGTGAAAAAATTTATACAATGGTGCACGGTAAATTAATAACAATACAATTGGAGGGGCAGGGAAGACTTCATTTTTACTTTAGTGAGTGAGGGAGTGTGTGTGTGTGTGTGTGTGTGTGTTTTGAAAGGAACATGAGTTGTTTTTATCTGATTGCTATTCATGCTCATAAGGCACTCCAGATGTTCATTCTTTTTTTTGTGTGTGTGGGGCACTGAGGGTTAGGTAACTTGCCCAGGGTCACACAGCTAGTGTCAAGTGTCTGAGACCAGATTTGAACTCAGGTCCTCCTGAATCCAGGGCCAGTGCTTTATCCACTGTGCCACCTAGCTGCCCCCCCCATTCTTTTTTAATTAAAAAAATATTCCCCTAGCATTTGCACTATGGCCACATGAACTTAAATTGAGTTTAATAAAGTCTAATCCCCCCCTCTAAATTGTAAACTTCTCCAGTGCTTAGGGTGAATCTTATTTTTTTTAACCTTCCAGCACCTAGTATATACTTAAATTGAATACCTCTAAGCACATCTTATTGCTACTGTCCCTTACTTAGATTAGGGACAGGCTGTTTTGGGATATTTTCTAGCAGTCTGTCATCTTAGACTAAAAAAAAAGTATTGGCTGTATGTAAGCTGGGTGAACAGCCTCAGTAAGTGCTGGGTTGAGGAGAAAGGGGCATGGGAGAAAAAAGCATCCCTATGATGACACAGTTCTCCTCAAGGGGCTAACAGTCTATTTGAGACAGTACACATGCATGTAAATTATTTTTCCTATACTGTCTAGTGTATGATCTGGCTATTAATAAAGTCTAGATAAGTTTTAAAGTTTAATCTCTTTAAACTGAACCCTTAGTCACTATAATGGTACCCCTAGTTGTCTGTGAGTACTTAGCTCCTTGAATTCTCACTCACCTTAGAGAATCATCTATTCACCAACTTTGATGTAATATTTTTTTGGAAGCCACAAATGTCAGGTGGATAGTCTATCAACTCTATTCCTTCCTTATTTGGGCTGCCTTGTATCTGGTAGGCTTTTAATACTTATTCATTTGGTTGTTTTTGAGCTTGTATCACCTTAGTTGACACTTGTGATAAAAATCTAGACTTTTGCTCAAAATGAGCTTGGGGATTCACTCTCGTGTTCTTCCAAAGCTATTTGATCCCCCACCTCCTCGAGTTTGTACTTTGTGACTTAAGTTAACAAGTTTTCCATATTTCCTACCAGGCAAGTAGTGTACCTTGTCACTATTAATATCAATTGACACTTGTGATAATTGAATTGAAATATTTTTAATGACAGTTTTTTTTCCCTCCCACTCTTAGGAACTAGAAGTCTCCCTTAATCTAAAGGGTGACACATTAGAAAAGATTTTAGCTTTAGCTGAATCCATCAAACAAAACTCCTCTTCAGTGGGACAGAAGATTATTAAAGATGAAACAGATTCACTTAAGTGTAAACACAAGGATTTGGAAAATAGACTTGAATCTGTTAAGCAGGAAACTGAGAACAGTTTCAACAACATCCTTAAATCAAAATCTGAAATGAAGAAAAAAGAAGAAATAGCCATGAAAAAAAGAGAAGAGCAAGTCTCTTCTGATACTCAAGATTCTATTCAGGGGTCTATCACAGTGGAAAAGTTGGAGGAAAGATGGAAAGTCAATAAGGTGAGTATTTATGATTTCACTTTACACAATAAAAAGAATGAGAATGTGGAAGGGCTCGGCTCTAAGAAGAGGATCATGAAGAAATATTTCCAGTTTCATAATTAAACCTTTAATATACTTGTTAGTCACAGAATCTACTTTGAGATAAACTCTTTCAAAGTTACTCATGGTAGAATATTCCTGTTGCTAAAATGTCTGTTGAACTTGTAGTCATCAATTTAGGTTTATTTTTATATCTGATATTCAATTAGATGTAATTTCTTGGACCACGTTCACAAAGACAAATTACAAGAGGCAATAGAGAAGAAAATAATCCAGTTAACTCTCCCACATTGATACTTTCCCCATCATGGTTTCAATATATTGCGGGTTGACGTGAGAAATTAAATGGGAATTGTGGGGTAGTTTTGTGAAACCTGTGGATGATATGCAAAGGCCAGCAGATGACACAGAAAAAGTTTAGAAACTCAGAAATGCATAAAATCTGTGCATAGTATTGTAGAATATCAATATATTTTATCTTTTAGTACCATAATAATTCAGACTTCTTCTCTGGTAGGAAGGGAGGGCCAAAAATTATGTGGATTTTCCAGATTGTGGAGGTGTCGAGCCCCCTAATCTCCACAATGTGGAAGAGATAACTGTATATCTATCTAACCTACTTTCTTATAAAATAAATCCCATGTTCAATTTTTTGTTGATTTTGTAATGAAAAAGGTGACTATTTAAAGATTCTCTTTCTTCTTCTACCTATCTTAACCTCATACTGCAAATACTTTTTTTAAACAAAACTTGACCTTTGATACTATATACAGTGTTCCCAGTGGAAAAACTTAGTTCATTAATGCTTAATAGCATCTTCTCTGCAGTTTGTACTGTTATAGAGCAGTGGTGCCAAACTCAAATAAAAGGGATCCCCTGTGGGCTATATATGTTAATTTAGAAAACCACAAAATAACATTATCTATGTTGCATTGTATTTTCATTTATTTTGTTAAACATTTCTCAATTACATTTTAATCCAGTATGTGACACTAGGAATTTTTGGCAACATGGGTAAGTTTGACACCTCTGTCTTAGAGAATTGCTTGGGAGCAATGAGTGTGATTATATTACATGCTTACAGTCCCATGTGATATGTATCAATATGTGTCAGAAGTGAGGCTTGAACTCAGGTCCTGTTCACTCTGAAACAAGCTCTCTATCCACTATACCACACTGCCTCTCACTGCACATAAAAATTATAAATATCTTTGCCATATAGTTGAAGTATAGTCATCTCCACATTCAGTTAACGGATTTTTTTTCCCTAGGGAAAAGATTAGAAAGTATATTGTGTTTTTAAAAATTCATTGCAACAAGGTGGATGGATTTTTCTTTGACTTTCGAAATGTTTTCTCAAAGGTTGGAGAACTAAATGGAAAGGACATGAATAAAGAACAGCCTAAGAAACTTCATATGAAATCTAGCCTATTATTGGCAGACTGCCTCCCACAGCCTCCCATCCAGGGGAAGAATGGAGACAGTCCAACTATTCAGGTAGGAGAACAGTCAGCATTTTATAGGGTACTTTTCCAATATCAATTCACTAAGCCCCACATTTTCTTCATGGAACAGAAATATACCCATGAAACAGAAAAAACAGTTACTAAAACAGAGGTTTTGATAGAAGTATAAAAAGCAAAGGAGTATTTATTATGTAGCAGAGATCGAGTTTCCCCTATGCCCCAGGCACTGCGCTAAGCACTTTACAAATATTATCTCACTTGATCTTCAAAACACCTTTGTGAGATAGGGGCTATTAATATCCCCATTTTAAAACAGATGAGGAAACACAGATAGAGTTTATGTGACTTTACCAGGGACACACAGCTATTGTTGAATTTGAACTCAGGTCTTCCTGACTCCAGGCCTAGTCCTTTATCTACTTTGCCACCTAGCTGTCTCAGGAGCAAGCAGAGCAGGGAGTATCTGGCCAGTCAAGTGAAAAATGACTTTACATGAGTAGTAATTCTTTAAATCTCATAAACACAAGAAAATTTTGATAAGGAAATAATGTTGTAGAGAATGACGTTACACTGGGCAAGCCTCTTTAGGATTATGTGTTGGGGAAATCCTCTTGGGCACTGGTCAGAGTAACTCAAAGGCTTAAGGAAAAAAGGTGAGATATAACATGAGTATTTTGTATGGAGATTACATGATCCTGAACACTTGTGGAAAAGAGGTATTGTGATCGTATGCTAAAGACTTTATGCTTCTCTAAAAAAAGAATGCATTTTAAATCTCTGCAACATTATTTTATTTTCACACTGATATCTAGAAATATCATGACATTATCTAAGCTCAACAACAGTTTATAGCTCAGGGATCACTATGGATGTATAGCTCTCATCTCTAATAGTATGTGAATTATGTGAATAATTTTGAAAATGAGAGGAATTAGTGATTAAAAAGTGATAACATGGGGGCAGCTAGGTGGCGCAGTGGATAGAGCACCGGCCCTGGAGTCAGGAGTACCTGAGTTCAAATCCGGCCTCAGACACTTAACACTTACTAGCTGTGTGACCCTGGGCAAGTCACTTAACCCCAATTGCCTCACTAAAAAAAAAAAAAAAAGTGATAACATTATTGGGTTTTGGTTTAAGGAAATTTATAAATTTGCATTTATAAGATTTAAACATTATCCCTTGTAGCTTTTAAAAAATTACCTTAAATTGACCTAGCCTCAGTTTCCTCATGAGCTTGAGAAGGAAATGACAAATCACTCCAGTATCCTTACCCAGAAAACTCCAAAAGGGATTATAAAGAGGAGTCAGACATGACTGAAAACAATTTAACAACAACAAAAAGAAAACAAATTTCCATAACATCTCTCCTGGCATCCTATTTTGTTAGTAATTTTTATGTACAATCAAGGAGATATGTGTGTATGTGTAAAACAGATACATTCCATTTGTGATCCCATTCATATCTTCTGAAAATGCAAATTAAAATTTATTCATGGCTTTGGAAGGAGAAAAAAGGTGGCATCTGAGCTTTACTTTGAAGGAAACTAGAAATTTTATGATACAGATTGTAACGATTGGAGTGACTCCACCTGCTGGAGAGTTACTGTAGGAAAGTTCCACCATGAGGAGAAGGCATCTGAGGGCAGGCCATGTGGCTTTTCTTTGGCGTCAGGAAGTGACGTTTGCTCATGAGTACTGTCAATCAAGGCTACTAGCCAGTTAGCTTGGAGATGTGTGTGCATGTGGATGGGATGTTGCTGGTTCCACAGGAGGCTTCTGGGATGAAGAAGGGGTGGTTCTCTCTCTTTCATGAGGACTCTCGTGGAGAGTGGAGCTAAAATGTGCTCTCCCTTTGACAGATAGATGAATCTAGGCCTCTTTCTCTCTCTCTTCACCAAATTCTTATTCTCCTCAATAAATGCCTAAAAGTCTAACTCTTGCTAAAGCTTATAATTTATTGGCGACCACTCATTAGATTTTTAGACAGACTAGCTAGAATTTTAGCCTCTTACAAGATCCAGTTGGATGTTTCACTGGCACCTCAAACTCAATATGTCCAAAACTGAGCTCATTAGGATCAGAACTAGAAGAGATCATGTTATGGAACGATTGACACAGAAAATACTCAGCCAAGTACTCGAGGTGGAGAGAGAGAGAGAGAGTTTATTATGCGCAGACCCAAAGAGGGGTTTCAAGCCTCCAACTATGGGCGCCGAGGCTTGTAGACCACCTGGTTATATACCAAAAGAGTAGGTGTGGTGTAGTGGCAAGTTTATCAAACGAAGATGAGGTCAGTTATTCACTGAACAAAGGGTGCATAGTGGCACCTAGTGGTTTAGTCATCATTACAGGAACACATAAGAATGAGGTCAGTAGTTAAGGGGGCGGCCTGTTGTTGCAGCTGGGGTACCTCAAGGCCAGAGCCTGTCTGAGACAGACAAGGTCAGAAGGCAGAGATTACAGGCCTGTAGTTGTAGCTGGAATACAGTAAGGCCAGGGCCTGTTTGAGACAGACAAGGTCAGATTGATTTTCTACATCAATCCTAGAGATCAGGTAGTCCAACCCCCATAGAGCAAGTGAGGAAACTGAAGCCTACAGAGGTTGCCCATGATCACATAAATGGCCCCATAGTTTCATTGATTACTGTGGAAAATGCAAATTGTGCCTTCAAGATTTTTAATCCATAAATGAGCAACACTTCTTAAGGTGGAACTGTGAATGGGGAAGTCCTAAAGACTCTTTCCAAGTATGATATTTATTATCAAGTTTATGAGAACCTCATAAATGCCCATTTTACAAAAAATGACATATTATGAGATAGTTTGAACATTTGTTACTTAAATCCTCTATCCACTTCTGCATATCTTTCCAAAGCAGTGTCTGTTTTGTCATCCTTTTAGTTTTTTGGTGCCCGAAATAGCCAAATTTTTAATTTGTCTTGATGCTGATATACCATAATTAATCAATATTTGTTTTATTTTGTTATCATTGCTTTATTTTAAATTAGTAATAATCTGTTTTGTCACCCTTTAAAACTTTACAGGATGAAATGTCATCAAAACAAGGACATCTGGAAACCATGGACACTGAAGATCATACTATTGAATCTAATACCTTTGACAAAAATTCAGTGCCTGAGAGCATAGAAATGCTCAAGGACAGAAAAGAATCTGATGTAGTGCTTGTAGCTGAAAAAAGGTAAAATCACAGTTGGAAACTTATTTCTATAGTGACATCATATAGGTAGGGTTCCATATCCTGTGTTTTAAACAATTAATTTAAAATGTTTATTTTTTAGTTCCAAATTCTCTCCTCTCCATCCCCCCACCACCAATTGAGAAAGGCAAGAAATATGATACTCTTTATACATATGAATTCTCGGCTCTGAGTCAGGAAAATTTGACTTCAAATTCAGCCTTAGATACTTACTAGCTCTGTGGCCCTGGGCAAATCACCTAACCTCTGTCTGCTTCAGTTTCCTCAACTGTAAAATATTTATCCAACTAGCACCTACCTCCTACAGTTTTTATAAGGATAACATGAGATATCTGTAAAATGCTTAGCATAGTGACTGGCATGTAATAGGTACTATATGACTGCTTATTCCTTCCTTCTCCCCGACATATGTCCTTATTATTTATCACGTTTACTTGATAAGATCCCCAATACCTAGCTCAGTGACTAATATACAATATTGCTTAATAAATGTTTATTAAATTAGGTGGATGTACAGTTTTTCATAGAAACTTTTTTTTGCCCAACCTTATGATTTCACTGGAGTAGGGAAGTCCCAATAAGCAAACTCCTATCAATACAGATAGGCCACTATGACTTAGAGTCAGACAGCTTTCTGGTGCATTGAGAGTAAGTGATTTGCATGGCACCACACAGCAAGAAAGTGTCATAGGGGCAGCTAGATGGCGCAGTGGATAAAGCACTGGCCCTGGATTCAGGAGGACCTGAGTTAAAATCCAGCCTCAGACACTTGACACTTACTAGCTGTGTGACACTGGGCAAGTCACTTAACCCCAATTGCCTCACACACACAAAAAAAGAATGTGTCATAGGCAGTACCTCATCCCAGGTCTTTCCCACTTGAAGCCTGACTTTCATTCTTTGGAAATTATACTTATGAAATCAAAACTATTATGCAGCTTTCTTATAGGTATTCATCTATTTATTAAAATATTTATTTAAATCTTATTTATTAAAAATGCTGGTGTTGGGAGACACCAGAAGTAGCATGTGCCATAACAGTTAACTGTTTTCTATCAGGCTCTCACTGTGGATATGGTTATGCTCTGAAGGAAGGATCCAGGCTGCTCCACAGTTTATCTCATTATTTTAAGCCATGTTCTATGAAAGTCTAGTATTTTAAGTGCTGTCCAGAATTTATTGTTCTTACTCTTCATTGTTATACTGTCATAACACTGAGACCTGGAACCTTTAAGGCTAGCTCATTATCTATCTCATCCAACCTTCTTCATTTTGTGGATGAGCAAACTTAGGTTCAGAGAGAATAAATGATTTGCCCACAATCACACAGATGGTAAATCACATAGCTGGGGTCTGTAGCTGGTTTTTTTGACTTCAAATCCAGTTATTTTCTGCCTCTGCCACATAATACTGAGATTAGTATTTCAATTAGCCGTTTGTTTTTCCTAAAAGCTTTCTAGATCCTGAAGATTTACCATTCTTTGTTCTAAAACATGGCAGAGGGGATTATTGTGCACATTACAGAATAAGGAAAAATAATATTCCTAGACAATATGATTGCATATATATTTAAGATACAATATAGGTAAGGGAAGGAGATCAGTTTTTTTTTTAAATAAGAGAATTATATGATGAGTAAGAGGCTTTAAGCTCTCAATTATCAAAATCACAAATTGGGAGTACTGATCTTACTTCACATTAATCACCAAGTATCTTTAAAAGGTTCTGTGTTTGAATGTAGGTGTCTGTAGAGGAAAGTATTGACTGGGGCTGGAATCTTCTGGGAAATGCAAAAACTGAAATTTAGGCTACTTGTGAAAATTCAAACACATCTATCTGTTACTATAGGAACTAATGATAATGAAAACTCACTGCCCTACCCCAACTAATATACACATACACACACACACACAATATGTATAGAACACTTTAAGTTTTGCAATGAGCTTTACGTAAATGATTTCATTTGATCCTCACAGCAAACCTGAGAAGTAGGTACTATTATTATTATCTCCATTTTATAGATGAGGAGCCTGAATCTAAGAGAGGTGGAATGACCTGTCCAGAGTCACACAGCTAGTGTCTAAGGAAGGATTTGAACTGAGATCTTCCTGATTCCAGCTCCAGTATTTATCCACTACACCTACCTAGCTCAGATATCAATTTAGGCTTGAACATGAACCTGTAAACAGAATCTTCATGAATTCTTTCAAATATTTATTGAGTATCTACTGTGCTCAACATTGTATATAGGCATTGTAGACATACCCTCTTCTCATGAAATCTATACTTTAGCAGCAGGGGATGGATGTGAGGGGTGAGATAAGGTCATCTAAATAAATGTACAGATGAGCAATTTAGAGAAAGTGTTTTAGGAGTTCAGAGGAAGAACTTAGGGCTTGTATAATTGGTCAGCTTTTCATTCAATCGTTCATTCATTATTCTTCCTGACATTAGATATTAGCCAGTTTAAAGGTTTTTTGTTCTGACATTTTGTGCAAAAAGAAAGAAAGAAAGAAAGAAAGAAAGAAAGAAAGAAAGAAAGAAAGAAAGAAAGAAAAAACCCAAAACCTTTTAGGTTTTTCTCTTTAAAATCTTCTCAAACATTTTCATGGCCTGCAATTGATGGGAGTGGTGAAGGCCAAAAAGCATCTGGAAGTCAGGGAAAGTAAGGTGTTGTACATTAGTTTAAGATTGTTTTAGGTATAGCCTTTGGTAAGATGTCACTGTGAGAAAGAATATTTTGCATCTTCTATATCACAATTTTAAATAGTGCCACAGTTAAGTTCCACTTGCTTATATTTTTCTAAAAATTAGAAAAGTTGTCATTTTTAGTCACTTAAAGTTAACTGTGGCTAATTAATAAAATGAACATCTTTCCTGATTTTCAGGATTTCTGGTCAGCGGGAATCTGCAGCAGATAATTTGAAGAACGACCAGATGAATAATCAAACCTCAAACATTCCGAATGTTATCCAAGAAAAGTTGATAGCAAACCAAACATCTTTGGAAGACTGGGAGACAAAAGAGCCATTAAAAACTGAAGGCCAAGTGAGTACTTTTATACCTTTCCAAAAATAATTTGTAATATAGTTAGAGGCAGCTGATGGCTCATTGGATTGAGCAATGTGCCTGGAATCAACATGTTCTGATTGTGAATACATCCTCAGACATTTTCTAGCTATGTAACTCTGGGCCAGTCACTTAACTTCTGACTGCCTGACAAAAGGATCCACCGGATCCAGTGGAAAAGAAAATAGGAAACCACTCCAGTATCTTTGTCAAGAAAATTCCATAGACAGTCAGTTCACAGAGTCATGAAGAATTGGACATCACTGATGGACTGAACAACAACAATAGTGTTTGTGTTTATAAACCTTGATTCATAATTACATTTTTAGATTTGACAATATTTGGGCAACTCAAAATTTTAAGATATGTACCCCCCGCCAAAGTAAGAGGAAGCATGACTTAGTGAATAGCGTGGCATTAGAAAGACCTGGTTCTAATCTTGCCTCAGATAATAGTCTAGCCATTAAAGCTTAAAACTCCACTAAGACTTTTGAGACATCTTGTATAACACACATTTTATTTTGTTATTATTTTATTCAGTTCAGACCTGTGAATCCACCAATTTGAGGAATTCCTAGTTTTGAAACACCTTCTACAGATTGGTAACTAGTTTATAGCATAACTTTAGGAAATTGTCCAGGGAACTGAGAGAATAATGGACTTAGAGCCAAAAGGAAACTTGGAGGTCATCTTGTCCAAATCCCTCATGTTACTGATGAGGAAACTGTGACTTGCCCAAGGTCACACAGCCTTTATATGTCAATAGCATGATATAAATCCAGGTATTCTTGACTCCAGGGCCATGGCCATTCCTGTATCTACCATGAGACATTGCGAAGTGTACTGCCACATTAAAATTTTAATCCTATTATGATCATAAATTTGACTTGTCTAAAACCAAGACTTCCATAGAGCCATTCTTTTTTCAACATGGTTACTGACTTCACTGACAAAAATGATAATTCCTGTATGCCTATTCACAGGAAAATAGCAAGTACAGATCCCAAGCAGCTAAGTCAAATCAAGTTTATCCTTTCTAAGAAGGAAGGAATGTTCTTTTTGGTAGTCTCTGGTCCAAGAATAAACAGCTCTCCCAAACAATATTGTATTTATTAACGTGAATCCCTTTTATTTGGAACAATTAGAGCCAAAAATAAGTCTGTGCCAAAGGACAACACTCCTTCTTGTTCCCTACCCCTCATTTCTTCAGGAACAGGCATTAGTTTTCATCTACATCCTCAAAAGTATCCGTGGTCAAAAAAATCATCCTTTGATCACTGACCTTCTGGTGACAAGTTACTCTACACTTAGGCTGGTCATTAGATAAAAACAAATGAACTCCATCACTGAGCCTGGATCCCAAGTCTTTCTACCATGGTGGGAACTAGCAGAATTCTCACAACAGCATGTTAGGTACTCATATGGTACCAACGATAAATAGTACAATTCTTTATTTCTTGGCAATTTATTGTGGCACTTGATTGCCAATTGATGTGTACAGGATTATAAAATAATATGTTGACTTTTGTAACATTTTTTGGAGTTTGATTTTACCATTTTAAATAATTTCTATAGTTAATAGTCTAGAGCTGTTCCTTTTCCTTTATGTCATGCTATCGGCCATCGTTATTTTGTGACTTTTGTAATCTGTTTCATATTTACCCCAGAATGTGCTTGGGACTATTGTGTCATTTGGTTTTGCTTAACTTTTTCATTGTTTGAAGGGAAAGCTCCTTGGCAGGAAGAGGATGGAATGGATAGTAGGTTATGGGGGTAATGTGCAAAAAAATAAGATAGTAATGATTTTTTTAAAAATTATTCTATGGACATTATAACTACACAGCTCCTAAGAGTCTCTTAAGAGGGAAAGATAGTCACTGCAGTAATTTACTATTTGAAGATGATTCTAAAATGGGAGTCACTAGGGTTTGCAGTGGAGGATTCACTTATATTTTACTTTCTTCTCTTTGCTCTTTTTCATCCCATGCATAAAGGACAACTTTAAAGAAATCACAAAAGAGAATCCTGAAAGAGGGTTGTATGAAAAGGGAAAGAGGCAGCCATATTCCTTTGCCTTGTTAGTAATTGAGAATGTATATTTAGAATGATTTGTAAGAATATGGATTCTGGAATTTTGGAACCAGTTAAGCTGCCAAAACTACCTCCTTCTTTCCTTCCCTCCCCACTATGAAAGACCTTCAGAATGGGAGAAGTAGTGAAAAGCATGGACTGCCTGTTTTCTGTCATTGCAAGGTAGTTTGAAGGAATTAAATGTTGGAAATAGAGGAAAGATATTCCATTTCTGATCCACAATTTTTCAAAAAAATTCATAGAGAAAAATTATAGTTGGCATCTCTTGAATGATTTTTCTTGACCTATCTTTCCCATATGTCAACTTACATGGCATAATTGCTTTTTTGCCTTTTATGTGTAATTACATCTTTAATTTCCTTGTCATAGGGTATAATTATCAGTCAGAAGGTCTGAATTTTTTTTATTCTTTTGAACAAATTTTCTGAACATTTGCTATTGTGATGTTTAAGGTGGCATCCTTGGATAAATCCACGGAAACAAATTATCAGACCTACAGGAAAATTGTACAAGACTTCCAACTGTGGTTGAGTAGCAAGGAACAACTCCTGAACTTTATGCTAGAGGAACAAGGAGAGCCAGTTACTGGAAAAACACTTTCAATTTTGGAGGTAAGCTAAAAGGATTTCAAATGTATTTTCATACGCACTGGTAATTTTATAAGTACATTTGGTGGTAAAAAAAATAGTTGGGGGGGGCAGCTAGGTGGCGCAGTGGATAAAGCACCGGCCCTGGATTCAGGAGTACCTGAGTTCAAATCTGGCCTCAGACATTTGACATTTACTAGCTGTGTGACCTTGGGCAAGTCACTTAACCCCTACTGCCCTGCAAAAAAAAAAGAAATAGTTGGGTCACAATCCTAGCCATATAGCACTTGCACAGCATTTGCATTTTGGTCTTCCTGACTTTACTTATATCCTTCTCCCTTTCTACAGCCATTTTAAGATGTGTAGAGGTCCAGAATGAAGAATACAAGTATTATAGTTGAGTAACCTAAATCACAGGCCCCAGTCTGAAATAGAAGAAAAAGGGACACCCTGCCACCATCTTGTAAGATGGTCAAATGATACTCTATAATGAAAACATTAAAGAAAATTAAAATTTCTGAGCAACACCAGTTTATAATATAATTTAACTGTGCTTTGGAAGAGAATAGTTATAAAAATGCTATTCTTTTGTTTTTAAAGCTTATGATTGGTATCATAAATTGCACTGTACAAAGTTAAGTAGACTGTTAGTTTTATATTTCTAGAAACTAATGTATAGAATCCTCTGGGGAATTTTGAAGCCTGGAAAAGTAGTTGCATTTCAAAACTGTGGTATTTCTTTCTCTTGGGGTGGGGAAAAATGGAAAGTGGATTCCTATAGGCAACACTAGGCATTTCTTAAAGTCTTTTGACCAGGATAATTTATTATGTATCTTTTTCCTTTATGAGGATCTCACAGGTAGTTTGATGGAACACCAAAATTTATTATTTTCTATTGACCAGTTTAAAGAGTTGCTACTAATTTGGGCCATTAACCAAAAACAGTCGCTTTGAGAAACTTTAAGAGAAAGGGATTTTCTATCAGGAAAACACACACCTACACACACTTGTGTACACTGATGCATGTACAGTGCACACAAATACATATGCATACACACATACATAGACATGCACATACACACACATATACACAAAACCCACAGGAAGCTAGAAATATGCACACATGCTGAATTTTTGGTGAGGAGGAAAAATTAGTTGAAGCTGAGCCTGAAGCTGTTACACATAATGACAGAGTTTTGGCTGATGAAAATTCTTTAATAGAAAGTCAGATAATCATCTTGTGCAGTTTATTTCACTATGTTTATGACAGCTGCTGTGGGTCCAATAATAAGAATTTCAATAATGTGATCATTGCCTTCCATTGAAAATCCCAGGACAGCTTAAGATGGAAAAAAAAATAGATAACAATCTAAAATACTGGATTATGACTCCAACTTTGTTTTTTTTGTTTTGTTTTGTTTTGTTTTGTTTTCGGTAAGGCAATTGGGGTTAAGTGACTTGCCCAGGGTCACACAGCTAGTAAGTGTTAAGTGTCTGAGACCGGATTTGAACTCAGGTACTCCTGACTCCAGGGCCGGTGCTTTATCCACTGCGCCACCAAGCTGCCCCATGACTCCAACTTTTAAGCAGCATAATGCAATTGAGGGAACATTAGTTTTGGAGTTTGAATATTTGGGGTGTCTTGGAATAAATCATTTTTAACAATTTGAGCCTCAGATTTTTTCATCTGTAAAATGAGACGATTGGACTAGATAACTTCTAAATAGCTAGAAAGCACAATGTATAGAGCATGACTCTAGTCAGAAAGACCTGAGTTCAAATGTGGCCTCAGACACTTACTAGCTAAGTGACTCTGGGCAAGACTTAACTGCTGTCTGCTCCAGTTTCCTCAGCTGCAAAATGAGGATCATACTAGCACCTATATCCCAGGGTTGTTCTAAGAATAAAATGATAAAGTGCTTAGCACAGTGCCTGGCACCATAGATAAAACATATTAAGTAGCAGGTACTTAAGAAATGCTCATTCCCTTCTCCTACCCTCCCTCTAAAAACTTTTCCAATTTATAATCCTATGGTTATTATCAAATATTTCTGTATGAACCTACAGAAGATATTATTACCCAGAAATGGTGACTATTGGTCAAAACATCCCACAATTCAGTTAAGATTTTATTCTAGTACAAAATTATTTTCATTTACTGAGAAATACTTTCTTAACTATTCTTGATCGATTTACAGTGATAGATTTTGAAGTCCCACTTGACCATGAAAAGAAGATAAAAAGAACTCATCTGGCTGGTTTTCCCCTTTTTCCCTACTGTGATTTACGTTCCACGGGATAGAGTTATTTTCTTGTTTATTCTTTAATAGTTTATTGAGTTTTTCACATAGTTCAGTTCTGTAATTCCTAGGAGTCTCTTAAGACAGAGACTGATGTTGGGATCTAAATTGATGGAATTGCCAGTGTAGCATAGCTAGAGAAAAAGAAAAATGAAAATGCTGAACATTTGATTTCTTTTGTTGGATATATTTTATTTCTGTAGATGGAAAAATGTGAGAGTAATTTTAATAAAGTACTTATTGGGGGCAGCTAGATGGCACAGTGGTTAAAGCACCGGCCCTGGATTCAGGAGTACCTGAGTTCAAATCCGGCCTCAGACACTTGACACTTACTAGCTGTGTCACTTAACCCCCCCCCCCCATTGCCTGCAAAAAACAAAAATAAAGTACTTATTGAAAACTTAAAAAGAGTTAGGGCAGCATGGGGGCCTATTATATAATATACCACTGTATTATATAATACCATTTTATTATATTATAAATATATATATATATATATACATACACATATATATTTTACAATGATCCAAGACAATCCCAAAGGACTATTGATAAAGCATACTATCCATCTCCAAAGAAAGAACTGATATTGATTGAACACAGACTGAAGCATCCTATTCTTTACTTACTTTCTTTTTTTCTTTTATTCAAGTTTTCTTATATGAAATGACTAATATGATAATATTTTACATTATTGCACACATATAGCCTATATCTGATTGCTTACTGCCTCAGGGGAGGGACGGAAGGAGGGATAGAATTTGGAAATGTTTACTATTAAAAATATAAGAGGGCAGCTAGATGGCGCAGTGGATAAAGCACCAGCCCTGGAATCAGGAGTACCTGAGTTCAAATCTGGCCTCAGACGCTTGACACTTACTAGCTGTGTGACCCTGGGCAAGTCACTTAACCCTCATTGCCCCGCAAAAAAAAAAAAAATATATATATATATATATATATATACACATATATAAAGAGGATATCTGTTTGATTCAGCTAAAAATAATGTTATATAATTATAGATTATATCATATACTACAAACTGACAAAAGCATTGACAACTTTCAAGAATGTAGGCCATTTCTTATTCAGAGAATAGTATATTTTGGAAGGTGTTTGGAAAATGTTTGCTATACAAAATATTGTAAAGACCACTATTCGTGGAGTGGCACAGGGACAAGGGAAAATATCTGTGCCAGCCCCAAAGTTATCAAAATTTTCAGAGAGGTGAAAATTGCCAATCAGTCAAAATACAAAAAGAACAGAAACAAAAGACTGTTCTTTTATTTATTTGTTTTTGGTTTTTTTGTGGAGCAATGAGGGTTAAGTGACTTGACCAGGGTCACACAGCTAGTAAATGTCAAGTGTCTGAAGACAGATTTGAACTCAGGTCCTCCTGAATCCAAGGCTGGGGCTTTATCCACTGTGCCACCTAACTGCCCCCTGCCACCTAGCTGCTCCCTGATTGTTGTTTTATTTTAAAGGTTCATATGAGGCAACATGATAGAGAATTCTGGAAATTAAGGAATACAGCTTTTGGAAAAGAGGCAGCTAATGACAATTTTTTTAAAAATTAGGTATTTTAAAAAAATGCATCTTGTAACTAATGTGAAATGATATATGTGTGAGTATAATAGGTTTATACACATGTATATATGTGTGACCAAAAATGTACATGCATTATGAATTGATGTATTGTGATTAGGAATGACAATTGGTGTTAACCTTGATGGTGTTCTCCTATATACCTGACAATGCTTATATGGATCATTTTTTCCCCTTGTTTGTAAATGTTTGTTTGCATGTTGGGCAGGGTCTATTGTTTGCCTCTCTTTTTTTTTTCTCAGAGCTTAGCACAGTGCCTGGCACATAGATGTTTATAGATTAGCATATATCCCATATCCTGGATTGTTTCAAACAGGTATCAGAGGGACAATAAGAACTATTTCTAGGTTAAGACAAATTGAAGGACTTACCAATGGCCCATGGGGGTTGAGGCAGGGAGAATATGAGGGAAGTGCCACAATTAGGTACTTTGTGCAAGTAGCAAGTAGATACTAGCCAGTACTAAATTAAATGAGATGAGACTCATAATTTCTAAACCCCCTACAACATCAAACCCCTACAACCTTTCCTACTTCCTATACATAGACTTTTATAATGTTTATTCCTTGAAGGTTGGCCTTGATATTAATTTTAACTTGATGCTACTCAGATAAAAGTGGAATGGTGAAGTAGCACACTGAACAATTTGCCTTTTTCTCAGGGGTGGTCATATTGAAAATATTTAGTTGTAACTTTCATATGAAAGCTTTTTTAGAGGAACATATATTATAAAACTAAATTTCCATGCTAGTTGTAATTGCTTCACCAACACTAATTATGTGGCACCAGGCAAAGAACAAGCTTCTCTCTTTCTTGGAGATAAGAAATTTTATTCTTAGGTTTGGGAAAAGATAATAGTGAGCCTTAATAGATTTTTATTTGTTTAAAAAAAGAAACAAGTGAAAACAAAACTTAAAATGGAATGTTTTTATTATGGTACCCATTTATGAAGTAGCTTGGACATAGTAAGTAACCTAAATTCTTTAGTGATATATCTTAGGGATGAGGACTGGATTAATAAGGAAATTCCATCTACCAATGGCAGCTGACATATTCTCTGCAATTTATAATGGTAAAGAGTTGTCTAGAGTACTGAGAGAGAGGTTAAGCAATTTGCCCAGGGTAACACAATCCAATCCAATAAACAGTGTCAGGCACCATGCGAAGCATGGGGATACAATTAATAAAAAGAAAAACAGTATACGCTCTCAAGGAACTTATAACCTAAAGCAGAGTTTCTTAAACTTTTTCCACTCATGACCCCTTTTTGCCCAAGAAATTTTTACACAACCCCAGGTATATAGGTATATAAAATAGGTATACAGATCAAATATTTACTGCCAAATTTTTCATGACCCCCACACTCAGTTATGGGACCCCCTTTAGGGGTTGCAAACCCCAGTTTAAGAAGCTTTGAACTAAAGGAGGAGATGGCATACAACAGGACACAGGAATGGTGGTGAAATGTGACACCAAGGGAATCTGATGCTGAGCATATTGTTTTTGAAACCAGGCACGGCAGCATATATAAAATGAAGTGAGTTGAGTCGGTTTCTACCCTCTACAACATTGGGAGGAGTTTGGTACTCTGTCCTCCAGTCCTCCAATCAGAGGGGAGAGGAGACTGAGGGAGATGGTATAGATCAAAGCTTGAGTTAGTGATAATGTGAGTTTAGAAGTGATGAGTTTATCCTGGGAGGAAGATCTTGTTCTGTAGAGTTGAAACTAGGCAGGGCAGAAGATGCTAAGTGCAGTGCCAACATATGTCAGAATTGGGATTTATATCCAAGTCTTCTTGACTCAGACCAGATCTCCATCTACTACATCACACTATTTCTTAGTTGAATAACTTATACCATAAAATAAACATATAAGAACAATTCCTCTTCATTAAAACTTCTATGAAAATTTAATGTATTCTAATTAAAAGTTGTTTCCGAACCATGCATCATTTCCCTGACCCTGGCCTGAGTTCTTGGTGCTGAATGGTTAATGACAGAAGTTATCATTCAGTGTGGCACAAAGTCATGGTGTTACGTTCATTCACTTGTATATCTTGTTAAATTTTATTACAATTCTATTTGCAAAGCAATATGCTGAGTCTTACAATCTATTAGTTGTACACTTTGTAATTTTTTTCTCTTCTGTAACTTGTTTTTATTTCCTTAAAAATGCAGCTTGCATCCTATTATATTGTCAAATTAATTAATCTCTAAGCATTTATTAAGCACCTACTATGCACAAAACACTAGTGATAGGTTGGTAGCAGGAAAATCGAAAGATTAAAAAAGGGCATGTTCCCTGCCTGTTGTATCCTATATAGTACTATCAGAAAGAGTTGATAGATTTTCTAAAATGTCAATCAGAAGTTTTTTGGTGAACACTGGGGTAGAGAATGCTATAATAAATGTGACTCAGGGAGTAATATGTACCAGCTACTAGACACTTAATTTTCCTTATTCTATTATGTTATCATTCAAGTAATAAAACAAGCATAGTTGAATATTTTAATAAAAATCAATGTTGCATTTTAGATATGGACCACTGAATGATTTATCTTTTTTATGTTTTCAGAATTCAGGTATAGAAATGCTTTTGTCAAAACAACTTTTTCCTGAAGCTCAAGAAAGCATAAAAAACATTGAAGATGAGCAGAAAGTTAATGAGCTGCAAAATCAACCTTTAGAATTGGATATTATTTCAGCAAATGAACAATTAAAGGAGATAGAGGTATGGAAATATGAAGAACACTGACTACATGATTGCATCATTTATCTTGTACAATATAATATATGGTAATCATCCAAAATACTTGCATAAAGTGAAAAGTCTTATTTAACCTTT
Source organism: Dromiciops gliroides (assembly GCF_019393635.1). Taxonomy (NCBI): domain Eukaryota; kingdom Metazoa; phylum Chordata; class Mammalia; order Microbiotheria; family Microbiotheriidae; genus Dromiciops; species Dromiciops gliroides. The sequence continues at coordinate 253,923,077 of NC_057862.1, forward strand.
GCCTGATAATCTATTTTGTAAATATATAATTAGGTACAAATCAGTACGTTGTGTAAATCTGCCCATTTTTTTTAAAAAGAAAGGTAGTGCTAATGAATATCAGGTGGCTTCTTTTTTCAGTTAAATCCTAAAAACAGACTCATTTAGTGACAAAGCCCAGGTATATTGACCTGTATCATTCTTTTTTCCTATGTAATTTTTTTGTGGTCTTGAAAAATGCCATTTATGCCACTTAATTGTAAGTGGGACTAGGTTCTTAGTCATTGTTTTACTTTCTTTATAATTCTATAAGGTATTGTGTGAGCCTCTACTGGGTTGTTGTCACTATTTAATCAAGTGAAAGTGAATAATGCTGACATTTGAACAAGGCTTACATAATTGTGAATATAGATGAGAGAAATAAGGAAAGTTTATGTTCGGGCTAGTAAAAGCAGAAGGATGCTTTGTTTAAGCAATCTGTTGGCATGCAAAAACAACAATAGAGTGCAACAAGAATAATAGAGTGTGAGTTTCAGTGTGAGGGCAGAGACTGGCTTGTTTCTGCCTTTGTATGCCAAGTACCTAAGCCTTGGATTTGGCACATAGCAGGCCCTTAATAAATTTTGCTTCTTGAATTGAATGCTCACCATTATGCCAGCAATCAAGTGTAGATTCTTCTCACAAAAGACAAACCATTGAAACTGCCAGATGCCTCAGTTGTCCTACGTGTGAATAATGAATTAGTGAAATAACACCTGAAAAACATTAGCAGCCTCTCAGACAATATGAGCGTGTGCTTGCTGGTCTGCCCATTGGTTTGGATGAGGAGTGTCTTTATTTGTCTTTGTTTGCTTGACTTGAAACTAGGTGTTGTATGGGCAATTGGAAGCAAAGAAAGCCAACACTGGATCTCAGGAGTCTGTTATATTGCCCAGTAACACAGAAACCAGTGCTTTGGATGTCCAAAATGTACAAGATTCAGTAGACCAGTCGGACAGACTACTTCAAGCACTGGTTACCTTGAAGGAGGAGAAGGAAAGACAATATTCTCTTATCAAAGATTTCCAGGAACACCTCTTGGCTGTTAAATCGTCAATGAAAGCATTATCAATGGAAAAAGAAAGCATAAAAGTGTAAGTTCAAGAGCACAGAATAGGTTTCTTTTTTAATCTGAACCTATCCTTTAGTTACTTTGGAAAGTATCTGTGGTTTAATAGTTATTATGTATGATACAGTATTTTCTACTGGAAGTTTTGTGGGGAAATGACATCATTATCTTTGGTGGTAGACCAGCTGAAAAGAGAGAGACACAGAGAGAGAGAGAGAGACAGAGACAGAAAGACAGAGACAGACACAAAATTTGTTCTCTTAAGTCTTTTTGCGTGGTAATTCCCTGAAGCTGAAAGAGGTGGTCTGAAAGAGGAATTCATTCAATCATTTAATCCCAGGGGGTGACATGGCATGAGAATAGGATTTGATGAGTTCATAGTATTGTATATACATCCAACTCATGTCCTTCACACAAATCAACTAAAAAAAGAGTTTTATTGAACAAAAATCAAATTAGTTGAATTATTTTAGTAGTTTTTATTATTTAATAAATTTCCTGTCTTGTTTTGTTGCTATTGTGATGCATAAACTGTATGCTTATGACCTAGGGAAACTGTTTAAGGAAACAACTTTGAGGCAAAAGTAAATGTTACATTTTAGATATTGAGCTTATTTTACAACTCAATCTATGGAATAAAGTATAAAGCCATAGAAATGTGAAAATTATATTTTAAAAAAATTCTTTAGAGTTATTAATTTGTTGCTGATTTCTAAGATAATAGTGACATGGGGAAATAGGGTAGGGGGTTCAGGATAGAGGTAGGGGTTTGGGGTCCTTAGGAATTCCTCTTTAAAGAATTACACCCTCTTGCACACAAAAGCAATTAGAGTAAGATAGTAGTTTATTTAGGGACTGGGGAAGAGAAGGAAGGGAAACCAAGAGAGAAATCCTTGGACTTCTCATGGGGAGAAAGGCATGGCACAGAGTGTGGCTCTGAGATACCAATCTCCTCGAGCAGGAAAAAGGAAGATACTTTTATAGAGGACTGATGGGGGTGACCATCTGACTGTGGAAAGTTCCCTTAGTGAGGGAGGACCCTCCCCCACTGGTGGTGGATGGATGAATTGGGTGAGGGGTGGCTGGGATCTCTCAAGCCATCTCTCTGCTCCTCAGGCCACAAAGGCAGCAGCCACACCTAATCTTATCTCCCCAGGGGTGAGGGAGACTAGAATGAAGGGTGGGGGTCCCGAAGCTAGCTCCCCTGCAATCTGGTTCCACTTATCTCTTTAGGTGTGTGTGTCTGTCCTTTGGATTAGTTTCTCAAGGAGAAGGTTCTTTGATGTAGCCCAGAGAACTTCTGGGGTGCTCTGGGCCCATAACAATAGGAACTAATTTAAAACATGGATCATTAGAATGGTTTCATGTATGACGGGAAACTTCAGGTGCTTAATTTTTCCATTATACATTTTTTGACTGCCATAGCTTGATTCATATTGCAAAGATATACTGAAATATATATATATATATGTATATATGTAAATTGACAGTTCATTCATATTGAAAATTATAATTAAATGGGATTTTGGTAAGAATGCATGAACTACTGACTATAATGGCTAACATTTACTTTATTCTTATGGCCAAGAGGACAAAGGGAAGGGAATAAGCATTTATATAGTGTCTACTTCGTGCCAGGTACTGTGTTAAGTCCTTTTTAATAAACATTATCTTATTTGATCCTTACAACAACTCTGGGGGGTAGGTGTTATTATTATCCCCATTTTATAGTTGAGGAGATGGCAGCAAACAAAAGTTAAAAGATTTTCTCAGGGACAAACAGTTAATAGGTGTCTGGGGGTGGATTTGATCTCAGGTCTTCCTGACTCCAGGTCCAGTACTCTATCGCCAGCTGGCTCTAAAAGAGTTTACATTTAAAGAGAATCCTTTTGGGTCTTCTGTTCTCTCTCTACACCCTTTCTCTGTGATTTCATCAGCTTTCGTGGGCTCAATGATCATTTCTATGCAAATGATTTCCCAGATTTATATATTCAGCCTAAATTTCTTACATGAGCTCCAGGCCTGTATCACCAATTGCCTAGTGGACACTTCTCACAGGATATCCTGTAGACATCTTAAAGTGAATATGTCCAAAACAGAATGCATTATCTTCTTCCCCCAAACCACTCATTAGCCTAACTTCCCATTTTTCAGGTGACTGTCATCTTTCTGTTCTACTCAGGTTTGTGGTTTCTGTCATCTTCAGCACTTTATTCTTCTTTATGTCCCATATCCAATCAGTTGCCAAGTCTCATTAACTTTACCTCCACAATATTTTACCATTCCCTTTCTCCTATTAATTTAAGCCCTTATTGCCTCTCACCTGGACTATTGCAGTAGTCTCCTAATTGGCCTCCCTACCTTCAATTTCTTCCCTCCCCCATCTATATTCTGCACCAGGTGCAAAAGTGATATTACTAAAGCACAGCTCTGAGCATAACAGTCTTCTGCTCATGAAACTCCAGTATCCTATTGTGCCCAGGAGTGATGATGGTGGTGGTGGTGGTGGCAGCAACTGTCTTTTATGCAGCATCCACTATATGCCACATACTGTGTTAAGTGATTTGTAAAAATGGTCTTATTTGATCCTCACAACAACCCTGGGAGGTCGGTAGGTACTATTGTTATCCCCATTTTACAGTTGAGGAAACAGGCAAATAGAGGTTAAATGACTTGCCCAAGGTCACACAGATGGTAAATTTCAATCTAGATTTGAACTTGAGTTTTGCTCACTCTAGGCCCAGTACTCAATCCATCATACGACCTAACTATCTTCCTTCCAAACTTTTGGCACTGTACTTCTCTTCATGCTGTCTGTGGTCTAGCCAAACTAGCTTACTTGTTGTCCCTCACACATGAGATTCCATCTCCCATTTCCTTGTCTTTGCACAGTCTGTCTCCTCTTCCATGAATGTGCCCTTTGTTTACCTCTCCTTTTTAATTCCTTTTTCCCTTCAAAAACCACCTTTTACAAAAGGTATTTTCAAATACCTCCCCCTCCCTCAGATAATCATGTTTCAATTCTCTCAAAATTCCCTTGTGTTTGTTTTATTTTTAATTTTTTGTATCTACTAGGTAATACAAAGGATAGAGCTCCAGGCCCAAAGTCAGGAATACCTGAGATCAAATTCAGCCCCAAACACTTATTAACTGTGTGACCTGGGCAAGTCACTTAACCTCTATTTGCCTCAGTTTCCTTATCTGTAAAGTGGGGATGATAATAATAGCACCTACCTTGCAGGTTATTATGAGGCTCTATTGAGATAATTGTAAAGCACTCAGTACTTTACAATGCCTGATGCATAGTAAATGCTATATAAATGTTATATTACTTACATATGTATACATTATTTCCTCCTGTAGACTGAGTGTAGAGGTGACATAGTTTTTGCCTGGCACATACTAAGTCTTTAATAAATACTTATTGATTCATTGATTGATTAGTCACTGGGATATAGGCTATCTTGTCCATGTCCACAAAAGAATGAGGTCTACCTGTATTCTCAGGAGTAAATGGTTCACAGAGAATGATTTTGAGTGTTAGTGGAGCCACTAGTGGGACAACAGTCTGTATGATGAAGGTTGAGATATCTGTTTGAGACAAAGTTATATCCCCCAACTTTTATTTGACAATCGTTGGGAATAGAATGATTGGGCTAACCAACCAGAAGAGATGAGTCGTATACTCACGTAGCAGCTTATACTCCTTTGTTGTGTAATCAGTGTTAATGAGCTAAATCATATTTTGTATTTTTGACAGTGCCTCTCTGGAGAGAATACAACGTCTGAAGAAACTAGAAAAATACCTGGAGTCAATACATAAAGAGAAAGATTCCTTAAACAAACTTAAAGAGGAACAAGTGAACTTATTGAGTCACCTAAGTGACATGGACAAGAAGTTAGCAGAAAGCCAACTTAAGCAACTTGAGCTTCATTGGGAACAAGTGGAACAGTGGATTCAAAAGAAATATTCTCAACAACATGCTGAATGGGATGAACTTCAATGCCTGATGGGTAAGATCCAGGACCTGGAGAATTCACTGAAAGAGCAGCAGCGGCAGCAAATGTTGAACTCTCCATCAGAAAAAGAAGAAAAGAAAGACCTAGTGTCCTTAGCCACAAAGCTCCAATTCATTAGGGATAACCTTTTACTTTTAAAAGGGAGAGCTGAACATCAGATGAAAAGAATTTGGGGAAAGAAAGAAAAGAAGACATTGGAAAATGCAATAAATAATTTACAAGAGGAGCTAGAAGCACTGGAGCTATCAACAGGAGAAAAGGACAGTCAGTTGAAAAGTTGCCCAACAATGAAAAAGATTCAAGAAGCTGTTTTGTGGGTTAATAATTTATTAGTTGGCCTTCAGCAGACAGCTGCTCTTCTTCCAGATAATATTGTTTCACAGATCAGAAAACATAAGACTATAAATGATGAGGTTCTGGATAAGCAGCCAATTATAGAGTCTTTGGTTGAGGAAACTCAAGGTGTCATTCCTGATCTGAGCCAATGTGAAGCTACTGACTTAAATACTTTCTCACAAGAATTGCGAAGCTTAAACCAAGCACTTGTTTCAAAATGCACTGAAGTGTCTCAGCAATTACAGTCCAAACTGGAAGAGAGAAGCACATTTTTTGAGAAAATGGAAAAAGTGCAGAGTTCTCTCCAAGGAAAGGAAGTATTGTTTGCCCCTGAGACCAAAACAGCCTTCTCAAAGGAGGACCTGGATCATCAGCTTGTTACTCTGAAGGATTCTCAAAAGGAACTAAAGATGACTGAGGGGGTCATCACAACCCATCTCCAGGAGGCCACAGATTTCTCCAAGCATTTAAATGTATTCGAACGAGTATTTCTTGATGATCAATTAAGAAACCTTAAGAATAAAGCCAGGAGGACACAAAGATTAGTTGAGAATAAATGTTATGAAGTCAGAAAAAATCTAGACATCTACACTGAACTCTTAGAAAAAACAGACATGTTACAGCAAGAATTAAACCAGATACATAATCACGAGCTTCTACTAAATGGGGAAGTGAATCAGGGAACTAAAGAAGAAATCTGTAAGCTCAGGGAAAGAACCTCTGTTCTTCAATCCAATGTTTTACAAATAGCAAAACATAAAGAAATATTTGAATGCCTTGGACTCAACTGGGACAGTTCACAACTTGACAAGGTACAGGCAGAGTTACTTAAAATAAAAATAGAACTTGAGGAAAAGGCCAAACAATTAGAGAGAGTTGTTGAAGAAAATGAAAGGCTTCAGATATCACTAAATGAACTGAAAATGATAACTTTGCAAATTAAGAAAGAAACTGCTGAAATAGTAAGTGACCCCAATTTTTCTCTGGAAAGTAGGCTACTTAGTGCCCAGATTTTGAGTCAAAGAGTTGAAAAAGCTACATGTTTGTGCCAAGAGATAATAAATCTATTAAATGCCAGTGAAACCTTTAAGGAATCTTTCAAACAAGAGATACCACAAATAAAGCTCCTTGCAGAAGAAAATGACAAGCTGCACAAATCTCTTCAAAATCTGGTTGAAAATTTCCAACCCCAATCTGTCAGTTTTCAGGATTTTAAAGACCAATTGGAACATGCATTGCATGTTCTAACACAGGCTAATTTTCAGTTACAACAGCCATTACAAGTTGGGTTGGAAATAAAACACATTCAAGAAGAAAAGGATAATTGTGAAGTTCTTCAAAAAAGAGTTATGGCTGAGCTTTGTCACATCAAAGCTATAACTGGCAAAGAATATCCAAGGCAAGAAGATAAGCCTCAGGAAACCAGGGATTTGGAAACAAAATTGAATGAATTTGAAGATCTTCAAATACAATTTAACACAGGCATGGCTTTACGCATGGTATGTTTCTCCATAAAGTTGTTGATGCATCTGTTTTCATTGGTGTAGTATGGGGGTGATAGTTCTTTGTTTTGAGTTTTAGGGAGGCTGATCTCCCTTATAGATAAATAGAAGGTATAGCAGTTAAATGAAAGTCAATGAATCGGGTTAGGATAGCACTGCCTTTCCACCCCCTGGCAGTTAGTGGATAGAGAATGGGCCCAGAGTCAGGAAAGACCTGAGTTCAAATCCAGCCTCAGACACGTACTAACTATGTAACCCTGGGCAAGTCACTTAACCTCTGTTTGCCTTAATCCACTGGAGAAGGAAATAGCAAACCACTCCATTCTCTTTGCCAAGAAAACCCCATGGACAGTATGGTCCATGGAACCATGAAGGGTCAGAAATGACTGAACAACAGCATCCCTTCCCTCCTCCTTTTCAAATCTCATTAGGTTGGATTTTATATTATTTTAATTACAGTTCTTCAACTAGTTGATCCAAAAATGTGTTTTGCAAATTCAACCCAGTGAAATGAATAATATACACTGGTTCTACACTTGATCTGATAGGGAGCATGGACACCACACTGCAGGGGAGATAGATAAATAAGTCCAAAATGCCTGCCCTCAGGAAACTTCCAAATTGGTAAGAAGAGGTGATGATTAGAATAACAACTCACATCTATGTTGCCCCTGACACTTGTTTTCATTATTCATTATTTCCCTCTTCTAATTACTTTTACTTATCTAAATTCTATGCCTTCCCCCCACCCCAGTATTTTCCCCTAGCACTTACCTAGTACTGTGCTGTGCATATAATTTCTTGTTCCATCTTTTTCAGTCATGTCTAACTCTTTGTGATCCATTATTGGGGGTTTTCTTGGCAAAGATAATGGGGTGATTTGCCATTTCCTTCTCCACTGCACATAATAGGTACTTATAAATGCCTGTTGAATTGCATAGGATTAAATAACCCTGTGAAAGGGGGAGTGGAAGTATTAGAATCATCTTCATTATGTATATGAGAAAACCAGAGTCTTAGAAGATATGCGGCTTTCAGAATGTATGACAACCAATAAGCCATGGATACAGGATCTGGTTGTCTCACCACAGTCTTCTGACCATACATCTAGTGCTCTTTCTAGCAAATTGACTTGATGTTTCTATACCATAACACATGTATCTAGACACACACACACACACACACACATACATACATATACATACACACACACACATACACACATAGATATACATATAGATACAATTTAGAATATGGCAAGTAGAAAAGAAGAGATAAACCACAATGAGATCAAAGGTATGGCAAATCAATTTCAGTTGAGGAATTTGGGGAAGGGTTCATGAAATAGCTCAAATTTGAGCTGGGCCTTGGAGAATAGACAGCATGTTATCAAGAGAAGAGGAAGCAGAGGGGGCATTCCAGGCAAATGTACAATATAGTTGCAAAATACACATTTGTTGAATAATTTGGACTAAATACAGTATTTAATTATTAGAGTAAGGAGGGCTTCATTTTTAGGTTGAATCTTTTTTTTTGGTGAGGCAATTGGGGTTAAGTGACTTGCCCAGGGTCACACAGCTGGTAAGTTTTAAGTGTCTTGAGGCTGGATTTGAACTCAGGTCCTCCTGACTCCAGGGCTGATGCTCTATCCACTACGCCACCTAGCTGCCCCCAAATCTTTTTTTAAAGAAAAGTGTATACAAATAAGGAACCTCTTTAATTATCCAAGTTCATAAATTCAATCCAATATTGAAAATACTAAAAACATTGATGTATACCTTAGGTTACCAAATCAGTTTCATTGTTGAAAAATTTATTTTCAGAAGCACTGAGATATTTTCTTGAACTGTTTATTGTACAAATGACTTTTACAAATTCTATAAAATATGATTCTTGCTAAACATACTAGAAATTTCAGTTGTTGTTCAGTCATTTTTCAGTCATGTCCAATTCTTTCTGATTCCATTTGGAGTTGTCTTGGTAAATATACTGGAATGGTTTGCCATCCTTCTCCAGTTCATTTTACAGATGAGGAAAATGAAGCAAACAGGGTTGACTTGCACAGGCTCGCCTTAGCTACTAAGTGTCTAAGGTCAGATTTGAATTCATGAAGATAAATCTTCCTGACTCCAGGCCTGGCACTCCATCCACTGGACCACCTAGTTGGTCCATATACTAGAAATGCAATATATAATTTGTAAGCTAAGAGATATTCATGCAAATTATTCTAGAAATGCAGCCTATAATTTGTAAGCTAGGGGATGATCATGAAAGATGTAGTAGAATGTTTAGTACTTGGTAGTCTCTTAGCTATACTATACTTAGCTACATACTAGCTTTATGATATTGGGTAAACAACTTAACCCATCTGAAAGCTCTGTTTTTCTTATCACTAAAACTGGAAAAGTAATAAATTAGGTCATAGATGTACAAAACTATATAAGCCATACGGTACTACATCAATATAATGTAATCTAGTATGCTGGATTTAGGTAGAGAAAGAAGGATCTTATTTTTGATACATTGTATGAACTATAGTAAATCTTGCTTTTAGCATTAATACCATTTACCATTCATATCTAAAATGTTTTATAATTTTATTTTTATCATTATTTGTTGTATTTCATAGAGTATCCTTGATGAAGCCTTGAAGAACATGAAACATTACAATGAAGCAGTCACAAGAGCAGTTGGGATCATTAATTCATTTGAAGCCATTGTTGGTTCACATAAAATAGATCTTGATAATCTAGGGAAATCTCAACATTTGACTGACCTGAAACAAGAAGAATTTGAGGCCTTGGTGGTAGACTTAAAGAACCTTACATCAAAGTTGGAAAACATAACCAGTCCCAAAGCCAAAGTGCAGCTTGAGCATGTATTGCATAAACTTATCAAGAGTAACAACTTGGTCAAGGAATCAGTTGAAACAAAGAAATCTGACTTAGAAAGGTAGGTGGTGTTTTCTCAAAGAAACCAACTGGTTGTTATTGTTTTGTTGTTGTTGTTGTTGTTGTTTTATCATTTTAAAGATCATAGATTTACAGCTGGAAGGGACCTCAGAATTTATGAGCCGAACTTTTATTTTGCAGATGTGGAAACTGAGGCCCAAAGAGTCACTTGACTTAACAGATAAAACATTTAATAAGCACTTACTATGTGTCAGGTACCATGTTAAGTTCTGGGGATACAAATAAAAGCAGTCCCTGATTTCAAGGAACTTACTTTTTTTTCATTTAATAGTATTTTTTTTCCCAATTACATGTCAAGATAGTTTTCAACATTCATTTTTGTAAGATTTTGAGTTTCAGATTTTTCTCCCTCCTTTCCTTCCCTCTCCCCTTCCCAAGAGATATACATATTTCCACATTAGTCGTGTTGTGAGAGAAGAATCAGAACAAAAGGGGAAAATGTCAAGAAAGAAAAAATGAACAAATAAAAAACAACCAAAAAGTGAAAATTGTATACTTCAACTTACATTCAGACTCCATAGTTCTTTTTCTGGATGTGGAGAGCATTTTCCATCATGAATCTTTTGGAATTGTCTTGGATCATTGTATTGCTGAGAAGAGCCAAGTCTGTCATAGCTGATCATCACACAATGTTGATGTTAATGTGTATAGTGTTTTCCTGGTTCTGCTCACTTCACTCAGCATCAGTCCACTTAAGTCTTTCCAAGTTTTTCTGAAATCCACCTTCTCATCATGTCTCACAGCACAATAGTATTCCATTACATTCATATACCACAACATGTTCAGCCATTTCCCAATTGATGGGCATGTCCTTGATTTCCAATTCTTTGCCACCACAAAGAGAGCTGCTATAAATATTTTTGTGCATGTGGAAACTTTTCCATTTTTTATGATCTCTTTGGGATACAGACCTAGTAGTGGTATTGCTAAGCTAAAGGGTATGTACGGTGTTAAAGCCCTTTGGGCATAGTTCCAAATTATTCTCCAGAATGGTTGAATCAGTTCACAACTTCACCAACAATGCATTAGTGAGGAACTTACATTCTAAAGGAGAAGGAACACATATGGAGAGGGGGTGGGGGAGCTAGAAGGATGGCACACTTGAGATAAATTGACTAGAGATGCCTTGAAAGTGCAATGGAAGCCTAGAACTGAGCAAGACAAGGCCTAAGCCTTGCCCAGCCATACATAGTAAGTGGTAGAACCAGGATTGGAACCCAGATTCCATGACCCCAAGTCTCTTTTTCTTTATAATGTATTGTGCTATCCTTGATCACTTCCTTTCATTCCTTTAAGTAAAATAGAAATAATAATTGACTTTCTTGCCATCAAATACTTACCAGTTAAGATGCTGACCTTGTCTACTATTAGTATTTGCATATCCAGAACTTCACCACTTTAATATAATGTTATGTACATTCCTATCCAAGCATTTGGCAAACCTTTTATGAGTCTTTCATTTCTTTCTTGGCAACTGACCATGATCTAGTAGAAAGCTCATTGGGCTTGGGGCCAGAAAACTTGGATTCAGGTCTCAGCTGTGCCACCCTCTTGCCCTGTGACTTTGAGCAAATCCCCTAATCTCCCTGAGTCTCTGCTTCCTCTTGTATTATCTCACAAGGTTTTTATGAATCTCAAATGAGATAATGTATGTAAAGTGCTTTGAAATGACAAATTATCTTAAAAATGGGAACTATTATTATTATTATAACTCTAAATTGATCATATACTTACTCAATGTTAATGTTAAAATACTCGTGGAGGTCATGCCGGGGAGAAGTCTTAGGATTCAGTGCAATAAAGACAATTAATTTAGTCAAATTTTCTACTGCAGTAAATTTATTAATTCAAGCATTAAAAAATAGTTATTGATTTGGAGTTAGCAGACGTGGGGTCCAGTCTTGGTTCTGCTACTTGCTACATGTATGACTTTTATAAATTCTGTTCTACGAATCTTAGATTCCACACCTACAAAATAAAGGGGTTTATGTAGATTAGGGGTTCTAATTTGGGGGGTCTGTAAACTTAAAAAGTTATTTTTTAAACTTGAAATTTTTTCAATAATTATTTAGATATAATTGACTTCTTTTGTAAATCCTATGTATTTTGTTTTAGCAATTTAAACAAATTATTCTGAGAAGGAACCCATAGGCTTCAACAGAGGTTGCTATGACATCAAAAAGAATAAGAACCTCTGGACCAGTGATATTGAACTTGAATAGAAATGGTTCCCACAAAACCAAACGTAAGGATCCCTGTGGGCCATGTATTGACTTAGAAAGCTACATATTAACATTATCTGTGTTTTATTGTATTTTTGTTTATTTTAATAAATATTTCCCTAATATATTTTCATCTGACTGTAATTGGGCATGCTGTGGACCACATGCCATCCATAAGGCAGGTGTTTGACACCTCTGCCTTGGACTATGTGATCTTTCAAAGTCTCTTCCATCTCTGAATCTTTTAATTCTATATGGAAAGCACTATGTAAACACACTGAACTTTTATGGAAACTATTTCACTCTACCATGTAAAAGTGCTTTGTCTCTTTTATTTTTCACCTCATCTATGTGCCAGTACCCTTGTGATAGTGTGATCCTTCCCAGTTCAAAAGCTTCAGGATTGGGGCTTCATAACTTTTCTCTCTGATATATAAATTTCTTCCCTATCCAGTTCCAACCTATCTCCCCAGGCACAGTGTTGCTGTTCAGCCCTTTCAGTCATGTCTGACTCTTCATGACCCCATTTGGGGTTTCCTTGGCAGAGGTACTGGAGTGGTTGCCCTTTCCTTCTCCAGATCATTTTATAGATAAGCAAACTGAGGCAAACAGGGCTAAAGTGACTTGCCCAGGGTCACACAGTTAGGAAGTGTCTGAGGCTGAATTTGAACTCAGGAAGGTAAGACTTCCTAATTCCAAGCCCAGTGCTCTATCCACTGAACTACCTAGTTGCCCCTATACCATATCACTCTCTGTTCCAGGCAGAATGGTTTACTTATTGCTCTTCCTACATGACAATCCATCTCTTGTATCTTTTCCTTTGAACAAGCTTCCTGCCTTACCTGAAATGTCCACCCTCTTTGAATCCTTTATTCTTTCAAGGCTCAATTTAATGTATCATTTATCATAGAGGCATGTCTCAGTTCCCCCCAGTTGCTACTGCCCTACCTCCCAGAAATGATTCTGTATTTATTTTATATATTTCAAAAATGTGCTTATCCATGTACATGATGTTCTCTCTCTCTTTCTCTCTCTCTCTCTCTCTCTCTCTCTCTCTCTCTCTCTCTCTGTCTCTGTCTCTGTCTCTCACACACACACACTCCAATTGAATGCAAGCTTCTTGAGGGCAGGAATTATTTTTTTTCTTTGTATATCCTGTACCACTATCACTAATACTTTATGTTTCCTAGCTTGCTCCATAGCAATATGAACACAGTATTTCAGGAACTAACTAAATAAATATATGCATACATATGTATATATATAAACACATATATGCTTAATAATGAGAAACAAAAGATTATAGAAATAATACATAATAAAGTCATAGATTCAGTATGGCTGAAAAGAATTCACATGGAATGTACGGGATCATAGAACTATAGGATTTTAAAGCTAGAAAGGACTATAAAGTAGGTCCCATAACTCTTAGAGAAGAGAAGATTTTAATTGTTAAGTTTTCATTGACTAAAAGTCCCAAATTCTTTTCTCTCCAATGAACTCCTTTTCTTTACCAACCATGTATGTTTAGGTGCCTAAAGAGCTATGAAAACTACAATAAAATGAAACAAAAAATTTGTGCCAACTTGAACAAAGTGGAAAAGGGACTTCAGCGATCCATTTCTCAAGAGCCAATGTCTTACAGAGAAGCTTTGGAGCACTTGGAACAGAGCAAGGTGAGTTGGATTCTGAAATATCTAGTGTGCATGCATGCCAAGGACTTGACTGGGTGAAGGAAACTCATGATAATTAATGTATACATACATATGTCCACGTGTGTGTGTATCCCCAGGATATGTATATATATATATATATATATATATATATATACATATTACCTTCGTTTCCATCTCTTACTTCCTTGGAAGGGACGTCCTTGTGTATGTATACAGGTTTAGTGTATGTGTATGTAACCTTTACTTCCTTCCTGTCTGACTTTCTCAGGACATATGCATATATATAATGTATGTATATTGTATATGTACATATGTATGTATACCTTATCATGAGGTCAAATGGTATAAACAGCTAGTCACTTTACGTAATTCTAAAGTGATATTATGATGTATAAAAAGTTTGAGAAATAATTACTGAGTCAATAATTTTACTAATAATGCTAGCCTATTGTTAATAAAAGGGATCAGTGACACTCTTGAATGCCAAAGACCAATCATGGAATCCACTCAATACTTATATGCCCTTGGAAGAATGATTGTTCCTGAGGGTAGCAATCAACTCTGATTGGTTAACAAGTAATGAGAGAAAATGGATTTTATAATGAAGGGCTAGGAGATTTAACTTTGATAATGTCATTTATCTCCAAATCACCCCCAGGCTTGTGCAACTTAAAGCATTTATCCCCACCCAAACCTGAATTGAATGCAATGGACAAGAATTCACCTAGATTAGATGGTCTAGGTGGGATAATTTTTTTTTTTTTTTGGTGAGGCAATTGGGGTTAAGTGACTTGCCCAGGGTCACATAGCTAGTAAGTGTTAAGTGTCTGAGGCCGGATTTGAACTCAGGTCCTCCTGAACCCAGGGCCAGTGCTCTATCTACTGCGCCACCTAGCTGCCCCCTAGGTGGGATAAATTTTTGGCAGAGGTCAGTAGTGTCCTTCAAAGGCTGGACTTCAACAAAGAGAGAGGACAGGGAAAAAACCTGAATATCTCCCATAATTGGTTATTAATAATCATTTCTCTCAATATCCAGAAGATTTCATAGCTTCACTCTCTTTTTTTTTGGTTTTGTTTTGTTTTGTTGCAGGGCAATGAGGGTTAAGTGACTTGCCCAGGGTCACACAGCTAATAAGTGTCAAGTGTCTGAGGCTGGATTTGAACTCAGGTCCTCCTGAATCCAGGACCAGAGCTTTATCCACTGCTCCACCTAGCTGCCCCCATAGCTTCACTCTCAATGTGTTAGTCTTCCCACCTTGCCATATCTTCTCCATTCCCATCTTTCTTCATCTTTACAAATTTGCATGGAGTAAAATGAAATGTCAGGGCTGTTTTAACTTTCCCTTATCTCACATTCAGAAAGGAGTGATTTATTAAGCACTTATTACTTTCTTGGCACTGTGCCTCCTGAGCACTAGGGATGCAAAGAAAAGCAAAAACATGGTCCCTGCCCTCAAGGAGCTCACATTATAATTGGGAAGACGACCTATAAATAACTCTATACATACAAGAGATGTAGAGTGGATGGACAGTGATCTCAAAGGGAAGGCTCTAGCAGAGATAACATAGGCCTCTTGCAGAAGATGGGATTTGAGCTGAGTCTTGAAGGAAGCTAAGAGTAGCTTTTCATATGGTCATGAGAGTTAGTATTTCCTCTTTTCTTAGCTATTCATATATTTTTTTACCATTTATCTACTGAGGAATAGCTTTTGACGTTATGTATATATCAATTAATTGCATATCTTGGATATCAGACCTTAACTAGATCAATTTGATCAAATAGTCTCCATATCCTATAGTCTCTCTTCTTATTCTCCCTATTGATTTTGTTAATGCAAAAGCCTTTTCATTTTATATAATCGAATTTACCTATTTCCTTTCATGATATCCTCTAACAATTATTTACTAAATCTATCACCTATCCGTAGTTGTAAAAGGCGAATGATCTCACCTTCATTTTTTTAAATGACAAAACTTTTTATAGCGACATTGTGTATCTATTTTGTCTGTAGCATATGATATAAGATGTTGATCTAATTCTAATATTTTTTAAACTGGTTTCCAGTTTTTCCAACAGTTCTTGTTTTAAAAATGAGAGTCTTTCCCCTAATAATTTATAATTTGGGGTTTATAAAATACTAGACCACTGTTTTGTATTGCTTCTATTTCTTTCTTATCCTGTTTTACTTAACTACTTTTCTATGTTTTAACTAGTATCAAGTAATTGTGATTACTGCTTTATAATATAGCTTGAAGTAGATGAACCATGTCCCTCCAGTGTCTCTACCCCACTCTTTCTTCTGTACATTATGTCCTCTAGAACACCTGTTTCATTGTTAACAAAATGCCCTTAATATTGGACCTATGCCCTCCTCACAGAAATAACTTTTATGAATGTATTTACCTATTCATACACATGCTATATCCTTCCAAATATTTCTTCCTTGAGGGTAGGGACTGTTTCATTTTGTCTTTCTAAGACCAACACTTAGTACAGTGGCTGACATACAGTAAGTGCTTAATAAATGTTTATTGAATTAGCAGTGTTCTCCTTTCTTCACTTATACCCTAGAATTCCTTGAGATTCTAGACCTTTTGTTCTTCCAAATCAATTTGTTATTGTTTTGTCTTTTTCTGTGGTGTCCCCTGGATAAATTCAATGGCATAGTACTAAATCTATAATTTCATTTAATTAGTATCATGTTTTATTATATTGGAATGCCCTGACCATGTTCTCTCATAAACTCTCCTTTCAGTCTCCCTCTAGTTCTGAAAAGAGTAATTTACAAATGTATTTATAGATATCTTACCAGTGCATTTGTAGATACTTTACTCATTTTGTTATTATTTTGAATGTAATTTCTTTTATCATTATTTCTCCCCCTGGCTTTTTGTAGCACTGCATGGAAATGTTGATTATTTTTGTGGATTTATTTTGTATCTGAAACTATTGTTCCAATTTTCTCACTGTCAATATCAATTGCAAATAGGAACAATTTAGTCTCCTCTTTGTCAGTACTTATACCTTTGATTTTGTTCTCTTTTCTTATTGCTCTCACTACTGTAGTGTTTCTAAAATGATGACAAATAGTAGCCAGACAAGGAGCATTCTTGTTTGTAATAGAAAATCTTCCATTGTAAACAATGTTAACTTACGTTAAAATATGTGCTTTTGAGAATATTGAAGACAGGCCCTCCCATGTCTATGTTTTTATACTTTTTAACACACACTAATATTCTATTTTGTTCAAAGTTTTCCCTGATCTATCAAAATAATTATGTGGGGTTTGTTTTTTAATATGGCTAATTACTATTTTCCTCGAATCTTTTTCTTGGTCATATTGAATTATTTTCTATATATATAACATGTACATACATATAGTACACATATAGCATATCTAACATTTATACATGTATACATACATGCGTGTGCACATACATACACACATGTATATGTGTATACATACATACATAATCCCCTTCAGGATATTATTTTAAATGTTTCTTAGTTTTCTAAACAGTAGTGGAATTTTTCTTAGGTTAGACCTAATATGATGATGTATATGGTATTAGAATGTGACTAAAAAGACAGCAAATCTCCTCCATAATGCAAATTCAGCCTCAGTGACCAATGTATATATAGCATGGAGATTAGCCATTCAACAAAATGTCAAACAAACCAGTCTGTTAAAATATACTCACACAATTAGCTTCTCCTTGGAAAATTAATTATCACTTATACAAACTGTCATATCTTAATTCTCCCTCTTTGCCCCAAATAACATAGTAAATACTGTGTAAAATAATAACATCTAACATATTTTAAGATGTGCAAGTCCACAGCCTTAATGGTGTAGCCACATTGGGAATAGGTCTCAGGGGTCATGACACTGGCATATTAGTTGGGGGAGAAGGAGGCAGAAAGGAATATATATAGGCTCAGTAAAAAGCTGATGATTTGGGGAGAGGTTGAATTAGATAGTTAGTCTGTCAACACTTCCTATATTTTGCTTCCTGATCTGGTTCCAAGTTCTTTATTCCTATAGCTGGTTGCCCATATCTGTTTTAATCCCTAAAATTTCTTCAGTGCTTAGGAGAAGCTTCTATTCCAACCTTGCCTGGCTTTTGGGCTTATGCCTTAGATTCCTATTTGATCCGTTACCATCCCTGACCCTAGTACCTTGTCCTATTCAACTGGGCATCATTAGACATAGGATAGATGCTCCTGAATTACAAAAATGGAACTTAAGGGCTCAGTACTTTCCCCTTTATCTCAGAAGTGATTCTTTAACTTTTATTGAAAGATGGGGCTTTAACAGGACAATGTAACTGATCCAATAGATAGAAAATGCTTAAAATTAAGTTTTTCATCGTGTTCTAATTTGCTTTCTATGTTGGCTTTATAAATGTAAGAGGGAAAATGTTACCAATACACTAATATCTGCTGTTGGGTTTTTTTTTTTTTTAAGAATTTTGTGGCAGATCTTGTTTCAACCCAGGAAGAACTAATGAAGCTACGACAAGATTTCAGATGTTTGAGACTTAAGTGCACAGAAAATGACAGCATATTCCTACTCAAAATTGTGTCAGCCCTGTGGGAGAGATGGCTAAGTTTGCTTGAGAATGCTAAAGAATGGGAAATGTACTGTGAAGAGCTGAAACAGGAGTGGAAATTTGTCAGTGAAGAAGTGAGTGCTTCTGTAAATCATATATAAGTATATGTTGAAAAAATGTTTCTTTTACTTGCATTTTGTTTCTATGTAGTGTAACCTCTAGCTGATCTTTCTCTATGACCACTTGCTTATATCACATCTACATATGTATTTACATAATAGCTACCATTTATATTGGGCTTTAAGGTTTGCAAAGAGTCTCATGGAATCCTCACTTAGGATCCTGGGGAGGTAGGTGCTATTATTACCTTCATTTTATATATGAGGAAACTGAGGCCCAGGGATTTAAGTGACTTGCCTACGTCACGTAGCCAGTAAGTGTCTGAGGCCAGATTTCTCAGGTTTTTCTGACTCCAAGTCTAGTGCTCTAACCACTGCACCACCTAACATGTATTTATACATCTGAGCATATCATATACATAGATATATCTTATACAAGTCCTCTTACAAAAAATCTTGAGACTTTCAAAACTCTTTAACTATTTAGTATTGTATGTAATGTCAGAGAAGAAACAATGTAACGGGCAATTATAAAGTTAAAATTGTAATTAAAAGTACATTTTGAGAGCTAGTCAGACAGAAGGCAACTCTTTAATTATATTATTCCCATAATATGTCAATCAAATTGAGGCTATTTCATAAATATTAAAAGTTTGCTGTAACGCTGTGAATCAGTATCACTAACCAAATTGACCCAGACTATACTACTCTCAAATCCTGATAAGGTGGAAGCTGATCCACTTAAATGAAGGTTTTTGGATCTCATTGTGTCATACTAGACAGAGAACAAGCCTCAAAGCCAGAAAAAAATAGGCTTCAAGACCCACTTCTCACACACACTGACTTTCTGACCCTGCAAAAATCACTTAATCTCAGGGGCAGCTAGGTGGCACAGTGGATAAAGCACCGGCCCTGGATTTAGGAGTACCTGAGTTCAAATCCGGCCTCAGACACTTGACACATACTAGCTGTATGACCCTGGGCAAGTCACTTAACCCCCATTGCCCCCCCCCCAAAAAAATCACTTAATCTCTTAGTGCTTTCAGTAACTATAAATTGTAGGGAAGTCATCTTCAACCAGGGCTTCCCTATACCAATTAAATCAGTTGTAGTCCCTACCACTATCCCTACATATCAAATAGCCATGAGAACTTTTCTTTGGTGTACAAAAAAAAAGTGATTTAATTAGTGTGAATACTCTCTTCTCCAACACAGATCACACCTTCTGTATATTCTAAGAGATGGTCTTCATGTGTTGCTGTAGCTGAATCAATTTACTATGAGCTGGCCAACCTTCTGGCAATGAGCCTCTCCAAATTTAGCTAAACTAGTCCTCAAAAACCAGACTAACAGCTTTTCAGACCTATATTCTAAGCCTTTTTAGTTATTAAGATGTGGGACAGCTAAGTGGTGCAGTAGATTTGCACTGGTCCTGAAGTTGGGAGGACTTGAGTTCAAATCTCACCTCAAACACTTACTAGCTGTGTGATTCTGGGCAAGTCACTTAACCCCAATTGCTTTAAACATCCAGGGCCATCTCCAGTCATCCTAATGTATATCTAGCCTCTGGACCCAGATGGCTCTGGAGGAGAGAGTGAGGTTGATGACCTTGCATAGTCTTCCCATACTTAACGCAATTCACTGCAAGTCATGACATCACCCCTTTGGCATGGTCCTCTTCAAGAATGAAGGATAAACAACAATTAAGATGTACAAAAGCCATCTATTACCCACAATCACTTCCATACCATGATGATTCATAATAGAAGAACAAGAAATAAAAATTTTGTATTATAGATAGTAAATGGCATGAAATTTTTTGAACGCTGGATTCAAAGTAGCACAAGCATTTTTTGTTTCTTCAAACATTTATTAATTTCTAGAGGATTATGCCCCTATCACATTGGACTTGGTGACCTCTGTAAACAAATATCCTTTCTGTAAAATGAATTTTTATTCATTTTTAATCATGATATTTCATTGGTATTCAAGAGGTCAGTTTCCGTATGCTTTGAAAAAAAAAGGTAATATGGTTTTGCAAAATGCATTCCTAGATCTCATTTTTAGCCAATTTTCTTTTAATTCCAGTGTTTGTAACATAATCAAGTCTGTACTTTCATTATGTAATATATTATTTCTATTTTTTCCTAAAGTTTCCTCCATTTTTTCAAGGTCATAACAAGATTGTAATGTCAGCTGAGCTTGTCTGATTTGGGAATACTTAGAGCCTGTTCTCCTTAGGTATTTAGGTTTGTGGCAAAGATTTCTATCAAATAGTCCTGAATTTCCTGATACAAGATGGAGGGTGACTTTAAATATTCTTTTATAAAAAAAACCATGTATGGATTTGCATTTTCTTTCAAGTTCTTGGCCTTCTCCTGCCTCAAATCATGTAATTCTGACATAGACAGTTAATAGGATAAATGTCTTCAGGCTAGTATATTTTTATAAAGCAAATCCTTTCATACAAAATGTAGCTACCTATTTCAGAGTTCCCAATCCAGTCTTCAAATATTTCCAAAAGGCATGTGTTAGAAGTTTCCTATGTACTAAGCACCATGCTGGGCCATGAGGGAAATATAAGAATGACAGAATTTAATAAGGGAAATAATATGCATACTGATAGTTATAATACAACAATTTAGAAAACAGTGCTGTGTAATTTCCACAGAGGGAGGAATTACATCTGGCTGGGTGAATCAGGAGTGGCTTCATGGAGGACAGGTACATCTGAACTCCTCTTCAAGGAAGAATAGGAATTCAATTATAAAGAACATTCCAAGGAATAACATAAACCAAATGATACAGGTAGAAAACTTTGGAATGTTGGTAGACTGAAGAGTAGTTCAGCTTGCATGGAGTACAGGGGAATATGTGAAGGAGAATAGTACAAGATAAGGCTGGTAAAGTATTGTTTAGGTTCTTCAATCAAGAAATTTGGACTTTATTAGATATGCAATAGAAAAACCCACATTTTTATCAGTTGACTAATTTAATCAGGGCTCTACATGTGGCTAGGATGTTTAGAAAAGGAACAGCTGGAGGAAAGGGATTGCTTAAGACTCTTGTGGTGGGGGCGGCTAGGTGGTGCAGTGGATAGAGCACCGGCCCTGCAGTCAGGAGTACCTGAGTTCAAATC
Source organism: Dromiciops gliroides (assembly GCF_019393635.1). NCBI lineage: Eukaryota > Metazoa > Chordata > Mammalia > Microbiotheria > Microbiotheriidae > Dromiciops > Dromiciops gliroides. The sequence goes on from NC_057862.1 coordinate 253,944,704, forward strand.
CGGCCTCAGACACTTAACACTTACTAGCTGTGTGACCCTGGGCAAGTCACTTAACCCCAATTGCCTCACTAAAAAAAAAAAAGACTCTTGTGGTGGTCCAGGCGAGAAGTGATATGGCTCCAGACTAGGTGGGACAGTATTCATGCTTTTTATATTTATTTATTTATATTTATTATAATAAAGTAATGAGAGATTCCAAGCAGGGGTAGAATACTCTTGCTCCCCACTTACTCTTTTCAGTTATATACTTGTTAATCCTAAGTAAGAATCACCAATGTTCCAGGTAAGAGGTGATGGTAAAGAGTACCTTGACATAGTCACCTTAAGTCAAAGATCTTTTCCTTTGTCTTTGCAGGTAAAAGTTGATTTCATTATCTGACCCAGAAGTGACCAAATTCTGGCAGACTGATTCACACTTACTCATGATCACAAATGTCTTACCTAATGCCAATTATTCCTTCATTTGCAAAATATCTACTGATTATAGTACTGAGTTTTAATACAGTGTTACCTTAAGGGACAAGTATAACTATTTATTTGTCTCTAAACTCCTGAGCTTTCCTTTTTTCTTTTTTTTTTTTTTGGTGAGGGAATTGGGGTTAAGTGACTTGCCCAGGGTCACACAGCTAGTAAGTGTTAAGTGTCTGAGGCTGGATTTGAACTCAGGTACTCCTGACTGCAGGGCCGGTGCTCTATCCACTGCACCACCTAGCTGCCCCCTGAGCTTTCCTTTTTATAGTTTCTTACTGCCTTTGTAGCTGTTGGCTATTATTTTTTCACTAAAGTCAGGGTACTTACTCCTTTTAGTGGTTAAATTTTCCTATCCTTTTTCTTTCCTTTCTCCCACTGCTTCTAATTTGCTGAGGATCCAGATAACCCAGTTTGTCTTGTGTACTAGAAAGGAGTCTGCACAAGCATCTTATATAATATGCCCCAATAAGGTTCAAATGGTTGTGATCTAAATGTTATAATTATGTCACATAAAAAATTAGAGAACATGGGGCAGCTAGGTGGCACAGTGCATTAAACACCAGCCTTGGATTCAGGAGGACCTGAGTGCAAATCCGGCCTTAGACACTTGACATTTACTAGCTGTGTGACACTGGGCAAGTCACTTAACCCTTATTGCCCCACCCCACCCCCCAAAATATTAGAGAACATAAGGAAAGAACATAAAAATAACTATGTGGGGAAAGAGATGGTAGGCAGGTTCTAAGCCAAACAAGGGATAGAACTTATCATAAAGATAAGAAGAGAAAATGTCAAATGGGAAAAAAAACCCCAAGTTTGTATCATATATCTTAGATAAAAATATGGTATCCAAGCTACATAGGGAAAAAAGACAAGTATATGAAACAAAGAACTATTTCCCAGTAGATTCAGAGGATATGAATAAATTGTTTTCAAAAGAAGAATTTTGAATTGTCAACAACTGTATGAAAAAATATACAAATCACTAATAATAATAGACATGTAAATTAGAAGAACTCTGAGATTTCACCTCATAATCATCAAATTGCCAATTGTAAAACATAGAAATAGTCGATGTTAGAGATGCTGTGGGAAGGCAGTTATACTATTTGTCCCTGAAGGCAGGCTATATTAAAACTCAATGTGGTTGGTCAATGTCTTTCAAATTAATAATTGACATTCCGGTTTATGTAAGTCATTTGGAGTTCTGTGGGGAAATTCACTAAGCCCTTCATGTTCTTTGACTCAACATTATCATGATTAGGCATGATTACATAACAAATGTCATCAGTTGGGAGAATGACCAAATTGTAGTATATAATTCTCACAGGATATTATTATATCATATAATGAAATATGTTTCAAAATATATTTCTCCTTAGCTAGTGTATAAAGGGGGGAAATTACATTTGTATTTTCACTTGATTAACATTCATTTCAGTAGTTTACTTTTCATTCAAATGTCCCAAAAGTCTTAGTGAAGTCTTAAGCTTTTTTTAAAAAAGTTATTTAAATAACTATTTTAAGCTATTAAAGCTTAAGACTTTGGGGATAAACCTGTATTCATTCCACACCTGATAGATTAATTTCTTTAAAATATTTTCTTTAAAAGATATGAGTTTTCTTCTATTAATTCAGAAAAGCAGAATTACTGTCAGCAGAAAGTCATGTATACTCTTGATGTCTGATGTGACCTTTCCTGTAAGGGCAGCTAGGTGGCACAGTGGATAAAGCACCGGCCCTGGATTCAGGAGATCCTGAGTTCAAATTCTGCCTCAGACACTTGACATGTACTAGCTGTATGACCCTGGACAAGTCACTTAACCCTCATTCCGCCCCCCCCAACAACCTGTATTGTTATGACCATCAAAGTGATTTCTTAGGTTGACAAAATCTACAATCTTAATCTTTATTCTCCTTGTTGACCTAGATTGAACGAGAAGCAATTATTTTAGATAATCTCCAAGAAGAATTCCCTGAGACTACCAAACCAATGGAAGCAACCACTAATGAGGAACTTTCTGAAGCTCTAGAATGTTTCTGCCAATATGAGGAGAACCTGGAGAGGGAGCAGCTGCTATTTACTTTGCTTCTTCACCGGATAAAGAATATCCTGGCTGTTCCTGAAAGTTTAGAGACAGCTGAATCTATGCCAGTATTGCAAGAGATTCAGTCCATGCAAGATAGATGTACCAGGTAAGGTCCAGTTATATAAGATGAAATGAAGTAGCAATGGTTGAAAAGTTAGCTGTGTATTTTAGATGTTGAATTGAATTAAATTTAGACTTTCTTAAAGATGTAAGGTTGGATTAGAACCAACCCTAAATAATGTGGATATAATGGGATCATCAGTGAGTACGTGACATAAAAGAGATGGGAAAGACTAATACCATAATTGATGGGGAAAGACTCTACCCTGGTATTGCTGTAGGTGCAGGATCTGCAATTTTTGTCTGATGGGCACATCCTGTTTAAGATGAAATGGGGATGAAAGATAGTGGGATTTTCTTTCTAAATGTGGCTTTCGTAATTTGATTTAGCATACATTCTCAAGTTATCGTTTGAAGCATGTTCTTGGATTGTTAAAACTCCTAATGCAACCCATAGTGAAAAAAAATGAAAGAGAAATTATATAGCTAGAGTACAGAAATTGGAAAGGGAAGATAACTTTGAGAAAGATTTCATTATGATAACATACATTTTCATATATTATATGGAAATTATTGATAAATTCATTACAGATGATATCTTTATTAAGAAAAAGGGTTATTCTAGGTGAGAGGTTGGTTTTATGTTAATTGTCCAAATAAAATAACTACCAAAAAAAGAATAAAGAAAAAAGTTTAAGCTACCTTTGATATTGTTTTTTATTTGTTTTAGGCTCTCTCAGAAAGCTCAAGCAAATAAAAAGTTGGTACAGTTGGAAATTGAAGAGAGAAATAACATCAGTAAAGAAATAATTGCTTTGAAAAATTCATTTGAAAAAATGACAGCCTCTTTCCATGATATGGCATTAGAAGAACAACCAGACAAGGAAGATCAATTGGAGGTTAGTGATAGGTCATTTGCCATGGGGAACAATATAATGTGATTTCAATTGCAAGAAGCAAGCACTACTTTCTGGTGAGGCAATCTGTCACTGTTGTGATGAATGAAGTGGTGTGCTGGTAAACTGACTCAGAAAAAGAATGTATGCATGATACACTTTTAAGTTTAATTTACTATTAACATGTTCTCCATCATTTCCTTAAATCTAGAAAATAAAAATAAAAAAATAAATCAAGCTCTGGTTTGTAGAGTTTGCCAGTTTCCAAATTGTAAATGCTTACGCTGCAACTTTAACAATTAGCCCTATGTTGTTTGAAATCTAAATGTGAGTTCTAATCTATACCGCCCCCCCCCCGCTAGTCTTGGGGGGAAGCTGGCTAAAATCACTGATAAATTCAGTGAAAGTTTAGGCTTTTAAAAATTTATTAAAATATATAAGTTAGTGAAGAGAGATTGAGAACAGATTCTTTATAGCATGGAAATCTTAGCTCAGATCTAATTCGGTATGGTCAGAGAGAAAGAAAGCAATTTCCTTTCCTAGAAATCTCTCACCAAGCCGGTGTCCAAACAACTAAGAGGGTCCCGTTCTCCATCCATCGCCACACTCGTTTCTCCTCACCAAAAAGAGTGAATGCCTCTGTGTGTGAGTGTCCATTTCCTATTTCCTCTTTCCCTCCCCGAAAGGGAAGGTCCTTCAAGCTGATTGGTTGAGAGTGGTCTCTTGCTGATGTCAGTAGTACACCAACATGTCCCTCAGGGCCAACCAGGTGTGGCCTCCATCCAATTCAAACAATACTAAATCAATCAGATGGGGCCCCTGGGTGTCTGCCAAATTCCATTTTTTTTTCACAGTCCGATTCAAGCTGGGTCCAGCATAGCCCGGGATATATGATTATTTCATTTGGTCAAGATGAATCTATCTATAAAACTTGCAACTTAGGTACTATGGTGAATGAGGTGTGATAGAATTTATTTTTTAAAGTGGGAGATTGGAGGATTATATGCCTACCACCTCAGTTGGAAAAGAAATAAATAAAAAGTAAAAATCAGAAGATTATATGACTTCCTTACATGTATGCACCTCATTTCTTTAACACATTTCTGTCTTTGTATGCATCCTATCCTCTCACTATTTGGTCTTTGAGAAAGAGCTTGATATTTATATTCATAGCAGGAAAGAGAAGTCATACAAATAGCTATAACACAAGCCATAGATGATCAGTGCCAAATGAATGGCACAAGCAAGCAGCTATAGAAGTTCACAGGAGGGAGAAATCATCTAGGACAGGATCCTGGAGGAAGCAGTGTTTGAACACACTTAGAACAATAGTTGGGATTTCCGTAGGTTGAGATGGTTAAGAAAATTAGATCCAGGACAGACTTAAAGATGATTAGCATAGACATGAGAGAAAGGAATCTCTGTGTTTGTAGACCAGTGAGTAGTCTACATTTCCATTCTTTATGGAAAGTAGTAGGAAAAACACATTCACTTCATATATTTGATATGAAGAATTTATTAAGGGCCTTGTAATCTATTCTGTAGGCCAAATAATAATTGGCATTTTTTGTTTGTTTCTTTGGTGTTCGCTCAAATAACCCAATTTCTAAACCTTTCATCTTTTTTTGTTGCTCTTCCTTCGGATTCTAACTTCTATGTATTGCCTCTTAGTTCTTTCATTGCTAAGTCCCACCCACCTTAAGTGATACTTTCTATTCCCACATAGAAGGTATACAGGGATCCTAGACAGGTAACTATAAAAAAAAGCCTTTTCTAAGCAGGTGTCTCCCATTTCAGTGGCAGAAGTGGCCTGGTCCCATAATGTCTCTGGTTCACCAAGGAAGGTATTTTATTGTTTTTGTATTTGTCTGGTGTGCACTTATTACATGTTGTTATTATTGCGTGCTGTTTTCTTTTTTTTTTGCAGGGCATTGGAGATTAAGTGACTTGCTCAGGGTCACACAGCTAGTAAGTGTCAAGTGTCTGAGGCTGGATTTGAACTCAGGTCCTCCTGAATCCAGGGCCAGTGCTTTATCTACTGTGCCACCTAGCTGCCCCATTACATGTTGTTTTCTGAAAATGGAATAAAAGGTCTTTGAAGGCTGGGATTGTTTTATTGCTTTTAGACACTTGATAAATTATGTAAATTGGATTGAATTGAATATAGGATCCTGAAGGGAATCCTGTGATTTTGTTGTTATTACCATTCACTTGTGTCTGTTGTATAATGTGGTGCCATTTGAATATCAGGATCTCTCCTGGTATCTTGTCTCTTTTTGATTCCCTCTCCCATTTCTTATAGTAACTCTTCCAAATCTTTGTCAGTGCCCTCAAAACCCCAAATGCAGTCCACCTTTCTCTCTTTTTTTTAGTTGACAACATTGATTTCTATTTTATGGAGACTTCAGTCAACCTATGTAAACCACCTCCTGCACTGTACACAATTTTTTTTCCTGTTTTCGGTCAGCAATCATTTACTAGGCACATATTAGGAATAGTACTGTCCTAGACATTAAGAGAAATAAAATGTTTAGAGAAGGCATGGTCCCTCCCCAATGGAGCCCATAATTTAGCAGATAACTATAATATTCAATATTACACAATAACTTCATTAGATAGCTGGCAAACAAAATTACTATGTGAATCCTGAAGGACAAAGTAGTTAATGATTGAAAGAGGTCAGGAAAGGCTTCATAGGAAAAGTGGAATTATTGCTATCCTCTATCCCTTGTTCCTTGAAAGAAGGAATTGACCAATACCTTCTCTGTTCCTTGATAGTCTCTTTGCTATCTATGATCTTGAACTCTCACTGCCCTCCTTCCTCTCTGACATACTTCCTTCACTTGACCCTTTTTTTGCTCCTACCCCCTAAATGGAGCTATCCACCAAGGCTCAGTCCTTGACCACATATCAGTATCCATTCTTTTCTAGTGAGATCTCATCCAATCTAATATTTTCAATAATTACTTTTAATTGGATGTCTTTTAGATCCCTTATCTTTAGCCCTGCCTCCTTCTTTCTTGAACTTCAGACTCACTTCTCCAACTCCTTGCTAAACAAACTGGATATCATATTGGTATCTCAAAAATCTATATTTATTTTTTGTCCAAAAGACTGTTTTATAATGTTGTCTTTTGTTTTTACATCACAATAATTTCTCCTTACACCCCCCACATTGAACCCTTCTTTATTAAAAAAAAAACCATTTAAGACTAACAAAACAATGCAGATGTTTCTGATAGTCTATAATGCATTCCTCATCTGTACCACATTGTTTCCTCTATACTAAGAAGAAAATAGTATATTTCCTTATCATTTCTCTAGGACCAAGATTTTTCATCACAATTCATCATAATTTACTTACCTTTTAGTGTTGTTAGCATCTGTACTATTGTAGTCATTGAGTATGTTGTTCTCTTGTTTCTGCTTTTTAACTCTGCAACACTTCATATGAGTCCTCCCATCTCTTTCTGTATTCTGTATATTCATCATAATTTATGGCACAATAATATTTCATTACATTCCATAATATATACCATAAATTGTTCAACTACTCCCTAATCGGTTGATACCTATTTTGTTTCCAAACTCTATTTTAAAAACCAAACTCATCATGTTTTGCCCAAAGTTGACTTTTCTCCTAACTTATGTCTGTTAATGACCTATCTGTTAATTTTACCCTATTGCAAGGAGGTAAAGTTTGGTTTTCTCTCTCTCCTAGCTCAGTTGATGTAGTGATAGGAAGTAATCACAGAAGATGAAGTGTTGGGAGCAGCTAGGTGGCGCAGTGGATAAAACACCAGCCCTGGATTCATGAGGACCTGAGTTCACATCTGGCCTCAGACACTTAACACTTACTAGCTGTGTGACCCTGGACAAGTCACTTAACCCTCATTGCCCCACCAAAAAAGAAGAAGAAGAAGAAGAAGAAGAAGAAGAAGAAGAAGAAGAAGAAGAAGAAGAAGAAGATGAAGTGTTACTATGTTAACAAAGTGTTAACATCCTATGATCCCTTTAAGAAATATGACTACTTCTCTGAGTCAGAAATGGGTAATGTCAATAGGCAAACAAACAAACAAAAAAACAACTGGCTAAATTATTGAAGAACTTTAAACAGATTAATCCTAGAGACAGTTCAGTAATTCGAGGGCAATGGAGAGAGAACCAACAGTTGGGGAAGAACCTAGTTCTTTAGCTTTTGATGGGGAATGATAGAGGATTTTTTTCTCCTCCCCTTTCCCGTTGGCCATATCATTCAACCTTGGAGCTTCTTACCCAGAAGGAAACACCCTATTCAGCAGCTGACAAGTCATTTCAAGAGAGTTTTGGATACAGTTGAAGGACTAGAGACATACTATTTCCAGCTCTTTGCCACTAAAAAGAGATGTATACTCTGCATCAGGGATCCTTAATCTTTTTTGCATCATGGACCCCTTTTGTAGTAGTCTTCTGAATCCTATAGATCCCTTCTCAGAATAATGTTTTTTAAATGCATAAAATGAAAATACCTAGGATTGCTAAGGAAACCAATCATATTGAAATACTATTATCAAAGAAAATTTTAAAGTTCATGGAACAGCAGGTTAAGAACTCCTGCTGTAGACAGATACAAATACAGAGGAAGTCTCTTGAGGCCAGAAATAGCTGCAAGAAACATAACCCCTGGAGATCTGGCAATGGATTAAAAAAAAGCTAGCCCTGGCATTTGAGAGTTGGGCTACAGAGAGGACCACATGAGGAGAGAAAAGATTTGGAGGCCCCATAATTCCAGAGTTGTAAGTCCCCTTGGCCGCATTGTCATTAGGTGCCAGCCTCAATATCATTGTACTATTAGTTTGAGTCCATATTGTATGTATTTGGGGGAAAGTGTACGCCAGGTTATCAGGGATGAGGAAATGTTTTAGTGCTGCTGGGTTTATCTGGTTTTTTTTACTGTGTCTTATTAGTAAACATTTTTGCTAATAGCTATTAATTAATTACAAATAATTAATAACTAATTAAAGTATTATTAATGGAAAACATGATTTATGATACTGAGCCCATATCCTTAGGGTATCTAGAACCTGTACCATTAGCAATTGCCCTCAGGGGGCTCAGCCCACTAGTACAAGTACAAATTGTCAACATATCCCAGAGAGGGGTATTATACCACCATTTTCCTAGTTACTTAGGGGCAAAACCCTACTGTCACTATTGACTTCTTCCTCTCCTCATTTCCCACACGCATCTAGCTGCTAAGCCCTGTCAAGTATACTTTTGCAGTATCACTCAAATATAAACCACCCACTGTCCACATATTAGTTCAGGCCCTCTTTACCTCTTGTCATGTTAGCCCCCTAATTGGACTTCCTACTTCCAGTCTTTCCTCACTTGATTCCTATATGTTGTCATTAGATTAATCTACTTAATACATACCTCTGATCTCCACTCTAGAAAACTTCAGTGACTCCCTGAGGAGTTGTGACTTTTGGCTAACATCCCCAAAGCCAACCAAATAAAGTCTGGTTTTATAGTTTGTTATTCAAAGTTCACTATAACCTAGCTTCAATTTAACTTTCCAGCTTTCTTTCTTACTACTCCCCTTCTCCTATGTATGACACTTTAGCTGAAATCGACTAGTCCCTGAACAATCCCTTTGTCTTTGCATCTCCGTTTCCCTTTCTATGTCAAACTCCTTGAGTAAAGAGACTATGTTTGATGTCATTTATTTTTGTATCTCCCTGAGTACCTTTCAAGTTATAGGCTTAATAAATGTTTGATAATTGAATGGGGGAAGAGAGAAGATGATATTGAACTATGTTGTTTTTAAAGGCATTATGTATACTATAAATAACATGAGGATTTGCATATAACAAAAGAGTACATATGATAAATTAGGTTTCATTTTTGAATCAAATCTGTATGTTTATCTTGTGGTAATTAGCAAATAGCATACTAGGACATCAAGATTACTTGTACACATTAGATTAGACTCAGTTTTTTCCCCTGCCTAATTATGGGACAGTGTCTTATATCAAACATGGGACTGCCCACAGAATGAAGTTCACTTAGGTACTAATTTCTTAACCCACTGGAAGTACAGACACAATGGTAATGTCTCTCTAAGTCAGAAGCTTTCTCTTCTAGCAACAGTCTTCAATCAGTTTTTTAGATGCATTCAGAAGTTGTATGCTGTTTGTAATTGGAGCTGTTTTGTTACAGTATATTGAGAGAGGAAACTTGATGTCACTTATTTATGGGATCATCATGGGAAAAGCATCAGTGTAGAGCTCTGATTGAAGGGTAGTCCTCTTAGACTGGATATAAGTAACATAAAAGATTACATAATTATGTGAGCAATTCAGACCTCACCCCCACCACCAAGCCCTACTTTTGTCTAAATTACCACAATAATTATATAACATTCCACTTAACTTCACTTGTATAGAGATGACTGGTACTAAAGATAAAAAATGGGGGGGGGGTTGGTAGTCAGAAGTTAAAAACTAACTCAGTGATAAATCATTACACAGAATCATTTAAAATTGTAATTGCTCTTCAGGGCAATGTCTTGGTCCATTAACAAGATTAATAACTAATTCTTCCCCAAATAGTGACTATCAGAAAAGGCCACTGGAAAGTTATAAAGTATTTTTCCACCTGATCTTCGGGAAAGTTCCCAAACAAATGAGTTTTTCTTTTATAATTACTGCAAGGGGAATGTAGATCAGATTTTCTTTCTAGGCCACAACCAATAGACTGTTTGTTCGAGTTGCTTTTATCTCTTAAAACTCACATTCTTCCTGTGGAACTGGAACCCTCGGTTTTGAAAGAAGCTGGGCTCACTGTGCTGTATAATTACATGAAAGCAGACACTTTTGCTTCGAGCTTCCAGCTTTTAGTGGCCTTGCATCATTGTTATGATAATGTAGGAAGAAGCATAAATGGCAACAAGCTAATAAAAACTTCTGAAAACTTTTGCTCTGAACAGGTTTTTATATCGGGAATGCTAGCGAGATAAAGTTAAATCCTAGAGGCACTTTGGAAGCTCGGAGATGTTGTAATGTGTTTTGTTTTTTTTTTTTACAACAATGGGTTGACATTATGAGGTGATATCAAGTTTAATTCTTCGGAATCGAAAGGCATCATCTGACTAAACTGAGCATCTCTCAGGTTTAATCAGCTTGTATGAATGGTGGAGTTTTGTCATGCAAAAAGCTACTCATTTAAATCATAAGGATGTTCTCGGAAACTGCTTTCAGTTTTAGAGTTAAACTTTTCCTGTGTCTAGTTAGTACTGAAAACCCTCTTTAATGTTTTAAGGCTCTTCAGAGAATAATTGACAAAGAGAAGCTAGCACTTGAGAATATTATGGAAAAACTCCGAATCAAGTATTCTGAGATGTATACCATAGTTCCTGCAGAGATTGAGTGCCAGATGGAAGAATGCAAAAAAACTTTAGAAGACATAGATGAGAAGGTAATGATGTTTGTGGCAGCGTTGTTCATTCCTGTGGTTTATCTCTCATTTATGCAATAGAGGAAGCAATGTGCCTTTCAATAAAAATATAATTGGGTTCACATTTTCATTTTAGTTGCCTTTTTATTTGTGAATATATGCTTTTTTATGGCTCAGCTAAGTGAAAAAAAAATTTTATTGAAATCTGAACTCTGAAGCAGTTTCAAGTGACAGAAAGAAGAGACCAGAATAATCTGTACATTTTTTTCCCTTGATGCTTCATTCCTTATTTAGGATGCTCCCAATTAGTGTGAGGTACAGTTTAATTATCCTTTATAGTATACCTGAGTCATAGATTTTTGTCTTAAAACATGTTTGCTCTTAGCTTTTTGAAGCTATTCAAGATCTGAAAAAAGGATATCTGAGTAAACTTGAACACATCTTACACCTGAATATAGATGTGAAGACAGGAAGGGAGAACGTTTTAGAAGGGAGAACAAAGAAAGTCAGAGTTAATTTTATTGTGATTTAAAAAGAAAAAGGCAACCCAAACCAAAAGACAAAATGTTTAGAGGTAACTTCTATCTTTCCTGCTTTTCCCTTCTCCTAATTTAGTCTGGGTCTCACAGTAGCATTCTATTATTGATTTCAGATATCCCTAAATCAGATTGTAAATCTCTAATATCAGATGGTAACTTGATAAATAAAAGATTTCTTAATGCCAAAAATTAAGTTTAATTGATGGAATTAGTAAGTAATATCTCTTTATAACACATGAATTCTGTATCACATTTCTTAGAATATTTATATGAAGGTAACATGAATATATAACAAGTATTATAGATATGAGTATTACATCCACAATGTCAAGAATATATATACTAATGTTCTGATATATTAATTATTTAAGTTAAAATTCCCTTCTCTACAAGTATGCATTTAGCAGTAAATCTTATCATTTTGACATAAAGATCTTTGGGTAGCTCCTAAAGCATCAGGGACTATTGTTTTCAGGAGAACAGCATGTCTTTATTTACAAACCAAACAAAATATTGTTCTATTTTAAATAGCATGTGGAATTCCTTAGAAAAGTCACTTAAAGTCTCAGGAGTCTTTAACAGCTGGGCCTCTGAAAATTCCACTTGTACTTTAGACCACAGGTACATTCGTTAAAGATAACAGCTAATGGTTATCATCTGACAGTAGAAATTGTAACCTTGCATATAATTCAGATTGTTCTTTGTGTTTGTTAAATCATGATTTTTTTTTTGCAGTTCATCTAAGTGGTATATATTTAATGTAGGTGGATTACCCATGCAAAGTATCACCCCACAAAAGAACAACAACAAAACTCTTTTTTCTAATAAAACTGGCAGATGATAATAATGTGGTCTAGTAGAAAGGACCTGGGATCGGGGCAGTGTTCTAGTCCCTGGTTCCACTATAAACCTTATCTATGGAATTAGGCAAGTCATTTATCTTTTCTGTTCCTCAGTTTCCTCTTATGCCGAATGCCTGTAAAAGATTGTTGTGCTGCTCAGATGAGAAATTGCAAAAGTAATTTGCAAAGGTAAAAAGTATTAGGCAAAAAAGTAAGACATCGCCATCACCATCATTCTCATTTATTTTAATGGCTACTTCAAGACCCCTGTCAATGAAATTTCAAAAGGAATGAATCTTCTTGGGGCATTTGAAGCAACACATTTGTCATTAATCTCCTAGAGATAAATTATTTTCTTTAAGGAATAATTCAGGTAGAAAATCATGCTGCTCGATGAGCAGGCTTTGATTGCTGTGGAAAAAAACACACTAAAAATATTAAGCAGCATATATTTTCAAGTGTCAACTAGTTCAAGACTATATTGTTTCAACCAAATGAATAATAGAGTAGAAATTACATTTTCTTTGGCTGGCTTTGGAAGAAGTTTAGTTTTATTAGAAATGCTGAACTCCTGTGCTTAGCTGTCACAGGAAGCCAAGATAACAAGTCATAAATAATTTATTTCTGAAGTTCCCATTGTGAGGCAAGCCGTATTCTTTGACCATTGTGGGTACTGTTTCTGATATTCTAAACAGTACATACCTTCTGTAGCATTTGGCATGGTTGTGAATAGTCAACTTAGTGGGCAAAAATTGCTATTCAACACCAAGTAAGCCACATCAGTATCAATATCTCATCTAGAAAAAAAAAAATCCTCCAGTTCTTAAGGGATTGTTCTGAGTGAATTTGCACAACACAGAGACTGCCCCCTTTCTACCTCCAGACTGCCCTTTATCAGGGAACAAATGGATAGGATGTTGAATTGTCTCTCAATGTTGAATAAAACTTTCTCTTTTTATAACAGATTAGAAATGAAGTCTTGAAGAGTTCGCCTTCTTATGTGATGAGTAGAAAAATAGAAGAAATTAATCATGGACTTCAGAATGTTGAAAAGATGTTACAACAGAAAAGCAAAAATATTGAGCAAGCTCAAGAAATTCAAAAGGTAATGTCCTCTAATTCTTCCCTCTCAGGCAGGGATTTTGATGACTGATCTGTATCCCACAATTTGATTCACTCAAGAATCTGACTCACTTGGTCTCCAGTGAATGTTTCCTGCTACTTCCAGCTAATGAAATATTGAGCATCTTGTACTTTGTGTGGGCACATAGACACTGGCCCCAACTCAGAAGGCATATCTTTGCTGGAAGTACTAGAAACTTGTAATGGTGAATAGGATTTCTCTATTGGAAATTAAGATTACATTTTACAAAACATATTTATGGTGGAGATGAGAGCCTATCTATTGAGATCCACTGACTTGTTGATTTGTGGTCCTGAAGGAAGCTTAAGAAAAAAAAATGGAAAGCAGGCTTTCCATAGTAAAGGGGATGATTCAATAGATTACTAAAGATAGTAACCACTTAACTTCTGACTCCTGAGAGAATGAAAAAATGTCAGAAGATCCAAATCAAATAACATCTGGGGTATGCTGGAGCCAGTTCTAACAAGCTTGCAAAAGCCAATTATTAAATTTTCACTGTGAGCACTTACACCTCAGAAATCAAGTCATCTAGCTTTATTTATTGTTTTGTTTAGTGTCTAGACTTTATAAAGTGTATTCAATGCAGATGAAACTTAAGTATGTGTGCATATATTCCCACTCACCCTTCAGACAGATTGTTAAATATTTACCAGCACACTCCTATATTGCTCTGTAAACATTTTGTGAACTCAGAGGGAATGTAGTAGAAGCCTCGGAGAAAGATGTCTTCACTGGGGGTCTGGTAGACTAATAATACTAATTTCTGGCAATTTACATAGCAATTTAAGTTTTGCATTTAAGCCTGCACCTGTGGATAATATCATTGTCAAGACTCACCATCACAGAATCACATTAGAAGGTAACTTGCCCAAAACATTTTTTTTTTTTTGCGGGGCATTGAAGGTTAAGTGACTTGCCCAGAGTCACACAGCTAGTAAGTGTCAAGTGTCTGGGGCTGGATTTGAACTCAGGACCTCCTGAATCCAGGGCCAGTGCTTTATCCACTGCGTCACCTAGCTGCCACGCCCAAAACTTCTTAAACTGTGGGTTGCAACCACATAAGGGGTCACCAGGGTCATGAAAAATTTGGCAACAGTAAACGTTTATGTATACCTATTTTATATACCTATATACCTGCAGTTGAGTAAAAATTTCTCAGGCTGAAAGGACTTGCGAATGGAAAAAATTTAAGAAGCGCTGATCTAGTCCAACCTAAGTCTGAAAAAATATCCCCTCTCTCATACCTGCCAAGTGGCTATCCACTTGCTTGAAGACCTCCTATGAGGTAGAACTCACTACCACCTGAGGCAGCCTATTACTTTGAATAGCTCTAAATGCTAGGTAACCTGAATGAGTTTCTTGCAGTTTCCAGCCACTACTCCTGGTTCTGCCCTTTGGGACCAAACAGAACAAGCCATATTTCTCTTCTGTGGGACAGCCCATCCATACTTGAAGGCTTCCTAAGGCTTCTCCAGGCTCTACCTTTCTAGTTCCTTTAACTGGTTTTCATTTGGCAAGCTCTTGAGGATTCTCTCCATTATGGGTGGTTCTCTCTGGAAAACCTCTAACTTATTGCTCTTTCTAAACACAAAGCACTCAGAGCTGAATACAATAATCCAGATGGATCTAAACAGGACAAATTATTGTGGGACTATATTATGCCCTGACCACATTATATTGGGAATATTGCATTTGGTTCTGGGATGTCACATTTTGGGAAGAACATCATGCATGGTCTTGAGATTCCATGTCTGAATTCCCAAAGTGCACAGGGAATGTGAAAAACATTTTAAAATCATTTTTAATTTAAAGGATTTTATTTCAAATTATAACTATTCATCCACAGACAAAACCTTAAGTTCTTTCAATGTAAGTCAATCTAATTTAGTTAGTTTTCATATAGATAGGTTTCCTAAAGATTATTAAAATGATTAAAGATTTTTGCCTTCAAGATTTCACATGCCCAGATGTAGTCAGAAGATTCCTCAGAAGTCAACCTGGTCCAACCAGTACCTGAATAGGAATCTCTTTGCCACTCTATAACATGTCTAATTTATCTAAGCCTCTGGTTGAAGACCCAGAGTGACAGGGAACTAGTTTCTTTCCAAAGTAATCCAATTAACTTTTATACAGAGCTGTCCAAATTCAGATTGGCCTCATCAGCCACATTCAGACACACTGTACTTTGACTCCAACATAGTGATGTCATTTTGGTCCTCTTCAGGAATGAAGGACAACAACCGACCAACCAATAATTAGGAAGTTTTTCCTTTTGTGGAGCTGACATCTGTCTCCATAAAAATTTTAGCCATTGGTACTAGGTCTAGTTCCTGGGGCCAAGAAGGACTACTTCATATCTCAGAATCACAGAATTTGAGGGTTGGAAATAACTTTGTTGGCCATCTATCTAGTCCAAGCCATATCCCAAAAGAATCACTTACTTTAACATACCTGACAAGTGCCCAAATATTCTCTGTTTGAAGGTTTTTAATCATAGGTTACCCTCTACTTCCCCAAACAGTCAAGTGCCTGGCACATAGATGGTGCTTCGTAAATGTTTATTGAAAGACTTACTGACTGAATAGCCAATTCTGCTTTGAAACTGTTTTAATTGTTAAGGAAGTTCTCTTCACCCTAGTCTAAATTTGCGTCTTTATTACTCCCATTCATTCTTCCTCTCTTTGTTTTCTGAGGCCAAATGGGACAAGTTCAATGATTCTTTCACATGACAGATCTTAAAATACTTGAAACTACCTAGTATAACCTCCCTCCCCTCAAGCCTTTGCCTTTTCAAGCAAAGCATCATCACTTCTTCCAACCTTTCCTCAGATAACCTAGATTCAAGACTGCTGCCATCTTCTTTTGGCCTTCTCCATGCTTTCTAGCTTATCAGTGGACTTTTAAAAAAAATTCACATTTTTAGAAATTCTGAATTTTACAAATACCAAATAAGACGAACATTTCTATATACAAAACAAAATGTTAAAAAGGAAATTGTATGTGTGAACAAGAATTTGCACCATGTACAGCTTGCTTCTTTCTCATCAAGTATACAAAAAATTCATTGTGTCATTTTCAAGTGTCCTGCTTATTTGTGTTTCATCCTAACTTTCCTTCTGTTCTCTCCTATGCATTTTCTTTAGCATTGGTAAACATTTTGCTAGCCTCCTCTTTCTTCCAACTGCTCCCCCCTCAAATGGAAAGAAAACAAAACTAGCAATGTCCTTCTTAAACCCTGACAAAATTGCAGAATGGAATACTATATTCCATACTACTGAAAGATTATAGCCTCCTTATTCCTGGAAGCAATGTCTCTTTTAATGAAATCTAAGAAGGCGTTACTTTTTTTTTTTTTCTGGTGCAGGGGTTGGTGGGGAAGAAGTGAAGGGCAAATAAAGCTGCCACATGACACTGATGAAACATTGTTCACTAAGATCCTCAAATCTTTTTCAAACTGTTAACTATTTTTCAACCATTCTATATTTTTGAAACTAAATTTTTGAGCCCAAGTATAAGACTTTGTATTTATCTCTATTGAATTTCTTAGATTTATCCAATACTTCAGGCTGCAAAGATTTTTTTTTACCCTGACTCTTTCATCTAATTTGTTAACTATCTCTCTAACTTTCTGGCATCTTCGAATTTGATAAGTATACCTTTAAATTTTTTAAGCATGCCATTAATGTTTTTTTATAAATCCATTTGTGATAAAAATGTTAAATAGCACATGGTCAAATAATGATCCCACTTGAGATCTCCCATATGAGACCTTCTACCATGGTGACATTGAGCCAATGATGGCTGCTCTTTGTGTCCAGACACTCAGCTAATTCTGATTTCATTTAATTGTATTATCATTTAATTGGTCATCTCTTCCTCTCTCTCTCTCTCTCTCTCTCTCTCTCTCTCTCTCTCTCTCTCTCTCTCTCTCCTTCCCTCCCTCTGTGTTTTCTAAAAGAACAGTATGAGAAACTTCATTAAACACTTTTGTAAAATGTAAATAAACAGTATCTACAATATTCCCTGATCTACTTCTTAGTAACCTAAAAAAAAAAGGAAGCAAAACTAATCTGATAACATTTTTCCATAGGTTTTCACTATCTTTAATGATCCTTTTTAAAATTTTCCAAGAAAGGGGACAGCTAGGTGGCACAGTGGATAAAGGACTGGCCTTGGATTCAGGAGGACCTGAATTCAAATCTAGCCTCAGACACTTGACACTTGACTAGCTGTGTGACCCTGGGCAAGTCACTTAACCCTTATTGCCCTGCAAAAAAACCAAAAAATTTCCAAGGAATCTAAACAAAGCTCAATGATCTATAGTTTACATATTATATATTTTTATATATATGCATATAGTTTATATATTTATATATAGTCTTCCCTTTACAAAAAAATTAAAAATTTACCTTTTTCCAGTCTTCCCTCTTTCACATGTTTCAGATATTTGAAGACAGCTATCATGTTTCTGCCTAAATTTCTTCAAGCTAAAAATGCCCAATTTCTTCAACTTATCAAAAAGAAGCCGCTAGGTGGTATAGTGTATTGAGTGCTGGTCCTAGAGTCAGGGAGAAATGAACTTAAATTCTGCTTCAGGCACTTACTAGCTATATGACACTGAGCAATTTGCTTAACTTCTCTCTGTATTAAGTTTCCTCAACTGTAAGATAGAAATAATAATAGAACCCACTTTCTAGGGCTGTTGTGAAGATTAAATAATATTTGTAAAGCACTTAGCACAGTACTTGATACATAGAAAATACTTAATTAATACTAGTGAAGGAGTAGGTCATTGGATTTAAGAAGACTGAAGAACTGGGAGGTTAGGAAGTTTGAGGGAGCACTGAAATTCTCTAGAATAAGAGTATGTTGGGGAGGAGAAAAGGACAGTTATCAAAGTGCTGAACTTTTTGAGTAAGTTAGGAAAATGACCATGAACCTAGTTTAAACACCCACTACAGTTTGAATTGGTCAGAAAATTTTGACACTATGAACTTATAAGAAGAGATTGCTGCTAGATCCTGGTCACTGAATGATGGTGGTAAAAGAAGAGTCTGAAATTGTCAAGTGGAAACAAGGAGCATCTTGTCTCCCTCTTCATTGTGTTGGAACATATGGGGAAAGGTGTAGCGACTGGTAGAGAGGAAGGCCAGGAATGTAGTGTCTATACTCTGACTTCTAATTTCCTTTTTTTAAAAAACAATCGTATGGGGCAGCTAGATGGAGCAGTGGATAAAGCACCGGCCCTGGATTCAGGAGGACTTGAGTTCAAATCTGGCCTCAGACACATAACACTTACTAGCTGTGTGACCCTGGGCAAGTCACTTAAACCCAATTGCCTCACTAAAAAAAAAAAAAAAAATCTGGCCTCAGACACTTAACACTTACTAGCTGCGTGACCCTGGGCAAGTCACTTAACCCCAATTGCCTCACTTAAAATAAAAAAACAATTGTATTTTAAATGTATGGAAAACAAGCATTTCCATTACATAGTACAATGAAAAAGTGATTGGACTGTACATGAAACTGCAAATCTACTATGCACAACTTGCTATTCCTTTCAAATAATACAACAAAAATTATAATATAAATTTCTTTTTTTCTCTCCCCCCCCCAGATGGCTACCATTAGACACAAATGGGTGTGTGTACACACACACGTGCACACATACATGTGTATGTATGTGTGTAAAATTATTCTATATAAACTATTATTTATCAGTTCTTTCTCAGAATTCAGATAGCATCTTTCTTCAGCTGTCCTTTATAGTTAATTTGGGTTATTTATAATAGACAAAGTAACTTATTGTCTCAAAGCCATTCTTAAAACAATATTGCTGTTACTATATACAGTATTCTCTTAGTTCTGCTCATTTTGCTCTTCATTATTTTGTGCAAGTATTTCTATGTTTTTTAAATCATTGAGCTCATCATTTCTTATAGCCCAGTAGTATTCCATTACAATCGTATACCACAACTTATTCAGCCATTACCCAATTGATGGACATCCCTGCACTTTCCAGTTCTTTGTCACCACAAAGAGAGGTGCTATAAGCATTCTAGGACATATAGGTTCTTTTCCTTTTTCCCTATTCATCTTTGGAAATATTAACATTAGTGGTATTGCTGTGTCAAAGGACACATAGGTACTTTAATAACTCTGGGCATAATTCTGATTTCCTTCTACAGAAAATGTGGGATGAATTAGATCTCTGGCATTCCAAACTAAATGAACTAGATTCTGAAGTCCAGGATATAGTTGAACAGGACCCAGGACAAGCACAAGAATGGATGGATCACTTAATGGTCCCTTTTCAACAATACCAACAGGTGTCACAGAGAGCTGAACATAGAACTTCACAGTTAAATAAGGTGAGTCTATGATAGATAGACAGCAGAAGACTGTGATGATATACAGTGTGGGGGAAAAGAGATTGTTTTTACAGAGTTTCTTAACCCTAAGGTCTTTAAACTTGTTTTTTACTCTATTCCAATATAATTGGTTTCCTTTGTAATCCTATGTATTTTTCATAACATTCAAAAATATTATTCTGAGAAGGTGTCCATAGGCTTCACCAGACCTGCCAGAGTGGAATTTGTGGCAAAAAAGCTAAGGAGCCTGGTTTTAGAGAAAACCAAAATTTCCGGGTTTTAAATAAATTATTCTCTTTTCATTTTATATTATGATATTCACCAAAAAAAGAGAGATGGATTCATATACACACCTGATTGTAATGAAACCTCAATTTCTGAATTACTGAAATCTATTGAAAATCAAAAACAGATTTTGAAAATTATTACAATGTTCTTTTCCCAGGCCACACTTAAGATGGAAGAATATAATGACCTCTTAAGGAATACTGAGACTTGGATAGAAAATACCAGTAGTTTGCTAGATGGCCCTGCTGATTATAGTTGTTCAAAGGCCCTGAGTCACCATGCTAATACCCTTCAGGTAGGTGTTTGTTTTTCTGCGACTCACTGAACCTAAATGATAACTGATAGTTTTACTGACTTTTACTCTGATTGATATCTTCTTTTTGAGTGGGGTAGGGGGTGACAACAGTCTTAGAAACTTGTAATTTCATCAGTTTGGGGAACTACTAGTATGGAATCTCCTTCTACTTATGTTGACGTCTGTTTTATCTGTAACTTCTAGATTTAAGAGAGTTATCTGGAAACACTGAAAGGTTAGGTCCTTGCTAAGGGTCAATTAGCTGGTAAATATCAGTGGTAGAATTTGAGCCCAGCAGTTCCTGATTATAAGGAAACCCCTCTGTTCACTATGTCGTACTGCTTGTCTTGTTATTTTCTTATTTGTCCACATTCAACTTATCTTCCAACTATACAATACATAGGTAGGTAGGATGAATGCAATAGAAAATGCAATGGTCTAAGAATCAGTAAACTTGGCTTCTGGGCAGCTGGGCCACTCACTAGTTTTGTGGCTTTGGGCAAACCTCTTAAAAACTCAGTTTCCTTATCTGAAAATGACAACATTCGACTATCTGAGCTTTGTGGTCCTTTCTTGCTTTAAAATTCTATGGTTCTGTGGTTTGCATTGCTTTTACTGACACCTAAACTATAAACTTGTATTGTTGGAGGAAGGAAGGAAGGAAGGAAGGAAGGAAGGAAGGAAGGAAGGAAGGAAGGAAGGAAGGAAGGAAGGAAAAGAAAAAGGGAGGAATTTTCACATTAATGTCTATGACTAGAACAGAATTCCAAAACACTGAGAATTCACTTAAGTTTTATCTAGTAAACATATTTCCTTCCTTCTATATTGTTCAAGGAAAAAATATGAAACCTGAAGATAAATATTATTTTATAGAATTTAATTTTATAGTGGCTTCAAAAGAAAAGCATAAGGACTTCCTAAGCAAAATGTTGACTTTGGAATTTTCACTTAAAATTATTATAGCACCTACTACAGTGCTTGGCACATAATAGAAACTTAATAAATGTTGGTTAATTAGCTATAGAATGTTCTGGATCACCCACACTATTCCTTCTTTCCATTAGTTTAGGTTCTGTGATTGAAACATGATCATATTTTTTCATAACTTGATTTATCTTTCTCTTCCCAAATTAGAATTTCTTTCACCATGTTGTCCCAGTTGATTGTTATTCCACCAGACCCTTCTAAAAATGTCAGTTCCTTTCCAGTCAGCTCAATAGTTCATAGTCTAGTACTTAAGTGGGTTTACCAAATTAGGAGACAAAGATGGTGCCTATTCTCCTACAAGTTTGAAAGAACAGTATTACATTGTCCAGAATGGAACAGATAATGCTTGCTGGTTTAGTGCTGCCTTCTTCTGACACAACTGGGGAACTGCCATTTCTACCATTCAAGAAATACTTGTGCTGAGGAAAGATTCTCAGTTATTCTCTGGTCTTGTTTAAAGAGAAGCTTAAACAGAAGAAGGAAGAAGAGGGACATAGAAAATTATACGATTCCTGAAATTCACCTAAAGTTTGGAAAGACTTTCTAATGAAGTCATTCTTGAGAATTCTACTGCTGGGAAATCACTCCATTCCACAAACCCCAGCCCTCATGAAATACCGCATATTTTATATGAAAAAAAGTCATTGTATTCCTTGAGTTTTTGTCTTTATGTTTGTTTGGAGAACATGTAAATAATCCTCCTAGTTTCTTGCATCATAATGTGTTGAATAAAGAAATGTCATTTTTAAAACATGGGTTTTTTTTCAAATTTGGAGTAAAACTTCCTTCTGTTTGCATTTGTAAAAGAAGGTTCCAAAGACATAAGGTTTGATGTACAAACATATTGGATGTAATTAAGGCAAACTTGTTCAGAAATCTCCATTGCCATAAAAAATGCCACAGATTCTGTGTAAAGCTTTAAACAACCCAGACTAAGAATTAATATTTATGTAGCCCTTTAAAGTTTATATACACATATATAGTGTGTGTGTGTATAGATATATATGTGCAAAATGGGAATAATAATACTTGTAATATTCACCTCATAGTATGATTGTAAGAGAAATGTTTCATATATTACCAGTGCACAATATGGTATGTATTAATATTTGTGCAATTAATTATTAACTATTGAACTATCTGAGCTGTGTAGTCCCTTCTGGCTTTAAAATTCCATCACTCTGTCATTTGCAATACTCTTGTTGTTCATTCATTTCAGTCATGTCTGTCTCTTTGTGACCATATTTGTGGTTTTCTTGGCAAAGATACTGGAGTGGTTTGCCATTTCCTTTTCCAGCTTGTTTCACAGATGAGGAAAGCAAGGTAAACAGGATTAAGTGACTTGCCCAGGATCACACAGCTAGTAAATGTCTGAGGCCAGTTTTGAACTCAGGAAGATGAGTCTTCCCAACTTTGGGCCCAGCATTCTATCCACTGTACCTAGTTGACCTATTTTCACTACTCTTAGTGCCACCTTAGTAATGAACTTGTATTGTTGGGGAAAAGCAGGAAACAAGGAAGGAACCATAGTAAAAGGGGATTTTAATTATTTAAATTTAATTTAATATGTAATTATTTAAATTAGAATGTACGTGTATAGATGTATATGTGTATATGTGTGTCTGTCTATATCTATATCTATCTGTTCATATTTACATCTATATCTGTGTGTGTGTGTGTGTGTATATATATATAACAATGATGTGAGATAGATATTAGAAATATAATTATCCTCATTTTCCAAGTGAGAGAGCTGAGCCTCTGAGGTTAAATGATTTATTTATGCTCACATAACTAATAAGGGTGGGAGCTAGGATTTGAACTCATGACTTTCCTGCCTCCAATTCCTATATATCTGTTAACCAAGCTTTATCACAACTGATGTGTCAGTGGGGACCATCTCTGAAGGATTACCAGTGCAGCTCTATAATTGGACCTCACATTCGAGAGAACATAGACAAAAGAACTGTCCTGATCAATATGTCAAAGCCTGATACCTAATGCAACACAGATAATACTCACAAAAGGGAAAGAAAAACATATCATCCACAGTGGCAGGGTGGTATATTTCAGATTCTGTCTCTTTTTCCAAATAATAATTATGAGGCTATTTTAATCTATATGCAGTCAGTCATATATTTAGAGATGGAAGGTATCCTCAAGGTCACCTCCTCCAAACACCTCATTTTACAATTGAGATCCAGAAGGTTTAGTGATTTGCCCAAGGTCACATAGGCACTAAATGACAGTTATGGTTTTAACTCAGGTTGTCTGACTCCAAATCTAGCGTTCTTTT
Organism: Dromiciops gliroides; assembly: GCF_019393635.1. Taxonomy (NCBI): domain Eukaryota; kingdom Metazoa; phylum Chordata; class Mammalia; order Microbiotheria; family Microbiotheriidae; genus Dromiciops; species Dromiciops gliroides. The sequence continues at coordinate 253,968,420 of NC_057862.1, forward strand.
CATTGTACCATGCTACCTCTAACACTTTATGGTTTCCAAATGCTTTCCTCACAGCATGCCTTCAAAGTTGTGTCATTTTAGTGCCTGTCTGTTGGTTTCTATAGCGCTTATCATGAGTGGGATTCAATTCAATTAAGCAAATTAATATGAATTAATAATTAATATGCTAATATGAAAGGCAGTGAAGGAGCTGTTGTGAATAAAAGATAAATATGATACCAACCCAGCTTTCAAAGAGCTCCCAAATTCGATGGACTGACACCTCTCTAAAAAGCTCTGTTGGTAGGTAGGAGCTTCCTATCAGCAGCTCTGCTCATGATGTTGACATTTGCACCTGTGTGGATGGCCCAAGGAACCATTGGTGGTGCCATGAGAAGGAAGCCAACAAAGTGGGATCCCATCTGGGATGCTGATAACCATAGTCTTCTTTGAAATTTAACTGACTTCAGAGTAACTAGGTGGTGCAGTGGATAGAGCACCAGCCCTGGATTCAGAAAGATCTGAGTTCAAATCCTACCTCAGACCCTTGACACTTACTAGCTGTGTGACCTTGGGCAAGTCACTTAAACCCAATTGCCTCACCAAAAAAAAAGAAATATAATTGACTTCTTAGAAAAAAGTTATTGGGGCAGCTAGGTGGCACAGTGGATAGAGCACTGGCCCTGGAGTCAGGAGTACCTGAGTTCAAATCTGGCCTCAGACACTTAAACACTTAACTAGCTGTGTGACCCTGGGCAAGTCACTTAACCCCAATTGCCTCACTTAATAAAAAAAAAAGAAAAAAGTTATTATTCATAGGAGAAAAATCGATTTCTATCATTTATAATAGTGTATTTAGATTAATTTTTGTGCATTTTCTCATAAATCTGCCATTTCAGTATGATAAACTGATGAAAACCATATTTCACAGCTTGAACATTTCTGATAGCTCTAATGTTTTGAACTGTCAAATCTGCACATTAATGTATCATTTTATGAATTACAAAAATAAAAGGGAATATATGAGATTGAATACCTAACAACAAAAATTGCAATTGTTTTTTGTTATTTCATAGAAAAAGAAAAAACAACTTAGAATTTAAAGTTTTCTTTGATATATTATTCATTCATTGTTCAACTAGTTTTATGGTTAGGTTTGTTGAGATTGTTATTGTTTTCCCTTTTAAAAAAAATTTGTCCAAGAAAATATTCAGATAATTCTTTCTAACTGTTAATATAGGCTATTTGTACAATGCTTCCACCATCAATCTAAACATGAGCATTTATATATATATATATATAAAATTATGTATGTATTTATATATACGTATATCTTGCAGTTTAAAATGTAGCAAATTCTAATCTTCTCTAATATATATTAATAAATCAATGTATTTTTCACATTTTCTGTTTCTTGATATTTATCTTTTCCTTTCTTATATCCTTTTTGTAGATGGCTTTGGAAGATTCAGAACAGAAACAAAATCTTCTACATTCAGTTTATTCTGACCTGGAAGAATTTTCAGTGATCTTTGAAACAGATGACTTAGCACCAATTAAGTTAAACCAGCTAAGTGCTAGAGTCACAACTCTCCAGCAAAAACTAATGGCAAGTCTTCCACAAATCCAGCACATGGCCAATGTAAGTTTTCTTACAGTATAAAGATCGCTTTGTTATTTTAATTTACATTTATTTTAACTCAAGAATAACTATATTGCTTTATTATTGATTTAATCATCTCTCGGCAGATAATTTTCACTGTGACAATTTCCAATCTTTAACAAATTTTGCTTTCAAGTTTTTATTAATAAAAGTAATTAGAGGGGGCAGCTAGATGGCGCAGTGGTTAAAGCACCGGCCCTGGATTCAGGAGTACCTGAGTTCAAATCTGGCCTCAGACACTTGACACTTACTAGCTGTGTGACCCTGGGCAAGTCACTTAACCCCCATTGCCTAAAAAAAAAAAAAAGTAATTAGAATAAAGTTTGTTTAAATCATCTATAAGTTCTTAGTTATTTATCTTTTCCTGTGCAACATATAGCCCAACAGGTGATCAACTAAAACATTTCCTAATGTAGAAAGAGTATATATTTAGATTGAGAAAGTGGTATGCAGTTTAACTCAGTTTAGTATCATATAATTTTGTTGTTCAGTTATTTTTCAGTCATAACTGACTCTTCATTTGGGGTATTCTTGGCAAAGCTACTGAAGTGATTTGCCATTTCCTTCTCTAGATCACTTTACAGATGAAGAAACTGAGGCAAATGGGGTTAAGTGACTTGCCCAGGATCACAAAGCTGGTCTGAGACTAGATTCAAACCCAAGAAGAGGAATCTTTCTGACTCCAGACCAGGCACCCTAACTATTCTAACACCTAGATGCCTCAGTATCATGTATACACTACTCAGAGGGGTGATACTATCTATTTAAAATACAGGGTGAGAAAAATAGAAAAAAATTTCCAGGAAGCACTGATGCTTACCTTAGGTCTAAATCATCAAATTCTTCTTCTTCTTCTTCTTCTTCTTCTTCTTCTTCTTCTTCTTCTTCTTCTTCTTCTGCTTCTGCTTCTGCTTCTGCTTCTGCTTCTGCTTCTGCTTCTGCTGCTTCTGCTTCTGCTTCTGCTTCTGCTTCTGCTGCTGCTGCTGCTGCTGCTTCTGCTGCTGCTGCTGCTGCTTCTGCTTCTGCTTCTGCTGCTTCTGCTTCTGCTTCTGCTTCTTCTGCTTCTGCTTCTGCTTCTGCTTCTGCTTCTGCTTCTGTTTTGTGCCAGGCTGCCTCAGTTTTTCCACACTTCAATGCAGCTAGAGATGGCACAGTGAATAGAACACTGGACCTAGAGTCAGGAAGACATGAGTTCAAATCCAGACTCAGACACTTAGTAGCTGTGTGAATCTGGGCAAGTTACTTAACCTCTGTTTGTCTCCATTTCCTCAACTGTAAAATGAAGATAAGAAGCATCTATCTTGCAGGTTTGTTGTGAGGATCAAGGAGATAATATTTGCCTGGCTTATAGAAAGCACTATATAAATGTACATTCCCTTCCCTTCAATTTATCCTCCACATGTCAAAGTGATCTTCCTTAAAATCAGGTGTAACCATATCACTCACCTACTCGGTAAACTCTACTAGCTCCCTATTGCCTCTAGGATCAGACATAAAATGCTCTTTTGGCTTTAAAGTCATTCACAACCTTACATCAATCTACCTTTCCAGTCTCACTTCCTACACTCTGTGATCCAGTAAAACTGACCTTCTTTCTGTTCCTCATAGAGAATATTTTATCTTCCATCGCCATGCTTTTGTACTGGTTGTTCTGACCAAGGTCACAAAGCCAGTGTATGTCAGAGGCCATGGATAGAGCACACCTAGGGTCAGAAGTCAGGAGTCAAGAAGATTCCAGAGTTGATTCTGGAGTCCAGAAGACCTGATTTCAAATCTCACCTCAGACTTACAAGCTGTGTGTCTGTGGGAAAGTAATTTAACCCTGTGTGCCTCATTTCCTTAACTGTAAATGGGAATAATAATAGTACTTGCCTTCCAGGTTTGTTGTGAAAATAAAGTGAAATAATATTTGTAAAATACTTAGCATAGTGTCTGGCTCACAGTAGGCACTATATAAATGCTAGCCATAATTACTATCATTATTATTATTAAACCTAGATCTTCTTGGTTCCAATGCCAGAGGCCTCAAATATGAAGGCTGGCCCACAATCCTCTTGAGTGCAGCCTGAACCAAATCAAAATGTAATTCCTATCTGCTTTTAATGTGCTGACATATTAATCTTAAAAAGACATATATTAACATGTATGGTTTTCTAACTCAGTATGTGACCCATCATTATTCTTATACATGGTTTAGTGGCCCCTATTTCTATTTGACTTTGACACCACTACACTATACCATGTTATCTCTTGAGAATCCAATCACTGGCAATAAATGTTCTTTGTATATGTGACTAACATACAATGAGACATACATTAGCTTTTTAAAAAATTACTTTTTCAAATTCTAGGATATAGTTGCTATTGAAACTGAAGTAAAATCTATAGAGAAGAAAGTTTCAAAAATCAAAGCAATCCTGTTTTCCAAAGAAATATTTGATTTTTCTCCTGAAGAACATCTTAAGCATGGAGAGGTGAGCATGGATCATTAAAAATATTTTCTGAATTTTTACGTTGTGTTTCTGCTATGTTTCTCAAATATGTAGCTGCTACATATTTGAAGATAGTAACTTAGTAAGGTGGAGAAGAATGAACAAGGTTTCAGTAGTTGTTAGTGTAATATTTGGATTAAAACTATATACAAACTGAAGGATACATGAAAACCTCAATTTAAATAAGTTCAATACTATAGCTATTTACTATTATGTATTATGTATTTTATTCATGCATGTAGCTGTATACTATTACATATACTATTATAGCTATATACTGTTATGTATAAGATACTTTACTAAGTTGTGGAGATACAGAGATGAGAAAAAAACATCAAATTCTCATCCACAGAGAACTTAAAATTTAGTGACAAAGTGAGACATATGCAAATAACTATAAATTAGAAGAAGATCATAGGAGGTGTCAAGCAAAATTGCTTGAGATGTTCAAGGTTGGCAGGGAAAGAGAACTGCTTGTTCCTGTTTTTGATCCTTGGGAAGATCAAAGAAGGATTCCTGGAAGATGGAACACCTGAGCTCCACCTGGAAGGAAGGAAAAGAGAGGAGTGGGTGATGATGTATACAAAGCCACAGGGGCAGAGAGGGCAGGGTGAGATCGAGGAATAGAGATCAGTCTATATTGGCTGGAGTTAGTGGTGTAGGAAGTAAATTATTGTGAACTGAGTCTGAAAAGATAGTTTAAAGCCAGATTGTGAAGGAACTGGAGATATAAACTAAGGAGTTTAAGTTTCATTAAATGCACATGGTGAACCGTTGCTGTTTTTTAAACAGAGGACTAGTGTCATGCAGCTCTATGCATTAGGAAGATTACAAATGGCATGAAGGGAAATAAAAGAGAAATTGGAGGCAGGAAGATACGTTTGAAGGCTATTACCATAGTCTAGGTGATAGCATAAGAGGGTCTTAACTAAGTGGTGGCAGTTAATTAGAAATTAGGGAACTTATGAAAGATGTTATAGGTAGAATCAACAGGACTTAGGAAATGATATTGTGTTCAAGATAAAAGAGATTGAAGAATCAAAGATGACTCCAAAGTTTTGAACCTGATTAAAAGAACGAATTAGAAAAGATATATGTGTGTATGTATAGATAGATATAGATATAGATATAGATATAGATATAGATATAGATATAGATATAGATATAGATATAGATATAGATATAGATATAGATATCTCCAACAAGAAGAACCCAGGGGTGAACTTAGAAGGAACAGTTATTAAATTCTTCCATAAAAATCTCAGCTCTATTTTCAGGAATATTTTGTCTAGTTACTTGATTCAACAAATATTAAATACCTTCTGTATACAGAGAATTGTGCTAGTCCCTGGAGGATGAATGAAGCTTAGGTAAAACAATATGCTCAAAGCATAACAGTAGTTACCACTAATTAATGAATTGTTATAAATTCTGAAAAAATAACAAATGATAGTATAAGCATACAATTTGATGATGGGCAATTATACCTATCCTCTTTATCTCTTAAAACTAAAATATTAGTCATGCACTAACAACCTGAGGAAACATTTTAAAATTCCTAAGTATTGTTTCTAATATTAAGTTATATAATTTGTCATTTTTCAATACTTAGGCTTTACAGTTACTTTTTCTTTCACATTTATACCATGTTGGCATCTTTTACTTTATAGGTCATACTCGAAAACATAAAGCCCATGAAGAAGTCCATTGCTGAGATAGAGTCTTACCAAGTGGTCCTGAGGTTGCCTCAAACAGAAATTAAATCTTTGCCAATATTTGAAAGGACAAGTCAACTTTCACAAGATGTGAAAATGTTAGAAAAGGTGGTCCATGAACAAAACGAACTCTTGACGGTGAGTGATTTATACTGACATAAAATTTAGTTGGTGGAAATATACCAATGTTGTTGATATTGTCATTTTTTTTTCCTTTTTTGCAGGGCAGTGAGGGTTAAGTGACTTGCCCAGGGTCACACAGCTAGTAAGTGTCAAGTGTCTGAGGCCAAATTTGAACTCAGGTCCTCCTGAATCCAGGGCCAGTGCTTTATCCACTCTGTCACCTAGGTGCCCCCAACCATTTAAATTTTTTAACAGTGGAGAGTACAGGTATTCATGACTGCAATCTGTTGTTCTATAGCTAGGTGGAATAGTGGATAGAGTGCTGAGCTTAGAGTCAGGAAGACCTGAATTCAAATTTGACCTCAGACACTTCCTAGCTTTGTGATCCTGGGCAAATCACTTAAATCTTTGTTTGCCTATATTTTATTAAAAACTCCAAAGCAATAAAAAAATGGCCATCTCACTTAAAAGTGATATTCTAGGGGGCAGCTAGGTGGTGCAGTGGATAAAGCACCAGCCCTGGATTCAGGACCTGAGTTCAAATCCGGCCTCAGACACTTGACATTTACTAGCTGTGTGACCTTGGGCAAGTCACTTAACCCTCATTGCCCCACAAAAAAAAGTGATATTCTAAAAGGTAAAAACAATAGGTTCAATTTAATTTTTTGGTTTTTATCCTCATATTCTTTATTGTTGTCCTGAGTGGAAGAAAGGAAGGAAGGGAGGGAGGGAGGGAGGAAAAAAGGAAGAAAGGGAGGGAGGTAACACAGCCTGTGTTTTAAAGTGGTTTCTTTACAAGATAAAAGAAGAAGAAAGGTAGCAGAAATTATATTTCATTCCAAGTCAGTTATCAAACTATGCAGCTAAAGTTTTACAACTAATTGTAGTAGAGGGAATCAAGTGTCCTTGAGTACATTTCTATGCATATGACATTGTTGATGAAGACCATTAGTCCAGTTGATGAAGTCCATTTCTTTTAGTTCTGCATCAAAGATCTTATCATAGTCAACTAAGAATAAGTTATCTGTATATAGTAGTCACTAAATAAAGCTGGATTATGGGAGTTTATGACTAGGGCTGCTAAACAAATATTAATATTCTGGTACAGATAAAAACTGGATTTATGGTTAAACATGAAGTGAAAAACGGTTCCATATTCACACTGAGAAAAATTCTTCACCCAGTGTTGTGGGCCAGGCCTCATTCAGGTCAATTCAGTGGTTCAGGTTCTAGATGGGAACAAAATGAGACACTTGTAGACCCTCTAACATTTAACATTTACTTAGCCCTAGCATGGAAAGAATATTCTACAAGGATACAGTACTGGTACTATCTTCACATAGAAATGTGTCTGGTCAGAAGAGTGTTTTGACTCACATAGACCATCCTTAAAGTTTAAAGGGCACTAATTCCAAGAGCTGACCTTTTTTATGAGGCATTGAGGGTTAAGTGACTTGCCCAGGGTCACACAGCTAGTACGTATCAAGTGTCTGAGGCCGGATTTGAACTCAGGTCCTGCTGAATCCAGGGCTGGTGCTTTATCCACTGCGCCAGCTAGCTGCCCCCCAAGATGACCTTTTAATGTCCCAGGTGACTGGGAAGCCATGTCAGAAGCTCAGCCCTAGTCCTCTAGACCAGTTAAGTCTCAAGGATACCTTCTCTACCTTTAGGGAAAAGCTAGTTAAAGCCACATGTCAGGGAGGATACTTAAATTTTGTTCCTGACACAACACTCCTTAGTGACACGGTGATAAAGGTTTCCTAGAGGACCTTCCACTATTTATAAGGCCTTAGAGTCATAATAAGATGATTCTGACCTCAGATATGAAAGAAATTCACCATTAGCAGCACTAATGGAGAGCTCAGTGTAGGTAAAAGAAAAACAAAAAAAAAAGAAAGAAAAATAAAAGCTGGCAATGTAATGGTCCCCTGGAGAAGGGGACTGAATATGAATATGAACAAGAAGCAATAACAATATGGAGGAAAGCAAAGAACAGAAATTTCAGGCTTCACTTCCTCTCTTTGGAACAGCTAAGTCCTGGATCTCTCATGTGGTTATGGGCAGTTTACAGTGGACCTTCTTATGTTAAACAGCAGTGATGGGTGAGAACAGGACTTTCTTAAAATGATAAGTGGTATCCATCTAAAACTGAGAGCAAACATTATCTCTTATGGGGATAAACTTGAAACTTTTCTGATAGGATTGGGGTGAAGTAACAATGTCCATCATAACCACTATTATTCAATATTATACTAGAGATGCTAGCTATAGCAATAAGACAAGAAAAGGAAATTGAAGGAATAAAAAGAGGCAAGGAGGAAACAAAATTATCACTCCTCACAGATAATATGATGCTATATTTAGAGGATCCTAGATAATCAACTAAAAAACTAATTCAAACAATTAAAAACTTTTGCAGGATACAAAATAAACCCACATAATCATCATCATTTCTATATACTATCAACAAAACCTAGCAGCAAGAATCAGGAAGAGAAATTCCATTTAAAATAACTTCAGACAATATAAAATATTTGAGAGCCTACCTGTCAAGACAAACCTAGGGATTATATGAACACAATTGTAAAACACTTTACACATAAAGACAGATCTAAATAATTGGAAAATATTAATTGGTCATGGGTAGACTGAACCAATATAATAAAAATGACAATTCTACCTAAGTTAATTTGTTTATTCAGTGCCATACCAACGAAACTACCAAAGAATTATTTTAAAGAGCTAGCTAAAATAATTACAAGATTTGCCTGAAAGAACAAAAGGTCAAGAATATCAAGGGAATCAATGAAAACAAAATATTAAAGAAAGCAGCCTAGCAGTTCCAGATTTCAAACTATATTACAAAGCAGTAATCATGAAAACAATCTGGTACTGACTAAGCAATAGAGTGGTAGGTCAGTAATTTAATCTTTGATAAACCCGAAGAACCAAGATTTGGGGGTAAGATCTCACCATTTGACAAAAAATTTCTGGGAAAACTGACAAGGACTTTGGAAGAAACTAGGTTAGACCAACGTCTCACACTGTATACCAAGATAAGACTAAAATGAAAGAAAGGGTGATATAATAAGTAAACTAAGGGAGCATAGGAGAACTTATGTGTCAAATATATGGATAAAGGAAGAGTTTATGACCAAACAAGAGATAGAGAGGATTATGGGAAGTAAAATGAAAATTTTTGTTACATGAAATTTAAAAGCTTTTGCACAAACTAATGCAACCAAAATTAGAAGGAAAACAAGAAACTGGGGAAATTGCAGCATTTCTCAGAGAAAGGTTTCATTTCTCAAATACATAGAGAATTGGACCAAATTATGAAAATAAGAACCATTCCCATCTTGATAAATTGTCAAAGAATAAGAACAGACAGTTTTCAGAAGAAGAAATGAAAACTATCAATAATCACATGAAGAAATGCTTTAAATCACTACTGGTTAGAGAACCGCAAATTAAAACAATTCTGATATCACCTCACACCTATCAGGTTGGCTAATATTATAGAAAAGGAAAATGGCAAGTGCTGGAGGGGAGTTGGAAAATTTGGGATAAAAATGCACAATTTGTGTGGTCTAGAGAACAATTTGGAACTATGCCCAAAGGGCTATGTGTGAATACCCTTTGACCCAACAATGCAACTACTAGATTTGTATCCCAAAGAAATCAAAGAAAAGGGAAAAGAACCTATTTGTATAAAAATATTTATAGCAGCTCTTTTTGTAGTGACAAAGAATTGGAAATTGGGGGAATACCCATCAACTGGGATATGACTAAACAAGTTGTTGTATATTAGTGTGATGGAATACTATTGTGCTCTAAGAAATGATGAGCAGGATGTTTTCAGAAAAACCTGGGAATAACTTACATTAACTGATGCAAAGTGAAGTCATCAGAACCAGGAAAACACTGTACACAGTAACAGCAATAATTTAAGAATGACCAATTGTGCAAAACTTAGCTACTCTGATCAAGGCTATGATCCAAGTATGATGAAAAATGCTGTCCAAATCCAGAGAGAGAACTCTGGATGCAGTTTGAGACATACTTTTTTTTTTACTTCATTTTTTTTAAATTGTGGGTTTTTTTCCACAGCATGACTAGGAAATAGGGATCCCTCAATTTTCTCTCACATGCAAGCTCTGCAGCTCACACCTCAGCCCATTGGGAGGATGTGTCTGGATCCTTATTCTTCAGGTTATCCCATCACCAAATTAATAGCTGCTAAAGTCCAGCTGTATTTGCCTCCCTCATAGCAGTTGGAGTCATTGAAAATCAGGCAAAATGGTGTTCCTCAGGGAAGTCAAGGGCCCACTGGACTAGTGGAAGAAATAGGGTGTTCAAGCTAGGACTGGAGAACTTAGCCTCTAGAAGCATCCCAATTTGATCATAAAGGGTGCTGACACTTGAAAGACCCAGAGGCCTCCTTTGCTTTATTCATCTTGTTAAAAGGATCCGCTTGGATCTCCCAACTCATAATAGGCAGCTATGAATAAAGTATAATGATATGGACCTGTTTCCTCCATTAAGTAGCAACTAGGGTCCAGCAACACACAAGCAGCTACTTTTCCAAAATGATATAAGTGGTAACTTCAGGGAGCTTGGTTAGACTCTACTCAGAATGTTCTTTATGAAAGAGACCTCTAAATACATGGACCCCATGGGGTCCACACACCCAAGGGAAAAGACTGTTGGGTGACCCTCCTTTAAACCTGAGACAGATTTGCAGATGACCTTGTATGTCAGGGTCATCAGGATTCCCAGATGGATATCCTCAAAACCTAAATAGTCCATTATGTTTCTACCTTCCTTTTTAAATTATATAAAAGCAAGTATTCTGAACTGTGCCCAGTATCACATGGATATAGTTCCCTATCCACTATATTCCTCAAACCTTGACAGAGTAGGCTAGAGTGCACTGGATTGCCTTTGTGTTGTTCTCTCACCCCTTGCCCTTCATACGTCAATATGTTCATCATCCGATATAGCACCTCTGCCATTGTGGCCTCATCTGGCCCAGTCTACATTGTGTTATCCATGGTGGTAGACATCAATACACTCAGGAAGTAGGGTTTATTTCACGTTTCTGCCCACCAGACTGTGGCAGTATCATCATTTCCAACCCAGCTGCATTATGCAAAACTAAATCAACCCCAGAACTCAGACAGCCTTAGCATCCTCTATCCTTTGGTCCCCTCATGCCCTCTGGTTGGAGAGTATGGGAGGTAGACATATGAGAGCTCCTACTTTCATCATGCCCCCATAATGGATAACCTCCCCCTATACTGCTACTTTTCAGCATCTTTATGTATCTTCCCCCATTGGATTGTGAGCTCCTTGAGGGTAAAGACTGTGCTTAGCACAGTGCCTGGCACATAGTAGAAATGTTTATTGATGCTAACTCAGTAAGGGAGAGTACAAGCAGTCCTAGGAAAGGTCAATGAAAGTATACTTGATGAAAGCAAACTTCTCCTCACAAGTATAAGACACACAAATAGAAACAAAGGCATTATTTGAGATTGGTAACAAAATTACTGGGGGCTAGGGACCCATCACATGGATGAGATCAGGAAGAGACTTAGTGATTGGCGTGACAACTTTGTTCAGTTCAGTAGTGGATTGTAGGATGGCAGGTGCCATCTGCCTTCCTTGCCAGTGACACAAGGTTTTTGTAAGACAAGTTGGTGGAGTGAAGAGCCCCAGCCTCTTTCATCTCTGTCAGTATGGAAGAAATAACTCTGACCCCCTTCTCAGAATTGATTTTGATGCCTGAGACAACTCTAAGGGTTTCCATTTGGCCATGCCCTCAATAACTGGCATAGAGGTTCCCTTGAGCCTCCATACAGGTACCAACTACCAAGAGCTCATGATGCCTCATGATGGCACAAGAGGATTAGATACACAATGTGTGTGTGTGTGTGTATTAGTTTACTTGTCACTACTTTCCATCAAATAAGTGAAAAAGTCTATATGCAGGATTTTTCACAGGACTTCTATTTTTTTCCCCCTCCCTTTTTTTTGGAGGTAGTTGTGGTTAAGTGACTTGCCCAAGCTCACATAGCTACTAAGTATATGAAGCTGGATTTGAACTCAGTTCCTCCTGACTCCAGGGCTGGTGCTCTACCTACTGTGCCACTTATCTGCGCCATAGGACTTTTAACAGGAATGTGTTGACAGACAGTACTGGTTAGCAGCCAGGCTGTTTGGAGTCAAGAAATGAAGTTCAACTGTCAGAGGCTCTGCTTTGGTAAAGCAACAGAAGAGTTCCAAAGACAGATTTCTAACTCAAGTGATGTTTTTCTTTCTATAGCTTGTCATGAAACAGACTAGTGAATGTGACCAAGAAATAGAAAATTTGAAGCACCGATTAAAGAATTATCCATCTGAATTTTCCTCTGAAAGCACATCTCCTGACCAAGCCACCACCTTGCCCCATGTACAGGTGAGTTTCATTTGTTCATTCAGTGTTTGTTGAGCACATTGTGTGACACACAATGTGAGTTGCTGTATTATCACATTAGTGGTTATTCCTTTTAACCACAGCCTATTTGCTCTACATATTTCCTACTTATTCTCATTACCCAAAGTGGTCAGTATAACTACTTGAACTAAGCAATGCTGTCTCCCCACAAAAATTCCCTAAAGAAAAAAGAGAATTAGAGCTTCCAAAGCTCATGGTATGAGGAGGTAGGGAATGTGCTATAGCAAAAGCCCACAATACTAACACATTAGCCAAATCATACTATCTCCTTCAGGCCTGATCTGCTTTGGAATGTCCCTAGATTAGCTTTACTTCATTCCTTCCAGTACTGCAGAGGCAGACATGTAGGTAGGTCTAAGGCTGCTACAACATAGAGAGATTTCCAGGAATCTTCTCTGAGCTAGGCCTACACCTGTGAAGCTGGGCCCAAAGTGTGGCAGCTGAGGAATTTATCTCAGGCTAGATTTCTAGGGGAATAAATTTTAGAAGAAAATTCTCATTATAGTGAATATTTTTGTGATGAAAGGACTTGATGTTAGGGTTTGATTTCATCATACTTCTGGAGAGAAGTTCTGGGCTGGTCCTGTTGCTGCTTCCTTGGGTTACTGAGTGTTGTGTTATTCCAGAATCTCAGGGACAGACTGAGAACTTACAAGCTCTCCCAAATCTCCCAAAGGGGATCTCACCCAGGGGAAGTCTGAGCTCTGCAAGTTCCTGACCCAGCTTTGGGTCTGTGCAAGAATAAACTACTCCTATACTCCACCCCTTGCAATCAGAAGGAAATCTCCATTGGTTCAAAGTGGCTGAATTGAAGAACCTCAGAGGTTATCCAGTCCAACCTCTCATTTTACAGACAAGGAAAATGAGGCCCACAAAAGTTATGTGACTTACAGAGGGTCATAAGTATCAGAAGTGAGATTTGAACCCAGGTCCTCTAACTCCAGAGTGAAGTTCTCTTTCCATTACACCACAGAATAGTACTCAATAACTTTTGTTGCATTGAACTGAAAATCCATTTCCTTTGAGTGTTTGTGAAATTCAGTATTTTAAAAATAGGAAAATTGAAGAGAAGATATGCAGGCTCTTCCTTTAAAAGCCTTTGTGCAATTTAAGGCTTTAATAGCTGAAATGCTTAAGTACTCTGTGTTCCCCTTGTGTCATAGCAGAGTCCAGGAACAGTAATAAATCTGTGATATATTTATAGATTCCTCCCCTGACCACCAAGATAACGAAGTGGCTTTGGGTCATAGAGAGAGGGCTGCCTTTGGTGCCAGAGAATCTGGATTCCAGGTCCTGGTTTCCAACCCCTATGGCCTGGGCAAGTAAGCCTCAGTTTCCTTATATAAAATGAAAGGCTTGGACAGGATGACCCCATAAGTCCTTTTCTGGCTTGAAATCTTTAATCCTCCTCCTTGATTCCTGATCAAATAACAGTGAAATCTGGGGCAGCTAGGTGGCACAGTGGATAAAGCACTGGCCCTGGATTCAGGAGGACCTGAGTTCAAATCCGGCCTCAGACACTTGACACTAGCTGTGTGACCTTGGGCAAGTCACTTAACCCCCATTGCCCTGCAAAAAAAAAACAACACAAATAACAGTGAAATTTGTCACTTAGAATTTCCTACTCTTGATAAAATAATTGTTCTTTCTCCACACAGAGAGAAATAGATGATATGAAAGAACAGATCCTGGGTTTGAATCAGAAAAAAGGAGACTTGTTGATGGGCTTGAAGACAACAGTCCTGGCTCTCCATCAGCGTTTGCAGCAAGAAAAACAGGAATTAGAAAAGGAAACAGAGGAATCTGGAGTGGTTGAGAGGGATGTTTCTGAATGGAAAGTAAGTATAACCTCCCTAGCAACAGACGTTTAAGTAAATCCTGTGTCACAGTGGGCCTGGCGTCCAGGAAGACCTAAGTTCAAATCTAACCTCAAACACTTCTAACTGTGTGACCCTGCATAAGTCACTCAACTTCTGTCTGCCTTGGTTTCTTCAACTGTAAAGTGGGGATCATAATAGCCCCTAAAATGAGATCGTTTACACTTACATATAACAGCCATTTAGTGATTGCTCATTTCCCCTTTTGTGTTAGGTCCTAATGAAATATAAAGATGACTAAAACGTAAGCTAGGGTCCTAACCTTCAGGGAACTTCCAGAATAGTAGGGAAACTATAACAAGTCCACTAAGATGAGTTACATATAGGGTGTCCCAAAAGTGTTAGTGCAGCTTTAAACCTTACTAGCTTTAAATAGTTTTGTCTTGTTTTGTTGTTTTTTCTTAAAAGACAACGTAAAAAAGGTGGTACAGTGGTTAGAGTAGTGGGCCTGGAGTCAGGGAGACTTCTCGTCCTGCCTTCAAATCTGACCTAGCTGTGTGATGCTGGACAAGTCACTTAACCCTGTTTACCTCAGTTTCCTCATCTGTAAAATGAGCTGGAGAAGGAAATGACAAACTGCTCCAGTATCTTTGCCAAGAAAACTCCAAATAGAGTCACAAAGAGTAGGACATGCTTGAAACAATTGAACAACAATACAAATAGTTTTAAGCTATTAAAGCTTAAATTACCATAGAATTTAAAACCTTACTAACTCTTTGGGAACACCCTGTATTTTAAAAAGAGAAACCATTTTGGCCAATATTTCGCATAAAAGTTAAAAGTTCCAGGAATGGTAAGGAGATGAGGGATAGGAAGGGGCATAGAATTTGTTTTTCCAACCCACCTGAAATTCTCTATTTTTGTCTGTGCGCTGCAATAATTTTTTTTTTTCTAAAAGGAATCTCTAAGCCAGAGATTGTTCATAAACATTAAAAAAAAAAATAATCTCAAGGTGTGTTTGTTCTGGATGTGATCCAGCACTCTTACGCATAGTTTGTTAATGAGGTGCTTGTGAAATTCCTGCACTAGCTAGGCAGCAGCCACCCTTTAAAGTCCCCACCTCCTCCTCCAAAGGACAGCCCTGTTTCAGTCAGTGGGAAGTGTGGCAAAGTACCTTCCTGACCCTGATGTTCCTAGGGTGGTGAGGCAGGGAAAGAGACGAGTCAATAAAACTGAAGGTTTGGGCCCCAACAAACCCGTAGTAATTTAGTCAGGCAAATCCAAAGGAGCTACTCTATGGCCATAGGGCCTGGAGCCACAGGTGTGGAGGCCTGTGTGGGTGGAAAAGAACTTAAGAGATCTGCAACTGGGATAAAAAGTAAGTTTCAAAAATAGCATCACAAAAAATGTGGAAAGGACTGGTTGGGTGTGATACTGTAGGGTAACCTGACTGGCTCTCTTTTTATACTGCACCTCTCAGCTGAAAAGGAAAGGATCCATGTCTCTCCCACCATCAATTGTTGAAGAAATAGAAGAAAGTTCGAAGAAGAGTGAAGTAAGGAAAATACTTTTTTTATTGCTAAGATTTATTCATCTGAAATTCTAAAAGAAAAGAAAATTAAGTGAAAAGATATGAAAATGAATATAAACATGGAGAATTTTTTAAAATTAATTTTGCTACCTTAGAAGATTTGGAGCAATTATACTCTAATCTTGTCTTTATTTGAAGTATAATTAAATGTATCCCAAAGCATCAGAGATGTAATGTAAAATAAGCCTATGTCAGATTAAAAAAAAAACTTCCTTGAAATATCATGAAGTTTTAAAGAACATGGTATTTGTTGCTCTAAGTTTAATTTTTAAAACTGTACTTTACCACATTTGAATTCATCTTTAGACTAAAGCAGTGCCACCTGGGACCAGAACAACAGTGTTCAAAAGTAATGTTACTAATTCTTACTGCTCCTGTTAAACCTCATAGAATAAGACATTTACAGATGTCTTCCATGAAATCAATTTAATTCTTATAAAAAAAACAACCCATGGATTACAATGGGCCCTCTGAAAAAGAGAAGAAAATTGCAGTAACTAATAGTTTGCATATCTCTTGCGCTACTGCTAAGAGGTTTAATGATCCTTATATAGATTGTCAAACTTATCCAGGGTCATTGGAAATGGGTCTAATTCCTTAGCTTACCTCTAGCCTCCCTGGGAAGTTAGTGAGAGCCCTAAGGAGATCCATGCAATGAAAAGAATGAGGAACCCCAAATTTCCATACTCTTTCCTCCAGAAAGGGAAGGAGGCGGGGCAGCTAGGTGGTGCAGTGGATAGAGCACTGGCCCTGGAGTCAGGAGGACCTGAGTTCAAATCCGGCCTCAGACACTTAACACTTACTAGCTGTGTGACCCTGGGCAAGTCACTTAACCCCAATTGCCTCACTAAAAAAAAAAAAGAGAGAGAGAGAGAGAAAGGGAAGGAGGGATATGAATTTGTGCATTTGTGAACAAGATAACAGAGGCAAAAAAAAGGAGATATTTTCAATCTGTTTTTTTTTAAAGATGCAGTTTAGAGCTAAATTTTCCAAGTTATATTCACAAGTTTCTCCAATATTTATCCTAAAGATAAGATTTTAAATATCTAACGTCTCAAACTAAACTCTTCTTTTTTGTGTGAAGAGAAAAAAAAGACAAAAACTGTTGGGATAAGAAAAAAATTCCAAAAAGAGACATTCTGATAATTTAATGAAGTCTTGTTTAAGGGAAGGTAATGAAGGCTAAAATGAAAAGATCTCTTTGCTAATGTCAATTCACTAAATACTGTCTTAGAATGGAGATGAGAGAGCAGAGTCAGCTTCTAATCCTTGGTTGTTACACTGGGGACATGAGAGAAACAAAGAAGAAGACAGAGCCTCCTCGTCCTCTGGAACACTCATACAGGTACCCATTACTTATTTCCTTTCATATGTTCCATCTCTATCCCTCACTATCTGTGTTAGCTTAGGAATTTTTTGCCTTTCCACTTTTTCCTGATTTTCTGGCAACAACCACTATTCCACCTCACAAATATCCACCTCACAAATATCCACCTCACAAAAAGTTGAGAAACAGAGATAAGAAACCTTAGGTGAGTGCACGCTTTTTATCTTAGGAAATAAAATGAAAGGACATCACCTGAGCCTTGATATTTTAGTGCTTGCATTCTATTGTCCGGACAAAAATAGAAAAACAGTAAGTATCATTTCCCATTTTAAAATTTGGATGTAAAGGAATAACTTGAGTGATTAAAATGTTCTCAGCTTTTAGAAGATGTGATTTAAGAAAAAGCAAACATACAAAGCACTATTATGTCAAGTAACATGTGAACTCAGTCTTCATATTCCTGCATCCCCCTTACATTCCCTCCTCTCTTGGGACCCTTGATTTCCATGAAACTATGTCTTCTTTTACTTGCTTTGGTGGTACTTATACTAAAAATGTAATGATACAGAGATGATTAGCATGGCCCCTGTGCAAAAATGACAAGCAAATTTGAGAAAGCATTCCCTATTAAAAAAGAAAGAAGGGGCAGCTAGGTGGCGCAGTGGATAGAGCACTGGCCCTAGAGTCAGGAGTACCTGAGTTCAAATCCGGCCTCAGACACTTAACACTTACTAGCTGTAACCTGGACAAGTCACTTAACCCCAATTGCCTCACTAAAAAATAAAAAAAATAAATTTTTTAAAAAAAAGTCTTCTTTTCTCTTTTCTCTTGCTGGCTTCTCTTCCTTTTTCATGTAAGTGTTCCTCCAAAGGCTGTGTCTTTATTATTCTCTATTTCTGTGTTATATCCTTTGTTCTCATTCTTGATAATGTCATATGTCATCCACTCATGACTTCAACTATATCACTTATAGCAATGAAGTGGTACAATGGATAGGGAACTGGATGTGGAACCAGGAAGAACTGAATTGAAATCCTGCTTCAGACATTTACTAATGAAGCGACCCTGGGCCAGTCAGTTTCCCCATCTCTAAAATGAAGATAACCTACCTCCCAGGGTTGTTGTAAAGCACCTTTCAAAACTTAAAGCTATATGTCAAGCAGTTGTCAAACTTTTTGGTCTTAGCACCCTTTTACACTCTTAAAGATTATTGAGGACCAGGGCAGCTAGCTGGTTCAGTGGATAAAGCACCAGCCCTGGATTCAGGAGGACCTGAGTTCAAATATGGCCTCAGACACCTAACACTTACTAGCTGTGTGACCCTGGGAAAATCACTTAACCCTCATTGCCCTGAAAAAAAAAAAAAAAAGATTATTGAGGACCATTGAAAGAGTTTATGGGTTATGTTTATAAATAAGTACCATATTCTAAATTAAAATGGATAAAAAGTTTAAATTATTATTAGTTCATTTAAAAGTAATACTAATAAATCCAACATGTTAACACAAATAATATATTTTTATGAAAAATAATGATTTCAAAAACAAAAAAACTTATAAGAGTGACATTGTTTTACATATATTTACAAGTCTTGTTAATGACTGGCTTAATTGAAGACAGCTGGATGCTCATATCTGTTTTTGCATTCAATCTGTTGCAATATGTTATTTGGGTTGAAGTTTGTGAAAAAAATAAATCCAGCTTTACACATATGTGTCATTGGAAAAGGGAAGAATATTTTAATAGGCAAATAATATGTTATTATTACTGTGAAAATAGTTTTGATCTCATAGCCCCTGAAAGGGTCTCGAGGACCACCAGGAGTCCCCAGACCATACTTTGAGAACTGCCTGTTCTATGTAAATGTTAGCTATTATTATGATCAGGTCTTTGCATATGAATCCTTTGCATTTGAATATGTTTATGTTTGTATGTGTGTATACACATATATATGTATCTATAAATGCTTAGGTACATATACGTGTCTGTTTCTAGAGAGAAACAGTGTTCTGACCTCTCCTTCCCCTGGACATCCTTTCCTCAAGTTTAACAAATACAAAACTACACTCATCAGATTCTTGCCAAAACCAGATCTTCTTAATTTTCTAATTGCTGTTAATAGCATTGCCATGATCCCAGCCATTCAAACTTAAAATCTTGGAATCATTCTTTACTCTTCTATTTTCTAAGTTATATCTAGTTCATCAATTGAGTCTAGCTAATTTTACCTGTGTAAGACCTTTCCTATATGTCACCTCCTGTTTGTTCCTGCTGCCACCACCCTAGTCCAGGCCCTTCTCACTACTTACATGGGCTGCTATTAGCCAAGCTCCACACTCTCATCCTCTCCACCCTCCTGTCATTTCCTAAAGCAGAGCTCTGATCATGTCGTTCTTTTCCTTAAAAACTTTAGGGGCAGCTAGGTGGTGCAGTGGATATAGCACCGGGACCTGAGTTCAAATCCGGCCTTAGACACTTAACAATTACTAGCTGTGTGACCCTAGGCAAATCACTTAACCCCAATTGCCTCACCAAAAAAACAAACAAAACAAAACAAAAAAACCAACTGTGAATACCTCTCCACTGTCTTATCAAATAAAAGCCCAATCTCTATGGATTGGCATTTAGGATACTCCACAATTTGGCCCCAATTATATCTCAAGCTATTCTCCCAATCTTCTCTCAACCCATGTAATGCCGAAACTAGACTACTTGCTGTCTTCCCCCCCAAAAAATGCATGCGTTCCTATCTCTGTAGGTTTATTCATGTCATTCCTTCAGCCTGAAATGCCCTCCCATATCTGCTTATCAAAATCATACCTATCTCATTTGTCTTGCATGATTGAACATGTATAACCTATATAAAGTTATTTACTGTCCTAGGGAGGAGGGTGGTGAGGGAAGGAAGGAGAAAATTTGGAACTCAAAAAAATTTTTAAATGAATGTTAAAAATTCTCTTTACATGTAACTGGGGGAAAATAAAATATTATTTTAAAAAACTGTCCCTATCTGGCTAAGGTGCCATGTCCTCTATGAAACCTTCTATGGTGCCTTAGATGGAAGGGATATTTTTCTGTTCTACATTTCCCTACAAGATTGTTTATGTATCTATTATAGCATTCTACCAGGTAGTCTAATTATTTTCATTTAGGTCTATCACCCTCACTATCTCATAAGTTCTGGGAAGTCAGAGAATGTTGTGGTCATCTTTATATTCCCAACAATGTCTAGCACAGTGCCATACACACAGAGGTTAATCGGCTTTTGTTTAATGAATGAATGCTTTACAGGAGTTCAAATTACACTGGAACTTAACTGCTTTGTGAAGACAGATATCCATGGTCAGAGTCCCCATCTGTTCTTTTTTACTTTCTCTAGTAGAACACTGGGAGGAGATATAAACAATTTGTGGAAGAGTGCTTTAAATATGTCAGACAGAAAAGAAGAAGCAGAACTACCACAATGAAGCTTTATTAAGTGATTCCCAGTGTTAAGGATCTGGAATTAATTAATTAAAAAAAAATACAACACCTTTCCAGGTCTAACTTAGCTAGCTATATATTCTTTTTTTTTTTTTTTGGTGAGGCAATTGGGGTTAAGTGACTTCCCCAGGGTCACACAGCTAGTAAATGTCATGTGTCTGAGGCCAGATTTTAACTGAGGTCCTCCTGAATCCAGGGCCGGTGCTCTATCCACTGCGCCACCTAGCTGCCCCCTAGCTATATATTCCTAAGAATAATTTTTGATAATGCATCTATGATGTAGCCATCCTCAGCTAAAGCATCAGACAGATGTAAAAGCAAACCAGATTAGGTAATATACGGAACAACACGGTAGACCAGAATGATGTGGACTCAGGATACTTGTGTTCTAATCCCAGCTCTACTTCTACTTGACCAGGTGACCTTAGACAATTCATTTAAACATTTATTAAATTCCTGTTAAAGAAAAGGTACAGTACTAGGAATTGGTGGCATAAATAAGAAAAAAACAACACCTGTCCCTGTCCCCAAGTAACTTGCTTTCTTAATGGAATTCAACATATGTACAAATAAATACAAGATGATTTGAGGAAAGAGAGAAGAAGGAAGTCTTTATGGAGGAGGTGATACCCAGTGAGCAGTGAAGTATCGTGAGTGACACAAATAATGAGGGAGTTCACTCCAGGTGTGAGAAGGGAATGTGAAAAGATACAGAAACAGGAAATGGAATGCCAAGTTTGGGGAATGGCTAGTAGTAGTCAGGTAGGGTTGGAATGTAGAGTTTATGAAAAGGAGGGGGAATATACAGCTGGAAAGTTTTGTGGGAGCCAGATTGTGGAGAGCTTCAAATACCTGGCATAGGAGTTTGCATTTTATTATAGAGGATATAGGGACACATTGAAGAATTCTGAGGGGGGTGGGGGGGGGTGATATGTTCAAACCTATGATTAAAGAGGGGCAGCTAAGTGGCACAGTGGATAGAGAGCATTGGGCCTTGAATCAAGAAGACCTGAGTTCAAATGTGACCTCAGGCACTTAATAGCTGTGTGACCCTTAGCAAGTCACTTAACTCTGTTTGCCTCAGTTTCCTCATTTGTAAAATGAGCTGGAGAAGAAAATGAGAAATTACTCCAGTGGTGACCCAAATGGGGTTACAAAGAGTAGGCACAACTAAAATGACTGAACAAACGGCATGATTAAAGAATATTGCTTTGGCAGCTGTGTGGAAAATCAGAACAATCCAGGTGAGGGATGATGAGGTCCTGTTCTAAGATGGTGGCCATCTGAATGCTGAGAGAGGGAACAAATGCAAAAGTTCTTTGGAGATAAAAATCAAGAGTTGGCAACTGGTTAGACATAGGGAATGAGGGAGAGAGGGGAGACAAGGAACCAGTCAATCAACAAGCATTTATTAACATGCATTCATTAAGTCTTAAGTATATTTCAGGCCCTGTGCTAAGGAAAAGCCAAAGTAGTCCTTGTCTTCAAAGAACTTATACTCAAATGGGAAGGACAACATGTAAATAACTAGGTAAATACAAGATATATACAGAGTAGATAGAAGATAATTTATGAGCAAAAAGTAACAGAGCTGGGGGAACTGGGAAAGACCTCCTGCAGGAGGGGGATGGAGCTGACTCTTGAAGGAAGGCAGGAAAACCAAGAGCCAGAGATGAAGAGGTAGAACATTTGAAGCATGTAGGAGCCATTGCAAAGAAACAGAGGTGAGAAATGGAGACTTATATATGAGAGCCTATGAGACCCATTTAGCTAGATTACAGAGGACATGGAGAGGAATAAAGTATAAATAAATATAGTATATGTACATATATATATAAAGTATAAATAAATATAAATAAAGTATAAATCAGGAAAGGTCAGAAGGGGCCAGGTAATGAAGAGTTTTAAATGACAAACAAGAGAATTTATATTTGATCCTAGATGGGGAGCCACTGGAACCCCTTGATCACAAAGATATGGTTAGAACTGGGTTTTAAAAAATTCACCTTGGCAGCTGAATGGAGGATGGATTGGAATGGAGAGAGTCTTGAGGCAAGGAGACCAGTTCAAATGCTATTGTTATAACCCAGGTGAGAGGTAATGAAGGCCTGAACTAGGGATATGAGTATAGGAGTGCATAAAAAAGGACAAACATACCATCGATGTTGTGCAGGTAAGTATGAGAAACTTCAAGATGAAGTCTTTTAAGTGAAGTACTAGGTGACTGGAAGGAATTGAGAAATTTGGAAAAGGAGAAATTGGGGGTGGGGAGGAAATGATGATTGGCTACATTGAGTTTGAAATGTCAGTGGGATATCCAGTTAGAGCTATTGAACAAGTAGTTGGCAATGGGAGACTGGAGCTCATGAGGGAGATTAGAGATAGATGTATGAACCTAGCAGTCATCTTCATAAGGGTGGTAACTGAGTTCATGGAAACAGATGAGATAACCAAGGAGAGAAGGTAGAGAAGGAACAAAGTCCAAGAAAAGGGCCTTTGAGTATGCCTGCACTTAGGGGGACGGAGAAAAGTAATTATCAACAAAGAAGATTAAGGAGTGTTAAGACTTAGCTAAGTGCTAAGAAAAGTACCACAAGAGAGCAGTGTCATGAAAACCAAAGAGAGAATAGGCTGTAAGAAGGACTGGTCAAGAGTGTCAGAAGCATCAGGGGACTCACATAGGATACAGATTGAATTAACAGTTAAGAGATTGCTGCTAACTTTTATTAAAGTAATTTCAGTAGAGTGGTGGGATCAGAAGCCAGATTACAAGGGGCAGAGAAGTGAATAGGTGATGAGGAAGGAGAGGTAATGTATGTGAGTAACTTTTTCTAGGAGTTTGGTATTAAGAGGAAGAAAGGATACACGAATAGAGGATTCAGGTGAAGTTTATTTGCTTGTTTGTTTTTAAGGATGGAGATGACCTGAGCATGTCTGTAGAAAGGAAGGAAACAGAAAGAAGTCAATAGATCAGGGGAAATTGAAGATGAGAAAAATAAAGGGAATAATTAGAGAGACAATCTTTTCGAGAATACAGGAGGGGATGATATAAAATGGATAGAGGACCTGACTTGGGCATAAAAGGGTTACCTCTTCCCTTGAATCTGGAGCAAAGATTAAAAGATTGAGTGATAATATGTCACTGGACCCAGATGGCTCTGAAGGAGTGAGGCTGGTGAATCTGCACAGCCCCACCTCACTAAAATCCAATTCAGTTCAAGTCATGACATCACCCTGATGTCATGGTGCCCTCTTCAAAAATTAAGAACAAACAACAACTTATGTCATTTCTGCTGGTATGAATAAATCAAGGGTATATTTTTTTTAAAAGGTTGAGTGGGGGCAGCTAGGTGGCACAGTGGATAGAGCACTGGCCCTGGACTCAGGAGGACCTGAGTTCAAATCCAGCCTCAGACACTTAACACTTACTAGCTGTGTGACCCTGGGCAAGTCACAACCCCCATTGCCTCACCCCCCAAAAAAAGGATTGAGTGATTATGTAGAAAAAATTTTGAGGTATAAAAAAGGGGAATGAGGGTAGCAAGTCAATATCCTTGGACCTTAATTTTCTCATTTGGAAAATGAAGGGGTTGGATTTGATCATCTTTAAAACCTCTTCTAATTTTAAAATTCTATGATTATGAGGGTTGCAAAACCAACTAACAGAAGTGTAAAGCTACTAACTCAGTTGGAACTGGAAGATTTTTTTTTCTCCCAATACCTTGTTTGTTGTTTAGTCATTTTTGAGTTGTGTCCCACTCTTTGTGACCCCCACTGGAGATTTTCTTGGCAAAGATACTGGAGTGGTTTGCCATTTACCTCTCCACCTCATTTTGCAGAGGCAAACAGAGTTAAGTGACTTGCCCAGGGTCACACAGCTAGTAAGTGTCTGAGGCTGGATTTGAATTTACAAAGATAAGTGAATCTTGGGGCGGCTAGGTGGCGCAATGGATAAAGCACCGGCCCTGGATTCAGGAGTTCCTGAGTTCAAATCTGGCCTCAGACATTTGACACTTACTAGCTGTGTGACCCTGGGCAAGTCACTTAACCCCATTGCCCCATAAAAACAAACAAACAAACAAAAAAGATAAGTGAATCTTCCTGATTCCAAGCCCAGTACTCTATCCTTCACACCACCTAGTCACCCAAGACCTTTACTAAGTCCCCAAATAAAAATAGAGGTGGTTTTGAACTTCTTCAAATAATATAAACTTATTGAGGACACTGAATATAATTTTTTTCTTGAATAACCATTCTTTCCAAACGTATGTAATGTTCCTAAATATCTTTTTACCTACCTTGGTTGCAAAACAACAAAGACACAGGAAATGTATGGGGATGACAACCATGGGAATTTTTATATTGCTCTTGTTCTCATTACAGGAGACAGATGGACGAATAAGCACATACGATGGATACGACACACAAATATTTGTTCCAAATCCATTGAAAATTGAGCAGAACCTCGATTCCTCTCCAAGCTATATCCAGCAAAAAGTGGTGAGTTGTTTTTTGTAAGGGTTCAATGACCTGAATATAAGGCATAGTACCCAGGTGCTCTGGGATAATCTGTACAATCTGAGAACCTTTTGAACTTTTACATAGTAATCTTTCCCATACATATGCAAGACTGGGAGATTTTTATCATGAAAGCTTTGCAAATGAAGTCATTGAAACACAGGGAAGTTAAGTGATTTATTCATGATGATGCCAGCAGTCCGGATATGCCATTGTTCTTCCCACCAAACATTACCTTTCAAATCTCAGTTAACTAGAGGAATGTGTATAATCTTCTACATCTCTCTTCATAGATTGTGTTCTCATTGTTTCATATAGGTTATGTTTTGCCTCTCTAGGTAAACAGCTAGGTGCTTGAAATTAGGGACTATGTCCTATATTTCTTTTGTATCCCCAGAAAACTTTGAACAAAATACTGAGTATGTTGCAGGCATGCCATAAATCCTTATTAATTATCAGACAAGAACAGTGGACCCAGCCAAAACGGATTTGACAGGCTTAGCCAAGCAACAACTTCTGTACCTCTTATACCACAGGCACTATGCTAGATGCTGGGATTTTGTTGTTGTTGAGTAATTTTCTGTTGTGTCCAACCAGGATATATTTGGGATTTTCTTAGCAGAGATACTGGAGTGGTGTGCCATTTCCTTTTCCAACTCATTTTACAGATGAGGAATTTAGGCAAACAGGATTAAGTGACTTACTCATAGTGACATAGATAGTATGTATCTGAGACCAGATTTGAACTCAGAAAGATAAGTGTTCTTAACTCCAGGACTGTCATTCTATCCACTATACCATCTAGCTTCTGGGATTACAAAGACCAAAATGCAATAGTCCTTTGCTTCAAGGAACTTACATTCTATTAGGGATAAAACTGCCTGTTGCTTTAGGAAGGAAGCTTTGATCTTAGTAAGCAATTATGAGCAGAGTCATAGGCTTAGTAAGTAATTATGAGCAGAGCCATAGGGCAGTAGATTGTCTCACCCTTCCTAGTAGCAATGCTAATAATGATTTGGTTTATTGATCCTTTAGATCAAAGTATAAAGTTGGGAGAGGGAAAGTCATTGTGTCTGTACTGGCTAGGTCCTGGTGGATACCTGGATGAGATAAAGTATAGTCTGGCAATACTATACAGTACTAGGAACTATCCAGAAGGAAGACCGAGGTGAGGCTAGAATTCTTTGTCATACGTCCACAAAGCTCCACATCAATCTACTGATTGATATGACAATATTTATCAAGAGTATTTAACCAGACAGATGTTACTAAGTAGCATTTGAGGCAAGTGTTAAAGGAATTTTACTGTTATATAGTCCACTTACTCATAATTTTTTCTCTACCTCCTTCTCTTTCATATGTTGCATTCTTTATTGGAGCCTTTCCTTCCTCTCCCTTTTTTCTTGCTCCACTGCCTTTGCTAAGGTCAGCCGGTGGCCCCTGCTGGCATTGTTTATTGCCTCCAGTGGGGCTCCACCTTTCCTTAGATATTAACCTCAGGTCTGTACTTTTCTTTCTTACATAAATAAGTTACTTATAATGTTTAATAAAAAACAGATGTAACCTCATTGATGTCTCATCCAAAATATTCAGTCTTTGCATTAACTCAGGCAGTTTTCAGAAGAAGAAATCAAAGCTATTTATAGTCATGAAAAAATGCTCTATATCACTATTGATTAGAGAAATACAGATTGAAACAATTCTGAGGCACCACCTTATAAACTTATCAGATTGGCTAATGTGATAGAAAAGGAAAAAGACAAGTGTTGGAATATGAGAAAAAAATGGGACACTAATGCATTGTTGGTGGAGTTGTGAACTGATCAGACCATTCTGGAAAACAATGTGGAGCTCTGCCCAAAGGGCTATAAAACTATGCATCCTCTTTGACCCAGCAATACCACTACTAAGTCTGTATCCAAAAGAGATCAAAGAAAAAGGAAAAGGACCTATATGTGCAAAAATATTTATAGCGGCTCTTTTGTGGTGGCAAAGAATTGGAAATTGAGGGGATGCCTATTAGTTGGGAAATGGCTGAACAAGTTGGATATGATTATGATGGAATCCTATAGTGCTATAAGAAATGACCAGCAGAATGGTTTCAGAAAAACCTGGGAAGAAGTGAAGTGAGCAGAGCCAGGAGATGATTGTACAAAGTCATAGCAATATTGTATGATGATCAACTGTGAATGACTTAGCTATTCTCAGCAATACAATGATCCACAACAATTCTGAAGGACTTGTAATGAAAAATGCTATCCATCTCCAGAGAAAGAACTGGTGGAGTCTTAATGCAGATCAAAGCATACTGTTTTTACTTTATTTTCTTGAAGGTTTTTGGTCTGTGTTTTCTTTTGCAATGTAGCTAATATGAAGATATGTTTTACATGACTGCAAAAAAAAGATTTGGTTAGAGGATTATTGACTAAAATGATAATTTCCTTCTTTTCTATGAATTTCCATTACCCACAATACTATTGAAAATAAACCCATAACACTATTTGTAATGTGAAGACCAAAAAAATTAATGAAGTTCCTCACTGACTCTGTAAGCATACTATAATGTTATAGTTCTATGATATTTCAAAGTCACAGAATCTCAGAGCTAGAGTGCTTACAGATCCATATAGTTCAAACTGTAGTCCTATGGGAAATCCCCTCTACAACCTATCTGAGAAGTGATCATCTATCTAGCCTTTGCTTAAAGTCTTCTTTCTAGTAAGGAGGATCCCATGACATCCTCATAAAATCTTTCCACTCTGTGGTATCTCTAATTGTCAGTAAGTTTTTCCTTTCCCTCATGCTAAATCTTTGTCTCTGGAATTTTAACTGATTATTCCTGTCTTCCCTCCAGGGCCCAATGTGAAAGCACATTTGCTTCTGCATGACAGCCCTTCACATACTTGGAGAGCCGTCATATTGTGTGTTTTTCCTTTCCCTCTCAAAGTCTCTCCAGGCTAAATATCTCCAGTACCTTTGTTTGCATGACATGGTCTCTTCACTTTTTAACATCATAGTTACTATCTTCTGTATTCATTCTCAGCTTGTCAATATCCTTCCTAAAATACAGCCCTCAGACCTGAACATAAAACTCCAAATGTGCCTGATCAGGTCATAATGCAATGTGACCATATAATAATAACTATTATACTATTAATACATTTATTGCATACCTGTATAGACTTATATATTTTGCTGTGCATGTTACTGGGATTATAGGACAGATAGACAAATGTGTTGCAGCCCCAATTGTAAAATATTAATAAATTGATTTAAAGGATTCTTATGTGACAACATATGCATGTGACCTCAAGATTAAAGTACATATTCAATGTTAGTTGAATTGAATGTGCACTTTAATTAATTTTCTACCACATGCAAGGCATAGTGCTGAGGGCTGCAAATACTAAGATAAAAGCAAAACAGCCCCTGCCCTCAAGGAGATTGGAGTCTTCTGATGGAATAAATGCCATATAATTTGAGGAGGAACAGAGGACTAACAGCCATTGAAGGCTCAGGGAAGTCTTTGGATGGGAGGGGGCATCCAAGTGAGCTTTGAAGGAATCAAGGGGCTCTGTGAGACAAAGGTGGAGAGCCTTTGGATTGGGGAGGTCTGTTCAAAAGTACAAAGGCAGACGAGAGAAAGGCCAGTTTGACTACAACGAAGAATGCAGAACAGAAATAATCAGTAATAAGTGTGGAAAGGTAGGTAGGAACCGTATGATGGAAGACTTTAAATGCCAGCCTTCAGAAGTTTGCCACAGGTTTTTTATTTTTTAACAGAGGAACGATAGTGCCAGATTTGTGTTTTAGGAATATTAATTTGGCAACTGTGGGGATCAAAACTGAGGATTCTTGAAGAGGAATGGAAAAGCACAAGACTGGCATGGGCAAGCTACAATAAATTGCAAACTAAATTATGTCATAGAGGCAGTGAAAAGGATATCATCAAAGGAATGTATGAGCAAGAAAGGATGGAATGGTCATGTAAGAAGAGATAACTGATGAGCAACACACATGCTCCTCTGGTATCCTTGCCATGTCAAGAGAAAGTGATGAAGGTTTTCAGCACATTGGGTGAATTTATGGAAGGACAGTGACAAGAGTAGAGAAGAAAGGGCTGGATAGTTTAACCTGCATCTTGAGGGAAATTCCACATCAGTGAGAGCACAAATCTGCCTGAGGGAGAGAGGAGAGACTGTAAATGGTTATTGTAGTCCAGGTGGCCAATGATGGGAGTATCAGGTCCATAGGAATGAAAAGGGGACAGGTACAAAATGTCGCGAAGCCAGAATAGAGAAGATTTGTCAACTTCTTGGATATGAGGGATGAAAGAGAAAGGACCAGAGAGAGAGAGAGAGAGAGAGAGAGAGAGAGAGAGAGACTACAGGTTGGGGCAGCTGGATGGCGCAATGGATAGAGCACCGGCCCTGGATTCAGGAGGACCAGAGTTCAAATCCGGCCTCAGACACTTGGCACTTACTAGCTGTGTGACCCTGGGCAAGTCACTTAACCCCAATTGCCTCACCAAAAAAAAAAAGAGAGAGAGAGAGAGAGAGAGAAAGAGAAAGAGAAAGGAAAGGAACAAATATTTATTAAGCACTTACTATGTGCTGGGCACTGTTTTTTCATTTGATGCTCACAACAACCCTGGGAGGTAGGTGCTATCTTTAACCTCATTTCACCTTTGAGGAAACTGAGACCATGATTTGCCCACAGTCACACAGCTAGTAAGTATCTAAGGCTGAATTTGAACTCAGTTCTTCCTGACGCTAAGCCCAGAGTTCACTCCCTTTCTCTCTTACGCTCTGTGTGTGTGTGTGTGTGTGTGTGTGTGTATACACACACACATTGTACCACCTAGATGCTGGAAATGAGTTAAGGAAAACTACAAAATTATGAATCTTGGGAACTGAAACTATGGCGGTGCCCTCAATAGAAACTGGGAGTTTTTGGAAGTGGTATGAGCTTTTTGGAAAAAAGATAATTCTGTTCTGAAGATTTTGAATTTGATAATAATGATGATGATAATGGGTCTAGGTGGAGATTACTAACAGGTACTTGGTAATATGGGCCTAGAATTCAGGACAGAGTTTAGGGGTGGGTGAACATATTTGGGAACCAATATACATAGAGACAATTGAACTTGTGGGAGCAGATGAAACCATTGAGGAAAGGAATAGAGAGAGAAGAGGAAGACACCTATACTCACTATGCAGGAAAGGAATTTTGATCCAGGGAGAGATAAGAGTGAGTGGTTAGGAAGATAAGAAGATTACAAGAAGTGAGCAGTTTCATAGATAACCAAGGAAGAAACAGTATCCAGCAACAAAAAACATCTAGTAGGATAAGGCATGAGAAAAAGCCATCCATTAGACTTATCAGTTAAGAGACTATTTGTGACTTTTGAGGAAATGATTTCAGAAAAATAAGTGGGAGGGAATACCAGAGAAGATGGGGTGGGGGTGGGGGGGGAAGGGGAGAACCAGACCTCCCCTCCAATCTTTGCAGAGGTGGGAGCAAGCAGTATGAAATATTGTATATACTGTCACATGGTTGATGTGTTAGTTCTTTTTTTTCCCCTAAACCATTTCTTTTCCCATGTTTAATCTTTGGTATAAGAGCTGGCTTGATACATAGGGGAGAAGTCTATCCAGAAATGAATAGTATGTAAAAATTAAAGGTATCAATAAAATAATTTTTAAAACAAAAAAAAAGCAAATGGTGACAGCAAGTAC
The DNA here is from genome assembly GCF_019393635.1 of Dromiciops gliroides. Lineage (NCBI taxonomy): Eukaryota > Metazoa > Chordata > Mammalia > Microbiotheria > Microbiotheriidae > Dromiciops > Dromiciops gliroides. The sequence continues at coordinate 253,999,362 of NC_057862.1, forward strand.
TAACAGTTCTTTCTAGTATTTTGGCAGAGAAAGGGAAAAAAGACATAGTATGATATGCAGTCAAGTAAAGGTATTTTAAGGATGGAGAAGATTTGAACATGTTTATAGGCAGCAGAGAAAGAGTTAGTGGATATGGAGAGATTGAAAATGAGAGAGAGGAAAAGATTAAAGAGACAAATATCTGACAGATGCAGGAAAGTATGACAAGTAGAGAGGGTAGCATTGGTAAAGAAGTGGGTCAACTTTTCCTCCTAGACAGATGCTAAGGAAGAGAGAGGTCATGGGAAGAGGTCATGCAGTGGGGTTTTGAAGTATGCATTAGGGGAGGAGAGGGAGTACACAGCTCTTTTCTGTGAAATAAGAGGTAATAATTTCAGCAGGAAGAGAGAATATTGTGTTTCAGAGGTGTGAAACATGTTGCCTGAATGAGATTAAATTGTAACTGGGAAATATTTAACAAAACAAATAAAAATACAATAAAATGTAGTTAACATCACATTTTTAAACTAAGTCAATGTTGGTTAGACCCAGGTAACAGCAGATGACAAATGTGGTTATTGAATCTCTGGGGGATAAATTGAAATCATGTTTGGTGACAGCTCCAAAGCCTCATGCCAAGATGTCAGGGAATGAAAAAACACATCATAAATGGTACAACTATTTTTCTCTCAATTGCTTAGAAAAATTCTGGGTTGATGCACATATTAAGCATTATGCTATTTAGACAGGCAGGTTTAAGCAAATCTATTCATCGTTATGTTATATAAAACATAGTTATGTTTTGTTCATATAGACCCAATCATTTTTTATGATTAAAATAATTAAAATGTGGTTTCCTTATTAAACGAGGTAGATGGGGTTGGCCACACTCACTTGTAGGTCACTCCTCAGCCTTCCACTTGACTTGTTCCTATATTTAATTTTGTCATATTGAATTGTTTTAAGAATATATTTTCTTTCTCATGCATAACAATGTGTCCTCAGTCTCATTATTAATTAGCTCAAGGCTCCACCAAGTTCAAGAGGGGATACCCATCAATTGGGGAATGGCTAAATAAGTTGTGGTATATGAAGACATTAGAATACTATTGTGCTAGAAGAAATTATGAAAAGGCAGATTTAAGAAAAACCTGGAAAGACTTGCATGAATTGATGTTGAGTGAAATGAGCAGAACCAAGAGAACATTGTACACAGTAAAATAAAATAAAAATAAAACAATAGCATTGTATGATGATCAACTATGATAGACTTAGCTCTTCTTAGCAATACAGTGATTCAAGACAATGCCCTCCACATTCAGAAAAAGAATTGTGGAGTCTGAATGCAGATTGAAGCATCCTATTTTCACTTTTTTATTGGCTTTTTTTTGGGTTGTTGTTCTTCTTTCTTGTGGTATTTTTTTCTTGTGGTTTTTTCTTCTGTTCTGATTCTTCTCCTTTCTTAATAGTAATTATTCATATATATGACTTATTAATAAAATCTGTGATAATTAAATTTAATTATTTACAATATTTAGGCTATGAAGATCACAGAATAACCTCAAACCCTCACATTAACAGTAAATGACTTCTCTTCATTTGTGAAAACAGTGCCCCACTGTTCATTTTCTCTGAAGATACTAGTAAAGGGTCTTTTCAAAAATCCCTTTTGCAAAATAAAGATGACAACAGTCTCATCAGCAAAAAAAAAAAAAAAAAGATCTCTCCATATCCTTTCTGCCTTCTCCATCTTCTCTCCAAATATGACAAGAAAATAGTCTTCATATTGGTCTTCATAGGTCAAAAATTTAAAAAACAAAAAAATACAGGAAAACCCCACAAACTCTCTCCCTAACTTCATAGTGAAAAGCTGTCACATGATAATTTTTCAACTGTAATTCTCTTACTGCCAACTCAGACTTCCTACTCCCCAACGTTCCATTTGACTGGTAAAGATATAGGAATGCTATCTATGGTCTCTTTATGAAAGCTGAGTGAAAACACGTTTTACATCTTAAAACAAAGGTTTCTTAATCTTTTTTTGTAAGGAGCACCCCTTTGGTAGTTGATGCAGCCTGTAAACCAGGGGTTAGCAAACTACATCCCCAGGGCCAAATCTTGCAAGACAGCTGTTTTTGTCTAACCAGTGGCCCAGTAATGACTTTTACATTTTTTAAAATGATAAAACTTTATTTTAAAATGTAAAAAAAGCATTCTTAGTTCATGGGTCATACAAAAGCAGGCTGCAGCCAGCAGTGGGATGAAGCTTGCATACCCTTTTCTCAAAATAATGCTTATAAATGCGTAAAATACATAGATTACAAAGAAAACCAGTTATACTGTAATATTTGTCAAAATGCTAAAAAGATACGTGTTAACCCCTGATCTAAAAGAATATAGACTACCCCACAATTAAGACAAGTGATAATAAGTTTTACAGCAGAAAGCAAGTGTGTGTGTGTTAGATAATTTTATCATTTTAAAGCAAACATCTAATATAATTATTAAAGCTTTTCACTTTGGTAACTGGAAGAACTTTTTTCCCATGGGTAAGTCATGCGGTTATTTCTATGTAGAAACATGTTATACTACCTCTCTTTAATCAGTTTGAGGAAAGGAGAGGGTAGATGGCATTTCAGGTTCTCCATTTTGGGACTTAAGGTTATTTATATTTAAGATTCTTCAAATGTAGATGTTAAGATTATCTTTACCATTTGACAGTTGAACCACATATAAAATATGAGAAAAATTTCCTGGTTTTTGGAACATATATTTTCATTAGATAGATTTTAGTTACAGCAAAGAACATGTATTCTTTATGAAAAAAAATGGCCACATAAACATTACTTAATCGTGTGTCATAAAACTTTAAACACTGGCCAGTACCTTGAAATGAAACAAAACACACACACACACACACACACACACACACACACACACACACACACACACACACACACGGCACACACAGAGCCTTTCTCCTGGGATTTCATGTTTAATGAACTGTGAGCCAGTTTACTTCCTTGGTGCACAGGAATACTGTACCTGTGCAGATGCAAATTGTCTGGTTGGAAACCTGTTGCTAGATCACGTGTTTTTTTTGGGGGGGTGGTGGTGAGGTTTTTTTCATTTTTGTTTTTCTGCATTTGGAGCATTATTTTGTTGTTGTTTTGTTTGAGAAACACGACAGGATTTGTGCACCTTGCAGTTTAAATGTTCAAAACTTCAGATTCCTAGATCTCCCCTGCTTACATATCCTTTGGATTTACTGCAGGGTAACACGGCTTCCCCTGGAGCCTCTGCTCAGAGCTCTGGAGGAGAACAAGGATCTTTAGAGGAAACTGTGGCGAGTTCCAGGCCAGAATCTGCGGAGATCCTCCATGTCTGCCAGAAACAGGTGGCTGAGCTGGAGCTGTGGCTCGACAAGGCTAAGCTCTCATTCAGAGCTGAAACACTAAACCCAGAAATGCAGCAGATGGTGGAACAGGAGCTAGCTGGTTGTCAGGTAAGACTGAATGGTCAAAGTTCACCTATACACCAATCGCCTGTCTGTGTTCCGGTGAGTTTTTCCTCTTAAAGCAACAGTGTACATTTATGGCTATTCTTCCCTGTCTTCACCTTGTATAGAGTTCAATTAATAATAATGTTTTCATTTTGAGAATGGCTTGTTTCTTCTGAAAATTTCCTATTAGTGATTTAAATATTTAGCCATCTAAAATACAACTTTTTTTCAGAATTTTTCAGAATTGGAAAGGGAAAATATAGAATGGGCACATTCAATATTGATGTTTATTCATGTAGGACATGCTATAATTTGGAGTATGTTATAATCTATCATGCAGTGAGCAGTTTCTGATTGAGTCATTCTAGGAGAATCACCAATTTTGAGCCATAGAAACTGTACAAAATACAAGGCAGTGAATGTAGTATAAAGACCAATTTTACTTAGGGATGCAGAACCCTGAATTCTTGAGCAAGTAACTTCAATTCTATTTCCCGAACTGTCAAATGTGGAAGTCAGCTGAGGTCTCTTCAAATATATAATATAATTCAAATAGTTGTGGTATTTCCAGAGGAATTCATTAGCACGTGATTGATTTTAAATGGCAATATATTATCTGGAGATCTTGGTCACATAGCTAGTTAAGTGTCTAAGGCTGGATTTGAACTCAAGTCTTCCTGACTCCAGGCCCAACATTCTATCAACTGCACCACCTAGATACCAAAAAAAAAAAAAAAAAACCCCAAACCCAAACCCAATTAATATGTCATATACTTTAATGTGTCCGTGTAGTGTAACTGAAAGGAACATAGACTCTAAGACCAAAAAGATAACCTGTGTTCTGATCCCAACTCTGCCACTTTAGAGCCATGTAACCTTAGACAATGTCTTAGAACCTCAGTTTAATCATCTTTAAAAGGAAAAAACCAAAAACAGGAATAATAACCACTACTTCCTAGGGTTGCAATGAGGATTACATGATATTATATTGGCATACCCCTGCTTAATAACATGAGTTGTTACTAGGACAATGCAGTGGTTGGCAAAATGTTCTAATGGTCTCTCAATTCATACACTGGAAACTGTATTATAGATAGATGAACTGATGAATGAATAATGTTATAGTGTTATTTCACAAATTTGTGGTGAGATTTGGTTATTTGGTTAAAGTATGATGATGATAGTGGTGGTGGTGGTGGAGAGCCCTCTACAAAAGCCCTTTACAGATATCATCTCATTTGATCTTCATAGCTCTGGGAGGTAAGTACTATCAATTTTACAGATGGGGAAAACGGGGCAGACAAAGGTTAAGTGACTTGTCCAGTGTTACACATCTATTAAGTAGCTGAGGCTGGATTTGAATTCAGGTCTTCTTGAAAGCAGGGTTCGTGCTCTATCCACTGTATCTCCATGCTGCCTACTGAATTAATCATATAGCATAGTACAAAACTTGAAGTCAAGAAAATCCAAATTGAAATCCTGTCTCACATACTTCCTAGAGTTTTGTGACAACTCAGTTAACCTCTCTGAGCCTCACTTTTCTCATCTGAAAAATGGGAATCTTAATAACCTTATCAATAAAATCATAAAAGTAATAGCACCTACCTTACAAGCTTGTTTTCAGAATTGCCTGAGATAATAATATATGTAAAACTTTACAAACTTTAAGCACTCTATAGATACTATTGTTAAATGACATTGGTGAGTTAAGCCTACAAGCATAAGGTTATTTGTCTTCTTTTTTCTTTTTTCTTTTTTGTGGGGCAATGAGGCTTAAGTGACTTGCCCAGGGTCACACAGCTAGTAAGTGTCAAGTGTCTGAAGTCAGATTTGAACTCAGGTCCTCCTGAATCCAGGGCCGGTGTTTTATCCACTGTGCCACCTAGCCGCCCCCCATAAGATTATTTGTAAAGTACTATATACAAATAAGAGATTATTATTAATTTTTGTTGTTGAATTGTTTCAGGTATGCCTAACTCTTTGTGACCCTATTTGGGGTTTGCTTGACAAAAATATTGGAGTGGTTTGCCATTTCCTTTTCCAGCTCATTTTACAAATGAGAAAACTGAGGCAAACAGGGTTAAGTGACTTGCCCAGGGTCACACAGCTAGTCAGTGTCTGAGGCCAGATTTGAACTCAGGAAGAAGAGTCTTCCTGACTTCAGGCCTGGCACTCTATCCACTTTGCCACCTAGCTGCCCCCTTATTATTAATACCTATCAGCAAGACCAGTGCTTTCCACAGGCAAATTTTAATGAAACCCAAATGATATCTTCCATTTAGAATATCCTGAACCTCATTCCTTGAAAGACCTAAGAAAGTTTTTTCTGGTGTGTCTGTAGGGAGGGCAGTTGGGGGGAAGGACACACTTATGAAAGGGAGGATATAGTTGCGTGTATGTGTGTGTATGTAATAGTGCAGTATAATAAGAGAAATATTATCAGTGATAGTTACGAGTAAAAACAGATTTTTACATTCATTTTATACAATAGAAAATTAAAGGGTCGATGAACATTGTCTTAACTCTCAGGCCAACTTTTAAAATGCTAGCCTTTCAACTGCTTTGATTCCTTTGTACCAACATTTAAAATGACAGGTTTTGGAGCCAGAACTGAGCTAACAGCTGCCTCAGACACTTCCTAGCTCTGTGACCTGAGGCAAGTCATTTTAATCCCTCTCAGGTTCTATTTCTTAATCTATGTTGCAGTTTTTAATACAGTGACTGACATATAGTAGGTGTTTAATAAATTCTAGTTCACTGATTAGTTAACTAATTGGTAAAATGAAGATAATAACAGCACCTACCTTACAATTATTCTGAGGATCAAATGTGATAACATGTGTAAGGTAGTCAAGTCAATAAGCATTTATTAAGCACCTGTTTATTACATATCTGTGTGCCAGGCATCAGGCTATGTGCTACATGGTATGCAGTTGGGTTCAAGAGAACAAAAAAATCAAGCAAAAACAGCCTCTTGCCCTCAAGAAGTTCACAATCTAATGAAGGATTCAGCATGCACTAGCATGTAAGGGATTGGGAAAGCCTTGAAGAAGCCAGGAGAAAGAGATGAAGAGAGAGGATTCTGGACACTGGAGACCTCCAGTGAAAATGCATCATCACAAGATTAAATGTCTTGTGTGAGGCAAGAAGAAACAGGGGATTGTATATATGAGATGTTACAAAGGTAGAATCAGCAGGACTTGGCAACAAGTTGGATATAGGGCATGGGAGGGGAGTGGTTAAGAGTGAGGAATAAAGAATGACATCTAGTTTGTAATATGGATTAGGAATTATTATTAGGAATTACAAATTATTAGGAAGAGGGAAGGGTTTGGGGAAAAGATAATGGAACTCAGTTTTGGTCATTGTTTTAACTTTCAAACTTTAAAGCATAAAGTTATCTATTATCGTTGTCATTGTTATGGGATAATACTCATTATTTATACGTCTGTCTTTTTTTTATGTATGAGGTATTTTATTTTTTCCATTACATGTAAAGATAGTTCTCAACTTTTGTTTATACATGCTTTACAATTTCAGATTTTTCTCCCTCCCACCCCTCCCTCCCCCCTCCCCTAGACAGCAGGTAATCTGATATAGGTTATATCTATATATCTCTATACATATACATATAGATATATATATACACACACACATATATATACACATAATAACATTAATCCTATTTCTGCATTAATCCTGTTACAAGAGAAAGAATCAGAGCAGTGATGCAAAACCTCAAAATAGAAAGAAAAAAAAAACCAACAGCACCCAAAACAAAAGAAATAATATGGTTCAATCAGCATCTATACTCCACAGTTCTTTCTTTCTTTTTTTTTTCTTGGATTTGGAGATCCTCTTCTATCATGAGTTCCCTGGAACTCTTTTGTACCATTGCATTGGTGAGAAGAATATAGTCCATCACAGTAGGTCAACTCTCAATGTTGATGATACTGTGTACAATGTTCTTCTGGTTCTGCTCATCTCACTCATCATCAGCTCATGTAAGACCCTCCAGGTTTCTCTGAACTCTTCCTGCTCATCATTTCTTACAGCACAATAGTATTCCATTGTATTCATATACCACAACTTGTCCAGCCATTCCCCAATTGATGGGCACCCCCTCCAATTCCTTGCCACCACGTAAAGAGCAGCTATAAATATTTTTGTACATGTGGGTCCCTTTCCCCCTTCCATGATTTCTTTGGGTACGTCTGTCTTTTGAGCCTGAAAGACCCTTTGCAGTACAAGGTAAGACATAAGGGACAGACAACATTGTCTCCATCCTATTAGCAGCTTACATTCTAGTAGAAATAAAATAGAAAACCAGAGATTGCTTCTTTTCCCACTTTTCCTCTTTTCTAATTGGCCTGATGATAGCTATGAAAACAGTGATGTACATTTAGGGGTGACGTGGTATTTCATACTACACTTCCATTTTGAGAGATAGAAAGTAACTTGGCAGATGATAGGTTTATGGGACAAAGTTGGTTCATAAGAGAAATTCAAGTACCAAAAAAACCCCCCAAACAAACCCAAACCATTGAATAGAACGGACAGAATGAACCAAGAAATAATAAGGCTCATAAAACTTAGAGCTAGAGGGGACCTTAGAGATCATCTGTCCTGACCCCATTATTTTACAGATGAGGAAATTGAGGCACAACATACTTAAATGCCTTGCCCAAGGTCAAACAACAACAGAAACCAGAACCTGGGGGTGTTTGTTTGGGTTTTTTGTTTGTTTTTGTTTTTTGGTGAGGCAATTGGAGTTAAGTGACTTGCCCAGAGTCACACAGCTAGTGTTAAGTGTCTGAGGCCGAATTTGAACTCAGGTCCTCCTGAATCCAGGGCCAGTGCTCTATCCACTGCACCACCTAGCTCTCCCCCTAGGGCTGTTTTTACTGAAGTGAAAGGAGCATGGCTCTTCAGGTCCCACCTGCCATATGCAAAGAAAAATGGTTCCTTTATTGGTGTATGGAGGTTTTTTCCTCTTATACTTTTATAGTTGCTATAAATTAATTATAGGCAACATACAAGCAAAACAAAGACCCGCCTTTATGCTAAAGCAAATAGGTTGTGTGAATGACAGAGTATTTTATTTTAGTCTAAAGTAGTAGGAGCTATCTTGCTGAACATTTAGAACTGGCTCCTTCATAAGGTTTTAGTGCAAAGTTAGTTATAGATAGGCAGCGAAGTGGTACAGTGGATAGCAGGCCAGGCCTAGAGTCAGGAAGACCCGAATTCAAATCTGGCCTCAGACATTTACTAGCTATGTGATCGTGGGCAAGTCATTTAACCCTGTTTGCCTCAGTTTCCTCATCTATAAAATGAGGAGATGGCAAACCACTCCAATACCTTTGCCAAGAAAACCCCGAAATGGGGTCACAGAGACTCATAATTGACTAAAATGACTAAATAACAACAACAACAAAGTGTAGACAGGCGAGTCAAGTCATCCTTCTCTTGATTCTTCAATATAACATGGGACCCAGAGAAGCCTTTTGTGTATAAAATAGATTCCCTTGAGGGGGATCTGGGGTAATCTGTGGGGCCATTTTAGTGGGCAGTCCAGCTGGTCGCATAAACAAAAAGAATGTATGCCTGGCCTAGAATATAAAGGGGGAGGGGCGGCTAGGTGGTGCAGTGGATAAAGCACCAACCCTGGATTCAGGAGTACCTGAGTTCAAATCTGGCCTCAGACACTTGACACTTACTAGCTGTGTGACCCTGGGCAAATCACTTAACCCCCATTGCCCTGCAAAAAAAAAAAACAAACAAAAAAAAGAATATAAAGGGGGACTTCCCCTCCATTGAATAAAGACATTTAAATTTGGCAGATGAAAAAAACATTTTGGCAGATGGCTTTAAGTTGGGAGGGATAGTGAATGTGTTACCTTATAGTAAGGATCCAGAAAGATCTCAAAAGACTTGATTGATGAAACAAATCTAAAAAGATTAAACAGGCTAAATTCTCACACACAAATTCAAAAAGAAATCAAGTACATAATACAGGATAGGAATGTGTAGGTAAATTTACTAAGAGGTTTAGAGTTCTGTTGTATCACAGACAGAAAACTAACTTGTTCTTGTGTTGCATTGAGAGATTTAGTATCCAGAAGAGGGAGATGATAGGTCCATTATATGTTACCCAAACAGACCAACAAACATATCTTGAATATTGCGTTCCATTCTGTACCACCCATTTTAGAATAGTTGAAATGTGTGTTCAGACAAATATGGCCATATTGGTGAGGAGCTTCAAAACCATGTTACGTAAGAGTAAGTTTAGGGAACTGGAAAGGTTGATTCAGAGATGTGAAGATGTGGGAACAAAGATAATAATAACAATAATAGGGGGCAGCTAGGTGGCACAGTGGATAAAGCACTGGTCCTAGATTCAGGAGGACCTGAGTTCAAATCCGACCTCAGACACTTGACACTTACTAGCTGTGTGACCCTGGGCAAGTCACTTAACCCCCATTGCCCCACAAAAACAAAAAACAAACAAACAAAAAAAACCCAATAATAATAGCTATCATTTATATAGTGCTTAAGGTTTGTGCAAAACACTTATCATATGCTCTCTCATTTGATCCTCACTACAACTCAGTGAGGTAGGTGCTGTTATTTTTCCCATTTTATAGATAGGGAAAATGGGGCTGTGATAGGATAAGTGACTTGCCCAGGATCATACAGATAAGGCAGAATCTGAAGGGATCATCCTGACTCCACATGCAGCACTTTCTCCACTGCACTGCTTGTCTGTATGGATCATTTAGTTCTGCCCACTGGGGTCAAGCTGAATGAGGATAATTGGTCTGCCAGCTTACAACACCTCTTCTGATACTTGAAGACAGCAATAAGATGCCCCCATCCCCAAGACTTCTCATCTTAAGGCTAAAAATCCTTACTTTCTTCAGATGATCCTCATATGCCGTGGACCTCAGAGATTTGCCTTCCTTTTGATATGCTCCAATTTATGATTATCTTTACAAATGTCACTCAGAATTCAGCAAGTCAAGTCACTAAGCAATTTTGAAGCACCTCCTATGTGCCAGGCAATGTGCAGATGATAGTTTTCTATATCATTTAAACAGGGCAGATCACAGGGAGACTCTGCTCTGCTCTGCATGGGATCCATTTTAACTTGTGACCATATGGCTACTTGAATGAATAGAATTTAAGTTTGGAAAAGACTTGTGAGGCCATCCAGTCCAACCCCCTCATTTTGCAGTTTAAAAAGAGGTCCAAAGAGATTCAATGACTTGTACAAGTTCACCCAGGTAGCAAGTAGCAGGACTAAGATTTGAAACTTGAACTTCAAATCGAGAGTTTTAACAATGAGTTTACCATAAAAATGGATGAGACCAGAACTCACTGAGTGAGCCATTGACAAGTCCTTGGCACTGTCATGTGGTTCAAAATCAGAGACTGATATGATTTTATCGGTACCATCTGCTTTGACATCTTACTTCAAGGAGCATGGGACCTTTCCTTCTCTCTCTCTCTCACTTTTTTTTTTTTAGTGAGGCAATTGGGGTTAAGTGACTTGCCCAGGGTCCCAAAGCTAGTAAGTGTTAAGTGTCTGAGGCCAGATTTGAACTCAGGTACTCCTGACTCCAGGGCCAGTTGTCTATACACTGTGCCACCTAGCTGCCCCTCCTTCTGTCTTGCAGTTGAAACCTCCCATACATGTTGGTGTTGTCTCCTCTATAACAATGTGAGCACCTTGAGAGATGGGTTGTCTTACTTTTTAATTTGATCCCCAATGCTTCACACACAGTAAGCATTTAATAAATGCTTTTTCATTCATTCATTCATTTGGGAGCCATAAAAATCAAGGTGACATCTTTGGTGCCAATGTGGCAATTGTATATTTGGCCATCAATATTCCTTCAAAGAATTGTACTTTTGGGGGCAGCTAGGTGGTACAGTTTATAAAGCACCGGCCCTGGATTCAGGAGGACCTGAGTTCAAATCCGGCCTCAGTCACTTCACACTTACTAGCTGTATGACCTTGAGCAAGTCACTTAACCCTCATTGCCCTGCAAAAAAAAAAAAGAAAGAATTGTACTTTTACATAAACCACTCAAAAAGAAATCTATTTTTAAAAAACCCTAACAATGCAATAAATACTTATTAAGCACCTTTTATACTATGTAGATCTATACCAGAACCTGCTAGGCACTATAACTGAACTTATGAAAGCTGTCTGTGACATTTTGGGGCACAAACGAGAACTACTGGAATTTGTATAGCAGACTCAGAGCTATGTTCTGCTCCCAAGTAGCTGCTGATGGTATATGCCCTAGAGCATAGGTAGTTGACATGGCTGCTTGGTTTCCTGGGCCCCAGGAGGTTACAAACCTGATCTGTTGAGTAGAAATATGACGATAACTCACTAGGAGACTAACCAAGATGGATTATTTTTAGGCCTGTGTGTTCAGTCCCTTATGTCATCAGAAAAGTACATCAATTTTCAGTTTTTTTTCCTGGGGTCTGTTATTTTGCATACTTGTTTTGCTTGAAAAAGAAAAGACTGATGATAATGAGAAAGAACCTTCCTTATAAGCTTTGAGGGTGGTTGCATGGAAACAGCTGCTCCTTAGCCTTGTTTCTAAGTGCTTTAATTGCAACAGGAGGGATTTAGATTAGATGTTAGGAAGGGCAGATTTGGAAAAAGCACTAGATCAGTAAAAATAACAATAACAACAATAATAATAGTATTTATATAACACTTACTATGTGCCGGGGACTCATTTATTTAATCCTTATAACAATCCGGTGAGATAAGCACTATTATTAGCCCCACTTTATAGTGGGAAGATATCTATCTATATATATACACACATATATATTTATATAATGTGTGTATTTGTTATTGTTCAGTCATTTCAGTCATATCTGACTAAGACCCTATTTGTGGTTTTCTTGGCAAAGATACTGGAGTGGCTTGCCATTTTCTTCTCTAGCTCATTTTACAGATGAAACGAAGGCAAACAAGGGGTAAGTGACTTGCCTAGGGTCACGCAACTAGTAAGTGTTTGAAGCTGGATTTGAACTCAGGTGTTCCTGACTCTAGGCCCTTCACTCTATCCACTGTGCCACCTAGATGCCCATAAATATATATGTACATGTAAGTATATATATGTCTATGTGAAATATATGGATAGATACATAGATAAATAGACAGATAGACAGCAAGAGGCAAATATGGGCTAAGTAACTTGCCCACGTCACATAGCTAGAAAGTATCTAAGGCCAAATTTGAACTCAGATCTTCCTGACTACAGGTTCAGAGCTCTATCCACTGGACCACCCAGTTACTCTACTACACTACTACCTAGCTGCACTAATTATCTATATTAGTCAGGATGAGTCACTTTAACCTCTCACGGCCTCAATTTCCTCATCTGTAAAATTAGGGGATTGGTTAAGATTATCTCTGAGGGGAGAACATTGTACACAGTATCATCAACATTATGTGTTGATCAACTGTGATAGACTAGATTCTTCTCACCAAGAAAGTTCCAAAGGACTCATGATGGAAAAGGCTCTCCAAATCCAGGGGGAAAAAAAGGAACTGTGAAATATGGATGCTGATTGGACCATACTATTTCTTTTGTTTTTGGTGCTGTTGTTTTCCTTTTTGCTCTGATTCTTCTCATATAACATGACTAATGCAGAAATATGTTTAATGTTTTATGTATATATGTGTTTTTGTGTGTATATATATATATATATATATATATATAACCTATATCAAATTACCTGCTGTCTAGGGGAGGGGGGAGGGAGGGAGAAAAATTGGAAATTGGAAATCTTATCTAAACAAATGTTGAAAACTAAAATAAATAAATCGTTTTGGTTTTGTTTTTTTTTTTTTTTTGGTGAGGCAATTGGGGGTTAAGTGACTTGCCCAGGGTCACACAGCTAGTAAGTGTTAAGTGTCTGAGGCCGGATTTGAACTCAGGTACTCCTGACTCCAGGATCCACTGCGCCACCAGCCACCCCCAATAAATAATTTTTTTTTAAAAATATTATCTCTGAGGTCCCTTCTGGTTCTAATCTGTATAAAAATGATTTTGACAGCTACTAGAATGGGTTATCAATGATATTTGAGGAATCTCCCTTTGAAGTTTAAGAAAAAGAAAGTTGTCTTCAGGGAATGGTTTTAGCACAGTCTTGTCAGAAGCAGAGGAACAGGTGAAAGGATTGCTCAAGGCCCCTTTATGTATTTATTCATTTTTAAATGCGATCAAATCCGTTTAAATCAGGTTAGATCAAATCTGAGCTGTTTTCTGGGACGAGTGGACATGGAACTTCATGAAGAACTTAAAGGTGAATAATCAAACACTTTTTTTTCTTCCTAGGCCATGTTAACAGAGATTGAGCACAAAGTGTCTTCCTTATTGGAGAACTGCAGAGATCAGGGTCTAGGAAATAGTGGAAGCACCCAACAAGAGGCAGAAATGCTCTCCTTGAAACTAAAAGCTGTGAAGTGCAATTTGGAAAAAGTCCAGGTGATGCTGCAGGACAAATACAGTGAGGAGCAGGTAAAATAGACACAAATGTATCAATATCCATATTTGATAAGGCCATTAGGGGAAAAAAACCCTCTGATTTATGCTTTTGAGTCAATTCCAACTAAAAAAATGTTAATGAACAAGTAGATCCCTTCGTACTCCAAGTGGAAAGTATGAACCAGAATATTGACATATGGTTTTAATCCTACAATGCAATTTCAACTTCAAACTTCTTAGCAAAGTCTGCCTCAAACAAAGGTTGTTCTTCAAGTGAAGCCAGTGATAGCCACAATGGCAATAAAGTGATATTGAATTTGTTCAAGTTTCAACAAATTTGCCTTGAATGTTTCCTCTAGTACTTTTATAATTTGCTTCTAAATGTTATCAACACAAAGTATCTATCTAGCTTGCTCTACTTTTAAATACGCACATGCCTCAAATGCCTTTTGGGTATTGCCATAAAAAAATAAGAATAGGCATGCACAGTCCAAAACCATACTTTTGTGCCTTTTAAGTTCATGTCAACAAATTCAGTTCATAGAATGTCTTTTGGTACTTAACACAAGGCACCTGGGGGCATAGTTTAGAGACTAGAACTGTGATGGTGTGAGGAGCTCCTTCAATGAGAAAATTACCTTTACCCAATTCAGGTCATCACCTCAGCAACTAAAGATCTCAGAAGATTCAATGAGAGGTTAAAGGATTTACCCAGCATCACAGAACTAGTACATGTTAAACCTATATTTCAATCAATGAATAAATATTGATTAAGCACCTACTATGTGCCAGACACTGTACTAAACAGTGGGTAAAGAAAAAGAGGCTGAAGAGTCCTCAAGGCACTCTGTGTTTTTGTTCTTTAGTGATATCCAACTCTTCATGAATCTGTTTGGGGTTTTCTTGGTAAAGATACTGGAGAGGTTTGCCATTTCCTTCTCCAGCTCATTTTACAGATGAGGAAACTGAGGTAAAGAGGGTTAAATCACTTGCCCAGAGTCTGATGCTGGATTTGAACTCATGTCTTCCTGACTCCAGGCCTAGTGCTCTATCTACTGCACTACCTAACTGTCTTTTAGTATTGGTTCTGCTGCATAGAGGAAGGTCACTAGAACCCCAAGCTGGTCCCTCCTGTATACATTCGCATGAGTGGAAACTTCACGTCCTTCACATCTCAGCTCACATGGTCTCTCTTACACAAACTCATTCCTTTTAATTTACTCTTTCCACAGTGTGACCCTTAGCAAGTCACTTAACCTAACGTGAGGAGGATAATAGCCCCTACCTTACAGGGTTGTGGTGAAGTTCATACAAGATAAAGTATATCAAGCACTTTGCAGATGTTTAAAACATGAAGTAAATATTAGACATACCATCTAATAGGGCCCATTTTCTACCACCTAACTTTTAATACCAGCCATAAAAGTACTTGCCAGAGCTTCCTAACTAGGCCTAAGATATAACTGGGCACTGAGGACCACTTTGTCTCCCCGTAATTACAGATACCCAGCTGTACCTTCCCTGCCATCAATCCTAGACTCTTAACACCTGCCTGCAAACAGCTCAAAGTCTATTTAAGGAAGCTATACCCTAATAAAGCATATGGTCAAGCTGGCTAAGTTTCTTTGTTTTTTCAACTTTATTATTTTCTGATTTGTCTTCATAGTAAGTTTAAATTTATAGGCTCGCTATTCTATCAGTGATTTTTCTTTTCCTTTCTTCTTTGCTTTTTTGTCTTTTTATATTTAAAAGAAAAAAGACAAGGAATTTCTGGTTCTCAGGAATTTATTCAGAGGAATTAGGTAGAAGAGAGAAAAAATATGTCCATTTTACTTAATGAGATGAATTTTTAATGCTATGAAATAAGCACATTATATAAGGGTAATAAAGAATGCAGTAGTTTACTTCAGATAAAGGTTTTCCCCCTATATTAAATGGTTCCATTAGTGAAGAATTGAAATGAAGTGGTTCATTCTGTGTAAGTGAATAATTTATCATTATTGTATTTTTTACAGCGAAGTAACACTCTAAAGAAACCTTCAGAGGATCGAAAAGTCCTCCAGTCAGACATATCTCCTATATTTGAATCTATTGTATTTGAAAGCCCACTCTTCGGCCGACAAAAATGCTTCCAGCAACAGGTAATTTTAGCCCTTTCACAAAATAATGAAGCACAAAAATAATCTTTTCTATGTGAAATGGTCCTTTACCCTTAAATATGAAGCTGGTATTGGTGTATTTGTTTCCGTGACTTGGGAGGGAAAGTGGGGTCTATCTGCATTCGTACCCAGGGATTTGCAGCTAGTTAGATGGCACAATATAACAAGCCTTGGTCCTGTAATCAGGAAGAGATTAGTTCAAGTCAAACCTCAGACATGTACTAGCTGTGTGACCCTAAATTAGTCACCTAAATCTCTGCCTGCTTCAGTTTCCTCATCTGCAAAATGGGAATGGTAATAGCATTACCCTCAGCCTCCAGGATTATTGTGAGATTCAAATAAGATATTTGTAAACTTCTTCAGGAACCTTAAAGCACAATATATCAGTGCTATTTTTTATTATTATTCTGTCTCATCACCAATAATTTCAACTACATCTTTGATGGAATCTATTATTCTTAGTGACTGTTTTTTTGTTCTTTGGTTACTGTGCTACTGAATGCAAACTGAGCCAATATCTCCATTGGGAACTTTTTAAATGTGACTATTTTATTGCTTTTTTCCATCAAAACATATTGGTTAAGATGAGTACTTCATTTATTCCTATATATTATATTTCAGAAATATGACTGGCACAATAATGTATATGTGTGTTTCATATGGGCCTTAGAAGGGCTTGTGGTGGGGAAACTTTCACAATAACTTGTGACTAACTCATAACTTATGAGCTATGATACTGAAAACACAAAATTAGTTCAGAATTCACTATCCCAGCAGCATCAACAGAGAGGGTAGCTTGTAGATCCATGACATGTATGACTGATGTAAATGTTTTTATCTTTGTTCATTCATAGGCTTTAGAGTTAAAACCAGGTGAACAGAAGGATCTCATCAGGTTCATTGAAACTCATGCTGAGAAAATGTGGCACCAGCAGGATCAACAGGATGACAATAAAACCCAGGAATCAGTTGTAAGGTATAAACTCTTTTAAAGATTTGGATATAAATAGACTAACGAAAATAATTAAATATGATAAAGCCTATGCTTCGTGGGGCTTTGGGCACACAAATACATTTGTACATTCTTGGTCACTATTTAAATTGATAGAATCTTTCTAGAAAAGAATCTGGTGACATGCAGTAAGAGCCATGAAGTTAGCCATACCTTTTAGCTTCATTTTTTTTTAATTTCTGGATCTGTGATTTCATCATGGGATGGGGGATTCCCTGTGTGGAAACACCTTTTCTGCACCAATGCACATCAGCAATTTCTATGTCAATCATTGCCTTAAAGGTTTACCTTGGACAGGGAGAGGTTACATAACTTGACCAGGATCAGAGTTAGAATGTGTGAGAAGCAAGATATAACCCAGGTTTTCCTGGCTTCAAGGCTAATGGTCTATATAGATAAGGCACTACATTTCTAATTAGGAAGATCTGAATTCAAATCCTTGTGTTAAACATTTTAACTTCTCTGTGCCTCAGTTTCCTCATCTGTAAAATGAAGAGTTGGACTTGGTGCTTCTAAGGTCCCTTCTAGCTCAGTCTATGATCCTTTTATTGAGAACAGTGACAGTGATTTTTAAAAGAAAAAAAGGCCTATTTATACAAAGATGTTTACAGTTGAATTATTAACAACAACAACAAAAAACTAGAAAGAACTTATTTTTCTGAACTGGCTGAGGAGCCAATTAAACAAGCTGTATTAGCAGTGGGAGACAATGAAGTGTTGGTGGAAAGAACATTTGGTTTGGCCTATGTTTTCACCCTAACTCTTATACTTTCTACTTGTGTGAGCTTGGGAGAATAAGTTCACCTTTTTCATACAGCATTTTTGTACAGAGTTATTTGTATGGTGTGTACACCTAATGGTTTGTGAGTTTCTTGAGTGCAGTTTCTTGTCTTTTACCTTTCTTTGTATCCCTAGTGCTTAGGACAGTGCCTGGCCCCTTAATAAATGTTTATCAACCTACTGACTCTTTGGGCTTCCTCTGCAAAATGAATTCTCATTTGTAAAATGAAACAGTTGAGGGCAGCCAGGTGGCGTAGTGGATAGAGCACCAGCCCTGGATTCAGGAGAATCTGAGTTCAAATCTAGCCTCAGACACTTAACACTTACTAGCTGTGTGACCCTGGGCAAGTCACTTAACCCCAATTGTCTCACCAAAAAAAAAAAAAAGAAAAGAAACAGTTGAAGAAAATAATCTCTATTGATGGCAGCATAATGGAGAACTCCTTCCCAGTAAAGAATGAAAAATAAGAATTCAATTCAATCAATAAATATTTATTAAGTATATGCTATGTGCATGGTGTATGAAATGTGGAAGAATATAGACTTGTGAAAAAAATGGATAGTGGATAAATGGCTGGCCTTTAAGAGGGTGGATCATCTGGGCTCTAGTCCTGCAGCTGATAAGTGCTGTCCTTATGACAACAGACAAGTCACTTCACCTTTCAAAGTGGCCCCAGGCATGTTTCTGCGACAAAGTTGCGGAGGAATAGCTGATCTACAGCTGTTAGAGAAAGGCAGTTCCCTACACCAATGGGAACAAATTTTTTAAAAATGAAAAATCTATATATAAAATTATGAGACCAAAAAAGAGCAGAGACCGACTACAATTGTACAGATGGTAACCTGGATGTTGAGGGGATTTGAAACCATTCTATGTGCCGTTAATTTGAAGCAATGGGAACATTTACTCTAGAATAAAATTTTTAAGTAGGAGATGTTAGTAGCCTTAGACTATTTGAAGGATTATCATAGAGATTTAATTTGCTCTGATTGTCCCAAATTCAAGCAGTAGGTAAAAGGATAGGATCAGAGAGTTTGAAGGGACTTTAGCCTGACCCTTTCATTTTATAGATGAAGATTCTAAGAACCAGAGAGATTAGATGATTTACTCAAGTTGCCACAGCTTTTACATGACACAGCTGGGTTTAAAACACACTCTCTAAGGAAAATGACAAATATTGAGATGACAAATATCTAATGCATTGTTGGTGGAGTTGTGAACTGATTCAGCCATTCTGGAGAGCAATTTGGAACTATGACCAAAAGCTATAAAATCATGCATACCCTTTGACCAAGCAAAACCTCTACTAGCTCTGTATCCCAAAGAGATAAAAACCAAAAATGAAAAAGGATCTTTATGTACAAAAATATCTATAGCAGCTCTTTTCGTGGTCACAAAGAACTGAGAATTGAGGGGATGCTCATCAGTTGGGGAATGGCTGAACAAGTTGTGGTATATGATTATGATGGAATGATAAACAGGGTGCTCCGAGAAAAAACTGGAAAGACTTGCGTGAACTGATACAAAGTGAGGTGAGCAAAACAAGACCATTGTACGCAGTAACACCAATACTGTATGATGATCAACTGTGAATAACTTAGCTACTCTGATCAAGACAATGATCCAACATGACTAATATGAAATGTGTTTTGCATGATAATACATGTATAACCTATATGAAATTGCTTGTCTTCTCAATGGGGAGTCAGAAAAGGAGAAAACTTGGAACTCAAAATTTGAAAAAACGAATATTAAACATTTTTACACGTAATTGGGGAAAAAATAAAATATTAGATATATGTGTATATGTTATATGTATGTATATACATACACATGCTTGGTCAGAGGGTATATATGTGTTTACATGTGTGTATATATATGTATGTGTGTGTATATACATATACACACACACACTCAGACCTTCTGACTTAAAGTCTAGCCCTCTTTCTACAACAACAGGCCAGGATAACAGATTTTCACTCAACATAAAGGGGAAAATTTTTTTTAATCTGCTGATAATTCAGGCTATTCAAAAACAGAGTGAACTATCCCAGGGAGTAATGAACTCCTTGCTACTAGAAATATTTAAGAAGAGGCTGAGCAGGTTTTAGGCAGGATTCATTATTTGAATAGGGATTGGGGTAAATTGTAAGACTCATTTTTGTCTTTGTACTATAAGATTCAACAATTTCGTATTTGAATATATTATAAGAATCTGAAGATGTTATGGTAATAATTATTGATCCTTCCATCAGCACTGCACTGATTAAATGATCTCTATGTTCTTGATTTGTGTGGTCCATGATATTTTTAAAAGATGAACAGAACAGTAATGCATTGTGTAAATATATTGGTAAAATAGAAATAATATTTGTACTACTTCTCTTACAGAGTTGATGTGAGGAAAGTGATTTGCAAATCCGAAAGTGCTATATCAGTTACTATTGCAGCATTTAGCACAATGCTGGAAGGTAGTAAGTAGCTAGTGAATATTTTTTTTTAATTAAAAATAAGGGGCAGCTAGATGGCGCAGTGGATAGAACACCGGCCCTGGATTCAGGAGTACCTGAGTTCAAATCTGGCCTCAGACACTTAACACTTACTAGCTGTGTGACCCTGGGCAAGTCACTTAACCCCAATTGCCTCACTAAAAAAAAGCATAAGCTTATTCTAGTGTAAAATAGATGAAACACAAAATAAAATTGTTGGACAGTAAATAGTGTCATGATTGGAATAGCTTGTGTTGACAAGAACCTTGGGTTCTTTGAATGTTCCTTTGAGCAAAATGACTTCTTAAAAGACTGTGCCATGTAGCATAATACTTTACATGCCAATTATTTTCCTACCTTCTGCCTTTTTCAAAAGCCCTGGAGCATCTCACTCCAGAAATAGATCCCCAGTGTCATTTCTACCATCTCAGGAGCAAAGTGAAGACAAATGGCAATATTTGCTTCAGGAGCTATCAAAGGAGAAGCTGCCTCCGCCTCAGCCCATGGATGATCAGGTCAGTCTGAACCCCAAGCACAATTCAGCCCTTGTCAGGATCTTGGCGCACCCCCTTTCCAAAGCAAGTTATTTCCTGGAAGAAAAGTTAGTGAATTCTGTATAGCTGAGTGGCAGCTCTTTATAACAATCTGATTGAAATTAAAATGTTTGCCGGGGAATTTATTCCTGTCCAAAGAACTCACTCTAACTGTATCTAGCTTTGACCTGTTACCATAAGAATGTGGGGTTGTTATACATTCCCATTTCAGTTAATGTAATTGAACTATAAGGTCCTGATGAAATTTTAAATGTCCAGACAGTATGGTTCTTGTACCCTGTGATTTCTTTACATAGCAACAGCTTCTTTATTCTTTATAAATTTAAAAAAAAAAAAAGAAAGAAAGAAAGGAATAGCTGATTGGCTAGCTAAACTGGATGGCCACGCTCATAGGCTGCTTCACAAACTTCTGCTGTAACTCATCTGGTTCTATAAAGCCCCCAGAGATGTAGCCAATCTGTTGGTCAATTAATCATTGAAGCAGTTCAATTGGTTCACATCTCATAAAGAAATCATGGGGGGGGGGGGAGGGGAAGCTAGGTGGCAAAGTGGATAAAGCACCAGCCCTGGAGTCAGGAAGACCTGAGTTCAAATCCAGCCTCAGACACTTAACACTTACTAGCTGTGTGACCCTGGGCAAGTCACTTAACCCCAATTGCCTCACTAAAAAAAAAGAAAAGAAAAGAAATCATGAGGTATGAACCATCATGTTTGCACATTTAAAACTTCAACCCAACCTTATACTGATGCATTACATGAGAAGGAAATACCTCCATAAACATAGAAAACTCTGTTGAGCCAGGAGTGTCAGAAAGAAGACAGACTGAGTGATAGGCTTTCTTTGCTCTCACCCACAGTTTTCTAGAACATCTAGGTGGAAGAGTAGATGGAATGCTGATCATGGAGTCAGGAAGTGAGACTCATCTTCTAGTCTCAGACACTTACTAGCTGTGTGATCCTGGGCAAGTCACTTAACCCTGTTTGCTTTAGCTTCCTCATCTATAAAATAAGCTAGAGAAGGAAGTGGCAAACCACTATCTTTGCCAAGAAAACCTCAAATGGGGTCATGAAGAGTCCTGCATGACTGAAAAAATGTCTAAACAACAACGCAGCTTCCTAGGGCCATTGCAAGTTCCATTAATCCTGCCTTTCAGTGACAGCCTCTGTTGGGTTCCTATCCAAACCAATACTCTTTCTCACCAAGGTCTACAGCTTGAGCCAGGCTTGTTGGTCAGAACTGAGGCTTAGTCTCTCCATGTTACAAGTCCTGTCATGTGCTTTACACTTTTCCCAATGCCAGATATCCATGTTCAGACTCTGATTCTGTTTATAAGGACATTTTCCTACTTAGAGAACATTTAACATTAGAAATAAATCAGCGGGCAGCTAGGTGGCTCAGTGGGACAAAGCACCAGTCCTGGATTCAGGAGGAGCTGAGTTCAAATCCAGCCTCAGACACTTGACACTTACTAGCTGTGTGACCCTGGGCAAGTCACTTAACCCTCATTGCCCCACAAAAAAAAAAAAAGAAAGAAAAGAAAGAAATCAAATAGTTCTCCCTCTAAAACTCAATGTTGCAATCTGAACTGTTTTATTTTTACACTATATTGTAAAATATGGAGAATATAGGAGAATAAAGAGGCATCATTGCAGATACAAACCTGCCCCTCAGTCAGGGAGATCTACCTCTGCACATGCGATGTACCTCTCTGATCAGGTATTCTACACAGGTGTAGGAAGTCCCCTTCCCAGGGACTCACCTTACAGTGATAAAATCACAGGAAAAGACCACACCCCCACCAAAAAAAAGGGTAGATTCTTAGGACAGGAGCTATTTCATTTTTATTATTTGTCATTTCTTAGTCCCAGGGACTAGCATAATGCCTTATTCATGCAAAGTGCTTATTAAATGTTTGTATATTTGAATTGAGCAGGCATCCATCTACATGAGTGGTTTATTTTCTTTTCTGTTATTGAGATTCATCACCACTTTAATATCTCAGAAACCTAGAAACACTGAATCAAGTCTATTCATAACTTCTTAAGCATGTTCTAAAGTATATGTGGAAAGTGCCCTTAAATCCATGGTTTTCTTGTGATTGGATAGAAACCATGCTGTGTGTGTGTGTGTGTGTGTGTGTGTGTGTGTACGCGCATGTGTATATATATACATATATGAATATGTGTATAGTATCTATACTATGTTTCTTTACAGATTGCTGCAAATGTGAATTTTCTCCCAATGGTGCCTGTGCATAATGTTAGGTCTCCAACAGTTGAGGAATTGAAAACTTATACTTCTCAACTTGAGGATTTAAGCCAAGAAGCAAATGTTCTTCACACACAGGTAAAAGCCACATGATAGACATTCACAATGTATGGAATAGCTAAGTGGTTCGATCAAGAGAATGCCAGGCCTGGAGTCAGAAAGACTCATCTTCCTGAATTCAAATCTGACCTCAGACACCTACTAGCTATGTGACCCTGAACAAGTCACATAGCACTGTTTACCTCAGTTTCCTTATCTGTTAAATAAGCTGGAGAAGGAAATGACAAACCACACCAGTATCTTTGCCAAGCAAATCCCAAAAAGGGGTTGCAGAAAGTCAGACATGACTGAAAAAGGACTAAACAACAACAAAATACATTCACAAAATTAGACGAGAGAGGGAGAGAGGGAGAGAATCTTATGACTACTAAGTGATTATTATTTCTTCCATGTGGGGTAGAAAACAAGCTTTTTCAGCAGTTAAGCAGGACTGCGGGAGATTGGAGTGAGGAAGGGGGAAGGTGACTGGAAACTCCAACAGTTGATGATAAAAGATAATCTAAGGCATTTATATACTTATATACAATCAGTACATTTTAAAAAAAATTGCTCCCTTTCAATATCAACAGGACAATTTGGATTGTCTACTTCTTGGTACTAACATATATTTTTATACCTATCTATCCATCCATCCATCCATCCATCCGCACAGACCCCTACAAATTATCCTTTTATGAATCCTTTTGCTCATCAAGATTTTAACTTGATCTCACCTATCTAAAAAATGTGTACATGTGCTCAGAGAAATGCATAGTTAATTTACATTAGGCCTTAACACCAATTTTTAAGGAGCTCAATTAACTCTAAGTTTTAACTTGAGGCAGCTAGGTCATACACAATGAATAAAACACCAGGCCTGGAGTCAGGAAGACTTGAGTTCAAATCTGGCCTCGGACACTTATTAGTTATTGTGACCCTGGACAAGTCACTTAAGCTCTGTGTGCCTCAGGGCAAATGAGATATTCATAATGTGCTTAGCATAGTGCCTGGCACATAATTGATGCTATATAAATGCTAGTTATTATTATTGTTGTTGTTATTAATATTTTATCCCATTAGCTGCTTGGTAATACTGTGGCATAGTGAATAGAGAGCTGGCCCCAGAGCTCAGAAGAGCTAGGTTCAGGTTCTAGCTCTGATACATACTGGCTTTGTGACCATAGGCAAGTCACCTAACCTCTCAATGCCCTAGCAACTCTCTAAGACTATGAATTAAAAGAATATGCCAACCTGTGTTGGCAGAGGGAATTTACTCATCCACATAACATTGAAATCACAGGTCCAGACCTGATTACCTAGCCACTATCTTCTTGTTGAGTCATGTTTGTCTCTTCATGACCCCATTTGGAGTTTTCTTGGCTAAGATATTGGAGTGGTTTGCCATTTCTTTCTCTATCTCCTTCTACAGATGAGGAAACTGAGGCAAACAGGGTTGAGTGACTTGCCCAGGATCATACAGCTAGAAATGTCTGAGATTGTATTTGAACTCAGGTCTTCCTGACTCCAGATGCAGTATTCTATCCACTGTGCCACCTAGCTGTTCCACCTCACAGATTAAAAGCCTACAAAAATTTTTTTTCTTTTTTCCTTCTTTTGATTTAGGAAAGCCTGACAGATGATCCCTCCCTAAATCTAGATAAAAAAATATTTGATCTCCTTCTGAGTATCAGTCAATGTTTAAGCATTGTGGAAGAGATGCTCCAGACCTCTGGCTTCTCAAGAGAGGATGCTGTCATGCAGCAGGCCCACTTTGAGGTTAGTCCTCTTGTCTGTACCAGATGTGGTTGTTGCCATACAGCTGTTTGGCTTGGTGCACTTGGTAAGCAGGCACTCTTCACTGTTCCTTCTTTCTTCTCCCCATTATAGACCCTGTCTCTAGAACTGCAAAAACTTCACTCAGCTATAAATAACAAAAAGGATGATCTTTTGAAATTGATAAGTCACCCTGGAAAGAATTCCAGTGTATTCTTTGAGTGCTTTAATAACCTGCAAACACGACTTGAGCAAACTCAGGCTGCAGCTGCTTCCAGAAGTCAATCCATGAAGTCTGGGCTAGACCATAATAGTGATTATCAGGTACTATTCATTCATTTGTTCATTCATTTGTTTGTTCATTCGTTCATTCGACAAACATTTCATTAAGGGTCTACTATAAAAACGCTGAACTAGGTGCCAAAAGGAGTTCAAGGTTTGGATAAGTCATAATCCCTGATCCCATGTCTCATAGGAGGATGAAGTAAAAATACAACTATAATCCAAATATGTCACGTTAAGTACAAGTGAGGCACAAAATAATGTTGTGTGTGATGCAAGGAGGAAGGTCATTACCAACACAGAGATCAAGAAAGGCTTTCTGAAAGAGGTGGTTTTTGAGTGGCATTTGGGCTTTAAAAGACAGACAGGAGTTTAGCAAGCAAAATGCAGAATGGAGGACATTTAAGAAATTAGGGAAAGTGTAAGCTAAAGGCTGAGGTGGGAAAATAAAGAACATGGATGGGAGCTTAAAGGGTGTGGAGGGGAGTAACAGAAATATAGATGAGACAATGTCAGTTTGGTAGGTGTTTAAAATCACATACTACATACATATGTACATATGTGTGTATATATGATGTGTGTCTATATGTTTGCCTGTATGTATACATATAAAGTTTATTATATGTTAAATCACGTGTGTGTATATTATGTGTGTATAGATATCTGTTAAATCACATGCACTGTGTGTGTGTGTGTGTGTGTGTGTGTGTGTGTGTGTGTGTGTGTGTGGTCTGTGTAATCTCACACTTGAATATGAGCTAATGAAGCTTTTCCAAGTTAGCTGTTAACTGGGATGTGGAGTTACTCAGGGATGCCATAATAATTTCTTTCTATAAAGGTCTTGAAGGGGCAGCTAGGTGGTACAGTGGATAAAGCACAGGCCCTGGATTCAGGAGGACCCGAGTTCAAATCCAGCCTCAGACACTTGACACTTACTAGCTCTGTGACCCTGGGCAAGTCACTTAACCCACATTGCCCTGCCCCACCCCCAAAATATATATATGTGTGTGTTGAAAATAGATTTAAGTGAGATAGTGTTTGACAGGGGAAGAGATTTGGTAAAATGAATTAGCTCAACTTTGTTCCATCTCAACTATTTTGCAGTTTAAATATGTTGTCCTAATTATCTATATTACCCATAAGGCTCGATTATTATTTTCTACAATACCTTTTGGTTTTTTTCCTGCAGATTCAAGTAAGGCAATTGTATGATCAACTAATTGAGAAAAAATCCTCAATACAGCATTCCTTGAATGAAATTAGTAGTCAAAGTATTGTTGAACAACTCCAGGTAATTAAATCGAACTATAATCAAGCTGCCCTGAGCCTAGACTTATGTCTTAGTCACTGAGTCCTTATTGATTTACCTTGAACTCTCAGAAAAAATTGCTTCAGTGTTCTATGTTATCATGGAAATGTGTTTTGTATGACTGCATATGTAAAACCTATGGTCAAATCGCTTGCTTTCTCAATGCAGGGGAGGGGGGCCTGGGAGAGAGAAATGAGAGAATCTAGAACTTAAAATTTTGGGGGAAAATGTTAAATTTGTTTTTACATGTAATTGAGGAAAAAATAAAATATTAAATTTAAACTCAAAAAAAATTCTGTTATCTTTCCATTAGAAGGCAGATTCATATGCAGTAAAGCTTCAAGACTATGAGGTCCAGGTAGCAAAACTGAGAGATGAAGGGGAAAGACTTTACTTACCTTATGTTTTAATCCAAG
This sequence comes from Dromiciops gliroides, assembly GCF_019393635.1. NCBI lineage: Eukaryota > Metazoa > Chordata > Mammalia > Microbiotheria > Microbiotheriidae > Dromiciops > Dromiciops gliroides. Next base: position 254,026,452 of record NC_057862.1, read on the forward strand.
AAGTGTACAAGCTAGAGGTAAGTATTCTTTTTTTTTTTTTTTTTTTTTTGGTGAGGCAATTGGGGTTAAGTTACTTGCCCAGGGTCACACAGCTAATAAGTGGTAAGTGTCTGAGGCCGGATTTGAACTCAGGTACTCCTGACTCCAGGGTCGGTGCTCTATTCACTGCGCTACCTAGCTTCCCCTAGAGGTAAATATTCTAAGAGGAAACACACTAATTGGGTCCACTACTAATTCACACTATATAAACCTCATCTGGGCCTCTGCCCTGAAATGGCAAACTTTTACTTTATCTCTAATTCCTATCACATTTTTCCTCATCATCCATTCTAAACTTTCCTCAAGTCCCCATTTCCACCTTAATGCTTTCTGTCTGCCTCCGTGCCTCCCTGCCTCCTCACATTTTCAATACAACAGTGAATAATTCAATTCTACATTTATCCACCCTATTAGCCCTGCCCCTCTTCTCTGTAGCAATGCTTTTCTATAACATGCTTATCCCCTCCTTGTCTCCACAAGCCCTCAGTCTCTATCAGCCTTTGTCTTTTCGCCTTCCCTTCATTATTCAGGCTCTAGAAATACTGAGCTATTCTGTTTCAATTTCCCCTCAAATCCTCCACCTCCTAGAATGTGTCTTCTGTCTCTGCCACTCTGCTGTAATTGTTCTCCAAGGTCACCAACACCCTATTTTTAAAGGTTTCCTTTTCCCCTAAACAAAAAAAGCAGGAGCCTTTCTTCATTCTTCATCTTCTTTGATCTTTCTATAATGTTGAATACTACTAACCTACCTTCCTCCTTGAAGGTAGGCTTCTCTTCCTTTGACTTTTGGGACACCTAACATTTTCTGGTTCCCTTCTAACCTGTTTGACCTCTCCTTTACTAAGTCATTCTCCTCCTAGGTGTAGATGTTCATAAAGATTCTGTCCTTGAGGGCAGCTTGGTGGTGCAGTGGATAAAGCACTAGCCCTGGATTCAGGAGGACCTGAGTTCAAATTTGGCCTCAGACACTTGACACTTACTACCTGTGTGACCCTGGGCAAGTCACTTAACTCTCACTGCCCCGAAAAAAAAATTCTGTCCTTGGCCTTCTTTTTATTACTCTGTTATATTTCATCTTCCTTGAAAATCTTATCTACCCCTATGGATTCAATAATCATTTCTATGAAGAGGATTACTACATATCAACTATATAATTATCTATCTGCAATTGCAATTGCAGCCTTCTTCCTTCTTCTGTCCCCAAATGTCAACTTGTATTTTCAACTCCCATTTGGTCACATTTCCATGTGGATATTGTGCTAGGATCTCAAATTCAATATGTCCAAGACAAATCATCATGTTCCTTCTAAAATCCACCCTTCTTTCCAAATTATCTATTTCTATTCCTGATGCCTCTACTTTCCCATTCCACCAGACTTAAAATTTTGGAGGTATCTCTGACTCTTCCTCACCCCACCACTCATATTCAATCTATTGCCAGACCCTGTCAATGTCAGACACATAATATCTCGTATCAATCCCTTCCTCTTCATTTGCACTGCCTCTACTCTTGTTCAAACTTTTACTACTATTTGTCCCTTTACTAATGTAATAGTTTCCTAATTAGTTTCTCTTCCTCCCAAATAGTGCCTGATTTTACCAATCCATTTACCAAATTAATTTTCTTACTCTATTTAAGATCAAAGTATATCATCCTGCTAAAAAATCTTATAGTGACAAAAAACAAATATTAAAAATTGTTTTACATGTACTTGGAGGAAAATATTGGGTTTTTATTTTTAATTAAAAGTTTTTAATTAAAAATCTAATTTATACAAGCATTTCTATAACATAGTATAATAAAAAGATGATTGCACATGAAACTGCAAATCTATTATGATCAACTTACTATTCCTTTTAAACATATAATAAAATTATCATGTAAATTTCATTTTTTCCTTTTTTTTCTTTCTTTGGCCCCTGCACTAGAGATGGCTACCATTAGACACAAATACACACACACATATATGTTTATTTATATATATATGTTAAACCATCCTACACATATTTCTATTTATCATTTCTTTCTCTGGATGCAGATGTCATGTTCCTTCATAGAACCTGTGTAGTTAATTTGGATATTTATAATAGTCAAAATGACTTACTTGCTCAAAGTTGTTCTTAAAACTGTTAGGAAAAAATATTACTAAAAAGTCTTTAATGACTCTCCATTGCTTCTATAATGAAATACAAACTCTTCAGCCTGGCATTTATAGTCTTTTTTTGGCCTTCTACCAACCTATTCTTACACCAATATTTTATTTTATTTTTCCAGTCCCATAGCAGCAGACAGAGCTTAAGGAAAAACCACAGTATAGCTAGCATGCCACTGGACTTAAAAAGACATTATTATTCAAATAGATTCTTTGCATGGGATAAACTCCATTCATTGATGCCTTATACTACATCTGTAGTATTCTCTAGTGATTTGCCAGCTTTGAGGAGGTCATTTAACCTTTCTCTGGGCCTCATTTTCATCATCTGTAAACTGAGGGGATTGGAGCAGTTGGACATTAAATTCTCTTTCAGCTCTAAATCTATGAGTCTATAAGTCTTTTAAATTTTTAAATAGAATTTTATTTTTCCAGTTATATGTATGAACAATTTTTAACATTCATTTTTACAAAATTTTGAGTTCCAAATTTTTCTTCTTCCCTGCCTTTCCTCATAAGCAATTTTATACAGGTTATATATGTGCAATCATGTAAAACATTTCCATATTAGTCATGTTGTGAAAGAAGAAACAGTCCAAAATGGGAAAAAAAAAAACCTTGAAAAAAATAAAGTAAAAATGGTATGCTTTGATCTGCATTCAGAGTCCATGAATTCTTTCTCCGGATGTGGATAGCATTTTCCATCATGAGTCCTTTGTAATTGTCTTGGATCATTATGTTGCCAAGAAGAGCTACATCATTCAGATTCTATAAATCTTTATTCTACTTTAAATCATGTCCTTGGGTTCCAAATCCTGCCTTCACAAAGGGGGTTCTTAACCTGTCCTCTGTGAACTTTTTTGTTAAAAATATTTTGATAACAGTATTTCAGTATGATTGGTTTCCCTTTTAATCCTATATCTTTTCTTTCTTGCATTTAAAAACATTATTCTGAGAAGGGGCCCATATTTTTTACCTGTCTTCCCTAGGTTTCCATGACAGACACAAAAAGATTAATGAGAGCTCCTGATTTAGCTTGATCTTAAAAGAGCATCCTCAGGGCAGCTAGATGGCGCGGTGGATAAAGCACTGGCCCTGGATTCAGGGGTACCTGAGTTTAAATTTGGCCTCAGACACTTAACACTTACTAGCTGTGTGACCGTGGGCAAGTCACTTAACCCCAATTGCCTCACCAAAAAAAAATTTTTTTTTAAATTAGAAAAAAAGAGCATCCTCTGTTTACCCTTTTGGATCATAGTTTGGGCCATGCTCTCTTCCCCTATTCTGGCCTTCTGGGCTTATTAATTGCTGTTAATAATAATAGTGGGTCAGCCATTATTCTCACAACCACATTCTACATACCAGCCTCTACTAACTCTATGCTTATTTTCCATGCCTAGCACATTCTTCCTCTATATCTCTGCCAGTGCTTGGCATATAAAAAGTGTTTAATAAATGTTGTTTGACTGATTATTGAAATCTTTCTCTTCCTTCAAGTTCTAGTTCAAGTACTTTCTCCTCCACTAAACATTACCTGATCCTTCCAGCTAAAAGTGATCTCTCCCTCCTCAAATTTTTAATAACATTTTGTCTAGATCTTTCCTTTGCCCTATTTTATCTTGTATGTTATTTATTTTTTGCTTACATCTTATCTACACACACTCTAGCTCCATTAGATTTTAATTTTTTTGAGGGCAGGCACTATCATTTTTCATCCATATGTCTCTAGCAGCTAAGCAGCATACCATAACAGGTATTTAATAAATATTTATTGAGTTTGAATAAAAATATGTAGTTAAAGGCTCTCAAGTTGACTTAGTGGTTTTCTTGTGTTGTGCTTTAAAAAATAATTTAATTAGGGGCAGCTAGGTGGCGCAGTGGATAAAGCACGGGCCCTGAATTCAGGATGGACCTGAGTTCAAATCTGGTCTCAGACACTTGACACTTACTAGCTGTGTGACCCTGGGCAAGTCACTTAGCCCTCATTGCCCCCGCAAAAACAAACAAAAAAATTCATTTGAAAACATTTGATTTATCTTTTTAGGATGTCCTTGATGACATGTGGGGACTCCTAAGAGCCAAGCATGCTGAACTCAACAGCCCTTTCATCAGTGAAAACCATCAGGAAGGGTTGCTGCGAGGACTGGCAGAACTAGTGAATATTGGGGAAGAAAAGCTTGGTCAGGACCAACGACGGCAAGCCACAAGTAAAGCTTCTTTACAGGCTCAGTTACAAAACCACAAGGTAAGGCTGTGAAAGTAATTCTGACCAGATCTCCTTCTCATGTATCAACTGAATATAGGTAAAGAAAAGTTTTGAAAGCTCGTTTTTTGGTTTTTTTTTTTTGGTCTGAATCTGCATGAATTTTCCTGTTTATAAAGAAAAAAACTGAAATGTAGATGTTGTCATAGTATATATCACACACACTAGATACACATGCATGCACACATACTCATCCACACACAGCACCATTTTATTGGTACAGGAATTTGTATTAGACTTACAGGACCAAGATCAGGGAAATTCTCTTCTTGGGTCATGACATGATATCACTCCCATTATCATGAATATCTTTCTAGCTGAGATCAGGACTATGGACATTCAGAAGAGAGCTCTCTTTAGAACAGTCGTGATTACCTACAGAAATGTGATGTTCTGTTGAAATATGCTGAGCATTTTAAATAGCAAGTACAACTGGATTTCAGAGATTTAGTCTCCCTCAGTCAGATTTCATTATTGTTGTTATATTGTTGACAGTGCTCAAAAATTTAGTTCAACAGACTATTAAGTAAACCTTCTGTGGGAGGCACTGTGGTACTAAGTCTTAAGGATATAAAGATAGCCAAGACGCTGTTCACAAGGACCTAACAATCTAACTGGGAGGAAAGACATCCGTACAGGTGACAATGATACGAGAAAGATTGACGTAAGTATGAATGGGGAGGTTCAGACAAAGTGTTATACATCTGAAAGAGAGAGATTACATTAAGATGAGAGATAGGGTTAGAAAGTTTGAGGGTCCTTTTCATGAAAATGAAAACTAACTATATGTAGCAGAAGCTCAAACTTTAAATATGAAAAACCAAAACATTTTGCTTTTCACAGGTTTTTTTCCAGAAGCTTGTTGCTGATGTCTTTCTTATCCAAGAATACTCTAAAAAAGCACTGCCTTCTTTATTACAAAATAAAGAGACATTTTGGGCAGATAAGGTAAAAGAAGTAAAATTACTGGAGCAACAAGCTTATCAATATGGCACGAAACTGGAGAATTTGCTTCAGGTATGTTGTTATATAAGGATGAATCAATATATAAGGCTAATTTGAGCTTGTTTCCAAAATGTATTCTTTCAGAACCATTAATAACATTGCTGGTTTTCTATTGCAGTAACTGATTACTGTATATTAAGATATGGTAATAATAGCATTCCATAACGGAGTATATGGAATATCAATGGGAAAATGACACAGAGGGCCTTGGAGTCAGGAAGACCTCAGTCTGAGTCCTATTCTAACACATTTTGGATGTGTCACCCTCGGCATTCACTTAACTTCTGTCAAGACTCTAAATAGCTCTTTAAGGTTATATGTTGCAGAGAAAGTATTGGTCTGCATTGGTAGCAGAAGATTACTCATCAAGGAGTTCCATCTACCAATGAAGTCACGGGCTCAGTCCCTATGCCTATGGAAAAAAATGAAAAATTACTCTATTAATTTTCACAATATTGAGTCTGGGATGACCAATTTTATATCACTGGTTCCTATTCATAAGAGAAAACAAACTACTTTATCAATTGTTGTTGTTTGTCCTTCATTCTCAAAGAGGACCATGACAGATATCATGACTTGAAATGAATTGGATTTAAATGAGGAAGGGCTGTGCAAAGTCACCAGCCTCACTCTCTCCTCCAGAGCCATCTGAATCCAGTGGCAAGATATACACCAGGACAACTGGAGATGGCCCTGGATTTTTGAGGCAATCAGGCTTAAGTGATTTACCCAGAACCACAGAGATATAGTACATGTCAAATATCTGAGGCTGGATTTGAACTCAGGTCCTTCTGACTCCAGGGCCAGTGCTCTACCCACTGCACCACCTAGCTGCCCTACTTTATTAATAGGCAACAATTTAAAAAAATAGGAAAGAATAATCTGGAATCTTGTTCCAACTCTGAGTGCTACTTATCCACTAAGCATATCTTGTTCATGCTTTCCCTGTTCCTCAGTTGTTTTTTTCATCTACAAATTGGGAACAATATGCCATCTTACAATTTCAGGGTTTATGCTTGAATAAACAAAATTAAGTCTTTCAATAGTATTGGGTCATTCTTCAAGAAAACAGTTGCGTCTATGCCAACTCATATTGAAATTTTCTGCATCTTTAGGAAAGAGGTTTAAATTCAAGGTAGTTATTAGTATATAGTAACATGACATATTAATTAGTATGCTGATATACTAATATAATATTAGTATACTAATATATGCTAATATACAATATAGTACTAATATAGTATCTATTCATACACTGTTTTATGTGTAGAGTAACTGTTAAGGTACTATGATTTTTGTCTGTGTCAGAAGTTAATGACACAGATCATAGCCTATCTACAACTTGATAGGCAAGTCCTAGAAAGTTGCTTAAGGCTCAGAAGCGTGAAAAGACTCATTGATGTTCACCTATCTGGTGTCAGGGTCAGGATTTTAATCCAGGACTTTCAAATTCTATGGGCTATGGCATAGTGGATAGAGCACAGGCCCTGGAGTTAGGAGACCCTAAATTCAAATCTAGCCTCAGATACTTCCTAGCTCCCTGGGCATGTCACTTAACCCTGTTGCCTCACTCTCTTCATCTGTAAAATGAACTGCAGAAGGAAATGGCAAATCATTCTAATATTTTTGCCAAAAAAAAACAAGGAGTAGGTCGTGGAGAGTCAGACACAACTGAAATGACTGAACAACGTTTCCTAATTCCAAATCTAACAATCATCATGCTTCTTTTATTTGGACTTTGCATAAAATATCCTTCATGATTCTAGCAAATTCCTTGACTGATCATAGTCTCCCCGTTTTATATCTCATTTAATTTCTTATAATTTTTCCCATTTCTAAATGACTATAACCACAAATTGAACTCATTCATCTCAGAATGCAATGCATATGTCAGTGACATGACTATTAAAGTGTAATCAATTTTATTTTTTGAGATGTTGATCACCATGTTCAGAGCCTTCTGATTGTCTCCTGGAAGTGTTAATGATATATAGGTAAAAGGTTTCTAAGTGATCTATAAGCCTTTGGGCTTTTATACGAACCATATTTTTCAATATGTTTTCCCAATCCTCTCATATACCACCTTCACAGTAGCATATATTGACTTACCTTAGAGAATCTTGTCAAATGCCTCAATGAATTTTATTACTTTATCTTCCACAAGTAATGTGAGCACAAAAGCTATAGCTATCTTTATTGTAGTCTTCTTGCTTTAGTTTTTCTTTTTACTTATACTCATTCTGATTATTGCAAAGCAAGATGACTAAGTATCCCTTAAATGTTTCTTAATGTTTGGGGCAGAAGATAAAGTAACTCCATCAGCTTCTTTATTTCAACAAACATTTAAACAAGTATCTACTTCTCTCAGACAAATCTGTAAGCCATTTTAGTTGCAACTTCCATAGACCTTCTGGTTTCATTTATAACAATGTTAATATCTGCGTGGTTCAACTCCACAATAAGTTTGTCAACTTGTTGGCCATAGGACAAAGATTTAACACAGTACCAACAGTTAAATTTATGTTTACAGATAATCTAAAATTTATATAATTCTTAGTACCTTCAGTAGGATTTAGAAAGACACCATATGAGACTAAAGTTCCTTTTGTACTTTTCTGTGTTTCATAAGCTTCCATGGCCAGAAAATTCATTGACTAGTAACTAGCCTGCTGTTTGCAAACCTCTGCACTTATCTAGGCTAGTTTTTTGCTTGGACCATACCAGAGGGCCTTCTAGTTTTATTGCACTTGCTAAAGTTTGCATTCTTCTTGAATTTTCGTTAAACTAATAGGGCCATCTCCATGCTATGAGACATCATTGGTGAAATCAATAAGCATAGTACTTCCTGTGTTCCAGGGACTGTGGGAGGTAGTGGGGATACAAAGACAAAATAGAAATAGTACTTTGCTCTCAAGGAGCATCCATGCTCTTGGAGAACTAGCATAACTGAAGAATTTGTATTATATCCTATAAGAGGTAACCACTGAAGCTTTTTGAGCCAGGAAATAATATGGTTAGACCTGTGCTTTAGAATTATTACTTTAGCAGCTGCATAGAAGATAAGTGGGGGACAAACTTAAGTCAGGGAACCCAATTGGAGGTGATTCCAATAATACATGAAAGAAGTGATAACAGTTTAGTCTAAGATGGTAGTTACATGAATAGAAAGAAGGGGATAGATATAAGAAGTTAAAGAAACCATTCATAATTTGGGTTATAATTAAACATAAATAAATAATAAATACATACTTTCTTCCAAGCTATGTCATGGTCCTTGCAAAATTAATTTCAAACTCCTATATACTTTGTGTCTGTGTTCTGCAATGAGAATCTATGTTAAGAATTGTCTCCTATAGCATTGCAAGATTCTCAGCAGCCAAAGAAATATTAAATTATGCTCCATAAACTGGATATACTAAAAGTCAAAAAAGTGAAAAAATACATTTTAGAAGGATTTTCTTTAACAAGACTTGGAGGGGCAGCTAGGTGGTACAGTGGATAGAGTATTGGCCCTGGAGTCAGGAGGACCTGAGTTCAAATCTGGACACTTACTAGCTGTGTGACCCTGGGCAAGTCACTTAACCCCAATTGCCTCATCTAAAAAAAAAACAAGACTTGGGTAGAAATAGAAAAATAAAGTGATAGCACTTAAAACATTCTGCTAATCAGAGGATCATATTCTGAGCACTCCAGTTATACTATAACCTTTGGATCCTTGTTAGTGAAATGAGAGAAAGATCTATCAAATAAGAGAATTAATGATCTTATACTCCAATATTTGACATGGTCTTATATTGAGTTTGTGACATATCAGTAGTAATGTGACCTTCTGTGATTCTTTACACCCATGGAGCCCCAGTTCACTGGACCGCTCTACTTGTATTTATGAAGCTCAGCAAATTGTCATTCCACCCCTCAACCCCATTTTGTGAAAAGGATCCATAATGGGAAAACAATAGTCTGAATGCCAACTGGCCAGCTACAAAGTTGAATTGGGAAGCAATTAAAAAAAAAGTGACATAGCACACCTGAGTAGTTGAAGACATCAGCTGTTAAAAGTTGTCCTTCATTTCCCCTAAATATATGAGCTTAAAATGTGCAGATCTCTAAAGTGAGTTCAAAAGTTTCTTCATATCTTAATGCAAGGGTGGATTCTAATGCATGAGTTTACTTTGAAAACATCACTCTTTATACAATAAAGCAAGTGTAACCAACCTTGGGATTTAAACTTTTTTCAAACTCGGCCTCAGGAACAATTATATTATCTTCCATTAAAAATAAAGCATTTACCCCAGGAATTCAATATATTCTTTACACTCGCTAAAGCTGATGTTGACTTGTTTGGTCTTGTAAAAAATTTTTTTATTCTAAAATTGATTTTCTTGTTGATCTGATAACACTGAACAAAAGGACTGTTACTTATCTTGACTTTCTTTGATTCTCTAGGAATGGAAAGAATTTGATGAAAACTATGAATCCCTTGAAAAAGACCTAGAAATTCTTGGATCTTCCCTACCTTCTACAAGTTTAGTGGAAGAGACAGAGGAAAGATTAATGGAAAGGATTTCATTTTATCAGGTATTTTTTTCTGCTTACATTTTTGAAAAGCAAAATTGTCCTCTCATCTTTGCAGAGTGGCTTCATTTTAAAGATTATTTTGAATTTAGCAGGACACCATTTATAACATGGTTTTTATTAGTACCCAGATTTAGATCTACTGAATTGTAGGTCACATCATGCACTCAGAACATATAACTATCCATTGTCCCAACCTCTCTAGATTTCACTTCGCTAATAAATAAAACACGGAGGTAGGTATAGATTATCTCTTAAAATTCCCTTCATTTCTCAATCTCCTAATAAAATCCTGGTAGAAATTTGTCTAGGAATAAGCAGCTACCTGTGCCTTATCTTTTTATGCTGATAGCAGGTGACATCAAAGACTAACCACTTTTAATTTTTAGCCAGCTGCCATTGAGTCACTCTGTTTTTAAATTACATTGTCTGGGGAAAGAATGAAAGACTAAGAATTTCTATAAATATGGCTTTGGGCATCTTGCTACTATCAGTATAATAAAAATTTTAATCAGGTAAATTTACTCAAACAGCAGTTTACTTGAAAGTTTTGAAAAGCCTTGGGGAAAAAAAGAAAAGCTTTGGAAATTTTTATTTCTGTTTACCTTGGAATGCTCATTTATTGTACCTAAGTAGTGAAACATGAAGGTGGTTATCAAATACCCCCTTTTAAAGCTAAAAGTAGATTTGCTCCCTGCACGAATTGGAAAATGGAAGCACAACATACTTAGCAGAGCTCTGTTTTACTGCACCGAAGATGCAGAGTTCTAGAAAGGACACTTATGAAAGGAATGGCACCACATTTTATGAGGCTTGGATGGCCAAGAAATGTAGCAGTTGGTCTCTGTTACATTTACATTTTCAGTTTTATTACGTTGTCACTGATTTTCTTTCTTTCTTTCTTTTTGGCAGGCCAATAAGGGTTAAGTGACTTGCTCAGGGTCACATAGCTAGTAAGTGTCAAGTGTCTGAGGCCACATTTGAACACAGGTCCTCCTGAATCCAGGGCTGGTGCTTTATCCACTGTGCCATCTAGCTGCCCCCGCCCCCACATTGTCACTGATTTTCAAGTAAACTCAATCTATGTCAATTAATTCAGGAGTCTAGGGAGGTACCATTCTGTGTACTACAAGAATTACAATTTTAAAAAATTTTATTTTCTTTTAATTTATGGAAGAAAACAAGCATTTCCATAACACAGTACAATAAAAAAGATGATTGCATTTGAAGCTACAAATCTACTATGCACAGCTTGCTATTCCTTTCAAATATACAACAAAGTGATCACATAAATAAGAATTGCAGTTTGACGACAGATCTCATTTTAAGGAACATTGAAACAAAAGAAAACAATTTTCAATAGACTCGCTATGATTATTTCCCTGTACGTGATCTATCCTTTAAAACACTATCTGTGGGCAGCTAGGTGGTACAGTGGATAGAGCATCAGCCCTGGAGCCAGGAGGACCTGAGTTCAAATCTAATTACTGAAATACAGAATTTGAGAGTAGCAAGAAATTGAATCCCCACCTTAATATAAACTCCTGATAAATGGTCGTACCATTTCTGACACATAATGGCTATGTAACTTTGGGCAAATCACTTAAAGTCACCTGGTGCTTCAGACAACTCTCTAAGGTCATCATAGATTGCACAGATGTCAACCTGCATTGGTAGAAGGAATTTCTTCATCTGGGAATTCTCTATGCCAATGAAAGAAGAAGTCTAGTCCCCTTATCTTATCCCATTAATGTCAGAACTTTGAATTATACATTGAATATTCATAAAGTGGAAGTTTCTTGATTTAACAAACATTGTTGTATGTATCAAGTTAAGTACTCAGTGAGAAGCTGGGTGGTGCAGTGAATGGAGTACCAGACCTGGAATCAGGAAGACCTGAGTTCAAATCCAGACTCAGACACTTCTAGCTATATGACCCTGGGCAAGTCACTTAACCCACATTGCTCAGTTTCCTCATCTGCAAAATGAGCTGGAAAAGAAAATTGCAAACCACTCCAGTATGTTTGCCAAGTAAACCCCAAATGGGGTCATGAAGAAACCGAAACAACTGAACAAAAAATATTGAATGCAAAAAACCCTTGTTAAATGCCTGCTATGTGTAGGCAATGGATTTTCATAGGGATCCAGGTTTCTAAAAAGGAATTATCTCTAGTTTCAGGCAATTTAACCAAAAAGAGGTTATGACATGAACACAAATAAATGAGGAAAGGCTGAAACAAAGCACCACATAGGCACTCATGTTCCATTCATAGACAGCTCTGGCCCTGGCTCTGGTTTCCCAGTGAAAGTTAGTTCTCAAGGATGTTACAAAGAGGATTCATGCTTGAAGTGAAAGTTACAACAGATGACCTCTGCATTCACTTCTTTGTTTTGTTTGTTTTGTGGGGAAATTGGGGTTAAGTGACTTGCCCAGGGTCACTCAGCTAGTAAGTGTCAAGTGTCTGAGGCTGGATTTGAACTCAGGTCCTCCTGAATTCAGGGCTGGTGCTTTATCCACTGTGCCAGCTAGCTGCTTCTTGCATTCACTTCTAATTCTGGGCAGCTGTGATTTGATGAAACAGAACTGGATTTATAGTCGAGACAGAGGCTCTCATGCTTGCTCTACCATTTATTAGCTGTGTGACTGAGCAAATCACTTAATTTATGGAGCTTCATTTTCCTCCATTTGAATAGAAATAACAATATTTGCACTCCCCTTCTTAGAGGGTCCTTGGGATAACTGGATGAAATAAAACAATGGGTATAAAGTACTTTGTAGATTGAAAAAAGTTAGTGTCATCAAGCATTTATTAAGCACATGTTATGTGCAAAGCATTGTGCTAAGCGCTAGGGATATAACAAACAAAAAAAAGGAAAAAATAGATCTTGACCTCAAGGGGTTCACACTCTATTGGAGAAAACAATATCTAAATAACTAGATACATACACAATAAATAGGGATATTAGTGGTAAGCTCCTTGAGGGCAGGGACAGTTTTGTTTTTTACTCTCTTTGTATCCCCAATGCTTAGCACAGTGCTTGACACATTGTTGTCTTTCAGTCATGTGCAAATTCTCAGTGACCCCATTTGGGGTTTTCTTGGCAGAGATGCTGGAATGGTTTGCCATTTCCTTCTCTAACTTATTTTACAAATAAGGAAATGGAGACAAATGGGGTTAAGTGATTTTCTCAGGGTCATACAGCTAAGAAGTGCTTGAGGCTGGATCTGAATTCAGGAAGATGTCTTCCTGACACCAGGCCTAGCACTCTGTCCACTGTACCACCTAGTTGCCTGGCACATAGATGCTTTTTTTTTTCTTTTGCAGACAGTGAGGGTTAAGTGACTTGTCCAGGGTCATACAGTTAGTAAATGTCAAGTGTCTGAGGCTGGATTTTAACTCGGGTCCTCCTGAATCCAGGGCCAGTGCTTTATCTACTGCACCACCTAACTGCCCCCACACGTAGACTCAATAAATGTTTTTTGATTGATTCATACAGACAGGCATTAGGAACTGACAGGACAAGAAAAGGCATCCTATAGAAGGTAAGATTTGAACTTACTCTTGAAGTAAACCAAGGAAAGTTAAGAAACGAGTTGGGGACAGAGTACTCCATAAAGGAGGAAGACAGGAGCCCTGTACTAAGGGGAAGGAGGTATAGCAGCTTAACTCCAGAGACAGACATACATTCTCCCTCACCCACTCACATGTGTAAGTGAGCAAAAGTTAAAAGTGACCAACGCTACCCTTACATGTAACCGGAAAATAAAATAAAGGCTTGTTGCTTAAAAAAAAAAAAGTGACCAACAGCTTGTTGTCAAACCTACTCTAAAATGTCGCACATTCGCCAACATTTTCCTTTCTCGTGTCTGTTTATTGTTTTTGTTTCTACTTTTACCCATTCTTATGACCTTACCAACATTTTCAAACTAAACTCCTTCTTCTCCCCTTCTCTAGATCTCAAAACCCCTTCATGTTATCCTTGGTTTCCTCTTCTTTTTCTCTGGTCTCTGATGAAAAGGTGACCTTTCTACTCCCTAAGATTTCTTCAGGTACTCTTTCTCCCAACTACTTGCATCGTCCCCTACGTAATTCCCCTTTCTCTCTACTCTTCAATCTGTCCTTGTCTACTAGTCCCCTCCTTGCTGCCTGTAGACATATCCAGATCTCTTTTATCTTTAAAAAGAAACAAACCAAAACCAACCCTCACTGGAACTTACTGTCTCCTCGAGGTATTTTCCTGTCTCCTTTTCAAAGTCAAACATGAAAGAGAGACTATACTCATTGCCTCTACTTCTCCTCTCAGTCACTTCTCAACCCTTTATAGTCTGGCACTATACTGTAAATGTTTTTCTTTATAATAGGTATGGGAACTGAACCACTCATTTCATTGGTGTAGATTTAGGGAACTACCAGATAAAGAAGCTTCCTTTGTATCTCCTTTTTACTTATGTTAAAGCAAGAAAATCACATTCTGGTGGTGAATTTTCAAAGTATGTGCTCTCATTCATATTTCTCCATCAAGTAAAAGTGGGATTTTTTTTTCCTTTTTCTCTCCTTGCCTATTCAAATCCTTTCTCTTTTTCCAAGGTCCAGCACAATCATTGTCTCTTCCATGACGCCTTCCCAACTCCTACATACTTTACTGATCATAGCTCTTTTCACTGAATTACTGCATCTCTTAAAGGTAGCATCACACAAAACAGCACTGAATAGTCCAACATTTTGCTTTGTCTGCTATTTCCTGTGTGCTACTATAATCTATTGCTCTTAGCTCTTTGAAGAGAAGGAGGATGCTTTATTCTTCTGTATCCCACACAGTGCTGAGAATTTAGTAGCTGCTCAATAAATAGTCACAAATTGGTTTATTGATCCTGTAACCTTACTTTTCTTAGCAAATCAAAAGGAATATAGATGAAAACCATACCAAACTTTACCAGACCATGAATGAAGGAAAACACCTAGCAACTGTTGTGAGTTGTCCTGAGCTGGAAAGCCAGATTGCAAAGCTGGAAGAACAATGGTTGGCTTTAAACAAAAAAGTCGACCATGAACTACACAGACTTCAAAGCCTTCTCAAGCATCTGGTCAGGTATGCTTTAGTAAAGCTTCATTAGTTTCAAAAACTATTTGAGATCAGCATATCCCAGAAACATTACCATTGCAAAATTTCTCTGTCCCAAATTTTTACATATTTTCTTTTGGCATCATAAAACTCTCATGTAAAAAAAAAAAAAGACTGTATTCTCAAAAGTTCATTATCTTTTTTTGCCAATTGTATGAAGGTGTTAGTCACTTCAGTTGTAATAAAATTATCTACTTTCTTGGGAATATGAGGAATCTAATCAACAAAGAAGTATTATGAGAGGAGAAAAAATAAAGCTATCATGTATCTCTCATAGCTGTGAGTCATGGGGTTAAACCAGGATCTAGGAGATTGTTATTTTCTAGATATGAAAAGTACTTTTGAGCTAGTGTTATACTGTATATATGTTATGAAATATTACCTTTGAAGACTATCATTTTACCCTTAATCTCTGTTGAGATAAAGTTGGTGAGAGTGGGTCCCAAATGTAATGTCCCTAGCTACCTTTATCTTTGGCTCAGAATGAGAGGAGAGCTTTGGGTTAAGGCCTTATGGGCTTTTTGTGTAGGCTGGTCAGGTTAATTGTTTTCTATGAAGTCCTGTTGCTCAGTAGACATATAGTTTCCCTGGGCTTGAGTCCTTGAAATCAGTATTTTCCTTTTAGGAAAAATGTGCCAGGGAGTCCTCTGAGGGAAACATAGTTGCCTCTAATTCAAGGGATACCTGATGCTTCACTAAATTATTCTTGTCTGTAGTACTTAACCCTTCTTTGTAAACTAGGGTCCCATCTTGATAACGCAGGCTCTGCCCAATTTCCTTATTTTTTTATTTGATTTTATTTTTTTAATTGACAGAAATCAGCTTTCTCTCCCTCCCATTCCCTCTTGCCCCAATGGAAAATAAAAATGCAAACAATATGCAGTCAAAACAAATTTCCAAATTGGCCATAGCCAAAAAACATATGTCTCAATCAGCACTCTGAGTGTCGCCTCTTTGGAAGGAAAGATAGAATCATCATTCCTGTAGAACTGTGATTGATCATTGAATGGATTCTTTTTTCATCCTTTCAAAGTCATTTGTCAGGGCAGATAGGTGGCACATTGGATAAAGCACTGGCCCTGGAGTCAGGAGGACCTGAGTTCAAATTTGGCCTCAGACACTAGACACTTACTAGCTGTGTGACCCTGGTCAAGTCACTTACCCTTCATTGCCCCCTAAAAAGCCAAACAAAGTCATTTGTCTTTGCAGTATTGTTTTATTGTACAAATTGGTTTCCTGGTTCTGCTCATTTTACTCTGTATCAGTTGATATGACTCTTCCCAGGTTTCTTTGAAATTACCCCTTTCAGGGGCAACTAGGTGGTGCAGTGGATAAAGCATCGACCCTGGATTCAGGAGTACCTGAGTTCAAATCCGGCCTCAGACACTTGACACTTATTAGCTGTGTGACCCTGGGCAAGTCACTTAACCCTCATAGCCCTGCAAAAAAAGAAAGAAAAGAAAAAAGAAAAGAAATTACCCCTTTCATTATTATTTTTTGGGGGTGAGGCAATTGGGGTTAAGTGACTTGCCCAGGGCCACATAGCTAATGTCAAGTGTCTAAGGCTGGATTTGAACTCGGGTCCTCCTGACTCCAGGGCTGGTGCTCTATCCACTGTGCCACCTAGCTACTCCCCTTTCATTATTTCTTAAAGCATAATAGTATTCCTAAATTCATATGTGTTAATGGTGAGCCTAATGCCAACACCTTGTTAGTTCAATTTTGATGTTGGGATGAAATGAGACACTCAAAAAACATTGAACATTAAACAACAACAAGAAAAAGGTTTACTTTGCGCTAACCCAGGAAAGACATGCAGGAAGTATACAGTGATATTTAGTTTCTCAAGATACAGACCCCTCTCATCTCCATAGGGAAACAAAGTCTACTCAGCAGGACAGGATATGGTGATCTGTGTAGACCACCAAGCCAGAGGGGCCCAACTCTGTGTGGGTGGGACTTTTATGCCCTTTGATGACCAGGAAGCTGCATCAAGGGGGAGGTAGCAGCCAATCAATTCCCAGGAACAGTTTTGTCTCCTTTTAGGAAAAACATCCCAATTGAAGGGAAACTGGGGAACCCTAAAACTATCACAATTGTTCATCAGTTCCTCAATTGATGACTACTCCTTTAAGTTCCAGTTTTCTGCTACCACAAAAAGGCATAACCATTTTTGTACATATAGTTCCATTTCCTTTCTTTGATCTCTTTGAAATACAGGTCTAGTAATGGTATCACTGAGGCAAAGGGTTCATGTATAGGTGAGGAACTTTGGGGACATAGTTCCAAATAGCTTTCCAGAAAGATTGAACCAATTCAGAATTTTACCAACAGTACATTAATGTGCCTGTTTTGCTACTGCCCTTCTGACATTTGTCATTTCAATCTTTCATCAATTTTGCCATTTTGATGGGTATGATGGAACCTCAGAGCTGCTTTAATCTATATTTCTCTATTACTGATTTGGGACATTTTATATATCTATCGATAACTTAGATTTCCTCCTCAGATAACTACCTGTACCTTTATCCCACTCATATCATTTGATCATTGGGGAATAGCTTCTATTTTTATAAATTTGAATGAGTTTCTTATATATCTTGGAAAAGAGACCTTTATCAGAGAAATTTGCAGCCAAAATTTTTTTTCTCAGTTATCTTTTTCCCTTCTAATTTTAGTTGCATAGGTTTTGTTTGTACTAAATCTTTGAAAAAAAAAATCTGATGTAATCGGGTTGGGGAGGGAAGGGACAGCTAGGTGGAACAGTGGATAAAGCACCAGCCCTGAATTTAGGGGATCTGAGTTCAAATCCAACCTCAGACACTTGACACTTACTATCTTTGTGACCCTGGGCAAGTCACTTATCCTTCATTGTCCTGGTTGGGGCGGGGGGGGGGGGGGAGGAGTGGGGGGTGTGAAATTTTATGTAATGAAAACTGTCCATTTTACCTTCTGTGACCCTCTCTCTCTCTCTTGTTTGGGGATGAGCACTTCCATTAACCCAAGTCCTTTAAACCAGCAGACGAAATCCTGAGGCTTGTAGGACTTGAATGGAGACGTATCTTGAATTGTGTAGATCTTCCTCCTTCCCCAACTTTTTTCCATTCATCCCTATAAACACACAGGCACACACATATTCAGAAAGTATGAAATGAATTTGATCTTATACAGGGTGGCATAAAACATTTTCTATATGGAATTAGGTCACTTTACTCCTCTCAGACAAACTTTCCTGAGTGAAAAGAATTGAAGGATTCCAAGGTCCTTGTGTTCATTCAGCAAATATTCATTGCACAAAAGCCTTTAAAAAAAAACCAACCTGTAAAATATAGAATCATTACATAAAAGAAACAAATACATGCTTTCTCATGGCAGGATTATGTTAAGGGCTCTCTCTTCTCTTTCCCACCTGCCTCATCTTGTAAACATTCTCTCAAATTCTCTTAACACATACCTTAGATAGGAACTTCATTGGCATACCATTTCTATATCCCTTTCATTATAACTGCCTTGCAAAATGGCTATTAATTTATTTGGCTGATTGACATAGTAAGTTTGCACTGATGAAGAAGGGAAATAATTTAGAGTATCGATCCCCCTATATTTACCCAAGCACGCTATCAACCTTTTAGCTGGCTGTTCAAAAGATCACAATGCAGTGCACACATGTTCATTCAATGACCAAGATTTTTATTGTAGCAGTGTTAAGACTATATCCTGCCAGGATCTGGCCTATAAAACAGCCTAACATAGAGTGTCACTTGGACTTATCAACTGGCCCATTTGATAAAGCTGGAACTTCCCCCATCCAAACAACTAAATTAAGCATCATATTATTTTAAATAATATTAAATAGAGTAGCTAGGTGGCGCAGTGGATAGAGCACCAGCCCTGGATTCAGAAGGACCTGAATTCAAATCCGGCCTCAGATAATTGACACTTACTGGCTGTGTGACCCTGAGCAAATCACTTAACCCCAATTGCCTCACCAAAAAAAAAAAAAAAAATTTAAATAGCACATGTGTTAAACCCCTTTAACTAACCAACACACCTTTATTAAGTGCTTACTATATTCCAAGAACCCTGCTAGTACAGGGGATACAAAGAAAGACAAAACTATCCCTGCCCTCATAGACCTTACATTCTAATGAGGAAGACAAGATATAAAGAAGTAAGCATGCACAAAGTATATATGGAGCAGGTAGAAGGTAACCTCAAAGAGGAAGACTCTTTTTTTTTTTTTTAACATATAAGGTATTTTATTTTTTCCGTTACATGTAAAGATAGTTCTCAACTTTTGTTTATACAAGCTTTACAATTTCAGATTTTTCTCCCTCCCTCCCCTCCCTCCCCCCCTCCCCTAGACAGCAGGTAATCTGATATAGGTTATATCTATATACATATACATATACACATAATAACATTAATCCTATTTCTGCATTAGTCCTGTTATAAGAGAAAAAATCAGAGCAATGATGAAAAACCTCAAAATAGGAAAAAAAACCCAACAGCACCAAAAACAAAAGAAATAGTATGGTTCATTCAGCATCTATACTCCACAGTTCTTTTTTTTTTTTTCCTTGGATTTGGAGATCCTCTTCTATCATGAGTTCCCTGGAACTCTTCTGTACCATTGCATTGGTGAGAAGAATATAGTCCATCACAGTAGATCAACACTCAATGTTGATGATACTGTGTACAATGTTCTTCCGGTTCTGCTCATCTCACTCATCATTAGCTCACGTAAGACCCTCCAGGTTAGAGAGGAAGACTCTTACAGCTAGAAGACCTGGAGAAAATCTCCTGGTTATTGTTCAGTCCTTTCAGTTGTGTCTGACTCTTCATGAGTTTGGGGTTTTTCTTGGCAAAGATACTGGAGCAGTTCGCCGTTTCCTTCCAGTTCATTTTACAGATGAGGAAACTGGGGCAAACTGGATTAAGTGACTTGCCCAGGGTCACACAGCTAGTTAGTGTCTGAGGCTGAATTTGAACTAAGGAAGCTTATTCTTCCTGACTCTGGGCCCAGTTCTCTATCCATTGGGTCACCTAGTTGCCCAGATCATATTTTTTAGCTGAATCTTGAAGGAAGCAAGGGATTCTAAGAGTCTGGGGTGAGGAAGAGCATCCTAGGGTAGAGAAACAGCCAATGAAGAGGCAAGGAGATGAGAAGTAGTAGGCCACTGTGGCTAGGATGCAGTGAGGAGAGAAGTAAATTGTAGTAAGACTGAAGAAGCTTTAAATGTCAGCTAGGTCATGCAGTGGATGAGGCACTGGGCCTAGAGTGAGGAAGACTCATCTTTCTGAGTTCAAGTCTGGCCTCGGACAGTTATTACCTGTGTGAACCTGGGCAAGTCACTTAACCTTGTTTGCCTCAGTTTCCTCATCTGTAAAATGAGCTGGAGAAGGAAATGGCAAGCCGCTCCAGTATCTTTGCCAAGAAAATCCCAAATAGGGTTATGAAGAGTTGAGCATGACTGAAATTACTGAACAACAAACATACTTAATCCTGGAGTGACTTGAATGATTCCTGGTCCTTCCCATTGGAAGGAGACTGGTCCAAGTCACTGGAATGACCTGGTCTTTCCCAATGTAAGCAAGTGAGCCCACCTCCCAGCTCAAGTTATCCACCAATTTCCACCTCTCTAGAAGGGATTTCAGCTCAGTTGTATTTTTATAACAAAACAGGTAAATCCTTTATCTTCTTAGTTAAATCATATATGAATGTCCAATTACAGATGAGTTATCGATCTCTCTTTTCCCTAACACTGAAATTATAGCCCTGAACCCCTCATAAAAACTTTACCTTCTGGTTTTAATTGTAATATGTACAAATCCATTGTTAGGAAAATGGATTTCTATTGATGTAAGGTCACTAAATCACTATGCATTTCAGTGGGTACAATTTTACATATGTTTGATAAGAAATTTTTTAAATGTTTCTTGCTTCATTCCCTTTTTTCTTTTATAGTTCTCACAACCAAGGTAAACTATAGTAAGTACTTCTATAACATTCCTCAGTCTCATCCAGATTTAGGGCATGGATCATATACTTTTTATAATTCACCAGAGTAAGGGAAAAATGTTCTATAAAGGGGCAAGGATAGGGAATCAAGTTATACCCAATGAAGATCACTTCATTTTCTTTTCTTTTTTTTTTTTTTTTTGTGAGGCAATTGGGGTTAAGTGACTTGCCTAGGGTCACACAGCTAGTAAGTGTTAAGTGTCTGAGGTCAGATTTGAACTCAGGTCCTCCTGACTCCGGGGCCGGTGCTCTATCCACTAGGCCACCTAGCTGCCCCCATTTTCTAAATAATGGAGAAGAATATCATGGCATATGGCAGAATAAGAGGAAACCATATTTGTAATTTGTTACAATAATGGACTGTGTTTTGGGTCCCTCCCCAACCCTGTTTTTTGGTATTTTTATAGCTATAACAAGGACTCTGCTGAATTAACGAGGTGGTTGGAATCGGCTCAGCAAACTCTGAATTACTGGAAGGAACAATCTCTTAATGTATCTCAAGACTTGGATAAAATTAGGAGCAACATAAACGATTTCTTTGTAAGTTATACAAGAATATGCTTTGGTTTTTATTTGAGAGGCAATTTGGAGAGCAGACTTCTGAGTAAAGAAGGCTGAAGTCCCACCTTTGACTCATTCTGGCTGAGTTGGGCAACTCACCTAAACCCTCAGACCCTCAGGCAACTTTTGAAATTGCATTGCATTTGCTGATCAGCATACTTTTCCTTGGGGGGGTATCTAGGTGTCACAGTGGATATACTAACAGACCTGGAGTCTGAAAAACCTAAGTTCAAATCCAGCCTCAGATGCTTACTAGCTATGTGACCCTGGACAAGTCACTTAATCCTGTTTCCCTCAGTTCTTCATCTGTAAAATAAGCTGGAGAAGGAAATAACAAATGACTCCAGCATCTCTGCTAAGAAAACCATCAATGGGGTCTTGAAGAGTCAGACACAACTCAGAGGATTGAACAACAACAAATTCCCCTAATGGGTGAAATCACTGGAAGAGGACAAAAAAACTATTTGTTAAAGAAATATTTTTGTATAGATGTACACATGAATCTACAGATAATGAAAATCTGTTGTTTGATGTTTAGTCGTGTCCAGTTCTTTATGACTTCATGGACTAATGCACACCATATCCTTCACTATCTCCCAAAGTCTATCCAAGTGCATGTTTGTTGCTTCCAACAAAAATTCCTAAGAATTGTTCGGTCATGTCCAACTCTTTGGGACCCCATGGACCATATGGTCCTTACTTGGTAGAGATACTGGAGACGTTTGCCATTTCCTTTTCCAGTGAATTAAATCAAACAGAAGTGTTTGAGACCAGATTTGAATTCAGGTCTTTCTGACTCTATCCACTGAGCCAATTAGCTGCCTCAGTAAGTAACAATGTCTCTCCAATTTAGAATTTTTTCTGTGTTTACTGTGTGTGTGTGTGTGTGTGTGTGTGTGTGTGTGTGTTTGCACGTGTGTGTTTTAATAGAGCAGACACAGTAATGTAGATGTCTAAATAAACGATATAAAAACCAGCCAGATTGTGGGCATATATTCAAATACAAGTGACAGAGCAATGTTAATGAATTAAAGATTAGTTTATTAATTCTACAACATTGGATCAATCTATTTAAAGAAGCACTTAAATATTCCTGTTGAAAAAAAGATCAGTCTCATGCTGGAATTATTTATAAGGAAGTAAAATTCGGGGCAGTTAGGTGTTACAGTGGATAAAGCACCAGCCCTGGATTCAGGAGGACCTGAGTTCAAATCCGGCCTCAGACACTTGACACTTACTAACTGTGTGACCTTGGGCAAGTCACTTAACCCTCATTGTCCCCCCCCAAAAAAAAAGAAGTAAAATTCTACTTTTGTAGCAATTTCCCTATATTTGCATCAGAGAACTGTATTTTGTTGATTCTGATTTTTCCATGTTTCATAGTACTTCCACTGTACAAAGAGAGTACTCTTGCAGAATTTAGTTATAAGTATTAATGTAGGCATTAAAATATAATTTTTTTTAAAAATTGTAAAAATAAAAAAATATATATAATTTTTCAAAACAAACATTTAAAACTTAAGGATTTAAAATATCTTATTGATACATCATTAATTTTTGCCACATTTTTTTCAAAAGTGTCTTTATGGTACCTTACCGAACAAAAATTAAACAAAATTGGCTAATGTAGTGACCTCAATTGAATAGCATTTCTTTTCCACAGGCCAGTTTGTCTCTTCTGACAGGAAATAAATCTATTCTGATATTAGTCATTGTATCTAATCCAACTGCTGTTGTCTTTTAATGCAAAACTAAGTATAAGTGAATGGAAAATAATTGTGGCATGTTTCCCCAGCACTTAGCACAGTGCCTGGCACATAGTAGGAACTTTAAAAATGCAAATTGACTGCCTGCTTCATTGGTTTGAGCCACTCTAAAAAAAATTTTCTTTTTTTTCTTTTTTTCTTTTTTTTGTGTGTGAATTACCTTGTGTCATATTAAGAGTTTCTTTGTAATTGTTTTTCGCGTAATTGAGGGGGGAATATTATTTTAAAGAAGAGTTTCTTTGTAAAGTTTGAAAAGTGATTTGAATGGGCAGCTGGGTGGTGCAGTGGATAGAGCACCGGCCCTGAATTCAGGAGGACCTGAGATCAAATCCAGCCTCAGACACTTGACATTTACTAGCTGTGTGACCCTGGCCAAGTCACTTAACCCTCATTGCCCCACAAAAAGAGAAAGGAAAAAAAAAAAGAAAAGTGATTTGAATGGTCTGAGAAAATGAATTTCACTTCGAACATTTTTTTGAGATTAGTCTGCATATCAGCCAAGTTTAGCCAAAGTTAATCATATCTCCAAGGGATTGCTCACTTGTAAAATTTGCATCCATTAGGAATTTTCAAAGGAAGTGGATGAAAAATCTTCCTTGAAGACCTCTGTGATCAGCACAGGAAACCAACTTCTTCACTTGAAAGAAGCTGACACCGCCACACTGAGATCTTCTTTAGCACAATTTGAGCAAAAATGGGCAACACTGATCACTCAACTTCCAGATATCCAAGAAAAACTCCATCAGGTAAATAAATACCAAAGAACCCAGTATAAATCCTGAAACTTTCAATTCTCAGCTTACAACTTTTTCAAAGTCAGTTCTCTGATTGAGTGATTGGCATTATTGTTGTCTGCTTTTCTCTAATAGCACTGCTGAATACAGGTCTTAATTACCAGACACTCCTCCATTGGGATCATTCTTAGGAGAGAATTGGGGCTTTAATTACTCTATTTCCCAGTTTACTTATGCCACTCTCATACTTTATACAGAAAGTCATCTCCATTGTTTTTGGCACAGCTTATTTTTGAGCTTGAGTATGGAGTTTGTTTTTGTGAGTAACCTACATAATTATGGAGTAAGACCTTTTTACAAAACAGATATCATCTTTAGTGTTGCCCTGATTCATGCTGTTAACTGGAAGTAATTAAATAGAAATCATTTTGTCCTTGCAGCTTCAAATGGAGAAATTGCCATCCCGTAAGGCAATCACCGAAATGATTAACTGGATGGACAACATAGAACAGCAGACAGCAGATGAGGCCACTGTAGATACACAAAGTTCTGGAACTCAAGTGAAAAATCTTCTTCAAAAGTACAAGGTAAAACTATAAGAAGGGATAAGAAATCTCAGAGAAAAAAAAAAGCAAAAAAATTCTCAAGTTAAATCAGTCTTTAAGGAAATACTGAAGCTGCATTATAGAGAAAATAAATTGAGCTGAATATAAACCAAGAAAAAATGAGCCCTCAGTGAAAATGTAAGAAAACATAAATATTCTGAGAGCTAAATGTGAAAATGGTCTTCTTATTGATCTTTGTATTATATTGGTATTTACTCTCTGATTCCCTCCCTCTGCTTCCAGTTGCTAGTGACTTCTCCATGGAAATTAATTTATATAAATTTTTTATCTGTTTTTCTTTATACATGCCATTTCCCCTAATAGGATGCCTTGGAGGCAAGGGCTTTTTTTTTTATTTCTGTGTTTGTATTCTTTCCACCTAATACTATGTGCCTAATAAATGAGTGTTGATTTATTTATCTATCATCTATCTATCCATTTATTCATTCATTTATATATTGTGGGGCAATGAGGGCTAAGTGACTCACCCAGGGTCACACAGCCAGTAAGTGTCTGAGGCCGGATTTGAACTCAGGTCCTCCTGAATCCACAGCTGGTGCTTTGTCCACTGCACCACCTAGCTGCCCCTGAGTTTTGATTTATTGACTAAACTTTAAATCTAGAGTTGACAAATAATGATGGCAGAGCTAATATGTAATTTCCCCATATCATCCCCTTGTATCCATTTGCTAGTAGGACCTTTAAAAAGATTCCCAGATGTGTATCTCCAGGGCAGTGGTTCTCATACTTTTTCTTTTCTTTCATTCTTTCTTTCTATCTGTCTTCCTTCCTTCCTTCCTGTAGTATATTTTTGGCAACAAAGGAGTGTTCCTAGAAAAGTGGGCCTCCAGACCCATTACTCAGACCTTGGCATTCATGTCTCTCTCCTTCCCTTTATTGGAAGTTCCCACAGAACTTCCAGTCAAGGGGGTATCATTTTGGCATTGGAGGGAGAGAGCTGCTATTGTGACACCAAACCCAGAGGAACAGCAGCAAACTGCACCTGGGGGTGGAGGCTGGGAGAGGTGAAAGTCTGGCAGTGTAGGGGAAGGGTCTCAGCACACCCAGTAAAACTCAGGACATACTCTTTGGGTGTACTCTTGGGCAGTGTGGATGGGAGGTGAGAAGAGGGAAGGGAACAAGTATTTATTAAATACCTACTATGTAAAGTACATGTTAAGCACATAAGTGCTTAACAATTGTTATCTCAATTTATCCTCACAACAACCCTGTGAGATAGGTGCTATTTTTATCCCCATATTTACAGTTGAGGAAACTGAGGCAGAATGTGGTTAAGTTACTTGCCCAGGATCACACAGCTAATAAGGGTCTGGAGCTAAATTTGAACTTTTCTTCCTGATTCAGCTGCCTATGACTAACTTCATAGTTTTTTATAATCTGATGACTAATAAGTGCCAGAGTAACTCAGTGCATAGATAAGACATAAGTTAAAAGTAGCCCGGTGGCCATCAAGTGTTGCCCTCTCAATTCAACTGAATAAAAAGCATTTACTAAGTACCTACTATTTATTTGTCTCTGCATCCCCCTCCACCTAACATAGTATGTCATAGGAGAAGGGTTTCTTAGCACAATTAGTAAAACTCATCTCTTACTCTTTGAGAACCACTGTTCTAAGGAGCTTGGGAAGCCTGGGGGAAGAGGAAAGGCACAGGGTTAAGCACTGGGGACACCAGATCAAATGCAAAAGATTCCTTGCCCTTGCCAAATTTACATTTTATTGGAAGGAAAAAATATATATGTAGGAAATTAAGTATAAATATATGCAAAGTAATTTCTATCTCTAAGGCACTAGCTATCTCCAGGAAACATCAAGATAGGCTTCCCGTAGGAGGGTAACATTTGAGCTAAGCCTTGAAGGAAACTGGGAATTGTAAAAAGCAAAGATGACTTCTAGCATGCAAAGTTTTCTGGAGTTTCTGTTGTTCTCTGAGCCATATGCCCTGAGAATAACACATCAGGCCTTTGCTGGCCTGGTGGGTAGAGGCAAGACTTATCTGCCAATTGCGAGGTAACTTATGAGACTCTCTTTACATATTCAATCATTAAGCATGAGGGTGTTGATTTAATCTAAGGTGGGCTTCCCAAACCAAAACATCCTTCCCTAACTACAGTCTCCGTTAGACTGTATCTCCTTGAAGAAAAGACTTGTTTAAAAAAAAATAATAAGACTTTCGTATTTACATTGCAAGTAAAGAGTACATAGTCAGAAATTAATAAATGATTTTTTATTCATACATCCACATAAAAGCAAATTCCCAATATCTACACTCCCCATCTCCTCCCCAGGCCCCAATGAATCACTCTTCTGAGGGCTCTGAAAGTAGGAATTGGCCAGCCTTGAAGATTTTTTCAGGCAGTTTCAGAAAGAAACAGGTTTTCTGAATCTTCCTCAGCTATGTATAGCTCTGCAGCAATGGCACTAAGCGCTTACAAGGCTTCAGAATTGGCCAGAAGTCCCAGGACAGGATGCCAAGTTGGCCTCTAGTTAGCACTTTAAAGACTTCTTGATGCCCACAGAGGACACCGTGAAGTTAAAGTCCATCTTAATGCCCTTCATTCAAATGTATTTGTGTTTCTCCACTCCACACACACACATACTTTAACCTGCTGTTCGTGGTTTTTTTGTTTTTCAGGAATCTAGGATGGAAATGAATTATAAACAGTGGATCGTTGATTTTGTCAATCAGTCACTGCTCCAGCTAAGCACCAGTGATGTAGAAAGTAAGCGTTATGAAAGAACTGAATTTGCAGAACGCCTTGGAGAGATGAATCGCCAGTGGCACAAGTTACATGGGACACTAAACAGAAAGGTTCGCTCCTATTTTTTCCAGTTTTCTATTTTTAGCTTGTCTTTGTGTTAGAACTTTTAAAATCACATATGTATGTATATGTATATATATGTATGTGTGTGTGGAGAGAGAGTTACAAAAATCTTAATGTGCTACTAAGTTTTAATAGCTTTAATAGTTTAAAATTGCACAAAGATTTTTGTAACACCCTGCATATATGCAAATATGCATGTGTCCATCTATGAATACTGATGTATATTTATACATATGTATGGAAGGTCTCCAGCACATTGGGTGAAACACCAGGATGATCTTTTGAGAGAAAATAGACAAGAATTACATAAGATGAGCGGCCATAAATAGGTTGAGTATACATGTGTATAGTCTCAAAATATTCAAATGGATCTGAGATCTCATTGATTCTGGAGTTCTCTCCTGTAATACAAATGACATCTGCATCCATGGCATCCTGCAACCTGTCCATGCCTGCCCATCCTGTGTGACTCTTGTTCACACCCTCAAGGATATGATAATGAATCTATGCTTATCCTATTAGTTTGCCACAAGAGGTTTATCCAGTGAAGAAGGTCAGGGGCCTTGCTCAAATTTTCTTCATATTGAGAAGATACCAGTAGAACAGGTGAACTCTCCATCAATCATTCCTTATTTTCAATATATCTTGGGGATCCATAATATAAATATATGTGCTACCATTTATATGTACTAAATACATAGAGACACATATTACATATAGTTTATATAAATACATTATACATAGCATATGTATATAATATTAGACTGTAACATGTCTCACTTTGTGTTTTTGGATATGTATGTATATACACATATACATACATATATAGTATCCTCAAAGTCTTATTGAAGTTTTAACTTTATATATTACACAAAGGGAAGCATATTAGAGTCTAGTAATTTTAAGTTGTTAAACAATTTTAAGTTATTAAAACTCCACTAAGTCTTTGGGGACACATAGAGTAGATATTGGCTGAAAACATTACACAAACCTGGATCTATGATATCATTTCAGAAGACTTTACTAGACAGTCAGGTAAAAAGAATCTAGAATTTATGGAATCTTTTATTTAAATTTACAGACATATCTGTTTTTAATCTGTCGTTCTTTGAAGTGTGTATTCTATTATATGTAACAATATGTACTTATACTTATCCAATATGTTTATTCTCTAAAGTAAAAATCCTTCAGTTTTCCTGGAAAATTATGCATAGCTAGAAGAGATCTCCTAGGTCTTTAAGTCAACCCCTTTGTTTTTCAGATGGGAAAACTGAGGTCTAACATCTTTCCAAGATCACCCCTGATATCCTATGAAAATTATTGGTGTTCATTTTTTAGAGTTCCAATAATAAGGAAAGAGAAAGTGAATGAAAACAGCATGGAGTACTGGATGGAGAGCTGGCCTAGGACTAGTATGACCCAGGTTCAATACCAGTCTTTGACACCTCCTGACTGTGTTTCTCTAAGCAAGTCACTTATCTTCTCAGGGCTTTAGATAACTATTTAAGACTTAAGCCCCAGAGAAGGTGCCAAAATGGGTGATTTTACATTATGAAGTTCCCAATATCAGTGAAATCACAGGTCTAGTTCCTATCCCTAGCAAGGAACAAGAAAAGAATTTCAATTAAGTGAAAGAACAGGAAAAGTCCATTCAAGATAATAAAATGTATTGTATGAACAGCTATATGGTTAATCTGTGGCTAAGATTCTAGCTATACTGTCTAAAAATCTAATGAGTGGTCGCCAATAAATCAGAAGCTTTACCAAGAGTTTAGACTTTTTAAGCATTTATTAAGAAGCATAAGAATTTGGTGAAGAGAGAGAGAAAGAGGCCTAGATTCAGCTATCTATCTCAGGGAGCCAGCGTCTCCTGCTCTGCTCCCCCCTAAGCTGCTCATGAAAGAGAGAGAGAGAACGAGCCTCACCCCTTCTTCTTTCCACAAGCCTCCTATGAAACTGGGAACATCCCATCCACACGCACACACAGCTCCAAGCTAATTGGCTGGTAGCTTTGAGAGACAGTACCCAAGAGCAAACGTCACTTCCTGATGCCAAGGAACTGACCTTCCAAGCCACATGGCTTGCCCTCAGATGCCTTCTCCTCGTGTGGAGCTTTCCTACAGTAACTCTTCAGCAGGTGGCGTCACTCCAATTGTCACTGTCCTCTTTGTGCTTAAAGTGAAAAAACATGGTTTCCTCACATGAAACAATAACATTGCAGATGCTTATGACTAACTAAGTAAAGGGAATGAAAAGAGAGAAAAAGAAATTGAGTGATGCATTGACAAAGGCTAAAGGGGGGCCCTCCCCTATTAGCAGGTGTACACCACAAGCAGAAAAACTAGAGGGGGCACTCCCCTTTAGTAAGTGGACATTATAAACAGTGTATACAATGTGGAAAAGAAAAACAGGAAAATGTCCGTTTAGGTCTTTGGAAGTCTTTTCTCAGATGATTCTTGGGATGTCCTCTGGGCGTAGTCATGGAATGGAAGTCTCTTCAGGGGTTGATGTGTGGATGCTGGTAATCAGCCAGGAAAATTTCCTACAAAATTACACTTAACACAACTTTAAAATAGCTTTGCTAATAATCAAATCAAACAATGAGAATTCTCAAAAACATGTCTAAGTAAATTCAGAATCTCACTTGTTTTTATTATGTTTTATGTAACAAAAATTAAAACATTCTCTAAAACTTAATATTACTACACTCCTCTAAAACTTAATATTACCACAGTCCCCACTGTGGAGGGCAAATGGAGAAGACAATTGTGATATTCATTTAGAAAACAATTTTTATCTTTGTTTCATCACTTTTTTGTTGTATCATCTGCCTAATTATCCTCATGCCATTATGAGAAATTAAAGAATCTAATATAATTGGTCACAGATGTCAAGGCCAAATCCAACACTATATTTATCATGACACCTGGGATAAAAGAACAGAGAAATGATGAGATATGAGCATTCCCACACCTGAGCAATATATATTGCCCATGCAGTATGCCAGGCTTAAAATAGGTGGATGAGATATATATCCATGCCACCAAACATATTAGAGGAAACTGAGTCAGACTTAATCTGATGCATGTGATTGAGATGTCTGTGGCATCAGGCATATAGGAGGAGGCATAGAAGCCAGGTGTAGAATGAAATGGGTGGGATGAAAACTTCCAGCCATCTCTACAATATTGTGGGGAAAAACTAAACCAAGAGAAACCAACCTCAACATTTGTCAATAGCTATTCTCTTGGCTCTACCTTGACTTCATGCATGTCTCCCCTCATGTGACAGTTCAATGTCTGCTCTTGCATGTATTCCTCTTGTGATTGGATGGCATCTTGGCTAACTGGCATCTGATAACTCAGAATGAAGGCAATTAATGTCTTAAATGATAAATTCCCATAATCCAAGTCTCATATGGATTTAAAAGTTGAGGATAATAACGATTGCAAAAAATGTGAATGTACCTTGACTCAGAATTTAATATACAATTATGCAATAATTTCAAATAATACCCTTTTTTACTAAGTATACAATTACTTTTGTGAAAAATCAGAACATATTTAATATTCCCTGTGGAAATAGATATAATTCTATATAAATCTTCACAATGGGAGTATCATTGTCTCCTCTCCCTTCCCCTCCCCAAAGATTGTTGATGAAATATCACTCTCGTCATCTGGAGGAGATTAATAAAAGCATACCGATAGTAGGGAGATGCAAATTTGTAAATTTTTGCATGCATTTGAAAGAGAGTAAAAAAAAAATAGCCTCTTGAAGGACATATGATTTCATCAGCATGAGTGTGCCCTCGGTACCTATCCAGATAGGAATGTCTCTGTGTTTTCTCATTCTGTATAATTACTAAAATAGATTAAAAATATTAAGGGTGGGGTGGCTAGGTGGCACAGTGGATAAAGCATCAGCCCTGGATTCAGGAGTACCTGAGTTCAAATCCGGCCTCAGACACTTGACACTTACTAGCTGTGTGACCCTGGGCAAGTCACTTAACCCTCATTGCCCCGCAAAACAAAACAAAACAAAACAAAACCATTAAGGGTATATTTCTCACAGTTATATAGCTTCAACAATAATTGCCAACCTACCTAGTCAGTAGTTTAATTTTTATTTAAAATGTTGTCTTTAATGAGACTCAATATGTTTTTCATTTTTTAATTAATATATTTTATATAAATTGCTAGGAAAGAGTAGGTTTAAGACAAAGTGTTAGAAATGTAAGAAAAATAACTAATATGAAAACGTTTTCCATTATTGCACATGTATAACCTATATTGTTTACTGTAGCAGGGAAGGGGGGAGCAGGAAAGGAGGGAAGGATATAATATGTAACTCAAAATTTTTTTAAAAGAACAAATGTTAAAAATCATTTTTACATGTAATTGGGGGAATAAAATATTATTTTTTAAAAAGAAGAGAAAAAAGTACTCTAAAAACTCTCATAGCAATGTAATTCATTCATATGTTTAGTGCATTTGATTGAAGGCATGCTTTTTGCAGATTCAACATTTAGAACAACTTCTGGAGTCTATCACTGAGAGTGAAAACAAAATACAGACTTTGAGGAGCTGGATGGAAGCCCAAGGAGAGAGATTAAAAACATTACAAAAACCTGGAAGTGTAATATCAGTGAGGAAGACTCTACTGGACTGTCAGGTAAAAACAATCAAGCATTCATAACATACTCAATTTGAATATGTCACAAATATTTTTTATTTCATTGATTTTATTCATTCTTAGAGGTAGGGGAAGTTCAAATGATGCCAGACCTTGGGTCTCTACATTCTTGTATTTTGTTGTTAAGTCATTTCAGTCATGTCTGACTCTTCATGACTCTATTTAGGGTTTTTTTGGCAAAGATACTGGAATGTTTGGCCATTTCCTTCTCCAGCTCATTTTGCAGATGAGGAAACTGAGGCAAACAGGGCTATGTAACATTCCCAAGGTCAACTATGTAATGTCTGAGACGAGTTTTGAACTCAGGAAGATGGATCTTCCTGACTCCAGGCCCAGCACTCTGTCCTCTGTGCCACCTAGCTGCCCCTACATTTTTGTATACATAATTATAATAGCAGCTAGTATTTCTATGGTGCTTTTAGGTTTCCAAAGAGTTTTCTATAATGTCTCATTTGGGCCTTAAAACAGTCTTAGAGGTGGCAGCTAGATGGCGCAGTGGATAGAGCACCGGCCCTGGAGTCAGGAGTACCTGAGTTCAAATCCGGCCTCAGACACTTAACACTTAACTAGCTGTGTAACCCTGGGCAAGTCACTTGACCCCAATTGCCTCACTAAAAAACAAAACAAAACAAACAAACAAAAAAACCACAGTCTTAGAGGGTGGGCTCCACAGGTTTTATTTTCCATGTTTCACAGATAAAGACCCTGAATCTCAGTTTACTTGTCCATGTTTTTATATATGTGCTACCCTGTTGGTGGCAGGATTTAAACTAAAATATCTTTCCTCCAAACCTAGTGTTATTTCCACTGAATTCTGTTGCCTTATAATTAGGCAATCTCCATGTGTATGAGGTTGAGTTTATTTTATATATGCATGTCAGCTTTCATGTGAGGAAATTTGATATTGAGGAAACGTAGACATTGTTTATAGTGCTTTTAGGGGGCTTTTTGTTTTTTGTCAACTGGAAGCGTTTAAGAGCATTGGGATTCTTTTTTCTTCTTCTTCACAAAAAATTTGCACAGGTAATGGTCAGCTGCCAGTTATTTGGACTTATTTCTCTTTTGGACAATCTTCTAATTACAAAATTGCTATAAAATTATTTTTTTTAGTTCTTTCATTCTGAGCCTCTTCACAGAGAGAGAATTTTTTTCCAGTTGATGTGTATTGTGATGAGAAAGAAATGTTTTCCACTGAGTTCCTGTCACATTTAGAACAGAAATCCAACTTAGCATTAGTCCTAAGAGATTTTGATGTATTCCTTTTCTTATGCATTGCATCTACTATTGACAATCTGCAAATTATGATAATGCTGTGAATAATGATGGGCAATACTTCTGAGCTCTTAATGATAATTATGTGTTAGTAAAATGGAAATTCCATTAACACTAACTTCTATTGTTAGTGAATAAATTTTTGCATTATTAGCTAGTTATGTGACAAGTCCGTTGTTGTGTTGTCTTTCCTTTTACAAAGGCAATTTTGCCTTTCTCCTATGCAGTCATAGACAAGGGAGTTGATATGGAGATTTACCAGTCTCACTAATTATTCAAGCCAGACATTTTCAGATCAACTGAAGTTATTGCACTCCCTCTTCTCCTAGAGAATTCAAGGAACTAAGTTATGCAAACTCAAGACCACTGATTATACTTTCAAGTTTAATCTAAAATGGCATGGAGATTTTGCCCTCTTTATCTACCTATTGCATCATTTGTAGTTTTAGACTATAAGCTACTGTATCCTGTTATAAAGAGTGTCCCTAAAATCTTAATTTCCTCCTATATATGCCCTTGGTTATATATATATTTGTGTGTATGTATATGTATGTATGTGAGTGTGTATTTTATATGTATATTTAGATTTATATATACACATTTTATATACACACACACACACACACACACACACATATCCCTAAAATCTGAAATTTTAGACCATAAACTACGCAAAGATTTTTTGAGACACCTTGTAGATATTCATCACTATAGCTACAGAGAAATTTAGTTTTTTAAAAAAATATCATGACTTTCCCCTTTTTCTTAATAACTTTTTATTTATGCCCTTTTTAAAACATCAGGACCTGGGGCGCCTAGGTGGTGCAGTGGATAGAGCACCAGCCCTGGAGTCAGGAGTACCTGAGTTCAAATCCAGTCTCAGACACTTGACACTTACTAGCTGTGTGACCCTGGGCAAGTCACTTAACCCCCATTGCCCCACAAAAAAAAACAAAAAACATCAGGACCCTTCCAACATATCCTCTTACCCATTAAATTTTTCTATGGAATGAAGAAAAATTTTATCAAACCCATCTGACAAAGCAGCTATGTTTGAGATTATATTCAGCATCCCACAGCCATAGTTCCTGAAATCTCTAACAAAAGGAAGGAAAATTGTTTCAGCCTCTTTTCTTTGAGACTAAGATTGGTCATTGAACCTAAACAGTATTTTAGTGTTTTCTTGTATGTTATCATAGACATTGTGTATAGTGGGGTGTTTTTTTTTAATTTCACGTGAAGGAAAATTTATTTAAATTGATTCAGTGTGACTTTTCTCAACAAAAATAAATATGGGTGACAAAGCATACTTGCTCAATTCTGTATACCTTAGAATTTTTCACTCCACAAGCTAAAACGTCATATTATATAGAAAATCAGACTTAAAGCGGGTGAAGACATGAAGGAGAAATGGATGGATTTTCAAAGGAAAGAGAAAGGGGAAAAAGGGAGATATGAAAACTGCAATGATGTTTCACCATAACTACAGCAAATTCTCAGACTACAGTGCTAACACCATGTTCTTATGGAAACTGTTTTTCTTGATTCCTTAAGATCGGTTTTACCTTTATTTTTCCTCTTTAAAAATGTTCATGTACTTTTATTTCCATGGTGACAGAAGAGAAGCCTTATGTTACTTCTTCACCTCTCGTGTTGTTTATTTCCTGCTGTTTTCTCCTAATAACAGTTCATCTTCATTGAGTAGCTCTCCTCTTAACAGTTTCCCTGAAGTATGGGGAAAACATGCCAACTTGTTAGTAAATAAGTGTTTCAAAGATTTCTAAACAGCCGGGTCTTTGGGGGAGGGAGAAACTAGTTTTTATCATTTCAAAGCAGGAGGAAAATCAAGAATTATTTTGATTTAAGTACTCCAAGCTATTACTCTGTAATATACAGAAAGAAGCCAGTTGTTTGAAATTCCAAGTTGATGACAGGAAATATGGTTAAGTTTAAAATCATAAACACATATTTTGAGATGAATGAGAGTGGTTTCGAGGATTACATTAAGGATGAGTGTCTGAAGAGCCTGTGTTCTGTGAGCATAGGTAGCAGTAACTGGTTTCTTTCATCAGGTTTTCAGAAAAGTAATTTGGATGCTTGAGGTGCCAATAAACTAAGCTGAAAAAACAAGATCTCACTTGCTGCTGAGCAAATGAGCAATTTAACCTTTTTCTAGAAAGTTTCGGGGGGCAGCTAGGTGGCGCAGTGGATAGGGCACTGGCCCTGGAGTCAGGAGTACCTGAGTTCAAATCCGGCCTCAGACACTTGACACTTACTAGCTGTGTGACACTGGGCAAGTCACTTAACCCCCACTGCCCTGCAAAAAAAAAAAAGAAAGAAAAGAAAGTTTCGCAACCTGTGTTAGCAGGGTATTGTCATCCCCGCTTTCAGACACTGCTTGGTCTTTCCTCCATTGAAGACTTCTGCCTCCCTTTTACTTATATCTAAGAATGAATAATGTTAGGAAGGTTGTGTATAAACAAATAACTCCGAAAAAGTACAAAGGGTCCTAATTTTGTCACCAAGGGATTGTGAGGAAGAAGCTACGTAGCTCACTGGACAGTGTTGGACATAAACTCTAAAAGTCCTGAATTCAAATCTGGCTTCACTCACTGTCCATGGGCAAGTCTCTTAACCTTGGTATGATACAGTTTCCTTATTTGTAAAATGGGGGGTGGGGTGGGGTGATGATATCAAACGTCAACAGAGTTGTCATGAGGAAAAAAATTAGATTATACTTGTAAAGCTCTTTGCAAATCTTAAAGCGCTATACAAATACTTAGCTAAGATCATTATCCTATTAAATCAACTTTTGCTAATAGATGCTTGTCATTGTTTGGTCATTTCAGTCATGTCTGACTCTGTGACCCCATTTGGGGTTTTCTTGGCAAAGGTACTGGAGTTGTTTGCCATTTCCTACTCCAGCTCATTTTACAGATGAGAAAACTGAGGAAAATAGGATTAAGTGACTTGCTCAGGGTCGCACAGCTAGTAAGTGTCTGAGGCCAGATTTGAACTCAGGATGATGAGTCTTCCTGACTCCAGGTCCAGCAGTCTATGCACTGCACCACCTAGCTGCCCCAATAATTGATATTAGATTATATAAACATTCTTTTTTTTTTTTTTTTGCGGGGCAGTGGGGGTTAAGTGATTTGCCCAGGGTCTCACAGCTAGTAAGTGTCTGAGGCCGGATTTGAACTCAGGTACTCCTGAATCCAGGGCCGGTGCTTTATCTACTGCGCCACCTAGCCACCCCATATAAACATTCTAAGGCAACTGATTTCAATTCTCCTGAAATCTAGGGACATAGAGGTTCAGTTAGACCATCTTGTATAATGCAGTTTATGCTATATTATACATTAGATCCTTGTGCAAAATGAATGAATTTTTTTAACTAAGGGAATATTTACCAGAGGTTCACTAAGGCTCTTTAGAATAGACTTGCAGAGAGGAATCCTCCATCCTTTGCATCATTCGTGCACACTTTGGAATGATATGCAGATAAGAACTATATTTCTTTCTTTTCTAGGACCTAGAAAATCACTTGGCAACTAAATCCAGAACACTGGATGAACTAAAAGAAAATTACATGGCTTTGGAAAGTGACCCAATGCCAGTGTTACAGGACACCATTTCTGGAATTGATGATTTATATCAAATGAGAAACAACATTGTCAATCAGGTAGTGGAATATATTTGAAATGTATCTTTTTGCATTTATCCTTTTTTCCCTGTCTTCCATCCATTAATGGAGAATTGTTCCATGCTATACACTTTTTAGGAGCCAGAAGGATGTGTTGCTAAAGGCTAATCAGTTATGTTGTAGATGTAAAAGCCTAGATATTACAAGTCCATTGTTTGTATTAGGCAAGCTAACATACATGTTACCCCTAATACTACCCCTGTTTGAATTTGACTTCTTGTAGCATTTTCTGGCTAATCGTAAATCATTAGCTCCATCTCTGAAGAGGTATGTGTGAGAGGCAATGGTTTCTCTGGAAGAGAATTTGGAGCTTCTTGATCAGGGTAGATGCCTCAGGGGTGTGGGAACTTTGTGCCACCTGATTATATCCCATAGAAGCATTCTCCAGGTATACCTTGAGCAGAAGTGTGGTGATTAAAAACTAGTCTCAAAGAATGTTTTTTAGTGGCATGTTAATCCTTGCTTTTTCATCTACCAGAAATTCCCACTTCTTTCCATCTTAGTTATGACTAAGTATGTTTCTGAGCCATCTAGCCCTGTTTATTTCCCATAAGGCAATAGAATTTGGGTGTGACCATAGGGTCATAGATCCAGAGTCGGAAATTACCTCAGAGGCAATCTAGTCCAACCCCCTTATTTTACTGATAAGGAATCTGAGGCCCAGGGATGTTTAATGCATATTAATGTAAATGTAGAATTCACACTTGAACGTACCATATTCACTCAACTTTGGGAAGAAATTGAGTAAGCCATTATTGTGGAAATATTTAGAACTTCATTTTAAATTCTGTTTCCAGGATCCTGACTACAAGACTGTATGATGAATCTAAAAACTGTAAAATAAGTAGTCACCTTCCAAAAACTGATTTTCATTTTGATACAGAAGTAATCATAACTGCATGAAGAATTTTGGAGTGCCCTGCATAATATACGCTTTTCCATTTTTAAAAAAAATTATACAATCTGATACCAATTGGTTTTCATTTGCCATAGTAGGCCCCATATGATAACCACCTATGCATAAGTTCTTCAGATAATTTAAAAGAGTGAATGAATGAAAGAGCATTCATTAAGTGTCAGGCATTCAGTTAAGTCCTGGGGATACAAATACAAAAAGTTTCTTGCCTTCAAGTAGTTTATATTCTAATGAATTGAGACCACTATATATAGGGAAATGGTGACTAAGGAAGGGAGTTTTCATCTGGGAAGTCAGGGAAGATAGTAAACTGATCCATAGAATATTCATTTAATATTGACTAAAAGCAGTAACAGAACTTATGAACAAGAAATAGAAAGCAG
Organism: Dromiciops gliroides; assembly: GCF_019393635.1. Classification (NCBI taxonomy): domain Eukaryota; kingdom Metazoa; phylum Chordata; class Mammalia; order Microbiotheria; family Microbiotheriidae; genus Dromiciops; species Dromiciops gliroides. The sequence continues at coordinate 254,065,112 of NC_057862.1, forward strand.
AATAGTAGTAGGACAAATGACAAGATGTCCTGGATTAATTACTAGGACGGGATATTCGAATGTAAAGCATGGTCTGGTAGTCTGGAAATGGTTGGATATAATGGATGAATAGGGTGTGATATATGAATGTGATAAAGATCATATTGTGCTGAAAGAATTGATGAAATAGGTGATTTCAAAAAATCATGGACTTTGATGCAAAATGATAAACTAATGCAAAGTGAAGTAAGCAAAACCAGGAGAACAATTTACATCATAGCAACAACACCATAAAGACAAACAACTTTGAAAGCTATAAGAACAATGATTAATATGATGATCATCTGTGATTCCAAAAGACTTATGATGAAACATGCTTTCCTGAGAGAGAAACGACAGATTTGGAGTGCAGAAGGAGATATATATATGTACATGTATGTGTATGTGTGTATACATAGACACACACAAACACCCCTGAGACAGTCTTTCCTTTTTCCCTTTGTTAGGGAGTGACAGGGAGAAAAATATGTTTCTATTCATTTAAAAAAAAAATTTAAAATAGAAAGGTTGGTGCTAAAGATGTGGTATGTTGCATATTTTTTCAGAATGTCACTGTATTGTTAGTTTTACTTAGTTATTTTACTTTACTACGAAATACTTCTTATGAAGTAGGGTAATCTATAAATGTCTGTAGTATAAAAACAAAACACATCAAGAAGCATTTTAAAAAACAGGTATACTAGGGGGGCAGCTAGGTGGCGCAGTGGATAGAGCACCAGCCCTGGATTCAGGACTACCTGAGTTCAAATCTGGCCTCAGACACTTAACACTTACTAGCTCTGTGACCCTGGGCAAGTCACTTAACCCCAATTGCCTCACTAAAAAAAAAAACAAAAAACAGGTATACTAGATGAACTGAGTAAATTTTCACTTACTCAGTTGCCAATCAAGATAGCTCAACCCCAGGGTGGGAGTTCAAAGACTGAGTAGATTAGCTCACAAAGATCCGGAATTCATTGATGTGTTGATCCCTCCAACAGTGCAGATGAAACCTCTCCACGCCTTAGTAGATTTTATGTGTTCCTAGTGGCCAGCCTTCTGGACTCTGATAATATTCTATCTCCCAGCAACATATGCAAAAACTCTTCTAATTTGGTATGATGTCTCAAAAGTTTAGTGTTGGCACAACTTTCAATAAGTCAGGGTCGCCATGGTGAGACATTGTAGTAGAATGATATTTTAGATAAAATTTTTAACTTATAATTTTATACTTGATACACTTTGTACCCTATAAATATGAACTACTTAATTGCTATTATAATTAACTATCCCAATTTCATCTCCTAATGGTCAACTGCAACACCCCAGGTACTGTCTCAACTATTCAGTCTTGGTTTAGTCTTGACTTAGTATGTACCAGTGCCGGGATCTTACTTCTTACTGTACTTATCCTGTCGTGTTATCCAAACATAAATATGTCATCCAAAGAGATGTCCCAGACTTGATGCTACAGTAAGAGTACAAACCTGGAAGAAAAAACAAAGAAATGAAAGAATGTGAACCTCTTTCTAAACCAGTCTTTTTCTTCTTTTTCCACAGGTCAACCAACTCAAAACCTCCATGCAGTCAGTGTTACAGCAAGGAAGGGGTTATGATAAACTCTTCGAAGAAGTGAACATGATGACAATCCGATTCTGGTACTGTGTGGAGCACAGCAAGCCTGATGTGTTATCTCTGGAAGCTTTGAGATGTCAAGTGAAGAACCTTCAGGTAAAAAATGCATGAGTCAGAGAAAGAAAACTTAAGATGGAACAAAAAAGTATTGGATACAGTCCCTTTTGTATTCCTAATACAGAGAAAATACTGCTTCAAACAGTTTCCTAGAAATGTCCAGTTAACATTCTTTTTTGGCGGGGTGGGGGGAGTTGTAATGAGGGTTAAGTGACTTGCCCAGGGTCACACAGCTAGTAAGTTCAAGTGTCTGAGGCCAGATTTGAACTCAGGTCCTGCTGAATCCAGGGACAGTGCTTTATCCACTGTGCCACCTGTTAACATTCTACATGAGTAATTGAATCAAATTGTTGACGTTGAAATTTAAATATTTACACACACAATTATTTAAATTCAAAGAGACAATATGGAATATAGAAAGTATTGATTTGATGACTCTGTCCAAAATATGAATGGAAAAGAGAGATAGAGGGGAAGATGGCCAGGATGAATGGGATGCTGGTTTGTGACGTGGTCTGGTGGCTTGGAACTGGTTAGAAATAGTGGGTAGGATAAGAGGTTCAAAATCAGAGTCATAAAGATCTGGGTTTTGGTCTTCCTTTGATATGTACTAATTATGTGACAATGGGTAAGTTATTTAACCAATCTGTGCCCCTGTTAGCAGCTATAGATGAGTTGTAGTTCAGTATAAATGGTGAGTTTCCCTACCAGGATTTCTTCACTACAATAAATCACAAAATAATTCAATTGTAAAAGGAAATTTCCCTACACTGGGTACAGTCCAAAAGAAGAATGGGATGTTTTAAGGTAACAGTTTCCCATCAATGGATGAAATTGTCAGGAATTCCTATTCACACACAGATCAGACGAAGTGACCTCTAATGTCCCTTCCAACTTTTAAATTATGGGATTCTTTAAGTTTTGTAAAACTGTAAACTAGGTTTTCCTTATCATTGACCACTTTTAGTCTTTGAATGCTTTTTACTACTGTTGAAATCTAGTTATATTGACAAACTTCCCTTTAGGAAAGGTGATCAAACTGTGCTAAATTCTTGTTTATATATTCTCTTAGCTTCTTCAAGATGAAGCAGAGAGCAGTGAAGGAAATTGGAGCAAACTCCAGGAGGCTATTAGTAAACTCAAAGACTATTGTCCTTCAGTGACTGAGATAATGGAACAAAAGTATCAAGAAGCACATACAAGGTATGTTTAAGATAAATACAGTGGGTGTCTCCAATTTACCAGCTCATACATGAAGTTACATGGCCAACAGAACAATGCCTTCTAGCCATTATGTTTCATTGCACATTTCTGAGATGACTGATTTCTTCTCTTCTCAAGAAGCTTTTCTTCTAAAAATGATAAAATGTCATAGAGGATATAGTCTGTCTCCTGGGAGTCTCCGCTAAAATAGAAATTTCCCTGATCACAGCCAAGAAGAGGAAAACAGATCCTAAAGAAATTTTTTTTAATTTTAATTTTTTAAAAATGTAAGACCTAATACGATGAGCATTCCCTTATACAAAATAGGACTGAGAATGATGTATGAAACCATACATCTTTATTACACATGGTTTGTTTTTTCCTTTTATCTTTAATAAATTCAACATATAACTTTCAAAACTGTCCTGTTTTGTGTTTCCTCCTAGCCTTATTTCTGTTCTCTATGAATTTTTCTAAATGCTTCAATGGCCTTCTTTTCTTTCTCTTTCCCCACCCTAATCAATCTTAAAACTAACTATTCTCCCTATTACCTCCCACCCCTCAATTAAAAAAAATACATTGTAACAAATATGCATAGTCAAAAATAATTCCCATGTTCTGTCTAAATATATATTTCTCATTCTTCACCTTGAGACCATGGCATCTCTCAAGAGGTATGTAGCATACAGTATCATTGGTCCTTCAAAATGTGGTTGGTTGGGCAGCTAGGTGGCACAGTGGATAGAGCACTGGCCCTGGATTCAGGAGGACCTGAGTTCAAATCCAACCTCAGACACTTAACACTTACTAGCTGTGTGACCCTGGGCAAGTCACTTAACCCCAATTGCCCTGCAAAAAACCAAAACAAACCAAAAAAAAAAAAAATGTGGTTGGTTATTGAATTGAATACAATTCTTAAGTCTTTCAAAATTGTTTTTCTTTGCCATACTATTGTTATTGTTTTTTCCCTCTGAGCTATGTTCATTTCATTCTATCAGCTCATACAAGTCTTCCCAGGTTTCTCAGAAATGTTCCTTTTCATCATTTCTTATAAGCAGAATACTCTTCCATTATATTCATATATCACAAGTTGTTCAGTCATTCCCCACTTGATGGGTACCCCACCCCTTACTTTCCAATTCTTTGCTTTAACTAAAAGAGTTGCTATAAACATTCTTGTACATACAGATCTTTGATTTCTCTTTGGAATATACTACTACTAATGGTATTGCTGGGCCAAAAGGTTTACACATTTAGTGACTTGGTAGGCATAGTACCGATAGCTTTCCAGAATGATCAGACCAATTCACTTCTCTACCAACAGTGCATTAGTGTACCTTTCTTCCCATAGCCTCTCCAACATTTATCTTTTTCTTGATCCTTAGAAATCTTATAGACTTGTGATAGAACCTCAGAGTTAATTTGAATCTGAATTTCTTTTAGTGATTTGGAGCATTTTTTGATATGATAGTTGATAGGCTTGGATGTCTTCCTTTGAGAACTGCCTGTTCATATCCTTTGACCATTTATCTTTTGAGGAATGGCTCTTGTTTGTATTTATTTGAATCAGTTATATTGAATATCAGACTTTTATTGGAGAAGCTTACCTATAAATACTTTCAAGAGGCAGTGGTTGGCTTTCTCCATTTGTCTTTCAGTTACATATAATTTTGAGTTCTAAATGAAAGAATCAGGGTTTGGGACTAAGAATTATCATTCTACTTTCTGCTTTCAATTAGAGAGCCCAGAGTATAGAAAACGGAATGAGGATTTTTGTTTATTAATCTGTTTATTAACAGGTGGACTCAAGTGAACCATGAAGTTGCAGATCAGTTACAATCAGCCCAAAGTATGTTACAGCTTTGGGAATCTTACACTGCTGCTAATGCTGAAGCAACAGCAAGGCTGGAACAGCTTGAAGAGAAGTTTAAACACATTTTGAACATCAACATGTCTGGAGACAACCTGACTGAGATCCTAATTAGGACACTAAAAGATGCAGAGGTAGGTACAAAGCCCCTCCTCCTCCTCTCTTGCTTAACCATGAGCAGGAGAACACTGTGCTATGATGAGGAGACCTGGGTTCTAGTTCATACTCTTCCATTGACTAACATGTAAAGACATCCATATGAGTTACCATTTCTTTCCTGGAAGAGGCTAGATTGGATAATCTTAAAGTACCCTTGTTATCCCAATGAGATTGTAAAACCTCGGGTGAAAGGACTGTGTTTTGTTTATTAATGTTCCTCATGTTGTACACCCGTCAGCAAAAACTCAGTAAATAAAGTGAGGTATTGCTAAACAGAGAGCTGACTGCCTTCACCATGAAACATCTGCACCCAGGAAAGGGATTAGATCCATGATAGATATTTAAATCAACCACTATTTATTGAGCCCTATCATGTGGAGGATTTAAAAGTATAAGGGGCTATACCCTTGCCCTCAAGAAACTTCAAGTTGGGACAGCTAGGTGGCACAGTGGATAAAGCACCAGCCCTGGATTCAGGAGTACCTGAGTTCAAATCTGGCTTCAGACACTTGACACTTACTAGCTGTGTGACCCTGGGCAAGTCACTTAACCCCCATTGCCCCACCAAAACAACAACAACAACAAAAAACCTATGGGGCAGCTAGGCAGCACAGTGGATAGAGCGCTGGCCTTGGATTCAGGAGGACCTGAGTTCAAATCCAGCCTCAGACACTTGACAACTTATTAGCTGTGTGACCCTGGGCAAGTCACTTGACCCCAGTTGCCTCACCAAAAACAAACAAACAAACAAAAAATAAAGAAACTTTAAGTCTTCTTGACAAAGTGAGATAAAGAAAGAAAGAAAGAAAGAAAGAAAGAAAGAAAGAAAGAAAGAAAGAAAGAAAGAAAGAAAGAAAGAAAGAAGTTGCCAAATATTAATCCAAGGCAGTTTTACTAGTGTGTGCCCAAGATATCTCTATATGCAATGAATACAGGTGTGATAGAAACAGATCAACATGGCATGAAGAAAAGGTAGGATAGGAAGGATGAAAATAATAGGAGATCAGGAATGCTACTTCCAATATCAACCTCTATAGGACAAAAGAATATCAGATGATATAGGGGGTTGTTTAAACCAGTGAACATGTTTCAATGCAGATTCACATCCATACAGATATAGGCAGACTAAACCAGAATGGCCAGTTTCAAGCAGACCAATTATATCTTGGAGGGTAAGAGAAGAAAAAAAAACATATCATTTGAGTAGGTTTTTCACAGGAAGCAGACCACTTGCTCTTGGCACTGACAATCATCACAAGCTGTTTGTGTAAATCGGGCAGTTAGGTAGTACAGTGGGTAGAGCATTGCACTTGAAGTCAGGAAGGCCTGAACTCAGGACTCCCACCTCCAATAATTACTAGCTATGTGACTCAGGGCAAGTCACTCAACCTCTGTAAGGCTGTGAAATGAAGATAATAATAGCACCTACCTTATAGTGCTGTTGTGAGAATCAAATGAGATAGTTATTTGTAAAGCAGTTTGCAAACCTATCTCTCTGAATGCTAGCTATCATCATTATCATCTTCACTACCATGACATAGTAATTTTCTCTGGTATTCAATGAGCTGACTAAATTCGTTTCAATAGGATAGTGTGAAAAAAATAAATAATTTTTTTCTTCGTATCTCTTTTATCCATACCTACAGAGCTCAGTCTCTTCTTGTTCATCATGCTAGTTAGTACTCAGTAACTAGACTTAGGACTCCCTTGCCAGCACCAGGCTTTTATGAATGCCTCTATTTAGAAACCAAAGATGAATCAAAGCTCATTGAAACCTACACATAAAGTAGGTGTCACTTGTTCTGATCAGTTCTACCGATTCCTAATTTCAGTAGTTTAATTTCAAAAAATCATTTTTCTAATTTTTAATTTTACAAGTTTAATTTCAAAAATCATTTCTACTAACTTATACTTTCAGTAGTTCAATTTTAAAATCATTTTTCTGATTTTTTATTTCCATAGTTTAATTTTTAAAAATCATTTTTCTGATTTTTATTTCAAAAGTTTAATATCAAAAATAATTTCTACTAACATAATTTCAGTAGTTCAATTTTAAAATCATTTCTGCTGATTTTTAATTTCCCTAGTTTAATTTCCAAAAAAAATCACTTTTCTGATTTTCAATTTCAGAAGTTTAATTTCAAAAATCATTTCTACTAAATTTTAATTTCAGAAGCTTAATTTCAAAAATCATTTCTATTCCTACCCATACAGACACTTCAAGTACCTTAGAACCTCATAATAGTCTCATGTTCCTTGTAGGACCTCAGCATCTTTTAATGATAATTTTGTTTCATTATGTTCTATCAATGAGCTTTTTAAAGAAATAATTGATTGTGTGTTGATAAACTGTGGTGATAGACTTGACTCTTCTCAGCAATACAGTGGTCCAAGATAATTCCAAAGGACTCATGATGGAAAATGCTCTCCAAATCCAGAGAAGAGGAACTGCGGAATCTGGATGCAGATTGAACCATGTTATTTGTATTTTTGTTTGTTTTTCTTTTTTGAGGTTTTTTCCTTTTTGCTCTGATTCTTCTTTCACAGCACGACTGATGCAGAAATGTGTTTAATGTGATTGTACATATGTAACCTATAAAAAAGAAATAATTAGAATTATTGGAAATAGTAGGAAACCAGAAATAATTGGAATAAACATTTGTATGATTTGATAATGTCTAATTAGGAAACATGTTGCATCATCAGGTTTAATGTTAAAAGAATTTTGTTCAGAGATCTTAGTTTATCTTCCCCAACTCTTTTCTGAAATCAGACAGACTTGAGAGTAAACAAGAGAATAAGGGGGGGAAAGCTTTTGAACACTTACAATACAAGGCTTAAAGAGAATTAGAAGATACAGTTCTTCCCACCGTCAAGTTACAGAGAGGCCAATTGAAAATGGAAGACTAACACTTGAGAAAATGAGAACACATCAAGAAGCATTTATTAAGTGCTTGGTATATGCTAAATGCAAAAAGAAACTCCTTAAAGAAGCTTACATTCTAATGGAAGATCTCACACAAAAGAGAACAGAAAAGACACTGGGGATTTGAAGGAAGGGAAAGTGCCAAAGATCAAGAATGATATACTAGAGTTTGTAATATTTATAACCAACTACTTATATTTTTAACAAGGCAGCTAGGTGGTGCAGTGGATAGAATGCCAGACCTGGAGTCAGTAAGACTCATCTCCTTGAGTTCAAATCTGGCCTTAGGCACTCAGCAGCTGTGTGACCCTAATCAAGTCACTCACTTAACCCTGTTTGCCTCAATTTCCTCATCTGTAAAATTAGATGGAGAAGGAAATGGCAAACTACTTCAGTAACTTTGCCAAGAAAACTCCAAATGGGGTCACAAAGGTCACATGACTGAACAACACCACCTCCAAGGGTTGTTGTGAGGATTAAATGAGAACATTCGTGTGCTTAGAACAATCCCTAGCACAAAGTGCTATATAAATGCTAGTTATTGTTATCATCATTGCCATCATTATTATTTATTATTGCTATTTCTTTTTATTTTATTTGTGTCCCCAGCACTTAGCATGATACTTGGCACACAGTGAGGATTAATAAATATTTGTTGATTTGTCCTCAGTTTCACACACTTAATTCTTCAATTAATCTGTGTAACTCAAGGGTGGGAAGAAGCACAAAGTCCTTTGATTCTCCTGAAGCTTCACAGCAGTGTTCTAAGTGTTCAGAAATTTTGTACTATAAGTACCACACTGTACAGTAAATGTTCATATGCCCTGAAGAAACTAAGACCAGAGAAGTTAAATAACATGCCCAATGTCGCACAGACTAAAGTCAAAGACCTCAGTTTGGAAAAACTTAAGATTGGAACTAAATGATCAGTAAACCACTTCCATTATGGAGTTGGTGGAGGAAGTGCCCACACCAGTAGAATGACAAATCATTAAAGTTCCTTATGAACTATATTCAAAGCACTCTGAAAAGTGTTGGGATAACACTTAACACTAAATGAAAAATTCCAGGGGCAGCTAGGTGGTGCAGTGGATAGAGCACCGGCCCTGGATTCAGGAGGACCTGAGTTCAAATCCGGCCTCAGACCCTTGACACTTACTAGCTGTGTGACCCTGGGCAAGTCACTTAACCCCAACTGCCTCATCAAAAAAAAAAAGAAAAAAAAAGAAAAATTCCAGGAGTTAGAAGTGGTCATGAAGTGTTGACATCACCATGATAAAGGGTCAGTTATTTTGCAATGTGTCTAGACTGTAAAACTAGCTAGAGGAATCTGTGAAGTGTTAAATCTTTGTTTTTTAGAGTTAATGTGGCTTCATGCCTATGTTAATGTAACCTCTAGTTTTGAGAACACTGTGACTTTGCACACTGCTCAGAGCATTATATTTTCTTGTGTAGCTTGCTCTATAATTTTGTAATTATTAGTAAAGAATGCTTAGATAGCAAATACATTTCAAATTTACTTGAATTGTTATGAAGTCTCACAAATTTCATTGTGTCCAACTTCATAGGTGCTATTCAAATGGAAAACAAATTATTATCTAGTTGAGTATTGGCTCAAATTTTTGTCTAATTAAGGGGAATGGACTGGGATCCTTTTTTTCCTTCTGATTAAAGTCCTACATTCTGTAGGAATGCCAGAAGTTTCCAGCACAGAATACTTACCCAAGGGCTCCCAGACCAGCTTGTCATCCTAACTTGTGGGACCAGGAGGGCTGTTTGTTTGTATTCTTCAGTTTGTATCAAAATCCCTCAGTGGGATAGAGGGTTACACTGACCATTGAGGTAATTCCTTTTTTTCAAATCAATAGTTTTTTTTTTTTCCCTAGTTACATTTAAAGATAATTTTCAACATTTGTTTTTATAAGGTTTTGAGTTCCAAAATTTTCTTCCTTCCTCCCTTTCCTCCCCCTCCCCAAGACAGAAAGCAATCTGATATAGGTTATATATGTACAATTACATTAAACATTTCTACATTAGTCGTGAAATGTGAAAAAAGAATCAGAACAAAGGGAAAAACCTTAGGGGGAAAAAACACAGCAAAAAAGTAGAAATAGTATGGTTTAATCTGTATTCAGATTCCACAGCCCTTTTTTTCTGGATGTGGAGAGCATTTTCCATCATGAGTCATTTGGAATTGTCTTGGATCATTGTATTGCTAAAAAGAGCTAAGTCATTCACAACTGATCATCCCACAATGTTGGTGTTACTGTGTACAATGTTCTCCTGGTTCTGCTCACTTCACCCATTGAGGTAATTCTAAAAGCAGTGTTATAAAATGCTAGGAATACAAAATACAGAAAAATCCATCAGCAGCAGTTGCTATGAACTAAAGGCCTCTACTCTCTTAGTCCGATGGAAGGTTTAGTTATTGTGTGACTTGCAGTAGCTGACTTCACAGCAGTCTCTCCACCAAGCCAAACCACCTAACAAGTGAACCTTAGCTGAATGGGTTACCATGGCTTACTTTTTTTTTTAAAAGACAAACGTCAGTGTAAAATGTTAGTTGCTAGTAGAGAAAAAATTGTTGTTTTTCAACATTCTTCTTTACAGAACTTGCAGCATGACCTAGAGAACATAAAAGAAACCTTTCTTCAGAATTCAGCAGTCATTGAACCTAACCTAGAGCAAGCAGGTCCTGTCAAGCAAGATGTTCTTTCTAATCAGTCTTCTTCACTCCAGAAGATTTCTTACCTGGAAAAAATGCTGCTTATGAAGTCAAATGAGTTTGAGGTACAGCTTGAATTAATTTTCAGCTCGGTTTTGATCTTATGATCTCAAACACAGTCAAGGGACCCTTCCATCCCTGGACTTGGCTCCAAATGAATTTATAAAGCTGAGCCAAATTAATTTCCTATCACTAGCATGTTTTACAGAAAGTTTTTTTATGTTTCATTATATGTGATAATTTATAAGACAGCACATTATCCTGAATAAGTTATTCTAGGTTTGCTGTTATTTTAAATGTATGTTAATTGAATTGTGCATAAATTACCTGGTGTTTTCTTTATTCACTTCTTGCCAGACCCTTAGTAGCAACTGTGCATCCAGAGGGCAAAAACAAGTTACACTTGGGCATATAGCTCCCAAAAATCACAACTGAGGGAGCAAATTAATTAATTCCTCCCTTCGTCCTTTCTGTTCACTGTAAGCCAGGGACAAGTATCAAAGACAAAAGATACAAACTAGGATGTATTTAATAATGCCCAGTATCCAAAGTCACCAACAGCTTTTTAAACATGTTTAATTTATATTAATATATTTTATATATATCAGAATATATATTGATACATATCATCTTCATACACATGTATACATATATATACACATCTATATTAGGAAGCAGGTAGGGTATATATAGATATCGAATACATAAACAACCAAAGACTACATTTAATACTTTATTTTTTCTCTTCATATTAGATATGCATCTGATGTATCTAATGAAAATATATCTCTTGTTTTAGCATGTTCTTTCCCAGCTGAAGGATTTCAGGGATCAACTAGAATCTTTGGAAGACAGTATCAAGCATCCAATAGAGAGTTTGGACCTACAGAGACGAGAAGATGATCCAGAATTCCTCCTGGTATAGTCAAATCTGACAACTTTCTAAGGTCTTAGAACATCAGTAGGATGAGATGGCTAATTTATATTGCTTTGTAGGGCTGATATACAATCAGAATGATAACTTTTGAGCATAGCCATTTATATATTGTTCTTACACAGTTTTCTCTAAAGCTTAAATTGGGGTTAGAACTCAAAAGTCTTCCTTTGTCAAAAGCCTGCCTTATAAGTGTCAATGCTGGGTCCCAATTAGGGCAAATAATGACTCCCCCTAAAGTGGTCGCATGTATTCAAATTCACACTATTCGAAGTAGCAATTTTGTAAAATACACTCATTCATTCCAAACTAGAACCAAATTTTACCAAATTAGGGAAATTAAACTAACATTTTAGAATGATTTCTAGGAAACAATAGTTTATGGTTACTCATCAATCATTCAACAAATTCATTTAGCTGGAAAGCTGTGGTAGTGGAGTGTTCCAGTTAGCTGAATGAAAACTTTAATGAAAAGTGCTGAGGAATAGTATTATTGCCAAGCTATTTCTCATGGTACATTGAGGTCCCCTGAAGTAGTCACATTATTCAAATTCTGAAGTGTATATTTCCATTGGGCTAGAACCAATACATTAAGTCTGGCAGAAGGTGCGTGCGCTTCACTCACAGTGCCCCTCTACAAAGAACAGGAGGAAGGTATGTTTTATCAGCTCTTCCCCTGGGCCATCCTTGGTCATTAGAATTAAAAATTATACAGTGTTCAGATTTGTTTTGTTTTGTTTTTGTAGGGCAATGAGGGTTAAGTGACTTGCCCAAGGTCACACAGCTAGTAAGTGCCAAGTGTCTGAGGCCAGGTTTGAACTCAGGTCCTCCTGAATCCAGGACCAGTGCTTTATCCACTGCGCCACCCAGCTGCCCCCTTGTTTTGCTTTTTTTTTTTTTTTTTTTTTTTTAAGTGAGGCAATTGGGGTCAAGTGACTTGCCCAGGGTCACACAGCTAGTAAGTGTTATGTGTCTGAGGCCGGATTTGAACTCAGGTACTCCTGACTCCAGAGCCAGTGCTCTATCCACTGCGCCACCTAGCTGCCCCCCCTTGTTTTGCTTTTGATCATTCTTTTTGTATCTTTGTAATCATTGTGTATGTTATTTTGCTGGTCTGGCTTACTTCATTCTTTAGTGAACTACCAGGGACTGATAAGTTCCTGAATTTTCAGCAGCTCCTAAGATTCTGTCTCCTCAAGTTATTTATGGGAAGCAAACTTTGTTGAAGATCATTCCAAAAGTATCAGTCTATTCCCCTACTTTGATCATTTCTTTGTTAACAAACATAATTGAAATTTTGTGTGAGAATTCAGCCTTCTGATTTAAACCTGGGTTCTCATTACAGAGCACTGTAAAATAGTGGAATTGAATGGATGGTGGGAAAAGCCTTACATTGGGGGTCAGAGGATCTATGTTTGAATCTTGGTTCTGCTAGGTAACCTTAAGCATCCCTTCCACATCTAAATCTCTGAACAATGTTGAGAGTAAAGGAGTTGAACTTCAGATCATAGATTTAGAGCTGAAAGAGAACTTAGTGGTCATTGAATCCACTTGGGGAAACTGAGACCCAGAGGGGTTAAGTGATTTGTACAGGATTTGAACCTGGGACTTATGATTCCAAACCCACTGTTCTTTCCCATTGTACCTGAATATAGATAGATATAGATATGTATATGCACATATATATACATACATGTATTTGTATATATACAGATGTATTCTGGATTCAGGTGTATATAAAGAATATAATATGTTTATAAATATATAAACATTTTTTATGTTTTTGTTTCCTGGTCAGGTGGCTCTTTCAATCCAAGTTGGGGTACATTGAGAAATTAATTATTAAGTTATTTCAAAAACGGATATTTCAAAAATATTTATTCTATTTTCAAAATTAATTTCAAAATTTGATTACTAAATTAATTCAAAAATTGACTGAGGTTTTTAGTTGGATTTTTCTTCATCCATGTTTTACTATGTTAATCCTCATGATTTTTTAATAGGTTTTTAAAAAGTCATTTTACATGGTTCAAGGCTAAGCCAAAGGATATGTTTGCTAAATCCATGATGAAGGTCAAATGTTGAAGGTAAACTGTTGACAAGGCTGAGAATAGAACTCAAGAGAGTATTTCATTTTTTACTCTCAATATGTGAACTCTGGGGGCAGCTAGGTGACGCAGCGGATAAAGCCCTGGCCCTGGATTCAGGAGGACCTGAGTTCAAACCCGGCCTCAGACACTTGACACTTACTAGCTGTGTGACTCTGGGCAAATCACTTAACCCTCATTGTCCTGCAAACAAAAACAAAAGCAAATATGTGAACTTTAAGTTGTAATAGAAAGATCATAGAAATATAAAGAGCTATAAAAGGACCTTAAAGGTCATTTTTTCAGATGACAAAGCTGTTATAACTATGCATTGATAATAATGCCATTCATGCGAAGGTCAAAGATATATTAATTTTGTATCTTTGGGGCTTAGTCATCTATAAAACACTTCACTCAATCAATGATACAGTCATTATTTTTTCCTTTTCCTATTCTTTTTTTGGGGGGGTGGGGCAATGAGAGTTAAGTGACTTGTCCAGGGTCACACAGCTAGTAAGTGTCAAGTGTTTGGGATTGGATTTGAGCTCAGGTCCTCCTGTATCCAGGGCCAGTGCTCTATCCACTGTGCCACCTAGAAGCCCCCCTTTTCCTATTCTTATTTCTTCCTCCCTCTTCCTTCTTCTCTCCCTTCTCTCCCTCCCATTCCCCTTTCTGACTGAGTCTCCCAGGTCAGAAATGTAGCAGCCACTCATGGGCCCAATCCCACTGCTGATAGGGATAGTAGGTTTGATCTGCTATGGTTCTGACTTGGGCCCTTTGACCCCTCCTCAAGCAGCCTATTAGTCTTCTAGTCCCAGGAGTTCACCATATTGATGAAAGACTTATCATAGACAGTGGATCAGCTTTAGCCCTATCCACCAGCCTTAACCTCCCCAAAAGCAGGGATAATAGACATATGCCATCGAACAGTTAGCTTTTCAACATTTGCTTCATCCTGCGCATCCTGGGCAAGCTGCCCAGGCCACTTGAGGATGGTTATGGTGTCAAATGTGTGGGGCCTTAAGCCTGGCTTTCTGTTGCTCACAGTCAAAGTATGTTGCTGGTAATAATGCTCATTCCACTCTCAGACCATGTGAATGTGTCTCGAAATACTGTTTAACAATCCATAGCTTCAGAGTCGAGAGATGGTTTTTCATTCTGTTTCTGCTGCCAAGGAATTTTGAGATTCTGGAAAGTCCCTGAACCTCTCTGGGCTTCTGTTTTCTTACTTAATAAGGGGTATCAAACATACCCCGAGCACATAGAGCTCAAAAATGTAATTGGGAAATATTTAACAAAATGAATAGAATAGAATAGAAATAATGTTAACACGTGGTTTCCTAAATCAATGTGCAGTCCTCAAGGATCCATATGTATGGTTTAGTGTTTCTATTTGTTTTTGACATCACTAGATAATGGCTAAAGTTCCTTTTGGCACTAACATTGTAAAACATTTAAATGTTTGATCAAGAAGAAAAAAATTTCTGGAATTTAATTGTGGTTTTTCTTTTGTTCCCCTTCTTCCCTGCCCCAAACAGAATCACATGTTAGAATTAACAGCACTATCCCCTGACATGGAACATTTGAATGAAATGAGCTTCAAACTACCACTTAGTGACATAGATATAAAGACACTACAAAATCTGAATCGAAAGTGGAGTCAGGGAACAGCTACAGCTCTGGAGAAGTGCAGGTTAGAAAACCACGTTGATACCATATTATGTCCATTAAGGAAAAATTGATGTGCTATACATTTTAACATCCTTTTTGTATGATCCTATTTAACTCATAGTGAACTTCAGGGAATTGAGTCCAATGAAAAATTCCTTCACAAATGTGAAAAGTGGATACAGTTTTTGGAGAAGATTGAAGAGTGTCTGAAAATGAACCTGCCTGGCAGACTTGAGGCTCTCCTAGAGCAGCAGAAAACATTTGAGGTAAAGTCGGCAAACCTCTTTACCCACCACATCTTACCCCCCCCCCCCCGCAAAAGGATAATTTTCAGAAGCAAAATATCTCAAAACTAGGTGAAGTGTTTCATTCTTTCACTATAGCATGCATCTCTTGGAATCAAATCCATATTATTGTTCATTCATTTCAACCATGTCTGATTTTATGACCCCATTTGGGGTTTTCTTGGCAAAGATACTAAAGGAGTTTGCCTTTCCTTCTCCAGCTCATTTTACAGATGAGGAAACTGAGTCAAACAGGATTAAGTGATTTGTCCAGGGTCACACAGCTAGTAAGTGTCTGAGGACAGATTTGAACTTAGGAAGATGAGTTTTCCTGACTTCAGGACTAGAATTCTGTCCACTATGCCACCTAGCTGCTCCACCCTTGGATGTAGATGCTGGGGATACAAAAATAATCCCTGCTCCAAATAACCTTCTATTCTACTGGGGGACATGACAAGAGCATAGATAGGTCAATGTATGCAGTATGTCCAAAGTGTATCTCAAATGAGATAATGTATATAAAATATTTTGTAAATCTCAAAACCCTAGAAATTAGAAATAATTCATAAGTACAAGCTAGTGTTACTGTTAGATTATTAGTGAGAATATAAATTTGTACAAATTTTTAGAAGAGCAACCTGGAAATATGTAATAAGAATTATTATAAGTGACCACACACTGTCTGTTGCACAATAACCGTACTGCTAGAAACTGTATTCTGGGACATTATTAAAAGGAAAAAAGAAAGGACTTATCTGTATAAAAATATTTATAGATGCTTTATTTTCTGTAACCCTCCCCAGAGGATAAGGTGGGTGATAATTAAAAACATAATGGTTAACAACAAGCATAGTGGGTAACACCTAACAACTAGCCAAATAAATGATGGTATGTCATTGTGATAGAACATTTCTGCTGTAAAAATAAAAAAAAAATTTTTAAAAATGAAGAATACAAAGAAACATAGAAAGACATGACATATATAACATAAGGTAATATGATATATGTGTTATATTGTATAACATAAGGATAGCTATATTAGACTGGCACACACATTGACTGAGTATATCATTAAAATCATTAGCAACAAAACAAGTACATAGGCAGAAAAGAGATTAGGAGACACTGAGTAAATAAATTATTCTAGTTTCCTTATAGCGAATGCTGTTTTTTCCTATATTCTAAATAAAAATGCAAATTGTTCAGAACTCATGGCTTTATTTGGGTTTCAGTTTGATTATTATCTTTGTATTTCTTTAGAATATTGGATTAATAATTAACATTTTTGGGCAGCTAGGTGGTACAGTGGATAAAGCACTGGCCCTGGATTCAGGGGGACCTGAGTTCAAAGTCAGCCTCAGACACTTGACATTTACTAGCTGTGTGACCCTGGGCAAGTCACTTAATCCACATTGCCCTGCAAAAATAAATAAATAATTAATTAATTAACATTTTCAAATTATTAAATAAAATATAGGTCCAGATGAATGAAAATTAATTATGTTGACTTTTTCATATTTGGAAATATTTGCAGATGTTGCAAGCTGAGATTTCTGTAAATCAGCCAGTTGCTGATTATTTTGTCACCCAGTCACTCCAACTTCTGGATACTCCAGAAATAGAGAAGAGGTAAGGCATGTCTTGGTACGTAATGAGAAGCAGGGATTCAGCAGGTAAAGAACTTCTAATTAAGTGAATCTTAATGAAATCCAGGTGTAAACATCCTGTGCTTTATGGGAGCCCTTCTCATAGTTCTCACTATATGCAAGGCTAGGTTCTCCTTATTCACTTATAGTTTTTAAACTTTTCTATACCACTTTTCACAACAGTATGTGGGGTATCTGTCTTTATCAGAGATGGTCAGTTTTATGGAACTTTAGTTTAACCCATCAAAAATCTTGTATTCTCCCAGCACCACCTTTATGAACTGCTTCGTACAATGTCAGTGTAACTAATAAAAAGCAGATTGTAAGTCCTCAAGTGCCATATATGATGGGGGATCCCCCTAATTTATCTTGATTAGAGGATACCCCTTGGAGCATGCATGAAGCTAAGCTGAGCTTTCCAGGCCATTTCTGGACATACGTGTGTCTGTCTACTGCTGAAGGACTTTGGGATAACACAGGAATCTCTTAGTCCCCATGACAGCTACAGGGAGAGGAGAAGCTATATCAGAAGATTGGCCACTGAACCAAGATCTGCTTTTTCAGTTGTTTTTAAAGAGATAACTTACAGTCTCTTTTTCTTCTCTCTTCCCATCTTCTGAGCATATGAAGAATATTTAAAACTCTCATTTGGACTTCAGGGGAGATAGGGCGGGGTGGGGTTAGTGTTCCTCCTGGACATCCAGCGACTCCAAACTTCTCAAGTCTATGAAGTAGTTGCCAACACTGAGAGCATCCATCTCAGAATTATTATTTAGTCACCTGTGCTCAGGGAAAGAAACACAAAGCAGAAGAGCCAGTTAAATTCCTGAGATCCAGTTATGTGGTCATCACCATGTGTGGTCAGTTGCCATTGCTGCCAGGGTGTAAGAGGAGAAGAAATACCACTCTTCCTCCTCCCCACCAGAAGTCAGAGAGACTTTTGAAGTCCTGCCATGCTTTACAGACAGGAAGAAAACAAGCCCCAGAGGACCAAGTCATACATGTCTCCTCAGTGGGCAGTTCCTCCTGGCTCTTTGGCCAGTCTTCTTTGATGGAAATCTATTGTTGCCATCAGCGGGACCAAGGAATTACTGTCGCCCTAAAGTCCTTCAGTATTGAGCATCCATCTATCTATCTATCTATCTATCTATCTATCTATCTATCTATCTATCTATCTGTCTGTCTGTCTGTCTGTCTGTCTGTCTGTCTGTCTGTCTGTCTGTCTATCCCTCCCTCCATCCATCCCTCCATCCATCCCTCCATCCCTCCTCCCATCTTCCATCATCTATCTATGGACATGGCATGGGCAGCTCAGCTCCTTGCATGCTTCATGGGGTATGTTCTAGACAACAAATCATGAGGGTTCCCATGATTTCCCCCTCCCTAACATAACTATAGTTAGAATTATAGGACTGAAGGCTCTTTCACAAGTCAAATAGCCAACACCCTTGCTGTGATTAAGCTTTATATTTGTCACCTTGGCAGTTAACAATCTGTTATTTTAAAAGGACCTCTAACGATGGTTCCATTGATCTCCTTGGGAATCCATCTTCGTATTGAAGCTTATTATGTTCTTTTTTATAGTTAATTTTATGTTAATTCCTCATGTTGAAGTTAAAGCCTATTTCCTCTTGTCCTACCTTCTGTAGAGAATCATTTCTACATTAGTCATTCTACAATCATTTCTACATTTTGTCACCTGTGAGCATTTTCTTCTACTGGCTAAATCTTGTTTCCTTTAATTTCTGGTTTGCTTGTTTCTCCCCCCCCTTTCCCCTACCCTTTTGAATATCTTTGTAGCTCTCTCTCTCTCTGAACCCTCTCCAAGAAAAATCATTTAATTTTAGAATAAATCACTTTCCTTTTTAGCTCAACAACTAAATTCGTTTGTACCAATATTAAGGTTTTTTTTTTTTACCTGATCAGGAGGATAAACCAAGATGTATTCTTTTTCATGATAAAGAAAAGTCATCTTCCATCATAGAATATGTTATTTAAAAGAAATTGCAATATTAGAACTGCAGGAAGCACAGTCTTGACGTTTTTGTACAATGCCTGACCCTCTCAAGTAATCAACCACATTACAGGATGCCTACCTGTTCATCAGTATTCCATTCAGCTCATTTATAATTGTGATAATCATTCATGGTTTGGCATACTGTGTTTTTAAAGCAGCTTCTGTTTTAGGGAATGTTTGTCACTATGTTGGCGCAATACCAAGATAAACCCAAACATCTCCTCCTGTTCATTTTTTAAAATTAGGTTTGATGCTAAGCTTTTTTAGATTTATGTAAATAAATGAGAGGCAGTATGCTCTAATGGAGAGAGTGTTTGGTTTACAGTGAGGAAGACCTGGTTTCTAATCTTACCTTTGACCCTTTGGTAAATCAGTTAACTTCTATGTGGCTCAGGCAACTCCTTCAGGCTTATAATCTGTCAGGCTTCCTTTTTTTTTTTCTTTCATTTTTCTTTTTTTTCTGGTGGGGCAATGAGGGTTAAGAGACTTGACCAGGGTCACACAGCTAGTAAGTGTCATGTGTCTGAGGCCAGATTTGAATTCAGGCCCTCCTGAATAGGCTGGTGCTCTATCCACGGTGCCACCTAGTTGTTCCCTAAGTCAGGCTTCTTGAGATTTTTGCTTATATAAATAAAAAACCCAAACTTCAATGAACACACTATTATTAGTTGCCCTGCAAGTGGGTAATACTCAATGAATATTATCTCTTTCCTAAGAACGGAATTTGTTGTGAAACTCACAATGTTGAAAGAACGGTGGCAGGATGCTACTCGAAGGGCTCAGCAAAGGAAAATCAACATCAATGAGCGGGTGAAAGATTGGCGACACTTCAGTGCTTCTCTACAGAACATGAACCACTTCCTCACTGATACTGACCATTTCCTGTCTGCAGTTAAGAGCCGAGATTGTTACAGCCTTTGCCAAGTCAGAAGTCTTATTCATGATCTCAAGGTATTACTAATGGAATGTGTTTCAGGGGCACAGACAGGCTTGGGTTTTCAATTTAGGGTTTTCCATTTTTCCCCCATTTTCAAGTATCCTAAGGAACAAAGTAAATTGTGTTGAAACCTGAAGAAAATGGATTGATTTTTTTAAAAAATTGAACCAAATACTTGTTGAAATACTAGAATCTTTTAAAATTCAACCCAATATTTGCAGTATAAGAAACTAAATAAGAACATTTATTAATTAAACAAATATTATTGTTATGGGGAAAGCACATGGGTCCTTAGGGATTCCTCTGTAAAGAATTACACTCTCTTGCATGTCCTAGTTAGGAATAAAAGAACAGTTTTTTTGGATACAAGAGAAACTGGCTAGGAGGAAAGTTTAAAACTCTTTCCTCCCTGACTAGACTGGGGAACGTCCTTTTATAGGGCCAAGATGGCATAACCACCCAAGAAAGGGTGAAATGTCCCATATTGGGTGGTGGGTTGGAAGCAGTCCAGTGGTGTGCAGTCATTCTGTCCCCTCCTGGTGCAGCCACCCCTAACAGGATTACCTCATCAAGGGGGTGAGGGAAACTGGAATGAAGGGTGGTGGTCCTACAGTTATCTCAGTCCAGATCCAGTGCTGCTTATCTCTCTAGGTGTGTCTGTCCTTTGGTTTAGTTTCAAGGAGAAGGTTCCTTGACCTTCCCAGACAACTTCTGGGGTAACCTGGGCCCATAATATTCCCATAACATTATTGACTAGGTAAGGTTTCAAAGAAATTAATCAGCAAGTCAATAAGCATTTTTTAAGTACCTACTATGTACCAGGCACTGTACTAAGTTCTGGGAACATAAAGAAAAGCAGGAAACAGTCTCAGCTACCAGAACAATTCCAGAAATTTACATATGAACACATTTTTAGACTTTTAATGTTGTATCTAGCCTATACCCTTAGGGTTTGGTTGTTTTTTTTTTTTCTGGCTCCTATTTCAGGTAAATTACCTTTAGGGGTTTTTTTTTTTTGTTTTGTTTGTTTGTTTTGGTATAACAATTAGGGTTAAGTGATTTACCCAGGGTCACACAGCTAGTAAGTGTCAAGTGTCTGAGGTCAGATTTGAACTCAGGTCCTCCTGAATCTAGGGCCGGTGCTTTATCCACTGCGCCACCTAGCTGCCCCTACCTTTAGTTTAAATGAAATTTACCTGCCTTGACTTTCTGGGTTAAGAGCTGGCTACAACTTAGACCAGAATAATCAGAAATCATTGGCACCTCTGATCCCATGCCTGTGATGCAACTTCTACATTTCCAATAACCCCTGAATTGAGTGCCCTTCTAATTTCTTACCCTCTGAAGGGTATTTTTAATTTCTCTGGATTTTTTTCAAACTGAAATTGGGATTTTCTTTTTGTAAGTTCCATGAGGACAGAGACTGCCTTTTTGCTTACTTTTCTATCCTCTGAGCTTACATACATGATGCCTGGCACATAGCATTTAACAATGTTTGTTTCCTGCCTACCTAATCTGCCTGGTCAGATCTTATATAGAAATGAAAAGAATTCCTTTAAGGGGTATACACTTGGTTTGCTCCCTAATTGGTCATATGTATAAATGATTAATGTGATAAGGAGATATAATATTCACATATGCTTAAGCTTTTGTTCTCCCCATCTCCTAATATGTTTGTGTTGTTGAAAATTAAGAACAGTTCAACAATGCAGATATTCACTCAAATACACAAATTCTGAGCATGGCATAAATCTAAACAAGAGGTTCTCAATTTTTTTTGGTCTCAGGACCCCTTTGTAACTCTTAAAAATTATTGAGGACCTCCCTATCTTTTTTTTTTTTTTGTGGGACACCTCCCTATATTCTTGAAAATTATTGAAGACTGGGGCAGCTAGGTGATGCAGTGGATAGAGCACTGGCCCTGGAGTCAGGAGGACCTGAGTTCAAATTTGACCTCAGACACTTGACACTTACTAGCTGTGTGACCCTGGGCAAGTCACTTAACCCAAATTGCCTCACTGGAAAAAAAAAAAAAGGAAGAAAAAAGAAAAAATTATTGAAGATCCAAAGAGCTTTTGTTTATATAGGTTGTATCTATTGATATTTGTTGTATTAGAAATTAAGCCTGATGCATTCTTAAAATATTTATTCATTTAAAATAAGAACAATAAATCAATTACATGTTTAAAATTTTGTGAAAAATAATTACATTTTCCAAAACAAAAATTTAGCAAAAAGAACAGCATTGTTTTACATGTTTTTTTCAAATCAATTTAAAGTCTACCTTAATAGAAGACAGTTGTATTCTATCTGATTCTGCATTTAATTTGTTGTAATAGATTGTTTTGGTTGAAGCACATGAAATTCTTTTCTTGCAAATATTTAGTTAAAAAAGGAATTATTTTAATAAGTAAATAACATTTTAGTATCATGAAAATAGTTTTGACCTCAGAGATCTCTTGAAATCAGGGACCCCAAGACATCTGAGGATCATTCTTAGAGAACCACTGATCTGTACAGATCCTTTTTCTTGCTGTTTAGAACAAAGAAGTTCTTCTTCAAAGACGGCAAACTACCTGTGCACTCACCTTAGAAGCAGGGAGAAAGTTACTGACAATAGCTGACTCAGAGATGAAGGATTCCATTGATGGGGAAATCAGAAAATTGCAGGATACCTGGAGGAATAACCAACTTCAGGTAGCAGAGATGACTAAAGCATTCCAAAGCACCATAGAGGTAAACTATCCTATTATTTTATTATTAGTATCATTCTATGACTTTTTTTCTATACGTCCTACACAAAGGAGCTACCTAAATGCACTTTGAGGCCTTCCTCTTGTTTCTTTTGTTTCTTGAGGTAGCTGTTTATCTATCTGTCTGTTATCTCTGATTATTGCTATATGACTGGCCCATCCTTTTTTTCCCCATCCATATAGCTCTCAGAAATGTCTTTAATAACAATTTCATATATTACTTTTGATACGGTGCTATAGCTTGTTTATGCCTGGTTTACATAGTTCTTTGACATACTTGTCATTTTAATTTTTCTGAGATCATGTTGTTCCATGACATAACTGTGACCTATTTGGGGAACTTTCAATCCATTCTAATCTCAACTTTGGTCATACTGTGTTCATCTAAGATAAACATACCACCTGTTTACCCAAGATTAATTTAAAGGAAACACTGCCCATTCAAATTTTGATAGCTGTATGTCATATGTTCAAATAAGTATTTTTTAATCCAATTTGTTTTTACAATATGAATGGTTAGAAAAATCTTAATAATGACAATAATAATAGCTAGCATTTATCAAATGTTTTAAGATTTGCAAAGTGCCTTATAAATATCACCTCATTTCATATTATTGTGGATTTCACCGAAGAGGCTTTGTGGTGTTCTGAGACTTGATGGCATTAGGCCAGAATCACCTATGAAAAGGAACATTGGGAGAACTTCAGTGTTAATAGGACAGTTTGCTTTTAATTTGATCCTTATATGGGATATCTCCCTATCACTAGGAGGGACACTCTAATGAAAATGCCTTTTGTGAATAATTATCACGCCACTTAGCACCTTGCTTGATATCAGAACTCAACAGATTGGGATTTGTTTAACAAAGTTAGTTCTTTAGTTGGGTCTGTTATAGAGTTTTGTATGATGCATGCGTGAAAGACATCCTGTCCGATGAGACAGAAGATGTATTTTACTCTACTAAGAGAAATTCTTTCTTGAAATTAACAAGCAAAATGGGATCTTAGAACCTCTCTACTTTAGTCAGTTGTGTAACTAAAAAGAAGTGGTATGTTACAGAAAAATGCCTTCAAAAGCCTCTCTGTTTTTGTCTCGTTTTCTACAAGTATACTGTCAATACAGCATTCTCATAAAAATTTTAGCGATTAAGAGGGCTGGATAAATAGATTTGAGAATCCTCCTGCATAAAGATGATAATTGATTCTATGGGAGCTAATGAGATGGCCAAGGGAAATTATATTGAGGGAGAAGCAGACCTGCAACAAAGCCTTGAGAAATGACCTGTATTTACTTTTCCTTTATGTACTTTTAAGTAATTATAGCATTAGGTACGTGTATATTAAGTATCTATGTTGCCCAAGAATAACTAGTTTCCCTAGTAATGCTAGTTTATTTTCCCTTTAAACTCGTCATAACTAGTTTATCTCTTTTACCTACATCTACTTTTACTGTTCAGGGCAGCTAGGTGGTGCAGTAGATAGAGCACCTGACCTAGAGTCAGGAAAACTTGAATTCAAATCTGGTCTCAAGACACTTACAAGCTGTGTGACCCTGGGCAAGTCACTTAACCCTGTTTGCCTCAGTTTCCTGGAGAAGGAAATGGCAAATCACTCCTGTATATCTGCCAAGAAAAACCCAAATGGGGTCATGAAGAGTTGAAAATGACTGAAATAACTGAACAACAATTTTTACTGTTTGCCAATTGCTATTCTACTTTTTTTTCCCAGTTTACATGAAGCATAATAAATTCTGCTTCAGTTCTTCATTTTAACTTTGTGAATGCTTGTGTTTCAAGTATATTTCTTATGAATATCATATTATTGGATTCTGGTTTCTAATTCATTCTGGTACCCTCTTCCATTTTATGGATGAGTTAATCTCATTCACTTTCATGATTACATTGTTAGGTGTGTGTGTGTGTGTGTGTGTGTGTGTGTGTGTGTGTGTGTGTGTGTGTGTGTGTGTTTGTTTCATCTACCCCTCTTCCTTTTGCAATGAAGAAAGATGTGGAGAAAGAGAAGGAATTGATCCTCATTAGTAATTAATATTTGAAGTGCTCTGCCTCTATTCTTCTACCCCTTCTCTCTTCAACAAGCCTAGGCCCCTTTTCTAGTCCTTATACTCATTCACTCTTTGTAATCCCTTCTTTATGTTATGCCCTAAGGATTCTATTTGCTGGTGACTATTCTCTCCTTAACTCTCCCCTTCCTCTTTGCTCTCATTATTCCTGCCTGTTGTCCATTTGAGTTGAATATATTTTAACATCAAGTTCTATCACCTCTCCAGTATAAGATAAAGCAGATGTCTGCTCCCCTCACCGAACCCCCCATGATTGTAGACTTCTTCAGCAGTCATTGATGCAAAATAGTGAATTTCTC
Source organism: Dromiciops gliroides (assembly GCF_019393635.1). NCBI lineage: Eukaryota > Metazoa > Chordata > Mammalia > Microbiotheria > Microbiotheriidae > Dromiciops > Dromiciops gliroides. The sequence continues at coordinate 254,090,413 of NC_057862.1, forward strand.
CTCCTTCCTCAATTGTTTCTGTAGTATATTTACTTTTCTCTACCTTTTACTTCTCCTGTCAAAACCTACAAAATAGAATAAAATCTTCTGTCTCTATGATCACTGAAGTCATTAAGATGCTGAAAGGACAATTGTGGCTTCTCCCGGTTAGAATGTAAAGAAATTCTTCATCATAGCACTTCAAATTGGTCAAATTATTTACCTTCCTGGTTCTTTCTTAACTCTTGTGTTTACATTACAAAGCTTCTAATAAGCTCTAACCTTTTCATTAGGAATGTTTAAAAGTCTCCTATTCTATTAAAATCTATTTTTTTTTATCCCTTAGATTATACTTTGTTGTGCAGGATAACTTCGTCATTGGTCTTGGTGGCCCAGTAAGGGTTTTGGCCTTTTTTGTACAATTACCAACCAGAAGTTGCCTGTTGCCCCTGTCATGGCCTCTTCCCAGGTCATTGGTGCTGAGACCCCCTGGGCTCTCTGTTGACCCTGTCTCTTGCTTGTGGGTCCAATGGAAGTGATGATCTTGTGGAGAGCCCTCCTATGCTGGGACTCGGTGGAGTAGGGCCGTGTTGGTACTATGTACCCCCCCCCCCACTCCCCCATGGTCACTCTCCCTATCTTCTGTTATTACTTTAGCAAGGGCTATATGGATGTTATTCTGGCTTTCTCTCATGCTATGACTCCTACAGGGACTGATAGGCACTTGACTTCAGGCCTCTTAGAAGGCCTCAGATGAGAAGTGCTAAGATCTATCTCTTTATTTAGTTACCTGGGCAATGGGGTAGGGGATTCTTTCTCCTCCTGCTCTGACAAGCCCGGTCCTAGAGTAGAAACTGCCTTTAGGCCACAGAACCAGGCAGTGGACTTTTCTTGGTCAAAATACCCATATACATCTTTCTATTTTTTCAAGGCAATTCAGTCTTCTTAGGCAGTCCTTGGGTGAAGAGAAGAATTTCATAACATTTCTCCTTGGTTTTCTTTATCGTTTTTCTCTTCCTGATATATTTTCAGAACTTTGCTGGAGTTTTTGTAGGAGACTTGGGCTCCTTTTCTATCACCACCATCTTAACCAGAAGTGTTCAACTAAGTAATTTTTCAAATATCACTCAAGTAGAGATTGGAAATCAGTTCCTCTGACTGGTGTGGAAATAGGAAAACAATATTATTCAGTAAAAAGAACATTGCATCCAGAATTAGAGGACATAAGTTCAAATCTGGGCCCAGCTACTTACTTCCTGTTTGACCTCAGGCAGATTCCTTCCCCTCTCTGGCAAAATGAAAGTGTTGGACTGGATGGCCTCTGAAGTGTTTTACATCTCTGAATCTATGGTCCTAAATCCAAAACTCTTTCCCCTGTACAAAGAGTTCTTTACTGAAGATCTGTGAACTTGCATTTAAAAAAAAAAATTTTGATGACTATTTTTCAATACCATTATTTGTATGTGTATATATACATATATTTTTGTCAAGAAAATCCCACCATGGGGTCATGAAGAATCATACATGACTGAAAATTGACTGTGCAACAATACACATATTATGAATTTTAAAATATTATTCTGTGGGGGGCAGCTAGGTGGCACAGTGGCTAAAGCACCGGCCCTGGATTCAGGAGGACCTGAGTTCAAATCCAGTCTCGGACACTTGACACTAGCTGTGTGACCCTGGGCAAGTCACTTAACCCTTATTGTCCCACCCCCCCCAAAAAAAAATATATATATATATATATATATATTCTGTGGATAGAGCACTGGCCCTGAATTCAGGAGGACCTGAGTTCAAATCTGGCCTCAGACACTTGACACTTACTAGCTGTGTGACCCTGGGCAAGTCACTTAACCCACATCATTCTGAGTAAGGGGTCTTTAAGCTTCACTAGTCTGCCAAATGTATCCATGACACACAAAATTGTTAAGAACCAATGGCCTAAACCCCAATTCTTTCTTTATTGCTGCCCTCTGAGGACAGTCATGTCTTTTAAGTTCTTAAGCCTATTATAGTTTCTACATCTTTTCCCTTAGGTTCAATGGCCTCTAAGGTCCCTTCCCCCTCTAAATCTATGATCCCTGGATGTCAAGTTGCCAGCTGTCACCTTTCAGAGCTCTCAGGATACCTGTCTGTAGCACAGTTTTGCTCTGCTTTCTAACTTGCTATGTGTTTGGAAACCAGATAACTGACTCATAGAATTGTATAAAAATAATGAAATGGGTTCTGAGTAGAGGACTTGGGGGTGGGGGGATCTCCTATAATCACTATGCAAGTGGTAAGAGGGAAAGATCCCTGATTCTGGAATCGAAATTTTTGCTACTCTTCGTGAACCCATTTCTGGTTTTCTTGGCAAAGCTACTGGAATAGATTGCCATTTCCTTCTTCAGTTCATTTTATAGCTGAGGAAACTGAAGTGATTTGCCCAGGGTCACACAGCTAGTAAGTGTCTGAAACCAGATTTGAACTCAAGGAGAGCAGTCTTTCTGATTCCAGGATGGATACTCTGTCCATTGCACCACCCAGCTGCACCTTTGGAGTCAGAAAACCTAAGTTTGAATCTTACCTTTGTTTCTCTGCTACTGTTAACTTAGGTATAGTCACTTAATCTCCCTGGACCTCAGTTTCCTGAGATGTAAAATGAGGAAGTTAGAATCTAAGATACCACAGAGCTCCAGCTCAATGAATCCATGACTGGTTTTGTTTCGATTCTTTTTAGTCTTTTTTTTTTTTTTGGTTCACCTTTTGGCTCTCTTCTATGTTTCTGATATTAAAATTTCCAGCTGAGTTCTAGATAAGAAATGTTTTTATTTGATTACATTGTTAATCCAAAAATGTCTCAGTATTATACATTGCTACATGGAGCATGTTTACAGTATTATATGTCAGGAGATTCAGGAAGAGAAAAGTATTCCCTTCATCCATCTGTCAAAATTCTACCGTCAGGGCAGCTAGGTGGCACAGTGGATAAAGCACTGGCCCTGGATTCAGAAGTTCCTGAGTTCAAATCCGGCCTCAGACACTTGACACTTACTAGCTGTGTGACCCTGGGCAAGTCACTTAACCCCCATTGCCCTGCAAAAAAAAAAAAATTCTACCATCAACAAATGTTTATGCCCTAGTATGGCTGCCTTGTTCTCTAAATCTTCCCTAAGACTCTCCTCTCCCACAGCTGAAGTAACCTGTCCCTCTTCAAATTTCTCATAACACATCCTGCCACTCCCCTTTACAATTATTACACTCTTCCTTGTCTCATCCATATCTCCTCTGTATGAGTAGTGGCATATTATAAATATCTCTTATATTGCAAACTCTGTCATAGCTTCCTTTGGATCTAGGTGGTACAGTGGCTAGAGTCCTGGAGTTGGTCAGGAAGATCTAATTTCAAATTTTACCTTAGACGCTTACCGGCTGTGTGACCCTGGGCAAGTCACTTAACCTCTCAAACTCAGTTTCTTCATCTGAAAAATGAAGATAATAGTAGCTCCTACTTCACAGAGTTGTTGTGAGGGTCAAATGAGATGATGTATTGAAAGCACTTTTCAAGCCTTAAAGCAATATATAAATGCTAGCTATCATTATTATTGTTAATTTTATCCTTTTCATAACACCTTCATATGCAAAGAAAAGGCTTAAATGTGTGTTTAATATACTGATCATAGAGATTACCTTTGACCATTAGAATGACTAAATAATTTGTAAATCAATCAACAAGCATTTATTAAGCACCAGTTACTATGAGCTGGGCACTGTTGAATCCAATGTATATAATTTGCAAATGATCTTAGTTCCTTTCTTTAGATGGTCACCTGTTTAAGATCAAGAACTGGGTTTCTTCATGTTATGTAAAACACATTTAATACCCCCCAAAAAGGCACAAAATGAATAAATTCACTCATTAAGTAGACTATTCATGATCTTTCTTTACAATGTTTTTCAAACAGACCTGGGACCGATGTGAAAAGCAAATCAAGGAGCTGGAAAGCCGACTGCAGACTTTAAAAGCAAAAATTAAAGATCCTCTCCCAGAATCATATGAGGAGCTCTATAAAGAAAAGGAACTGATTAAGGTATTGAAATAGGAGCCATTTTACAGAATAATTTCTTAGATGTTCTCTAAGTCTTGAAGATTCTGCCCTCCTGTTTTCTCCAGTCCAGCTGACTTTCCTTGTTCTATTGAGAAGTGATCGCCTTACTGTCTGATTTGACACTCTGATCTCTGTAGAAATTGAAATCTTTTTTTTTTTTTAAACCAAGGTTTTTTATTAGGGATTTCAGATGCTTTAGTGTAAGCTTTACGAGGTCTGGGACTTTGTTTTATTTATCTTTATGTCTTCCACAGCTCTTGGCATTCTATACATTTTATTTTATTTTTAGAAATTAAAATCTTAATGGTTTTGGAGATTAATGAGTGCAAATGACTTTTTTTTGTGGGGCAATGAGGGTTAAGTGACTTACCCAGAGTCACAACAGCTAATAAACCTCAAGTGTCTGAGGTCAAATTTGAACTCGGGTCCTCCTGAATCCAAAGCCAGTGCTTTATCCACTGCTCCACCTAGCTACCCATGCAAATGATTTTTTAAAAAACAAATCCACTTTTACTAACTCTGAGGTTTGGAGCATTTTGTCCAACAAATCCCCAAAGCAAAAGGAATCCCTGAACTAACCCTGAAAGTTGTTCATTTATCACAAACCATGGCCCTAAAAGTAAAAAAGAGTAAAGGGACTTTTAAAAATGATTTCTTTCTCCCAGAGGCCAGAATTTAATATTATTATTATATTTTTTTTTACTATTTAGCAAAGCACCTTCAGAAAACCGACCAGACTGGATTCACCTGACTTGGTATCTCAGTGATAAAAATTCTAGGACAGTCATTTTTTCGATGTGGAGACTAAGAAGTCAAATCATGTGGGTGGGAAAATGGACCAATTAGAATGGGGTTCCCTATCAGTCATTTGATATGTAGTAGACACTGAGGATTATTAAAAACATTCCTTCTATCCAATTTCTCAACTGGTGGTAAGACCAGATGGAAAGAGTTAGGAAACTATGTGAGTGGCCCCAGATCAAACAATGACAGAAAAATAGGAACCCTAACATCTGTCATACTTTGGATCTTTCTGGTTGAATTTCTCTCAACAAGAGAAAATTGAAAGGCATTTAGTTAGTTCTTCTCCAGAAGAGCAATTTAACTTGTAATACAATTCCACAACTCCCTGTGCTATTGGAGATAGTTGAGGCAGCAGGCTTGGAAATGGCAAGGATCAAATAGAAGGCTTTGAATTTTATCCAGAACTTTATACTGTTAGGGTTCTGGGCAATTTGAAACTTATAGCCTTTCTGCCTGCCATGATGTAAATTCAAGAATCCACACACATGATCCAAAACAATTATGGCTAAATACAGATCCTCTTTTCCACAATGATGCTCACCAAATATGTGGAGCATTCACAGAATAGAGTTTAGCTGATTATAAACATGTTGCCCCCAAAAGCATTTAATTCATTATAAAAAAAAAATGTTTTGGGGCGGCTAGGTGGCGCAGTGGATAGAGCACCAGCCCTGGAGTCAGGAGGACCTGAGTTCAAATCCGACCTCAGACACTTAACACTTATTAGCTGTGTGACCCTGGGCAAGTCACTTAACTCCAGTTGCCTCACCAAAAAAAAAAAAATGTTTTGGTTCTTTGGATTATCCAAGTGTAAGGGGCTACAATTCCAGCTATACTGTCTAAAATATCTAACGAGTGGTCGCCAATAAATTAGAAGCTTTAGCAAGAGTTTAGACTTTTAAATATTTATTAAAGAGCATTAGGATCTAATGATCAGAGAGAAAGGTAAAAACCTAACTATTTCTAAGAGACCCCATCATCCAACCTGCCATGGCGAGGTCAGGAACAAAAAGGACCCAACACTTCCTTCTTCCTCCCAGAAGCCTCCTGTGAAACTGGGAAGATCCCATCTACATGCGCACATACAGCTCCAAGCTAATTGGCCGGTAGCTTTGAAAGACAGTACCCACAAGCAAACGTCACTTCCTGATGCCAAGGAACTGACCACATGGCTTGCCCTCAGATGCCTTCTCCTCATGACTGAGCTTTCCTACAGTAACTCTCCAGCAGGTGGCGTCACTCCAATTGTTACACAAACTATCAATCCATCCTTTTCATTAGCATGGATAATGGAGTAAAATTCTTAAATTTTTCTGATTGTTTTTTAACTATTCACCAAAATTAATCAATCAATGCATATTTTTAAGCCCCTTCCATGTCCCTGGCACTTTGCTAAGAAGTGGGGATACTAGGCAAATGATAGTCCCTGCCCTCAAGGAATTTACAATCTAATAGGAGAGTTTGTTGCCATTCACTAGTGTCTGACTCTTCATGACCCCATTTGGGTTTTTTTTTTGATAAAGATGCTGGAGTGGTTTGCCATTTCCTTCTCCTGCTCATTTTACAGATGAAGAAACTGAGGCAGACAGGGTTAAGTGCCGTACTCAGGTTCACACAGCTAGTATCCAAGACCAGATCTGAAATCAGGAATATGAGTCTTCCTGACACCAAGCCTAGCAGTCTATCTACTGCATCGCCTAACTGCCCCACAGTGGGTGACAACATGCAAATAAATGTATACAAAACCACAACATAGTGAGCTGACAGTGTCTTTAAGCTGTGCCTCCCCTAAGTGAATATCTGAAAACATCTCTCTAAGCAGGATGTGAACATCCCTATCTCCTAGATAGAATTTGAACTGTGTAGTTAGTCTGTTGCTCTCCCTAGGAAATGATGCTGCTTTAATACTTTAATACTAAAGTACTCCCACTGGTTGTCCTCATCTTCCTCTCAAGGGTTCAAAAAATTAGATCACATGTTAAAGTATTCAGGAAGTAAGAGCTGCTGGCTAAAAAGAGTTTTCATGTTTCCTCTCCTAATGAAAGATGTAATTAAATTATCCCCATTCTATCTAAAAGCTTTCTAAACTGCCAATCTTTTTTTTTTTTTTTTTTGGTGCAGACCTGTGATTTCTTTTCATTTAGTAGGGAAATCCCATAAGAAAACTCTCTAAACCAGTCTTTAATTTGTAATCTTAGACAGTTGTCTGGGGCACTGAAAAGTTAAGTGACTGGCCCATCCATAGAGCTACTATGTGTTGGAGGCAGGACTTGAACCTAGGAAGACTTCTATTAAGTCAGGCTATCATTTTCTTAATTGTATGCGAATTATTCTTGGATAGATATAAATGAATATTACCTAAAATAACCCTTTTACTTTTGCATACCACCAGCTTTCTCTTCAGCTTTGTTATCTTTAAGATTTCAGTTGACAAATATGAATCCAGCTCTATAAAATGTGAAAAACAGACCTTGGGTGTTTTGGCCAGTTCAGTTTGGCTAGTTTCAATTTCCTTGTAGTAGAAGAATTTGTCTTGATTATTTCCTGGAAAAACTGAAACATTTTTTCTTGACAAACACTGCATTGTTAAATATAGCACAGTGGATAGAAAAATGGATTTGAAATCATTTAAAAGCTGGGTTCAAAACCTGCCTTATTAGTTGTGTGACCCTGTGCAAGTCATTGAATCTCAACTTGTTTTCTTATCTGTAAAGATGGGGATAATAACAGCACCTACCCACCAAGGTTGTTGTGAGGACCAAAGAGATAATATTTGCAAAGGGCTTTGCAATCCTTAATGCCTATATAAAGGCTTTATTCAATACCTATTTTTCTCCAGATCTGTTATGGGCAAATCTTTAGTAATGCCTTTTCTTTTCCATTATAAGCTTTGATACTACTTTTTTCCAGAATTAATCAAAACAAACAGATCCCCTCTTAAAATAAGGGGATCTAGTAACCTCTTTCTTCTGCCAGTAACCAGTGGCAACAGTACATTTCTGGAATTTTGAAGATTGGGAAGCCACACTTTCTAATGAAATTTGTGTAATGTGGCAAAGGTCAAAAAACAGTGTTTTAATCCTACAGAACTTTAAAGATGCTATTTTCTGTAATAAAATGAAACCGATGCTTGACTTTTATGTTGTGTTAGAAGCAGTATAAAAGCCCCAACTGTCCCGCATCTATTCTAGAAGGATTAAAAACTCAAGAGAACGGAGAAATTTCCATAGAGAAGGTATATAAAAGGCTGGGCAACCGGAAATCAAGGCTCCAGCCGGGACCGAATTCCTTAGCCTTAAGCTCCCTCCCCTTTTTCTGGTCTCCCCTCCCCCAAATCCAATCAAAGGATTAGCCTACAGGTTTGGAAACTACGGTACTTTGGGCTGAAGGCTTTTCCCCCTCCCTATTCCTCCCTCCCCCTCCCCTTCCTCCTCTCTTGTGTTTAAACACAGGAACTGGAGAACTCCTTGACAAACTGGGCTCAGAACTTGAAGGAACTTAATATCATGAAGGCAGACATAACCCGGTACATTCTGGTGGAAGATGTGATGGTTTTGAAGGAGCAAATAGACCATTTGCACAGACAATGGGAGGAACTCTGTTTAAGAGTAAGTCACTTCATTGTGGGGCATGCCTGTTCTGGGGTTTATTGAAATGTCTCCTGAAGCCAGACCAACAAGTCGAAAGAAGCTTGTTTTCTTTGAATCTGGAGATTGTTTTGGGAAAAGAATAGGCAGGCTGTTGTTTCTGAAGAGGGGAGCTACACAGTTTGGTAGAGTTGACCCTTTGTTTGGAAGGCTGCGGGCAGTAGCTCTGCTCACTCTTAATGATCTAAAGAAAATCGCTTGGAGAAAATGCACCAGTGGGAAGCCACGGGTAGCTGATTGCTCTATCTTGACGATATAAAAAGGAAAAATGTGGAGATTTTATAATGGGGGTAGTAAGGGAATAGGGGGTCTCTTTCTCTAAGTTCACTGTTTTGCTGGAGAGTGCAGGCCGATTCCCTTGAACAGAAAATGAGTTTAATTCACTTAGGGCTGTGAAGCCACTTGAAAAGTTTTAAATTCATTTGTGATCCTATGGTGTAAATTTAAATTAAAAAAAAAACCTTTTAAGAAGAAATGTCAAAAGCTGTCTGAGTGCTTAACCTCTACTTACTAATGAGATTCTTGAGGTTATTAGCATATTGCATTCTGTTTGTCACTTAGTCAGATTTGGAGATTTGGAAGGATTTAAAGGAACCAAATATTCTTAAAGGTTTTAGTTTAAGAATTAAGGGCAGTTGTAAGTATACTAATGTAATGAAAACCTCTTCTCTCACTTGTTCTGTGGATTAGGCAGATACTATTTAAATGTAAAAATTCTTTTGTCTGAATGCCTGTAGTGGAAGAAAGAAATTTATTTTAACCTGGGAAGAGCTTCAAAGACTAAAATCATAAAATGTTTTCAGTTCTTTTTTTTTTCTTTGAAAACTAATCTCAATAATAGAGAGAATGATTTGGATTTTGGACATTTTATTGGAACTCGACTTTGATTGTATTTAAAGAGAAAATATTTTTGCCCTTTGTAGGGAAAAGGAAATCTGAAAGCTAGGTAACCTAATCCTACTAATGGTAAAATTAATGGTATCGATATACCATAATTGAACAGATGTGTTCAGTGAATGGTTCCCTGAGTTAGCCTGTGCAAAACACAAAGATTTATAGCTAAAAAGTCATTGGTAAAGTCATACACTCAAGACCCTTGAATAAAAGCCCTGTCTTTTAGGAATGAAATTTCTAGCCGACCTTTTAAAATTTAGTTTACACCTAGGCTTACCTCCATTAACTCTAGGCAGCAGAGTAGGCCTTTGTGAAGTCTTGTGTGTTATTATTTTAAATTACCATTGCTTTACAGTACTTAAAATTACAACACTTAAAATTAGCATTGCCTTTAAAGCCCTTAATAATCTTACTCCAGCCTATTTAGACCTTTCTGGACTGATCCAGTCAAACTGACTTAATTGCTTTACCCAAAACAAAACATTCCATCATCTCCCATCTCCATGCCTGTTTTCTGTGTATATCTTCTCTCTCCTTCCAGCCTCCAAAGACAGATGCCATTTTAGAGTTTTTGTCACCAGAGTTGTAGGAATTTAGTTTGTTGAATTGAATGTCTATGCATCAGATGTGTGCCTAACTCAAAAACTGAGTCACAGAAAGGTCATTTTGTCATTCTCTGATCATATACAGTATAGACATGGAATTTCTATTCTTCTGGTGTCATGGTTTTTGTGCCCTCAATTTTTCTGTTCAGACTAACATTCCCAGGAAGTTGTTGTAACTGTTTTTATATATTTTGAACTGGATGTCCCAAGGGCAACTCACACTCTACCTGTCCAAAACAGAACTCATTATCTTTTCCCTGTCCCCTCCCCTCTTCCCCCTATCAAAGGCACTACCACCGAGGTTTACAATCTTGGTGACATCTTCAACTCTTCACTCTGATTAAATTTGTTGCCAAATCTTGTCCTTTCTCCTTTCTACTCTTCACTCACATACCCACCACTCTGATTTAGGCCCATATCACCTTTACTATTGCAATAGACTCCTAATTGGTCTCTCTCTCCACTGCAGTCCATCTTCCCCTCAGCTGTCAAAGGGATCTTCCTTTAAAGTGCAAATCTAACCATGCCATCCCCGTGCCACCCCACACACACACACTGAAGAAACTCTTATTACTCCCTGTTATGTATAAGATTAACTATAAAGCTCGCTGTTTGGTATTTAACTCTCCATAACCAGGCTCCTTCTGATCCTAATTCCATCCCACATCAACACCAACATAGTTTATCTTTTAATACCATAATCATTCAGACCTTTTCTGTACTATAGAAGAGAGGACCAAAATATTTTATGTGCATTTTCCACATTATGTAGAACGTTGAATGAACATTAGCCTGTCATTTGAAGAAATAGATATCTTTCCTTTCTTGGCCACACTTTACATTTGAATGTTGTTGGTTATCTGGTTTCCTTTTGAGGAACTTACTGCTCAACGTATCTTCATCCTCAGGTTTCACTGCGCAAACAAGAAATAGAGGAGAGACTCAATTCCTGGATTGTGTTCAATGAAAAAAATAAAGACTTATGTGCATGGCTTGTTCAGATGGAAAACAAAGTTCTACAGACAGCCGACATTAGTATTGAGGAAATGATTGAAAGATTACAAAAGGTAAACTAGGGATTTTATTTTTTTTTTGGTGAGACAATTGGGGTTAAGTGACTTTGCCAGGGTCACACAGCTAATAAGTATTAAGTGTCTGAGGCCGAATTTGAACTCAGGTCCTCCTGACTCCAGGGCCGGTGCTCTATCCACTGCACCACCTAGCTGCCCCCAGCTATTACTCTCTTAAAAAACAAGTAATGTATGTGCTTTAACACATCAAATAAACATAATATATTTAAAAATAAAAGGTCTAATATCCAGTAATTTTGACAGTAATGAGCATAAATATTATGAGATATGCAACAATTATAATGTGATATGAAAATATCTTTAGTTTCCATTGGTGACAAAAATATAGATACTGCTAATAACAATGTACTTTGTTGCCTGCATTCATAAGAGAAAGAAATGATCAATTTCAGTTAAAGAAGATTAGGGAAAATAAAGATCAAGAAAAGAAAAAGATTACTTTTCCCATCCCAGTTCATAGATTTGGGGGGCCCAAAATCTCTTCATGGATCCCAGGTTAAGAACCCCTGTAGTAGGGAGAGACCAACTATATAGGAAGTTTTAGCAGCAAGAAAGGCTGACATGGTCTTGGAAATGAATTATGTCCAATGTTATTTCCACTGATCATTTCTGATGAGGAAACTTAACTCAAGAAGTTTATATCCTATCCAAATTTTTGGCTTATCGTATTTTTTAATCCCAGATTTGATGATAACAGTAGCTCCTTCATAGCTCCTTTACCTTAACTTCAAATTTTTTGAAGCCTGATGAATTAAAACAACATAGTCCATATTGCCATTTTGTCTAAATATTAGACTTGTATATAGCTTTTTAGTGAAACATTTTGAATGCAAGGTTTTTAGATACAAAAAAAATGAAATTATTGAGACCAATGACTGTGGCTTTCTCGCAAAGGTTTTATTTCACTTTTGTTTTCATCTTCAGAAGAAAGTGATTTTGCAATATTACTACAAGGTGCTATTTTGGTGTCTTTGTCAGGATTGTATGGAAGAAATTAACCTGTTTAGTGAAAACAAACTTCTGTTGAAGCAAATGGGTGATCAGTTGATCAAAGCCAGCAATAAGACCAGAGTGGCTGAAATAGATGATAAGCTCAGCAAAATTAACGATCGCTGGCAACATTTATTTGATGTCATTGGATCCAGGTAAGAAAGTGACTAAAACCACTTCTGGTTTTGAAAACCGATTTTCTTCTAGAAATTTTCATTAAAAAAAAAAACACATTAATCCCCTCCTGTTTTTAAATTCTTCCATCCTTCTAACTAAACTTTAAAGAGCTATATGAATGTGAGATGTTATTGTATGTTTTTTGGTAATTATAAAAGAATCTGACAGAGGTCAGAAAATTCCATTAGTCATCTTACCCCTGTTCAGCCCCTCAGTTCAGTTGTATTGGGAGGATTTTTAATAGGTTTTTGAAATGGCAGTTAGGTGGCAAAGTGCTTAGAATGCAGAACTTGGAGTCAGGAAGACCTGAGTTCAGATTCCATCTCAGATACTTTAACTGGATGACTTTGGACAAATTACATAAGCTTTCTGTTCCTTATCTGTAAAATTTGTATCAAATGATGTAACATGTAAAAGACTTTGCAGATCTTTAAGGGGCTATATAAATTTCATGGCAGAGGTGGTGGTGGTGATGATGATGATGGACTAGAATCAGCAGAACAAAAGTGGCTAATAGTGAATTGTCAACTAATATGAGTAGGGAAACAGTCAGAGGGCACTTAGCTTCCCTCTGGAGAGCTCAAGTCACTAGGCACAGATGAACACTATCTTCATTTAGAGAAAGAATTGCCAGTTGTGATTGCTAAACCACTGTTGATGATCTCTGAAAGATGTTGGGAGAACAGGAGAGATAAAGCAGGAATGTTGTTGTTTAGTTATATTTCAGTCATGTCCAACTCTTCATGACCCCATTTGAAGTTTTCTTGGCAAAGATACTAGAGTAGTTTGCCATTTCCTTTTCCAGCTCATTTTACAGATGAGGACACTTGAGTCAAACAGGGGTAAGTGACTTGCCCAGTGTGTGAAGTCATATTTGAACTTGGGTCTTCCTGACACCAGACACAGCATTCGATCCATTGTGCCATCTTGCTGTCCCAAAGTAGGAATAGAAACAAAATGACCAGTTTTTAAAAAAAAAAATGCCAGGAGACTGTTAAGTTTGCAAATTACAAACCAGTGAGCCTGATTTAGATTCCTGGCAGAATTCTAGAATGCAGTATTAAAGAGATGGTTAATAAGCTTTTCAAAAAAGAAGCAGTGATCACAAAGAATCCGAATATCTCCTTTTGGGTCACACCAGGCTAAAATGATTGATTGCTTTTTTGATAGAGCTTGTAGGCTGGTAAATCAGGGAGTGATATCAATAATAAAAATAAAAACAACAATAATAACTGACATTATTCAATACTTTAAAGTCGGATATTATCTCATTTGATCTTAAAATAACCTACACATAGTTTGCTGGATAACAGGATTCAAAAAGGTACTGAGAAACTATAACAGTCATCTGAATCTAATATGATTAGTCAGTCAGTAGTCATTTATTGAGCACCTTCTATATGTTAGTCACTGTTCTAAGCTCTCAGGATACAAAGAAAGGCAAAGGACAGTCCCTGCCCCCAAGAAGCTCAGAATTTAATGGGGGAGTCAACAAGTAAACCAAGAGATACAAAGAACCTATTTACAGGGAAAATAGGAAGTAATCAACAGATGGAAAACACTAGAATTATGAAGGATTGTGAAAGACTTCCTGTAGACAGTAGGATTTTAGTTGGGACTTGAAAGAAAAGGGCACTCCAGGCATGGAGGACATCCAGAGAAAATGCCTGCAGCCCAGAAATGGAGAATCATGTCTGTGGAATAGCAAGAAGGCTGTTGTAACTAAATTGAAGAATACATGATGAGGTGTAAGGAGACTGCAAAGGTAGGAAGGGGCTAGGTTATGAAAGGCTTTGAATGCCAAACAAAGGATTTTGTATTTGTATTACATGAGAGGGAAGCAGTGGAATGTATTGAATATGGGAGTGACGTAACTAGACCTATATTTCTTTAGGAAGATCACTTGGTAGATGGACTAAAGTGGGGAGAGACTTGAGGCAGGCAGATTCACAATCAGGCCAGTGAAATGAAACAATGTTGAGGTGATGAGGGCCTGCACCAGGTTTGTGGCAGTGTCAGAGTAGAGAAGATTAAATTTACTAAGGATCAATTAACAGGCATTTACGAAGCGGCTCTTTGTGTAAGGCACCGTGCCAAGTACCGGCGGCACAAAGACAAAAACAAAACAAAGATCAGCAAAATGGGGATAAATGTAAAGCTTTACACTTGGGTTAAAAAAAATCAATTTCACAAGTACAAGATAAAGAAAACATGGCTAAACAGCAGTTCTTCTAAAGAAAAAAAAAAGATACACTACAGACCAGGAGATCAAGAATGTTTTAGAAAGCAAATGCAATACAGGGCTACATTAGAAAGAACAAGTGTTCAGGAAGAGTGTGTTTCTCCTGGATTTTGCCTTCATCAGACCACTTTTACAATGTTTTGCTTCAGTTGAGCAGAACACATTTTTTAAAGTGCATTGCTATATTGGGAGGATGCCTAAAAGATGGCACCTTGAGTATTAAGGGTCTTGAGATCATGCTATAGATGTGAGGATTGGTTAGAAGAACTAAAGGTGGTAAACCTAGACAAAAGAAGCTATTGGACAAAACATGACAGCTGCCTTCCAGTTTTTGAAGGCCCTCAAATGGGAGAGAAATTGGACATTGACCCTGCTAGGCAGAACTAGGAACCAAGTGGTTCCAGAAAGGAATATTTAGGCTTGGTTTAAGTGGAAAAAAAATGCCTAACAATTTTGTCTCCAAAAGTAGAATGGGCTGCTTCAGGAGGTAGTGGGTGCCCCCTTGCTAGAGGTTTTTGAACACTGGTAGTGTTCAAATCCCTACACTATAGTATGGATTCTTGTACAGGAATGGGTTAGAATAGATGGTGTTTAAAGTCCCTTTGACCCAAGAGTGCAATTCCATGAAATGATCCACATGTCACATTTGCAGTCCCCATCCCATTTCATTTCACTGGGAACTTTTCATTGGACCTAGGGTTAACTTACAGTGTTGAACAAATAACATATGACCTGTTGAACAAATGACAGCATCAATCAATGTGCCTCCTGGGCATCTGACAGTAGGAATGTGTCCATCATGGAAAAATATGAGCTTAAAGATATGTTCATTGAAGCTTGCAATGGTCAAAAAACCAAATCTGTTCAGAAGTAAGGTCTAGATCTGTCAGTTACAAATTCAATATTTGAGGCTCGTTGTTGAGCATATTGACTAACCAGGTTCTTTGTATAGGGGAGGCTCTGGGATACTGTGAAAAGAGCATTGGCCCTAGAGTCATAGGTCTTGTGTTCAAATTCCGCCACTTGTATCTTCTATCTGTGTGATCTTGAGCAAGTCATATCTTGCCTGTTTTCTTCATTTGTAAAATGAGGGAGTTGAACTAGGAAACCTCTGTGGTGCCTTATAGTTGTAAATCTGTAATCATAGGATCGCTCTTCCCTGGCTCTCTGCTTTCATTACTCACAGGTGGATAGGAGATATTAAATGAGGAGAAAATGTGGCATTGTGGGACTTATTCTGTCAAAAGGTTTTTTGTTCTTTAGAGAGGATAGTTGTTGAAACTGTTGGCTAAAAATAAGGGATTGAGTTTATTTATGGATTTCAGTTTATCAGTATTGTACCCATTCATTATTTTTTTTTGTTTGGGTTTTTTTTGTTTTTTTGGCGGGCAATGGGGGTTAAGTGACTTGCCCAGGGTCACACAGCTAGTAAGTGTGAAGTGTCTGAGGCTGGATTTGAACTCAGGTACTCCTGAATCCAGGGCCAGAGCTTTAACCACTGCGCCATCTAGCTGCCCCCGTACCCATTCATTATTATCAAGCATGGGAGACAAGTTAGTGTACTGGAAAGAGAACTTGAGGTCTGAAAGGACCAGAGTCTGAAGGAAGAAGGAGAAAGTGAAGACCAGACCCAGATTATAGACTATCCCTCGTTTGTAAACTCCCAGCCTCCCTTTTGGGGTCTTTAATATTCTGATTTTATTAAACTCTAAGAGAGTATATCTTGGAAATTATAATACACTCTACCTGGGTAGAGTGCCCAGCCTGTGGTCGGGAAGACCTGGCCTCATACACTTACTAGCTGTGTGACCTTGGGCAAATCACTTAATCCTATTTGCCTCAGTTTCCTCATCTGTAACATGAGCCAGTGAAGGAAATGGCAAACCACTCCAGTATCTACTAAGAACAATCCAAATGGGGTCGTGAAGAGTTGGACGTGATGAAAATAACTGAACAACAAAGGTGAAGTCAATAATATCAGTATTGGGGTTAATGTGTTTGGGCTAGAATTCACAGTTCTGAAGCTTTTCAGCAGCTCTTTCAGGGCTTCGTGTGCATGCCTTCCAACTTCATTTTTGTAAAAATGCATGCATGAGGTGGACCTTTCCATATGTGTACTGTCCCAGACTCCTACAGGGTTTGTAAGATGAATTCCAGTTAGTCTTTAAAACACACATCAAAAACTTTAAAAATCAATGATCAATCACGATGATCATAATTACTACTGAGCTTATTTGATTATAAATATTAAATGGAAATTAAATAGGGAATGTTGTTCTTCTCTGCTCCCATCTTTTCAGAGGTAATGCCTTTGGAAAATTGATTCAAGAGCATTGGAGGAGAAATAGAAAACTGAATTATATGGGAGAGTTGTGTGGTTGGTTGGATTTTTATTTTTCCAGCTTGGTCTGTGACAATTCATCAGGTTTTGTGAAAAACTTGCTAGATTTTTCCTCTTTTTGTTTGTTTGGTTTTGATGGTCATGTGATTTCATTGATCTATGTAAATCCCAGTGAGGAGAAATGCCTTATCAGAGATCATAGATTGAGAACTTGAACTGGAAGTAACCTTGCACCCCACCCCAGGCTTATCTAGTCCTACCCCAGCATTTTTCAGATGAGAAATCTGAGAGCCAGAGAAGGTGAAATTACTTGCCCAAGGTCACACCACCCTTTTAATGCAGATCAGCAACTGTTCAGCAATTTGTAGTCATTAGAGAAAGGGGAAAAAACACTAACTCTGGAGTCAGATGACCTGGGTTCAAATCCCATGTCTGTCTTTTATGTCAAGTAAATCACTTAACCTCAGTTAAGGCCTCAGTTTCCTCATCTGCAAAAATGAGACAGCTTGACTAGGTGACTCATGTGATCCCTCCCAGCTCTACTATCTATGGATTTTAAGAATTTGCCAGGGCAGCTAGATGGCGCAGTGGATAGAGCACCGGCCATGGAGTCAAGAGTACCTGAGTTCAAATCCAGCCTCAGACACTTAACACTTACTAGCTGTGTGACCCTGGGCAAGTCACTTAACCCCAATTGCCTCACTAAAAAAAAAATCCAAAAAAATAAGAATTTGCCCAAAGCACTAACAGGTCAGGTGCTTTGCTCAGGATCATGTGTCAGAGGCAATATTTGAATCCAGGTCCTGACTCCCAAGCAAGCTCTCTATTCATTACCCCACACTGCCTTCTCTAACTTTTCCAACACATTTTAGGCACCTGCCCTTTTTTTTTTTTTTTTTTTAGTGAGGCAATGGGGGTTAAGTGACCTGCCCAGGGTCACACAGCTAGTAAGTGTCAAGTGTCTGAGGCCGGATTTGAACTCAGGAACTCCTGACTCCAGGGCCTGTGCTCTATCCACTGCACCATCTAGCTGCCCCCCCCCTTTTTTTTTTGGTGAGGCAATTGGGGTTAAGTGACTTGCCCAGGGTCACACAGCTAGAAAGTGTTAACTGTCTGAGGCTGGATTTGAACCAGGTCCTCCTGACTCCAGGGACAATGCTCTATCCACTGCTCCACCTAGCTGCCCCACCTGCTCTTTTTTAGACATGTGCTTTCCCCCTTCTTTCTATATGCTCATTCTGTTAGCTATACATCTAAACTGAAACTTTGCAAAGAAAAATAAGTTTACATTAAAAAAAGAAAGCCTTTCCAGCTAATCAGTCTTAAAAACAAAGTGTATAACATGATTTGTGTGGCCAGATCAAAGTTTTCTAGGTCTGAGTAGGTGTCATTCGTGTTATCAGCTCTTCCCCTATTTCTCTTTGGTCCAATGGTATTACAGTATCAAAGTCCTGGGATCTCTGTTATTTTTAACTTCTCTTAAAACAACAACAACAACAACAACAAAAACAAAACAAACAAACAAAAAACCTGGTGCTTTAAGCACCCTTTGTGCTTAAGCAAGGTTACAAAAGAGAGATTTTATTCTCAGACATTTATGTCATGTCCTACATTGACTGTCACTGAGTCAGGATTTGAATCAGATCCTTTACATCATCTACTACATCACACACATTTTTAGAATTTCTTCCTCTGAAGAAGATAAGAATTTTCTACTCTTTAGAAAGTTCTGCCTATGAGGAGAACACTGAATGGAGAGAACTCTTCCATCTACTAGTGAGAAGCAAGTATGATGGGGAAAAGAGCATTACATTTTTGAGTCAGAGGGCCTGTTTTCAAATCCTGATTCTATCACTTGCTTACATAAGGGGTATATGTGGTATTCAGGGAGGACTGGCACCTCTAGTATGAGGGCTTACTGAGGCCCTTTACAGGGCTGCTCATCCTCCTTTGGTGTCCACTTTCATCCAACTCTCACCTATGGCTCCAAGAAGCAGTAGCATGTGCAGCAGCCACACCCAGGTACACTGTCTTGACCAGAGTGGTTAACCAGATGGAGAGTAACCGACAAGCCTCAAACCTATTGATGAGTTAGGGAGATGTCTACCCCAAACATGTAAAGACTTTGCCTGTGTTAAGGGCTAAAATTCTAGCTAAACTGTCTAAAATATCTAATGAGTGGTCGCCAATAAATTACAAGCTTTAGCAAGAGTTAGACTTTTAAGCGTTTATTAAGGAGAATAAGAATTTGGTAAAGAGAGAAGGAAAGGCCTAGATTCCTATCTATTAAAGGAAGAGCACATTTCTAGCTCCGCTCTCCACCAGAGTCCAAAGGAAAGAGAGTGAGACTGAGCACCAGTCTCTTCCTTCCTACTCCCACTAGCCCGCGTCACTTCCTGACGCCAAAGAAGACTCCTGGTCTTGCCCTCAAAGACCTTCGCTTCATGGGCAGAACTCTTCTACAGTAAGTCTCCGGCAGGTGGCGTTATTCCAATTGTTACACTTGACAGAATGAGTAGATGAAAACAATTTGTTCTCCAATGGCCATGAAAGTGGGAGAGTTAAAAGCATCACCCCTTGATGTCATTGATCCTCTTTGAAAATGAAGCACAAACAACTTATCTGTGGGAGTTAGGGTAAACTGCTTAACCTCTCTGTGCTTCAGTTTCCTCCTCCATAAACTGATTGGGTCCAGTGACCTTTAAGATTCTTGTCCAGCTCTAAAATCTGTAATCCTATGAAGGGATCTTAGAGATCATTAAAGGTAATCCCCCCATTTGACAGATGAGGAAACTGAAGACCAGCAGAGGTAGAAAGAGGCAGAGGTAGAATTTGAATCCTTCCCTTTGAGATATAAGTCCTATAATCCTTTTATGCTATGATATAGAATAACATCAAAGCCTGTAGGAACTATCCCATAATTTTCTCTTGAGTGGGGAATGTGAGAGGGAGGCAAACTAAATTATTACTTTATTTTTATTGGTTTCAGTATTTTTAAATTTTAAAATTTTAATTTTAAATTGTGACCTTGGGCATTTTTTTTTTAATTTGGTCAGTTAGTTTTGTCATGAGGAAGTCTTCCTTCATATGCCCCAAATTTGAATTTTGTTTTCTTTGCAGCTGGGCTTGCTTCAGAGTATTCATAAATAACCCATTTGCTGCCACCCTTGAGATAATACTGTGTCCTCATCGTTGCAATCTCTAGCACCAGAACAAAGGCTGTGTGTGAGAGAAATAGCTTGAAATACTTGTGTATTAGAAGGGGAGAAAACTGAGATTAAAAATTACAATTAAATGGAGAACGAGATTTCCTCTTTTCCCTGTGACTGTCACCCTGTGTTTGTATGGGCTCACCGGTTCCTTATTAAGGAACATTCAGGAAGACCGCAGAGATTTTTGCTTCTATGGAAGATGCTGAGAGCAGTGGATAAATAGGACGCTGGGGGAGGAGGGGTTTCCTCTTCCCTAAGTGAGGTGGATGGATATACAGGCATTAACAAGGAGCTTTCCATTATGACCTACGGAATGATTTTTTTTCTCATAAATAGTAAGTGCTAATTCAATCATCAGCTCCATCCATGTATGACCATGGCATGTTTGGGGACAGTGAATAGGAATTACCAGTTCAGGAGTACGGCAGTGCAAGTGTGTTCGGCATTTGGGGGATGGGGGGGGAAGAGCAGAAGGGGGATGGGCACTGCAATGACTGTCTCTGTGCCTGTGCGCGTGTGTGGCTGGCATGTGGCTACGGGGTCTGCCTTTGACAAGTGGTGAGAATAGATGAAGCTGAATGGAAGCCCTTATGCGACTGCATAAACATTATTGTGAGGCCTTTAACTTCCCTTAATAGTGATGCCAATGTCACAAACCAGGGGCGGGCTTCAAGCTTCTAGGATAAATAAATGTCTTCAGTTCTTTCTTAGGAAGTCTTAGTTGTGTTTTTTTCTGACAACTCATAGCTTCCTATAGGATCGAGATTCAATTATTTCAACCAAAAATTAGCATTGAATACATGCTCTTCAATTTGGGGACCTTTCCATGATATCATCAATCTTCAGTAATTTTATGATTCATTTGCTAACCATGGATTTTATAATATAGGTTTAAAACATTTAACTTGCAGAGAAAAAGACTAAGCAGTAGATTTACTAGATGCACATTTGCATAGATTTTAAATATTAAGCACATTTTAAATTTAAAGCACATTGCTAGTATTACAATTAAGGCAGCTGGTACTATTTAATGCTACATGTTAAGGTTGGGGGCACATAGGAAATGCTCAATAAATACTTGTTGATTGATTAAATAAACATCACTCATGATTTTGTAAGATTTTTGTGTTTGAGAAAGATGTTGATATCTTCAACACGGAAGAGTAAAAGAAGGGTGTTCTGTAATTCAGCTGGTTAAAATTAAAAGGGGGTGGGGGAGAGAGTCTTTGTTCAACAGACCTAGCTTATTTTCTACATATGGCCCTAATGAGCTTAATACTCTGTGGCTGACTCTGAGTGAGCTTTCTTTATTTTGTCCAGTTTTGTGGTTTGATTATCTTGACAAAATGCTCTTGAAAATTGGATCAGGTCACCTACTTCACTCCATTCGCGATAGAAAATAAGTTGTTTGTCTGAGTCTGCTTTTCTCTTGCATACCCAAGTTTGGGGTTCTCCTGTTACTTATAGGGTTGCAAATTAACGCAGATAAACATTTTTATTTTTTATTTTTAAAATGTGATTTGCTGAGCACTGGTTAAACAAGTGGAGAGACTGAGAGCCCTATTTATCTCTTTAACTGGTCGATATCATATGGGTCTGCATTTTCTTGTCACTGCTTTGATTTCTGAAGAGGCTTCTGTGTTATCAGAACTTTGCCTTATTTTGTTTTTCAAGAGCAAGATTAAGAAAACATCTTACCAAATCTTGCTGACAAATAATATTGTTGACCTGTGTAAAAATACAGTAATCAGGTTTAACAGTTTGGGTAGGACATTGTTACAAAATAGACAAAGGCTTAGAATAATGTTTTTGGTGGTTTCTGGAACTAATTAGAACATTTTGAGGAGACATATTTAGAACATATTGTTAATTATTGATGTATCATTTGTTAAGTTACTGTATCTTGTCTAGATGTGGAATAGTGTATCTCATGAGAGAGAAGATTCTCTCCTTTCCCTGGCTGGATGTCTTAAAAATGCAGGCTGGATAACTCTTTTGGTGTTATAAAAGGGATTCTTAGTGGGTGGGGTGGGGGGACAACTAGACCAGGGCTTCTTAAACTTTTTCCATCATGGTCCCTTTTCGCTTGAGAAATTTTTACATGACCCCAGGTATATAGGTATATAGACTAGGTATATAAATCAAAACATTTACTGCCAAATTTTTCACAACCCCCACATTCAGTTATGCAACTCCATATGGGGTCATGACCCACAGTTTAAGAAGCTTTGAACTAGACTGGATGACTTCTGAGGCCCTTTCTAACTCTGATTCTATGATCTTCACATAGAGATGGAATATTTGCTTTTTGAAGTAATGAATATGGTAGGAACAGCTTAATCCAACAAGTTCTGGTAGTGGGACTCATAAGATCAGAGCATTTAGAAATGCAAGGGACCTTACAGTAAGGTCAACTTAGTCCAAAACCCTTATTTTAGAAATGAGGAAACTAAGGCCCAATGAGCTTAAGTGATTTCCTGGAGGCTGGATGATCACTTCTCAGGTATATTACAGTGGAGACTAATTTGGGATACAAACTGGGCATTCCCAACAACTCTTGATTTCTATGATTCGAGGTCATTTAATCCAGTCAAAGTGGAATTGGGAACCACATTTCCTCCATCCAAATCTAGTATTCTTACACTTCAACTTTTTTTTCTTTTCCTGTAAACCTGATGATGTTATCGACAGTGTCTACAGAAATTCTGTAGCCCTTTTCCTTTTTTTCAAGACATTGACCATTTGCAGACCCTTTTGTCCTCAATGTGACTGATTGAGATATGTATATATTGATTGTGTGTGTGTGT
This sequence comes from Dromiciops gliroides, assembly GCF_019393635.1. NCBI lineage: Eukaryota > Metazoa > Chordata > Mammalia > Microbiotheria > Microbiotheriidae > Dromiciops > Dromiciops gliroides. The sequence continues at coordinate 254,113,296 of NC_057862.1, forward strand.
GTGCGCGCGCGTGCTCGCGCATGCATATGTGTATATATAATCAGGATGACTGCGCCCTGTCAAGTCAAATATGCTGAGTATTCTTCTTTTTACCAAAGTTATACGTGAGTAGAACTAGGGCACTAACCCGGAAAGTAAGCTGAATCACCATCTTTGTCAACTTTGTAATCTGAGCTTTCTTGCCAAGTTTTATACTCCCCCTCCCTCAAAAAAACAAAAAACAAAACCCCTAAAATGCCACTGGCTTTCTGCCTGCCTCCCTGTAGTGTTCCAGGGTCAAATAAATTGCTCTCACAACCTTCCGTCTCTCACCAGGGCGCACACAGCATACCTGACCACCTAGGGTTCTTGGGTCAACCCCTGCTGAACTCTGACTTCTTATAGCTGGGCTCGCCAGTCGCCAGTCGGCACAGCATGTGGGGCTTGCTCCTTTGGGCATATAGATGCCTTTTTGTTGCCTTTACTGTTTTCTTCCTCATTTCAATTTTTTATTCTATCCTTCCTCATTACAATGACAAAGGCTCTCAAGTTCTTGTGAATGAACTTTGGGTTAAATAGCTAAAGGAAAGGAGAGAGTTGCAGCTGTGCAGGATTTTGGGGGTGGGGGATGAACTTTCCTTTTCTTTCCTTTCTGTACTCAAGCTGTTGATTCTTGACTGGCCACCCCTCCTTCCAGGCTAGCAGCTGCTATGTGTTGTTTGTCTAAAGACTACATGTTCCACAATGCAGTTCACACCAGGCAGCCAGAGCTAACCTGGTGTTTTTTCTGGTTACAATAAAACCAGTAAAAGCAAGGCATTTGGTAGCACTTTTAATTTTCAAACATTCCAGTGTGGTTTTGAAGATAATTGCCTCTCCATAGTGTGTGAGATAGGAAACTGACATGCCTCCATTAAGAGGACTATCTAAGAATCATAGATTTTTTAAAAAATTAAATTATATTTTCAATTAGCAAAAATCCACCTCCCTCCGAACCTGTGTCCCCCAATTGACAATGAAATAAAAGGAAAACCTCTGTCAAAAACATTTGTGGTTAAGTAAAACAGATTTCTACAAAGGACAAAAAAAATTGTGCGTGCGTCGGGGGGTGGGGGGGGTGGGGGGGGGGAAGAGACACTGATTCTGCACTCTGAGGCTTTCACTTCTCTATCCGGAGGTGGGTCATGTTTTGTCATTGATCCTCTGAAATTGTGGTTCCTAAGTCTTTCCTAAGTTCCTAAGTGTTTCACCATTGTTTGGTTTTTTTTTTATCATATTATCATTGTGTAAACTATTCTCTTAATTCTCTTTACTCTGTATCAGTTCATATAAGTTTTCCTAGGTTTTTCTGAAACTATTCCCTTCATCATTTTTTACAGCATAACAGTATTTAATTTCATTTACATACTATAACTTGTTCAGCCATTCTCCAATTGAGGGACACCCCCTCAGATTCTTATTTTTCCCACCTCCAGAAAAGCTATAAATGTTTTTGTGAGTCCTTGGTTAGAGTTTGCTTAGTTAGGACTAATCCTTCCCATAATCTACCCTCCAAGACCTGTTTTACCCTCTTTTTACTCTTATTTTCCTGTTGAGTGAAATGTATTTCTGTATACATTCTTTGTGTATTGGGGGGGGGGCCCCCCGCAGGGCAATGAGGGTTAAGTGACTTGCCCAGGGTCATGCAGCTAGTAAGTATCAAGTGTCTGAGGCCAGATTTTAACTCAGGTCCTTTTGAATCCAGGGCCTGTGCTTTATCCACTGTGCCACCTAACTGCCCCATTCTTTGTGTATTTTTTCCTTTGATTAGTTCAGATGAGAGTGAGATGCACCATCTTCATTCTTGTTTGTATAGACTTCTACTTGCACACTTCCATTATGTAATATTGTCCCTAATCTTCCTTTCTCTTCCCCCCTTATGTATTTATTTTCCTCTCTCTCCATTCTTCTTTTAGGATCATCCAGAGGCACTCCCAGGCCTTCTAATTAGACCCCCTCCATAAACCCTAATGATGATAGGATTCAGAGGACATACACGTATCATTTCCCCCATATTAGAATGTTTGCATTCTATCGTAGTTTAGACTTGTTTTAGTTCCTTATGATTGGTTGTTCTTGTTTATTTTTTGTTTACTTTTTAATGTTTCTTTTAACTTCTGTGTTTGAAATTTAAAGTTTCTATGTAGCTCAAATATCATTTTTTTATAGTGGCGGTTACTGAGTCATGTGTGATTTAGCTCTGGCTAAATCTGACTATGGCTCCTCAGTACTCAAATTCTCTGTATGCTTGAAGTACTTTTTCTTTGACATGAAAGCTCTGAATTTTGGCTGCAGTGTCCTTGTAAGTTTTTACTTTATAGTTTCTTTGAGAAAGTGACTGGAAGATTTTTTTTCTATTTTTACTTTACCGTCTTTATAAGAGATCTGGGCAGATGTCTTAATATTTCTTGGAATATGACTAGGCTTTTTTGGGGGTCATGATTTTCAGGTTATCCAAGTTTCTCTTAATCTGTTTTCAAGGCCAGTAATTTTTGCTGTGAAGATACCTTACAATTTTTTCTTTTTTTTTTTCAGGTTATTGATTTTGTTTGAACATTTCTTATTATCTCATTGAGTCTTTGGCTTCTATTTAGACCGCTCTAGCTACAGGAATTTGTTCTTTGGGCAAAGTTTTGTACCTCCTCTGCCAAACTGTTAATTCCCTTTCCAATTCTTTCTTCTATCACTCTAATTTCTCTAGGATGAGATTGTTTCATTTCCAATTAATTTTCAGTCTACCTTTCCATGGCTCTTTATTGCATGTAATTTTTATTGCATCATGATCTGAGAAGGATGCATTCACTATTTCTGCCTTTCTACATTTGACTATGAGATTTTTATGCCCTAATACATGGTCAGCTTTTGAGTATGTGCCATGTACTGCTGAGAAAAAGGTATATTCCTTTTTATCCCCATTCAGTTTTCTCCAGATATCTATATCTAACTTTTCTACTATTCTGTTCACCTCTTTAACTTCTTTCTTATTTATTTTGTGGTTAGATTTATCTAATTCTGAGAGGGGAAGGTTCAGACCCACCACTAGTATAGTTTTGCTGTCTATTTCCTCTTGTATCTCATTTTACTTCTCCCCTAAGAATTTGGATGCTATACCACTTGGCGCATAGATGTTTAGTATTGATATTCCTTCATCATCTATCATGCCTTTTAGCAAGATGTAGTTTCTTTCCTTATCTCTTTTGATTAGATCTATTTTTGCTTTTGCTTGTCTGAGATAAGAATTGCTACCCCTGCTTTTTTGACGTCAGCTGAAGCATAATACATTTTGCTCCAACCTTTTACCTTTACTCTCTGTGTTTCTTGTAAACAACATATTATAGGATTCTGATTTTTAATCCACTCTGCTATATGCTTCCGTTTTATGGGAGAATTCATTCCATTCACATTCACAGTTAAGATTATTAACTGTTTATTTCCCTCCATCTTCTTTTCCCCTTTGTACTTTTTTCCCTTCTTTCACCCTATTCCTCTTGAACAGTGTTTTGCTTCTGACTACTACCTCCTTCAATCTGCCCTCCCTTTTATCAGCTACCCTTCTTTTTCTTGCCCCTTCCCCCTCTCTTTCTGCTCTCCCTTCTATCAGTACCACCATTTTCCCCTTCCCCTTTTGTTTCCTTAAAAAGTAAGATAAGTAGGGCAGCTAGGTGGCACAGTGGATAAAGCACCAGCCCTGGATTCAGGAGGACCTGAGTTCAAATTTGGCCTCAGACACTTGACACTTACTAGCTGTGTGACCCTGGGCAAGTCACTTAACCCTCTTTGCCCCACCAAAAAAAAAGTAAGCTAAGTTCCTTTATGCAAATGTGAGTATTTTATTCTCTCCCTGAACCAAATCTGATTAGGGTAAGGTTGAAATAATGCTCACCCCTCTCTTCTCTTACATTGGGATTCTTAATTTGTTTCTCATTTTTCCAGCCTACTTCCTGATGCTGTCTCTGATGTTAGGGCCAGGTTCTGCATACATCTGAGCTAGTCTCTTGTCACTTTCTTAGGGAAAGAGCTCAAAGGGACAGCTCAGGTTTGGGGCCTGCAAACTATCAGTGCTCCCAAAATAGTCTGGTCCAGGGCAAAGTCTGATCATTGTCTGCCATCCTGCCTCCAAGCTAAACTCTGTAAATTCCTGACCTGAGTTTGCATCTTAGCAACAGTAAACTGTTGCCAGACTTGGCTCCTGTCAGGCAGCTGGGAAAATCTGTCGGTTCAGAGTGACAGAACTACAGGCTTCCCTTTGGTCTGAGATTCCTGTCCTGGTTATTCCTCTGCAAGCTGTGGACTGAGCTCAGAGTTACAGCTGAGACCTCCTTCTGCTCCTAGGGACTGAGCCCCGTAGCTGTTACTTGCTTCTGAATTTGATCCTCTTTTGGTACACAGCCTATGTCCTGCAACTGCTACCTATATTTGTAACTCCCCTCCTTAGCTCGCCCTCATCCCAAACTTCTTAGTGATGGACAAAGCTGCTAGTTGGCTCTGTTCCTTTATACTACATGAGGTCACAGTGCTCCCTTTATGAGCCTGGGAGCTCCTCTTGCCCAGGTGAACAACTTCCCCCTAAATTGGAGTGTTTTTCGAGAGCACACTTCTGACCAGACCCTATCCCCAGTGTCCACAGATCTCTCTCTCTCTAAGCTGATCTAGGGTAGAAAAATCTCTCACTGATTTTTTTTTGGTAGTATTTCTCCAGCAGCATTTAGTCTCCTGCACTTTCTAGATTTGTTTGGAGGAGTTGGGTTTGGGGTTTTTTGCGGGGGGGAGGGAGTGCTTTTGGGGGAAGCTTGCTATACTTCCTGCAACTCAGCCATCTTGGTTCTGCCCCCTGGAATCATAAAAAAGAAAAAGCTAGCAATTTTATAGAACTTTGCTATGTGCCAGATGTGGTACAAAAGAAATACTTTACAGTTAGTATTTCATTTGATCTTCACAACAACGATGGGAAGGATATAGTATTATTACCCCCATTTTACAGATGAGAAAACTGAGGAAAACAGAAGTTGAGACTTGCCCAAGGTCACATAGCTAGTAAGTGTCCCAAGACCAGATTTTGAACTTTGGTATTCCAGACTCTACGCCTAGTATTTTATCTACTGTGCCCTCTAGCTATCCCAAAATTTTAAGAGCTGGAAGAGATGAAGGAGAAAGATCCAACCCCCTCATTTTACAGAGGAGGAAACTGAGGACCAGAAAAGTAAAGCAACTTCCCTAATGTTTTTTGTTTTGTTGGTGGGCAAGGCAATGAGGGTTAAGTGACTTGCCCAGGGTCACACAGCTAGTAAGCATCAAGTGTCTGAGGCCAGATTTGAACTCAGGTCATCCTGAATTCAGGGCCAGTGCTCTATCCACAGAATAATGTTTTAAAATTCATAATATGTGTGTTGTTTTACAGTCATTTTTCAGTCATGTCTGACTTTTCATGATCCCATTTGAGATTTTCTTGGCAAAAATGCATATATAAGGGGCAGCTAGGTGGTGCAATGGATAAAGCACTGGCTAAAGCACTGGCTCTGGATTTAGGAGGACCTGAGTTCAAATTTGGCCTCAGACACTTGACACTTACTAGCTGTGTGACCCTGGGCAAGTCACTTAACCCTTATTGCCCCACCCCCAAAAAAATCCAAACTAAAAAAAACAATGCATATATAGCATATGTATATATACACATACAAATAATGATATTGAAATATAGTTATCAAAGTTTTTTTTTTTTTTAAACACAAGTTCACAGACCTTCAGTAAAGAACTCTTTGTACAGGGGAAAGAGTTTTGGATTTAGGACCATAGATTCAGAGATGTAAAACACCTCAGAGGCCATCCAGTCCAACACTTTCATTTTGCCAGAGAGGGGAAGGAGTCTGCCTGAGGAAAAGATTTTCTGATTGGTTTTTTTGTTTGTTTGTGTTGTTTTTTGTGGGCAATGAGGGTTAAGTGACTTGCCCAGGTTCACACAGCTAGTAAGTATCAAGTGTCTGAGGCTGGATTTGAACTCAGGTCCTCCTGAATCCAGGGCTGGTGCTTTATCCACTGTGCCACTTAGCTCCCCCCTTAGCTGATGTTAAATAACCAGTTAACAATAGTGCCAAATCTCCTGATTCTTGCATTCTTAACCCTGTGCCTTGGGATTCCTTTAAAACTACAAGAAAGGGATTGAATATCAATCATGTAGTTTGGTAGCTTTTTTTTTAAATCACAAAAAGGACTGAAAATCTTTTTTTTTTTAAACCAGTGTCATTACTTTCCTGCTTCTTTACAACAGCACCATGCCATACAAACTATGAAATCGGGGGATTTCATGATCTGAAATTCCCAGGTCTTGAGGATGATCCTTTCCTTTGCCCTTCTAAATGGGCATACTATTATAGGGCCTTTTGTGAAAGCATTTTATTGAAGATGATTTGGAATCCATTGGTCGGGAAATTAAATTATTTTTCCCCTCATCGGTTATTAGTTTTTATGAAAAATGAATTAAGATGCAGTAGCATCATTATTGAATATTCTAAAATCATACATCTTTCTTTAGACTTCCATTAGCTGAATTGTGCCCAGTGGGATAGGAAATAGATAGGTAGCATAAAAGTCAAAACTGTGCTTGGCTTGTGAATCCTCTTTGCCTTTCATGCCAGTGTTGATGCATGATAATGGGAATATCCTGGATGTTTCAGCAGGTGCAGTGTATTTAGTATTGTATTATCAAACTCAAACTGGGGGTGCTCGGTGCTTTCTTAAACTCAAAAGAAGAGAGATTGAGCAGGTCAAATCCTGCCAAATAAGTTCATTATTCCCTAGGTCACATTTTGTGTTTTGATAACAGCCACACAAATGAAGAATACCAGCTTCTTCACCAATGACTTAACCATGTAGATAGCCAGCTCAGCAGTTGGGGGTGAGAGATGATAAGCAGAAATCTGGCATAGTAAGTAGGCTTATTAGAAAATGTTGGAAAGAAAAGTTGAAGAAGATGGCATCTCATCTCTTTTGTAGGGTTGCTGTGGCCACCCTAAGTAATATTATCTAGCTAAGATGATGTCTCTCTGTGAATCATAGGACTTCGTAGTTATTTGTATGTCTGTGCTAACTCTTTTAGTCCATTAGGAAACCAAGGAATCTATTAGAATTTTAACATCTAAATTGTTTCCTTTATCATCAAATCTCTTGTCCAGTAGACTGTTATTGCAGCTGTTGAAGTAACTATATTGTTAATTCAGGCAGCACTATCTGGCCCAACTGGTCCTAAGACTCGCGTCTTTTAACCTCCAGAGTTGACCTGCCAAAGGCTGGCACGTTCCCTTCATCACTGAATGTTGGGGCTTTTGTTTTATGTCGCCTCTTTTTTTCCTGCAAATACATTTAGGGTGAAGAAGCTGAAGGAGACCTTTGCTTTTCTACAGCAATTAGACAAAAACATGAGCAACCTTCGCAGCTGGTTGGCTCGAATTGAGTCTGAGCTTTCTAAACCTGTTGTTTATGACATCTGTGATGATCAAGAAATCCAGAAGAGACTTGCTGAACAGCAGGTGGGAAAACTGAAAAATAACTTTTTAAAACATTAGTAAATTTGTAATTTTTTACAAATTTGTTTCAAATTATTTCTTTACAACTTGTAGCATAATGGTAGAATTTTCATATATCAAGTGATGATGGTTTCTTTTCAGAGAGAACTAACTAAATCTACACATATGTGTATAAACCACTCCATTTCCCGGGGTATGACTTTTTCTCATCCACAGTCTGTTAAAATGCATTCTGTTAAATATGGAACTTGATTTTTGTAACAGGTGAGAGAATTTGGGGATAAAATCAATTTGGAAGCCTTTCAATCTAAGGAGCCTTTTTTTTTTCTTTTAACAAAAGTTCCTTGGGCCTTTAGACATTCTTAGGTATGTCTATTAGTTGACTGGGACAAAAGTGGCCAGAAACATTTTTGAACCAGTAACCATTAAGGACTATTAGTTGTATGTTTTATACATTTCTTCAAGCCAGTTTTACATTAGCTTGAAAAATCTTTCCTGGTCCATCATGCTTCTGACTGATGCTCTTCACAAATGTACATGCTCGGAGGGAGGCAGCTAGGTGGCGCAGTGAATAAAGCACTGGCCCTGGATTCAGGAGGACCTGAGTTCAAATTTGACCTCAAGATACTCAACACTTACTATCTGTGTGACCCTGGGCAAGTCATTTAACCCTTGTTGCCCTGGAAAAAAACAACAACAACAAATGTACATGCTCCCATTCCCCATTTACACCCAAATAGTTGCTATGGGATTATAGATCTAGAACTAAAAGGGACCTTGGAGATGATCTCATACTTTTAAAGAAGACAAAACTAAGGTCAAGTGAGGTTAAATGATTTACCCAAGGGTAAACAGGTAGCAAGTGACAGAGCTGAGATTTGTATCCAGATCCTCAGACTCCTGAAGCCAGTGTTCTTTCCACTAATTCTATCTTCCCTTTTCTCTGGGGAGGTAAGATTAAAAAAAAAAAATCTTAATGATTTTCTTTCATCCTATTTTCCCAAGCCCTATGGATTTATTTGGCCTGGTACAAAGTATGATTGCTCATGGATGAGCATCAATGTGTTTGCCCAGTGTATTAAATCCTCACCAAATTTCCCTTTCACAAAGTATTAGTGGCTTCCTCTCAGGGGTCAAATGGTCAATACACCAGAAATACTGTGCTCAGATTTCCAAAGCACTTAATGACAGAGGCAAGATTCCAAGTAGATCGAGTCTTTATGTATCAAATTTTGGCAGAAATCAAGGCATCCATGAATAATATTCATTCATTTTATTTGAGTGCTAACAGGTTGCATAATTACTTTTTTTTTTTTAGTTTGTACACACCCTGATATTCATAAAAGGCCTTATGGCACAATGAAAAGTATACTGAGTTTAAAGTCGGGGGAACCTGAGTTCAGATCCAAGCTCTGCAACTTACTACTTATGTGACCAAGGCAAGGTTTTCTGGGCCTTAGTTTTTCAACTAGAAACAAAGAAAGAGGTTGGAGGAGATGACGTTTCGAGTGTCTTCCACTCTAAACCTAATATCCAGTGTGGGTCATTTATTAGCACTTGGGAACTGTTGTGCTTTCTCCATCAACTCTTCTGTAAATAGATTCGAACAAGTGTTTTTCAATTTGATTGTAAAATGATGGTTATAAATAATTTACCAAATGGCCTAATACAAAGTTAAATATACATTATAAAATCCTTTTTTCTTTTTAATGTTCTTCTCAAGTTTGAATGGATCCCTTTCAGGTGATTATTTCTCCTTAATGCAATTGCCTGCTGCATTACAACTAGTTTGATCCCTGAGAGTATATTAATAGATATAACCTTGGTAGTAGCTATTTACCTTAGAGTGAATAACTAATGACTTCTGGCATTTAATTTTTACTATCTCTCTGACTCCTAAAAGGAGGACAGACTAGGTGTAGGTTGAGGACTTGTCATTTTCCCCCAACATTTTACAGGATAAAACCTGATGAAGATGATGTAATCTTTTGGAGACATTATTTGAATCAACTGTTATCCTTTTGACCTTTTTGTTCTCGAAAAGAAATAGTTGCTGTTTTATTCATGTCTGACTTTTTATGACCCTATTTGTGGTTTTCTTGGCAAAGATACTGGAGTGGTTTGCTATTTCCTTCTCCAAATCATTTTACAGATGAGGAAACTAAGGCAAACAGGGTTAAGTGACTTGCTCAGGGTCACACAGCTAGTAAGTGTCTGAGGCTGGATTTGAACTTAGGAAGGTGAGTCTTCTTGACTCCAGACCCAGCATGCTATCCACTGTGCCACCTAGCTGTCAAAAAAGAAATAGTATAAAATCTGAGACTGGTTAACCTGTAGTCCTATTTTGAGACCATGGAATCACAGACTTAGAAATGGAAGGAATTTTACAGATCCTATAGTCCAAAGTCCTCCTTTTGCACCTGAAGAGACTAAAGGAGAGGTTAAGTGATTTGGGTCACAGAAGAAATTGGCATCAGAGATCTGAAGCCTGCTCTTCCTCAGCTCCATCCACTATACTTCACTGAAGTCTCATGCTTCTATTACCAAGAATTACAGAACTGGTTTTCAGTGCTAATATCTGTATAACGAGGTACAGTGTTGTTGAGTTAGAACTTTCAAGGGCTATAATGATTTATCATGTCTTCATGCCTAGACAGTACCCAAAGTCATGGCCTTGTACTTGGTGCTGATAACTAAAATGTAGATCACCAAGGGATTATTTATTAGCATATTCATTTATATTATAGTTATTCTTCTCAAATATTTTCTCCTGAATGCATAATTGAAAATACAATATTGCTGCTTTCAAAAACAAGTAGTGCAAGCCTCTGTTTACCAAAGAGATGTTTTCTGCTCCAGATTTCAGCCCCTAGTACCTATATAGCTCAGAATCTTTCCTGTTGATGGGCTTTCCTCTAAGCCTTTTGCAACAACCACTCTAGAGATGAGAATGACTTTATGATAAGAGGTCTTCTTCGTACTTCAGTAACTAAACCATTTTAGATGGGGGTGGGATCATAATGGATCTACTTTAAATTCATTTTCTTTCATTAACGAATAGTGTTATGGTAAGGTTCTAAGACACTGTTTTAACTGTCAAAGGAAATGGCTTAGCTTAAAAGACCATTAACAGTTTTATTATCTAAGATATGAAATGCTTTGGATGATTCACATTTGTATCCTGTTTCCAGCTCTTTTGCCTAGCTCCTTTTTTTCTTTTATTTCCTTCTCCTTTCATTCTTCCCAGCCAGCTTACTTTCTGTAGTTTCACATGAACCCTTGAACAGACCTCTCACTCTGTCCAGTCTCCTCCCCTTTTCTTCTCACCATGCAATTCCCTAGAATAAGTACACTGTCACATATAACTAGATCAGAAAAGCAGAATTGACAAGATACCATTTCAGAAATAATGTACCAAAGGCTTTTTTAGTAACTTACAGTGAGACTTCTCAATCTCTCTCTGCTCTTGGTTCCAAAGTTGTAGGTCTGAAGCAGATTTCCACATAAAATTAAGGGAGTTAGGGTTGACAGGATGGGATGATACTGACAATATTAAGCTTATTTTGGTAAGCCAACTAAAACTTGCTTAGATTTTTACAATAATGTCATCAGGTTGATTTTTACATGTTTCAAGGTAAATAAGATATTTTCTTTATGATAAAAGCAAAAATACATTTTAAAAAAAATTTCTAAATTCTATTTTGGAAAGATTTAGGGTTTTTTGTTACTCAGATTTTTAAAAAATTCAGTGTTGCTTGTCATATACCATGGATCTCAATTTTCCTTTTTCTGTTGGTTTACTCAATTTGATTTATGGTAACTATGGAAAGACTCTTAAAAGTTCACTCTTAGGCATATGAATCCACAAATTAGTATCCCTCAGATGAGCCTGCCACAGGATTTTTTTACCCTTGCTGTGTGAATTAACCCCATGCCAGACTTTCAAGAAAAACTGCTGATACAACTCATAAATACTAGACTTTAAAAATCGTGTTTTAACATATTTTAACAATGTAAAGTGATGTGCAGTGCCAGCATGATATTGGCAAGTTTTAAAAGGGCTGGTAATTCTATGACCTGGCAAAGATTTTGTAAAATTAGAATATCTTTTTAAAAAAAAATATCTATTCTGGGGGCAGCTAGGTGGCACAGTGGATAATGCATCGTCCCTGAATTCAGGAGGACCTGAGTTCAAATCCAGCCTCAGACACTTGAGACTTACAAGTTGTGTGACCCTGGGCAAGTCACTTAACCCTTATTGCCCTGCCCCCCCCCCAAATTGTACAAAAATATCTATTCTAACCTACAAGTCTAGAATGTTTTCTTTAACAACTGCTGGTCAGATTATTTATGAAAAGGAATGAATTGACTAAATCATCATATTAGTACCTGGATTGTATTTTACACTGGTGTTTTGATTTGCTTTGGGGGTGGGGAGTGAAGGGCCAGGTTGGGTATACATGTCAAGATGTGTGTTTTAAGTTACAAATGACTTTTTCGTAATATTCTTTATTAATTGTATCATTCCACCAAACAGTGCTCAGTTTGATATACAAGGAGCCAACTTATATTAGCAAACAGACTAAAAACAAAGCAACTCTTCCTTACCACCCCTTCATTCAATCAGTTGACATTGTTGAGTTTCATTGAATCTGTCCTCTCATCTCCTACATCTATTCCCCACGTTTGGCTACTATCCTAGTTCAGACCCCACATCACCTCTCAGATGGGTTGTTGAAATAATCTCCTAATTAATAGCCACCCTCCTCTCTTTCCAATTCATTCTTCCCTCAATTGACAAAACAATTTCCCAAAGGGATTGTTTTGATAATGAATAATTGAAAGGGCACTGAATTTAAAGTCAGAGTCCTGGGTTCAAATTCTGACTTTTCCAGTTACTACCTATATGACCTTGAACAAATCATTTAACTTCTATGGAACTTGTGTTTTATCAACTCTAAAAATATAGGAGTAGATCGGATGACTTATTCAGTTCAGTTCCAGGTATGTCTGACTCTTTGTAACAACATTTGGGGTTTTCTTGGCCAAAGACACCAGAGTAGTTTGCCATTTCCTTCTCTAGCTCATTTTATGGATGAGGAAACTGAGGCAAACAGGGTTAAGTGATTTGCTAGTAAGTTCCTGAGGCAAGATTTGAACTCAGGTCTTCCTGACTCCAGGCCTAGCATTCTATCCACTTTGCCACCTAGATGACTCAGATGACTTTTATGGTCCTTTTAAATCTATGAACCCAAGTCACTCAAAGCTAGTTTCCCCTTGCCAGGCTGAGCTTATATTTTTATTATATAGGCAGACATTTAAGGCCCTCTACAATCTGAGTCCAATTTATCTCTCTAGCCTTAATCCCTTGCATGCATTCTACCTTTAAACCAGATTGAACCAATAATAGTTCCCTGAACTCCCCAAGCCTGGCATCTGGCATTTATATAAACCACCCCTCATTCCTAGAATCCACTCCTTCCTCATCTCTGGCTTTCTGATTTAAGGGTCATCTTAGCAACTACCTCGTCCTTGCTGAATCCTTCCCTACCGTATCCTACTCCAAATTCCCTGCTCAGATTTTCCTAGAGCATTTTCCAATTTCTCCTTTGTCTGTTTTATTGAGTACTCTTTTATGTTTATATGTGTTCATGTTCACGTCTTCTCTCCCTTTGCCCTGTGTCCCAGTAGATATAATGTAAGCTCCTGGAGGGAGGAGACTATTTTTGTTTTCAGGGCTGTATCTCTAAGGCCTTGACTTTTTTTTTTTTCCAAACTAGACTAAGCGATCTCATTGGTATAAGGAGTTCCCAGTAGAAGCTTAATCTTAACCAATAATCTTAAAGGAATAAGAGCTCCCTTAACCAATGGGAATCAGTCCATGCTCTGCAACTTTGTGTCTCTAAGGATTGATTACCTACAGCCTGAGAAGTTAAATAAATGACTTGCCTATGGTCATACATCCTGAATGTGTCAGAGGCAAGACTCAAACTCAGATCATTCTGACTTTGCCATCCCTGATTCCACTCTAATCCCTGGGATGACACTGAGCACCTCCTACAAGCTTCAGAGTTGCCTTAAAAACAGAGCCACAAGAGTTTCCATGGTCCAGGAGAGATTGAGATACCCATGTTCTCCCCTCTACCTCTCAGAGCTACTGTCAATAAAATAACAGCTGACTCCCAAAAGAAAATGGACCAGCAGATTATGTACCCATGTAGGGGGAGCAGGGGGTAGGATTGTGTTTTGTTGTAAATCACTAAACGGGTTGGGTTTTTTTTTTCTTTCATATCGACAGGATCTACAACGAGACATTGAACAGCACAGTGCAGGGGTAGAGTCTGTCTTTAATATATGTGATGTCCTGTTACATGACTCTGATGCTTGTGCCAATGAGACAGAGTGTGATTCAATACAGCAGACAACCAGAAGCCTAGACAGACGGTGGCGAAATATTTGTGCCATGTCAATGGAGCGGCGAATGAAGTAAGAACTTTGAAAATGTGCTTCAGTGGTTTTATGTCTAGTGAGCCAGATGTTCTTTCAGAGAACTCCTTGATACCCTGGGGACCTGGAAGAGTCAATGCTTCATACTTTATTCCCAGTATATAAATTACTACTGAGAAAATAAGAAACGAAATATGTACATGAAATATTTATTGAGAAAATGATTCAAGAAGAAAACTCTATATTCTTCTTTTTAAAAAATATCATCCATGAACTTAGAATTCATTCCTTTATACAGTATGATGGAAAGAAGGGGAAGCTAGGAGGTGCAGTGGATAGAGCACCAACCCTGGAGTCAGGAGGACTTGAATTCAAATGTACCCTTAGACATGAGCTGTGTCACCCTGGGCAAGTCACTGAACCCTGATTGCCTGTCAAAAAAGAAAAGAAAGTCAAATTTGCCATTCAGTTCAGGTCTTTTCATCACAAATATCTGAAAGTCTTCTTTTTCATTAAAGTCCCATTTTTCTGCTGAAAGATTATGCTGAGTTTTGCTGGATAGGTGATTCTTGGTTGTAATCCCGTTTCCTTTGCCCTTTGGAATATCATATTCCATGTCCTCCGGTCCTTTAATGTAGAAGCTGCTAGATCTTGTGCTATCCTGACTGGGGCTCCACAATACTTGAATTCTTTCTTTTTGGCAGCAAATACCAGACCCTAGAGAACCATAAAAAATTGGAGCTGGGAGACATACCTGGGGTCATACAGTGGGCGACTGTCTTGTGTTTGAGGCTGGGTTTTGGCTGGGATCCCCCTGGGTCCAGGGGTGATGCTTTGTCCACTGTGTCACTTAGCTAGGTGATGACATCTTTAGGGTTAAATTGAGGGGTGAAGGGAATTCACTGGGGGAGGGGGAAGGGCAGAGGTGAAATCCTACATGAAAGAAACAGGAAAAGGCTTATGGAGTGGGGGAAGAGATGGAGAGTAGCAGGGCAGTAAATGAATTTTACACTCATCAGAAAAGGCTCAAAGACCTTAATCTCATCAGAGCTGCCTCAAGGAGGGACTAGCACACACACCCAACTGGGTGGAGTAATCTATTTGATCTGGTCAGTAAATGAGCCTAACACTCTTCAGAATTGGCTCAAAAGACCTCAATCTCATTAGAATTGGAGGGAATAATATACACACTCAATTGGGTGGAGTAATCTCTCTAACCCTGCAAGAAAATAGGAGGGGAAGGGGATAAAGAGAGAGGGGCAAAAGAAGGAAGGGCAGAGTGGGGGAGGAGACAGACAGAAGCAAATCCCTTTTGAAGAGTGATAGGATGAAAGAAGATGGATAATAGAATAAATATCATGGGGAAGGGAATAGGATGGAAGGGAAACAGTTAACAATAGTAATCATGAAAAAGAGAAAAGGGGGAGAATTTGTACAAAAAATATTTATAGCAACTCTTGGTGGAGGCCAAGAATTGAGAATCTAGGGAATGTCCATCAATTGAGGAATGATGGAAAAGGCTGTGCCCACCTTTCAATCAGGAGGAGGGAAGTGTGTTTCATTATCAATTCTCCAAGACTGAGATTAAAGACTTATCTTAGAGAATCACTTTCTTTCCACCAGAATTGAAGAAACATGGAGACTCTGGCAAAAGTTTCTGGATGATTATTCCCGCTTTGAAGATTGGCTGAAGTCAGCAGAGAAGACAGCAGCCTATCCGAACTCATCAGAGGTGTTATATACAAATGCTAAGGAAGAGCTAAAGAAGTTTGAGGTAGAAATCTCTTATTTTTAAAAAAAATTAAAAGTTAAATTTTATTTTCAGATTCACATTTGCTCTTCCTCCTCCCATTCCCAATTGAGAAAGCAAGAAAAACAAAACCCCTGTTACAAAATGTGTAACTAGTCAAAACAAATTCCCACACTAGCCATGTCCAAAAGTGTGTGTGTGTGTGTGTGTGTGTGTGTGTGTGTGCGTGCGCGCGCATGCACGTGTGCTGCACACAGTTTTGTTATTGTATAAATTGTTCTCCTGATTCTATTCACTTCACTCTGTATCAGATAATACAAATCTTCTTGTGTTTCTCTGAAACTATCCCTTTCGTCACTTTTATACCATAATGGTATTCTATTGCATTTATATACCATAACTTTCTCATCCATTCCCCAGTTGATAGGCACCTCCCCTCACCCCCTCAGAAACTTTTCTGACCCAGTACTTAGTTGTGATGGAGTGATCAAACCTGAAAAGGGTTCTCATTTCAGCTAACAGGACTTTTTCTAAGTTTCCCATAATTTCTCATATATATGATCTGTGATTCTTGATGTTAAATGGGTAGTGACTTGGAAACTAGCTTCTAACACATGGCATGGGAAAGGGCACTCCCAGGATGAGCAAATCTGTGGTATTAATAAATCCACAAAGTATCAGGAGCTTGGAAAGAATACGTTTATTGAGGAGGACTGCAGTAAACATTTGCTACTAAAATACTTCCCTCTGCCTTGGATAGATAGTGCTGGTTTGTTGTTCCAGATGTCTAGCTGGTTTTATATAAAACTGTCTTTCAGGAGCATTAATAACATGCCTCTTGTTTAGATTTTTCTAACTGTGGAAAAAATTATCCCTAGTGTCCATTTTTCATGCTAGATGGGAAAAATACTTTGAGGCAACTTTGACCAATATCCTGTGTGCCATGCAGGCTTTTCAGTGGCAGATTCACGAGAGACTCACTCAGCTAGAGCTAATCAATAAACAGTACAGGAGACTTGCTCGAGAGAACCGCACAGACACCGCCAGCAAACTGAAGCAGATGGTACATGAAGGCAATCAGCGTTGGGACAATCTCCAAAGACGAGTCACAGCCATTCTACGGAGACTCAAGGTAACCTTAACGTCACTTTCACCAGATGTAGGCTTGTGTCTTTAAATGCTGCAAACTGCGGGAGAAAAGATAGATTTATAGTGTGTTGGAAAACTGGCAAAAGTCAAGAATTCCAAGCAAGGGTTCAAGTTCTTTTAAAAATGACCTACACATGTTGAAAGTCAAATTTTTAAAAGAATATTAACAATTTTTGTTTACATGTAATTAAGGAGAAAATAAAATTTAAATATAAAAAATAAAATTCAGATCTTGAAAAATATATATTTAGGTTTTTTTTAAATGACCTCCACATTCCTCATCTTTTATTCTTTTACCTAAGCTACAATCATCATCTTTTCCTCCCCTATGTGTAGCATTTACAGCCCCACCAATTAATAATAATAGCTAGCATTGATGGAATGCTTTAAGGTTTGCAAGGCACTTTACATGCATTATCTCATTTGATCCTTACAACAGCCCAGTAAGTTATTGAGGTCAGTCGTTTCAGTTGTGTCCAACTCTTTATGACTCCATTTGGGGTTTTCTTGGCAAAGATACTGGAGTGGTTTGCTGTTTCCTTCTCTAACTCATTTTACATATGAGGAAACTGAGGCAAACAGGGCTAAGTAACTTGTCCAGGGTCACACAGCTAGTAAGTGTCTGAGGCCACATTTGTACTCAGGTCTTCCTAACCCCAGGCCTGGAGCTCTATCCTTTGTGCCACCTAGCTGCCCCTACCCATCTCACCCACTTTACCACCTAGCTAATCCTAGGTGACTCTGTGTTGGGCATAGACATACTGACTGTGGAGAATTTAGGCCCCTCTGTTGTCAGAAACCCTTATTTATATTGCCTTGTTTAAGGTATTTCTAGAAAGCAGTTCTGTACATGTCTATTTATGGTTACGCTGCTTTCATTTTTGCCTTCGGGGATGTGTTTTCCAAAACTCAGTGAGACAACAGCCATCTGTAGATTATGAAAGGTTATGAATGCTTCTCTTTTAGTATAACAAAGCACATCATCTTATTTCAAAGTTCTGAATTTGCCTCTTTTGTGTTTTTAAGACTATTCACTTTCAACCTTTTTCATTCAGAAAATTTAGTATGTGGGAGTTTGTATGTGGCTTTGCAGCACTAAAACAGTAAGCTGGATGCCATCTTATTCTCTGCTTCTGTTCCTAAGGCATAGTTTTGCTCAAACTTTTCTGGGAAGATGAGAATCTGTCCTTTTTTACCCTTCTCCAAAAGAAGGGATTTCACAGTTCTCCTTTGTAGACCATTCCACTTTCAACATAATGCCTTCAGTCCAAACTTATTACGTTGTTACCAAAGAAAACCCTTACTATAAAATTACCGAATTGCAATTAATTGCAAATCGATTAGCTTGTCTGTTCTTGTTAGTTGAGCGGACATTTTAAATATTTAGATAATTTTTAATATTTACATTCTTCCCCTTTCTCTCTGAGAAGGTATATTCAAAATTAAAATAGTGAAAACATCTGATGTAACAAAAATTGTTAATATTCTTTAAACATTTTGACTTTTAAAATGTGTAGCTCATTTTATTTTTTTGATTTGTTTTTTCGTTGAGGCAATTGGGGTTAAGTGACTTGCCCAGGGTCACACAACTAATAAGTGCCAAATGTCTGAGGCTAGATTTGAACTCAGGTCCTCCTGACTTCAAGGCTGGTGCTCTATCCACTGCGCCACCTAGCTGCCCCACATATAGCTCATTTTAAAAGAACTGGAATCCTTACTTGGAATTCTTGACTTTGGCCAGTTTTCTTTAATGAACCAAAGTCATCCAAATCCTGAATCATAGAGCAATCATTTAGTACTAATACCAGGGCTGGAGGGGACCTTAGAGGCCTTGCACAAATCGCTCTTCATCAGTAAAAATCAGGGGATCAATTTAGATGGTGTCTAGAGCCTTTTCCAGTTCCTAAATCTGGTGTTATCTTCTTCAGCCCTATCTTTTTACAATGAGAAACCTGAGTCCCAGAGAAAAAGAGAGTATAAAACCATCCATTCAGTGCTACAAGGAAACTGGGGCGGGGGAGGTCTTTTAAACCTAACCCCCTCATTTTACAGTTGGGGAGACTCACCCCAGGATGAAAGCCCTGCTCCTTGACTCCTGGGAGAATGATCTTTCTTATGAAGTCTCTCTACAGTTATCCTCCAGAGACAGAATTAGAATATGGATCAAAGAGCCTGTGAATCCTTGCTGAGCAGTTAAAACATTCCTTTTTGTTCTTACATTGTAGCATTTTACCAACCAAAGGGAAGAATTTGAAGGGACCCGGGAGAGCATTCTGGTGTGGCTCACTGAGATGGACCTGCAGCTAACAAACGTCGAGCATTTCTCTGAGAGCGATGTGGATGACAAAATGCGCCAGCTGCATGTAAGCATGGTTTGTAAGCATGTCCCCGAAGCAGATGGGGCCTCCTGGACCAATCAGCATGTCAGGAAGTGATCTTACATCAAATTGGAAGAATTTAGGCTCATCTCAAAGCTGCTGCGTTGGCGTCATCAGAAAGCTGTTTTCTGCAGTCTGGAAATGGATTGCCCAAGGTCACACAGCTAGTAAGAGTCTAGGACCAGATTTGAACTCAAGTCTTCTGACTCCCAGCCATTAGCTCTATCCACTGAGCCATCCAGCTGACTCTTTATTGGTTATTAGAAAAGGCCAAGAAGTGAAATTTCCCACACACTAAGTAATAACCCTTACACATGTGAACCATTGAAATAGCATGGTCAAAATTTAAGGTCCTCTAACAAAATAATAGGGGAGAATAGCTTCTCCCATTATGTGATTAAGATATATAATTCTCTAGGCGGCTAGGTGGCACAGTGGATAGAGCACTGGCCCTGGATTCAGAAGTACCTGAGTTCAAATCTAGCCTCAGACACTTGACACTTACTAGCTGTGTGACCTTGGGCAAGTCACTTAACCCTCATTGCCCAACCCAAAAATAAATAAATAAAAGATATATCAGTCTCTCCACATAGTGTCTAGTCAAGTTTTCAAAAAGTTTTTAAATGAAAAAATTCCTAGGTGAGGGGAAAAAATGAATTGGGGTTTTTTTAAGTAAAGATGTGTTTTACTTTAAAAAAAATTTCTTTTTTATAAACATCTCTCCCTCACATCCCTCTCCCCCAATTAAAAAAGAAAAAATAACCCTTCACAACAAACATACATGGTCCAGCTAAACAAATTCCCATAGCAGGCTCTGTTCAAAAATATACGTCTCATTCTGCTTTTTACATCCACTACTCGTTGGAAAGAAGGTTGACCATGGCCTTCATCTTCAGTCCTCTGGAGACATGGGTTGTCATTGATGAAGGGGCATATTTTAGCAAGCAAATGGCAAGCTTTTTGACTGTGGGCCTTTTTGATAAATTTAATAGACCAATAACAAGTGGGTTAAAGAAAAGGTATTGATTCTTTCTGCAGAGAGTAAAGTCCAGCCTAGGTCTCCATTGGAAAATATTTTCAGCAGTCCTTTCTCCTATTCTAAACAGGGGTTCCAACAGGAAATTACATTAAATACCAACAAGATTGACCAGTTAATTGTATTTGGAGAGCAGCTGATTCAAAAGAGTGAGCCTATGGATGCTGTATTGATTGAAGATGAATTAGAAGAACTCCATCGGTACTGCCAGGAAGTGTTTGGCCGAGTGGCCCGATTTCACCGGCGGCTGACCTCTCACAATCCAGTAAGAGAAACACATTTATTGTAGACCTTCCAGAATGTTACGCAGATTAGTTCAGAATTGCTTGTTTTTGTTTTTGTGAATTGGAAATCAATCTCTAAGTATCAGCCTGTTTTGGAGTCCATGAATATGAATTATTTTGTTTTTAACAAGCTGGGCTGAGAGATTCTGGTCTCTATTTTATTATAGTTCTGCAGAGCACTGCCCTTCCCTTCATACCCTCCATGCCATTCCAAATCTAAACTTATTTTCTGATGGGCAAATAATGGGAAAGTGGCCGTTGTAAAGTCTGTTTGTGGAAAACATTAGACTTTTGTTCAATGCCATTAAGGTTTTATTGTATCTTTTCATCTGGGAGATATTTCATGAGTGTTAGATTTGATCCTTTAGAGGACTTTTAATTTTATTAAAATTTAATTTTGTTTAAATAAAATCACTATATCCTTTGAGTGTGGTTGTACTGTGTTCCTAAATATGGGTCATCTCTGGGCACATGTAAACAAACACACCAATAATCAGTTAATAACTTTTTAAAAAATCTTGCCATCAATAAATATTTGTGATCTACTTTATCTTAATTGCTAGTTCATTTACTTTTAGGTTTTCCTGGTGCATGCATGACTGTCTTTTGGAATGACTGCTTTTGGCCAAGACGATTTGCAAAAGCAGCTTCAATCTCTCCTTAGGCAGTTGTCAAAAGAATAAATTCCATTTTTTTTTCTTTTTGCAAGTGGCAGTTTAGTAGAAGTCATTGCTTAAAAGTGCCTACCTAACTTGGACATGCTCAGAACAGTATTTAATGATGACTACTTAAAAGCACAAGTGACCCTTTCTTTCATTTCATTCAAAAGTAGGCATCTACAAACAGCTACTTTTTCACCCCTCCATAAGTGTAACAACCAAAATTACCCCACAATTCCACCTGTTTTAAAATCTGGCGTCTTTCATCATTTCCTTCCCATGACTCAAGTGAGATATAACAAAGAGAATTAAAAGAGAATGAATTTGGAAGTCAAGTAATAAAATACAACAATGATTGCTTCCTGGTTACAATTACACTTGAGTGATGACATTCTGCAGCAGGAAATCCTCCCTACAGCCCCACCCTATACCCAAAAGTCAAAATCATCTTCCCATATTCTTCTTCAATCTGTTTCATTTTTTTTAAATTGTCTATTCTTTAGGGATTGGAAGATGAAAAAGAAGCCTCTGAAAATGAAACAGATGTGGAAGATTCAAGAGAAATACAAAGTGACTCTTGGCATAAAAAGGAGGTGAATGAGGGACCATCATCCCCTCAGTCCCTTTGTCATCTTATGCCTCCCCCATTGGGTCATGAGAGGTCAGGCTGTGAGACTCCTGTCAGTGTGGACTCTATTCCACTTGAATGGGATCATACAGGTGATGTGGGGGGCTCCTCCTCTCATGAAGATGATGAAGAAGGACCATACTACAGTTCTGTGTCAGGTAAAAGCCATAACTCTTAAAAGAAGGTTTCCCCCAGGGTTCCTCACATTGATAGGTTTGCTGGATCATTATTATTATTATTATTATTAAATAGCCAACTGGCATTACCAACTCTTCAATTATCTGGGCACTAGTTTTCTAATGTATGGATTACTTAGCCTTTTTACCATTTCACTTCATCCCATCTGCTCCTCTAAATTGTGGCTATTTCCTTGATTTTTTTTTTTGACCTACTACTTTGGAGAGTAGAAAGGGGAAAGAATTAAAGTAAAAATTCAAATCCATCCATTATAGAAAGCTACTTACTCATTAGTAGCTCTGGTTAGAGAAGTTGATTTTTTTTTAGTTGAAATAAGGTGCTTAGATTTTCTATCAATTTCATTTTTCAGGGCAAACCCAGTCTCCCCTATGCTATGGATAATCAAGAGTTGGTTATAACACTTGTTTTTTATGTCCTTTAATAAAAGTACAGAAATGATGGCTTTCACCTCTTAGCTAACAAAAGTTCTGCTATTTTAAATAGTCAACCTGAGTATTTTATCCAGTGAGGAAAATGACATTGTTCTTTTTCAGATGTAGAAATCACTGAAAATCCTGAGGCATATCTTAAAATGACCACAAAAACTTTGAAAGCATCTTCTGGTAGGCCTCTGCCAATGCATGTGTCTCAACATGGCAACATTCCTGTGGCGCACGCTGTGTTCCTAAACTTCTATCACATGTCATGTCTGACTTCTTGCCTTTTTGTTAACATCATGTCCTTGGGTCATGGTGTATTGATGCTGCAATACTACTCACATCTACTCACACGCACATTAGAGAATCCTATTAAAAATCAGAGTTAAGTTCGGTACCATGCATATTTCACTCTTTGGGCCTGGGCAGATCAGACTTTTAACTTCAGGGGCAGGTGGAGGGGTTTCCTTCACTTCATCCTAGTGATCCGAAGTCTCTAAGCATGGCCCAAGCTTTTTTTTTTTTCCCCAATGGTGGTTTGGTTTAAAACTATTTTCTTGCTTATGGTGATCGCCTGGGAAGAAGAATTGGCATTGGGTAAAAGGTGCTAAAATTTACTTAAGCATAAGCAACACTACTTTATTTGGCAGTGAAAGGTGTGATTTTTTTCCCCACTAGGTCTGTATGCACCCAACCCTTTGATATCTCCAGCCAGAGTTTAACATTCATTACTCCTTTGACACCTGAAAGACCACACATACATCATAGCATCATTTAAGTTCAACAGTCATTGCAAGCTAATATCACGACTGGAGACCCCAGCTTCTAAAACTACCAGCCTCAGCAGCAAACTTTATGTTTTGTCCCATCCTGACAACATTCCGTGAAAACAACGTGCCACAGCTGCATGACTCATCTCATTCCCATGTGGGACACTACTTACCTTTTGCAAACATGCATGCTTTGCAAGGAAAGCTGCAGAACTCATTTTTATGCCATAACCTAATGCCATGTTACTCATAATGCTTTTTTTTTGGTGCAATTTCATAATGTTACATCTTCAGTGAATAGAAGGGAATATATACATATATTTTTATATATGCATATAATCAGTCCTGTTTGTTTCAGGTAAATCCCTTTCTGAGGCTCATGGATGGCATACTCCTGACAGCCCTACCCATCAAAAGCACCGCTACAAACAAACTGAAGTTGATAGGAATGTGCTGCCAATCACTCCAGAAACAAGCACCCCATATAAGCCAGAATATGTAAGTCTCCTACTTACTTCTATAACTCTAGAGTATGGATAGTAATAAAAATGTTGATGGTTGTTTGCAATAACATTAGTAAATGATGTATTATACTCCGAATACTTACATGCAGAGCCTGTGTCCAGAGTTGTTTTTTTCCATGGGTGGTCTATGCTGTGTGTCCCATTACCCACATCATGCCTAGTCACCTTAACAGCCAGAAGCAAAAATCTAGGTTAGGAGCACAATCTGTGTTCAAAGGGCAGGTATTCTAATCAGTCTCTTTGTGACTCAAACCTGGGATACTGGCCTCTTTAGCATCATATTTACCAAATAAAGAGCTACTTGGCCCAGAAAACATTAATAATTAAATAACAGCTAATGTAACTCCGTCTTCCAGGCCAATGGAAGGAGTTGACATAGCCAAAATCTAAGATCAACATATGATCCTGAGAAACCTTAGAGTATTCGGCACCACAGTAGATTTACCTTACTAATTACATCTTTCTTGGGCTAATATTAAATTGAGTTGATGTACTCTGATCAGGCAACAGGGAGTAGGACGAGGTAGCTCAGGAGTGTTCTGAGTGATCAGTTGGGAATCCAGCCATAAGATCTATAATGATCACCTTGCAAGCCCAAGACCAGGTTTCAAATACTGGCTCCCATGCCCATACTTATTAGCTGTGTAAACTTGAGCAAATCACCCAATTTCTCTAGTCCTCCATTTTCCCATCTGTAAATGGGAGGAGCAGCACTTCCATTTGCCTACTTCCCAAGTCTACTGTGAAGAATACACTTTCTGTGCTATAGAAATGCAAGTTGATGGCTTTAAAAACAATCCAGAGTTGACTGTTGCCTTTTTAAGAGTGTTTTCTTGTTGAGAAACTAAAAGTAATTGACACATTTGCCTCATTAGTCCCCAGACTTTCTACTTTGTTGGATTAGTGAACAGTTTCAATGTATTTGGTCAAACTTGGCTTGTTCATGCTGTACAATTCAGGACCATTCTTCCTAATCTACCAAAGTTTCTTTTATTACCCCGTTCATTGGTCTAGGCCAGGGGTTTGCAATTATTTTTGTATCATGGAACCCCTTGGCTGTGTGGTGAAACCTCTGAAACCCTTCTCAGAATAATGTTTTTAAATGCATAAAATAAACTGCATAGGATTGCAAAGGAAATCAATTATGTTAAAATACAGTTAAATTTTTTTAAGTTAATAGACCTCAAGTTAAATATATATAGTCATCAAGAACTGACTATGTAGAGAAATGCATTCTTATCTAAAACCTTGGGGTAGAGCCTTTTGCTTCTAAACAAATTTTTTTCTGTGCTCTGGCTTCTACAGGCAACTCAGTATATGGCTATGTAGACCCTGAAAGGGGTATCAAGAGCCGATTCCTTTAATTGCTATTGTAAAAGCAATTTTCTATGTCTAAGTGAAGCAAACTTTTGTGACTTTTCTTTAGGCTTGCACAGAGGCATACTAGCTTGATAAAGCCTGTCCTTCCTACAAGGTGCATTATATTTAGGAATAGCCTAATCAGCTCTGTTGATAGCAGAAAAATCAGTATGTGCAATGAAAATAAACATTTGGTAATGAATGATACTGGGAAACTGATTTGTACTCTGTATGTTTCTAATTCCCGGTGATAATAATGCCAACCACCTCTACAGAGTGACTGGGAGGGATAACTAAAAAAATTGTAAAACACTGTGAAAATGTAAAAGTGCTAACACAATAATAAGCTGGTAAGCACAATGATTGTTTTCAACCTTTTCTTTTTTTTTTTGCATGGTACATTTATGAAGAAAGTTAGGAAGCATGCAAATGAAATTGACCATCTTATTGCATCAGCATCCTCTCATCTGCTTCCTGCTTTACATACATACAAATGCCAAGGCTTTACTTCTACCATTAGCTCTGCTTGCACATAAACCAATGCGATGCTACATGTGTATAAATGCATCTGTATTATTAGAAAGCTGCTCTTGAGAGGAACAGGCTCAGTAATATCTAATCCATTGACATGTATTGAATTACTCTTCAAGAGACACAATTTGTGGATGGTAACTTAAAAATTAAATCATTCTAGGTTAAACAGCTTAAACCTCCTGGCATTGATGATGTGGACAATGGAAGAGAACGACCTGGAATGCTAAATGCCAGTGAGCAGAAGGATCTCACAGATACAGAACACCAAGAAGGTACAGTCAAACCAGCCCTATCTGGTTCTTGCAAGTTTTTGTCTTATATTTGTTTTACTTTTTCTCCTGTAATTGATGTCATTTGTTATTACATCAGTCATTTCTGAATATATTCCTCTGCCCCAATAAGCCTTTCCTTTAACAAAGATTTAAAAAGAAATTCAACAAAACCAACAAGCAGAACCACTACATCTGTCAGTGTCTGCAATATTTCCCACCCATAACTCTCCCCCCTTCCCCCATACAGTGAAGGGTGGGAGGTGAATGTTTCTAACTCCTTTCTGGGGTCAAACTTGGTCATTAAAATTACACCATGCTCAATTTTATTTTATTGTTCTTTCTATTTACATTCTTACAGCCATCATGTCATCCTGTTTCTACTTACTTCCCTCTGCATCAGTTTCTACAAGTCTTTCTACTTTTCTCTGGGTTCTTTATACTCATTATTTTTTATGGTACTGCAATATAGTATTACATTATTGTACCACAATTTGTTTACTATTCAATCAGCAGACATTAATTAAGTGCTTACTAGGTGCCCAGCACTGTGCTAAACTGGGTGAGGGTGGGTGGGCAAAATAGTTCTTAGTCTGAGAGAGCTTATATTTAGCCATTATTCCCCAACCATTTTGCACTTGCTTTGTTTCCAGTTCTTTGTCACCATAAAATATGCTGTGATTGATATTTTGATAAGTATGAGACCTTTCTTTCTGCCTTTGAGCTCTCTGGAGTATATGCCTAGCAGTGGTCTCTGTGCCAAAGGGGATGCACATTTCAGTCATTATTTTTAAATACTTCCAAATTGCTTTCCAAAATGGTTACAACAGTTCGAAATTCCAAAAGTGTATTAATGTGTTTTGTCTTTCCAGAACCCTTCCACCATAGACTGTCTCCATCTTTTGTATTCTTTGAATATGGTTCCCTTTACAAGTTACTGATCAGAATATCTAAGTAATTAGGAGTATTAGACAGAACATTAAATGAAAGACTTCCTGACTATAATTCCCTAATTTCCTTGAAACCTGCTCTTCTTCCGTAGGTTCTTATTTCTGTCAATAGCACCAGCATACTCAGAACATTGAAAACATCTTTTTTTTTCCTTCTCTTTTCCCTATCTCCCTAATCAGTTGGCCTCCAAGTCCTATAGGTTCAATATGTGTAATATTTCTCTGTAAAGAAATACTTAAGGCCCAAAGATAGATTTCATTGAATCTGTAAACTTGCACAGGGGGAAAAATTGCATCTTTATTATTTTAATATAATTGGCTTTCTTTTCTATGCATTTTATTTCACTAATCTATCAAAAGGGGTCAGTGATACAGGTTGAGAAACCCTGCTCTAGCATCTCTTTCTAAGAGGACCATCTATTATTGACCTTTTCCCTCCTTAATGAGTTGGCCCAAGGCATTGCACATAATAGATGATTTTTAAAATGAATGAATGAATTACCATCACTATTACTATAGGTAAAACCCATCTATTGTCTTACCTTGACTATTTCAGCAAACATCTAACTAGTCTCCTTGCCTCTACTCTCTTTGTGTTTCCAGTTCATTCTTCACATAAATTAAAGCCAAAAGGAACGTTGGGTTTAAAAGCCAGCTCTGCTGTGTGACTTTTGGCAAATCACTTCTCTTCTTGGACAGATTAATTTTCCTAATATTCATTTCCAATCAAATGACTTCACTGTTTAAAAGCCTTCTATTTAGGGAAGGTTTACAGAATCAAGTCCAAATTTCTCATCTTGGTATTAAACATTCTCTATGTGTTTGTGCGTGTTTTGGTTAGAATTTATCTTTCTAATAGTATACTATTCTTCATGTGGTCTAGTCCACGGCTTCTTAACCTTTTTCCACTTGTGATCCCCTTTTGCCTGAGAAGTTTCATGTGACGCTGGATATATAGGTATATGAAATTGGCATACATGACCTTTTACTGTTGCCAAAGTTTTTGTGACCCCCACATTTCAGTTACAAGACCCCACATGGGGTAGAGACCTATGGTTTAAGAAACTTTGGTCTTGTCAAACCCTACTAGTTTGTCCTTGCTCTTGCCTATGAGCCTCTCCTAAACTCAAAGTACCTTCCTTCTCCCCAGTTTCCAATAGAATAAGTCCTACATATCCTTCATGGAATAACTCAAATGCCATCTTCCCAGTGAAAAATAAAGTTTCTTCTCTTGCACATTTCACAGTATCTTGTCCCTCCTTGCTGCATTTATTTTCTATTCATTTTATTGTTATTTTTTATAAAGCTCATATTTTATTCAAGAGCAATTACCAAAAAAATTAAAGAGAAAAAGGTTTTCTAAAATCATCATGAGTTGAAATGCTGACCTTGATTGAGGCAAAACCCTACTTCATGATCAGGTTGATTTGTTTCAATCCTCGTTTTGTGGGGACAACAGTGTAACCCTTTGAAAGGAAAGGGCAAGCGAAATCCCTCCAGAGAGCAGAAGGGAAGTCGACCAAATTTCCACCCCTTTAAACGCCACAAGGATTATTTTGCCCAGGCTCTGATGGGTGTGGCACAGAATCAGGTTCAGAGCCGTTAACCTCATCTTAGTTTAATGTGTATTTCATTTGTTTTCCTCTTTATTCATTTTGTTGGCTTTCCTGTAATTTCAGGTGGATTTGACAGTTGGGAGCTGATTCAAGCCCAAGATCTTCACAATAAACTTAGAACAAAACAAAATTTGCAGCAGTGGCAGCAGCTGGACTCAGATATTAATGATGTCACCCTTTGGCTGAAAGGAACAGAAGCTGAGCTGGAAGAGCTAGAGATGGCAAAGCCTGCAGCTGACATCCAGGAAACAGAACTCAGAGTGAAGAAATTAAAAGTATGTTAGCAGGTTGGAGTATAGAGTAGTCAGAATGTGGGGGTAAACCTGAGGCTATTCCTCTGTTGTATGAACACATACAATGCACATTTTCTTTGATTCTTCCTCTCTAGCACATAATGATAATAATTGGAATAGCTCATGTTTTCAAGAGCACTCTCTCCTCCACAACAGCTTTGTGAGATAGCACAAGGATTATTCCCATTTTACAGATGAGTATCTTATGTGGGATTTGAACCCAGGCTAATTCTAGCATTCATTCTGCTACACTAAGCTGCATTAATAATTTTATCAACACTTTACATCTGTTTGATACTGCTTGAAGGCATTTCCAACTTAATAGTTTGACACTGTTTAAAAGATAGGTCTGTTCTTTGTTTTGGGTTTTTTGTTTTCTTTTTTTTTTTTAAGAAGCTATTGGGGGGCGCAGTGGATTAAGCGCCGGCCCTGGATTCAGGAGGACCTGAGTTCAAATCCGGCCTCAGACACTTGACACTTATTAGCTGTGTGACCCTGGGCAAGTCACTTAACCCTCATTGCTTTGCAAAAAAAAAAAAAAAAAAAGCAGCAGCTGTTGTGAGGCTGGCTCCCTAATGTTGTATTATCCGATCTTAGATTTATAGTTAAAGGGACCAGAGAGGTATTCTAATCCAGCCCTCTCATTTGAAAGGTGAACTTACTAAGGCCCAGTGAGGAAGTGACTTGTCTGAGGTCGTACGGGTGGTAAGCAGCAGAGGTGGATTCAAACCCCAGGATCCTTTCCAGCCCTAAGTGATGTGATCTAATTTTCCTAACTTAGATCAGTGTTAATTTAGGGCTGAGGAGTAGAGTTCCCTGTTTATATGAGGTGATGATATTTCATGTCTAATAAAAAATGCCTTTTTATATAAGGTTAAATATGGAATCCCCTATTTACATTAGGTGAGGTGATATTTCATAGGTCAAGTTAAAAAATGTCTTTTATGCATGGTTAAATAATGGAATAATCTATTTACACTAGGTGAGGTGATGGTATCTCGTGGGTCTAGCAAAAAATGGCTTTTTATATAGTTGAGTAGCTGAGTTCCCTATATATGAGATGAGGTGATAATCTCATAAATTTAGTAAAAATGTGATATTACCTATATATATTATATATACACATATGTATCATTTTTCATAGGTCTAGTTTTAAAATGCCATGCATAGTTAAATAGTGGAGCTTCCTATCTTCATGAGATGAAGTGATATTTCATAAATTTAGAAAAATGTAATATATGTGATATTTCATAGGTCCAGTAAAAAAAATCATATATAATTAAATAGTGGGGTTCCCTGTTTACATGAAGTGAGGGGATGATATCTCTTAGGTCTTGCCAAAAAAAAAAAGTCTTTAATATATGGTTAAGTAGTAGAGTTTCCTATCTATGAGGTGAGGTGATATTTCATAGGCTTAGTAGAAATGACACACACACACTTTATCTGTAACCTCTCTTAAGGCCATCTAATGTGGAAAGTAGAGCCGGAGGTCAGTTTGATCTATTATTACTTACTCCCCTTAAGGTCTAGGAGTGACTGATTTGCATATGAGCTCTCACTGGCTGAGGATCCCTGCCCATTTTAGTGACCTTTCCAGGCTTGCCCCTCACCTGACTGTTTTCAGCCAGTCCAGAGGGGAGGTGGAGGTGCCAATATCTGTCTATATGGGAGTGGGGGTGGGGGACTTGGCAACTCTCTTTTCTGATAACTTTCAAAGAGAACACCAGCACCGTTCTTCCCCGGGGAGGGCCTTAAACTATTTTTTTCTTTACTCTTTCCCACCTTTCCACTGTTAGGACATACTCAAAGCCTTTGATAACTACAAGGCATTAGTGATCTCCATCAACTTGAACGGCAAGAAATTCCAGCAGCCAGATAACACTGAAGCAAAAGAACTTCAGAACAGACTCCGGCAGCTGAATTTGCTCTGGGAAAAGGCAAATCATTTGTTGGACAGCTGGAGAGAGAGCTTGCAGAATTCCCTCATGCAATGCCAGGTACACTGACCAGCTGAGAGGTTCCCAGTACATCTTGTGCCGTGGTTATGTTTTCTCATACAAGTGCATGGCTTACAAGGAGGCTGTTAAGAGCAGAGTTTTGCAGCATTTCAGTAGCTGAGATGCTTGAGGTAAAGTCACTGACTGGGCTTTGCTGTGTTTGGAATCACAGTGTACTGCCAGAATCCCCAAGGAAGGCATAACCAGATTAGAAAGGAACTGGTGCCGACCTCCATCCCTCCTTCACCTAGCCCAAATGAGGATTCAGTACCCTCATGTTCTCCAGTAGGTTATTTTAACCATTCCCATGTGGCATGGGGCTTGCTCTTGGTGTACAAAGAACTCTACAGACCAGAGCATTGCTGTTGGTGTAGTAGAAAGAACCCTGAATTTAAAGGCTGAAGACCTGCGGTCAGATCTCAACTTTATTGCTTACTAGCTGCACAGCCATGGATGAGTCACTTGAAGCCTTTTGAATGTCTTTTCTCATTTGTCAAACGAGCAGTTTGAACTCAATAACCTCTTAGGCTTCATAACCACTGGCAACAAATCTCACACGGCCACATCAAGCAGAACTTTAAAAAAAACAAACAAACCCCAAGGCTAATATTTTCACTAAGTGGGTGCTTCATTATTTGATCATTCAATTGGAGAATTCAAAAGTCCCTGTCACACCTTAGTTGAAGTATTCATCTAAGTTGAGAGCACTATTTTTCTCCATGCTAATCCTCTTCACCTCCTTGCTTCTCTTTTCTTTTCCTCACCTCCCACCCCCTTTGCTTTTCTTGCTTTCTGGACTGGGCCATTTGATTTGAATTCATCTTTTTTTTTTATTGTAAAAAGACAATGAAAAAAATTTGATAAAAGTATTTCTTACTCTTCTTGTAGAAGAGATGTAGCCCAAGATTGTAATATAGTTAAGTGGGTCTAGAACTGGTGGAATGATCAGGCTGAGTTGTTAAAGGTTCAGTGTCAGCTTTGCAGATCATCTTCAGTAGAGAACCTCAAGAGATCCTGCTTATTTTGTTGTTGTTGTTAATAACTTGAATAAAGGTATAGGTGATATTGTTGATCAAATTTGTAGATGACTGGTCACTGGGAAGGATACCTCTGGAGGACAGAGGCCAAGAGCCCAGAGCATTAGCTGGATCTAAGACAATGAAATTCAGTAGGAAGTGGAGAGATGTCACGTATTAGAAAGACTTATTCTAAGGAAGAAGTGTTAGACTTGTTCTTTTTGACCCCAGAGATAGAAGTTGCAAAGAAACAAATTTAGGTTTGATGCCACAGGGCAAAGCTTCCTAAAAACAAACAGTGAAGTGGTCTGCATATGCAGGTGAGAACTCTTCATTGGAAGGTCTTCAGGACAAATGCTGAAATGACCATTTGTAGGGATCAATTTTTGGTGTGGTATGGACGGGCTGTTGAGAGTCCTGCTTTAAAATTCTGTGAGATTGACTGATAAAAATATGTATATGTAAATATAACTTTCCACAGGATTTTAATTTTTATGTAGTAGTAATATGTATGTGCAAAGCTATATATATTTAGTCAGTTAATGCATGGCAGCAATATTTCCATACATTCATGTACCACAATCTGTTTAGCCCTTCATTCCCCCTATCAATAGGTATCTGACTTGTTTCCACTTGCAGTGGAAAGGGATTTATTTGCCTGTTTGTTTTTCGCCCCCACCAGGACTTCCATCAGTTGAGTCAATCCCTCCTATTGTGGCTGGCAAGTGCAGAAAATCGGAGATGTAAGGCCCAAGTCGTGGATCCCAATGCAGATCTCCATACCATCCTGGAGTCCCAGAAAGAGCTGATGGTACATTTTTTCCTTTCCTGTTTTTTTTTTTTTATTAGAAATATAATAGTGAAATATCACATCAACTGAATTTGCATGGTAACTATTTACACTTTTTCAATATTTAATTTTGACATATAAACAAGTATACACACATATACAAGTCTAAGTATAAGACTTTCTTTTCCCCTGGCAGACACATTCTCTAAATCCCCATCAAGATTCTTTGTCCATTCAGTCTTTTTCACTTTTCCAAATGTGTCTAACCCCATTTTTCTGGTTCTGCTTTTTTCCCCCCCTCCACTCAATTTAGATTATTTCTTAAAGGTCTTTTCAGATTTTTGTTTTCCTCTTGCTTATTGGTGGTCTTCATTACTTTATGGTATTCTGTGACACAAATATGCCACCACTGAACTATTCCCATATTATGGGATATTTAGGATCTGTTGTTTGTCCTTCATTTTCTTTTTTTTTTCTTTTTTTTTTTTTTTAGGGAGGCAATTGGGGTTAAGTGACTTGCCCAGGGTCACACAGCTAGTAAGTGTTAAGTGTCTGAGGCCGGATTTGAACTCAGGTACTCCTGAATCCAGGGCCGGTGCTCCATCCACTGCGCCACCTAGCTGCCCCCTGTCCTTCATTTTCAAAGGCCCCAGTGGTGCTTTTTCTGTGAGGGTCTGACTGTTAGCCTGGTTCTGGGTAGTCTGCCAAAAAACATGACAGTAAAACAGAAGTTGTTCATATTTGCTTACTCCTGCTTAAAGGGTCCTCACATAAAAAGACTGGGCTGCTTTCCAGGCCCTCTCAGCAAGCTTTGGGTTGCCCTGAGAGCATCACTTTATGGTACAGTACTCTATTCTTTTGAATGCACTAACTTGTCCTTAATTCCTAAAAGAGACTGACAGGATATAATAAGACTACCTGGACTAGATGAATGTCCCTGCTTCCCACCATCCAGATGCTTAGGGAACAGAGGAATAATAGAGGTACATTTCATAGGTTTTCCTGCCCAGCACTCAAAGCATTTGCATCACTTCTTTAAATCCTCTGATCAGTGTTCCAATTCAGGAAATGTGTATCAATTACCTACTATATAAAAGGTACCATGCTGTCAGCCAGATGATTTTAATAGAAATACCATTTTCATTTGTGTTTCTTTCAGATATTTTTAATTTGGGGGCATATTTGACGTGTCATTGTGGCTCAGTAGCTTGAGATCGGCACTGGATGGGATAGATCAGTGCCTGTGGATAGGCACTGTACGATTTTCCTTCAGGCTCACCAGCCAAACAGCCTTCAGTTTTAATTTGTATCATCCCCTCTGTCAGAAAGCTGGTTACCAAAACCTGCCTTGGCCTCTGAATAATTCACTAACAAAAGGCTGAGATGGAGTTTTTCACTTACACTTTTCAGTTGCAATCATGAAGGCCCACAGTGACATTTTAAACTTCGACTATTTTTGAGACAACTTACAATTTTTGAATCTTCTCCATGAAACCAAGCAATTCTTCTTGCAGTCAAAGCAGCTTTATGGACTCTCCTCTATCCCTCTTCAATGTGTTACATGTGGGGTTATCTATGCACAATGTCCTGTTTCCAGGATCTCCATTAATATCTGTGAACCCTATGTAGTTTATAAGACTCCTTGGAGCAGAACCTACCTAAAATAAAATGGCTCCTGCCCTTGAAAAAATGAGATTCTAAAGCAGATAGACATACAGAAAAATTGCCAGCCAACCAATTTGCTTGAGAGAAAGTGATTTTACCTTTAGGAAGC
Source organism: Dromiciops gliroides (assembly GCF_019393635.1). Lineage (NCBI taxonomy): Eukaryota > Metazoa > Chordata > Mammalia > Microbiotheria > Microbiotheriidae > Dromiciops > Dromiciops gliroides. Next base: position 254,147,671 of record NC_057862.1, read on the forward strand.
TCAGAAGATCTATATTTGTATTACACACAAGAACATACATGTGTATGCACCGACAAACACAAACCAGAATTAATATACTAATTCACTTAAAACATTTATGAAGCTCCTAATATGCAAGGCAGTGGGATATCAGTAATTTAAATTTAAAATGAGATGAAGTCTCTTTTCTTATAGTACAATTTTTTAAAAAATATATGGTTCTAACATTTTTCTACACAGAAATGGCAGCCCCTTTATCTGTCCCTTTTCCCCCGTGCCTCTCAGTGGGATAAGCTGCTCTCCTTTACATTTTTCAGTTTTTGTTTATTTTTAGCAATTAGAAAAGGAGCTGTTGGAGCACCAGCTTCAAGTCAACTCTCTCCAGGAGATCTCAAAGTACCTGCTTGCTAAGGGAGATGGAGAAGATTATATTGAAGCTGATGAAAAGGTTCATACCATTGGGAAGAAACTCAACCAGTTGCTGGACCAAGTTTCCCAAGATTTAGAATTTTTGCAGGGAAGCCAGGTGAGCCAATTTATTCTATAGAGGGAGATTCAATATAATATATAAAGATAAAGACTCCAAAAAAAAGGTCTTGGCTTATTATGTACAAAATGAACCCTCGGTGTTTAAAAAATAATACTCCAACCCAACATTATCAGTCTATGGGAGGAAGACAGAGTTGAACTGATCACAGTAAGATGAATGGGCTTCTTCCAGCCCCTGGGTCACTTTCAGTGTACTTGTTTCTGCCCTTCTGAATACCACATTGGCATAATTATGGTAATAGTTCACCATCATAGAGTACTTGAGGGTGTAGAAACACTTTGCTCACAACAGCACTAGAAGGGAGCTTCAAAAAGGGTTGGTTTTCTTTTCTCAAGGACTAACAAGACTGTGGTCCTAAAGGGTGGTAAGTTCCAGAGCCAGGCTTTAATCTTAAATCTCCTTCTCACTTTGCTGTCCAGAGCACTTGTCACTATGCTATAGTGAGTTCCTCTTATGTGCAAGGGTATGGAAATCTTGCTGGTCAGAGAACATACTAAGTGGCCTAGTTGTGTGTGGAGGTTGCTTGGCAAAAGGATTTGGATGAAGAGGATAAAAAAGCATTTTACCTGTTATTTCACAGGGTTGTTGTGAGGACAATGAGATAAGTACCATTGCTATCCCCATTTTACAAATAGGGAAACTGAGGCAGGATTTGATCTTGCTGACTTCCAAATCTAGCCCCTGACTCATGATGTCACCTAGCCGTCTCGTGCATACCTGTCTTGGCACGAACGGTGTTTTTATAAAGGGGAAGAGGAGTTCCAGTAGAAAGGCAATTTTAAAAATCTAACTATGAGACTTAATAGTATAGGTACCAGCAATCAGGCACACACAGGAAATGGATACAAGCATATATGCAGCAATAGGCTTCACCAGCACATATGGCTCAGCTGATCCTGGCTTTTGAGAAACAAAGTAGCCTACGTGCTAGTTCCAAGCAGCTTTCCCTCCCTCAGTACTATGGGCTATCATTGTAATCTACTCAGGAGGGCAAAAGAGCTATGTCCTTTTGAGCAGATAAGGATGTACACAGTAGATTTCCTTTTGGAGTCAAGGGTTATGTCTATGAATTCAGAGCATGGAAGGTTACACTTACATTTATATACAACACTTTCAGCTTTGCAGAGTGGAAAGTTGTCATACTACTGAGCATAACTTATAATTGAGATATATAGTTATAGTATGAGGACTTCGAGATTCATGGTTAGAAGAGGGGGTGGTTCAGTCATGTAGCTAGAGTGAGAGATGACAGACAGCCTAAGCATTGTACTGACCTCCAGGAAATATGAAAATGAAGACTTAGAACCTCCTCTGCAAAAGGATTTATGGAAAGAAACTGAGAAAGGTGGCTCATCATAAGGAGAAAGCAGAGGTGGGTTGCAGTCTGCACCAATGGAGAAGGGTGTGCTTACACCCATGAGGTCATGGCTTCATTGAAACTGATTCAATCCACATCCTTTGTAACCAGAGAGGGAGAAGCTTTTGTACCCTGAGAATGCTTTCAGGCATTTGCATCCTAGTGTTTGTGTTGGGTTCACACTTGTGTCATGTTATGCTTTGTTGTTGTTTGCTTGAAGTTCTTCCCACTTAAGCTTGCTTTGTGGCTTTCAGGATGAGGATACAACATTGACAGCTTTTGATGATGTAGACAGTAGTGGCCAACATCTGTCATCAAAGTCCATGCCTACCGCACAAGAGAAGGTAAAAACAAACCTTTTTCTTTGATAATGGAATCTGCATTATTAGAATTTATTACCCTGATGACAGAACCCCAGGACTCACGCAATAAAACGTCTTTACAAGTTCCATCAAATTATTGCAAACATTATTGCAGCTCATTCCATTCTTAGATCTAATTGCCAAGAAGTTATTTACATGAAACCTAACCCATATTCTTAGTTTCTACCCTTGGGGTTAAGCAGAACGGGTATAACGCCTCTTCCACAAGAGGACCCTCCAGATAGCAGTTAGCTAGCATGTGTATTCCCTTGGTCCAACTCATAAAATCAGAGCTTTAGAGCCAGAAGGGACCTTAGAGACCAGCATGTCAGCTGTTTTCTGTTGAACAGTCAAATTTTCAGGCTGATAAAAGCACTTATTTGGCATGTGCTACTGAGAAAGTCAGATTGTACATACTCCTATCAAATTATCAGGTTCTCCAATCAAACCCTCACCTCATCTATGATTTGTTTTTGAAGCCCAATAGAAAGACAGATTTAGGGGTGGAGTAAGTCCTTCAAAAACTAATTGAGGGGGCAGCTAGGTGGCACAGTGGATAGAGCACCAGCCCTGGATTCAGGAGGACCTGAGTTCAAATCCGGCCTCAGACACTTAACACTTATTAGCTGTATGACCCTGGGCAAGTCACTTAACCCCAACTGCCTCACCAAAAAAAAAAAAAGAAAAAGAAAAAACAAACTAATTGAAATGCCCAAGAGAAGTATTGAATGTGTTTCCAGATGGAATTTTATCAAAAAATGAAAAGCGAAAGAGCTTTCAATATTCCCTGCCTATTTTAAACAATATATTGATGTCTATTGTCTTTACACCATAGCCATTTCTAGGGTGAAAATAATCCTTCTCCCACCAAATTGAACTCTTCTCAGTAATGACTTAAACTGTGCTTCTTCAGCTATACCAGTCTGTATTTTGACCAAAGTGTCTCTTCTGCTTACTAATTAGATCCTTTTCATCCTGACAGGTCGGAGCAGAGGGAACTACAGGAGGAAAGAGCAAGGAAAATGCCAGGTAACAAGATCATATTCTAATTATTGACATGAGAAATCCACATTCTCTGTCTCATTCTTTTCTCTTCCCACCAATAACTGTCAATGCAAAGATTGGTGCTTCTGTATGATTTTTGACACTTTCTCCACTTTAGCATTATTCTGTTCTCTCAATGTTTGTAATTTATTGGAAATTAAGGCTTTATTGCTGTTCTTAGCATTCTTCCCCCTTTTCCCTTGGATGGAATTCTATGATTCTGATCTCATTAAAATGTAAAAGCAGGAAGTCACATGGCTGAGACTAACATGGGTCAGTACCTTTAAAAAAAAAAACTTTTAGATTTCAACATTTGGGGAGTAGTAAGAGGAATAAGGAAGTCTAACTGGGTGTTCTGCACTTTGAACCTTATTGCTAACCAATCGTCTTTTCTTTACAGAGTGGAATCTCTCTCTGACCCTGCCTCGACTCCGACCAGCTCTGGGCCACGCTCCTTCCTTTACCGAGTGTTTAGAGCAGCCCTGCCCCTCCAACTGTTTTTCCTCCTCTTATTGCTTCTGGCTTGCATGATCCCCTCTTCAGAGGAAGACTACAGTTGCACCCAAGCCAATAATTTTGCCCGATCATTCTATCCTATGCTGAGGTACACCAATGGGCCCCCACCAACATAGAGTGGGTGCCTATTAGGGTGCATTCTATACCAACACATTCAGCATGGGTGCTCAGGCCTTGTGTCCTCTAGTGCTTGCAATCCTAATGTAAGTAGCTTTTCCATTAGGCACCATCAGCTGATGTTCATGTGCCATGAATTGGACTCTGCCTCTCTGGGCAACGGATGAGCCACTCGGGCTGGGATGCATATGTGGGTTCATGGCAAGTGCTGCACAGTCCAGGAGTGGTGTGATGTTGTAGGACATTCTTCTATTAGGGTGAGGACATGGTCAGACCTCAGAGTACCACTTGTTCTGTGACAGACCTTAATTGCTTTAGCAAAACTCAACGGTTCCTGTTCACGTTTAGCCTTCCAAAATTGTGTGCAGAGGAACCAAGCATTTTGGTGGATGCTGACTCTTTATTTCCAAAACTCCTAAGATGACTTTACAGAAGGGAAAATTAGTTATCCCATGTAGTTATTGAGCGGTAGCTGTTCACTACAGTATGTACAGTAAAAGTAAATAGCTTAGGGAATAAAACTTCTCTTAATGGTTCAAAACCTCTCATGCACACTTTGTGATAAAACGGATAGACAGTCACATTTGAAATGTTTAGCACAAAATTGCCAGATGACCAGAATACAATGGAATTTGATACTAGTCAGTTCTAAATGTAAAGTGTCTTGTGTTTGTCTTCTGAGTCTGCCTTTTTTATACGTAGTTAGAAAAGTCTTTTTTTTTTTTTTTCAAAAAAAAAATTATTGTATTGCATGGATGTGGTTTTATATTGTGCATATTTTTGAAATTATTTCTCTAAATTACTGTATGAATACAAATGAATAATGTAAACTTCAATTTTTTAAAAATCTGGGCTTTAGTTTGAGCTTTTGACTAATGTACAGTAAATGCCAAAAGACAGACTGATGTTTTTTATAAGTTAACTTTATAAGACTTTTCACACTTTATAAAGTGATACTGCAGGGTTTTGTGGGTTTTGTTAAATTGTATAGTCAGGCAGGTTGAACAGAAACACGAAGCTAGTTGTGGCATGTGCTCTTCCAGCGTGTTCTTGTTTTTCTCATTAAAAAGAAATCTGCTCTCTTTACAACACTGAACTTTGTAACTTTAAGCTTCTGATCTGTGACTGAGTGTCATCTGTGGAATGAAAACTCAGTCTGTCCTTAGTGCTGAACAGCCTATTACAGTGGCTCTTTCCACTGGATCTGGGTTCTCACTAGCACCAATCATGACCCTTCCACACTTCTCATCCTGTGCTATTCTTGTCCCTGTCTCCTGGAGTCATTAAACCATGGAAAAATGACAACAGTGAATACAAATCTGTACATTTAAAGTACCAACACCATCTAAAACATATTCCTTAGCTCATTCTACTCCCTTTGCCACCATCATCCTCACTACCAGTAAGGGAAAGGGCTAAGATCCCTTTTGTACCTTTTTTTTTTTTTAAATGTTCTGGGTCACATAGCAGGTTCTTCTGTTCTCCATCCTTAAACTAGGTGGTCCTCAGACAACAGGCAGTCCCACGGTCCAAATTATAGGCCTACCAACAAACTACAAGAGTCTGTCCTATGTTGACTCAGCCTGTTCTAATCCAGGGTCATCCCCATGTTGTCATAGGCTCTCTTTCATCATTCTAAAAATAGCAGAAACACACTCATTCAACTAGGATTTGTTTATTGACCACAGAGTGTTGGTATAGCACTGTGTTGGGCTCTCAGAGGACTGCTTGGGAAGAGAACATGTAAACACAAAGTTGTTACTTAATGCAAAACCGGAGTGATCTTGAGCAAGTTACCACCTCAGAACCTCAGTTTCCTCATCTATAAAATGCAGGTAACACATTCATTACCCCTACACCCATAGCTTTTTTTTTTCCTGAGGAAAGTGTTTCCTTGACATCTGAAAGCACTACAGAAATATGGAGAAATATGGGGTGTGTCTTTGTTATAAGATGAAGCAGGACGTGAAGTGGACCCTGAAGGATGGTTAAAGGTTGGTTTATACAGATGGAAAAAAGAAAGTTTTCCTTTCTATAAGTTGTCTATTACATGGTGATAAAAGAAAATGACAATAGCCTGGCATAATTCATTAAGAATGGCTGGTATTGGGGCAGCTAGATGGCGCAGTGGATAGAGCACCGGCCCTGGAGCCAGGAGTACCTGAGTTCAAATCCGGCCTCAGACACTTAACACTTACTAGCTGTGTGACCCTAGGCAAGTCACTTAACCCCAACTGCCTCACTAAAAAAAAAAAAAAAAAAGAATGGCTGGTATTATATCTACTTATAAAAATACAGGAAAGTCTTCTTTTTGGGGGGGGAGGGGGGAGATGGGCAATGAGGGTTGAGTGACTTGCCCAGGGTCACACAGCTAGTAAGTATCAAGTGTCTGAGGCCGGATTTGAACTCGGGTCCTCCTGATTCCAGGGCCGGTACTTTATCCACTGCACTACCTAGCTGCCGCATCCCGCACCCCACCCCCTCTTCATTTTTGTTAATGTTTTTTAATATCTTCATCCCCTTGGGCACCTTGCAGAATTCAAATAATTTCAGGTGAGATCTGTTAACTACTTTAAACAACACATCTATCACTCAAGGACTTATTTGGCTGACACTTTAGTTGAAGAAACCAGAGGTGAACTGGAAGCCAACTCGAACCCAGCAAGCCACTCAACAATGGTCATTTCTTGGAAATTGGCAAATGCTACCCATCAGGACTTGATCTACAGTTCTGTTGCTTATCTAGGCTAGCATTTTATCTATCACTTTCTTAATAGGAGAAAGGGCATTTATATAGTGCTTTCTATGTGCCAGGTACTGTGCTAATTTTAATAATGCAGATTAGACTCACGTGTGTCTTGCATATCTCCCCCCCTCCCCACCCCTAGACTAGTGCTTAAGTACTTAACAGAACATGACTGCCTAGTACCATACTTATAAAGAGGTCACTTTCTAATAGTACAATTCCAGGCCTATTTCCTAAGACCTTTCTGCCATGTCATGGATTCAAGAGAATAAATACGTATCAAGCAATACCTTTCCCTCCCTTCATTTTGGGATACTGGCCATGGGATATTTAATTACTCATAAGAATCTTAGTATTTCCACATCCTGGATTTTATGTCTGCTTAGAGGAATCACATTCCCCATTTCAAATGTCCATATAACTGAATTCAGTTAAGCTGCTAACATGTGAGTACAGCTCCCATTAAGCAGCTTATGTAAGGTTGAAGATTTGAAGAGTGCTAAAAGGGCCAAGGGAAATTTCAGTCTGCAATTTACCTTCATTACATACAGTTTGATCAAAATTGCTGAGGTGATGTGATATAATAAAAAAAAATGCTTTTACCAAAAAGTCTTAAAATGGCCCCAAAAAAATTCAGGAACTGTCTTGAGTTATATTTTTTAGTCTTTAAAATTATCTTTTATTCACTGATGATTACAATAATCCAAGAAACTTAAAGTCTAAAACCTAGACTGGTCATTTTCTCATATATGCATATCTCCCACACACTTTTTTTTTTTTAAGTTGGAGCCATAGAAAGATCATACTGGAAACTTATCTGGTTCTTACCTCATTATCCTGGAAAACTGGAAGCTTCCATCTTCTATATTATGACTGTGATGAAACCTTACCTCTTAACAAGTTGATGCATCTTATAACCAATGTTACGGTATCCAAATTATTTAACGGGGGTCTTGTAAGAAGAAGAAAGGAGTCGAAAAATAATGAACCTGTGTGAAAGGATCCACATGTTCGTGATTGTTTTCAAAATCCACTTGCCTAACCCACTGATAACTGCTATCTAGGTGGCAGTTCACAGAATAAAGGTAAAGGAAAAGAAAAGTTTGGTACTTGGCATCATAACATTATCACTAGTACCTATGAATGGATCCTCCTGGTTAATCAATTACCTGTTTGGAAGAGGCATTGCAATATTACATTCAAATCCCAGCTTGGCAAAGTGTCAGCATCTCTGGGCCACATCTGTAAAACAGTGGTGTTAGTTTCTCAGACAGGGCTACATCTACAAGCTGTTTCTATTACACCTTTGCTATCTAGGTAGCAGAAAGAGAGTATAAGCTTTGGGCCGAGAACCAAGGTGAGATATACGTGTATGACTGCATTTCAAAACCAAATATTTATTTGTCAATTTCTCCACCTCTTTTCCCCCTCTTTGAAGGTGTCAATTATACTCTATTTTCACAAGTACTTCTGCTATCCATTCCAGGAATGCTCATCAAAGCTGTGTGTAAAGGCTGCCTTGAGTTTGAAGAAAGAAAATAGTTTTCCCCTCATATAATGAATTCTTAAAGACCCTCTGCCAATTACTGGAGCCATGAATTGATGGTCGTCATCGTGGTTTGTGGATTCTACAGCTCGCTTTACATGTTTGACCAGCAGGACAACAATTAAGTACAGCATCGTTTATATGGCACTGCTGGCTGCTGTCAGAAGAAATCAGGGCAATATATAAATGCTCTGAATGTCCACACAGAATGCCGAATTGGCTTTTTTCTTTTTAACTATATCACCTAATCTGGAAGTATAGTCACCATTCAAAGGCTTGATCCTTCTGCTAATTATCAAGAGTGGTTAGGCCTGCTTTGTTTCCAACCTGGGCCTATTCACTCTGGGTGAAGGTCCCCTAACACAAACACACCCTTTTTCCCCTCCCAGGGACTCGCCATATTGGTACCAGACTTAGTATGGACAACCACTTGGCTTAGAACTGAACTCAAGCTATCCAACAGTCTCATCTTCCACATAGCATGAATTACAGATGTATTAACACACCCAGGCTGAATTTGCTTAACTAGAAAATGTCAGTCTAAAAACCCCCAACGGTTTAAAAAAAAACAAGCAAAAAAAAGTGAAAAACATTTTATTTAACTTTTATGTCATGCCTCATTTTATAATAGCAACACATTCAAAAGAACATAGCGAAGAAAAAAATACTATCTACAGGAATGGGAAGCAGAGAATAATCACTGGCTTTCACACAACAGAAGAATCAAATTCATGTTTAAAGAAAGGTTCAGTCTTAAAAGATTCAGTGGAGGGAAACACCAATTACTTTTCTTGAAATGTACCAAAGCATAAATAAAGCATTCACGTCTAGATAACTAAAAACTAGGACAATCAATCAACATTTATTGTTGTACCAGGCACTGTGCTAAATGCTGACAAAGTATGACCACTCATCTTGGACGCAGACACATGTACTATAACAGTTTAGAAAACCTACCTATCACGGGGGAAAATCATACAGCACTTGGAAATTTAGCTGTAACTATCCTTATGGACACTAATGATGACAAACTTGTCATTCCTGTCAAAAAGCTGTGAAGAGAACAAAATGACATCATACAAAACAAGATAGTCTCAGAGGTGAAGGGAAATAGACTTGAAGAAGCCTGAATCGGAAGGCACAGAGAGCCACTACCTAATGGGATGGAAGCTGAGCTGCAAAAGGACACAGGATCCTAATGTTTCTTTAGGGACACATAGGAAAACACAATATTATTATACATTACATGCTAGTTGGGGAAATGGCAAAACACCCATCTCCATAGTGGGGGGAATGGCAAAACAAACAACCTGCCAACGATTATACTATTCACCTAAATGTGAGTTATTTCCCTAGTCACCTATAGTTTGAGCCCATTTCTCACACACAATACTCTATCCCCAGGCTTTCACCTCTCAGAATGCCTTTCTTCAATATATCACTTAGGCAGCCATCTTCAAGAAGCATTTCCCAATATCCCCAATGACTCAGTGCCCTTTCACCGAACTACCTTGTGTTTTCAGAATATCTGGGAGGGAGAGGGGTTTGTCGCTTAATAGGGTTTTTTGTTGTTGTTGTTTGGTTGGTTTTTGAGGATTTTTTTGCAGGGCAATGAAGGTTAAGTGACTTGCCCAGGGTCACACAGCTAGTAGTGAAGCTGCATTTGAACTCAGGTCCCCCTGAATGCAGGGCCAGTGCTTTATCCACTGCACCATCCAGCTGCCCCAATAGTATTTCCCCCCAATTACATGTACTTAACTTTTTTTTTTTTGTGAGGCAATTGGGGTTAAGTGACTTGCCCCGGGTCACACAGCTAGTAAGTGTTAAATATCAGAACATATAGTAATTGTTATCTTCCCCATAATTACGTTGACTCACTGTGAGAAGTGATGAGTGAGCTCATTGTTTCGTTCTTTGTACTTGCACCCCCTGTGCCTAGTGAGCATATGAAATTTGGTAGGTATGTAATACATACTTGTTAATTAGTCACCTGGCAAAGAGGAAGAGGGACATGCCTTATTCCCCCAGGATATGAAGGCAAGCACCATATTTCTTCCATATCTCATTACTTCCATTTAAGGGTACACATCCCTTCCCAGGAAACAGGGATAAGAATATTTTTGAGAGGCCACATAGTAATGTAAGTGGAGGTGGAAGGTTCAATTAGCCAAGCATTTCTCTATACAACTCAAATGCAGCTCAGAAATCTCAGAAACAAAGTGTCGATGTCCTAGGGTAGAAAGAGTGACTTAGGGGTCAATATATTTAGGTTGGAATTCTGCCTCCAACCAGCTATTGGAGCCATTCACTTAGCTTCAGCTTCTTTATCTGTGAACGTAGGGAGTTGGATAGCATGACCATTGAGGTCTCTATGATCACTCTAATCTATTCTAATCTATGGCTAGCCACTTACAAGCCTAATTTGATTCTATATTCTTTTTTTCCTCTTTTTTTTTGTGGGGCAATGAGGGTTAAGTGACTTGCCCAAGGTCACACAGCTAGTAAATGTCAAGTATCCGAGGTCAGATTTGAACTCAGGTCCTCCTGAATCCAGGGCCAGTGTTTTATCTACTGCACCACCTAGCTGCCCCCTCTATATTCTAAATATATCAACGCTATCCTATTTCAGAATTGACTATTGTTCTATTTCAGAATTTAGGGCAACAAGGTGGCACAATGGATAGAGTACTAAGTTTGGAGTCAGAAAAAGCCAAGTTCAAATATTGCCTCAGACACTCCCTGTGTGACCCTGGGCAATTCACTTAACCTTTCTAGGACTCAATTTCTTTATCTGTAAAATGAGGGGCTTAAACTTATTGACCTTTAAAGTCTCTTCCAGCTCTAAATCTCCGGTCTCTGTGTAGACAGAGCAAAGAACTTTTTTTCCCCATATTTTTCTCCTTGCAGTTAGTAGATGTGTCAAATACCATTAGGCAAAAAAAAAAAAAAAGATGACAGAATGTGAAGACCTGAAGGGTCGTCATGAATGTGAAATATATGACAAATAGCTGGTCCAAAAGAAAGCTTTTAAAAATGCTGCAGGTCTACAATTGCTTGTACCTGGCTAAAAGTGATGAACGCTTAAAGTAGATAAGGTTATTGTGCGGTGTTTTGTTTTGTTTTGTTTTTTAAGCAAAGAACCGTGGGTACTAATTTCTAAAAAAAAATTGATGTGACCTTCTGGTGAATCAGCAGGTTAATGTAATTAGGATAAAGGTAGAAGACTTAGTCCAGGTAGAAAACTGATAATACTCCATTAATTGGAAATCAGGCACAAGTCAAAAAATAAAATATTAATGATGCACAAACTTATTTCTTGAATACAATACCTGATTGGCATAGTGAATTGACAAAGATGGATAGCTCCCTAAAAGGGTAACTCCAAAATTGGAGTCACACCTTTGTCCTTTGGAAGATAGCTGAAGGTACCAAGGTCAAAAGGGACAAATGATCCATTAGCTGGGAAGAAGCTTGTTGTTGTTTTTTTAAGGGCTCCTTAGCAATTCTGTAATTGCTAAAATGTCAATCATTTGTCTCAGCTTTTTATTCAATACTTTTTTTTTCCCCTGTAAAAGTAGCAGCAATGCATGAATATTGGTCATTAGGTTTGCTGGGTCTTTTGGAGGGGACATAAGATTTTTGTGGGTTTGGTGAGGGTTTTTCTTTTTTTTTTTTTCAACTAAAGAGAAAACTATGGATAATACTAGATAATTATGGATAGTAAGTATAGGACATACTGGGAGAACAAGATGGCCAACCTTTAAAAATTCTATGTTTATACTTCCACTTTGCAAGAAAGAAAAATCCTGAGTTTCTCTGAGATTTTTTTAATATAAAAGGATTTATGACTTCATTAAAATTTGGAACTCCCAGATAAGGAAACTCTACCAATGTTGATAGAGTTGACAACTTCTCTACAACTTACAGTCTTACATGCCTAGAATACTGAGATGTTGTCACTTGCCAGGTGTCACAGGGCCATTTTGTGTCACAGACAGGACTGAACCAGGTGTTCTGTCCACAAAGCCAGCTCTCTATTACATGCCACACTGACTCTCATTGTATAAAAAACATTATACAAATCTACAGTTAGGTGCCATTAATAGCGTCTAGCTGGTAGGCCTAGGATTAAATAATAGAATGTAGGAAACAATTTTTTTTTTTAATGCACAAAACCTTGCCCAGTGCCTCTCTCTGGACTACTCTATCTCCTCAAACAGATTTGTTTCAGAGAATGAGATTAATCCCCCACTCCGAATGAGTTAGGTTGGGTATTCTCCCCCTTCCTGTTCATTTTTGTAAATGAGAATGTAAATTAAGCTTCCCAAGAGTTAGATATACTTTTTGTTCCAAAAGTTCTCAGTGTTAATAATATTCAATTTAATTGCTCAATTAATATTAATTGAGTGCCTACAGGGTGTGTAACCCCTTTCTTAGCCACAATAATATTCTTAGAATTATATCTAAGTATCTTCTTCCTCTCAAATGAAAGCCGTTTCTTTGGGGAGAAATTCAATTCAGCAAATATATAGGTGGGGGGGGGTGAGTGGGTGAACAAAATGTCAAATGTGCTCCCACAACACCACGTCATCTAATGTCACTTATCATCCATGGTTCTCAGAATCCTAAAATCTTTTCATTGGAAATTCCCTTCAAGATCAGCTAGTTAAGTCCCCTCATTTATGTATACATAAAGAACCTGAGACCCAGGAAAGTAAAGTGATTAACCTGGAATCATTCATCTCATCAAAGTAAGAGCTGGGACTTGAACCTTCGAATTTTGACTCCTAGACTAAGGTCTTTCCTCTGCCTGTAAGAAAGGGGCAGAGATGGCAAATGGCAGACATGATCTCTATGCTTGCCTCTAGCTCTAGAATTCTATGCTACTATGAATCCAGAGTTTTACTTTTAATCACAATTATACTTTTAACCAGTTATTCAAGTACATGTCACTGAGCATAAAGTTCAACTATAGATTTTTTTTTTGGCGGGGCAATGAACATTAAGTGACTTGCCCAAGGTCACAAAGCTAGTAAGTGTCAAGTGTCTGACGTCACATTTGAACTCAGGTCCTCCTGAATCCAGGGCCTGAGCTTTATCCACTGCGACTCCTAGCTGCCCCCTCAGCTATGGAATTTTTTAAAGCTAAGTGGGGCCTTAATGGTAATCATCATGTCCAGTCCTTTCATCTTACAGATGAGGAAAACTGAAAGCCAGATAAGTCAAGTAAATATGCAAAAAAAAAAATCATCCAGCTACTAGGAGCCAAGTCAATATCTGAACTCTAAATTAAATGCTTTAAATAATCCAGTGGGGTTTTTAAATTAAAACTTTTTTCAATCAGCAAAAATTTGCCATCTCTTCTTCCTTAAATTTTCACTATATATAATACATATATATATATAATTTAATTTTTAAAACACTAGATTATCTAAAGTACTCAATTTAGGGTCAGTGATCTTGATTCAAATCTTGATTTGAATCTTGTTCCTTGGTCTGTGTGTGGTGGGGGTGGGGGATGGGACCAAGGGGAGAGGCAAAGAAACAGAGGGAAAGGGAGAAGGAAAGGGAAAGAGAATATTTCTCATTGTGTACTCTGAGGTTTTTCCCCCTCAGGAAGTAAATGGCATATTTCATCATTAGTCTTCTGGAATCATGGTCTTTACCCTGATCAGAGTTCCTAAGTCTTCCTCATTTAACATATGAAGGAATTTAAGTCCATAGGGGACCAAGTTTCATTTTGAGTGTACCTTTTTAAATGAAATCAAATTATGTAACACTCTCTAAACAAAGACAATCCATGGTCTTAAAAAAAAAAACTTTCAGAAAGCATAACTAATCCTAAAAACAACTTCTTTCTCCAGAACTACCTTAAAAAATACCCAATCTTTGAAAAACTGTTGGCTTCATTTAGGAACATTATATTTGGTGGCATGCATGCACATATACAGTCAATCTCTCTCTCTCTCTCTCTCTCTCACACACACACACACACACACACACACACAGCATATAACGCTTCCACCCCAAAACTTACACTGCTTATCCAATGCATCTGAAATGACAGAGAAAGTCAGTTATTTCTATGATATCTGGAACCCAAACTGCTAAAGAGACCTAGAAACCTCATGCACTACACAAAGTCAAAAAGAAGGGAGCACAATCAAGGTTAAGAAATCAGTAATGGGGGCAGCTAGGTGGCGCAGTGGATAGAGCACCGGCCCTGGAGTCAGGAGTACCTGAGTTCAAATCCAGCCTCAGACACTTAACAGTTACTAGCTGTGTGACCCTGAGCGAGTCACTTAACCCCAATTGCCTCACTAAAAAAAAAAAATCAGTAATAAATAAATATAAAGGGTCTGGATGAGTTTTCACATTTCACTTTCACTAGCTTTGGATAAATACATTCAAAGAGGGAAGCTATGTCTGGTGGCAACTATGGAACTCACAGAGAGGCTGATATTTCAGTAAGCCTGTGATCTCATCAATGGGGATATTCCTGAGCCCAATGCTGCTAGAATCTCTTCAACAGTATTGATCACAAGATGTATACTGAGAGGCAAAAGGGACCTTAGACATCATAGAGAAGGAAACTGAGGCTCAAGAAGGGAAACTTCACACAGCTAATTCAATGACAGAATTAGGACTCAAACCCAGGTGTTCTGACCGAATCCAGCACTTTCCCTTGCCACACCCCACCTGTAATGAGAACAATTTTTCCCCCTCTTTCTATCCATTCCCCCCACCCCAACCCCATACCTGACTCCCTTAGGCTTTATGGACCAGTTTGTCTTTCTTCCTTCCTTCCTTCTGTCGTTCCTTCCTCCCTCTCTCCCTTCCTTCTTTCTTTTTTCCCCAAAGCAATGAGGGTTGAGTGACTTGCCCAAGGTCACACAGCTAGTAAGTGTCAAGTGTCTGAGGCTGGACTTGAACTTGGGCCCTCCTAAATCCAGGGTGAGTGCTTTATCCACTGCACCACCAGGCTGCCCCTAATGGACCAGTCTTACTGTTCAATATTTAGGGGGTGCCAAGTTGGGACCCCCATTGGGGAATGGGGGATAAGGGTGGGAGGAATTAACACCTCCCTTTTGTGGTTCACTAGAACTGAATTCCATGAGAGGTTTATTCCTTTGACTCAAAGGAAGGCCCCCCAATTAAATTTCAGATGACCTAGAGAAGAATAGTCATTTTAGTATAAATGAGTATTGGACCTCAGTTTTCTCATCTATAAAATTTAAGGTGGCCTATAGCAATCAAGTCTAATCTCTTTATCTAGTTGGACTGGATCAAGGCTTCTTCTTTTTTTTAATAGTGTTTTTTTCCAATTATATGTAAAGATAGTTTTCAACATTCACTTTTTTTTTTTTTTGGTGAGGCAATGGGTGTTAAGTGATTTGCCCAGGGTTACACAGCTAGTGTCAAGTGTCTGAGGCCGGATTTGAACTCAGGTCCTCCTGAATCTAGGGCTGGTGCTTTATCCACTTCGCCACCTAGCTGCCCTCAACATTCACTTTTATAAGATTTTGAGTTCCAAATTTTTCTCCTCCCCCCCTCCCCAAGACAGCAAGCAATCTGTTATACATAGATCAGGGTTTCTTAAACTTTTTCCACTTGCAACCCCTTTTTCTCCAAGAAATCTTTACATGACCCCATGTATATAGGTATGTAAAATAGATATACATAACTTTTACTGTTGCCAAATTTTTCATGACCTCCACATTCAGTTACTGGACCCCATATGGAATCACGACCCACAGTTTAAGAAGCTTTAGACTAGATGCACTCTTGGAGTTCTAATTTCTGTGATCTAGATCTAGGCCACAGGCCTCTGAGAAAGGAATTTATTTATGCTTTTTCATCTGATCAACCCATATTCAAATTATAAAATAATTTAAATCTTGTGCTTTAAAAAAAAATCTTTATCTTTTTTAAAGCTCCAAGAAAATATCTGGGCTCTGAGTAGAGTGACAAACGCATTCCATCAAGTATTGAGAGACTGTTGGGTTTTCCCTATGTGTAGCAATAGATATTAAGTCCAGTAGGGGGAGACACCACATCAAGTATAGAATTGCCCTTCTGGTGAGGTTGGAAATGATCCTCTGGTTCTCCAAAACTACACTCGTTTCTTCACTATAGGAGATCCTAGCAAGACCATAGAGGACTGACCCTCTTCCGAATACAAATTTGCTGGCATTACAATTCAGCTGTGACTCTGAGTGAACTTGACTACTTTCTTATCCTGTTTCTGTTCTCAATTCCAAGCACTAAATAAAATGACTCTAAGAAATAATTAAAAACTCTATTTACAGACATTTCCTGGCATAAATCCACCTATCTTTATAAAGCCTTGCTATCAATGTATGATACTTAACAAACACTAGCCAAAGGAAAGATGGTCAGCTTTATTTCCCAAGGGCAAGAAATCTATCAAATCCCACATCAGATACATTGGAAGCACTTTCTAAAGATGCTACCACCAAACTTATCAAAACTTAACTACCCTTTTCTCTCCAAGGTAAAGATAGGCCTCAATTTATGCATTCATTGTATTACTAGAAAGTATGCATATTTGGGTGTTTGTAAATGGAATTATATAGCAATCTCAGGACTGCGTTTCCCTTAGTAATGCAGGAAAATTAGATTTAGGAGACACTAATAATTTGTTTCATTTTCCAACCCTTCCCTCATCACCTGTCAATTATTGAATGATATGTAAGCAAAAGGCTAAATTAGCTACTCCAATTTAAAAAAAAAAAATCTCTTAAAGGGGCAGCTAGGTGGTGCAGTGGATAGAGCACTGGCCCTGGATTCAGGAGGACCCGAGTTCAAATGTGGCTTCAGACACTTAACACTTACTAGCTGTGTGACCCTGGGCAAGTCACTTAACCCCAATTGCCTCACAAAAACAAAACAACAACAACAAAAAATCTCTTAAAATGAAGAATCCTTTTATGGTACAACTAATTATGCCTTTGAGATTATCAGCTGTTAAAAAATTTAGTGGTGAAGAGGAGTGTATGAGACTGTCAACTATTCCTCAGATTAAGACTTTCTGTAGGGTATAGTCCATTTGTTATTAGGAATTCATCCCAGTAAGCACATAAAGCTAAAAACAATCAGACCTCCCCACACAGGATTCCTCCAGTTGAAGTAGATTAAGCATTGTGGGGAGGTATCTTGTTTTTTTCTTTAAAGCATTTCATTCTTTCCTCTCTCTTCCTGGGCCAGAGGAAAAACTTGGACATTTGATAAAAAATTTTACCATGACTTCGAACCATCAACTGAATTTATCAACTCTTCATATGACTCTACAACACTCCCATGACAAACTCAGGTTTGTCTGTTGTTTAACTCCTTGACCCCAACCTCCTATCCCACCTTGGCAGCTTACAGTTTGGCTGCTCCTGTCTTTCACAGAGCACTCAAGGAAACCAAAGAGACTGGGGGGGGGGGGGGCGGGGAGAGAGGCAGGGAGCAGAGAAGAAAGACCCAAGAGTTGGAGGAAGCTAGCTCACTCTTTCACATGGTTCACAGTATGTCCACCAAATAGCTACTAGCAGCATCACCACTCCTAACTCCATGTCCTATTCCCTATAATTTCTTTTCAAGTCCACCCTTTTAACCCTGTCCTCACATTTTAACGCTGCCTATTAAACCTATTTACAAGAGCGAGAGGAAAAAGCCCAGTTCAAATGGGCTACATAGCCTTATGCTTACTAAAGTAAATTATATAAACATCAGGATGAACAATGTTCTTCGGTAGTCAAAATTCACATTGTCACCAACAATCAAAGAATAAAAGCACAACCAAAAATAAAAGGCTCACCTAGAGATAATATGCAGGTCATCGCAAAGCATGGAAGAGGCTCTGACCTCACTACTGAGGCAGTGGAGTTATGCATCCACTCTTTACAAAGCCTAAATTAAAGCAGTCACAAAACAAGCTAGGGAAGGGTGGGGGGAGGGATTCTGCTCCTCCCTACAGTCCCAGAGGCATCTAGAGACTTCTGTGCTCAGTAAAGTGCACACAGATAAAGTCAAGCTCAGGCTATTTTGCCAGAGCATTAAAAGGCTGATTGGTGTCTTAGATGACCACTTCTCAGGGATGCTATTTGTTGTTTGTTGCTGAGGGGTTTTAGTTGTGTCTGAACTCTCCATGACCCCATTTGGGGTTTTCTTGGCAAAGATACTGGAGTGGTTTGCCATTTCTTTTTCCAGCTCACCGTACAGATGAGGAAACTGAGGCAAACAGGGTTAAGTGACTGACTTGCTCAGGGTGTTATGGAAGAGATTACTGATTCAGAGCTAGAAGGGACTTCAGAGGTCATCTAACCCAATACCTTCATTTTTACGGACAAGGTGTCTGTGGACCAGAAGTAATATCAAATTCCAACTGTCATTCTTGGATTCCTAATTTAGAACCCTTTTTCCCTACATCATAGTGCTTCAGGTAAGAGTTTTATATTAGGTGATCAACTCTGAGGTCCCTTCCAACCTTGGGATACTCTCCTTTTTATCTACTCCCCAGCCTCACAAAACTATTGTGCATGTATTTTTAAAGGGGGCAAGGTAAGAGGGGGCAGCAAGGTGAGGAAGATGCCAGATCTGGGATCCTGTAAGATCCCAAGAGATATAAACCCTGCATCTCAGTTTACTTTTTAACACCAATGGAGACAATGGTTTTCTTATCCCAGCCTCTAAAAATCATAGTTGTGCTCATAAATAGATCAGCAGTGTCACACTGCTAAGCACTGAGTCTTCAACCAAAGAACAGATCAACGATGAAAGTCTATATCCACTGGACAGAGCTTCATTTCCCATGAGCTTCACAAGACGCCCAACAACCAAGGAAGTATTCTTTACTTTGGCTCAGGTCTCAGTCACTTCTGTGCATCTTGACTTCAGTCCGACTCTTCCTGGGTAATAGGACATCACTGAGAAAGCACATCCTGGGGACCCCCCTCCTTGCTCTCACTCTCCTCTGGGGGGCCATACTCTGACACAGTGACAGATGACTTTTTATATCCCCTCAACGTGTGGGCATTCAGCATCTCCAGGAGCAGGTCGTAAACAGGGACCACATTTTTGCATTTCATGCTGAGCAGGTGTTCCATACCTTTGTTACTGTGGAGAAGAAGAAAAGAAGAAGAAAAACTAGGATTTGGGGGGGAAGGGATATCATCATGCCTGTGAAATATGGGAGCAATGGAATCGTGTTTCTTTGCCTCTAATCCCTGGGTAAAATAGTTGGTGTGCATTATCTAACTCCAAATCTCAGGTTTTAAGAATTTTCAGGTCAGACCCTATGTTTCTTTTATTGTTTTATGTATTACTGCCACCCTCACCCCTCCCTGCCCATCAGGTATCAGTAGAATGGGTGTGGACTCAAAATGTTTATCATCAGCTCCTCAAGTGGTTAGTCATCCTATGCAAACTCTCCCCCCACCCCCCAACTAGTTTGTCCCTGGTTGAATCACTTTGCCTCCCTAGGCATCGACTGTCTCATCTATAAAATGAGAGAGTTGAATGAGATCATCCTTTCCAGCTTTAACATTCTATAAATCTATGAGCTTTTAATACAATCATCGTATGTTTACTTAACTAGAGGACACCATGATACAGACCTTTCTCAAAGCCCTGGAACATAGCAATTTAAATGTATTTCTTTTTTTTCTTTTTTCTTTTCTTTCTCTACAGCCTGTTCTACCCAACAGGTCATTATTCTTAGATCTCTTTCCTCCAGTTTTCTCAATAGTCACCCCTTCCCCTCCCCCAACTCTCCAATTCTTGCTCTTTCTTTGGGAGTGATAATCAAATCAATACTACCATTACTACTGGAAAAAGAGTGACAGTCTGTTACCTAGTAGAAAATTCCCTTCCCAGACCACCTTTTATTGGCTCTCTCCTGTTAGAAAATAAGTTTCTTGAGGGCAGAGCTTACCTCACCTTTGCATTTGTATGGCCAGGACCTAACACATGTGCAGGGGAGGGGGATGGAAGTATTAGGTGCTCATCAAATGCTTGTTGATTTATAGCAGCTACATCAATAAAGGAGAAAATAGACTCTTTGGGGAGTGGGGGGAAGTCTTTGGTACCTTCCTCCAAATCTCATAGCTTCAGAGGACTCTCTTACCTTGGAGATGATGGGGAGAAATGGGTTTAGACTTCAAGAAGAAGATTATTAACTTGGGGCATGTGAACTTTTTTTAAAATTTGATAACTGCATTTCCATATAATTGGTTTCCTTCCTAATCTTATGATTTTATTTTATGCATTTAAACACATTATTCTGAGAAAGGGTCCCTAGACTTCACCAGACTGTGGCAGGGGTCCAAGATACACACACAAAAGATTAAGAACCCCCTAAGGGCTCTGTTCTGAGTGGAACTTGACATTTCTAGCAAAGGAAAAGTTTGAGGGCTGCTTTAGTTCCCCCTGGATAAGTTGTATGGTGAGTACTACTGGCATTAAACCGGAAAGACAATGCCATGCATCTTAACATCATTGGTTTGAGAGATGCTAACAAAGCACCACCTTCCCATTCAGGGTATCTTTCTCCCTTTCTTCCTTTCACTGAAATGTCTCCTTATGAAGCTAAGTAAATACTGAAGCTTTCACAGTCACAGAACTACAAAAATGTTAGGTCTGGAAGGAACCTTTGCCCAACTTTCTCATTTTACAGTCGAAGAAACTGAGGCCCCAAGACTATAAGTGGCTTCCTTAAGGTCACACAATTCTGGGGGCAGTTAGGTGGTACAGTGGATAAAGCACTGGCCCTGGATTCAGGAGGACCTGAGTTCAAATCTGGCCTCAGACACTTGACACTTACTAGCTGTGTGACCCTGGGCAAGTCACTTAACCCTCATTGCCCCACCAAAAAAAAAAGGTCACACAATTCATTATTTTTTAAAATTCTAAATCCAATGCTTCCTCATGACACTATATGGTCCATTTCTGTATTGACAACCCCCCCCCAAAAAAAAACCCCAAACCCTATTAAAGTATTTACCACCATACGTGTACCTTGCATGCCTAACATGAGAAAGGAGCATCAAAAGGTTAGCCAGACGTATGGACTGCTGCTGAGAAGAGATGCCACTCTTTGCAATAACCCACACCAATGCATCAGTCACAGCATTGAGCAGGTGATGTAACTTCCTGCTGCTCTCTGGTTCTTCAGTTGCAGCTGCTAAAGGGAACATACCTAGGCAGAGAAGAAAAACTGTAACACATCTTCTGTTGTGAAAGGAAAAGGGGAAAACCCCCTGCCCTCAGCAAGCCAGTAGGCATACCTCCTCTGGCGAGAAAACCACACTGTTGTCTGTTGGGCTCAAATCTGAAAAGTAGGGTTTGGATTTTGTGCACAATTTTTGAGGCAGCCTCCTAGTCTTCTACCTTAGCCATTTAGTAATAATGCCCCCAGAGGAAAGGGTAATTCTGCAGGGAGATATGCTAGCTAACCTCTCTAGATCCCTAGGATACCTAGAGAAGGAGAGAGAGGGGGGGATGGTTTCACACCACCCCTAAAAAAAGGCATGTTTCTATCATAAGAGACAGGATGAGTCTTTGATAAAACTCATCATCTATTCATGACAAAAATACTAAGGAAAAATAAGGAGGGATTTTACCTCAATAAAATAAAAATTACCAACTTTAAGATAAGAGTCAATACCAAATCTGCAACATTAGAACCATTCCTACTTAAAACCAAAGGATTACTTTGTAAAGCTGGACCAAGAGTTCTTAACTTGAGGTCTATGGATTCCCATAAGGGGGTCTGTGGATAGATTTCAGGGAAGCCATGAACTAAGATGGTAAAAAACAAACAAACAGCAACAAAAAAGCCCACCTTGTTTCAAAATAATGTTTCTTTCATAATCCTATATATTTTATTTATACATTTAAAAACAATGTTCTGAGAAGAATTTAATAGGCTTCAACAGATTGCCACAGGGGCTTATGCGAAAGATTAAAAATTTCTGATCTAAACAAAATATTAATAAAAGTCATCTGAAGAAACAAAATTTCAAGAATCTCAAGAGAAATCATGGGGCGAGAAAGTGTGAAGGAAGGGCCTAGAAATACCAAATCTTGGAGCAGCTAGATGGCGCAGTGGATACAGCACTGGCCCTGGATTCAGGAGGACCTAAGGTCAAATCTGACCCTGGGCAAGTCACTTAACCCTCATTGCAAGAGAGGGAGAAAGAGGGGGGGGGGAGAGAGAGAGAGAGAGAGAGAGAGAGAGAGAGAGAGAGAGAGAGAGAGAGAGAGAGAGATGAAGGAAGGAAGGAAGGAAGGAAGGAAGGAAGGAAGGAAGGAAGAAAGAAAGAAAGAAAGAAAGAAAGAAAGAAAGAAAGAAAGAAAGAAAGAAAGAAAGAAAGAAAGAAAGAAAGAAAGAAAGAAAGAAAGAAAGAAAGAAAGAAAGAAAGAAAGAAAGAAAGAAAGAAAGAAAGAAAGAAAGAAAGAAAGAAAGAAAGAAAGAAAGAAAGAAAGAAAGAAAGAAAGAAAGAAAGAAAGAAAGAAAGAAAGAAAGAAAGAAAGAAAGACCAAATCTTAAACTATACTACAAAGCAATAATTATCAAAATAATTTGGTACTGGTTAAGAAATAATGTTGATCAATGGAACAGATTAGGTATACCAGACCCAAAAACAATCAATACCATCTATTTTGGTAAGGTCTCGCAATTCAACAAAAACTACTTGGAAAGCTAGAAAACAGTCTGGCAAAAAAGTATGTTTATAACAATGTCTAGCACTGCATACCATAGAAAACTCCCAATGGATATGGAAGCTAGTGATAAAAAGTCATGCAACCCCAATTGCCTCACTAAAAAAATAAAAAATTAAATTAATTTTTTTAAAAGTCATGCAATAAATAAATTAGAAGAGAAAGGAAGAAGGCATCTTTCACAAAAAAGGATATGGAGAAATCTTTTTACCAAACAAGAAAGATGAACACAAAGGATAAAATGGACAATTTCAATTAAACAAAATCACTGCAGCTAGAATTCAGAGGGAAATAGTAAACTAAAAAAAAAAAAATTGTGGCAAATTTCTCTCTTTTTTTTTTTTTTAGTGAGGCAATTGGGGTTAAGTGACTTGCCCAGGATCACACAGCTAGTAAATGTTAAGTGTCTGACACCGGATTTGAACTCAGGTACTCCTGACCAGGGCTGGTGCTCTACCCACTGTGCCACCTAGCTGCCCCCAAATTTCTCTTAAGAGGCTGATATTGAATATGCGTGTAGAATTCATATAAATATGTGAGAACAAGAACAATTCCCCAATAGATAAGTGGTCAACAGATATAAACAGGCAATTTCAAAAGAAAAAAAAATGCAAGCTATTAATAACCACATTAGAAAATGTTCCAAATCACCAATATAAGAGAATTGCAAATTAAAACAACTTTCAGTCTCTACCTCATATCCATCAGATTGGCAAAGATAACAAAAAAGGAAAGTGACAACTGTTGAAGAGGCTGTGGGAAAGGATATGGTACTGTACTGTTGGTGAAGCTATGAATTGTTCCAACACCAACCTAAAAAGTCCTGTATGCACCTTTTTTATTTCAATTTTTTTCCATTTATTTAGAATTTTATTTTTTCCCAAATTACATGTAAAAACAAATTTTAACATCAATTTTTAAAACTTTGTGTTCCAAATTCTCTTCCTCCCTCCTTTTACCCCCGCTTAAGAACTCAAGCAATTCCATATAAGTTATACATGTGTAGTCATGCAAAACATTTCCACATTAGTCAGGTTGCTATATACACCTTTTAACTGAGAGATAACACAGTTTTGATTTCCCAAAGAACAGATTCATTTATATATAAATATTTGTAGCTAATGTTTTTGTAGTAAAAAAAAACTAGAAAATGGATGTTCAACTGGACAAATTTTAATACATTAATGTAATAGCATAATATTGAATGTTGTAAAATATTGAAAGGGACAGACTCAGAGAAACCTGGGAAGACTGGTATGAACTGATGCAGAATGAAAGGAGCAGAACCTGGAGGAATTACAAAGTAACTACAACATTGTATAGGAAAACAACTTTGAAAGAATTAAGAACTCAATGCAATGAGTGATCAGGGCTTCAGAAGACTAACAATGAGCAATGATTCCCACTTCTTGGCTGAGAGTTGATCAACTATAGATGTAAAATGACCTGTTCATAATTTTCAGACACAATCAATGGGTGAATTAAAAAAAATAAAACTATACCCATTTGTTACAAGGGAGGGGCTTTTTTGGTGGGGTAAAAGTCATGGGAAGGATTGGGAGAGTGAGTGATTTTTTTTTAAAAAAGAAGAAAATAAAGGAAAAAAGGTCAACAAAATCCTCAAAAATACACAGAAGAAAGAAGGAAGGTCAGAAAGGGAGACAGACAAATATAGTATTATTGGTACTACTGTATTAAATGTAATTTTTAAAATAAGCTGGTTGTAAAAAATGATTCATATATGTTTCTTTCTGTTCATTATATATTGAAATCTTCATGTTTATTGATATTTGTCAAGCCCATAATTTTTAAAAGTTAGTAAACAATCATATCTACTCTCACCACTTAATTTTGTGGGGGTTTTTTGTTTTGTTTTTTTCAGGGCAATGAGAGTTAAGTGGCTTGCCCAGGGCCACACAGCTAGGAAGTGTCAAATGTCTGAGGCTGGATTTGAACTCAGGTCCTCCTGAATTCAGGGCCAGTGCTTTATCCACTGTGCCACCTAGCTGCCCCTCACCACTTAATTTTGACAGTATATTTGAAACCCTACCAATTTCAATAACAAGAAATATATTTTTTCATCAGATCTATGATTTCAATGGTGTAGGGCATTTCATAATGAGGTAACTCCCCTTTCCCAAGCAGATCAGCAACTACTACTAATAGACAATTCCCTGGAGCACTGAGAGGTTAAGTAGCCTATCCAGGGTCACAGAAGCAATTTTGTGTCACAGTCAAGACTAAGCTAGTTCTTGTCAATTCTAAGACCAGCTCTCTGTCATTATGGAACACTGTCACTTGTGAGGAAAAGATAGAGTGGTTAATACTGGAAATCAGTAGATCAAAGTATTAATTGCTGATGATGTGATAAAGTGTCTAGAAAAACCAATTGCGTCTACCAAAAAAATAAAAAGAATAATAAATGAGTAGACACATTTAGTCTACAGAAGAAACTCTTGGGGTGGGAGATGATAACTGCCTTCAGGTATTCAAAGTGTTGTTCTGTTTGGCTTCAGAAGGCAGTACCAGGAGCAATGAGTAGAAGCTAAAAGAGTCATCTCTAAAAGTGGTGAATTCCCTCTCAATGGAGATCTTCAGTAAGAAGATGAGCTCTTTTCTGTTATGTTGGCAGCATGGATTAGACTAGATACCATTGAAGTCCCTTCCAACTCTCCATGTCTGTGATTCTGTGATATGTGGGAGACCCTGTTATAGAACTTAGAGAAGCAAAGATCCAAATAATTACCCTTGAGGGGATAATTAATATCAACATTTCCCAGATGGGAAAATTTAGGCAGAAAGGCTAAGAAACTCACTTAAGTTCTCAAAGCTAGTGAATAACGGCCTTCCGATTTCAAATCCAGGGCTTTTTTCACTAAACCATTTTGGATCCTTTTGATAATAGGACTTCCAGTCACTGGTGACAATCCAATGGTGAAAATTCTTTGGGGTGGTCAAACTTTTGGGCATCTCTCATTGAATCCTTAATGCTCATCTATAAATAGGACCAGCTTTCCTCTATGATGAGAGAGATACTACCAGACTCAACTATCCCATCTCAATAAGTTGGGTAGTGCAATGGATAGAGCATTGGGCCTGGAATCAAGAAGACCTGAGGCCAATCCAGCCTGAAGCATTAGCTGTGTGACCCTGGGCAAGTCACTTAACTACTATTTCTCTCAGTTTCATCATCCATAAATTGGGGATAATGATAGCATTTTCCTTCTATGGTTGTTGTGAGGATCAAAGGAGATAATTGTAAAGCTCTTAGTACATTGTCTAGCACATAATAAACGTTATTTAAATGGTTGCTATTAATACTGTTATTCCACTCAATGTCATTAGGAGTCCCTTTAAAAAAAAAAAAAAGCTGTATTTGAACATGGTGTACCTGTCATAAGAGCATGTCTCTAAGTAACAGATTCACCTCATTTTCCACACATGAAAATTAGAGGTCAGCCAACAGCCATTAAATGACCACTATCAAGAGAACTCCCTCCCCTCTACTTCTCCTCTTAGTGGAAGCTGAAAATGATTGTGGTACAATGTAGAATTCTTAATAAAAATTATAGGAAATCCTATCTTTGCAAAGTATACTGTGAGCTTTCATTATTATCATATGAATTCAAAGGGAAATAAGACTCTTCTGGAGTTTTAAGCCCTAACCCAGTGGCCACAAGACATTTTTCATCTCTTTCAGTTCCATAGGGCTTCCTCATCCTCCCCTCATCTCCTCTTCCAGTTCCATGTGTTGTCAGGAGCTGCTTTCCTCCTTGAGTGAAAGAGAACATGGTCAAACGTGCTTCTTTCACATGGCATGACATGGTCAGTCTTTACTAAGCCAATGCCAAGCCCTGCTTCCAATTCAATCAGGAAAACTTTCCCACATATTCTAAAAGCTAGCGTGTACATAGCACTTTAAGGTTTACATATATTATCTCATTTGATCCTCACAACAAGCCTGGGAAGGAGGGGCTATTATTGAAATAGTAGATTAGTAGAAAACATAAATTACCCAGAGAAACAAAATTCTACTTCAGAATAGCAGCAGAAAACTTAAAAAAAAAAAAAAACAAATGGGGGGGGGCTAGATAGCACAGTGGATAAAGCACCGGCCCTAGATTCAGAAGTACCTGAGTTCAAATCCGGCCTCAGACACTTGACACTTACTGGCTGTGTGACCCTGGGCAAGTCACTTAACCCCCATTGCCTCGCAAAAAAAAAAAAATTAAATTTAAAAATTAAAAAAAAATGGTACAGTTAACAAAAAGGTAAGGGGGCTTTCTTAAAAGTAGGAAAAATCAGCAATGCTATATTTGCTTTAAATACAGCAGCATGGCCCTTCTACACACTGGTTCCAAAGAAGCCTCATTTTCCCCTATTGATCTTCTGAATGAGTTGGATATGGAGGATGTTACTGATTGAACATGGTATCTCCAACCTAATCTCGCTCGTTCATAAAGTGGTTGGCCCAGATTTTCAGTAACAACATATGATGCACTTGAGACTGAAATGATTATAAAAGGGTCTTGCCAAACATAAGGCAAAAAGCTGTGAATAATTTTTATAATTAAAAAAAAAAAACTTAAAAGACAACTCTTTTCCAAGGAGCACTTTGCAGCACAGAAATAAGCTTTAAATTGTTTTTGAAAATGAAATAAAAAATAAATCTCGTGCTAGGAGGTAAATGTATTTTTCCAACCACATCTAACCCTCCCTTTCTCCAAGATGGCAGATGTGCCAGTGGCATAATGCCTGGTAATCGGGTCCAAATGGAGAGCCAGAAAAACATAGTTTTCCCCAACAAGTAACTTCAAAGGTTTTGGACTGAGATCTCCCGCACACATCAATTACATCTAGCATGGACATAAGTGCTGCTTTCTTTGCATTCAGAAAGTGAAATGACAAGTCTAGACTTTGGCAAAGTCTGGAAAATAATTGCCATAAAAGACCAGGAAAATCTTCCCTGAAAAGATCAGAGCACTTTCTAGCTCTTTTTCTAAATTGGATTTTGCCCATCTTTCTACTTTTTTTCATTGTTTCCATTCTAGCCATTCTTTTCTCTACTTCTCTGCCTCTGAGAGTTAGACTGCATATGGGCAGGGGCCAACCCGAGGTCAACTTTTTACCTGAATTAGGGAAAGGGTTCCCTATGGCTTTTTTATCTCCTCTTTTCATTTTTCCCCAGTGGCTTCATGCTGGTCCCCCCCCCCCAACTACTTACTCTCCTGTCACACTCAGGTCAGTCCTCTAAGTTTTCACCTTCATCTGAACATATATGTCCTTTGACCTATGTGAGTAGGACCTTGTTAAGAGATTGAGTTAGCTAACTTGATAGCTCAGCTCCAAGGACAGTTGTTAATGGGTGGTACCACCACCACCACCACCACCACCACCACCACCACCACCCCGTAGCTTCATTTCTCCATTGTTTTAGAGAAACAGTGCTTTACCCAAGGGATTGACTAATTTTAGGTTCCCTTTTGAATAGGTTTCCTCCCCATCATATGCCCAAACAGGAAGCAGATATAGGAGAAAGTAAAAGGATGGCTCTTAATCCTCCAAGAAGGAAGCATCTACTTCACTCTTGATACTCAGGCTCCCTTCTGCCTAAAGGCCAATTTGGTTTGTCTTCATCTAAGAATCTTCTATGAGTCTCTAGACATTTTCTGGAATTAAATTGTTATAAAAGAGGTCGAATCTTATTCCGAAAGGCATTATATGTTTCTTGCCCTACAGTGTTTCTAAGAAGGTCTCCAGGGATTATAAAATGGATACAGAGTATTTACCAAGGACACAGAATCCCCAAATTTGAGAGTTGGAAGAAGGAATATTGGGAGTTGTTTTTTTCCACCCACACCTGAAAGGAATTTCCACCACAACATAAGACAAGTGGTTCTTCAGTCTCTACTTGAAAACCCCTCCCTGGCCCCTAAATTTTTCAGTCTTCTAATCCCTAACTCTCCTCCATTCATTCTCTGAACTAGCTACATTTGGCCTATTTGCAGTTCCTCCAACACAACACTCCATCTTCCATCTAAGTGCCTAAACAATGGCTGCCCCCACCCCTGGACCATGCCTGGAATATTCTTGCCTTTCTTTGTAGACCCAGAACTTCACATAGTGACACATACATAGACCTTAATGAATGCTTGTCAACTGACCTCTCAAGACAATCCATTATACTTCTGGACTGCCCTAATGGTTAGGAAGCCTTCCACAACATCAAGCCTAAATCAGCCTCTTCTATCCCTTCTGTTTGTTTGGTTGGTTTTGTGGAGCAATGAGGGTTAAGTGACTTGCCCAGGGTCACACAGCTAGTAAGTGTCAAGTATCTGAGGACAGATTTGAACTCAGGTCCTCCTGAATCCAGGGCCGGTGGTTTATCCACTGTACCACCTAGCTGCCCCTGCTCTTCTATTCTTTCTGTTTCTGCTCAGGGACAAAATAGAACAAGTCTTCAATGACTGCCCCACCCCTCTTCAGTTACCAGAAGACAACTATCCTGTCTCCCTCTGAGTCTTCTCTTCCACAGGTTAAACATGGCCAGCACCTCCAGCCACTCCTTATAGGATATGGACTCAAAGGTCTTCGCTCTTTATATTGCCCTTTCTCTACACAATCTCCAACTTATCAATGTTCCTCTTAAACTATGGGACCCAGAACTCAGCACATATTCCAAATGTGGTCTGATTATGTCAGAATACCTAGTTATGGCTTTATGGCTTTTACCTCCTTATTACTGGAAGCTAAGTATTTCTTAGGGCAGCTGGGTAGGTCAGTGGATAGAGTACCAGGCCTGGAGTCAGGAAGACTCCTCTTCCTGAGTTCAAATCTGGTCTCACACACTTCCTAGCTGTGTGACCCTGGGCAAGTCCCTTAAGCCTGTTTGCCTCAGTTTCCTCATCTGTAAAATGAGCTGGAGAAGGAAATGGCAAGCCACTTCAGTATCTCTGCCAAGAAAACTCCAAATGGGGCCATGAAGAGTCTGACATAGATGAAAAACAGATAATAATAGCACCTACCTCCTGGGATTGATGTAAAGATAAAATGAGATACTATCTGTAAGGCACTTTGCAAACCTTAAAGTGCTATATGTTAGCTATTATTTTTTTCTTCTTCTTACATTCTATAGATAGCATGAAATATGTAGTCCTATAAGCAAGAATAAAGTAGATACAAAAAAAAGAAGCCAAAAACAATGTCTTATCCAAATTTGGTCTCACTCCAAGCACCTAAAACCAACTGATGCACATAAGAGACACTTGATCACCCTTTGTTGGATTTAGTTGAGCTTCAGACCAATTAAGCTATATAAATAGGAACCGATAAGAACCAGAAAGAAATCCATTGAAACACTGGTGTGTCAGGAATTCCTGAAAAGGTTTTCTTTTTCAAAAGAGTAAATATATATTAATGCTCTCCTACTCCTTCTGCCCTCCCTCTCTCTCCCTCTCTCTCCCTCTCTTTCCCTCTCTCTCCCTCTCTCTCCCTCTCTCTCCCTCTCTTTCCCTCTCTCTCCCTCTCTTTCCCTCTCTCTCCCTCTCCCTCTTTCTATCTCTCTCTCTCTCTCTCTCTCTCTCTCTCTCTCTCTCTCTCTCTCTCTCTCTCTCTGGAAATATGCATTCTGGGGGAGAGACATTACACACAGCTGTGTGCTTACTCACTGGAATTCAGAAGAATCATAGCCTTGACACAGAGATACTCCTTGTGTTGGAGTTTCAACTCTCGGAACCTTGAAGTAGTCGCCAGGAGCATGTCAAAGATTTCCAAAATCCCTTCAACACATTTGCCCTCATCCCTACAAAAGAACATTTGGAATGTTACTGGACACGTTTCATATAACTTTTTTTTAATAGCACCAGCATCCTTGGGGAGATAGGTTCTGTGTCAAGTCCAGGCTATTCTAAAGACCTTTAATGGAGAAGGGGAAGACAACTAATTGGGAGAACTGGAATTGTGCTCAGGAATTCAATTGGTTAAGGAATTAATTGCATTTATTTTTCCTGAGGAAAATAAGTTACTTAAACACTTTTGTATTTGATGGAAGCCTCCATAGCTCCAGGAATTAAAAAAAAAATCCAGGTTATACCAAAGCTGAACCAATAGAATGGACCTAGGGAAAAAAAGAAATCTGGGAGTAGTATAATGCAAATAGTAATGGACTTGGAACCAAAATACATTATTACTACCAACAATATCAACCATCATTACCACTATCATATATTTATGTTTAAGAAATTACAAAATGCTTTCTCTGCAATATTTTGAGTCTCACACGAACCTTTTGTAAGCATTAGGAGCATTTGTATATCCTTTTTTTTTTTTTTTTGGTGAGGCAATTGGGGTTAAGTGACTTGCCTAGGGTCACACAGCTAGTTAGTGTCAAGTGTCTGAGGCCAGATTTGAACTCAGGTCCTCCTGAATCCAGAGCTGGTGCTCTATCTACTGTGCCACCCAGCTGCCCAGGGGAACATCTATTTTACAGAGGATGAAATTAAGTGTCAAAGAGGTTAAGTGACTTGACTAAAGCCATATAGGTGGCACAGAGGATATAGCACCAAGCTTGAAGTCAGAAAGACTTGAGTTGAGATCCAGCCTCAGACACTCACTAGCTGTGTGACTCTGGACAAGTCACTTAACCTCTGTTTGCTTCAGTTTCATCATCTGTAAAATGGGGATAATAATAGCACTTACCTCCTGGTGTTTGTTGTGAGGATTAAAAGAGATCATTGGGGCAGCTAGGTGGTGCAGTGGATAAAGCACCAGCCCTGGATTCAGGAGGACCTGAGTTCAAATCTGTCCTCAGACACTTGACACTTACTAGCTGTGTGACCCTGGGCAAGTCACTTAACCCTCATTGCCTTACCAAAAACAAAACAAAAACAAAAGAGATCATAATTGTAAAGTGCTTTGCAAAGAGCCTGGTACATAGTAAGTGTCATATATAAATATTAGCTGCTGTTAGTGGTGGTGGTGGTGGTGGTGGTGGTGGTAGTAGTAGTAGTAGTAGTAGTAGTAGTAGTCTTAGTAGTAGTAGTAATAGTCTCTGAGGCAGGATTTAAACACAGGTCTCTTCTATCAGTTTATCATGCTATACACCATGCCACACTGCTCTGAGACCTGGATTCAAGTTCTGCTCTACTGCTTAATAGATGTATAATATTAGATAAGTGGCTTCACATTAGTACCTTCACCTGTAGAATTAGAAAATTGGACTAGATGAGCTCTGTGCACATGCAGAAAGGAAGGACTATCACACCATCTCCAATTTGGGAAGGATTATTTAGTCCTATCTGTACCTGAACATGAATTCCATCTACAAACACCCAATACATGGTAATCCAACCAGTGCTTGAAGACTTGTAGTAAGAGGAAACCCTCCACCTCCTAATACAGCCTGTTCCTTAGAGGACAGTCCTAATTGTGAAGAAGCTCTTCCTGCTACAAAGCTAAATTTGCTTCTTTGTAACTTCTATGTCATGTGTCTTCTTTAGTGATCTAGGGCCAAATAGAACAGCTCAAACCTCTTTCATATAACAGCCCTTGGAATACTTGAAAACAGCTAGCGTGTCAACCACAAACATTCATTAAGTATCTACTACGTGCTAGGCACTGTGCTAAGCCTGTGGATACAAAAAAGGGCAAAAACCATTCTACCCTCAAGGAGATTACATTCTAATGGGGAAGATGACATGTAAAAAACTATGTACAAGAACGATACATACAGGATAAATTGGAGATAATCTTAGAGGGAAGACACTGGAATCAATGCTTCCCTTCTCCCCACCCCTTCTGGTCTTCTCTTCTCCAAGTTAAATATTAATAGTTTATTCAAGAGATATTCCTATGGCATGGTCCCTTGCCTTCAAGGGCCTTCCCTTCCAATTTTAATATCCTATGATTTCTTCAGTCACTGAAATCTAAAATGGCAGACCTTGGTTTTCCCTTTGATTTGTGCTTTGAGGTACTCAGATAAAAACCAAGTATGATTTTGTAAATATATCTTTGTGTCTGGCCTAATTCTCTCATTGGTTAAAAAAGATGCTGGTGAGGCCAAAGTTGAGAATTAGTCCTTATATGAACCAGTTACCTCTGCTTGGGCCTCAGAGTCAGGAGCAAGGGAGAGCAACTCTGTTCATAATCTTCATTTCTAAACTATGTCAACTTCAGAAAATAGGTGCAGGATACAGAATACAAAGAGTTGGCCTAGTTTAGAAAGGTAGACCATGAACTCGGAAAATTATCAACTCTACCAAAAAAAACTTCTCAAATTACATGCTTTATGACAATTGAGTAATAAAGACAGACTTTTATATAATTCCTAAAATCTATTTCAGTCCTTCAGAAGATATGTGATTTCACTGATAGGAGTACTACTACCAATGCAAATTTAAATTCCTCTGTGCTTCAGTAGATAGCTTCATGAGTTGCCATAGCCAAAATTATGTGGTGGCCAACTTTTTTTTGATGATGAGCCCCTCTGAATGCTATTAGGCTCATGCAAGAAGCTTTTCCAGTTTAATAGGGCCTATCAGAGATGGTTTTCCACTAGCTATCAACTACTGGAGGGGGATAACCCATGTCTTTAGAAAAGGAGAACAAGGAGCAGACAAAACAGACTGTACAATTCTAGTCTTTTTGTTTTTGTTGAGTCATGTTTCAGTTTTATCTGCCTCTTCATGACCCCATTTAGGGTTTTCTTGGCAAAGATACTGGGGTGGTTTGCCATTTCGTTCTCCATCTCATTTTACACATGAGGAAATGGGGAAGCAGAATTACATGACTTTCCCAGGGTTACACAGCTAGTAAGTGTCTGAGGCCACATTTGAACTCAGGTCTTCCTGATTCCAGCTCTGGCACTCTATCCACTGCACCACCTAGCTGCCCCTACTGGAGGGCTAATAGGTATGGGGTGGAAGGAATCATTTCTGTGGGATATTTTTGTCACTCATATCTTTTTTTTTTTTTTTGCAGGGCAATGAGGAGTAAGTGACTTGCTCAGGGTCACACAGCTAGTAAGTGTGAAGTGTCTGAGGCCAAATTTGAACTCAGGTCCTCCTGAATCCAGGGCCGGTGATCTATCCAGTGTGCCACCTAGCTGCCCCCACTCATATCTTCTTTTTTTTATTTTATTTTTTTTTAACAGGGCAATGAGGGTTAAGTGACTTGCCCAGGGTCACACAGCTGGTAAGTGTCAATTGTCTGAAGCTGGCTTTGAACTCAGGTCCTCCTGAATCCAGGACCAGTGCTTTATCCACTGTACCACCTAGCTGCCCCCTTGTTGCTCATATCTAAGCAACCACCCTTCCAGGGTTTGGAGGTGAGAGAGTCTTCAAAAAGGACACTTTATGAAGACCTTTCACTTGCTAGTGGTACAATAGACAGAGTGCTAGGCTTGGGGTTCAAATTTGACCTCATATAGTTACTAGTCATGTGGTTCTGGGCAAGTGACAACTGCTCTCTGACTCACTTTCCTCAACTGTAAAATAGAAGTAAGAATAGTATCCACCTCCCATGATTGTTGTGAGGATAAAATTAGGTAACATTGTCAAGGTTCTTTAGCACAGTGCCAGGCACTTAATAAAGGTTTGCTTCCTTCCTTCCACTTCATAATACCTGGTAAATGAAGGTATGGATGGTGGACTAGAAGAGGAATTTCTTTGTAAAATTTTATTTAGCAGCATAAAATTAAAATGGATAACCCTGGTCACACCCATGCCTGTGGTGCCTTTTCTTTCTGAACAAAATAATCTGCCCTCAGAATTTATTTCATCCCTGTAACATCATAACAGGATTTAGGGTTGGATGAGACTTTCAGGCCATCTGGTGCAACTGCCTCATTTGAGAGATGGAGAAAATGAGACCCCCAGGTCACAGAAATCGTAAGCAGAATTAAGATTAGTCCCTGATACAGGGAATTTTTAGAATGTCTCCACTATCTCAGTAGTTGCTTGGTGTGACTGGGGAAAGAGCTCTATTTTCTGTTGGTATTTATTTTTGCAGGGCAATGAGGGCTAAGTGACTTGCCCAAGGTCACACAGCTAGTAAGTGTCAAGTGTCTGAGGTCAGATTTGAACTCAGGTACTCCTGAATCTGGGGCCGGTGCTTTATTCACTGAATCACCTAGCTGCCCCTCTGTTGGTATTTCTATAACTTTTCTTTGCGGGGGGGGGGGGGGGGGGGGGGGGGGGGGGGGGAGGGGGGGGGAGCAGGCATTTTGAGATAAGAGGCGTTGAGAAGGTAGTGATAAGAGCAATGGATTTAGAGCCAGGATACAAATCCAGGTCTTTCCACCCCAAATGCCTTACCAAAGAAAAGCTATGGGCATACAGATCCAATTCAGGGCTCTTTGCTTAGTCACACTGGACAACTTCTGAGAAATTCTGAAGATTTCCCGAGTCAGACAACAAGATTCACTAGAAGATATCTAGGTTAAAGGATCACTAGACCTTCTTGAGATTATTATGCACAAGATCACAAGGCCCAGGGCAAGAGGGGGACTAAAAGATGAACATTACTTTGGATATTAAAGTTCCCCCTCATGCAACACCTGCCAAACTAACTTCTCCTTGACAACTTTTAATCATTTGGAAATTGTGCTTACTCCAACTTTTCACATTTATTTAACACTCTAAGGTTTACAAAAGGCTTTTCTGACAACAACCCTATGAGGCAAGTGAGGTTTTAAGTCATAAAATAACATGATCAGTTCTTGCACTGTTAGTATATGTCAGAGACAAGATTTGAATGTGCTTTGCTCCTAACTTCAACTCTTCCCATTACACCTTAATGACTCAAAGACAACTCTCCCACTTCATCTTTTAGGAGGAAAGCTGGCTTGAAATTATCCTCTAATAGTTCTCTAGTAGCTGAATTCTATGCAATGAGGGGCAGGTAGGTGGTACAGTGGATACAGTGCTGAGCCTGGAGTCAGGAAGACTCCTCTTCCAGAATTCAAATCCTGTCTCAGACACTTACTAGCTGTGTGACCCTGGGCAAGTCACTTAACCCTCCTTTGCCTCAGTTTCTTCATCTGCAAAATTATCTGGAGAAGGAAATGGCAATCCACTCCAGTTTCCTTGCCAAAAAAACCCCAAATGGGGTCACAAAGAGTCAGACAGGATTGAAACAACTGAATAACAACAAGCAACAAAACTTGGCATGGACATGGGGCTAGATATGGACATAGGACTCCCTTAAAGTCAATATTTGCCCTAACCCCCTAAGATACTGTGGTGTGTGAGAAAAGAATTGATATTTCTTCTACAGAATGTTAAATTGTTAATGATAATACAATTGCGCATATCTGGAAAGGATCAGGTCCAGTGTCTTAATTTTATTGTGAAGGCAATTAAAAGTCATGGAGATGAACTGAATTACTCAAGGTCACTTGACTACTAAGTAATTGAATGGGTCTCACATCTCCCAGTTCAGTGTTCATTGTTCCACAATGCTTTTGGAAACTCTTTTCATGGATTTATTTCAAAACCCTGCTGTATTTTATTATCTTGGGCACCTTATCACCTCATACTGTAACACAGTATTCAGAACATGTGTAACATAGGTCTGATTACTTCCTTTTCAGCAGATATGACACCCAAGTATTTCATTTTAAAGGGTTGCAAGGTTAGAATATTTTTACTCATTTCAAGGCTTTCAAAACCAACACATTTCTGGCAAACAAATGAGAAATATTGGGGTGATAATGTACAATGCCTCTAAAATGATCCTCTAATAAATTTTTAATATAAGGTTAAACACATAAAACAGTTGGGAAAAGGACCTTTGAAAGAGAAAATTAGTAGAATTTGTTCCATTTAATTCTCAACTATAGATTGATAATGAATAGTGAGGAAGAAATTAGGAAAGTATTAGGAGATCTGAACTTAACAGCAAGGAGAATATGCTTCGAATATTAAAACATTAGAACTCAGTGTGTCAATCAAACCAATGCTCTGATGGGAGTTCACTTCTCTACAGATGTGTCATATAAACATATGCTGAATAAGACCAGTCTCAAGGTGTAGGATGGTTGTTATCTGATAATGGCAACATCACCATGGAACAAAATAACAAGGACCAAATGCTGAAAGAAGCCTTTGTTTGAGAGTATACTATTTTGCACTTACAAATAAAACCTTTCTATAAATTCTTCCAGGCACTCGGGGTCTGCCATTAATCAAATTCCCCTTCTCTCCATTTTGGAATTGTTTTCTCTTTAGAACTCTGAGAATGCACATAAGGACCTTTTGCTCTTTCTTTGATATCTTTCCAGTCTAGACCTAGAAGTGGTATACTGATTAAAAGAATATGCACAGTTTGGGGCATATTGCTTTCCAGGTTGGTAGGACCAATTGACAGCTGCACCACTAACATGCCTGTTTTCCTGCAGCCCCTCCACCATTTGTCATTTTCCTCTTTTTGTCAACGTTGACAAAGTATGAGCAGAGTGAAATGAGCAAAACCAGGAGAGCAACTCATATTATAACAATAAAATGGTAAAAACAAACAATTCTGAAAGATTCAGAACTCCAATTAACACAGATTCCAACACAATGTATTAAAACAATTAATTAACACAATGATACCAATTGAACGCAAAATGAGACACATTTTTGGATGCGACCAATGTGGGAATATAGTTTTGCTTGACTAAGTTTATATATTACAAGGGCTTTATATTTCTTTTTTTTTTCCTCCCACAGTGGGGATGTGGGAGGAATTAAAAAATGTTTGATAATTGAAAAAAATTAGAGAATTCATAGAAGGACCTGACACCACGCAAAAAGTATAATGAGGACAAATGAAATAATTTACAAGAATATTCCCTGAGTGTCTTGGAGGAAAAATAGCACAAAACTACTCATGCAAATGAACACTCAGCATTTATTAGGTGGTCTCATATCACTCTGTAAATGTTCTGTTACCTAAATAGATTTGTAAGGAATGAGGGGAGAAAATAAGCATTTATAGTGACTACTATGTTCCAAAGACTGTACTAAGCATGTTTATAGCTATTTCATTAATCCTCATAACAACCCCGCAAGGTAGATGCTATTGTCACCCCCATTTACAGTTGAGGAAACTGAGGCAGAGTTTAAGTGACTTGCTCAGGATCACATAGCTAGTAGGTGTCTGAGGCTGGATTTGAACTTAGGTCTTCCTGACTCCAGACTCAAAGTTCTATCCACTTCTGTGCCAGCTGCTTAAACATAGCAGTAGTAATTCTGTTGCAAGACACAAGTTGATGATGGAATGGAGATTATTAAAACAAGCACTCTTTAGCAAACAGGTTTAAATCTTGCTTCTGCTATTTACTAGCTATGTAATCTTGGACAAGTTACTTGACTTCCCTGAAACCCACCTTCCTCTGATTTCAAAGAAGTGTGTTAAGTTAGATGACTTTTTGGATCCCTTACAACTCTAAATCGATAATTCCAAGTGATGTTTCCAAACAACCCAGGGTGTAATAAAAAGAGTTCTAGATGTAATTAAATGGGTAATGAGGAGCTCAGCTTTTACTGTAGACTTTCATAAATATACATGGCTCCACTTTCTCCTAACAGGACAAACTGCCTTGCCAGAAATGAGCCAAGAAGACTGGTCGGTCTGTCCACACTTGAGCAGATTCAGTCTTTCTTCTCCTCCCTCTGCAAGCATAAAGGAGAGGACATCCTAAATTGCTTTAAGTCTTAATCCCCTTGGGGGCAGCTGGGTGGCACAGTGGACAAAGCACTGGCTCTGGATTCAGGAGGACCTGAGTTCAAATCCAGCCTCAGACACTTAACACTTACTAGCTGTGTGACCCTGGGCAAGTCACTTAACCCTCATTGCTGAGAGAGAGAGAGAGAGAGAGAGAGAGAGAGAGAGAGAGAGAGAGAGAGAGAGAAATGGATTTTAGATACACAGAGCATTGACAAAAATGTACTTCCTGTATAACATGAAGTGGAATGGATGTACTAAATATGGATTTAGGCTTAAAAGGAACTTCATCAGAAAGATCATTGCCAAAAGCACACAAAGTATTGTCTGAATGCATACACAATTCTTACAGTCTTCAAAGGGAGCATCATTCTCCCTCTGGATACACAGAATCATAAATTTAGCACTGAAAAGAACCTTAGGGACTCAATTATGGTTCAATTATCTCCCCGGCCCCATTTTTCAATGGAGGACAGTTAGAAGACTTAGAAGTAAATGACTTGCCAGTCACATCAGTCATAAGTACCTGGGTGGGATTTGAACCTAGTATCCTTTTCCCTAGAACCCAATGTCTCTCAAGAGTATTTGAACATTCTGCATTTTCTAAATATTTTAGTGGTTTTTTGTTGGTGGTGTTTTTTTTTTTAAGTGAGGCAATTGGGGTTAAGTGACTTGCTCAGGGTCACACAGCTTATAAGTGTTAAGTGTCTGAGGTCAGATTTGAACTCAGGTACTCCTGACTCCAGGGCTGGTGCTCTATCCATTGTACCACCTAGCTGCCCCTTGTTGTTGTTTTTTTTTTGGTGAGGCAATTGGGGTTGACTTGCCCAGGGTCACATACCTAGTAAGTGTTAAGTGTCTGAGGCTGGATTTGAACTCAGGTCCTCCTGAATCCAGAGCTGGTGCTCTATCCACTGTGCCACCTAGCTGCCCCAATTTTTCTAAATATTTAGCAAAAGTAATTTGGATTTTGCCAGGCATTGTGGCATGTGCCTATAATCCAAGCTACAGGGAGGCTGAGGCTGGAGGATCTCTAGAGCTCTAGAGTTCTGAGCTTCATTGGACTATGTTTCATAAGGAGACCACACTAAATTTGGCTTTAATATGGAAGTCAAACAGGCCTCGGTGGGAAATATAATAGGTAACTCCTACAAATTCCAGTTTGGATGAGATAGGAAGATAGATTTAAAAAAAAAGTTATATGGATTTTAAAACAAGAAACATAGAACAGGAAGGGTCCTTAGTTATCATTTAGTCCTGCTTCCACATTATGCAGCTAGGTGGCACAGTAGACAGAGTGCTGACCTGGAGTCATTAAGACATCTCTCTGAGTTCAAATCTGGCCTCAGACACTTACTAGCTGTGTGACCCTGGGCAAGTCACTTAGCCCTGTTTACCTTGGTTTCCCCATTTGTAAAACGAGATGGAAATGGCAAACCACTGTAATACCTTTGCCAAAAAAAAAAAAAAAAAAAAAAAAACAAACCCAGTCATGAAGACTCAGAAATGACTGAACAGGGGCAGCTAGGTGGCACAGTGGATAGAGCACCGGCTCTGGAGTCAGGAGGACCTGAGTTCAAATCTAACCTCAGACACTTAACACTTACTAGCTGTGTGACCCTGGGCAAGTCACTTAACCCCAATTGCCTCACTAAAAAAAAAAAAAAAAGAAATGACTGAACAACAACCACATTATGCAGATGAGAAAAATGAGGCCCTGAAGGGTGAGCCAATTTATCCAGCATTACACAACTAAACAAATGGCAGAACTTAAACTTGAGTATTCTGACTCTAACTAAAATGCTTTCTCCATTATATGACACATAAATAAAAATGACTTTTTTAGGCTCTCTCCTACCCTGTCTTATTTTTTTTAAGTAATAAACATTTTTATTTGTAATTTTGGATTCCAATTTTTATCCCTCCTTACCTCCCTGCCCTCATCCCTCCCTGAGGCAGTAAGCAGATATAGGTCATACATATGTATTTATGTAAAATATTACCATATTAGTCATTTTGTATAAGAAAACTTAAATAAAAGAAAAAATGAAAGAAAGTGAAAAATAACATCTTGTGTTCCATTAATATCACCTAACTGTCATGATTACAACATGTTATGGTGGCTCCCTGTCCCAGGGGAAATACTTTTCACCTCCTTTACTCTGCTGAGGGAAAGCAGAGGCCACAGAGACTAATGTTATTGCAGTTTTGTCTAGAATTGGCCCTTCTCCTATCCCAGATTGTAACAGGACTAGTATCTACCAGTGTTTCCCCACAATAGGTTAGGTTCACGCTCCTCCTTCTTTCCTGAGACAAGGATCTTTAAGAAGAGATAAAGCAGTCTCAGGACTTCTGTTTCTTTGACTTGACTTCCTGGTCACCTATGAGCATCAACAGTCCTACCCACATGCAGTTAGTCCTTCTGACTTAGGGTCACTTAAACAGTCTTTAGAAATCCACTATCTTCTACCATATATATCCTGATAATCAGATGCATTTCCACAGAGATGAGGGGGTCAAAATATAATAAACTAAGTGCCACTGGATCTTTGTTGTGTACCATGAAATGGAGTTGCCTGAATATTCAATGTATAAGTCAAGTACTATTTGGGGAAAATGATCTAAACCTCTAAAGGTTTATTATTAATATGATTAACCACAACATAATAACAATTTCCCCAAAACAATGCCTGCAGCTAAGGCCTTTTCTACTACCTTTTCATTTCCACACCTGTCAAGCAGTCTATGGTAATTAAGCAGCAGGCAGAAAGAATAAACAGTGACCTATATGAAGCCTATAGGCTAAAAACAATTTCTAATAAAGAAAAAAAATTTGAATGGACCTAAACATTCGATCAACCATATATTTGACAAAATACAATTTATTTTTATGTTTAGTACCCTATTGGTCAAACTTTGGAAAACCTGGCCACTATATTACCATGTAATCTAATAACATGATTTTAAAAAAAAAAGATTCAGCTGTTTTTTGGAAACTTGTGACAATGTTCTCTAAGTCTAGAGTTCTTGACCCAGTGAAGGAGCTTATGACATTAGCATCATCTAATTGCACTTTCAGGTGTGAGATTTTAATTGCAGGGCTAGTAGCTAGGTTTCCATTCACTAAGTGTTATAGATGGATCTAAGTCAGAAGAGATAATTTATATTTTTCTCACCTGTCCAGAACAAGGTCTGGTGCAAAGATGAGTTTGCCAGGATGATCAATTGATCGCCACATCAGTCCCACCATTAACACTTCCATCCAGCAGCTCTCTAAAAGCCTCACTTGGTCGTACAGGCTGAGCTCCACAAAGCCTGGCAGAAACAAAAGGATAAATGTCAGACATGTCCACACACTGTAAGAGCTAAGAAAACACTTCACAGGTGATACAGAAAAGCAATCGATGTTTATGAAATGAGGAGCAAAATCCTGGCTAAAGAAGAACAATGTGAGTCAAACACACATCGGCAACTCACATTTTCCTCCCCCTGGCATGTGAAATTGACTTTGTTTAGAATTAGAATGGACTCCCACCTGGACTTTTGCCTCTTGAGCTTCTGCCAAAGGAAACTGAGGGAGAGCAGGGGCAAGAAACTGCAACTCATCTTCATTAGCTTTACCTTTGTTTGCTTTGAACTGCTGAGAATTTCAAATCAATAACATTCAGTGAATACACAGCATAAACAGATCACTCTAGGAGGTGCTATGGGAATAGAGATGGGGGCAGGGGATGAAAGAGAGAATAAGCATTTATATAGCACCTAATAGGTGCCAGGCACAATGCTAAGCACTTTACAAATTTTACTTTATGCATGGAGATATAACTAAGAATACTTTTGATGGGGGCAAGAGAGGTGGTAGTGGGAGCAGAGAAGGAAGGGACAGATAGAGTTGTGACCAGGGTCAAAAATTTGGCAAGTGGCAAAAATGGGATCTGAACACAAGTTCCTGATCTCAAAAAGAAAGACTGAGAAAGGAAAGAAAAGTCCAGATGGGAGTCCATTTTGTCATATGGCAGAAGGATTTAACTTGTTCTGCTTAGCCCCAGAGAACGAAAGTAGGAGCAACATGCAAAAAGGTTGGTTTAGACTTGAAAAGAAAAAAACAA
The DNA here is from genome assembly GCF_019393635.1 of Dromiciops gliroides. Lineage (NCBI taxonomy): Eukaryota > Metazoa > Chordata > Mammalia > Microbiotheria > Microbiotheriidae > Dromiciops > Dromiciops gliroides. Next base: position 254,190,432 of record NC_057862.1, read on the forward strand.
AAACTTCCTAACAATTCAAATGCTACCAAAGAGTGAAGGGCTGTCTCTAGAGGTATCAAGCTCTTTGTCCCTGCACGTCTTCAAGCAAAGGCTAGATCACACTTTGTTAGGCATGCCCACTTCCCAACTCAAAGATTCTCAAGTAACCTCCAAACCACAATGAAGTATCAGAAGATGACTTTACAGGAGAACTTGGACAGGGCATTTTGGAGGATGGGGAATGGGGGGAGCTGGACATGGATTTCAGTTGGAGGAAGTAGCATGTGTAGCAGAGGGGTGAATAACGCATGATAAGCTAGAGGGTAGAATTAGCTACAAAACAAGGTCTATGCATGGTGAGGGTTAATAATAAGAAATTATTTCAGCAAGATGGCAGCCAATGGATGGATCCAATTTTTACTGGAGCATAAATTCTACCCTGGGCCCTACATCTCACCAAAGTAATCTCCTAGACAGGAGGTTTACAGGGAGATCAAAGGGATAAACCTAGCAGTCTAGCTAGCACATTAAGTTTGCAAAGCCCTTATATATACTACTTACATAAAGTACTTTGCAAACTTTGCTAACAGTTATATGTGTTGTTTTTATAATAATATTAATAATAATAATAACAATAATTGTCATCTGATCCTCACAACAACCCTGTGAGGTAGGTACTATTATTCTTTTACAGATGAGGAAACTGAGGCTAAAAGGTTGCCCATGGTTCCACAGCTATTAAATATTTGAAGCAGAATTTGAACCCAGATCTCCACTTAAAGTCCAGTGCTCTATCACAAGCACAGATTGGGAGAGAGGGCAAGGAGGAAACCTAGGATGAACTAGACATGAAGGGTAGGGATGCAGTCACCCAAGGAGAGGGAAGGCAGCTAGGGGTGGCACAGTGGCTAGACAGCTAGGCCTGGAGTCAGGAAAAAACTGAGTTCAAATCTGACCTCAAACAGTTACTAGCTCTGTGACCATTTAATCTGTTTGCCTCTGTTTCTTCATCTATAAAAAAATGAAGATAATAAAGCACCTACCTCTCGGTGTTGTGAGAATCAAATAAGATAATTATAAAATGCTTAGCATGGTGTCTAGCACATAGTAAGCACTATATAAATGTTAGCGATTTATCGTTATTGTTGTTATTATTGTTTTTATTTGTTATTATTATTGGGGCAGTGGCAGCATAAGGCACCGGAAGGCAAGGCTCAGGGACTGGCCTGTAGGAATGGCCAGGAATTCTCCTCCCAAGGATGATACCTTCCTTCTCCTGCTACCACATATGAACCCCTGTGATAAAACCATGCTAACTCTATGTTAGTTATGTCTCAAACCACACCTTGTGTCAGTCACATTACCACTTAGTACCAGCACAATTCTCTGATATGCAAGGATGGGTTGGTACTTAAACCCATCATGCAACAGTTAAGAGTGATTGATGTCTTTGGCTTTTTAGAAATCTTGCACCAACAAAGACAAGTGTTTTTGAAACATGGTTAATGTAGGAAATTTTCCATTCCTAATTAATTTTGACTATGCATATTTATTACCAAGAGGTCTGTTTTTCCTTTTTTTCCTCAATAGGAAGTGGGAGGTGGAGGAGAAGATGAGAAAATGGTTTTTTGTTCATTGAAAAAAATTACATTAATATTTGTAGAGGTCTTATAACAGCACGGTTATGTATAGTTGAGCCCCTGTCTTCTTAAAGAGATTACTTTTACAGACTTGCTAAAGTACCTGAAGGTTCCATCATTAAAGTCCTTTTTAGGCTGGATTTTGTTGTTTTTGTTGTTGCTCAGTCATTTTCAGTTGTGTCTTGACCCCATTTGGGGTTTTCTTGACAAAGATACTGGAGTGGTTTGACATTTCCTTCTCCAACTAATTTTATAGATGAATAAACTAAGACAAATAGAAGTTAAGTGACTTGCCCAGGGTCACATAGCTAGTAAGTGTCTGAGGCCAGCTTTGAACGCAAGAAGATGAGTCTTTCTTACTCTGGGCCCAGCACTCTACCAATTCAGCCACCTAGCTGCCATTTGGACTGAATTGTATTACCTAAATCACAGGGTTGCTGTGAAGGAAGTTCTTAACACTCTAGTGTTACTTATACATGTGAATTAATGTATTACATCATAATAATTTGCAATATGTTTTTAATGTGATCCCAAGCATGGGAGATATGGTAAGCAAACAGATGGAGAAGAGTCAGGGCAAGAAGAGAATAAGAGACAATGAGAGATCCAATTTAGCTATTTAAAAGTACCTGAAGGGGCAGCTAGGTGGCACAGTGAATAGAGCACCAGCCCTGGAGTCAGGAGTACCTGAGTTCAAATCTGGCCTCAGACACTTAACACTTATTACCTGTGTGACCCTGGACAAGTCACTTAACCACAATTGCCTCACTGAAAAAAAAAAAGTACCTGAAGAGAGCAGTGTGAGATAAGGTTAGATTGAAACAAAGATTTTAGATGCCTAACATGCTGGGGAAAGGAATGTAAACACTATTTGGAAGGATGAGAAACCACTGAGACAAGAAAATGACATGGTCAGACCTGCATATTGGAAAAATAACTGACACTTAACAACTCTAATCAATGCTATGAACAAACAAGATTCCAGAGGGCTGATAATGAAGCATGTTATCTACCTCCTGACAGAGATATGATGGACTCAGGATATTTTTGGATATGGCCAGTGGGGGAATTTTTGGTTTGTTTAACTATGGATATTTATTAGGGGGGGAGGTGTTTTTCTTTTTTCTAATGGAGGAGAAGAGTGGGAGAGAAAGGAGGCAAAATTAAATTAAATTACACTGAGAGATTTTTTAAAAAGTATTACTCATGGGGCAGCTAGGTGGCTCAGTGGATAGAGCACTGGTCCTGGATTCAGGAGGACCTGAATTCAAATACCGCCTCAGACACTTAACACTTTCTAGCTGTGTGACCCCGGGCAAGTCACATAACCCCAATTGCCTCACCAAAAAAAAAAAAAGTATTACTCATGTAAGAGGAAGTTAGATGGCCCAGTGAATAGAGTGCTGGGCCTGGAGTCAGGAAGACCTGAGTTCAAACCCAGCCTTAGATGCTTACTAGCTGTGTAACCCTGGACAAGTCAATTAACCTCTTTTTGCTTTAATCCATTGGAAAAGGAAATGACAAATCACTCCAGTATCTTTGCCAAGAAAACTCTATAATGGGATCACAAAGTGTTGGACACAACTAAACAACAACAGTTACTCAACTAATCACATTACATGCAGGATGGAATAGAGAAAGAAAAGATCAGAGGAAAGAAACTAGTAATGGCACTATTACAATAATCCAGGCAAGGGGTTATGAGAGGGCCTAGAAATTCATGTACTTCTAATTTGGATATATTATTTACTAGGAGGCCAAGAGAGGGATGATCTAGCCATACAGCAGATTTCAAAAAGTTTTGGGGAAAGGATAGGTCAAATCATATTGTCTAAAATACTACAGTGAAAGTCAGACTAGGAAGAAGAAGGTTGTCTTTTAACAAAATTCAGATGACACAAATAACAAGGATGCTGATGAGGAAGAACAGGAAAGAGTGATGATTATGATGTTGGTCACAGCTAATAATAGCTAGAATTTATATAGTGCTTTAAGGTTTGCAAAGAGCTTTATTTATGTTAACTTATTTGATCCTCAGGATATATATGAATACAGAAGAAATTCAATCAACCCACTTGGATTTTAAAAAGATCCCGCAAATTTGGAGAGTTAACTGAGGATAAGAGATTGTATTGTTAAGAATGAGGTCAGGAATACCTAGAAATCAGAAGGAATTAAGATTTAAGGGGGTGGCTAGGTGGCACACTGGATAAAGCACCGGCCCTGGATTCAGGAGTTCCTGAGTTCAAATCCGGCCTCAGACACTTGATACTTACTGGCTCTGTGACCCTGGGCAAGTCACTTAACCCCCATTGCCCCGCAAAAAAAAAAAAAAAAAAAAGACTTAAGATGAACACTAAGTACAAGATAAAGAACTTTTTTTTTGTTTTGTTTGTTTTGTTTTGTTTTGTTTTTCAGGCAATGGGGGTTAAGTGACTTGCCCAGGGTCACACAGCTAGTAAGTGTCAAGTGTCTGAGGCCGGATTTGAACTCAGGTACTCCTGAATTCAGGGCGGGTGCTTTAACCACTGTGCCATCTAGCTGCCCCCAAGAACTTTTTTTTTAAACCTATGTTAGGGGCAAGAAATTTTTTAAAATAATAAGAGGGAGGGAAAAGAAAGGAATAATCATTTATATAGCACCTACTACATGCTAAGTGGGCAGCTAGATGGCATGGTGGATAGAGTACTGGGCCTGGAACCAGGTAGACTCAGCTTCCTACTTTTAAATCTGGCCTCAGACCAGATTTAGCTCTGTGACCCTGGGCCACTTAACCTTGTTTGCCTCAGTTTCCTCATCTATAAAACGAGTTGGAGGAGAAAATGGCAAACCACTCCCATATCCTTGCCAAGATAACCCCAAATGCACTCCCAAAGAGTCAGAAAGGACTGAAATAATTGAACACAAAAAGCACTTAAGTGCTTACTATGTGCCAGACTTTGTTAAATGCTTGGTAAACAAGATGAGTAAAAAGCAGGCCCTATCTTCAAGGAGCTCACATTCTAAAGGAGGAAACAACGTATGAGTAACTAGGTACATAAAAGATATAAAGTGTAAAATAATCTTAAAAGACAACACCCTAGGAGCTACTAGTAGTTGGCAGAGGTAGTAAAGGTCTCCAGTGTAAGGCAGGATTTTAGTTGAGACTTGAAGAAATGCAGGGAAACTGAAAAGCAGAGGTAAGGAGTAAAAGAATGCTACTCATAAGGAATTGCCATTTCCAAGGTTTGAAGACAGATGGAAGACGGAGTGTCATATGTGAGGAATGGTAAGTAGACCAATCTGTCTCATAGAAGCGTGGAGAAAAGTAAAGTGTAAAAAGCTTTGAACGGTAGGAAAAGGCCAGGTTGACAAACTGAGGACTTTATATTTGATCCTGGAAGTAATAGGAAGACACAGGACTTTACTGAGTAGAGGGTGACATGGTTACATTTATAGTTTAGGAAAATTACCTTTACAGCTAAGACAGTATGGATTGTAGTAAGGACACACTTGAACCGGCTTCACCAAATAGGAATCTATTGCAATAACCAAGGCAAGAGGCGATAGAGAGTAACGGCCATGTGAGTACAGAGTAGGGGACTTACAGGACCCATGAAGGTTAAAAAAAAAAAAAGATAAGATTTAGCATCAGATTGATTGAGAGTGAGGAATTGAGGATGACACCAAAGTTGCAAGCCTGTGCAAGTGGGAGGAAGTTTGTACCTTCAACAGTAATATAGATGTTCAGAAGAAGAAAGGGTATTAGGGGAAAAGATGATGAGCTCTGTTTTGGATATGTTGGGTTGGAGTTGCTTACAATATATCCCCTTTGAGATTTCCAAAAAGCAGTTCATGGTGTGGGACTGGAACTCAAGAGAGAGATTAGGGATGAAGACATATCATCACCTCTATCATACGTGTGTGTGTGTGTGTGTGTGTACACACAGATTAATGTGTATCCTAAATGTGTGTATTATACATAATAATGTTAATATATAATATATATCTCATATATATGAATCTATGGGGGTGTGGGTATAGGCAACAATAGATAAGGAGAGATTGATGCATCCAGAAAAGATGGGAGAGGATGGTATAAGATGGAAGAATTGGCCTTAGCAAAGAGAAGGGCCCCCTCTTTATCTAAAATAAGAGTCAAGGAGAAGACAGTATAAGAAGATGTCAAAGTGATTTGAAGAGGAGGGGAAAAGAGGGAGGTCTTCATAAATGGTCCTTCTTTTTTTCAGTGAAATAGAACATGAGGGCTTCAGTAGAGAGGGTAGGGAGAGGGTAAGAGATTTGATGAGAGAAAAGGTTTGGAACAATTAATATGCACAGTGAGACACTGAATCAATTAGGAAGGAGTAGAATGATCGCCTTGCTGCAGGAAGGTCCCAGTTGTGGCTGGACAGTATCACATTGTGGTGGACCCAATCAGCAGGTTCTGTGATTTCTTCCATCTTCTAAGCAGTATTAATAGGAATGAAGGAGGAAGATGACAGATATAATCTAGGGTTGTGATTTGGTGAGGCATAATTGACTGTAGAACAAAGGGATGAGGGATTTGAGAGTAGTAGATAGTGTAGATTTGAATTGGTTTACCAAAGAAAGGTGAATAAAGTGTCACCGGGGCATTGCAGGATGGGCTGGGGAAAACAGAAGAATGGAGGGAATGGACGTCATAGTGAGGATAAAGAACAGGGGAATAGATTGTAAGGCCCTGAGAAAGATGAAATAATAAAGATTATGACAAGATAAAGACATCTTGGTAATCATGAATAAAGTGGAACACTTGTGGGTCAGGGTATGACTATCTGTATGTAGCTGAGATAGAGTGGAGAGTAGGTCATGGAAATTGAGAGGATTGAGAAATTGGACAATTAGAGTATTTCAGGAAACATTACTATGTATGTTGGAGTCCCCTAACATGAGGAAGGGATTTTTGGTAGAGAGAAAAATTATAAGTCAGGCACTAAATTCACTAAGGAAATGAGGGAAAGAGTCTGGGTATCCAGACAATTTCTACCACCTACCAGGAAAGTGATTTTTGCCAACTCAAAGGAGGTGAAAGGTTGATGAGTGATGATGGTAGATGTAAAATCTGGAAATGCCAATAGGGATCAAGGATTATTTTCACTTCCATATCATGACCAATGAGTTGGGAGTATGACAGAAATTGCAGCCAATACTGGAAAGGGTGGTAAGAGAAGCATTGTTATCAGGAGGGAGCTGGGTCTCAGTAAATGCTAGAAGGTGGAAGGAACGAGAAAGAAGGTTTAAGCTAAAAGAAAGGCTGTTGATTACGAAGCAGACATTGTTGAGGCCTCACTGAAAAGGATGGCCAGATTTGGAGAAGGACATGGGGGAGAGCAATGAAGGAGAGGGAGATGTTGGATTGAGTTAAATAGGAGTAAATGAGGAGACAGTTGGGGATAAGGAACTGAGCTTACATGCCAGGAGTTCAGAGAGTGGGAGAATGCTAACCATTAAGGAGTGAATGCAGGCAGAGTTATCAATGACTGGAGAGAGGTCCCCTGCAGGAGGGATGTGATTAGAATGCCCAAAGTCCTCCCTTGAGATCCAGCTTTGTGATAAATGGTGATACTGTGTCCTGTGAGGTTCCAGAGGTCTGCCTCACAGCAGTCAAGGAAAAGAGGAGGTATGGAAACCTTATCAGGAGGTCCCATCCCCCTAGGTAGAAGGTAGCAAAGACATCGTTCTAGGGTAGATAATACTGGAGAAAGCCCTAAAAACCATGGAAGCCAAGAGGTGAGCAGCATTTTTTACAAATGCCATCTCATTTGATCCTCACAACAACCCTGAGAGATAGGTACAGTTTATTATCCCCATTTTACAATTAAGGAAACTGAGGCAACCAGAAGTGATTTGCCCAGAGTCAGAACCAAAAGAAGAATCTGGAACTAGGGCTAGTGTCTAAGCCCAGACATGACTAGAAGGGGCTGGGACAATAGAAGCCACAAAGCAAGTGTTAGAGTCTTACCCCTAGGTAGACCAGAAAGTAAGAGAAGTTTCTGGGGCACAACTGACTACAGAAGCCTTGAAGCTAGGGTCTTAGCCATAGGTAGACCAGGAAGTAGAAGTTCCTGGAGCAGGACTGACTATGGAAGCCTGTAAAAAGATGAGGAGCCTGGAGAAATGAAGAGATTGAAAATGAATGAGAAAAAAAGAAATTAATGTAGAACCAAAGTCATAGAGGAAATGGGAAATAAGGAATCCAGGGCATGACAAAAAGATTAACTTAGGTAAAGAGAAGGGCTGTGATATTGAAGATGAGAGAGGGAAAGACAATTTCTACCACCTACCAGGAAAGTGATTTTTTTTTTCAACAAAGTGATTTTTGCCAAATCACTCAACCTCTAAACCTCATCCACAAAGCAGGGATAAGAACACCTGTCTAAACAATCTCACAGGATTATTACAATCCAGTGAGTTGACTCCTATGAGAGCCAAAAAAACCATAGAAGTATGTTGCTATTATTAATGGTCAAAATATACACCCAGAGAAAGGAACAGTTTTGACAAAAGGTTTGATTTCACACCAATAAAATATGTTATCTATTTTACCCCCATCACCTTCATTCCCCCCTCCCCCAACTTTGAATAAAAAGAAAAAAACATTTTTTTTTAAATTAAGGCTTCCTCCATGACCACATTGACTACAAGAACTGATCAGACCCCAGTAATAATAGTCCAACAATGGGAGAAAAAGATAAAAGCCCATTCCATCTGTTTGGATTCAAGGAAAGACACGCAAGAATGACTCAAAAATGAATAAGTAGTTTGAAATGGACAAAAATAACAGTTTAAAGAAAAAATTCCCAGAGGGAGCCTGTGGAAACCTTGGCGTTTTCCTTTATACCCCTGACAATGCTGTGCAGAGGAAGAAAACGGAAAGAAACCATTTCTTTTCACCTCTAGTTAAAGTAGCCCAATGAGTACTTGCAGGAGAACACAGGTTCCCTTTTCCTATTGTAGGAGGCATTTTCACAAATTGGAATAAGCTTATAGCTGCTGCTCCTTATACTACTGTTAAAGATTAATCTGTCAGCTCTTAAGACTTTCCTATAAGGGGAACTGTTTTATGAATTCTGTTCTGCTTTTAAATGAAATCTCTTCCCATTCCTGCCCCAAACTTAACATTTTCCTTATGTTTTCTTCTGGATTTGCCTTAAGATATTGATCATTCCCTGTCTGGAATTCTCTTTTTGTTTAAACAAGAATACAAAAAATTGTAATTTAACTAAACTCCAATGAGTCTATAACTTGGTTAAAGTGCATACGTTGGCACAGATCACAATTCATCCATGCTTGCTCATTCTATACAATTTTGGGCTGTGTCTTTCTATAAATTCTCCATTTGGAGGGTCAACCCAATATGTTTGGAGGTATTTACTTCCTCTACGACATGGGTCTAGGGCTTCCTAACTTCCCTACTCCTATTGATACCACTATACTTCCAGTCCTTTATTAGTCCTACTCCCTCACCCCTGGTATTCAATTAGTTGTAAAGTCTTGTTAGTTTTATCATAATAGTATGTCCTAAATCCACTCACTTGGTTGCCACCCCAGTTCAGGTCCTTATCCCCTCTTCCCTTGACTATGGAAGTAGCCTCCCAATTGATCCCCCTATAGCCAGTTGTCTCCCTTCTCCAATCCACCCTTTACAAAATTTTAAAAGTGATATTTTTAAAGCACTTCCCTGCTCTATTGGCTTCCTTCTGCCTCCAAAACCAGTCAACTAGCATTAATTAAGCTCCTACTATGTACAGACATTGTGTTAAGTACAAATTCTTTTCTGTTAAACATTTAACCCTCTTCACAATCTGACTAGATCACATTTCCAGGTTCACTGAACTTTACTCTCCTTTAAACAAACAACATTCTAATCTGTACTATTTGCCATTTCCCCCATAAAACACCTTCTCTCTCATCTTTAATTCTTTGTATTACTTCTGTCCCATTCCAGGAATGCATTCCCTCCATCTTTTAGAATCCTTGGTTTTGTCCAAACTCAGCTCAAAGGGCATAGCCTATAAGATACTTATCTTGATTTTTCACCCCCAAGTTGCTATGGTCCTCCCTACCCCACCAAGGTAGTTTTGGTTTTTACCTTGTACATAATCTGTATTTACTAATTTATGTATATGTTGTTTCTCCCAATAGAATATAAGCTTCTTGAGGCCTCAAGCATTGATATTACTGGTGCCTAGCACAGTACATGGCACAGGGGGCATTCGATAAATGTATGTTGGTTGATTGCCACTAGAGCACTGAGGTTACCCATCTTTTATCCCTCTCTCTTATTAAATGCCTGCCCACCTCCTTTTCCAATCAGACATGTCCTTGACAATGTCCTTTATACCACTTCTCACATACACACAAGACACAGTTGTTAATTGACTGTACCCACTATGCACCTTTCTATTGTCTTTTTGGTCAGCCACAATTATAATCCTCGTGAGAATTACATGATTAACAGTCACATAGCATCACCAGGAAGAATGCTGGCTTTAAAGAGATACCCTTTTATAGCAGCAAGCAACTTAGGATCATTAAAAGCACTGTGAAATTTCCTAGATGTGACCAAATGCAATCTTCTCTTCCTGTTCAGTTATGGTACAGCTTACCATCCACAGGTACTGCCTGACCAAGATGTGCTAACCTAATAAATGAATGAAATTGAGAATCTATGCTTTCTTTTTAAATGCCTGTTGCAAACTCACACAGAACACATTGCCTCTTTTTATATGAGTTTATTCCAACCTTCTTAAAAGATTTAATTATTTACTCTAGGTTCAGGAAATATTTATCTGTATTTTTAGGTGAAGAAAAGTTAAGCACTTAGGTTAAAAAAAAAAATCAACCAAACAAAAGAAAGAAGAGCTATAACTAGAAAGCAATTCACATTTTAAAAAAAAGGTCAAAGGTGTTTTTATGATTCAATATGAGTCAGTAGCATGATGTGCCAGCAATAAAAATAGTCATGACCAAGCATCATGAAGCATAAAAAGGTATAGATGGGGTTCATATTAAAAAGGTAGAGCAATTACACCCATACCAAAAAAGATTACGAATTGGTCAATGTATACATTCTTAACCATGATAAGAAATTGCTGGCTTCATTAAAATCAGAAACTAGAACCAGTACACATAACTAAATTGGTTTTCCAATTAGATATTCATCATGACCAAAACACATTAACAATTATATGGACCTCTAAAGTTTTCAAAGTGTTTTGCATATATGACTTCCCATAAGGTCCCAAATAGCCCTGTGAGGTAGGTACTATTGGTATTATCTCTACCTTATAAATGCAGAAAACTCAAGTGACTTGAACTGATAACTCAGCAGATAGGGTTCCCAATCAAGAATTGAACCCAAATATTCTTGACTCATTGTCTAGTACTCAATTTGGAAGATAATATAATTTAAAATTTAACACAATACTAATAATTACCAAAACTTACTCATGTAAGCATTAGCATCAGGCAATAACAAAGCTTTTGAATACCTGGGAAGAACATTCCTTTGGAAATGATTAGGAACCAAACAAAATTTGGGGAAAAGATGTTCCAAGTAATGAATTGGGAGAGAGTAGACAGACCACTGGATTGAAGTCTGAAGACCTGGGTTTGTGTGCTGTGCTTCCTTTGTGTGTGTCCTTGGACAAGTCTAGATCTCAGTTTCCTCATTTGTTATATGAAAGCATCAGACTAAATAACCTCTATGTTTTCTTTTTTTTTTTTTTAATTTTTTTGGTGAGGCAATTGGGGTTAAGTGACTTGCCCAGAGTCACAGAGCTAGTAAGTGTTAAGTGTCCGAATATTGATTTGAACTCAGGTCCTCCTGACTCCAGGGCCAGTGCTCTATCCACTACGCCACCTAGCTGCCCCTCTATGTTTGCTTTTGACTTGAAAGCTATGATTTCTATTAATAATCTGTATAAAGAGATCAAAATGTGTGTGCATGCATGTGCACTCATGTGTTCGCGCACACACATAGATTCTTAGACTCTCCTGTCAAATTGGCAAAGTAGCAATTGCTAAACAATTTACAGATTATTCTACAATTGGTTCATTGAGCATACTTACAGATATTCTACTAACCAACAAAAGAATAGTCTTTCAAAATTAGGTACCCATTTCTAGAAGTATGTCATTTAACCAAAATGACAATGATCATCTTTCAAGGGCTCTTGTGTGATTTATTTTTTTAATATATGCATAGGAGACACTTGTTATAAGAAAATCAACATAGATGCATTTTGCTCCATCAAATCAAATGTCTAATTATAGTCAATAGATAGTAATTACAGTTGTATCTTATATTCTCTTCATCTTTCAGTCAATTGTGTGGCTAATTATGTGGTCTTCTGTGTATTTTTTAAAACTTGCATATTCTCTTCTCATACCTTTAGCAAGGATGTCCCCAATGAGTGTGCAAATTTTTCTCATTAAGATTTTACAGAAATAGTGGCAGCTAGATGGCTCAGTGTATAAAGCACCGGCCCTGGATTCAGGAGGACCTGAGTTCAAATCCGGCTTCAGAAACTTGACAGTTACTGTGTGACCCTGGGCAAGTCACTTAACCCCCATTGCCAAGAAAGAAAAGAAAAGAAAAGAGAGAGAGAGAGAGAGAGAGAGAGAGAGAGAGAGAGAGAGAGAGAGAGAGAGAGAGAGAGAGAGAGAAAGAAAGAAAGAAAGAAAGAAAGAAAGAAAGAAAGAAAGAAAGAAAGAAAGAAAGAAAGAAAGAGAAAAGAAAGGAAAAGAAAAGAAAAGATTTTACAGAAATGGAAAAGGAGATTTATGGGGTGAGTAGCTGATATTTTCTTGGATTGCATTTTTTCTATAGCATAGACTTTTGGTATATAATTAGTCAATACTGTTTTTGTCCTAGTCCTTTGTATTCTTTGGTGTCCCTTTCTACTTCCTTATAAAGCACATGGGAGAATGTGTTACAGAAACACTGAAGTTTCTTTTTCATTTTTCTTCTGTTTGTTGTTCTTTCAGTTGCAACCCCTGCCCCCATACCAGTTAAGCTAATTTTTCCTTAAAAGGTATTGAGGCTTCTAAAAAAAAAAAAAAGGTATTGAGAAAATCCTAGAGACTTGGTTGGTTCAGGGAACTAAAGGCTCAGGTTATTGATAGCACTTTCTAGTTATATCTGAGAACAAAATAGTCACAAGGCACTCCAGGAGCTCACTGATGTTCAAAAGCAAGGGAGCTTCCCTCAGATGAATCAACTTGAGGTGTTGTCAATGTCTATCCTTGTTGAATATTCTCCTGCCCTAGTTAAGTAAAAGGGTAGCTAGGTAGCCCAGCAGATAGATATCAGGCCTGAAGTCACAAAGATCTGAATTCAAATCCAGTCTCAGATATTTACTAGCTGTGTGACCCTGTGCAAGTCATTTAGCCCTGTTTGCCTCAATTTCCTCATCTGTAAAATGAGCTGGAAAAGAAAATGGCAAACTACATCAGTATCTTTGCCAAGAAAATCCCAAATGGGGTCATGAACAGTGAGACATGACTGAAACAATTGAACAACATGGCTAAGTAAGTCCTTTTGTTAACTGTAGAATGATGTATCCGAGTCTCACTTTGTTCCAATATTGACCTTAAACCACCAGGGTCCTGGGTTCCCAGAACAATCGGCATGATGTTACAGTATTGTTACACGATGACCTCAAAGTGAAGGATGGGCAATGCAGAGGAAAGAGAGTTTTTGGTGGCATCTCTGGAAATGGAGATTGCTTACTACGAGGTGTCCCCTGCTTCTGAGAGATTCAACTGATTTTGGCCATTCAACAAGAAGAGACTGGAGGGATAGATGTGAGTAGATTCAATGTTTTAAGAACTGAAGCTTAAAGATAATTAAGGTAAACTCTCTTAGGTGCACAAATATGTTTATACCTGGGCCTTTCAACTTGATAATTAAACGCTCCTCTAATTTCTACTATTGGTTCTACTTAGAATTCAGTTTACCTTGAAAGCAGCCAGGAGAAATGATACTTTTGAGTCCCTCCACCAATGGTTTGCACCAAAAAAAATCACAACTAAGTCCATTGGGTAAGATGCCATTTAACCTCTCAAATGCCAAATTAAAAAAAAAAAACTCACACATCCTTAGGTACAGTTGTTAGATCCTAATATAATATAAGAAACTGAATTTGGGGAGTAGGGGGGATTGGAAGCTATGATCTTCCCATCATTAAAAAAGAGAGATACTGAAGGAGTGGGCATAATCTTCCCTTTCTAGGACTAGATGCCTTTGTATTGCTTTTGGCTATCACTGCCCAACTTCCTCAGATGGATGTCACTGAAAGAAGGCCCCTCCAAGTTTTAAGACAGTTCTAATTATGTATGAATGGGGAAAGAACTGTTTAATTTTGAAAGGCTTTTTGGAAATGACAATGTTGCTGAACAAGCAGTCTTCAGTTCTATAATTACATAGTGACATAGCCAGACCCTTGAAATGTGGCAGGAGGGACCTCACCAGTGACAGAATGCAAAACAAGGCATATTCATGGAACATGACCCTAACAACTGTACTGAACAACCTGTGGGTTCTGTTTGTTTTCTAATTTGGCATTTGAGAGGCCAAATGGAACCCTAACCCATGGAGACTTGGATGTGATTTTTTGGTATAAGTCATTGGCAGAGGGACTTGAAAATATAATCCTTAATTCTCCCCAGGCATCCAGAGACCTTTTGGGACTTGAGGATAAGGACAAATGTGCCAGTTGCACCCCTGGTTAATTTGCTGAGGACAGTCAGGATTGTTCCCTCAATTTAAAACATTTCCACTCTCACTCTCAAGCTGTGAACAGGGGGTAGCAGTTGACTGCAGTAGAGCAGGCAGCAGGTAGAAACATGGGCACCACTAGCAGTGGGTAAGGGGGCAGTAGGCACAAATGCAGGAAACTGAAAAGATAAATGTTCTATCCATAGTCACAAAGGTAGTAAGGGGCAAATCTGGGATTCGAACCCAAGTCACCTCTTTCCAAGCCCCATTGAGACAACTCTCCCAAGTGGTTCATTTATAGTATACAAAGCATTTCCCTCATGACAATTCTATATGGAAGTTAATGCAACATATCCTATTTTACGAAGGAGGAACAGGCTCAAAGACAGTAAGAGGCTTGTTCCTGGTCACATAGCTAATACCAGAACTGGAATCCGGTCCTCCTGACCTCCAAGTCTGATGCTAGCACGCCTTGTCTCAAGATACCAGCTACATGAACCCAAGCCATTTAAAGGGAATCTTCTTCTCTGATAGTTTTTTCCCTTCTCCTGACAATCATGCTCAGGTCTCTTTTACCCTAAAAAACAAAACAAAACAAAAACCCCTTCCCTTTACCTTGATATTCCCAGGCTGTGGTTATATTTATCTGTTCCTATTATCTTGAATATACGTTAAATAATACCCATTGGAATCTCTGAACTATTCAAACAGCATGTATAGTATGCTTCTTTGTTATTATTTCTAAGTTGGTCTGTTCAAAAAAAGTTTATTCAGATGAAATTGCTCTCTCAAAAAACATTCCACAAAGTATTTTTTAATATTTCAAATATTAAGATCTTGTTTATTATTATTTTTTACTTTAATATTTGAAGTTTATATAAAAAACTAGTAAAGGCAATTCTTTGGACTGTCTTTGATGTGGGAAATGCCCAAAAAGGACATTTGTTTTACCAATGTCAGGCACCCGATTTGCAATTTGTAGTCTATAAGAGCTGCCTGGAACACTGCTAGGTTAAGTGACTTGGCTATGGTCACACAGCCTATGTGTGTCAGAGGTGGTATTTGAACTCATGTCTCTTGATTCTGAGTCTGCATCTCTATCTAATGTCCATGCTGCTGGCATGCCATCTTCCTAGAGGCATAAATGGCATTCAACCACATAAAACTGAGCAATGACACATCTGTGACATTTTTAGACTCCTCCCACAATACCATGCTGGCCATTTCCATTACCTACTTCTGAATAAAAAATAAATATATTCACAATTGATTCAGGGAGACAGCAACTGACTTTAGAATTTGCGCTGGAACTCACAACAAACCTACAAAGTAATGACAAAACATTTAATGACAAAACTCCTACCAGGAATTTTCTTGGCCCATCCAATCATGTGAACCAATTCTTTGTCAGCAAGCTTGGTCAGTGACATCATCATGGAGGCTTCGGTAAATGGTTTGTTGGGGCGACTCACAAATACATTGGGTGGCTCTGCTTCCAGAAGAGATAGTACAAACTGCTCAGGGCTCAGGGCATTCATCAGCAGCTCTTTCACTCGGGTTACATTTTCACTGTTTTTCTTGGCTTTGCTGAGACAATTCATTTGATCATCTGTGTTCCGCTGCCTTCGGATAACTCGATACCCACAACGTTCTCTCCGGGAACCTATGTATGAGGGAGAAACGCAAATATCAATAAAATGTTTTCCCTCTATTTCTCTTGCCAACCGTAGCATTTCCTGTACTCTAGGTTGGTAAGCCTGAGATCAGTTATCTGGAGAAGTGAATATCCCTTCTTTGTGTGTAAGCTGTGTATTATTAATATATATAAAACAAAACATAGAATATGTGTAATATATGACATTGCATAATATGCATAGATAGTACTAGAAAATTATCTTAATATATGATTATATGTCCTGTATGATTATATATTATGCATATAAATATCATGCCTATATTATATTACAATAACATTTTACATATTATGTATTATTTTATATTACATAATATATGAATATATTATAAGATGATTCTATCCCTAGAGTAAAATTCTGTTTTGCTTGTAACTAATGACTATTTTGTTCCATGTTATCAGTTTTTAAAGAGGTAAGAAAAAGGAGCGGGGCGGGCAGCTAGGTGGTGCAGTGGATAGAGCACTGTCCCTGGATTCAGGAGGACCTGAGTTCAAATCCAGCTTCAGACACTTAACACTTACTAGCTGTGTGACCCTGGGCAAGTCACTTAACCCCAATTGCCTCACTAAAAAAAAAAAAATGGGGATGAAACAGAACTAGAAGGGTTGGAAGTATCACTTTATTTTGAAAACTGGGGCAAAATGGAATAGGAATAAAGTACAGACTATTTCTTCCCCAATTCTATCCTCCCTAATCAACTCCCATCTCTCCTTTCCCTCCCCGACTGATTTCCCCCTATTGATGATGATGATAACAGCTAACATTTACATATCTCTTGCTATGTGTGAGGCAGGTACTAAACACTTTAAAATTATTATGTCCTTTGATCCTCACAGACAACCCTGGGAGATAGGTGCTATTATTATCCTTGTTTTATAATTGAGGACACTGCGGCAAACAGAGTTTAGGTGACTTGCCCAGGGTCACACAGCTAGGAAGGGTCTGAGGTTGGATTTGAACTCAGATCTTCCTGACTCCAGGTACTCTAGCCACTGCACCACCTACCTGCCTCCTTTATCCAGCTCACATAAGATACCTTCTCTACTTGTGCTCTCCTCCTTGTATTCTAACAACTCTAAATATGGCATTAAAAAAAAAACCAATACCTTAACATAAAATGGTAAGTTCCTTCTGCTTCTTTCCCATTCACTCTCTGGTGTATTTCTTTTCCCTTCCCTTTTTTAATCCTTTTAAAACCAGTAACAGAACAAAAGCACACTTATCACTTGTGTTACCATAAGGAAATTCCTTAGTCTCTTGGCCTTAGTCTCCTTAGATGCAAAATGAGGGGGTTAGAAACGATGACCAATAAAGTCCCTTCCAGGTCTGAATCTCTGACCCTAGGAAAATTGTATAGTAATAGCAATACTGAATGACAAATGACAGCTACTCTCAGCAATACAACGATCTAAGACAATTCCAAAGGACTTAATGATGAAAAATGCTATCCACCTCCAGAGAAAGAACTAGACTCTCAATGCAGATTGAAGCATACCCTTTTTTTTAACTTAATTTTTCTTAGGTTTTTTTTTTTGCCTGTGTTTTCTTTCACAACATATGGAAATATGTTTTACATGACCACACGTGTATAACCTATATAAAATTGCTTGCCTTCTCAAGAAGGGAGCAGGGTAGGAAGGGAGGGAGAGAATTTGGAATTCAAAATGTCAAAAAATGTTTAAAATTATTTTACATGTAATTGGAAAAAGAAAATTAAAAAAAAATTATATGCTGGCATGTAGCAGGGCCCCAGATGGTATCAAGACAACTTGAGGAAGGCCCCACCCAGTTTGTTATGGTGAACTTAGAGAAGACCATCTTATGAGTTACATGAGATAGACAGATCAGGGTCAGATATAATATTCATTTTTGGAGAAGGTTACCCCATCAATGAGATTGCAGATCCATAGGAGTATTAATAGAGGTAAAATCACCAAATGTAAAATCTTAAGATTTTTCAAAAAAATCAAGCAAAAGAAAGGGGAAGAGGGGCAGTTAGGTGGCGCTGTATATAGAGCACCGGCCTTGGAGTCAGGAGTACCTGAGTTCAAATCCGGCCTCAGACACTTAACACTTACTAGCTATGTGACCCTGGGCAAGTCACTTAACCCCAATTGCCTCACTAAAAAAAAAAAAAAAAGAAAGGGGAAGCACGACTTGCTTCTACCTGATGAAAATAAGGGGATTTCAATGAACTGCAAGCCCAATATGAATCAATCATACAGCAACCAGAAAAGCAAACAAGAAGAGCTCTCCCAACTGCTTTGATAGATTTGTGATGCAGGTACTTCCTTCAAGGATTTACATCCTAAACCCTTCATGTCTTCTCTTCTTGTTCAACTCTAGTTGCCATAAACCCTCCAAAGGTTTTCCATCCAACTTGCAGTCAGGATTTCCTCTAGAGCTCTTGACACATTGCATGGTTACCAATGGCTGTGTGTCTGTCATTTCTTTCTTTTACCACATGGCCGGCCCACCTCCCTTCTGGCTGTATAACTCTGTTATCTGGTACACCACAACCGGTGCATGAGTCTTTACTGCTGAGATGCTTTTGTTTAGCCTGTTTCATACAGCTCCTACTTCTTTACAATGCCACAGTGTTAGAAAGAGCACGGATTGATTTTCAAATCCCCTTTCAATTCAAACATATATTAAATGTCTACTAGGTACAAGGCACTTGAAGGAGGAGAGAGAAATGGAGACATCCAGGGCCTTCAAGGAGTTTACATTCCAGGGAGTTAGAGGGCAATATATAACATAAATACATAAATGGCCTCAGACACTTACTGTGTGACCCTGGGCAAGTCACTTAACCTCTATCTGCCTCAGTTTTCTCACTTGAAAAATGGGTGTCATAATAGCACCTACCTCCCAAAGTTGTTAGAATAAAATGAGATAATTGTAAAGTGCTTAGTATAGTGCCCGGCATGTAGTAAGCATTATATAAATGGTAACTATGGTGATAATGACAATGAAGACGATGGCTACTATCATTATTATTGGAGTGCTTTGCAAATTTTAAGGCAAATATAAGTTCTATTTATAGAAATAATAATTATTAAGTAAATAAAAGGTAATTTTAGGAGGGAGAGAGCATTCACAACTGAACTAGAAGACCGGGGAAGCAGAAGGTGGCACCTGACATGATTCTTGAAAGCAACTAGGAATTTCCAAGAATCAGGGTTGAGGAAGCAGCAAATTTGGGGTACATAAGTCTATGTTCATGCTCAGAGAAGGAAGATAATAGAAATGATAATAATAGTTAGCATTTATATTGTACTTCAAGATTTTCAAATAACTTTAAAAATATTATCTCATTTTATCCTCCCAATAAGCCTGGGAGCTAGGTTATTATTATCACCTTTTTATAAATGAAAGAAACTGAGGCAGACAGAGGTTATGTGCCTTGCCAAGAACCACACAGCTAGTAAGTGTCTGAAGCTGTATTAGAGCTCAGAGCTTCCTGACCCCATTTCCCATTGGAATGACAAGAGTTCAGGGAACATCTAGTAGGTAAATTTGACTTGAAAGTAGATTGTGTAAAAGGAAGAAATATGAAATAAGGCTGAAAAGATAGTTTGGAGCCAGATTGCAAAGAGCTCTAAGTGCCAGGCTGAATTGTTTGTGTTTTTATCCTAGAGGTACAGATTAGGAAAGAAGTGAAGAGGAGAGGGAAGTAATATAGTCAGACAATACCTTAGGACTGCAATACTTCAGGCAATCTTATTTTGGCAGCTGTGTGGAGGATGTATTGGAGAGAGGGGAGACAAGAAGCCAGGAAACCATTAGTAGGTTAGTTTGGCTTTGAAGGGAAGGAGAGAAATAACCTACTAGCTTGAGGGGATTGAAGACCCTAGAGAGGATTGTTCTATGTTTGCTTATACACACACAAAAAATGATAAGGGAAACCTGAGCATGTTTATAGACAGAGAAAGGAATTAGTGGAAAACCAAAAAAAATTGAAGATGCAAGAGGGAGGAAGGGTGATTACTGTGAACAAGGCCATGCAGTAGACTGGAAAATATATGATCAAAGGCACATGTGCAAGGGTTAGCCTTGGCAAAGAAGAGAGAAACTTGTTCAGGGACGAGGGCAAGAAGATAACAAGAGATTCTGAAGTTGAAAGAGAAGAAACTAAGGGAGTTCATATTGGATGATCTGTGGTCTTGGAGGCAAAAAGACTTGGGTTTAAACCCTACCTTTCATGCTTACTAACTATGTAACCATAGGTCATCACTTAATCTCCCTAAGTCTTGGTTTTCTAATCTGTAAAGAGAAGATATTACTTATTGTACCGATTTTAGGGTTGTTGTGAGGACAAAATGAAGTAATTCATATAAAGGACTTTTCAAACAATGAAGGTATAGCATATGTGGCAGTTACCATGATTGTTGATGATTAGACCTACGACAGGCATTAGAGATCAGTGTTCTGCCACCTCATTTTAGAATTCCAACTCTGTGAATAAAATGTATATGTAACATTTTTCTATTATGTTAGAAATCAAAAGATCTTCTATAGGATACTCACTTATACCAAAAGAGAAAGTTCATCAAAACAAGGAAAGAATCTAGTTATAGCAACCTACCTTAGAGAGTCGTTGGGAGGACCACAGGATATAATTACTTTTCATGTATTCTTTGCATTTGTCTTTCTTTTTTTTTTTTTTTTAGTGAGGCAATTGGGGTTAAGTGACTTGCCCAGGGTCACATAGCTAGTAAGTGTTAAGTGTCTGAGGCCGGATTTGAACTCAGGTACTCCTGACTCCAGGGCCGGTGCTCTATCCACTGCGCCATCTAGCTGCCCCTGCATTTGTCTTTCTTATATCATAGCATTCCATTTTATTTAATCACCACAATCTATTTACCTATCCCCCTTTAGTTGAGCATTTAAGTTGCTTCTAGTTTTCCCAGTATCAAGGATGACTGGTACAGACTACCACACCTGACTCAGGCTTTGTTTTTGATAATACTCTCATTGTATATTTTGAACAATACTGGCATCTTAACTGCTAAATCAAACAGCCTCTTCTCAGTTCATACTCCTTTTGGCCCTTTTATTCAATTTCCTTTGCTGTTGTTGTTCAGTCACTTAAGTCCTGTTTAACTAACTCTTGGACCCCATTGGGGGTTTTCTAGGCAAAGATCCTGGAGTGGTTTGCCATTTCTTTCTCCAGCTCATTTTAAAAATGAGGAAACTGAGACAAATGAAAGTTAAGTGACTTACCCAGGGTCACACAGCTAGTAAGTGTCTGAGGCTGGATTTGAACCCGGAAAGATAAGTCTTCCTGAATTTAAGCCTGAGCCACCTCACTGCCCTTATTCTCTTTCTACCCTGGTGACATTATTCTATGAGTTCAGATTCTCTCTTCTAAACTGTATTTTCCCATGCCATTTCCACCTGAAAATCAAATAGCATGTCTAAAATCAAATTGATTGTTTTTTTTTTCCTCTCAAGGCACCGCCATCCTTCCAGTCACCTAGGTGTGTAAGCTTGCAATGATTATTGATTTTTGCTTCTAACTCACTGCCCATATCCAGACACTCTCTAGGTCTTGTCAGTTCTATCTGCACAATGTTGCTCGGATCTCTCTCCTCTTCCCTCATATAGCTCCCATCCTAGAGCAGGCCCTCACCATCACTAGATTGTCAGCTCCTTGAGGGCAGGGACTGTCATTTGCTTCTTTTTGTATCCCTAGCACTCAGCACAGTGGCTGGCCCATAGTAGGCACTTAATGAATGCTTATTGGCTGAATGATACCAGACTACTCTAATATTCTCCTCATTGATCTCCCTGCTTTAGTCTTTCTCCCATCAACACATTTTCTATACCTCAGACAAAATAACCTTATTACATTAAAGATCTGACAATGTCACTCTACCTCTTTAAAACATCCCACTGACACAAGAATAAAATACAAACTCTTTAGTCTTCCTCTAAAGCCTTCCACTACCTTACTCTGACTTA
The DNA here is from genome assembly GCF_019393635.1 of Dromiciops gliroides. NCBI lineage: Eukaryota > Metazoa > Chordata > Mammalia > Microbiotheria > Microbiotheriidae > Dromiciops > Dromiciops gliroides. The sequence continues at coordinate 254,212,457 of NC_057862.1, forward strand.
CCTTTTCATAATGGATTTGGAGTCAGGAAGACTTGGGTTCAGTTTCTACCTCCGGCATACACTGTGGGACCACTGGCAAATCATTTAACATTAATCATCACCTCATGCCTGGACTATTGCTCCATGTTAGTGATGCAGCCTGCTGATTAATCCTCCCTGCCTCAAGTCTCTCCCCATTCTAGTCCTTTCTCTGCTCAACTATCAAATCAATCTTCCTAAAGTGATGTTAAGGGCTAAAATTCTAGCTAAACTGTCTAAAATATCTAATGAGTGGTCGCCAATAAATCATAAGCTTTAGCAAGAGTTAGACTTTTAAGCATTTATTAAGGAGAATAAGAATTTGGTAAAGAGAGAGAAAGGCCTAGATTCCTATCTATTAAAGGGAGAGCACATTTCTAGCTCCGCTCTCCACCGGAGTCCAGAGGAAAGAAAAGCCAGAGTCAGCGCCAGTCTCTTCCTTCCTCCTCCCACTAGTCCGCGTCACTTCCTGACTCCTGAAGAAAAGACTCCTGGTCTTGCCCTCAAAGACCTTCGCTTCATGGGCAGAACTCTTCTACAGTAAGTCTCCAGCAGGTGGCATTATTCCAATCGTTACAGTTATAAACATTTGGTTTCATTATAAGTTGAGTTTAGTTACCTATTGTTAATATAAGACCTTGGGTGAACAGAATACAATAAACTGGTCTATTTTCATTGAATTCACTATTTGATAAACTTTTGGTTTCATTAAAGTTGAATTCAGTTACCTATAGTATAAAAAATAATATAGTTAATGACATGGTGATATAATTATATATTTGCATGTAATATATAATTATATTAGGTGATATAATTATATATTCACATATATCACGATATTAGGCAATATAATTATATATCCACACATGAATATAGAATTATATTAGGTAATATAATTACATATTTACAAAATATAATCATATTAGAAAATATAATTATATAATATATAATTATATTAGACAATGCAATTATATATTCATATAATATACCATTATATTAGACAATATAATTGCATGTTATATTAGCCAATATAATTACATATTCATATGATATTATTATATATTATACATAATATAGCATAAAATAATATGGTTAATAAAAAGACCTTGGGTGAATAGAATACAATAAACATGGAAGTAAGCTCACCACATTTCATCATTCCAACTTCATAACATTTCCGAAGTCTACAGGCCTGGCAACTTTTGCGTCGATTCTTATCAATTGTGCACTGATTTGTAGCTGGACAAATATAATCATTATGTCCTGTTTTTTAAAAAGCCAGAAAGAAGGAAGTTTATGGTTACAATGTTTTGTGCATGTACCTTCTGGCGAACAATACTGGTAACAGCATAATTGAAATGATTTGCTCTCTCTTCCTACCAGGTAAAAGACCAAAAACCTTTTAACATGAAGGAAAAAAGAAAAAACCACGAGGTATTGAAATCAAAGAAAAACATGGAGGTTCAAAGATCAAGGACATTTAGAATATCCCAATGTTCTTGGCTGAAAGTAAACTGATTTGGATTACCTCATTCCCTGCTTCTGTATTCTCTTACTTTATTCTGAAAAAATGGGTACAATTAGAAATCTCTCTTGAACCTATTCATACATGGAACTAAACTGAGACAGACATGCAAATAAGTGGTATACCTACATGCTTCTCTATCTTTCCCTGTATTCTTTCCTACATTCTCAATATAAAATTAAGAGAGAGACACAAACACACACAGAGTCAGATATACAGAGACAGATACAGAGAGAGCTAAAGCAAGAGAGCCCGCCCACACCAGTCAGATAAATGGTCAACAAAAAAGGCCAAATAATTTTTACAATGTTAATGAAAATTAAAACAAGAAACTAGATGCCTTAAATGGAAAATCTGACTGTTTTGTCAACAAACTGCTTCTGCTGGAAGAGTCCCCAACTTTTTCACTGTTCTTATTTTTAATTCTGAATCTATTTCCCCCTAGCAACAATATCATAAATGAGAATTAGGTTTCCAGGCCAGCCCACAGAGGCCTAGTAAACCCCACATATCCGTTAAGTGTAATATTAATGAGACTATTTCAACTACACCTAACTACAACTATGCATCAGTGAGTCAATAAACACTTATTCAGTACCTGCAATATGCTAGGCACTGTGCTAATCACTGTGGATACAAAGAAAGGCAAGAGACAGTTGTCCCTAATCTCAAAGAGCTCGAATGGGGAAGACAACTTGCAAAAAAACATGTACAAACAAGTCATATACATGATAAATTGGAAATAATCAACAATGAAGACAATAGAATGAATGGGGGTGAGGAAAGACTTCCTGTAGAAAGTAGGATTTTAGCTGGGACTTGAAAAAAGCCAGGGAAGCCAGGGGGAGAAAACAAGGAGTGAGAACATTCCAGGCATGGGGAATAGCTATTAAAAATGCCCAGAGGTACAGCTAGGCGGCACAGTGGATAGAGCACTAGCCCTGGATTCAGGAGGACCTAAATTCAAATCCGACCTCAGACACTTGACACTTACTAGCTGTGTGACCCTGGGCAAGTCACTTAACCCCAATTGCCTCACGCAATGAATGAATGAATGAATGAATAAACAAATAAATAAGTTAGTAAGTAAGTAAGTAAGCAAATAAATAAATAAATGCCCAGAGTCGGGAAACAGACTGTCTTGTGGGAAAAGCATCAAAGAAATCAGTGTCATTGGATTGCAGAGTATGTAGAGGGTTAAAGGGTAGTGAATAAGGTTTAAGAAGACTGGAAATGTAGGGAGAGGACAGGCCATAAAGGGCTTTGAATGCCAAACAAAGGATTTTATATTTGATCCTGAGGATGACCGGGAGTGACTGAAGTTTACCGAGGGGTAATATGGTCAGACCTGTACTTTAGGAAGATCACTTTGACAGCTGAGTAGAGGATGGACTAGAATGGGAAGAGTCTTGTGGCAAGGAAACCAACCAGCCAGTTATTGCAATAGTCCAGGCATGAGGTGGTAAAGAACAGCACCAGGCTGGTGGCAGTGTCAGAGGAGGGAAGGGGTCATATGTGAGAGATGGTACAAAGATTAAATCAATAGCGCTTTGCAAGATTGGACACAAGGATGAGAGAGAGAGAGAGAGAGAGAGAGAGAGAGAGAGAGAGAGAGAGAGAGAGAGAGAGAGAGAGCGAGCGAGCGAGCGCAGTGTTGTGTGTTACACCTAGGGTTTGAGACGGAATGACCGGGAAGCTACTAGTGCCCTCAACAGTAAGAGGAAAGTTAAGAAGAGGGGAGAGTTTTGGGAAAAGATAATGAGTTCAGTTTTGGACATGATAAGTTATTCAGTTTGAGATGTCCAATAGGCAGTTGAAGATGTAAGTTCTGCCAGGCGCAGATAAGTAGGTTTCTTTTTCTCCATCAGGTGGTGAGCTTCTTTAAGGCTGCAACTGTTTTAAACCTTTCCTGCGTGTTGCTTTGATTTCTCTGAATAAAGGAAGGCAGCTGTCTAGGTCACTCATTCCCTTGGTCATCATTCCCCTAGTTGTGTTCCCAATCATATAAAAACAGGTTCTATGGAGAAAATTTGGGGTTATATCCATTTATTTTCCCTTTAAAATATTAAATGGGGTTAGCTAGGTGGCGCAGAGGATAGAGCTCCAGCCCTGGAGTCAGGAGGACCTGAGTTCAAATCTGGTCTCAAACACTTGACACTTAATAGCCATGTGACCTCGGGCAAATCACTTAACCCCAATTGCCTCACCAAAAAACAAACAAAATATTAAATGAATATTGTGCCTATGGAACATTTATTTCATGTGCCAAGTTTTCCCATATATTACTCACTCCAAAAATATAGAATGTTAGAGCTGGAAGAGACCCTGGAGATCAACTAGTCCAACACCCTTATTGTACAGATGAGGAAACTGAGGTACAGAAGGGCAAACTTACTTGCCCCAAATTGCATAGTCAGTGTGAGGGAGAGGCAGGATACAAATGCAAGCCTTCTGACTCTAAGTGTAATGTTCTTTCTACTACCTCACATTGTTTTCTTATATAGCTGTCCCAAAAGTCTATTAAATATGGATGCTGATTGGACCATACTATTTCTTTTGGTTTTGGTGCTGTTGTTTTTCTTTTTTGAGGTTTTTCCTTTTTGCTCTGATTCTTCTCTTATAACATGACTAATGCAGAAATATGTTTAATGTTATATGCATACATACATACACACACACACACACACACACATAACCTATATCAGATTGCCTGCTGTCTGGGGGAGGGGGGAGGGGAGGAAGGAGGGGAAGGAGGGAGAAAAACTTGAAATTGGAAATCTTATATAAACAAATGTTGAAAACTATCTCTACATGTAACTGGAAAATAATAAAATACTTTTATTTTATAAAAAGTCTATTAAATACTATTAAAACTTTTGAGATTATTAAAGCTTAAGACTGCACTAAGACTTTTGGGACACCTTGCGTTTTGCTCCAATTTTTGCCCCATTTTATTAAAGGATTTTCCATACCTCTTTTCCCTTTCAACTTTTCAATTTTGGGATTTTTTTTGGCAGGGCAATGAGGGTTAAGTGACTTGCCCAGGGTCACACAGCTAGTAAGTGTCAAGTGTCTGCGGCTGGATTTGAACTCAGGTCCTCCTGAATCCAAGGCCAGTGCTCTATCCACTGCGCCACCTAGCTGCCCTCCTCTTTTCCCTTTCAACCCACCCCCACCCTCGCCCATTTAAGAGTACTTACGGGTTTCAGATAATCTATTTAGAGGCAGCTAGATAGGACCTGGAGCTGTATTCAGAAGACCTGAGTTTAAATGTGGCCTTAGACACTTGCCAGCTATGTGACTCTAGACAAGTCATCTTCCCTTTGTCTGCCTCAGTTTCTTCATCTTTAAAAATAGCATCTACATCCCAGAGTTATTATGAGGATAAATCAAGATAATATTTGTAAAGCACTTTGTAATGTGCTATGTAAATACTGGCTATTATGATTTAAAACCTCAAAGCACTCTGTGGACTCATGAGTTTGGGAAATGCTACCTTAGGAGGTCAATTTTGGAACAAAGGGCACCTAAGGAAGGCTGCTGGACTAGACTTTTTAAAGGTAGGTTTTTGGATGTATGGGCCTGGTATCATGAATGGGCATTTTAAAATTGGTGCATGAAAACAAAATTGTTACTTCATCCTGCTAGAGAACAGCAATTTCTGAAGGCAGAGGAGACTCAAAAGATTTTCAAGGACAAATTGACACGACCACACCACTTCTAGGGAAAAAAGATAATTTAATTAACAATTGAATTAAATTAATTTAATTTTACACTCCCCTAGTAACCACTGATTCGTGAAAGTGATTTGTGATTGATTTTTATCGTAAGCACAAAAATATGCAAATTTAAATGATGCATCCTATAGAAATGTGTTATCATCGAATGATTGGTATTTTAAAATGTGAATTTGTGATACTGGAATAAACATTCTTCCAAAGACAAGAAGAAAACACACTTGGAGATAGTTTTGTTTTCTAAAGAAAACAAAAAAAAAATCACTTTTCTAAAAAGAAGACATTTCACTAGGGCTATCACCCACAGATTCATGCTCGACTAGATGCTGGCTAATCTTGGAGTTTAAATATTAGCTTGGTAGTAGTAACCTCTTCTGTTTGTCTGGACATTATCCCTTGGTTCCAGTTCAGTCGGTGTAGCAGTATGAGTTAGCAGAGATAAGCTGTTAAGAGCCTTGACCACTATGGTAGTTGGGGTAATAGCAAAAGAGGAGATGGAATTTATTTTTATGTGTTACTGATTTCTTTATGTAACTCTCAATTCCCAGGGACTCCCTCAGAACACTCAAGAGAATTCTTTCTTGTAACAAAAAGGACTTAAGCATCTCTCTCTCTCTCTCTCTCTCTCTCTCCATATATCTATATAGATATAGATATATACACACACACACACACACACACACACACACACACACACACACACACACATATATATGGAAACCCATGCCTCATTCCACATGTCTGGTCTACTACCTTTCTGCCAAGAGGCACGCTTCACCATCAGTAGAGGAGAGATTTTACAAAAAACTCTGAATGAACAAAGGAATGAGAAATCAGAAGGCAGACAGAAAGCAGAATGATGCTGTAGACATAACTGAAGGCAAAGATGAAGGAGAATGAAAAGGAGATAAAGATAGCTTAATGCATAGGCAGGCTAGATCTGGTCACCTACATCATATGATGATGAATATGAAGAAGAACTGAAGATCAGGAATACTTTCTCTTTGCAGCTGACATTTCATTAATGTTTTATTTTCTTGGGCAAAATGTATTCTCTTTAAAAATACAGATTTGACAGCTTATCACCAATCATTTATACCTTTAGAGCAGGAATTTGTTTCAGATTCATTTGTTCCTTGACAGCTAGTTAAGAAAGAAGCACTGAGAAATTAAAAATTTTCAGGGAAAATATGGAAGGTAATTGTTGGCTAATAGAAATTGCTAGGTAGAGGCTAGCCTAGGTGGGATGCTGGAGTGAGAAAAGGGCCAACCATGAGATGAAAAGAGACTGAAGAAAAACTATCTACTTCACAACTGTTCCTTCATTGAAGGAACACATTAAAAAAAAAAAAACCTTTATAATATAATGGAAAGAATACTAGACTAGATCAAAAGACCTGAATTCTAGTCTGAGCTTCATTTACTAGCTGTGTGACCTTGAGCAATTTACCTTGAAAAGGGTCAGTTTCCTAATCTGTACTATGGAGAAATACTACTGTTACCTACCTTATAGGACTGAGAACTTAAATAAAAGGGTTCACAACTATTTGCCAAAAACCTTAATGCAGTCTTAAGTTATTTAAAACAGCACTACAATTTTTGGGACACCCTATATAAATGTAAGGTATCTCTCAGAGTAAGGGAGAAAAAGGAATAGAGAGATGATATGAGATTATTTTAGTAAGCTTTAAAACAACTATACATCATTTATACCAATAATTATATTATTTAAATATATTAATTATAATTTACATATAATTAATTATATGTAATTTTAAAATGATAGAGGAAAAGAAAAAATGGTCTCAAATAAGCATTAAGATGAGATGGAAGTGGGGCAGTTAGGTGGCGCAGTAGATAGAGCACCAGCCCTGGAGTCAGGAGTACTTGAGTTCAAATCCGGCCTCAGACATTTGACACTAGCTGTGTGACCCTGGGCAAGTCACTTAACCCCCCCATTGCCCCACAAAAAAAACAAAAACAAAAAAAGATGAGATGGAAGTTGGGGGCAGCTGGGTGGCACAGTAGATAAAACACTGACCCTGGATTCAGGAGGACCCAAGTTCAAATCTGGCCTCAGACACCTGACACATACTAGCTGTGTGACCCTGGGCAAGTCACTTAACCCTCATTGCCCCACAAAGAAAAAAAAAGATGATATGGAAGTAAACAACAAAGATAGTAAAGTAAGAAATAATAAAGGGTAACCTCTAAAGTGAGACAAAAAAATGTCTAGCACAATTCTAAAAATGTTTCATGGCTAAATATTTTCCTTTTAAAAGATAGAATAGTGGGGGGGGGCGGCTAGGTGGCACAGTGGATAAAGCACTGGCCCTGGATTCAGGAGGACCTGAGTTCAAATCCGATCTCAGACACTTAACACTAGCTGTGTGACCCTGGGCAAGTCACTTAACCCCCATTGCCCTGCAAAAAAAAAAAAAAAAAAGATAGAATGCTACCCTATTTGCTGGAAAGACTGACTTCGTCTCCACTATTCCATTAAGATCTAATCTTTGTTAATTATTCTTTTTAACAATGTCTCAAGGAGATTCATGCCATGTTATCAGGTCCTCCTGGCCTCATTCCTGATGTTCCATTCTTCAAAATCATGCCTCTGTTGTTTCATCCTGGAACGTCACTCAGTGTCTGGGGCCTCTTCACTCTGGAATGTCCTCTGTGACCTGCTCACCATGGAATATCCATCCTCAAAGCTTACCTCACTCCTCCATGAGCTTCCATTTTGTGAAGGAGTCAAGTTGGCCTACCTTGCCCCCCTGGCTCTATTCCAGGTGTTGTGTGTTCCTGATACTTTCCTAACTGGCCTTTAACTGGCCTTTGTGCCAGTTAAAGTCTTCCCTTCTTCTCCACTGACTTCCCCTTCTCAAGTCCCTTTTACTTGCCATTTTCCCACTTTAGAATGTAAGTTCCCTGAGGGCAGGAACTATCTTTTTATAGGTTTGTATTTGTATACCCAGTGTTTAGCACACTTACCTGGCACATAACACTTAATAATTCTTGTTTCTTTCCTCCCTTAAATCAGGCCTCCCATAGAAAATGAGCCTAATTGAGTTTGGCTGAAACTCAAGATAAATCTTTCTTTTTTGTGAATTATATTTAGATTTTTTGTGAAGAAAAATAACTTCTATCAACATCATATCTCAGTTATGACAATGGAAATTGGAAAAATTTTTCATCTTTCCCATTAAAGAGGTCTCTTTAGATAACATATATCAACTTTGGCCAGTTTGAGAGGACACCTAGTAAATTCCATCTCTTTCATTTCTGTGCCATAAAGACTTAGTTGAAAGGTTTTGTAAAAACACCTCTGCAAAAATATTTGTAACAAACTCCGGGGAAAAAAACAAAATTAAAACAACAGAAAATATAGCTAATGACGCCTTCCTACCTTGAATGCTCCTTTTAAAGAATGCCTTACATCCTTCACATGACCACACACCATAGTGGTAACCAGAAGCATAATCACTGCAGACAGCACAGAAGTGGGCATCCCTCTTTGAGCCCGGACTATTGATGATGGGACTGTTACAATTATTCCCATTAACTTTTCTTTTCATTGTCTCTCTAGTGGCAAAGAAAATATTCATTAGGAAAAAACAAAAGAAAAAATTATTCTTAAAGACAATAAGGCAAACATCATAAGTTTTCATTGTCAATTTACTTGACTCTTCTTTTTTCTCTGGGGTTCATTATCACTGTTTTCCAGTAATGACTATGGCAAAGGTTTTGGTTAATCTGAGATACATGTGGACACATAGCATGGATGTACTTTTGGAGCAGTCAAAAGCCAATGGCTTTATTCCAACAGATTCATATTGTGGAAATACAGCATATGTGGTATATGATGGTAATGGAATATTATTGTGTATAAGAAATGACAAGCAGGATGATTTCAGAAAGGCCTGGAAAGGCTTGTATGAACTGATGTATCATGAAGTGAGCAGAACCAAGAGAACATTGTACAAAGAGATAGCAATATTGTTTGATGAATAACTTGACTATTCTCAGCAATACAATGATCCAAGACAATCCTAAACGACTAATGATGAAACATACTATCCACCTCCAAATAGAGAACTGATATTGACTGAACACAGACTGAAGTATACCATTTTTCATTTTCTTTCATTTTTTCTTTTATTCAAGTTTTCTTATACAAAATTACTAATATGGTAATGTTTACATAATTGCACATGTATAACCTATATCTGATTGCTTATCGCCTCAGAGAGGGAGAAGGTGAGGGCGGGAAGGAGGGAAAAATGTGGAACTTGAAACTATAAATTAAAAATGTTCATTATTTAAAAAAAAAGAAATACAGCACTAATAATCCATTTAATTGTAGTTTTCACGGTGCTGTTTCATAAAGTAGTCTATGCCATAGACAAAGACTAGATGAATATCTTCCACACATTTTTAGAGCTGGTTTTATCCAAGGTGGAGTAGGAAGCTATTTTGCTACAATGATTTCAAGGGGAGCAAAAAGAGTCTTTTACACACCTTGCAATACATCTCATTAGCCCTCTATAATGCCTAGAATTCCTTTAATAGAGACAAAGCCTTTCATTCCATAACAGCAGGGAAGGCTTAAAATAACAATAACCGGGGGCAGTTAGGTGGCCCAGTGGATAGAGCACCGGCCCTGGAGTCAGGAGGACCTGAGTCCAAATCCGGCCTCAGACACTTAACACTTACTAGCTGTGTGACCCTGGGCAAGTCACTTAACCCCAATTGCCTCACACACAAAAAAAACAAAAAAAACCCCAACCAAATAAAATAACAATAACCTCTGGAGAGGTAAAACAGATTTCAATTACAGACAGCATGTTGTACTGGAAAAAGACCTAGACTTGCAATCAGATGATGTGGGTTCAACTCCTAGGTTTAGCTATTTGTGTGACTATTTGTGTGACCTTTACCTTCATGTGAACCTTGGACATATTCAAGGCATTTAATCCCTCTAAACCTCAGTTTGCTCATCTATAAAATGGGAATAACAGTCTGGAACCAGTGTGCTGGAACCAGCTCAAAGTGGCTCATGACAATCAACTAAATTTTCAGTGTGAGCATTTACATCTCAAATGTGCAAATGCTACAAATCAGGGCTTGTTTTGTTGACTGTCTCAACTTAATAAAGTGATGGAGAAAATGATAACAACAAATGCTTTTGAACTTAAAAGCATAATATGCATGCTTCTTCTTTTTTTTTTTTTTTTTGGAGAGTTAGCTGTTAAACATTTACCAGCACACTGCTGATAACAATACTTGCAATGATAAAGTCATAGCATATAAATTGGCTTATTTTTATTTTGTATGTAAGATATAAGGTCCATAAGGACAGGGGCTGGTTTTTTATTTTGTTTCTACTTTATCATTATATCCCCTGAACAGTGCCTTGAATTTAACTGTCACTTAATAATTTGGAAAGGAAGTAGTCAGAGGTGTTTAATGAAAAAGTTGTAAAGAGGTAACAGATTCCCATCTGACTCTCTAAGTCTCAGTATAGGATATTCCACTGAGGCTGAACTCCAAGCCTTATTATCCCTTCAATATTTCTTCAGCTTTAGCATAGAATAGATATGTCTGTAAATATTAAAAGGAAAAAAAATCATTAAAAATACAATCAAATCTCCTTGCTTCATTATACAAATGAGGTACTATGCATATGGCATACTGCATATGACATCAGCTTTTTTATATTTTGTTTAGTTTTGCAGACTTTGTTTCCCTTTCTTGATACTTTATAAGGGATGGCCCTCTGAGAGAGAATGAGAAGAATATAGTTAGGTAACAGCAAAGGACATAAAAAAGATATCAAAAATGTATTTAATAAAAAGATACATGTGAAAACTCTCAAATGGAGAATGAAAAGTCTGTTTTTAAATCTCTGGTACTTGAATATGATAAATTTCAAAGTCCCACAATAGCAAAAATGCTAGAATTTCCCTCCCCCCCAAATTGTACCACCTCTTCAAGAGTCTGAAAAGGATGGCTCTGGAATGTAATGGTGGTATCCATAGCAAAACACTTCAATGGATTGATGATCTCATTAATGTGGGTACTTCCTCTACTAAAACTGAAGAGACACAACCTTATCTTCTATGTTTTACCCTAAATGCTTCAAAGTGAATGTACCTGGGGACAGCTAGGTGGCACACCAGTCCTAGATTCAGGAGGACCCGAGTTCAATTCCAGCCTGAGACACTTGACACTTACCAGCTGTGTGACCCTGGGCAAATCACTTAACCCACATTGCCCCACAAAAAACAAAACAAAAACAAAACCAAAAAAACAAAGTGAATGTACCCAACACAAGAGAGTCTTACACTTTATTTTGTCTTAATAATTTTTATTGATAACTTTTGGTTTTGCATCAGCTTAATTTCTGTATATCTTATTCTCCCCTGCCCTCCCCAGCAAGCCAAATTTTCGTTTGTATGTATACATGTATGTATGTGTATATGTGTGTATGTGTGTATATAAAATATGCATAGATACATATACAGATATGTGTCTATAACTCTATATATGGCTATAGATATCTGCATAGTTATATCTATAAGGATATAGATTGATATAGCTTTATTATAGCTAAAAGAGAAGGGGAAAACAACAGATCAGCACAACTAAATAATATATCAACACAGGATTGGTAGTATGCACATTATGCCACACCTACAGACCTATTTTTCCAGTGGAGGGAGAGTTATTACATTTTTTAATCTTCAGGAACAAGCTTGATCATTATAATGACAGTATTCCATTTCTTTTGGTTGTCGTTCTTTTTACGATGGTCCCTCATTTTCTCAGGAGCCTGACCCTTAATGCCAGTTCCTCTGCCTTGAGCTGGGGATTCCAACTTTAAAATGGCATGGAAGGAGGAAACAAAGAGCTCCAACCTGCCTTTGGCTTTTTGGGATAGACCCAGCCAACGCAAATCATCTCCAGGAGCCTAAGGGAGGAAAGCAAGACTACATTCACGAATTACTTCCGATTTTGTGATTTTTGTATCTTTGCTCATCAGGTAAATTAGACATCTCTCTAATTTTTCTTCCTTGGTTTTATTTTAATCAATATCTTTATATTGTAAAAAAAAATGGTAGCCAATGTATATATTGTTTTCCTGCTTCTCCTTACCTCCTTCTAGATCAGTTCATCTATGTCTTTCTGACCTTCTTTGGATTCTTCACATTCATCTTTTCTTATGGCATAGCAAAATTCCTTCACATTCACATACCATAATTTGTTTACCCATTCCTCGATCAATAGGCACCTAATTTGTTTCCAGTTCTTTGTCATCTTAAAAAGTCTGCTCTGAATATTTTAGGGATATGGGACCCTTTGACCTCCTTAGGTCATAGATATTTCTATTGGTGTTTATAGGAGAATGTGTCACAGGTTTATGGGGAGAATATTTTGTAGCTCCTGTCCTTCACATGCCTCAAAAGAATTGTTTCACTATAAGCTAATTGTCTCTATTGGCTGTTAATGAGAAGCATACTGATGGGTGTTCATGTGCTATCAGTTTAGGAGTACCACAGAACTACTAGAACCTAAAGTAGCAGATGCATATTGGGAATATAACCTGTGAATTTAAATTTCAGAAATATACCATAAGAAGTGCTATACAAACTACACTAGCATGAAGTGGTCAAAAGATATGAACAAGTATTTCTCAAAAGTTGTTGTTCAGTCATTTTTTTGGTCATGCCTGACTCTTGGTGACCCCATTTGGGGTTTTCATGGCAAAGATACTGAAATGGTTTGCCATTTCCTTCTCCATCTCATTTTTTTTTTTTGTGAGGCAATTGGGGTTAAGTGACTTGCCTAGGGTCACACAGCTAGTAAGTGTTAAATGTCTGAGGCCAGGGGGCGGCTAGGTGGCACAGTGGATAAAGCACCGGCCCTGGATTCAGAAGTACCTGAGTTCAAATCCGGCCTCAGACACTTGACACTTACTAGCTGTGTGACCCTGGGCAAGTCACTTAACCCCCATTGCCCTGAAAAAAAAAAATGTCTGAGGCTGGATTTGAACTCAGGTACTCCTGACTCCAGGGCCGGTGTTCTATCCACTGCGCCATCTAGCTGCCCCTCCATCTCATTTTACAGATGAAGAAACTGAGATAAACAGGATTGAGTAGCTTGCCTATGGTCACAGTTAGTGTCTGAGGCCAGATTTGAACTCAAGAAGATTAATCTTCCTGAGTATTCCACTGAGTCACCCAGCTATCCTACTCAAATGAAGAAACACAAGCTCTTAGTGCCCATAAAATAAACAAAATTATCTATTTTATCTTTTGTCATTTGGAGGCCTTTGTTTTAAAAAACGGATTCAAACTATATTGAACTTGGTTAGACAAAGATATAGGAATGTCATTTCTACATAATAGGATAACCATAATCAATAACAAAACTGTAACAAAGATGGAATATATTAAATTCCCCTATACTTGGATGTCATAGAATTATTAAAACTTGGGGCAGCTAGGTGGCGCAGTGGATAGAGCACCGGCCCTGGAGTCAGGAGTACCTGAGTTCAAATCCAGCCTCAGACACTTAACACTTATTAGCTGTGTGACCCTGGGCAAGTCACTTAACCCCAATTGCCTATCTAAAAAAAAAAAAAAAAACTTTAGGAAATTTTCAAAGCTTATCTCTAACAACTAAACAACCAGATCTTCATCTGTTTTCACAAGATTACATTATTATTTTAGTGCAGAGGTTTATGGTAAAAATTAAAATTAAAAAACCAAAACATTTCCCTCTCTGTCTTCATGCCTAATATTTCATTGAAGTCATACTTTTACTATCATTGTTGCCATGGAAATAAAGGTTCACAAATACCAAGTTACAATTTCTTTACAAGCAGAAGCCAAGGAACCCAAGCTGAGAGGGAAATAGTTCTCTTGCAAACCCAGATATCTTGATCAAGAGAAAAATTACTTGAATTTAATCCTTGCTCTCTGAAAGCAATAATCATAACAGAGACTCCAGCTTGGGTCCAGATTGTTAATTTGAATTAAGACTAAAATATTGTGAGTCTGTTTTATTTAACAGCTTTTCCTTGGGAAGATTTTTAAAACAAATAAAATCTGAAGGTTTAAATGTGAGAAAGTCAATCCATCATTTAGGTTGTGTCTACACAGTTCTAAGGTTGCAGCTGTGGGCTGACACTTGTTACCTACAGTGATCTATCTTTTTAGATCAGAGATGCAAACAAAGCACTTTACCTCTCAAGTAGTAGCTTTGATTGAAATTTACAGACACAAAGACATTTGCCTCATGCGGTTTGTTTTGCCTATGTAAAACTACACAATTATGATGAAATAAAATTTCAGCACAATGTAAATAGCCAAATAAGATCATTTAGACTAAAAAACAATTCAAATCACTCTAGAATCTAAACTAATTGAATTAACTATTGGCATTGATCAAGTTCATAGACATAGCTGAAAGGAACCTCACAAACCATCTATAAAAAACCCTTTATTTTACAAACAAAGAAACTGACTCAAAGGGAAGTACCATGTCACTTACGCCTTGTAGCAGACCTAGAATTTGAATCTAGGTCCTTCTCGATAGAGAATACCACTATGCTGCCTCCAACTAATTGCTTATGCTTTCATTTTACTTTACACTATATACAGGACAGAGTGGATAGAGTGAGGACAGTTAGGTGGCACAGTAGATAAAGTACTGGCCCTGGATTCAGGAGGACCCGAGTTCAAATCTGGCCTCAGACACTTGACACTTACTAGCTGTGTGACCCTGGGCAAGTCACCTAACCCCAAATGCCTTAAAAAATATATATCAGGGCCCCCTCCACTCATCCTGTTATATATCTTGCCACTGGACCCAGATGACTCTGGAGGAGACAATGGGACTGGTGACCTTGCACAGCCGTCTCTCACTTGAATCCAATTAACTGCAAGTCATGACATCACCTGGATGTCACAGTCCTCTTTGAGAAAGAAGGACAAACAACAACAACGACACTATGCACAGTGTATTCCCTGTGTTGGAACCACCAATCTATAACAGAGAGCAACCCAGGTGACACAGCTGTTAAATATGAAAAAAGGACTTGACCCCAGATCTGTATGCCAAATTTACTGTACTTTACCATGAGGCCTATGTTAAAAAAAAAAAACTCAGAAAAGAAAAATAAAGCCTAATTTTCCCCTACCTTTCCCACAAGAATTAAGAATGGAATTCATATATCACTGTCACTTGCAATGGAAATAAAATTCCAAAATACTGAAACATTAAATAGATAATTGGCCTGAACCAATTAATACAGACATACCAGTGATGCATAGCTTTCAATTAGTGAGTTTAAGTGATAAAATAAAATCATTACTCATAGCACTATCTTTTAGTAAGGCTTCAACAGGAGTGAATGTTTGGGGGGAAGAATGATTAGCTAAACATAACTACTTCAAAATCAATGTTTCTCAAACTGAAGACAGAAGGGCAGGACTCTCAAGGGCATTTCAGAGATCAGAGAAACCAGAATTGCAGGAATTCACATATACTTTTGGTGGCAGTATCTGTGTGCTCATACAGATCATATGAGCCACTCTCCTCTACTCACTAGGTCCTTGCCTAGTTCTCATTTCCAGGTTTTACCTTGTAATGCAATGCTAAAAGGATGACAATGCTATCCATCTCCAAGAATCTGGTACCAGTGAGATCCATAAGACTAACCACAGTCATGCAATTACAAGCTGAATTTGGTGAAGAACTCATGTGAAAAATTTGCCACAAAAGACTGACAACCAGCCAAAGGTCTAAAATTCAGTGGCTTCAAACTCAAAAGAAACAAACCTCTTTGAGCCGCATGTTGACTTAAAAAACCACAGATTAACATTATCTATATTGTATTGTGGAAGCTAAGTTGTACAGTGGATAGAGTGTTGGGCCTGGATTCAGGACGACCTGAGTTCAAATTTGACCTCGGACACTTACTAGCTATGTGACCCTGGGCCCTGTTTGCTTCAGTTTCTGAATCTATAAAATGATCTAAAGAAAAAAATGGCAAACTGCTCCCATATCTCTGCCAAGAAAACACCAAATGGGGTCACAAAGAGTCAGATACACCTGAAACAACAATAAATGTAGTGTTATATTTTTATTCATTAAAAAAAAAACACTTTATAGGTCCAATATCAGCCCTGTGGTGGTGAGCTTGACACTTCTGATAAATGATAAACTTTGAATTACATATGAAAGCCTAGAAAATAATAATTAAAGAAGAAAGAGTTTTCTGCTTGTAGGAATGGAGGTTGTTCAGTTTTCAGGAGACTCCAATGGTTAATAAAATATTTCAGATCAAAAAAAGCCTGGTATGATTTTACAGAGTTCATCCTTTTTAGAGAACATAATCAAAGGACAACCATGTTAAAAAAGAAAAAAACAATCAACCCAGTAGGGAGAATGGGGGAAGGGGAGGGCCAGGGGGGAATACCAAAGTCATTCAAAAATTGGTACCACTTGGAAGATGGTATACAATACTGTTATTACTCTTACTTTACAAATGAAGGAATTAAAGCCCTGAAGAGTCAATGCATATTTAAAAAGTGAAGATTACCAAATTATGTGAAAAGACTAGCCTGTGGTCATATATATATGTGTGTGTGTGTGTGTGTGTGTGTGTGTGTGTGTGTGTGTATGTATATATATATATGCACATGCATATACATATATATGATATAAAATACACACAATATATACAGTTATGTATGTGTGCATTTTATATCATAGCTATGCATAATGTATACAACTATATATAATAGTTATTATATATAATCTATAAAAGATGTCCCAATGTTTTGGCACTAAGACTTGGGAACACTATAATGTATGTGTGTATGTGTGTTTGCATGTATATGTATGTGTGCATGTATATGCATATATGTGTGTATACCATTTTAGTGAGAGTTCACATTCTAGTAAGTTAACATGTGTGAGAAAATAATTTTTAATAATCGATTTCTTGGGGAACCCAGAGATCACTTTCTCAGTCCTTTCTCCCCACCCACCCCCACAATCGGAAGTCCAGTTTTCCTTGAGAAACTTTCTCAAATCTCAAATCTCATCTGGGACAAACCCAAGGGAACAAAAAGAATGGAGATAGATTCTTTTGTCTAAATGGGTGAAGGACTGATGGGATTAAACCACACTTGGATAATGGACTTTGCTTGAGCAACTTGAATGAAGGGTCTTTTGCATCCTTTTCCCTAATGTCCTAGTAGAGTTCATTTTAATGTAGACCACCTTCAAAGCAACCAATAAAGTTGACGAATGATGCTAACTAATTAGATTTGTTCCAGGTATAATGACCCACTTAGCTTTGATCAATGTATAATGATCTGCCTTTATCAAAAGAGGATAAAAAGCCTTGGGAAACTCCAGGTGAGGGCTTCTGGGGAATTTTCTAAATTTCCTTTGGCTCTTTGAGACCACAAGGTCTCAGTCCCTCTTGGGGTATTCTGGAGACCACATGCTGTCTCCAGCATGGGTCTTTTGGGCCTTTTCTCCTGCTTACACTAACTGGCATGCTGAAGCTCTCTCCCTGCTTTATCTACCTCATGGCCTGATACCATGAGAAATTAGGGGGACACGTGGTCAATCCTTTATCAGTATAATCTTGATAAATATATGCTTATCCAAAACTGGTGTCTGTAACAATAGTAATGTATTTCAAACAGCATACATGAACTATTGAAATCAGCCAAAAGAGTATTTATTGGCTGCCTACTATGTGCTCAATACTCTGTTAGGGGTATGCAATAAGAAGAATAAGCTATGCTCTTGCCCTTTTAAAAAACTTACAGTCCAGTTGGAAAGACAAGGATACCACACGAAACAGCAGTGCATAGTAAACAATCCATAATTGAGTGCTAAATAGCATAGTACAAACTGCAAACATTTTGATAGTTTAAAGAAAAGGAAAATCAATAAGATTTAATAGAAGCAACAGGAGAACTAGTACTGGAAAGATGCATAGAACTTACACAGGCAGAAAAGAGAAAGATCACTGCCTATACCACTGAAATTTTACAAATATGTTAAATGCCTTATATTTAACTAAAACACCCTATTATTATAAAGTAATAGCGAGGACTGTGAGTCAGAAGCAAGAATACACTTACCTATTGACAGGCAACATATGTTCCACTGATCTAGCTTCACACCAGGGGCCTTTTTGGGGTTCTGCATACAAGAGTGATGACTGGCAGTGCAGTGTTAAAGGAGAGAGGTGTCCGGGGGTTGGCCACAATATGCTGGGGCTGGTTGTCTGTCTGACGGCTCCACCTTCTGAGTCATTGGCATTGCCAGGAATGCTGTAGTTCATCACAGTGGGACTGTAGAAGGCCATCGCTGAATACTCATGGCGGCCTTCCACGTAAGATGAAGGGATATAAAGGGGGCTGTGTTCCAAGGGCAGAACAGCTTGGCTGCAGTTGTAGGGAGCAGGAGAACTAAGGCCAGATGGTGAGCTTTTGATCTCGGCTTTGTTACATCCAATATCTTGAATGGGGAGCAGCTGAGAAAACTCCTTGTGAGAAGATGCACAAAGAGACATTATGATGCCAAATGTCTCTTACTCAAACACTTATCAGCAGGTATTTCAGCTAGAAAAACAAATACAGCAGGATACATTAGAGCTATATTTCTAATTTTGGCATAATTGCTAAGGAGATGAGAAATAAGACCTTTGATGAAACATTAAAATAATGGGAATAATATAATCTGAAGACAAGGCTGACCACTTACCATTTTAATTATAGAAACAGAATCAGAGGAAATAGGTTTCAAATGACAATGAGTGTTACTAGCCAGCAAACATGAACATCCACTGTATACACTAGACCCTGAGAATATGAAGATATAAAAAACACTTTCTGAAAAATAAGATCTTACCATCTTCCTGAAGGAGGTAAGCTCCCAACTCCATCCCTATTCTATTCTCCGTCTCTGTCTCCCTCTCCCTCTCCCTCTCCCTCTCTCTCTTTACTATGTTACTCCTATTCATCACAAACCCCCAAATCTGAAATAGTTTTAGAAAGATTTTTATCAGGTGATCTGGCAAAGGAGAAAACCAGAAAAAGATGTTCAGACAAGGGTATTAATGACATTTGCCTGATTGGTTACTCATAGACAGTAGGTAATTTCCAAAGAAGGACAATTTTACACACACACACACACACACACACACACACACACACACACACACACACACACCAGCAAGTATAAATATTCAAGCTAATTTGGGGAACCCCAAACACAAGGTTTGGGTGCACCCAAAACAAGACCCTAGTGATCTAAAACAATGGATGGGATCTAAGCATCCCTTATAGGCATTGGACTTCCCTGGAGCATCTCTGAGGTCAGCCTGACCTCTACAATAAACTTTTTTTTTTTTTTTTTGGTGAGGCAATTGGGGTTAAGTGACTTGCCCAGGGTCACACAGCTAGTAAGTGTTAAGTGTCTGAGGCCGAATTTGAACTCAGGTACTCCTGACTCCAGGGCCAGTGCTCTATCCACTGTGCCACCTAGCTGCCCCTACAATAAACTTTTGAATTAGATGGTTTTCTAGCTATACAAAGCTAAGTTCAAACAATATAATAATAAGGTTTTAAAAACAATATATTTTCCCACACTCCACTATTGTCATGTATCTCTCACTCCATATACTGCCAAACACCCAGAAAGAAGTCTATTCTTGCTGCTTCCTTCACCACCTACTCACTCCTCAAAACCCTGCAATCTAACTCTCTTTGCTTTAACTACCCAGAAATAACTCTCTCCAACACTCTCACTCATTATCTGCAAGGCCACTGGCCTTTTCTCAGTCCTCACCCTCTTCAAATTTTCTGTGATGTTCATTATTGATGTCACCTTCCACCTTGTTACCCCAACTTCATGATAATGCTCTTTCCTAATTCTTCTCTCATCACATCCTGAAGTGGAGGGTCTGTCCTATTCTCTCTAGCCATTCTCTTCCTCAGTGATCTCTTCTACTCCCATGACTATTATTAAGTATTGCTTCTACTACTTGTATTACTATTTTTTCTTATGCAGATGACTCTCAGATCTATTAACACCATCCACAATATCACTTCAGAATTCTAATTCTGAATTTTCAATTACTTGCTAGCCATTTCCATCATTATATTTTGGCAATGTCACAAATTCAACATGCCCATAACTTAATTCCACATTTAAAAACAAAAGCAAATAAAAACCCTACACCACTTCCTAAATTTTATATTTCTTCTGATCATACTACCATTTTCCAAGTCACCTAAGCCAAGAATCTCAAATTCATCTTGAACTCATCCTTCTCTATCCACATCAAATCATTTGCAAGTCCTATTGACTTTACCTCCAAAATATATTTCTAGAATCTAAATGATTTGCCTGCATTCACTTCATTCTTTCACATTGCTACTGAAAAATTCTTCCATATGTGTCTATGTATGTATATATACACATATAAACATATATTTATATATACATCTAGATATATCTATTACTTACTCACTCAAAACCCTTAGGCAGTTTCATAACGGTCCTCCAGGAGAGCTAAACACAAGAAACATTAGCAAGAATGACAAAGAAGTAATTTCTGGAAAGTATAGAGAATTAAGGGGATTTTGCAGTGACCTGAATAGAATACATAACAGTTGTTTCTTGGTCATAGCCAACTACCCTACATATGCTTCCCCTAGAAGAGAAGTTAAAAGGGAGACATACTCATGTAAGGAAATCTAGGAAACAGAAGGATTTCTTTAGTAGAGAGCAATTGGTAGATCAGTATTGGCAGAAAGAGAAGCAGTCTTGTTACTGGTGTATAGTAGTAGGCTTCCACCAGTCGCAGAGGACCATGGATCAGCACCTCTAAGAGCCACAGGCCACAGTGTGGCTGTGCAGTCCAATATGGGAGCCACAGCTCCTGCCACAACGAGGACATCGGAAAACTGCACTCTTTGTTGCCCATCAGTTCCTGTGTCTCATTTGTTTTTCTTCCTCCCGAGCTTGAAGGCTCATCTCAGCTGCTCGCAAGCTGCTCCTGAGTACTGAACTCCATCGGGCGCGGTCCTTGGTCATCTCCTCCCAGCTGCTGATGTCTATTCCCAGAGCCCTCAAGTCTAGCTTGCAGACATCTCTGTAGCAAAGCTGGGGGCGTCCAGCAGGTCTTTGGTCTGAGACTAACTCGCCATAGAGTAAGTCTTTAGGAATGCGCCCATCTTGCATGTGGTGCACATGACTGAGCCAGCACAGCCATCTTTGTTTCAGTAGCATGTAGATGCTCGGAAGTTGCAAGTTGGAGCACTTCTGTGTTGGTGATCCTATCTGACCAAGATATGCCAAGGATACGCCTAAGGTAGTGCATGTGGAAGCTGTTAAGCTTCTTCTCTTGTCTAGTATATGTAGTTCATGTTTCACTGCCATACAGTAAGGTACTCAGGATGCATGCTCTATAGACAGCTGGTATATACTCTATAGCAATCAGACATAAAGAAAATAAATGAATTAGGGAAATAGATTCTCAAGTCTATCATGGAGGCATGATGTAGTAGTAATGGGAATTTCAATGACCCAATAATCTGTTGGAGCTCTCTCTAGAGATAGAAAAGAAGTATTACAACTAATAAATGGTTTGGCTTGACACAATGATAATCTCAGCCTTCCAAAGGTAGAGGAAGCAAAGAGAGAGAGGAACCACTACTCTGGATATGATTCTCATCAGCAAGGAGGAAGTGGTTGCTGATGGAAAAATGATGTGAATCAGCTGGAGACAATCAGAAATATTAGGACAAAGTCAAAAGATTGAAGAGAGGGGCAGCTAGGTGACGCAGTGGATAAAGTACTGGCCCTGGATTCAGGAGGACCTGAGTTCAAATCTGACCTCAGACACTACTTGACACTTACTAGCTGTGTGACCCTGGGCAAGTCACTTAACCCTGATTTCCCTGCCAAAAAAAATTAATTTGAAGAGAGGAGAAGAAAATGTAAGGTATCAATGATAAAAAACAAATGACCTGGAGGGAAAAACAGGTTAATGAGAGTTTATTTAAGGATCCAAATAATGATCAAGCAATCTTATGGAGGAGAAACTACAGTTAGTGACTTCTTCCCTCCCAGAACCAAAAAGGTTTATATTCAGTAGGAAAAGAGGCTGTAAGCTAAGCTAGAACCCACATAAACAAGAACCTGAGCTCAGCCAGAGACACATGTAGAGCTCTGGCTTTAGAGGCAGCCAGAGAAAAGGGCTTCCTTGAGAAATCTCTAATGTAGTTGGAAACCCCAGCAGGGATGAGTTTGAAGGCACTGAGTGGGAGCAGCAGCAATCTGTATGAGCCTATAGCAGCACCCAGACCAGTACACCCCAAGGCTACAGGGCTCCTGACCCTTTGTTCTAAGATATCATAGAATACCCAGAAGATCCTGAAGTCTGAATCTAAATAATTCAGAGGGGCCTAAATCCCAGAAGTGGAGGTCAGCACAGGACTTTAGGTCACTAAGGGTAAGACCAAATAGGACAACCAAAAGTACAGTAAGGGGCAGTAACTGACCCTGACCCTAGCATATAAAGCCCCAATTCAGGCACTAAAATGAGAAATAAGGAAACCAAAAAAGCATCAATCACTGTAATTATTGTAGATCTAGAGATGCCTCAATATCTAACCTAAAAGGAGAGAACAACTGCAAGTATATGAACATTACGGAATGTTGTGGCCTCATAAGAATTAATGAAAGAAATTATTGTCGAGAATCCTGG
This sequence comes from Dromiciops gliroides, assembly GCF_019393635.1. NCBI lineage: Eukaryota > Metazoa > Chordata > Mammalia > Microbiotheria > Microbiotheriidae > Dromiciops > Dromiciops gliroides. Next base: position 254,235,546 of record NC_057862.1, read on the forward strand.
GTACCATGAATAATGTAGAATGAAGTGACCAGAATGAGAACAGTTTATACAAGGAGAAGAACACTGTAAGGAAAAACAACTTTGAAAAACCTAAAAACTCTGATCAAAGCAATGACCATCCTAATCTCTATAGGACCATGAAAAAGCATGTTACCTACCCCTAAGTCCAACCCCTTGACAAGAGAAAGAATCAAAGGTCATAAAAAAAAAAAAAAAACAATTTTGGACAGAGCTATGGTGTGTATTTGTTTTGATTGATGATTATCATTTTGTTATAAGGAATTTTTTCTCTTCTGTTTTTAATTGGGCATGGCGACAGGGATGCAGAAAGGTGAGCAAAAGTATGATGGGGTGATGTGAAAAGGATCATTTAAACAATTTTTAAATGCACAAAAGAACAGAAAGAAGCTCAGGGAAGATAGTTTTGAAAGTAATATGTAATTTATTGTATACTTTTTTTTTTACAGGAAGTGGTATGAAATGCAGACTCCATTTTGAATACAAATTTTTTGTCTGTTCTGTGTATACAGAAATGTTCAGGGGCATCTAGGTGGCACAGTGGATAGAGCACCAGCCCTGGAGTCAGGAGTACCTGGGTTCAAATCCGACCTCAGACACTTAACACTTACTATCTGTGTGACCCTGGGCAAGTTACTTAACCCCAATTGCCTCACTAAAACAACAACAACAACAACAACAACACCCAGAAATATTCATTTGGGGGAAAGGGATGGGCAGTTCAGAATAAAGACATAAAATATAAAACAAAACAGGAGAAATAAAGGGGGGAAGTGCTGAGATCTATTTGAATCAGAGAACAAAGTGAAAATAGAATCGACTTGTCACTTGCTTAAATAATCCCTGAACTGGAAAAAAAAGATTGGAAATGTTATAGCCAAAATGCAGAATTTACAATGCAAAGAAGAAATATTTCAAGCAATCAGAAAGGAGGGGTTCAAGTACTAAAGAACAGTAGTCAGAATCATACAAAATTTAGCAGCAACTACCATAGAGAAATTTGGGGTTTCATATTCTAAACATTGAAAGATAAAGGCTTAAATAATTTACCTTCCAGAATTGAGTACAATCATACAGGGGGAACATGGACCTTTTAACAAAAATTCGAGGACTTTCAACAGATCCATACCAAAAGACAGGGACAGAGTAGGAATTTTAAAATGTAAGCACAGAAGGCAATAGAAGCCTAGAAAATAAATACATTTTGGCAATTAAAGGCGACTAAATGATGATGAATTGCTAAAATCTAATAGGTGGAAAAAAGAAATCAATCTCTATAAAATCCTAATGTCTTTGTGGATCACAGTGGGGGTTAAATAAAACAAAATCAGGGCCTGGGGATCGTATTGTTCTCTTGTCTTTAAGAGAGGAAATGAAAGGGACAGGTAAAAAGGAATAAACTAAGGAAATAACTAGAACTATTTTGTATCATTGGAACATGTGAACATGAAAGAGGAAGTTGGGAGCAGGAATCTCAAGACATTACACTTATCAGAGCTAAATAAAGAAGAAACGCAGTTTGGAGGGGAAAGTACATGAAACAAAAATGGAACAAAGAAGTCCAGGGAAAGGGGGAAGGAGGCTATAAAATGGAGGGTATTTGGAGAAAGAATAATCATACAAAATAAACTTCATATAGTAGAATGGAATTGGGGGGCAGCTAGATGGCGCAGTGGATAGAGCACCGGCCCTGGAGTCAGGAGTACCTGAGTCCAAATCCAAGCCCAGACACTTAACATTTACTAGCTGTGTGATCCTGGGCAAGTCACTTAACCCCAATTGCCTCACTAAAAAAAAGGAAAAAAAAGAATGGAATTGGGTTCTGTGGTAAAGAATGGCAGAGCATAGGAGTAGGAACAAATTCTGATCATAGATTCCTAGTGCCTTCTCCTTCCCCACCTCCTTCTTTATAAAGGAGAAGAGAGAGAAAAAAGTATAAGAGGCTTATGATGGAAACTCCATGTCCAATTGACAATCATAACCATGAATGGAATGAACTCATCTATTAAATAGTGGAAGTTATCGTGAATGATTTAAAATTCAGACTCTAATACTATGTTGTTTGCCAAGAACATACCTTAAAAAAAAAGATTCACACCGAGTTAAAATGATAGGCTGAAGCAGAATTTATTATGCTTTAGACAAATTCCCAAAAAAGGAAGGTTAGCAATTATTGATTCAGATAAAGCAACAATAAAAATGACACGGTTAAAAGAGAAAAGCAGACAAACTAAATTATGATTAAAAGTACCAAAGATAATGTAATAAAATTGATTCTTAACACATGTGTATATATATGCAAATATAGTTACCTATATGCATATATATATAGGTATATATGATATAGCAGGTAACTACTTAAAGTTGATTATTAAAGAGAAATAGATAGCAAAATTATACTAGTTGGAGCCCTGATGTATACTTTTCAAGAATTAGGAAAGATAAGCAAGGACCTGAATAGAACATCAGAAAAGTTAGGTATTCTGGATCTCTTAAGATTACTGAATAGGAATATTAAAAAATATGTTTATTGTTCAGTAGCATTTATCAGGGTATTTCAGGTTTGTTGAATGTTCCAAGATTGCTCAACTCACCACACTTTGCCCTACTAAATCTGACCAGTTTCCATTTAGAAGTAGGGTGAACTACGTATACCTATGCCAAATGCTATGTATTTGTTGAATATTTTTTTCTATGCATTGGCTAAGCTAGCCTCCTTTTTTAATTGTTTGATAACTGACAAGTGTCTCATATTTTGTTCCAATATCAAATCTAAATAACCAGGAGACTTGCAAGTCAGGCCAGTTCTACTACATGAGAGTAGTGGGTAAGAGAAAAAAATTCTCAGAGTATTTTTGTTTTAGGGTTAAATATAGCTTGACTTTCTCTCCAGTTCCATCTCTAGCTACTGTCCCATGCAATGAGAACTCATTAATGCAACAAATGTTCTGGACTCACCCTCCCCAACCACCCCACCCCCATTCCCACTAGCAAGCTGGGTCACCAGAGGTGCTAATCTTCTCAGGATTCTAAGAGTAACCTTGGGGGCAGCTAGGTGGCACAGTGGATAAAGCACCGGCCCTGGATTCAGGAGGACCTGAGTTCAAATCTGGCCTCAGACACTTGACACTTCCTAGCTCTGTGACCCTGGGCAAGTCACTTAACCTGAATTGCCCCACCAAAAAAAAAAGAGTGACCTTGAGGGGTTGGGTGGTTTTCTTTAGTTCTATAGATTATGAGCACCCCCACCATTGTTCTTCTGCCACTGACTTATCAATTAATAGCAATTATCCAGCCAGACCTAATTAATTCTTTTTTTTTTTTTTGGTGAGGCAATTGGGGTTAAGTGACTTGCCCAGGGTCACACAACTAGTAAGTATCATGGGTCTGAGGCAGGATTTGAACTCGGGTCCTCCTGAATCCAGGGCCGGTGCTCTATCCACTGTGCCACCTAGCTGCCCCCCCCTAATTAATTCTTAAAAACAGATATTTACTAAAGTGGTATAGTAAAAATACTTGGTATAAAACATCCTTCAAAATGAGGGGGCACACTCCCACAAGAACATACACAATCCAGAGGAAAATGAACTCAAGCTTGGAGAGCACATGTGACAAAGGAATAAATCACAGGCTCTGGTTTCTCTCCTTTATGAAGTCCTCATTAATTCCTCTTAGGTAGCTTTCTCATGGGATTCTTGTAGAGGGCGGGGAGAGATCAGGGAGGAGCAGGGAAGTGAAGGAGCCTTATGCTCATCAGAATTAGCTCAAAGACCTTAATCTCATCAGAGTTGGCTCAAGAAGGGAATAACATATACACCCAATTGGGTGGAGTAATCTATCTAACCCTGCAGGAAAGTAGGAGGGAAGGGTGAAAGAAGGGAGGGCAGAGTGGGGGAGAGGGCAGACAGAAGGAAAACACTTTTGAGGAGGAATAGGGTAAAAGAAGATAGAAAATAGAGTAAATATCATAGGAAGGGAATAGGAAGGAGGGAAACAGTTGAAATTCTTTGTCAAGTTTAAGGTACTATATAAAAGTCATCTATTACTGTTGTAATAATCAACATCATGGGTAAGGAAATCTCTCTTTAAAGTACTATGTAGGGGCAGCTAGATGGCACAGTGGATAGAGCATCGGCCCTGGATTCAGGAGTACCTAAATTCAAATCCGGCCTCAGACACTTAACACTTACTAGCTGTGTGACCCTGGGCAAATCGCTTAACCCCAATTGCCTCACTAAAAAAAAAAAAGTACTATGTAAAGATGGCGGAGAGGAATCAGCAAGCTGCCTGAGCTCTCCTTCTGTATCCTCAAAAAGAACATTAAATGAAGCCTCTGGACAGATTCTGAAACTACAGAACCTGCAAAGGGACAGAGAGACCCAGTCTTCCAACCAGAGATAATTTAGAAGACTTCAGGAAAGATCGGTCTGACTCGAGCAAAAGGGAGGCGCAGCACAGGGCGGCAGCACAGAGCCAAGGGGGTCAGGGCAAGTCAGCAGGAAGCTGTGGGCCACAGCCAAGCAACTGAGGCCCCTGGATCCTGGCTCAAAAATCTGGTGGTGCAGCAGGACAGTGGCAAAACCCACCTGCACCAGCTGAGAGGGCAGGTTGCCAGCTGGAGGGGCACACACAGGATAGGTGCGACTAGGCCCACTGATCCCAGCCAGCTCAGACAGGAAGTCCAGGGTGGGGGAAATCCACACACCACAGAGGCCTCAATGTAAAAAGCCAGTGATACAGCCCCTATACCCCAGCACAAGAAGCTCAAAACAGGGACCCTGGGGCCCCCAGAGCAGACCTCTACTTAAAAATAATAAGAATGAATGAATGAATGAATGAATGAATAAGCTGCAGTATGACTAAGAAGCAAAAAAGAGCTCTCACCATTGAGAGCTTCTGTATCAAAAGGGAAGAGGCAAACACAAACTCAGATGAGGACAATACTCTCAAATTGCCTACATGTGAAGCCTCAAGAGGGAAGTTGAATTGGTCTCAAGAACAAAAAGCCTTCCTAGAAGAGCTCAAAAAAGATTTTAAAAATCAATTGAGAGGGGCAGCTAGATGGCGCAGTGGATAAAGCACAGGCCCTGGATTCAGGAGTACCCGAGTTCAAATCCGGCTTCAGACACTTGACACTACCTACCTGTGTGACCCTGGGCAAGTCACTTAACCCCAATTGCCTCACAAAAAAAAAAATCAATTGAGAGAGGTAGAAGAAAAAATGGGAAGAGAGCTCAAAAAGGATTTCCAAAGTCAATTGAGAGAGGTAGGAGAAAAAATGGGGAGAGAAATGAAAGCAAAACAAAAAAATTATGAAAAAAGAATCAGCAGCTTGGAAAAAGAAGCACAAAGATTGACTGAAGAAAACAATTCCTTAAAAAATTCATCTGGCCAAATGGAAAAAAAAGTGCATAATCTCATTGAAGAAAACAATGCCTTAACAATTAAAATTGGACAGCTGGAAGATAAGGAATCCATGAGACACCAGGAATCAGTCAAGCAGAATCAAAAGAATGAAAAAAAAGAAGAAAATGTGAAATACCTCATTGGAAAGACAACTGATCTGGAAAACAGATCCAGGAGAGACAATTTGAGAATCACTGGACTGCCTGAAAGCCATGATCAGAAAGAGTCTAGACACCATATTCCAGGAAATTATTAAGGAGAACTGCCCTGATATTATAGAATCAGAGGATAAAATCGTCATTGAAAGAATCCACTGATCACCTCCTGAAAGAGACCCAAAAGGAAAACTCCAAGGAATATTGTAGCCAAATTCCAGAATTATTAGGTGTAGGAGAAAATACTCCAAGTATCCAGAAAGAAGCAATTTAAATATCATGGAGCCACAGTCAGGATTGCTCAGGACCTGGCAGCTTCAACATTAAAGGACCACAAGGCTTGGAATATGATATTCTGGAAGGCAAAGGAGCTTGGATTACAGCCAAGAATCTATTACCCAGCAAAACCGATCATTCTCTTTCAGGGGAAAAGACGGACATTCAATGACTTTGGGGACTTTCAAGGTTTCCTGATGAAAAGACCAGTATTGAATAGAAAATTTGATATTAATATACAAGACTCAAGAGAAGTTTAAAAAGGTAAACAGAGGGGGAAAAAAAGTTACTCAATTAGGTTAAACTGTTTACATCCCTACATGGGAAGATAATACTTTTAACTCTTGATAACTGTAAATGTATTTGGGCAGACAGAAGGACTATACACAGAAGGTATAAATATAAATTGTCTTTGATGTGATGATACAAAGAAAATTAAGGGGTTAAAAAAGGAGTCTATGGGGAGAAGAGGAAAGGGGAGGTGCAATGGGGTGAATTACATCATATGAAGAGGTGAAAAAAAGCTATTACAATAGAGAGAAAGAAGGGAGGGGTGAACATTGTTTCAACCCTACTCTCATCAGATTTGATTCAAAGAGGGAATAACATATATGTTCATTTGGATAAAGAAACTTAGCTCATTCTTTAGGGAAGTAAAAGAGGAAGGGAAAGGGGGGACTGATAGAAGGAAGGGCAAAAGCAAGAGAGAAAAGGGTAAAGAAAAGGGAGGGGGGTGATAAAAAGGGAGGGCAGATTGGGGGAGGCAGGGGTAAGAAGCAAAACGTTGGTGAGGAGGAATAGGGTGAAAGAAGGGGGAGAAAGTACAAAGGGGATAAATAGAACGGAGGGGAATAGACAATAATAATAACTGTGAATGTGAATGGGATGAACTCTGCTATAAAACGGAAGTGAATTGCAGAGTGAATTAAAAACCAGAATCCTACAATATTCTGTTTACAAGAAACACATTTGAAGCAGAGAGATACACACAGAGTACAGGTAAAAAGCTGGAGCAGAATATATTATGCTTCAGCTAAAGTTAAAAAAGCAGGGGTAGCAATCGTAGCAATCCTTATCTCAGACAAAGCACAGGCAAAAATAGATCTCATTAAAAGAGGTAAGGAAAGAAACTACATCTTGCTAAAAGGTACTATAGATAATGAAGTAATATCAATATTAAATATGTATGCACCAAGTGGTATAGCATCCAAATTCTTAGAGGAGAAGTTAAATGAGTTACAAGAGGAATTAGACAGTAATACTATACTAGTGGGGGATCTGAATCTCCCCCTCTCAGAATTAGATAAATCTAGCCGAAAAATAAATAAGAAAGAAGTGAAAGAGGTGAATAGAATACTAGAAAAGTTAGACATGATAGATGTCTGGAGAAAATTGAATGGGGATAGAAAGGAATATACCTTTTTCTCAGCATTACATGGCACATTTTCAAAAATTGACCATGTATTAAGGGACAAAAACATCCTAGTCAAATGTAGAAAGGCAGAAATAGTAAATGCATCCTTCTCAGATCATGATGCAATAAAAATTACATGTAAGAAAGAGTCAGGGAAAAGTAGAATGAAAATCAATTGGAAACTAAATAATTTCATTATAAAGAATGAGAGTACTATGTAATTGTAGCTTACTATAAAAAAATGATGAGCAGGATACTATTCAGAAAGACCTGGAGGAACTTGCATGAGCTGATACAAAGTGACATCTACTGTATACAAAAGAACAGTATTATTGTGAGATAATCTGCTGTAGATGACTCAGTTATTTTCAGCAATGCAATGATTCAAGAAAACTCTGAAGGTCTTATGAAGAATTCAATCCGTCTACAAAGAGAGAACTGATGGTATTTGAATACAGATTGAAACAATTCTTTTTGTTAGTTACTTCATAGGAAAGAAAAATAAAATATATGATGAACAGGATGCTATCAGAAAAACCTGGAAAGACCTACATGAACTGAAACAGAGTGAAACACTGTATACAAAATAACAGCAATAGTGGAAGATGATCTGCTGTGAAGGACTTGGTTATTTTCAGCAATGCAATGATCCAATATAACTCTAAAGGACTTATGAAAATTGCAATCCATCTACAGAGAAAGAACTGATGGTATCTGAAAACAGACTGAAGTATATTTTTTTGATAGCTCCTTAATCTGAAGTTTTGTTTTTGTCTGTTTTCTTTCACAACCTGGCTAATGTGGAGATGTTTTGTATGACTACTCATATATAACCTATACTGAATTGCTTGAGGTTTTTTTGGCGGGGGGGGGGGGGGGGGGGGGGGGGAGAAGTTAGAAGACAAAATTTTTAAAAATTGATGTCAAAATTTGTTTTTCTACGTAATTTGGAAAATATATTCTAAATCAAAATAATAATAAAGTGTGTACTGTATACAAAAAAGAAATATCTATCACAAATGAGGCCCACCTTATAACACCAGTTAGCTTGCAGATAGATAGTTTATGGTGGTGACTGCTCTTTCCTCTCCTAGCCCCTTTTTCTCTGGCAATTTAATCAGCCATATCCTCTTACAACAATTCACTACTGCTGCTGTTGTTTTTTCAGTTGCTTCTGATTCTTCATAATTGCATTTGGTGTTTTCTTGGCAAAGATACTGGAGTGCTTTGCCATTTCCTTCTCCAGTTCATTTTACATTTGAAAAAACTGAGGCGGGGCAGCTAGATGGCACAGTGGATAGAGCACTGGCCCTGAATTCAGGAGTACCTGAGTTCAAATCCAGCCTCAGACACTTAATACTTACTAGCTGTGTGGCCCTGGGCAAGTCACTTAACCCCAATTGCCTCACTAAAAAAAAACCAAAACTGAGGCAAACTGGGGTTAAGTCACTTGTTCAGGGTCACACGGCTAGTAACTGTCTCTGGCCAGATTTTAACTCAGGAAGATGAGTCTTCCTGATTCCAAACCCAGAACTCTATCTTCTGCACCATCTAGCTGCCCGTACCATTTTTTTTTTAGCTTGGGACAATATAATTGCCCATTGGGTATATCTCTTTGGTCCTTTCCTCTGCTGCTTTATGGAGAAAAGTTAAGGGTACAATCAATTCCTCAGTCTCTAAATAGGAAAATTCTTAACATTTAAGCAAAGATGTGACTCTCAGACTTCATCTAAATTTGTTTATCTCCAGCTAACCCCTGGCATCTTTATGATTGAAGCAAAATTCTGGTAAAGAACTGAGCAAAATACTTTCCTGTGCCTATTAATAGACAGGCACTAGGAGGGAAAGATGGAAAAAGAGAAGACTTTTTTGTTAAAGAACATCTCAGTCTTTGAATATCAAGATCAAATTAAATTACTGAATGATGCTATGATAAAAGACATGAAGGTGGCCTGGTGAATTTTGGACCCAATAACTCAAACTTTAAAAAATTTTTTTCAATAAATGGAAAAGTTATCAGAGCACACAATTTTACACACACTTTGGTTAACTATGGTTTTACTCCCTGTATTTGTTGATGTTTCAGTTCAATAGCCCCAAAAGAAATTTTAACAAGGCATTAAAATGAAAAGAAAAAAATTATAAAGATTTTTAACTGAGCCAGAATAATGTAATAGAAAGGAATCAAAATTATTAAAGGCTTTCCTTGTATTAACAAGAAATCTTTTTAAATAGAAAGCTTTCTGCTAAGGATGAGAACTCACATATTATATAGTACTTTCAGATTTTCAGAGACCTTTCCACACAACTGTCCTTCAAGGGGGCGAGTACAAGTGACCATACAAAGAGCAGGGGAAAACAGCATGTAAATTCATGAACTTGAAATGACACTTCTCATTACCTCATTGAAGAGTGAACACAAAATTTATGTTATATTCATCTCTCTGGGGGATGGAATCAATCATATCACTCATTTTCACCTAGAGGTGAAGTTTTCATTCTCAGCACAGCAACACAGAAATGACCCGACTTGAAGAGAGAGAGTTCCAACTGGAGAGTGTCATGATTAACAGAGTTAATAAACAAAAGCTGCCACACCAACTTAGCTGAAAAAATAGTGATCTTTACACCCACACAGCTTACTACCAGATTTGGAATTGGAGGACTTGGACCTGAATTCTATTCCGTTTCTTACTACTCATGTCATCTTGGAGAAGTTATTTGACTTCTTTAAGGTTCTATTTCCTTATCTGTAAAATAAAGGGGTTGGAGTTTATGATCAAAGAATCGTCGATTTAGAGCTAGGGCTAATCTAGTCCAACCCTTCCATTTTATAAATGAGGAAACTGAGGTCCAAAGAGATGAAGCGACTTGTCCAGAATCACACAAGTAGTAAGTGGTTGAAGCAGGATTTGAACTATGGTCCTCTGACACCAAATCCAGCATGCTTTCCACTGGAACATACTGCCCTGTGCATGTGTATTCTCCTAGATAGCACCACCATACAGGAATAAAGTTGATGTTTCTTCCTCTCCAGATTGCCCTCCAGACTTCCTCCATCACACTCCAGCTCTTCTGAAGCCTTACTCAGTGTCTGGAATTCATACATAAAAGTATCACCCACTCTTAAGAGTACCACACTCTCCCTTTGATTGTTTCCTCCCAGAACTTCCATTTAAGGAGGGCACCTAACTCAGTGATGTCTCATGCCTCCAAGTTGCACTCTAGACTTTCTCTACCATGCTCCTGTGCCTGGGACCATTGTTCCGTACACACCTTTTATGTGTTGTCTTTCTCCAAATGTTAGTTCCTTGAGGGCAGGAACCATCTTTCCTTCTACTTGTATTTTATTCCAAGCATCTAAGCATGGTGCCTGGCACATAGTTATCAGGGAATAAATGCCTGGTGACTGGCTTCTCAAAACTATGAATCCCCAAAGTATCACAAGATGACTGCTTATTAGATATTAAGGCAAGCTTTGTTGGTGAGTGGTTTGAAGTGTTTGGGATGTACCCTGGGGCATATGGTACACAAAATATACCAGAGATGACACGATATTAGCAGCATGTAAGTAACTTGCTAGTCAATGAAATCACAAATGCCCTTTGCTTCCTTGTTCAAGGACAGGATGCGAGAGCAACAGGATAAATGTAGGCAAGATACCAAGAACTTCTTAATAGTAAGTGTCCTAAGATGGCAGAATAAGATGCCAAGGGAGAATTTCTGCCTGTGAAACTTCTGAAATTGGAAGAAACTTCATGAGTCCAGACTGAGAACTAAAGAACTGTACTAAGTAACCTTATCCTGCCTGTGCTTCTGAGGAATGAAGGTTGTGATTGTAATTCTTACATGTGGACTTCATTAAGTTTTAAAGTAAGATGTCAGAATAGGAATCTGACAAACTCTTGACAATCTGGAATGGTGTACAGAAGCTAATAATATAAAAGTTAATAGGGATAAATACAAAGCTCTGCACTGGGGATTTAAGAAATCAACTGGGGGCAGCTAGGTGGCGCAGTAGATAGAGCACCGGCCCTGGATTCAGGAGGACCTGAGTTCAAATCCAGACTCTGACACTTGACACTTGCTAACTGTGTGACTCTGGGCAAGTCACTTAACCCTCATTGCCCTGCCAAAAAAAAAAAAAAGAAAGAAAGAACTCAATCACACAAATACACACATGAGATTCATGAAATGTAGTTAGATAACATTCCCTGCTTAAAAAAAAAAAAGGTTAGTGGACTTTAGTAGACAGTAAGTTGTGATGCAGTACAGAAAGAGGTATATAGAAGGCAAAAGAAAGAACTAGTGTCAGAATTGACAGTGGGATCTAGAATATTCTAATGCTGGGTGTCATATTTTAGGACTGATGACAAGCTAGAATGTATAGAGAGGAGAGCCACCAGCATGGTGAGTGGAGTAGAAACCATGACATATAAGGATCATTTTCAAGAGTGGTAGGGTTTAACTTGAAGTTGAGATTTAGGTGATAGAGAGACATGACTCCTGTCTTCAAAAATTCATAGGGTTGACTTGTAAAAACAACAAAAAAAAGTTAGGCATCTTCTGCTTTTTTGTAATGTGTGTATAGAGGGTTCAGAATCAATAATAGAAGATATAGGAAGGCACATTTTGACACAACAGCAAAAATCTATCAAAAATGGAAGAGGGAAGGGGGCAGCTAGGTGGTGCAGTGGATAAAGCACCAGCCCTGGATTCAGGAGGACCTGAGTTCAAATCCGGACTCTGACACTTGACACTTGCTAGCTGTGTGACTCTGGGCAAGTCACTTAAGCCCCATTGCCCCACCAAAAAAAAAAAAAACAACCTCACAAAAAATGGAAGAGGCTACACACACACCACTCATTAAAATGCCCCTTTGCAAAAAAATAAACAAGCAAAACAAATCAATACATCAGCCACATTTAAAAATGTATACCTCATTCAACACCTCTAGTCTACCTACCACCTTTCCATAGGAAGATGGGAGGCATACTTCACCATTAGTCTTGTATAGTCTTGATTGACCAATGAAATAATCAAAGTTCATAAATTTTTCAATGTTATTTTCTTTTACTTGTTTGTGATCATCATATAAATTATCTTCTTGTTTTGCTTTAAATCAGTTCACACAAATCCCACAAAATTTCTGTGAATTCTTCATATTCATCTTTCCTATTGTGTAATTTCCCATTATATTCATATACCACAATTTATTCAGCCATCTTCCAATTGACGGCATCTGCATTTTTCTTCCAATTTTTGCTACTACAAAACGGATGCTATATGTTTTGTATGTATTGGAACTTTCTCTCTTTTTTTGATATCCATGGGGTATATGTCTAATAAGGATATTACTGGGCTACATTTACAGTTTAGTGACTTTTTAGTATAACTCCTAATTGTTTTCTATAATAGTTGGATCCAATCACAGCTCCGCCAAGAGTACATTAGTAGAGTGTTTGCACATACCTCTTCAAACATTGACCATTTTTGTTTGTCAGTCTGATGGGTAAGAAGTGAAACCATAGGGTTGTTTTGATTTACATTTCTTTATTAATGATTTGGACATTTTTGTTGATGATACTTGCATTTTGTCTTTGGAAAAAATGCCTTTTGTTAGTAGTTGATCACTTATCTATTGGGGAATGGCTCTTGTTCTTATATATTTTTATCATTTATTTACATATTTTAATATCTTTATGTATCTGATAACAGAGATACTTTTAGAAAATATTTCCCTAATAAACTGTTTCCTTTCTAACTGCATTGATTTTGTGTTAAACTTTTCAATTTTATGTCATTAAAGTTGTCCATTTTATCTTTTCTATGATGAGGATTTCCTATCACTGGAAACCTTCAAGCAAAAGCTGATCTTGTTAAGGATACTGTAGATTCATGTTTTTGGTTAAACTTGTGTGTTGAACTAGTTGACCTCTAGTGCCTTCCAACTTTTGGATTCTGTTGGGTCTGGGTTTTCAGATCCTTTTCTTTCAAATAATCATGGAGTAACAAACAATATCTTATACCTGCCAAATGAAATGTAAAATAGATTATTTTGATTATATAAAATTTAAAAGCTTTTGCACAAATAAAACTAATGTAACCAAGATTACAAGGGAAGCAGAAAACTGAGAAAGAATTTTTTAAACAAATATCTCTGATAAAGGTCTCATTTCTCAAATATATAGAGATTTGAGTCAAATTTATAAAAAATACAAGTCATTCCCCAGTTGATAAATGGTCGAAGAATATGAACACACAGTCTTTAGACAAAGAAATCAAAGCTATCAATAATCATATGAAAAAATGCTCTAGATCCCTATTGATCAACGGTATTGCTGGATCAAAGGGTATGCACAGTTCTATAGCCTTTTGGACATAGTTCCAAATTGCTCTCCAGAATGACTGGATCTTTTCACAACTCCAACAGTGGATTAGTGTCCCAGCTTTCCCACATTCCCTCCAACATCCAATATTTTCCATTTTTGTTATATTTGCCACTCTGATAGGTGTGAGGTGATACCTTAAAGTTGTTTTGATTTGCATTTCTCTGATCAGGACTATGGATGAAACATACTATCAACTTCCAAAGAAAAAACTGATATTGATGAAACAGACTGAAACATGCTATTTTTCACTTTCTTTAATTTTTTTCCATTAAGTTTTCTTGTTCAAAATGACAAATATGGTAATGTTTTACATTTTTTGAAAAAACACTTTTTAAAAATAAAACACCTTGAGAGCAAAAAAAAAGTTCCTGTCCCTGCACATGAAGAGGGTTATCTGCCATTATCTTTTATTTTTTGCACATATCATGAGGGACTGGAACATGCACAGAGCATTTCTTTTTTGTTTTTGTTTTTTTGGTGAGGCAATTGGGGTTAAGTGACTTGCCCAGGGTCACACAACTAGTAAGTGTTAAGTGTCTAAGGCTGGATTTGAACTCAGGTACTCCTGTCTCCAGGGCCAGTGCTCTATCCACTGCGCCACCTAGCTGCCCCACAGAGCATTTCTAATGCTACTTACCATGTGAAAGAGACTTAGGAGCCTGCTTCTATAATAGTCATGATGATGTATAATAGAAGTGCCTTGGAAAGAATTGAGCATGAAGTATATAAAGATATTCTGTTATTTGTTCCAGTCTGTTAACCATGTGAATGGAGAAGACTTCTCAATTGACTGCAAAGTTAAAACTAGAGAGTATCTTCAAAAGGGACTAATGGGGCAGCTAGGTGGCTTAGTGGATAGAGCACTGGCCCTGGATTCAGGAGGACCTGAGTTCAAGTCCGATCTCAGACACTTGACACTTACTAGCTGTGTGACCCTGGGCAAGTCACTTAACCCTCATTGCCCTGCCAAAAAAAAAAAAAAAAAGGGACTAGCTAGCAGAACTTCAGCCATTTTTCCTTGCTTGCCCTCTCTTGATTTGACAGACAATGAGGCAATGGACATTTGTTCATTTCCATTTCAGATGAAGGAATTAGATACTCTGACCTTTTCAATTTTAAGAAGTCAGGAAAGCACGCCTCTGGGAATTCCATTCCACTGTGCCCAAATCCCAGAGTGTAGCTTTTGCAGTCAACATTGGAATGGAGGAATAAGAAATGAACTTCAGAACTCAGATCTGTGGTGGTTTGCAATGAGGATTCATCCAGCAATCATGCACATTTGTCCTTGAAACTGATGGAACCTGGGCAGCTAGGTGGCACAATGGATAAAGCACAGGCCCTGGATTCAGGAGTACCTGAGTTCAAATCCAGCCTCACACACTTGACACTTACTAGCTGTGTGACCCTGGGCAAGTCACTTAACCCTCATTGCCCTGCAAAAAAAAAAAAATGATGGAACCAATATCTTATGGGAGGGGCAGCTAGGTGGCGCAGTGGATAGAACACCTGCCCTGGAGTCAGGAGGACCTGAGTTCAAATCCAGCCTCACACACTTGACACTTACTAGCTGTGTGACCCTGGGCAAGTCACTTAACCCCAATTGCTTCACCAAAAAAAAAAAATATATATATATATATATATCTTATGGGAGCTCAACGAAGTCTGAACATACTCTCAAGAGAACAAAGTAATAGAGGAGAGTATGATCCCAAAGTATTAGGGAGAAATATTTGTTCTTTTGTTATTTCTATATCTTTAAAGTAAATATACTTTTATAAAAGTTAATTGATATTAAGTGGTTAAATGGAACTGGGGTACTGGTCACTGGCACTTAATAATAGTGTGGAAGAGAGGGACGAAGCACAACCAATGGGGGCTCAAGTCAATAGCATTAGAGAAGAGATACTCTCAACCCCCTAGAGCACCTAGTGGGTGATGTGGCTAGCTTGGTTCTGGGACAGTGAACCAGAGCACAATCACTTTATCTAGATATGGAATAGGGGAAGTCTTAGGTAGTAGAGAAAGCTGACCTTGGAGACAGGAAGACCTGGGTTTGATTTCTGCTTCTGACAAATCCCATTGTATTAAAGAAAATCACTTAACTTCTCAGGGCCGCAAGCGACTTTTTTTTCTTTTGGTGGGGGGGTGGGGAGGGAAAGGCAATGACTTGCCCAGGGTCACACAGCTAGTAAGTGTCATGTATCTGAGGTCAGATTTGAACTCAGGTCCTCCTGAATCCAGGGCCAGTTCTCTATCCACTGCGCCACCTAGCTGCCCCCTCAAGCAACTTTTTAAGAATATAGATTGCATAGTAAGCACTAATCAACCTGGATAGAGGAAGTTCTGTATGCAGAGGAAGCTTCCTACACTGATAAAAATCAAACATCCCGTCCAAAAGGAAAAAAAAAAAAGAAATAGTGAATTATTCCTCATGTATCTCCTTGTATACCAGGTTGTCTAAGGATTTTCACACAAACTTATGGGAACACCAGAACACAATCACAGCCCCCAGTATCATTCACAGATCAGAAAGCTGGACAGGGTTTTCCAGATTTACTTAATACGGCAACAAAGCATTTATTGACCATTTACTATGTGCCAGGCATTGTGCTAAGCCACTGAAAACTTATCTGGGAGGCAGGATACCTCCTCTGTCCAGCAACAAGGCATGCACCCGGACATCCTCATTTTGAGGATTAATTATCTCTTTGTACATGTAACTTTCTTCTATTAAATCAGCATGGCCTAAATTATTTGACTCATTCTTTTTTGCTAACAACCCTTTCCTTCTGCCATCCCACTCCCCTGATACACACACCTGTGTTTGTCTTCTATGGGGCATGATGGAGACATTCAGTGGGAAAGCTTTCTGTACATATGAGATTATACAAGGTGTTCTAAAGTACTGGCTAGTATTCCAGGGAGAAATCAAAGTCTTAGTATCTGAACAGTAAGACACCACAGAAATTACTGTTGAAAAGGTAAGTACACAGCTATCCCCAGAAAGATCTGTATTTTTCCTCTGTCATTTTTCCAGTAGCATACTTACTTTGAGCACAGGACCTGGAGTCAAGAAGACCCTCAGAAACTTACTAGCTGTGTGACCCTGGGCAAATCATTTAACCCTGTTTGCCTCAGTTTCCTCATCTGTAAAATGAGCTGGAGAAGGAAATGGTAAACAACTCCAGTATCTTTGCCAAGAAAACCCCAAAAAGGATCACAAAGAGTCAGCCACAACTGAACATCACTTACTTTAGCATACTTAACCTTTTCTTCTACCCCCTCCGCCCCGTCCCCCCCCAAACTTCCCTTTTCAGGTTACATGCTACAAAATAATATTAGGAAAATATTTACATATTTTAAAATAATACAAGAACAATACTTAGTTTGAAGTCTTTGGCCATACCTGAATAAAAAAACCTTGTCAGTAATCAATCAGAATCTTAATCTGAACATTGACACTTTAACATTCTTTGCAAAGGCCTAACCCCATTCTAATGAGAATCTAAGTCAAAATACAGGGAGGAACTCTGATATCCAGAAGATAGAATAAAGGTAGGGATCAGAGCAAGAGGTCCTTTATTAATCCACTTAAGAGCAGTACCTCCATTTCCCAGGCCTTTACTGGATTAGGGAAATGATTCTGCAGGATACAGAAGTCAAGGTAAATTAAAGTCAAGTTCTGATTGAAGAATAAGAACTATTACCCAAACTGTTGTCCTTTTTCATCTCAGTTAGAGAATTTATCTTTGTTCTCAATCTGTACAGATCATATCTTGAAAATGACTTGGGTAGAGAGATTTTCAAAGGTACAATAAATTTTTGTCCCTTTGGATTTTTTTTTTGTCTCTCAGCAAAGATGTCTAGAACCAGGATTGTTTCATATATTTATCTCTGATAAGCTTGTGCCAAAAATGCAGGAGATAGAATTTTTCTTCCACAAGAGGTATAGTGATTCTCTAGATCAGAAGGCAGTACTTAAATAGATATTAGGATAAGATACAAAGGGCTCAGAGAACAAAAGTCATAACTCATTCTTGGGTTTTTGGGGAAATTCCTGTTTAGACTAAGTTTTAAACTAGATTTTTCTCCTCTACTTTAAAGTAGTATTTTTAAAAATTACTATGTTTTGAAACATTATCTAGAAAGTCCATACATATATATATATACACACATACACACTAACATATACATTACATATTATAATATGTAAGTATACATTATACATTGTAATTATATATTGCATTAATTACAATATTATATATTTTCTAGACAAATCTAAATTTTATTAATTTATCATTAAATAGTTACATTTATATTAATTTAATGTTTATATTTACTATATAAAAATATATTTACATATGCATATTTGTCCTCAATTTTCCCTTTAAAATATCATCATAGTTTCATTTGGGGTTTTCACCATCACTCTGCCTGTTTCCAAGCAACTGTCTAAAACTATAAGTTGTCCATCTGAAGTGGTGGAAAGAATATTTCTTCAGTGGAAATTCTCAACACCAGTAGTGTCAAACTCAAATAGAAACAGGGGCCACTAAACTGTACATAAGGATGCCTACAGGCCACATATTGACTTAGAAAATCAAACATTAATATTATCTAAATTTTATTGTATTTTAATTTGTGTTGTTAAATATTTCCCAATTACATTAATCTGGTTCAGGCTGCATTTGAGAGTGTCCTATGGTGGCATGTGGCCGACATGCTTGACAAACCCATGTTCCACACCAATGAAATCACTTGTCCAGATTTTATAAGAAAATTCTTCTTATTCACCTATCAAATTGAAATGGTTTATGCTAGAAAAGTATACTAGAAGAGCAAGGCAAGGGGAAAGAAGAGAAAACCACCAGAAATTGTTTTTTGGCGAGAGGGGCATTTAGGGTTAAGTGACTTGCTGTTGTAGTATTTTATGTCCATATTTTTTCACATAACACAATAAACATTAATCAAGTACCTACTATGTGGCAGGCTGTAATAGGGCTGTTAGGTAGCACAGAGGATAGAGTGCTGGGCCTGGAGTCAAGAAGACTTCTTCCTGATGTCAAGTCTGGCCTCATACATTTACAAGCCGTGTCACCCTAGGCAAGTCACTTAACCCCATTTGCTTCAGTTTTCCTCATCTGTAAATATGAATGGGAGGGGGCAGCTAGGTGGCGAAGTGGATAAAGCACTAGCCCTGGATTCAGGAGGACCTGAGTTCAAATCCGGCCTCAGAGACTTGACACTTACTAGTTGTGTAACCCTGGGCAAGTCACTTAACCCCAATTGCCTCACCAAAAAAAAAAAAAAAAAAATGAATGGGAGAAAAAAATGGCAAACCACTCCAGGATCTTTGCCCAAATGGAGTCACAAATAGTTAGACACAACTGAAATAACAACAAATGTGCCAGGCACTGTGCTAAGATCTAGGGATACAAATAATAAAAAGAAGAGAGTCCCTGCATTCAAGAAGCTTACATACAAGAGAAAGCTGAAAAGCTAGAAGGAGGAGAAAGTTTCCAGCACAGGGCCATGATAATAGTGGAGGTGAATCCATGGAGTACAGCTGGTGGGAAATGAAGGATTCACTGGGCTTCTGTGTCTTCTCTAATGGAGAGCTGGGGAGGAATCTTTGGCTCTGTCTTCAAGTCTTCCAATCAGAGCAGTAGAAGCTACAGAGGGTACTGATGAGGTGTGAGCAGCAAAGCTGATACAATCTCTATGAAAACATTAATTGAATAAAGGAAATATGTCTAAACCCAAGAGTCAGCATTATGTGTAACAGGCATATAGCCCTTTCCAATAAAATCTGCAGTAAAGCAAAGATGTCAACTGTCATCAGTACTGTATGGTTTGTTGTTTTGTTCAGTTGCGCCTGACTCTTCATGACCCATGTGATGTTTAAAATCTATATTGTATGATCGCCTTAAATTAGAAGCTTCAGCACCAGTCTTTGGGCATTAAACATTTATTAAAGAATACAGGTATTAACATGGAGTTCAGAAAGTTAAGAAAAGGTCTATCTAGCCTAGAGTTCCAGCCTGGTTGGGCTCTTCCTCAAGTCCTCCTCCACAAGCCTGCTTTAATTAGGAACTCCCCAGCAAGCTGATTGTGGAAGCTTTTTATAGGTCTGGAACAGAGGCAGTCCTTACACACTGCTTCAAGCTGATTGGTTGGCCTCATCCAAATCCATTGGTT
The DNA here is from genome assembly GCF_019393635.1 of Dromiciops gliroides. NCBI lineage: Eukaryota > Metazoa > Chordata > Mammalia > Microbiotheria > Microbiotheriidae > Dromiciops > Dromiciops gliroides. The sequence goes on from NC_057862.1 coordinate 254,255,405, forward strand.
TTGAAGGTGTTCTCAAGTTGAGTTCAGTCTAGCTTCTGAGAACAATACCTTCTTAAGGGATAGCCAGGTGTGATTACAATCCAGTTAACTTGAAGTAGGCTAATCAGCAGTCAATCACTCTCATTTGATTCAATCAGTCTAGATTAATCTCCAGGTGGGTCTTTGAGTATCTGCAAAATTCCATTATTTCATCACACCCCATTTGGGGTTTTATTAGCAAAGATACTGGAGAGATTTGCCATTTGTTTCTCCAGTTCCTTTTACAGATGAGGAAAGAGAGACAAGCAAGGTTAAGTGACTTGCCCTAGGGTCACACAGCTAGTAAAGTGTCTGAGGCCAGATTTGAACCCAGGAAGATGAATCTTCCTGACTCCAGGCCTGACACTCTATCCACTGGGCCACCTACCTTCCCCTCATAGACTGCTAGAAATGCTGGCTGTAAGACAAGAAAATGAATTTGAGAGAATAAGCACAGGCAAAGAATAAACAAAATTATTGATTTTTTCCAATTTTCAATTGATTACGGATATGATGGCACAGAGAACCCAAGAATCCTCTAAAAATTAACTGAAATAATAACTTCAGCAATATTGCAAGATATAAAATAATTGTATATTACCAATAAAACTCTGTAGTAAAAAATAGAAAGTAAAATTCCATTTAAAGTAACTACAGAGATTATATAATATTTATGAGTCTGCCTATCAATATATACCCAGGCACTATATAAGTAAATCTACCAAAAACTCTTTATAGAAATATCAACAGCTTATTGCTAGGCTGAGCCAATATAATAAAAAATGGCAATACTACCTAAACTAATTTACTTATTTGATTGCCACAGCAATCAAACGACCAAAGGATTACACTACAGAGCTAGAAAAGAATTAATCTGAAAGAACAAAAGGTCAAGAATCTTAATGGAAATAATGAAAAAAAAAGTGGCATAGAAGAGGACCTAGCAGTACCCAATCTCAAATTGTACTACAAAGTTTTGTCATCAAAATTATTTGGTACTGACATTTACTAATTCTGTGACTCTGGGCAACTAACTTAACCTCTGTCTACCTCAGTTTGCTCATCAATAAAATGGGGTATTAAGAGCACCTACCTTCAGGGTTGTTATGAGAATCAAATGAGATAATATTTTAAAGTACTGATCACAGTACCTGGCTAATAATATAAAAGTTATTATTGGGGCAGCCAGGTGGCGAAGTGGATAGAGCACTGGCCCTGGAGTCAGGAGTACCTGAGTTCAAATCCAGCCTCAGACACTTAGCACTTACTAGCTATGTGACCCTGGGCAAGTCGTTTAACCCCAATTGCCTCGCTTTAAAAAAAAAAAAAGCTATTATTATTATTTTTAAAAGAGAGGTTGTTCAATGGAACAGATTAGGTGTACAACATACAAAAGAAAATGAGAGCACAGTAACCTAGTGTTTGAAAAATCCAAAGATCCCAGCTACAAGGGTAAAAACTTGCTATTCCACAAAAACTGCTGGGAAAATTACATAGTCAGGCAGAAACTAGGGTATAGACCAATATCACATACCAAATGTCAATATAAGCTCCAAATGGCTACATAACTTACAACACTAAGGATGACATCATAAACAAATTAGTGAAGCAAGGAAGAAATTACCTGTCAAATACATGAATAGGGCAAGAGTTTATGATCAAGTAAGGGAGAAGATCACATGGCATAAAACGAAAACTCTAGGTTACATAAAATTTAAATATTTTGCACAAATAAATCCAATTTGGGGGCAACTAGGTGGCACAGTGGATAAAGCACTGGCCATGGATTCAGGAGGACCTGAGTTCAAATCCAGCCTCAGACACTTGACGCTTAACTAGCTGTGTGACCCTGGGCAAGTCACTTAACCCTCACTGCCCTGCAAAAAAAAACAAAAACAAAAACAAAAAACCAAATAAATCCAATATGGTTAAGCTTAAATGGGAAATAGTTAACTGGGGGCACAGGTAGGTGAATCTTTGCAGCAAGTTCCTCTGATAAAGATCTCATTTCAAAACTGATTCAGTTTTATAAATATAAAATCCATTCTCCAACTGATCAAATGATCAAAGGATATGAACAGGTATTTCTCAAGGGAGTAAATCTAAACTAACCAGAGACATATTAAAAATGCTCCAAATCACTAACTAGAGAAAAGCAAATTAAAGCTACAGAATATCCCAAAAGTTTAGTGCATTAGTAAGCTTTAATAAGTTCATTAGTATAAATGCTACAAACTTACAAAAATATTTGAAAGATTCAAATTATTAAAATATTGGTGTTTCTTATTAACATTCAACATAACCACTGTCTTGTGCTATCCATTGCTGTAGTTGATTTTTGAATTTTGTAAAAATTTTCATCAGCTCAGTGATTGAAAGGATTGCATTTGGATTCCTAGCCTTAAGATTATCCAAAGAATGAGGTTTTGATGTTTATATGACTGTTTTGATATAACCCTATAAGAAAAGGTATAATGGAGGAAGATCAGGTGACAAATTCCTCTAAACTTTTGTCTGAGAAACTCTCTCTCTCTCTCTCTCTCTCTCTCTCTCTCTCTCTCTCTCTCTCTCTCACACACACACACACACACACACACACACACACACACACACACACACACACACACACACACACTTCCAAACTTTTGTGGCTATTACCTCCAAGATCAAATGTAGAAATTTTTGTTTGGCTTCAAAAGTCAAACAGTCTAGCCTCATTCCAACCTTTATTCCCCTCCACCACCAATTCAATGATTCAGCTCACCTTCTTGCTGTTTTCCCCCCCACAACATTCCCATCTCCCAACTCCATGCATTTTCACTGACTGCCCCCAAGCTTGGAATGCTCTTCCTCCTCATCTCAGTCTCCTGCCCCCCCCCCCAGCTTCCTTCAAGACTCAGCTCACATTCTTCTCCTCTCCATCTCTTTCTCTCCCCTCTCCCCAACCCCTTGTAGCAAAGTGAAACAATTAAGTAAATCTAACAGTAGAGTGACCTCAACTAAAAGTGTATGCAACATTGCTCATCTGTAGCACTCCAATGTAGTTTTAATTTTTTTTAATTAACAGAAGGCTTTTTTCTTTCCTTGCCACTATCTACTGTACTGGAAAAAAAGAAAAGAAAAGAAAAGAAAATCCCAGGAGGCATAAATACATGTCTCATTCTGCATCCTAAATCCATCACCTCTTTGTCAGGACATCAATCCTCTGGAATAATGGATGGTAATATAGTTCTCACACCTTTCAAAGTTGTCTTTATGGTGTTTTTGATGTTGTGTAAATTTTTTTTCTGGTTCTGCTCATTTAATTCTTCATCAGTTTATAAAAGTTCTCCAAATTGTTCATTTTTATGTTGATGTTATAGTATATATTGTCTTCTAGTTCTGTTCACTTCACTCGGCATTAGTGCACATGTTTTCTCTTGTCTCTTTGAAATCATCTATTTCCTCATTTCTTACAGCACAGTAATTGTATTCAATCATGTTCAGACACCCTAACATTCATCCATTCCTCAACTGACAGGCATCCATTTAGTCTCCAATTTTTACCACCAAAAAAAGAGTTACCAAAAAATATTTTCCTATCTATCAGACCTTTTCCTACTTCTATGATCACTTTTGGGTATTGGCCTATGAGTGGTATAGCTGAGGTAAAGAGAATGCACTCTTTAGTAACTTCATTTATAATTACCAATTGTTTTCCAGAATGGAAATTCACAGGTCCACTAACAGTACATCAATATACACTGTACATCTTTTCCCACAGTTCTCATGGGTGTGAGAAAATCTCAGAATTGTTTTAATTTGCATTTTTCTAATTAGTAATCAGACAGTGTTGTGTGGTGTTGTTTTTTTTTTTTCAGATAGACAGACTGGATTTCTTCATTTGAGAACTGTCTGTTCATATCCTTAGACCATTTATAAGTGGAAAAAATTTTTTCTTATTCTTCTAAATATCAATCAATACCTTAAATCTTAGAGAGGAAATCTTTATCAGAGAAACTTGCAAAGGTTTTTTTGTTTTGTTGGAGTTTTTTGCTCCAGTTAGTTTTTCCACTCAGCTTTATTGGATTTGTCTGTTCAAAAAAATTTTTTTTAATTTTATGTAATCCAAATTGGGCAGCTAGGTGGCTCTATGAATAGAGTGATATATGCCTGGAGTCAGGAGGACCCAAGTTCAAATGTGGCCTCAGACACTTACTAGGTGTGTGACCCTAGGCAAACCTCTACCTCAGTTTCCTCATCTGTAGGTGAACTAGAGAAGGAAATGGCAAACCACTCCAGTATCTTTGCCAAGAAAACCCCAAATGGAGTCACAAAGAGTCAAACACAACTGAACAACTGAACAACAATCCAAATAGTTCATTTTATCTCTTTATTTTGTCATGGACTTTTCTTCTACCAATAGATCTTATATGTAATATTTTTCCACATTTCTCTAATTTGTTAATGATATTACCACTCACATTCCTATTTGTCATAAAGGGTTGTCCAATTTTTCTAGCAGTTTTGAGAAGTCTTTTCCAGCTCCCCTTCCTGATCTCAACTAGCACTTTTCACTCTCAACAACTTAATAGATGTCTTCCCTCTCAGATTATTTCCTACTAGATCTATACTGTGCATAGTTATTTGTGTGCTTTTTTCCTTCATTAGAATATGAGCTCATAAAGGGCAGACACCATGTTATTTGACTTTCTTTTCATCCCCAGGACTTAGTATAGGGGCTGGCATACAATAGGAGGTTAATAAATGTATGCTGACAAGTATATTAAATTTTCACCAACAAGTGGGCAAGGAGAAGTAGAATCTTGGTGGCCAAAATATGGGAATTCTAAGGTCTAAGGCCAATAATTGGTCTATCCCAGATCTAACATTAGGTATTCTCTACCTCAGACAAATAGAAAATGAGCATTCTCTAGTCTTTTATCTGAGTATCTTCTTTCCTGCCCCCTGTGGCTATGCCATATTCAACTCCTTTCCTGAAGAAAGTATCCTAATGAATCAATGGGCATGGAAGAGGCTCATTCCTTTTTCTACTGCAGCCTCCCTCTCTTCTCCTTGTTGTGGCAAAGCACAGTCTAACTGGGTGGCTAAATGAACTCTAAAATTCCCTTCTAGTTCTATCTTTGACTGCAGGACACAAATACCAGCATAGTGTCATCTAGTTATGATGATAAGAAAACATACAAGTAATCTTTCTATGGGACCTTTTTTTCCTTCTGCACTCTCAAGTGTTAATTATACCTCCAGTTTCAAGGATAAACTCTTAAACTTTAGCTAACAGTCAAGACACCAGTTAGTAAAGCCCACTGAATAGTTTACTGGATTCTTGTAAAGCTTTCAGACACATCCAAGTTACTTTCATTCTCAGTGAGTTTGGGGGATGATAAGGTTGGCATTTATCTTAAATGCCAATGCTACCTTATTTTTCACCTCACAAAGGAAATGTGTTTGAATTATATCTATATCTGAACATATATCAAGAATACATATACATATGTGTATACACACATATTATGTGTATATATATATATATATATGAAAATATTTGAATAGCCTACAAGATTTTCTTCTCTCTACCCACACCCTGTATTTGTACTTGAGAATCATCAGATGCTTGAATATGAGAGTGGGGGGTAAGGGGGGGGGGAGTCAGCAATCTGAGTAGTATATGAGTAAGCTCTCAATTAAGTGTGTTTGGCTGGCTGTCTGGTCCTGCTCTGATTTCTTTTCTGGGGTAAGCAACAGAGAGCCTATATCAAGGGTTCTTAACTATGAACTTATATATGTATGTGTGTATGTGTGTGTGTGTGTGTGTGCATATGTATATATACATACACACATATACATATACATTTATATATGTATATTAATAGCTGTATTTTGATATACTAAGTTTCCTTTCTAATCCCATGTTTTGTTAAGCATTTAAAAATATTATCCTGAGAAGGGGTCCATAGATTTCAGACTATCAAATGGAAACATGGCACAAAAAAAGATCAAGAATTCCTGCTATAAACTCTCCTGTCCCTTTCACCTATACTTGCCTTGCCCCTGGAAAGGAAATAAAAGGGTTAGGAACTCTGCCCCTGCCCTGAAGTCTATTGGAGCCTACTCCTGAGCCTCTGTGCTTGCCCCAGGGGTTTGTATATGAACACATTTCCTTTGTGTGGTGAAAAATAAGGCAGCACTAGTATTTTAGATAAACACTTCTCCTGTCATTCACTGTACTTGAAAATAACTTGGATTTGCATAAACACTTTTACAAGAAACCAATAAATCAGTTAAAATCAAAACAGAATGTATTATTTTAAACTATATTCAAAATCCCCCAAATCTGTGTTCTGTATATTGGCCTCTAATTCTTGACGTATTACTCAGAAGTCTAAGCATTAATGCAGTGAATAAAATGGAGCTAATAGAAATTTAAAATGGGGCTAATGTGACTTTTAAAGTCAGACTAATGCGAGTAAAATTACATTTATATACTTTATACCTAAGTAGTCACAAAACATCCACATCATTTCTTTTAACCTTGGTTTTTCCATTAAAAGTTGTCATTTTTCAACTTCTCTCTGCCATTCAATTAAATACAAGTTCAGGCAGCTTTCTTTATATCAAACAGAATGAAATTAAGTTTAAAATACCAGGATCATAATGGGATTATGGAAATCAGGGAACAAGAAAAGCCATAGTATATTAACTCTGGAAAACTCATGATTTAAACACAAGCACCTTCATTTAATGAGTAATTAAAAATTAATGTCCCAACAGTTACTTTAACAAATGCCTTTAATGCTAGGTGCCATTTCCCTATAATGTTAATAGCTTAAACATTTTCTCAAAGTTAATATTAAATATTGGTGGCTTAAACATCTCCTCAAAATTCATAATATTAAAGCCTAAAATGTCACACACACCAAAAATAAGCATTTTCTCTTATGGACAGCAGCAGCAGAAAATATGAGCCCAGAATAAGTGAAATAAAGCTTGAGGGGGAGACATTTCTTCTAACTAAAAGTACCCCCTGAGAACCTGACTAAATTAATGCAAAGGCTTGTTGTGTTTATAACACTTGTTGATACACTATATAACTTTCCCTTTTTCTTGTCTATGAACCAGACTTTAACACAGCACAAACTTTTTTTTTTCAGAAAAAGGTAGGCAAATGACCACAGCTATTAGTTTCTTTATAACTAAAGTACACTTAGAAGATAGAATATTAAGTGCTTACTATGTGTCAGTGACTGGTACTATAAGAACTGATAAAATAAGACTATTCCTAATAAAAGGGTATGATCAATGCGTAGTTAACCTTTGTGATCAAATCAAGCATTCCCTTCACTACTTCTATGCCCATCTCATACATAGAGTAAAAAACAGACATTTAAAGATAGTTAACAAGAATAACAATTTGTCCAAAAGAAATATTATCTATCCAGATGTAGATAGACATAAAACCAAGTGATTCGACTGCTCGATAGAAGTGTAAATAAAGCTGCTTCTTAAAAAGTACACCCTTTAGCCATCCTGAACTATGATTTTCTCCTCTCAAATGAAAAAGAGCCCACTAGAAACCTTGCTTTTATTTTCCACAAAATAAAATATTTCTTCACCTGAATGAAATCTTCACTCTGTCCGTTTTCACTCTGCCAGAAAGAAAGGGACCACCGATAAAATCCCGAGCTCTTCTAAGGCTTGTCTTCCTTCTCAACAAGTACAACCAACTGAATCTTCTCCAAACTACTCAGGAAAAAAATCTATCTACCTTTCACAGGAAGTATCACTAACTGATTAAATTCAGCAAGAACAGCTGACATCTGGCTTGCCTTCTCACCCCCAGTGAAAAATTAAGTGTGGCATTTTGGAAATCTTCAATCATGTGGAGAATCTCCGAAGATCCTTTAGAAGGAAAAACTAGAAGGGACTTTTTTGCAGAAGCATTTTCTCGTGCACAAGTCAACCCAAAAGTGTTCAGACTTCCACAGATGTTAAATGCCGGTACAAGAGATTAACTTTTCTGGGCCATAAATGAAAAGGCTGAGCAATAACACGGGAACAGCAACTATTAGTTTCCAAAATGCATTTTTGGTTGGTTTGTTTGGTGCTCTCTAGATACCAGTGCCTCTCCACTCCTGAATTCCAAAAATGAATCCAAGCAGTTAGATACTGAATCAACTCCTGTACCTACCTGGCCCGCCGGGAACAATCAGTTTCTTCAGAACAATTTAGCCAGGCTGAGCATGAGCATGGTTATCCTGCAAGAATTCTTTCTGTGCTCTAGGAATCCCCAAAGCTGTCTCCCAGCTACCAAGACTGTGGGAAGCGTCCAATCCCCGCAAGCACAAGCTAGGCAGTGGCAGTTTTTACTAGGCAACAAAACGCCAAGTCATCAGTCCGAGTCTATTACACCTACGGTGGACCCTCTAGCTGCTTGTTTTCCAGAGGAGGAAGGCAGAGTTCCTTCCTGCTAGGACAAGTTTCAAAAGCAACTCGCTCTCTGCAAAGGCAGCTTTCGTTTTCTCGAGCATCAAGTGGTTTAAAAAAAAAAAAGCCCAAAAAGCCCGAGAAAAACGAGATCAGAAATGATTCACGGGCTGTCAGTCATCGTCCCCGCTCCAGCACCCTCCCCACCTTCCCTTTGCAGATAATCGCATGGGGGAATTACGCTGATGTTCCCAAAAGACTAAATCCACCGTTTTTCCACTGGCACACTTTCTCTCTCCAACTAGACTGGGACTCTAAAGAGCCAGCAGCATCACTTGGGGAACCCCAGAACAACTCGGCTGCTCCCCTAAGTCACCTCCAATAGTCTTAGGGGGACCCTAGTAGTATGCTCCCCTAGCCACCTCCAGTAGTCTTAGGGGGTCCCCTAAGACTATTGGAGGTGGCTAGGAGAGCCGCTGAGTTGAGATTTGTGAAACACACCTGTGCCACTAAATCAATTCAGGTTTCTAGCTCCTGGAGCTATAAGCATTTTCCAAGGGCCCAATTCCCTGCCATAAAAAACAAGCAGGATAGTGTTTCTGAAGGGTACAACACACACCTGAGAGGATGAGGCTGTTGAACCCAGCTCCCATCCACCCTAGGCACGGGTTTAGAAACGGGTAGGGGAGCCCGCTGCCTATTCCACTAATCGGTTACAGGAGGCTCAAAGAGCAGGCCGGCCATTCCAGACTGAAGCTGTATATAGCAGTGATGAAGCTGACCCTTCTGTTGTTCTTTCTGGGTGGGAGTTGAGTCAGCTGAAAGCTGCCCCAGCCCCAATAGCTTGTAGGGGATTGACTCCCTTCCCAGCCTCAAGACCCTCCAGTGCAGGAGTTGCTGCCCCCTTGTGGCATTTTAGATCCCTTCCCCCCCCAAAAAAAACACAAAAAAACCCAGACAAAACATAATTTTTCATCAATGCGGGGAAAGGGAGGAGAATGACAGTATCTCAGATCCAACTAACCAAATCTGTTTAGGGAATAGTGTTAAAATACTTGACTCCATTAATCATATAATGCTATATAATGACCTTGAGGTCATTCAGTTCAATAGGTTCGTTTTTTACAAAGAAACTGAGGCTCAGATAGGTTAGGTGACCTGCCCAAGATGACACAAGTAACAGATTTAGGAATCAAATTCAAGTACTTCTTTTCCAGAGCTAGAGTTCCTTCCCAGTCAGGTAGGCAGTGCAGTGGATAGAGTGCCAGGCCTGGAGTCAGACAGATTCATCTCTTCCCTGGGTAAGTCCCTTATGCCTGTTTGCCTCAGTTTCCTCATATGTAAAATGAGCTGGAGAAGGAAATGTCAAGACACTCCAGTAGCTTTGCCAAGAAAAACACAAATGGGGTCATGAAGAGTTAAAGCTTGGCTGAACAACAACAAAAGAGTTCTTTCCACTATGATTTGAAAGAATACAATTGTAGGTGTTCATTAAAAAACAAATAACTGGGAATTGTGGAAACGGCCTTGGATTTGTAGCTAGAGAACCTGAATTTAAATCTCAGTTCTCCTGGGTTACTATGGACAAGTCAATTAACCTCCCTGAGCCTTAATGTATAAAATCTATAAAATGAGAAGGTTGAACTAAATTACTTTGATGGTCCTTTCCAGTTCTAAATCCGTGCATATTTCCTATGCAGGGTGTAAGCAGTGAAGAGATAAGGGTGCTGTCCCTGAGTACCTTTGTCAAGGAGTGGCAAATGTTCCCAAGCATAAGAATCAGAAGGCATGAGACCTATGGTCCATTTATTCGCAACCCAAAACTACCTCGTTCAGAGGGGCCAATGGTTGTGTAATAATTATCCTCTGGGATACCAACCACAGCCATCTGAAAGAAAGGATTCAGTCCTAGCCCTTGAGTCTATATATATGGCTTCCCAGTTTGCTGCTCAAAATAAAAGCAACCTGCCTCGTCCGGGGAAAAAAAAATCCACTGATTCAATTCAAAACTGCTATCACCTGCTATCTTTTTTTTTTTTTAGGGCAATGAGGGTTAAGTGACTTGCCCAGGGTCACACAGCTAGTTAAGTGTCAAGTGTCTGAGGCTGGAGTTGAACTCAGGTCCTCCTGAATCCAAGGCCAGTGCTTTATCCACTGTGCCACCTAGCTGCCCCCACACCTGCTATCTTACATACAGGCTTACCTACTTTGTGATCTTTAAAAGAGATCCCTCTCTGGGCCTCAACTTCTCCACTGCAAAATGAAGGCAATCAAGTCCCTTGTAGCACCAGATCCTAAGACATTAGGCATCAACTCTAAAGCAGCCTATTTCCCTTACCCAATATGGAACTATTATTTAACTAAGCCCTTTCTTTTTTTTTTTTTTTTAGTGAGGCAATAGGGGTTAAGTGACTTGCCCAGGGTCACACAGGTAGTAAGTGTTAAGTGTCTGAGGTCGGATTTGAACTCAGGGACTCCTGACTCCAGGGCCGGTGCTCTATCCACTGCGCCATCTAGCTGCCCCCACTAAGCCCTTTCTTAAGTAAACATATAACTTTAGAGTAAATCTATCTTTTGATGTGAAATTTTCAATTAGTTTTAATTTACTACTTAACACAGAGTTGTCTTTCCTTTCCCTTGATTCATTTCCAACTAAGTGCCAACCAAGTTCATGATAGGGTTACTCTTCTCAAAGATCTAACAGCCTAATAATGCAGATAAATTAAATACACAACAGAATTCAGTGAGTACGTGAACAAAGCACATAGTATTATGAGAAAGTAAAGGAGGGACCGGAAGGTTGGAGGTGATAGAGGAGGAGACAGGTATAGCCTTTTGAGATGGAATGGTGAAGGATCTGGTAGAATTTGAATAGGTGAAGAAGAGAGGAGGGTGCAGGCATTCCAAAGAAAGAGGATGCCAGGAGAAAAGGACACTGAGGAAGGAAAGCACAGAACTTCCTTCAACAACGAGTAGTGTGTCTTGGCTGAAACACAGGGTATATGTATGGGAGTAATATAAGCCTGGAAAAATAGCTTGAAGCCAGAAGATGGAAGGCCTTCAGTGATAAGGCTAGGGAATTTGGGTTTCTTAACAATAGTTTTTGGATAGTTTGTTTGTTTGGAAAGGTTATATGACACAGTAGAAAGAATGTTAGACCTGGAGTCAGTAGAACCAGTTTTGCTTCCTGATACTTATACTTTGAGGCCACTGGGTAGCATAGTATATAGAGCAGTGGGCTTGGAATCAGGAAGACTCATCTTCGTGAGTTCAAATCTGACCTCTAATACTTACCAGCTGTGCTAAACCTGGGCAAGTTATATAACCCTGTTTGCCTCAGTTTCCTAATTGGCAAAATGAGCTGGGGAAGGAAATGTCAAACTATTCCAGTATCTTTGCCAAGAAAACCCCAAAATGGGATCACAGAGAACCTGAAACAACTGAACAATAACTTATCCTTTGTAACGATTGGAATAACGCCACCTGCTGGATACTTACTGTAGAGGAGTTCTGCCCATGAAGGGAAGGTCTTTGAGGGCAAGACCAGGAGTCAGGAAGTGATGCGGGCTAGTGGGAGGAGGAAGGAAGAGACTGGCGCTCAGTCTCATTTTCTTTTTCCTCTGGACTCGGGTGGAGAGCGGAGCTAGAAATGTGCTCTCCCTTTAATAGATAGGAATCTAGGCCTTTCTCTCTCTCTCTTTACCAAATTCTTATTCTCCTTAATAAATGCTTAAAAGTCTAACTCTTGCTAAAGCTTATAATTTATTGGCGACCACTCATTAGATATTTTAGACAGATTAGCTAGAATTTTAACCCTTAACACCTTTGAGAGTCTCAATTTCCTCATCTATAAGATGGCAATAATTCTTATATTACCTACCTCACAGGATTGTTATGAGGAAACTCTTTTGCAAAACTTAAAGTAATCTATAAATTTTTTGAGTGGGAGATATCATGATCAGTGTGTTGAAGATAGCTTATATTGGAGTGTGAAATTTTCAGCATTTACACCTTAGAAATCAGCAAATGCTAACAAATCAGGGCTTGATTTGTTGATTTGTTGATTGTCTAAATTTAGAGAACTGATGAAAAAATATTAATAATGCAAATTAAACTTAGAATTTTGTCCTATGCATTGTTTTTGTTTGTTTCCTTGTTTTTGGAGAGCTAGTTGTTAAACATTTACCAGCACACTCTTGCTCTCAGGAGATGACAGACAGATAGATAGATGATAGATAGATAGATAGATAGATAGATAGATAGATAGATAGATAGATAGATAGATAGATAGATAGATAGATAGATAGATAGGTAGATAGGTAGATAGATACTAGATTACAGGGGACATAGACCTGAGGCCGGAAGAACTACAAGATAATGAGGATCTGAATTTGGGTGATGGTAGTGGAGATGGACAGGAAGAGATGTAAAATAATAACTCCTAAGTTTCTGTGTTGAGAAACTTGAAGAAAAGTATCTTTAACATAAATTGGGTCTTTGGGTCTAATTTTTTTTAAGAGCATCAAGGGGCAATCACTAGTTCTAATAGTCTAAGATTTGGTACACAAAATTTATACTTATCCTATCCATGTTTCTTCATAATTTTTAAAGACTAGAAGAATGACAAGTCCTAAGTGGCCCAAAAAGGATGTGGACAAGTAATGTAAGGCACTTAGTGGGTAGGGAAAGATAACTTGGGGCAGCACTGGGTTGGGAATGTGGGGCACATTCTAGGCAATGGATGACTCTCAAATTTGTCTAAACTTAAGGCCAGTACTGTTGACAGCCCACCTACCAATTTTCTAGCTGTCGTTTTACTTGTGGCTTGCCACAGCACTAATGTGAGCAAAGATTCAAATAGAGAATGGGCTGGCACCTGATCTATGTTCTCCTATGAAGTAGTGTCATATGGTAAAAAGAGCACTGGCCTTATCAGAAGGCCTGACTTCAATTTGTGAGTCTGTCACTCAGTAGCTATGAGACCTTGGATGGATTACTTATTGTCTCTCAGTCTTAATTTTCTTGTCATAAAATGGAAATAATGCCTGCCCTGCTCTGACACATTGGGCCTTGAGGATCTAATGCCTTTAGTAAATATAGCACTTAGTAGTATACAAAGTATTTTATAAATATAGAATACTATATATTACATTTTAAAAAATATTAGCTATTAGGGACAAAATCAAGAAAACAAATGTGGAATGGAAAAAACTGGATTTGAACTCAGAAAATTGGGTTCAAATTCTAACTGTGTGACGTTGAGCCTTATATGTCAAATTAGAGTATTGGGCTAAATGGTCTCTAAGGCACCTTATAGATCTAATTCCTAAGTATCTCCATAGAAAGAGTATCCCTAATGGCAGAAAAGAATATGGGTACTAAAAACAATCCCATCCTATAATCATAACTTTACCATTTTACCCAAGTCCAATACCATGTATAACAGGCCATCATTATGCAAAAGAATCAGATGCCACAGTATTTTTTTATTATACTACATTACAGAAATTATTGTTTTATTCCATTAATTAAAAATTATATATATATATATATATATAAAACACAGTAACTTGGGTAGCTAGGTGGTACAATGGATAAAGCACCAGTCCTGGATTTAGGAGGATCTGAGTTCAAATCCAGCCTCAGACACTTGACAAATACTAGCTGTGTGACCCTGGGAAAGTCATTTAACCCTCATTGCCCCACCAAAAACAAAAACCAAAAAAACAACCCATTAACTCAAAGCTATTAATTAAAAAAAAAAAAACAGTAGGGCACAGCCAAAATGGTGGAGAGAAGCCAAGAAGCTGTCTGAGCACTCCCTAGTTTCCCTCAGAAATAATATTAAAACAAGCCTCTAAATGGATTCTGGAGCTACAGAACCTCCAAAAAGAAGGAGTGAAATAATTTTCCAGCTTCAGATAACTAAGAAAGACTTTGGGAAAGGTTTGTATCATTTGGATAAAAGGGAAGTACAGCTCAACAAAGATGCTCTTAGTGACAGCACAAATCAGCAACTAAGGCCCCTTGGTCCTAGCTCAGCAGGGCAGCTATGAGCCCTCCAGTCCCAGCACAGAAAGCAAACTGCCAGCCCAGGATACACACACACACACACACACACACACACACACACACATGCTCAAACATACAAAACAGGTACAGCTAGACATACTGTGGGCAAGATATCAGTACCCACAGTCCCAGAGCAGAAAGGCAGTGACCACACCTCTAGCTCCCATCACAAGAAGTTTGGGACAGTGCCCCCTGTGCCCCAGGAGCAGAGCTCAGCTTTAAATGTCACAAAATTGGCTTAAAATGAGTAAAAAACAGAAAAGAGTCCTGACCATAGGAAGCTACTGTGGCAACAGGAAAGATGAAAATGCAAAGTCACAAGAGGACAACACTGTCAAAATGCATATATATGAAGATTCAAAGGGAAAGGTGAATTGGTCTGAAGACCAAAAAGCTTTCTTGGAAGAGTTAAAAAGGGATTTTAAAAATCAAATAAGAGAGGTACAAGAAAAATTAGTAAAATAAATGAGAGTGATGCAAAAGAGTCAATAGCTTAGAAAAGGAAGGACAAAAATTGACTGAAGAAAACAATTCCTTAAAAAATACAATTGGTCAAATGGGGGGAAAATCCACTGAAGAAAACAACTCCTTAAAAACTAGAATTGGCAAAATGGAAAAAGAGGTACAAAAACTAACTAAAGAAAATAATTTCTTAAAAATTATAATTGGGAAAGTGGAAGCTAATGACTCTATGAGACATCAAGAATCAGTCAAACAAAATCAAAAGAATGAAAAAATAGAAGAAAATGTAAAATACCTCACCGGAAAAATAACTTGCTTGGAAAAAAGATCCAGGAGAGATAATTTAAGAATTATTGGACTGCCTTAAAGCCATGAACTAAAAAAAATGAACAAACCTGGAAGGCATCTTTCAAGAAATTATCAAGGAAAGTAGCCCTGATATCCTAAAACTAGAGGGTAAAATAGTAATTGAAAGACTATACCAATCGTCTCCTGAAAGAGATCCCAAAATGAAAACTCCAAGAAATATTATCACTAAATTCCAGAATCATCAGGTCAAGAAAAAAAATACTGCAAGCAGCCAGAAATAAACAATTCACATCTCAAGGAGCCACAGTTAGGATTACACAGGATTTAGCAATTTCAACATTAAAGGATCAGAGTACTTGGAATGTAATATTCTGGAAGGCAAAGGAGCTTGGATTGTAACCAAGAATCAACTACCCAGCAAAATTGATTATAATCTTTCAGGGGAAAAGCTGAACATACAATGAAATAGGGGACTTTCAAAAATTACTGATGACAAGACCAGAGTTGAACAGAAAGTTAGATCTTCAAATATAAAACTCAAGAGAGACATAAAAAGGTAAACAGGAAAGAAAAACAACAACATGTTATTCAATAAGGTTAAAATGTTTATATTCCTACATGGGAAGAAGATACTTGAAACTCTTGTGAACTGCATCTCTATTGGGCCAGTTTGAAGAAGTATAATAAGGTTTTTGTTTGTTTTTGCGGGGCAATGGGGGTTAAGTGACTTGCCCAGTGTCACACAGCTAATAAGTGTCAAATGTCTGAGGCCAGATTTGAACTCGAGTACTCCTGAATCCAGTGCCAGTGCTTTATCCACTGCGCCACCTAGCTGCCCCCCGAAGAAGTATACATAGAGAGTGTTGGTATACATTAAATTCAATGATGATGGGAGAAGAGGAAAGAGGGAGGCAAAATAGGGTATATTACATCACATGAAGAGGTTCAACAGACCTATTACAATCCAGGGAAATAAGGGAGAAGATACATTGTTTGAGCCTTACTCTCATCAGATTTGACTCAAAGAGGAAATAACACACACTCTGATGGATATAGAAATTTATCTTACCCATAGGGAAATGGGAGGGAAAGGGAGAAATAGGGGGGAGCTGATAGAAGGGTTGGCAGAAGTAGGAGAGGAAAGGAAAAAGAAAAGGGAAGGGGTGCTGACAGAAGGGAGAGTAGATTGAGGGAGGCATTGGTCAGAAGCAAAACACTGCTAAGTCTGAACAGGGTGAAAGGAGAGAAAAAAGTATAAACAGGGAGAACAATAGGATGGAGGGAAATACACAGTAATCATAACTGGGAATGGGAATGGGAATGGGATGAACTCCCATAAAATGAGAAAATATCTAGGAGAGTGGATTAAAAACCACAATCCTGCAATATGTTGTTTACAGGAAACACATTTGAAGCAGAAAGACACATAGAGTAAAAGTAAAAGGCTGGAGCAGAATATATTATACTTCAGCAGAAGAAAAAAAAAAATCAGGAGTAGCAATCCTGACCTCAAACAAAACAAAAACAAAAATAGATCTAATTTTAAAAGATAAGGAAGGGGGGCAGCTAGGTGGTTCAGTGGATAGAGCACTGGCCCTGGATTCAGGAGGACCTGAGTTCAAATCCAGCCTCAGACACTTGACACTTACTAGCTGTGTGACCCTGAGCAAGTTACTTAACCCCAATTGCCTAAAAAAAAAAATTCTAAAACAAATACACAAACAAACAAAAAGATAAGGAAGGAAACTACATATTGCTAAAAGGTATCATAGACAATGAAGTCATATCAATACTAAACATATATGCACCAAATGGTATAGCGTCCAAATTCTTAGAAGAGAAGTTAAATGAGTTACAGCAAGAAACAGACAGCAAAACTGTAATAATGGGGGACCTCAACCTCCCCCTCTTAGAACTAGATAAATCTAACCACAAAAATAAATAAGAAAGAAGTTAAGGAGGTGAATAGAATTTTAGAAAAGTTAGATATGGTAGATCTCTGGAGAAAACTGAATGAGGATAAAAAGGAATATGCCTTTTTGTTTAGCAGTACATGACACTTATGCAAAAACTGACCATGTATTTGGCCATAAAAACCTCACAATCAAATGCAGAAAGGCAGAAATATTCAATGCATCTTTTTAAAGAGCATGATGCAATAAAAATGGTGTGTAATCAAGGGCCATGGAAAGACATTAAAAATTAATTGGGGGGCAGCTAGGTGGCACAGTGGATAGTGTACCCGCCCTGGAGTCAGGAGAACCTGAGTTCAAATCCGACCTCAGACACTTAACACTTACTGGCTGTGTGACCCTGGGCAAGTCACTTAACCCAATTGCCTCACCAAAAAAAAAAAATTAATTGGAAACTAAATAATATAATGCTAAAGAATGAGTGGGTCAAACAACAAATTATAGACACAATCAATAATTTTATCAATGAGAACAACCATAATGAGAAAACATACCAAAATTTATGGGATGCATCCAAAGCACTTCTTAGGGAAATTTTATATCTCTAAATACTTCATGAATAAAAAAGAGAAAGAGCAGATCAATGAATTGGGCATGCAATTTTAAAAGCTAGAAAAAGAACAATTTAAAAATTCCCAATTAGATACCAAGTTAGAAATTCTGAAAATCAAAGAAGAAGCTAATAAAATTGAAAGTAAGAAAACTATGGAACTAATAAATAAAACTAACATCTGGTTTTATGAAAAAAAAACACAATAAAACAGATAAACCTTAGGTTAATTTAATTTTTTTTAAAAAGAAGAAAACCAAATCACCAGTATCAAAAAAAAGGTGAATTTACCACCATTGAAGAGGAAATTAAAGCAATAATAAGAAGCTATTTTGACCAACTGTATGCCAATAAATCTGACAATCTAAGTGAAATGGATGAATATTTATAAAAATATAAATTGCCCAGATTAACAGAAAAGGAAATAAAATACTTAACCCCATTTTAGAAAAAAGAAATTGAACAAACCATCAATGAACTTCCCTAAGAAAAAATCTCTAGGACCAGATGGATTTACAAGTGAATTCTACCAAACATTTAAAGAACAATTAATTCCAATACTATATAAACTATTTGGAAAAATGAGTGGAGTCCTACCAAATTCTTTTTATGACACAAATATGGTGCTGATACCTAAATCAGGAAGAGACAAAAAAAGAAAAAGAAAATTATTTCCCTAAGGAATTTTGATACAAAAATTTTAAATAAAATATTAGCAAAGAGATTATACCAATTTATCACCAGGATAATGTACCGTGACCAGATGGGATTTATACCAGGAATGCAGGGCTGATTCAATATTAGGAAAACTACCAGCATATTGACCATATCAATAATAAAACTAACAGAAATCAGATGATTATTTCAACAGATGCAGAAAAAAAGCTTTTTAAAAAATACAGCACCCATTCCTATTAAAAACACTAAAATGCATATGAATAAATGGGTAGGTCAAGCTAACAGAATAAAAATGGCAATTCTACTTAAATTAATTTACTTATTCAGTGCGCTACCAATCAAACTACAAAAAAAATTATTTTTACAGAGCTAGAAAAAATAATAGTAAGCTTCATCTGAAAGAACAAAAGGTCAAGAATATTGAGGGAATTAATTTTTTTTTAATGCAAAGGAAGGTGATCTGGCCGTACCAGATCTAAAACTATACTATAAAGCAGTAATCATCAAAATTACTTGGTGCTGACTAAGAAATAGAGTGATGGATCATGGAATAAGTAAGGTACACAAGACACAGTAGTAAATGACTATAGTAATCTACTATTTGATAAAACCAAACACTCCAGAATTTGGGATAAGAACTCACTATTTGACAAAAACTGCTGGGAAAACTGGAAAATAGTGTGGCAGAAACTAGACACATATAACATCTCACATCATATACCAAGATAAGGTCAAAATGGGTACATGATATATACATAAAGGGTGATACCATAAGCAAATTAAGAGAACAAATAATAGTTTACCTGTCAGATCTATGGAGAAGGGAGGAATTTATGGCCAAACAAGAGATAGAGAACATTTTGAAATGCAAAATGGATAATTTTGATTACATTAAATTTAAAAAGGGTTACACAAACAAAACCAATGGAACCAAGACTAGAAAGAAAGCAGAAAGCTGAGAAATAATTTTTAAAGCCAGTGGTTCTGATAAAGACCTCATGTCTCAACTATAGAGAGAACTGAGTGAAATTTATAAGAATACAAGCCATTCCCCAATTGAGAAATGATCAAAGGATATGAACAGGCAGTTTTCAGATGAAGAAATTAAAGCTATCTATAACCATGTGCAAAAATTCTCTAAATCACTATTGACTAGAGAAATGCAAATGAAAACAACTCTGAGGTATCACCTCATACCTATCAGATTGGCTAATATGACAAAAAATGAAAATGACAAATTTTGGAAAAGAGGTGGGAAAAATGGAACACTAAGGAATTGTTGGTAGAATTGTGAACTGACCCAACCATCCTGGAGAGCAATTTGGAACTATGTTCAAAGGCTACAGAACTGTGCATACCCTTTGACCCAACAATACCACTACTAGGTCTATATCCCAAAGAGATCATAAAAAATGGAAAAGGACCTACATATACAAAAGTATTTATAGCAGTTCTTTTTATGGTGGCAAAGAATTGGACATTGAGGGGATGCATATCAATTGAACAAGTTGTGATATATGAATGTAATAGAAGACTACTGTGTTATAAGAAATGATGAGCAGGCAGATTTCAAAAAATCTGGAAAGATTTAGATTAACTGATGCTGAGTGAAGTGAGCAGAACCAGAAGAACATTCTATACAATAACAGCAACATTATATGATGATCAACTGTGATAGACTTAGCTTTTCTCAGCAATACAGTGGTCAAAGATAATTCCAAAAGACTTGTGATGGAAAATGCTATCTTCATCTAGAGAAAGAACTATGGAATCTTAATGCAGATCGATGAAGCATATTATTTTCACTTTTGTTTTGTTTGTTTTTTTCTCTCATGGTTTTTGCCTTTGTGCTGATTATTTTATCATAACCTGACTAATGTGGGAATATGTTTACATGATTGCATATGTATAACCTAAATGAGATTGTTTGCTGACTTGTGGAGGGGAAAAGGGAGGGAAGAAGGGAGAAGAATTTGGAACTAAAAATCTTTTTTAAATGAATGTTGATGAGTAATGTGGAAATGTTTAACATGATTGTACTGTATAACCTATATCAGATTGCTTGCTGTCTTGGGAAGTGAGGTGGGAAGGGAAGGAGGGAGAAAAATTCAGAACTCAAAAATCTTACCAAAATGAATGTTGAAAACTATCCTTGTGGATAAAGCATTGGCCCTAGATTCAGGAGGACCTGAGTCCAAATCCCACCTCAAACACTTGACACTTGCTAGCTGTGTGGCCCTGGGCAAGTCACTTAACACTCATTGCCCCACAAAAAAAAAGAAAGAAAGAAAACAATAAAGAAAAAGAAAACTATCTTTATATGTAACTGGAAAAAATACTATTAAAAATTAATGTTGCAGGGGCAGGTAGGTGGCACAGTAGATAGAGCACTGGCCCTGAATTCAGGAGGACCTGAGTTCAATTCTGGCCTCAGACACTTGATACTACCTGTGTGACCCTGGGCAAGTCACTTAACCCTCATTGCCCCCTCACACACACACACACACACACACACACACACACACACACACAAAGAATGTTGAAACCTATAGAATAAAAAGAAAAATATACATATAAATGTAAAAAAAAAAAAGAATCAGGAGTTTTCTAGGTCTGCTGTCAGATCAACCTATAAATAAAATTGTAACACAGAGAGGCCCTGCCCAACCTTGTAAATAAGTCTTAAAAAGTTTTAAGCCAAGAGGAACAATCCACTGGGGCTGCCAAATTTGCAGTGGCGTTGACTACATTTACAAATGACAATGATCAAGGTGAAAGCCAAAGCTTGTCTTCCACACCCTCCCATTCCATTGCAATTCTGATTCTGTGCCCTGTGCTTGCCTCCTGCCACCAGGCTGCCTTAACACCCCCCCCCATACAAACACTAAGTAAATGCCTTAATTAGGTATACCCTCCCTATGCTCCAAAACTGCCCCACTGAAAACTCCTTTGCTTTCAGTGGCCCTATTTCAGGGAACTATCTGAGAAATGGAGCAGGAGCCCTGGCCTCACCACTTTTACCATCTGTGTGACCCTGGACAATCCATCCCACTTGTCTGAGACTGTCTATATAATGGAGATAATATCTGCCCTCCCTGCCTTCACAATGGTTGTTCAAAGGTCATACAAGACATAAGCTTGAAAGGAGACACAAATGCAACTTGTTTTTTCAAATCAATTCGACAAATGTTTGTTGAACTCTTCTGTGTGCAAGAGCCTGTGCCAGGCCTGACAGAGTTACAAAGACTAGCATGCATCCTTTCCCTCTAGGTCTAGGAGCTTAAGTCTAGTAGTGAGGAAGGAGACCTAATATCAGAGAAAAGTCTATCACAGGAGAGACACAGAGGGTAGAGAATGCAAAAAAATTGGGAATTGATCAGTATTTGAATTTTAGAAGATGCTGGGAGAGGGGTAGCTAGGTGGCGCAGTGGATAAAGCACTGGCCCTGGATTTAGGGGGACCTGAGTTCAAATTTAACCTCAGATACTTGACACTAGATGTGTGACCCTGGGCAAGTCACTTAACCCTCATTGCCCTGACCCAAAAAAAAAAAAAAGATGATGATGATGATGATGATGGGAAAGACAATAATTTAACTTAAAGGAAGGAATTCCTGGGAGATTTCCACAACCTGGCATATAGTTGAGATTTTTTAAGAGGAGGAAGAACAATGAGACCTTCCCTCCACATAAACACCTGAGTATTCTGCCATGCCAGAAGGAAAACCATGCCAACAACTATATGACCCTTTCTAGTCTTCTTCTTCACCTATGATCCTCCAAATTACTAAACTAAAAGAAAATAAATGTCTATTTATTTGGAGAAGAAAGATTCACCTAGAGCTTCCTCTGGATTCTCTGAATTCAGAGAGGAGGGATGGGGGAGAGGAGATCAATACTGAATGAATAAGATTACAACACTTAGATTTCAGCCTCTGACCTTACCACCAAACAGCTATGTGGGCTAATCCTTTAATTACCCTATGCCTCAGTTTTCTATCTTTAAAATGTAAATAATAGGGGCAGCAGTTGGCACAGTGGATAGAGCACCAGCCCTGGAGTCAGGAGGACCTGAGTTCAAATCTGGCCTCAGACATTTGACACTTGCTGGCTGTGTGACCCTGGGCAAGTCACTTAACCCCAATTGCCTCACCAAAAAAAAAAATGTAAATAATAACTCTGCCTTGTTTATTTCAGAAGGTTGGTACCTACACCGTCAGGGGTGTATGGGGTTGTTCAGGAGAACTAGCAACTCTGGTGAGAGACCTTTTCAGGGCTATTCACCCACCTTTGGTGTCCATCTGGCACTCAACTCTCACCTGTGGCCCCAAAAAAGCTGTGGCACACCCTGGTAAAACCGTCTTGGAAGAACAGATAAATCAGGTTGAAGATAACCAACAGGCCTCAAACCTGTAGGTGAGTTTAGGGGGATGTCTGCCCTAAGCATGTGAAGACTTTCCCTGGTGAAATGTGCAGATGAGAACAATTTTTTCCAACAGCCATGAAGAAAGCTGAAGAAGGCATGGTGGAGCAATTAGAGATTATGCAAGGCATCTACTTCATCCCAAACCATCACCTGTCATCTTGCCACTGGACTTCAATGACTCTGAAAGACAGACAACTTTGTGCAACTCTGCCTCACTTAAATCCAATTCACCCATGAGTCAAGACATCACCCCATGATGTCACTGGTTCTCTTCAAAAACAAAGAACAAACAATAACTTTGGTGATTACCCTTACTAGTGATTTTTATATTTAAGCATGGATGGAAGCCTTTATGCTCAAAGAGGAGCAGCTCTGGTCCTAGAATTCTAAAGACAAGCTTGGCAGCTGGAGGAGAATGAAGGAAGGGAATAAACTCCTAAAGCCAGACCAGTCATTAGCAAATATTTATCCAGCACCTAATATGTACAAATTACTAAACTAAGCTGGTCGGCTGCCGCCTAGTCCATCTAGGAGTAAGGCCTGTTCTATGACCTGGTGTTGTCAGTCACCAACCAGATCTTTTGCCAGCCGAGTCAGTACAGCTAGGGAAGCTCCCTGGGTGCTGTGGGTATGTGGGATTTTTTTCCTCAAAATGTCTCCCACCCATAAGAACAAGCTGTTCTTTCTTTAAACCCCTCCAAGAGTCATGAAATCTGTTTAATAAGTTGTGAAAAACTCACTCCAGGAAACATTAAACAAGAGACAATGTAGGCACACATCATTTTCACTCACCCTATTATAGCTCAAGGGAAAATGGTAATTCCTGCAAAGCCTCTGCCCTCACCTTCTTTCACTGTGGCCAAAACTGAGCAGGCATTAAACTCTTCCTAGGACAGTTAATACCATCCTAAAAAGAGCAACCACATAGAGTGGTAAGGACAATTAGTATAGACTTTAAAACTGGAAGAGATCTTCAAAATCAACTAGTTCTGATCTCCTCACTTTACAGATGAAAAGACTGAAGCCCAAAAAGAGGAAGTGACTTGGTCTAGGTCAGAAGACAATCAAGTAGCAGACCCTCTAGCTCCAAGGTTTGTGATCTTTCCAATGAGACAATATTTGTAGAGTACTTAGAAAATCTTTTTTTTTTTAAATATATATTTATTTATAGTGAGGCAATTGGGGTTAAGTGACTTGCCCAGGGTCACACAGCTAGTAAGTGTTAAGTGTCTGAGGCCAGATTTGAACTCAGGTACTCCTGACTCCAGAGCCGGTGCTCTATCCACTGCGCCACCTAGCTGCCCCCTTAGAAAATCTTAAAGCCCTATGGAATACTAGCCATCATCGCCACCATCATCATCATCGACTACCATGCCACAGAGCCTTAATTAGCAATTCTTATACAGTTATATCTTCCACATCACAGGGGTTAGGGGCTCCCTTAATCTGTAATATCCTCGTAAAAATTTTTGGCCCTCCCTTTGTTTTGTTTTTTTGTTTGTTTTTTGAGGGGTTTGGGGTTTTTTTTTTGTTTTTTGGGGTTTTTTTAGTGAGGCAATTGGGGTTAAGTGACTTGCCCAGGGTCACACAGCTAGTAAGTGTTAAGTGTCTGAGGCCAGATTTGAACTCAGGTACTCCTGACTCCAGGGCCGGTGCTCTATCCACTGCGCCACCTAGCTGCCCCTTTTTGTGGTTTTTTTTAACGGGGCAATGAGGGTTAAGTGACTTGCCCAGAGTAACATAGCTAGTAAGTGTCACCTACCTGCCCTGGCCCTCCCTTTGTAACAGAGAAGAAGTCTGAACTATTGTCGTATTAAAAGATAAAATGTAGGGACAGCTAGATGGCACAGTGGATAGAGCACCGGCCCTGGATTCAGGAGTACCTGAGTTCAAATCCGGCCTCAGATACTTAATACTTACTAGCTGTGTGACCCTGGGCAAGTCGCTTAACCCCAATTGCCTCACTAAAAAAAAAAAAAAGATAAAATGTGTTGATATTATATAATACTACACATATATTTTGTGCATTTCTGAGTTTCTAAACTTTTTCTATGTCATCTGTAGCTTCCACGGAACTCCCCTAAAATTTCCATTTAATTTCCTATGCTGACCCACAATATATCAAAACTAGGATGGGGAAAGTTGCAATGTGGAAGGGATAACTGTACTTGGAACTAGCACTGCAAAGAGCACCAAGGGCAGGGAGTCTAAAAGCCCTCTCAAATCGACTTTCTAAGACTCGTTCAATTAAAGGGGAAGGGAGAAATCTCAGAGTTTAGGACAAAGAGTATACAAGCGACCAGGGAGCCTGTAACTAGAGAGAAAAAGGGGCCAGGACCAGGTCAGGGAAAAGGTCACCTTATGTATGGTCACCAGAAGGGCACCAGAAGGGTAGCTTCCAATTTTCATGAACATAAGCCAGGTCCCAAACAAAGCCCATTGGTATGGGACTTTCTCCTTATTGGTGGAGATCAATACCCCATACCTGTGTGATGGACAGGGCAGAGTCAGTGAAAGCAGGAGAGAAGAAAGCTCCAGTCTCTTCAGTGTCTGGCTTTGGGTACTTCTGGCTTCCAGCTTCAAGAGAGACGATGGAAGGTGCCAACTTCACTTCAGATTACTGAAGGGAAAGACTAGGAAGAAGCTGACATGATTACTCAGAGAAGCCGGGGTTACACAAATAATCCTTATTAACTAGGTTTTGAGTTTAGTTGTTTCTGCTTGCTCTGTAGTGTTGTCAGCACCCTCCAACTTTCAACACTCTAGGACCAAGGTCAAGTTGCCCCGCTCTAGCTGTGGTTCTGGCCTGCTGGCATTGCAATTGCTGAGGAAAGAGTATATCTAGACCTTTGGGGACCTTTGTTGATAGATTCAGAAAATCAAATATAGAGGTAGAAGCCTTAGAGATGACCTTATTTAATACCCTCATTTTACTAAGGCATAAAAAGGGCAAGTGAATTGGCCCAAGGGCACAAAGCTGGTTATTAGGCAGAAGTGTATGGGGTGTTCAAGGAGGACTAGCACCTCTGGTGTGAGACCTTGGCAAATCCTTTTCAGGACTGTTCATTCACCTTTGGTGTCTACCATTCACCCAGCTCTCACCTGTGGCTCTAGGAAGCTGTAGCATGAACAGCAGCCAAACCCTGGTAAAAATGTTTCAGTAAACAGGCTAAAGCAGGCTGAGGGTAACCGATAGGCCTCAGACCAGTCAGTGAGTTATGGGGGATGTCTACCCAAAGCATATGAAGACTTACTTCCCCTAGTAGAACAGGTGGATGAGAACAATCTGTTCCAATGGCCACGAAGGCGGCTGAAGCAAGCGCTGTGGGGGCACTTAGAGCTTGGTCAGACAACAAAGATGCCAAAATCATCCACTTCCCCCCCTAGGCCTTTGCCAGTTGTCCTGAAGAGAGAGTGAGGCTGACAACTTTGGGCAACTCTGCCCCATGATGTCATCGGTCCTCTTCAACAAATGAAGAATGAACAGCAACAACAGCAACAACTAAAACCCATCCCCCTTGCCTCTTATCCCAGCACCCTTGCCAGTACACTGGCTGATTAGTCCCCTACAATTAAAATAGAGCCTCACAATAGCAGTCATTTCTTCAAAAAAAATAAATAAATAAAAACAAGGAGCTTATTGCACTACCTGATGAAAAGGACCAAGACAGAAAGGAGTAAGGTCTAGCTCATGGAACTGGAAGAAAGTTGGAACCAGGTTCCAACTGGCCTTGTGGCTTTGAGATAGGTACCTTCAAACACAGAAGAGATCTGTGATTTCATGAGTATGGGGAACTCCAAGGGAGGAACCTCCTCAACTCTTCCAGACTACTGCCTAGATGAGTCCAAGGGACTCAGGCACAAAGAATTTAGATGTGGGATTTGAACCCAGGGCTTCTCAACTCTAAGCCAAGCATTGAATCTATTAGAGTCACTACACTACACTGTTTTTATGACAAATAAAAGAATTGAAAGGATTATCTCTTTAATGAGAAATAATCATTAAATCACCTGAATTCAGGCTATTTAACTGTCTCAGAATATTTGCAAACTATGAAATGGTTCCCTAGTACCTAAAGAATACAATCTAACATCCCTAGCCCAGTTTTCAAAGCCCTCCACAATGTAGTCCTCATACCTTTCGATTCTTTATCCAGGATGCCCCAAAAGTTTTAAAGAAGTTTTATGGTGGGCAGCTAGGTGGCGCAGTGGATAGAGCACTGGCCCTGGAGTCAGGAGTCCCTGAGTTCAAATCCGACCTCAGACACTTAACACTTACTAGCTGTGCGACTCTGGGCAAATCACTTAACCCCAATTTCCTCACTAAAAAAAAAAAAAAAAGTTTTATGGTTTTGGAACACCCTGTATTAACCCTCCACTCAACTAAAACTAGTTGACTCATTATCCTTGAGCCAATTCTTGTGCTTTCTGGTCTATTCAGATATTTCCCAAGTTAGTTTCTCTGTTTCATGTTTCATTTTTCAGTCATATCTTCATTTAGGATTTTCTTGGTAAAGATATTGGATTTGTTTGCCATTTCCTTCTCCTACTCATTTACACGTGAGGAAATTGAGGCAAACAGGGTTAAATGACTTGCCCAAGGTTACACAGTTAGTAAGTGTCTGCGACTGGATTTGAACTCAGGTCTTTGTGACTCCAGACCTGGCACTCTATCTACTGTGTGTCCTCATAGATAAGACTTATGGATTTACTGAAGTAAAACAAAAACAATAAACAGTATCTCCTCCCCTCTCCACCCCATTATGTCCACAAGTTTGGAAGCCTATAGGAGAAAAGAAATAGAAATGGATTTGTTCTATTCATAACCATAATAATCAATAAGTATAAAACTGTGAACCCTCTAGAAATGGCTTCCCTTTTTCTCAAGCAAGAGACTGATTCAACATAACAGATTTTCTAACAGAACACTGTACTTGCCCTATCATGCCCCCTCATACCCCATCATACCCTAAAACCCTCTCCTACAATTATTTGAATATAGCTGTGTCCTGCTTCAAGAGAAACTAATAAATTATTTCATACTTACATAATCCAGGGTTCAAGCCTAGTATATTTGTACAAGACTTTCTGCATGGAGAGTGGAAAGAAGGATTGACAATTCTGTCCTACATGCAGATCCAGAGAATCAAGTAATCAATTATTATTTCCGGGTTTTTTTGTATTACTAAACAATTATATATCAAAGTTTCTTTAAAATAGAAAATTCCCTGGTCTACTTGATTTACACAAAACAAACTTAAGTGCAGCTTTTCTGTAGCATAATCTTGGTGCAAAGTGAAGTATGCTATCCCTCAAGTTGAGTTCTACCTGTAGAACCTGGCCGTCTTTAAATGAAATATTACAAAGGCCTTCAATTTGTATAACATTCTACAGGGAAGATCACCTGGGACTTTTTTTTCCCACAGGTACTCTGTCTAACCAGTGTCTTTTTTGGAGAAGCTGATGAAATAAGTAATAGAATAGGCATTGGCTGCCACCTCTCTGCCTCCAGTTCCCCATTGTATAGGTACAGTTAAATCAATCACAACTAGCAGATGAAATGAGCACAGGGCACTGGGAAATTGATACTATGAAGCCACCTAGCCTTTATTTTGGTAAACAACCCTGTCTTCATCTGTATTGACCCTAGAATTAATTTTTAATATCTGATTATTTTTTAGGGCTGACTTCTGCTTAATTTTATAACTGAGGTGGTATAACCATGCTCCTTGAGAGAGTACATGTAAAATTTACCTGTCAATTTACCCATGGGCCTAGATTGTTGACTATTTTAAACCAAATAGCATGCAGAATTGATATTCTTTGAAAGCAGTGATTCATGCTGTCCTCTACTGAGCTAGACTGAGATAAGCAACAAGAAGATGCAAAAATGAATCTGAAGATGCAGTCAGAAAAAGTAGAAAATGCTAAAGAATTGTTGGCTATGGCATCAAATTGTAATCTGCAATTTTGTAAATGTCTCAAATGCATTCTAAAAACGTAGCTCTCTTACATCCTTTTGGAATAAGATAACATAAAATAACAGGCCAAGCAGAACATCGTACTCCTAGTAATGAGGCCAGAAAAAAGATTGAAATGTATGCAGGCATAGTTTAAGAGGCCAGGATTACTAACAAGACTATACAATTCCCTTTGTAGCTTAGTGTTAAGAGAAAATAGTGTATGAATTTTTTTCTATTTTCCTCTATAAAGGAATTGATATTTAGACGCCTCTGATGCATACATCAGACTTTATTCCTGTGAGTCCCCACATGGAGACAGATTGTAACCCATACACAGTTAATTCACACAGGTAATAAGTGTCCGAGACAGGACTTGAACTCAGCTCTTACTAAATGTATCCACTTTGCAGTTGCATTGTATTATATTCTCTCTCTTATTAGATAGAATGTGAGCTGCTTGAGATCACAGGCCATGTTTTTGCCTTTCTTTGTATTCCATTGGATTAGCATAGTGTCCAGCATATGTTAATTGTTTAATAAATGTTAGTTCACTAACTGGCCATCCACAACATAATGCTGCCTCTCTCTTGACTTATAGTTACTGAAAATGCTTGATAATGTCCTTTAGTCCAGGTACTACAACTTACGATTTAGGGAAAGACACTTAATTTCATCAACCCTTGGTTTTCTCATTTGTCAAATGTGAATAAAAATATTTACCCTGAGTACACTACCTCACAGAGTAGTGAGGATGAAATCAGATAAACATAAATACTCTGTAAGCCAATGTTGTTGTTGTTATTTTTACATAAACTGTTCCTGTTTTCAAAATACAGACCTTCCTCCCAGGAATCTCATGTTATATAGCTAGAAAATAGCAAAACCAAGATCTGAACTTGGATCTCTTCAGACTCCAAAACAAAAGACGCCTTTCACTAAATCATGTCATCTCTCATTTAAGACCATTGCATGCAGCAAACATTTGCTCTTCTGGTCAAATGGCATGGCATGGCAGCCATGATAATAGCAATTTAGAAAATAATTTGCAAAACAGTATAGAGGTAGAAGACAAAAGATTACAAGTATCATCTCATACACACACGCACACACACACACAGAGTCTAAAGCAAGTGAAGAGAAAGCCAACCTATAGAGAGTTTGGCATGAGATCCAGCTAAATTCAGTCCTTCTGAGAGAACTTGGAGATGAAACTGGGAGAACAAGTAAACACAAAATGGAACAGAACTTCTGGTATTATCTATTGTAACCTGTGCTCCTCGGTAAAGATAATGGAACCACCATATTTGGACTAATAGCTTAGTATACAATGTACTATTGTAAGGAAGTAATGTTTGTACTTAAGAAAAAAAAAAGATGAGAAAAAACAGCTGGACAAGATCTCATACAAAAGAAATCTATGACAGAAATGGCACTAAAGAATTGATTTTTAAAGATATTTCAGTGTAGGATTTGCCCTCTTCTCTCCCCCTCACTGTCTCTGTCTCTGCCTTCATGTCTGTCTGTCTGTCTGTCTCTCTCAGACACACACACACACAGAGGCTCAAGGCATTCTTTGGGTTAGAAGCCATTCATGAGTTCCACAGCTCACAAGGCAAACATTTAGCAACCATTCAGAGAGTGAATTAGTTCAAAATTAAAAAAAAAAAAATTCCATTAGAAAGTATAACAAAGTGACAAGATGTATACATTAGATATCTTTTCCCATGGGTTACCAAGGGAGAACACACATTTAGAGAACACATGTGACTAGGGAACATGAAAAAGAAAAAAATATTATCTATGTGCATCAGAGTACATACCAGAAGCCAAGTCAACTAGCTTGTAGAAAGCATTATACATAAGGACACATGTAGCCTGGGTGCATATGTAGTCAAAGTGCATTACATCGCTAATGCCATAGTGATGTAGCCATTCCTCTTTCTTGGGATCTGTGCTAAGTATTATATCTCTGTTCTTCATCGTGTCATCCGTTGGTCTCATAGTCACCAAATATGCTACCATTTTCTGGGTTTGGGGTATTTCATTTTTTCACAATCAATTGCTTTTCTCTCTGCTACCATCTTCTGGGTACAATAGCTAGAAAACTTCCTCCTGGCAGGAAGACCTGCAATCCTTTGATTGCTGGGAGTTATGAGCCATCAAGTGTAGCTAGGTGGTATGGTGGATAAAGTGCCCAGTCTAGAATCAGGAAGACTCATCTTCCTGAGGTCAAATCTGGCCTCAGATACTTACTAGATGTGTGTCCCTGGGCAAGTCAACCCTCTTTGCCTCAGTCTCCTTCTGTAAAATGAGCTGGAGAAGGAAATGGCAAACCACTCCAGTATCTCTGTCAAGAAAACACCAAATGGGGTCACAAAGAGTTGGATGTGACTGAAACAACTGATCAACAAATGAGCCATCACCCTCAACCAAACAGCAAACAAAAGCCAGCAAAATTACCTAGAGCAAAAATTAGCCTATTCTCTTGACCTCCTTTTTCCTGTGTCCCCTTAATACCATACAACTATTTGACTTCAGATAAGAAAATTAACAAACATGATTGAAATGACCAATAAACAAAAGGGAGAGATGATGTGTATGATTGAAAGGACTAAAAGTCCTAAGTAGTGGGGCAGGTAGATGGCACAGTGGATAAAGCACTGGCCCTGGATTCAGGAAGACCTGAGTTCAAATCTGGCCTCAGACACTTGACACTTACTAGCTGTGTGATCTTGGGCAAGTCACTTAACCCTCATTGCTCCCAAAAAAAAACAAAAACAAAAACAAAAAAACAGACCAAAACAAAAAATACCTAAGTAGTAAACAAGCACTGCATGATTAATATAGACCATAATCCTCTAGGCACTCAGAAGAAGGAAAGGGGTTTCCCTGGAGGGCTGAATTTCACAATTTGAAAGCATTCTCTCTTCTGGCTATCAAAGGTATCATAAAGTAATGAGAAAGAAAATAGTTTTTATAAAAGGTATGTATAAGAAAATGAGAGAAAGCATGTTGTGATCTGGGTTCAAGTCCTGCTTCTGACATACTAGCTATAACCATGGGCAAGTCACTTCATGCCCCAGACAAATCTAAGACACACCTTGTTCCAAGTCCTAATCACCTCTTGCTTGCTATAGTAGCTTCCTATTGATTTCCCTAGATGCAGTTTCTCCTTTCTGCAATCCACAGAGCTGTCAAATTGATACTCTTAAAGCAGAGGCCTGACCATGTCACTCCTCTACTCAAGAAATTCTAAGAGTTCTTCAATGACTCTAGAATAAAATACAATTTTTCTGTTTGGTATTTAAAACCCTTCACAAAGTGATTCTAACCTATCCTGCTAGGCTCATGACACATTAATTCCCCTTCATACACAATATATTCTTCTTCTCATGCACGAGATTCCATCTCATCTCCTTGCCTTTGCCCAGGTTGTCCCTTGTGCCTGGAATGTTTTCCCTTATCTCCACCCCTTGGGTCCCCTGGTTCAAGCCCCAAGGATCAACTCAAGAGCCACCATCTTCAAGAGACTTTTTCTGATTTCCCTGTTATTAGAGTCCCTGTTCCCTGTGTATTTGCATCATTCGGAATGGCACCAGCAGGGGAGATGCTAGAGAAATGTCTTCTCCCAAAAGCAAGTCGCTGGCATTAGCTACATGGTTGCCTCTCTCTTGGGTGATCTAGGTGTGCATCAAAATCTGTTGCATGTATGAATACTGTGTTTATTCATTGGTGAAGATGTATCTCCTAAGGAGAACGTAAATTCCTTAAGATCAAGGATTGTTTTCCTTTTATATTTCTATCCCCAGAACCTGGAACAAAACAAAATAAAATTAATTAATTAATCCCTAGACCAAGGGACAACAAGAAGAGCAGATTTTAAAAGGACATCCTTAGGGGGCAGCTAGGTGGCACAGGGCACTGGCTCTGAATTCAGGAGGACCTGAGTTCAAATCCGGCCTCTGACACTTGACACTTACTAGCTGTGTGACCCTGGGCAAGTCACTTAACCCTCATTGCCCCACCCAAAAAAAAAAAAAAGGACATCCTTATTAGGAAAGATAGCCCATTGAAAGCAAAGTGTTACTCCAGCAGAGGTGTCAAAATCATGAAAAACTCCCTAGTAGGGATGAACCAGATTAAAATATAATTGTTTAACAAAATAAATATATAATGCAACATAGATAATATTAATTCGTGGTTTTCTAAGTCAAGATGAGACCCGCAGGGATCTGTTTCTATTTGAGTTTGACACCACTGCTCTAGATAATTGTGTTAATGTCCTGTAAATCAAACAGGAGATAATTTTTTATGGTAAATAGATTCCTAGTTTCACAACTATAAAAAGTAAATATATCATATAATATAAAAACATAAATTACATATATGTATATTCATCTAAATATTAAAATTTATTACATATCATATATATATATATATATACACATACCCAAAAGTATATGTGGATAGATATACTTTTGTGTCTATGCTGTAGGTGAGACAATTAATTTTTTTTAAATGTTGGCACCCTCTTTAGAAACCTGTTTGTATAGTCTGGCTGAATTTTGGAGCTGAGTTTGTGGGGTGAAACAAAGAAAGGATTCATCTACAAACAAGCCTAAGACCAGTCCTGTATTTAACTTCAATGTATCTTCATTGGAATTACGCTCCAGAGTAAAGCAGAGCTACCATAGGCTCAAGACAAGTGCCACATGTGGCACTATTTAGAGCTAGGTTCTAAGGCTTACCATCTCTTTTTAGTATGCTTCATTGATGACTTGTCTTAACATCACAGCTATTTCTCTTCCCTCTGGATTAAAACCTCCTTTGTGAAAAGAAAAGTAATTAAACAAAAATATCTAAAACAGAGATTGTGCCTGACGATATCTATAATATTCTGACCCAGTACACCCCACTCCCAAACATCTCTGATAAGGAGGAAGAAGAACATTTCATTATCTCTCTTCAAGACCTTCATTACTTGGGTGTTCATTAATTAGATATTACTTAGAGTTTATTTCAGAGATATGTTATTTTATCAATCTTTTCATTTTCATTGTTGTGGTGAATATATGTAGTTCCCTCACTTCTCTTCATTATGCTCTGTGACAGTTCATATGAATCTTCCCATGTTTCCCCAAATTCCTCACCACACAATAATATTCTGTTACATCCATATCATAGTTTTCACAGTTATTCCCCCAATCAATGAGCAACTACTTTGTTTTCTATTCTTTGCTCCCACAAAAAGTGCTGCTATAAATATTTTGGCATATATTGGACCTTTGTTTCAATTTTTTATTTTAGGGCTTAGCATTTTGACTAACGTAAAATTTAATAGAAACTGCCAGTTCTCCATCTTTTGGCCTAGATCAAGAAAATTGTATATTAGATATACCGTACTCAATGGAATAATGTCTCCCTCTAGTGGTTGACCATTCAAAGGAGAAGATCAAGGAATTTTTTCATAAGGTGTTTTTCCACATAGGATGTTTGAATCACGAATTCACAATCCTATTTAAATCTACCCTAACTCATCAAGATAAATACTTAAGTCCCCTGAACACTAGGATTGGTAGTTCTATGATTATTATTTCCAATTCTATTCAAAGATTTCAACTGTACTGTAGACCAGGGCTTCTTAAACTTTTTCCACTCGCAGCCCTTTTCTGCCCAAGAAATTTTTGCACAATCCTGGGTATATGGGTATATAAAATAGGTACACATAACCTTTTATTGTTGCCAAATTTTTCATAACCCCCACATTCAGTTACACGACCCCATATGGGATCGCAATCCATTTGTTCAAGACTCTAAAGTTTTTAACCTCCTGCTCATTTAAAGGTACTAATCTTTGGCATTGGTTGGGTAGTCCTTTCAATGTCTGTTTTCATAGCTTTGTTATATTAGCTATACAACATCTTATGACACGATAGATTGGCTCCAATACACATGCCATGTCTAACCTTAACTTACCATGAGATGATACATTTAATACTGCAGTGTTCAGTCTCCCTTTGCTGAACATACCAGAGATTCCCATGGAATTCAGAGAAGTTTCCTTGCTTGATTCTAAGATTTCCCATCTATGATGAACTGATTTAAAAGAAGGACATGAGGACAGATTTGAATTAACCATCACTTGACACTGTTTTATGGAACCTATTTAGGCTATTATGTCTGTCCACAGCCAGATGGTTTGGACTTTATTTTCAATCACAAGGAGAAAAAATAAAAACCTCAGCTTCAAGTTGTTGGGGTTTTTTCTAAAGTGAAAGAACCCTTAGTTCCTTCCCATGCCTATAATTTTTTGTTTGCAGTCTTTCCTTACTTTCCCTCCCATCCCCATGAAGGATCAGTCCTAGGGAAAGCTGACTTCCAATAATCTCAGTCTTTCTATACTATACTGCAGTGCTTCCATGTCCCACCATGACAAACCTACTCTCAGATCTTTCATTCATCTAAGGTACATATGATTACAGCTGAGAGTGTCATCTTTCCCGGGGATATTTATACTTCAACTTGGGTCAAAATTTCAAGTTACTTCAATGTGTGAATTACTTGGGACAAAGTAAAATAATAAAATGTATTCCCATATGTAAGAAACCCTAAGATTTTAAGACCTTTATACAATTTAATATTTAGTATGGCATTTTGATATACTCTTGTTTTCAAATGATTTGGCATTGAGTTCACAATATTTTAATATATATTCTTTGATTCTTCATCCTGAAACTTGCAATTAGAATCAGTCTATAGTGGGCAGTTAGATGGCACAGTGGATAAAGCACCGGCCCTGGATTCAGGAGTACCTGAGTTCAAATCTGACCTCAGACACTTAACACTTACTAGCTGTGTGACCTTGGGTAAGTCACTTAACCCCAATTGCCTCACCAAAAAAAAAACAAAAACAAAAGATGTGATGAACATATTTGGCAAAGAAACAGATGTTTCTTGCTCCCTACTTCTCTCAATGATAAAAACAAAAATAGTGAAGGGGAGAAAATACAAAATTCAGTATCAATGAGGCAGTAAGAATCAGTCTATAGTAAGGTCAATTCTAGAAAAAAAAATTATTCAAGGCTTAGGAACTGAGGGGATGCCCATCAATTGGGAATGGAGCATTAGTATGCTTTAAGAAATAATAAGCAAGATGATTTTGGAAAAAAACAAACAAACCCAGACTTACATGAACTGATGCAGAGTGACATGAGCAGAACCAGGAGAACATTATATAGTTACAGCAATATTGTATCATGAACAACTGTGAATGATTTAGCTATTCTCAGCAACACAATGATCCAAGATAATCCCAAAGGACTCATGATGAAAAATGCTACCAGGGACAGCTAGGTGGCACAGTGGATAAAGCACTGGCCCTGGATTCAGGAGGACCTGAGTTCAAATCTGACCTCAAACACTTGACATTTACTAGCTGTGTGACCCTGGGCAAGTCACTTAACCCCAATTGCCTCACACACACACACACACACACACACACACAAAGAAAAATGCTATCAGCCTCCAGAGAAAGAACTGATTGAATCTGAATATGGACAAAAGCATATTATTTTCCTTTTTCCTTCCCTCCTTTCTTTATTTCTTCCTTTTTTTTTTCTTGTTCTAAGATGGAGTAACAGGGCCAATTTGCTAGTCAAATAGATTGGGTGGGCACTGATTGTCATAAGGAGTCCAGTTGAGCAGGAGCTGACCTTGTCCTTAGAGGATCATTGATCAGCACAACTTGGCATCACAGCCCCTACATTCAGATTGGCAATAGACTCACTCTCCAACCTCTCCCATTCTCATAAAGGCTGCTACCTCATTACTTAATTCTTCAGAGGGTGTATGATATCTCTTATAGAAGTTAATATGTCTCACAATGTGGTTGGGAGCCACCAGCAAAGTTCTTCCATTGTTCTTGACCCCATTCTGTAGTGTTTTTTTCCCCACAGACCCCAGGCCCATGGCCATGGACCTAGTAATCAGTCTAGATGAAGATCTTATCTGACCCACTCCACACAGTTCTCTTTGTCAGGACCCTTCTTTCTGCATGATATTTCTTATTACTAGATTAATGGTCACTGAAGTCTAGTTGTGCATGCTTCTCTTGCATAGCAGGCAGAACCTGGCAAACTAGGAAAAATAACAGTACACAGAAGTCAAATCCTCCTAGGCAGGAGCTCCTTAGAGATCAGATAAAATGTCAAGGCTTGAACTGGAGGCCTCACTCTCTAGCAATTTCAACCTGTTTGTGAAGGGTACTACCAATACTAGGGCTCTGGATGAGCATAACAGCATGATTTTGAATGAGGCATTTCTGTTTAATGATAGAAGTCTCCAGTTCCCCACCCATCTTGTTGGAGAGGCCATCTTACATCACCCAATTCATAATAGACAACTCTCAATGCAGGCTGTATATGTATCATCTGTTTAATCGTAACTAGGGCCCAATAAAAGGAAAGCAACTTTTTTTTTTTTTAAGTGGAATAGAGTAGCTGCATTGAGAACCTTGTACTTAAAGGCTGTCTATCTTATCAAAGACCTCCTCTCCATCTGGTCATTATGGACAGAGACTTCCAAAAATATGGGCCCCACAGGGTCATAAGAACCTAGGAAGAGAGGCTACTGACTAGCCCATTTTAGATTTTCCAAGGCTACAGCCTGTTTTGAACTCCATGCTAGGGAGACTGGCTTGAAGGTGAGGTGGGTTAGCCAAAACTTGAAAAGTTTAGTAAGCCCCTGATCTTCCTTTTAAGATTGTGGGGAGGGGGTAGCTAGGTGGCACAGTGGATAGAGCACCTGCCCTGGAGTCAGGAGGACCTGAGTTCAAATCCGGCCTCAGACACTTAACACTTACTAGCTGTGTGACCCTGGGCAAGTCACTTAACCCCAATTGCCTCACCAAAAAAAAAAAAAAAGATTGTGTGGAAGCGGGTGTCAATAGCAGATTCTGGACTATTCCCCAATACTTGACAAAGTGACTGGACCCAGGAGCTTTCTGGCAAATGTCTAACAAATAGTCCACCAAAAAAAAACCCAACCAAACAAAAAACTTTTAACTAACAACACATTTTTAAAATTTAATCTGTATTATTAATATTTTCCCCATCATTTTCTAAAAACTAAACAATAAACAAAATCAAGCCCTGATTCTTAGTGTTTGCCAATTTCCATGGTTTAACTAATCACACTGAAAATTTTATCATTAGCTCTCATAAACTGGTTCAAGTTGGCTCCAGCACACCCCTCACTACACCCCAGATTTTCTTAGCATCGATTTCCCAACCCTATACCTGTGGAAATTTATTTTGATTTGGAGACCCTACCTTTGGACTGAGATTAAAAAGCCTTAGGCCCTCAGGGTCTTTTCTGTGTGGGAGGTGCTGGTGCCCCTCCCCCTCCTTCAGCTGAGCCAAAAAGCCCCATGGGCTGTATGAGATGCCAGGTCAGACAGCTTGGGGGAGAAAGCCCCCAGCTCCCTCCAACCTGGGCAAATCTATCCCAGAGATCCTGGGCTTGTCCAGGCTGGGCTCTGGTGTAACCTGTGCTGAGCCACTTGATACTCAAGCGTCCCCCCAACCCCAGCCGCAGCCCTGGCTGGCAGATTAGCTTGGGGTCTGTGGGGGTAAAAAACAAAAACAAAAAAACCCTGAGATTTGAGCGGAGAAAAGGAAAATATATAGAGACCTGGAAGTTAGACTTGAGGTGGGGGTGGGGGGCCAGCGGACAAGTTTAAAGGAGGTTGACAAGATTGGAAGAATGGAGAAGGAGAGGGCCGGCAAAGGCGGCAGAGGGCAGACTGCCGGAGCAGACAGACAGACAGACCGAACAGGAGGCAGAAGAGAGCACAGAAGCGGTCAGCACAGTGTACAGGTTGGAGAAAGCGAAGATTAAGAGAACAGAAGGACACTGGAGAGAATTAGGAGAATGGAAGGAGAGGTCGGTGAGAGAGAAACACAGGGGTTCAGCAGTGGCAGTAGGGAGAGGAAAGTTAGAAGCAGGGGGATTTACAAAGTGAAAGGGGGATGGAGTTAGAAAGTAGCTGAGCAGAGAAAGTAGAACATACCCTAAGGCAAGAGGCAGCAACAGCCCTTATTGTATTAAAAAAAGTGCCAGTGCTTTCAGGTGGAAAGGCTGGAAAGCAGTCAGGTTGTACATTTTCTATCCCTGTATTCATAATTTTAAATTGTATCTCATAAATGAACTCTGCTTTGATTATTTAGTTAAGAGGCTTCTTAATATTTTGCTTATAAATTTGGGAGCAGTGTGGTGGAACTTTATAAACAGCCCATGTTAAAATAATAGCAGTAAGGGGCAGCTAGATGGCGCAGTGGATAGAGCACCAGCCCTGGATTCAGAAGGACCTGAGTTCAAATCCGGCTTCAGACACTTAACACTTACTAGCTGTGTGACCCTGGGCAAGTCACTTAACCCCAATTGCCCCTCAAAAAAAAAAAAAAAAAAAAAGAATAGCAGTAAGATAGCCAGTTAGTCAAAAGTCCCCAGATTAGTCCTCCAGTCAGATTAGCCCCCAAATTAGTCCTACTCAGTAAAATATTTCTACATACCTCACATGGACTGCCATCTAATCTAGAGCCTCGGCAATCATGGCTTTATCAGGCCTGAACTACATTATATCATAAATGTGGTGGTAAACAACAATGCCCTCAAGAAGGGAAGCATCTTTCAGGTCTCTCTGCCCACCACACTGAAGTAGTATGAAGGAAAGTTCAAGTAGGCCTTGGAACTGATGCTGAGGTTATGCTCAACTCCTTTCCAGGTGAAAGAGAAATGCATCTGACTGGTATCAGCCACAAGAATAAAGAAACAAGTATTAGGCCAATAACCCCATACCACTCACCTTGAGCTTGGGCTACCTGGTCCACTACCATGCCAATGTTAAGAATAGCTGCAATGGGGGCGGCTAGGTGGTGGGAGCGGCTAGGTGGTGCAGTGGATTGTGGTAAAATATGAAAGTTTTTAACAGTCGGTTAGGATAACTGAAAGACGCCAGTTTTTCAAGGACCACCCTTTTGGGGAGGAGATGAACAGTCTGCCTGCTGCGCATGTCAGACTGCCTGCCGGGTACAGTCCGCCTGCTGCGCATGTCAGACTGCCTGCCGGGTTTTTTGACTTCCGGGGTGGAGAGAAGCAGAGTAGGCCTTTTTGCCTGCTTGGCGGGACTCCTGGCGGCGCAGCACAGACGGTCTCCCTCACTCCAAAGGTGGCCTTTTTTGGTTTGGTGAGTTTTTATAAGAAATATAGACTAAGCCTAGATTTAAGACGATTTCTACTGTATTTCTACTTTCCTATCCTTCTAATCAACAACACCTTATATACAATAAAGGCTCTATCTAGAAAACCAGAAGCTTCTTCCATTTACTAGTCTGGGAGATAAATTAAGGGAAAAGTTAAGTAGGGGAGATTTATGATCTAATATCCAATTTTAAATTTCACAGGATAAAGCACTGGCCCTGGATTCAGGAGTACCTGAGTTCAAATCCGGCCTCAGACACTTGACACTTACTAGCTGTGTGACCCTGGGCAAGTCACTTAACCCCCATTGCCTCACTAAAAAAAAAAAAAAAAAGAATAGCTGCAATGATGAGGTTAATGACTTTGTTTAACTCCATGTTGACTACTAGAAGTTATCAGTTACCATCTGTCTTCTTCACGGGTCATATAGGGTTGTTGCAAGGGAAGTTGACATTGAAGTACTTTGACTTCCTTCATCACTAGAGAGTCTTTCACATCTCTAGAGACTAGATATTGTTTGGTCTTAACTACATGGAATGGTTTAGGAATTTCTGAGGTTTCCTTCAGCCTTATCCACAACAATTGGCAAACTGATAGACTAAAGGATACATTCTAACATCAATTTCCAAGAGCTTGTGATACCCCTTCTGGTCTGCCCTCTAGAGAAACTGGAGTGCCCTGATGCACATTGGAGGGTTTTCTGGTATGACAGTGGCCTTGATGCCAGTGCTCAATAGCTCCTTGTATCCAAATAGGGAAGGGACTTCTGTTGATGCCTTAGGCTTAGGTGGGACTGAAGGATCTTTACTGATCATTTCATGGTATGATTTTTTTAAATGTTGTTTTTTTTTGGTGGGGCAATGAGGGTTAAGTGACTTGCCCAAGGTCACACAGCTAGTAAGTGTCAAGTGTCTGAGGCTGGATTTGAACTCAGGTCCTCCTGAATCCAAGACCAGTGCTTTATCCACTGTGCCACCTAGCTGCCCCTCATGCTATGATTTTACTAGAATGCCTATAGCTGGCAATAATTTTCTTATGAAGTACTTCTTCCTAGGGAGTCACACCCAAATCTTCCTCCAAGAGAAAGTGTCATTAACCCCCAGGCTCTGAGGAGGAGGCCACTACATCCCCAGAGCACCACTGACTGTCCCAATCTTCTACTCAAATATCAGCATTTGATCTACTCATTCAACTTAGCTGTCCCTCAGCTTTCATTGCACAGTTCTTTACAACAGAAAATTCTGTCTCTAATTGTTAGCTGAGCCAATTACTTTCAGTTTTCTTATGTGGGCAATTCAACTTCTACAGAACAGTCAACAACAACCAGGAACTGCTGTACCTCCTTCCTTCTTAATCCCCCTGGCACATTCTTCCAGCACCAGATGAGCTAATTGTTCTATATTAGTAAGGAGCCTGATCTCTAGTCCATTGAAAGGACTCTCCATCTACCACATGAAAGGCTTTATTTACAGGATGCCAAGGTACAGTACCTGGCCAAATGATCACTCCATCTTTGTATTTGCCCCACCTTTCACCCCATTCAACCATTATGTTAGCCATTATGTCATCTTATTCCAACACAGA
Organism: Dromiciops gliroides; assembly: GCF_019393635.1. Classification (NCBI taxonomy): domain Eukaryota; kingdom Metazoa; phylum Chordata; class Mammalia; order Microbiotheria; family Microbiotheriidae; genus Dromiciops; species Dromiciops gliroides. Next base: position 254,297,122 of record NC_057862.1, read on the forward strand.
CTGCTAATTGTAGTCTAAGCCTGAGTGTAACATGTGGTGCACTTAAAACCAATTTGCCATGACCTATACTAACTAGTGCAATGGAAACATCAATGAGGCTTACAATTCTCAATGCATATAATCAAGATTCTTAATCAATGCATGCAAACATCACCCTTTTAGAAGCAAACCACCAAAGAGATTCCCAGAGGTGAGTGTTTCATATACAAGAGCTTATGATAAGGTTTCTTCTCTGCCCAGCTGAAAGCTATTTGTCTGCAAGCTATCATTCTGTAAAATCTCCATCAATTAGCACTGCTCACAAGTGAACACAGAATGCTCAAATCTCTGAGTGGGGAAAATACAGGAGTCAGTTCTCATGGCTACCCAGAAGCAGATTGAAGGCTGGGGCCACCACTGGGTTGTTAGGATTTTGGACAAGAATGTTTACAGAATGCCTCTAAGTTTTGTTTGGTGATCAATTACCTAAGCTTATAAAGAAACAATATTAGTTTCCTAACATCATTTCATTAGCAATTTACCAAATTTGGGGGATAGTTGCTTACCAAATTTGGGGAACTTACAAATGTTATTACAAGTTGTTTGCTAAAGTTGGGGGCCATACATGTAATCAACAAACTATACTACTCAAGTCCTTTTATCTTATTACAGAAAAACAATTTACATAGCAACTATTCAGTCACAAAATGGAGGCTTAAAACAAAATGAAGCTGTTCATCCTAAATTAACATTAACATCCTAAATTAACACTGAAATTATGAATTCATAATGTAAATAAGTTACTCACACTATGCTGATTCAGACAGATCCCCAATTAATTTAAGTTTACTATTAGAATGAAAGATACATTCAGGGGTATATTGGTAAATATTTGATGACCCATTCTCAAAGGATGTATGTACAAAACATTTTAAAATTTAATCTATATTATTAACATTTTCTCTATCACTTTCTTAAGTACAGGTGGCAATTCCACTGTCTTTAATACTGTTCAGACCAACTCTAGAATGCCACATTTTAGGAAGCACATTGACCAACTGGAGAGAAATCAAAGAGGGAAGCAGCTGGTGGGCAAAGGTTCTTGATTTCTCAGAACATGGTAAATACCACATAAATGTTAACTATTATATCATCATCATCTCCATAATCATCATCATGATTGATAGAATGGGGATATTTGTTCTACAGATGAAAAACCATGTGAAGACCCTGAAAGTTTTCTTCAAGCTTTTAAAGGACTGCCACATGGAAGAGGAATTGAACTTGTTCATTTGACCCCACAGGGTACACAGTATAAACTGCAGTGAACAATTTAGGCTTGATTTAAGGAAAAAATGAGTAACATTTTCGGTTATCCATAAACTAAAGGAACAGAGTGGGTTGCCTTGAAAAGCAGTGGTTTCCCTCTCATTGAATGTTCTGTTAACCTGTAAATTAATGAAAATCAATATAGGAGAAAATAAGGTCTTTAGTCAGGGCAGAGGAACTATAGTTCGTGGTACTCCAAAGCAAAAAGCTAGGAATACCCAAAGATGGGAACCAAGGACAGGGTTTTTATGGGGTAATGGAACAAAGAGAACCAAAAGACTGCTCCAGAGTTGGGTACAGAAACTACTAACTACTTAATGTAAATGAACCTTTAACAAAAGAAACTATAGCACTGCTCCAGAGTTAATTGTGGGTGCTACTTAACTCTAAATAGAAATTACTCAATGTAGGTGGACCCCTTTAAATAAATAACATAAAGTCTAGGAAGTAAGGGGGGGGGGTGATTTTGCTTGGGGGAAGGCCCATAAGTTGATCAAGAGTGTGGAACTGTCAAAGATTGATTAGCCCCAGGCAATTCATTGGCCTGGGAATGGGGAGTAGGAGGGGATCAGTCAGTTCTCAGTAAATTTGCAGTTATCATTTCTCAAGCTAAAAGATCACTCATCAGATATGTTACCTTGAATGTTTTATCTCCCTATGGTTTCATTAGCTTTTTTGATCCCCATGTCACACTGATGACATTATGTTTATTTGTGTTGTTTTTTTGTTCAGTCACGTCCAACTCGTCATGGCCTGTGGACTCCTGGACCCTTGGCAAAGACACTGGAGTGATTTACCATTTCCTCTTCCAGTAGATTAAGGCAAACAGAGGTTAAGTGGTCACACAGCTAGGAAGTGTCTCAGGCAGGATTTGAATTCAGGTATTACTGACTCTAGGCTCAGGGCTCTATCCACTGAGATATCTAGCTGCCTCTATTATGTTTATAGTCTATTATCCAAGAAGCTGTAACATGTTCAGTGGCCACACCCTGATAAAACCATCTTGGCAGACAGGCTAAACCAGATTAGGCTAACTGACAGACTTCAAACCCATTAGTGAGTTAGGGGGATGTCTACCCCCAAGCATGTGAATACTTCCTTCCCCCAGTGGAATGAACAGATGAGAACAATTTGTTCCAACAGCCAAGAAGGAAGCTGACGCACTGTGGAGCTTTCGGGGCTTTCACAAGGCATGAAAGACACCAAGGTCATCTACCCCATCCTGGGCCATTACTAGTCATCTTGACTTTTGTCTTGCCACTGGACTTCAATGACTCAGGAAGAGAGTGTGAGGTTGATGACTTTGCAACTCTGCCTCACATAAAACCAATTCACCCATGAGTCAAGACATCACTTGGAGATGTCATTGGTCCTCTTCAAAATGAAGGATAAATAACATTTAAGTATAGACAATCAAAAAAGTAACAAACCAGCACCTGATTTGTTGCAGATTTCAAAGGTATAAATGTTCACACTGAAAATTTAACAAGGGCTCTTCTAGAGTCATTTCAAGCTAGTTCTAGTACACCCCTGGATACACTCTTAGGTCATTAGCCATAGTATAGAAAGGATACTCAACAAGGAAACAGCACTCAATTCAAGTAGACAGTCCCTTTCTTGGGCTTAAGGAAACTATTCTGGTCACCCAGCCACATGAGCCTAGTCTATAAGATCCTGACAAAATGTTGGGGGGATTTGCGACCTGGATCTGACAAACTAGCTCACCCAAAGAATTGGAGGCTCATCATGAATCTTGTAAAATAAAAAGATTTATTAGGAGAGAGGAATACATGGCCCTGGGATAGATCACTCTGGAAAACTGTCCCACTGAAGTAAGAAATGTTTACAAAACAAAGGGGAGGGAAGGGCAAGATAACTGGGAGGTGATCTTTGAATAATGGGGTATCAGTAGGATATGCAGCATCCATCCATATCTTGCATACCATTTTGCAGACCTTGGTATTGCTTATCAGTGTGTCAGGATTTAGGCAACACCCATTCCTGAGATGGGAGACAGAGCTGCCCCTCCCTGCTGGGAAAGTTCAAGGATTCCTTGGGGGTTGAGATCTTTACGTTTCTTGGGGTCCTCTACATTCCCACAACAAATAGACCCCATCTTTTTATGGCAATAAATGACAAGGAAAATGAGTTAACACACTGAGGCTACCAGGAAGCTGTATCAATATGGTTTGAGTGTTGGTCCCCAGAATGAATCAAGTCTAGGAGAGAGCTTCCTTGCCTTGCAGGGAAAGAACTATCTTAACCTAGGAGAGGGAAGGGAAATTGTAGATACGGATCAAATCACACAGATCCATTTTCTTTGCATTTTCTCTTGTGAGCTTCAGATCCTTTTATATGCAAATTGACCGCTTACAGTCTAAAAGAGGCCCTAAATGCTATTTTAGAGATATGTAGGAAGTTTCATGCAAAAATGGGCATGATAAAAGACAAAATAGTAGGACTTTAACCAAAGCAGAAGGCAAGAATACACTAAAGAACTATACAAGAAAGATGTTAACATCACCTGTAAACTGATGATGAAGTCACTGATCTAGAGCCAGACAACCTGGAGAATGAAGTCAAGAGGGCCTTAGAAAGCATTTCTTTTTTTTTTTTTTAACGTATAATGTATTTTATTTTTTCCGTTACATGTAAAGATAGTTCTCAACTTTTGTTTATACAAGCTTTACAATTTCAGATTTTTCTCCCTCCCTTCCCTCCCTCCCCCCCCCAGACAGCAGATAATCTGATATAGGTTATATCTATATAGCTATATAGCTATATACATAGACATATAGATATAGATATACACACACACATATATATATATACACATAATAACATTAATCCTATTTCTGCATTAGTCCTGTTATAAGAGAAAAAATCAGAGCAATGATGCAAAACCTCAAAATAGAAAAAAAAACAACAGCACCAAAAACAAAAGAAATAGTATGGTTCATTCAGCATCTATACTCCACAGTTCTTTTTTTTTTCTTGGATTTGGAGATCCTCTTCTATCATGAGTTCCCTGGAACTCTTCTGTACCATTGCATTGGTGAGAATATAGTCCATCACAGTAGGTCAACACTCAATGTTGATGATACTGTGTACAATGTTCTTCTGGTTCTGCTCATCTCACTCATCATCAGCTCAGTAAGACCCTCCAGGTTAGAAAGCATTTCTAACAATAAAGTAAGGAATTCCAGCTGAGCTATTTAAAACCTGAAAGATGTTGGTGTTCAAGTGCACTCAAAAAAGGCCCACCCTTACAACTTGCAAATTTGATCAAAGTCTGAAAAGATAGGCCTTCTTGTTGTCTGTTACTGCTCCATGAACCCAGTCACCTAATCAAGTAGATTGGGGTGGCTCAATTGATCAGGCATCCCTTTGATGTGGGATAGAATTTGGGGTCAAATTGATAGTGAGTCATCCCAAAAGAATTACAAGACTCAGTGACTCAGTTTCCCAAGTTTTATTGCAATACTGTGGGTGACCACAGGGAGAGAACCAGAATACTGGAAAGGTATCTCTCGAATAGGGAAAGGAAAGACAGTTATATTTATAGTATGGATAAATTGATTATCAGTCTCATTATAATAATCTCCACCTTTGGGAGGTACAGGAGAGGGCTTATCCTAATTTGGAGTTCCTGGAGTCCTAAGCCAACCCCCAAGGGGGGTACCTTTTTAAGTGGAGGTGTGTTTTGGGGGTTTACACGTCATAAGGTGAATCTGGGGACAAATTTGACCTTTTCTGCTCATGTCTTTCTGTTTCCCATGACTAGTTAAAAAATATCTTCATTTTTCTTTTATTTCTAGTCTAAGTTTCTATAGCCTGTCAATTCCTTTATTGTTGTAGTCTTAGGCCTTCACGGCCTAGCTCCCTCTGTTCTGTTATGAGCACTGATTTCTGTGGGTAAAAGAACCTAGCATCCTGACTTGTAAGTTATCCATTAACTGGGGTCTAACTCCCTTTTGGAGCTAATATCTGAATTAAAGCTTGGGTCTTAAGTTTTTCTATTAACCTTTTTTTTGCCTCCTACATCACCTTGATCATACTGATGTAGAAGGCAAAAAAGGGTTAATAGAAAAATCTAAGACCCAAGCTCTAGTACAGATATTAGCTCTAAAAGGGAGTCAGATCTCAGTAAATGGATAACTTATGTTAGGTTCTCATACCCATAGTGATCAACATCCATAATGGACCAGAATGGGTCAGGTCGAAATAACAATAAAGGAAAAAGACAACCTATAGGGGGCAGCTAGGTGAAAGCACTGGCCCTGAATTCAAGAGGACCTGAGTTCAAATCCAGTCTCAGACACTTGATACTTACTAGCTGTGTGACCTTGGGCAAGTCACTTAACCTTCATTGCCCTGCCAAAAAAAGGAAGAAAAAAAAAGACAACCTATAGAAATTCTAATGAAAAATTATTATATTTTGAAACTAGCCATGGGAATCAGAAAGAGACATGTGCAGAAAAGGCCAAATTTGTCCCCAGATTCACCTTATGACATGTAAACCCCCAAAACACACCTCCACTGAAAAAGGTACCAGGCTCAGGGGTTGGCTTAGGACCCTCAAGAACTCCAAATTAGGATAAGCCCTCCCCTGTACCTCCCAGAGGTGGAGATTATTATAATGAGACTGATAATTTATCCATACTATAAATATAACTGTCTTTCCTTTCCTTATTTGAGAGATACCTTTCCAATATTCTGGTTCTCTCCCTGTGGTCACCCACATTTATTTCAATAAAACTTAGGAAATTGAGTCACTGAGCCTTGTAATTCTTTTGGGACAACTCACAATCAATTAGACCCCAAATTCCATCCTACATCAATACCACCCTCAAATATACACACATTAGCATATATGGAATGTGAAATAAATGCAAAGTCGTTTGGGGAAGGAAGGTAGCCCTAGCAGCTGGGGAGAGGAGATCAGGAAAACTTCTTGTAGAAGATGGGGCTTAATCTAAATATTAAAGTAAGAGAATCTAAGAAGTGAGGAAGGACTGAATTCTATACTTGAGGGATGGACAGTGAAAAGGAACAGAGATGGAATATGGGATGTCAAAAAAGACACAGCAAGAAGACCAGTTTGTTTGGATCAAGCAGAAAGGGAAGGGCACTTGTATAATGAGACTGGAAAAATAGATGAGGATCAGGTTGTGAAGGGTTTTAAAAACCAAACAAAGGACTTTATATTTTATCTTAGAGGCAATAGGGTTAGGCCTGAACTTAAGGAAAATCACTTTGGCTGATGAATGGAGAATGAAGAAGGAAAGGCAGCAAGGAGACCAATTAGGCAGCCACTTCAATAGTCCAGGTAAAAGGTGATGAGAGTTGAATTAAGGTAGTAGCTGTGTGAATAGTAAGAAAAGGTCATGTTGTGGAGAGGGGGAAAATGAGATGTTGTGGAGGGGGAAATGGCAAGATTTGGCAACTGATTGGATTTTCTAATAAGAGAGAGCTAGATATTTAAGGACGGTACCAAGGATGCAAACCTGGAAGACTTGGTAGGATGGGTGGTGCCCTCAACATAGAGTTCAGAAGTGGGGTGTGAGAAGATAATGAGTTCTATTTTGGACATGTTGAGTTTGGTAAGTCTATAGGACTGTAGTTTGAAATATCCTAGAGGCATTTGGTGATTTGAGACTGGAGCTCAGGAGAAAAACTGGACTGGGTATATAGATCTGGGAGTCTCTGCAAAGAGACTATAGTAGATGAGATGTATGATGACCATTCTATTAAACATGCGCGTGCCTAAGGCTTACTTTTTTTTTTTTGGGTGGGGCAATGGGGGTTAAGTGACTTGCCCAGGGTCACACAGCCAGTAAGTGTCAAGTGTCTGAGGCCGGATTTGGACTCAGGTACTCCTGAATCTAGGGCCGGTGCTCTATCTACTGCGCCACCTAGCTGCCCCTAAGGCTTACTTTTAAGTGATTGGATTTTGAGGGTCTATGTCTCTATATCTGAAATTCTACCATACTGGCTTTTTTGACAGTGATATGAAAATTAAGAGAGCCAAGCATTCATTTTTATTTGGTTTCCTTTTCTTTATTTTTTTTTTTGTGGGGCAATGGGGTGGTTAAGTGACTTGCCCAGGGTCACACAGCTAGTAAGTGTCAAGTGTCTGAGACCAGATTTTAACTCAGGTACTCCTGAATCCAGGGACAGTGCTTTATCCACTGAGCCACCTAGCTGCCCCTTGATTTCCTTTTCTAACAGGACGTTATGTGTCCTACTGACACTAGGATGATTCAATGTCTGACACTGACCAGTTGGCATCCAATGGAACTAGTTTCGGCACCTTTAGTTCTTTGTCATTTGAAGGCTGGATTTCATGACATACACATGTGCTTTTAATTCTGCAGTTTTTAAGAGTGGACCTTACCATATATGATTCTGACCAAGTGTCATAGCACCAGGCTAGGCAGCTTATACTCCTCTCCCCTCTCTCCACAACCCTTTCTCCTCTTTAATTGCACTGTACTACTATTTACTTGGTTCTTGCTCCCATATCACTTGATCTTCATGTGACTTCTACATCTCAGATCCCTGGTCCCAGTTTTCAACCCTGGTCTTCCCACTTAGCCATATGTCCTGTGCCTTCAGTTATCCTGGGACTTCTATTTCCACTAGGGTTCTAAAGTCCTTCTGACTCAGTCTCATTTCTTTTGTGTGTGTGTGTGTGTGTGTGTGTGTGTGTGTGTGTGTGTGTGTGTGTGTGTGTGTGTGAGAAATGGTGGCCTCTAAAGTGGAGTAGGGAAGAAGGGAGAGAGACAGTTTGGAATTTAGAATGTAACAAAAAATAAATAAAAATAAAATCTTTTTTTAAAAAGTCTGTGCATCTGGTAGTTGTCCATCAGGTCTGTAGTGAGAGTAGGAAGGCTACTTTGATATAGTCAGAGTGGAACACTCAGGCACAGATACCCCAAAATATTTTCAACTGAGTTAATTTCAGCTGAACCCATGGAAATTAGTAATCCAACCAGAAAATTTCTCAGGGGCATTGAAAAAACTAACCAATCTTCCTAGGACGGCATCCATCTAGGCTATAAGTAGGAATTCTTTTCATTCAGAGTAGAAACATTACCCTCACTGAATAGTATTCCTAAGCATTGCCAGGAATAGTTCCTAATATGTTCCTGTACTTTTAAAATTCATAAAATAAGATATGTAGAAAGATACATAGACACAGGAAACCAACTATGTTGAAATACAATTATGAAAAATTTTTTTCTTTTCTTTCTTTCTTTCTTTCTTTTAGTTTTCAACATTTGTTTAGATAAGATTGAAAATAATTTTTTAAACCAAGTTCATAGATCCCAGACTAAGAACCTCTATACAGATAAGAAAGAAGACCCAGAACAAAGCTTTGTGGTGCATCAGCAGTCAGTGGCTGTGACATGGATGGAAATCCAGCAAAGGAGACTGGGAAAGAACTGACAGACAGGAGGAGAACCAATAGAGCAGTATTATGAAAACCCAAAGACAAGAAAGTCTTCAAGAGAAGGTGAGCAACTGGGCAAAATGCATCAGTCAGATTAAGAGCTTCCTCCCAGCTCTAAAGCCATGATCCCATGAGACTTTTGCAGTTAAGCAGGGTACAAGCCTTAAATTCAAATCATCTAGGTGATCTCCGAGCCTGTATGAGTGCCATGCACTGCTTATCATTGACTCATAAAGATTTCCACTGGGGAGGGAAAAACAACCAATGGTAGGTAACTGTATTCCCCTGAAGTGTCAGCATTTTCAACACAGGCCATCAGTAAAACTCCTAAGATTTTTTTTTTTTTAGTTAGCTCATAAGGAAAAGCTTGGGGACCACTTTTAAAAATATTATCAGAATCACAGAATAGGAAAAGGCCTCAAATGATGTCTTAGTCCAACCCACACCTGAAGCATTAATCTCTTCTACAACATCCCTGACAACTAGTCACCAAGATTTTGCTAGAATACTTATAGTGTCAGAGAACTCACTATTCTTTGAGGCAGTTTATTCCATTCTGGAATAGCACTAATCAATAAATCTTTCCTTTCCATTATTTTTAGCAGAATTTACTTCCTGCAGCTTTTACCAGTGGCTCTTATTTTTAACCCTATGGGGCCAAGCAGAAGCAGTATAATCCCTTATCAGTGTAAGGCTGGATATGTCAAATACTTGAACTCAGGTTTCACGTACCCCCTAAGTCTTCTCTTTTCTAGGGGGAATATTTATTCAAGCAGTCTCTTGAAGGACATGTTTTGTATTCCCCTTACTATCTTGGTCTGGAATTGGGTGAATAACCAGAACCAAAAAGTTGTCATTAATGAACCAATATCAACTTGAAAGAAATTGATGGAGTTACCAAGTAAGAAAATGTGTAGAGAAGTGACAAAACCCCAGGACAGAGCCTCGGGGGACAACCAAAATTAGGGGGTGGGACATGACTGAAACGACGGAGCAACAAATATAAATATAGGGGCAGCTAGATGGCGCAGTGGATAGAGCACCGGCCCTGGAGTCAGGAGTACCTGAGCTCAAATCCGGCCTCAGACACTTAACACTTACTAGCTGTGTGACCCTGGGCAAGTCACTTAACCCCAATTGCCTCACTTAAAAAAAAGAAAAGAAAAGAACAAATATAAATATAAATAAGTTCATTATTATTATTATCATCATTTTGAGGAATGAAGAATAGAGGAAAGATAGTCAACAGTCACTTTTTTCTCCTTACCTCTCTCTTCTTTCTTATCTATCTTAACTCAGCTAGTTTGTTTGCCTGTTTCACTGTGGTGACAGTCCATCAGCAGCTTCAATAAAGAAATAGGTTTGGTGTTGGCTCCATTGGGTACCTGAAGAGAGAACTGGAAATGCAACAGCTGCCATATTCTTCTTTTAGCTGTAAGTCTGAAATGGAAAGAAAATGTGAAATGTAAAGGTCAGTAACTGAAACTCTTCCCCCACTTGCTTCTCACCCCCTTTCTTGTTGCATCACAAAACCCACTTTCACTTTGGCACTTTCACAACTAGTCTGTCATTATTTGCTCTTTTTTGCCTTTGAGCAATGCTTCTCAAAAATACACTCGGGGGCAGCTAGGTGGCATAGTGGATAAAGCACTGGCCCTGGATTCAGGAGGACCTGAGTTCAAATCTGGCCTTGGACACTTGACACTTGCTAGCTGTGTGACCCTGGGCAAGTCACTTAACATTCATTGCCCTGAAAAAAAAAAAAAGAAAAGAAAGAAAAGAAAAAAGAAATACACTCGGATAAAGAAAGGGATTTGAGCTAGATCCTAATTAACGATGCTGCTGATTGCTCTCTCCAGAGTTCTGATACAGCTTCTCCTTCAGCTCATGGATCATCAGGCAGAGGAATTCTTCTGCCTATGGGGAACAACCTAGTGAATAGAGTCAATCTCACTTAATGAAAGTAGCAGACCCTTATCTTTAAAGTAAATAAGTATTTCTCCATATTCTTTCCTCAACAGTTATGGGGCAGCTAGGTGGCACAGTAGACAGAGTTCTGGGCCTAAAGTCAGGATAGACCTGAGTTCAACAGCAAACACTACTTTATTTCTGTTTGCCTCAGATTCCCCATCTGTAAAATGGGGCTAATGATAGGACCTACCTCCTAGGTTTGTTGTGAGGATCAAATGAGATAATATTTGTAAAGTGCTTAGCACAGTACCTAGCACATAGTAAGAACTATGTAAATATTGGCTATTATTATTGTTATTATTAAATAGAAAATTCTCATTGATCATAAATTCTCCTCATTTAATTCCATTTAAACCCTTTCTGTGTCATGGACTCTCCTTTGGTAATCTGGTGAAGACCATGGACCCCTTCTCAAGTATAATGTTTTTAAATTCATACAATAAAATACAGAGGACTACGAAGGGAACCAATCATATTGAAATTGCAAAACATTAAAAAACAAATTTGTGATACTATAATATAGCTAGTGCAGCAATTTCAAAGTAATGATGAATGTGAACAATATTTTGAGATATCTCCAACATCTACATGATAAGAAAATGCTTCTTGTTTCTTTTGGTGACAAAGTCACAGGTACTACTGTGGTTTGTACAAGGAAATGCTAAATTTCAGTTAGAGGTTAATGAAAATAAAAATGTCATTGTTTTCCCTTTCAAGTTCAGAGACCTCCTGAAACCAATCCTTGGGGGACTATGGACCCAAGGTTAAGACACCTTGGTTTAAAGGAAAAGAGAAAAACAAAGATATCCTGCAGACAGGGTTATCTCTTTTGTGGGGGGCCAGGAGGGCAGAGAAATAAAGATATTCTTAGGGTTATCCTTTTTTGGGGGAGTAGGGAAAGTATTAAGAACTAGTTTTCTCAGTTTGGATTAGTCTCTAGTGAAGTGTAATTAACATTTATCTAGCCTGATTCTAGTTTCCCTTTCCCTTACATTTTTTTCCTGGTTATCTCTTTTAAAAAATTTATTTATTTATTTTTGGCTGGGCAATGGGGGTTAAATGACTTGCCCAGGGCCACACAGCTAATAAATGTCAAGTGTCTGAGGCTGAATTTGAACTCAGGTCCTCCTGAATCCAGGGCCAGTACTTTATCCACTGTGCCACCTAGCTGCCCCCTCCCTTACATTTTTTGGATGAACGGAGATTTGCCAGCTCAGTATTAGTAGAAAGAGACTTTTTCCCCCCAAATGGCTTCAGAAATAATCAGAGAATTAACATACAATGATAGTTACTTATATAGGGCTTCACAGTAATTGCTGGGAATGCTCTTGCAGGTATCCCAGATTCTAGATTTGGCAAAGGTTTCAGTTTAGTGTCATAATTAATCAAAGATACCATAGCAATTTTTTTAATTAAAAAAATTTTATTACCATAGAAATTTTAATAGATCCTTCATCAAAAGGGAAGGGACCTATATATACACAAATATTTATAGCAATTCTTTTTGTGGGAGCAAAGAATTGGAAATTATGGAGATGCTCATCAACTGGGGAATGACTGAAGAAATCTGTAGTATATGGGTGATAATTTCAGAAAAAAATGTGGGAAAATCTATATGAACTGATGCAAAGTGAAGTGAACAGAACCAGGAAATTACTGTATATATTAACAGCAATATTGTAAAGATGATCAACTGTGAAAGATTTAGCTACTCTGGTTAATACAATGACTCATGACAATTCCAAAGGACTCAAGATGAAAAATGCTATGTCTCCAGAAAGAGAACTGATGAACTCTAAGTGCAGATTAAAGTATACTTTTTTCACTTTATTTTTCTTGGGGTTTTTTTGCAACATGGTAAATATGTTTTGCATTATTTCACATGTATAATTGATATCATATTGCTTGTATTCTCAGTATGTGGGGGAGGGGCTGGAAGGAGAGAGAGAATTTGGAATCTAAACTAGATAAATAATAATTTTTTTAAAAGAACAAAAATCCTTCATTGTTATACATAGTACAGCAAAGCTTTTCATAATAAATCTTTACTAACTTCTCACAGACATCCTTATCCCAAAAGTTTACCATCAGTTACAGCAAATGGAGAAATGTTGAATGCTCTAGATAAATTCACTTGCCTTGGCAGTGTCCTTTCCAGGGATGCTCACACAGTATTGCCCAGCATGGCATACCCTCATTAAAGAATGCACTGTGCTCTGTGAGCAAAGCAGAACTGCAGTGGTTCAAAAGAAACGTGAGATGCCCAATTTTAAAGACACCCCCACTCCAAATTTTCCCATGGACTATTTATGCCCCACTGGGATAGAGCCTTCTGAGCGCGTATTGATCTGATCAGTCACAATTGGACATACTGTACCTTGAACCCGACATAGTGATGTCATTTTGGTCCCCTTTGAGCACAAAGGACTCCAATCAACCAACCAGCTTGTCAGAAGCAGCTAGGTAATACAGTGGACAGAGTATGGGAAGTGGAGTCAGGAAGATTTGAGTTGCAGTTGTACCTCAGACACTAGTTTCGGCACCCTGAGGAAGTCCCTTAGAATCTCTGTGATTCTGTTTCCTTAGCTGTAAAATGGTTTTAATAATAGCACCCACCTCAAAGGGTATTGTGAGGACCAAATGACTAAACATATAGAAAGTGCTTTGCAAACTTTAAAGCACCATATAAACCAGCTCTTACTATCTCAACCTGACTGCATTCTCTTTCTGAGACCATCCAGAGACTTACATTCACTAGCTTCAGGAGGTCTGAACAGGGCAGTTTAAATCATGTTATGTCATTATATCTTTCCTGTGCTTCTCCTCTCTTCAAAAGTCCCCATTAGATACAGCTCAAATGGCATATTGATTTCAAGCTCTCATTTACAGAGCATTCGAAATACTTAACAATACAATCTGTCTGACCTACTCGTGCCTTCTGTTCCTGGTCATTCTCTGTCAATTACCCAATGCACCCTCCCAGCAAATGGAGCCATTTTTTTATGAGGTTTTACTCACTATTCTCCTGAATTTATATCAACTTAGAGCTGGATTTGAAATCTAGGAAGGGAAAAGAACATTGGTTTAGGTGCTATTTTTAAGATAACAAAAAAAGAGGGGCAGCTAGGTGGCGCAGTGGATTGAGCAACAGCCCTGGATTCAGGAGGACCTGAGTTCAAATCCAGCCTCAGACACTTAACACTTACTAGCTGTGTGACCCTGGGCAAGTCATTTAACCCCAATTGCCTCACCAAAAAATAAAATTAAATTAAAATTTAAAATAAATAAATAAAAGGTTAAAAAAATATAACAAAGAGAAACTTTGAATGTATATTGTTCAATCATTTCTGACTCTTTGTCACCCCATTTGGGGATTTCATGGCAAAGATACTAGAGTTGTTTCTCGTGTCCTTCTCTAGGTCATTTTACAGATGAGGAAACTGAGGCAAACAAGGTTAAGTAACTTGCCCAGGGCTACATAGCTAGTAAGTATCTGAAGTCAGATTTTAACTCAGATTTCCTGATTCAAGGCCTAGCACTCTATCCTCTGCGCCACCTTGCTTCCCATAGTCCAGGGGGAAAGTAAGCAAATCTTAACCAATGCAGATCTGTTATCAAATTATTTCAGTGATTGTGAAGGATTAAATGATGCTCAAGAAAATCACTTCACTTTGCATTATGGGGTAAAAGAGACACACTAGAAGAAGTATAAGAAACTTGAGTTGCAATTTAGATTTGGGATAAAGCAACCTTGCCAAGACAATTCTTACAAGAGTTCTTCCTTCCTTGTCTGTACAGTTTCTGCCTGTTCATTCCACGCTATTGTCATAGCCCAAGAAAGAACCAAAACTAGGGCGAGGTGTTTGGGATTTATCCCATGTCCAAAAATTTAATGGCTACTAAATTTTGAAGCAGTTGGTGACACAGTGAATAGAGCACTGGGCCTAAAGTCATGAAGACCTCATTTCAAATCTAGCCTCAGTTAAGTCACTTAACCTCTGTTTGCCTCAGTTTCTTCAACTCTAAAATGTAAGGATGAAATGTAAGGATGAAATTAGATAGTATTTGTAAAAAGTTCTTAGCACAGTGCTTGGCACATGCTCAATAAAATAGTTATTTCCACCCACCCCCACTAAGCTCTTCCAGTCCTTTGGAAGCATAGAAACAGCTGCACTTAGCATTCATTTAGCCAGCATAATTAATAAATAATTAGATCTTTTACCAAAGGCAGGCACCCCTCACCCTGAGCTTTTTCTTACCCACTCCTTAATCTCATGGCAACCTCTCAAGCAACATCTGAGGGTGCTTTTGCAATCCTTCTCTCACTGCAAAAACTGATAATTACAGTTCTTGTCACAACTGGTGGCAGCTTTCCTAAATGGAATGTATTTGAAGACCATCCAGATAATCAACTAAATTGCTCTCAGGCTAACTAACTGGCAGAATTGACCTAATTGGAAACCAGACTGATTCTGCCTCCCAGAAAGAG
Organism: Dromiciops gliroides; assembly: GCF_019393635.1. Lineage (NCBI taxonomy): Eukaryota > Metazoa > Chordata > Mammalia > Microbiotheria > Microbiotheriidae > Dromiciops > Dromiciops gliroides. Next base: position 254,312,346 of record NC_057862.1, read on the forward strand.
TAAGGGAATGTAAGGTCATTATTAAAGGTATAGCTCTGAACACTTCATCGGTTCTTTTGCTCGCAAAACTCATCGCTCGGGGGCAGCTGGGTGGCGCGATAGATAAAGTACCAGCCCTGGATTCAGGACAACCTGAGTTCAAATCCAATCTCAGACACTTGACACTTACTAGCTGTGTGACCCTGGGCAAGTCACTTAACCCCCTTTGCCCCGCCAATAAAAACAAAAACAAAAACAAAAAAACAAGAAACTTCATGACTCATTCTATCTATGGAATAATATTCAAGGCTAAAATATCTATTTGGAGCCAAAAATAAGTGTGACTGTTAACTTTCCACAAGGAGTTAAACTGTTTTAAAAGGATGGTATTTAATATTTTAATTTTTGTATTCATTAAGAGACACAGCATATGTAAAATTGGTATCTGGGGGTACTCTGCTCCAAGTCAAGACTTTAAATTTTCTTTCTAACATACACACACTCAGTACATTCTGGGTATTTTTGATCACTCAATGTGATTCAGACTCTAATTTGATAAATGGATTCCTCTGACAGGAAAATAGTCTCATTGTAATAGTGACATTTTATCTTGTCAAAAAAATGATTGGGCCACAACACCTTAATAAGACACAACTACACAAAACATCACAATTTGAGGATGAATAAAGTTACTCAGGATAACATTCAATTACTTGGGAAATTTCTGCTTTTGCAAGTAGGTGGTTCTTATTTCCTTCTTGAATGAGTAATCAAGAAGATTGTTTTCTTCCACCTGCTATTCCTCTAGGGTCTAGTCTAACTTGACCCCTCCTACCCCAGGGATTCTCTAGAACTAATGCACACAAGACCATCTAGAATGATTATAGCCTCAAATTGCTTACCACAGGACTTACCTGTTTTTTTACCACTATAAAAGCATACATCATAAGTGTCTCCCAACTACCCTGGGACTTAGGGGGTGTGGGGCAGGGTCCTGAATGCTTAAATAATGCTGTGATTTTTCTTTTAAGTAGTCCATACAGATAGCCCTGTCATGTCCTGTGTGGAGACTGTCTCCAATGTGTCCTGGCCTCTTTAATGGGCACCCAAATATATCCCAGATGAAGAACCCATGAGTTGCACCCATGATGGGGCTTACTTGCCCTACTTACATTCAGAGTACCCAAAGGGCAGCTGCTACCTTGGGTTCTCACATAAGTTATTTATGTCTCATAAAAAGGTTCCTCACATGTAAATCTGTTCAGGCATATAGGGTTGTATTATGCATTGATGGAGTGGTTGCCTAACTATAACAAATACTGGGGACAGGGCTCCCATATTTTGAGTTTGAGGTTACCACATTTAAAGAATATAAGGGGCAGTAGAAGCAAATAGGTGGTACAGTAAAGAGAGTGCCAGGCTTAAATTCAGAAAGACTCATCTTCCTGAGTTCAAATCTGGCCTCAGATATTATGTGACCCTGGGCAAGTCACTTAACCCTGTTTGCCTCAGTTTCCTCATCTGTAAAATGAGCAGGAGAAAATATTGGCAAACCACTGCAGTGTCTTGGCCAAGAAAACCCCAAATGAAGTCACGAAGAGTCAGTTTGCCAAGAAAACCTCAAATGGGGTCATGAAGAGTCAAACACAACTGAAAAATGATTGAACAACAACAATGAGGAGAAGTAAAGTAGGCATCCCCTTGTGTAGTGTTTTTGTTTTTTGGGGGTTTTTGTGGGACAATGAGGGTTAAGTGACTTGCCCAGGGTCACACAGCTAGTAAGTGTAAGTGTCTGAGGCCAGATTTGAACTCAGGTCCTCCTGAATCCAGGGCCTGTGCTTTATCCATTGCGCCACCTAGCTGCCCCCTTGTGTAGTGTTTTAGCAGGGCACCTCACTTGGCTTTGAAGTGAGAGAGCTTTGCTGAGTTGCCTCTTCAAGTTCTTAGTAGTGTAATGATTAGAATGACACCACCTGCTGGAGACTTACTGTAGGAAAGCTCCACCATGAGGAGAAGGTCTCTGAGGGCAAGACAATGTGGCTTTTCTTTGGCGTCAGGAAGTGACGTTTGCTTGTGGGAGGAAGAAGGGGGAGGCTGGCGCTCTGACTCACTCTCTTTCGTGTGGACTCTGGCGGAAAGCAGAGCTAGGAATTCTCTCTCCCTTTAATAGATAGAATCTAGGCCTTTCTCTCTCTCTTTACCAAATTCTTATTCTCCTTAATAAATGCTTAAAAGTCTAACTCTTGCTAAAGCTTATAATTTATTGGCGACCACTCATTAGATATTTTAGACAGACTAGCTAGAATTTTAGCCCTAACAGAAGAAGAAGGGTTGGATGCCTTATCTCCCACTTGGTCATGGTGGCTAGTAGCATATGGCCTCCTCTTTCTCTGTGATGAAACCATCTAAGTGACCTGGTGATTTCCCATGGTGACTGAATGGAGACAATCATAACATCCTCAAAGCAATAATCAGTGGTGGCATTGGAGGCATCCGCATCGGGAGCAGAGACATACAAAGGACACAGTGACATATTATTTCTTCTGGACTCACTCTCCCAACTCACATCAGCACTGGCAGGCTGGGTCCGCTAAGAGGTGACTACTCTTCCTAGGTTTCTAGAGGTAACCAAGGTGATTTTCCTTATTCAATAAACTCCAGTAGTTCCCTATTACCTCCAGGATCAAATACAAAATTCTTTATTTGGTATTCAAAACCCTTCACAATCTTGTCCCCTTACCTTCCAGTCTTCTTATCCCCTACATAAGTCTATCCATTGACACTGGCCTCCTGGCTATTCCACAAACAAGACATTCCCATCTCTCAACTTCAGACATTTTCTCTGTCTGTCCTCCATACCTGGAATACTCTCCCTTCTGGTGCAGCTAGGTTGCACAGGAGGATAGAACATTGGCCCTGGAGTCAGAAGGACCTGAGTTCAAATCTGGCCTCAGACACTTGACAGTTACTAGCTGAGTGACCCTGGGTAAGTCACTTAACCCTGATTACCTCAAACATCCAGGGCCATCTGCAATTATCCTGATGTATATCTTGCTACTGGACCCAGATGGGTCTGGAGGAAAGAGTGAGGCTGGTGTCTTTGCACAGCCCTCCCTCACTTAAATCCAATTCATTGCAAGTCATGACAACACCTCCAGAAGTCATGGATCTCTTCAAGAATAAAGGACAAATGGGGCAGCTAGGTGGCGTAGTGGATACAGCACTGGCCCTGGAGTCAGGAGTACCTGAGTTCAAATCCGGCCTCAGACACTTAATACTTCCTAGCTGTGTGACTCTGGGCAAATCACTTAACCCCACTTGCCTCACTAAAAAATTTTTTAAAAATTAAAAAAAGAATAAAGGACAAACAACTCTCCTTCCTCATCTCTGCCTCCTGGCTTTCTTTAAATCCCAACTGAAACCCCATCTTTTCTACAGGAAGCATTTTCCAATGCCACCTCTTCTTTTTTTTTTAAAAGGCAACCCAGGTTAGGTAACTTGTCCAGGGTCACACAGCTAAGTAAACAACTGAGGTTAGATTTAAACTCAGGTCCTCCTGAATCCAGGGCCAGTGCTCTATCCACTGTACCACCTAACTGCTCCTTCTAATATCTCTTAATAGTAGTGCCTTCCTTCCTTTATTTCCTATTTATCCTGTATGTAGCTTGTTCATACATATTTGTTTATTTGTTGTCTCCCCAATTACATTGTGAGGCCTATGAGGATAGAAACTGTCTTTTGACTTTTTTTTTTTTTGTATCCACAGGGCTTAGCATAGTGCCTGGCAAGTAGTGGGTGCTTAATAAATGTTTACTGAGGAGCAGCTAGGTGGTGCAGTGGATAAAGCCCTAGCCCTGGATTCAGGAGGACCTGAGTTCAAATCCAGCCTCAGACATTTGACACTAGCTGTGAGACCTTGGGCAAATCACTTAACCCTCATTGCCCTGCAAGAAAAAATTAAAAAGAAAAATAAATGTTTATTGAATGTCTGACAAAAAACTGAGAGGGGCTGTTTCTCCTAGCATTACTGTTCATGAGTCCCTATTGACATACATGCTCCTTATTAACAATCAAGTCAGCCAGATTTAATTAGCTTTTAGAAAAGGCAATCATCAAATAAATTCTAAGTAAGAAGAGTTGGTATAACATATCCCCCCCCAAAAAAAACCTGGGTCACATTGTCCCTCAAAAAAAATACTATGTCCAGTGAAAAGAGAGCTCTAACAATGGCAATGAGGCACGTGTGAGGAGAACACATGGCAAAGGGATAACTTATAAACTCCTGCAGTGTAAGTCTTTTTCTTCCTGTGGAGAATCCTCATAAAGCTTCCCATATAGCTTTTGCCTAGATCCTGAGAGTTTATCCCTTTCTACTTTCTTTCTGGATCTTCTGAGATCATCAGGTTATACAAATACTTCTATCTTAAAAGGCTTATTTGCCTAAGATCAGGAAAGAACAATAAAAAAAAAAGACAGAAGTAGACATATGCTCACAGTTACCGTGTCCGAGTGGTACACAAAGAGACCAGGAAGCCACTCTTCTTCCAGCTAGGTCTTCAGGAAGCCTTCTTGCTTCAAAACCAAGAGGGAGGGAGGGTGTGTGTGTGTGTGTGTGAGAGAGAGAGAGAGAGAGAGAGAGAGAGAGAGACAGAGAGACAGAGACAGAGACAGAGACAGAGACAGAGACAGAGACAGAGACAGAAAGAGACAGAGACAGAGACGCAGAGACACAGAGACAGAGACACAGAGAGAGAACCAGAGAGTTCGGTCATTCCCTTTATATGCACACTGAGTTCAACTTGGAAACTCTAGTCATCAGTTCTCAGGGCCAGTTAGAAGATTCTTCTTCAATACATAGCACAAGCCCCTTAGGCACAGCCAGAAGAAACAGGCTATCCACAATTTTCCATGTGGTCACTTGGACTAGAAGCAGGTAGGGAATACCCATGCATGTTCCAAGAACCGGCTCCCTTACGGCCAGTACAACCATGCTATATTGGTATTAAGGTGTAACAATTGGAGTGACGCCACCTAAAGCTCTGCCATGAGGAGAAGGTGTCTAAGGGCAAGCCATGTGACTTTTCCTTGGCGTCAGGAAGTGACGTTTGCTTGTGGGTACTGTCTATCAAAGCTACCAGCCAATTAGCTTGGAGTTGTGTGTGCACATGTGGACAGGATGTTCCCAGTTTCACAGGAGGCTTCTGGGAGAAAGAAGGAAACGTTGGATCTTTTTGGTTCCTGACCTTGCCATGGTAGGTCGGATGATGGGGTCTCTTAGAAATAGTTATATTTTTACCTTTCTCTCCGATCATTAGACCCTAATACTCTTTAATAAATACTTAAAAACTTACTCTTGCTAAAGCTTATAATTTATTGGCGACCACTCATTAGATATTTTAGATAATATAGCTAGGATTTTAGCCCCTTACAAAGGAGATAATCAGTTTTTGAAACACAAATGCTCATCTTTGTCAAAAGAGAAATATCAACTAAAAAAAACCCCTACAATTCTCATCTGTATTTGTTCTTTTTAATTTTTAAATGTTTAATTTTTTAATTTTCTTTTTTGCGGGGCAATGAGGGTTAAGTGACTTGCCCAGAGTCACACAGCTAGTGTCAAGTGTCTGAAGCTGCATTTGAATTTAGGTCCTCCTGAATCCAGGGCCAGTGCTTTATCCACTGTGCCACCTAGCTGCCCCCTGTATTTGATCTTTACTAGAGAGATTAGCATAACAATAAATTTTCATCTTGGCAATACATACATCTCTAACTATGGGTTAAAAATAATCAAACTATGCACAAAGAGGACAAAAATATTATAGAATAAGTATCCTGTTTTTAATAACTTTTAGTGGAATAAGAATTAGCCTTAGAGACAGAAATAGGTTCAAACCCTACCTCTTCCACATACTAGCTATGTTACTCTGGGTTTGCGATCTAACCTGTCAGCATTTCGAGTAATTAAGACAATAAGTTACAGGATAAAATATAAATATAGGTCAATACTATAAATTACAGAATTGTTGATATGCATTAGTGGAGTTCCCACACTGATGAAATCTTAGGTTCAAACTACCTCAAACAAATTACAGATGACAAGTCAAGAATAAACCATAGCAAAAGCTGAGAGAAATAAAGTAAAAGAGTGAAATATGAGAAAGTGGGAAGGAATCAAATGACAAACATTACAGACTGAATAAATTAAAATGCCAAACATATTTATTCATTCTCTAGCCATCTTCCACAGGTCTTATATTCAAACTGTAACAGAAAACAGTCTGTCATTTTAGGTCTGGTTGGTGGCAACAAAGTGGGGAAAATGCCAAATGTCTTCTTTGTCATTCATTCTCTTGGCTGGTCTTACAATCACCAGCAACCTTTGGTCTGCTGTTAGATGTAATTAAAGAAATTTCATAAGCTTGTATGATGGGCTTGAGTTGATTAATGACTTCCTTGTCTGGAATTTTGATGTTAAAGCCCATCATCTTCAAAACAGATTCTCTAAAATCCATGAGCTACAAAAAAGTCACACAGAAAAAGAAAAGAAAAAATAGTATCAGTGGCACAGGATTTTTGATATTCACTTGTTTAACACAACTCCTAAAAAGAACCACTTTTTAAATGAACAGTGGTAACATAGAGCATCAAACAAGGTTTTTAAACAATTTCCTAGAGAAGTTTTCTTTTCTGGTATGGTCTCCATGAATGATATTGCATTTTCAAATATATTTCTTAATATTTAATTCAAAATTTATTAGGCATCTACCCTCTAAGCCCAAAAGTAGAGTTTTTACTAGAATAAATACAGTCTATCCCAAAGATCTTAGAGCATTTTAAAGTTTTAATCATAAGAATAATAACAAAAGCTTCAATACCTTTTAAATTAATATTTTCCCCCTAATTACATGTGAAGATAATTTTTAACATTTTTTAAAAATTTTGAGTTCCAAATTTCTTCCTTCTCTCCTTCCTTCCCTTCCTTCCTTACCTCCCCCCTCTCTGAGACAGTAAACAATTTGATATAGGTTATACATGTTTAATCATGCAAAGCACATTACCATATTAGTTATGTTGTGAAAAAAGACACAGATCCAAAGGAAAAAAAACATGAGAGTAAAAAAATAAAGAAAAATAGTATGCTTCAGCCTGGATTCTGACTCCATCAATTCTTTCTCTGGAGATAAGTAGCATTTTTCATTGAGTCCTTTGGAATTAACTTGGATCAATGTATTGCTGAGAATAAGCTTCAATATCTTAAAACTACATTCAGACTTTTGGGACCCCTGGGTAGAGCCTGTCCTCATGGAGTTTACAGTCTAGTAAACACACCCAAGCAGCTGTAATCCAATCCTTCACCAAGTTTTGTTAAGTCTAGCCTCAAAATTTCTTTTGCATCCTCTTCTCTATATTCAGTGGTTACTGCCCTCATTACCTCTAACCTTCAATATGGTAAAAGAGTCTTTTTTTTTGGCGGGGCAATGAGGGTTAAGTGACTTGCCCAGGGTCACACAGCTAGTAACTATCAAGTGTCTGAGGCTGGATTTGAACTCAGGTCCTCCTAAATCCAGTGCTGGTGCTTTATCCACTGAGCCACCTAGCTGCCCCCCCATAAAAGATTCCTAATTGTTCTCCTGGCTTCCATTTCCTTCTATCTCCAATCAACCCTTGATGTACATGCCAAAATAGTCTTCCTAAGACCAGAAACTGTCCCTATCGCTCTTGCTCTCAAAAATCTTCAGGTTCCTTATTACATTCTTGTATGACACCTCCTACAAAAAACTTCTGTTCCTATTTTTTAATGCACACTCCCTCTTCAAATTACCTTATATTTGCTCACCTATCCTATGAGGTAAACAGGGTTAAAGCAATTTGCCCAGGGTCACACTGCTAGTAAGTGTCTGAGACTAGATTTGAATGCAGAAAGATGAGTCTTCCTGACTTCAGGTCCAGCTTTCTATCCATTTTACCACTTAGCTGCCTTATATTGAATACCCCTAATAAAATGCAGTGTGACTGGGGCAGCTAGGTGGCCCTGTGAATAAAACACCGGCACTGGATTCAGGAGGACCTGAGTTCAAATTTGGCCTCAGACACTTGATGCTTATCTCACTGTGTGACCCTGGACAAGTCACTTAACCCTCATTGCCCCACCAAAAAAAAAAATGCAGTGTGACCACATAAAATAATTGATTAATGTTTGTTGAATTGAATAATACTATGTAGTACATAATGAGTACATATGAAGAACACAAAATATAATGAAATATTTTAATATAAAATGGACTTAACTTCATTGCTGTTGTGAAACTATTAGGCACCTACTAAATTTTGAATTAGATATTAAGAAACATTTGAAAATGAAATATTTTATGGAGACCTTTCATACTAGAAAATAACAATCTTCTAGGAAACTTGGTCATCTGAGAGATAAAGAATCCTTGACCAAAAAATAAAAAGGGATTTCCATAGTAATTGAATAAGACTATAACTTCCTAAGTAGCTGTAATGATTGGAATGATGCCACCTACTGGAGACTTGCTGTGGGAAAACTCCGCCATGAGGAAAATGCCTCAGAGGGCAAGACCATGTGGCTTTTCCTTGGCGTCAGGAAGTGACGTTTGCTCATGGGTGCTGTCTATCAAGGCTATCAGCCAATCAACTTGAGGAGCCTCCTATTTTCTGGGAGGAGACAGGAAGGAGGAAAGAGGGCCTGCACAGAGAGCTCTCGCTCTTTTGGGTTCCTGACTTGATGGTGGTGGTGGCGGCAGAGGACTTCACAGGAAATTTGAGGAAAGATAGGAATGCCAGGCTGCTGGAATTCTGTTCTCAATCTTTTTCTTTCTATTTTTCAATAAACCCTTAAAAACCTAAACTCATTTTATCAGTGATTTTAGTCAGTTTCCCCCAAAACTGGGGGAAGAGATTAGAATCCACATTTAGAATCTTAAATTACACACAGCAAATATGAGAAACTGACTTTTAATTGAAACAATGCTAAATTATGAGTAACCCTTTAGACATTCCTTTCTTTTAAATGGTTCTTATTAGGAAGTAGAAAAAAAAAGTACCTGTTTTTCTCGTCTTACAACTTCTTCAAGTGCTCTTTTTACTGTGTATAGCTCATTAGTGACAGCTTCAAGCATCTGATAGGCCCTTTCTTTGTCCTCTCTGGCTTCTTGCTCAGTGCAGTTTAATGTTGTTTTCAAATTAATCACTTTTTTGGTTGCTTTCTCTTTAATCGTTTCAACCTTTTTTAAAGATTTCTGGAGCTTTTCAATGGTTTTGTCCTGTGGGGGCAGGGAGAAAATGACTAAGATTCTATTTCTCCTTTATATGCTAGGCAAATTTGCGTATCTTCCCTGCAAAATGCTGGGCAAATATAAAAGGGGGAAGGGAACAAGTATTTATTAAGTGCCTACTAAGAGCAAGGCACTGAGCTAAGCACTTTACAAATATCATCTCAGTTGATCCTCACAACAATCCTGGGAAGTAGGTTTGACTATTATCTCCATTTTACAGTTGAGGAAACAGAGGAAGAGAGGTTAGCACTGTAAGTCACATAGCTAGTAATTGTCTAAGACTGGATTTGAACACGTCAGGTCTTCCTGACTCTAAGGCCAAGGACCTAACCACTGGTCTACCTAGTTGCTCATAATTGAGGAGGAAGAATACACAATCATAAATATCATCATTCTTGACAAATAAAAAAAATAATCATTAAGAGTCTACTCACAGTGAAGTATACAGGATGTTGTGTCTCATACCAGAAATTCAATATCAAGTAGAAGGTGAGTTCCTGACTTCAAGAAGCTTATAGTCTGTGCTAACCACACACAGAGAAACAAGAGGGAAAGTCTGGCCAGACTGTTGCCAGTAAGCTGAAAATTTCATTGGTTGATCCATAAGTGTGTAATAACAGCCACCATTTATATAGAACTTGCTATTTATAATTAAACCTCACAACAACACTATTAGATAAATAATACAGGTCTGGTTGTCCCATTTTACAGGTGAAGGAACTGAGGCTTGGAGTCTTTGCCAGGGTCAAAGAGCTTATTATCCCAACTCAGGTTGGCTGACTACAAGTCTAGCCCTCTATGGATTGTGCCAACTGTCTCTGAATTGAATGACAATAACTGGTGTAATCTAGAAATTTATTTTGGGGACCCCACCACTGGAACACTCAGTGGAGAACTTACTTGGAGAAGGTCTGGAGGAAAACAATAAGATGACTAATAGTTTGGAAAATTTCCCTTAAGTGAAGAGCTAAAAGGGGACCTGTTTGTTTAAATGAAATAGAGGGGCTTCATGAAATAGTGAGAGTCAAAGACCCTGGTTGAGTTTCTGAAACAACTTTGCTTATTTCAACTTACTTTGTTTTTTTGGTTTTTGCGGGGCAGTGAGGGTTAAGTGACTTGTCCAGGGTCACACAGCTAGTGTCAAGTGTCTGAGGCTGGATTTGAACTCAGGTCGTCCTGAATCCAGGACTTTATCCACTGCACCACCTAGCTGCCCCCATCTCAACTTACTTTGAGGTCGTTGACTCTTGTCAGTTGAGTTTTCATGTTTTGATTTGACAATTTCATTTCACTGAGCTCTTTCTCAAGTTTCTCCATCTTGCCCTCCAGTCTTAGAGTTGTTAGGTTCTGCAAGCTCTGTTCAATATGCAACCGAATCTGTTGTCTTTTTTCTTTTTCTAGCTTCCTGAACTTCTTGTCCAACTCTTCTGTCTGGGAAGTCTTCAATTCATTTTTTTCCCTTTGAGCTTCTCCCTGCATTGGAACAAAGGAGTGGGTCCTTAAGAGTGTCTTAAAATACTTAATGTTTGACCCTGGGCAAATCCAAAGAGAGAGAGAGAAAGAGAGAGAGAAGTAAAAAGTAAAAAATACTTAATGTTTCTGGGGTTACCCACACTAGAGCCATGGTTGATTAGTAAGTCATTCTTTTAACTCAAGGTTAAATTCATTAACAAATACAACCAACATCCACTTCAGAAGCAAGCCATACAGAGTCCTAGAGAAGGAATAAAGTAGCCTTGTGTTTTGAGTCCCAGATTTTTGTCTCTCCTCCCTAGGCTTCAGTTTCTTCATCTGTAAAATGGGACTCATAATCCTTGTACTTCCTACCCCACAGATTTATTGTGAGGGTCAGATTGGACAATATATGTGAAGTGCTTTATAACAGAAAAGTCATATTTGTATAAGCTGTAACTTTCTTGTTGATGTTTTGAGTTCCATTTATGCACCCAAGAATTGGTAACATTACCATGAAATCAACCTCTGGCTTGGTTGGGATAGGATGTTATGTTAGCTCCAACTTTTATTACTATTATTATTAACTTTATTGTTGATTCAAAGACAGTGGAAAGGGCCCTAGAGTTGTAGAAAGAGGAACTGGGTTCAAATTCTGGCTCTCACTACCTATGTGACATTAGTTTTTGTTGTGTTCTTTTTTTTTAATTGGATCACTATGACAGAGACAAATCAAGGAGCCCAACTAGGTCCAGACTCATGAATCTGAGCCCCAAGCTCTGTCTGGGCTTAAATAGACCAGATTCAATCTAGGGAACATCAAAAATAATTTTCTCTTTGGTTTACATTGCCTCTCCCGTGTTGCCTCCAAGGAAAATGTCAGCATGGTATTTGAATATAACACACATCTAAGTGCCTACAGATGTGGATAAAGGCCCTTAAGAAAAGAAATGTGCACTTTAGACACAGGATAACCTTTGTTCCACCCCTCAGAAAACACAGAACATAGTCCATCAACAAGCTCCACAATTCTCCTCCCCTTCTAATGAGTTTCACCTTTTCCTCAGGCTTATAATGCCCTCCAGATTCATGGAAGAGAAACTCTGTTGTTTGGATTTCCTGTAGGAGAAAATTAATTTGGAATTAATAAGGAGGAAACAAACTCATATTCCTTTTTCAGCCCCAGAAATGCAGACTGAACTTCATAGTTATGGTACTATCTGAGGGTTTCACTCTCTTGGAAGGGGCTTCTAGACAGACAGACCTGTCTACATTGGCCAGTAACAGGCCAATGTAACTTTTAGGGGTGAAAGTTCAGGTCTTTTGCTCCCCTCTATTGTGGCACAGCTTCCACTGCTGCCATCTGCGTGACTCTCTTCTCCTATCAAGACAATCCCAAAGCCAGGAAGTCACCTTCTCTAGATAAAAATCTATGGATTGTGGGATCATGCGGTCCAGAGAATTCCTTCTTCTCTATTTTACCTTGTGGTCTGGGGCTTTATTCTCCAGCCACATGGTTGAGAATTCAAGGGGCTCATGGGCCTTTGCCTCAAGAGAGACATTACTGGATTCCTGGGAGAGTAATATATCCTCTCTCCCACCCCACCTTTACCCCTCTCCGGCCACCTACAGGATTGGGATTCTCTCTATTATGCCAGCCTATTCTCTGGAAAGGAGAAAAAACAAAGAAAAGATTAAATATGAGATGGAAGACTCCCTTTAAAGGTTAACGCAATGGGATCCCACTGATCCTTGGAACCATGGTTCCTGATTGGTAAGCATCCAATCCTCTCAACAGGACTCTAGGAGAATCCAAACCACTAGATGGCGGTAGAGTGTTGCCAGTGGGCATACTCACACCTTCCATAAAAGATAATCGGCCCCAAACAAAGGCTTATTTATCACCCTGTGCACTCACCAAGTTGAGTAAGAGAGCTGACATTTATATAGTGTTTTAAGGTTTGCAAAGAGCTGTACACATATTACCTTATGAGACAAAAAATAGCCCAAACATTTAATTATGTAACCATACTAGAATGGACCCTAAAATAATTATTTTTGATGAAGCCTTTGTTGATGCTAAATCTACCTGGTTTGGGGAGGGAAGGGGAAGAGGAAGAAGAAAAGAATATACAAGGTGGGGCAAAAGTCACAAAGGGATCTAATGTTTTAGTAACTTTTTGAAAATTATTTTTCTTTCTTTTTTTGCCACTTAAAAGATGTGATTGTTCACATGTAATGTAAATTCATTTCCTATGTATACTGTATATGATGATATGATATTGTAAATTAAAAACAAAAAATAAAGGAGTTATTAAATATTGGTGACTTTTGACCCACCCTGTATACTGACACTCTTAAAGTATAGCACAGGCCAACTTTCTTTCACAATGAAAAAAAACTTTACTAGCTACTAGCTCCTCAGATAAGTTCACATTCAAAAAAAATTTTTTTTTAATTTGGTAAAACTAAAAATTTTCAAACCAGATCATCTGATTTCCAAAACATTACTCCACATTAATTTTCATCAATCGCAACCAAATTGTTTAGTTATACACATAGGTTATTTTTTAAATGAATTCATGGGGCAGCTAGGTGGTACAGTGAATAGAGCACAGGCCCTAGAGTCAGGAGGACCTGAGTTCAAATCCAGCCTCAGACATTTGACACTTACTAGTTGTGTGACCTTGGGCAAGTCACTTAACCCCAATTGCTTCACCAAAAAAACTGAATTCACAAAATTTATTGCTAGTGTGTTACCCACAGGTCAATCACTTTTTTGGAGTGGCACAGAATTTTGTTAGGTATAATAATGCTTTCCATTTGCAAGGCACTTGCAAAGATTTATGAAGCATTTTAGATCCATTGACAGATCCGTAGGTTCATTTGAGCCTCACTACAATCCTATAGGTTAGGTCTTATCACCCCCATTGTATAAATGAGTAAACAAACCCTAAAAGTTGAAGCTGTTTATTCAAGGTCACCCAACAACTAATGGGTGGAGCTGAGATCCAAATTCAGATCTTATCCTAAGTACTGCATCTATAGAGCTCCACCATGCTGCCTCTCATGAATGGTATAAAAAACAACAACACTGTAAAGTGGATGACCTGTGACTGTTTGTGGTTTGGTTTGAAGTGGCCCTAAGTTATTTGTAAGCTGAGTCCCCCATTAGATTATGAATTCATGGAGCATAGTAGCAGCGTAACATGACTGGCCAATGAGAGCTCAATCCTTAGGAAGCATGTGTAGTGTGCTTGGTCTGATGCTAACTATCCCTCATGGGTAAGCTGAGGGAACCTGTTTCTAAGTATGGAGTGATAGAGGCCCCTACTCTCCTCTTCAGGGTGTGCCCAGAAACAGGCTCACCAAATATCCATGAAGGAAATTGCATCAGCCAGAGTATATTGTGCATGCTTCTAGCGACAGGCACTTATTGACTGACAGTCCATAATTTCACCAGGAATGCTCCCTGTTCAAAAATACCTCTCCCATCTAGTTGTTATTACACCTGAAATTCCACCATTACATAATCATTTTTATAGGATCTTCTTTTAAAATTACATGACCAAAAAATAAAAATAAAATAAAATTACATAACAAATTTCCTTACTCCACAAATCAAATATGTTTTTAGTGATGAAGAGGGAGTATGGACTTTTCATTAACTTCTGCACAATAAAGGAGCATAGGAATAATAGATTTGTTGTCCCCCCCCAAAAAAAACCCTCAAGAATGCTAATAATGCAAAAATAAAGAATGCTAATAATGATATTATATTTTATGCTCATTGGGCAGAATTGGGACTATTAAATATTCATTTTCCTTGCCATGTACTTCAGTGAAATCTTACTTTCTTCTTGTCTAAATCCCATTTCCCTTGAAAGAAGTCATCAGTGGCAATTGTCCCTTCTGAGAGCTTCGTGGCTTTCTTTTGTTCCAGAGGCTTTTCTTCAGTTTGGGATGAGTCACACACAGCTTCTTGATACAGCTGATGCAACTGCTCAACCTGACGAGTTAGCAACTGGACCTCCTGCTGAAGGACATCAGTTTTCTGCAGGTAAATTACAAAACTGGTGTTTGTTTCTATATTCTATGGTTGTGCCTTCCTTTCAAAGCCAAACATGCAAGTCTAATTATTATTGGGGTTTTTTTGGTGAGGCAATTAGGGTTAAGTGACTTGCCCAGGGTCACACAGCTAGTAAATGTCAAGTGTCTGAGGCTGCATTTGAACTCAGGTCCTCCTGAATCCAGAGCCAGTGCTTTATCCACTGCGCCACCTAGTTGCCCCAAGTCTAATTATTATAGTCAAAATATGGATTTCATTATGCTGCCAAGACACTCCCTCAAGGAAATTTGCAGTGTAGATTATTGGTTGAAATGAATAGAAGAGGGCAGCTAGGTGGCGCAGTGGATAGAGCACCGACCCTGGAGTCGGGAGTACCTGAGTTCAAATCCAGCCTCAGACACTTAACACTTACTAGCTATGTGACCCTGGGTGAGTCACTTAACCCCAATTGCCTCACTAAAACAAACAAACAAACAAAAAGAAATTAATAGAAGAGAAGGGCGGGGGGTGCAGCTAGATGGAACAGTGGATAAAGCACCGGCCCTGGATTTAGGAGTACCTGAGTTTAAATCCGGCCTCAGACACTTGACACTTACTAGCTGTGTGACCCTGGGCAAGTCACTTAATCCCCATTGCCCTGAAAAAAAAAAAAAAAGAAGAGAAGGGAGGCTGGTGTATGAAAATAGAATACTTCAGTTTAAATTTAGTAATGGAACCATCTGGGAGGCAGCTAAGTGGAACAGTGGATAAAGCACCGGCCCTGGATTCAGGAGGACCTGAGTTCAAATCTGACTCAAATACTTGACACTTACTATCTGTGTGACCCTGGGCAAGTCACTTAACCCCCATTGCCCCACCCAATAATAATAATAATAATGGAACCATCTAATAAATTTTCAAAACACCAGAGAACCCTCCACAATGAAAGGACCTAGAATATTAAGCAAAACCAAGATTTTTATGTAGAAAGCCTCTGCAACACATACTCAATCCAAAATAAACATCAACATTTCTGTGAATTGGAGGTGGAGGGGAGGAAGAAACAATTCTTGCTACTATAATTTCAGGGTTGTGAATTATCTACATGAGTCTATTGGTTCAACTATTCTGATGAAATTGAACAATTGGTTTGACTTGTTAAAAAAATCTGTTTGATACCTTTTTGGTTTTAAATACAGTAGCTGCAAGGGGCAGCTAGGTGGCGCAGTGGATAAAGCATCGGCCCTGGATTCAGGAGGACCTGAGTTCAAAGCTGGCCTCAGACACTTAACACTTACTAGCTGTGTGACCCTGGGCAAGTCACTTAATCCCCATTGCCTCTCCAAAAAATAAATAAATAAATAAATACAGTAGCTGCTTCTACAGGGAGCAAAAGTTTGACAGTCATCACATATTCACTAGATATGCTTCCAAGTGACTTTGGGAGATCTTCCTCAGAAATGATATAAGCAGCATTGTAGGGTTTTAGCAACTGAAACCATCATGATAGGAAAAATTGGCTTTATAAATTCTTAGTCCTTTACTAGCTGTGTGATCCTGGGCAAGTTACTTAACCCTCATTGCCCCACAAAACAAAGACAAAATAAATTCTTAGTCCTTCACTTGCCTTACTGTAGTGAAAGCCCAACAACAAAAATGGGCTTTCAATGTGTAAAATGAGGCAAAGTATTAGGAAATGAGGAACCAACCTCATAAGCCCCAAATTTTAAAATGACAACTTTTCTGCCACAATACTTACATATTTCCAAGACTGTTCATTAGTACTAATTTCTTGTATCCTTTCTCTCACAGCTTCCTCTGTAGCTGGTACAGTGATAAGGGTGTTGCTTAAAAGAGTAGCAAGTTGATTGATGAAGTTCTGGTACTGGGTCTGGGTAGTTTTTGTTTCCCAGTTGAGGTTGAATGGGGTTTGATCTATTGTAGACATTTGCTTTTCCTTGTGGAACAAATCATATTGACATTTATCCCAAACCTTCTGCCCTTCTTTCAGTCTCTCTAAGAGAAAAATATTTTCTCTTTCCAAGTTCTTGGCCAGGGTAGCTTCATCGTTGTCCTAAACATGCCAATATATACATTAAATCTCTGTCTTTCAAATTGAGTGATTTCACAGTCATTCTAATATGCTCTTTAAGGTTAAAGGATGTTCCTTATCTTTTTTTCTGAATATAAATAAGGCCATAGACTCTTATTTGGGAGTACAAGGCCATGGACCATACATAAAGAGTTGTTAGAGCCTTCATTTATAGGGTTGGAAGGGATCTTAGATATCATCTGATCTAACCCCTTAATTTTATTTTATTAATTTTATTTTTTAATAATAAACATTTTTATTTATAGTTTTGAGTTCCAATTTTTATCCCTCCTTCCCTCCCTTCTCCACCCCCTCCCTGAGGTGGCAAACAGTCAGATATGGGTTATACATGTATGATTAGGTAAAACATTATCATAGTTGTCATTTTTGTACAAGAAAACTTGATTAAAAGAAAAAAATGAAAGAAAGTGAAAACTAGCATGCTTCAGTCTGTTCCATCAATATCAGTTCTTACTTTGGAGGTGGATAGTATGTCCAATCCCTTAATTTTAGAGATGAAGAATCAGAAGCCTAGTGCAAGTGAGTAGTAAAAAACACTAGGCTTGGGGCAGAACACCGGTCCTGGAGTCAGGAGGACCTGAGTTCAAATCTGGCCTCAGACACTCAACACTTACTGGCTGTGTGACCCTGGGAAAGTTACTTAACCCCAATTGCCTCACCAAAAAAAAAAAAAAACAAAAAACCCCACTAGGCTGGGAGCCAAGAGTCTTGAGTCCAGGACCTGCCTTAAACAAATTAATTAATTTCTTTGTATCGTGCTTTTCCTCATCTGTAAAATGGGAATAAGAATACTTGTACTATCTTCTTACACAATACATATAAAACCACTTTGAAAAATTCAATGCTTTCAAAGTACTATATGAATGGAAACATTTTTTGTTCTCATCACTATTATTATCAATGAGGAGACCTATGGAACCAACATAGTAGAGCAAAATATCTCCCGAATTAATTCTGTTTACCTTTTTGGAAATGGTTACTAGAAGTAAACAAAGAAACAAGCATTTATCTAGAGCCTTCTATGTGGGAGCAGCTAGGTGGCACAGTGGATAAAGCACCAGCCCTGGATTCAGGAGGACATGAATTCAAATGTGACCTCAGACGCTTGACACTTACTAGCTGTGTGACCCTGGGCAAGACACTTAACCCTCATTGCCCTGCCCCCCCCCCAAAAAAAGCCTTCCATGTGTCAGACACTGTACTAAGCACTTTACAACATTATTTCATTAGATTTTCACCCTGGGAGGCAGGTTTCATTATCATATCCATTTTATAGATGAGGAAACTGAGGCAGACAGAGTAATACAGCTAATAAGTGTTTGAGACTGTATTTGAACTCATGTCTTCCTCAAGTTCTATCCATTAGCTGCCCCTAATTATTAGACCAATAGATCAGGAGAATGCCATAAACATACATTCCAGCAAAGTATTTGACAAAGTCTCTCTGGATATCCTGATGATTAAAATGGAGATAAGTAGAATAGAATGAAATACAACTGTGTGAATCTGAAACCAATTCAATGACCAGACACTAAGAGTAGATTATAGTAGGTTAGGAAAGTCGATAGTAGAGTAGTGGGGCAGCTAGGTGGCCCAGGGGATAGAGCACCAGCCCTGGAGTCAGGAGTACCTGAGTTCAAATCCAGCCTCAGACACTTAACACTTACTAGCTGTGTGACCCTGGGCAAGTCACTTAACCCCAATTGCCTCACTAAATTAAAAAAAAAAACTGTTAAAAAAAAAAAAAGGATAGAGAGATGGTCAGTCAAATGTGTTTACAAAGTCTTGGCTGGAGATAAGCCTACAGCATCTCCTGAGAGCCCTGCTCAGTGCAAAACATTATGGGGCAGCTAGGTGGCGCAGTGGATAGAGCACTGGCTCTGGATTCAGGAGGACCTGAGTTCAAATCCGGCCTCAGACACTTAACACTTACTAGCTGTGTGACCCTGGGCAAGTCACTTAACCCAGTTGCCTCACTAAAAAAAAAAAAAAAGATAGTAGAGTAGCCCAGTGATCTGCAATTGTCCTTATGTTGTTTAACATTCTTTATCAATGACTTAGATAGAGGCACAGATGGCACGGCATATTTATGAGATCTGCAGGTGAGATATAAAGCTGGGAGAAAACACTATCATACTAAATTATGGCATTGGGAGCCATAAAGATTTTTACAGGCTAAAAAGTTAGATTGAATGTCACCAGACAAATATCATAGAGATGAATGTCAAGTCTTTCCATGTGGTCACGAGTCACAGAACACCAGAGGCTCTAAAGTTTTGAAATTAAAGACTATTCAAAGAGCAATGGAGATGAGCATTGGTGCATTTTATTGGTCTGCTGCACATTACAAACAAGGAATTGTGAAGGAGAAGCCAAGTAAAGGATACCATTAAGGAAATATATAAACAAAAAATAAGATGGAATGGTTGTGTGATAAGAATGAGGGGTATCTGACAGATAACCAAGTGACTTACTCTACTGATGTCCTCATAATGTCAAGAGAAACTAAGGAAGGTCTTCAATACATTGTGGGGAACCCTTCATGAGAAACTTATAGGGGGACATGGAAAAGAGTCATACAGGATGGGCAGATGTGAATGCGTTGTAATTTTGATGATATCATAGATCCATTTGAGCATGAGTTAACATGGTGATATAGTAGCCCAAAAAAGTTATTGTAATATTAATCTTCATTAAGAGAAGTTGGGGGCAACTAGGTGGCACAGTTGATAAAGCACCAGCCTTGGATTCAGGAGGACCTGAGTTCAAATCTGGCCTCAGACACTTGACACTTACTAGCTGTGTGACCCTGGGCAAGTCACTTAACCCTCATTGCCCTGCCCCCCCCCCAAAAAAGTACATTCATTAAGAGCGGTCTAGATGGGGAGCGGAGGCAAAATGTCAGAGTACAGGCTGTACTCTGTACTGTACCCATCTGAACTCTCTCAACATTCCCCTGCAAACATCAAGAAGATGTCTTCCAATGATGAGCAGGAAGAGTTCAGAGAAACCTGGAGGGTCTTACGTGAGCTGATGATGAGTGAGATGAGCAGAACCAGAAGAACATTGTACACAGTATCATCAACATTGAGTGTTGACCTACTGTGATGGACTATATTCTTCTCACCAATGCAATGGTACAGAAGAGTTCCAGGGAACTCATGATAGAAGAGGATCTCCAAATCCAAGAAAAAAAAAAGAAAGAAAGAACTGTGGAGTATAGATGCTGATTGAACCATATTATTTCTTTTGTTTTGGGTGCTGTTGTTTTTTTTTTCTATTTTGAGGTTTTGCATCACTGCTCTGATTCTTTCTCTTGTAACAGGATTAATGCAGAAATAGGATTAATGCTATTATGTGTATATATATGTGTGTGTGTATATATATATATATATGTTTATGTATAGAGATATATAGATCTAACCTATATCAGATTACCTGCTGTCTAGGGGAGGGGGGGAGGGAGGGGAGGGAGGGAGAAAAATCTGAAATTGTAAAGCATGTATAAACAAAAGTTGAGAACTATCTTTACATGTAATGGAAAAAATAAAATATCTCATAAAAAAAAAAAAAGATGTCTTCCTAGTGGATAGAGCACCAGCCCTGGATTCAGGAGTACCTGAGTTCAAATCCGGCCTCAGACACTTAACACTTACTAGCTGTGTGACCCTGGGCAAGTCACTTAACCCCAATTGCCTCACCAAAAAAAAAAAAAATGTATGTTTAAAAAAAAAAGATGTCTTCCTGACTCCAGTCCCAGCACTTTCTCCACTGTACCACCCAGATGTTCTACTGTTGTTAAATTAGTTCCTAAACCACTTCATGATAATGATAGTAATAATAATAATGATGATGATGATGATAGTGAAGAGAATAATAAAAATATTTGAACTGTAAAAGTGATTTTTCATCTAATATCTCACTTACCTTTATAGCAATCCTATAACAAAGAAGGAAGAATGAGTATTTTTATTCTAATTTTCTAGATGAGGAAAGAATTATGCAAATTAACTGACTTGACTAAGGCAAATAATATAACTAGTTAAACACAGAGCCAAGACTATAATCCAAATCTCCTGAATTCCAGAGCTTCTCCCACTAGCCCACTCCCCACTTTGTTTCTTCCTTCTACCACTTGCTTATGTT
The DNA here is from genome assembly GCF_019393635.1 of Dromiciops gliroides. Lineage (NCBI taxonomy): Eukaryota > Metazoa > Chordata > Mammalia > Microbiotheria > Microbiotheriidae > Dromiciops > Dromiciops gliroides. The sequence continues at coordinate 254,333,383 of NC_057862.1, forward strand.
TCCAAAGGTACCTGAGAGATGAGAGACTACCTAGGGATGTTTTTCAACTGCCTTCTCCCAGAAGATCTGATTAATTTCTTTGATGCCACAGAAGAAATTCTAGGGGCCCAAATCGTGGTAGGGAACATGTGGGGATCAATAGTCAGCTACTTGTGTTCTTCACTTTGAAAAAGATGAACTAACCCAAGGGTCATTGGGCATTTGCTCAGTTTTCTACAGAACTAGTCCATTAGAAATAGAATACAGGAAGGAAAAACATAGGAGAATAAAATTATTATCTCTTTGAAAATTCCTCATGAGTAGAATACTCTTACCTTCATCACCAAAACCGCAAAGGGATCATCTTGGCCTTTCATATCCAGACTCATAAAAGAGGCCAATTTGTGTGTGGCATCCACCAACTTTTTCTCCAAGCTGGCTGCTTTTTGCTCTGCCTTTTCTCTTTCAACCAACTGTATTCTGTATATAATATTAACAAGTCTTAATCTTATACATTTCTTACATGTTAAGTGTAACAAATGGTTTTTCTCTTTAAAGTAGAACATTTCCATAAGAAGAATGTGGATTCCTTGCTATGGCAAATTAACCATTTATGGGGAGAAACTAGAAATAGCACAGGAAATGCAAAAAATATATAATTCTCTACAAGTGATATGTGTGTATGTGAATAGATGGAGAGAGATGGAAAAATATTAGCTAGCATTTTTATAGTGCTTTAAGGGTTGCAATGGACTTTACAAATATTATCTCATTTTATCTTTACAACAACCCTAGGAGGTAGATGCTGTTATTACACCCATTTTACAGATGAGGAAACTGAGGCACAGAGATGTTAAGTAACTTTTCCAGAGTCACGCAACTCAGTAGACCACAGAGCAGCCTTCTCAGTGGGGCTGCTGCGGCAATAAAGCCACTCAAGTCAAATGCTAACCCTTCATTCTTTATACACTCAAACTCTGTTCTACACATTGTCCTAGCAAACACACAGGGGCCTACTTCCAACCATTCCTATTCCACCAATTCTTAGCATCAAGAAAGCACCCCGATGTTCCCTCTTATGGGCCCCAGGAGGGCAATCTAGTACTTCAGGCAGCTCTGTGCCTTTTCCACCTTAACACGTACTTGTCATGCCTTCAAAAATCTATCCCCCAAAGTCTACTCTACAAGAACTTTAGCTGGTCATTTTCTTTTCCATTTAAATGCTGACAGACTCCTAAAAGAAGAGCAATAATCTGACACAGAGAGCACTCTTAAGTTCTTGGTGAAGAAGGTGAATGGTGAATCACTTTATATTCTTTTTTATTTAGAAATTGTATTGAAGCCTTCTCCATGCCAAATGGAGGGGCAGACATGGCACTCAGGCAAAGGGCAAGCTACCAGAAAATGTGACTTACTTTCAAGAGATAATCTACCACACAGGGGTCATTCTAATGATGTGTTGCCTTTGATAGGTTCTTCTTTTAGACTATGCCACATTTCAGACAGCATCTGGACAACCAGACGGAATTATCCTTTTCTCCCTCCTGCTGGCCCTTAAGTTTATACTCATCTCTTGGTCCTCATAAAAGTTTGGTTCCCAACTCAATTTTTGGCTCCAAGTACTTTCTCTTCTAAAACAATTTGGAAATGCAAGTGTCAGAAGAAAAATCAGATTGTTGGATGGCGTGACATTATAAGCAACATAGAATTAGAAATGGGATACTGACACAGTTTAAGTGACTGCTTTGGACAGAATCATTTCTAGGCCTCTTCCTATGATAGTAATTCCTGGAACTTCTTCAAATATCTCTTGTAAATAATGTAGACTATAATCCACTGCACCCCCCAAACCACACCCTTCTACACACACCCAGAAAAGAATTCTGGTTCTCCTCCTAAGGAAGCCCAAGGCACAATTTCAAATCTTTTATCTCTATACCCAACAAAAAAAAATGGAATAAATGTTTTACATAATGCTGAATCCAAAAGCATGTGCAATTTGACCTGATTTAAACTCTATGATCCATAGTGAGTACAGAGCTGATGATGAAATGTTTTTTAGAATCGTGGAATTTTTAAGAGATGGAAGAGACCTTAAGAGTTCAATTCTCTTCTTTTACAGATGAGGAAACTAAACCTCAGAGAGATAAAATGACTTACCTAAAGTCATCGAGCAAGTTAGTAGCAGGATCAGGACCCAGGTCTCCACCTTTCCAGTGAATTTATCACCACATCACCCAATAGGCATACAAATCAGAAAACATCCTACCTTAGACGGCTTTCAAGTTCTGCAACTCTTTCACTTAAGTCCCAGTTGCCTTTTTCAAGGTTCTGAATGCTGGCATTTTTCAAAGATTTTATTCTGGTGGCCGAAGCATTGATTTCCTCTAGATCTCTGATATGATCTTTCAGGGACATAATCTGGGAGAACTGTCTGGCGTTATTTTCTTTGTAATTTTCCAGCTCGGATTTAATCTCTTGCAATGAAGACTCTTTCGTGAGAAGCTTGTTTTGAAGATTCCTTACCTATACAGGGAGAAAAAATACAAAAATGGTATTAGCCTTCATACCAGAAAACTTTAAATAGCCTTTGATTGTTAACTTTTAGAAATTCATGACCAGATAGCAGATATTATTTTATAAACTAAAATCAAACCTCCCTGCATTAAAAAAAGTTAACCACATTTTAAAAATAAAATCATGGCATCCAATGAGACCCAATAGCATGAATGAAATTGTTCATGTTAACACTACTTAGTATAGAGCTTTAGTTAACAGAATCCCAGAATCTCCGTTAGGAAGATCCAGAGCTCATTTAGTCCAATCTAGACCTGAACAAGAATTCTTTCTCCAGCATCTCCAGTAAGTGGGCATCCTTCTTCAGTTTGAAGCTCTTCATTAAGCTGTAACAATTGGAGTGACGCCACCTGCTGGAGAGTTACTATAGGAAAGTTCCATTATCCATGCGGCTTTTCCTTGGCGTCAGGAAGTGACGTTTGCTTGTGGGTACTGTCTATAAAAGCTACCAGCCAATTAGCTTGGAGATGTGTGTGCGCATGTGGATGGGATGTTCCCAGTTTCACAGGAGGCTTCTGGAAGGAAGGAGGAAGCGTTGGGTCCTTTTTGTTACTGACCTCGCCATGGCAGGTCGGATAATGGGGTCTCTTAGAAATAGTTAGATTTTTACCTTTCTCTCTGATCATTAGATCCTAATGCTCTTTAATAAATACTTAAATACTCTTGCTAAAGCTTCTAATTTATTGGCTCATTAGATGTTTTAGACAGTATAGCTAGAATTTTAGCCCCTTACAAAGCTCATCCCACTTTTGACTGACTGTAATTATTAAGAAGTTTTTTTTTAATATATTAATGTTTTACATTTGTTTTTGTTTTTTTACATTAATTTTTTTACATAAATGTAATTTTACATTTACATTTTTGTACATTAAGCCCTAAGATGCCAGCCTACCATTTTCTACCCATTACTCCAAGTTTTTTTTCTCTCTAAAGGGCAACCAAACCAACTTTAATCACCTTTTCCAATGGTGACTTTTCAAATACTTGAAGATATTTGAAGATAATTACCAGGTCCTCCATCCCCCTGCCTCCTAAGTCATCCCTTCTCCTTGCATGGCATGATATTACCATTCTGGTTGCGGTCTTCTAGATGTACCTTGACCTCATCTATGTTGTTCCTAAAAAGTGGCATCTAGAATTGAACACAGTACTCCAGATTTGGACTGGCTATTAGCTCTGTCCTTCTGGACCCTATGTCTCTTCTAATGTATCCTACAATAACTTTGGCCTTTTGGGCTGTGATCAGATATGATATGACATACAAAATATAAGAGTTCTGAATCTCAAGGACATTTCCTTCTGTAATAAACAGGAAAGGAAATGGTGCATGTGTTTTTTTGCCCTGATAATAATAGATATCATTTATATGCACTTGTTATTTGACAGGCACTGTGCTAAACACTTTACAATTATTATCTCATTTGATCCCCACAAATCTCATTTGATCCTTTGTTCAGTGGTGTCCAACTCTTTGTGACTGGGGTTTTCTTGGGAAAGATACTGGAGTAGTTTGGCATTTCCTTCTCTAGTGGATTAAGGTAAACAGAGGTTAAGTGACTTGCCCTGGGCCACACAGCTAATAAGTGTGAGGCCAGATTTGAACTCAGTTCTTCCTGACTCCAAGCCCAGTATTTTATCTACTGAGCCACCTAGCTGCCTCCAGCAAACAGAGGTTTAGTGACTTTCCCAGGGTCACACAGCAAGTGAGTGTCTGAGGCCAGACTTGAACTCAAGGTCTTCCTGATGCCAGGCTGAGCTCTCTATCCACTGAGCCACTTAGCTGCCTCTTTCTCATTGGTAGGCTGGCTTAATTTCAGGCCATTTCTTGCAGCCTCAGTAAAATAAATGAAAGGAAACAGCCAAGCAACCCATGTACTGCAAACTCCCTCTTCCCTGGGTTGTTCTAGAACAGTAGCTACCAGTGACCTCAACTCAGGTGCCACCGAGTATCAGTAACCTGAGTCAAAGTACTTCCCTTGAAGAACTTCTCACTGTTTTCTCTCTTTTTTTTTCTCTTCTTCTCTCTCATACTCTTCTCCCACCAATTTCTTTTCCCTGTCAATTTCTTTCTCTTCCTTTTTTTTCTTCTCCCCAACTGGTGTCTCAGGTCAGCCAATGGTATCTTTCAACATTTCTTAATCACACTGGTAGTACTCTGAGTTAAAGAACCTATGGATTCGATTCCAGATCCAATTCTAGAAGTGTCAAGTGCCATTTAACACTAATTTCCTAAGTGTTGTTGATGGTGTTCAGTCATTTTTCAGTCTTGTCTTACTCTTTGTGGCCTCATTTGAGGTTTTCTTGTCAAAGATACTGGCGTGGTTTTGCCACTTCCTTCTTCAGCTCAGCTCATTTTACACGAGGAAACTGAAGCAAACAGGGTCAAGTGACTTGTTCAGGGTCTGAGGCCAGATTTCCAGCGCTCTATCCACTGTGCCACCTAGCTGTCCTCTCCTAAATGCTAGGAAAAGGGAGTAAAAACCCCTGAAGTTCTCAAAGCTCCAAAAAGCAAAGAGGAAATAGTGACATTGGTTTTTGTTTTTGTTTTCCAGGGCAATGGGGGTTAAGTGACTTGCCCAAGGTCACACAGCTAGTAAGTGTCAAGTGTCTGAAGTCAGATTTGAACTTAGGTCCTCCTGAATCCAGGGCCGGCGCTTTATCCACTGCACCACCTAGCTGCCCCCCAATAGTGACATTGTTGAGAGAAAATCCCTTCCAAAGGATTTGCCGAAGGGTATTTCCCAACCCAAAGAAGTTCTTCCCTTGGGTATTTGTGTCCAGTTGTAGATATGGAACTAAAATGAGGATGAAAAACATGGTATATATCTAAAGAGATCTCTAGTTCAATCTGGGAAGTGCTTTATTCAGATCATCACAGACAACTAGCTCTTTGCCTACCCTTCTTTGAAAACTCTGGAAGAGATTCCATAACCATGATGAGGGTAGTTAATACATATCTCCCAATTAATTTCCTCTTCCATGGCCACCCCCATTCCTGCCTACCTTTTCTTAGGTTTAGTCCCTAATCAAACCCCACAGTGAATAGCAGAGGCTGTCCCTTCCTATTATACTGTCCTCTCCTCCACTAGCCCGAGATATAAGATTCACCAAGCACAGCATTAATAAATCTTTTGGAGTTGTTCATTTTTCTTAAACCACATTTGAAAAGAGTAATAGGTTATTAGAACTTATCTTTGGGGAAAATTTTGAAATTTCTGCTTCCTTGTGTCTGACCAAGTGAAGAAAGTCCTCTAAATGAAGGAAAATTGAGCTACCACTGCATTTAGTTGGCCCTTAACTATGAAACCTTAATCTAATTTTCCAGTTCAAATTTCTTTATTAGGCTGAGTGTGATCTCGAGAACTAGTAAGAGAGGAGAAAGAAAGACAAATTTGCTTTTACTTGACATTGTAAAAGAACATTTGCTTTATAACCAGAAAAAGGTCAGGAACATTTTGTTACTGGAAGAAATTGCATCAATTACAAGCATTGTAATGCCTAACAGGAAAGATGACCTAAGGACTAGGTGCTTTGAGCCACAGATTTCTACTTTAGACTGCATTCAGAGAAAGAATAAGGAGGGTGCCTTATTCTATCTTAAGAAGTCTAGTAGAAAAATAAAACAAGCTAAAAGCTAGTGTGTACTTGTGATACACACAAAACAGATCTTATATTAATGTTCCATCAACATAAAAAATTGACATTTGTATAGTACTTAAACTTTACAAAAGACTGTACATATCTCATATAATATGAGCCTCACAACAAACCTAGGAGATAACTACAGGCATTATTATCCCCATTTAACAGGTGAGAAAACTAAGGCTCAGAGTTGTTTAGGTAACATTCCCAGGGTCACCCAGCTGGTATGTGTCAGTGGCAGGATTGGAACACAGGTCTTCTTGACCTATTATGCTATAATCCCTTAACCTACTAAAGAAAGTTTATAGGGAAGAATGAATTATTTATGTCCTCTAGGAATTTACAATCCCCAGTATTTGAAAATATTGATTGTACTTCCCTAAATTAATTTGAAAATATGTTTTTCCCTGAAAAACACTTAGTCCAAGTGCTTTTTGATATCTTTTTTTTGGTGGGAGGGGGGGTGAGGCAATTGGGGTTAAGTGACTTGCCCAGGGTCACACAGCTAGTAAGTGTTAAGTGTCTGAGGCCGGATTTGAACTCAGGTCCTCCTGAATCCATGTCCGGTACTCTATCCACTGTGCCATCTAGCTGCCCCGAGTCCAAGTGCTTTTTAGGGCTCAGCTACAACAGCATAACTTTGTAGAAGATTGAGACAAAGGTGCATTCAGAGCATTAAATAAGAGCTATGAGCTACAATTTGATCAGGGAAAAAACATGCCTGTTTCTATGGAAATCACCATGAAGTCCAACATTGTCACAACTGGTCACATCTTTGAGCATTAACACATATGCCAGTCCTGAAACATTCAACATTTTAAGTGCTTTACAAATACAATGCAAACTAAGAACTATGCTTCAAGACCTCATTTTATTTTGCCTTGCTGTAAGAGGGGTGTCCAATACCCCTCAACCCCAAGTAATGTATCTAAAAAATGCCCTGATACCTTCAACAGATAAGAATGCCTCCTTGAGTTTCAGAATCAATCAAAGGTGTGAACTCAGTGTGAATAATGCCTAGACAAATCTATTGAATCAATCAAAGGTGTAAAGTAAGTTCAGATTCATTGAAACAAATAGAGACAGGAAATATAGTTGCTGAAAGAAAAAGTCATCCTCTATGGAGTTTGGATAAAACAAGAAGATAATTCAGAATCCAATATTCCAATATCAGGCCAGCTTCATGGTCAAAAAGCTTCATCCAGCTGAGCCCTTAAGAGGGAATCCCTTGGGGGAAGGGGAGACAGAGGAAGAAGAGGAGAGAGTCTGTGTATTTTCTCCCTCCCCCTTGACCAGAGGATGTCTTTGGGAGCTTCAAAAAGATGAAGGAGGGGCAGCTGGGTGGCACAGTGGATAAGGCACCAGGCCTGGATTCGGGAGGAGCTGAGTTCAAATCCAGACTTCAGACACTTGACACTTACTAGCTGTGTGACCCTGGGCAAGTTACTTAACCCTCATTGCCCTGCAAACAAAAAACAAAACAAAACACAAAAACAACAAAAACAACAAAAAGATGAAGGAGTTGGACTAACTTCTTATTGGCTGTTGGTAGCCATATCACCAGAACAACAGTGGCTGATGACTGCATCTGCACTAGGAGCCAGGACAAAGAAGACACACCAAGGAAAGATAGCCTCAGGGTTCTACAAGGGCACCGACCCTTAGAGCCCAGCAAAGACCAAAGCTCACCAAAGGAGAACTTCATGAGGACTGCACAAAGGGAGAAAAGACACCAGGTACTGTATGTTACCTCTTTCCCCTGGTTTTTGTACATACTTGTGTTGGAAAGTGTATCCCAGACTTTTATAGAAGGATGGTTTTGTACCAACTGTTCTTATTATTTACCACATTAGTAAATACCTTTTTCTTTTTCTTTTTGTAAATACCCTTTTCTATGAACTAATTAACTCTGGCTTTTTTTTTTTTTAGTGAGGCAATTGGGGTTAAGTGACTTGCCCAGGGTCACACAGCTAGTTAAATGTTAAGTGTCTGAGGTCAGATTTGAACTCAGGTCCTCCTGACTCCAGGGCCGGTGCTCTATCCACTGTGCCACCTAGCTGCCCCCTAACTCTGGCTTTCTAATTGATAATTAATGGGGGAAGCAGACTGGATGGGGGAAATTAAACTACAAAACCACCCCATCCCTTTAGGGTTACCTCTAGGACTCTAGTACAGAAGTCGTTGGCCATCCTCTGGGGACCTGGCCAACCAATTTAAGTGGGAGTTGGGACAGTGAGTCTGGAGTCATGGGTAGGGGAGGGAAGCTACATTGCTATATAATATTCTATGATACTGATGAAAGCTATTCGAGAAACCAAGTAGGGTTTCCATGGTTGCATCTTACTGTGGCTGGACACTACCCTAGATCTTTAGCCTACATTCCACAGTGTAATATTATCAACAAGCCTTCCCAAAGGATATGCTAGTTCTCTGGCTTCTGTTTTTAATCCTCTTTGTTCATGACAGTGTTTCTTAATTATTTTATATTATTATTCTATTGTTAATAACCAATTATTAAATTAGGATTAAGATTTTTCCTATATCCTTATTTAGGAACCAGCCCCTACAGATCATTCAGCTAATCTCTGAAGAACAAGGATAATACCTCAGGATACATACTTCCTGATTTGGGGCAAGATACCATTCAACTAGGAGACACTACTTTTGTTTATAGTGTAAATAATGTAAATTATTTGTAATATAACCTAGGTATATCCCAGCCCTAAAGAATTAAGGCCATGTCTTTGCACCCCTCCACTGTGGTTTAGCGTAACTCAGCTAATGAAAGGGAAAACCAACCAGAGTGGTCTGGGTAGAGATGGATTCTTTTGTCTAGATTGCTGGAGATGCCTGAGTCTCATGATCAAGCCATGTTCTCAGCAGGAGGAGCTGAAGGCTTTCAGCTCACCTCCTCATTTGAAAGTCCACCCCCTCATTAATTGTTCAGTAATAAGGGTTGATTTTCACCTGTCAGGGACACCCCATTTTCTAAAAGTATATTAAGGCATTCAGCATCTCCCTTAGGTATCTTTGGTTATAGAGATAAACTCTGAACATCAATGTATTGATTACTAGCTAGCCTAATTAATAAATTGATTATTAAGTACCCAGAAACTCTGTCTCTCAGGCTTTTCATTCATCTCATTATTTTATCCTCACAACAATCCTGGAAAACAGGTGCTATTATTATCCCTAGGAGTTATTATTATCCCCATTTTACAGATGAGGTAACTGAGGCAAATAGAGGTTAAATGATTTTACCAGGGTCAAAAGCTAGTAAGTGTCTGAGACAGAATTTGAACTCGTCTTCCTGACCCCAGAGCCAGCAAGCATTCTATTCACTGAGTCATATAGGTCTCTTTCAGAGAACCTTGAGATTTCATGACAAATAGAAAGCCATTATATTAGAGCATTTGGGGGTGGTATGCAGTGTAGGTCAAAGAATTCAGTAATGCTACTGAATTATCAACAATTACAGCAAGCAAAAATGTTATAAGGAAGGACAGGATACTTAAGTAGCTGTTGAATGATCAGCTAAAATGGAATAACCACAAAGGCAATGTATGAAAGAAATTAAAACATCAAAGCAATTTTTACCCTCAGATTAGGAATAGACTAGACTGAAACAATAGCAGCAGGTCAATTTCCCTGTTGTGGCAGTGACCTAGAATTAGATAACTCTTTTTGAGTCCTGTTCAACTTTAGGGGGTTTTCTTGGCAAAGATACTGGAGTGGTTTTACCATTTCCTTCTTCAGCTCATTTTACAAATGAGGAAACTGAGGCAAACAGGGTTAAGTGATTAGTCCAGGGTCACACAGCTAGTAAGTGTTTGAGGCCAGATTTTAACTCAGGGCTTTCTGAAATCAGGCTCAGCACTTTATTCACAGGACTACCTAGCTGCCCCACATCGTTGGGAGGGGACAGCTCTCCCGGCTGCCCATTCTCTTATATGTGTTGTCTTGTCTTTCCCACTAGAATGTAAGTTCCTTGATGATACAGACTGTCTTGTTTTTGTCTCCAGTGCTTAGCCCAGTGTCTACCACATAATAAGCACTTGATAAATGCTTTTTCATTCTTTCATTTATTGCATTTCATCATTTTGTGAGGTGATACTTCTCATAATTTTCTATCATTCTTCTCCATAATGTTTTATAAATGAGTTTGAACTCTTAAGTGATATTGCATGTGTCTGCAATATCTTTCTGCATGGGAAGGACATACAAGGGTTATCTGTGGGGATTCCTGGACCCTTTGGGCTTCTTGCTTAGACAGCACTTTTGCATATGTTGTCTCTAAGAAATGGTAATAATGTCAAAGTTATTATTTTTGTCCATTTCTTTTTTCTCAGATTTGATAGCTTGCTTAAATAAATTCTCATCTTTATCCTTTCTCCTAGTTTTGTATTGATTTTGGCTTTTGCTCTAAACAATCAATGTTATGACTAAACACAGATAGCTGATTCTCAAATAGTTCCTGAATTGGCAACCAGACATTTTCTTTATGTTAAGATGTAGTCCATTTTGGATTTGCCAGTCAAGATGACGAAGGGAAGGGCTTAAAAAGGGCCAGAGTCGTCATAAACCTCTCCAAAAACAATGCAACAACAATAGAAATACTGAGAACAAGAAAAGCAGCTTTTAAAATTGCACTACAAAAAATAAAAATCAAAACAGAAAATGAAAAAAAGTGCAGACACAATTTTTTAAATGCAGCAATGGAAGTAAGTAGAGTACCAAAAAGAATATAGATGGGAAAAGAACCAAGACAGAACATTCCAAGACACAACCTTAAATAGATAAATTACTAGTAGTAATTTATTTAGTAAATAGGAAATCAATCCAAAATTAACACTGGCATGAAAATCAGAATAAAGAAGGATTTGTAAAAATAAAAAAATATGAGAATTGCTATAGTTAAAATTAAAGATTTTTTGAAAGATTACGGGGCAGCTAGGTGGCACAGGGGATAGAGCACCAGCCCTGGATTCAGGAGGACCTGAGTTCAAATCCGGCCTCAGACACTTGAAACTTACTAGCCGTGTGACCCTGGGCAAGTCACTTAACCCCAATTGCCTCACCAAAAGAAAAAAGAAAGAAAGAAAGATTATAAGGAAATATTCATCCTTAGTCAATTTCTCAAATCATTATACTGTGTTTGTTCTGTTAATATCATTATGGAGGAAGATTAAAATAGATATGAAAGTTCCCCAGAACATTCAGTTTGGGAGATAACATTCTTGTCAAATGCCACTCAGTCTAGCATTCAAAGGAATCTGATATTAATTTTACATTCATTTAATGAAAATACACATTTTTGCTTCTATTTAATAGGCATTTCAACAAGCATTTATTAAGTATCTAATACTTAAAGCTGTGGTAGGTGCTAAGGATTAAAAAAAATAATAATCCTTTCCTGCAAGGATTTTACATTCTACTGGGTTCTTTGTGATGTTTCTAATCACAAATGAGGTTATAAAAATACCAAATTATAATTAGGCTACATCAGATTACATAGATTATAATAGAATAGCAATGGGCAGCAAGGAGACACAGTGGATAGTGCTGGGCCTGGGTCCAGAAGACTTATCTTCCTGAAGTTTGAATCTGGCCTGCGGCACTTTCTAGCTGTATGAGCCTGGGCAAGTCATTAACCCTGTTTGCCTTAGTTCTTCATCTGCAAAATGAGTTGGAGAAAGAAATGGCAAACCATTCCAGTATCTTTGCCAAGAAAACACTAAATGGGGTCACAAAGAGTCAGACAGGACTGGAAAATGACAGAACAATAACAAAGAGACATTTTATATTACATTATATTTATTTCATTATCTTAAATCTAATCCATCCAATAAATATTTATTAAAGAGACTACTATGTGCCAGGCAATGTGCTAAGTGCTAAGAATATAATGAATGAAAAGAAAGACAGTGCCTGAGCTTACAATTTAAAGTGTTTGACAACACAAAGGAGGAGGCTGGAAAGCAGGAAATTGGGACAGACACCAGAGGTTTTCTTGTGGGTTATCTTGTTCCTTGAAGTTGAAACCAGGCAGGGTATCTGATGCAAAAGTAAAGTGAGTTGAGAGGCCAGTCTCTACCCTCTATAAAGGAAAGCATTCCAGTCCTCCAATCAGAAGGCTAAGGGAAGGGAGTGATCAAGGCTTGAGTTGGCAGCATGGTGATCACTTTAGGAGACTGAGCTTATCCTGGAAGGGACATTTTGTTCTAGGGTTGTATTGGGTGTGAATCCCCAACTATGAGCTTGCTGCATCTTAACCAAGTCAGGACTTCTTTTGGTGTCAGTTTCCTCATATGTAAAATGAGGGAGTTGAACCATGATCTTAATGACCATAAACTCCATTCTAACTCTAAAGTTATAATTCTGTGATCTTATAATATTATGAAATGAAATTACTTTTTAAGTAAGAAATATAGAGAATATAATGGAAAACTTTAAAAAACTATAAACTAACAACAGATTCAGTACAGTGGAAAGCAATTACAATGGAGATAATAAACTAGGAAAACAGGCTCAGAAACTACTGTATTATTAAAAGAATTCGAGTAGTAGAAAACATCAAAAATCAAGGGACAAATCTGGACCACAGGTCAAGATAGTGAAACCTCAGGATCATTGTTATCCCAGAAAATTAAGAAAATAAAATAATTTTTTAAATGTTATCTGGGAAATAATCAAGCAAACTTCCAAGGTTTTTAAAAAATGATAATAAACAACTAGAAAGAATCCACAAAATACCAACAAGAAAGAACCAACAATTTACCTCTCCTAGATACATTTTTCTTAAACTAACACTTTGATAAAGAAAAAAAATCTAAGCTGCAAAGACAGAAATAGCAGGCAAGATACATCCATCCGTATTATAATAGACTTCTCAAGGAAGACAAAATATTTTTAAAGAGATTAGGATATTTAGAATTTAAGACATGTGGACCACAAATTCTATATGAAAGCAAGAAACGAATATGATGGAATACTATTATACTGGTTTTTGTATGTGAATGAATGAAAAAAGGGGATGGTTTCAGAGATACCTGGGAAGACCTATATGATAAAGAGTGAAATTTATATTACCACAACAACATTGCAAAGACAACTTTGAAAGACTCAGGAACTATAATCAATGCAATGAACCACCATAATTCCAGGGGACTCATGAAAACACATGTTTCCTACCTACTGCCAGAGAGATGATGGACTCAGGGTGCAGACTGAGAGGTATATTTTTGGACATGATCAATACAAGAGTTTGTTTTGCTTGACTATTCATACTTGTGGCAAGGGTTTTCTTTTTCTTTCTTTTTCAATGGAGAGAGGAAGATAGAAGGGAGTGAAGATGGATTTTTGTTCATGGAAAAATTAATTTTTAAAAAAGAGAGCAGGGGGCAGCTAGGTGGTGCAGTAGATAAAGCACTGGCCCTGGATTCAGGAGGACCTGAGTTCGAATCCAACCTCAGACACTTGACACTTACTAGCTGTGTGACCCTGGGCAAGTCACTTAACCCCCATTGCCCTGCAAAAAAAAAAAAAAAAAAAAGAGCAAAATATGGATACTTGAGCTTTAGACTTCTAAAAGTTTTTAATGACACAAGTTCACTTCAAGGAAATCTTTACTTAGCATACATGCCTCCAGATCAGGATTTAAAACAGTTTTCAAGAGATTTTCAACAATGTGCCAGAGAGCATAGTTCCCTCTTTATACCTCAAAACCCAAAACCAAATATATCAAATTAAGGGGGAAAAGAACAACTGAAAAATTCTAATTAAAAAATCAACTCACGGAAAAGAGTGGAAAAAACAAAGAAATGAGCAAGATAAGGGGTAAAAAGACTTCAGAAGTATGAATATACACCATGGGGTAAAGGAAACTGAAAGAAAAAAAAGATTGTAGTAGGAAAAAATGATGAAATAAGTCTTGGCTCTAGAAATGAATCTGTCTCTATCAAAAGATACTTCAACACTGATCATGAGTTCACTAATTAAAGTAAGAGGTAATGTGGCATAACAATATAGAGTTGACCTCAGAGCCAAGAAAACCTAAATTTAAGTTGTACCTTACTGGCTATGTTAGCCTGACTAAGTCATCTAACCTCAGTGCCTCAGGCAATTCTGTAAGACTAAGTTACAAAACAATTACAGATCTGCATTGGTGGAGGGAGCTCTACCTCTCAAATTTCCTCAATATCATGGAAATCCCAAATCCAGATGGAAAAGAAAGAGAAAGGAGAGAGGAGACAGGGACAAAGAGAGAGGGGACATTGGGAGGGGGGGGAGAGGGACAGAGACAGAGAGAGGGAGAGACAGAGACAGAGACAGAGAATCTCCTTCATTCCTTGTTTGATTAAATATTCTTTTAGCCAAATTGGTATTTCCACATATTTAGGAAGTTCCAGTGGCACGCTCTTAGTGAAAATAAAGGACACATATTAGCATCTAACTCCAAAATGTCATCAACGGAGAGAGGATCTTGCAGGCATCCAGAAAAAAAAATATGTCACATATCAAAAACAATTTTAATTGTGCAGGATTTCTCATTCAGGACAAGAAACAATAGAACAGGACTGTGATATACTGGAATTTGAGAGAAACTGACTTTTATCCCCAAATTACTCATCTATCTTGCAAAGTTGAACACATTTTCCAAGAGAGGAAAAAAATTTCAACTCAACATAGGAATTCCAGGCATTCCCACAGAAAAATCCAGACCCAGAAAGGGCATTTGAAATATACAACAACAATGTAGCACACCACAAAACAAGGTAAAGAAACTTCAGAATAAAGAATGGATATGGGTCAATTGTGTGATATGTCATGAAACTGTTATTTCTTAGACATTTTGCAAAAGGACCATTTGGGAAACCATAGCTACAAATTGATTGTCAAATGCTGATGAATTCTATTGAAAAGGAAATGTGTGTGTGTGTGTGTGTGTGTGTGTGTGAGATCTTGGGGGAAGGGAGACTAATTCAAAATTGAAAGCTTCAAAAGAAATAGAGAGGAAAACCATTCATGTTTCATGGCTTCACAAATGACAATACAACATCAATATTAAATGTATGTATACTGAAAAGCATAGCAATTAAATATTTAAAGTGACAGTTAAACTTTCAAACTCAGCAAATTCTTCCCTGCCAGCACCTACTCCTAAAGAGCTCTCCTATCCCCTTGTTTAGAGGCAGTAGATAAAGGGCTGGGCATGGAGTCAGGGATCCCTAAATTCCAATCCAGCCTTAAACTAGTTGTGTGTCCCTGGGCAAGTCAGTTGTCTGCCTCAGTTTCCTCAATGGGGATTATAATAGCACCTACCTCCCAAGGTTTATGTGAGAATCAAATGAGATAATATCTGTAGTGCTTCGCACATAGTTGGTGGTGTTAATATGAATATATGGTGGGGCAGCTAGATGGCGCAGTGGATAGAGCACCAGCCCTGGAGTCAGGAGTACTTGAGTTCAAATCCGGCCTCAGACACCTAACACTTACTAGCTGTGTGACCCTGGGCAAGTCACTTAACCCCAATTGCCTCACTAAAAATTTTTTTAAAAATTAATATATGGATCACCTGGATTTGATGGAGGTACTTTACTATCCAAATAGAAAATGCCCTTTGGCTAAAACTTCAGGCTGAACCCTGACAGCTAGTAGATAAGTCCCTATTTACTAACTTCTCTCCCCAAGAGAGTAAACAAATCAAAATGCCCCTTTTGACTAAACTTCAACTAATGAGTCCCCATTCACTATCTTCTTTCCCTAAAGAGTAAATAGATTGGGGGCAGCTAGGTGGTGGAGTGGATAAAGCACCAGCCCTGGATTCAGGAAGACCTGAGTTCAAATTTGACCTCAGACACTTGACACTTGCTAGCTGTGTGACCCTGGGCAAGTCACTTAATCCCTATTGCCCTGGAAAAAAAAGGGGGGGGAGTAAATAGATCTTATTGTTCTCCTTAGCAAATATCTAGACATCCTTGTCCTTGGTAAATCCTTCCTGTGTCTTTAAGCTGCCTGTTGTAGTATTTGCTTTAAGTTAATTTGTATCATACTAATAAAACTGACATCACCCTGTAACCAGTGAGCAAGAAACCTTAAAAACCCTTAGAAAGAAGGGGAGCTTTGAAGTCTCCACATCATCATATGTTATGTCTTTCTTCTTGGGACAAAATACTAAATTGATATTATGTTTTTCTGTCTGTCTGATCTGGTTTGTCTTTTAGAAGATATCATGTTCTCTGATCTGGTTTTGGTAGGAGATATTATAAGATATTATAATTCCTCTGATCTATTTATTAATTTTATAGGAGAAATTAAACATTATTTCTCTGATCTGTTGCAGGAGACAGGCAGATGTAAAAACTATATTTTAATATTCAACAGTAGTTAATAAACACTTGTTTCCTTCCTGCCTCCCCACCCTTTTCTTACCCCAACCACAAAAATATTCCTAAAGCACACGTTCAGCCACAGTAATCACTTGTTTAAAACAAACAAACATTCCATTGGTTCTATTGCTTTTTAGTTAAAATACAAACTTCTGCATCTGACATTGACAGAAATCTTTATGACCTGGCTCCAGGCTTACTACACATCCCCTTCATGCACTCTATATGCCAGCCAGACTTGCAGGCTTGCTGACCCTCACATACCATACATATTTCATCTACCACCTCTGCACCTTTGCTAAGTCTGTTTCTCCTGCCTATAATGATTTTCTTCCTCATCTCCTCATCTTAGAATGTCTAGCTTCCTTCAAAACCCAGCTTGTGTCTCCTCCTATGTGAGTCCTCTCCTAATTCCTCTGATTGTTAATGCTTCCCCCACCTCAAAATTACCTTGTGTTTGATGTAGGAGGCAAAAAAGGGGTTAACAGAAAAGCCTAAGACCTAAACTCTAATTCAGACATGAGCTCTAAGAGGGATCCAGACCCCAGTTAATGGATAACTTATAACTTATAAGCTAGGTTCTCTTACCCACAGAATTAATTCAGTACTCATAACGGTAACATAGGGAGGCAGGCCGTGAAGACCTTAAACTATAACAATAATATACTGATAGGCTATAGAAAATCAAACTAGAAATAAATGAAAAATGAAGATGTTTTGAAACTAAGCATGGGAATCAGAAAGAGACATGCACAGAAAAGGCCAAATTTGTCCCCAGATTCACCTTATGATGTATAAACTCCAAAAACACACCTCCACAGAAAAAGGTACCTGCCTCAGGGGTTGGCTTAAGCGCTCAGGAACTCCAAATTAGGATAGGTCCTCTTCTGTACCTCCCTAAAGTGGAGATTATTATAATGATACTGATAATCAATTTATCCATACTATAAATATAATTATCTTTCCTTTCCTAATTCGAGAGATACCTTTCCACTTTTCTGGTTCTCTCCCTGTGTTTACCAACAGTATTACAATAAAACTTGAGAAACTGAGTTTTGTAATTCTTTTGGAATGACTCAAATTCAATCTGACCCTAATTCCATCCCACATCATGTTCGCTTAATCTGCATATATGTCATTTCCCCTAATAGGCTATAAACTCCTTGAGGGCAGGGACCATTTGTTTGGTTTTTGGTTTTTTGCATCTTCAACTCCTAGCAAATGGTAGACAATAAAATGCTATTGTGATTTGTTAAAATTCCCTGTAAACTGCTTTCTTCACTGACCCTATAGTGTCTTTCTCGTTTTCTATGATATTTCAAAAGATCATAGATCAATTGTTAGAAAGAATTTCAAGGAGCATTTGGCTTAAAATCCCACACTTTATGGCCCATGTGGTTAAATGACTTGCCAAAGGTCACATAGTAAATAACATGAATTTGAACCCAGCTCCTCTTACTCCAGAGCCAGAGTGCTTCTTTAGTACCAGAGTATTTTCTGCCTTCTTTTTCTTCTTCATTATCATTGTTCCATCTACCCCAATTACAATCCTATACCTGACAGTGGCTAAACAGTCACATTTGCCAGATCTTTCAGTACCTTGGGTTGTAGTTTGTTTGGACGTAGTGACTTGACTAGGCCAACTGTATGCTTTCTTCCTATTTAGCTCATTTCACTGCAAAATGTATATTGCCCATGTCATGACCTAGAAGTGCATATTGCCTAGATTATGATCTACAGACAGGAAAACCCATTGAGTCAAACAATCAGTTCTGAAATCTTTCTACTAAACTCTAGTCCTATTGCTAACTGCCTATTGGGTGGCTATACCTAGATATTGCATGTATATCTCAAACTCAATATGTCCAAAATCAAATTTATGTCACCCCCTCCTAAATACATTCCTCTTCCAAACTTCCTTATTTCTACTCAGGACACCACCATCCTCCAAGTCACCCAAGTCTGTAACCTTGGAGTCATCCCTCACTGCCCCCTATCCCCTAGCTCCATATCTATTAATTTACCAAATATTTTTGCTTCTGCTTTTGTCCCTTTTCTCTCTACTCACATGACTACTGCTTAGTGAAGGGTCTCATCTCATTTCACTGGAACTCCCAAAAGTCTCTTAATTGGTGTACCTATTTCCAATTTCTTCCCTCTCTAGGGCATCCACTACACAGTCACCAAAATAATATTTCTAAAACAGATATGATTGTGTCATTCCCCTGCTCAAAAATCTTCAGTGGCTCCCTATTACCTTTGGAGTAAAACAATAGACATTTATATAACATTTGCAATTTTCAAAACACTTTAAAATCTTTATCTTCTTTGAGTCTCACAACAATACTATAAAAAGGGTTCATAGAACTATAAATAGTTATCATCATCCCCCATTTTACAAATGAGAAAATTTAAACTCAGAGGGTTTAAGTGACTCACCCATAGTGACACAACTACTAAGTATAATAAGTAGGGTTCATACCTAGGTCTTCCTGACTCCTAGCTCAACTATCACACATTACTTTTCACTACAACATTCTCAGTCTCATATTTAAAACTTTCCACAACCTGGGTCCAATCAACCATTCCAGAATCATTTTATACAATATATTTCTCCCTTCCCTTCCCCCATGCATTCTACATCCCAGGCAAACTAGCCTACTAGCTGTTCCCTATATTCCCTTCTCCATGTTTTGCCTGGTTGCCTTTTATGCCTGGAACATATCCCCTCCTTACTTCTTTCTGTCTCTTAGAATTCCTAGTTTCCCTCAAGAGGCAGCTCAAGTGCCATGTTCTATGTATGTGAAGCCACTCCCACCCACCTCACTAGTAGTATTCACTTTCCTCAAATTACTTTGCGTTTACTTGTGTTATCAATGGGCAATCACAACTTCACAAAACTTACTGTGAAAACTAGGTTTATCACAAGAGAAATTAACATGAATATGTAACTCAAAAAGTTCACAATCCATACAGAAGTTTGCCTTTTATAACAGTACAACAAAGGAAGGGGGGATAACATAAATCTCCCCCTCCAGAATGGGGGAGCAAGGCAATGGCAAAAGCAGCCTTCTTTTCCCTTGGGTACTTACTTGTTGTTTGTCCTTCATTCTTGAAGAGGGCCATGACATCAGGAGGTAATAATACAACTTGCAGTGAATTGGATTTAAGTGAGGCAGAACTGTGCAAAGTCACCAGCTTCACTCTCCTCCAGAGGATCTAGATCCAGTGGCAAGATATATATCAGGATGACTGGAGATGGCCCTGATTGTTTGAGGCAATCAGGTTAAGTGATTTGCCCAGGGTCACACAACTAGTAGTGTCAAGTGTCTGAGGTCAGAGTTGAACTCCAGTCCTCCTGACTCCAAGACCAGTGCTCTATCCACTGTACCACCTAACTGCCCTCCCTGGGAACTGCTAGATGATAAGGACAGGATGGTCTGCTTATCTACAAGGGTCCCAGCTACACAAGGAGTTTTTCAGCCTAGCTCATATTGACTGGCACCGGTTTTGAGTCCCCAGGACACACAGTGGGGTCCAGTCTCTGTTAGATCAAGGTCAGGTTTTGCCCTTGACACATTCAGGGCCTCCTATGAAAATATGGCAATGCAAAAAGACAAACTCAGTGGACTCCTTAACACTCCTTAAGAGTGTACATGTATGAAATGATGTATAGTGAAGTGAGCAGAACCCAGAAAACATTGTGCACAGAGACAGCAATATTGTTTGATGAAGAACTGTGAATGACTTGACTATTCTCAACAATACAGTGATCCAAGACTATCAAAGGACTATTGATGAAACATACTATCCACCTCCAAAGAAAGAACTAATAGTGGTGGAACACACTGAAGCATGCTATTTTTCACTTTCATTTTTTTCTTTTAATCAAGTTTTCTTATACAGAATGACAAATATGGTAATGTTTTACATAATCATATGTACAATCCATATCTGATTGCTTGCCACCTCAGGAAGGGGGGAGGAGACAGAAGGGGGGATTAAAATTGGAACCCAAAACCATAAATAAAAATGTTTATTACATTTTGTAAAGAGTAAATACATTGTATTGTGAAATATAACATAAATGCCTTGAGGACAGAGAGAGTTTCATTTTTCTGTGTCCCTAGTACCTAGCACAATGCCTGACACACAGTAGGCTTAATAAATGTATGATGGGGGCAGCTAGGTGGTGCAGTGGATAAAGCACTGGCCTTGGATTCAGGAGTACCTGAGTTCAAATCCAGCCTCAGACACTTGACAGTTACCAGCTGTGTGACCCTGGGCAAGTCACTGTAACGATTGGAATAACGCCACCTGCTGGATACTTACTGTAGAGGAGTTCTGCCCATGAAGGGAAGGTCTTTGAGGGCAAGACCAGGAGTCAGGAAGTGACGCGGGCTAGTGGGAGGAGGAAGGAAGAGACTGGCGCTCAGTCTCGCTTTTCTTTCCTCTGGACTCTGGTGGAGAGCGGAGCTAGAAATGTGCTCTCCCTTTAATAGATAGGAATCTAGGCCTTTCTCTCTCTCTTTACCAAATTCTTATTCTCCTTAATAAATGCTTAAAAGTCTAACTCTTGCTAAAGCTTATAATTTATTGGCGACCACTCATTAGATATTTTAGACAGTTTAGCTGGAATTTTAACCCTTAACAGATGGCTGACCACGAAGAGGAAAGCTAACCCTCAGTCTTCTTCTGATCTGCTGGTTGGGTAAGAAATTTCCCCTCCCTCTCCCTTTAACTGCTAAGTACTGGTGTACTGGCTGTGTTTTTCCTTTGAATTTTTTCGAATGGACCTTTTAAACTCCCTAATTATCCTATTTTTGATTTTGGTCTGTTTAACCAGACAAATGGGAGATAAGATCATGTTAATGCTTTGTTTTTGTGGATTTTCTATTTTTCTTTTTATTTTTGTTAAAAGAGCCAGCAACTTACTCACACAAGGAAATATCTCTCCCTCTCCCAACCATGCTTTTTCAGAGAAACCTGAAGAGATTCCCGCAGCTTTTCCCAGTTCTAACACTAATTGTTGCTCTAATTTTGCATGCCTGGAGGCAATGACCCACCCTCTAGAAGCTTTTAATCCCCTAGCACCTGGAGGCAAAGTGGGGGAAGAGGAATCCAGGCCTGAGTTCAAAATCAAGTCTGATTCAAATTGCTCTGGTCCCTCCCCTCCTCTCCAGACCCCACCCTCTACTCCTCCTATGGCCAAGCCCATTGCTTCCCCTGCCTGGGAAGTCCAGAGATCTGATGCGCATGCTCAACTTTCTCTACCTGCATTTGCAGCTTCAGGCTCAGCCCTTCCCCGGCCTGGCTGTGCTTTTGAGACAATCTTAGAAAACTCTTTAAATTCCAGATATGCTTGTTTTGTTCATAATTTTGCTAACCTGCTTTTGTCTTTAATTAGTAATCTTATAAAGCATTTGTATGGTGAAAAGACTGACAGACAATATAAAGGGGTTAAAGAAGAAAAACTTAAACTGAATAAGAATGACAACCATCAACATAGTTCAAGACTCTGCTTCTTTTGCCATGGAAGGGTATATATTTTAGAGAAATGTAGAAGTAAGCAGCAAGGTATTGATACGAGTGTTGGGGATTTTAGATATCGGAATCAAAAGTGTTCTGAATTCACTCAGAGTATTAATGTCAGTTCAGAGGTTACATAGGATTTCTATGCTATTATATATACATTTTGAAATTAATGGTATGGGTTTATTTTCATAGAGATTTTCATGCTTTTGAGATTGTGTCTTATACTTAGTTTTTAAAACAAGGAGAATATTTGTAAAAGCTTTTTATAGTCATGTGATCAAGTTTATATTTTATAATACTCTTATTGATATTAAGTTCATATTCATTTAGATTTCCTTAGTTTGAATTTCACTGTCTTTTATTGTTCCATTTGTATTTTCTTCTATTCATTTGTCTATCTAATTTTGAAACATGGCAAGATGGTTTTGATTTCATAATACAATGTTAATTCTAGGAGTATTGTGCTCCCATATTCTGAGTTGTTTGTTTTTGTTATTTTTTCTCAACTGATTATTTGATCAAACTCTTTAAAGCATTTCCCTGGCAAATTGGTTGCCATGGCAAGTGTAAATTGATTCTAGAAGTATTATTTTTGATAAGCATATTCCAAAAAAAAAAAAAAAAAGAGGGGAACATTTGTAAAAGTTTTCTTTTTTCAAAAAAAAAAAGTTCTTTGAGATTCTGTTGTGCTTTAACTTGTATTTAAGTATGTTCTGATTTTTCACAAAAGTAATTGTATACTAAGTAAAAAAAAAGGGTATTATTTGAAATTGTTGCATAATTATATATTATATTTTGAGTCAAGATGTATTCACATTTTTTGCAATCATTTATTATCCTCAATTTTAAATCCATATGAGACTTGGATTATGGGAACTTATCATTTAAGACATTAATTGCCTTTATTCTGAGTTATCAGATGCCAGTTGGCCAAGATGCCATCCAATCACAAGAGGAATACATGCAAGAGCAGACACTGAACTGTCACATGAGGGGAGACATGCATGAAGTCAAGGTATGGCCGAGGGAACGGCTTTTGACAAATGTTGAGGTTGGATTCTCTTGGTTTAATATTTTATTCTCTTTTTCCCCACAATATTGTACAGATGGCTGGAAGTATTCATCCCACCCATCTCACTTCTACACCTGGCTTCTATGCTCCCTCCTATATGCCTGATGCCATGGACATCTCAATCCCATGCATCTGATTAAGTCTGACTCAGTTTCTTCCAATATGTTCGGTGGCATGGACATATATTCCATCCACCTATTTTAAGCCTGGCATACTGTATGGGCAGTACATATCGCTCAAGTGTGGGAATGCTCATATCCCATCATTTCTCTGTTCTTTTATGGTAACCCCCATAATTATCTCAGGTGTCATGATAAATACAGTGTTGAATTTGGCCTTGACACCTGTTACCAATTATATTAGATTTTTTAATTTCTCATAATGGCATGAGGATAATTAGGCAGATGATGCAAAAAGTGATGAAACAAAGATAAAAAATTATTTTTAATAATTAATATCGCAGCAATTGTCTTCTCAATTACCCTCCATAAGGGGGGGACTATAGTAATATTATAACTTTAAAGAATGGTTCAATTTTTGTTTTATTATATGTTTCATGTGTAACAACTAAGATTCTGAATTCCCTTAGACATGTTTTTGAGAACTTTCATTGTTTGATTTGATTATTGACAAAGCTATTTTAAAGTTGTGTTAAGCTCAATTTTGTAGGAAATTTTCCTGGCTGATTACCAGCATCCACACATCAACCCCTGAAAAGACTTCCATTCCACGACTACACCTAGAGGACATCTGAGAAAAGACTTTCAGAGACTTTAAATGAACAGTTTTGATTTGTTCTTTTTGTTGGTTTTTTTCTCTTTCTGTTATAATATACACCATCTGTAACATGTATTCTCTGCAGAGGCCCTCCCTTTGCAAGACTAATGTCAAAGCGTCGGTTCATGAGGACAAAAAAAAAATTGCCCCTCTGGACAAAACTTTCCTCTCTTCCTTTTCTATATTGTTGTTCACATATTATTAGTTAGCAATAGTTATCATATTGTTTTTACTGTTCCGTCAAGGAAACATTTTGTTTCTTGAGGAACAACAGGGGGGACTGTAACGATTGGAATAACGCCACCTGCTGGATACTTACTGTAGAGGAGTTCTGCCCATGAAGGGAAGGTCTTTGAGGGCAAGACCAGGAGTCAGGAAGTGACGCGGGCTAGTGGGAGGAGGAAGGAAGAGACTGGCGCTCAGTCTCGCTTTTCTTTCCTCTGGACTCTGGTGGAGAGCGGAGCTAGAAATGTGCTCTCCCTTTAATAGATAGGAATCTAGGCCTTTCTCTCTCTCTTTACCAAATTCTTATTCTCCTTAATAAATGCTTAAAAGTCTAACTCTTGCTAAAGCTTATAATTTATTGGCGACCACTCATTAGATATTTTAGACAGTTTAGCTGGAATTTTAACCCTTAACATCACTTAACCCTCATTGCCCCTCCAAAAATAAATAAATAAATAAATAAATGTATGATGAATTGAAATTTAATATTTCATGGTTACTAGTGCTGTACTTGAGTTTTCTATGTTTGTTATCCCTTGTTCTCATCCTATGACTAACCCACTTCCTTTTCTTGCTCTACATGTATAATGACATCTTTCACGGCACATCATGCACACAAGCCATTGTTAGTAATCCATTACAGATGACAGTACTTACATCCACCCTGTATCTCTCCATTGTTCTTTGAGATTTCTGTGATTTTGATTTTTCCAAGATTGTTGTGTTCCATGGTTTGTGACCATAGAGCATCACTGGGAAGAATAGTAGTGTTAAAAAGATGAGCTTTTGCAGCAGTGAAAAGCTTAGGATCATTAAGAACACTATCTAGTCTTCCAGTGTTGTCTATCCTAATCTTCTTCAATCTTCATTCCCAGCTCACTGCTTGCTTGCAGCATCTATGTGATATCTAGGATTTCATACAATGTACATGGAGAGAAGGTACATGAGATAAGGCTGAAAAATTTTGGGTGGTGTGAGATCATGGAGGACCTTAAAGGCTAGAGAAAGGAGTCTGACCTTCATTTGGTAGGTAATAGGAAGATGCTAATGGTTTTTGAGAAGAGTAGAGTGAGCAGATCTATGGGGCAGAGAAGATTCTTGGCAAAGGTATGAGAGTTTGGAAGGGGGTGAAATTGAGGTTGCAGGACCTTTTAGAAAAATATCCTACTGATCTACATAAGAGTCTGAACTAGAATGGAGACAGTAGAAACAGAAAGAAGGGGAATGGCTATGTGTGAAAGGTACTACCTAGGTAGAACTTAAAAAACTTGTAAATTGGCTGGAAATCCTAAAGTTCCCTATCATCCAGGGAAGCAGCTTCTATTGATATAGGGCAAATCATCTCAACCAATTGCCAACCAACTGACATCTCGAAGGCAAGTAAGCCAGCCTAACTAAAGCAGCAAGGCACTTGGAGGGAGAGACAGAAAGTGTTCTGTGCCGAGAGAATCAAGCCACCACCAGAACCTCGACCACAACCTCCCCCAAGATTCAAATGAAGACAGCCCAGGACACTGAACCCAAGATCCCTTAGGAGTATCACTGTCCCCTAGAAGACTGGTCCTGCTTTTAGCCCAGGCCCTGAAGCCATAAATGAGAGGAGCAATTGTTGTCAAGAAAGGGCCCACCTTCCTCACCACCACCAACAGTTGACCAACTGCCACTGATAGACTGGTAAGCCCAAGAACCCAGAGAGCAGAAACACTCCCTAGACCAACCAGTCCCACTTTCAAGCCCAGCCCCTGAAGTCATCATCCCAGAAAGCAACCCATGTAGAATATGGGACCTGTTATCTACTTCTTTAAGTGCTAAAGTCCCCACCTCCTCAGTAATAACAATTACTTAAGATCCAGAAAAGAAAGTTATCCCCACCAAAGGTTTTGCCACTGTCAAATGGTTCAACATTGTAAATGAATATGAATGAAAATAACATTACAGAAAATAGATGCTTTGCCACCGCACCCATAGATCATTTACAAGTCAAGCCAAGTTAATAAACAATTGATTTACAGATGAAATTTCTTATATGTGTTTTTCTCTCCTTGAAAGAAGGGACTAGGGGGCAGCTAGGTGGCACGGTGGATAGAGCACCAGCCCTGGAGTCAGGAGGACCTGAGCTCAAATCCGGGCTCAGACACTTGACACTTACTAGCTGTGTGACCCTGGGCAAGTCACTTAACCCCAAGCCTCACCAAGAAAGAAAGAAAGAAAGGAAGGAAGGAAGGAAGGAAGGAAGGAAGGAAGGAAGGAAGGAAGGAAGGAAGGAAGGAAGGAAGGAAGGAAGGAAGGAAGGAAGGAAGGAAGGAAGGAAGGAAGGAAGGAAGGAAGGAAGGAAGGAAGGAAGGAAGGAAGGAAGGAAGGAAGGAAGGAAGGAAGGAAGGAAGGAAGGAAGGAAGGAAGGAAGGAAGGAAGGAAGGAAGGAAGGAAGGAAGGAAGGAAGGAAGGAAGGAAGGAAGGAAGGAAGGAAGGAAGGAAGGAAGGAAGGAAGGAAGGAAGGAAGGAAGGAAGGAAGGAAGGAAGGAAGGAAGGAAGGAAGGAAGGAAGGAAGGAAGGAAGGAAGGAAGGAAGGAAGGAAGGAAGGAAGGAAGGAAGGAAGGAAGGAAGGAAGGAAGGAAGGAAGGAAGGAAGGAAGGAAGGAAGGAAGGAAGGAAGGAAGGAAGGAAGGAAGGAAGGAAGGAAGGAAGGAAGGAAGGAAGGAAGGAAGGAAGGAAGGAAGGAAGGAAGGAAGGAAGGAAGGAAGGAAGGAAGGAAGGAAGGAAGGAAGGAAGGAAGGAAGGAAGGAAGGAAGGAAGGAAGGAAGGAAGGAAGGAAGGAAGGAAGGAAGGAAGGAAGGAAGGAAGGAAGGAAGGAAGGAAGGAAGGAAGGAAGGAAGGAAGGAAGGAAGGAAGGAAGGAAGGAAGGAAGGAAGGAAGGAAGGAAGGAAGGAAGGAAGGAAGGAAGGAAGGAAGGAAGGAAGGAAGGAAGGAAGGAAGGAAGGAAGGAAGGAAGGAAGGAAGGAAGGAAGGAAGGAAGGAAGGAAGGAAGGAAGGAAGGAAGGAAGGAAGGAAGGAAGGAAGGAAGGAAGGAAGGAAGGAAGGAAGGAAGGAAGGAAGGAAGGAAGGAAGGAAGGAAGGAAGGAAGGAAGGAAGGAAGGAAGGAAGGAAGGAAGGAAGGAAGGACTATCTGTATCCTCAGTACTTAGCACAACTCTGCACAGAGTAAGGGCTTGATCAATACTTTTTCATTCATTCAAATGAGAAGTGAAAGGGAAGAAAGAGTCCAAGAAAATAAGGTTTTGAATGTAAGAGACTGAAAGAAAGATATTACAATCAGAGTTATAACTTGGAAGTCTTATGCCCTGGGCAAGTGTCTCAAAGCATCTCTTCAGTTGTTGTTGTTTGTCCTTCATTCTGGAAGAGGACCATAACATCAGGGTGATGTCATGACTTGAAGTGAATTGGATTTAAGTGAGGAAGGGCTGTGCAAGGTCATCAACCTTACTCTTTCCTCCAGAACCATCTGGGTCCAGTGGCAAGATAAATATCAGGACACCTGGAGATGGCCCTGGATGTTTAAGGCAATTGTGGTTAAGCGACATATTTCAATTTACAACTCTGGGCTTTTAAGGCATGTTAATAGTGTTTTTTTATTTCAAGCTACTTTTGCACATTTCTCAGTAGTATATATATTTACCTGGCATTATACCAGGCCTGTTGGTAAATGTTGACTTATTCTAAGACATGACAGTCACCAACCAAATGCCCAGAGAATCATTCATCTACCATATGGCTTTTCCCAATGGGCACTGTTTGCTTAATTCTTCCGCAAAAGTTCACAGTGGCTCATTTGCTATGTTCCAGAAATAGACTAGGTTAATTTCAGGGAAAAATTTAAAAGGGCATCCAAAAAGAAAAACAAATTCATTGGCAAGAAAATGTAATTTATATATGATTAGGGTTAGGAGAAAAGGGAAGAGATGATTCATTTGGAGATCAAGCATCAGTGTTAAAAGCATGAGAGTTGAAGATAATTTTAAAATAATAATTTCAAAGCAATAAAACAAAAAACAGCACTAAAAAATCTTGATTTTGGTCTAAGACAAACCAATGGAAAATTTCCAGTCTTACTCTTCCAATTTGACCTATTGGCTCACACAGGGTGGTTCTGGGGTATAGTTTAACCTTTTGATAATGCTTCAGGAGATATGAGAACTGAGAATGAATTATGACTTGCCCTACTAGAAGGATGATTCACATTACTGAGGCACAGATCCACTGAAGTAGAACAGAATGAATATATTTTACTGAGGTTTCAAAAACTAAACCTACTTACCATAGCATTTGAGACCTAATTTTTTTTTGAACATAGATACAATTGTTTGCTATCACCAGGTAGCTCCTAGTTGCTTGTACCAGGGTTATCCTTCATAGAGCTTGTCAACAGGAGTCAGTCATTTGAATTTGAAGACCAAATGTTCTTTGTACCCTCCAGGTACTATAGTTATAGAGTCACATGAAATTTTAGGGCCCTTTGAGATCAACAAATCCAAACCCCTAATTTTGCATATAAGGAAACCAAGGCTCAGAAATACTTTTGCCTCTTTTTGTATCCCCAGTGTTTAGTACAATGCCTGGCACAAAGTCAGTGTTTAATCAGCGCTGATTGACTGATTTGTCCAAGGTTACACAGCTTATCATCTCTTCTCAAAGCTCCCTGTGTATTTGATCATAAATATTTCTGAAATGTCCTTACATAAGCTGGGAAAGTAGCTGATGGCAAAGCTTATTTCCATAAAGTTATTCAATTAAGTACACTTCCTACAGGATTGTAATGTGGGGACAGGGGAGGTTTTTGCCATATTGTAAAAAATAGACTTTCTTGTGACTTTTTGTCTATGTATAATAAAAATCCGACTAATGTGGAATTAACTCTAGAGAAGACCAATTTGAATTATGCGGTGTTTTAAAGTTATTCACAGAGGCTGAATCTCTTTGGTGGACCTGCTTTAATAAAGAAATAAGAATGACTTTGTAATTAACATATTAATTATCTCATGAAAACTGTTCTAATAATTCGATTAACCACATCCCCTACAATCTTCTCCAAAGGCACATAATTACTTTGATATACATAATTAATTTGATTAGTAATTCTTTTCTTCATAGACAATACAAAGGCAAACATCCCAACTCATGTGCAAATTAAGACAAATCCTAAATAAATATGTCCCATACTACTATTAAAATATGCTATTCAATCCTCCCTCTTCCCAGAGTTGTGAATCAATCATATTAATATCACAATTTCCAGAGATCACCATCAATGATTTTTTTTTGGGGGGGTGGGGCAATGAGGGTCAAGTGAAGAAGTGAAGATTTTCTTTTTTTTTTGCCAGCAATGAGGTTTAGGTGACTTGCCCAGGGTCACATAGCTAGTGTCAAGTGTCTGAGGTCAAATTTGAACTCAGATCATCTTGAATCCAGGGCCAGTGCTTTGCAGGGCAATGAGGGTTAAGTGACTTGCCCAGGGTCACGCAGCTAGTTAAGTGGCAAGTGTCTGAGGCTGGATTTGAACTCAGGTACTCCTGAATCCAAGGCCAGTGCTTTATCCACTGTGCCACCTAGCTGCCCCCCCTTCAATGATTTTTAAAAGGAAAATTACTGTATGTATAAAAGTCACTTCTCTTTTATGTAACCAGTCCATTATACTTACTATCCTTTTTCAAGTTACATTTCACTGGCATTAGATAAAACATAATCAACTATTAATTACCCAAGCAAACAGAGTAATATTTTATTTTTGGGTTTTTTTTTTGTGGGGCAATGGGGGTTGACTTGCCCAGGGTCACACAGCTAGTAAGTGTCAAGTGTCTGAGGCCAGCTTTGAACTCAGGTCCTCCTGAATTCAGGGCTGGTGCTTTATCCACTGCGCCACCTAGCTGCCACCTCAGAGTAATATTTTAAAAGGTAAATCACATAAAGATAGAAAGGAAATTACTTATAGAAACTAAAATCTGGTTTTGGATTAGTGAGAATGAAAAATAGGATCATGTGAATGTGCTGGGTAGGATGGGGCTCAGGGAACCAGCTGGGCAGTAACATTCCAAGAGCTGGCCTAGTCAAACTACCTGGTTGACAGCAAAAAGTGGCTCAGCAGCTAACTTGTAGGTTTGCAAAGCCCTCCACCTTGGTATCTCATTTGATCCTCACAATACCCCTGTGAGGTAGGTGCTATTATTACCCCCATAGTCTCCCACCCACCTCTGCAAGGGAGTGAAGGACATTTTCTCAATTTTCTTAGTTTGTTACAATCACATAACATTCAGTTTTGTTTTATTTTTCTGCATACATTGTTTTAAGTCATTGTGTATATTGTTTTCCTGGTTCTACTTACTTTATACTGTATCAATTCATTTAAGTCTTCCCATGTGGATATGCAATCTTCATATTTGTTGGATTTTATGAAATCCATTTAATCATTCTCCAACTAGTAAATATCTACTTTATTTCCAGTTCTGTACTACCACAAAAATAAAAGTTCTGCAGTGAATATTTTGGCATTTATTGTTCTTGTTCAGTAGTGTCTGACTGTTCTTGACCCCATTTGGGGTTTTCTTGGCAGAGATACTGGAGTGGTTTGCCATTTTTTTCTCCAGCTCATTTTGAGGAAACTGAGGCCAACAGGATTAAATGATTTGCCCAGGGTCACACAGCTGGTAAGTGTCTGAGGCCAGATTTGAACTCAGGAAGATTAGTATTACTGACTTTAGGACAGGCATTCTATCCACTGGGCCACCTAGCTATTCTTCCTGACTTTGATCTCCTTGGAGTACATGCCCGGGTATTAGATAGCCTTTTGCAAATTGTGGTTAATTAAATGCTATCAACAGCTCCCATAGTTATACAACACGGAACAAGAGGCACATTATTTCCTACAGAAATTTTTATTGATTTTCCATCTGCTTATATTACTGCTTCATCTAATAAAACATTCACTGATGCAAGTAGATATTTGATATACAGGTGAAATTTGAACTGGAGAGTTCATCCTTTCCAATAGGAAGTAGAGGGAAGAGTTCATCTGATTCTCTTACATTCAGTTGGTTACTTTGCTCAGTTTGGTGAGAAGAGGCATCCTGATATGATTGAGTGATAGATATGGAGTTGGAAAGTTGAGTTCAGTTGGCATCTAAAACAAATCAGTTGCGTGATCATGGGCAAGTCATTTAACCTCTCTGAGACTCAGTGTCTTAATGTGTCCAATGGAGTTATAGTACCTACTTTACAAAGTTGTAATAGGGCTATGTAGTGTTCCATAAAGGGTGTCCCAGAAGTCTTAGTGCAGTTTAAAACTTTAATAGCTTTTGGGACACCCTAAAAAATTAAAGCCCTGTGTAATCGTCAGTTGTTTTTATTTGGTTCATGCCTGCCAAGAATCGGCTTGCTCATTCTCCCATATATGGCATTCTGCCTGAAGGCCACCTCACCACTCACAAAATCCAAAGCTTCTTTTTTTTTTTTTTTTAAATGAGGCAATTGGTGTTAAGTGACTTTCCCAGGGTCACACAGCTAGTAAGTGTCAAGTGTCTGAGGCCGGATTTGAACTCAGGTCCTCCTGAATCCAGGGCCGGTGCTCTATCCACTATGCTACCTAGCTGCCCCCAAAGCTGCTTTTTGGAGAAGAAAGAGAAATTTGTGTCTTACAAAAACCATGATCAGATAGTACACTGCCAGTGGTGTACTGTTAAAAAAAATGGTTGGGGGGCAGTTAGGTCGCACAGTGAATAAAGCACTGACCCTGGATTCAGGAGGACCTAAGTTCAAATCCAGCTTCAGACACTTTATACTTACTAGTTGTGTGACCCTCAACAAGTTGCTTAACTCTCATTGCCCCACCCCAAAAAAAAAAATGGTTAGGAAGTTGCAGAGTAACCACTAATCAGCATGTTTTTCTTTCACATTTATTGAGGAAGAATTTCCCCTGAAAACTGTTTGTAAATGATCCACACACCTCTGTCTGAAGAGTCTTGTTTTTCACCAACAGGCCTGCATAGTCAGTATGGACTGGATCAGCTCCCCTTTTGAAGTACAGCATAGGGTTTGGAGAGGAAACTGCTTCAAGGGGCGGGTCAAAAGGAGACTGAAAAGAAAAATTGAACCCTAAGTATTTGAGCCTTTAACACCAGCCTTATGGACTGAACTAAAAACTGACCATCCCATCACAGTAACTCAAATAGGAAATAAGTAACATCGATGTTCTTCCCTGCTGACCTGACACACGTTATTAATGGTCCCAAAAGAACAGTCCTACCTGATATCAATTAGCATCTTAACCTTCTTTCTGAGAAACAAGACTGAACATTTGTCTTGTGTGTACATAGTTACACATTAGAATGTGAGCTCCTTGAGGAGAGGGAAAGTCCTTTGCCTTTCTTGGAATCCCCCATGTCTAGCATAGTGACTGACACAAAGCGCTTAATAAGTGTCGGGTGACTTAACTCGACCTTTATACCAGTGAATGTGCCTACCTAAATAGATCTCTGGGATACAAGATCTATGAAAATTTATATAAAAAACCTAAGGAAAATGTATCTAACATCTGATAAAAGTTTTACAATGACTTTAAGCCACACTGGATTATCTATAGAAGAATTCTTTTTATTTTGGTTACTAGGCAGATACCATTTAATTCCACAGGATCATAGAATTTGAAACTGGAGAGGACTTTAGGGGAGAAAATGAGAGAAAACTGAGGCCCAGCAACATAACATGGCTTGCTCGTTTTGTTCAACTCCACCTAATTTAATTGGTTATCTTCATCATCATCATTATCTCTTATGAGCTACAATTTGGTATTTTGTCTGCTAACTTGCCAAGACCTATTTTTCCTTTATTACAAGAGCTCCCCCTAATGTCAAACAAGAGGAAGAACAATTTCTAAACTGTCAGTTAAATTAACTTTTTGTTGAAAGTTTATGAAACTAAAAAAAAATTATAAAAGTAAAATACAAGAAAAAAATTCTACTATCATTCAAACAACCATCAAATGAAGATGAACTGATCACATGAAACTTGATGAAATAGAAATTTCAAACTCCAAAATATATTTCCCTAAAGTTATGTTTTCAAGCTTTTAGGTCTATTAAAGCCTAATAAAATTGTAATGACCAATATTAGTACTAGAGAACAGATAATCAAATATTACTCTCAGAGAGGTAGAGCATCATAAAAGCAGAGTATAGACTGTATTATCATATTAGGTTGCAGTTATGGTTGATTTTCCTTAAATTGTTTTGTTTGTTACAAAAGGAGGGTTCAAAAGAAGTAGGGTTTTGGGGCGGCTAGGTGGCGCAGTGGATAGAGCACCTGCCCTGGAGTCAGGAGGACCTGAGTTCAAATCCGGCCTCAGACACTTAACACTTACTAGCTGTGTGACCCTGGGCAAGTCACTTAACCCCAACTGCCTCACTAAAAAAACAAAAACAAAACAAAACAAAAGAAGTAGGGTTATATCAAGAGGAAATTACCTTTATGCAAAAAGCAAAAGGCAACAATAATGTTTCTTTAAAGTTAAGGATATGGACAATGTTCAAAGGGCTGATCTCAATCTCCAGGAGCTGAAAGACCACAAAGAGATGAAATGTAAACAATTTCAACGTTCCCAGTAAAATGTTCCAAAAGTGGTATTAAAGTTTTAAATATATATGTGTATACACACACATCTTCTAGTTAGATCATGGCTCAAGAGTCAGAGAATACGTTTCAAAAAAGAGTGAAGGAGGGGCAGCTAGGTGGCACAGTGGATAAAGCACCGGCCCTGGATTCAGGAGGACCTGAGTTCAAATCTGGCTTCAGACACTTGACACTTACTAGCTGTGTGACCTGGGCAAATCACTTAACCCCAATTGCCTCACCAAAAAAAAAAAAAAAAGAGTGAAGGAAGAGGAAGAAAAAGATGAAGAGGAGGAAGAGAAGGAAGAAGGAAGAAAAGGAGGAGGAGAAGAATTAGAAGGAGGAAGAGAAGGAGGAGGAAGGAGGAAGAGAAGGAAAAAAGAGAAGGAAGAGAAAGAGAAAGGAAGGAAGGAAAGAAAGAGAGAGAGGGGAGGAGGGAGGAAGAAAGAAAGAAAGAAGGAAAGAAAGAAGGAAGGAAGGAAGGAAGACCTGATGCCATAGGTAAGGGACTAGCCATTGTGGAAGCAATGTGACAGATTAAATAAACTGTCATTCCCCTACCTGGTAGTATAATTTCAGTAGAAATCATTATTTACAGAGTAAAATACCCAGTTAGGAATTCTCAAATCCAGAACTTCCTTTTTCCTAGACCAAATCTAGGAATGAAGCCAATACTTTAATTCCTGCTTACCTTAAAAGAAAACTTCCATTAACTCTTTTTTGTTGTTGTTTCTTTGGGTTTCGGTTTTGGTTTTTTGTTTTTGTGGGGCAGTGAGGATTAAGTGATTTGCCCAAGGTCACAGAGCTAGTAAGTGTCAAGTATCTGAGGCTGGATTTGTCTTTTGTCTCCTGAGTGTTCTCTGCTCATCGGTTTTATCTGGGCAGTTAGAATTTGGAACCCACATTATAGAGCCATCAACTAGGCACACTGGCAGCACAATTGAGACTATCATGGAAGTTTTATTCTAAAGTATGAAAAAATTTTCAGACCAAGCACATTTCAGTCCTGAGTTACTAACTCCTCTTGCTTCTCAATGTGTTCTGATTAGAGATGCTGAAATGAAAAACAACGATAAGGAAAATGAACTACTCTAATAGAACATTTCACAAAGACAGATTATTTGAAAAAATATAGAGAAATTAAGTATGGATCCCAAATGATCTCAACAACAATACCTCAGAACTATTTTTCAGAGGTCTTGCGGAAATATTAATTATTTGCTTTTTTTAGTGCCTTTAGTTCAAAATTTAACTAAGGCAGAGAAATGAGTTAGAGACTGAATAAGAATTTGAAATAGTTGGAATAAGCAAAGTGTGCCTTTTATGTATAAAGTCTATAACTTAGAGAAGGTGAAGTAGTGAGAGTCTTATAGGTGAATCTTTCTGTTCAGGCCAAGTTATAGGAGGAACTATACATCTTAACAGAGTTGTCTTTTATTTTCCTATGATCTGTGTGCTGATCCCTCCTGATTGGCTGAGAGAATGCCAAACTACAACACCTGCCTGAGGAGAGGCAGAATTTCTGCAGCCAGGAAGAGGCAACCAGGAGAAGTAAATTTGGGCTTTTTGAATGACAGAAAGATCTCTCTGGAGCCACAGACATGTGGAGGCTGGCCCCTGACTTCTAGTACCTGCAGTCCTAGAGATTGCTAAAGTGAGTCCCCCGAGAGGAGATATAATGTAAAGATGTGACGTGATTAGGTGGACACACAGACATTGTGATATACTGTAATGAATTGAATGCTGGATTTGGAATCTGAGAGACTATAAAATGAGGGGATTAGATTCAATGACCTCTAAATCTTCAATAAGACTTAAGTGGAATGTTTAATCAAATATGAACATGAAACTCTGGAGGGACGGCTAGTATATTGGATTATAGAACTTTTTTGCTCAATGACCTCCTATAATCCTACAGATTATAGAAAGAAGGTCTAATCTTAGTTTCAGAGAACTGATAGCAAAACACATTGCACCATGGTATAAGACCACAGGTCCATATTTTTGAAAATGCTGTCAGCCATGGTTCCTGAACTGGTTTGTTTTAGTTACCACCACTCCCACCCCCACCCCAACTCCCACCCCACCTTCACCTTTACTGTGAAAGAGGATTCTGGTAGGTGTACATAATAGAAATTGCAATGTTGTTTTTAAAAGAATCAATACGGGCAGCTAGGTGGCTCAGTGGATAAAGCACCAGCCCTGGATTCAGGAGTACCTGAGTTTAAATCCTGCCTCAGACACTTGATACTTACTAGCTGCGTGACCCTGGGCAAGTCACTTAACTGCGATTGCCCCGCAAAAAAAAAAAAAAAGCATCAATAAAGACTTTTAAATAAACAAGTACAGGATGATGGAGGAGTCATAGCTAGAAAGGAAAAATTTGAAGATTCAGGAGTACCTGAGTTTAAATCCTGCCTCAGACACTTGATACTTACTAGCTGCGTGACCCTGGGCAAGTCACTTAACTGCGATTGCCCCGCAAAAAAAAAAAAAAAGCATCAATAAAGACTTTTAAATAAACAAGTACAGGATGATGGAGGAGTCATAGCTAGAAAGGAAAAATTTGAAGATTTTTAATGTATTACAAGTAAATATGACATAGCAGGGAAAAACACTTCTTTCTTAGTCTTACTCTTTCCTTTTCAATGACTTTCCTATATAAAGGAACCCAGGGACTCTTACTCAGATAGAAGGTCTGATGAGCTAGTTTTTATTAAGGTGTTTTACATCTTCCAAGAGCATTTGCACTTTAATTAAAAACAAACAAACAACAACAACAACAAAACACAAAAAACCCTCCAGCCCTTTATGCAAGTTTGAGGGCAATACTTACTCTAAAAGGCTTGATCTTTTTTTTTTTTTTGACCTTCTGTTACTAAAGATTCTGGATGATAGGAAATATTGCTAGTATCCCTTTACTTGTTCCACTTATACAATTGCCTAACTCTATCTATGTGTAAGTATCCTGGTTGTTCAGCTACCATTACTTCAGGAGAAATAATAAAATAATCCATAAAAATTTCATTTTAATTTGCTTTAACTTTTAACCATTATCACCTTTAGTGGAATTAGGGTAGATAGGAAAGGAGGTAAAAGGGTATCTGAAAATCAAGCAATCGGTCCTCTTGAGGTACTCACTGATCTAGAAATGACATCATTGTGTTTGTGTAACAAAAGATTACTTGAGTTGGAATTAACTGAGGTCTGAGCAGTGAATGATGAAAAAAGCAGAAATATGGCATGTGCATCATGTTTCTGAGGGAAAGAAATGAGGAAATAGTAAAGAAAAATTGGATTAGATAGATACCAACTATCAATTGGCACTTTCAGTCTTCTGTTGGTGAGTCAGGGCCTGGCTACTGAGAGGCCTCTGGCTGATAGTGAGAGGGAAAAATAATATGCAATTTACCCTTCTTAGAGATCACTGTTTTGTGGACAAAGAAAACAGTCATACAGTAGCAGAACTAGCTCCTAAGTCTCCTAAGACTAAGACTGGTTAGTACTCTTTCCACAATACAATGCTGTCTCTATGGATTTTATTTTTGGTAGAGTCTTTTAGTTTTGTATACAATGCTGTCTCTAAATGAAGAAACATCCAAAAATATTGAGTTAGCAAGGAACTCAGAGGGTATTAAATGTATACTTGCATAGATTTCCAGTGATAAGAGAGCTCACTACCTCAAAGGTAGCCTATTCTTCTTTTGAAAGTTCTAATTGTCAAAAAGATTCTCTTTATATTGAGTAAAAACATGCCTCCTTGTAGCTTCCTAATTTTTCCCTTTGACACTAAGTAGAATACCAATTCCAGATGACAACCCTTTAAATATCTGAACTAGCCAAAAATATTTTTCTTAATTATCTCTTCTCGGGGTTTTTTTGTTTTTTGGTTTTTTTTGCAGGACAATGAAAGTTAAGTTACTTGCCCAGGGTTACACAGCTAGTAAGTGTTAGGTGTCTGAGGCCGGATTTGAACTCAGGTCCTCCTGAAGCCAGGGTAGGTGTTTTATCCACTGTGCCACCTAGCTGCCCCACTAAATTATCTCTTCTCCAAACAAACAATCAAAGTCACACAAAAGGTTAGTAACAGTACCAGGACTTAAACCTCAATCTTCTTGAATCCTAATCCAATTCTTTTTAAAGGTGGAGAGAATAAAATCTGTATATTATCTCTTCCTAGTGACTTGGATTAATACTGGGTATTATTTCTTCTGGCATAATCCTAGATTAAATAATAGAACTAGAACATTTTAAGTTGTCTTATTTTTTAAAATGCACACATGCATACAGTATCTCTGATTAACTGGTAAGTAGGATTGTCACTGACCCTACCCTCAATAGAGTGAGGAATAGAGTTAACATTTTCAGACTTTTCATTCCCTTTTCCCTTGCCTCTTGTCCTACAGGATATTTCGTTACTGAATTCTAGGCCATTCTGTTCAGAATATGAGCCATGAAATATATTGATGAGGTGAATGAGTCAATATTAACTGGTTACTTTTTCTAGAGTTAGAGGCAACCATAAAATGCATCATAAGTACTGAAACAAAATTAACCCCGCTTTACTTTTCATTGGAAGAAAATATTTCCTTGTTAATTGCTTCAGAGATTCTAGCAATGAAGCCAAGGATTATATAGGGGTGAGGATTCCAAGACTCTTAACTCTAGTGACTTTTACTAGTAAGTGTAAAGAAAAGGAGCTTCATCAGATAAGGAGAGATGGATAGCCAACAGGACATTTTTTCTTTTTCAATGAAAAAATGAGCTAAAATCCCAACGAAGTTTGCAGAAAACAATTGTACAATATTTTATTTTGTAAGGGTGTGGAAAGTAAGTGGAAAAAAAAATGTCAGAGTACCTGACCCACCACTGCACTGTTTTTCCGGGATGTGTGGGATGATGGATGCCTGACTTTGGGGACCATGGTCTCGTGTTGCCCTTTGCTTCGGCCAGCAACAGACTTTCCTGAATCTGATTGGCTTAAAAACTGGTGAGGATCTGCCATGCCAGCAGTAGCAGATGCACGAGATGGATTTCCTGGTGATACAGCTGGTTCTGCGAAGGAGCCAATATATATGTCAGTGATGATGAGGCCACAAGGTCTAGAGTCAACAACAATGTCTTCAGAGAGGTTCCACTGCAATCTCTTTCTTACTATTTAGCAACTTCTCATAGGAGCTGTCCCAGTTGAACTGTGCTACCTGTGCTGCTTGGAGCCAAGAAGGTAGGCTTTGTTTCTAAAGAGATCATCAAAACACCATGTTTAGATCATAATTGTTGCAGTAACTTGTGTTTATATACACATTATATATATATATACACACACACATATATACATATATATGTATATATTTACATATATATGATGTCACCAATTCAACCATGTATAAAAATATATAATATAAATAATACAATCTTTATATATATGCATTATTATATTAACCTAGACAATTGGGTTATAGGCATTGATTGTTATTCATCCTTCATTCTTAAATAGGAACAGGGACATCAAGAGGGTGATGCTTTGACTTACAAATGCATTGGATTTAAGTGAGGCAGGGCTGTGCAAAGTAATTAGCCTCCTACTCTCCCCCAGAGTCATCAGAGTCCAGTGGCGAGACATAGGTCAGGATGACTGGTGATGGCCCCAGATACAGTGGGAGACCATGGCTTTTTTAAGCTAAAGCCTTTCCCAGGTCTCAGTTTATCTGAGGCAACACCCTTTCAGTAATTAAGGCTAGGTAAGGATTGAGGCGAAAGATGGACTTCTTTATCTTCACAAAAGAATCTGTCTGGGAGGGGAAGATGCTCAGAATTTCTGGCCAGAACAGAAGATGCCTATAGGGTAGGCCTATATAGCTAAAACAAGTGATACCTGAAAGGAACAACATCAGTCATTTATATCTTTGCTATAATCAATCAGTTCCTGAGAACAAAATCTTGCCAGTCATGTAAAATTTCCTGGATGAGAAGGGAGAAACACATAATTCAGTCTGGGGATTATATAATCCAAACTGGGAGGGCAGACTTGGTTGTGAAACATAATGACAATCCCTAAACTAGTAGAGAGCAACTGGTCATCACCTCCAAAAAGAAGGAAAGTTACAAAGAAATGTAAGTAGGGGGAAGGGGTAGAAGGAAAAAGTTTCCTGGAGACAAACTTTACCTTCTTCACAATTTAGCATAGGATCATTCCTGTTTAAAATGTAAGCATGCTATAGAAAACTGAGTCAAATTTATTAAAATGAGAGCCATTCCCCAATTGATAAATGATAAAATATATGAAGTTTTCAGATGAAATAATCAAAGCAATCTATAGCCATAAGAAAAAAAATGCCCTATTGATTAGAGAGATGCAAGTCAAAACAATTCTGGGGTACTGCATACCTATTGGATTGGATAATAGGATAGCAGAGGAAAATGACAAATGATCTAGGGATATGGGGAAAATTAGATATTAATGCATTGTTGGTGGAGTTGTGAACTGATTCAACCATTCTATAGAGCAATTTGGAACTATGTCCAAAGGGCTATAAAGCCATGCATACTCTTTGATTTAGCAATACCACTACTAGGTTGGTATCCAAAAAGAGATAAAAAATAAAAAGGAAAAGGATCTATATGTACAAAAAGTATTTATAATAGCTCTTTTCTGATGGCAGAGAATTTGAAATTGAAAGGATGCCCATCAGTTGGGGAATGGTTGAACAAATTGTAGTATGTGATTATGATAGAACGCTATTGTGCTATAAAAAATGATGAGCAGGATGGTCTCAGAAAAACCTGGAGAGACTTACATGAGTTGGTGCAAAGTGAAATATACTGTGTAAAAAGTAACAGCAATATTGTAAGATGATCAGCTGTGAATGACTTGGCTATTCTCAGCAATACAATGATCCAAGACAACTCTGAAGGACTTATGATGAAAAATGCTATCCATCCCCAGAGAAAGAACTGGTGGTGTCTGAATACAGATTGAAGCATATTTTTGTAACTTTATTTTTCTTGAGGGTTTTTTTTTTTTGGTCTGTTTTCTTTCACAACCTAACATGAAAATGTTTTGCATGACTAAAAATATATAACTTATATTGAATTGCTTGCCTCCTTAAAGTGGGATGAAGGGTGGGAAGAAAGAAAGGAAAAGAATTTGGAATATAATGTTTTTTAAATGGATGTTAAAAATTTGTTTTTACACGTAATTGGGGAAAAATAGAATTCTAAATAAATTTTAAAACATAAAATGTATACATGCTGTGGGTACCCATGTATATTTCATTATAAAATTGTTCTAGTTGGGGCATTTCATTATAACTCTGGAGGGGACTTTGTCCTGGCCTCTTTGGACTGGTCCCAAGAAAGATTATTTGCTCTAAGTGTTCCTCAAAGTCACTATCCTAGATTAAGGCAAAATGGCGAAGTATTTACAGTTGTGTTTCTTTAATGGGACTGACCTCAAGTAGAGCAAAATAGTAGATTAAACAGGCAAGGTATCCCTGGGAAATTTGATGCTGTAACTAAACAATGTATGTTTTGGGTGTCCTCTCATTTCTTTTTTAGCATTCTCCCCTGGGGTATCCAGTGCCCCAGAATACCCCCAACCCTCATTGTCAGACCCCATTTTGTCCTACCATCTCCAAAACACCTCTCTTCCAACCTTTTCTTAAAGCCTTGCTCAGTCCCAAAGGTTCTAACAAATCCCTGATGTATTCTAGAGAAATGCTAGACGAATTTGTTCCATTATGCTAATGACCATTAATGTAATACTGTTCTCAGCCTAAGGAATTTTCATGATAGGGATGATTCTAGTATGATATAATGAGTGAAAGGTAAGAGTAAGGTGAAAGACTGAGACATTTGGGGTCTTCTGGTGCCTGTCCCTCAAATACTAATGACTTGGGGCAGCTAGGTTGGTGTAGTGGATAGAGCACTGGCCTTGGATTCAGGAGGACCTGAGTTCAAATCCGGCCTCAGACACTTAACACTTACTAGCTGTGTGACCCTGGGCAAGTCACTTAACCCCAATTGCCTCACCAAAGGAAAAAAATACTAATGACTTATTCTTTTTTTTTTTTAATTTTGTGGGGCAATGGGGGTTAAGTGACTTGCCCAAGGTCACACAGCTAGTAAGTGTCAAGTGTCTAAGGTCGGATTTGAACTCAGGTACTCCTGAATCCAGGGCCGGTGCTTTATCCACTGCGCCATCTAGCTGCCCCTACCAATGACTTATTAATAATACCTTTCTACTGGTTAATCTTTTGCTGTTCACAAAATTCCTTCAAAGATATTTCATCTTGTCTAATTTGATCCTCATCATAATTCTATGAAGTAGAGAGGGAAGCTATTATTACCCACACACATACACACTTTTCAGCTGAGGAAACTGAGGCTCAAAAGTTGTAACATTCTCCAAGGTTATATATCATGCAGACACCTTCCTACTCTGACTGCTTAGGCCTGACCTACACACAAATGGAGACATATTCTTTGAGGAAACTCTTTTTCATTTTTCTATGTTCCCATTTTACAAATCTTTTGTGCTCCAAAGGCAAACTTTTCTTAATGAGAGTTTCATTGATTTTGCTTCTTTTTTTTTTTTTTTTTGTGAGGCAATTGGGGTTAAGTGACTTGCCCAGGGTCACACAGCTAGTTAAATGTTAAGTGTCTAAGGCCGGATTTGAACTCAGGTACTCCTGACTCCAGGGCCGGTGCTCTATCCACTGTGCCACCTAGCTGCCCCGATTTTGCTTCTGATAAAAAACCCAGGCATGGATGTATTAAGTCCCCTTAAATATGTTGAATATATCAGAAAAGTCTCAATATAACTCAGTTGTCCCATATGGCAGGTTTTAGTCCTATCTCCAAAACCTTGAGCCATAAAGTGGGCCCCAAATATTAACTGAACAGTTTGGGGTGCCTTTGAAGTATAATATATACAATTCAGTAGTGTGACTCACCATTTATAAGAAATATAAAACAGGAAATTGCTTGGAGATCAGATCACCTTCTTGTGATTTTGATGGTCATATGTTTCTTACTTCTACCTTTTTCCAAAGCAGTCTTAAAAATGCTATAAAGACTTGAAAGTAGAATAATATAATGCGATATTCTTTATCTAGAAAATAGCTGAAGTCAAAAGTTTTTACCACATCAGGTAAAGTAGAAAAATGCAAATCTAACACCAGTCCATAGAAGGGTTCTGTGTCCTATTAACTGGCCTTATTGCTATGTCTGTAGAATGTTGACGTTTCAAAGAAATGGTTGCTAAGTAATGACATCATGAGGGTCAAAGATCAGGAACAATTGCAGTGATTTCAACTCGATTCAATTCAAGAGATATTTGTTCATAGTTTAGGATGTGTCTGGGGAGACAGAATTGAGTAAAGCACTAAGGATCGGGATTCAAATTATGACTCAAACAAATTGCTTCTATGACTTCATCTATAAAATGAGGAGTATGGAGTAGAATATGTTTGAAACTCCTTCTAGCTTCAAGTTCTATACTTAACTATTCTGGCCCTGATGGGGCTTGCAATCAAGTTAGGGGGAATAAGATAAATACACAAATGGCTACAACACCTAGTATAACATGTGCCAAAGAGAGCTAAAAACAAAGTGTCATGGTTATTCAGAGAAGAGAGATTATATCAACTTGGGGGAGGGGATCAAGGAAATCTTCACAGAGGAGGTGGAACTTGAATTTTGAAAGATAGGAAGAATATCAATCAGATATAATGACTTTTCATAGTAAAATTAAAACCCTAAGTAGTTTCAATAAATTATTTCTCCAAAAAAACCCCATCTAATCGATCCATCAAAATTCAAAATTCAAGAAAAGGCAAAAATTGTGTTTTGGATCTTTCTGCTTTTAAAAAAATTATTTTTCATTAGAAAAAACTATATTTTGCAATCTTTACTATATTATCCTGGCCAAGTTATTAACATAGAATATATCTCTAATTGTTTAGATCTGGCTTCATTTTTTTTTTCTGCATTAGTCATGTTGTGAAAGAAGAATCAGAACAAAAGGGAAAAACTTCAAAAAAAAAAAAAAGTAGGAATAGTATGGTTCAATCTGCATTCAGATACCACAATTCTTTTTTCTACATGTGAAGAGTGTTATGGAAATGCAGTGGAACCCCAAGAAACCTAAAGATCCCAACACCCCAAGACCTAGGGAAAAGCAGCTCTCTCTCCCATCTCAGGTATGAGGTATAGCAGGACATTATTCCAGTATGCAATTAAGCAATACTAAGGTCTGCAAGAGGATATTCAGAATATGGATGGATGCTGCATATCCTACTGATCCCCTCTTAGTTATCTGGCCCCAGTTTTTTTATTCCCCCTTGCCTTGTAATTCCCTTCCTTCTTTTTTGTTTTGTAAAGATGCAAAAGACTAGTCTTCTCTTACTCCAATGGGACAGTCACCAAGGTGATCTGTAGCCCGGCCACATATTCCTCTCCTAATAAATCTCTTTTTATTTTTATTATTTTTATTTTTTTTTAGGGCAATGAGGGTTAAGTGACTTGCCCAGGGTCACACAGCTAGTGTCAAGTGTCTGAGGCCAGATTTGAACTCAGGTCCTCCTGAATCCAGGGCCAGTGCTTTATCCACTGTGCCACCTAGTTGCCCCCATCTCTTTTTATTTTACAAGATTTGTGATGAGCCTCCAATTCTTTAGGTGAGCTAGCCCTACCCCCCATCCAGGTCACAAGTCCCCCCAAACAAAGAGCATTTTCCATCATGAGTCCTTTGGAATTGTCTTGGATCATTGTTTGGCTGAGAACTGGCTTCATTTGTGTAAGTCTTTTGTGTCTCCTTCTAGATTAACTTCTGTATATTTAATAATATTTTGTATCTTGTTGCTTTGCTGAAGCTATTTATTACTCCATTTAGGTTTCTTGATGCTTCCTTAGGTTTTCCACATAAACCATCCTATCACCTGAAGAGAT
The DNA here is from genome assembly GCF_019393635.1 of Dromiciops gliroides. Taxonomy (NCBI): domain Eukaryota; kingdom Metazoa; phylum Chordata; class Mammalia; order Microbiotheria; family Microbiotheriidae; genus Dromiciops; species Dromiciops gliroides. Next base: position 254,378,178 of record NC_057862.1, read on the forward strand.
ATTTTAATCTCTTCTTTCCTAATATTTATTCATGTAATTTCTTTTTCTTGTTTTATTGCTATAGTTAGAAATAACATTTCTAGAGTTGTGTCCAATAATAGTGATGATAGTATATATCCTTGTTTCACCCTTGATCTCTTGGGGGAATTTTCTAGTATTTTTTCATGACAACCAAACTAGTTTTTGTTTTTAGATAAATTATTTTATCTCCATTAAGAAAAATCCTGCCATTTTTATATTTTTTGTATTTTTAATATAAATGAGCATTTTATTTTATTGAGATTATTCTTTATTGATATGATCCCACTACTTTGTTTACATTATTAATATTTATTATTGTTGAACCATTTGCTAATAGACTTATTATTTTTATATTACTATAAAAATCTACCTTGACCAAAATAAGTAATCTTTTTGATACATTGTTATAATTTTTTAAATAGCTTTTCATTAATGTTCTTTAGTGGTATTATCTGTAGTTCTTTTATATTTCCTTATCTATGTACTATTCCTTTTCCCAGAATTAGGCCTCAGAACTTTACTTGTTTCACAGAGAGTAGTGTGCTGTTCAGGTGTGAGGGAAAACAATCCTCTTCTCAATAATTCTCAGGAACTCAGCAGCAATGTGACAAAGGCTCTTTTATTTCCTTCTCGTGAGAAAGAGGCACCCTAGTGTGCAGCTAGTGGGTGCAAAGAAAGGGGGCTCACAGGCACTGTTTTATATCCTAGTCCCTAACGTGAATGGACCCTCCCCTTTTTCATCATTAGCCCAATTACTCAAGGGTTACAATCTACGTGCAAAAACTAGCTAATCGGAACACAGTATTCCCACCCCTCTTCCTTATATGTATATAACTCAGGAGTGGATCTTATTCTTCCTTATATGAACACAACTCCAGAGGGGACCTTATTGAGACCAGGACTCCTTGAACCATGTGATTTTGTTAGCCAGAGGGGGAGGAGGGGATCTGAGACCTTTGTCCTATAAATAGGTCAGGAGGAGTATGATTGACTGTTATATCCTCACTGAGAAGAGACAACTACCCATTTTCTCACAGCCTGGCTCAAACAAGTAAACTGGTAGTTTGTGTTCAATACTGGATCAAAATGAGACACTCAAGTCACTAAACAGTTAAAAGAAGGTGATTTATTTAGCTCCAGAAGGAAAAAGATATTCAACAAAGATAAATACTGAAGTCACCCAGAGGTGATCCAGCTGAGCAAAGTTCCCCTATCCTCTGAAATAGTCAGAGGTAGACTTCCAGCTATGCATCAAAGCATTCCTGTAGCTCCTCTTTTATGTTTGTACTCAGTGTGACTGGGAAGTGATGGCAATAGCTTGAGCCTTTAGTCCTTTGAGCCAATCAAGTCTCAATAATGATTTCAATACATTTAAAGGAAAAACTATCCTAAGTTGTATAGCAACGTGGGTATGGGCTAGGATATTACTCTTGTCACAAGAGTCTTTCCTCTTTATTTTTGAAACCATTTCATGAAGCATAGATAGGAGTGTGCTGGTAAATGTTTAACAACCAGCTCTCTGGGGGAAAATGTACACACAACACACTTTTAAGTTTAATCTGCCCCCAATACAGGGGGCAGTACTTCAGGAATATTTGACTAGACTAGCACTCAGAGAGTGCTATATCTGGATGAACCATCAAGCAAAGAACTTAGTTTTGAGCTAAAGTGCATGTACAAACCAGGTGTAGCAGTTCTGAAACCTGAGCCTTGATCTCATTTACTCTGCTTGTGACAAACCTCTGTACTTCTTTAGCTGTGTCTTTTTCCAGGTTTCTGTCTAGGACTAAAGACTTTCCTCTTGTAATTCAAAATTCATTTAATTCATTTTTGCCCCTATCCCACTTTCCCTTCTCAGAGTGACCAGAAAGAATTACTCACTCAACTATAGATTAAAGAACATTTTCTAAAGAGAGATTGAAAGGAAAAGGTACAGTGTTAAAATTCCAGTGGGACCATTGTTTTCAGAGTCTGAAAATCTCAACTCCTCTAACACTTTCAATTTATTTATTTATTTATTTTGGTGAGGCAATTGGGGTTAAGTGACTTGCCCGGGGTCACACAAGTAAGTAAGTGTTAAGTGTCTGAGGTCGGATTTGAACTCAGGTCTTCCTGAATCCAGGGCCAGTGCTCTATCCACTGCACCACCTAGCTACCCCTCTGATACTTTTTATATTTCTACCTTTTGTTGCTGCCTTAAAGGAGAGGTTCTTAACCTGGGGTCATTAATTTGTTTCTTTTAAAATATTTCGATAACTGTGTTTAAATATAATTGGTTTCCTTTGTAATACTGTGTATTTTATTTTATGCATTTAAAATATTATTCTAACTGAGGCTTCTACTGGCCTCTCCAAATGGCCAAAGGGGTACATGACAAAACAAAAGATAAGAACTCTGACCCTGGAGACAAGTGGACTGCAAACTCATGCTGGTAGAGGAATACTCCACAAGCATTTGCAGTCTCAAAGATAAAGAGGATGGGGTAAACTTTCTTGGTCTCCACAATTTGCTGCTTGAATATCTATCTAGCCACCCTCCAGGGAAGATTCCTGCTTGAGGTCTGTTAATTAACTTCTCCTGATATTGCTATTTGTATTGTTTGCACTGGGGAGACAGAGAGAGATTGTTATTCTTTTTAAAAAGTTTCTCCAAGTTTTGTGACATTGTAGCTCCCTTTACATTAATCCTGAGCCATTCTACTCCCACTTCCAAATCTTTGGCACCTCAAAATATAGGAAACACTGAGGAAAAACAAGTAGCAACTGTAATGTGGGAGGGATGATTCAGCAAGTGTTGTTAAGTGTTCCTCAGGGTTTTTTTGTTTTCAATTGTGTTTGTATCACCTTTAAATTTCAAATTTTTCTTTTTTTGTGTTTGCTTTGGGATAATTTTTTATTTTTCTGATTTGTTAAACTGCATATTCAATTAATGTATCTTCTCTTAAAAATATTCACATTCAGAAACATAAATCTGCCTCTGAGGAAAGCTTGAGTGGCAACCCATCAATTTGGATATGTAAAACCACTATTGTCATTATGTTATACTTTTTATTGTTTTTATGATTTGTTTTTAAACCATTCATTATCTAACTAATCCTTATTTAAGCTTCCATTTGAGTATACTGTGATTTTTCTCCTCATGTTGCCTATTTTATCAAGTTTTATTTGTAAAGTAAGTCTTTATGGTTTTTACTTTTTTGTATTTACTTGGAAATTCTATATGCAATAAAGCATGATCAGTTTTTGTTAAAAATCCTGTTTGTTGGGGGTGGAGCCAAGATGGCGGAGGAAAGACATTAAATGCACAGAGCTCCTGACACAATTATCCTGAAAACAGCAATAAAAGAACCCCTGGAGCAGCAAAACCCACAAAAAAGATAGGCTGAGATTATTTTCCAGCCAAAGACAGATTAGAGGTGTCCATGCTGGGATGCTAGCAGAATCCAGCCCTGTGATTACATCAACACAGACCCCAGGCATGCTGCGCAAGAGGAACTTACCCCCACCCCTCCCGCCAGCCTCCTAATCAGCTGCAGCACTGGTGACTTCTAGAACTAAGCTTACAGTCAGGTGAGAGGGCTGAACAGCTGGCCATGGGGGGAGAGGGGGGGACACAGGAGTGTCTTTGGGACCTAAGGAGGAATTCGGCTGTCCTACCCAAGTGGGGAACCAGGAAGAAATCCTGAGCAGCTGGAGGCCAGGTTGGGGAGGGGCACAGGCTCCTCAAAGCTAAGAACCACCACAGCACTCTGCTGGCTGGTTAATTAGCAAGTTGGCTTGAGGTTGTCTTCAGACTAGAGAACAGGCCAGGGAGGGGAGAGAAAAACCTGCCTTCCCTCAAACCAAAACAACTGGGACCCTCTGAGGCTTGGGACAGTGTAGCTTGGAAGTAGGGTCCTACTATAGAAGGGAGTTAGAAGCCAAGTAAAAGATGGCAAGATGAGCAAGCAAAGAAAGTTGAGAATTATTGAAAGTTTCTTTAGTGAAAAGGAAGATCGAGGTGCACCCTCAGAAAAGGATAACAACCTCAGGGCCCCTATATCCAAAGCTTCCAAGAAAAATATTAATTGGTCTCAGGCCATGGAAGTACTCAAAAGGGACTTTGAAGAGCAAGTAGGAGAGATAGAAGGAAGATTTAGAGAGGTGGAGGAAAGAATAGAAAGAGAAATGAGAGTGATGAAGAAGAGTCATGAGAAAAAAGTCAACAGCTTGAAAAGTCAAATGGAAAAGGAGATATAAAAGCTCTCTAAAGAAAATTATTGCCTAAGAATTGGGATTGAACAAATGGAAGCTAGTGACTTTATGAGAAACCAAGACACAATAAAGCAAATCCAAATTAATTTTAAAAATAGAAGGCAATATGAAATATCTCCTTGGAAAAACAGCTGACATGGAAAATATATCCAGGAGAGATAATTTGAAATTCACTGGACTACCTGAAAACCATGACCAAAACAAAAGCTTAGACACCATCCTCCAAGAGATTGTGAGGGGAAATTGCCCTGATATTCTAGAAGCAGAAGCTAAAATAGAAATTGAAAGAATCCACCAATCACCTCCTGAAAGAGATCCCAAAAGGAAAACCTCCAGGAATATTATAGCCAAATTCCAGAGCTCCCAGGTCGAGGAGAAAATATTGCAAGCAAAAGGATAACACAAGATCTAGCAGCAGGCATGGAATATGATATTTCAGAGGGCAAAGCAACTGGAAATACAGCCAAGAATCACATACCCAGCAAAACAGTATAATCTTTCAGAGGAAAAAATGGGGTGGGAAGGGAGGGAGGAAGAGAATTTGGAACACAAAGTTTTAAAAAATTGATGTCAAAATTTGTTTTTACATGTAATTTGGAAAATAAGATTCTAAACAGAGAAAAAATCCTTTTTAAGAAGAAAATAAATTGTTTAATATTTCTATTCAGCTCTTTCCATATGTCAAACCATTTAAAAAATATTCTGTTCAATTTCTTAAACTTCTTATGTCTTTCTGTTGAACTTGTCCAATTCTGAAAGGATAGTTAACTTTTTTCATAACCATAAGGTGGGGAAGGTGTGGCTAGATAGTAATTTAGTAGTTCTAATGGACTGCAAGTTCAATATGAATCAATTTTATGATACTGTAGGCAATAAAGATAATAAAATCTTAGGCTGAATTTAAAGACACATAATATCCTGGATTAAGGAACTGGTAGTGCTGACTACACTCTGCCCTGGTCAGCTCAGAGCTGAAGTACTATGTTAATTCTGGGTGTCACATTTTAGGAAGGATGTTGATAAGCTAGGCCTTATCCAAAAGAAGTCAAACAAGATAGTGAAGAGATTCAAGACCATGGCTTGTGAAGACTAGTTGAAAGACCTGTGGATGTTTAAACTAGATAAAAGAACACTTGGGACCTTATAACCAAGGAAATCATCTCAGAAAAGTCATACAGATAGTATTTTATCTGGGCATGTTTAGGAAATAGAAGAGATTTGGTATGATGAATGCATGTGTGCATGTATGACATATTACCTATCTTCAAGCATACATTGTGTTCACTGTGTATGAGACACTGGTAAGAGCTGGAATGAGCATTTGTGGGATATGTTGTAGAAGGGACTCTTGTTCATGTATGGTTGGATCAGATTGTCTCTAAGGTCCTTAACAAATCTGAAATTCTATGATTTTGTGTCTTACTGTCTATGGTTTTTTGAATTTCAGTTTACCTTTTTTCCCCAATACTTAGCTCCCATGTCATTTAGATTATATAGATTTTAATATTAATAGGTGGTATAGTGGATAGAAAACTGCACTTGGAATCAGGAAGACCTGTGTTCATATCTTGCATTCAAATCTTATTAGCTGTGCAACCCTGAAGGTTATCTAACCTCGATTAATCTGTTTCTTCATGTGTAAAATGGGGCTAATAAAACCTAGTTCACTGGGTTATTGTGAAGTTTAAATGATATACTGTGAAAATGGATATTTTGATTTGCTTAAGCCCAGCAGTTATCCAGGTAACCAGAAGAAATGTAGACCTAGCTTCTAGTCTTACAGTTTGCAGAATCAATGTACTTGTTTTATTTTATTATAATTTTTTGAGAGAGCGAAAATCTAGCATTATTCCTTTACTAGCGACACATAGGAAAAGACCTGCCACGGTTCTGAACATATCTTCGAGTCAATTAGGAGGCGCATGATACCGCCCATTGCAACACCCTCCCGGTCAAGGTGAAAGCATTTTCACGGAAACCAGAGGCAAAGGCCACGATGTTGTTCACGATGTTGTTATGACAACGTTGCTTCTGAAAGCCAGATTGGGGAGCGAAAGGGCAATGTTCGTATTCGTCCCCTCTGAGCTACCGTAGTCGAGCGTCGCCGCCAGCTGGAGGAAGGTTAGCCAAGAGTCGGCGTAGTGAGTCCCAAAGGGCCAGACCGCTCATCCTCTGCCCCCGGATGTACGGATGTACGCAGAACACACGCACCCCCCCCCCCTCCAAGGGAAACTGTTCCCACCCCGTCTTTCCTTCACCGCCCCTCCTCTCCTCCGACCCCTGATTGGCTAGAATCGAGGGCGGGCTTAAACACACATTGGCGCCCGGAGTCCTTTTCCCTCCTCCTCCCGCTATCTTGACGCGTTCCGAAACCCATTCTCCATCCAGCCAATTACTAGAGGTTTCCTCTTTCTTGTCTTCTTTCTCCCCGCCCCTAACATCCCCTCCCCACTCCTGCTCTGGATTTACCGCGCGCGCGAGCACTCCTGGATCCAGCGCCTGCGTAGTGGTTGTTTAGCCTGCTGCTAAGCCAGCACGTGGGGTCGCTTAGTCCTGCGCCGCTCCAGGGTGTCTTGCTTCTGGAGGACAGTGATACGTGAAGAGGGCTGTGAGCAGAGAAGGACTATGGCGCCAGCTGAAATCCTCAACGGGAAGGTGGTCTCCGCGTAAGCCACTAGTCCTTCCAACTTGGGGGCAGGATTGGGCTGCGGGACTGGGGGGCCCACACTCTCTCGCCTCTTTGGATGTTGCACTGAGAGAGGGGAGAAAAGGAAGCACAGTTGTCCAGGGTTGAGCAGAGGGCTCCGTAGGAACATGATGGGAGATGCACTTGTTTCCAGAGTGGTCCTGGGTCCTAGAGGAGGGCTCAAGTTCATGGCAAGGTTTCCCTATAGGACCTGCCTGCCTCCCATCCCCCCCCAGGTAGCGGGGCACCCCCTCGGCGGCCTGGGACAAGAGTTGTTCTGTCCTTTAATAAAATTTCCTCTCAAGATAAGAGGATCGTCAGATTGCACATTTATTCCCCAGGAACTACTCCTATGTCGGAACTCTCTGGAATCCGGGCAGTATTCCGGTATAGCCCCCCCTGGAATCCAGGGAAACTTACCACTTGTTTAAGGCCCTCCCCCCCCCCCCCCCCGCCCGCGATTTTCTCCTCTTAACTATTTCTAGTACTGAAGACAGGTCAATGGTCATTTTCATTGTTGCTGTCCTTGACAGCCTCACTGGAATTGGAAAATCGACAAAACCTACCACGGCCCACAAGTACACTTGGTGGACATGTGATTGTCAGAAACTTCTTGTAGGATCATGCCTTTTATTTCCTTTACACAGAGTTGTTTAACCTACAATTCCCCAAGGATTGGAATAGTAGGGGAGTGCTTTAATGTATCATTGTAGATGTGAAATTGGAATTGTGGGTAAAGGCGATATGTTCTTTTAGAATCCTGTTTCTGTGACCCTTAACCTTGTCTGCCACTTAATAACTAATACAACTAAAGTAGCAAAGTCTGTCAAAAGCTATTCTTAGTGCACTAAGAATGGAACTGATAGATGGCATGGGTGCTCCCAAACCAGACTTGAGATTTAGAGAAGTAGAGAGAAATGTAAAACGGATAGTATTAGAGGTAACCAGTTAGGGTGAAGAAATTCCAGTTTCTTGGACTAAAAACTTGGTCAGGGGAGGGGACATATCGGGTAGCTGAAGAATTGATGTCTTCAAGAGACTTGAGAGCAGGGACTATTATTTTCTTTCCTCTTGTATACTATTGTCTTCATTTTACAGGTGAGGAAACCGAGGCTAAGTGGCTCACTAGTAAGTCTTTGGCGCCAGATTTTGGCTGAAAGTAGTGGATTATTTCTTCATTCTAGAGGTTTTTGTAAAAAAAATTTTAAATTTCCCCGTTTTTCTCCTCATAGTATTTTATTTTTTCACAATTACATGTAAAGATAGCTTTCAACATTCGTTTTTGTAAGATTTTGCATTCCAAATTTTTCTACCTTCCCTTCTCCCTCCCTAAGACTGCAGTCTCATGTTGTACTCATATTGAACATATTTACACTTTAGTTATGTTGTAAAAGAAAAATCAGAGTAAGAGGGAAAAAACAGTAGAAAGGAAAAAAGTGAAAATAGTATGCTTTTGATCTACATTCAGACTCCATAGTTCTTTCTTTGGATGTAGAGAGCATTTTCCATCATGGGTCTTTTAAAATTGTCTTTGATCATTGTAATTCTTGTTTGGTTGGTGGGTTTTTTTTTGGTTTTTGTTTTTTTTTAGGCAACGGGGGTTAAGTGACTTGCCCATGGTCACACAGCTAGTAAATGTCAAGTGTCTGAGGCTGGATTTCAACTCAGGTACTCCTGAGTCCAGGGCCGGTGCTTTAACCACTGCGCCATCTAGCTGCCCCGATCATTGTAATTCTGAGAAAAGCTAAGTCTATCATAGCTGATCATTGCACAATGTTGCTGTTACTGTGTATAATGTTCTCCTGGTTCTGCTCACTTCATTCAGCATCAGTTCATGTAAGTCATTCCAGATTTTTCTGAAATCTGCCTGCTCCTCATTTCTTACAGCACAATGGAATTCCATTACATTCATATACCACAACTTGTCCAGCCATTCCCCAATTGATGGGCATCCATTCAATTATTCTTTGCCACCACAAAGAGAGCTGCTATAAATATTTTTGTACATGTGGGTCCTTTTCCCTTTTTTATGATGTCTTTGGATTACAGACCTAGTAGTGGTATTGCTGGGTCAAAGGGTATGCACAGTTTGATTGCTCTATGGTCATAGTTCCAAATGGCTCATTCTGGAGGTTTTCAAGCAGGGTCATGTGTGTTTTAGAAAGGATTGTTGTTCAGATGTGATTTTGTCTGTTGCCCAATGGGTATTGTCAATTCTCCAACTTCAGTGAAGTTCTCAAGGATAGCAGCAGTGACAATGACCTTTGACTGGTCTCCATTGTCATGAAGGAAAGCACCCACATGACTGAAAGACATGTGGGTTGGTGGTGGTGGTGGGGTTTAAATTTATTTTTTAAGATGAATAATTGGTAAGGTCTCTGAGACTCCTTCCAACTCAGTTTTAAATGATACTTTTGTGATTTGGACAGGTAAGTCATTTAGTATCACTGCGCCTCAATTTCCTCTTCAGTATATAAAATGAAGAAATTAGATTAGATGGTCTTGGTCTCTAAGGTTCCCCTGGCTCTAAATATTTGATCCTATGATTATTGTCAATATAGACAGTTAGGTGGCACAGTGGGCAGTACTAGGTGTGGAGTCAGGTAGAACTGAGCTCAAATATGGGCTCAGACATTTAATCAACTGTGACCTTGGGCAAGTCACTTCAGTTTTCTCCTTTGTAAGATGGGGATAATAATAGCAACTACCTCCCAACTACCTCAACTAAGCACTTAAGTGCCTATGCAAAATAATATAACACTCCCTTCCCTCTAGGAGTTTTTAGTCTCTTATAGTTGGAACTTTATGTTTGTTGTTGTTTGGGGGCAATGAGGGTTAAGTGACTTGCCCAGGGTCACACAGCTAGTGTCAAATGTCTGAGGCAGGATTTGAATTCAGGTCCTCCTAAATCCAGGGCCAGTGCGTCATCCACTTCGCCACCTAGCTGCCCCCCCCCCATTGTTTTTGTTTTTGTTTTTTAAAAACTAATTAAATGTGATTTGGGTTATCACTTAGAAGCCTTCTGGAGCTGGTTGACAATCTGGAGGCACTGAAACCTAAAACTGGATCTTCTGAACCATTTTTTAAAAAAAATTAATAAAGTATTTTATTTTTTTTCCCGTTACATGTAAAGATAGTTCTCAACTTTTGTTTATACAAGCTTTCCAATTTCATATTTTTCTCCCTCCCCCCTCCCTTAGACAGCAGGTAATCTGATATAGGTTTTATTTATACACACACACACACACACACACACACACACACACACACACACACACACACACATATAATAACATTAAACATATTTCTGCATTAGTCATGTTATAAGAGAAAAATCAACAATGATGAAAAACCTCAAAATAGAAAAACATCAGCACCAAAAACAAAAGAAATAGTATGATTCATTCAGCATCTATACTCCACAGGTTGTTTTTTTTTCCCCCTGGATTTGGAGATCCTCTTCTGTACCATTGCATTGGTGAGAAGAATATAGTCCATCACAGTAGATCAACACTCAGTGTTGATGATACTGTGTACAATGTTCTTCTGGTTCTGCTCATCATCAGCTCATGCAAGACCCTCCAGGTTTCTCTGAACTCCTGCTCATCATTTCTTACAGCACAATAGTATTCCATTGTATTCATATACCACAACTTGTCCAGCCATTCCCCAATTGATGGGCACCCCCTCAACTTCCAATTCCTTGCCACCGTAAAGAGCAGCTATAAATATTTTTGTACATGTGGGTCCCTTTCCCCTTTCCATGATTTCTTTGGGCAAAAGACCCCAAAGTGGTATTGTTGGGTCAAAGGGTATGCACAGCTTTATCGCCCTTTGGGCATAATTCCAAATTGCTCTCCAGAATGGTTGGATCAGTTCACAGCTCCACCAACAACGCATTAGTGTTCTGAACCATTTTGTAGCTGCATCTTTTGAGAAGGCACCATTGTCAAGGTGTTTTAGGCACATTCATATAATAGCTGTTACCCCATTCTAATCATCCTAAGAAAAAAAGAAAAAATGGTAATGATTTGGTATTCTGGGAGTAGGGAACAGTATGTTCTGCTGTATAATTCTACCTCTGCACTCCTACCAAGTCCAGGGCTGCAAAAGTACCGTTTATTGTGTTTTCTTGGGGTTAATGCAAAGATGATAATGACTAGTAATTTACCCTTTAGCCAAAATGAGAATTGTGTCTGTTAACAGAGTTGAAAGCAATCTCCAAGAGAAACTCTTAGATTTGAGAACCCTTTTGCTTACAAAAGATGTCCCTTCAGTCTGCCCTGTAAGACAAAAGGACAGGTCTTCCCCAAATGATTTTAAGTGTTGAATTTGCTCTGGATCCTAAATATAGAGTTCTTATCCCCTACCTCCTAGCTGGAAGGAAAACTTTCCTTAGAAATATCTAGTCATTCTTATTCACATATAAATTGTTTTGGTTGCAGTTTCCACAGGGTAATCCAAAGGAACTTGGGAAAAGAACACTAGTCTTAGAGTCAGAATTCTTGGATTTGTGTTTGGCTAAGCTATACACAGAATTGGAAGTCACTTCAGGGGCCAACTAGGCCAAACTCATAAGTGGAGAATCATCAGGCCTTTGCTTGAAGACTTCCTGTGACTGGGAAAAGGCAGCCCCTTCATAAGAAGCCTAAATCTGCCTCGTTGTCAGCAAGTCATTCAGTCAGTAAACATTTATTAAGCATCTAAACTGAAAGGGAAGACATCCTTACCTCTCTAGAAGCTCAGTCTAATGGGGGAGATATAACATGTAGACATCCAAGAACAAAAAAGATATATACAGGATAAATTGGAGATAATCAATAGATGCAACATGCTAGTATTAAAGGGCTTGGGAAAGGCATCTTGTAGAAGATAGTTCTAAGTCTGTAAAATATGAATTATAATACTTGCATTCCCCACCCTCAGAAACAGCATGAGGACTATGCTTTGTAAACTTTAAGGTGCTATCTGAATCTTAAGAAGCAGCATGCGAGTGCTAGAGAACTTTCCTTGGAGTTAGGAAGCCTGGGTACCGGTCCAACCTCAGACATGCATACACTTGCTTGGCAAGGCACATAACCTCAGTGCCAGATGCAGGCAATCACTCATTTCTCCCCCAAGCCAAATTTATACCTAATTGTGAATGTTAAGACCTTACACTGGCTTCTAGCATCCCCTTTTTTCTGTAGGCAGTAGATCCCAAACCTAACAGCCAAATATGTCTCTCCCACTCTGGGTATCCTCCCTGAAAACTACTGCCCTCAAAAAGCTATTTTCTTATTACTTTTCTAATACCTCTCTTTTTTTTTTTTGAGTGGGTCAATGAGGGTTAAGTGACTTGCCCAGGGTTACACAGCTAGTAAGTGTCAAGTGTCTGAGGCTGGATTTAAACTCAGGATCTCCTGAATCCAGCCAGGGCCGATGCTTTATCCACTGCGACATCTAGCTGCCCCCTCTCATACCTCTTTACCAAATCAGTACCCCAGTCAATCACGAAACATTTTTTAGGCTTGCTATTTCTCAGGCTTTGTGCTAGGGATTCAAAGGCAAACATTTAAAAACCCCTGTTCCTCCCTCTGCTATTTGTGAAATATCTCCCAATTATATTTTAATCTGGTTCCCTTAGCACAAAATTAATATTTAGTGCCTCTAAATAATTCCTCTGCCTCCCCCCCCTTTTTTTTTTTAATGTTGCTCTATCTCTAACCACCATCCTGATCCTTCCAGCTAAGACTTTTTGAAACTGGTTTCAACAATTTAGATTGGGTGGAATGAAAAACAAATGGGACAAGTCATTAAATTTATGTTAGTGGTCATCAGAGACTGTTTCACTCTAGCTACCTTTCCAGTCTTAGTTCTTGTTAGATTTCTCCATGAATAGTTTCCCCAATCTCAGCACTTCCCTTGATTTACATAAACTGCCCCCCACTGAGTATTAATCTCAAAAGTTTAATTTTTTTCAGGAACACATTCAATAAATATTTGAGTACTTCCAGTGTGGTAATTGCAATGGGAGATACAAAGATAAATAAGGTGCATTTCTTCTTAGGGAACTTACAGTCTAGCAAGGAAGAAAGACGTGTACATATATGTATATATACATATATGTTATTACAATACAAGCAGTATATTATTTGCCTTGAGAATGATATAAACAAAGAAATTGGGAATTCAAAGGAAGGAGAAATTGCTTGGGAATACCCAAAGCAATAAATAGTACTAGCTTTTGTTCTTAATAGCCCTTAAAGTTTACAAAGCAATTTGCTTAAAATAACCCTATGAAGTATTATCTTCATTTTATAGGTGAAGGAAATTGAGGCTTAGAGAGGTTTTTATTTTTGTCTAGTAAAGAACTGAGATTCACACTAAGGTCTTAGATTGACTTCAAGTTCAACACTTAGTCTATTATCTGATGTTTCTAAAGTCTGTGAGGTCATGGTCTAGATTTCTCTCATAATTCTGAAATATTACTGAATAGCTCTGGTTCATGAAATAATTGGTTTGAGATAGGCGTAACAAAAATTCTAAAATTAAGACCTATGAGGAACCTTGAGAGCAGAATTTCTTATCCTGGGGTCTGAATTTTTTTTTTTTAATAACTGTTTCAATATAATTGGTTTCCTTTGTAACATTATGACTTCATTTTATATATTTAAGAAACATTAATCTGAGAAGGGGTCCATAAACTTCATTATACTACCAAAGGCATCTGTAACACAAAAAAGGTTAAGAATCCTGCTTTAGCGGTAATCTAGTCTCTTTATAGATGAGGAAACAGGCTCAGAGAAGTTACATGACAAACTAACATAGCTAGCTGGTTAGTTAGTCAAATAACAACAATGTATTGGGGGGGGGGGGGGCAATGAGGGTTAAGTGACTTGCCCAAAGTCACACAGCTAGTAAGTGTCAAGTATCTGGGGCTGGATTTGAACTCAGGTCCTCCTGACTCCAGGGCTGGTGCTTTATCCACTGTGCCACCTAGCTGCCCCAACAATATTTTTAATAATGATAATATAAAAGCTACTAGGCATGAACTGAGTCCAGTACTTTTTGTATCATATTTTGTTCCCCCTCATGAATAATTAATTATCCACAGATAATTCCCCAAGTTTCATTTTGGGCAATATTTTCAATTTCTTCCCTGCTCAAAATGAGCAGGTAAGAAAGCAGAATGGAAATATCTCTGTTGATCCCTGTTTACTGTCTTCAGAATTGCTGACCAGTCATGAAAGGCCTACATGATTCCCCACATGGATTAATAATAGGAGGAAAATAATATTTGCACCTCGTTGAACACCAGGTGGTGTTACAGCCAGTGGCTTGTATTTATATGTATTTCTGTTTTATCATATTTTATGATAAAGTATTTTCAGGCAGAATTGTATTATGGAATCAAACGTCAGAGACAAAGTTAGAATGAACAAGATTCCTGGACAAGAGTATTAGATTGGGAAAGGAATATTAGAGGTTATCTATTGCAAGGTGCTCATTTAAATTAAAACTCACGGAGTCTTAGCAAATTAGTGAGTTACAGCTAAGATTTAGGGTCCCAAATGTCTTTCCATTCATTATGCTAAGTATAAAGCTTATCTCTGTAGACACTACATAATCAAGGCAGTTTGTACTATAAACAAAGTTCTACCATATCTTCTCTTTAAAATTAAGAAAAAGAAATTTCTAAGTTATATACTCTTATGATCAGGAAGATAGTTTGGCTCTGAAAATTTCTTTTGCAATTTAATATATAATTAATTCAAAGCAAACATTTTGTACCTTTTAGAAATAATTTAATATATTATGAAATCAAAGTAGACATGCATACCTTTGAGAAAGAAACAGGAAACTTTACTGCATTTCAGGTAGGAGAATTGAGTTCTTGAATCATAGAATGTGAGAAACTAGTAATGTTGGGATGGAAAATTTTAATTGCTGTTTTGAAAGTTTCTATGCATTTTTAATGGAAAGTTTTTTTTTTTAACTTATCAAGAGAGATTACACAAAGTTATATTATTTACTTGGGTAGCTTTTCTTCTCAGTTTCTCTATTATGTAAATTATGTTGAAGTTATTTACCACTACTATCGGGTTTTTCTCCCCAGAAAAGCTCATGGCAGCATACAAAATAGATTTGAAAGGGGTAGAATTTGCAACAAATTCATAAAAATTGATTGTGTATTTGTATTGGTATCTGCGGTCCTACTTTTAAAATAGAAGTTTTTATATAATTCCTAGCTGAGAACATAATTACTTTAATTGCTTATCCAGACCTAGCCAAGTTTTAGCTCCATGTGAGGGAAGTTTTCCTAATAATTAGAACGTTCTAAAAATAGAATGTCCAGGTTGTGAATTCCTCAGGACTGGGAGCCTTCAGGTGAAAGTTGAAAGCTTCATTTGTTGGATATTTTGTGAATGGGATTTATGCTTTGGGTAGCATTGGACTAGATAACCTCTGTGCTCCATCCCAGCTCTGTAATTCACTTATGGATTCCTTGTTGCTGCTTTTGCCCTCTGACCGCTTAAGAACACTTCTAGCTCTAAATAAATGATCCCATCATAATTTCCCTGATTGTGTAAAGTATTAATTTTTTTTTACAATTTTAGACTCATATTCATGTAAAGTGTTTAAAATGGCTTGTATTCTTAAGCTCGTTGGTTTTTTGTTTTGATTAAGGAAAATGTGACTCACTATACTTTCAATTTCAGTGTGGCCCAAAACGAGAAGTGCCTGCTTTATGTTTCTGAATTATTCTGCTTTTGTTCTTTTTATCAGGCATAAGAGAATTTTGACCTAGTGTCTGGGGGGAGGGGTGAAAGAGAAGTGTTCATATCTTATAATTTCTTTGGGGCTAAGGTTTCTGATAATTGTCAGGTCTGATGATTAACCATTGTTATATTAGCAGAGCTGCTAAATTACTCATTACCTACAAGAATGCCTCCTGATACCAAACTTGATTGCTCTGTCCATAAGCCTCAACAAGAGAAAGAGGAGTATTAATTTTCTTCTGATGACCTTTTTACAAATGGGAGTGTCTTGAGGCATAGATTTGAAGTGAGTTGTTTATAACCTGACCCTAATTACTTTGAATTTCAGTTTTAAAGCCCTTCATTTGAGAATCTACCAGATTCCTAACATCCAGATACAGTGGAGTAGGAGTATGCTTCCACTTGCAAAAAGATTAGTATTCATTTTAGAGACACAGAGAAAACAAAAAATAGTAAAAGCATGGTTAATTATACATGGTTCTTATATCTGTAGCTTTACCTAAATGTAATCTGTTCTGTTCATTTGCAGTCAGGCCAACAAAACTAGCCAGAAAATGGAGAAAAACTAAATTCCAGGTTTATGAAAGTCAGACTTCAGTTGACAAAGATTCATTTGACTGGAATAGGAAAAAAACAAGTGCTTGTTTACACTTTGAACCATTGCCTCACTGGTTGGGTAGGCTTTTCAACAGGAAGGTAGTGCCCTTGACCAGGGCCAATAAAAATATTTGTCTTAAACTCAGGTAATCTGATGAAGAGATCTTTAAACTGAAAATGGAAGGGGGAGAGAGAGAATTGCTTAAATCTGTCTACTAAGTCTCATATCATCGAAAGTAGCAGGTATAGCATAGGAAGAAGAATAGCAGAAAGAGGACCAGTAACTAACGGAAGACAATACTCAAGAAGAGAGCTAGAAGCAAAAACCCATAGCCTCAGATGCTGATGTACAGATGCACAAAGTATGTGTAATAGAGTGAACTAGGAAACTCCATGCTGAGAGACAAATCTGACCCGATAGGTATAACTGAGATATGTTAAGATGGGATTTATGACTGGAATATGGCCTTGGAAGGACATACCTTATTCAGAATGAACAAAAAAGATAAAAGAGGTTGTAGCATACCATTTTATATTGGGAAGATATATATATGTGTGTATATATATATATATATATATATATATACTCATGAGTCACAGAGCAACCAGACAAGGAAATAGAGCACTTAATTAAAGATCAACAGAGGGAGTGTCTTGCACCTGTGATTGGGTACATTTGGCATAATATTCCTTTCCCCCCTGTCTTCAGCTCTTTAATTTTTATATCACCTTCATTTCCCAAAATATCCTTCCTCAATCAACAGTCAATAAACATTTATTAAGTAACTGCTGTGTGCAAGGCACTGTGGATATAAGGACAAAAGTGATACTAGTTCTTGCCCTCAAGGAACTTGAATACAATCTGGAGAGGCAACATGTATATGCATAGGTAGATACAAAGTAGACACAAGGTGATGTGTGATGGGAAGGCACTAGCAGCTGGGGGTTTCAAGAAAGGAATCATGTAGAAGGTGGTATTTGAACTGAGCCTTGAAGGAAACTAGGTATTCTGAAAGATGGAGGTGAGAAGGGAAAGCATTTCCAGTGCAAAAGAACAAAGATGGGAATTGGAATGCTGGGTATGAGAATAACAAGAGTTTGGCTGAACTGAAGAAGCTCTTGACCGTGTGTGTGTGTGTGTGTGTGTGTGTGTGTGTGTGTGAGAGAGAGAGAGAGAGAGAGAGAGGGAGGGAATTTTTGGTAGTCTGATGGACCCCTTCTCAAAACAATATTCTTAAATGCGTAAAGTAAAAGTAAAATACATTAGATTATACATTTAGGTTCCAATTTTTATCCTTCCCTCCCCTACTCCTCCTTGAGGTGGTAAGCAATCAGATATAGGTCATACATATACATCCACTTTGAATGTCCAGTAGTCAGCACTATGGGACTGAAGCAGGAGAAAGAGACTTAGACATGAAATATAGGTGTGGGAGTCATCTGTATTAGGATGTGCTCTGGTGAAGTCTGTAAAAGTGTAGAGAGAGAAGAGATTAGGGCCTAGGATAGTCTTAGGGTATACCCACAGGGGCCTATTTTAGACAATGGTCTAAACCAGAAAAAGTGGTTAGAAAGGAAGAAGCAAGAGAAAGCAGCCTCACAATCTCAGGGAAGAGCAACCCTCCAGGAGTAATGAGTGGTAAAGTAGACTAATTGTTGAGATGGTTTTCCTTACTTAGTCTTAAATCTGCCTCTGCAAGTTAGCCCACTGCTCCTAGTGCCTACTTTTAGGGCTAAGCAGAATAAGTTTGACCCCTTTTTCAAGTTTGAAGGGCTCTTTCACAGCCATTCAAAATGCTTGGAATAATTCAACAAGTATTTATTATGTACCTTCTTTACCAGGCCCTGGAAATACAAAAACAAAAGGAAAAAGGCCCTGCCCTCTTGAAGACACCAATTCTTTATCTTTACCAACCCTAGCTTTTAGTCCAAGAAGCTACATTCCTTCACCTTAACTTGCACCCTCTACCTTCTAATACTGTGTCTCTTAAATATTACCACTATGCTTTGGGAGCAACTGTTCCAGGTCAGTCAATAAGCATTTCTTAAGTACTGTGACAATTTAAAAACATGAGAGACATACTATCTGGGTAATTTAATAATTTTATTAATAGGCTGGCAGGTTATTAATAAAAGGATGGCTAATGGCTGTCCCTCTCAGACCAAAAACCTTAGAGTTTTTTGGGTTTTTTTTAAGAGATTTTTGGCCGTGGGGTCACAGCTTATATGCCCTTCTAACTTTAGGTGGCCCATCACATAGCAATCACATCTAATTGGTCAACAGCAATCAAATCCAATTGGTTGACATGATTGGTGGTGGGTTATATTAAAATGAAGCTTGGGATATGGACTTAGGTCACTCAAATCTTGGTCAAAAAGACATCAGAGAAAGACTGTAGACCCCATCCAAGCTGATCAGAGCACAATGGTTTTAATCTAGATATGGTTTGGTGCAGGCTGAATCTTATCAGTAAAGTCTTTCAGTAACAACCTAAAGGACTTTAGAAAAAAGTGGGGAGGGAGTACGGAATATCCCCAAAATATTGATTATTAATAATTATTCTCACAGTACCTGCTATGTTCCAGGCACTGTACTAAGTCCTAGGGATATAATGAAAGGCAAGACTGTCCCTGCCCTAGAGGAGCTCATGATTTAATGGGGGAAGTGATATGCAAATGTGTACAAATAAGGACAAATGGGAAATAATCCACTGAGAGAAGGTCCTAGAAGTCAGAGGCATTGGGAAAGGCTTCCTGCAGAAGACTGGATTTTAAGGAAATCAGGAGGCAGAGATGAGGAGAGAAAACATTTCAAGCATGGAGGATAGTCAAGAGAAAAATGCCTGGAGGCAAGAGAGGCAGTGTCTTATTCAAGGAATAGCCAGGGAGCCAGTGTCACTATATCAGAGAATAAGAAAGTATAAGATTTGAAAGGTAGGAGAGAACTAGCTTATGATGGTCTTTGGATGCCAAATGATCTTGGAGGTCATAGCAAGCCACTGGAGTTTATTGAGTGATATGCTAAGACCTGTGCTTTGGGAAAATCACTTTGTCCATTTAATGGAGGATGCATTGGAGTGGTTAGAGACTTGAAACAAGGAGAGCATCCAGCAGGCTGTTGCAATAATCGAGTCACAGAAGGTCTCAAGAGAGCCTGTATCACAGTGGAGACAGAGGAGGAAAAGGGTCATATGTGAGAGATGTTAGGAAGGTAAAATCAATAGGCCTTAGCATCAAATTGGATATGGTCAGTGAAAGATAATGAAGAATAAAGAATAATACCTCAGTTGTGAGCCTGGGGGACTGGGACTGTGGTGTTGCTCTTAACAGCAATAAGGAAGTTTGGATAATGCAGGGTTTGGGAGGTCATGAATTCAGTTTTGGACATAATGAATTCAAAATGTCTACAAGACATACAGTTTGAGATGTCTAATAGACATTTGGAGATGAGAGGATGAAGGTAATAGAGAAGTTGGGATTGGATAAATCAATTTGAGAATCATCAGCTTGGACATAATACTTGAATGCTTGGGAGTTGATGAGCTCACCAAGTGAAATAATAGAGAAGAGAGCCCAAGATAGAACCTTGTCGGACACCCAGGATGTGACCTGGATGAAGATCCAGCAAAAGAGACAGAGAAGGCTCAATTAGGTAGAAGGAAAATCAGGAAAGAATAGTGTCCCGAAAATCTAGACATTACAGAGAGGTCAAGAAAGATAGGATTCAGAAAAGGCCATTGGATGTGGCAACTAAGGGATCATTGGTAACTTTGGAAAGAGAGTTGCAGTTGAATGATGAGGTTAGTGGTCAGATTGTAGAGAGTTTACTAGAAAGGGAGAGAAAAGGGAGGAGAGGCACCTGCGTAGATGGCAAGAGAGATATGGAACAGTAGCGGGAATGGAAGGATTGAGTGAGGGGTTTTGATAATGGAGGAGACATGGGCATGTCTGTAGGTAGCAGGAAAACAGCCAGTAGAGAGGGAGAGATTGAAATTATGTGAGAGTGGGAATTAAAGAGGAGGGCAATCTGCTGGAGAAGATTGGATGGAATAGGATGACCTTTGTGGGTGGAAGAGTTAGCCTTGTCAAGAAGGGCCCCACCTTCCATGTGAGATGATGGAAGAGAAAGTGGCAAGTCATCTTCTGAGAGGGAGGGGGAAGGAGGTGAAAGACTCAATTTTTTTCGGTAAAATATGAGCATGATTTTCAGCTGAGAGGGTAAGGAGGGGAGCCATGAGGAAGAATGAAAAGGTTTGGAAAAACTGCTGTATGTAGTGGGAGTGAGTCAGTTGGGGAGATATATAGGATTGCCCAGCTGCAGTGAGAGCCCAGTTGAGGTAAGTGCCTTCTGAGTGCATTTTAAGAACAAAATAGTTTATACTTTACTGTTAAAATAATATCAGGGGGCAGCTAGGTGGCGTAGTGGATAAAGCACTGGCCTTGGATTCAGGAGTACCCGAGTTCAAATCCAGCCTCAGACACTTGACACTTAACTAGCTGGGTGACCCTGGGCAAGTCACTTAACCCAAATTGCCCTGCAAAAATTAAAAACAAACAAACAAACAAAAAAATAATATCAGAATTATTAACTGACAGATGAAGTCAAGGGTCTTAGAATCATAGATTTAATTCTGGAAGGGAGTTCAAAGGCCATCTTGTCCCACCTCCTCATTTTGTAGATGAGGAAAATGAGGCCCAGGGTGGTCACATGACTTGTTCAAGTTTATACGGTTACTATCAACTGTGGTATTTGAAGCCAGGTCCTGACTGCATCCAAGGTTCTTTCTACAATACCATACACACTGTGTAGCAGGAATAGCATCCAAAAAACAGTGTTCTCCACATCTTCAATCCTGCATCTACACCCTGCTAGTTCAGTTGTGAGGTAACTAACCTCAGAATTAGTTTCTCCTTAGAAGGGAGATACATGACATTATTCCATAAAAGAGTTTGACAACCATCACTTATCCACTATCAGTGATTAATTCCCAGATGTCTAACACATTTTGTGGTTATTATAAAGGACATTTCTTTACCAGTTTCTTTTGATTCTTGGTGATTTATGGAGGCTTTTCATAGGAGTTACCTAATAGATAACCTTTTTTTGCATTGTGGATCTCTTTGTCAGTCTGGTGAAGCATACTGACCCCTTCTCTGAATGTTTTTTCCCTACATTTATAATTGAAAGAAATGTTACAATTTTTTTTTTCCCCTATCCAAGTTCATGAACTCTATCTGTGGACCCCAGGTTAAAAACCTCTGCACTAGATGTTCATCCAAGTGTCTCAGTGGGTTTTGTCCTTTTCGAGGACAGAAGCATTGGTCTTCAGTGCCAGGATGGAAAGTAACCAGTTTTAAGAAGTGGGAAAGTCAGTTTTTATCATAAGCTTTTGCTAAACAAATGGTCAAAATTCCCATGAACCGCAAGTCATAAAAAATTTTATTTTTTTTCCAGTTACATGTAAAGATAGTTTTCAGCATTTGTTTTTATAAGATTTTGAGTTCCAAATTTTTCTTGCTCCCTTCCTTCCCTCCCCTCTCTCCAAGACAAAGCAATCTGATATAGGTTATATATGTACAAACATATTAAACCTATTTCCACATTAATCATGTTGTAAAAGAAGAATCAGAACAAAAGGGGAAAACCTCAAAAAAAAAAGGTAGAAATTGTATGGTTCAATCTGCATTCAGATTTTACAGTTCTTTTTTCTGGATGTGTAGAACATTTTTCATCATGAGTCGTTTGGAATTGTCTTGGATCATTGTATTGCTGAGAAGAGCTAAGTCTGTCACATAATGTTGCTGTTACTGTGTACAGTGTTCTCCTGGTTCTTCTCACTTTACTCAGCATCAGTCCACTTAAGTTTTTCCAGGTTTTTCTGAAATCTGTCTGCTCATCATTTCTTATAGCACAGTAGTACGCCATTACATTCATATACCACAGCTTGTTCAGCCATTCCCCAGTTGATGGGCATCCCCTTGATTTCCAATTCTTTGCCACCACAAGAGAGCTGCTATAAATATTTTTGTACATATGGGTCCTTTCCTCTTTTTTAGGCTCTTTTTAGGATACAGACCTAATAGTGGTATTACTGGGTCAAAGGGTATGCACAGCCCTGTGGCCCTTTGGGCATAGTTCATGGAAAGTTTTACCAAAGGGGAGAGGGCAAAAGAAGAAATAGCTTGTGTCCCAGGTCACCAATGGATGGTTATATACTAGAGACCATAGTATGTACCATAACTCAAGGGCCTTAAGGGCAAGATTTCCCATAAATTTGAGAGCTGAGGGTAGGCACCCATGCTCTAGGATCTAGTACACTTCTTTGGAAGAGTATGTACCTTTGGTCACATTCCTGTTGATCCCTTTTCTTAAGAATCTAAAATACATGAATGATTATGTATGTAAATTTAAAATTAGGAGGAAGAAAAGAAACAATCATTTTTATAGCACTATACTTTATACTGTGCTAAGTGCTTTATAATCATATTTGGTCCTCACAACATTTCACAGGTTCTTACTTCACAGTTGAGGAAACTGAGGCAAATCAATTAAGTGACTTGCCTATGGTCACACATCTAGTGTCTGAGGCCACATTTGAACTTAGGTCTTCCTGACTCCAGACCCACCTTTTTATCTACTGTACCACCTAGCTGCCTCTAAATGCTGAAGCTAATAAAACAAAAAGTGGGTAACTTTAAAAGACCAATCTTAGAAGGAGAAATCAGACAAACCATTGAGAATCGCCCCATAAAAGGACACCAATCAGAAGTCAATTCTACCAGACTTTTAAGTACAAATAACTCCTGTGCATTGAATGACTTTGGAGGATAGGGGAAAGGGGAAGGAGGAAATTTAGTGAAATCTCAGCAAGAGAAAAAAAATAAGAGTACATGAATTTATCAGTAGAGAGTGAGCCTGTGATAAAATATGGTAAGGATTCTTGTTAGAAAAAAATTAAGATGTAAGAAAATACTTTCATAATATCATATAAGGACCTCTTTGAAAATGACTCAATTTTTATGCATTTGAGAAATGTTCAAAGTGTTTCCAATTAAAGATGAACATTAAACAGGGTTGACCGCTCTTGCCACTGCTTTTTAACATAGTTTTAGAAATCTTAGCAGTAAAGCATGAAAAACAAAATAAAGCAATAAATTATCTGTAGATGATATGTTTATATTCTTAAGGCAATAGTTAGTTGAGATAGTCAACAATGGAGAGAATTGCTTAAGTAAAGAAGCTATAGGTCAATAAAGTAAACTTCTAAAACTCTACATTTCTCTAGATGCTACTAAGAATCTGGAGAAACTAATAGAGAAATATCTTTTACAGTAACCACAAGATGTGTCAAGCATTTCTGTATTAATGCATCTAGACATGAAAGGCAGTGTAGCTAGAGGGTGGGTTTTAAAGTCAGGAAGACTTGAATTTAAGTACTGCCTTTGATCCATACTGGCCATGTGACCACCAAGAAGACCTCTTTGCAAGAGGCATGTCTCTAAGGCTAAGTTGAAAGGTTAGTTGCTGATCTCCAGTGGAGGGAATTTTCACACAGGGAGTCCTCTTCACCAGTAAAGTCACTGGTCTGATCAACCAAAAAGCTACTTATCAGGACATGCACTTAGGGTTGGAGGAGAGGAAAGAAGAAGATATGTATAAGACCTGTGCAAAGATAGCTTTTAATGATTTTAATAGATAAGGAAGAACTGGAAAAATAATTGGAGAGAGATCTTCCTGCTCATAGATTGAGTACAGTATGCATGCCTACAAACACACAAGAAGCAGTATGGCATACTGTATATAGAACAGACCTGTATAATGAGGCTGGAGAGAGGTTGTGGAAGGTCTTAAGTCAAACAGGAGTTTAAATGTTAACCTAAGGGCAGTAGGGAAGCCCTGGAACTTAAGTAGAGGGGCATGGTTAGAGCTGTGTATTACCTGTGGGGGGGAAAGACCAATAAAGAAGCCATTCTAGTACTCCAGGAGACCAGTGATAAGAGTCTGTGTGAGTAGTGAGGCTGGATATGGAATGAAGGTAAAAGATATTGCAGAGAAAGAAATGACAGGATTTGGCAGCTTATAGGGCAAGGGAAGGTAAAGAGCAGAAATAATGCCGATGTTTCAAACCTGTGAGACTGGAAGGGTATTGTTGCCTTTGATTGAAATAGAGAAGTTCAGAAGAGGAATGGGTTTGGTGGGAAAGAGAATGATTTCTGTTTTGGACATGATGACTCTGACCTGTCTAGGGGACATGCGATTTGAAATGTCCAGTGGGTGATGCAGGGATGATTGGAGCTCAGGAGAGAAACTTTAAAAATATGTAGATTTGGGAGGCACCTGCAGAGAGATGATGAGTAAACCCAGGGGAGCTAATGAATGGGGCCCAGGATAGAGCCTTGGCATGTCCTCACTGTTTGGCATCATATGGATGATGACTCCACAAAGGGGACTGAGGAGTGTGATCAGACAAGTATGAAGAGAGCCAGGAGAGAATAATGGCATGAAAACTCAGAAGAGAGAATATGAGAGGAAAGGATAGTCAGTAGTGTCAGAAGCCATTAAAAGGTTATCAGTAACTTTGAAGATAGTAGTTTCAGTTTAATGATGAGGTCAGAAAAAAGATTGCAGAAATTTGAGAAGAGGGGAGGCAGTAGAGGCAATGATAGTAGACAGCTTTTTTTTTTAAAGCTTTTTATATTATGAACTTAAGCATGAATAATTCAATATACAATGAGCAGAAAAGGAGGATTGTATAAGAAGCTAAACTACTACATAGTTTTAAAAAGTTTTTTAAGAATTGATAAAAATATGAGACAATGAGCAATAGCTCTCAGAACTGGAAATGATCAACAGCTTTTTGGGAAAAAATACAATTACTACTACTACTACTACTACTACTACTACTACTACTACTACTACTACTACTACTACTACTACTACTACTACTACAAATGCAGATCAAAACATTTGATGCTCTAGCCCCAAAGGTTACACCCATTAATTCCCCCAATTAATGAGTATGCTGTAGACAGTGAGAAAAGGAGGTGAGATCTAGGATTTTTTTTAATCATAAAGAGAGGAAAATAAAAAATAATTATCACAAAATTTGAGAGTTGGAAGGGACTCAGTGATAATTTCATCCAACTTATACACAGAGAATCTACACTATGTAATACAGAATAAGTAGTCATCTAATTTCTATTTGAGGATCTTCAAGAAGTAACCCTCTACCTCTTAAAGAACATTTGTTGTTATTTGTCCTTCTTTTTTTGGCTGGGCAGTAAAGGTTAAGTGACTTGCCTAGGGTCACACAGCTAGTAAGTGTCAAGTGTCTGAGGTCAGATTTAAATTCAGGTCCTCCTGAATCTAGGGCTGGTGTCTTATCCACTGTGCCACCCAGCTGCCCCCTTATCCTTTGTTCTTGAAGAGGATCATGACCTTGTACTGAATTGGATTTAAGTGAGGGAAGGCTGTGTAAGGTCACCAACCTCACTCTCCTCCAGAGCCATCTGGGTCCAGTGGCAAGTTATACATCAGGACAACTGGAGGTGGCCCTGGATGTTTAAGGCAATTGGGGTAGTAACTTGCCCAGCTAGTAAGTGGCTTGAGGTGACATTTGAACTCAGATCCTCTCAACTTGAGGGGCAGTGCTCTATCTACTGCATCACCTAATCGCCCCTAAAGAACATTTCAACTAAATTGATTGTTAGAAAGGGATGTTTCCCTCAAGCCTCTGTTTGCACCCTCTACCATTGCTCCTAGTTTTGCTTCTTGGGCCAGACTGAACAAGTCTAACTCCTCTTTCACATCCTAGCTTTTCAGATACTTGTCATAACTATCACTTCCTCTCTGAGTCTTCTGTTCTCCAAAGTAATTATGCCTAATTCCTTCAGCAAATCCTCAAATAATATGGACTCAAGCTCCTTTACCATCCTTGTTGCCCTCCTCTGGACACTGTCCAGCTTATCTGCCCATTTTTTATAAATGTCATCATTTTGGACTGTATGCAATGCTCAAGTTGTGATCTTTGGAGGCAGAATATACCTCTCTAGTCTTGGAAACTCTACCTCTCCTAATGCAGTCCAAGATCACATGAGCTTTTGTTGACTGCCACATCTACTTCCTCAGCCTCCCCTCCACTCACATTCCTTACTTCCTGGTAACCCTTGTTAATTCAAGCCAATGCTTTATCCTATTAAGATCCTTTTGAGGGCAGCTAGGTAGCACAGTGAATAGAGCACCAGCCCTGGAGTCAGGAGGACTTGAGCTCAAATCTGGCCTCAGACACTTGACACTTAGTAGCTGTGTGACCCTGGGCAAGTCACTTAACCCCAATTGCCTTACCAAAAAAAAAAAAAAAAAGAGCCTTTTGAATCCTGATTTGTGTAATCCACTGGGTCAACCTTCTCCCTCCTAGTTTTGTGCCATCTGCAGATTTGATAGCTGTAACTTTATCTAGTTTTTATCCATGTTAACTAGCACTGGGCCAAGCACAAATCCCTGGAGTGCTCCCCTGGAGGACCCCTGCCACATTGACATTGAACCATTAACAACTACTCTTGTGAGCCTGGCTATCCAACCAGTTCTGAATCCTTGGATTGTATTATTACTTAGTCCACATTTCTCTATTGTTTCTACAAGAACAAGATGAGATACTTTATCATAAACACTGTTAAAATCTAAGTAAACTACATCCACAGCATGCTCCTCATATATTAGTTTAGTAACCCTATCCCCAAAAAGGGCAAATTAAGGCAGTCTGACATGACCTATTTTTGATGAAGCTATATGGGTTGTTGTAACCACCACTTTCTAGAGGCTCACCAACCGTCTCTTTAATGGTCTCTTCTAGAATTTTTCTGGGAATTGATGTGGTTTACAGAATATCCTCACTTCTGTTTTTAAAAAAATCAGGACATTTGCCTTTCTGTGCTGTTTCAAATATTATTTACAGTGGTTCAGTAATCACATCTACTTGTTCTTCCAGGAACATAGTTAGTTCATCTGGGCCAGGTGACTTGGATCTATCAAGTGTAGCTAAGTGCTTTCTTTCTCCTTACTTATTTTGGGCATCAGCTTCCTGTTAGTCATTCCAGTGCATTTGGAAGGGGAAAAAATGGAAACAAAATGAGAATGAGCAACTCTGCCTGTCATCATGCCATTTATACCAAGCAAAGGTCCTCTGCCTTCTTTAGTTCTCCTTTTTCTTCCACTATAGCTTTAAAAAAAAATCCCTCCCCCCTCTTTTTTTTTTCCCCTTAGCTTATCTTTTCTGCTTCCACTCTTTCTAAGCTTTAGTACTGCTAGGCAGGTGTCTGTGAATGCCTGAAAATGGAAGTAAAATCAGAAGTCTTAAATCTAGGGAACTTTGTTAATTATTGACCCAGAGGGCACAGTAACTGGGTGAGTCAGATCTTGAATGGCTTATTGGCAGTAGAATAGGATTGAGGTTGATGTGGCTATTGAGTGAGACATTGTAGGGCTACTGATGAGAATGACAGGGTAGGTAGCAGGGGTTGTCACTGTTTAGCAGTAGAAGGATTCAGTAACACAGGGATTTGGGGAGGGGTACACAGAGGGCAGTTTGCTATCTATTGGCAAATGAGTCTGGGTATTGTATTAGTGAATGGGAAGAGTTCTTTTGAGATAGGAAGTAAATAGGTTGTTCAAGGTCTTGAGCTCAATCTTGAGGTCTTCTACCTGGTGAAGTGTTTTATCCAGAGTCTTAGCAGCCTAAGCATCAGCTTAGGTATTGCTTAGTTTCTAGGGTTGTTGTTGGGGGTGTATTGGTTGGAGTAGCATTGTGAATGCTACTCATTCATCTACTGTTCTAGCCTAGTGAAAATGTCCTTAGACTCACTTGAGTCAAATTACCGATGGTAATAGGAGTTGAATCTGCCTTTTGAACCCTTTCCCCCTTCAAACTGCTAACGATTTTATTTCACAAGTTTGTGAAGTAACGTCACATTTTCCCACTGTTAATTGTGTTTAATGGGTTAGGGATCCTAGGATGGATTAATTACCTCCTTACTTCATTGCCCCTTTTTTACCTTGTGCTATGAGACCCTTGGATTATACTAAGATCTATCAAACCACTTATCCCTTCATTGCCTCTCAATGATGGTCTTTGTTTTTTGTTCCTGAGTTGTCAGTTTGGCACAATTGAATAAGGTCTTCAATGAAGCTGGCTTTTAAGGACTGTCTGCTTCTAACCCCTTGTTGCCAGAGTGGAGCCAGGGAATATTGACAAGATGACTAATATGGTAACATGTATTAACATATCTGATTGCTTACTGTCTCAGGAAGGGGACGTAGGAGGGGGGAAAGGAGGGATAGAATTTGAAATCCAAAACTTCAACTAAAAATATTTATTATTAAAAATACACTGTGGGGGTGGCTAGGTGGCTCAGTGGATAAAGCACCGGCCCTGGATTCAGGAGTACCTGAGTTCAAATTCGGCCTCAGACATTTGACACTTACTAGCTGTGTGACCCTGGGCAAGTCACTTAACCCCCATTGCCCGCCCCCCCCCAAAAAAAAACAAAAACAAAAAAAACAGTGGGGGCAGCTAGGTAGTGCAGTGGATAGAGCACTGGCCCTGGAGTTAGGAGGACCTGAGTTCAAATCTAACCTCAGACACTTAACACTTACTAGCTGTGTGACCCTGGGCAAGTCACTTAACCCCAGTTGCCTCACACATACACAAAAAAGAAAAAAATAAACAGTGTATGGGCATGCAAAAAAAAAAAAGAAAAGAAAAATATATATTGAATGACCTATGAGTTATTTATCTCTACCACCTAGACCATGTGGCTTTCCCTTGGACTTCAAGTGTCCTTTTTCCATTTTAATTGTGAAATGGCTTTGTTTTAACAAGGTCAGCTTTTCAGTTTAACCAGGCATTGAAAGGAAATTTGAACCCTGAAATTATGCTCAGTGCCCAAATTTAGTCCCAGATAGAGTATTTGCCTAGCTGAATGAATATATATATATATATATATATATATATCCTTTGTGTTTTATTTCTATTTCTGGTATGAATTTTCTTTTGCCTTGTATTCCAAAGAGAGTATAGGGAGACTAATCTCCATATAATGATTTTAGTTTTAATTTCAGAGAGGAAAACGAATCTTAATTTCTTAAGTTGTGATTTCTGATCAATAGTTAAGGAGCCAACCATTTATTTTTCTCCCTAGGCAAATAAAAGAGAGACTGAAGAACCAAGTTACTCAAATGAAGGAGCAAGTTCCAGGTTTCAGACCAGGCCTGGCGATTTTACAGGTATTATGTTGTCTCCATTAAACTAATTTGACCCATAGGAAATAAGCAGTTTTCATTTGAAATTCTCTATAGAATTATAATATTACCTCACAGTGCATATTTTCAGCTTCCAGATACATTATCTTACTCCTTCTGAAGTCTTTGCTAGGAGTGGATACTATGTAACATAATTTTCTTCCTTCCCTATTATCTTGCCACCTTTGCTTTTTGTTGCAAATTATTCCCCATTAGAAAGGTTGGGGTTGCTAACAAAGAAAGACAATTTGAGGGCTTGTAGTTATATTTCTGGCACATATTCTCCGCTGTGAGTTTTTATTTTGTTTTGTTTTTTACTTTTTTTGCAAATTGCTTGAGTAAGAAAGGTATGTTATAGAATTGTGCTTATTACAACACTCAAACTGGTTATTTCTTCATTTATTTGGGAAGGTATATTAAAGTGAGAAAGCAAATGTCATGATCAAATCTAGATTTCCATAACACTTTTCTTTACCAATCCTCTGCTTAAGGTACTTTTATATGACCCTTCCCTGCCCCCCTTGTTTAGAAAGGTTAACCTTTACTGTGTTCATTAAGCAAAAAACATTCTTTCTGCTGGGCTGCTTTGCAGATATTTACCAGGAAGCACATCTGTGATAGATTTACCTCAGATATTGGTTTCTCCTAATACAAAGGATAATGGTTTGTAATATGGATTTTGATTAGGCAAAGAATTGGGGAAATATGATTAGTAAGGCTGTTTTGAACAATTCTTACCCTTGCTTTGTATATATGTATTGAATAGCCTTATCTCCTTCTGTTTCACTGGAAGGTAGGCATGGAAATAGCTGCTTGATAGTATGGTCTGAATGGACAGTTGACCTACAGTAAGACTGAAATGTGAGATATTTATTAGTAATTCTGGAATATTTGATTAATTTCAGTGATATCAGTTTGGATTTTATGTGCATTATTCAGGACTAAGATGGTTGTAAAAACTTAGGAAAGAGCCTGGGAGATTTCTTCCTACCATGTTTTGGTGAGAGAAGTGCCTTGCAGTTGACTTTGAGTGAAGCTGCCTTTTTATAATGAACCTTACTCTCTTTTTTTTGATAATAAATTTATTTATTTAGAATTTTCCCCAAGTTACATGTAAAAGCAAATTTTCACATTGCTTTTTTAAACGTTACTCTTTCATAAAATATTTCTATGGAGAAATAATTCATAGTATTAAAAAGACAACTTAAAGATAAATTTTTAGAATATTTGAAAGCAAATCTTAACAAGGTAGTAGTGTACAGAAGAATATTGAATGGATCCTTCCTTTCAAGATTAATAAGAAAGATAAAACTTAAAGCATGCAAAAATGTAAATAACAAGATTTTTTAAATAGTTCAAGACATTATTAGAAGAAATGTTGTTAGTTCTTACATGATTATATAGCAAATATATGAATCAATAGGTAAAAGTAAGTTGTATACGGGTTGGGTGAAGGTGTTTTAAGCTAAAGGAAAACAATTCATATGAAGTTTAGGATTGCCTCATATGCCAGACATATAAATATATGTGTTATAGTGTACTCCAGATTTCAAAAAAGCAAAGATAAAATTAATCCTTAATTAAATTATTAATCAGTTGAAAAATTGAGGGATAGCTTTTTGTAGTGGTGGGAGCCAGAAGAGAGACAGAGAAAGGCATCATTTGGTTCATGGCAAGTAGATGATGTTTTAGGTCCTTACAGTGTAAGTAATAACAAGAGCTCACATTTAGACAATGTA
Organism: Dromiciops gliroides; assembly: GCF_019393635.1. Lineage (NCBI taxonomy): Eukaryota > Metazoa > Chordata > Mammalia > Microbiotheria > Microbiotheriidae > Dromiciops > Dromiciops gliroides. Next base: position 254,409,533 of record NC_057862.1, read on the forward strand.
TTTCTCGATTATAAAACACTTTCTATTCATCTCATCTAAGGCCCACAACACCCTACTGAACAGTTAGTTCAAACTTTCCTCATATTTTTGATAAAGAAAATGAAACTCAGAGCTAAGCCATAGGTACTTGAGAGCTGAAAGAAACCCCAGAGATTATTTACTCTGATCTAGATGATCAAGGCCATGTAACTGTTAAGCAGCTTTGCTAGAACTTCAACCCAGGTATTCTGACTACAAATCCAATGGGTTTTTTCCCATTGGATACTACACTTTACCACACAAGAATACTAGCAACTAATTAGTACCAAATAGGGTTAATCTAATGGATCAGCCCTTAAGATGAAGCTACTCTTTTTTTTGCTGTTTTTATTTACAGGATTTAATATTTAATCATGGGAAATGAAGAATTCTGTGAAAACAGACTATAGAGAAAAAACTATATTGAATCATATTTTTTGCCCAATAGAATAAAATACACAGTGACCACAATGATGCCCATTTTTAGAGTAGCATGCTTCTCCCCGGAGTCTGAATAAGGTAGCCAGAAATTGTCTTAGGCACATTGATTTGTGTGTCCTCTGGTCAGATTGTATTCCTTGTCTTTTTCACAATCCAATCCCACAGCTCCCATGACCCCATTCTTAATATTTGTTGTACGTTATACAGGCAGTGCTCAGGTTCTGTACTGATGACTCATGCCACATGAATTTTGAAATAGAAATTCTTTTTTATATTTGGACCTGGGATTCCATTGGTATAGGGAGCTCCTGGTGAGGAATTCCTTCTACCAATTCAGGTTAGCACCTTCTCTGAATAGTCTTGCACAGGGTAGCAATCCATTTTTTTTTTTTTAATTTTTTTTTTTAGTGAGGCAGTTGGGGTTAAGTGACTTGCCCAGGGTCACACAGCTAGTAAGTGTTAAGTGTCTGAGGCCGGGTTTGAACTCAGGTACTCCTGACTCCAGGGCTGGTGCTCCATCCACTGCGCCATCTAGCTGCCCCTGCAATCCATTTTTATGATAGCAAAAAACTAGAAACAAAATGGGTTTCCCATAAAATGGAGAATGACTGAATAAATTATTGTATATGTGACTGTCAGTTGGTCAACAAGCATTAAGTAATAAATGCTTGCTATGTTCTGGGCACTGTGCTAAGTGCTGGGGTTACTCTGAGAAAGGGAGAGAGAGGGAGAGAGAGGGAGGAGAGTAAGGAAAACCATGGCTCCTGCCCTCAAAGAACTTACCTTCTAATGGAGAAAACATGCAAAATTTTTGCGTACATGATATGTACAGTGTAAATGAAAGTTAATTTCTAGAGGGAAAATACCAGCAATGGGGAGGACTGGGGAAGACCTGCTGTAGAATGTAGGGTCTGAACTTGAGTATTGGAGGAATCCAATGAACAAAGAGAGCAATTGAGACATGGGAGATTGCCTGTGAAAAGGTGAGGAGTCTGGAAATGACCAGTTGTTTTTGACTAGAGTAGTTCAGTTTTACAATGAATAGAGCAGAGTAGAGTAGAGTGTGCTGGAACACTATTGTCCCCATGAGAAAGGATGACTATGAGGGCTTCAGAGAAACATGGGAAATCTTGTATGAACAGTTGCAGAACAATAAAAGCAGACCCAGGCAACTCAGGTAGAAATGGATTCCTGGGGTGGAGGGGGTCACATTGACTTAGAAAGCCACAAATTAACATTATGTAAGTTGTATTGAGTTTTTATTTATTGTGTTGAATATTTCCTGATTACTTTTTCTGTTTTTGTTTGTTTATTTTTTTGCGGGGCAATGAGGGTTAAGTGACTTGCCCAGGGTCACACAGCTGGTAAGTGTCGAGTGTCTGAGGCTGGATTTGAACTCAGGTACTCCTGAATCCAAGGCCAGTGCTTTACCCACTGCGCCACCTAGCTGCCCCCTTCCTGATTACTTTTTAATCTGTTTTCTGCTGAAGTTTTGTACACATTGAGTTTGACATCTTGGGTGTACACAATGACAACTGTCATGTAATTTTTTTTTAAAAAAGAACTAAGAGGCAGCTGAACTCAGATAAGTTGTAGTGTTAATATTTACACTTACATTTGTGAAATTTAAAATTGGATATTAGATCATAAATCTCCCCTCTTTAACCTTTCCTTTAATTTATCTCCTAGACTAGTAAATGGAAGAAACCTCTGGTCTATAGTTAGAGCTTTTATTGTGTGGTAGTTACCAGGTGATGTTGATTAGAGGGATAGGAAAGTAGAAATACAAAACAAATAGTCTTAAGTCTAAGCTTAGTCTATATTCCGTATAAAACTCACCAAAAACCCAAGGCCACCTTTGGGGAAAGAAAGAGAGACCGAGTCAAGCACGTGCTGCTAATGGCGAGCCGGGACGCGTCCAACTCCAGTCTGCGTCTGTGTGTTGCACCAATCAATCATCAGACCAGGAAATTAGGCAAGAGATCCCACTTCTGTTCTCTCCTTGCCTTTTAAGCTCGCACTTCGGAAGTGGAGTGTTTAGCAGCTGGACTGACGTGTGTAACCCATACACGGTCTCCTCCCCGAAAGGGTGGTCCTTCAAAAACTGGCATCTCTCCATTATCACTAACTGACTGTTAAAACTTTTTACCACACATTATTGAAATCATCATATATTATTTTCCTGATTTTGCTTATTTCATTTATAGGTCTTCCTGTGGGAAATCAGTTTCATATCATGAGTTAGTAAAGAAATTGTTTCACTCTCTTGCAAATATTTATTGCCAACAATATCTATACAATTCTTTTGTCTTAAGAAGTCAGGGAGTAACAGATCTATTAAGACTGCCCCAGAATCAGTGCAAGCAATCTTCCTATTTTCCTCAGCCTTGAGTTTGAGAAGGTAGAAGGGAATGGTAGATCTCTATGTCTTTGTTTACTCAGGACTATAACCTGTAACTAATTAATGATTCCCAAAGGTTAAGTATTTCTGTGTTGAGAAATTCTCCTAGATATATTAGGGTACATTGTGAAAATTTAATTGTAATAAGGATTTTTTCAATTTAAAAAGCACTATTTTATCAAACTAAAATTTAATGGCTTTTCTATATATTATACCTCATTAAGTATTTTTGTGTTTATATGTTCTAGGTTGGAGATAGAGATGATTCAAATCTTTATATAAGTATGAAGCTAAAAGCTGCTGAGGAGGTAAAATCTAAGTTGATACTGCCAGCTAACACAATGTTCTCATCACCATTTCTCTCCCCCATTCCCCAATTAAAATTCTCATGCCCTTATCCTAATAAGAACACAATAAATCTGAAATACTGTGGGGAAATCAATAAATCGGTAATTGTATGGCAGTGGTTCTCAAACTTTTTGGTCTCAGGACCTCTTTCCACTCTTAAAAATTGAGGATCCCACTCTAACAACTTGTGGACTGTATCCTATAATTTTTACCATATTAGAACTTAAAAGTTTGAGTCTATTATGAAAATGGTTTTAACTTTGTGGACTCCTTGAAAGGGTCTTGGGGCCCCCTAGGGATCAGTCCATCACTTTCAGAATCACTGGAATGCTACAAATTCCTTTAGGACATGGGAATTTAAAACATACAATACCCTTTAACCTGTATTTAGTTATCTTTACCCAAGAAATACCTTTATCTCTCAGTCTTCCTACTTCTTTTAGCTAATTAGATTGTTAAACATGTTTTACATTTCCATTCTTACAGATTGGAATCAAAGCCACACATATTAAACTACCAAGAACCTCAACTGAGGCAGAGGTAAACTGTTGGGCTCATGTAGAGCAAACCATCTATAGTTCCATATCATGGTTATAATTTATTGGCATTTTTAGGGCTGAGGGTGGGAGGCGGCGGGGGGGGGGGGGGAGTATATTGTCCCATATTCAAGGCTGCCTAACTTCAAGGGAAGAGACTTAGAATAAATGGTGTAGTCCTGTGATGCAGGTGATTCAACATTGAACTCACATCTATTAAGTGTCTCCTATATTTGTAGCATTGTGCTAGGAATAAATACCAGATCTCTGCCCTCATAGAGCATACAGTCTAGGAGGTGGGTATGACAGACACAATTATCACATAATATAACTCAAATACATAAGAAGAGGTGCAAAGAACCTAGTTCTACATAAGAGGTGCTACCTGTGAAATTATATAAAAAGTTTAACATCTATATTGAATCCATTGTTTCTCATAAATATCTTCTCCTTTACCCTCAAGGGGTCACCATCTTATTTCAGGTCCTCATACATGTGTGAGAAAATAATTATTAATGATGAATTTCTCATTAGTTTTGTCAATGCATCGCTCATTTTTTCTTTTTTCCCCATCACATTGTTAACCACCATAAGCCCCATAGTTAAGCACCCTTTGTAAAATAGTTGTAATATTTGATTCATTGAGGAAACGGTAGTTTCTCAACTAATCAGATGGGGGATTATGAGATAATAATTATTTATTAATAATGAATTTCTCACACTTGGAGTATGGAATGTCTTCCTAATTGTTATCCCAGCTTCAGTTCTTTTCTCCTTCTCTCATTCATCCCCAACACAAGTGCCACAATTACCTTCCTAACACACAGGTCACTCCTCTGCTCAAGAAACGCTGTGATTCTCTTGCCTCTAGAATAAAATACAAACTCTTCTGTTGGGAATTTAAAGCCTATTACAGCAAGACCTTAGCTGAAATTTCCAGACTGGTTTGACATTCATCCCTTCATCTAGTCTGCATTCTAGCCAGAATGACCTATTTTCCTGTTCCTCATACATGACATTCCATTTCATCGCATCTCCTTGACTTTGACCCTCATGCCTTGAATCCATTTCCTTCTCACCTCCCCTCTACATTTAGAATCCCTAGTTTCCTTTGAAGCTCAGCCCAAATGCCATTCCCTACATGAGGTCTTTTCTGGTCATCCTGGCTGCGAGTAATCCCCCCTCCCCCCCCCAAAAGTACCTTGTATCTATTTTGTTTACTTATACATATATATGTTGTCTCCGCCTATAGAATGAAATCCCTGAGGGCAGGAATATTTCATTTTTGCCTTTATAAACCTGCTTTGAGTAGACTTTTAATAAATGCTTGTTGATTGCTTGATAGTAGGCCCTTAATAAATGCTTATTCAATTGACTCATGAACAAAAGCATTCCAATAATAAGATAGAAAAAGGAAAGGTTATGCTGGGACCCTGAATGGCTAAGTAAGAAGGCAGGCCAAGAAGCAGAACAGTACATTGAATAGAGAATCAGCCTCAGGGTCAGGAAGACCTGGATTCCAGTCTTACCTTTGACACACATTAATTGTGTGACCGTGACCCAATTGCTTTATCTCCCAGACATTTCTCTAAAACTAAAAATTACAGAAATTACAGTCTTCCATCTCACCATCTGCATTGGCAGGAATTTCTTCCCTGAGAATGTCTCACAACAATGAAATCACAGTTCTAGGCCATTTCCCCCCCTGGAGAGGTTCTCATGTCAGCTTTCCCCTTTTTAAACTACTACCTCAACATACCTCTCTTGTCTAGAGGTGTTATTGGGAGGTGCTTAGATCTAACAGGAAAGTTAAATGTAGGACCTGTATGATAATGAGTTTTTTTTCTTTGAACTATCTGAACTAAAACTCTTGGAGAAGAAATGAGACTGGATATGTTTTGCTCTACAGTAGTTTCCATTCTTACCCTCTACCTTCTTTAATTTGTAAATTTTGTTTTTAGGTTTTAAAGTGCATCACATCTTTGAATGAAGACCCTACCATACATGGACTCCTGGTCCAGTTACCTTTAGATTCAGAGAAGACAATTAACACTGAGCTAGTGACAAATACCATTACTCCAGAAAAGGATGTGGATGGGTGTGTTTGACTTTTTGATTCACTTCATTTTAAAGCTGTTGTATCTTTAGAACATGTATTGATAACTCAGGGACACTCCATGCCACTATTTAAAAGTTCAGAGCCCTTAATTACCTTGTTTTTATTCATTCTATCTTTAACTTAATGTTTCAGATTGACTAGCAGCAATGCTGGGAAGCTTGCTAGAGGTGACCTAGGAGATTGTTTCATTCCCTGTACACCTAAAGGATGCTTGGAACTTATCAAAGAGACAGGTAAGGCTAATTTCTTAGAACCTCCTTTTTTCTAAGGTCTTCTGTTAATATTTATATATCCATTCATTTGATTCCATGTAAGATAGCTTGCATTAATTTGACCTTTTCTGTACTGGGAACTGCTAGGGAGATGCAAAAGTTATATAAAACACACTTTTCCTCAAGCTTATTTGTATCATAACCATTGGAAATATGTTTATGTATGACAAATTAATTAAAAATCTTTATTTTTTAGAGTAATGGATTCTTTGATTTAGTTATCCATAATTTCTTTTGGGGGGGGAGGGGATATTACATTCATTCATTAGTTAGTCAACAAAGCATTTATGAAGCACTTACTATGTGTTAGATGTTGTGCTAAGGGTTGGACAATACAAAGAAAGGCAAGAAATTATTCCTGGCCTCAAGAAGCTTACATTCTAAAGGGGGAGTCAACATGTAAATAATTAGATACATACAGATAAATACAAATACAAAATAAATGGAAATTTCTTAGTAGGTAGATAATAATTTCTTTTTAAAAATATTTATTTGGGGGCAGCTAGATGGCGCAGTGGTTAGAGCACTGGCCCTGGATTCAGGAGTACCTGAGTTCAGGTCTGGCCTCAGACGCTTGACACGTACTAGCTGTGTGACCCTGGGCAAATCACTTAACCCCCATTGCCTGAAAAAAAAAATATATATATATATATATATTTTTTTTTCCCAATTACATGTAAAAACAATTTATAACATGTTGAGTTTGAAAATCATCTCCCTCCATTCCTCCTTTCCCTCCGTCCTGAGATGGTAAGCAATTTGATATAGGTTATACAAATAAAATCCTACAAAACATTTTCATATCATGTTATGAAAGAAATTACAGACACCCCCAAAAAAGTACACAAAAAGTATACTTTGATCTGCATGCAGACTTCATCAGTTCTTTATGTGGAAGTAAATAGCATTTTTTATCATGAGTCCTTGGAACTCTCATGGATCATTGTATTTCTGAGAATCACTAAGTCATTCACAGTTGATTATACCAGTATTATTGTTACTGTGTATAATGTTCTCCTGGTTCTGCTCACTTCACTTTGCATCAGTTAATGTAAGTCTTTCCAGGTTTTTCTGAAATCATCCTGCTTGTCTTTTCTTATAGCTCAGTAATATATAGAAGGTCATTCCTGAGGGGAAGGCTTTAGCACCTGAGGGAATAGGAAAAGGCTGTCTACAGATGATGAGATTTAAACTGATCTTAAAGGAAGCCACTGAAACTGTGAGGTGGAGTTGAGGGGATGGAGCATTCTAGAAATAAGAAACAGATGATAAAAAGGCATGAATACGGAAGACGGAGGGTTGTGTTGTATTCAAGAAACTGAAAACCATCCATCCATTTTTAAATAATCTCCTGCCCTTTCCCTTCTTCTCCTGTGAACCTTCCCTTATAATGGGAATTGTAAAAAATAAGCTCAACAAACTAAAAAACATATCACTTAATTTGACAGCATATGCAGTATTCCATGGTCCCCCACTAATCAAATGAAATGAAAGAGGTCTTATCTAGGGTCAAGCTTGGTTATTATAATTCTACCACCTTCAGTTTCATTTTGTTCTGGGTTCCTGTTTTACTTTGCTTTGTGGTAGTCATTGGGTATATTGTTTTCCTAGGGAGATCTTCCTTTGTGTAGGTAGTTGCTGAGTTCAACACTGTAGCCTCAGTGTTTATCTTAAATAATTTAGGGGGGGCAGGGCGATGAAGGCTAAGTGACTTGCCCAGGGTCACACAGCTAGTAAGTGTCAAGTGTCTGAAGCTGGATTTGAACTCAGGTACTCCTGAATCCAAGGCCAGTGCTTTATCCACTGCGCCACCTAGCTGCCCCCTCAGTGTTTATCTTAAAAGTAATTTGAGGGGCAGCTAGGTGGCGCAGTGGATAAAATGGGGGGGAAAAAAGTAATTTGGAAACAAGGATTTTTCCTGTAGTCTCATCTTTTGTGCCAAGTGACCCTGATTAGAATTTGAATGCCAGAATTTTTTTTTTTTTTTTGAGGGGTAATGAGGGTTAAGTGACTTGCCCAGGGTCACACAGCTAGTAAGTGTCAAGTATCTCAGACCAGATTTGAACTCAGGTCCTCCTGAATCCAAGGCTGGTGCTTTATCCACTGTGCCACCTAGCTGCCTCCAAATGCCAGAATTTAAAGTTTCTTCTTTGATACATGGAAGGGTCTGAGCAGAGTTTACATTTATTATCTGAAAATGGAATTGGATCTTTCTGTAATCAGCTATACCACTAAATTAACAACCATAAATTTTACTGTAACTGCTGAAAAAATATTATTTTTCTTTTATACCACCTACATTTCCAAATATGTCTCTCCCTCCTTCACCTAAGTAGTGAGTCAATCCTTCTACCAAAAATGAAAAAAGAAAAGAAAAGGCAATTTAGAAAAACTAATCAGCACATAGCTTAGTCTGTTTGTGCACATGATATTCTATACTCACCATCCTTTACCAGAGAAAAGAGAAGGAAGTACATCTTCCCATCTTTTCTCTGGGGCCACATTTGGTGATTATAATTACATACTGTAACGTATAATTATAATTAGTAATTACATTTCTTTGTTCTTTCCTTTTATGTTGTTGTGGGGCAGCTAGTTGGTGCAGTGGATAGAGCACTGACCCTAGGGTCAAAAGGACCTGAGTTCAAAGCTCACCTCAGACACTTACTAGCTGTGTGACCCTGGGCAAGTTGCTACCCCAACTGCCTTAAACATCCAGGGCCATTTCCAGTTGTCCTAATGTATAACTTGCCACTGGACCCAGATGACTCTGGAGGAGAGAGTGAGGTTGGTGACTTTGCCCAGCCCTCCCTCACTTAAATTCAATTCAATACAAGTCATGACATCACCCTGATATCATTGCCCTCTTACAGAATGAAGGACAAACTACGTTATGTTGTTGTAATCATTGTCTCTTTTCCTGATTTTGATTGTTTCTCTGCCCTACTTTAAATACATCTTCCCATGCTTTTCTGAAATTGTTCTTCAGAGCACAACGATGTTGCTTTACATTCATATACCACATTTTATTTAACTGCTCCCTAGTCATTGAGCACCTCTTATGTTTCTGTTTCTTTGCAAAGACAATAAATACTGCTACACATATTTTGGTGGACAGTATGTGAGACTTTTCCTTTCTGCCTTATACTTCCTCAGAGTATTAGCCTAACAATGAGATCAGTGTCAAAGAGTGTGGAAGTTTTAGTGACTAACATCAAATTGCTTTTAAGACAGTTTGGAGTAAAGCGCTGTACCAAAGGTCTACTGGTGTGCCTCTCTTTCACCAGACCCTCCAACTTGGACTGTTTCTGTGTTTTGTCATCTTAGCCAGTTTGGGGATGAAACCTCAGAGTTCTTTAGATTTGCATTTTTCTTATTATTTGAGATTTAGAGCAATCTGTCATGGTTGTTAATAGTTTGCCATTTTTTTTGAGAACTCCTTTGATGACTTAACAATTGGAAAACTGAGTCTTGATTTTATATGTTTGTCTAACTTTTCTTTAGAGCTTGGATAACAAACCCTTATCAGAAATAGTTGATAAAAAGACTTCCCCTCAGTCACTTGCTTTCCTTAATGTTTTAGAGTTATACAATTTTTTCTTTTGTAAACAATTTGTAATTTCATGTAATCAAGTTACATATTGTGAAGCTCTGATTCTCACAATGTTTTATCTTTTGTGATCACCTCTATCCCTTGTTTGATAAAGAACTTTCCCTCTAGGATGTGGGAGAACTAGGACACTAAGCCACTCTTGGTGGAGTTGTGAAAAGATCTAACCATTCTGGAGAACAATTTGGAACTACACCCAAAGGACTATAAAACCGAACTCTTTGGGGCAGCTAGGTGGCACAGTGGATGAAGCACCAGCCCTGGATTCAGGAGGACCTGAGTTCAAATCAGGCCTCAGACACTTGACACTTACTAGCTGTGTGACCCTGGGCAAGTAATTTAACCCTCATTGCCCTACCAAAAAAAAAAAACCACCAAAAAACTGCACCCTTTGATCCATTAGTAGTACTGCTATCTTAATATCCCAAAGATATCCCCCAAAAGAGAAAAAGATCTATTTGTACAAAAATATTTATCACAGCTCTTCTTGGGGTGGCTATGAATTGGAAATCAAAGGAATGCCCATCAACTGGAGAATGGCTAAAAAAGCTGTGGTATATGATGGTAATGGAATATTATTGTGCTATAAGAAATGACAAACAGGGTGATTTCAGAAAGGCCTGGAAAGACTTATATGAACTGATGTATAGTGAAGTGAACAGAAACAACAGAAGAATGTACCTAGTGACAGCAATATTGTTTAATGGAGAATTGTGAATGAACTTAGCTATTCTTAGCAATTCAGTGATCCAAGACAATCCCAAAGGACTAATGATGAAGTATACTATCCACCTCCAAAGAAAGAACTGCTATTGATTGAATGAACACAGATTGAAGCATGCTATTTTTCACTTTCTTTAATTTTTTTCTTTTATTCAAGTTTTCTTATACAAAATGACTAACATGTTAATGTTTTACTTAATTACACATGCATAACCTGTATCTGATTGCTTACTGCCTTGAGGAGGGAGGGAAGGAAGGATAGAATTTGGAAGTCAAAACTTTAAATAAAAATGTTTTTTATTTAAAAAAAAAAAGAACTCCCTCTAGCTGGGGCCTGTGAAATAATTTTTTGTTGTTCCTGTTTTGTTTTTTAAAATATTTTGATAATTCTTATGTGAAGCACTTTGTAAACTTTAAAGCGCTGTAGACATACAGTGCTTATATTTATAAGCTATTCTTATCTATGCCACTGATCTGGGGTTTTTAAGTATCAAATAGTTTTGATGATTACTGCTTATTAGAGTAATTTAAGATCTGGAAGTGTTATTCCTCTTTATTCCAATTTTCCAATTTTTTTCATTATTTCTCTTGAGATTCAAGACCTTTTATTTTTTCCAAATGAATTTTGTTATTAATTTGTCTAGTTTTATAAAGTACCACATTGAAAACAGATAATTTTGTTTCCTCTTTACCTATGTTTATATCTTTAATATTCTTCTCTGGTCTTTTCACGGGTGCTAGCATTTCTAGAACAATGTCAAATGAAAGGAATTGGGAAAGGGAGCATCCTTGACTTACTCTTGCATTTATGGAAAAAGCTTTAAATATTTCTCCATTGGAAATATTTTGGTTTTAGCTATATGCTTTTTGTGATTTTTTTTTAAAAATTGCCCTTTGTATATACTTTTTCTTTTTTTTTGGTGAGGCAGTTGGGGTTAAGTGACTTGCCTAGGGTCACACAGCTAGTAAGTGTTAAGTGTCTGAGGCCAGATTTGAACTCAGGTCCTCCTGATTCTAGGGATGGTGCTCTATCCACTGTGCCATCTAGCTGCCCCACTATATATACTTTTAAAACTTACTACCAAAAAATGCTTTATTCCTGCACACACTTCCTTATAAATCAAATGTTTTATGTACAAGAAGTTGTTTATTATTTGAAGAAATTGGTGCAGTCCTATCGTAAATGGCAAGTTTTATTCTACCAGCTTTTTTCCCCCAGGTATCATAAGTGGTGCTTGGTTGTAACAGGCAACAAAAACCCAAGCCTTATTGGCATTTATCCTTTAGGGCATTTAATTTTTTTCCCCCTGATCTGTATTTTCATTGATGTAGAGAAATTCTGGTGAGGAAATTCCCAGTTCCTGCAACTCAATAAAAATCTTTGTTTCCAGGGAAACAGAGAGAGATTAAGTGATTTACACAGAATCAGACCACTAGTATGTGTCTGAGGTTGGATTTGAACCCAGATCTTCCTTACTCCAAAGTTAGCTTTCTGTCTACTTAAGCTGACTCTAATTCTTAAATTTGCCATCTAAAATTAAATTACTGTAAACTTATAGAAGTATAATACAAATTGCACATAAACTATGTCGGCTGTCAGTTGTCTCATTCATTGATTGAATAATCCAGATCACTTACACCTGAATCATTCTTTGAAATGCCAAGAAACTTTTGATTTGGGCTGCGACATTCATAGGGGTTTCTTTTAGGAAGTAATTGGTGGATTATTTTTCTTTTCACCTTCCTTTCTGCTTCTAAGCATTTGGGGCAGTTTTCATTTATAATTTCTTGATATATAGTACCTAGGCTTTTTAGGGGGAGAGGGAGTATCATGATTTTTCAGAAAGTTTAATGCAAATTTTAGATGAACTCTCCTTGACCTATTTTCCAGATCAGTTGTTAGGATATTTTTTTTTACTTTTGGTTTGGTTTTGGTTTGCATTTTGTAGTTTTGTTTTAATTTTTCTTGTTTTGTTGAATTATTTTCTGTTGGACTTTATAATTTTCATGGCATTCAGTTCTTTAGTGAGGTTTTCCACCTTGTCTTCTAAAATGTTAATATTCTCTCTTCCTTAGGTTTAACACCCTACCTTATACCTCTGATTTCTTCATAGTGTTTGTATTTCTTGGTTTGCTCATATTAGCTGTCTCAGAGTTTCTGTTGGGGGCCTGTGATTGGATCAGACACTGCTCTCAAACTCCTGAAAGAAGTGAGCAGGCCTGACCTGGTTCCATATATGGTAAAAAAGATTAGGACGTTCCTTCAAGGGACTCCAGTGCTGCCCTAGCATTGGGCTTTGCATAGATCCACCTCCTTGCCCCAGGGCTCCTGAGCAGGTCCCTGTGTCAGGCTTTGCCTTTCTCCTTGATGTCAGTGCGCCCCTCTAAGTTTCTGTGAGGACTCCCTGTCACCACATGGCTCTGGTCTGTCCTCCTGTGCTAGGGGCTGCTACAGCTCTTCCCATGCTGGGTCCCTGCCAGGAGACGTTGGGGTTGCCCCATGCCAGTCCTCGTTTGAGGCTCTTCTCCTGCTGCTTGCCTTGAATAACTCCTTTCCAGGTTCCTACAGGATTTTGTTAGTCCTGTGCAACTTTAGACCTGGTGCCATAGTCTATGTTCGATTCTCCTTATTTCACCAGATAACAGGACATTTTTAGTTTGGGGGGGATGTTTGTTGGGTAATCTGGTTCCCTGTGGGTCACCTTACCTTCCAAGGTCTTGGTTTCTTCTTCTGCAAAGTGAAGGTGTTAGACTAGATATAAGATGCCTTCCAGCTCTGGTCTTAGGATCCTTCCATTTTCCATCCATAGCCTCTGCCCAGACCCCCAGCTGCAAGGGAAATATGGACAAAGAGAACTCTTAGCACTTTTCCAGTGTATCATTTTCTTGAACTCAAGGAAAATAAAGCTATATACTCATTACCCTAATCTCTCTCTTCTCTGCTCTTTGCCCCCAACCCCCTTCTCCCATCCTTTGTTTCTTATAACTTTTGTTTCTTGTAATTTAATCTGGTACCCTTTGCCATACTGTTGTTTAGTTATGTGTTGAGCTTTTTTACATGTGTGTGGGTTTTCTTCCCACTCTGCTATGACTCAGTGAATGAATTTTGCTTAAGCTGCTTTCAGAAAACCCACAGCAAGCAGGAGCACATGTCCAAGTCTCAATTTGTTACTCAAAATTAAAAGCAGAGAATTTCTACCCAAGAATGAAGGGAGGTGAAGAAACTCGAAAACTTTCTGACTTAGGATGTATACACTTATTCCCTCTGATCCCAGTAAGATATAGGTAACATTATGAACAAAAGCTCCTCCTGTCTCGGTGTTTGAGATGATTCTGGGCTTTCTTTCAGGAGTACAAATTGCTGGTAGGCATGCTGTGGTGGTTGGACGCAGCAAGATTGTTGGTGCACCAATGCATGACCTGCTTCTATGGAATAATGCCACAGTGACCACATGCCATTCAAAGACTGTCCAATTACCTCAGGAGGTAAGATCTTCAGTCAGTATAATATACATAGAGTTTATCAGTGTTAGCTGATCAAAAGTATGCTTTGTCATAGCGGTGCAGAAGATTAGGCATCACAGAGGAGCACTTGGACATCAACTGTTTGTTTCTGACTATACCAAGTCCTTAGCTTTTGTAATCATGGGCAAATATTTTAATCGAGACGTTCAGCCGGGTTTCTGTATTCATAGTAAGATGAGGCTAATGCTTCCCTTCACTGAGATGTATCCTGTAGAATTGAAGGACACAAATATCTGAAATAGTTTTACTTGGGATTTTTAGCAGTATCTTCATTTGTAAGGCTTTCCTCCTCCCGCCCCCCCCTCCTGCCCCCCCAACCCCTCGGTGTCCCCTGCAAATTTCTTTCACAGTGTCCCTACAAAGGACGTGGTCATATCTCTATTTTATAGATGGGGAAGTTGAGACCCTGAGAAGTTAAGTGATCCATAAGGCTTATGTGATGTACCGTATAGGAAAAATTCAAAGTTCCTGATGCTATCTTCCCATTCCCATGCCCTTTCCACTTGTAGGCTGTTTCTGTTATTTCTATTTACTGCTATGATTCTTTTTTCCCCCTTTTTTGACAGGTGAATAAAGCTGATATTCTTGTGGTTGCAACTGGACAACCTGAAATGGTGAAGGGAGAATGGATTAAACCTGGAGCTATAGTAATAGACTGTGGAATCAACCATGTTCCAGGTTAGCACTCCAGATATTATTTTTAGAAGAGTTGGGGAGAGTAAAGGAAGATCCTTTGACTCATTGGAAATAAGCCAGGAATGCACATGTTGAATGGATTGGTGATAAGTGATCTATTCTAAAATCTGCGCCGTATATGGACCTTAATGTGATGGGGAATGGGGGGAGTAAAGATGTGATTTTTAGGTGACATTGATGAAATCTCGTCTTATTGAATAAATATACTGTGTAACATCTAGGCTTTGTTTCAAGTCTTAAAGTGAAGGATAATCTTTTCTCCCCTTCTAGTCTTAAATATGAGGTACAGTTATTAAATTGCTAGGAAAATTAGTCACTGTCAAGTTTTCACCATATTTAATCTCCCTCCCACTCTCTCACCATGCTTTTAAGGCAGTAACTCATAATTGATAGCTCGTTTTTCCTGCAGTGCAATTATCTAATGGATTATAAAGAAATTGCTCTCCTACAACTCATCACTTTCAACTGCTTCCCAGTGACATTGGAGTTTCTTCTGTTTAAGATCTTCTGTCCTCTGTATTTCAGCCCTTGCCATATTCACCTTTATCCTTTGAGAGGTGCCAAGAGATGGAATAAGATAGTTAATAGATGATGGCCACTTACTCTTGCAGGTTATCATAGAAATGTTTACTGAAACTCAAAGCTCTTACCATACTCCCCTACAATCTACCTTTCACAAGAGTAAATATGAATAAAATAAAAGCAGCTCTTTCTTACTGTCATTTCTCTGTAAACTGTTATTGTTAGTACAGAACATATAAACATAGAGTTCTCTTCCAGACTAGTTCTCATGTTCCATGTGTGAATGCGCCCAAAGGCCAGACTTTCCAAGTGTTCCTTTTGAATAGATCCATGTCCCCTACAAAGTGATGCTCCCATCGTGGTTCTTATTTTAATTCTCACTTGTACTTATTTAATTATTTCTTTACTTTATTTAATTATTACTTTTATACTACATTCAAGGGATAAGATAGCATCATCCTACCAAAAACCCAAGGGCCCTGTGCCAGTTAAAGGCAGAAGAGGACAGTTGGGATGGTGGGAATGGAGAGTATGCTGTAGGAGGATCATTGGATGGAATGGGAATGTGTATCCTGTAGAAGAGAAAATGGAGAGGAGACCTGATGGCAGTTTCCAAGTATTGGCAAGGCTGTAATCGGCCAGACTAGGAGCCATAGGTAGAAGTTCCAGGAAGGCAAGTTCAAATACACATAGAAAAATACTTCCTGACAACTTGAGCTAGCTAAAGGTGGAGCAGGCGGTGGTCTCCTTCCTGGGAGATGTTTCCCCTTCTTGGCTGGAGGACTGTTTCTTCAGGGTTGCTGTAAGAGGGATTCTGCATCTTGTAGAAGTTGGATTCAGTGGCCTCTAAGGACCTTTCTAACCGTTAGAGGCTGAAATTCCGTGAAAGCTTCTGCATCTTCATATTGAAAAATGACCAGTCTGGTCGTCATACCTTTCCTAAGGGCAGACAGAAGGACGAGAGAGAGAGAGAGAGTGATAAGATGCTTAAATTTAGCTATTCTGGAGGAAATTGAGCTTCATGATCTGTACAGTAGGTTTTGGAAATTGTTGAGTGGTTTCTATGCTGGATGCTGTTTAAAAGACTGAGACGGCTGCAATAACTTTGAAATCAGGAAAGCAGTTTGTAAGCACACCGTGTTATTGGACTAAATCTGAAAGTACAGAAAAAGGAAAGTTTGAAATAAATCCCCAAACCAAGCTACAGACAGTATTTGATTGTAATATGCTACCATTAATAGGAAATGTTACTCTGATTGAGCTGAAGAGATCCAGGAGTAAGCCCAATTCACTGCTTAAAATCAAACAAAACTTCTCACAATCTAAAACTTTCATAGGAGGTTCTGGTTTTATCAGATGTTCTGGAGGTAGATGAGTATCATCAGCATCTCTTACATTTGCATGGTCTTACACTTTTCAGAGCACTTTCACTTGCATTATGTCATTTAGTTCCAGACACACATCTGTGACTTTGGAGGGGGAGGAGATATTTCCTAGCATTGCAGAGGAGGAGGTTATAAAGGCAGAACTTGCATTAGGATCCAGGTCTCTTGATGCCTAATTCAGTGCACTTCCCAATAGAGTCTTCTTCATCCCTGGAGAAATGAAAGCAGAGAAAAGTGGTGACTGAAACAAGGTTATGTGCAGCTGTTGAAAGGCCCTGCTCATAATGGAGTCCCCGATTCTGGCTCTGAACCTTGGAGCTACAAAGTCTAGACCTCCTTCCCCTTTCCTAGGAGAAGCAGTGAAACTGACTGTGGGAGGTGTTTTGTGTGAGGGAGTGTATGGTGTATCCTTTGCTTTTGTTCTCCCAAATAACTATTCTTTGCTGGTAAGATTTGTAGTTGTTCTTGGCATCCTTTTTCAGGGAAGTGTAATTACCTTCTTTGCCTTTTGCATACATTTATGGAGCTGCTCATCTTTGGAACTGGATGTTGAATTGTTCTTCAACTCACGCAGGGAGCTTAACAGAATGCTGACAGTTGCTGTAGAAACGGGATCTGGCAGCTGTGACAGGGTTCAGGCTTTGTGCACCTAAAAACTCCCTTTTGTAGGCCTTGGTTAATTAACATTTTAAGAAGGGTTCATTATGGAACTGTTCATTGGCATAAAGAACAGCTCTGGTTTTCTTTAATGCCTGGTATCAGGCAAAAGGATTTTCCTGTTAATCTATGAAAGCCTAAGCATTTTATTATGTTTTTCCATCTTTTTTGTGTTTGTGTATTTTAATAACTTAGCAACTACCGTTTATCCTATTCTTTAAAAAGGAAAAGGGAATTATACTTGGTAGGACCCAAAATCTTTTTTTTTTTTTTTTAGTGAGGCAATTGGGGTTAAGTGACTTGCCCAGGGTCACACAGCTAGTAAGTGTTAAGTGTCTGAGGCCGGATTTGAACTCAGGTACTCCTGACTCCAGGGTCGGTGCTCTATCCACTGTGCCACCTAGCTACCCCAGGACCCAAAATCTTAAACCCACTTAAGTTTCTAGTGCAAACTCCCAAATAACTGTCACTCCATCAGATACTACAGGAAGCACAGAGCTAATAAAACCATTGGATGAAGAGCTGAACAATTCATGGGAACTCGGTCTGGGCATTTCCTTTATCTGTAAGGATTTTTCTGTTTTTAAAAATTATTCTGTAGATGATACAAAACCTAATGGAAAAAGAGTCGTGGGAGACGTGGCTTATGATGAAGCAAAAGAGAAGGCTTCTTACATCACCCCAGTGCCTGGTGGAGTTGGACCCATGACTGTGGCAATGTTAATGCAGGTACTTTCATTTGAAAAAAAGTAAGAATAAGAAGCATTTTATGCAATAACATCTGCTACAACAGACAATAATTGTTTGTCATATCCTTCAGTTTCAGAAATGTTTCCAGAATATACTCAGGAAAGATAAATAAGTATATGAGCCTGAAAATACATAAACATAAAGCTAATTATCTGTACTAAAGGGCAGTGGTACAGATGATCTCTAAAACTATTTCTATTTGATTTTGAAATGTTGATGGTTTACTTTCTCAAAACACATACCGACTATGAATGGAGGGAAGCAGCCCAAGGGCCTGCTGGCTGGCAGTATTGAAGCTAGCCTGGAATAAAAACTTGTTGAAAATGAGGCACAGGGTGAATAATTCTTTATTGTCAGGTAATGGAAAGAGCACTAAAGGTAGAATCAAGAGATTTGGGGTTTTGTCCTGGTACTTCTGCTCATCACTTTGTGACCTCAGGAAAATCATTTAAGCTGTCTGGACATCTCTTTCCTAATCTGTAAAGGGAAGAAACATGGCTCGATGTCCTCTAAGATCCCTTCCAGTTCTAAAGTGACATAATTCCAAGAATCTTGGGTCTGCCCACCATAGGATGAGACTAGGTGGGAGAGGAGAGTTGGAGAGTATTTCTATAAATATCTCTGCCTCCTAAATGTAGATATAGAATAAATGAGTGGTATTATTATGGTATTATGGTATACGACTTGTACCTCTTCTCTCCAGCCTAGGATTAGATAATTGGGAGGTTTGGGGGTTTGTTGTTTTGTTTTTGTTTGGATTTTTTGGCCAGACCCATGATTTCTTTTGAATATGGAACTCCCAGGACGGTAAATCCTTTCCACTGACGAAGTTCTTCAATTTTGCAGTCTTAGAGAGTTGCCTGGAGAACAACTGACAGCTTGTTACTAGCTCAAGGGCATGTTCCAAGTCTCTGTCCAGAAGTGGGACTTTAATTCCTGACCCCAAAGCCAGCTCTATCAACTAAGCCATGACTGCCTTCCCTTCAAAAGTTGCAGTAATAATAATAGCTGACATTTATATTGTACTTTTTAGGCTTACAGTGCAGTTTACACACATTATGTCATGTAATTCTGACAACCCTCTGAGGCACATAGGTATATTAATCCCTTTTATACATTTGAAGAAACTGAGGCTCAGAGAGGTTATATGAGTTAGCCAGGGTCATGTAACTACTAAGTATTGGGGGTGGCCGCGGTTCAGACTTAAGCCATCTCTTTCTCTTAAGTTCAGTGTTTTTTCCTTTACACCCAGCTGCGTTTTAAGGAGCCACAGTCCCGTCATAGAAATTGCCTTGTTCTGTCTTTCTATGGGCAGGTGTATTATAAATCAGGAAGCTGAGGGAAAGAAGCTCAATGATTTACCCTCAGACCCAGTTAATGACAATTAGTATTAACTCAAATCTCATGGCATTTAGCTCACTGTTTTTTCTACATGACTATTTGGGTTTGAGGTTTTGGGTTTTTTTAAGCTACTTGTTCTTGCTTTTTCACAGATATGGGATGTCCCAAAAAGTTTTAGTGTAGTTTTAAGCTTAATGGCTTAAAGAATATACAAGAGGGGGCGGCTAGGTGGCGCAGTGGATAAAGCACTGGCCCTGGATTCAGGAGTACCTGAGTTCAAATCAGGCCTCAGACACTTGACACTTACTAGCTGTGTGACCCTGGGCAAGTCACTTAACCCCCATTGGCCCTGCAAAAAAAAAAAAAGAATAGACAAGAATAGACAATAGCAAGTACGAGTAGATAGTGATAAAAGATAAATGTCACGCAACAATTTGAATACCTTTAAATGAAGCAGCATAATGTCATGAAAAACAATGTTCCAGGAGTCAGGAGACATCATTTCAAATCCCACCTCTTGACAATTATTAGCTGTATGACTATGATCAAGGTACTTAACTTCTATGAGCCTCAGTTTCCTCAACTGTATAATGAAGATTATAACACTTATCTTTCAGTGAGGGACAAAATGAGATACTTTTTTTTCATTACTACAATAAATCTAAGATCTACTTTCCTGTGGGTATTCCCTCTGACGATGCATATCATAGCCTATCCATGCCTCCCCATCTTTTTCAGTTTATACCTTTGTGCTTTAAGAAATTTGGCTCTGGAGACCTACCTGTTTTATGATAATAGATGTAAAAAGTACTTGTAAACATTAAAATACTGTATATGTCAGCTATCATTGTTATTATTATTCTAACATGTCTTTCAAATTTTTTGAGTGTCATTTACTTTTTTTTTTTAATGTATGAGGTATTTTATTTTTTCCATTACATGTAAAGATAGTTCTCAACTTTTGTTTATACATGCTTTACAATTTCAGATTTTTCTCCCTCCCACCCCTCCCTCCCCCCTCCCCTAGACAGCAGGTAATCTGATATAGGTTATATCTATATATCTCTATACATATACATATAGATATATATATATATACACACACACATATATATACACAAAATAACATTAATCCTATTTCTGCATTAATCCTGTTACAAGAGAAAGAATCAGAGCAGTGAGTCATTTACTTTTAGTTTGAGCTTTCCAGCATAAATGTGACTTTGGTGTGGTATACTAGAAGACAGTATCCCCTTGCCAGTTTAAGAGATTGTGGCATTTCATTCCATTGGTATCTTTAGCTTTGTTCTGTAGGACCTTGCTTTGTAGGGTGTGTTATCAACTAAAATAGTAGTATGTGCAAGCTTTTAAAAAAAAATCTGACTGCTGCCACAAAATTACAGTATCTCACATCCAACAGATGAGTTTAGGGAAAGGTAAGAGGATGTTTTTGATCAGTTTAAGAGAGACTGTTTTTTTAAATTTCTAGTACACAAAAGAATGGAAGTTTAGAAGGGAACATAGACAGTGAGGGCAATGTAAGTTTAATTTAAATTTAGTATATATTTTAAATTGCAGACTTTATGTAATAGATGAATGGTTTCACATACAATCACCTTTTTTTCTTTGCATGGGAAAATGTTCATGTTGTTGATTTTGTAGTTCCTAATTTTAAATATATTTATACTTTCTGAAAGGCATGCCCAAAAAGGGAAAAAAGGAGCAATCATCACTTGTGAAAATCATATCATCACTTCCTTTTGTAAGGTTTTATTAATCATTTGTGTGTATTCTTCTTTAGAGTACAGTAGAAAGTGCAAAACATTTCCTAGAAAAATGTGTATCAGGAAAATGGAACATCCAATATACCCATCTTGGCCTCAAGACCCCTGTGCCAAGGTAATTTTACTACTGACATTAGAACCACCTATCCTAAAATATCTAATTAGTGTATATTTATGGTGATTCTAGAAGCAGCTTACTCTAAGGGGGAAAGTATGTTATTAAATTGAATGAATGAAGCACCACCTAAAATTTCTTCCACATTTTTTTTTAAGTGACATTGAAATATCACGTTCTTGCACACCAAAGCCCATTGGTTACTTGGCTAAAGAAATTGGCTTACTCCCTGAAGAAGTGGAAATGTATGGTCAAACAAAAGCCAAGATTCTTCTGTCTACCTTAGAACGCCTGAAACACCAGCCTGATGGAAAATATGTGGTCGTAACAGGGTATGTTTTTCTGATTATGTGTTACTAAGTTCATTGATAACTCAAAATCTAGCCATACATTTTTTCCCCTTTTTATTATGAATTTGACAAGCATCAACATATATGAACATTTCCTTGATTCTTTTTCTTCTTCTTTTTTTTTTGGTGGCATTCCACAGCTCCCCTGCCCCCTTCCCACATCTCCTTTACCTCTCTCAAATTATAAAGAAATTGTATGAGCAAAAGAAATTCACCTCTGTCATTTCTGAAAATATAAGCTTCATCTTTACCCTACAATACATTACTTCTCTGCCCAAAGTTAGGAAGCATGTTTGATAATCAGTTTTCTGGAGTCATGATTGGTCTTTACATTGTTCAGAGTCCTTAAAACTTTAAAAGTTGTTGTCCTTTACATCGTCACAGTCATTGTCAGAATTGTTCTGGTTTTGCTCATTTCACTCAGCATTAGCGGATACAAATCTTCCCAGATTTTTCTTAATTAGCTCCTCTTGTTACTAATATTCTATTATACTCATACATAAGAATTTGTACAACTCCCAGTTGATAGGTCCTGGCTTTGTTTCCAAAGTGAGGCTCTAAATATTTTTTGTACATATAGACATCCTTTTCCTCCATCTCTGATCTCTTTGGGATCTTTTTCTAAATAATGTTATCATTAATCACTGTGTCAGAGGATATGCACAGTTTCTAATGAGAGTTCGAATTTTGGAACTAATGAGACTAGCTCTTATACCATTTCTAGTACAGTACAGATTTCCTAGTATGACATGGAGAAAGAGAAAGTTTATTTTTCAAGGTAATTCACCTGCCCTCATTTTACAGATATAGTGAACTATCTCTAAGGAGATGAAGTGATTTTGTAGGGTTGGGACTAGAATGTAGGTCTCTCAACTTCAGTTCAGTGCTTTTCCCATTATACTATAGTAAGAGGAACACATAGGTTAAGTAGGAAAATGGTGATTTTTATCTAATTTGAGGCCCAGTTAATTTCCTGGACTAACAAATAAACAAATGACCATGGTCTTTATTTCCCCTGCCCCAAATTGTAGAGGCTGCTTACTGAAAGGTGGAAACAAAGTACAACATTATGAAGTTTCATAGTAATTTCTTTCATAGATTTTTAAATAATGGTGGCATTATTTTATGATGAGAGTGAGATAGAATTTGTGGCATGAGGTAGAGTCTCTGTGTCAGAGAGTGCGGTTTCTGTAGACTTTTTATTCCAATTATATGACTGTACTAGGTAGTTCTCTCTTTTGTCCCAAACAATTACTAAAGTTTCAGTAAAAGATTAAATGAAATCCAAGTGCTATAAATAAGTTGTTTTTTGCTTTTCCTTGTTTTTCATTTTTATATTGAAGAATAACCCCTACACCTCTGGGAGAAGGAAAGAGTACAACCTCAATAGGGCTGGTTCAAGCTCTGGGAGCACATCTTCACCAGAATGTTTTTGCTTGTGTTCGACAACCATCTCAGGGCCCAACCTTTGGAATAAAAGGTATTCATTGGTCTTTGATCCCGTGATCATTGGGAACCTTCTCATTTCATTTGGCTGGATGGTCTGACTAGGTCAGGTACCTTGTGATGGTTTTGGGAGTAGCAGTGTGGTGTGATTGACCACTTCTGTTCATCTGCTTCAGCTGTAGTTTGGGTGAGGGTTCTTGTCAGATCTTGACCAGGATCAGTCTTATTCCTCACCTGCCCTTGTGCTCAGTGTTGCAAAGGGTTCTTCTGGGATTTTGTTTATAGGAAGTGATACCTTATTGCTCAAAGATAAATGACATGCGTTATTTATATAGCATACATATGTTAAGGGCTAAAATTCTAGCTAAACTGTCTAAAATATCTAATGAGTGGTCGCCAATAAATTATAAGCTTTAGCAAGAGTTAGACTTTTAAGCATTTATTAAGGAGAATAAGAATTTTAGTAAAGAGAGAGAAAGGCCTAGATTCCTATCTATTAAAGGGAGAGCACATTTCTAGCTCCGCTCTCCCCCAGAGTCCAAAGGAAAGAGAGTGAGACCGAGCGCCAGTCTCTTCCTTCCTCCTCCCACTAGCCCGTGTCACTTCCTGACGCCCGGTCTTGCCCTCAAAGACCTTCGCTTCATGGGCAGAACTCTTCTACAGTAAGTCTCCAGCAGGTGGCGTCATTCCAATCGTTACACATAATACAATACATAATATAATATTAATGTAGTGCTTTGAGGGTGTTAGAAAATTCTTTCCTAGTGGCAGTTTTATGAGATAGTATTATCTCCATTTTATAGATAAGGAAACTGAGCTTCAGACATTTATCCATGGACACATAGTTAGAAGTGTCAGAACCAGCATTTGATCTCTGGTCCCCCATTCCCAAGTCCATTGATCTTTCCATGATATCCTTCTGTCTTGGTTAGTTGTCACTTATCTCTAATGAATGAAAATGAACCCCAAGCAAGATTTGCACTCTTCTCTTAAAAACCTCTCAACATAATTGCCATATACTTCTAATTATAATGATAAGAAAAGAAACCTTTTTCTTTCAGCTTTTAATTGGCTTGTAATACAGCTCTCATTAATTACTAATATAATTTCATCCTTGCTTATATGACAGTCTGTTTAACATAGAAATTCTTGTTAACACTACTCAGTGCTCTTCTTAGCGTCATCTCTTAAACATTTTTTATTAGTTTGTTTACCTTGAAATTCCTCCATTAGCTCATCTTAACCTTTCCTTAAAAGTATCAACTAATATAACTAGAAAAATTTGGTCTCTTTTTTCTAAGCCTCTGCTGCTTACACCTTCCTATGTGATTTCTGAGACCCATTTATCACCTTTTCAGTGATCAGTGACTGCCCTAACTCAGTATCCCTTTTAGACTAAATCCTTAGTATATCACAGTAGTTTGCCTTTCTTTCTGCTCCATTGTTTAGAATTGAGAGACCTTTGGATTCAAGCAAAAATATAGCGGTAGGAGCATTTCATTAAGGAGTCTTCTGACCCATGTCTACATATTTCGAGGGATGTTTTCTCTATGTTACTGTAACCCTGTCTAACATCATTATGGCATTTGTGACATTGTGATTTTTTTAGTTTTAACCACTTTGAATGACTTTCCAAATCTTTTCTATAATTCCCTGCCTCCTTTATGTTTTTAAATAAATAGGAACTTAAAATAAAATCTTCAGTAAGCATTTAACTTCATTGCTAGTCCCTACCAGTGGAAGGGATCTCCTTCCATTGTATATTTGCCCCTGTCTTTCTGAATGACTTTTCCTTTTTTAAGTTCTGCTTTCTTTACTTCATACCAGTTCCTTTTTAAGGGGGGAAAAAAATTGGTATATCTTCTTTTGAAATTGTTTGATCTAATTAAAGAATATTAGCGCTAAAAGGGACCTTGGATAACATCTATTCCAAGATACTCATTGTAGAGTTGAGGAAACTGAGGACCAAAGAGATTAAGGAACTCTTAATTGAATACTTGACCTTTTGATTATGGCATATTTAGTATTTCTCTCTTTTTTTTGGCAGGGCAATGAGGGTTAAGTTGACTTGACCAGGGTCACAAAGCCAGTAAGGGTCAAGTGTCTGAGGCAGGATTTGAACTCAGGTCCTCCTGAATCCAGGGTTGATGCTTAATCCACTGTGCCACCTAGCTGCCCCCCCCCTTTTTTTAAGTGTTCCTCAAAATTAGTTTTACTGGGGAATATAATTTCAATGCTAATCTTTTTTTTTTTTTACTCTTTATAAAGATAAAGGGGGACAGCTAGGTGGTGCAGTAGATAAAACACTGGCTCTGAATTCAGGAGTACCTGAGTTCAAATCCAGCCTCAGATACTTGACACACTTACTAGCTGTGTGACCTTGGGCAAGTCACTTGACCCTCATTGCCCTGCAAAAAAAAAAAAAAAGATAAAGGGCTTTATTTTAATATTTCATAAATGGAAAGCAAATATAATCATGAACAGGTTTGTCCACAATGTTACAAAAAATACATAGGAACTGTCTTAATTGGTTTTAAGATGTTCAATTTCTTCTGATTTTTGTAGAGAAATTTCACTATAGCTACTGACCAGATCATCTTATTTTTGACTTCTAGGTGGAGCTGCAGGAGGGGGCTATTCTCAGGTTGTTCCAATGGAAGAGGTAATTTTCATTTTTCTTGAATTTCTAAAACTGGAGCTTTTTGACTTGGTAATCTCTTTCTGTTAGTATGGGAGCAATTTTACCACTCAGCAAAACCTCTTGAAAGCAAATACATCTTAATTTGTTAACTTGATGAACTTACTTCAGTCACATGTCTGGCCTGTAAGGTTAAGAATGTCTTTTACATAAATATTATTAATTTTTAAGCATTTCTAAACTTGTAAATGGACTGAGTATGAGATTGGGAAGGAACTTATAATTGTAAGAAGATATCAATGCTCAGAGCATTTTAAAATGTTGTGACTCAAGCAAATGAGGTAGAGTAAGCTAGTTCATAAATATACATAGGTTGCGCTGCAATATAAGTACATAGTGAAATGTTAACAACGGAACTTTATTACTCACTTATGGGACATGATAGACAAATACAGTTGAGCTTTTTAAATGATCCTGTATCTTAACCTAACAGCCATATGTCTTTTCTGGGTTCTGGAGCATGGTATTTAAGAAACGTCACATTGGCCCTATTTGTGGATAGATTATTGATAATTTTCTTTCACAAGTTGTATGAAGTATTTTCCCAACAATGATGCTGCTGTTACTATTCTGCAGACTTTAGCATTGTATTAGTTGCCATAGACTGCATATTATAGAAATGATGGGAATTTGGGAAACTGATGTTAAGAAAAATATATTTTTTTGTAGTTTAACCTCCATCTCACTGGTGATATCCATGCCATTACTGCAGCTAATAACTTGGTTGCTGCTGCTATTGATGCCCGCATATTCCATGAACTGACACAGACAGACAAGGTATGGTAGAATAGTTGGAAAATAAGACTTTTTTCAATAAAACAAAAGATTGCCTGAATTTGAAGTATTGGTTATACTTCTTCTGTAATGAGAACATGAATAAAATGATTCTTTTGCCTCTAAAAGCTCTATTTCTTCTTTTCTTCAAGGCTCTCTTTAATCGCTTGGTGCCTTCAGTCAACCGAGTGAGGAAGTTCTCAGATATTCAAATCCGTAGGCTGAGGGTAAATTTTTGTTTTGTTTTGTGACTTGAGGGAATCATACTGGGGTAGGAAAGGGACGTGAAACTTGCAATGGCCTGTTGTTGGGTCAGCCGCGTCACATCCAGTTTTACTTAAATGGTGCTGTAGCAAGGATAGGATAGATTGTCGATGATTTCAGTCACCAATTTCAAATAGCCAGTTCTCAGATAAAACCTAGATGATCTATGTACAACCTAACCAAAAGCAGGTTGTGTATGCTAAGGATAATCAAGCTTTTGTACTTAGAACACTTTTAACTTCGATGTTCTCACATCTTTTATTTTTCCTTCTCAACCATCTGTTGAGGTAGGTATTGTGCCAATTTTACAAAAGTAGATATTGAGACACAAGTAAATGACATGCAATACTTACGACTGCATCACATTGGAGTCAGGGCCTGTGTCCTAGACCTGGGTTTTTTCTACTGTACAAGCAGGAGGCAAACCTTGATACCTCCCAATCAATCATTTGCGTGCTTTTTAATAGTTCTTATCCTATGTGTCATCTGTGGTCACAAGATCACAGATGTAGCCAGAGTTGAAAGAAACACCAGAGGCTGTCAAGTCCAAAATTTCATTTTAGAGATAAGGAATCTTGAGTCACAGGGACAGTAAGTGACTTGCCCAAGACTGCACAAATAGTAAACACCAGAGCTTGTATGTCTTTGAATGAATGCCCCTTCCTAATTGAAGGACTTGATAAGGAGATTGATGTGTGAGCAGCAAAATTTGTGTGTTTCCTATGTGAGAGACTAAAGAGAGACAAACTTTACTTTTTAGATATTGTAGGCTAAAGATCTTGGAGTGTAGTTTTAGCTAAAAAAGTTTAGTTCTTGGGTGCCACGGGATTGGAGCAAAGGGAGAACAAATTATGTTTTTCACAACAAACATGTATGTCTCTTAAACTCTTGTAGTTGTGGGAAGGAGGCAGCAAGTTGTGCAATAGTTATATGGAGTTGGTTTGTTGAAATTATCCCTGCCCCATTTAAAAACTTGGCAAATTGCCTATCCTTTTAATATGTTTGTGTTTGGAGGCTTTGGGTGCATGTGGAGGTTGGGGAGGGAAGCCAGGCCATGCTTTCTGGAACAGTAACTGCCTCAGAACTAGATTTTGTTTACTGAATGTTTTAGAAAAGAGTCACAAGGTGGGGAGACGTGAGTGAAAATGTGTTGTAAGGAAAAAACGCAAATATATAATGACCAGCAATCTGAAGTAGGTTTACAAAGGAGTTTGACCAAGAATGAAATTGCTGTTTCAAAAATAGTTTGTTTCCCAGCTGATAAGAGTTCATAATGCCACTGGCTTTTCTTGAAGTGTCTTAGAAATATTGCTTCCATCTTTTAACTTTACTTTAAAAGTTCTTATTTTCCAAGGAAATAAACATTATATTTATTTTTTTCTTCCCACATATCCAGAGACTAGGAATTAAGAAAGATGACCCTACCACCTTAACAGATGAAGAAATAAGTAGATTCGTGAGATTGGATATTGATCCAGAAAGCATAACTTGGCAAAGAGGTATCAGAACTATAAACCAGTCTAGTTTGTACTGTTTCCATTTAAGCCAACAAAAGTGAATGTGTACCCAATTAGATTTAAGATGTTCCTTTGACCTTTGTGTGAGTGGCAGCCAGCAAAACATCTCTAGGCTCAAATAGCCTCTAAAGTCATATATGTTGTCCTGACTTGACTGGTTAATCAGCTGTAATCAAGAAGTACTTTGCTTGAATGGTCGAATATTCTTAAATTCCAGATGTTCTATGTGAACTGAATGAGAGTTTCCAGGAGAAATTTCATACACAAATATAAGATAATTGTTCACCAGTTTTGACTTTTTGTTTTAAAATGGTATAAATTGTTGCTATAGTAAAGGTCACAAAGAAGAGCTGGCAAGATGATGTCAGAAAGCAGAGGTTTTTCTCAGAACGCAAATCCAAGTATACTAAGTGATTTTATTTTCGTTGTAGTCTTAGCTTACCTAATCATTTTTATCTCATTTTATTCAACTACATTACCACAAACTATGAGGTAGCTTTCAAGTCTCAAATTCTAGTTCCTCAGTAACTGGGTGAATGAATGCAAAATATGCCAATTATGGTGAGTTGCCTGACTTCTCCATATGGCCCTAATCTTTTATGCAAAACTACCATGACCTAGAATCTTTTGGTATATTTAGCCAATGTCCCTTTCTGCCTCCTTCTCCCCCTTCCCCACTCCCACATGGCTTTTACTTTTACCTAGTGGGGAAATGTTTTCTTTTAGTCATGATTTTTTGCAAACTTAAGCCAAAATCATTGACTTTTTTTATTGTAGTTGTCCCAGTGACAACTAGGTAATGACAATTAATGTGATTATTTTAATGTCAGAAACAACATTGGATAGTTTTCAACTCTCCACCAGAATAACTTTGAACAGATGGCACAATGACTCATCGAGAAATATTCTAAGGATTACTTTTGAAATTTTAGTTTCCCATTCACTTTATTTCTCTACTTTATGTGTAATTCATACTTTTTGTCCTAAAGTAGAGATAGAAAGGGAAGGATTTGAACACATAATAGTGCCCACCAGTCCCATTGCTGACTTATGTTTAGTTAGGAAAAATATTAAAATTCAGAGATACAAACCTCCTTTATTCTTGTTTTTTGGGATTTTTTTCTTTTTGGTGAGGCAATGGGGGTTAAGTGACTTGCCCAGGGTCACACAGCTAGTAAGTGTCAAGTGTCTGAGGCCGGGTTTGAGCTCAGGAACTTCCTGAATCCAGGGCCGGTGCTTTATTCACTGTGCCACCTAGCTGCCCCCCAAACCTCCTTTATTCTTAATCCAAATCTGACCAGATACATTGATAAATCCCATATCTTCATAGGATGTGTTATTCAAATCATGGCCATGAGAACTTCAGTTGCTGACACCCAGTTCTTTCCAAAATGCATTCATTTTTGCCCATTTATGACCTGATATAACTATTCATCATGGTTGTAATGTATGATAGTAAATATTAATTTCCTCTGAAATATTTAATAAAAGTAATTATTTCTTAGGGAGCTGAGGTCTTAATTCTTTTTTTTTAATTAATAAAGTATTTTATTTTTTTTCCATTACATGTAAAGATAGTTCTCAACTTTTGTTTATACAAGCTTTACAATTTCAGATTTTTCTCCCTCCCTCCCCCCTCCCCTAGACAGCAGGTAATCTGATATAGGTTATATATATATACACATAATAACATTAAACATATTTCAGCATTAGTCCTGTTATAAGAGAAAAAATCAGAGCAATGATGAAAAACCTCAAAATAGAAAAAAACGACAGCATCAAAAACAAAAGAAATAGTATGGTTCGTTCAGCATCTATACTCCACAATTCTTTTTTTTTTTTTTTCCTTGGATTTGGAGATCCTCTTCCATCACAAGTTCCCTGGAACTCTTTTGTGCCATTGCATTGGTGAGAAGAATATAGTCCATCACAGTAGATCAACACTCAATGTTGATGATACTGTGTACAGTGTTCTTCTGGTTCTGCTCATCTCACTCATCATCAGCTCACGCAAGACCCTCCAGGTTTCTCTGAACTCCTCCTGCTCATCATTTCTTACAGCACAATAGTATTCCATTGTATTCATATATCACAACTTGTCCAGCCATTCACCAATTGATGGGCACCCCCTCAACTTCCAATTCTTTGCCACCACGTAAAGAGCAGCTATAAATATTTTTGTACATGTGGGTCCCTCTCCCCTTTCCATGATCTCTTTGGGAAAAAGACTCCAAAGTGGTATTGCTGGGTCAAAGGGTATGCACAGTTTTATCACCCTTTGGGCATAATTCCAAATTGCTCTCCAGAATGGTTGGATCAGTTCACAGCTCCACCAACAATGGATTAGTGTTCCAATTTTCCCACAGCTTCTCCAACATTTATTATTTTCCTTTTTTGTCATTTTAGCCAATCTGATAGGTGTCAGGTGGTACCTCAGAGTTGTTTTTATTTGCATCTCTCTAATCATTAGAGATTTAGAGCATTTTTTCATATGGGAATAGATAGCTTTGGTTTCTTCATCAGAAAACTGCCTGTTCATATCCTTTGACCATTTCTCAACTGGGGAATGACTTGGGTTCTTATAAATTTGATTTAGCTCCCTATATATTTTAGAGATGAGGCCTTTATCAGAAGTACTGGCCTCAAAAATTGTTTCCCAGCTTTCTGCCTCCCTTCTAATTTTGGATGCATTGCTTCTGTTTGTACAAAAATTTTTTAATTTAATGTAATCAAAATCATCCATTTTGCATTTTATAATATACTCTATCTCTTGTTTGGTCAAAAACTGTTTTCCTTTCCAAAGATCTGATAGGTAGACTATTCCTTTCTCTCCTAATTTACCTATGGTATCACCTCTTATGTCTAAATCATGTATCCATTTTGACCTTATTTTAGTATAAGGTGTAAGATGTTGGTCTATGCCTAATTTCTGCCATACTATCTTCCAGTTTTCCCAGCAGTTTTTGTCAAATACTGAGTTCCTGTCCCAGAAGCTGGAGTCTTTGGGTTTATCAAACACTACATTACTAGTGTCATTTACTACTGCATTTCCTGAGCCTAGCCTATTCCATTGATCTCTCACCCTATTTTTTAGCCAGTACTAGATAGTTTTGATGAGGTCTTAATTCTTGTGAGCTGAATGAAACTTATAGTATACCACCTTCCTTAGCATTTTGAATTTTATTATTTAAAGATTTCTTTCTGATTTTTTTATTCCATGTTCTCTTGTGTTCTCAATAGGCCATGAACTATTAATCAGATATTATTCATTATTTGACCATAAAATTTAAGTGGTATCTTTAAAACATAACTCTTATATTTTATTTTTTTAATATTACTTTTTCTGTGTCTTTCCTTACTTTGGTAGTGTTGGATACCAACGACAGATTCCTGAGGAAAATCACAATTGGTCAATCACCAACTGAAAAAGGACACACACGAACGGTGACTTTTTTCTTTTTTTTTCTTCAAGTAAAAACACTTGTATGAATTAAGTCCTCCTTCTGTCCCCTCCCCCACTTCATACCTACCCTTGTTTTAACAAATGCTTCTTTTGCCTTCTCACTTTTAAAATGAAAGTGAGTAGGTGTGTGTGGCAGAGAGCTCTGACAGCTTTTGCAATGAATTTCCATTTGCCACCTGAAAAGTTTTTCCCAGAATATTTGCATGAAGATGGATAATCTCAAGTGAATATCTTTGCATGTCAATTGGTTGTAACCAACTTTTTGAAATTAGTTGTATGTTCCATCAAATTAGAGAGCTTCAGGACTTTAATTGAGTGGACACTGTCATTCAGTATAACAGCTCCTTATGTGGGTCTGTATTGTGAAGGAAGCCATAACTTCTCACAGATCACTTAGTATGCTTCCCCCCCAAAAAAATTAATCTAACTTTAGAATTAATACACCATTTTTTTGTTTGTTTTTATTTGGTGTGAGGCAATTGGGGTTAAGTGACTTCCCGGGGGTCACACAGCTAGTAAGTGTTAAATGTCTGAGGCCAGATTTGAACTCAGGTCCTCCTGAATCCAGGGCCAGTGTTTTACCCACTGCGCCACCTAGCTGCCCCAACACCATTTTTAAAGAGCTATAGAATAAGTACTCACTCTAGGGTTTAATACTCAATTTGACACCAAACAGTCATCTCACTAACATTTCAAAATTTATTTTCATGCAGCTGGTTGTGTGGTTTTGGTTTTTGCTCTCCTTCTGTTCAGTACAGTATCTTCATGGTATCATCCTATCAGTAGGTTCTCTTTTAAGCTTCCCTCTAGAAATACAGTCTCTTGCTTGGGCCAAGAAAACTGAAGAGTCATCGTGTTTTTGCTGTTGACTCTTTACCTTGATATAGTTGGCTTTTTTTTTTCTAAACCATTATTTTCATCCCCAATAGACTCAATTTGACATCTCTGTGGCTAGTGAAATCATGGCAGTTTTGGCGCTTACCACTAGTCTAGAAGATATGAGAGAGAGACTGGGCAAGATGGTAGTAGCAAGTAGTAAGAAAGGAGAGCCGATCACCACCGAAGATTTGGTAAGATGCATTTTTAGTTCTTGAAGTCCTAAAAGAGTTTGTCTCTGATACGTTATCGATACATTCCATTTGTTGAGCATGGTCTTTTGGGGATTTTTTTCACAACACATGTTTGTTATTTAATTTTTATATTGGTCATGACTGAGATAGATACTCCAGGTCATGTTGCTGCAACTAGGGCTCAGCACTGTCAGGTGACTTGCCTGAGGTCATCATCCTAGAAAACCAAGGAAATGGATTCTCTTTCTGGATTTTTAGATTCTTTTTCATCTGTGGTGGGGTCCCAGTTACTTCAGCTTAGTCATAAAGTTGGGGAATTATTCTTTGCCATTGACATTTTGATGGTGGCATTAGCAACCCCTGGCATAAATGATTGGTAGGAAAACAAATGTACAAGCTAATTACTGTTATTAGCCTTGGTTTCTTGAATTCTCAAGATTCTCTCTGTTTAACTTCTTGCTAAAGACAGGTGGAAAAATGATGTAACTTCTAAGCCCAAAGTAAGAAAAATGATATAGAAACCAAACAGAAATGTTGATAAATGACTATAATAGATTTAGAGAAAAGAAAGTTTTAGAAGTTTTATTTGAACATTTTTATAAAGTATATTAAATTATGTAGACCAAACTAAAGTTTTAGAAATATCTTTTTTCAAGTTAAACATTTTTATTTATATTTTTCTGTTCTAATCACTATCCCTCCCTTCCCCCCTTCCCAAGGCAGCAAACAATTTGATATGGGTTATACATATTATGATCATGCAAAACATCCTCATTTGTCACTTAATGAAAGAATGTGAAAAAATATGCTTCAGTCTGTTCCCTCAATATGAGTTCTTTTTTTGGAGGTGGATAGTATGTTTCATCGATATTCTTTTGGGATTGTCTTGGATTATTGTATTGTTGAGAATAGTCAAGTCATTCACAGTTCCTCATTGAACAATATTGCTTTCTCTGTGTACAGAGTTCACTTCCCAATATGTCATTTCTTAGTGCACAGTAATATTCCATTATGATCATATACCACAGTTTGTTTAGCCATTCCCCAATTGATGGGCATACTTTTAATTTCTAATTTTTAGCCACCACAAAAAGAGCTGCTATAAATATTTTTGTACAAATAGGTCTTTTTCTCTTTTGGGGGATGTCTTTGGAATATAAACCAAGTAGGGGTATTGCACAATTTTGTAGCCCTTTCGGCATAGCTCCAAATTGCTCTCCAGAATGGTTTAATCTTTTCACAGCTCCACCAATAGTGGATTAGCATCCCAGTTTTCCCACAATCCCTCCAACAACCAATATTTGCCATTCTCATTATATTTGCCATTCTAATAGGTATAAGGTGATATCTCAGAGTTGTTTTAATTTGCATTTCTCTGATCAATAATGATCTTGAGCATTTTTTCATATGATTATTGATAACTTTTATTTCTTTGTCTGAAAAACTGCCTGTTCAAATCCTTTGACCATTTACCAATTGGGAAATAGCTTGTATATATCTTTAGAATTGATACTTTGGTATTTTGATGGATCTGTGATCTTATCAACTTTGGAATTCCCTTCAGTACAGAATGCAGCCGTCTCATCCTGGGTGATTCTTGTCCATGTCTTCTGACAAATCCTTAACAGAATGTCCCCTTAATATTCTGTGGATCTTTAGATCCCTTGTCATTACATGGGTACTAACATAGCAGTATACTGTCTGTCCTTCCCTCACTCTTACTGCATAACCAACCCACCTCCTCTTCCATCCCTACATCTGTATGACAGCCTTCTTTTACACCAGTTCTGCTATGCAGTTCTTACTTAGTAATTTGCTGCTCTTTGGGTAATTTGAAACCTTTACCTCTTTGAAGACACATCTATGATTCAGTTAGGTGCGTGATGTGGTCAGATCAGCATTTAGTGAAAATTACATTAGCAAGTGTGGAAGAAGAACTTGAAGTGGGGAGCAACTTGAGGCAGAGACATCAGTTAGGAAGCTGTTGTGATGACCTAGGTAAGGACTAAACTGAGTAGGTAGCAATGAGAAGAGAGGAGTAGGATGTGAGAGGCATTGTGGGATGGAACCAGCAAGATTCTGCAGCTGGGTTGGATGTGTGGGATGAGGGAGAATGAGTAGTCTAGAATAATGCCAAGGCAACATGATCACTCCAAAAAACATTGAAATAATGCCATAGGACAATGCCTGGAGTAGCAAAACCCACAGAAGAATGTGCTGAAATCATCTTCTAACCAAGAATGGCTTAGAAGGTTGGAAGGAGGGGGCTGCTGTGCTGAGACAAGAATGGAGCCCAACCATACAGTCACCCTGACACAGATCCAGTCCCAGGAAGGCCTCACCAGAGAAGGAGACCCCCAGAGCCTTTGAATCAGCTGAAGCACCAGTGTCATCTGGAACTAAGCTCATAGTCTGGTGAGAGGGCTGAACCCTTGGCAGGGGGGAGACCACAGGGGTCTATGTTGGTGCTGAGGCAGAACTTGGGTTTTTCACACCTGCTGGGAACCAGAAGGTAGGCTTGAGTAGTAGTGGCTCAGGTTGGGGAGGGGCACAGGCTCGTCAGAGCTGATAACCGCAACACATAAAGGTGGTTGATTAGCAAGTTGGTCTGGGGTCATCTAGGGACCAGGGAACAGGCCGGGCAAGTGAAGAACCTGATCCTTCTTAAATCATACCACTTGGGACTTCTTAAGTTTGGGATACTGCAGCCTGGAAACAGTGCCCCACTTTGAGCTAAAAGTCAAGTAAAAGAAAGGCAAGATGAGCAGATAGAGAAAGGTGAGGACACTTTTCTTCAGTGACAGGGAAGATCGCAGTGCACCCTCAGAGGAAGATGTCAACATCAGGGCCCCTGTATCTAAAGCTTCCAAGAAAAATATGAATTGGTCTTAGGCCACAAAGACGCTCAAAAAGGACTTTGAAGATAAAGTTAGAGAGGTAGAAAAAAAAATGGAAAGAGAAATGAGGGTGATGCAGGAAAGACATGAGAAAAAAGTCAACAGCTTGCAAAGCCAAATTGGCCAAATGGAAAAGAAGGTACAAAAGTTCTCTGATGAAAATAATTGCCTAAGAATTAGGATTGAACAAATGGAAGCCAGTGACTTTATGAGAAACCAAGACACAATAAAGCAAATCCAAATGAATTAAAAAAATAGAGGGCAATGTGAAATATCTTCTTGGAAAAACTGTGCTGACCTGGAAAATAGGTCTAGGAGAGATAATTTGAAAATTATTGGTCTACCTGAAAACCATGATCAAGGAAAGAGCTTACATATCATCTTCCAAGATATTCTCAGGGGAAATTGCCCTGAAATTCTAGAAGAAGAAGATAAAATAGAAATTGAAAGAATCCACCAGTCACCTCCAGAAAGAGATCCAAAAGGAAAACTCCTAGGAATATTATAGCCAAATTCCAGAGCTCTCAAGGAGAAAATATTTCAGGCTGCCAAAAAGAAAGAATTCAAGTACTGTGGAGCCCCAGTCAGGATAGCACACGATCTAGCAGCTTCTACCATTAAAGGACCAGAGGGCATGGAATATGATATTCCAGAGAGCAAAGGAATTGGGATTACAACCAAGAATCACCTACCCAGCAAAACTCAGCATAATCTTTCAGAGGAAAAAATGAGACTTTAATGAAAAAAAAAGGACTTTCAGGTATTCGTGATGAAAAGACCTGAACTGAATAGCAAATTTGACTTCCAAATACAACACCCCAGAGAACCATAAAAAATTGGAGTTGGGGGACATACCTGGGATCGTGCAGTGGGTCTGTCTTGTGTCTGAGGCTGGGTTTTGGCTGGGATCCCCCTGGGTCCAGGGTGAATGCTTTGTCCACTGTGTCACCTAGCTGTTCTATGATGACATCTTTAGGGTTAAATTGAGGGGTGATGGGAATGCACTGGGGGAGGGGGAAGGGCAGAGGTAGCATGAGGTGAAATCCTACATGAAAGAAACAAGGAAAGGGCTTATGGAGTGGGGGAAGAGATGGGGGAGGAGCAGGGCAGTAAATGAATTTTACACTCATCAGAAAAGGCTCAAAGACCTTAAACTCATCAGAGTTACCTCAAGGAGGGATTAACACACACACACACACACACACACACACACACACTCCCAACTGGTTGGAGTAATCTATTTAATCTGGGCAGTAAATGAGCCTAACACTCATCAGAATTGGCTCAAGGAGGGAATAACATGCACACTCAATTGGGTGGAGTAATCTCTCTAACCCATCAGGAAAATAGGAGGGGAAGGGGACAGAGAGAGGGGGGCAAAATAAGGAAGGGCAGATTGGGGGAGGGGACAGACAGAAGCAAATCCCTTTTGAAGAGGGATAGGATGAAAGAAGATGGATAATAGAATAAATATCATGGGGAAGGGAAGAGGATGGAAGGGAAACAGTTAACAGTAATCATGAAAAAGAGAAAAGGGTGAAAAATTGTACAAAAAATATTTATAGCAACTCTTTGTGGTGGCTAAGAATTGAGAATCAAGGGAATGTCCATCAATTGAGGAATGACTGAAGAAGCTGTGGTATATGATTGTAGTGGAATGGTCTTGTGCTATAGGAAATAATAGGATGATCCAAGAAAAACCTGGAAAGATTCATGAACTGATGTATAGTGAAGTGAGCAGAACTGGGAGGACATTGTGCATAGTGACAAGCAGTATTGTTCAGTGAGCTATTGTGAATGATT
This sequence comes from Dromiciops gliroides, assembly GCF_019393635.1. NCBI lineage: Eukaryota > Metazoa > Chordata > Mammalia > Microbiotheria > Microbiotheriidae > Dromiciops > Dromiciops gliroides. The sequence goes on from NC_057862.1 coordinate 254,447,058, forward strand.
TAACTACTCTTAGCAATACAATGATCCAAGACAATCCCAAGGGACTGATGATGAAGCATACTATCCACACCCATAGAAAGAACTGATAAAAAGAGCACTTGTGGATTGTACATATATAACCTGGTTTCTGTCTTGTGGAGGGGGGAAGAAAGGGAGGGAGGGAGAAAAATTTGGAACTCTAAATCTTATGAAAATAGAATAATGCCAAGGCTATGGACCCAGGAACCTGGAGGGATGGCGGTGCCTTTGACAGAAAAAGAGGAGGGTTGGGGGGGGGGGAGTGGAATAATGAGTTCCATTGTGCACATGAATCTGTGGCATTCTCTTTGAAATGTCCAGTGGTCAGTTGGTATGGATTAAAAGCTTAGAGAAAAGACTGGGGCTGGCAGGTGCTAGTAGTGGTTGGGAGAAATAGTGCTTAGATTAATTTTAGTGATGTGATCACTGGGGGATTATAGAGATAGGAGTGGAGGCCTCAGAGGAATTATGGAGGTGCTCACCTTAGGTTCCACAATATGGAGACAAACCAGCAAATAAGACCTAGAAGGAATGGGTGAGGGAAAGGAGGAAAGTGTCACAAAAGCCCAGATAGTATCCAAAAGGAGGGAAGAGGCTGCTTAACAGTGCAGCAGAGAGTTTGACAAGGATGAGGATTGAGAGCCATCAGATTTGGCACCTGAGAGATTGTTGGTAAGTTTAGAATGAGCAGTGTTAGTTGTGGTGAGGTAGAAACCAGGTGGCAAAAACAGAGGAGTCTGAGAGGAAGAAGTGGAAACAATAAATGTAGAGCTTTCTCTAGGATTTGGCTGAAAATGGGAGGAGAGATAAAGGACAATAACTTGGAGGAGATGGTAGAGTCTAGTGACAGTTTTTTTAAGGATGATAAAACTTTGATATGTTTGAAGACAGTAAAGAAATAACAAGTAGATAAGGAGATGATTCAAGTTGAAATATGTTGGAGAAGCCTAGAGGAGATGACATCAGTGACCTATGCAGAGATTGGCTTTGGCAAGAAAATAGACTTCTATTTTTCTCCTATCTTTGCTAACCTCCCAGTTCCACCCTTAAATACTCTCAGGTTGCTTTGGCAAAATTGGTTCTCTCACAGGCTTTCTGTAAACTTGTCCTTTCTACTGCTTCTTCTTTTAGGAGATAATACTGCTTATAATCTTTCAGCTCTCTTATCTAGAAGATCTTGCAAAGTAGTTTATTATAAAGTATATTTTGTGATCTCTGACCTTGGCTTGGTTAGGAATTCTTCCCCCTGAAAGATAACTTCTACTGTTCTAATTTTTATGACTGTAATTCATATGTATATTCATTTCTTAATCTTGACCCCTATTTTCCAACACATTTTTTACCCTCTTTCTCTGTACCCACCATTGCATGAAAGTATATGTTGATTTAATCTGGTAGGTCTTCTAACAAGTTCTTTTGCTCTTATATTTTGTTTAATTTTATAGATATCTTTGGTTTTTACGATACGGTCTTAAAGTTCCTCCAGTTATTGTTTGAAGCACATATTTGGCAATTAATCTTTGTGGTGATCTTTGTTAATGTTTTTGGAAGAGGGGAGTTGCTAATGCTGCATGTTTGTGCTTATAGGGAGTGAGCGGTGCTTTGACAGTGCTGATGAAGGATGCAGTCAAGCCCAATCTCATGCAGACATTAGAGGTGAGCCTGGCAGTTTTTAATTACTCACTATATATGGCTTTAGCACAGAATGAAACCTATGTGAAACAGACAAATATTCTTTAAAGAGAGATTCTACTAGTATGTAGCATATTCTCCATCCCACCAACTGATTCATGTGTATTTTCCCAAGTTTTTCCACAACCCACAAACCAAAAATCAATTCAGCAAATATCTATTAAGATCCAACTCTGTACAAGAACAGTGCTAGACACTGAGCATCTGAAGACAAAAATGAAAAAGTCCCCTCCCTTGAGGAGCATATATTCTATTGATATCCCACATTTCTTTTTATTAGATGTAGAAGTTTAACAGTAAGCCTTGGTAGAAAGGTAGAACTAGCTCCCTTTGAGAGTCAATTTTTTCTGGTGCTCATTTAGAGTTGGTTGGGGCCTTAGACCTCTAAATAATATCTAGTGCAGCCCCTTCTTTTTCGTGTGTGGTTTTTTTTGTGTGTGTGTGTGTGGTTTCCGGCCCCCCCTCCCCCCCGGCAATGGGGGTTAAGTGACTTGCCCAGGGTCACACAGCTAGTAAGTGTCAAGTCTCTGAGACCAGATTTAAACTCAGGTCCTCCTGAATCCAGGGCTAGTGCTTTTATACACTGCTTTACCTAGTTGCCCCGTAGCCCCTTTTTTTCTAGACAAAAAAGCAGGCACCAAGATGTCTTGTGACTTGCCCCGGTTGTCCAGGTAGCCAGCATCAGAGCAAAGATTTAAACTGGCTCCTCTGACATTCTGTTGTAATCCAGGTTCTCATCTCAAAATTAAGGTTAGAAGTATATCTCATTGTTGTCTTTTCATTTCATTTCCACAGGGGACCCCAGTATTTGTTCATGCTGGACCATTTGCCAATATTGCACATGGAAACTCCTCAATCATAGCTGACAGGATCGCATTGAAGCTTGTTGGCCCTGAAGGATTTGTAGGTAAGAGTTTGTTTAATTTTCAGAATAGAAAAGGTAAGCCACCCTAGCTTTTGAGTTTGTTATAAATTAGGCAACAGTGGAAAGGGGTTGAATTTACTCTTGCATTTTTGCAGTGACTGAAGCAGGATTTGGAGCAGACATTGGAATGGAAAAGTTTTTTGATATCAAATGCCGATATTCTGGTCTCCGTCCTCATGTAGTGGTACTTGTTGCCACCATCAGAGCTCTCAAAATGCATGGAGGAGGCCCCACTGTAAGTATTGAGATTCAGTGACATTTTTTATAAAAGAGTCACTCATTTAGCAAACACTTAAGTGCCTACTATGGAAAGAGTACTGCCCTAATAAGCGCTGCAGGTAAAGCGCCATACTCAAAGCATCATTGTAAGATAAAGCAATGAGAGGGCTAGTGCCTATTTCTGGTTGGATGTTTTCTTACCAAACCCTCATGATGAATAATTGAGAACAACATAGTTGAGTAAATGAAATTGTTTATTTAGGGGCTGCAGGGCATTTTGAAAGAGGGGAGGAGGAAATGCCCATTAGTAATTTGTGCATAAGGGAGCAAATGCAAGAGAAAATAGCATTATGTTAAATGAGACATGGGTTATTAAATTCCAAAGGAATGTTTTCTCCTCATTGTTAATGGTTTGTACAGAAGTGGATGTTGGTTCGCACTAAAACTGTTTCTTTAGTGAAATGGGAGAGATGGGAAAGTCCCAGAAATAAACTGGGAGTGGTATTTAGACCAGGTACAAACAAAATGAGAGACTTCATAGAAAAACAGCTTTGACCATCAACAGAATCTTATGTTCAGATGAGTAAAAGGACAGAGATGACAAAAAAAGATTACCTTTTCATAGTATACGAGTTCCTTACGAACAGTGTTCAACCAGAAAACCTCACTTGACTAGAGTTTGATGCCCTCCTAGGTGATTGTGATAAATGTGAAAAATCTCTTACCTGATGGTGTTTGAATCTGATTTCATAGACTGCTCTCCTAGAAAAAATTCCTATGCTTATCTTGCTGAATCTAAACTTTGATTTCTCTAGCCTAAGTGACTTGGTATAGTCATATGCTCACCCTTAAGACTGTTAGAATAAATCAGAAACCCTTCATTTATGCCCAGGCTATTCTCCTTGATTTCATTTTCTCAATAGCTGATAGGTATCACTAGCAGATCTAAGATCCAGGTGAGGAAGAAGAAATAATGTTTAGCAAGAAAGACAGACAGACATGCTGGGGAATGGCATAGTAACAATCACTGAAGACACCTCTCCTACAAGTTGCCTAGCCCAACTTTAAGAGAAAGTTCACAGAATTTCAGATTTGGAAGGGACCTCAGTGACCATATATCCCCACCCATATGTGAAAAGAGAAGACCCTCTACAATCCCTGACAAGTAAGTCATCCAAACCTGGCTTAGAGACCTCTACTGAAGGAAGAGGACACCTTTTTTTTTCTTTTTTAAAAAATCATAACACTTTTATTATTTTCCTGATACGTGTAAAGATAGTTTTTTCAATATTTGTTTTTATAAGATTTCTAGTTCCAAATTTTTCTCCCTCCCTTCCCTCTCCCCTTCCCAAGACAGACAAGCAGTGTGATACAGATGATATATGTTCAATCACGTGAAACATATTTCTGCATTAGTCGTGTTGTGAAAGAAGAATCAGAACAAAAGGGAAAAACCTTAAAAAACAAAAAAAAGTAGAAATAGTATGGTTCAATTTGCATCCTGATTCCACAGTTCTTTTTTTCTGGATGTGTAGAGTATTTTCCTTCATGAGTCCTTTGGAATTATTTTGGATCATTGTATTGCTGAGAAGAGTCAAGCCTATCACAGTTGACACAGTATCAACAATGTTGTTGTTGATACTGTGTACAATGAGAACAACTTCTAAGAGAGTTTATTCATAGTTAGGAAGTTTTCTCTGCATGGTCATTTCTACCTTCTGGGATTAAGCAGAAAAATATTAATCCCTTCAAATACTTGAAAATGGTTGGACCTTGGAGGCAGCTAGGTGGTGCAGTGGATAAAGCACAGGCCCTGGAGTCAGAAGGACCTGAGTTCAAATGTGGCCTCAGACACTTGACACTTACTAGCTGTGTGACCTTGGGCAAGTCACTTAACCCTCATTGCCCCGCAAAAGAAAAAAAGAAAATGGTTAGACTTTGTATTAAAGGGCTTAGTTTTGATCCCTTTCTTGCTATGTAATACTTGTGTCACCTTGGACATCACTCCCCTTGGTTTTCTAATCTACAAAGTGAGAAAGTTAGACTGAGTGAGCTCCATGATTGTAAATCTATGATTTTTATGTCTTTCCTAAGTTTTTTTCTTAAATAAACTAATTATCTGCAGTTCCTTCCACCTTGTACTAAGATTTCTAGTCTATTTCATATGTTAGAGTTAAAATTGTTTAATAGTACAACTTATCAAAAAGCTGTGGATTGAGATTTAAAAATTTTTTTTTCTAAGGCTTTCATGCATGGAATTCTGTACACATATGTATTTGTGCACACACATATGCATGTCTTATAGGCTGAATATTTAATTTTTATCCTTTAAGTCAATCTGTAAAAAATTGTGCTTTTTGAACATCTATAACGTGAAAGGTACTGTTCTTACAAAAGAATAAAAGTCTCCCTACCTCAAGTCTCTCCCTTATTCCAGTCCATTATCTTCCAAAAGAATAAGTCTGACCATGTCACCACTCCTGAAACACACATACACACCCCTTCTGTTTAGCATTATAAGCCCCAAATAACCTGGCCCCCTCCTACCTTTCTAGTGTTTTTGTTCCTTATGTTCCTCCCTACCATATGCTCTGTAATCCAGTAATATAGCCTCTTTGCTATTCCCAAATGAGATACCCTGTCTTCTTGGAAGCTAAGGGGTACAGTGGATAGTGGGCCAGGCCTGGAGTCAGGTAGGCTAACTTCCTGAATTAAAATTTGACGTCAGACACTTACTAGCTGTGTTACCCAAGGCAAGTCATTTAATCCTATTTGCCTCAGTTTCCTCATTTGTAAAATGTGCTGAAGAAAGAAATTGAAAATCACTCTGATTATCTTTGCCCCAAAAATTCCAAATAGAGTCACGAAGAGTCCATCAGACACGAATAAAAACAACTGAACATCAACAAAAACCGCATCTTCCAACATTTTTTTATCCTGTCTCTCTTGTTTGTGCCTTGTTTACATATTATCTTCCCCATTAGACTATAAACTCCTTGAAAGCAGGGCCTGGTTTTTGCCTTTCTTTGTATCCTCAGTGTTAGCACAGTGCTATGTGCTATAGTCTTAATAAATGCTTATTGACTTGTTGACTTGACAAGAAGATAAATATGACAGCGTTTAGAATTCACTTACACATCTTAAGGCAGTACAACCAGATAATTCTTTTTATATACCAAAATGTGCTAAAAAAATTTTTTTTAAGCAAAGTAAGGGTATCTTGATGCATGTTGATGACAGCTGTTACTAGTAGTGATCATTTGTTCTATCAAGAAAATGAACATCTTGATCATTTCGTTTTGGGACCTTAACCTTTGACTGGAGATGCCCTGTAGCCAAGACATCCCTCCTACCTCCTCACTGATTCTTGCATTTTTTTACTTATGTTTATTCTAAACACATGTTAATTTCTGTTTTAGTTCAGGCAGCTGATATGTTTGTGTTAGTCATACAGTACTGATACTTCTATCAGTAATTTCTATCAGGAAATGTCAAGCTTCTTCTATTTGCTTTTTTTCCCTGTGTCCTCAGATAGCTTAATGTAGTTGGGAAGATAAGGCATGTGTTGTTCACAGAGGGACATGGAACACAAAGTCTCCGTGTGCCAGTATGACCCACAGCCTCCCTTTCTGGTCATTCTTCCCCTACGCCCACTGGTTATGCCCTTGACTCCAGTCAGACTGGATCACTCAAAACCTTTCTTTTTCTTGCCTTGAGTGATGTCCTCTTCCTGTCAGTCACAGTCTTATCTTTCCATTTCCACCTCTTCCATTATAGTTTCCTTAATCTAGCCCATTGGTTTCGCTCTTGTGAACATATAACCAAACAATTCCATCTCATCATATTGTGTGATTCTTCATGCAGATGTGTCTTTGTCTTCCCAGCAAGACTGCATGTGTGTCACAGCAGACTTCATCATGTCTTGCTTGTGTTCCCCCATGGCTCTGGCTCAGTGCCTTAAACAGAAGAGGTGCTGTCCATTTATGCTTATCAGTGCTTATTTCAGCACTTTCCTACCTCTGACTTCAGTGGCGTATGTGCTCTTGTCATCACTTCTCTTTTCCTTAGATGTTCTTTTTGAGTTGATGTGGCCAAAAAATTGATTCTCCACTGACCAACCCCTTTGATGATTCTTCTCTCTGAACATATGGTTGCTGGGTTTGTACTAGAATGCAGGGCACCACCACACCATGGTGAGGCACAAGTGCCAAATAACTGAGAAAGCCACTAAAATGTTGTGGATTGGGAAATAAATGTCCTTAAGAGGAAGGACCTAGATCCAGATTAAAAAATAAAGTCACGTGTCGAAAATGCATCAGTTTATTGATGTTTGGTTTCTCTTTCTCTCCCTCTCTCTCCTCCTCCCCATCCAGGTCACTGCTGGAATACCTCTACCAAAGGAGTATATAGAAGAGGTAAATCTTAAGTATAAATGCTATCCTATCTATTTCTGGAAAGAGCTCTAAATTTGGAGGCAGATGACTCAAATTCAAATCCAGCTCTGGTACTTACTAGATGCACAACTGTAGCCATATTGCTCTACATCTCCGAGTCTCAGTTTGGTCATCGTAATAGCGCTCTCGGTCTCACAAGGCACGTTGAGAGGAAAGTGCTTTGTAAGGCATAAAATGCCATCTGAATGTGAAAATTGGTTATTATTTTTACTGTCAATGGTTTTAAGTGTATGAGTTACCTGTCATGGTCCTCCTCCATTTGGTGTGTGGGCTGATCCCAAGTGGAGTCCTTTAAAAATGTTAGATCTTGGGGGCAGCTGGGTGACACAGTGCATAAAGCACTCGGCCCTGGATTCAGGAGGACCTGAGTTCAAATCTGGCCTCAGACACTTGGCACTTACTAGCTGTGCGACCCTGGGCAAGTCACTTAGCCCTCATTGCACCCCACCCCCAAAAAGATCTTTTTAAAAGAAAATATATCCCTTTATAAATTTGAACTTATGGGCAAATAGGTGTAGATACAGTGCTGGGCCTGGAGTCAGGAAGACCTGAGTTCAAATTCTGGTTCAGATACTTACTGTCTGTGTATGACCCTGGGCAAGTCACTTAACCCTGGTTGCTTCAGTTTCCTCATCTGTAAAATAAGCTGGAGAAAGAAATGTAAACTACTCCAGTATCTTTGCCAAGAAAACCCCAAACCAGGGTCACAAAGAGTTGGACACAAATGAAATGACTGAACAATAAGATTTGGACAGAAAACACAAAAATAGGCATTTTTTAAAAATCCATCTGTGTTCATGATTATTTCCATTTCTAATATAAGAGAGACCTTCCGCCGCCCCCCCCCCCAAAAAAAGATTGCAAAGCGTAAACCTAACTGCAGTTTATATTTGTGTTAGCCACTTGCCTCTCAAAAACAATTTTTTTCTTTTCAAAAGCAAACTGGAATGTTTGTTTAGAAATGGTTTGTTTGAGAGGGCTGAGTAAGCTGTTGTCATAGGTCTTCAGTTCTTTGCATCCTAATGAGTTTCTGCAGTCAATTTTGTATCCCTATTCCATTTGGAACGTTGGAAATAGGCCACAGGAAAGCTGTTACAACATTGGGTCAATCTTAGAATGTTAAATTTGCCTTTTGTGGCTATTTGTAAATTTGAAGTGTAGGGAGTAAATTTGTGCCCTCCTGCTTCTCCACAGATTTCTTTCCTCAGTTACAGTGACCACCCTGGCCACTTCAGTTTGTCTTCATTAGCAAAACTCTGCACTTAAATCTTCATCCTCGGTCAATCTTGACAAACTAATTGTGTGCTCATGTATTTGAGGGAAGAAATATTCCAACCAAAATTTGATTTTTTTTTCTTACTTTTAAATTGTTTTCATTAAGTATGAGTGGCACTCTTCAGAAATGGAACCAAGGTGTGTAAAATTTATCATGTTACTGTAACCCAAGTCACTCTGAGGGACCTATGGTAGACATTGATTTAAAGGTGAAAGCACATGAAATTTCTTCAGGAAGCTTAAGTGTTATAACTGCCCATCTCTGCTTCTAGTCACATGCATGCATACATGTGTGTTACAATATAATGTGAGTATTATGTATATTATACATAACATACATACAATATAGATATATACACACATATAATAGGGGCTAGGGTTTTGTTTTGTTTTGGCAGGGCAGTGAGGGTTAAGTAACTTGCCCAAGGTCACACAGCTCAGCTCATAAGTGTCAAGTGTCTGAGGCCAGATTTGAATCCAGGCCCGGTGCTTTATCCATTGTGCCACGTAGCTGCCCCTATACACACATATATTTGTAAGCAAGTTTTTTAAAAAGTTTAAATGGTGATAATAAATACATATGGGCAGCTGGGTGACACAAAAGATACTGGGCCTGGTGTCAGGAAGACCTAAGTTCAGATTTTGCCTCAGACACTTACTAGCTGTGTGACCCTGGGCAAGTCACTTAGTCGTGATTGCCTCTGTTTCCTCATCTATAAAATGAGCTAGAGAAGGAATGGCAAACCACTCCAGTATCTTTGCTAAGAAAACCCAAAACGGGGTGGTGAAGAGCTGGACAAGAGTGAAACGACTTAACAACAAATAAACATATATATGACCATGTGTTTCAAGGAAGAAAGTTTCAATTTTCACTTGAGTATTATGGACTTACATAAAATTTATCTTAGAATCCTTAAGACCAGTTGAAATTAAGAATAAAGGACTTTGGTTGTAAATTGACCTACAAAAAAACCATCTGTTATTTTCCTTGTTGGACATCAGGGCAACTTGCTTTGTTTCTGGGGTGATAGTTGTACAATGAGGCACTTTTTTTTTTTTTTTGCTTTTCTTTGAGGGGGTTTTGGCGGAGCAATGAGGGTTATGTGACTTACCCAGGGTCACACAGCTAGTAAGTGTCAATTGTCTGAGGCTGGATTTGAACTCAGGTCCTCCTGAATTCAGGGCTGGTGCTTTATCCACTGCACCACCTAGCTGCCCCCCAATGAGGCACTTTTAAAGAGGGAAGCTTTGCTACTTCAACAGTACTTTTATTGCCTTCATAAAACATTTTTCACTCTTAACTTTTACAGAACCTGGAGCTGTTGGAAAAAGGCTTTTGCAACTTGGGGAAACAAATTCAAAATGCCAGGATATTTGGCATTCCAGTAGTAGTGGCTGTCAATGCATTCAAGTAAGTGGAGAGAGATGTCAATGAAGAAAGAGATAGTTGCCAGGTGTGGTAGCACACAACTGTAATTCCCAACTGGTGGATCTTGAGCTCAGGAGTGAGCTATAAGTAGGCTAAGCCAATGTCCTCATAAGTGTGAATATGGTGAGCCTCTGGACCACGTCAAAGCCCCCCTGCTGATCACTAGTGAGGTCCGGCCTGTGAGTAGTCCCTGCAAGTCCAGACCAGTCAACATGGGTGAACCCAGATTAAAAATAAACAAAAATTCATCACGAATACCTGAAAGCCCTTAAAAAAACAAACAAACAAACAAAAACCCAGAGTTGCCTTAATGTTAATAGAGTTATTTGAATGACTATAAAATGGGACTGATGATACTTGCATTAAAGATCTCACAGGGCTGAAATGTGAGTTGTTGCTATGTGATCAGGCTGTTTGGGGGGTCTTCACTGTCAGTTTTATTGGATATGATTTGACTCTCCCAGAAGGACCTGACTGCCATTTTTGGGTACAAATACTCTTTTCAGCACCAGCAGATTGGCGTGACTTCAGGAGAGTTGATATATCCTGCCTTGGGTCATAGTGGGGTTATTAGAATGTCTTCATAATAACAATTCTTCATTTTCCAACAAAGTCAAGTATAATATCTGCCCAAATGAAAGAGAATAGAAGACAAGGGTGTAGAACCGCCGACCCTAGTGTTTAGACAAGAATGAACAACCCACCTTAAAGTGTACGGATTAATTACATTTTGTTTCTAAGTCTTCCTATCACCAGGCTCCAGGGAGGGAGTGGTTTGCTTCCCCCCACCCCTGCATTGGAATTATACAGAACCTTTTCTCTGCAGAGCTAAATTTCTCCCAGTGAATGGAAAAGGTGAAATCTATTGTCTTAGCTAAAGCTCTAAGAAAGAATTTAGCTATAAAGTTGTCCCTTTGTATTAGTGATGTGGGGGAAGGAGTGATGCTCCTGTGTTATTACCTGTCAGTCCCCAATTCAGTCTTTAAATGAATATTCAAGTGCTGACACAATGCCTAGTACCAGAGGGCCCTTCCAACACTAGATCTGCTGTAGGGTCATATGACTTAGTGTTTGTCATATTTCACAGAAGGTACTTGGCTTTTGTCATTTCCAAGTCTGTGTCATAGGTCTCTACTATATTTAGTAGCAATTAATCCCTTTTAATAATTTTCATCTAGTAGTCAGTCAGCAAGCATTTATAAAGAGCCAGGCACTATGCCAAACACCGGGAAAACAGAAAAACTATCTCTGCCCTCGAGAAGCTCACATTCTAAAGAACAGACAAGTCTAACCTGCATAAAGATGACCGTAGATATGTCTGAACATGGTGGCTGTGTGCTGTCTCTACAGGACTGATACTGAAGCAGAAGTGGAGCTGATTGTCCGTCTGGCTAAGGAAGCTGGAGCCTTTGACGCTGTGAAATGCACCCACTGGGCAGAAGGAGGGAAGGGAGCTGTTGCCCTTGCTCACGCTGTCCAGAGAGCATCGCAGGCACCAAGTCACTTCCAGCTCCTCTATGACGTGGAGGTGAGCAGGGTCTCTTCACGATTGACTGACCCACTGGACTCTCTGCTGGGTGCTCTGCTGCATTCTCTCTGTTTTCACTCTACCACCTCCAAGAACTTAGGTACTATAGCATCATTATGCAGATGACCCAGAAGGGTGGTAAGAGTATTAGTTAGGAGTATTGTGCTAATTTCCTACCATGACCCCTATGTGTACCAGGCTAGTCCCTGTTCCATAGACACAAACTGTATCCCCGACTTCCAGCCTGCCGTCTTGTAAATGTACTCTGCTGAACAGCTACTACCAGAACTAGAACTACTAGAACAGTAATTCAGCAGGTCGGTCTGGTGTATCAGTTGTGCCTTTGAAGGGCATTCTGTTCTTCACATAGTCCATTGGAATAGGGGTCCTCTCACATAGAGTCACATTTAGAGCTCTATCTTTTGTACTCAGTAAGACCTTTGGGCCTAATGTGCCATCCGTACACTGGCAGACAGAATGAGTAGCTGTGTCCAAATAAGGTCAGCTTGAAGAATAGAATGCTTTTTTTTTTTTCTTTCCCCACCACCTTAACCTGAGAAGGAATTGTGTACTTTTCAGTTCACCTCCTGATTTATCTGTATCTCAAATGGTTCAGTGAAACCCTCAGGTGCAAAACAGAATTCCCTCCACAGAATCTGATCACTTTTGACATTAGTGAGTAAATTAAATTTGCTCAGACCCAGCAACCGTGTTCTTGTAGCATAAGCCCTATAATGAAATAAGCTTAATTCACAGAGTGGTTTGTTTTTAATCCTGGGTTCTGGATATTTCATGATATTACTGGACATAAAACAAGACCAATAATCTGCAACTTGTTTTGAAACATAAGAATGTTGTTTCAGTTCTGCATAGATCTTAGAGCTGTATTTTTGGTGCTGGTGCTGGTGGTATTAATTTTCAGTACCATGGGCTTTGAAGTATGATACTTGTGTAGGACATTTTGGTAGAAGAAACCAAGTTGAGAGTTCAGAAATTCTTTTTTCTTTTTTACTTGTACTTCCTTTTTCCATTGAATGTGGTAATCAACATCTTTTGTGTCATTAAACTTAGAGAATAGTAACTGATAACTATGGGTGTGGTAATGAGGTGAAGGGAATTGCAAGGATCCTTTGGCCTCTCAATCATTAGTTAACCAGTTGGTTTTTTTCCTAAATCCTCTCTAGACATCTGGGTCTCTGTTTGTCTTGTTTTGACCATACTTCATTAAAACTGCTACTTCGTTCAGAAATGTCTTCATTGAATATACAATTTAATACCATGCATTCAACCTTTTATCGAGATACTACCATGAGACTCATCTGTTTTAATGACATTTCTGTATCTTGGGATACAAGTACAAAGAATGAAGCAGTCCCTACCTTGTAGTGAGCTTACATTCTAATGGGGACCACAAGAAGTACATTTCAAAATACATACAGCACAAATATGAATACCTACATTATATATACATACATACATATACACACACACATATACATGCTTGCATATGGACATAGTTACATTAAATACAAGGTTGTTTGGGAGGGGCGACACTGCAGAAGATGGATGGTGTCTGATTTACACCTTAAAAGGAAGAGAGGTGGGGGCAGCTAGATGGCGCAGTGGATAGAGCACCGGCCCTGGAGTCAGGAGTACCTGAGTTCAAATCCGGCCTCAGACACTTAACACTTACTAGCTATGTGACCCTGGGCAAGTCACTTAACCCCAATTGCCTCACTAAAAAAAAAAAAGGAAGAGAGGTACATTTAGGAGGTGAAGGTAAGGAGGGAGGCATGGGACACAGCCTGGGCAAAGGCATGGAGACAGGAAATGGAGTGTCATGTGTGAAGAACAGAGAAAAAGGTCACTTGGGCTGGATCACAGAGGATGGGAATGGAGAATAATGTCCAATAAAGCTGGAAACATATAACCTACCTTTCCTGATTGTATAGGGTTTTAAAATCTAAACAGACATTTATATTTTATTCTAGAAGCCATTTTTGGTACACTGGAAAAGAGCACTGGATTTAGAGTCAGGAGAACTGGGTTTAAGGCCTAGCTCTGCCAAATGACCGTGGACAAGGCAGTTAATCCCTCTGTGCTTCCATGTCTTCATCTGTAACATAAGGGGGATGAACTAGATTTCTGAGGCTAATTTATAATCCTATTAAGACATTAATGGGAAATAGGGTCATTGACCTGAGATTTTATTTAGTAAACAGGACCCGTGGAAAGTATTGATTTTGTTTTTCTTTTGTTTTGTTTTTTGTTGTTTTTTGTTGGTTTGGTTTGGTTTTTGTTTGAATGTGTGTTGTTTTTTAATTTTAATTTTTCTCAATTACATGTAAAGATATTTCTGAGTTCCAAATTTTTCTCCCACCTTCCCTTCCCTCCCCCCTCCCAAGGCCAGCAAGCAGTTTGATATAGGTTATATATTATAATCTTGTTAAACATATTTCCACATTAAACAGAATCAAAGGGGAGGGGGGAACACAAGAAAGTGAAAAAGAAAAAACTCATTTGAGAGGCATGGCAGAGATAGAATCAACAAGGATTTAGTGACTAATTAAATGTGGGAGATGAGAAGGAAGGAGTTGAAAATAACTAAGAGAGGGGTAGCTAGGTGGCGCAGTGGGATAAAGCACCAGCCCTGGATTCAAGAGGACCTGAGTTCAAATCCAGTCTCAGACACTTGACACTTACTAGCATTGTAATCCAGGGCAAGTCACTTAACCCTCATTGCCCCACCAAAAAAAAAAAAAAAAGAATTAAGAGATCTCTCCTGGGCAACTAGGAGGATGTTATTAAGCAGAGGTAAGAAAAAAATGAGAGGAGTCTCAAGGTGTATAGTTTAGGATATGTTAGGCTTGAAATACTTGGGTTAGTAGTAAATCCAGGTGAAGCTGGTGGGGGAGGGAAGAGTGAGGAGTCAAGGATAACACCTAGGTTGTGGGCTTGGGTGACTGAGAACAGTTTTGAACATGATGAATATAAGATGTCAACAAGGCATCTCATTTGAGATGTCCAAGAGGCAAGTGGAAATGCAAGTCTGAAGGTTAAAGCTGGTTAGGGCTGAAGTGTCAGAGGCTTCAGAGAGGTCAAGAAGGATGAGGATTGAGAAAAAGTTAGTAGGTTCATTATTAAGACATCATTGTTGACTTTGGAGAGAGCAATTTTGGTTGACTTCAGAAGCCAGACTATAAAGAGTTAAGAGAGTGAAAGGAACAGAAAAAGAAGCACTAATTGTAGATAGCCTTCTCAAGGAAAAACAAAGTGGAATAGAGATAGGGTCATAGCTAGCAGGGATGGGAGGGAGACATGGGCATGTTTGTAAACAGTAGAGAAGAAGCCAGTAGACAGAAGAATTGAAGATAAATAAGTGGGTGTGGATGATATAGGGATGCAATCTGCTGGAGAAGATGAGAAGCAATAAAATCACTTGAAGTTTGTCTTGGCAGGGAGCAAGGCCCCTTCTTCATTTGAGATGGACTAAAGGAGAGGCCTCTGAGTGATGTGAAAGGAGGAGGGGAAAAGAGGGAGCTTTTGGAAAATGATCTGGGGTTTTTTTTATTTTTTAAGGAAAATATGAGACAGAGGTCTCAACTTAGGAAGGTAAGGAGAAGGGAGCCATGGAAGACAGGTTTGAGGAAGGGTAAAAAGTATAGAAAAGTTACTGTGGTGAGTCTTTAGGAATAAAGGATAGTAAAAATTGTCTTGCTGTCGTAAGAGCTCAGTTGAAATGTGATCTAAGTTTGTAGTGGACCCAGTCAGCAGAGTTTTGTGATTTTTCTCCAGCATCTGAATAGGAGAAAGTCTTGGATAGTGGGAATAATCCAAGGCTGAGGTTTGTCAAGGCAAGATCAGGGAACAAGGGCCTCCAGCAAACACAGCAGTGTAGAGTGGAACTGGTTCATCAAGGGGTCATAATGAAGAAAGGAGGAGAGTGTAACCAACACAGGGGTTGGGGATTGGAGTGAAGATGAAGAACAGGGTTGGGCTTACATGGGAGAGGGAGAGGTGGAATGACAACAGATGTCATCAGATATGGGAGTTTTGGGGTTTAGGATCATGGAAGTGGAATTGTTGGTAATGGCAAAATAAGATCTTTGTGTATAGTTGTGGAGCTGGGAGGAGGAGGGTGTACATTGATATGAAGGCAGGAGGGAAAGACAGAGCCAGGCAGTGAACTCGTTGACAAAAGAAGATATGAGGGGAAATACAGCCAGTGCTGGAAAGGGCGGTCAGGGTATCTGTGTCATCAGGAGGGAGCCAGATCTTGGTGAGAGCCAGAAGGTGCAAGGAGTGAGATAGGAAAGGTTTTAAAGTGAAAGCAAGTTTGTTACTTAGAGAATAGGCATTCGAGATTGCACAGTTGGAAGGTGTGGGGAGCTTTAGAATGGGGCATTGCAGGGGGGTGGGTTAAAGAGAATTAAGAATAAGCTAATAGGGTTTGAATAGTGAATAATATGGGGAGGGTATGGTGGGATAGAGATTATTAATCATTGAGGAATAAATTCAGGTAGGTTATCAATTTCCCTAGGAACTTAGCCTCAAGGTGTATAACTGGAAGGCAGGGAGGAAGTGCATACCTTCAGGCAGATTTAGGCCTATGAGTTACCTATGAAGTTAAGTATGGATGGCAGTTGGCAGACAGGCCAGGCAAGGAAAGCAGTGGGAGGGAACACGTTGGAATGGTGTTTTTCTCCTACCCAGGCAGGGAAGGCCTTTTTTAAGTTTTAGTGATGTCTTTTGGGGTTTTTTTACACCACATTTTCCCAATATGTCTTGCCCTCATCCCATAGAATGCTTTCTTGTCACAAAGAAAGAACTTTTTTAAAAAACAGTTATGCAAAGCCTCTACATTTGCATGTGATGTTTGTTACTCCTAATCCTCCATCACTTATGAGAATAAAGAGCCATGTTTCCTTCCCTGGTCTGGTGGACATTTTCCACACCATCTACTGTGCTTGTAATTCCTGTGTTCAATATCAAAAGAAATGTCTATAATAGTAGAACAGTATTTGGAAAATCTGACATATCTGGAAAAGAGAACTATTTTGTGCCTTATTCTCTCCTCAGTATGAGAATGTTCTTACAAGTGACTACATGACAATCATTCCCTTGTCTCTCTCTCTCTTTCCCCACCAATACACCTACCCCCCCAGCTCCCTGTTGTAGACAAGATCAGGATAATTGCACAGAAAATCTATGGAGCCGATGACATTGAATTACTGCCAGAGGCTCAGCATAAAGTCGAAGTTTACACAAAGCAGGTAGGAGTTTATGATTTTTATTCTTTTACTGTTTTAATAAGAAAGCAGAAAGAGCACTGAGCTAGAAATTCTGGCTTCAGCTTTCCCAGTATCTATATAACCTTGGGCAATTTGTCATTTTTCTGGGCCTCAGTTTTTTTCAGGTATAAAATGAAGGACTTGGATGAGATCATTTCTGAGCCTTCCCTCCCTTCTCCTCTGCTTCAATTCTTCTTCCCCCCGCCCCCTTGTCCCCATGTCAATTCTGCTGTGAAATGTCTTCCTTCTTAAGAGTATTGTACTTTTGGGGCAGCTAGGTGGCGCAGTGGATAGAGAACTGGCCCTGGATTCAGGAGTACCTGAGTTCAAATCCGGCCTCAGACACTTAACACTTACTAGCTGTGTGACCCTGGGCAAGTCACTTAACCCCAATTGCCTCACTAAAAAAAAAAAAAAATTAAAAAAAGAGTATTGTGCTTTGATTGAAAAGTCATTCGGGTTTTCCCATCTTGGTCATGCTGCATATTATGGATGTGTGTCAGAAAAATATGGATAGCATTGGTAAAATGATGTTTCTTTTGCTCCAAACTATATCAGTGAAATGCTTGAAACAAAAATCTTCAGCTGTGTTTTAGATTTCTAAGAGTTTTAATCTCATCCAAATAATACCTGAGATATTTTTAGTCTTTGATAACTAGACAGAAAATACTTGTCATTGAGGTAGAAGTTATTTCTGTCTTGCTAGATGAGTACAAAAGAAATTAAAGTCATTTGGCTTTAGAAAGAAATGTAAAGATCATTACAATTACAGTGCTCAGTTAATATAAACATTTCTTTTCTCGGTTACTCCTTCCCACCTTCCTCCTTACTCTGTAGGGATTTGGAAACCTACCCATCTGCATGGCTAAAACACATCTGTCCTTATCTCATGACCCAGAGAAGAAAGGTGTGCCCACAGGTTTCGTTCTTCCAATCCGTGACATCCGGGCCAGTGTCGGTGCTGGCTTCTTGTACCCTTTGGTAGGGACGGTAAGTGCTGCCCAGAGAATGATGCTTGGTATGTTCATAATTATGCTTCCTATTTTAAGTTTATTCCTGTAGTCACCAGTAAGTAGCTAAATGGGCAAAACCATTGTTGCCAGAGGAGGAAATTGGAATCAAACCTACCAGAATGATCAGTCCTGCTGAGGTGCGCTGTTTGGTGTCATTTAAGTGTGATGCAATCACTGCCTCTGCTGAATGGTAACCAGTTTTCCCACTTCTATTGTGACTTTGATTGAGTTCAGGATGGGCCTTGTTCACAGAAGAAGTGGGTGTGATGCATTATTTGGGTCTCTAGAAAGGCTTTGTTTCCTGCTCCTACCCCCTACCTGTATCTCTCTGAGTTTCCTGGCAGGTGTCTGAAATTCTACTATTAGAACTTTATTCCTTTGATTTGTGGAATTGTCTCTGGAGATACGTAGGTACCCCAGGAGGGTACTTATATTTTAGTGTGTTTGTTTTCTTTGGTGCTTTCTAACTTGGAAGCTAGCTGAGAACTTTTTATTAAGGGGATTAGGGATTGAGGGGAAAGTGGGTGCTTATTACACAGTCCTGATTTACAGTTTTGCTTCAAGATAACTTTGTTTAAATTGCCCTTTCTGTGTACCATGTCCTGTATCTCTCAGTTAAATATACTGCCTTTGGGTACTAGACAGCATACATTCAGTTCTATAAAACACACTGTTCAAAAAAGTTGACATATTTAAGTCAATTTAAACCATACAAGTGAAAGATAAGTTATTATGTTTTAGAAGACAAATTAACTTTTAAATGGAAGAGACGAATGAATTTTTCTTTTTGATATATCTTACAGTGTTCATAATGTTAATGCCTCTCCTGGAATTGACAAGCTTAACCTCTCATCTTAAGGGCTTAAGCTAGTTAAATGTATTAACAAATAAAATTAATTTCAAATAGACATTTAAAAATAAAATTTAATTATATTTTAATTGCTCACATTTGTTTCTGAATATATCCCTCCTCCCCACCACCTAGTAAGCTATTCCTTGTAGCCCAAAAAGTTTTAAGAGGGGAAAAAAAGCAGTTCATTAAAACTAACCAATTTATTGACTGTTTCTGACAATATATGCTGTTTTTTTACCTCTGCCGTGAAAAGAAAGAGGTACATTTTCTCAACTCTTCTCCTGGGCATTATAATTATATTATTATATTCTCTTGGTCGTTATAATTATACAGCATTCAAAAAAGTCTTTATATCTGACATTTCTTATGGTACAATAATTTTCCATTATATTTATGCACTACAGTTTATTTAGCCATATTTCCAGGTCTTTGCTACTATAGAAAGTGTTACTAAGAATATTTGGGTATATATGGAAAATTTCTTTCTCCCTTGACTTCGGGGCATATGCCTAGCAGTAGGATCTCTAAATCAAGGGGTATGAACATTTTAGTCTTTTTCTTTTTTTCTTTTCTTTTTTTCGGTGAGGCATTTGGGGTTAAGTGACTTGCCCAGGGTCACACAGCTAGTAAGTGTCAAGTGTCTGAGGCTGGATTTGAACTCAGGTCCTCCTGAATCCAGGGTCGGTGCTCTATCCACTGCGCCACCTAGCTGCCCCTTTAGTCATTTATTTTTTTTACCTAATCCCAAATTGTTTCATACTAGCATCTTTTAAAATAAGACTCTTAAATAGCTAGCACTTTGTTTTTTTTTTTAATCTAAAGGAGCTTGCATTCTAATGAGACAATATATATGGAAAGTTTAAGTTGCAAATAATATGTATGGTAACTCTTACTTAAGGTACCAAGGTCCTTAGGGTTCAGCTTTTTTTTTTTTAATTAATAAAGTATTTTATTTTTTTCCATTACATGTAAAGATAGTTCTCAACTTTTGTTTATACAAGCTTTACAACTTCAGATTTTTCTCCCTCCCTCCCCCCTCCCCTAGACAGCAGGTAATCTGATATAGGTTATATATATATATATATATATATATATATATATATATACACACACATAATAACATTAATCCTATTTCTGCATTAGTCATGTTATAAGAGAAAAAATCAGAGCAATGATGAAAAACCTCAAAATAGAAAAAAAAAACAACAGCATCAAAAACAAAAGAAATAGTATGGGGGCAGCTAGATGGCACAGTGGTTGAAGCGCTGGCCCTGGATTCAGGAGTACCTAAGTTCAAATCCGGCCTCAGACACTTAACACTTACTAGCTGTGTGACCCTGGGCAAGTCACTTAACCCCCATTACCCCGCAAAAAAAAAAAAAAAAAGAAAGAAAGAAATAGTATGGTTCATTCAGCATCTATACTCCGCAGTTCTTTTTTTTTTTTCCCCCTTGGATTTGGAGATCCTCTTCTATCACGAGTTCCCTGGAACTCTTCTGTGCCATTGCCTTGGTGAGAAGAATATAGTCCATCACAGTAGATCAACACTCAATGTTGATGATACTGTGTACAATGTTCTTCTGGTTCTGCTCATCTCACTCATCATCAGCTCACGCAAGACCCTCCAGGTTTCTCTGAATTCCTCCTAATAGCTAGCACTTTCAACGGTATATTTTATTTTTCCTTTCAAGTAACCCAGAGTTTTTAGTAGCTGTGAAAACAATACAACTATATTATTTGGCATTGTTAAAAATATGATATTAATGGGAGAAATAAAGATTAAGACATAACAATAGCCTGCTCAACCCCTTGCATGTGTGTGTGTGTGTGTGTGTGTGTGTGTGTGTGTGTGTGTGTGTGTGTGTGTGTGTGTGTGTGTGTGAGAGTAAAGCTGTAGCAATGCACTTTAAAACTTTAAATGAGTATTGACTATAATTGACTGTAAACTTTTCATCTGCTTGGACACATACAGAGTCAGCAGTAATTTTGTTTCCGAAATACACAAGTCCAATATTTAGCAACAACTCAGAGGATTGCATTATTGAATTGCCTGTCACTCAGGAACACCTCCTGAAGATATCAAGTAACAGACTTCCCAGAAGTGGTTCTTCCAGCCATTGTGGCTGTCTGAACTCCATCAGAGCTCCTGTCCTTTAGTCTACAAATTGATAACTTTTTACCAGAGGATATCTTGAGTGCCTGACATAGTCCTGTGGATTGTTTATACTGTTCTGTGTTTTAACATTGATTGTTCTCTATCAGTTTTATTTTTGTAACATCTTTATGTCTTTACTATCTTTATATAATTGCTACAACTTTATTTTCTAGGGGGCAGCTAGGTGGCGCAGTGGATAGAGCACTGGCCCTGGATTCAGGAGTGCCTGAGTTCAGGTCCAGCCTCAGACACTTGACACTTACTAGCTGTGTGACCCTGGGCAAGTCACTTAACCCCCATTGCCTCGCAAAAGCAAAAAAAAACCAAAAAACAACTTTATTTTCTGATTGGTCCTGTTTTCACTCTTAACTCCATCTTCATAATATTTTAACTTTTGGTAGTAGTATTTGATACCATACGCTAACTTTAGAGGACTCCTGGATTGTGTTTATTTGCTGATTAGTGTAGCTGATCCCATTAGATCCCAGTTAGTTTGATCAATGGATCCCATGAAGTGATCGAATCATTTAAATTTGCACTGCATATTTCCATTGGGTTGAACAAATTACCATATTTTGCCTAATTATAATTTGGAACAGTATAAATTCAACTATATGAGACCACTTCACAGGATTCATTATTTGTAGTAATCAAGACCTAGCTGTGCTTAGAAATGTCAACATTAGGTGATAGAGTTTTAAAATTGCACTTTATTACAGAAGATTATTTAACTGGTCCTTCAAGTACATTTTTATACTTGTCACTTTTTAGAAATTCCACTTCAAATGTCTTATTTTCAGTCTACATTTAAAGTAGCACTTACATATTTTGTCATACAAAAGATTATAAAAATCAAAATGTACTGTGTAGAAGTTGAATTTGCAAGCTTTTTTGATTTGTACTTAACCCGATTTCCTTGCCCACCCAGGCAAAAAAAAAAAAAGGTATTAGGAAAAAGCAAAGACCTCAGTGCTTTAATAATAACATTTATGTTATGTTTCTCTTCAGTTTTTGGAAGTCTCAATTAAACTAGTAAGAACACTGACAGTAAAACTGTGTTGTGTTTTTTCAAAACAAAACACTTTTTGCTTAAATATACAAGTCTTGAAGAATTATTGCCTAGGTATATATTCATTTTTGGAAGTAAATTAGAAAATCTGCCTAGTGAGATTAATCTATTCTTTTTAAAAAAATAAATAATAACCTTCTCGTTCCACTTTGTTTGAACAAAGCAAGTATTCGTTCACTTCCATGTTAGAAACCATTACACAGGACAATTTCACGAATCCAATTCTTTAACTTTGCTGAATATCTGAAAGGCAGCCTTACTTACATATCTGATGCCAGTTGGGTTAATTATAAGAATTACAAATTTATATAGATAGGGTATAGGGCTTCTAGTCTTTTTCTTTTAAGTAACAGGAGGCAGAATTGGCAAAGATGACAAAAGATGTTACTGTAGATGGTGTTGGAGGCATTTCTAGAAGGCACATATGATATACTGTTAGCGTATGGCATGACCATTCTCAAAAACAGGTTGGAATAATGCAGAAAAAAGGGACTAAAATATCCATCCCCAGAAATTCCTCCCTAATGGGCATATGCACTAGGGAAGTCAAAGGCCAAAAGAAAGACCCCCACATACCAAAATATCCATCACTGTAGGTCTTATGGTAGCAAAGACTTGGAAACAAAAACTGTACCCATTGATTGGAGAGTAGCTAGACACTGGGGTACTTGAATGTAATGGAATATTATTGTGCCATAAGAAATAACAAATGTCAGAAACAGGGAAAAACTCAAACTAACTGCTGTAGAAGAAAGTAAACAAAAGCAGAAAAACAATCTATACAATGACTGCAGCAGTGTAAATGGAAAGAACAGTAAAATGAAATTGGATGTTATGACCAAGCTTGGACCCAGAGAAGAGATAAGAAAATATATCTTCCCCCTTTTGATGATGAGGAGGGATCAGAACTGTGGGGATGACATGTATTGTCATACATGGTTGATGTGTTGGTTGGTTTTGATGAACTTTTTGTTTTTGTTGTTGTTGTTTTATCTTTGTTACCAGAAAAGGCTTGCAGGGTAGGGGTAGATGGGGAAATATATTCAGAAATTAATGTGCTATAAAAACAAAAGACATTACTAAACTATTCAAATAAATAAAAAATAAAGCAAAAAGTCATTTTGGTGTTATAGAAAGAACATTGCACTAAAAGTAAAGAAACCAGAATCACAGTCCTGGCTTTTACTAAATAGTAAAAACTTCTAGTTTCCTCACTTATAAAAAATGAGGTCATTGGACTTGGTGAACTTTAAAGTTATTTCAAGCTCTAATGTTCTTAATTCTCTGACATAGAATTTTAAGTGGCATGCTATCTAATGGCTTCTTTAGGGAAGTTCCTTAACTATTCATGTCAACTCCCTTGACTAACAATGAGAAAAATCACCACATGACTTTGCTCCTTGGTTTTGTTCTATATGAGGAAGTTAAAGGGAGGGTTATCAGGGGTAGATTGTTCATTTTTGCAATTCCACTTTCTTCCTCAGATGAGTACAATGCCTGGTCTCCCTACTCGGCCCTGTTTCTATGACATCGACTTGGATCCTGTAACAGAACAAGTGAATGGATTGTTCTGAATTGGTAAGTTATACTTGAGGAGGAGCACTTCATTTTTTCTTTTCTTTTTTTTATTGAATAGAATTTTATTTTCCAAAATATAGGTAAAAACAAATTTTAACATCAATTTTTTTAAAAAATTGTGTTCTGGGGCAGCTAGGTGGTGCAGTGGATAGAGCACTGGCCCTGGAGTCAGGAGTACCTGGGTTCAAATCCGGCCTCAGACACTTAACACTTACTAGCTGTGTGACCCTGGGCAAGTCACTTAACCCCAACTGCCTCACTTAAAAAAAAAAAAATTGTGTTCCAACTTCTCTTCCTCCTCCATTCCCACCCCCCATCCACTAGAACTTGAGCATTTCAAAATAAGTTATACATGAGTAGTCATGGAAAACATTCCCACATTAGCTAGGTTGGGAGCACTTCATTTTAATGAAGATTCTCAAACATAAAATTAATATTTCCTATTATGATGTTCAGCAGCAGTAAATAATGATTATTACTAGTTTAATTTCTCTTTTCTTCTCCAGATATCTTCCAGAAGCTACATTGGAAGTTTACCCAGAAGCCTGCATTTGTAGTGCCTGATTTACATTATCATGTATAGATTTGCTTAAAGCAAAGTCTAAAAAGGATTCAATGATCTTACTTGCTTAGTTTAAACAAAGTGAAATGAGGTTAAAATGATATTTGTCATTTTTTATGGCACAATAGTATTCCATTACATTCATGTATCCTAGTGTCTTAAATCATGGAAGTCTTTATCAGTCCTTATGCAATTCAATTAAATAAAATAATTTAATATCTCTAAAGTTGTTATTACTTATCTCTAATTCCAATACCTCCTTCCCCTTCTACCCTCTTTCCCTTATTGATATAGAAGTAGTACCATCCCTAATATATGTTTAACTCTGTCTTGGCTATTACTCGAATATCCCCTACTAAACAGGTAGTGGCACAGGATTTTATTTTACTTTTTTTTTTTTTACATAATGAACATTTTTATTTGAAGTTTTGAGTTCACCTTTTATCCCTCCTTCCCTCCCTCCCCTTCCCCCTCCTTGATATGGTAAGCAATCAGATATAGGTTATACATGTGCAATTATGTAAAACATTAATAAATAAAATAATTAAATTAATAAATAAAATATTAATCATTTTGTATAAGAAAACTTGAATAAAAGAAAAAAATGAAAGAGTGAAAAATAGATTGTTTCAGTCTGTTCAGCCACTTTCTTTGGAGGTGGATAGTATGCTTCATCATTAGTCCTTTGGGATTGTCTTGGATTATTGTATTGCTGAGAATGTTTAAGTTATTCATAGTTCTTCATCACGTAATATTGCTGTCCCTGTGCACAATGTTCTCTTGGTTCTGTTCACTTCACTATACATCAGTTCAGATATGTCCTTTCAGGCCTTTCTGAAATCATCCTGCTTGTCATTTTTTAATAGCACAATAATATTCTATCACCATCATATACCACAGCTTGTTTAGCTATTCCCCAATTGATGAGCATTCCTTTGATTTCCAATTCTCAGCCACCACAAAAAGAGTTGCTATAAATATTTTTGTATAAATAGGTCTTTTTCTCTTTTGGGGGATGTTTTTGGGATATAAACCTAGCAGTGGTATTGCTGGATCACAGGGTATATACAGTTCTCTAGCCCTTTGGGCATAGTTCCAAATTGCTCTCCAGAATGGTTAGATCAATTCACAATTCCACCAACAGTAGATTAATGGTATAGGATTGGGGGGGGGGAGGGGCAGGGCAATGAGGGTTAAGTGACTTGCCCAGGGTCACACAGTTAGTTAAGTGTCAAGTGTCTGAGGCTGGACTTGAACTCAGGGAGTCCTGAATCCAGGGCCGGTGCTCTATCCACTGTGCCACCTAGCTGCCCCGGTACAGGATTTTAATAAGGAAAATATGCTAAGTATTTGGTGCCCAAAACTTGTCCCATAATCAAAATACTAAAACTAGAAAGGACATTTGAGATCATTCATCTGACAACTCCTTCATTTTACAAATGAGGAAACTAAGGCTTCAAGGGATGACATGTCTTGTAAAACTAGCACTAGAGGGGCAGCTAGGTGGCACAGTGGATAGAGCACCGGCCCTGGAGTCAGGAGTACCTGAGTTCAAATCCAGCCTCAGACACTTAACACTTAACTAGCTGTGTGACCCTGGGCAAGTCACTTAACCCTAGTTGCCTCACAAAAAAAAAAAAAAAAACTAGCACTAGAACTTGGGTCTCCTGATTCCAGGGTTCTTTCCACTACACCACACACTGCTAGAGAAACTCTTGACTCTCAAATCTCCCTCAATTTATCTGCCGCTTTTTGTCTCCCTTAAAATAAATGATGCTTGAGTTATCAGGATCAGAAATGCCCTAGAAGAGATAGTCAAATAGCCTCATATCTGTTAAACAACTGGAGGCAGTTTATCTAAGGGGGTTGGGTTTGTTTTGTTTTTCTGGCTTATATTTCTTTGTACCTTAGTTCTTTCATAGAAGGCTCTGAACATAGCTTAGGCCTACTGATATTACATCTAGACAGAGAAAATAACTGTTCTTAATAGAACAGATAGAAAATTATTGTTTCTGACTTCTGGTAAGCCTCTTCCAGCACTTTTAATACATAAATACATAGCTTTTGCTATGAGTGTTGCCACTGATGACATTTGCCTCAGCACCTAATAACAATGCTTTCTGAGTAGTCATAGTCATGTACTTAGTAAATAATACTACTGGGGCAGCTAGGTGGCGCAGTGGATAGAGCACCGGCCCTGGAGTCAGGAGTATCTGAGTTCAAATCCGGCCTCAGACACTTAACACTTACTGGCTGTGTGACCCTAGGCAAGTCACTTAACCCCAATAGCCTCACCAAAAATAATAGTAATAATAATAATAGCTAACATTTCTATAGATGCTTAAATTTGTCTAATTCAAAGGCATAGCCTTTACCTAGGTAGAAATAGCTTTCTCTCATTTCCTTTCTCACATTTCCATCTAGGCTGTGCTGGGGCTTCTTTGATGTGTTGTACCTGCCCAAATCCCTTGCTGCCCCCTGACTCTGTGGGCTCAATTCTCTATTATCCTGTATTTCTCCCTTTTACAGTCAAACTCCTAGGAAAAGCTGCCTACACTCAGTACCTTCCGGCTTCTTTTCTGGAACATCATCTATACTCCCTTGTAACTGGCATTATAACCCAAGGCTCTATACTGGGCCTTCTCTACATTCTTTTAGTGATATCAATGGGTTCAGTTATGACTCCCTCAATGTATAATTATTCACCCTCATCTCCTCAATTCTACTGCCTAACTAGATGCCCTAACATATCCAATCTATTTTCCCCCAGTTCTCCAAACTTCTGTGTTTCAGTTGACAGCATCATTATACTTCCAGTCATATGGGTTCACAATCTTGGAGCCATCCTATACTGCTCATTCTCCTCACCTAACCTATCCACTAAGGTACCAACATGAACCTTACTTCAGACCTTCTTGTCAGTTCTACTCCCACTACATCTCCTGTGACACTTGACTCACATGGCCACCATCTGTTAAGACTCTTAGCTGGCCTACTGCAATACCCTCACTGGTGCCCCTATGTTATATTATCTCTTTCCTCTACAAATCATTTTCCAAACAACTGCCAAACACAGGTCTAAAGCAGCCTAAAGCACAGTTCTGACAATGTCATTCTCTTTGAGAATCTCTAGCAGTTGTGCTTTTAGGATAAAATGCAAACTCTGATACAACCCTTCATAATCAATCTGGCCCTACCTACCCTTTTCAGGCTTACACCTCATTCCCCTTCATACACACTCAGGCCCATTCAAATTGGCCTAGATGTTCCTCTCACAGTGTACTCCACTTCTTATCTCTGTATCTTTTTACAGATTGCCCTCCATCCTTTGAATTCATCCCTCCTCACCTCCACATCTTGTTCAGTTGTTCAAGAGGCATCTGATTCTTTTTGATTCTATTTGGAAGTTTTCTTGGCAAAAATACTAGAGTCGTTTGCCATTTTCTTCTCCAGCTCATTTTACAGATGAGATTTACAGATTAGAGATTGCAAACTAAATGTTCACATGGATTATTTTAAAGTATTCCAATCTCATATTGTTCTGATCAGCCAGTTGGATGCAATATGACTTGACTCTGACATAGAGATGTCATTTTGGTCCTCTTCAAGAACGAAGGACAACAACCAACCACAGATGAGGAACTGAGGCAAACAAGGTTGTGACTTGCCCAGGATCACACAGCTAGTATGTGTCTGGAGCTGAATTCTAACTCAGGAAGATGAGTCTTCCTAACTCCAGCTTCCAAACCCTATCCATTGCACCACCTAGCTGCCTCACTTCTTAGAATCCCTAATTTCCTTCACAGCTCAGCTTAAGCCCCCACCTACATCCCCACTCCTGTTACCCTTCATTATACTGTATTTCTTTTTCATATACCTATGGTTCATCCTCATTATCCTAAAAAGTCCCTCTAGGGAAGGGACTATTTAATTTTTCTTTGTAGTCCCAGTGCCTTGGCACAGTACCTGGTACACAGGCATTTAATAAATGCTGTTGATTGATAGCTAGACTGAAAGCAGGTAGACAATGAATCGCACCCAGAATTCATTAAATCAGCCTATATTATGTTTGAGAAATTATGCAGTTTTTAACGACCCCAAGCTTCTTCCTGAAGTAAGGCTTTTTTAAAGTTAATATCTTTTAGTGATTCTATATGTCTGTGAGTCATAATATACCTCAGTCTTTTAAGAATTAGTTGCAAACCAACCAGAGTGTAATGGAGAGGTTCTTGATGAGCATGAGTGGGCAGCAACATGTTGCTAATAAAAAATTGCAAGCCAGAAGCATATAGGATTGCTCCTTGGAGATATGTGAAAATAATGACAAAAAAGGCAAGAAAGTCATGTAATAAGAGCTTAGCATAATCATATTCTCTTGTTCATGCTCTCCCCTTCCCCCACTGAAGATTTATGGAACGACACGGACAATAGCTATACAGGATGACGGCGTGGATGGTGTGCCATCTGCACTGTTGGAAAAAAAATATTCATTTGGATGAAATCATAGATCCATCCAAGAAAGGACTAAGAAAATGCAATGGGGAAACTATTGCTTATAAATCACAGTATTAAAGTTAACAGCCTCTGCCCTTCAAATACTCCATTTCAGGGTTATTAGTTACATGGCCTTGTGCAGAATGTGGGAGATACCTGTTCTTGGTATAGGTTGTCTGAAAGGGTGAATACCATTCCAGGCCCTAAGTACCAAATGAAGAGTTTAGTGCAAGGGCAGTTCTTTTGGGGGGAAGAATGACAGAGCCAAGGGTACCATCCCATGCAGAGACAGAGGAAAAAGATGCCAGGAAGTTGCCTGGAGACTCATGGAGGAGGAGGGAGGGGAGACTTCAGGGATGCTCACCTGGGATACAGCCAAAGAAAGGCAAGAAATCTTCAGCGGATAGCATCCTGTTTTAATGAATTATTTTTGCTAACTAGGCAAGAGAGGCAAGCAAGCACTGTCAGCAACCCCTAAATTTTGGATGGCCCTGGGGGAAAGCCGAAGTTCTGGGCCTATTTTCTCCCCCAATTCTGCTCAGTAGTGTATCCTTATTTTTCTTTACAGAGCCATAGACCCCTCTAGGACAGGGGCTGTGTCTTACACCTCCTTTAATCTCAGAGCCCGACACAGAATATGCCCTCCTGGCAGAGTGGCTCAGGAAAGGTTTATAGCTCCAGGACGGGGCTTGGATGCCTGTTACCAGGCATTGGGAATGGGGAAATCCTTTAGACTATGTTTCTTGTCCCCTGCCCAATGGATCTTAGACAAAACAAAAATGGGAATTGATGTTCTGAGCCCCAGGGTGCTTCAAGCTTTTCAGGAAGCTATCACCCAGCACTTGGTGTGGTAAGAAGAGAGATGCTCTTGGAGTCAGGAGATATGGGTTTCAGTAGCAATTCTGACAGTAATGCAATCCAGCCAATCTGGCCTTCCTTCTGCTTCTCACTCATAACACTCCATCTCCTCCCTCATTGCCTTTGCATTGACCATGCTGCATGCCTAAAATGTGCTTCCTCCTTACCCTTCCCTGCCTTTAAAACTGAGTTCAGGCACTATCTTCTGCATAAAAACCTTTTCTGACTGCCGAGTCCCAACTGCTTACTGCCTTGCCTCCCAAACTACCTTGTATTTAATGACTGAATAGATGTGTATTTCTGTTGTACATATTTTTTAAAATTTACTTGTTCATTGCAAGTAGGGAATGTTTCATTCTTTGTAATTGTATCTACATCACCTGGAACACTACCTGGCACATAATAAATGCTTAATGTTGTCGACTGGCCGATTGGTTGACTGACAGCAAAAGAAAAAGACACGAATGGATTCCTACCTTGTGATTATATTAGTACAGACCCCTTTCCTGCTGAGCTCTCAGGGGCTCTCCATTTCTTACCAAGTCACATGCTCTTGCGGCTATAGGACCTCTTCTATCCACCCCCCCCCAATTAAGTGCCAGATGCCTGTGTAAATCCATCATCCAGACTCATCTCACCTTCCTGCCACACCTTTCCTTAGTCTTACATCTCACCTTATTTTTTTTTTCCTCCCTTGGAAAGCCGATAAATTCAGCCTCCTCCTAGAAGGGTCTTTTCCATTTCTTTGTTTTCTGTGGCATTTTTTATGCTCCCAGTCAGGCTGTCTTTTCCACGCCCCTTCTCTAGTGTCCGCTGTCTCCCCTTTAGATGCCTTGAATGTCAGCCCCACTAGTCTGAGGTGACTTCTTAGTGCAGGGAGAGAGCGCCCGCCCCCTTTTCAGCCCCATCCCCAGCCTCATCCCCACTTCCATCTCCATCCCCATCCTCAACCCCATCACCACCCCCCAACGCTCCCTTGACTCCCCCGCTGCCAGACCTGGTCCCAGCCCCTCTGAAACACGGGCTCTCCTTCCCTCCCTCCCTCGTCCTACCCTCCTGCTGCAAACCCTGCCGCCTCTACACTTGAGGCTGACGCCCCCTCCAATTGGGCAGGCTCCCCATCTATTGGTGCTGCCTCCTGCCAGTCTGCCTGGGCTAGCTCCGCGGCTGTGAGCTGGGGAAGGGGCGTAAACCATTTTTCGAGCTGCACATCTGTCCAGGGCTGCAATACGGAGCGGTGGGCTCGGCATCCCGCTCCCAAGGAGCTGGCATTGCAAAAGCGTCCGTAGCCCTGGGAAAGGCAAAAGGTGTGAACCCGCGAGGGGTCTGTGGGCTTCTCCGTACTCTTAAGTGCAGCTCTCCAGGATCCAGGAGTTTGCAGAGGCAGCAGAAAATCTGTACTCGGAGACCGTGTGTATGTCCACCATGCCCTGACTGGGCTCTGCAAACATGAGTTTGCAAGGAACCATGACCACCCTTGGGTAGGTAAGTAAGGAGCCGAGGGCACTGAAGGTTTCAGGGGAGGGCGGCAAAGAATACATGTGACTGTCGTCTTGTGGGTGATGGAGTGGGTGGGGAGTTCTACTTCCCAGACCGTATAGAGTTAATGGGAGAGATGGTGAAATATCCTTCGAGAGGCCCCCTTCTAGGTCTCACATCCTAGGGCTCTATGGTTAAGGGTAAATGCTCCCCAGCCCAGTAGTTTTTTGTCCCTTAGAAAAGATCCCAGAGTTAGACCTGTCTCCATCTTATCGCAGCTTTGAGGAATCTTTGCAAAGCCTGTTTGATTGGGATCCCCTCTACCCCAACCCTCTTTTTGGAAAATTTGTGGCATTGCCACTGGAGTTAGTTTGTAGAGGGATGCTTGATTAGCTTTGGGATTAATTAATACGCTGTGTTGTGCTGCATCTCATTCTTTAAAGTATATTTTATTTTATAGTTTTTTAAAATTATGTTTTCAGGTGGAGCTGATGGGAGCTGAGAAAATATAATTACATGAGATACAAAATCATTTTGATCAGAATTCAATTATGGGAACACCTGTTACTGTGCATTGTAATATGTTTCTTGAATTTGTTGGACAGAGTTTTAGGCCCTCTGCTCTGACTTTGGCAGGACCAAGTTGAAGTTCCTTCCAGGTCTAAATCTATTAACCTATAAATGCTTCATATTTTTCTCTCCACAAACGACAAGGTTAATTGGAATTTGCCTTTTAATTATAGTTTCACCATTTTCCCCCCTATGGATCAGTGGGGTCCCATCTTTTAAAAAAAGGAAAAATGGATTCTTCACCATTTGTGCCCTCTTTGTTTGAAGGAAGTAAAGGCTTGGGGGGGGGGGAGAAATGCCTAGTGCAGGTGTTAACACATTTTCTTCCAAACAGTATATGGAAAACAAAGCTGCCGTCAGAAAGAGTGTGATCGAGTGGTTCTAGCTGTGGGCTGGGAGTCAGGTGATTTCCTGGCTGTGTATCACACTAGCTCCAGGACTGTAGACAAGCTAGACCTAGAGTAGGAGATCTCAGACACCAGTCTAAGGCTGTACAGGTGGTGTTGAGAGCAGGGTTGGAATCCCAGTGTTCTGACACCAGGTCTCTTTTCACTAGACCCTGGTTTCATCTGTGAAATGATCTCTAAATGACCTCTAAGGTCATTTGCCAGTTCAGGTATTTTATAGCTCCACAAAAAGCTGCCAATAAACCGATTATTTGAAGAAAAAAAGAGAAAGAAATGGCAGCCAGCAGGCTAACCAGAATGAATGGCAAGAAAGCCAGAAAGCTGTGGGATCTCTCTTCATGCTGAGAAATCTTTCTGAACCCTCTAACTGGTTTTTGATTTTATGCAGTGCTACAAACAGCGCACTGTGCAGGGACTGCTTACTGTGTCAGTGGGAAGACATAGCTTGCAAGGCTATGTAAAGAAGATTTTTTAAAAAATTAAATAGCAAGTAAAGAAAGGAACAGTGTGTGGTATAGTAGAAAACATACTAGGTTTGAACTGACGGTACCTGGGTTAGATCTCTAACTCAAAATCATTTAATGCCTTCCCTCTGAGCTTATCCCCAACGTATCCCATATATCCTGTCATTGTTTGCATGCTGTCTCTCCCAACAGACTGTGAGCTTCTTGAGAGTTAGTACCGGGTTTGGGGGTTTTTGGTTGTTGGTTTTTGCTTTTGTTGTTGTTGTTTGTATCTTTAACACAGTACATATCAGAAAGTAGACACTTAATAAATGCTTACTGACTCTGTGACCTGGGGCAAGGCAATTAGATGATCTGTGCCTTAGTTTCCTCCTCTGTAAAATTGGGGGGGGGGTTGTAAGGACTAGATAATCTGTAAGGACCCTTCCGGCTCTAAATCTGTGATCACATGAGAATTCTTTTAAAATTTCTTAATTTACTAAATGGATAGAACTGAACCTGTGATTTCAGTGATAAAAGGAACTCTTGGAGAAGGAGTTTCTACCAATGCAGGGCGAACCTTCTCTGCAAACTATAAGGTTGCTTAGCACAATGGTCTCCCAACTTTTATGCTCACACACCTCTATCAGCAAAACCTTTTTGATCATGCATCCCCAATATGTGTATGTGATAGGGCACTTAGGGGGCACAGTGGATAGTGCTGTACTTGGAACTAGAAAGACTCATTTTCATGTGTTCAAATCTAACCTCACTTACTAGCTGTGTGACCCTGGGCAAGTCATGTGACCCTATTTGCCTCTGTTTCCTCACCCATAAAATGAGCTAGAGAAGGAAATGGCAAACCACTCCAGTATCTCTACCAAGAAAACCCCAAATGGGGTAACAAAGAGTCGGACACAACTCAAAAATGACAACGCTGTCGTGATAATTATGTGCCTTATAAAAATATACAAATAATAGAAAAATTTAAAAGATAAGAGAAATATTAAATAACATTTTATCCTAGAGTCAATAGGGAGCTACTGAAGTAGACCAGTACTTTAGGAAAGTCACTTTAGTGACTGAATGGTTGGAGGATGGAGGATAGATTAGAAGGGAGAGAGTTGAAATCCATTAGGAGACTATGGCCATAGTTCAGGCCAGAGGTAATGAGAATCTGAACTAAGATGGTGACTGTTTGAATAGAGGAGACAGAAGTGAGCAA
This sequence comes from Dromiciops gliroides, assembly GCF_019393635.1. NCBI lineage: Eukaryota > Metazoa > Chordata > Mammalia > Microbiotheria > Microbiotheriidae > Dromiciops > Dromiciops gliroides. The sequence continues at coordinate 254,480,595 of NC_057862.1, forward strand.
TGTTGGAGAGGTAAAGAGGACAAGCCTTGACAATTGATTGGATATGTAGTGTAAGGAACACATGTCAAAGGGGTCACCAAGATTGTACCAAATATGACACAGAAAATGAGCACCTGGGTGGTGCTCCCAAAGAACTATGGAAATTGGAAAGGCACATGGATTTGTGGAGAATAATCATGTAATGAACTTTACAATGCATAAAAGCCATGTAGGCCAGCCCATGCAGTATGATTCACTTTGTTCCACTCAAGAAGAAAAGGGAAGTCAGGGCAGCAGGGTTGTTGCCCTGGTTGTTGCCATTGTGGTAGGGGTGCCTACTACAGCTACGGGGTGATCTGGGGAACAGGAAATGAGGATTCCAGGGAGTTTTCCCAATAGACTCTATAGGTGCCCAAGTAGCAGCATAACTGTCCTGACGAGCCAACTCCAAGGAGAGAAATAGAGAGAATGGGAATTTACCCAGTGGAAAGAAGGGACCAAGTGAATGGCGGGGGGGGGGGGGGGGGGGGCAGGTCTTAGAAGATAAGGGTAGGTGTGTTGTGTGGAGAAAAGCCCCACCATAATGGGCTATCACTGAAAGGGTAGAAGAAAAGCTATTCTTCCACCTTTCAATTGGTTGATCATCCATTCCTTGGGAACAGACCAGGGCCTCCACTTTGGAGGCTACTGGTTGCGAGCACTTAGCAGTTAAGTGACTTCCCAAGGGAACATTTCTATTTTGTATCACCTTCTATCATGATGTTTCACTCCCCCGGCTTTGCTTTTTGTGTGTGTGTGTATATGTGTGCACATGCATGCATATGTGTGTGCCTGTGTGTATATATCTTCCCATATTTCTTTGAATGCTTCATATTTCTCATTTTTATAGAATCACAAAATTCCATTTATAATTAATATACCATTCTTCATTCATCCAGCCTCCAGTTGTTGGATATATACATAGCTTTCAATTTTTTTCTATCATGAATAGAGCAGCAGTAAATATTTTTGTACAAGTAAGTCTTTTTTGTATGCTATTTTTGGAGGCAGCTAGACAGTACAGTGGATAGAGCATTAGACATGGAGTCAGGAAGACCTGACATCAAATTTGGCCTCAAAAACCTGCTAGCTATGTAACCCTGGGCAAGCCAATTGACCTCTGTTTGCCTCAATTTCCTCATCTGTAAAATGAGGACTGGACAGCTGGGTGGAACATTATATAGAGTGCTGGGTCTGGAGTCAGGAAGACCTGGGTTCAAATGTGGCCTCAGACACATACTAGCTGTGTGACCCTGGACAAGTCACTTAACCCTGTTTGCCTCAGTTTCCTCATCTATAAAATGAGCTGGAGAAGGAAATGGCAAACCACTCCCGTATCTTTGCCCCAAAAAAAAAAAAAAAAACCAACACAAAAAACCACCAACAAACAAATGGGATCATGAAGAGTTGGACACAACTAAAATGACTGAATGATAACAACCCCAAAATGAAGATAATAATAGCACCTATTTCCCAGGGTTATTGTGAAATTAAAGTGAGATATTTGTAAAGCACTTTGAAAACCTTAAGATGTTATATAACTGCTAGCTACTATGACTACTACTATTGAAATACAGCTCTAGCATTGCAATTCCTGGGTCAAAAGCAATCATCAGTTTTGAGATCCGTTAACATACTGATTGCTCTCCAAAATGTTTGCACCAGCCATCCATCAGTCACACAAACAATATGTCAATATTTCAGTTGACAGGTTAAGTCAACAAGCACTTATTAAGCACCTGCTAAGTGACAGGCACTGCAATTATCCCATACAAAGAAAGACAAAAACCTGCCTTCAGGGAGTTCATAGTCTAATGGAAGAGAATGCAGGCAAAGGACTATGTACAAACCAAATGTAGACAGGGCTATGTGAAGGTGATCAATGAAGGGGATTGGGACAGACTGGATATTTGCTGGGGCTTGAAGGAAGCCAGAAGATTGAGCTAAGGAAGGAGAGAATTTCAGACACAGGGGACAGCTAGTGAAATAGCCCTGAGTTAGGAGATGGAGTGTCTTGTGTCAGGAGTGGCAAGGAGGCTGGTGTCACTCCATTGTAGGGTACGTGGAGGAGAGTAAGGTGTAAGAACACTAGAAAGGTAGAGGCAGCTAGGTGATGCAGTGGATAGAGCACTGACCCTGGATTCAGGAGGACCTGAGTTCAAATCTGGCCTCAGACACTTGACACTTACTAGCTGTGTGACTCTGGGCAAGTCACTCAACCCCAATTGCCTCCAAAAAAAAAAAAAAAAGAAGAAGAAGAGGAAGAAGACTAGAAAGGTAAGAAGGGTCCAGTTTTGAAGGACTCCAAAAGCCAGAGGGAGGATTTCATATTTGATCCCAGAGGGGATAGGAAGCCATGAAAGGAGTTTTTTGAGAAGGAGGTGACATGGTCAGGCCTGCACTGTAGCTATCACTTTGATAGCTGAGTGGATGATAGACCAGATTGGGAAGAGATCTGAGGCAGAGACACCAACCAGCAGGCTATTGAAATAGCCCAGCTCAGGGGGCAGCTAGATGGCACAGTGGTAAAGCACTGGCCCTGGATTCAGGAGTACCTGAGTTCAAATCCGGCCTCGGACACTTGACACTTACTAGCTGTGTGACCCTGGGCAAGTCACTTACCCCTCATTGCCCTGCAAAACAAACAAACAAACAAACGAAATAGCACAGCTGATGAAGGCCTGCTCCAGGGTGGTAGTGGTGTCAGAGGTGAGAAGTGAAAATATACCAGAGATGTCACTTAGTAGAATCAACAGTCCTAAATTCTTTCAGTGAAATACTAGGCAAGGTTCTTAGTTCAGAGGGTGGGTGGGAGAGTTGGAGCAAGATAGGTTTAAGGAGGGATGAAAAGGTTTATGGGACAGTGAATCCATTAGGGATTCATTAATATGAGAAGACTACCTTCCCACCATGAGGGCGCTGTTGAGCTTACGTAAGTAACATAAGTTTATAGCGGACCCAGTCGGCTCTTAGATGTTGTGATTCATTTTTTTCTTCCTTCCTTCCTTCCTTCCTTTCTTTCCTTCTCTCTCTTTCTCCCTTCTTTCCTTCCTTCCTTCCTTTCTTTTGCTTTGTTACTCTCTGTGTAAGGTTGTATCTTAAGGTTCTCTTAATTTACATTTCCTTTATGATCATCCTAGCTGTAATAATGTCTAGCATAGTATAGTGTTTTTGTTGTTCAGGCATTTTTCAGTCATATCCAACTCTTTGTGACCTTGTTTGGGGTTTTTTGGCAAAGATGCCAGAGTGGTTTGCCATTTCCTTCTCCAACTCATTTTACGAATGAAAAAACTGAGGCAAACAGGGTTAAGTGACTGGCCCAGGGTCACACAGCCAATGTCTGAGGCTGGATTGGAACGCAGGTCCTCCTGGCTCCAGGGTTGTTGCTCTACCCATTGTAGTACCTAGATGCCCCACAGAAGTAACATAGTGTAGTAGAAATATACTTGGAGGTATAAGACTTGGGTTTGAACCCCAACCTGAATGACCATGGCTGAATCCTATGACTGCTTAGCCTTAGTTTCCTCATCTGTAAAAGACCACTTGTCTCATAGAGAGATTGTATGTGCGTGTGTGTGTGTTGTGTGTGTAATAAAACCATTTGTACACTATAAAGTACTCTATATGTGGGCTACAAAATGTCTTTTTCTTTCATCTTACTCTCTCTGCTTAATAATAGCCTACATTTATGTAATGTTTTAAGATTAACAAAAATATTTAAATTATTATTTAACTTGAGCCTCCCCACAACCCTGGGAGGCAAATACTGTTATTATTTCCATTTTACAGTTGAGTAAACTGAGGCTAAAAAAGTGTCTGAGTCAGGATTCAAACTCAGGTCTTCCTGATTCCAAGTGCAGTGCTGTGTCTACAACACCTAGCTACTTAGCATGTATACTGAAGCATTAGCTATTCAAGGCTGCCCATCCAGTTATAGTGTTATTTCAGAAGCCATATTCCTCAAAATATTTAGCTCCTGTAGCCTTTGCTTTTATATCTGCTCAAGAAAACTTCCAGGGGCAGCTAGGTGGTGCAGTGTATAGAGCACCGGCCATGGAGTCAGGAGGACCCGAGTTCAAATCCAGCCTCAGACACTTAACACTTACTAGCTGTGTGACCCTAGGCAAGTCACTTAACCCCAGTCGCCTCACACACAAAGAAAGAAAGAAAGAAAGAAAGAAAGAAAGAAAGAAAGAAAGAAAGAAAGAAAGAAAGAAAGAAAGAAGGAGAGAGAGAAAAACTTCTGGCACATTGAACTCGCAAGGGGTAAGAGGGACCGATCAGCAATTTAATAATACTTAAAGTGTCATGAGAGAGTGAAATGACAGCATAAGCCCACTGTGATCCAGCCTTTCATTATTTAGTTTTAGGGTTAGAAAAACAACATCAGATCTGCTTATTTTGGTCCTCCCAGTACTAACTACTTTTATGATAATGACTTTTTAAATGTTTATGACAGATGGGTAGTATTTGATTAAGCAAATATTTACCTGCATCATAAAAGGTTTTGCAGGGCAATGAGGGCTAAGTGACTTGCCCAGTGTTACACAGCTAGTAAGTGTCAAGTGTCTGAGGCCGGATTTGAACTCAGGTCCTCCTGAATCCAGGCTGGTGCTTTATCTACTTGGCCACCTAGCTGCCTTCCCCCCCCCCCCCCGTTGTGTTCTTAATGGTCATTAATGAAAACCCCCAGGATTCTGATAAACTATTATCTCACACTTTCTCTCTACGACTGCCACTTGTCAAATGGGGTAACTTTTAAAGGTCCTGTGTCTAAGGCATCATTTCAGTGGATAGCTTTCAATTGAGCATCAGGACCAAACTTTAAAATGCTAGGAATAAAATAGGAAAAAACAAACAAACAAACAAACAACCCAACCAACCATTTACACCTAGGAAGAGGTGGTAACCTATTTTTCAAAAATGTTCTTCCCGGGGCAGCTAGGTGGCGCAGTGGATAGAGCACTGGCCCTGGAGTCAGGAGGACCTGAGTTCAAATCCGGCCTCAGACACTTAACACTTACTAGCTGTGTGACCCTGGGCAAGTCACTTAACCCCGATTGCCTCACTAAAAAAAAAAAAAAAAAAAAAAAAGTTCTTCCCTAAGCACTGAAAACTATTTCATGATTACTCTATAATAGAGTAGCCCCAAGCAAGCACATACAATTTTTACTAATAGGGCTACTACAGATTAATGAGGGGCAGCTAACTGGCCCAGTGGATAGAGTGCAGAGCCTGAACTCAGGAAGATTCCCGAGTTCAAATCTGGCCTCAGACACTTATGTGATCCTGGACAAGTCACTTAACACTGCTGGCTTTAATTTCCTCATGTGTAAAATGTGCTGGAGAAGTTAATAGCAAACCACTCTAGTATCTTTGCCAAGACAACCCCAAATGGAATCATAATCAGAAATGACCAAACAACAAAAACAGATTAATTCCTCAAAACATGTCATTTTCTAGAACCTAGTTCATTATGCTTTTTATGATAGAAAAGTTTGATTTTTCTACATACGCACACTCAGAACCAAGCAGGAGTAGAGAATTAGGAGAAAGAGAAGAATTCAATTTCCTTGAAAAGTAGTCTTTTCTTTCCCAGAGAAAAATGAGACCTTTATGATCTCCATTAGGGAACATGCATTTCATAAGGAAATGAGTTTGATAGTACCATCTTTTCCATATGTCTATCTGCATCCAGCTCATAAAAATTACATAAATAATTAGAATCATGTCGCTCTGCATCACTCAATTTTGTATAACATATTAAAAGGATTTTTTTTAAAGAACAGGGAAAAATTTTTCATTCATGGCAAAAGTTTAAAGTCAATTTGTTTTTATTTTACTTTCCGTGCCATCAGCTTTCACAATTGAAACATATGGTGAAAATAGGACTATTCAACAGAAGCATCTATGGAAAACACTGAAATGAAATATAACTTTTTCTTCCTTTTCAGGTTGATGATACAAATATAGAAGAGTGCTCATTAAACAAAGAAGCCAAACTACGTCCAAAAGGGCTTTCTTTCATGGAGAAAGTAGAACTACCAACAAAAGAGGACCTAGACTGTTTTAATCCAGAAAGAACCACCAAAAACATCTGTGTGGAACAAGACGACTTGTACTCACAAAAGGGATAAAACAAGAAGCAAACAAACAAAAACCCTGCCCTTTGGGATGATATTTTTATCAACCATCTCTCCATAAAAGACTATAAAAAGGAGAGCAGATATTGTTTTTTAGAAACCAGAAGAGTGATACAAAAAATGGAGACAACAGTGGCAGAAATTCAAGTAGAAAGCAAGGATGAGAAGGAGTCTGTAGAGATAAGTCCTCAGGATGAGGAGCAGGTTGAAAAAGCATCCATGATTTGTTTTAAAAGAAGAAAGAAATCAGCCAAAGCTTTGAAGTCGAAGAATTGTTCTGAAAAAGCCCTCTCAGCACCCCATCACACAGGGCCACGCAGTGCCAAGCATCACACAGAAGTGGAAGCTTCAGATCAGTTTCAGTCACCAGGGGGGACCTGGGCAGCAATCAGACGCCTTGTCACTCGACAGAAAAGGTCAAAATCTTCAAAGAAACAAGTCCCCTTAGATGCTAAAACACAACCTAAAGAAAACACTGGCAACACCAAACCTGCTAAGAAAAAGGCTCGACCCAGGATTAAAATCCCCTGCATAAAACTCTCGAGAAGCAAGAAAAAATGCAGCCATTCCCAAATTATTGAAGAATCAGAATGCAATATGAAAGTAAAGGAAGTTACAGACACTTTTGATACAAAGATTCAGACTCCTCGGGATGCTCCAGCAGGAAAGGATAAATTAATTGCAGATGTAAGTGGTGATAGTTCCCAGGGAGGTAGTGTAAGTGTGCCCCAAGTTAGTAACATCAGCTCTTCGGCGGAGAATGTGGCTTCCATAGAACTTGGGGTTGATACAGAACCTTGTTCCATTCATACAACCGCATTAATCCTTGAAAAAGCTATTGAGAAGACAGAAGAGAAACAGGTGGTAAACTTCCATCCAGAAAGCCTCCCTGAGACTTCAGAAGCAGGACACCAGCTCCCTAAGGAGAATGCAGAGGTCGGTAGTGTTGTGGCACCCGATGAAACCCCTGCAGAGGCACCTGCAACTCCAGAGACACCGATCGTGGAAGAAACATCTAAGGATGGCACAGACCAGGAGCCAAAAGAGAAAGAACATGAAAGTGGAGTGATTGCTTCTGAAAAGAACGAGTCAAAAGACAACATAGTGTGCTTCAGTAAACCAGATTTCAAAGAAAATGCAGTAGGTCCGAAGACGCCCCAATTAGAAGAAAGCAAAAGGATGGAACCAATTGCTATTATTGTCACAGACACTGAAGTCAGTGAATTTGATGTAAAGAAATCCAAAAACGTCCCTAAGAAATTCTTAATATCAGCTGAAAATCAGCAAAGTGAGCCATTTTCTAATGCTGTCTCATCCCAAGGGGTTAATGATTTTGAGGGCAGAACTTCTGAACAGTATGAGAAGCTTTTAATAGAAACTGCTTCCTCGCTTGTGAAGAATGCCATTCAGTTGTCTATAGAACAACTGGTGAATGAAATGGATGCTGATGACAACAAAAGAAACAATCTTATATAAAGGACCAGAATTTCAGCTCATGTTTTCTTTTAATGGAAACCTAATGAACATTGTACATTTTATGACATCTTTAATTCAGAAGAATCATTACAGATACACTTACAGTCTCCAAAACTCAACAGCACCAGCTCCTGTCAAGTTGAGAGGAGAATTTGGCCCAGAAATGTACTATATTTATCCTTAATGTCCTTTGATGACAGAACCTTGTTTCATAAAGCAATTTAGTTCTGCATATACATTAAGCCTGCATTTGGTTTTAAACCCTTTTTAAAAAAAATGCAATTTTGTTGTTATCATTGTGAATAAGGTGAGCTAGTTTTGTAGATGTGTGAATTATTGTGGTTGAGTAACTAGCCAATGGTCTTACCTCAGAAACATTGCATTATCTTAATTTCAATGGCATATGTGTATGTTCACAAAATGCATATTTTAATTAGGAAGAAGTGGTTTTCTGTTCTTGATTCTTCTAAGCTATTGGCAAATATTTGCTTTAAAATGCTTGCAAATAGTTGGCAAATAGCTTGACAGCTGTAAATGCTTACTTTGACTTCTCTGTTTACCCTCTATACATTGATGCTCATTCCTCCTTTTTTATGAGAGGCATCCTAGAGAGGGGAAATAAGGAGAATAGTGAAGCAACCTTACTTAATATGCCATCGCTCCTCCTTAAGTCATGGTACTAAGTGACCATTAAACCCATTCCTTCAGGAAATCACCCTGCAATTGACTGCTTATAGTTTCCCATCCCTCTAGCAAGTAGTTGGCCTTGTAGAGGGATAGCAAGTTCGAAGAAAGATAGCCCAGCAGCTTAAAACCCTCTGATGAGGCTCAAACATTTTCGTTTTAGGAAAGCGTCAGTCAAATTTGGCCAAAACACCAAGTTATTTATTATCTCCTTTATTATGTGTGACGTTTCCAAAAAATCACAGCAAACTGTTCTGGTGTTTGCAGAAATCATTTTTACTTTAAACAAATCAGCAGCTTTGTGATAAAGAAAGATGGATAGAGCATTTTCCATATTCTATTCAGAGAACAAAGCTTTTTTTCCTCTTTCAGAATTTAGCTACACCAACTATGGAAGAGATCTGGGTAACAAATTAAAAAGGTTTTTTTTCTTTTTCCTTAAAGAAGAAAGAGAAAATAATACATTATTACCTTTTGTCAGTGGCAAGAATTGAACCAAATAATAGATATGACTGGCATGATTTAGAATATCTTGAAAGGAGAGGAGAGCTACTATTATTCCAGAATAATTTAGGATAGGGTTCTTGTTAGCTACATTGTTAAGAAAGGGAGGGAAGGGGAGCTCATGGTTTATGGTCTTATTGCCTTTCTATCTCAGAGGGTGTCATTTTGCCACCTCAGTTTCTCACCAGATCAAAGGCCCATAATGTTTCATAAAACTCTACCTCACAGGTCACTGTTTGTGGTCTAGAGCTTAATTTTGGCAAGTTCCACATGGGGGTGTTCTGAAGGTAACAAAAAGCTTTGACTAGATAGGTAAGGTATCTACATTACAGAGAGTTTCATGTCAGGAAAAAAAAACAACAATTAGTCAATCAGACAATTAGAAATTCTTTACTGTGTGAATTCTCATATTTTATGGGTCACATATAGTACATATTACTAGTTTGGCCTACAAAATCCTTTTTGTTCCATTCCGTATACACATTCTCAGCAGAGAAAATTCTTTTTTCCTGAAATGGGAAAATTAAACCAAATGACAGGCGTAACCTGCAGGAATTTTTACTTTGATATAAAAGTACAAAGTTGCCCCCCAGATTTGTGTGTCCTTTGTGCTTCCAAATCTGGAAAGAAAATACCAGCAGTTTCACATGCATTCAAATATATCATCTACAGTGTATCTTTTAGGGAACATGAGGAAAGAACCCAAAATCAAATTCTTAAAATTGTATAGACATTACTTTTTAAAATGACTTTGGTCAATTATCTTGATCACAGTATCTCTAATTCACTGTATGTGGTGCTAACAGATTTGGATGGTTTTTTATAACTACCAGCAAATACTATGCCATATTTATGAAGTAAAGAACTTAAAAACCCGTATGTATATCCTTATGTATTTTAGTTTCACAAAGGATACAGTATCCATTTATTGAAGATGCCTTTGTGCAAGCGGACTTATTTTAATTTTAAATAATCATTCATAACAGATCAAAGACAGAACTTTTACTAACCACTGAAAATGTTTTGAAAGGGGTACCATACAATTAAGTGGGCAAAATTTACAATATAAAGTTTATGTTGTATCAATAGCATATGAAAATAACATTATCACTAAATGCAGAAAATGACTTTTTAAACTAGCCCTATCAATTGCTATTGGTTTTTCACCACTTTAATATCAGTAATTAGTATATTACATTAGATTACTTTTACAGTGAGATATATTTTTGATTGCTTGCATACTAAACTTCTCGTTCTTCCATTATCCTACTGTAAGGGATTAGCTAATTAAATTAAAGAGGACGGCCAGCCAGAAAAATTAGTCCAAATATACATTGATTGATTCTATTCAGTTACAGGCTAAGTCTTGACACGTCTTCTAATAAGTTGTCCAAATCATTTAACTATGGTAGAATTTAGGGGACATCAGTTGGGGTTTAGAAATATTTATAGCAAAGATTTCCTGCAGTAATAATAACTTTTAAATTAGTTGACCTTTAAATATATTAAACCAATTAAAATAAATGTATTTTTATTCTAATCCTAATTCATGTATTTATTAATATTATTGAAATAATCAATAGATAATCTAAGGGGAAGATATCAATTTTCATAAAATTACTGATTTGCAAATGCTAATCTTCAAATATGCATCGGTAGACTAGGATTCTTAGTTTCACTTTGTTCTCAAAATTTTGTTAGCCACAGTAAATTACTGACTCATTTTTTAAAAAAAGATTCTTCCCCTGCTCTGGCTTTGAGAGTGTCAGTTATCTGGTTTGGTTGGTTCTGGTTACAGTCTCATGGATATCAAAATTCCCCTCTGTTTTATGCGCATTATTCACTGAGCATTTTCTCAAAGCTTTTTACAAGGTACAAAAATAGTACCCAGTAACATTTAAGTAAAGGTAACAGGAAACAAAAGAACCTTCAAACAGAGAGTGTTCTCTGCAACCACCACCCCCTCTTCAAAGAATAATAAGCATATGGCAGAAATTTATGCCTGTGTGATATGGGCTCAAGAGAGCTGCATTCATATTATCTTTTGAGGGGATCACCAAGTTATGTCAACTACATTAATTAAGTCTATTTAATAGAGTTGTAGGGTTTTTCTAGTTAGTTGACATCTATGCCCTATGAACTACACTGATAAACAGAATTACTGTCTACTCCAGGCTACTGAATTGAAATTCTGTGTTCATCTTAAACAGTTTGCTTTAAAGTTTTGTTTTGTTTTGTTTTGTTTTCCCTTCCCTTTGCGCCTTCAGAACAATTCTGGATTTATTGCTGTTGTAAATCAGTTAAGACCTGATTTTCCTGCGGCCTTTACTATATTTCATTACTTTTAGGATACCCTGGTTTCAGCTACCCAATTTCATAGGGTAATTTTCTGTAATTTTCTAACCCTCTGGAACAGGGACTCTAAACTTGGGGTGATGAACTTTAAAAAAAAAAACTATTTTGATAACTATCTCAACATAATTGATTTGCTTTATGTACTTTCTCTCATGCATTTAAAAACATTCTGAGGAGTCCATAGGCTTTGCCAGATTATTGATGTTGTCCATGTTACATAAAAGGTTAAGAATGTCCCTAAAGAACCTTAAGTTTCATTTTGTAGTGAAATTCCATTTTACTGTGTAACTTGGGTTTTGAAGACTGCATTTAATATTGCAGTTATGTCTTCTTTCTTTTTTTTGCATTTCCATTTAAAGGGCTTTAAATTGATTTTTAAAAATCACCTGGTCACATTAAAGACATTTTGTGAAAGCCTACACAAACTAAAGCTCTTCATCCCACATTTGGTAGACCTGACTTCTGACTCTAAGAGAAAACCTTAACTTTCAAGGAACCCCTGCAGGTTCAATTGTGATTCTGCCATATTATAACAAGACACCTAGGACCACTCCATTCTGGAGTATATTTGGCACACCTTGGTTTGATTTCCAGACTCTGAATCTCATTTTTCTTTAAACTGAAGTTTTTTAGAACATAAAAAGAGGACTGTATATAAAGCCATGAATCTCTATTCCATACGGCTTGCTCTTTTTAAAAGCATATAAAAAACTCAACACATAACTTTCAAAGCTGTCCTGCTTGTATGTGTTCCATCTGAACATCCTTCTGTTCTCTTCTATGAATAATTTCTATGGCCTCCTTTTCTTGGCATTGCAATTGGTGGCCTTCCTCTGTTCCCCACGTCCTTCCCAGTTAAAAACAGGAGGAAAAAAAAATAAACCTTGCAAACAAATCCATAATAGTCAAGCAAAACAATTCCACATGGTTGATATGTCCAAAAAGTATGTCTCTATAGCCCTTTGTCAAAAGGTAGGAGATATATTTTGTCATTGGTCCTTTGGTTGGTCATTGCTTTGATCAGAGTTCTTAAATTCTGACCCTTAAGTTCTTAAGTTCTGACCCTTCTGGGCTTTTCTTTGCTCATGTGTTAGCATTTAAAGGTTCCTACTCAGCTCTGGTATTATAAGGAATGCCTAGAATTCCCCTACTCCATTAAAAATCCATTTCCCCCATGTAGTATTATACACAGCTTTACAAGGGAAAATTATTCTTGATTATAAATCAACATCTTTTGCTTTTTTAATTATTCTACTTCAAGATCTCCTTTCACTTATAATAAACATTGCTTGGGCCTATGTGATCCTCACTATGGTACCTTAGTTTTTGAATTCTTTCTTTCTGGTTGCTTGCTACATTTTGTCTTTGACATGGGAGTTCTGGATTTTGGCTTGACATTCCTAGGTGTTTGGAGTTTAAGATTTTTTTTTCTTTCAGTAGTCAATTGGTGGATTTTATTTTCCTTTGTGCTCTGGTTCTAATAGATTGGGAAATTTTCATTTAAGATTTCTTTATGAAGTACAGCATCCAGGTTGTTTTAAATGGTTTTCAAAGAATCTCACCAATTCTTAAATCATCTATTCTTGACCTGTTTTCCAGGTCAATTGCTTTTGATAGTTAATAGCTTACATTTTCCTCTATTTTTTCCAATGGCTTAATTTTGTTCTAATATTTCTTGTTATTTGAGAGTTTTTATTTCTGTGTAGTCTATTTCAATTTTCAAGGACTATATTACTTGAGAAAAGTTTACCATTTTCTCTTTTAGGTTACTGATTCACCTTCCAATTCTTTCCTCCAGAGTACTGATCTCTTGCTTCATTTTTTTCTGGGTATTCATTTAGTCCTTGTGGAAGATTGATTTTTTTTTTTTTGTCCTTGGAGTCTCTGCTTGCAGTTGTGAAGTTCCTCTCTTCTTCTAGGTTGGATATTTGACTATCTCTGGATCTGTAACAATATAGTTGTCAGTGTCTTATGTTTACTCATATCTTCAGGCTTAGTTCCTAAACTGGGGCTTTGTGACAGGGCCAGGCTCTGCCCTCTGCTATGCTTTTAGGTGGGGTGGTTAGCCCTTCTGATCTTGACCTAAGTCACTAGAGTTCTTGAACTGACCTCCACCTCCCAGGGTATGTCTATGCTAGGTGCATACAGTTGGTTTTTAGGTCCCCCTGGATCTTTGAGATTCAGTGTGCTCCATCATCAGGGCCCTTCTAAAGCATCTCTGGATAGTGTCCCTGTGCCAGGAGTGTCCTAATCTGCGTATGCTCAAGGGAGACCACCCTGAGCATTTCTTGTGGGAAAGCCCTCTACTCTTTTTTTTTTTTTAGGCAATTGGGGTTAAGTGACTTGCCCAGGGTCACACAGCTAGTAAGTGTTAAATGTCTGAGGCCGGATTTGAACTCAGGTACTCCTGACTCCAGGGCCGGTGCTCTATTCACTGCACCACCTAGCTGCCCTGAGCCCTCTACTCTTGCTGTCTCTGAATACAGAGCCTTGCAGGCCATAGGTTTCCCTGGTCTGTCCATGGGTGTGCAGGGAGGGTTGTGTCTTGTTTACCGAGGGCACAGGCTTTTCTGGAAGGTTCCTTTTTTTTTTTTGGCGGGGCAATGGGGGTTAAGTGATTTGCCCAGGGTCACACAGCTAGTAAGTGTTAAGTGTCTGAGGCTGGATTTGAACTCAGGTCCTCCTGAATCCAGGGCCTGTGCTTTATCCACTGCGCCACCTAGCTGCCCCCAGAAGGTTCCTTTCTTATTGCCTAAAGATTTTTGGCTGACTTTTTAATTCTGGGGTGGATGAAGTCATTTGCTGTAGTTTCTCAGTGGATTTCTTGATCATTATTCAGTCTGGTGCTATTTTTATGTTTCTGCTGAAACAGGTATGTAATGTAGAAGCTAGGACATCTGCGTTTGTTCAAGCAAGCTATCTTGGCCTCATCTTGACTGCGCACTTTTGTAAATGGGACTATTTCTTAGAAAAGTCATTCTCCTAAGAGGCAGTAGAGAGCACTGGACTTGAAGTCAGAAGACTTAGACTCGTCTTATCTCTACCACATCAGATATTAGACAAATCTCTTTGTCTCTCTGGGCCTGTTTCTTCCTTTAGAAAACATGAAAGGATTGGCTTAGATGACCACTAAGGTCATTTCTAAATCTAAAGGCCTATGAGCCTTTGGCAGGGGATCTTAACCTGAGTTAAGATTGATTTTGTGGGGTCCATGAACTTGGATGGGGAAAAAAATTGTGTATTTATTTTCACTAACCTTTGGTTTCCTTTATGATCCTATGTATTTTATATTATATATTTGAAAATATTATTCTGAGGGGTCGAAAGACTTCACCAAGAATGCCAGAGGGGTCTATGACATGAAAAAATTTAAGAACCCCTGTTGTGTGATCTATAATTCTACTATCAAATGGAAGTATTATTAAGTGTAATTTAGTCTGTCTTGACCTAGCCAAAACTAAGTAAATCTGAAAGTATACTGAGTTTTTAAACAGATACATGATGTATTCATTTTGGATATGTGAACAGGTGCAGGAACAAAATTCAATGCTACATATATTTATAGTAGTACTTTGTCTTGAAAATGTTAAGTAGAAGAGATATTACAAAAGTTCAAGTTGCATTTGTGATTCTCATTGAAATGGCTACAATTTTGTTTCTGTAGGACAGATACCACTGTCAAAAAATTGTGGAGAAAAAAGAGGTGTCTTAAACTGAATTAATATGTAAAAAATACTAATACAGATTAAATATTCTATATCAGGTCCATGTTGTATTTTGCAGAATATGGTTGGTCTATCTCCTGTATGTGAAACATGAATACATTATGTTTCTTTCCTAAGTGCAGAAGGTTTATAATTAAACTACTAAACATAGCTCAGCTATAAAACCTCATCTTTCATTTATGCTTTTGATTGGGCAAAAATAAGAGAGGTCAATTGGTGCATTACATCATGGCCCTATCTTATAACTACATACCATTTTTTTTTTTAAATGAGTGCACCTATAGTAAGGGATAGAACACACATGTTTTAAAACATCAAGTTAGTGAATTTCACATAAGCTGATGGGCAACTGGATGACAAATTAGGACTTTGATGAAACCAATTCCAGATGCATTCCAGTTGTTGATCTTAAAAAGAGCCTTATTTGGTTTTCTAATGTTTTACCATTCTTACTGCAGTGAACTTTTCATTACTTTCATTCATTCAGCTTTTTTTTTATGGTGTTGATGTGAAAAAAAATGTTTCTTTTAGAGTTATGAAGATTTCTGGCTGACAAATTTTGTGATATTTGCGTGAAGTTGGGGTAAGCACTAATCTATCTACTGCAGTTAATTAACAAGTTAACCAACTTTGTTTCTTCTTAAGCACTACAAGAACCATATTACTCTACTGGAGCCTCCATGTATAACTCTTTGAGGTGTTTATACCTAAGTCTATGTCTTCTAAGTGATATAAGGTCTTTATAAGTGTGTTATCATAAAGTCCTATCAGTAGTCTCAGTAATCACAGGATTCATAACATACCAAATAAAACCAAATCCTGCTCTAAAGCAAAAATGATGACAATAATAATGGTAATAATAATAATAGGTAGCATTAATATAGCACTTTAGGGTTTGCAAAACATTTTACATATTATCTCATTTAATCCTCACCACAACTCCAGCAGGTAGATGCTATTATTATCCCCTTTTTACAGATGAGGAAACTGAGGCAGAGGTTAAATGACTTGCCTAAGGTCACACAGCTGGTGTCTAAGTCTTTCTGATTCCAGTGTCTACCTAGTAGTCTCAATTTACATACCTTACCACAGGGCACCACTATATCTACTATCTATATCTATAGATACACAGATATATATGTATACATGCTATGTGCACGTATATATACAGACACACCACACACAGACTATCTCCTGACTCTCCCTGATGGTACCCTGTTCCTTCAGCCAGGCTAGTGTGGCTGCCTAGTTGGTGGCAATACACTGATAGTCAGTGGTGGCAGTGGCAGGGATGACAGTTGCTTCATCACGAATGTTGCTTCTTTCAATGATTGGTAGGTTTGCAGTTGGGCCAGTTATGGTGGGGTGAAGTATTGCTTTTCCCAGGGCTCCTGGGATTAGGGTTTTGGGCTGTCTCCACTGGGCTCTCAAGGGGGTGGTAATGGTTCAGTACCCTCCCCCACACACCCCATTCCCCAAGGTTACAACTTGTGGCCTCCTATCTCTTCCTCAGGGAAGAGTCTGACTTACCTGCCCCTTCAAGGGCAATTGAGGCTGTGAACACAGGAGCTCCTGGAAGTCTTGCATGTCCATCACAGTCTGCTCTCTTCAGTACATGTGAGGGATCAAAGAGAGAAACTTCCATCCTGACCAGAAGACATTTGTCTCCAGTGTCTATTTCTCCTTGGTTACCCAAAAGGGTGAGACATATGCATATGTGTTATACTAGATTCTACAGGAGCCTAGCTTACTCACACTGTCCTTTTGGTCAGAAGGGATTCCAAATTTGGCTTCACAGTTGGAGAATGGAATACCATTTGTACACAGCTATACTTGCCTGCTTATAACTCAAAGATACCTTAATCTTTTGGAAAGGCTTTATTTTCATCATCGTGTGGATACTTTCCTGCAATAATGCACGTTGAAACCCATCTACCTGATTTTCCATGGCCAAAAATGCAATACAAATTAACTATGTAGCAGCTAATTTAACTGTCTGGTGATGAGTCTCTCCAAATTCCACTAGGCTCTTGTCATGGAACCCCTACCCCTAACCCATTTTTCCCCCATAACACTCTTCTTGGGTTTTTTGGGGTTTTTTTTGGTGAGGCAATTGGGGTTAAGTGACTTGCCCAGGGTCACACAGCTAGTAAGTGTCAAGTGTCTGAGGCCGGATTTGAACTCAGGTACTCCTGAATCCAGGGCCGGTACTTTATCCACTGCGCCATCTAGCTGCCCTCCCCATAACACTCTTAAGTCTGAGGACAGAGGTAGTAGCCCATTCTAAGCCTCTGTAGCATTGTCTTTACACACCACTAGGTTAGCCTTTAAGAATTCCAGGCTCCCTCCATATCCAGCTGACACATCAGGACAGGACACAACAATACTCCAGTGGACAGAATGGTACAGATGTGAAAATGGAAACAACCTTAAGCACTAAACAACGAAGATGAAACTGACTAAATACAAATGAGTCCAACTCCATCAAGTGTATATACAAACTACAAGGTTGGAGGAGGAATAATCATATTTTTCCAAATTATAGGAGTAGCTATGAGAAGAAAAAAAGCCCAAACCCCTAAAGGTGTGGAGAGTTATTTAAATGTTAGATTAGGTTGTCACAAGCATTAGGTTGTCACAAAGCAGGAAGTTATGCCTGAGATTAAACGCAAAGTCTTTTATCTAGTTTTTATCTAGTTCCTTAATAATGAGACAAATTGGATTTTTTTTCATTTTAGGAATAGCTGCATTTAAGGCTACATGTGCAAAGTTCAGAAATTTACATAGAATAGGGTTTCCTTTCAAGCAGGTCACTGACATTAAGACCTTTCCCTAAGTTTCCCCAGGATTCCTAGTAGAGAGGGAAAACACAGGTAGCAATGTCACCCCACCCCTACCCCACCTTTCCTGCTGGCTTCCCTCCCCACCATGAACCCAATCTCAAGGTTTTAGGGAAAGTTAAAAGTGACTACTTACAAAGAGGCTGGGAAAGACTGGCCAGTATTCTAGTATTATATGTGGAAATGAAAAGAGGTTAGAAATAAATACCTGTTCGTTCAACCAGTCCAAGTGGCACTGGATATTTTGTTTTTTATATAGAAAAGCTTTGAAGTAGCCCTTTTTAAAATGAAAAAAAAAAACAAACCACCCTGTAAAATATGAAACCTGTAATTAGACATTATATTCAATGTAATATATAATTTGCATACCTTGCCATAAGGCACCACTGTATGTGTATATATATGTATGTGTGTGTGTATCCATAAAGATTTAAATATGAAAAGCTTTTAAGTAGCCCTTTTAAAAAGAAAAGTATAAAATATATAACATAATTAGATATTATATATTACATGTAATATATATAATTTGTATACCTTGCCACAAGACACCACTATGTGTGTATTTAAATACGAAAAGCTTTTGTTTGTTTGTTTGTTTTTGTTTTTTTAGTAAGGCAATAGGGGTTAAGTGACTTGCCCAGGGTCACACAGCCAGCAAGTGTTGTGTCTGAGGCCGGATCTGAACTCAGGCACTCCTGACCCCAGGTCCAGTGCTCCATCCACTGCGCCATCTAGCTGCCCTGAAAAGCTTTTAAATAGCTCTTTTTAAACATGAAAAAAGCATAAAATATGAAATGAATAATTAGGCATTATGAAAATTATGAAATTTTGAAGTGGGTACCATCTCCTTTCCTGCTCTCACCACCAAAGTCCTTGAAACTGCCAAATGGTTCAACATCAGAAATGGCTCATCAGTGGAAATACCATTAAGGAAGATGCTTTATCATCTGCTTTGCCCCTTCATCTTCAATTTCACTGAGATTTTCCCTCTAACTCACAACTAAAACCTCCTAAAATGCCCTGTCTCACCCTTTAGGGTGTCAGTTTCTTGAGAGCAGGGGCTGCCTCACTCTTCTGTTTGGGTCCCCAGCACTTAGCATGATGCTTTTCCCATTCATTCTTCTCCTACAAGGATAGCTCCTTAGTAACATAAAGGGAGCTACAACACATAAACTGGTGATCCTAGAGAGCTACAGGTTGCCGCGAAAATATTGCTACTCTAGGTATAGGTCCTCACGGTCCTCAGTAAAATTTACTCAGTAAATGAATACATGGAAGATATTTTCCAGTCCTAGGTTTTCAGTCTCTAGGTCAGGGAGTCTTAGTTACTATTTCAGCTTATAATGAAAAACAAGTTCTGTATAATACCCAATCAAATTAATTCCCCTCACGAAAGGGAGGGGTTAGAAGCATAATCTCACTTTGGGGGTGGGGAGAGGAATGGAATATGCATTTATTAAGGACCTACTATGTGTCAATGTTATCTCATTTTATCTTCACAACAACCCTGCAAGGTATTTTTGTCACCATTTTATAGATGAGGAAAGTGCGGCAAACAGGTTAAATGACTTGTTCGGGATCACACAGCTAGTAAGTGTCTGAGGCTGGATTAGAACTCAGGTCTTCCTGACTCTAGGTCTAACACTCTCCAGCATGCCACCTTAGCTGCCTCAATGCAGATAGCATTTTTCCTTTCTAGTTCCCAAAGACTTTGTTTAGAAGAGAGCAAACACTTCGATGTTTGCCTGACACATTTCTCTTAACTAACAAAAAGTTTAAGGGAAAAGTGTTGTAATTATTATTATTTTTTTTTTTGGTGGGGCAATGAGGGTTAAGTAACATGCCCAGGGTCACACAGCTAGTAAGTGTCAAGTGTCTGAGGCCAGTCATATTTGAACTAAGGTCCTCCTGAATCCAGGGCCAGTGCTTTACCCACTGCGCCACCTAGCTGCCCCAAAGTGTAGTAATTATAAGCTAACAATAAGGACTCAAAGTTGATTAGATGGCTGGACTTGAGCTCTTTGTAACCTCCTTGTTTTTTTTTGTTTTGTTTTGTTTTTGCGGGGCAATGGAGGTTAAGTGACTTGCCCAGGGTCACACAGCTGTTAAGTGTCAAGTGTCTGAGGCCGGATTTGAACTCAGGTACTCCTGAATCCAGGACCGGTGCTTTATCCACTGCGCCACCTAGCCGCCCCTCCTTGTTTGTTTTAACCTGCATCTTTTGCTCTTACAACATTTCCTAGACACGGTGGCCAGGGCTGCTGATCATCAAAGAAATACAAATATATGTTTCTTAAACTGAAAGATGAAAGCAAAGTTATGAAGGGTTGGCAGAGGCTGGCGCTTCAAAGGTCTGAGAACTGTTTGGTGGGGTTAATGGTGAAATATGGACCATGTCAAAGAAGGAATTCTTTCACATCCAGGGTACCTGGTGGTGGTGACTGGTTTGGAGATTCACTAGGTAAGAGATCTACAGGCAGCTCTCAATCTACTGTCTAGAGTTTGTAAAGGGCAAGGGCAAATCGATTAAATGCCTACTGTGTGCCAGGCACAAATATCTCATTTGATCCTCACGACAATCCTGAGAGGTAGGTGCTATTATTTTCCTCATTTTACAATCGAGGAAACTGAAGCAGAGAGAGAGGTTAAGTGACTTTGCTAAGGGTCCAACAGTTAGTAAGTGTCTCAGGCTGTATTTGAACTTTTTGACTGGGTCCAGCATTCTATTCACTGAGATACCTTAACACCAATAATTATTTATTAAGCATGTGCAAGACCCAGAAGAGTACCCCCCAAAATAAGATGACACAAAACATGACATCATTTCAGAGCCATTTCAGCAGTGTTCAGGGGTTCTCTCTTTTGTTGTTCAGTTGTGTCTGACTTCATTTTTTTGTGACCCCCATGTGGGGTTTTCTTTTTTTTTTTTAGTGAGGCAATTGGGGTTAAGTGACTTGCCCAGGGTCACACAGCTAGTAAGTGTTAAGTGTCTGAGGCCAGACTCGAACTCAGGTCCTCCTGACTCCAGGGCCAGTGCTCTATCCACTGCGCCATCTAGCTGCCCCTGGGGTTTTCTTGTCAAAGATGCTAGAGTAGTTTGCCATTGCCTTCTCCAGATCATTTTACAGATGAGGAAAGTTAAGTGATTTGCCCAGAATCACACCGCTAATAAGTGTCTGTGGTTAGGTTTGAACTCAGGTCTTTCTGACTTCAGGTGGGCACTCTATCCACTGTACCACCTAGCTGCCCTGTGTTGTTCTCTACATGTAGAGGTTCTACTAAGGTTCTACTAAGAAGCAGGTTCTTAGTAGAATTACAGTTAGTAGCAGATTTCCACAAGAGGCACCAGCTACCTCTGGTGAAGCCAGCCAAATGCCACCCTGGGGGACAGCAAAGGGAGAAAGTAAATCCTTAGCTATATTGCTAATCGAATCTCTGCTGGTGTTGGATGTTTTTGATACATTACCATAAGTCAGTAGTCATTTTCACTTAGCATTTATTGGCCTTGCCAGGGCACTTTTCCAAAGATGTTGAGAGACTGGTTTATCTAGCTACAAAGCAAATTTGAAAAGAAAAGTAGGAAGTAGAGAATTTAGAGCTCAAAAGAAATTTTTAAATTATCTTGTTTGATGGATAAGGAAATCAAGGCAACCTGAGGGTAAAGGAATTTGGAGGATTGGGATCAAAGGTCACGAATACTAATGATATGAAGAAGGTAGTAATAAGAAAGGGAATCAAATCTGATATAAGTGGGACACAGATCTAGAGACCAGGAAGGAAAGGGTTGAAAGAAGGAAGCATAAAATGAAAATTTTTCTTAAGAATGAGAAATCAAAATTTAATTGGAGTTACTATGGGGCAGCTAGGTGGTGAATGGATAGAGCACCAGGGAGAAATCAAGAACACCCATCTTCCTGAGTTCAAATCTAGCCTCAAATACCTGCTAGTTGTGTGACCCTGGGCAGGTCACTTAACCCTGTTTGCCTCAGTTTCCTCAACTGTAAAATGAGCTAGAGGAAGAAATGGAAAACTACTCCAGGATCTCTGCCAAGAAAACCCCAAATGGGTTTACAAAGAGTTGGACACAGGCAGCTAGGTGGCACAGTGGCCTGGATTCAGGAGGACCCAAGTTCAAATCCGGTCTTAGACACTTGACACTTACTAGCTGTGTGACCCTGGATGAGTCACTTAACCCTCATTGCCCCACCAAAAACAAACAAAAAACCACAAAGAATTGGACACAACTAAAACAACTGAACAACAACAATAAAAGACCCTGCAACTAGAAAAGAGGAAATGAAAGATAACTACATAATGTAAATGGACCCTTTTACACAATAACCTAAAGTGGAAAGGTCACTTGTTGTTGTTGTTTTTGTGAGGCAATTGGGGTTAAGTGACTTGCCCAGGGTCACACAGCTAGTGTCAAGTGTCTGAGGCCGGATTTGAACTCAGGTCCTCCTGACTCCAGGGCTGGTGCTCTATCCACTGTGCCACCTAGCTGCTTCCGAAAGGTCACTTCTTAAGCACTGAATTGAAGAAAGCCAATTTTGGAAACCAGAATGTGGGGCCCACCTCCTGAGGATGGGTGTGAAGAACAAAAGGAAGCAGGAACAGACCAGAGAGTACTTTGGTCCTGGCTTCCTCGCCTAATTTTGTAGCACATCACAAACTGCACATAAGGCTGCCGGCTTGTGAGTCTCCAAGACCATCTGAGAAATGGCAATCCAAGCCATACAGTCACTGATACCATAAAAACCTGTGGACGTGCTTAAAATCACTTGCATAATCGTTTGAATCGCGTTGTTTATTGCTATAATGCATTTAAACTACAAATCAGTACTAGCCTAAATTTGGAGATGTCAGGGTATGATGTTGCCTTGGTTTCAAACCTATGAAAAATAAAGCATGTCCTAGGAAGGACTAAAGTCATGTGATAAGCCAAAAGTAATGACGAAACTGAATTTATGAACATTTAGTTGACACAAGCTAAATGTAGGTATGTTTGGTTCCCTCCCCCCGCCATGTAAGACTTGGCATAAATGGTGCAGTGTCGCCACCTTCTGGCCAATCAAGCATTAGCACAAATATCCAGTAAAATGTTCTTTCCTGCAAGAAGGGGGAGGGAGGGAACAAGCATTTATGAAGCACCTACTAGGTGTCAGAAACTGTGCTAAGCGTTTTACAAATAAAATTTCACTTGATCTTCCCAACAACCCTGTGAGTTAGGTGCTATTAAGACTCAACATTTTACAGGGGAGGAGACTTACTCTATATCTGAAGCTTGAACCTGATCAGGTCTTCCTGACTCCAGTTCCAGTGCTCTATCAATTCAATAAACATCTATTAAGCGCCTACTATGTACAGGCACTGTGTTAAGCATTGGGGGGGATATAAAAAAAGAGGAAAAAGACAGTCCTAGCCCTCAAGGAGGGGACTGCAAAAAGAGCTGCTCTACCCTGGATCAATTTATTTTCCTTGCAAGATAGAAAAATCATGAAGTGTGCAAGAAGGAACAAAGAACAGGAAAATGAAGTGCGCATTTCATTTTTATAAATGGTTAATAAAAAGAATATAAAGGATGCTTTTTAATCTACACACCTCTAAAATTTCTATTGATATTCATAGCAGCCCAACATAAAAGGCCACATCATGTAATTAAACTGAACCAACACTAAATACTTAGTATTACAGGTAAACTAAAGTTTTATAAACATTCATAAGCTTGATGTAGGAGGCAAAAAGGGGTTAATAGAAAAAAACCTAAGACCCAAACTTTAATTCAGATATTAGCTCTAAAAGGGAGTCAGATCCCAGTTAATGGATAACTTATGTTAGGTTCTCATACCCATAGTGACCAACATCCATAACGGACCAGAAACGGGTCAAGTCAAAATAACAATAAAGGAAAAAGACAACCTATAGAAATTCTTTTTTTTTTTTTTTAAAGTGAGGCAATTAGGATTAAGTGACTTGCCCAGGGTCACACAGCCGGTACGTGTTAAGGGTCCGAGGCCGGATTTGAACTCAGGTAGTCCTGACTCCAGGGCTGGTGCTCTATCCACTGCGCCACCTAGCTGCCCCAACCTATAGAAATTCTAATGAAAAATGATTATATTTTGAAACTAGCCATGGGAATCAGAAAGAGACATGCGCAGAAAAGGCCAAATTTGTCCCCAGATTCACCTTATGAAGTGTAAATCCCCAAAACACACCTCCACTGAAAAAGGTACCCGACTCGGGGGTTGGCTTTAGGATCCCCAGGAACTCCAAATTAGGATAAACCCTCCCCTGTACCTCCCCAAGGTGGAGATTATTATGAGACTGATAATCAATTTATTTATACTATAAATATAACTGTCTTTCCTTTCCTTCTTTGAGAGATACCTTTCCAATATTCTGGTTCTCTCCCTGTGGTCACTCACAGTGTTGCAATAAAACTTAGGAAACTGAGTCACTGAGTCTTGTAATTCTTTTGGGATGACTCACGATCAATTTGACCCCAAATTCCAGCCCACATCAAGCTTACTTTTCCTTCCTGACTAAATTAGAAAAATCAACATCCCTTTACTTAAGTAGGCCTCTCCAGAAACTATTCTCACTTTCACTTACTGCAAAAGTTTCCCAGCCATTGCAAAAATCATATTTTTGGAAGGATTGGCTTAATGGTATATGCCCTTCTACCACACATCTCTCCACTGTTTCCTGAATTCAGTACCTTTTTCAAACTGAAATTTAATCTCATTCCTTATTAAAATCTCAGTTTACAAAAAGAGATCCGCTTCAAGATATGAAAGACTGTTCAAGTTAGAGACAGTAAGGAAGATGTAAATTCCAATTAGGTCTTTGACCCTAGGCTTTGTGATCAAGGGCAAATAAATCATTTAACCTCTCTGCTTCAAGTACTAAGCAGACTGAACTTTTTGTTTGTTTGTCTGTTTGCAGGGCAATGAGGTTGAGTGACTTGCCCAGGGCCACATAGCTAGTAAGTGTCAAGTGTCTGAGGCCGGATTTGAACTCAGGTACTCCTGAATGCAGGGCCGGTGCTTTACCACTGTGCCATCTAGCTGCCCCCAGACTGAACTTTTTTAAAGTTTTCTTTTTAAATATGACCAAAATTATCTTGCTGCTAGTCATTTCTGAATAACTGGTTCTAAATGAGCACAGTCCAAATGTGCAGAGAACATCTTACAGCAGATTTGGCTGTAAGATAAAGGAGACAAAAATTCCAAAGCTCAAGGCTGTGCTTTCATGGGTTTCTCCTAATTCCATGATAATAGAAAATACAAATTGCTTGTTTTGTCATTTTAAGTCATTTATTATCTGATCTACCTTTCCAGGCTCATTACACATTACACATTACTGATAGTCCCAGGTGATTTAAACCTGCTCCCTCCTTTCTAATCCCTCCATTTCTTCAAAGCAGGGCTCAAATCCCATGCCCAGAGTGCTCTCCCTCCTCTGCTTCAACTATTGATCTCCCCAATTTCCTTTAAGTTACAACTCAAGTTTCATCTTCTACTGGAAGCCTTCCCCAAACCCTAATTCCAGTGCTTTCCCTCTGTTATTTCCTGTTGATCTTGTATTTAGCTTGCTTCGAATATATTTGTTTGCATGTTGTCTCCCCTATTCGACTGTAAGCTCCTTGAGGGCAAGGGCTCTCTTTTGCCTCCATATTTTAAGCACTTAAGCACGGTGTCTGGCTCATAGGAGGCAATTAATATTTGATTGATTAAATGATGTCCCCTCTAAGAAGCTTTTCCTGATCTCTCCTAGGTACTACTGCCTTTCCCTACTATCTTCCCCATAATCCCTACCAACACAAACACACACAAATACTCTGTATTTCTTTGGACAGAGACTGAGATTTCATTGATATGGGGGACTCCTGGTGAGGCACTCCCTCTACCTATGCAGATCAGCATTTGCTCTACAACTCTGAAAAAGGCCTGTATCTCTGTATCCCAAAGAGATCATGGGAAAAGGACCCACATGTACAAAAATATTTATAGCAGCTCTCTTTGTGGTGGCAAAGAATTGGGAATCGAAGGAATGCCCATCAATCGGGGAATGGCTGAACAAGTTGTGGTATACGAATGTAATGGAATACTATTGTGATGTAAGAAATGACAAGCAGGCAGAAAAACCTGGAAAGACTTATGTGGACTGATGCTGAGTGAAGTGAGCAGAACCAGGAGAACACTGTACACAGTAACAGCAATATTATGTGATGATCAACTGTGACAGACTAGGCTTTTCTCAGCAGTGCAATGATCCAAGACAATTCCAAAGAATTCATGATGGAAAATGTTCTCCACATCCAGAAAAAAGAACTGTGGGTTCTGAATGCAAATTGAACCACACTGTTTCTACTTTTTGGCTGTTTTTCCACCCTTTTTGAGGTTTTCCCTCGTGTTCTGATTCTTCTTTCACAACATGACCAATACAGAAATATGTTTGGGGCGGCTAGGTGGCGCAGTGGATAAAACACCGGCCCTGGATTCAGGAGTACCTGGGTTCAAATCCAGTCTCAGACACTTGACACTTACTAGCTGTGTGACCCTGGGCAAGTCACTTAACCCCCATTGCCCAGCAAAAAAAACCACAAAAACAGAAATATGTTTAATGTGATTGTACATATATAACCTATATCAGATTGCTTTCTGTCTTGGGGAGGGGGGATGGAAGGGAGGGAGGGAAAAATTTGGAACTAAAAGTCTTATGAAAACGAATGTTGAAAACTATCTTTACATGTAACTGAAAAATCATAAAATTCTTTTATGATAAAAAAAAAGGAGGAAAAATGTTTGTATCACTAAAAGATTAAATGACTTGCCCAGGTCACCCTGACAGCATGTTAGGAGGCAGAACTTGTGCCCAAATATTCCTGATTCACAGGCCGGTTCTCTGTCTGCTACTACCATCCTGCCTCTCACCCGGTATTTTCTTCTACACATACACACACACACACACACACACACACACACACACACACACACACACACGCACGCGCGCACACGCACACGTGTTGTTTCCCCTGATAGAATGTAAACTCTTTGAAGGCAGGGATCAAATGTGTTTTTTGACACAATGCCTGGCATACTGTAGGTACATAAAAAATGCTTGTGGACTGATATTCATTATGAAGCTTACAGTTAGGTTAAGCTTTTGGAATGTTAATGTTTAGGGGTAGAAGGAAAACTGAGGATGGAAGAAAATGGCCAAAGAGGTTACTTTTTTTGAGGTAGGGAGGGAATTGGGGTTAACTGACTCGCCCAGGGTCAAAGAGCTAGTGTCTGAGGCTACATTTGAACTCAGATCCTCCTGACTCCAGGGCTGGTGTTCTATCTACTGTACCACCTAGCTGCCCCAGGAGGGTTACCTTTTTTTTTGAAAAAGGGCCTTTTGGACCCAGGGAAAGACAACAATTTGGAAAGACCCTTCTATTTATATAGTATAATAAGACTTCACAACCCCAAGAGACAGGTTGCATGCTATAATAATAAAAATTATTATTATCCTAATTTTACAGAGGAGAAAACTGAAGCTCACAGCAGAACCAGAATATGAACCCAATTCTCTCCTGACTCTTCAAATATAATGTCTCTGTTAACAAATGGCCAAATTAGTTGGGCTATTCATTTAACAACAATTTATCTACCATAAGTTAGGGATTGGGGGAAGGAGAAGGGAGAGAAAAAGAAAATTAAGACATGCTCTGGTGCACTGTTGTCTCCTAATAGATTAATAATGGCTAACATTAATATACAGTGCTTTAAATTTTGCAAAGGGCTTTATAAACATCTCAAACTGATCCTGACAACTACCCTGGGAGGTAGGTGCTATTATTGTGCTCATTTTATGGATGGGGAAACTGAAGCAGACAGAAGTTAAACAACTTGCCCAGGGTCATACAGCTAGTCTCTGGCTATATTTTAACTCCAGTTACCCTGATTATAGGTTCAATGCTCTCTACACACTCCACCACCCAGCTGCCTAACAAGGAATAGTATCCAACACAAGAGAATACTTACCAAAAGGTTATGAAGACAAGGTTTAGTAGACATTGCTGTAAAGTAAAAATTAATTCTTTAAGAGAGCTGAGTAAAAGGTTTTTAGTTTTGCTTTAAGTAAACATTATCCCACATGATACATTAACTCTTTTTTTTTTTTTTGCAGGGCATTGAGGGTTAAGTGACTTGCCCAGGGTCACATAGCTAGTGTCAAGTGACAGAGGTCCGATTTGAACTCAGGTCCTCCTGAATCCAGGGCCGGTGCTTTATCTACTGTGCCACCTAGCTGCCCCCTACATTAACTCCTTTTTTTTTTTTTTTTTGCGGGGCAGCGGGGGTTAAGTGACTTGTCCAGGGTCACACAGCTAGTAAGTGTCAAGTATCTGAGGCCAGATTTGAACTCAGGTAATTCTGAATCCAGGGCCAGTGTACATTAACTCTTAAATACATTTAAAGTTAAAAGTTAAAATACGTTATTTAAAATACATTAACTTGGGGGCAGCTAGGTGGTGCAGTGGATAAAGCACCGGCCCTGGATTCAGGAGGACCTGAGTTCAAATCCTGCCTCAGACACTTGACACTTACTAGCTGTGTGACCCTGGGCAAGTCACAACCCTCATTGACCCACCAAAAAAAAAAAATAATAAAATAAAATACATTAACTCTTGGCTTTCCTTCCTTAACCTTGGTCTTTAAAAGTTTGCCAAACACATTTGTATCTGGCTTCAGCATTAATTACATTATATATTTTTAAAATTTTCTTTCACCATTTCATCTGGTTTATTAATACAGGCATACTTCACTTTATTGTGTTTTGCAGATGTTGCGTTTTTAACAAACTGAAGGTTTGTAGTGACCCTACGTTGAGGAAGTCTGTGGGCGCCATTTTTCCAACAGCTCACATCATGTCTCAGTGTCACATTTCAGTAATCCTTGCAATATTTCAAACTTTTTCATCATCATCATCATCATCATCATTATTATTATTATATCTGTTATGCCAATCTGTGATCAGTGATCTTTGATGTTATTATTGTAATTATTTTGATGTGCCATGAACCGTGCCCATATGAGACAGCAAATAAATAAATGTGTGTTCTGACTGCTCCAGACAGCCATTCCCTCATCTCTTGGACCTCCCTATCCCTAAAACACGACAGTACTGAAGATTATTACATAAACTTCATTGATAAAGCAGCAGCATAATTTGAGAGAATTGATTCCAATTTTGAAAAAAGTTCTATTGTGGGTAAAATGTTATCAAACAGCATGACATGCTACAGAGAAATCTTTCATGAAAGGAAGAAGAGTCGATTGATGCAGCAAACTTCATGGTTGTCTTATTTTAATTACCGCAGTCACCTCAACTTTCAGCAACTACCACTCCGATCAATCAACAGCCATCAACACAGAGCCAAGACCCTCCACCAGCAAAATGGTTATGAATTGCTGAAGGCTTAGATGATGGTTAGCACTTTTGAGCAATAAGGTATTTTTTAATTAAGGTATGTATATTTTTTAGACATGATACTATATTGCACACTTTAAAAACTACAGTATAGTGTAAACATAACTTTTATATGCACCAGGAAACCAAAAAATGTGTGACTCACTTTATTTTAATATTCAGAACCCACAATATCTCCAAGGTATGCTTGGATCATTAAATTTAGTTTACAATCTCAAATCACCCATCAGCTGGATGCCTGGGGGAAGCAACCAAGGAGAAGGAGAAGGGAGAGCTGTTGTGAGAATGAAAAACTGATCTCATATAACTTCATGTGGGTCATAAAGAATATGGAATATTATTTAAAAAACCACAACTTTGTCTCTACTGGGATTACAAGTATTTATCAATTTACATAAAAGAAGGGGGCTACCGGTGAGAGCCCAACAACTTCATTTCAGAGCTGATATACAAACAATGTCAATGAGTAAATGCAAACAAACCACCTGCCTAATCTTTTCACTTCAGCATATTGAGGTATACTTAAATAAGCTGAATATTTAAAAAATAAAAAACACTTTTAATGACTTAGCGCAATCCATCTGTTCCCCGAACATGTTTCACAAATTGAATGTTTATGGAAGCAAGCACAATCAAACAGTATTTTAAGCTGTCACAGAAATTTATTTTTTCTTGATAAAATACATGAAAATGCAATTGTTTCCATTGCAATCAAAATATGACAATGAGTTTTATTTTTAAAGGAACAGGTCTTTTAAACATTTTAAATTCATTATAAATTGAACTGCATAACTTTGTCATGCAATAATACAGTGTATTTAAAACTGTCATTGGTCTGCTCTATTTTCTGTGCATTACCTGTCCCTTGAAAGTTCTTTTATGGGGGCTTTATTTTTTTTTAAACTTTTTAAGTTTTGTAATCCGAGTATTTTTTAGATGCTTCCAGTTGATATTTTATCTACCTGACAAAACAGCAGGCCCACAATAGAGATGAGTCAGTAATAGGAAAAAATGTAGCTGGATGAGCATCAGCCTTAGGTGTGCAAGGTGTGTCACAGACACATCCTGAGTCAAGCACAATGGATTGGCTCTTCTGAGCCTTGAAAAATCACCGGCTTGTCTTTTCTGGCAGTTAAAAGATTCCATCTTGGGAGAGGTGGATTGGGGAGGAAGGTTGATAACCTCACCGCAATTTCCCTTTCAAGTACAACTGTACAAACACAGATTTCTATCACAGAACAATTTATGGATTTTGGTATGAAAAATTTTAAAGTCAACAGTCATAAGAAAAGACTTTCCAGCTACATTTACAGTTTAAAACATACAAAGACGCAATGACTAAACTAAGTGGGGGTTTTGTATTCTTCACACAGCCTTTATTTTATTTTCATCTAAATTACTACCAAAAATAACACTCGGTCTTTAGTTTCAATATCAAGAACTTGCTTAAGCAAAGGCTTTACTGAAACTGTACCATCCCAAGACTATTATTTATTTCCTTTAACTTTGAGGTCTTGCTTCCAATAGCATGGTTAGAAAAGGATAACGAACTGATACATTTCAATATCCTTTTTTTCCTTTTCTACTGTTTGTATTACCTAGGAAATAGAGGGCTTTTCCCTCATTGTTCACTGTGTTTTCACAGGGTATGAAAATGAAATTGGCTGGCTTTTAGTGATGCTAGCACACATATTTAAAGTTCAAATTCATCATATGGTATAATATCCTACGTCTCAGATTTTAGGCATTAACTCCTCAACACTGATACCTGATAAGCTGAAGGCTAGAGAATTTCCATGTTTCTAAGGCATTCTAGCATGAATGGCCTGAAATACTGAAGTTCCATGTTTATCTAAAGAATAGAGGAAAGCAACAACAGAAAAAGTCTCCTGCACGTGGGACCAACAAGACTGAGCACTTTGACAGTTTCACACATGAATCCTCACAACACTACTCTGAAATAGGCATTTCCCTACAGGAAAACAGAAGATCAGAGCAAGAAATAATAATAATCTGGACAACTATAAATCAGAAAGTTCTTGGTCTCCTTGTAAGGCAGACTGAAATTAACTTTCTCTGAATACTGACAAAATCCACAACAACAATCAGACACTGTCTTACCTGATTAAAAAACATACTGTTACATCACAACCAACATCTTTGAAAAGTATAGCATTTTCTGGAATCTGCTTGGGTTCACAGCTGTCACATCTGAGCTAACAGATGGTAAATGCAAGACAAGGAACCCACTATATTTAAGGTCTGGAAAGTGACAGGGGAGATTTCTAAAGATGATTCATAAGGGACATCTGTGTATTGTATCTGTTTGATAATGTGATAATGCTTATTGCCAGAGGGTAGAATGGAGAGTCAGAAAGCCTTGGAGTTAGACAGATCAGCGTTCAAACTCGGTCTCTGACACTGATTGTCTATGACCATGGGCAATTCTCAAACACTCTAAGTCATAGATAAGTTGCTGATCTGAATTCAGTGGAGTTTCTTATACCAATGAATTACAGGCCAATATGTAGCACTATGTATTTTGAAGAACTCCAAACTATGACTGAAATGATTCACACTACATCCCTTGTGAAGTAGGTTGATACTGTACCCCTATGTTGAAGAAGACAAAATGAAATTGCAAATTATTTTGCTAATTTTTTTTAAAAAGTCTTTCTTTGTCAGTCTTTGTGTCTATTAAAATAACACCAGATTGAGAACACAGTGTTAGGCACACGGAAGGTGCTTTAGCAAATTTTCGCTAAACAAATGAACAAATGAATGCATGTAAGCATGTATGAATAAATGAACAAATGAAGGTTGGGTTCAGTCCCCATACCACCACCACTTGACCTCTGGGATTCAGGTTTTGGGGTTTTTTCTGTAAAATGGAGTTAGTAGTGCTTTTCCACTTCCTAAAACAGAGAGATAGCATGAAGATTAAGGAAAGACCATTTTACATGAACTTCATAACTTCCTAATATAGAAAGGAGCTATAGAAATAAAAATACATATATACTTATTTTGCATTTTAGTCAATCAATATTTTTCTTAAAACTGTCCAAACAAATCAGAATAAACATCTTTAAATCAGTGTTCTTCAATCTGAGATTTCTTGGGGGCAAGGCTAGGTATCTGGCAACCCTCCCCATACGTCCTCATTCTTCCTTCCCACGGCTCTACGCCCCCTAAGATGGATATACCTAATGCCCACTGCTTAACTATCTACTTCCTATTCAGTGACCTACATCAATGACAGGAGGAAGAATTAAAGAAATAAAGTGAGAAAAACAGGAAAACTATATGCTTAAAGGGAAGCATAACTACATTTTAATTTAAGTATGAATTCTTTTAAAATAAATTATGAATATACTTGTGGCCAAATGCATCCAGTTGTGGCTAGAGGCTTAATTATAACGAAAGAATAAAGTCAACGATTAAATTATTTTGTTTAATACCCCAAATAGCAATCCTACCCACAAACATTGTCCAGCAAGAGACACTAGGTTATGGTTTCCTGTGTGTATCAACTCTGAACCCAGAAAGGGCTTTTTGCCAGAAAGCTCAGTGGACCCTTGCCTTCTTTTAGTCAACATTCAGGAAAAGTTTATTCCCTTAAACTTAAATACTTTCCCTCCAAAATCATCTGTCAGTACTGGTTTTCTCAACTGACTCCTTACTGAAAGGGAGGCAAGTGTCACGGTACACTCAGGAAACAACACTAAACAAGCTTAAACAAATCTATTATTTTCTTATATTTCAGTTTTACTCGTGTCAGTACCCAAAAAAAGTCTGTCGTTTTGGAATTCTGAGTGTTTTAACATAATTTAAAATAGAATAAATAAGTTAACTAGACTCTATGCTTTGGTATTCGAAAAACTGAAGTCTATGAGGCCCGTCAGAACAGCAGAAGGAAAAATCCCCTTCTGTCTCAATCTTGGAAAGAGCACCATTAGAAATGGGAGTCACATTAAACTTAAAAATGGGAAGGTTATTAAAACCATGGGTTTTAGACACAGTCCTGGAATACTGAATTTAATTCCTCCATGTTGGGATAGTTGGCTAAAATAAACAATAAACTGAAAAACCATTTTTAGAAATTAAAATTATCTTTGTTGGGTAGGTTATTATTCTGAGACTAAGGGAAAGATGATTCACATTTATTATGCTTTAATCTTTATAATTCAGATCATTATGTTTCAAGATTGGGAGTTTTCAAAAGTATGTAATATGTAAAACCATATTCATGACAAATGAAGGTTATGCTGCAGTACCCAATTCTGATATTTTATCTTTAGTGTGTTTAATAATCACTTATTTTCTATATAATAAAAACATTATGGAATATTCTTTGTAGGGTTGTGATTTATGTGAGATATTAATCAATAGTAAGGTTCTGGAATATCCATTTATAACAGAACTGATCTACTTCAAATTCCATAGGGCAATTTAAAAAATTTCACATTCTGGAATAATTTAATTGACCATCTGTCTATAAACAAATTCCTGAATTCTGCTTGACTGTTTTAGCCAACTTCTAAAGAACTAATTAATTAATGGAAAGTTTGCCTTTTAATAAAGTCATTTCATTGTTGTATTGTTATCAAGGGCAATAGTGATTTCAAATTAATCTTTCCACTTTGGAAGTGAAATCTGTTGGCTTTTAAAATCTTGGATGACAGGGTAAACAATCCAGTAAGACTAAAAGGGGGATGCAGGGGTTTGGGATTGCAAATAAAAACTATATAATTTTTCCCTTGTCTTCAAAACCAACAATGCTGTTGTAGAGGAAAAATAGCTACTCTACTAGGATGGTGTCCACATTTTCTTGTGTGAGATCAGACTCTAGAGTACATGATGAGTCTAAGTGGTCTTGGGACAAGCTAGAACTTTTCAGAGGGCCCTCAGACCAGCTGTCACAATATGGCTGAAATCTCTGGACCACTGTATTACCCAAACCTGGACATCGGCTGTATTTATAAGGTTTACCTTGATGTGTGTACATGTGTTCCAGCAACTGGCTCTTCCGGAGAAACTTATGACCACAGATAGTACAGTTGATTTTTCTTTTTCTCGAGAAAGAAAAATTACAGTTCAACTCCACTGGTTCTGTGTCTTTGGAGATGAGAGACAGCTGACTGATCTGTAAGGGTTCGATGGTGCCACGGTTGAGGTGATCAGGCTGCTGCTCATTTTCTTTGACGAGGAAGGTGTTGAGCCGGTGGCACTCGAGAGCCTCACTGCTTTCACTGATCGGATGTACTTCCCCAAGGTCATTGCTTTCCAGGATGGAGGCTGGGACACCAAAGGGAAGAGACCCAGACACGTGAGTGTGGAGATGTTCGCGTAAGTTACTACGCGAATCGAAGCGTTCCCCACAGTAATGGCACAAGTGAATTTTGATGCCACTTTCAGTGAAAGTTGGACCTGTCACCTCTGAAGAAGGTGAGGGGTGGCTCTGAGAGACAACAGATTCAGGGTCACACCTTTCTTGCTTGATAGACACTGGAGGTTTCTGGAGCTCCTCCATTGACTGGGAAGAAGAATGGGATATCTGCTGGTCTGGAGTACCATCATCCAGCCCAATAGCAAGAGAGAGTTGTAACTGTGGGTGGTCACCCTGGGCAACACTTCTGTTTCCACTGCTATTGGAAGGATTTTCTTTCATCTCCAGCCCTTCCTTGGCTGTGGTTTTTTGCGTGGTTGAGATCTGAATTCCATACAAATTTGAAGACTGCACAGTCTCTGGAGAAAATACTTGGTTCATTTCCGTGGCAATGTGAGAAAGGTAGTCTGCATGAAGAAATCGAATCCCTTCTTCCAAACGGCCATGATCCACGGTTTGCTTTGGCCCTTTCCCAGTGTACATAATGTGTAACAAATAGCTGAATATATCAGGTTGGATGTCAGTTGGCTGTATTTTTATGCATTCGCTGTTTAAAAGAAAAAAACAAACAAAATTAAATTTGTCAAAGTAGACGAATGGGGGTGGCTAGGTGGCGCAGTGGATAAAGCACCGGCCCTTGATTCAGGAGTTCCTGAGTTCAAATCCGGCCTCAGACACTTGACACTTACTAGCTGTGTGACCTTGGGCAAGTCACATAAGCCCCATTGCCCTGCCAAAACCAAAAAAAACCAAAAAACAAAGTAGACGAATGCTCCATGTTCTGCCCCATGTTTAACATAGTTACTTTGAGAAAGTGACAATGTTAAGCAAAAGGTACTTCTTTACAATCATACTAAACTTGGAAATCTCAATGGACAGAGTAACCTGAATTTATACTTATCATCACTTTCAGGCCCCAATGGAAATTCTTCATTTATTTGGTGTCACTGTCATGTTTCTGGTTCTAAAAACTCAAAATTGAAGGTAGGCTATACAGAAGGAAAATTTTAATAGCTATTGCACTAGGCTTATTTCTATCTTTAAATTATCTACCTGTGATGTATTTTTGTATATTTTTTGGGTCAGACTTGAGATTGCACTGGTATATGATATTCCCAGGGAAGAGACTCTCTTTACCAATGAAGATCCAAAAACTGCTCTTCGACTATAGTTTTGGGGGCACTGATGGGTTAAGTGACTTGCATGGGGTCATATAGCTTGTACACATCAAAGGTTTGGATCCAGAGTTACCTTGCTCCAGGGGTTAGCCCTCTATTCATCACCTATACCAACACCCCACTAAGATATATCTTTGTAAGTGAATTTAGCATTCAAGCAATAAAGAAAGAAACCAGTGAGATACCAAAAAACCATAGAGAGCTGTCTGTCTCTCCAGTCTCCAACTGAAATGTTAACAGTAAAGGAAATGGATTGTTGCTGGCCAAGGTGTGATGATTTGGTTTTCATGAGTTCCCTCTTTACTTCCTGAGTTGATTTCCCTGAAGTAGGTTGTTTATGGGCACTGTGTATCAGCATGCTGTCATGCTCCTGGGTTCCTGGTCTCTGCAAGATACACCTCATCTCATGGAGCCCCATTCTGGTTTTGGCCCATACCTGTCAACATGGTCTGCTGAGAGTGGTTTTTATGCCAATTATATAACTTCCTTTATTCAACAGAGCTACTGATTTTATTGATGTGGATGCTTACGACCCATTTATACCTGATCTTATCAGAATCTATATCTTCCCATAAATCCTCCATAGAAGATCTATTGACTCAATACTCAATACTTTTTTTTTTTTTTTTTGCGGGGCAATGGGGGTTAAGTGACACTTGCCCAGGGTCACACAGCTAGTAAGTGTCAAGTGTCTGAGGTCGGATTTGAACTCAGGTACTCCTGAATCTAGGGCCTGTGCTTTCTCCACTGCGCCACCTAGCCACCCCCCTCAATACTTTCTTAAGATTTTTTAGGTACTAGTACAGAGTCAAGCCATCCATCTATGATCTCTCCCTGTTACATGATTGGCCCACCTTCATTTCTGATGACCCATGTACATTTCCAGGATAATATCTTCTACGCCACTTAACTATATTAACTGAGATTTGCTAGTTATACAATAAAAAGTCGCCATATTTCAAGAATCTTACAAACTCTCCTAGGATTTTAAAGAATGGAGAAAAAAGAACAAAATGAATACCAGAAATCCAGATAAGCATTATAGCTTTGAAAACTATTGGATGATCTCTCTTTCCTTCTCTCACTATATACATATGTGTATATATGTATGTACATATGTATATACATATATGTATGTATATACGTATATATGTATATACACACACACACAAATATACTATATAAGAAACAGTAAAGTCATATATATGTATATATCTTTTTCTGTTCTAATATAAGCTATTAAAGCTTAAAGTCATACAAAGATATTTTTAAAAAAAATATCTTTGTGATCCTGGGCAAGTCACTTCCCCTTCTGCGCCTATATGAGGGGGTTATACTAGATGACCTCTGTGGTCCCTTCTAGTCTAAATCTATGGGCATATGGTTTTGTCACCTAGAAACACTGATACTGAAAAATTAATTCTTAATTTCACAAAGGGTTTATTTACTTTACTCTTTGAAATAACCCAGGCCACTGCCAAATTGGGACGAATTTAAATGGATAATTAAATGACTTGTCCAGGATCATATACCAGAGTGTGTCAGAAGCTTGGATCCAGACTTTCAACACTCTGGATTTTATAAGAACTCTCCTCCTTCCTCCATCTTTCAATGTATGTTAAAATAAAAAACATATCCTTTTGAGGAATGTGTATGTGGATGTATGTATGTTTCTATGTGTGTAAATGTGTGTCTGTATATATACACACATACACACACACGTATACATTTGTTGTTAAGTCATGTCTAACTATTCATGACACCCCATTTGGGGTTTTCTTGGCAAAGATACTCAAGTGGTTTGCCTAGGTTCAGACAGCTAGTGGCTAAAGTCAAATTTGAACTCAGAGGTCTTCCTCATTCTATCCACTGCACCACCTAGCTGCTACACACACACACACACACACACACACACACACACACACACACACACATATCTGTGTGTGTATATATGTTTGAAAAACTGACTGAAGCAAAATTTAGTTGTAATCATAGAGAGTTACTGCAATATGAGTTACTCAATTTCTTTGGGAGTCATTCTTCACATTTTACTGGTGAGGGAACTTATATATACCTACTAGATATGTTGGAAGAATCAGAGATAGCATATATGAAGGACTTTATAAAGCTTTCATATGAAATTTTTTTTTTTTTTTAGTGAGGCAATTGTGGTTAACTGACTTGCTCAGGGTCACACAGCTAGTAAGCGTTAAGTGTCTGAGGCCGGATTTGAACTCAGGTACTCCTGAATCCAAGGCCGGTCCTCTATCCACTGCACCATCTAGCTGCCCCTTTCATATGAATTTAAGGTGTTACCATAACTATTATAATGGAACCATATTATATGACATAATTTTAGACCCAACTGGGGAGTGAAGGGATCAAGTTTTAGTTATAACAAAAAGATGGTTCTTAAAAAAGATTATAGTATAATTTTGTTTTAAAAAGGCAGTCCCACATCAAGATTCACATTATACAGTACAGAGCATTATGGTAGAATTCTAATGATTTCTAGTTTTAAATTTAAAAGTGTTCTGATTTACAAAAATATATCCTTACCTTCAGTGGTGATACACACTTTCCTCCTCTTGGTAGAGAGGTGATAGACTAAAGGTAGAAAATATGGCATAGACCATCAGATGCATTTGCTGTGATGGCTTATTTTCTTTAACTTGTCCTTTGCTATAAGGGAAGGTCCTAGGGGGGGTATAGGGCTTAAAGGAAGTGACAGTTGTGTTTAAAAAAAAACTTTAAAAGTATCAATGAATAAATAAATGTATAAATATTTGTATCCTTACCTAGTTTGGTGAATAAATATCATTTTGAAATAGTTAGAAAAAGCAGCAAGCACGGCTCGATGGGCTTTGAAGTAAACATCTCCAATGGCAACTGTGCAATCACAGAGAAAACCAAATTCCCTTTGCATATTCAACTGCTGCAGGAGGACGAGGCTGTGGCTAGCAGTATCCATGGTGGCTCTGAGAGAGAAAAAGGATGACACACATATACACTTAACAAAGTTAGCTGTATTTCCATGCAACTCAGTTTATTTCTCTTGCAGAGACTGCAAGGAATAGCAAAATTAAAACACCTCTCTCCCCAAATGTAAACCTTCAAAACTGCTCAATACTTATAACTGTGCCACAATTGGGTAATGTTAAATTTTTTCCAGTACAAACTATTTAAAAATGTTCATATTGATATGAAATTCAGGTGCCTTAACTAAAATGACATTTTCAAAAAGGAGGTCTGAAATAACAGTCTTTCTATTGCCCCTATCTCTTCCTCCCAATCCCCCCAAAATAACCCTTTTCCTATCTCATATTGCCCCCATCATCTCATCAAAACATATTTATTAAACACTACATTTCACATGGCACAGTGGAAAACACTGCATAATTAACCCTATAGAGACCAGATTGATCCTTACTCTGGTTACTGTTTCCATTTAATTAAAACAATACCTACTCCATTCAAAGTAAATTAAAGATTCATTTAATAAGTATCTACCGAGAAGGTACCGAGAAGATTTTAAAAAATGAAACATTTTCCTTCCCTCAAAGAGCTTACATTATATTTGGAAGGGGGGAGGGGTTCATGCAACTTGAAAAGTAAAAAAGAAAAAAAATATACAGAGATTATGTATATTATAATGTGTAATTACATATGTATAACATGTATAATATGTGATATATGTAGAATATATTCTATATATTTATATATGATCCAAAATAATTTCTGTGGGAACAGGTTACTATCAACCAGAAGATTCAAGATAGGCTTTCTGTAGGAGGTTCAAAAGGCGATGTTTTCAGGCATGAGGAAAAGCCAGTGCAAAGGAATGCAGAAGGGAATATAGAAAGGAAATGGAGTGTAGTAAATGGAAAAGAGCAAGAAGGCTGGCTTGGCAGAAACACACAGCATCACGGAGAACAAAGTGTAATATGTCTGGAAAGGTAAGCTAAAGACACATAATAAATAGCTATACATGCAAATGGGTCTTCCCAGTCATATAATCAATAAGACTAGACATTTTCTACATTTTCTTTCCTCAGTAAGTCTCAATAAAAAGAAAAAAATCCAAAAGAGGCACTCTTGCAGTAGAGGCAGAGCAATTATAACTGAATTCATAGGAGAATAAAGTAAGATGACCAGTGGAGAACTCTTATTCCTTAAGGCAAGTACTTAGCAGTACTTCCTCACCAGCTGCCACAGTATGACAAGGGCACACCAAGTCTGCCATGGGATTGGGCTTTAGAATTTACAAAGGGGTTCTTCTCTTACTTGATTCTTCCAAGAAGCAAACATTAACTTCTTTTTTTAAAAATAATAAAGTATTTTATTTTTTCCCCGTTACATGTAAAGATAGTTCTCAACTTTTGTTTATACAAGCTTTCCAATTTCAGATTTTTCTCCCTCCCTCCCCTCCCTCCCCCCTCAGGTAATCTGATAGAGGTTTTATATATATATATATATATATATATATATATATA
This sequence comes from Dromiciops gliroides, assembly GCF_019393635.1. Taxonomy (NCBI): domain Eukaryota; kingdom Metazoa; phylum Chordata; class Mammalia; order Microbiotheria; family Microbiotheriidae; genus Dromiciops; species Dromiciops gliroides. Next base: position 254,520,878 of record NC_057862.1, read on the forward strand.
TACACATACATATATATATACACACATAATAACATTAAACATATTTCTGTGATAGTTATGTTATAAGAGAAAAATCAGAGCAATGAGGAAAAATCTCAAAATAGAAAAACCTCAGCACCAAAAGCAAAAGAAATAGTATGGTTCATTCAGCATCTATACTCCACAGTTCTTTTTTTTTTCCCCCTGGATTTGGAGATCCTCTTCTATCATGAGTTCCCTGGAACTCTTCTGTACCATTGCATTGGTGAGAAGAATATAGTCCATCACAGTAGATCAACACTCAATGTTGATGATACTGTGCACAATGTTCTTCTGGTTCTGCTCATCTCACTCATCATCAGCCCATGCAAGACCCTCCAGGTTTCTCTGAATTCCTCCTGCTCATCGTTTCTTACAGCACAATAGTATTCCATTGTATTCATATACCACAACTTGTCCAGCCATTCCCCAATTGATGGGCATGCAAACATTAACTTCTGCCCAACTCTATGGGAGGAGGCTGAGGCAGTTTTGTATTCGAACTGTGGGAGTAGTCTGATAATCAAAGGGAGAAGAAGAGTCAGAAAGTGAGTGAAAAGGAAAGGGAAAAAAGGCTAATGCCACCAAAAATTTCAAGAAGAAAATTCCATTAGGAATTAGGAAAACAAGCAGACAAATCCACAAAGACAATACTAAAATTAGAAGGAAACATTCATAATAAAACCTCAAAAAGATTACAAACCTCTCAAAGAAATATTATAAGATAAAAGAAACTGAGCTAATGCCCGATGAGACTACTTGGCAAATGGAAAGGGAAGGATATAAAATCATACTTCACTATTTAGGACACAGTAATTTCTACTATGGGGCAATGCTTCTATGCTTTTCACTTCTCTCATGATTTGATACTTTGAGAGGCAAAAAAAAAAGGGGGGGGGAGAATTAGATGACCAAATAAAAGAAAAAGAAATCAGTAAATAAAACACTAAAACTATAGAAAACTTATGAAACAGGAAGGAGAGGTGGGGGGAAGATAGGAGGAAAGAGAGCCTATGGAATAGAATTGTATCAAAGTAGATTAATCAAAAATAATATCCCAAAACACACGGTTATCTCAATAGATTTGGGAAAAGCCTTAAGAAAATATAATACTCATTCATGTTAAAAACAAACAAAAAACTTACAAAATATAGGTACAGTGAAAGCTTTTTAAAAATATGATTTTTTAAAAGTATCTAAAACCAAAAGGAAGCATTATATGCAATGGGGATACACTAGAAGCATTCCCAATAAATAGAGCAGTAAAGCAAAGAGGGCTCCTTTCCCTACTATTATCTGATATAGTTCTAGAAATGTTAGTAATAGTAATACAATTAGAGAACAAAATTAAAGAAATTAACATAAGCAAAGAGAAGACAAAAGTATCTCTATTTACTGTTAACATAATTCTTTTACTCAGAAAATCCTAGAAAAATCAGCACAGAAATAGTCAATAGTTTTAGCAAAATTGTAGGTTACAAAAGAAACTCATGAAAATCAACAGCATTTCTACATACTAGTAACAAAAATCAGAGGCAATAAAAGGAAGGGAAATCCCATTCAAAAGAACTACAAAATACACAAAATATTTTAGAGTCAATTTACCAAAGTACAAAATTCTCCTTAAAGAAATTTAAAAGCAACTTAAATAGCTGGAAGGATATGGCTGGGGCATACCAATATGTTAAAAATGACACTAATATCAAAGCTAATTTACAGATATAATGATATATGAACCAAAATACTAAAGGGATACTTTAAAATACTAGATGTAATAAATTTTATTTGGAGGAAACTATCTAGAATATGAAGGGAAATAATGAAAAAAAAATGTAGGAATAAAGGAGGAATACCACTTCAAGACTCAAACTATATCATAAATCAGCAATCATCAAAATCATTTGACAGGAGTCAGAAATAATTTAATTCAATAATCCAGTATTCAATAAACCTGACAGTAAAAATTACCCATGAAAAACCCCTAAAAGTTAACAGCTTTTGGGGAAACCAGAGAGAATTCTAGCAGAAATAATATGTAGTACATCTTATACAGGATTCTACAATAAATTCAAAATGGGTAGATAATGTATTAAAGATCATACCATAAAATAATTAGAAGAGAATTAAATTGTATGCTTTTCACAGCTATGGGTCAAGGGTGAATTAGTAATAAAATAAGAGATAGAGGAAATTATAAAAGATAAAATAAATCATCTTGATTACATCAAATTGTAAAGCTTCTGTACAAATAAAACTAATCCATTTAGGATAAGAAGGGAAGCAGTTGAATAGGGAAAAAGTCTTTGTATCAAATATCTCTCATAAGGGTTTGATATCCAAGATATATAGGGAACTAACAGAAAATATATAAGACCAAAAGCCATTCCTCAATACACAAATGGTCAAAGGCTATAAATAAGTAGTTCCTAAAAGAAGAATTACAAACTATGAATAACCAGATTGAAGAATGCACCAAATTACTAATAATAAGAGAAAAGGAAATCCAAATAACTCTCAGGTTTTATCTCATACCCAGGAAACTTGAAAAATGACAAAAGATGGGAATCACTGATGTTTGGAGGAGCATTCATTGGTGGTGGAGCTTTGAATTGGTACAAACATTCTGGAGAGCAAGCTGGAACTATGAATAACTATTATTAACAAACGGAAGCTAGGTGACCCTGGGCATGTGACCCTGGGCAAGTCACTTAAGCCCCATTGCCCCGCCAAAAAAAAAAAAGAAAGAAAGAAAGAAAGAAAAGAAATTATGAACAGGACTGACGTTAGAGAAGCATGGAATAACTTACATGAGCTGATAAAAAGTGAAGTAAACAGAGCTGGAAATAATGACTGAAACAAGAAACATGGAAAGAATAACCACCAGCAAACAATCAAAATTGAATGATGTTCAAGTTAAAGGATCCAGCTTGGGCCCAAGGAAGAGACATGAGATAATACCTATCTCCCCTCACTCCTTTGCAGAGATGGGGTGTTCCACAGTTTGAATAGTGAATATAATGTCAGATATTTTTTTGGGGAGGGTGGCAGGGCAATGAGGGTTAAGTGACCTGCCCAGGATCACACAACTAGTAAGTGTCAAGTGTCTGAGGCTGGATTTGAACTCAGGTCCTCCTGAAACCAGGGCCGGTGCTTTATCCACTGTGCCACCTAGCTGTCCTGATGTCAGATATTTTTTCTAATGTGCTTTGCTAAATGTTTCTCTTATTTTTTAGAAAAAAATTGTTATAAAGGATGGCTCTCTGGAAGGGGGGAGATAAAATGATAGAGGGTGAAATCTAGGTAGTATAAAAACAAAACACACAAATGAAAAGATATTGGTTTTTTTTTTGTTTTGTTTTGTTTTGTTTTGTTTTGTTTTGGTGAGGCAACTGGGGTTAAGTGACTTGCCCAGGGTCACACAGCTAGTAAGTGTCTGAGGCCGGATTTGAACTCAGGTACTCCTGAATCCAGGGCCGGTGCTTATCCACTGCGCCAACTAGCTGCCCCAAAGATATTGTTTTTTAAAAAGCTAAACAGAGGATCACTACAATCTGCCTGGCCAAGAGATTATCTAGGGGATGCAAGGGCCCTCTTCAGGTTTTCCCACCCCATAATCATCCTACCCAGTCAAGAGAGCATCAAGAACCATCTTCTCTCCAGGGGTAGGACCATGGAGACGTAGCAGAAATTTTTCTTCTTCCACTGGCCTCGACTCACACCACCAATACTTCCTCCACTCAGATCAGAAGGTCAGCCAGGTGATCAAGGCACAAAAGCTCCTAGCCTTCACCCCACAATGCCCCCCCCATAAAGACTACAAAATAAAATACTTCATGTCATATTTCTGGATGAGATGATGATGTAAAAGTCTGTAGGAGAGCCTAACTCTCCCTATAGTCCAGAAAATAAAATCTTTTTAGGAAAATAAGGTGGTTTTTTTTTTAGAAAAATCTAAAAAGAATCCAAAAGAGAACGGTAATAAAAAAGAGGTAAGTGCTCCTATCCAATACAGAACTTCACAGAAGGATGGTCAAAAAGCAGTAGTCAAAAGAGGGAAGCCCAGTATATAGACCTGAAACTTTCAAATATAGGAGGAGGGACCAAATCAGGGAAAATATAAATAAACAAAAGAAAACTCCAAAGATAACAAAGAAATACTATTAAAGAATCCCAAGAGGTAATCCCAATCAAGGGAAACAATTCTGCAAGTAAGAGTAGGACCGCACAGAAAAAAAGTACTGTATAGTTATATAGCTGGAAGAAATTAAGGGACAAAAAATGAAATCAAAATTGAAACAAGAGCTTTGAAAGAAAAAATGCAAAGATTATATGATGATAGCAATATCTTACTATGGGCTCTACCACGATGCAGGATGGGCTGGGTTTTTTTTTCCTTTAAAAGTACTGAAGCTTTAAAAAAAAAGTGGTGAAACTGTCTCTGAGATTTAATTGGCTATGGGGATTTAGGTTCTACCCAATGGTGCTTAGGTATAAAAATAGTGAGGATTCACAAGCATGAGAAGAATGCTCCGAAATCACTAATATTAAGAAAAATGCAAATCAAAACACTGAGGTTCCAACCTTACACCCTGCAAATGGGTAAAGATGACAAAGAATGACAATAGCCAATGTTAGAGTAAATGTGGAAGAACAGTCACAATGATTCACCGTTGGTGGAGCTGTGAAGAGACTAAAATACTTATCCCTTTTGAACCAGAAATTCTATTACTGGGCTTATATCCCAATGATAAGAACAAAGTCCCCATATATACCAAAATATTTAGAGTAGTATTTTTTTATAATAGCAAAAAACTTTAAACAAAGTAGATACAATAGATTGAGAAAAGGTTGAACAAAATGTATGTAATGGGATATTACTGTGCTGTAAGAAATTATGATAAATACAGAAAAGTATAGAATGATGTACATGAACAAAAGCAGTGTGAGATAAGCAGAGAGAGGCAAGAAAACGATGCACATGAGAGTTAGAACGTAAAAGGAAAGAACAACCACTTGCCAAAAAAATCAAAAGTGAATGTTACAAAATTATAAAAACCAAACAGGACTCAAATGAGAAGATATGAGAGGGCACATCTAACCCACCTTTTATGGTGGTGGGAAGCCCAGAGCTGTTATACATTGCACCTGTTTTCAGGCTTTTTCAATATATTCATCAGTTGTGCTCAATTTTTTTCCTTTTTTTGCTTTCAAAAATACTTTTTGTTATAGGGGATGACTTTCAGGAGGGGTTGGGGAAGTTATTGGGGATAACTTTCATGATGTAAAAAAGCAGAAAATATCAATAAAAGCTTAATTTTTTAAAAGTCAAGACAGGAGAAGCTGCTCCCTGTTGTTTCTAACTGAAGACTACAGAATAACCAACACCAGTACAACAAAGCTACACTCAGCTGCATCGAGGCTATAGTCTCAAAGAACACCTGTTCACTGGCTACAATGTCCTCCACCTCTTCTGAACATCCTTCTCCTGTTACGGCTAAGTAAACTTCCTTCTATTAACTGTTAGACCACAAATATCTCATTTCATTCGAATCTCAAACCTAAGTTATGAGCCCGGACTAAACTAGGTCTGGACTACAACAAATAAGTATCATATAACAAAAGGAGGAAAACCTTACCCTAGTTTGAACCTCTTTAAAGGACTCTTTAAAAAACAAATGAAAAATAACAGAATTTTATAAGACAAGTATTGGAGTAAAGTCAAAAGATGAAAAAATTGGAGAGAATATCAGCAAAAAGAATGACTGAGAAAACAGATCAAGAGAGATAACTAATAATTATCAGCCTCCCTGAAAATCATGAACAAATAAAAAAGCTAGATGGGATATTTCAAGAAATCATAAAAGAAAACTGTCAAGATCTAAAAATAAAAGAGGATAAAGTAAAAACAGAATGGATCCATCCACCAATCACTACCTGAAAGAAAATCCAATTTGAAAACACCCAGGAATGTCACAGCCAAAACTCAGAGTGTGAAGGAAAAAATATCAGGTTAGCCAGAAAGAAAATATTCAAATACCAAAGAACCAAAGTCAGGTTCACAGAAGTCTATGGTGAAATTATAACAAAGAAGAGAAAATCCTAAAGGTGGTATTTCAAAAGGCAAAAAACATAGGCTTACAACCAAGAATGTTACCCTGTCAAAGTGAATACAATCTTATAGAAGAAACAGTAGAATAGAGGACTTCCAAGAATTCTTGATGAAAAGACTAGATAGAGCTGGGCAAAAGCTTGGAATATGACATGCCACAAGTCAAAATAGTATAAGGATGACCAAGAATAACCTATCAGGAAAAACTAAATATAATCCCAAAGGGAAAAAATAGAACATTAATGATGATACATGGAAAGGGTAGGGAATATCTAAGAAGTAGGACAGGATAAATGAGTAAGTAGTTATGGTAGCACAGTGACCAAAGCACTAGACTTCGAGTCAGGAAGACCTGAGTTCAAATTTGGCCTCAGATACTTACCAGTTGTGTGATCCTAGACAAGTCAACTTAATCCTATTTGCCTTACTTTCCTCATCTATAAAATAAGCTGAGGAAGGAAACGGCAAACCACTCCAGTATCCTAGCTAAGAAAACACCAAATGGGTCACAAAGAGTTGGACATGACTCAACAACAAAAATTATAAACAAAACAAACTCCCACCTAATAGGGAAGCAAAAAAGCTACCAGTGCAGTTAAAATGAGAAGGAAATCAAGAAACCAACCAAAAAAATCTTTGTAGCAAGTTTCTCTGAAAAGGCTCCCATTAGTGACTGATATATAAGGAACTGATTCAAAGTTATAAGAACAAAAGCTATTTTCCAACAGAAATATGGTCAAAGGACAGGAACAGTTTTCAAAAAAAGAAATATAACCTATCAACAACCTTATAAAAATGCTCCAAATCACTAATAATTAGAGAAATAAAAGCAACTCTGAGGTTGCATCACACTCATCAGATTGGCAAAAAATATGTCCCAGTAATTTTCCATTACATTCATATACTATAATTTGGTTTGCTGTTCCTCAATTGATGGGTACCCTCTTTATTTCTAGTTCTTTGCTATAGTAAAATATTGGAAGGGCTTCAGGAAAACAGATACACCAATGTACTACTAGGGGAGGTGAATTGTTCCTACCATTCTAGAAAGCAATTTGGAAAGCCCAAAAAGTCACTAAGCTGTTCATGCCTTCAGACCTAGAAAAAACACTACTAGGCAATTATACTAAAGAGTAGATTCTTTATGTAATGAAAAGCTGTGGAAATTAAGGGGACACCCATTAATTGGAAAATGGCTAAACAAATTTATATTATATGAATATAATGGAGAGCTATTGCATCTTGAGAAATTATGAAAAGGAGGGTTTCAGAGAAAACTGCTATGACTTGTATGAACTGATGCACAGTGAAATTAGCAAACCAAGGACAATTTGTACAATAACATTATAAGAAAAAAAAAAGATTTGAGAACTCTGATCAATGTAATTATCAATTAGCATTCCAGAGAGCTGCTGATGGAGCATACCATCCAACTTTTGACAGAGAGGTGATAGATTCAAAATGCAGATTTTTTTTTTTTTTTGGTGAGGCAATTGGGGTTAAGTGACTTGCCCGGGGTCACACAGCTAGTAAGTGTTAAGTGTCTGAGGCCGGATTTGAACTCAGGTACTCCTGACTCCAGGGCCGGTGCTCTATCCACTGCACCACCTAGCTGCCCCAATGCAGAATATTTTTAGCCACAGTCAATATGGTAATTTGATTTGTTTTATTATGCATATTGTTACAAGGGTTTTATTTTTCCTTTTTGTTTTCCAATGGGGAAAGGGTGAAAAGATAAGAATGAAAGGGATAGGGATAAGATAACTCCCCCCCCAAAAAAAAAGAAAGAAAAGAAAGTCATTGTGACATCTCTTTAAAAAATAGAAAAGACAGAAAGAAAAGACAAGCAGAACTTTAAAAGCTGAAGTCTGAATTTAGTATATATACTTAAAAAAGGAAAGCACAATATACACAACAGGAATCTGCAATTTCATTACAATCCTCTTTTTCTGTTCAATTATACAAATGGAAATACCCATTTACTTCAATGTTTGTTAAAATTCAGAATAAAAATAAATTTTTAAAAATCTAGCTCATGTCCTCTGACCATGCCTATACCACCAAAAAAAAAAAATCAAAGAAAGGACTCATATGAACAAAAATATCTATAGCAGCATTTTTTTTCCTGTAAAAAATAACCAGAAATAAAGCGGGTACCCATCAACTGGGGAACAGCAAACCAAATTATAGTATATGAATGTAATGGAAAATTACTGGGACAGAGTGACATATATAACAAAAAAAGGAGGGGACATGGGAAAGCTGAGACACTAATCTACTGTTGGAGTTGTGAAAAGATCCAACCATTCTGGAGAACAATTATAGCCCAAAGGGCTATAAAACTGTGCATGCCCTTTGATCCAGCAATATCTCTGCTAGGTTTATATCCCAAAGACATTCCAAAAAAGAGAAAAAGACCTACTTGTACAAAAATATTTATAGCAGCTCTTTTTTGTGGTGGCTAAGAATTGGAAATCAAAGGAATGCCTATCAATTGGGGAATGGCTAAACAAGCTGTGGTATATGATGGTGATGAAATATTATTGTGCTATATAAGAAATGACAGGCAAGATGATTTCAGAAAGACTTGTATGAACTGATGTATAGTAAAGTGAGCAGAACCAGGAGAAAATTGTGCACAGTGACAGCAACATTGTTTGAAGAACAGTGAATGACAACTATTCTCAGCAATACAATGATCCAAGACAATCCCAAAGGACTAATGATGAAGCATATTATCCACCTCCAAAGAAATAACTGATATTGATTGAACACATACTGAAACATGCTATTTTCACTTTCTTTCATTTTTTCTTTTATTCAAGTTTTCTTATACAAAATTATTAATATGGTAATGTTTTACATAATTGCACATGTATAACCTATATCTGATTGCTTACCACATCAAGGAGGGGAAAGGGGAGGGAGGGAAGGAGGGATAAAGGTGAACTCAAAACTTTAAATAAAAATGTTTATTATTTAAAATGCTATTAAAAAAGGTAAGTTAACAATTCAAAAAAATAAGAAAATTACTGGGACATAAGAAATAACAAAAAAGATTCAGAGGAAATTGAAAGGACTTATATAAATACATGCAATGAAATGAGTAGAACTAGGATAATTTATACATAAAGGAACAATGATCAATGAAGTAACCAGTCATGACTTCAGAAGACTTCTATTTCTCGCCTCTTGGTAGAGAGGTAACAGGTTAATGCAAAATGAGGTATAAGTTTTTACCTATGGACAATGCATAGGTTTTATCTTGGTTGACTATGGTTGTTTGTTACAAGGGAGGATTGTGTGTTTTTTTAAAGAGGGAAGAGTTATGGAAGGAGTGGTAAGGTAATGATAGTTACATCCTAAAAAGAAAAGGAAAATATTAGCTAATTGTTTTTAAAAATACATTAAAGGCTGCTAGGTGGCACAGTGGATAAAGCACCAGCCCTGGATTCAGGAGGACCTAAATTCAAATCTGACCTAAGACACTTGACACTTACTAGCTGTGTGACCCTGGGCAAGTCACTTAACCCTAACTGCCCTGCCAAAAAAAAAAAAAACAACATTAAAAAAATACATTAAAGGCAATAGAATGAGGTTCAGATGTAGAAACATAAGAACTACATTGTTGGAAATTGTTTATATACTTGACTAGGAATTTTTAAATGGCACACATGAAATCTGTAGAGGACACAAAGCTGGAACTGAAACCCAACACACTGCATGACTGAGTAAGGATCCAAAAAGATCTTGACAGGATCAACTATTAGACTGAATCTAGGATTGACATTCAATAAAAATAGCTGTAAAATCCTACACTTGGGTACAAAAAAAAAAAATCAATTTCCTAAGTACAAAATGAGATAGGCATGGTTAGACAGTAGTTTATCTTTAAAAGAGATGGGGATTTTACTTGGCCATAAACTTAATATTGTTCAGTAGTGTGATATGGCAACCCCCAAAAAATTATCTAATGAGATTTTGGTGAAGCATAGCTTCCAGGAATAAGGAGGTGATGGAATTTTTGTACTCTGACTTAATCAAACTACAAAAGGGATACTGTATTTAGCTCTGGAAACTAGTTTAGGAAGAATACTGCTAAGTTGGAGAGCTTCCAGAGGTCAGTCAGGAGAGTGAAAAGTCCAAGCTCTTTTGATAAATTGAAGGAACCAAGGGTGTTTAATCTGGAGAAGACTCAAGGACATGATAACTATCTTCAATGAACTCAATGGCTATCATAGGGAAAAGGAATCAGACTAGTTCTCTTTGGCCCCAGAGGGCTTAACTTCCACTGGAGGAGTTTGAGGGCAGGAAAAACTTCTAAACACTCAGAGGTATCTGAAAATAGAATGAGTGATCTTGGCCGGTCATGAGTTTCCCTTACTTGGAGGTCTTCAAGGAGGAGCCAGATACTTTATCCAGTATATGTTAAGGGGGATTTCTTTTCCAAGATGGGTTGGACCAAATGGCCACAGGGCTCTTCCAATTCTTCTAACATCTTAGGATGTTAATTTAATGTAATGGGATATTATTATGTTATAAAGAAGAACAAATATGAAGAATTTAACAACATGAGAAGACATCTATGAACAGATGAAGGGTAATGAAAGTAAAGGAACACATTACATATAATGACTATAATAAAGACAGGCAATAACACTAAAAACATTTGAACTATGATGAAAATCATAGATCCTAGAGATTCCTAATAAGGAAACATACGGCCCTGAGTAGAGAGATGATAAGAATGGAAAAGGCAAAGTTAACAATAAAACTTTTTTTAAAGTTAATGTATTTTTAATTTAGCCTTGCCAATAGTTTTGGTTTGTTTGTTTGTTTGGTTGGTTTTTGGTGAGGCGATTGGGGTTAAGTGACTTGCCCAGGGTCACACAGCTAGTAAGTGTTAAGTGTCCGAGGCCAGATTTGAACTCAGGTACTCCTGAATCCAGGGCTGGTGCTCTATCCACTGTACCACCTAGCTGCCCCGCCAATGGTTTTTTTAAAAAAAAGGAAACAAACATTTTTTATAGTTCTCACAATTAATTCCATAGCTGAAGAATCCAATGGAATTGAGGAACAGTAACCTGAAAAGGTATTCAGGCTTAGTTTTCTTTTTTTTGGTTAAACTTATTTATCAATCATCTTACTTCTTCCCTGTACCTGTGGTTATTATTTACTTAACTATCATATTAAGTCATAGTTTCTGGAAAATATAAAGAGGAGGGGAAATCACTACTCAAATTCAATTCTAGATAACTTTTCCCCCCTATTTTACATTAGAACTTCCAACAGATATCTGGATTGAACTTTTTGAATGTGAAGAAAATACAACACACCTAAAGGAATAAAATACTATTAAAAGTTACAAAACAAACAAATTTATGTTATTAAAACTATTATTTACTTCCAGAACAGGTTTTCAAAGGATGAGCAAGAGGCAGGATGGTTCCAATGTGGTGCTTTTAAGAAAAGCTATAGAGGGGGGACAGCTAGATGGCGCAGTGGATAGAGCACAGGCCCTGAATTCAGGAGTACCTGAGTTCAAATCTGGCCTCAGACACTTAACACTTACTAGCTGTGTGACCCTGGGCAAGTCACTTAACCCCAATTGCCCCACAAATAAAAAAAGAAAAGAAAGAAAAGCTATAGAGGGGCAAAGGAGGACCTGAGTTCAAATCTGGTCTCAGACACTTGACACTTACTAGCTGTGTGACCTTGGGCAAGTCACATAATCCTCATTGCCCCACAAAAAAAAAAAAAGAGAAAAGCAATAGTTGTGTTCCATTTTTTCAATGTATTTCTCTCACCAATATCTTTTATTATTTTTTTCTTGCAAAAGAATCAGCATGACAAGTTATCTCTTTATCAGTATCAAAAATACATTTGGGGATAAAGCACCGGCCCTGGAGTCAGGACTCCCTGAGTTCAAATCCGGCCTCAGACACTTGACACTTAACTAGCTGTGTGACCCTGGGCAAGTCACTTAACCCTCATTGCCCTGCAAAAACAAACAAACAAAACAAAACAAAATACATTTGGGGCAGCTGGGTGGTACAGTGGATGGAGCACCAGCCCTGGATTCAGGAGGACCTGAGTTCAAATCCGGCCTCAGACACTTGACACTTACTAGCTGTGTGACCCTGGGCAAGTCGCTTAACCCCAATTGCCTCACTAAAAAAAAAAATACATTTGACAATAATTAGTGGAAATTTGAAATCAGCTGTCAAGTTTAAGAAAAAGATGGTTTACTGAATTAAATGACAGCATATCAATGATTACAAAGACATGAGCCAGAATGATAACAGTAGAGGGAAATTTAAAAGTGTACACATAGCTAAGTAGTGCAATGGATAAAGTACCATTATTTGTCTCACAGAGTTGCTTCGAGGATCAATTATGTAGGCGAGAATACTTTGTAATAACAAAAACCTGGGTGCAGGAGTTAAAGGCAGATCCCAAACTTACCTTAGCAAGATCTCACCCCACTGAGTCTGGGACCTGAAGTCACACAGGGAACCAGATGATGTGGGATAGAATTTGGGGTCAAATTGATTGTGAGTTGTCCCAAAAGAATTAGAAGACTCAGTGACTCAGTTTCCCAAGTTTTATTGCAATACTATGGGTGACCACAGGGAGAGAACCAGAATATTGGAAAGGCATCTCTCAAATAAGGAAAGGAAAGAGTTATATTTATAGTATAGATATATTATCAGTCTCATTATAATAATCTCCACCTCTGGGAGGTACAGGGGAGGGCTTATCCTAATTTGGAGTTCCTGGGGTCCTAAGCCAATCCCCGAGTCGGGTACCTTTTTCTGTGGAGGTGTGTTTTGGGGGTTCACATGTCATAAGGTGAATCTGGGGACAAATTTGGCCTTTTCTGCGCATGTCTCTTTCTGATTCCCATGGCTAGTTTCAAAATATAATCATTTTTCATTAGAATTTCTATAGGCTGTCTTTTTCCTTTATTGTTATTTTGACCTGACTCGTTCTGGTCCGTTATGGATGTTGATCACTATGGGTATGATACCTAACATAAGTTATCCATTAACTGGGATCTGACTCCCTTTTAGAGCTAATATCTGTATTAGAGCTTGGGTCTTAGAAATTTTTCTATTAACCCTTTTCTGTCTCCTACATCATTAGGATTATATAATTATTGAGGCAGGTAGGTGGCACAGTGAATAGAGTGCTGGGCCTGGAGTCAGGAAGACTTGAGTTTAAATCCAGCCTCACACACTCACTAGCTGTGTGACCCTGGGTAAGTCACTTAATTCTGTTTGCCTCCGTTTTCCTCATCTGTAAAATGAGCTAGAGAAGGAAATGGCAAACCACTCCAATATTTCTGCCAAGAAAAGCCCAAATAGGGTCACAAAGATTAAGACACAACTGAAAACAACTGAACAACACTTGGAGTGTGGGTTCTGGTCTTTGAGACAGAGACCAGTGACTAAGAGTCTTCCCCCACTTTTCACTCTGGGAGGCAGAAAGCGCATTTCATAGAATAAACCTGCATGGACCACAGCAGATCTCCTTATGTTATCTCCCTTCCCCAAGCCCATCTATCTTCTAAATGTCTCTGTCACTGCCAGGAATAGCATCAGTAAATCCAGGTTCACAACCTCACAGTGAACCGTGATCATCTCTCATCCCATGTAACCAATCAGATGACAAGTCTTCCTATCTCTTAAATACACGTCCCCTTCTCTCTATTTACACAGCCATCACTTTAGGTAAGGCCTCTATCACCTCTCCCTTGGATAACTGTGACAGCCTCCTCAAGGGTCTCCTTGCCTCAAGTCTCTTTCCTTCCCCTATCCCTTCAATCAAAGCTGCCCAGTGATATTCCTCAAGTATAGATATAACCTTATACCTGTCCTACTCAATAAATTTCAGTAGCTCTCTACTGACTATGGGGTTAAGAATTATTCTATACTGGGGGCAGCTAGGTGGCACAGTGGATAGAGCACCGGCCCTGGAGTCAGGAATACCTGAGTTCAAATCCGGCCTCAGACACTTAACACTTACTAGCTGTGTGACCCTGGGCAAGTCACTTAACCCCAATTGCCTCACTAAAAAAAAGAAAAAAAAAAAGAATTATTCTCTATTATAGTGAGTGGCACAGTGGATAGAGCACCAGTCCTGGAGTCAGGAGGACATGAGCTCAAATCTGGCTTCAGATACTTACTAGAAGTGTGACCCTGGGCAAGTCACTTAACTCTGACTGCCTTTAAAAAAAACCCTATAACGTGAATAATTATTAAAAAGGGTAGTATAGGGGCAGCTAGACGGCGCAGTGGTTAAAGCGCCGGGCCTGGATTCAGGGGTACCTGAGTTCAAATCCGGCCTCAGACACTTGACACTTACTAGCTGTGTGACCCTGGGCAAGTCACTTAACCCTCATTGCTCTGCCCCCCCCCAAAGGGTATTATAACTAATTTACAAATAAGTACATATATATTAGGGATACCTACTCAAAAATGTTTTGCTGATAGGAAAACACTATCAAAAAAGTTTGGAGACCACTGCCTTAGGGCACTTCAAGGTTGACTATCTATATAGTAATAGAAACAGTCTTCCCCTGATGTTACCCATCAACATGGAACACAAGTGTTAAAGAAAATTGTGGGGGGCAGCTAGGTGGCACAGTGGATAAAGCACTGGCCCTGGATTCAGGAGGACCTGAGTTCAAATCCAGCCTCAGACACTTGACACTTACTAGCTGTGTGACCCTGGGCAAGTCACTTAACCCTCATTGCCCCACCCAAAAAAAGAAAGAAAGAAAGAAAATTGTGGATTTTACCAAGATAAGGTCAAAATGGATACATGACCTAGCTATAAAAGAAAACATCATAAGTAAATTATTAGAACATGGAACATATTACCTATCAGACTTATGAATAGAATAATTTATAAATAAACAAGAGATAAGAAAGCTTTATGAGATAAAAAGTGGATCATTTTGATTATATTAAATTAATTTTTTTGCATAAAAGTATTTTATTATTTTCCAGTTACATGTAGAGATAGTTTTCAACATTTGTTTTTATAAGATTTCTAGTTTCAAATTTTTCTCCCTCCTCCCTCCCCAAGACAGCAAGTAATCTGATAGAGGTTATATATATATACACAATCACATTAAACATATTTCTGTATTACTCATGCTATGAAAGAAGAATCAGAGCAAAAAGGGAAAACCTCAAAAAAGAAAAAAATAGAAATAGTATGGTTCAATCTGCATCTAGGTTCCATAGTTCTTTTTTTCTGGATTTGGAGAGCATTTTCCATCATAAGTCCATTGTATTGCTGAGAAGAGTCAAGTCTATCGCAGTTGATCAACACACAATGTTGTTCATACTGTGTACAATGTTCTCCTGGTTCTGCTCATCTCACTCAGCATCAGTTCATGTAAGTCCTTACAGGTTTCTCTGAAATTCCCCCTGCTCATTGTTTCTTACAGCACAATAGTATTCCATTACATTCATATACCACAACTTGTTCAACCATTCTCCAATCGATGGGCATCCCCTCAGTTTCCAATTCCTTGCCACCACAAAAAAAGCAGCTATAAATATTTTTGTACATGTGGGTCCTTTTCCCTGATTATGTTAAATTTAAAAGCTTTGTGCAAATAAAACCAATGCAGCCAATATTAGAAGGAAAGAAGAAAATTGGGGGAAATGTTTTATAGACAGTTTCTTGGATAAAGGTCTCATATCTCAAATGCATAGAGAACTTTGTCAAATTTTAAGAATGAATCATTCCCCAATTGATAAATGATCAAAGGAAATGAAAAGGCAGTTTTTTGAAGAAGAAATTAAAGCTATATATAGTCACATAAAATGCCCTGAATCATTATTGATGAAAGAAATCCAAATTAAAACAACTTTGAGATATCTCACGGCTACCAAATTGGCTAAAATGATAGAAAGGGAAACTAACAAGTGTTGGAGGGGATGTGGAAAAATTGGGACACTCTTAATACACTACTGGTACAATTGTGAACTGATCCAACCACTTTGGAGAGCCATCTGGAATTATGCCCAAAGAGTTAAAATCTGTGTGCAGCCTTTGATATACATAAAACTACTATTAAGTTTGTTTCCCAAAGTGATCAGGAAAAAAGGAAAAGAACTTATGCATTCTAAAATATTTATAGCAGCTCTCTCTTTTTTTAATTTTTTTAAAATTTTTTTTTAGTGAGGCAATTGGGGTTAAGTGACTTGCCCATGGTCACACAGCTAGTAAGTGTTAAGTGTCCAAGGCCAGATTTGAACTCAGGTCCTCCTGAATCCAGGGCCAGTGCTCTATCCACTGTGCCACCTAGCTGCCCCTATAGCAGCTCTCTTGGTGGCTGCAAAGAACTAGAAATTGAGGGGATGTCCATCAGTTGGGGAATTACTAAACAAGTTGTGGTATATGATTGTGATGGAATACTCTTGTGCTGTGAGAAATGAGGAGCACGGGGGCAGCTAGGTGGTAGGATAAATCTTGGGTCCTTGATTCAAGAGGACCTGAGTTCAAATCCGACCTCAGATACTTGACACTTACTAGCTGTGTGACCCTGGGCAAGTCATTTAACCCTCACTGATGAGAGAGAGAGAGAGAGAGAGAGAGAGAGAGAGAGAGAGAGAGAGAGAGAGAGAGAGAAGAAATGACAAGCAGTTTGATTTTTAGAAAAACATGGAAAGACTTGCATGAAATAATGAAGAGTGAAATAAGCAGAACCAAGAGAATGTTGTATGCAGTAATAGCAATATTTTTGAATAACAGTGAATGACTAAGTTATTCTGAGTATTATAAGTACTCAAATCAACTACGAAGAACCTATGAAGGAAGGTGCTATGTATTTCCAGAGAAAGAACTGATAAACAGAAGTATGTATAGTAGGTGGTCTTCTCTAGTGCAGTATGAGGGAGACAGTTTAGAACTTGAAATTTTTTAAAGAAAGAAAACTGGATTAACCAAATAGCATTGAAGAGATATATGATGGGAGTAACTACTGAAGAAGTATCCCCATCAGTGTGATCCACTGAAGTATTAAAACCATGTGAAATGTGGTCATTTTTGTATTTATGTAACCTCCTTGGCTAGCTTTCTTTCCTTCTTTTCTTTTTCTTATGATGAATACAAACATCTATGAAAGCACAATTCAAATTCTCTTTTGTGAATCTTTACTACATCATCTCTACCAAGACCTATATAGTCCAATGTCTATAATAGGTACTTCATTCATTTATTCACCTCTCAACGAATAATTTGTTATAATCAGGATCTTTCTGTCATTGACCTCCTCAGACTTGACTTAATTCTCAAAAATGAGAAATGAAGGATTAGGCAGCCTATTGCACAACAAAATAAATATATCAGATGGTTTGTCAAGTTAAAAGAAACCTGCCTATTGATAATATTTTGTTGATCTGAATGCTTATATGGAACCTGAATACCCTTTTAGACAAGAACAAAATTCTGATGTCTTCAGGGAAAATTCTGAGTTAACCGTATTAACCACTGTTTTTGGATAGAAGCGTCAAGATTGATCAGGTCTATGTAAGCCCAGAGCTTTAAGATATGAGCCACAGGTTACATTTTATATTTATTCCCCACTATATTGCAAATTCCCTGAAGAAAGGAATCATTTTCATTCTTTGTCTTCTTGTTCCCTACTCATAGTACAATGCTTTGCATGTAGTGAGTGTTTAATAAATGTTTAATGAACTAAATTCTCCCTTAGGTTCCTTCTGGCCATATGAATATGTTGCAGAGGGGCTAATACACATTTTGGGGCCCATAAATACACAAAATGAAAGGTCCACAAATTTAAAATGCCTGACATAATAATCTTGCATTTGTATAATGTTTTATACTTTTCATAGGGTTTCTATCTACATTGATGTAAGGTGCTCATAGAAATATGTATGCTAAAACAAAAAAGTGTGTGTGTGTGTGTGTGTGTGTGTGTGTAATATGAGGCACTGTAGAAATCAGTTTATTCTGGAACAGTCAAGAAGCCAGAAGGTGTACTTAGGTCACCATTTCTTTTTTTTCTTTTTTGGCGGGGCAATGAGAGTTAAGTGACTTGCCCAGGATCACACAGCTAGTAAGTATCAAGTGTATAAGGTTGAATTTGAACTCAGGTCCTCCTGAATCCGGGGCTGGTGCTTTATCTACTGTGCCATCTAGCTGCCCCTAGGTCAGTATTTCTAACTCTAATATTCTGAGGTTAGTAAATTCTCTTTATGTCAGAGGAATGCAAAATGTAATAAAGATAAATATTCCCAAAAAATCAATAACAAACTACTTCAGATCACAAACCCCAAGATCAGTTCCTTGTAAGCTAGTAAAAGAATATTATCATTTTGAGAATTAACTTCTAACTCCCTATACTTATGTCCACATTACCTAAGTTGGGGGCAAAAATCCAAAGACTGAAACCAATGATCAAAGTATCCATATGAGATAAGTGTAGGAATTCCCTTTAATATATATAAAAAAATTTAGAATATTGATGGACAGGGCAGGAGGGATGAGAGGAAAAGATGCTCCAGAAATCCTTAAGAGAGTCAGGAGGGGCAGCTAGGTGGTGCAGTGAATAGAGCACCGGCCCTGGAGTCAGGAGTACCTGAGTTCAAATCCAGCCTCAGACACTTAACACTTACTAGCTGTG
Source organism: Dromiciops gliroides (assembly GCF_019393635.1). NCBI lineage: Eukaryota > Metazoa > Chordata > Mammalia > Microbiotheria > Microbiotheriidae > Dromiciops > Dromiciops gliroides. Next base: position 254,539,672 of record NC_057862.1, read on the forward strand.
TGACCCTGGGCAAGTCACTTAACCCCAATTGCCTCACTAAAAAACAAAAAAACCCCAAAAGAGTCAGGAAAAGTGTGACTTGGCAACTTCCGGAATGGTCATGTTCAGTTCTCTGCACCTATCACACAGCTCCCAGGGTATTCAGTGAAGCCCTCTGAAGTATGTCAAAAAAAGAATGCTAACACCAGTGAAGTGGATGGAGCACTGGGGTTGGAATCAGGGAGGCTCATCTTCCCAAGTTCAAATCCTACCTCAGACACTTATTAGCTGTGTGACCCTGGGCAAGTCACTTAACCCTATTTGCTTCAGTTTCCTCATCTGTAAAATGAGCTGCAGAAGGAAATGGGAAAACTAATTCCAAACTCTATTTTTGCCAAGAAAATCCCAAATGGGGTCACAAAGAGTCAGACATGACTTAACACCCACCATCCCCAGAGAAAAGTATAAATGAGCCTAGCACTCTTTCCCCTCTCATCTCCACCTCCTGGCTTCCCTGATTTCCTTTAGTTGTCAGCTAAAGTTCCACCTTTTGCAGGAAGCCTTTCTGAGTCCCCTTAGCATTAGTGCCTTGCCTCTTTTGATCTATGGCTAACAATATGCAGAACTTGTTCCTACATAGTTGTCTACATGTTGTCTCATCCATTTAACTGTTAGTTCTTTGAGAGTAGGGATTTTCTTTTGCTTTACTTTATCATCAGCACTTAGAACAGTACTTAATAAATGCTAGTTAACTGACTGACTAAAAACACCAGCAACCTTCAAGAGAAAAGAATAAGAAAAAAATATACTTGCTTAGGTAATTAAAAAAGAGAAGTATGCTTTGGGGGGGGGGGGGCTAGGGAGATAAAGAACCTGTGATTTCATCAATCTGAGGATTTTCCTCCAGGTGTAGAATCTCCCTTCACTGATGCAGATCAACAACTCATCTGCCAAATATGACAACTCGTTCATAATCCCACAAGTAATGTATGTCAGAGGCAGGCACTGAACCCCAACTCTGGAATAAGTTTCCCCTATTATACCAGGGTACCTCTCTTTTATTACTCATGAATAGAAAGTAGAATCAATAGGTATCTAAAGAAAAAAAGGGATCTAAGAAAACAGCAATGTAAAATGTAAAGCCACACCCATAGCACAATGCTAGCTTGGAAAGGATCTGATATGACGAGTCTTCTTTCCCGATCCAACTACATGATACATCAGGAAGTCTCTCAGTTTCTTCTTGTAATATTATCATATGTTAATGATATATATTATTATATGTATAACATTACAAATCAACTTATTACAGAAAGCAAATCAATTGCAGAGAGTTCATAGAATAAATAACTATAGTATGATAGAACTGTAAAGCCAAAATGTTCAATTATAGCTTGGAATTAACACAAGGGAAGAAAATAATTCAATGAATAATTTTACCTTCTTTTCTCTCCCCACCTTCAATAACTTAGCAAGCAAGGAGGACTGCAATGTTTTCTACTGTAGATTTTTTTTTTTAATTAGAAGGAATAACATTGTCTTCACAGAATTCACTTGGAAGCAATATAAAGCCCGGAACTCTTTTCTGGACCTAATCCATTTTATAAAATGGATGAATTTTTCATTACCAAGTGTGATACCTCCAGGTCACATTAAATCAATTCACTATAATAGCAGAGAAAGTATTATGTAACACTTCCCAGCAGAGCCCTGACCAGGACTTTTTTTTTTAATGGCCCAGACACTTAGGCCCCTCCTCCCATCTAGACAGCCTGGCTCCTTTAGCATCCCCCAACTCTGGGGCTGGGATAGAAAGAGTGCCACTACACTTTTCAAGGGCAATAGAGAGTCCTGGAACCACAGGCGCCAATAACCCAGTCACAGGCCTCTTCCCTCGGCCTTCCTTCCCCATCCCAAGGGGGAGGGAGGAGACAGCAACTGCCCTCCCCATAAATAATGCACATTCAAATGGGGCCTGCCCCAGGCCAAATATGAGGCAGGCAAAGTGGTTCCCATCCATCCCTCTTCTCTAAGCACTCAGGTTCTAAATATTAAGGCTCCCAGTCCTCATTTATTCATTCATTTAACAAATATTCATGGATTAGGACTTAAAAAATAAACCACGTAAGGGGCAGCTAGGTGGCGCAGTGGATAAAGCACCGACCCTGGATTCAGGAGAACCTGAGTTCAAAGCCAGTCTCTGATACTTGACACTTACTAGCTGTGTGACCCTGGGCAACTCACTTAACCCTCATTGCCCCGCAAAAAAATAAAAAAATTAAAAATAAGCCACTTGGCTGAGGCTTGTAAAAATAGGAATCAGAAAGGGTTTTCTAGTTGACTCTGTAAGTAAAAATCCCAAGATGGAAATGTCTAGGGAACATTTAGTCCAGTTTAAGGACAGCTACAGATGAAGATTACTGAGAAGGAAGCCTCAAAGAGTAGGATGGGGCCTGTTTGGGAATATTCTTAAAAGATATCCATTAATTCTCAGTACCTAAAGTAGCAAAAGGTCTATCAAAGCCTTCATAATGATGAGAATTTCAAAAGCACTTAACAAGCCCTAAGGGGAGGTTTTGGGAGGGGCTGACACATTTCTGCCCCTCAAATTACAACACAGGTAGTCTTTGTTCACTTGCTACTATCTAGTTTGACCCTAAACTTCCCACTCTACATAATGTTCACATTGGCATATGCTAGCACTGGTTGAAAGTCTGTAATTAAATATTCATTCATTTCTTTCACAATTTAAGTGCCCACTATGTGAAAGTTATGATGTAGAGAAAAGGAAAATGACCCTAGAAGTCAGGAAATGGCACTACACTATTTTGTAGCCTTAGGTAAAAATGTTTAATTAAAATCTCTGGGCCTCAGTTTCCTCAATTGAGGGAGATGGCCTGGATTCCAGGTCTAACATTCTCAACCGTACTTTTGACGCTTAAGAAATCCCTGTGGAAGAGAAGGAATGAAGGGATTTGAGAGACCTCAGGAAGAGCTACTGGCCTAATCTGTATGGAGTATTTGGGGAGGGTGGAGAAACTGGATGGAAATAGGTAAATGATGATGACACCTGTAAATAAATGGTACCAAAGAAAAGTAACGTCAGGTGGACACTTGACTGGATTAAACTAAACTTGTAAACCAAGGTGATGACAATAAACTAATGAAGAACTTCGTGCCTCAGGAATTGTTCAACGCCAAACTGGGCAGGATGGGGTTGGGGAGGCGGTGCTAAATGATGGAAAAAGCATCACCCTTTGATTCTGCAAAATGGGAATGGACCACAGGCAGGTTGTACGGGGGGGGGGGGGGGGGGGGGCGGAGGCCGGGGCCGGGAAGGGATGTCTCTGAGGGAGGAGGATTTGCAGTCCACCCCAGAAGCAAGCGACCTGTTTCAGCAGGTCCTCAACTCCTGGATCCGCAGATTTACACCTGTGCGCCCCTTCCTCTAGGTAAGGGGAGCCCAAGCAGAATCATGGGGGGTCCCCCACCTGGGGACGACGGAGAAGCTCCAGACTCTAATGAGAGGCAGCTGTCCCTTTAAGGTGGCCGTCTCAAAGCCCCCATCTCACTGTGGTGTCCGCGCCATCCCGGGCCAAATGCACTCACCACCGCGGCCCCCAAGGGCACCACCCCCTGCCCCCCGGGGGATGGGTGAGGAGGAGACCGCAGGTCCTGAGCATCCTGACCCCGGAGGGCGCTTCTGGTTGCCATTTTCCTCCTCCCAATCTTGCACGTCTAAAACTAAAGCAAAAACAAAAACAAAACCCACAAAACAACAAAAAAAAAAACCACCCTTCTCCCCGGAGCTACTTGCATCTGTCTCGCGACGGGTGCTGGCAGCTTGCAAGCCTCCGCGGAGCGGCTCACGCCCGGAGTCTGCAATCGGAACGGAGAAACCCAAAAGGGCTATGGAGGTGCATCCCTTACCCAGGTGCCGCCGCGGCACTGCCCGCTGCTCGGTGGGGGAGGGGCCGGGAAGGAGAGTGGGAGGAGGGGGAATAGGCGAGGGGGGCGGGGGGAGTTGCAGGCTCCTAGCTGGGGACCTGGCAGCGGCTTGCGCGCTCACCCAGCGGCCCTGGGTCTCGCGCGGCTTCACGCGACACCCCCCCCCTCCCCGCCCCCGCCGTCGGAGATGGCCCACGTGACCGCGCGCGTGGTAGCAGTGGGGGAAATGAGGGACTCGAAAAGGAGGGCGTGCGTGCGTACCGTACGCGCGCAGGTGGCCGGACGGGCGCCGTTCGGCTTTGCTTTGCTCTAGCTGCGCCGTGTCTTGGGTCCCAAAATGTAGGGATTGGGTTGGCGGCTTGTGGGTCGGCGGGTTACCTCGCTTACGAGCGCACGCGCGTACCCCTTCGATGACTTTTATTAAGAGTGGACAAAAAGCACGGGCTTCTCCACCAAGGAACATGAGGGTGGGCGAAGACCCCGAAGCGGACCCCTGGTTGTGCTAAGAGCTGGGGCGGGGGGGAGAAACGTCAGGCTAGGACCATCGATCTTGGGCACCTTGACACCAGGGCAGTGCTGGGCAGGGCGGAGCATGAAGGGGCGAGTGGCTCCGGTTCAACAGGCGGTCGAGCCAAAGTGGGTAGGGGCCGTCAGCAAGACTGCGACCCCCGCGCCTACCGTGGGGCGCAGCCCATGGGCTTTTTAGCGTTTCCCGAAGAGAAACGCTGCTGCTACGGCGCCGTCACTTGTGGATCGGAGGCACCAAAAAGAGTCCCACCGTTGGACCCGACACGTCAGAAGTATTAACGTGTGGGACCCGGGGGAAAAAATAGCATCCGGACCCCGGGGGAGTGTGCAACTCGCCCAACCAACTCCCCTGTGTATACGGCCGGCCGTGCAAAAAGAAAAAAAGCCCCCCAAAAGAAAACACTCCAAGAGCAAATTGCGAGGTTTTCCCTTCTCACCCCTTCTAGAAGTTTGGGGAAACCCTCCCAGTGTGGGTAGTGCCAGCCCCAACGCAGAAACTTGTTGCAGCCCCACGAGCTGCCGCCAGTGCCCCTAAGAGCGAGCTAACGAGCGCCTGAGGAGGGAGTGGGTGGGCGGGAGGGGAGGAAGGGAGGGAGGGGAAAGCTGGCGGACGCCGCCGCCGCCGCCGTCGCCGCCAGCGAGCGGGTGGGCAGACCCTGAGTCGCCGCGTAAGCGGGGCCGGCTCAGTGCGGTGCAGCAGGCGCGGCTGTGCGGCAGCGGAAGTCCTTTGTTGCAGCGTAGTCCCTGGCAGAGCAGGAGCCGAGCTCGGGGAGCAGCCGGAGCCCAGGGCGCCTCCGCCGCCGCCGCCGCCGGGGCTTTTTTTCTTTTTTCCGCCCTTTCACCTTTCTCTGCTTGGCCACCAAAGCTTGGCCTTAAAAGTCTCCCGCGGCCCCTCCCGCAGCCCCAGGTCCTGCGGTGGCCGGTGAGTAGATTCCAGGCGCGGGAGGGGGGTGGGGTGGAGTGGGGGGAACGGCACGGGACGTTCGCACAACTTTGCGGCGCAGCTTCGGCCTGGCCGAGGGCGAGGGCCGGGGAGGGGCGCGAGGACACGCGGCTGGCGTGGGGACCGGGACCGGGCGCCGCCAGCCTTTCCTTTGGGCCTCTGGAGCCAAAGGGAAGACTGCGCCCGTCCTAGCCGGGGAGCCCAAGCCTGCCGGCCTCCGTGCGGACGGGTTCTGAGATGACTTGGTTTGGTTTCTTTTCTTTTCTTTTCTTTTCTTTCTTTTTTCTTTTTTCGCTTGCTTTCTTGGCGGGAGGCGGGAGGGTTCGATTTGATTGACGTGCTCGGAGCCCGCTCCTTGCCCCGCCACGGCTTGGGGGGGGGACCCAGGGGGGAAGCGGGGGGGACGTCCCGAAGCCCAGGCTGACTCTTGCTGGGGAGGACGCTGCAAAGACCGTGGGCTTTCCTCGCTACGCTGCCGCCCACCCACGTCCTCCTGCCCGCAGCACAACTCGCTGTTGTATGTGCATTGGAAAGTGCGTGGGTTAGGAGTTTGGACCCTGTTAGCTGGTAAAAATCTCTTCCGCTTTCAACCTACTACAAAAATGGTTAGCGCGGGGCCGCCCAAAATATGTGTCTTGGGTTCGATTTCTGCCCCTCCCATCCTTACCTCCGAAATGTCAGAAAAAAAAAATTTCCGAACTGAGAATGGAAAGGGAACCCGCCTACCCCCTACCCCCCCATTATTGAACTAGTGCTTTGTTATAGAACGCATGGTATAGGCATATTCATAAAATTTATTTTAATGATATAGGACGAGTCTTAAACGTGGCAACTTGACTCAGCCTTATCCGTCTGTCAAAAGTGTAATGCTACACTGCAGGAAGGTTGCAGCAGTGTGTGGACTGGGCCTGGGAGACTAACTTTGGGTGGGTTCCAAGGGGTTTTGTGGTGTCTCGGAATCGATTTCTTAAGCCAAAATTGACATATTCTCGAGGAGATTTTAGTGAGGAATTCAGTTGCCACAGTGGAGGAACTTTGGCACACAGCCGCAGCCTTCAGGATTAGCTGCAGACTTAACATGATTTTTGTGCAAGTAGGACCGTGTAATTTGGGGCCAAAGATGGGAATAATTGTGAAGAAATGGGGAAAACAGACTAAAAACCAGAACTTTGGTGCTGGAATGCTGTCTGCTATCAAGTTCTGAGAATCTTAAAGTTTGGGGGTTTGTTTTTTGTTAATCTCCTGCCCCGGCATAAGTGTTAGACAGGCCATAGACTACAATACTTGATTTGACATAATTTGTCATTTTGGTTGGTTCTCTTTTCTTTGGTAACTAGTCAGGAGACAGCTAGTCTTCTCATTTTTAAATAAAGAGATGAAACAGAAGTGGGAGAGGTGGTTTGTCAGAAGTTAGACATAAAAAGTCAGTAACAGACCCCAGTGCTGTGTTTACATTCATGTTTATTCTATCTACCAGAGCCAGAATTCTTTACCCAGACGGTGACATCATGGTGGACATATTTCTAATTGAACCTACCTTTGCTGGTATTCTTGCCACTCTCTCAAACATAATAGTTTTGTGGGGAGTCCAAAAGCTGCCCACACGAAAGGGAAACCATGCTTCTCAACTGAAGCCTTGTACTTACTGTGTTAAAGCAGGAAATCAAATATTCCACCCACCACTGTGCTCATTTTCAGTTATGGGGCTTTCCCAAAAGTTGAGAAGCTCGGAGCCCCAGCAAAATAGAACTGTGTATTCCTTTCTGTGCTTTTTGTACTGTGATTTGCATTACATTTATGTGTAGGTCTCTTCACCCAACTAGAATGGTAAGCCGCATCAGGTGATCTTGTTTATTCTTGTCTCCCTCAGGGCCTAGAAGCACAATGCCTGGCAAACAGTATTTAATAAATGCTCCCTTCTTATAGGCCTAACTGGTGACTTGATTTTACTTTCATTAAGCTCTGCAAAATGTTGGTGTTGCTGGTGCTCCCTTCCCCTTCCCACCCCCTTCTAGGAGGCATGTAGTCCTTATACCCAAGACTACCTTCCTTTTTTTTTCTTCACCACCCTCATCTATTTCAAATTGAAGGAGTAGCAGATGCAGTTCTGTAAGCCTTTTCCTTTTCTCTTAGAAAGTGCTAGGTCTTAGGAGCAGCTAGGTGGCGCAGTGGATAAAGCACCAGCCCTGGATTCAGGAGGACCTGAGTTCAAATGTGATCTCAGACACTTGATACTAGCTGTGTGACCCTGGGCAAGTCACTTAACCCTCACTCTCCCGAAAAGAAAAAAAAGAAAGTTCTAGGTCTTTTTCCTATCACTTTAATACTGATAATTAAAAAGAGAAAGAGCCTGTTGATCAAATTTTTGGTAATTGAGAAGCACAGTTAATATTAGGCAAACAGACCCTCTAAACAACATAATTGAAAGTTTTAGCAAATGTAAATTGGTTTTGTTTTCCACTGGGGTGTGTACTGAGTGGGGAAACCACAATACAGGGTCTTATTTTCAACTTGGCAAATTCAGGAAGTCACTTTTACCAATTCATCCATGTGAACAGGCTCTGGAAACAGTAAATCTAAGCAAATTCACATAAGATGGATTTGTAAAATAACACCAGGTAATTATTTGGGATATGCCTGTTCTAGAGACCAAAACATTCAAGCACAAAGTCCAGGATACCTTCTTCCTGGTATTAAGGTACCTTGAAAGCCTAATCAATAATTAAAGGTTTCTTGAGGTCATGGAGAGGTAACTGACAGATCTCAGGAGGTGGAGGTAGGCACTGGCCCAGTTGTATATTGGTTTCTAGCTAAGACTCAGATACACCTAACTCTTTGGCTGGTAGCATTCTATTTATTAAAGGACAGGGTGATTTAGTGGGGAAGAGCACTGGATTTGAAGTGAGAATACATGTATTCAAATATTAGCTCTGAAATTTACTATCTGAATAGCCTTGGGTTAATCATACCACCTCATCTGTCCTCATCTGTAAAATGGTAGGGTTGGACTGTATGATCTTTATAGTTCAAAATCCTGCGTTCTTATGTAAGAGGTTTTAGTAAAAGTACAGCATTTCTTATTTCAAGTCAAATATCTATTAAGCACCTCTATTATATCAAAAGAGGATGATGAAGATATTGCATTGGATTCAAAATGTTACCTATAAAGGTAATTGTAAGCAAATATATTTGTCATCTATATACAATATATTACCTTTGTTTACAGATTAACTGATCTCCATATTTTTTTATTCATAAGTCTTTATTCAGTAAACATAGGTGAGGATAATTCTTGCCCTCATACAGCTGAAAGTCTCCTGGAGGGATGAAACAAATACATAACTACATTATGCAATATTACATGATAAATGCATCATAAAGTTGCAAAACCAAGTGGTAGTATGAGGAGGATTTTAGCAGTTAGTGACTGGGGGAGTCCTGGAATGATCCATAGCAGAATTGCACTTTAAAAGATGGGCTGTGAATAAATGTTTTAAAAATAGGCTGGGGGCAGCTAGGTGGTGCAGTGGATAAAGCACTGGTCCTGGATTCAGGAGGACCTGAGTTTAAATCCGGCCTCAGACACTTGACACTTACTAGCTGTGTGAACCTGGGCAAGTCACTTAACCCTCATTGGGCCCCCCCCCCCCAAATAGGCTGGAATTTAACAGGTGAAGAGGGTAGACATAACAGACATAGTAAAATAATGTGAGCAAAGAAATAACTATAAGCAGCAGCATTTTATTGAGATATTCGGCTTGAAATCAGGAAGAACAACCTAGGTTCAAACCCCATGCTTTAGGTATTTACTATTATTACTAGGCAAGTCACTTAAACTCTCTCTGAGCCTTGTTTCCTCAGCACCTGTCTCTTTGGGTTGTTATATTAAATGAGATAATTTATGTAAAATACTTCATAAAACTCCCTATAGAAATGTGAACTACGATGGTAGTGAGGAAGTACTGAGTGTAATACAGTAAGATTGGAGCATATTAATAACAACCGATATTAAAATCTCATTTAATATTCACAATCATTCTGTGAGATAGGTAGTACTGACATATGGAAGGTTGGAAAGGTACAGAGGCACTAGATGGAATAGGGCCTTGAATACAAGAGAGAAGAGTTTGAACCTAATTCAGGAGGAGCCAGTAGGGGGACTTGATTTTGGGGGAGTACCGTGCTAGTTTATTCTAGCATTAGCATTAGAAGCAGATTGGGAGTAGAAAGTCCAGTTAAGAGCATTGACAGGGTTGGCGATGAAAGCCTGTAACTAGCAGTGGGAATTGGGTGGAAGAAGGGAGAGATGAAGTGGTGTGAGGAACTCATGGAATGTGATCATTTGGCCTCTGGCCTGCACAGATGCAGAGTATATGTATGGGGAAGGTGTATTATGAGTTAGCAATGGCAATAAACAGATGGGACAAGAAGATGGACCAGAAAAACAGGATAGAATAATACCTTATATTTACAGAGCACTTTATACTTTACAAAGATCTTTTTCGATCGCTCAAGCCCCAGCTCCTAGTGCTATTCCTCCTATAGTTACCATGTGTTTGTTTTATATGGCCTGCATGTGCTTATTTATGTACATATTATCTCCCCTAATAGAACAGAAGCTCCTTGAGGGCAGGTACTTTTTCATTTTTGTCTTTGTAGCCTCAGAACCTAGCATAGCCTCTCAAACACCGTAGCAATTTAATGCTTGTTGATTGATAAGATATGAGCTGGGAGATCCAGGGAGAAAGAAATAGTAGCTACAGGTCCTAGATATTTCAGAGGAAAGATTCAAAGGTGATATTTACCCACAAAATTGAATTGAAAATAAGGGTTGAAATAAATGATAGAAAAATATATGCCTGATTGCCTTTGCTGTTTGTTATACATTCCCTAGTGTGCTTTGGAATTAATACAAGGCTTTAATACTTTTCCTGAATCTGTGATCTCATCAGTGTGGGCATTCCTGGAACAGTGGAGAACACTACTCATTCGTATCTTATATTATGACTGGTCCACGCCCATGGGGTGGTGGTGGGGGAGCCTTGGGAACCTTCCTCTATTGTTGGATATTATGTGAATATCTCTGGATCTTGAGAACTGTCTGCTGATTATCACATAATCTCTGATATGATGACCTTTTTGACCATATTTTTTGAAACAATCTCCTTAAATTCCCTTACTAGATTCTTTGGCAGTATGTTAACAGCTTTCTCACAGTGCTTTCCTCTCTTGCTCTTTGGGTGATGTGACTAATTCTGAAGTGACTGTGTTATTCTGTGATCTGTAGCAATTTGGCGTCATTGGAATATTCAGTCAATAAATTGATTTTTAAAACATGGGTATTTCTGGAGGGGGATTGGGGGGGGGCTTTCTTTTGGAGAGTAGTTCAGGGTTATTAAAAGCACTGCCATTTACCAAATGTAATTCAGCCAGCTTGCCCCCTTATTCATTTCTGTTCTTGGTCTATCTGCAACATCTACTAGATGCACTAGTGGACTAGCCCTATGGGCTGTCCATCCACCTTTTTGTAGTCAACATAGTAGACTTTTGCTTTCTCTGCATGATCCTGCTTGTATGACTGTAAAAATGTGGTCTGTTGTAGAATTTTGTTTGTAGCATGTCTACCTATTCCTTCTCTCCTATCGTCATCAAGGATGTCCTTCATTATTTTCATAAAGATTTTGTAGGAGAAGAGAAAGTGACATGGATTGGTATGTTAAACATACTTAAAGGTTGAAAAATTAAGTTATGTACTCCTTTAAGTTAACAGATTTGTGTTTTATTCTAGGCTTTTCTCTATTTCATTTCATTGAGTATTAATCAGGGTCTTTATATTGTGAAATGTCCTAGGACCAGAATAGAATTGAACATGAAAAAAGCCACATGTGAGAAAACATTGTAACCACAAAATGGGGGGGGAGTGTAATAATTCAATAAAATTATAACTAAAATATGAGCTGACTGGGGAATGCTAAAGGAGAGAAAAAAGCTGAGCTACTCTCAGAGCAGAGAGAAGGGCTGCATCCATGGGAACAGAGTAATTATGAGCATTTAGAAGTCCCCTGGGCCTAAGGTACATAAAAAAGATATTTCCTGTGTTGTTTTTTTAATAGAGGGAGGGAAAGCTAGACTACATTGCTTTTTAATGGAGGGGTCATTGTTGCCTTTTTAATGTAGAAACTGAACTGAAATGTAAAGAAATTGCTTTTGGTCACACATAGTTACAGAAAATTAGATTGTAGGTCTCCCAACTCAGTAGTTCTCTTTCTACCAGAATCAAAGTAATGGGCACTGATTAATTACTTTGCTACTTACCCTGCTAGCCTTTGAGGATTCAAATATCCCCTCCCCCCCAAAAAGATTATTAATCTTAAATTGATTACATTCTATTGGGGAGACAACACAAAATAAAAATAGTTGTTGGTGTGTTGTATCCCCCATTAGATTGTGACCTTTCTTTGTATCCCCAGGACTTGGCACAAAGAAATTGATTAATAAATGCTTATTAACAGACTGATCAGATATGAGATAATTAAGGGGGATGGCATTAGCAGTTGGGAGAATCAGGAAAGATTTCATATGGTTTTTTTTGGAGGAAGTAAGGAAATTCTTAAAATTTTTTCCAAAAGAATCTGCCTTCTCTTCCTCATATACCTTCTTCTTACTTCACCTCCCCTTTACCTTGAGAAAGAAAGAAAAACAAACCCCTTGTTAAAAAAAAATAAGCGTGTGTTTGTGCCTGTGTCTGTGTGTGTCTCATTCTGCACTCTGAGCCCATCACCTCTCCTCTGGAGGTACATAGTCCTTTGGAATTGTGGTTGGTCATTGCATTTATTGGAGTTGCCTTAATCTTTCAAAGTTGTTTGTCTTTACAATATTGTTGTTGTTGTATAAATTGTTTTCTTAGTTCTGTTTGGGAAGTGAGGAAATTATTTGAAGTGGAGGTGAGGAGTACATTCCAAGCATGGGGAATGACCAGTGCAAATACATGGAGACAGGAAATGGAGTATCATGAACAAGAAACAGAGAGACCCCCATTAAATAGTACCAAGCTACAATTACTTCTGAGAGGCAGCATCATGAAGTGGAGTCAGCCCTGGGTTTAAAAAAAAGGTCTCCTTTCATTCAAAATGCATCATGAAGTCCAAGCGCTTGAAAATTCCTAGAGGATCCTATGAGTATCTCCAGAAGAAGCTTTTTATTCTGATTTAGATAGGCATGGTTATAACAAATTTGGCTTTCTTTCCCCCCCCCCCCCCATTCCATCAACAGATTAGGAGCAGATTAGGATGGATAAAGGTCTCCTAGAAATTGGCTCATTGATAAAGTGATAGGAACCTGAAAAAGAAGGAAAAGTAAAAAATAATTTAAAAAGTAAATACCTATGTATACTCTGAGGAAGGCAGGGGAGAACATATCCAAAATGGTTTAAGTTTGCCACTGAAAGGTTGCTGAGTAAATGAGATGTAGTATTAATGCTAAAGACCATTAATTCTTCACAAAAGTCCTACTCCAATGCCTCAGCAGGTGGCCCAGAGCTGACTGTCATTTTTTTTTTTTTGCATGGGGCAATGGGGATTAAGTAACTTGCCCAGGGTCACACAGCCAGTAAGTATCAAGTGTCTGAGGCCGGATTTGAACTCAGGAACTCCTGAATCCAGGGCCGGTGCTTTATCCACTGCGCCACCTAGCCGCCCCTGACTGTCATTTCTTAAAGGCCATGACAACAAAGCAAAATTATGGTTACTCCTGTCCAGTTGGGAGGACTGGAATAGGAGACGATCCACAGGTTACAAATAAGTACCAGCCTTATTAGGATTGGAGAGGCTGATTCCCCAGGATCCAACAGGATAACATGAAGTGCTATGTAACTGTGTTCTATATTTGACAATGAATTTTTCAGCGCCGGTTTTCTGCTGAGGCAGAGAGGACATTTAGTATTTTTTGGAATTGAATGCCCTCCCCAAAGTAGAACCACTCTAAATAATACATTTTACATATAAGGAAATGGAAGCAGACAGGTGAAGTGGTTTGTCCAGGGCCACAGATGTAGTAAGTATCTGAGGTTGGATTTGAACTTGTCTTTCTGACTTCCAAGTGCAGTACTCTACTTCACTGCCTAGCTGACTCTGCTATACTTGATGGATCTGTGACCTTTTCACTGTCAGATTTGTAGTAAAGATTCATACCCATTCATGCCTGCCCGTCCTTCAATAAATATTCCAAGAGAGAGGTTCACAGGCCACAGAGTAGGCTCTGGGCCTTTCTCTCTGTCTCTTGACATTACATGGATAACAGTGGATCATCGCTCAGCCACTCAGTTAGATGACCAGTCTCTCTCTTTTTTTTCCCAGTTATCTCATTTTCTAATGACATCCTCCTCTTCAGTACAGTGTTGCCTGTACTTACCACTGTGCACCTCTCCATTGCCTTCTGGTGACCAGCAACTTTAATTCTTCAGAACTTTAATATTCCATGACTCAAAGCTATACGGCATTACCAGAAAAATATTGTTATTAAAAAATAGATATTTGCTTCAGGAAGAAGGTTTGGGTCATTAAAAGCATTCTCCAGTTTCCTACAGTCTAGCCCATTCTCTTCTTGTTTAACTCTGGGCCCATCTCTTTGTCCAATTGTAGTTCCTATCATATATAGATATGTAGCTCGGTAGGTAGATAAGTAAGAGGGAAGGAAGAATCAATGAATAGATTGCTTGATTAATTAATTAATTAATTGTAAGCTGGCCTGGAAACCTAAAAAGTATAACATTGTTTCTCAGACCCAGATGGCCTTCTTACAAATGAATTGTTTTAACACAGCTGTTTCACGATTAAGGAATATCCCATACTAAGTGTTGAATTTTATACAATTTCTCTAATCTAATAGCCAGGCCAGAGACAGAATTCAGTGTTTACACATTTAGGTACCTCAGTGAATTTGTGATTTTATGGATATGGGTATCCCTTCTATCCCTGTATGTCACAACTCAATTCATATCTTCTCATTGTCTGCTGGTCTTGTCCTTATCCTTCTCTAAGTCTTCTGTAAAGAATCTGCCCAACACAATAAAGGCCTTCTAGGTCTTGGTAATATTTTGCAGTCTGTCTATATGTTAGTACTTTCAGTAGGTACATGTCCACCCCACTTCCTTTTCCAGCCATCTATGCTCTCGATGAAGTCTTTTATACTTCTTTTTGTTTCTAAGTTATGGTAATCTGTACCCTTACACTTACCTTGTAGGTTCTTTGGGCCATCTAGAATTAATACTTCATTGGGGTTCATGATGTTATTATTTGCAGACACAGAATCACCAGGAAAAAACTGTATTTTTAAAAAATGGGTTTTGGTGATAGGGAGAAGCTTAAGGTCATGGAAAATACTGTATAATTTTCTAAATATGTCCAAACCATTTTCATAGTCAATTCTGGGCCCAGCTCATTCCTATTGTACATATATAGGGCAGAACCACACAGTTTAAGCACTGAGTTATTCCCTACTCTGTCTAGAACATAGTAAGCACTTGATAAATGCTTGTTGACCTTGCCAGAGGCAGTGTGGGCAAGTGGATAGAGCACATCATTTAGAGTCAGGAAGATTCCTGCCTCCTTTACATCCTGCCTCAGACACAACATAGGGACTCAAAACAGACCCATGTTAAAAGATAAAATTTAAAGCTACATAGAAAAGATGGGGGTGGGAGGAGGGAGACTTTATAGTTATCCCTCTACCTCCCTCAGCCTCAGTTGCCTTATCGTTAAAATGGGCATAGCCCCTTCACTGTTCTTTTTTTCCTTTGTTTATTTAGAATTTTTCCCTGTCTTACATTTAAAAACAAATTGTAACATCATTTTTTAAAACTTTGTGTTCCAGATTATCTTCCTTCTTCCCTATCACCTCCTTAAGAACTTAAGCAATTCAATGTTATACATGCACAGTCATGCAAAAACATAGCAGACAAAAAAAGTTTAGAAAAAGGAACAACAAAATATACTTCCATCTGTATTCAGACACCATCAGTTCTTTCTCTGAAGATGGATTGCATTTTTCATAAGTCCTTCAGAGTTGTCTTCAATCATTGCATTGCTGAAAATAACTAAGTTATTCACAGCAGATCATCTTAGAATATTGATGTTATTTTGTATACAGTACATTTCACTTTGCATCAGCTCATGTAAGTCTTTCCAGGTTTTTTCTGATAGTATCCTGCTCATTTTTCCCTCCCTTCACTGTTCTTACAAATTACTTAGATACAGGTTTTTAAAAATAAAAAGAGCAGACAGTATCCTTCTAGTTCCAGGGTCCCTAACCTTTTTTTTTTCCCCTTTTGCAGGGCAGTTGGGGTTAAGTGACTTGCTCAGGGTCACACAGCTAGTAAGTTTTAAGTGTCTGAGGCCGGATTTGAACTCAGGTCCTCCTGAATCCAGGGCCAGTGCTCTATCCACTGCACCACCTAGCTGCCCCCCTAACCTCTTTTTGTGCCATGTGACCCCTTTGGCAATGTAGTGAAACCAATAAAGCCTCTCTCAGAATAATGTTTTTAAGTGCATAAAATACATAGCATTACAAAGTAAACCAATTATATTGAAATATAGTTATTAATTTAAAAAAATTTCATGGACTCAGGTTAAGTACCTCTGCTCTGGTTAACATAGTGTAATGTAAAACTAAGCATGGAACTACATGCCAGAATAAATACATATTCAAAACTCCACTGAGATTCAGAAGGACTTCAGTTGAATAACTCAAACACAGAATTGGAAGTGAGATGACTAATTATCATACTGAAGCTCAAAACCTCAGCATCTGAAATTTGGAAGAGACCCTCAGAGGGCATCTAATCCAACACATATTGACCAAGAATTGCTGTTATGTAATGATGAATGGATGTCCAGCCTCTGCTGCACCTTCAATAATAAAGTGAAACTCAAAGCAGTCTCTTCCACTTTTGGATGGATAGTTAGGAAATTCTTCTTTACATCAAGAAGTTCTAATTATTGGTTCTACTTGTATCCAATGGGAGCTTACAGAACAAATCTAATTAATTCTGCTTCCACATGACAGCCCTTCAAATACTCAAATACTTAATGACCCAAGAAGTTTCTTCTCTAAGCTACTAAATATTCCCAGGTTTTTTTGACTGACTTTTAGATGGCTCCAATCTCTGGACACACATCAGTTTGAGAAGCGTACACATTTTTTCAATTGTGACCCATTCAGGATTAAAACTCTATTCTGAATGTCACCTAGTCTTTTTTTGTGTGAATCTCTTTTTCTGCTCTTTTATATAATGCAAGCACTGTCTATGCCTGGGTTGTGCCCCATAAGAAAAAACTGCTCAGAAAAATAAACTATAGAGTTGCTATTTGAATTGCAAAATAATTTACTACAAAAAATTTCTTTATATAGTAGGGAAAGCCATTCTGGGGTTTTTTGGGTTTTGGGTTTTTTCTTTTATATATAATTTTTTTATTTAGAATTTTCCCCAAGTTACATGTAAAGAAAAAAAAACAAATTTTTCCACATTGATTTTTTTAAAACTGTGAAGCTACTCTGTTTTACACAAAACCATTCTTAGACCTGGAGCTAGGCAACAAGGAATTTTAAACCATATCGTAGTATCCATTGAAGAGTAATCAGAAATCATCACACACCATGCAAATTAGCATAATTGACAATAGATGGAAAGTCAACATTGGAGGGACTATGGAAAGATAAGTTTATTGATGCACAATTAGTGGAGTTGTGAGGTGATCCAGCTGTTGTGGATATCATTTTGGAATTATGTAAGAAAAGTGACCAAACTATCCATGGCCTTTGAGACAGTGATCCTACTATTAGACATTCTTTGTGGTAGCAAAGAAGTGGAAACAAAGCAGTTGCCCACCGATTGCATAATGACTTTTGTTTGTATTCGTGTGGGGGAACCATAGCATATGAATGTAATGGAATATTATTGTGCAGTAAGAAATAACAGATGAGGAATTTGGAAAGGCGTAGGACCTCTGAATCGACTGTGTATGAACTTCTGGATATGGGAACCAGATTTGCAGATGAAGAAAATCCCTCTAAGGTAGCTTAGTACCTTTCCACACTTTATAGGGAAATACTTAGGTTAAGTGACTTGCCCAGGGTCACATTGCCAGTATGTGTCACAGGTAGGACCAGGTCTTTTTGGCTTCAGTAACTAACATTTATACAGTAGTTAACATTTATATAGCATCTGGTGCAGCTAGGTGTCCAAGTGGATAGAGCACTGAGCTTGGAATCAGGAGGATTCATCTTCATGAATTCAATTCCAGCCTTAGACACTTACTAGCTGTGTGACCCTGGACAAGTCGCTTAAACCTATTTGCCTCAGTTTCCTTATATATATATATGTATATATATATATATGTATATATATATATGTATATGTATATATATATATATGTGTGTATATATATATGAGCTGGAGAAGGAAATAGCAAACCACTGCACTATCTTTGCCAGGAAAACTCCAAATGGGGTCATGAAGAGTAGGACATGGCTGAACAACAACATAAAGCACCTGCTATGTGCCAAGCATTGTACTGAGTACTTTACAGATATCATCTCATTTGAGCCTCACATCAACCCTGGGAGGCAAGTGTTATCCCCATTTTGCAATGACAAAACTGAGGCAAACAGGTTAAGTGTCTGAGACCTGAACACAAGTTTTCCTGACTCCAGGCCTAGCCCTCTATCCACAGCACCACCTAGCTGCTTCGAGGCCAGCTCTCTATCCACTCTGCCACTTCTATACTGATGCAGAGCAAAATAAGTAAAGAGAACCAGGGGCAGTCATTATACAGATTTGATAGTGAGGGGCAGCTAGATGGCCCAGTGGCAAAGCACCGGCCCTGGATTCAGGAGTACCTGGGTTCAAATCCGGCCTTAGACACTGGACACTTACTAGCTGTGTGACCCTGGGCAAGTCACTTAACCCTCATTGCCCTGAAAAACAAACAAACAAACAACAAAAAAAACCACAACAACAGATTTGATAGTGATACATAGTGGTTACAAAAATGTGAACAAAAAAGATCATTAAAAGGAAGTCAGACTCTGAGAACTTCCCCCCCCCCCCAAATCAGTTAAGAGCCTAATAATGATGAGACATACCCTCATTCCTAACAGAATAGAAGCATGACTAGGACAAAGTATCTCATATGTTGTCAGGTCTTTTTATTAAGCGGTTTTGTTTTGTCACAATAAAAGGTTCAGTCTGAAAAGGGAGAGAGGAGTGATCAAAAAATAATAATATCTATGGAAATTATTCAAGGATGGAAATATATTCATTTTTTGAAATCCTCTTTATATCTACTCACTTTACTACCTCCAGTTCCTTATTTTTTGATTTTTCAGCTTCCCCAGTCCCTCCAGTAAGATAGCCCTTCCCCTCTATTTTGGCACTTTATTTTTTCTACTCCAAAACCCTGAAAATATTAACCTCTCACCCACTCTCTATACTTAGCCAATATACGAAGGACGTTTCAAAATGTTTTCAGCTGAGAACACAGGGATTCAAAATTAATCCATTAAAAATTAAAAGGCCAAGGTCATAGGAGAGAAGATGGGGAGAAGGACCAGGTAGCCATCTTTGAGTATTTGAGGGGCTAGTTGGAGGAAGGATCAGACTTTTTTTTCCGTGGCCTGAGAGAACCAAGCTGGAACAAGAGTCATGCTTCCACATGGGGGAAAGCTTCCTAACAATTAGAATTGCCCAGGATCAGAATGGCCTCATACAGGAGGCTGTAGGTTTCCTCACACTGGAAATCTTCAAGCAGAGGCTGGGTGACCACTAGTTGGCAGTCTTGTAGAAGGGAGTCCAGTTCAGCAATGGGTTGTAACGACTAAATGAGCTCAAAGGTCCCTTCCCAACTCTGATACAGTAAATTTAAACATTTATTATGTAAATCCTGGTCCTTCAATAACTTCAGAATTTCCAAAGTGGACTTTGGACCTCAAAAGCCATATAGTTTAACTCTTACCTAAAAAAGCAACTCCTCTATAACATACCTCCAAAATATCCAGCCTTTGTTTAAATACCTTTGGTAAGTGGAAGGTTACAAGTAGGAGTGGGGGAATACTATCACTAAAGTCATCTCATTCTCCTTTTGGATAAATCTATGGTTAGGAAGTTTTTCTTCTAAATATTCTCATTTCCTTCAGTAGATTTGAACCTTATACAGTATGAATTCAAGTCTTCACCATCCTGGTTTGCCATCTGTGTATATTCTCTGGAATATTAATGTCCTTAAAAAATAGAAGCTAGAGCTGAACATAGTAGTATTTTAGATGTGATCTGACCAGAGCAGAGTCAGTTACTTTGAGGTTATTGGTTAGCATGGACTAAGAGGTGAGTAACAAGTAATAAAAGTTTTTAAAGTAATTATCTCAACTCTGAAAAATTAGACTGGACTTTGAAAATGGTTGACAGAAATCCTGGTGAGAAATTAAATAAAAATTAGTTGCAACAAACTCTAGAACACTACAAAGATCCTTCAGTCAAATCCCCTGCAATGACAGAGGTTTCAACCATCACAATGGAAACAAGGTGGATGAAAAACATACTGCCTAGCTTGTGCTGTGTAGCTTGATGGATAGTCTGCTGAGTTCAGTATTTACATTCCAGACAGGCTAAACAGATAAACCTAGAATGAAGTAGAGAGATAAGTGTTTTGGAATTGTCCTATATTGTTAGATGCCATAAAAGCCGCTTTCTTTCACATCACTAGTCTCCTGAAGATTGTATGTCTGATGTAATCCAAATGATATATAATGCAAAAAAGATCAATGAAAAACTGAATAATATGCATAATTAGAGTAGAGCATCTTTTGCTATAGCAAAAAGTGAAACAATAAATGGACAGCTTGAGTAGTAACCCCAACATTTTGGAAGAATGAGAGGAAGGTCTCTCAATGGCTTTCTGACCCTAACACTTAATGGAAAAACACAGACAAGTACTGTACAGGATGAGAAGGTATGGAAGGATCATAAAATGTAGACCTAGAAAGAATTTTATCAATCACCACTTTATAGACAAAAGAGCTGGGGCACAGGGAGGTTAGTTGACTTGCCCAGTGATATTGGTAGCAGCATGACTATATCTTTATCTAGATATAGATATATGTACACACCATATAGTATATATAACTATATATACTATATATCCTAACTATAAATCCTGCCATATTTCCATTACCAACATTAATGTAATTGTAAGTCTCTTAAGGTATGATGAATGATACAAGTGCTGTGCAAAAAAACAAAAACAAAACTGGAAGTCAGGAGTCCTAGGTTCTGGTCCTACCCAATAACTAATTCTGACTATGGCAAGTTACTTCACCTTTCTACCTCAGTTTCCTCATTTTTTTAATGAGAAGGTTGGACTAGATGATCTTTTCAATATCTTTCTGGCTTAAAATGCTGAAATATGCAAGCTTGTACAAACTTTAGCTTTAAAATTAATTTATCTTAATTTATGCTGCATTCTTGGAAAATTGCTGGGGAAAGTGTTCACATAGCCACCAGAGGGACTCCTTAGGATGTGTGGACAGCTGCCTATATACAAGAGACAATGAGTTCTTTGAAGAGAAGTCTGATGTTTATGTGTTCAGCTTTAGCCCCATTGCGTCTCTGCTATAGCAAACCAGTTTTACTAGTGAGGTAATTGGTACTGTGGTACCATGAACTAAACTAAAGTAACTCATAGTTTATTCATGTAAACAGAAACAGTCGGAGTATAAAGCACTTTTTATTTTGAAGTTTTGAGAAACTTTATTACAATTAAAGCCTGTAGTTTTTTGGTAATTTATTGTGTGTAGTCTGTACCAAAGAAAAAGAATTCAATGTAAAAACTGAAATTTTATAAAAATATAAACGTTACCAGTCAGAGGTAGTAACACTAAGTGACAGGAATTGCTCTTACTAACTAAATAGCATAATTGACATAAAATCTACACTGCTGACAAGAGTGAAACAACATTCTATACAGCTTTTGTCAAAGCAGACCTACAAGCTTCCTGTGTACAGTTTTCACTAGATTATCTTTAAATACCAGTAACCTAGGCATAGTTTTTGTTCATGTGACCATCCTAAACAACAAAAAATCTAAGAATAGGAAAGGATGGAAATAACATTGTCTGTAAATGATCTGTGATTTCATCATAGGATCATAGATTTTGAGCTAGAGGAACATGAGAGGTCATCTAGTTCAACAACCTCCTTTTACAATGGAGGAATCTGAAGCACAAGGATAAAATAACTTGCTCAGAGTTACACAAGGTATTAATAAGTACATCGCAGAATTGGGATTTGAACCCAGGTGCTTGGACTTCAAGTCCAGAACTCTTTGCATTGGACCACACTCCTTCCATTAAAGATACTTCCTTTATCAGCGCAGACTGCATCCTTCCTCATCTTAGATATACTTTAATAAATTTCTGTAATCTAGTCTTAAGCCTCAGTAAACTGGTCCTCTGACGATCCTGTTACCAGGCCCATATTTTCTAGTTCAGTAGGTCCTGTTGAGTATTTTTCTTCTGCACATGTAGTCTTTGAGAATCCAGGGTCACTTCCATGCAAGAATAAATTATCAGAGTAGGATTTTAGTGAAGTGAAAATACCATAGTCACAAAACTTTGCATAGCTATCAAAAGTTTGTGTTATCTCACATGTATATTCATACTCCTTAAGATACAATGGATAGGGGTGCCTAGGTGGTGCAGTGGATAGAGCACCGGCTCTGGATTCAGGAGGACCTGAGTTCAAATTCGGCCTCAGACACTTAACACTTACTAGCTGTGTGACCTTGGGCAAGTCACAACCCCAATTGCCTTGCCCCCTCCCCCCCCCCAAAAAAAGATACAATGGATGTTAGTTTCTCTGGTCTTCCAAAATGACATTGTTCCACAATTCCTGAAGTTAGGAGTACAGTGAGAAAGGGGACTTAAGTATTGCTATAATAACTCAAATTTACAGAGAATAATACCTTTACTAAAACCTTCAGTACCTAGCTAAGGAAACTAAGGCTCAGAGACAAATTGTATAGGAATCTAGGAAATAATGGGATTGAGTTTGTATCGGTTGTAATTGTGACATTAATAGAAATGTAGATGTAATACAAATAAAAATCAGGACTCCTAGAAAACAAGATTTTGCTTATTAGCTTTCCAGGTTTCCAAAAGTTATTTTTCCCAGTATTTAAGCAAAACATTCACAAGGGAGAGAATTCATTACAAAAATTAAAAGGACAGAAAAAAGTCTGGTACTATCAAAAGAAGTCTTATAGTTGAATAATTGTTTTTGTTCAGTCATGTCTGACTTGACCCCATGGACATTTTCTTGGTAAAGATACTGGAATGGTTTGTCATCTCCTTTTTCAGTGGACCACCTTTTTGGCAGTGATCCATGAGGTAAACAGAGGTTAAGTGACTTGTCGAGGTTACAAAGCTAGGAAGTGTCTGAGGATGGATTTGAACTTAGGTTCTCCAGGCTCCAAGCCCAGTGGACTACCTAGCTGTCCCAAGTATTTGGATAATACTTAATATTTGGAGATCTTAGGTAAGCATCCCACCATGATACGTTTAACTTCAGAGAGTAAGTCCAAAAGGGAAATGTTCCATTGATGAGTCCCTTCCATTCTCCAACTTTAAGAGGAAATGTCTGGAAACAAGAGGTTCCCCTCCTTATAACCTGACAAATGCTGGTTGTATAATAGAAATGGCAGGGGATTTTGGATCAGAGAACATCAGGTCATCATTGTAATGGAGAAGTCACTTTACCTCCTTTGGTCTGCATTGAATTCTCTGTACAGGGTGGGGGTGGGGGGGACTGTACTATAGGATTTCCAAGGTCCCTTCCAGCTTTAAACTCTGAATTGGAAGAGAACTTAAGGGTCACATAAGCAAACTTCTTCATGAAGCATGCATTTCTGTTACAATATCTGATGGATAAACAGATAGAAGGTGATGACAGCAAGACCTGCCATGGGAGGAACCCCTGTTCTGTGTTGAAGAAAAAATTGTTAGAGACTTAAAGTGTTTGGGGTTTGAGACAAGTGGGAAGGGTGTTTGACTTGGAGTTAGGAAATACCTGGGTTCCTGTTCTGCCTCCGACATCGATTCGCCAAGTGCCATCAGCCCCACAGGGATGTTACTGGAATCAAATGAGATCAAGTCCATGCATCATCTGGCATACCTTAAAGCCCTGTACTAGCCAAGCTATTACTATTATTTTCTGTGATTCAACTATGTAAACAGATCAGTGTAGATCTAGACAACAACTGGGGACCCAGGCTAAGAAAAAAAACCAGTTGACCTGCCTAAAGAAGTTAATTGTAAGGCTAGGAAAAATGTTAAGTAACAGCAATTGAGGAACACATTTATTGAAATGTTTGTCATTTTTTGTATACCATCAGTATAACCTCTGATGACTCCAGAGATTTTTTAAAATTATGCTTTGCTGCAGATAGCACCATATAAAATGAATAATACCTAGCATTTAAATATCAGACCTTGAAGGGACTTTGAAATCATCTAGTCCTGTCCTTCACATACATTGCTGTCCAACCAAACCAGCCTCTTTTTCTGGACCTCACACAGCATTTTATCACCTATCTCCATGCCTACAGTATACTTGTATGTGTGTATTTGTATATATGTGTATTTATGTATATATTTGTGTGTATATGTATAAACAATGTATTTTGGACACATAATGTATGTGTGCATATATAATACATTTACAGTTGTGTTAAAATACAAACCAGTCAAATATAAAATAATAATGTAGCATACATATTTGTAATATAATCCCATTAATGTATCAGATGGGCTTGTTTGGAGGTATGATGTCTCTCAAAATGTGGAATGTTTTCTCTCTTCATCCCTGCCTCTTGGAATTTCTAGTTTTCTTCAAAGCTCAACTCAAATGGTGCTTCACATGAGTCTTTTCCTGATTTTCACCAGCTACTAATGCTCACTCCCCTTACCTTGTATTTATTCTGTAAATATTAGTATATATACATATTGTGTCCTTGAGGCCAGGGACTGTTTAGTTCTAGTCTTATATCTATTCCCAGTGCCAACCCTACTGTCTAGCACATAGTAGGTGTTTAATAAATATTTGTTCATTGATTGATTGATTTTATAGATTAGGAAACAATTACCCATGATTAAATAGCATGATCACTTGATCTTAGCCTTCTGAAAGGAACATATTATTTCAACATTGTAAGCCTTGGAATTTTTTTTTTCTCATTTGTATCCTTTTCTTTGCTTACAATGTCTGGCTGAGGTCCCCAGCCATATTGTAAATTCTTCTGGTAAGGCTCCTATTGCTTTTTGTATCCTCCTACAACTTATAATATAATGCTAGCAGGTACATGATGATGTTTTTTCAATTAATTGACTAATCTAGAAATAAGATAAAAATTCTCCTTGAAATTATATACTTTTTGTAATCACTTATCAGCTACAAAGTTGCTTATTTCCCATGAAAGTATATGAGAATCACTTAAACAAACGTAGGTCTAATTATTTCTACATGAGCTTTTGGTTAACATTTTCTTTTCTTTTCTTTTTTTTTTTGTTAGGCAATCGGGGTTAAGTGACTTGCCCAGGGTCACACAGCCAGTAAGTGTTAAGTGTCTGAGGCCAGATTTGAACTCAGGTACTCCTGACTCCAGGGCCGGTGCTCTATCTACTGCGCCATCTAGCTGTCCCTTTTGGTTAACATTTTTAAAATTACATACTATGATTTTCTTTCATTTAAATGTGAAAGTCATTACAGATATGCATATCACTGTCCTAGCACAAGTTCTCTTTATTTTTGGCTGTTACTATCATATTTTTAAGATTCATAACTAGGTGCCACAGTGGATAAAGCACTGGCCTTGGATTCAAAAGGACCTGAGTTCAAATGCGACCTCAGACACTTGACACTTACTAGCTGTGTGACCCCGGGGCAAGTCTTCATTGCCCCGCACCCACCCACCCACCCCCCAAAAAAGAAAGAAGATTCATTACTAACTTATCCCCCCCTTTAAAAAAATAAACTTTCATTCATCTAGGAGGAGACCTTAAAGCTTTAAATGTGTGGTTGATTTTTTTGAGACTGTGCTTCTCTGTACCTGGTGGAAAGTACAAGCAGCCATTTGTGGGCTGATCAGTATTGGAGCTTTGACCTGCACTGTTTCCAGCCTGGGCCAATTTACCCCCACCAGATTCCAGGGTCTTACCATATTCATGCCAGACTTAGTCTGTTGACACCTGATCAGTTCAGAACTAACCTGAGTCCTTAGCAACAGGGAGTATGTATGTGCCACCATGAAAAGCTAAATGTCTTTTCAAGCCTGGGATATTTTGTACCTGGAAGTGACTAAACTATGATAGCCAACCTTGATGTATTATAAATTGGCCTGAGTTTGAGCCCTGCTAACATAGAATATTTCAACACTTGAGTGCATTTGTGATCTCATTGATGTCTACATCAGTAGATGACAAAACACCCATCCATACCCTTTCATGATATGTGCTTGTTCACACTTTGAAGGTATCAGTGGAGTACTCAGGATGTCCATTATCATTTAGTGGCAAAATACCTATACATTCTGTCTATAGTCAGAAATGACATAATTATGTAATTTTTAGCAAGTTGGCCAAGGTCTGAAATGGTAGGTTGAAATACTGCACTAATAAAGATACTTGAGATACAGGCTTCATTGAGAGCAGTTTGAAGGCTACAGGTCTTTGTGCACCTCTGTCTTCTTGTGTTCCTCTTTGCCTTTGTTAGGAAAATGAAGGGAAGATGAATGAATCGATGTAGATATAGATATACATTTTTATATACATATCATCCATACACACAAAGGTGTTTAATGTGGTATCAGATTGACTTGTCAAGTTTTGATAGGGAAGTAAACTTGAAAAAAAATATGACCATACCTAATTTGAGCTGTTATTCTGATGATGTTTCTGGAATAAAGGTTGTTTCCCACTTGAGTGCAATAGGTTCAGAAGTCTTAGATAATGCCAATTAAAATTTGACTTAAAACTGAAATTGGATCTTAATTTTATACCTTTTGTATAAGAATAAAGATCTCTAGAGTTTGGGGGATTTTCTTCATTTAAAATCACCTGTACTAAAACTGCATCACAACCCCAAGATCAGCCATCTCTTCTAGAAGCCCTGCTTCCTTATATATTGTTGAGCAATATATGTGTTACTCATTCCTTTAGAGAACCAAACTGTTCATTTTGGAGGGGAGGGATCAAACCACAACAATCAAAACAATATCTGCTTGGGACTATTTCTTGTCATCTTTATAATACTGTACTATTTAACCATTTACTTTGGGTTTATTTAAATTACTGCTATTATCACTTTATGGTCTTTTCAACCTCAAGCAAATGTTTTTTTTGTTTTTGTTTTTAATTCTAAAATTTGTTTATTCCGCCCCCCCCCATGTATTTTGTTTTGTTTTGTTTTTTGCAGGGCAATGAGGGTTAAGTGACTTGCCCAGGGTCACACAGCTAGTAAGTGTCAAGGGTCTGAGGCCGGATTTGAACTCAGGTCCTCCTGACTCCAGGGCCGGTGCTCTATCCACTGCGCCACCTAGCTGCCCCCCCCAATGTATTTTTTTTTTTTAATTTTTTTTTTTTATTATTTTTTAGTGAGGCAATTGGGGTTAAGTGACTTGCCCAGGGTCACACAGCTAGTAAGTGTTAAGTGTCTGAGGCCGGATTTGAACCCAGGTACTCCCGACTCCAGGGCCGGTGCTCTATCCACTGCTCCACCTAGCTGCCCCTCAATGTATTTTTAATAAAGCCTAAATGGGGGGCAGCTAGGTGGCGCAGTGGATAGAGCACCGGCCCTGGAGTCAGGAGGACCTGAGTTCAAATCCGGCCTCAGACCCTTGACACTTACTAGCTGTGTGACCCTGGGCAAGTCACTTAACCCCAACTGCCTCACTAAAAAAAAAAAATAAATAAAGCCTAAATGGCATTGGCTTTCAATACATATGTACACATTTCTTAATTATATATACAAAACCAACATTAGTATCTGAAACAAATAAGGGGGTTTCCTTTATTCTTAAAGGAAATTATTTTTGCATTTTCTGCCAATAGAGCTTTTCAGAAGATAAGTAAAGAATCTCTACTCACAATTTTTATACTCTGGCACTTATGTTTACAATATTAAAATATTTCTTAAAGGAAATTACCTTTATTCTTATATAAATGGTTTCTAATATGTCATATTTTAATATTTAAAATGAGATATTCTTAATTTGATTATAATAGGAAGTCAACTGAGTCTAATTATCTTTTTGTAGTTTTTCTGCTACCCTTTTCTGATCTTAATATCTTTTTTTTTAATATAGGTTCATAATTAAAGTCGAAGATGGCAAGGCCCAGCCACAGCAGCTACGTCCTTCAGCAGCTAAACAACCAAAGGGAATGGGGTTTTCTCTGTGACTGTTGTATTGCAATTGATGACATTTATTTTCAAGCACACAAAGCAGTTCTAGCTGCATGCAGCTCTTATTTTAGGATGTTTTTCATGAACCATCAGCACACCACTGCACAACTGAATCTTAGCAACATGAAAATTAGTGCTGAATGCTTTGATCTAATTTTGCAATTTATGTATTTAGGAAAAATTATGACAGCCCCTGCCAACTTTGAACAGTTTAAAGTGGCAATGAACTACTTACAGTTATACAATGTTCCTGACTGTTTAGAAGACATACAGGATGCAGACTGTTCTAGTTCAAAATGTTCATCTTCTGCTTCCAGCAATCACAATAACAAAATGATATTTGGGGTACGAATGTATGATGACACCATAGCTAGAAATGGCAGTGAAGCAAACAGGTGGTGTGTAGAGCCAAGTTCAACAGTAAATACATCACAAAACAAAGAGCCTGATGAAGAGTCTCTACAGTTAGGCAACTTTCCAGAACCATTGTTTGATGTATGTAAAAAAAGCTCAGTGTCCAAATTATCTAACCCAAAGGATCGTGTGTCACGGCGCTTTGGAAGGAGCTTTACCTGTGACAGTTGTGGATTTGGTTTTAGCTGTGAAAAGTTATTAGATGAGCATGTGTTAACCTGCACAAATAGACATTCATATCAAAACGCAAGGGCATATCATAGGATCATAGATGTTAGAGATGGAAAAGACAGTAATGCCAAAACTGACTCTTGTGAAAAGGATTCTTCTAAAACATTTTCTGCACAAATAGACAAATATAGAGGGGATACAAGCCAGGCCACCAGCGATTCATCATCCACCACTGGAAACAGAAAAAACAATACAGCTGAGTCTGAAATAGCTGGTGAAGAGAAGAGTAGAGCTGCTGAGAGGAAAAGGATTATCATCAAGATGGAGCCAGAAGATCATCCAAAGGATGAATTTAAAGACTTCAATGTTATTAAAGTTTCTGATAAAGACTGTAATGAATCTACTGACAATGATGAATTAGAAGATGAACCTGAAGAGCCATTTTATAGATATTACATTGAAGAAGAGGTCAATATGAAGAAAAATGCTAGAAAACTTTTAAAACCTCGGATGTCTGTAAACACAGATGAAAGAAGCAGTTTGGAAAATACAAGGCATCCTAACAAGGACAGTCCTGTACAAGGGGATACCGAAGGAGCATCATGTGAACTGTGCGGACAGACAATAACTGAAGAAGACCTGTCATCTCATTACTTATCGAAACACATAGAAAATATCTGTGCTTGTGGTAAATGTGGTCAAATACTAGTCAAAGGTAGGCAACTTCAAGAACATGCACAAAGATGTGGAGAACCCCAAGATTTGACAGTGAATGGGTTAGGAAATAGTGAAGAAAAAATGGACATGGAAGAGAATACTGATGAGCAATCTGAAATAAGAGATATGTTTGTTGAGATGTTAGATGATTTCAGGGACAATCATTTCCAAATAAATAGTCTCCCCCAAAAGCAATTATATAAACATTCTGCTTGTCCTTTTCGATGTCCTAATTGTGGTCAGCGTTTTGAAAATGAAAATCTAGTGGTTGAGCATATGTCCAGCTGCCTAGACCAAGATATGTTTAAGAATGCCATTATAGAAGAGAATGAAAGAGATCATAGAAGAAAACACTTCTGCAATCTTTGTGGAAAGGGATTTTATCAGCGTTGTCACTTAAGGGAACACTATACAGTCCATACTAAGGAAAAACAATTTGTTTGTCAGACATGTGGAAAGCAGTTTTTGAGAGAACGTCAGTTGCGACTCCATAATGATATGCATAAAGGAATGGCCAGGTATGTCTGTTCCATTTGTGATCAAGGAAACTTCCGAAAACATGACCATGTACGGCATATGATTTCTCATTTATCTTCTGGGGAGACTATATGCCAGGTCTGCTTTCAGATATTTCCAAATAATGAACAGTTGGAGCAGCACATGGATGTTCATCTATATACATGTGGAATATGTGGAGCAAAGTTTAATTTACGAAAAGATATGAGATCTCATTATAATGCCAAGCATTTGAAAAGAACATAAGTGATTCCAAATGTAAGAGTATTAACTTGACAGCAAACAAAACACCAAAGCAAGGAATAATTAGAATTTGATTTTATAAAATGAATTGATGGGAAAAGCATATTTTATGACCTTTTTACCTTTTAATATCTTTGTTTAGGATCATTAAGCATATACGTGTTTATCATTTTTACTGTTATTTTTGCTGTTTTTAATAGAAATTTTTGTTTTTAGTTTTTGCCTTATCTATGATTAAAACTTCTTTTAAATGTAGATTAAAAGCACAATGTTATCCCTTCAATGACTTATTAAACGCATAGTTTGATATGAATAAGATGATTTTACTATTTTCCATGTGTTTTTCCTTAAAAATTATGTTGTGAAATTTTAAATATATCAATGGACATCCTTGATTATTTTTAAATTTAAAAAGGAAATCAATTCTGAGAGACTAGTCACTTTACTTGTAACTATTATGTCAATACAGCAGTGACTTTGTTCTTATTCTTCTTATCATTAATGAAGTCCTGATTCTAAAGTTGACAAGAATATTAGGTAAATTGGTTTGACTAAATCTAACCTTGTAATTTACATAGACTAGGACCATACACTGCAAAAGACCAAAAGAGGTGAAAAAATAACACCTGAATGAATTTCATTTTAAAAGTACGTTGAATATAGAAACAAATTACTTTAATCCACTTAAGAAATTAATGGAGGTAAACCAACCAGTTCTGTGATACAACTGAAAATATATTGATGTTATCCCTCTAATAATAAAATGTAATAAAAAATACCATAAATTCCACACTACTTTATCTTGATTACTTATTGCTTATATGTGGATTTTAATAACATTACCACCTAATTAGCCAAAGGAAGATGATTTTTTTTGTCTTTAAAATTATATAGTTTTGAAACTGATTTTTAAAAGATTTTAGCTAAACCACTGTATGTTAATAAAATTAATAAAAAATAAATTAGTTCTAAATATGGTTATTCTATAAAAGCACAAGACTTAGCAAATATTATCATGTTTATACATTACATAAACTTTGGAGAAAACATGGGGCAAATACTAGTTTTTAATCATGCTGTTTCTGTCACAGGCTTGTACAATTTTTGACAATGCCAAATATATGCATATGTATACACATCTGTGTGTGTGTATATATAACTATAACTATATCTATATCTATAAAATGATGTGGTTCAGAGTATAACCTGAAGTGTATTATAGTCAAATCAGTATTATTGTTAGATGCTAAAGCAGGGTCTATTTAATTACATGTGAGCTAAGATAATGACATAAAATTTATCTATTAAACACCTTATCAGCTGTCATGTGATTTTTAAAAACAAATTCATTGATCCAAATGTATGGTGAAAAGGAATGTTTTTAAAACAGCATTTTATATTCTCTAAATGTTATTTTGTGTACGTGAATATTAATTTTTTAAATTATTGTTTCACATTGAGATTCTAAGGTCCACAAGTTGTGGTTTTTGTGTACATTTTGCTGATAAATAGAAAAAGTGGCCCAGAGAACTGAGATGCTAACACAGCCTTGGTTGAAAGAGAAGTATTGTAGCACACACAGTGAGCTGAGATATTTGCAATGCAGTGGAGAGGTGCCAAATAACACAGGAGACAAAGCAGAATTAGAGCAGCATAATAAGAATTTTTTTTAAATGACATAATAAGCAATATCACAAACAAAGAAAAATTCAGAAGAAAGCAAATAAACCTGGAAAGCAGAAAACGTGTCATGGATATGATAGAAAGTGACTCAGCATTAGATACTTTTCAGATTTGAATATTAACTTCTTGTGGTATAGAATGTTACTAAGACAAAACATCTAATGTTTACAAAATAATGAACAGATTTGGGAAGTACAAATTAAAAATAAAATTGGGAGTATCGAATCTATAGAGAACCTGAAGGACAATTAAGTGCAGGCCCCTGGAAATAGTTTTTAAACGTAGATAGCAGCAGACAAAACCAAAATTTCAGAATTGTGATTATTGTATACTACCCCTTGAGATAATTTTATCTTATGGTGCCTTACACAATGAGTAGTTGCTTAATAAATATTTGTTAGTTGAATAAGGAGGCAGCACAGTGCAATATAGATTGCACTCCAAATCCAAGTGTTGGATTTGGAATTAGAACTCCTGGATTCAACTCTCTCCTCTTCTATCAAATACCTGTGCAACCTTCTAAGTTCATAACCCCTCTTGGCTTTATTTAATCATCAGTAAAAATAAAGAGATTAGACTAGAATGGCCTCACAGGTCACTTCTGTCTCTAAAACTGTCTCTGTAAATGAATGGATTTTTCCATGAGTCATTTAAATCCGTCTTCTCTTGCTCTTCCCACTACCATAGAAAGGGGCTGCTAATCCTTTTGTGTGTGTGTGTGTTTATTTTTAAGTGAGGCAATTGGGGTTAAATGACTTGCCCAGGGTCACACAGCCAGTAAGTGTTAAGTGTCTGAGGCCGGATTTGAACTCAGGTACTCCTGACTCCAGGGCCGGTGCTCTATTCACTTCACCACCTAGCTGCCCCTGCTAATCGTTTTTAAAAAGGACTACTCCTGGGGCAACTAGGTAGTACAGTGGATAGAGCACTAGCCCTGGATTCAGGAGGACCTGAGTTCAAATCCAGCGTCAGACACTTGACACTAGCTGTGTGACCCTGGGCAAGTCACTTAACCCCAATTGCCTTACCAAAAAAAAAAAAAAAAAAAAGGACGACTCCTTCTGTTCAGGAAGCAGTGTTGTTGTTTAGAATAATTTGACATGCTAGCCCATGACTGACCTGCCAGTGGTCAGCAAATAACAATGTAAAGGTTTACTTATGTTTATGAAACTGAAGCATCTAAAGAGGTTGAGTGGATGCTTTCTCCCCTACTCCCTTACCCACCCCCACCACCCCACATTATGTACACAGGAATACGCACATAATATTTTTTGTTCCTACTTTGAAACTTAAGAATGGCCATTAGAGACTTAAAAGTAGAAGCTTTTCCTTTCCCAGGAAGACAGTGTTAGCTGACAGAACAAGTGAGTGAGCATTTATAGATGGCTGCAGCTTGTCATTTGTAGGGTAGGGTAGAAGAAAACTAGTTATTGCTCTTATACCTGAATCTATTTGCCTCTTGCCTCTCATACTCTGAATTCTTCACCCCTTAATGTAACTTTAACCTTAAGAAGATGTAGTAGGGAGCTAGGAGTTCAGCATCTGCCTAGTTGGCCTTCCCTTGTTCCTTAGTAAGGTTAATACTACTTTATCTTGTAAATCATGCCCCCTTTATATCACTATTAAAACATCTGTTTTTTAAGAAAACAAGCATTTATTAAATGCCTACTATATGCTAGTCACACAGCAAGAAATCTTCGAGAGAGAAATATTAAGCAGTTCCAAAATTTGCCAATGATGGCTATGTAATTCTGACATGTTATTTATTGTAGCAGAATGAGGTTTCTCAAAGATTAAAGAAAATTGTCCAGGGTAACAGTGGCATCAGGTGTTAGATGAAGATATGAATACTTGAAACCCCCGCCCCGACACATTAAAGTGAACATATCAAGTAAAGAAGGAAATGTTATTGTGTGAAATTATGTGAATGTGTTTGAGTGCTAATAGATTAAAACAATATAAAGAATTTAGGAATCTTAGGATGTCAAGTGGTAAAATTATAGGACTAGAACACAACAAAAATTAATAGGATCTCAGGGTTATAAAGGGTCTTAATCCAACCAATATATGACTTAGAATCCCCCCAATAACATTTCTACTAACTGTCTATCCAGCCTCTGATTAAAACTCTTAAATGAGTGCTATTTTTTATCTTAAAAGTATTTTATTATTTTCCAGTTACACATAAATATAGTTATAAACATTTATTTTTATAAGATTATGAGTACTATTTCTTGAAGCAGCCTTTTATACTTCTGTCTACCTCATTATTAGGAGGTTTCTCCCTGCATTAATCCCAAATCTGCCTTTCTACAACTCTCTAACCCCTCACTCCCGTTTGGGTACCAAACAAAATGTTGAATCCTTCCAATTCACCTTTTCAGACACTTGAAGACTGTTGATGTGCCCAAAGCTTCATGCCAAACATCCTCAATTCTTTTAGCCAGTTATTAAGAGGCAGGTACTTGAATCCCTTCACCATCATGGACATTCTTTCCCTGGATAGATACCATCCACCTTACTTTAGTCCTTTCTAAAATATAGAGCCTATACTGCAAGTGATCTAACCAGAGAAGAAAAGTCACCTCTCTAGTCCTGGACACTAAGCTTGCTGATATAGTTTAAAGCAGCATTAGCTTTCCTCATCTTATATTTGGGTTAAAAAATAAACTTTGCAAGTATAGAGCTCAACAATTTTTCCTGTTTAAATTTAGATTCAACTTAATATTTTTTTGCCTGCAAGTATAGAACTCAACAATTTTCCGTTTAAATTTAGATTCAACTTAATATTTTTTTTGCCAAGTAGGGCTACTTTTTAAAAAATCCTGTCATCCAGTACGTTTGCCATTCTCTGTCTTATGTCATCTGAAAATGTCATAATTATTCTATCTACACTTTTTTCCAAGTCATTGATAAAAATGTTAGATAGCACAGGTTCAAGCACAAATCACTAACTAGGCTTTCCATGGGAACCTCATTCCAAGTTTGACATCTAGCCATTAATAATCCATTCTCTGGATACAGTTATTCATCCTGGCTGAAATACAACTGACTTCATTATTGACCATCCCAAAGCGCTCCCTCTTGCTTAGAAGGGTAATATGAACCATTCTTTTAAATGCCTTTCTGAAATCTATACAAATGTATCTACAATAATTTTATGATATAAGAAAACTTAGTCTGGCATGACTTGTTCTGATGATTTGTGTATACTACTTGTCTTTATAGGTGTTGGGAATTCTCTTTTAATGTTTTCTAGAAATTTGCCAGAAATAGGTCAAGCTTACCAGACTATAATTTGTAAATGGCACTCTCTTTTTTTGAAAATTCAGGTAAGATTTGCCCTTCTCCCATTCTCCAGGATCTTTCAAAGAAAAAAGTGACTCAGCAGTCACATTCTCTAGTTCTTCCACCTTAGACATAATTTGCCTGGTACTCATGACTTGGCATCAAAAGCACTAGATGTTCTTGTTACCTTTTTACATATCTTGGGATTTAACTCCCTAGTGGCCATTTTTTAATCTTTCTTTGTCTAAAGATCATTCTTTGCTAGAGAAAACAAAAATTAGTCCAATAGTTGTGCCTTATTTCTAATCCATTATCTTCATCCTGCCTAGGATGGCCTACCACTTCTTTGATTCTTTTTTCTCCATAATTATTTTTATTCTTTGTATTTTGTTTTAATTTTTAAATTATGAGCCAGAAAATTAACAAATTAGCATTTCCATATAAATAAGTACAGGAAAAGAATTATAATGAAACTATGAACCTATCACATGAAGCTTTTTAAGAATATATATTAAGTTTAACATGTTAGTAACACATTGACCTACTTGTCTGTGATATACTAGGGCTTTTATAAAGGACTCTTAAAAGCCCTTTTTGTTGCACCTTGTATATAGTGCCATGCATCCTCAATACATTCTGTTATAACACTGCCCATATAGGCCATTTCTCACATTATCTATTACCTGCCCTTTCTATCGTCTTCTGTACATATCTTTTTTGGGAGGGTGGGGAGGCAATTGGGGTTAAGTGACTTGTCCAGGGTCACACAGCGAGTAAGTGATAAGTGTCTGAGGCCAGATTTGAATTCAGGTCTTCCTGAATCCAGGGCCAGTGCTTTATCTACTGCACCACCTAGCTGCCCCTGTACATGTCTTTTTAAAACAGAAAAAGTCAGTTCCTTCATTGACATGGCTTCTTTAGATGACTCCCTTTTCTTTCTTTTTTTTTTTTTTTTTTTGGTGAGGCAATTGGGGTTAAGTGACTTGCCCAGGGTCACACAGCTAATAATTGTTAAGTGTCTGAGGTTGGATTTGAACTCAGGTCCTTCTGAATCCAGGGCCAGTGCTCTATCCACTGTGCCACCTAGCTGCCCCTCCCTTTTCTTTTCTAATTAGAATTAATAGATCTGTAGAAAAACGCCAAAGTATCATAGCACAATAGATAGAGATATGATTAGTGCCTTAATTCTAAAATTACACAAGTATACAAAAGTCAAATCTGTGTATATGTGCACACTTTTAAATATAAACAGAGAACATTGCTATATCCCTTCATTCTACCAAAGTCCCCTAATGATAAGAAAATTATTAATCTTGCTCCACCCATATTTTCTTGTTCTGTTTTATTTATCTCTTCTGCCTTGCTGATTGGTCAGAGTAAATGCCAGTAAATACCATGCAAGCTCCCTAGGTTTGTAGCCCTAGTAAGTTCCAGGAGAACCTACTTTAGGGATTAATTCCCATTACCTTATTGCATAGAGTGGGGTAGAAGTAGTAATGGAGCCTTAAGAAATTCAGGCAAGTTGAATAGGCTGCTCGCTGAAATTTGCTGTCATTGTTTCCTGTAAAATCCTACAAATTTCCTCTCTCCGACCCACATTCCAAAAAATATATATTCACATACAGTCTCACAGTAGGATCAAGGGAAATAACAATGGATTTGGAGGCAAGAGGACCTGGATTCAAAGCCCACCTCTACCATGTACTACCAGCTCTACTTCAGTTCTTGGGACCCCAGTTTCTCCATTTGTAAAATAAAGGATTGGACTAAATGGTTTCTATCATCCTTCTTATCTCTAAATTGATGATCCTCTGTTCTTCCTTGGCCTGCCTATGTTATCTATGGGATCCCTAAGTTCATATATGGAACACATGATTAAAGATATCTGCTACGTCATTTCTGTGCTGTAGGGCAAAAGCATGGAAAGAGTGCTATGATGGACTAAGGATTAAAAGTCCTACCTGTACAAGCTTTCTAACTGCAGATGTCATTGGTCTTCATTTGGCTGCTTGGTGGCACAGTGAATAGAGTACTGCACCTAGAACAAGAAAACCTGAATTTAAATCCAGCCTCAGAAACCTACTAGCTGTGTGACCATGGGCAAATCACAACTTCAGCCAGCCTCAGTTTCCCTATCTGTTAAATGGGGATAATAGCACTTACCTAGCAGAATTATTGTTTAATTCAAATGAGATAGTATTTGTAAAGTGCTTTGCAAGCTTAAAAGGCTGTATAAATGCTATTCATCTGTATAAATAACATAGCATTTTAAGGTTTACAAAGCACTTTATGCATATTATCTGTTTTCTCAATATAAGAGAAAGAACCTCAAAGTCAAGGAAACCAGGGTTCATACCTTGCTTCTGATACTGGTTTGTGTTACCCTGAACAAATTTACTTTTCAGTTCTCCAGCTAACTGCTGAAGAGAGTCTAAATTACAAGGCAGATGGTGATCAATTCTGGGGGAAAATTTCCTCAGGAGTTTCCAATATCAATGAAATCACAGATTCAGTCCTCTTCCCCTTATCTCCCCACCTCCAAAAAACCCCAATGCTGTGAAGTAGATACAAATATTAACCTCATTTTCCTTATGAGGAAATAGGCTTATAGCCATTTAAATAACCTGCCCTTGTTCATACAGTTTGTAAGTCTCAGAGGTGGGAGTTGTACACAGTTCTTATTGATTCTAAGCCCAGTGTTCTTTCCACTGTACTACAATGTAGTGAGGCTGTACCTGATGATCTCAAATCACTTCTAGCTCTATAACAGTATTATTCTATATTCTAAGATCAGGCATTCTGCACATGAATAGTAAGTATACATATTTTAAAATTCCTTTAAAGAGAAAGCTACAAAATAATCCTTATCTGATGCAGCCCCCTTCTACTTCTGCAGTGATGGTGACAATAATGGAAAGAATGCAGAGGATGCTAAGAATCGCATCTTTCAGATTATCTACTACTAGAAACATTGAATTATGTAAATATTGACATTTTCACTATAAACCAAAAGAAGAAAGGAAGTTGCAGCGAAGTGGAAGGAAGATTTAAAGGTTCTCCTTTATCAGGCAACTAAAGGAAATAGCATAGTTATTTTACTATGCTATTAAAGAAATCAAGAAACATTGCATAGGCATTTAATTATCTTGCATTGCAGTATACATAATAAGCATTTGTAAAAAGTCCACCAAGAAAATAATTGGAGTTTATGCACAAACATTTGATGCAGACAGTCTACCTTCTAAGAGAAATTTTATGAAGAATAAAATAAGTCTCTCCAAATATATACTTGAATAACAAGTACCTTCAATGCAAGTTGGAAAATATGGTTTGGGAGCAAGAAACAAAAGAAGCTAAATTTTTGTAAGCTACACAAAAGCCTCACATCTATATCATTAATATTTCTTTCAAGAAGAGAGTTAATAGACAGTGGACATAATGAGTACTGAAATAACCACCAGAAAAAAGAATTAGTTACATTTTGACTGACAGAAAATAGCTGATTACTGTTATGGGAATCACTTTCCAAATCAACTGTCTATAAACAGTCAGATCACGGAATTGTTAGTCCAGGGATAAATAAATACCAAATTAGAATAAAAGAGTAAATAGGCAATTAAAACAATTCCAATCTGACTTATTTAAACAAGCTATTGGTAATGAAAAGTGGGAAGATGGGTGAAAGAACCAACATCAGTACAGACTACTGAAATTTGCTAAGAAAGTTTAATGCACATAAATAATTTTCTACAAGGAAGACACTATAAACTTGTTTGTAAAGTCTTACAGAGGAGGAGGAGGGAAGAAATGAGTGCTATTATCACACAAAACAGCAAAAAGCAGTAAAAGGGAAACATTTACAGAAAATTTGATGAAAAACACCCACAATCCTCCCAGTCACATAGGCTTATAATCATTGAATCTTCCTCTTCCTCACTTCCCTTATCTAATGAATTACTAACTCTTATTGATGTCTCCAAAACATTTCTCCTCTAATTCTCTTCAGTCATGTGGCTGCTATCCCATATTAGATCCCAGTTACTCTCGCATTACAGGAATAGCCTCCTAATTGGTCCACTTCCATTCTCTCCCTTCTTCAATTCATCCTCCAGACAGTTGTCAAAATACTCTTCCTAAGCCACAGATCTGATGATGTTACTCATTAAAAAACCTTATATGACTTCCCATTGCCACAGGATAAAATAAGAGCCCATCCTAACAATTAGGGCCCCGGATCTAGTTGCCAGCTACTTTTCCAGCCTTATACTTTTCTCCTCAAACTCTACATTCCAGCCAAATAAAACCATTGGCTGTTTCCTAAACTTGGTAATCCAGCTTCCATCATAAATTTATACAAAATGTTAGCCATGCTTGAAATGACCCCACTTTTCATCACTGCCTCAGCATTCTTATCTCCCTTTAAATCTTAATTCAGATTCAATCTCCCCTCCATGAAGTCTTCCCTGATTCCCTCTGTTGTTAGTGCTCTCTCCTGCCTCAATTTTCTTTGTACTTTACTTATTTATGTACATATTTATACCCCCTCCCTTACCAAGTAGGATGGATATTCCTTGAAAGCAAGGACAACTTTATTTTGTCTTAGTTTCTAGGATACTGCCTTGCCAAGAGTAGGTACTTAGTAATTATTTGGTGAAATGAAGTGTCCCACTTAAGCCAGATCCCCAAAGCACTTAGGGATGAAACTGAAAGGAGAAAAGATAAAAAATAAAGATCTGTCAAGACTTCTCTTTCCATCAATGACAGTGGGGGAAAAATGACAGTGGAGATGCCACATTTAGACTAATTTACTGTGTTAGTCTAAATGTGGCATCTAAAGAAAGAAAACAATGGCACTAAAGAAAACAAGAAGGAAAGGACAACTAGATCAACTACAAACAGAAGAATTCCATCTAAATAAAACACAATTTTAGGGTTTTGATGGATCAAGATACCTGAAACACCAAATGTTTTGGGAGAAAAAAAATATGGGTGTTGGGCTTGATGAAAAAAGGTGATCAAGAAAACATCAATAATTACTCACCTGCATGTCTACTTTTGCATACCTAAAAAGTCTTTATGAGAATAACGTACAACATATGTTTGGCCATCCTTTATTAGGGTATAAAAAGGGAAGAGAAAGGCTTT
The DNA here is from genome assembly GCF_019393635.1 of Dromiciops gliroides. Classification (NCBI taxonomy): domain Eukaryota; kingdom Metazoa; phylum Chordata; class Mammalia; order Microbiotheria; family Microbiotheriidae; genus Dromiciops; species Dromiciops gliroides. The sequence continues at coordinate 254,579,751 of NC_057862.1, forward strand.
TGCAAACTGTTCTACAGCAGATCATATCTTTATAGTAATGCAAATGACTGAAGGATGCAGAGAATATGATCCCACAATATTTAATTGTTTGCTGACTTATAAAAAAGCCTTTGATGCAGTGAAGCAAATGTTGTCTTAGAGGTTCTCTTCCAACAAAATATATTCCCTACATACCTTAAAATTGTGCAAATTCTTTGATAGATGAAATAACATAATTTTGTCCAATAACCCTCCATTTAAAGATATCATTCATCAAAGGATAACAATTAGAGTTTTTGTGTTTGCTGTTCTCTTGAACAATATCCAGCACTAAATCTGAATTGAACAGGAATTTTCTATAGATAAAGAGGTCCTCCAAATGTACTTTGTTTGCATGAGACATGTTAATCCTGTCATGCTCCAGACTATTCAAAGTCCACTAAAGGAGATCTATAATTACTCAAAAGTGTTTGGTATAGGGGGCAGCTAGGTGACTCAGTGGATAGTACCTGAGTTCAAATCCGGCCTCAGACACTTAACACTTACTAGCTGTGTGACCCTGGGCAAGTCACTTAACCCCAATTGCCTCACTTAAAAAAAAAAAGTGTTTGGTATAGAAAAGGTAAGTAGATGAAGAATGCCTATTGTCTAGACTGTGATGTGTAATATCATTACATATATCTTGGATAGACACTAGATGGACAATGAATTAGGCTCAAAATTGAAGTAGAACAAGTCAGATTGCATTTCCAAAATTGTTCAGTACTTTAAATGACTCCAGGCTTAAAAGGCCTGTCTTTGTAACACTAGAATTCTAGTGATGACATATAGCTAAAAGTTGTGAAATACCAGAAACTTTGAGGAATCTAATTTGTGGGTCCTCTATAGAGTAATGGGGGGATGCACATTGAGCATGAAAAGGCAGCAGCATATTAGCAATGAAGAATCATATATAAGAAACAGCATAAAAGATATCAAAAATTATTAGAAAAGGTAGTTGGGGGCAGCTAGGTGGCACAGTGGATAGAGCACCAGCCCTGGATTCAGGAAGACCTGAGTTCAAATCTGGCCTCAGACACTTGACACTTACTAGCTGTGTGACCCTGGGCAAGTCACTTAGCCCCAATTGCCTCACAAAAAAAGAAAAGGTAGTTGGTAAGTCATGTAGTGAGAGCAAGGAGTGACTAATGGACAGCCCACATGCTCCATGATTACCCATTCCCTGCCAAGAGAGCAAACATTGGGTGGATTCTTTGTGCTTCAATCAGCATTCGAACTCTATTAGTTCTTTCTCTTTTTTTCTTTTCTTTTCTTTTTTTTTTGCAGGGCAATGAGGGTTAAGTGACTTGCCCAGGGTCACACAGCTAGTAAGTGTCAAGTGTCTTAAGTCCAGAATTGAACTCAGGTCCTCCTGAATCTACGGCCAGTGCTTTATCCATTGCACCACCTAGTTGCCCCCTGGGTGGACTCTTTGTAACGTATTTATGAGAGAATATGGACAAGCAAAATATAGGATAAGAAGGTGTGAATGGGTGATGATTTGTACCATTATAGGGATTATTCATGTCTGTGATACCACAAATGTAACCAAGTATTGAAAAAGTTAAAACATGAATCATTAATCCAGAACAATGTTTTATGGCTACGGCAAGCTAGTGACTTACTACTACTCATTTTTAGCCAAACCTGAACCCTTAAATAGCATTTTGCAAGCAATTATAACAGATGTATAGTAGAATAAATGTGTTACTTGGTCCCTTCCCTGGGAATCTCACTCTGATCATCATGTGCCTATGATTACCCCCTTCCAATTCCAACATCCTTGTCACCTCTTATGACCTACTTACTGATGCCCTCTTTTATCCCCTTCCAATGATTATCCTTTCTTTTTTTATTATCCTTTCTTTATACTTGTCTCATATTCAAGTATGCTAAGGAGCCTCTTAATTTTGGCAGTAAGTGTTAGGAAAGAGTAATAGGGCCACATTTGATGATTTTGCCCTAAACTGATACCACTGTACATCATAAAAATAAAACAAAACCTACTTGACCTCACTTAGTATGATTGATTTTGTCACAATTTCCTTAAGTTGTTTTTAAATTATAATTTAACACTTCAAGAATCCCATGTTTCAATAGTGTGGGCACTCCCTCCAATTGCAACTCCTCTACTCTTTAGTAGATGATATTCCTGAATTGCTACAGTATTAAAAACAATTGTTTCCTGGTGGTTAATTCACATCTTTAAACTTAGGTGATGGTTTGACAGACATGTATCAATCACTTGGTCTGTACTCAAAGCTTTTCCAGTTTATTAGATACCTGCCAGAGCTAGTGTTTTACCAGCATAGATTTTGAGAACCTAGACACTGGGGTAAGACTTACTGGCTCTTAGTAGGTGCTTAATAAATGATTGTTGACTTGAAGTGAAAAAAGGGAAAGAAATCAACCAGAATTTAATGAGCCTCTACTATCTGCCAGATGCTAGGCACTATGGATACAAAAATAAAAAGCAAAACAGCCACTACCCTCAGAACTACAAAAGGTACCTATGGCTGAGAACTTGTTTTTTCCAGAAATTATGCAAAATGAGGGATTGGGTCAATAAATGTATCACTTCTGTCATAGGATCATAGAATTAGACATGGAAGAAGCAATCATCTAGGCGATCTCCTTCATTTTACAGATGAGGCAATAGAGGCCCAGGGAGTTTTAGTAAGGGTAGAGTGGAGATTTGAACCAAACTCCTCAGACTTTGGATCCAAATTCTTAGCACTACATGATGCTATCACCTTAATGACAAAGATATCCAAATGACATCTATCAACTGTCTTAATCACCAGTCCTACTGTTGTTTCTGGCCTCTACAGCCAACATATACATGACTGTAGGCCATGCATCAACACCAAGTCCCGTCAAGGTTTAATGATATTTTTGATACCTGGTAGAGCTAGGACCTGGTCCAAATGAAACAAGGCTTTGTTTTCCTTCATTTTAAAAAGTAGGCCCTATCCTCATCATCTTGACAACTTCCTTAATATTCATCTTACCTCCTAAAAAGTGTCTGTTGGTTTGAATTTATTTAGGAGCTATGATGATAAGCACCTTATAAATATCCTTTAGAAAGTAATTCAATTTAAAAAGTTAAACACCATTTCTCAGGTAGTAAGAATTGTTTTTGTTTCTAGCCATAGCTTTTTAAGTATTACAGTGACTTTTTTTAAAGCAATAAAATTTTGACCAAAAGAATTATGTTTTATAATTTTTGAGCAACAAGTTTCTAATATTATTTTCTTCAGTTCTGTATTTTTCTGTGTGGCAGTGGTGAAATAGGGTCTTCTAAAAACATCTGGAGGACTGAGACATCCAATTTTGGAAAGTACATGAAGAAAAGTCAATCAGCACAAAATTAAGTCCAAGTCCAAGAAGCAATAGATGTGAAGTGGCATCATTGATGACTTTTTGAAGGACTTCAACAGCTCCAAAGGTTCCAGATGCAAAATACCAAGAGAAATCAGCAAAGATCATATGATATTTGTGATTCTGACAAAACTGAAATAAAATATATTCTGATTATCCTAAAGAATCTTTTGTAAAATCAAAAAGGCATTATGGAGTGACAAATATGTATTCAACTATCAACTTCCTGAATTACAATTTACATTTTATGAAATACAATTAAGATGATTAAAAAGGGGAAGAAAGGGGCAGCTAGGTGGCACAGTGGATAAAGCACTGTCCCTGGATTCAGGAGGACCTGAGTTCAAGTCCAGCCTCAGACACTTGACACTAGCTGTGTGACCTAAGCAAGTCATTTAGCCCCCATTGCCACGAAAAAAATGGGGGAAGAAAACAGCCCCCCCAAATCTGTCATCTAGACCAATGGTGTCAAAGTCAAATAAAAACAAATAGGGGCAGCTAGGTGGCGCAGTGGATAGAGCACCGGCCCTGGAGTCAGGAGTACCTGAGTTCAAATCCGGCCTCAGACACTTAATACTTACTAGCTGTGTGACCCTGGGCAAGTCACTTAACCCCAATTGCCTCACTAAAAAAAAAAAAAACCAAATAGAAATGAGGTCATTAAATAGTACAAAAGGATCCCTGTAGGTCACATATTGATTTAGAAAGCAAAAAATTAAGTTTATTTATATTTTATTGTATTTTTAGTTATTTTGTTAAATATTTTCCAGTTATATTCAGTCTGGTTCTGGGTGCACTTGGGAGTGTTGTAGGATACATATACTACATGTAGCAAAAACCAAGATTAAATATTCTAAGAAAGAAAAGTTAACTAATGTTCATATTGGGGGAAAGAGTCACTCTTCATTAATTATGATTTAACATTGTCCTCTCCTTTTTCCTTCCTATTATATTGAGAGTGCATACATTTCTGGTTAAATGTATTAATCACAAAGATCACTTTTTATGTATTGCCTAGAAAAGAAATTTATTACCTTTAATTATAACTTTTTACTAACGTGACTAGACAGTTAAGATCATTAGATATTTATTCTGAGACATGGATAATTCTTTTCTGAGTTTAGCAGCTTAAGCTAACAAAAGAAGTATTATTTTATTTGGTGGTGAAGCTAACTTAAAGTGACTATACCTATTAGAAAGAGCTCTGAATTTGCAATCTGACAATCTGGGTTCAAGTCTTACCTCTGCCATTTACTGTGTGACCTTGAGCAAATCACTTTGCCTTTCTGAGACTCAGTTTTTTCATCTGTAAAATAAAGGCAGTCACTCTTATATTATCTGCTTCATTGTGTTATGAAGACCAAATGAGATAATGCATATGAAGTGTTTTATACACTATGAAGATCAGCTATTTGTTGTTGCTGTTCATGCCTTGTGATTTCAGTTAGTCAAATTCCAGAGATGAAACTTCATCTACCCACAAAGACCAGCAGCTGTCCTAAAGCATGGAGTCTTAGGAGAATGGCAAGGGCCCCTGAGAGCTTAAGCAATTTGTCCAGTCTCACACCAACAGTGTAAGTTAGAGGTGAAACTTCAGTCCGGGTCTTCCTAACTCTCAGGCTGCCTCTTAACACCTATAATGGTCAGATTTAGGACACTTTGATACTGTGCTAATTTAATTAGTACCACTTGTATTCCAGATAAATTTACATGGATTCAAGAACTATAAAGAGTATTTTGGAAATAAGTTTTTTAGAGTGCTTGGTTGGATCTTTTACCTGACTAAAACAGATAATAAATACATCCTACTAATCATTACACTTTTTCTAAAAGCACATTTTTGCCTTTCTAATGTATTACCAATAATAACATTTTAAATATCTGTAGTTTCAACACTGTGGGAAGTACTCTAGACACTGATACAGATGGCAACCTCAGTAATTTAGCTGGGCAAAAACCATTCATCATTCTGCCACCAACCTGGTCCCGGGCCTTTCCAAGCTTGGACTCAGCTTCTCCTTAGATGAAACAATCTACCCTAAAGCCAAATCAGAAACCTTTCTAGTTTGGTAGGACCTCACAGAGCTTACACTGTTCTAGAAAAGCTTTGAGAACCCAGTGTCACCTTCATACCAGGATGAAGAATTAGAGTAGAAATATCTTGCACTCATGTTGGGTTTTAAGGTTTACGAAACATTTTGCACACATTTTCTCATATGATCCTCACAAAACCTTATGAGGTAGGCAATTGTAACTGGGTTATTTCTTTTAATAATGTCCTTAGAACTTCCTTTTTGATATAAATGTGTATTGTGTTCTTATTATCCTTTCGGTTTTTAGCATAATATAAAAGATATTATTGACTTTCAGAAAGAGACTTCACTGCATTCCTACATCTTAAATATTTTAACAAGCAGGAATACAGAGAAATCTAATTTCACTATATCATCTAAATCATTACTAAGAAAAGCCTACATAGATATATGCCTAGTTATGTCTAAGGCTCAGACTGATCTAGAAAATATAGGAAAAGAGGCAACTGTGACTATATTAGTGTCCCTGAGAGTAAAATAAATTAAATTAAAGAGATTAAGGAGGGTGCACATAATTAAGAATTGCACAATACTTTTTTTCATATAGTTTTTAATGATTCTAGTAATTTGGTATAGTAATATTTATTCTTCTTTTTTTAAATTAATAAAGTATTTTATTTTTTTCCCATTACATGTAAAGATAGTTCTTAACTTTTGTTTATACAAGCTCTCCAATTTCAGATTTTTCTCCCTCCCTCCCCTCCCTTCCCCCTCCCCTAGACAGCAGGTAATCTAATAGAGGTATATATATATATATATATATATATATATATATATATATATAAAAATACATATACATATACATACATAATAACATTAAACATATTTCTGCCTTAGTCATGTTATAAGAGAAAAATCAGAGCAATGACAACAAACCTCAAAATAGAAAAACATCAGTACCAAAAACAAAAGAAGTAGTATGGTTCATTCAGCATCTATACACCACAGTTCTTTTTTGCACAATACTTGTAAAAGTAGATCTATTGAGGAGCAGCTAGGTGGCAGAGGGGCAGCTAGGTGGCACAGTGGATAGAGCACCAGCCCTGGAGTCAAGAGAACCCGAGTTCAAATCTGGCCTCAGACACTTGACACTTACTAGCTGGGTGACTCTGGGCAAGTCACTTAACCCCAATTGCCTCACCCTCCCCCCCCAAAAGTAGATCTATTTTTAAGAGTTGAAAAAACTTATAAAAATGAAGGCTTTTAACTAGGCAACTAAAAGGAAGAGTGTGCATCATCTACAGAAAATAAATAGAATGAATGAGCATGTATTTGTTGATAGATTTCAGGTACTTGTTGAAAATATGGACCAAACTAAATCTGGAGACAAAGTAAGTTGTAGTGGTAACAAAATAACATGATTATTTATATTCTATAAAGATAACAAAAATTCTTAACCAAAAGAGTATTTTCTCTGAGAATAATTTAGAGAATTAGAGAATAATTTGTTAATGTTCTCATTCTTTAATTAACTTTTTGTCCAATGAGATTTCTCATTTTTTTCAAGTTAATTTGTTTACTTGTTATTCCTATACATTTATATCTGCCTAAGCCATTTTTTTACTTTTCTAAGGCCATGGTAATGAGTTACCTGATACATCTGATCAGTGTACATTAGTAGCCTTAAAAGTATTATAAATCACATTTTTATTTTTAATACAATTGTTACTGCCTAGCCACTACCTCATATTTTAGCCACACACACACACACACACACACACACACACACACACATGAACTTAGAATGCAGCAGAGCTAGGGAATGAACAGGTTTTTTTCCATTATGAGATACAACTGAAAATGAAGGAGTTATATTGAAAGTAGTTTGAAAGATCTTTTCTAGTCATTCACTCAGTTAACAAGTATTGCTAAATACTTAGCACAACCTAGCCACTATATTAAGCACCAGAGAGACAAAACTCTGGGCCAATGTATGAATTAATTTTGCTTAATTATGTGTATTTGTTACAAGTATTTTGTTTTTCTTTTCTTTCTTTGAGATGAATGAATAAAATGAAAGGAGTAGAGGACAAGGATAGGGTAGCAAAAAAGAAAAATAAAGAAAAGGTAATTTATGTATCTTTTTAAAAAGAGTGCATAGAAGACTACATTAAGAAGGCTAGGAGGTGGGGCAGCTAGGTGGCACAGTGGATAAAGCACTGGCCCTGGATTTGGGAGGACCTGGGTTCAAATTCAGCGTTGGACACTTAACACTTACTAGCTGTGTGATTCTGGACAAGTCACTTAACCCTCACTGCTCTGCCAAAAAAACCAAAACCAACAACAACAACAAACCAAAAACCCAAGAAGGCTAGAAAACATTACAGAGTAGTAGGGCAGTTTTGTAAGTTACATGTTGAAATTAATAAATATTTAAAAAGAAGCAAGCTATATTGGAGATCCTGTTTTATGTGTCATCTTTTAAAGTCTCTCTTCTACGTATATGGAAATGCCCATTTTATTTAGTTTTTGTTCATCTCTGAAGAAAAGAAATTAAGATACCAGGGTCAAGAAAACCCAGAGAGAAGAAAAATATCTAAGGAGAAAAGGGAGTTAACAGAAATCAATAAGGATGATGATTAAGAAAAGTCTATCAGATCTGGCAAATAAGACATTACTTCTAATTTTAGAGAGTGCTGTTTGAGTTTTGTGATGATTTCAGAAGCTAGATTGCAAAAGGTTGAGAAGAGGAGAGGAAATAGAGTCAATAGGTATAGATAAGGGCAGCTAGGTGGCACAGTGAATAACACACTGGCCCTGGAGTCAGGAGTACCTGAGTTCAAATCTAGCCTCAGATACTTGACATTTACTAGCTGTGTGACCCCAGGCAAGTCACTTAACCCTCACTGCCCCACCAAAAAAAAAAAAAGGGAAGAGACAGCCTTTTCCCCCTGGAATTTGGCAAAGAAAGGGAGGAAAGACATGATGATGGCTCTGACGAGGGGACAGGAACCAACAGATAGATAGAGACTGATATGTGTGTATGTATGTATGCATATGTGTGTATATATGTATGTATAAAAATATGGATAGAGAGAGGGAAGGAGGGAGGAAGGGATGAAAGGACAATCTGCTGGAGAGATGGATCAAAAGTTACATTTGCTATACCTTGGTAACGAGAAGGGCCACCTCTCCAGAGACTGGAGTAAAGGAAAAAATGGGGAAAGATATCAAGTGGTTGTGAGATGTAGAAAATGTAAGGGAGAGAATATGGTAAATGATCTTTATTCTGGCCTATTATGAGGCAAGGTCCTTAGCTGGGAAGTTGGGGAGAGCTTTGGAATACCCACCACAATCAATACAGGTTGTGATTTTTCTTAAGCTTCATTCAGCAGCATATGAATAGGAACAGTAGAGGTAAATGGTGAGAATAATGTGTATATATATATATATATATATATAACAATTCAGTTTGATTCCTGTCTCATTCCACCAGCTGTATGACCTTGGGCAAGTTATTTAATCTCTCTCATCTTCAGTTTCCTCACCTGTAAAATGAGGATACTAACCCCCACTTTATGGAGTTGTTGTAAGAACCAAATGAGATAAGACATGCTGTTTGCAAACCTTAAAATACTATAAAATGTTAGTTCTTGTTATTATTATTATTACTATTATTATTATTATTAGCTATTACTTGAACTGATAGAAGCTGAGGAAATCCCCAGAAAGATAATACATGCGTAATGAAAAGAGAAGGCCAAGGATAGAGCTCTGGGGACACCCATACTAAGGGTTCAGGAGTAGCATGACTTCCCAGGGAAGGAAATGGAAAAATAGATGGGTAAGAGAACCAGAATTAAGGATTAACATCAGGATCAAATGTGTTACATGTGTAACACACTCAGCAAAATTTAAAGTTCTATCATCATTATCATTATGGACTACCAAACTGTATGAATGGCCTGAGCTTACTTAACTTACTTAAGCTGAGCTTCAGCCATCTCATCTGTAAAATGAAGAGGCAGGACCAGATGACTTCTATGGTCCCCTCTAACTCTAAAGCTATGACTCCATGATTCTAGGACAGTGCCTTGTTGACTACAGTTCATTGGTTGACTACAGAAGTCAAGACTATAAAGGAGGAAAGTGTGACCAGAACAGGACTGATGAAATAGAAGGAGAGATAAAGAAATAGTTAACAACAAAGAGCAGGTTGAGTGAGTCAGTAAGAAGGAAAGCAAGAAAGAAGACAGATCTGAGAGAAGGGGCAGAGGGTTTTTTTCTATTGTGACCAACCAATAGGAAGAATTGAGAACTATATAGGAATAAAAAATTTTAAATCAACATTCTGCAGCTATGGGAATTTTTTGCATGTATTTTTGGAGTAAATTTGTCAGTTTTATGCCTTAGAATGGGGAAATGAAAACTTTAATAAATACAATGAATGGTGAGTTTCAAAAGATTTGACCTTCATTTTCAAAGAGGACCATGACTTTGTGGTGATATCATGACTTGCACTGAATTAGATTTTTTTTTTTAAGTGAGGGAGGGTTGTAGAAGGTCACCAACCTTAGTGGCCACATATATGTCAGGACGACTGGAGATGGCCCCAGATGTTTAAGGCAACAGCAAATAAGTATCTGAGGTGAGATTTGAACTCAAGTCCTCCTGTCTTCAGAGCCAGTGCTTTATCCACCTAGCTGTCCCTTACTTCTTGTCTTAAGGGAAGTTAGGAGACAGGAAGGGGAAAAGATGCATGGGCAGCCTATTGGATTCCTATCTTGTTTTAAAGTGCAGCTTAAATGTTACCTTTTCTAAGACCCACCTCTAAGCTGGTACCTTCTCTGTCTTGGTAAAGCACTTTGTATGAACCTCTGACACTTCTATTTGGTATTTGTCTGTGTATCACATTCCCCTACTAGTCTATAAATTCCATGAAGAAGGGAACGTTTTATCTGAATTTTAAACCCTCCCAGCACCTAGGTCACATTAGGGGCTTAATAAACATTGCCTGAATTGAACTTGTTGAAAGAGGGTGAGAATAGAGGGAAAGAAAAATGTCAGATATTATTATCTTATTTGCTCTTACACCAACCCTACAAGATAAATTCTACATTTATTGGGTTCTCTCTCTCTCTCTCTCTCCTCTCTCTCTTTGCAGGGCAGTGGGGGTTAAGTGACTTGCCCAGGGTCACACAGCTAGTAAGTATCAAGTGTCTGAGGCCAGATTTGAACTCAAGTACTCCTGAATCCAGGGCTGGTGCTTTATCCACTGCGCCACCTAGCTGCCCCCTATATTTATTGTTATCTCCATTTTACAGATGAGGAAATTGGGGCTTGAAGAGGTTAAATGTCTGACTTGCCAGGGATAGAATTCCAACCTATCTAATCCATAGCTCTTCTCACTACATTCACCCATCCAGCATTCTTTTTACTCATACCCTCTTTCATACAAAGAACTGAGGAAACTAGAGACAGAAAAAGAGAGAGAGGCCCTAGATAGTTTCATAGATTTAGGGCCTTAGATAGTTTCTTTTCTTTTCTTTTCTTTTTTTTAGTGGGGCAATGAGGATTAAGTGACTTGCCCAGGGTAACACAGCAACTAAGTGTCAAGTGTCTGAGGCTGGATTTGAACTCAGGTCCTACTGAATCCAGAGTTAGTGCTTTATCCACTGCACCACCTCGCTGCGTCACCTTAGAGAGTTTAATAGTGCAATACTTTCTGCTCTCTGAAATAATAAACCAAATCAAATCAAATATTTGCAAAGCGCTTAGCACAGTGACTGACACATAGCAAACATATATAAATCCTAGTTATTATTATAACTATTAAACCAGCCTCTATTCCTAGTCTTTCTTTGTGCATTTAAACATTCAAAGGCTCTTTGAAAGGGAAAGGTACAGCAGTCCACCAGGGGAAAGAGATTACAGCCAGCTATATTGAAGATCAGATTTAAATTAGGCAAGGGCTTGCTTGGATTGTATTGTATAGTTCTAAAGGAACTAAAAAATGTTCCAAAGGAACTCAAAATATCTAAAAATGTATGGTTTATTTAAAATGTACATACTACATAAAAAAGTTATGTGCAAGCTGCACATAACAGGTTTCCATTTTTCAGTTCTATTGTATATAAAGAAGTGTTCACTTTAGTTGGTATTTATTAGGTTTACAATAAAAATGTTTTAAATTATTCAAATTGTCATAAGATCTTTGACCATATACACAAAACAAAGATATAACTTTTTTTAAAAAGCGAAAGCTTCAGACCCCAAATTAGAGGGCTGTCCATTAAAGAATGCTAATCAAAGGACTTTAGTTAGATAAACCTATCAAGACACAAATTGCATTCTGATTGCATTTAGTATTAAAGAATGCTACTTTACATATGCAGTCAAAATAGTCACAAATGAAATTCCTCTAACAGGACTGTCTTGTCATTTAAAAAAAATGTATTTTAGTTTTTCTAATTACATGTAAAGACAAATTTTAACATTAAAAAATTTTGAACTCCAAATTTTCTCCCTCTCTTCTCTCCCTTTCCCCACCCTAAGATGGTAAGCAATTTGATATAGGTTATATATGTGCAATCATGTAAAATATATTTCTATACAAGAAGCAGACCAAAAGAAAAAAAACACCAAAAAATGTAAAAATAGTACACTTCCATCTGCATTCAGATTCCATCAGTTCTTTCTCTGGATGTGAATATTATTTTTCCTCATGAGTCCTTTGAAATTGTCTTAGATCATTGCATTGATGGAAATAGCTAAGTTATTCATAATTGATCATCCTATAATGTTGCTGTTACTGTGTACAATGTTCTGGTTCTGCTCACTTCACTCAGCATCAGTTCATGTAAGTCTAGGTTTTTCTGAAATCACCCTGCTTGTCCTTTTAAAAAACACAATGGTATTCCATTACATTAATATACTACAACTTGTTAAGCCATTTCTCAACCGATGGGCATCCCCTCAATTTACACCACAAAAAGAGCTGCTATAAACATTTTTGTACAAGCAGGTTCCCCCCCTGCCCCCCACACACCTTTTTAATCTCTTTGGGCTACAGACCTAGAAGTGGTATTGCTGGACCAATGGATATGTATTTGATACCCTTTGGTCAAAGTTATAAATTGCTCTCCCGAATGGTTGAATCAGTTCACAACTCCACCAACGGTGCATCAATGTCCCACTTTCCCTATACCCTCTCCAAAATTTATCATGTTCCTTTTCTGTCATATTAGCCATTCATAAGTGTGAGGTGGTACCTTAGAATTCTTTTAGTTTACATTTCTCTAATCAATCACGATTTAAAGCATTTTTATATGACTATAGATAGCTTTAATTTCTTCATCTGAAAATTGCCTGTTCATGTCTTGTGGCCATTTATCAACTGGGGAATGACTTGTATTCTTATAAATTTGACTCAGTTCTCCATATATTTGAAAAATGAAGCCTTTATCAGAGATACTTGGTGTAAAAATTGTTTCTCATCTTTCTGCTTTCCTTCTAATCTTGGTTGTATTGGTTTTGTTTGAGCAAAACCTTTTTAATTTGATACAATCAAAATTATCCGTTTTACATTTCATAATGTTCTCTATAGTTTGACCACAAAGTCTTCCCTTCTTCATAGATCTGACAGGTAAACAACTCCTTGCTCTCCTAATCTGCTTATGGTATCACTCTTTATGTCTAGATTATGTACCCATTTTGACCTTATCTTGGCACATGGTGTAAAATGTTGGTCTATACCTAGTTTCTGCTATATCCAGCAGTTTTTGTCAAATAGTGAGTTTTTGTGCCAGAAGCTAGGGTCTCTGGTTTTATCAAACACAAGATTACTATAGTCATTTACTACTTTGTCTTGTGTACCTATAATTGAGTTTGAAATCTGGTACCACTAGTCCACCTTAATTTGCATTCTTTATTAATTCCCTTGATATTTTTTACCTTTTGTTCTTACAGACAAATTTTGTGATGATTTTTCTACCATTATAAAATAATTTTTAGTTATTTGGGATGGCACTGAATAAGCATTAATTTAGGTAGAATTGTCATTTTGATTATATTGGCTTGGCCTATCCATGAGCAATTGATATTTTTTCAATTGTTTGTCGTAGTCATTGTCCTTCATTATCAAAGAGGACTATTACATCAAGGTGATGTCATGACTTGCAATGAATTGGATTTAAGTGAGGGAGAACTGTGCAGAGTCACCAGCCTCACTATCCTCCAGAGCCATCTGGGTCCAATGGCAACATATATCACAACAACTGCAGATGGCCCCAGATATCTAAGGCAATCTGAGTTCAATGACTTGCCCAAGGTCACATAGCTAATAAATATCTGAGGTGAGATTTGAACTCAGGTCCTCCCAGCTTTAGGGCCTATGCTCTATCCACTCTGCCACATGAATGCCCCTTCAATTGTTTAGGCATGACTTTATTTATATGAAAAGTGTTTTGTAATTGTGTTCATATTGTTCTGGGTTTGTCTTGTCAGGTAAGACTCCCAAATATTTTATATTGTCTACAGTTATTTTAAATGAAATTTCTCTCTCTCTTGCTTCTGGGCTTTGTTGGTTCTATATAAAAATGCTGATGATTTATGTAGGTTTATTTTATATCCTGCAACTTTGCTAAAGTTGTTAATTACTTCAACTAGCTTTCTAGTTGATTCTCTAAGTATAACATCATATTATCTGCAAAGGTTTTGTTTCCTTATTGCTTATCCTAAGTCCTTCAATTCCTTTTTCTTCTCTTATTGCTATAGCTAACATTTCTAGTAAAATATTGAATAATAGTGGGGATAATGAGCATCTTTACTTCACTTCTGATCTTACTGGGAAGCCTTCTAGGTGACTGTGGTGTAATTTTTTAAAAAAAATCTTAATTGATATTAAAGTTGAGGTGCCAAAAATGAACAATTTTAAGTTTATTATTTTAAAATGATTAAAGATTAATATGCTCAGATGAAATAAAATGCTTCACAGGTATCCAAAAGGCTAATTTGTTTTTAGTACTGCATTCCTTTATATTGTTAAATTGATTTTGTAATTATTCTTTAAATTGAAATGTGTCTAATCAGTACACTATTTTATCAAAATGTTCTTTTCCATAGCTGTTTTTCTCCATAGTATTAAGGATCTTTTAAAAAATAATATTTGATACAAATAGATTATTTCATTTCCCACACAGATACACTCCCCTGGATTTCTTCATCACACCCCAAGAACCTCATGAAAGATCACTTCAGCCCTTGAACTCATAGCATCTCAGAACTTTCTCCATCTAATGGGAGGGTGGAGAACTCTCAGAACTTCCATTTAATGAGATCAAGAGCACACCAGCCCAATCTCTTCATTTCCCAACTGGCTGCACTCCTCTGCACTTTTCTATCATGCTCTCATGCTTGGTAGCTTCCCTCTACCTCCTCTCCTCCTTTGGGCTTCTTTTTGCATGTTGTCTTCCCACATTGAAATGTAAAGCTTGGGGCAGCTAGGTGGCGCAGTGGATAGAGCACCGGCCCTGGAGTCAGGAGTACCTGAGTTCAAATCCGGCCTCAGACACTTAACACTTACTAGCTGTGTGACCCTGGGCAAGTCACTTAACCCCAATTGCCTCACTAGAAAAAAAAGAAGAAGAAGAAATGTAAAGCTTGAGGTCAGGGACTGCCTTTTGCCTTTCTGTGTATCTTAAGCACTGCGCTGTGCTTGGCACACAGTAGGCTCATTTTTTTTTTAGTGAGGCAATTGGGGTTAAGTGACTTGCCCAGGGTCACACAGCTAGTAACATAGTAGGCTCTTAAATGTTTACTATCTATGTTCAAGGATAGTCAGTGTCCTTGCTCCCACCCCTGCCAAAAGTTTAGGGTGCTCTCTCAAGTATGAAACAATTAACTGTATTAGACAAAACGACAATTTAAAGAAGTCATAGATCATGAAAATGAAAATTTATTACTGTGTTTTTAAGAAAATTGTTAAAGATGTTTTTAGTGGTTATACTATGCCTTCTTTATGTTGTCTATGAGAGCTGTGTCTATTACATGAAAAATCCCTTTTTGCTCTGAAGTACTATGGAATGATTTTTACTAGAGGTAAATGTGGGTGCCAGATAGGCATTACAGTATCATGCAGAGAGCTGGCCTCCAGGGTCAGGAAGATGGCTTCAACTCCTAATTCTGACCTGTGTTGTCTGTGTGGCCCACAGCAAATCATTTAACCTTTCGGGGACCACAGGCAACTCTTTTAAGACTTAATTGCAGAACAGGTGTCAATCTGTGTTACTAGAGGGTTTCTTCCCTGGGGAGCTCCTCAGATCAATGAAGTCACAGATCTGGTCCAAAAATCTGGATGTCTCACCTGTATATCAAAGATATGAGCAAGATTTTTTATGAGTCTCACCATCCTAACAAGTATTTATGGTTATGACAAAAAGTTTCTCTGTGTCATATTCTATGATAATTTCTATAGGAGCCTTTATTTCTGCCTCTGGCTTCACTACTCTCATTAATTGAAAAGTAAAAATGTGTGATCTTATACATGACTTTAAACATAAATGAAAAAAGATAAGATGGGTATCAAGCCCTTCGTACTCACTATTCAGGGACAGTAGAATTGCAGATACTTGTCAGTTTTATTATTCTTTGCATAGACTTTTAAAAGTTCGTTTCTTCCATTTTGACTTCAACTCCCTTGAGAGAGGAGAAGGCAGGGATCCCAGGAGTTGCTGTTTGTGGTTTGAAAAAGGCGAAAAGTTGTAAAATTAGATTGAAAACAAATGAACAGGGAATGAGTTTAAATTGGAAACTGCCAGGACCAGTTAAGAAAATCTCATTCTCAGAGTTTCAGTGCATTGCTTTTACTACTTCCAGGTGTATTACATACAAAACATTTCTCCTCAATCAGGACTCTAGAGTTCTAATATCTCGTCCCCTTTCTTCTATCACTTCGAGTCAACTGATGACAGAAGTTGAGCTGACAGGCTTTAGAGATCTATCTTCCGCCATTTACAGATGAGGAAAGCAAGGCTCAGAGAAATGAAGTTGTTATTTTGCCCAAAGTTGCACAAGGAATAAGTAGTAAAAGAGTTAATTGGGCCTGTCTTTATTCCACTACAGCAGTTTTCAATTAAAGCCAATAACTCAGCAAAAGAGAAAAATGAAGAGCCCTCAACCAGTTGACACAAAGTGTAAAAGGAAGTTAATAGAGGCATTTAGAGTTACCTTGAGGTGACTGTGTAGTCTGATTGGAGGTGGAGGTGGTACTTGAGATAGGAGGGGGAGAGACTTGACAGC
This sequence comes from Dromiciops gliroides, assembly GCF_019393635.1. Lineage (NCBI taxonomy): Eukaryota > Metazoa > Chordata > Mammalia > Microbiotheria > Microbiotheriidae > Dromiciops > Dromiciops gliroides. The sequence continues at coordinate 254,596,481 of NC_057862.1, forward strand.
AAACATTTAGGGAGCACCTACTGTTTATAACTGGAAATATGGGAAACAAGAGAAGGAATGGAGCGGGATGGGGTAGGGAGGACCAAGGGCAAAAATCAAACCCAAGGCATAGAAAGTGTTTAATTTCAAGCTCCAGGGAACTGATTCCCTGATTCTGCACAAGATACTCCATCTGCAGACAATGTGCATTGTCCGTGATGGCCTCCCCCCACACCCTATACCTGATATGCTTTCCCTGCCTTCAAATCCCAGCTCAAGTCCCACTTCTGCAAGAAGCCTTTTCCTGATCCCACGAATACTAGTTTCTTCCCTCTGGGATTACCTCCAATTTATCCTTTATGTCCACAGTTGTTTACATGTTATCTCCGGCACTGGAATGTGAAGGCCCCTGAGTCAGTTTTTTTTTTGTCTCTGTATCCCTAATAATTCGAATAGTGTCTGGCACTAAGGGAGTGCTAGTTTAATAAATGCTTGCTGCTTGTACTAATTTTGGGATGTAAAAAGTCAAACTGCAAGTCAGTCCTGCCAGCCTGGGACCTGCATGTATGCAGTGGGCTTTGTAATACAGTAACCCTTTTCAGCCAAGGCCTTTATTTCCCTTCTTCGGAAACACAATGTAAGTGAAACCCTGTTGCTGGGGAAACTTGATTCCGCACTGGCCTTTTAGGAATCAAGTTTTAGAGACCATTAACTATTTAAGGGTAGCCCAGAGGCGATGCATAGAATAGTCCCCGTAGCAGACGGTCACTTTCATTTTTTAAAAGCCTTCAACTCTCTCGCGTCTTCAAAACGCGGCTCTGAATTAGACTGTCAGTTTCAGAGCTGGAAGGGATTCCTCACAAATCATTTAATTTCACAACACCCTCCCCCTTACCCACTTTACAGACGAGAAAACTGAGGCCCAGAGAGGTTAACTAATCTAAAGCCATACATTTAGTAAGAATTTGAACCCAGGGGCGGCTAGGTGGCGCAGTGGATAAAACACCGGCCCTGGATTCAGGAGGACCTGAGTTCGAATCCGGCCCCAGACACTTGACACTTACTAGCTGTGTGACCTTGGACAAGTCACTTAACCCCCATTGTCCCACAAAAAACCCTAAAACAAACAAACAAAAAGAATTTGAACCCAGTTCCTCTCATTCCACTTTAGGGGGCGGGGGAATCTTTGGACAAGCCTCTTAACCTATCTGCCTCAGTTTCCCATAAAAGTGGTATAAGGCCAGCATCTACCTCACAAAGTCGTGAGAATAAAAATGGAATATTGTAAAAAAGCACTTTGCAAATCTTAAAAGCGCAAAATAAAGCAGTCCATACTAATAAGGGTGATTAGTATTATTATCACACCGCCTTTCCTGACTAGATGAGGGGATGGGGGAATGGGGGGGGGGAGGGTGCGGCAGGGGGAGGGGACGTCCCCGGCTGCCTCCGTGCCTCCTCATCCCTCGGAGCCGCTGGAATTTTCCAGTCACCAAATAAGGGTAAGCAGCACCCTGCGCGCCCCCGCGAGCTCGCTCGAGCGCGCGCCCCCCGAGTGCTGTTGAGCTGTTAAGCGGAGTGCTGTTACGTGACATCTGCCATTGAACTCCCCTTTCCAGAAGGGCCGCGGACGTCGCAGTCAATCACCCACGCCGCCCCCGAGGCCTCTCCCTTTCTGCTAGTCCGTTCCGGGCGCCCGCTCACTCGCCCCACCTCGGTCTCTCACTCCCCTTCCCCCTTCCCCCGCCCCCACTCCTTTCTGAGCCCCGTCTGCCGCTCGTGGCTACCGGGCTCCGATCACTCGCTGCGCCTCCTGCCAATCAATCAAGCCTTCGGGCCACTCGGAGGGGGTGGGAAAGAGCCCGACCTGGTGGGTCGCGAGCCCAACGCCCCCCCAAAGCCGTCCGGACCGCGCGTGCAGCGGCTGCCGGGGCTCGCCCAGGAGGGCTGGGCGCGGGGCGGGGCGGGGTGGGGGGCTTATTTGCATAACGGCCGCCTTCCTGCCTCCTCGAGCCGGCTCAAGTCCCGCCCCACGCCCCGCTTGAAATCTGTTGGGCCACCGGCCCGTCACTCCGGCCGAGGAAAGCCTGCGGCACCGGCTGGAAGGGTTTGTGCGGGCGGGCCCGGGAGCAGATTGGTCCCGGTGGTTTCCAGGAGGCGGTGGGAGGCGGTTATAAAAGCGGGAGGCGCGGGGGGTGCGGCCGGGAGAGCCGAGGCCGGCGCCAAGGGGGTCCCAGTGTGTGTGGGGGTGGGGGTGGGGCCGAGGGGAGCCCGGCCGCCGACCGTTGACGCCGCGGTTTCTCATCTCCCGTTGTCTTTCCTCCTTGTCTCCCGCCCCCTGTGCTCTCTTTCAGTCAGGATGTCTGCGCGGGGCCCCGCCATCGGGATCGACCTGGGCACCACTTACTCGTGTGTGGGCGTCTTCCAGCACGGGAAAGTGGAGATCATCGCCAACGACCAGGGCAACCGCACCACCCCGAGCTACGTGGCCTTCACGGACACCGAGCGCCTCATCGGCGACGCCGCCAAGAACCAGGTGGCCATGAACCCCACCAACACCATCTTCGACGCCAAGCGGCTCATCGGGCGCAAGTTTGAAGACGCGACGGTGCAGTCGGACATGAAACACTGGCCGTTCCGGGTGGTGAGCGAGGGCGGCAAGCCGAAAGTGCAGGTGGAGTACAAGGGGGAGATTAAGACCTTTTTCCCGGAGGAGATCTCCTCCATGGTCCTGACCAAGATGAAGGAGATCGCCGAGGCGTATCTGGGGGGCAAGGTGCAGAGCGCCGTCATCACCGTCCCGGCCTACTTCAACGACTCCCAGCGCCAGGCCACCAAGGACGCCGGCACCATCACCGGCCTCAACGTGCTGCGCATCATCAACGAGCCCACGGCCGCGGCCATCGCCTACGGCCTGGACAAGAAAGGCAGCGCGGGCGGAGAGAAGAACGTGCTGATCTTTGACCTCGGGGGCGGCACGTTCGACGTGTCCATCCTGACCATCGAGGACGGCATCTTCGAGGTGAAGTCCACGGCCGGCGACACCCACCTGGGCGGGGAGGACTTTGACAACCGCATGGTGAGCCACCTGGCTGAAGAGTTCAAGCGCAAACACAAGAAAGACATCGGCCCCAACAAGCGAGCGGTGCGGCGCCTGCGGACCGCCTGCGAGCGGGCGAAGCGCACCCTGAGCTCCTCCACTCAAGCCAGCATCGAAATCGACTCGCTCTACGAGGGCGTGGACTTCTACACCTCCATCACCCGAGCCCGCTTCGAGGAGCTCAACGCCGACCTCTTCCGCGGGACCCTGGAGCCCGTGGAGAAAGCCCTGCGAGATGCCAAGCTGGACAAGGGCCAGATCCAGGAGATCGTGCTGGTGGGCGGGTCCACTCGTATCCCCAAGATCCAGAAACTGCTGCAAGATTTCTTCAACGGTAAGGAGCTGAACAAGAGCATAAACCCCGATGAGGCCGTAGCGTACGGAGCGGCCGTGCAAGCGGCGATTCTCATCGGAGACAAGTCCGAGAATGTGCAGGACCTCCTCCTGCTTGATGTTACCCCGCTGTCCTTGGGCATCGAAACCGCAGGCGGGGTGATGACTCCCCTGATCAAGAGAAACACCACTATTCCCACTAAGCAGACCCAGACCTTCACCACTTACTCCGACAACCAGAGCAGCGTCTTAGTGCAGGTGTACGAGGGAGAAAGGGCAATGACCAAGGACAATAACCTGCTCGGCAAGTTCGACCTCACAGGTATCCCCCCAGCTCCCCGTGGGGTGCCCCAGATCGAGGTAACTTTTGATATAGACGCCAATGGCATCCTCAACGTCACTGCGGCAGACAAAAGCACCGGCAAAGAGAACAAAATTACCATAACGAACGACAAAGGCCGTCTAAGCAAGGACGATATCGACCGGATGGTCCAAGAGGCAGAGAGGTACAAGTCAGAAGACGAAGCAAATCGTGATAGAGTTGCTGCTAAAAACGCAGTGGAGTCATATACCTACAACATAAAGCAGACGGTAGAAGACGAGAAACTGAGGGGCAAGATAAGCGAACAGGACAAGAACAAGATCCTGGACAAGTGTCAAGAAGTGATAAGCTGGCTAGACCGAAACCAAATGGCAGAAAAAGACGAGTTTGAACACAAGCAGAGAGAGCTTGAAAGAGTCTGCAATCCTATCATCAGCAAACTTTACCAAGGAGGACCGGGTGGAGGCGGTTCGGGTGCCTCTGGGGGACCAACCATTGAAGAAGTGGACTAAAGCATGCACTCCCAGTCAACAGCAAACCTTTACCATTCTCTACACGTTATTTTTTTTTTCGTTTATACTTTAAAGTGTCAGTGTGCCAAGTACAAAGTTTATTGAAGAAAATCTTAGCCTGCTGTATGCATATGAAAGCAAAGGTACAACAACTTAGTTTAGTAAAGGTTAGTTCTAAAGATTGTTTATTTAAAAAACTAATGTTCAGGGTTTGTCTTTAATGCATTTTGTGTGTTTGCTAACTTGAGCATTTTTTGTTAACACTTACAGTTTGTGCATGAAGATTTTGTTTGGGGAGGAAAAAAAACCACCTATAAAAAAACCGTTTTCCCACCTGTCCTATGGAAGCTTTGGTAACAATAAAATATTGAGAAGCTTATCCTGCTTATTTTTTATGTACTAGTGTTTTTAAGATTCGATTCGTTAGCTTAAAGATTAGGTTCATAAGTCTATAAGAACAATTTGCAACAATCTTATTAATGAATGTTTTAAATGATTGGATACTAGTTGGCAGATTGCCAGTTTTTGTAGAAAGCAAAACTGGTCTCAGATGCTCTCAAATATTTACTTCATTTTGCCACCATATGGGCAACAAATCTGACAAAAGGTTTTGGTTACTCTTGAAGACCTTAAACCTTGATAGTGGAGGGCCTTGGGAAGAAGGTAAGAGAAAGAACTGAGCTTTAAATAAATGCCTATGTAACTGTGACTTGGTGTTGCAGTGTAAAAATATAACAATTTGTACAGCTGTCAGATCAGGTCACTGACTTAAGTACTGGGGAAACACTCTCGGTATATAAATCTAGATGGGGCTTCTAGATGTCCTCTTAAGAACTTCTAGGACATAAGTGTTACAAGAGCACACTACCCTTGAAGCCCCCCCCCCCTAGAAAGCAGGAGTGGAAATAAGTTGTTCTTTAATGTAAGAGTACACAAAACTTGCTATCAGCCTACTTATCGGAACAGGCAATAAAGGATTGACATCTAATGTTCAGGTATACCAAATTTAGTAAAAACCTGGGGTGAGGGCTGGGGCTGGGGGGAGGGGGTGGGGTGGCTTTTCCAATCTAAGAATCCCTGACCTTTTGTGGCAAATTTCATATAGACCAAAGAACTAGAGTGAGGAGGGGTCTTGGCCCCTCCACCTTAGTCTCCACCTCATCATTTTTTAGTTGAGGAAACTTAAGACCCAGGGGGAACAGTGACAATCCCGAGGTGTTTTGTAAGTGTTGGAGGACTAGATACAGACACAGGTTTGTGTGTGTGTGTGTGTGTGTGTGTGTGTGTGTTACACCTCTTAAAATAGGGTGGGGTAAAAGTATCTTGTTTTATAAACTAGGCATAAAGTGTCATCCTTTTAAAATTAAAAGATGACAACTCCTCTTTATCACCTGCCAATCAGACCACATTAATTTGCCATTAGAACAACATATTATGTTTTTATTTTTAATGTTTCTCTAAGGACCACAGAAGTCCTTAAAACTTCCAGGAAACTGATTTGAGAAGTCCAGAATTATAGAGGTAAGATCACTATAAATTTGGACCACAATTTAATAATATTCAACACTTTGGCAATTTATAGTCTGGGAGAGATTGAAGGAAGGGAAGGGTCGGGAAGCTATTTTCAGTTACATAAAATTGCAATTAAATTTCTCAGGTGTTTGACATTTCAAGAAAAAGCTGTGTTTGGGGGGAAATGGTTAACCTAATTTTTTTCTATCCTTTAGACATTTTGACAATTTAAAAAAAAATTGAATTTGATTCATATATTTGTAGTAGTAACATTAAGAAAGCAATAATTAAATCTGATGTTCTATCTTTTAATGTCAAGCATCATAGATCATAGAACATTGGAATTAGTCCACAGCTGAGGAAACTAGTGATAACTTAAAAAAAAAAAAGTGATTTGCCCAAGAACACAACACTGCTTACTGTCAGAGCTGGAACCCTAGACCTCAGTCTCTAGAGTCCAAGTTTATTTTCCCCTCAACTCTCTTGTTACATGTTAAATGATAGAACAAGGGATGGCTTCTGTCCAATTTTAAAATCAGCATGGGAACACAAGGTTTTGCCAGTGACTATCATTTATACAACCTTCCTTAAAAACAAAAACAAAAAACCTTAAAATTTGGAGAAATGCAGGTTATCTTATTTCCCTTCTGAAAAACCAAAACATCCAGGATTTGAAAAACATAACTCCATTTAGTAGAGCTGCTGTTAATTCAGTAGAAAGCTTTTCATATGTGAGGGAAGAGGGCATGTGAATGATTATAGATAGCACCATATAAAAAAAAATCATAAAAACTGCCCAGAAACCAGTTGGTTGAATAGCGGTCTTCCTGAAAGGAAAACATGTAGGACTCTTGTTATTATTGATCCAATCTTCTTTAATATACTCTTTTAAAAGTTTTTGCACTTTAGGGCTTTTTTGGTGTTATATATTTTTATTCATTATATTTAAAATTTAATATTTAGTATAAGGATGATTTGTCCTAAGTCTATCTAAAGGTATTTACATACTGATGTGCCAAAAGAACCTTGTTACAAGACAGTCTCCTGGCTGACACTCTAGTCTTAAAGCAAATTATCAAGAATACTAGTATTGCATTTGGCAATTTAAAAAATTATTTGTAAAATGCTTCTTCTCATCCTATTTTTGCTTTTTCAATTTGGATTTGAGTTTTAGCCCCAACATTTGCTAAACTATCATTATGACTGAGTCACTTCTCTAAATCTATTTCCTCACCTGTAAAATAGGATTACTAATTTCAGTTTTGAAGAAATGACCAATGCAAATCTTAAAACACTGTATAAATTGGAGCTGATGTCATTTGCATTTTGCCAAATAGATATGGGGATGTCGAGATTGGGAGGTCTGAGAACATCTTTGAAAATATATGGTGTCATCAAATGAAGAGCTAAGACTCGACCTTAAAGCTATTTTGCTTTAGCTTTCTTGCAGTTATTTAACCTGAAAATTAAATGCAATGAACACAGTAGAGAGTACTAGGGAAACTTAAAATAATGAACCAAATTACTAAGGGGTAGTCATTTACGTAGCCAGTTAATGTTTCTATCAAGCAGTTTGTACTGGCAAACCAAAGTTTTCCTTGACCTTATCTAGCAATTTTAAGTGGTAGTCAAAGAGTACCAAGAGATAACTTAAATTTCCTGATCACTTCAGGAAGATTTGCAGAGCCTTACAACTTTGTGAACATTATTCCCATTTTGCAGATGATGAAATAGGTGAAATAACTTGCCCAAGATCACATAGCTAATAGGTATCAGAGCTAGCATTTGAACCCAGATTTCCTAAATTACAAATCCAGCACTCTTTAAATTGTGCCACACCTTGTCCTATATATTAAGGTTACAGTTTCAATTATTAGCAACCTTTGAGACTGGAAAAAAAATTAGACGGGCAGACAGTTATGTTAAATATTTATTGGTGCAAATGTCATATAGAATGCTCAAAAGAAAGTAAAAAGTTGGGAAATGAGCAATTGGAATAAATATCCTATTTTTAGTATAGCAGACTGAAAACTGTAAACTGTCTGCACTATATGTAGCTCCCTATTATCTGCTAAAATATTTGTTTCAGAGTGTTATATTTTAAAATATATTTTTCTAAGGTTAGTGACCATCTTTTATAGACTTTTTAGGGTTTGACTGGAGATGATTTCTGAGAAGCTTAGTAGAACAAAAATTAAACTTGGGCTCATCAAATTTTTCTTATTTGGTAATGCATATATAGGCAATGCATAAAATGGTGATACTACTGTGGAGTCAAAATAGTATATAAATATTTTTACATTTTAACTTCTATAAAGGAATAAGAGGTCCTAATGAGCCAATTAGGGATATCAGTCTTATAACTTTTAAATTTGTATCATTGATAGCTTGAGAGTTTGGGAAAGTATCTTGACCATAGATTGATACTCTGTTCATTTGTTCTAAAACTGTGGTATTATTGTCTAATTCTGGGATACAACCTCATAAAAATCATATTGGAGTTGAATCCAGTGATCTTGTTATTAGCAGTTCTCGAATTTCTAGTCAACATATACTTGGCAATGTGGAAAGCTACTGAGGATGACTGGACAAGCCTCAATTTCTCTGGGCTTTGGTTTCTTCATATGCTGTATAAAAAGGAAGGGTTGGACTAGAAGACCTCTACTGTCTCTTTGAAGCTCTAAATACATATGATTCAGGTTTAGGTTGAGTAATAGAATAACATTACAAACACATGGCTGTTTTCCCCCTTCATGTTGCTGTGAAAATGTGGGTGGAATATTTTAAAGGGTTATACTTAAACCACTTCAATTGAATAAAGAATCACATTCCTTAGAGATATGGAAGAGCATGGAAATAAGGCCAAATCCATATCTTGGTCTTTTTCCTTGCAGTAGTTGAGTATGCTAATAATTTGGGATAAGTGGGAATCTAAGTTACATGTTCTATGTATGTATTTGTTGCTCTGGCTGTTTTTAGACAGCAGATAAAGTTCTTGGCCATATCTCATCCACCCCTAATAAGGACCAGGTTTTCCCATCTTTAATGGAGAATTGTTTTTACCGGCTAACTAAAAGTAAAGTGTCCTTGAATTCAGCATTGTTGTTGTCAAACTGTTCATAACCTCGTGGACCATAGCATGCCAATACCATCTATGGAGTTTTCTTGGCAAAGTAACTGGAGTGGCTTGCCATTTCCTTTTCCAGAATTTAGCATTACCCTTATCAGCATCTTAAGTGTTAATAGTACAATTTTAAGTGAGCTAACTTAAGTTATTCTCCCTGAATGAATAGAATCCTAAAATTGCAAAAGCATCTGCCCATATATATGTATATATATATATATACACACACACACATACATACACATACACACACACAAACCCATGATAGATAAATGCGTACAGTTTATGCATAAAGAACAGGAAAACAAATTCAATTCAATTCTATTCCTAACAATGAAGTTGGGAAAGTTGCTTTTATGATAATGTTAGAAAAATCAATACTGTATATATTTAGAATTATCCATAAGGAGTCTTGCTAATTTAGAGCATTAATATGTATTTTATAATAAGGACAAGGTAGCAAGGTAATACGGTGGATAAGGGCACTGGATGGGGAATCAGGAAGATCAGAGTTCAAATCCCACATTAGCTGTGTGACTGACCCTGGGCAAAGTCACTTAACCTCTATTTTTCTCATCTGTAGAGTGGAGATAATAGCATCTATTTCCCAATAATTTTTTTTGAGGTTAAAAAGATTTCTCCCCCTGCCCAGTTTAATAAGGATTTAAGTTTCTCTCCTCCCCCTCTCCCCTAACACATTTTAAGAAAACCCAAATTGTGAAAATAAATTAGTATTTATTCCAAAGGGTTCTGCTTTATTAAATCATCTTTATACATAGCATAGGATTAGATGCTGTGGGGGTAGACAGAAGTGTAAGAAACAGCAAGCTTTCTTTAGAACAATCTTCAATTTACATAGCTTTTCAGGAATACAGCTGTTATGACAATTTACAATGGCAGTAAGTAAAATTAATAAGGCATTGTAGATACTCAGTCTTTATAGCTATTGATTTATTTGTGTGTTTACCAAAGTTTTCTGATCAGTTTCACTACCATTGGGAGAATGTGACAGGTTTTTGTGAAAGATGTTAAAAATACATCCTGAAGGTAAGAGAAGGTAAACTGAATTCAGACTATGAGGAAGATTCTGAATATTTACCTATGGTCTCCAGGAAAACTCGACCATATCATTGTGGGTTATAAGTAGTGAGATCTTAATGTTTTGATAAATGTCTAACTCACACCTTGGTTTACCCAGACCCAATAAATCCAGGAATGTTCTATGAATGTTACCCTGTGGTCAGTCTGCCCTAAACTCCTCCCAGGTAAATGGCTTGCTCTTAATTCAACTCCTTTGGAACAAAAGGCACTAACTAATTCATTACTGAACTTGATGAGTTTCCTGTAGTCCCTGGGGAAGAGCTGGTACTTTTCCATTGAGTTAGTGAACCTCAAAATGGGTGGGGGATGGTGATAGAGGTGGAGAGGGAGGATTGTTAGGGCCTACCCAGGAAAGTTAACCTAGTATAGTACAAAGAACACTTGTAAATTAGTGACCAGGCCATCCATATCTCTTGGTCTACTTACTAGTGATTTTGCATCATGCCTATAATTTGACTCAGGAAGTCTATATGAATGTTTATAGTTATTTACTATATATATTTAACCTTTTTAGGTAATGGGAGTGAGGGTGGGGAAGAGCACATAAAAAAACAAAAACAAAAACAAAAAAACGACCTGCTAACATCATGCATGGATTCCTATTTAATCTTGATCTAGGATTCAACATTACTCTTCTCAACTCTTACCCTAACTCCCAGAAGCTTAGAGGATTTCTTGGACACCCAAAAGGAAAATACTCAGCAATGTGGGAGGGAAAGAAGAAAAATAGTATGTCCACCCGTGGGGCAGGAATGAGCAGTGAGGTGCCTCCCCTTCAAATACTGCCTTTGTGTGACCTTAGCAAGGCAGGTAAATTAAGGGTTTAGATCAGATAGTCTTTCAGGTTCCTTCCTTCTGGCTCTATATGATCTTATGAATTAAAATTTAAAAATTAGATTGAGTAGCTTAATCGAAGAAGACAGAAAATAGACTTTCTGGATCCTAACAAGTAGAAACTTAACACTCCATTTGCTTAGGTTGACTAATGGTCCACTTAAACTTTCCCCAAAACATATTCATATACTTTAGAGAAAAATACAAGGTTCAAAACTAAAAAATTGTTCAGAACAGTTACATGTCAAGTCTAATGGGCTTTTATTAGTCATACTTCTAAAAAGATATTTTGTTAAGTGAAAATAGGCCTTCCTATCATTAAGAATCACGAATTTTATATGGAACCATGAATATATGGATAAATTCAGTTCCAACACGGATAAACCAATTTAGAATGATAATATAACAAGATCTTACGAATCTTGGAATTAAAGTTTTGCTTTTATATACTTCAGATATCATTTAAAGGCATAACTGGTAAAACAGTTTCATTTTTCACCATAGTACACTGCAGCAATGCCCCTTTAAAGTTTTCAGGGAAATAAAAGTGGGAATCATCTTAAATTTTTGCTCTAGTGAAGTTCGTTGACGCCCAAAGCTATGTCCTGTTCTATATTCTTTTTTCCCCCTGTTCTATATTCTTAATGTTAAAATGCCTCCTCTGAGGCATATATAAATAGCTATGCCCGTAGAAAGGTAGGTCAATTTCTTTTGAAGTGTTGTTAAAGGAAAAAAAAGTGAATGTTCCACTCCCCCCCAACCCCCCCCCCCACCTACGTGGAAGTGATGAAGAGGGAGAAATTTGGAAAGAGTCCCATTAAATCTCTGGAAATAAACTGTAAGGGCTTTCTTTTGAAGGGGCTAAGGCAGAAATTATGCATTTTAGTTTTGTTTTTCCAAGACACCAAAGAAAGGGAAGAAAAATAATGTAAATTTCTACATTTCAAGATGACAAGATGTTCTTATTGGCAGTCGAATACCAAACTGGCTTCATCTGAAATTCTCTATCGTATATTTTGTCTTGCAGTTCTGTATACTTAGTAGTGGGGTTGGGGTGTTTAAAAAGGCCCCGGGAATTTGAAGACACAGTGGAGGAACATAGTTTATTATTTACAAAGCACCTACACACACATTTTCCTATTTAAGCCTTGAACAACCCGATTAACTGGCCGCGCTCCAGAAGCAGTGTACTCCGTTTTAGAAACGGGCAAAACCCACGACTTCTGGGAGGTAACTAAGTCCCTAAGAGACAGAGCAAAATCCAAACCCAGGTCTTTCGGCCGATGCCAAGCAGCGGCTGGTGGGGGCTGCAAGTAGAACATAAAGGGGGGATTCTCTGAGCCCTGCAGATCACGATGGTGTGTCTCTGTGACGACTCGCCAACCCACGCCTCCTATGTAAGAATCAGGGGTCATAGCAGCGTCCTGAAGCATGGAGTCCAAGGACGAGGAGTTGGTGCTCTTAGAAGACGCTGAGGCTACTGCTGCTGTTGTGGCCGCCGCCGCCCCAATTGCACCGCCACGCCCTTGCATCCGCCAGAGATGCCGCAAACCGCGCAAAAAAGTCGGCTTTGGGCGGGGGGTCGGCCTGGGCACGTCGTTCAAGCGCGCGGTGCAGGCTGTTTCCAAAGGCTCCAGGGACCCTGGGCCAGGCGCCCTGCCCGGCCGGACCTTCTTGCCCCCACTGGGGAACGGAGAAGGGAGTGAGCGTGGGGGGCGGGGATTCCCCAGCACACCCCGAACTCCCGAGGCCAGCTCGAGAAAGGAGCGGTTGAACGTTCTGATTGTAAGTTAGATCCCACGGCCCGGCCCCCTTGCCGTCTCCCCCTCTCCCTTTCCCAGCGTAGAAGCAAGGCAGGGAAAGGAGGAGGAGGAGGAGGGCGCGGAGGTGTCCGGAGGGCGTAGCAGACCTCCCCTGACCGGGCACCCCAGCCGCGCGCAGTCTGCTGCGGGGCTCTCTTCAGGCTCTCCTTAAGCAGCCGGCCAGAGAGTGGCGGCCCCTCAGCCGCTGTCGCTGAGCCTCTCCACTGGCCCTGCACCCGATTGGGCGAGGGAGCTGTAAGTTACCCCTTTTCACGGGAGATCGGAGAGACGATTGGCTGCAGGCGGAGGCGCCTTTGAGTTGGTTGGCCGCCCCCGAGAGCGGGGCTGGGGCCGGGGCCGGGGCTGGGTCTGGGCAGTCAGGCAGTTCTTCCAAGTCTGGAGGGATGCCGGGTGTAGGTTTCTGATGCTCCTCTCTCCAAAAAAGTGGGGGGCTAGACCTTACCCACCGGAGCCAGCGTCTGTTTCGTCATCACGAGTTTGTGTGCTCAGGAGCACCCCTGTCAGGAAAACTTTAAAAAGGGGTGGGCGATGCCTTTGATTCAATGCTGAGCCCTCAAGCAAGAACAAAACAACACCTACACCAACAGTAACATTCGGGGGGGATCAAACCTTACAAATTGCAAAGCATATTTCCTAGTAATGCCTCCTTTATGGGTGTTCTGGAAGCGATCTTGAGTAGTACTTGGACCCACGAAGAACGGGGGTTAGGGTGGCTTTAGCTACCTTTCCATTTGGAGGTATTCTGGAGCTATGGCCACTGCCAGCGAGAGCTACAGGGTAGGCCCTGCTTTAAGAAGATTTCTTGTATGTGAGCATGATAGCAACGAGGGCGTCTTTGTGGCATAGTCAGATAAACCCCAGTGTCCAAAATCAGTGGCAAATTATGACTTTTAGGCTCTCCATGGGCAAAGTATAAACATTAAAAAAAAAACCCAAAAACTATTCAACCAACAACATACTGGAAGCACAGATTCAAAAAAGGGGAGATGAATTCTACTTTTGTGGGAACAAATAGAATAAGACTTACTAAATTTGCATTTAAGGAACCTTGTTTTAGTTCTTTATTGAAATAGAGAAGAGTAAAGATGAAGATGGTTTGGGTTTCATTGAGGTTTATAGCCTGTAGGTGATAACTTTTAATAATTGATTTTGCTTCTGTCTTTTTGCTTTTCAGCCTTTATCCCCACCAATAGGGAGATGGTACTGGGATCATGAGACCAACACTCTTAAATTAAAAAGGTAAAAATATTTATGTGAAATATTCTAATGTTTCCCAAAAAACCCAACAGCCCTAATTCTCATTGAGAATTTGTGGAAGATGTCAAAAAGGTTTGGCTGGAAAGAGCTTTTTATCTTTAGAATGTTAAGTAGTTATTAGGTATACTTACATTAAATATTGAACTTTATAGTTAATAGCTTAAAGTAATTTTTTTCTGATTGTCATTCTGAGAATTAACAATAGTTTCTACTTCTTTAGGCTTTTATATCTTATAAAGTGCTTTTCTAAGAACAACCCTGTCAGGTAGTACAAATAGTATTTTCCCATTTTGCAGATGAAGAAAACAGGCTCAGAGATGAAGTGAGCCAAGGTCACATAACTACTAAGTGATGGAACAGGAACTCCGACCCAGGTCTTCTGATTTTCAGTCCAGTGATCTTTCCACTACACTCTTTCCACTGCTCAGATGGCTTAAATATTTTATATAATATCCATATCAAGTAGCCTAAGTAACTATTTGATTACTTTTCCTATTAACTTCCCAGAAAATATGGCATTATATTTAGCTTAGACTTTAATGTATAAATATTTTGTATGCATAACATATATGTGATATGTCTTATATGTCTTAAGAGTCTCTTACAATTGTCTTTGGAAATACTTAAGACATCTTTCATTTTAGTGGTAAAGCACAGCCTCATCTACCCTTTTCACAAATGTCAATATAGTAGAAGAATGTTGTTAGAGAAGAACAAAAATGAACATGCATTGGCATATGATTTGCATAACAAATTGATGTCATTTAAAAGTTGGCATGATTTTAATTACAAACCAAATGTTTGTGGATTTTAAACCTGTTAGAATGTTGCAATATTTTCTAGTAATTTATAAGCCTAAATCAATAGTTTTATTGTTCATTCCCACATTATGTATCTCAGAAAAAGTCTATTCAGTAATTCCTAAAACATCAGACCCTGTGTTAATCACCAAGACCATAAAAACAGCAGGGGAAAGGTTAGGAGAGTTTTAGGTTTTTGAGCCAAATGGCCAAAGTGATTAATGCATATATTGAGACAGGCAGAATATTGTTCTTAACAGTGAGAGGACCTGGGTCCAAGGTACTCTTCCTTCCTCCTTCCCCAACCACTACTTTCTTGCCCTGGGAAATAGTCATGGGGAAAAGGCTTTTAAACCAGTGTATATCATCTCACAGGGTTGTTATGAGGAACAAATATTTACGCGAGAACACTTTTTAGTAACAGAGGACTATATAATAGGTGGCACTTTGCTTGGAGTAAGGAAGACTTGAGTTCAAATCAGACCTCAGATATTTACTAGCTTGTGATCCTGGACAAGTCACTTAACCTTGTTTACCTCAGTTTCCTCACATATAAAATGATCTGGCGACAGAAATCGCAAATCACTCCATTGTCTTTGCCATGAAAACCCCAAAAAGGAGTCACTCAGAGTCAGATATGACTGAAGACAACTGAACAACCACAAATATAATTAACATGACATAGTAATAACAAAAATAAGGTTTGAGAATTTGTTTGCTGAAGAATATACTGACACATTAACTTAAACCTTCTTATACTTTAAGACTATATCAGTTTTCCCTGTCTGAAAATAAAAATGGACCTTCTTCCATTCATATGTCAAAAAAACTTCAGTAAATAAAGACATTTTTTTCATTTGCAGTATTATTCAAACAATTTGCAATACTGATTTTTAAAATATTCACAAGATAGTGTTTAACCTTCAAGCACTCTCTTACAACTAAACTCAAAAAAGCATCCACTTCATCCCTTTGGTGAGTTTCAAATAACAGTCAATGATATAAAAAGGAGTGACGTGAAGGGGGGAGAAGTACCTTTGTAGCTTTTGTGCCAAATGTAACATTTGAACATCGATGGAATAAAAGGCATTTTTCTCTTAAGTTCAAACATATCAAGCCCCAAATGAAAACAGAAGCATGGAAATATTCTGTGGACCCCTCAATTTGTAAACAAATAGGGCCATGATCTGCTATTTCTGTGCCGGAGACATCCTGAACCTTGAAACCCTGCCCAACCCAACCCCCTGGCATGGAAAAGAGGGTAAGTTTTATAAAGTTAGTGCCAGGGCAGTGTCAGAAGCAGTGGTGGTTACAAGAGATCCAGAGAACATAGTAACTGTCTTCTCCAGGTATATTGATTGCATCAGAGGTCACACAGGCTGCCCAGCCCTTTACCAATCAGCAGATTGGTCTCTCTTCAAAGCTCTGCCTGTGCTTAAGTTGTGAAAGATATAAAGGAATATCAAGGAGTTTGTAGTGTAATTGGGTATAAAAATACATCTAGGTGAGGGGGTACAGACAAATACTATAAGTATACTTATTGTTGATTGAGGACGGGCTTAGACCCAACTTGTGGAGAAGGTGGAACTTGAATAAGGCCCTCAAAGATGGTTTGGATTCAGATGGATGGTAAGCATTTTAATTTGAGAATATAGTGGGAAGACATGGGTGAAAATGTTGAGGGTAGGAATATGCAAGATGTGTTTTTAAAACAATGAATAGACTTTTGTTGTTGTCATTCAGTTGCCTCCAACTTTTCGTGACCCCATTTGGGATTTTCTTGTCAGAGATACTGGAGTAGCTCATTATTTCCTTCTACAGCTCACTTTATAGATGAGGAAGCCAAGGCAAACAGGATAAAGTGACTTGGTCAGGGTCACACAGCTAGTTAAGTTTCTGAGGCTGGATTTGAACTCAGGAAGATGAGTCTTCCTGACTCCAGGCCCAACACTCTTTACTCCACCACCTAGCTGCGGATGAATATAGACTTAGTCTGGGTAGAAAAGTGGCTTAATGTAGGTTGGTTTGGTTTTGTTTTTGTTTTTTGGCAATTGGGGTTAAGTGACTTGCCCAGGGTCACACAACTAGTAAGTGTCAAGTGTCTGAGTTTGGATTTGAACTCAGGTCCTCCTGAATCCAGGGCCAGTGCTTTATCCACTACACCACCTAGCTGCCCCCGTAAAGTGGCTTAATGTAAAGAAGTGGTACATAGACTAGAAAACTAGAAAGGTAGGTTTAGGGAGATGGGTAAGGTTTTGAATACTACCTCGAATGGCTAAGTATTCTACAAGTAACCTATAGAAGAATACATAATCAACTATCTTGGTTTTTACAATTTGGGATAACATTTTTATCGATTTTGATGAGCTGGCTTAGATAAACAAGGAATATAGGACCCAACTTTGGCCTAAAGTACAAATCTTAGTGGCTTGGATGATTACCTGTTTGAAAATTCCCAAGATTCCCTTTCCTCTGTTTTTCAGTAAAACTTATTAGTCCTTCTTGGAGTGTACATTTGCCCAATAAAGTTGTTGGCAGAGGCCTCCTGGTTATCTTTAACACAAGTCTTATACATATGGTCACAGATTTAGACTTTTGAAAGAGACCTTTGAAGGTCCAAAGCCAACCATCAGATTTTAGGGATAAGCAAAAAGAATCCCAAAGAAGCGGTTTGTCTAAGGCTACACAGGGAAGGAAGCGATAGCGCTGGCGTTTTAACCCAGATTTTTCAACATTTTACACTGAACCATGCAGACTTCATTCTACAATGGATAACTTTGCCTTCAAACTCTTGTGTCCAAATTCTTGGGCTAGCCTCTTAACAGTGTCAGCAATCCTGTCTGTTATTGCTTCACTGAATCCTTCTACCAATCCAACATCCTCACTAGAAGAACCATGGGAAGGAAAGAAAGAAAAAGAATAGAGGGGCTTCAGGTAGTTGGCTATAAGTCTGTGCTGAGAACAGGCCATCTGCTTATGGACAGGTAACCTGGGTTAAGCAGGTGCCCCACTTTAAATCTCCAGAAGCCCCATATGTCACCAGTTTTTCATCCTGGCCAAAATGAAGGCAACAACAAGCATAAAATGACTATAAAACTGTATGAAGAACCTGAGATGATGCAAATCAGGGTTATCATTTTAGTTGTAGATCCTGAAATAGGACATCTCTTACCTTTAGTTAGGGCTGTGGGATGGGGGCAGACACATGATTATGAATCAGTATTGGAAAAAGAGGAAGAATGCTGTGTCCTAGCACACTGCTAACTATTGGAAAGACTAGATTGCATGAGCATCACTGGATCAAAGAGAAGATTGTTTTCTGACACATCTTTGAAAACCGACAACATGATATAATGGAAGGGACCCCCTGGACTTTGAGTCAAAAAACCTGGAAACTAGGATGTAAACTGCTTGAGAGTAGGGGCAGTGGAAAGTGCTGAACCTGGAGTCACAGAATCTGATTTTGAATCATGCAGTTCTGTTTTACTACCTTGTGTGGCCTTGGGCAAGTCACTTAACCTTTCTGGGCCTCACTTTCTTTATCTGTAAAGTAGAACTGGACTAGATGCTCTTCCAACTCTCTATATGATCCTATCATTTTCTCTATATACACATACACACATACATGCTCATACATATAACACATATATACACATAGCATATATGATCTGAATAAAATCTACATATACAGGGGCAGCTAGGTGGCACAGTAGATAAAGCACCAGCCCTGGATTCAGGAGGACCTGAGTTCAAATCCGGCCTCAGACACAACACTAGCTGTGTGACCCTGGGCAAGTCACTTAACCCTCATTGCCCCACAAAAAAAAAATCTAATATATATATATATATAAATATATATACATACAAACACATGTCAGACTTTTGGTTTTGTCTTTGTATCTCCAGCACCCAGCACAATGCCTGGCACAATTTAGGTACTTGGTAAATGTTTGTTGAATTGAATTACTTAGTAGCCTGATGACCCATCAGCAAATCCTTTCACTTGTCTATGTCTCCTTTTATCCATTTATAAAGTGAGCATAATTCTCTGCACTATCTCCTTACTTCACCAGTGTTTGTCAAAGATTCCAGATAGGATGTCAGTCCAGGCATGCTTCTGTACATATTGCTTGCCGTCATGCCCTGACACCTCAGGGCTCTAGGCCTGTCCAAATTCTGACAACTGTGACAAGAGAATGTCCATCGAGGGCAGAGAATCCATGATTCACAGAAACAAGTCATTTGAAGATTTGTCCAGCTGAAATGGGGAACAGAGGAAAAGAAAAGATGGTTCTGTAGTGGAAAGCTGGCATTTAACCCAGTAGGCAGGGATTGATTTAGAGTTAACCAAGCCAAGTGAGAGAAACCAGGATCTTGGGGCTATGCTAAGAGCCAGAAACTACAGGTTGGACAAAAGATCTGGCAGTCAGTGTAGGCAGAATGTCCCGGGGGCTGTGCTTTATTATGTTTTTAAAGGGACGGTGACCTAGAAACCTGAGCCAAGCATTCAGTAATGGACAAACTACAGACTTCCTCTACCTAAGTTGAGAAAGTGGATGAATTTCTTCTTTTTAAAGAGACAAGTCACTGAGATCAAGTGGGCAAGTGCTCCCAAGGAAAGCTCATTTTTAGGGCTGTAAATGAGGGCCAAAAGTAGAGGTGTGTTGGTAAATATTTAATGAAAATGCACATACAACACATTTTAAAGTTTAATCTGCACTACAAACATTTTCTCCATTTCTTTCTTAAGTTTAGACAATCAACAAAACAATAAAATCGAGTCCTGATTGGTAGTGATTGCAGATTTCTCAAGAATAAATGCTTACAAAGAAAATTTAACATTCAGCTTTTAGGAGTCCAACTGAATCCAGCACACACCTAGTGAATCAAGCAGAAAGTCGTTTTTGTTGTTTTGTTGTGTCCAACTCTTCATGACTTCATTTGGGGTTTTCTTGGCAAAGATATTGGAGTGGTTTGCAGTTTCCTTCTCCAGCTCATTTTACAGATGAAGAAACTGAGGCAAACAAGGTTAAGTGACTTGCCCAGGGTCACACAGCTAGTTAAGTGTGGAGGCAAGGCCAGATTGGTATTCAAGAAAATGAGTCTTCTTGACTCCAGGCTGGCACTCTATCCACAATGCTTACTTAGCTGCCCTTGGGAATTACAACTCAAATAAAAGTAGCCCAGGTGAAATGAAAAATGCACAACACCCCTTTTCTAGATGACCTCTTGTACAAATTACCTTGTCACACAATGTCCCATAACCCAATGAGTTTTGGCAAAATTCCCCATAGAAGAAATTTCTCATCTGACCAGTTCTATTAGTTGGGAAGGGAGTATTGTTTTAAGATAGTTTATTTTTGAGATAATGTACCCCAGAAATCTTTCAAAGGAAGATTACCAGAGCTCTTGTCTAAACTCAGGGGGTATGAGGTTCTTCATAAATGATGTCCTTGTATATGAAACAACTCAACCTGAAAAATGCATTTAATTCTATCTTCTGTTCCTGCATCTGGACTTAGGCTTCACAGAGAGGTGTAAATTTGGAGCGAGATTGAGTTTCTGGGCTACCTTGTGACTCAACATGGCATTCAACCAAGCTCAGGAAAACCAAAGCCATAACAGATCTTAAGCCCCCACAGGACACAAAACAACTCTATCAGGTAGACACAGAAAACACATCATTTAATAAGGAGACCCTAGAGTTCTCTTTGTAATTTGGGGCTGGTCTCTGGAACACCCTTCTCCCAAGTCCTGGTGCCAGTTACTCTTCCCAGAGGGTTGTGGTGAGGTTTGGTGGAGGAACCACTCATGGTCTCATCAATAATGTTATAAAAGTCCCTCCTGCCTAGGCAGCTGGACTCTTTGTTGACTGATTGAATGTGAATAGCAATGGAGACTGGAAAGACTGATGATTGAGGTTGAAATAATGTGTGAAAGATCTAGAATTCCACTCCTTAAGTCATCAGTCTTTGACCCTTGTGGAATGAATGACAAAGAATTTTTTTTTAAACGGATGGCAAGGCCCTGGTTGTCTGAAGTTCCCTGTCTTGTCTTTTCCTTTATGTATTTCCAAATGTTCCAGAAGCTCATGAATGAAAATTGGATATGTCACTTTTCATGTGTTACTCTTTCTTAAAGTAGCTGTTCTATAAAATCCTCCGTGGGTGGAAGATACCTCATGCTCTATTAAGGCCCTCAGTGAATAGGCATGAGCTATACTATATGCTATTAGTGTGATTAGCTGAGCTGTAATCTTGGTATTGCAGGCATATCCCACCAAACAGAGTTCATTGACTCCTAGAAACCGCATCAACTTCTAGAAAACCTTTAGGGCCAATGAATTCCACGCAAATAGTATTGGGGAAGCCAGTGAAAGGAAAAAAGAAGAGGAGTAAAGAGAAAAAGAGGATATCCATCTCTGTCCAACTCCCCTCCCCCAAAAACATTTCCCTCTACTCCCCTGAAATGAGGTTACAGTGGAGTTTGGTTAACATAGATTCATGATAATGCGAAATGATGTTAGGCCAATGTTAAACTTTATGGGTATTTTCCCCTACAGATAAAAAATGATTGTTTGCTCAATAACTACCCTCTTTTTACAGTCCTATGCCTGCATCAGATACCAAAGACAAACTCAAGAAGGGCAAATCAATTCACTTTGTTGAAAATGATGGCACCGCCTCAGAAAGGTATTTCTTTTCATTTCATAATCAGAGCATTTTTCTAGTAATTTTTAGAATTCTTTTAAACGCTTACAAGTTGCAGGAAAGTATGAGTTCTATCACCATTGACAGAGAAGTATCAAAGAATCGATACATAACATGTTATTTAAATTTTTGAGGGAATTAAAGTAGGTTTACCCATGTTGGAATTTGGCTAATGGGCTCCTGTTGAAAATGTCCATTTTTTAAAATGTTGCAAGGGGCAGCTAGGTGGCGCAGTGGATAGAGCACTGGCCCTGGATTCAGGAGGACCTGAGTTCAAATCCAGTCTCAGACACTTGACACTTACTAGCTGTGTGACCCTGGGCAAGTCACTTAACCCCAATTGTCTCACCAAAAAGAAAAAAATGTTGCAAAGAAAATTCTTGGAGCTGAGAGAGGGAGTATCTACCTCATGGAATAGTTAATACCATTAGATCAAAAATGATGCATTAGTGTTGGGAGATAAGGCAAAGAAGACTTTAAAGGTAGGAGAGGGCTATGTTATGAAGGGCTTTGAATGCCAAATAGAGCGTTTTGTATTTGAGGCTGTAGGAAATAGGGAGCCACTGAAACCATACTGAAAGCCTTTCAAGTACCATAAAATATAAAAATGCTTATTTGAAAGAGATCATTTAGCCCAATACTTTTATTTTACAGATGAAGAAACTGAAGCCTAGAGATTTGAAGTGACTTATGCAAGGTCCCATGACTCATACTTAGTTAGATTAGACTCTCCTCTTTTAAATGAAGTAAAAATATTTCCTGCTGATTGTGAAATAAATGAAAAATGCTACCAGAGCCTTTTTTCATTATATGGGCCGTCACTCTAGAACCATGTTTGTGGTTTAATAAATAAAGAACTTTCATTTTTTTAAGTCCAAAAAATTTTGCCAAAAATTATCAACTTAGAAAACATAAATTGACGCATGCTTTATGTATTAATAGCAGATTTAAATGCACTGTCTTGAACGGAATACATTAATTATTCAAGTATGAATTGGATTAGATGGCCTCCCAACTGTGAGATTCTGTGATCTTTTTTTTTTTTCTTGACATAGTGCTTCGTTAATATTGAAATGGGCTTGTATAAGGTGTATTCTATAGTGGAACTCATTCCACATGCTGATGGAGATGCATTTTACAACTAAGCAGACTCTCATTGGCCAATTCTCCCAACACCATAAAGACCCCACTAGTTTTAAGTTCATGGCCAACTAGAGACCCCGATCCTCATACTCTCTTGACAACTTTTGGGTCGAAATGTAAGAGCATGCATGGGGACTCTGATTTCCACATTTCTCTGGGCAATAGCAATTGTATGGAGACCTGTCCCCAAAGGGGAGACCTATCCTAGGCTACTCTTACTCTACTGATCCTCAGCGTATGTAGTTGAATGTGTTTGTGTCTGGGGCAGTTCCAGGTTCTCCAGTCAGGTCAGGATAGTACTGATGGCAGCATTCTGGGGATCTCCAAGAGAGAGCAGATCTAAAAACTTGGCGGATGGTGCAGCTTTTCACATTGTCATATAATGGTGAATTGTTTATAAGTGGTGGGAACCGGGCCACTGAGCTAGTGCTACTAGAGAAGCAAAATGAAGTTCAGGAGAATCAGGAATACAAAAGGTAGCAGTCAGCAATCAACCCCAGGGAATCATGCGAATGTCTCTGGCGTAAATGGAACCCCTGTGGTGAAAGAAAGTCATGCATACATCATGGCAGATGTGGGCATGAGTGGCTCCTAGAGAGAAGATAGCCATGAGACAGAGAAGCTAAGACTAAGGGGCATTGCTGCTGTAGGCTTTGAAACACCATATCTTTCTTTTGTTTCTCATGCAAAACATATTTCTATATTAGACATATTGGGGGGAAAATAATAAAGTGAAAAAATATGCTTCAATCTGGACTCAAGAATTCATCAGTTCTCCCTCTAGAAGTGGATAGCATTTTTCATCATGAGTCCTTTGGAACTGTCATGGATCAGAGTAGATAAGTCTTTTACAGTTGTTCATTGCTACAATATTGCTGTAACTATGTGCAATGTTCTTCTGGTTCTGCTCACTTCACTTTACTTCAGTTTATATGTCTTCCCAGGTTTTTCAGAACCATCCCCCTCATCATTTCTTATAGCACAATAAAATGCCACAACTTGTTTAATCGTTCCCCAATTGATTGGCATCCCTTCAGTTTCAATTCTTTGCCACCACAAAAAGAAGCTGCTATAAATATTTTGTACATATAGATCCTTTTCCTTTTTCTTTAATCTCTTTGGGATATTGACCTACTAGTGGTATTGCTGGGTCAAAGGGTATGCAGTTTTATAGCCCAAATTGTTCTCCAGATTGGTTGGACCAATTCACAACTCCGTGGCAATGTACTAGTATTACCTATTTTTCCACATTTGTCATTTTCCTTTTCTGTCATGTTAGTCAGTCTGATAGGCGTGAAGTCATTTTGATTTGCATTTCTCTTGCACTTGACTTTTGATGGAGTTAAATGCTTCCTCCATCAAAAGTCAAGTGCAGGGGGGCAGCTAGGTGGAGCCGTGGATAAGGCACTGGTCTTGGATTCAGGAGGACCTGAGTTCAAATCTGGCCTCAGACACTTGACACTTACTAGCTGTGTGACCCTGGACAAGTCACTTGACCCTCATTGGCTGCCAAAAAAAAAAAAGTAAAGTGAAGCTAGAGAGATGCAAAATTCTGGGTTCAGTAAGAAGGCAGATGAAATTGTTTTAAGCTGATGGTAACAATCCAAAGCATTTTTATGATGCCCTGAAAGCTATTTGTGGGCCAAAGATCTATAGTGTAACTCAGCTGCTCAGTGCTGATGGAACCACATTGATTAATGATAAGGATATGATCCTGAAGAGATGGGCTGAACACTTCCATAGTTTTCTGTCATCAATCAATGCTGAAGCCACTGATCATTTACCTCAGGTTGAAGTCAATCCCTCGCTAGCCAGATTTCCAATTGAAGAAGAGGTTTTGAATGCCATTAGGTTCCTCTGGTGTGGCAAAGTGCCTGGTGCTGATTCTATTCCAACTCAGATTTACAAGGCAGGGGGTCCACTGCTCATACAAAAGTTGACTGAAATCTTCCAGGTTACAGGGCAAAAGGAGATCATCCCCCAGGAGTTCAAGGATGCCTCCATTGTCCATCTCTATAAAGGAAAATAGGCTGTCCTGTGACAATCATAGCGAGGGGTGGTGGAGGGGGGTTGTCCTCTCTCTTAGTCATCGATGGCAAGATTCTTGCCTCAATAGGCTGATCCTTCATCTGGAAGATGATCACCAACTCAAGAGCCAGTGTTGGCTTCAGAAACAGCCAAAGAATGGTCACTATGGTGTTTGTTGTCCAACAACTCCAGGAGAAATGCCAGGAGTAGAACAAGTCTGTACACATTTGTTGATGACTGTCAGTCGTGAGGGTTTGTAGAAAACTGTGATAAAATTTGGTTGCCCAGAAAAGTTCATCAGTATTGTATGTCAGTTCTATGACATACAAGTTCTGGATAATGGACAGTGCTCTTGAGCTTTTCCAGTCACCACTAGAGCAAAGCAGGGCTGTGCGCATGCTCCCATACTTTTTAAGTATGATGTTTTTGGCAATGTTGTCAGACACCTTCAATGAGGTTGAAAAAAGAATCAAGTTCAGCAACTCACTGACAGTAAATTATTTAACTTGAAAAGGCTACAAGCCAAGACTAATGTGGAGGGAGAGTTGGTACGTGACTTTTTGTTTGCAAATGATTATGCACTCAGTGCAGCACCTGAGATTAAGATGCAACAGAGTGTGTATCGATTTTCTGCATTTGTGTTCATTTTGGTCTGACAATTAATACCGAGAAGTTCTTCACAAATCAGCACTTCACTATCCATACATGTATTACATTAGATACAATGGAGACATTTTGAATATTGTTGGTACGTTTACTTACCTTAGCAGTGATACTTGCCGGGGCTATACACAGAGATGATGAGGTTGACACATGCGTTGCCAGAGCTAGCTTAGTGTTTTTGGAGCCTCCGTAGGAAAGTGTAGGAGAGAAGAGGTTTTAGACGGCCTAGCAAACTGAAGGTCTGTGGAGCTATTGTGCGCTAACCTCATTGTTGTATGACTGTGAAACCCAGACAGTCTACCACTGGCAAGCCAGGAAACTGAATTGCTTCCACTTGAATTGTCTTAGAAAGAATTTGAAGATAAGGCAAGATAAGTACCAGACCATGAGGTCCTTTCTCAATGTATGAAGCAGAATTGCAGTAGCTCAAAAGAAACATTAGATGCATAAATTTAGAGAGATCTCCATTCCAAATATTCATATGGACTACTTGTGCCCAAGCTGTGATAGAGCCTTCTGAGCTTGTATTGGTTTGACCTACCACAGTTGGATGCACTGTAATTTGACCTTGACAAGGTGATGTCATTTTGGCCCTCTTCGAGTATAAAGGATAACCAAATATTCCATTTCTCTAATTATTAGTAATTTTAGATAATTTTAATTTGACTATTGATAGCGTTGATTTCTTCTGAAAACTATGTGTTCCTTTCCTTTAACCATTTATCAATTGGGGACTGGTTCTTATTTTTGTAAATTTGACTCAGTTCTCTATATATTTGAGAAATGAAGTCATTATCAAAGAAACTTTTTGTAAAAATTTTCCCAGTTTCCGGCTTTCTAATTTTGTCTGCATTCCTTTTTTTGTAAGTGCAAAAAACTTTTAAAAATTTATATAATAAAAATTATTCATTTTATCACCCAGATCTTCTCTATATCTTGTTCACTCAAAGCCTCTTCCCTTATCCATAGATTTAGCAAGTAATTTTTTCCCCTAATTTGCTTATCAATTCTAATTTTGAAGGAATTATTTTCTTCAGGGAGGTTTTGTACCTTTTTTCCCACTTGGCAAATTCTGCTTTTTAAGAAGTTATTTTCTTCATTTTTTTTTGTGCTTCTTTTACCAAGTTGTTCATTGTCTCTTCATAATTTTCTTGCATTACTCTCATTTCTTTCCCCATTTTTTCCTCTATCTTTCCTGGTTTTTTAAATCATTTTTTGCTTGTTTTTTTTTTTTAAGAAAAAATTCTTTCTTTAGCTCTTTTAGGAATTCTTGTTGGGTTTGTGTCCAATCTGCTTTTTTTTTTTCCTTTGAGGCTTGTAAGCGTTTCATGTTGTTGTCTTCTTTTTAGTTTGGATCTCGAACTTCCTTGTCACTATAGTAGCTTTTTATGGTCAGGTTATTTTTTCATTATTTCCTCATTTTTCCAGTCTATTTCTTGACTTTGAACTTTATGTTAGAGTTGGGCTCTGCTCATCTTGGGATCCAGGGAGGTGGGTTCTGTCCCAAACTTCAGGCTTTTTTTTGCTCTGCTGTTTTCACAGCTAATTCTGGGAGCCTGTAAGTTTTTGGATCCTGGGAGGTGTGGGCACTGTTCTACATGGGAAGGGCCTCTTCTCCCTTGTGCCTGCAGGTACTCATCATCTCTGCCCTTGAACTGCAGTCCAGAACTGGGTAATAAAGGGTAATGGAATTTCTAAGCAGCACCCAGTTCTTCAACCAGTGTCTGCATAAGAGTACCCTGTAATTTCTTTCTTTCTTTTTTTTTTTAGTGAGGCAATTGGGGTTCAGTGACTTGCCCAGGGTCACACAGCTAGTAAGTGTTAAGTGTCTGAGGCCAGATTTGAACTCAGGTATTCCTGACTCCAGGGCTGGTGCTCTATCCACTGTGCCACCTAGCTGCCCTCCCATAATTTCTTTCTGACCAGTTGTCCAGTCCCCTTACTGCCACAGTCTCTAAGATCCTCAGCTGGTGTTGTCACTGTGTGCATTCCAGGCCAGCCCCACCCCAATATCATAGACCTCTCTTGCCAATCTCTTTAAATTGTTTTGTGTTAGAAAAATGTCTCACCCTGACCTTTTGTTGGCTACGCTGCTCCGGAATTCGATTTGATACATTATTTTTAAGGTTGTTTGGAGAGGAATATTGGGAGAGTTCAGCTTCTCAGAACAATATAACTTGTAACCACTCTATGTACCTTGTTGTCATTATGGTTTTTAGGGGCATAGTGAAATTTTGATCATTAGACATGAGTCAGGGAGGCCAGGATTCAAATACTGTCACCAACACTAGTTGTCTGATCTTGGGGAAGTCACTTCTTCTCTCTGAACTTCTATCTGTGAAATGGGGGTGATAAAATGTGTACTTCCTATATCATAAGGTTGTTTTCCAGAAAGTAATTTGTAAATCTTAAGGGTTCATATAAATGTGAGCTATTGTTATTACTGTTCACTTCTGCTCTGGACTTAGTTTAGAAAAAAAGTTGAGTTTAATACTTAACTGATCTCTAGTAATTAATTGACAGAGGAACAGAGATGATGTTGATGGTGGTAGTAGTGACTGTGGTGGCTCTGTCCTAATGGAATTCCAGATCTCCAAAGAGACCAAACGGAACAGATGGCATCAGTTCAAAGATTCCTGAACCTATGTGGGGTTCAGAGCCTGAAGAAGAAAAATATCCTGTATACCATAGAAAGGAATTTTGGGAGCTGGACTGCTCCTACTATTGTCCTTGCTCTCCTTCACGGTTGAATTCTTTATGAAGCTAACCACACACAAATACCGCCCCCCCCCATTACTATGTACTCATTCACTCTTCTATATTTTTTTCAGGAGATTTTCAATACAACTAAAACATTGTTAAATATTTACATTGAATATCATTAGGTTATCTGAGAAGAGATTTACTAAAAGAGATGAGAAATCAACCAAAGGAACTGATAAACGATCAAAGAATGACAAGGTTACTCTGGATGATGCTAAATGTGAGTCAGCATTTTTTTCATCTGTCCTCTTTGCAGCTGTTACCTGGAAACACAACTTTTTTCTTGGTCTTCAGCTTTTTCTCTTCTTCATTTGCAGATGTTGCTTTGTTTTTATTACAAGACACTGAAATGCAGCGTATCTATTCCTTTACAACATTTATGAGGTATGTGGTGATGTCTGGAATAACCCATATTGATAAGTGATGGCAAGGTTCATGAAAAGAAAATGATGTGTGATGAAGAGGTTGAACTCTCAATGACTTCTAAGGGCCCTTCTAACTCTAAATATATGAACCTATGATTTTTGAAGGATAGGGGCCTTATATTATCTGTGCCTATTGTGACAAATACTGTGGGGCCTCCTTATAATTTGGGCCCAATATTCCCTTTAAAGCCCAGAGAAAGAAGATACTAAGAATAAAAGCCAGGATGATGTTATGATAGATTTTGATTATTTGACAAGGAATGTTTATAGAATGTTAGAATATGTTGGCAAGGATCCATCAAAAATTCTCTTTTCACATAATGCTCATTTCTGCTAAAGTCTCTGAAAGAGACAGAGACAGAGACAGAGACAGAGACAGAGACAGAGAAACAGAGAGAGAGCCACTTGCTAAAAAATCTCTGTTTATTGAGGATCAGGGGTCTTTAACTTGCCTGATGACTGCACAATAAAAAGTTTATTTTGGGGCAGCTAGGTGGCGCAGTGGATAGAGCACCAGCCCTGGATTCAGGAGGACCTGAGTTCAGATCCGGCCTCAGACACTTGACACTTACTGGCTGTGTGACCTTGGGCAAGTCACTTAACCCCCGTTGCCCTGCCCAAAAAAAAAATTTTTTTTTTTAAAAAGTTTATTTAAGGGTCCTCTTAAATGTAATTTGTATTTATACTTAACCTGTGGGAATGTTCTCTGTGACAACTCCCTTTTCCCCATCTTCCCACAATATAACTAAAATATTGTGGTTAATAGGACAAAGCAATGGACAACAAAGGAGGTGAAAGCTTAATGAAGTGAAAAGATGGTTCTGCTAGAAATCAGTAGAGCTTGGGGAAGCTAGGCACACCCACCCTAGAGTCAGGAGGACCTGAGTTCAAATGTGGCCTCAGACACTTAGTAGCTGTGTGATCCTGGTCAAGTCACTTAACCCTGATTATCTAAAAAAAAAATCAGTGGAGCTAGATTTGAATTATGGTTTCAATACTTATGAGCTATGTAATACATGGACAGGCAACTGAATCTCTATGAGCCTCATTTTTCTTTCTTAAATAGTGATATTTGTAGTTTCTACCTCACAAGGTGGTTGTTGTTGTTTGAGTATTTTATTTTCCCCTAACCGTGTAAAAACAATTTTAACATCTATTTTTAAAACTATGAGTTCCAAATTCTCTCCCTTCTTCCCCATCCCCTTTTTAAGAAGGCAAGCGATTCAGTATAGATTATACATGTACACATTATGTTATGGAAAACATCTCCATATTAGGCATATTGTAAAAGAAAATAGGCCAAAAAACCTCAAGAAAAAATAACATTTAAAAAATGCTTCAATCTATATTCAGATATCATTAGTTCTTTCTCAGGGGATGGATAGCATTCTTCATCATAAGTCCTTTTTTATTGTTTACAATAGCTAAGTCATTCATAGTTAATCATCCCACAGCATTGCTGTTACTTTGTACACAATGCATTTCAATTTGCATCACCTCACGTAAGTCTTTCCAGGTTTGAGAGCATCCTGTTTTGTCTTTTCTTATAGCACAATAGTACAATAGCAAAAATATATACCACAATTTGTTCATACATTCCTCAATTGATGGGCATCCCTTCAATTTCCAAGTATTTGCCACCAGAAAAAAAGAGCTTCTATAAATATTTTTTACCTATAAGTTCACAGGGTTGTATAGAGGAAAACATCTTTGTTCGCCTTAAAGTGATAAATAAATATGATTATTAGTATTATAATCCCTGCTAGCCATCTCCTTCTTCTCTCTCCATAACATAAATACTTTTCAGGTATTTGAAATTCAGGAAATAGTATTTGAAAAATGCTCGCCAGTTGTGTTATGGTTGAAGAACTATTCATTTTACATTAACTAAATGGTAGGTCTATTCTGGACATTTTTCTTTGCTCCCTGGAATTTCTAGTTGTATCACCAAGGTCTTAATGTAATCATTTGCTAAATACAATCTTGCTTTTGTGTTCATGTATGAATCCCATTCATATGGTATAGTGGATAATGCCCTGGACCAGGAGGGAGGAATACCTGGATTTAAAATCCTACCTCACTAGCTATGTGACCCTGGGCAAGTCACTTAACATCTCTTGTCCTCTATTTCCTCTTCTATACAATAAAAGGATTGATTCATCTAAAGTCCCTTGGGATCTAAATCTCTGATCCTATATCTCTTTCATTGATATGTATTTTGTATTTCTTTGTTCTTGTCTCATACATTGAAGAACTCAACATGTACATCTTTAATTCCACATGAGGGCATATTGAAAAGAGGGTGTATATGGTAAAATGGCTGGGATGGCCTGGGAACAATGTGACAAGATATAGATTTGAAATTCAGTGAAGGGAAGAAAAATCAGAAATCTGAAAAAAGTTAACACTGGAGGGTGGTGGGTTAAGTTGCCTTTATGTTTAAAGAATATTGAGGGAGATGACAAATAGTATTTAATATCTCCTCTCAAAAATGCTTTACTTTATAAGCCTATCTTGTCAACCATTATAGAATGTAGGATTTGAAAAGATAAATGAGTCACTGAGGCACAACAGTATAACAGATGATAGAGTGCTGGACCTGAAGTTATACTTATTAGCTATGTAACCCTACCCAAGTCATTTCACTCATAAAGTCTACCTAAAAATAGGTCTGACCACATGGCTTTCTTTTTGTGCCTTTATATTTATTTATTTATTTATTTATTTTAGTGAGGCAATTGAGGTTAAGTGACTTCCCCAGGGTCACACAGTTAGTAAGTGTTAAGTGTCTGAGGCCGGATTTGAACTCAGGTACTCCTGACTCCAGGGCCGGTGCTCTATCCACTACTCCATCTAGCTGCCCCACACCTTTATTTTTAATCCACATTGCATCCACATTGTTCACTAGCCATATGTTTTGCAGGGCAATGAGGGTTAAGTGACTTGCCCAGGGTCGTGTATGTTTTGTTAATAGGAATTCTTGTACCTGAAATCGTTGACAGTGTTCATTTTTTGTATTTCTCTGTAGGAATAAGAATCTTGATGAATTTCTCATGGCATTGTTATACTACTTGTCTCATTATCTGGAAAAAATTTCATTGGAAAAGAAACCCAAAAGCTACATGGCGTAAGTAAAAATCAATCTATTGCTTCCTAGTTTTTGCCTTTGTTACTGCCTCAAATAATCTTTATATAATATGAAGAGTGCTTATATTATAAAACATTTTTAAATGTGGTATATGATAAGTTAACTTACAACAGGGGGGAACCATGTGAATCTTAAGACACAGTGAATAATTGAGAGAGCTACTTTGTTGACAAGTGGTACTGCCCTGAGTCCACTGGGATTTATTTCTCTGTTTGGGTTTTCTTCTTTCAAGCAACTACATTCAGAAATCTCTTCTTAAAGGATTTGTGAGCTGAATAAAAAGCCCACCAAGATCCTAAAGATGAATGTCCAGAGCAAAAATGACATTCTGAGAAAAAACATTGTTACTTTTCAGGATACTTAATACCAAACCAACCACCATTTTGGCAAACCATTGGAACTTTCCATGTGCCTGAGCTGCCTTTTCAGTAAACCTGTAGATATCCTTGGACTCTTACCTGCACTCGTTTCTTACATGCAAAATACTTTGAACAATTCCAAACTCTTATGTGCCCATTAAGGAATTTAAAAAGCATTTCTTGATAACTAAATGTAGAACTGAGACAAGGTTTGTAAAGGATCAGATTAATAAATAATTCATGGCTGCCGCTACAATTAAAGTCCTTCAAATATGTAGCTCATTTGAGGGTTATATTTCATGTCAGTGTAGTAGTCAGAACTATAGATTCAAATTAGAAACTTCAAACAACAGATATAGCAAGTAGAATTGTTCACGAAAGAACTAAAGCCAGCCAGTGTGCTATTGCTGTTAAGTTGAATATTTTGTATATCTTCAGAGAAATAAGGCACATTTTAAAATTGATATTGATAAACAGACTTTGATCATAGAATTGGGAACTTAGTCTGGTTCAGGGATTCTTAACCTGGACTCTGGCTTTAAAAAATATTTTAATAACCATTTGCTTATTTTAATAACTGTTTGTAAGTTAAACAAGACTTTTATGGGTTAGTCTGAAAACTGAAATATAATTTATACTGCTGTTTCTAAGGGGGAATGTGCTCCAAACCATCCATTTTCTTTTTTCTTTTTCTTTTTTTTTTTTTTTGGCGGGGCAATTGGGGTTAAGTGACTTGCCCAGGGTCACACAGCTAGTAAGTGTTAAGTGTCTGAGGCTGGATTTGAACTTAGGTACTCCTGAATCCAGGGCCAG
Source organism: Dromiciops gliroides (assembly GCF_019393635.1). Lineage (NCBI taxonomy): Eukaryota > Metazoa > Chordata > Mammalia > Microbiotheria > Microbiotheriidae > Dromiciops > Dromiciops gliroides. The sequence continues at coordinate 254,629,227 of NC_057862.1, forward strand.
TGCTCTATCCACTGTGCCACCTAGCTGCCCTGAAGCCATCCATTTTCAAGGTGGAGATAGCCTGTACCATTGTTGCCTGAAGAGCAGTAGCATTTTTAATTTTCATAATATTGGAAGTATTGTTGGACGTTTTAAAAATGTCTACTCCTACTTCTACTGTACTACTCTTGAACACTGAAGTGTTGCTTCATTTTTAACATCAAACCATCAAACTTACCCAAAGAGAGCCACCTCTTTCAGATCCCTAACTCCCAAGCTCCCCTGAACTTGAGAGCCACAGGAATAGAAGGGGATGGCAGTATGAAGAGGCTGAAAGGGCTTTCTCAGCAGAGGGATGGGGCAGCAGAGGCTCTTCATTCAGATAAGATGGTACTGGTTCCATAAATTATGGTAAATGTTCATAATGTGAGAGCTGCCTATATATAACAATGAGTTCATATTAAGTATAAAAACCTTTGTCTGCAGACCTCAGGTTACTCCCCTTTCTTTATGTCTTCTCTCCTCAACTCCTGTCCTCATACTCACAACATGCATATTGACTCTACATCCTAACCACTGAGCTCCTCAGCCTAATCACTTCCCATGATCACAACCTTGATGTTGCTATCACGCACCAATTCCATATTCAAGAGTTATGAAATCTCCTTATTGTACCCTAATCTTTGGCTTTTCCCTCTGCCTTCTATTATTTTTTTTTTTTGAGAGGCAGTTGGGGTTAAGTGACTTGCCCAGGGTCACACAGCTAGTAAATGTCAAGTGTCTAAGGCCGGATTTGAACTCAGGTACTCCTAAATCCAGGGCTGGTGCTTTATCCACTGTGCTATTTAGCTGCCCCCCTCTGCCTTCTATTATCAAACCCTACTCTTCATCCACAGTGGTCTCTAATCCCTTGACACCTAAATTCTCTCCTAGTCCATATCTCTTGAACTAGCCATTCTCTCCCCATCCTGATCCCTTGGTGAATCAGTTCAACTCTATATTATCCTCTTCTCTTGAGTCCCTAGCTCCTTTATCATTTTGCTAATTGCATTCTGCTAAGCCTCAGTCTTGGATGACTTCCATTGTGTACTTCCTTCTTACACATGCTACTGAAAAGAAGTAGAGAAAATGACTCAACCGTTCTGCCTGAGTTCATTTCAAATTTATGTTATACCACTTTAACTGGGCTCTCACTGCTAGCTACTAGGCAATCCTACCACACCTTTCTTATCAGTTCACTATCCCACTTTCCACAGTAACTCTTCAAAAACTTTTCATTCCTCCTCAAGCCTCCCCACCGTTTCCTTGCTTCACATTTTACAGAAAAAAATTGAAGCCGTTCTCCATGAACTTCCTCTCCTTCCCTCTTCCTCATCTCATATCACTCATTTGTCTTCTTTCACTATCTCCTCCTTTAACCCATTCCTCACGTGATGAGGTGGCCTTACTCCTTATCAAGGCTAACCCTTCTGCCTGATTAAATCATTCCATTCCATCTTGTCTCCTCTGACTCACTCTCTCAGTTATTTTCAGTCTCTCCCTGTCTATTTGCTCCTTCCTTCCTGCCTATAACTATACTAATATCTCCCCCATCCTCACTTGAAAAAACCCTAATTTGATCCTTTCATCCCCAATGACTATAATCTTATATCTCTTCTGCCTTTTGTAGCTAAACTTCTCAAAAAGGTCATTTACAAAAGGTGCCTCGTTTCTCTCTCTCTCTCTCTCTCTCTCTCTCTCTCTCTCTCTCTCTCTCTCTCTCTCTCTCTCTCTCTCTCTCTCTCTCTCCCCTCTCCTCCCTCTACCTCCCCCCCCCTTCTCTCTCTCTCCTTAAAATCTGCTCTCTCCAAACTTACCAGTGAGTTCTTAATTGCCAATTCATTGGCCTTTTCTCAATCCTCACTCTCTCCTCCTTGACACTCTCTTCCCTCTAGGTTTTCAGGACACCACTCTCTTCTGGTGGTCCTCCTACTTATCTCACTGCCTCCTCTCAGTCTCCTTTGCTGGATCCTTATCCAGATCACACACACACGTAGGTGTCCCACGGTATTCTCTCCAGAACCCTTGCCTCTTCTCCCTCTATGTTACTTCACTTGGTGATCTCACCAGCTCCTTTGCATTTAATTACCATCTCTATGCTGATGATTCTCAAATCTACCTATCCTGGCCCACCCTCTCTGCTGACCTCCAATCTGACATTTCCAGCTGCCTTTCAGATATCTCATATTAGATGTCCAATAGACATCTTAAACTCAACAAGTCCAAAATGGAACTTATCTCTCCCCCTAAAACCTCCTCACTATCCCTGTATATGTTCATCAAGGGCCAGACCATCCTCCCATCCCTCAGGCTCACAACCTAGGTACCATCCTCACTCTTTACTATTACCACCCCCCTCCCCATATCCAATATGTTGCCAAGACCTGTAGATTTAACTTTTGTAACACCTCTTCAATATGTCTCCTCGCCTCTAACACTGCCACCAGTGTAGTGCAGGCCCTCATCACCTCAACCTGGACTATTGCAATAGCCTCCTTTTAGATCTGCCTGTTTCAGATTTCTCCTCACTCCAATCCATCTCCATTCAGTAACCAAAGTGATTCTCCTGACACACAGGTTCAACCATGTCACTAGCCCCCTATGACATTCAGGATCAAATACAAAATCTTCTGTTTAGCATTCAAAGCCCTTTAGAACCTATCCCCCTCCTACCTTTCTAGTTTTCTTATACTCTACTCCCTGAGAAGTACTCTTTGATCATTGACAATATCCTGGCCGGTCCACAAACAAGATACTCTGTCTCTCAGCATCTCTAAGCATTTTCTCTGAATATTCTGCAGGCATGAAATGCATCTCCTCCTCCTGGCTCCCTTTAAGCCCCAAGTGAAATCTCATCTTTTACAAGAAACCTTTCCCAACTCCTCTTAATTCTAGTGCCTTTCTTCTTTGAATTATTTCCTCTTTATCCTCACTTGCTTTGTATATATTTGTTTCCTTGTTGTCTCCCACATTAGATTATTAGCTCTTTGAGGGCAGGGGGACTATCTTTTGCCTCTTTCTGATAACCTCTGTGCTTAGCAAAGTACCTGCAATATAGTTAGTAGGGGTTTAATAAATGTTTATTGACAGACTTTCCTTATGGAGACTCCTGTGGATCCTTCGAACTATAAGAATCTATGATAACGGGGGCAGCTAGGTGGCGCAGTGGATAGAGCACTGGCCCTGGATTCAGGAGGACCTGAGTTCAAATCTGGCCTCAGACACTTGACACTTGCTAACTGTGTGACCCTGGCAAGTCACTTAACCCCCATTGCCTCACACACACACACACACATACATACACACACACACACACAAATGAATGAATAAATAAATAAATAATGAATGAATGAATGAATAAATAAATGGAGTGGGAAACGTTTCATTCTTTAAAAAAAAAAAAGAATCTATGATAATATTTGTAACACCTTACTTATAAGGTGATTGTGATGAAAATGCCTTGCAATTTGTGTTATATAATCACAATTTATTATTATTACTATTATTATTATATGGAGTTATTTGAACACTTGGAAACCTGTATATCTTTCAAAATGACCCATAACTTGGGCTTTTACCCTAATTCATATTGGTCTTTCAGACTTGCTATAATTCTTATCAATTAAGGAGTTTTAACTTTAACTTGTGGTTTGTTTTTTTTTTTTTTCCAGGAGCCATATAGAGAAAAAGGAGATGGAGTTAGTTATTGAGAGGTTACAAGAGTCACAGAAATACCTTGCGCAGAAATATTGTATCCTTGTTTTAGGTTTGGGAATGCCTGACAAGCATCACATGGCATGTGGAAAGTAAGTAAATATATTTTTAAAAATTAGGTAGTTTGAGGCATTTTAGAGTCCCAGGAGCCCTTAGAGATCATCCCAGTCCAGCCTTTTCATTTTACAGATAAACTGAGGTCCAGAGGATAACTGAGTTGTTCGACGTCATACAAGTAGTAAATAGTGGCACCAGAATTCAAATTCAGGTCTTCTTATGATTGTAGTTCCAGAACTCTTTTTTTAATGCCTACATTCATCTCAGTGACCTCCACAATGTGGAATCTATGACTGTATGTAGTTCCATCTGCTCAAACCCTGGGTTTTTTCTTAACCTAAATGTTTTGTTTAAATTTTAACAGTGAACATCAACACAGCCAAGTTAACTTGTTTAGCAAATATTTATACACTTAAATTAATTCATAGCATCAAATTTAATGACTTTTAAAAATCATTCCTCTAAGCCCATTCATTTTTATTCACTTTTTCTCTCATGTGTTGGCCCAGATTTTTAGAGATAGCTAACCATCAACAGAATTACCAACCTGGAGAGTCCCATTATTTAGAGGACACTACTCCCCATAGTACTTAATGTTCCTACTTCCTAGAGACCAGCTCACTTCTTAGAAAGAGTAGGAGCCATACAATAGTGTCTGCCTTCCATGTAATTAGCTGGTGTCAGTACATTATTATTAATTCAACTTTCACACGATGTGAATAAGCTAACATCCCTAGGAGTGCTTTTTCAAGCATATCTTCTGACTTTTCTCCCTTTCTAATAGACGTAATTTTAATGTTGGGCTGGCCCTACATTTGCTATTTTTCATCTTCTCTGAGGCTGAATTTGAGATTTCACAGAAATTTCAATTGAAACTAGCAATTTTGGGGGTGTTATTTTTGTGCTTTTGTGTCTTTCTAGAACTAGGAGGGTCTGACTTTTCTAGTTTCAAGGCTTTGAATTTTTGGTTTCTCAGAGGTTCTTATGATTTCTTTATGTGGTTTCTTTTTTAAAGAAAAATGTATTTGCGTTTTCTTAGCAAAATTAGAAAATTGCTCCATAGCATGAGCAGCCTTGTCAGCTCAACCCTAAAGAACAAATCACCCAAACCTACATGGACCACACATTGTGCATCACCCCTTCATGATGCTGTGACATCAGGCGAGGAGCACTGATGACTGGTGCTTAAAAAAATACACATCAAGTCAGCTCCTAATTGTTTGTAATGTTCACTTTAACTTGATTTCATCTTGACAGGATTGTTGTTCTAGGAGAGAAGGCTGGAAATCACAGAGGGAGATTGGTTTAGGCCCTGAACCTCTTCCAGATTAACAGCCCTGCACCCTCTCATGGGGATCGCCTTCAATAAAAATGTTTGTGGGTAAGGGTCTGATGAAGGATGATGGACTCAGTAAAATAGAGTTTACAGTAACAAATAGCACTGAAACAACCTAAGAAACTTAATTCCTATTTCTAATTTTACTACCAGCCAGACTTCTGTTCAGCTGCTGTGGGGTTCAGATCGCAGCTAGGAAATATATTGTTTCTTAGGAGCCCTGTTTGAACTCGCTGAGGTTGAAACCATAGTAGTACCTAGGGAAACCCAAGGGCACACATTCTGTAACTCCGTGTCCTTGGCCTCTACAAAGGACAATGAAAAGCTAAAAAGCCTTAAGAGGAAACAGAAAATTATGTAACTTTGTGGAGAGAGAGAGAGAGAGAGAGAGAGAGAGAGAGAGAGAGAGAGAGAGAGAGAGAGAGAGGGAGAGAGAGGAAGGAGAGGGGGAAGGGAGGCAGGCAAGGACAGGGAGGGAGAGAAGGGAGGAAAGGAGAGAGAAGAGGAGGAAGGGAAGAAGAATGTGTGGGAGAAAAATTGAGAGGAGAGTAGGGGGAAAGGGGGGAGAGAGAGAGAGAGAGAGAGAGAGAGAGAGAGAGAGAGAGAGAGAGAGAGAGAGAGAGAGAGAGAGAGAGAAGAATGAGAGGTTTGTGTGTCCCCAGGATTGGGTTTTTTGTTTGTTTTTTTAAAAAGGAAGTTGTTTTCTTCTCTGCTGTTACTGTCATTGTTTCCAGCTTTAAACAGATGCCTATGCTGCTCCACATGCTTTGGGAATGGGCAAAACTAGGTCATCTAAAATAAGGGCTGCTCTAAACTGGTTCCCAGAATACAAGTGGACATTGCTTTCCTAAAACATAGTTTGATTTGTTTCTCTCGTGCCATCCACCCCTCCACCCTTGCCCTCCCTCCCTGCTTTCCCCTCCAGGTTCTCTCCACCCCACCCCCTATATTTTGCATGCTTGCCCCTGTGGGCTCTGGTTTCAGCTGGCAGAGGAAGTGGAAGTGCTGAAATGCCACACAAGAACTTTGGTTAGGGAGTAGTTTTTGGCTGTATAGAAGAAAGTCTGATTATCTATCTGCTACCCCAAAGAAATTCTTATGTGTGTGCTCTTGCGCGCTCTCTCTCTCTCTCTCTCTCTCTCTCTCTCTCTCTCTCTCTCTCTCTCTCTCTCTCTTCCCTTCCCCCTCCCTCCCTCCCTCTCTCCCTTACTCTCTCTATGTATGTATGTATGTATGTATGTATGTATGTATGTATGTATGTATGTATTTGACAGCAAATACTCCCCCCAAAAATATTTCCCCCCCTGAAAGACTTGAAATGATTTAGGACCAGGATTTGATGCATATAAGTTGGTCCAACAAAGATCATAACCGTATTAGAAGGAAGTGAAGTCCCTATAAATTATGTCCCTCTCTTGGTAATCCTAATACTTGGCAAGCAGTGATACCTTGGGCTGGCAGGGAATGGATTCAGACCCTTAAGAGCCAGTGCAGCAAGTAGACTTTCTGGTTGAAGGGGTTCCAAGGGATTCAGGGAAATTTCTGGGGATGCTGGTTCAATTCCAGGGCCAACCCAGAGGTTATCACAATAAGGAAACTCCAAGGTTACCCCGGGGATCCTGGACCTAACAAGATATTCAGACCTAAAAAGGGTAGATTGCAACCCCAGATCAGTCTCCAAATGACCTGGGTCTGGTCTCTGCCTCCTTGGGCTGTTGTAGGGCAAGCAGATAACTATAGCCTGAACCTGTTTCCTTGAGGCTGGGCCAGAATCCAGTGGACCTTCAGGGAAGAGGATAGTGAGGTACAACGCAACAGAGACATAGCTTCATTTTCCACAACAGTGACCTTGCAATGATTCCTGGGCAGAGTCTGCCTAAAAAGACAGAATATAAGTTTTCCTACCTAATGTAGGTGAGAGAAGGTTCTCTTAGCCTCACTTTGATGCACTGAAAGTGAATATTAGGTTCCCTTTTCAGTTTCTCTTCTTTTCATGGCCCACAACCACCGTCACATCCTGTGCCTTATCTCTCATTCTTTGTCACTCTTAACCCCTAACTCTCCTTCTCTGATTCCTCCCAACAACAACTTCCAATCCTGATGACTCCTTCATAAAGCCTGTACCATGCTACAGTGTCCAAAGTTTACAGAGGTCTCCCCACCCAGGCTTGTCTAAGTAAAACATTTATTCTTTGACTTTTGATCAGAACCCTCTAAGAGCTGGCAGGATCTGAGTAAATTAGAGAGCCTCAGCTACTCAAGATTTGCTGAAAATGTTAATTCTTCTTATTGACAACATATTGAAAGTTGGAATGTGGATTAAATATATAATAGTAAGGGCAGCTAGGTGGCACAGTGGATAAAACACTGGCCCTGGATTCAGGAGGACCCGAGTTCAAATCTGGCCTCAGACACTTGACACTTACTAGCTGTGTGACGTTGGGCAAGTCACTTAACCCTCATTGCCCTGCAAATACACACACACACACACACACACACACACACACACACACACACACACACACACACACACACATATAAAATAGTAACCATGCTCTGGGACAGGTGGCATGAATGAAATAAAGCATGCCTTGGGTTAAGGAGGAGGGAGATAGAGACCCTGGGACACCCTGCCCTACCCTAAAGTAGGGGATTAAAGGGAGAGAATTTCTATGGAAAAAATTGCATAATACTGCTGCCAACCTGGTGACAGAATTTAGCTAGGTGGGTCTCAGATGTGTGGATAAGGTGAGGGGAGAGCCTGCCTCTTCTTGCCATCTGGCAGCTTCCTGTTTAAACTAAGTATTCTTGCTAACTAGGTCCTGAGCTTTGTTGTTTCTGCCAGATGGAGTGAAAGTGTTGTCCACAACCTTGAAATTTGACCACCCTAGGATCAAAGCCCTGGTCACTTCACCTTAGTTAAAGTTCTGAGATCAAACAATTTTATGGTATTCAACTGGCCGTGTAAGTATATAGAGAAGGGGCCAAGATTTCGGAAGAAAGCGTCCGTTAGAGGGGATGACTTAATTGTTTGGATTATTTTCTGATATTGTTTATTTTCTGATATCAGCTTTATTTTTCTTTTTTGCTCAAGGTGTTGGCATTAACCATTGATTTTTATTTATGTTTCAGGGAAAAAGTTTCAGACACGCAAAAAGACTGGAAGTTCTTTGAGGTAAGAAAGGCACATTGGGGGAACTGATGTGGGAGGGGGTGGGTTTAATGGATCAAATTGATCCTGAGGCATCCCAAAGAATTACAAGACTCAGTGAATCAGTTTCCCAAGTTTTATTGCAATACTGTGAGTGACCACAGGGAGACCACCCAAAGGAGAAAGGTGTCTCGAATAGGGGGCTGAAAATGGTTATATTTATAGTACGAAAAAGTGGTTTATCTCCTCATTATCTTAGTCTCCTTGTGGGAGGTTCATGGGAGGTCTTATCCTAATTTGGACTTCCTGGGGTCCCAAGACAACCTCCAAGGCAGGTACCTTTTTCCCTGGAGGTGGGTTTTTGGGGTTTACATGTCATAAGGTGAACCTAAAGACACATTTGGTCTTTTCTGCACATGTTCCTAAAGACATGCTTAAACTTGTCAGACCCAAAGGGTCTCTGTGTTGATAGTATCTCTTTACTTAAGATCTGGTTTCTAGGTGTCCTGTCATCTAGGAATATTAATGGCTATTAATGGTTAATGGTCCCTAGTTACTGTCTCTGTTGATGGTGAGGGTTGATAGGGACAAACCCTCTTGGTTACTGTAAGAACACAAACCTTAGTTTCTCTGTTAACCCTTTTAACTACTATTGATCAAGTCTTAGGTTATCTGTTAAGCCCTTTTTAGCTACAGTTGATAGGTTATCTGTTAACCCTTTTAGCCTCTTCCATCAGAACTTTTCCTCAGTCCAAATTTATCTCAGTAATTTTAAGTATCCAAGTTTTATTGAGGTGTGTACTTCCTTCACCAATGCAGAGCCGGATCTCTCTGTGGCTTGCTACAGGAAGAAAACATGAGAGACATGAGACATAGAGTCATATTTAAAAATTTTTTCCAGTGCTTTATTTTTTGCAGTCACCTAAGTGAACTGAATGCATGCAAACATAATTTTAAAACAAGCGTTAACCTGTTAACCGGTACACTATTTCATGGAGATGATGGGGCCGTCCAATGGTCTGATGAGCTTTCTACCACACACAACTCTTTGGAGACAATAATTGGCCTTATCACAGTTGTGAGCTGAGACCGTCCTTTCTCATCACAGGCCTTCTTCACCTTCTGTACATACGTGGCTTGGGTAGTCTTCCGACGTGAGTACCTAAGAGAGATTGATGAAGAAATCGGTAGGCTCTTCCGAACTAATATGTTCAATAGTGCAAGAAGGAGGCGGGAGGATGAAGAATCTGGTGAGGAAAAGAGAAGAATGACTTTTGTGCAATTCAGGTACAACCTTATTAGTTTTTCCCTATTTACAAGGAAATCATAAAACAGAACAGTCAAACTGATGCTTCATATTTTTTTTCCCTGAAGGAGGATGATGGCCAAACGTCCTGCAATAAAAACAACTATACATATGCGCTCTCCAGCCTTATCTACTCTTCTGCCCTCCCCTAAAGAGCATGCTCAGCATCTTTTTGAGAAGAGCCGTGGCCGTATAAGTGGCCCCCAACAGTCCGACGAAAAAGAATTGGTCAGCTATGACTCAGTCGCCATGCCAGTGTAAGTGACAGTCATGGTAGATGTGGGATGAACCAGAGACAAGAGGTAGTCACAGGGATTTATGGTTAGATCCCTTCTACCTTTCACTATTCCAATTCATTTCAAGAAACATTTAGAAATTACCTACTGATTTGCAGAGCCTTTGGGCTGGGGAGATGTTACAAAGTTTAAATCAGACACGGCCCCCAAGTTTTATGGAACTTTGTTTAGTAAGAAGATAAGACCAGGGGCAGTTAGGTGGTGCAGTGAATAAAGCACTGGCCCTGGATTCAGGAGGACCTGAGTTCAAATCCAGCCTCAGACACTTGACACTAGCTGTGTGACCCTGGGCAAGTCACTTAACCCTTATTGCCCCACTAAAAAAAAAAGAAAAGGAAAAAAAAAGATAAGACCAGTGCAGGTAACTAGAAAGCAAAATCATTATGTGATACATGCATCAGAGAGATGAAAAACAGTATTATGTGAGACCTGAGGAGCAGAATCCTTGCCAACTAAGAAGATCAGGCAAGAACTGAACTTTATAGTGCCTATAGCTAGCCATCCTTGTCAGCATGGATGCATTGACTTGAAAGAAATTAGGTTGAGCTAGGTGTTGCAGTGAATAGAGTGCTGGGCCTGGAATCAAGAAGACTCATCTTCCTGAGTTCAAATCAAGCCTCAGACACTAGCTGTGGCCCTGGGCAAGTCACTTAGCCCTTTTTGCCTGAGTTTCCTCATCTATAAAACTACTCCAGTATCTTTGCCAAGAAAAACCCAAATGGGGTCACAAAAGGGTCAGGCATGACTAGAAATGACTGAACAACAACAAAGACATCAGGTTGAAGGCAAAAAGTTTTGATGAAAAATAGGAATTCAGTTCCTTGTATGCATGTAAAAGGGTTGACTTTTCACACAAAGTTTCCTAGAAAAAGGCAGGATAACTAGATGGTAAACTAACTGTAAAAATGTGGCCATGTCAGGACCCTTTATGGGTGTCCAGATTATTCCCTTGAGGAATTCAGCAAGGAGGCAACAAGATAGGATGGAAAATGATGATAGGTCATGCTAAAAGTCAGTTCACTGACTAGAGGAGGAACCCAACTTCTGATGAGTTGTGAAGTCCCATGGGATTGGAGAAGGGAAATCTTGGAGCTAGCAAAAAGAAGACTATTGTTGTTGAGTCATTTCCAATTCTTCATGACTCCATTAGAGGTTTTCTTGGCAAAGATACTGGAGTGGTTTGTCATGATCTTTTCTCCAGTTCATTTTACAGATGAAGAAATGGAGGCAAATGGGGTTAGGTGAGTTGCCCAGGACCACACAGGTAGTAAGTGTCTGAGGCTGGATTTGAACTCAGGAAAGTGAGTCTCGCTCACTCTAAGCCTGATGCTCTATCTACTGTGCCATCTCTTTAATATTACAATCTAAGTAAGGAGAACAAATATTTATTCTGGGGAAGGTCATATGAGTGGGTCAGTATGTAGGGTGAGGAGTGATTGAACGAATGTGATCACCACTCCACTGTATCCCCTTAATACTTCTACCAGTATATTTGGTGGTTCCTCAGATTCCACACTGATTTTAAATGATGTCATGTGTATCCTTAATTATAATACTAAGAAATGTGGGAAATTCTAGTAAAAGTTCCTGTGGGTAGATTGTGTTTTTGAGCAGTCTCTCTGAAAGTTCATTGCAGTGGTTTACTGAAATGGGAATTATTTTTGATATTGAAAACCTCAGTCCTCTGCTATGTAGTTTCAGCTTACTTATATTGATTATTCTTTCCACACAGAGTTGGCATCTTAGGGGAACCTCGAAGTCTGTTCAACACCTCTACCCTCCTCCCCAGTGAACAAGAACAGAACCCAGAGCCTACAAAGAGAAATGCTTCTCTGATAACTGAAAATAATGCCAAGGTTCAAGAGACATTAGAGTTAGCTATGAAAGCACTAGGTCCTCTAGGAGTATTGATTAAATAACTGCTGTTCCTTTCGATAATTTGGTTCCAATAGAAGTAAATTATTTTGATTTGCTAACTTCAAGCATGTGATTCTGATGTCTCCTTATTTTTGTAATCAGATTAAAAAAATTTAAACCTCACTAGATGTCCCAAGAACTACAGTGTGTAAGATAGTGGTTATAAGAGCATGCCAGAGAAAGAAAGCAAATTTTTGACTGAAATTTTTTCCTAGTTCTTCCAGAGAGCAATTGAGATGGACTTATTTAAACCTATGTTTCGAGAATTTTATTAGCTATTTGTTGACTTTCATAATTATTTTGTGATTATTTAGAGTACCACATTTGGAAGTTTGATAAATGTAATGATAAGGGCAATTTTATTATTGTTTCACGGTGAGTAATTTCTTTTGAATATATATATTTTATTTTTTCTTATGAACAAAATAATTGAATTATTAAATAAGCTAAAATAGACTAATTTTTAATATTAAAATTATTTCTCTGTTATACCTTTGTTTGAAAGTCATTGTTTTATGGATGAAATAAATATTATGCAATTTAAAGCCTTGGAACATATTTCATTGAATCATTAAATGTGTATTGCATCTATTATGTGTAAAGCACTTGTGAAAGGTACAAAGTGCCTGCCCTCAAAGAACTTAGCATGCATTAGGGGAGAGAAGATATGAATTTGAAGAAGTATAATAAAAGGTAGAATGCAGAAAAGTGCCACCAGATAGGTTTAAGCAAAGCTTTATGGGAATTCAGATGAAGAGACAGAGCAGAGAAGGCTTCATGGAAGAGGTATCATTTGAACTGGGCCTTCAGGATGGATATGGGGGAGCAGGGGATAATGGGGAAAGAGGGATAATGGGATAAAGAGGGACTCCAGGCAGAGAAAAAGGCAGGAACAGAAACATGGACGTGGAGGTGCTTGGGATGTTTGGAGTAGAATAAATAGTACAGTCTGAATAGAACACAGTGTATGTGTACAGAAGTAGCAGGAGATAGGCTGGAAGGTCAGGTTAAAACCAGCCTAGGGAGAACCTTGAATGGGCTAAGGTGTTATTCACAATGATGATTTGTGACAGAGTAAGTGACATGATCACAAACTTTGTTTATAAGATTTTTTTCAATCAATAAATATTAACTGAGCTTCTATTTAACACCTATCCTTTGGCATGTAAGAATACAACACATGGTCCCTCCCTCAGAAGGGACAATTCAAATTTGACAAACATTTATTAAACACCTTTTAAGTCCAGACCACTGTGCCCAGCCACTGAAGGAGATAGGAAAGAGAGGTCTCTGCCCTCAAAGAGTTTACATTCTACTAGGGGAGCAGGTATGTGCTGGAGGCAGCTCAACTGGCTCTCCAAAGCCTATTGTTAAATTTTCAGTGGAAGCATTTTCACCTCAGAAATCAACAAAGCTCACAAATCAGGAATTGATTTATTGGTTTTTTGTTTTTGTTTTTGTTTTTCTTGGCAAGGCAAAGGGAGTTAAGTGACTTGCCCAGGGTCACACACCTAGTAAGTGTAAAGTGTCTGAGATCGGATTTGAACTCAGGTCCTGAATCCAGGGCTGGTGCTTTATCCACTGGGCTACCTAGCTGCCCCCTGATTTATTGTTTTTGTCGATTGTCTAGGCTTGAGAAAGTGATGGAGAAAATGTTAAATAAAGCAAATTAAATGTAAAATGTTTCTTGTATCTCCTTCCCTCCCCCTCTCCCCGACCTGGGAAGCGAGTTGTTAAACATTAGCACATTCCTATTAAGACACATACATAAATATGACCAATAAAAAATAGAACATTACTATTGCATATGATAACACTTTTAAAGAAGATTCCAAGAAAGAAAGATCAATTTTCACTAGGAAAACTAAGGAAAATTCGTGGAGGAAGTGGCAATGGATGGGTATTTAAAGATATGTAAGATTTCTACAGGTGGAAATGGAAGCAAAGGGCATTCTAGACATAGTGTGTGGCATAATCAGAAGGGTCCATGGTAGGACAGCAAGGGCTCTTTGGTGAAGCACTGAATTGTCTGGTCTGTGTTGAATGTAATGTATATGAAGTAGATGGATGTGAGACAGAGCAAAGGAAGAAACTGAGACAAGTTTGTGGAACACCTCAAATCCCAGGCCAGAGTCTGAAGGAGGCAATAAAGAACCATGGCCAGATATTTTAGGGTTTTTTTTTTTAAACAGGGATTATAATGATTGATGAGACCTATACATTAAGAAGATGCAGGGGCAGCTAGGTGACACAGTGGATAAAGCACCGGTCTTGCATTCAGGAGGACCTGAGTTCAAATCTGGCCTCAGACACTTGACACTTACTCGCTGTGTGACCCTGGGCAAGTCACTTAACCCTCATTGCTCTGCAGAAGAAAAAGAAGAAGAAGATGCAGTATGGTCTTATGGGTGATAAGAGCTGGGTTTAAATCCTATTTTCAGCATTTCCTGGCTATGTGTCCATAGGCAAGTCACTTAACTTTTCCAAGCCAAAGTGGGAATAACAACAACAACAATAATGATAATAATAATACCTGTCATTCTCCCCTCTAGGTTGGCCATGAGGGGGAGGTATCTAGAGGACTTTGCAAACCTTTATATAAATGACAAGAATTGTTATTTTGATTCTCATGCTAATTGTTAATCTGGTGGCAGTGTGTGGGTTGGATTTAAAGGAGTGAGTACCAGAGGCTATTACAATAGAACAGTTGAAAGGAAATGAGAGCCTGAACCACAATGGTGGCATTCCTGTGAAAAGGAGAGAAAGACTGGGAAGAAGCTGTTGTCAAGGAGCCAGGAGCCTCTATCCCATCCCTATCCCCAGCTTGCTACACTAGACACTTTCCCTTGGGTGAGATTTGAGACTTTCTCTCTTGGTTGAGTTATCTTGTTCCCAATAGGAGAGCTCATTTACTCTGCGTATTGTCTGCTATATGTTCTCCTATGTGTACTTTTTTCTCATTTCTCTTTTGCTATTGATTTGGGTAAATAGGTTAATTTGCTATTAGATACGTGTGTTCATTGTGGAACTGCTATCTTGTGGGAAAGGAGTTAAGCCTTAAATATATAGCTCACAGCATTCTTTCCTCATTAAGGGCCAGAGATCAGGAGTACAGTTTGAACCTAAAAATTATTTCCCCTTAGACTAACAATAGGAAGTAGCTAAGTAGCTCTGGTGGATAGAGGGCCAGGCCTGGAGTCAGGAAGACCTCAGTTAAAATACTGTGTGACTTTGGGCAAGTCATTTAACCTCTTTTTGCCTCAGTCCACTGAGAAGGAAATGGCAAACCACTCCAGTGTCTTTGCCAAGAAAACACCATGGACAGTATAGTCCACAAGGTCTTGAAGAGTCAGTCAGAGATGACTTGGATGACTAAGCAAGAAGACTAATAATGTTTAAATATAGTTCTATCCTGCTATACTCCTCTCTCTGAGAAGAGCAGAGCAGCCAGACTCTGGCGCTAACCTCCTGCTTCCCCTCCTGTCAGGAATCAGTCTCCTTTGACAAAGGGGTCAGGAGTGGGGGAAATAGAGACTAGAGATATTTAGTCTTGCCTCCCTTCCAGCCACACCTCTGCAGACCTATGTGGACACACATGACCGACATGGGCAAAACAACACAACCAACCACACCACAACCAACCTCTCTACGTAAGTTTCCCAAGAAGTCGTTTAAGGAAGGAGTATATTAAAAAAAGTATATTAAGAAAAGTCATTTAATTGTAACGCCCTACTTTCCTATAGCTCCAAAAAATACAGTCTGCTGTATTAAATTTATGACATTCAATGCCATCATTAGTTTTTTTTAAAGGCTCACTAATTGGAATACAAACTGCTGATGACTGCTCTGAAAGATACTTCTCCTGGAAAAGAATCTTAGAAGGTCAGGTAGCTTAATGCAATGAAAAGAGCACTGGAATGGAACTCATACGACCAATGTTCAAGTCCTTGCTCTCTCATTTATGAACTGTGCAATCTTGGGTTTAACCTAAGCTCACTTAATCTCTCTGATCTCAGTTTCCTCGTCTGTAAAATGAAAGAGTTGTATTAGAAGACCTTTAAGGTCCCTTCTAGCTCCAGATCTAAGAACCTATGAGTTAGCTAAAATAGTTGGGATTGCATCCCAGTGCCAGCAGGTTTATACCAAAATTTCACAAAATTTAGAGTTCAGGATTATAGAATAACCTAGATGCATTTCCCCAGTATAACATCTAAGATGAAAGAATATAAAAATGGACACTGTCATTCAAGAGTGGTTTGTTATATTTCTGCAAGGTTCTACCCACCCAAATTCTTTCACTCATAGAACATTGCTTGAAGTACTGGTCCATCTAGGGCAGCTAGGTGGCACAGTGGATAGGTTGGCAGGCCTGGAGTTAGGAAGACTCATCTTCCAGAGTTCAAATCTGGCCTCAGACATTTACTAGTTGTGCGACCCAGGGCAAGTCAGTTCAGTCTGTTTCTTCATCTGTATAGTGAGTTGGAGAAGAAAATGGCATAATATTTTTGCCAAGAAAACCCCAAATGGAGTCACGAAGAGTCAGATATGACTAAAATGACTGAACAACAACTGGTCCGTCAGCCAGAGCTTGTTAAACATTTTGTTTATCCAGAAATTTGGGTTGTAATGGCAGTTTTTTAAATAGGATTTAGTCTTGAATCTGCTGACACATAAGATATAGCAGATATAGCAGATGATAGACAGACAGACAGACAGATAGATAGATAGATAGATATCCACAGTGCTTTACAGATATTTTCTCAAAACTACCCTGGAGGGTAGGTGATATTATTATCCCCATTTTGATAGATGAGGAAATTGAGTCAGACAGCAGTTAAATTAGTTTCCTGGGGTCACATAGCTAGTAGGAGTATGAGAGATATTTTGATCTCAGGTTGTCCTGATGTTGGGAAAGATTGAAGGCAAAAGGAAAGCAGATGGGGTTACAAATCTAGGTACCTCAATAAAGATTGTGCCACTTCTGGAGCTAAGAAAATTAAGAGGAGAGGAGATTTAACTGTGTGTTTGAGAGTAGTTTGATAGAGGTTGATCTTGAGATTGTGAAATGGCATACACCGAATTTTTTTCCTCGTGTATTTTAAATTTTTAATGAATCGAAGGATAAGCTTTTTGTCAATAGAGTTTAGGAGCATTTGGCTAAAGGTATTTGTTTCTGGTGGGAATTATCACCCTTCCCACCAATGAAACACTGATAGAAAGCCTTTTTCCTTTTTTCCATTTATTTTGAAACACAGCCTTGGTGTAGTCACATTCTTCCCTACTCCCAATCCATTTGGGTTGCCTCCTGTGAAGTTCCCTATTCCCATCCCCATTAAAAGTGGGAAAGTAGTCTCCTGAGATGAAGTCCCATTCTCCAAAAGATAGGAAACATGAAATTGGAGAATTAGCTGCTTAGGATAATTTTCTGGAGTTCTCAGATAACTACAGTCAAGATGCTCTGTAGTCATAGCCCTCAACATTACAATTTCCCCCATTCTACATGAGTGTTTCTCTAAAAAATATGTCAAGTTGTGATTTATGCTCCTGTTAAGTAAGTCCCCAATTCCCTTTCCATTTGGAACATACAACACCCATTCATCCCCAACTCCGCCATATGTACCCACTTCTCTATTTATAGATTATGTTGCTATATTATTTATAATTACTTAAATGATGTGCTTCCCAATATTGGTCCAGATGTGTCTATATCCTTGATGTTTGGTTGCATCAGTGTGTCCATCTTAGATTATGAGCTTCTAGAGGTCAGGAGCCAGGTCTACTAATTCACTTTACACAAAACAATGAGCATACGGGCACCATCCGATGATGACTATGATGATAAAGTCAGGGATCTACCACCTTGGACTTTCTTTTGATCAATCAAATATTTATTTAGTTCTGTATGTTCAGGCTCTGTGAGGGATACAGAAACCATGTGCCTTGCTTTCATGGAGTTTACAATCTAATTGATGAGACTAGATTAACAACACTGGGGAAAAATCATGAAAGGATATACTTAATCGTTCAATCTAATCATTTAGGAAGTGACAAAAATGTCCATATCCTCTGACCCAGAGATCCTGCTTCTAGGCATACCCCCAAGGAGGTCAGAGATTGAAACAAAGGTCCCCTATACTTTAAAATATTTCCAGTAGTATTCTTTGTAGAAGCAAAGAACTGGAATGAAGTAAATGCCCATCAACTATGCCACAAGAAACTGTAACTTTGAAGTAAATAGAACCAGGAAAAGAATATACATAGCAACTCTAACAAGGTAAATAAATGGAAAGAACAAAAGCAATCTGAAACTGAAACTGAACACTACATAATTATGACTAGGTTTTAATCCTGAAGAAGTGATACAAGCATGTACCTTCTTCCTCTTCTTTGCAAAGTTGGGGGACTTTGTGTGCGGAGCATTGCAATATACTCTCATTTGATGTATTGGTTAGTTTTGCTGAACTGCTTTTCTTTGTTATAAAGGACAACTCTCTGGAAAGAGGAGGGGAGGAGGAGGGATATATTGGGAAATTAAGGTAATATAAGAACCTGGCAGCTAGCCAGGATAGAGCAGCCAGGCCTGGAGCTAGGAAGACCTGAGTTCAAATCTGGACTCAGACACTATCACCAGCTGTGTGACTCTGGGCAAGTCACTTTAATCCTGTTTGCTTCAGTTCCTCCTTTGTAAAATGAACTGGAGAAAGAAGAGGCAAACCACTCTTTGCCAAGAAAACCCCAAATGGGGTCACAAAGAGTCTGACATGACTTAACAACAACAAAAGATATCAAAGTATTTTTTTTCGGGGCAATGGGGGGTTAAGTGACTTGCCCAGGGTCACACAGCTAGTAAGTGTCAAGTGTCTGAGGCCGGATTTGAACTCAGGTCCTCCTGACTCCAGGGCCGGTGCTCTATCCACTGCGCCGCCTCGCTGCCCAGATATCAAAGTATTTTAAAGTATATATCTAAGTACCAAATTATCAGGGAGCTGATGGGAAGTGTACTTTACTCAGCTGAAGCAGAGATGAGAGAGGATCATGGAAGGCCAAAGCCAGATAAGATGGGGGCAATACAGGAACTTTTAAACCTTGGAGAATTTAGAAGCCTAGATACACCAGTGCCTGCAGCCAGCTAGTTGATTGCAAGGCAAGGATGCTGCTGCCCCCAAAATAAATATAATTACCAATAGCTGTAACTTTGGCTGGCTCACTGAACCACCCCTTCCTCTCCCCCCATCCTACCCCACCTAAGGAGTGACCTGCCTGGACAGAATTTACTGTCCCATTGGGATGGGGTGAATAGCTAGAAATTTATCAATCACTCTAAGAGTGTAAAGTGCTTTGCAATTATTATCTCATTTAATCCTCACAATGACCCTGAGAGAGATAGGTGCCTATTTTAAAGATGAGGAAATTGAGGCAAATAGATATTAAATGACTTGTCCAGGGTCACAGAGCTAGATCTGGAGGCTGGATTTGAACTCAGGTCTTCCCAAGTCCTGGTCCAGCACTCTACTGTACCACCTAGCTGCCTCTCCATTTTTGCCTCCCTCCCCTTACTGCTGCCTGAGGAACTGCCACTAGTCATTCTTAAATCTTGTTTATTTGCTCTTTGTATTTTTATAATGGAGTCTCATCTCCAGATAAAGAAAGTTGATTTTTATTGCAGTCTGTGCAAGTATTTGCTATAAATGAATGGCCCACACTATATAAAAGGGACAAACAGCCCTATACTTAACCACCAGATTGAACTGAAGATCTCCCTCCCTCCCTCTCTCTTGTCTCTCTGTCTCTGTCTCTGTCTTTGCATCTCTGTCTCTCTGTGTGTGTCTCTGTCTCTGTGTCTCTCTGTTTCTGTTTGTCTCTCTGTCTCTGTCTCTGTCTCTCTCTTTCCCTCTCTCCTGTCTCTGTCTTTGCATCTCTGTCTCTCCTCTCTGTCTCTGTCTTTGTCAGGGCATGGGTGGCAATCTCTCCAAGTTGCTTCCATTATAGTTTCACTTGGAGGGTTTTTTAAGGGTCTTTTAAAAGGATTTTTGGCGGGGCAGGGAACTGAGGAGTGCCCAGCGACAGGGTGGAGAGAGAGAAAGCATAGCACTAGACAGTAAAATTAATATAGGTGGGGGCAGCTAGGTGGCGAAGTGGATAAAGCACCGGCCCTGGATTCAGGAGTACCTGAGTTCAAATCTGGCCTCAGACATTTGTTTTTGTTTTTGTTTTTTTTGAGGGGCAATGGGGGTTAAGTGACTTGCCCAGGGTCACACAGCTAGTAAGTGCCAAGTGTCTGAGGCTGGATTTGAACTCAGGTACTCCTGAATCCAGGGCCAGTGCTTTATCCACTGCATCACCTAGCCGCCCCGGGCCTCAGACATTACTAGCTGTGTGACCCTGGGTAAGTCACTTAACCCCCATTGCCCCACCAAAAAAAAAATTAATATAGGTGGGTTTTTTTGGAATGCTGATTTCTTTCAGAAATATTTACAATAAAATCAAATTTGCATAATGCGAATTTAGGTAAAGTGAGAGCTGTCTGTACAGGCTCAGAAACAATTTGTGGAGGAGCCTGAAATCCCTCAGAATCAAATTGCTGTCCTGAGGGCTTAGCTATTTAAAGCTCCACAAATGGGGTCCAAATTTTTGATCATCTAACATGGCCGTATCCTTTAATTCTTTTAATAAAGGGATCCCAGAGGAAGCTGCATGTTTTCAGTTAGTTTATGCTTTGTTTATACATTCTCAGATTTCTGGACTGAGGAGAGGGGAAAGATTAGTCAGAGATCAACTCCCCTACCTCTAAATGCAAATATGTACAATGATTTGGGGAGTATTGAAATGACTCATGCTCCTTGTCTGCTTGTTCTATTTATCTCATAGGGTGTGGGAGAGCTCAAAGAACATAAGTAAAATGTTATGTGTTAATTAAACGATAGTAGTAGAATACTAGTAGTGGTGGTGGTAGTGGTAATGGGTAGTGGTAGCAGTGGCGGGCGCCAATCCTTGTAATTTTTGTTAGCAAAAGCAGAACTTGGTGGGACTAGCCACTTAACTACCCCATACTTGTAAAAAAAATTTATGGGCTAACCCTTAGGCAAGTGAGAGGCAATATGAAAAATGCACACACCTCAGACTCCCCCACCTATTCAACCCCCCAAACCCCTCAAATTTCTATTTCCTACTTTGCCTTCCTTATCTGAGAAAATTTGCCCTAAAATGAACATGGGTTTACAATTTTTCAATACTTCAATTCATAGCTGTACCAGCCTTGTACCCTGTCTATGGACTGTTGCTCTGCTTTTCATTAACAAAGAAGAAGTGCCTTCAGAGGAGGTGTAACAGCATAAACATGGTGAATTCCAGAATTTAAATAAGCTTCAGATATTTGGGCCAAACTTGTGCTAAAGAATGCTGCCCTTTCTCCTGTATTTAGAATAAATTAAACGTTGGTTGTCTTCCAAGAGGTGAGTAGCTGCCAGGAATGAGCTTTT
This sequence comes from Dromiciops gliroides, assembly GCF_019393635.1. Classification (NCBI taxonomy): domain Eukaryota; kingdom Metazoa; phylum Chordata; class Mammalia; order Microbiotheria; family Microbiotheriidae; genus Dromiciops; species Dromiciops gliroides. Next base: position 254,650,501 of record NC_057862.1, read on the forward strand.
CTCAAGATTTAGATGTGAAATCTTGATTGTTTCTTTAGGATTCATCAGCAAAAAACTCAGCTAATCAACTCCCTCTAGAGCAAAGATATAATCTACAAAAAATGAGCTCCCAGTCCTGAGCTACTGAGCCATTTGACCTCTGTCAGGAAAGAGATTTAAAGAAAGAAAAGTTAGTTATTACTTTCATCAGTGATCTGGATGATGGAATTGAGAACAAGGGCTTATTGAAGTGGGTGGATGATACCAAATTAGGTGTGGTTGCTTAACATCCCAAAAGAAAGGGACAGATGTCAAAATGGCCTTGTCCAATGAGAGAAATGCTTTGAAACCACAGTCAGAAGACAGACGACTAATTAGGTATACTGGTGCATCAGAAAGAGATGAGTCATAGTAGGTCACAAGCCGGATATTGGTTGACAATGGTTTTGTTGATGTTGTTTAGTAGTTTTCAATTGTGTCTGACTCTTTGTGACCCCATTTGGGGATTTTTTGGCAAAGATGCTGGAGTGGTTTGCCATTTCCTTCTCTGGCTCATTTTATACATGAGGAAACTAAGGTAAATGAAGTTTATGTTTCTTGCATGAGGTCGCACAGCTAGTAAGTGTCTGAGGCTGTATTTGAACCCAGGAAGATGAGTTTTCTTGATTTCAGGCCTGGTACTCTAACCACTAATGTAGAACTGTTAGAAATAAAAACAACATGATTCTAGAATGTGGTTATGGGATAATGACGGTAAAAAATGTCTAATTCTCTGATTAGTTATTCATCCAAGGTCACACAGCTAGAAAATAGCTCTTCCAACTGCAAATCTAGTACTCCTCTCCCCACTCCCGTAGCTTTGCTCATGGCCTTTTTAGAGTTTTATCTATTTGGGGTCTTCACATTTTAAGAGGAATGTCAAAAAGTAAGACTGCTCAGGGAAACAGAAATGCCAATGACTCAAGGAATGGAAAATAGACTATAGGAAATGTCAATTGTTTCCTCTACAGAAAGAAAACCACAATGTGGCTTAACAGCCACATTCAAGGTATGGTTATGTTTGCATACCACTTAAAAATGCCTAAATTCTCACTCACATTTATAAAACCCTTCATTATCTGGCTCCTGCCTATCTTTCACATTATTGGATGTCCTGTAGGAAAAGGGAAGGGGGAAGAAAATGAGCATTTATATAATTCCCTCTATATGCCAGGCATTGTGCTAAGCACTTTTTTTAAAAAAATTATTTTTTTTGTGCTAAGTACTTTCTACAGACATCTCATTTGATCCTCACAACAATCCTGCGAAGTAGGTGCTATTATTAACCTCATTTAACAGATGAAGAAACTGAGGCGAACAGAGGTTAAATGACTTGCCTATGATGACATAGCTAGTAAGTGTTTGAGGCTGGATTTGAACTCAGGTCTTCCTGACTCCAGACCCAGAGCTCTATCCACTGTGCCATCAGCTTGAGGTATCTTAAACTCTGCATGTATAAAACAGAACTCATTATCTTTCACTCCAAGCCTATCCCCTCTTCCCTATCCCTATGGAGGTTTGCAACCCTAGAGTCATCTTTTACTTCATTTTCTCTCTCTCTCTAGTGGTGGGAGAGCTGATTATTAAATTTTTGGCACGAGAATCTACCCTGTCTCTGGGCATGATGTTCTGTGGAGTCAAAACCAAGCCGAACCATTAAAGGAAAATGGAGGGTGAACCAGGAAAGTCGTTAACCCTTCTATTAAAAAAGGCCTTGGGAGTTTAATGTTCCACCCTCCAGGCCTCCCATTAGAGAGGAAAGGCAGCTGAGGGAGTCAATCTGCATGGTGAGAAGATTTCAGGGGGAAGAGGTATAATGTCCCATGGAGTCAAACCAAGCAAAGCCATTGATGGAGATCGGAGAGATGGTATCTCTCACCTCCATCCTTTTCTCTCTCCTCCCAAGGCCACTGCCCAAATTCAGCCTCTTATCATTGCTCACCTAGATGAGCATGTCAAAGCTCCTTATCAGTCTGCCCACCTCAAATTTCTCCTTACTCCAATCCAATCCCATCCTTCATACAGTTGCCAACATGAGATTCTTATAGTAGAGGTTCAGTCATGTTACTGCCTTTCTTGGAAAGTTCCAAATTTCCCTTCAACCTGTTTTATCCTGTCTGCCAGGATGGTTTTACTGGGGTGTGGCCATAACCAATGGCTCTCAAAACTGTCAGGGACTTAGAGGGGTGTATATGAAAACTTATCTTACTGGAATGAGCAGATGAGAACAATTTGTTCCAATGGCCATAAAAGCAACTGAAGCAGAGGCCATGGAACGCTTGGTCAGACATTGAAGACACCAAGATCATCCACTGCATCTTAGGCCATCACCAGTTGTCCTGACTTTTGTCCTGTCACTGGACTTCGATGTCTGGAAGAGAGAGTCAGGCTGATGACTTTGTGCAGCTCTGCCTTACTTAAATCTGATTTACTCTCACGTTAAGACATCACTTGCAATGTTATTATTCCTCTTTGAAAATGGAGGTCAAAATACAAACTCCTCTTTTGACTTTTAAAGTCCTTTATAATCTGTCTCTAGCCTAATTTTTCCAGGCTTTTTCTTTTTTTTTTTTTCCTCCCTCTTTGTGGGGTAATGAGGGTTAAGTGACTTGCCCAGGGTCACACAGCTAGTAAGTGTCAAGTGTCTGAGGCTGGATTTGAACTCAGGTCCTCCTGAATCTAGGGCCAGTGCTTTATCCACTGCGCCACCTAACTGCTCCCCAGGCTTTTTCGTACACATTATTCCCTTTCTTGTTTTCTGTGTGTCAGTCAAATGGGTCTACCTGTTGTTCCTCATACAAAACTTTCCATCTCTACTCTCTGCCATTCTCCAGGCTGCCTCTTATTACTAAAAGACTCTCCCACCTTAACCTCCAGCCCTTGGAACTCCTAGCTTCTTTTAAAGATCAGCTTAAATCCCATCTCCTACAAAGACTCTTTCCCAGTTGATAGAGTCCCTCCCACCCTCACCAAAATTCCTTTGTAATTAATATGTCAGGTGGTGCAGTGGATAGAGCACCGGCCTTAGATTCAGGAGGACCTGAGTTCAAATCCAACCTCAGCCACTTGACACTTACTAGCTGTGTGACCCTGGGCAAGCCACTTAACCCTCATTGCCCTGCAAAAAAAAAAAAATCCCATGTAATTAATATGTCTATAACTTATTTAGTTGTTTGTGAACATTTTCAATTCCTCCAATAGAATGTAAGCTCTTTGATGGAGTGTTTGGAGTTTGATGGAGTCCTTGGCATGTTATTAATAAATTCTTGGTGGTTGATTGGATAATTGATTGATTGCCCTTCATACATTAACTCTTCCAGTCAAACCTGGTTGATTCCTGAACTCACGTTCTTTGCATAGAGCTGGTCCTTGGGACACCTGGACTACTCAGTGCCATCTGTCAGAATCTCTTATTTCTTCACTGCTCAGTTCTTCTGCTGCTTCTTATGGGAAGCCTTTCCTGATTCCTTAGTTGTTAGTGCTTTCCTTAGTTCTTGAAAATTTTGATTGCATACAGATTCGCTGTGGTGAATTGCTCAAAATTCAGCCTTGTTGCAGAGGAAGGAGAACTGTACTTGGCATGCTCTTTGTGTTTCTGTGCATGCCAAATAAATGTTATGCAAGTACAAAGTGCAAGTGACCTATCATCTAGAGGTGAAAGTTGTAACTCTCCGCTCAAAGCCTATTTTTTGTAAGACTCTCCTCACTGGTGGAGATTGATTGTTAATTTTTTTTTTTAACAGCTTTGTGGCTCTGGATTAGAGTGCTGGGCTAGGAATCAGAAAGACCTGAATTCAAATCCAGCCTCAGGTGCTTAGCTGTGTGACCCTGGATAAGTCATTTTTTTGCCCTAATCCCCTGGAGAAGGAAATGGCAAACCATTGCAGTATCTTTATCAAGAAAAACCCCATGGACAGTTTTGGTGTAATATGGTCCACAGGGTCACAAAAAATTGGACACAGGGGGCAGCTAGGTGGCTCAGTGGATAAAGCACTGGCCTTGGATTCAGGAGGACCTAAGTTCAAATCTGGCCTCAGACACTTGACCCTTACTAACTGTGTGACCCTGGGAAAGTCACTTAACCCTCATTGCCCTGCCAAAAAAAAAAAATCAAGTGTTGTCAGATATCCTGGGATTACTTGATGCTAAAAATTGGATACAACTGAACAGCAGCAACAACAAAACAACAATCTCCCAGTCTTTTGAGTGAGTATCAAATGAGATAATATATTTTGGTTTTTTGTTTTTTTAGTGAGGCAATTGGGGTTAAGTGACTTGCCCAGGGTCACATAGCTAGTAAGTGTTATGTGTCTGAGGCCGGATTTGAACTCAGGTACTCCTGACTCCAGAGCCAGTGCTCTATCCACTGTGCCACCTAGCTGCCCGGAGATAATATATTTGTAAAGTGCTTACACATTGCCTGGCACATAGTAAATGCTATAAAAACATTAATTATTATGATCATCATCACATCATAATCTTGCCTGGGTGAGGGGAAGAATTGGTGAGATTTTGAAAGAAGAAAAACTTTTTTTCTATTTTCCTGGTTTGTTTGTTTTTTAAGAGGGAAAAGAAGGGGGAGGGGAATAAGCATTTACATAGCTCCTACTATGTGCCAGGCTCCTAGGGTCAAATGCTCTCTCCCCAATGTCACACTCATGAATCAGCAACTTTTTCCAAAACCTCAATAAGTTTTTACTCCCAGCCTGGGTTCCTGCTGCCCCCCAGCATGCTCCTGGGCTGCCTTCCCTCATCGGCAGTTGGTATGTGCTCTGAAAATGCCAGCCATGTTCAATGTTAAAATTAGTAAGCAAAAAAAATACAATTGGGGAGGTAAATATGTTGTTGAAAAGGCATTATATTTCAAAGCAAAATATAAAGGAGTTTGGAGATTATCTGTGCTAATCTTGCCCCTGGGTTTCTAAATCAGGTGTGTTTATCTTGGAGGATGGTAGTATCTTTTGCATTTGTGAGCCATTTATAAATGATTACTCATTTCAAATGTTAATCAGATTGTGCTTCTTTTCCCGGCTCTGTTTAAAGCATGACTGTGCCTTGATACTACTCCATAGGAAATTATGGAGGTAGACAACGTGACAAAACTCAAAGTTTTGGGGGTTTTTTTCCTACATCAGCGTGAGCCACGTGTATTCTATTGCTCTGTTGTAAAAATATGAATTTCATAATTTGCCCTACTAGATTTATGAAGCATCACCTTTTTATGTCGAAGTAAAGTTCCCTTACTGCTTTGAAATAAATCATCAGTTGAATTAAAACATGAAGTATTAGTCGGGTCACAGAGTTAGCAGTAAAAGGGACCTCAGAGGCCATCCAGTCCATTTTAGAGATGAGAAAACAGATCCAGAGAGTTTAAGTGATTTGTCCAGCATCACACAGCTAGTAAATAACAGAGCTGGGATTTCAGCCTAGGTCTTCTGATTCCATTTCCTAATACTCTTGCCATTACTGCTGCCATCCCATACTGCAGGATGGTTCAACAGAAAAGAGCATAGATAGTTCTAGAGGATTAAATGATTTTTGTTTTATTTATTTATTTATTCATTCATTCACTCATTCATTTATTTATTTAAAGTGAGGCAATTGGGGTTAAGTGACTTTCCCAGGGTCACACAGCTAGTAAGTTGTAAGTGTCTGAGGCCAAATTTGAACTCAGGTACTCCTAACTCCAGGGCTGGTGCTCTATCTACTGCGTCACCTAGCTGCCCCAGATTAGATGATTTTTAAAGCTTAAAAGGACCTTGGCAATTATCTAGTTCCATTTAGATTAGCTCATGGGCTCCTTGAAGGCAGGGACTGTTTTTGCCTTTCTTTGTATTCCCAATACTTAGCATAGTGCTCAGCACACAGTTGTCCTGTTAGCCCTCTGTTTTTTGAAAAGGACTAATGACATCATGGGATGATGTCTTGACTTGTGCATGAATTGGATTTAAGTGAGGCAGAGTTGCCCTAAGTCATCAGCCTCACTCTCTTCCAGAGTCATTCAATCCAGTGGCAGAACAAAAATCAGGATGACCAGCAATGGCATGGGATGCAGGTGGATGATCTTGGCATCTTCAATGTTTTACCAAGCTCAAAGTGCTCCATGGCGTCTGCTTCAGCCACCTTTATAGGCAATGGAACAAATTGTTCTTATCTGACCAGTTCCCCAAGGGAAGTCTTCACATACTTGGGGTAGACATCTCTCACACCCGGTAAAATCATCTTAGCAGACAGGGTAACCAAGAGGCTTGGCACATAGTAGGTGCTTAATAAATTCTTTTTGACTTGACAAATGAGAAAATTGAAACTAATTGTAAATCCAGTGCTCTTTAAGGCCTCTGATGATATCATCCATGGCATGAGGTACTTCTCTAAATAAGCATCTGTGCTTCTCCCATAATGGTTCATTGGCAGCTAGGTGGTGCAGTGGATAGAACACCAGCCCTGAAGTCTGGAGGATCTGAGTTAAAATCTCACCTCAGACATTAGCTGTGTGACCCTGGGCAGCTTACTTAACCCCAATTGCCTTAAACATCAGGGGCCGTCTCCAGTTGTCCTGATGTTTATCTTGCCACTGGACCCAGATGGCTCTGGAGGAGAGAGTGAGGTTGGTGACCTTGCACAGCCCTCCCTAACTTAAATCCAATTTACTGAAAGTCATGACATCATCTTTGAGAATAACCTTTGTTGGGCAGCTAGGTGGCACAGTGGATAGAGCACTGGCCCTGGATTCAGGAGGACCTGAGTTCAAATCCGGCCTCAGACACTTGACACTTACTAGCTGTGTGACCCTGGGCAAGTCACTTAACCCTCATTGCCCCACAAAAAAAACAAAAAGAGAGAGAGAGAATAACCTTTGTTGTATCATAGACTCCTTTGGTAGTCTGGGGAAGCCTAATGACCCCTTCTCAGAATCATGTTTTATAACAATTGAAGAAAATGCTAAATTTCAGTGAGAGGTTAGTGAAAATAAAGATGGTTTTTTCCCATTCAAATTCACAGAGCTGCTGAAATCTGTCTCCAAGCCCCTTGAGGGTACATGGACCCCAGGTTAAGAGGCCTTATTATAAAGCAAGAATGTTTATAGCCATTCCCTGAAATAAAAGTCAAAAGGGCAGTGTGATACAGTGGATAGGATGCTAGAGCTGGAGTCAAAGGACTTGGCTTTGAATCCTGGCTCGATATTTACCTGTGTGATTTTGAGCAAGTTACTTAGCTTCTCTGGGCCCCCAGTTCTTCATTTGTAAAATGAATGGGTCAGATCAGATGAACTCTATGTGCCTTTTAAGTCCTGATACACAGTGGATAAAATGCTAGGCCTGGAGTCTGGAATGCCTGAGTTCAAATCTAACCTCAGACACTAGCTATGTGATCCTGGACAAGTCAACTTAACCCTGTTTGCTTTAATTTCCTCATCTAAAATGAGCTGGAGAAGGAAATGGCAAACCATTACAGTATCTCTGCCAAGAAAACCCCAAATGGGGGCCACAAAGAGTCAGATGTGACTGGAACAGCTAAATAACAACACTTGATCCTATGAACTGCCTTGGGCAAGGTATTCTATTAATAATAAACCAATTGGAATTTGCATTTCTAATTTCAAAAAGCTCCACTGCTTCAGCTGAAGACTGGCAGGAGTCAGATTTGACTGCCCTGTCCAAATACAGACAGTGTGGTAAGTCCCAAGCTACAGTGACAACTTGGGAAGAAGCTTCTAAAGACCAAATTATTCCTTCCAAGTCTCACCATGAATGAAGTGAAGCTTCAGAAAGAAACAACACAACCATTAAAATTCTACCTTTAGGTCAAACCTTTATGACAAGAAAGGGAGGTGGTATAAAGTAGTGTCATCTCCATTTTAGATGAAGAAATGGAGCTCCAGAGAGGTTAACGAAGTTTCTAAATGTCCCAGAGCCAATAAAGGGCAGAACTAGAATTCAAACCCAGAGCTTTTGACTTCTAAGTCTAGACCTCTTTCCACCATACTGGAGAAACACATGGAAGAAAGAGGATTCTAAGAGTTAAGGCAACAAGTAAATCAAGTCCAGCTATGTTTGGGTTTTCTGATAGTGCTTTGAAATCCTAAGGTGAATTTAATTGATCACCTTTTGGGGATAGTAATATGAATAGGATTTAAAATTTTGTGTGTGCGTGTGGAGGGCAATGAGGGTTAAGTGATTTGCCCAAGGTCACACAGCTAGTAAGTGTCAAGTGTCTGAGGCCAGATTTGAATTCAGGTCCTCCTGAATCCAGGGCCAGTGCTCTATCCACTGTGCCACCTAGCTGCCCCCTGAATAGGATTTTAAAAATGAAATGTATAGGACTCCCCCCCAATATTTTGTTTTTCTTTTTTTTCTTATTATTATTGTTTTAATAAATCAATTTTTTTTGTGGGGCAATGAGGATTAAGTGACTTGCCCAGGGTAACACAGCTAATAAGTGTCAAGTGTCTGAGGCTGGATTTGAACTCAGGTCCTCCTGAATTCAGGGCCGGTGCTCTATCCACTGCGTCACCTAGCTACCCCCTAATTCTATTTTTTTCCCCTGGTTCCACCAATCTTATTTTATTTTATTTTTTTCAGCAACAAACATTTATTTTATTTTCCAGTTACATGTAAGGGTAGTTTTCAACATTCATTTTCATAAGATTTAGAGTTCCAAATTTTTCTCCCTCCCTCCCTCCCTTTCCTCCCCTCTCCACAAGATCACAATGAGGTTATATATATACAATCCACAAGTGTTCTTTTTATCAGTTCTTTCTATAGGGGTGCATAGTAAGCTTCCTCATTAGTTCCTTGGGATTGTCTTAGATCATTGCACTGCTGAGAGTAGTTAAGTCATTGCTCATTGAACAATACTGCTGTCACTATGCACAATGTCCTCCCAGCTCTGCTTACTTCACTATACATTGATGTTCATTAGTCTTTCCAGGTTTTTCGGGGATCATCCTGTTTGTCATTTCCTGTAGCACAAGACCATTCCATTACAATCATATAACAGCTTTTTACATCATTCCTCAATTGATGGACATTCCCTTGATTCTCAATTCTTAGCCTCCATCAAGAGTTGCTATAAATTTTTTTGTACAATTTTCCCCCCTTTTCTCTTTTTCATGATTACTATTGTTAACTGTTTCCCTTCCATCCTATTCCCTTCCCCATGATATTTATTCTATTATCCATCTTCTTTCATCCTATCACTCTTCACTTTGCCCTTCCTTCTTGTTGATGTTTTGTGAGCCCTTCTGCTTGCATAGGAAATAGCTAGTAGGGAACAGGGTTAGAAAGATATGAGTTCCCTCAGAGTGGAAACAAACAATAAAACTTCCAGTTGGTCTTTATTTATTCCCTCTCTGATGTTCCTTTATATAACAAGAAGGCTGCATGTTCTTTAAGCTGGATGAATAATACTATATAAATAAACCCCTCCTAGTATTTGTAGTTAGCACATCCAGCTAGTGCTACACTAAAAGCCAAGATTACTGAGACCGGTCATATTTACCTTGGAGGCTCAGAGGCCAAGAACAAGTGAACTCAGGCATGTTCTCATTGGCACAAACACATGGTCTCTAATAGCAGCAAGCAACACAAACAGTACTGGCCTCATCTATGCACAAAGAGAGTAAGCTAGAAGTCTGGACCCCCAGGTTCCTACAAGTCTGTGAGTATACAACAGTGGATCAAGTTCAAGTGTTACATAATTTGTTTACAAAAACGAACAAACAGGTAAAACAGAATTGAAAGCAGATGTTATTGTTCAGCCATGACAAAGGCTGACTTAATGGCTATATACCCATGTATAACTATGCAGAAATAACTAGAATTTATATCAAAATGTTATTGGTCTCAAAATATCATCAGTCCAACTGTCCATTTCTAACTTACCTATTAGCCCTTATGGAAAGTGTGGCCTGGCTCATTTTAAGTGAAGACTGGGCTCAGGAAATTGCAGTCATTTCATGAAGCCAATATTGCCAAAATGTATAAGGGCACACAGTACAAACTACTAGCGAAAAAAGAATCTACTAAATATTTCCCTTCCACACATCGCTTATGTTTAGGTATAATAATAAATTGTTTTGCTGTCGTGCAGTAAGTGTACATACACAACTATCTTTAGTGTGACAAAAGGCCAAGCAGGACTTAGATCATTCTTGGGCCCTGATTCCACTAGACCAAAATATCTTGACACTTGATAAGAAATAAATTATAAAGTATATTCATAGCACTTACAAGTTATTAAAAAATCCCTCAGGCATAGCTAAAAGTTTGATCTGATTATTGGTGCCCTTGATCGGGTTCATACCAATGTAACCTATATGGATCAGAATCTTGAGTTCAATCTCACACAGACTGGGATCAACCTTTGTGTCCTTTCAGTAACAACATAATATTTACTGACAGGCTCTAGAGAGGGTTTAGGATCTACATTGACTAAATTTGGCACATACCTTTCTAAGGGCCCTGTTTCCTGCTAGCCTTTCCCCCATGCATGTAGAAGGGTTCACAAAACATAAACAAAAAACAGAATTATTAAAACTATAATAACAAGAAAAGAAGGGAAAGCATAAAATATTTTTGGGAAAACCCTATACATCATTACTACCCCAAAAAGATGATAAAAAAATCAACAATTACTGGTCTACCTATCTACTTTCCCATAGGTATAAGATGTTTATGAAAATAATCTACACACATATGGAGGACTTCTCCGATGTAAGATATAAGAAGGGAAGGGGCAAATGATATTTTACAGGAAACTAAATTTTTAGAGTCACACAATTGAATACAAAGAATACAAGATCCCACTGCACTTATTTTTTATCGATTATTTTTAAAAGTGCTTGGGGAGTGGTGGAGCCAAGATGGCAAAATAAATGCAGGAATTCATCTGAACTATCCCAAATTCCTCTCTAAGCAACTTAAAAATAACATCTCAAAATGAATTCTGGAGCAGCAGAACCAACAAAAGGAGAGGGTGAAACAATTTTTCAGCCAAAGACAACTTAGAAGTTTGGCAGGAAAGGTCTGCCTCACTGGGATGAGAATAGAGCGCGGTCTAGTCCAGGCCAGGCCCTAGCAAGCCAGCAACAGGCCTTTGGGGCAACTGAATCAGCAACAGTGACTGTAGCTTCTAGAACTCTAAGTCCATGGATGGTGAGAGAGTAGCACAAATGATCAGAAGGAGATTATAGGGGACCCTTTGCTAGCCCTGGGTGCAGGACTCTTTTGCATCATCTATATGTTCACTGAAGAAAAGAACTCCTTTAAAATCAGAATTGGCCAAATGGGAAAGGAGGTACAAAAGCTCATAGAAGAAAATAACTCCTTAAAAATTAGAATTAGGTGAGTGGAAGCTAATGACTTCATGAGACATCCAGGAATGATAAAACAAAAATCAAAAGAATTTTTAAAATAGAAGAAAAATGTGAAGTATCTCATTGGGAACATAATTGACCTGAAAAATAGATCCAGGAGAGATAATCTAATATTATTGGACTATCTGAAAGCCATGATTACAAAAAAAAGAAATGCCTAGACATCATCTTTCAAGAAATTATAAGGAAAATTGCCCCGATAGCCTAGAGGATATTTTTTGCCCAGAGGTCAAAAATAGAATTTGAAAGAATCCACTGATGAAAACTCCCAGGAATACTATAGCCAAATTCCAGAGTTCCCAAGTCAAAGAGAAAATACTTTAAGCATCCAGAAAGGAACAATTCTAATAGTGTGCAGCTTCTAACATTAAATGATTGGAGGGCTTGGAATATGATATTCCAGAGGGCAAAGGAGTTAAGATTACAACCAAGAATCACCTACTCAGCAAAACTGAATATAATCCTTCAGGGGAAATGGATACTTAATGAAAGAGAGGATTTCCAAGTATTCCTGATGAAAAAAACAGAGTGGAATAGAAAATTTGACTTTCAAATATAGGACTTAAGAGAAAGCATAAAAAGGTAAACAAGAAAGAGAAATCATAAGGGATTTGATAAGGTTAAACTATTTTTATTCCTACATGGAAAGATGATACTTGTAATTCCTAAAAACTTCATCATTATTAGGGCAGTTAGAAAGACTATAGATAGACAGGGTGTGAGTTGACTATGATGGATGATATCTAAAAAATAAAATTAAGGGCTGTGAAAGAGGGATGTTCCAGGAGAAGGGGTTAGGGAGAGATAGAATGGGGTAAATTAACTCACATAAAAGAGGCATGAAAGAGCGTTTATGGTGGAGAGGAGTATGAGGGGCTGATGGACAATGTTTGAACCTTACTCTCATCAGAATTGATGCAAAGAGGATATAGCATACACAATCAATTGGGTATAGAAATTTTTCTCCTCCTACTGGTAAGTAGGAGGGGAAGGGGATAAAGGAAAGAGAGGCTGATAGGAGAGCAAATTGAGAGTCGGTGATCAGAAGCAAAACACTTTTGAAGAGGGACAGGGCAAAAGAAGAGAGAGAAAGATAAATGGGAAAAATAGAATGGAAGGAAATACACAGTGATCATAATCGTGAAAAAAACCACAGCAAGTTTCTCTTATTTATTTCTTAAGTATATACAGAACTGAGTCAAATTTAAAAGAATGCAAGTCATTCCCCAATTGATAAATGGTCAAACAGGCAGTTTTCAGATGAAGAAATCAAAGCTATCTATAGTCACATATTTTTTTTCCTAAATCATTATGGATTGGAGAAATGCAAATGAAAACAATTCTGAGGTACTACCTCACACCTATTAAATTGGCTAATATGAGAGAAAAGAAAAATGACAAATGTTGAAGGGAATGTGGGAAAACTGGGACACTAATGTACTGTTGGTGGGGTTGTGAACTGATTCAACCATCCTAAAGAACAATTTGGGACTATGCCCAAAGTGCTATAAAACCATGCATACCCTTTGGTTCAGCAATACCACTACTAGGTCTGTATCCCAAAGAGATTTTTTAAAAAGGGAAAGGATATATACATACATACATACATACATACATATATATATATATTTATGGCAGCTCTTTTTGCTGTGGCAAAGAATTGGAAATTGAGGGAATGCTCATCAATTGGGGAATGGCTGAACAAGTTGTGGTGTATGATTGTGATGGAATACTATTGTGCTATAAGAAATGACAAGCAGGATAATTTCAGAAAAACCTGGGCAGACTTTTATGAACTGATGCAAAGCAAAGTGAGCAGAGATAGGAAATCATCGTACACAGTAACAGCAATATTGTATGATGATCATCTGTGAAAGACTTAGTTATTCAAAGCAATACATTGATCCAAAAAGATTCCAAAGAACTTAAGATGAAAAATGCTATTCATCTCCAGAGAAATAACTGATGGAAGGGCAGCTAGGTGGTGCAGTGGATAAAGCACCAGACCTAGATTCAGGAGGACATGAGTTCAAATCTGGCCTCAGACAGTTGACACTTAATAGCTGTGTGACCCTGAGCAAGTCACTTAACCCTCGTTGCCCCTCACCAAAAAAATAAAAACAAAAAAACCCCAAAAAACCCAACCTGATGGAGTCTGAAAGCAGATAGAAAAATATTTTTTAAAACTTTACTTGTCTTGTTTGTTTTTTGTCTGTGTTTTCTTTCATAATATGACTAATATGGAAATGGTTTGTGTGACTGCACATGTATAGCCTATATCAAATTGATTACTTCCTCAATGAAAGTGGAAGAGAGGGAGAGGGAGAGAATTTGGAACTCAAAATTTCAAAAAAGGAATGTTAAAATTTGTTTACACACGTAATTGGAAAAAAATTAAATATTTTTTAAAAATAGAAAAGTGAGAATAAAATGCTGCTACAGCATCTATATTAAGAACATTTTCATAGAAATATCAGGTTCTTGAAATGGTTATGGCAAGGAGACTCACAGGCATTAAAAAGTATGAGATGTGCTAGATATATGCAAAGAAAAACATAAACAACTTGTGCTGCATATTTGGAAAATATAAGCATTTAGCCGACCTGTGGAACCTGTCTGCCTTGACGATTTCTTTTTTCTTTTCTTTTTTTTTTTTTTTTGCGGGGCAATGAGGGTTAAGTGACTTACCCAGGGTCACACAGCTAGTAAGCGTCAAGTGTCCGAGGTCAGATTTGAACTCAGGTCCTCCTGAATCCAGGGCTGGTTCTTTATCCACTGCGCCACCTAGCTTCCCCTGCCTTGACGATTTCTGATGAAGATAGCATATAGCTAACATTTATAAAACCTTTTATATAAAGGTTTAAGATTTGCAAAGGGTTTTTCATATGCTAACTCATTTGATCATCTCATCTCTGTTAGGTAGGTGGGTGGTATTATTTTCTCCATTTATAGATGAGGCAACTGGGTCACCAAAAGATTATATGACTTGCCCAGGATCACACAACTAGTAAGTGTCTCAGGCAAGATTCACATTAGGTTTTCCTCGCTCCAGGTCCAGAGTTCTACCTACTGCATCACATGGTACAATAAGAACAGAAGTCATATCTTAATGGTAATTGATCCTTTGATGATGTATACACAAGCATGCCCAACTGGGAACAATGAAATATCCACAATTGCCAAGTTGGTGTAGGAGAAACATTTCTCGGTGCATGGATTCCCTACCAAGTATCCATTTTGATCAAAGCAGAGGCTTTGGTTAATTGAATATGCTGAGAATATAAGAGCTTACTGCCTTTATTGTTCGTTGACGATAAAAATGTATTCTAGGCAGTAGAGCCAAATGTAACGCCTCTATAGCACCTATATTGGGAGCATTGAGAGCAAAGAAATGCTATTCTTGGCAGGTATCCAGAAGTCTGGAACGAAATCCACACAGAGAGGAGCAGCCTGAATATTTCCACCTTGCACTGTTGAACATGCTAGAGACTGAAGCTAGGAAAAAAAATTTGGTGGAGTCAACATATGGCATTTCTAGCTCAGGTGTACAACACCATCACTACAATAACAACAACAACAGTAGCTAACAGTTACATAATATTATATGCCCTCAGGCACTGTGTTAAGTACTTTACAATTATTATTTCATTTGATCCTCACAACAATCCTGGGAAGTAGGAATATTATTATTATCATCCCCATTTTATAAATGAGGAAACTGAGGTAGGCTGAGATTAAGTGACTTACTCAGGGTCACACAGCTAGGAAGCATCTCAGGTCACATTTGAACTCAAGCCTTCTCGACTCCAGGTCTGGCCCTCTATCCACTCAGTCACCTAGCTACTTCAAACCATACTTGCTCATGTATGCATGACAATCATATCTATTGATCTGTGTGTTTTGGATGTGAACACTAACAACCAGTATGCCTCCTCCATGAATATACTGAAAGAAATCTACCCTCTGGATATAATTTCAGCTCAGAATAGATATGATAGAAACCTGTAAAAAGATGATGCCCTAGCCCATCATTGTGGACTCAAGGCCTTCACCAAGGAAAGAGTTTTGCTGAACAATCCTGGTGTTCAGAAGACACACAATTTAGAAGACCAGTGGAGAGTTCCTATCAAGCAACTGAGAGACTGGGCATATTGGTTCTTTACATAATGGCCCCAGAGAATAGCAGGGATCTTTTAAAGACAATTCACTGCAACCCACCTATTGAACCTGTTAGAAGACTCAGTTGGTCTCTGTTGAGCAGGAGGATAGAAGTAATAGACATCTCAGCCAACTGAATAAAACAGATCAACAACTAATTTTATAAAAACTGTTTGAACCATAAATTGATTCAGAAAAGAGGAATTTCACATTGTGTACCATCACCCAACCACCCTGACTTGAAGTGAGGGGAACTCCAATCTGAACAGAGAAAGAAAAGTGAACCCAGAGGTGATACTTCCTATGTAGAACATCAACTATAGAGACTTCTAGGGCTTACAGAGACAACCCATAGAGCATGGCAGTGCTCATATCCTGGTCTTCAACAGGTTCAAGTTCAGGGAGATAGGCCTATCGCTGTGATGAGGATGAGGGCCAGCCCAAATTTTCAACTAGCTCAGGTATAGAGGCAGAAAGGACCCAGACTAACTTAGGATATTACAAATGAACCAAGAGAAGTAATTACACATGTAGGCAGATGATAAGTAAGGATTGCCTGTGAAATGTTTGCCTTGCATGCAAAGGCACATGTCTGTTGTTGCACAGATTAAGTACTGCATATTTCAGGGTGTGCTTCTGTTTATTATTTTTATATTATCTTTATCCACATATGTGTATACGTTATACTAGTTCTATAGCCACATCTGACTGGTTTTTTGTTGTTTTTTTTTAGTGAGGCAATTGGGGTTAAGTGACTTGCCCAGGGTCACACAGCTAGTAAGTGTTAAGTGTCTGAGGCCGGATTTGAACTCAGGTACTCCTGACTCCAGGGCCGGTGCTCTATCCACTGCACCACCTAGCTGCCCCCACATCTGACTGTTAATGATGTACTGTTTTCTTTATTTATGTATGCACTCATAGGACCTGCTGATATTGTTAAAGTTAGCTTTGATTTTCTTTTAGTTTATGATTATTTATTTTTATGGATATATATGTACTCTTGGGATATGTGTACCTCGTGACACCTAGACATTTAGTCACTGGAAAAGACTATCAAGCAATGCTTTTTTGTTTATTTTTAAAGTCTCCCTATCTTGCCCAGGCTACACGGTCAGGGTCTATTCATGGGCCCGATCCCTCTGTGATCTGCATGGGAGTTTTGACCTGCTCCTTTTTTAACCTGACCACTACTGGGGGCTCACCATATTGGTGCCTGACTTAGTACAGACACCTAATCAGCTTTAATTCACTGCAGCTCAGAATGCGTGAGCCCAAGAGATCCACCAGCCTTCACCAACCAGGTAGCTGGGATTATAGTCATGCACTACCACACCCATTGGTAAGTGTCTATAATCCCAATGTTTTGTACTGAGTTAAGTATGTATTGTTCTGGTGACATTGGCTATGAATGGTGTTATGAGATGAGTTTCTAGGATAATCATCCTTGGTTTGTTTTTTTAAAGTTTTTGATGTTTCTTTTGATGTTTGTGGTGTATATTTTTCTAAGGGACTGAAAAATTTCTGGCCTTGGGGAGGTAACTTTCATATAGGTGACAAAAGAGAACCTTCTCCCATAATCTAATTAGATATAATCAACAATAATATAATCAAATGGTTTAAGGACTAGTTGAAAGTGCTTAGCCCTGTACTGATTAACATTTTTATCTCTAATTTGGATAAAGGCATAGACAGCATGCTCACCCCTACTGCAGAAGACACAAAGTTGGGGGGAAGATAGCTAATGTAACAGTTGACAGAATCAGGATCCAAAAAGATTTTAATTAACTAGACTAGAGGATGGACAGACTCTAGGAAGACAAAATTTAATAATGTAAAAATGTAAAGTTTTACACTTGTATGCAAAAACTCCCAATTTTACTAGTATAAGATAATATGTTGTTCAATCATCCAAATCTTTGTGACCCCATTTGGAGTTTTCTTGGCAAAGATACTGGAGTGGTTTGCCATTTTTTCTCCAGCTCATTTTACAGATGGGGAAATTGAGACAAACAGGGTCAAGTGACTCACACAGCTAGGAAATGTCTGAAACCAGATTTGAACTCACAAAGATGGGATAGGCATAGATAAATATCTATTGTTCTAGGGGACAAAGCCCTGGCCCTGGATTCAGGAGGACCTGAGTTCAAATCCAGCCTCAGACACTTGACACATACTAGCTGTATGACCCATGGCAAGTCACTTAGCCCTCATTGCCCCACAAAACCCCCAAATATCTACTGTTCTGAAAAACAGTGATATGATGTACTAGCCAAAAAATTGAATGTGATCTTGGGCTATGTTAAGAGAAACATGGGACAGCTAGGGGGCGCAGTAGAGTCGGGAGGACTGAATTCAAATCCGGCCTCAGACACTTGACATTTACTAGCTGTGTGACCCTGGGCAAGTCACTTAACCCCAATTGCCTCACCAAAAGAGAGAGAGAGAGAGAGAGAGAGAGAGAGAGAGAGAGAGAGAGAGAGAGAGAGAGAGAGAGAGAAAGAGAGAGAGAAACATAACTTCCAGGTTCAGGTGATTGATAGCACCACCGTCCTCTGCCCTTAACAGACCTCATCTGCAATGTTGTATTTATTTGGGGCACCATGGTTTAAGAAGGATATTGATAAATTGAAGAGTGTACTGAGAATAATCAGGATGGTGAAAGTTCATGTCATGTGAGGATCATTGAAGTAACTGGGCATATTCCTGTACTGGAGATGACTGGTGGAGGGGAAGGGAAGATAGGGAGGAAAAAGATGATAACTGTCTCCAAGAAGGGCAGTCAGGAGAAGGAGGGATTCAATTCATTCTATTTGCAGTCTTAGGTAGAGTAAAAAAGGGGCCAGGGGCAGCTGGGTGGCGCAGTGGATAGAGCACCAGCCCTGGAGTCAGGAGTACCTGAGTTCAAATCTGGCCTCAGACACTTAACACTTACTAGCTGTGTGACCCTGGGCAAGTCACTTACCCCAATTGCTCCACTAAAAAAAAAGGGGGGGGGCCAGTCTAGACCTGTGGTCAGGAAAAATTTCCTGACAATTAGCACTGTCCAAAAGTGAAATGGAGTACCCAAAGAGAAGGAGGATTCCCTCTCCTTGGAGCCCTTCGAGAAGAGAGATGACTTGTTGGAGGATTCCTTTTGTGTATGGGTTGGCTACTGAGGTCCCTGCTGACCCCTGAATTCTGTGTTTCTACTTAGGATGTCACATGTATTCATACTGTTCTGGATGACTGGGTATGGTGATTACCATATGAGAACAGTCTATGCTTGCTTTAGCTTTAGATTAAGCAGAAACTGCAAAACTATGAGACTTGTCTGAGTCTAATACTTTCATCCATGAGGTGTAGTCAGCAAGGGCTATAGAAGTAAGGCATCCCGAGACAATGTGGTATGGTAGATAGAGTGCTGTGCTTGGTGTCTGGAAAACCTAGGTTTTCCAGATCCTGCCCCTGACACTTGGCTATTTTGTCATGCACAAATTCCTGAGTCTCAGTTTCTTCACCTATAAAATAGGAACAATAATACCTGTATTACTACTTTACAGGGTTATTAGGAGACCCTAATGAGATGACATATGCAGAGCATCGTGTAAACTGTCAAGCACTGTGCAAGTGTGAGTTATTATTATTGATTTTTCTTGGTCTCTACCTTTTCAAGTTATGAATCTCACCCCTATTTCTTTTCTCCAGGTGTTCCCAGCTTGGCTGTGCCAAGACACTTGTGCCTGCTGAGTCCTGTCTTCTCTTGTCTGAGTACCTCTTAGTGCTTTTGGCATGAGCCTAGTACTTCCTCATTGTGCATGGAGAGGGTGGGGATGGAAGGGAATGGCGCATAGAGCAATTCACCTTTTCCCAAAACATTTTTCCATAATCATGAAAAATCCATGCTAATGCTTCTGGGGCTGGGATAGTTTACCCTCCCACCTGGTGGTGTTGTTTTTATTAATTGCCATGCACTCAACACTTCCCATAAGAACTGAGTTTGTAGAGTTCATTCTGAGCTTTTCATTAGGTATTATATTTAGCTTACTGAAATCATCAGGAGTTCATCCTCCAATCTCTTTCTATACTGTACATTAGGTCAGTCTATTGCTGCAGGATAGCTGCCCACCTATGGGCACCTAGGTGTTAAAGTGGATAGAGTCTGGACCTGGAGCCAGAAAGACTCATCTTCCTGAGTTCAAATCTGGCCTCAGATACTTCCTAGCTGTGTGACTCTGGGCAGGTCACTTAACCCTATTTGTCTCAGTTTACTCATCTGTAAAATGAGTTGTAAAAGGAAATGGCAAAAGGAAAACTGGAGTTCTAAGAGGCAGAGATGTTCCCCATTCAGACACGGGGAACATTCTTATGGAAAATGTTTGTATGTGGAAACCAAGGGAATGCCCATCAATTGGGGAATGTCTAAACAAATTAAGGCATGTGAATGTAATGAAATACTATAAGAAATGAGGCTATAATTTGTGATATTATAAATGATGTTATGCATTATACTATAAGAAATGATGAAAGAGGTTTCAAAGAAACCTAGGAAGACTTGTATGAATGGATGCAGTGAAGTGAGCAGAATGTAGAAAACAATTTGTACAATAGCAACAACATTATAAATACAAATAACTTTGAAAGAATTAAGAATTTTGATCAATGTAATGACCAACTATGCTCCAATGATGAATCATGCTACCTATGCCAGAAAGGGGATTGATTCATTGTGAAGAAGGAGACATATTTTTGAACATGGACAACGTGGGAATTTGCTTTGTTTGACCAAGCGTATTTGCTACAAGGGTTTTGTTTTTCTTTTTTTCCTTCTCAACTGGGCTGGGACAGGGAGAATATTAATGCTTGTTAATTGAAAATTATAGTTTAATTGAAAAAAAAGAAAGTTTCTATTCAAAGATACATAGGCAGAAGATGGAATGACATGCTTTGAAAATAGCAAAGGCTATAATGTGGCGTTTATGAAAGAGGAGAATATGTATGTATGTATGTATGTATCTATGTATGTATCTCACCTGAAAAGGTAGGATGAAGCCATATTGTTACACATATACAGCCATTATCTGGAGTCTCTGTGGTTGCTCTCTTGTTTAGGGCCCTTGAAGGTGGTAACCTTGGTACCTCTGTCTCCTCCATCCTTCTTCTAGTTTAAGAAACAGCTAAATGGGGGCAGCTAGGTGGTGCAGTGGATAGAGCACCGGCCCTGGAGTCAGGAGTACCTGAGTTCAAATCCGACCTCGGTCACTGTGTGACCCTGGGCAAGTCACTTAACCCCAATTGCCTCACTAAAATAAAAAATTTAAAAAAAAAAGGAAGAAACAGCTAAATGGTGTGGTGGATAGAACTCTGGCCTTGAAATCAAGAACACCTGAGTTCAAATCCTGCCTCAGACAGCCCAGGAAAGTCACTTATCTACCATTTGCCTCAGTTTCTTCAACTGTAAAATGGGGATAATAAGAATACTTATTCGGACAGTGTCTGGTGCATTGAAGGTGCTATATAAATGCTGCTTATTATTATTACTTTATAAGATCTAGTTGAGTTTTCTGACCAAAGTTTGTGCTCCATAAACACTATTAATTGAATAGTAATTTTGTTCAGTTGTTCTTATGGGTATAAGGGAAAAGGGCATCAAGTTTTCATGGCAGAAAGTAGCAAGAGGTCAAAGGAGCACAATGGGTGAATTGACTCTTGGAGGTGAAATTTCCCTGAAATGTTTATGTATACCAACTCCAGCCCCATGGGAAACTGAAGCCATATGGGCAATCGAATTGCTATTTAGAACAGGAGGAAGAGTGGCAGCATTTTCAGGTACCTTTGCACACTCACACCTTCCTGCTACTAGTGTGAGATGTATGTGTTTATTGTGTTTCACTATTAATCTGGCTTTCTATCACAATGTTTTCTACAGCTTAACCATTTATCCACTAAAAATGATGCTTTTACTGTAACCAAAGCCTGATAGAAGGATCTTTATTTTCAGTGACTCACTGTTTCTAGACCATAATATCTGGCTTCATTCCAACCTCACCCTATCCAGGGTGTGGTTGAGAGAACTTGGCATTGCTGCCCATTCCAAACAAATCATCATGGGAAACTTCTGTGTTAAGACCTAAAGAAGACCATACCTCAAACAGCTTTTGGTCACAAGATTTGGATGGTGCCCAGTCCTTTGTGCCTGTTGTAGCTATGACATCGTCTTAGTCCTATTTCATTAAATACATATCAACTCAACACAAATATAGGATCTGAGCACCTCTAAATACCCGCTCCTGGTCTCTAATTCAAGGTCTAGTTTGCTATTATGGGCAGCTAGGTGGAGAGTCAGGAAAACCTGAGTTCAAATCCAGCCTCAAACATTTGCTAGCTGTGTGACCCTGGGAAAGTCATTTAACCCTGTTTGTCTCCATTTCTTCAACTGTAAAACAAGTTGAAGAAGGAAATGGTAAGCCATTCCAGTATCTTTGCCAAGAAAACACCAAATGGGGTCATTAAGAGTCAGACAAGACTGAAACAACTAAACAACAAAGTTTGCTATAGTCGTGTGGTAGAGTGTAGAGCAAACCACTTCAGTATCTCTGCCAAGAAAACCCCAAATGTGGTCACAAAGAGCTGGAGATGACTGAAAAATGACTGAACAATTGTGGTGGAATGTAGTCAAAAGGCCTGGATTAA
Source organism: Dromiciops gliroides (assembly GCF_019393635.1). NCBI lineage: Eukaryota > Metazoa > Chordata > Mammalia > Microbiotheria > Microbiotheriidae > Dromiciops > Dromiciops gliroides. The sequence goes on from NC_057862.1 coordinate 254,672,723, forward strand.
AATCCTACTTCTGCTAACTCCCTATATGTTTCTGGATGAATTATGTCTCTTCTCTGGACCTCGGTTTCCTCAACTCTGCACTTCACCACCTTGCCTCAACAGCCTTCTCACTTTAGAAATTCCCTCATATCTGTGGTCTTCTCCCCCTGGAATACCCCTCTGCCCCTGTATACCCCTTCTCCCATTGGCAAATTCCTCTGGGAACCTCCAATTTGAGGAAGAGCCCTAGGCCAGTCATCCTTCATTCCTCTCCCAGGTCTGTTTCAGACTCTCTGGTCTTGGTCACTATGCCCCTATGTGGTTATTATCCCCCTACCCCATTTTTAGCTCCCTTTTATGTGTTATTTTCCCTTATTAGAACATGCTACTTGCAGACAGAGATTAGGGCAGCTAGGTGGCGAAGTGGTTAGAGTGCCAGGCCTGGAGTCAGGAACACTTGAGTTCAAATCTGCCCTCAGATACTTACTAGCTATGTGACCCTGGGCAAATCACTTAACCCTATTTGCCTCAGTTTTCTCATCTGTGGAAAATAAGTTGGAGAAGGAAATGGCAAACCACTCCAATATCTTTGCCAAGAACCCCCTCAAAAAGGGTCACAAAGAGTTGGCCATAACTTAAAAATAACTAAACAGCAAGCACAGATATTGTCTTTATGCCTGGTTCTGTATCTTCAGTGCTTAGCACGCAGTGCGTGGCTCACAGAAAGAGCTTACTAATTGCCTGTTGACTGCCTAAAATGAGGGGACCGGGCTAGATCCTTTAAGGTCTTGAAAAGATTCTCTTCAAGCTGTAAATCTAGGACCCTCTGATCTTAGTACTAATTTCCAGTGACTGATGGACCATAAAGTTCACCTACTAGATGCTCTAAATGGGACCTTCACTTGCAGCTGTCTGTTGTAGTTATGTTCTATCATGGTTTGGGGAAAGGAGAGTAGAAAAGTATACCTTTCTCTGGAATTCCCATTCCTCTGTGAGTAGTAGCTCTTTATCCCCATGCTGGGGAAAACAGACCAGGCAGAGAATAAGTAAGAAACACAATTTAGGCGCCACTCCAGCGCTCACATCTTTTATTCTCAGGCAAGTGAAATTAGACTCCTGTTTCCTGACTGACATTTAGCAGTAAAAGTTTTCACTTCTAAGCAGCAATTGTTTTAAATCAACAAGCATTTATGGTTGTTGTTACTGCGTGCCCAGCCTTGGGCTAGATATGGCTTAGAGAGAAAAAGAAGTGTGTAAGATTCCATCCTAGTTCTCCTTAACTGTTAATTAACTAATCCACTGACATAGATTTGTAAATACATAGCCATAAAATATATAACAGTTCATTTGCAATAAAAGATAGGTCACAAGGTTATACTTGATTAGATAGTAAGCTTAGATTATAGATACTATGGAAGTTCAAAGGAGAGCTTGATCCCTGTGGTTAGGGAAGACTTCTTGAAGGAGGAAGGATGTTTTTGTTTTGTTTTTGGTGAGGCAATTGGGGTCAAGTGACTTGCCCAGGGTCACACAGCCAGTAAGTGTCAAGTGTCTGAGGCCCTATTTGAACTCAGGTCCTCCTGAATCCAGGGCCAGTGCTCTCTCTACTGTGCCACCTAGCTGCCCCAAGGAGGAGGGATTTGAACAATCTTGGGGGACTCATAAAATTTGGATACCCAAATTGAGGAGGGACAGGAAAATTCATTTCACAAAGCATTTAAGAGTAGTATGCACTCTAATAAATTGATGTAACAGTCCCCCCCTTTGTCTCCCTGACCTCCCATCTTTCTTCCTCTGGGTCTAATGAAGTGAGAAATCTTTTCTGATTTCTGAGAGGGAAAGCAAATCAATGGCACCTGAGATAGACTGAGTCTTAATTTCCTGGTGCAGGGTAATTAGGTGGTACAGTTTGCAGTGATCACATTGGACCATAGTTACTTGTGTATATGTCTCCTTGGAACTGTACCATTTAAGAAACTCATAGCAACTACCATAGAAGGTTGCTCAAGAGTCCTCATTAAAATACAAATACTGGGGCAGCTAGGTGGCCAGTGGATAGAGCACTGGCCCTGAATTCAGGAGGACCTGAGTTCAAATCCGGCCTCAGACACTTAACACTTACTAGCTGTGTGACCCTGGGCAAGTCACTTAACCCCAATTGCCTCACCAAAAAACAAAACAAACAAACAAACAAACCCAAACAAACAAACAAACAAAAAAAAACCCCCAAATATCTAGCTGAGAGCAAGATAGGGACCTGATTTGGGAAATGAATAGTACTGAAAGCAGAGATAGAAAGATGCTAAAAATAAGAATATCATTTATTATTTATATCAGATAGATAACCTTTGAGATTGGGAGTAAAGTGTTTATTTGTTCCATTTTAGGTTAAAAAAAAGCAACCCCCCCCCAAAAAAAAAAAACCCCTCAGAAACCAAAACATGGAGAGATTAAATGATTTGTTCAAGGTTAAGCCCTGGACTCATCTTCCTGAGTTCAAATCTGACCTCAGACACTTACTAGCTATGTGACCCTGGCCAAGTCACTTAACCTTGTTTGCCTCAATTTCCTCATCTGTAAAATGAGTGGGAGAAGGAAATGGCAACCCAGTCCAGTCATTTTTTTTTTTTTTTTTGCACAGGACAATGAGGGTTAAGTGACTTGGCCAGTATAGCTAGTAAGTGTCAAGTGTCTGAGGTCATATTTGAACTCAAGTCCTCCTGAATCCAGGGCCCATGTTTTATTCACTGCGCCACCTAGCTGCACCCTCTCAGTCTAGTATTTTTGCCAAGAAAATTCCAGCTGGGGTCAGGAAGAATCGGACACCACTAGGGAAAAAAAAAGACTGATTGAACACAGCTAGAAAGCAACAGAGCTGAGGTTTGAAACTGAGTCTTCTGACTTCAAATACAAATCTTCACTTCATAATTTTATCTAAGCCTGGACCTGACAAGGCAGGCAAAACAGATGACAAATGTAAGGTCTCAGAAGTTTTCAGGGATCTGAAATACCTATCCTATCACTTTTCTACTGTCAGGGGCTAATCTAGAGTTTGCTGTAGCCATGGTTGGCCTAAACATAAAGCCCTTTCTGTTGCTGCCTTTAAACGTACAAACACAGCAATGTGATGCCCTAGTGGGTATTTGAGATTTAACAATAACAAACATTTATTGAGACCTTCTAACATACTCTGCATTATCCTAGGGCTGAGCAATCTAAAGATCTAAAGATCAAGGACTTGACCTCTGTCCTTATGGAGTTTACAATCTATTTATTTGTTTGGGGATTTCATTTCCCAGTCCTCATTAAGCTTAGTATTTTCCTCAGAGAATAATCCCAATTTATCCTCCTTATAACTCGTCTAAACATAGTTGTTTGCCTGTTATCTCTTTCATGAGGCTATGAACTCCTTGAAAGCAGAGTTGTTGGGGGCTTCTCGCCCCACCCTTTGCATTCCCATCACTTAGCTCAGTATCTGGCACATAGAAGGCACTTAATAAATGCTTGTTGACCTCATTTGCATCTGGTTGAGCTACAGGCATCATGGAATCACGGAATCTTGGAGCTGACAGGGATCCTTTACACATAAACTGGTCTAATGCTCTCGTTCTACAGGTGAGGACTCTGAGATCTAAAATGGAGAAATGATACACCTTGTGGTCTCGGAAATAGTTGATGACTGAACTGGAATTAGAAACCAACCACACAACTGTCCATGGCATCATAAACATTTTTTTTTAAATTACCCATGTAAAAGAAAGGTTTTAAAACAACAACAACCGCAAAGTGATCCCAGAAGTCTTTTGAAATGAAATCTGCAGTGAAGCATTCTATAGATTTTTGGGAAAGATTTTGAGTTCCAAATTTTTATCCCTCTCTCCCCTCCTTCTTCACTCTTTTCTTTTCTTTTTTCTTTTTTTTTTTTCAGGGCAATGGGGGTTAAGTGACTTGCCCAGGGTCACATAGCTAGTAAGTGTCAAGTGTCTGAAGTCGGATTTGAACTCAGGTCCTCCTGAATCCAGGGCCAGTGCTTTATCCACTGCGCCACCTAGCTGCCCTCCCCCCCCCCATTCTGTAGATTTTTAACCAGACATGGGTTGGACTAGAAGACCTCTTAAGCCTCTTCCAACTCTATGACTGTGAAAATATAACTACTTAGAGAAAACATTGAACTGAGAGTCCGGAAATCTGGTCTCTGGTCTGCCCACAAAACACTTAAAAAACTCCTTTAAGGAGTTTACCTTCTCTTGAAGGAAGCTCTCTCTCTCTCTCTCTCTCTCTCTCTCTCTCTCTATATATATATATATATATATATATATACACACACACAAAACATGAGCAAAATAAATACAAGATAGTTGGAGGGGGGAGGGGGATTGAATATTAGTCGTTGGTCCTTGAAGTAAGTTTGGATGAAAATTAAGATTCTCAAAAACTGAGGCAAGGCAGGCAGTGCATTCCACAAACTGAGGGAAAGCCTCTGTAAAAGCCCTAAGGAAGGAGATTGGAATGTGGTGTGTGAGCAACAGCAAGGCTGGTTTAACTGTATCATAGAGCATGTGAAGGGAATATGTATAACAATGTCAGAAAAGAAGGATGGAACCCAGTTGTGAAGGGTTTTGAATGCTAAGAAGGTAAAGTTATATTTGAACATAGAGTAGTGGTTTGAGTCATGGACCCTTTTGGCAATTGGCAAGTAGGTGAAGTCTATGGATCCTTTCTCAGAATGTTTTAAAATAAGTGGTACAGTAGGTAAGAGAGATGGATTTGGAGTCAGGAAGATCTGAAATGAGACACTAGTTGTGCGACCCTGGGCAAATCACTTTTTTTTGGTGAGACAATTAGGGTTAAGTGACTTGCCCAGGGTCACACAGCTAGTAAGTGTCAAGTGTCTGAGGTTGGATTCGAACTCAGGTCCTCCTGAATCCAGGGCCAGTGCTTTATCTACTGCACCACCTAGCTGCCCCAAATCACTCAAAAAATTTTTTATTTATAGTCCTAAATTCCAAATTCCATCCCTCCTTCCTTCCCTCTTCTTCCCCCTCCCTGAGGCAGCAAGCAATCAGACTGGGTTATATATGTGCAATTATGTAAAACATTACCACATCAGTCATTCCGGGCAAATCACTTAACCTCTATCCACCTCAGGATAGAGCTCTCTCATATGTAAAATGGGAATATAAAAGAACTTACCTCTGAGAGTTGTTGTAAGAATCAAATGAGATGACATTTGTAAAGCACTTTGCAAACTTGGAAGAGCACTTGGTCCTTAGTAGGTGCTTAATAAATCCTTACTGACTGACAATTTTACAACTGAGGAAGCTGAGGCTTAGGGAAGTCCTAGGCCTAGGTAGGGTTAAATGACTTGCCCACACAGGGGCTAATCAGAGGCAGGATTTGTCAATAGGTCCTCTGACTCAGTCACTTAACCTTGTATATTTATGAAATTGCTAGGATGACAAAAATGCCAGCAGAGACAACTGCACTCTTCCCTCCACTAGTGTTTCTGTCACCTTTGTGAGACTTATCAAAGTTTCAAGATAAATTATTTGGCAGGATGCTAAATACTGGAGGTGGAGTCCATTTATAGAGATTGCAGGGACCAATGAAAAAGGGTGTGTATCCATATAACAAGATAAGCTCCAAGTGAAAAAAATGACAGATAAGGAAGGCGATATTAGAAGCGAATCAGTGTAGCATTATCTTCTGCATCTATGGATAGGGAAGAGTTCATGACTAAATAAGAGATAAAGAGGATTACAAAGGATGGAAATTTTGATTACAGAAGCTTTTAAAAGTTTTTGCCCAAACAAAGTAAGTGCAGATAAAATTAGAAGAGAAATAATTGGAGGGGATTGTTGTAGCAAGTTTGTTTGATAAAGGCCTCATTTCCAAAATACATAAGAAACAGATGCATATGTCTGAAGGTAAGAGCCCTTCCCCACATGATAAATAGTAAAAGGATAAGAACAGGCAGTTTTGAGAAGAAACACAAGGTATCAACAGCCATATGGCTAAATGCTCCAAATCACTAATAATTAGGAGAAATGTAAATTAAAGCAACTCACAGCTGTCAGATTGGCAAAACTGACAAAAAAGTAAAATGACAGATGTTGGAGGAGTTGTGGGAAAGCACTGTTGGCGGAAACCAATTTATTGGTCCAGCTATACTGGAAAGCAATTTCTAGTTACTAAGTTGTAACTTGACCTAACATTACCACTATTAGGCCTATAACCCAAAGAAGTAAAAGGAAGAGGAAAAGGCAATATGTGTACAAAAAAAAATTATAGCAGCTCTTTTTTGTGGTGACAAAGAAGAAGAAACTAAAGTAGTATCCATCTCATCAGTGATGTGGGATAGAATTTAGGGTCAAATTAATAGTGAGTTGTCCCAAAAGAATTACAAGATTCAGTGACTCAGTTTCCCAAGTTTTGTTGCAATACTGTGAGTGACCACAGGGAGAGAACCAGAATAGTGGAAAGGTATCTCTCAAATAAGGAAAGGAAAGACAGTTATATTTATAATATGGATAAATTGATTTAACAGTCTCATTATAATAATCTCCACCTTGGGGAGGTACAAGGGATGGCCTGTCCTACTCATTATAATATTCTCCACCTTGGAGTGTTTCAGGGGAGGGCTTATCCTAATTTGGAGTTCCTGGGGTCCTAAGCCAACCCCCGAGTTGGGTACCTTTTTCTGTAGAGGTGTGTTTTGGGGGTTTACCTGTCATAAGGTGAATCTGGGGACAAATTTGGCCTTTTCTGTCTCTTTCTGATTCCCATGGCTAGTTTCAAAATATCTCCCTTTTTCATTAGAATTTCTATACCCTTGTCATTTCCTTTATTGTTATTTGACCTCACCCTTTATGGTCCTGTTATGGGTACTGATTTCTGTGGGTAGAACCTAGCATTTTGACTTGTAAGTAACTGGAATTTGAATCCCTTTTAGAGCTAACATCTGAATTAAAGCTTGGGTCTTAGGTTTTTCTATTAACCCCTTTTTGCCTCCTACATCAATCAGGAATGGCTGAACAAATTTGTTGTTCAGTTATTTTTCAGTCATATCTGACTTGTCATGACCCCATTTTGGATTTTCTTGGTAAAGACATTGGAGTGGTTTGCCATTTCTTTCTCCAGCTCATTTTACAGACAAGGAAACTGAGACAAACAAAGTGACACATAGCTAGTAAGGTAGGATTTGAACTCAGGAAGATGAGTATCCAAAAAATTATGATATAGTGGGCAGCTAGGTGACGCAGTGGATAGAACATTCAGAAGGACCTGAGTTCAAATCCGGCCTCAGACACTTAACACTTACTAGCTGTGTGACCCTGGGCAAGTCACTTAACCCCCATTGCCCCACCCCCCAAAATTATGATATAGGAATATAGTAGAATACTATTATGCTGTTGTTGTTTGTCCTTCCTTCTCAAAAAGGACCATGACATTAGGATGATGTTATGACTTGCAGTAAATTGGATTGAAGTGAGGGAGGGCTATGCAAAGTCGCCAGCGTCACTCTCTCCTCAGAAGCCATCTGGGTCCAGTGCCAGAATATATATATATTTATATGTGTGTGTACATATACACATATGTATGTATGTATGTATGTATGTATGTATGTATGTATGTATGTATGTATGTATATCAGGACTACTGGAGATGACCCCGATGTAGTGTGAGACCTTGGCATTTTAAGCTAAGGCCTTTCACAGGTCTAGGTTTGCCTGAGGCAATGCCCATTCAGTGATTAAGCCCAGGTAAGAAGGGAGGCAAAGAAACACCTCTTTAACCTAGTTTAAGAGGTTGGGGGGGTGGGGGACAGGGAGAGAGAGAGATTTATTATGCTATGAGAAATGATGAAAGAAGTTTCAGAGGAACCTGGTAAATCTTGTATAAACTGGCACAAGAGTGAAGTGAGCAGAACCAAGAGAACGATTTGTACAATAACAACATTGTAAAGACAAATAACTTTGAAAGACTTAAGAACTCTGATCAGTGTGACAACAAACCCTACTTCCAGAGGACCTGTGATGACACATGCTACCCACCTCCTGACAGAGAGGTCATGGACTAAATATACAAAATGAGACATACATTTTTTGGACAGAGTCAATGTGGGAATTTTGTTTTGCTTGACTATGCATAATTGTTGCAAGGGTTTTCTTTTTCTTATTTTCAATGGGGGTGATGAGAGAAAGAAGAGAAAATAAATGCTTGTTAACAGAAAATGATATTTTTAAAGTTAAAAACGGAAAGTGGGGGGGGCGGCTAGGTGGCGCAGTGGATAAAGCACCGGCCCTGGATTGAGGAGTACCTGAGTTCAAATCCGGCCTCAGACACTTGACACTTACCAGCTGTGTGACCCTGGGCAAGTCACTTAACCCCCCTTGCCCTGCAAAAAAAAACAAAAACAAAAACAAAAAACGGAAAGTGTATTTATCTTAAACCCCAGTGTGAGACATGGGCAGTATGAATAGTCATGGCGCCTGCCCTCTGAGATAGGAAGAAGTGAGTCACTCACCCTAATCCAGATAAGACTTGTAGGACTCTCCTGTGAAAAGGGCAATGGAGAAAGTCTCCCATTTGCTTGAGCAGACCTTTTTGGGTATCATCTCAGCACTGCTGTGTGGACAGATGAGAAGACAGATCCAACAAAGTTGCTAACAGCCCCCTGAGGCATGCTGCCCAAGCTCCTGGCTAACACAGGAAGCAACCAGAGTAAGAAGAAAAGCAGGAAGCTTCAAGAGAGGGGAGCTAAGAAAGCAAGCCTGGGACAGCAGCAGCGAAGTTAACTTGTGAGCTGAGGTGCAGTTGGAGAGGTGCATCAGTGACTGAGTCACAGGTTGGGAGATGGAACTTCAGCACATTTCAGGTTTGGAAGCAAAACTTTAGCAAATGATCACTTAGGACATAAGGGGCTGCTTGGAGAGGGCTTATATCTGCAACTTTATTGGAACATGAACTTCCCCAAGGGGAATTTGTTCACTTTCTCTATTGATGCATCAGCCTGTGAGAGTTTGTTCAAGGGAATAAAGAATAATCCTTTGTTGTTGTTCAGTCATGACCAATCTTTGTGACCCCATTTGGGGTTTTCTTGGTAGATACTGGAGTGGTTTGCCATTTCCTTCTCCAGCTCACTTTACAGATGAGGAAACTGAGGCAAACAGGGTGAAGTGACTTGGCCAGGGTCACACAGCTAGTGGGTGTCTGAGGTCAGATTTGAACTCAGGAAGATGATTCTTCCTGACTCCAGACCCAGCCCTCTATCCACTGCACCACCTACCTACCCCTTAAGAATAATGCTACTCTGATGATGAGTGAGATGAGCAGAACCAGAAGAACATTGTACACAGTATCATCAACATTGAGTGTTGACCTACTGTGATGGACTATATTCTTCTCACCAATGTAATGGTACAGAAGAGTTCCAGGGAACTCATGATAGAAGAGGATCTCCAAATCCAAGAAAAAAAAAAAGAACTGTGGAGTATAGATGCTGAATGAACCATACTATTTCTTTTGTTTTGGGTGCTATTGTTTTTTTTTTTCTATTTTGAGGTTTTGCATTACTGCCCTGATTTTTTCTCTTGTAACAGGATTAATGCAGAAATAGGATTAATGTTATTATGGATATATATGTGTGTATATAGATAGATAGATAGATATAGAGATATGCATATGTATATAGATATATAGACATAACCTATATCAGATTACCTACTGTCTAGGGGAGGGGGGAGGGAGGGGAGGGAGGGAGAAAAATCTGAAATTGTAAAGCTTGTATAAACAAAAGTTGAGAACTATCTTTACATGTAATGGAAAAAATTAAATACCTTATATGTAAAAAAAAAAAAAAGAAGAAAGAATAATGCTACTGGGGGCAGCTAGGTGGCACAGTGGATAGAGCACCTGCCCTGGAGTCAGGAGTACCTGAGTTCAAATTCGGCCTCAGACACTTAACACTTACTAGCTGTGTGACCCTGGGCAAGTCACTTAACCCCAATTGCCTCACTAAAAAAACAAACAAACAAACAAAAAAGAGGCAGTCTATTAAAATCTTCAAAACAAAAAAAGAAAAAACATTCAGTAGCATTATTCTTGGGTTTGTTTTTTTTGTTGCTGTTGTTTGTTTGTTTGTTTTTTTAGTGAGGCAATTGGGGTTAAGTGACTTGCCCAGGGTCACACAGCTAGTTAAGTGTCTGAGGCCAGATTTGAACTCAGGTACTCCTAACTCCAGGGCCGGTGCTCTATCCACTGCGCCACCTAGCTGCCCCAATAGACTGCCTCTTAAATGCTTTCCTATATTGATTTGTGGTTCCTGTTTGATCTGCACCGGATAGGTGCCCAAGCCACCCCAATACCAAGGGCACCCCAGGTTTGAGCTGGACACCTGTTATGTATAAAATGCAGAGGTTATACTAGGTGATTTCTGAGATCTTTTCTATCTTTCTATCCCTAGTAACAAAACAGAATAATTGTCTATTTCAATAACAACTATCCTTGGAGCCAATTTTTACAGTCTAGCTCTCTTTCTGTCATGTCTATATCCCTTAGAGAGTTTGAGTGATGGAAAATGTTTTCTTCTTCTTCTTGGTGGTGCTGTAATTCATCCTCATCCAGTTAAATATGCAAATGGGAATTGAATGTTTATCTCTTGAGTGACAAAGGATAGAACTAACAGATTCTGGTTTTCTTTCAAAATGGTTTAAAATAAAAATAAGCAAACTGAGACAAGAAAATTCTAGGGGGGCAGCTTATGTAGTCAGAATAGGTACAAAGTATACATCTGCTCAGTATGAAGAAAGATTGCTCTTCCCTCACCCTCTTACCTCATTTCTTTGTTGTTGCTCAGTTGTGTCTGACTCTTTGTGAGCCCATGGACCATAATGTGCCAATATTATCCATGGAATTTTCTTAGCAAAGATACTGGAATGGTTTGTCATTTCCTTCTCCAGTGGATTAAGGCAAATAGAGGTTAAGTGACTTGCCCAGGGTCATACAGCTAGTTTCTAAGGCTGGATTTGAACTCAGATCTTCCTGTCTCCAGGCCCAACACTCTTATCTACTGAGCCACCTAGCTGCCTCTCACTTCATTTTTTTGTTGCCCCACATTTGTAATTTCCTAAGTATAGAGAACTGCTGTGGAAACACCCTCCACAAATGCTGACCAATAACTTCTGTAATTTATAGTCTTAGAGATCTCCTGGGAGTGCTAAGGAGTTGTGACTTGCCTGTGATTACACAGCTAGTATATGAAAGATTGAACATGAGCCAAGAACTTTCTGACTTGAAGGTTAGATCTCTAACCATTATACTCTATGTCCTATCATTCTATAACTCTGAGGTTCTTAAGTTCTCCAATGACCTGTGATTGGTGACAACTCTTTCTACTAATGGAGATCACTGCCGCTCTATGGCTCAATAGATGATCTGCATGAATGTCTGTGACCAAATCAATCAATCAATCAATGTTTATTTAAGCACCTACTATGTGTCATGCACTATGTTAAACATTAAGGATTTTTTTTTTAAAGAGGCAAAAGACAGTCCCTGACTTTTAGGAGTTCACAATCTGGTGGAGGAGACAACAAACAAGCAAATATATACAAACAAGCTGTATACAGGAGAAATAGAAAATAATTAACAGAGGGAAGGTGTTAGAATTAATTTAGCATCACTGCAATAAAAATGACTACAGTCTATTACAGTTTTCAAGCCTTTTCATTGTGGATAGGGCTTGCTAGAACTTGGACTCTACTGTCATAACCTTCAAGATCTTGGATCATCAATAGAGGTATAGAGTGTCCACCTCTGCCTCTAGAGATAAAAAGCTTTAAAATGGAAATAGGTGAGAGAGTGGAGATACTTACATTATACACAGAAGTCTAAGAGCAATATAAGATCCTTTTTCAGGAGAAGGAGCAAAAGGTTACAGGAGCCTAAAGGGGAGAACAAGGGTACCAAAGAAAAATTTTGCCTCTTCCATGATTTTTGCATCAGCAACCATCCTGATGGATACTTTTTGGAGATTGGAATGAGTCAGACAATAAACAAACAGTTGAATGTTTCTGAGATTGTTGTTTGGCCTTCATTTTCAGAGGACTGTGACATCAGGGTGATGTTATGACTTGCCATGAACCGGATTTAAGTGAGGGAGGGCTGTCAAGATCACCAATCTCACTCTCTCCTCCAGAGCCGTCTGAGTCCAGTGGCAAGATATATATCAGGATGACTGGAGTTGACCCTGGATACTTTTTTTCTTTAAAGGGGATGTCTTTTTCTTTTTCTTTCTTTATTTATTTTGGGTGAGGCAATTGGGGTTAAGTGACTTGCCCAGGGTCACACAGCTAGTAAGTATTAAGTGTCTGAGGCTGGATTTGAACTCAGGTCCTCCTGACTCCAGGGCCGGTGCTCTATCCACTGCGCCATCTAGCTGCCCCTACCCTGGATACTTTTTAAGACAATTGGGGTTAAGTGACTTGCCCAGGGTCACACAGCTAGTAAGTGTCTTAGGTGAGATTTAACCTCAGGTCTTCCTGACTCCAGGGGCAGTGTACTACCTAGCTGCCCATGTGTCTCAGAGCTAAATATCTGTCTGTAGGGGGTCTGGGGCGGAGGAAGTCCCCAAGGGGAATATTATACTTAACAAAAGGTATTTTCTCAAGACCAAATGTTCCTAAATTTTGCCTTAGCCTTTATTGAAGCCCTTGGAAAAGACCTGAGAACACTCAAAAATATTCTTACTATGTCTGAGATGTAATGTCAACTGCTTTGGGGGGAATTTAATGCCCCATTTTGCTATGGCTGGTGCCATGGCAAAAATGCATTGCAGTTGGGGCAGCTAGGTGGTGCAGTGGATAGAACACCGGCCCTGGATTCAGGAGGACCTGAGTTCAAATCCAGCCTCAGACACTTAACACCTACTAGCTGTGCGACCCTGGGCAAGTCACTTAACCCCAATTGCCTCACCAAAAACAACAACAAAAACAAACCAAAAAAAAATGCATTGCAGTGACATGCTTTGGTTTAGTTCAGGCTGCATCCAATTCTGAAGCAAAAAGCATTTTACTCAAACTATTAGAATTTAGCCAGTTATGTGACCATCAGTGATGTATGTCATTTTTATTTCTCTGGGCCTTATCTTCCTCCTCTTTGATTTGAGGAGTTTGGATTTCTAGTGTCTCTTCCAGCCCTGAGGTTCTGTGACTCTATGAAACATATATATGGGGAGCAATTTGGGTGTGGGTTCAGGAATTCAGGACAGGGATCGGCAGTTTTACCTTGTCACTATGGTATTATGAAGCAAAACTCTAGGTAAGCTGCATGGATGGCACTCGTGGTAGCTGCTAGGAGAATGAGTCAAATAGAACATACTCATCTCAAACCATATCAGGCTAGTCTGGGGAACTTCCCACTAAGAAAAAAGCAAGTCAAAAAGACAGATCTGCCCCGAAGGACTGTTGCTAGTCTATCTGGGTGTAGGGACTGTCTAACTCTCGAGGGGGCTGACACAGCCTTGATCTATGGGCAAACTCACAATAGAGCAGTTGTAATTACCCTACGGGGAAAAGGCTGTCTAGCTGTAGCAACTCAGTGGAGAAGCAGCAGATGACAGGCCAAGAAATGATGGCTCTGGGGGAAAGCAGCAACTGAGAACTATGGAGGTGATCTGGGAAGTTTGGAGAACACCACTTGCCCAGGTTATGTATGTTTCTTCTTCCCTTTTCCAGTGGTAGTATAGGAATCTGTAGGAGTGTGTGTGTGTGTGTGTGTGTGTGTGTGTGTGTGTGTGTGAGTGTGTTTTGTGTGTACATGGGTGTATAGAGGGGTGTGGGTGTGGGTGTGAATATATTTACCTTATTTTGTTTAATTCAGTCCCTTTGCTTTGAATTAATATATCTTCTGATTGGGCTGATAAAAGGGGGAAAATGAGTGAAGTGTTGTGAGTTGTGCTTTTAAATACTGATACTGATTCAAAGAATAGCTTGAACCTGGATGTAGCTTTTAGGAGACTAATGGGAGTTAATGGGAGTGGGGGTGGAAAAGCTGTAGACATGTATGTATGTATTATATATATGTATGTATGTATGTATTGGTTTTATGAGACTATATGTAGAGTATATTGATCTATATGCCATAGATAAACTCATGGTTCATTACTCTTGTTCTTAACCCTCATCAATGTATCAGCAAGATATTTGCCTCAGCTGTCTCCCCTGCCACTGCGGCCCCCTCCCCAACCTGGACCACCTGATCCTATGTTCTGTTGCTTGAAATGAATGCTACAACCAAGGTATATACAAGGATAGCCTCTCTGCAAGTCCGGACCATTCCATTGATTCACTAGGCTGCTCAACCCTGAAATCAAGTCCCAGGGATCAAAGAGCATGGGACAGGACAGAGAAGGAGGTAGTTCTGTAAATTCAAATTCTGGGCCCCTAAGATACAAATTTCAGAAAAGGTAACTTTTCCTCTAGTTAGGGGCCTATAGAGGTCTACTGTGCATGAGGAAAAATGACAAAAGTAGAGGAAATCAAGCCAGAGAGAGTGAGGGAGATACATTTCTCATTAGTTTCCTTCTTTTGCTTTTTCATGGATCTAAACACTACCTGAGTCTCCCCTGCATTGTAGGGATGATTGAAGAATTGTACATTTAAAAAAAAAATGTCAAAAGGTTCCAAATTTTAAACTCTATTGTTGGAATGGAGGCAAGTGGTGGAAAGGAGCCTTTGAGGGAGCAAGGTCAGAAGGGTTTAGAATGAGCTTTCAGAAATGTGGAGGGTGCTAGAAGTCGGAGTGGGGGAGTGGGGGTGGGGGTGGTGCCGTGATATGGACATGTCTCTGTGAGCACCTCAGGGACTCGCCAACTTCAAAGGTCAGACCTTCAAAGATTGAGACAAGTACATACTTGAAACTCTGAATCATTCCATGCTTGTTCTCCCCCCCATTTTTTTTTTCGAGAAAAGAAGTCTTTATTTGGAATGATTCACTTAACAGCTTATAAATCCAGGGGCACATAAAACAGACTTAGAGTAACTACAGAAACCCAAAGAGTTTCAGAAGACATAAAATAAACCATCTCAAAAATTCCCATCCCATGGGTAGTCTGCAGCCTGGAAACTTAACCTCAGAAGGAAACGTTTAAAATGTGAAGTCAACTCCCTCTCCACAGAGGAACAAACACTAATAATGCTGCTAACAGAATTTGGGTGCATAGTTCAAATCTAACTTTCTGAAAAGAATTGTTCTGCCTATGAAGGCAAAAGAAGCAAAACTTGGAATTTTCGATGCTGTCGATGAATCTTTGGATAGAGCTATACATTAGAAAGTCATCTGCTAGTTCTGGAAAGAAAGACAGGATTTAAAAGCCCCCTCCCCTCAAATCTCAAATTATTTGGAGCACTGAGCTGGATAACCGCCCTAAAGACACTTTTGATAGCAGTACTGTATTATTTAAAGAGACAGTAGTCAGTCCTATGAATCAATCAATCAATAAACATTTATTAAGTTCCTGCAATGTGCCAGGCCCTTGGTTAAGCTCTGGGGATACAAAAAGAGACAAATGACAGTCCCTGCCCTCAAGGAGTTTACAATCTAATGAGGGAAACAACATGTAAGTGAAAAGAGAACAAATTTAGGAATCAGGGAATTTGAGTTCTAGCCCTTTCTCTAGCCCTGTGTGACCTTGGACAGGTCACTTTTCCTCTCTAGACCTTATTTGTCAGATGAGATTAGATTTGATCATCTCTAAAGTTTCTTCCAGCTCTAAATTCTATAATTTTTTTTGTTTTCACAGGACCCCTTCCAGATCCAATAGTTTGATGATTCCCTCAACTTGATAACTATCCCCCCTCCAAATTGAATGAACTATTAGTTATATAACAGGGACTGGCATGTGTGTAGAGAAGTTGGGATGGCTTCTCCCTATGGGGAGACACAGGGGAGCCTGCTTCTGAGGGAAGTACCTTGGAAAGACACCGGAGCATGCATAGGCACTCTGTAACTGGTGCTGGTTGGCTAACTTTGTATTTGTGAAGAGGCTCCTTGATCGTTTTCAGAGAAAGCTTAGTTGATCTCTGAGATTTTCCTTTTGTTCAGCAGCTCAGATCTTATTGAATCTCCTTGACTCTCTCCCTCATGGCATCTCATGAAAGACAATGCAGTAAGGGAAGAGTCCTTGGGCCTTCTGCCATCCAAGGGTATATGGCCCTGTAACCCAGACCTCAGGATGTGTATGGCCTTGTAACACAGGTGAAGGAGGCTCTAATCTTGTGGGTTTCCAAAGGTCAGGAGGAAAGATGGCGGAGGAAAGGCAGTTAGCTCCCAAACTCATGACACGATCACTCCAAAAAACATCCAAATAATGCCATAGGAAAATGCCTGGAGCAGCAAAACTCACAGAAGAATGTGCTGAAATCATCTTCTAACCAAGAATGGCTTGGAAGGTCAGAAGGAGAGAGCTGCTGTGCTGATACAGGAGTCAAGCCCAACCCCACAGTCACCCTGACACAGATCCAGTCCCAGGAAGGCCTCAGCAGAAAAGCAGACCCCCAGAGCCTCTGAATCAGCTGAAGCACCAGTGTTGTCTGGAACTAGGCTCACAGTCTGGTGAGCGGGCTGAGCCCTGGGCAGAGGGGAGACTACAGGGGTCTATGCTGGTACTAAGGCAAAACTTGGATTTTACACCCCTGCTGAGAACCAGGAGGTAGGCCCAAGTAGCAGTGGCCCAGGTCAGGGAGGGGCACAGGCTTGTTGGAGCTAACAACCACAACACACAAAAGGTCAGGAGGACAAGTGTCCAGGCTTTCCAGCTTCCAGTTTTTGTAGCTAGTTTAGTATCAATGCCCTGAGGGGCAAAGACTGACTTTCAAGACCTAACCCAATGGTAGTTAAGACTAGGATTGGTGGGGGGGGGGAAGGGCAGCTAAGTGGCGCAGTGGGTAAAGCACTGGTCCTAGATTCATGAGGACCTGAGTTCAAATCCAGTCTCAAACACTTGGCACTTACTAGCTGTGTGACCCTGGTCAAATCACTTAACCCTCATTGCCCTGCCCCCCCCCCCAAAAAAAAAAGAAAGAAAGAAAGAGAGAAAGAAAGAAGACTAGAATTGATCTGGCAATAGTGTTACACTTGGATGGGAACTTAATGGAATTAATGTTAAGAACTGAATTAAGTTTGAGCCAGCTTTCCTCAGAAGTGACAATGTGTCTCCAGAGGTGTTGAAAGAAATGTGGGTACTTTTATTATTGCTAGATCTTCAAAGTAAATAACACTTTGTAAAATTCTAATCAATGTTAAATGGTTAAATGGAACCAGGGAAATAAGAGGAACACCACGGGTGAGGTCTTGTGCCACTAGCATGAGAAGAGATGCTTCAAACCCTCAGAAATCCTTAAAACCAAAGTTGTGCTGGAGCCAGCTTGTATAGTTCTCCAAATCTGATTGTTAAATTTTCAGTGTGAGCATTTACACCTCAGAAATTGGCAAACACTACAAATCGGGACTTGATTTATTGGGGTTTTTATTACATAGATTTAAGAAAGAGAAGAAAATGTTAATAATGCAGATTAAACTTAGAAGTGTGATGTGTGCACTTTTTTTTTTCCCTTGAAGAATCAGTTGTTAAATATTTTACCAGTGTGCCCCCACCTAGGACCTTAAGGTGCAGATCTAGCCAAAGTGGCTCTAGTTCAGTGAGTCAGGAATGTTTGCTACACTTAGCAAAAAAATAAGTAAATAATGGGCTCTTTTAGGTCTGTGCATGGATCATTAGGAGTATTTTCTATGAGACCTATACTGTGACAGGTAGAATGGCAGGATTATCAGATGGTGGACACTGAAAATCAACTTGGTGATTTGTACCCATAACTTGGAGAGGCTTCTCCACAGGGTCACCAATGGGATTAGGTACATTACAGTTGGAGAATCAGCTGCAGGAAAGGAGGGAGAAGCCTGAGAAGAAATGGGCAAGGGCAAAGAGGAGGGGGCCAAACAGAAGAGATTTTATAGAACTAGTTGGGGAGAGGAACTATAGAGAAGTCTCATTAATTTCGGTTAATTGGGAGATAAGGACAATTCTTAGTAGTGAAAAATCTGAATTATGATGGAATTTCAAAACAATAGTCTGAGGAAATACAATGTAGCAGAAAGAGAAAATTGGGCATTTAGAATCAGAAGAATTAGATTTGAGTGCCAGCTTTACCACTTACTAGCTGCCTGACCTTTTGGCAAATCAATTCATCTCTCTGGGGCCTCAGTTTCCTTATCTCTTAAAATGACCACGTTGGTTCAGATGATCCCTACAGTCACACTGACATTCAGTGATTACTTTCAAGTACATATATTACCTAGTTTTATTCTCATGACCCATTGGCCTAAGGAAAGCCCTGCTTTAATAAATAGATCATAAAGCTTTATAATTAGCCTACTAAAGCGTTAGTCTTATTTTAATACTGACTTAGAAACATTTGTAGGTAGAATGAAAAAGTGGGAAGAACAGAAGACTAGAAGACAGGAAACCTAGGTTCTAGTTTCTGCTCTGCCACTCACCGAACCTCTTAAACCTCAGTTTTCTCATCTATAAAATTATGTGATTGGCACAGTGGATAAAGCCCTGGATTCAGGAGGACCTGAGTTCAAATCCTGCCTCAGACACTTGACACTTACTAGCTGTGTGACCCTGGGCATGTCACTTAACCCTCATTGCCCTGCCCCCCCCCAAATTATGTGATTAGACTCAGTCTCAGAGATAGGAGAGTCTTTGAGTCTAATAATTCTGTGATTGCCTCAACTGGGCAAACATTTCACCAATAGTGTTGTATGTACTACTAATTTACTTAACAAGCCTTTTCCCCCCATGACCACAAATTCAGGTATGCTGAGGGTTGTGATATGGCAAGTAAATGTTGCGGTGGATAGAGGGCTGGGTCTGGAGTAAGGAAGAATCATCTTCCTGAATTCAAATCTGACCTCAGACACCCACTAGCTGTGTGACCCTGGCCAAGTCACTTCACCCTGTTTGCCTCAGTTTCCTCATCTGTAAAATGAGCTAGAGAAGGAAATGGCAAACCACTCCAGTATTTGCCAAGAAAACCCCAAATGGGGTCACAAAGATTGGTCATGACTGAACAACAACAAAGGATTATTCTTTATTCCCTTGAACGAATGAGAAGAAATTCCCATAGGCTGAAGCATCAATAGAGAAAGTGAACAAATTCCCCTTGGGGAAGTTCATGTTCCAATAAAGTTGCAGATATAACCCCTCTCCAGGCAGCCCCTTATGTCCTAAGTGGTCATTTGCTAAGGTTCTGCTTCCAAACCTGAAATGTGCTGAAGTTCCATCCCCCAACTCACCTCCCCAACTGTACCTCAGGTCAGAAGTTAACTTTGCTCTTGCTGCTGTCCCAGGCTTTCTTTCTTTCTTTCTTTTTAGTGAGGCAACTGGGGTTAAGTGACTTGCCCAGGGTCACACAGCTAGTAAGTGTTAAGTGTCGGATTTGAACTCAGGTCCTCCTGACTCCAGGGCCGGTGTTCTCTCCACTGTGCCACCTAGCTGCCCCTCAGACTTGCTTTCTTAGTTGCCCTCTCTTGAAGCCTCCTGACTTTCTTCTTTCTCTGGTTGCTTCCTGCATTAGCCAGGAGACTGGGCAGTTTGTCTCTGGAGGAGAGAGGGGCGATGCTATTTGCCACATTGTTGGACCTATCTTCTCATCTGTCCACACAGCAGTGCTGAGGTGATACCCAAAAAGGTCTGCTCAAGCAAATGAGAGAAAAATACTATCTATCTCCAGAGCAAGAGCTGTTGGAGTCTGAATGCAGAGAGTAGCATACTGCTTTAAAAAAAAAAACAAAAACAACTTTGTGTTTTCTTTCTCAACACGATTAATATGGAGCTACTTTTTGCATGACTGCACGTGTATAACCTTTATCAAACTGCTTGCCTTCTCAGTGAGGGAGTGGGAAGAGAGGATGGGAGAGAATTTGGAACTCAAAATTATTTTTAAAAAAAAGATTAAAATTATTTTTATGTGTAATCGGAAAAAAATAAAATATTTTTAAAAAGAAAAGAAATCGGGGTTGAGAGATTAAATGACTTGCCCAGCGTCATACAGCTAGTGTCTGAGGATAGATTTGAACTTGGGTTTTTCCTGACTTCAGGACCAGAACTCTATTCATCACACCACTTAGCTGCCTTGGAGACATACACCATGAATGAATGAAAAAGTATTGGGGCGGCTAGGTGGTGCAGTGGATAAAGCACCAGTCCTGGATTCAGGAGTTCCTGAGTTCAAATCCGGCCTCAGAAACTTGACACTTACTGGCTGTGTGACCCTGGGCAAGTCACTTAACCCGCACTGCCCCGCAAAAAAACCCCAAAAAACAAAACAAAGAAAAAGTATTGAAGCACTGACTATGTGCCAGTCATGGAGGGTACAAATAGAAAACACAAGGTAGTCCCTTTTCTCCAGTTTACATTCTAATGTGGGGAGATGATGCATACATAGGGATTTCATTGGCAAATCAGATAGAAATGACCTGCAGCAGCAAAGCAGATGCTAATACATCTCCTTTACTGTTATTTCCATTGATAAAAACCAAATCCAGTTTATGATGTTGAGCCATTTGACAATGTCAAGAATTTCGGTGGTGAGTTTTCTTTTCCAGGTCTTTAGCAGCTGTGGCTACTGAGGGGCTAGAGGCTACAGCACCTGCAGAGGTAGTGACCAGGTTGCATCTCCAAAAGGATTGTTCTACTCTACTGTGATTGTGGGGGCTAGCTAGAAGTGGATCTGGTGGTCTGGAGGTGAGGGGGCCCTGCTATTCCTGGGATCCATGTGTGCAAATAGGCTGCAAAATATTTCCAGAGATGATCTATACTTAAAAGGTGGCATTAAGAATATCATGAGGGAGGGGCAGCTAGGTGGTGCAGTGGATAGAGCACTGGCCCTGGAGTCAGGAGTACCTGAGTTCAAATCTGGCCTCAGACAGTTAACACGTACTAGCTGTGTGACCCTGGGAAAGTCACTTAACCCCAATTGCCTCACTAAAAAAAAAAAAAAAAAGAATATCATGAAGGGGGCAGCTAGGTGGCACAGTGGATAGAGCACCGGCCCTGGATTCAGGAGGACCTGAGTTCAAATCCAGTCTCAGATCCTTGACACTTACTAACTGTGTGACCCTGGGCAAGTCATTTGTCCCCAATTGCCTCACCAAAAAAAAAAAAAAAAGAATATCATGAGGAAATATACAACCAGGAAAGAACATAGGTTGATCATGTAGTGAGAGCAAGGGAGGAAGGATTGAAAGCCTGAATGCTTCACTTCTTAGAAGAAATGAAAAGTACCTAGGAGAAGACTTTCAGCATGTTCAGCGGATGTTTTGTGAGGAATCCATGAAAGAACATATATAAAAATAACATATGATGAGAGAGTATAGATGGGTTTCGATCTACACCAATGGAGAGAATATCTACATTCATAGGATCACAGATTCAGTGAAATGGAAGAAGAAAGGGATCCAATCAACTTACTGGGGGATATCCTCTGTGTCTTTTAACATTATGCAGTTATTAGTGCAGCATGTGGGCTGGTTATCTATCATCCCTTGATCTTTTTTCATTACTGACTCACCTCTTTTTCCAGTGAGCCATCTCCTGGGTGCCAACTCTTACACCAATTCTTTTTTTTGGGGGGGAGGCAATTGGGGTTAAGTGACTTGCCCAGGGTCACACAGCTAGTAAGTTTCAAGTGTCTGAGGCCGGATTTGAACTCAGGTCCTCCTGAATCCAGGGCTGGTGCTCTATCCACTGTGCCACCTAGCTGCCTCCGCTTACACCAATTCTTGCACAAGTCATTGTTTGTTGGTAATCTACCGTACCTTACACATGCCTTCTTTAAATATTTCAATTGCCCTTTGGCTAAGCAGCAATTCAAATTCTTTGGAGACTCTAATATTCCATGTTCTATAGCCACATAATATCCTGGAAAAAAAAAGAAATCTTTGATGTGGTTTTGTTCCAGGAAGTGTCTTGTGAAAGTACTGGATGAGTTTTCTAAAGTAAAAATATAACCTATTCTTTTCTTCCTCCCACACCCTGCCCCACCCTGCCCCCTTCCCTTTCAGTCAAGGTCGTTGAGCTCATGTGGAACCTGGTTCACCCGTGGAGTACTAACCTCACTCCAGGAAACAAACAAACAAACAAACCCAAAAACCTCTGAAACAAAGTTTTTCTGTGGTTTATGTGTAGAGTTGCTCCCGTCTTCTACAGGAAGACTTTTCCAATCCTTAATGCTGGTGCCTTCCCTCTGTTGATTGTTTCACATTTACCCTTTCTATAGCTTGTTTATAAATAATTCTTTGCATGTTGTCTCCTTCATCAGACTGAGTGCCTTAAGAGCCGTCCCCAGCACTTAGCACACTTTTTGCACATAGTAAGTGCTTAATAAATGTTTACTGACTGACTGACTATACAAGTAACACAATTCCCAAATTTCCCAGAACTCCCCCTCCCAAAAAAGGTATTCTGTATAATATGGGTATCAGGTATGAAATGCTTTTCATTTCCCCCAGCAAAGAAACTACACAAGATGCAAAGGATTCAAAAGTACATATGAACAAACAAATACAGGAAGCATAAGTGCTCATTAGAGGCCTGCAGACGCTGAGAAGACGCTTTGTGGAACTGCTGAACAGGGATTTTGCATTCACCTCAGACCTGCACTGTCTGAGAAACAGCAATTATCATGGAAGGTTTTCAAGATCCCAGTAGAAAAGAGCTCTACTGACCTCTCTAGAGGAATAGTAGATAGAAGCTGAAGCAAAGCTGGTGGTCTGGGGTGTGCTGTCTGAGACAGTTAAAAACTTAAAAAAAAAAAAAAGGGTTCATGAGAATAAGTTTTGAGTTTATTCCCAGAAAGTCTTATTCCTCATATGCTCATTGGATTTAAAGCAAAAAAAAAAAAAAAAAGAGGTTTCAGCATATTGAATTCAACCCCCTTATTTGATATATTCCTTTTTTTTTTTTTTTGGTGGGGAAGGAAGATCTGGAATAAATTATGATATACGAACCAGATGGAATATTAATGTGCTTCAAGAAATGAAAAAAGAGAGGCGGTGGATAAAGTACCAGCCGTGGATTTAGGAGGACACTTACTAGCTGTGTGACCCTGGGCAAGTCATTAACCCTCATTGCCCAGCAAAAAAAAAAGAAAAGAAAAGAAATGAAAAAAGGCAAAGATTCTGAGCAACCTGAAAGGATGTGTCTGAACTGATGTAGAATGAAGTAAGTAGGACCAGAAGAACAATTTATAGAATATAATATAACATAAAATATATAATATAATATGTTGTGATATAAAAAGAGAAGGTTCAGGGGCAGCTAGGTGGCGCAGTGGATAAAGCACTGGCCTTGGATTCAGGAGGACCTGAGTTCAAATCCAGCCTCAAACACTTGACAATTACTAGCTGTGTGACCCTGGGCAAGTCACTTAACCCCAAATGCCTCCCTTAAAAAAAAAATAAATAAAATTTAAAAAAAAGAGAAGGTTCAGATCATGAAATACAGTCTCTGTGTTTTGTTTATTTTGAAAGGCTTTCTTCTTTTTTTCAAAATCCCTTTTATTATTGTGAATATGACAGATATCAACAAGCATGAACACTTCGCTATAGAAAGAACAACAATAACAACAATAGCAAAAGGACTGCATGTGAATCTCCATTATATAAAGCATGGTTTTTGGGGGAAATATTTTAAAATTAAAATGGTAGTTTCTGTTTGTTTCCCCTACTGAACGTCTTTTCACTCTCTTATGTTAATTTGGGGGGGGCAGGGCAATGAGGGTTAAGTGACTTGCCCAGGGTCACACAGCTAGTAAGTGTCTGAGGTAAAATTTGAACTCAGGTCCTCCTGAATCCAGGGCTGGTGCTTTATCTACTGCGCCACCTAGCTGCCCCTTCTTATGTTAATTTTTAAAATGATTAACGGATGGAATTTTCTTCCCTTTTTTAGTATCACTATCATTCCTTGTCCATTTATCCTTCCTAAAAAAATAAAATAAAATCCCTTAGTAGTGTATCAGGGGACTAGTTGTCTATTGAAGGCCTAGTCTTTAGAGCTTGCATGAATTTGCCCTTGGTTCAACTCTGCACAGCCCTTCTTCCCTACCACCCAGGCTGCCCCTTATGTGTAAAAAATAAATATTGTATAGTCACACAAAACAAATCTACACATTGGCCAAGTCCGAAAATGTCTATCTCATTCTATGTCTTAGTTCATCACTTTTCTGCCAAAAGGTGGGAAGCATGATTCATTGCCAATCTTTTGGAATTATGCTTGGTCATTGCATTGATCTTAGATCTTTCATATTTGTTTTCCTTTATAATGTTATTGAATAAATTCTTCTGTTGGTTCTACTCACTTCTGCATCAGTTCAAACAAGTTCTCCTGAGTTTCTTTGAATCCTTTCCATTTGCCATTTCTTGCAGCACGATAATATTCCATTGTGTTCTCATACCATCATTTGTTCAGCCATTTCCCAACTGATCTGCACCCTTTTATTGTCCAGTTCTTTGCTATAAAGAAAAGTGATATTACACAAGCTCCTCTCTTGCTCCCTGCAAATACAGAACTTTATAAGCCACAAGCAGGAGTAAACCAGTAAATGTTTAACAATCTGCTCTGTGGGAGAGGGGAAATGCACACTGGGGACATTTTAAAATTCAATCTGCACCATTAACATTTTCCCCTTTACTTTATTTTTTTAAAAAAATTTTTTCTGATCTTAATAGTATTTTATTATTTTCCAGTTACATGTAGTTTTCAACATTTGTTTTCATGTGATTTTTAGCTTCAAAGTTTTCTCCCTTTCTCCCTTCCCTCCTCCCTCCCCAAGACAGAAAGCAATCTGATATAGGTTAGATATGTACAATCACATTAAACATATTTCTACATTAGTCATATTATGAAAGAAGAATCAGAACACAAAGGAAAAACCTCAAAAAAGAAAAACAACAACCCCAAAATAGAAACAGTATGGTTCAATCTGCATTCAGAGTCCATAGTTCTCTCCTTCACTTTAAGTCCAGATAATCAACAAAATGGAAAATAAAGTCCTGATTTGTAGTGTTTCCTGATTTCTGGGGTATAAATGCTCACAGTGAAAATTTAACATTTGGCTCTGGTGAGTCAGTTCAAATTGACTCCAGCACAACCCTGACTATAGGCATCTGAACCATCTCTGGTACACTGAGAGACATGCCAATATTGACTCTTGGCTTTTTCCTTGGTCTCCTTTCCCACTGCCTGTGGGCTTATGGCTGACTGGGGTTTTGTTTTTTTTTTTGTTTTGTTTTAATTTTTTTACAGTTCTGGGATAGATGATATAAAATACTATAATTTTTCATTGAAATTTTCAATCATTATTTGATCTAGTGCTAAATTTAGGTTTTTCCTGGGATACATGTGTGGGAACTAGGCTTCCTGCCTCAATTCAAGTAGCCATCTTGGCCAGAAGGTGTGACTGTCATTTCATTCTGATACTGAACTTACTGAGACTGTTAGGATGGGCCTACTATAGCAAACGGTCAACAACATATAAAAAAAAAAACATTACAAATCACTAACAATAAGGGAAATGGAAATTAATACAACTTTGAGGGAGTAAGAACAATATTTTCTAGGTTTTTATCAAGTAGATCAGGCTAGTTTTTCTTAAGGTCTTACCTCATGAAATTAGATAAGTTTTTCTTTCAAATGAATTAAAACTGTCCTTGAGACTTAATTGACTCAAGGGACTAAGGCAAAGGCCACTGATATAGCTTAAGTACAAAAAAGCCAAGGCCCCAAAAGGTATCTCTTGTGTCAGACTTTTGACTTGAGTAGCAGACCAGCATGATCAATAAAGAGTCAGAGAAACTGGGCCCAACTAAACCAGTGCTTTATCCTCTCGGATTATCTTTTCCCTTCTATGGCTAAGTAAACCTCTTCTTATTGAATAGTCATCATCATCATCATCAAATTCTTACTATGTTCTAAGCACCATGTGAAAAGCTGAGGATACAAATACAAAGACAGTCTCTTCCTTAAGGAGCTTACATTCCAATGGGTCAGAAAGTTACAAGGGATGGTGAGTGGAAGCCTAGGGGCATCAGAAGTAGCTGATTGGGGTTGGAGTAAGAATGACATGAGTTCAAATCTGGCCTCATATATACACTAGCTATGTGATCATGGGTAAGTCACAACCTAGTTTAGTCTATTCTATACTTCATACTGATCATTTTGGCAAAGATGACAGAAAAGGATAATGACAGTTGTTGGAGGGACAATGGAAGAACAGGAACACTAACACACTACTGGTAGAGCTAGCAGCTATGTGGGCCAGTGGATAGAGTGCTGGGCCTGAAGTCAGGAAGACTTGAGTTCAAATCTGGCCTCAAACACTTAATGAGTTGTGTGAGCCTGGGCAAGTCATTTAACTACAGTCTGCTTCAGTTTCTTTAACAACAACAACAACAACAATAATAATAATAGCACCTACTACCTAGGGTTGTGAAGATCAAATGAGATAATATTTGTAAAGTGTTTAGCATAGTGCCCGGCACATAGCAAGAGTCTAATAAATGCTCATTTCCTTCCTTCTTTTCTTCCTTCCAACTGGTTCAGCTCTTCTGGAAAGAAAATGGAAACTATACACCCAAAGACATTAAAACTTGCATATCCTTTGGCCCAAAAATGCCATTAGGAAGTATATATACTCCAAAAAGAGCATAGGACCAAGATACACCGAAATATTTATATTGGTATTTTTGTAATAATAAAAACTGGAAATAAAATCTGTGCTCATCAGTCATTCAACTAAGGAAATCATAGTATATTAATAAAATGAAATATATTCATCCATTTCTTACAGCATAAGAAACAATGAAAGGAATGGATTTAGAGAAACTTGTGAGTGCTTTTCTTTTCTTTCTTTTTTTTTTTTTTTGCGGGGCAATGGGGGTTAAGTGACTTGCCGAGGGTCACACAGGTAGTAAGTGTCAAGTGTCTGAGGCCGGATTTGAACTCAGGTACTCCTGAATCCAGGGCTGGTGCTTTATCCACTGTGCCACCTAGCCGCCCCCGAGTGCTTTTCTTAACTGATGCAGAATGAAGTGAGTAGAATCAAGAAAACAATTTATACAATGACATGTTATAAAGGAGAAAAAGACTAGAAAAGAATTAAGAACTATGATCAAGTCAGTGACCAATTCACCACTTCATAAGACTGGTGATGAATCATGGGAGAAACTTCTTAGCAGAGAGGTAATGACCTAAAGGTGTAGAATTCTCAGACACAGCCAATATATAGATTAATTTTGCTTGACTATACTTATTTGTGTAATGGAGGAGGTATGTGATTCATCCTTTGGCTCATTTATATAGTTCCTGAATATAATCACACCAGATCTGGTTTTAATGTTTAACCAAAATATATCTGATCCCTGATCAGACATCCTGATCTGTTTGAGGTGATTGAATGAGAAAACAAATTAACCACACCCCTGGGAGCTTTAAATAGCTAAGCCCAGAGAAGTTTGAGATGGTGAAGGCTCAGTGTCATTTTGGAATGAGACGCCTGCAAGGAGGAAGAAGGGAATGTTTTTCTTTCTTCTTCTTCTCTCCATTGGTCATGGCATCTAGCAATGACATGCTAAGAGGGAGTCATCTTATCTAGCAGTTGTGTGGGAGTTTTTTATAAAGGCAACTCCTACAGAGGACAAGGAAGGATTCTCTCTCTTTCCCCCAAATGTCCTTAAAATAGTCCACATAAAAAATAAAAATAGTCCACATAGATTTGAAAAGGAGCTATTGGACATTGAATCTAGAGAGGAACAGAGATACACATTCCAGGAAGACACAGATACAGAGATAGTCACATGAAAAGGAAGCAGCTGTGGAGTGAATCACATGCTGAGAACCTAGAATGATGACTGTGAAGAGAGAAAGGACTTCTAGGCCCTGCAGTACCAGGAGCAATGAGTTGCCTATACCACATATGGATCCTATGTGTGTGCCTCTATCATTTTACTGTAAATATAAGCCCGCTATTACTATGTATGCTATATGTATTTGTGGGAGAGTGTGCTCCAGTTTTATGAGGAAAATATTTTATAACTTCTGTTCTTATTTTGTCATTTGAATAAATACCTTTGATAAGACCTAATTAAGTCTCCTGTCTGATTTCTAATGGGAAGCACGTCAGTGGGGGCTCATGAACTATATAGCATTTGGAATAGAATCCCAGAAGGTTGTCCTTGGAACCTGAGGCAAGAGCTGGCAGGGAGCCCATCTGTGAAACTATATGTGCAAGTTGAGGGAGTAGCCCTGGATTGGAGGTAGGAGGAAGCTTGCTATAAATGTTACAAAACAAGGTTTGTATTTTGGGAGGGGGGGATGAAGGAGCTTTTGTCGGGGGGAATACCAAAATAAGGAAGAAAATACAGAAAGAAAACAAGGAAAGGAAAAAAAGGGAAAAAGAATGCCAACGATACTTTAAAAAATATATACAGAAGAAAGCAGGAGGATCAAAAAATGATTCATATAAACAAGGCAGTGTTGTAACTACCATGATAAAAATAATTTTGACTTTAAAAATCTGTACGAAATGGAATTTCATAGCGTCATATTCTGTTCTGCTTTACATAAAGAAAAGTTCATGTTTATAGATGTTTGTCAAGTTTATAGTAAGAGAAATTTAATAAAAAAGAGAAAGCCAATATGAATAACTTAGATTTACATAGTGTCTTAGGGTTTACAAAGTGACTTATAAGCAATATCTCATTTGATCTTCACAATCATCTTATTCATACTAGCCCCTTTTATGGATGAGGAAACTAGGGCTTAGAAAAATTAAATGACTTGCTTTGGTTCACACCTTCACACGAAGTTCAGTGTTCCAGCTACTGTACCACACAAATTTCAGAAAAAGAACTACTTTCTCTATTAAGAACTTTTGGGGGGCGGCTAGGTGGCGCAGTGGATAAAGCACTGGCCTTGGATTCAGGAGGACCTGAGTTCAAATCCAGCCTCAGACACTTGACACTTACTAGCTGTGTGACCTTGGGCAAGTCACTTAACCCTCATTGCCCTACCAAAAAAAAAAAAAAAAAAGAACTTTTGGTCTCTTCCCTGAGGTCTTCCAATTCTCCCTGGTTCTGCTGCGAAAGAATTTTCAAGTTCAAGACCAGTATGATGTGAGGGCTGCTGCGAGCAAGCATTATTTTGAATGAGAGGGATGGATACCTGACAGAGAGGTTTTGATGAAGAATGGGGGGGGGTTGGGAAATATCAAGCATATTGTACATTATGTTGGAGAGGGGACATTAGTGGGGAGCACTATTGTGGGAGGCCAGGGCAGTCAAAGACCAAGCAGTATGAAGGCATTAGGAGTAGTCATCTTAACAATCAGAAAAAAGGATGTGCTAAAAGTGGTTCCTATCCTTGTTTGCCTTGGGCCTGCTCTGCCTTTTTTTTAAATCTGAGATTTCATCAGTAAAAGGAATGCCCCATTATAGCCACTCTGTTCACAGATGTTGTAGATCATCAATTCTTCTGTAATTTACAATGTTTAGAGAGTTGCCTGGGGTGTTAAGAGGCTGAATGATTTTGCCCTGTTCAAGCTGCTAGTGTTCGTAACTGACAAGACTAGAATTCAAAACCTCCCTAATTCCTTTACCACATGCTCTCTCCCTTCTAGCTTAAATTAAATGTTTTTCTCTGGGTAAAATTGTGAAGCAGGAAAAGTTTGTACCCTATTGCTGCTTTGCAGGGTGTTTCCTCTTCCTGGAGCCCTTGCCCTTCTCTTCTCAACCTTCCAGTTTCTTAATCTCTTTAAAAAATTTTTTATTTATTTATTCACCCATCCATCCATCTATTTATTTGTTTATTCATTCATTTATTTATCTACTCATTTATTTATTCATTCACTCATTTAATCATTCATTCATTCATTTGTTTATTTATTTATTTAATGGAATAAAGCAAACATTTCCATAACAGTATAATAAAAAAGGTTATTGCATATGAAACTGCAAATCTATTGTATACAACTTGCTGTTTCTTTTAAATGTATAATAATCATGCAATTTTCTCTTTTTTCTCCTTTCCCCCAACCCCATTCTAGAGATGGCTACCATTAGACATGAATAGGTAAGTATATGTAACATTATTCTATACATATTTCTATGCATCATTTCTTTCTCTGGATGCAGATAGTATCTTTCTTCATATGTCCTTTATAGTTAATTTGGGTATTTATAATAGTCAAAATGACTTATTCTCTCAAAGTCTTTCTTAAAACAATGTTCTCTTGGTTTTGCTCATTTCACTCTTCATTATTTTGTGCAAGTCTTTCCATGTTTTTCTAAGATCATTGAACCCATCATTTCTTATAGCACAGTAGTATTCCATCACAATCATATACCACAACTCGTCCAGCCATTTCCCAATTGATCGGCATCCCTGCAATTTTTAGTTCTTTGCCACCACGAAGAAAGCTGCTATCAACGTTTTAGAACATATCCTATTCTCATGAAGCTTTATTCTTCAGTTCCAGTCATCATTGGAAAATGGGTCCCTAATGAGGTAGTTGATAAAGTCTGAAAGTATTCCTTTACCCAGGTCCCTCTATTTAGTAGAGGACTCCTGAATGAATACCTACAAGTCACCAAGATTCAAATAATGGTGGAATTCATGTACTAGAAGGCATGATAAGAGATTTTGAAGTGGAGACTTGGAGTTTCCCAATGTTTCTCAAAATAAACTGTGTAGCTAATCAAAAGTCGAGTCCTCTCCACAAGAGCCACAATGCAGGTCTCAAAGTCTATCTTGAACGAGCCTAACAGTAAAGTTGGAAGAGACCTGTGAGATAATTTAAAATAACCCAATCATTTTTTAACAGATGAGGAAATAGTGTCAGAAAAGTTAACTCATATATGCCCTGGGCTTAACAACAGAACCAGGGCTAGAAGCTAGATCTTCTGATACCCCAGCCCAAGTTTAGTCTGCTGGGCCTGGAGTTGGGAAGACCTGAGTTCAAATCTGGCCTCAGATAGTTACTAGCTCTATGACCGACCCTGAGCAACTTAGTCAACTTAGTCAAGCCTCAGTTTCCTCAACTCTAAAATGGGAAGAATAATAGCATCTGCCTCCCAGAGTTTTTGTGAGGATTTTAAATGAGATAATATTTGTCAAGTGCTTGGTACATGGTTAGTGCTTGTTTCTTTCCTTCCTTTTTTTCTTTCTTCCCTTTCTTCCTTCTTTTGAAACTTAAATGTAGACACAGAAAAAATGTGGAAAAGGAAGGTACAGGAATCCTCTACTGAGACCTAAACCTGTGTTTCTGTGGGAAATGGTCTATGTATATCTATCTATCTATCTAATCTATCTATCTAATCTATCTATCTATCTAATCTATCTATCTATCTAATCTATCTATCTATCTATCTATCTATCTATATCTATCTATCTATCTATCTATCTATCTATCTATCTATCTATCTATCTATCTATCTATCTATCTATCTATCTATCTATCTATCTATCTATCTATCTATCTATCTGGTTAGCACCACTGGCTGAATCAGGATGGAGAACACTGCCACTTGGTGGACCTATCTAAGAATAGCACCCAGAAAATTCCTATACCATATGCACTCCCTCATCCCAAAACAAGATCTTCCTAGTTTCTCAGATTTGCTGGACTGGGGTCTGCTCTCTTATCAGAAACTGAAAAAGAGAGGCCTGCAGGACGTTAGCTCCCCAGGGAGAATTTCACACTGCAATCTAAGTTTTCAAAACTTTTTTTTTTTTTAAATGATAGACTTAGAAAAAATGTCCATATGTGGATGGCCAGCTGCCATGGTTTAGAGGAAATGGGGAGAGCAGTCAGACCTTTTACATTTTAACCGTTAAGGACAGGTCAATATTAAACCAAATTCTCGACCTTAAAAGGTACTTCTCTGACTTGTTATATACATACCATTCTGAGGTTTGTTAAACTGTTAATTATGTGGCCTAGTGCTGGATTTGAAATCAGAAAGGACCTTGGTTAAAATACCAGTAGCCTGTGTGACCTTGGGCAAGTTCATCAAATTCTTTGCACGTTTTATGTAAAATGGGCGTGGGGTGAGTGTGAACTAAATAAAATCTTTCCCAGCTATAAATCTATGATACCTTTGTGACCTAGAAAATCTAGAAAATTTTCCAGTTACTTGGAAAAGGACCCTGAACATGGTTGGTGTTCAATGAACATGTACAACATTGGAAAACTGGGTTATTATGAACTCATTAGATAGAGGGCCTGCCTTGATGTTACTGGTTATATAACCCTGGGCAAGTCTCCTAACTTCTTAGTGTTCTGAGACTATACCTTCCAAAGAAGGTGAATTGGGCTCAGCTAGGTGGGGCAGTGGATAAAGCACCAGCCCTGGATTCAGGAGTACCTGAGTTCAAATCTGGCCTCAGACACTTGACACTTACTAGCTGTGTGACCCTGGGCAAGTCATTTAACCCCCATTGCCCCGAAAAAAACCAAAACAAAAACCAAAGAAGGTGAATTGATAGGAGTTTCCTCACTTCGGGGTTACCCATATCAACCAAATCACAATTTCAGTTTCTATCTCTGTCTTTATACCTTGAATATACTAATATGCCATTACCTTGTGGTGTCATTGATCCTTTTTGAGAACAAAGGCTGAACAGAAATAACAACAACAAACTAACATTATTAATAGAGGCATAACTAGGAATTCCGGCATCTAAGGGAAATATAAATGGTGTATGGGGTGATAGCCATTTCTGAGCATGATTGAGGTAGATTAGACTGGAGTGATGGGAGATGAAAAGATTAAGTACTTGGGAGTTTGGGAGAATTCAAAGGGGGAGGGGAAGGAGTGGAGAAGAAGACTCTGAGCCATGTATCAATTTCATAGGGGAAGAAGATTTCCTTGGATTTGGACAAGATGGAGTGAAATTTAAAGGAGAAGTGGCTTCTAGGCAAAGGTGCCTGAAGGAAGGTCTAAAAATGGCAATAGAGAGCAAGGATTATTTGGATTCCTCCTCCTGATACCTAGTGCTAGAGGGTTGGAGAAAAGGAGCAGTGAGCATTGGGATTAGAGAGTGTGGTGTCATCAGGAGAAAGTTAAGCTTTGGTGGTGACCACAAGATGGAAAGAACTGGGGGAAATATATGCTGGTTAAATTGGAGGTATATTCAGAGGGAAGGTGCTAAGATTAAGGAAGATTGGGAAAGGTTTCTTTCAGAAAACAGGACTTTAGCTGAGACTTGAAGGAAGCCAGGGAAATCAGGAGGTGGAGACAAGGAAGGAGAATGTTAAAGACATGGGGGATGGCCAGGCTCACAATCAGGAGATGGAGTGTCTTGCATGCAAAGAGGTCAATGTCATTGGAACACAGAATGAGACACAGGTAAGTTTTGCTGTAAGAAAAGGAATTGTGGAAATCCAAAACAGGGGACACTATTTGGGGAGAGTGGGACAGGTAAGAAAGTCCCATTAGGCCAAAAAAGTACAGTCAAGGGAATCTGGATGAATGATCTAGGGGATGAAAGGGGGAAGAAAGAGCTTCAGGCAATCTCCTTGTGACATCCCAAAGAAAGAAGTGTTCCACCTGGTGACTTTCTCCTCCTTAATTTATCACCTCTTTGCTCTCTGATCTGAATTCAGAAGTCTGAGTGTTGTATGGGACCTATAGAGATGTTGGGATTGAAATTAAGGTAAACTGAGGCACGAAGCTCCAGGCATGTTCAATTATTTAATAAGGCTCACAGTAGCCAACAAAAAGCTTCATCTCCTCAGAAATCCAAAAGATCCTGAATGAGGGCCAACAGCTTATTTTATGGAGAAAAAGAAGAGCATCCAAAAGCCAGAAGGCAACATCATACATAGATGGGAAGAACAGATATGATATTGTATGACTTGAAAGTGGAGAACCTTACCATAAGGGGTTATAGTTGAAGGGGCTGTGCTGAATTCAGTTGCTGGAATAGCTGATGCTTCTGGGGTCTCTTTTTGCCATCCAGTAGCCATCTGCTTTGTGTGCGCACGTTTGTACAAATGGCTTGGAGTCCTTTCGATGTCACCTGCTTGCTGCGCCCCGTACACTTGCCACAGTGCTTTTGTTGCTCCAGCTCCATCTGTGTTAATTTCTCTGCAAAGACCTTTGCAAAAATGCATCCATTTTCCCCTTACCTGCTACAAAGCATTAGGGAGTTAAAGTTAAAAATTAATGTAGTAGTGACTGCTATTTCCCAGCCAAATTCAAATGTGTACAATTCCCTTCATCCCTGATGTCTCAATTACTCTTGGCAGTTATCTTTGTTTTACCACCTGAGATAATCCATTTCTGGAACTGCTCTTCTGCTATTTACCCTAGAGTCTGTAGCATTTCGCTTTGAGTATCCTCGACTATATCAAATCTCCTGAGTGTGATTTTTTTTTTGAAAGTAGTCAAACAAACTGGGCTAATTCTAATGAAGAGGGTAATAACCATTTGGGGTTAAGAAGGAAATGGGACTTCAGTTAGATTGGGAGAAAAGTGGGTGGAAAATGAGGTAAACAGGATCCCTTTGTCCGTTGGTGTTTGTTTATCTGTTTTTCTTTGTTACAATCACCAAGTACTTATCAAGTTCCTACTATGGTCCAGTGTGGTGCCAATTGCTGGGAGTATGAATACAATGAACCCTAAGGGAAGGTTATCTAAGTAGGTGAATGGGTGGGGTCTATGGGGCAATGATTGTTGTTCATTTTCAAAGAGAACCAATGACATCATGGGTGATATCTAGACTTGATCGTGAATTGGATTTAAGTGAGGCAGAGTTGCACAAAGTCCTCAACCTCTCTCTTCCAGAGTCACTGAAGTCCAGTGACAGGACAAAAGTCAGGGTGATTGGCAAAAGCCTGGGATGCAGCGGATGACTTTGGCATCTTCAAGATCTGACCAAACTCTAAGTGCTTCACAATACCTGCTTTCATGGCCATTGGAACAAATTGCTCTCATATTTTTAAAAAAAGCATCAATAAAAGCCTTAAGAAAAAAGAATGAGGAATGAATAACCTTTTGTTCTGTGATTCTCAAAATGATACTGAAGGTAATTCCAAAAGAGAAATTTGAAGAAAATGTTTTGAGAACCAGCCTCATCATTGGGATAAAGTTATAGTCTTTCAAGAGGACTATTGCAAAAAACATTGCTCACCTGGATATATGAGTTATTGTATGTTCATTTAAAGAGAATCATTCTCATTACTTACTTTGTAAATAGACCTTCTATGCCATTCCCTTATACCAATTCATGCCTAACTTCCTCATAAAATAACATAACAAGAGAACATCTTGCTGAATGTCTACTCTAGCATATGAGAAAACTGATGCCAAGAGTGATGTCGTTCAATCAAGAGCACTCAGCTAGCAAGTGGTAGAACCATAACTAGGGTGAGGCAACCAAGTTTTTACTCACAGAGTTCAGAAAATTTAGGGGGCATCAATAGGACTATCTTGGAACCTACTTCCTCTCCTCTCTCCTCCATACTAGTAACTTCTTCCCCCGGTCAATGGTAGGGCCACAACTAGATAGTCTAGTGCTTATTATATCACACCATACTGTCTCTCTCTATAGCACTGTTAGGGGCAAAAGGATAATAGCATGAAATACATAAGTTAGCTGAAGCCCAGAGTCACACAGTATGTATCAGAGCCAAGATTTGAACTTTGGTCTTCTCTCTCATTTGTCTCTCTCATATGGACTCCTACAGCTCTCACATTTACCCAGGTTCATAAATATACTGGGGCATTTGGGAGTATCATCCTATTTAAGTATGCCCAGGCTCCAATTAAAATTCAATTCAATAATAATTTATTGAGTGCCTACAAAAAGAGGCAAAAGACAGTTTCTGCCCTTAAAGAACTTCCAAACTCAAAGATACCACCTTTACCAACACCCCTCCCATTTATTTACAAA
Source organism: Dromiciops gliroides (assembly GCF_019393635.1). Lineage (NCBI taxonomy): Eukaryota > Metazoa > Chordata > Mammalia > Microbiotheria > Microbiotheriidae > Dromiciops > Dromiciops gliroides. Next base: position 254,708,718 of record NC_057862.1, read on the forward strand.
GTGATGTAGGAGACCTAAACAACAGCTTGAAAATTCACACATCCATCCCAAATGGCCACTGTTACCCTGGCATTTCTAGTCTCAATAGAACTTAGGCATCTTCAGGTTGCTGTCTGGGACATTTTCCCTTGTATTAAAACAATAGAGGAGTAGAGAAGGAGGTCTTCCTCCTGTAACTGACTCAGTTTCAGGATTTTATTCAAAAGGTTGCTGTTGTTTGTCTTTAGTTCTCGAAGACACGGAAGGTGAAGGTTGTTACATAAGTCCTTTGTCCTTGTAACATGTGGTTTTTTTCTTAAGAAGTATCCACTGAAGAAGAGGGAATTCTCAAATGTGGCCCAATCAAGACTACCTATGGGCAGAACAGCCTATCATCATCTATGCCATAGTGGGATTTTAGCACTACCAAAAAAGGCCTCTCTGACCCCAAAATAGCCCCTCCAAATGATGCCCACAATCCCCTGAAGGATTCACTCCTCTATATGAAATGTTACCTTCCTAGGAATGCAGCAAAACAGAGGAGTAAGCCTAGGTCCATAAAAGAAGGTATGGGGCACGAATCAGGACACCATTTAATATTATTTTTTGTAAATGCAGATCTATTTAATATTAGAAAGTGCCTCTCCATAGCACATTATTTTCTTTTTATTATAAGTTGTTTTGGTGTATTTTTCAAATCTTGCTTACTTTATAAACACTCAGTCCAGCTCTCTTCTCTAGGTCTTCTTCTAAAATACAAATCTCTTTCCCTTTCTTCCCTGCCTCCCCACCTCCTTGGCTACCCATTAATAACCTAATACCTTAGGTCAAGGAGTTTATCGACTCTCTTTTCTCTCATCCCAAAGAAGGTGAGAGAATGAGCTTCTGGGAGAGAAGAGGAGATGTAACAAAAAGAGGGGAAAACCAGAAGAACTGAAAGAGCCCCAAGGTTCTAGGGCCCATGGAAAATTCCTAAGAGAATTTCCAGCTACTTTGCCATTTTGTAAAGGACTTGCCCTCAGGTTATTAAACTAACAGATCCAGAAAATGTCCCATACTATGCCCAGATTTCAGCAAGGCATTGGACAACATCTTCTGTACTATTCTGTTAGGCAAGTTAGTGAAATATAGGCTATGTGATTTTGAATTCATTGAATAATTAACTCCTAACTGCAGTAACTAATGTACCCATGTCAACCATGAGTGACATCCCTAATGGATTTCCCCAAGCATCTCTCCTTGTTTAATATTTTTATCAGTGACCCAGATGAAGATATGGGTGCCATACTTTTCAAATATGTAATTTATATAAAGCTGGGATGAATAGAATCAAGATCAAAAAGGGGAGGGGGAGGCTCAATAGGCTAGAGCTTTGTGCAGAATCTAATTAGATTAATTGTAATAAGAATCTTATACTTGGGTTTGAAAAAATCAGCCACATCAGTTTAGGATGAGGAAGGCAAGGATAGAGAATAATTCATATGAAAAAGACCTGGGGGTTTTATTGGACTATAATTTTTAATTTTTTTTTTAGTGAGGCAATTGGGGTTAAGTGACTTGCCCAGGGTCACACAGCTAGTAAGTGTTAAGTGTCTGAGGCTGGATTTGAGCTCAGGTACTCCTGACTCCAGGGCCGGTGCTCTATCCACTGCGTCACCTAGCTGCCCAGTTTTATTGGACTATAAACTCAATATCTATCAGTAGGGTGGGATGGCAGCCAAAAGGACATTTGGAACTTAGGCAGCAATAAGAAAAGTAATAGTCCCATAACACTCTTTCTTGACCAGAGCACATCTGGAATACTATATTTACTTCAGTTTAGGAAAGATATTAAAAAGCTGGAGTTCAAACCATTAAGGTCAACAGAAGGTGAGGAGACTCAAAACTGTGCCACATGAGTACTAGTTGGAGGAACTGGAAATATTTAATTCTATTCCATTCTATAAGCATTTAATTTATTAACTGTCTACTTTATGCATCAGTATGCATATGTATGTATATGCACATATATGTAAATATACAAATGTGTATATATATCTGTATATATATATATCTGTATATATATATATATATATGTATGCTGGGAACACAGACAAAAATTAAAACAGTCTTTGGTGAGGAGAGAACCAAGGAAGAGAGACATGATACTTATCCTCAAATATCTCAAGAATTGGTTTATGACAAAGGATGCAGACTTTTTTTTTTGCTTTGTTCTAGAGTATGGAACTACAAACAATGGACAGAAGTTCCAGAGTTCAATTTCAGATTGATATAAAGAAAAAAATTCCCAACAATTAGAGTTTTACAAACAGGATAATGGGAAACAATGAGTTCTCTATCACTGAAAGCTTTCAAATGGAGTCTGGATCACCATTTGTCAAAAGGTCATTGTATAAGCAGGAGCAGCTGGGTGATCCTGTGGACAGAGTGCCAGGCATGGAGTCAGGAAAACCTGAGTTCAAATCCAGTCTCAGACTCAGTAAGTACTAGCTGTGTGAGGTTGGGCAAGTCATTTGACTTTTCTCTTTGCCTGTGTTTATTTTCTCAGGTTATTTTTATTGTTTTATTGCTACAGCTAGTGTTTCTAACTCTATGTTAAAGAGAAATAGTGATATTGGGCATTATTGCTTTACCCCTGATCTTACTGGAAGGGTCACTAACCTTTCCTCATTACATACAATGTTTGTTCTTTAATTAAGATAAATACTAATTATTATATTAGGCAAAGGTCCATACATTCCTATGATTTCTAGAGTTTTTAATAGAAATGAATGTGGGATTTTGTCAAAAGTCTTTTTAGCACCTATTGATATAATCACATGTTATTTATATTATTAATATGGTTTATTATACTTATAGTCTTATTTATATCTAACCAACACTACATTCCTGGTATAAGTACAATCTGGTAATAGTATATAATTAAAAATATATTGGTATAGCTTCTCAGCTAATATTTTATTTAAATTTTTGCTTCAATATTCATTGCTGTTGTTGTTCAGTTGTATTTGACTCTTCATGACTGGATGGACCAACTGACTATGAGGTTTTCTTGGCAAAGAGCCATTTCCTTTTCCAATTTTATACAGGCAGATGTTTAAGTGACTTGCTCAGGATCACAGAGCTAGTATCAGAGGTCAGATTTGAACTCTGGTCTTTCTGACTCCAGGCCCAGCTCTCTATCCACTGTGCCACCTACTTGCCCTCCCATTAGAAATATTGACCTGGGGGCAGCTAGGTGGCACAGTGGATAGAGCACCGGCCCTGGATTCAGGAGTACCTGAGTTCAAATCTGACCTCAGACACTTGACACTAGCTGTGTGACCCTGGACAAGTCACTTAACCCTCATTGCCCTACAAAAAACAAACAAAAACAAAACACACAAAAAAGCAATACTGATCTATAATTTTTTTCTCTGCTTTATTTTTCCTTTTTTTAGGTGTCAAGACTATTTGTATCATAGAAAGAAATTAGAAGAATGCCTTCTTTTTATTACTTAAAAGTGTATATAGTATTGAAATTAATTGTTCTTTGTATTTTGATAGAATTCAATAAATCCATAAGGTCTAAAGTTTATTTCTTTGGGGGTTTTCATTTATAGCTTGTTCAATTTATTTTTTTCTGATATGAAGTTATTTAAATAGTTGAATTCTTTTTATAAATGTGAATATTTTTACAATTTTGTAATTAGACATCTATTTCCTCTAAATTACAAATTTTCTTAGTACATAATTGAGCAAAATAGTTTCTAATATTTTTTAATTTCCTCTGCATTTTTTGGTAAGTTTTAAAATTTTTGATATAAGCAGTTTGGTTTCCTTCTTTAAAAAAACCAAACTAGCTACTTATTAGCTTGGGGGGGAGCACCTCCTAGTTTTTTAAAAAAGCAATTCAATGGTCATTTTGCTTTTTAAAGTTTCTTCTTTAATTTTCAGAATTACCATTTTGTTATTTATTTGGAGATTTATTTGTTGCTCTTCAAGTTTTTACATTTTTAATTTCATGCTTAACTCATTGATTTGATCTTTCTTTTGTTGATAACTTAGATCCATATAAATATATAAATTAAAAATACAAATGTAAAACTATAAATACATGCATATATATTTGTGTGTGTGGGCAATTTTCACTTATAATTTCTTAAAATATGGTGTCCAGACTTTTTTCCCCTTGATCATAATTTTTCTAAACTCTTTGACTCTCAATTGACTTGTTTCCTAAGCTAGTTGTTTTTGTTATTATATTGCTTAGATTTTCTTTTGTTCTTTTTATTTTTAAAAAATTTTGCTTTGATGTTTCTTGTTGTACTGTTGAGTCATTTTTTTTTTCTGTCTGACCCATTATAATTTTGAGAGTCTTCAGTCCTTAAGTGCAGTTTTCCACCATCATTTCTAAGGTGTTGATCATTCTTTCCTACCTAACTTTTCCATTCTGTATCATATTTCATTCTTCCAAGTACTCCTGCATTTTTAACAGCTATATTTAGCACCTATATTTGGGACACTGATCTGAGATGAGAGGGGTAACCAGAATAAGAGATCTCTGACAAGAGATCTTTGGTTTAAATAATCTTTTTTCTTTTCGTGGTCAAAAATATACTGATCTGAGAAAAGAGAAAAAAAAATTTGTGTAGGTGTATATACACATATATGTATATGTATATATATGTGCATATATATGTACACACATATATGTACTCTGAGTCCATCACTACTCTGAAAGGAGGTGAGTAGCTTGTTTTATCATAAATCTTCTGTTACTGCGTTTAGTTGTTGCACCGATCAGAGTTCCTGTTTGTCTTTGCAATGTAGTTATAATTATAAATTGTTCCCTTGGTTCTGTTCACTTCACATGCTAATGCAGTTAAATAAGCAAAAACAAACCAATAAATCTACCTAATGACTAAAATAAAAAAAAAAACAAAAAAAAACCTGAAAACGATACTAAAAGGAACCCAAATCCTGTCTTGGAGAACAGGTAGTAAAATATTCCTTGTCTTCTCAGTACAGAGGTTGGGGGGCGGGGCGGGCAGGAAGGTGGTGCAGTGGATAGAATTCTGGCCCCGAAGTTTGGAGGACCTGTGTTCAAATATCACTTCAGACACTAGCTTTGTGACCCTGGGCAAGTCACTTAACCTCAATTGTCTTAAAAACATCTCGAGTCATCCTGATCTATATCTTGCCACTAGATTCAAATGTCTCTGGAGGAGAGACTAAGGTTGGTGACTTTGCACAGCCCTCCCTCATTTAAATCCAATTCACTGCAAATCATGACATCACCCTGATATAATGGTCCTCTGGGGCTATAGGCATAGCACTGTTTCAGTTGTTACTGCTTTTTTTGTTACAAAGAAAGGTCCAATTCTAGCAATGGTAGGAGAGCTAAATATAGTAATTATTATAAGTTTTTGTTTAGTCTTTTCAGTCATGTATGACTTTTTGACACCCCATTTGTGATTTTCTTGGCAAAGATATTGGGAGTGGTTTGCCATTTCTTCAGCTCATTTTACAGATGAAGAAAGTGAGGCAAAAATGGTTAAGTGACTTGCCCAGGGTTTCATAGCTAGTCAGTGTCTGAGGCCAGATTTGAACTTAAGAAGCTGAGTCTTTCTGATTCTAGGCCTGGCACTCTATCTATTGTGTCACCTAGCTGCCCAATTATTGTAGTATACAAAGCAAAAGAGAACAATAAGACTTATTTTTTAAAAAATGTCAGGAGTGCTCAAGTTCAGAATAAGGTAAGGTTGATGAGTAAAACTAAAGAAAACCCAAAGGGGTTTATTTATATTTTTTAGCAATGTTCAGAAAAAAAGAGGACTAAAGAAAGGTTAGAACTACTACTCAGGGTAGATGGAACAATGATAACAGACAGTGGAGAGCAAGCAGAACTATTCAACTCAATTTCTTTCTGTTTCCTCTGGTAAGGAAAATGATGGGTGAATTGAAAATGGGACAATAAAAAGGCTAACAGGGAGTTGAAATTCTAGATGACAGTAAATAATGAGAACATCTTAACGCCCAAATCACCTACATCCCAGGATACTGAAAGAACTGGCAGACGTAATTGCTAAACCACTGTCAGTCATTTTTGATAGGCCATGGGAAATGGGTGAAATACTCTAGAAAGCTGGAGAGGGAAAACAGGCTTTTTCTTTTTTAATAAAAAGGCAAGAGAGTGGTATGTGAAAGCTATAGGCCAGTGAACTTAATTTCAGTTCATGACATAATTCTCAAAGGGATGGTTAATAAATATCTAGAGAAAAAAATAGTGAACCAGTAAGATTTCATCAAGAGTAGGTCACATCAAACTAATTTCTTCTTTTTTGGGTGGGGGGGTGGTCAGGGGATCTCATTGTGGTAGACCAGGGATAAGATGTAGATATGTTTGACCTGGATTCTTAGCAAAGCATTTTACAAGGCCACTTAAGGCTGTCTTGTGGAAAGATAAAGGGACATGGACCAGGCTACTGTGTATGATTAAATGCATTTGAAACTGGTTGAATGACCAAACCAAGAGTAGTTGTGTTAACTTAGAAGAGTGACTGAAGGATGTTTAACATTTTTATTAGATTTAAATCAAAGTGTAGAGGGCATGCTTATAAACTTTGCAAATGTCATAAAGCTAATATGGTACAGTAGTGATGTGGGGGCAGATAGCTAATAGAGTCAAGATATTGAAAGGCTTTAAACTAGGTTGAAGTTGGAAAGTTACAATTTCTTTTTTTTTTTTTTGTGAGGCAATTGGGGTTAAGTGACTTGCCCAGGGTCACACAGCTAGTAAGTGTCAAGTGTCTGAGGCTGGATTTGAACTCAGGTCCTCCTGACTCCAGGGCCAGTGCTCTATCCACTGTGCCACATAGCTGCCCCTGGAAAGTTACAATTTCATAAGAACAAACATAAAGTCTTAGATTTGGATCCCCAAAATAAGCTTCCCAGGAACAATATGGAGGAAATACAATTAGATAGCTTTTATCTGAAAAATTATCTGGGATCTTTAGTGTAGTCCAGTACATCAGCAGTATTATTTGGCAGCCAAATAAAGTTTAAGGGGTTTTAGGCTCCAATAAGAGGAGGTGTGTCCAGAAATTGAAAGGTTTTAATCCCACTGTACTCTCCCCTATGTTCCTAGAACCACTATTTATAAAGGATACTGATAAACTGGTTAGTGAATATAAGACAATGAAGATAAACTGGACAGTGTCCAGGGTGGTAAAGGGCTTTTAGTCCACTTGATATGTGGATAGGATGAAGAAACTGTGGTTATTTAACCTGAAGAGGAAAAGACCTCATGGAGATACGATTACTGTCTTCAAGTATTTGAAGGATCATCATGTGGAAGCAGGATTATACTTCGGCATGGCTGAAGAGGACAGAACCAAGAGAATGAGTAGGAATCACAGAGACAAATCTAAGTTTGATGTAAGGGAAAGCTTCCTAGCAATTAGAGCTGTCTGACTCCTCATGTAAGTCTTCAAGGTGAATGACTTTTTTTGTTGTTGTTGCCTTTCCAATAACTTAGCACAGTGACTAGCCTATAGTTGCTGCTGCTGTTTTCAAAGAGGACTAATGATATTCACAGGAGAATGTCCTGACTTGTGTAAGAATGGATTCAAGTGAGGCCAAATTACACAAAGTCATTGGCCTCATTCTCTCTTCCAGAGTCATCAAATTCAGGGGCAAGACAAAAGTCGGAAAAATGGCCCCAGGGTGCAGTGGATGACCTTGGTATCTTTGACGTCTGACCAAGCTCTAAGTGCTCCACAGTACCTGCTTTGGCCGCTCATGGCCATTGGAACAGATTGTTCTCATCTGCCCATTCTGCCTGGGGAAGTCTTCACATGCTTGGGGTAGACATCCCCTTCCTCACCAATGGGTTTAAGGTCTGTCAGTTACCTTCCATCTGGTTTAGCCTGTCTACTGAGCCGGTTTTTACCAGGGTGTGGCCACTGCACTTGCTATAGCTTCTTGGAACCACAAGTAAGTGAAAGGTGGACTCCAAAGTTAGAAGAGCAGCCTGAAAACAGCTTGGCAAGCCCTTGCATCAGAGGTTCTGGTTCTCTCTGAACACCTGGCAGGCACAATAAATACTAGTTGATTGACTTCTCAGGCACTTTGGAGATTCTTGTTCAGGTATGGGTTGGACTAACTGGCCTCTGCGGTCCCTTCCCACTCTGAGATTATGTAATTCCATGATTCTGTGAAGCCCATGATATGGAAAGTTGAAAATGTATCAGTAACTAATTCAACAAAATTGTATTGAACTCTACTGTGTACGCAAGGATTACATTTGTCCAAAATAATTGGAAATCCACCGCTGTGCTTTTGAAAAATGTTTGTTTGGGGGCAGCTAGATGGCGCAGTGGTTAAAGCACCGGCCCTGGATTCAAGAGTACCTGAGTTCAAATCCGGCCTCAGACACTTGACACTTACTAGCTGTGTGACCCTGGGCAAGTCACTTAACCCCCATTGCCTGCAGAAAAAAAAAAAAAAAGAAAGAAAAATGTTTGTTTGAAGTATAGGCCCGATTGTTGTTTGTCCTTTATTCTTTTTGTTTGTTTGTTTGTTTTTTTAGTAAGGCAATTGGGGTTAAGTGACTTGCCCAGGGTCAAACAGCTAGTAAGTGTCAAGTGTCTGAGGCCGGATTTCAACTCAGGTACTCCTGAATCCAGGGTCAGTGCTCTATCCACTGTGCCATCTAGCTGCCCCTGTCCTTTATTCTAATGGCATCTGGGTGATATCATGACTTGCAGTGAATTGGATATACGTGAGGGAGGGCTGTGCAAAGGCACCAACCTCACTCACTCTCTCCTCCAGAGCCATCTAGGTCCAGTGGCAAGATATATGTCAGCATGACTGGAGATGGCCCTGGATGTTGAAGGCAATTGAGGTTAAGTGACTTGCCCAGGGTCACACAGCTAGTAAGTGTCTGAGGTAAGATTTGAACTCAGGTCCTCCCAACTTCAGGGCCAATGCTCTTTCTACTGCACCATGTAGCTGCCCAATAGGACTTATTAGAGAATTTACAGAAGTTCTATCAGCACAGTTAGAATAAGCATCATATGAAACATACTATCCACCTTCAAAGAAAGAACTGATATTGATGGGACAGACTGAAGCAGGTTATTTTTCATTTTCTTTAATTTTTTTTCTTTTAATCAAGTTTTCTTGTACAAAATAACAAATATGGTAATGTTTTACATAATTATACATGTATAACCCATATTTGCTTGCCACCTCAAGGAAGGGGAGGGGAGGGAGGGAAGAAGGGATAAAAATTGGAACCCAAAACTGTAAATAAAAATGTTTATTACATTTTTTAAAAATTTTAAAAAGAATAAGCATCATAGAATGTTCAACCTCAAGGAAATATTAGAACTAGTTAGACCCTGTCATAAGTAATGTAAGAAAGTTTTAATCCAAGTTCAATATTTATTCAGTATCAAATCATTCATACTTTATATAAAAGTTCAGGTTGTGGAAAAAGCATCAGTAAGCATTCCATTCTGTTGTCTCATCTGTGAAATCACTTGGATGATAAATCCCATAAGTATGCAAAGTTTATGAAAAGTTTCCATTTTAATATCGTTTTGATTTAACAAAAAAAAAATCCACACACTGGGATTATTTTATTTCTAGCTTTTTACCACCACCAAAGCAGCCTCTGCTTTAGGGCAAAGGAAAAAGAAAAGAAAAAGGTATTTCTTTTAAAGAATTGATACCTTTTGGGTTTTTTCATGATATTCGTTTCCAAACCTTTCCCCAGCCTTCCTTAGTGAGCCATGCCTTGTAACAAAGATTTTAAAAGAAAGTGGGGAAAAAAAGCAGTTTAGCAAAATGAAACCAACTTATCTACCTACCCGTAATCCCTGACCTCTGCAATGAAGAAAGGGAGATATATTTTCTTAGTTTTTCTCAGGGACCAAACCTGGACATTATAATTGCACAACATTCAGTGTCATTTTATCTTTCTTTGGGTTTTCATTGTTGTAGTCATATAATATTTTCCCCCTGTTTCTACTGATTTCATTCTGTGTTAGATCATATAAGTCTTCTCAAACTCTTCAATGTTCTTCAGTAATTTGTTACATTAATGCACCATAACTTGTTGGCCATTCCCATATTGCTGGATACCTACTTTATTTCTAATTCTTTGTTAGCATAAATAATGTTGCTGTGAATATTTTGGTGTACATGGGGCTTTTTATTCTGTCATTGACTTCCTTCAGATATAGGGGTAAAAGACTATGGGAATTTTAGTAACTTATTTTCTTTTTAAAGCATAATTCTAAATCACTTTCCATAACAGAATAGGACCAATTTATGGCTCTACTAGGAGTGCATTAATGTGCATGATTTCCCATAGCCCTTCCAATACTATATTTTAGTCATCTGATGATGACATTCCTTGGGTTGGTGAAGTAGAAGGCAGCTCCTTTGTCAGCTCTGCCTAGTGTCCTAGAATTCATTTTTTACTTCACTTTTTGAAATTGCCTTTTCTATTATGAATTTAACAAATATCAACAAACATGAACATTTCAATATTAAAAAACCCCAGAAAATAGGATTATATGTGAAGTTATTTGCTTCTATTACATATAATTTGCAATTAAATGTTATTTTTTTTAATTATTAAGCATTTTTTCACCTTCTCACCTTTTTCCCTCCCCAATGGAAAAACAAAACAAAACAAAAAATCTTTGTAACAAATATGTATAATCAAACAAAACAAATTCTTATATTAGCCATGTCCCAAAACATATCTCATTCTAATCATTTAGTCCATCATCTTACTATTAGGGGGTGGTTAGCATTCTTCATCATTGGTCCTCAGGAATCATGGCTGATGATTGTGTAAATATTCTTAAGTCTTTAAAAATTGTTTGTTTTTACATTGCTGTTAATATATAATTAAAAAATATATATTCAGTTAAACATAAAAGCACCAACACTTCCCTATTAGTTTGTCTCCTTCTGAACTTCTGCTTTCTTCTGTGTATTTTTAAAAAATTCCACCAATTCCCTTTTTTTAAATCACTTTTATCCCTTCCCCCAATCCCTATACAACTCCACACTTTCCCAAATAGAAGCCCTTACCTTGCAACAAATAAGTATAGTTAAGCAAAACAAATTCACATTTTGGAGCCCTAGAATTTAAGCTGAAGTCACTAATTAGGGTTTAGATTTTATTTCATACCAGCACATTAAAGAAAATTCCCATGGTAATTATAACTGACATTTTGGTAAAGGTCAGAAAGTCCACATAAAAGGAAAAGGGCTATTTTTGGTCCTAGAGAGAAGAGCTTCTACTAAGATCTCCAATTTGTTAAGAAAAGAAATCAGGACACAAAGAAAGCGGTTTGGGAATGAATCAATTTATGCCTCTATTAAATATTTATTGAGCCCCTACTGTGTTCATTAGCACTGAAAGAGTCTTATATTCTTGCCTTCAAGGAACCTACAGTTTAGTTAGGAAGACAAGACTTGAAAGAGGCTTTTAAAAAAACGTTTCTCTTTATTATGTTGACCTCAAAACATCTACAAATATAAATATTTACACATACAAAGAAGAACAGAAAAAGATGGCTGCACATGAAACTGTTAATTTCCATTATATATTACTTGGGGACTTTAGAGAGAGGTATATTTTAAAATGAACATGGCAGTTCCAACATTGTCATGCTTGTCTGTGTTCCTTTATGAACTTTCTTTTATTTTCTTTTGTTTTTTAATGATTCATCTTTTCTTTCCATTTCTTGTATCAGTATGATTACTATCTACTCCACCTACTTCGTCCCCACAAATAAAATCCCTTCTTTATAACATCAAAAAAAAAGTCACATAAAACAAATCCATGTATTGGGTTTGAAATGTCTGAAATTTGTATTCTGCATCTCTAATCCATCTCTTCTCTGTCAAGAGATAGGAAGCAAAGAACTGCGGAGTATAGATGCTGAATGAACCATACTATTTCTTTTGTTTTTGATGCTGTTGTTTTTTTCTATTTTGAGGTTTTTCATCATTGCTCTGATTTTTTCTCTTATAACATGAATAATGCAGAAATAGGATTAATGTTATTATGTGTGTATATATATATATATATATATATATATATATATATATATATATATATAACACCTATATCAGATTACCTGCTGTCTAGGGGAGGGGGGGAGGGAGGGGAGGGAGGGAGAAAAATCTGAAATTGTAAAGCTTGTATAAACAAAAGTTGAGAACTATCTTTACATGTAACGGAAAAAAATAAAATACTTTATTAATAAAAAAGAGAGATAGAAAGCATAATTCATCATCAGTCTTTATCATAAGTGGTCATTATAGCAGTTAAAGGTCATAAGTCTTTCATAGTTTTCTTTAACAATGTTGTAGCATTTCCCTTCAGTCTGAATCAGTTAATGAAGTCCTCTCAGCATTCTCTGAATTCATTCCTTTTGCCATTTCTTATAACACAATAATATTCCATTCTATCATAAACCATAATTTGCTTAGCCCTTCCCCAATTGATGGACACCTGCTTTATTTCTAGTTCTTTACTAAAATAAAAAGCATAGTTATTCCTTCCACATCGTGACTTTCCCTATCACAGTTTCAATATATCATTAGTTGGAATAAGAAACTCAATGGTGGGGCTCTGGCTTCCCTGAGGCTGAGCTCCATGGATGTGAGTGCAGCACTCAGTGTCCAGAACTGCCCTTCAGACTCTACCACAGGAGATGGGGCCACACCTCCCACAAGCCAGGCTGTGAGCCGTGCCTCAACCTGTGCCCGTTGCCGCAATCATGGAGTCACTGCCACTCTTAAGGGCCACAAGCACCTGTGCCTCTTCTAGGCTTGTGAATGTCATAAATGTGCCCTCATCTTGGAACGAAGGCATGTCATGGCTGCCCAAGTGGCTCTGCAGAGACAGCAGGAGACCCAGCTGAAAAAACACTTGACCCGCAGCCTACTGAAAGATGGGGGGGCCCCACCGAAGATTTCCAACTGTGGAAAGTGGGGGCCTGCCCACCCATGGGCACCTGCTGGGAAGGAGAATGTGGGCCCCCAGCCTGAGGAGGCCCTCCAAGGAGCTCTCCAGACTGTGCCAACAGCCTTTGAAAAGGAGAGCACCCCCCAAACCTTGCTGCTCAGTAGGCCATTGGACACCATGCCATTGTCCTGGTACTCTGGGCCCTGGCACCCTGGGCCCTGGCTTCCCCCTACCCTGTCCTCCCCACTTTGGTGTCATCTGCTGTACCAGGAACCTGGCATCACCCTGCATCCATTCCCTGGCTTTGACTCTGGCTCCTCCCTCCACCTGACCAACCATGGAGCACTCCCAATTTGCCCAGGACAGTGCCAGCTACTGATGGCCTCCATGCCAGGGGAACCCTCTGGGCTTTCCAGCCTGGCCCAGCCATGCTCAGCAGTGATTCTTGAGCCCTGCAGCCTCCCAGACCCACTGCTCCTGCAGCCCCAGGCCCCTTGGGTCTCCACTGCAGCCTGGGCATCAGCCTCCAAAGAGCACCAGCTGCAGCAGGAAGCAGCCGAGGCCTTGGTGGGCTTGAGGGACTCCCCCCAACCTCCGAGGAATCCAATGCCTCCTACTAGTCCCCCCAAGCCGGCCTGGGTATCCTTGCTCCACCCCAGCAGCCCCTCAGACCCAGCTTCCACAAAAGAAGGCAAGGAAGTTCAGGATTCAGGATCCTCACTGCGACCAAGCCCTGCCCCGTCAGTGGCCCTGCACATCAGCCACATAGGATCCATCTCCCTGCTGGGCTGAGGGCCTCTCACAACCTTCCATAATAGGGCAAGGAATTAGCATGCTGCTGGGCTACAGTATCGAATGGGTGTCTGCCCACCACCTTCTCCCCTGTCCTCAGACCCTGGACCCCCTTAGACTCTTCTACCCAATAAAGTGTCATGAGGCGTAGCTAGGTGGCGCAGTGGATAGAGCACTGGCCCTGGAGTCAGGAGGACCTGAGTTCAAATCCAGCCTCAGACACTTAACACTTAACTAGCTGTGTGACCCTGGGCAAGTCACTTAACCCCAATTGCCTCACTAAAAAAAAAAAAATGTCATGAGACTTGGCTGAAAAAAAAATGGAAATTTTGGAGAGTTTTGTGGAAGTCCCAGATGACACATGAAGACCAGCAGGTGACACAGAAAAAGTTTAGAAACTCAGAAATGCATAAATATTTGTATAGTATTGTATAATATCAACATATTTTATCTTTTTTGGGGGGGGCAGGGCAATTGGGGTTAAGTGACTTGCCCAGGGTCACACAGCTAGTAAGTATCAAGTGTCTGAGGCTGAATTTGAACTCAGGTCCTCCTGACTCCAGGTCCAGTGCTCTATCTACTGCACCACCTAGCTGCCCCAGAATTTTTTTTCTATCTCTTGCTGTTGGATTTTGCTAGCAATATACAGAAATATTGATGATTTATGTGGGTTTATAAATTGATAAAATTATTAATTTTTAGTTCATTCTTGAGTTCTCCAACTAGACCACTCTATCATTTTTTTTGGTGGGGCAATGGGGGTTAAATGACTTGCCCAGGGTCACACAGATATTAAGTGTCAAGTGTCTTAGGTTGGGTTTGAACTCAGGTCCTCCTGGATCCAGGGCTCGTTCTTTATCCACTGTGCCACCTAGCTGCCCCCCACTCTATCATTTGTAAAAAATGAGGTTTTTTTATTCCTATACTTATTCTCTCAATTTCTTTTGTTTTATTTCTCTGGTGAACATTTCTAGAAAGATGTCAAATAATAATGGTGTTAATAGATAGCCTTGCTTTATCCCTAACCTTATTGCAAAAACAAATTAAAGTTTCCTTTTTCTTCCTTCTCTCTCTCTGATTAGGTATTAATAATCATACAATTAATAGAATTTGTAGGAATCTTCCTTTTCCTAATTTTATAAAAAGCTTATTTAATCTTAGAACCAATTGTTCTTTGAATGTTTGATATAGTTCACTTATTATTACTATTATTTTGAGGCAATCAGGGTTAAGTGTCTTGTTCAGGGTCACATAGTATTTGAATCCGGATTGAACTCAGGACTCCCGGACTTGTGTTCTATCCACTGTACCACCTAGCTACCCTGACAGGATTCACTTACGAATCCATCTGATTCTGGGACTTTTTCCCTTTTTAGCAATGCATTTATAGCTCGTTCAATTTCTTTTTCTGATATAGTTATTTAAATAATCTATTTCTTGTTCTGTAAACCTGGGTATTTTACATTTTTGTACATATTCATCCATTTAATCTGTGTTATCAGTTTTGTTGGCATATAATTAGACAAAATAGTTTCTGATAGTTTCTTTTCTTTGACCTTTATTAGTGCTCTTCTTGAGTCATCACACCAGTAATCTCAATTTCTTTCTGGCACACGCATGTCTTTAGAAAGGCTGCAGTATACCATTAGGGCCACCAGGGGGCACTAGACCTGTCAATGCCAAAATTACTCTTACTGACAACCCTGCACATTGGCAGTGGTGTTAAATAGTTACAACCCCTGGAGATTGGATCTAGAATTATCCAGGGAATTAAATAAAATAATAATAATAACATATACATGTATATGCATATACACATGTATATTATATTATATATATATATACTTTTAAAAATCCACATATTAAAGCAGCTCAAACTCCTGGAGACTGGAGCCAATATTATCCAAGGGATGAAATAAAATAATACTCTCTCTGTGTGTATTTATGTCTATATGTATGTTTTTTCCCTAAAATCCACATATTTAAGACAACTCTAGGACCCTCACCCCACACCTTGCTGCTCTGTTTTGCATCCAGCCCTTCACATTTACAGGATCCAGGTAGTTGAACTATCATGATCATATAAAGTTTATTGACCATAATAAAAATAGAACAAAGCAGGTTAAGCATTTCTATGTGGAGCATCTGCCTTCTGCCCAAGCTTCTTCTCATTTACTTGTCTCCCAGATCTTCAGATTGTAACGATTGGAATGACGCCACCTGCTGGATACTTACTGTAGAAGAGTTCTGCCCATGAAGCGAAGGTCTTTGAGGGCAAGACCAGGAGTCTTTTCTTTGGCAGGAGGAAGTGACGCGGACTAGTGGGAGGAGGAAGGAAGAGACTGGCGCTGACTCTGGGGCTCTTTCCTGAGGACGCTGGCGGAGAAGGGAGCTGGAAATGTGCTCTCCCTTTAATAGATAGGAATCTAGGCCTTTCTCTCTCTCTTTACCAAATTCTTATTCTCCTTAATAAATGCTTAAAAGTCTAACTCTTGCTAAAGCTTGTAATTGATTGGCGACCACTCATTAGATATTTTAGACAGTTTAGCTAGAATTTTAACCCTTAACAAGATGAAGGTTGGTGGGATTGTTGAGCCACACAACTCCATCCCTTATAGATAAGGGAAAAGAAGAGTGGTGTGTTTCTGAGACCTCAGGTCTGAATCATGGTCAACAAGAGAAAGAAGGGGAAAAGTGGTAGTAGAAATCAATCTCTTGTTCTTACTTGCCATCTTATGGGATTCTTTTTTATTGTTGTTGTTGTTTGTTTTGTTTTTTGTTTTTGCAGGGCAATGAGGGTTAAGTGACTTGCCCAGGGTCACACAGCTAGTTAAGTGTCAAGTGTCTGAGGCTGGATTTGAACTCAGGTCTTCCTGAATCCAAAGCCAGTGCTTTATCCACTGCACCACCTAGCTGCCTTGATGGGATTCTTAACAGCTGCTAGTCTCTAGACTCAGGAGATGGATTCTGCAATCTTTCTATCCTTCCTCATGATTCAGAAACTGCCTTACCTGCTATGGGAAGAGCAATATCCTACCCCTTCCCCCATGAAAGTTGGGTTAGTTTTCCCTTAAAAGATATTGAGGGGGCAGCTAGGTGGCACAGTGGATAGAGCACCGGCCCTGGAGTCAGGAGTACCTGAGTTCAAATCCGGCCTCAGACACTTAATACTTACTAGCTGTGTGACCCTGGGCAAGTCACTTAACCCCAATTGCCTCACTGAAAAAAAAGAAAGAAAAAAAAAAAAAAGATATTGAGACCATCCTAGAACTTAGTTGTTTCAGGGAACTAAAGTCTCAGGTTGTTGACATCACTTTCTCATTGCCTGACTGCAAAGCAGGCATGAGGAGCTCTCTGATGCCTGGCTGGTATAAAATAATGAACAACTCAGTCACGGAAGCTTCATTCAGCTGAATCAACTCTAGATGTCCTCAATACTTCTCCTTGTTGAATATCCTCTTCCTGCTATAGCTAAGTAAATACCTTTTTTTGTTTACTATTGAATGATCCACAAGTATCTCATTTTGTTCCCATGTTGAACATAAACCAGGGAACTGGTCTTTGTCAGACCCAGCCCAGGACACCTGCACAGGCTGGTCTCTGGCAGTCTGGTTCACCATCTGCTTGAGTGTCAGGCCATAGCAACAGTAATCACCAGTCACAATTCTGTCCTTTCCAGTCTATGTCATAGAAGGCCAGCAGTTCAAATCCAGTGGCAGTCACAATGCTTGGGCACAACAACTAGCAACTCTGCATCTCAAGATGCAACGGAAGGAAAAATAGATGGTCAATACCATAGGCCATAATGGACCTTCCTACGCTATTACATGGCTTCCTGACTGCTATGAGAGAACAGTCTCAGAGGTTCCTAGTGAGGGAAAAAAGGCAATCAGCCTCCTGTATATACCAGGATTATCAGAAACCACTTTGCTTATCTCTCTCTCCCTGAATCATCATTAACTGTGACCCAGAGGAAGATAATAATTCAGACAGATAAGGGGACAAGACATGAGCATGGCTTACATTGATAAATAGCTTAACAGATGTTCTGACCAGCCTCCAGCTTACACACTATAGGTTCCCAGCAGCTGCAATTTTCTAATCCTTCCTGGAGCATTCCCATTTCCTGCTGTGAAACAAGGATGCTTTTCTCATTAGGCTGTGTTTTTCAGGCTTCAGCCTGGAGTCTCCATTTTAGGTAAGAGTTTACAGCAGTGCAAATCTCTGAAAAGAAGTAGTCCCATGTGATGTAGCATTGGAATTTCCTGTGAAATATTGTGAAGTTTCATAACTAGGAATAGCTGCAGGTAGAGAATTCAAACACTTTTTCCAGTAATGGGATGTATCAGAGGGCTCTCATTTTGGCTTCAAAATATAACTTGAGAGAGAGACAGAGACAGAGAGAGAGACAGAGAGAGAGACAGAGAGAGACAGAGAGAGAGACAGAGAGAGAGAGAGAATGCAGAAATTCCTTACTTTGTACAGAAGGTTCAGTCTGTACCCTGAGTGAATTTTTAAGCAACTTCTGAACTCTATCTTGTTTTAAAATAGCCATAACTGAGTTCACATATCTAAGCTCTGACTGATACTAACAGTCTTGTGACCATAATTTTCAAGGCAAAAAATCAGCACTGACAAGGATGGTCTTTTTTTTTTAAGTGTTTGATGCCTTTTGTTTTTACATCACAGTTATTTCTGGATATGCTCTCCATGCTGCTCCCTAACTCACAATGAGCTCTCCTTTGTAATAAAGAAAAATTAGTTAAATAAAACCAATTGACACAATAACTACATCTGGCAGGGCATACAATATTCTGTACCCATAGTCCTATGCCTTTCTACCAAAAAGAGAGAAATGCACGCCTTAATGCCTTCTCAGGGGCCACGGTTGTTCATTATCCTTACTCAGAATTTAACTTCATTTTAGTATAAAGAATATGCTTTTTACAAAGAACTGATAAAAGTGCATTTACTTTCTTGAACAGAGGATCATGTTAGAGAGAGATTTAGGCAGCAGGCAAAGACATTGAAGGTATTAAGAATGGTGATGAAATTATGGAGATTTCAAAAGAGACCTTCTAGATAGAAATCTGTTGTAAGTGTTGGGGTCCCTTTAATCAATGATCAGTTGATCCATCCCACTGAAAGTCTGTCACCTCTGTTGAGTCAGTCGGTCAATCAGTGGTATAAACTAAATGTGAACAAGGCCAAGACATGTCTATGGAGTCGATCTATCAATCAAGGATATTAGATGAGGTGAGACAAGTCATGGGTTATAATGGGGTGGCATTATCGGGCTTGGTTGAAGAAACGTGGTCATGCCCTTCAGGTTTTATATAAAACAGCAGACTGCTTACAACCTGGTGTCTGGTAGCTTGTGGAGAGAGACCTGTTTCCATCAAGTCCCTGAGAGTGAATTCCTTTTGGGAAGGGGAGGGAGCGGGGGAAAGGAAAGCAGCCCCGGTCTCCTTCACCCTCTCCTCTTTACTTTGTGAACTTTGAAAGTACAGAGAATTTTGGCTTCTCATGAGGTTCTGGCAGCATCTGTGGAACAAGTGTTAGCAATGTTTGTATCTGGAACTGAGAACAAACTAGATATACTGAGGAAAGGCAGCTTAGGGACTTTACAAGGAGCCCAGCAGGAAGCTCTGCTACACTGAAGGGAAGTTTCATGAGAACTTGACAGAGGGAAGAAAAGGAATTTTAGCACTTAGGAGCTGTGAGCTACCCCTTTGCCACACGGGCTCTTTAAACTTGAGTCCACTTTTCTCTGGACTCAGTATATACTTGTGGGAGACTATGTCATTGACTTTTGGGGGAGGGAAAGTTTTGTGCCAACTGTTCTTGACCATCTTGGTAAATACCCCTTAGGCAGCAAGGTTGCTCAGTGGATAGAGCACTACGCTTGGAATCAGGAAGACTCGTCTTCTTGAGTTCAAATCTGGCTTCAAACAGCTGTGTGACCCTGGGGAAGTCACTTAACCCTGTTTGTTTCATTTTCCTCATCTGTGAAATGATCTGGAGAAAGAAATGGCAAACCACTCCAGTATCTTTGCCAAGAAAATCCCAAATGGGTTCATGAAGAGTAAGACAGGACTGAACAACACAACAACAACATACCCCTTTCTAGGGGCAGTTAGGTGGTGCAGTGGATAAAGCACCAGTCCTGGATTCAGGAGGAGCTGAGTTCAAATCCAGCCTCAGACACTTGACACTTACTAGCTGTGTGAACCTGGGCATGTCACTTAACCCTCATTGCCCTGCAAAAAGAAACAAAAACAAAACCAAAATACCCCTTTCTAAAAGCTACTTAAGACTAGATGATTGATTGATATTAACTAAAATACCAGCCTCCCACCCCTCTGGGCTAACCCTAGGATCCTAAGGGAAGAAGTAGCCAGTGACTCTGATTGTCTAGACTTAAGAAAATGTAGATTGGGGGCAGCTAGGTGGCGCAGTGGATAGAGCATGGGCCCTGGAGTCAGGAGTACCTGAGTTCAAATCTGACCTCAGACACTTAACACTCACTAGCTGTACGACCCTGGGCAAGTCACATACCAATTACCTCACTAAAAAAAAAATGTAGATTATGCATTTTATCTGCAGATAATATAGATTAAAACTTCAAAGTGTCCTAACCCACCAGAATGGTAGAGGCTAGAAGCATATCTCCAGAGCATGTGCTATACTATGATACTATGAACTAAAGAAAGTGCAAAGGTCATGGTAATCTTACACACCTGGAGAATGAGGGAGGAATAATTTGATTGAATAGGATAAGTACTTCATGCTTTTTCCAGGCATAGTGTGTGAGTTTACACCAGGGGAAGAATCTACTAAATTGTATATAGTGCATACTCTGAAGTGACTGTCTTACTTCTCACCCCACTAATGGGCCAGATGCCCAGAGCTTAATAACTATATCCCCTCCAGGCTCCTGAGAAATTGGGAGGTTGTTTTTCTGTCACTATTGGCTCAAGACACCATTGTAGTGTGTTCTCCCCACAATAATGGGTTGATAATCATTTATGCAGCCAGTCTTAAATAGCTTCTAGAAAGGAACATTTCCTAAAGTGGCATAGTAATAATAATAATAATTTTAAAAGATGTCTGTAACATACTCTCCCACCAACACCTACAGAGTCATGGGGAAAGTGAGCTCAAGTTTAGAGAGTATATTTGGCAAAAGAGGAGACTCACAGTTTATGGCTGCTGGAAGTCCTTTTTTCACCTTCACACAGAGTGCTCAAGAGATTCCTTTTAGCCATGGCACACTCTCTTCCTGGGTTCATTGAAGAGCTATGAATCTATGTTCAATCTGTCCTTGGCTCCCAATGAAGACACTGCAGTCAACTGATCCAGGCTGATCACTAGGACACCAATGAGAAAATAGATAGTCCAAAGTCCTCCAGAATCATTGCAAAGGGGAGAAGGGGAAGGTATGAAAGGGAAGGAGACTTAGAATGAAGCCAAAAGTGGAGGCCTCTACTTTCCTCCAAGCAGTTCCTCCTCACGGAGTTTGTTTTTTTTTTTTTAAGTGAGGCAATTGGGGTTAAGTGACTTGCCCAGGGTCACACAGCTAGTAAGTGTTAAGTGTCTGAGGCCGGATTTGAACTCAGGTCCTCCTGAATCCAGGACCGGTGCTCTATCCACTGCGCCACCTAGCTGCCCCCCTCACAGAGTTTTACTGAGATAGACTGAAGCACTTGCTTCAATCTCTGGAATGACTCAGGTTCTTTAGATGACCTCTAGAGTGTGACCAATGGGACACAGTGGATAAAGCAACAGCCCTGGATTCAGGAGGACCTGAGTTCAAATCTGGCCTCAGACACTTGACACTTACTAGCTGTGTGACCCTGGGCAAGTCACTTAACCCTCATTGCCCTGCAAAAAACCAAAAACAACAAATAAAGGAAACATCTAGAGTATGACCAAATTTCTTCAGACTGTCTGGACATTCTTTCTGTACAATGTTACTTCAGTTTCAAGTACTTTTCACACTTAATCTAAAGCCTTTGATTAACTTGTTGGTTGGTTGGAACTAAGCATATGATTGAAACTTATAATTGCTTTCACCTATTTAGGGTATTATCACTTACTTGAGTGGGGTGATTTGATTGAATAAATCAACCACTATTACACATCCAGCTAAACAAAAATCAGTATAAGTTAGGTGACAATTTTCAATAAATAGGGGAAACTTTGTGGTTGGGTGCCTCTTTGGGATAATTAATTTGGGTAAGAGGGATAAAAGACTAAAAAATTTTTTTAAAAAATCTATATTCTCTTATTAGGCCTATACATCCCCCCCCCTCGAAAAAAAGATGAAAAGTATTCAAAGAGGAAAAGGACTCAAAATACAAAAAATATATATATATATTTATAGTGGCTCTTTTTGTTATAAGGGGTATTGACCTACCTTTTGGAGAATGTCTAAAAAAATTATGCTATATAAATGTAATGGAATATCGTTGTACCATAAGAAATGACAAAAGGTATGGTTTAAGAGAAATCTGAGAAGACTTGTATGAACTGATGCAAAATGAAGTAAACAGAAGCAGAAGAACAATTTATGCAACATTATAATGACAGTCAACTTCAGAAGACTTACAGACTTTGTTCAATGCAATGACCAACTATAATTCCAGAGAATACATGATGAAGCACGTTACCCCTCTCCTGACAGAGATCATCAACTCAAAATGCCAAGTGAGACATATATTTTTTGAACATGGTCAGTGAGGGAATTCATTTTGCTTGACTATCCAAATTTGTTACAAGGGCTTTCATTTTTTTTTTAAACAATTAAAAGGAGGGGGAAAAGAGAGAGAAAAGGGATTAGGAATAAAGTAAAAAGTATTATGAGACTCAAATGAGATAATCAGCATAAAGTGCTTTGAAAATTTTAAATTGCTATGTAAATGCCTGTTGTTGTTGTTAATTACCCTATAGTTACCAGGCCTCCGATCTGGTGATGACTTTCTTCCTTAAGCTTCCTACTGAACTCCTACTGAGTTCTAGCAATGTTTATATAGCAATATAAGCGTGTGTTGGTAAATGTTTAATAACTGGGTTCTCTGAGGGCCAGGGGGAATGCATGCACACATTTTAAAGTTTTAATCCATATTATCTGTAGATAAAATGCATAATCTGAATATTCTTAAGTCTACACAATCAACAAAACAGTAAGTCAAGTCTTGATTTGCTGCAACTGCCAATTTTTCAACACTGAAAGTTTCACAATCTGTTCTTGAAAGCCAAGAGCTGGTTTCACCACACACTTGGATGTGTCCCCTGCCCCCCAAATGAGAAGGGGACAGAAAAAAGGCCACAAGCAGTCACAAACAGTTTGAAAGTTCTATGTTGTATTTATTATGTTCTTTAAAAGGAAGCTCTACATAATAGAAATGCATAGTTTCTTGTATAATTCTTTCTTTCTGTTCTCTAACACATATGGAAATATTCATTTTATTTGGTGTTTGTTCCCTTGAGAATTTAAAAAAATAAAATAAAAACAAAAATAAAATAAAGGAATAGAAAAAAGTACTTCTGGTTTGGGAATCTGAAAGCTGGAAAAATGATGTGCAATGGTGATCATAGATTTAGGGCTAGAATGGATTTTAGGGAGTCATCAAATCCAGTTCAATCCCTAGAGAATGAGGCCTAGAGTGACAAAGTCATTTGTCTTCACTTACACAGGTAATAAACTTTTTTCATTGTTAATAAATATTTTGTAACTCAATCCATGCCCACTATCTGTCCTGTCTTACAGTAAGCGTACCCCACTCATTCAGAATTCTGAAATTGTGTTATGATGGTAACAATTCCAAAGGAAATGAGTGTTACCTCAATCAAGGAAGCAGGACAATTGAGTTGTGAAAGCAGGAAAGCAGAAGCTGCTGCCAATACCCCTCCAGTGGTCATTCCCAGCTCTTTCTCACTCAAAGTCTGCCTATTGGTAGTATATAAAATGAAGGCAAGCCCAGGTCTATAGGCTTTTGTTTCTTAAACTGGCCTGCGTACAGTGGTAATAAAGCTGCTTTTATTAGAGAGACTGCAGCAGATGAGGTCTCTTTGTGGAAGAGTTGCATAGGTTTGTAGTCTTGCAGACCCAGG
Source organism: Dromiciops gliroides (assembly GCF_019393635.1). Classification (NCBI taxonomy): domain Eukaryota; kingdom Metazoa; phylum Chordata; class Mammalia; order Microbiotheria; family Microbiotheriidae; genus Dromiciops; species Dromiciops gliroides. The sequence goes on from NC_057862.1 coordinate 254,732,587, forward strand.
GAGACAGGGATTAGGGAATCCTTACAACCTCTATGCATTTGTGTGTGTGTGTGTGTGTGTGTGTGTGTGTGTGTGTGTGTGTGTGTGTACTCATGCACGAGTGCTCTTTGTTATATACCTGTATATTGGTAGAAAGGTGAGATATTCATACCCATTTATGTCAGTGATACTCTACCAAATATGATGCTCTTTTGGCTTATGCAAGGTGGTTTTTCACCTGTCCCATTTGAACTGCCCGTGAAACTCATCCTGGAATCTGAATGTATGAAGTACTTAATCATGGGCATTGCACAAAGGTTAATTTAGATAAGTTAAAGATACCATTCCAGGTCTCATACTGTACTTACTAAAGTTATTAAGAATGTGGCTTTTCTCATAAGAACAAATGTTGAAATGTAACCAGAAAATAATAAAATATTTATATGAAAAAAAAGAATGTAACTTTTTACGTTATGGCAGGAGTAATATTCATTATGGTCCTTGCCATATAGGTTAGGCTAGTGTTTCCATAAAAAGTATTGAAAGTGTCATTGAGGGGCAGCTAGGTGGTACAGTGGAGAAAGCACTGGCCCTGGAGTCAGGAGTACCTGAGTTCAAATCTGGCCTCAGACACTTAACACTTACTAGCTGTGTGACCCTGGGCAAGTCACTTAACCCCAATTGCCTCACAAAAAAAAAAAATTTAAAAATTTAAAAAAAGAAACTGTCATTGATACTTAATTGGCCCAAGAGACTATTTTATCATTGACATAGATTTCTTTTGGCCTAAGCAAAAAACTGAACATTGTTACAAATATTATTTCATTTGATCCTCACAATAACTCTGTGAGGTAGGTGCTGTTATCCCCATTTTTTAGATGAAGAAATAGAGGACTGAGTGAGGGGCCCCTAAGGAGTAGGTCCAAGCACAGACCCTGGTGCCTCTTCCCTGACCCTGGAAGAAATGGCAGCTGCTCAAACATGGCTACACTCAGGCCTTTGCACAGAGGGTCATTGTTGGCACAGGCAGATCAGGGAGAGTACCTGCAATTTCTGGCATACAGAGGACAGTACTTGGCTCTGGCAGAGTGGGCAGTGTTGCTGGCCTTGATGGCAGTGGAAAGGGCACTGATATAGGCCCCAGGAACTGTGGCTAGTAGCATGGGCCTCAGTGAAGTGGACATTGGCATGTGCACTGGCAGAAAGAGGCCCATATTACTATAATCTGGAACTGATAAGGCCCCTGAATGCTGCTGCCAGTACAGTAACAGACTGAGTCTGTTGACCCAGGTCAATCAGAAAACTCCTTCTCTGGAAGGGCTTAAAGGACCAATGAATGAAGTTTTTTGGAGTTTTCATATTTTCTAGTGGCAGGGAGGAGATGAACAGTCTACCCAGTTCTTGCAAAAGGAGGGCTTCATCAGATAACTGTAAAGGGGAGAAGGTCTGGCATCCCCCTCCATGATGTTCTCAGGAACTGAGAGGTCCTAGTTGGAGGGCCTGGGAAAACTGGGTGGAGATGGTATGGGATGACTTTTAGTGTTTATATAATCTGTATGTTTTTATAATATGTATGTTTTAGTAATAAGACTTTTCTGAAAATCCTGAGGGATTAGTTAGTGTTATAGGCAGGCTCTGATTCAGGGTTATCTGGTATTTCAGTTCTAGAATTTGGATAAATTCTAGATCATCTAATATAGATGATCTAATGGTTAAATGTAATGTAGATGATCTAAATGTAGATCATCTAATGGTTAATAATGGCAAGTTTACTTAGCCACAGCAGGGAAAGAATAATCCTCAAGGATACAGCCTTAGTCCAGTTAGGTATAGGTCTACTGCCTAAGTGCTGGCCATGCTAGTTGGCAAATCAGAAGGCACCGGCAAGCACTTGAAGAGACAATGCTTGATCCTCCCCCTCCCAGGGGCTCAGAGACCTTTCCACAATTAGGGATGTGGGCAAATGTGCCAAATGTACTCCAGTTTATTTACTGTGAATGGGATATCTCAGTGGTTTGATCCTTAATCCTCTAAAGGAATCTTGCTTGTAGTTTAGTTGTTTTCAGTTGTGTCTGACTCATGACACCATTTCAGGTTTTCTTGGCAAAGATACTGGAGTAGTTTGCCATTTCCTTTTCCAGCTCATTTTACAGATGAGGAAATTGAGGCAAACAGGGTTAAGTGACTTGTCCATGTCACAAAGCTAATAAGTGTCTGAGGCTGGATTTGAACTCAGGAAGATGAGTCTTCCTTGACTTCAGGCTCAGCACACTATCCACTATCCACTCAGCCTTAATTCCCCCTCAATTAAGTCTTGAAGACAGCTTCAATACCTTTTGAGGAGAAATATAGCCTAGCCTAGCCTACATAGCAGATATTATGTTTATCACAGTAAGGGCCCTGCCTTATGACAGAATTAAAAATTAGGGAAGCAGAGTGAGGGATACATGACTGTACATATAGGAGAAATCATTCTTTGTAGACCCTGACAGAAAGGGAGTCATGGCAATCTCACTGGATAACCAATTATTACTTGAGTGTAGATTAAGCTTTTTAACCAGTATTTGTAAGGCTATAAATTCCCTGAAATCTCATACCTTACTCATCTTTGTATCCATAGGATCTTTGTGCTTTGTGCCAGCATGCCTTTAATGTATATTGGTTGAATGATAGTAAAGGGAACATATTTACAGAGGTACCCACATAGAAACTTTGAGAAATTAGGTTACAAGTATGCTAATCATTTTATTAGTGATTATTGGACTATATATATGTATACACACACACACATATATGCATAGTTGTGGATTTAGACTCATAGGACTTGAGTTCAAATCTCAACTCTTCCACTTATTACTCCTATGACCTTAGGCAAGTTGCTTAAATTTTCTGAGCCTCAGTTTCCTCATGTGTAAAATAACAAGGAAACTAGGTATAGACCATATCTCATTCCATATATCAAGATATATAAGCATAAGAAAATTAGAGGAACAAGGAAGAAATTACCTATCAGATCTATGGATGAGGAAGAGTTCACAAACAAAGGATAGATAGGATCTCAGAAGATAAAATGGATAAAAGAAAAAGGTTTTCTACAAACAAAACCAAAAGAGCTAAAATTATAATGGAAGCATGCAACTTGAAAAAAAAATTTCTGTAGCAAGTTTCTGATAGAGATCTCATTTACAAAGATATAAAAAAAGCTAATTCAAATGTATAAAAATAGGAGCCATTTCCCAATTGATAAATGGCCAAAGGGTAGACATCAAGTTTTCAGAGGAATATATCTAAGCTATCAGACATATAGAAATGCTCCAAATCATTAATAATTAAAGAATTGCTCATTAAAACAACTCTGAGGTTCTATCTCACACCTATGACACTGACAAAGTTGACAAAAAGAAAAATCACATGTTGGAGGAAGGATGGTAAAAACATGCATCCTAATGTACTATTGATGATGCTGTGCAGTGGTTCAGCCATGCTGGAAAGGAATTTGGAGCTATGCCCCAAAAGTTACATAATCTTTGACCTAGAGATGGCACTATTGGGCCTGTGCCCCAAGGAGATCAAACAAAGAAGCATAAGACATGTTATATAAGACAAAAATATTTATAGCAGCTCTTTTGTGGTGGAAAAGAACTGGAAACTAAGGAGGTGCTCATCAATTGGGGAATAGCTGAAAAAATTTAATGGCACATGACTGTAATGCAATACTATTGTTCTGTAAGAAGTAACAAAGGGGGGGCAGCTAGGTGGCACAGTAGATAAACCACTGGTCCTGGATTCAGGAGGACCTGAGTTCAAATCCAGCCTCAGACACTTGACACTTACTAGCTGTGTGACCCTGGGCAAGTCACTTAACCCTCATTGCCCTGGAAAAACAAAAACAAAAACAAAAACAAAAACAAAAACAAAAACAAAAACAAAAACAAAAACAAAAAAACAAACAAAAAACCCAAGAAGTAATAAAGGGGACCATTTCAGAAAAACCTAAGAAGACTTGTGTGAACTGATGCAGAGTGAAGTGAGCAGAACAAGGAGAACTATGCATTTAATAATAACAATAATGTAAAGACATACAACATTGAAAGTCTTAAAAACTCTGATCAATGCAATGATTAACCATGATTCTAAAGGACCCATGATGAAGCATGCCACCTACCTCCTGATAGAGAGGTGATCGATTCAAGATGAAAATGAGATATAGATTTTTTTTGACCATAGCCAATTAATTTGTTTTGCTTGACTATTCATATTGTGTTTTCAATTTCTTTCTTTTTATCCTTTTTTTTTTTCTTTCTTTGGTGAGGCAATTGGGGTTAAGTGACTTGCCCAGGGTCACACAGCTACTAAGTGTTAAGTGTTTGAGGCTGGATTTGAACTCAGGTCCTCCTGAATCCAGGGCCAGTGCTCTATCCACTGCACCACCTAGCTGCCCCTCATATTCTGTTTTAAAGGTTTTATTTTTTTTCTTTCTCAATGAGCGAGAGTCAGAGGTGAGAGGAAAAGAAAATAGATTTTTGTTCATTGAAAAAAATTTAAAATAATAAAATCACAGAGTGGTAAGGACTGTTTGTTGTTTTTGGCTTTGACTGGGACTCCTAGATTAAAGAGCTGAGCTGTGAAAGAAAAAGCCCAGGACTGAGTTCTGGCTGCACAATTAGTGTTTCCTGTTCCACATGGCAACATGTTGGGACCAGTTTCTATCTCTTCCTGAACAGCCCACTAGCTGATTATAACTTTTTCCTCCCTGTGTGTCTGAAAGGCAAGACTCCAGATTAGGAAAAACTCTAAAAGCACCATCTCAGAAGACCTGAAAAGCGTCCAATTCCTAGAGGCCGGAAACCTCCCATCATTTCCCCTTATGCCTTAAATTTCAAAAGGAAATGGGGAGAAACTTACCGAATTTTGGGATGTGGAACTAGTCACAGAATCACTAAGATGCCATTTAGTACAACCTGAAACTGAAAAAAAAATTCCTCTACAATGTATGTAATAATAATCATAGCAAAGCTCCTTACAAATATTAGCATATTTATTTGATCCTTAAAATGACCTTATGAGGTAGGTGTTCTTCTTATTTCCATTTTACAGATGAAGAAACTGAGGCAGACCAAGGTTAAGTGTTATTGTTGTTTGTCCTTCATTCTCAAAGAGGACCATGACATCAGAAAGGTGATGTCATGACTTGTAGTGAATTGAATTTAAGTGAGAGAGGGCTGTGCAAAGTCACTGACCTCCCTCTCTCCTCCAGAGCCATCTGGGTCTGGGGCAAGATATACATCAGAACAACTGGAGATGGTCCTGGATATTTAAGGCAACTGGGGTTAAGTGACTTACCCAGGGTCACACAGCTAAGTGTCTAAGATCACATTTGAACTTAGGTTTTCCCAACTTCAGGGCCAGTGCTCTATCCACTGTGCCAACTAGATGCTCCTAAGGTTAAGTGACTTGCTCAGGGTCATACCAAATAATACTGGGCCCCAGGATGGGGTGAAAGTATTTCTTCCCAGGGCAGCTAGATGGCACAGTGGATAAAGCACCAGCCCTGGACTCAGGAGGACCTAAGTTCAAATCTGGCCTCAGACATTTGACACTTACTAGCTGTGTGACCCTGGGCAAGTCACTTAACCCCAATTGCCTCAACAACAACAACAAAAAAAGTATTTCTTCCTGAAAAATGTAGATGAAGGCAGCTAGAGAACTTCACTACATCCTTGTAAATACCGTGCAAGTACCTATTGTAAGTACCCCTTGTAAGTACCTTGTGTGGCATGTGAGGAAGGGAGATGCCATATTTACAGTGGACTATAGGAAGCTGAACAGAGTTGTCACAATTGCTGAAGCCATTCCTTAGCTTATTAGTGAGATGGACCAGGTACATGTGACACCCAATGAGTAGTACGGAATCACTAACCCTGCCTTTTTTCTCTATTCCAATGACTACGCTCAATCAAAAGCAGGTCACCTGCACCAAGGAAAACAGACTATTGCACCTTTGCCTTCTTTCCTCAGGGAACCTCTCAGGCCCTCTCCCTCATGCTATCCCTGTCTGGTGGGCAGAGACCTGAAAGAGGCTTTCCTTTCTGAGGAAAATGGTGTATGCCACTATATTGATGACAAGAGACTGACCAGACTGGATGAGGCCATGAAGGCAGAGGCTCGAGAGCAAGTAGATGTGTAGGGCAAGGGGGCAGATGATTGACTCTAAGAAAATCCAGGGTCCAGCACATTCAGTTAAGGAGAGCCTGAATAAGTCTAGATACAGTTCAGAACAAGTGACTGACACTTGTTTCCCCACAAGGAAGTCCAGGGGCTTATTGGACTCTTCATGTTTTGGAAAATCTACATTCCCTACTTGGGAATCCTTATGGTTTCCATTATTATTATTTGAAAGTCTACCTGTTTTATCTGGGGCTCAGAGCAATAGTCTTGGGATATCTAAAGGCGCTCTCCCTGGTCCCTTATGACCTGGGGTGTGTGTGTGTGTAGGGGGAGGTATGTGTTTAGATGTCTCTGACCATAAAGACCAAGCTGAGTCAAGGCTTTAGAAGGCACCTAAGGGGTGCCAATCAACTGGGGAATGGCTGGACAAGTTGTGGTATATGAATACAATGGAATACTGTTGTGCTGTAAGAAATGATGAGCAGGAAGAGTTCAGAGAAACCTGGAGGGTCTTACGTGAGCTGATGATGAGTGAGATGAGCAGAACCAGAAGAACATTGTACACAGTATCATCAACATTGAGTGTTGACCTACTGTGATGGACTATATTCTTCTCACCAATGCAATGGTACAGAAGAGTTCCAGGGAACTCATGATGGAAGAGGATCTCCAAATCCAAGAAAAAAAAAAGAAAGAAAGAACTGTGGAGTATAGATGCTGATTGAACCATATTATTTCTTTTGTTTTGGGTGCTGTTGTTTTTTTTTTTCTTTCTATTTTGAGGTTTTGCATCACTGCTCTGATTCTTTCTCTTGTAACAGGATTAATGCAGAAATAGGATTAATGTTATTATGTGTATATATATATGTGTGTGTGTATATATATATATGTATATGTATAGAGATATATAGATATAACCTATATCAGATTACCTGCTGTCTAGGGGAGGGGGGAGGGAGGGGTGGGAGGGAGAAAAATCTGAAATTGTAAAGCATGTATAAACAAAAGTTGAGAACTATCTTTACATGTAATGGAAAAAATAAAATACCTCATACATTAAAAAAAAATATATATAGAAGGCACCTAAGATTGGTCCAATCAACCTTTAGACTTAAATAGCCTCTCACTTGTTACTAATCCTAGTTGCTACTGAATAGATGATACAAGGTAATGCCATCCCCTTTCATTAAAGTTGCCTATTATGAGTTGGGTGAGGCAATATTCTTCCCCACCATCTCCAACAAGATGGGAAGCCTGCATCATTAAATTTCATGGTACATTTAAGATAATGCTTGTCCAAGTCCATTGGATGCTACTATCCTTTATGAAAAGGCTTTGACTCTGCCAGAAGCTGTCTTCAGTCCCATCCCTAACACTTGGCCTCCTCTGCTAATCCAATGGGCCTTGACTATGAAGACCTAGCTCCAGAGAAACTCCTGTTTGTCTGGTTCACCATCAGCTCTGCTTACTATGAGAGAAGCATTTGAAACTGGACTTCAAAGGCATTAATCTAGTAATAAGAAAAACTCTGAGGTATGGGTGTGTCTTAGGAGGAGATAGGGATAGTAATAGCTGTCCAGGCAAATACAATCTACCTAGTGGGCTGGACTATGACCCACATGATTGGTATTTGAGAGAACCTTGAAGGAATCATTAGATAAGATCTTCTCTACACTAATTTGAAGGTGCTGAACATAACTCTGGCCCAGTGTTATGGGGCCTGGAGAGAGCAAGACTGGGTAGTCAAAAGTCTTCTCCTCTTTGGGTTTAGGGCCAATGGAAGAATTTTGCCAGTGCCTCCTATAGCCTACACATTTTTGGGAGGGCATGTCGGCATCCATCAGAGAAATAATATGCCCACTGCTGAACTAGATAACTGGGAAAATGCTGTTATAAGAAAAGTAGAGGTTGCAAGTAGGTCCATTTATTTTTTTTAAGTGAGGCAATAGGGGTTAAGTGACTTGCCCAGGCTCACACAGCTAGTAAGTGTCAAGTGTCTGAGGCCGGATTTGAACTCAGGTACTCCTAACTCCAGGGCCGGTGCTCTATCCACTGCGCCATCTAGCTGCCCCTAAGTAGGTCCATTTATAATCTGGGCATGTGGGTCATGGGTTTATGTTGTTCTGGACACAGGACTATATGACACCTTTCTCCCCTCCCCCAACTAAGGATGAGCCAATATTTCTGCCCAACAGGACTATTTGTACCAATTGGAAAGCCTACTGATCCCTTGCAGTCCCCAACCTCCCTCCAACTGTCAAAATGGTGCTTACTTCTCCCCTCCCACTTCAGGATAAGAGGTTTGCCACTGCTGGACAACAAGTTTGTCATCATGTTCTCTGACTACCACATTTGGGTGTCCTACCTTCCAGACACTCAGGAACCATGTCCTCAATCAGTGCCACCATGGAAAAAGGCAAGCTTCTCCCACCCCATCAGTTGTTAAGATCCAGTCTCCAAGAAGACTTAACAGATAGGGATGGACTACTTTTGGACAGTCTGGTTAACCTTCTCTGGCCTGTTTCTATTCCATCCCTGAAGCAAAGTTGGCCAGGCCTCAAGTTCTGATGAAATGACTCGGATCTCTCAGTTGGCAAATATCTTTCCCCCAGGAAGGTTTAGACAACTTCTCAGAAAAGGCTTGGGGGAACCAAAGTGTGGTCCATTTGGGAGCTGCCTCATTTTCTAAAAACCTGGGGGGAAGGTAAAAATGTCCCTGCATTACTATGGTTGGATATATATTTACATGGACGAAAAGGGATCTCCTAGCTGGCTTAGTGGCAATCAAGTTTCTAGATGAAAGTGGGGGAAGAAACCATCTTGAAGCTCTGTCAAGTAAGGGGCAGGAAAGCACTGGGACAGCCTGCATTCAAGAGGGTAATGATTTCTTAACTACTTCACTACAAATGACCCTGATCCATAATGAGAATCAATTATTGTCATCCTTTGTGCTGTGGCCCTGATGTTCCTGGTGTGGTGTCTACCCATCATTTTCTCTTTCCAGTGAAAGTTCTACTCTGAACTGCCCCCAACAACATCCACTACATAATGGATCCAACACTCCATCCTTCCAAAAGCAAAGGCTGCAATTTCTTGTATTCCCTCTCCTCCATATGCAGTCTGTATTCCTTTAAGACACCATCACATTCTTCCTCCCTCCTTCTCTTCTTCCCTCCCTCCTTCCCTTCCTTCTTTCCTCCCTTCCTTTTTTCCTTCCTTCCTTCCTTCCTTCCTTCCTTCCTTCCTTCCTTCCTTCCTTCCTTCCTTCCTTCCTTCCTTCCTTCCTTCCTTCCTTCCTTTCCTTATTTCTTTCACCTACACTAAGCTCCTCTTCCTGTGCTATCTGTGCCAGGCACTTGGCATTCCAAAGTCAGGACTATCCAGAAATAATCTTGAAGCCCTTTCAGTGATGAAAGGTACTATTGAAGATCTTTAGGATTTTACCATCCCACTGTTAAGGGCTAAAATTCTAGCTAAATTGTCTAAAATATTTAATGAGTGGTCGCCAATAAAATTATAAGCTTTAGCAAGAGTTAGACTTTTAAGCGTTTATTAAGGAGAATAAGAATTTAAGGAGAATAAGAATTTGGTAAAGAGAGAGAGAAAGGCCTAGATTCCTATCTATTAAAGGGAGAGCACATTTCTAGCTCCACTCTCCACCAGAGTCCAGAGGAAAGAGCGCGAGACCGAGCGCCAGTCTCTTCCTTCCTCCTCCCACTAGTCCGCGTCACTTCCTGATGCCAAAGAAAAGACTCCTGGTCTTGCCCTCAAAGACCTTCGCTTCATGGGCAGAACTCTTCTACAGTAAGTATCCAGCAGGTGGCATCATTCCAATCGTTACACCACCAAGGGGTGGGGTAGGGGTAGTAGAATTCACATCTATTAGAATCCTGCCATCTGATCTGTGCCAAAGACAAGGAAATTGTCCTCAATTCTTGATTGGTCTAGGATATTAGATTTGAACCTTTTAGGTACCTTCCCAGTAGCCTGGGACAAAAAATAGCCAGTCCTTAAGACATCATTACTCTTCAAACTCCTACCTGCTGTGGAGCCAACACAACTTCTGACCAGTTGTGTTTCCATATGGAGATGTGGTAGGACCGTGTGTCTACCTCAGCTAAAACTATATCACTGTTATTCATATCCTTTCTTAATTTTTTTCAGTTTACAAGCATTTATTTTTTTTCTCCTTCCCACCCCTTGCCCATTGGAAAAAGAAAAGAAAAACAAACCCCTTGTAACAAATATGCATAGTCAAGCAAAACAAATTCCATATTGGCTATGTACAAATATATGTCACATTTTGCTTCTTTAATCCATTACCTCTCATTAGATGAGTACTATATTTCGTCTTTTTTTTCTCTGGAATCACCATTTGTTATTGAATTGATGAATGTTCTTAAGCTGATCAAAGCTATTGTATAAATTATTCTCCTGGGTCTGCTCACTTCATACTGCGTCAGTTCATAGAAGTTTTCCCAGATTTCTCTGAAACTGTCTCTTTCATCATTTCATATGGCACACTAGTATGTCATTAAACTCATATAGAATCATTTATTTAGCCATTCCTCTGCAGATGAACATGCCCTTAGTTTCAAGTGACAAAAAGAGCCGCTAAAAGTATTTGTGTGTGTGTGTGCACGTGCACGTATGTGTATATATGGGAGACAGCCAGGTAATGCAATAGAGCTCAGATCTTGGCATCAAGAAGAATTAAATTCAAATACAATCCCAGACACTTACGAGCTGTGTGACTCTGGACAAGTCACTTGACCTCTGTCTGCCTCAGTTTCTTCATTTGTAAAATTGAGATAATAATAGCACCTACCTCACAAGGTTATTATAAGAATCAAATGAGATACAATTTGTAAAAAGTACTTTGCACAATAGGCACTTAATAAATACTTATTCTCCTCCCTTTCTCTTCCCTTCTTTCTTTGACCTCTTTGAGGTATAGGCTTAATAGTGGCATCACAGAGTCAAAGGATATCACACTGTTCAATGAGTTTTTTGGACCAGTTCACAGTTCACCAACAATGTATGAATGTCCCTATTTTCCCACAGCTCCTCTACTCTTTATCCTTTTTTGTCCATGTTGCCCAATGTTATGGATGAAAGGTGAAAACTCAGAGTTGTTTTAATTTGCATTTCCCTAATTATTAGTGACAATGCAATTTTATATGACTTTTCATAGCTTAGATTTCTTCTTCTGAAAAGTGCCTGATTATATCCTGTGATCATTTATTATTTGGGGAATGACTCTTAAGGCCATATCCTCTTAATGCTATAACCATTAACCTCTTTTTATTAGCTGTTAGATGGTCTATACAAGTATCTCTTTCATTCCAATCTCATACCTGAACCACTGGACCAGACTGAGTCAGTCCTAGACCACAATAGTTAGGATTCAAACATAGTTTTTTCTTGATTGGCATGTTAGCCATTTTTTAATTATGGAGACTCATTCTTTCAGGCACTAAGTGGCTTCATTGCTTAATAACCTTGGCCAAGTGAATCATTGCGTTCAAAATGGTCATCATTTAGATTTTGTTGTGTATGGAATGCAGGAACACTTAAATGATGTGTGAAACTCAAATCACTTGCATTCCCAGGTTTCTTGTGGATTATAGAGTATCAGGTTAAGAATGTGAAGCCTAGGGGGCAGCTAAGGGCAGCTAGGTGGTGCATTGGATAAAGCACCAGCCCTGGATTCAGTTCAAATCCGGTCTCAGACACTTGACACTTACTAGCTGTGTGACCCTGGGCAAGTCACTTAATCCTCATTGCCCCGCAAAAACAAAACAACAACAACCAAAAAAACCCAACCCCAAAAAACAACAACAACAACAAAGTATGGTTATTCCTCAAGGTTATATCCTGGACTTCTTTCTGTATGTATTCCCTCTCTCAGACATCTCATCAATTTCCCTTGGTCATTAGCAGCAGCACCAAGAGCAACAATAACATCATAACAACAACAATTGACAGGAGAATGTGGGAGTTATTTCATTATGTTTTGATGATGGAAAAAGAAGAAAGAAAGAAAAGAAGAGAATACACTAGGGGGAAAAGAGGAAAAAGAGGAAGGGAAATTGTCTTTAATTTGCCACTGGAACATCTGGAACATCTGGAACAGAGAAGGAAGTCTTAAAAAGAATTGGGTAAGAAAAAAGAAGAAGCCTTATATTCTCTTCAGTTTTTATAGGGTGTGGTCATTAAAAACCTCCAGAAGAGGAAGAAGAAAGAGTACCTGTCTTAGGAATGATCATCTTTAAACTCTGGCCTGTCTCATGTTCTCAATTTCTTAGAGTCTAAATAACTCTAATCAATGATTCCAGAGATCAGCTACAGTTGTAATATCTGATAATATCTTAATGTTCATTCGTTCATTTTCATTCAGCTGTGTCCAACTCTTTATGACTCCATTTGGGGTTTTCTTGGGCAAAGATACTGGAGCGGTTTGCCATTTCCTTCTGCAGCTCATTTTACAAATGAGGAACTGAGACAAAGAGGGTTGAGTGTCTGATGCCAGATTTGAAATCATAAAGATGAGTCTTCCTGACTCCAGGCCCAGCACTCTATCTACTGCACCACCTAGCTGCTCCTAAAACCTTATTGTTGGAGAGCTCAAAAGCAACACAGGGAGCTTTTCTAGATAAAATGGCAGAACACTGTGCCACCCCACTCTCCACTTCCCCCAAAAAGAACCATCCTATATACAAATCATTTTGGTATTTTTGTATTTGACAGGATTCTGCTCTGTCATTTTTATCAATAAGTTCTAGTAGTTCTGCATTTAATTGGGTGCCTCAAACCCTTCCCATATTGCTTCTCTCATTGAATGTTCAAGTGATAATTTCAGCCCTGAAAGACTTACCTTTCGGCATATAGAGTGAGAAGGTGGAGCATTAGCTAGTGATATGATGACTTTGCCTACAAATCTGTCTTCCACCTTCAAATCAGTTATGAGCATTTCCTCCCACTTTTTTTTTTGTGTGAGGCAATTGGGGTTAAGTGACTTGCCCAGGGTCACACAGTTAATAAGTGTCAAGGGTCTGAGGCCGGATTTGAACTCAGGTCCTTCTGAATCCAGGGCCGGTGCTCTATCCACCCCGACACCTAGCTGCCCCTCCTCCCACTTTTGATGTTTAATTAGCCAGAAAAGTGGAATTATGTCCTGGGAAGACAGTCTGTTCTGTTTCCTGCTCTTAATATATGTCATATTTAAGACAAAGAATGCTATCCCAGTCCCATCTAGGGTTTTAAAAAAAGACCAAGTTAGCATTATGTTCATCCTAGAATTCTAGGTGCAGAAGAAGCAAAAATAAACAAATAGAAATAAATGAATAAATCATACAAATGAATAAATGTTTTGGCTAAGTCCCTCTACCTCAGCTTGCCCCTCTGTAAAATGAAGAAATGAAATTAGATTGTATCATCACTGAAGTGTCCTTCAATTCTAACTTTTTCAAGGTACTATAGTCAATGATGTGTTGGTTTTGGAATCAAAAGGACTAGATTTACAATCATAGAAGCATAGATGTTGAGCTAGTAGGGCTTTTTTAGGGATAATATAGTCTAGCTTCCCTTCTTTTAGAGAGAATACTAAGGCTCAGAAAAAGGAATTGAAGGGGCAGCTAGATGGCACAGTGGATAAAGCACCGGCCCTGGATTCAGGAGTGTACCTGAGTTCAAATCCGGCCTCAGACATTTAACACTTTACTAGGTGTGTGACCCTGGGCAAGTCACTTAACCCCAAGTGCCTCACCGGAAAAAAAAAAAAAAAAAGGAATTGAATACTACAGGGAGCATGCATCAAAGCTGGGATTCATACTAAAACTCTGAGCACTTATTCTGCCATTCGTTAGCATTATGATATATATTTTTTTAAGTGAGGCAATTGGGGTTAAGTGACTTGCCCAGGGTCACACAACTAGTGTCAAGTGTCTGAGGTCGGATTTGAACTCAGGTCCTCCTGAATCCAGGGCCAGTGCTCTATCCACTGCGCCACCTAGCTGCCCCAGCATTATGATCTTAAGCAGGTTCCTGTTTTTAAAAATAAACAAAACAAGGGGGGCAGCTAGGTGGCGCAGTGGATAGAGCACTGGCCCTGGAGTCAGGAGGACCTGAGTTCAAATCCGGCCTCAGACACTTAACACTTACTAGCTGTGTGACCCTGGGCAAGTCACTTAACCCCAATTGCCTCACTAAAATAAATAAATAAATAAAAATAAACAAAACAAAACAAAAATTTTCCGGGCTTCAGTTCCTCTATCTGTAAAATGAAAGATAAGGATTTTGATGATTACTTCTGGCAGCTATGTGGCACTGTGGATGGAGTGCTGGACCTGGAGTCACAAAAACTCAGTTTCCTGAGTTCAAGTCTGACCTCAGACATGAACTTGCTTTGTGACTCTGGGCAAATCACTTAACCCTGTCTGCCTTGGTTTCCTCATCTGTAAGATGAACTGGAGAAGGAAATGGCAAAGCACTCTAGTATCTCTGCCAAGAAAACCCCAAATGGGGTCATGAAGAGTCGGACACGCGTGACAACAACAGCAACAAAGATCACTTCTAGCTCTAAAAGTCTATGCTTTAACCAATAAATATGGTGTTATCTTGGTCCAGAGCTTTAAAGTCACCCTTAATCCCTAGAAATGTGAAGCGATGCAGTCTAGATTCATTCGGGTAGAAGGGGCTTTCTTCTTTTGAGCATATTAAAGTACCCTTGACAGTTCGGTTTAACAAGTGGAATTTTTACCCTGGGCTTTGTTCAAAAATTTGTCTGGTCTGGAAGCAAATCTCTTCATGTCTATGAAAAGTTTGTTTGAAGTGCAAAGAGAGAGCTGGTCTCAGAGATCAGGAAGATCAGGTTCATGTCCTGCCTCTGACACAGCCTGGTTGTGTGTCCCAAGGCAAATCACTTAAACTCTCAGTGCTTGAGACAACTAAGACTCTAAACTACAAAAGGGTCCCAATACGCATTAGTAGAGGGAATTTCCTCATCCAGGAGTTCTCTATGCCAGTGAAATCATAGTTCAAGTTCCTATCCCTATAAGCAAGGTTCCTTTACTTGTCAGAATTCTTGTCTCGGGGCAGCTAGATGGCGCAGTGGATAGAGCACTGGCCCTGGAGTCAGGAGTACCTGAGTTCAAATCTGGCCTCAGACACTTGACACTTACTAGCTGTGTGACCCTGGGCAAGTCACTTAACCCCAACTGCCTCACTAAAAAAAAAAAAAAACAGAATTCGTGTCTCTCTACCCCTCTATTTGTCCCTCCTTAGGTAAGGCCAACAGAGGCAGCTAGATGGCTTAATGGATAGAGCTCTGGGCCTGAAATCAGGAGGACCTGAGTTCAAATTGAGCCTCAGATGCTTACTAGCTGTGTGACCCTGGGCAAGTCACTTAATCTCTGTTTGCTTTAATCCACTGGAACAGCAAATGGAAAACCATGCCAGTAACTTTGCCAAGAGAATTTCATGGATATTATGACCCACAGGGTCATGAAGAGTTTGATATGGCCGAACAACCACAAAGTAGAGCTAAAAAAAGTTTAATCTCTGAACTTCTTAGAGAAATTACAGGCAGTAAGCCTAAAGACATCACATAGAAGAGATTAAGGATCAAAAAGCCAGGATTTGTTTTATTTACTTATTACTGAGGTGAATAGTGTTATGATGGATTTGGAATATTGCAAGTCTCCTATTTGATTTCACTACCTAAATCCCTCCTCACTCTAATCCATCCTTATATAATACAGGTATGACCATGTCACTCCCCTCACTCAGTAAACTCATTGGCTCTCGTTTACCTAGAAGATTAAGTATAAATTCTATCATTTGTTACCTAAAGCTTTCAAGTCTTAAATATTACACCTCTATTCACTCCACAATACTTTATCTCAGTGCCAAAAACAGAGCATCTACTACATTCTTGGCTTACTTTAATGATAATTTTGTCCTTCAAATGTTGAAGAACTAACTAGGGGAAATTCTATTCTGAATCTGCTTTTCACTAAGAAGGAGGAATTGGTTTTTGCAGGGAGGAAACAATAGAAACCATAGAAGAATAAGTGACCATCCCCTTAACCACTCCATTTTAGAATTCAAGAATGAGGAGATGAAAACCAGTCTGGCACATACAGATTTCAAGATTTCAGAGGAACAATAAGGATAGGGGCAGCTAGATGGCACAGTGGATAGAGCACCCGCCCTGGATTCAGGAGTACCTGAGTTCAGATCCGGCCTCAGACACTTAACACTTACTAGGTATGTGACCCTGGGCAAGTCACTAAAGCCTTACTAAAAAAGACAAAAAACAAAAAACAATAAATAGGATAAAATTCTAAAGACAAGACGAGAAGTAATTTTGATGGTGAGGGGGGAAGAGAGTCGTATGAAGAGATACTCATCAACAGATGATAAACCAATCAACTTAGATTTTTAAAAAAGACATGTACATACACATACACACATACATATACATATATACACACACATACATATATATATATATATATACATACACACATAAATATATACATGTACATATAGCCTTTATGTTTTCTATGAAGATTTTGAAGGTAAAAAGGAAAGAAGGAGATACTTCCTCTTCTGGACCCCACCCTTATAATGTGGGCATTACCAACTTGGTCTAGACACTCCCTTTCCCCTCCCAGTGGTCAGTTCCTATTCTCAAGTCACTACCTTCAACTCCATCCTTACAGAGAGTTTTCCCTGTGCATTGGGGGGGGGAGGAGGGCGGGGGATAATGGAAAAAGAAATATGATCTGAGAATTCAACCTCCTTCCAAACAACAATGGCAATGGACTCAATTTAGCTTAAAGACAAAAGCAAAACAAAAAACACCAACCCAGAAAACCCTGGATTCAACTTTGCCTATTTTGCAACACTTATTTAAAACACATTAAGTTTCTCTATTTTTAACTATATAAGCTCCCAACCAGGCTAGAAACCTGGCACTTTGAAATAAGGATTTTGAATTTCTATCTTTTTTTTTCAATTCTATATATGCCAAACACTGCCCATTCTCTTTCTGCCTTCCCTTTCCCAGATCATAAAGCACACAAACAGGAAGTTAGATAAGTTCTTTCAAGAGGATAGGAAAAGGGAGAAAAGCCACTTCAGTATGATTTCTCAGTCAGATGAAAGTTCTTATGTTCTAGCCTCAGATGTCTTTTATGCTTTAGTGGAAGAAGGTACCAGCTGCTACTGTGGATCCGAGTTACCCACATTAGCCATAGTTGACTACCCTTCTTGAATCTGTCTCCTTAGCATACATCTCTTTGCTTTTACTTCACTTTTTCCATTTGGATCCTAGACTCAGCCTCCCTTCCCAAGCCAGCGGGTCAGTGCATAGGGGGCTGCCCTGTCAGCAGCCACAACAACACGACCCTTTGTCACTGTACATCTCTTCGTGGAGATACAACAAGGCCTCTCATTGTCTCCCAGGGCAGAAAGAAACAACGCTGTTTATTTGGAACTACATTTTCCAGAAGCTCATACAACTATGCCCTGAGAACTTTGCCTCTGTCCATAGAGGAGTCAGTCTCTGCCAAACGTCACTACATATAGAAGACTGGCAGCAAGGGCAGATAACAGAATGAATACAAAAGTGTGGCATGGTTTTGTTAAAAACAGTATAAAATTTTTTGTTGTTCAGTCATTTCAGTTGTTTCTGAGTCTTTGTGATCCCATTTGGGGTTTACTTGACAAAGATACTGAAGCAGTTTGCCATTTCCTTTTCTAGCTCATTTTACAGATGAGAAAACTGAAGTAAAGAGTTAAGTGACTTGCCCAAGGTCACTTGGGCTATTGTGTCTTCCTCACACCAGGCCTGACACTCTATCTACTATACCACCTACCCACTCAATGTAAGGATTGCTAAATCTCAAAATACTGAGAAAAACTAGGTACCATGAAAGGGTGGGATTTAAAAATGTTTCTTGGAGGGGAAATGAGAAAATAAGAGTATGGCTTCTGGGGATAAATGAGATAGATAACCATTAAGAGAGAGAAGGCAGACTTTCTTAACTCTTGATTTTATTCTGTTTTCTTTGTCAAGGAGAATGATTTGGGGGTATTACAGAACAGGATAAAAGTGGTTGATAGGCAGATATTACCCAAGATAAGTAAGGAGCAGCAAAACAACATCTAAACGACCTTGATAAGTCTAAGTAACCAGCCACAGATGAACCATACCCTTTAGTACTGATGTAATTGCCGAGCCACTGTCAGTCAACATACATTTATTAAGCACTTACTATATGCCAAGTCATCTTACTTGTCTCCTGAGGAGCCTGTATGTTGGTCAAGAAGCAACAGTTAGAACTGAATGGAGAACAACTGACCAGCTCAGAAGAAAGGAGTATGACAAGGCTGTATATTGCCACCTTATTTATTTATCTTATATGTAGAATACATCATGTGAGATGCCAGGATGGATGAATCAAAAGCCAGAATTAAGGTTCCTGGGAGAAGAAATATTAACAGTCTCAGATAGGCAGATGATACCACTCAGATGGCAGAAATCCTCTTGATGAGGATGCAAGTAGAGAGTGTAAAAGCTGGCTTGAAGCTTACCATTAAAAAAACTAATATCATGGCTTCAGGTCCCATTACTTCCTGGTAAAGAGAGGGAGAATAAATGGAAATAGTGTCAGATTTTATATTTTGGGGTTCAAATATCACTACAGATGATGACTGAAGCCATGAAATTAAAAGACTCCTTTCTTTGGAAGGAAAGCTATGGCAAATCTGGACAGAGACATTAGCTTGTCCATAAAGGTCCATATAGTCAAAGCTATGGTTTTTCCAATAGTAATGTATGACTGTGAGAGTAAGGCTATAAGAAAAGCTGAAAACCGTAGAATCAAGGTTTTTGAACTGTGGTGCTGGAGAAGACTTTTGAGAGTTCCTCATATAGCAAGGAGATCAAATCAGTCAATACTTTCATTTTTAAACATTTTTAATATTTGTGTGTGTGAAGCAATTGGGGTTAAGTGACTTGCCCAGGGTCACACAGCTAGTAAGTGTCATGTGTCTAAGGCTAGATTTGAACTCAGGTCCTCCTGAGTCCAGGGCTGGTGCTCTATCCACTGTGCCACCTAGCTGCCCCTCAGTCAATACTTAAAGAAATTATCTCTGACTATTGATTAGAAGGACAAATGCTGAAGCTGAAGCTTAAATACTTCAGCCACATTAATGAGAAGACAGGACTCAATGGAAAACAACACTCTGATGCTGGGAAAGATTGAAGGCAAAAGGAGAAGAGGACCGCAGAGGATGAGATGGATAGATAGTATCATGAAAGCAACGAACTCATGAGCTGGAACAGACTTTGGGAGATGGTGGAAAACAGAAGGGAGTGGCATTCTATGGTCCATGGAATCATAAAGAGTTGGACTTGACTGAATGATTGAACAACAAATGTGCCAGGTGCTGCTAAGTGCCGGGGATAGAAAAAAAATCAAAAGGCAATCTTCTCTCAAGTAGCACACTGTCAGTGATCTTTCAAAGATTATGTAAAAAAGAAAAAGCATCAAAGGATTATAAAAGAGCAAATATTGTACCAATTTCTAAGAAAGGGGAGAGGATGGAGTCTGCCAACTTTATGCCAGTGAACTTGACTTCAATTCCTGGGAAAAAATTTAGTCTGTATAACAGATTGTGGACAGATGGGCCAAAAGAGGACACTGAAGCTAGTAAGGAACAGATTTTAATGGTCTAAGATGGCTGCAGATTTCACTTAGAAATGTGAAGCTTGTTCTGCACATGCGTGCACATGCATGTACACACACACACACACAAGAATACTAAAAACATTCTGCATGCTTGGAGAGTTGTCACCAGCAAACTTTTGGAACACATGGGCATTGACTGACTGTTTATCATTGGAAGGGGATACCAAGAACAAGTCATATCTTAATGTGATAAACTGATAATTTCACTAGATATGCACAGGCATATACAATAAGAAACTAAAATGCTTTCACAGTTGCCAAAGTATTGTGCGAGAAATATTTTTCAGTGCATGAATTCCCTATCAAGATTCATTCTGACCAAGGTAGGCACTTTGAAAGGAAATTACTTTTAAAAAATGTTGACTTTGGGGGCAGCTAGGTGGCGCAGTGGATAAAGCACCAGCCCTGGATTCAGGAGGACCTGAGTTCAAATTCGACCTCAGACACTTAACACTTACTAGCTGTGTGACCCTGGGCAAGTTACTTAACCCCCATTGCCCCGCCCCCCAAAAAAACATTTGACTTTGGCAGGAATAAAGAAATAAAAGAAACCCTAAACAATCTTCAAGGAGATCTATTATCTGAGCATTTTACAAATGCTAGATGACATTATTTGAATTCAAACTATATATTTCCATCGGGCTAGAATCAATGACCATATTTCACACAATTACAAATTCAAATAGTGCAAAGTCAAATAAATGAGATCACTTCAGGGGATTCATTATTAACATTTATCTGGACCTCGCTGTAATTGAATACCTATGAACATGTTGGGAACATTGAAGCCTGAATAAAAATCTTAACAGAGCTCACATGTGGCATTTTTAATTGATGAATACAACTCTGCCAGAAATGTCACAAGTTAAATGTAAAATTTACTAATCTTTGAGTGTGAACCTTGGCTACCTCTTGACTTGTGCTTTGAAAGCTAAGGAGGAAAAGGATATAACTGCTCACAATCAATATATTTCTCAATTAAGAGAGACTGAAGAAAGCTTACAACCTATGACCTCAGCTCATAAAAATTCTGGCCGAAATAAACAAAGGTACAATGTCCAAGTTTGTCATCCAGGTGATGATATTTCACTGAGAAAATATGAGGCGAGGAACATACAAATGAATGAATAAATGGATTATTTCCCCCTTTTCAAGTTGGTAAAAGACTGGGCAACTTGGAATAGTACCAAATAATGCTGGAAAGTGGTGGGAGTTCTATAAAAAAAAAAAATTATAGAAGCCATCTGTTGTCCATAGGAAGTTAGTTGGATTCCCCGAAAAGCAAATGGAAATTAATTATTTAAACAGACTTTAAGAAGAAGTGATACCAGTTGTAACTAACTAGATCATCTGAGTTAAATGGTAAGAAGGAGGAAAGAAACAAGAAAATATTATGTGCTTACTATGGGCCAAAATGACAACCCTGGGAGGTATTATTATTCCCATTTTATAGTTGAGGAAACTGAGGGAGACAGAGGTTAACGTAAATAGAAAACCAAGAAAGATGATACCTTTTGCAACCATTGACAGGGGAAGAATTCCTGACCAAATAAGGAATAGAGAAGACAACAGAAAATTAAATGGACAATTTTGGTTACATAAATTTAAAAGTTTCCACAAAACAAGGAT
Organism: Dromiciops gliroides; assembly: GCF_019393635.1. Lineage (NCBI taxonomy): Eukaryota > Metazoa > Chordata > Mammalia > Microbiotheria > Microbiotheriidae > Dromiciops > Dromiciops gliroides. Next base: position 254,754,126 of record NC_057862.1, read on the forward strand.
AGGTTAAATTAGAAAGGAAACAATTAGCTAAATCTACAGCAAGTTCCTCTAATAAAGATCTCATTTATAAGAAATTTAGGAAATGGACTCAAATACATGAGGATATGATATTAAAATTTGATATGCTTTTATTTTTATTAAGGTTTAATCAGGGGCAGCTAGGTGGCGCAGTGGATAAAGCACTGGCCTTGGCTTCAGGAGGACCTGAGTTCAAATCCAGCCTCACACACTTGACACTTAACTAGCTGTGTGACCCTGGGCAAGTCACTTAACCCTCATTTGCCCTACAAAAACAAAAAAACAAAAAGAAAAGGCTTAATCAAACTTAATCAAGTTACCGTTTTCTCCCTCATTATGTGAGTTTAAAATTCCTTAAGCCTTCAAATTTATTTCCCCACCCAACATCCATTTTTAGAAGAAGCTTACTTATCATGAAGAAAGTGTATATACTGTGCAAATTCTCTTTTCCCAGGCTGTGTGAAATCCCCATTCTCTGATTATAGCCAATTATAACTTGAAAATGCCCACAGTGCTAAAAAGGGTTCAACTCTGGGGGAAACATGATTTCTTAATGGGAAAGTAGACCCTCCCAATTCTCACATTACCAGGGTTCATTGCCCTGAATCCAACTTCTCTGGGAACAATTCTACTTTAGGGTCTAAGTCTAGGGTTTCCCCCTAAGCATGGAAAGGGAAGTAAAAGAGGTACCCAATATACTATATACATCATCATATATACAACAGATAGTTTTATTCCCACATGAAAAGTGGTGATAAGCAAAAGAGACTCACAGTATGCATTAGCAGAACAATTTAAAAAGAATTCCCAAAGTCAATTTATAGCCAGGTTACAATCTGCTTATCCGCTGGGAGGCTAGTAGTAAGCCTCATCCTAAGAATTTGGCATTTTTTTTTGTATCTGTCTTTCACTCATATTGACTCTTTTTTTTTTTTCATATTAATTCTTTTTTTGGTACCAGTCAGATCCTGTTGCAGCTGCTGCTGCAACCACACTCTGGTGGTCCCTGTGGCTGCTGCCTTTCAGGCCTCCTTGGACTTCATACTCTTCTGAAACTCCCAAGGTCATCTAGGTTCATCCATCTCAAAGCTGCTGCTCAGTCACCTAGCTGAAGAAGAGAACACAAGAACAGAGAGGCAGTCTCATCCAGGGGAATAGAAAATGTGCTCATGGTGATATATATGGTGCCAACTGAGGGAGAAAGCTTCCCACAATAGTATATCCATGGCTCTGGCTCAGCAGCCAATAGTGGAGTGGGGGGCCCTCAACTTAGAGATGAATCCTACATCTTTAGGGAATATCTGTAAGTGCACATATTTCTACAGGTCTCCAGGAATTATGGTATCGTCAATAGTAATGATTACTGAGTATACTCTGAAAAGAGTAAAGAGGGAAGGACCCCTGAAGGACACTCATTACACATACACTGTGATATGTCTTCCTGATGGAATGATGTGACCTCTTCCTTTTGCCTTTTTCCGACTTAGTTTCATTTCTATCTGGGCTTTTTTTTTCTCTTGAGACTGGATCTTCCTGTGTCTCTTAGGCTGGAAGTACAGTTATGTTTCATGGGCCCAATCCCATGGTTGATTGGAAAAGGGAACTTTGACCTCTTCCTTTTCCAGCCTGGGCCATCTTGTCCATTGTTAGGCACCCCCACTCACAGACACCATATTGATGCCAGATAGAGTGCAACCATCCAATCAGCTTGGCCCACTGCAGATCGGACCTCCTGAGCTAAAGTGATCCTCCAGCTGCCCTGATAGCAGGACTTACAGATGTGTACCACCACTCCTTTTTTTTTTTAAGTGAGGCAATTGGGGTTAAGTGACTTGCCCAGGGTCACAAAGCTAGTAAGTGTTAAGTGTCTGAGGCTGGATTTGAACTCAGGTACTCCTGACTCCAGGGCTGGTGCTCTATCTACTGCACCACCTAGCTGCCCCCACTCCTTTTTTTTTTATTTAAAATTTAAAATAAAAAATAATTAATTAATTAATTAATTTTCCATTATATGTAAAGATAGTTCTCAACTTTTGTTTATACAAGTTTTCCAATTTCAGATTTTTCTCCCTCCCTCCTCTCCCTCCCCCCTCCCCTAGACAGCAGGTAATCTGATTTAGGTGTTATATATATATATATATATATATATATATATATATATATATATATATATATATATACACATAATATCATTAATCCTATTTCTGCATTAGTCATGTTATAAGCCCCACTCCTTTTTAATACAGAGGAAGAAAGACACAAGACAGTTGATCTCCCAGTTCCACATTTTCCTCCAGCCTATCTGCCATGTCTGGGAATTCTCTTCTTGCTCATCTCCATCTCCATCATCATTAACGTCTCCATCATCATCATCAGTTTATCTGGCTTCCTTCAAGTCCCAGCTAAAACCCCACCCTTTTTACCCTTAAATTTATTTTATTTTCAATTCATGGAACAAAACAAATATTTTCATAGCACAGTACAATAAAGATGATTGCACATGAAACTGTAAATCTACCATGTACAACTTGCTCTTTTGTAAGAAGCTTTTCTTAGTTCCCTTGAATGCCGATGACTTCCCTCTGAAATTAGCCCCAAGTTACCATGACCATATCTTGTTTGTAAGTAGTTATTTTGTACATTATCTCCCCAGACTCCCATTGTGTTGTGAACTCCTTGAAGGTGGGGAATGTTTTTGCCTTTGGTTGTAGCCCTAGTGCTTAGCTCAGTACCTGACACATATCAGACATTTTAAAATGTTTGTTGATTTGAAAGAGCTAGAGATAAAATCTGTGCCACAGGAAGGTCTTTCTCTTTGAAAGGGGAAAGAAAGATGAGACCGTAGGTTCAAAGGCACACAAAGAATGGGACAAAGAGAGTCTAAGTATACTGTCTTTTCACAGAGTTGTGAAAAGGCCTGAAACATCATGGGCTTAACCACACAACTTCCCTCATCCACACACCTATAGACAGAAGCTGGGGTGGCCAGCAAATGACTTGAAGAGGGGGAGCCCAAAAGCTACTAGCAGAGAACTGAGCGGCCCTGAGAACAAGAGGAGGCACACAAACACTATTCAGCTGCAACCTCAGCTAACCAACATCAACAATTCAGCTGTAACTATCCAGCAAGAACATCATAATGGCATCACTACTGTTGGGCCTGCAAACATCAGAGGTGTATGTGCCTTGGTCCTGTGTTCCCATGTGTAAGCTCTGCCATAGGTATCTTTGGCCACATGCATTCCCTTCATGTATATCCCTCCATTTGTATGCCCAACCATGTCCATTTTTCTCTTTATAATGCCCCAAGTATATTGGGTATAGGAGAAATATTCCATTACTATTTTGCTAACTCTATTTTATTAAATTCTATTACTTGGGGCACCTAGGTGGTGCCCCAAGCACTGGCCCTGGATTCAGGAGGACCTGAGTTCAAATCTGGCCTCAGACACTTGACACTTACTAGCTGTGTGACCCTGGGCAAGTCACTTAACCCACATTACCCTGCAAAAAATAAAAATTAAAAAATTAAAATGCTATTACTTTAATTTTTTTTAAGTACTGAAAAAGTCAGAGAATCCTATCCTTCTGAACTTCAGGGCAGTTGACCAGTTTAGCTTTAGAGGGGCAGGCAGGGCTAGCTCTAAATCAAGAAGCCAAAGTCTAGAGATTGTGTCATTTACTCCTGCTCCTCAACATCAAGGACCCTTTATTTTATTCTCTCAGTGTCTGGAATTAGTCCTAGTACAGGGTGACTAGGTCAATCACACACTCAATGTTCAAAAGATTGGACTCTTGTGAAGACTGGGCTCACTCCTAACTCCTAGACCAGATGCTTAATTTGTTATGATCTTCTGTAGAATAACCTAAGGCCATACCTCTCTCCTTTCCCTGCCCCTACCCCCACCCTAGCCAGATCTACCAGTGTCCTGGGTGCTTTAAAAAAAGGGAATTTAATAATTTCCTTCCCTTTTGTCATTATTCTTAGAGATTCATGATGTTCCCTCTAGATGGCATAGCTAAACTTTGCACTGTCTGACTTTCCTAACGCTGTTCCTTAAAAAGAAAATACTAAGACTGTGACCAGAAAGGAGTGAAGTAGATTTTCATGCACATTTTTCTCATGTGCATTTGCCTTACATTTGGTTCAGTCTAGGAACTCGTCTTCCATGAGCTCTAGAAAGGCAAGAAGTTTTTCAATCCAACAGTATTTGGTGTGGTTTTTTTGTTGTTGTTGTTTTGTTTTTTTGGTGAGGCAATTGGGGTTAAGTGACTTGCCCAGGGTCACACAGCTAGTAAGTGTTAAGTGTCTGAGGCCAGATTTGAACTCAGGTACTCCTGACTCCAGGGCCGGTGCTCTATCCACTGCACCACCTAGCTGCCCCCAACAGTATTTGTTAAAGTACCTACTATGTGCAAGATGCTGGGGGGAGGTAGCATTACTCATTAATAGTGCTACCTGAGAAAATAAATTACACTCTACTCACTAGCTGTCTATAGGAAGGTAGGTAATCAAATCCCTTTAGGTCTACCCCATTCTTGTGTGGTAAAAAAAAAAATGAAAGTTTTTTAACAGTCAGTTAGGATAACTTGATAACTTGAGATTTGTCCTTTAGTCACATTATACATTTCAGCAGCCAATAATATGAGTGACAATGAGGCCATCCTGTTGATTATCTTATATTTAGTCTCACTTGAGAGACCTGAAACCAAAAGCCAAGTGCATTGACTTGTAGAGCTGGAAGAAACTTTAGAGATAAAACTAGCTAGGTGGCACAGGGGATGGAGTCAGGAAGACCTGAGTTCAAATTCTATCTGAGACACTTAACTAGCTTTGTGACCCTGGGAAAATCATTTAACTTCTACCTGCTTCAGTTTCCTCAACTGTGCAATGGGGATCATAATAGTCCCTACCTCCCAGGGTTTTTGTATTAAACATGATAATATTTATAAAGAACTTAGCACAATGCCTGGTATGTAGTAAATGTATAATAAATGCTTGTTCTCTTCCCCTCATCCCCTTTCCCTTAAAGCTGCCTCTGCATGAAATAGTGAATAGTGTACTGGGAAGGGAGTTTGAAAGTTTAAGTTTATTCCCATTTCTAATACTCACTAAATATATAACCATGAGCAAGTCACAACCATTCTCAGACTGTTTCCTCATATGGAAAATCAGAACAATAATAATACTTGTAGTAACTATTTTGTATGGTTGTTGTGAGACTCAAATGAGATTTAAGGTATATGTACATATGTTACATATTTATATTTCTTATAACTTTAAATTATACATATTCATATTATAATAATATACACAATATATAATCTTATTCGAGCCTTGTAACAACTACACAAAATAGTTACAAGTATTATCATACTTCTTTTACATATAAAGAAATATGTAAAATGTGCATGTATGTATCCACATATGGGTGTATATGTGTATATATATATATACATACATACATACTTTTCTTAAACCACTATATAAATGTTAATTGTTATTGTAGCTCAACCACTTGATTTTATAGATAAGGAAACCGAAATCCACAAAAGTGATTTGGCCCAATGACATACCACAAGGTAATTAATGGCAGAGTTATGACAAAAATCCAGGTCTCTTGGGTGAGTCAGCCTTAGAACGCTTGACTTTCAGTATGAGTAAGAAAGGAAAACAGAATGAACTGAGATGCTCAAGGCCTTTGATTAATCTGGCACAACTAAGCAATTTAAGGTCTTTTATGTTACCATTTTAATGAAAGAGCTCACCTAGAAAGATTATTGGAACCAACTTTCAGTACAATGCTTGGTTTGCTTTGACCCCTGGCTCAGATCTCTGTGCATAACTTAACTTAACCAGGGAAAGGTTGTCAAACAGAGAAAGAGGTGTCCTTCAGTGTCCTATCATCCTGCATGTTCTGCCATCTCTTGCCTTTCTATATCCTTCCTTCCTCTTCTCCCACAAGTGCCCTTCCCTCTTTCAAAGTCATGGTATGAACATTGTGTTTCCTTTGAATGATATCCATGTGGTAGCATAAGCATAAGTGGTGCTTTGCTTATGCACTCTAAGCCTGAATCAGCTTCCTATAACTGATGGGAGGAGGCTAGTGATGAAAGTATGGGTGAGGGGTGGGGAAGACATGGAGAGGAGAGAGAGAGAGAGAGAGAGAGAGAGAGAGAGAGAGAGAGAGAGAGAGAGAGAGAGAGAGATCAACTCAACCCTTTGAGGTCATTTCAAGAGGAACAAATCCAGTCCTGTCCTTTAACACAAATGGTTGTTCTCCAGTTTCTTACCTCTCCACATTCTTGTTTGTTTAGCATTAGGTATTCCAACATGTGAAGACATGGCCCCTGCCCTGGAGGCTCACAATCTGCCCTATAGCCTCTACTATTCTCTGAGAATATAGCACTTGAGAAGGAAATTACTTGTCTGAGACATCTTAGAGCTTTTTTTCTCCATGCTTACCTTTTCCTCCAAGTTCTTCTTCCTAACAAGGGCATCACACACACACACACACACACACACACACACACACACACACACAAGCAAGTGCATGCATACACATATACTTCCAACCAAACCAAATGACACCTCAATGTGAAGATTCCATGATGGTTTCACTTGGAAAGATGAGGATTTCAGTATGCAATTGAACTTGGCGATTAGAATCAAAAAATGACTTGGGGCACAGAAAATAGCCCAGGAGAAGACAAGAAAGACAAAAACTAGAGAGAAACAATTAGGAGACAGGAAGGGTAAAAATGAATGAGATAATGGTGTTTGGAACCATCAGATACACAGGCTTAGAGCTGAGTAGAATCTTGAAGATAAGAAAGTAATGAATTATGCTTGAGAAAGAAGGGTTGGCACATTCTGAGAGGCAAAAAGAACCCATATTTAAAAGAAAATCAAAAAAATAATGAAAATGGGGGCGGCTAGGTGGCACAGTGGATAAAGCACCCACCCTGGATTCAGGAGTACCTGAGTTCAAATCCGGCCTCAGACACTTGACACTTACTAGCTATGTGACCTTGGGCAAGTCACTTAACCCCCATTGCCCTGCAAAAACAAACAAACAAACAAACAAAAACCCAATGAAAACCAGTAGATTTAGAATGATATCATACATCTGGTCTAACCATGAAAAAGATATAGAATGTCTTGTGGCTGAATATGAGTGGGCAGTATAACATGGTGGCCAAAAAACCTCACTGGGCTCTTGGGATGCATTAGTAGAAGGAAAGTGATAGCTCTCTTGTGTCCAGTGCTGGAGACCGTTTTCTGAAATACATCCAGAAGATGGTGAAAGAATTTGAAACAATATCTTAAGAAGTTCAGTCAAAGGAATTAAAAATAGGAAGACTTGAGAAAGGCACTATAATAGTGTTTCAATATTTGTCATGTAGAAGAGGAATTAGATTTTTTTCTGCATGGTTCCCACAGATATGACTAGGATAAATAGATGCTACCAGGAGGAAGATGTTGGCTTAATCACAGGAAATAATTTTTAACAATTAGAGCTATATCTAAGTGGAATGGTCTATCTTGGCAAAATGGGCAGTAAAGGGTGGAGTAGTGGGTTTTCTGGGCATTAGATGGCACAATGGATAGAGTACCAGAGGGCCTGAGTTCAAATTTGACTTCACAAACTTTCTAGCTGTGTGATTCTGGATAAGTTACCTAACCCTGTTCGCTTTTAGTTTCCTCATCTGTAAAATGAGCTGGAGAAGGAAAAGGCAAATCTTTGTCAAGAAAACCCCAAATGGGGTCATGAAGAGACAGACATGGCTGAAATGACTAAACAGCAGAAAAGAGTGAGTTCTCCATCACTTCAGTTAGAGACCAAATAATCACTTCTTGAAATATATATATAAATGCGTGCGCGCATGTGTGTGTGTATGTGTGTGTGTGTGTGTGTGTATTTGGGGGGGGTGAGGTAATTGGGGTTAAGTGACTTGCCCAGGGTCACACAACTAGTAAGTGTTAAGTGTTTGAGGCCGGATTTGAACTCAGGTCCTCCTGACTCCAGGGCCAGTGCTCTATCCACTGCACCACCTAGCTACCCCTCACTTCTTGAAATATTGTTGCCAGATCTCCTGCTTTGAACAGGGGTTGAACACAATGACTTCTTACTTTCCTTCCCACTGTACTAATATGAATGTTATAGGCTCATAATTATTCTGAGCGAGAGGAGGAAGAGGAGAAAAAAAGATGAATAGTTGACATTGATAAATTATCTTTGATAGGATTTTAGGAATTGAGATGTCTGTTTCCAAGAGGATGGATTTAATTACAAGGTGGAAGAAAAAACATTAGTGTTGTTATTTTGTATGATAGAGAATTACTAACATTCCCATTAAAGTAGAAATACAAATATTGGAAGGAAAAATGAGGTCCAACTTTATAGAATTTTAGAGAGAGAAGTCATGTTAAGAAATCATTCAGGGGGAGGGAGGGTAGGGAGAGAGAAAAATTTGAAATTTGAAATCTTATATAAGCAAATCTTGAAAACTATTTCTACATGTAACTGGAAAATAATAAAATACTTTTATTTAAATTTAAAAAAAAAGAAATCATTCAATGCCTTACCAGGTGTGGTGGTGACACATGCCTATAATCCCTGCTTCTGGGGAAGCTGAGGCTTGTAGATCGCTTGAGTTCTGGAATTCAGAGCTGCAATGGGTGAAAGCTGATTGGGTGTTGGCACTAAATTTGTCACCGATGCAGTGAACGCCAGGAATAGGGGGCTCCCTAAAGAGGGAAGAACTGGATCAAGTCAGAAATGGAATGACAAAGATTCAACTGTACCTCCAACCTGATGGAAACAGGGAGAATCAGTCTCAAAAAAAAAAGAAAAGAAAAGAAATCTTTGACTCCTACCTCTTCATTTAAAAGGCAAGGAAACAGAGACCCCAAAAGGTTAACTGGCTTGCCCAAGGTAACAGGTAGTTGAAAAACTACTTAGTGTAGTGGGGAGCAATGAATTTGGAGTATAGTAATACCTATCTCTGACTGGCTGTGTGACCATTGGCAAGACACCTAACCTTTCTAATCTTTAGTTTCCTCATCTGTAAATGTGAGCAAGAATACCTGTCAGGAGGACAGTTAGGTGGCTCAGTGGATAAAGCACTGGCCCTTGATTTAGGAGGACCTGAGTTCAAATCTGGCCTCAGACACTTGACATTTACTAGCTGTGTAACCCTGGGCAAGTCACTTAACCCCCATTGTCCTGCAAAAACCCGACACCCAAAACCAAACCAAACAAAGAATATCTGTCACACTTATGTTACAGGGTTGTTGTGAGGTTCAAATGAGATAATAATTGTAAAGTGCTTAGCACAATGCTTGGCACATAGTAAAACCATATAAATGTTATTATTATTTCTGTTGCTATTATTATTATTTATCTTACAGGGTTGGCATGAAGCTCAACTGAGAAAACCTATGTAAAATGTTTTGCCAAAGCCATACAGAATTACAAATGCCATGTAGAATAATAGGGATGATAACTGAGGTGAAGAAACTCCTTCTTCCAATGCAAACTGTCCTCATATCTATAACTCCTAGTCTTAGAGAGTTTCCTGGAACATTAAGAAGTAAATTGACTTGTCCAGGGTCTCACAGTCAGTATATGTCAGAGTCATGTACTTGAATTCAGGCCTACCTGACTTTGAGGCTGGTGTACTATCCATTATACCACACTGCCTTTTATAATGATAATATTATATTGTTATTATTATCCATGTGGCCTTGGACAAGTCACTTAACTCTCTAGACCTTAGCTTCCTCATATGTATAATGAGGGGTTAAACTAAATCAACCAATAAATCGACAAAGACTTATTAAGCACCTACTATGTGCTAGATAGCACATACCTCAGACAGAAATACAAAAGCTATGACAGTTCCTGAACTCAAGGAGTCTTCTAAAGTCCCTGTCCACTCTAAAATGTCCATTCTTCCTCTCTCAATTCTTCTCTTTTAAATCCATCCAATTTTTCCTTAGCTCCGGGCCTTACTCTATGATAATTTGCACCATTTTTTGCACTATTTGGAGTGCCTTCAGCTACTGGGGAATTATCCAACTCTATACATCTATTCTTACCCACCTATCTGGAAGTTTAAGCTTGTTCTCTTTATTTACATCACTCTCTTCATGCTCTCTGTTCAGGTGGGACCTGTATCACCTCTCAACAACGCAGAGGGAAGCAAGTCCTTCCTACATGCCAAGTAAATGATATCATTGACTCAGCAGGAAAAACTAGCACCTGAATACTACTGATGCTGCAAAGCTGGACAACGGAAACCCTGGAGGAAGGTAATACTTTTCAGTATGTCTGAAACATGAGCAATCCATCACCATCTTTGGTCTTTTTCTTTTGTTGTTCAGTTGTTTTCAGTCATTTCTGACTCTTCATGACCCCATTTAGGGTTTTCTTGGCAAAGATACTAGAGTGGTTTGCCATTTCCTTCTTCAGCTCATTTTACAGATGAGGAAACTGAGGCAAACAGGGTTAAAGTGACTTGTTCCGGGTCACACAGCTAATAAGTATCAGAAACTGGATTTGAACCCAGGTCTTCCTGACTCCAGGCATGGTGCTCTATCCACTGCACCACCTAGCTAGCCTTTTCTCTTGGGCCTGCATAAAAGCTAGCAATGCTTTTCATCAGCAAATATTTACCGAGTAATGGTTATGTTCAAGGCACTTTGGAGAACACAAAGAAGTAGGAAACACAGCCTGTGCCCTGAAAAAGATTACAATCTAATTGAGGAGATAGAAAATTATAAATAACAATGTCAGGCAATATATACTAAGTGCCCAATGAGTGAAACCCGCAATGAGAGAAAGAGCTGAGAGAAACACACCCAGGCAGACAGAAAGATGAGAGAGACAAACAAGGGAGAGAGATACAGACAGAAACAGAGACAGAAAGAGAAAATGATAGAGAAAGAAGTACACAGAGAGAGAACAACAGAGGCAGGGAAAGAGAGAGTGAAAGAGACAAAGTAAAAGAGAGACAGCGAGAGAGACAGAGAGAGACAGAGAGAGGCAGAGACAGAGAAAACGATAGAGAAAGAAGTACACAGAGAGAGAACAACAGAGGCAGGGAAAGAGAGAGTGAAAGAGACAAAGTAAAAGAGAGACAGAGGCAGAGAGACAGCGAGAGAGAGACAGAGAGACAGAGGCAGAGACAGAGAAAATGATAGAGAAAGAAGTACACAGAGAGAGAACAACAGAGGCAGGGAAAGAGAGAGTGAAAGAGACAAAGTAAAAGAGAGACAGAGGCAGAGAGACAGAGAGACACAGAGAGAGAATCACCATGGACTGGTGTAATTGGGAATTTTGAAGACCAACAGGCAATTTCTTCTGAGATTTTAGTTGGCCCCTGTTTCCTAAGAAGTCCTGCTTTGGTAGTTTAGTCAGGACTGGTGGAACTGTAGCTCTTGGCAGTCACAGAATAACTCTGTTCTTTTTTTTCTTCAGAGGCCATGTGAACCAGGCAGAGTGTGTGAATAGTTTCCATGGCATAATAGGACTATATGGTGCCTCTGTGTGTATGGGGGAAGGGTTGAAAAGAAAGTATCAGCCAGTCTAACTTTCAATAAGAGTTGGGAATGGGACCAACATACTCTCCTGCTTCTTGTAGTAAGTTGAAGCAAGGTCCAGGGCTATTTTTCTTAGATGGGGTGAGATTAGGGGAGTTGGACAAAGGAGATGTGCAGATGGGAGGGTTTGGAAGCTTGTTTGCATGACTGTTTAGAACTTGGGGGTGTTACTGCTATAAATAATTGCCCTCTAGGATACTGAAGAGGATACAGAAGAGTAGTAATTTGTGATGTACTGGGTAGGGTCCTTAAACAAAGGTCCAAGTACAGGAGACAGAACCTTTGGGAGGCAAATGCAGGCAAATGAGTTGCTTTTCATTTGTCTCTGGCTATAGTCTCCCTTAAGCAAAACAGAAACCACTCGACTGGCCTGCATCCACAGGAGTGGACAGAAGGAAACCAAATGCCCTGAGAGCTTTTCACAGGTAGGATCCCTCGAATAGTCTCCTGTGCTAAAAAAGGATGCCTCCTGAGCCCACTAATTCTCCTTACACAGCTAACTTTGGTCTCATCAGACAGACACCACAAGGGAAGAGAATCCTTTTCCTATGCTATCTTCTAGAGCTTAATGAGTGTGGCGGATTTGAAATAGGTCTGGATTTGGAATCAATGGATCTACGTTCAAATCTTGGCTCTTCCTTCCTGGGTTTCTTTGTTTTTGTTTCTGTTTTGTTTTGTTTTGTTTTTTGAGTGCACATGAAATTATTTACTTGTATGATGTAGGAAAGTACATTTGTTTTTTGAGTATACATGAAATTTTTACTTTTATGACGTAGGAAAGTCAAGCTGCTAACAACCCATTTGTTTTTTGTCTGTTTGCTTAAAATGTAGGATGGCCAAGTAGTCTAAGGTGCCAGACTCAAGGTTGCTCCTTTCCTGGCTTTCTTTGAACAAATCACTTATCACTTAATCTCTTTTGGTTGTTGTTGTTCGGTCATATCTGACCTTCCTGACCCCATTTGGGGTCTTCTTGGCAAAGATACTGGAGTAGTTTTCCATTTCCTTCTCCAGCTCATTTCACAGATGAGGAAACTGAGGCAAACAGGGTTAAGTGACTTTCCCAGGGTCACACTGCTAGTGTCTTAGACCACATTTGAACTCAGGAAGATGAGTCCAAGCTGGACTCTCTATCCACTGTACCACCTAGCTGCCCCAACCTCTTTTGGCTTTTTTTTTTCAAATTAGGGGACTAGACTTGATAACCTCAAAGCTCCCTTCTGGCTCTAAATCTATGAATTTCCTCCATGTGTGAACCCTGGGAAAGTCACGTAAGCTCTGAGTTTTCACTATCCTAGTCTATAAAATGAGGGATTTGGATTATCTGATCTCCGGGGTCCTTTCCAGTTCTAAGTCCTACATACTACGATGATGATGGAAGGTTTTCCTAGCAACTCTCTGGCCATAGTTGTGATCCTGTTCTGTAGCCATGATAGTGACTGGGCAGTAATCCATCCCCTGTATCATTCAGCTCATTCTCAAGATACCCAGTTCTGGCCCAGTCATTCTCCTCCTTGCCCATCTCACTTGGATGTTTTCACCTTTGGTTCTTGAGTTCACTTTGCGCTTTGCAATCAGTCAGTCAACATGTATTTATTTATTTATTTATATATTTTTTTAGTGAGGCAATTGGGGTTAAGTGACTTGCCCAGGTTCACACAGCTAGTAAGTATTAAGTGTCTGAGGCCGGATTTGAACTCAGGTACTCCTGACTCCAGGGCCGGTGTTCTATCCACTGCACCATCTAAGCTGCCCCTTCAATAAGTATTTATTAAAGCATTTACCATGTACTAGACACTGTGTTAAATGCTAAAGAGACAAAGAAAGTTTGAGAAAAAAAAAAAACCCCGACCTTCCAGTAGTTCAATTTCTAATGGGGAAAACAACCTGTAAATAAATAGATACATCCATGATTTTTACAGAGTGGTCACAAGTCATCTTAGAGGAAAAAAAGCATTAGTAGCTGGTGGAGATCAAGAAAGGCCTTCAGCAGAAGCTGAGATTTGAGCTGAGTCTTGAAGGAAACCAAGGGGCAGAGATGAGGGGCAGAGCATTCCAGGTATGTGAGACAGCCTGTGCAAAGGCTTGGGGATGGGGGAGGCCAGTGTGGCTAGATCTTAAAGGATAAGTATGGGAGGTTGTAAGAAGGCTAGAAAGGTTGTGGGTCAGGTTGTGAAGAACTTAAAATGAAGGCTTAAACAAGAACTTAAAACAGAGCGATTTATGTGACATCTTGGAGGTGACAAGGAGGCACTGGCACTCTTAGAGCAGGAAGGAGATGTGGTCACATCCTCATTTTAGAAAAACCACTGTCAAGTCCTAAAGCATGCATCCAATTACATAATCCCCCTGTCCCCCAATAGACTCCAGTGACTCCGTATTGCCCCCAAAGAAGAATTACAAAATTTTCTGTTTGGCATTCAAAGCCCTTGATAACCTAGCCCCCTCTTACTGCATCGTTGTTGTTGCTGTTGTTGTTTGTCCTTTGTTCTCAGAGAGGACTATGACATCAGGAGGCGATGTCATGACTCACAGTGAATTGGATTTAAGTGAGAGAGAGCTGTGCAAAGTCACCAGCCTCACTCTGTCCTCCAGAGCCGTCTGGGTCCAGGGGCAAGATATACATAAGGATGACTGGAGATGGCCCCAGATATTTGAGGCAGTTGGGGTTACATGACTTGGCCAAGGGCACACAGCTAGTAAGTGTCAAGTGTTTGAGGCCAGATTTGAAATCAAGTCCTTACTCCAGGGCCAGGGCTCTATCCACTGCACTACCTAGCTGCATTCTACTCTTAGATTCAGTGACACTGGCCTCCTGGATGTTCCACAAACATGACGCTCCAGGTCTTGGCTCCAGACATTCTCTCTAGCTGTCCCACATGCCTGGAATGTTCTCCTTCTTCTCTCACTACAGATATGCCCGACTTCTTTTAAATCCCATCTAAAATCTCACCTTCTACAGGAAGCCTTCCTTGACTCCTAATTCCAGTGCCTTCGCTCTGTTGATTATTTCCTATTTATCCTGTATATAGTTTGCTTCATATATATTGGTTTGCATGCTGTCTCCTCCATTAGACCTTGAGGGCAGGGATTATCTTTCCCCTTTTTGTATCCTCAGCGCTTAGCACAGTGCCTTGCATATAGAAGGTGCTTATTAACTGATCAATAAATAAACATTTATTAAGTACCTGCTGAAAAACTACTTATTATTTATTTATTAATTAATATATTGATTGAGTCATCAATACACATTTATTAAGTTCCTACTTTAAAAAATCATTGGGGCAGCTAGGTGGCGCAGTGGATAGAGCACCGGCCCTGGAATCAGGAGTACCTGAGTTCAAATCCGGCCTCAGACACTTAACACTTACTAGCTGTGTGACCCTGGGCAAGTCACTTAACCCCAATTGCCTCACTAAAAAAAAAAAAAAAACCAAACAAAAAATCATTGGGGCAGCTAGGTTGCACAGTGCCCTGGATTCAGGAGGACCTGAGTTCAAATCCGACCTCAGACACTTAACGATTACTAGCTGTGTGATCCTGGGCAAGTCACTTAACCCTCATTGCCCTGCAAAAAAAAAATCTAATGGGGGAGACAACATGCAAATAACTTTGTACAAGCAGGCTGTATGTAAGATAGAAACTATCAACATTGGGAAGGCACTGGAATTAAGAGGGGAGCAAGGGGGCAGCTAGGTGGTGCAGTGGATAAAGCATCAGCCCTGGATTCAAGAGGTCCTGAGTTCAAATCTGGCCTCAGACACTTGACATTTACTAGCTGTGTGACTCTGGGCAAGTCACTTAACCCTCATTGCCCTGCAAAAACAAAACAAAATAAAAGAGGGGAGCAAGGAAGGCTTCCTGTAGAAGATGGGATTGTAGATGGAACTTGAAGGATCCAGGGAATTCTTGGTATCTGAGTGGAGAATGGAATGGAATAGAGAGAAACCTGAACCTGGGAGAACAATTTGAAGGTTATACTTTACTCATTAAGGCACAAAGTAATAAGGGTCTAAACTAGGATTGTGGCTGTATGAGGGGGAAGAAGGGAATGTCTTCAAGAGATGTTGTGAAGATAGAAATGACAGGATTTGGCAATGGATTGGAAATGTGGGGTGAGTGCACATGAGGAGAATGACACCTAAATTGGGAGCCTGGTAAACAGAGGGATGGTGGTACCCTTAACACTCTTAGGAAAGTTCAAAAGAGGGGAGAGTTTAGGGGAAAAAGAGAATGACTTCTGTTTTGGACATGTTGAGTTTGAGATGCCTATGGGGGCATTCAGTTCAAGATGGGGGTATTCTGAAGGGATGAATGGGAAACTTTAAATTAGAGAGGTGCATCTTTAATCTGTTGGATAAAAAGATACCTGAGGGTCTACAAGATGGCTGAATAGGATTCTGTATAAGGGAGAGCCGTCATTTTTCCTTACACTTGCATTGATGATGGAGGGGGATGGGAGGGGTTGGTTGGTGGTGTGCAGGCCTGCAGTCCGGGGGCTGTAGAGGTTACCCAAGACAATCCTTTCTTTTAGAGAAGCAAGCTGCATAGTGGGTTACTGGAGCCACACGCTGTTTATACAATGCCCTCTGTCTTCCTTGGGGCAGAATGGCTTTATTATTGTGGTGGTCAGGTGACTGGCAATGGTTCTGCCGGCTGTAATGTATTCAGCCTGAAGATCATCGATGCTGCTGCTGCTAGGAATGGATACAACATGGAGGAGGGGAAGGAGTGAGATACGGGCTCTGAATATGCCTGCCATCCACCATGCCCATTTTGCTTCCCACTGTTTTGTGTAGTCTATCTCATTCATGTGTCCCTCTTTCTCCACCTAATGCACTTCCAGCTTTCTTCCTCTATTCATCCTCACTGTTCTCTTATACACCTTTGGCATAGAATACCCAGCCTGGAGTCAGGAAGACTCTTTCCAAGTTCAAATTCGGACCCTGGGAAAGTCACTTAACCCTCTTTGCCTCAGTTTCCTCATCTGTAAGAAGAGCTAGAGAAGGAGATGGCAGACCACTTCAGTATCTTTGCCCAGAAAACCCCAATTGGGGTCATGAAGAGTTCAACACAACTGAACAACAACAAACAACCTCTTATGCTAAGTGGGCAATCTAAACTCTTTGACTTCAAATTCAGGATCCTGACATCACATTGCTCTTCACCAGAAAGGCATTTGGCACTCAGCTTCATAGTAAACATATCTAATGTTCCATTTTGTGGAGGGGCTCAGTAATTATCTTGTCATGAGGGCAAGTCAAAGGCAGATGCCCAGGATGAAGCTACATTCTTTGCCTCTCTGTATCCATTTGGGAGCTCGGCCTTGGGGCTGTTTTTTTGTGGGAACATTCAGTGGGAAAAAAAAAAAACCCACTCACAACTATCTCCAGTTCTCAGAGTTCACTAAGTTCCCTTCCCAGGCAGCCTTCAATGTATGTGCCCATTTTACACACACACACACACACACACACATTGTTCTGCAGCTCAGATGAATGCCAAATACCTAATACAGAGCAACCTGATGTCAGGACAATGAAACTGAAGTCTAAAAGCTTGGTCTTTATCTATGAATAGCTGAGACCCAGTTGGATATTTGGTTCCTTAAGACCAAAGGTGTACAAGACATACAGGGAGGAAAGGAAGAAAATAAGAATTTATATGGCACTTACTATATACTAAGCATTGTACTAAGTACTTTGACAAATATTATCTCATCTGATCCTTACAACAGCCCTGAGAGGTAAGTGCTATATTATTCCCACTTTATAGTTGAAGCTGTTGTTGTTTGGTTGTGTTTGACTCTTTGTGACCCCATTTGGGGTTTTCTTGGTAGAGATACTGGAGTGATTTGCCATTTCCTTCTCTAGCTCATTTTACAGATAAGGAAACTGAAATAAACAGGATTAAGTGACTTGCCCAGGGTCACACAGCTAGTAAGTGTTTGAGGCTGAATTTGAACTCAGGAAGATGTCTTCCTGATTCCAGAAGAAACTGAGGCAAACAGAGGCTGAGTAACTTTACCCAGATCATATAGCTAATAAATGTCTGAATCTGGGTTTGAACTCAGGTCTTCCTGACTCTAGGTCCAGAGCTCTAGCCACTGTTCCACATAGCTGCCCCTAGCTGCACAGGATGCAGAGGAAATAGATTGTCCCACATAGGATGAAAACATAGGAATCCTAGTTTGGTAGCATGGGAAATGGCACACATGAGGCAAAGAAAAAAGCCTTCTTCAAGTATAGTCCTCCTTTTTATTCAAGCTCTCCTTACCCATTTCCCTAACCCACCATTTTCCCACAACCCAACACCCCCTCATGATGTTCTGTCAGCCCTGTCCCTTTGCATAAGAAGTAGAGGCTATGTTATGGGATCACTGTTAAAGTTCTTGCTTCATAAATGATTAGTAATGAACTACCCATCCTAGGGGCACCTAGGTGTTGACTTGGATAGAGAGCTGGGCCAAAATGAGTCAGGAAACCTACATTCCTGAGTTTAATTCTGGACTCATGATACTTCCTAGCTGTGTGACCCTGGACATGTCACTTAACCCAGTTTGCCTCAGTTTCCTCATATGTAAAATGAGCAACCTCTCCAGTATCTCTGCCAAGAAAATCCCAAATGGGGTCACGAAGAGTCAGACCCGACTGAAATGACCAAACAAGACCCGTCTTAGAGAGAATAACCTCTCCAGTCTGAAACAATGCATAGAGGTGCTTCCATCTCTTCTTCCAACCACACCCTGCTTCCCAGCACAGTTAATCTTCCCTCTCATCTGGCACTGGAGTGTAGGCTCAGAAGAATGTAGGCAGAGATGCCCTTGCTCTTTTGATTAATGGAGACAGGCGTGCTGTGTGTACTGTTGCTCAAGCTTCACTCTCTAAACATCAGCAACAATCATCTGAGCACTAAAGATCCTTGCTAGTTAGTATGCCCCAGGCCTTCTCTCCTAGCTCCTGGGCTCAGCTCCAGATGGGGTTTCCCCTGCTCCCACCCGCTCCCTCTGGCTCCTTATAGCAGCAACCTTGCCTGACTTCTCTAAGAATTTCTAGACTGAAAGGAACCTTAGAGATCATTTACACTAAAGGTCCTTATTATACAAATGAGAAAACTTGAAGACCATGGACATTATAAATGTCTTGACTCGTGTCACACAAGTAAGAAACAGAAGAGTCAAGAACCCAGTTCTCCTGATTCCCCAGCTCCCCTCCCTAGTTTCTTGACTGTCATTGTTTTCTGTTCCCTCTGTAGTTAGATCTCTGAAAACACAGAAAGTAGATTGTTCAGGTAATCTCTCTACTTTCTACTGTAGTTTCTTAGCCAGAGATTTACCTTTTATTGTTGTTCAGTCACGTCCAAACTCTATGTGACCCCATTTGGGGTTTTCTTGGCAAAGATAGTAGAGTGATTTGACATTTCCTTCTCCAGCTCATTTTACAGATGAGGAGATTGAGGCAAATAGGGTTAAGTGACTTGCCCAGGGTCACACAGCTAGGAAGTGTACGAGGCCAGATTTGAACTCAGGAAGATGAGCCTTCCTGACTCCAGGCCCAGCACTCTATCGATTGTGCCAGATAGCTGCCCACATCTTACCTTTATTTCTTGCTATATCTTCTTTGGGAATGGAACTTGGATTGTACCTTATAAGAAAGGAAAAACATGGGGGCGGCTAGGTGGTGCAATGGATAGAGCACCGGCCCTGGAGTCAGGAGTACCTGAGTTCAAATCCGGCCTCAGACACTTAACACTTACTAGCTGTGTGACCTTGGGCAAGTCATTTAATCCCCATTGCCCTGCAAAAAAAAAAGAAAGAAAGAAAGGAAAAACATAGGATCAAAAAGTCCAAAATGATCCCAAAGACTTTTTTCCCCTGGTCTCTGTGCAGGCCTCAGTGACTGTAGATCAGTTATAAGGAGGTATAAACTAACTCCTTGTAGACTCATCACTTGAATCTATAATTCAATGAAGACAAGTTCAATGATAGCATTTTCTGTTGTTTTTGTTTTCAGTGTAATGAGGGTTAAGTGACTTTCCCAGGGTCTCACAGTTAGTAAATGTCAAGTGTCTGCAGCAGGATTTGAACTCAGGTCCTCCAGAATCCAAAGTCAGTGCTTTATCCACTGAGCCACCTAGCTGCCCCTCAGTGATAGCATTTTCACAGCATTTTGGCTTTTCACACTCCCTAACTCAAAAAACCCAACCAGCTTTGATTGAAAGGATGGTGTTTTTGCCTCAACATTTGTATTCCTCTGCAAAAATCCTCAACAAAAATGCATGATGCCTACTATGTGCTATACACTGGGGGATAGAAATCAATTAAAAAGCATTTATTAAATGCCTATACTATATGCTTGGCACTGGGCTAGGTGCTGAGAAAGGCAAAATTGAAGTATTTCTTGACCTCCAGTATCTTACATTCTACTGGGAGATGCAATATATACAGACAAGTAAAATCAAAGTAAGTTGAGAAGGGGAAAATCACTAACAACTAGGGAGACCAAAAAAAGCTTCCTGTAGAGGAGGGGGATACCTGAGCTAAGCCTTGAAAGAAATCCAGCATTCTAAAGGGAGGGAGGGACAGCTAGGTGGCACAGTGGATAAAGCACCAGCCCTGGATTCAGGAAGACCTGAGTTCAAGTCCGGTCTCAGACACTTGACACCTGCTAAGCTGTGTGACCCTGGGCAAGTCACTTAACCCTCATTGCCCCACCAAAAAAAAAAAAAAGTCAGGAATACATATCCAATGACAACCTGTGGAAAGACAAGGAGATCAGAGAGAGTGCTGAGTTCAAGGAAGAGCAAGTAAACTACTTTGGCTGGAATGGACAGTGTTTAAGGGAGTAATAAGAAATGTCTGGAATGGTAGGTTGAAGACATATCACGTAATAGTTTAAATGATGGGCCAAAGAGTTCATGTTATCCCAGAGACAATAAAAAGCCACTGAAGATTTCTGAACTAGGAAGTGATATAGTCATTGTGCCTTGTTTTTATTGTTGTTCTTCCTTTATTCTCAAAGTGGATATCCCAAGGGTGCTGTCTTGACTTACAAATGATTAGATATTACTAGGGTAGAGATGTGCAAAGTCATCAGCCTCACTCTCTCCTCCAGAGTCATTGAAGTCCAGTGGCAAGGCAAAGGTCAGGACACACATGGCAAGGCAAACTGAGAGACCTGGGAAAGACTATTGTGCCTTAGGAAGATGATGGCATATTTGTGGGGGTTAGAATGGAGAAGGGACAGACTGCTTCCAATTAGGTTATGGAAATAATCAAATCAAGAGCAGCCTGCCTATGATTCAGCTACACACACACACACACACCCCTAAATACATGTAGCTTTACTAGATTAAGTCAAAGCATGGTCTCAGAATGACAGCAAGACAGGGTACACACATTTTATGCCCTTTTTATATGTCTACATAGTCTGTAGATGACTCAATAACCTCTCACAGTTAATAAGTCAGGTGTGGCTATACCTCTATTCCTTGAAATCCTTAAATCTGACTAATGTATTACCCACTTCCTAGGTTTAAGGTCAGAGCAGGTAAAAATAATGGAATAGTAATAACTTACTCACAATAAGCCCATGAGTTAGGTACAATTTGTGCAATTCTTAAACACAAGGAACAGAAAAGTTCGGTATTCCATCACCCAGCACTAGATTTATTGATAACACTCAAACCACCAGTGGGCATGCACACAAAAAGGATGCAAGGATCCATGTGCTAATATGCTTCTCTTAGCCACCAAAGGCCTCAAGGGGTCTAAGCTGGTCTCTCACAAATAAAGCTGCAAATGCAGAAGCCGTAGGAAACAGTCCTAGGAAACAGGACCTGAATGGCTGCAGGAGTGAGGAATACCATTCCTTTATTGTTGTTTGTCCTTCCTTCCTGAAGAGGACCATGACATCGAGGTGATGTCATGACTTGCAATGAATTGGATTTAAGTGAGGGAGGGCTATGCAAGATCACTGTGCAACCTCACTCTCTCCCCCAGAGCCATCTGGGTTCAGTGGCAAGATATCTATCAGGATGGGCACAGATATTTGAGGCAATTGGGGTTAAGTGACTTGCCAGGGTCACACAGCTTGTGTCTGAGGTGAGATTTGAACTCAGGTCTTCCCAACTTCAGGGCCAGTGCTCTATATCACTGTGCCACCCACCACTCCTATTTACAGGAGGACAAAGGGAGCTGGAGTCCTTTTCAAATGTCCTAATCTAGGATAAGTAGGGGCAGGTGGGTGGTGGAGCGGATAGAATGCTAAGTCTGGAGTCAGGAAGGCTCATCTTCCTGAGTTCAAATCTGGCCCCAGACACTGCCTAACTGTGTGAACCTGGGCAAGTCACTTAACCCTCTTTGCCTCAGTTCCTTCATCTGTAAAATGATCGGGAGAAGGGAAAGCTAGGCGGCACAGTGGATAGAGCACCGGCCCTGGAGTCAGTCGTACCTGAGTTCAAATCCAGCCTCAGACACTTAAAACTCACTAGCTGTGTGACCCTGGGAAAGTCACTTAACCCCAATTGCCTCACTAAAAAAAAAAAAAAAGAATAAGAAAAAAAAAAAGGAAAATGATCGGGAGAAGGAAATGGCAAATAATTCCAGTATCTTTGTCAAGAAAACCACAAATGGGGTCGTGAAGAGTCAGACATGACTGAACAACAAAAGGTAAGTAGACTCCAGTCACATTTTGAATACATCTACCTTGAATAAGTTAGATAAGGATAAATACCAGGGTTAGTAGATTTCTTTGGTGTCATGGACTATACCTAAGGATTCATCTGTCACACTAATTATTTCTTATCTATATATCCCCATTCTTTTCCCTTTGGGGAAGAGGCCTAGACTGGCCAGTTTATATAAGGAAACTGAGACAAGAAAAGACAAAGAGACCAAAAAAAATTATATATATATAAAAAAAGAAAATTTTCTTTTTTTAACCTATCAACACTTGAAAAGATTTCACAGGTCTTTCTCATCAATTCTGGTGCCAGCAGTAACTTTAAGAAGAAAAGATTTAGAGATATGGTTTGTAGCCTCAGTTTAATCCTCTCCCCTTCACTCCCTCCTCAAATTGCCTCATGGCCCTTTCTCTGTCACTCCTTTTGAAAAGACATGGCCTGGGGCAGCTAGATGGTGCGGTGGATAAAGCAGCTGCCCTAGATTCAGAAGGACCTGAGTTCAAATGTGGCCTCAGATACTTGACACTTACTAACCGTGTGACTCTGGGCAAGTCACTTACCCCTCATTGCCCTGCAAAAAAGAAAAGAAAAGAAAAGACATGGATAAAATGCTAGACTTGGAGTCAGGAGGACCTGAGTGTGAATTCTGCTTCAGATACTTATTAGCTGGGTGACCCTGGGCAAGTTACCTTACTTTTCCGAACGTTAGCTTTCTCATCTGTGAAATGGGAGCAATAGTAGCACACTCTTGTGAGGACCAAATGAGATAATTAATACAGATAAGATACTTGGCAAACCTTAAAACGCCCCATTACCTTATATCATACTTGTTTATGTCTATCTATCTATCTATCTATCTATCTATCTATCTATCTATCTATCTATCTATCTATCTATCCTAGCCCCTTCTATAGACCAACACATCCTGAACTGTGGGTTTAACAGTGACCCCCATATGGGGTCATGTAACTGATTGTGGGGGCCACAAAAAAATTGGCAATAAATGTATGATTTGTATGCCTATTTTATATGCCTATATATCCAGGGTCACAAAAATTTCTCAGGCGAAAAGGGGTAGTGAGTGGAAAAAGTTTAAGAAGCCTTCTATAAACTGATAACTCCTTGAGGACATGCAGTGTACCATTTTTTTTATCTCTGTGCTCTCAATGCTTTGGTTTATTGCACTGCAGATGGTAGGTACGTAATATATTTGTTGCATTTGAATTCTTATTTTTTCAGAGCCCCAGCCTCTTTCAGGGCATGGACCAGAGGGCAGGTGTTAATTTGCATGGCTGTTTTAAACCTAGCCTGAGTTATCTGGAACCCCTTTTTACTGTACTGAACTTCGTCCTGGATATGTCCTGCTATCCCAGATTCCTTTTGGAGGCAGAAGGCTCTGGGTGGAGTCCCAATGTTGTAAGTTGCCTTCTGCTTTGGATGATTTCCTACTCTGTTAGGTGGCACCTTGTTCTCTAACAGAACACTCTATTAAACTCAGCTTTCTCTTGGGTCATGGTAGGCACTCATGCCTACCAATAAACACTTGTAGGATTGAAATCTCACAGAAACCTGCTCACTTGAAGTAAGCATGTGCTGGAGTTCTGGGAGAATAAAGTGAGCAGCTGACCCTTGATACATCTCTAAAATGGGGAAAAGAGACTAGGGGATCCCTGAGATCTTTTTCAAATCTAAAACTCCATGATCCTAAAGTGAGAGAAAAGTTTGAGTCTTGTATAGAACCAGAGCTCATCACAATGACTCTATGGTCGATTTTTGTGTTTGTTGGAATAAGTGGAAGTTGGTTCCTTCCTCAACTGGTGATAGCTTTGGAATCACCTGGTATCCTCAGATGACCTTTTATAAAATTCCTGTCAGAGCTAACTCTTGGATGAATGAGGTTTGCCAGAGTTCATGCAGCCAATTTCTGTGTCTAGGAAGGAGATTGACACCAGGTGTCTTCCCCATTTCCTATTCCTTCCTCTCCATCTGTTTTTCTGGACTGATTCCGTGACTGTGATGTTCCATTTCAATTTATCCTGCCTCTCCTCTCCCCACCCCACCCCAACTGCCCATGGCACAAGGATAGGAATAGGAGGGACTGACAAACAAAAGGAAACACAGTAAGCTATCATACCCTGGCCTCACCTTTCCCTTGATTCTCTCCAGTCTGGAGAGATCAGAAACCAGTATTCTCTTTTTTTTTTTTTTTTGCAGGGCAACGGGGGGCGGGGGGGGGTGTTAAGTGACTTGCCCAGGGTCACACAGCTAGTAAGTGTCAAGAGTCTGAGGCTGTATTTGAACTCAGGTCCTCCTGAATCCAGGGCCGGTGCTTTATCCACTGCGCCACCTAGCCATCCCTGAAACTAGTATTCTCTTGATCCTTAACTCTGAATTTAGATACCGAATATGAGGAGAGAATTTAGGATCCCAGATGCATTTGGGGAATTGAGAGGCACCATGGTATACAGAACAATACCTTCTATTAGATTATAAACTCCTTGAGGGTAGAGATTGTCTTTCTGTTTCCTTGTATTTGTATCCTCACCACAGGATACAAAGAGTTTAATAAATCCTTGTTGACTTATCTTGGAATCGGCAGGCGCGAGTATCATTTATTGACCCTTTGACCTTAAGAAAATCATTTAATCTCTGAGAATCAATTTCTTTACCTATAAAATGTAGCTAAATTACAGTACCTCCCTCACAGAGTTATTACGTGGAATAACACACATTTATATAGTGCTCTCATAGATTTCTACATTCCAGAAACGGTCTTGCATATATCATCCAGTCCTAGAGTTCCCAAGCTATGAGTGGATGACTCCTGGGGAGGCCACAGAGTTATTTTCAGGGGGTCCCCAAATGACTATACATACCATTTACAGTCATTTTAGTTTCTCTTTAGCAACAACCAAATATGAAACATAACAGTACAAGTAAGAAAGCAAATATACATTCCATACATTGAATTCCTCTCTCTTTCATAGGCATTTCTAGTTTTTCAAATTTACATAGGGATACATAGACACGATGCTGTAGTTAGAAAAACAACAACACAATCATTTAAAAACCTTACTGAATTCCACCAGTTTTTTAAAAATCATTATATAGTTTTCCAATGAGCAGATTTTAAAAGTACAACTATTCTCATGTGGGATTCTATGAAAATTTTTTGATGCTAAAAAGGGACATACTTAAAAGGGATGAGAACCAGCAATCTAGTGAGTGGCTATGTGACCCTGAGCAAGTTATTTCACCTCTCTGTGCCTCCCTATCCTCATCTGCAAAATGGGGACAATAATATGCAATATGGGGACAAGCTTCAAAGGGTTGTTGAGAGGAAAATGCTTTGGAAACCTAACAAGCCTGTTTCCGGATTCCAGATCTATGTCTCATCGGATAATAAGAGAAGAGCTCATTTTAAGAAACCAGCAGATTTGGCTACTTTGGGCTTTTGTCCTTTGATTTAGTCTTGATCCCCAGGAAGGTCTCTATTTTTGCTAAATCCCTCAAGTCCATTTATAATCTTAAATTCTGATCTACCTTTAAGTTATCTGTTAAGATAAATCCCTCTCCTAAAATGTTATGGCTCTCTTTTGATGTTTATCAAATTACCAGCCCTTAGAAAGGTGATAAGTAGTTATTGTCTTTAAGAAAACTTCCTATTAAACTATTAACCATTTGCTGTCTCTCGAAGGAAGCCAGGTTCTTAAGGTTGGGAGAGAGCAGGGCCAAATGTGCAATTCTGGAAAAGATGGGGCAGGAAGCTTTCTAGAAAAATGTTAATAATTCTGTGTCTCCTCCACATCCTTCTCCCCCTCCCCAAATGAATTTGTTGAATAGCCTTCTCTGTGTGGAGCTTTTAATGGTTCATCCCATTTGACCTGCTTGTTGCTCCAGGCAGAAGTGGGTTTCTGTTGGCCAGCCAGGCCTGCTTCTCTTCTCTCCACACTCTTGATGATCTCATCAACTCTTAAAGGTTCAATCATACAGCTCCCTGTTTGTTTGCTGTTCCTCTCTGCCTGGACATCCTCTCTGGATCTCAAGTTCAGCATTTCCAAAATGGAGTCCATTATCTTCCTCTCAACTTCTCTCTATTTTTTTTTTTTTTTTGGTGAGGCAATTGGGGTTAAGTGACTTGCCCAGGGTCACACAGCTAGTAATGTGTCAAGTGACTGAGGCCGCATTTGAACTCAGGTACTCCTGAATCCAGGGCCGGTGCTTTATCCACTGCACCATCTAGCTGCCCCTTCTCTATTTCTTTTAAGGGAATTACCATCTTTGCAGCTACCCAGGTTAATATCTGCATCTTCCCAAACAATTGCTGTGTCTTGGTGATTCTACATCTGAAAGGCCTCTTTGCACTCAAAGCCAGATCATCATCTTAGTTTTTGGTTGTTTCAGTCATGTCTGATTCTTTGTGACCCCATTTCAGGTTTTCTTATTTAAAAAAAAAAACTGGAGTGGTTCTCCAGCTCTTTTTATAGATGAGGGAATTGAGGCCAATAGGATTTAAATGACTTGCCCAAGGTCACACAGCTGCCCCCCCCCTTCCTAGTTTAGGCCTTCATAATTACTTCTCTCTTGGACTGTTGTAATTGCCTCCTAATTGGTCTCCCTGCTTCCAGTCTCTCTTCTTATCAATCTTGCACTGGCATTCCCTCCATTGCCTACATTGCACTCCCTCCTTACCTCCACTTCTTAGAATTTCATGTTTCCTTCAAAACTTGGCTTAAATACTTCCTTTTACAAGAAGCCATTCCTTATCCCTTGAGCTACTAATGTCTTCTCCCAACCCCCAAAATACTTTGTATTTATTCTGTATAGACTTACATGTTGTCAGTCAGTCAAATATATAGTAAGTGCCTGCCATGTGCCAGACACTGTGTTAAATGCTGGAGGTTCAAAGAAAGGGAAAAGACAGTCTGCTGCCTTCAAGGAGCTCACAATCTAATAGGGAAGACAACATGCAAACAACTATGTACAAGTTAAAGGCAGCTAGGTGGCACAGTGACTAGAGCGCTGAGCTTGGTGTCAGGAAGACTCCCCTTCATAAGTTCAATTCTGGCTTCAGACACTGTGTGACCCTGGGCAAGTCACCCAGCCCTGTTTGCCTCAGTTTCTTCATGAATAAAATGAGTTGGAGAAGGAAAGAGCAAAACTACTCCAGTATCTTTGCCAAGAAAACCCCACATGGGGTCACCAAGAGTCAGATGTGACTGAAATGACTGAACAACAAGTGTAAAAATAAGCTCTATACAAGATAAATTGTGCGTATGTATATATACATATACATACGCACAATTTATAGATGTATGCATGTATATATACCATCTATATGAAATAAATGGTGTTTATATACACAAATACACACACATATATAGATTGTGTATATGTATATATATATACGCACAACTTGTGTTCTATATTTATCTTGTAAATTAAAAATAATCAATTTCCTCAAGAATTAAGAGGAATAGGGGGAGAGCAGCTAGGTGGCACAGTGAAAAAAGCACTGGCCCTGGATTCAGGAGGACCTGAATTCAAATCTTGCCTCAGACACTTGACACTTACTAGCTGTGTGACTCTGGGCAAGTCACTTAACCCTCATTGCCCTGCCCCCCCCCCAAAAAAAAAAAGAATTAAGAGGAATCTGAAGGGGCAGCTAGGTGGCGCAGTGGATAGAGCACCAGCCCTGGAGTTAGGAGTACCTGAGTTCAAATCTGGCCTCAGACACTTAACACTTACTAGCTGTGTGACCCTGGGCAAGTCACTTAACCTCAATTGCCTCACTAAAAAAAAAAGGGGGGGGGATCTGAAAAGGCTTCCTGTAGAAGTTCAGATTTTAGCTTGAAGGAGACTAAGGAAGCCAGGAGGTAGAAGTGAGGAAGAAGAGCATTCTATGAATGGAAAACAGCCAATGAAAATGCCTGGAGTTGGGAGATGGAGTGTTTGTTCCAGTAATAGCAAAGAGACCAATGTCACTGGATTGAAGAATGTAACTCTCTTGAGGGCAGTCTTTGTATCTCCAGCACCTGACATAGTGCCTGGCACATACCAAATGCTTAATAAATGCTTATCAGCTGATTGATCAACTCAATTAGTCCTCCATAAAAATGCTAAACTAACATTCCTAGAACACAAATTTGACCCAGTATTTTCCCAACTCAGAAAGCTTCATGGCTCCCATTGTAGCCAAGATAAATTACAGACTCCTCAGCCTGGCATTAAAAGTCTTCCATAACCTGGTTCCTACTC
Source organism: Dromiciops gliroides (assembly GCF_019393635.1). Classification (NCBI taxonomy): domain Eukaryota; kingdom Metazoa; phylum Chordata; class Mammalia; order Microbiotheria; family Microbiotheriidae; genus Dromiciops; species Dromiciops gliroides. The sequence goes on from NC_057862.1 coordinate 254,782,687, forward strand.
GCCTTTCCAAATTTATTCTCTCTAAATCTTATTGACAAACTTCATAGTTCAAGCCAAACTGGCCTACCATTTCTTTCCCACCACCCCTTTGCACAGACTGTCCCCCAAACCTGGAATGCTCTTCCTTGTTACCTCTGCCCCTTAGAATGTCCAGATCCCCACTTGGTTGAATTCTCTTCCTCCTCAAATGATCTTGTGTTTGCTTCTCCATGTACATTTTAAGCTCTGACCCCAGTGCACGATATATTCCTTGAGGGTAGAGACTATTTCATCTTTTGTTTTTGTAGTTTACCATAGAAGGGGCAGCTAGGTGGTGTAGTGGATAAAGCACTGACCATGGAGTCAGGAGGATCTGAATTCAAATCTCACTTCAGACACTTACTAGCTGTGTGCCCCTAGGCAAGTCACTTAACCCCAATTGCTTTAAATATCCAGGGACACTTCCAGTCATCCTGATATATATATATATATATATATGTGTGTGTGTGTGTGTGTGTGTGTGTGTGTGTGTGTGTATGTATGTATATGTATGTATGTATACACACCCAGATGGCCCTGGAGGAAAGAGTGAGATTGGTGACCTTGAACATCCCTCCTTCACTTAAATCTAATTCACTACAAGTCATGACATCACCCTGGTGTCATGGTCCTCTTCAAGAATGAAGGACAAAAAACAAAATGAAGGACAAACATATATTACCACAGTAATTCCCATGGGGTAGGACTTGACAAATGTATGCTGAATGAATTCTATTTCAAGTGAAACAGTACTTTATTTTTGTTAGCTTAATCCTGATTAAGACAAAGATCAAAGAACCCATCATGAAAAATGCTATCTACCTCCAGAAAGAGAACTGACCAACTTTGAATGCAAATTGAAGCATGTTTTGTTGTTGTTGTTGTTTTTGCGGGGCAATGAGGGTTAAGTGACTTGTCCAAGGTCACACAGCTAGTAAGTGTCAAGTGTCTGAGGTCATATTTGAACTCAGGTCCTCCTGAATCCAGGGTCAGTGCTTTATCCACTGCGCCACCTAGCTGCCCCTGAAACATGGTTTTTAAACATTGTTTAATCTTTCTTGTTTGTGTGTGTGTGTGTGTGTGTTTTCTTTTGCAATGTGGCTAATACGGAAATGTGTTTTGCATGACTTCACATGCATATTCAATATCATATTACTTGCCTTCTTGATAGGCGGGGGAGGGCTGGAAGGGAGGGAGAAAATTTAGACTTCAACATTTTAAAAAATTGAATGTTAAAAAAATTTTACATGTAATTGGGAAGTATTTAATGAAATAAATAAAATCTTTTTAAAAGGCCAAAATATTTTTGTTAGCATAAGATCAGTGTCAGTGGCCCTGAAGTGAATTAGATGTAGGTGAAAGGTGCCATTCAGACTTTTTGAGTCTGGGGAATAATTAGGCCAGGCACTAGCTTAGCAGTTGGCAAATAACACTAGGGAGGATGCCTTTTTAGAGATGACTATGCCCTCTCCAGCATAGTTACAAGGATTCTACCAAGGAGAAGAAGAAGAGGCATCAGAATGGACATCAAGGCCCCACATACAAACCCTTGATTAGAGCCAAGTCACTTATTCCCACAATAGATTCCCACAATAGAAAGCCCTCCCAGCTTTTGTTTATACTGCCCAACCTCAACTCCCAATCCTCTGGACCGATACCTATGCAATCCACCTGAGCACCCATCCTTCAAGTCCCAGCTCAAATCTCTTCTCTTCCAGAAAGCCCACTCAACCAATAGGAATTCTCATTACATGTTGGGGAGGAGGTAGTCATAGATCAGGGTGAAGGTCAGAATTATTATCTCTCCTGAGAAGAGTATGAGAGAAAGCTTGGTACAGAACCCTGGACCCATACCTATGACCCATTGGTATGACACTTACTAGCTATATGATCTTGAGCAAATAATTTAGCTTTCCCCATCTGTAAAATGAGAATAATAATCCTATTGCTACCTACCCTGGAGACTTTTGTGAAAGAAGTACTTTTTGCAAATTTACATTGCTATATAATGGGAATTGTTATTACAGAAGCAAATCAAAGGTTAGCAGTAGTTCACACAGTGACAGGCAAGAAACTGGGAAGAGAATGTGTCTCATACTGCTTTTGTATTAATTGCGGAGCACATAAGGGAAACTAAATAAACACATGTTGATCTGCATTCTTCTAGGACTGGAGAGCCCAACTCCCATACTGCTGCTAATGTAAGGTCAAGTATCCTAGCTAACTATTATTTTGTCTTGACCCTGAGATTGGTGGTGTGGTCTAATGGTTCGAGTAGAACACCAGGATCCATTTTGAATGTTTTATTCCTTCCCTCCCTCCTTCCTTCCTTCCTTCCTTCCTTCCTTCCTTCCTTCCTTCCTTCCTTCCTTCCATAAACATTTTCTAAACTGCTTTGAAAGCAATGTGCTAGGGGATGAGAGGTCTACAAAGGTGACTGTGACTTGGTTTCTTCCCTCAAGGAGCTTATAGGGACTTGTGCAAAGGTCTGACCATTTCTCCTCCTCCTTCCCACCCCACCCCCACTACTTTAAATAGGTCATTATTTCCTGTAGGATAAAATACATATTTCTTAGTTTGGCATTTAAAGCTCTGTACAAGTTGACTTTAACCTACCTTTTCAGCCTTATTTTATACAACTTGCCTTCACATACTCTACATTCCAGTCAAAATCCAGCTGCTAGTCCCCAGTTTCCTGCTTCTCACGAAAGTCATCTCTCATGCCTAGAATGACCCTGCTCATCTCTGCCTCTTCAAATCCCATACCCCTTTTTCCATGAAAATTTCCCTGATGTCCCCAGTTAAAAAACAATTTCCTCTTTCTCAAGTTTCCCAAGAGTACTTTGCCAGGATCTCTCCTTTGTCCCTGTCACCCTGTATCTTGAATTGTGGTGAATTCTATAGAATATAAACTCTCTGAGGACAGGAATTGTACTGGGACACAGTCTTTGTAGTCCAAGTCCTTAGCACGGTGTAGCGCCTTATTCATAGACTAGACTTTAAAAGTCCTGGATACAAGAGCAATTGAATATTTGTGGAATGGTTGTAGGCACAATGCTATGAGGGAAAGTCTAGTGTGAAGGAAACAGAGAAGAGGGGCTGAGGAGTATTTCCAGAAATTGTAAAACACACCATAGAGAGAGGCAGAAAAGTTTTTCATACTTATTTCTTTCAGTATCTCTCCAAAGGGGTCTCCTTTCTGCCTTCCTGTGGGGAGTGGTTATTAGTTCACAGGAATGTAGGTAAACCCTGTGGGGGTCGGGGAGAGAAAAGGGTTGTCATGGTAACTGAAGCCATAAGGCCAGCAAGGGTTCTGCTAATCCAGGACCTTAGAGGCTGTTGCTGTGTGGGGAATGCAGGGCAGTGGGTAATTAGCAAAGCTCTGGAGGCTTAACATGGGGGCCTGCCTGTGTAGAAGTAGAAATGCAGGAGAAATACTGCTTATTTACTCTGATTCAGCACTTATTTAGCACCAGTTAATCCTCAGACCCCCGCTGTCCCAATATCCCCCAGTTTAGAGGACATGGGAGAAGGAAGCACAACTCATTTACCCCCTTGTTTTATAGATTTAAATTGGTGGTGCGGCCTCTCTATGAGCCTTTGGCAGAAATAATGCTAGGATTTAGAAGTTTGGGGCTGCCAAATACATGCTTAGGGGACCACTTTAATATGTAACCTCCTCTGAGCTACTCTCCCAACTTGCCACTCACGAGTTGGATCCCTAGGAGGGCAACTACTACCCAGTTTCTTAGGTACCATATTGATGGCTACTCCTACTATTATAGCTGACAAGCCCCAATTGGTGGTGCTCTGCCCCCACCCCCTTAACAATCAACCAGTAGATACAACAGACTCTTAGAAAAGACATTTACTAAGATAGACCTCTGAAAATCTGGTCACACTCTCCTTTAATACACACAGAATATGTGGGAAGAGTGAAGATAACTCAGATTATAGTAATAGTGAGGCACACATGTAGGGAACACATGTGGCCAAGCAACTCACAGCCAGGTGAACTGAAGGGCCACAGCATCCTCTCTCTCTTTGTGGAAACCTCAATAAACCCTCCCCCTAGCTCACCATCTTTGCTAAGGAGATTATTCCCTCACTCTCAATTACAAGAGTTAACTCTGTTTTAAATTCATAGCCTGCTCCCTTCTCAGCTGCCAGAGGATCCAACTTGAAGTAGCTTTCTTGAGGGATTGTCTTTATATATCTGTTCCAGTCATGTGTGTGCCTTTGCTCCATGTTGAATGTAGTATCTCCTATTACTGGGGTGGTTTCCCATGGCTGATGGAGTAAAAGAAGTAAAGTGAAAATCCCCTTCCCCGGTAATTACCTCTTAGGGGCCAAGCTCTTCCTCCTCCTTTTGACCTAGATTGGCCATTTTAGACTTTTGGGGGGGGGGCAGGGCAATGAGGGTTAAGTGACTTGCCCAGGGTCACACAGCTAGTAAGTGTCAAGTGTCTGAGGCCAGATTTGAACTCAGGTCCTCCTAAACCCAGAACTGGTGCTTTATCCACTGTACCACTTAGCTGCCCTCCATTTTAGACTTTTAAAAGTCCTTGGGGAATAGACACATTTTCAGCCTAGCCAATCCTGAAATGATCCTCTAATTCCATCGGAGATGGGTTTCCACATTTTGTAAAGGGATCACCAAGTGTTAACTTATCAATAAATAGCCCATCAGCTTTGTATACTGTATATCCTGTAGTGATGGCAGAATGACTCAACAGACTTCCCTTTCTGCTTTATTATGCAGCCTCCCCTTCTCTTTTCTTCCATCAGCAGTATTTCTGAGAATATTTCTGAGATTCTTCCTCCTCTCCTCTCACCACTAATTCATTCGATAGTACCTATACTTAGCCATTCACTTCTGGAGAGCTATCAATAATTACGATAAATCTCAGAAGAGCATTCAATCATGATAGTCTCCCAACTGCCCCAAACCTCTCCCTTCTCTGATCCATCCTTTAGAAGGCTGCCCAAAGCCCAGAGCACAAGTCTGACCAGGTCATGCCCTTCGTCAGTAAACTATCAGTGGCTCTAGAACAAAATATATTCTTTTCATCTTGGCATGTAAAGCCCTTCGCAATCTGGCTTAAGCCTACATTTCCAGATTTATTTCACATTCTTCCCCTTCACTTGATCTACATTCTATCCAAATTGACCTGTTTTGTTGCCTTACTAAGCATTCCATCCTTTCCATTCCCTCCTCTCTTCTGATTTTTGGGATGCTTCACTTTCTGCAAGGCTCAATGCAAATTCCACCTCCTAATGAAAGTCAGGCCTGACCTCATTGTGATAGTGTTCTCTCCCGCCTCACATTATCTAATATGTATTTATCTGTCTACAAAATATCCTTGACCAAAAGAACTAGGTTCCATTTTGGGCTTTGTATTCCCACTGATTACCACAGTGCCTTGACTATAATAAACACAAATTCTTGCTGATTGAATTGAATAGAATTGGGTTGTGGGGGAGAAAGAACTAAAAGCATAAAGTTCTTTTTCTTTTCTTTTTTTTTTTTTTTGCAGGGCAATGAGGGTTAAGTGACTTGCCCAGGGTCACACAGCTAGTAAGTGTCAAGTATCTGAGGCTGGATTTGAACTCAGGTACTCCTGACTCCAGGGCTGGTGCTTTATCCACTGTGCCACCTAGCTGCCCCCAAGGTTCTAACCAGGAGCTTGGATATAAAGAGAAAAGGAGTAAGTAGCTGGAATGTCTTGGTATTCAGTTTTTCATGGAAATGCATAAACTGTGTTTATATGTTTATGGACTGAAAAACAGGAGTCAACATAGTGGGAGCAAGTTATAATAATAATAACCCATGGGGAAGCTAGGTGGATAGAACACTGGCCCTGGTGTCAGGGGGAGCTGGGTTAAAATTTAGCCTCAGATACTAGCTGTATGACCCTGGGCAAGTCACTTAACTCCAATCACCTCTAAAAATAAAAATTTAAAGGAGAAAAGCAAGCATCGACTTAACCACTGATTCCTTCCCTTTAAAAAATAATAACCCACATTTACATAGTAATAACTCACATTTATTTAATTCCAAAGTTTTTTAAGTGCTTCCCTGCAACAACCCAGGGAGGTCAGAGTAGTGCATAACTTTTTATTTTATAGATGAGGCCACTTAATTTCAGAAAGGACATTACTTATTCTTGGTCACACAGATATTAAATAGTGAAGGTAAGATTTGAACCAAGACTTCTTAATCAGGGAAAGAATCCCAGACCAAAGGAGAGACAGCAATTCCGTCATTGTGAGCCAACAGAGTTTTCCAGCTGGTTGGTAATGACTGAGTCTAGCAACAGCCTACTAGAATTCCAAATGGGATATGTCCACAGGCATGTTGCTCACATCCAAACCCAGGTCATGAACTCATAGAGCTCAGATCAGCAGGGCTGAAATCAGACTTTGACCTAGATCAGTCCACTTTGGGAGCACTGAAAACTTGCAGATCTCCAATCTGAACTATTCCTGAGATCTTAGAGTAACAGAACACTCAATATCCCAAGAAAGTATCAACAGAATCAGCCCAGACATTCCCTTGCAGAGCCTGGCCCTAACATAAAGTCTGAAGTTAAGATGTAGTGTGGGAGAATGAGCAAATAAACAATAAAAGAACTATAATATAAAAAGCTATTATGGGGACGGGGTCATTCAAGACACAAACACAGAAGAGAATCACTCTAAAACATCTACAAGCAACACTTCAAGGGAAAACATAACTAGGGCATAAGTTCAACTAGTACTCTTGGGAGAGACAAAACAAGAGTTAAAATATTTTTACAAGGGGGCAGCTAGATGGCACAGTGGATAGAGCACTGGTCCTGGATTCAGGAATACCTGAGTTCAAATCCGGCCTCAGACACTTAACACTTACTAGCTGTGTGACCCTGGGCAAGTCACTTAACCCCAATTGCCCCTCAAAAAAAAATATTTTTACAAAATAAATGAGAACACCAGAGGCAAAAACTGAAAAGAAATGAAAGCTACAGAAGAAAGAATTAGAAAGGGAACTTATTGTTGTCATTCATCTTTTGTTTTCCAAGAGGACCAATGACTTTCTGCTCTGTCTTGACTTATGCATGAATTGAATTTAAGTGAACCAGAGTTATACAAAGTCATCAGCTTCACTTTCTCTTCCTGAGTCATTGAAGTCCAATGCAAGACAAAAGTCAGGATGACTGGAGATGTCCCAGGATGTAGTGGATAACCTTGGTGTTTTCTATGTCTTACCAAACTCTAAGTGCTCCACAGTACCTGCTTCATTCTCCTTCAAGGCCATTGGAACAACTTGTTCTCATCCACCCATTCTGCCAGGGGAAGTCTTCACATGCTTGGGGTAGACATCCCCCTAACTCCCTGACAGGTTTGAGGCCCGTTGATTACCCTCACCTTGATTTAGGTTGTCTGCTGAAATGGTTTACTCGGGTATAAATGCTAAACATACTACAGCTTCTTGGAGCCACAGTTAAGACTTGGGTGAGAGGTGGGCACCAAAGGTAGATGAGCAGCTCTGAAAAGGGCTCAGCAAGCCCTCACATAAGACTTTTTAGTTCTCCCTGAATACTCCCATATACCTCAGAAAGGGAATCTCAGAAAACACCTTAGAAAGCTGTTGTTTGGCATAGGAGGTACAAAACCTTGCCCAAGCATCAAACTCCCTGAAAATCAGAATGGATCAAATAGAAAACAGTGACTCCATGAGACAACAAGAAATATTAAGACAAAATTGAAAGGCTGAAAAAGATAGAAGAAAATATGATAGCTCACAGCAAAAACAACTGATCTGGAAAACAGCAAGGAGAAATAATTAAAGAATCATTGAAAATTATTGGGGAAATGGTTTCCCAATAAAACAGGAAGGAACAGAGGGGACTTTTCCCAGGTTCCATCATGAATTCTGTCACTGAGGCAAACAGCACACTTGCTGCTACCTTTCTGAAAAAACTTTGCAAAGAAAAAACAGATGTGGTGTTTTCTCCCCCCATGCATCTCATTTGTCCTGACCATAGTTCTCTTGTGAGCAAAGAATGGCATTGCAGCCCAAATAGAACAATTACTTTATTTAAACAGAGGTAGAGATATTAACCTGGGTTTCCAGTCACTTCTCAGCAAAATAAATGAACCAGATGATTCATGCCTGCTTAGGATTATGAACAGGGTCTTTGGAGAAAATACTTGAAATTTCCTCCCATCCTTTAAAGAATCTTGTGAAAAATTCTACAAGATGTTTGCTTTTTTAAGAGGTAGGCCATTAGGAAGCACATAAATGCTTGGGTAGAAGAGAAGACTGAAAGTAAAATTTTAGAGGCTCTATCTGAGAATTCAGTTGATCCACTTAGCTTATTGATCTTTGTGAATACCATCAACTTTAAATTAAAATGAAACAATGGTCCTGATCCTATGAAAAAATTCTTTGGAAGTCATAAAGTCAGTAATGAAGAATACAAAATGGCACAGATTATGGTGAAGAAAGAACTATTCCTATACAGAAGATTCTATACAGAAGAACTAGGTGCTAATGTCTGTATAAGTACATATAATGTTTGGGCTTCCTATTGATGATGGCAAAAAGACAGGAAAAGGGCCTACCTATGAAACAGTTATAATCTGAACAAAGTCAGAAGCAGTGGCCTTGATGGAAATTTTTTTTTTCTGAGACAGGTTAAGTGACTTGCCCAGGGTCACACAGCTAGTAAGTATCTGAGGCAAGATTTGAGCTCAGGTCCTGTTGGCTCCAGGACTGGTCTTCTATCCATTACACCACCTAGCTGCTCCAATGGAAATTCTTAACAAGCAATTGTTCCTCTCCAAAGTCAAGATAGAAGAATCTTATGACATGGTTCATATTCTCTACAGTTTGAGAATATCCAATGTCTTTCATGAGTATAAGGCTGGCTTTTCTGGCCTGCCAGTGCTAAAGGCTTTGTATCTAGTAAGTATCTTTCCACTTATCTTCCTGGATTCCAATGAAGAAGGTCTCAAAGCAACTACTGCCACTGTAGCAGCAGAGATACCAGCAACTGCCAAAAGAGAAAGAGGACTTAAGATTCCTAGTTTATTTCTTTTCTTTATCTGGAACCATAAAATTAAGAGCATCCTATTCTGTGACAGTTTCTACTCCACAAAAAGATGCAGTCACTCTCTCCAAAGCATTGCTGTTTCTGCTACTTCCCTGCCTTTCTCTTGTTAAACTTCCTAAGGATGTTATGCATATATGCAATTCATGGTGAACTTATTAATAAAGGATTTCATTACAAAACATTGCACATGAACCACACAACCCTGTTCATTTTTGCTTTTAACCAAATACATCTACTTACAAGGCCAGGAGTGTGAAAACAGGGTGAAAGGGGGAAAAATCTATACCATGGTCACTTGGGTGAAAGGGTCCAAGGTCTCTTCTCTTTGTTATGCTGTCTTCCTAATATACAGTACTTTTTATTAAATCCTTGTTTGTTGATCACTAAATCAGTCAATCTGACAAATACCACCATTCTGAGCACCTGCACCTTTGCTATCTGGAGATTAAATGACAGAACTATAAACTGACACAGGAAGCAGGGAGGGAGTCAGGGGGAAAGAGAGAGAGAGAGAGAGAAAAGAAGAAGAAGGAGGAGGAGGAGGAGGGAGAGATCGTATTAGAAAACTACTCAGGTCTCTTAGAACCAATGTGCAAAGTGGAAAGAGAATCCACTGGTTACTTCCTGAATAAAAATCTCAAACTCCCAGAACATTATAGTTAAAATCCAGAGGTACCAAGTCAAAGAAAAAAAAACTGCAAGAAGAAAAAAAAAAACAACTGCAAGCAACCAAAAAGAAAAAAAAATCAAATATCAAGGAGATACAGTCAGAATCTATAAAGCCACAGCTATAAAGGAGTAGAGAACTTAGAATACAGTATTCCCAAATACAAAGGATTACATCCAAGAAGACCTTACCTAACAAAACTGAATATAATCTTACACAGGATAAAAAAGGACACAATGAAATAGAAGACTTTCAGGTATATCCTATAAAAAGACTAGAGCTGGATAGAAACTTTGAAGTTCAAACACAGGTGTCAAAAGAAACCAAAAAAGGTAAACATATGTGAACAACCAACAAGAATTACATAAGAGTAAACTGTTTATAGTCTAGTAAGGGAGATGATACATGTGATCCCTCAGAGCCTATCGTTATCAAGGATCATAGAAGGAGTCTAATAAGACAGAAGGCCTGGGAGTGGTTCTGTTATGTTTTGATAATATTAAAATAAGAATGGAAAGGGAGGGGAAGAGGAATACACTGGAGGGAGGTGAGGAAGGTTAAGGAAAATTATCTCATAATCAGGGTATATACATAGAAGTTTATACAAACAAAGAAGAGAGTGGGTAGAACAACTGACACTTGAACCTCACTCTCATCTGAATTGGTTGAAGGAGGGAAGAACACAAATGTGCACACTTGCACTCATGCATACACACAGAGTTTAGGTATAGAAATACATTTGACTAAACAGGGAAACTAGAGGGGGAAGGAAGAAGGGAAAAAGAGGAATAAACAGAGTCAGGGATTAGTCCTAAGCAAAACAAACTCTAAGAATGGACTAAAATATTTATAGCAGCTCTTTCTGTGGTGGCAAAGCATTATGAATGGAGGGGATGCCTATCAATTAGGGAATGGCTAGATAAATTATGGTATGTGATTGTGATTGAGCACTATTGTATTGTGAGAAAATGATGAAGGAGATGGTTTATGAGAAACTTGGGAAGATTTGTATGAAAGGGGGCAAAGTAAGCAGAGAAGCAAGAGAACAACTCATTCAACAATAACAATATTGTAAGGATGAGCAACTTTGAAAGATTTAGGAACTCTGAGCAGCATAATGACCAACCACAATACCAGAAGATGTATGATGAAACATACTACCCACCTCTTGATAGAGAAGTGAAAGATTCAGGGTGCAGAATGACGCATAGTTTTTTTTGAACATAGTCATTGGAGGAATTAATTTTATTTGACTACATATATTTCATATTGATGTTATGTTTTTCTTCTTCAATTGGGAAGAGAGGGAGGTGGGAGAGAGACAAGGTAGATTTTTGCTGATTAGAAAAAACTGTAATTTAAAAAATTTCTTTGGTCAGAGTTAATTGTATCAATTGGCTGACTGCTAAGAGAAAGCACACTACTGGGGGCTTGTGAGCTACAGTATTAAAAGTGTAGACCCACAGAGTTATTTATCTCTCTGATGGAGCCCTGTGGGAGATCTAATAGGCCATTGTGAGTGAAAGTTGTACAATTAGCCTAGAAAGTGTTGCTAAATATGAAATCATGAATCTATTTCATAAGCTTATTGTTTAAGTAGACAATAAATTTAATGTGGTAGTACCAACATTGTTCTGCTTGCCTGTGTCCTCTTATGAATTTCCTCTACTCTTTCATTCAAAAATTCAAATTCATTAAAACAAAGTCAAAAGACTGAAATAATAGAAGAAAATATAAGATGTAGCAAAAAAACCATTCAAAAATGTATTCTTGATGCACTTACACTTTTCTTTCTTTTCTTATTTTTTTTTTGTTATTTCACCATCACACTTCTCTCTTTCTCACTCTTTCCTTTAAGTCACCCAGCCAGTGGTTTTTACCTCGCCTTTCTCCCCTCACCATTCCTCATCAACATTTTACAGAACTGCTAACAAGCAGAAAAAATGGGCTTTGAAGTCATATATCCCTTTTGTTCCCCTGCCCATTCTCTGGTGCTAAGAACAAAATAGTCAAAAGCCAGGAAGCCACAGCTAGAAAGGGAGGGAAAAAAGGTTGATCCATGTCTGTATATAAATCATAGGATTCTGGGATCTAGTTTTAGGGTGGACCTAAGAGAAAATCCATTACAAGTCTCTGTTTAACAGATGAGAAAGTTGAGATTCAGAGGGGAAGTGATTTGTCCAAGGGCGTGAAAGCAGCTCCTTAATATCTCAGACTTGTCATTCATTCCCGAATCCCCTTCTGCTTTACAAATTGAAAATATTACCCTTTTATCTACTGATAACAAATGTGAGTATAAGTGATCTCCAGAAATAGTTCACACTCAACTTCTGTGTTCTTAACAAACCACAAAAGATTGGCAAATGTTTCTGCTGCAGACACAGAGCTTGTTGCCTCAAGTGCTCCCTGCCCAAGAGTGGCAAGTCAGTAAGGTTTGGGGGTTGATGTCACTTCCTTCTCGTCTTTTCCTTCCCCCAGAGTTTCTTCCCTTTTCAGATATCAACTTTTCTCTTTGGCCAAGAAGGTTGACAACTGTAACTAAGGAGGGGCTATGGATGAATAGCCCATCCCTCTTCTGTTCTGCTAACATCAGGACTTCAGGTAAACTGAGCCTAAAACAGGAGCATCGTTGAAAAAGTGATTCTGAGAGTCTTAACCAGTAATTGCATTGTAAAGGTGCAACTTATGATTCTTAGCTCTCACTAATATGTGTTTGTTGGAGTTTCTAAGACATTTTTGAAGTCAGATGTCCCATAGCTCATTGCTCTGGCACTCCATCCTGGATCTGTCCTGTCATATGAAGAAGGCATTCCCCCCACCCCCACCATCCCAGTTCTTCTTATTTATGGAGTATATATACTCCCCCCAGCCACTTATTTTTAAAGTGTTATTTTTCTTCAATTAACACAAAAAATCTATTTTTTCTCCCACTTAGTCTCTGCCCCGCCCCCATCCATACCATTGGAAAAGAAAAAAGAAACAAAACCCCTGTGACACATAATGATAATCAAACAAGACAAATCCCCTCATTAGCCACGACCAAAAAAAGTCTCATTCTGCATCCTGAGTACCACACTTTGTCATCGGTCCTACTTATTATTTTTGAACCAGTCTCACTTTCCTGATGTCTATCATAACGGTTAAAATGAACGGACAATTTGGAAAATCCCTTCACGGGAAAGATGAATGATGTGTGCTTATTGATTTGATAATTCTTGAGGGTAAGCAATTGGCACAAGTGCCTACTATGTGAAAGCAGCTAGACCAGTTTTGTGTATTTGAACTTTGACCCACTGATTTCCTACGTATTTCTTAGTGAGTCACCTCATCTGTCTTGATTTTCCCACCCATAAAATGGTAAAGAATATTTACCACCTACCTGCTTCATCACTAGGGTGTTGTGAAGATTAATTAATCTGCATTTGTTAGAGCATTTTAAGATCCCTGGATTAAAGGCATTACTAAAGTGAAAGGTATTATTATTCTAATAAATTACTTAATAATAGGGTGAAACTACTTGGACTTAAATTGGTAGCAAGGCAAAGAAAGATCCAGACTACCTAAAGTTTCCAAAGGACCACTTTTTATTTTCACAGTCTTCTGTTTTATCTAATGTAGATTTTCTGTAATTTTCCTTAAATACAATTCAACAAACATGCATTAAGTACCAACCACATGCAAGGTACTGTACTCGGTACTCTTTCATTCTTTTTTTTTTTGGTGGGGCAATGAGGGTTAAGTGACTTGCCCAGGGTCACACAGCTAGTAAGTATCAAGTGTCTGAGGCCAAATTTGAAATCAGGTCCTCCTGACTCCAGGGCCGGTGCTTTAACCACTGCCTCACCTAGCTGCCCACCTCATTGTGTATGTAATAGAGGTCCCACTCAGCTCTAGAATGTGGGGTGTTCTGGGTAATCATACAAATACAGCTGAAGCCTCCAATCAGCACAAACACTGATCAGACAAAAACCTTATATTAAATATCTGAGATAGAATAGCAAGGGAAATAACAAGGGGGAAAAACCAAGTGGTGGATACTTCTTAGCCACCCAAATGAAATTAGTTCAATCCTCTAGAAGATCCATCCTTTGATATCCTCCATTCCTCTGGGCTATTGGGTGAGGGAAACAATCATCTCCTCCATTCATGTGCCAACTGGGGGGAAAATGACGATCTACCATCTGTCTTTGTTGTTCTCTGTCTCTGGCAACTGGTGATCAGTTGAAGCCTTTTAAGACACATTTGAGAGCAGCTAGGTGGCACAGTGGATATAACCCTCATTCCCCGCCCCTGCCCCCCAACCTTCCCCCTCCAAAAGCAATAACCATTGAGTGGGGACAGCTAGATGGCACAGTGGATAGAGGACCTGCCCTGGAGTCAGGAGGACCTGAGTTCAAATCCAGCCTCAGACACTTAACACTTACTAGCTGTGTGACCCTGGGCAAGTCACTTAACCCCAATTGCCTCACTAAAAAAAAAAATAAATAACCATTGAGTGCCTCCTCAGACTAGAATGATGCTTTAGCACTGTGGGAGTGCAAGTGTATAAGGCACGGCTCCTTTCTTCAAATAGGTTACATGCTTATTAGGGACAAAGTACTACCACACATTAATCAAATAGAAAAGGATATAATAAATCATAAAATACTGTATTGACTATAATCTACTCCAGAAAAATATGCTAAGGGCAATTAGTGTTATGGATGATCAGGAAGGAGAGTGATGATCAGATTAATGATGGGGTATGACAAGCCAGGCTTAAAGAGATTCACAGTGTTTGGATGGGGGAAGGAGAGAGGCAAAGGTTTCTCAACTGAAAAACCTGAGTAGAGATTTTTAAAAAAATGTTTTAAAATTTTTTTGTAATGGAATCATGGTTAAGTGACTTTCCCAGGATCAGCCAGTAATTGTCAAGTGTCTGAGGTCACATTTGAATTCAGGTCCTCCTGACTCACGGGCTGGTGCTCTAGTCACTGTAGCAACTAGCTATCCCCATCTACCTACCACCCCCTTTTTTTTTTTTTTGGTGAGGTAATTGGGGTTAGGTGACTTGCCCAGGGTCACACAGCTAGTGTTACGTATCTGAGGCCGAATTTGAACCCAGGTCCTCCTGATTCCAGGGCCAGTGCTCTGTCCACTGCACTACTTAGCTGCCCTCCGCCCTTTAAAAAAATTACTACAGCTGATGGACTGAAAACTTCTGGGGAGTAGGGACTATCACTTCAAATTATTTTGTTCCATTAATTGTCCACTCCCCACCCCAACCCCTCAACATCCAGTTTAGTGCTCTGCATACAACATGATTCGACCCTGGTTTTGGAGGGAAAAAAAAATTGGTTTTGGGTTCAAGTCCAGACTTTTCCTTTCACTACTTGTATGACCTTGGACAAATATCTTAAACTTTTTGGGTCTCAGTTTACTTATCTGGAAAATTAAGGGTTTGTTTGGACTGAATGACCTCTAAGGTTCCCTTCCAGCTCTAAATCTATGATCCTAAGACCTGTAACTGTTTAAGCTTTTACCTCTTGAAATACGGTAGTTCTTTGTCTACAACTGCCTTTCTGTGACTTACTCATTTCTCTAGGCAACTAAAGTACAGTTAAAGATTCCTTCCTTCTGCCTCTCGACTCGGGTATCTCATCAAATTGGGAGGGGAACCTGACCTTCCTGTCAGTCAATCCCCAATCTCATGTAGATGTTGAATTTTTCTTTCTGCAATATGCATTTATCATATTCAGTTCTATCCACTTCCATTGGACTTGAGTTTTGTAAAAAGTCCCAGAAAACAAAGTTGAGAACTGGAGACCTGCTGTATTCATTCACAATCCCTGTGTCTCACTCCAGTGGGAACCGAAGAGATCTCAATTTTCTGGGCCTGAGTTTTCCTATCATAAAAAAGGGAGGGTAATATTTGGCTTCTGGTTCCCCAGAACGTCAGAAAGCATGTATTATATATTTATTGTGTGGCAGGCACTAGGATAGATGCTGTATAGCCAAAGACACAAATGTAATAGTCCCTCCCCTCAAGGAGCTTACATTTTATAACGGGGAAAGATGTATGCACAAAATAAGCATACACAAGACACGTGCAAAATCAATATGGGGCAATTGGGAGGAGGGGCAGGGAGATCGCAAAAGACTTTATGTAGGAAGTGTTTTATGGGCTGTAATAGCTACTCTTAAAGACGTCAGGAATAGGGTCGGTAGTACACCCTATGTATCTTCAGGTCCTGGTTAGCAGTTTTTCCAGGTATGTCCTTCGTCGTACTGGGCGTACAGAAACTGATCAGACCATGGCAGTTTCTGTGTCTGCTGCTACGTAAATTCTTCGATTTTCCTCCCCGCGTTAATCATTAGCTGAGAGCCCCGAGCATAGCCTTAACCACAGCCAGACACAGAATTTCCCCTGAAGCTACACTCCCAAACCCCGAGAAGTTTCCCCAGGCCCCAGCTGTGCAGCACCGTAGCCTCCAATAGCTGAATTCCAGCAGTAAAGCAGTCTCCACCCACTGGAAAAATTCCTGATCCGCCCATCTCTCTCCACCCAGGCTGTTGCTCCTGGCTCAGCTCTGCACTGACTTCCTGCCAGGCCCTGGGAAGCTGTGACCAGGGGGTCTCCCCAGGGATCTTTCTCTTAGAGATCTGGCTGCTCGCCTCTCTTTCGTCCTGTCCCTGCCAAGGGGAGGGGGATGGTTGGAGTGGGCGTGGGGAGTGGGCCGGCCGCGGTCCAGCTCCTTTCGTAAGCGTATTTCAAACTGTCCTCAGGATCATTCGGGCACATGGAACGGCCCCTAGTGCCTGGAGTCTCCCAAGCTGCCTTCACACTTTGTAGGCAACTGGTCTCGGCTGCATCGGGATCGGGCCGCCGCGGCGGGGGGCCAGGTCATCTGGTGAGTGCCTTTTCTTCTCTCGCCTTTTCTTCCTTTTTTCTCCTCTGCCTCTCTGATAGGGGAAGTTGGAGCTCCCCAGGTTGGTCAGCTTAGCAGGAAGGATCTCTCTCCCCCACTCTACTCCACTCCGCCCCCCAACCCCCAACTCCCCACCCTCCTCGCACACCAGTAACTCAGGCCCTACCACCTGAGCACCCAGGGAAATGACAAAAGAGGTAAGGCGATGTTCTGGCTCATTGCTAGGAGAATTAGTGATCACGCGGCTTGGATTAGAAAAACATTTTAACCAGGAGACATTTTCTGGCCTTTTGCCCCTACCCCGGAAATAGAGGGCGAGAACACCCTGTGGCATGTAAAGGACATTGAATTTGAACACCGGGAAGCGCGGGCTGGACGGAGATTTAGGTCCTTCCTACCCCCGCCCCCTACCAGCCCGCTAGGTTGCAAACTCCGACGGCTCCCTCTGCGTTCAGGGTTTGTGCCTAGCGTCTCTGCCCGTTGAAATCCAGAAGGGAAGGTGAGTCCTCCTAAGCAAGGATTTTCGTTTCCAAGCAGTCCTGGGACTTTTCTCGATTCTTGGAGGCTCCTGAGGTTTCTTCTCTAACCTTTAAGGGGCTGCTGGGATTTTAGCGTTGAAGAGATTAGTTTATTTTTGGTGCCAGTATGGGAAGGAATTTCAAGCTGAAACTTCCTCCCCTTCCAAATGGGAATATACCTCCAAATGCCCCGAGGTGCTTACAGTCTTGTTATGGAGAAAAAGAATGGGAAGGGGAATAAAATCCCCACCTCGGACACCAATTTTGGAATAGCTCGCTTTTATTTGACCCCTTGCGGGTTCTATGATTTCCCCCATCCCCCCAAGAGTTCCTTCTTGTTTTTTGGCCCCTCTTTCTTTTTCCCTCCCCAATGATATTTAGAAGAGGTGGGGATGAGTGGATCAGAACCAACATAAAGGTCTGATTATCTGCAACTGGGAACTTAAAGGTGGAAGGACAGACTAGTAGTCAGGAGATGGAAGAATGAGGTGGCAAGGAAGTGTCTTGAAAACTAGAGGAGGATGAAATGATCAGAAGGAAGCAGCAGAGATGGAGTTTTATCCTTACGATGTCAGCATATTGTGCTGATTCCCCACCTTGGGTGCATCTTTAGGCAACCCAGGCCCAGTATAATAGGGGATTGTGAGCCCTGGGGGCTGGGAGCTGTGTCTTTGCATGTACTTTGCACATTGCTGTTGCTCAAGAAATAATAAGCAGTGAGAATAATGACAAGCCACAGGAAGGGGAGGGGGCTCTCTCATCTGGCAGGATTTTGGTCCTTTTTTTCTCTTGCCTTGGTCTTTTGCCATGCAAGGTGCCAGTCTGAAGTGGATTTGTTGAGGGAGTGATTCCACCATAATCGTTCCCAGTGGGATATCCAGCCAGCTGGGATCAAAGAGAACTGGTCAGTCAAAAGAAGCCTCTGTCCTCAGATGGGTTGTGGTTCCTGCCTGGCTAGCTTCTCAGGCTCATTAGTATTTGGCACCAGGCTTTCCCATGGCCTTAAATGTTTGGGATGAAGTGTGACATGTGCTGCATCAGCATACTTGTCACTCCTTGTGTGAAACCTTGGTGGCCTCATGGAGCCTTCCCTCAGTCCCACTTTCTGCAGTGATATGACACTCCTTTGTGTCTGGGATGAATTCAGCATGGGGGAAATTGAGGATCCCAAGGTCGTCCTTTAGGGTGTCAGAAAAAGTACTATCTACTTATCCCCCACCCCCTTCACCACCAGTTTCCCTATGTGACCCCCCCCAGTCTTGTTTCCTTTCCCCTCTGTTGTCCATGAAAGGACCCCCTCAACTCCCACTTGTTGAACTTCTCCTGAGCAGTCACTGACAGATGATACCAGGAGCCAATCCCAGACCTTTATACCCGTTGGCATGTTACATTCCCCAGGGTCCTAGTTTCAGGGTAAATATTTGACTTACCATATTCAGGGATTTCATCTGAGTCAGTTTGTTTACACAGTAGGAGACCAAAGACCCTGGGCTTAATAATGGTGACCTGAAGTACGTAGAGGAATGGAATGGAAAGGAGAGGGGGCACCCCAGACTTGTAGATTATCTTCCTGCAGCCCACCATAGTGTCTAAGCTACAGACAGTGGGATGCAGCCAGGGCTAGTGCAGGTATGGGAGGGTTAATAGTGCACCCATATGGTTTTTCTGTTTGAATATTCCTAGAGCTCAGCATGCAGTGTAGTCTTCATTTAGCTTCTTCAGTTTTTCTCCTATTCCAGACCCCCTGGGCTCTGTTATTTTTCTCTGGTTAGCCGCTTCTCCCAGATGCCTTTGTTTCATTACTACAGGCCCAGACAATTCTTCCTATCCCTCTGGGAGAACTGCTGGAAACTACTGTTGGTGGGATCATCTCAAATTTATCCCCTAAAAGTTTGGGTAGAGCTTATTTATTCTTTCCATCTCCACCCCTGAGGCCCACCCATTCATTTTTTTTTTTTTTAGTGAGGCAATTGGGGTTAAGTGACTCACCCAGGGTCACACAGCTAGTAAGTGTTAAGTGTCTGAGGCCAGATTTGAACTCAGGTACTCCTGAATCCAGGGCCGGTGCTCTATCCACTGCTCCACCCAGCTGCCCCTGACGCATTCATTCTTAGCCCTCTCCTCTCCTTTGCTGGGTCCTCCAAACTCTCCCTTTACTTCTCTCCTTTTTTTTACCCCCTCTGCTCTCCTGACCTCCCTGCCCTTCAGTACAAGTGGTGCTCAGACTTAGCTAATTTCCATTTCTTGGTAACATTAGTGCTTTTGATTCTGGGTGACAGGCAGGGGAAGCTAGCAGACATTTAGATTTCTTTCTAGTTATTTGTGGGCTGTTTATTGGAGCAGGGAGAGCACTGTATTTGCAACAGGAAATACTGGGATCAGATCTCAATCCTCTCTCATCCCTCTGGGCCTCAGTTTCCTTATATTTAAAGTAAAGGTGGTGGGTTGAACTAGATGAGGGCTTCTTAAACTTTTTCCACTTGAGATCCCTTTTCACTGGATAAATTTTTATGTGACCCTGGGTATATAGGTATATAAAATAGGTATACATAACTTTTTGGTCAGCTAGGTGGCACAGTGGATGCAGCACTGGCTCTGAAGTGGGGAGGATGTGAGTTCAGATCTCAATTCAGATAACCTTAGGCAAGTCACTTAATCCCAATTGCCTCAAACATCAGGGGTCAGCTTCAGTCATCCATATATATATATATATATGCTGGATCCAGATGGCTCTGGAGGAGAGAGTGAGATTGGTAACCTTGCATAGGTCTCCTCCCCACCCCCCAATTCAATTCACTGCAAGTCATGACTTTACTCCGATGTCACGGTCTTTGAGAATGAAGGACAAACAGCAACATAACCTTTTACTGTTGCTAAATTTTTCTTGACCCCCACATTCAGTTACAAAACCCCATATGAGGTCTTGACCCACAGTTTAAGAAGCTAGGGACTAGATGATCTCTAAATTACTTTCCAACCATAAAAAAGTCTTATGACTTCCACGAATAGAAGCACAATCCTGAGAACAAGCAGGTTCTCAGTTTCCCAACCATCAGCCAACATTTATTGTCTTCTTTGTGCCAGGTATTGCTGGGGATACAAAAAGAGGGAAAAGACAATTTCTGACTTCAAGAAGCTCACAACAGGGGGCAGCTAGGTGGCGCAGTGGATAAAGCACGGGCCCTGGAGTCAGGAGGACCTGAGTTCAAATGCGGCCTCAGTCACTTGACACATTACTAGCTGTGTGACCTTGGGCAAGTCACTTAACCCCCATTGCCCCGCAAAAAAAAAAAAAAGAAGAAGAAGCTCACAACAAACAAATGACAGACACACGTACACACATACAAACACTATATACAGGTTAAATTTTTGGTATTGGGGCAGCTAGGTGGTATAGAAGACAGAGTGCTGGGTCTAGAGTGAGGAATACTCACCTTACTGAATTCAAATCTGGCCTCAGACATTTCTTAGCTGTGTGACCCTGGGCAAGTCACTTAACCCTGTTTACTTAAGTTTCCTCATCTGTAAAGTGAGCTGGAGAAGGAAATGGCAAACCACTCCACTATCTTAGCCAAGAAAACCCCAAATGAGGTCACAAAAAATCAGACACAACTGTAAAATGGTCAGGAAGAGTCTGACATGATTCCAGTGACTGAAAACAACAAAATGTCTGTGGGGGAAGACTACAAACAAATATATACAAACAAGCGATATGGAGATTAAATAGAAAGTAAATAACGGAGAGAAGGCACTAAGATTAAGAGGGGTTGGGACACTTCTCTGGACTCAAATTCAGTTGGGACAGAATGCTATTGTTACAGAGAAAGTGACCTAGCTTGAATTTAACTTAATTTCAGATCCTGAAAGGTCTAACTCCTTTCTGGGTGGTTATATTTTAAATCTGGAGTAGGAGAAACTGTTCAATGGGCCCTCAAAACACAAGGGAAGTCCTAGGAAATGGATGGGGATTTTTCATTGCTGTCATGGATCTTTATACTAGGACCTATGTGCTCTAAAACAAAGCAGTTCAGTGGTATATTACATCTGACCTCTGATAAATCCTGCTTCTTGGCTCCAGTCTTTCCTACCAGGAATTCCCCCTATTGCCTATGAACAGCCATGAATCAGACTTTCATCTGTGACTCTCCCTCCCCCACTCAGTCTTACAGCTGGGGAGATAGTGAAATAGCCAGGCCTTATTCCCTTATTCCCCTTAGAGGGGAAAGACCCATTATTCTGCACAGCAGGTATGCCGGGCTAGGAAATGGGATAGAGGATGGGAAAGGAAAGGGTGAGAAATCACTAGGGGAGCCTTATGCCCCTTGGATTGGTAACACAAGGGATAGGCAAATTGTTAACACAATTTAGGGAAGTTGGAAGTAGGGCAGTGGGGAGGAGTATATTCGTGAAGGTGATGGGCAACCTGAGCTTCACAGTTTAGGGTAGAGAGTTTTGCTGGCATTTGGGTTCAGAGATGGGAGTAGCATGGGAAAAAGCAGTGATATAGTGAGACCTCTCTCAGCTTGGAAATCTCTGCTCAGTTAGTGGAAAAAGCACTGAATTTGCCCAGATCAGAGACCCAGGGTTTGAGTCCCAGCTCTTGCCACTTACTTGGTTAATAATTTTACCTCTCTGAGTCTCAGCTTTCTTCTCATCTACGAAATGAAGGTTTTGTACCAGAATGATTTCTAAGGTCCCTTCCAGCTCTAAATCCATTCTCTCCTTATCCTGTGATCCTCCAAAGCCAATCAGACCCACCCTCCCCTCACCCACCAGTAAATGGCCCACCCTCCTAACTCAGTCCACTGGTCAAATCTCACAAACTTAATTTTTTTGTTTGTTTTGTTTTTTTTAGTGAGGCAATTGGGGTTAAATGACTTGCCCAGGGTCACACAGCTAGTAAGTGTTAAGTGTCTGAGGCCGAATTTGAACTCAGGTACTCCTGACTCCAGGGCGGGTGCTCTATCCACTGTGCCACCTAGCTGCCCCTCAAATTTAATTTTATAAATATTCTAGTTGGACAATTTCCTGGGAGCCCTTTTCCTGAGTCAGGAGTTATAGAGTCATAGAATATCAAAGTTGATCAGGGTTGAAGGTATTCCAATCCCACCAGCACCCAAGTAAGAGTCATCTCTACAATATCCTTAGCAACAGGTCATCCAACTTCCTCTTTTTTTTTTTTTTTTTTTGCAGGGCAGTGAGGTTTAAGTGACTTGCCCAGGGTCACACACCTAGTAAGCGTCAAATGTCTGAGGTCAGATTTGAACTCAGGTCCTCCTGAATCCAGGGCTGGTGCTTTATCCACTTCGCCACCTAGCTACCCTATCCAACTTCCTCTTGAAGACCTCCCCTCCTCCACCCAGGGAAAGGGGATTTAGTATTCTCCTCTGTTTCCATCTTCCCCCCACTTCCATTTCTGAGTTTATTAGGAAGTTTCCCCCCCTTACATTAAGCCTAGATCTGCATCTGGGCAACTTCCACCCCAGTACTGCTTCCTAGTTCTGCCCTCCAAGCCCTAACAAATACAAGTCTAATGTCTCTTCCCTTCGATATCCTTCCTGCTATTTGAAGACTGCTAAGTCTCCGGGGTGATGTGGGGATCATCTTGCTCTTATGTCCAGGGAAGCAGTATTAGCTTTAGAACCCCTTTTTCTATGGAACCCCTGCTTCACAGGCTAATCTGGTCAAGGGGCTCTTTCCTGCCTGCCCCAACCCCTCCTGGGGGAGCTGAGTGATGAGGGTAAAGATAGATTTAATCATACTTCAGAGAGGAAGTTGCAGGGAGAAATCTGCAGGCACTGAACAACCATCAGCATACAAGGTCCTTTTTTGACAAAGGATAAAGAGGGTTGGATGATTTAATTTCAGAGAATAATGGCAGAGGGAGGTTGGATAAAGCTTTGATCACAGGTGAAAGACAAGATACAGCCATAGATATTGGTAGTGTTTTATCATGGGTAGTGAGCTGTGATTGACTTACTGGGTGAGGAAAGCAAAAATTGCCACTCGCCCACCTGTAGCTCTGAGAATGCTATGGCCCCCTAGTGGGCAGAGAGGTTTTGTGTGTGAGTCTGAGAGTCAATCAATAAATGTTTATTAAGTGCCTACTATGTGCTAGGCTCTGTGTGTGTGTTGTTTACTGCTCTGGGTCTTGCTCATGCTGCTGGTAAGGGCTTGGTCAGAAATAGAGAAAGATTCCTAGAATCTTAGATCCAGATGCCATCTAGTTAACCCTCTTGTTTTCTGTGTTTGCCATCCTTGGCAGTTCTCCCTCCTCCTTTCCATCTCCTGAAGTCTATAACCCCTGGTGTAGGAGGAAGGATGTTGGTATTTCTGATGAGCCAGAAGGGCAGGTGTTTGGAGTGACTGTCATTCTCCACCCATCTGATATTCTACTGGTGGCAAAAAGAGGGGTCAGAGGCTCTTGAGTAGTCAACCAATAAATCCAGAAGAATTCCTACTGTGGACTTAACAATGCCACCTGCACTACTTCTGGATGCAATGATCATGTGACAAAACCTCTGTGTGTGTGTATTCATTTCTAAATCAGAAAATTGTAGATTATTTTCCTTACTACTGCTCTTCCAGGGGGCAGCTAGGTGGTGCAGTAGATAGAGGACCTGCCCTGGATTCAGGAGGACCTGAGTTCAAATCCGACCTCAGACACTTGACACTTACTAGCTGTGTGACCCTGGGCAAGTCACTTAACCCTCATTGCCCCACCAAAAAACCCAAACAAACAAATCAAAAAAACTACTGCTCTTCCACCACAATGACAGATATGTTTTAAGCACTTCTCCCTTCCTAAAAAGGTCAAGGTCTGAGATTATGTTTACTTACCTCTGTTTACTTACCACCTGGGTCCCCATGTCATTTCCCTACTCAAAAATTTTCAGTGGCCCTCTATTGCCTCTAGGATACAATACAAAATCCTCAGCCTGGCACTCGAAGCCCTTACATAATATGGCTCCTACCATTTTTCCAGGCTGATTCCTTATGATTTCCCTTCGCACATTCTCTTTTCTGGCCAAACCCATCCTGTTCCTTGTTACTCCACATCACCTTTCATCTTGCTTCTCTGTGCATGTGTTGTTACCCCCTTAAATCCCTCTACATTCACTCCCATTCTCACTTTTAGAATTCCCAGCTTCCCTCATTGCTACCTCCTACACAGAGGCCTTCCGGACCCCCCCTAGTTGCTAGTATTTGCTTCCTCTTGAAATTACTTTTTATAACTTTGCATCTAATTTGTCTTTATTTTATCTGTGTACATGTTGTACCTCTCCAGCTTACAGTATTAGCGCCTGTAGTTCAGAAACTGTATCCTTTTTTTGGCCTTTTATCTGTTAACACATAGTACAACACCGGGGCGTTTAATAAATACTTGTTGAATTTAATTGACCTTGCGCAAATCCCGTCATTTCTTGGGACGACAGTTTTTTTCTTCTCTGAAATGAGACAGTTGGATTCACAGACTGATCTCTGCTGTCTTTGCTCTAAGCCTTATCGCCCTAAGTTGAGCAGAATGGGCTGTTCCACCAGCATGTCTGTCTGGGGTAAACATCTTGGTAAGTAAGTGCCTGAATAGCTCTTAGGGAACAGTCTTCTTATATCAAATGCAGAGCTTGAGATATGCAGAGCATAGATATAGCTGCTGGGGAGTTTGTCTTGGCACAGAGTGGGAGGAGATAGATAGTAGGGCACGGGAATGGGCAAGCAAGTAGCTAACTAGGATTATATCTCATTATTCTACAGGGCCCAAGTATTGAAGTGATGGTATTCGAGGGTATTGTATTTCCAGTTATCTTTTGGTATGTGTTAAATCAGACGTAGTGTACTGTGAAAACGCTAGGTTGTTAGAACTCTAATCTTTCAGAAATTTTTGTCTTTTTTTTAAACATCATCAATTTTCCCCAGAATTTCTTCCCTCTGTTTCCCAGAGACCCAGAGAATCTGTTGATTCCAGTGTCTTTCAAATTAAGGAGGTATTTTTTTCTTAGGCATTTTTAGTCTGTGAAGGGGGTTGACTGCCACTGTTTGTCCTTCATGTGACACTCATCTGCATAGGGTCAGCATTCTGTTCCTTCCCTCATTCAGGGGGCCAAGGGAACATCTCTCTTGCAAGCACTGGGTGGTTGGATTTCTTGCCTTAGCTCAATTCACTGCCTCTGCTGACATCTGCAGCCGCTTCCTTTCAGGATTTGTGTTAGACAAGAAAGAGATGGAGGCCAAGCAAGCCAGGATTTGGAAAGGCCCATCCCAAATATTTGGAGCAATGGCCTTCAGATCTTTTTGATTGCATATCCCTGTCAGTAAAGCAATTTTTTTTAGCATGTACCCTCACTGTATTTATATTTACCTATTTGTAAAGTTACATACATGTACTACTGTACTGATAGATTACATATATTAGAAAACATACTCAAAATGGAAGTTAGAAAGGATGTAATTAAGATGAAAGAAACACTTTTATAGTTTTTATTTAATTCTACTGACTAATGATAAAAACCTTTGTTCTCTTGAAAATATTGTGATGGAACATGTTTAATTATTTTTTAAAATCTTGGCTTAATACTTTGTGCTATAGCAATTCAAATTTGAAATTCTCCTTCTTTCAATATTTGATTTTATTGGCTGTCATAGCTGAAAAATTCCCAAAGATATGTGGATCGAAATGGAAGAAATGCATTGTTGGCTGTGCTTATGGTATCATGACTTTCATTTTTGCATCCTGTCTACCAATTATACAAAGGTTTTTGTTTGGAGTTTTTTTTAACTTTGGCAAGTAAAGTTCCATCTTCCCTGATGTCAATCAACTGTTCCTGCAAATCTGAAGATGTTGCATTTTTAATATTTTTAACACACGAGTTCCAAACCCATGGGAACTCTTTGTGGAAGATTTAGAATTAGAAAGGTTAGAAATTAGGTTAGAAAATTTCCAAAGATTGTAAGTGTGCAGATTTAAGGACTTATGTAAGAGACCTTGTTTTCAGTAACAGAGGCTTAGTTTTTTAATGATTTGCTAAACAAGATGGCTTCATACTATTAGTAGCTAATAACTCAAGGCATGATAAACACCTAGGGTGAGGTTCATCATTAATTCTAATGAATGTAAATCCATATTGCAAATCTTTTTGAAATGAAAATTTTTTTTAGCCAACTGTTGATCAGGTTTGATTAGATTGTCTTTGTTTTCAACTCAGAATGTGGCTGGTAAAGAGCCCATACTAGAAGTGAAAGTATCGGGGGCGGCTAGGTGGGCAGTGGATAAAGCACCGGCCCTGGATTCAGGAGTACCTGAGTTCAAATCCGACCTCAGACACTTACTAGCTGTGTGACCCTGGGCAAGTCACTTAACCTCCATTGCCCCGAAAAAAAAAGAAGTAAAAGTATCAGCTTCTCCACTTTCTTTTTTGTTCCCCTGTGTAGTCATTATTAGTTATTATCTTCACTCTGCAGTTGCCTAGCAGGGATTTGTAACACTACTTGTCTATTGGGGGACAGGGGACGGCTGGGGGGGGCATGTAAAAGTTGTATTGTCAAAATACACCGAAAGTGAGTGAACAAGTGACCCTGCTGTCCTTCCATATTTTGTAACTTTTACTTTTTGAGGATATCTTATCTACAATAGGGAACACACTAACTTATGGACTGAGTGAGGATACAGAGTATCAGATTGTATATTAAATATTACTAAAACTTAATTTTTTTAGATTAGAAATATTAATAGGCGTTCTCATAATTTGTTCCTGCACCCTAATAGATCTTTTGGAACAGTCCCTGGAGACTGCTCCTCTTTGGAACTCATTAGCATGGCCCCTACCCCGACTGGCTTTGATTCCATTGCTTCTAATTTTAGTGGAGACTGACCTGATAACTGAAAGGAGGCAAAAAACTTAGTTCTCACAGTACTTGGTCCTAAGTTGCAGATGGTTTTATCTCCCACCATAAAAGCACATAGAAGAAATCTACATTGTGTACTTGAAGTCAGGTTCCTTTGGCCTTTTCTCATTGTGGGAAGAGCAGGGTTGATGTAGTCTGAGAACATTTATTTATTTCAAGCCTGTTGCTTGGGGGAGTGAGGTACACAAAAGAAGTTGATTACCAAAGAAGTTGATTACCTAGTTTCTATTCCAGAGGAGTTTGGAATCTAGCTGATACGTGCAAAAGCAATTTAAGATCATGTACACTGATTAAAAAAAAACTCCCAGAAGCCAGAGGTCCATCATAGATCCCCATATTTTACAAATGAGAAAGTAGGGTCTCAGAGAAGACTTGCTCAAGGTTGCACACAGAGCATTAAGTGAAGATTAAAGTAAATGTAAATAAATGTTGAGGAGATGAAGAACAAGATGTCTATACCTGCATCCTACTTATTAATAATTGATAACATTTATGTATTTCTTTAAGGTTGTCGGAATCACTCTATATATTATTTCATTGGATCTTCACAGCAACCCTTTGAGGTAGGTACTCTTTCCATTTTGCAGATGAGGAATCTGAGATTGAGAAAATTTGAGTGACTTAACACACAGATATTAAGTATCTGGGTCAAGATTCCAACTTGGGTCTTCTCGACTCCAAGTCCACCAAGTTCTTGATCCACTGTACCTAGAGCTTCATGCCTAGGTACTTAGCTTCTTAACTTACACATTCTGGGGGCTTTTCATGTTTTTCCTTATGAATTTTGAAGATATACTCTTTTGTTTTGTTTTGTTTTTAGTGAGGCAATTGGGGTTAAGTGACTTGCCCAGGGTCACACAGCTAGTAAGTGTTAAGTGTCTGAGGCCAGATTTGAACCCAGGTACTCCTGACTCCAGGGTGGGTGCTCTATCCACTGCACCACCTAGCTGCCCCGGAAGATATACTCTTTAACTAAGGCCTTCGCATCAAGCCAGGTCAGACAAACATGAGATATATGTCATATCTTGGATTGTCATGATATGTCATGCTTCTTGGCCTAGGAACAAAAATTAATGAAGATATTCCACATGTTAAGGGAAAAGTGAGGAGTAATTTTATGAGGAAAGTATCTACTTCATTCATCCTTTG
The DNA here is from genome assembly GCF_019393635.1 of Dromiciops gliroides. NCBI lineage: Eukaryota > Metazoa > Chordata > Mammalia > Microbiotheria > Microbiotheriidae > Dromiciops > Dromiciops gliroides. Next base: position 254,810,948 of record NC_057862.1, read on the forward strand.
GATCTGGTCTCAGGGAAACTAAGACCAGAAAAGTGGTTTATCTGTAAAATGGGGCTATTGATAATAAGGGCTTTATTTATTATTGACAATATTATTTGTTATTGATAATAATATTGTTGATGATTGATTATGATGAGGTTGTTGTTGTTGTTTATGATGATGATTATACGGGCTGTCCCTTATTCCTGGAATGCTCTCTTCTTCATCTCTACCTCCTAGTTTTTTTGTCCCAGTTAAAGTCCCACCTACCTGAACCCTTTCCTGATTCCTCTCCCTTAATTCTAGTGCCTTCCCTCTGTTGATTTTTCAGATTTATCCTGGCTATTGATAGCTTGTTTGTACATAATCGCTTGTGTGTTCTCCCCCACACCGAACCCCACCCCTCCCCCGTTATAAACTGTGAGCTTCTTAAGAGCAGGGGCGGTCTTCTACCTTTCTTTGTATCCCTAGCCCTTTGCACAGTACTGGGCACATAGGAGATACTTAATAAATGTTTAGTCACTGACTGATCGATCTGTCACCCCCTTGCCCCTAAGGTGAGGACTAACGGGTTAATGTCCGCTGGGGGTTGGTGAGTCTCGGATGAGGGAGGTGCTGTATAAATAGTGTTGTTGTGATATTGAATGATCCGGCTTTGTTCGTGTAGCTTTGGTATTTGACTTCCGGTATTTAGCTTCCCACGTGTTTAATCGCTGGAGGTATTTGCATGTAAACAGCCGCGGTCGACTCCCCTACTATAGTGGAGCCACCTCCGGGTTCCTAGCCCTGCTGGGGAGCATTCGAGTTGGGATGGGAAGTTTCATTTCCTTCTTTAACCTCCCCCCCCCCCCCAATCAGGAATGAGAGAAATGCAGAAAATATGCCCCACATGCGGACCTGTTTCTGAATGAGCCATTTATTGAAAAGGTTTTGCAGAAGGCGGCAGTTGTTCATTTCAGAGCTATTCGTGCCTGCTTGCTGCTCATTTGAAGTAGTTTGTTAACTGCTTAGGTGCCGGGCCTCCTGGGGCATGGACGCAGCTTCCCAGCCTCACATTACAAAGACACCGGGGGAGCGGAGTCCTCTGCAGCCATGGGGACTTCTCTCTCTGCTCACTTTCGGAACCTTATTTATGAGTGACTTCACCAGAAACTTAGCCATGCGCCTAAATTTAAGTTTAAGGCGTTTTTCGTAGACAGCAGATTATGTGGTTTTGTTTTCTTATTTGTTAGGTAACTTTCTGGTTTTGTTAAGATGATTTAATGCAATCTTCCATTTGTTTCTTCCTTTTTGTGTGTGGGGGGAGGGGGAGGGTCTCCTTTACTTTGTCCCTTTCATTAGTTTTGTGTGCACTGCTTTGATCCTAATCTCTTCCCAAAGGCTATCCCCGGTCTTTTTGTTTGTTTGTGTTTGTTTTTGTTTTTTGTGGGGCTATGGGGGTTAAGTGACTTGCCCAGGGTCACACAGCTAGTAAGTGTCAAGTGTCTGAGGCCAGATTTGAACTCAGGTCCTCCTGACTCCAGGGCCGGTGCTTTATCCACTGTGCCACCTAGCCGCCCAAATTTTTATTTTTGGGGGGGGTTCTTTTTTTTTTTTTTTAGTGAGGCAATTGGGGTTAAATGACTTGCCCAGGGTCACACAGCTAGTCAAGTATTAAGTGTCTGAGGTGGGATTTGAACTCAGGTCCTCCTGACTCCAGGGCCGGTGCTCTATCCACTGCGCCATCTAGCTGCCCTATCCCTGGTCTTAAACTAGGTGTTGCCTACCCAGTCTCAGGTTCTTTGAACTTATTGAAATTGCTACTTTCTCTTTCTTTTCTTTTATTTACTTTTGCCCTATTCCTCTCTTTTCAAGGTTCTATCCTAGGCCCTCTCTTCTTTACTCTCTACACTCTCTTGGTAGCCTTATTAGCTCCGGTGAATTTAATTAACCATTACCATGTAGATGACACCCATATCTATATATACAGCCCCAATCTTTCCCTAGAGCAAAGCTTCTTAAATTGTGGGTCTTGACCACACATGTAACTGAAGTGTGTGTGTGTGTGGGGGGGGGGGGGTTCGCAAAAAAATTGGCAATAGTAAAAGGTTATGTATATCCATTTTATATTACCCGAGGTCATGTAAAAATTTCTTGGGCTACAAGGAGAAGAGAGTGGGAAAAGTTTAAGAAGCCTTGTTCTAGGGCTTCATCAATAGGCAATTGGACATTTCAAACTGGATGTTCCAGAGACAACTCCAAGTCTCTACATACCCCAAATCAAACTCATTAACTTTACCTCCAAAGCCTCTCCTTTTCCAGACTTGCTTAATTTTGTCCAAGACACCATCATTCTTCTAGTCTCCTAGGTTATAACGCTGATGCTGGCTTACCCTCCTTCTCCCTCAATCCACATATCCATTCAGCCGCCAAATCTTGCTGATTCTACCTGTAAGACAGCTCTCACACCTGATTCCTTCTCTCTATTCATATTGTTAGTGCCTCAGTTCAGACCCTCATCACCTCTAGTATAGAGGGTTTTTTTTATTTTGTATTTTATTTCCCCCAATTACATGTGAAAACAATTTTTAACCTTCGTTTTAAAAATCTTGAGTTCCAAATTCTCTCCCTCAACACCGCACTTCATTGAGAAGGCAAGCAATTCTTTTTTTTTTTTTATTTTGAGGGGCAATGGGGGTTAAGTGACTTCCCCAGGGTCACACAGCTAGTAAGTGTCAAGTGTCTGAGGTGGAATTTGAACTCAGGTACTCCTGAATCCAGGGCCAATGCTTTATCCACTGCACCACCTAGCTGCCCCCTGACTAGCTTTTAAAGCCCTTGGTCCCAAACTATCTTTCCAGCCTTCTAGAACATGACTCCCCTCCCTTCCTCTTCAGTCTAATATATTTGTCTTCTCTCTCTCTCTGTCTTCGGGGCAATGTGGGTTAAGTAACTTGTCCAGGGTCACACAGCAAGTGTCAAATGTCTGAGGCTGGATTTGAACTCAGGTCCTCCTGAATCCAGGACTGGTGCTTTATCCACTGCACCACCCTTGTCCACTGCCCCCTTGTCTTCTCTTTCTATGTCTCCTGTCTCTACCTTTGTACTCACTTGTGTCTGTGATGCATTCTCACCTCATCTTTGCCTTAAAAAATCTCTCTTCATTCAAGACACAATTCAAGCATCACCCCTTCTAAATGAAGTCTTTCCTGCTTCCCTCCCTCCACCCACCCCAACTGCTTGTGCCCTCTCTCCCAAACGACATTGTATTTAGCTGCTTGTTATTTACTCTGTGTATACTTACATTTAGGGCAGCGAGGTGGCCCAGTGGATAGAGCACTGGCTCTGGAGTCCAGAAGACACATCTTCCTGAATTCAAATCTTGGCCTAAGACACTTATCTAGCTGTGTGGGCTGGTCACTTAACCCTGTTTGCCTTAGTTCTTCATCTGTCAAATGAGCTGGAGAAGGGAATGGCAAACCACTCCAGTATCTTTGCCAAGAAAACCCCAAATGGGGTTACGAAGAGTTAGAAACAACAGAGTACATGGTTATACTTGGTGTCACCATTAGAATGTAAGCCCCTTGCAGATAGGGAATTGTTTCACCTTTTATATTTATATTCCCAATGTCTGTGAAATGCTTGGCAGGGATGCTTAGTAAATGTTTGTTGATTGCTTCTCTTTCCCCAATTTTTAAGTAATTAGTTAAAAATCTCCCCTCCTCCTTCAGTCTTTGCTTTGTTCTCATTATTTCTGTTCCCTTCTGGTCTGTTTTGCCTTTTATTTCAAGAGTCATAGACTTGTTTCTGTTTAGCACAGTGGATGAGTGCCTAATTTGGAGTCAAATTAGAACTCAGACACTTACTAGCTGGGCAAGTCAATTAAACACTATCTGCCTGAATTTCCCCATCTGTAAAAAGGGGAACAATAATCCTACTCACAGGGTTGTTGTGAAGACCAATGAGACAACAAGTACAACACTTGACAAACCATAAAGAGTTACATAAATGATAGCTATTATTATTTGTTCCATTCTGGCCAAAACCTTGGCAGATCCAACCTCTGAGAAAAAAAAAAGGTGAATTTCTATTTTTGAGGAGAGAAAAAAAAAATGGAGAAAGCTATGACGTGCTAGTGTAGCAAGGGGAGACTCCCCTTTCCTCTCATAGCATCTTCCAGTTTTAGTATGAGACAAGAGGGGTCTTTGTTCTCTTCCTTCCCTCTCCGCTGACCTGCGGAGCTCCCCAGAGCTGACTGCATGTTGCTGCTGTGTTCTTAGATCTTTTGAGGTGAGAAGTTGGATACTTGAAAGGATGGTCTCCAGAGGTCTGGCGCTTTGCTGGCTTTTGGAAGAGCCCTGGATAAGTTAAAGTTAACCTCACTCCCACTTGTTACTACAGCTTCTCTTTTCTCAGAGGCCCCAGAGGGTGGTTGTTTTGTTTTGTTTGATTTTTAACAGTGGAGTGCTGTGGGGGCCAACTGAACAGGTGAGAGTGGCCCTTCCCACTCTGTCTAATCTCAGCACTGGCGGGGAGCCAGGCCTGCCGCTGACTCACAAGGTAACCAGTGGTGCCAATGTGAGTGAAATAGCTGCCCACCACTTCCTTTGAGCTTGGGTAGGTGAGAAGAACAGGCTTGGTATATGGGATTTGCAACATCAATTTAGCTACCTCATATGGCCCTAATTAACGGCCACATCTCTTCAAGCAATCGACTCTTCCTGTTTGAGTATTTCTGCCCTCTAAGCAGATGTTCTGGCCCATCCTCTTGCACCTTTCCCCTCTTCCCAGGACTCTAGGATCTGATGACTGCTCCCCAGCCTCAGTTACATCCTGTCTAGTCCTTTTGTGCTAGGTTTTGGAGCTGGGGAGCTGGGGAGAACAATTTTCTCCACCCACTTGGGAACTGGTTGGATGAGTTTTTTTGGCAGTTGGGTCTTTCTAGTTAAGGTCCCTTAGAAAACAAGAATGGGGGTGGGGTAGGGGGGTTTTGTTGGATGAGAAGGAAGACTTGCACTGGGATGTGTGAAGAGAAGCTGACAGATGTGGTTTATAGCTCTAGGTGTTTGGTAGGGCTGCCTGGTTGTCTCTGAGATATTGTACCCCCATTTGGGTATTCTTGCACCCCTATATAGGATCATAAGATCAGAGATATAGAGCTAGAAAGGGCATCAGAAACTAATTCCGTTAACCCTCTCCTTTTACGAATAGGGAAACTAAGACTTAAAGTTTAAGTAGCTTTCCCAAGGTCACATAAGTACAGTAGCAACTGTCCAGTAGACTAGGCAGGAACAATTTCTGGCAGACCAGAGGTAAAACATGTTGGATTAGCTTTTGATTTTTCTCTCAAAAGTAGAGTGCAGAGGGCAGCTAGGTGGTGCAGTAGATAAAGCACCAGCCCTGGATTCAGGAGGACCTGAGTTCAAATCCAGCCTCAGACACTTGACACTTACTAGCTGTGTGACCCAGGGCAAGTCACTTAACCCTCATTGCCCCACCAAAAAAAAAAAAAAAGTAAGGTTCAGGTTAAGCCTGAGAAAGGGATAGTTTCACTAAAGAAACAGAAGGGAACAAGTAAGTTAAAATTTTAAATGCCTTTTCTGCAAGGTGAAAAGCAATTTACTAGACTTGGAGTGAGGAAGAACTGGGTTCACCTCCTGTCTCCATATGCTCATTAAAGATGTGATTCTGCAAATCTCTTAGTCTTTGTATGTTTTAGATAATTTTCTAAGACTTATCTACTAAGTCATCTAAAGGTGTTGATTTGTGATCTATGTTAGTGGAAAGAGTTCCCAAGCTAGGAGTTCCCCACAAGGACAGAATCACAAATATCTCTTATTCTGTAAGATTGGACTAGATGGATGGGTAGGGGCAGCTTGTTGGAGAATGTACTCGGGGGCAGCTAGGTGGCACAGTGGATAAAGCACTGGCCCTGGAGTCAGGAGGACCTGAGTTCAAATGCGGCCTCAGTCACTTGACACATTACTAGCTGTGTGACCTTGGGCAAGTCACTTAACCCTCATTGCCTGCCCCCTCTCCCCCAAAAAGTAGGAGAATGTACTCACCATTTCCTGTTGGCTCTCTGCTGTTTATTGAAAATCTAGGTCTTTTCTAAACATTTGTTGTTTTAGTCATTTTCAGTCGTGTGTGACCCCTTTTGGAGTTTTCATGGCTAAGAGTGATTTTCCATTTCCTTCTCCAGCTCATGTTACAGATTTGGAAACTGAAGCAAACAGGGTTAAGTGACTTGGCCAGGGTGACACAGCTAGTAAGGCTGGATTTGAACTCAGGTCTTCCTAACTCCAGGTCTGGCACTCTATCCACTGGGCTTCCAGCTGCCTATTTCTAACTTGGGAAATTCAGTATTTTTATCAAAATAGTATTTCCCCCCAATTTTATGTAAAGGCAATTTTCATAATTTTTTTTTTTTTTGCGGGGCAATGGGGGTTAAGTGACTTGCCCAGGGTCACATAGCTAGTAAGTGTCAAGTGTCTGAGGCCGGATTTGAACTCAGGTACTCCTGACTCCAGCGCCACCTAGCCACCCCATAATTTATTTTTACAAGAAGGAAATTAAATTCTTTCTGGAATTTTATTAATAACATTTTATTTTGACATATCATAGAGCCCTGCCAAGGTATTCCTGGTTGAATTTTCTATGTTGCATAATCATTAAAAACACTAGGTGAAACATCAACAATTGCAACTGATTGTACATACACCCTTGCATTTTAGTAGGTTTCTGTTTGTTAAAACAAATGACAGGTGTGTGTTTTTACAAATAAGTACCTATGAGGTCCTGTGTTTTTGATCTTAAGCTTTGTTCCCAACTAAAGCTGTCTTCATTAATGTAGGTGTAGTAACTGTGTATATTATTCTTTTGGTACTACTTCGTTTACTCTGCATCATTTTATCTCCTGGTGCCATAAGAAATGTTGGCTTTGGAGTCAGAGGCTGTGACTGAATTCTCACTATTGATGCTTACCCCTTTATCTCAAGTACTGTGGGATCTTGGGCAAAATCATTTAAACTCTGTGTCTAAGTTTCCTTATCTATAAAGTGTCTTGGACTAGATAGATGACCTATGAACTATGTATTTTCCATTTCATTAAATAATACATTTTTGTTATTCATTCTGTAGCAGTAATGTTCCATTATACTTATATAACATAATTTTTTTCAGTCATTTCCTGATGGACACACTAAGTAATGAATTCAACAACTCAATTGAACAAATACAGACATTTAATTTTTTTTTCCTGTTAGCTTTTGTTTTGAATGTTACTTTCATTTCCACATTTATTGCCCTAGCCAATAAGCATTTCTTGGGATGAATGAATGAATGAATGAAGAAAGAAAGAAAGAAAGAAAGAAAGAAAGAAAGAAAGAAAGAAAGAAAGAAAGAAAGAAAGAAAATAAGGGAAAAGAAAGAAAGGAGGAAAAAGTAAATTCAGCAGAATGAATCAACTTATCAGCTGAATTTTATGGTATGTGCAGTACCCCACCCCTGCAAAGAAGGGAGGGAGGTGTTTTTTCTTATCTTTTCTCTGGGGCTATACTTGGTCATCATAATTAGCTGAGCAAATATTTATTAACCCCCTACTTGGTATCAAATACTCTGCTAGGGCTATGGGGTAGTAAAAAGGCAAAAATGAAATAGCCACCACCCTCAAGGAGTTTATATTCTACCGATTATATTATTTTTTTTTTCGGGGTTAAGTGACTTGCCCAGGGTCACACAGCTAGTAAGTGTTAAGTGTCTGAGGTCGGATTTGAACTCAGGTACTCCTGAATCCAGGGCCGGTGCTTTATCCACTGTGCCACCTAGCTGCCCCCTACCAATTGTATTCTTACATTCCCACTCCTAATCTGGGATGCCAGACAGAGAGTACCCTCTGTTTTTCATTATTCCATCCCATATACCTTTCTGCATATCAGCTAAAGGTGGATTTCTCAGCCTTCTCCCTTATTTATTAGTTCAATAGTTTTCTTACTTTCAGTTTTATTAATCTCTTCTTTGCTTTTCAGGATTTCCAATTTGGTGTTTAATTGGAGATTTCAAATTTGTTCTTTTTCTAGTTTTTTTGCATGCCCAATTCATTCCTCTGTTCTTTCTCTATTTTATTGATATAAGCATTTTATATTGATATAAAGCATTTTATATTGATATAAATTTTCCCCTAAGTACCACTTTGGCTGCATCCCATGAATTGTGGTATGTTGTCTCATTATTGTCATTCTCTTTGGTGAAATTATTGATTGTTTCTATGATTTGTTGTTTGACCCACTCATTCTTTAGGAGTCTTCTCCCTTACAACCCACAGAAAAATAGTTTAATTTAAGAGCAGGACGTGAATCTGATGAAGATCTAAAGCCCAAATTCCCTGTACTGTAGGGAATTTAAATACTTAGTTTTTGTGCTAATATAATTTCTTGGCAACCAAGGTGACATAGTTGAGGAGAGTACCGTCTTGGAGTCAAGGATTCAAATCGTGCCTCATACACTTAGAAGCTGTATGACTTGGGCCACTCACTTAATCTCTCTCAGCCTCAATGTCCCCATCTGTAAAAAGAGGGACAATCATAGCACCTTCTTCTCAGGGTTTTTGTGAGAATCAAATGAGAGAACTGATATAAAATGCTTTGCAAAACTTAAAATGAAAAACAAATGCTATTATTGTTGTTTTCTTAAAATTTTCTCTGGACCTTATGTCTCCTTTTTAGTAAGGGTTGATATAAGCCTTTTGCATACTTGGATTGACCTTGTCATCAGAGTACAATGCATTGATTCCTTTGTTCTAGTTCACAGCCTTGACTCACCTATAAAAAAAGAACATCTTTATAGACCTCTAGATGGTATTCTTCCTAAACTCTTCTTGGTGATAATGATTTGAATGAATAATAATATTACATAGTTCTTTATACTTTTTCAAAGCATTTTCACATTATCTCGTTTGCTTTTAAAATTTAAAGGCTCCCTTCCGATAAAGGTGTCTTCTACCCATACGGCATAATATTCTCTGTAAGAAAGCAGTAGAAATATTTTGTTCAGTGATTCTTTGGTTTAAAAAACAAACAAAATGGAAGGTGTGATACCAGGAGGCAACTCTTTGAGGAGTTCACCATTGTGATGGAGACAATTAACTTCTTAATATGTGCCAGACACCATGGCAGGAGCTGGAAATACAGACAAAACCCCTGCCCTCAAGTAACTTACATTCTACTAAGGGGAAAGCATATGCATATAAATAAGCATCTATAAAATCTTTTTTCTTTTTTGGGGTGAGGCATTTGGGGTTAAGTGACTTGCCCAGGGTCACACAGCCAGTAAGTGTCAAGTATCTGAGGCCAGATTTGAACTCAGGTCCTCCTGAATCCAGGGCTGGTGCTCTATCCTCTGCACCACCTAGATGTCCCTCAGCATCTATAAAATCTACAAAATACAAGGGAAAAATTTTTTTAGTAGGGAGGAAACCAGTAAATGAGAGGATCAGGCTTCATGTATAAAATGTAACAAGCAGAGTTTTGAAGGGGAAAAAATATTCCTTTTTTTTCAGAATCACAAGATTTATTTTTAAATAATTTTTTCACATAAAATGTATCCCCACATTTCTCTCCCCCTTCAATTAAATAAATAAATACAAAGCCCTTGTCTGTATCCAAAAAATTTATTTTTCAACCTGTGCTCTGAGTCCATGACCTCTCAGTGAGGTGGTAGGTAGCATGAAACAAGGAATGCATTCTAGGTATGGGAGATAGTGCAAAGGAGGGTAGAGGAAATGTCATGTGCAAGAAGCAGCAGGCTACCTTAGCTGCTTTCTATTGTAGAGAGCGGAAAAGAGTAGGATATATAATAAGGTGAGAAAGATATTGGAAAAAGACAGAAGGGCCATCTTGTGAAGAGCTTTAGAGGCAATAGGGAGCCATTGAAGCTTTTTTTGTTTTTTTTGTTTTTGGTGAGGCAATTGAGGTTAAGTGACTTGCCTAGGGTCACACAGCTAGTAAGTGTTAAGTGTCTGAGGTCGAATTTGAACTCAGGTCCTCATGACTCCAGGGCTGGTGCTCTATTCACTGTGCCACCTAGCTGCCCCCATTGAAGCTTTTTGAGAAGGGAAGTGACATGGACAGATCTGAACTTTAGGAAAAGCACCTCTGCAGCTCTGTGATAGACTGGAGAGGAGAGAGACTAGAAAAAGAAAGACCAGTTAGGAGGCTATTGTGGGAGAAGGTCAAGGAGAGTCTGAGCTGGGTGATGAATAAAAAGGAGTAGATATATGAGAGATTGATTAACTGATCAGATAGTTGGTAAGATTTTTCAGCCAGAATGATTGAGATGGTTGAGATACCCTCAACAGAGTTAAGGAAGTTTGGAATTAAAATGGGATTGGGGTAAAAGAAAAATTAGTTCAGTTTTGGATTTGTTGAATTTGAGATGCCTATGGGACATCTAGTTTGTGATTTCCAATAGGTAGTTGGAGATAGTTAACTGGAGCACAAATAGTGTGATTCTTTGTGGATGGTGAGGTCCTCCAAATGCTTCTTTTGCAGATGTGCTGGTTATATCAAGCCATAGAAGCAGAACATTGCATTCTCCTGGAAGAGATCTGTAACCACTTAAAACCACTTGATCACCCACATAGGAAAGACAAAGTGGATGCAGAATATCTATTGCCCATATAATGACATGCAGTTAAATGGACAACCTACAATACTTCGATGCAACCATTGATATATCTGGGACATATGTTACAAATGGAAAGTCCAGAAATGAATTGGGGATTGGCCTGCATTGCTTTCTGGAAGTTACCACATTTCCTTTAATGACCCTAAGTTTCCCCTAACAAAGGCCCCACCTTGTAAATACCATATTCTACTGGTGGTGGTGTATTATTTCAAGACATGAAATAGCTCCGAGGCTTTGAGAATGAGTATCATTCAGAGGGCAGTAGAAAGGCTCATGGTGGGTGAGAGCAAGCTACAACATGTAACCAGTGAGGAATGAAGAAATAGAAGGCTATTATTGATATAAAAGGAAAAGATGGGCATGGAATAACAGGTGAACAGCCTGAGTATTGTACTAGTATCCTCTCAATGTGAGAAGAAAGAGGAAGAACCCAAGTATATTACGTGAACCTCCTGTGGAAAACTTATGAGAGGTCTTGGACAAGAGTTGCATGGGGGTGGGTTGCATGGGAACTTGCATCATTAGGGGGAATATTCAGATTGATGAGGTCATAGATCATCTGAGAGCTCCCATTTAATCCTTGCTCTAATTCTATGAGGTAGAGAAGTTAGGTGGTGTTTGGGTTCCTAGGATTTTAAGACTAGACCTGGAGGGGACTTTTGAAATCATCCAGTCCAACTCTCTTATTTTATAGATGTGGAAATTGAAACTCGGAGAGATTAAGTGACTTGCTGAGGGTCACAAAGGTAACAGGACTAGAATTTGCCCTTGTGTCCTCTGACTTCAAACCTTCGCCTCTTTTGTCTATGCCATTCAGCCTCATGACTGATGAAAATGCTAAGGTTCAGAGCAATTGTGACTTGTTCAGAAATCATATTAGGTAAGGCTCAAGTTTTCCAGCTGTTAGTCCCTCATTCTTTGTACTGAGCCATGCTGGCAGTCCCTAATTGATGAAACTAAGGTTTCTGTCCTTATTTATACCTTTGGAAATGAGGAATTTGTTGTATCCTTCTCCACTCCCTTACTGACATCCTACATCTCTTTGGAAGTCATGGCATTCTCCCATACTCTTAGCTTCCCAAGATTTCCACTGGATAACTGGGTTTTGTTACTTATTTGTACTTTGTGCAGAAGAAAGAGAACAAGCACATTTGGAGACACAGGGCCTGTGTTCAAATCCTAACTGCCATTTCTGATTTATGTGATTTTGGGCAAATCATCTAACTTCTCTGGGTCCTCAGGTTCTTCATCTTTGAAAACGAGAGGATTCTACCCGGTGATCTCTGAGGTTCCTTCCAGCCTTATGTGTGTTCCTTGTAGTCTGTAAAATGCCTTAAATATTTATATTGTCTGCTGCTCTTACCCCGTGTAGGGGTTTCTCTCCTCTCAAGGCAAAGTGTGATTCTTTTTCTTCTTCTTCTTCTTTTTTTTTTTTTTGGGTGAGGCAGTTGGGGTTAAGTGACTTGCCCAGGGTCACACAGCCAGTAAGTGTTAAGTGTCTGAGGCCGGATTTGAACTCAGGTACTCCTGACTCCAGGGCCGGTGCTCTATCCACTGAGCCATCTAGCTGCCCTAATTCTTCTGCTTAAATTCTAATCATTGCGTGCCTATCTCCCATCACAGGCCTCTAGGGAATGTGCCCTGCCTGTTAGAACAACATGATCTCGTGGGTTCCTTTTTACTTCATCTTCTGGTCTGGCCCTCCCCCCAAGAGTAGACATGGGCTTCTTCCTCTCTAGCTGAGTCATTTTCCATTTGCCCCGAGTCCAGTGCTTAGTGATAGAAGAACTTGAAGGTTTGGAGCTCCTGTCTTTCGGTTGTGTGTGATTATAAGAACAACAAGGCTATTAAGTGTTGGGTACAGGTTTCCCCCTCCCCCCCACTCCACACATATATACACACATACACGCACATGCACAAATATATAGTTCTACATATACGTACACATCTATATCTACATACATATATATATATACACATACACACATAAGTATGGATGGCTAGACAGACAGACAGACACATACACATTTCAACTAGAGAGTACTAATTTAAGGTGGGGGGAAAAGAACTGTAGTCCCAGAAAGATGAATCTCTTTCCTCTTATGCAGTCAATAAACATGAACTGTACTAATAGGTATTGGGGATACAAAAACAGACATAAGGCAGTCCCTGTCTTAAAGGAGCAATCTAATGCAGACAGTAACAACAAATATATACACACAAGCTGTATACAGGATAATTAACAAATACTTAATAGAGAGGAAGGGTTAGAATTAAGAGTGGTTGGGAGAAGCTTTCTCTATTGGGTCACTGTTGTATAAGCACACATATTCTCTTTGTCAGGTGAATTCTCAAGAGCTAGGAGAATGCAATGGGACTATCACTAGCTACCTAGTTCATTCTCAGATGCAGCAATTCCTTTGAATCTGATGCAATGATAAATATTCTAAACTAGAACAATCTGGTCCCCATTTCCCCATTTTTTTTCCAGTCTCACCTCCCAGCAGGTGGCCTCACAACAATTTACTGATGCAGTGAGCCAGACAAGGTCACCTTTGCAGTCACTAATTAGCCTGGTCCCCACCCTTCTGCTTCCCAGCAGTAACTGGTTCTAAGAACCTCCTTGTAGTTCCAGAGACTGAGGACTTTGCTAATAAGAAGTTCTCTTATCTAGGAGTCTTAGCTAGAGAGATGAAACCCTAAAGGATAGGAAAGTGGGACATCTGGGACTTTCCTTGGTTTTGTTAATATTTTCTAGGGAAAAACAAATTCCTCATCAGTTAGTCACTCTTTATTTACCCTTTTAAAATCTGACTTTCCTCCCCACTACTCTACTGAAATACCTTTCTCCAAGGTTACAAACGAATTCCAGAGACATTTTTCCGGTTATCATTCCCCTTGGTCTCTTCAGTATTTAACATTGCAGGCCAGGTCTCCTTCCTTGGCTTATATGTTAATTGCTGTTCAGTTGTGCCCCATTCTTTTTGACCCCATGGATCAAATTGTCCAATATGTCCACATTGTCCAAACCACTGGAGTGGTTTGCTATTTCCTTCTCTAGTGGATAAAGGCAAACAGAGGTTAAGTGACTTACCCAGGGTCACACAGCTAGTAAGCATCTGAGGCTGGATTTGAATGCAGTTCTTCCTGACTCCAGGCCTACCATTCAATCCACTAAGCCACCCAGCTGCCTCCTCATCCCAGTATATTCTCCTAATCCTCCTAATTGGTGAGTCTCTGGTCCAAACTACCATATCATTTCATGTGGTGCTGAAGTGTCTGAACTTTTTTACCTCCTCCTCAGCAACACAGCCCCTGAGTACTCCTCCCTACCCCACTTTCTAGCTTTCTTTATGTGTTGTTTTCTGCCATTAGAATATAAGCTCTTTGAAGGTAGTACTATTGTATCCTAAATGCAATTCCTGGCACGTAGTAAGTAAATTAACTAACGCTCTCTTCCTGTTCCTCCCTTCTTCCCCCCACTCCTTCCTTTTCTTCCTCTCTCTCCCCCATCCTAGTCACCCAGGCTTGTAACCTGGGAGTCATCACTGACTCATCCCTCTTGCCTCACATCTGATCAGTTGTCAAATGCTTTTGGCTTTACCTGCATATTATCTGATCAATGGATCTCCTCCTTTCTGCTCCCAGTGATTCTGCCCTTAATTTCTTCTTCCTTAGACTCTTATAATAGGGGATCCTCACTGATTCCTGTTTCCAGGCAGACTCCTTTCCAGTCAGCCCTTTGTATCACTCCTTAAGTAATTTTCCTAATGAACCACATCTTGACTCAGAAATGAAGTCACTAATTAAAGCAGAAACCTTTGATCTTGGCCTTCCACAATGATTCCCATTAGGTTTCTAGCCTTACCTCATGATATTCTCCATCTATACTAACCAAACTAACCATGCTGATCTCTTGCTCCTGTTCTCATCCTGCCCTTTCCCTTTTCAGTACATTTGCTCTGGTAGTCACCCATACCTATAATAGCCTCCTCAACTTCCCTCAAATCCAATGGAGATCAGTTCAAATCACTCTCCTTCAAGTCCCAGATGAGGTACGATTTTCACCATTATACTTTCTCTGGCTTCTCTGTCTAACCTTCTTTCACAGGAAAAAGTAAAACCTTGGTTTGAGATATATTTGCCCCAGCCTTCCCTTCTTGCTTTCCTCAATCTCCTTTCTTTAATAGTTATCTGTGTATGTGTCTTACTGGCCCCATTAGATCCTTGCCAGCAAGTTCTGTCATGTTCATCTTTTTAATACACAGTAGGCACTTAAATACATTTTCAGTGAATTGGACCAGAAAACTTCAAGGAATTTGCTTGGTTTGTTTTGTGTTTGTGCTTTGGTTTTATCATATGTGAAATATGGACATTCTTCTAATTCCTTTGCATTGGTAACTGACAAATTGAGCATGACTGAGGATCTCTTGGCATGGGACCTGATAAGACTCTCCAATACTAGGTTATAAGGAAATGTCTCCCAAGATCAAGCTGGCCAGCCAGCCTCATTCATGGTTTGTCATTAGAGGAGGGAAGTTTCAGGTAGAGGGTTCTGTCCTGCAGCTCTAGACTTTTTCTTTCCTATCCTAGACTGCTGCCCATAGTTCTGCCTACTCATGTTACAGGCTAAATGATTAGTTGCTGGGGTGAATGTGTAGCCATTTCTCCCGGGCCCTTTCTGGCTGGTTGGAAGCTCACAGCCATTGACCAATAACATGGTAGTGGAAATTCACTTCCTGGCTAGGGGAACTGAAGTGGATCCCAAGTGATTTTTTTGGACCCCCATTTCACCCTTTCCTTCACCCCAAGGCTGATAAGAGGGCTGCAATTCATTCCATAGGTATTATATTGTGCAAGGTTTAAGGAAGATATTAAGGAAATGTTTAGTAAGACAGCCCCACCCTTAGAGAGAGCTCACTGTCTGGTTAGGAAAATAAGACATGATTAAGCACTAGAATAATGAGCAATAAAAGGCAGAGATCCTTGGATTGATTGCAGAAAGGCCCTTTATCAATATCTTTTGTTGTACTACCACCTTCATTTCTGAGAATCTGACTCCTTTATTTATCCAGTGAGCCATCTTTTGTAACAAAGAATGATTTTTTTTTAAAGTGTGTGTGGGGGGGCAGTTAGGTGGTACAGTGGATAGAGCACCGACCCTGGATTTAGGAGTACCTGAGTTCAAATCCACCCTCAGACATTTAACACTTACCAGCTGTGTGACCCTGGGCGAGTCACTTAACTCCAATTGCCTCACCAAAAAAAAAAAAAAGTGGGGGGAAAAGCAGTTCAGCAAAACTAACCAACACATTTACCAAGTCTGACAATATATGAAATATTCTATACCCATAGGATCCCACTTCTTCAAAGGAGGGAGGAGATGGATTGGGGAAAGACCTTGCAAAGGTGGGATGTAAGCTGGACCAGGAAATATTGGCATAATCACAGAGGCAGAGAAAAGGGGGAATCCACCAAGGGGGAACAAGTATGATCATAGTACAGATGAGCCCAGTGGAATTAAGGCTCCAAAGGACACATCAAGGTCTTCTTGAAAAACAAAGATACCAGGGAACCAAGTGCAGGTTCCTCCACGAGGGGTAAGAGACTTTTCTGGATTTTTAGTGGGGAGCAGATTTTATGGTTACTCTCCCCAGGCACTGGATGATGTTCTCTTCTCTGGTGGATGCTGTCTTCTAGTGGTAGAGTTGGTTGAGGGTAAGTAATAGAGGGAGATCTTCAGTTGCCTTGGCAACCACACATCAATTCTCCCCACCCCCCTTCCCTGTAGTTTAAGTACCACAGGAGATGGCCCCCTCCCCTGACTGTGAGCCCCCTTGCTGTTCTAGTATAGGAGGGAAAACATTTCCACAGGATGGGGTGTGTATTTTTCAGTGAATTTGAGAGGGCTTGGCTTTGCCTATCATTTAAACTCTGCCCGGTCACATTGTTTGCACACACTCCTATGGTGACAGTCACGTTGCTCAAAGTGAGCCTGAAAGTCACTTCCCCAGGGAACAGTTCACACCCTTTTTTAGGGTGTCAGTGCCTGTGTAAATCAGGAGGAAAATGGATTCGTTAGTATGAAGAAACACTATTAAGGGAAAAGAGCCCTAAACCCAGTCATAAGAGACCTGTCCAGATAAGCCTGTCTTTTTGCTGGAGGAAAGATATTAGATCTGTCATCCTTTTGGCACATGCAGCCTGTTTCTTGACCCTGGGCAGCCTCTTTTTGGTCACTTGCTGGGTTAGAGAGCCATGGGAGAAAAATGGGAGATGGTGGTGAGCGTTTGGTGCTGGGCAGATGAGAGAACTGGGCACCTGCCCAGACTATAACTTTGTGAGAAGGAGCACAAAATATGAAGTGGGATTGGTGAAATACTGGATATCAGAGAGGAGAGGAGTGATTTTCAATAGCCCACTTGGGGATCTCTTTGTTGAGGTTAGCATGCTGCTCCACCCTTTTTTTAACTCCATTTCTTCTATCCTATTCCCTGCCAACTGGCAATCCTTGAGGAGAATCCGAAAGTGTAGAAAGGGAAAGGGTCGTGGGGAAGAGCTGGTGTTCAGAGTCCTTAGAATATCTCTCCAACATGGGAATGGGGAAGTTTGGAATCCATAGAGGAAGAAATTGGTTGAGTTTGTGGGAGTTGGCTTAACTTTTACCATTAGGGAATGTGGCCAACCGCACTTGGAGCCTGTGGGGGAAATTCCCCTTTCTCCCTTCTTGCTCCATGAGAGCAGACAGTTGGGTGTGGTGCTGATTTCCGCCGCCTGGGTGTGGGGTTGAGTGGCTCCTAGGTGAGGTGATGCCAGCCTCCTCTGCACTTTAGCCCATTTGTGCTGAGCCAAGGGGTTTACTGGGGAATCCTTGGAGATCTTTAGGCTGTTGGCCCAGAGGGTCAGTAGAGAGGTACTCCCTCCCTTTCTCTGCCTTCACTCTTCCCACCGTCCTTTGCTTCTTTCTTGACCTCAGGGTGCTTCTGACTCTTGACTTCCTCAGGACAGTACAGTCCTCTAAAGGATAGTCTAGTAGATCTGATTTCTCACTAGGCTTTAGAGTGAATTTGCTGCTGGGGCAGGTAGAAAGAATTCCAGGGCCTAGGAAGCAATTAAGTTGGTTCAGAGCTAGTGAAACTTTTTATCTTAATATTAGGGGCCTCCAAGCCTAGTTGGATAAGAAAACCAAGATGTGTGTGGGGGTGGGGGATGGAGAAGCAGGGAAAAGGAGAAGTGAAATAAGTTCTCTATTGACTAGTATATAATAATCATAGTTAATAGCCAGGATTTAGCATTTTACATGTTATCTCATTTGGTACTCACACACACACACACACACACAGCCGTGAGCTATCTGTTCTTATCTCCATTTTACAGATGAGGAAACTGAGTCCCACAGAGGTTATTTGCCCAAAGTAACACACCTAGTGTTCAATGAAGGATTTGAACTCAGATCTTCCTTATTCTGGGACCAACACTCTATCCACAGAGCTGTGCAGTAGCCTCTATATGTTGTTTCCCCAATTAGAATAATAAGCTCTTTAAAGGCAGGGACTGTTTTTGTCTCTATATCCCCAGCATCTAGTGGCCAGTACCTGGGACACACTAAGTGATTAATAAATGATTGTTGACTGAATGAATGAGAACTTGGCCTAACTGGCCAGATATTGATCCTGGGGATAGCCTATATGCTGTATATGTTTGTGTGTATGTATATGTAGATATATGTGTATATGTGTTTATATATACATGTGTGTATGTGCACATATATGTACACACATATAATAAACACATACACTTCAGGGCCATTCCATGAAGTTACATATAGAGCCAAGTTTGAACCTTGGTAAAACAGGAAGGGGTGGAGGTCATCAAATCTCAGTGATAAAGGACTAAGACTTTAATTCCCAAAGACTAAAATTCCCAAAGAAATGAAGGATACTGGGTTCCATTCTCCCCCACCAATTAAAAGGCATATTTCCCAGTTCCTTCCATCAAAGAAGTGGTACTAAATCCAAGATTGTAGGGAGTTTTATCCAGCATAAGCCCTAAAAAATGATGAGTGAGCTTCACAAATAAATAGTTTGGAAATAGTGCTTTTCCAAAGACCAATCAACTGGAAGAGACAAGAGCCTAGAGAGAATTTAGGAGAGCTTGAGAGGGAACTTATGGGCTTCTCTCCAGAGGACAGAGACCCAGTAGCTGAAAAACAATTTGTGAGAAGCTGTAGGGTCTAGAGTGGGCAGCTAGGTGGCTGGCGTCGGATACTTACTGGCTGTGTGACCCTGAGCAAATCACTTAAGCTTGTTTGCCTCAGTTTCCTTATCTGTAAAATGAGCTGGAGAAGGAAATGGCAAACCATTCATGTCTTTGCCAAGAAAACCCCACATGGGGCTACAAAGACTGAAATGACTGAACAACAACAACAGAGTCTAGAGCAGAGAGCAGATGACCGGGATTCATGATTGACAGGTTGGGCTTCTGATTGTTACCACATTACTGCGTCCTCATCCTGCACATAGTAGGCACTTAACAAAAACAACCACTATAACAAATACCCTACCCTGATGGAAGGTGATATATTCCAAGGTGACTGAGGAGAAAGCACAGGACTCAGTGTTTACAGACTTGGGTCCATCATCGTGAGCCTGGCCAGATAAATGTCCATCTACTTTGTGAAATGGGATGACTCTTGGGTGCTAGGATTGTCTGGGAGGCTTAAGTACACTGAATAAAAAGAACATTAGTCTCTAAAGTTCAAGGATCCAAATTCAAATCCTGCCTCTGACACTACCCGTATGACCTTAGGCAAGCCACAAACAAAAAACTGAGCCAGCCTCACTTTCCTCATCTGTAAAATAAATGGTATGGACTAAGGTCCTTTCCATAACTTTGATCCTATGAGATGCCATCAAAAGACTTTGAGATCCTTTTAGGAAGTGGCTGGTTGTAGTACAATAATATTAATTATAACAACAAACAAAAGATGTTCTCATAGAATCAGCTGCTTGTCACATGAGAAGGAATATGGCAGCCCCTCCCAGGGAAGCAATATTAGGGTTCCTCCACCAGAGGTTTGATGATAATAATGATTTTTTTAAAAATAGTTGATATTTATACCACCTTAGGGTTTTCAAAATTCTTTCTATACAAAAACTCATTAGATTCTTCCAACAACCCTATGTGGTTGCAGGTGAAGAAATCAAGGCTCAAGAGGGGTTAAGTGATTCAACTTGGGTCACATAGCTAGTAAGGATCTGCAGCAAAGTCTGAACCGAGGTCTTCCTGACTCTCAACAATATATGGGCATCTAGGTGGCACAGTAGTGTTTCATCCTTCATTCTCAAAGAGGATCATGACAGATGTCATGACTTGCAGTGAATTGGATTCAAGTGAGGGAAGGCTGTGCAAGGTCACCAGCCTCACACTCTCTCCTCTGGAACCATCTGAGTCCAGTGGCATGACGAATTGTCAGGACCAAAGACTTCTAGTCAGGAAGATGATGAGTTCAGATTTTGCCTCAGGCCCTTATTAGCTGTGTGACCAAGGGGTTTGTCAGTTAACCTTGCTCAGCCTCAGTTTTCTTATCTATAAAATGGGTGTGATAATAATAGTGTAATAGCACCTACTTACCGAGCTGTTGTAAGGATCAAATGAAATGATACATAAAGTGCTTTGTAAACCTTAAGGTGTTATATAAAATCCAGCTATAATATTATTTCATACTAATGGTTGTGATTAAAGT
The DNA here is from genome assembly GCF_019393635.1 of Dromiciops gliroides. Lineage (NCBI taxonomy): Eukaryota > Metazoa > Chordata > Mammalia > Microbiotheria > Microbiotheriidae > Dromiciops > Dromiciops gliroides. Next base: position 254,831,334 of record NC_057862.1, read on the forward strand.
CTTTGGGAGACCAGAAATCATTGACCTTGCTTCCTAGCAGCTTTTTTTTTTTTCTCCAAGTGACAATTTATTAAGACTCTTCTGTTTGTATTTTTTTCCCCCTTCTAATCCTCATTTGATCTTCATCCTTTCCAGGTAGCTAGGATCTTATAACATCTTTTATACTAAAACAGTGCCATTATCACAGGATCTTGATTATGTTTTTGTTATATCTTAGCTAGGAAATACCTGACAAATTCCAAGGTCATTCTTTGGCACAGAGCTGGTAAGTGAACTAGGCAATCTTAATTATCAGTCTTGGTCTGATAAGAGTCAACAGCAAGTGAGGTTAGGCATTTATTAAGCGCCTGTGTGACAAGTACTATGCTAAATGCTGGGAACACCAAGAAAGGCTAAGCCAGTCTCTGCCCTCCAGGTATTCACATATCTATTGGAGAAGACAACACGCAAACAGTTACCTACAAACAGGATATATAAGGGATAACTTCGAAGATGATCTCAGAGGTAAGGCAGGCACTAAGATTAAGGAGGATGGGAAAATGCTTCTTGCAGAAAGTGAGATTTTAACTGAGATTTGAAGGAAACCAGGAGATGGCAAGGAGAAGGGAAAGAATTTTAGGCATGGAGAACAGCCAGGGAAAATAGTCAGAGATGAGAGATGCCACGTCTTGTGGGAGGAAAAACAAGGTGGTCTGGATTGTAGGATACACAGAGGGGAGGGGAGTGAGACCAGAAAAAAGTCCTGTCTAAAGCCCCAGCCTCTCAGGGGGCTAGGCTGTATTGGGGCTCACTGGGAATCAAAGGAAACCTCCCAGGTTCTTTCTTCCTTTGACATCTTCCCAGGGACTGAAATGGGCATTGACATCAAAATTGAGCTTCGTCTACATGGAGGAATGCAGGTAGATCGAGGGTGGGGGGGTGGGGTACAGGAAAGGAGTGGAAAATGAGTTCTAATGAGGGATATAGGCCTTTCCTATACATGGACTCCTCACGCATGTACTCGAAGCTAGCTGGCTGAAGATTGACTCTGAAGGGACCCTTCAGAGGATCAGTGTGCACATCACTGGGCCCTACTTATGGGGGTGATAGCTGTTCTGAGCCTTTTGTTTCAAAGGCAATGACCTAGGATTCTAAGGGATCCTCTGTAAACTTTTTTTTTTTTTTGGTGGGGCCATGGGGGTTAAGTGACTTGCCCAGGGTCACACAGCCTCTGTAAACTCTTGCTTTTTTCATTTAGCTGTCCTTTAGGAGTGGACTGTGTGCAGAGGCAACCTAGAGGTCGTCAAAGAGGCCTTCTTTGGAAGAGGGCTTTTCGGGGTATGGATTTCTCTGCCTCTGTTATTCTGGCTAAGTCCTCATATGGGGATAAGAAGGAATTGATACCAGAATCTGGGCAGTGAGCTTTGAACCACAGCAAAGATTCATTCTTGCTCGGTCAAGGGTTAAGGGCAGGGGAGGATCTTGTGTTTTTGTCTTGCTTTGTGCTCGGATGACATGGTATTAAGTTGCTAGCGACCTCTTTAGAAAGGCAGGGCAAAGTTAATTTAATGGTTCCTTTGAGAATGGAATCAAATGTAGCACTGCTACATTTCTCAAGGGGCGTTCTTTGGAGGAGCTCAGGGTGCCATCACTGATACCATTGTGTTACTCCTCCCAGGGGTCTCTTATGAGGCAGCAAGTTGTCACGGAAGGAGTCCAGAAGACCTAGTTACACCATCTTCACTAATTTTGGGAGGGAATGATTTGTTGGTTGTCTTTTTTGGGGGGGGGATCATTTGTCATTTCCAATGATTCTATCCTCACCCTCCCTTATAACAAAGAAGCACAGAACCTGACACCAACTAAGCACTTAATAATCCTTTTATTCATTCATTCATTCATTCATAGAAATAGACTTAAGCCAAGCAAATGAACACATTGATCACAGACAGCCATTCTCTTTAAAGTCCTTCATGGGGCAGTTAGGTGGCGCAGTGGATAAGGCACTGGCCCTGGATTCAGGAGGACCTGAGTTCAAATCCAGTCTCAGACACTCGACATTTACTAGCTGTGTGACTGTGAGCAAGTCACTTAACTAACTCTCATTGCTCCGCCAAAAAAAAAAAAAATCCTTTATAACCTGGCCCTTTCCAGGTCTACCTTCCTACTTCACTCTCTTCCATGGGACCCTCCAATCCAGGCACTGGTTTCCTTTGTTGTTCTTCCCACAAGATACTGTATCTCCCAACTATACTTTGGCTGGCTGTCCCTCATGCCTGGAATTCTGTTCCTCCTTTTATCTTCTCCTTTTGGCTTTCCTGGTTTTCTTCACATCTCAGCTAAACTCCTGTCTTCTGCAAGAAGCCGTTCCTGGTCCTCTTGTCCTTTCTTAGTGCCTTTCTTCTGAGATTATCTTTAATTTATGAGTGTATGTTTGTGTATGTATGTTTGTACAGATATACAAGCAGAGCGGTTGGGTACACAAAGAATTAGTAATGAAATTGCAAATAGATTTTGTCTCTTTCCTCTCTTCCCAGCTTCATACCTTTGCTCCGTAGGCCTAGGGTAGGATAAGGTGGTGTTTGGGGGACAGAGGGTGAGGGGTGAGTGGGTTTATATTCCTCTAGATGCTGTTATTCCTTCTTCTTTTTTTTTTTTTTTAGTGAGGCAATTGGGGTTAAGTGACTTGCCCAGGGTCACATAGCTAGTGAGTATTAAGTGTCTGAGGCTAGATTTGAACTCAGGTACTCCTGACTCCAGGGCCAGTGCTTTATCCACTGTGCCACCTAGCTGCCCCCCCTGTTATTCCTTCCTAATGGTCATATCATTCCTCCTTCAATTGTTATGCCTTCCTTCTATTGGCACTAAAGGGAACGAAATTAAATTGTCTTGCTTTCTGGATTCTTTCTCCAGCTTCAGTCTCTAATTGGAGAACTGCTACCAAAACTCTGCTAATCTTAAGGCCTGGAGGACGGTGGTAAGGGGATGCTGAATTACTGTGACAGTATAATTCAGGGAGGGTGACCCTGAAGCATATTCCCACTGGGTGGGTGACCATCACTGAAGAACCTTAGAGCAGGATGCATTGAGCTTTAGGAATTTAGTATGGTGGGGGAAGGGAGGGGAGGCCAGTGTGGCATGTGCATGTGCACATCTGGCATCAGGACCTTTGAGACCCTGGGTCAGGAGTATTCCCAGAAGCCTGGTTCCTTCTCTTAGATTATCTTGTTCTTTCAAATGGGCAGTGCCACACCGCGCCACTCTGAGCTGTGGTTTCATCTGTGTGTTTGTCTCTGAGCAACACCTGGTGCCCAGTGAGTAAAGTTCAAGTGAGACCACACATACTTTATTACTTTGGCTTCCGGGCTGATGCCCAGCCTGGCAACCAGAGGGGCCCTGCATGGGCCTCTTTTTGATGTAAGACAATCATAAAATGAACTGATTGAAACCCAGTGGTATCTCAGGCCTGAGGGATTTTCCTGGTATTTGGATCTCTGCTCCTCTTGGGCATCTCTTGAATTGTATTGCTCTAGCACTGATTCTGGACTGTCTTGTTCCCCATGTGGCAGTCTTGATGGATCCCTTCACAGAATAATGTTAAAATAAAATCTAGAGATTAAAAAGGAGATCAATTCATCATTTTTTTAAATTATGAAAATATTTTTTAAAAAATTCAGGGATTGGGGCAGCTAGGTGGCGCAGTGGATAAAGCACTGGCCCTGGATTCAGGAGGACCTGAGTTCAAATCTGGCCTCAGACACTTAACACTTACTAGCTGTGTGACCCTGGGCAAGTCACTTAACCCTCACTGCCCTGCAAAAACAAAAAACAAAAAACAATTCAGGGATCCCAGGTTAAAAACTCCTGCTAAAGGACCTTAGCTGTCTCACTCTTTTCATTTCACAGATTAAAGAACTAAAGCTCAGAAGGTTAAATTCTTTTCCCAAGCCCGTACACCTGGTTAATGGAAGAGGTAGGGCGAGGATATAGCAGTTATCCATACACACTGACACATGGGCCTACACACACTTGTGCGCATGTGCACCCAAATACCTCGGCACCACAGCCTTCTTGTGGCCTATGTGGGAGGGAGGGCCTGAAGTCTCCCAGACTTTCTGTCATTGAGAATCCTGAGAGGAGTCAGCCTGGCCACCCAGATTTCCTTCCTAATATTCCCTTTTCTGAATGAAGCCTCAAATATTCTAAGGGCCTCCCATTCTCTTTGTTTGGGAAGAAGGAATCTGACACCGAGAATGAAAAGAAGGTCCGTGGTGGTGACTTTTGAGCAACCAAAGCCTAGGAAAGTTGGTTAACAGACATACTTTTTCTTCGGTATTTTTGTGAGACCTAGAGTACTTCTGTGATATTTCACTGTGGTATGAAGGTGACTTTGGTCTCTTATAGGTCAATGCCAACAAATCCCAAGTTCTGACAGGGCTTCCTACCAACAAAAGCTGGTGTGTTCTGAGGATTCTAGGACCATTCTAGTCTTTCACTCTAGGGCCACCATAGCTAAATGCAGAGATGGTCAACACCAGATTAGCTATTACTAAATAATGCCTTTTAGGGCCTTCCCCCCACTTTTTTTTTTTAATTTAGCCACAGCAACTCATGAACCCCCCCCCCAGCTCATTTTACAGATGAGAAAACTGAGGCAGACAGGGTTAAGTGACTTGCCCAGGGTCACCCAGCCAGGAAGTGTGTCTGAGGCCAGATTTGAACTCAAGATGAGTCTTCCTGACTGCAAGCCTGGTGCTCTATCCCCTCCCACCTGGCATAGTGTATAGAGTGCCAAGCCTGGAGTCAAAAAGACATGAGCACATAGTTAGCACTTAATAACGTTGTGTAGAATTGAATGGAAGATTAACTGTGTAATCAGTTTTTAGGGCATCAGATGCCCTAGAGCAGTGGTTCTTCAACTTTTTGGTCTCCAGACCCCTTTACACTCTGAAAATTGAGGAACTCTCCAAAGAGCAGGTTATCTGTGGATATTTACCATATTAGAAATTCAGACATATTAGTATTATGATGAAAACAGTTTTGACCTTGTGGACCATTCCCTGAAGGGATCTCAGGGATCCCCAGAGGTCTCCAGATCACACTTTGAGAATTGCTACTCTAGAAGTTTTTTTGTTTTTGGGGGTTTTGGGGTTTTTTTGGGGACAATGGGGGTTAAGTGACTTGCCCAGGGTCACATAGCTAGTAAGTGTCAAGTGTCTGAGGCCTGATTTGAACTCAGGTCCTCCTGAATCCAGGGCCAGTGCTTTATCCACTGTGCCACCTAGCTGCACCCCCCCCCTTTTTTTTTTTACTGAGGCAATGGGGGTTAAGTGACTTGCCCAGGGTCACACAGCTATACTCTAGAAGTTTTATGGGACACAGTCATGGCGAGGAGAATCAAGCCCTCCTGACTTTGAGGTAGTACTTTTATATTCTCCCAACTCATCAGATCCTCACATCTAACAGGAAGGATTGGGCAGGGATGTTGGTAGCCTTGTTTTATAGATGGCAGACCCGAGACGCTAAGACCTTAAGTGACAGACTCGTGTTGAGTTGAAGGCAAAGCTAGGACTGGATTCCAGTTCTCTTGCAAGTTCCTTCTGTTAAACTATGATAATAGGGCTCTTATCTTCAAAAAATATAGAATCCAGTAAGCTTAGTAAGCTCTGTGTGTGTGTGTGTGTGTGTGTTATTATTGAAGATGATATATATCAATCCAGCATTTTGGAAGGAGATGGAGTCCAAGATTTATTCAAGGGCATGGGAGGAGGGTGTGTGTGTGTGTGTGTGTGTGTGTAAGTGCTAAGAGAGGTCAATGTTAGCCTCTGTGACAGTAATTTTGAGCTTTAGGGGACAGGGGCTTTGCTTGATTAATTCACCCTCCATAGCATTCAGTACAATATGCTATATGGGTGAGCAACCAATAAATAGCCTTTGATAACCATGTTTTATTTAGAAAAGCTTTTATAAACCATTTGATTAACTTGGACTCCCTCTATTTCCTTTTTGAAGTAGGTGAAAAGTCAATTCCTTGGGGCTTCCCCAGGCCTAGTCTGTCAAATAAACATTTAATAACTTATTGGCCTTGTTATTCACCCTTCATCAGTATTCTCTGCTTCTGTGATTGGAGGGTAGAGCCATGAACTCTTCCAGTGGAAGGTAGCACGACTGACATCTCATTTACTCATTTGACTGCCTCCGTTAGGACATGGAATATATGGGGGCAGTGTAAGGGTTGACTACTTCTCTGCTTGTGTCTCAGGAGCCAGTGGGATCTAGGGGGACTTCCATTCTGGGGTCCCTGCAGACATTCAGATATCTGCCTAGGAGAGGTTCTAGCTGGAGGCCTGTCATGCTTTCAGGACTTATATTATTCTTCCTTTGTTCTCTCTAGAATATCCCAAAAGCTTCTTCACTGAGCAGCAATGCCAGGATGCCTGTCTCCGTCTCCTTACATCAAGATGCCACCCAAGAGCGTCCAGTGAGCTTGGCCTCTACCACCTCTTCTTCAGGCTCATCCCGGGATAGTCAGGCCATGGAAGAACCCAATGGAACTGGACCTGTAACTGAGGGCGAGTCTGGCTCTCCCCGGGCCTGTCATATCCCTAATAACCATAACAATTCCAGCAGCTGGCTAAATCTGAGAGGATCCCTAAAAGGTTCACCATTTAGCTCCCGGTCCCCCCCTGGAGCCACGCATCACAAGCTGAGCTACCTGGGCCGAGTGGTACGGGAGATTGTAGAGACGGAGCGCATGTATGTGCAAGACCTCCGAAGCATCGTTGAGGTGAGCCACTCTTTCAGGTCCACTTGCCTACGCAGTCTTTTTTTGTTTGTTTCTTTCTTTTCCCCTTGATTGTTGTGGAGTGATGAGGGATGGAGCATGGAGCACGTCTCCAAAATGGACCAAGGGACTTTGGCTTCTGCACTGGTCAGTTTATAAACTGGTTTCCCCACTGGAAAGGAAAAACCTTCTTGTGTCTCAGTAATTCTGCTTCCCCAAGAGCTTAGCTCCCAGATGCCTTGTTTATCTGGATTTACTGAGTGCACAGATTTGCCATTTTCCCACTTTGTTTCTTTGGTTGGTCAGACCAGGAAATTGGATCATCGCAACAGCCTGTAGACTCCTGGGAGCGGCAGTATCTGAAAGGCAGGAGAAAGGGAGAAGAGTCCAGGACTGAAAGGGAAAGAGACATCAGATTGATTACTCTTGGAACTGACATTGTGGCGATTAGTGTTCTCAAGGTGTTCCCCAGGAATAAAGCTAGGAAGGGGCTCTGTCAGAATAAGAATGAAGTGATAGCAAGAGTGTGTTGTGTAGTGGGAGTGGTACCATGTTGTCCTCAACTGACTTCCTCCATGACAGGATTACCTTCTGAAGATCATCGATACACCAGGGCTTCTGAAACCGGAACAAGTCAGTGCACTCTTTGGGAACATAGAAAACATCTACGCACTAAACAGGTGAGTGACAAGCTGGAGCTCCTTCTTCCTTGGCCTCTCAGGACTCTGGTTGGGGCAGGGGTAAGTGGCACAATGTTGAATGAAGATGCTTTCACTCCTGCCCTCCCCTTTCTGCCCTGTGGCCATTGGTTTTCCCACCTCTGGGATGGACCTAGTGCTTTCTTTAGGGAACCTTGAGGACCACTAGACACGTGGAACTGGATACTGCTTCTTCAGATAGAATTATTCATGTAATTATTGGTTAACATTCTCCACAGGTTAAGGGTGGGGGTGTTCTTGAAGACCCCCTAGAGAAGTGATAGCGCCATTTCTTCTCTAGGGATACCTCTTTTTCTTCTTATCTTTCCACTCTTGCTTTTGTTGTCTGTATTCCCTCTATATCTTCTACTGGCTTCCAGGCAAGCTAAATGGTCCTGGTGGCTCTGTGAGGACCACTTAGTATGTAGTACTATGAGATTTGAAATGGTTAAGTTTGCTTGTGATCTTTTAAAATGGAGGAACGTGATTGGAGGTGGGGTGGGGGGCTGCCTCAGTGCTCTCTAGGGGCTGATATCTGAGGAATCCAAGGGAAAGGGTCTTAGAGAGCAGAAATTAGGTGGACTTTAAGTAGTAAGATGGTAGAATCTTCTCTACAGGTTCTGCAGAAGGAAGGGCTTATTGTGGCTTTGGAGGAAAAGACAGGAAAAAGATGGTATCTGGAAGAACAGGGGGTCTAATGAAGAAGGAGATATTTAGAGGAAACACAGGGTGACTTGCAGTTTTCTTTGATTTGTTATAACGACACCTGAGCTTGTATAGAGAGAATCTCACTTTGCATACAACTTTCATGCCCTGAAATGCTCTAATCCAGGAACCTTGACGTCTAGCCCAGAGACTCTTTTTTTCCTTTCCTTTAATCTTTCCCTTTGTGTGTTTGACTCCTTTTGCCAGCGCTGGAGCAGTATTCCCTCCTGAAGGTGGGTAATGATACCCCTCCCCTCTGCCCATTTGGTTTGCTGCAAATAATTTCCCCTCCCTCACCTTCTCCTGTGGTGCAGTGTTGGCTGACCTTTGTGGTTCTTGGCTGTGTCATTCATTGGGGGTTGGAAGCCCCCAGGCCACACAGCAGGGATATTTCTCTGGAGCATGTTAATGACTGGGGAGGGGTAATTGAAGAGAGCTTTGTGGCTGGTCATGCCTTAGAGGCAACTGCAAAGAAGTGGATCCGAAATCTGATGACTTCTCTCTCCTCATTCAGTCAGCTCTTGAAAGACCTGGACAGCTGTAATAATGATCCGGTGGCTGTGGCTAATTGCTTTGTAGAAAGGGTAAGAACAGAACTCAGTTTGGTTTATCATGTGACCATAAAGCATTTTGCAAACCTTAAAATGCCATGTCAGTGTTAGCTATGATGATAATGTGGTAGTGATGATGAAGAAGATGGAGGTAGTGGTGATGATAGTGATAATGATATTGGTGATAAGGAGGAGGAGGAGGAGGCAGCTGTAGCTGGGGTGGTACGGTGATAGAGTGCTAGACCAGAAGTCAGGAAAACCTGAGTTCAAATTTGACCTTAGATATTTACTGGGCAAGTCAGTTGACCTCATCACACTTTGGTTTCCTTATTTGTTTGTTTGTTTTTTGGCGGGGCAATGGGGGTTAAGTGACTTGCCCAGGGTCACACAGCTAGTAAGTGTCAAGTGTCTGAGGCCGGGTTTGAACTCAGGTACTCCTCAATCCAGGGCTGGTGCTTTATCCACTGCGCCACCTAGCCGCGCCTGGTTTCCTTATTTGTAAAATGAAGGACCCACTTCCCAGAGTTATTTTGAGGGTAAAAATGAGATAATATTTGTAAAGAACTATGCAAACTTAAAAGTGCAATATAAATGCTATTTATTGTTATTATTACCACCTGTACCCAGTCTACTGGGGAACTGAGAGTGACCATAACTCTTGGTAGTAGTCCCCCCTACTAAGGGGACTGTCTTAGGGAAAATCACATTGCCTTCAGTGAAGGAGTATTATGGCTGAACTGGGAATAGGGACCAAAGACTCTTGGAAATTAGATGGGACAAAGTACACGGGGAGGGTGTCAGAGGCTTAGGTAAGTTTGTGTTCACAGCCATATTAGAAAATCCTCTTTTCTCCCTTTCCTTAGAGCCAAGAGTTTGACATTTATACTCAGTACTGCAACAACTACCCAAAGTAAGTAACTCCGGGATGGAAAGGGGAGGGATATTTGAGGAATAACCAAATACCATTTTCCTATCTGCCACCATCATTACCACTTCTGCCTTATGATTTCCTCTTGGTGATAGCTTCCTTCTCCCTATAGTTCAGTAGCAGCCCTAACTGAGTGCATGAGAGACAAACACCAGGCCAAGTTCTTCCGGGACCGACAAGAGGTCTTGCAGCACTCTCTGCCTTTGGGCTCTTTTCTGCTGAAGCCTGTCCAAAGAATTCTCAAGTACCACCTCCTTCTCCAGGTAATCTGCACTTGGGCTTCATCTCTGAGTTCTGGTGGGGGCTTGATTTCTGAGGACTGGTCAGGGCTAGGAAAAGCAAAATTTGGGTGGGGAGCAAGGTTCTCAGAAGAGAGATCAAGAACTTGACATTAAAAAAAAAATAGCTTAACATTTTCTGTTTTCTGTGTAGGAAATTGCCAAACATTTTGATGAGGAGGAGGATGGCTTCGAGATGGTTGAGGATGCAATCGATACCATGACTTGTGTGGCTTGGTACATCAATGACATGAAGAGGAAACATGAGCATGCTGTCCGACTCCAGGTGCCTGAGAGGCTGGGAGGGAGGAAGGGAAGTCAGGGAAGGATTAAGGGCTGAAGCTGTCAAGAGATGAGCCGATGTGGTTAGTCCTCTGAAGAGAGGAAAGTGGTAGAAAGAATCCTTACACAGGGCAGCTAGGTGGTGCAGTGGATAGAGCACCGGCCCTGGAGTCAGGAGTACCTGAGTTCAAATCCGGCCTCAGACACTTAACACTTACCAGCTGTGTGACTCTGGGCAAGTCACTTAACCCCAGTTGCCTCACTAAAAAACAAACAAACAAACAAAAAAGCAAAAAAATAAGAAAGAATCCTTACAAAAATGACTTAGGGAGAGAGAGGCAGGCCACATGCTAGTCCAGAGATAGATGTATATCAATATCCTTGACATGCTAGTCAATGAAGAATCACTTTTCATGGTAGTGACACAGCTAGGTAAAGTAATAGAGAGAGTGAAGAATCAGGAAGGCCCACATTTGAATCCTGCTTAAAAAACTAGCTGTGTGACCTAGGCACCTCACTTAACTGTGCTCAGCCTCAGTTTCTTTATCTGTAAAGTAGGCATGATGATAATATCTTCTACCTCCCACGGTTGTGGTGAGGATCAAATGAGATAATATTTGTAAAGTGTTTTGCAAACCTTAAAAATAGAGAAATGCCAACAATTATTATTATTATTATTATTATTGTGCTGTTATTGTTATCATGATGACAGACACACCTAGTTATTTCCTCTACCCCAGAGTCAAGCTGTGGCTTCTGAGTCTTGCTAGAAGGGGAGAGCTAGACTCCTTCCTGCTGGCCTGATCCCTTTTGCAACTCTACCCCGCCTGCTGGAGATAAAGGGATCTTTAGAATCTGATGTGGGACCAATCTCTCGTCTGCAGGAAGTCCAGTCACTCCTGATCAATTGGAAGGGCCCAGACCTGACAACATATGGAGAGCTGGTCTTGGAAGGCACTTTCCGTGTGCATCGTGTGCGGAACGAGAGGACTTTCTTTCTCTTTGACAAGGCGTTGTTCATTACAAAAAAGCGAGGAGACCACTTCGTCTACAAAGGTCACATCCCGGTAACCAGGCTTTCCCCCAACCTCCGCTGAGACTTCTTAGAGGGAATCTGATTGTTTTCCTACTTCAGAGGTTCTCTGGGTCCCATTTGGAGCCACCTCCCTCTGTTGTGGTTCCGATTCTCATTTCTGTCCATCCCAGTTTGTGCCTTGGGGATGTAGACTTCCCCATAGTTTATACAACTTCCCAGGTTGGTTTGATCCTCTTCCTAGTGTCTAACGAGTTTTTCTCTTTCTCCTTCCTTGGACCTTTGATAGTGCTCCTCCTTGATGCTAATTGAGAGCACCAAAGATTCTCTGTGTTTCACAGTTACTCACTACAAACACAGCAAGCAGCAGTATAGCATCCAGGTAAGAAGGGGAGGGGAGGAGTATCATGTAACACAGGGGCCAGAGTCAAGTTGGAGGAATGGGACAGAATGTCTTTGCATGCTTCAGAAGGGGCACTGTACGTGTTGGGGCTGGTTGCTTGCTCCCTGGCACCATTTCTCAGTTGCCCCTTCCCCTTGCCTTTTTTTCAGGCCAAATCAGTAGAAGAAAAGCGTGCGTGGACCCATCACATCAAGAGGTTGATCCTAGAGAATCACCATGCCACTATTCCCCAAAAGGTGAGGGGAAGAGAGAGGAGCCATGGGCTTCCTGATTCTCTTTGGGAAGGAAGCATTGTGGTCACTGTCTGAAGAAGTTACTGTAACTTTTTTGTGGTAAAGTATCCTGTGAGTTTGGGGTGGAAGATGACAGATGAGTACAGTTATCCCTTCCACATTGTGGGGATCAGGGGTGCAGTGCCCCCAGGATCTAGAAAATCTACATAAAATTTTTTGGGCCCTCTCTTCATACCAGAGAAGTCTGAATTTTTTCTTTTATGTGGTGTTTGCAGTACATTATTATAAAATTTGGGTTAATTATTTGGTCATAGGCATATTTTACACATTTCTGAGTTACTAAACTTCTGTGCCATCTTTTGGCCTTCATATGTTGTTTGTGGCTCTGCAAAACTCCCCCAAATTCCCTTTTACAGTAATTTCTTATGCCAACCCATGACATAGTGAAACCAGGATGGGGAACTTCACAATGTGGAAGGGATAACTGTAGATGTGTGAGTCCTTGGGGAAGTGCTGGGCGAAGGGTGTTGTGCCAGATGTTTGGGAATAACTAATTCCTTTTCTTTTTATCCCAGGCCAAGGAAGCCATCTTGGAAATGGACTCCTATTGTAAGTTCCTCCCTGCTTGACTGTCTGATTCCTGAATGGGATTGTATACTATGGGCAAGCTTCATCTCCACCTCCTGTTCCCTGGCTTGATTTGTGGCTTCCCGTATCCCATGGAGCTTAGAGGACAGAAGAGCAGCAGCCTTAGACATGAGAAAAGAGCAAAAGGAACATAATGATAGTGGTAGCGTGTTGTTAGGAATGGGTAGATGGAATTTCCAGTCTGTGACCTTCAGAAAAACACTGACTTTAGGAAATGAGAAGGGGCATTAGAAACATCCAAGGCACCAAGACTGAGGGAAAAGGCGTAAAAAGGAGACTGGATGTATGAAGATTCTAGAATATGAAAATAGTGGGAGGAAAAATGAGATGTTTATTATTTTGTTTGTAGACCCTAACCGATACCGCTACAGCCCAGAAAGGATGAAAAAGGGCTGGTCTTCCCAAGATGATGTGCCCACGCAAGTCCGTCAGTATCGGAGACAATCTGGTAAGGACAATGATAATATGTGAAAATCATAATGCCAGCCAAGCAGGCTTAGAAGATGAATGAATGAAGTGAATGAACGAATGAATGAATAGAATTAATTAAAATGCATTTATTCAGCAATTACTCTGTATTGGGTAAAGTGCTAAGTGATGGTGTCGCAAAAGGAAAAAAAAGTGCTGTCAAGGAACTTACCCTCTTAATTGAGAGAAAAACCACATAAATGAAAGTTCACCAGCAGGACAGAGATGGAAAGGCACAGAAGTTAACGTGACTTAAGCACTGTCTTACTCTTAACTACTGACCTACTCCAGCCTTGGCCTTGTCCATTGAGATCTCTGTAGCTAAATTTTTAGAGTTTTTGTGCTATCTTCCTCCCACTGAAATAAAATATGATCAAGTTGACATCTGGGAACATTATTCCCCTGTGTGGTACATGAGTAAAGACTCATGTAGGCTAGGGGAAAAAAAATTGGAATAAGTGGACCAAAAGTCAAGAGATCTGAGTTCTAGTTTTGGTCCTACCACTTACTAGCTGTCTACAGGTCACTTATCCTCCCTGTCCATAAAAGGTGATGCCTTTCCTGCTCTGATATCCTATGGTTCTAATTTACCTCTAGATCCTTCTCTCCTCATGGAACTGGGCAAGCTACATTATTTACTGTCTTTGAGCTTAGCATAGCCATATTTCTGGGCCCCTTCTTAGCTAAGTCGAAAGCTGAAGTATCTCCAGGGCAAGGGAGGAGTAGCTGTTCTGACATCACCATTGGTCCCTGGCCCACTTCTGGACTGGCAGGGCAGTTAAAGGGACTGGGAAAAGCAAGTCAGACTTCCTAAAGTGGCACCAAATCGAGACAAGAAATATTTACTTTGGATCTTGGGGGGAAATTCCATTATCCCCTTAGATTATTCTCCGCCTGGGACTGTGCTCCATTGGCTTATTTGAATAAATGCTCTCTTTGAGAAAAGTGGCGTCTGCTTTTACCATGTCTGTTCACACTATTCATCCAACTACTCCCTCCTCTGAAAAAGTCACCCTGATACTGTTGCATTGGCGTTGGATTTGACAGTGTCTTGTTCTATCTGCTGAGCTAACTTCCTCTGTGTGTGTGTGTGTGTGAGTGAGAGTGAGAGAGAGAGAGAGAGTGTATGTGTGTGTGTGAGTGAGAGTGAGAGAAAGAGAGAGAGTGAGTGTATGTGTGTGTGAGTGAGAGTGAGAGAGAGAGTGTGTGTGTGTGTGTGTGAGAGTGAGAGAAAGAGTGAGTGTGTGTGTGTGAGAGAGTGTGTGTGTGTGTGTGTGAGTGAGTGAGAGTGAGAGAGAGAGTGAGTGTGTGTGTGTGTGTGTGTGTGTGTGTGTGTGTGTGTGTGTGTGTGTGTGTGTGTGAGAGAGAGAGAGAGAGAGAGAGAGTATGTGGGTGTGGGTGTGTGAGTGAGAGTGAGAGAGAAAGAGAGAGAGAGAGAGAGTGAGTGTATGTGTGTGTGTACTTTTTTCCTTCTTCTGTTGGTTTCTGCTCTCATCTCTCCTTAGCCAGAGCCCAGGGACAGATCTGGCTCAGGCAGATGTCCCACTAGATTTCTCCACTTGATGGCAGATCAGGCATTATCTTGTCTTAAAAGATAATTGGGGGGAAAAATAACTTAAAAAGATAATTGGATCCAAAATTTCTGGAATGAGCAGGGGCCAGATCCTGGTTTGATTCTCAATGAACATTTACTAGACTCTAGTTAGCCTCTGAAAGCACTCACATATCCCCTTGAGGGTGTCTATACGTGACCCTTGGGCTTTATTCCTCTTTGGAATGCAATTGTTGCATATTTTTTTTCTTTCATTGAGGTTCTGCAGTAGAAATACACTCTGGCTCTTGGCTTCATTTTGCTTGGCCTTTGGGACAAGTTACCAAGTGCTAAAGTTGTGGTCTTGGAATTGGGAAGAACCAAGTTCAAGTTCTGCCTCAGACTCAGACAATTCCTAGCTGTGTTAAGTTGTTTAATCTCTCTCAACCTTAGTTTCCTTATCCATAAAATGGGTATAATCCTAAGACCTCATTGACAGGGTTGAAATGAGAATCAAATGAAATATTTTATGTGCTTTGCAAACCTTAGAACACATTCGAAATGTTAGCTATTATTATCATTATTACCCAAAGGGGAGATTTTCATTAATGCTTTTGTTTATACTAAAAATATAAATCCCAAATCTTTTAATAACAACTTTGTACAAGGTGACAAATTGTGTGTGTTACTCTCGTGTCATTCTCTTAGTGCCTCTGCATGTGGACCTCTGCATTTAATTGTCTCCCTTTCCTTTCTAGAAATCTATCATGCTTAATATCTTTTCTTTCTCCCAGCATCTCTTCAACCCTTCTTTCTGCCTCATCTCTGCTTCTTCAGTACTGCCCTCTTTTCATGCAATGTGGATATTTAAAGTGTTCTCTTAGTTCTCTTAGAGTTCTGCATTTTTTCCGTTATGGACCAGAGTTACACTGGCCACTTTTGGCAATAAGATGGTCATACTTGGGGACTATCAGAGCAGAAGAAAAAAAACTCATGTACAGGAAAACCTCAGATATCCTAAAACTTTCAAGGATGTTTTCTTGATATTTTAGGGTTTCCTTCTTTCAGCACTGAAACTTTTTTTAGCCAATCCATTGTTTGTTTGTTTTTTTTTAATAATAAACATTTTCATTTAAAGTTTTGAGTTCCAAATTCTATCCTTCCTTTCCTCCCAACCCAACTCCTCCCCCTGGCAGTAAGAATATATAGGTTATACATGTGCAATTGTGTAAAGCATTACCATATTAGTCATTTTATATAAGAAAATTTGAATAAAAGAAGAAAATGAAAAATAGCATGCTTCACTTTGTGAATCCATTGGTCTTTATATTAAATAAAAAAGAAAAGAAAGATATATTCCCCAGACTTCTTAAACAGAGGACCAAAAAAAAAAAACCAAACCCCAGATTCTTTTAAAACATTTTTATTTTTTCTGTTTCTTGTTTTTTACTATCACGTGTTTGCTGGTCACTCCCATTAAGTATATGGTTTTTATGACATCTTTTTTTGCTTACTTTGAGACCATTTTAAAATTCCTTTCTTTGTTTCCAGTGGAGGAAGTCCCATGACAAATTGTCTTTCTTAGATCTTACTCTTCATTTTAAAATTTTTGTCATGATTATTGAATAATTTTCTATTTTTTATTCTTAATTTTAAAAACAGATGAGTC
The DNA here is from genome assembly GCF_019393635.1 of Dromiciops gliroides. Classification (NCBI taxonomy): domain Eukaryota; kingdom Metazoa; phylum Chordata; class Mammalia; order Microbiotheria; family Microbiotheriidae; genus Dromiciops; species Dromiciops gliroides. The sequence goes on from NC_057862.1 coordinate 254,847,524, forward strand.
AGTATTTTATAATCCTCATAAGGAAAGCTAAATAAGATTCTGTTTGTTTTTTGCTGATACAGTAATTGGTTTTATTTTTTCCTTTGAGTCAGTGCCCCTCAACAGATAAGTTTTCTACCCCTGAATGGCTAAAGAGAGGGTAATTCCTGTTGATATATGGTCCGTGTAGAAAATTAATGGGCAATAGTAACTTGTGTCTCCTACTTACACCAGTTGGGCAAGGATGAGATTTGGGTTAATGGGTCAACTGAGGCATAAATTCCAGAAAATACTAGTTTCCTGGTAAGCCCCTGATAAGTCGTCCATTTTTTGAAGTTCAAGGGGTGGCATTCATATTCTACCCAATCTGGTCCCACTGACTTTATTCTTATATTTCATTCATTAAATGAACTCAACCTTTATTGTCTTCGTAGAAAAGGAATTCAGCTTTTGAGGAGATGCCTTTTAAAAATTATTTTATTCAGACATTTTTTTGGCCCTGGAAGGGTTTGGGGTAACCAGTAAGGGATCGTGTCACCTAATGGATGTATTATTTTATCCTGTCCCCAGAGCCTGGTCACCCCCAGTACAATCAGGAGATATTCCCCAACGGGCTGCACAGCTCCACGATGTTGGGCCTTAAGGGCCGCAGAAAATCGGGTTCGAGCTCTGCTCTCCAGCTTGGGCCTCTGTGGCGGGTGCTCTGGGAGCTATGGGTGCTGGGCACATGGGATTGTGCTAATGATTTTGACTTACAGAACATGGAATTGAAGAAGGTAGTGAGGGATTCATACGGCTGGTACAGTTATCTAGCCAGTCAGCCCACACAGGGAGAAATAGAACTTGGTTCCCATTTCTGCTGCCCTGGCAGAATCAAACATTTTAAAAATTGGTCTGAATGCCAAAGATTCCTTCTGTATTCCCTGGAGGGAAGGTTTTACCATGGCCTCCACTTTTACTTTAATGAACAGAGATCTCTAGGATTGACTCTATATTCCCCAGTAAGTATATCCGCAGGTGAGATAGTGCTTTGTCTCATAAGAAGAGATGGACACAGTCTTGGGGCTGGAACCCTGTCATGTCAAACTCTACAGGAATGGGTTGGGAACTATACAGAATCTAGTCTTTGTGCTACTACGGAAAACTTGTTCAGGCAGTAGGGATTCTGGGAGATGAGTGAGGGTATGGACTCCAAGCTGGTGAGAGGGGCTGGTGGCATTGTAAGCTTGGGGCTAAGAGTGGGCAGAATTCATTTCCTGGGATTGTGGCTGACTTTACCAAATGTACTTAACTCTCCAGAGCCAACCAAACAGCTTCTCAGGCAGCTTAATGAGAAAGGTGAGTATTCTACGTCCCATCCGTTCGCTTCCTGGGATCTTGGGGGTGGTGTGGGGGGAGGCAGAGAAGCGCCTGCTCCAGGCATAGTCCCAGTGAATGGTAATTAGGCATAGACTCTGTCAGCATCATGTAATGGTAGAGGAGAAGAACAGTCACAACAGATTTATGAGCTTGATGCTTCCAGTTTTTAGTCTCTGTTTTTTTTGTTTGGTTGTTTGTTTGGTTTTTTAGTGAGGCAGTTGGGGTTAAGTGACTTGCCCAGGGTCACACAGCTAGTAAGTATTAAGTGTCTGAGGCCAGATTTGAACTCAGGTCCTCCTGACTCCAGGGCCGGTGCTCTATCCACTGCGCCACCTACCTGCCCCTCTTTGCTGTGATACTGAGCAAGTTCATGCCTAGCTATAGGGCCTCTGCTGCTTCATCTGTTTAAAAGAGCTAACAATTGTTTCCTGGCAAGGAACTATCCTTATGTATTCATAATGAGGAGTGGGTTACTTATGCTCTGGTCCTGAAGTGACAAACAAGAGGAGGCAGCTTGAACATCATCCCTGAGAAAGCTCATGACCATGGTGCTCCAATCTGTATCCCCATCGTGTTGGTTCTACTTCCTATTAATAGTTTCATAGACATCTTGGAAGCCAGGCTGAGGATCCCTAGGGTGGTACCCAAATCATACCTGCAGTTACTATAGTCTCCCTGGCTTCTGTTAGGAGGTTGTTTACTTGGCTTACATCTTCTCTTTTTTTCCCTCCCATGTACCCGGGACCTGATGATGGTGGCAGCATCAAGAGCATCGGGTCTCAAGGTAAGACCAGTGAGCGGCCTGGAGATGGGATACAGGATGGAACAGGGAATTGGCTTTCAGGTGGGTAGGGGAACACATCCTAAGAGTCAATCCCCTAACCCATTAAGCTATCATTTCTTTTATTTTCCCACCAGTGTTTTCCCTTTCCCTGAATGGTACCAGGGTGGAGTACCTTCTGTGCTCTGATTCTGTTCTCTTTCTCATATCCAAGTCCTCCCCTCTTAGGCTGTACCATTGTGGGCTATGTTTGGGGCTAATGCTCCCAAGTAGCATATTTCATAAAAATCTCTCCTAGGAGGGGCAGCTAGGTGGCACAGTGGATAGAGCACCGGCCCTGGAGTCAGGAGGACCTGAGTTCAAATCCGGCCTCAGACACTTAACACTTACTAGCTGTGTGACCCTGGGCAAGTCACTTAACCCCAATTGCCTCACTTAAAAAAAAAATCTCTCCTAGGTCCTCTCTGCCCTGTGCCCCGGCTTCTCTCTGTCTTTCCTCCCCTACCTATCCCCAAGCCTTATATTGAGTCCCTGGTTGGTACAGTGGGATAAACCAGTTACCACTACTTACCCAAACCCATCAGAAGTTGAAAGGTTGGGAGGTAGTTGAGATTGCAGGTTACAAGAAGGCCGTGTTTGTACCTTAAACAGCATGCAGGTAGCGCGGGAGCTCTCCTGGACTTTGGGCAGCTGCCCCTTACGGGGGAGCAGCAGTCTGAAGCTGAAGGGACTGCTCAGGAGGAAGAGGAGGAGGAGGAGGAGGAGGAAGTGGTGGAGGAGCAGGCCCTTCAGAAGGCCTCTCTGGAGGACCTGACTGTGAGCGATGGCAGCAAGAAGGGGGCCAGGGCTGAGCCACAAGGTTCAGAGGAAGAGGAGGAGGAGGAGGAGGAGGAGGAGAGTCTGGTGGTAGCTGAGCAGGTAGCCGACTTTGCCAGCTCCCTGCTGGCTGCCCTCCACTGCTGGCACTATCGAGCCAACGCTTTACTTTTCTCCCGGGGCGCTATGGTGAGGTGGTCTCTTTGATCTCCCTTCCTCTGCATGTTCCCAATGTGCAATGAATGAATGTCTGGCTCAGAATTCCTTCCCTTCCTCCCCTTCCCTCAACCCCCCAAGCTTGGGTTCTTCTCGTGTCTCAATAATCAGTACACCCATTTCTTCAGTAGCTCTTTTGCCCTGGTGAGCCCCCAGCATGCTCTGCTTTGCCATCTGGGTTAACGTCATGCACAAGACTAACAGGCAAGGGGGGGTGGTCTGGGTTGAAGTGGGGAGAGAGGGAGATAGAGATTGCCAGGGTGGCATTAAAAAGAGGGTTGATTTTTTTTTTTTTTAAAAGACAGATTTTTCTGGAGCAAAAGGCTCAGGGGCTGTATGTGTACTTTAATCTCCAGGTTTCCTAGTTCAATTCAGCTCTAGAACTCTGGTCCTGAAGCTGAAATTCTAGGTTAGCCCAGCCACTTCAGTTCAGAAAGGTGCCTGCAAGTATAGGGATCTGCTAAGTGTGATGTCTAAGCTTCCTCTGTGTATACCAGGGTTGGGTGTTGATTCCTTCTCTCTGTTGGGTGCAGGTTAAAGGGCATGATGAATATGAAGTAGCCAAGGGCTATAAAAGACCCAGTGGCCAGTCTCTAACGAGTCCTGAGAAGCGCATGAGCTTTGAGTCTGTCTCTTCCCTGCCAGAGGTAAGTACTTGGTGATGGAATGGCAAGGTGGGTCCTGGGCAGGGACACTGGCATGGCTAGAGGAAGCACCACAAAGATTTTATTGGGCTTCATGGAGGTGCATCACCTAACCAAGCACTAGAAAGCAGAGTGTGCCGCTTTCCACCTCATCACTACTGAGGCCTCATCAACCTTGGAGCGCCATCAGGGATCCCCAGGTTTCTGGTTTAGATTCCGCAACTAGTTATCAAATGTGTATTCTGCATAAGACACTGCTCATGATTTTTTTTTTTTTTAGTGAGGCAATTGGGGTTAAGTGACTTGCCCAGGGTCACACGGCTAGTAAGTGTTAAGTGTCTGAGGCCGGATTTGAACTCAAGTACTCCTGACTCCAGGGCCGGTGCTCTATCCCCTGGGCCACCTAGCTGCCCCACTGCTCATGATTTTTAACCCCTTATTCACTCGGGAAGAATTGCTGCTCAGAAGATGTGACCAGATTTCCAGCTTGTACATACTTTGATAGGACTCTAAGCCTGAGACTTTTGTAACTATTCCATACTGGGGATTCTGGAGTCACAGGAGAGGTTGATAAAACTTTTCCCATCACCTCCATGGCTTTGAGTTGCAGTAGAGAACCCCATCCCAAGCCCCAAATCTACAGAGTCCCAGTAGTAAAAGTATAGAATGTTGAAGGCTTTAGTGAACTGTGACTAAATATAAAGCCCTCCAACGTGGCTGGAAAATCCCCTTTCACCTTCACTACAAGGCTTTAGATTGGAGCAGGAGTTAAGTACTGCATGTTGAGATTAGTAGATGTGGCTGGGATGCCATTAATAAGACACACCACCCCACCCCACCCACATACACACATTTTCCCACATAATAGTCTCTCCTGGGAGTTTGGAGATATGTGTCCAGGCTCCTGATTGTTAAGCACATCTATCTCAGCTAGCCCCTTGCCCCAAATTATCAGCTCTCCCTCACTACCTTTGTGATCTTGATTTCTTTGCTCCCGACCTGTCAGCTGCTCTAAGTAAGGTCTGTCTCTGGGCTGTGAGGAGGCCAGGTTACTCATCCCTTACTGTACTCTGAAAAAGAGCTATGTAATTGTGTGTTTCAGGCTGAACCAGACACAGAGCCTGACGCCAGGCAAGGACTGTTTCCAGCCACAGAAGGTGATAGTGGAGAGGTGATGCAGTCAGACACAGAACCACCATGCGTCCTGGACCAGCACCACCAAGAGGTGCTAAGGTCTGACCAGCCAGTCAAAATGGTTGACGATGCAGTTGCTGAGAGCACGGAGGACCTTAAAAACCTCAGCAGCGAGGAAGAGGAGGAGGTGACCGTTCCAGAGCCAGAGAGCATTCTGCCCACATCTGTGTTGGACCAGGCTAGCATCATTGCTGAAAGGTTTGTCAGCACCATCTCCAGGCGCAACAGCCTGGCTCTGGAGGATGGCAAGGCCAGTGGCTTTTTGACTCCCCGGCTGGCCAGTCGGAGTAGCAGTGTCCGGAGCCTTGATGGCATTGAAAAGGGGCCAGCCATCCACTGCAGCACCACAGACTCACTCAGCCCCTTGCTTCCCCTAGAAGCAGACCCTGATGTTGGGGTGGCCTCAGAGAACAGTTCCATCCTCAATAGGGCCATGCCTCCAAGCCCCAGCTGCCCAGGAGAACCTGAAAGGTTCTTTAGCAAGAAGGAGGACACACTTTCCACCCGAGACCGACTGCTGCTTGACAAGATCAAGAGTTACTATGAGCATGCAGAGCACCATGATGCAGGCTTTAGTATCCGGCGCCGGGAGAGTCTTTCCTACATTCCTAAGGGCTTGGTAAGGAACTCCGTGTTCAGGTTCAATAGCCTTCCTAGGCCAGAACCTAAACCAGTGGCCCCTGTTGGGCGTAAAAGACTAGATGGTTCCCGACCTGCTTCTTGGACTCTCTTTGATCTCCCTGGACCAGGCCATGCTGGTTCTAGGGATCCTCCCCCCATCACTGATGCTGAATTCCGCCCATCATCAGAAATAGTGAAAATATGGGAGGGAATGGAGTCCTCTGAGGATATCTGCAAGAACCCCGCTGTGAGGAACAAGATGGAGTCAGGCCTGAGCCAGGAGAATGGCTTTGACATGCATGAGCCGCTCTTCATCCTGGAGGAGCATGAGCTGGGCGCTATCAGTGAGGAGCCAGTTGGGACCTCCCTAGAAGGCATCTCCCTCACAGATCGAGCCGGCCCTGCCCAGCTGGCCAGGGAGCTAAAGGAGCTGGTAAAGGAGTTGAGTGGCAGAGATGAGGAGCTACCGTCTCCACTGCATCCTCACATCATGCAGCTCTCCCACATGATGGATAGGGATTTGACGGAGCGTGTCAAGAACAAGGTCTACCAGCTGGCCCGCCAGTACAGTCTCAGGATTAAGAGCCATAAGCCAACGATGCCTCAGCGGAAGAAGATGGATACAGAGCAAGAGAAGACCCTGACCTTGCCCCACCTGCAGGAGGAGATACGAGAGCTGCCTTGCAAAGGTACAAGGATGGGATTGTATAGGAGGGACACCTTTCTGCCAGCTGATAGGGAGTCAGTTGGCTCCTGTGTATGAAAAAGTATAATCCTTAAGGAGCTTTGGAAATTCAGAATGCTGCTGATGACTGCAGGGCTGGAATGGCCTTTATTTTCTCTTATTGCCAATGGAAAAAAAGGGGAACTGTATTAGCAGTTGGTCAAAGACCCCAGAAAAGTATCTTAATTAAAAAACAATGTAGTAGAAAGCACACCTGAGTTTTAGTACTGATTCAACCCTTTCAAGCAGTGTGATGTGGATGCCATACTTCACCAAGCCTCGTTTTCCTCATTTTTAAAATGGGTATAATACTTTAATCCACAGGGCTGCTTAGACAAAACTTCTTTGGAAACCTTAACCTGTAAATCTATATATATATATATAAAGGTGTGCTATTATGAATGTTAACATCAATAATATGGACCGGTAATCCCTGGCCATAACTGCTGAACAAAGAGAAATTGGACGTGGGGGTGGAGGGAGGGTGGGAATGACCCTGTAATATGTAATCCATGGGGAAGAGCTCTTACATCAACTTGGTTCCTAATCTTTTTCTGTTGCATTTTCCCTCCTTATTTCCCCATCATCATAGGACTCTTCCTTTTGCTTTGTCAAAGGTGATATGGGAATGATAAGAACAGAACAACTAGCAACATATGTATTTGACAACCACCAATCAGATCATCACCCTAACAGCTAGCAGTGAAAAACCTCATTTTCCTACTTCTTTATCTTGGGACTCATTTTGCTATTCTTTTCCCCATAGGTAAAATGAAGCCATTACTATCCCTCTCAAATAATGAAAGAGTTATGGCCTTGGAACATGGTGCCTCCAAGTCCACCTCAGCAAGGGAGAAATCACCTCGACGCTTCTACAGTCCTTCAGGCTCAAAGACCACCTCTCCTAGAGGCTGGACATCTAACCGAAGTCCCCTCAGTCCGGTTGACACAGAAACATTCCACTGGCCAGATGTCCGTGAGCTCTGTTCAAAGTATGCTTCCCATGATGAGGCTGTTCTAGCTGGACGGGGCCAGCGCCAAGGTCCACCTGTCAACCGGAGCCTCTCGGTACCAGAGAATATAATGGAGCCAACCCCAGTGGGGAAGATGGGTCGTTGTTGCAGCCTAAACACCAGTACAGGTAGAGGAGCCCAAGAGATAAATCAGCCTCAGCCTCATAAGGATCTCTTTTCACTTGGTTCCTCCCAAACTCCAGGGCAGGATGTAGATGAAGGCTTGTACCTCACAGCAGACTTGACCCTGGAGAATAACCGGCGGGTCATTGTCTTAGAGAAGGGGCCACCACCACTGGTAGGTGAGGAAGAGCAAGACAGCTTTGTGCCAATCCGGTCACCCACCTCCCAGGAAAAGATGTCCTTGAAGGCAGCGGTAGAACGATGTAAGGCTTACCAAGAATCAGAGGAGTTCCGTTGGCAAGAAGAGGGGGCCCGGGGCCCTCAACAACTAGTGCAAGGGGATACAGCTGACATGGGCCAACAGGGCCGAGTGAGAAACCTGAGGGAAAAATTTCAGACCTTGAATTCAAATGGCTGAATTAGGCTTCTTGGGAAGGAGATGAGGGAACAGCTATACCTGTGTCTAATAGACCTTCTCCAACTTCCCTACCTGCATCCCAACTCCTCACGAGCCTTGACTTCCCTAATTTGCCTGCCTCTCTTCTGACATCAGATCGTGTGGAGTTCTGCACCTTCTGCCTTCTCCCTTCTAAGCAGGCACTGGTGCTGATGGTATCTTTAGCACAGGCTGTGGCTTGCTGCCTCATGCTGCTGGCTGAAAAGCTCCCTGGGGGCTGAGACCGTTGTTATTGCCAATAGGACCAGACGCCATGCTGTTACAGTCAGAAGCCTGTGTGGGCTATTTCCCTTTTCTGTTTTTCTCTTTTGGTTTTAGACCAAATATTTAAGCTCACTTCTCTCCAGGGAGAGGTGCCCATAGGCTGTGGCCTGCATCGTGCCAGCCACTGCCAGGCTGAAGAGTGTACCCAGAAGAAAAATGTGAGAAGGTGCCTCAGGAGGATTTATTTCCTTTATTAAATGTTCCAAGGATTCAGGCAGAAAAGAGAAGTCTGGGACTTGAACAATAATTTATTACTTTCCATCCTGTGGGATGTGTATGTGTGTATGTTTGTGTGTATATGATTTTTTTGTTTATTTCCTTCTTCCCCTTTCCTATTTTTAAGAATGTAATTGACTCAGTCCAGGTACTTTTAAGGGTTGCTTTGCTGACCCCACCCAATGGTTGTTTCTAATGTACACACATTTCATCCCTTGCCAATGGTGCAATAACCACTGCTGACCAGCCAATCCTGTCTCCTGCCTCGTTATTAGGAATTAGAAGATAGTCCAGTTGAGGGTTAGAATTATTTCTTCAGAGCTTGGAACAAGAGGGGCTGGTGTTGCCTTACCTATGGGGCCATGCCCTTCTATTTTCTGGGGAAGGAAATGTTCTTGGGAATTTGGGGCACTGGAACGAATAGAGAATTTGTTCTCTCTAATGCTCTGCTCCATAGCTCAGTTCCCGCTTTGAGCAGTGGTTCCCTCTCCCAAAATGTACCCTGATACTAGGACCTGGAGTTCTGCAGGGTAAGCAGAATATATAAGAACTAGCCTTGAGAAAATAAGTGATGCTTACTGTGAAAAGATGTCTCAACATATAAAGAGGAGTCTTGTGCCAAATACATTTGTCCTCTTCTGGGCCCTTCCTTCCCAGCTTCCTCCCTCCATCAGCATCGGCCAGGTGAGCCAACAGCACTGTTCTCATTGTCAGTATTGTTCCTGCCTCATGAATGTCATGTCTGGTAGGGAGAAATATATACCATGTTTTATTTTGTAATTGTGCAAGTGATAGGCTAAAACAGGTGCAAACAATGGGAGATCTGGGCACACAGGTGGGGCAATGATGATTGACAAGATCAGGGAAACATGATGGAAGGTGGACATCAAGAGACAGGTATGAATGCGGGTGAAGTTGACGTTTCAAACACGGGCGTGGGGGGGATGTAAGCAAAGCCATTAGGGATGACAGTGGGAGAGTCCCTTGGAAAACTGAGAATTCATAGCTGGAGAAATCATATGAGAGAAGACAGGAAAGGCTTCAGATTGCTGAATGCTAGGGTGAGAATTTTAAACTCTGCTTGTTAAAGTAACAGGAATGTACTGAAGAATTTTGAGCAGAAAAGAGACATGACTAGTTCTATACATAAGGAAGATTTTTTTTTTTTTAGTGAGGCAATTGGGGTTAAGTGACTTGCCCAGGGTCACACAGCTAGTAAGTGTTAAGTGTCTGAGGCTGGATTTGAACTCAGGTTACTCCTGACTCCAGGGTCGGTGCTCTATCCACTGCGCCACCTAGCTGCCCCCATAAGGAAGATTTTAACCTAGAAGCTGTATGAGGGTGGATTGAAGGGAATTGGGAGTACCATTTGAGAGGCAATTCAGGAGTATGGCAGTGTGGGCCTGCCCTAGGTGGAAAAGATTGAGAAAAATCATGGAGGTGGAATAGATGGATGTTTTACAGACAGTTGGTGGTGGGGAGGGAGGGAGAGATAAAATACCAAGGTTTTGGCCATGGAAGACTTCCATGGTCAGATCTTCTGGCATGGTGGTACCACATAGGGAATTAGTGCGATTAGAGATTTAGGGGAAAAAATTTTGTGGACATATTCTTTGGAAATATCAACATATTCAGCAGGTGATCATAGGTCTAGAACTGGAAAAAGTTTCAGAGACCATCTTACTTTAAAGATGTAACTGAGGGGCAGCTAGATGACGCAGTGGATAGAGCACCGACCCTGGAATCAGGAGTAACCTGAGTTCAAATCCAGCCTCAGACACTTAACACTTACTAGCTGTGTGACCCCGGGCAAGTCACTTAACCCCAACTGCCTCACTAAAAAAAAAAAAAAAAAAGTAACAGATCAAAGGGGATTAAATGATGTGCCAAGATTACCCAGGTAGTATCAGAAGTAGGATTTGAACTCAGGTTCTTAACTGCCATGCTCTTTCCCCTTGGTGCAGGCAGTTGGGACTGTTTGATGGAGCTTGGGAGAGGCACAGGTCTGGGTTGTCACAACATCATAAAGGGAATTCATAAGAGCAATGAAGACAGGATTTTGTGGGATCCTCATTTTAAGGGATGGGGGAGGAGAAATGAGCTAGCATAAGAGACAGTGAAGGAAGGGGGCAGCTAGGTGGCACAGTGGATAAAGCACTGGCCCTGGATTCAGGAGGTCCTGAGTTCAAATCCGGCATCAGCCTCTTGACACTTACTAGCTGTGTGACCTTGGACAAGTCACTTACCCCTCATTACCCCAGGGGGGGGAAATTTAATTAAAATGTTTAAAAAAAGAGACAGTGAAGGAGTGGTTAAATAGAACCAGGTGCAGGAGGCATCTCTGAAGCCAAGGGGAGAAGAGTAATGAAGAGTTGGTTAACAGTGTAAAATGTTTCAGGGAAGTCAAGGTAGAGAGCAGCTGAGAATAGATCATTGGTTTGGGGCAATGAGGAAGCCATCGATGCCCTCCAAAAGAACAATTTCAGATGAGTGGTGGAGCAAAGTTTGAAAATAAAGTGTGTGCTGAGAAAATAAATGCATCAGGGAGAGATGGTTTTCCAAGAAATTTGGCCGGGGAAGGGAAGAAAAGAGATGGGAATGCAAATAGCTAAAGTGGTTGAAGGACAAAGGGAAAGCTTTTTAGGTTGGGGGAGATGTAGATGGGTGAAACCCTATCATGGAAGGAAAAGATTGAATATGCTCTAGAGAGGGGATTACTGAGGCAAGGTCTTGGAGGTGAGATTGAATGGAATCAAGGGTAGAGGTAAGTCCTATGTGAGGACTACAAAAGGGAGCTTCAGCTACTGGAGAAATAATGAGGAAAGCATTTGTATATGACAGTCTGGGAGATAAGATTGGATAGATAGGGGCGAGATAGAGATGGCCTTAAATTACAGGCAGAAAAGTTTGGACCTTTTCCTACAGATAATGGGAAATAGAGATTTTTAAACAGGGAAGTGTTATGATGAAATTTCTTAGGGTTCTAAGGCAGTTGGGTGGTACCATGGATACAGCTATGAACCTGGAGTCAAGAAGACCCAAGTTCAAATTCTAAATGCTATCCCAACCTCAGACATTTATGAGCAGTGTGATCCTGGGCAAGTAACTTAACCTCTCTAGCCTCAGTTTCCTCATCTATCAAAAATAGCTCTTAGGCTGGTTTTGAGGATAAAATTAGATATTTTAAAGTGTTATATAAATACTATATTACTATTATTACTCCCTAGACTAGAGGGGCATGGAGCCTGTACTAGGGTATCAGTGGCATAGAGAGGAGGGAACAGCAGTTAGAAGTATTGTGTGGTAGGAAAGGACTGGATTTGGGGTCAGGAACTCTGGGTTCAGATTTTCTGAACCTGACTCCCCTTCCATGACCTCTATAAAATAAGATTAAATGAGGTATTCTCTAAGGTTCTTTGAAGCCCTAAATACTGTGTGTCTCCAAAGTGTTCCCTTCCTGATGAGCGTGTGCATATTTTTTCCCTACCATAAACCAACCTCACCTTGGCTAATTTTTTCCTGATACGAGGCTTCTCTGGATGTAGAAAACAGGTGAAAACAAGGTGATTGGAGGTTTCATAGTAAGAGTAGATTGAAGCCTTTCCCATAAACCTTCCCTGCCTGGTAACATCTTTCAGAACTTGTGCTTCATCTATACAGCCTTCAAGAACCCCAGAGCAGCACCTACCTCCATGCCATCCCCATCTTTAGAGTAAAATGTGGACTTCCAAGGCTCTCCCGTAGGGAATGAGTTATTTGAAATAAATGAATTTTCCAAGTAGTTAAAAACTTCTTTAAGGATCAAAAAAAATTTTTTTTATTTGGATAATTTTGGATAAAAATCTTTCAGAAATGTGTCCACTTCACAGCACACTGAGCATGTTTTTTTCTGAGTAATTGAAGATCACGATCATGAACACTAATTATTGTACTATATAATATAGTAGGTGCTCTTTGGGCCAACTGAGTTGTAAACTGAATCCATCCATACTGAAATGACTTTAGAATGCTATAGGTTTTTTAGTTCTGTTTTTGTTTTGTTTTTTAAAAAAGTATCTCTATTTGTCAGTTTGTCAGCTTTTTCTTCGCACTGTTCTTAACCTGTCTCACCTTGTATAAGCCCTTTTCCTGGCTTCTAATTTACTGCTAATTTGCTGTAGCCTTAGAATCCAGATAAACAAGCAGTGTTAGAACTGTTAAAAGGAAAAAAAAAAGAGTAGGGGGCAGCTTGGTGGCACAGTGGATAAAGCACTGGCCCTGGATTCAGGAGGACCTGAGTTCAAATCCAACATCAGACACTTAACAATTACTAGCTGTGTGACCCTGGGCAAGTCACTTGACCCTCATTGCCCCACATTTAAAGAAGAAGAAGAAGAAGAAATCAAATTGGATAAAAACCTGAGGGGCTGCCCAGAGGCCAGCTCTTCTTCCTTTCTGGTTCTCCATCACATTGCAGATATACAGGTTAGCAGATAGGTTACTGTATTACTAGAGAAAGACATGACTGTTAGCAGAATGTACTAGAAATGTGGGCCCCATGTGATCTCTGGTGCTAAGGAGCTACCATTCCCCTGTTTGAAATTTTTCAAACTGGTCTCAGGAGGAGATACAGGATTGGAATGTGTCTAACCTGCTGGGGGAAGAAGGAAGAGAGAAAGAGTACCTACCTCTGCAATTTATTATCAAGCTTCCAATTGCACAGAGGGCTTTGATATTGCTTTCTCTACTTCTCAGATGCCACCAGTTGCAGTAAGGAGTGTGTTTCCTTCTTGCTTACTCACTTTTCTCTCTCATGCCCAGCTGATCCCTTTCCCCAATTCAAGTGAGCAAAGGGAGCCATTCAAACACACAAAACAATGGAGGAGATCAGGGAATTATTAGTTTATTAGAAAAACTCTATTAAATGAGTTGGGAAGCTCTTCCCCAAGCAAAAACTCGGGTTTGATTTTCCTCTCTGGACAGTGGAAGCACATTTGAGCAGATGGAGATCAGCGCCCAGCTGGATGGAGGGTCTGTGCTCACTGGGCTCTGCTATTCTCTGGGCCCCCCTCACGCCCCACCCACCTCCCTGAGTTCTCTTGTCCATGATACAAATGAGGAGCTGACAGCCTTTTCCTCTTCTTGTGCCTGTCATCTCCAGAAACCTTCTGGGTTCCTTGATTCTGGCAGGAAAGCAGTGGTTTAGAGCAGATCGCAGCCTCATCCATACTCCTCCTGTGACAAGGGGTTGGGGAACCCTCCCTGCATCACATTGGTCCAGCCCAGGGCCAACATCTAAATGAGGGGAGCGAGGGATAAGTGGGTAAATGAGAATCAAACTGAGCCACTCTCAAAAAACCATGTCGGAGAGAAGAAAAACCTGTTGGGCTAATAGGGACAGGGGTGTGAACCTGGTATAGTAAAAGGATGAAAGGAAAAGACTGTAAAGTAGAAAATGTAAGAAAAAAAAAAAACTTCTGGAGCTCCCCTGGAGCTCAGTCCCAGGGATGCATGACCTAGCCCACAATGAGTAAATTGCAGTTTCAGTTCTGTCTCCTGCCCTAGGTGGTCGTTGAGATGATAGAGATGGAAATGAGCAAAAGGTGGCATTTCATATACCTGAAATGGGCGAGCTGTCCCCATGAGCTCTCCCAGGGATGTGGGGTGGGATGTTTCTCTCTTATTAATTGTACCCTTTGGGGTAGCATGGGATGGGGAAAATAATAGCTTATGGCATTCTGACCCCCCAGGTAACTCCTTAAGAATTCCCCCATGGAAAGCTGCTGTCGCAAGAAGCTTCTCTGGAGCCTCCTGACTAGGGCCAGTTTTTGTAGATGCCAAATGCTGCCTCATCTATTTTTTTTTGTTAGGGGGGCATGTAAGTGCCCTTCCATACTTCATATTCCCCTGAATGCTGTGGAATGCTACACACCAGAGACCACAATACTAGGTGGCCAACAGAGAGTTGGAATTAGATGAATTAAGAGACCCGATACCAACTAAAGGTTATATCACTGAATTGGAAAAGACTCGCTCCATCAAGTAACTTCCCATGCTCTTTGATCAATCATCCCTCCTATAGTAGATTCCACTTGAAATCTTCTACCTTAGGGTAATGCCAGGGCAAAAGGACAGAAATCATACAGCTTTCCTGTATGATGGCTTCTGCCATCATCAATGGCCAAGGGTTAGTATGAGAAGGGAGAACTTGTGAGGTGTAGGCCAAATGGGTGGTACCAATGGATACAGCTTGAGCTGTTGCTCAATATCTATCCACAGTGCTGTCCCCAGCAGAGCCCTCACCTTTTCATAAGGAATTTCAAGTTACTCCAGTTCCCTTTCTTCTGTAAGACAGTGGAGATAGAGACTGCAGGTCCTTTCACCGGACCCGTGAGAACGAGGATGTCTTCCTCAGGCTCTGAACCCTAATCCACTTATTCTTTCCCCTTGGGGAAATGTTATGTCTCCTCGGGCTTGTCCGTGGAGCCTGCAACCTCCACCTCATCACTGGCCCCTATCCTTCCTGACAAGACATCGCTTAGAGTCATGTTGCTCTCAGAGTGGAGCAATGGAAGGGGAGACTCGTAAAATTCAGTCTCTGGCCTCCGGGAATGGCCCTGGTCCTGTGTAAGAAGGTTTCTCTTGAGAGACTATAAGATGGACAGATCTTAAGTTTATCTGTGAGCAGAGGGGGAGGATGAACTCTGCACCCATATGTCCCCTTCAGGACTGAAGGCCTTGCGCTTCTGAAATATGTTGCTTTTTGAAGCCTCATGGATGGATGGATGCACCATTACTGCATGCTCACCTCCTAATAGGCTCTGACTCTAGCATGAGGTAGTGTTCCAGCTATATGTAGTGAGTACTTACCTCTGGTGGGCAGTGACACCCTTCACTCTCTGGGCACTGTGAGATTCTCTACCTCTGTCTTAGTGGGGTGAGATGCTCTGGGCTTTCTGCTAATCTGATACCCTTCAAGGGTACCAGCTGTAAAGGAAGAGTGAGTGCAATGGGGTCTTCAGCTTTGGAGTGTTTTTCTCTAGGCCCCTGGCTGCTGTCCATGTGGAGTCTGGAAAACCTGCACTGTTTCTCCCTCAAGGGTCCTGGCCCAGCACAGAAAAAAGAAGGGCCCTGAATCTGGATTGATCTGCTGATGAGATTTAAAGTCAGAGCAAAGGCAGAGGCAGAGACTCAAGGGTTTTGGGAATCAGGAACTCTAACCACCATTTTTAAGAGAGCTCTCTTGTCTCCTTATTCCTGCCACCTAAGTCATGGGTAATGACTTGGGAAAATTGCTGGCAATTAGTTGAACAGCTCAGGAAGGACTCCCAGAAGACTGGCCTTATGAGTAGTCATAGCATTGTGGGGAAGGGAGAAGTGGCTGGCACTGGAGGCAAAAGGACCATTTCTTGGGGAAGCCTAGGGACTTGGAGGGTATCCATGCTCTGTAACCTCTTTACCCTGTCACCCATTGTCCAAATGCTAAGATTCTGTGTGTCCTTAAGCTACAGGGTGCTTATCCTGGGACAGAGAGGCCCCTAACATTGCTGGAGCTGGGCAGCTTGTCTCCTCTCTTCTCCTAAAGTCCACCATTGGAAGGGTGAATGGGTGTGATATAAGTCAAACCAAAGAATGCTTGGGGGCAAGAGGAAGAAGAGTTTGTGAGGCCTACTAAAAGCCTTCATCTTGGTAGAGAGGGTGGGGCTGGTGAATCCATATACAGCTCAAGGATATAGGATGTATGTGTTTGATTCAGGTGTAGGGAAGGACTTCCTTCTCTAATAATCCAAAACCTAGAAAGGAACCTTTTCCCCTCTCTGGGCATGTCTCAAATCAGAGAAACTCTCTGGGCAGGGGAGTGGAAAGTAGACCCAACATGAATTGGAAGAGAGGGAAAATGATAGTAGTCAGGGAGTCCCCAGTGCAATCCCAGCTTTGCCCTCAAAGGTTAGCCATGTCACAGGGCCCTGGCATGGAATGAGGTGAAAGCCCTTATGTGGTTAAGTGTTAGTGCTGAGAGGAAATGGAAGTTACTAGGTGTCCAGCTTATTCCTCCCCCAGATATGGGCTGAGACTGATCCATAGTCCCTATGACCACATAGGAGTGGACTGGGCTACAGACAAAGCCTGGGTCTATGGGGCTAGGGAGAAGCATGGGGCAGGGGGAAGAAGGGATTGGCTGGGTAGTGGCCAGTGGATTGTGGCTGAGGTAAAGCTTGTGGGCATCCTGCCTGGACAGTGGAGGGTGGGGGGTTGAGGAGGGGAACGATGGTTGGCCTGGGCTGGGGGCCTCTTCACTGAACATCCTGAGCAGAATCAACATTGTCCAATGGGGTGAGGGTCCAAGGTAGACCCTTCATCTCTCTCTTCCCCCCTGCCCCCATCCCACAAAGGAGTAGGGGAAGATGCTATTTCTTTTTGGGGAAGAAGCTGAATCTCTTCTCCTTGTCCTTCTTTCCAAAGCTGGTATCTGTGCTGGCAATGGAGGGCAGGGGGAGACTCTGGGCCTTAACTTGGATGCTTTGGGACTCCATGATAGCTGTGCTCACACCCTGAAGCCAGGAGAGCATCTCTTCCTGTGGAAAGGGAGAGAAAAGGAAGAAGGGGCTGAGGGAGGGAGCTGGAATTAGGCATCCCCTACACCTTGGAGAGAGGGTGTGTCAGAAATCATATCCCCTTAGCTGCAACTGTTCTCCAGACTCAGTCATAAATGAATGCTGGTATGAAGTTGTATAGGAATCACCCTAACTCAGTGGCTTCTGGGTAGAAAGTAGCAGAGGCTATGTCCATGTTGCTTGGTGTGTGTGTGTGTGTGTGTGTGTGTGTGTATGCATGTGTGCACATATGTGTGCATGTATATGTAAGGATAATGGGCATATCAATGAAAGAGGAACTCAGAAGCTCAAATTCACCTCTCCCAACAATAGTGCTCAAGTCCCTTGGTATTGCCCCTGATTAGATCAGATTGAAGATGAGACCACCTCTCAAATACATGGTCTATGTGGCCAAAGCTGGTCCTAGAAAATGAGGCAAGAGCAAATCAAGGGCATGGTTGGGTCATCTTTGTGCTTCAAGTCAGACATCTAGGATGCCCTTGTTGGCAGAGAGGTACAGCATGGAACCTTTCAATGTCTTAGCTTTGAGTTTCAGAACTAAATGCTAGAGCACAAGGTAGTTACCCTACCGAATGTAGGTAGCGCTTCCCTCAAGGGAGGTCACAGATGTATTTATACATAGGTAGAGACAAAAGACAGACATATCACAGGATATACAAATATATGTGGATATGTGTGTGTGCATGTATATGTGGACATGCACTTATATGTATGTATATGTGTGTATACATATACACAGATCTCATATACACATATATATATCTCATATTAAATTGCATGAAGACAAGGGAGCCTATGGTGTATTTCATAAGATGTTTGGGATAAGATGGGACCTCCCTCTGCCACTAGACCATGTACTTCTTTGAGCCCACCCATGGTGCCCTGCATAACCCAACCTTCTCTGGAAGAATTTCCACTTTTTCTATTCTGAACTTACCTCATCCTTGCCATGGAAAAGCCATTCACTGCCGTTACTCAACCTGGAATGAGAAAGTTTCTTGTCCTGCGATTGCCCCTATAAGCCCCCAACAGGAATAAGCGAGAAGCTAGTTCATATCTTGGAAGAACTCGGTAGCCCCATTTTTCTCAGACTCTTTCCATCTCACAGCATCCCCTATACCTAGAACACAGAGCCATTTGACCCTAGGGCCTTCTGGGTTTTGAGGGATCTTTGAGGGTCGGGTTGGTCCTAAGACTGATTCCCTTCTCAAGTAGATGACGGCTCAAGGCAGGAAGTTTGTGGCCTCATCAGGTCTAGCTAAAAGTAAACTAAAGCTTCTGTGAAGGCTCTAACATCCGGCCTGGGTGGGGCCATGAACCCAGTCCAAAGTTCCCAGTACTACTCAGTCTTCTTGGAAGGGATGGGGGGGTGGGGAGAAACAGGCTCCCTGGGGCCAAGGAAATTGAGGTTCAATTCCCTTCCCCATTGTACCATGGCCTGAAAATGACAGAAGCAGCTGAGAAGGCTGGCAACCTCCCCCAGGAAATCCTATGATCTTTGACCCTAAATGAGGGTCCTCACATGTGGCCATGCCCCTCTCAGCTAGCACCTTATCTGATTTACCAGCTGCCTCCACCCACATGAATTCCACACTACCTTGAAGGGATGTTCTAAGTCTCAGGCACAGAAAATTGCTGATGCTCAGGGCAGAAGAGTGAGCCCCTGCCTCAGCCCCAGCCCCAGCCCCAGCTTCCCACATGACTTCACCTCAACTTGAAGACATGCTTCTTCTTCTTATAGTCAGCAGCAACTTCACAAATGGCATGCCTCAGACCCAGAGGTTCTTCCCCGTGGTATGGCACCCCCATGGCCAAATTCTTAGCATCCTTATAGAATGTTAGTTCGTTATTTTTGAGCACACAGTATAGGTTGTTCCAGGATCTGAAAGTGAGAAAACAGAATTTCTGGTCACCCCCAGGGTTCAGATGCGAGAATAATAATTTTTATATTGGTATAACATTTAAAAAAATATCTCGGGGGGCAGCTAGGTGGCGCAGTGGATAGAGCACTGGCCCTGGATTCAGGAGGACCTGAGTTCAAATCCATCCTCAGACACTTGACACTTCCTAGCCATGTGACCCTGGGCAAGTCACTTAACCCCAATTGCCTCACCAAAAAAAAAAAAAATTATCTCAGAGGCAGCTCGGTGGTGTAGTGGATAAAGCACCGGCCCTAGATTCAGGAGGACCTGAGTTCAAATCCATCCTCAGACACTTGACACTTCCTAGCCGTGTGACCCTGGGCAAGTCACTTAACCCCAATTGCCTCACCAAAAAAAAAAAATTTATCTCAGAGGCAGCTCGGTGGTGTAGTGGATAAAGCACCGGCCCTAGATTCAGGAGGACCTGAGTTCAAATCCATCCTCAGACACTTGACACTTACTAGCTGTGTGACCTTGGACAAGTCACTTAACCTTCATTGTCCTACAAAAAAATAATAATAATAAAATAAAATTATCTCATTTCAGTCTCACAACAGCACTGCAAAATAGGGAGGTTATGTTCACTTGACAAGACTTGACAAGGCCACTGACGCATAGAGGTGAAAAGTCTCATCCAAGTCCTATAGTAAATTAGTGGCAGAGCTAGACTTGGGGCTCATAATGGTATATAATACCTGACAATGCTTTGCAGTTTTCAGAGTGTTTTCCCATAGTTAATCTCAGATGATCCCCACATTTTCTCTGTGAGCAAGGCAAATTTGTTAGTCCCATTTGATAGATGAGGAAAGTGAGGTTTAGAGCCATTAAGGGATTTGCTCAAGGTCACAAAGTAATTGTGTAACTCTGAGGACCTCCACCTGCACTTCTGCTACCTGTAGGCCTGGTCCCACTGTACGATTCACCATCACCCATAATTGTACTACCTTCGAGAAACTAAACTCTGACATTCCTCTCTCTGACCACAATTTCCTGCTTTTTCATCTCTGGCCATAAAAGCTTTTGACTTCCTATTGTGAAAGTCTTCTATTCTGACTTTCTTAACTTAGGGCTTGTGACTTCTACCACCACGCCATGGGGCCTGCTATCTTACTGTGACTCAGGGTTTATTTCCTGAAGTAGCCCAGCCTACAATTTAGTGAGGATAATATGAAACTGATACCACACTCATCCTGCAGAGGCCCATCAGATTCAAAATGCTCCTTTAAGGTGACCTGGACCAAGCTAAACTGGCCCCAGGTCACTTCTAATGAGACCAGGGAAGTTCTGGCCCCTTTGGTCCTGAAAGATTCATTTTACTACTTGTTTACTGCTTGGAAATATGGCAAATTTCAGGACCTTGGGATGAGCTGGGTCCTGATGAATAGTCATAACCAACCCCTAGGGACTCTTGGGTCTCCTTATGGCTACTGTGCACAGGAGAGACCTTTGAAGAGCATCCTTAGCAGGGAGTGATTGGAGGTGGTTCTATAAAACAAGGAAAAGGGTATATGTCTTTGTGCCCTAGGACAGGGATTCTTAACTTTTGTGTGTGTGTGTGTGTGTGTGTGTGTGTGTGTGTGTGTGTGTGTGTGTGTGTGATGGATCTCTCTGGCCTTCTGGGAAAGCCTATAGGCCTCTTCTTTTTTTTTTTGGCAGGGCAATGGGGGTTAAGTGACTTGCCCAGGGTCACACAGCTAGTAAGTGTCAAGTGTCTGAGGCCAGATTTGAACTCAGGCATTCCTGAATCCAGGGCTGGTGCTCTATCCACTGCGCCACCTAGCTGCCCTGGCCTCTTCTTAATAATATTTTAAAATATATAAAACAAGGGGCAGCTAGGTGGCGCAGTGGATAAAGCACCAGCCCTGGATTCGGGAGGATGTGAGTTCAAATCTGGCCTCAGACACTTGGCACTTATTGGCTGTGTGACCCTGGGCAGGTCACTTAACCCTCATTGCCCCACAACAACAAACAACAACAACAGCTAAAATAAAATATATAAAACAAACAAGCCTAACAAATCTTATCTGGATATAAGTGGCCCCCAGAATCTGCAAATAAAATGAGGATAGCATGAAGCCCTTAGGGTTTCCCTGGGTGAGTCCTGAGTCTGTGGGATTGGGTACATAATGGTTACCAGGGCTGCCTTGGATCTCATTCTTAGCTACTCCAGAGAAGCCCCTTTAATGAGGGACTGGGAGCAGGTGAAGGCCATGGAGAGACCACTCCAAAGGCCAATTAGTCACAGTGCATGGGGTTACTCTCATGGTTTGTGCTTTCTTTCAGACAGACCAGTAGCAGCCTAGCGGTGTGAAGATTTGTATAGCCTATTCTTTGGAGCTGGCCCCACCCAGGCTAGGGTAGTAACTTGTTCTGAGCACCCACCGGCTCTTGTCTATATTGCTAGCAGGAGCCCCTTTGTCAGCTCAGGCTGGGCAGGGGCCACTGCTGAACCTGAGCGGTGCCTGGCATCTCTCAGAGCTCAGAGTTCAGAAGGCAGGGTGGGGCTCCTGATTGGGGTGCTATTGTGTCCCACCCCCATCTTTGACCCTAGCCTTTTGCTGTCAGTGGTGAAAGAAGATGTCTGGAATCTGATGGCAGGAAGGAAAAAGGGAAGGGAAAGGAGGATGTCTTCATGTCTAAAGTTAAGCCTCAGAATTAGCCCTTAACAAAACCGCCCAGCACAGTCTGCTATAAGATCCCTATGTCTCCCCTTTTGGCACCCTTTTCCTTCTTTTTTAGCTCCCCTTCAAAGCAGCACGTATCCTTCTGCTCTCTCTCTATTCTCCTAAGCTAAGAACCGGCCCACTTTGAGGTTCTTTGATCCCTGAGATCATGAAATTGGACATTAGAGCTCACTTTATCTAGTCTTCATTTTATATCTAAAGAAACCGAGGCTAAAATATTGAAGACTTGTTCAAGGTCACACAGACAGTAAATAGCAGAATAGAAAGACAAAGCCGGATAGATCTTCTGGGCCCAGGTGCAATTATCTTTTCATTATAGCTGATAAGATACTCTTGGTGGTATTTTCATTTTCAAAGGAAGGAAGCTTTCAAACAGATTAATGTGTCTCTAGCTATGGAATATCAGGGATCTATTTCTGTCTAGGGGAGGGAAGAGAACTCTTAAAATCATCCTATGCGTGAGGCTGCCCACTCAGCCTGCATATGACCTGCTGTCCCCCACCTGTTTGATGCCTTCTTATTGGGCCCCTCTAGGTCATGCTTGCGGCCCAAATAGCCCTCCATCTGCATGCTGTGGGATCGGTCCAGCTGGGCAGGCAGGGTGGTTGCTGTCTCCTCACTCTCACTCATGGGTGTGTCCAGAACTTTGAAGAGCGGTTCCAGGGTCAACTTGTCTTCTCTCCCTGTTCTCTCTTCCTCCTGCTGGTGCCTCTGCTTGTCTTCTTCCTGTGCCTGGTGGCAAATAGGAGAGGCAGACCTCACTGAATAAGGCCAAGGTTCCATGGACAATGCAAGTGGTTCAAGCATGTCAGAGGGGCTGAAAGAGTCATCCAACATGGGTTCTTTACCCTCTTCCTTTATAGTCTGGGAAGAGAGAGATTTCCACCCAAACACTCCCCTCCCTCAATACCTAGATCTTCAGCCTGCACCACATGTGTTTCCCCTTTCTGGTCTTAGAAACATCTGGTCCAGTAATTATCTGCAGACTCAGGGGTTGGGAATAGGAGTTTGCTTTTCCCCTCCTCTCTTCCATCTCCTCTTGGGTTCCTTACTTTGGTATCCCAACCATGCCTGATCATCTGGACAGTTCCCCATCAATGTTAACAGATTCCATCACCTTTTCCCCAACCCTTGTGGACACAGGATACTCTCACAGAATTATAGATTTAGCACGATTAGGTAACTTGTTGTTGTTTGTCCTCTATTCTCAAAGAGGACCATGCCATTAGGGTGATGTCATGACTTGGAGTAAATTGGGTTTAAGTGAGGGAGGGCTGGGCAAGGTCACCAACTTCAACTTCAACTTCAATCTCTCTCCTCCAGAGCCATCTGGGTCCAGTGGCAAGATATATATGAGGACAGCTGTAAATGGCCCCAGATTTTAAGGCAATTGGGGTCAAGTGATTAGCCTAGGGTCACATGGCTAGTAAGTATCTGAAGTGGGATTTGAACTCAGGTCCTCAACTCCAGGACCATCACTCTATCCACTGCGCCACCCAGATGCCCCTTTAGGGAACTAAAATCATCTAGTTTAACTGCCCCCCTCTCCTATTTTATAGGTGAAGAAGATGAGACCGCGCATATGTGTGTGTGTGTGTGTGTGTGTGTGTGTGTGTATGCGCATGTACATGTGGAAAGAGTGTGCACACAGCTTAGGGGATGTTTTTATAAGTTATGCCTTTTTTTTTTTGGCTTGGCAATGAGGGTTAAGTGACTTGCCCAGGGTCACACAGCTAGTAAGTGTCAAGTGTTTGAGGCTGGATTTGAACTCAGGTCCTCCTGAATCTAGGGCCAGTGCTTTATCCACTATGCCACCTAGCTGCCCCTATGCCCTTTCTTTTGATTTCTCAGTAAATGCCATTTTGGAATAGCTAATTGATGTCAACTGCTTGGCTAATACTCCTGGCACCCTAAAGAGAGCAAGAGTCAGTCATCCTCTGGGAAACAAACAGGTAGTAGACAGGATCCAATCACCAGCCCTCTGACTTGAAGGTACCTAGATGGGGAACTGAATAGAGAACATCAGGCCTCAAGTCAGGAAGACCTGAGTTCAAATAAAAATTTATTAGCTGACCCTCAGCAAATCTACTTAAGTTTCTTCAACTGTAAAAGAGATAATAATCTCCAAATTACCTCCCAGTATTGTTGTGAGAATCAAAGGAGATATTTGTAAAGCATTTAGCACAATACCTGGCACATAGTAGGTGCCTAATAAATGCCTCCCTGCTTCTGACTCCAAATGTAGCACTCATGCCTCTATCTTCAATGACTTTAGCACTTGTTTTGACCCTTCTCTTCAACTCCTCTCCTGCCATCATTCTTAGAAGAGTCAATAGCCATGGCAATGACCCTTCTAACTCCCATTTCTTGGTTTCATGGTATTCTACTTTGCCTACATCCTCACTCCTCACTTCATACCCTTGGCCTTCTACTGTTTGCCTCCTTGCTGACCTGCAACCATCACAACCTCTACCACCTTCTCTTTCTATTCTTGCTTCCAGCTGCAGAATATTGCTAGAAAAAAGTCACCAAACTGGGCTGATTATATGTCTCATATTCTTTTTCTATCTAACTTCAATTTGGTCCTCAATACATCATAGTATTCCTTTTTTGTTCTATTTATATATTTTTTTTCATTCCTCATAGAATCTGTTCCATTTTCCTCAAATTTTGAAGCCTATCTCTATCCTTCATACTATCAGAAGATAACTGCAACTCCTATTTTACTAAAAAGATTAAGGCCATGCATGCTGAGCCTCCTCCCTTCTGCCTGTTTATGAACTTCTATGAGACCATTTATCCTTTTTTTCTTCATTTGTTTCAGAGATGATAGTCCCTTTCATTTGTACCCTTGATTATATCCTCTCCCCATTCCTATTAGATCTTACTCCACTGAGCATTCCTTCTTGGAAATCTTCAATTTCATTTTACCCAGTGACTACCCATTCTACCCTCTTGCCTGTGCATGTGCTCAGTTCTCTCACATTCTATTAAAAAAAAAAAAAAAACTTCCCTTGATATCCTGCACCCTTGCCTTATGTTTCATGACAAGTGGATGGAATGCAGGCCATCAAGAATCTCCCAGCTAGGAAGAAAAAAAATTTTTTTTCTTCCAGAAAAGCTCTGGAAGAATGCTTCTCTATTATTCAGATTATCAGGGAGAAGGAATTGTTCCTAGAGTGAATAGAAGAAATGCTTAAGAAGGAAAATAAAGAAGAAAAAAATCTGATAAGGAAGGAAAGAGTCCTGATCTATGATAGGAAGTTTTTGAGGAGAAGAATGTGACATAGAGAATGGAAGAAAGAAGCAAGACCAATGAAATTTTCTAGGTAAGTAATAGGTATCAGGGACAGAGCTGGATCCCTTGAGAAAGCAGCAGCTTCTCACAATGAATCAGTAAACATTAAGTACCTAATATGTGCTAGGCACTGGGAAAGATTTGCTAAAAGAGACAACAGACTGGCATTATATACTAAGAACATGTAATTATTTGAAGAAATACATAAGACTAGAGGGAAGAAGTATGGTGGAGAACATTTGGAAGGAAAAACAAATGATACTGCAGTGGTAAAATGATACCATTGGATCAGAAGGAAGAAATGGATAATGCATTCAGGACAGGTATCACAAACTTGCCTCAGAGAAATAATATTGTAGTAATGGGAGAATTCAACTACCTGAACATATATTGGAATTTTTGTCTTCCTTCAAGTCCCAGCTAACATCCAACTTTCTATGGGAAGGCTTTCTTGATCCCCCTTAATCTAGTGCCTTCTATTTACATGAACTGATGCAGAGTGAAGTAAGCAGAACCAGAACATTGTACACAGTAACAGCAATATTGGAAGGATTATCAACTATGAAAGATTTAGCTTCTCTGATCAAGACAATTCCAAAGGATCCATGATGAAAAATGCTCCAGAAAGAGAACTAATGGACTCTGAGTACAGATTGAAGCATACTTTTTCTACTTTATTAATTTTTCTTATTCTTTTTTTTTTTTTTGCAGGGCAATGAGGGTTAAGTGACTTGCCCAGGGTCACACAGCTAGTAAAGTGTCAAGTGTCTGAGGCCGGATTTGAACTCAGGTACTCCTGAATCCAGGGCCGGTGCTTTACCACTGCGCCATCTAGCTGCCCCCAATTTTTCTTATTCTGTAGAAAATACAAAGTAGTTTAGTGGAGAGAGGAAAACTGGGTGAGAAAGGAGGTCAGGAAAAGTCTTTTAAAAGAAGTGGCACTTGAGTTCACTTCTTTTGTCTTATCTGAAAGAACCTGGGGGGCAGCTAGGTGGC
The DNA here is from genome assembly GCF_019393635.1 of Dromiciops gliroides. NCBI lineage: Eukaryota > Metazoa > Chordata > Mammalia > Microbiotheria > Microbiotheriidae > Dromiciops > Dromiciops gliroides. Next base: position 254,873,425 of record NC_057862.1, read on the forward strand.
GCAGTGGATAAAGCATTGGCCCTGGATTCAGGAGGACATGAGTTGAAATCCAGCCTCAGACACTTAACACTTACTAGCTGTGTGACCCTGGGCAAGTCACTTAACCCTCATTGCCCCACCAAAAAAACCAAAGAACCTAAAAATTCCAAGAGTTGGAGATGAGCAGGGGTGTCCCTCAAGGCTGTGAACTGGGCCCTCTTCTCCCTCAATACTATCTCAATCATCAGCTCCCAGGAGTCAGTTATCTCTATGAATGTGATTTCTTGATCTCTATAGCTAACCTTATTTTTTCTCTTAGGAGCAACTAGGTGGTGCAGTGGATAGAGCACTGGCCCTGGAGTCAGGAGGACCTCAATTCAATTCCCACCTCAGACACTTACTAGTTGGGTGACCCTGGGCAATTCACTTACCTCAGCTCCTCATCTGTAAAATGAGCTGGAGAAGGATAATGGCAAACTACTCCATTATCTTTGCCAAAGAAAACCCCAAGTTGGGTCATGACCAAAACAATTCAAAGACAATAAAAGTAACTCTCTAAAGCATGTCTCAGTATCACATCTCAAATTGGATGTCCCAAAGGCACCTCGACCTTAATATATCCACATATCCATTCTATTGCAAATTTTTGCAATTCTACCTTTGGAATGTCTCTCATATATGCCCCCTTACTTCCCTTCACATAGCTGCCCTACTGGTGCTGGCACCTATCATCTGATGCCTTGACTACTGTAACAGACTTCTAGTTGGTCTCACCATTTCATGCCTCTTTCCAATCCATCTACCACTCAGCTGCCAAAGAGACTTTCCTAAAGCACAGTGATCTGTGTTACCTCCCCACTTCCAATCAATCAAGGGAGCAGTGGCTACCTATTAACTCCAAGATAAAATATACAGTATGTGTGTCATTTAAGTCCTTCACATGGGGCAGCTAGGTGACACAGTGGATAAAGCACTGGCCCTGGATTCAGGAGGACCTGAGTTCAAATCCAGCCTCAGACACTTGACACTAACTAGCTGTGTGACCCTAGGCAAGTCACTTAACGCTCATTGCCTGGCAAAAATAAACAAACAAATGAACGAATGAATGAACGAACGAATGAATGATTAAATAAATAAAGTCCTTCACAACTTGGCCTCTTCCTGTATTTTCAGTCTTCGTACACTTTACTCCCCTCCATGTACTCCATGATCCAGAAAAACTGGCCTATTTGTTGTTCCTCAAACACAAAACTGTATCTTCCCGTGGCTGCCCCCCATGCCTGGAATGCTCTCCTTCTTTACTTCTGCTTCCTTGTTTCTCTGGCTTTCTTCAAAACTCAGCTCCAATTCTACCTTCTGCAGGACGAACACCCATATCTCCCCAGCTGCTAATGTTTTCCTTCTAGGATTACCTTTCATTGTACACTGTATAATATTTGGTATGTACATCATGATTTTACATGTTGTGTCCCCTCTTAGAATCTGAGACAGGATGGTTCTCCTCATCTTCCATGTTCCTTTCTCTCCTCTCTGGTGAGGCAATTGGGGTTAAGTGACTTGTCCAGGGTCACACAGCTAGTGTCAAGTGTCTTAGGCAAAATTTGAACTCAGTTCCTCCTGAATCCAGGGCCAGTGCTCTATCCACTGAGCCACCTAGCTGCCCCTCCATGCTCTCTTAGCATTTATTACAAACATATCCTTCTTTTTTGTTGTTGTTCAGTCACTTCAGCTGTGTTGGATTCTTTGTGACCCCATTTTGGGGTTTTCTTGGCAAAGATACTGGAGAAATTTGCTCTTTCCTTCTCTACCTCATTTTACAGATGAGCAAACTGAAGCAAACAGGGTTAAGTAACTTGATGAGGGTCACACAACTAGTAAGCGTCTAAGTCTTCCTGATTCCAAACTCAGTGCTCTATCCCCTTTGCTACCTAGCTGCCCCATATCCTTCTACAAACATAATATTCCATTTTATGGTTATTCTTTGTGTACCTGGCTTATCTCTCCTACTAGATTATAATGATCATGGGGACAGAGATCACGCCTTCTTCATTTAAAAAAAAAATCTTTCTCAGTTCCTAGTACAATATTCTGCACAGACTAGGGGCTTAACAAACATTAGAAATGGCACTATATTCTCCATGCTTTTCCCTAACCCAACTCATCCCACCACATGAAAATATGCTTTCTTGTATTTTTAAATTTCGATTCAATTCTAGAAACTAATCATAAGATCCCACATTAAAGTGCAGGTTTGACTATTTTATTCCCTCCACTCAATAAACTACAGTGACTTTCCATTACCTCAGGGACCAAATATAAAATGTGTGTGTGTTTTTTTAATCTGTTCACAACCCATCCGTTTCCTACTTTTCCATTCTTTTTACCCTTTACTTCACTCAGGACCACAGAAACCTACTAGCTATTACTCACACACAACACTGTTTCCCAATGAGGTCTTTTCACAGGCTGTCTGGCATACCTAGAATTCTTTCCCTCTTGACCTCTGGCTTCCCTGGTTTCTTCAACTTAAATCCCATCTTTTGCAAGAGGCCTTCCCCCAGCCCAATATCTTCCCTCTGGGATTACCTTTCATTTATCCTGTATATAACTTGGGTGTATTTAGTTGTTTACATTTTGCCCATTAGAATAGGAGCTCCTTGAGGGTAGTTCCTACCCTACACAGTCAGTCCTTATGTTTTTGTGTCATTGATGCATAGTCCAGTGCCTGGCACATAATAATGCCGCTTTTTTTAAAGCTAAAATTTATATAGCACTTGGGGCAGCTAGGTGATGCAGTGGATATAATGCTGGCCCTAGAGTCATCCATCCTTACAGACTTACTAATGTGTGATCCTGGGCAAGTCACTTGCCTCAGTTCTTCATCTGTAAAATGGGGAAATGCTAGAGAAGGAAATGGCAAACCATTCCAGTATCCCTGACAAGAAAACTCCACATAGAGTCAAATACAACTGAATGACTTTACAACACCACATGCCAGGCATCATGCTAAGTGTTTTACAATCATTATCTCAGTTGATCCTTACAATTCTGGAAGGTAGGTGCTATCTATCATTAGCCTCATTTTACAGATGAGGAAACTCAGGTAAACAGAGGTTAAGTGACTTGCCCAATGTCACACAGCCAATAACTGTCTAAGGCTGGATTTGAACTCAGATCTTCTTGACTCCAGACCCAGCGCTCCATCCACTGTGCCACCTAGTTGCCCCTGCACATAGTAAGTGCTTGATAAATGCTTGTGGAAGTCCTGTTCTAAGGCCTTGAAGTTCCTGAAGGCCATTCTCAGCTAAATGCAAATTTTGTCAAAGTTCTGCAGGTTTTGGCAAAGTTAAGTTTTTGAGTGCAGGCAATAAGCTACAGGTCTGTCCTGTGAAAACCGAATTAATGGTGTTCAGAAAGATTTACCACCAGAGTTACCTACTAGATGGTGAGCTTTTGTGGCCATAGCAAGCCATGAGGATCATCTACCGAGGCATGGAGGCATTTCAATCTGCCCTGTGGGAAATGAAAACGTGGCTCCTTGAATTACTTAAGTATGAATAACCATAAAATCATAGAATATTAGAGGGAGAAGGGACTTTAAAGATCATCTAGTTTGATCCTCTCATATTAAATCTAAGGGTACTTGGATCTAGAGAGATGAAGTGATAGGCCAAATGATTCAAAGCTGGTTCGTGGCACAACTAAATCTAGTGCCTTGGTCCTCAAACTCCAAGGGCAGTGTGTTTTCTCTAATGCACTGTGTGAATGGGTTGATGGATTTATGGGTTACCTATCTTGGTAATCTACTTGCATTATATGAGGACCTTCTGGAGATTCATGCTTTTGTCAAAATAATCATCACACTCATAGGGAGTTCAGGTACTGTTGATGTCATGACTGGCAGTGAATTGAATTTTTTTTTTGGGGGGGTGAGGCAATTGGGGTTAAGTGACTTGCCCAGGGTCACACAGCTAGTAAGTGTTAAGTGTCTGAGGTGGATTTGAACTCAGGTCCTCCTGAATCCAGGGCCTGTGCTTTATCCACTGTGGCACCTAGCTGCCCCGAGTTCAGGTACTGTTAAAGGGTGGTAGGGGGAATGTTTGGAGGCAGCAGAGCCTCAATGATGACTTCACTCTAAAACCAGCTACTTACTCTGCCTATAGGAATAGCTGGTCCTGCCTAGATCCTACATACTATTTCCTTTCTTCAGTGAGAATTGGATATTGTGGTGGTTTGGATCCTTACTGGAAATTCAGAATTAAAGAGACTTTACAAGTCCTTTAGTCTAACCTGAAGAAAACCCCCCATAAAATCCTTTTAGCCCTACATATGGATCTGAGATAAGGGGTCATCTAGCTTTTACTTTATGCCCCCTAAATAACATCTTGTCTCTTGAAGTAGTAGCTTCCCCTTTGGAAGTATTCTTTTAATTCCTAGGGAGTTCTTTTTCTTTTTTTCTTTTTCTTTCTTTCTTTCTTTTTTTTGTTAGGTAATCAGGGTTAAGTGACTTGCCCAGGGTCACACAGCTAGTAAGTGGTAAGTGTCTGAGGCCGGATTTGAACTCAGGTCCTCCTGACTCCAGGGGTGGTGCTCTATCCACTGCGCCACCTAGCTGCCCTAGGGAGTTATTTTTCACACATTTAGTAGAAATCTGCCTCTCTGCTACTACTATCCACTCATCAATCAATCAGCAAATGTTTATTAAGTGACTACTATGTACCAGGTACTGTATTCTAAGCACTAAGATGCAAAAAGAGGCAAAATACAGTCCCTGCCTTCAAGGAACTTACAATCTAACAGTCAAAATGAAACCCTAGTTCTGCCCTCTGGGACAGAAAGACAAATGAAATCCTTCTTCCACATGACAGACCTTCAAATATTAGAAGACAATGTTTGAATAGCACCTAAGCCTTCACTTCTCTAGGCTAACCAGTTCCAGTTTTATCAGCAACTCTTCTTATGTTCTTAGATCATCTCTAGTTTAATAGTTCCTCACTATCCTAGCTTTCCTCTAGATGAATCCTATTTGGCCAATGTCCTTCCTCTAATCTGGTGCCCAGAAATGAAAAGAATATAGATTTTGACCAGGGCAGACTGAACAGGACTATTAAACAATGAGTATTTATTAAATATCTATGTGCCAAGCACTGCTAGAAGCTGGAGATAAAAACACCTTATTCTGGACACTGTGGCTTTATGTTAATATATTCTATGATGAAATTAGTTTTGAGTTGTTTTTGGATTGCCATATCAAACTGTTGACCCATATTAAGCCTGCAGTCCATTAAAACACCTAGATTTTTTTAAAAAAATAAGCTTTTGTCGGGGCAGCTAGGTGGCGCAGTGAATAGAGCACCGGCCCTGGAGTTGGGAGGACCTGAGTTCAAATCCGGCCTTAGACATTTGACACTTACTAGCTGTGTGACCTTGGGCAAGTCATTTAACCCCAATTGCCTCACCAAAAAAAAAAAAAAAAGCTTTTGCGACTCCTTGAACCTAAGAAATGTATTCCTGTTTAATTTCACCTTACTAGCTTCAACCTATCATTTAACCTGTTGAGATATTTTTAAATGTTGGCTCTATTACCCAATGCATTAGCTATTCTCTAGCTTTTTATATGCAAATTTGACAATTATGCAATCTATTCATTTATAGGCAAAATGGATAAAGATGTTGAACCACACAGGATCAGAAACTGATCCCTGGGGTATCCATAAAGACCTACCGCTAAGGAGGTATTCAATTTGTTCATTCCTATTCTTTTTTTTTTTTTTTATGTTTTTGGTGAGGCAATTGGGGTTAAGTGACTTGCCCAGGGTCACACAGCTAGTAAGTGTTAAGTGTCTGAGGCCGGATTTGAACTCAGGTACTCCTGAATCCAGGGCCAGTGCTTTATCCACTGCGCCATCTAGCTGCCCCCATTCCTATTCTTTAGATCCATTTGTTCAACCAGTGCTGAATTCACATAACTGTATTATCATCTAAGTCACATTTTCTCACCCTCTATAAAAAGATAGCATCTAAAGGTTTGGTGAAAATAAAAAAGTTTGAAGAATATGGCCCAACTCCATTCAGGGAAAGACCATGCAGACACTGGCAAGAAGATGAAAGAAATTATAATCTGCATCCAAAAGGAGTGAACTTGGGGCCCAGACAAGAGAATGCCCTACTTCTCCAAGTATTTAGGGCTGCTAGAAGAAAATCCAATTTTGGTCTAGGGGATAAGGGATGGTTAAGATAAAATAGAGCATCTAAGTGGTGCAGTGGATAAAGTGCCAGGTCTGGATTCAGGAAGACTCATCTTCCTGAGTTCAACTCTGGCCTTTAGATAGTTAGTGGCTGTGTGACCCTGGGCAAGTCACTTAACCCTGTTTGCCTCAATTTCCTCATCTGTAAAATGAGCTGGAAAAGGAAATGACAAACCACTCCAATATCTCAGCCAAGAAAAACCCCAAATGGAATCATGAGGATTCAGATACAACTGAAAAATGACTGAACAACAAGATTTAAAAGAACGCTGACAATACCCCCTGTCCCTTGCAGTTCAGAGTTCCAAAGCAGGGGCCTATAGACTCGGGAGAAGGCTGATCTCAGCTCAACAAGTAATGAAATAATGAACCTGAAGTTTATCTCAACTGCAGTTTAGATTCTCTTACACTGCCTTAGAAATTTCTAACAACTGTGGGGGCAGCTAGGTGGTGCACTGGATAGAGCACTGGCCTTGGATTCAGGAGGACCTGAGTTCAAATCTGGCCTCAGACATTTGACACTTACTAGCTGTGTGACCCTGGGCAAGTCACTTAACCCCAATTGCCTCACTAAAAACAAACAAAACAAACAAACAAACAAACAAAAAACAAAAGAAAGAAAAGAAATAACAACTGTGCCCTTATATCGATTTTGTGTTCTGGACTACAGAAGTCAGGGTGGGAAAAAGTACTGGGAAAAGATAATAAATCCAGAGGTGAAGGTCTGGGGAAAATGAATCTATTCTTTTTTTTTATCCTTTGGTAGTGACAACAGAACACGAACCTATGACTAATAATATAATAACTAATAATCTAATGCTGCTTCTTCTGCAGGGGGACTGCTCTTGGTTCTCTCTATTCTATCCAATTCCATTCTCCTCCTACCCAACCATCGGCTCCTTCTCCTGAAAGTAAGCATTTTCCACTCCAAGACTGTCTTCCAATGCTCAGCACCTAAACACCATCCTCCTTTACCCACCCTGCCCCCTCAGTAGAGGCTCCTTGCTGGCAGGCTTATACAGTGTGGTTTTGGCCACAGAGACAAGCCAGCAGCTGGGGACTAGACCGGAGGGTTAGGTCCTTCACCACTCCAGAGACACGTACAAGGATTTCTTCCAAACTGCACAATCACTCAGGTGAAGGCATTGCTTACATGACCTCTGTCCTGGGGCAAGGCTAAGTAAGACCTGAGAATGAGGTGAAGCAAGAGCATTAGAGGGGATGAGTTTATGGGGTGCTGCCCCAGGTCAGGAATATCTAGTCGGGTGATGTTACCCCTTCAAGTGTTGATCAAGACTTTTTGTTCATCCTAGTCCTAGGGAAATTAGTAGTTTATATTTGGAAGGGAGGAACAAAGGAGGCTAAGGAAAAGAAAGTATCTTCCCTTCTGTGGCCCTTGTCTAGAAATCAGTCCTAAGGGGTTTACGTTAGGCTTATAAGGGAGATTAGTGGTGGAGATCCCATGACACATGCCCTGTCCCTGCAGAGATCAAGCTCTGGTCATTTTCTTTTTGTCTTCAAGGCACTTCTACTTTCCCAACTCTAAGACCTTCACTTCCATTAAAAAAAAAAGAGGATACCTGGGGGCGGCTAGGTGGCGCAGTGGATAGAGCACCGGTCCTGGAGTCAGGAGTACCTGAGTTCAAATCTGGCCTCAGACACATAACACTTACTAGCTGTGTGACCCTGGGCAAGTCACTTAACCCCAATTGCCTCACTAAAAAAAAAAAAAAGAGGATACCCAAAAGGGTTCCTCAGGAATTTGTAGCTTCATCTCTTCCTCTTCTTCCTTTCTTTGGTCTTGCTAAAAGTTTAGCTAATGTGGGTTCGGTATAGTGACTGGACTTGTGGTTTCATTCATATACAGAACTCCAAGTGGAGGAAACTCTCATTGCCAGTGAACGTTGGCACCTCTGTAACTTAATGTCTTAGAGAGTTGTCTGGGCAGTGACAGGTTAAGTGACTTGCCTATGATCACACAGCAGAGAAGAGCCTTGAATTCATTTCTGTCTCCAAGGCCAACTCTCTACATACTATCGTCATGCTGCTTCTTGGCCAAGATGACCATTTTAACATGCTCATTGTGGACAGAGGGATAAAGGAGACTCAAGATAGAAGGGGAGTGTCTAAGACATGGAGATTATATCCAAAGTGTGTAAACTGGAGGGAGGGGGAGGAAGGGAAAAGGTCTTTCTTCAGATTATTTTGCACTTCTCTTTGGAGTACTCATAGGGGAGATTCGTATAAATAACCCAGTTAAGTGGCTGAAAGACTCCCTAGGAAGTCAGAGAAAGAAGCAAAACCAAGTCTAGGCCCAAGATGTGGAATGCACTCCCTGCTTCTGATCTGCTTTTTTTCTAAATCCTTCTCTTCCTTCCAGGCTAAGATAAGGTGTGACCTTCCCTGATCTCCCTCTTCATACTTTTCTAAATCAATCTGAATGTCTCGTTTCTTTCCTTTATTACATTCTACCTTGTCTTATACTTCTCCGTGTACCCATGATATCCTCTGTTCCACTCTGCAACATGTTATAAGTATTTTGAGAGCAGGGAATGTTCTTCATTTTTATATCCTCTGTTCTCTGGACTTAGTTCCTTGTAGAGAGATGGTAGATGCAGAATAAATATTTGTAGAGTGGAAATTGAATTAAAGTGATCTGTAGCCTTGAGTCAAGAAGCCAACCCAGCAGTCACAGATTCAGTTTAAGTGAATAAAAGAGCCTGCAAAGTTCTATTAATTTGCAAGGGTTCTTTATTGAGTACTATCACACAGCTATTTCCATGATCCCAAACTGCTCTCTGAAACAAAACCCCATTTTAAAAAATACCTATATTCTCCAGGGATGGCTACAAATCCCTGAAGATCACAGTCTCCAAAGACTCAAAATTGCAGGTGATTTTAAGGTCAATGGAAAGATGAATGGTAGATGAAAAGAAGCTGTGGCATATGAATAATGAGGATGTGTGCCCAAGAAGAGGTGAAAGAGATACCAAGAAAATGGAATGATTGGAAAAAAAGGGGGTGAGCTGAAAAATTAACTAGCTGTATGACCCTGGGCAAGTCACTTAACCCCCATTGCCCCACAAAACAATTTAAAAATTAAAAAATTAAAATAATTTAAAGAGTGAAGAATAGAGATGGACAAGCCACTTGCTGCACTAGTATCAACATGTTAAAAGACCTCAACAAAGCCCCTAGAACACTGGCTTGATTCTCTATTCAGTTCAATTCAACAAGTGGTTATTCAGTACCTACTATATACAAAAAGCATTGAGCTAAGCCTGTAGATATAAGGATTTAAAAAATGAAACCAGACATCCTTAAGGAAATAAAATTCAAAGGGAGGGGATAAAACACAAATACAGATCAGTAAATACTGTGTAATCTGCATAATTTACATGAGCTTTTGGCATTTGCTTTGTGTATGGGAAAACAAGGATGCACAAGATAAGAAGGTTTAAGTGGGTTTCCATCCATGTGGGTGAAAGACAATCTCATAAAGATGCTATCTCAAACCCATCAAAGTATCTTTTTACATTCTTTTTTTTGGGGTGGGTGAGGCAATTGGGGTTAAGTGACTTCCCCAGGGTTACACAGTGAGTAAGTGTCAAGGGTCTGAGGCCGGATTTGAACTCAGGTCCTCCTGAATCCAGGGCTGGTGCTTTATCTACTGTGCCACCTAGCTGCCTCTCTTTTTACATTCTTTAGACCTCCCTGTCTCTACAAAACACTGCTTATAGGGGCAGCTAGGTGGTGCAGTGGATAAAGCATGGGCCCTGGATTCAGGAGGACCTGAGTTCAAATCCGACCTCAGACACTTGACACTTGTTAGCTGTGTGACCCTGGGTAAGTCACTTAACCCTCATTGCCCTAAAAAAAATGGAGAGAAATTTACAAATAGTCATTATAACTTAGGGATAGCTAGGTGGCACAGTGGATAAAGCACCGGCCTTGGATTCAGGAGTACCTGAGCTCAAATCCAGCCTCAGACACTTGACATTTACTAGCTGTGTGACCTTGGGCAAATCACTTAACCCCTATTGCCCCCACAAAAACAAAAACAAAAACACTGCATATAGTCAATATCCACTTCAGCTAAACCTGACTAATCAATGAGGTACCCATTACCTGATGTTTAATTATTCACCTGTTCAGAGTTAATTACTCCTGCATCTAGTATGCAGTTAAGGTACAAGTGGCAAGGAGGAAGGAAGCAAGCTAGAGTCCTAGCCAAGAAACTGAAGCCTGAGAAAGGTTAAGTGACTTGGCCAAGGTCATACAAGTAACTAAGGAGAGATTTCCACTCAGCTTAATTGCAAGTCTCCTGATTCTAGTTCATCAGCTCCCTACCATGATGACATGAACAGATAACTGGCTGGGATAAGGGTGGAGCCTGTGGTCACAGACTAAAGAAAGGTAATGACCCATCCAAGTGAGTAAACCCTTATCCTTGGCTACCTTAGCATTATGTTCTAACCCATTAATATGAGAGGCTGGAGTTCCTGCTGAATTAGTTCTGAAACCATTCTTGCCATGATGTGCAGACTGTTTTGTTACATGGTACACCTAACTATATGGTCCAAGGGAAAGAGCAGCAAAGTTGAACTACTTCAGAGAGTACCTGGGCATTTTCTAGGGTAAACCAACCCTTTCCTATATTCTCTTAAAAATGAGAGACAAACAGGGGAAATAGGAGTTACTTACCTGATGCTCTTGGAAATAATTTATAGCCATTTAATACTCAGATTTTGGTTAAAAAAAGTCCTGAAAAGTAAAAAAGATCCAGAGATAGACAAAAAGAAAACCTACACTGTAATTGAACCAACAATGTAAAGAGAGGGACCTGAAGAAAAAATTTAACTTGGAGGGCACTCTGATTTCTTGTTTGGGATACATTATATCAATAGAATGCATTATCTAATGGGTAGCTAGAAGCCACAGTACTGAGTCAGGGAGATGTGATTTCAAATCCAACCTTAGATATTTACTAACTGTGTGATAAGTAAGCAAGTCACTTAACCTTGGCTGCCTCAGTTTCCTTATGTGTAAAATGAGTTGTTGAAGGAAATGGCAAATCATTCCAATATCTTTGCCAAGAAAACCCCAAATGGGGTCACAAAGAGTTGGATATGACTAAAATGGCTGAACAATAGAGATAATAATATCTCATATTTATTTAAAACTTTTCTTTAGATCTTTGAGTTAGGAAGTACAAATGTATTATTCCATTTTTATGAATGATCAACTAGGTTCAGAAAGGTTAAGTTAATTGCCCATAGTTGTCATACAACTAAAAAATGTTACATATGAGTTTTGTTTTGTTTTTGTTATTTTTGTTTGTTTGTTTTTAGTGAGGCAATTGGGGTTAAGTGACTTGCCCAGGGTCACACAGCTAGTGAGTGTTAAGTGTCTGAGGCCAGATTTGAACTCAGGTACTCCTGACTCCAGGGCCCATGCTTTATCCACTGCACCATCTAGCTGCCCCTACATATGAGTTTTGAACCCAAGCCTTCTGACTCTAGATACAACAATCTTCCCGTAAACCATGCTTTCTCTCTCTTGTGACTAACTTAACGAGTGCAAAAAGCAGCAGAATCTGAATGACAGGTTCTCATGGTGAGGGGGAGTCCAAGCTTCTCAAAGAAGACACAGCAGCAGAAAAATCTGGATTTAAGATGTGCCTAAAGGGTGAGAGGAGAGTGAGGCTGGCAGTGGGGGAAGTTATCTGGAGAAGTAAGTTAGCAGGGGACATCAATGAGGTTGTCTAGTGGAAATCTGTAGGGATCACAGTTGGATACCACTGTCCCTGGGGGAGACAGAGTTATAGTTTAACATAGGGAAGGAATTTAATGATAGCATAGTCCAATCCCCTTATTTTACAGTTGAAAGCACCAAGATCTAGAGCAGTTGGATGACTTTCCCAAGCTCAAACAGAGCCAATATCTGAAACTAAGTCCCCTGACTTCAAATCCAGGCTCTTCCCACCATACCAGGAATACAGATAAGCTTGCCAATTTTGTGTTGTCCCATTCCAGGAAACTTTGCTGCAGGGGAGTTACAGTATTCCTCCTGCACAGTGATGGGAAAAGAAGCAGAAAAGAGTGGGAAACAATGGTGCATGTAGGAAAAAACAGGTCATATGTTTTCCCCAGGACACAGGGATCTTATAAAATGACAGTATTGCATACACCTGCTCATCAGTGCCCAAGTGTCTGGAATTAGTTGCAGATTTGGGATGACTCTCAGAGAATCCTGTAGAACTGAAAAGCCTAGGAGTTTGGCTTTTTTCCCAGCAATGAGACACAGCTTGGGCACTTGGTAAGGGTGGTGAGAAGGGGAATGGTAGAAGATGAAATTGAAGGTAGCAAAACATGAAAAGATGAGTACCTAGAAGGCATCATGGAACCACCAACTTTTAGACATTAGTCATTTAGTCATTAGAGAATGTCTGTTCTTGCTCTAAAAGCTGGTGGTTTATCATCTAATTCAAATCTTCATTTTACAGATGATCACTAAAACAGATTGCTTTTGTCATTTACTCCAGGTCACATGGCTAGTCAGGACTGGAACCCCATCTATGTCAGGTTACAATGATTTAAGTACTTACTGTGCAGCAAATGGGACGGGGGCCTAGTATGAGAGGGGGTCTGGGCAGGCAGCTCCATGTAGGATTGATCCCACACATTGGGTGTATGGGGGAGGTGCAAAAGTGTTGGCATTAATGAGGGTGGAGAGAGCCTTACATTCTGTCTCAGGTGTGAGAGAGCATTCTGTATAAACTCCTGTGATAAGAAGCAGCAGAGGAAAGTAAAGTCCCTTCTCAAGAAGCTCAAAATTTAAATGGGATGCTTATGTAATCTACATGGCTAAGCCATGTAGGTGACAGGTATAATGGCTGCACTGGAAGAGGTAGGAAAAGGGGTAAGCTGCTAGATAAGACACACTTCTAGGTATGTAACCTGACAACTGAATAGCTCTGGGGTACTTTAGGTCCCTGAAGAAGGCAGGTCAAGACATGACTGAGAGCTTTTGACTCCCAGTTTAATATGGATTTTAGTTCAATTTCTATCCACTAAAAGAGAGATTCTTATCATGGCTTATGATTTGTAGAGATGGTGGGAAGAATGTTTCACTCAGAGGAGTAGGAAAAAGGAATACTTTCATTTGAGGAAGGCAGCATGGAAGATGAAATTGAAAGCAGCAAAAGATAAAATCAGGCAATCAACCAGAGTGAGGAGCTGAAATGAATAGGGGAATAAAGATGATTTTAAAGCTAAGATATGGGGCAGCTAGGTGGTACAGTGGATAAAGCACTGAACCTGGATTCGGGAGGACCTGAGTTCAAATCCAACCTCAGACATTTAACACTTCCTAGCTGTGTGACCCTGGGCAAATAAATCACTCAACCCTCATTGCCCCGCAAAAAAAAGCTAAGGTATAAAGCAGTGAAGAAAGACCCCTGAATTACAATTAAAAGGTAAGAATGTTAGGGGACCAAAGTAGAAAGACAAAGATCATTTTGGTAACCCCGAAACTAAATTGTATGGGTCAGCTCTCTATCATATATAAGAAATGGAGACTGAGGAGAAAGTTGTTAAAAAAAAAAGTTAAAGACTACACCAAGATCATAACTGAGGTGAAAAGAGACTGAGAAAGGGCTAGACTCTCTTTAGATTAGGGATAAAAAAAAAGAAACCAAGAAACTCATACTTTCCACAATGGTGGATAATGAGAGGATTAGCATTTAGGAGAATAATCAATCTTCTATGAACTTGCCTTCATTATTATCACTAGCGTTATTACTTGGTGCTCATGGGCTAGGGGTATTATTCAGTAAAGCTGACAGTCAAGTAGATAAGATGATCCCCAACCTTTTAAACCACAGCAATTAGCATTAGAAAAAGATTTCAGAGAAAAAATGATGACTCTCAATCCCAGCTAGGATTCTTGATGATGATGAAGATTTCTATCTTCATTTCCCACTTTTGAGGGTTCTGTATATGTATGTCTTATTGTCACTTACTCTGTCAATACTTAGAAGGCCTTGAAGCATACTTGGAAAAGAAATTTTGAAAATGGACCTGAAGATAATCTGGAGATCTAGAGAGAGACAAGGAAATTACCTCACTGGGTGCCTTCCACTGAATAAAAATAGAGAAGAGCAGTGGACAGATGCAGGAAAGAGTTCAAGAATTTTCATTTTGAAAGTATGGAGCAATGAGGCTCCACCCTGGAACTGTAGACAGATGGACCATTAGGCACATTAACTTAATCATTCCAGTGGTCAGGGAGAGGAGAGACCATCCCATGTTTGAGGGAAAATTATTGTTTACTTGCCATGCCTACCTCTAATGAACAAGTGATTTTTCATGTCATCTCTGTGTCATGGAATGGGGCGGAGGTGGTGATGCCAAGGGAAGAGAAGTAAAAGCTTGTCCAGGCAAAAAAGAAACAATGGCTTCTTTTTTTAATCTAAGGCTGTCAATGCACACTGTTCTACTGGCTTGTTAAAAGCTCCCAGCCAACTACAAGAGTGCTGACAAGAAGAGGAAAACCGCTGAAGCTAGTACTAGAAGAAATGTTGGAAGCAGGGCCCGCCATCTTTGCTCCAAATTCACCCCACACTTAGCCCCTGGGTATGCTGTTGCTCATACTTAAAAATGGCTAGGTAGTTCAACAAACCCACATTCAAGAGAACAGGCCGGGGGCAGCTAGGTGGTGCAGTGAATAAAGCACTGGCCCTGGATTCAGGAGTACCCGAGTTCAAATCCGACCTCAGACACTTGACACTTACTAGCTCTGTGACCCTGGGCAAGTCACTTAACACTCATTGCCCTGGAGAGAGAGAGAGAGAGAGAGAGAGAGAGAGAGAGAGAGAGAGAGAGAGAGAGAGAGAGAGAGAGAACGAACAGGCCCCTTAGATCATTCACCCAAGATCAGTCTGTGATGGAAAGAAAAATGAAGACAAGGAACCCAGCATCTCCAAGCTAGACCCATAGAATTACTGAATTTCAGATATGAAAGTGACCTAAATAGCCACCAACTCCAACTCAAAATCAACCAAAAAAGAGTCACCACTACAACATACCCTCCAAAGCAGCTTGAAGACCTCGAGTTGAAGGGAAACCTACAGGGCTTCCTCCTGAGAGAGCCTAATTCAACTTCTGAACAGCTCTTAACTTTAGGAAATGTTCCCTTACATTGAGCCTAAATTTTCAGGGCCAGTGTTTCAAGGCTAAGGGATAGACATTAAGAGTAGGATTTGAGGCCTCAGTGTGTTGCCTCCTTGACCCCGGATTAAAGGGTCTCCACAAAGCAAGGATTGGGTGTAGTGAGAGATGATTTCTGTCAGATTGCAGGGAGTAATTTTGTTTCTGGATTTCTCCCCTCCTCCACCCAAACAGGCCCTGTGTTTTATAGGCCTTTTATGACTGTGAAGTTGTGGGTTTTCAAAAGTAGAGAAGGAAAATGGATTCCAGGTTTTGTAACATAATTATAATGGTTTATATCCATTTAACACTTTTTTTGTTTTTTAAGTGAGGCAATTGGGGTCAAGTGACTTGCCCAGGGTCACACAGCTAGTAAGTGTTAAGTGTCTGAGGTCGGATTAGAACTCAGGTACTCCTGACTCCAGGGCCGGTGCTCTATCCACTGCGCCACCTAGCTGCCCCCATTTAACATTTTTTAAAGTTTGCAAAATGCCTTCATCTTCACGATATCCCTGACAGGTAGGTACTACAGGTGTCCTCACCCTCTGAGAGGGTGGCCATGGATGGCCACACAACTAACGTTAGAGTTATGGAGTTATGAGATGAACCCGGGTCGTCTTCTTTTTTTTTTTTTTTTAGTGAGGCAATTGGGGTTAAGTGACTTGCTCAGGGTCACACAGCTAGTAAGTGTGTAAAGTGTCTGAGGCCGGATTTGAACTCAGGTCCTCCTGAATCCAGGGCCGGTGCTCTATTCACTGCGCCACCTAGCTGCCCCTGAACCCGGGTCTTCTTATCCCATACAGGATAGACTAGATTTATTCTATTTGTCTCCAAAGAACAGTCAGGAGCAAAGGATAGAAGGTGAAAAGAATCAATTTTAGGCTAAATGTGTGTGAGGGAGTTTCTAATAATTAGTTTTCCAGAAGTGGAATGGGCTTCTGTGAGAGGGGGTGGGATCCTCTTTCTTGGAGACTATCAAGCAGAAACCAGACAGCCACTGGCTGGCCTTTTTTTTTAAATGGAATTCCTTTTTGTGTTGGACAAAATAACTATTGAGGCCCCTTTTGATTCTCACATTCTGTGACTCCATGCCCACCACTCTTTCTAGCAGGCCATGCTGCTCTTAATAAAAATGGGCATTCCTTAGTTTTCACAGAAAATAGGACCAGAAACTCCTTTACACAAATGTTAATTAAGAGCCTTGTGAAGTAGGCTAGTGCAGGCATTATTTCTTTTGTAGCAAAGGCAGAGAAACAGAGGCATGTGCTTGCCCAGAAGTTATTCCAGCAAGGGAAAAGCAGAGACGGGAAAAAAAAAGACTGAGTTCTTTAAATGTTGGACACCTTAGAAAAGTACAATCCTGAGGGGGTGTGTGTTGTGGGGGGCGGGAATCTCACTAAAAAGGTTCGAGTGTATATCTACTGTAGCATTTGGGGCTCTATTCTATAGAAAGAATGCTGGATCCATTGTTAATCCCAGAAACTCCTAAATGCTATAGCTTGAAGGGACCCTGGAATTCACCTAGATCGAGTCCCTAGTTTTTTGGATGAGAAAACTGACACCTAGAAGTAAATCTCTTGATCAGGGTCATACAGTTAACATGGAATAGAGGCAAGACTAGAACCCAGATCTCCTGACTCCCAATTGAGGTCTCTTTCCATGATTGTCTCCTTTCCTCTCAGCATTGGCTAGATACACTTCTCTTATCATCTAGCTACTTACTGAATATGACTAGACTATTAAAAGTTGATTAAATATTGATATTCCTTAGTCTCTCCTTTCAATAGATTCCCATTTATATTATATTTTCACACATTCTCTAACCTCCCAACATCTTTGTTTGGTAAGGAGAAAGTTTTTATAGATGGCGTCATCATCTATAAAGAAACAAACAAAATTAATTAACTTACCCAAGTCCACATGGCTAGTTGGTGGTAAAGTCAGGACTAGAACCCAGGTCCCTGATTCTTTTTTTTCTCTTTTTTTAGTGAGGCAATTGGGGTTAAGTGACTTGCCCAGGGTCACACAGCTAGTAAGTGTTAAGTGTCTGAGGCCGGATTTGAACTCAGGTACTCCTGACTCCAGGGCCGGTGCTCTATCCACTGCGCCACCTAGCTGCTCCCCTGATTCTTTACGTTAGTGCTTCTTAAACTTTTTCCACTCCCCATCCATTTTCACCCAAGAAATTTTTATGTGACCCCAGGTATATAGGTATATAAAATAAATATACATAACCTTTAACTGTTGCCTAATTTTTTGTGACCCCCCACATTCAGTTACATGACTCCATATGAATTCACAACCCACAGTTTGGGAAGCTTTGCTTTATATCAAATTCTTTTCCTTAGACCACATGACTTCTTCTTTACCCTTTCCCCAGGTGCTTACCCCAAGTTTTGCCTTCTAAATGTATGAATCTTATTCCTTCTGCTGTCCCCATATACTCACCTATCAGTTGCACCATGCCCTGGGTACCAGGCATTGTTCCTTCCAGTCTCATGGAGCAGAGGAAAGGTAGAGTGGAGGGGGATGGGTTGGAAAGGGGACATTCCTAAGGAGAGTACTAGCATCTAACCAGCACACAGAACAGTGTGCCTCCCTGCTGTCCAGGATAAGCTGTCCTTGAAGGAGGCTATAGACAAGGCCCAGAGACAGGGTAGGGCTCTGTTCTGGAAAATTTTGGGAAGTTATTTCCTGAACTGAGGGATTGGCTGATAGTCCTTCATGATGAATGACGAGAAAGAAAAATATTAATCAATTTCTTGTGATCTGGTCTTTGGCAAGACAGCTACTGATTCTCAGAAAGCTTGGTGTTAGGAGGCGGAAAGTAATTACACTGTTTGCCAAGCATCACAGACGTTGAAAGAATAGTTTAAGCAAAATGCTCTTGTGTCCAGCCATGAAGGTCAAGGAGATAAGGTCTCCAAAGGTAATTTGTGTCCCTTGTGCAATAAGTAAAAATCACTAAATTACAAGTCTGTTTTTGTTACATAATGATGAAAGCATTTATAGTAGGGGTTAATAACCTGGGGTCCATAAACTTTTTTTTTTTAAGTGAAGCAATTGGGGTTAAGTGACTTGCCCAGGGTCACTCAGCTAGTAAGTGTTAAGTGTCTGAGGCCGGATTTAAACTCAGGTCCTCCTGAATCCAGGGCTGGTGCTCTATCCACTGCGCCACCTAGCTGCCCTGTTCCATGAACTTTCTAATCCTACGTATTTTATTTTATTCATTTCCAAACACTGAGAAGGGGTCCATAGGCTTCACCAGTCTGTCAAAGGAGGCTTTGACTCAAAGAAAGGCTTTGACTCCTGAATTCTATAGCTAACCCTCAACTGGACTCAACATATTGGAAAAACTGGAGGGGGGAGGGCTAAATTAGGTGAATAACAGTATTCTTGGAAAGAAGGCAAACTGGATTGAAAAATCTTAATGAATTCAATATAGACTAATCTTTGAGAGGGTATGTGTATTTATACATAGATGTATGGAAGGTAATGTGTACGTGGGATGAGGAATGGGAATCTGATGAATCTCTGGGACAGCTCTTCTGGCACCTGGATATCAATAGTGATGCTGGATTGCATGCCAATCCATCCCACTCCCTTCTCACATAACAGGGAGAGAAGGCAAGGGAGTTTGCCATGCATGAGCGACCACTTTCACATGAAACAATATAAGACGGAGACTAAGCGCGTGTCTATTCTACATGGCCACCAGCACCAAGAGAGCATGCACACGGACAAGAGTGCAACTGCCAATTCCCCAGGATATTGTGTCTAGTAGGGAGGGGAGATGATTCCAGTGGGCTTAGCAGGTAGAAAATAATTTTCAAATTCCTCTTTGGCTGAAACAATTCCCAACCCTCCATACCTCCCTTTTCCCTCCTTTCTGTTTCCCTTGGGTCTCCCCTCCCCCCAAAATTAGATCCCCATGAAAATGAAACGTAAAAAATAACCAGAAGATGAAGCAACAGATAATCCATTTCTACTGGGGCCATTGCCTCATGCTCATTTGACTTGCTGCCTTGACTTCGTTTTGGTTCTGGCCACGTGCTGGTTTCCATATTTGGATAAAGTGCTGCCGTCTTTACAGAAACAACCTCCTATATGGAATCATACTCACCTTTCTCCCTAGGCATTTGGTGCGTTTTTTCCCTTCCTCCCCATTCCCCACACGGGATATTCCAGGAGCTTGGGGAAAAGGGGGTTGGGATAGGAAGGGCAGGGCTCTTTTGCATATATAAATCAAATGCACATACACACAGACACAAGGGGTAATTAAATGGATATAAAATAGATATAAATGTTTGGACACAATAATGCACACAGACAATTCCACACAGACAAATAGCGATTTACACTGGGAAGATCAGCCGCGGGGCAGGAAAGCAGTGAGTCTTTGGAGGACAGCACTGGCCTCAGGGCCCCGAGTCCTGTGTCTCCAGAAGAGGTAGAGGCAGGCTATTTTAGGAAGTCAGACCACAAAACACAATTTTTTTTTTTTTTGGCAAGTGCCAGGCTTGGGCTAGTTTAGCTCTGCTCCTGTTGCCATGGCTGTCTGTTGGTTAGTGGGAGTTGAGGATACATTTCACCGAAGGCCAAGAAGGAGGATCACCGCATGCAAAAGGAACTTTCATGGGAGCTTCTGAAGTGGACTCTGCACTGCTGGAACACCTGCTATTGCCCCCCTGCTGAGCACGCGGGGATCAGAGCAGGCTTCTGGATATCACTGCAGTGTGAGGTAGCAGAGATATACACTGTGCGTGTGTGTGTGTGTGTGTGTGTGTGTGTGTGTGTGTTTAGAGTATGAAGACATGAAAATGCAAGCTTCATGGCACTTAGAACCTTAGAAAGAACCTCTAGAGTTCATCTAATCCAACCTCCTCATTTCTCAGATGAGGATATTGAGAACATTAAAATGACTTACCTAAGGTCACATAGTTCATGGCTAAATTGGGACTAGAACTCATATTTCCTGACTCCTAAGACAGTGTTCTTCCCACTACCCCACTTAGGCACTGAGAAAGAGAGGACACAAATCTGGTTTTGGCATGAGATCTGATACAGCAGTATCTCACAGAAAACCAGTTTTTATCCTGAGTGAATTTTTTGTCCCTGTCCCCAGATTTCACCAGAGCCCAGAGACCAAGATAGGGTGGGGTGAACAAGGACCATACATCACTTCATTTACACGCAGGAGATCCACAGAAGCATGCACTTGGCAAGATGACTTGGGAATGGAGGGGAAAGTAGCACCATGCAGGTAGGGATGCTGAGCATAGACCGATGGTGCACAAGGCATCTTCTTGCTTTCTTCTTGTTCACTTTTGTAGGCCTGTATTTATGGCTAAATAATTGCTCCCCCATGAAAACCCCATTATGGCTCCACTCCACCCCAAGAGAAACCCCACTGAGATCTCCCTCTTACCTTGCCACCATGGCCCCCTTGTCCTCCTCTTCTGGGTTTTGTCTTACCTATAACCACTGACAACACTCTCTAGAGAGCCCCTGAATGAAACCCTGGTATATTGGTTGACCATAATAATCCCTGAGCCTCTTCTGCTGTCTCCTTTGCTAGTATGTCTCCTATCCATCCTTCTTCCATACACCAGAAGGCTAAGAGCTCACCCCTTTCATCTCTGATACTCTGAGGTTTTCCTCTCCCACTATTCCATTTTACCCCCTTCCCAGTCTCTAGGACCTCCATCAGTGCACCCCACTGAATCTGGTGCATTAGGCCAGGATGAATGGGAATTGAGAAAGGTGGTAAAACGTTTTCATAAAAAATGAAAGGAACTCATGAGGATGGGGGAGGGAGGAACAGGTACCGTGTGCTTCCCACTATCAGGGCCAGGGAAGAATGACACTACTTTCAGAAATAACTCCAACTCAGAAGGTCCTGCAGGTGGGGAGAAAAGTGCTCCGGTTTTGAGGATAACAAAGGGGTGAATTGGAAGGGAAAGAGAAGGTTTATACACAGAACATCTCAGCTTGAATTGTTTGGTCTTCCCTCTGATGTGAACGGTGATATGTTTATCCATTAACATTTATTAAACCTCAGTAAAACCAAACTAAAAAGGAAGGTATCTTGATGGATAGGCACGTAATCTCCTCCCAGCATTTCATTTACACAGAATTGAGGAGGAAGGCAATTTATACTAGAGAATTAAGTAAACACAATAAAACAAGGAAGACTAAACTGAAACAGGATCCTGCAGAAGGGGGAGGAGAAGAGGGAAGGGCCAGGGTAGGGATGTGTGCACCATTCTCAGCATTCTTGCTGACTGATCTGGACTGAGCTCTAGTAAGGGTGTACAGAGTCTGGCTGCAGAGACTCCCAGGAACTAGACAAATGTGAGAAGGAACTGACCGGTGATGTTCTTTCAGTAGCTACCCGATGGAGACTCCGAGGAGGCTCCCCAGCTGTCTCTCCTTCCTCCTCCTGATCCCTGAGAAATATATAGAGCACCAGTTTAAAAACAAGTACTTTCATAAGGCAGCACCTACCAAACGGAGACTGTTTGTTTTTTTTACATATTGCTCACAGGTAACATGGGCTGGATAATCTATAACCAGGCTTCACTGTGTATAGATGCCTACAAAACAGCAGTAAGCTTATCCTGTAAAATGTAGGTAAATATTTCCCCCCAAAAAACATAATCCTTTGAAAAATGAAGAATCTCCATTATAAAGCAGCAGTGTGAACTTTATACAAGGCTCTTGGAAGAATGAGGAGTGAGCTTTGTCCCCATGGCAGTGATGCAGAGCAGGAAAGATTAATTCTATTTATTCTGGATTTACCTTTCCAGTTTTAGGTCCTCCTTGGTATAGGAGAGCTCTGCCTTTGCCTTTCATGAATAATTTTCAAAGCCCCCAGGCCCAGGACTTCTTAGAGGTTTCTTTTCCAATATAAATACCCACAAATTGAAGAGCAAGATGCACATTTGTCATAACCCCATGAGGCTCTAAGGATGCTGCTCCTGAGAGAAAATTCCTCTCTCCATTTCCTCTCTTCCACTGAGTTTTCCAGCTCTGGTTCCCTGGGTCACTCAGTATTTAAAACTTACTTGTCTAGAGACGCAACCAGGCTCTATTCTTGTGGTACTTACCCACTGTCCTCTGTGGGTCTCTCTGGAGTCTGGCGTTCTTTGAGCTCAAGCTACAGAAAGAAAAGGTCATTCATTGGGTCAGGAAAGACAGAGTGAAAAATGAGGATAGGGAGAAAGCTATCAGTGAGTTAGTTTCTATGTGCTAGGCCATAGGAAGAGCCTTTCCTCCATTATACCTCCTCTCTGCCAGCTCAATCACACTACAGCGACTGGGGTTCAGAGCCTATAAATCTATTTATGTCACAGTTGCCAAACTATCCTCCTGCTCGAGCCAGCTAGGTGATACAGTAGATAGAGTCCCAGGCCTGGAGTCAAGAAGACTCATCTTTTTGAGTTTAAATCTGGCCTCAGACACTTACTAGCTGTGTGACCCTGGGCAAGTCACCTAATCCTCTTTGCCTCAGTATCCTCATCTGTAAAATGAGCTGGAGAAGGAAATGGCAAACCACTCCTATATCCTTGCCAAGAAAACCCCAAAGTGGGGTCCTGAAGGATCAGACATGACTGAAATGAAATGACTAAACCTTCCTGCTTGAGTATCACAAGATAATAGAGCTTGAAGGAACGTTAAAAGCCATCTACTCCACCTGCCTCAATTTACAAATGGGGAAATTAAGTCAGAGGTAAAATGACTTGCTCAGGATCACAAAGGAGGTTAATCATAGGTCCAGGGTTTGAACCTAGAGCTTCTGATTAAATCCAACAGTCATTTCACTTACCTATAAGGTCTCAACCCTATTCCCTTGCATTTATTTCCAAGTCTTTGAAAATATTACCATGCTAACACATGATTATTAAGCTTGATAATGAATTATTTACTGAAGATTCTTACGTCTTTTTCACATGTATCTATTGTTTCTGTAGAAGTGTAAATAACCTGGGGTAGAGAAGAACATCTCCTATTTTTTTTTGAGGGTCCTCTCCATCACTTTCCTCATTCACAGAGATCTGTACTTAAAAACTAGATGGCCTAACTCAACTCTCTCTTCATCCTACTCTTTGCTTTCCTAGCAATATCAGGACTCCTTCCCAGCTTGGCCTCAACACTTGGATGCCTTATAGCTCACCGTGGTAGGTTTCTCCAGGGCAGCAAATCGCTCAGCCCAGGTGGCTGTGGACTTCTCAAAGGCTTCATGTCTCTTGATGAGTTTCTCCACGCTGTCCACCGTATGTCCAAAGTCTCTGCTGGCCAAGTAAGGCTCCTGGGCAATCAGCCACGCTTCGGCCACAGAAGCATCCCGAGAGAACTGACATACTTCCAACACTGTCACAAAGAACAAGCCACAGACCCACACACACACACAAGACCTCGGTAGGTTAGCTTTGCCTCTTGGCCATAGGACTCCTAGGCAGCTCAGCAGAGAGACTACAGTTTGTTCTGTTGCCACTCTTTGGGTCCTCATTACTTATCGCTCTGCCTGCCACTTAGTGAGTGCTTAATACACTCTTGTTGACTTGACTTGCTCCATGGTGCAGATTTCAGCAGCCACCTGGTATAGCAATCTTCTCACTAACGTCCATGTAACCATCTATCATTATTCTCAAAGTCCCACAGGGCTACCAAGACCTTGAAAAAAAAAAATCTTCTTCTCAGCCAGACTTAAGATCCTTGAATAATTTTATGTAAACAAAAGGGAGGGGGCCCAGGCACAAATCAGAGGCTGGGCCTTCTTGGTTAAGAACCCTTGTTAGGTGGGGGTGAGGGGTGGGGAAAGGATGTATTGTGAACAGTTCTTCTCTAAACTGAACTGACCATAAAACTGAGGAGCTTTGGGCTCCTTCCCCTTCCCTTCATCCATGAAAAGCCCCCAACCTGGCCACGTTCACTGGACCCAAGGCTGCACTCACATAGATGTAGCCGCTCTGAGCGATTGTCCCATCTCTCCATCATCTCCTGCCTTCTTGACAGCACCTGATTCAGTTTCTCTTTGATCTGCAATGATTGGTAAGGAGATTTTTGGTTCTGGTCTGGGGCTCAGACCATTAACCCACATATCAGCTATTTACAAGCTCCACTTCTACATATTTTATCTATTTTATGCTCTCCAAGGATAGAGACTATGCCTTGAACAACTATATCCCATACAGACCCTAATATATAGTAGACACCTAAGAAATATACATCGAGGGGCAGCTAGGTTGCGCAGTGGATAGAGCACTGGCCCTGGATTCAAGAGGACCTGAGTTCAAATCCAGCCTCAGACACTTTACACTAGCTGTGTGATGACCCTGGGCAAGTCACTTAACCCCAATTGCCTCACCAAAAAAAAAAAAAATACACACACACATTATATATATATATACACACACACACACACACACACACACACACACACATATTTGAATGGATGGATGGATGGGCAAATAGATGGACTGCTGGAAAAGCCAGCTGATCCCTAGTTTCCCTCTCTGGAGGAGAAGAAGGCAGCTCAGGAGGAGCCAGTCCTTGGTCCTTATTCTAGACTCTTACCTCTTCAGAAGCCTGGTGCTGCCGCTGAAGCAGTGATTCTCCTAGCTCAAGGCATGTGCTGAAATTTTTGCTCCGGGTTTCAATTTCTGCCTTGATGCCTTGGTGATACTTCATAAGCAGTTCCACTGAGGACACATCCCTGATAGGAGAGCCAGATGGAGAGGGTGAGAAGGATGATGGTAAGGGAATTCAACCAAAACACTGTACCCTGAGGCAAAAGCCAAAAGGGGAATTTCCTCCCTGGATAATTCTCAGGCTCCTGAAGGAGCAAAAGGCCTTACAGCTGCACATACTTGTCATTAGGCTCTAGTTCTTCAGAAATTCCCAAACTACAATGTCTTTGGTTTCCAGGCCACCCACTGTGTGACTCTAATGGCTCAGACCACACCGACCTCTGAAACAGAGCAATAATTAACAAAGGGCCCACTCTCCTAAGAGTTCTCCATGAGGCCAGCTGCAGATAGGGAAACTGAAGGACTAGGAAGGCTTGGTGATTCCCAGGGCCAGGGGCTTAGGCACAAAAAGACCAACTGGCTCCCTGTGTGGGGTGCTAGGACCCCAAAATTGAAACTAGCTGTTGGGTCCTGAGAGCAAGGTGCCAGTGTCTGGGGGTGGGGACAGTACAGATGAAATGGAGAAATTATTCTGAGGGACAACATGCATAGAGCTTGTACACAGTGGTGCTTAATAAATGTGGGGCTTTAAATAAATTGGAATCCAAGATGTTGAGAATTTTATAACACCAGCTCTTCCACTGGGATCCCCAGTTGTGGTTACTCCTAAGCAGAAAGAATATAATTCTTCTCTGTCAGGGTGGGGAAGGGGGAGGGATGTTTTCACCAATGATACAACGTTGGGAAATAGAGAAAGGGGGCATCTAGATTTATGGATGGTCCAACCACAAGGTGCTTAAGGTCCTTTGCTGCCAAGTGAGCTTGGCACTCCTAGCACTCTGAAACTATGATTCTTGCTAATAATGTCCTATACGAGCTGGCACAAGCATCTAGGACATAAATGAAAGTGAGAAAAGGCACTTTCAGCCTCAGTCCAAGCCTGGGCAGGACCTTGACCTTTGCAGGCTCCATATCCACCAAGCATCTCTGCCTGAACCCCTAAGATCCTGGATCACCACTACAGCAGTTTGAAGTCATGCCCAGCTCTAGCCCCAAAAGATCTCCTTGCTCCACCCTTTTTTTCCTCCAGAGAACAAGTCTGTGACTAAGCTTATGAGCCCCATCTTGTGGGAAAAAGTAGTCACGTTCCTGGTTTTGCTGCCATACCTAGGCTTCTCCTGGGTATCTATCTGCCGGATGATGCTTTCCATCCAAGAGAGGAGGTCCCGGACCATGCTGAAGAAGCGGAACTTGTCTGCCGTGTCTACCAGCTGGGCCCGGCGCCCTGCGCAGGCATCCAACAGTGCTTGCCATGCGGCAGACACCTCCTGCTCTTTGCTCTGGATCTCATCTGCCTTCTCCCCAGCATAAGCTGTCTGCAGGCGTGTGGCCGCATCTTGGAACTGCTGCACCTGTAGTCATTGTTGTCATCATCATAAGATGAGAAATCACATGTCCATGGTACTTTACACCTTACAAAGTGCTTCATATATACAATTTTATTCCAACCTCACAACAACCCCATGAGGTGGGTACTATCAATATTATTATAGCAGTTTTACAGATTGGGAAACAGAGGTTCAGAACAGATGAGTGATTTACCCATGGTCACATGGCTAATAAATGTCAGAAGGAGGATCTGGATCCATGCGTCCCTGATTCAAAGTTACCTACCCTATCCACTATTTCATACTGCCTCATGAAAAGTGTGCTATCATTGTGTATGACTGAGGAATCATGGGAATGGGAAGCATAAGGGCTCTTTCTGGTCACCTACATGGGATGGTGATGGTGAAGTTTCTAAAGCAAAAGGCTCCAAAGTCAAGGACATGGAATGACTTCAACAGTCAATCAGAGGGTGGGAAGATGGGCTGCATCACCCCTCCTGCCCTCCTCCCAGCTAACTGTGGGTTTTTCTCTAATACCTCACCCCCTTCAAGACTCTGCCCCCTACGCCCCTTCCCACTACTGGCCTCCTGTGTGGCTGCCCCTGATATAGGTCCTCCTGAGGAAGTGATAACCACCTATCTCTACTCACAGCAGGTAAGCAGGCAAAATTCCCCTATAGCATCCTCACACATGGTCTCCCATCACCAGAGCTTCATGCTCTGTCTTCCAGGGCAGGAAACAGTGAGGAAGCCCCATTCCATCTCCTCCTTTTCATTTAGGAAGAGTGAGTGGAATGCACGAATATATTATAATTACATCACCAGGGGCAGCTAGGTAGCGCAGTGGATAGAGCACCAGCCCTGGAGTCAGGAGTACCTGAGTTCAAATCCAGCCTCAGACACTTAACACTTACTAGCTGTGTGACCCTGGGCAAGTCACTTAACCCCAATTGCCTCACTTAAAAAAAAATTACATCACCTTTGTCACCAAAGTTATCCTTTTTCTGAATTTCCCTGTTTCACAGAAACAAAAGTTTAGAGCTGGAAGGGTAGAGCCAGGTCTTCCTGGCTTCAGGCCCAGCGCTCTGTCCATTGTGACACTAGCTGTCTTGTAGATACTTATTATTTTTGTTTGTTTGTTTTTGCATTTTTTGTTTTCTTGGTGAGGCAATTGGGGTTAAGTGACTTGCCCAGGGTCACACAGCTAGTACGTGTTAAGTGTCTCAGGCTGGATTTGAACTCAGGTCCTCCTGAATCCAGGGCCAGTGCTCTATCCACTACGCCACCTAGCTGCCCTGTACATAATTATTAATATATAAGTCCGTATCTAATTTATAAACAATTAAATATACATATTGGAGGTATGTGCTCAAAATTTCTTTTTTATAGGGGTTCTTAATAAAAAAAATTCAGAGAACACCTTTTCAGAGCACAAACACTAACTCAGAAGATAGGAATTCGGCACTACCCTCCTAGTCTACCACTGACTTGCCAGGTAATGTGAGACAAAGTTCCTCTGCCTCTTGGCACCTTTTTCCCCTGTCTGCAAAATGGGGAAGAACGTATTACTGCCCTCCTTCTTTCAGAGCTCTAATGTACTTTTAGTTTCCTTGGATGAAACATGCTATGATAAGATATCCTTATTAGGACATGAAAATGAATTGCATTCTTAGGAATGAAAAATGAAATTGCATTCTTATGCAGGGTCCTGTATTGTAAGACCTCAGGGAACCACACTTATCTCTGAGGCCCTGGCATCTTTTCATCTCCCATACCCACTCTCTCTGTATTCACTTGCCATTTTGTTAGCTTTTGTTGGCCCAAAGAAAGAGCAGCTACTTATTTGGGGAACAGCATCTGGACATTAAGCTATGACTACAATAAGAAAACAGCTATGTATTTTGGGTTACCTAAAATGACTGAGCAACCCAAAATTTAAGATACCATAATCCAGGGGTCAGCTAGATGGCACAGTGGATAAAGCACCGGCCTTGGATTCAGGAGGACCTGAGTTCAAATACGGCCTCAGACAATTGGCACTTAACTACCTGTGTGACCCTGGGCAAGTCACTTAACCCTCGTTGCCCCACAAACAACAAACAGATACCATAATCCAGTTCATTATTGCATTTTCTGAAGACCATTTATAAACCAGTGGGATTGAGAGCTGATGAGGAACGTTTCAGATCATTAAGACAAATTCTCTGATTTTACAGATGAGGAGACTGAGGCTCATAGGTCAAATGATTTATCTATGGTCACATAGCTATCAAGAAGCAATATCTGCCCAACGACCAACAATTGGGTGTAGTACATGAGGAACCAATCCATGTCCATACTAACATTCTTAATATAAATAAAACAAAAGACTATTGAGGACATATACAACTGGAAAAGAAGGTGAGTCAGTCTTGTAGAGATGAAAAAATGGCTAACCAAGTGGGTATATGCTGGTATTAATGACATATTTAAAAGAAAAAGAAAAAAGAGGCTCCCAGTAGGTTGGGTAAATATCTGTGGAGAATTTATAGGAAAAATGTAGGGAACGATCACATGGGATGAGAAGATTCTACATTTCAGACAGATATCCTGCAGTTTTCTATCCATGGGATTCTATGTCCTGTCCTCCAATGCCTTTGCATAGGCTATCTCCCTTGCCTGGAATGCTTTCCTTCCACTTTGTAGAATGCTTAGCTTCTAGGAATCAAGGCCTTGGTTTTAGTTTCATCTCATGTATGCCATCCAAATCTCCTTAGGTGCTAGTGCCCTCCCCCAAGAGATTATTTTGTATTTACTTTGTCATGTACATGTTGCTTGCCCTGATAAACTAGAAGCTTCCTGAGAGTAAGAACTATTTAATTTCTGTCTTTGTATTCCCAATGCCTAGAACAGGGTCCAGCATATACATGTAGTAGGCATTTAATGAATGAATGGGGGCAGCTAGGTGGCTCAGTGGATAAAGCACCGGCCCTGGATTCAGGAGGACCTGAGTTCAAATCTGACCTCAGACACTTGATACTTACAAGCTGTGTGACCCTGGGCAAGTCACTTAACCCTCATTGCCCCCCCCCCCAAATGAATGAATGAAGGACATGCAGAAGCTACAATCTGTAGTAGTGGGAAAGGGTGCCTGTGTTAAGACACCAAACTACCAAAGTACTATAGCATTTCCCCAAAGCAAGATGTAAACATTCTTTTTTTTTTAAGATCTAAACATTCTAACTTATCAATTTATCCAATGAAAAAGTCAACCCCCTTCTTCATGAAGATATATTGAAGGTAATAAAAGTGTTTCTCTATCACTTTCTTTCTCCCTATAGACATAACCTCAGTGACATTCACACCAACTCTCTGAAGTTCTCAAATACCCATTTTATAGATGGGAGGGTGGGGACAGAGGGTAATAACTTGTAAAGAGCCACAAAGAAATCAGAGACAGTCTGTGAACACAGAGACAGAAGGCAAGCTTCCTGGATTGACACATGGGGGTAGACAGGTGAGTAGAATGGTACCTGTACTCCTAAGAGATGCAATTCCCGCTCAAAAGCCGTGTGAACACGGTGGAAGGATTCGGCAGTACTGGCATCAAGTCCCACATCTTCAGGCAACTCCCGGTGTTTCTCATCAATGAGACCCAGGATCTCTTCTCCCATGTAGAAGTAGCGGTGCAGGTCATAGGAGGCAGCCAACAGCTGCATTCGGGTGTCTATGAGCTCCAGTAGGTCAGCCCAGATCTCATTCAGCCCATCCTTCCACTCGGCGATGGTGGCAGCCTCAGCGTGGCCAGCATCAATGAGTCGCTCAATGATCAAGTTGACATTGTCCACTCTCTCCTGCCCAACTGCCCCAGTCTCCCTGGCAAAGTCACGGAACTTGTCCCGCAGCAACTAGAATTGGAGAAGGACATAGGTTAATGGAAACATGGTTATTAGACTCTTGGGTGACTGGGGGGGATGGCACAGCACTCTCACACTCTTGTCACAGACTCTACCATATTACAGCTCTCTGTGCATGTGTCATCACACCTTTTTCAAGGAAAAAAATTAAATCCAAGAGGATTACCCCCTGGAAACATTATCACATGCCAAAGTCTGTTGTGGCTACACTCTGCTGCTTAATAGAAGTAGATGATAGATTAATTTTTGGTGTTTTACTAAAACTGAAAATAGAGAGGGGAAACATGCAAGTTGCTGTTGTTATACATCTAAAGATAATGGAAGACTAATTTGTTTTCTTTTTATGAAAAAATGTTAAAAAAAAAAAAAGGAGTGTTTTCGGTATGAAACTCACAGCAACGTGGTCAAAATCTTGCCCCATTTCTTGGGAAGAGGCCACCACTTCCCTTTCTGCAATCCACTGCTCTAAGTCATCAGCCTCTCTCTTCAGCTGGAACAAATGATACATGTTCTCTAGCTTGCGCTTCCGTTCCTCAGCCATATCTTTCAGCCCGGCATATTGTTTGTCCACCTGCCCCTGAAGTCGGATAATCTGTTCCCTAGAATTAAAAAAAAACCAACCAATTAAAGTAAAAAATAAAAGCAAAGTTCCAAGATTAGGGGTGATCTCAGGCATCAAAGGCATCAATTTTATTATTTTTTTTTTTTTAGTGAGGCAATGGGGGTTAAGTGACTCGCTCAGGGTCACACAGCTAGTAAGTGTTAAGTGTCTGAGGTCGGATTTGAACTCAGGTACTCCTGAATCCAGGGCCGGTGCTCTATCCACTGCGCCACCTAGCTGCCCCCCATCAAAGGCATCAAAGAGGAAGAATGCCAAAGCATCCAGATTTGGATGGCTGAGATATTTTGAAACCCTTAGTTTATCTTTCTCTTCCACTGTTGATCCCCAAGTAACCAATTGGGAAGTTGAAGCATGAGACGACTCCTAAGTTTCCCAAGGCACCATGGATAGGTTCATGGTGGAAGGTCTAGGTGCTCTGTTTTTCACGCCAAGATGCCTTCCATTGTGCCACACTGCCACTTAATGGCAACAAGAAAGTCCCTTTTAGCAGCTGCTGGAGATGAAATTATGGGTCCCTAAATAAAATTGTGCAGAAAGTTTCCCTCTATTTCAGAGGAACAGTTCTTATGCCATTCATTTTACTGGATCCCCAGGTACTGCAAGGAGTTTTGATGATTAGATTCCTTACCAATCATCTCCTTCATTTAGGGCAATCACAGAATTCATTGTGAAGAATGAACTTATTCATTATCTTTGCAAGCAGGTTGATAAAACAGTTCTTATCCTTTACCCATGCCCAACATATCATCAGTCATTACCAGGGAGGAATACTAATTGGCATCACCTATATAGCATTTTAAGGTTTACAAGTCTCAGTCCCTGAAGATGTAGTAGTCAAGTGATTTGACTACTGTTACACAGCCAGTAAATTGGGCAAGATTTGAATGGAAGTCTACCTGATTTCAAAGCAAACTGGAACTAAATCACTAAACTTTGCATACCTTTCCATCCAAAGATACCACTATTAGGTCTATACTCAAAAGAGATCAAAGAAAAAAAAAGAAAAGAACCTATATGTATAAAAACATTTGCAATAGCTCTTTTTATATTAGCTTAAGCCCTGCCTCAATTAAATCTAATTCACCACAAGTCATGACATCACCTCTGGATATCATGGTTCTCTTCAAAGATTGAAGTTCAAACAACAACAACAGAAAAGGATAAACCAAGAATGTGTTCGTCTATTGGGAACGGCAAAACAAATTATATTATATGAATGTAATGGAATATTATTATACTATATTATTATTATTATTATTATTATTATTATTAAGAAATAATGAAATAGATGGCTTCAGAGAAAACTGGGAAGACCTATGAACTACCTACAAAATGATGCAGAATGAAGTGAGCAGAACCAGGAGAACAATGTAAATAATAACAGCATTATAAGAAAAAATAACTTTGAAAGACTCTTATCAAAGCAATGACTAACTGTGATTCCAGAGAGCCAAGGATGAAGGCCTCCTGATAGAGAGGTGATGGACTGAAGATACTGAATAAAACCTACAT
This sequence comes from Dromiciops gliroides, assembly GCF_019393635.1. Classification (NCBI taxonomy): domain Eukaryota; kingdom Metazoa; phylum Chordata; class Mammalia; order Microbiotheria; family Microbiotheriidae; genus Dromiciops; species Dromiciops gliroides. The sequence goes on from NC_057862.1 coordinate 254,905,971, forward strand.
TTTTGGACATTATGAATGAAAGAATCTGTTTTTCTTGATTATATGTATTTGTTATGAGGCTTTTCATTTTCTTTTGTTGTTTTTGAATTGGGAGTGAAAGAGTGGAAAGGAGAGAAAACAAATACTTGTTTATTTTTTTAAAAAACCTTAAATTAAATATATCTGATGACATCAAGTCCAGCACTCGAGCTAGCATGCTGGCCTTTGGTCACTAGTGGGAAAAGCTCGAGTCCTAAGCATTGAAGGCAAGTGTAGAGCAGACTGTGGAGGCAAAGAGATCCTTCATTGGTGTCCATAGAAGAACAGCACAGGACACTGGACCATCTTCCTAGAATTAAGAGGGCAATTTTTATGGTAACTAATGTGTGCTTAGTATAGTTCCTCTTATCAGCTGGTAAGATCATGACTGGAAAGTTACCTATGATTTCTGCTCCAAAGTTAACTGGTATAAAATAAAATTTACTTCTAGGTGCACAGTAGATAGACCACTGAACCTGGAGTCAGGAAGACCTGAATTAAAATCCTTACCTCAGACACTTAGTGCTGTAAGACCCTGGACAAGTTACTTAATCTCCCTCTGCCTCAGTTTCCTGATTTGTAAAATGGGAATGATAATAGCATGGAACTCCTAGGGTTGTTGAGAGGATCAAAAAGATTGATATTTTTGGAAAGCACTTTGTGAACCTTAAAGTGCTATGTAAATACTGGCTATCATCATTAGCATCCAGAATTTAAATGAGAAAGTTCAAATAACAGGATTTTCCCCTATAATACTGTACGTTGACATTTATAATGATAACTCTGAGGCATCTGAAGGGCTTGTTGGGTCATGAAGAATAAGTCAAATTCGGGGGCAGCTAGGTGGCGCAGTGGATAAAGCACCGGCCTTGGATTCAGGAGTACCTGAGTTCAAATCCAGCCTCAGACACTTGACACTTACTAGCTGTGTGAACCTGGCCAAGTCACTTAATCCCCATTGCCCCGCAAAAAAAAAAAAAAAGAATAAGTTAAATTAGATTTAGTTTAATGTTAAGCATATTTTACTGTATCCTAACTCTCTGAAAATGGGTTTGGTATATGAGAAATCTCTGTTAACCAAAATATTCAATTAACTCCTCCAGTAAAGTCTTCCTTTTTGCCTTATATGGGCCAGGGTTCTAGAAAGCTATACCAGTTGAGCACAAGATCTGGTAACTACCAGGCTGGAAAAACTATGGACATGAGCCCATTGATTGCCCAGTCTGTCATCGAAGAACCAACTTAGATAAATATGGAGAGACTCTTCACTTATCTGATCACAGATTACAAATCAAAATTTGATTTGATTGCCATGCTTGATTTTTCAAGCATAAAAATCACTTCTCAAAGTTTGTCTCCTAAATCATAATGGAGGGGTAGCTAGGTGGCACAGTGGATAAAGCGCTGGCTCCTGGATTCAGGAGGACCTGAGTTCAAATCTGGCTTCAGACACATGACACTAACTAGCTGTGTGATCCTGGGCAAGTTACTTAACCATCACTGCCCGGCAAAAAAAAAAAAAAATCATAATGGAGTTCCAGTCTGTGTTGTGCAAGGAATGAACACCAATGAAATAACAGATCCTTGAAGCAATGAATATTTAGGGTAAATATTCATTTAAGTAGACTAATAATTACTAACATTTATATAGCACTTTAAGATTTGCAGAGCACTTTATAAATATTATCTCATTTGATCCTCATAACAACCCTGAGAAGTAAGTATTATTGTTATTCATTCACCTTTTACAGATGAGGAAGCTGAGATAGGCAGAGGTTAAATGTGGTCATACAAGTAGTGTCTGAGACAAGATTTGAACTCAGCTCTTCTTGACTCTGGGTCCCTGCACAATCTACCTGTCTAACCCATTCCTAGTCTGGGAACTAATTTGCTCTAATTAAGTTAGTGTTCCTAAAACTAAAGCTAAATAATGGGATTAAATCAAGATATTCAGGAGAACAAAAGCTCCCTTTTTGGGCAGAAATCATAAACATATTTTCCCATCTAAACATTTGTAGCTACATTCTTCCGTACCCCCCCCCAAAAAGAAGTCAGGTCTTCCCTAAAAATAAGAATGAGCCCCACTGTTACTCACCCCTCAGGGTGGCCAGCAGATAGGAGTTTCTGAGCCCGGCCAGCCAGCTGCTTGATATTCTTCCCATACTCCTCAACTGAACGCTGCTGCCGTAGATGTCGCTTTAGCATCACAATGGCGCTTTCTTCATCCTGGATGGGAGCAGAAGTGTCATCATCATGATCCAGCTTCATCCATTCTTTGCTATCCCTTCCTGAAGCTCCCACAATGGAAGAAACTACAGTACAGCTGCTGGAGGTCCCCAAACATGGCAAGCAAATTCAGCAATCTAGATTTTACCCCACTACCAAAAGTGCACGCGTGCATGCGCGCACACACACACACGCATGCACAATGGTTCTCTCCAGAAAGCAATTTGATTTTTTCCCAGAGTCCAGTCCTGTTAGGAGTTCCTTACGTTGTACCCAGAAGTCTATAACTATGGTGTATCTAACATTAATCTGGAGAGAAGAGGTGATCCATTCTACCCTATTTTCCTACTAATTCCCAATATGCTCCATTTGCTCTGGTCTCATCACTATCCCAGAGATGTGCCACGGTAATTCCCACCTTTGGTCATGCTACTTGTCTTACCTAGAATACCTTTCCTTTTCCCCTTCTGCCTCCCCAAATCCTACCAGTCTCACTTCCTCCATGAAGCCTTCTCTGATTATGATCATAGCTCTAGAGTTGGAAGGGGCCTTAGAAGTCTTCTACTCCAACCCCCTTGTTTTGTTTTTTAATTTTTAATTTTTCTTTAAATTCCCCCCTTCGTTTTATACGTAAGGAAAATTGAGCCCAGGGAGGTTAAGGGATCCAAGGTCACAGAAGTAGTTAGCATTAGAGAGAGGATTCAAGTCCAGATCCCTTATATCCAGAGTCAGTGGTCTTTCCCCAGTAACTGCCTTGCAGTTTACCTGATCCTCAAGGATTGTCCTCAGATATTGATTCCTATAGAATTTAGAGTCTGTGTCACACATTTTAGCAATTAGTTTTGTACTATCAGTGTGTTTGTTGTTGTTTCACAATCTGAATATAATTATATTAATGTATATATTACATGGTATATTTGTATATTAGTACCCATTTTTATAATACATACTATATTCATATATTAAGTATTATTTTAAAAAAATTTTTTTTTTAGGCAATGGGGGTTAAGTGACTTGACCATGGTCACACAGCTAGTAAGTATCAAGTGTCTGAGGCCAGATTTGAACTCAGGTCCTCCTGAATCCTGGGCGGGTGCTTTAACCACTGCGCCATCTAGCTGCCCCCTATATTCATATATTAATACTAATATATTGGTTCCCCAGAAGTAACATCAGACTCATGAGGGCCATGTTTTATACTTTGTCTATATTATTCATGGTGTTTAGACCAGTGCTAAGTGCATAATAGGCATTCAGTAATCACTTGCTGTCTGACTAAAGCATGGAAGAGAATCAAGGAGTAGGGGGTGGAGGAACAAGAGAGATGTAGATGGGAATAATGGGATAGGAAAATAAGGCAATACCAAATTCAAAAAGAGTTGGGTCTATTGACAAATAAGTAGCACATTTATACTGAATTTAGAGTCTCTTTTCTGAGAAGCGTGTCCCAAAGCAGAACATGTGGGCTTCCTATTTTATTCTCAAACTCTTAGGCCTGGACCCCACAATTCTCCCTCATCTACCACTTACTTTTTTTTTTTAAGTGAGGCAATTGGGGTCAAGTGACTTGACCAGGGTCACACAGCTAGTAAGTGTTAAGTGTCTGAGGCCGGATTTGAACTCAGGTACTCCTGACTCCAGGGCCGGTGCTCTATCCACTGCGCCACCTAGCTGCCCCTACCACTTACTTTTTAAGCTTGACAGACTTCAACCCTCTTATTTCTTAGCTTTGCCCCATCTTTATTAATAGGGATATTTCTTTGGCCAAGAACATCTGAAGCAGAGGAGGAGTTGGCTGCCTACCTCCCACCCTGTAGTGAACCCAGCTGGTTACCTTAACCTTGCCATCTCCCAAACCACACACCAACTGACCTTGGGAGTCTCATCAGAGATCACATAAAGTTCCTGTTCACTGATCCAGGCCTCTGCCTCACCAGCATCCAAGTAGTACTGCTGAGCCTCATTGGCCTCCCGTAGCCGCTGCAGCCGTTGAGTAGTCTCATCCCGTAGCAATTCCCACGAGCCCTGCAGATGCCCCAGGCGCTCTGCAATGTCTTGGCAGTCTATCTCAGCCATCTCCACCAGCTCATGACCTCTATGCAACACATCCTCTATCCGGGGCGCATGGCCCACGATTTCATTCTGTAGTGTCTGGAGAAGACAAAAGAAAGGGACTCCTTAGACTGAATCATTCATAGCATCATAAGATCATAGGAAAGCAGGAACAGAAAAGGTACTTAGAAATCATCTCATTCACCTTTTGTACTTTATAGAGGGGGAAATGGAGGCCTAGAGAGGTCACGGGATCCTAGATTTAGAGCTGGAAATGACCTTAGAATTAAATAATTTAATTGAGGGCTCTTAACCTGTTTTGCATCATGGACTCTGTTGGTAGTCTGGTGAAGTCTATGGACCTCTTCTCAGAGCAATGTTTATAAATGCATGAAACAAAATGCAAAGGGTTACAAAGGAAACCAATCATGCTGAAATAGCTAATAAAAATATATATGTATATATATGCATATTTTATTAACTGTACATCAATGTGTTATATATATATGTGTGTGTATGTATGTGTATATATATATGTATACACACACATATATAAAATAAGTTCAAGGGCTCTATTTTAAGAACCCTGGATAGTCCAACCTTCTAATTTTAGAGACAAGAAAACTGAAGTTACAGAACCAAAGTGATTTGTCCAAGAGCTGAGATTTGAACACAGGTCCTCTGACTGCCAATCCAGCATGTTTTCCATTGTGCTGTTGAAGAAGTAACTTTTTCTAAGATCACATTTCTAGTTTCTTACCTCATGACTTCCATCCATGCTTCAGACTGTTCTAGTTTCCTAATTTTCTTTTCCCTTGACCTATGATTTCCCCGATATAGGGCACTACTGAGGGCCATTGAGAGCCAATCATAAAAGCTCAGCTATAACCTACACCTTAGAGAGTTGTCTAGGGTCCCAAAAGGAGAAGTGACTTGGTCACACAGCTAGTATGTGTCAAAGCATTCCTTCCTAACACCAAGGAAGGACTATACCATTCTGCATCTCACACACAGAAAAACAAAGTTTAAGAGTTGGAAGGGATCTCAACTGCCATCCAGTCCAACTCATTATCTGAAAAAAAAACAACACTCCATTAATAACATATTTAACAAGTAGCTGTCTAGTCTCTACCTGAAGACCTCCTATTGGCAGGGGATGGAGGAGTGGGGGAACCTACTACCATGTAAAGCAGCCTATTCTGTTTCTAGAGAACTCCAATAGATAATCTTTTCTGACATCAAGCCTAAACTTGTCTCTCTGCAACTTCTATCCATTTCTTCTACTTCTGTCTTCCATGGCCAAAAAAGAATGAGATTATCTCTTCCCCACGAAAGAGAAGAAGAAGAAGGAGGAGGAGGAGGAGGAGGAGGGGGAGGGGGAGGAGGGGAAGGGGGAGGGGGAGGAGGAGGAGGAGGAGGGGGAGGGGGAGGAGGAGGAGGAGGAGGAGGGGGAGGGGGAGGAGGAGGAGGAGAAGAAGAAGAAGAAGAAGAAGAAGAAGAAGAAGAAGAAGAAGAAGAAGAAGAAGAAGAAGAAGAAGAAGAGAAAGGTAGTCTTCAAAGACCTGGAAACAATTATCATGTCTTAGGTTAAACATTCACACGTCCTTCAACTAGACTTTGAATGGTACAGACTTAAAGCCCTTTACAATCCTGGATCTCTTTGAACTCTCTCCAATTTCTCCATCCTTTCTAAACTGTGGTGTCCAGATCTGAACACAGTACTCTAGGTATGATCTAACCAGAGCAGAGTACAAGTCCTAGATGCTAGAACTCTTTTTTGGGGCGGGGGGGGGGGGGCAGGGCAATGAGGGTTAGGTGACTTGCCCAAGGTCACACAGCTAGTAACTGTCAAGTGTCTGAGGTTGTATCTGAACTCAGGTCCTCCTGAATCCAGGGCTGGTGCTTTATCCACTGCGCTACCTAGCTGCCCCCCAACTCTAAAACTCTTAATGCAGTCCAAAATCACACTAGTTTTTTTTAGCTTCCACCTCATACTGCTTTCTCATGTGGAGCTTGCAGACCACTAAAACCCCCAAATCTTTTTTTTTTGGAAGCAATCAGGGTTAAATGACTTGCCCAAGAGTCACACAGCTAGTGTCTGAAGTCAAATTTGAACTCAGGTCCTCCTAACTCCAGGGATGGTGCTTCTGTCTACTACACCACCTAGCTGTCCCAACTACCAGATCTTTTAAAAATAAACTATTATTTAATCATGCCATACCCACCTTTTCGTTATGAATTCGAGTTTTTGACCCCAAGCATAAGATGGTATGTATATTTATCCTTATCAAATGTGTGGTTCTAAGTAAAAGCTAAACTCAGTTTCTTCTGCAAAAAAGGAGGACTTGGCATCTCCATATGAGTCATTTTACTTCAGACTTAAACAATGATTTGCTTTATAACTAGTTTGTACCCCTCCCCCTCCAATCAGGAATCTCACTAGTGCATAGTCAGTCACAAGGAAGACCAAGGTGAAGATCTGCCATCCCCTGGACCTAGAACTCTTTTTGTCCTCAGCTCCACCTCCTACCTCTCCCCAGCTAAAATCGCCCTTTCCTCATGAGGCTCTTCCTGATCCCCTTAATACCAGTGCCTTCCCTCTGTTCATTATCTTCTATTTATCTTGTGTATATATCATTTGCACATAGTTGCTTGCATGTAATCCTTCCCATTAGACTGTGAGATTCCTGAAAGGATCATCTTTAGCCTTTCTTTGTAACCTTAGCAACTTAGCACACTGTGTGGCACACAGTAGGTCCTTTTATAAATTCTTTTGACTGACTGACAAATGTATGAATAGGCAACTATTATAGCTAGGAGGGTTCTCAATGGTCCAGCTGCTAATTTTACAGTCAGGAAACTGAGGTACAAAGAAGTTTAAAGACAAAGCATGTGGACTGCTAATAATGGAACAAAATCATCCCACATGGTAAGGTGGCATATTTTAAAGATTGATCTTTATTCAGGACAAAGTCTCTACTATCCTTGATACAAGGGATAATGTCTGTGAAGCATCTCTTTTTCTAGGATCTGAAAAGGTGATGCAAATATCATGGCCATCACATTCATAGCCACCTCTTGTCTGACCTGGGACAAGTACATCAGAGGTAGTTAATCTGTATTTGTTGAGGTGAATTCAATTTGTTGGAGGTAGAAGAAAGGAGGGACATATAAGTGGTGCAGTGGATAGAGCGCTAGGGTGCAAATCAGGAAGATTTGTCCTCATGAGTTCAAATCTGGCCTCAGACACCCACTAGCTGTGTGACCCTGGGCAAGTCACTTAACCCAGTTTGCCTGTTTCCTCATCTGTAAAATGAGATGGAGCAGGAAATGGCAAAACGCTCTAGTATCTTTGCTAAGAAAACCCTAAATGGGGTCACAAAGAGTCACGACTAAAATGATTGAACAACAACAGAAGAAAGGAGGAGGAGATATAGTCAAGTAAAGAAAAATTTTCTGCCTTTTTGATGTCTTTTTTTTTAAAGCTACTTTTTCTCTCCACATAAAAGGCAATATTTTCCTTTGTTCCGGTTTACTGAAAAGGTGCTATTTTCTATTTTTGTTAGTAGTTCTCAAAGTGTTATTCAAGGACCTCTGAGAGTCTCAGAGACCTTTTTAAAGGGCCTGTGAGGCCAAAATTATTTTGATAATAATAATATGTTATTTGCCTATTAACATACCTTTTTCCAGCTATACATGTGTGAAGCCAGATTTTCTTCATATACTTCAAAACAACATATCACGATAGAGTGAACTAGATATGAGAATCTAACTGTTTTGCACTGTCAGACATTAGAGAAATTTGCAAAAACATGTAAAATATTCTTCCCATGAAATTTTTTTGTTTTGGAAAATAGCTGAGAAAAATGCCACTTATATTGATTTATTTATATTAACATATTTATTGTGTTAACATAATTTACTGTTGGTTTTTGTTTGTTTGTTTGATTTTTTGCAGGGCAATGAGGGTTAAGTGACTTGCCCAGGGTTACACACCTAGTAAGTGTCAAGTGTCTGAGGCCGGATTTGAACTCAGGTACTCCTGGATCCAGGGCCGGTGCTTTACCACTGCGCCATCTAGCTGCCCCCTTACTGTTGTTTTAATGAATCAATAAATATTGAAACATTTTATCAGTTTTAATTTTGAATGCAGTAAATATGTATAGATATATCCCTCCCCCACAAAAACTCTTTAGGGGTCCTCAATAATTGTTAAGAGTGTAAAAGGAGTCTTCAGTGATATTTAAAAGTATAAAGAACTCGTTGTCCTAAGACCAATACTTTTGCAAATAAAAACTGCTCTATGGATTTATGCTTTATGAGTTGCTCCTCATGTCCTACTTTAGGCATCAGCCTCTGAAATGTCTCCATCCTTCAGGACTCTAAACCTGTGAGCTAGTGCGATATTCCCTCCCTGACCCTCTCAGCCGAGGACCTTGTCTTAGCCTTCACCAGAAAAAATCGAAGTCATTCTCTCAGGGTTCCCTCATCTTCCCTTGTCATGTTACGTCACTCAGACATCAATCCCTACTATCTCCTCTTTCACTCCTGTCTTATATGAAGAGGTGGCCCTTCTCCTTGACAGGGTAAACATGCTATATGCACCCCCGATCTGAAATCTTCAGCAGCTTGCTTCCATTATCATCCCCACTCTCTAATATTCAATCTCTCCCTCCCTGTCTCCTGTTGTCTACAAACATGCCCATGCCTGTCCATAAAAATCCTTCCTTGACCCACCCATTGCTATAAGTTCTCACTGTATATCTCTCCTCCTCTTATAGCTAACTTCCTTGAGAAAGCCATTTTTGCTAGGTGACTGCACTTCCTTTCCTTTCACTCAATTCTAAACCTTCTGCAATCTGACTTTCCACTTCATTCTTCAACTGAAATTGCTCTCCCCAAAGTTACCAGTGATCTCCTAATTAGCAAATCTAATAATCTTTTCTTAAATCTAATCCTTCTTGATCTCTCTGCAGCCTTTGATACTTGATCACCATCTCCTCCCAGATACTTTCTTCTCCTGTGGTTTTCAAGGCTTTGCTCTCTCCTGGCACTCCTGCCTGTTTTTAATGTATCCAGGTCACACCTACTAACCATGAGTAGCTTTCCCTCTTCAAGGCTCTATCCTTGGCCTTCTTCTCTTTTTCCCTCCATGCTATCTTGTTTAGTGATCTTATCACTGTGGGTTCAATTAATTGCTATGCAGATAATTCCCGAATCTATATATCCAGCCTTAATTTCTCTCCTGAGCTCCAGGCTAACATCCAGGCTTTGGGACATCTAGAGGTGGAGGCCCCCCAGGCACCTCAAATTTAACATGTCCAAGACAGAGTGCATTATTGCTCTCCCCATTCCCCCAAACCTCCCCTCTTCCCAACTTTCTCATTACTGTCAAGAGCACCACCATCTCAGCCACCCAGGCTTACAACCTCAGTTTTATCTTTGACTCCTTATTCACATTCACCACATATATCCAATATGCAGTCAAGTCTTGTCATTCCTATCTTCACAACATCTCATATATTTCCCCTCCTTTCCACTCACATATCTATCACACTTAGGCAGGCCCTCATGATCTGGACTACCTCAGTAATCTAAATTGGTCTCCCTATTTTTATGTCTCTTCCCATTGCAATCCATCCTCCATTTGGTTAAGCTTGTGAAAAGTGGGTTTCCTAAAGCAGAGGTCTGATCACTCCTGTCACCCCAATTAAAAAAATTTCAGTGGTTCCCTATAACATCTAGAATCTAATATAAAATCTTTCGTTTGGCTTTTAAAACCTTTACCACTTGTCCCATTCTTACTTTTTTTGGGGGGGCAGGGCAATGAGGTTAAGTGACTTACCCAGGGTCACACAGCTAGTAAGCATCAAATGTCTGAAGCTGGATTTCAACTTAGGTCCTCCTGAATCCAGGGTGGGTGCTTTATCCACTGTGCTACCTAGCTGCCCCCCCCTTACCTTTTTAGTCTTATACTTTACTCCCCCTCCACTTATTCCCTGATCAAAATATACTGGATGATTTGTTATTTTTCATCCATCTATCAAATATATTCCTTGGCACTATCACCCATGCTTTGAAAGTTCTCCCTCCGTACCTTCACTTTCAAGACTCAGCTCAACTTTTTTCTTCTTTACCCACTTTTCCTACTTCCCCCAGCTGCTACCACCTCCTCTTTGGGATTACTTTCCATTTCAGTATATTTGCATATATATGCATGTATGTACATACATTTATATAAATATATATGTATACATATACCCAGATATACATATAGTTTATTTTCGTATTTTCTCCCTCTTTAGAATATGAGCTCCTTGAGGGCAGGGACAGTGTTTTTGCCTTCCTTTGAATCCCTAAACTTTAACACAGTACATAGCAGAAAAGAGGTGCTGATTAAATTTTTGTTGACTGACTCGTTCCATCTTCCTGGCTCCTAGACTTATGGCCTGGTGCAACCACCACTCTTTTTCAAAGTAAGTTTTATTGATAAGCTTTTGTTTTTACATAACAGTCATTTCTGAATAACTCTCCCCCATTCCCAACCCCCAACACACACATACACACATACACTAAGCCTCTACTATTTCTCTACTGAAAGGAGATTTCATTTCATCATCGGGTCTCTGGGATTGGTCATTACAGTTATTCTGAGTTGGGCTTCCTTTTCTTGTTCTTTCCATTTACCAGACTGTTGTCATTCTATACAATATTGTCCTGGTTCTGCTTATTTCATTCTGCATCAGTTCACAAATCTTCCTGTGTTTCTCTGAATTTTTCATATTCATTGTTTCTTTTCTTTTCTTTCTTTCTTTCTTTTTTTTTTTTTTTGCGGGGCAATGAGGGTTAAGTGACTTGCCCAGGGTCACGCAGCTAGTAAGTGTCAAGAATCTGAGGTCATATTTGAACTCAGGTCCTTCTGAATCCAGGGCCGGTGCTTTATCCACTGCGCCACCTAGCTGCCCCATATTCATTGTTTCTTACAGCACAATAACACTTGAGATTTATCTACCACAATTTGTCTTGCCATTCCCAGATGACAAGCATCCACTTTTTGAGGAATTACCATTAGTCTGTGGAATGGCCATTTACATTAGGCAACTACCACTGCTTGGGCAGCTCTTTAGTCACACCTGACTTTCTTCTCATCTTAACTAGGCTTCAGGATAGGTTTGGTTTTTTTTCTTCCACCATCAACATTGTGCTCTTATAGAGTATCTAGTTGGGTAGGTTGCTTTGCCCCTCACACCTCCTTTTCTAGGATTTCCTAACATATTTAAAAGACAAAAACTTCCAGAAGGTGGGGGCAGAGCAGTATAGTGTATACAGTACAGTAATCAGAATGCTACAAGTGCATAAAATATTAAATAGCAACACATACTTCCCCAAGTTTGCTGAATCCAGGGTTAAACAAAAATTTGTCCAATGTGATAGAATCATTGTATTTATATTTCAACAACTCGCCCATTCTCCTTCCCATGAGATTTCATGATCTCCACAAATTTGCCTTTAAAATGGAGTCCTTTCTTTCTCTTTTTCTTTTTCTTTCTTCTTTCTTTCTTTCTTTCTTTCTTTCTTTCTTTCTTTCTTTCTTTCTTTCTTTCTTTCTTTCTTTCTTTCTTTCTTTCTTTCTTTCTTTCTTTCTTTCTTTCTTCTCTTTTTAGCATTTCTCCCAAGTTCTTAGGTATCTTCTGTTCCAGTTGACCCAGCTAACCTAAGTAGTTTAAAACATTTGGTTTTGGTTCATAGGATCACAGAACTTAGACCTAGAACTAAAAGAAATCTTAAGGTTATCTAATCTAAACACCTTATTTTACAGATGAAGGAAGCTGAGGCCTCTGGAGATGAAGTGACTTGCCCAAGGTCACACAGGTGACAGTGGCAGAGCCAGAATTAAAACCCAGGTCTTCTGACTCCAAATCCAGTGTTCTTTCAACTACACAACCATCCTTCCCCCAAAGATCATGTTTTTCCCTTCTTGGTTGGGTGAATCTCATCCTTATTTCCTGAAACAGCACCCCAGAGCCAGGGAAGTTGAAACCTTCTTGGTGATACAATTTATGAAGCCAGATGTTGACCTCAAGGATACATCTCCTTCTCCTAATGAAGAATTACAAAGAAAATTAAGCCATGTCTCCTCCTTTCAAGACTCACTAGTCTAGTAGCTTCTTGTTTCCTTAGACTCTGACATGGCTGTCCCATTGGTAGCCATGTGACTAAATAACATATGCCAAGCACCAAAGAACTAAGGAGTTTTGGAAGGCTCCTTCCTTATTATCCAGGTCCTGGCATGATCCCTAGGAGTCTGCATCCTGACCGTAGATTACAATGTCTGCTATTCTTCAGGAAGAAGCTCTAAATGCACTTCTCCTGAGGGCACCTGTCATTCTCTTACACCACGGTTCTTCCAGGGCTGAGGAACAACCCTCTCCAAGCAAAGATAGGACTGCATACCGGTTCCTGACCTAGATACTGGTCCGAGTAGGGCAAGGAGGCATTCTGCTTATGGGAGAAATCTGCAACCATGTTCCTGATGGGTATGGAGTCAGTAAAACCCTATAAAGCTGGTCTCCTCCCCACATTTCACTTTATTTGGCATTCTGCATTTTTTAAAAAATAAGGCACATTTGGCATCTGTTCAGTTTCAAAACCCTGATCACTGACTGGTGCCATGCAGGCTCAAAGCCCATCCTGTGCTGAAAATCAACCAGCAGATGGATCTGTTCTCAGAGAACAGCATCCCAGGCTTAAATAGTCTTCTGGCCTGATTTGGTCCCAGAGAGTATCCTCAATGTCAAAATAATTCTGGTGTCCCATTAACCTTCTGAGTCTTAACCTCACTCAGGGTCCAATTTGGCCTTGAAAATGAGACCAGCAAGTATGTGAGGTGATCCCACGCACTAATTTTACTGGCTTCTTCTCATTAAAATCCAGGAAATATACTGGATGGGAGAATATATTAATAGGGGAACATAGTAGTCTGATAGAGGTAAAAGGCTTACCTGATACCTCACTCTAGCTGGTGACCTGGAGGCAAAGACTTAGAGCCCGAGTGGCCTGGTCCCACAAATTTCTGTGATTTTCCCCAAAATTTGCACCATTTTCTCTCTATATTTCAAAATTTGCTTTCTCTCTCTTAGGGGACTGAATAAGGGTCTGAGACCTCAAACCTGCCAATGAAAGCACATCCATATATCTAGCCTATCTATTATAGACCGCCTTCCTTAGGTTAGGGGTGGGGCCTGCCTTTTCAGGTAGAGAGAGGATCAAGCCACCATGAAGAGGAGGTCGAGTTATGGGAAGGTATTTGTCTCACCTGGTTTTTCTTCATGAGCAGCTGCACGCTTTGTAGGTTAGTTCCGTAGTCAGCTGACTGGGCAAGTGGCAGCCTCTCTTCTACCCAGAGCTAAAGAAGACCAAAAAGTAAAGGGGTATGATGATGCCGAGGTTGTGACAAAGAGACGTTCTAGCCTATTCTTTCTACAATCGATTTTTCAGACTACCATCCCACACTGAGTCATGCAGAGTGGTGATGTCATCTCTCAACTCAAAAACCTTCAATGGGTCCCCACTGTCTACAGAATAAAACAGAATTCTAATTCTGATGTTCAGTGACCCTCCCCCCAAAATGGCCCAACTGATCTATCTTCTCTTATATCACTCCCTTTCATGTATTTTTTCATTCTAGCCAAAACGAACTACTCTCTGGAAACAGACTGCCCCAACTTTGACTTTATTTTCATCTTCTCCCTTCCTTTAAGTCCACCTCAGATGTCACTTTCTCCTTGAAGTAGAACCTGGTAAAAGTGATTTATTTCTCCTTAAATTTCTCTTACTATTTTGCTTGGATTTCACCTTTAGACATTCCCCTTGTACCCTTTCTTTCTTTTTTTTTGCGGGGCAATGAGGGTTGTGACTTGCCCAGGGTCACACAGCTAGTGTCAAGTGTCTGAGGCTGGATTTGAACTCAGGTCCTCCTGAATCCAGGGCTGGCGCTTTATCCACTGTGCCACCTAGCTGCCCCCACCCCCTGTACCCTTTCTACATGAGACTGGAAGCTCCTTGTAGGCCAGTTGTATCATATTTATCTTTGTATTCCCCCAGGCTAGCTCAAAGCCTTGGACATTCTAAGTAATTAATAAATGTTTGTTGAATTGAGTAGAATTGAGTGGTAAGGAGGGACTTCTTGACAAAAGACTGAGAGAAATTTGGTAATGGCTATGTTGAAGACACTTACCGTCTCATCCTCTATATCTCTATTGATCTGCAGCTTGGCTCGAGATGACTCCAGCTGTTTCTTCCTCTTACCCAGTGGCACTAGAAGGTCCAAGAACCGCTTCTCAATGCTTGGCTCTGTAGTATCCCCTTCAACTCCGACTGGGGGTACCTGGGACAAAAGCTCTCCCAGCTCCTTTTTCCTCACATTCACTTGATCCTCCACTCTCTGAAACCCAAGAAATAGAGTGTTAGCCCACACTTAGAGCCCAAACAACCCATAAAGTAGAATGAAATTTATATTCAAAGCCCAACTCATCCCATCCACCCTGTAAAAGCCTTCCTTGATGATATCAGAGGATGGACATTGGAAACTGTTCCTTCTCTGAAATTTTACAGTGGTTACAACTGGGTTGGTCTAAGAATAAACCACAAATCTAAAAAAAAACTACAAAAAACAGCATGCTACTGGAATAACTAAATGTAGTCTGTAATTTTTCTCCAGTTAATAAGAAAATAAAAATTAAGATGGCAGTTATGAGAAAAATTAATTTTAAAATCCTTTATTTGAAGAAAAATATAAATACATAAATAATTCTATAATATATATTAATATAGTAACTTCATGTAATTATTTTATAATGTATACCAATTATGTTTTCTTCTCAAAGTGATCTCAGCTAAGGGGTGATGTTTGTATTTGGACCAATACAGTATATATACATATATATATATATATATATATATATTTGAAGGGCAATGAAGATTAAGTGACTTGCCCAGGGTCACACAGCTAGTAAGTGCCAAGTGTCTGAAGCTGGATTTGAACCCAGGTCCTCCTGAATCCAGGGCCGGTGCTTTATCCACTGTGCCACCTAGCTGCCCCCAATACAGTATATTTTAAATTTACCTATTTTGTTTAAGATAGATTCCCCCTCCTACTTAATGCAGATAGATATACAATGTAAGGTATAGTTAAAAGCCATTAAGCATGACCCCAAGTTCTCCCCTAAGAACATTTTTGCAATCTCCTAAGAGGAAACAAATGATAACCAAGTCCACAGCAATTGAGACTTCCTTCTTCCCTCCAATCTGTAGCAAAATTCCATGACAATGGAAGATCCCAAGCAAAGGAGTCCATGATAATGTCTACCAATGAACCAAATCTTGAGAAAGCTACACTTAGAGCATCAAGGCCTGTCTGCAGCAAAGCTGTGAATTTGAGGAAAGCTGTGTTTATGGATCTCCCACTGTCCTAAAAGCAGCCTTCTCCCCCATGTTGTATTCTTCTAAGGTGTTCAAGGTCCCCCAGGGAACCCCAATGTCACCAAGGCCTGCCCTCCTTGAGTAAATAGGCCAAACTCTGTCTCTTTTCCTCTCTCTTGCTCCCCTCTCCACCAAACCTGTCCTCTGCCAAAAGAGGATTTGATAAATTGATACTAAATGAAGAGTTAACAGCACAGTACCAATTTAATGTGCTAGATTTCCCAAGGGAATGTGTTCTTTAATAGAGGATAATACTTCAGCCCAAAGGACTCAAAAAGGGTAGAATTTCAAACACCAGAGACAAGCAGTTGAGAGAAATTTGGAGGAGGCTAGTCTTCCTTTAGCTCCATTCAATCATACTCTATAAGTGCCTACCTACTCTACTACACACAGGATAACCCTGCTCCTATTTATCTCACCAATAACACTGAGGTGCTGGCTGGAGGTAGGAAGAATTATGGCCACAGCAGTTCTGTGGCCTTGTTTTTGGAGGTATATAGAGAAAAATGTACTCTCCCCATTCTTTGTCTTGTCTGCTATTCATTTCCATGAAGATGAAGTACCAGATACATTTCAAGGAGAGCAATGCTTCACCTCCCACCCAAGAGATGAATACATGGGCCTATCGCCACCAGTAAGGAATTACAATCACCATGAGTCAGGAAAGTGCTAGAGAAGAAAGAGACAACTACATAGTATACTGGGGGAAAGTACAAGACTAAGGCCTAGAACACTTTGGTTCTTGCCCCAACTCTGTCACTAACTAACAGCTTTACATTTCTGAATTCCAAAGTCCTCGTCTATGAAGTAGTGGGCTGGAATTGAAGATCTACAAGAAAATCCTTTGTACCTATAACACTGTACAACTTGCTTACATACCTTTAACTTAGTCAGCATCCGGTTAACACTAGTCAGGTCCTTGCCAGGGTCATCAGACCGCAGCTGGTCCTCTATGGCACTGATCCATTTGTTGAGGTCAGCATACATTTGGGCGTGCAGGTCTGAGCGGCTGGCAGCAAAGAGGTGCTGGGCCTTCTCCTGCGTGGTGGACTGCAGCTCGTCCCAGAGTCGGTGCAGCTGTCTCAGTCGTTGGTTCACCACATCTGTAAACTGTGGCTTCTCCTCCATAAGCTGCCTTCCCTCCTGGATGGGGAATAAAGAAGAGAGTTCACCATGAGGCCTCCAGGGATGATTGGGGAGACTTCTCTGTACAAGAAGGAAGCAGCTTCCATGACCATTGAGACAGGGCACTGAGAGGATAGAAAATTAAATAGGGAGCAGAATCCCAGGATCAAGAAAAAGACTAATTCAAAGACAGGTTTTGGAGGGGCCTTGTTGTCACAGTGATGGGTGCTAGTTAGCAACCCAACACGGCAGTAGAAGTTGGAAGAAGGAAACCATTTCATCGGTTTGTGCTAAAAACAAAAACCAAAAAAACCTCCCTGAGGCTCAGAGCTACGCAATTTGTCCAAAGTTTCCCTGCCAAACCACCTCTAATACAAAATTTCTGTCCCTTTGCACGGTCTATCTCCACTTTTTTGGCGGGGCAGGGCAATGAGGGTTAAGTGACTAGCACAGCTAGTAAGTGTCAAGTGCCTGAGGCCAAATTTGAACTCAGGTCCTCCTGAATCCAGGGCTGGTGCTTTATCCACTGCGCCACCTAGCGGCCCCATCCCTCCACTCTTTACTGTACCCTTCAAGCTCTTCTTTTGACACTCTTCCTCTTGAAATTATTTTAATCTGATTTTATTTAAATAAAAACATACACAGTAAGGCTCTGAATCCCACCAAAGGTGGCCCTGACAATATATGTCCTACACTTGCTCATTGTTGGGCAAAATACTAGAAGATACAAAAGAAAGTGGAAAGATCTGTGGATTTGGAGTCAAAAGACCTGGGTTTAATCCCAGCTATGGAGTTTAACAGCTGTGAGACATTGGCCAAGTTAATTAACCTTCCTCATCCTTGACTTCTTTATCTATAAAATGGAGACAGTGAAACATGTATTAACCTCATAGGATTGTTTGTAAGGGTCATGTGGTATAGGAATATGAAGATACTTTATTGTTACAAAGTGCTAATAAAATAAATCTTTTTTCTTTAAAAAATTGCTGTTATAATGTTGGAGAGGCTGTGGGAAAATTGGAACACTAATGCATTGTTGGTGGAGCTGTGAGCTGATCCAACCATTCTGGAGAGCAATTTGGAATTATGCCCAAAGGGCGATAAAGCTGTGCATACCCTTTGACCCAGCAATCCCACTTTTAGGTCTTTTGCCCAAAGAAATCATGGAAGGGGGAAAGGGACCCACATGTACAAAAATATTTATAGCTGCTCTTTACGTGGTAGCAAGGAATTGGAAGTTGAGGGGGTGCCCATCAATTGGGGAATGGCTGGACAAGTTGTGGTATATGAATACAATGGAATACTATTGTGCTGTAAGAAATGATGAGCAGGAAGAGTTCAGAGAAACCTGGAGGGTCTTACGTGAGCTGATGATGAGTGAGATGAGCAGAACCAGAAGAACATTGTACACAGTATCATCAACATTGAGTGTTGACCTACTGTGATGGACTATATTCTTCTCACCAATGCAATGGTACAGAAGAGTTCCAGGGAACTCATGATAGAAGAGGATCTCCAAATCCAAGAAAAAAAAAGAAAGAAAGAACTGTGGAGTATAGATGCTGATTGAACCATATTATTTCTTTTGTTTTGGGTGCTGTTGTTTTTTTTTTTCTATTTTGAGGTTTTGCATCACTGCTCTGATTCTTTCTCTTGTAACAGGATTAATGCAGAAATAGGATTAATGTTATTATGTGTATATATATGTGTGTGTATATATATATCTATATGTATATGTATAGATATATATAGATATAACCTATATCAGATTACCTGCTGTCTAGGGGAGGGGGGGGGGAGGGGAGGGAGGGAGGGAGAAAAATCTGAAATTGTAAAGCATGTATAAACAAAAGTTGAGAACTATCTTTACATGTAACGGAAAAAATAAAATATCTCAAAAAAAAAAAAATTGCTGTTATAAGGGTGGCTAGGTGGCGCAGTGGATAAAGCACCAGCCCTGGAGTCAGGAGTACCTGAGTTCAAATCCGGCCTCAAACACTTAACACTTACTAGCTGTGTGACCTTGGGCAAGTCACTTAACCCCAATTGCCTCACTAAAAAAAAAAAAATTGCAGTTATAGAATGAAAAAATACTAGGTCTAATTCATATCACATCTTGTGATATTCATAAAAATCCCTTCTCTTTGTGGGGTCTCTTGGTTTTTTCATCTATAAGATGATAAAAATACTCATACAGCTTAATGGTATGGAGAGGATTGACAGCTGGGCATCTAGATGGCGCAGGAAATATAGTGATGGGCTTGGAGTCAGAATCACCTTCCTGAGTTCAAATCTGACTTCAGACATTTGCTAGCTGGGTGATCCTGGGCAGGTTACTTAACCCATTTGCTTCAGTTTCCTCATTTGTAAAATGAGCTGAAGAAGGAAATAGCAAATCACTCTAGTATCTTTGCCAAGAAAACCCCAAACAGGGTCACAAAGAGTCATATACAACTGCATAACAAGAGGAACTTGATCAATCATCTCATATGTACACCTAATGTATACACAGTGTTTTATGCCCCTTGGATGAGGAAAACTAAATATGACTATGAATAATTATCATTATCTTGCCAACATGCCTTAGGACACCTTGACCAGCTTTTGTTATAGTGTCCAAAATGTCCTGGGGAAAACTCTTACACTCTGATATTGACCCTGGTAAGTCACCATCTAACTCTGCTTTCTCATGTCTCCATGTCTACAACAGGGCTGATACTATGGGAGCCTGGGAAGCTTAACTCGTGTCTTTTTTTTTTTTTTTTTGGTGGGGCAATGAGAGTTAAGTGACTTGCCCAAGGTCACACACCTAGTACGTGTCAAATGACTGAGGCAGGATTTGAACTCAGGTCCTCCTGAAAATAGGACTGGTGCTTTATCCACTGTACCACCTAGCTGCTCCCTAACTAGCATCTATTTAAGGGCCCTTATAGGTGATTCCTGAATGGAAAGAGCTACAAAAATGAAGTTATTGCACCTCCAAATCCTATGATTCCAAGGATTTTGCACATGATCTGGGTGAAGCTCCAAGCAGGCTGGCCTTCCTGGACACAGTGCTAGTCGCCATCTGATTTACCTTATCAACTTTCTCTAGCCACTCTTGGTTGGAAGCCAGTTCTGCCATAAATGCTTGATGTTTCTGCCATTTGTTGTGCAAGTTTCGGGCTTCTTCATAGGAAATATCTTGAGATGATAGCAGCTTGTCATTGATCCAGAGTGTGAGCTGTAAGCAGGAAACTCAGGTTAAATCCTCCCCAGCCATGGTAATTCCCTGATTCTCAAGGACTCAGAACAAATCTACCACATATCAGGCTTGTAAAAGAAATGCTTTCACAGGAGACAGGTTGGGCTGAGGAGAAATGTGTGAGAATGAAAAAGTTCTTACTCCACCTTCCTCTTCCTATAAAGCCTTGACTGAGAAAACCCCTTCCCTAGTGGGTGCTAGAGTTCTTCTAGTGTTGACATTGGGCTTGCATTTACTTGTCCCTAACATCCTTCTAATTGCCAGACTTTGGTATAACACTGTTTGCCACTCGTACCTTATCTTCTATTGATAAGAAATATGCATTCCATATTGTGAACTCTTTGTTTATGCAATGTATCATCCCACTAAACTGGAAATTTCTTGAAGGTGGAGGGATTCTTATTTGATGCTTGTCCCCACATGATATTCTATAAATAGCAGACACTTGATAAATGCTTACTGAATTGTCCCTCGGAGTCTTTAAATTCTAGGTAAGATATTGCTAATGAACAGAGAGCAAATGTTTGACAAGGAATGGGGTCAAGAATAGACTCATCACCATGAACAACTTAAGAAGCATGGTGAGGGGTGTTAAATATTTCTAATATGTGAAGTCTCATATAGTTTCAGCTAATATCCTACCATCCGCAAGAAGCCTTTGCCTCTTTCTGCTTAATGCTCATGCTTTCACTCTGAGTTTATCTTCAATTTAGTCTGAAAACATCTTGTTTGTACATAGCTGTTTGCACGTTGTTTCCCCCGTTAGATTGTAATCCCTGAGGACAGGGATTGTTTGGAGCTTTATATGTATCCCTAGCACTTAGACTAATTCCTGGCACACTTAATAAATTGCTTGTTGACTTGACTTGGTGTGTTAATGCTGGGATTGAGCCTGCATCATTCCAAAGCATCCGTTTCCCAAGTCAAATAAACTGGTCATTGAGAGGGTAAAGGCCAGAGAGTAATGAGTATAAAGTTGAGCTGTGAAGGGGAAAGTCTGGAAAAGGTTGCCTAGAAAGTTATCCCTGTTAAAGTGCCCCACTGAAGAGGCACCGCAGGCAGAGCATATAAACCCTGGGTGAGATGACCTCCTCTAAGAGGAAGCAGGCAATACCCTTCAAGTCAGGTTACTGGGGAAGGTCCCATCCCTTACATTAGGCTACTTTTCCCGAAGATAATATAAAGCCAGATGAAAAAGCAAGGCTGTACCATGTGACATAACAGGTAGTCAAGCCTCTGGCATTTCTTCTGTTTTGTCCCTTGTACAACCATATGTATATTTTAGATTTGTAAGGGATTTTAAAGGCTTTGAGGAGGGGAGGAGGCAGCCTTTTAATCCTGGATAGTTAGTTCTTGAAACCCTTTTTCTAGAGTACTACCTCCTGACAGTTTTGTAGGAAGTTCTGAAGGTCCAAGTTGTCTCTCAGTAGAATTGCTGCTTCCTGGGATTTCTCATTATTTTTCTTGTTCCTAGAAGGAAAGATGGCTGAGAGAGTTATCAAAATTTAGGAAACAACAGTCCTCTTCCTTTGACTCATTGCCAATGCCTTGGGAATAGAATACCAGGCCTAGAATCAGGAGGACCTGAGCTCAAATGTTTACAGGTTGTATGACCCTGGATAAATCACTTCACCTTTTTGCCTCAGTTTCCTCATCTATAAAATGAGGATAATAATAGCACCTACCTCCCAGGGTTGATGCGAGGATCAAATGAGATAATAAAGTATATAGCACAGTGCCTGGCATGTAGTAAGTGTTATGTTAATGTTAGCTATTTAGCTATTATTATTAACAACTATGTGACTGAATATTAGAATTGTAAGACACCTTACAGAAAAGGTTCTTTTTTTTTAGGAGGCAATCAGGGTCAAGCAATTTTTCCAACAGTCACACAGCTAGTAAGTATCTGAGGTCACATTTGAACTCAGGTCTTCCTGACTCCAGGGCCTGTGTTCTATCCACTGTGCTACCTCTCTGGCCCTACAGAAGGAATTCTTCACCCTTTTTGTGTCATGGATTCCTTTGAGCCCCTACTAGACCCCCTCTTCTGTAGGAAATTTGAAATTTCAATTAGAGGTTAGTGAAAATAAAGATTATTTTTTGTCTATCAAAATTCATAGGCTCCTGAAATCTGCAGACCCCAGATTAAGTATTCCTGCTTTAAAGGTTATCTAATCCAACTTCTTACCTGATTTACATCCCCCAAGGGTTGGATTACCTGTCCTCAATCAGCAGTACTTTTTCCTTGATTTTGTCGGAATAGATGTTTCCCTCATTGACAAGCTTGTTCCCGGAGGCCACAGTGTTCAAGATCTTATCCTGGTTATTCTCCATGGACACCAAGAAATCCTCAAATTTACGGATCCCAGCTTCTGCAGCTTCTAATGAGTCTGGAGGCTCCAGGTGAGCAAGAGTATATTCCTATTGGAGCAAATCCCAGTATGGGGTATGAAGCCAAACCAGAGTGGGAGCCAGGAAAACTCTAAGGGTCTCAAGTCCTTCACTTGTGATTGCCCAAAATCCCTTTGTGGGTCTTAGAATAGAAGAGGTTAACCATTAAGAAGAAATTTAGAAGGTCACTCACTAACTTGGCTCCCATATTCTAACAGACTAAGGCAGGAGGAATAATCAGCTTGATATGTGGGGATGGAAATGTTAAGTATAGCTGGGAAAGGGGAAGATTGAAGGGGAGAAAAACTCAATCCCAATGCTAATAGACATCCTGAGTCTCTCCCCTTGCTGCCAGAAGATGTCTTCTTTTGCCCCACCCCCCATCACCCCTCTGCCACCTCCTTCTCTATACCTGATTACTCAGGATTGCTTCTGCCTGTTTGGCATCCTTTTGAAACTCCTGAAAACCAAGGCACTGGGTAAGGAACTGGCCCCGGTTCTCCCACATCTTGCACAGGGCATCCCAGCCTGTGTCCACACCTTCGAGCCGCTGGCCCAGGAGCTGGTACTCTGGGTCAGTCTGGCCCCGGATCACGTTCTCCCCAGAATCCTTGACATTCTGGTAGTCATTTTTGTGTCCATCGATCTCATCTTTGATGGCCGCATGCTGCTGGAGGAGCTGCTCAGCCTCAGGCAGGGAGTCAGGCGCATCTTCTGACGCCACCGCCTTCTGTGCCATGAACAGCCATGCCTGGAAGTCATCAAGGTCTTGCAGGAACTTTTGCAGCTGACTGGCCTCCCCTAGGGATGCTGCCTGGTCCTGCAGGTCTCTCTGCAACTTCTGCCACAACTCCTCAACGTAAGCCTGCCGATTCCCAATGTCCTCCTTCAAATCAGGATGCTCCTGGATCAGTCGCTGGGACTCCCGCTCTAGGGCACCCATCCGGGATTGGATAGCGGCCACGTCCCGCTCCAATCCATACAGTTTCCTCTGGATGGCGATCACTCCTGCTAGGTCCCGGCCGAGATTCTGTGTTGACTTTACTACTTCTGTCTTGTCCAGAATCCACTTGCCTGTCTCCTCACAGTCCACGCAATAATTGTGTACACTGAGTGCAGAGTCTACTGCCTTTCGGCGTTCAGACACCATGGTCTGGAATGCCTCCCATCTGGTGGGAAGAGAAAAAAACAACAAAGTTTACCATGGGCAGTGTTTTCTTCCCAGCACCATCACCCTAGTAGTGGAAAGGAATCCAACAAGGAATTAAATACACACACACACACACACACACACACACACACACATTTGCCAACACTTCCTAAGGTAATAGTTTAAGTAACTAAGAACAAATATGGGCCTCAAACCTAAAATCTGGTTTGACGGGATCTGTAAGGAAATAGGTTTGGGAGGAGAGGGGAACAAGAATTTTAGGTAGGTGGAGAATGTAGAAACAAAGTGTTTCCACAGACTAGTGTTATTCATGTGTTATACTGCTTTATTACATATGGATGGATTTAGGAAGGCCTAATGGGTAAGTTAAGAGATTTTCTGAGCAACAATGTTCTTCTAAGTGCTATGTTCAATCTTCCAAGGAAAGGAATAGACACCTCCCTAACATATGTCCACAATCCCCATGGGAGATAGGACCTTAGACTATAAGCTCCTTGAGGTCAGGGGCTTTTTTTTGGTTTTGTTTTGGCTTAGCATCCCCTATACTTGATGTGATGTCTTGCACATAGTAGGCAAAAAAATGTTTTTGAAAAAATAATGCTTGCTGAAATTAGTTGAGTGTCCTTTGTTCTTATTAAATTGCTATAGAGAGGAGAGAAAATGTGTTGTAGAGGAAAGATGACTGGACTTGGAGTCAGAAAAAACATCTAAGACCTCGGGTTTGCTACTATAAGCTATTTGTAGGTAAATCCATTCATTTCACTGAGCTTCACCTATAAAATGGGAACAATAATACTTACATTATTGCTTAATACTCTGTAATTGATTAAGTATTCATTGAGTTATTCATATATATTATTTTAATATATGTATATACTATAGTATGCTGGAGATTCATTAATTCAACATTTGTTGAGTGTCTACTATAAATATTATGTGTTAGGTACTGCTGGGTGGTTTCCATTTCCACCATTTTACTAAAACACTTCTTTGTTAAACCATCTCAAAGCACAAAACTCAAAAGACCGTGAGATGCATGGTGAGTGGGAATAGGCAATATCCCTTTACCAGTGAAGAACTGTGTACAAGTAGAATGGAAGATATTATCAATAAATACCATGCTAACAGATAAACAGAGCATCTGCTCCACTGGTATCTGTGCAAGGACACCAGTCAAGGGCTTTATAAAAAGACATCTGGAATGTTGAGTGGCCCCACTGTGGAGGATCTATTGGAGGAAAAAGGCAAGGGATGCACAAGACAAGGAGGGATGGATGAGGTAGGATCTATACTGAGTACTCACATCAGTTGCAAATCCACACAACTGCAAGTTTACGTTATTATTCTGAGCACATATTTGGAACTGAAGGGGCATTGGAGGTATTCTGGTCCCACCCTCACATTTTACATATGAGGAAACTTAAGTTAAGAGAGGGTAAGAAATTGCCCAAGGTCAGAATTGAAATCCAGTCAACTATGCCATGGTGCTGTGCTGTTGTTCCCACAGGGAGGCAGTGTAGTATAGAGAACAGAGATTTGGCCTTCTGACAATGTTCTTGCTGCATTACTATGTACAAGTCACTTAACTTTTATGAGCTTGAGTTTCCTCAACTGAAGTGGGGACACCACCTATGGTACTTGAATTTATTTTGGGAAAAGCTTTTTTTAAAAAAAATTTTATATAATCGCGATAGTTCCTCATATGTAAAATGAGAGGGCTGTCCTAGTTCAGTGGTATCAAACTCAGAAATGTTGTTGTTTAGTCATTTCAGTTGTGTCCAACTCTTTGTGACCCCATTTGGGATTTTCTTGGCAAAGATCCTGAAATGGTTTGACATTTCCTTCTCCAGCTCATTTTAAAGGTAAGGAAACTGAGGCAGACAGGGTTAAGTGACTTGCCCAGGGTCACACAGCTAGTAAGTATCTGAGGCCAGATTTGAATTGAGGAAGATGGCTCTTTCTGACTCCAGGCATACTACAGAATGCCCTAAGTAGAATACAGAAATGGGGGCTAGTAAGCTGTACAAACTGGGCAGCTAGGTGGCTAGAATGCTGGGTCTGGAGTCAGAAAGATTCATCTTCCTGAGTTCAAATGTGGCCTCAGATACTTACTAACTGTGTGACCCTGGGCAAGTCACTTAACCCTGTCTGCCTCAGTTTTCTCATCTATGAAATGTCAAACCATTCCAGGATCTTTGCCAAGAAAATCCCAACTGGGGTCACAAAGAGTCGGACATGACTGAAATGACTGAACAACAAAAACTGTACAAAAGAATCTCTGTGGACTGCATATCAACTCAGAAACTCACACATTAATATTATCTATGTTTTATATA
Source organism: Dromiciops gliroides (assembly GCF_019393635.1). Taxonomy (NCBI): domain Eukaryota; kingdom Metazoa; phylum Chordata; class Mammalia; order Microbiotheria; family Microbiotheriidae; genus Dromiciops; species Dromiciops gliroides. Next base: position 254,932,015 of record NC_057862.1, read on the forward strand.
TAGATAGATATATGTGCATATATATTTGTTTGTTCATTTGTTAATTACTTCCCAATTACATTTTAATCTGGTTCTGGTTGTACTCAGGAGTATCATGACTGAAAGGCTGCATATATTACACCTCTGGCCCAGATGATCACTAAAGTCCCTTTTCTTTTCTCAATCTCTGATTCTATTTGGCCTTTTATAATATCCTGTATGTCATGGCTTATTACAAATGTATTCACTATCTCAAGTTGTGAGAGAAATGGCCTTCCATTCTCCTCTACCTTTTAAATGGTATCACCTATTATATTTAGCTTTTTTACTTCCATGGAATTTATTATGGTGTATGAGGTGTCAGATATCAAACTATACCTGCTTTCTTAATGGTCCTTTGAATGGAGTTGTTTGCCCAGTACTTTGTATACAGTTGGGTTACCTGAAGACAAGATTTCTCTGTTTCCTTCTACATCTTTTCTTTTATAAACTGAAGACTGATAATGCTAAACTCCTTTCATTTCTACTTTTTCTTTTATTATGTCACTCGATGACCTTGAACTTTTGTTGTATAAATGAATTATATTCTAGTTTTGTTCTAGTCTATTAAGTATCTGAGGCTGCTAGGTGGCTCAATGGATAGAGCACTGCTTCTGGAGTCAGGAAGATGAGTTCAGATATGGCTTCAAGTATTTATGAGCTGAGTGACCCTGGGCAAGTCACTTAACTTCTGTTTGCCTTAATTCCCTGAAGAAGGAAATGGCAAACTACTCCAATATCTTTGCCAAGAAAACCCCATGGACAGTATTGGTGTGCTATGTATGGTCCATGGGGTCAGGAAGAGTTGGGCATGATTAAACAACAGATTAAATATCTATTCTAGGTCATTTAGTTCACATAGTGTTAAATTTGTAGATTAATTTGAGTATCAGTATTCTTCTCATGGAGAGCTCCTTGAGGGGGTGAGACCAGGAATTATTTATCTTTGTATATACTAGGCCACAGGTTGCAGCACAACATACTCAGAGTCTGTTCACATGCATAACTATTTCTACCTCGGTAAGGTAGAATCTTAACCTGCAATTGATTTGGGGGCAGCTAGGCAGCATAGTGGATAGAACACCTAGCCTGGAGTCAAGAAACCTGAATTCAAATTCAACCTCAGACGCTTACTAGATGTGTGGCTCCTGGGCAAGTCACTTAACCTTGTTTGCCTCTGTTTCTTCATCTATAAAATGAGCTAGAGGAGGAAGTGGCAAACTTGTATCTCTGTCAAGAAAACCTCAAATTGGGTCACTAAGAGTGACACATGATTGAAACAACTTAACAAACATTCTTCTCATATTGGCATGGCCCAATGGTTCAGCTATTTCCATCATTTGGGTCTTCCTTTATTTTTGTGTAATTGTTTTGTAGTCTTATTTATATTAGTTTTGTGTATAACTAGGTCAATGCTCAGATATTTGATGTAGGATTATTTTAAATGGTATTTCTCTATCTCTTCCTCTTGGCTTACTAGAAACACTGATGATTTTGTGGATTTGTGTTGCAGCCTACTACTTGCAAAAGCAATTATATCAAGTCTTATTCTCTAGAATTTTCTGAGGAAACCATCAGATTATCCACAAAAAGATAATTTGGCCTTTAATTTTCCAATGCTTATTCCTTTAATTTCTTTTCCTTGACTTACTGTGATAGCCAGCATTTCTAGTACTTTAGTAAATATCAGTTGTGAGAATCAGCACCTTTGCTTCATTCCTGCTCTTACTGGGAAAGTTTCCAATGTTTCTCCATTAAAAATAATGCTAACTCTTAGTTTTTGGATAAACGTTGTTCCTGTGCTTTTTAGTGTTTTTTTTTTAAGTTTGTTTTTTTGTTTTTTTTTCTAGTGAGGCAATTGGGGTTAAGTGACTTGCCCAGGGTCACACAGCTAGTAAGTGTCAAGTGTCTGAGGCCGGATTTGAACTCAGGTCCTCCTGACTCCAGGGCCGGTGCTCTATCCACTGCGCCACCTAGCTGCCCCACTTTTTAGTGTTTTTAAACACTAAACTCAAATCCGGCCTCAGACACTTGACACTTAGTAACTGTGTGACCCTGGGCAAGTCACTTAACCCCAATTGCCTCACCAAAAACAACAACAACAACAACAACAACAGCAAAAACCACCATAAATGAATGCTATGCCACAGGCTTGTTCTGCATCTAAATTATATAATCATGTATTTTTTGTTTTTCAATTATAAATGTGATTTATTTTACTAATTATTTTCCTAATGTTGAACCATTCTTGTATTTCTGATATAAATACAACTTAGTCACAATGAATATTTTGGGGATACAGTGCTATGATTATTTTATCATTTTTGTAGTATTTTTGCATCAATGTTCATTAGTGATTTTGATATATAGTTCTCCTTCTCTGCCTTATCACTCCCCTAGTTTGACAACCAGGACCCTTTTTTTTTTTTTCAAAAATAAAGAAAACAACCACTTTACCAAATTATGAGACAATTGATTTAGTAGGGAGGTTATTTTATTCTGGAATGTTTGATAAAACTCACTTGGTAAATCCACTTGAACTCAAGTGATTTCTGCAGAAGAATTCATTTATAAATTACTCAATTCAACTTTATGATATCAGGATTAGGTTATTTAGGCTTTGTTTTGTTAATTTGGACATCTGAAGTTTTTGCAGTTATTCATTCCATTTCATTTGGGTCTTAAGTTCTGTTGTCATTTTTTGGAGCAGAAGTTTGACAATGCCTATTCTGGGACACCTGATCCACTGCCATGGACCTGTTGCAAGGCTGTTGCTCAAATAACAATTCTGATGCTGTCAGTAATCAGGTTGTATAACAGGCATAATATGCCTGGTCCTGGAGCTATAACACTGCTTTTGGCACTCGGCTGACCGCTAAAGCTGTTTATTAATTCCCATTCCTCTCCTTCAGCCAGGCCCATTATCCTTTAATTAGCTTCTTGTATCCACTTCATCTTTCTGGTATGTTGCTACAGCTGACCACTGAGCCGTGTTTATGCCACACATGAGAATCACCATGGGGAACTCAGTGAATGAATAGGAATTGGGGTTGGAAAAAACTATATTCTAGGATAAGAATCCTCAGAGCTTTCTCTAATTCTTAGAGCAAAATAGAGCTGACACTGGACACTAACCTGGGTAGTGACTGCCTGTGGGAAAATTGTCTCAGCTAGCTAGTTCCTGAAACACCATGGAATTGGGTAAGATGGGAAATTGGGTTTACTTTGACATGTACAAGTGAGAAAAGTGAAAATAGAACAAACAGAAATTGCTTAGATCAGGGATATCAACTATATAGCTCAATGTGGCCAATATTCCTCAAGCGTCTCAAAGCGGATGTGAATGTAATTGAGAAATGTTTAACAAAATAAATAAAATATAATAGAACATAGATAATGTTAATATGTGTTGAGGTTTTTTTGGGGGGGCAGGGCAACGAGGGTTAAGTGACTTGCCCAGCATCACACAGCTAGTAAGTGTCAAGTGCCTGAGGCCAGATTTGAACTCAGATCCTCCTGAATCCAGGGCCAGAGTTTTTATCCACTGTGCCACCTAGCTATCCCCAGTATGTGGTTTTCTAAGTCAATATGTGGCCCACCTCATGTATAGTTTAGTGGACCCAGTTTCCCACTGAGTTTGATACCATTGCCTTAGATGCCTGACCTGGAAGACAGCCTTAGTTTGTGAAGTAGGAGTTTTAAATTCTATTCCTAATTTTGTTTGGTGATTTTGGGCAGATTACTCTCTCAAGTTATGATTCAATTTTTCTCCATCTGAAAATAAAGAGAATGATGTTTCCCTTGGAAAGGGTGTGGTAAAGATTCACAATATAAAAGGCACTGAGCTTCTAAGAAGCACTGAAGAAAGCTGTAATTAAAGGCAGTTGGTATTGCTCATCCACTAGAGGGAAAAAGATGTTTCAGCATTTATTTACTGCCTTGGCTAGAAACAGCACCACTTCTTTTCAAAAAATCTGCTCTTCCTTGTCAATTCCAGGACACCTGAACCGCTGGACAAAAAAGTCAACTTGATGAACGTTCTTTTTCACCCAGACTCTGGTTCAGAGCATTGCAGAGGATAAAAAGGGCTATATATAGGGAGCCACAGAAAGATTCTTGAACCTTGTGGTGGTTTTAGGTTCCTCCCTAATCTCCAGCCCAGTCTGGACCAAATACACAAAGCCTATAGAATCACCTTCCTACTAGCAAGGAAGGCACCCAATAGCTGAAGAGCCACTTAGGACTTGAGAAAGACAAAGAAACCTTGCATAGACATGTTCAAGGAACCAATCTCCCAAAAGGCAGAGACCTTGGATCTTATAAAGTGACTCCTCCAAGAACTAAATATGCTATTCTCTTGTTCTATGTCCCTTTGTTTCATGGTAGTATTCAAGTTCTGAACAAGTTTGTAGGGTTAGTTCACAATTATATTCTTATACTGTAAAGAAGTTGTATTGCATAGCTATATTGAGTTTCTTTTTGTGGCAATTAAATACATAATTTAAAAAACTATCTAAAGATAAAAATAAATATTTGTTTCATTTTTAAAGAGAAAGCCAAGAAGTGTGAGGTCCAACATTTCTTTTTTTTTTTTTTTTGCAGGGGATTGATAGTTAAGTGACTTGCCCAAGGTCACACAGCTAGTAAGTGTCTGAGGTCAAATTTGAACTCAGGTCCTCCTGAATCCAGGGCTGGTGCTTTATCCACTGTGCCACCTAGCTGCCCCCCAAGGTCCAGCATTTCTTAATGTTTAATATTATTCTTTAAGAACAGATGGCTTCGGAGCAGCTAGGTGGCACAACGGATAGTGCACTGGCCCTGGAGTCAGGAGCACCTGAGTTCAAATCCAGCCTCAGACACTTAACACATTACTAGCTGTGTGATCCTGGGCAAGTCACTTAACCCCAATTGCCTCACTAAAAAAACAAACAAACAAAAAACCAGATAGTTTCCCTGTCCCAACCAGACCAAGAGTGAAGGTATCCTTGTGTATGCCCTCATTTCCCCATGCCTGGACTGCTTAGAATAGTCTATTTATTGGTTGGTCTGCCTATAACAGGTCTCTCTCCATTCCAGTCCATCCTCCATTTAGCCACCAAAGTGATTTTCCTAAAATGTTAAGTCCAATCATGGCACTCTGCGCTCTCTCTCTCTCTCTCTCTCTCTCTCTCTCTCTCTCTCTCTCTCTCTCTCTCTCTCTCCTCTCTTTCACTCACTTAATTCCAGTGGCTCCCCATTGCCTCTAGGATTAAATACAAAATCCTCATTTGGTGTTCAAAGAACTTAATCATCTAACCCTTACCTACCTTTCCAATCTTCTTACACCTCATACCCCACCCTACCCCATCCCCAAATACTCTTTGATCCAGTGACACTGATCTCTTGGCTGTTCCTCAAACAAGATATGACATCTCTCACCTCCAGGCATTTTCCTCGGCTGTCCTCCATGCCTGTAATGCTCATCTCTACCCCCTTGTTTTCCTTTATGTCCCAACCAGAAACCTTTGTCAATCCCTCTTAATTCCAGCGTCTTCGCTCTATTGCTTATTGACAGAATGACTGACTGCATTACATAGAAAACTAATCACAGGGCAGCTAGGTGGCACAGTGGATAAAGCACCGACCCTGAATTCAGGAGGACCTGAGTTTAAATCCAGCCTCAGACACTTGACACATACTAGCTGTGTGACCCTGGGCAAGTCACTTAACCCTCATTGTGCCCCCCCCCCCAAAGAAAGAAAAATAATCATACGGCTAGGAAAGACAAACAAATCAGTAGTGATTGAAGTCCTGGACATGGGATTTGAAATACCTGGACATGGGCACAGATGGTATTTCTATCTTTCTTTCCAACAGAGGGTTATGACTTTAAGAAATGAATAATTCTATGTAGATTATAAAGAATAGGATTTGATATTCCAGGTCATGGCTAATGATACATGAAGGATTCCTAGGTGAAGTGTAGCTTGTAAAAAATAAGCCTGACAGAAGAATCAACAACTTGAGTATGAGAAGGGTAAAGGACTAGACAAGAACTGTAAAACTATACACAGTTGTACACAACTAAGTACAACACAGAAGGAATGCTCAGGACAGTCATTCTTGCCAAGGATAAAATCTTGGGAAGAAGTTTATGAATACAACCTACTATCAATATACAGGGTATGAGTACTTAAATCCCAAATAGCACTGTGACACAGGGAAATGAAAGCACTGGTCAGATTGGAATCTTTAGGCTTCTATGGATGAACGAGGAGATGGGTCTATAAAGGGATGGTACCAAGAGGTTATTAACAGAGGAAGGTACATCCAACACAAAGGGTTGGAAGAAGCACGTTCGATTTAAGTGAGGAGCCAGAACAAGAGTAGGAGTACTCATTGGCATCTTGGCTATTGTGTCTATGCTACTATCGTAACCAGAAGCTTGAGTTGGCCAAAAAGCATGAGTGTGATGCTTTTCCCTTTCTGATATAACATCTTTTCTTTCTTCTTCTCCCAGGGGAAGCAAGTTCCAGAATCAACTTTCAAAAAGAGCTTGGCATGGCTCCCAAAAGTGAGGACAGGGATAAATCTAAACCCTACTTAGGGAGATGACAAGGGGATGACAATGGCTTAACAGCAATTGGGGTTAAGTGACTTGCCCAGGGTCACACAGCTAGTAAGTGTTAAGTGTCTGAGGCCAGATTTGAACTCAGGTCCTCCTGAATCCAGGGACCGTGCTCTATCCACTGCACCACCTAGCTGCCCCCAAGTTTCCACATTTTAAGAAGGATATTGACACACTACATTATTTCATCGAAAAGTGAGCATCCACTCGTTAAACAAAGCATATATTGGACAAATTCTATAACAAAGTTAGGTAGAAAACAGGATCAAAGCATTTACAACCAGAAAGGAATTTATGGACCAGTTAGTTCAATTCATTCATTTTAAGTGAGGCAGGTTTTTTTTTGTTTGTGTTTTTTTGTTTTGGTTTGTTTTGGTTTTTTGTTTGTTTTGGGTGAGGCAATTGGGGTTAAGTGACTTGCCCAGGGTCACACAGCTAGTAAGTGTCAAGTGTCTGAGGCCACATTTGAACTCAGGTCCTCCTGAATCCAGGGACAGTGCTTTATCCACTGTGCCACCTAGCTGCCCCTACAGGGGGTTTTTCTGAAACCCTCTTTATTCTAGTGCCTTCCCTCTTTTAATTATTTCCTATTTATCCTGGATATAGCTTGCTTGTACATAATTGTTTGCTTGTTATTTTCCCCATCAGATTGTAAGCTCCTGGGGGGCAGCTAGGTGGCATAGTGGATAAAGCACCGGCCCTGGATTCAGGAGGACCTGAGTTCAAATCTGGCCTCAGACACTTAACACTTACTAGCTGTGTGACCCTGGGCAAGTCACTTAACCCCAATTGCCTCACCAAAAAAAAAAAAAAAAAGAAAAGAAAAAAAGAAATTACACCCAGAGAGGTAAAGTTATTTTCCCAAGGACACATAAGGCTGCTAAAAAAAAAGATCCCACTTTTCAGGCGGTTTTGTTCCTATTACACTTTAAATTACCACTAAGAGAGACACTAGAATGAAGAACTATTTTAGGTTTGGATGATACTAGAAAAAACACTGGCTTTGGAGTCAGAAGGACTAGTTCTAAGTTGTAGTTCTGATCCTTAACTATGTGACCTTGGACAAATCATTTCTATGTTCTCAACCTCAATTTCCTCATTTATAAAAAGAGGGTCTTGGATTAAGTGACTTCTAAACATCCCTACCAGTCCTAAATAAAATAAATCCTATGGGTTCTAATAAATCAATAAATGTGACTAGTTTAGGGAGTTGACTAAGTCTTTCCTTCTTTCACTGGTGAATCATATCTACATACAGGTCCTTTACAACTTGTTTCTCCATGTCTTTTGCCTCAAAGCCACCTTGCCTCCATTTAATTCTATGTCAAGACCAACCCTATGATCCCACCATGGATCCTCTGTAGTCTCATTTCGGTAATGCGGATCATTCAAGCTATTCTTCTCCTTTCCCTGTGTGTGTAGGATCTGTATTGCAAGCACTGCTATGAAAACAGGAGACTCCAATGCACACTGGCCCAGAATTCACTAGCTTCGCTTGAGAGGGTCTCAAGTCTATAAACCACATCATGAAGGAACTGGGAATCAGTATAAAATCCAGGGGAATGATAAGCACTACCTTCAAATGTTTGTAAAGCAGTCAAATGGAAAGCAAATTAGATTGAATCTGTACGGTTCCAAAAGGCAGAACCAAAACCAATAGGAAAAAGTCCCAGGGAGGCAGATTGAAGCTGAATTACTTAATAAGAACTTTTTAACTGTCCGTAATGGTATGGGCTGCCATCAATGGAATGGCTGCACCTAACCTTTTGAAGCTAATCCAAAAGGCCTGGAATAAAGCAACGGGAGATAGATAGGGTTCCCTAATAGCAGAGAGTTTTCTCAGCATTCCTTAAGCCCTAGGGGATTTTTGGACCTGACCTGATGGCAAACTACCATGAATACAACTTATCACAATCTTGACTCTTAAGCTTGGAAAGGGGGATTTGTGAGAAAAATAGGAGAGAACCAGAGAGTCTGACTTGGTGGACAGGTAGAGAGTGACAGAGGTTAGAGCCAGAATAGCATGCTAGTCAGTCAACAAGCATTTAGTGAGCACCTACTATATACCAAGCATTGTGCTAAGCTTTACCACTGTCTGAAAAGGAGCCAGGAACAGCTATTCCAGAGGCCACCACCGACCACCTGAGATGCCAATTCATAGTTTCTGGTGAAATCACCATAAAGATATCCCCCTGTGTTTTCCTGGTGGATGAAATCTATATTATCTACCTCCTCTATTCCTTTGATTTACCTATTCCCTAATGGAGAATTGGATGGAGGTCAAATCAGCCACACCTCTCCTCCCCACTACTATTTTTTTTTTTGTAGTAGTAAGCTTTGACTGCCTTATTTTTGTGAATGGTATTGTTTTTAAGTGCTTTCGCAGTACATGTGTGACAAGGTAGTAAAATAGGGATAGTCATTCAAATCTCTGCTAATTCTGCTTAAACACCAAGAAGGAGTTTGGGAAAATGGGAAGAAAATATAGAAAAGAACTAGTTAAAAAAAATAACTAGTTTTAAAGTACCAAGGTTTCATAAGCCTAATCAACTTGGATCTGCCAGTGGAAACTGACTAGATTTGGGCCACATATTTAATTTAAAGCACCACGCATTAGAATGAGAGATTCCTCTTGAGACTTGAACCAATAAGAAGTTCTAGGATGCAAGTGGATCCTTTCACTTTCAAACTGCTGGTAGCCACCATTGGGGGGGGGGCAGCCAGGTTTTAAAATAAAGATCTATCTCAGTGTGAGGTAGGAATTGAAAGAAAGGAAAGAGATTGGACCTCTCCCCGTCATGAGTATATTAACAGTTCAGCCTGCCTTGCTTGCCAGCGCCACCTGCTGCTCACTGTCAGTAGAGATAATCAACCAGAAGATACATAACCACCTGTCAATGATTCCTACACTGGCTGGGACTATGGCTCCAAGTCTGTGAAAACATATGCCCTACCTATATCTGAGGTTCTCTCTCAGGTAAAGACAGAGTAATACAACCTTGCAGCACTAGGGATGATGAATGACTTAATAGCTTTTAAGAATAAAATTCTCTCACTTAAAGCTCATTAAACTAACAGCCATTTGACTGGTGGGTTATTTTTATTTCTTTTAGAAGTTGGTCTAGTTCCCTCAATTAAGAAAAAACCAAAAATAAACCAACCATCATGTTAGAATTTGAAAAGAGAAACACCATCTATCTAGTTATAGGGCACTGGACCTCTATAGGGATACCATACTTACAAAGAGATTTCTAGAATTACATTCCAGTTTTGTAGTTTGAGGTCTCCACTTGTCATTAGTTATAGGTAGTCAGCTTGTATTAAAAAGTCTCGGGGCAGCTAGATGGCGCAGGGGGCAGCTAGATGGCGCAGTGGATAGAGCACCGGCCCTGGATTCAGGAGGACCTGAGTTCAAATCCGGCCTCAGACACTTAACACTTACTAGCTGTGTGACCCTGGGCAAGTCACTTAACCCCAATTGCCTTACTAAAACAAAAATAAAACAAAAAAAAAAAGTCTCAATATATTCTACTTGCTACCTTCAACCTTCTCTATGGTACCCTTTAGAATTTCTCAGCTTTGTTAACATTCTCCTTACCCCATTCCACTGCCATATTGTCTGAAAAAAAAAATAGTGAAAAGGAATATTTTTTTTGGTGGGGCAATGAGGGTTAAGTGACTTGCCCAGGGTCACACAGCTAGTAAGTGTAAAATTCTTTTTTTTTTTTTTGGTGAGGCAATTGGGGTTAAGTGACTTGCCCAGGGTCACACAGCTAGTAAGTGTTAAGTGTCTGAGGCCGGATTTGAACTCAGGTCCTCCTGACTCCAGGGCTGGTGCTCTATCCACTGCGCCACCTAGCTGCCCCATAAGTGTCAAATTCTGAGGCCCGATTTGAACTCAGGTCCTCCTGATTTGGGGGGGGGGCGGGGGCAATGAGAGTTAAGTGACTTGACCAGGGTCACACAGCTAGTAAGTGTCAAGTGTCTGAGGCCAGATTTGAACTCAGGTCCTCCTGAATCCAGGGCCAGTGCTTTATCCACTGTACCATCTACCTGCCCCCTCAGGTCCTCCTGATTGCTGGTCACAGGAATATTTTAATGACTGTCACTTTTCAACTACAACTCCTGTGAAATCCCTTAGCTAGATCTCTAATCTCTTGGGCCTAATCTTTTGACATAGCCTAATCACAGGCTTGCAGTATCTATTTCCCTCTTCACCCCCCTCCTCTAGTCTCTTCAGTCTTAACCTCCTAGAAATGGCTCAGTGTATGTATTTGGGGATGGGAGGAGGAGGGGACAAGAGATAAGCATGGAAGCATGGATCAAGGATCCCTTAGGAACTAGCAGGCTATTAAACTCTGCTCTGAAAGAGTCTCCCTCTAATAGAGCTCTTTTATATAAGGCTTCTCATTTTCAGCTAACAAGCCCACCTATATGAGAATCATCTGTGGACCATTTCACTGCTGGAGCTGCATCGTAAGGCAGGCAAAAAAAAAGACCCTTTATTTCTGGATTATACTAAGGAAACTGTAGCAAAACCAAAACAAATAAAGGCAAAAAAATACGATTCCTCTCCTCTGCCCAAGAACCTCAGGGAAAATGCAGCAAGTGTACCATATGGCCTCATTCTGTCTCCAGGCATTCTCAAAATGATGCCCTGCACGCGTTCTTGCACTCACATTCTCTCTCTCTCTCTCTCTCTCTCTCTCTCTCTCTCTCTCTCTCTCTCTCTCTCTCTCTCTTTCCCTCCTTCCCTCCCTCCCTCTCTCTCTCCTTCTCTCTCCTTTCTCTACTCCCTCCCCCCTCCTCTCTTCCCCTCTCTCTCCTCCTTCCCCCCCTCCCCATAACTCCTCTACTGCTGTTACACATACCTATATGCAACCAGAACCAGAACAGTAGTATTTCTATTTCAATGAACATTTCTCTAGCCCTACTCACTCCCTGGATAATTTGCTGCATGCCAGGTGGGAGTGCCACCTCCCATCGTATTTCATAGCATGCAGAGAAACAAGGTTAAAGGCACGCCCACGGTGCTGGGATAAAGGCTGTAGCTGAAGAAAATAGTCTTGTTTGTATTTTGTCTTCCTCATTAAAATGTGAGTTCCTTTGAAGGCAGAGCCCATGTCATTTCTTACTTGGCATGTAGTAAGCATTTAACAAATGCATTTAGTAAATGCTTGATAACTGCCTGATTGACTTGTTCTGGGAGTTAGCCAGGAAAACAGACTTGCAGAGTGGGCAGCCCAACCCCCAAGCCTCACCACACCACTGATACAAATGAAATTGCTCCACCCTGAAGCCCTGCTCTGTACCTGTGGTTCAGATGATCCTGACATGTCTTCACTTCTGCACTACGTGGATGGCCACTTTCCACCAAGCTGTTTGCAGCTAGATTCACCCCATCAATCTGAGTCATCAGTGTCTTCATCTCCTGGTCCAGAATGTCAAACCTAAGACAGACATTGCAAAGTTCTGAGTATAACATAGCAACAGGGATGGCAGAAACATTACCAATAGATGCAGGGTCAAATACCAGAGAAATAAGATTTCTAATTCTTTCCCACTACCTTTTAAATGGCATGTTCCTATATTTAAAAGGGAAGAAATTAGTGAAAAAGGAGGATTTTAATAACTACCACTCTGGGACACCCTACTACCATAAGACCCCTCAGCTCCACCTCTAATCTCTTGGTATTGAGGCTAATCTTCCAACATAGCCTAATTTCAGACTTGCAGTCTTAATTTCATGGCCTAGTGTCTCTTAGGCTGGCATGAGCAGAAAGTATGGTTATTAGGCATGTTACAGATTCACCCAATAGAAGAAGAATGGAGGAAGGGTTTGGGCAAAGGATTTGGTATGTTATCAATGGCCAGATTTCCGGGAGGGCTTGCCTGTTATCATGGTTATATCACACCCTCCCCCAGTTATTGCTTTCACTATACCCAGGTGTTCTCTCCTCAGGTCAGGCAGCCTCAGTGTGGCTCCCACTGAATTGGGGGTTGCAGGGCTTAGGTTTGAATTCTGACCATCTTTCTTATTGAATGTCTAACAGTGGGTAAGTTATTTTACTTCTCTGGGCCTTAAATTACTCATCTGTTAAATGGGGGTGTGTGTGTGAAAGGGTGGAGTAAGAGTAGATGATCTCTAAGGTCCCTTACCGATCTAAATACTATAACCTTAAGTTTCCTTAACTGGTAGAAGTGGAGAAGAGAGAACTGATCCAGCAGCGGGAGGCACAGAAGGCTGTTTTTCCTGGGGAAGGGGAAGGGGAAGGGGAACTCTAGCACAGATACAGAACTTGCTCTGGGCAGAGACTTCTGCTAGTCCGAATGGAATCTGAGCTCCAATTCTAAACTCTGACTTTGGTGCAGTGAGCAGTGAGAGGTGATGGTGAAAATGCTAAACTCCATCCTAGTCTCTGAAAGAAAAAGGGCATCACCAACATCACATGGAGCCTCAAAGAGACAGATCCTATTGAGGAACCTGTTGTCAAAATAGAGAATCTTAATGAAAAGCTTTGGGGAAGCTTGGTGGCACAGTGGATTGAGCACTGACCCTGGAGTCAGGGAGACCTAAGTTCAAATCCAGTCTCAGATGCTTGACATTTATTAGCTGTGTGACTGTGAGCAAATCATTTAACCCCAAATGCCTCCCCCACCAGAAAGAGAGGGAGAGAGGAAAAGAAAGAGAGGAAGGAAAGAAGGAAGGAAGAAAGAAAGGAAGGAAAAGAAAGAGGAAGGAAGGGAGGGAGGGAGGGAGGGAAGGAAGCTTTGGTGAGGGTGAGGGTAAGGCAAGGGATGTGTTAGCCCGGTTCTGACCTGTGCTGTACCACTTCTAGGTCCTCCAGGGTATCTGGGATCTCCATCTGAGCCAGCCACTTCTCCTTTTCCCCCATCCACAGTTCACAGGCATCCGTCTCACCAAACACTGTGTATAAATCCAGGGCGTCCTGTAATCTTTGTCGACGCAGGTCAGCCTGGGCTACCACCTGCTGGTAAAGTTCCCGGAGAGCCTGTAGCCGGTTGTTCACATCAGGAGAATCCCGGAATTCTTGTGGGAAGTTCTGGGCTTGCTGTTCTAGGTGCTCCATCACCCCACGGCTCTCCTCCAGTTCCTCCAGAAAGTCCTTATGTTTCTTTCCCAGGGCTCGAGTAGCCCCTTCATCTTGCCCAACATCCTCTCCTGAGAGCAAGCGGTGGGCATCTTGCAGCCAGGCCTTCAGGTCATCAGCATCTCCCTGAAACTGGAAGAAATTCTCAGCATCCTGGAGGTTTTTCTTGCGGAAAGCAGCCAGCTCCTTCAGCTGGTCCCACAGGGCAGACACCTCTCGGATGCGGGCCTCAATCTGTGGGTGCCCAAAGTGCTTTTGGGCCACCATCTCCTCTGCTTCCTTCATCATCTGCTCCAGGTGGGCATCTAAGCCCCTTAGCTCATCCTCAAAGGCCTTGTGCTTACGCTGCAAGATTAACACGCTGGTCAAGTCCTTTCCATAGTCCAGTGAGGAGTAGATCTGCTCCTTCTCCTTGATCCAGCTTTCTGCCTCATCCATCTCCCAAAAAAACTTCCACAGTCGCTTGGACTGCTCCAGCCGGGCCTTCCTCCCTGCTGCCATTGCGCTTAACTCCCCAAAGCACAGCTCCAAGTGGCTGACCCGATCCTGGATGACCTGGGGGTCACAAGGCTGGTAACCTGAATGAGGAAAAAAGAGGGAAAGCAAAGGGCGGGGAGGGAAATAGAAAAGAGGAGAGGTTCATTTTCACTGTAAAATTAAAACCAAGGGTATAAATTGACCATAATAATTCACAATTCCACAGCACTTCAGAGTTTTCAAAGCATTTTCCATATAATACAGTGAGGCAGACAATACAAGTATTATCTCTGTTACCAAGTATGAAACTGGGGCCTGGGGTGGGGGTGTGGGTGTGGGGGGGAGCTAGGTGGTACAGTAGATTAAGTACCAGCCCTGGATTCAGGAGGACCTAAGTTCAAATCCAGCCTCAGACACTTGACATGTACTAGCTAAGTGACCTTGGGCAAATCACTTAACTCTCACTGCCCCGCAAAACAAACAAACAAACAAACCTAAAAAATAAAAAAAAAAGAAACTGAGGCAAAGAAGAAATAAATGACTTGTCCAGAGTTACACGGATATTAAGTGTCAGAGCTAGGATGCGCTTGGGTCTCTTGATTAGCATAAACCCACCTAATCAGGCTATAGGTCAGGTTTCAGCATGCTAGAGGCCTGGAGGAAAGTGAAGTTGCTTTTGAAACAAATTTTAATGTTGTATCTTGGGATAGGCGGGGAAAACTAAAAGATGGAACCCTCTAAGCTTTGGAGACTCAGGTCTGGGGCTAGGTCGCCCACAATGGTAGATAAAAGGGTGAAAATTCATCTCAACCCACTCTATCCTGTTACTCTATGATTTACAAGTCATCCAGCCATAGGCTAGGGTATGAGGGCCTACCTTGCTTGGGCATCTTGCCACTCTACTGACACTTATGTGCCCTGTCCTTCTTGCTCTGGGAACAATAATCAAATCAGTACTGTCACTGCTACTAGAAATAGTAGAAAGAATACTAGCAAATCCTGCCTCTGACCTTTAATACCCACATAACCTCTTGACTTCTCCATACTTCAATTTCCTCATCTATAGAATGAAGGGTATGGGCTAGATGTCCTCTGAGATCCCTTCTAGTTTTGTCTCCATGGTATGACCCCAGGGTCACAATCCCCATGACCCTGTAGGCCCAAACACTCCTCTCTGGCCATCATTCCCCTCTAGGTTTTCTTTCCCCTTTGAGGCTGAGGACCATCCCACTTTTGTATCTGTATCTCCAGGGCTGGCACATAGTAGGTGCCTAATAATTGCTTGTTAAATGATTTACTGAAGAGCTCACAGTAGGGCTCTGTTTTATTGGTGGGAGAGCCTTTCTCCAGATGTATTCACGCCTTCCATTTGTTTTCAAATAAATTTTGAGATACTTTATTAACTCTTTAGGAACATAGTAGGATGTTCCCTTTATAGGATTGACATCCAAGAGCCTTTCATTCTATTCTCTGATCCACATTTTGTCAACCACCTACTATGCACAAGGCACCATGCCAAACCCTGGAGGAGATACAAAGACAAAATCTCATTGCTACTTGACCTCAAGGAATTTATAATTCTCATCTTGTGATTTATATGTATGATCTTAACTAAGTGAAAGGGTAAGGATTTTCTGGTATTTGCAAATCCCATTTCCACCCCTTTTCTTGATGGTAGCTGCCTGACCTCTAAAGACATTTGTTCCCTCAGCCCTCAAGCACCTTTCATGGAACCTCAATAGATGAAGGCAAAAAGAAACTGAGCTTTGGGCCCTAAGGGAATGTGCTGTGGGCTTTACTGTTAGGAGAACTTCACTGTAGGGAAAGAAAGGTAGAATCTTGCAGCCAAGAGAAAGTATCCTTTGCCCAACCTTTCCCATCTGTGAACTGTAGAGCAGCTGATGTGATTGCTTTCACTTTATCCCCATGGATGGCAATATCAGCCTCCATCAGCTTGTGCTTCTGAAGAAGGTCCTCTACCTCCAACAAGTGCTTCCCAAATTCAGAGGACAGGAGGTGAACCTAAGCAAAAGAGAGAGTGAAAAGTGAGGATAGCTGTACCTCTACAGGTGAAAGAAAGGATATGAGAGGCCATTCTGGAGAAAGTATTCAGCAGCACTTAGATCTGTATGGCCAAGACGAATTTATTTTAAAAAGCTAAACCTGTGATTTCATTGGTATAGTGAGGAATGCATCTTCTAGTCCTAGAGAATTATCTGGGGCACCGAGAGAGGTTACATGAGTGACTTGCTACTGGTCACACACCCAGTGTGTGTCAGTTGCAAGATATGATCTCACTTCTTTCTGATGCCCAGGCCAGCTCTCTCTCCTCACTTAACCACATTG
This sequence comes from Dromiciops gliroides, assembly GCF_019393635.1. NCBI lineage: Eukaryota > Metazoa > Chordata > Mammalia > Microbiotheria > Microbiotheriidae > Dromiciops > Dromiciops gliroides. The sequence continues at coordinate 254,948,575 of NC_057862.1, forward strand.
ACTGATTGTGAAGATATGACTAGAAGTACCCTTCTACCTGTTGCATGGGACCAAAGGACATGGGAGCAGGTAAAGTTTAGTAGAACAGAGAATGGGGGATTGTGGGCAGCCCTTTATATTGTACAGAGATTGGCATTGTCTTGCTATAGCCTGGTGGTGGTTATTCAGGCTGCAAACATTCAGGTTCTTGGTCTTTTTCTCTTTTAGACAGATACCTCACTGTTCATTAACACTAACATTAAGAGGTAAGCCACATAGATAAATGTATTTTTTGTTTGTTTGTTTGTTTTGCAGGGTAATGAGGGTTAAGTGACTTGCCCAGGGTCATACAGCTAGTGTCAAGTGTCTGAGGCCGAATTTGAACTCAGGTCCTCCTGAATTCAGGGCCAGTGCTTTATCCACCACACCACCTAGCTGCCCCACACATAGGTAAATGTAAATCAATTTGTCTACTCCTTAACTGTTGGGTCAGGGGAGGGAGTGGAGAAAAGTTTGTCTGAAAGAAGTAGAAGCTATAGGACCTCAGAGATTGTCTAGTCCAACCCTTGCCCAGATCACGAATCCTTATCTTTGCCATGCATGTCTATTTAGACTATTTTAAGTCAGTTATGCAGATCATGGGTAGAGTCCAGGTTAACCATAGGTAGGGACAGACAGGGACTGTGCCTTCATTTCCCTATCCTGAGCCAGGGAAATTGACAATCATTCTCTGCCTCCTAACCTTGGGCAGGAAGGACCGGGAGTCTGATGTGTTTACAAAAGGGTTTATGATTCCTGGATGAAAGGAGTCAAAGAAGCATAAATTAACAGTAAAGTTGTTATCCTCGACCCCAGGAACTCAGTGACAGGGCAAAGCTGCTAGGTGTTGGTAATGGAGAAGAAGGGCCCAAGAGGCCAGACCTTGATCTCATCTATCCAGTCGATGCTGTGAAGCATATCTTGGAAGAGCTTCTGCAGTGTCAGGGTCATCTCTAGCCTCTGGCGCCGAGATTGCAGCAGATCCAGCAAATAGGACCACATACGCAGGATGTTGTCCTTTCTGGCCTTGATGCGCTTCAAGTCATGATAGTTCTCCTGCTCCAGCTCCTGGGCCAGATCTTCCAGGGCTTTCACCCTCTCCTCATAAGCAGCGGTATCTGTCTCGATGGCTTCATGCTTCTTCTTTGCTGCTTCCACAGCTGCTAGGTCATAACCAAAGTTATCCTGCCCCAACAAGGAGAGAACACAAGAGATTCTCAGTCTACTCTGCATATTCAGTTAGATGATTCAGACCCACTCAAACACCCACCCACATACAGATACAACAAGGCCATCATCGGAAATGGGCCAGTTGGCCAGTGGGCCATTGGAATGAAACCTTTAGGTTCATTCAAATAATAATTTCTGATATTAGCAGAGTACTGTCAAAGTTTACAAAGTACCTTTCATTTATTTAGGTCCTACTTCAAGGCTCTAGGGTAGGTATTGCAATAATTATTATTCCCATTTGACAGATGAGGAAACTAGGGCTCAGAAGAGTAGAATAATTTGTCCAGGGTCATAAAGCTACTATTAGTGAGAGACAGGATTTGAAGCTAGGTCTCAACTCCAATCCCAGCATTCTGCCTTCTCCTAAGTACTTCTAGCTCTGACTCCAAACGATCATAGGTTTAGAGGTAGAAGGTACCTTGGAGCTCGGGCGATCTAAACCCCTCATTTTGCAGATGAAGAAATTGAGGTCGCACAAGTAATATCAGAGGAAGGATCTGAATCCAAGCTGACTCCTAATTCAATCTCTTTTCTTTGCACCACATTGCCAGATGAGCTTGAGTGGGAACTAGCTCTGCTCTTTTCGTTTTCTAACTCCAAGCCAAGTTCTGAAAGTCTGAGCAACTCACAAGTACTTTCTAAGGGGCCTTGTTATTTAGTCTATGATGCTTAAGTAACTTCACATTGGCAAGCTTGGCCCTTAATAGTTTTTCCCCCCAAATTCTAGGTATGGGCAGAGCAAACAGCCCATCTGTCTACTGTCTGGTTTCCACATATAGGAATTTACATTTGCAAATGTAAATACATAAATATTCTTCCAGAATGCTTGTTTTCTAGGCTGAATTTAACTTAATTTCAATCTACATGTTAGAGGGGAAGAGAGATTCTCTCTGGGGGTTGGGGGGCAGGCCCTGTGGTCAATTTCAGATTAGATAAACATGTCAAAATCCTGGCTTCCAAAGTCTTCTATGCTTGGAGCAAGTATGAAGAACCAGCAAAAAACCACATTGCTCTTTCTCTCTAATACACACAAACACAAATACAAGTAACCAACCATGTGTATGTCCTAGAACTATTATCTACAGCCAAATCAGACCCTAAGTTTAGCTGAGGATAACAGCCTATATAAACCAACTTTGATGAAGCTTTCTGGAAATGAGGCTTAACATCTATAATCTGTTTATCTCCCACAGGGCTCCTTAAAGATAAGAGATAAGAATTTTTGGTCACTTCCAATTTAGGCTGAACCTGAAAAGAATATAAAATGAGACAAACCAGAAACACTGATCTGCAGGTATTTTCATAGGAAGAAAAGGCTTAGTAGAGATTTAGAAAGGCAAGGGTTAAGAGCTAATATGTTAAAAGAGGGCATAAAGAAAGGTTGTGTTTATACTGAAATCTTTGTAGTAGCACTTTTTGTGGTAGCAAAGAAGTGGAAAAAAACTAGATGGCCACTCACTGATTAAGAAATGGCTAAACAAACCATGGTATATGATTTTTTTTTGTTTTTTTGTTTTTGTTTTTGTGAGGCAATTGGGGTTAAGTGACTTGCCCAGGGTCACACAGCCAGTAAGTGTTAACTGTCTGAGGCCAGATTTGAACTCAGGTACTCCTGACTCCAGGGCCGGTGCTCTATCCACTGTGCCATCTAGCTGCCCCATGGTATATGATTGTAATGGAATATTACTATACCATAAGAAACAATGAACACGAAGAATTCAGAAAACTATCAGCAGTCATATCAACTGATACAAGCGAAATAAGTAGAATCAAGAAAAACACATACACAATGACACAATAATGTAAATGGAAAACAGCAAAAACAAAATAAAACAAAAACATGAAACTAAATGTCTTATTTTTAAATGAATGGACAGAGAAGACAATGCAGCTCCCTCTGTTCTTTGCAGAGTTGGGGGATTATTGGTGTAGAACACTACATATACTCTCAGACTCAGTCAGGGTTTTATCTCATTTTGCTAAACTGCTTTTATCCTTTTTTCCTGCAAGAAACTTGCTGGGGAGGGGATGGAGAAAAGATATATCCAGAAAAGGTAATGTAAACACAAAGATATAAATAAAGATTTTAAAGGCACTAATATTTAAGCATACTGCCCAGCAGCTAGATTTTCCCATATCATGTCCCCATCCTTCAGACGTAGTAAAAGGTAACAAAAACATCAAGAGGGTTACAATGCAGCATAAAACAGAAGGACTTCTGAAGCAAGCCAGACAGGATGGTGAAGAGATGACAGGCTTGCTCATGGGCTCCAGAAGCAATAGCAGTGGAAGGTCTTCCAAAGAAAATCTGGATGGTCTACACCTTTAACACTCACTTCAGTCATCCGTCTTTGAGATGCTAGGGACAGAGAGATGTTGTCCATCAAATCTACTGTGTTGCCCTAGCACCACAGCTCTGGTGTCAGCTCACCTCCCCAGAGGTTGACTAATATGGACCTTTCTCTGCCAGGAACCTGAGAGTCACTAAAACATTACCTGGGCGACTAGACGCTGGTTCTCACTGAGCCACGTCTCCCTCATTGCAGCCTTGCGATCAAAGCGCCGGGCCAGCTGCTCTAATTTCTCTTGCCGAATGAGTTCATTCCTCAGGGCCAGCTCCCGTCTATATTCAGCTTCCTCCAGGCTTTCCCAGGCCTGCAGATAGGAACAGGTCCAGCATTAAGAAAAGTGGAATGTACTGGGAGGGTGGGGGTAGAAGCAAGTATTTCAGTGAATAAATGAGGATAGGCTTGTAATATAATAGCATCTTTTGCCCCACACATCCAGGTGACCAAATTTTATGAAAATAATTTTTTTCTCTGATCCTTCACTGCAGCATCAAAAGCCTGGCCTTTACTTATATTAGACACTTATTAGGATTTCTGGGGTTTTAAAAATCTATTTTCTCTCCCATCAGAATGTGAGCTCCTTGAAGCAAAGGGATGTATTTTTGCTTTTCTTTGTATCCCCTGCACTTAGCACAGAGTCTCATATTTAGCAAGTACTTAATAAGTACTTGGCTGATTTCTGTAACACAAAAAGAGAAATAGCTAATAATATTATCTGCAAAGGTCCATGACATCTTGTCTTATTGATGGCAACCAATGAAACTGATGCCCAGAAATGCATTCTGTAGATCAGGATACCTACTGGACTGACTTGATGGATGGTGAATGGATTTTGACTGATCATTGCCAAAATAACCTGAAGGTGGAATCAGTAACACTAAAGAAGATGGTTTAATCTACCCAGTCTGGTATTGACCAATTCCCTATACCAATATCTGGAACCCAATTAACCGCCCTGGCAAAGCATAATGGAAAAGGCAGCTATACCCGGTTGATGTCAGACACAAGTTTCCCTTCATGTGGTGTGTACACTTTCTGATTGTTGGCCCTCATCCTGGACTGGATAGTGAAAAGTAGGACTTCCAGATTCCCCTTCTCTTGAAATCTAAATGAGAACAGAGGGAGAAAAATTAGTCTTCAGATCTCCAAAGTAAAATCTCCTACTCAAACTAAACATGTTATCCCAGTGACAAAGTTTGGAAACCACACCTAATTTCCCTTAGAAGCTAGAGAGGCAGGACATGAAGTAGGAAACAATGATTTATAGTCCTGTTTGACTGTCAAAATACCTGTGGATATCTACCAGCCAAAAGAAAATGAAGCTTGTATCATTATAATATAGATTAGAGGAAATAGCCACCATCATCTGAGCACTTGTCTCTCACTAGCTTCCACAGGGAATAACTAACTAGAGTATTTTCTAAAAACCTTTGACCATGTGATATTGCACTAATCAATACCAAGCAATGCCTCAGCCATTCTGCATAGAGCAGAAGTTTTCTGGTAAGCTCTTCAGTCAATTCTTCCATTTGGTAAGTCAATAAAAACACTAACAAGGCATTATCCTCATAAAGACATGCTGCCCTAAAAGCCATTTTCAAAAATCTGTAGGACTATAACAAGTCTAAGTTCACAGCAAGTCCCAAAGTCTTTTTAAAAATTAGTGTTAGGGGCAGTTAGGTGGCACAGTGGATAAAGCACCGACCCTGGATTCAGAAGGACCTGAGTTCAAATATGACCTCAGATACTTACTAGCTGTGTGACCCTGGGCAAGTCACTTAACTGTCATTGCCTCACCCCCAAAAAAATTAGTGCTAAAAAGAAAAGCAACGGGGCAGTTAGGTGGCACAATGGATAAAGCACTGGCCCTGGATTCAGGAGGACCTGAGTTCAAATCTGGCCTCAGACACTTACCACTTATTAGCTGTGTGACCCTGGGCAAGTCACTTAACTCCAATTGCCTCTCCAAAAAAAAAAAAAAAAAGAAAAGCAACAACCAGGTTGGCTCTTTGAAGGCATATAGGTGTCAGAAAGGGGAGCTAGAAATAGGCTATATAGACTGAACCCCCAGATCATATCTCTAGCCACATAGTCACAGTTTCACTCCCAATTCTGCAAATTTCTATGAAACCTTATGCATTTCAAGGATATCTTCAATTCACCCTAAAAATAACAGAAGAGGAAAACAATTTATCCTATAACATCAATATTGTAAAAATGAACAATTCTGATCAGTGAAATAATCAACCATGATTCCAGGAGATTGATGAAGAGCATTGCCCACCTCATGACAGAGGGATGATGGACTGATATCCAGAATGAGAAGCTCATTTTGGGATATGGCCAGTGTGGGAATTTGCATGCTTGACTCTGCTAATATGATCTAAGGCTAGTATGCAGAATGAGAAAGTGACTTTGGGATATGATCAGTATGGGAATTTACATGTTTAACTCAGCTAATATGACACAATCTTCTGTATTTCTTTCTTTCAAATAAGATATTTGTATAATGCTTAGCACAGTGTACAGGACACAGTAGGTGCTTAATAAATGCTTATTCCCTTCCTTTTTTCTTTCATTGAGTAGAGGGAGGTGAAAGGGAGAAAAATGTTTAATAATTGAAAAAATATCAAAAATAAGATAACAGAAGAGTCTGATACAATATTCTTTAGCTTCTTCAAGAACTTTTGATATGATGTTTGGGGGATCAGTCCTACAGTGGGGTCTCTAACCCACTAAACACCCAGCAATTCTTAGTCCTCATAAGGGCTTTTGCTAGAGCCTTGGCCCTGAAACATTGTCTCCATAGCCAAGAGATAACATCCCTGTGCACAATACCTAGCACTCTCACAAGGGATGATGTCTGTACTGAATTTAGGACCTTAAAAGTGGGTCAGTGTCAGAAAAGAAATCAGATACTTGTTTATAGGTACATTCTAGACTCCATGTCTCACCTTTCCTTGTTTAAGAGCCATGAATGGAGAGTTTAGGAAGACAGAAGGCAGGGGGAGGAGCAGGTGTAATTGATGAGTGATGAAATCCACTTCTAGAGAGTTGGGCAGTCTTACTGGCAGATAAGCAAGTCCATACTCTGAGTATATGTATGTGTGTGTGTACAAGCGTGCATGTGCATGGAAGTATGGAATAAGCATTTATGAAGTACCTGCTATATGCCAGGCACTGTGCTAAGTGCTTTACAAATATCATGTCATTTGGTCCTCACAACAAATCTAATAGGCAGGTACTATAATAGTAATAGCAACAACAACTAACATTTTTATACAAAGCAGTAGAAAAGTAGTGTCATTTCTATAAACACCTCTTATTCTCCTACTATTTATGAATGCCATTAGTATATACCAAGAGCTAGGGGAAGAAATGCCCCAAACTCTCCCCTCTTCCAAACTTCCCTATTTCTTTGAGGGACACAACTATCCTTCCAGTTACTCAGGCATACAAGTGCAGTGATCTTGGACTCTTCTCTCTCTTTCACCCCCATATCCAATCTGTTGTTCAATCTTAAAGAGTCTACCCATACAATATTTCATATGTCACACCACTTATACAACCACCAGTCTTGTCCACACCCTCATGACCTCTCACCTGGTCTACTGAAATAGCCTCATAATTGATCTGTAGCCTCTCTTCTCTCCAATCTATCCTCCACACAGCTGCCAAATTGAGATTCCTAAAGCAGAGGTCTGATCATGTTATTGCTAAATAATCTAAATATCACCTAGGATCAAATAAAACTCCTCTATTTGGCTTTTAAAGCCTTTCATAACCTGCTTCCAGTCTAACCTTTCCAGGCATATTACACAATACTCTCCTTCACACACTCTATATTCTGGCCCAATCGGCTTGTTGGTTGCTAACCATTTATGGGACTGTACCGTCTCCATGCCATTGCACCAGCTGTCTATCATGCCTGGAACATGCTTCCTTCTTACCTCCACCTCTCAGAATCAATGTCACTTTCTACAGGAAGCCTATTCTGATCAGCTACTATTCCCACCCTTATTTCACATATATTTTACATTTAATTTTCTATGACCATGTTACTTTCTCCCCTATTGAATGTAAGCTGCTTGAAAACAGAGACTTATTTCTTTTTTTTGCCTTTGTAGCCTCAGCTCCTGGCATATAGTAAGTGCTTAATAAATGCTCATTGAAAGAATAAATGTATACATTCCTGGTTAACTCGAAAAAATGTTTTGTCTGTGCAGTTATTTTTATTTTTATTTTTTTTAGTGAGGCAAATGGGGTTAAGTGACTTGCCGAGGGTCACACAGCTAGTAAGTGTGTGTTAAGTGTCTGAGGCCGGATTTGAACTCAGGTACTCCTGACTCCAGGGCCGGTGCTCTATCCACTGTGCCACCTAGCTGCCCCCTGTCTGTGCAGTTATGACCCTTACTTGGGTGGCTTCTCCACAGTACGGTAGGTGCTGAAAGATTGCAACTGCTGCTGTAACCCACTCAGGGAATTAGCAAATTTGCGGCTGTTGAGGACAGTAATAGTCTGCTCAATCCAGGTAAGCAGATCAGAGGCCAGCCCACTGTATTTTTCAATCATCTTCTCAGTCTCAATGGCATGGTCAATCACCTGGCAATTATAAACAGCATCGACATTAGCATTTTTATTATTATTATTGATGATGATGATATTAATGATGACACCATTCATGGCGATCACAATCAAGGAATCCTTTGTAAGGGTTTACCTCCTTTTAGGCAGATTATGTACCAAGCTACTAGAGTGAACCCATTTCTCTACTGGGTTGCATGCATTTAGCTCATTCCTCCTGCCTGGAGCAAGGAAAGTAAATGAAAGCCAGATAGGTCTTGCTTCATTTTCACTGACACAATCAGAAAAAAACTCAAGTCTGTCAGTATCCAGAAGGAAGTAACTCTTGGGAAAAACACACATGTGGCTCACCAGCAGAAAACAGAAGTCATGGCACAGACTGTCTACACAATGCCTAACACACCACTGGGGCCGAAGAGCCAGAAAACCACAAGAAAAAGAAAATACAATTCAGAATGCTAGAGGAATGGGGCAGATCAGTAAACAATGTGATTCTCTTAGAATTTGGCTCTCCATGGTACAAAGGGACCCAGAGCTGCAGACAACGATGTCTTTTAGGACAAGATGTGAAACTGAGAGATTTCTGCTTTGGGGTCTTGTCAGTGTAGCTGTGGATGGGTTTGGCAAAGGTGGCAACAGTCTACACCAGCACCGCAGACAAGCCATCTTCAGTCATGAGCCTCTGCTGGTGCATCACAGCTGGAGCCCAGGCAAAGCATGTCCCGCAAAGGGAATACGTTCTGTTCAATTCTGTGACAACCCTAGGCTCATCCCCAATGATGTAAAGGAGTGGAAGTCACAGAAATTCCTAGACTTTTAATTGGGTTTGTCCCCAGTGCGAGTCCAATAAGAAGGGGAAGAAGAAGATGACTGGCTAGAGTTTTCTGTCTGGTCCATACCTTGCCAACACGCTTGCCCTCCACAGCCAGCACCTTCATCTTGGAGAAATAATGGTAAAATGCCACCACATAGGTAATGATGGATTTCTCATCAGGATTCTCTGTGAAGACATCTGCAAGAAGAAAGTGACCGGCTTTCTTATAGCAATTAGTCATTCAATTTGAGGGAAACACTAGAAGCCAAGGAAAAACTCAGGCTTATTATTAGGTATTCATCCTGAAAGTCACCTTACTCCACTAGCACAGAGCTCACTATAATTCTGGATCACAGAATCACAGAATCAACAACAGGCTCCAAGGAAACATCATCATCCCCGTAGCTTATTTCATGGTACTCACAATAGATTGTGGGCAACTTTACTGCTTCCACAGTCTCAGTCCCCCTCAAGAAACCCACCTTATTCTTCAACTTCCAAAGTGGTAAGAATTGAACTGTCTCCTCCCCTGAAGCAAATGAATCTATAGCCAGACTATCTTCTGCACCCCATCCCCAGTTGATTTTTTACCTAGTGAAAATATTTCTGGTTATAACTCTGGGTCTACCTATTTGATGCAATGAAGGAATTGGTCTGGAAATAGGATAGAGGTTGGGGGAATATATCTAGTTTACCTTCTGGGTCAAGGAGTGGGATGATGCCCAGTTGCCTTTCTGCCACATCAAATGCATGTTCCAGGTTGTGCCGGGCATTGGAGTCCTTCAGCTTCTCAAAGTCAATCAGATCTGGCCTGGGAATGAAGCCAGAATATTAAAAATGAGATCATTATAGCATCTGCATCTCACAGGGAAGCTATAGCTTGGGATTAAGCCTGCCCACAGAATGAGACAGATCTTGGGACTGATAAAAGGAAACAGCATGAAAGGGAAAATAGATGCTACAAGAAAGATGGAGAAGGGATGCGTTGGGAAAAATGAACAGAGCAAGAGGGAGCAACAATGAGATTAGGAAAGGGAAGAAATAGGGCAGAGGGTGTGATAGGCATTTTAAGAAAAGGGAAGCACTAAAAAATTTAAAATAACTAATTCCTAATGCATAAAATTCACAAGAATTTCAAACAATAACTTGTGTGTGAAATGCAAGGCTCCAATACACCCCAATTAATTAAATATCTCCACAGGATCCCAGAGACCTCTTACCGATGCTTGTGAATCAAGGCATTGAAAGCCAGACCATCCTTCCAGCTGGAGGTAAAATTGGTGACATTGACGTGGGGGTAACTGTATCCAAAAGAAACATTTTTAAAAGAGAGAAATGAGCTTTGTTGGACTTTCAAATGTGTATGTGTATGAAATTTGAGAACCATTACATATTTTAAAGAATGACTTTATCTCCCTTCCCAATCATCCTCAATAGCAGACAGCAATCAGTTAAACCATTCCAAGGATGTTCCCTACTCAAAGGACCAGGGACTAAATGACTCATGTGCTTTTTCATTAAAAGAAAGACCAGACCATTTTGATGAAGAACCCTGTAATTCATGACTGAATGCAATATTCAAGGATAGATTTTGCACCAATTCCTTTTAGGCTGTGTTTGTTTGGGGTAATAGAGTTTATGGGTCCACTTGTGATTTGGGGAGAGCAAAGCAGCAGTGGTGGTGGTGGGTGTGAGATAAGTCAGTGGCTGGCATTTACAGAACATACCCTGACGTCTTCATTTGACACCAAAGCAGGAGTGCATCCTTAGCAGAGCGAGTCTCCTGACCTTCTTGAGTTTGAACAACTATGTCTTGGATCTGGCAATGGAAAGAATAAAATAAGAAAGGACTCTTTCAATGTTTCTTGATTTCTCTCTCCTCCTGGAACTCTGATGTACAGTAGAAGTTGCCTGACCTGTATAAATACCGACCAAAAGCAGGACAGAAATAACAACCCACCTCCAAGTGATTACCAATGCCTCTCTTTGGTAATGGGACAGGGAAGTTTTCCTTGCATAAGACTGAGCCTTTCATCAACTTAAGAATTTGAAAGGGATGCTGAGAACTAATTGGGACAGAAGTCACTACACTTCATCTATGGAGGGACAAAGCCACTTCACAGAGGAAAGTCACTATCTGGGTGGACTGTGTTTTAACTATTAATCCTGTTTCCTTTTCACTTTCCCTAAGTATAGTGTTATTTTGTGTATCTCAGCCATCCACAGAGAGTGAAATCAGATCAGTCAGCAGTCTAAGTTCCTGGTCTGATGGGCTCTCTGAATTAAAACCAAACAGTTATTTCTATTCTTCCCTTAACCTTTAAAACATGCCCCAATACTTTCACTTTCCCTCACCCAAAAGGAGCTCATTCCCTCCCAGAGACTATCAAACTTGAACTGCTCAGGATTAGACAGTCAACCCAGTGGCTTGAAGGTTCTGTCTTGTTACTCCTTCCAAAATTCCCTTATGCCTACTGTGGCTCTAGAATTTCAGGATGAGATAGGAAAAAAACCTGAATGAAAGAAAGAAAGAACAAGTCTTTCCAACAACCTATAACATTGCTAGTATTGTTTCCATCCCCACTCAAAAGAGTGAGCGGTTGCCAATATGGCTTTAGTGATCTGGTTCTATTTTCAGGTCACTCAGCTAGCCAGTCCCCAATTTCACTGTGCTAGTATGGACTTTCAATAATAATAATAATAACAAATTTATTATAATAAACAGTATGTTATATCACAAAGAACTTTAAATATATTATCTCATTTGATCCTTACATCATAAGAGTAGATGGTGCCAGTATCATTATACTCATTTTATAGATAAGAGAACCAAGATCAAGGAGAAAGATTAAGTAATTTGCCTGAGGTTAAACATCTTATATATGTTGGAACTGGAACTCAAACTCATGTCTACTGATATCCTAGTAATCTTTCCAGAGGATAAATTGATAAATAATTTTTTAAATGAATGTATGCTTATAGTTAACTATAAGCATACATTCATTTAAAAAAATTTTTGTTGTTGTTCACTCATTTTCAGTCGTGGCCAACTCTTTGTGACCCCATTTGTGGTTTTCTTGGCAAAGATATTAAAGTAGTTTGCCATTTCCTTCTCCAGCTCATTTTACAGACAAAGAAACTGAGGCAAACAGGGTTAAGTGACTTGCCCAGGGTCACAGAGCTAGTAAGCATCTGAGGCCAGATTTAAATTCAGATCTTTCTGGCTCTAGGCCCATTGTTCTATCCACTGCACCATTTAGCTACCCTATAGTAGAACACCATTTAACTGTCCTATGGTGGATAAAGAGCTGGTCTTGAAGTCAAAATCTAGGTTCAAGTCCTGTCTCTGATGTCATACTATGTGACCTTGAACAGTCATTTAACCTTTCAGGTGCCCCCAGATGACTTTCTAAGACTATAAAGGGGCAGGACAGTTGCTGATTTGCATTGGTAGAATACACTTCTTCACCAGCATGTGCCTTGTTGTTCAGTTGTGTCCACCTCTTAATGACCTCATGGACTTCTCTATGGGGTTTTCTTGGCAAACATAATGAAGTGATTTGCCATTTCCTTCTCCAGTATGTCCCCATTTTAGAGACGATGAACTGAGGTAAATAGGGGTTAAGTGGCTTGTCCAAGGTTACATAGCTAATAAGTGACTGAGGCCAGATTTGAACTCAGATCTTCCTGACTCCAGGCCCAGTGTTCTATCCACCACACCACCTAGGTGTCCCTAGGATATCCCTACTTAAATGAAATTATAGGCCTGGGGGCGGATAGGTAGCACAGTGGATAAAGCACTGGCCCTGGATTCAGGAGGACCTGAGTTCAAATCTGGCCTCAGACACTTGACACTTACTAGCTGTGTGACCCTGGGCTAGTCACTTAACCCTCATTGCCCGGCAAAAAAAAAAAAAAAAATTCCAGGCCTGGATAAATGTTCTATGAACTGTTACTCTTTCTAACCCAGTTAAACAAGTTGAACCTCCCTTTTCCACTCCCAAAACCGTACCTGGAAGCGAAGAATTATGGTCCAGATGAGGCCCAGGACCAGGCGATGGTTGCCGTCCACAATGTCGTGAGAACCCATGTTTTCCAGATGGACTCGCTGCTCCTTGAGAAACTGCAAGGCTTTGTCAACATTCTCCAGGCAGTGAATCCGCATCTTCCCTTTTGTAGGCTTTGGCTGGGAGGAGACAGAGACAACAACAAAATAAGAGCAGCAGTGAACAAAGAAGCAAAGCATATACTTTTACAAGCAACTCTAGCATTAGGAAAGCAAAACAGTTTGGCTGATCTTAATGAACCACCTTACAAACTAAATATATATTATTCTGTCCACAGAATTGCCAAAATTCCTACCCTTTTTCTTTAACAACATTCAGGGTTCTTCTTGCTTCACTCATTCGAAGCTGTATTGTTTGGGTGGTTTATACGTTTCCTGGGGTCTAGTCCTAGCTTCCTACACTTGATGATGAAGAACAAGGTGGTTCTTTCTTATATTGGAAATGGTGAGATCTATGCCAATCAACAACCTTCTCATCCCCACCTCCAATGCTCCCCAGTATGGCTCTACCATAAGGGATGATTAATATGTGAAGGGAAGTCTCAAGAGAAATCTCCACCAGCTACAAATCTCAGTGGCATTGGCTAATAAGAAATGATTCAACTCAATAAGTATTTATTAAACATCTACTATATATCAAATATTATAGTAGTGTGAGATTTAAAATTGGATATTAGATCATAAATCTCCCCTACTTAACCCTTCCCTTAATTTATCTCCCAGACTAGTAAATGGAAGAAGCTTCTGGTTTTCTAGATAGAGCCTTTATTGTATATAAGGTGTTGTTGATTAGAAGGATAGGAAAATAGAAATACAGTACAAATCGTCTTAAATCTAGGCTTAGTCTATATTCCTTATAAAAACTCACCAAACCGATTTAGGCCACCTTTGGAGTGAGTCAGACCGTCTGTGCCGCGCCGCCAGGAGTCCCGCCAAGCCGGCAAAAAAAGGCTACTCCCGTTCTCCCCACCCCGGAAGTCAAAAAACCCGGCAGGCAGTCTGACATGCGCAGCAGGCGGACTGTACCCGGCAGGCAGTCTGACATGCGCAGCAGGCGGACTGTACCCGGCAGGCAGTCTGACATGCGCAGCAGGCGGACTGTTCATCTCCTCCCCCAAAGGGTGGTCCTTGAAAAACTGGCGTCTTTCAGTTATCCTAACCGACTGTTAAAAACTTTCATATTTTACCACATTTCCCCCCTTTGCTTCCTCAAGAAATGGAATGTTTCCTTGAGGAACAACAGGGGGGACTGTAACGATTGGAATAACGCCACCTGCTGGATACTTACTGTAGAAGAGTTCTGCCCATGAAGGGAAGGTCTTTGAGGGCAAGACCAGGAGTCAGGAAGTGACGCGGGCTAGTGGGAGGAGGAAGGAAGAGACTGGCGCTGACTCTCGCTCTCTTTCCTGGGGACGCTGGTGGAGAAGGGAGCTAGAAATGTGCTCTCCCTTTAATAGATAGGAATCTAGGCCTTTCTCTCTCTTTACCAAATTCTTATTCTCCTTAATAAATGCTTAAAAGTCTAACTCTTGCTAAAGTTTATAATTTATTGGCGACCACTCATTAGATATTTTAGACAGACTAGCTAGAATTTTAGCCTTAACAGTAGGCACTGGGAATATAACCCCCACCCCCCAAAAAATAGTGCCTGCCCTCAAGGAGCTTACATTCTAATCTCTCAGGATCACAAACTAAAGAATAGTTAGTGTTGACTCCAAGGGAGGCTTTATATCAGTTCTGCAAGACAAGGAATCCTACCTGGAAAAAAGGATGTGAGGAAGAATGATCTAACAAGGGGAAGAAGGACACAAAAATGTCATACACACATTCCCATTTTGTATTTGATTCAATTCAACTCAATTAAAACATCTGTTGTTTATTAACTGCTTGCAAAGTACAATACAATAAAGAACTTTTGAATAAGTGGAGCAAAGTCTGGATAAAATATCTATAAATACCTAGAACAGATTGAAAATTGGGAGCCTTTTCTGTTGCTTTTAATGTACTTGACTTGATTTATCACAAAAAACCCAACAACTACAAGTCATGGAAAACAGATTTCTTTTGCCATTAAAAATATATACATGTAGGGGCAGCTAGGTGGCGTAGTGGATAGAGCACCAGCCTTGGAGTCAGGAAGACCTGAGTTCAAATCCAGCCTCAGACACTTGACATTTACTCGCTGTGTGACCCTGGGCAAGTCACTTAACCCCAATTGCCTCCCCCCCAAAAAATGTATGTGTACAGACAGTAATATCCCTTTCTCTTACCCCACTGTGTGCTCTAGCAGGAAGTCTACGGATATTACTCCTAGGCACAGTTCTGAGTGTCATTTATTAGTCTGACACTACCCATGGGCAATTCTCTCAACCTCTGACTCACTTTCCACATCTATGCTTGAAATACTCACATCATAGGATCCATAGGATCACAAGTTTAGATCTGGAAGGGTCTTTAGAGGCCATCTAGCCCCATCTCTTCCCTTTAGATGGAAAAACTTGACCCAGGGAGATTAAGTGACTTACTCCAAGTCAACACAGGCTGATGGAATTAGAGGCTTTTGTTACAAAGGTAAAAGTGTTTTGTAAGTCTTAAAGTGCTTTATAAATGGGACCTCTTATTATTTATTCACTCCATTTTACAGATGGGAAACCGAGGCACATTATGATCTAGTTGCCCAAGGTCATAAAATAAGTCAGTGAAAATATTTTACAACAGACCTAGAATGGCTGTTACAACCTCAAAATATTGGATTATCAACACAATTGGGTGATATTATTGCTGACAGCTTCCAAAAAGTTTCAATTCCCAAACCCAAGAAGAGGAACAATAATCTCAAAATGTCTAGTGGAATTTCACAATGCCAAATCAATAGCCTGTTCACATGGTGGTCAAAGGCAAGCTGATATTAGGAAAGCAAAAAGATCCTAGCTAGGTCTCAAGTAAAAAAAAAGTCAATCTAAGAGATCTATGATCTGGCACTTTGTCCTGTTGAGTGAAGGAAAGTGACCAGAACAAGAAGACAGGAGAAGAGAGAGTGAGGTCATTATAATAATAACTAGCTTTTATATAGTGCTTTAAGGTTAGCAAAGTACTTTATAAAGGTGAATTCATTTTATCCTCACAACATTCCTGGGAAGTAAGTACTATTATTATCCATTGCACCACCTAGCTGCCCCTTAAAATGAAGCCAATAATAAGAGATTCAGTCAGTATATTAAATATTTCTAAGTATGGTGAAGGACTTCTTCAATAATGTTTCCCTTTTTGCCCTGGTTTTGGAGTAATTTCCAAGAAAAAAGATGGGTGACTTTCTTAAGGTCATGATGACTTGAGAAAACACATTTTAAAAAAGCCAATTCTTTCAGACAAGCAAACTCGATGAAAGAAAGATGTGGCAAATCTGGGGAGCCTTACCAGCATCTCTCCTGAGAGGACTTCCAGAAGTTTGATGAGCATCCTTCCATCCCGAAGATCCTTGTAGAGGTCAGCAATCCGGCAGGACACACGTGCCAGGTGTGAATTCACCCATTTCGTGAAAGTCTTCTTCTGCACAACTTCCCGCTCGTCTACAAAAGGAGAAGAATTCCAGGTAATCACAAGGCTGTTGAGCATCAATTGGACCAGCCATAAAAGGTGTGTGCCATGTCTAGAACCTACTTTAAGCAAACAGAGGCTCATATATCATTAGCACCAAGATAGTGAAGCTATTAGTTTCTTGACTATACAAGGTTGGTTCCTAGGTACCATATCACAAATAGAAATCCAACCACTCAGTTGCTTTTGAGTCTATACACCAGTGCTCAGAACTGCTGTACCAAAGCGAACAGATTCCTTCAGTCTCCAAATGTTGTTTCCTCTAGATTCCTTTAGTCTCTTTCCTCTAGCTTTCTTTTCTCCTGGGAATTCAGTAAGCATAATACCCTCAGTGCTTAAGCAATTGACTGTCTGGACTGATTTTTTAAAAGCTAACAGAGATGAAGGGTAAAAGAAGCTTTAGTCCTCATTGGTACTGGATTATACATTACAAAGAATTAAGTCAGTCCCCATGATGATAAAGAAAACAACTTCCTTGGGCAGGGAGCAACCTGTTAATTTCTCGACTCTATTCATTCTTTGGCAACTATGGCTTTATTTTCTAGAATATACCATGGAGTAGGGCCAAGAGGGAGTTGAAGGAGATGAGAAAGAATCCCTTAGGACAAAGATGTGATTTCATGCGGGGATTCTGTGGATTCTAACAAAGAATGAAGCAGATAATAGACTTTTGGATGGCTGGCTCAGTCTGAAGAGAAAAGGAAGGGAAGCAGAATGGGAGAGAGAAGAAAGGAGAATGATAAGGAAAGGAAGAGGGGAAGGGGGATGGAAGAAGATAAGCAGAAAAGAGAAAGAAAAGAGTTGGAAAAGGAAGAGGGATAAGACAACAAAAGAGAGGGAAAAAAATACCCTGTGACAACTGACTTCTGTGTAAATGGATTTGATGATGACTCAGGCCTCCAAAAGATGTGACAAGTGTGGCTTGGTCCACTGGGAAATGACCTCAGGAGGATTACAATTGTTGCAGAGCTGTCTCTCTGGAGTGGCCACGCCAGAACCACTTCAAGGGCATGACTCAGATGTCTCTGCTGGCTCATGATAGTGAGCTTCCTTCTACTCCCAGTTAGTTGGGTGCTTGAAACTTATACCTTCTCACTCTAAACATAAGGTAGAAACTTATACCCTCTCATTCTAAGCATGAGGGAGAAAAAAGGAGAAATGGGGTTCACCATACTAACCTTAAATGCCCACAAAAGAAACACATTAACCAGTATCTTGACTTAAATTCTTTAGCCCCACGTGAATTTCAGACAAGATTCTGTTATTCTTTGCAAAATACACTGATTATCTAGTCAACCTGGTTTTAAATAAAGGGCTTTATAGCACTTTAGGAATCTCAGATAATTTGCTTAAAAACCTGATGTGTTCATGGGGGTGGGGAGAGGTAGGGGTGGTGAAGCTCAGTAGGACCACTCAGCTTTTCCTAGGAAGGAGATTGCTTGCCCCCTTCCCCCTAAAGAGATAAACTTCATTTGCTGCCCCACAGTCCAACACTGTAAAGGTTAAGCAGAATAACCAAATGGTAGAGAAAAGAACTTCAGCCAGCTTGTCTCCTTTTCCTCTTTCCATAGTGAGGGACTCCTGCCTAACACTGCACTGCAAAGGGCTCTTTTTATTTCACAACTAATGCAGAATAAGGAAATTTAGGGGCAGCTAGGCAGCGCAGTGGCAGCACTGGCCCTGGATTCAGGAGGACCTGAGTTCAAATCCAGCCTCAGACACTTGACACTTACTAGCTGTGTGACCCTGGGCAAGTCATTTAACCCCAATAGCCTCACCAAAACAAAAACAAAAAACAACCAAACCCAAACAGAATAAGGAAATTTATCCTGAAATTTTAGCTTAGAGATCTAGATTTAATCTTCAGTCACTGGGCTAATATAATTTAGAGACAACCTAAGCATTAAGTATCACAACTTGCCCTCTGTTCAGTATTATTTTCAACAGATGAATGAATTCCTTAAGTATCCGAAAGCATGAACCTATGGATTTAAAATGGGTAGTTTCCTGATTCTGGGTCTTAAGAATCTCCCTATGGAAGACATGGGCAAGCATTGCTCAGGAGAAGAAAGGAGAGTAGGTTGGTGATCTATAACAGGGCTTCTTAAACTTTTTCCACTCATGGCCCTTTTTCACCCAAGAAATTTTTACTCAATCCCAGGGTATAGAAAGCAGGGATACATAACCTTTTACTGTTGCCAAATTTTTCCTGGCCCTGACATTCAGTTACACAACCCCATATGGGGTTGGGACCCATACTTTAAGAAGCTAGGGTCTACACCATAGATTCTCAAAGTATAATCTCAGGACCCCCCAGGGGTTCCTGAGACCCTTTCAGGAGGTCCACAGTGACCAAACTATTTTCATATTAATACTAACACATTATATGCCTATTAAAATACTCTCCCTTTTCCTACTACATATATGTATGAAGAAAGATTTTCTTCATATACTTCAAACAAAACAACATATCACAACAGATTGAATCCAAAAGCTTATATAAGAATTCAGCTGTCTTCAATTAAGCCAGACATTAAAGAGATTTGCAGAAATATGTAAATCAATGCCACTATTCTCATCAAATGTTTTCAGTTTTGGAAAATACAGTTATTTTTCTGAAAAAAAAGGTGTTATTTATTTTTACATGTAATAGATGTATTGTTATTTTTAAATGAATTAACATTTTAAAATTTTATCAGTTTTCATTTCAAATGTCATAAATACTAAGAGATATAAGCCATAAAAGCAGAAGTCCTTTGGATTCCTCAATACTTTTTTTTTTAAGTGAGGCAATTGGGGTTAAGTGACTTGCCCAGGGTCACAGAGCTAGTAAGTGTTAAGTGTCTGAGGCCATATTTGAACTCAGGTCCTCCTGACTCCAGGGCCGGTGCTCCATCCACTGCACCATCTAGCTGCCCCTAATACTTTTTTAAAGTGTAGAGAAAATATTTATAGCTGCTCTTTTTGTGGTGGCAAGGAATTGGAAATTGAGGGGTTTCCCATCAATTGGGGAATGGCTGAACAAGTTGTGGTATATGAATGTAATGGAATACTATTGTGCTGTAAGAAACGATGTGCAGGTGGATTTCAGAGAAACCTGGAAGGACTTAAATGACCTGATGCTGAGTGAGATGAGCAGAACCAGGAGAACATTGTACACAGTATCAACAACATTATATGTTGATCAACTGTGATAGACTTGATTCTTCTCAGCAATACTATGATCCAAGATTATTCCAAAGGACTCATGATGGAAAATGCTCTCCAAATCCGGGGGAAAAAAAAACCAACTGTGGAATATATATGCAGATTGAACCACAGTATTTCTATTGTTTTTTTGTTTTTCTTTTTTGAGGTTTTTCCTTTTTGCTCTGATTCATCTTTCACAGCATGACTAATGCTGTGAAATATGTTTGATGTGATTGTACATATATAACCTATATCAGATTGCTTGCTGACTTGGGGAAGGGGGAGGGAGGGAGAAAAATTTGAAACTAGAAATCTTACAAAAACAAATGTTGAAAACTATCTCTACATGTAACTGGAAAATAATAAAATACTTTTATGGGGGAAAAAAAGAATGTACAGCGGTCCTAAGACCAAAAAGTTTTAGAACCACTGAGCTACAGTGATGGAAATAGTTCCTAATGAGGTCCCAGATCC
Source organism: Dromiciops gliroides (assembly GCF_019393635.1). Classification (NCBI taxonomy): domain Eukaryota; kingdom Metazoa; phylum Chordata; class Mammalia; order Microbiotheria; family Microbiotheriidae; genus Dromiciops; species Dromiciops gliroides. The sequence goes on from NC_057862.1 coordinate 254,968,895, forward strand.
ACTGATACATGTTTCTTAATTGCCAGAAAATATTTCAAAGTATGGGGGATTTTGAGTAATTTTGCCCCAGCTATTTCAAGAGAAAAGCAGTTAAGTCAGGGAAGGGAAGCAGAACTCCCCAGAGGCTAACTGTCCTACAGAAGGGAAGGTCCCAGAATAGGGATTAATTTCCATTAGCTCTTTCTCTCTGGCGGAGCTTTGCAGCTCACTCAGCATATTTGTTCTAGAGCCCATCCTGAGGCTTTCAAGTGGAATTCTGAGCTGGTGAAGCAATGCCAGATGAAAGCCTGAGGCCCTGTTCTTGTACACAGGATGTACCCATGGGAGAGACTGGAAAAAGAGGTTAACATTGGCAACAGCTACAGCAGCATACCTGGGCTTGTCCTCAGTGGGTCCTGGCCTGTGCTACTGTGACATATAATCCCTGGCTTCTCTACTGAGAGATCCTATAAGGAGGATCAGCTTGGGTGAAGGTGCAGAAGGTGATATTTTCTTTTTCTGAGGCTAGATCATGCCAGTGACTACTAGAAGGAAACGAATTCTGGACAGTAACACTTGACCCATAAGCTTGTATACTAAAAACAAAAGCTTTTTTCCATTTTCTATTGCTTGTACTGCCACTGACTTCACTATCCCTTATAAACTAAGTCCACATCTAATTTTTAACTCACTTTTATTTCCTACCAGCCTGTGGTCATCATTTTTTTACCCCAACCAAAGATTTTTCTGTCTCCCCTCCCCTTCCACATATTAGAATCTGTGCTTGTGCTTTTGGTCTAAGCAATATCTGCTCTTCACCTTCTTTCAAAGGTTTGATTTTAAATCAAAAGAGCAGGTCAGGGGCAGCTAGGTGGTGCAGTGGATAGAGCACCGGCCCTGGAGTCAGGAGTACCTGGGTTCAAATCCGGCCTCAGACACTTAACACTTACTAGCTGTGTGACCCTGGGCAAGTCACTTAACCCCAATTGCCTCACTAAAAAAAAAAAAAAAAGAGCAGGTCAATAAATACTATCAAACACCATGGATTCTCCTCCTTCCTGTGTGACCACTCCTTCTTAGTCTTCCTTGCTACATTATCATCCAGATTATATCTCTTAACTTTGGGGCTATCTCAGCCCTGTCTGGGGCCTGCCCTCCTCTCTCTCTTCCTTTATCTTCTCCCTCATTTCATCAGCTCCCATGGGTTGAATTATCATCTCTATACAAATGACTCCCAGTTCTACATATCCAGCTGCAGTCTCCCTCCTGAGCTCCAGTCCTGTATATGCGATAGGATATCTTATAGGCAACTCAAACACATGTCCAAAACAAAATTTATGATCTTTCCCTTTTCTAAACTCCCCTACTTCTGCTGAGGATACCATCTACCCTTCTAGTCTTCTAGGTTTGAAATCCTAGCATTCCCTCATTTTTTGACTCACCAATGCTCCATATATACAATGAGTTGTCAAAGCTTGTCTCCACAGCATCTTTTACATCTTTACCTTTTTCACTGCTCACACAGCCATGATGTTCAGGGTCCTGTATCGTCATCATTGAGCAAAGTGCCTAGTAAGTAGGTGCTTACTGAATGCTGACTAATTGACAATAGGTACCAGTCACTGTGCTGGGTGTTGTGGGGCATGGAAAATAATACAACACAGTCTTTGCCCTCCAAGGGGCTTATAATCCACTTTGGGACACAAAATTAAAAAGCAATGAAAATGAAATAGTAAAGCAAGAGAGAGAGAGAGAGAGAGAGAGAGAGAGAGAGAGAGAGAGAGAGAGAGAGAGAGAGAGAGAGAGAGAGAGAAATGATAGTCTAAGCTAACAATATAAAAGATGCCTTAAAGTAGTTCTCTCACCTTAATCCACAATGGTCCCTAGTCAGTTAAACCAGGAACCTCCCAACTGTCAGCAATCAAATCTAACCTAGCCTATAGAGAATTTTGAAGTTGATAAGGATTTACCTTTATCATCTCAGCTTCTTAGTTTTGTGTCTTTTTTCCCCACCTCCCATGAGCCCCTTATAAATTCCCAGAGATACAAAGACTCCTCACCTTCGCATATCTAAACCATCCTTAAGAATGGAATAAAAACTCATTCACACTAAGGCAGATGTGATGGAAAACATTTTCAATTTTTATCCTTGCCAGAAATATCTACATTTTTAACACAGTTTTAAGCCTTTAAAGCTGAAGAGGTAAAGCCTGGCAGAATTCTAGCATCCAGTAGTACCAGAAGGAACCTATTTTGGAAGCACAGAAAACTTCAGTAATCTAGGAAATCATTGGTCTTAGCCAACCTATACCTCTAGAGTACTCTACCAGTTCATAAAGTTGGTTTCCTTCCCTTCCTTTTGACGATCTGAAAGACTGAAAATGTATGAGAGTATGGGTGTAACTCATTCAGTTCTCAGCTTTCTACTGCCGTTTCTTCTCTTCACATCTGGAAGAGAAGCTTTTGGTAAACCTGAATATGATATATTAGAATTTTCAGGAACATCTATCCAACTCCAGTGGCACAGTAATGCCTAATATAAGGGGTAGGCACCCAGTGGATGCTCTAACAAGTGTTGTTGTACCGTCATTTCCATTTCAGTCATATCCAACTCTTTATGACCCATTAGGGGTTTTCTGGGCAGAAATCCTGGAGTGGTTTGCCATTTTCTTCTCCGGCTCATTTTACAGATGAGGAAACTAAGGCAAACAGGGTTAAGTGACTTGCCCAGGGTCACATAGCTAGTAAGTGTCAGGGGCAGATTGGAACTCAGGAAGATGTCTTCATGACTCCAGGTCTGCAGCTTTAAGGTTAAGTTTAAGGCAAGACAGTGAATGGGCAGCTCAGTGGCACAGAGGATAGAGCACTGGTCCTCAAGTGAGGAAGACTCATCTTCCTGAGTTCAAATCTGGTCTTTAAATACTTACTAGCTGTGCTACCCTAGTCAAGTCACTTAACCCTGTTTCCCTTAGTTTTCTCATCTGTAAAATGAGCTGGAGAAGGAAATAGCAACCCACTCAAGTATATTTCCAAGAAAACCCAAAAAGAGGTTGCAGAGTTGGACATGACTGAAAATGAGTAAACAACAAGGACTGTGAAATATCACACGGGTATTATCATCAACAGCTTTGTATAAGTATTTATCAAGTGCTTACCATGTGCCAGGAATATTGAGAATGATAGAAAAAGAGGGTGAGAAACAGGTTTGGAAATGAAGACTTGAGAGTCACTTATTGGCTAGCGGTAGTTGAAATTATAACAATATGGCTTGTTGAGGGAGTAAATAAACATAGATGAAGATATAGCCCAAGATTTGACCTGTCTTTGAGAAATACCATTTAAGGAACAAAGGGAATTTCTGGAAAAATCCACTGGTTTACTAGAAGGATAGAATTCTCCTTTTCTCCAATTTACATTCATGTAAAGCTCTTAAGGTCTGCAAAACAATAAGGACAATCCTTACAACTACTCAAAGCAATCTGATGATGCAAGTGATGCAAGATTTAGGACCATTTTTATAGATGAGGTCACTAAAATTTCAGAATGATTAAGTGACTTGCCCAGTCATAAAGCCAACATGTGTTAGAGGCAATATGCAAATCCATGTCTCCTCAGTCCAAGGACCAGGACTCTTTCCAATAAACTATCTTAACTCTTTCTTTTGGGGGGCAGGGGTGGGGCAATGAGGGTTAAGTGACTTTTCCAGGGTCACACAGCTAGGAATTGTCAAGTGTCTGAGGCTGTATTTGAATCCAGGTCCTCCTGAATCCAGGGCCAGTGCTTTATCCACTGCGCCACCTAGTTGTGCCACCTTGCTGCCCCCTTAACTCTTTCAAGAGAAAACAACCAGAGCTTCAGTCAGCTCACTCCACAATGGGGAAGCTGGTAGGGGAAAGGAAGGGAGTAACCATTTAAACAATACCTCTCATGTACCAGGCACTGTGCTAAGCACTTTAAAAAGCACTTAATTATCTCATCTGATTATCAGACATGTCATCTGATCCTCACAACAACTCAGTGAGGTAGGTACTATTATTATCCTCATTTTACGACTAAGGAAACTGAGGCAATCAGAGGTTTAGTGACTTGCCAGAGTCACAAAGCTAGAAAGTGTTTAAGGCTGGAACTGAACCCAGGATTTTTTGTTTTGTTTTGTTTTTTTGTTTTTTGTTTTGTTTTGTTTTGTTTTTGCTGGGTAATGAGGGTTAAGTGACTTGCCCAGGGTCACACAGCTAGTAAGTGTCAAGTGTCTGAGGCCAGATTTGAACTCAGGTCCTCCTGAATCCAGGGCCGGTGCTTTATCCACTGCACCACCTAGCTGCCCCCCATGAACCCAGGATTTTTTGACTCCAGGTCCAGTATTCTATCGACAGTATGTTCTATCTGCTGCACCACCTAGCTGTGTCACCTGCTGGAGACACCCAGAGGTAGCATTATTAGAAAAGGGTGGGGGCAAGTGACTTCTGTGACCCTCCTCGACACTCTTCATAATGCTCCCCATTCCCTTGCTATGTTGGAGCCAATACTGTCCAGAAGAATATAGAAACACTGAAGACAAGGCTTCCACAAATTCTATTGCTTCCAGGTCTATCCAAGCCTCCTGACCTGAGCTTGAGTCACTCTCCTTCCTACAGGCCTCTTTTAGCTTCTCCATTAAAAAAAAAGAAATGAAAAATTACTGCAGATATTCAGGGAACAATGCCCTTGGTCCCTCTTCTGCAGAGTAGAATGTAGAAGCTGGGGCAGCTGGGAAAACTAAGCAAGTGTAGCTAGTGCTAGTGTATAAGTGTGCCCATGGAAACGACTGGCCTAAAAATTAATAGGTATTTCCCAAAGATGGCAGTATCCATTAAAGCAAGCCATTCAGCTTTCATAATGAGGGGAGAAAGCCAAGTCTTATTATTAACCTCAATATGTTAATATTTAATAGAATATCCATCTAATGGTATATCATAGTCACCCTCAGTTTGAGAGTAGCTGGCTACTCTCCTGCAAAGCATTCTCAAGCTGAGACTTTCAGAAATTAGAAGAAGCATAGCTTTTTACCCATGTTGGGAAGGAATAGGATAGGATGTTGAGGGGAATAGTATAGAGGGAGACATCTTGGGAATGGCAGATCTGCCTGAAGAGGACACAATCTTAAAGAGTAAGGTGGCAAAGGGAGGATGATGACTTAATTCTTGCTCTATTTTGATCCTAATTTAATTCTTGCTTTGTACTGGTTACCATCAACGGTTTTAGAAATTTTAACATGTTTTCCCACTATAGTTGCAGTGTATATACAAAAGACTTGAATTCTTAGAATCTGGAAAAAAATCATCCATTTCAATAATTATAGGAGAGGAAGCCTGGTGGAATGGATAGAAAGCCAGCTGCAGAATCCCGAAGACCTTGCTTCAAAGTCCTGATTCTGACATATACTGCCTGCATGACCTTCGGCGAGTGACTTAACCTCTCAGTGCTTTCACCAACTCTGTAAGGTTATCATGTGCAGAACACAGAGGCAGATTCCTCATCAGAAATTTCCTTATCCTCCATCAATGAGAGAAGGTGCTAAAGGGAGTTTTTGCATTTAGAAGCAATGTAATCACAAATCCAACCCCAATCCTAAAACAATGAAAATACAGGTCTGGCAAAACAATTAAACTCTCTTGCAAGTTAGGTGATTTTTTTTTTAAACTCTCACAAGTGACCACGCAAGTTGCTTTTCTACCATTAACACAAGATTCTATGATTGACAGAGGCTTAGCTTCTCCAGGATTTGGCAGCTTAAGTAACTAACTGCTGACCCTCTTTCCAGTTTTTCTGATTCCAGTGCTCCTTGTGGAACTATTCAATATCTTGACATAAAGTCTTCCTGAGTCATGACTTATTTGTGGAGGATGGTGGCAGCCAAAAATCTCCTTTACGGGAATTCCCAAGGGGCCCAGGAGTGTCAGAGGGCAAGAATACCTACAGGCCAGGCTACTAAAGAATTAGCATGTGTGTAAATTGATGATTTGGAACCAGGGCCTGTGTATGGTAGAGGTCAAGGAACTGAAGGGTGGAATGCAATGCTGGAACCATGTGGTTCAGTCCACCAGTCCTAGCTGCATCCTTTGGATGAGGACTCCAACCACAAACTTGCTGTTCTACCATACCCAAGAAATACAGTCCATTCCATTCTCAGAGACCCTCTTTTTCAGGTGGGCCACGTCTCCTCTAAGGGAGCTAGATCTGTTCCTCCCAGTTTTGCCTTCTCTCTTTCAGGGTCACTAGAGAATACACCATAGGCAGAGAAATGGGGAAGTGGGGAGTAAAGAATAAGCAATCTGACTGGATAATTCTTCCTGGCCTTAGGTATTTTATCTCTTTTCTAAATCCTCACCAAAAAGGGAGAGGGGGAGGGAGAAAAATAAAGAGGAAGGAAAAGTAGAAAGGGAGAGGGGAGTAAGGGAGATGGAGAGAGATGGGGAAAGAGAGATGGGGAGAGAGAGATGGGGAGGGAGGGAGAGAGAGAGAGAGAGAGAGAGAGAGAGAGAGAGAGAGAGAGAGAGAGAGAGAGAGAGAGAGAGAGAGAGAATGGGAGGGAGGCTTCAAGAGGAAACACTTTTCCCAAAAGGCTGTCTGGAATCTCTTTGGGAAAACTGAAGCCTCAGTTTCTCTTTTTTTCCTTCCTTAAGCAGCAATGAAAAGCCAGGAAATTAACAGACACAGCAGTCCAAGGAGAAACTACTTAATGTTCAGGATGAACCACAGGAGTAATAGTTCAAAATATACTTACAAAAACCACAACCTTCACCTCTCACCTTGGGTTATGTTCCATTGAGGTCAAGTCATCCACCTCTGAAAGCAGAGCTGGAGCAGCCCAAATCCTCAGATTCAAATCAAACCCAGTCTGTGTAATTGCATTTGAAAGCTGCTGTTTTTCAGACAGAATAACCATATGGCTTGTTTATAGGGGCACCAGGAGGGGGATGCAGTGACTTAGGATGGAGGGCCAAACAAGAAATATCCCTTTTTGAAGTGCAGAGGTTTGAATGAAACTAAAAAGAGGCAGAAAGCATTGATGTTACCCTTAAATGAGGTTTGATAATGAACTAAATCGAGCAAGGTGGGGAAGGGGAATGGGGTTCAAAGGAAGTTGGAAAGCAAGAAGAGTCAGCATCCACAGTGAAGCTTGAGAAGCGAAGCAAACAAGAGAATTGCAACCTTTCCAATTCTCTGCTCACTCACATTTGGTCTGCCACCAAACTATGCTTAAGCTCATCCTAAAGACTAGTTTGTATAAAGTATGACTTCTATGGGAAAAAAAAGAGACTAGTTTGTCTACTAGGAAAAAGTGGACTGATTGATAGCCAGACTTGTACAACATCAGATTTCATTAACCCTGGGTGTTCATATCTGAGCGTGAGTGTGAGGAGTCAAAGTCTATGGGAATAAGAAGAAAGAAGTACCAGCCTAATAATGAGAGGAAGTGAGGCATAGTATGTGGACTTGAAAAAGTAGATGGTGATTTGAATCCAACCTCAGATGCTAACTAGGTATCTGACCAAAGGCAAATCATTTAACCCCTCAGACCTTTAGTTTTCTCACCTGGAGAGTGGCATAATATTACATCATCCACATCAAAGAATTGTGGGGAAAGTGCCTTTCAAGCCTTACTCCACTCCCTTCTTAAGAATATCCCAAGGCCCTAATTCTTTCCTCTGCCACCGTATTTTCTAGGAAGAGTGGTGGGGCTCAATGCTGAGGAAAGTTGCAATGAGGAAGAAGAGCATTGTACGGAAGGTGAGAGAAGCAAGGGCAGCAACTTGACTGATATTCTGAAAGGTCAATCAAAAGGTATGAGCAAAGAGAAAAGGTCACCCCCAAATCTCCCATCACAGAGGAAAAAAAAGACCAAAAAGATTATTTTAGACAAGAAATGGGGGCAGCTAGGTGGCAGAATAGATGGAGCACTGGCTCTGTAGTCAGAAGGACCTAAACTCAAATCCAGCCTCAGACACTAATTACTTGTGTGACTCTGGGAAAGTCACTTAACCCTGATTGCCTCCCCAACCCCCATTTCCACCAAAAAAGGGAAAAAAATGCCAAGGCCTCTCCATACAGACCAACCTCCCCATCCCAAACATCTATAGTTACAAAGCACAGTATCATGATGCAAAGGATAGATAGGATGCCCTTTCCCAGAGTCACTTACAAAGAACATCTCTAGAGTGTGATAAAATATATCACAATTGAATAGTCATTGCTCTCAGTTAAGACTCTATGTAAGAATTCTAAATACTCTGAAGGCTCTTAGGAAATGGCAATCCTCATATAGATCTCTAAGGGGGCTTGCAGAGACTAGCAAATGCCTAACCAGTCTCACTCTCCAACATAGCACAAATATTGATGGTCAAAAGTACTACCTCTTGCAGAAATATGTTTAATGTTATTATATATATAACCTATATCAGATAACCTGTTGTCTAGGGGAGGGAGGGGAAGGAGGGGAGGGATGGAGAAAAATTGGAAATTGGAAATCTTATCAAAACAAATGTTGAAAATTATCTCTACATGTAACTGGAAAATAATAAAATACTTTTATTCAAAAGTACTATCTCTATCCCTCTACACAATGCCTGACACAGAGTAGGCACTTAATAAATGTTTATTGATTGAATATGAATTGATTAACCCTTTACATACTGGTTCAGTGCTCATTCATTGGACTGTCTGAGTCTTGACTTTGGCTACAGGTCATTCAAGACAGACACTCCAAGATGGGATAAGAGCATATTTTTAAAAATCTTCTCCTAATTATTAATAAGGCTCTCTGTATTGTTGGATATAGCCACACACCTCAGCAACTTGGTGGCTTTCCAACTCTGTGCAGTCATAAGAACCATGGGGTGGTAGAAAGGGAGCAAGACCTGGAGTCAAGAGAGACCTGAGTTCAAATCTCATGTACTATGGTAATCAGGGCCAAGTCACTTAAGTTTTTGTTTTTGTTTTTGTTTTGTTTTTTTAGTGAGGCAATTGGGGTTAAGTGACTTGCCCAGGGTCACACAGCTAGTAAATGTCTGAGGCTGGATTTGAACTCAGGTACTCCTGACTCCAGGGCCGGTGCTCTATCCACTGCGCCACCTAGCTGCCCCATTAAGTTCTTTTCGTAAAACCAGAATTATATCTGTAATACCTACCCTCCCAAAGCTGTGAAGAATAAATGAGATATAGTCAAGTATTTTGCAAGCCTAAAAGCACTGTATAAATATTGGCTACCATTTTTATTATTTCCAAATGCTGTTATCAACCTATGAGAAAAAAAAAATCAGTGTCATGCTAAGAATAATGGATGACTGATTTATAGCCTATGTATTTCACTGGTATCCTTCCATTGTCCGAAGAAATAAAGGAAGGCCCTCAACACATTGGTGGGACCCCTTTTGTTGAAATCATAGGAAGAAAGGATCACTGGATCCTAGATTTAAAGGTGAAATGGACCTGAGTTCAAATCTGGCTTCAGACACTTGACACTTACTAGCTGTGTGACCCTGGGCAAGTCACTTAACTCCCATTGCCCTGCAAAAAAAAAAAAAAAAAGAAAAAGAAAGAAAAAAAAAGATTCATAAAGGTGAAAGGGACCTTGGATTCCATCAAGTCCTACCCCCTGATTTTACAGATGAGGAAACTTGCCCTGGGGCATACAGCCAGAAGTGTCTGAGATTGGATTTGAACTTAGGTATTCTTGGCTCTTCCAGTGCTGTACCCACTATTCCAGTATAAGTTTAGGTTCTTGTTAAATAAAGATTTAAAATAATGCCCTTTTCTGATCGAATATCCAATAAATGTTCATCTTGAAAATTTTATTTTTAATTCTCTAGATAGATATCCTAATAAATTATGCTATTTCTATGGTTACACTGACAGCCTCAGATGAACTACATTTCATCTGCATTAATAGAAGAAGTACCCACATAGATGAGATCATAGGTTTGAATATTTGAGAATGACCTACAAATTCTCTGATGGGATAGCATGAGTCACCCCAGTGAAGACCATGACGTCATTAGTAGGAGTTCCCTCCTCTCCTCTACTAGTGCCTGGTGTTTGATTCTAACATGTGGCTGCCTCTGGCTTTGTGATAATGAAACTAGCTTCATTACCTAATATATGTCCAAGTTACCTCTAAAGTCAAAAAGAAAGTCAAGCAATTTGAAAGAAACTCAAACCCAGAGGGATGATATGGTAAAGGTGGTCTCCTAAGGAATGGATAATCTGGAAAATAAACCAAGAAAGATCTACTTTTCATGTGACCCTTGGGAAAGCCCTATCACACAAGGAATAACTCTTTGATCACACGTATACACTCTACTGTGGCCCAGCCAACCCAGGGAGTTAACAGGTTGGTAAAGTCAAAATAGTCCAATGTTTTGGTATTGGCTAGAGTATGAATTACAAATACAAATAAGTTGGTGTTTTTACCTCTGCCACTAAGAGAAACAATGATGCAATTTTTAAAATGCTGGATTTGTAATCAGAGGAACCAGGTTAAAAATTCTCACTCTGCTACTTGCTACCTGTGTGAACTCAATGAAGTCACAACGTTTCTAGGCCTCAATCTTCTCCACTCTAAACTGAGGGGGGGTTGGACTGAATGGCCTTAGAGCTCCCTTCTATCTCTATCTCCCTTCTATCTATGATCCTATAATGCAGATGGGAAAGAGAGAGGAAAGAAAAAAACAGCACAATAATTTCTCAGGTATTCAAATCAAGACTCTTATATTATGAGACAGGGACTATTTCTAAGCCATTGTGTTATATATGTTGGAGAGCAGAAGTAGAGAGGATGTTGTATGTGAGAGAGGTATCCTTAGATACTTTCTAAGACATGGGTAAGATGTAGGACAAGATAAGTGTCCAACGCCCCAGGTCTGCCAAGAATCAAGAAGTTTGCTTCAAAGGAGTCTCCCTAAAGTGAGGGCAGAAAAGGGAATAAATTCACTCAATAACTTCCATTGACATGGTGTTTTAAGGTTTATACATCCATTGAATGGTGACCTCAAAAAAAAGCATACAAAGTGGGGGTTTTAAAGCACTTTTGTGGCATGTACCCCTTTGGCAGTCTGATGAAGCCTATGGAACTCTTCTCAGAATATTTTTAAATGAATAAAATGAAATGCATTGGATTATAAAGGAAGCTAATGATGTTGAAATATGGTTATAAAATATTACACAAAAAGAGTTCATGGACCCCAGTAAGGGCTTATCAACTAAGGAGCTAGCAGATCTGCACCTCACCCACAGCAAAGTTTTCCATAAAAGAAAAGAGAGTAGGGTCAATTGAATGGGGATATGTAAGAGAAAAAATACAGCCTCCTTTATGAAGGAGGTTCCTAAAGCCAAATAGTGGGTCAGGTGGGAGGAATGGGATGCTTACCTCTTCCCACCTCCCCATGTGATGATCAAATATCCTTCAAAATGACCAGGACCCAGGTTATTCCAGGTTAGGACTCAGTAATGAAGGTACATCACAGAAAAGATCAAACAACAAAAAATCATATCCCAGGAAGTAGGAGGAAATGATATCTCAGTAAGAAGGAATAGAAACTATTTATTATACTGGAGAGTTGGGATTTTTAAAAATTACCTAACAACAACAACAAAACCCCACAAACCCCATCATGAACTTAGTAGGTGAAATCCAAGAGTTTACCTCAGAAAACCTTTCCCCTCCTCCCCTTTGGAGTCCCGAGAAGGCTGCCTGTTCTCAATTTCACACCTGGTTACTCTTTCCTTGTGAGACCCTAGGTAGGTATGATCAACCCAATGCCCAATTGGGGAGTTATAGATCCTGCACAATCCTGCAGATAGGAGGAAGGGAAAGGGAAAAGGAGATCAGAGGCTGGTTGATAATATAATTATCCACCCTTAACACAGTAATTATCTCATTCAGTTGACTGGGCTCTCTCTGACTCCTGAATTTGGCTACAGGTGACTTAGGATGCCCCCCACACACACACACACACACCAACCACCTCCTTTTTCATAGGGTGAAATATGAATGAACTAGAGAACAGGTGTGAACAGTGGTTGTGGCCAATACTATTTAACAAACTCAGAGCACAGATGGAAGACTGAATCCCCTATGAACAAATTCCCATCAGGCATCAGCAGGATTCACCCAAGAAGCACCCCCAACGCTCCCCCTGCCATTCACACTCAGAGGTTTGGGAATACAGGTGGTCTTGGGGAAAGAAGGGTACTGAGGAAGATTCTCCCCACCCATACTCCATCCCTTCACCTTTCAGAAGAGTACCTGCTAGGGCCTTGATCCGAGACCTTTCAAAGAGCCTGGCGGAGCTATTGTCGTTGTCCAACTCATTGTCTGGGGAGTCCCAGCGGGCGTTGATCCTGCTGTACTGCTGGATGCCCAGGTTGTCAAACTCAGTGGCGGATGTCATGTCGGGAGACTCTCAGCAGCTGCTCCTGCCTCAGTCCTCATGAAAGGGTCCCTGGAGGGAGAGCAACATGTATTGAAGGGTTAGCTCCCCACCCCTTCAGACTTTTTCTCAGGGGAAACTTATTCGGAGCCTCTGACAGAAACAGATCCTTCTAAGAGCAGCACACTGTGCCATCTGCCTGAGCATGCTTTCCACCTGAGGTTCCTGGATCATATGTTATGAAATATTGCAGCAACAGTAACAATGACGGCGGCGGCAACAGTGGCAGCGGAGGCAGAAGGGACAAGGAGAGCTGCATGCAGTAAGAGTCAGGGCAGCCAGCAGGTGGAGACGTCAGTTGCAGTGAACCAGAGCTCCCCGCCCCCTTCCTGTGCTCCAGACAGACTGCTCCTTGGGGTCGGGCTCCAGAGGCTGCAGAGGCAACTGCGCCGAGGAGAGAAGCATCTGCCCGCCAAATTGAGGCCAGGACGCAATGGGGGGGTGGGGGGTGGGGGTGGGGAGGGAAGGGACAGGGGAGGGAGGAAGCTGGGGAATAGGCTGAATGTAGATTGAAAAGAAAAATGAATAAATGGGGGAAATGGGAATGGAAAAAGCCAGCTATGGTCTGTCTCCAAAGCTTCTGAGCCAGTAGCAACTCGGTCCTGGAGAAAGTTCACCCAGATATCCTGCTAAAGAGATTCCCTTGCTACAGAGGCTGTGCCTTCGAGGGGCTCTCTTTAGCTAAGTGCAGCCAAGTGCTCTAAGGGCAAAAAAAAAAAAAAAAAAATGGGGCTCCTATTGAAATCCACTGAGCCAAAGAATCTGGCTTGTCCAAGTCCAGTAACACCTGACTGTCAACATTACGACGCTTTGAGGGGGGTGGGGAATGAGGTTTACATGGGACAAATAGTGGCTGCAGGTCCTTTATATAAGGGCAGTTACAGAAGCCCCAAATCCTAGTTCGATGCCACTTTTTATTCAGTTGTATGACCTTTGGGAAGTTACTGTACGCCCTAGACTTTTTTTTTTTTGGTGAGGCAATTGGGGTTAAGTGACTTGCCCAGGGTCACACAGCTAGTAAGTGTCAAATGTCTGAGGCTGAATTTGAACTCAGGTACTCCTGATTCCAGGGCCAGTGCTCTATCCACCGCGCCACCTAGGTCCCCCCACTCCCTAGACTTTCAATTCTCCTCTCCGTAAAATGGAACCCATAACCCTTGACTCCCAATGACCTCCAACCAGCCTCCCAAAGTTATTTCACAGACTTGCGAGATAATATCTATAAAACACTTCAGATAAGAGGAACTTTTTATTTAGAACATATTGGGAAAGGTTTCTATCATGTTAATAATAACAGAAACAAAGAATAAAATCTGTGACTAACAATATGTTTTAAATTCAGGGGGTTTTTTTTGTTGTTGTTTTTACAGAAGAAGAAATACAGATGGCCAATTTAATCTAACTGTAACTTGAAGTAGTAGTGCCCTATTTCTTAGGAACATAAGAACATTGCAAACTTTTGTCTCACATGAATATAGCCCAGACCACCCTCCTTTTTCAATGCTCTCTAATAGTGCAACGACCCGTATCTGCTGGGGTCACTGCCATTAGTTCTTGCTTGGTCTCTTGGGTAGGGACTGGGATTCCCCCAGGTCTGCTAGCTTTAGCATAGCATGTTCCCAACTGGTTGATGTTTTTTTTTTTTAATTGAACTCTTATTAGATAGTTATAAAGGGGAAAGTGATAGTACAAGATAAGGCATTAGACCATCAAGTTTATATAAGTCTTAACCTTTTTTTTGTCACGGACCCCTTCTACAATCTGTCGAAGCCTATAAAACGCTTTTCAGCATTATGTCTTTAAATGCATAAAATAAAATGCATAGGATAAAGGAAACCAATTATGTTGAAATATAGTTATCAAAATATTTTTTAAAAAACAAGTTCACAGAAAAAAACAAAATAAAAACAACAACAACAACAAAACCCCACAAGTTCACAGAACCCAAGTAAGAGCCTCTGGTCTAGAAAAATTTTATTTAACCCCCTTTGTGCCAGACCCATCCAGATCCCAAGGGAGGGGGCACCCTGGAGTTTAGGTCTTAAAGTTGTTCCCCATCCCATATCTCATAGGGGGCCTTTCCTTACAGCTTGTCTTCATTATTTACCCACCTCATTAAAAACATTGTAGTTTTGTGGTGCTTTCCACAGGACAACAACAAAATAACAAAAGGAAGCAAATAACGACTTAAAAACAGCAAGAGTTTCACCAAAATGTTTGCTTCTCACTGATCTTCCAACATTTTTGCAGTCAGAAAAGGAAGCAGACACAGAGTGAAAGCTAAAGGTATCCTACTATACGATACTATTCTGTGCTGTTATGCCAAGCCATGCTATCCCTTGTAGTAACCTGGGGCAAGAGGAAGTAATTTACTTCAAAACTGAGACCCCTTGGCTGCTTTAAAAAGGGACAGACTGGCCTGGGTAATCTGCCTCTAGGGGAGCGGTTCCTGACTGAACTAGCCAACTAGCCTGAGCAAAGTAAAGAATGATTTTCCCCATTCTTTCCTCCATTTGCTACTGCTACTCACTCATAAGGGAGAAGGGCCATCCAAACACCAAACGTGACCAAAGCCTCCTGGGAAGAACAAGGTTGCTAGACTCTAAAGAGTTGTGATCGAACCATGCATGATGGAGGTAATAGGACCCTGGGTCTTCGTCAGAGCCCTGGGCTATTTTTAAGAGTGGCAGAGAAAGGAACGGGCAGTGAAGGACGGGGGAGTGAAATTACCCTTGCCTTGACTCCGTAAATAAGTCTGCCCCAGAAAGAAGAGACTTAGCAGGCAGACTGGTAGGCCTGGGGTTCAAGACAAGATTGATTGCTCTGGGTTCAGAAGAGCAGCAATTCAATAACAATTCATCCTGCTTAAAATATCCCTCCTGTGACAGGAGACAGGAAATGAAGGCAGGAACCAAACAGTATCTTGTCTTCATATCTTTTTTTAAAACAATAACAACAAAAAAATTGAGACTTGTTCCCTTGGAAATAAACAAATGAAGATGGTTCAAAAAATGATAAGTGGGATCCACTTCTTACTTGCTTCTTTAAGCTATGTCCTTCTGCAAAGCTGCTGTTCCCAGGTGGCATCCTGGGGAAAGCAATTTATACTCAGAAAGAATGTTTGCCTGGTAAGGTGAATTCTACTAACTTCGCACAGTCAAGTGGGCAGCAAGATATCTAGACATAGTCTGCCAGAGAAAGACAGAGATCTCTAATGGGTTTGAAATGAACTACATAAATATAAGACACAAAGATGGAAGGGAAGAAAATAAGACAAAGCAGGGAAAAATCAAGATCCATCTTATGCCCAATTTAATCCAATCTTTCCCCCTAGGAATTTCTCCCACATTTTCTTATTTCTTAATGTAAAGTTGACCTGGCAAAAAGCTTTGTCATAAGAAAGCAAGAGGCTGAGTAGAGAGGATTCATAATTAATTAGTAGTATCTCCCTTTTGTTGTTCAGTCATTTCTGTCATGTTTGACCCCCTGTGACCTCATTTGGGGGTTTTCTTGGTAAGGATCCTGGAGTGGTTTGTCATTTCCTTCTCTAGCTCATTTTACAGATGGGGAAACTGAGACAAACTGGGTTAAGTGACTTGTCTAGGATTACACAGCTAGTAAGTGTCTGAGGCTAGATTTGAACTCATGAAGATTACTCTTCCTGACTCCAGGCTGGGTGTTTTATCCACCCTAGTTGCCCATTGAGTTTGGCACAGGACCTTCAATTCACTGAGGAGACACTAAATAGAAGGCTAATCTAAGATCTAGAGCAACAGAATGATGTAGTGTAAAGTTCCCTGAATTTGGAGTCAGAGACCCTAAATTCAATTTCATCTCTCTTAAAAGTAAATTCTGTGACTTTGGGAAAGTCTCTTTTTTTGGGGGGGGAGGGCAATTGGGGTTAAGTGACTTGCCCAGGGTCACACAACTAGTAAGTGTCAAGTGTCTGAGGCCGCATTTGAACTCAGGTACTTCTGACTCCAGGGCCAGTGCTCTATCCACTGTGCCACCTAGCTGCCCCACAAGTCATTTAATGTCTCTGAGCCTCAGGAGTTTTTTCTATAAAGTAGAAGGATTAGATGACCTATGAAATTCTTCCTGGCTCTAAATAATTCTTCTAACCCAACCCAGGTTCTGAGGGGATAAAAGAATCTCAAACTCAGGACTGGGGCATTAATACTTGTTGAACTGAAAAGTACTTCCTTCCAATTTTATCTCCTCTTATGCAAAATAAAATATAGCATATTTGCCTGGCCATAGAACACTGATAAGAAGCAAAGTGTCACAATATACATCTAGAAAAAGGAAAATGGCGAGGGGGGGGGGAGGGGGGTTGGGGTAGAGAAAAGGGGGTGAGAAATTATCAGGCCAAAGTAAGAACAGTAAAGTCAGCTGTGTCTAGTTCTCCTATCACTAAGAAACTCTCGTTATGGAGAAATCCAGATAAATGGGTTACACAGGGTGGTTCCCATCCTTTTTGTCCTTTCTCTGATCCTAGATAGTATATTTCTCTGATCCAAAGATAGTATATGTTTTATTGTCTTGGATAGTACTGGACCCTTGCATATAGATTTGATTGTTCAATTCATCAAGCATTTAGTAAAGAACCTACTATGAGCAAGGCACTTTGCTAGGCACCAAAAACACAAAGAAAATAATGAAAACAGCCATCCTCTCAGGGGGCTTGGACTCTACTAGGTGACTCAGGCACAAAAATAATTAAGTAACAAATATATACAGAGTTAATACGAAACAATTTTTTTTTAAATTAGGGGGAACACCTGCAGCTTGAGGATCTGAAAAGATTTCCTGTAGGAGGCAGTATTTGAACCACTCTTTAAATGAAACTAATGAGGCATAGATGAAGACAACAAACATGTCAGGCCTAAGGGATAGCCAACACAAAGGCAAACTGGCTGGAGATGAAATACTGTGTATGGGGAGTAGGAAATAGGTCAGTTTCAGTGGGCTTCATCATGTCTGAGGGGAAATAATGAGAAATGTCTAGAAAAATAGGTTGGAACCATATGTGAAGTTCTTTAAATACCAAAGAGAAGAATGTATTTTTACTAGAGGCACTAGGGAATAAGCCACCGGAGGTTACTTTTCATTTTAATTTGAAATTTTTATTTTATTGGGGGGGGCACTGAGGGTTAAGTGACTTGCCCAGGGTCACACAGCTAGTAAGTGTCAAGTGTCTGAGGCCACATTTGAACTCAGGTCCTCCTGAATTCAGGGCTGGTGCTTTATTCACTGCACCACCTAGCTGCCCCCTGTTTTTAATTTTTTTTTTGCTTTTTTTTTTTTAAAGCAAGTGAATTACTTGTCATAATTGAGCTTCAAGAATTATTCCTTCTTGTATCATCTTTGGCTACCTCTATTCTATTTTCTTCTACTGCCAGCTTATTTTGGTATTGGGAGCAAGTAGCATCAAAAGTTAATCCTTGAAATTTCTCTAAGAGCAGTATCTTCTATGAGGCAAGCACTGTAGTAAGCATTGAAGATACAAAGAAAGGCCAAAACACTATCCCATCACTCAAAAAGCTCACATTGATATGCAGGAGACAATATAGAAATAAGAAATAACTATGTACATCCTAAAGGCAGCTAGATGGCACAGTGGAGAGAGTGCCAATCCTGGAGTCAGGAGAATCTGAGTTCAAGTTCAGCTTCAGATGCTTACTAGCTGTGTGACTCTGCCACTTAGCTGTTTGCCTCACTTGTAAAATGAACTGGAGAAAGTAATGGCAAAACACTCCAGTATTGCCAAGAAAACCCTAAATGGGGTTATGAAGAGTTGGACGGGACTGAAACTTCTCAACAACATGTACATACTAAGATGCACATATATGTGTGTATGTATATGTATATATGTGTAAATGTAGATAGATAGCTAAATAGATAGGTAGGTAGGTAGGTAGGTGAGTGGGTGGGTGGATGGGGAGAGACAGAGAGAGAGAGAGAGAGATAGATGGATGATAGATATGAAGGTAATCTCAGAGGGCACTAGGAGTACAGAAAATGCCTTTTATAGAGAATGAATTTCAGCTAAGTCTTGGAAAAGACCAGAAAAGCCAGGAGGTAAGAAGAGAGACCATTCCAAGCATGGAGTCATGTGCCAAGAACAGCAAGTAAACCAGAGTAGCTGGATCACAAAGTGCATGGAAGAGAATAAAGAGGATGAAAAATGGAACAATAGAAAGGGGCCAGATTGTGAAGGACTTTAAATGCCAGAGCATTTTATATTTAATCCAGTGCTTAGCCCAGTGCCTGGCACAAGTTAGTCACTTAATAAATGTTTATTGACTGACTAATTAATAATGGAGGCAAGAGAGAGCCGCTGGAGCTTGTTTGGTAATGAAGTGGTATGGTTGGCTTTAGGAAAATCACTTTGGCAGCTGAGTGGAAGAAGGCTATTGCAATGGTCCAATTATGAGATGGGACAGCTAGGTGGTGCAGTGGATAGAGCATTGGGCCTCAAGTTAGGAAGATTCATTTTCCTGAGTTCAAATCCAACCTCAGAGTAACTATGTTTCCCTGGTCAAGTTACTCAATCCCTGTTTGCCTCAGTTTCTTCATCTGTAAAATGAGTTATGGAAGGAAATGGCAAACCACTCCAGTATTTTTGCTAAAAAAAACAAAAACAAAAAACAAGTGGAGTCATGAAAATAGGAAACTACTGAAATGACCGAACAACAACAAAATTATGAGAAGATGAGGTCCCACACCAGAGTGAATAAAGAGAAGAGGACATATGTAAATGATAATGCGAAGGTAGAAGAGGCAAGGCTTGGCAACAAATTAGATATCCAGAGTAAATGTGAGTAGAGAATGACACCAAGGTTGTGAACCTGGGTGACTGGGAGAATGGTGGTATCCTAGAGAGTAAAAGAAAAACTGAGAAGAGGGTAAGGGTTTTGAGGAAAGATAATGAGTTTTGTTTTAGACACGTTGAATTTGAATGCCTATATATCACCAACTTTGGTAGTTGATGATGGAAGACAAGCTCAGGAAAGAAGTTAAAGGCTGGATGATCCACATTTGGGAACCATCTG
Organism: Dromiciops gliroides; assembly: GCF_019393635.1. NCBI lineage: Eukaryota > Metazoa > Chordata > Mammalia > Microbiotheria > Microbiotheriidae > Dromiciops > Dromiciops gliroides. The sequence continues at coordinate 254,988,396 of NC_057862.1, forward strand.
AATATAGATGATAGTTGAATGCATGGGAGGGAATGAGATCACCAAGTCAGATAAGAGGTAAAAGAGAAGAAATCCCAGATCAGAGCCAATAGGGACAACCTACAATGGACATGAGAGCCTAGAGTGGATGTGATTTGGAGAACGATTCATCAAAGGAGACGGAAATGGTGTGCTATTAGACAAGTAGAAGGAGATACAGGGGTGAACAGTATCAAATAATGTCAATTTACAGTTCCAGTAGTATCAAATGCTTCAGAGAGGTAAGGAAGGATGAATGAGAAAAGGACATTAAAACTGGCAAGTAAGAGATCACTGATAATTTTGGAGAGAAGTTTCAGTTGAATACTAAGGTCAGAAACAAGACTGCAGAGTTTAAAAGCAAGTGAGAGGAGCAGAAGTAGAGACATGGAAGATAAGGCTTTCCCAAGGAATTTAGCTAGAAAGGGAGAAGCTAGGATGATAGCTGGTAGGGATGGTTGGATCAAGTGAGAGTTTAAAGATAGGTAGACATAGATATTCCTATAGCCAGCAGGGCAAGAGCCAGTAGACGAGAGATTGAAAATTAGAGACATATAAAAATATTTCTAGCAGCTCTTTTTGTGGTGGCTAAGAACTGGAAATCAAAGGAATGCCCGTCAATTGGGGAATGGCTAAACAAGCTGTGGTACAAGATGGTGATGGGATGTTATTGTGCTATAAGAAATGACAGGCTGGGGCAGTTAGGTGGAGCAGTGGATAAAGCACAGGCCCTGGATTCAGGAGGACCTGAGTTCAAATCTGGCCTCAGACACTTACTAGCTGTGTGACCCTGGGAAAGTCACTTAACCCTCATTGCCCCGCAAAAATTAAATTAAATTAAATTAAAAAGAAATGACAGGCTGGGAACCAGGAAGCAGTCTTGAGGGGCAGTGGCCCAGGTGGGAGAGGGGCACAGACTCGCCAGAGCTATCAACTCAGGGAAACAAAAAATTTTGTTTTCTGGTTGAAGAGCAAGCAGGCCTGGGGTTATTTACAGACCAGAGCACAGGCCAGGTGAGTGAAGAACTCCTTAAACCGTACCACCTGGGACCCCCTAAAGCTTGGGACAGTGCAGCCTGGAAACAGTGCCCCACTTTAACAAGGAGTTAAAAGTCAAGTAAAAGATGGGCAAGATGAGCAGAGAAAGATGCAGACCATAGAAAGTTTCTTTAATGACAAAGAAGATCAAGGTGCACCCTCAGAAGAGGATAGCAACATCAGGGCTTCTACATCCAAAGCTTCCAATAAAAATATGAATTGGTCTCAGGCCATAGAAGTGCTCAAAAAAGACTTTGAAGATAAAGTAAGACAGGTAGAGGAAAAAATGAGAGTGATACAGGAAAGTCATGAGAAAAAAGTCAACAGCTTGAAAAACCAAATGGAAAAACTCTCTGAAGAAAATAATTCCCTAAGAATTAGGATTGAACAAATATAAGAAATGACAAGCAGGATGATTTCAGAAAAGCCTGGAAAGACTTGTATGACTTGATGTATAGTGAAGTGAGCAGAACCAAGAGAACACTGTTCACAGAGATGGCAATATTGTTTGATGAAGAACTGAATGACTTAACTATTCTCAGCAATACAATGATCCAAGACAATCCCAAAGGACTAATGATAACATATACTATCCACTTCCAAAGAGAGAACTGATATTGATTGAACACAGACTGAAGCATGCTATTTTTCACTTTCTTTCATTTAAAAAACTTTTTTCTTTTACTCAAGTTTTCTTATGCAAAATGACTAATGTGGTAATGTTTTACATCATTGCACATGTATAACCCATATCTGATTGCTTACCCCCTCAGGAAGGGTGGATGGGAAGGAGGGGAGGAAGGATAAAATTTGGAGCTCAAAACTATAAATAAAAATGTTTATTATTTTTAAAAAATGGAAATTAGAAACAAAGTAGGGTTGATAGAAGAGGCAAACTGCTGGAGAATTTGGGAGAGGATGGGATCAAGAGTGTATATTTTTGTTGTTGTTGTTGTTTGTTTTTGTGAGGCAATTGGGGTTAAGTGACTTGCCAAGGGTCCCACAGCTAGTAAGTATCAAGTGTCTGAGGCCGGATTTGAACTCAGGTCCACCTGACTCCAGGGCCAGTGCTCTATCCACTGCACCACCTAGCTGCCCCAAGAGTCTATATTCCCTTGGGTTTGCCTTGGCAAGAAGTAGGGCCACCTCTTCATGTTAGACAGGTGTGAAGGAAGAGCTATCTTGGGAAGATGTCTAGGTGATATAAGATGAGGAAGAGAGGAGAAGAAGGAACTCTCAGGAATAACCTTAATTATTTTCAATGAAATATGAGGTGAGATCCTGGGGGAAGGAGTATTTTGGAGGAGCTTAAGGAATTTTCTTATCCTAATCCTATCATTAATAGATAACTACCTACAAAGCTGAGCAAACACACATAAAACTTCTGTGTTAGAGGAAGATGAAAATATATGTTCCCTGGAGCAAAAAGCAAGAAGTGAAATTAGTCCAACCATATCTTGGGGCAGGGGGGAGGTGGGGTGTCAGGACTATCTGGTTAATGGGCTTAAACCTTAGAGTCACAGAATTTAATTTCTAAGTCCACACCATTAGTTGCCTCCTACCCAGAGCAAATATTTCCCTCCCCACTGGACACTTTTGCTTTTTGATATTGCTGTTGTTGCTATGAATTCTCCCCCTCCCCTTTTTTTTTTTGCTAATCCTTGAGATATTAAATAATGATAGTTTGCAGCTGTCACATTTAGCATAACATTTAAGAACTAAGCATCCTGAACATGAAGGCAAACTTTTATAATTTTTTCCAGCAGTGTTTAAGTTCATTCAATACTCAATTCAGCATTTTGCAGTTTCAGTAAACTTAGTGGCACATCTTTGAGTATTGAAACATGTTGGTGCCTGTACTTGGTTGTCATCATCAAGACACCCCAGCCTATGTCTAATGTCCCAGTCAGCCTAGCTCTCTACATCAGTTATCTCAGAGTTTTTTTTTTAAATCATTTACCTCATTAGTAAAAAAAAAGTTTTAAGCATACACCCTCAACATCTGTATATTTGCTTTTAAAAAATATTATGTGCATATAGTTATAATTATGTAAGATTATTAAAAGTACATTTTGAAAAGATGAAAAAGGAAACATTTTGAAAATATTTACTAACAGTACAATAAACTTTTGCCTAATAAAATATTAATCAACAATAATATTTTAATGAAATTGGTTTTATTGAAATAATTATTTTTTTAATCTTGGTTTTGTAAGTTTGGTTCATTTGGATACTTGGCTTTAATGATTGTTGTGTTTTTTAAAGTCTATCAAAGATAGATAAAAATGGAAGAAGCACATCATTGGACGTGCTTACTAAATCAAGATAAGTCAATTGTCAATCCCATCTATCAATCCTGTAAAGAATATGGTTGAACTTGAAAAATTTACATCTTCCCTGTTGTTAATGAGTTGTTTTTGCAAAGTAATCAGAAAGTGTTCTATGTTTTCATTTTTAAAAATGAAGATTTTGAAGAGTGTAGAAAATTCTTTCCAAGTTTTTTTTTAAACATGCAGATATGTCGGGGGGGGGGGGAGGGGGATGGGGGGGCGAGGTTAAACAGGCAGAATACTACTGGTACATTGCCTTCAGCAAGAAAGTGACACAACAATGGAAACATTTCCAAAGATCAGTTTTCAAGATATCCTCTCTATTGCGTGTTCCTTTAAAAAGCAATTACTTTCTCACTTATTGTTAAAATGCTGCCTTCACCTTAACGGATCAGATTTATTTTTTTCCTTTAAAAATATGTTAGCATAAAATATCTGTGGCATACTACTGACAGCTACTTGTCATCACAAAATAGATCAGAATTTTGGGAACATTTGTCTTTTTGGGAAAGAAAAATATGTGATTCATCTTGAAATTCAATTAAAAGATAATTAGCAAACATGTATATTGGAGCAATGGTAGTAACAATTTCTTCATAAAACACTTTTATTAAAGAAGTAAATTACTATTGAGACTTTATCTTCTCTACATCTTTCCCTTAGTGGCTCACAAAAACAATAGTTCTTCCTTTGTTTCATGATCAAAATAGAATCTAGTAACATCATAAATTGGTAAATTAGAAAAATCTGTACTTTCCTTCACCTGAATAGAAAACATCCCCCACTGCATATTTGTTCTAATATCGGTTTCTTCAAATCTTTAGTGTTGTTTTTTTTTTTTTGTTTTGTTTTGTTTTTTTGGTTAGGCAATTGGGGTTAAGTGACTTGCCTAGGGTCACACAGCTAGTAAGTGTTAAGTGTCTGATATCAGATTTGAACTCAGGTCCTCCTGACTTCAGGGCTGGTGCTCTATCCACTGCGCCACCTAGCTGCCCCTAGCGTTGTTTTTTATGAAGCTTCCAACAGAATTTACTAGCAGAGAAATGCACTTTAGTATCTCATCCATTTAATTTTCCATGTATTGTTCTGGCCATTTTTGTTTGTGGCAAGAAGAACAAGTATTTTTCAGTGGTATGTCTTCTTGTCTCTCATTATTATGTAAGAAACCTCCAAGGAGTCTTTTAGAAATTTATTATTAAGTTTATTGAAACTGCGAAGTACTGAAATGAGTATTGCATGACTTTAAACACTGCTGAAAAAAATTATAGAAGTTTGCCTTTCTGCTCAAGATGCTTAGCTTTCAAATGTCCTGCTGTGATGGCTACAAACTATCATTATTTAATATCTCAGGGCACAATATAAATACATACAACAAGGTTCACCATTAAGAGCAGTGCAGACCCAGAGATTGGGGAATGACTAAATAAACGGTGGTATGTGAGTCTAATGAAATACTGCTATAAAAGTACTATAAGAAAAGATAAGTATGATGAAAACAGAGAAGCATGGAAAGACTTACCTAAACTGATGCCTTGCAAAGCCAAGAAAACAATATACACAATGACCACAGTAATGAAAATTAAAAGAGGAATAACCACAAAACAAATGAAAGTGAGTGTTGCAAAAGGATAAAAAACAAGCTTCAGGGGCAGCTAGGTGGCGCAGTGGATAAAGCACTGGTCCTGGATTCAGGAGGACCTGAGTTCAAATACCGCCTCAGACACTTAACACTTACTAGCTGTGTGACCCTGGGCAAGTCACTTAACCCTCATTGCCCCGCAAAAAACAAACAAAAAATGTCATATGGAATGGGTCTCTGGGAGAGGTTGGGCAATGCATACAAGGGGGAATTTAGACAATATAAAAACAAAAGCTATCAATAAATATTTATTTTAAAAACCAGTAATGGGAAAGTATCAGCTTTTCCATCTTTCCATTTTCTTGTGCTCACATTATTAACTTTATCTTCAATCTGTGGTTTTCTTTATAGGAATCTCTGTAAGCTACTTATCCATTTTATAAGGAACAGTTTAGTTAGAACTAGATAATACATATTCTTATAGATAAATCCTTTAATCTAGTTAAAACTAAGTAATATAATTTTAAAAATTCATTTAACTAGGCCCTCATAAACTGTAATACGCCACAATATGTTGAAAGTGAGTGAATGAATCAGGACATCACTGTCAATCTCTTCTTATTGTGACTTTCCTGTTTTTCCTTCTGAGTACCTCAAAAACTGTATGTGATATGACTCTCTGATATACAGACAATGTAAAAGTGCCTATAACAATTTATTTATTTATTAAGTACTAATAAAGATCAGGTTCTTTCTTTTTAGATTACAAGAAAAAACTTTTAGAACTATACTTAGGGGCAGCTAGGTGGCGCAGTGGATAAAGCACTGGCCTTGGATTCAGGAGGACTTGAGTTCAAATCCAGCCTCAGACACTTGACACTTACTAGCTGTGTGACCCTGGGCAAGTCACTTAACCCGTACTGCCCTGCCAAAAAAAAAATTAGAACTATACTTAGTTTGACAAATGATTACTTGCAGTGACTATAAGCTAACGTTAGTAATTATGATGATTTCTTTTAAAAAAAAAAAAACAACCACCTGTATATATCTTGGGGATAGGAAAACCTTGTAAATAATCATTGTTCTTCATGATTCTACTAATTTAATTAGTGTAGCTAGCCAAGCAGGTGGATTTCTTTCATTAATAAGCAAAAGTTAAATGCTCTGATTTTAATTAAGCAGAAAGTTTTCAATATAATGTCATTACTCTTTCTTGATGTGGTTTTGCTTAATGGATAATGTCAGACCTTAATCTCTTCCTCATGTTTGGTTATTTTGGTTATGTCTAGGGTATGCATATGAGGAACAGAAAAAATGATCGGTTTGATTAGACTGCATGATTCAGAAAGAGTATAAGGAAAGAAAGGTAGGTTGAGGCCAAGTTCTCAAAGTCTTGAAATGCCAAACAGACATTTATATTTTGTTTTCAAGTCACTAGAGAGCCACTGGAATGATTGAGTTAAAGGTTGGGAACTGATTTGGTCAAAGCTGTGCGTTAGGAAAATCATGGTTATTTGGAAGATAGATGGGAGAGGGAAGAGGATGGAGGCAGAGAGACCAATTAGGAGGCTACTGCAACAGTAGAGTTGATGAATGACTGAATTGAGGTGGTAGCTGTGTGAGTACAGAGAACATGTTCCAGAGGATTGATGGAGGATGCTACCCTTCATCTCACAAAGATGGACTCAGTATGCAGAATGAAAAGCATTTTCAGGCATGGCCAATGTGTACATTTGTTATACTTGACTATGCGTAATTGTCACAAGGAAGGATTGGAGTTTTCTAATGGTATAGTATGGGTTAGGGAGGCAGATGTTTAGGGTTAAGTGCTAAAACTAAAGAGAGTCACCAAAGCACTTAAAAAAATTTTTTTTTAATTTTTTGTGGGGTAATGCGCACCTAGCCGCCCCTACCAAAGCACTTTCAAACACATAGAGAGAAACAGACAAGCTAGATAGTTTTGTAACACTGAATTTATTAAATAAAAAAGCAATTGAAACCTGCGGCTTCATATATTATCTTCTTTTTCTGTATTTTACAGAAATGTTCGCATTAATCAGTGTTTTCCAATTAGCAAAAACCAAAAATTATTTTTTAAAACAGTCTGAAGGGGCAATTGGGTGACCATGTGGATAAAGCACTGGCCCTGGATTCAGGAGTACCTGAGTTCAAATCTGACCTAAGACACTTGATACTAGCTGTGTGACCCTGGGCAAGTCACTTAACCCTCACTGCCATGCCACCCCCCCCCCAAAAAAAAAAACCAACAAAAAACAACAATCTGAAAAAACATACAAGAAATGCTATGGAGGTAGAAGTGAGAAGATTTGGCGGCTGACTAGATAATCAGAGTTATGGAAAGTAAGGACTCAAGGATAATAGTGAGATTATAAACATAGGTGGCAGGAAGAATAGTGGTACCCTCAATAGAAAAAGGAAAATTTTGGAAGAAGAGTGTGTTTGGGGGGGTGGAGAAGAATAATGTAAACACAACTCATTCACTTCTGCTTATCCTAGGTTACTCACTTTCCTATCCAAAATAAAACACAAAAAATGTGTGTGTGTGTGTGTGTGTGTGTGTGTGTGTGTGTGTGTGTGTGTATACTGAGTACACAGAGCCCTTAGCTGAGGAGTACCTGCTGTAGCTACTAAGCAATGTAGAAGAATGTAGGAGGAGAAGAGAAGGATTAGGGATGCTGGGGGATTGGGGCATTTAGGGCATTTCTGCTGTAGGTGCCTGAGCTGGTAGCTACCCTGAGGAGCCCACATCCTGCAGGGAATGAGTCTTCCTGACTCATCCACTCCAGCACTCCAAGGGAGAAGGGAAGTTACAATCCTCCCATCTTCCCTCTCTCTCACTGATCATTGCGCAACCTTGGGGGTTCAATCTATGGCCTCCTGGGGTTATTCCCCAACTCCGACTTTAGAAACCAAGGCTGTAGGTAATTGACAGATCATAGTCCTGACCCTTTTTCTTCAATCTTTATGCTAACAGATACCCTTCTATAGGCTTATGAGTGCCAACTGCTATATCATTATCATGAAACACTCTCCTGATACAGATTATATTCTGGAATTGACCCATGGTGGGAAGGGGAGGGGACTCATAGCTCCAGGCTCCAAGAAGCTCTCAGCAAAGACTATCAGGGAACAGGTGCTGCTCAGCTTCTAACACTGGGGATTTCCCATGAGCTATACAGATCTCTTTACATCAGCATCTACTAATGTCTCTCAGCCCATACAGAGAGAAGGGGAGTAAACAGAGGTTAATATTGTTAATATCCAGGGTAATAGTAACTATCCATCTGAACTCATCAGGTCAATAGGTCAATAGGTCAATAGCTACATCTGCAAAGGGCTTTTACTAGCCCTGGAAGTAGTCACTTGCCTACTTATAAGCATAGTAAGGCTTAAATAACCTATAAGAACAATCCCAAGAAACATGTTTAAGGTTGTCCTTTTTTATTTATTTGGTGGGGGGCAGGGCAATGAGGGTTAAGTGACTTGCCCAGGGTCACACAGCTAGCTGGATTTGAGGCCAAATTTGAACTCAGGTCCTCCTGAATCCAGGGCTGGTGCTTTATCCATTGCACCACCTAGCTGCCCCCAGGTTGTCCTTCTAATCAATCAATCAATTAATCCATCAACAAACATTTATTAAGCACCATTATGTGCCAGACACTGTGCTAAGTGCTGAGGATACTGTGGTAAAATAATGGAATTTGTCTCATTCACACCCAATTCAAACACTACTAAGGCAATCAAGTCGGACTCCTGGGCGTCTGCCAAATTCCATTATTTTACCACAATACAAAAAAAAAAAAGGTAAAAGAAAGTCCCTACCCTCAAGGAGCTCACAATCAGTTTCTTATCTGTAAAAAGAAGGGTAGTAATAGAAATGCTGACTGCCTAGATTTCTCAGGAGGATGAAATGGACCATTTCTGCAAAAGACAAAAAAGTCAGAAGAGAAGGTATATTATGTTGTTGTTGTTCAGTTGTGTCTGACTCTTCATGACTCCATTTGGGTTTTCTTGGCAAAGATAGTTTGCCATTTCCTTCTCCAACTCATTTTTTTTTTTTTTTTTGCGGGGCAATGGGGGTTAAGTGACTTGCCCAGGGTCACACAGCTAGTAAGTGTAAAGTGTCTGAGGCCGGATTTGAACTCAGGTACTCCTGAATCCAGGGCTGGTGCTTTATCCACTGCGCCACCTAGCCGCCCCTCCAACTCATTTTTACAAATGAGGAAACTGAGGCAAGCATAATTAAGTGACCTACCCAAAGTCACTGAGCTAGTAAGTGTCTAAGGCTGGATTTCAACTCAGGAGGAGGAGTCTTCCTGATTTCAGGTTCTGCACCCTATCTACTGCACCACCTAGTTACCCACAGTATTTCATGGTCTTCTCCAATTATTGATCTCAGAGCCCTTTACAATTACAGATTTCTCCATCCTCTTCTGATAGAAGCCCTTCATGACCTTGACCTTCCTCCTAAGTTTTTCAGTCTTCTTACACCTTACTCTACTTTGCAAACCTGTAACCCAGTGACACTGGCCTTTATGCTGTTCCTTATAGAAGACATTCTATCCACCTCTCAACTTCCTTCAAGTCCCAGCTAAAATCTCACCTTAAAAAAAAAAGCCTTTGCCAATCCCTCTTAATGCTAGTGCCTTCTGTCTGTTGATTATCTCCAGTTTTCCCTGGTTTTTTGTGTTATAATTGTTGGCACGTTATCTCCCCTATTAGAATGTGAATTCCTTGAGAACAGGAACTGGTTTCTTGCCATAATTTGCCCATTGCTTTGCACACAGTAGATGCTTAATAAATATGTCCATGTTGAGTGACTGAATATTAAGGACTATAGATTACATTCCTACAGCCTGACTGAGCTACAAGACACTCTGAATGGACAGACTGCTGAGCTCCTTTATAGTCACACTAGCGAGAAACTAATTTATGACTGTACATAATTAAGGAAATGTTTTGGCTAACCAATATATGCCCTTCCTTCACCTAGAGTCCTGCTGCCTTAGATTTTAATGTTCTATATATTAGTCTGATTGCAAAGAAGGCAGGAACCTGGCCTGATTCTTTGTCATTCTCCATGGAGCCACAGACACCGATGCCAGATGATGGAGGATGTTAGGTGCCAACTAAGGAAAGGCTGACTTTCAATGGAGAGCTATAAACGGACCATAAGTTCAAGAATTTATGAAGTTCCTTTTGTGTATCATCTTCTCCCATTAGATTGTAAGCTCCTTGAAGGAAGACACTGTTTCTTTTTCTTACTTGTATCTCCAGTGCTTAACACAGTGCCTAGGAAATAATAGGCTCTTAATAAATGTTTACTGAATTGAGCTGAATTGCCTACTGTGTGGTAAGACATTGTGCTAGGGACTAAGGACACAAAACCAAAAGGGTTTCTGCCCTCAAGATGCTTAGATCTTACTAAGGGAATATGCTACACATATGAAAGTGAATGAAATACTGTGTATCTTGAGGAGGGGAGCATCAGGAAAGACAAGGAAGGAGTTGCTCGCTGGGTTGAGCTTTAAACAAAGATAGAATCCTGGACATGAGGGGAAGGGCTTGGAAAAAACAAGCGCACAAATGGGAGATGGAAGGTCAAGTGGCGAAAATTGCAAGTGAGCCAGTTTGGCTGAGAACAAGAACAAGGGAAGTTTTAAGCTTTAATGGCTTAAAACTGCACTAAGACTTTTGGGACACCCTATATAAAATGAATCTAAAAAGAGAAATGGGAGTCAAATCGCAGAGGGGTTTAAATGTCAGGCTAAGGAGGTTTTTTTTTATCCTAAAGGCAATAGGGAGTCACTGAAAATTTTTGAGTAGGAGAGTAGGCAGGGTCCAACTTGTGTTTCAGCAATGTTAATTAGACATCTGTGTGGATGTGGATTGGGAAAAAAAAGAGAGATTGGAATCAAGAAGATGAATTAGGAGCCCATAACATAACATAATCCAAATGAGAAAGGCAATAAGAACCTGAATTAGGGTTATGACAATGTAAGTAGACAGAAAGGGGAGATACAAGAGATTTTGGGGAGACAAGATTTGGTATCTCATTGATATGGGAGATAAGCCACCCTACTGACTCCCCTTTGACCTAGACACATGTATTTATATAGTTGTCAAAAGCATCATAGCCCTACTATAAAAAGCATAAACCAAGTACCAAACTCCTTCTGGTTCCTTCCTTCTCAAATTGCCTGTGGTCTCTTTCCTTCCTGTTCTTCATTACCCCACTAATGTAAAAGTATTGGCAGGTAGGGGGTTGGGAATCCTAGTACTGGAAGCCACAATCTCTCAAGGTTACTCCTAGAACCCTGAGGGACAGAGTCATATTGTCCCCTTCAGGACCCTGCCAATATGATTTGGGAGAAAGGCTCTATGAATAGGGAAAGGGGGAAGAATACCATGGAATCTTCAGGTAGACATGAGAAAAAAATCTGATTCCCAAAGCATGTCTATAAGTTATAATTGGGACTGATGATGCTAGTAAGCATCCTGGATACATGAGATTACATATTCATATTGGGGTTTCCTGTACCCCCCCCCCATTTTTGTAGCTCAGAGCTAGACTAGGGAAATCAAGAGTTCACAATATGGTGGAACATTTATCGGCACATGTTCATTCATTCTTGTGTAAAAGTGGACCCTAAAAACCTTTCCTTCAAAGGAAATGTGGTACGTTGAACCAATCATTGAAAATTTATTTGGAGGCTATGAGTTCTAACCCCTCTTCTACCTGTCAATTAAAACGTGATACTAGGTTAGTTATATATTCACCCCTCACCAATGCTAAATAATGACTGTGACGCTTTGGGAGTCAACTTCTGTCTTCCCCGGGAGCCCTGCCACCATGTCCTAAATCCTTCATGTCCACAACAAGACATTAAAAATTCTTCATGCTCTTCTTGTTTCTCTTTCCAAACCATTCTCACATAACTGCCAATGACATTCCTCAAGCAAAGTCTGACCACATTGCCCTCCTGTTTAACTTCTTTGCTCACTATTCATATGGGGCCAAATCCAAACTCCTTCGCTTAGCTTTGAACACACCTCACAACCTGGCACCAAACTTACCTTTCCTGTCCAGTTATACAGAATTCCCCTTCACATACTCCTGGGATCACTGAAACTGGCCTTCTTGCTGTGACGCACATCCAACATTCCATCTCATTTTTCTGTACTTATGGGGTAGTTAGTGGCACAATGGAGTCACGAAAACTACCTCAGATACTTAGTAATTGAGTGACTCCAAGCAAGTCACTTAACCTCTGTTTGCCTCAGTTTCCTCATCTGTAAAATGGGGATAATGATAGCACTTCCCTCCCAGAGTTGTTGTGAAGCTTAAATGAGATAATAATTTTAAAGTGCTTAGCAGGGTGTCTATAAGTACTATATAAATGTAAGCTATCATTATTGTTATTGTCATTGTTGTTATATGCGTACACATGTCCCTCGCTTCACCAAGGACACGAACTGTGTCATTTTTTTCTTCTGTACCCCCATCACCGCTCACCAGCACTGTGTCAGGCACTTAGTAGGTGATTAGTAAATCTATTCCAACTGTAACAATTGGAGTGACACCACCTGCTGGAGAGTTACTATAGGAAAGCTCCACCATGAGGAGAAGGAGTCTGAGGGCAAGCCATGTGGTCAGTTCCTTGGCATCAGGAAGTGATGTTTGCTCATGGGTACTCTCTATCAAAGCTACCAAGCTACCAGCCAATTAGCTTGGAGGGGTGTGTGTGTGTGTGTGTGTGTGTGTGTGTACACACAGGGCTGTTTTGGTTTTCGAGGAGAGGCTTCTGGGAGAAAGAAGGAAGGGTTGGTCTTTTTTTTTCCTGACCTCGCCACGGCAGGTCGGATGATGGGGTCTCTTAGAAATAGTTAGATTTTTACCTTTCTCTCTGATCATTAGATCCTAATGCTCTTTAATAAATACTTAAATACTCTTGCTAAAGCTTCTAATTTATTGGCAACCACTCATTAGATATTTTAGACAGACTAGCTAGAATTTTAGCCCCCTTACACAACTCAAATCAGTTAAATAGGTTATTGTCTCCTGCCAGAAAAGGATAAGATAAAAGAGAAACTGTGACAAGGATTTGGAAAATCCACTTTCACAATCAACATTCACCCCTAAGGCAAGGTGATGAGCAGGCTGAAATTCTGACAAGCCATGGGCGTGTGCAGATTATTAGAATGGGCATTTTGTAACCACTGCACTCCTTCCCCCCCCCTACACCCCCCCCCACTCTGGCCTATAGTGGCATGAGGGGTGAATAGCAGCAGAAACCAGAGGTTCCACAAATCCAGCTCTAGGTAAAAACCATGATATCCCCTTATAGGAGAAGGGGGAGAGGCACAAATAACCTATCAGTGAGAGGTGGGGATAGGAGGGGAATCCAGATTCAGTGAGAGTAACCACCTGGTGGGGAAATAAATATACTAATACGAACACAGAAAGTCCCTAGGTCTCATTTTTCCTACTTCTTGGAAAACAAATTACCCCAGCAGCCTCTGTTACAGGGAAGCATTTACCCACGCAGTTATAGAGCCTTCTCTCCCCGCCCCCAACTTGTGCTTTTTCACCACAAAGTCCTTGCTTCTTAAATGAAAAGGACTCTATTAAAAGTCTGACAAATGAATAATGTAATAGGTAGGGGTGCCAGTTTATTTATTCATTCATGTTAAGACTTTCAAAATGAATTATTTAAAATTAAACTTTAAAACTGTTTCTGGCCCACAAGGACACCCCTCACACACCCCTGGGAGATACCTACTAACTAGAGGATTCTTCCCTCTTTAGCCCAGAGTAGCTATGTTTGCCTTGAGGAGTCTTTCCTGGGAGACAGAACAGGAAGCTGCATTCAAAGGAGGAGCTTTTACCTATGAACAAAGAAGGTATGGGCAGCATTTTCAGCTCTGGGCATAGAGCCAGAACCTGCTGTATGAACTCTCCATGTCTGCATAGAGAGCACTGCTATTCAGCTAGTCGCTTGGTCTAACGCACAGGTTTCCCTAGGCTTTGTTGATGGAGGAACCACTAACTGCTGACTTTTTCAGCTACGTTCCTGCTACCCAAGCTTTATGTGGCTCTTTACATCATCAGCATCCCCATCATAGCATCATTTATGTAGTACCTTAAAGGTTTGGAAAGTGCTTTCCATATGTGTACATCTAACGTGCTTACATGTTATCTCACTGGATCCTCACAACAATTCTAGAAGGTGGGTGCTATTATCCCCCTTTTACAGATTAAAATACTGAGGTTGAGGGGCAGCTAGGTGGCACAGTGGACAGAGCACCGGCCCGGGATTCAGGAGGACCTGAGTTCAAATCCAGCCTCTGACACTTAACAATTACTAGCTGTGTGACCCTGGGCAAGTCACTTAACCCCAATTGCCTCACCAAAAAAAAAAAAAATACTGAGGTTGACATACGTTCAGTGACTCGACTAGAGGAATAACACCGCTAGTGTCAGAAGTAACATTTGAACTCAAGGCCTGCACTAATTCTAAGTCCAGCACTCCACCATCTAGCCCCCCCCCCACACACACACAGCAAATCTCAGTCTTATATTCATAGGTCTGGGGGTCTGTCCAACATTTCCATGAAGTGAGAGGGAAAACTGAGGAGTGGGTGCTCATTTCCCCACTAGGCAGCACCTATTGTTATTAATACACTCTCACATACTTCTCCTATGCCCCCACACCTCCTGCTACCCCCTCACTACCTTGTAGCACAAGTAACTCCTTCCCTCTCACCATTGTCCAGAGTACCTCCTAGACAGCCTCCATAAATAGGCTTCGGAATAAAGTTTTACATTTTCATCTTTCCTCCCCTTCTCTGCCAGCCCCTGCCCCAAAATAAAATTTCCTCAACATGAGACCTTGATGATCCATGTGAACATGCTCAATGGGTGCTAGTTTCATTCCTTCCATGTAACATGTACATATTAACAGTGACTTTTTGAAATATAATGCTTTGACATAAAGGAGTGACACTAGTGGGGATGATTTCGGGCCAGAGGGGAAGAAATTTTTGGTCAAAGCTATGTCTCCCTGTTTCAGGAAAACATCTACATAAGGTTGTCTCTGCCTACCAGACATCACGGAGAGAATACCTTTGCCCTTGGTTTGCAACTTGGGGATTTGAGGCATTGGGTTGGAGAGAATGACCCGCCCAAGGTCACAGCATGATGAGGAAGAGCAAGCCAACAAGAAAATCTAGATTTCCGGCTTCCTGAGGCTGAGTGATCAGAGCGTGGCATATGCTTGCATCACTCAGCCTCGTTCCCAGCCTGACTTTCAAATAAGAGCCTTGAAGGAATTGTCAAACACACACTGGCATCTGGTAAATATAAGAAGAATGTTGAATTAAAGGAAGGTGTTATTCAGCACTTCTCTACAGGGGCTGTACCGATCTTGGCTGAACCTTGGCAAGACAAAGAAAATTAGAAAATGCAGCTTTGTCTGAAAGCTCTAATATCCCTCCAAGAGAACATCATTCACCACTTCCCCTTCTAGCCCATCAAATACACCTAAGGACTAAAATAGTTTTCATAATTAGTTGAGGTTCCTCCAGAGCAGGAGTTCCTAGCCCTTTTTGTATCCCTTTTAGCAGTCTGCTAAAGCCTGTGGACCCCTTCTCAGAAGAATGTTTTTGAATAATTGAAGGAAATGCTAAATTTCAACTAGGGTTCAGTGAAACTAAAAATGTAATGTTTTCCCTGCCCAAGTTCATGAATCTCCTGAAATTTATCCTTACGTAGAAGATCCCGGGTTAGAAAACCCTGACGGACAAAGGTGTAGAAGCAAAGTCCAAAGTCGAGTTCCATTTGTCCTTTGGCCACATGTAAGACACTGAATGTTAAAAACAAATTTAAAAAAACAAGAGGAATGCTTTCAGAGAATACAAAAAAGGACTAAGATTTGGGCTCCAAAGGCTAAAAGTATATTTTGCAAATGTTTTAAATTATTACAGGGTTGATATAGGGTACTTTGAACAAAATACAGTCACATATTCAAAACTGTTAACTTTGGACAGACACACCTAAGATTTTGGAGGGAAAATTAAAGAGAACTTGGCATGTGTCAGAGAAAAAGAGGATTCCATTAACATGATCTCTACAAGAAGCATCCGTGTTACAGGTCAAGTGGGACTAACATAGAACAAAGCTCTGAGATTCAAGGGGAAAGAAGAGAGTTAACTGAGGTCCTTTTCCAGAGAAGAAATCAGCCTAGAAGGCGGAACAAGCTTCTGTCCTCTGCCATTTGTCATTTTTTGAGGATATAAAGCTTATGGTACAGACTCTGCCTCTAACAATCATCAATGTGGTTTGAAAGAAAAGAAAGAGTTCTTCTATTCTGAACCTCAATTTCCCCTTTCATAACAATGAATAAGATTCTAACTATCCCCTATCCAAATCCTTCCCTACAAGCTGCCTGACCATGGGTAAGACACTTAGTCATACTTGCCTTGTACTGTTGTGAGATTCAGATGAGTTACCAATGGATCTAAAGCACTTTGCAAACTTTAAGGCAACACACAAATAGCAACTGACATTATTATGATCATTCACCAATCTTCCTTTAGAAGCTGGATAGTAAAAACCAAAGATTTGAATATTTAGAAGCAGTTTTAAAATCATCCAAGAAAAATTGTGATAAATACAAATACAGGACTATATCGGGCTAGACACCAGGAAGAATAAGAAATGCAACAGGAATGAAAGATGCTCCAAATTGAAAGACAGATGAGACATTCTAAAGTCATAGCTAATCCACTTTCCGAGTTTGAAAAATACAAGGAAGCTGAGTAATAAACCGGCATCCAAAGACTACCTTTCCCTGGGAATTTAAAAGTATTTTTTCAACAAAAAGATACAGCTTCACATTACAGATAGAGACACAGACATGTCATAGATAGGATGACTATCAAAGAAAAGCCAATGGCCGATGAAGATTTCTTATTCCCAGTCCCCAGATCTTCCCACAAAGCCAGCCACTTTTTCCTCTTTAGCATAGTTCACATCTTTCATACTTTGTATATTTAATGTTAGAACTAGAAGGGACCTTATTTGAGATCATGTTGTCCCCATTTCTCATTGAAGAGATGAGGAAACTGAGGCCCAGAAAGGTTACATGACTTCTCTGTTAAGAGATACTACCAATAATTGGACCTTGAATGGGGTTCCTAGTAGAGGGTTTTCCAAGGTGCAGCAATTTGATAACACTTACCATGTTCGTTAAATAACGCGGCAAATGTTATCATTCAAATGCAGTCCACACAGGAGCACCATTAGTTCCGAGCACTGTAAGCAAGCTGCTCAGAACCTTCCAGCCATAGAACATGTGAACTTCTTCTCACTCTAGTTAGGATAAACGGCCTGAAGTAACTACTACCATATATATTCCTTTCTTAAAGAAACCTGGCTCCAAATAATGCCACCAGTACAATGATAAGCAACAACTGCCCAAAACCTACTATTCTCTGTTGGTATAAGCGTCTGTCTGTTTGTGAGGCTGAGGGGCAGTGTACACATGTCAGGCTAGGATATTTGAAATATACAGAGGAATGAATGGTTATAGCTAAACAAACAAACCAAAAGTGTCAACAGGTGATCCAAAATTCTTTAAATTGCTCAGCTTTACCCAGGTAATAACACAAACCCTTCTTCCAGTCAGAAAACCCAAGGATAGGCTTCCCAGAAACACACAGCAAATTGTTATCAAGATAATAAGCCCAGAAGAATTATCAGCATACACTGGGGCCAGAGTAGGCATTTCATAGGACAACAAAGTCTACTCCAGGCTTTGTTGTTCAAAAGCCCCAGAATCAATACCAAAAGGAGATGTTCTCATTTGAGTCAAGTCACTTTGAAATTTTTAGAAAATATATAAATGCTAGCTTTTGAACGTCAAAAATTGTATCATTTCAAATATGTGTGAGTTTCTGACAGAGGATCCCTACACATTACCTACTACTCCCCTTGGGGTTACAGCTTATTAGAAATGAAAACTCTTTAATTAGTTGTGAGGATTAACGATCATCTGGTCTCTAAGATCCATTCCAGCTCTAGACCCAAGACCCTTTGATCCCAAATATTCTAAGGCGCTCAAACATATACTTTATGTAGTGGTGCTGTTGTTACAGTTACCTGAAAAGATTGTGCTTCTATTCTCTTCCTCACTCCCAAAAGAGAAAGAAAAAATGTTTTTTTCATTCTTTATGCAACTAAATGCTTGAATTTTTGTCTCAATTCTTTACAACACATAAAAACCACAAAAGCACTGTACTTTTCTAATTCCTGCTTAGGCTAGAGTCACCTTTCCTATTTGTTTGTTGTTGCTTTTACCTTTTACATTTAATTAATAAAGGGGTTTTTTTCTTTTCCCTCTCTCAAAAGTCCTCTCAGCTCTCTCGCCCATAACTCCTACCATTGGAAAGAAAGGCAGTGGGTGAGTATCCTGTGAGCAGTGAGCACTAACTGAAGGTTTGCTCCAAGGTGGCTTCTCCCCTCTGGCCAAGTGCCATCAGATCTGCAAGCCAACCTGAGAATTTTGGACACTGATGGCTCCACATGCTTGCTGGACTATGTGAAGGCTAACCTTGTGGGCTTCAGCCACACATACCACAAGAGTTATTTGGCAGTTTCTGAGGTTACAGGGAAATCAACATGTAAGAGATCCTTTGATCTCCTTCCTGCTCACCAGTACTACATTCCATGATGAACTCAATACTTGTGCCCCACCTCTGTAACAGAGATATACCAAAGGCACCTAAAGCAAGCAATAGAAAACTGAAGACAAATTAAGTTGAAAGAGGAAGACTTCGGAGGTCACCAAAAGACAACCAAACAGTGAAGGAGAGCAGGCTGGGTGCATGAAAGCAGCAGAGTTAGGTGTGAAGTGCAGCTTTCCTGGGTATAAATGCTGGAGGACTGGGAGCTAGCACCTGGTAGCACCCAATTTTAAATAATTATTCTTGGTTTTAAGCTAAGTGGTTGCTTTTGATATTGAAGTGCCATCAGCTTCTAAATTCCAGGATCCAAGATGCGGAATTCCCATTGCTCCACCCTAGTTATGGCCTGATTGGAGGCTGACTCCCTAAACCAACATTCCCATTAGTGTTCTGTAATCAGGTTAAATTAAATCAATATATTTTGACCTTCTTCTTATAACAACAGAGTCCACCTAAGCCTCGAAACTTTATCTGAATGAGTGAAGTATAGCTATAATGTCTGAAGATACTTAGTGTACCATAAGAATCAGTGTGAGGAAAGTAGAAAGGAAAAATCAACATTTTGCTTTTCTTAACTCTTCACTGTAAGTAAATCATTCATCTACTTTGTATGAAAACCATTCTTTATTAAGCAGTCCCATCCACTGCCATCCAGGCTTCTGGACTCTAGACCATTAAAGATGAATAATCTATGAGAAGATTTAGGGCCAGATATAATACAAGGGGTGATGTGTCTGAATAGAATCCAACAGAAAACGATCTCTCGTTTCCATTATTACAGTTAAATGAGATATAAGTATATACCTTTTGAATTAACTTACCTCTCAGCACTATAATGTCAACAATTATAACAGTCCATTGGTTCAAGTTAATGCTTAGGAAGATCTTTAATGGGGAAAACTACCCGTGCTCCTATTATCTACTCTTCCTACATGTCCATTGAAGTAATAGTCACCCTACTTTCCCCTGATTTATACACATGTGCAAAAATAAGTTAATCTCCAAAATAAACCCAGACCACGTTTCTGAGATTCTAACCTGATCTAAACCTTTATAGATCGGGTAGACTTCTGGCCCCTGCTCCATGACTACAAATATACAATTTTAGAGATCAAGAGGAAAAGAAAATTCACAAATATCATTTCAGTTCTTAGAACTTCATGGTCTCTAGTCACTGGGTCAACCCAGAAATAAATTAAGACTCCTAATTCTCCAGTTTGTTTCTCTTTTTGACAACTATTTATTAAGTACCAACTGTATGCACATCACTGACTAACCACTGGACCAATCCTTTCCTCAAGGAAAAGAGTGGTATTCTTCGTTAGAATACAAAGGATATACTAATTGTAAAAGGCACAAAGTAATCCATTTAACAGATCTGGCTGGAACTTTCAACTCTCCCCACCTTCTTAATCTTGAGTTGGCAGAGCTACTGTGCTCCCCCCATTTATCTCTGTGCTCTATACAGCTGGCTACACCCAACTCCATATGAATACTCTTATCAGAAATATCCACTTAACAAATGTTTGGCGCAATTACCCTGAACAGAGGCAGCTGCTTAACTCATCAAGCAGACTACAGCTCACATATCCATTTTAGTACATATACATGTCCGATCTCACACACACACACACACACACACACACACACACACACACACACACACACACACACCCCTGCCCCAGTTTCCTTCCTCCCTCCTCCAAACCCTCTCCCCCTGCTCCAAGTAAAACTACAGCAAGGCTGTACAACTTCAGAAATTTAAACACAAAAGTTATAGTCCTTCCCACCCCTTGGCCAATTTCTTACCCCTACCAGGCACTCATTCTACATTGTCTACCAAATTGAGGACACAACAGTTTCCTACCAATAACAGATCACAGCATTTTCAAACTTTAGGTTTAGTGAATCTTTGAAGCTTCTAGAAAAAAACTAATACTTATCTGTAATACATTGGAATCCCTCCATGACACTGGTGTCAAGAGAACAACAGTGTCACAGGGACAACAGTCATACATGATTTGATGCACAATACACCTGAATTCATGGAATATGCTAGAGTTCTACTATATTAACTTATAAGCTACTAAAATTATTTTGGGCACATTTTTATTTTTTCAAAATACATGTCTTCTCATTAAATATATCTTGATGGCAAGTTTTTTACTCCAGTGTTAATGTGATTTTTAATAGTCCACCACAATTTTTTTGGTACATAGATAAATAGCCTGTGGTGTTAGGTGAAATTTTCTAAAGGCTTTGTAGTTTTAAAAAAAAAAAGATTGAAAACCATAGCTATTAAGAACTCTTGGGTCATATGAAGTGCTTACAGAAATGCTAGCTAACTTGCATGTATCAACTCCTGTGATCAAAGTGAAAACAGAGAACTCCTGAGTTGTGGTAACTTGATTACAATTCATAAGGATAACTGGAATTCCCTACTCTCAACACGGAGAAGCCTGATCTCAATTTGAGAACACAGGCCAAAAGGTTATTAGAAACCTTGTCCAACATATGTAGTTGTTGGAAACAGTGTGGTACAGAGGAAAGGAAATCAGAGGATCCTACTTGTGACGCTACACTTTTGTGACCTTGGGCAAACCACATTACTTCTCTGGGCCTCAGTTTCCTCATTCGTAAAATGAGAGTATTGAATGAGGTGGCCTTTGAGGACTCTTCTGGCTTTCTATGAGCCTTTCAGCTCTACAACTGTGAGACTATGATTGACATGACTCCTTATTGCCTTTAGGACAGGGCACTAATTCCTCAACTTGGCATTTAAAAGGCCTGTTACCATTTGGCTCCAACCTCCTTTTCCAATTTTATTTCATATTCCTTTTGAGAACTCTGTTCTAGTCAAACAGGGTTACTGACTGTTCCCCAACATGTTGTTCCATTTCTTTCCTACCTATGACCCTTTTCATTAGTGTCTTGAATATACTCCCTCCTCTCTCCTGCTCATTAGATCCGATTCACATGCAAGTCAAGACATCACTCTCGTGATGTCATTGGTCCTGTTTGAGAACAATGAAGGATGAACAACAAGATTCTCTAACTTCCATCAAAGTACAGCTCAGGTGACCCCATCATCATTATGATTTTCCTGAGCCTCCCAGTTATTAGCACTCTTCCTCTTGAAATTACGTTGTGTAGGGGCAGCTAGGTGGTGAAGTGGATAAAGCACCGGCCCTGGATTCAGGAGGACCTGAGTTCAAATTTGGCCTCAGACACTCAGCACTTACTAGTTATGTGACCCTGGGCAAGTCACTTAACCCTTGTTGCCCCGCAAAAAACAAACAGAGAAATTACTTTGTGTATACTTTGCCTTTGTGTGTGCATACATTGTGTGTTGTGTTGTGTCACCTCCAGTAGAGTGAAAGCTCCATGAAGGCAAGGACTATTTTCTTTACATCTTTGTATCACCAGCACAGCACAGTGTTTTGCATACAAAGTGCTTAATAAACATTTGTTGGAGCGAATCAAAACTTAACTTTATGACTAACATTGTAGACATTTTAGTAAGATTGGGTCCAACTAAATTGGAAAATTACTTTCTACTTAACTGACTTCTTTTTGTTTGTTTGTTTTTGTGGGGCAATGAGGGTTAACTGACTTGCCCAGGGTCACACAGCTAGTAAGTGTCAAGTGTTTGAGGCCAGATTTGAACTCAGGTCCTTCTGAATCCAAGGCAGGTGCTTTATCCGCTGTACCACCTAGCTGCCCCCTACTTAACTGATTTCTTACATCCTCACAAGCTGTGATCCCAGAAAAGTCATTCTTGTAGACCAGGCAATTTAGGATTCCATTGACATATCTGCTCTAAAAGAGTACTAAGCAAAACATGTTTGTTCCACTAAGAAAAAAATGTAACAAAAACTCATGCCCTTAGAGGCAGGGCAGAAAGGCAAAGCCTGTGTGAGTAAGTTAAGGAAGTAGTCAAAGAAATGAGAGTAGAGCTCTTCTTCATCCAGGGATATTGAACACCTATCACCCATAACACCTCTATAGTCATTACTTAGCACTTGTAAAAGATGCTTGTCTGTGTGTAGATGCCACTTCAAGCTGTGATTTCCTCAGTATTCAGAAGCAAAGGAGAATCAGTCCTGGTCATTATTAGGCTCAGAGGCCAGTCTACAAAGGTTCCAGGAAATGGTAAAGATAGCAATAAGCCAGCAAGTCTTTTTTTTTTTTTTTTGGTGGGGCAATGAGGGTTAAGTGACTTGCCCAAGGTCACATAGCTAGTAAGTGTCAAGTATCTGAGGTCAGATTTGAACTCAAGTCCTCCTGAATCCAGGGCCTGTGCTTTATCCACTGTGCCACTTAGCTGCCCTGCCAGCAAGTCTCTTAACAGAGTTTACTATTCTACCCATAGTTCCCCCTCCTGGAAAACACCTTACGGTCAAATGCTGACAAGAAAAAGAACATTTTAAAAAAAAACCAACAACCCTAGATTCTACATAAATAAGGAATAATACATAGAATACATCACACAGTTCTCAAATTAGGAGAATCCAGGTGTCATTTTCCCAAAGATAATACCCCAGGGGCAGCTAGGTGGCACAGTGGATAGAGCACCAGCCCTGGATTCAGTAGTACCTGAATTCAAATCTGGCCTCAGACACTTAACACTTACTAGCTGTGTGACCCTGGGCAAGTCACTTAACCCCAATTGCACAGCAAAAAAAAAAAAAAATACAAAGATAATACTCCACCCCTTGGGGCTCTACTGCTGAAAAATTATCATTCAGAATTTAGAAGACCAGGAAAAAACTAGTGAGAATGTAAAGAGTGGAAGGTAAGAAAGTCCTATTCAATCTGTCTCTTAAGTACCAATGCTCACCATAAATAGGGAAACTAGCATTGAGAGAGGCCAGGGTCAAACAACTAGCACTTTACAAATTTACAAATAGCTTTCTTCTCGATAAGCCCATAAAGTAGGTCATGAAAGTTATCATTATCCACATTTTACAGATGAGTAAACAGACTCAAAAATGACGTAACTTGCTCTGGATCACACTCCAAGTGTCACAGGGTACAAGGAATTAAGTGTCGAAACCAGGACTTGAACCCAAGACAGGAGTTCATTTTTTCCCCCACTATACTAAAGTGAGATGATTACTTGACAGTGCTGAATGTTTTGTTCCTAGCAATGCTAGTTTTACCAATGGCATCATTACACATTTTTACATGTTTATCCTTATCAATTGATGAGTCCTATCTCTATGCTGATGACTCTCAAATCTACCCATCCTACCCAATCTCACATTCCCAAACGCCTCTCAGACATCTCAAACTGGATGTCCGGTAGACATCTTAAACTCAGTATGTCCAAAACAGAAGTCACTATCTTTTCCCCTCTCCTACCTTTCCTATTACTCTAGAGGGCAACACTGTCCTCTCAGTCACCCAGGTTCACAACCTTTAGCCTCCATATCTCTCACCCCCAAACATATGCAATCTGTTGTTAAGTCCTGTCGATTTCATCTTTTCAATGTCCCTCAAATACACCCCCTTCTCTCCTCTGGCACTGCCACCACTCTATTGTAGTCCTTCATCAGCCTGGATTAGTGTAATAGCCTGCTGGTGGATAGTCTTTCCTCATTGCAATCTACTGTCCACTCAGCCACTAAAGTGATTTCCCTAAAGCTCAAGTCTGATCATGTCACCTCCCCTAGTCAATAAAATCCACTGGCTTCTTATTGCCTCTAGGAACAAATACAAACACTGTTTTTGGTATTCAAAGTCTTTCATAACCTAGCCCCCTCCTTCCTTTCAAGTCTTCTTACACCTTATTCCCTGACATATTTTTCAATCTAGTTACACTGGCCTCCTGGCTGTTTCACAAAAAAAAAAAAAAAAAAAAAAAAAAAAAAAGATACTCCATCTCTCAGCTCTGGGCATTTTCTCTGGCTGCCTTCCATGCCTGGAACGCTCTCCCTCCTCAATTCTACCTACAGACCTCCCTGGCCTCCTTTACATCCCAACTAAAATCCCACCTTCTTTAGGAAGCCTTCCCTAACACCTCTTAATTCCAGTGCTTTCCTTCTGTTAATTATTTCCTATTTATCCTGTATATAGCTTGTTTGTATATATTGGTTTACATGTTGTCTCCCACATTAGATTGTAAGCTCCTTGGAGGGCAAGAACTGTCTTCTCCTCTTTTTGTATCACCAGCGCTTAGCACACTGCCTGTCATGTAGCAGGTACTTAATAAATGTTTACTGATTGATCGAGTACGGACAGGATTTTAAGCAAATCACACAAATATTTATTAAGCACCTGTGTACACAGCATTGTGCTAAATTCTAATAAGCATCAGATAGTCATTGCCTTAAAAATGTTTATAATTTCGTTAGGAAGGCATGACATATATTCATAGAAAGGTAACTAATGTTATAAGGCAGCATCTGGAAAATAAGTAGTTCAACTAGGTCTCTAATATTCTGGATTTTTTTAATTAAGTGCCAAATAAGTGGTATAAGAATAGTATGACTATGAATGAATTTATACATTTAAAGCAATATTTTAATTATTCTACTTATTTCAACATTTTACAGATTCATGCTTTTATACCAGTTAGTATACAATCTTTATCAATGGAAATTGAAAACCCTTGGTACATCAGTAGACAATTTAATGAATTGTTGCTGCCAAAAGATAAAATCACTACTAGGCTGGCTCCTGGGTGAGCAGTCTCTCCAAACTGAACTCAGCTGGTCTTCACATGACAGTGCTTCTCTGAGCTTGTACCCAAAGCCTTTTCAGCTTGGTAGGAACTGATACACCTTGGGGTCAGTTGCTGTAAGCTTCAAGAACTCAGAATCCATGCTACAGTGAGTCATGAAGTAGGATTTTTTCAGAAGTTTTAGTGATAATAGCTATTAGCCTAACCAGAGAGGCAGCCTCAAAGCCAAGCTGACCACAGTTCAATTCCCACATCTGAAACATACTGGCTGTGGGATCCTGGGTCTTAACTTAACCTTTAGTGCTCTAGTCAACTAAGCCTATAAATTGCAGAGAAAATGGCAATTGGCACTTGGTAGAGAGAGGTTCTTCCTCCAGTTCTCTATACCAATGAAATTACAAATCAATTTTCTAACCCTAACCCTACCAGTCTAAATACTTAGAAAAAACAAAGACAATTTAATATATCTGATTCGAAATATGGGTCCCATTTTATCAAGAGTTGGGCACAATGGCCATGACCAACCTGGACACATGAATTTTGTTCTGTTCTTGTCTTTCTCCTCTGAGTCCATTAGATGTGGCATGCTTCCTGGATGATCTCAATCCTCCTTATTTATGATTCAGAAGAGCACAGATTTAAAGCTACGAAGAACCTTAGGGATCATGCAGTGTGACTTGTTCTGGGCCACACAGGTTATTCAGAGGAACTGAGATTCAAACCTAGTTCCTCTGACTTCAGACCCACAGTTCTTTCTACTTACAACTGAGCTCAGTCCCTGACTTTGGACCTTTCCATCTCCACTCCTGCTGCCTCCTCAAGTTGGAAATAAATCCAATTCTATGGCCTCTTAGTCTAATTACTCCAGTTCCTCCCTGGGACCTCCATTTGAGGAAGCACCCAAGTCAGTCCTGCTCACTTCTAACCTGGCTTAATTCATCTAGACTTTCTGGACTTTTCCTCCTTCCCCTCTCCCAACCCTGCTTTTTATCTTTTTCAAGGTGGTTATCTTCTCTTGTTAGAATGTAAGTTCTCAGGGAAGCTAGGTGGCACAATGGTTAGAGCACCGGCCCTGGATTCAAGAGGACCTGAGTTCAAATCTGGCCTCAGACATTTAACACTTACTAGCTGTGTGACCCTGGGCAAGTCACTTAACCCCAATTACCTCACCTCCCCCCCCCAAAAAAAGAATGTAACCTCTCTGAAGGTAGAAACTGTCTTGCTTTTTACTTGATTTGTCTTCCCAGCTAAGGCACAGTGTGTGGCACGTAGTAAGTACTTAATAAATGCCTTACTTAATCTAATCTGAATTTAGCCCTGTTAGAGGTACAAGGGATTTTATAGATTATCTATCTAGTTCAATTCTCTGAATTTACAGAGGTCCAGAGAATTGTCTTATCTGAAGTCAACCAGCTAGTAAGTGGCAGAGTCAAGAGAGGTGCCCTGAATCCTAGAACCCAGCACTCTGTCACCTGTACTGGTGGCTGAGGAGGGGGGCAGCTAGGTGGTGCAGTGGATAGAGCACCAGCCCTGGATCCAGGAGGACCTGAGTTCAAATCCAGCCTCAGACCCTTGACACTTACTAGCTGTGTGACCCTGGGCAAGTCACTTAACCCCAATTGCCTCACCAAAAAAAAAATCTATATCTATATCTATATCTATAGATATAGATATATACTGGCGGCTGAGGAAAGGGAAAAGAAGAGAAAAGGAAAATCATGTGGACCCTCTGTACCAACAGAACAACAAGTATAACTGTGTTTGTAGAGATACCCCCATCTTCTCCAAACCATACCCATTCAGACCTATAGATTTTTAAGTATCCCATATTCTTGAAACTTTCTTGCTGGAGACTTTTTTTTCTTAAATTCAGTTGCCCTTTTAGTCCCTTCCTCTATCAGAAAACAAAATCTACAGAAAAAAAGGTTGAGGCAAAATCTCTCAGGATTCTGCCTTCCCATTCCAGTATCCAAGAAAAACCAAAATGCTAATAATATGGCTTACACACAGATCCCAGGCTCTCTAAATGGTCACTCTTCCCTGGATTCATGAACTTCACATCTATCGGCAAACTAATGCCCAACAAACACCTGTTTTTACTCTAAAAAGGGGACTGGATTTGTGGGAAAAGTCCAACCTCTACAGTACATGCACAAGGGATACATGGTCCTTGACCTCCTCTCTCCTCCTTTCTCTACTGGTTATCTAAAACTAGAATCGTCCTAGACATATTGTTTTTCACCACCTTCACCCTCTGCTCTCTGAGTTCTTTTCCTTCTTCTGTGGCTTCTACTCCCTAACCTACCCAACCCAGAGTCTAGTGTATCCTACAAGTCATTTGCTTCTTTTAGCTCCACCTTTTCATAATCAAAGGAAAATATCTGATAAACTCACACTGAAAGACAGAAACATCATCAGTAGATGCTGTTCCCCTAATCAAAGGGAGGGGTTATAGCATTATTTTTTCTATCCCTGCAGTACTCATATCTTTGTCTTTCCTTGATAGACTGGTATAAAAACATTATATGATTGACTCTGCTACCCACTATTGGATTCCTTCAACCAAGTTTTTTGGGTGTAAGAGAGGACATGGGAACCTCCTTGGCTAGTCTGAAAAGAGAAGGGTTTGTTTTAAGTAATAAATCTTTGTTATAAGTAAAGTGACTTTTATCGTATTTTCTCATCTATGAACATTTCTGGACTGGCCTGAGTTAGGCCTGGCCTAGAATGCCACATAGGGAGAAAGGAGACAAATGCCAAGAATATTGAGGGGGAAGAATGGACAAAACTTGGCAAGTGAATAGATATGGGGAGTAGTAGAGGGAAGAGTCAAAAATGACTCTGATATATGAGCTTGGGTGACTGGGAGGTGCATAACACCCTCAAAAGAAATAGGGATTTATAGCAATTCTTTTTGCAGCAGTAAAGAATTAGAAACAGAGGGGATGCCCGTCATTAGAGGGAATGGTTGAAAAAATAATAGTATATGAATATGATGGAAAATTATTGTGTTGTAAGGAATAATGAAGGGGGTGGTTTCAGGAAAACCTGGGAAGACATATGAACTGATACAGGGTAAAGTAAGCAGACTTAGGAGAACAATGCATACAGTAATAGCAATATTTTGTAGCTAATCAACTGTGAAAGACTTAGTAACTGATCCAATGATCCAACAAAATTTCAAAGGACTAATGACATAAAACGGTATCCACCTCCAGATATAGAACTGATGATGGACTCAGAGCACAGACTGAAGAATATTTTTCCTATAATTATTTTTCTTGTTTTTTGGGGGAGAACAAAGCTAATGCAGAAATATGTTTTGCATGACTTCCTATGTATAATAGGTATCATATTTCTTGCCTTCTCAATGGATGAAGGGGTAGAAGGAGGGAGAGAATTTGGAACAGAAAATAAAAATAAAACTTTATAAAAATTAAAATTTTAAAATGAATAGGAAGTTTAGAGGACAGACAGGTTTTAGGGGGCAGGGAAGATAATGAGTTCTATTTTGGTTGTATTGTGTTTGAGCTGCCTACAGATCACCCAGGATGAGATGATGCCATAGAGGGGAGATCCCAGAAGGTAGGAATTCTTCCCCCCACCTACTGCTCCCCATTCAATCTTCTCTTGGCAAGACTGAAAAGCTGGGCCTGGCTGGGGTGGGGGTAGTGGTGGCATCAGGAAAAACAGACACACTGGCAAGGCACCTGTTCAGCGTTGCACTCAGACACAGGGCAGGGACAACAAGAACAAAGCTGTGGACACGCTGGCCACAGCCCAGGCTCTGACCTGACAAGCTGGATACCTAGCAGATGGTACTAATGTACACAGTCCAGTTGGCCTTGCATCATCTAGTACCCAATTGAGAAAACAGAGAGGAAAACAGAAAAAGATGGGGCGGGGGAAGGAAGCAAAGAAAAGGAAAATTCAGAGTGAAGTAGGACATATGGATAAAGTAGTAGAGGGGAATATAATGTCATAGTTCCCACGAAGTCAGAACTTAGAAAATCCAGTGAAATGGAGGGGGGAGGAATTACCAGGCATCCTCCCTAGATGAGACAGCTCTGAAATTGTCCTAACAGTCATCTTCCCTTTGATTTTTGTCACTTTTGTCAATAGCAAAGTCAGACAAACTCCTTCAAAACCCTACCATCTAAGGTAGAGAAACTAGCATTGAAGAAAGATTCCACCACAAAATTCCTTCCCCTTCACTTCCTCAGCTCCTCCCATATTTTCACCAGAATCCCCTAACCTTGCTGCCAGCAGCTAACTGGCCATTTCTCAAGGGGCTTTCTCTAAGAAAGCTCAGTAACAAAACAAAAACCCCAGGATGCTGGTAGGACTCTTGTTCTGCTAATAACTCTTGTGGCTCTGGACAAAGTCACTCCTCTCCTATCACAATATTTCTCTTCTACTATAAAGTGGGGTGGCAGCATTGCCCAGCCTACCACTCAGGGACTACTCATAAGGATTAACTAAGAATAACAACAATAGCAAACTTTGAGAAATGAAAGCCAAAATGCTCACTAATCACCTCCCCAGGCAGAACACTCCATGCAGAGCACCACAGTGATGAAAGATTCCCAGGCTTTAGAAATTGAATTAAGAAGCACAATACAAAGAAACCTAGAAGTGCATCAATACTGGGGTTTGAAATTGCCTTTACTTAAAGATTGCTCTGCTTACAGGGCAGATATTCTCTCTTGTTTACTAATTTCCTCAGGGGCATCAGAGAGACAACTCCCCTCCATGTCCAAGAGGATTTGCTGAGGTTCCTTGGGAGATCACTTTAGAGTGCTAGCCATAGTTTGGCCACTAATGTGCCATGTAACATTGGACAAGCCAATTACATCCAGATTCAAGATGCAAAGTTTTGAACTATCCAGGGTTTTTTCCCCCTTTTGAGACTCAAAATACTAGAGTCTATGTGAATTTCACACCTATAACACAGTGGATGGAGTGCTGGACTTGAAATCAGGAAGACCCAAATTCAAATCTAGCCTTGAACACTTATTTGCTAGCTGTGTGACCCAGGACAAGTCACTTTACCTCGACCTCAGTTTCCTCAACTGTAAAATGGGGATAATAATAGCACCTACTTCCCTGGGTTGTCATGAGGACAAAAGAGATATTCATAAAATGCTTTATAAACCTTAGAGCACTATGTAAATGCTAGCTATCCTCATCATCCTCATCATCATTATCACCACCGCCCTTGTAGGGTTTACTGAAAACTGTGTAGGTGAATGGAAAAACTGCCCAGGAACAAGCTCTTAGCCCTTTACTAAGCCATTTAAGAACATTACATGTGGAAATATCAAATACAGCTTGCCCTTAACAAGCAATCAGTATTCACAGAATGATGTAAAAGAAAGAGAATCTACTAGGAAACAATATCTGGCTTCAAGTTTTGGCTCTGCAATCGTGTTACCTTGGGTAAATCGCTTAATCTTGCCAAATCTCAGTTTTCTCACTTTTGAGATAAGAGGCCTGGACTAGGTCTCATCTGGCCGGGCTTGAAGTTCTGTTTCTATGATATTTTAAAAGTGAAGGCACCTATCCACACACAAACCCATTTTAGCACGCATTAATATTGTTGTTCATCCTTCGTTTGGGAAGAGGATCAATGTCATCACAGGATGATGTTTTGACTTGTGCATGAGTTGGATTTAAATGAGGCAGGGTTGCATGAAGTCATCAGCCTCACTCTCCCAGAGTCATCAAAGTTTAGTGGCAAGGGTCAGTCCCTAGAAACATCTTGGTGAGTCCATATGACACTAAGTCATCCACAAAGAGCATCACAGCCTAATTCCCAGCATAATGACACCATAGACTTGAGAAAGAATGACTTCTAGTGAAATGAAAGGAAACATATTTTTCAGTTACAAAAAAGCAAAAAAAAAAACCCCACAATTTTTATTTATTTTGAGGGGGGTTTGGCAGGACAATGGGGGGTTAAGTGACTTGCCCAGGGTCACACAACTAATAAGTATCAAGTGTCTGAGGCCGGGTTTGAACTCAGGTACTCCTGAATCCAGGGCCAGTGCTTTATCCACTGCACCACCTAGCTGCCCCAAAACCCCACAATTTTTAAAGAGCTTCTTATAAGGGACTTCAAGTTATTCGATTTGCTCTTTACAGATTAGGTTTGGAAGAGTTAAATTACTTAACCAAAACATGTACAAAGCTACTTGTTGGCAAAAAAAAAAAAACCAAAACAAACCAAAACAAAAAAAACAACCCAGAAGCCAGGTTTCCTGATAGCCTTTCCCATGCTCTTTCAATTATGTCTCATTGATACTGAGTGTTCCTTTGCCTTTGTTCAGAAGTAGAGAAACATCATGGAATATTAGAACAAGCTCTAGACTGATCCCTAAACCAACCTTATCCACAAGCTTGTGATATGGATTTGATTGAATCAGTTGAACTCTACAGGCTTCATGTGCTTTGTTTACAAAATCAGAGAATCAAACTAGATGGTCTCTAGCTATCTCCTAAGTATAACATCAGGGCAACTAGGTGGCGCAATGGATAAAGCACTAGCCTTGGATTCAGGAGGACCTGAGTTCAAATCCAGCCTTAGACACTGGACACTTAACTAGCTGTGTGACTCTGGGCAAGTCACTTAACCCTCATTGCCCCATCAAAAAAGAAAAGAAAAAAGAAAAAAAATAAGTATAACATCATATGATTAGATTTTCTGGTATTGTGAATATTCATAAGGCCAGGAAATATGGATCAAGTTTTAGGTGCAATAAACTTCAAGGGGGCATACAAATTCATATATTGCAATTTTATTTTATTGAACATAACAGTAAGTGAGCCATTTTCCAGGGAATTTTTTTTATTATACCAAGGTTTTTACTGTAATGATATTTGTTGAAATTATTTTGTCCAAATAAAATATTTGGTTCCTTTGTATCTCCAATGCTTAAGATCTCACCTGCTAAATGCTTATTAACTGACTGCTAACTAAATATGGGTCCTCAAACCAGAATGGGATCAAAAAGAAAAATGGCACATCTTTGTAACATTTTAAAGAATAGATGGATAGAACCAACAAAATAGGCATAACCACAGTTTCTTACTGGAAATGTGTAACCATCTCACATGAGCTAAAAATGAGCTATTGCACAGTGAACAAAAGTGTCAAGCAAGTTGGGGGAAAGGCTGCAGGAGGCAGTGTTAAGCCCGTTTTTATTTAAAACCCTCAGTGGAAAGAAGTAGAGGAGTGTAGCAGCATATTTAATGCACTTTACGGATGAGACTGAATACAAAGCATTCAGATACCAGAAAGGACACCACCAACACCAGCACCACCTAGAGAGATTGGAAACATGAGAGGGAATAAAATGAGATCAAAGAGAGCTCACAGGCTTAGGGGTGGGAGGACTAGTTGGGGGAGGAGGGGGAAGCACAGCATTCGAGACAGATAAGTGATGGGAGGGAGCCGCCTGGAAAGCACGAAAAAGACCTAAGAAAGCCAGAGGGAATCTTCGCAATAAGATACTGCATCAATTTAGAAAAGGGGTGGGGAAGATGAGAAGGGAAAAAAAAAAACCCAATGCTATTTTGAGCCAAGTATGCCTCAGTATCAAAAGGTTGGTGATTGGGGCCCTGCTTGGGAGGAGGGGCTAACTTGGCCACAGCTGTGGAATTGGACTAAGTGTCTGGTTGCTACCCCCGGCTCCCAGGAAATGTCTTTCCCTATCCAATCTGGATGTAAGAGAGGCTCCCCAAGAGGATTTGAATAAAGAAGCCATGTAGATTGGCTTTCCACTTCCCCGCTCACTCTGATCTCAAATATAAGATTGGTCTCTCCTCCCTCCCACTCTGATCACCTCCACCTGAGCAGGCCACCACAGTTAACACTAAAAGAAGAGTTCAGCAAGGAACCTAAATGAAGGCTCATTGAGTTCCCACCTGCCCCCAAAGAGGGAAACACACACACACACACACACACACACAATCATTTTTTATACTACTGCCAGGTAAGAAAACCCCAGGAAAAAAAAATCCTCCCACTACCCACCAGGGCAGATCCTTGAGGTTCTGTCTTTCCCAGGAAGATGGCTTGGGGTAGATGGAGCTTGACTTCCTAGCAAACAACTCTCTCCTTCATTAACACTGTACATCCAGGAGGAAATCCTCCAGTGACATGAACCAACCAAAGAAAAAGCATTCACACCCAAAGAGCTTTCAGGAAACAAGATCCTCCCCTTATCCTTATCAACCACAAGATTCATCTTACACCAACTCACTGAAAGTACCTCTTTGTTTCCCGGGAAGGTTTCACCACATCCTTTCTAGGCTTCTATAGAACATCCAGTTGCCCCCGAATTCTTCCCTTTCCCCAAAGGGGTTCAAAGACATAGACCATCTTCTTTCCCCCTCTCCCCCATTGTTTAAGGCCAGGAGACTTAACCATGTGTAAATGCCTCTAGAGAAAGATGAAGGATGGAAGAATTATAGAATTTTCAAGGCAAAAAGGCTTGAAAGAGTCTGCTCCTGCCTTCTTTCTCATGGTTTCAGAGATGGTGCTGGCTCAAAGTTTGCCACTAACGGAATTTTCTGAGGAGCCCATTAAGGTTGTTACAGTCAACTTTCCCCATGAAAGTACTTCCCCATCCTCCACATCACTTGCTTCATCAACTTGGAAGTCCACTGATTCAATATTGTGTGTGTGATGGCATCTTAGCCAAGTCTGAGCCCACCAACATTTGAAAGTTACAGCTTGGACTAGAATGATGCCACTACCATCCCTGTTTATGTCCTGGCTTTCACAAAAATAATTTTTCCTCCACCACCAATTCAGTAGAGTATAATTAGTAAGCAGAAGACAAATTGGGTCTCAGAATTCTCATTCCCACTGAACAGTGTGACCTTGACAAAACCCATTCTGTCAATGACTGTAAATCAGATATGGAAACATCTACTACCAACCACTCTATTGGAAAGGTTTCAGAGGAGACCAGATGATGTCTGCAAAGTGCCATCATTACACTGTATTTATGGAATACTGATCTTCAGGAAGGTTAAATGATTTAAGAAGTTTCACATTTAAAATAAAAACTATTTTTATCTTAGCTTCCCCTTTCTAAGGAGGAATTTTTCAGTGGTCGAGTATTCCCTACTTGCAAATGTCACTGGCTGAAGGTCACTTAGTAACTAAGAATTAGACTGCAACTTTTCCAAATCCTACCCTAGGAGACAATTCAATAAACCAGTGGAAAGGAAACTGACCTTGACATCAGAACACTTGGGTTCACGTTCTACATCTGCCATTCACTAACTGTGTGAACTTCAGAAAATCATTTACTCTCAGGGCCTCGGTTTCTTTATCTGTATTTGGATTGGACAAGATGGTTTCTAAGGTTCCTTCTAACTCTAAATCTATGATCTTTAGATCTTTAGAGTTCACAATTCATCAGCAAGAATCAAATTAATCCTGGGTCATATACTAAAGACCAAAACAGTGCAAATTTATAATCTAGAGTAGTACACATATTCCTTTGGAAATCTGTATTGACTCCTTAAGAATAACTGCAAAACAAAGATTAACCATGTCCTTTTCTTTCCCCACTTGGATTGGAAAATACCTTTAAGATAATTTTCTTTAATTTTTTTCTGATTAACTTCTTTTTTTTTTCTTTTTGAGGCAATTGGGGTTAAGTGACTTGCCCAGGGTCACACAGCTAGTAAGTGTTAAGTGTCTGAGGCTGGATTTGAACTCTGGTACTCCTGACTCCAGGGCTGGTGCTCTATCCACTGTACCACCTACCTGCCCCTCTGATTAAATTTTTTTTTCTGATTAACTTTTTTTTTTTTTTGCAGGCAATGGGGGTTAAGTGACTTGCCCAGGGTCACATAGCTAGTAAGTGTCAAGTGTCTGAGGCCGGATTTGAACTCAGGTACTCCTGAATCCAGGGCTGGTGCTTTAACCTCTGATTAACTTTTAAAAGCATGAAATGTTTTCTGGGTTAGGAGCAGTATGAGCAGCGAGATAGCCTGATACATCGAGGGTACAATGCTAAGTTACCACCCCCTACTACGAATAATACTCACAAAGTGAGTTCCATGAGAAACAGCTAAATTGGACAGGCCAGAGTCATTTTCTGATCTCACAGTCAAAATGACTGTATCCAGCTTCTGAAATGGAAACTACTTGGCTTAGCCTGAGAGATGAAATTCTCTGTAATTCATTCCAAACTAACACTGTACTCTTAGATGTCAACAGCAATAAGTAAAGGTACTCCCTATCCCAATACTACAGTGCTATTTCTTTACACTCACATGGAATAAAAGGTTCTTTCTAACCCAGTCTCTGACTGGTCTAAAACTTTCTTATATCTGAAGACTATTCATAGTATATAGGATAAGGATAGGATTTTTTTTTGAGCATATGAAGAACCATGTGCCCTCTGTTTATTTAAGAGATCTTTGAAAAGCAAAGCCACTGAAAGGGTTCACAATAGTTAACTAACTTGTGAAGAGACAGGATGATATAGATGAAAGAACTCTGGCTTTGGCAGCAAAGGGTCTGAGTTCAAATCCTGTCTCTGTCATTTCTACCTGATACCCATTCCATTCTAAAATATGATACTGCTTTCACTGGGATATACATATATACACTATTATCACTAGTTGAGACTATATCTGTATAATATTGGCTAGTGATGACTTCTTTGCTACTCAGGGTTCTGTTGCCATGACTAAGCAACATGTTTCCTCTTCCTCAATAAGCCTCATTCCTTCCCTGATGTCTAGATTTCTTTCACATCTCAATTAAAATGCCACCTGCAAGAAGCTTTTTTCAGCCTTCCCCCTGAGGTTACCTTCCATCTCGTTGTTCAGTCATGTCCGACTCTTTATGGAGTGGTTTGCCATTTCCTTCTCCATCTTTACAGATGAGGAAACTGAGGCAAACAGGGTTAAGTGACTTGCCCAGAGTCACACAGATACCAAGTGTCTAAGGTCAGATTTGAACTCAGGAAGAGGAGTGTCTTCTTGAACCCAGACTCGGTCTTTATCCACTCTACCACCTCACTGCCCCTACTACCTGTCTACTTCTTGCCCCAACATCATTGTTCACATAATGTCTGCTCCACTGCTTGAGGGTAGGGACCAATTTTACCTTTCTTTATATCCCTAAAACTTAGCACTGATGCAGGGCACATCTTAAACCTTAAGAAATGCTTATTTACTGACTGACCTTATCTTATTCCCTTCCTTATTCCTCTCAATACTTTCCCAAGGGCCTCTGAGGTCCCTTTCAAAGTCAAAGTATCCCAAACTCCTACACGTATCTAAAGAGGCCTAATAGCCCCATTCTGGCTGCTTCTGGAAGCTAAACAAGAGCTTCTGTCAATCACTGGGCAGAGAAAAGGGGTGAAAGAGAGAAGAGAGGTTGGATTGCAGTGGGAGTGTGTTCATGAGAGAGAGTTTTGTTGAAGAAACAAAAAAAAATACCAAAAAGCCTGAGCCAGCAGTATCCTAAGTCCTATCACTGGTGAAACTGACTTTTTATAAGGGTGGAAGAGAGAACAAGGGCATGAAGAAATAAATCAGTGCTTCCTTTGACCATTTACAAAGTTCTTTCTACTACAAAACACATTAAGGAAAATATAAGTGAAATCTGTTTAGGGGAAAAATCTGTACGTGGGGATTTTGTGGATTTTCTTTTTCTGAACCCCATTCTCCCATGGCTACTGTTATGAAATAAGCTCAGGGGTATCACACAGAACACCCATTACAATAGCATTTCATTCCAAAGGTCATTCTGAAGCAAACATTCACTGGAAAACCAGGTGGAAGGCTCTCAATCTGGCTGTATATATCTCATTACTTTTCATCATCAGGAGCAGCCTAATGTTGGCTATTTTTTTAAAATCCTAAAACAGAAAACAATCATCAAATGTTGATAAAAGAGAGTTTCACTCCCAAAGACCTAGACACTGTCAAAAAAAATTTTAAGTTTCAATACAGGGTCCCCTAAATTTCTGTGGACATTTCTTTTTAATTTTCCACAAGGAAAGTAGTTTGGGGATATTCTTAGTTTAGTATATTCTTGGAAGCTCCAGTTAGAATACTAGGTAGTATTAATCAGCATGATTTAAATCAGCTGTAAAAATTTTGTCCAAAGTAGACTCCAAAACACTTTAAGAACTAACCCCACTGTCTGTCCCAAAGAGTACAGGATATAATATAAATGGGAGCATAATGATTATTACTCTAATAATATCCAAACCAATAAAATAAAGCTTAAAAGCCACCTAAAAATAAAAGCAAGTTACATGATATCTACCTTTAGCCTAACAAGGATAGATTTTGTACTTTTAAAAAAACCAAGCAAGCAAGCATTTATTAAGTGCCTAGTATGTGCCAGGTATTGTGCTAAGTGCTGGGCACAGAAAGTCAGTCAGTCAACATTTATTAAATGCCTACTATGTTACAGGTACTGTGCTAAGCAGTCGGGTTACAAAGAAAGGCAAAAAGCCAATTCCTTCCTTTAAGGAGCTCACAACCTAATGAAGGAGACAACATACAAACAAGCTATCTGCAGGATAAATTGGAGATAATCGATAGAGGGAAAGCACTAGCATTAAGGGACATCGGGATAGGATTCTTGTAGAAGGTGGGATTTTAACTGGGACTTGAAGGAAACCAGAGAAGCCAGGTGGCAGGATGTGGCAGGAAAGAATTACAAAGATGGAGGACAGCCAGAGATGATGCATGGAGTCAGGATATGGAGGGACTAGTGTGAGGAACAGCAAGGAGACCAGTGTTTCTGGACTGCAGTTATGTGGGGCTGAGTAAGGTATAAGAAGACTGGAGATGTTGGGGTGAACTAGGTTATAAAGGATTTTGAATGCCAAAGAGAAGGTTTCCTATTTGATCTTGGAGGTGACAGTAGAGAGAGACTTGAGGCAGGAAGACAAACCAGAAGGCTACTGCAACAGTCCAGGTGTGAGGGGATGAGGGCCTCCATCAGGCTGGTGGCAGAGTCAGAAGAGGGAAGATGAAATATATAAAAAATAATATGAAGCTAAAATCAACAAGAGTTGGCAACAAATTAGTTGGGGTGGAGGGGTCGGGGTAAGAAAGAGACTGAGAAGTAGAGGGTAAAACCTAGGTTGAACAGCAACTGGTAAGTTAGGAAGAGGGATAGGTTTGGTTGGGAAGATATCTATAGGACAAACAGGTCAAGATGTCCAGTTGGATAATGGTTAGGGATGCATAAGCAGATTTGAGAACTGGCATCAAAAAAAAATCCATGGGAGCTGATCTTAGCGAGCTCACAATCTACTTCACTTCCAAATTAAAGTCTGTTGTCAATATGCAATAAATATCTAATCTTTGTTTCTATGGTACCAAGCATCACAGTTACATTTGCAAACAATGTTCTATAGTGATGATTACATTAAAGAACCCTCATTAATTAATGAGGAAGGAGTACTTTTGAAAACAAAACAAAACAAAAAGCTAAGAATTACAAGGTTATGGTGGCTTCTCAGACTCGTGTACCTTTCCTTACTCTATTCCTTGTCTACCCTGTGCTTTACCATATAGAACACACAAAGAAGTAATGCAAAAAAAAATCACACAGCTCCTGTTTTCGAGGAGCTTAAAAGTTATTTCAGGAGACTAAAAAGTCAAACATTTTAATGAGCTCAGACTTGTGACTTCTTCATGGGTGTAGGAACTCTTGGTGTTGAAACTTCCTCCATTGAAGTGTAGCAACTCATCTGTAATTTATGATCTTAATGATTTGCCTGATGTAACAAGGAGTTAAGTTACACATCCAAGATCACCGAGATAGTATGTTATCAGAAGCAAAATTGGAAACTAAGTCTTTCTTGGCATGTATTAAGTGCTTTCCATTTTTACTATGATTCTGAGTTGCAATTGTTGCAATAGCAAGAATTATATAAGATATAGGATATATGATATTATATGGTATGATATGTAGGAGATAAGAGGAGATAAGATGAGCTCTATGATAGGATATAATATGATCTGATAAATTATATGTGATGTGTAAATAGCAGTGACAAAAAGTGCTCTAAGGACTTCAGAGAAGGAAAATATCTGTGGGCTAGAGCAGGCAGAAGAAACTTCATGGAAGAGGTAAGATATCTATACAGTGTGCTTTATGGCAAAAACAAAAAACAAACAAAAAAAGCCTCCATGCCAAGTCATCTTAGTACTTTAATAAATGGGGTATAAATGGAAAATATTCATAAAGAAAACTTCCTAGATAATTATTGATTCAGTAGGAAAGTATAATGATATACCATATTAATTTTGTTACACTAAGATTTCAAAGGTATGAAATACATACATATATTTTGTATATGTGTACAAATATATATTTTCATATAAATATATAGGCAAAAAATGAAAGAATGTAAAGATTCTTAGCAGCACATTCAAAACATTTCTAAGATTTTTTTCTGCCAAATCTAAACCTCATCCCTACGGCATCTTAATCTGGATTTTCCAGCATAGGTGTTGTGAGAATTAATTTACAAGTTACTAGGGCAATTTCCTTCAATTCTGGTCACAAGTATTTCATTTAGGTAACATTAGTACTGGCGTTTCAGAGAGTTTTTCATATATTTATTAACATAATGGTCATCATTTTTATTCTAATACTACTGATGTTATTCTATATTTCCAAGGAGTGATGACAAAATGTTCTCTAAATTTCCTTTATTTCTACAAGGCAACATGATTTTTTAAAAACCACTTTGGAGTTAGGAAGTCCTAGGTTCAAATTTTGCTTCTGACACATAACCAGCTGGGCACTCATAGTCGCTGTCACAAAACCTCTCAGTGCCCCCAAGCAATTCTATAAAACCAAAAATCACACAAGAGAATGTTTCCTCACCAGAAGTTCCCTATACCAATGAAATTACAGGCCTAGAGCAGGGCTTCTACTTTATAAGGAAGCACAACAGCTATCTGAACAAAGGTTTATTGATGCATGTGTAAGTACTGGACACATACTCCTTCAAAACAAGAGAGGGCCCACTTATCTATCTCCTCTATTTCCACATCCCCTAGCCAAAATAAAGTACTTATGATATTTCCTTTCATTTTCCTGCCCATTTAGAATCTGATGAGCACACTAAACCCAATCTGCCTGCATTCTCAAGATTTAAAATGACCACAAGAGTTTGATAGACCAAAAAGATAAGCATACACAGTAACCAGCCAAATGTTACTTCTTCCCACTGCATACCACCTTTCCAATTAATGAAACACCGACTACTGAACTATGTGTAATATTTCCTATAGCTGTCTTAGGAGTTTGCCAATCAACTAACATCTAAACTCAGTCTTGCTTTATTTTATGACATCTATGATAGGGATGTGATGTGGTAATTAGACAAAAGACTTTAAAGTGTTTTTCGGTTTTTTTGTTTTTAAGCAAGGAGAAATCTTATTTCCCCTTCCGTAACTTAGAGATAACATGGGGTGGGGGGGGGGTGGGGGGATGTTAAGCAGCAACTTCAAGCAAAAACACAGCTTCAACTGCACATCTAATGCTTTGTACCAAAACAAGCAGATGTCATGAGTCACCCACAATAGAACAATCCCTTTTCAGGGTACTAAGAAGTCTACATAAATGATTCCATTCCGTGCCAACTCCTCAGGAACATTTTCCATTTTTAATAAAAAAGCCAAAGATTCCCTAATAGGAATCAAGAATCCAGACTCAGGATCACTGAACAAATTCCACAGTTTGAAGTGGATGATACTGGAGAAGAAGTCAGGAAGCAATACACCTACAACATAAGCTTATATTCAGCAGAATGTAAGCTCCTTAAAGGCAGACATTGTTTTTCCGATTTGGTCTTTGTATCTACAAAGCCTATTAAGTATATTACAGGTGCTTAATATTGATTTCATTGAATTGCATGTAGCATTATATATAGGCCCTGCCTGTGGCCTCTAACATGAGCAACCTTGACTAAGCTGTATACATGGTATTGTTATTCATGCATAAACTTGGGGCTACTTTTGACTTTGGGGGCTAATTAAAGAAAAATCTTTGAAATCTATTCACTCAAATGAAACCAACTAAACCCCATCTAAATGTGTCGCCGGAGATAGAAAACAACCATAACTTCAACCTTGTTGAGGACTCATAATAAGAAATTACATTGGTAAGTTTGGGGTGGGCCAAAATAACAAAGGCCCATTAAATGGATAAATTTATACTTATGTACCAGACAGGCAGCTAATGTCAGGCAAGTATTTTTCACCCATCTGAGAGGTGGTAATGATCATTCCTTGGATGCCTTAGGGAACAGAGAAGAGCTGAGCTTAGAGGCAGAATATCTGATCAGTTTTCCCATTACACCTCTGATAGATCTTCTTAGTCTGTCTTATTTCACTTAAATGGCTGTGAATTCCCAGATCAGACATACCATATCCAAATTTAAGTATAAAAAAATCTATTTTAAAGACAACTGCAAATCATTTTCACCTCATTCATATTTTGGATTATCCAAATCTCTGTTCCTCTTCATTAATGCAGGAAACCCAGAGTTGAGAGTGATTGAAAGTAACTCCTCTTCTAGAGCCAACAAGATACTTCATTATTTTTAAAGATACTAGATAATCTGATTGCAGTTAATAGCTTCCAGACTCCACCCCCCCCCCCCAGCAAAGTGGCTTTTTGCTATTTTTTGTTGTTGAGGCAATGAGGGTTAAGTGACTTGCCCAGGGTCACACAGCTGGTATGTGTCAAGTGTCTGAAGGCAGATTTGAACTCAGGTCCTTCTGAATCCAGGGCTGATGCTTTTATCTACTGTGCCACCTAGCTGCCCTCTTGCTATTTTTTAAAAATGATGTTATATACGAGGGATTTGTTTGGTTGTTAACTCCCCAGAAATTTTTAGTTTAGGACTAGACAGCAGAAATGTAAAATGATAATGAAACATTAAAATGAAGCCAAAGAAGCTCATATTATGATCAGAAAAAAAGAAGTGAAATTTGGTCTTTCCCCCCTGGAAAAAAATAATAAATAAGGAAACACACCTTTCTCCTTTCAAGAGACAACTAAGGTACCATAGGCTCAAAAAGCTATATATACTGTCAGACATGGTCACTTGGTTTTGCTGAACTGTTTTTCTATTTTACAAAAGAGACTCATGAAGGGTGAG
Organism: Dromiciops gliroides; assembly: GCF_019393635.1. Classification (NCBI taxonomy): domain Eukaryota; kingdom Metazoa; phylum Chordata; class Mammalia; order Microbiotheria; family Microbiotheriidae; genus Dromiciops; species Dromiciops gliroides. The sequence continues at coordinate 255,030,990 of NC_057862.1, forward strand.
GTACATGTCCAGAAATGTATGAAAGTCATCAGTAATACTCTTTTTTTTTTGTTGTTGCAGGGCAATGAGGGTTAAGTGACTTGCCCAGGGTGACACACAGCTAGTAAGTGTGCCAAGTGTCTGAGGTCAGATTTGAACTCAGGTTCTCCTGAATCCGGGGCCAGTGCTTTATCCACTGTGCCACCTAACTGCCCCAGTAATTCTCTTTTTAAAGAGAGGGGGAAAGGATAAAGAAGAGAAGAGAAAGAGATAGAAGGGCAAAAAAGATGGGAGAGGAAAGAGAAAGTGATAGGGAAGGAAAAGGGGACTGATGGGAGAAGGAGGAGTGATGAAGAGGGAAAGGATTGGTAGGAAAAGAAAGAGGAACTGATTGGGAGGCAAAAGAAGGGAAGGGGGAGGGGAATGAAGAAAGAGGAAAGGAGCAACAATGTCAAGAATGGGTACTGCTCATTTATATTTGCAGCCAAGAGAACCAGGAAGAGGCATGTAAGAAGATGATATCGGAATGTCGTAAGTGGACAAGATGGTTCTGCAAGGGAACATTCCCGTATGATTTGGGTTTTAAAATAGTTCATGAGTTGTAAGACTAGGAATCCCCTGGTGAATGGTATGCAGCTGAGACTGGCTGACATTGGAAAGTACCTCAGGTATTCTGCCTAAAGACTGAGAAATACAAACAGTAAAAACAGTAAAAGGGAAAAACATTTGTAAATATTTACACAACAATAATCACTAAATACTTAAATAGAGCCAGTCCATTCACTCAACAAACATTTAAGCCCCTACTATGTACAAAGCACTGTACTAGGCTTAAGGAATGATGCATAGTTTCAATATGACACAGCAACCCTGTGGAGCATACAGCCTAGCAAAGGGAGAAGATGCAAACACATATAACTATAATAAAACTATTATATGGTGTCTTAGGGAGGTATTAAATAATGTTATGAGAAATCCAGATGGGGAAATCATTAACTACAGGAGTTCAGGGGAGTCTTCCTGAAAAGTGGCACAGAGACCTGGAAGGCAGGTAGGAATTCAAGTGGGGAAAAAAAAGGAGGCTGAAGGACACTTCAGTCACATGAAGCAACCTTGAAAAAGGCATGGAGATTGGAGAAAGTGGTGTGTTTAGAGTGGGGAAGGAGAGTTTGGCAGAAACATAGAGTGTATAGAAAAGATTAAATAAGGATGGAAATTGTGGAGGGCCAATTGGAGGAAACAACTTTATATAGAGAGCCATGAAAGATGTTCATCAGAGAAATGACCTAGCCAGATCTACACATAAGAAAAATCATTCTGGGAGCAGCATAGCAAATGAATCATTAAGCACCTATTATGTGCCTCACACAGTAGGTGCTTAATGAATGCTTCTTGAATGAAGTTTCCTCACTAGTAAATGTTTGGACTAGATGAGTCCTAAAGTGTCTGCCACCTCTAGAGCTATTATCCTAGCATTGGAGGAGGAAAGAATGGAATAGCTTGAAATAATTAAGTTGGACATTAATGAAGACCTGTATTACAGTAGTAGTAATGGTAATAGAAAGGCTAGGATGGAAGTAAGAGCTACTTCTATGATAGATTTACATGACTTGATAATTGATTATCTATGAAAAGTAAGGGAGAAAATTTTGAACTTGAGAGGTCAGGTAAATGATAATGTCCCTAGAGATGGTGGGGTCAGGAGGAACAGTTTTAGGGGTAAAGATAAAAAACTGTTTAGGACAAGCTAAGTTTTAGGTGTTGGTGAAATAGCCCTATGGAAGTATCTTACAGACAATAAGAGGTTGGAGGTTGAGAACTCAGAAGAAAGGTTCATGACTATATACATAAATAGATTTGAGAGTCAACAGCATAGATCTAATAATTAAAGCATTGGGGGTGAATTAGTTCACTATGAGAGTATAGAGAGACATGAGAATAGGACAGAGGACAGGTACCCAAAGGAACATCCACATTAAGATACCAGAAAGATCATAAAGAGCCAACAAAGAGGACAGAGGAGGGGCAGCTAGGTGGCGAAGTGGATAGAGCACCAGCCCTGGAGTCAGGAGGACCTGAGTTCAAATCTGGCCTCAGACACTTAACACTAGCTGTGTGACCCTGGGCCAGTCACTTAGCCCCAATTGCCTCACCAAAAAAAAAAAGAGGACAGAGGAACAGAGAGGACAAAAACCAAGAGAATGCTGTAATCTCTAAAAGTAAAGAAGAGTGTTTCTAGTAGGATGTCGGGCTAAACAATGTCAAAAGCTGCAAAGTGGTCAAGGAGGGTGAGAATTAGAAAAAGTCCAATGGAGAAAAAAAGCACCACATAATTGTTTTTGATCTGCTGATTGGGAACCAAAAGATCTGGGTTCAAATTCTAGCTCTACTTACTTATTTACCTTTGTAACAAATGACAAAGTCCCTACTTAGTTTCCTCTTTTTTTTTTTAAATAAGTTAGACAATGTGATCTATGGTCCCTTATCAAATCAAAATCTCATGATCCTATGATTTAGCAATTAGGAAGTCACTGATAAGCTCTTTCAATGAGTGATAGTGGCAGAAGCCAGTTTTCAAGAGGCTAGAGAGAGAATGAGTGGGGAAGAAATGAAGAAACCTAAGACAGGTAACTATCGCAATTAAGTTTAGCAGTGAAGAGAGTTGAGAGCTGATATACTGAAGGGTTAATGGATGGATATTTTAGTATTGGTGATGGCTGAGAGTGTTCAGATGAAAAGGGGACGATGGGAGACAAGATGGGAAGAGATCAAGGACACAGGTATTGGAATTATCCTAAATAAGGAATAGGATTACATATCCTGATCACAGAGGGAAGGAGCAAGAATGTATGAAGATGCCGAAAAGGTTTGAGCAACAACAAAAAAGTTTACAATTCTCATGGTAGACTTTCCCAACTGCTTTGCCTCCCTTGACCCTAGCATTCCCAAACGGAGAATGTCTCATTCCTCTAGTGTGACAGCTGTCACTGGAAAGAACCATCTTTGTCATATAGCCAGGAGGTTTGAGGTTCCAATTCTGACATCTAGAATTAATGTCCCTTAATTTTTCTGCTCAATTTTCCTATCTTTAAAGACTAGGGGACACCATTCAGCTTTCTCTGAATAATGGAGAAGTCAGGAAAGTATTTTGAGATAAAATACACTTTTATGATTATTTTCACTGTCCTTATGTACATGAACTTCACTGTCTTTCCTCACAGAATCAAATTTCCCATCACAATTGTTCTTACTCCTTGTGCTTTCGAATAAATTTGTAAATTATGAACCATAAATTTGAGACAACAGGAAAACACCAGCAGCGCTGAAAATAAAATATCTTGTGTCTTTCAGGGAGGCTGAATTTTGGGCCTTAGGGACACTGAAAGCACCAACTATGTATATGATTGTGGGGGGTGGGAGAGGAAAATGGAATGAATACACACACACACACACACACACACACACACACCCCTCTATGCTATGCCTCATCTGATTTGAAACATCTCAAGAGAATATGTACACACTAATTACAACTATGTAAAAATGTATATAAATTATCAAAAACTGGAAAGAAATCTAGAAAGATATTAAGTGCAGAGCTGAATGATCACTGTGTTCTTCTCTGTGAAATTAAATTCCTAATTTTAAAAGGATTCATGGTGTTCATTACGGCAAATGAACTATACAGTAGAAGATGTGCCCTCTCTCTTCTTACCAGGAAGAAAAGAAACCTCAGTATTTTGGCCTGGCAAAGTTTCAGGAAGCAATCATGGAGGCAGGAAAGATATGGGCTAGAATTATATACCAGCCATGAATAGTCAGAATCGTAGTCACACAAATTATCAACTAAAAGCTGTCCTCATTTCAAAAAAAGTTATTTTAAGGTCTCTTGGACTTGATGACCTCTATGCTCCCATTCAACCCTAAAAAGGGACAAAAACAAAAAAATTCTAAGCCTTTTCCACAGCCTCCCCTGTGTCCTATCACTTTGTTCAAGTGCACTATCAAACCTTCTAGCTATTTTCAGAATCTTCCCCTCCCCCCCAATCTATGTTTTAACTGCTGTCTATAACTGTACAGGTATGTCCTTGAAGCATCAACCCTCTCTTTAATTGACATGGGCTTAAAATCTCTTAGCAAGTTATCAGTATCACCATTAGCAGTCAATCAATGATTTTCAGCCTCTACTGACCAAGATGCAGAATTTGAACCAGGGGCCTAGAAATGGAAGATTCTGAAACCAATGACCCATCCTATAGCCACATTTCTAATCACCTGAATCATGTGCATAAAACTATAAATATTATCTCAACCAACCCTTGCACTTCACCTAGAACCTAAGAAAACTGGCCCGATTCATCTTTGCTGTCATCATCATGCTATTACAGAATTTAGATCTGTAAGGGGCCTTAGAGGTCATCTCTAGTCCATTACCCTCTTCCAGGTTTACCGGTGAGGAAATTGAAGCCCAGATAAGTGAAGTTGTGTCTCCAAGGTCACACAGGTAAGCCCACAGCCTCTGGATTCCAGCTTTACTGAGCTTTCAGCTATACCCCAATGTCTCTGTAGGAGGCTCGCCCTTACACTAGTAAAGAAATCATGGTCTTTGGATAGAAAGTTCCTTGACTATGGTAAAGCAGAAAATAGCACAGGGCTGGGAGACAGATCACCTAGGTTCAAGTTAGTCCCTTCATAACGTATGGCCTAACCTCTCAGAGCCCCAGTTTCCTTGTGTGTAAAATGGGAGTGATGATACTTATGTCACAAGCTGTTGTAAAGATAAAAATATATAGGGTGTGTAAAGTATCAAAGGAATATGCAAATACATGTTATCATTGCTATTATCAAATCAATGAAGGATACCAAAATACAACCTAGAACTACCTCTGAAGCCCAGAGGTGGCAGATGAAGAATTAAGGTGTGAACCTGAGAAATCTCGATTTGTAGCCAGTTACTTAGCTTTGTCAGGTGCCACCCAGGGCACATTCCTTAGAAAGCAAAGAATAAACCCTGCCACAGCCCAGGGCTGACTGACAGGATCCACATCTCCCCAAATAAGCTTTAATGAGAGTTCTCAATATGCAAATAGTCACCTCCTCTCCACCACCCCCCCCCAAAAAAAGTCTGTAACATCTAAAATTTAAATTTTCAGAAACAGTGGCTCCTTTTCATTTGGCTTCAGCAACAGTTAAGTGCATTGTTATTAAATCCCAGCACTTCTAATTGTTCACTCCAAACAGAGGCTTCGTTATTAATAGGCTATAAATCAAGGCCCTACCTGAAACTCGTTGTCACGGAAACTGTAACTTTAACCCTCCTCCACTCTGCTCCACCCACCCACCCACCCACCCCAAGATCTTGGGAGCTCTGTACTGTGCGTACCTAAGTTCTCGTTATTTCTCCGACTTTCTGCTATTTGTCTGGGTCAAGTCCTGGTCAGAGAGATGCTAATTTCAAGCATCTCGAAAGAGGTGCGTTTCCTTTTAGGAAGAGTCGGCAGCCGGAGTGCATGCAGAAGGGCTAGGGAGAGCCAGTTGGCCGGGAACCTTTTCTCTCTCCCGCCGCAGCTAGCCATGCACAGAGGATAGTGCCCCCCAGGCCCTGCCATCCTATTACACTGTTCTCCCTTTCCTGGGCGTCCTACGGTCCAGGAAGCGGGAATGCTAAGTTACACAGAAGAGCATGAAAGCGGGGCGGAGGGAGGCAAGGGAGGGATGGCAGAAGGGACCGTGGGGGCAGCGCGGAGGTCGTGAGTCCCCAAAACACAAGCCCGCCCCGGCCCCGGAGGCTGCTCGGGACCCGCCCCGGAGGCTGCTCGGGACCCGCACCAGAGTGTGCCTTCCTTCCCAAGACCCTCCCGCGCAGGGCTGTTAGACTCTGGGATCCGCGTCTCCAAAGCGCCTAGCTTGCTGGGAGTCTCAGGAGCCCGTACCTCTCCCTGCACCCCAGGGCTACTCGGTGCAGCCGCTGCCCCAGCAGCCCAGGAGCCCCAGGCTCCGTTCCCCCCCCCCGCCCCCGATCCTCCCTCTAGGCCCCCAGTGTTCTAGTCACGCGCCCCCCCGCGCAAGGGACCCCTCCTCCCGGGCTCCTGGTGCGTCCCTCCCAGTACTCCTCACCTGCACTTGGGCTGAAACTGCAGCCACCTAGAGCCCGGAGCAATAGCGGGGCAACTGGGGCGCAGAGGGAGGAGGGCAGCGCGGGGCTCCTGGCACAGCGGCCGCCGGGCGCCTGGTGCTGCCGAGCCACAGACCCGCCCAGAGATATAAATAACATTATCTGAGGAGGGACATTCCTGCCGGGGGACATCGCTGCTGCCGGGACCAGATAGTCCCGCGGCGGGGGCGGAGGAGGCGGGGCCACAGGCTCCCGCAGCGCCGAGGCCCGGCCCCAGCCTACCCCCACCCACATCTGCACAGCCGCCAATCACTCTCCCAAGGCCCCCAGGGAGCACCTGCCTGGCCACAGTCTGGCCTCCTCCACCTCCCTCCGGGATCCCAGGCCCTCCTTTAGGCCACCGACCCCTCCTCGCCTCTGGCCTCCAGCACTGCATTTGGGTTGGGAGTGAGCAAAGCCAGAGAAAACCACAGCGCTCGCATCCTCTCCACACCAACTGCGCGCCAGCCGTGCCCAAGGAGAGCCCCCTGCGGCGGGGAAAAATTGCGCTCCCTTGTTTGGGGCCTAATTCTTGCAAACGGAGCTACGAGCCCTGACTAGACAGGGATACTTCTGCAACCTTTCCTTCCCTTACACACAGTCCAGTTGCATTTTTTTTTTAATTTTAAGGTGACTTCTCTGCTCCCTAAAACTAGACACCTGCTCCCTGACAGTTCTCGTCCCAGCACCGCAGCTGAGTAGGATACTCTGGGATTGGCTGCTTCTGTGGTTTGTTATTGTTTTTGTTGTTTTTTTGTTTTCTAAACGGCAGGGGCAGATTTTTTTGGAGCAGAAAAAATCGGTGTTAAGGAGGCACCTGGAGGCATTGACCCGGAGGCAATCTAACTTTGTCCTTCCCTAGCTCAGAGGGAGAAAAGGTTCTGTGTTACTGTGTCTATGCAAACCTGATGTATTTGGGAGAACCGTACAACGCTGCCAGTGCAAAGCCTGCAGTCCCGTAGTGATCACACAGCGCAGTGACGATAATCAACAGACATGCATCACAGGCGACTCCTGGCTGGCTGGCTCCTGGTCTGAGAGCGGGATCTGATGCTTCACAAAAAACTCAGTTCTGCTCTTGGGGTTTGGTAAGAAAGGGCCAGACAGCTAGAGGAGAAATTAGAACAGTAGATGCTGTCGAAGTGGGCGGAGAAGGGCACTGAGAGCCTGCATTAGACTGAGACCAAGAGGAGAGGTCTGAAAGCCTGCCTTAGAAAGTCACGATTTTCTATACTATACTATACTATACTATACTATACTATACTATACTATACTATACTATACTATACTATACTATACTATACTGTATAATATCAGGGCCCCCGGGGGCTCGAAAGATGTTTGTTGATAAAGATTATAATGTAACACCGCCTTTGTCCCTTTCACCCTTGTTCCTCTGCACCTGAGCCCAAAAATGGTTTCTCACTTTCCCTGTCACTTTGACTTGAGAATCACAGGAATTAGAAGAATTGGCAGTTGAGGCGAAAAGCATATGTATATTGAAAAGTTTTAGCTATTACACACTCCTCCCAGTATTCACGACAGAACGTAGACCGATATGAGTTTATTTGAATGCAATTATGCTGTTTTCCAGCCTTACTGAGGGGAAAGTTAACCAATCAATCAGCAAGCACTTAGAGCTTCAAAACTCGTAGCAAGACCTTGAAGATCTTTTTAGTCCAAACCCTTCATTTTGCAGATGAGGAAACTGAGACCCAGAGCAATTTGGACACAGTATAAGGTTAATTTGTCTTAGAGGAATGAATAAAACTTCCCTCCAGACTGAATGCTATATTCTTTCCTCTGCACCATACTCTCCTGTTTTATTTGCCAGGTGTGCAATCCAGTATATGATGTTGGAAGAAAGCTGGTTTATATGTTGAAGATGGGCAAAGATATTCTACTACTGTTACATTCTCACCTTGTGATGAGAATTAGACACAGAACCAGTGGGCAGATACTATAGGTCCAAAGGGCTATCTCTGCCATATGCAACACCTGTGTTGCGGTCTCTTGGTCTTCCTACAAGGACATCTCTCAAAAGACAGAAGCTAAAAAAGGAAAAAGGTTACACAGCCAATGACATCACTATAACTTATAAAAGCTATAACAAGAATGGAGAAACCATAACTTTGTCACTGAAATTTAGAGAATGCCAATGACATTTAAATTCCATCAATAGGTAAACATTCATTTAGTATCTATTTATCAATAATAATTAGCTAAGCTAAGAAACTCCTAGGGGCAGCCAGGTGGTGCAGTGGATAGAGCACCGGCCCTGGAGTCAGGAGTACCTGAGTTCAAATCTGGCCTCAGACACTTAACACTTACTAGCTGTGTGACCCTGGGCAAGTCACTTAATCCCAATTGCCTCACTAAAAAAGAAAAAGAAAAAAGAAACTCCTAGATGGTTCACTTCCTCCAGCCCCCCCCCAAACCCCAGCTTTTGCAAGACTCAACTCCTCCCCTGTGGCAGCTTCCCCATCTTCATCCTTGGTTACTGTGCATGGTCCCTGTTTTCCCCAACAATGCCTTGTGTCCTGAGATACAGGATCTCTCCTTATGTCTCCCCTTCTCTTGCCACTGAGTTTGCCTTAAAGAGTTGATTTGTGAGAACTTTCATGCTGCTTTCCATAGAGGAGGGTATAGGGGAGGAAGTATGCTGCTTGCCCCAAGTACCAGAATTGCTTATTATGACTCTACTGGCTCTTCTTCCCATCCCAAAAGTTGTGCACAACCCTCTTTTGGCACAGATTTAAGAATCCATTTGACATTTCTTGAGTTAGAAGATGAAAGGGGAACTCTTCAATTTAAAAAAAAAAATTTAACAGCCATATCCTGTTAAGGAAAATAGGCCAACTTCAAAAGCAGGGACTGCTGTATGTCTTAAGTAGAAATTCTGATCTATTTTTGAAAGAAAAAAATAGATGGAAATGATGTTATTAGTGATTGGAACAATCTCCTATGAATATAGATATTAAATATATTCATAATCCTCCAACATTTTATCTATGTAGCTACAAAAATATATACAATAAGACAGATTATTCCTTGACTATAGGTTTCTTATTATACCAAATAGTTAAATACAATTTTTCCTCTTTGCTGTCTTAAAGTTAATAATTTGCAGCCACAAAGAAAAAATAATATCATAAAAGCCCCAAGCCCATGGACAAATTAACTCAAGATTTTACAAACCTACTCAGCTGCTTTCACTCCCTCCACTTTAGCTGAAAGCTAAATAATTCAATGCAGCCTCATTTGCTACAGAGCATGTCATAGTAACAGCATCCCCAAATGCTTTGCAGCTAATAGAGTTACAGTAAAATGATAAATCAGAATGGAGGAAAAGGGTTTAGAAATACAAGAAGGGGTGAAGAACGTTTTCAAATAAGATTAAAAGCCATTCCAAAACTCACTCTCAAAAGAGTTTTCTACTAAAAACCAGTGACCTGAACCAAAATATACCATGAACCCCAAAGTGAAAAAGACCAGTTTCCTGAAATGTGAACTAAATTGAACCAAAATATCATTTTAAAACTGAAGATATGTATTTTTGTTTGCTTCTAAAAAAAACCCTTACCTAATAAACCAGCTCAAATAGGAGCCCATCTATGTTATTTTCAGAAACACTGAATCATAACATGACTAGGGCATCAAAATATTCTCCAATACAGAACCTAAATTTCACTGTTTCATTTTAATCCTGCTAAAAACAAGTAATGAATCATGAACTGAGATTCATAATTAGGTAGGTGTATTTCCATCCTTCTTCTAGTAACAATAAGGGGCATCTTCTCTTCCACTGTCCTCAAAAGCAGGCTGACAATAGCTCTGGTTCCAAAACCCTTCCAATGGCAACAGAGAAGCAAAAGCCAAGGAACCCTCTTTATCTCAACTTCATTATATGGTCAAAAGAACTTGAAAGCTTGGCTTAGAGCCAGTAGATTCTAAAATAATTTTTTTAAAAATCTCAGCTTCCTTATGAAGCAAGTTCATCCATTTCAGAATTCCCTCCACTAACAATAGAGAGGAGAACAGGGGACATGGGAAGCCCTCTGCCATCCACTCTTCCATGATGCATCTGGCAGGATCTTGAAACTGGTTCCTTCAATAGCCATTTTTCTGCTTTTCTGTTTCTGGGTACCAGAAAGGTGCCAATTCATGCCAGTTCATTGATGGCACAAATATCACAATGGGGTGTTTTTGGGGGTCATGGTAAATTTCTCCATTTCTTTTCTAGAGTGCATTTTGGAATGGAAGTCCAAATAGATAAATGAATTGGACCAAATTACATGTTATTTTATAATACAGTAAGTGTGTCTACAGGAGTCAAAAAGAGCAAAAAAGGAATCCATATGATGAATTTTGCTTTACCCATCTTGACATAAAGGAACTATCAGGCAAAAATTCTGAAACAGTATGTGAGGGGGCAGCTAGGTGGCACAGTGGATAAAGCACTAGCCGTGGATTCAGGAGGACCTGAGTTCAAATCTGGCTTCAGACATTTGATACCCACTAGCTGTGTGACCCTGGGCAAGTCACTTAACCCTCATTGCCCTGCAAAAAAAAAGAAAAGAAAAGAAAGGAAAGGGGAAAAAAAGAAACTATGTGAAATGTGGTATAATGCAAAGCTTCTTAAACTGAGTTATGACCTCATATGGGGTATTGGAGGCTGTGAAAAATTTGGCAAAAGTAAAAGGTTATATATACCTATTTTATATACCTTTATAGCTGGATAGCATAAATATTTTTCAGGGGAAAAGGAGTCACAAGTGGAAAAAGTTTAAGAAGCCCTGGTCTAGTGGAATCAATATCAAACCTAAATTCCTGATGCTGAAACTGATTTCTGGTGCCAGCTCCACTACCAACACACTGTGTGACTTTGAGTAAGTCTATGTGAGATGTGGTTTTCTCATCTGTAAAATGAGAGAATTGGATTAAATTTTCTCTAAGATTCCTGTCTAGATTATATGATCTTCTTTTACTGCACTTAATATTGAAATGAATATGTATTTCCCAAGCTAAATAGATATTTTTGTGCTCAGAGATCACCTCTTTCTGTACCATCCTTGTTGGGATAGTGGAAAGAGGGCTGAGCCTGGAATTGAGAAGACCTGGGTTCAAATCCAGCCTCAGATACTTACAAGTTGTGTGACCCTGGACAAGTCATTTAACTTTGGTTTGCCTTGGTTTCCTCCACTGTCAAATGGGGATCATAATGGTACCTACCTGGCAAGGTTATTGTGAGCATCAAATAATATAATATTTGTAAAACACTTAACACGGTGCCTGTGACACAGCAGGTGCTATATAAATCCTTATTCCTTTTTCCTTCTTCAATTTGCTGGTAAGGGACAGTATGAGTTATGCATGCATATCTAACAGTAAGTTTCATTAGCTTATATAATGATTACTCCACTCTGTGTCCCATTTATAGCTAAAATAAAATAAAATAAAAACAATAACAGAAGTGGCAGGAGTGGCAGTGCTGCAAAAATGATGCCTGCATGCTAGAGTCTAGATCATTTTATGTCATTGCTGTGCACCTACTGGAATCTTCCACTTGTCTTCAGGCTGCAACCTTGAATAGATGTCATATACCTCCTTCCTTCCCTGTTGTGCCACAGCACCAAACACATCTCAAAAAAGCAGTGAAAGGAATGTTTGACTACATTCAGGGAGTGAATGAAAGAATGGATGAAGGAATGAATGAAAAAAGCATTAAGTGCTTGCAGTATGCAAAGCACTGCGCTGAGAACATAAAGGGGGAAATATTTGTCGACCCAATTTGGCATTTTCTTGGCAAAGATACTGGAGTGGTTTGCCGTTTCCTTCTCCAGTTCATTTTACAGTTGAGGAAACTGAGGCAAACAGGGTTAAGTGACTTGCCCAGGGTCACACAGCTAGTAAGCAGCAGGGCTGGATGGGAACTCAGATCTTCCTAACTCCAGAGGTCCACTGCTGAATCCACTGCACCATTTTGCTGCCCCCCAAAAAGAATAAAAATAACAAGACAGAGTAAGACAACATATTCAGGATTTTCAGCTACAAGTCATATGGAAAGGTCCAGTGGTCCAACCCACGAGTCCTTGGGGTGTAGTGGCAAAGCAGATAATAATGTATTTTCTTTAATGTCATTACCATTAATAAGACTATCTGTTTCTGATGCTAGCTCATTTAATGATGGTAAGAACTTTCTTTGCCAAGTTAACAGTGTCTCTGATGAAGTTTGGTGGTTTGGTGTTAGTAGGGAATGGCAGATTTGTTTTCCACCTGGGTTTTCTTCCTCAGATGATGGATACAGGGGCCAGAATGATAGCAAGGTTGGTGTTCTGGGGAGTGCTATTAATGTGAGGACTTTTAGGCTCAGGGTCCTGTATTGTCTCCACTATGATCTGCAGGGAAAGAATGGTCAAGGTGGTGGCAGTGGTTTGATTTGCCTGACACATGCTACCTTCCTATCTCTCCCTCAGGGTACCATGCTGCTACAGCTAGACTGGCTAGCCTCTTCAGTAGATGGTATTTAGAGCTGTATTGAATTTTTAAAATGTGTATGATCAAGAGTTGATTGAACATGAAACCTGGAAAAAAGATAAAGTTTAAAAATAAGAAATCAAACTCCTACATTGATTAATTTAATAATTTGAACTACTTTTTGCCTAGATGATAATTATCTTCACCAAAAAACAATTTTGTTAATTGTTTTTTTGTTTACTTTAATGAGTAGTTTTCAAATTCACAAATGTTCTTCATAGTACTGCCTGAGACCACTGGGAAACTTTCAATAAAGCTTGGAAAGCTAATGTCATAAAAGACTCCATTGGTTCTACAAATTGATATAATTCCCTCTTCTGTTAGTGGAATAAGTTTCTGCAGCTGCTAGCTTTCTGGCTGGGTATTCCTTCAATGTTTTGGAATCTATCAACATTCAGACAACATTTTGCAGAAATTGTCAGATTTTATTTTTTAAAAAATAGTCTTTTCTCATTTTCCTTGGTGTGTAGGAAATTGTTTTACAAATTATTATTTGTGATTTTATGTTTGTCAAATGCTTTGATAACCATTTTAATAAGAATTCTGAGGAGTAAATCCCTATCATTATCCTTATTTTAAAACTTTGAAATAGTAAGTTTAGATCATTTTCCCAATTTCACATAGAATTCATAGCCAGTGGCTTGGCATGTGGTCGCTTATTCAACAAGCACTGTCTCTTGGTTTTTAAATAACAGAATGCCATGACATCTAATTTAGATATCCTGCATTACATTATTATATTCAAGCCAAGAATTATAAAGCTCCAAATCACTCTGAGACAAATCAATAGCTCTGTGTTTCCTATTGTGGTCCACTATCATTATCTTAATCATTGAAAAAGTTTGATTAAGCATCTGACTCTGTATGGTAGCATCCTGGATGTTGAACCAAGTGATTAAAAAAAAAACATTGAAAGAATGAAAAAAAGCATCTATTAAGAATTCACTAGGTATAAAGCACCTTACTTAGTATTAGGGATACAAATAGGAAAGCAAAAATGTCCTTGTTTTCAAGTAGTTCACATTCTAATAAGGGGAGATGACACATTTAGGATTCAGCTACAAATGCAAAGGCCCTGAGTGGCTCAAAAAAGCAGATGGTAATGGATATCCTTTAATGTCATTTCCATTGCTAAAATCTGTCCATTTCTGATATTGAGCTATTTGGCCGTGCCAAGGATTTTGTGGGCCATCACTTTCTTTTCCAGACCCTCAACTGAAAAACTGGATTAATAATAGTACCTCCCTCCCAGGGTTGTTGTGAGGATCAAACGAGATAACATTTGTAAAGTGTTCAGCACAGTGCCCGGAACATAGTAAGTACATAATAAATGCTAGTTCCCTTCCTTAACTTTAGAAATAGCAATTTAGCAGTTATGTGGAGGATAGTTTGGATGGGGGTGAACCTGGAATCAAGGAAACCAATTCCCTACTCCTGTCCCTCCTTTACTCAAATTAATCTTCTTAAAGAATAGATCTGGGGTGCAGCTAGGTGGTCCAGTGGATAGAGCACCGGCCCTGGAGTCAGGAGTACTTGAGTTCAAATCTGGACTCAGAACATTGACACTTACTAGCTGTGTGACCCTGGGCAAGTCACTTAACCCCAATTGCCTCACCAAAAAAAAAAAAAAAAAGAATAGGTCTGACCATGTGACCACCTCCCCCCCACCCCAAATTTAATAAACTGCAGTGGCTCTCTTCAGGATCAAATATTGAATCATGTTTGCTTTTAAAGCCCTTCATAACCTTGCCCCTACTTTACCCTTCCAGTCTTGTTCCCTTCCATGTAGTCTGCAATCCAGTGACACTGAACTCCTTGCTGGTCCTCACTCGAAATATACAGTCTCTTGACTCTGTATTTTTATTGGTTGTCCCCCATACCTACTGACTTTCCTGTTTCTCTTCAGATTCCATCTAAAATCTCACCTTCTGCAAGAAACCTTTCCTGATCCCCCAAATGCTAAAACAGAACTCAAACTAAGTTTAAAAAAAAAAAGACCCTAATGGAGAAAAATGCTCTCTGTCCTTTCTGCTGACCCTGAGATGGAAGGATGACTGATTGCTAAGCAATTCTTCATCTGCTATGGGACTGACTCCTGTTTGTGCCTTCTTTCAGTTAATACAGGGCTCTGTGAGACTTCAAATGGGCAGAGAAGCCACCTTAGCCCTGAGGAGTGATCCATTTGATCCAACCCAACAATGGATCAACACTGTGTGCAGTTAGTAAGAAACTGACTTGTCCATCAGTGGTGCCATGCTTGGAAATGAATTCAGTGGTGAAAGGCGTGTTTATAGCAGTCATTTTAAGTTTAAGCCGACTTCTCCCAGAAACCAATGTGATAGAGCAGGCAGTGTGCCCTAGTTTGGGGAAAATGCTTTTGTAACTTGATTCTTGCTATATCCTTTTAATAAGTATCCCTTTGTAAAAGATTAAACTACCAGGGGCAGCTAGGTGATGCAGTGGTTACAGCACTGGCCCTGGATTCAGGAGGACCTGAGTTCAAATCCGGCCTCAGATACTTGACCCTTACTAGCTGTGTGACCCTGGGCAAGTCACTTAACCCCAATTGCCTCACCTCCCCAATCCCCCCCCCAAAATAACTATATGTATCAACACAAAAGATTAAACTACTAAAAAAGATTAAAACTAATTTAACAGGTTACTACTTCTAATCCCATCCAATAAACATTTATTAAGTGCTTACTATGTGCCAAGTGCTATGCCAAGCACTAGGGATACAATTAATAAAAAGAAAAATAGGGGGCAGCTAGATGGAGCAGTGGTTAAAGCACCGACCCTGGATTCAGAAGTACCTGAGTTCAAATCCGACCTCAGACACTTGACACTTACTAGCTGTGTGACCCTTGGCAAGTCACTTAACCCCCATTGCCTAAAAACAAAAACAAAAACAAAAATAGTCCCTGCCCTCAAGGAGCTTATACCCTAATGGGGCAGGAGGGAGGAAACAGCAGAAAAAACAAGGCAAGAAGGGGTATGTGTGTGCAATGAACAGGATCCCTGGGGGTATACTGTTCCATGGAGTTAAAACCAGGCAGAACAGCATATACAAAAGTGAACTTTCCTGATAATAATCTATTTTCTCTACAATCTGACTCAGAAACCACCACCAGATTGATCTTAAAGCATTGCTTTGACCATAACACTCCCCTGAGGGGCAGCTAGGTGGTGCAGTGGCTAGAGCAGTGGTCCTGAAATTGGGAGGATCTGAGTTCAAACAACACCTCTAACACTTCCTAGCTGTGTGACCCTGGGCAAGTTACTTAACCTCAATTGCCTTAAACATCTGGATCCATCTCCAGTCATCCTAATGTATATCTTGCTGCTGGACCCAGACGGCTCTGGAGGAGAGAGTGAGGTTGGTGAGCTTACATACCCTCCTCTCACTTAAATCCAATTCAGATTATTGTGCTATAAGAAGTGATAAGCAGGCAGATTTCAGAAAACCTGGAAAGACTTATATGAACTGATGCTGAGTAAAGTGAGTAGAACCAGGAGAATACTGTACGCATTAACAACAACATTGTGTGATGATCAACTGTGATAGACTTGGGTCTTTTCAACAGTGCAATGATCCAAGACAATTCTCCACATCTAGAAAAAAGAGGTGTGGATTCTAAATGCAGATTGATATTGTTTCTACTTTTTCTTTGTTTTGGTTTTACTTTCTTTTCTTTTTTTGGGTGCGGCAATGAGGGTTAAGTGACTTGCCCAGGGTCACACAGCTAGTAAGTGTGTCAAGTGTCTGAAGCTGGATTTGAACTCAGGTCCTCCTGAATCCAGGGCCAGTGCTTTATCCACTGTGCCACCTAGCTGCCCCTGTTTTTTTCTTTTCTGAGGTTTTCCCTTGTGTTCTAATTCTTCTTTCACAACACAACCAATGCAGAAATATGTTTAATGGGATTGTACATATATAACCTATATCAGATTGCTTTCTGTCTTGGGGAGGGGAGAGAGAAGGAAGGGAAAGAGAAAAAATTGGAACTAAAAATCTTATGAAAACAAATGTTGAAAACTATCTTTACATGTAATTGGAAAATAATAAAATGGTTTATGATTAAAAATAAATCCAATTCAGTTTAAGTCACGCTATCACCTCCATATGTCATGTTCCTCTTTGGGAATGAGGGACAAACAACAACACTCCCCTGATTGAAAATCTTCAATGTCTCAACACCACCTACCAGGATTAAATACAAATTCTTTAGCTTAACATTCAAGCCTTTTCAAAACACTTTTGAGGAGGGATAAGGTGAAAGAAGATAGAAAATAGAGTAAATATCAAAGGGAGGGAATAGGATGGAGCGTAATACAGTTAGCAATAGTAATTGTGAGAGAAATGATGAGCAGGATGCTATCAGTAGGACATATGAAAAATGCAAACCATCGACAGAGAAAGAACTGATAGTATCTGAATACAGATTGAAGTATAATTTTATTTGTTAGTTCTTTTTTCTAAAGTTATTTTGTCTATTTTCTTTTACAACCTGACTAACGTGAAGATGTTTTGCATGGCTGCACATTGAATTATATTGAATTGCTTGATTTCTTAGGGAGGGAGGAAGAAAATTTGGAATACAAAGTTTTAAAAAATCAATGTGGGGGCAGCTAGGTGGCTCAGTGGAAAAAGCCCTGGCCCTGGATTCAGGAGGACCTGAGTTCAAATCCAGCCTCAGATACTTGACACTTACTAGCTGTGTGACCTTGGGCGAGACACTTAACCCTCATTGCCCTTCCAAAAAAAAAAAAGAAAGAAAGAAAAAAACAAGAAAAAGAAAAAAAAGAAAAAATCAATGTGAAAAAATTTGGGTTTTTAAAATGTGTAACTTGGGGAAAATTCTAAATAAATAAATAATTTTTTAAAAAAAGAAAACATTCAAGGCTTTTCACAATCTGGCTCCAAGCTACCATTCTACTTTAATCTTTCTGTATTCCTTTAGTGGAATCCTCTACTCTAGTCAAGTGATCTGCTCACTGTTGACTCACCATCCTCCATAACAACTTTTGAACTTTTGTTCACATTTTTACCCACCTAGCATGCCCTCCATATCTCTGATCTATGTATTCTTTGTGTCTGGTCATTTAACCAAACCCACCTTTCTCTGTCTTGCCCCCTCAAGATATTTTGAGAGATCTTATCAAATGCCTTGCATTTGTTTCTTGCAATCATGCATTCCTCTTAGTTACTTGACTATTTAGGTGTATATTGGGCTTATCCTGAGTTCTCTTCCAGGCTTCCAGAAAAGAAACAGCATTGAACTGTATTAGCCTAAAAAACCCTTCTAAATTCCTGCCTGGGGTCTCTAAGCACAAAAAAGTTGCTAGGTTTAGTAAATAAATGCAGCATTTGCTACAGAGTATGAAGCTAAGCTCAAATAGCAAACTGCTTGATACTTCTTCTCTTTTCCTACTTATAACTTGCCCCATTATGAAGTTGCCAATTTTTCATCATTTATTATCTCCCTGTCGCCAATTTACCCCTCTGCCAAACTTCCCTCTATGAGTCAAGGAAACTGCTATCCATGCAACCTCACTGCAGCCTCCCATTGCTCACTCTCTCCCACACTACATATCCAATCAGTTGTTAAATCTTGTCTACCTCTACAAGAGGTCTCACATCTGTCCCCTTCCTCATGCACGCAGCTACCATCCTCGCTCAGGCCTTATCATCTAGACTATTGCAATGGCCTCCTAAATGGTTTCCTTTTCTTAAGCCTCTCTCCTCTCTCTTCCACACTGCTGCCAAATATCTGACCATATCCTCAAATAAACTCCATTGGCTCCCTATTACCTCTAGAACAGGGGTTCTTAAGCTGCCATGCATAAATTTTTCAAATATTTTAATAATTTTATTCCAATGTAACTTGTTTTCTTTGTAATACTATGTCTTATTTTTATGCATTTTAAAACATTATTCCAAGAAGGGGTCAAAAGTTATCACCAGACTGCCAAAGAAGTACACGAAATAAAAAAGTTAAAAGATTCTGCTCTATGATTGAATACAAACATTTTAGGCACTTCACAACCTAGCTCAACCTACTATTTATTCTACATTACTCCTATCCAGACATTTCTTAATCCATCCAAAATGGCCTTCCTGCATTCCTCATATATGGCCCTGCATCTCCCATCACCATGTTTTAAAAAGACTTTCCAGGGGCAGCTAGGTAGCACAGTGGATAAAGCACCAGCCCTGGATTCAGGAGGATCTGAGTTCAAATACAGCCTCAGACACTTGACACTTACTAGCTGTGTGACCCTGGGCAAGTCACTTAACCCTCAATGCCCCACAAAAAAAACCTTTCCCATACTCCTGCAAATGGACTCCCTCTTCACCTCTAACCTTGTAAAATCCCTAGTTTCTTTCAAAATCCTACATTAGTCCTCTCCTGATTCCCATCAGCTTTCATTTATTTTGAATACATTATATATATATATTTACATATATAAGTATTTAAACATGTATTTTATTTCTATTATGTTTTACATATTTATATGTATATTATATATGCATATACATGTATACCACGTGTGCAAAATATGTATTTTACTTCTGAATGTGTAAGCTTCTTGAGAACAAGGACTGTTTTATTGTTGTCTTTGTACACTTAGTGCCTAGACTAGTGCCTGATGCAGAGCAGGTATTCAATAAATTATTATTGATTGTTTATAAAAACAATTCAAAATGTATGTCCTACTGATGGTATGATTTTTATATGTAGGCCACATTTTTATGAAATATGATGGCATAGACAATACCTAGAGGGAAAGAGCCCCTTGAGGCATCAGATTGTATGTTCCAGTTCAATTATCCTTCTCCATTAATGGTATATTCTGCTGAAGAAACCAAGAAGCCCAAAGATAGCAAGTAAATGAGGCGGAGTCTCCTGCATTAAACTGCTCCTTCCTTTTCCTTGAGCATTTGAAGGCACACTAATGGAGTTCACCCTATGGAAAATCACTGATGTGGAAACTGCACTGGTTAGAACATAAATCAGCTGAGGCATTGAATGGGGAGTGAGCACCAAAGGTAATGCAGCTTCCTTTACCCAAGAAGTGCTAAGACAGCTGAGATGAATAACAAGATAGGACAGAAATCCTCAGTGTATTCAGATTTGGGAGACCATAAAAGATGACTGTCAGAAAAGACATCTGAAGAAAGGAGCTGGGGAGAAGTAGCACCATCTACTCAAGGGTAAAGGCCAATTAGAAGGAATAACTCAAACAAACAACTTCTACCCTCAACCACTGATGAGAAAAAGGAGATGAATCTGGGGCGGGGGCGGGGGGGGAAGGTCACAAACAGCATTCTTAATGGGAGAATAAAGCAAACTAAGAGACATTTTAATGGCAAACCAAGTGATATTGGTTATTATTCCCTGTCTTGATGATCAAAACTACTTGTACTATACCATTTTCTTCAAGTCTACCAAAAAGTTACTGAATATAAAATCCCATGAGACTATCATCCTATTAGAAGAGATTTTCTTATTTTCTATCAAATAGATATGTCAGAAGTATTGTCATAGGAAAGAAGGTGCTAAATGGGAATTTCTATTATGAGTATCATTTAATATAAACTAGGTATAGAGCAATATCTCATACTATATACTAAAAATACGGTCAAAATGAGTATATGATTTAGATATAAAGGGTGATATCTTAAGTAAATCAGAGGAGCATGGACATTTTTACCTGTCAAATCTATGGATAATGGAAGAATTTTTGAACAAACAAGAAATAGAGAGGATAATGGGAAGTAAGATGAATAATTTTGATTACGTGAAATTTAAAAGGTTTTAGACAAACAAAACCAATGCAACCAAAATTAGGAAGAAAGCAAGAATCTTGGGGGAAACTTTATAGGATCTCTAATAAAGGCATTATTTCACAAATATATAGGTAAACAAGCCAAATTTATATAAATAAGAGCCATCTCCCAACTGATAAATGGTGAAAGGATATGAACAGTTTTCAAAAGAAGGAATTAAAGCCATTGATAATCACATGAAAAAGTGTTCTAAATCAGCATTGGATAGAGAAATGCAAATTAAAACAACTGTGAGGTATCATCTCACACCTATCAGATTGGCTAACATGACAGAGAAAGCAAATGATATATACCAGCAGGGATGTGGAAAATTTGGGACACAAATGCATTGTTGGTGGAGTTGTGGACTGATCCAATCATTGTGACAACAATTTGGAACTATACCCAAAGGATTATCAAACTGTGAAAACAACAACGCCTGCAGTTGATTGCTATTATTATCCCCCAAATTGCCGATGAGGAAACACAAATATTGGTGTTAAAAAAAAAAAAAAAGATGTAAGGGACATCTAGGTGGTACAATGGATAAAGCACCGGCCCTGGATTCAGGAGTACTTGAGTTCAAATCCGGCCTCAGACACTTGACACTTACTAGCTATGTGACCCTGGGCAAGTCACTTAACCCCCATTGCCCTGCAAAAAAAAAAGATGGACCCTGTGTCAGTACTGTGTAATTTCCAATCCCCAATTCCTATTCAATTTCAGGTCCAGTTTGCTATACAACCATGATAGAGAGACAGACAGATTGATAGACACATTAAAAAGCACACAAATATACCATTTCTATGGACTGTTCAACTATATATTATAATTGGGCAACTGATACTCTTCATTAACTTGGTTTTGCCAGTAAGCAATTAAGCTGAAATATTTTGAGTGATTATGGATCTTATTTAGGAGGTTATGAAATGATTCAGGTATTGATGCAATCATCATAATGTCATCCATAAATGGGAACATCTAGAAGACCTGATTATCTATAGGAAATCCCTCTTTGGATTCTCTACAGAACATTCGTTGTTACAGGGATAAACATCATTAGTGAGCATGTTTTTATTTTATGCCGCTGTCCTAAATTCAAAAAGCTAATTTCAGAGCCTGAGGAAGTGTTCAGACTGTTCTAGTTTTCCAACATTTAGTAGGAAATGCTCTTCAAGTAGATATTTATATGCTAAGTATTACTGCTAATCCATTAAAAAGTGAAAGAACACAATGGTATCCAGGTGGTACAGATGACTGGGTCCCAAGATGATGAAGAAAAATGCTAGAACACACCAATGTATCTAAGCCTATCACAAGTCTTTTAAAAAACAGAAACCTAGAGAAAAATTTAAATATGAAAAAACCAACAGATGTTTCATCACTTTCCACATCTAGGAAAGTCAAACAGTCCATCTTGGCTCTTTAACAGCAGAACAATTTGAGGCCAGGTCCTTCTTCCTAATGTAACCTGGGGCTCAAAGTCAATTTGCATGGGACCTTAATCATTGGCAGAGACTTATTACTTGATGCTTGCTCCTCACTTGCAGAGGGGTGGAGTTATTAAGTGTTTAGGAGAAGAAAGAACCTGGAATTTTGGCTCCCAGCTTCAAGAAAAAAGACAAGCAGTTTCAGATTCTCTACAGGGAGAGGTGCCCAAAGGGAGAGAAAGACTGTTTTTTTGTTTTGTTTTTTGTGAGGCAATTGGGGTTAAGTGACTTGCCCAGGGTCACACAGCCAGTAAGTGTTAAGTGTCTGAGGCCAGATTTGAACTCAGGTACTTCGGACTCCAGGGCTGGTGCTCTATCCACTGCGCCACCTAGCTGCCCCTAAGACTGTTTTTTTTATTATTATTATTGTGGCTTTCAGGTAGTCCGGTAATTTTCAAATTATCTCTCCTGGATCTATTTTCCAGGTCAGTTGTTTTTCCAATGAGATATTTCACATTGCCCTTTATTTTTTCATGCTTTTGGTTTTGCTTCATTGTTTCTTGATTTCTCATAAAGTCATTAGCTTCCATTTACTCAATTCTAATTTTTATGGAATTATTTTCTTCAGAGAGCTTTCGTACCTCCTTTTTTGTTTGGCCAATTTGGCTTTTCAAGCTGTTAAATTTTTTTTTTTTGTGGTTTTCTTGCATCACTCTCATTTTTCTTTCCATTTTTTCCTCTCTCATTTATTTTCAAAGTCCTTTTTGAACATTTCCAAGGCTTGAGACCAATTCATATTTTTCTTGGAAGCTTTGGATGTAGGAGCTTTGACTTTGTTATCTTCTTCTGAGGGTGTATTTTGATCTTCCTTGTCACCATAAAAACTTTCTAGGCTCAGCATTTTTTTCTGTTTGCTCATTTTCCCAGCCTATTTCTTGACTTTTAACTCTTTGTTAAAGTAGGGCACTGTTTCCAGTGTGGAAGGTGCACTGTCCCAAGCTTCAGGGGGTTTAAGCAGCTGTTTTCAAAGATACTTCTAGGAATTTGTAAGTCCTTAGTTCTTCCAAGGTGGTATGATTTAAGAAGAGGTATGTTCACCATGCTCCTGGCCTGTGCTGTGGTCTGCAAGCAATCACAGGCCTGCTTTTCTGCCTTGGAATTATGAACAGAATCCTGCTTCACTGTGGCTGCAAGCTCTTATGTGCTTATGCTCCTCCCCTGCCTGGAACTGCCATGCAAAACTGTGACCTGCATCTGAGTATGGGCAAAACAACAGAGTCCTGCCTCAGCGCTAGCAAAGAGACCCCTGTAATCTCCCTCCAGCCAACTGCTTGATCCCCTTACCATCTGTGGGCTGAGTTCCAGAAGCAGCTACTGCTGCTGCTTATTCAGAGGCTCTGGAGGCCTGCTCCTGGTTTGCTGGGTCTGGGTCTGTGCAGGTGCGGCCTACAGTGGGCTGTGCTCCACTCTTACCCCAGTGCAACAGACCTTTCCTGCCAACTTTCTAAGTTGTCTTTTACTAGAAAATTATTTCACCCTGTCCTTCTGTAGGTTCTGCTGCTCCAGGAATTGTCTTATGGCATTCTTTGAGGGTATTTGGAGGGGTCTTGGGGAGAGCTCAGGCAAGTCACTGCCCTTCCTCTGCCATCTTGGCTCCCAAGAGAAAGGCTCTGAAAAGAAGCTAACAAATAGAGGAGCAGATACCTTGTTCATGTCTCTTAGGGAATTTCCCTCTTGGTGAGATCTGGGATTTCTCTGTTGGTTGAACTAAGATATCTCACTCCCACTGGGAGAACTCATTCACCCCTTATCTTTTCTGGTATATACTCATTTTAGCATTTCTGATTTCTATTTACTATCCACTTAGATAAATGGGTTTATTTGCCCTTCACTACATGTATTCTTTGTGGAACTGGCATTTGGTGGGAAGGGAATCAAGTGTTGACTATTTAGTTTGGGCACTCCTCCATAAAGGGTTGGCAATCAGGAGCTTAGCTTAACAAAAAAATTATTCCCCATAGACTAAAAATACTTGGGAGGGGAAAGCTTTGGGCAGATATAATTCTAGCCCCACTACCTTTTCTCTTTAAGGAGAGAGCCAGCCTCTAATAACAACTCCTGCTTATCCTCCTAGCAGAAATCAAAGTCTCCCTTGGAGAAGGGTGGGCAGAGAAGACTCTAGAGATATCTCTTAATATCTCCATGTAAGCTACATCTAGACATTTTCATATGGGCATATATAACCTAGGTAGGCAACACACACACACGCACGCGCACCCACCCTACACTTACAAAGAGACAAAACTAGGCTTCTGAAGAAGCCTATCAAGATTAAATTTTCACTTTTTGAAATCTGGCCTTAAAGTTTTGGGAAGCCAGGTTACAGGTGGATGGGGTCATGAATGCCCCTTTCAAATTTATGAATGATCTTTTGGGCAACTTGTCCTCAAAAAAAGGCCTTGGTAGCTGTAGATGCTGATGATTGTTGTATGGAAGAGAGGCCAATATTGTCATTTTCTCCCAGTTACCTTAAGGATGACATGCCCATAATTTTGGGAGGCAGCAATAATCTTAGGGAGGGTAGCATGCCCAGTGCATGTACCAATAATTATACCTAAAATGACCTTGAAAGAAGTTGGGGTATGCCTTAGAAACTGACTTAGCTGTGTGACCTTGAGCAAGGCATTTAACATCTCTTTGCCTCAGTCTTCTTATCTATAAAATGGAGATAATTATAGCTACTACCATACATGGTTATTGTGAGGACCAAACAAGATAATGTTTAAAGTGGCATCCAGGCGACACAGGGGATAGAGAGCTGGGGCAGGAATCAGGAAGACCCGAGTTCAAATCTTCCTCAAACACTAACCAGCTATGTGCCCATGAGTAAGTCATTTAACCTCTGTCTGCCTCAGTTTCTTCAACTGTAAAATAATAGCACCTACCTCCCATGATGGTTGTGGGATCAAATAAGATAATGATTGTAAAGCACTTAGCACAATGCCTGTCGCAAAGCAAACACTGTATAAAAGTTTGTTGATCAATCATTTGGGTTGTGTCCAACTCTTTATGACCCCATTTTTAGGGTTTTCTTGGCAAAGATACTGGAGTAGTAATTGTTAAAATGCTTTGCATCATTCAAAGCACTAGGAATGCTAGCTATTATAGGGAACCCACTACTTCCCAAGTTGGCCCATTTCACTTTAATTATAAAGAAACGTTTTCCCATTGTTCATTCATTCTTTAGTCCTGTTCAATTCTTTGTGAGCTAGGCTCCATCTTTGCAAAGAAATCTCAACCCTGCTGTGAGCCATTCCTCCACATGATTCCAGGCCTATCTGTGATCAGCCTAGGCCAGGCAAGACCATTCCTTCTGCCTGAAATGACTTCTTCCATCTTCTCTGCTTGCTTTAAATCCTATCCTTTTAATTCCAAATCTAGGTCAGCTTCTACAGAGCCTTCCCTAGCCTTTAGCCACCATAACATTTGTGCTAGTTTGTATTTGTGTGTGTGTGTGTATATGTATATATACATGTACACGTAATGTTGGAATAATATATAAAATGCATATAAAACTTCTGTAGCTCATTACATTTCCAGGTCACAGATCCAGGGCAGACTTTGGAAGGTAATGGCACCTCTGTATAGAAAATATGAGGGGCAGCTAGATGGCGCAGTGAATAGAGCACCGGCCCTGGAGTCAGGAGTACCTGAGTTCAAATCCGGCCTCAGACACTTAATACTTACTAGCTGTGTGACCCTGGGCAAGTCACTTAACCCCAATTGCCTCACTAAAAAAAAAAACACAAAAAAACCCGAAAATATGCATGCGTGTGTATATATACACACATATATAGATATATACATGTTTATATGTAAATCTAGCTACATCTTGGGGCAGTTAGGTGGTACGGTAGAGTGCCTGGTCTGAGGTCAGTACATCTGGCCTCAGATACTAGCTGTATGACCCTGGGTGAGTCACTTAACCTTGTTTGCCTCAGTTTCTTCATCTACAAAATGAGCTGGAGAAGGAAATGGCAAACCACTCTGGTCTTTGACAAGAAAACCCCAATTGGGGCCATGAAGAGTCGGACACAACTGAATAACAACGGCTTCTGTATCTATCTATGCCCTGTCTTTCCAACTGGTTAGTCTCTCGAGGGGAAAAATAGTATCCTATCATCTGGCACAGAGTAAAACACTCAAAGAAGTCGAATGAAAATGGTACTGACTTACCCTGTCAGAGAAAGTCTGGGAAAGAGTTCTCAGAAAACATCCAGCACTTCCTATTATCCTTCTATTGGAAAGCTGTCATTTGACACTGTTGAGCAATATCAGGTGGGAGCTAAGGTGAGAGTAGCAGGAAGAAGTACAGCTGAGTTCTGCCCCACAATTCCTCCATGAAGATCTAGAAAATGCATTAGATCAAAACCTGATCAGGAAATTCAAGAGAAAAATAATGGAAAATTATTTTCCTAAGCCAGGTCGGCATAGGGAAATTGAGAAGTTTGTGGATACTGAGCTTGAGATCTAGCCAAGAAGGGCCTTTGTGTAGCAGCATTCCAGCACAGGGAGAGGCTATGTACCAGGCCAAGAAGAGGTCCTAAATCTCTATCAGGAGATGAGAACTCTATCCACTGTACCACCTAGCTGCCCTTTTATAATCAGGGTACACAAGTAACAGTCTATATTAAGAAGGACTAAGTGGAATGGGTGACATTTGAACCTCACTCTCATCTAAACTTGTCAAAGGAGGAAAGAATACACACACACACAAACAGGGTGGGGAGAGAAGAGAGAAAGAGAGAGATGAAGTGCAGAAACACATTCCACTTGAGAGAAACAGAAAGAAAAGGGGGAAAGGGAGAGCAGGACATAAAAGGACAATTAGTTTAAGGGAGGGGTTCAAAATAAAACAAACTCTAAGGATGGACAAAAATATTTATAGTGTCAAAGAATTGTACCCATAAATTGGGGAGTGACTGAACAAGTTATGGTATATTAATAAGATGGAATACTATTGTACTGTATGAAATGAAGAAGGGGATAGATGGTTTCAGAGAAACCTGGGAAGACTAGTATGAACTGATGCAGAGTGAATCAAGCAGAACAAGGAGAACAATCTATATAACAACAAAAGGGCTGGAACAAAAGTGTTGGCAACAACTTTGAAAGAATTGGGAACTTTGATCAATGCAATGACCAACCATGTTTCCAGAAGATTCATGATGGAACATCCCTCCTGACAGAGTGTTGATGACCTTGGAGTGCAGATTGAGATATTTGGGGGAGGAGGGGGACATGGGCCAGTGGAAGAATTCATTTTGTTTCTCTATGCATGCTTGTAACAGGGATTTTGTTTTTCTTTCTTTCTCAACGTGGGGAAGGTGAAAGGGAGAGAAGATGTATTGTTATCTGTTGAAAAAAATTTCCATAGCAAAAAAATATATTAAAAGTTTCCGCAAATTTTTCACTTGCATCTTCTTATTGTTTCTGAAACCCTAGGTACCCTGTTCTATCCTGGTAGTGAGTACCTTGTGTCTTTACATAGGATGCCCCTTTTTTCTTGACTGATTATTACTCTATTACAGAAGGAAGCCCACAATTCTCAGAAAGGATGATTTATTTCCATTTATAACTTGGAATTTGCTTCAAACAGCAGCATAAAATTGTCTCCAATAAAATGTTGCCATAATTTTTTTTTTTTTGCGGGGCAATGGGGGTTAAGTGACTTGCCCAGGGTCACACAGCTAGTAAGTGTCAAGTGTTTGAGGCCGGATTTGAACTCAGGTACTCCTGAATCCAGGGCCGGTGCTTTATCCACTGCACCACCTAGCCACCCCCAAATGTTGCCATAATTAACTAGCCTAAAACCAAATATTTTTAATTTTAAAATTCCATTCTTTTGATTTGCTTGACTTATCTTTGCTTTATTAACATCTGGCAACAGATTTGACTTCACTGCTGACATTGTCATGAGGAGGAAGAAGAGGAAAATGGGAAGAACTATTTAGTCCTTCTCCTTTCAGGATCAGAAACCACCAAGAAGAAACTAAAACACAAACTAAAAAGTAAATGACATTCAGGAGATGAGAAGCTAAGACCGAATACTCTTGGCAGGAGATAATTCACAGGATAGGAAGGCAAATTGCCTGGTAATTAGAAGGAAGAAAAGAACTAGAAAAGGGGAGTGCATAAAAATCAAAGGGAACATGATGGGATGCTAAAAATGTATTAGCCAAAAAAAAAAAAAAAAAGAAATAACAGCCTAAGCAGAAATTTCTAGTGACAAAGGCCCTCAAAGCTATCTGACTCCTAGGATAAGAATCAGTCAGGCAGCTTTACAGAGGGCTATATTAAAATATCTGAGGGGGCAGCTAGGTGGCACAGTGGATAGAGCACCCTGGAGTCAGGAGGACCTGAGTTCAGACACTTAACCCTTACTAGCTGTATGACCTTGGGAAAGTCACTTAACCCTCATTGCCCCACAAAAAACAAAACAAACAAAAAATCTGTGGAGTCTCCTTAATGCTTCTTCTCTAAAGGGAGATATCTCCTGATATCTGAGGTAGCTAGGTGGCACAATGGTGCTCAGAGTGCAAGGAAGACCTGGATTCAAATCCAGCCTCAGACACTTACTATCTGTGTGACATTGAGAAAGTCACTTAACCTCTGTCTTGATTTCCTCAACTGTAAAATGACAATCATAACAGTACCTACCTCACCGGCTTATTGAGAGGATCAAATGACATAATATTTTTAAAGTGTCTGGCGCATAGTAGGTATTTTTAAAAAATGCTTATTTTCTTCTTTCTCTTCCTGATGAAGCTTTCCCTCTTGTAGTATTCAAGACTCTGGACCCTCATTGCAATCAGTTGCCTTAACTAAAATTAGTTTCTTATCATCATATACAATGTTTCTCCAAAGGTTAATAAAGATACCTTCTGAGGAAAATATTTCCACATGTTCCCAGAGGTACCTTCTACTTTGGGTTCCTTTTATATCCAGAAGTCCCTCCATTCACTTTTCACTTCTTTCTAGGTGTTCAAACCCTTTCCTTGATTCCTTAGATTGGAGAATGTAGGCAAAAGATAGGCAACCTATGGCACTAGTATAATGAAATGCCACTTCTTTCTACCACTCTTTACCATATGTATTTCTTTGTCTTCTCTCCATCTCTCTTTTCCCTGCTCACTGCTTCCTTTCTCTTCATATCTCTCACCCATCTTTCTTCTTACCCTTTTTTTCTTCTAATCTTCCGTATTTTCTGACAACTTTCTTTCTGACTTTTTTCTTCCCCCTTATGCCAACAGCCAACTTGAGCATTATTTAGTCACTCAGGGACAGAGAAGTCACTAGACTTTAGTTGACACATCTACCTGCCTAGAAGCAGAAGGCTGGACCAGACAGATGACTTATAGATTTAGATGTAGAAGGGAAGTTAGAGAATAAACTAATTCAACTGCTTCATTTTGCAGATCAATAAATGAAGGCACAGAGAGTTTTAGTGGCTTACCCAGTGTGATACAGAAACTAAGTGTCATAGACAGGATTTGAACTCAGGTCTTTGGACTCTGAAATTAGTGCTATTTCCACTGTACCATGCTTCATCCTACAAAACTCTTCCAACTCTAATTTGCTTCTCTACTTTTGTAATATGTACCCAAATCCCCCCACCTCTCTTTTATACACACACACACACACACACACACACACACACACACACACACACACACACACCACACACTTTTTACTTAATTAAATCTTCTGGAGCCAGTGGAAGATCTTATTGTGCTCTACTTAGACACTTTCATGGGAAACTACAAAGCTTATCTTACATTAAGGGAATGTTATTGGTCCCAGAAGGCTGAATATGACACCCATTACTTCTCCTTAAGGGGCCCTTCCTCCCTGGACCATGAATGAAGCCAGGGGTGTGCTAAAGTCAGCTTTTATCAGCTCTTGAGCTGATTGTTAAATTTTCAGTATGAGCAATTACATCTCTGAAATTGGTAAACCATAAAACTTAGAGCTTGATTATTTTGTTGTCTAGATTTAAGAAAATGATGGAGAAAATGTTAATAATGAAGACTAAAATGTAAAGGTGTCATGCATTTTTTTTAAATAGAGAGCTGGTTGTTAAATGTTTAATAGCACTTCACTGCATGCAAGCCAGACAAGGTCAGTCCCAGAGGAACTTGGTTTCTAATGATAACAAGGTTACGTTCCCTTTTCTCTCATTCATTGTCTCATAAACCCTGACCATGGCAGCCTAGGGATGGATTATTTAAAACAGGTTTTGGTTCACGTCTACATCTCTGCAAAAGTTAGGAGTAGAAAGAGTATTTACTTAGGTCTGGGTTAGTTATTCCATTCCTACCCACAAAAAAATGTTGGGGCAGATAGGTGGTGCAGTGGATAGAGTACTGGCCCTGGATTAAGGAGAACCTGAGTTCAAATCCAGCCTCAGACCCTTGACACTTACTAGCTGTGTGACCCTAGGCAAGTCACCTAACCCCAATTGCCTCACCAAAAAAAAAAAATTTTTTTTCTAAAAAAAAATGTTACAAAGCATTGACAGAGAGACTTAAAACAGGATTAAGAAACAACTCTTAGTAGGAGATATGGGGGAAATGAGACATTAATGTACTGTTGGTAGAGTTGTAAACTGAAACAAAACATTCTGTAGAGCAATTTGGAACTATGGCCAAAGGGCTATAAAACCATGCAATACCACTACTAGGTCAGTATCAAAAAAAAAAAAAGAGATAAAAATCAAAAAGTTAAAGGACCTATATGTACAAAAATATTTATGGTTGCTATTTTCTGATGGCAAAGAATTTGAAATTGAGGGGATGCTCATCAATTGGGGAATGGCTGAACAAATTGTGGTATGTGATTATGATGTAACACTATTGCGCTATAAGAAATGATGAGCAGGATGCTCTCAGAAGAACCTGAAAAGACTTACATGAACTGATACAAAATGGAAACACATTATGTCAAAAGTAACAGCAATATTGTGGGATGATCAGCTGTGAATGACGTGACTATTCTCAGCAATACAATGATCCAACACAACTCTGAAGGATTTATGAAAAATGCAATCCATGCCTAGAGAAATAACTGATGGTGCCTGAATACAGACTGAAGCATAGTTTTTCAAACTTTATTATTCCTGAGGAGGGTTTTTTTTGTCTTTTCTTTCACAACCTGATTAATATGGAAAAATTTTGCATGACTACACATATATAACTTATATTGAACTGTTTGCTTTTGTGACAGGTAAAACTAAGGACTCATGATGGAAAATGCTCTCCACATCCAGAAAAAAAGAACTGTGGAATCTGGATGCAGATTGAGCTATACTGTTTCTACCTTTTTTGTTTTTGTTTTTGTTTTTGTTTTTTTTAGGTTTTCCCCTTTTGTTCTGATTTTTCTTTCACAACATGACTAATGCAGAAATATGTTTAATGTGATTGTACATATATAACCTATATCAGATTGCTTGCTGTCTTGGAGAGAGGAGAGGGAAGGGAGGGAGGGAGAAAAATTTGGAACTAGAAATCTTATAAAAACAAATGTTGAAAATTATCTCTACATGTAACTAGAAAAGAATAAAACAAACTTTTATGATAAAAATAAAGTGGATATTAAAAATTGTTTCCACATGTAATTGGGGAAAAATAAAATTCTAAAAAACCAAAAATAATGGGTGACTAGGAAGACATATGTCCCCCACCCCATCTTATATTTTTTGAGGTGGGAATTTAATGCCTTTTCTAAATAATTACTAAATATTTAGCACAGTTAATGTCATTTAGCCAACAAGCAAGTTTCAATGCTTTTCTTAAAGGTAATAAACATTTTTATTTATAGTTTTGGGTTCCAATTTTTATCCCTACTTTCCTCCCTTCCCTTCCTCCTCCCTGAGGCAGCAAGCAATCAGATATGGGTTATATATGTATGATTATGTAAAACATTACCATATTTGTCATTTTATACAATAAAACTTGATTAAAAGAAAATTAAATGCTTTTAAATAGATTTTTGGACTAAATAAAGTGCATGTGGAAGCTGGAGATTGTACCAAAAAGGGGGAAAAAAACCCAGGAAACTTTTAACTACCTTTACATTCTTGAGTCTTTTAGTCATGTCTGACTCTTCATGACCCTATTTGAAGTTTTCTTGACAAAGATACTGAAGTGGTTTGCTATTTCCTTCTCCAGATCATCTTACAGATGAAGAAACTTGGGCAATCAAGTCACATAGCTAGTGAGAGGCTGAATTTGAACTCAGAAAGATGGGTCTTCCTGATTTCATACCCAGTGTTCTGTTTACTGAGACATCTAGCTACCCATAACTACCTTTACAATCTGCTTTACAGGCAGAGTTCTGGGACTGGAGTCAGGAAAACCTGAGTCCGAATATGGCTTCAGACCCTAGCTGTGTGACCTTGGGCAAGCCACTTAACTCTGTTTGCCTCAGTTTCCTCATGTGTAAGATGAGCTGGAGAAGGAAATGGCAAATTATTCCAGTATCTTTGCCAAGAAAACACCATGGATAGTATGGTCCGTGGGGTCACAAAGAGTTAGACACGACTGAATGACTAAACAACACCACAATCTGCTGGGAAGTCCTCATAAGGACACAAAGCAGGCACCTTGCTTTGTATATTTAGTTTAACATCACATTATTTAGGGGCAGCTAAATGGCGCAGTGGATAGAGCACCGGCCCTGGATTCAGGAGTACCTGAGTTCAAATCCGGCCTCAGACACTTAACACTTACTAACTGTGTGACCCTGGGCAAGTCACTTAACCCCAATTGCCCCTCAAAAAAACCCAAAAAAACAAAACCAAAACATCACATTATTTGGCTTTTATTTTTTGATTACATCCTGGGCTGGGGAGCTGATCAAAGACCAAACTCTTCCCTCTAATCCTACAGATGAAAACAATAAAAATGAAACTTTGGAAGCAGCCACTGGGTCCTTGATAATGATACTCAGAAATCTGTGATCAAATAGATCCGTGATTTCATTGCATTGGGAGTTCCCATCACCCATGTAGATTGTATTATGTCCCTCCTTCCCATCTTGTAAAAACTCTTGTCCATGTCCTCCCCAAATCCCCTCACAAAGGGTCCACTCATGTTGGAGACAGTCCTTGCTTTTTCCTGATATCTCAAGGGCCAGGGCTACCTATCATCCCTAACTCTTGCCATGTGACTAGCCCATCTTCTCCTTTCACCATGTAATTCTTCAATAATATCATGATTTACTCTTGTTCTTTGTCAGAATTTTCTGTTGCTTCTACTTTGCAGTCTGCTCATACCTCCCATGAACCTTTCTATTGTCCTCTGTGTGATGCTCATCTTTGGCTCTTTAGTGGTGTCCTCTAAAAAGAGAGGTGGGTATGGGGGAATAGAGATTAATTCATTGGCCATGGCAACCTATGAACAAATTTTAATATGCAATATAATTTTATATGTAAAGTGGCTTATACTATATAAATTATATAACAACTTAGGGATAGTGTATTCTTTTCCTGATCTAACAAATTGATTTTATGTATGTAAAGGATACTAAAATTAATTCTATATACATTTCAATTTTTCCCAAAATTTTTCACTAAAAAAAAACTAATGGGAAAATTTTTCTTCAAAATTTCTAGAAACTTTACATCTTCTTGATGAAGAAAATTTAAATTGAACTGGGTTATTTGGGAAGAATAAAGAGAATCATATTCAATTCCTAGCTTCAGAACTGACTTCTCTCTTAACTTGGGATGAATCATTTGACCTACTTCAATATCAATCACTCTAACACTAAATAATAATAATAGTTTGTATAGAACAGTGTGATAATATTAATTGAGCAAGATGAAAACCAGCAAGAATCTCTGACAAAAAGTCAAGGCAAAAAGAAAGCACTCTTAGTCTAGAATGTAATCTGAGAATTGGAGGAGCCTCAGGATCCAGACAATGCCTTAACCCCCCCCATCATATCTCAGACATGTGGTCATTCAGCCTCTGTTGTAATACTTCTAGTGATATGGAACTCACTACCTCATGTGGCTACCTAAATAATTAAATAGCACTAATTGTTAGAAAAATTTTCCAAAGATGGAGCCAAAATATCTCCCCTATAACTTCCACAAATGATTTTTGTCTTTAAAAAAATCTTA
The DNA here is from genome assembly GCF_019393635.1 of Dromiciops gliroides. NCBI lineage: Eukaryota > Metazoa > Chordata > Mammalia > Microbiotheria > Microbiotheriidae > Dromiciops > Dromiciops gliroides. The sequence continues at coordinate 255,065,105 of NC_057862.1, forward strand.
AGTTTTTTGGAATCATTAGATATGAAGTGGGAAGAAAACTGAGAGATCATCTAGTCTTTGAAGCTGAGTTCCAGAGGTGTTAAATGATTTAAGTTGATATAAGTAGTAATAAAAGATCCAACATTTGAACCCAGATCTTTTGTCTCTAAAGTCAGTGCTTTCAACACCACATACTATGCTACAATAAAAAATGAAATCATGACTTGAGTTCTCCATTGTTCAACATCATGCAAACTCCACTTTGTAGAGAAAACTAAGGACAAGGATAGTGGGAACTCTCTTGTTGAAGGAATGGCAGTAGAAACTGAGGGATGAGTCAGACCACACATACAGCTGGGCCAACATTCATATGCTTATAGGCCAGTTAAGTGCCACAAATTATGTCTGATCTCTATATACAGCATCCCTGTCTCTCCTGGATTGTAATCCCATATCACTAACATTTCTGATTGGATGTCCAATAGGCATATTGTTAAGTCGTTTTCAGTCATGTCTAACTCTTCATGACCCCATTTGGAATTTCCTTGGCAGAGATACCAGAGTGGTTTTCCATTTCTTCCTCCAGCTCGTTTTACAGATCAAGAAACTGAGGTAAACAGGATTAAAAGACTTGCCCAGGGTCACATAGCTAGTAAATGTCTGATGCCAAATTTGAACTCAGAAAGATGAGTCTTCCTGCCTCTAGACCCAGCACTCTGTTCACTGTGCCACCCAGCTGCTCTTTCCAATAGGCATATCAAATGCTTTATTTCCAAGAGAGAATTCATTATCTTTCGCTAAAATTAGCTCTTTCTTCCTTGACTTCCCTATTTCTTTTAGAGCAAATACCACCTCTCTAGAAACTTAGGTTTGTAACCTCTAAGTCACTCTCAATTCTTCCTTCTCTCTCACACCCTTCACATTCAATCAGTTGTCTAGTCTTTTCCTAACTTACCCTCAATGATGATAATAATAGGAAACACTGTCCTCTCAATCACTCAAGTTCATATCACCCAAAGGTTATTGTCCTTGCAACTCTGAGTGATTCACCTCCCATGTCTTCCTTATGATATGAGTTATATTGCCCTTTCCTTGAGCACCAATCATTTGTTCTGGGTAGAGTTATTATCTGTGCCACAGAGTTCTGTTGCTGGATCCCACTAGTTTGAATGTGCTGTTGAGAATGCAAGGGTGGGGAATAGGGAGAGGGTTAGATTTCCTCTAAGGATATGATCTTCTGTTAATCTAGAAGATGAACAGAAATACCTGATGAGCACAGACACATAAACTCTTTTCTGAGACAGAGAAATCTGAAATCTTTCTTTGACTTAAGAATAGATGGAAATATATCATGGTGCATTGTCTTGTGTCTTAGTCATCTATATATTAACCTCTAGGCATTAGTTCTGATTTCCTTTGCTCTCCTCAGCCCTCCTTGCAATCTTTTCCTTCTTAGTTTCTTTCTTGGATTCCTGTCCCACCACCACCACCTCTATTCTCTCTTGGAACTGAAGATAGCCTTTCTTAGAATCTGGAATGCAGAAAATCTTTCCTGAAGCCCTTTCACCTTTTTTCAAAAGGAGAAAAATATTCATTTAATGCACAATTACATGCTGTATCAGATGACAGAATCTTAGACTTAGAGGGACCGCAGAGGTCATATGGTCCAATTCCATGAACAGGAAATCCCTCTATAATATCCATATGGTAGCAACATCTGCTTGAAGAACTCCTTCAAAGGAATACTCACTATATCCTAAATCGACTTATTCTGCTTTTGGACTCATCTAATTGTTAAGTAGGTTTTCCTTCTATTGATCTTAAATCTGCCTTTGTGCAAATTCTATCCACTGATCCTAGTTCTGACTTCTAGAGACAAGCATAGTCCTATTGAAACAACCTGCCTAAGTCTTCTTTTTTCCAGACTAACCACCCCAGTTCTTTCCAACATAAAGAAGCAGGGAAGTGGCAAAGAGGATTGAGCTCCTGTCAGTCACATGATCAAATGAAATAATATTTGGAAAAATACTGCGCACAGTGTCTAGCACATGGTAGGCACAATAAATGTATGTTTCTTTCTTTCCTCCTTTCCAGTCCTCTCTGCATCCTGTCATCTTTTTCTGGATTATTCTCAGGTTGTCAATATCTTTCCTTGAATGAAAATTCCTGAAAGTATACACGATACTCCAAATGTGGTCTGACCAGAGAACCATATATCACTATTACATCACTTATGCATCTTTTAATGTAGTTTAAGATTAAATTAGGCTGTTTTAACTTGCCATGTCATTGGAACTTACAACTCACTAAAACACTAAGATCTTTTTTTCTTTTTTCTTATTTAATGTTGCAGGGGGTTGTTAAAAAGAACGTTTTATCAATTGAACTCTCCCCAGTCTGCTTGGTGAAATTATAGAGCAAGGAATCTTGTCAAAAAGGGATACCTCGGGCTGGCTAGGTGGTGCAGTGGATAGAGCACTGGCCCTGGAGTCAGGAGTACCTGAGTTCAAATCCGGCCTCAGACACTTAACACTTACTAGCTGTGTGACCCTGGGCAAGTCACTTAACCCCAATTGCCTCACTTAAAAAAAAAAAAAAGGATACCTCCTTGCCATCTCACACTTATTATATTAGTTAATATGACTGAAAAGGAAAATGACAAATGTTGGATGGGATGTGGAAAAAGTGGTATACAAATTCACTGTTGATGGTGTTGCAAACTGATCCAAACATTCTGGAGCGCAATTTGGAATGATGTTCTACAACCATGTGTACCCTTTGACCCAGGTCTGTATCCTGAAGTGATTAAAAGTAAAAGGACCGGGGCAGCTAGGTGGTGCAGTGGATAGAACACCAGACTTTTTTTGTTTTGTTTTTGTGGGGCAATGAGGCTTAAGTGACTTGCCCAGGGTCACACAACTAGTAAGTGTCAAGTGTCTGAGGCTGCATTTGAACTCAGGTCCTCCTGAATCTACCTAGCTGCCCCCGAGCACCAGCCTTGAAGTCAGAAGGACCTGAGTTCAAATTTGGCCTCAGACACTTGATACTTACTAACTGTGTGACCCTGGGCAAGTCATTTAGCCCCAATTGCCTCACCAAAAAAAAAAAAAGTAAAAGGACCTATATGTACAAAAATATTTATAGCAGTTCTTTTTGTGGCAGCAAAGAATTAGAAATTGAGGAGTTGCCCATTAATTGGGGAATGTCTGAACAAGTTGTGATACATGAATGTAATGGAATACTATTGTGCTATAAGACATGATGAGCAGGATGGTTTCAGAAAAACTTGGGAAGACATATGAAATGATGCAAAGTTAAGTGAGCAGAACCAGAACATTGTATACAGTAACAGCAAAATTGTAATAATATTTCACTGTGAAAAACTTATTCTCAGCTCCCTTCTCTTTGAGACTTTCTTCTAATGCTTTCTTCCAATGGCAATAACAATGAGAATAAGCACTTGGAATGAGGAACATGTATTTGCTTAGATAAGCCTGAATCCCTGGTCACTACCTTCTGCCTTAATGCTTCCTTCCCTGAACTCAGGTCAACTACTTGTTTGTTTGGTTTTTGTTGTTGTTTTTTTAGTGAGGCTTTTGGGGATTAAGTGACTTGCCCAAGGTCACACAGCTAGTAAGGGTCAAGTGTCTAAGGCTGGATTTAAACTCAGGTCCTCCTGACTCCAGGGCTGGTGCTCTATCCACTGCACCACCCAGCTGCCCCCTCAGGTCAACTATTTGTGATCCTAAAAAACAGGCATTTTCAGCCTTATTGGTAAACTCATGGGTCAAGAGTTCTTGGAAGTACTGATTCAGGCCTAAGCCAACTAGAAGGAAAAGAGCTTCTCCTAGAGGAGTTGAGTCCTACCAAGATTATCCTGTAAATAAAGAAATAAAGAATTTGTTCAGGAAATCTGGACTGTGTGAGTTGTTTAGACAATGTGGGTTCTGGATGAATGCAAATGCAAAAGATCTGTTCTTACACAAAATTGTTTTTACCTTCTGAGACAATTATAGTGAATAAGCCATTTGAGATGTTTTATGTTCTAGTGGTGTTTTTTTTTAAGAGCACCCTTGAGTCTTTTGTATTGGAATAAGCTTTTTCTGTGGAGGAATAAAACCACCATCCTTTATATCAGATGTATGTGTCGTGCATTGTTGTAGTCACTGTATATATTGTCTTCCCAGTTCATCTTACTTTGCCCTTTAGAAGTTCATATAAGTCTTTCAATTTTTTTAAGTTACTTATTTCAACATTTATTACAGTGTTGTAATATTCTATTATATTCATGTACCATGATTTCTTTAACCATTCCCAAATTGATGAATATCTCCTTTCTAGCTCTTTGCCACCACACATTTGGATATTTATAGAGCCTTTCTTTTCTGTCTTTGACTTCCTTAGAGTATATACCTAATAGTGAGATCTCTGGGTCAAAGGATATAGATATTTCAGTCACTTTTTCTGCATAATTCCAAATTGCTCTCCAGAATGGAAGGACCAACTCACAGCTCCACAATGGTGTAGTAGTGTGGTTATCCTGAAGTCACTCCAACATTCACTGTCTCCATTTTTTTTTTTTTACTTTTGCCAACTTGCATGGTATAAGAATAGCTGTAATTTGTTTTTCTCTAGCTGTTATTAATCTTAAGAAATCTTTCATATGGTTACTTAGAGTTTAAGATTCTTTTAAGAATTGTTTATTTCCCCCCAAAAGAGAAAGAGGCCTATTTGTTTGGGGGTTTTTTTGTTGTTGGGGGGGGGGTGTTGCAGGGCAATGAGGGTTAAGTGACTTGCCCAGGGTCACACAGCTAGTAGGTGTCAAGTGTCTAAGGCTGTATTTGAACTCAGGTCCTCCTGAATCCAGGACCAGTGCTTTATCCACTGCACCACCTAGCTGCCCCCAAAAAGGCCTATTTGTACAAAAATATTTATAGCAGCTCTTTTTGTGGTGGCTAAGGATTGGAAATCAAAGGAATGCCCATCAATTGGGGAATGGCTAAACAAACTATGGTATATGATGGTGATGGAATATTATTGTGCTATAAAAAATGACAAGCAGGATGACTTCAGAAAGGCCTAGAAAGACATATACAAAATGATGTATTGTGAAGTGAGCAGAACCAAGAGAACATTGTACACAGAGACAGCAATATTGTTTGATGAAGAACTGTGAATGACTTGACTATTCTCAACAATACAATGATCCAAGACAATCCCAAAGGACTAATGATGAAACATACTATCCACCTCCAAAGAAAGAACTGATATTGATAGAACAGACTGAAGCATGCTGTTTTTCACTTTCTTTCATTTTTTTCTTTTAATCAAGTTTTCTTGTACAAAATGACAAATATGGTAATGTTTTACATAAAAAAAGAATTATTTACTTCCTTTGACATCTATTCCATTGGGGAATGGCTCCTGGTGTTATATATTTGTGTTCATTCCCTTTATATATTTTAGACATCAGATCAATAGATAATAAATCTTGATTTTTCCTCTAATCTATTGTTTCCCCTCTTAATTCTAGCTGCATTGATTTTGTTCATACATAAATTTTTCAATTTCATTTCATCAACATTGTTTTTTGGGGAATATCCTCTACCTCTTTATTTAAGCATTCTCCCCCTCACCATAGTTGTAAAAAGTATGTCCCTATCCATTTTCCTCTGGTTTTTTATGATATAAAATTTTTAGTTAAACTTTATTTTGGCATATGCTATAACACACTGCTCTAAATTCAATTTTTTGCCAAATTTATCTGGGTTTCCCCATCAATTCTTGAAAAGTAAAGAGTTCTTCCTTAAGTAGCTTATGTTCTTAGTATTTTTGAACACTGGACCATTGGGTTCAATTGTTTCTGATTCTTGTTTATTTAGTCTGTGTCACTAATTTTGTTTGTTTTTTTCTTTTCTTTTTTTTCCTTTCTCTTTCTTTTTCTTTTCTTCGGCAGGCCAGTGAGGGTTAATTGACTTGCCCAGGGTCACACAGCTAGTAGGTGTCAAATGTCTGAGGCTGCATTTGAACTCAGGTCCTCCTGAATCCAGGGCCAGTGCTTTATCCACTGCATCACCTAGCTGCCCCTTGTTTGCTTTTTTTTCAAACAATAGCGACTAGTTTTAATAATTATTGCTTTATAATAAAATATATCTGAGAGTACTCTTCCCCTTTACTTCTTGCTTTTTTCATGATTTCCCTTGAGATTCTAGACCTCCAAGATTTTGGTTCCTCCAAATAAATGTTATTATTTTGTCAAGATTAATAAAATAATTTCCTGGTAGTTTGACTAATATGACATTAAACCTGTCATTTTGGGGGGCAGCTAGGTGGCACAATGGATAGAGCACTGGCCCTGGATTCAGGAGGACCTGGGTTCAAATCCAACCTCAGACACTTAACACTTACTAGCTGTGTGACCCTGAGCAAGTCACTTAACCCCAATTGCCTCACCAAAAAAAAAAAAAAAACCCTGTCATTTTTATTATCTGAACATGGAACAATAATTAACAATGTATACTCTTTGAATAGTTTAAAATTTTATTCATGTAAAAATGTTTTATGAATTGCATTTATATTTGTTGAATATGTCTTGGTAGACTGACTCCCTGGCACACTATGAATTTTGTAGTTATTTTGAATAGTATTTCTCATTCTATTTTTCCTGATTTTTTTGTATTGCTATATAGAAATAATAATAATTTTATGGATTTATTTTGTGTCTTACTACTTTACTGAAGAAAATTGTTGTCTCAATTAGTTCTCCCAGTCATTTTCCCTGATAGGTAACTCGACTGATAGATCTGTTCCAAAGATTTCACCTTTTTTACTAACCCTCCCACAGTGTCCTTTCTAGCATAACACATTCAGTCAGCTGTTTAAAGGGCATATAAGTTGAATAAGTTATAAATGCAGTCTTTAGTTCTTCAACTCAGTTGGGCACAGTTTCATGAACAGATTCAATTTTAAAATATTATACATCTGTGGAAGGCACTGTGCTAGCCTAGGGATACAGAGATCACGAACAACACAATCTCTGGTTTAAGGAAATTTACAACCTCCTAGGGGAGATTTTAACAGGTATACAAATAAGTATAATACAAGGCAGGGAGTGGGAAAGGCAAAGAGAAGCTCGAATTTTACAGTCAATTCCAGATCTTTTTCCTAGGACATCCTTTCCTCCAACCTACCAATCCCAAGACAGCAGTTTTTCCTCTTATCTCTAAGAAAGTATGGTCTGGGTTAGGTCTTAGTGCCAAGTTAAAATTGCTCTTGTTTAAGCCACTCAAGCTCAGATTTTGCCCAAAGAATACAGCACATTGGGGGAGAAGCAATATGGTTTAGCAGAAAGAGCTACTAGGAGGTGGAAGATGTTAATTCTTACCCTGGCTCTTCCCCTAACTCTTTGAATGCCTTTTTCTGTCTTAGTATATAAGCAAATAACAACCTCTCTGAGCCTTAGTTAGATTTTTCAAGGCCCTCTCTAACTGCAAAACTATACAATTCCACAATTTACTCAGTTGACAAGGAAGTGATGTCAACAGTCTGAGCTTTTAGTCCCCTGAATCAACCCAGTCTCTAAAAATGTGTTGATATCTTTTGGGGGAAAATTAACCTAATTTGCATAAAGAGAGGAATTAGGATATAGTTCCTACCACAGTAGGGTATAATAGCTAATATCAAAGATACTTTCTTACTCCAAGACCAGCACTCTATCTTCCAGTTAGCCTACCCTTGAGTTAAAACTCAATTTCATTTACAATATTCTGCTCCATCCAGACTTGGGTTTCTCTTCTGAAGGAATGCATTCATTCCATGAATAATGTTTACTAATCACCTTGATTTGCTTGAGTTCCCTTATTATCCAAGAGAGGCTGAAATAACCTCAGAATCAAAATCAATGAATGCATCAGGAGACAGAATGAGTGTTGCTACAGTTTGATATACCAGTGATCGTTTGTAGTGTCCCCTGGCTAAACATGGAACACTTCTACTGTGCCAGCAACCACAGGGATGGCTCAAATTGTTTCATACAAGCCCCAAATGGACAGAGCCTGTAGAAACATCCTGGTTCTGGGTACTCTGCATCCCTCCTGTTCTCCTGCTTCCTTTTGTTGTAAAACTATATATTATTGTTTGTCCCTCATTCTCGAGGAGGACCATGACATCAGAGAGGTGATGTCATAACTTACAGTGAATTGAATTTAAGTGAGGGAGGGCTGTGCAAAGTCACCAGCCTCACTCTTTCCTCCAGAGTTATCTGGGTCCAATGGCAAGATATAGATCAGGACGACTGAAGATCACACCCTTACCTGCAGGCACTCGGCCCAAAGGAATATGTTTGATTGTGGAAACCTCACGAGATGTTTTGGGATTTTAGTGCTAGATTTCTTCTAAATACCACTCCTTAAACCGAAATGGACTCTGGCTCTCATTGATTGGCCAACAATTGGTCCCAGGCCAGGCCTCATTTGGTGATTGGCCTCTTGATGACTCAGAATGGGAGTAAATAGCAAGTGTTTTCTATTTTGGCCAGAAACTCTGAGAGCCTTCCATCCCCCACCCCCCACCCCCCACCCCCACCCCTTTATTTATTTATTTTCTTTGCCTCATTTCTTACCTAGCCTTAATCACTGAAGGGTATTTCTTCAGACAAACTGAGACCTGGGAAAGGCCTTAGCTTAGAAAGGCCAAGGTTTCCCACTGCATTCGGGCCATCTTTAGTCATCCTGATCTATAGAGTAAGACTGGTGACTTTGCACAGCCCAGCCTCACTTAAATCCAATTCACAGGAAGTCATGACATCACCTCCTCATGTCATGGTCCTCTTAGGGAATGAAGGACAAACAACAACCAACGTTCTGTGAGTAACAGCTGTCCCACTAGGGACCCAACTGGCCAACTGCAGTTGGACAATGCCCTTCCCTCCACCCTTTCTTCCTTTTCCCTCTCCATCTAGGGAATCATATCCTTATCTATGGGCACTCTGCCCAAAGGAATATGTTTGTAAAATTATATAAACCCCAATCTTTGGATCAGCAAAGTAGTTTCTGCTGTTCTCAGAGTGGGTGTGCTGTACTCACCCAATAAATGCTTCCGGGTTGTGCACGTGAACTATGCCTCCATTCCTTCTGTTCAGACAGATATTGTTCCCCAATTAATCATTCTGCCATTCCAATACACATGATTTGGGGGATGTGAAGTTTTGCCACAAGAGCTACAGATTTGGGTACTGGAGATGGACATTATCACTTGTACTTGAGGTTAAGAGATGAGGAAAACAAATCAGAGAAGATTGTGTATTGTATATTGAGCTTCATGTCTTTGAAAAAAATATGTTCATACACACAACAGCTGGAGTAAACTAAACTGTTATAAGGCTTATCAAGAAAAAGACTTGATATGAATCATTGAGCTGAGCTTTTGATATGTCAGCTGTGAATCACTGGGATCTCTCATGGGGGAAATATCTAAAGGTTAAACCTACTTGCTTTCAGGCCTGTAAAATTCTCACACTAACTAATATTTACATTAACCAATATTCCTGGTAATTCAATCATCCTGGTCAGATGCTACACTAGAATGATCTAATCTCCTATCTTCTCATAAATCATACATAGTGCAGGCTGGAGAGGTCCTATCCCAATTCTCACTTGCACTGGAAAATTGGGTACCCAGAGGATGGCTATTATAATATCTCCCCTCAGGTTTATAGAGATAAATCCTGAGGGGTTGGGGGGTGGAGTTCTAGTACTATCGCTCATAAGCCCCAATAAATATGCTTCCCTCAATAATTAACAGTTGGTATCAATTAGCCAGCCAAATTTAATTACCTTTTAGAAAACAGTATTTCCTAAGGTGGTATAGTAAAAACAGTTGGTACAAAACATTCCTCCAAAACTAAAAGCACACTCTCCTATAAAAATCCAGAAGAAATTGGGCCCAAACTTAAAAAGCCCATGAGGCAAAGGGATAACTCACAGTTCCTGGAAGGTTTTTTGTTTGGGTTTGTTTTGAGTTGTTGTTTTGTTTTGCTAAAAATCCTTTTCTCTCTTTGTAGACCCTTCATGAAGTTTTCCTTAAGTACTGTGTAGCTTTTTGCTGGGCTTCTTACAGAGTCACTTTCCCCTCAGTATGTTTAGCTTGTCTTGGGCTCTTGATGTGGATTCTGTTCTCAGGCACAACTATCCGAAGGAATTTCAAAATTTTCAACCTTTCAAAGTTCACAAGGTCCTCCTCTGTTCAAGGTGGTTTGGGGTGGAGGTGGGGAGGATCTTTTGTCCCTTCTAACCTCCACATCTTGTAAGCCCCAACTTCCTTTGAGACTCAACTGAAGTCACACATTCTGCAGGAGGCTTTTCCTGGTGTCCCTCAACACTCCCTTCCCCCAACTGTTAGTGCTTTCCCTTTTAAGGCTTTGTTGCATCCTTTTTAAAAACTCTTGTCTACCATTTAGCTCTACTGGGAGTGGGGGGAGTAACAGTAAGTCCAGGAAGTTACAGAGCTACTCCCATTCCCTAACCCAACAAGGGGACCCTCTCAGCTCTAGACTGAGGCAGAGTCTAGATCTGCTTCAGTCTTAGAAGCTTGGCTTCTTTGGAGAGCAGGGCTGGTTCCTTTTCTTACACTTTTGGGCTTATTTAAGCTCTCACTCAGACAACCCAAGGACACATTATTTTAACCTTAGATTTTGCCTGATATCTATGTATCCCCAAAAAGGGAGAAGAGGAAAAAAGTTTCTCAATGCATAATATAAATCAGCTATGGGACAGATATTTCTTTCTTTCTTTCTTTCTTTTTTTTTTTTGCAAGGCAATGAGGATTAAGTGACTTGCCCAGGGTCACACAGCTAGTAAGTGTCAAATGTCTGAGGCTGACTTTGAACTCAGGTCCTCCTGAATCCAGGGCCAGTGCTTTATCCACTGCGCCACCTAGCTGCCCCCAGATATTTATTTCTTACACATTAAAAAATGCTAAAAGATTTACAGTGCACATTGATAAACACAAAACAACATTAATCTTTCCTTGGAGGTTAATAAATCTCATCAGAATATAAAGTAGCTTGTGGTAAAACTGAATAGGCATGACCTCATTTCACTTTGGTCCCTGTGCTGTTCAAACAATTCCCCATCATCTTCCTTTTAGTGGCCAGTTTCCATGATGAAGAAATTCCCTTTGGCAACAATCAGCTGGACCTGATGCACCGCCAAACCTCTAGTTGCCTCTAAACCTGGACATATTCATTTTGAGGTGGATGCTCAATCACCTACTCAATCAGGAAAAGAAACTCAAAGCAGAAAAGGTAGCTAGGGCCTAGGTAAAAGCTTACCCAGTTGAGTCTATATTCTATAGACTCAAGAGGTTGGGGTTGGGGCATGCCAAGGTGGGAAAGAGCTAACCCCCCTACATACCAGAGGAAGTGTTGGGGTTCAAGAAAGCTAGTGGGAATCTGTATCTCCTTTTAAATGATAAAGTACCCTCTCCCCACCTCCTGCCATGGGTTGGAGAGAACTAAGGGGCCATTCTGGGTTTTCTATGTAATGCCAAAATGACCAGTCCTTTAATCAGTGAGTCACCACATAGCCAGAAACAGCCAGGAAATTTGTCATCCCCAAAGAGCCCAAATGTTGAACCAGCACATGTGGTTGGCCAAAACCAGAAAGAGCAACTCTGAGTATACTTAATGGGGTGGTCTTGTCATACACTTGTATATACCTATATATGTTCTACTTTTCCTTTTGCCTCCATTGTTAGAATATAAGTTCCTTGAAGGCAAGAATTTTTCACATTTGTCTCTGTATCCCCAGCACTTAATACAATGTTGGGAACATAGTAGGTACTTAATAAATGGTTTTTATACAAAAGCTTAAGAGGATTAGGATGAACATCAGTGCAATCTTTCACTTCGTGCAACACAAAAATTAAGTGATAAAGTGGGAGAAAAGGGGAAGAGGAGGGAATCTTTGGTTTCCTTTAAAATAGCTCATTTCCCTTTCTATACAAAGCTTGTCCTGATTCTCCAGTTACTGGTGCTCTCCCTCCCAAAATGACTTTGTATTCATTTTGTATGCATTCTTTTGGGGTGGCAGGGCAATGAGGGCTAAGTGACTTGCCCAAGGTCACATAACTAGTAAGTGTCAAGTGTCTGAGGCCAGTCTTGAATTCAGGTCCTCTTGAATCTAGGGCCAGTGCTTTATCCACTGCATTACCTAGCTGCCCCATATGTATTCTTTATGTACTTATATAGATGGATGGCTAAGTAGCACAGTGGATAGAGTGCTGGGCCTGGAGTCAGGAGGACTCATTTTTGTGAATTCAAATACAGCCTCAGATACTTCCTGAGCAAGTCATTTAACCCTATTTGTCTCAGTTTCTTCCTCTATAAAATGAGCTGGAGAAGGAAATGGCAAACCACTCCAGGGTCTTTGCCAAGAAAACCCCAAAATGGGGTCACGGAGAGTTATGCACAACTGGTACAAGAGAACAACAACTTATACAGGTATTGCGCCCCTTTGAGCATTGGCAGGGGTAAGACTATAGGTGCTTCCTCGTGGAGTGTAGGCCAGAGTCCTTCACACAACTTCTGGGGACACATAGGATTTGGCACTGGAGGAAGGGAGGGTGGGTCTTTGGCTTTGAGATAAGGATGTAATCCCTTTTGGGGGCATTGAGAGGAAAGAGCTGATGACTCTAAAGATCTTCTACCATTTTCTTCTCTTCCACTCTGCAGAATGTGTTAATACCATTTGAGTTTTTCCCTAAAGGAAAAGACCAGAGCCATTGTGCTTTTCCCACACCTTGGTTGCTTGATAGCTTTGAGCATCTGTTCTGCTTAGACAAGTCTGGGACTAGATATCAAAGCCCTGGCTGCCTCTTCTATTTTCTATTCTTTCCCTGAGCATAAGTGATTGATTAGTCCAAATATGGATGTGTTCTAACTTGTAAATGAGAAGAGAACACATCCTGGGTCCTCAGTGAGAGCAGGAGTTATCTTTTCTATGGCCATCAATGCATTTCTTTAGAGAACAAATGACCAATAGCAGGAAGATGAGCCCAATCCCTGGGCTGCCAAGATAGAAGACATCTGTCTACCTAAAGGGAATTCTTTGCACCAGGATAAAATGAGCTAGGAGGTAATGTAAAATGCCTATTAACAATCATGTCTTAATGTCTTAATTATTAATCTTCCAGGAGAGTAAATAGTCATTATAAGTTACTACTGCTCATTTAAATTTGTCTTCTTTTTCTTCTGGAAATTCAAGCTTGTGGGTCTTAATGTATGTTAAACATTTATTTTGTGTAGAGAAAATAAATGGCTGTTCTCTACCTTTCTACAGCGTACATTAAATACCTTTCAACTCTCCTTTTTTGGGGGTAGAGTCTAGACATGAACCAAAACCCAAGCTTTAAATAATTTCCCCCAGAGCTTCAGGGTAGGAGCATTTAAAAAAAGATGATAAAACAAGAGGTTGAACCCTCTCTTTGGAGGTTATTATCCCCCAAGTTTGTTTTTTGGTTTTTTGGGGGTTTTTTGGTGAGGCAATTGGGGTTAAGTGACTTGCCTAGGGTCACACAGCTAGTAAGTGTCAAGTGTCTGAGGTCGGATTTGAACTCAGGTCCTCCTGAATCCAAGGCCGGTGCTTTATCCACTGCGCCACCTAGCTGCCCCATATCCCCCAAGTTTGAACCTGTTCTGCACGTACATATTTAGAGGTAGAGGGGACCCTTAGTGGAGAGGGAGAGGGTCCAGTGTGCCAGCACCCTAGACCCCAAATCAATTACTTATTATTATAAATGTCCATGTAGCACCTGGTAGATTTCTGTGGGCTAGGCCAGTTTCTAAGGCTTAAATGCACGATGCCCTAGGAAATGTAGTTTGGGTTCTTGATGGAATGATTGCCTGTAGCAATGTGGACCAAGAGGGCAAAGATAAGCTGGCAGTAGGAAAAATGGAACAGGTGGTTTGGGGGTAGTTGTGGCATTCATCTGGGGAAGTGGTCACACGGAACTTGAAGCAGGCAGAGAGAATTTCAACAGCAGCAGTTAAGAGACTTTCCCTTCTAAGGCAACAGAAAGAACAAAGGAAATATTAAGAACCACTGGAGAGGTATAAAGGTTGTTTTATACCATCTCATCTTACCTCTAATGCTTGCAGTACTAGTCCAGGTAGATCCAATGCCAGGAATGTGAAGGAACTGCACTGTCTCTCTCCAACTCCCTTCTCTCCTCTAATTGCTTGTTCATTAGCAAGCACTGGGTTGCAAGTGCTTTTCCGGTTGTAAGCTGTTTCCTTTATCCTGATTTTTCCTCTTTCACTCTATAAAAGTAGGGATAACTCAGATATGTGTATTTTCTTCTGTCCATTGGTTTATAGTATGAGCGCACAATGGGGCAATACTAGCAATTCAAGAAAAATGACAAGGAAATGTTCCTTCTGGTGAAGAGATTAGACTCTAATTCCCATTCTGTTGTTGAGTCTCTGTCTCTGTCTCTCTCATTGGGGCCATAAATTTATTAATCATTTATTTTGTATTTCCTTGAAATGCTATAAGCTCCTAAAAGCAGAACCTTAAAGTGGAATTCAGGGTCATTCACCTCCCTAGAAAAGTCTAACTTTCACTGCTTATGCAACCTGGAAATGTGGCTCATGGATGGAACCCAGGCAGCCTTGGGAAGAAGGTACACAGTGTTTGAAAGAGTAGCTCCTTCCATGTACCAGCTGGGGAAAGAGTCTCACTTACGTTAAGTTTATACACCCGATGTTGGCAGTGGAGGTTGCTGGGAAATGTAGTTTTCCCAGCTGGAAGGAGACACAGAAGGAGGTGGGAACTGTGCAAAGAGAAGCAAGAAGAGTGAGAATAAATTCCAGTAGTGGGAGTCAATGGCAATTGAAATGTGATGCTCCATTGATGGACCATAAAATTGACCATAATCATAAGAAGTTGGAGCCTTGTCTAGCTTGCCGATGCATTTAAGGTGTGATTTGGGGTGGCTAGGTGGCACAGTGGATAAAGCACCGGCCCTGGACTCAGGAGTACCTGAGTTCAAATCCGGCCTCAGACACTTAACACTTACTAGCTGTGTGACCCTGGGCAAGTCACTTAACCCCAATTGCCTCACTAAAAAACAAAAATAAAATAAAAAATTAAGGTGTGATTTGCCTGTATATAACTTGCTGTTTGCCTAAATGTGCCTACCTCATGGAAATGTGGGGATATGGCAAATTTACCCACTCTCCACTTTTTCCTCCCTTGACTGTGAAGCCAAGTGGTTCAAGGGAATCTTCCCCCTCCTTCTCCATCTATTTAGGCACAGCTGACAAGCGAACAAACAAATCCATTGCTGTCCCATTTTTATATTTCTTCCCATCCTTTGTTTGTACCAATTATCTCAGGGCCTGTCATTGCTTGAGATCAAGCTGGGTGGAGAGAAATACAGATTTGAGGGGCTTTTGTATTTCACAGATTATCTGCAATAAGATGAGGCATGCCTGCTATAGGAGGTTAAAAGACCTCCCAAGAAGAACCCTCAAACTTGAATGAGGGGGGCCAGCTAGGTGGCAGCTTAGGTGGCACAGTGGATAAAGCACCAGCCCTGGATTCAGGAGGACCTGAGTTAAAATTTGGCCTCAGACACTTGACACTTACTAGCTGTGTGACCCTGGGAAAGTCTATTCCCCTGCCCCCCCCAAAAAAAACCCCTTGAATTAGGGGCTTGCATAGATTTCCCCTGGATTATGAGCCAATGAAGCCATGGTACTCCTGAAGGTATGAGTGATGATCTGGGAGGCAAAGCTCTGTCCCTTAGGTTGGGGTTGGGGGAGGAACTAAGACTAGAAGAAAAAGTCTTGGCTCCAAGATGGCTCTGTAGGTATGGTCTGTGAGGATTTCAATTCTTCCCCTTTTGGGTCGGGAAGGGAAAGAAAGAACAGAGACCCTGTCCCCCACTCCCCATCCCCAGTTCTATTGTGACATTTAATGTCACATATGTATATGGTAAAACAGTGACACCTAGTGGTTATGTTCATATTTTCTTCCTACCTCCCCTAACCCCTAACCCACATGTAAATGTTTTAAAGGCATGAACAGTTTCACTTTTGTCTTTGTATCCCAAGAGCTGCCTGGCATACGGTAGGCACTTACTAAATGCTTGTCGATTAATGTGGACTACATGACATCTAGATGGCCAGCTCTAAAACTATGATCTATGAACTATGTTTCATAATCTTATCAAGTTAATGGGAGTGAGGGGGGACCAATCAAATTGGTTAAAGGAAACCCCCCCCCCACACACACTCACATATAAATCCCATCACATATCTCTATGTCATCTGTAGCATCATCGTCAAATACTATCTAGTAATTATCTATGTGTGCATAGTCTTGCCCTAGATAAAACACAATTTGAGGACTAACTTAATATAAAAAATTACCTCTGGGGGCAGCTAGATGGCGCAGTGGATAGAGCACCGGCCCTGGAGTCAGGAGTACCTGAGTTCAAATCTGGCCTCAGACACTTAACACTTCCTAGCTGTGTGACCCTGGGCAAGTCACTTAACCCCAATTGCCTCCCCCCCCCCAAAAAAAAAAGAAAAAAAAAGAAAAAAAAATTACCTCTGGCCATTAGAAACTTAGTTTTAAAATATAAACATCTATTAGAAAAGAGAAATGGGGAAGGATTTTTTATTATTTATTTTATACCATTTTTTATTTAAAAAATGTTTCCTTTGCTCTCCTCCTCCTTTCTTTCACTTATGATTTTTAGATACTTGAATAAGAAAATCTCAGGAGAAAGTTGTAGTTGGCTAATGATCTGGATGGCAGCTAGGTGGCTCAGTGGATAGAGTCCTGGGCTTGGAGTCAGGAAGATATGAGACCCTTATGACCTTCATGACATCCTTGGCAAGTCTCTTAACTTCTGTTTGCCTCATTGTTTGTTCTTCATTTTCTAAGTGGACCAATGACATCACAGGATGATGTCTTGACTTGTGCGTGAGCTAAATTTAAGTGAGGCAGTTACACAAAGTCATCAGTCTCATTCTCTCTTCCAGAATCATAGAAGTCCAGTGGCAAGACAAAAGTCAGATGACTGGCAACAGCCCAGGATGCAGATGATAATCTTGGCATGTTTGATGTCTGACCAAGCTCTAACCACTCCACAGAACTTGCTTCAGCCACCTTCGTGGTCCTTGGAACAAATTGTTCTCATTTGCTGTTTCCATTGGGATGTCTTCACATGGTTGCCATAGACAATTGCCCTCACTCTGGTTAGCACATCTAGATTACTGGGATGCTGGTTCTGCACATGTTACAGCTTCTTGGAGCCATAGGTAAGAGTTCAACAAATCAGGTGGATGAGCAATCCTGAAAAGGGCTTGCCAGAGGTTCTAGTCTTCTTGAACACCCCATATACCCATCTAATCTACTAGAGAAGGAAATGACAAACAATTTCAGTATTTTTGCCAAGAAAACCCCAAGGACAATATGGTCTATGGGGTCACAAAGAGACAGAAATGACTATACAATAATGGTTTGGGCAACTTTGTGGAAAGCTGATGACCATGATTAAGATGGCCATCTTGGGATCATTCTTATTCATTTGAATGATCCTTCCACACTCTCTCTCTCTGAGGTGGCTTCTATTAACAAGAATGTCAACTTTGACCCCTTAGAACCTAAAATCATTTAGTTCCCAAGGGCATTATCTTTGTGTGATCTGTAATAGCTATAGCATTTTCTTTGACATCCTCTGCTTCCTGACTCAGGTAGAGAGCCTAGAAACTATATACTTCCCCCTTGTGGCTGCTATTGCTGCCTACATTTCATATTACTTTTAATGGAGGCAATTAGTAAAGAAATAGAAATGGTTCTCTCTTTTCCTATGGCTCAGACGGCAGCAGCATGGGCGAGTGCTGTGATCTTCGTACAGCTAGAAAGCTCTGCAGCCACAAAAGAGACCAAAAGTGGCATACAAGAAAGCTCATTTGGGCACATTCTTGAAGGCCAACCCATTTGGAAGAGCATCTCGGGGCAGCTAGGTGGCGCAGTGGATAGAGCACCGGCCCTGGAGTCAGGAGTACCTGAGTTCAAATCCGACCTCAGACACTTAACACTTACTAGCTGTGTGACCCTGGGCAAGTCACTTAACCCCAATTGCCTCACTTAAAAAAAAAAAAAAAAAAGGAAGAGCATCTCACACAAAAGTCTTAGAGAAAGTTGGTGTTGAAGCCAAGCAGCCCAATTCTGCCATCAGGAAGTGTGCAAGAGTCCAGCTGATTAAGAACAGCCAAAAAAAAAAAATCAAATCACTGCTTTTGTTCCCAGTGATGGCTGCTTGAACTTTATTGAGGAAAACAATAAAGTTTTGGTTGCTAGATTTGGTCTAAAAGGTCATGCTGTTGGTGATATACCTGAAGTCCGATTCAAGGTTGTAAAAGTTGCAAATGTTTCTCTTCTGACCTTGTACAAAAGCAAGAAGGAAAGACCAAGATCATAAAATTGTATAATGTCTTTGTCATAGTAAACAATTTTCATGTTAAAAAAAGAAAGAAAGAAATAGAAATGAGAGAATGCAGAAAGAGTGGTGGTATTTGAAGGGATGTTCCAAAAGAATATAGGCGGATACTCCAGTAAGCAGAAAAGCATGAATTCTATCAGAAAGAGCTGAGAGGAAAAAGATTGGGTTCTAGTCCTAGCCCTACCACTAGTGAACTGTGTTCCCTTAACCTTAACTGAGGCTTACCTATGCCTTGGTTTTATTTTTTAAAAAACCCCCATAGATATAATAATACTTGCTTTGCCCACCTTCCAGGGGTTTCTTGGAGGATTAAATGAGATATCAGAGGTGAAAACATTTTTAAAAGTTAAATGTGTCATATACACATTTGCTATGATAAACCCATTCTAACAAAAAAGTAATGTGAACTATGGTATCACTGGCAAGGACCACATGGTACATGTGATTTTATAACAGCTGCAGCTCTACATGAAGGGCTGAATATAAAATGCTACAATTTTAATGCTCCTGTTGGCACATGGTACTCTATTTTTAGCAAACCCAATTAAACAGCCGTGTTGCAGGATTGGCTATTATAGCTTTTAATTTCCAGTTGTCTCATTCTTTCCTCAATCCCTCTTTATTCACATTATTACTATAAAAGAGACCCAGAGGAGGCAACAGTGTCCTCCTTCAATTTGTTTTAGTCACCCAGGTGTAATGAAGATGTTGGCAGAACCAAAGACAGGAGGAAAGGGAAATCAGAGAAGTTAAAATTAGAAAGACCCTTAGATATCATCTAGTTCATTCCCCTAACTTACAGATAATGAAGTTAAGACTCAGAGATGTTAAACTGTAGAATTAAGGCTTGAACCTCAGTCTTTTAGCTCCAAATCCAATATATTTTCTAACCCGCCATACTGCTTTTGAGATACACCAAAAGATATAACGCTATATGTACTCTATCTCTATGCCATAATTATTTACAGTGACTGCTACTGTGGTACTGAGGTATTTTGGAAGCCTGAAATCCATAATGATTTCAGTGAAACATTCTCCTTTGATTTAAATTACAAGTAGAAGAAGGTTATTTACTAATCTAGTACAGTAAAAAGGGCACAGATTAAGGAAGAGGAAGACCAAGTTATTTGTGTAAACTTCCCGTAGATTCCCCTAGCTGAATTTATTTCCTCATTTCTAAAAGGAGTGGCTTGAACTCAGATCTATGATCTAAAGTAGCACTTTCTTCTGAGTTCCTCCTCTTTTTTTCTTTCTTTCTTTTTTTTTTTTTGCAAGGCAATGAGGGGTTAAGTGACTTGCCCAGGGTCACACAGTTAGTAAAGTGTCAAGTGTCTGAGGCCAGATTTGAACTCAAGTCCTCCTGAGACCAGGGCTGGTGCTTTAATCCACTGCTGCCCCCGTTCCTCCTCTTTCTTGACTTGCACTCTTGGGGTGGGTCCCCAGATGCTAACTACTATTGTCAAGTTTTGGATGCCCTGTGTTTCTATACTACCCCCTCCAAACTTACTTCCCACTAACGATTAGCTAGTAGGCACAATTAGCTCAAAACAAAGATATCTTCTAAGATGGAACAGTAGAACAATAGCTATAAAACATTCTCATAAATCTGAAGTGCACCCTCCCACAAATACACACAGAATACAATAGTAATGGGGCACATATACAGGTATCACATATGACCAAGGCAATTCATGCCCCCAGTAAGGTAGGGCCTTGATATTCTTTCTCTCCTCATGGAATCTTCATCCTGCTTGCCTAGTTGAGAACAGTATCTCTCCTAGGAAGGTGGATCAACTGGCCTCCCAAGGTCCACTTCTGGCCACAACTTGACTCTTGACTGCCAGGGCTAGCTTTTTATTGGATCTATATTCAGCTCTCTTTTCTGTTAAATGTCTCCTGCCTCAAGTTGCTATATTCCACTCTCTCCCCGTGTCCATGTCTGTCTAGAAAGTATGTATGTCTCTGCTTCTTGGCAGATGCAGTGTTTCCGACTGGGTGAGTCGTTCCACACAAAAAATGTCATAATCAATAGGCTACCAACTCCTTTAGTTTCTGAGATTACACCAGTCTTTAAACTAAGTTTAATTCCTATTATTTGTAATTACACACTGGGCCAGGGCAAATCAGGTGGTGAGGGACCAACTCCTTTTGATAATAATGCCACTTAAGGCATTAAAGGAGCTTTTTAAAAAACACCTGTGTGCAAGATACTTTTTCTTCACCAAAATAAAACAGAAAAACCCCACTAAAGTTCCTGCCCTACAGAATTTTGTATAGTATTGGTGATATACCATGTTTACAGATGAGTAAATACAGAATATACAGAAGGTAATTTAATGGGGAAAGAGCACCAATAACTCTACCATGATCAGGAGAGGTCTTATCTGGGAAAAAGTGGCACCTGAACTGATGCAGAGTGAAGTGAGCAGAACCAGGAGAACATTGTACACAGTAACAGCAACATTGTGTGATGATCAACTGTGATAGACTTGGCTCTTCTCAGCAGTGCAATGATCCAAGACAATTCTAAAGAACTCATGATGGTGGGGGCAGCTAGGTGGCACAGTGGATAAAGCACCAGCCCTGGATTCAGGAGTACTTGAGTTCAAATCCGGCCTCAGACACTTGACACTTACTAGTTATGTGACCCTGGGCAAATCACTTAACCCCCATTGCCTTGCAAAAAAGAAAAAAAGAACTCATGATGGAAAATGTTCTCCACATCCAGAAAAAAGAACTGTGGATTCTGAATGCAGATCGAACCATACTGTTTCTACTTTTTGGTTGTTTTTCTTTTTTGAGGTTTCCCCCCTTTTGTTCTGATTTCTTCTTTCACAACATGACTAATGCAGAAATATGTTTAATGTGATTGTACATATATAACCTATATCAGATTGCCATCTTGGGGAGGGAAGAAAGGGAGGGGAGGGAGGGAGAAAAATTTGGAACTCAAAATCTTATAAAAACGAATGTTGAGGGGCAGCTAGGTAGCACAGTGGATAAAGCACTGGCCCTGGATTCAGGAGGACCTGAGTTCAAATTCGATCTCAGACACTCGACATTTACTAGCTGTGTGACCCTGGGCAAGTCACTTAACCCTCATTGCCCTGACAAAAACAAACAAAAACAAATGTTGAAAACTATCTTTACATGTAACTAGAACATAATAAAACACTTTTATGATTTTTTAAAAAATTTAAAAAAGAAGTCGTACCTGAGCTGAGCTTTGAAGGAGGCTAGTGGTTCCCAGAGGACCTATGATAGAAGGTATTTTTTTTTGGGGGGGGGGGAAGGCAATGAGGGTTAAGTGACTTGCCCAGGGTCACACAGCTAGTAAGTGTCAAGTGTCTGAAGTCAAATTTGAACTCAGGTCCTCCTGAATCCAGGGCCAGTGTTTTATCCACTGTGCCACCTAGCTGCCCCCAAAGGTATTCGTTAGAACATAAAACTATTTCTTTTTTTTCTTTTTCTTTTCTTTTCTTTTCTTTTTTTTTGGTGAGGCAATTGGGGTTAAGTGACTTGCCTAGGGTCACACAGCTAGTAAGTGTTAAGTGTCTGAGGTCGGATTTGAACTCGGGTCCTCCTGAATCCAGGGCCGGTGCTCTATCTGCTGCACCACCTAGTTGCCCCCAGAACATAAAAGTATTTCAAACATACAAAGTACTTTTGATTTATTTGCCAACAATTAACCATATCACTATGAGATGCTTCTTAGGTGGAAGGGATTCAAATCCTGCTTGATGTTTATTATTTCTGTGACCTGGGCAACTTACTAAACCTTCCTAAACTTCAGTTTCCTCATCTATAAAATAAGGGGATTGGACTAGATAGCCTCTGAGGTCCTTTCCAACTCTATATCTATGAAACTATGATAATGATGGTTGTAGGATTTTACCCATCATTCCCTTTGTATATAGCCCGAACTAAGGCACAGAGAAGGAATTATTTGCCCTTTTCTTGTATGGTAAGGTTTAGGTTAAAAGGTTGAGCTGGAGTCCAGGTCAGCCATTCTCTGTTCTGTATAAAGATACCTTTACCCCCAGATCCTGCTCTTCTGATTAGAGGTTTCCACCATGGAACACCATTTCATAAGGGGCCCAGGCCATACTTCTATTACTCCCAGCTCTACTCACTTCCTGAGTTTTGAACCTTACCATCTCACCAGCAGCCTTGCCCCCTTTATATGTCACCTTCCCCCATTAGAATATAAGCTCCTTGGGTGTAGGAGTTCTGAGAGAAGGGACTGTCTAGTTTGTTTATATCCCTATCCTTGGTGTTTAGCACAGTGCCTGACACATAGCAAATGATTAATAAATGCCTGCTCTATTTATCTAATCTATCTATCCATCCATTTGTCTTCTATTATCTATCCATCTGTCTCCTGTCTATCATTTATCCATCTATTATCTACCCATTAACCATTTGTCATCTATCATTCACCCATTTTTCTCTTATCTATATATCTAGCATTATCCATCTATGATCTATCCATCTATCTATCCATTATTCATCTGTCTATCCATTATCCATCTGTCATCTATCATCTAGCCATCCATCAGTCTGCCCATCCATCCATCCATCCATCCATCTAATTGTCTATCGGTCTGTCTGTCTGTCTGTCTTCAGGAATCCCCTTTCCTACATCCCCACTTCACTCATTATTTCCCAGAGCCCTCAGCGCCCCGCAGGCCTATTCTCGGGCTCTACCCCGGAGACCACAAGGGGGCGGGATTTTCGTCTTTCTCCCTGTTTCCGGGTCCCCAGGGGACAGGCATTTGGGGGCATCTACGGCCGTCCTCGCCCAGCTCTCGCGAGGTTACGTCGTCCCGGAAGTGGCTGGCTGCCGTGACCGAGGGGGTGCTACCGTTACCGCGATGTGTGGGGACTGTGTGGAGAAGGAATACCCGAATCGGGTGAGCCACAGGACGTAAGGGGTTCCCCGTTCCCCCTGGCCAGGAGCCCCGATACCTCCGTCCTTGTAGATAGGGAAGGAGGGGCAGAAATAGAAATAGGCTCGCTCCAGCCCCTGCGGGGAAGGATGCCCGGCCCTGGGCTGGCCGACGTCGGTGTCCGGCCCCCGCCCTTTACCTTGGCGGTGTCCTCCAGGCGCAGCCCCGGCCCTGGAGCTGAGTGAGGGGTGCCCAGATCTGGCAGAGCGGGCCATCTCCCCTCTGATGTGCCTGTGGTTTAATCTTGTCCTTCGAAACCCCTGTTTCCATTCAACAAATACTGAAATGGTTCCTCTCAACCAAGCTCTTCCGTCAACTTATTTAGGGTTGTTTTTTTTTCTAAATCATATATTTTTATTCAAGCAATCAACCAGATTTTCCTTAATTTATATTTTCAGCCAATGAAAATCCCCCCCTCCCCACCTCTTTTGTTTTGTTTGTTTTTGCGGGACAATGAGGGTTAAGTGACTTGCCCAGGGTCACAGCTAGTAAATGTCAAGTGTCTGAGGCAGGATTTGAACTCAGGTCCTCCGGAATCCAGAGCCAGTACTTTATCCACTGTGCCACCTAGCTGCCCCTCTCCCCACCTCTTTTGATACAAAAAGAAAGAAAAACAAAATCCTCATTATAATAACAAGCGTTATCAGGAGGTTTGATCACAAGACCTCTAGATTCCAGATTGAGACATAGGTACACAGTAGGCACTATATCAATGCTTATTTTTCTTTCCTTTCTCCTTATGATGGAAAGTAACCATAATAATACTTGCATTGTTTACCTCACTGGGTTACTGTGAGTAAAGTGCTTTGTAAACCTTAAAGCATTGTAGAAGTATGAGTTGTCAAAGAGGAGTGATATACACCATAAGTACAAACTTCTCTGGGCTTCAGTTTTTTCAACTATAAAATGAGGGTTTGGACACAATCTGTGATTTTATGAACTACCTGAGGAATAGATACATTATGCCCTTGAAACAACTTAGTATTAGCATAAGGCAATATATGATTATGTCCCAGAAAAGAATGATACAGTCAATATATGCTCTAGGAATTCAGAAAGGGAAATCAATGTAAAGTGCCCTTGTAGTCTTTTAGAAAAGATGACATTTAAGCTTGATCTTATAGGATTTTTAGATAATTGGAGGAGAAAAGAGTGTTCTAGGGCAAGGAGGACCACTAGGCAACATGGTACAGTGGAAAGAGTGCTGGGTTTGGAACCATAGGAAATGGGTTCATATCTTGACTGTCACTACCTGTCTGACCTTGTTCAAGTTATTTAACCTCTCTGGGCTTAGTTTCCTGATCTGTAATATATTACCTCAAAAGTCCTTCTAGCTTTAAATAAATAATTCTATGACTTTATGAACATGAGCAGAAATCAAGGAGCTGGGCAAATAATCCACCTTTCCAGATATTTGATTACTCTTCCTCATGCACTCTGTGTCCCAACCAAACTGTTCTATGTGCTTTGCCTTATACATGATACTCCATTTTCCACTATTGTACTTTTGCACAGGCTGCCTCCCCCTCCCCCCCCCCATGTTTGAAATGCCCTACTTTCTCACCTCCAATCCTTGGGATCACTAATTGCTTTCAAGATTCAGTTCGTGTGCCACCTTCCAGCCCTTGCCGATTCCCTCCCTCTCCCAGCCACTCTGTATCACCAGTGTCTAGCAAAGTGTCTTGATCATAAGTAGGCATTTTATAAATGATTGTTAAATTGAGTCTTTCATTTCAACAAATGTTTGTTGAAAACAAAAACCAAAACCCAAATGTTTGTTGAGCACATGATATGTGCAGAACACTTTGAGGTCCTAAGGAAGATACAAAGTTTTAGATGGGACACAGCATTTCAGAGTTGGAAAGGACTGCAGTACCCACCATTTAGTCCAACTTGGGTTTTTTGTTGTTGTTGTTGGTTTTGTTTTTTTTTTTTTTGGCAGAGCAATGAGGGTTAAGTGACTTGCCCAGCTAGTAAGTGTCAAGTGTTTGAGGCTGCATATGAACTCAGGCCCTCAGGGCCGGTGCTTTATCCACTGTACCATCTAACTGCCCCCCATCTAGTCTAACTTATACTTGAGAAAGAATCATCTCTCCAAAATATCCAACAAATGATCTTCCAGCCTTTGCTTTGAAGAACTCCAGTGAAAGGGAACCCACTTCCTTCTTAGACAGCCCATTTCACTTTTAGAGTTCTAGTTGTTTCATTTTTTTTCCTTATGCTGAGCCAAAATATGCTTCTTTGCAACTTTAATTAGCCAACCTAGGGTGTGTGAGGTGTTCAAGGAGGACTAGCACCTCTGGTAAGCCCTTTTCAGGGCTGTGCATCCTTCTTTGGCATCTGTCTGCCACTCAACTCTCACCTGTGGCTCCAAGAAGCTGTAGCATCCACAGCAGCCAGACCCTAGTAAACTATCTTGGTTGACAGGCTAAACCAGGTTGAGGGTAACTGAAGGACCATAAACCTGTCAGTAAGTTAGGGGGTATCTACCCCAAGCATGTAAAGACTTCCCTCAGCAGAATAGGCAGATGAGAACAAGGGCCATCAAGGCAGCTAAAGCAGGTACTGTGGAGTGCTTTGAACTTGATCAGATATCAGACACCAAGGTCATCCCCTGCATTCTGGGCTATTGCCAGTTGTCCTGACTTTTGTCCTGCCACTGGACTTCCATAACTCTGGAAGAAAGAGTGAGGCTGATGACTTTGTGCTTCACCTTAATTCAGTTTATCCACAAGTCAAGACAAGACATCACCCCATGATGTCATTTGTCCTCTTCAAAAACAAAGAACAAATGACAGTAGCAGGTGAAATCAATCTGATTTCCTTACTTTCCAATTCCACTCAGCAGCCACGGGGCAGGAGCAGATAAATTAGATCCACCATTTGAGATTCAAAGGTAGGGAATGGCAGAAAGTAAGGAGGGTAAGGTATTCTAAAGTTGTTGCTTGTGAAACGTTACAGTGGCAAGCCATGGAGTTAAGGCTGGGTATGGAGGCAAGTAAACAGACTGGGAGATTATGATTTCAGGGCAGATAAGATCAAGAGAAAGGCATAGGGTTGAAGAGGTAGAAAGACTGGAGGCTGTGGTAAGGGAATTTCAAAGTATTGGATCTTGAGAGCTGAAAAGAAAGCCACTGAATTTGACAAGTAGGTTATACGAGACTATTAGTAGTAGCATAGTTTCAAAAGAGTAATGAAGTCATATTGAAAGGAATTAAAGAAGGTACGCATATTGAGAAAATAGAGACAAAGATATAAATTGCTCATATATAATGGTTAGTATTAGAGAAAGAGAAGAATGAAAAATAGTGGCTTGATGATGGGAATAGGGAGTTGTATCATGAGAAAGTGTTATTAGGATAAAAGAGACCTAGTTGTATATGTAAAGGTCAAGGGGAAGTAATTAGTAGGGAGGAAGAGATTGAAAATGCTGGATAGGGAGGGGATAATGGGTTAGTCTAATGGGGAGTTCCAAATCTTGGATGTGTAAGTAGTTGCTAGTTCAGATTGCCAATATGTACAATATTTAGATATTTCTCTTTTATACAGCTATTTGGAGATTTGTAGTGAGTGCATTTCACAGACAAGCAACAAATAGGCCTGAATCAGTGCAGATGGTGATGTATTTACAGTGAGTTCTTGGACAGAGTCATGAACCAAATATGAGAATTGGACAGCTTTCATTTTCCAAACCCTTTTTTTTTTTAACTCAAAACCAAATCTTTCTTCCCCCTGAAATTACCTAGTGAACTAGTTTGAAACTGAACTGAATCTCATTTTGCTCTTTTCTGAAACTGTTGTGTTGGCACATAATTTGGGACCACAAAATCTTTTCCAAAGTAATCCAGAATTGAAATCAGTATGCCATTCTTATCTGTTCTTGGATCTAAACTGCTCAGCAGTACAAGAAAATTCACCAAATTCTTAATAATTTTAACTTAATAGGGGAGAAGCCAGCCTTAGTTAATGAAGAGTGACTTTACAGGTAAAAAATATTTTAAATAGTTTTATTACTTACATATTCTTCGTATATAGTAAGTCATATTAGGCTAATAGTTTCTTCATTCAAGCTGTAGTCTAATAAAATTCCTTAAAATATCTGTGAATGACTCTCAGTACTTAAATACTCAGATGTTTTGCTTAAAATTTATTATCAAGGGGCAGCTAGGTGGCACAGTGGATAAAGCACTGGCCTAGATTCAGGAGGACCTGAGTTCAAATCCGGCCTCAGATACTTGACACTTACTAGCTGTGTGACCCTGGGCAAGTCATTTAACCCTCATTGCCCCGCCAAAAAAAATATATATATATATATATATATATATATATATATATATATATATATATATATATATATATATATATATATATATTATCAAAGGATCATTAAATAGAATTATTTCTGAATCCTGAGAGATTATGATTTATAAATGGGAGGCAGTTTGTAAGGTGACATTTTATTCAAATACTTTTTGGCAATCAATAAACAGCAAGCCCAATAGGGTCTTATATTGGGTGCTTTTAAAAAGTCTGTTTTCTTAAATGTTTTAAACATTCATGGGCAGCTAGGTGGCGCGGTGGATAAATCACCGGCCTTGGATTCGGAGGACCTGAGTTCGGGTGCAGCCTCAAACACTTGACACTTAACTAGCTGTGTGACCCTGGGCAGGTCACTTAACCCTCATTGCCCTGCAAACCCCCCCCCCAAAAAAAACCCCACAAAACATTCCGTTTTTATTTACAGCGTTGTAATTTTCACTGTCTGTAAAGAAACATTTGCTCAACCAAGTAAATTCAGCATAGTTCCTTTCAGAATTACCACAAATTCCTGAAATTAACTTTGCTGTGATATATTGTGAATTGTATCAGTTTTATCATAACATTCATTCTGGGTTGGGAGTGAAGGATAGACATTCCTCACAGCAAATGCATATACATATTTTTTCAAATGCCCAGTCACAACTTAACTTTATTTCACAAGGGTACTTATTAATATGTTGAAATTTATTTTTAAACCTTATCCACTTGTTTCTGGTAATATTTTGAAACTATTGTAGTAGGCTACATATTATTGTGGAATTGATGTATTCCTTTTTCCTACCAGTATAAAGAAGCTCTGTAATATTGCATATTTAAATCCACATTCTCAAAAGTCTGATGATTACAACTATTCATCATATGGAGGACTCATTGACAAAGGTCCCTTGTAGCTTATTATCACTTCTTTCAATGATATAGGGCTCAAAAGCTAAGTCTGGAATCTGTATGGTACATTTATATTCAACTATTTCAAGCATTCATTATTTCGTAACACAAAAGTTATATTGTATATCTCTTCTTCCATTATGCCAGTTTCTGAAATTTGCATTTTATAAAGAGATCACATTTTGTGATAAGATCACAGACACCTATATGGTAGCTCTCTGAGGAAATAGCATAGTTGTGTTGGAAATAGCATCAAACTAGGAATAAGAAGTTGGAAGAGTGACTTACTCACTTAGTAACCATATGACCATTTTATTTCACTGTCTCATCTGTAAAATCGGGTTAATAATTCTTACCTCCTTCACAGGGTTGTTGTAAGGCTCAAAAGACGATACATGTAAGTGTAAACTATATAAAGCATTGTACAAATATACTTCAAAAGAGCTGCGATTTTATTGGTTCCACTTATGTAGGGCACAACCCTTCTATTGCTTAAAAAAATTTTTTTTTCCTGAGTTCCTGGCACCAAAAGAAAAAAAAAATCACCTGGTGACTAACTTGGTAATAAGTCTCTTCAAATTTAGCTACAACTTGGCCTATAGGACTTATAGAACTTGGGTTCTACTGGCATATGCTTACAGAACACAGGGCTACCTCCCTGATCTGAGGAGTCATGAAAGTAGAATCTTAGTTCTTATAAATATAAGATAGTATTCTTGAGGGGCAGGTAGCACAGTGGATACATTGCCAGCTTGAAGTCAAGAAGACTCATGTTCTTGAGTTCAAATCTGACCTCAGACCACATACTAGCTGTAGCTCCATGGCAAGTCCCTGTTTGCCTCAGTTTCCTCATCTGTAAAATGAGCCTGAGAGGGAAATGGCAAATTACTCTAGTATTTTTGCCAAGAAAAGCCCAAATGTCAGGAAGATTTGGACACAAAAAATCTTGTAGGTATCAATTTATGTATAGTTTTTTGGTAATTTTTATAGACTCAGAATTTGAAGGGATCTTAGATATGATCTAGTTTACTAATCCTAATTTTATAATTGTGGGAACAAGCCCAGAAGAGGATATGACTTGCCTGACACCATGCATCTTGTGCCAAACCTGGAACTGGAATCCAGTTCTGGTTAGGAGTCCAGTGTCCTTTCCACTGTACCATGCTGTTTCTCAGACCTAGAGAGATAACTGATCACCATCCCATCCCCATCAATGGATATTTTCTACCTTGTTTTTCCTTCTCTGTTTTATTATAGTATAAAATTTGAATCAGATGTAAAGTGTATGAGTTATCATCAAATTAAAATGTGTCATTTGCTCCAGAGCAGTAACACAATATGCCTTTGATGGAATTGGATCCTTTTTTTTTTTTTTATAAAATAAACATTTTATAAAGCAATTCACAGGACTATTGGCACGATTAAAGTTTCTTGAGATTTTTAGCTAGGAAGTGATGGAGAGTATAACCTTTTAATTGTT
Organism: Dromiciops gliroides; assembly: GCF_019393635.1. Classification (NCBI taxonomy): domain Eukaryota; kingdom Metazoa; phylum Chordata; class Mammalia; order Microbiotheria; family Microbiotheriidae; genus Dromiciops; species Dromiciops gliroides. Next base: position 255,095,234 of record NC_057862.1, read on the forward strand.
AAAAATCCTTTGGGGAAAACTTCCCTTGAGCCAAATGCCTAAATTATTTTTATGAAACATTACCACAAATAGTGTAAACATACTCCCTTCTATTTTGTATTTGTGTCCTATCTCATAGATTACAGATGTCTTGCTTTCAGATCATCACCTACAACAGGGAACTTTTTTGGCCGAGGAATCATATTTGACTGAGTTGTGATTATATTAAGAACTAAGAAGAATTACTCTAACGTTCAGCTGAGTATCATACAAGTACAATTAGAAGGCATGGCAGAGTGGATAATACCCTGGATTTGAGAGTCAGGGAGACTAGGCTTTGAATGAATACTAACTATATCAGATCTAGACACAGCTGTGAGACCCTGGACAAATGATTTCACCTCCATCAGCCTCAGTTTTCTAAAGTCAACAAGCATTTATTAATCATATCTTGAGGATCAGAAACTGTATTAGACAATTGGAATACCAAAAAACCCAAAAGCCCAGGCATACAACCTCTGTTCTCAAGGAACTTGCATTTTATTGGGGAAAACACACGTATAAGTACTAACAGTTAGTGGAATTAGGAAGGACTATGTGTAGAAGGTGTAGAAGGTATCTTGAAGGAAGAAAGATTCTAAAAAGGTAATAATAATAGCATCTAGCTCACATAGTTGTGAGGGTCACATGAGCCAATGTGTGTAAAACACTGTGCAAAGCATCACATAAATGCCCTGGCTATTAGTACTTCTAATTCCAGCTCAGTTAATATATTTTAAAATATTTTTACCTAATTACATGTTAAAACCATTTAAAACTTTTTTTTAAAAGTTCTGAGTTTCAAATTCTATCCCTTCTTCCTCCCTGAGACAATAAGCAATCTGATATAGTTTATACATGTACAGTCATGTAAAACATTTCCATATTAGTCATTTTGTACAAGAGAACTCAAATTTAAAAAAAAAATGAAAGAAAGGAGAATAGCATGCTTCAGTCTATATTCAGATAGTATCAGTTCTTTCCCTGAAGCCAGATGGTATGCTTCATCATTAGACCTTTGGGATTGTCTTAGATCATTGTATTGCTTAGAATAGCTAAGTCAGGGAGCAGCTAGGTGGTGCAGTGGATGAAGCACCTGCCCTGGATTCAGGAGGACCTGAGTTCAAATCTGGCCTCAAGACACTTGACACTTACTAGTTGTGTGACCCTGGGCAAGTCACTTAACCCTCATTGCCCCCCCCCCCAAAAAGCTAAGTCATTCTCAATTCATTATACAATACTGTTGTGACTTTGTACAATGTTTTCCTGGTTTTCCTCTTTTCACTTTTCATCAGTTTGTAAAAGTCTGTCCAGGTTTTTCAGAAATCATCCTGCTTGTTATTTCATAAAGCACAATAATATTCCATCACAATCACATACCACAACTTGTTTAGCTCTTCCCCAGTTGATGGGCACGCTCTCAATTTCCAGATCTTGGCCACCACAAAAAGAGCTGCTATAAATATTTTTGTACAAAATAGGTTCTTTCCCTCCCCCCCCCTTTTTTTAATGTCTTTCGGATATAGACTTAGCTGTGGTATTGCTGGATCAAAGGGCATGTACAGTTTTATAGCCCTTTGGGCATACTTCCAAATTGTTCTCCGGAATGGTTGGATGAGCTCACAACTCCACCAACAGTGCATTAGTCCCAGTTTTCCCACATCCCCTCCAACATCATTTTCCTTTTCTGTCATATTAGCCAATCTGATAGGTATGATGTGGTAGTTCAGAGTTGTTTTAATTTGCATTTCTCTGATCAGTAGTGATTTAGAGAATTGTTTTCATATTACTACAGAGAGCTTTGCTTTCTTCTGAAAATTGCCTGTTCATATCTTTTGACCATTTATCAATTGGGGAATGATTCATTTCTATAAATTTGTCTCAGTTTTCCATATATTTCAGAAATGAAGCTTTTATCAGAGATATTTTTTGCAAAAATTTTTTTCTCAGTTTTCTGCCTTCTTTTTAGTTTTGATTGCATTGGTTTTGTTTGTGCAAAAACTTAAATTTTATATAATCAAAATTCTTTTTTACATTTTTGTAATGCTCTCTATATTTTCTTTGATCCTAATTTCTTCCCTTATCTATAGAACTGAAAAACAAACCATTCAATGGTCTAATTTGCTATATTGTATTATATTTTATATTTTATTATTATATTTATTTCCTATTTTATATTGTTTACGGTTATTTTAAATGGAATTTCTTTTTCTCTCTTGCTGCTGAACTTTGTTGAAAATATATAGAAATGTTGATGATTTATGTGGGTTTATTCTGTATCCTGCAACTTTCTTAAAGTTAACTATTACAATAGTTTTTTAGTTGATTTTCTAGGATTGGCTCAGTTAATATAAGGTATTAACTACATGTTTCATTTTTAGTGACCTTTTTAGCATATTCCTTATAGGATCAAAGATTCAGGAATGGAAAAGACCTTAAAGATCACATGGCCCGATCCCCTCGTTTTTTCAAATTAAGAAACTGAGGCTCAGAAAGGTTTAGTAATATTGTTTTAAGATCCCATAGGCAATATATTTTGATATTTGGATGGTGGCAAGGTATAGTGAGGATCCTCTCACATGCAGAAATGCATCCTTTAGACACTTAGAAAGCTAATTGTTGTTGGGGCAGCTAGGTGACATAGTGGATAGAGCACCGGCCCTGGAATCAGGATTACCTGAGTTCAAATCTAGCTTCAGACACTTAACACTTACTAGCTGTGTGACCCTGGGCAAGTCACTTAACCCCAATTGCCTCACAAAAACAAAAAAAGAAAAAAAAAAAAGAAAGCTAATTGTCTGAACTTTAGTTTGATATAGAGGGTCCTGGCCCTTTTTGTAATGTTGTTTGGTATAGTCTTCAAGTGAGAAAATTTGGGGTCATGAGTTTGTCTAAAAGCTGTGTCACCAGTGATTTGGGGGGGGGGCAGTGAGGGTTAAGTGACTTGCCCAGGGTCACACAGCTAGTAAGTGTCAAGTGTCTGAGGCCAGATTTGAACTCAGGTCCTCCTGAATCCAGGGCCAGTGTTTTATCCACTGCGCCACTTAGCTGCCCCCTACCAGTGATTTTAAAGTGAAAATTTTTATTCTTATTTTAAATATTGTGATATTTAAATGCTGTAATACTATAAATTAAAAAGAATTTATTTTTGTTTTAATTTTTGGTATTTTAGGGTAACACCTGCCTGGAGAATGGATCTTTCTTGTTGAACTACTTAGGCTGTGCAATGTGCAGTAAAAGGGACTTTATGCTGATTGCAAACAAATCCATGAAAGAGGAAGATGGAGAAGAAATAGTTACCTATGATCGTAAGCAGGCTTTGTTTTCTTAATTAGTGACCATGTGTTAGTAGATTTTAGTTTAATTAAGCTGACCTACTAAAAGTCTCATTTTTGTAAAATTGTTGGGGAAAAGCCATAGGAAGTAGGAGAGTGGAAGGAACACAGGACAGAACTTCATCTGAGTTCTGACTGACCATATGCAAGTCATTTAACTTCCATGAATCTTGGTTCCTCACTGTGAGGGAAAACAATCCTCTTCTCAATAATTCTCAGGAACTCAGCAGCAATGTGACAAAAGCTCATTTATTTCCTTTTTGTGAGAAGGAGGCACCCTAGTGTGCAGCTAGTGGGTGCAAAGAAAAGGGGCTTGAAGGCCCTGTTTTAAACCCTAGTCCCTAACATGAATGGACCCTCCCCTTTTTCATCATTGGTCTGATTACTCGAGGGTTACAATCTATATGCAAAAACTAGCTAATCAGAACGAAGTATTCCCATCCCTAATCAGTTCTTCCTTATATGGGCATAACTCAGGAGTGGACCTTATTGAGACCAGGGCTCCTTGAACCATGTGGTTTTGTTAGCCAGAGGGGGAGGAGGGAATCTGAGACCTTTGTCCTAAAAGCAGGTCTGGAGGAGTATGATTGACTGTTATATCCTCATTAAGAGGAGACAACTACCCATTTTCTCACACATAGCATCATATACAGTATTTATAGGAAAAGGATTTGGGGGGCAGCTAGGTGGTGCAGTGGATAAAGCACCAGCCCTGGATTCAGAAGGCTCTGAGTTCAAATCCAGCCTCAGACACGTGACACTTACTAGCTGTGTGACCTTGGGCAAGTCACTTAACCCTCATTGCCCCATTCTCTCTCACACACACACTCACACACTCACACACACACACACACACACACACACACACACACACACACACACACACACCCCTCCAAAAAAAGAAATCATTTAGTCTAAAGGATTTGGGGATGGGGGAGCCAGTAAATAGAGCCAGTAAAATAGTACCAGTAAGGTAGTATAATTTTTTTAAAGGTATTTTTTTTCCTTTGCGTATCCCTTTAAACCTTTTTTAACCATTAAGTTCACTTTAATTATCTGAAATAAATCAATTTACCCAACCCTAATTATGATTAGTCATGTTTAGTTCATTGCAGAGGTATCCATCTAATTTTTGAAAAAAAAAAAATCTGTTGTATATTTGTACAAGTATTGTGATTTTGTAAGTCACACTTAGTTATGCTTTTACTGATTACCTTATGGCTTTGAGTGGAAATTGCATAATTTCCTTTTGTGTTTCATGAAATAGAGCTAAGATTCTCTTAAAGTAATTGTCATGTAAAGAAAAACATTTGACTATTCTAAGGCAAATGAAATGTGTTATTTTTTCCCATTTGTCTTGCAGATGTGTGTAAGAATTGTCATCACATAGTAGCCAGGCATGAATATACGTTCAGTGTCATGGATGAATATCAGGTAAATCTCTTAAGTCTTTGGGGAAAAAAAAATTGTAAATATTCTATAAAAACCTAGATACAGTACTTACAAGATAACCACAGATAGACTCATAGATTTATAGAATCTATAAGGGGACCTCAGAAAGCACATAGTCCTACCTATTCCTGAGCAGGAGTCTTCTCTATTATCATTCCCAAATAGGATTGTGGAGCCTTTACTTGAAAACCCAGGATGTAAAAAAATTCATTACCTCCTGAGGCTACCTATTATACTTTTGAACAGCTCTAATTTTTAGTTATTTAAAATAACTCTGCAGTTCCCACCCATTGGTCCTATTTCAGACTTTTAGGGCCAAATAAAACCAGCCCCAGTCCCTTCCCAATGTGGCAGCCCTTCAGCTGCTTAAAAATGGCTATGTCTACCTTGAGTCTATTCTTCTCCATACTTTCTTCTTTCTCCTCAACTAATTGTCTTAAAACTTCATTTAAATCTTATCAACATCCTGGTCATCTTTCTCTAGGTGCTTTTCAGCTTAACAGTGACCTTCCTAAAATATAGTGTCCAGAACTAAACACTACTTTAAGCAGATTAACACAGGACTATAATCTCCCTTATTTTAGACATGATATTTATGTTAATGCAGATAAGGACAAAACACCTTGTTTAGTTGCTAGCAAAAGTTTTGAGTCCCCTAAACCCTTAGGGTCTTTTTTTTTTTTTTCTGGGGCAATGAAGGTTAAGTGACTTGCCCAGGGTCACACAGCTAGTAAGTGTCAAGTGTCTAAGGCCAGATTTGAACTCAGGTCCTCCTGAATCCAGGGCCGGTGCTTTATCCACTGTGCCACCTAGCTGCCCCCCTCCATTTTTCTAAAGTCCTGCTTTCTCAAAGATCTTGAAGGACATGGCTGAGAATGAGATTGAACTAGTTTCCTTGTTTAAGACCCTACCCAAGAGGAGACATTGTTTTCTGCTTAGGCTTGGGTGGGGCACAAATTCTTTGAATAGATTTGCCCAAGGCTGGCGGTGGTCTGGTTCTAGAGATGGTCCAAGGGTGACAGATGGCACTCTCAGCCCCTCACTGTAATATTCTTTCTCGAATTAATTGTTAACCAATCAGAGTTGATTGCCACTCTTCTTCCAAAAGACCATATAAGCCCTGAGCGGCCCCTCCAGCCAAATGACCATCCTTTTATTAATTAATGTGCTGACTTTATTAATGAAATGATTAAATTACCCAGAAACCATGTCTCTGGGACCTTAAAGCCCTCTGACTCCAAAGACAGCCTTCTTTCCACCGACGATATGATAACTGTTTTCAAATATCTGAAGGGCAGTCACAAGGAAGAGAGATTTGCTCTGTTCTGTTTGGCACCACAGGGTAGACATAAGAAAATGGGTGAAAATTGCAAAGAGGCAAATTTAGGCTCGGTGTCAGGAAAAACTTGTTAACAGTTATAGCTGTTCAAAAAGCAGAATGGGGAGGGGGCCCTAGGTGGTGCAGTGGATAAAACACTGGCCCTGGATTCAGGAGGACCTGAGTTCAAATCTGGCCTCAGACACTTGACACTTACTAACTGTGTGACCCTGGGCAAGTCACTTAACCCTCACTGCCCCGCCCCAAAAAAATCAGGAGAAAAAAAAAAAAGAAAAAAGGAGGAACTCTGGATGTCCCCAGATCATTGGTAATTATTTCTCTCACATCAGTGTGTTTGTTTCTGTTCCCTCTGACATCAAAGGGCCTCTTACCTGGACCATTGTCAGAACTTTCTGACCTGTCACCCACTTTCAGACTCAGCCTTCTGTGGTTTATTCTTTAGACCACTGCCAGATTCATCTTTCTTATACCCACAATTGGTAGTGTCCATCCTGTGCTCAAAACCCTGCAAGAGACCCTTCCTAAAGAAAATGTCATACTTGTTGGCTTCGAAGTAAAGGCTCTTCACAATCTGACTTCAAACTACCCAGCCATCTTTTCTTTTACATGCTAATACATGTTTTAGGCAAACTAGATGACTCATGGTTTTACATATGTCTAGGGCTTTCTGCTCTTGTTTTTTTCTGTTCTTTAGAGCACATACAATGCCTTTCACTCCTTCTATCTCTGCCTTTTGAAATCCAGCCATTCTCTTAAGATTCATCTCATACAAAATGGTCAAAGGATATGAATAGGCAGTTTTCCAATGAAGAAATCAAAGCTATCTATTGCCAGATGAAAAAGTGCTCTAAATCACTATTGATTAGAGAGATGCAAATTAAAACAACTCTGAGGTACCACCTGACACCTATAAGATTGGCAAATATGACAAAAAAGGAAAATAATAAATGTTGGAGAAGCTGTGGAAAAATTGGAACACTAATGCATTGTTGGTGGAGCTGTGAACTGATCCAACCATTCTGGAGGGCAATTTGGAATTATGCCCAAAGAGCTATAAAGTTGTACATACCCTTTGATCCAGCAATACCACTATTAAGTCTTTTTCCCAAAAAGATCATCAAAAAGGGAAAAGGACCCACATGTACAAAAATATTTATAGCTGCTCTTTTTGTAGTGGCAAGGAATTGGAAAATGAGGGGAATCCCCATCAACTGGGGGATGGCTGAACAAATAGTGGTATATGAATGTAATGGAATTCTATTGTGCTGTAAGAAACGATGAGCAGGCAGATTTCAGAGAAACCTGGAAGTACTTACATGAACTGATGCCAAGTGAGATGAGAAGAACCAGGAGAACATTGTACACAGTATCATCAACATTGGGTGTTGATCAATTGTGATAGACTTGATTCTTCTCAGCAATACAATGGTCGAAGATAGTTCCAAAGAACCAATGAAGGGAAATGCTCTCCAAATCCAGAAAAAAAAAGAACTGTGGAATCTGGATGCAGATCGAACCATACTATTTCTATTGTTGTTGTTGTTGTTTTTCTTTTTTGAGGTTTTTCCTTTTTGCTCTAAGTCTTCTTTCACAACATGACTAATGCAGAAATGTTTAATGTGATTGTACATATATAACCTGTATCAGATTGCTTGCTGTCTTGGGGAGGGAAGGGAGGGAGGGAGAAAAATTTGAAACTAGAAATCTTATAAAAATAAATGTTGAAAACTAGCTCTACATATAACTAGAAAATAATGAAATACTTTTTATGGAAAAAAAGGAAAAAAAAGATTCATCTTATACTCTATAAAGTGTTCTTTGTTCTCTGCCCTCTCATTCAGAAATTATTTTCCTTCCTCTGACCTCACTTTAGTCAACAAGCATCTCTCTCCTGGCTTTCCTGGCTTCCTTTAAGTTTCAGTTCAATTCTACCTTTTGCAAAAAGCCTTTCCTGGCCCTTGGCCCCACCCCCCCACAATGCTAGTGCCTTCCTTCTAAGATCACTCCCAGTTTATCCTATATACAGCTTATTTAAGTACATACTTTTAAAATCATGTCTCCCTTATTAGACTGTGAGCCCCTTGTAGACAGGGGCTATTTTTGCTTTTCCTTGTATTCCCAGCACTTAGCTCAGTGCTTGGCACATAGTAAGTACTTAATTCTTCTTGACTTTGCTTTATATCTCTTTTTATGCATCATACTCTACATATTCTAGTTTATGTATATTTTTTATTTCTCTTAGCATACTGCAAATTTCACAAAGTCAAGAACCCTGTTATTCATCTGTAAAGCTCCCCTAGCACCTTGTTCTCTGTATGTAGTAAATGATGAATGTTTACAAGTTGAATTAAAAAAACAAAAGGCTCCTGAGCTCAAATCTGGATTCTCACTATCCACTCAACCTCGCCCCCCTCCATCCCCAACTTGATCACTTATATGTAATTTGTTCATAAAGCTCTGTGCTTTGAGGTGATGAGAGCAGCCTCTGGCTGTTTCCTTTGTATGAAAGGCTCTGGAGATACAAGGTGTGGCATAAAACTAAGGCAAGGCTGATGTTTTTGGAAGAAAAGTGATACAGAAAGCATGTTTATGCTGGTTTGCAGATAAAAGCTCTTACAAAACAGAATCAGTGGTATAAAGTGAACCTCTTGGTTTCCCAAGAGTAAATATGTACTTTGTCTTGTTCTAGGAGTATACCATGCTGTGTCTGTTATGTGGCAAAGCAGAAGATTCTATCAGTGTCCTCCCTGATGACCCACGACAGATGGCTCCATTGTTCTGAACATCCTGCTGAAGTTTTACTGTAACTACTGTCACTGTGCTGGCTTAGGGTGCTTGAAAACCTGACACTTTCACATTTTGTTTTCATTCAAATGGTTTGCTTGCTTTTCAAAGTTCAGAATCAGCTATGTTGAAAGAAAAAAAAATATTCCAATGAAGTGTTCTTCCCTAGGGTTGAGCCCTCGCAGAGCCTCCTGTTGACATCACTGGGGTCAGAATGGTACTAGCAGCTGCATGTCTCTGGGACAAATAGAATGACTTAAATTGCCCCAACAAGTATATCTTTAGAGGAGGAATTTACTGTCTCTCCTTATGTAATGGAATAAACATTGGCCTACGAATCAGAAGACATGTTCTAGGCCTGCCCACTGTGTGCTCTGGAAACTTGAGTCACTTCTCTGGGTCCCAGTTTTCTCATCTATAAAAAAGAAATGGGGGCAGCTTTGTGGCACAGTGGATAAAGCACCAGGCCTGGATTCAGGAGGACCTGAGTTCAAAACTGGCCTCAGATACCCTCAGACACTTGACACTTACTAGCTGTGCGACCCTGGGCAAGTCACTTAACCCTCATTGCCCAGCTAAAAAAGGAAAAAAGAAAAGAAATGATAATTCTTGTTCTGCCTACCTTACGGGATTATGTAGATTGTTGTGAAATGATATATGCGATAACACTTTGAAAACTGTAAAAACATCCTAGTTTGGAATCAAGGGTCCTGGGTCTTCATCCTGTTCTGCTACTTTACTTGCTGTATGTATGACCGTGGGCAAGTTAACTGCACTCTAGGCCCCAATTTCCTCTGCTATAAAATGAGATCCTTTCTAAATCTTTGATCATATGATCTCTCATACTCTTTTTAGAATTTACATATATAAAAGACTTGGTAATACCAAACCATACCTTTTAAGATATAATGGTGAGGAAAGAAGGCAGTGAACTGTTAGTACCAGTAAGAAAACTTTGCATTGTGCAATGCATCATCTGTCTCCCTTTCATCAGTCCTCTAAAAGCATGAAGTAAATCTCTGGTGAGTCTAGGAGGAGGTTTCAAATACCAGTGACAACACTCATGGGAATCCTGTAACTAGATAGTAACCAGCTGCTGTCTTATTCTTGGAAAATGTTTGCACTTGGTTGCATACCTATATCTGACCCCAATGTTGCAGCCCCTTGTAACACTCATCCTTATGAGCAGAGAAAGTTCTCCATTAAAAGTTCAGCAAGGCTTTTTTAAAAAACGTGGTAGATCAAAACCAGGCCTATTAAAGGCACCGACAGTTTATAGTGTGCCAAAATTAGCCATTCAGGGTTCAGGAGATGTTCTTTACTTCATCTTTACCTTTATAATGTATTTTTGTTCTGGATTACATACATTTTTTAAATTGAAGCATAAACCCCTTTTATGTTTCTGCAGTATTGGATCAATCATGATACAGTGTTTCAGACTCCTTGTTGTATGTTTCTACAGTAATACAAAATGCACTTTTACCAAGAGAGAACAGATTTTATTATTTTATTATTATTATTTAACATTATTCTGTGCAGTGAGTCTAATAGAAAAACTCTTGAATCAAGGCTTTCTAATGGAAGCTTGTTATTATGAAAGGAGCCTTGGAGTCAAATCTAGAGTCTTGTATTCAAGTCTTGGTTCCATCACTTGGTAATTGTGTGGCCTTGGGCAAGTCACATATCTTCTGAGCCTCAGTTTTCACCGCTCTAAAATGAGGGGATTATACTAGATGACCTCTAAGGTTCCAGACAGCTCTAAATATTCTGTAATCTGCTTTGTATTCTACCAAGGTGAGAGGAATAATCAAGTTAAAATCTCTGGTTTCTGTTTTGCTTTGTGGGATTTAAGAATGAAAGGAAAGTAGGAAACTAGCAAACTTCTAGTCCTGGGAGTTCAACTTGGTAGCTTTATGTAGTCATAAAGTCAAATGTGCATATTGGGGCTTATTTCAGATTCACTCTTATTCTCAATTCTCAGTCATACTTTGTGAATCACTTATTCTTTGCATCTTATAATAATGAGATTATTATTTGTCAATGAAGATATGAGATGAAAGTTCTAGAATTTTTTTTTAAAGAGAACAGGGGATTTGTATGAATGGATACAAAGCGAAATAAATAGAACCAAAATGATCCATATATACACAATGACTATGACAATGTAAAAGAAAGATCACTAAAAGAAGTTGAACTCCAAGTAACTGAAAAACTAGTTATGGTCCTAGAGAGCAGAAAATCAAACATACCTCCCTTCAGAGCAGTCACTCTGGGTTAAAATCCCACCTCTGCTACTTATTCCTTTATATACCTTGGCAAGTCACTTAACCACTGTGGACCTCAGTTTCCTCACTTGTAAAATGAGAAGATTAGACTAAATGGCCTTGGAGATATATTCGAGCTCTTCTATAGTCCTATGCTTCTTATAGTAGAAAAGAGAGGACCGTTAATCAGTAAACATTTATTAAGTATTTACTGTGCACCAAGCTCTGTGCTAAGTGTTAGGGGGTACAAAAAGAGGAAAGACAGTTCCTTGCCCTCAAGAAGCTTACAGTCTAATGGAGGAGACAACATGCAAAAAAATGTGCACAAAGCAAGCTATATACAGGACAAGTAGGAAATAATTAACAGAGAGAAAAGACTAGGAATAAGAAGGGTTAGAGCAGAATCAAATCTGTCAAATTTAGTCAGGCTGTTTTTCGCTTAATTTTTTTTTTCTTGTTTACAAAGGAGGAGTCACTCTTGGACAAGAGGCAGATTCTCCCCCCCCCACCCGAAATGATTGAAGACAAAAGACAGCAATAAAACATATTTTTAAAAACTGAATGGGGCTTAACAATGATAAAAATAAGCCTTTATATCACACTTTAAAGTTTACAAAATGCTTTGTACATATTATTTCATTTGTGCCTCACAACAATCCTGTGACATAAGTGCTATAGATAGTTTTCCAGTTAGTGATAATAAATGAGGAAACTGAGGTTTAGAGAAGGTAAATGATTTGCACGAGATCATGCAACTAGTATGGACCAGAGGCCAATCTGAAGCAAGGTCTTTGTAACTTTGTAACTTTAGCCAGCAGTCTTTCTACTGAGTTGGGGTCATGGAAACAGGAAGTTGTTCAGTTCAGCCCACATCCCATTTCCCGCAAGCACCTAAATCTGAGGGTTGTTATGAAACCCAAATGAGATAACATTTGTAAGCACTTAGCACAGTACCTGGCCCCTAGCAGCTCCTTAATGAACACTTATTCTCTTGTCTGTCCTAAAGTCATGTCAGCATACTCTATTTCCCTCATAGCTCTAAATCCATGATTCCATATTTTATCTCTGTCCTCATGTAAGGGGCTAAAATTCTAGTTAGTCTGTCTAAAATATCTAATGAATGGTCACCAATAAATTATAAGCTTTATCAAGAGTTAGACTTTTAAGCATTTATTAAGGAGAATAAGAATTTGGTGAAGAGAGAGAAAAAGGCCTAGATTCATTTATCAAAGGGAGAGTACATTTTAGCTCCACTCTCCACGAGAGTCCTCATGAAAGAGCGCAAACCACCCCTTCCTCAATCCCACAAGCCTCCTGTGAAAACTGGAAATGTCCTGTCCCCACACACACAGCTCAAAGCTAATTGGCTGATAGCTTTGATAGAGAGTATCCATGAGCAAATGTCACTTCCTGACGCCAAGGACCTGACTGCATGTCTTGCCCTCAGATGCCTTCTCCTCATGGTGGAGCTTTCCTACAGTAGCTCTCCAGCAGGTGGCATCATTCCAATTGTTACACCCAATATCATGACAGGATCATTGATATAGAGTTGGAGGGGATTTCATAAACCATTTAACCCCTTACTTCCTTATACCTCAAGTAAATATGATTCAGTGATTTTGTTTACTTAAAAAACTGGGTCTGGTTATCCATTAGTCAATACTTCTAAGGATAGAAAGGAAGTGAACTACATGAAGAGTAAAACTAAGACAACTTTTCTACCTCTTAACACTGGACCCATTAGAAATGTAAAGTTAGAGGCTCATAAACCTTAGTCACTATTCAAAGCAAGTAGCAACTGCCTGCCCAGGATAATAATCTGTTTCCCTTTCACTGGGTACAAGGCACTTTTCTAAGTCTTTCAACAAAGACCCTATAGCTATAATTCCAGTGTCTGTGAGAAACCCTAAATTATTCATTTAACCTGAGCGTGATGGAAAAGGACCCAAACACTGCACTGGCATTCCAGGAACTAAATTGCCTGTGGCACAATGCCAACATTAGGTGATACTGGTCCTGTTAGTGATATTGGCTTTGTTCACTGGTCTAACACCACGTAAAGCACTACTGAGATTAAAAAACCAAACACACTCAGATCACTAAATTCTAAATTTCCCTTCTTCAGAATTGAGGCCCTTGGTCTTGGCCTAATACTATTTAAAATGAAGCCACATAAACTGCCTATTGACATGAACAGTTATTCTAAGAAGATTTGGTTCTTCAGGAAAAGGGAGTTGGGGGAGGAGAGGGAAGAATCCATATTGAGACTCTCCTGTGGTGAGATTAAGAATAGAGTAAAAAGGGGCAACTAGGTGGCACAATGGATGGAGCACTGGCCCTGGAGTTAGGAGGACCTGACTTCAGGTTTGACCTCAGACACTTGACACTTACTAACTGTGTGACCCTGGGCAAGTCACTTAACCCCAATTGCCATGCACAAAAAAAAAGGAAAAAAAAGAATAGAGTAAAAAACACTGTTATCCCAGAAGTGGCCATGGTTTACCAGCAGACATTAGGGAGAGATAATGAGGGCTTCCACTCTCCAATTTAGGTGTGATTTCTTAATCAAACAGATAGATTTAGAAGCTGTACACAAGGACCATAGCCTCTGGTATTTACGCTTCCATCTCAACTGGACCAGACTCAGAAAAAGGGTTTAGAGAGCAGAGTAATTGAGAAAGTGGCACTATTCCCCAGAATCAGGGTTTAGTCAGTATTGATTTGGGGAGGTGCCCATCTATCATATTTATAGCAGACCTTTATATATAGGTATGCAAATCACTTTAAGCATATTGTCTCATTTGAGCCTAACAGCAAACCCATGAGGGAAAAGTTCTCTTAACCTCATTTAACTGATGAAGAAATTGAGCTGAGAGGATTGAAGTACTGAAGGAGCTGAGAGCTTGAGATGCTGAGATACAATATTTAAACCCAGGTCTCCCCATCCCAACTACAAGTCCAGCCTTCTGTCTACTGTGCTATGCTCCCATTATCTAATCTTTTATACCTGCCTATTTGAGATGTCCAAAAATTCTTATTTACTGGGGAAAGGTGGGGCTCTGTTTTCTTTTTTCCACTCAAGAAGAGACTAATGCTTTTCCACTTAGTTCCATATAGTTTAGTGCCCTGAGCATAAAAGATTTTTAGGTGGGTAGAGACGTTCATCAGAAGTGGAAGTTTAGGCATTTAAGTATGGTTTTTCAACCATAGGAAGGCTAGAGGCAGATTCTTCACCGTTATTCCTTGGTTGGTTGGTGGTTAAAATGCCCAGGGAATGAAGAGAATAGAGAAAACAGTTGTTATTATTACCTTCTGCCCTTTCGCACACATGCTCACACCACAGCATCCTCTGCACTGCTGAATAAATTGGGGTACTTGTTAGAGGTTGAGAAAGGGCAGCACTTCATAGTGTCCCCATGGACCCAGACAGTGTACACAGGTTTCAAAGACCACCTTGACTTTTTAAATTTGAGGCTCAGGTGCTACTAAAAAAGATCAGCCCCAAACCTTTAGGGATAGATTGAAGAAAGATGTTTTTTCCTGAGAATTCCCAACTATAATGTTGAGGAAAAATTTAGACCCCATTGATAATTCCACTGAATTCCAAGTACTCCTTGGTGTTCCCCAGAAGACAGATGGATCTACTATTCTCATAATCTGATCACTAAGCCTGTTCTGGCACTGTTGACATGGAATAGAGGGGTTTGTCTTAATATAGACTTAGGATCAAAATACCAAAGTCTCATACAAGCAAACATGAAGCGCCCAACAAGACCATAAAGTGAAGTAATTTTACTGATACTCACAAAATGAAGAGCAGTTAAGGAGAATGATGGAAACAGGCCAGGTCTGCTGGGATCCTTGATAAGATATTGCATCCTGTGGAGACCCCAAAGGCAATGGGGCACCCTCTCCCCCTGGTTTTTAAAAGGGTCTTATCTATGTCTGGCAGGACTGTGCATTGGAGAAATGAGCCAAAATCTGGGGACTGGCACTAATTCATACTAGTTTCGGGGAGAGGGGGGACTCCTGGAGGGTCAGCACATAATTGATATGGGAAATGGAACTTTGGGTTTTTACTGTTGGTTATATTCTGGCCAGGTGAATCTGGGGTTTTTTACCTTCCTCAAGAGCAGGCACTGCCTTCTAAGTGACCTTTTCCTGTTCAAGCAACTAGTACCTCTAGAACCTAGCTTTTTTTTTCTTTTTTCTCTTTTTTTTTGGTGGGGCAATGGGGGTTAAGTGACTTGCCCAGGGTCACACAGCTAGTAAGTGTCAAGTGTCTAAGGTCAGATTTGAACTCAGGCCTTCCTGAATTCAGGGCCAGTGCTTTATCCACTGCGCCACCTAACTGCCCTGAACCTAGTTTCTTATACTGTGGGTCACAGCCCCATTTGGGGTAATGTAACTGAATGTGCGGGTCATGAAAAATTTGGCAATGATAAAAGTTTATGTATACCTATTTTATATACCTATATACCATGGGTCAAGCAAAAATTTCTCGGGCAAAAAGGGGTCATGAATGGGAAAAGTTTAAGCCCTACCATAAAACACAGCACTCTTAGCTATAGCTATTCTAGACATGTGGCTTGGAGATTTGTTGCTGGAGGGTCCGGAGTGGGGGAGTACATGGAGTGGTGTGTTTAGGAGCTAAGAACTCCACACTGGAGTCAAGCCAGTGTCAGAAAGTGGCTGGGGAAAGAGAGCGTAAGGCAAAAGGGGGAGAATCCACTGCAATTACACTCACATAGGACCACTTGGGCTGTTTGGGGATTTACAAATGGGCATCATGAGCTTTCCTTTTCCCCTGACACTTCTGGACCCAGTGCTGCCCAGAAACTGAATGTGCTCCTAAGTGATGCCCCTGGGTAGCAGATGTTTTAGTGAAAGCTAGAACATCATTTCATGGGTGCAGATGAGTCTGGTTCTAGTCCAACAAAAATGTATTAAAGCACTTGTCAGTCATTAAGTCTCATTCATCTTTACATGGACTTTGTCCATGGGGTTTTCTTGACAAAGCTACTGGAGTGGTTTGCCGTTTCCTTCTGTGTGAGCACATTTCGCAGATGAGGAATTGAAACAAATAGGGGTTAAGTGACTTGTTCGGGGTCACACAGCTACTTAATGTCTGAGGCCAGATCTTCCTTTCCTGAACTCCAGGCCTGGTGCTCTGTCTGTTGTACCACCTAGCTGCTCCTGGGTTATTAAGCAATTCCTATGTGCAAAACACTTTACTAGTGTCAGGGGATACAAAGATGAAAAGACAGTACCTTCAGGAACTACCATGGGGAGATAGTAGGGAGGAAGAGCTGGCTATGGCACGTAAATAGATAAGTATGATACAGGATACATGACTATTCAAGGAGGCTGGAAAAAACACAAGCAACTAGGGGGATCATGTCTCAAGGAGAGTAATGTTCTTTTTTTTTTTTTTTTTGTGAGGCAATTGGGGTTAAGTGACTTGCTCAGGATCATACAGCTAGTAAGTGTTAAGTGTCTGAGGCCGGATTTGAACTCAGGTCCTCCTGAATCCAGGGCCAGTGCTCTATCCACTGCACCACCTAGCCGCCCTGAGAGTAACATTTTTGAAGCTGAGGCACCTCAACTCTAGTCATGACCTTTGTGCCTCATTTTCACAAACCATAAGGCAAAGGTAGTTATTTCCCTTCTCAGCCTTACTTCCGCCAGATCAATTAACAGTAATAATAATAACTAATATTTATATACCCTACATACTGTCCTAAGGTTTACAAAGCACTTTACAAATGTTAAGTTTAATCCTCACAACAAACAGAAGAGAAAGTACTATTACTATCCCCATTTTGCAAATGAAAAAACTGTGTCTCAGAGAGGTTGACTTGCCCCATGGCCATAAAACTAAGAAGTTCAGAAGATAGGGACTCTGCTTCATAACATATGAATCTAAGTTGTGTCCATTCAAATGATGATAACTGTACTGGTTAGGAACTGAAAGGATATTGACTTCCCAATTAGGAAAGAATTAAAGTATAGTTTGCTAGAAATTAACTTGGGCTGGGACTCCAAAGAAGGAAATTAATGCATTAATAGGGATCAACAGAGAGAAAAACAAAATGGTGCCTATGTGACACAGGACTCTATCAGCTACCTTGTTGTTTTTAGTTGTGCCCAACTCTTCGTGATCCCCTTTGAGGTTTTCTTGGCAAAGATACTGTAGTGGTTTGCAATTTCCTTCTCCAGATCATTTTACACAGGAGTATGAGAACCAGGGTGCCACCCCCTGATGAGAAGCATGTGACTAGCATCCCGGAAGTTGCCTCTATTCATAGAACCGCCTGTAAGTCATGCCAATCAATGCTACCGTCCAATTAGCTTTGAGCTGTGTGCAGGGGGACTGCCCCTCTTCCGGGTCCGCAGGAAGCTTCCACTTGAACAAATGGGGAAACTGTCTCTTTGGTTCAAAAAGGAGCTCATGGTGTCAGAAGAAGGAGGAAGGTAGCCAGGCTTCCTAATGTTTGGAAATTCACTCTCTTGGATAGCTAGGTGAAGGCGGCTTTCTCTCTCTTTGTTAACCCCTAATATAATTTAATAAATGCTTAAAAGCCTAAACTGTTGCTGAATTTATAAGTAAACCGTAGCTAATTCTCCCCCTACACTGCAGGGGGGGGGGGGCAGGTAAGGACACACACATTCGATTTTAAACATCACAGGAGGAAACTGGGGCAAACAGGATTAAGTGACTTAGCCAGGGTCACACAGCTAGTAAGTGTCTTAGGTCTTCCTGACTCCAGGCCCAGTGCTCTTTCCACTGCACTACCTAGCATAATGGAGAATATGATTGACACTGTGGAATTTCCTAAACAGGACTTTGCTTGATGAGGAATCTGGCTTGCTCTAGACCACAGTGATAAACCTTCTATTTAGCAAGCCTTATGCAGATGACCCTGTCGTAGGGTCCCTTCTACCATAATGGAAGAAATGACTGACATAGGCATCCAAAACCAAAATGGCTAGATGATCATGGGCTGAAAGGTAAATTCAGGATTCTAAGGAGAAGCTTGGCAAAGAGGCAGTGACAAGCTTTTCTCTTAGGCAGGTTAAGAGGATAAAAAGTTTTTTGTTTTCTCAAGCACCTCACCCTCCTGCTCTTTTTAAAAAACTTACTAATAGTTAACCAGCCAGGACAGGGACAGTGGATAGTGTGTTGACACTAGCTACGTGACCTTGGGTAAGTCACTTACCTCTCTTCACCTCAGTTTCCTCATCTGTAAAATGTAAAAATCTGGAAAAGGAAATGACAAACCTCTCCAGGATATTTGCCAAGAAAACCTCAAATAGAGTCAGGAAGAGTTGGACATGACTGAACAACAATGACAAAATCTGCTTCCTAGGAGATTAAGAGTAGTTAATTGGCCCTAAACCCATCTAAAGGAGATGTGTGTATTCCTGACTATAGCTCTACCTATAATGACTTTAACCAACAGACTTAAAGGTCTTAATTTTCTTCTTTATCTCTCCAGAGCTCCTCCTCCCCAGTTCTGAGGAAAAGCCTTAGAGTTGTGCCTCAAGGTAAGAGTCTTTAATCAGGACCACTGAGGTCCTGTGATCTCCCCGCAGCTTTTCCTTGCTGTTAAGGAAAAAGACTCAGGAAACACAGCATTTTTCACACCTGACCTTTATTGGATTCACATAGACCAGAATTCAGGCCCTTCACGACTCTCAGGCACCCCCCATTCCCTAAGGGTTTAAGAAGATGCCATCATCCTGTGAAGAGCCAACCCAGACTTTGGAGCCCTGACTCACATCACCAACTGGAGCGCTGGGGAGCCAAAAGGGAACAGGTGGACAAGAAAGGAAAGAATGTTCAAGCAGTGGTACTGATCTTGGGCATCTCCTGAGTCCAGCAGGCCTTGGAAAGGATGCTAGACCCTGGAAAAGGGAACTCTGAGGTTGGATTAGGGGAAAATGGGGATGTATACTGAACAGCTCATCTATATGGCAACTTTGAGGAGACGCTTGATGTCTGGTTCGATATTGATGGTGGGGAAAGATCGGCTGTATCGGCGAAAGGGCTCACCTTCAGGCCCCACTAGGAACTTCTCAAAGTTCCAGGCAATATCTGAGCGACGCACAGGACTCCATATGATGAGCTTGGGGTCTGTCATGAGGGAGAATGGGTCATCATCAGGGTAGGGTAGTTTATCCTTCAGGTAGGCAAAGACAGGATGCTCGTTCTGCCCATTCACCTCACACTTTTGGACAAGGACAAAGTTGGGCTGGAAGCCAGCTCCAGGTCGGACGTGCTTGAGACTGTTTAAGATCTCTTCATTTTGACAGTTTTCCTAGGGGGGAAAAAGGATGGAAATGAAAAGGAGGAATGAAAGATATATACCATGCCAACCTTTCACATCCTCTTGTACTTGCCATCCATATTCTCTCTTCTCCCTTCCTCTCTTTCCCTCCCCCCCCCACCCCACTGTTGTATTCTCACCCTTCCTGTCCACTCTTCTTCCCACCCTTAACTTGGGGTTTTTGCCTCACAGCATACTTCCTCTTGGCTCCCTGCCTATCCTCTACTTTTCCTGGAATCCTTACTATTGTGCCTCCCCACAACACAGCCTTTGAACTTTTATAGCTCCTTAATTGTCCCTTCACTAAATGAGGCAACCTTAGCTTACCCTGAGCATGTTCAGGGGCCTTGTGTTTCAGATTAGGGAAGGGAGAAGAGGAAAAGAAGATTTCAGATCACCCTGTAGGTCAGGAGCAACTCTTAAAAAGATCCCGATCCTGCCTTCCAAACCCTACTAATACTACTGCTCTTCACTTGAAGGTATTGAATGTATCCTCTTTCCCTGCCGCAACAATCCCCATTGCCTGATAGGATGGGGGCTTTCAAGAAATGGAATTTCTAGTCCCTTGCTCCTATCCCTCTGTCCTAGAACTGAACAGAGAAGAGAAAACTGATGTAAACAAATCTTACCCAAGACTACATTTCTCAGGTCTCATTCTCCATAGAATAACAGCAGGACAATGACAATGAATGAATCACCCCCACGTTAATTCACTTATTTCCCACATGAGCTAAATAGGATGGACGATACTAAATGTGTGTTGGGTAGAAAGAGAAGGTAAAAGAGGGTAAAGGCATATGGGTATCTAATAACCCTTTCTGATGAAATGCTAGCTTTGTCCCCAGCTTTGGAGGACAGCAGCCAGCTAGGGCGCATCACCCCTATGTCTCGCTATAGATTTTGTAGCTCCGAGTACCTGTGCCCTCACTGACATCATCTTCATCCTCAGCCAAAATGGTGAAATACTGATGCCATGGAACCTTGAGGTGCAGTCCTCCCACCAGCCTAGGAGCCGAGCTACTTCTGCAGGTTGGGAAAAACACTTCTCTCTGCCCCACTAGTGCCAATTAGTACAGTCAGATCAGAGCCATGTCCCCATCCTTTATCCCAAGGTAATTACTACTAGACCACTTATCTCTTATGTTAATGTCTAGTTGATTGCTACTGGGTCATGGGCTCTTTCCAGCTGCTTTCTCTTCAGAGGAATGATGGAGTGGGGCTTGAAGGAAGCAGCAGCATTTAGCTCTGGCCTATTCCTCCAGCAGTTGTCAGTCTAGAGATAACATGGTTGGCTGCTTGTCTGAACCAACCTTTCTGACCTTCCTCCTTTCACCCGCCCCTCTGGCTTCCCTGTCTTCACACCACTACAGTCAGAATGACCACTGGGACCTTGGCTGCTTTCCCTAATGGAAATTATGCATAGAAATGGTATAAACCCTTAAAAGAGAGCTAAAACACTGAGAGAGCTGACTACTAATGGCACACTTCCAAACAGATAGATACAAATGATATTGAGATGAGTTTGTTCATTGTATACCCATTCCCTTCAACTACTGTTAAGTATTCAGTATAAATAATAACACCTAGTTTTTGTACAGTACTTGATACTTTTTAAGCTGGGTTCACATACATTATTATAAAAACTCATTATTATTGTTTCCCATTTTACAGATGAAGAAACAGGATCAAAGAGGTTGTGACTAGCCCAATGTCACATGGCTAGCTAAGAGTAAATCCACGGGCAGCCAAGTGGCACAGTGGATAAAGCACCTGCCCTGCATTCAGGAGGACCTGAGTTCAAATCTGGCCTCAGACACTTGACACTTACTAGCTGTGTGACCCTGAGCAAGTCACTTAACCCTCACACATACACACACACACAAAATTTTTTTAAAAAAGAGTAAATCCAACCTAAGACTAAAGATCAGTCCAATTTAGTTTTCTTTCCACTATACCATATAGTATAAGACTCACTCCCACTTTCAAACATTCATATCAAGATGTAATCATTGAATGATCAGTTACAGTCTCCGAATGATTGCATAAACTCCCTCTTAGTACCCCAGCCTTTTTGGTTACACCAGCCTAAACACCCAGAGACACCAATGTTTATACAGTCGATAATTCATCTCAGTCCTCCCATCCCAAGCTGCCAGACCCCCTCCTCAACCACACACACGTGAATTCCCCTGAGAAGGTAAGGCAGCCCTGCCTCATGGGCATCATGCCTGGTACCCCTCACCTGGTGCCCAAACTGGTTGCAGGGGAAGCCAAGTATTACAAGACGCCTTGGGAAGCGGAACTGCAACTCGTTGAGCTGGGTGTAGTCCCTGGTGGTCGTTCCTCAGAGGGAGGCCACATTCTCAATAAGCACTGCCCGACCCCGGAAAGTGTTGAAATCTATTTTCTCCCCATCCAGACTGGTAGCACTGAGGTCGTAGAAGGATTTGGCGATGTGAGCCATGGTGAGAAGGCAGAGGGACTTCTCTCACTCTTCACTCTTCACTCTTCAGAGTGAAGGTGGGTGTGGAGCCTTACTTAAAGGGCTTATTGAGGGTTGGGAGGGTAAGGAGGGGAAAAGAGGAGGAACAGGAAAAAGGGGTGAGTCTGTGGTTTGAGGCTGAATGTTCCCAGAATGACTTAGCACAAATAATCTTATACCTGTAGGAGTAATCTGAGTAAGTGCCAGTTATTTATAGCCTCTAAACAAAGCACCTGCCCCACCCTGCCCTGCTTGGCAACCTAGGCAGGGTTGATTTGTTATCTCTGGGTTTCTGTGAATAATTCAGTCTCTGCCCTACCTTGGGAAACCAGAGCCCCTAGAGTCTAATGGGGAGGAGGGAGGGATGAAAGGTAAAGTGATGGCATAGCAGAAGCATTGACTCCAACCTGTACTACCAGGGGGAAGCTATTCCCAAGGACATTGAGTGCCCATCACATCCTAAAGAGCATATACCAGGGGACAGCTAGATGGTGCAGTGGATAAAGCACCCGTCCTGGATTCAGGAGTAGTTGAGTTCAAATCCAGCCTCAGACACTTGATACTTAACTAGCTGTGTGACCCTGGGCAAGTCACCTAACCCCCATTGCCCTGACCCCCCCCCCCAGAAGAAAAGCATACACCAGAAACTGTCTGGGTGACCTTGCTGCAAAGATCAGCTATTACCATTGTGTTAGTATTCCCTTAGCCAGTGCAAAATGAAACCCTTTTATGACTTTGAGAGTTTCTGAGGCTAAAAAGTTCATAAATCTATGGACAATATGGGCTTTCTCCAAACATCTCTAGGCTAGTCTGTCACTGGGCCCATACTCAAAGTCTTTTTAGTTTGGTGGGATTCACCAGACCTTACTTATGCACTGCTGGCATAGCCTTCAAGAATTGAGGGCTTCTATGTCATTATGAGATGTTGGATTAGGACTTTAGAAAGGAAGGAAACAAGCATTTATTAAGCTCTTTACAAATATAATCTCATTTGTTCCTTATAACAACCCTGAGATATAGGCACTATTATTATCTTTACAATTCAGGAAACTGATGCAAACAGAGGTTAAATAACTTGCCCATAGTTATTGAGCTTGCAAGTGTCTGGGGCTGGATTTGATCTCAGGTCTTGGTCCAGCAGTCTATCCACTAAGCTACTCTGTCACTTTTAAGAGATATAACTAAAAAAGCTGGCTAATTCCCAATGTCAAATATTCTACCACGCTGTCCTTATAAATCATCAAAATATCCTAGAAGTTCCAAAATGTCCTCAAATAGTATCTGAATGAATCAAATCAGTGAGCATTACAATAAAATATGCAGGTATACTCCCCTTCACAAAGTTAATTGATTCCTTGAAAATGGAGGTGAGGAGAAATAGCATTAAATTGGTTGTGTGCCCTTGGGCAAAGCACAAAGAGAGGTGAATTCTCCTGGAAAATTTCTTCAGCGGTAAAATTAAACTTCTAATACATGCTACCTGTGTAATCACGGGCAAATTGTATAACCTCTAATGCCCTAAGCAACTTTCTTTTTCTTTTCTTTAAAAAAAAATTCAAATTTTATTGAGAATTCACCAACTCCAAGTTGACTTGGAAACCTTAAACAGCCTTCTTTTTAGCAACATGGTCCTTGAGTAATCCCTTGCTTTCCTTGTCCACTATGAAAGAAAGCAGCTATGGCCAAATTTGGAAGTGGTATTCATAAACTTCAAGTTAAATCTTCTCAGACATTTCATCTGTACCTTCATTAAGTGAGAACAAACTTCTTGGCCCAAAACCTTTCAGCATGATAATGGACAAATATTCCCAGAGATTGGTGGATGCATTATTTTTTATCAGTTTACCATCCCTGATCTTGGCCTAGGCCAATCTTGTAGATCTTGTTTATGTCAGTGTGGTGACCAGCCCAGGCCATGGAGAATGCCACACGAGCAGGTACCAAGCTCCACATACAAGGCACTTTGTGCAGGCCTTGGTGAATTTAAAGAAGCTAATGAAAACCTTGTAACCCTTGCCTTTGATCATCCCAATGACATCAATCACTTTGTCCTGCCCAAACACGCAGACCCTGACACTTACTACTCCAGATTTTCCCAGACCTAGTCCAGGTTCTCAGCCACATTGCCACCACTTACTTGGATTTTTATCAGGTGAGACTTCTTCCTTGGGGGTGGGAGGGAAGATGCTCCTCTGGGTATAAGCAATGACCCAGTAACCTGAAGTCTTTGTCTAGTTGTTTCTTGCCACCATCATCCTACCATCTCTTATAGTACTTAGTGAAAGGACTTCTTGGATTTATGCCAATTGTTGTACAACCACCTCTTCCACCAAATGCTGATGGGAAAGATTGTTTTGAATGTACAGACTCTAGGTTCACATGTAGCCCATGATACCTATGATGGTCATGGTGGAGCATTTCCACAATAGTGTTTGTGTTGCCCAGTTATTTCCTATTTACTTTAGAGCCAGGCCTGTCCACTTCCTGAACGGTGTAGTTCATAACAGTCTCGTAGCCTAGAAATCTGTGAGCTAGATGGGCTCGGTGGAATCATCTTTGGGGAAGCTCTTCACCATTCCCTGGTGTCTTCTGCTTTGGTTCCAAGGCAGGAAGCCCAGAGATGCATGCCTGGGACAGGAGAGCTTCTAGTAGGACACACTGCAGCTGTCACCAAAGTGAGGGGGAGAACTCTAGCTTTCTCACCGCTCCTTAGTTTTAGTGCCTTCCCTCTGAAACTACCCCCAATTTATCCCATGTATATATCTTTTTTGTAAATCATTGAATGAGCTCCTTGAGAGCCTAGACTGGTTTCTTATGTTGTTTTTTTTTGCCTTTCTTTATCCTCAGTGCTTAGCAGGATGCCTGGCACATAGTAGGAGCTTAATGAGTGTTAGTGGATTTAACTGGACATGTACAGAGGATCCCCTCTGGTAAGCATATAGAAGTCCCCTACCCAAAACAAGTCATCAGGCAGGTTTTAGTGGCCAGGAGCCTATATAATATTTTTTTTTTGGGGGGGGGTCAGGGCAATGAGGATTAAGTGACTTGCCCAGGGTTACACAGCTAGTAAGTGTCAGATGTTTGAGGCCAAATTTGAACTCAGGTCCTCCTGAATCCAGGGCCAGTGCTTTATCCACTGTACCACCTAGCTGCCCCTAAGTGGCCAGGAAAGAAAGAAACCCCTCACTGACAGGCTTCTGAATTCTAGCCTTGGGGCTGACACAAAGTATCACTTGGGATCATAAATGATAGGAATAGCTATAGCTCCAGAGATCTCATCTCCATGTCTGGGAAATTTCCCAGCTCAGTTTGAGTTCAGTTTGAACCTCTATCTATTATTACACAGGGAATCAATTTTCTTTAGATGTCTGGTTTATTTAACAAAAGAAAATGTAAAAGAAATAGATTAAGTATACAGGGACTATAGGAACCCTCCACCTCACCTTATACCAGGTTCTTCCCAAAGTTCTGGAAAGGGAATAAGGGTACTGATGCTAGTGCCTAAGGCCTGACTCTAGGTTCTAGACTGAAACAGTGAAATTAAGGGAAAAACCAGAGTGAGTTTTGGGAGTTAGATCAGTCTTCTGATCTCACCATCTGTGAGGTCCAAAATTGTCCAATCTGCAAGAAAAACCACTGAGGCAGAGTTCCAAGCCAATGGCATTTTATTAAAAGGTTCATGGCCCCCTCTAATGAAGTGGACCTCAGATCTTCCTCATAGTCTGAGATGTCCCCTTACTCCAGGGCCTTAGGTTTTGGGTTGTTGTTTTGTTTGTTTTTTTTTTCCAATTTTAAAAACATTTTTATTTGAAGTTTTGAGTTCCAAATTCTATCCTTCCCTCCTTTCCCTCCCCCCTCCCTGAGATGGTAAGTAATCAGATATAGGTTATACATATGCGTTTATGTAAAACATTTCCATATTAGTAATTTTGCACAAGAAAGCTCCAATAAAAGAAAAAAATTAAAGAAAAAAGTGAAAAAGAGCATGCTTCAGTCTGTGTTGTCAATTATCAGTTCTTTCTCTGGAGACAGATAATATGCTTCATCATTAGTCCTTTGGGATTCTCTTGGATCATTGTATTTCTGAGAATAGCTAAGTCACTCACAGTTTTTCATCTTGTAACATTATTGTTACTGTGTACAATGTTCTCCTGGTTCTGTTCACTTCACTATACATCAGATCATGTAAGTCTTTCAGGTTTTTCCGAAATCAATCCTGCTTGTCATTTCTTATAGCACAGTAATATTCCATCACAATCTTATAACACAATTTATTTAGCCATTCCCCAGTTGATGGGCATTCCTTTGATGTCCAATTCTTAGCAGGTCCTTAGTTTTATAGTGCTTGATACCCACAGACACAGAAGGGGTAAAGTAAAACATAATGCATTGGCATGAGTAAGATACAGAATGGGCAAGCAAAGGTCATCTCTGCTAATTGGTCATAAGATTGGCAAGGAAAGAGTTATCTTTGCTGACTAAGTCGTCATAAGATGGGCCCTTCCTCATCTTGGGCAAGAAAGGATGGCCCAGAAGTACAAAAATAAGTTGGAGGACTTTCCATATCACATTAGGACATCCCACCCACACTGAGTTTGGTCGTCAGCATTCTTGTGCTTAGGCAAGTAATATAACTTGTAGTTTAAAGTTTGGGATCTAATATAAAAAAAGAATCTATCTAACCTTATCTAATTATTCCTATATCTAAGATATGTAAAACAGGTATTAATATATGTGATTCTTATACTTGTGTTAGTTGACTAGACTGACTGAATGTATATTACTCAATGAGTATATTACTAATAATTTCTAACAATCATCACCCCTATGGAATCACACTGAACTGATTAATACCAATTAGAAGAAAATAGGAGTCTAATTAATATCATCTTTGTCACATTGACTGGGGTTTGCAGAAGTTGCTCTAGCCTGCCTCCTGGTCCAGACTTACCTCTCCACATTCTGGTCCCTGATTGGCTAGTCTGGATCCCAGTCTGACTTTAGCTGTCCCATTGCTTCACAGTGGCAGCAATCAGTGGCCACCATCACATGACCTTCCTGTTTGAATTCTCAGTGTAAAAGCGAAGCAGCAGAAGTAGGCAGCATCTTTCTGTATTCCTTATACCGAATGCAATGGCAGACACAAAGTCAAAGAAAAGAAAGTGGGAACATTCTAGGACACTGTGTATCTGTGCTCAGATTCCACCACTTCCTTCTTTTCTCACCAGTCTTTTTCTCCTTATTGGGAATTTCTGGTGAGTGGGGAAGACAATCATCAGAACCCAAACTGTCACTTGTTCTCTCAACATCTTCATCCAGGAACTCCAGGTGTGGAACATCATTGTCATCATCATTCAAAGAATGAATATAGCATTGGATACATACACACACACACATTTACAATGGTATCAATTAATCAACTAGAAAATTAGTTTTTAGAATGGGATATTTATTATGGTGGTATGGTTGGTACAAAATATGCCTCTCCCCCCAAATGTCTACAACATACTGTCCCATTAAGATATACAGAGGGGGGGGGCATTTAGGTGGCACAGTGGATAAAGCACTGGCCCTGGATTCAGGAGGACCTCAGTTCAAATCCAGCCTCAGACACTTGACACTTACTAGCTGTGTTACCCTGGTCCACTCACTTAACCCTCATTGCCCCTCAAAAAAAAAAAAGAGAGAAAGAGAGAATAAAAGTTTTTGGATGCCAAAAGATATACAAAGGCTAGGGGAAAGTGGAATGTGTGTGGCAAATGTCATTACTCACAGCTCCTGGAAGTTCTTTTGTTGGAGTCCTTGAGATGTTTTTCTTAAGTACAGTGGTAGATTTCTGCTAGCCAGAGCCTTGAAACTTCCTTTCTTTAGTGTGTCTTGTATATTCTCATTTCTCAATCTAGACACTGCATCATCTGTTCCACAGATGCTAGAAGGACTAAGAAGGCAATTCTCCAGCCCTCAGAAATTCATGAGGTATCCTCCAGGCAAGGTGCAGGGAAGAGTCAGAGTCCAGGACTAGCGCTCTTCTCCTCTTCCCCGCCACCCCCCCCCCCACCTCAAGCAATTCCTTCTCAGGTTCTTGACTAGAGACTTTCACCAGAAAACGGCTAGATGCTTAAATTCCTAGGTTCCCAAGTGGTCTGCCATTTTATACAAAAACCCACAAGATGTGACCAGATTTCTTCAACCAATATGAACACAATTCATGGGCAACATCATTCCAGTTCATCTAATGGCTTTCAAGGATATCTAAGTTAGTCAAGGATTTCTCTGCACTTAGTCTAAAGTGATTGATTAGTTGATGTCTATACGTTGTGCACTCCTCTGAATGAATTAATGATTGGCTTTTCCTCACCTGACAAGGGTATGAGGTTATAGCAGCCTATCTCTGGAATGAAGGGGGTAATTGATTGACTCAATTGGCTCACACCCTTTTACACACACACACATACACACATACACACACATTAAATATTCAAATGGATTAATAGTCAAGAAAATAGAATTAAGCACCTTGTATTTAATATGGGAATATTTTGTAAAGCCAGGCAGAAGCAGAGAGAGAAATAAATATAGTTGAGGTCAGAAAAATGAGGAAAAACAGAAAGAAACAAGAGCAAAAAAAACTTTATCTGTGCCATGAGAAAGAAGAATGGCCAATTTGTGATATAATGACTTATAGTCTTTCTTTCTCTCTTTTTTTGCAGGGCAATGGGGGTTAAGTGACTTGCCCAGGTTCACACAGCTAGTAAGTGTCAAGTGTCTGAGGCCAGATTTGAACTCAGGTCCTCCTGAGACCAGGGCTGGTGCTTTAATCCACTGCACCACCTCGCTGCCCCCAATTTATAATCTTTCAAAAGGCATATAAGTAGCTTATAACTCTTGGCTTCTGTTCCCTTTGGTTTAGTACACTGGAGTGAAGGACTGGAGCTAATATAGGAAATTTGTATATCAAGATGGAAAGAATTGAATTGCACCCCCTTTTTTATCCGGGGGTGGGGGGGAAGTGGTTGAATAAGTAGAGATGAAGGAATTATGTTTCTGTTCAAACTCTGGTGTTTTAAAGCAAGAGGAGTCATAATTAGTGTGGGGGTAATCAAAGATTTGCTTCTGGAAATCAATATTGGGGATGGGGCAAAATTCCTTCCTACAGTGACCAGTACCCTAACACTTCCCCTTGCAGTCCTCTGCTGGTGTAGTACAACCATGTCCAAGCTGCCACTCCCAGGGTCTCATCATGGTGCCCTTTTCTTAATGCCTTCCTTGAGGGATCAAGAGCTGGATTCTATCTGTGATTAGTTATCTCCCAACAATTTTTACCCCAGATAAAAAATTTCTAGTTATAACAGAAAGAAAATGGACTAGAAGCATTCAGAACAGGATCCAAGAGAAAGGAATAGTCACTCAGACCAAGACTATGGTTTATCCCTATACCAAGTGTCCCTAGAGTTATTTATAGAATCAGAATCTCTTACTTCAAAGGGAATTTATGCATTATTAATTCTAACCCTAGGAGGTTATGATTACTAATTAATAATACTTTGCCTATCACTCACTAAAGGGCCTTCCATCAGTATCCTCTTATTCTAAGAAGAGTGTGCACCTGGTGGCAGGCTGCACCCAATTCCTGGGATTGCCACTCTATAAATGGAAAGAAATGGCTAGGGATCTCCAGCTGCCCATTCTCTCTCTCTCTCTCTCTCTCTCTCTCTCTCTCTCTCTCTCTCTCTCTCTCTCTCTCTCTCTCTCTCTCTCTCTCTCTCTCTCTCTCTCTCTCTCTTTCTCTGCCAATTAGGGTTAAGTGATTTGCCCAAGGTCACACAACTAGTGATTGTCTGAGGTCAGATTTGAACTCAGATCTTCCTGACTCCAGGGCCAATGGTCTATCCTCTGCACCACCTACCTGGCCCCAGCTGCCTATTCTCCAATCTTTACTCCTAAATCACCATGAATATGGTGGGAAACAATCATAGAATATCCATTCTTCACTATTTCATACTTAATTCTGATCATGTCACTCCATTGCTCAGATAACTTCAGTAACTCCCCATAGCTTATCAGACAAAGTCCAAACTACACCATAATTTAACATTCAAGGCTCTCCCCATTGTGATTCCATTCCACTTTTCCATCCTTATCAGCCACTACTTCTATCTTCTATGCTCCAAACAAATCACACTATTTGTTGTCCCAAAACTAAAACAGCTAAAGTTAGAAGAAAAGCAAGAAACTCAGGGGAAAATGTGCAACAAATTTCTCTGATATAAGTCTCATTTCTCAAATATATAGGGAGCTAAGCCAGATTTATAAGAATTATATCCATTCCCCAATTGCTCAAGAGAAATGAACAGGCAGTTTTTGAAAGGAGAAATCAAAGCTATAAATAGGCATGTGAAAAAATGCTCTAAGTCGCCAATAATTAGAAAAATGTAAATTAAAACAACTCATGGGGCGGGTAGGTGGCGCAGTGGATAGAGCACTGGCCCTGGATTCAGGAGGACCTGAGTTCAAATCCGGCCTCAGACACTTGACACTTACTAGCTGTGTGACCCTGGGAAAGTCACTTAGCCCCAAATGCCTCACTTAAAAAACAACAACAACAACAACAAAAATTAAAACAACTCACAGGTGTTGGATTGTCTAAGATGATAGGAAAAATTAATGATAACTGTTGGAGGGGATGTGGAAAAATAGGTACTCTTCTGTTGGTGGAGCTATGAACTAGTCTAACCATTCTAGGAATCAATTTGGAACTATGCCCACCAAACTTGTGCATACTATTTGACCAAGAAATGTCACCACTAGTTCTATACCCCAAAGAGATCAAAGGAAAAGGAAAAAGACCCATATGTTCAAAAATATTTATCATAGCTTTTTGTCATAACAAAGAATTAGAAACTGAGGGATACCCATCAGTTGGAGGATGTTTAAACAAATTAAGGTATACGAATATGATAGAATACTATTGTGCTATATAATATGATGAAAGAGATGGTTTCAGAAAAACCTGGGCAGATATATGAACTGATGCAAAGTGAAATGAGCAGAACCAGAACAATTTACACAGTAACAGCAATTCTGTAAGGATAACCAACTGTGTAACTCTGATCAACACAATGGTCCACCACAGTTCTAAAGAATCCATGATGAAAAATGTTATCCACCTCCACATAGAAAACTGATGGATTCAAAATGCAGACAAGCATTTTTTTCTCTTTCTTCCTTTTTATTTTGTACAGAACATGGCTAATGCATATGACTTCATCTTTGTGATATATTTTACCTTCTCAATGGATAGAGGGAAGAAGAAAATTTGGAACAAAAAAAAATTGAATGTTTAAGGAACAGGAGGAGGTATTTTCTTCTATCTCTTATTTAGGACCAAGCTTGTCTAGGACATATTATTAAAGGGATATTTTAAAATTATTTAGAAAGGGAACAGATGGATCACTAAGAAATAGCATGGGTTTATAAAGGGCAGGTTATGCCAAACTAATATTTCTTGTTTAACCCAGTCATTTGATGCATAGATATAATGCTTAATATACATATCTGTCCTTTTCTTATCATTCATTTCTTGATACCAACCATATTGAGTCCCCTCCATTTGGATTCTTTGAAGACTCTTGTGAGGTCATAAATGTAGTAAAACTGGAAGGAAGCAAGAAATGTCTCTCCTACTATCTTGTAGATAAGAGGAATGATAAACTATCTGTTAGTGCAGATAGGCAGATTCTGGAACTGGTTGACTTAGCGAATGCAAAGAGTAATGATTAATGTTAACATGGAAGGAAATCTCTAGTGAAGTACCCCAGAGAGATGTCCTAAGTACATGGGTAGGGGGGCAGGTAAGTGGCACAATGAATAGGACACTGGTCCTGGAATGAGGAAGACCTAAGTTCAAATCCAGCCTCAGATGCTTAATAGCTACGTGATTCTGGGCATGTCACTTAACCCAGATTGCCTAAAAAAAAAAAAAAAGTATGTAGGTATCCTCTATTCAATATTTGCTATATCTGATTAATATTTTAGTTGGTTTACTAAATTTTCAGATGCACAAATTTAGGAGGAATAGCTAACACATTAGATAGTAGAATCAATATCCAAAAAGATCTTGACATACTGAACATTGGACTGAGTCTAATGGGAGAAAATATGATAGAAACAAATGTAGAGTCCTATACTTTGGCTCTGGCTTTTTTTTTTTAATCAGCTTCAAAAACAAAGTGTGGGAGAAACATGACTGGATATTTATGAAAAAGAGCTTGGAGTTTTTAGTGGGCTTTAGGATACATATGAGACTTCATGATGACATGGCAGTGAGAAAATGAAGGTGGTCTTCCCTTAAATGGATCAATGCTAATATAAATGTGGGTACACCTTCCCAAGGTTCAGATCACAACCTGTCTGTGGAAGGAGGAATATCAAGCAGTCTTCTACTTATAGGCATGTAGGCTAGGGTAGTCCTTTTCTTTAAAAAGTATTGAAACGGGGGCAGCTAGGTGGCGCAGTGGATAGAGCACCAGCCCCGGAGTCAGGAGTACCTGAGTTCAAATCCAGCCTCAGACACTTAACACTCACTAGCTGTGTGACCCTGGGCAAGCCACTTAACCCCAATTGCCTCACTAAAAAAAAAAAAAAGTATTGAAACAGGGGCAGCCAGGTGGCACAGTGGATAAAGCACTGGCCCTGGATTCAGGAGGACCTGTGTTCAAGTCCAGGCTCAGACACTTGACACTTACTGGCTGTGTGACCCTGGGCAAGTCACTTAATCCTCATTACCCCGCAAAAAAATAAATAATTTTTTAAAAAGTATTGAAACAACCCTTGAGACTTAATCGGTTTAGGAGACTAAACCAATTGACCAGTTCCCTGGTCACCTGGTATAAAAAAACAACCCAGGGTATAAGGAGCTCCTTCTCCTCCTCAGGCTTCTTTCCAGCAGACCATCATGGGCAACATGGAGAAGGGAAGCCTCAAGCAACTTAATTAAGGCTATATTTTCAATGAATTTCCCTTCTTTGAATATCCTTCCCTTGCCATGGTACAGCAAGTGTCCTTTTGTTCGTTTGTGAATGTTTCATAAGTGTTTTGTTTTGTCCTAATCTCAACCCTGAAGCACCAGACTGGCCTGGTAAGACCTGGACTACTATACTATCCAAGACTTCTCATTCTGGTTGAGTCTTACCCATGTCCTTCCAAAAATCCTCCAGAAAAGATCTACCTAATGAGAAGGACACCTTTCTCTAGATTATTTAACATTGTGTAAGTACCACTGCAGCACTCTAGTTGTCCATGTTATCCCTTGCTCTCATTATAGGACCAACCAACATCTTTTCCTTGCCCAACATTTCCTTTATGCCCACTGTGTGCCTCTCTTTTCTCCTATGGGTCACCTATAACTTTGATTCTAGAACACCATGGTGTAACTTTAGACTGCATTAAGGGAGCATCTACTGTCCCTTACTGACAGTTCTGATTTACTGTGTTCACTTGTGTATTGCTTCACTTTTAAAAAGACACTGAAAGACTGTAACATGACCAGAATGGAAATCATGCCATATAAATGTAGTGAATACTTTGGAAAGACTGTCCCAAACTCTCACTTGCACTAGCAGGCTAGACCCGCCCCCCCAAAATCAAGACTACTACATATACTCAGGGTCACAGAGTTAGCCTTGAGGGACTAGGGGTAGTTTTCCTAATGCTCAAGAGCCCCCACAAATTTGCTTCCTTACATGTTTATCAATTAGTCAGCCACACTTTGACTCCTAGTGCAGACATGAGCACCAGCTATGGCTATCCTGGGAATGCTGCTAAGGATGTTTGATAGTCAAAATACTCCTGTCCTCTGAAGTTTATTAGGCCCTCCCCTAGTCAAGTTGTGGAGGGAAAGAAACTGAGGCAGAATGGCTGTTCTCCCCCAACCCACACACCCAGAAGGGATTTCTTCTCAGGGGTTTCACTGGAGGCTTCTCTCCACTGTCAGATTCTCGAGTTTCTTTGGTTCTGAACTGGACTAATAGAAGATCCACAGGGTGTGACCCAACTAAACAGACTTCCTGTCAAACCTAGTTAAAATTCCTGTCAGTTAGTTGACTGACAGTGTTGCCCAGACTGTGTTCCCACTTTGTTCAAATTCTGATGGATTCAGTGAAATGCTGTTTCACTTGACAAAAAAAACAAACAACAGAGTTGAGTCCGTAGGGTTATCCTCCTTTTACAAAAGCATTGTTTGAAGAAATTGAGGACTCGTGGGAGAAAACATTTAGTGGTGACATGTAACTGTCATGGTATTTGAAAGACAATCAAATGGAAAAGGGATTAGATTTAGTCTTCTTGGCCCCAGGGGGCAGAACTAGGGACAAAGGGAAGAAGTTGGAGAGATGCAGTTTTCAGTTTTATGTAAGGAAAAGATTCCTATTGGAGCTGCCCAACCTTGGAACGGATGGAAGCTGGATGACTACCACTTGTGGAAATGCAGGGAAGATTCCCATTCAGGTCAGATTAGACTAAATTACTTCTGAGGTACCTTCAGCTCTGAGACTCTATCCAGTGCCCCTTTCCATTGTAAGCTCTTTGGGGGAAGAGATTGTCTTATTTTGCGTCTCCCACAGGGTCTAGCACAGTGCTTTCTCACATATTAGGCATGTAATAAATGTTAGCGAAACAAAATGAGCACATGAATTGTAAAAACACTGTCCATTATCTCCCAGACAAAGGGTCAGTTCCAAAGATGCTTATAAGGGAGCTTGTGCACCCCAGAAGAAGCAGTGTAGCTAGGATTCAGGCTGCTGTGGTTCTAGATCCAATCAGAATCACCTGGGAGATTTCCAGTGTAATTCACAGTTAAGTGATCTTGGGGCAGCTAGGTGGGGCAGTGGATAGAGCACCAGTCCTGGAGTCAGGAGGACCTGAATTCAAATCTGGCCTCAGACACTTAACACTTACTAGCTGTGTGACCTTGAGCAAGTCACTTTAAAAAACACCAAAAAAACAAAACCCAAAACAATACACAGTTAAGTGATCTTGAGTTAAAAAAAAAAGTGATCTTGAGTTCTGATACTTTGAAAGTCCAACAGAGGAATAAAAAAAGATAATTGTATTAATGCCTTGGATTTGAATAATACCTTTCTTCTGAAGAGTTCAAGGCTCACAAGAGAACAACATACAATAATGTAAATGAAAATATCAGTAAATGGCAGCCGACCTTAGATTAATTGCAATGAACAACCTTGTTTCCAAAGAATAGGAGTGACTCACATGCCTCCAGGGTACAGAGGTGAGGTATAATGGATATAAAATGTAGCATAAGTTTCCATACTGGATTGCTTTTTTTGATCGGTTATGTTTAACTGCTTTAATTTGTGCCAAGGGAAGTTTTTTATTTTTCTGAGAGAGGATGGAGAAGTAAGTATATCAGAACTGCTTTTCATATTTGCCTTTCTATCCTGATCTAATGGTTAGAGGTCTGGCCTCAGAGTCAGATAACCTGAGTTCAAATCTAGCCTTTTTAGTAGAGTTGAGTATATCCTAATTACGTCTTGTTGTTGTTGTTGTTTTGGTTCGGTTTTTTATGGGGCAATGAGGGTAAAGTGACTTCCCCAGGGTCACACAGCTAGTAAGTGTCAAGTGTCTGAGGCTGGATTTGAACTCAGGTCTTCCTGAATCCAGGACTTGTGCTTTTTCCACTGCACCACCTAGCTGCCCCCGAGTATCTCCTTATAGCAGAGGAAACCAAGCTTTGGATCCCTCGTGGGGAAATTCCTATGTTTGCCTTTTTAGAAACTGTGGGCAGTGGAGTAGATTTGAGTCAGGAAGACTTGAGTTCCAATCCTACTTCAGACATTTATTAGCTGTGTGGCCTTAGGCAAATCGCTTAACCTCTCTCTTTGTGGGGTTCAGACACCTGTGTAAAATAAGGGGGCTGGACTCAATGACCTCTAAAGGCCCCTTCCAGCTCTGTATCTATAATCTTATGATCTGTGACCCTGGAAAAATTACCTAACCTATTAGTGCCCCAGTGAATTCTCTAAGGGCAGCTAGGAGATGAAGTAGAGGGCCAGACCTGGAGTCAGACAGGCTCATCTTTCTGAGTTCAAATCTGGTCCAGACGCTTACCACATTTATGATCCTGAGCTAGTCACTGAACCCTGTTTGCCTCAGTTTCCTAATCTATCTATAAAATGAGCTGGAGAAGGAAATGGCAAAGCACTCCAGTGTTTTTGCTAAGAAAACCCTAAATGGGGTCACAAAGACATGACTGAAAATGACTCAACAACAGAATTCTCTAAATCTGGAAGTGGCAGATTTAATGATTTGTATTGACAGAGAAGCTCTTCACCAAAAGCTTCCTACACTAAGAAATCATAAGCCCAGTTTAAAAAAAAAAATCCTGCCAAGCACATAATTAGCATTTAATAAATGTTAAAATGAAATGAATTAAAGTGTTTGCAATTCTGGGGAGGGACTGAAGGAAAATACCCTGGCAAGTGTTCCATCCCTGCTTGAAGCCCTGGAGAGTTGATTCTTCAGAAAGGGTCCATCCTCTTCTCCCTTTTTCAACCTGGGTCTGGCACACACCTGCCAGACACGTGTGCAGATAGCCAGAAAGAACCAATTTTTCTTAAGGGCAGGATTACCTAAAGTAGGGCTAGCAAGAATTAGGGGTGCACTGCGCCCCCTACTGAAGCTGGGAAGGAGGAATCTCTGGAATCTCCCTACCAGGCAACCAAGTAATTAGTATTTGCCAGTTGACAATGGGCTAAACTGTAACAATGCCAACATGCCCTGGACTTGTTTTCATGTTTTCCCACTACTCCCTAAGGTCTTCTTGAACCTTCTGTTATCTACTCCCTTGTAATCCCTCTGCCCCAGAACAGCATGAGTTTTTAGTCCTGTTATCATCTCTCCTTAGGTCCACTCATCTTTACCCAGAGTACTGCCCTGCCCCTTACTAGTCTCATCCCACTTTTCAGGAAAATAAGTTATTCAGGTGGCAACATATAACTGTGAGTGTGTGCCACTAAGTTTAGAGGACAAGATAATTCACAGGACTTTCCTTTTGGTTTAGCAGAAAAAGCATTTTGAATGGAATATGTCAGAATACGTCAGTTCTAGCTATTCTACTTATGGTCTTTCAGATCATAGTTTTCTCATCCATAAAATGGAGGTAAGACTAGTTGCCCTGACCACCTCACAGGACTTTCGTGCAAATAAAATAATTGATGTGAAAAACTTCTGCACTATACAATATTTGGGACATGTAAGGTATCTGGTTATCAGTGTTCAGGCTTGTGTTTTTGCATGTGAAAGCTTAGAAATCATGTAGTCCCAACCCCTTGTTTCCAGGTGATGAGACACAGGTAGAAAGGCAGGATTCAAACTCAAATCCAGATATATTACCTCTTCCTATTTCTGTCCCACTCCTCCCCATCTCCACCCCAAACAGCTTCAGCTCATTGAAGTATTCAGAGCAGCTTTCTGTGGGGGCAAAAAACCTGAAAACCAAGAGGGTGGTGATTATAATGAAATACTAACGTGCTGTAAGAAAAGAGGGAAAAGCCAGTTTTGAAGAGACATGGAAAGACTTGTATGAACTGATGCCGAGCGAGATGAGCAAAGCCTAAAAGAACAATCTATACTATAGCATCATTATTAGAAAAATGAATAATTTTGAAAGACTTCAGGACTCTGATCAACTAATTGATAAAGCATTTTCCAGAGGACCAGTAAGGAAAAATGCTGCCAATCTGATTGGGAGATGATAGACTAATTTGCCAAAGAAGAAATGCATTTTGGGATGTGACTAACGTGACTAACATTTTGCTTGGTTATGTGATATAAAGGTTCTTTCTTTTCAGGGGGGGCGAGGGTGGGGTGGAAAGGAGAAAAAAAAGAATGCTTAATTTTTGCTTCTGCTTCCCTGAAGTATCCAATACAAGGTTGAAATGGGCTTGAAAGATCATTTAATCCCTTCTCTGTGTTTCATGCAGATAGACACCATTCTACTCCCCCAAAATTAAAAATGAATGCTAGTCTTAAAAGACCTTCCAGAGGTGATGATCATAATTAAACTCCGCCAGGAACCTTTTTTAGCAAATCAATGTTGGGAAGTTCTTCCTTGTGTCTCACCCAAATCCTATAATTTTAAGCCCATTTCTCAGGAGGATAGGAAGAGATGTTGCAGCTTCCAAAGTGGACTTCCTTATAGGTGACATCAGAAAAACTACAGCAAGAATCACAGCGCAGTGACTTAGGGCACCTAGACCCTCCCCCACCTTTATACCAACCCTAAATGCCCAGTCCCCTCTCACTGAGACTATCTCAGGACTGCTGTGTTGCAGCTCAGTTGTGGTTTGAAATTTCCTTTATTTTGTAAACATCTGTGTTTAAAATAGATGAGCCCCGGCTCACAGTTCATACAATGAACCCCAGACACAGGACAGCAACGTTCACAAGTCACAGAGACGGGCAGGGGCTCAAAAACCAGTGTCATTTCTAGAGCAAGGCTGTGTGCCAAGACAGCAGGGGCAGGGATGGCAGAGATGGGCTAGTTGGCAAGGGGAGCCCTGCAATGGCCTCGGCTTCATGCCATTCCCATGGGCCATTTCCTGGGCTTATGAACGGGCTATGAGACATCAATACTGTTACTCCCCCGAACCAGGCTTCTCCCTTAAAACAAAACACTACCTCCCCTAACGCCAGCAGCTACCTCTCCTAACAACAATTGGGTGATGAAGTCTTTCCAGGACCCCTAATAAGGGGTAGAATCTGGCCCCATCCTCCTGAGGACAGAAATGCGGATCTCTGCCTGATTTGCAGGGAAGTAGTACCTATCACACTGTTGTGAATATAGGAAAGACTTAGTAAATATGTGGATTGAATTGGGGACCACCTTTATGAACATCCCATGCTCAAGATAACAACACCTTGCTCTAACTTACGCTAGCTCAGTGAGGCATCCCGGTTTGAAGGCAAAATTCAGTCTGGCTTTATCTGCACTGAGATGCTGTGATTCCTCCTGCTGGTGATGACTT
The DNA here is from genome assembly GCF_019393635.1 of Dromiciops gliroides. NCBI lineage: Eukaryota > Metazoa > Chordata > Mammalia > Microbiotheria > Microbiotheriidae > Dromiciops > Dromiciops gliroides. The sequence continues at coordinate 255,134,280 of NC_057862.1, forward strand.
TCTCCCCTCACATGGGATTTGTTTTGCAGTTCTATAATGCATTTATGTACTATTACATAGTTTAATCATCCCTACTTGTGTCTTACCTTTCTACCAGACTATACACTCCATAAGCACAGGATTCCAGTGTTTTCAGTAAACTCTGTATAGCCTCAAGCAACTAACAGTGCTGGCCCTCATCACTTCATAGCTTGAGTATTGCAATAAGGCTGTTGGTTTGCTTACCGCTTTAGTCTATCCTCCATTCAGCTGCCAGCCAAAACACAGGTTCAAACATGTCATTCTCATACTCAATAAACTCCAGTGTCTCCAGGATCAAAACCAAATTCCTGTTTGGTAGTCAAAGCCCTTTATAACCTAGCCCCACCCAGTCTCTCTCCCTCATCTTTCCAATTTTCTTATACTTTCCATCACCCCTCACACACACACTCTTAGATCCAGTGACAACGGCCTCCTTGCTTGCTATTCCATGAACATTTTCCAGCTCTGGACATTTCCTCTGGCTGTGCCCCATTCATGAAATATTCTCCTTCCTCATCTCTGCCTCCCAGATTCTGGGATTTCCTTCAAGTCCCAACCAAAGTCCCACCTTCTATAGGAACCCCTCAAGCTCTAATGAATTCTAGTGCCTTCCCTCTGCTGATTATTTCCTATTTGTCCTGGATGTGGCTCACTTGCACATAGTAGTTTGCTTGTTGTCTCCCACTAATATTAGACTGTGAGATCCTTGAAGGCAGGGAGTCTTTTGCCTTTCTTTGTATCCCCAGCGTTTAGCACAGTGCCTGGCACAAAGTAGGCACTTAATAAATGTTTATTGACTGTCAATTAAGCACCTAATAGAGGCTTAATAATAAATTTAACTGATTTAAGTGAAGTCCCATCTCCTTGTCTCCTCTCCCTTAGCCTTAAGTCTCCCGTTAGTTGGAAGTCCAATATATTCTTCTTTCTCCTACCAGCCTCAACTATTCTCATTCTTTTTTCCACCCAGGGCAATGAGGGTTAAGTGACTTGCCCAGGGTCACACAGCTAGTAAGTGTCAAGTATCTGAGGCTGGATTTGAACTCAGGTCCTCCTGAATCCAGAGCCGGTGCTTTATCCATTGAGCCACCTAGCTGCCCCCCCACCCCATTCTCATTCTTAACTTCCCTGGTCTTTCTGTAACTTGAGTTATGGGGATGAGACTGAATTTAATTCTTTAGAGTGCATGTTAGAAGGAATGCATGGTCACACCCCCCCTTTGCTCCTTGCTATGGTATTCAATGAATTTTACTCAAGTTGTTGAATCCCCAATAGTCTTGTTAGGACCTCTAGGCTGCTCCTGTATTGGGATGCCAGGGTGGGGTGACCCCAAAGGGGAGCTGATTATCCTAACCTCCCAAGAGGCAAGCATACTTTCAGTCTCTTTGGACTTGAAGGCAAGTTGGGCCCAGCCTAGGACTATGACATGTGAAGTCTCAGACCCAGGGGAAAGAAGGTACCTTCCTAAATTAGAGGCTCTGAATAAACATCACAGCCTCCTTCTTTCCTGCTGGCAGCCACAATAGTTTTCAACTGAATTCAGTATGATTCAGTTTCCATCATTATCAGCCCATGGGAGGAGCAAGATGTGCACACCACATCCTGAGGAATATCCAGAATGTCATTAAGAGCTTTCTGCCTAAGATCTGCCACTTCCCCCACTCCTCATCCTCATTCCTGAAACAAAGGTAGGATGTGTAAACATCTATGACCTTCTCCCACTAATTCTTTGTCAGGCAAATCCACGAATTGGGTTAGAAGGGAGTTGAATTCAAGAAAAGGACACTGAAGAGGTACAGCTTCCCAACCCAGTCCCAAGGGATCATGGGAAAATGCTTTTCTCAGTTGGAAAGTGAAGGCAGAAAATGAATTCCATCCTTCTTTGAGGGGGTAGTCCAAGAGAGAATTGTTGCCATCATCTCACAGGCTACCCTGCTCTTCCATGGATTTTGTGCCTGGTCCCCCAGCCAACCCTTAAGAGTTTGTTGATATTGGTAACATTAATCCCAAAGTCTTCCCCAGAGTAGGATCTCATCTCTGATCAGATTTCTCCAAATATAGGAGCCCAGGAACAGGAAAAATGCATGTGCTTATGAGTAAGGAGAAGATCGAAGTGAGGGAAGTGAGACCAACTTGACAAAGAAGTCAGTTTCCTCCCAAACAAGGGAGTTTCCTTCGCCGCCCCACCCCTCCCCACCAGATTCCTTTTCCTGAGCTACTTCTTTCCTTTACCCAGCCTCCTGTTGATTTTTTTTCTGCCTCCATGTTTAATTTCCCTAATAGAAGAGGGTCTTCACTAAAAATTGGGAAGCAGCAGAAACTGCTCCCAAAATGCTAGAAGTTGTCAGGCAGGGTCAGACATCAGGGTGGGTGGAAGTGGGCAGGGCAGGCTCTGCCACAGGCTAAGGTACTGTCCAGTGGGGTGCTCACTCCCTCTGCCCGGCTCCATCCCAGCTTCTTCACAACACTGGAAAATGTAGTGCAAAAAAGATGGGGCATGGGAATGAAGTCCATAGGTGGTGGTAGTCCCTGTGGCAGAGAGCATAGAAATAAAAAAGACTCAAAATTGGCTCCAGTTCCTTAAACTAGCTCCCACTTCAGGCAAAAGGAAACAGAGGGAAGAAAGGAATGGAAGGACTGACACCACTGACAGTAACAAAGGGTAGGAGAATCATGGGTGTGTGTGTGTGTGTGTGTGTGTGAGACAGAGAGGCAAAAGAGTGGATGTGGCTATGGTCTCAGGCACTCTAGGGAGGGAAGGGCTCAAAGAAGCAAGAAGGGGGAGTAAGGGATGGAGGTTGTAGATGCTCATCACTACACATCTTGGGAACACAGGAAGCCCAAGGCTCAGGGAAAACAGTTGAGAACACCAGTGCCTGGAGGGGAAGAGAAGGTCACTAACAGAGCCCAGGAACCCCGCTCCAGGAGCTAGACAGTGATACCTACTGACAATCAAGGAAGTTATCTGGGGGGGGGGGGAGAGCAGTAGGGGAGTGAGACCCAGAGCCCTTTACTGTCCCCTGGTCTGTGGAGGGGAAAATGTGGCACAGAGCAAGGGGATGCCCTGCATGGGTTCCTCAACACCAGCAATTTTTGGAAGAGTTCCCTGCGCCCTCAGTTTTGCTGTCTTTCTCTTCCAACTCAGCCAGCGCCAACTCCTCCCTGGCATGCGCTCGGAGACCATCAAGCTCTTTCTTGTGTGCCTGCAGAACCAGCTCCGTCAGACGAGTGAAGGACTGGGGGACAAAAAGACATGGATTAGCCCTGATCTTTCCGAGTTCATCTAGGGATGAGCCCACCCTTTCCCTTCTCATGACCACCTGAGCTCTTGGCTTTTTTCCTTCTGTTTCCCTCAAGTCCCCATCATGACTGGCTCTCTCCCCGGGTTAAGCAGCTGCACTACCCCTCTCTCCCCTTTGGCTCAGTCCACTCACCTCCTTTATGTTGAGGTTGGTGCAGGCACTGGTTTCAAGAAGTCCATGCCGTACTCCTTAGCCAACTGCAAGGAGGAAGAAAACCCCTGAGACGGGGTTCCCAAGAGAGGAAGGATGGAAAGTTGCCCTTGAGGTCCTGGAATCTGGTGGCAAAATCAGCTCTCCTTGGAATCACCCATCTCTTCTACCTCCTGACAATATTCTCCCTTTGTCCCTTAGATAACTCCTTAACTCTATCCCCTGGCCTCCCAACCCCCAACTTTCTCATGACTTTTGAGTTTCATTTCCGGGGGATGAATTTTTCCACTCTTTGATTCCTATCTCTGCCCCATTCTCTGGCCTGAGGATGAAGAGAATGATGAACAAATAACAGCGAGTTGGAGGAGGGTCGGGCAGTGGATCTGGTTTCCTGGTTATTAGGGAGAGCTCTGCCAAGCTCCTCCAGACAGGGCGTCCTAGCCAGAGGCAATTTTGCTTTGACTGTGAAATCTCCTGAACCTCCCGAAGGGAGCTAGAAGTTCCAAGAGGTGAGGAGGCCGAGTATTTCCAGGCTAGGGTTACAGATTATCTACAAAAGCATGGAGGGGAGACACATGAAGAACAGGCTAGGGTTACAGATTATCTACAAAAGCATGGAGGGGAGACATATGAAGAACATGTCTAAAGAATGGCAGGTGAGCAGGCAGCTATGTGGCACAGTGGATAAAGCACTGGCCCTGGATTCGGGAGGACCTGAGTTCAAATCCAGTCTCAGACACTTGACACTTACTAGCTGTGTGACCCTGGGTAAGTCACTTAACCCTCATTGCCCTGCAAAAACAAAAACAGCAACAACAAAAAGAATAGCAGGTGAATTTGGCTGGAACACCACCTGCCTTGAGGGAGGATGGGGAGGGTCAATTCAGTTCAATTCATGAAGCATTTATAGGATAGTGTGTGTGTGTGTGTGTGTGTGTATGTGAGAGACAGACAGACAGACAGACAGAAACACAGAGAGAGAGATTGAGATTTTTCAGTCATGTCTGATTTCATGACCCCAGTTGGAATCTTGATGGCAATGATGCATTTCCTTCTCCATCTCACTTTACAGATGAGGAACTAAGGCAAAAAGGGTTAAGTGACTTGCTTAGGGTCACACAGCTAGTAAGTGTCTTAGGTTGGATTTGAACTAGGTGAGGTCTTCCTTATTCCACTATGTCATCACCTAGTTGTTGTTGGGTATACGAAGAGAGAATGAAAACCAGTGGCTGCCCACATGGAGAAGCATACTTACATTGGAAATATCCATTTCTTCTACTTCCTTAGGAGAGGGAATTGATACGTAATTAATTACATTGGAAAGATAGGCTGAAGTTAGAATTTAAACATCAAGTAGAGGAGCCAAGATGGCAGAGGAAAGGCAGTGAAAACATCAAGTAGAGAGATTTATATTTCATTTTAGAGGCACTGGGGAGCCAATGGAAGTTCTTGAGCAATGCAGTGACATGGCCAGACTACTGGTGCTTTCGGAGCACCAGTGTGTTAGCTGTGTGGAAGGTGGACTGGAGAAAGGAGAGATGAATTAAAAAGACTGATAAGGAGCTTCCTTATTGCAATAGTTCAGGCAAGATTGGTGAGGAGGCCCTAGACTACAGTGATTGTGGCAAGAGGAGAAGACTTAATTGACAAGATTTCAAATCCTGTGTAACATCCCATGCAGCTGGGGGCAGCTAGGTGGCACAGTGAATAAAGAACTGGCCCTGAGGGGCAACTAGGTGGCGCAGTGGATAGAGCACCGGCCCTGGAGTCAGGAGGACCAGAGTTCAAATCTGGTCTCAGACACTTGACAACTTACTAGCTGTGTGACCCTGGGCAAGTCACTTAACCCCAATTGCCTCACCAAAAAAAACAAAAAAAGACCTGGCCCTGGATTCAGGAGGGCCTGAGTTCAAATGTGGCCTCAGACCCTTGACATTTACTAGCTGTGTGACCCTGGGCAAATCACTTAACCCTCATTGCCCCCCCCCCAAATCCCATTCAGCCATCCACCAGTCACTAGAACCCACCTCAAGCATGGGCACTTTGCCACTCAGTCTACTCTTTGCATCACTAGGAAAATTAACCCTCCAGATTCCCACCTCCAGAGACCACATCCACCCCCATCTCAAATGCCCCTCAACCTAATTAATCCACTCATTTTCAGGATTATGCCTTGGGGTTCATCTGTGGAATTAATGGAAATTTACCTAAACTACTATACCATGCCTCAAATCCCATTCAGCTGCCCTGCCCTTCCACTCTATAATATATAAACACACCTTTGTACCTCACCCTACTCTTCCCACCCCTTATTCTGAGACTTCATTCAAATTCTTGATTGCATAGACCAAAATTCCATTCCTGAGCCACCACTCCCTTATTAGGGTGTTGTCTCCCTTATAATAATAGAACTGCACTTATTTCCAGATAGAGAAGTGGACAGATTGAGGCATGTTTTTTGGGAACATGGGTGATTCTTTGCTTAACTATACGTTTGTAATATATTTTCTTTTTCTTGCTTTCTGGTGAAAAGATGGAAAAGGAGAAAGGGGAAAAATCAGAGATGAAAATAAAATAAAAATGATTTTTCAAAAAGAATATAAGCTCTTTGAGGGCAGAGATGGTTTCATTTTTTTGTATTATGTGCCTAGCAACTACCATAGGATCTGGTATATAGTAGATACTTAGTATACTTGTTGATTTTATGACTTTTCAGCTGAATGAATATTAGGGAGTGAGACAGATTCAAGGATGAATCCTCTATTTCTAACCCAGCATCCCAGAAGTTCTCTGGGGTACATCAAAGAACCTTCTCCTTGAGAAACTAAACCAAAGGACAGACACACCTAAAGAGATAAGTGGCACCAATTGGTACTGAGCTAGTTCCATGACCACTACCCTTCATTCCAGTCTCCCTCACCCCTGGGGAGATAAGATTAGGTGTGGCTGCTGCCTTTGTGGCCTGAGGAGCAGAGAGATGGCTTGAGAGATCCGCAGCCACCCCTCACCCAACTCCTCCAGCCACCACCAGTGGAGAATGGTCCTCCCTCAATAAGGGAATTTTCCACAGTCAGATGATCACCTCCATTAGTCCTCTATAAAAATATCTGCCTGTCTCCTGCTCAAGGAGATTGGTATCACAGAGCCACGCTCTGTGCCATGCCTTCTCCCCATGAGAAGTCCAAGGATTTTTTCTCTTGGTTTCCCTTTGTAACTATTGGAGTGATGCCACCTGCTGGAGAGTTACTGTAGGAAAAGCTCCGCCATGAGGGAGAAGGCAGCTGAGGGCAAGCCATGTGGTCAGTTCCTTGGCATCAGAAAGTGATATTTGCTCGTGGGTACTGTCTATCAAAGCTACCAGCCAATTAGCTTGGAGCTGTATGTGCTTGTGGATGGGATGTTCCCACTTTCACAAGAGGCTTCTGGGAGGAAGAAGGAAGCGTGGGGTCATTTTTGTTCCTGACCTGGCCATGGCAGGTCGGATGAGGGGGTCTCTTAGAAATAGTTAGATTTTTACCTTTCTCTCTGATCATTAGATCCTAATGCTCTTTCATAAATACTCAAACACTTAAATACTCTTGCTAAAGCTTTTTTACTCATCAGATATTTTAGACAGACTAGCTAGGATTTTAGCAACTTTACACCTTTCCCAACCCCTAAATAAACTATTATCTTATTCTATTGGATTTGTGTGCAAGAGGGTGTAATTCTTTAAAGAGGAATTCCTAAGGACCCCAACCCCAACTCCTATCCCAAATCCCCCACCCATTTCCCCACAACAAAATGATGGTGCCTTTAATAGAAATAGAAAAATGGGAATGGGGGGGAAGGAATGATAATGAACTACACATGTTGAATTTGACATGGCTGAGGAATATTCAGGCAGAGACATTAAATGAGCAACTGGAGATCTGGGACTAACTCTCAGGAAAGGAGATGGCTGGAGAGATGGCTCTGGGAGTCTTCTGCACAGAGAAAATGATGAAATGTAGAAGGACCAATGGGATCACCAAGAGGGAGACTGGTGAGAGAAAAGAGGAGAAGACATGAATGACACCTAAACATATGGGTTTGGACATGGAAGATGACTTGCAGAAGAGTTTGTGAAGGAAGTGTGAAGATAGGAAAAGACCTATGGCAGATGGGTACCATGAAAGTGCAGAGAAGAAAGAGTATCTAGGAGAGGGTGGTCCACAGTGCAAGCACTGCACAAGGATCAAGAAAGATGAGGACTAAGGGCAGCTAGGTGGCACAGTGGATAAAGCACTGGCCCTGGATTCAGGAGGACCTGAGTTCAAATCTGGCCTCAGACACTTGACACTTACTAGCTGTGTGACCCTGGGCAAGTCACTTAACCCTCACTACCTGCAAAACATACATACATACATGAGTGAATGAATAAATAAGTAAAAGATGAGGACTGAAGAAAGGCCACTTCATTCACTCATTTGTTTATTTTCGGAGAGACATGACTGACAAAAGTTTATTTGATGGGTTGTTGTTGAGTTGTTTGTGTCTGACTTTCTGTGACTCCATTTGGAGTTTTCTTGGCAAAGATACTAGAGTGATTGGCCATTTCCTGCTCCAGCTCATTTTACAGATGAGGCTGGAAACTGAGGCAAACTTGAGGTAAACTGAGGCAAATAGATGTTTCATGGTTGCCAAATTGTGTTTCTTAAATTATTTGTGGGGGTTATGCTGGGTTTTCTAAAATTAATGATGCTGCTATATTAATGGTTATTTATATAACAATGGTTATCACACCCATTTTGGTAGTAAATATTTATTATTAAAGTACTGAAAGAATTGACCGCATAGCAGTTAACACAAGCAAGAGGAGTCATTTGTCATTTCCCTGCTGTACCATATTTCCAAGAGAGAGAGCATATGTCCTACTAGCTTACCCTGTCCTAAGAGGAGAGTGCTTACCAACCAACAGCAGGTCCAGGTCAAGAGTGTAAGCCTAAGGTTGGACTGGCCTCCTGGTCTTGGCTTTTATCCTCTTTTGATAGAGGCTGGCCACCACATGCTGATCAAAGCTAATTGGTTAGCATCATTCAATTCCATATGGTGGTCCATATTAAAATAAGCTCTACCATGATCTCATGGCCTAATGGGAGAGACCCCCTGAGGGGCAAAATTGAAGTCCAGATAGATGTGGCTTAATCCATCCCATCAATTTAATTTAGCTAGATGAAAGAGTCTATATCTCCATTTTATTGTACCTTTGGGCTTGCCCTGAGCCCTGAGGTTATTAACTTTCCAAGAACCAAGATTTCTGAAGGGGGGACAAGAGGGAGGGTGGAAGGTGAAAGGAGGAAAAGGGAGGAGTAATACAACTAAAACTGGGTGCCCTGGGTCCCCAAGAATTTGTTATTAATAATTATGTTCCCACCGGGGTTAAGTGATTTGCCAGGGTAACACAGATAGTAAGTGTCAGACCAGGTTTGAATTCAGGTCCTCTTGACTCCAGGCCCAATGCTCTATCCACTGTGCCAGCTAGCAGCCTGGCTGATGGGTATTTTAGTGAATTACAAACTAATTAGAAGAAGGGGGGAAAAAGTCAGCTTCTAGGTTCTTAGCATGTGCTAAAAGGATGTGTCTGAGTATAGACCTGGGAAGGGATTCATGACTCACAGGAGCAATATGTCTCTAGGTAACAATCAAACTGACCCATGGTAAGAAGTAGACTGGAAGAGAAGCCATTGGATTTAACAATTGGTGAATTCTTGCAGAACGATTTCAGCCAAAAGGGCGGGAAATGGATGAAACTGTAGCAAGGGTTAAGGAATGAGTAATGTGGGAAAATATGGGCCCCCCCCCCCAAAAGCTGATTGAAGTTGTCTGGGGAACAATTAATGTCTGGGAGGTGAATTTCAGCTGGGAGAAGGGTGCTTACCCAAGGGTGGTCACGTGGGGGAGGAGTTTAGAGGGCTGCCCCTTTGACTATACTGCATTCCAATTGGCTAGCGTTTGGTGCCAGTGTCTTGGCTCGAAGATTGTAACTAAGGAAGAAAGGAGGGGCCAGCCGGGTTAAGAAATAAAAGGGCTCCCAAGTCCTGAGCTTGCTTGCCATTTTCCATTAGGGAGTTGGCCATTGTGCTCAATACTTCAACACTGAGTCCAGAAATTTTTTTTTTTTGAGGTGACAAAGATTTTATTTTCTTCTCATGAGAAGGAGGCACCCTAGTGTGCAGCTAGTGGGTGCCCAGAAAGGGGGCTCGCAAGGCCCTGTTTTATACCCTAGTCCCCTAACGCGAATGGACCTTCCCTTTTTCATCACTGGTCGGGGTTACAATCTACGCGCAAAAACTAGCTAATCGGAACTCAATATTCCCACCCCTCTTCCTTGTATGGGCATAACTCAGGAGTGGACCTTATACTTACAGAACTCTGGAGAGGACCTAATTGAGACCAGGGCTCCTTGAACCATGTGACCTTGCTAACCTGAGGGGGAGAGGATCTGAGACCTTTGTCCTACAAACAGGTTAGGGGAGTATGACTGACTGTTATATCCACATTGAGAGGAGACAACTACCCATTTCTCACAATCCCTCCTCTTTATTTTTGACTATTTGGCTCCTCTCATTCCATTTATTGACTATTTCCTCTGCCTTTTGGTCTAAATCTGTGAATCCTATGCTATCTAGGCAGATTAGAGCATCAGATGACCCTTTTTGCCCCTCTGGGCTGTGTTTCTTTCTTGATTTAGACTCAGATTTGGAGAAATGCTCAGATGCCATGGTAAAGGGAGTGACCAGCCATACCAACCCACAAGTCCCAGCCCAGTTAGGGAGTAAGGTTGGTCTTCCACCACAATACCACCATAGGTCAGCTCAGGGGAGGATCAAAGATGAAAAATGTTTGGACACAACTCATTGGCTTCCTGGTTGGCATGCCTGGCACCTATGGACTCACTGCCTGGCACCCTGGTTGGCAGGCCTGGCACCTTGGCACACCTGGTACCTACGGACTTTAACTGCCTGGCACCCTGGTTGGCAGGCCTGGCACCATGGCACACCCAAAACCAAGAAAGAGCTGCTGTCCTTTTTCCAAATCCCTGTAACTCTCACCCTTTGCCAACCCATTCTGGTATAATTGAAAGAGACACCAGAACCCCTCCAGACCAAAATGTGGACTTAAGAGTATGGGCAGCTGGGGGCAGCTAGGTGGCGCAGTGGATAGAGCACCGGCCCTGGAGTCAGGAGTACCTGAGTTCAAATCCAGCCTCAGACACTTAACACTTACTAGTTGTGTGACCCTGGGCAAGTCACTTAACCCCAACTGCCTCGCTAAAAAAAAAAAAAAAAAAGAGTATGGGCAGCTGGTCTTCCCAAAGCACTGACCTTCCATCCAAGCATCTAAATCTCCAAACCCAGTCTCTGTCTCTACTGTCTGTCTCACATCCTTAACTTCACTGGCCTGTAACTCAGGAGTTTCAGGGTTTCCTAATTTCCCTTCAAGTCCTAGAAATTTTTAAATGGGGTTTCTCACAAGTAAGAATTGAGAAAATAGAAACAATGAGAGGCAATAGACAGCTTTTTCTAGGAGTTTGGTCTGTAAAACAGGAAAAACACTGTGATGAGGGCCTGGTAGGATCAAGTGAGGTTTTTTTAAAGGATAGGGGACATCTGGGGATATTTGTAAGCACTAGGGAAAGAGCCGGTGGATAAAAGAGAGATTAAAAATTAGGGAGAGATGGGGGCAGCTAGGTGGTATAGTGGATAAAGCACTGGTCCTGGATTCAGGAGAACCAGAGTTCAAATCTGGCCTCAGACACTTGACACTAGCTGTGTGACCCTGGGCAAGTCACTTAACCCTCATTGCCCCCCACACACACACACACAAAATTAGGGAGAGAGAAGGGCACAGTAGGGAGAGTGAAGGCACAAACTCCCAAAGAAAAGAGGAGGCAATATGATTAAGGGATCAAGGCTGGGTTTGAGTCTTGCCTCAGGCACTTACTAGCTGTGTGACCCTAGGCAAGTCATTTAACATTTACCCTCAGTTTCCTCATCAAATATACCTACCTCCAAGGGTAGTAGTGAGGATCAAATGAAATTATCAATCAATAAATATTTATTAAATGTTTACCATGTTGACAAGCATTGTGCTAAGTGCTGGTGATACAAAAAGAGGCAAAAGACAGTTCCTTGCCTTCAAGGAGGTTACAGTCTAACGAAGGAGACAACATGCAAACAAATATATACAAAGCAAGCTATAAACAGGATAAATAGGAAACAATTAACAGAGGGAAGGCAATGGAATTAAGAGAAGTACGGTAAGGTGTCCTGTAGAAGGTGGGATTTTTAGTTAGGACTTAAAGAAAGCCAGGAAGGTCAGCAGTTGGAATTGAGGAGAGAGTACATAAAGTTCTTTGTCAACCTTAAAGTGTCATATAAATGTGAGCCTATTATTTTTATTGTATCTCTCTCCATCATACGGTGCTTATACTAATTTATCATGATGATGATAATAAAATTATCTATGAAGCAGTTGTTCAGAAATAGAGCTTTGTTTTTCATCAAAGCACCTGGATTATCGGATTCAGGGGGAATAATAATAATAATAACAATAATAATAATAGTAATAATACCTAGTACTAGAATAGCACTTTGATTTAAGGTTTGCAAAAGCACTTTACAAACATTATCTCATTTGATCCTCATGACAACCCAAGCAAAAAAAAAAAAAAAGAACCCTAGGTCAGGTACCCTGGCTTTCCCTTCACTTACCTGCTGGCCTTGTTCTCTTCCCACTTGCCTTTTCTGTTCTTCATCAGCCTTATTTCCAATAAGGATTTTCTGGACTCCCTCTGGTGCATACTAAGGACAAAGAAGACAGGACTGTTACTGCCTACTGCCTCTCTTCCATCACATCCCCATTGCTACATAGTACCACTCTCCCCAGAACCCTACCACAAAACCATCTCCAAGTTCCAGAGCCATCAGGGCATTGCAGGCAGTTTGTCCAGTTCTCCTAGCAATAGCCTGGCTCAACCTGGGGTATTGCAGAAGGATTGACATTGTGGCAGCTTAGTGTATGCAACTGTCTGCCTGGAGTTTGTGCTTTAGGCATTTTGAGTCTCAGAATGTTGGAAACAAGAGAGCCCTTAGACATGATCTAGGCTAAACCCCCTCATTTTTTCAGATACTCTAAGACCTCGAAGACTTTCAGATTTGGAAGGATCCCCATCAATCAGGCTCTTTACCATTTTTGTGTCATGGACCTCTTTGGCAGTCTAGTGAAGCCTGTAGATCCCTCCTCAGAATAATGTTATTAATGTATAAAATAAATTACATAGGATTAAAAGGGAAATTAAAGGTTAGTGAAAATAAAGATGGAATTCTTCCCCCCATCCACATTCATGGACCCCTTGAGATCAGTCCATGGACCCAAGAGCAAGAACCCCCTGTTACAGGTTGTGGGAAAATGTGCCCCCCACCAAAAGTTGAAAATGCTAATGTCAACAAATGGAGGGGGGGGCTCCTCCAAGACTAAGAAAGGGCTTCCTCCCCTCCCCTTCCCCATCGAACTGAATCACATGATAAAGGAGACCCAAGGCTGATCACATGGGAGAGGAGTTTAGAGGGCTGTCTCTGTGTCACCTCCCCCCCACTGGCTATATTGGGTTCTGATTGGCTAATTTTTGGCGCCAGTGTCTTGATGTGCAGATTGTAACTGGGGAAGAAGGGAGGGGCCAGCCACGTTAAATGATAAAAGGGCTCAGGGGCCCACATTTTGCTGCCATTCTATTAGGGAATGGCCCATTCTCTGGAGAATGTAAATAAAGACCTTTGATATTTCTCCAACCCTGAGTCCCAGAAATTTTTAAATGGGGTTTCTCACACAGGTCATCTAGTCTAACCCCTTCATTTCATAATGAGAAAAATAGAGGTCAGAGAAGTGAGATGACTTGCCCAAAGTCATTAGGGGGAGCCTCCATGATTACTCAGGTATCCAGATTTTCATTTGATTCTATCCTATCCAACCCTAGATGCTTATGGGAAAAAAAGTAGTTCATAGATAAGGGTGAGGCTTGAGGCAAATCTTGACCCAAAGTCAGTGGAAGAGATATAGGGTATGATAACTCTGAACTCTTCGTTAGGGTCTTGCTTTGGTCCTCAATCCATAGGAACCAGGACTTAGAATTTACTCTTCAGTCTCAGAGCTCTAAGCCCTCCCATTTTATCTACACCTTTTGAAGTCTCCTGCCTTCACTTAATGGGGAGACATGGCTTATCTTACCTCATCCACATCACTGACCCACTTCATGATGTGCTGGTAAGATCTCTCGCTGCTGATGTCATAGACTAAAAATATTCCCTGAGATAAAGAGAGAGAAAGAGAATGAGGGATACACATAGATAGACACATGCACAGAAAAATATCCTAAGAACTAGGAAGTCAAAACAGAGCACTTCAGTACCATAATTGATGGGTCTCTACCTCCCTTCTTCCCCAAAGGGCATGTATACTGTGCTGACTACCTATCTCCTTTTACCATCAACCCCAGCTCTTGTCCAAGCCACTCTGGCTTATGATAAAATATCTTTTGGCCTTGGGGAGGTGATTTTCTGTCCTCAATTAATTCACTTATGTATATCTCTTTGTGTGCATGCCATATCCCCCTGACTCTAAGTTCCACCAGAGAGAAGATCCTGTTTTATCTATGCTGTGTTCTTCAGATGGTTCTTTACATAGTAGGGGACAAAAAATGTTTGTTTAATTTGTCATTGCTCCAAAGATCCCCCAATTCAAGTGCCACCACCTTCAGAAACCATTTCATTTTTGTCTTTGTATTCCATTGCTTGGAATGCAATAGGTACTAAATAATTGCTTGTTGGTTTATTGACCTCATACCCTTGATGACCTTTCCCCCGAAGACCTCATTCACACTTCTTCATTTTGAACTTCTGTATTATTTTGTACTATAGTCATCAGTGTATGTATCCATTCCAGGGCTTAGTACTGTAATGATTGGAATGACGCCACCTGCTGGAGAGCTACTGTAGAAAAGCTCCACCATGAGGAGAAGGCATCTGAGGACAAGCCATGTGGTCAAGGTCCTTGGTGTCAGGAAGTGACATTTGCTCGTGGGTACTGTCTATCAAGGCTACCAGCCAATCAATTTGAGGAGCCTCCCATTTCTGGGAGGAGAACATGAAGTAGGAAGCGGATGCTGGTGGAGGGGTTCTTCCTCTTTTGGTTCCTGACCTCGTCATGGCGGGTCGGATGATGGGGTCTCTTGGAAATAGTTAGATTTTTACCATTCTCTCTGATCTTAATGCTCTTTAATAAATACTTAAACACTTAAATATTCTTGCTAAAGCTTATAATTTATTGGTGACCACTCATTAGATTTTAGATAGTATAGCTAGAATTTTAGACCTTACGGTACAGTGCCTGGCACATAGTAGGTCCTTAATAAATGTTTACTGACTGACTAATTGTCATTCTTTAAGACCATATATTAAATCATAGAGGGACTGCAGCCTGTATTAATAGCCCAGGGATAAAATCAGACTATGGGAATATATGTATCATAATCCCCCTTGCTAAACTGTAAGCTTCATGACGGCAACAAATAAATTAATGAAAAAAAGCATTTAGGAGAGACTTGTTTTGTGTTAAATGTTAGAGATAAATGGTAAAGGCTGTCTCAATTAAATTGTGTATCTTCTTTAGCACCTAGCATCACAAAAAGGAAGAGAAGAGTCTCCCATGGAACAGAAAGAGCAACTATGCCCTGAACAGGCTGCAAGCTCTTGCATCATTCCCATAAAGCAAAATGGAGTTCTTTTTAAATGTCACCTTCCTAGTGGAATGTTAGAATTGACCTTGACTTAAGGCATTCAATTTATATTAATCCCCTGAGGCCACTCAACCCCACACTGTCCATTTCCTTGTTGCTTTGAGGAAGGAGTTGTTTGTCCTTATTTCTGGAAGAGGACCATGACATCAGGGTGATGTCATGACTTGCACTGAATTGGACTTAAGTGAGGCAAGGTCAACAAACTCATTCTCTCCTTCAGAGCCATCTGGGTCCTGTGGCAAGATATACATCAGGATGACAGGAGATGGCCCTGGATGTTTAAGGCAACTGGGGCTAAGTGACTTGCACGGGGTCACACAGCTAGTAAGTGTCTGAGGTGAGATTTGAACTCAGGTCCTCTTGCCTCTTGGTGGGGTGGGGAAGTGCTTTATCCACTGCACCACCTACCTGCTCTTAGGAAGCAGAAAGAACAGGTAAAAGTGTTCTAAAGGAGGCTGTCACAGAAATGTTAGAGTAGGCATTTAATAAATGTTTGCTGAAAATATGAAAATCCATCAGGCAAACTAAGGGTACTTCTCCCAGCACCCTTTGCAAAGAGAGTCACAGAATCGAGCCTCTCTACCCTCCAACTCCCTTGTCAAGGAACTCACCTGGGCCCGTCTGTAGTACTGCTTGGTGATGGTCTGATATCTTTCCTGCCCCGCAGTATCCCTGAAAAAGAAAGTCAGGTTCCCCAGATGTATAAGGACATGGTACAGCAAGAATGGGGAGGGAAGAAGGATGAAGGAAAGGGAAGAGAATCTTCCAACAGAGGACAGAACTAGAGTTGAATGTGTAAAGCAACAGAGCTTTAAGCCTCAGGACCTAGCAGGAAATAGCGACCTGATTAGGAAAGAGGAGAAGTCAAATCTAATTATGAGCTTGCACAGGGGAGGCACACTAGTCTTCTTGCCCTTCTGTCAACCATGTGTCTGAGCCAGAAAAGGCAATGAAATTAGGTATATCTGGGAAGCTTGGAGCATATGGCTAGATGATGGAAGGGGACTGCTTCAATCCCTACCCTGCCACCCTCAGCTCTCTAGGAATCTCCCTGAAAGTCCCTTCCACATTGCTCCAAGGTCAAGATACAATTCCTATACATTCCCTAAAACAGTTAGTACATAGGGTTTTGGAGCAGAGAGAGACAGTGCCTTCTTGTGGTCACACATGGAAACTGCACCATGGTTCTCTGGAAGGTCCCCAAAATGAGTTCAACTTGGCTTCAAACAAGGATTTCCCTATCTCTCTTTTCTGTCTCTCTCCCCACGGCCCCATGCCCCTGGAGTGTGAGACACATTACACAAGAAAATTTAGTTTCGATTCTCTCTAATCTATGACCTTTCTGTTTCCTTCCCCAAGAGATATTTCAGGACTCTTGGATGGACTTATTATATATAAAGAGGGCCAGTTTAAGAGTTGTTCAGGCCTCAAACACTTGACACTTACTAGCTGCGTGACCCTGGGCAAATCACTTAACCCTTATTACCCCGCAAAAAAAAAAAAAAAGTTGTTTGGTCATTTAGTTATGTCCAATTCTACTTGACCCCATGGGCAAATCCATGGGGTTTTCTTGGCAAAGATATAAGAGTAGTTTGTGATTTCCTTCTCCAGTGTGTCCCCATTTTTTTTTGTGGGACAATGAGGGTTAGGTGACTTGTCCAGGGTCACACAGCTAGTAAGTGTCAAGTGTCTGAGGCCAGATTTGAACTCAGGTCTTCCTGAATCCAGGGCCAGTGCTTTATCCATTGTGCCACCTAGTTGCCCCCTAGTGTGTCCCCATTTTAAAGATGAGGAACAGAGGCAAATAGGGGTTAAGTAACTTGCCTGGGGTCACACATCTAGTAAGTGTCTGAGTCTGGATTTGAACCCAAGGCTGCCTAACTTCAGGCCCGGTGACAGTTTAAGGATAGCCTAACATTAAAATTGGGCTGCCAAAAAAATAAAATAAAATAAAAAATAAAAAGTTGGGCTGCAACTCTGTCCCCCTCTTCCCCAGGAAGCAATTCCACATGCCTGCTGCTTCCTTTTTCTCCTTCCATCTAACTCACCAAATCTGTATCCGAACCTTGATGCCATCTACTTCTATTGTCTTCATCTTAAAGTCAACTCCTGATGGAGAGAGGAGAGAAGGAACAGGTTAGGGGATGATCCCGTCAGAACTGAGAAAGCTCAAAGAAAAACTAGAAATTTATAAAGAGATAAGGAACATGATTGGAGGTCTCCCTCCTCTCACTCTGGCCAGAAGACTGAAGGTCATGTGAAGCAGAGGGTTGCTGGGGAGGCAGAAAGAGGCAGAAGTAACATAAGGGAGTTTTTCATAGTTGCCTCAATTAACAGCTTTAAAACATCCAAAATCTGTCTTACTGTACTCATGTGTGAAGTCTATTTATACATTCAGGAAGAACTTATGTTTACCCCAGCCTAGAGCTCTAAACCCTAGAAATAGCAACCAAACCAACTATATATTCCTTATTTTTTTCCTTCTACTGCCTTATCTTGAGAAGGTAAATGACATTCTCCTGAACACCATTAGCTGATCAGAGGGATGTTTACAGAGCCTGGGGTGGGGAAAAACAGCATTATCTTAACTCTTATCTTGGACCATTGTACATACATATGAAAACTTGGGTAGGCTGAAGAATCTACATGGTCCTGGGTATGCGGATAAGAAAAAAAACCAAGAGAATATCAAGCCCTTTGGAATTGTATGTATATATATATGCCTCAGGTACGTGTCACAGGCAAACTCAATCTACTGCTAAAACCAGTCCATAACAAAAATATTTGAGCTCATGTGGGGAGATTTGTGGCAAGGAGAGACAATGGAGAATGTAATATGTCACCAGCAGAGATGAGGAGTAAATTTGACAAGAGGCTAAGAAATGCTTCTAGCTTCTTAGAAGGCTACTGCATGATACTGCTATACTTTTCATTCCCAAATGTCTCCAGGAAGACTGGCCATTACAGTCGTGTTAGCTTCAGCAATCTGGGTTCTGTTTCATGGTTCATTTGGGTAGTGTGCCAAGAATTTTCATCAGCTACAGAGTCATACTTGGTATTATAGTAGATGGACTGTTTGTGTCCTTACTTAGCTTCATACATAGAAAAGCGAATATCCAAACAGGCACACCAATATGTTAAGGTATGTAAACAAAATAGCACCTCTGGATTTCCTAGAATGCCTAATTATTTATGGGAACAGTTCATGGTAGGAAAGTGGATATGGCACTCAGTTTATGGGGACAGCAGTTGGTAGCGTACCTGGTACACAGTAGGCAGTTAATAAATACCTGTTGCTTTGTTGTTCAGGACTCCCTACCCTTCACTTGTCTCTCACCATTTAGGGCTTGCTCCTTGGGCAACTATTCCCTTCTGTCTTTATTCTCACACCCACTTATTCTTCTTCCTTCCCCTCCCCCCTGAACCTCCTGTCCCCAATATAATCCACCTTGGCTAACTTCTTCAGGATTTCAACCTCTCATGTGTCAGATACATTTTTCCTCTGCCCTGACTGTCCTATATTAATGATCCTAGCCTCTCTTGCTACCCCAAATGTGCCAGCCTCCAACACTGCCTCTATGAAAAGTTAAACATTAATAGTACCTCTCATTTCTACTGTATTGATTTTACAATGTAATTGATTTTATGCTATATCGATTTTTATAATTGAGTTAGTACTTGCCAGAACTCACTTTGCTCAGAAATACAGTTTTCTCTCTGAGTTAGTTTAAAGGTATGGTTGAAAGGGAATATTGTTATCACTCATGCAGTTAAGCGCTGGGACATCTGCTTGCTGTCTGTAAGCCCAAACCAGCTTAACCTTGTTCTATCCCCAGCAAAAGACAAGTCTTCTGTCCTTGCCTGTCCTCGAGCAATTAGGGGAGGTTTGATCTCCCCAAAGGGTACAACAAATCTGGTGGTTTTGATTTCCTAGCCAAGATTACAGGAGGCAGATGAATCCCATAAAACAATTCACATTCCTTAATTGTCAAAGAGGGGTATAATTAGCCACACCTGAATGTCAACCCACTTTTCCTAGTATAACCAATTATAAAGTTTCAAAATTGCCCAGACCCCACCCCCTCCTTTCTCCCATCTTCTCACTGGTATTGCTGGCCTTACCGAGGTGGCCAGTCTGACCCACTTTGTTAACAGTTAATCAGTTAAATGAACTGATTTTGGTCTATGAATCTCAGTCTACCTTTATTGCATTTACTTGCCACAGTTCAGGACTATTCAGAGTTCAAATTTAACATTCCTAAGTCAAAGCCTACTTTTACCTACCTACCCTAGTGGTCTATTCCCTTTTCCACAGACCTTTTCAAGGGCCAACATCATAGGCTAATGTGATTTAACAATGGATGAGACCTTGGAAGTCCAATACAGGAGGCTGGTCTTTTCCACTCTCTCGTCTAACTTGCACTTTCCCCCTGAGAATGCATATATTTTGAATGGAGGGTCTTTAGCTTCTAGGATTCACTTCATAATCAGTTATTGAAGAGGCAGTGTGGTGCAAAGGATGCAACTTTGTATATGGAATTAGAGGAACTATCAAATCCAGGCTTTGCCACTTATTACCACCAACCCTTTAGAGTGCTTCCTCATCAATAAACTGAGGGGTTGAACTAGGAAACTTCTAAGGCCCTTTCCAGCTCTAAATCTATGATCCTTACATCATTCTTTCTTTCTTTCTTTCTTTTTTTTTTGTGCGGGGCAATGGGGGTTAAGTGACTTGCCCAGGGTCACACAGCTAGTAAGTGTCAAGTGTCTGAGGCTGGATTTGAACTCAGGTACTCCTGAATCCAAGGCCGATGCTTTATGCACTGCGCCACCTAGCTGCCCCACATCATTCTTTCTTTCTCTGAACCTGTTTACCCAATAAATTTGCTCATATAACAAGATTCTTCCATCCATTGCTCATCCTCACCCCAGCACTTGCATAGCTATGATAGTCTGACCCATAAGACTGAAGTTTAAGTAACTATACTTTCTATTTGTACACTGCCATTACCAGCCCCTCCCTGCTCTTTTGCAGGTATTGTCCCTCATTGTCTAACTCTTAGCAGTCTCTTGGAGGAAGGCTAAAGGATGGGGATTGCTCATTCTTTTCCACTTTCATTTGAGGGAAATTTGCTTTTAGCTGGTAAGTTATACCCCAGAGAGGCACCATGGCATAATGAATACGGAACTGTCCTTAGAATCAAGGAAACATCTCTCTGATGAATCTAGTGGTGTGATAAGTTAAGTCACTTAACCTCTCTTTATTTTTAAAATAATTTAAATTTTTAAAAAAATATATTTTTATTCTGAATTTAACAAACACCAAATCGCATGGACATTTACCTATACAATGTGGAACAGAAAAGAAGAGTATTACATGAAACTGCAGGTCACTATTACATAGAGAAGAGAGCCGGGTGACACAATGAATAGAGCACTGGAATTGGAGTAAGAAAGACTTGAGTTTGAATCTAGTCACAACTTCTAGCTGTATAATCCTGGACAAAATCACTTACTCCCTTGTCTTGGTTTCCTCATCTGTAAAATGGAGATAATAATAACATCTAACTCCCAAGGTTGTTATAAAAATGAAATGAAGTAACTTGGAAAGCTCTATGTAAATACTAGCTATTATTATTATTGCAGCTTACGTTTCTTTTTCAAGTATATATAGAAGATCAACCTATAGATCTCAAAGCTGTCTTGCTTCTCATCCAGAAAAGCTTTTCGTTCTTCCTGGTCTTCTTTACTTTCTTTTCTCTCCATTTTAAAGAAAGATGCTTCAATGACCCTCTTTTTAATCTTTTTGTTGTTGTTTTCTTTTTCTGCTACCATGTCCTCATCTTTCCTTACCTTCCAACACTCCTCCTTCCTCACCCTGGGACACTATTACTTACTTATTGTAAATATTAGGAACAGAGACAGAAAGCAATTTTCCCAAGGTCAAACACTGAAACTATAATGTTTGAATAGAAAACAAGTACCTAAGCACAACATAGAAACCCCCAGCCCCAATACTAGAGGTTTCCTACTACCAAGGAAGCCTTCTTCTGCCTCTACAATGCCAAACAGTTCTTTCAGTGAACTTGAACCCAAAACAAGAGGGTTTGTCCACTAATCCATCATTAGAACATGTTACAAGCTTTCCAAAAAAAGCTAGACAGATTAAACCCATTTTCTCTTCTAGCCATCCAGACCAATAATTATTTAATTAGAAAGAAAACCGAACAACCTGAACCAAATCAAGTTGGACAGACATGATTCATTTTTCACCAGCCAGGGATGACTCATATCTATTGAGTTGTACTTTTCCGAGTGGGCAATGCCTGGCAGCCTAGAAGAGCCAGGCTGGAATGTTCAGGCTTGATCTCTGTCCCCAGATCAAACAGTCACTAAGGTAAATTCACATACCTGAGCACCATACCTTGTAGAATCAACATAGAGCTGAACACACAGTAGCTACTCAAAAATTGCTAACATTCAGCAAGTGTTTATTAAGCATCTATTGTGTGCCAGGCACTATGCTAGCTCTGAGGGACAGATAAAAGAAATGAAACAATCCCAATTTCAAGGAGCCTATATTTTAATGGAGGAGACATCAAGGAAATAGATGTTGTTCTTTAGTCATTTCAAGTCATGTCAAAGTATTCAAGACCCCATTTGGGGTTTTCTTGGCAAAGATAATGGAGTGGTTTGCTATTTCTTTCTCTGGCTCATTTTACAGATGAGGAAACTGAGGCAAATAGGGTTAACTGTGTGCCCAGGGTCACACAGCTAATAAGTGTTGGAGGCCAGATTTGAACTCTGGAAGATGACTCTTCCAGACTCCAAGTCCAGTACTTTATCTACTGTGCCACATAGCTGCCCAGGATATATAGATATAGATTTAGAAGATTTACATATAGATATAGATATATAGATGCAGATGCAAAATGTAGGTATAGATATGTGTGTAGATGCATATATGCAGAATAATTACAAAATAGTTAACTAATAACAATATATCCGTAATGTATTTTGTTTGTTTTGTTTTGTTTGTGGACAATGAGGGTTAAGTGACTTGCCCAGGGTCACACAGCTAGTAAGTGTCAAGTATCTGAGGCCACATTTGAACTCAGGTCCTCCTGAATCCAGGGCAGGTGCTTTATCCACTGCACCACCTAGCTGCCCCCATATCCATAATGTATTAAAGGCTTTCATAATTTTGAAAAACTTAACCTTCATAAGGATCATGTGAAACAATGATGTGAATGAGAATTACCATCTACAATACAAATTAGAAGACAGGCAGAGAGAATGAATGCCTTGTGCATGGCAAGATCATGTGAAGTCAGGCAATCTCTCATGAACTAGATAGGGAAGTTATACATACCTCAGGTGGTATTAACTCTTATTTCCATTGTAGAACCTGATCCCTGGGGAGGATTTGCTGAAGGTATAGATCTCAGCTGAGAAAGAGGCTTCTGGTTCTGAATAAAGACCTTCTCCTACCCTTCCCTGCAACCCTGCTCAAATTAAAACCCTTATTAGCTATGCTTCTCCCAACCTATCATAGCAGGAAGGGGCAGAAAGAGAGTAAGGTGAGTGGCCCTTAGGAGAATGAGTGGGCAAGTGCACTGGTCAGGAATGCAGACAAGTCTCAAGCTTCCTAATCTTACCACTGACTCCCTGTATGTTTGTGGGCCCTTGGGCCAGGATCATGTCTAGGTCTCAAGCCCAAGGCTATAACCTTTACTCATCATTCCTCTTATTCCCCCAGCTAGGATAATACTTACTCTATCACCTGTCAATATGTCTTTTTTTTTTTTTAGTGAGGCAGTTGGGGTTAAGTGACTTGCCCAGGGTCACACAGCTAGTAAGTGTTAAGTGTCTGAAGCCAGATTTGAACTCAGGTACTCCTGACTCCAGGGCCGGTGCTCTATCCACTGCACCATCTAGCTGCTCCACCTGTCAATATGTCTTAATGTTCTTAACAGCAATACATCATTCAAAAACAAATGAAAGTGTCAAAAAAGACAACTGGGAAGATTGGGTTAATTCTTTATGTTCCAGTTGATGTTCTATTCATCAGTGTAATGGAAAGTGCATTGGGCTTGAGTCAGGAGCCCTGGGTTAAAATCCTGACTCTAGCACAATGTGATTATGGACAAGTCACTTGATTTTTCTGAGCTTCAATCTCTTCTTCTGTAAAGTAGGAATGATAAACCTTACTTTACAAGACTATTTTAAGGATTTTATCCTAAAGCACTATGTAAATTTATTATTGATAACAGCAAAACAATCGAAAGATTCTTTTTGGGGGGGGAAGGAGGGCACAGGGCAATGAGGGTTAAGTGACTTGCCCAGGGTCACATAGCCAGTAAGTGTCAAGTGTCTGAGGCTGGATTTGAACTCGGGTCCTCCTGAATCCAGGGCCGGTGCTTTATCTACTGTGCCACCTAGCTGCCCCCTAATCCAAGGATTCTAAGATGGTACCCCTTTCCTTTCCTTCCTGCTTGCTTGATTTCTTGCCCCTTCCTCTGATGAATTGGCTTGTCCTGAAACCTCAGTTTTAAGGAAGTGTCTAGGCCAGGCACATCTTCATTCCTCTTAGGACTTTGCTCCTGATGCTCTGATTAGGGTCCTAACTCAAGTCCCACAAATGCCAACCAATTGTTTTTATGAATGTTGCAACTATCATATCTCAAATATGCCAGGACAGTCCTAATTTCAGGAAAATAAAATATACTTTTAATGAAGTATAATGATTCTCCACATGCCCGGGAGCCCTTCCTCAACCCAAACCCCAATCTTTCAGTTTCCCTCTTATGTTTTCTCTGTCCCCATTAGAATGTAAGCTCTTGGAGGGCAGGGACCGTTTTTCTTTCTGCTTCTCCTTGTATTCTGACAGCACAGTGGCTGGCATGTAGTAAGTACATAATAAATATACTTCTTTGTTGACTTGACTTGATTCCCTTTACCTGGCTTCCACAAAACTGGAGTCTTCACTTTTTCCCAAGACACCTTTCTCAACCACATCTCTGTTTTTGCTCATGTAATTCCTCTTCCTGAAACATCCTCCCTCGTTATCCTAACAAAATCCTCCCTATCTTTCAAGAGCCAGCTCAAGTACCTCTTCTTCAATGAACTATTCCCTCATTATTCCATCTTGAATTGATCCCTCCTCCTCCATGCCCCATTGTACTTACTCCGTATGCATTTCTATTACAGCAATTATTGCAAATTGCCTTGTTATTTTCTATTTGTGTGCACTTCTTACCTTCCCAACTAGACTGTCAAGACCACATCTTATTTGTCCTCATATGCCCTGCAGGACCATGTAAATAAGTGGAATTCAACAGATATTTGTTGAATGAATCCATGCATGCATGAATACCTTCAGCCCTTCATTTCCAGCACTGCCAGTTTCAGACTTGAATGGCCAAGATAGATAGGCTTCCTTCACTGGAATGGAGCACCCTCAGCCTAACGAAGGGTAAGAGTATAGGAGATATGGAGGCAGCTAGGTGGTGCAGTGGATAAAGCACCGGCCCCGGAATCAGAAGGACTTGAGTTCAAATACGACTTCAGATACTTGACACTTACTAGCTGTGTGACCCTGGGCAAGTCACTTAACCCTCACTGCCCCTGCCCCTTTTTTTAAAAAGAGTATAGCAGAATATAATGGCCATGTGGTTCCAAGGAACACAGCATTGTGGCCCAAGAAGAATGCTATTTATATTTAACAGCCCACGTTCCATATGTTTCAGGTCGGGGAAGAAATGAGGGAAGACAAAGAGGCTGAGAGTAAATAAGAATCATCTTGCATGTAATCTGTTTGTCATCTCCACCTTTTCTACATTTCTACTTAATCTTTCACCAAAGAAACAATCTTTCAAACTCCCTTCTTAGCCCAGAGTCATAGCCTTTTTTGAGAAAACAGACATCCTCATCTTTCTGTCATTATCCTCTCAAATCTCAAATTCTTATCCTATTGGGACAAAAGGTTTGTACCTGGAGACTAAGCACATTCGTTTGCTGAAGGAAAAAGCAGACATGAAAACGTGAATCCTTGAGCTTAAAAGTCACCTGTCCTGTCCCTTGTCTCCAGGCAAGAAAGATAATGATACTTTATATTTATGGGGGGGCCTTTAATTCAGAAAACTTTCAGACATCATTGCATTGGTTCTTATGACAGCCCTGTGAAATAGGTCAGAGGTTGTTTTATTATCTAGAAGCACAGAGTAGCTTGCTCCAGTTACATAGTAAGGAAGCCCAAACTAGTAAACAGGCCTCAACTCCCATCCTAGTGTCCTCCCACCTCTTGAAGAGTGATCTTCCAAGAATCAAAACACTTTAGATCTGGAAAGACACTTAGAGAGCACCTAGTACAATTACTTAATTTTACAAATGAAAAAACTGAGGATGAGCAAGGTTAAGTGTTTTACCTTGAGCTATTTAGTAGCTCAGGAGGGACTATAGAGATCTCATTGATTATACAACACCATGGCCCTAGAATAATGCTACCTGTATACATATGGTTCTACTCCCAGGGGCAGAGAAAAACCCAAGGGAGGAAAAATAACCTAATTGGGTATAGTAATATTTTCTCTGTGGTCCCAGAAAATTCTTTTTGGAAGCCTGAGAACCCAGTAGCAGGGAGACAAAGCAGGGAGACTCAAATGGGTACTTGCTAAATACTGTGACCTACATTTTTTGTTTTGTTTTGTGACCATATTTTTTAAAGCAAAAATCAAGACACCATGGTCTGACAGAGCATGGTTGCTTTTGCAAAGCTTCATTAAGAGTATAATGGATTTTCC
The DNA here is from genome assembly GCF_019393635.1 of Dromiciops gliroides. Classification (NCBI taxonomy): domain Eukaryota; kingdom Metazoa; phylum Chordata; class Mammalia; order Microbiotheria; family Microbiotheriidae; genus Dromiciops; species Dromiciops gliroides. The sequence continues at coordinate 255,160,367 of NC_057862.1, forward strand.
TGAAACTGTCTGGCGTATTTGGGACATGATAATCACAACAGTCATAAACACAAATGGTTGGCATTTGTGGGACTTGAGGTAGGACCCTAAGGCAGCAAACACTTGTTATTTAAACCATTTCATGTTATATGTCTTATCTCCCAATCTAGATGCAGACAGGGACCACGTTTTTTGAAAGCCCCTCTATGCCCAGGGCTAGAACACACAGTAGGCATTCATTCATTCATTCATTCACACACAGAGGAAGGTTCTAAAGACTTATATAATACGGTCAAGTACAAAGTAGTTATCTTTTGCCCTTCTCACGCTTTCTTCATTTTCCCTTATATTTACCATTATCTTCCGACGTCTCTGAAGACTTAAAAAAAAAAACCTCTTTAGTTAGCAGACAAGCAGTAGAAGCTTTTATATATATGCCGGTACTTTCCCCAGCTTGAAAAATTTAGCCTGCCTCAGCAGGGCACTACCTATGGGTAGCAGCTGTACCTTCTGTGACCCTGGCAGCGTGCCTCCCTCCCATTATCGATGCCACTCCCTTGCCCACCACCTCCCCTCCTCCTCAGAGCCACGTTCCTCCATTATTAACTGCCAACTGCTATCAGTGTCACAGCAGGGGATGTCAGAGAGTGCTGCCAGCTGCTACCCACCAGAACAGAGAAATCCCAAGGAGCTAAAGGACTGGAGCTGAGGCCTGGGGACAAGGCTGCTCGTTGTTCCATTCTCAAGAACCTGTTATCTGACCCATGGACGGGAATTGGGAAGAGCACTCCAGGCCCTGTCTCCAGAGGCCAAAAGAGAGCACATAATAAAGGAAAAATGGGGAAGACTTAATGAGGAGAGAGAAGGCATTTTCTGGGAAATGGAAACTGCTTCTCAGCCATCTGTTGTTAGTTGTGTCCGATTCTTCATGACCTCACAGACCATACTGTCCATAGGGGTTTCTTGGAAAGGAACTGGAGTATTTTGCCACTTCCTTCTCCAGTGGATTAAGGCAAAGGGAGCTGGTGTCTGAGGTTAGACCTGAACTCCTGACTCCTGGTCCAGCACTCTGTCCACTAACCCACCTAGCTGCCTCCTAGGCAAATAGAGGTTAAGTGACTTGCCTAAGGTCACACAGCCAGTAACTGTCCAGGGCTGGATTTAAATTCAGGTCTTGGGGCAGTTAGGTAGACAGAGATCATGGGCAAAGGAGAAGCAGTGATAGTAGGAGGCATTCTGCTAGGATCACAGAAGGTACAGTTGCTGCCTGTATGTAGTGTATGTAGTGTTGGACCTGGAGTGAGGAAGACCTGAGCTCCAATCTAACCTCAGACACTTACTAGCCATGTGACCTTAGGCAAGACATTTAACCTCTGTTTGCCTCAGTTTCCTCATCTGCAAAATAGGGATAATAATAGTACTACCTCCTGGGGTTGTTGTGAGGATCAAATGAGATAATAGTTGTTAAAGAGCACTTAGTACAGTGCCTGGCAGATAGCAAGTATTCTGTAATGCTGATTCCTTCCCTTCCTCCCCAGGGGAGAATGGAAATAGCTCCCAGAGCATGACAGAAATCACTGAGGTAGGTGGGAGACGACAGACTAGTGGAGAAGAAGGGACAGTGCTGAGTAAGTGCAATTTGACTAAAGGGCGGAAATACCTGAGGTCTGGATGGAAGAAGAGCAGAAGCACATTCAAATATGCTCTTGCCATGTCTGTCTTCACCAATTACTGAGCAAACAGCACTCTCTCTCTCAAGCCTCAGCCAGTACCCCATAGATTAACATCCAATATTGGCCTCGGGCTGCCAAGATACTGACATATTTTATTGGAAGCAAAGCTCCCTTTGGGAACCAAACATAATCAAAGCAGCACGGAAGAATGAGGAAAGGAGTGATCCAAAGACTTAGCAATGGATTTCTCTAGGAGGAACAATCCAATTTTCCTTAAACTCAAGGCAGTAACTCAGTCCTCATCCAGGTATGGCTGACTCAACTTACTCACACAAACCCGAAGCCAGAGGCTGATCATCCAGTGAGCCAGCACGTTGTAAGCAGGGCAAGGAGACTGAGAAAACATATATTGAGTTCACAAAACAAAAAGGGTTGAAGAACTCCCTATAGTAGAGTCCCTGTGAAGTTGTCCAAGTCACGCCAACAAGTAAACTTGTAATATGTGCCAGGCACTATGCTAAGCATTAAGGGTACAAAGAAAGTGTGTGTGTGTGGGGGAAATACAGGAAGAGCAACAGAGGGTAGAACTAGGAGTAATGTGTGGAAGTCACAAAGAACATTTCAATTTAATGTAAAAGACTTCCCCACAATGAGAGCTGTAAGAAAAATTATTATTAATAACCAATGATTTGGGGAGATCCAGAGTTCCCTCCTTTCTCTAAAGTCCTCATTTCAAAGTCCAGTCTCTTGAAGGATGTTACTGATAATGAGGATGGATTAACTTTTTTAACAATCTTGTTCAGAGCTCACCCAGCTGGGGAAACTATTGTGCTCCACTCAGGTTGGGTGGGGATAAATTCTTTGAACAGATTGTTCAAGGCTGGCAGAAATTTAGAAGGAAATGAGATGATCAGGTCCATTTGAATAGGTTCAGCCTCACACTGTAATACGCATTCTCTCATTAATTGTTAACCAATTGGAATTGATTGCCACCCTCAGGAATGCCCCTTTTCCAAGGGCATATGAGCCCTGAGCCTGCTGCCATGCTTGTCTTTGGCATGAGAGTGCCACTGACCTTTTGTTTAAAATACTGGCATTATTAATAAAATGACTAATTACTCAGAAATTATGTCTTCTGAACTTTTTAAACATCAAAGCTATCCAAAAATGGTAAGCATTTCCTTAGAAAATAGTGTGTCTTGGGGAAGCCAGGTGGCGCAGTGGATAAAGCACTGGCCCTGGATTCAGGAGGAACTGAGTTCAAATCCGGCCTCAGACACTTGACACTTACTAGCTGTATGACCCTGGATAAGTCACTTAACCCTCACTGCCCCACAAAAAAACTCCAAACAACAACAACAACAACAACAACAAACCCATCAACATTTACAACTTGGCTAATGTGGGAATAGTGGGTCTTCCCTACCTACACAAGACTTAGTAGGTCATGAATAAAATTTAACAGGATGTACAAGTACATGCATAGCGCCTGCCTGGAGCTTGTAGGAAGAAGAAGGCTCCAGGTTCTGTAAGATTTCATGTATGCTGTGAGAATCCTTGTGAGAAGGGGAAGAGGAAGGAAATCAATAGTTATATAACATCTACTACATGCCAGTTATTATAGTAAGCACTTTATACTATTATCCATTTGATTCTCACAACAACCATGAGAGGGAGGTGCTGTTATCTCCTTTTTACAGTTGAGGAAACTGAGGCAAACAGATTGTGATTTGCCCAGAGCCATATATCTGGTAAGAGTTTGAAGCTAAATTTGAACTCAGGTCTTTCTGACTCCAGGCTCAGCATTCTGTCAAATGTGCCACTAAGGCTGCCCAGTACAAATCACTACCTCTTTCTGAGCCTCAATTTTCCCAACTGGGAAATGGGATTAATGATGACCCTTGGGGCAGCTAGGTGGTGTAGTGGATAAAGCACTGGCCCTGGATTCAGGAGGACCTGAGTTCAAATCCGACCTCAGATACTTGGCACTTACTAGCTGTGTGACTCTGAGCAAGTCACTTAACCCTCATTGACCTGTCCCGCCCCGCAAAAAAAAAGAAAGAAAAGAAAAAAAATGACCCTTACCTTTGTCCTATTCAGTTGGAAAACTCCTGAGATCCTTATGTGTTGATACTAACAAATTGCACACAGAAGCAGAGAGTTCAGAAGCTAGTTCCAATGGACTGTAACCTGCTTGTGGAAAGGGACTGTTTTTCATTTTTGTCTTTGTCTCCTTGGTGCCTGGCCAAGTAGATGTTTAATAATTGTTTACTGAACGAAATTGAGCTTCAGAAGTCTGATGAGTCTCACAGAGAAACAGACTCAAATAAAATATTAGATCACAAAAGAGTTCCCAGATGAGAGTCAATCAACTGGAGATATGAGTGGGTATAATGGGCAAATATTGACTTTCACATTGTAAAACCCATCACCATCCCATCAAGGGAGGTCAGAAGGGGAATAGAAAAGGGAGGAAGAAGCCAAGACCAGAGAATAATGTATTGGAAGTGGAGGCTGGTAAAGGAGGCAGAAATCTTATCTTGGAGAAGTGAATGCAGGAAATACTCATCCCTAGAGCCACCAATATAGAGCACTCCGAGCTCTGGACTGATTAATAACTATGCAATTTTAATAATACTTTCTGCTTATCTTCTCTCCAAAGACCTCAAAGCATGTTCACAGGTATTCTCATTCCTGCTGATAATATCTCTTGGAAAGAGAAGCATAGACGTATGGGTCTATTATGTCTATGTCAAAGGACAGACTGAGGAACAGAGAAAGACACTTTTCTATACCATCCCCCTCCCCTCCCCCCACTGGAAGGAAGTTGGAGAAAGTTGATACTGTGGCAGTGTGCACTTGGCAGGAGAACAGAACCCCAGAGCTAGTAGTCAAACCTGTCTGACAGGAAACTTAGAGGGGCTTTCATTCATTCCCCTGGGGCTTCCTATTACTACAAGTATAAACAGGTGCTGCTAGAGCAGCCCTGTATCTTCAGCCCCAAGGAGGCCTCTGGAAGATCAACAAGAAGCAGAGGGTATAAAGACCCAGGAGTCTGGTCCAGGAGGGATGAAAACTACCTGGCAGATTTAGAAACAGCATCTATCAACCACTCTAGCAGAGGACTTGCGTCCATTTGCTAGAATCAGTAGTAGAAGTTTACATTCTGAGGACTCAAATTAAAAGACACAAAAGATGGGGCAACTAGGTGGTGCGGTAGATAGAGTCAGGAGGACCTGAGTTCAAAATAGGCCTCAGACACTTGACACTTACTAGCTATGTGACCCTAGGCAAGTCACTTAACCCTCATTGCCCCGCCCTCCCCCAAAAGACACAAAAGATTCTCTTTCTTTATGTTGGATCTTCTCTAGGTTATTCATCTCTACTCAAGTGGAACCTGGATACATTGGGAGCTAGAAGTTCTCAAAGGGAATGATGGTACTTGGTCCGCTGACTCAGGCTTTGCAGCCACTTCGATCTCCACTCTACTATGTGTGACGTCTCTCCCATTAGAATTTAAGCTTCTTTGGGGCAGGAACTGTCTTCACCTTTATATTTGTATCTCTAGTGCTTAGCATACTGTTTAGTACATAATAAGTGCTTAATAAAGGCCCTTTCATTATGTTATTATGCTATCCCAATATGATAGCCCTTAGGAACATATATGTGTGTGCACATCTATATATGTATGTATATATATATATTTTTTCATATATACATTTACATATCCGTACACACACACATGAAATAGACTGGCAGAGAGCTGGAGCAGCAACAGTGATTCATGGGGCTGGCAGTTGGAAAGGCAGTCTGAGAAGAGATGCTTGAAAGATATCACTTGGAGCAGGGATGGGGAAGCATGGAGTGATGGAGGGAGTAGAACAGCTGAGGAGGTCAGAGGACTAGAATGCACAAGAAGAATCTGGAAACAGCATAAGACTGGGTCCTCTGTTTCCTCTTTGCTGGGGCCCCTCTCAGGGAAATATGTGAGGGGTACTATACAGGATCCTGGGGAGGGAGGAACACCAGATAGGGGAAAGGAATTGTCCTAACTTTTGCTGGTTTCAGATACAAGTCCTTTCTATGTCCTTTACTAGGTACATAAAACCTGTTCTGTTTGATGACATGTAAGTCTGAATGCTTGCAAAGGAAACCAATGGACACCCTTTAAGGAATACCTTGTGTTCATATTCCCTAGGACTATCTTACTGGGGAAGAAGAATAAATTAAAGGAAAAGCATTTATTAAACACTTAATATAAACCCACATATATGTACATATATACACTCATAACTATACCCATATGTACACATGTGCATATGCATGTATACACATATGCACTATAATCCCCGCAAACTGTATAAATCTTTCTATGTCTTTCTGGTAAGTCCAGGGTCAAAATGACTCTAGGCCACTTAAGACTCTGTTCTTTCATCCTATCCACAAAAAAAAATCTTCTTAAGCAGTAGTGGTAAAACCTTGCTTTTTCTTAGGTTGCTCCAAAGTGTCTATATTTCCATTTTAAATAAGTTCACATAATCCATCCTTCTTCCTCAAGCAACTAGTTGGTTTGTTGTTCAATCGTTTCAGTCATGTCTGACTCTTTGTGACCCCATTTGGGGTTTTCTAGGCAAAGATACTAGAGTGGTTTGCCATTTGCTTTTCCAGCTCATTTTACAGATGAGAAAGCTGAGGCAAACAGGGTTAAATAACTTGCTCATGGGGCAGCTAGGTGGCAGAGTGGATAGAGCACTATCCCTGGAGTCAGGAGTACCTGAGTTCAAATCTGGCCTCAAACACTTGACACTTACTAGCTGTGTGACCCTGGGCAAGTCACTTAACCCCAATTACCTCACCAAAAAAACAAACAAACAAACAAACAAAGAAATTAAAAAAAAATAACTTGCTCAGGATCATACAGGTACTTTCTAAAGTCATATTTGAATTCAGGAAGATAAGTCTTCCTGACTTTAGGCCTGATACTCTAACCATTGTGCCACCTGGTACATTCCCATTTAATCAGCCCTCCCTATTGAATTTGGGGGGGTCTCAAAGTGACATCTGCCCTCTCTTTCAATTTCTTATCTTCTGTGGCAGGTGGGCCAAGGTTATAAATATCATCCTAGGGCTTCTCTGAGCCTTTCTAGAGAACTCTAAAGGGACAGAGAGATGTGAGGAATTAGCTCATACTGGTGCAGGCATCTGCATTAAAGGAAGAAGGACCTTTACTAAGCAAGGCTGAAGACTCTTCTACATTTGCTAGTGGTAGAAGTGATTGGTCCTCCAGCTACTAGAGAAACTGTATACAGTTTAGAATGCTACATCTTTCTCTGGGGAATGGAATTGCAGGAAGGTAAAAGCAGTTACTGTGCAAAAGTAAGTGGTTGAGGGGACAGCTAGATGGTGCAATGGATAAAGCACTGGCCCTGGATTCAGGAGGAGCTGACCTCAAATCCAGCCTCAGACACTTGACACTTACTAGCTGTGTGACCCTGGGCAAGTCACTTAACCCACATTGCCCCACCAAAAAAAAAAAAGTTGGGCTTTATGTTAGTGCCATGGGATGGGGTGGGAAGTGGACAATTCAATTCAAACCTTTATGTTAAACACTGAGATAGAAAGAAGAAAATGAAAACATATAATCCCTGCCTTCAAGGAAATTACAATCTAATAAGGGGTAAAAGTCACATGTATAAATAAATATGATCAAAGTCATATGTTATAAGAGGTTATTTAGAAAAATGTCATAAGACATGAAGTGCAAGAGTTCACTTTTAGTGAGGGATGGGGAGAGGCAAGGTAGACTTCATGGAAGAGGTGGTACCTAGTACCTGGACTGGTCTTTAAAGAAAAAGGATTTTGACAAGTGGAGATGTGGAAAGAGTGGTTTCAGGCATCAGGGATTAATAGATCTAGCCTCCTTACTAGTCTCTCTGATTCTAGTCTTTTCCTCCTCCAATCCATACTACACACTGATAGCAGACTGATATTCCTGAAACACTGATTTTAGCCTATCAATCCCTTGAGCAGAACTCCTTAATGCTCCCCATTTCCATTTTTTGGGGGCATGGCAATGAGGGTTAAGTGACTTTCCCAGGGTCACACAGCTAGTAAGTGTCAAATATTTGAGGCCAGATTTGGCCTCAGGTCCTCCTGAATCCAGGATCCGTGCTTTATCCACTGTGCCACCTAGCTGCCCCTCCCATGTCCATTTTATAAGGTCATCAGTTTAGAGGTGGAAGGGACCTTAGCAACTGCCTAGTCCAACCCTACAGGAGAACACCTCAATTCCTTAGCCTTCCATTTAAAGGTATCTATAGACGGATTTTAAATTTCCTTTCCACCTTGATCTTCTACTACTCTGCTACACAAAACCAATGCTCCAGTCAGACTAATCTATTTTTGTCTCCTGAATATGCCACATGAAATCCCAGATCTTCGCCTTTGTTCATTCTATTCTCCAATCTGTAATGCCCATCCCCTTCCGCTCCACCTATCTGTCCTTCAAAGCTCAACACAAGTTTCGTCTTTTCCATGAAGGCTTCACTAGCCAACCTAGGCCAATGACCTCCTCTCTCTGAACACCTATTACACTATCCATATCACTAATTCAGTACTTTATCATGTAGTACTCTAGTTCTTGTGCTATTAATGCTTGTATTTAACTTTTCTTGAGTCATGTCTCCCCCAACTAGATTATAAACACACTGAAGCAAGAATGATATATTGGGGGCAGCTAGGTGGCACAGTGGATAAAGCACCAGCTCTGGATTCAGGAGGACCTGAGTTCAAATTAGGCCTCAGACACTTGACACTTACTAGCTGTGTGACCCTGGGCAAGTCGCTGAACCCTCACTGCCCCCCCCAAATCACATCAGCACAGTGCTCTGCACATAGTAGGTATTCAACAAATAGCTGCTGAATAGTTTAGAACAGCCTTGGCACAAGACATAGGCAAGAGGACAGAGGAAAGAAGGGCATCAACCTGACCTTCTCTGCACGCACTAGGGACTCCCTCCTCACCTACCTGGCTAATGCAACCACCTCAGGAACGAAATGCACTGGACACTTCCACAGCTGCACAGCCACACTGGCTGGCTGTCTGGAACAGAAAGGGGAGAAGAGTGTAGAAAGAAGAGTACCATGTCTACTCCGGAACTATCTCATCATCTGATCTCTGGCCAGGTCTTGCCCTAGTTAGCCTGGACCTAGACGATGTCTCAGGTTTCTGAAGCGGTTATAGTAGATGGAAAAGAATGAAGATGTCAGCATGAAAAAGCTGTTAGCGTAATTTCAAGCCCTGGCTTGGTTTTCAATTTTTCAATTTTTTAATTTTTTGTGGGGCAATGAGGGTTAAGTGACTTGCCCAGGGTCACACAGATAGTAAGTGTCAAGTGTCTGAGGTCGGATTTGAACTCGGGTCCTCCTGAATCCAGGGCCGGTGCTCCATCCATTGTGCCACCTAGCTGCCCTCCCCCGCCCCTGCCCTGGTTTGGTTTTCCAATGGGTTTTTCTTGTGATGAGGGAGTTTTTGTCCTAGGGCACAAATGTTAGAAGAGTCACAAGGTCTTTCCTCTTTACCTCAGTTTCCCAATCTGGGAAAAGTACACTTCTGAAAAAGTGATTATATCCATACATGGCAGTTACAAGATAGCTTCCATTGTGTGCAGTACATTTTTGTTTTCAAAGTCTGGGTTTTCTTTTTTATACACACTGACATTTGATTCCTACAATAATCTTGCAAGGTTAACAAGGAAAAAAAAAACTCCACTTGGGGAAGCTAGGTGGTGCAGTGGATAAAGCACTGGCCCTGGATTCAGGAGGACCTGAGTTCAAATTCGGCCTCAGACACTTGACACTTACTAGCTGTGTGACCTTGGGCAAGTCACTGAACCCTTATTGCCCCACCCCCCAAAATAATAATAATCCGAGATGAGGAAATTAATATCTAGGAGTAATAATTTGCCTGAAGTCATACATTAGCAGTAACAGGACTACGAGACAAGTCTTCTGATTCCAAGTCCAAGACTTTATCCACTGTACCACATTCCCTTTCTTAACAGAATATAAATAGCTATTGCTCATTGCCCTGGCTCCTTAATTTATGCTTTAGTTTCTTTTCTTTTCTTTTCTTGCAGGGCAATAAGGGTTAAGTGACTTGCTCAGGGTCATACAGTTAGTAAGTGTCTCAGACTGGATTTGAACTCAGGTCCTCCTGAATCTAGGGCTGGTGCTCTATCCACTGTGCCACCTAGCTGCCCCTGCTTTATTTTCTTTAAACCCATCACTGGTCCCTCCTGACTTCTTATTAAGTTACTTTAGAAAGCCTATAGATTATAACCCATTGGCACTGGAAGATAAAACCTGGGCTCAATTCTCCAACCCCTTTCCTCCTAGGTCTCATTGAAACTTAGAAACCATACCAAAGGAGTGAGAATTATAAACCTTTCCCATACTTTAAGGTCTTGAGCATTCAAAAAGTCAAGACAAAAAACAATATGAAAGAAAAAGATAGGTTATTTTTGTCTTCCCAAATATATCAGAGGTCAAACCCCATTAAAGTCCAAAGGAAGGGGGGCGGCTAGGTGGCGTAGTGGATAAAGCACCGGCCCTGGATTCAGGGGTTCCTGAGTTCAAATCCGACCTCAGACACTTGACACTTACTGGCTGTGTGACCCTGGGCAAGTCACTTAACCCCCATTGCCCCGCAAAAAAAAAAAAAAGTCCAAAGGAAGGATAGTTAGAGCACTACTTTAGGTGAAAGAACAACATAAAGGGCAACGGTTCCATAGGAATAAGTTCATAAATGCAAAATATATTCCTGGGTCAAGGAAGCCCCTAATAACTCTATCATACATTCAATGGAAGGTTGGAGGCTGGTGGCCCCAGGAAGAGAGAGGCCTGGAGAAAGATCTGGGTCTGAGTCAGGGAGTCATTAATGCTAAGCTAGGGCTGGAGTGTCTGGCTGAAGGGAGTCATGGGTACTGACTCAAGGCTCAAGGCTGGTATCAAGCATATTTCAGGGCTGAGGAGAGCAAGAGCTGGAGAGGCTAGAAACACTGGTTATAAAATTAGTAATCATTTACTCTGAGATATCATTGTTTGTACAACTTTATGAGGGGAATGGAACTGCCAGAAAGTTCTTCCCCATTCCATGAGTGGAGACTAGAAAGCATGAAGCCAAAGGGTCATTTCCACCCCCATTTATTTAGAATTTTATTTTTTTCCCAATTACATGTAAAAATAATTTTAGGGGGCAGCTAGGTGGCACAGTGAATAAAGCACCGGCCTGGATTCAGAAGGACCTGAGTTAAAATCCCAGCCTCAGACACTTGATACTTACTAGCTGTGTGACCCTGAGCAAGTCACTTAACCCTCATTTCTCCACCAAAAAAGAGAGAGAGAGAGAGAGAGAGAGGATTTACATCCATTTTTAAAACTTTGTGTTCCAAATTCTCTTCCTCCCCCCGCCAAGAACACAAGCAATCTAATATAAGTTATACATGTGTGGTCATGTAAAACATTTCCACATTAGTCAAGCTGTGAAAGAAAACAGACCAAGAAAAAAAAAAGCTTAAGAAAAAGAAACTAAAAAATATATGCTTCAATCTGTATTCGGACACCATCAGTTCTTTTTCTGGAGATGGATCGCATTTTTCATAAGTCCTTCAGAGTTGTCTTGGATCATTGTATTGCTGAGAATAGCTAAGTCATTCGCAGCTGATCATCTTACAATATTGCTGTTACTTTGTATACAATACATTTCACTTTGCATCAGTTCATGTAAGTCTTTCCAAGTTTTTCTGAGAGCATCCTGCTCATCATTTCTTATAGCACAATAGTGTTCCAGCATAATCTCATCCCACAATTTGTTCAGCCATTCTCCAATTGTTGGGCATCTCCTCAACTTTGAATTCTTTGCACCAGAAAAAAGCTGCCATAAATTTTTTTTTTTACATATAGGTCCTTTAACTTTTTGGGTTTTATCCCTTTTTGGGTACTAACCTAGTAGTGGTGTGACTAGATCAAAGAGTATGTATGGTTTTACAGTCCTTTAGCCATAGTTCCAAATTGCTCCACAGAATGTTTGAATCAGTTTACAACTCCACCAACAGTGCATTAATGTCTCTTTTTCATCATATCCCCTACAACATTTGTTATTTTCCTCTGCTATCCTATTATCCAATCCAAACAGTATGGGGTAGTACCCCAAAATTGTTTTGACTTGATCTTTCTAATCAATAGTGAGTTAGAGAATTTTTATATGCCTATAGATACCTTTGATTATTTCATCTGAAAACTCTTCATATCTTTTTATTTTTATTATTATTATTATTATTTTTTTAGTGAGGCAATTGGGGTTAAGTGACTTGCCCAGGGTCACACAGCTAGTAAGTGTTAAGTGTCTGAGGCCGGATTTGAACTCAGATACTCTGATTCCAGGGCTGGTGCTCTATCCACTGTACCATCTAGCTGCCCCGCGCCATCTAGCTGCCCCCATATCTTTTTGTTTTTTGTTTTTTGTGGGGCAATGGGGGTTAAGTGACTTGCCCAAGGTCACATAGCTAGTAAGTGTCAAGTGTCTGAGGCCGGATTTGAACTCAGGTACTCCTGAATCCAGGGCCAGTGCTTTATCCACTGAGCCACCTAGCTACCCCCTCTTCATATATATATTTTTTAATCATTTATCAATTGGGGAATGGCTGTTATTTTAATAAATTTGATTCCATTCTCTATGTATTTGAAAAATGAGGTCTATGTCAGACAAACTTGCTTCAAAATGTTTTCACAGTCACTGTATTTTCCTTCATCCCATTCCTTCCCCATGCCATTTACTCTATTCTCTCTCCTTACACTCTGTCCCTCCTCAAAGGTGTTTTGCTTCTGACTGCCCCTCCCCAATCTGCCCTCCCTTCTATCACCCCTTCCCCCTTTTCCCCTTTCCCTCCTACTTTCCTGCAGGGTAAGATAGATTATTATACCCAATTGAGTGTGTATGTTATTCCCTCTTTGAGAAAATTCTGATGAGAGTAAGGTTCATTCACTCCTCAGCACCTCCCCAATCTTCCCCTCCACTATATAGCTTTTTCTTGCTTCTTTTTTTTTTGAGGGGGGGGAAGGGCAATGAGGGTTAAGTGACTTGCCCAGGGTCACACAACTAATAAGTGTAAAGTATCTGAGGCTGGATTTGAACTCAGGTCCTCCTAAATCCAGGGCCAGGGCTTTATCCCCTAGAACAATAGATATTTATCTATGCCTATCCCATCTTTGTGAGTTCAAATCTGGTTTCAGACATTTCCTAGCTGTGTGAGTCACTTGACCCTGTTTGTCTCAATTTCCCCATCTGTAAAATGAGCTGGAGAAAAAAATGGCAAACCACTCCAGTATCTTTGCCAAGAAAACTCCAAATGGGGTCACAAAGATTTGGATGATTGAACAACATATTATCTTATACTAGTAAAATTGGGAGTTTTTGCATACAAGTGTAAAACTTTACATTTTTACATTATTAAATTTTGTCTTCCTAGAGTCTGTCCGTCCTCTAGTCTAGTTAGTCAAAATCTTTTTGGATCCTGACTCTGTCAACTGATACATTAGCTATCTTCCCCCCAGCTTTGTGTCTTCTGCAGTAGGGGTGAGCATGCTGTCCTCCTAAATCCAGGGCCAGTGCTTTATCCACTGCACCACCTAGCTGTTCCCTCTTGCTTCTTTTATGCGAGATACTTTACCCCATTTCACCTCTCCCTTTCCCTTTCTCCTAGTGCATTCCTCTCCTACCCCTTAATTTTATCTCTTTTAAAGATATCATCCCTTCATATTCAACTCACACCTGTGCCCTCTGTCTAAATATATTCCATCCAGCTGCCCTAATAATGAGAAAGTTCTTATGAGTTACAAGTATCATCTTCCCATTTAGGAATGCAAACAGTTTAAGCCTTTAATATCTTTTATGATTTCTTTCTCCTGTTTAACTTTTTATGCTTATCTAGAATCTTATATTTGAAAGTCAAATTTTCTATTCAGCTCAGGTCTTTTCATCACAAATGCCTGAATGTCCTCTCTTTCATTGAATTCCCATTTTTCACCCTGAAAGATTATAATCAGTTTTGCTGGGTAGGTGATTCTTGGTTGTAATCCCAGTTCTTTTGCCCTCTGGAATATATTATCCCAAGCCCTTTGATCCTTTAATGTAGAAGCTGCTAAATCTTGTGATATCCTGACTGTGGCTCCAGGCTACTTGCAATATTTTCTCCTTGACCTGGGAGCTCTAGAATTTGGCTATAATATTCCTGGGAGTTTTCATTTTAGGATCTCTTTCAGGAGGTGATCAGTGGATTCTTTCAATTTCTATTTTGCCTTTTGGTTCTAGAATAACAGGGCAATTTTCCCTTACAATTTCTTCGGAGATGATGTCTAGGCTCTTTTTTTTTATCATGGTTTTCAGGCAGTCTAATAATTTTGAAATTATCTCTCCAAGTCAGTTGTTTTTCCACTGAGATATTTTGCATTGCCTTATATTTTTTAATGCTTTTGGTTTTGCTTTATTTTTCTTGATTTCTCATAAAGTCATTAGCTTCCATTTGCTCAATCCTAATTTTTAAGGAGTTATTTTCTTTGTAGAGTGTTTGTACCTCCTTTTCCATTTGGCCAATTCAGCTTCTCAAGGAATTCTTTTCCTCATTGACTTTTAATACCTCTTTTACCATTTGTCCTAGTCTGTTTTTCTTTTTTCTTTCAATTTTTACATAGTTTATTTATGCTCTGATGAAAAATCCATATCTTCATGTATAAACACCTTCCATAGTGCCTTTTATTCCTTCTTTTTGCCAGGACTGACATTTGCCTTTGCAGTACCCCTGACTTTCTTCATTCTGTTCTTGTGTTTCTTTCACTGCTTTCTTGATGTCTTTTTCTTCTCATATAGGCCATGCCTTGCAATTCTGTGCTTTGGTTCATTTTTCTTTGCATAATCAAGGGAATCATAAATCATGCCAAAGCCTGTTGTTTTGCTGCCACCAAAATGGGTTCTGAATCCAAAGACAAAAATGACATCTGGAGTTGTCTTGTACATCTTGGCCAGTTTTTCTTGAATTTCAGTCTTGGGCACTATGGCCTTTCCAGAATGAAGGACATCTATAACCATCTGTTTATGCAAAAAAAGTCTGTTTGTCATGAACTTCCTGGTTCTGCTGGTTTCAGTGTCATTCATGGTAGTGGTCAGCTCTTTGAGCAGCAGGAGAGAGAAAGGCTAGTCTGTTTTTCAAGGTCGTATTTTCTTCAGTATTTTTTTGTGTCTCTTTTTTTTTTTTTGGTGTGTGTGTATGACCAAAGAGTATGTTTATGGACACCCCCTTTGAAGCAGATTAACAGTCTAGACCAACACAGGAGTGCAATGGTGACTAGAAGTAAGGAAGGTCAGTCCAGATAGGGCAATCAGAGAGGAAATCCTGGGATTCTAAATCTGTGGGATTTAGAAGAGTCGCATGAAAAAGTGGCTGGGAAGCGTGCTCACAGAGGGAGTGACGAATGAGTGAGTCTGTGTGCCTGAAGCCTGTGCAGGGTGGAGCAATAGGTGAGTGCCAAAGTGGATGGATTCCATGGGGAAAGGAGAGGCAGCAAGCTCGAGATCAGGCCATAGGTGCATAGACAGCCAGGATCTCCAAGCTTTGTGGACAGGTGTACTTGAATTCCTTCTCCTACAGTGCATTTTCCAGGTATCAGTGGAGCCCATGGAGCTCAACAGGGATGGGTGTCTGTCAATAATGGGTGCACACAGTATTGACGATGAGCAGCTTGGGCAGGAGGTTGCAATCTGCCAAGGTGAGCTGGTCGCCATCTAAGAAGCAACACCTGAACTGAGTGAAGTTCGGATCCTGAGTCAACTCATGCTCCAGGGGTGTGACTAGATATCCATCGAGTTTCACCAGGGCATAAAGCAGAGGCCAATACAAGGCTTCATCCTGAGCAAGAGAAGTGTTTTTTGATGAAAGCTGAGAACTTGTAGAAGACATCATTACCAGCTATGTTATAGCAAGGAGCCAGGCTGGGGAAGCTGGGTGGCCCCAATGTCTCTTCCAGGAACTCTTCAATCTGGATGGTATCTGTCTTGGCTTCCCCATCATATAGCAGAATGGGCAGCTGGGAGCAAGGGGCAAAGTCCTTCAGCACATCCAAGGACCTCCTGGTGTCCACTGTGGTGAGATTGAAGGGGACACCTTTGACTAGCAGGATCATGAAGAGATGATGGCAGAAAGGACAGTTCCCTTTACTCTCACCATCTTCACTGGCCTTGACAAATAGCTGGAGTTTGGCATTCTCGGCCATGGTGTCTGGCAGGATTGATTACAGCAGCCTTGTCTCCTTTTTTTTTTCATGATTTTCTTGCATCACTCTCATTTCTCTTTCCATTTTTTCCTCTACCTCAGTGACTTTATTTTCAAAGTCCTTTTTGAGCACATCTATGGCCTGAGATCAATCCATATTTTTCTTGGAAGTTTTGGACGTTTTGGAACTCAGTCGACAGACAGTAAGGGGGTCAAACAGTTGTCCAAAAGATTACAGCGATCTCTTTGCTAGCACTGAGGCAGGCCTCTGTTATTTTGCCCATACTAGGATCTAGGTCACAGTCTTGGGTGGCAGTCCCAGGCTGGGAGGAGCACAAGCACACCATAGCTTGCAGCCACAATGGAGGGGGACTCTATTCATAGTTTTAGGACAACTGTTTGACCCCCTTACTGTCTGTCGACTGAGTTCCAGAAGCAGTTCCTGCCTCTGCTGATTCAGAGGCTCCCAAGGCCTGCTCCTGGTTTGCTGTGGCTGTGGCTAGGTCTGCACTGGCATGGTCTGCACTTGGTTGCACTCCACTCTCACCCCAGTACAACAGACCTTTCTTGCCAACCTTCTAAGTTGTCTTTGGCTGGAAAATTATTTCACCCTGTGTGGGTTTTTTTTGGGGGGGGTGGGGTGGGGCAATGAGAGTCAAGTAACTTGATCAGGGTCACACAGCTAGTAAGTGTCAAGTGTCTGAGGCCAGATTTGAACTCAGGTCCTCCTGAATGTAGGGCCAGTGCTTTATCCACTGTGCCATGTACCTGCCCCCTCACCCTATCTTTTTGTGGGTTCTGCTGCTCCATAAATTGTCTTACGGCATTATTTGAAGGTATTTGGAGTGGCCTTGGGGATAGTTCAGGCAAGTCACTGCCTTTCCTGTGCCATCTTGGCTCTGCTCCTGCCCCAAGGGTCATTTTAAGAACAATTGCTTTCAGGCCAAATATTCCTTATTGAGGGAATAAGACCAAGTCTCCTCAAATGTCCATCCCAAAGTGGTTACCCTTATTCCTATCTTATCTACCTTACAAGGACATTGTAAGGTACTGGCCATTTCATGAATGGACATTTTATTCGTCCCAAGAAGCAGAAAAAAGGACATTCATGTGAAAAAAGCAACTTGGTACAATTCTGAGGACCAGAGAGAAAAGTGCCCCTCCAATAAATGTAACATGGGAATATGTTTGAAAACAATGCAAATCAAAGAGCATTGACAGAGTGGGGATGGGTTTAATACATGATCATCCAACAGTTTCTTTTACAACAGCTATTTAGGGAGTTTTGGAGGATGTCACTGAGAAACTACAAGTCCAGGAACTTTTTGGAGATTATTGGACAAGGTATATAAGGACCTTTTAGGTCTATAAATAGGACCTTTTAGGTATATAAATACTTATTAGTGGCTAGGTGGTAGTAGATAGAATATTGATTCTGGAGTCAGGAAGACTGTTCTTCCTGAGTTCAAATCTAGCCTCAGATGCTTATTAGCTGTGTGACCCTGGACAAATCACTTAATCCCGTTTGCATCAGTTTCCTCATCCATAAAATGAGCTGGAGTAGGGCTTCTTAAGCTTTTTCCACTCATAACCCCTTTTCACCTGAAAAATTTTTACGCAACCACAGGTATATGGGTATATAAAATAGGTATACATAACATTTTACTTTTGCTAAATTTTTCGTGACCCCCACATTCAGTTATGTAACCCCATAAGGGGTTGTGACGCACAGTTTAAGAAGTTCTGAGCTAGAGAAGGAAATGACAAACTACTCCAGTATCTTTGCCAAGAAAAGGAGTCAGATATGACTGAACAACAACAACAATGTAATTATGAAGAGATGGGATTAGGACTACTTTAGTTCCTCCCTTATTAGAGTATCATGGGGAGATGGGGTTGTTGAGCATGGGCACAGCCACATTATGCAGGCTAACTGCCATATAATCAAAGTTTTAAACAGGTTTTTTAAATGGGAGTTACCCAAACTGACTTTGCACTACTCCCCACTATGGCCACCATGTACATTGGTGGGAAATGTTTATGAGTAAGGAGGCTATTAGGTTTTAGTTATTCCTGCACTTTCTCTGGTAAATATTTTATGTTGACTCATTAATGATGTCATTTTGAATGCTTTGTGTAATGCACATTGGTGGGGGCTCTGGAACTCATTACAATGGTGTTACCTCTGGGGTCCTGAGAGTTGAATAGAAACCACAGAGTTGAATTCGTGGCTGTTCTCCAACTCTAGGAATTCTGCCCCGCCCCACCAAGACCTGCCAGCATGAGTTCAGCCGGCCCAAAGAGAGAAAAGGGGTACAGATTCCATATTGGTCATACTGGTAGCATGCTTTGGGGGTTATACTGGTGTGAAGTGTTAATAATGGCCTTGGGTTAAATGCCTACTGTGCTCCCACCACGGTGTTAGCTGCTAAAGATACAGAGAAAAATAAGATACTGTAATCCCTTCCCTCAAAAAGCTACATTCCACTGGAAGGAAACAATATGTATGTAACAAATTAAAGACAAAATATATACCAAGTAACTTCTTGGGGGAAGGAATTAGCACCTGTGGGAGACAAGATAAGCTTGCTGTAGAGCTTTTTAAAAAGCTAAAGATTCTATTGGGCAGAGGTGAGGAAGAATGCATGGAAAGCAGGAGATGAAATGTCTGTCAATCGTATTAACCTCAAAATACTAAGGCACAATGCTATCCCTCTCCTCCTATGGAGGGTAGGCTAGTTTTATTGAAAAAAAAAAAAGATCGAAACTGTCCTCAAAATTTTTTTAAAAAATAATAAACTTGGGGCAGCTAGGTGGCGCAGTGGATAGAGCACTGGCCCTAGAGTCAGGAGTACCTGAGTTCAAATCCAACCTCAGACACTTAACACTTACTAGCTGTGTGACCCTGGGCAAGTCACTTAACCCCAATTGCCTCACTAAAAAAAAATTAAAAATTAAATAATAATAATAATAATAATAAACTAGGGGCAGCTAGGTGGTGCAGTGGATAGAGCACTGGTCCTGGAGTCAGGAGTACCTGAGTTCAAATCCGGCCTCAGACACTTAACACTTACTAGCTGTGTGACCCTGGGCAAGTCACTTAACCCCAATTGCCTCACTAAAAAAATTATTATTATTATTAATAATAATAATAATAATAATAAACTGTCCTCAAGATTTAATTGGTTCAGGCCATTGACCTACCTTTCTGGTTGCTTTGCATATAAACTAGCAGGAAAAGCAATATCAACATGGATAGCTAAAGTCAATTGAAATTGGATGAACATTCCTTCCATGCTATGGCTAAGTAAATCTTCTGCTGTTAGATGTCTCTTTTCATTTCTTTTTTATTTTGAGATTGCTTCTGCTGGGGTGGGGGGGGCAATCAAGATTAAATGACTTGGGGGCAGCTAGGTGGCGCAGTGGATAAAGCACTGGCCCTGGATTCAGGAGGTTCTGCGTTCAGGTCCAGCCTCAGACACTTGACACTTACTAGCTGTGTGACCCTGGGCAAGTCACTTAACCCTCATTACCCCACCAAAAAAAAAAAAAAGATTAAATGACTTGCCCAGGATCACACAACTAGGAAGTGTCTGAGGTCATATTTGAACTTAGGTCTTCCTGACTCTAGGGCGGGTGCTCCACTGCACTACCTGACTGTCTTCTCTTTTCATTTCAATTTTAGACCTAAACTATTTGGGGCCTGACCAGAATTTGACCCAACTCAAGACCTGTGTAGATGGAGAATGGCCAAATTCAAGGAAAATGAGCCCCAGGTGGCCTTCATTCTTTTTTTGCTGCTTCTGGTACTAGCTCTGGTCCATTATAGTGACCCCCCCCCCTCCAGGAAATTACTGACTAAACTGTGACAATTCAATAACTAAACCCCAATATGAATGAATATGCTGTGTCCTTGAAAACTCTATCCTGAATATAGCTACAGTAAACACTTATTGGTTGAATTTTAAAAATACATATTTTAATTTTGGAAACTAGTGATCTGATGGACTACTAGCTAAATTACTGATGGTTGGGCCTTCTGGTGGGAATTCAGCTTACCTTTGAAACAGCAGGGTAGGATCGAATTTTGGGGTTAGAAAATTTGGGGTTTCTTTTCTCCTAGCTAAAAAAAGTCAAAGGATGAAGAAAGATACTTTGCCAGACCCCAAAGAAACCCAGAAGCTATAAATATTAAGGATATTATTTTAAAATGTAAATTTGGGGTAGCTAGGTGGTGCAGTGGATAAAGCACTGGCCTTGGATTCAGGAGGACCTGAGTTCAAATCCAGCCTCAGGCACTTGACACTTACTAGCTGTGTGACCCTGGGCAAGTCACTTAACCCTCATTGCCCTGCAAAAAACCAAAGGAACAAACAAACAAAAAAACCCCAAAAAACAAAATGTAAATTTGACACCTTGGTTTCGAGATGGTTTAAGAGGAATGGCTTTTCTTTTGGAAGTCTTAAATAACCCCTCCCCTTTGTCCTGTCCCTCCCCCGCAAGGTTTTTTAAATGGGTAATGAACTTTAACCCCAAAGGATGGGTCAACCTTACAGTGAGATTTGTTTGTAAATGGGAAAAGAAGTTTGGTTTTCTGTTCTGAAATGTATAAAAAGTACTATGGAAACTGTTGTTCCAACATCAACTATTATTGTTTTGATGGGTTTTTCCCTCTTTTGTTTGAAAACATATTTTCAGGGGACTAGTCATCTGTTCCTGTCCACTAGTGGGAATATTAATATGAGACTGGTTTCTTTTGACACGATTTTTTTTTTTGGTGGGGCAATGGGGGTTACAATGGGGGGGGACTTGCCCAGGGTCACACAGCTAGTAAGTGTCAAGTGTGTGAGGCCGGATTTGAACTCAGGTCCTCCTGACTCCAGGGCCAGTGCTCTATCCACTGTGCCACCTAGCTGCCCCTTGACCCAATTTTAATCAAGGCCCCAAACATTGTTAACACTTGAGAAGAGATTTGCTCATTGAATGATTCAACAAATTGCAGTCCCCAACAGGCTGTTTTGCTGAGTACTCTTGGATGGTGCCTTTGAGTGGCAAAACTGAATATTAAATTGGTCCTAGGTTTAACATCAGAAAACAGTAAAAAATTTTTTTAAAAGGGGGGGCAAATAACCCCTTGAAAAATGTTGTTTGAACTTTTATTGGTTCTTCTCCCCCTCCAGGCTATGCTTCTTTCACCATCATCAGCCATCATCATAAGTCATCATGACTCAGCTGCTTTCTCAGCAAGAAACTTCCCTCAATATGTGGCCCTTTCTCATCCCAGGACTGACTGGGAGACTCCAGAGCCTTTCTCCCACTGGTACAGTCTTTTCAGAACCTCCACTCTGGGAAGGAGCCAAGGCTGGTCATCCTCCTTTCCTCTCTTGGTTATACTACTGACTCTCCAGAATTCACCCCCCCCCCACACACACGCATATGTGCTCCTACCCACCCAACCCACACCCCCTACCCCTACGCATTAACTTCCTTTTATGTCTTGCCTTTCTGTATGAAGCGATGAACAAGAACTGGGGCAGACTTCAAGAGATAGTGGAGGATAAAAGGGCCTTGTGTGCTATGGTCCATGGGGTCCTAAATAGTTGGACACAACTGAATGACTGAATACAACATCAGAACATTAGCTCCTTGAGAACAGGGACTGTCTTTTTGTATCCCCAGCACCTAGTCCCATGCCTGGCACCTAGCAAGCACTTACTAAATACTTGTTGCTTGGCTGCCTATTCTGAACCCACATGGGATGATGGGGTGCCTCCCCCTACCAACTGAATATGGATGGCCGGAGCTGTCCTATAAGCCCAGATGGGCATATCCAGCCTGTGAAGGAGTGGCCCATAACTGTGGCCCTGGAATTTTCATATTGTCTAAAAATTGCTCAAGGGACTGTTTGGAAGTGTTTTGTTTTATTGTGTTTTAATACAGCATACACAACCCTTAGACCTTTCCAGAATTAGCAATATTAAAAAAAATGTACCTCAGACAAGAGTAGAGCTACACCATAATATAAAGTTTTAAAAGACTGTTTCTGGAGGCACCCAGGTGGTGCAGTGGATAAAGCACTGACCCTGGATTCAGGAGTACCTGAGTTCAAATCCGACCTCAGACACTTGACACTTACTAGCTGTGTGACCCTGGGCAAGTCATTTAACCCTCATTGCCCCGCCCCCCCAAAAAAAAGTATTGAAAGAAAAGAAAGAAAAAAAGACTGTTTCTGGGGGCAGCTAGGTGGTGCAGTGGATAGAGCACCAGCCTTGGATTCAGGAGAACCCGAGTTCAAATCCAGCATCAGACGCTTGACACTTACTAGCTGTGTGACCCTGGGCAAGTCACTTAACCCTCATTGCTCTGCAAAAAAAAAAAAAAAGGACAGTTTCTGATGTAGGAAGCAAAAGAGGGGTTAACAGAAAAACCTAAGATCCAAGCTCTGATTTAGATCTGAGTTCTAAGAGGGATTCAGACCCCAGTTAATGGATAACTCAAGACTTGAGTCTTCATTAATACAAGTCAGGGCCTAGGTTCTTGTTAACCACATTAACACTCATAAGAAGAATATAAAGAGGCAGGTCATAGAGACCTTAACTATAACAAAGATACACAGACAGGGTATAGAAATTCTAACTGATAAATGAAAATATTTTGAAAGTAGGCATGGGAATGAAAAGGTGACATGCACAGAAAAGGCCAAATTTGTCCCCAGATTCACCTTATGACGGGTAAACCCCCAACACACACCTCCACTGAAAAACTACCTGCCTTGGTGGTTGGCTTAGGACCCCAGGAACTCCAAATTAGGATAAACCCTCCCCTGTACTTCCCAAAAGTAGAGATTATTCTAATGAGTAGGGCAAGCCCTCCCCTGTACCTCCCTAAAGTGGAGATGATTATGAGACTGATAATCAATTTATCCATACTATAAATATAACTGTCTTTTCTTTCCCTATTTGAGAGACACCTCCATGATGCTCTCCCTGTGGTCACTCACAGTATTGCAATAAAACTTGGGAAACTGAGTCACTGAGTCTTGTAATTCTTTTGGGATGACTTAATCAATTTGACCCTAAATCCATCCCATATCAGTTTCTACTCTTGCCCTTCCCCTCCCTCCCTTCACCCCTCTGTTTCTATCACTCTCTCTTCCTCTTTCCTCTTCTCTCCCTTTCTCCTTCCCTTGTGAACTTGAGATACCAGGAGCAGTGGCAGCTAGGTGGCACAGTGGATAGAGCATGGCCCTGGATTCAGGAGAACCTGAGTTCAAATCTGACCTCAGACACTTAACACTTACTAGCTGTGTGACCCTGGGCAAGTCACTTAACCCCAATTGCCTCAAAAAAAAAAAAGAGAGAGATACCAGGAGCTCCTGGGTCCCTTCATAGAGACCAACTGGCAGCAGGAAGAAGTTCCTGCAGGAAAAGGATAACCAATAACAGAAAGATACCAAGCTCTAGGGCTATTCCTGGCCTCACCAATATGGTGGCCCAGGCAGCAGGGGCAGTGGGGGAACCTGTGAGGGAGGTTGGGGTGGCACTAGCACTGAGGCCCTAGTATGGGTTGGGGGGTGCAGGGCAGTGAGAAAAATTGGCTGAAGACAATGGCTGTGGCAGCGGGCAGTTACACATGCCACAGCAAAGTTGGCAATGAAACGGGCAATAATAAAGGCAGGCCTATGATAACCCCTTTCCTTACTATAATTTGGAACTGACTGATCCATCCACCTTGTTGCCACCATAGTACAAAGCTGTTATTGGACCACTTTTCCCCAGGGAAATCTTAAAGAACTAAGTGTGTGTGTGTATGTGTGGGGAAGGTGGAAGGGGGTAGGTGATGCTTGCTTTCTGTAGAAAAAGGGGAAGATCAAAATATCCACCCAGCCTTTCCAGAATAAGGAGAAGAATTCCCTTAGAGGTCTCTAATGGGAGAGAGAGTTGGTATCCCTTTCAATCCCCCATGGTATTCTTTTTTTTTTTTTTTTTTTTTGGTGAGGCAATGGGGGTTAAGTGACTTGCCCAGGGTCACACAGCTAGTAAGTGTCAAGTGTCTGAGGCCAGATTTGAACTCAGGTACTCCTGAATCCAGGGCCAGTGCTTTATCCACTTCGCCACCTACCTGCTCCCCCCCCCCCATGGTATTCTAAAGAAGCAGAAGGCCCTGGATGGTGGATCAGCAAACACTAAGTCATTGTCAGTCAGCGAGATTTATTAAACACTTACTATGTGCAAGACATTGTGCAACATTCTGGAGATACAAAGAAAAGCAAAAAGATTCGCTTAAGGTACTCACAGTCTAATGAAGGGAAACAACATGCAAACCACTATGTGCAGGTAAGTTACATAGAGAATACTGGAAATAATCAATAGAGAGAATAGATGCACTAGCATCAAGGGGGATCAGGAGGGCAAATTTCAGTCTCAACCCTGACAGTGGAACAGGATATGTACAATAGGAAAAGGCTCTTTTAGTTACCCTTCTACAGATTGCTCCCACCCCACCCCCACCCAACCTATGGTGAGGATCTGTGACTCTGCAGGTAGTAGCACAATCCCCTCTGGATCCCTTGACATTCCTGGTGTCATTTGTTCTGGTTTATTGATGTCTCTATAGATCAAGGGAATCACTGTGAACTGCAAAGATTGGACATCGTGGCCATCATCATCACCATCACACATATGGTTTAAATAAAGGATTTGATCTTTTAGAATAAAGGAGGTGAAAACCCTAGGATGACTGGTCTTTGTATTCAGTTACTTCCACTGAAGGTTATTCCATTCTTTGGGGTTGGGTTTTGTTGTCTTTTGTTTTGCATTTCCACCCGTTAGTTTATTTGTGCTGCAAAATCAGGGTTCTTGAGTCCAGGATTTTGCAGTAATAGCCCTAAAGTCGCTTCAGTGGTAGAAAGTCCTCTAGAAGACATTTAGGGCCTTACCACCAAGTGATATGGCATGGTAGGAACAATATGGTAAGTCCCTCTCCCTGTAAATTAGGCTAGTTTTTCCTGAAAAGATATCTATCTATCCTCAGTATTTAATTGACTCAGGGGACTAAGGCTGGGGCTACTGATAGAGCTTCCCAGTCACTTGGGTACAAAACAGCTAAGACAGGAGTAGAGAAGAGCTCCCTCAAGACTCTAATCACATAACAGCAGAATGACCAACATCTACACAAGAGAGAACATTTATCTGAATCGAGGCTATATCCTGGATAGACATCCTTTCACTGCTCTGAATGTCTTTCTCCTGCTATGGCTAAGTAAAACTTTTGTTAACTCCTACATGGATTATAAGTATCTCATTCCCTTCCAGTTTGGGCTTGAAACTACCCAGAGACTGATCAGCACCAGGCCCAGACAAATGGCATTATGTAAGCTGACCAGCAAACAGCTAGAATATAGAATTTGTGGGGTACATGCAATAATCTGGAAAGGTATATTGGAGGTACATTGTGACAGGTTATAGAAGCCAATATGAGTCTGAACAGCTAGGTTCAATTTGTGCAAAAAAAAGAATTCTCCCTGAAGTAGCTACATTATTTAAATTAGCAATACACATTTCTATTGTGTTGGAACCAATAACCATATCATAACTTCAAATAATGCATATTTAAATACATATGATTATATCCTCTCTCTCTCTCTCTCTCTCTCTCTCTCTCTCTCTCTCTTTTGCGGGGCAATGAGGGTTAAGTGACTTGCCCAGGGTCACACAGCTAGTAAGTGTTAAGTGTCTGAGGTCAGATTTGAACTCAGATACTCCTGACTCCAGGGCCAGTGCTCTATCCACTGTGCCACCTAGCTGCCCCTCATCCTATATCTCTTAAAGAAATATGTGATCATATCCTGTGTCTCTTCTGCTCTTCATAGCTCCACTCAGCTGCCAACGTGATTTTTCTAAAGCACAGGTCTGACCATGTCACCTTCCCTATTCAATAAATTCCAGTGTCTATTACCTCTGGGATCCAATGTAAAAATCCTCTGCTTGGCATTTAAAATCTTTCCCACTTGGCTCTTCTTATGTTTTATTCCCATTCACATGCTTTATCTACATCAAGCATCTACATTTGAACACTGACTGTTCCTCACACACACACATAGCACTCCATCAGCCATACTTGGGATGCTCTCCCTCATTACTTCTCCTTCTTGGTTTCCATGTCTTTCTTCAAGATTCATCTCAAATCCCACTTTCAGCAGGATGACTCAGCTGTCCCTAGAAAGTTAATGGCTCCATGCTTTTGGCACCGCTAATGCATAAAGGTCAGACCTAATCTAGAAAACAATAGCTTTGAGATTATTTAAGTGCTAAGAGATAACATGTTGTTGCAAGACTGTATTCTGTCCTTTATACCCTACCTATCCACTTAGCTATTTCTTTCCTCATTCCCAAGTGAGAAAACAGCAGGCCTTGGAAATCATGAAACCCTTTTCTAGCCCCTTATTTTGCTACTTGAGCATACCCCTAAGAAGAATGGCAAGTATAAAAATTACAAGGGGGAAGGTTTTAGAAAAACCTAGGAAGTCATATGAACTGATGCAAAATGAAGTGGGCAGAACCAGGAGAACATTGTACATAGTAACAGCGATATTGTAATGATGACCAACTGTGAAAGACTTTGCTACTCTGATCAAGACAGTTCCAAAGGACTCATTTTGAAAAATGATATGTACTTCCAGAGAAAGAACTGATGAATTCTGAGGGCAGATTGAAGCATACTTTTTCACTTTATTTGTCTTGTTTGTGTGTTTTTTCTTTCATATCATGGTTAATATAGAAATATATTTTATATGATTTCACATATGTAACCGATATCATACTTCTTGCCTTCATTAGGGGGAGGGCAAAGGCAGGAGGCAGGAAGAGAATTTGGAACTCAAAATTTTAAAAAGATGAATGCTAAATAAAACCTTTTTAATGTAATTAGGAAAAATTTAACAAAATTAATATTTTTAAAAATCTTTTAAAATAAGAGGAATAAGGAGAACATTGTACACAGAGTCAACAACATTATGTGTTGATAAACTATGATAGACTTAGCTCTTCTCAGCAATACAATGATCAAAGACAGTTCTAAAAGACTCATGATGGAAAATGTTATTGACACCCAGAGAAAGAACTATGGAGTCTGAATGCAGATCAAAGCACATTATTTTCACTTTTTTGTTGTTTTTTGTTTCTTCTTTCTCGTGGTTTTCCCCTTTTGTTCTGATTCCTCTTTCACAACATGACTAATGTGGAAATACATTTAACATGATTGTAAATCTATAACTTCTATCAGATTGCTTGCTGTCTTAAGAAGGGGGGAAGGGAAGGAAGGAGGGAGAAAAAAATTGAAACTCAAAATCTTATAAAAATGAATGTTGAGGGGGCAGCTAGGTGGCACAGTGGATAGAGCACTGGCCCTGGATTCAGGAGGACCTGAGTTCAAATCCGGCCTCAGACACTTAACACTTACTAGCTGTGTGAATTTGGGCAAGTCACTTAACCCCAATTGCCTCACAAAAAAAAAACAAAGAACAATAAACATTTATGAAGGACTTGCTGTGTGCCAGGTATTATTTAGATTTGAGAGAGGAGGCTATAGGCAAAATTACAGTCTCAAGAACAGTAAAGATGTTCTTCATCTTCTATATCCACAGGACTTAAGAGGCAGCAAAAGATTTTCATGGGGGGAAGTTGGGGGCGGGGGTGGGAAGTGAGGAAGGGGCTGGGGAAAGAAAATATTCCACCCACTATGGTCATGACACCACAGCCCTGTCCTGTTAGCACTACCAGGCTATGGTCTATTTAAAAAGGTATATCACAACAATGATTTTTAAAATAATGAATTCTCAGGGATGGATCTTTTTTACCCACGTCCTCTGGACTAGATAAATATTCTTGAGACTCTTCCATTCTCCTTATCCTCCTTTAAAATAGACTGCTTCAGTCTTTTGCCAAATACCCAGGCAAGCTAGCTACTATTGTGTGTCATTTTCACACTCAACACTCCCTTTTAGATTCTCACCCTCTGTGTGTGTGTGTGTGTGTGTGTTTTGCTCCCCATCTCCCTACTCATGGCATATCATGGGGTACAAGTAAGGAGCTAGGCACAGCACAGTGGATACAGTCTTAGACTTGGAGTCAGAATGACCAGAAAGCTTTCTCAGGCATTTGCCATCAGTGTGACCTTGGTCAAATCACTTTAAGCTTAGTCAGCCTTAGTTTCCTTATCTGTAAAATGAGGTTAATAAAAGCACCTACTTTCTAGGGTTTGGGTTTTTTAAGGATAAAATAATACATGGAAAGTGCTTTGCAAAACTTAAAGCATTATGTAAATAGGGACTTCCAACTAAAATGGTTCCATGATAGGCAATAGTAGAGCTCTTTTTCATTTTTCCCAGCAGCTCTTTCATATATAATCCAGCAAAAATCTAAAAAGGTTGCCAACCAGATCAAATAATGTTTTTTTTTAAATCCAAAGGGAAATAATAGTATGCTTCTTCATCCACTCCAAGACTGGACAACAGGACAAACCAGAATCCTATGGGTACCAGGAAAGTAAGACTGTTCATAGTTTAGTCATGCCAATATAAAATGACACTGCTATTTAGATTAATTTACTTGTTCAATATCATATCAAACTACTAAAAATTACTTTTATTATAAAGGTAAATATATAGATATCAGATATATGAATTGAAAGCTTAAAGGAAAAGTAAATAGACCTTAGGGAAAATGAACAATAAAACTAAAATACGTGTGAACTTCAATGTACCTATTTCACATTTAGATAAAGCTAACAAAAAAGATAAACAAGAAAAGAGCTCAGAACTTGAATAGAATTTTAGAAAAGTCAGATATGATAGATCTCTGGTTGTTACTGAATTGTAACAAAAAGGAATATATATATATTAGGACATAAAAATATCACAAAGAAATGCTGGAAAATAGAAATATTAAACATATTCTTTACTGGCCATAATGTAAGAACAATATACATTCATTCAAGTGCCTTTAAAGAAGGGGTTAGAGGCACCTAGGTGGCACAATAGCCCTTAATTTAGGAGAACCTGAGTTCAAATCTGGCCTCAGACACTTGACACTCACTAGCTGTGTAACCCTGGGCAAGTTACTTAACCCTCGTTTGCCCTGTCAAAAAAAATTTTTTTTTAAATAAGAAAGGGTTAAAATTAATTGGACTTAAAGAACTCATGAATCAAGGAAGAAATTATGGAAATAGAAAATTTCATCAAATGACAACTATGAGACAACATACCAAAACTTTTAGCATGCTATCAAAATAGTCCTGAGGAGAAAATTTATACATATATACTCATTATCAACAACATATATATGTGTGTGTGTGTATAAATGTGTGAATACATGTATGTGTGTGTGTGTATACATGGAGAGAGAGATAACAGAAATCAATGCATTGGACATGAAAATTTTAAAAACTAGAAAACCAACAAATTTTAAAACACCAAAATAGAACTTCTGAATAAAAAATATGAAATTAACAAAATTGAAAGCAAAAAAAAAAATAACCCACTGAACTGACAACTAAAATCAGAAGCTAACTTTTAGGGGAAAAATTAGAATAGAATAAAAGTTAAATGATTAGCTAATCTGATTTTAAAAGAGAGTAAAACCAAAATGTCAGTTTCAAAAAAAAAAAATTTTTTTTAAATAATTCATTACAAAAGAAGAAATAAAGGATATTATTAGGAACTATTTTACTGAATTTTTGTGGGCTGGGGAGAGGTGAGGAAGAATGGGTATCTCTATCTTGCCCAAGCTGGGCCTGACCCCACCAATGATCTCTTATTAACCTGTTCTTTCTAACGTGGACAAGTTTGCCAGAAGCTAGCCATATGGTATAGACACCTGACTGACTTTAGCTTACTGCAGCTCAGAACTCCAGCATTCAAGGAATCTACCAGCCTCAGTCTCTTCAGCAGCCAGGATTATAGGCTTACAGCACCATGCCCAGCTACTTTGCTAAATGTTATGCCAACAAAATTGACAATTTAAATGAAATGGATAAATATTTTTTTAATTAACTACCCAGATTATTTGACCAACAAATAGAGAATATTAATGTCAGAAAAAGAAATTGAGTAAGACATAAATGAACTGCCAAAGGGGAGAAAAACAGATGAATTTACAAGTGAATTTGACCAAATATTCAAAGAAAAATTCATTCCAATATTACACAAACTGTTGCAAAAACAGAAAAATAAAAGATCCTAAAAATTCCTTCCATAAACAAATATGGTCTTGATAGCTAAACCAAGTAGGAACAAATCAGAGAAAGAAAAATATAAACCAATATCTCTAATGAATATTAACAGAAAAATTTTAAGTAAAATATTAGCAAAGAGGTCACAGGAACACATCAAAAAGGTTGTGTATTATAACCAGGTAGAATCTATACTAGGAATACAAAGCTGGTTCAATATTTTAAAAAATATAAATAGATTAATATATTAATAACCAAAATAATCAAAATCATTATTATATCAACAATGAAAAGACAGAATCCAATATTAGTTTTTGTTCAAAATACCAAAATGCATATGAATAAATAAATTTTGACTATTTACCTAAAACCAAGAGCCAGTGTTATATTTAATGGAAATAAACTAAAGTCCTTTTCAATACAGTGAGAGGGGCAGCTAGATGGCACAGTGGATAAGCACTGGCTCTGGATTCAGGAGTACCTGAGTTCAAATCTGGCCTCAGACACTTACTAGCTGTGTGACCCTGGGCAAGTCACTTAACCCCAATTGCCTCACCAAAATAAAATAAAATAACAAATCAATACAATGAGAGATGTCCATTGTTATTGAACATTGTGATAGAAATACTAGCTATAGCAATAAAAAACAGAAATTGAGGTTTTACATTTTGCAGATGACATGACAATTCTCATTTAGGATCCTAGAAAGTCAACTAAAATTTAACTGAAAAAATAATTTCATCAAAGTAGCAGGATATAAAGAAATCCAAAGAAATCATCAGTCTTTCTAATATTACCAACCAAGACCAGCAGGAGGAATGTTAAAAAAAATTCAATTCAAAATTATCTACATGATGTATAAAATACTTAGGAGTCCACCTACTAAAACACGCTCAGAAGTTTTATAAGTACAACAACAGGACACTCTTTACAGAAAAAAAGACAAATAATTGAAGAGATATCAATTGCTTATGGTTTGGGCATGACAATATTTTTTTAAAAGAGCTAGGTGGCTCAATACATAGAGTTCTGGCCTGGAGTCAGGAAAACCTTAAATACTAGAACTCAAACTCTACTACAAAGCAGTAATCATCAGCTATTTGATACTGGGTTTTTTTTTTTTTAAAGCTCAAAGCAAGGTCCAAAAGCAATGAATACCATAGCATAGTGTTCAGTAAACCAAAGGACCCCAAATACTGAAATTTAGGACCTACTATTCAACAAAATCTGGAGGGAAAACAGTAAAGTTTTTTATCAGAAATTAAGACTAGTTCAACATCTCACACTATATATTACAATAAACTATAAATGGATGTATAAACCAGATATAAATGGTCAGGTAAAAAACCAATTAGATTTTAAAAAAGAAAAAAGAAATGAAAAAACCAATTACATTATAAAGCAGAAAAGAATTCTTGACTAAACCAAGATAGGGAGATCACAAGGGGTTAGATTGACAATTTTAATACATAAAATTGAAAAGGTTTGTACAAGCAAAACCAATAAGACATAGCATTTATCTTTAATAAAGGTTTGATATCCACAGTATATAAGGAACAGATTCAAATGTATAAAAAAGAACCATTTCCCAGTAGATAAAACAGTCAATGGTTAAGAGCAGGCAGTTATTTTATTATATTTCCCCAAAAAAAATCCATCCCTTCTTTCTTCCAATTATTGTTCAGAGCACCACTATCTTCTCAGTCACCCAGACTCACAACCTGGGTGTCATCCTCAATTCCTCTCTCTTATTCTTCCCTCCTCCATTTCCAATCGGTTGGATTGGATGTATAACATCTATCCTACATACCCCCTTTTCTCCTCTGACACTGCCACCACCAAGGGTGCAAGCCCTTATCATTTTGTACCTAGATTATTGGATGGTAGGATGATTTCAGAAAAATCTGGAAAGACTTACATAAGCTGATGCAAAGTGAAGTGAGTAGAATCAGGAGAACCTTGTACACAATAACAGCAATGTTGTACAATGATTAATTGTGAGTGACTTGGCTATTTTCAGCAATACATAAATCCAAGATAATTCCAAAGGAATGAAAAATGTTATCCACCTCCAAAGAAAGAACTGGTGGAGTCTGAATGCAGATCGAAGAATACTACTTTTTACTCTTTATTTTTTCATGTTTCTATGTGTATTTTCTTTTACTAAATTGCTAATAAAAATGTTTTGCATGACTGCACCTGTATAACCTATAACAAATTGCTTTCCATCTCAGGGAGAGAAGAAAAGAAGGAGGAAGAGAGAGAATTCAGAACTGAAAATTTTTTTAAAAGAATGTTAGGGGGCAGCTAGGTGGCGCAGTGGATAGAGCACTGGCCCTGGATTCAGAAGGACCTGAATTCAAATCCGGCCTCAGACACTTGACACTTACTAGCTATGTGACCCTGGGCAAGTCACTTAACCCTCATTGTCCCGCCAAAAAAAAAAAAAGAATGTTAAAAGTTGTTTTTATACATAATTAGAAAACACATACATATATGTGCGTGTATTTTCTAATTATGTCTAAAAATAATTTTTAACATTTTTTTTTTTTGCTGCAGCTCCCTATTCCAAGTGTTTTCACTGTTTGTCTCCTATAACTGGAACATTTTCTTATCTCAGCCTCCAGGATTCTTCTGGCTTCCACCAAGTCTTAGTCAGAGTCCTATCTTCTGCAAGAAGTCTTTCTCATTCCTCCTTAACACAAGTGCCCTCCCTCTGGGATCATCTCCAATCTGGTCTGTATCTACCTTGTTTGTACATGGTTGTTTGAAAGTTCGCTCCTCCATCAGATTGTGAATTCTTTGAAAGCAGGGGCTGTTTTGTTTTGTTTTGTTTTTACCTTTGTGCCTGACATCGTCCCTGATAAATAGTAGGAGCTTAATAAATGCTTGTTAACTTGTCAGAACACCAAAAAACAAAACAAAACAAACTTATCAGAAGAAACCCAAGTTATTGACAGCCATATGAAAAAATATGTTCTGAATCACCAATAAATGAAATGCAAATTTAAAACAGCTTTGAGGGTTTTGCCTCCCACCCACCAGATTGGCAAAGATAACAAAAAAAAAATAAAATGTCAATTGTTGGAAAGGTTGTGGGAGGACAGGCACACTGATGTGCTATTGGTGGAGCTGTGAAGTGATCCAGCCATTCTGGAAAGTAATTCAGAACTATATCCAAAAAGTTACTAAATTGTCCCCAAACTTTGACTCAGCCATATCACTCTAGGCATATACCCTCTGAACAGATCAAAGACGAAGGAAAAAGATCCATATGTACAAAAATATATACAGCAACACTTTTTATTGTAACAAAAACTAAAGATGTCCATCAATTGTAGAATGGATGAACTAATTATGGGATATGAATGTAACAGAATATTATGGGGCTATAAGAAAAGATAAAAGGGAATAATTCAGAGAACTGAGGTGAGAGGAGAGTAAGAATAAGGACCTGTGATTTCATAGGTTTAGGGAACTCCCTTGTTGAAGAAACTCCTTGTACCAAGTGGGACTAGCTTCTCAGAAGCTTGGTCTTTTATAGTTAGATTACTATGAGGTTAAGCGACTTGCCTAGGGAGCCAGTATGTTTTAGAGGTAGCACTTGAACTCAGGGCTTCCTGACTTCAAGGTCAGTTCTCTATCCACTATTCAATTATCATGTTGCCTCTTCTCTATCTCTATCTAAAACTGTGGGGGTTGTGAAAAATTTGGCAACAGTAAAAGGTTATGTGTACCTATTGTATATACCTATATACTTGGGGTTGCATAAAAAATTTCTCTGGCCAAGAATTGGAAAAGTTTAAGAAACCTTGCTCAATCTGATGAATGTGAAAGAGGGGGAGAAAGGAAAGGGGGAAGAAAGGAAAGGGTGAGACAGAGAGAGAGGGAGAGGGACAGAGAGAGAGAGATCAATGAAACATTTTCTTTAAAGTTCACAGAAGAGAACAGAAGGTAGTTCAGAGGAAACAAACAAAAGAGTTTTGATACTAACATACTTTTTATATCCTTTTTTTTCTTTTAAAAAAGCTGTTTAGAGATTTGGGGTTTCATATAAAGTCCTCTTTTTCTGTTCTTCAATAAGGAAATATTCATGTTGGTAGTGGTTGCCAAGTTAAGAATAATGAGGGGCAGCTAGGTGGCACAGTGGATAGAGCACTGGCCCTGGATTCAGGAGGACCTGAGTTCAAATCTGGTCTCAGACACTTGACACTTATTAGCTGTGGGACCCTAGGCAAGTCACTTACCCCAATTGTCTCACCCCCCCCAAAAAAAAATTAAAAAAAACTTTTAAATTAATAACATGTGCTCCAGTAATTCAAACTCTTTCCCTTGCCCCATCCCAGCTCTACATTCCATAGCTACTTCCCAAGTCTTCCAATCCTTCATTTGAATCTACCATTCCTTCAAGCTATTGTGCTATAAGAATATCTCTTCTCCCTTTCATAGTCAAAAAAGTGGAAAAAGAGGAGCAGCTAGGTGGCACAGTGGATAGAGTACTGGCCCTGGATTTAGGAGGACCTGAGTTCAAATCCAGCCTCAGACACTTAACGCTTATTAGTTGTGTGACCCTGGGCAAGTCACTTAACCCCAATTGCCTCACCCCCCAAGCCCCCCCCAAAAAAACCTGGAAAAAAGCTTTCTACTTGTCCCATCATTCCTCAACCCCTTGTTCCAAACTGTCCTTATCCTACTTTACCTGACTCAATTGACCACCGTTGCCTACTGAACACTCTCTTCTCTGAATTGTCTCTTGGCTCATCTCTATATCAACAGTATCTCACCTCATAACTGTGAATGTCTCCCAAGGCTCTGTCCTGGGACCTCTTCTCTTTTCTATATGTACCTTCTCAGTGATCTCATCAGCTCCTGTGGATTCAAATATCATCTCTATGGCAGATGATTTCCAGATTAGCACTAATTTTTCTCTTGTTCTCCAATCCCATACCAATGTTAGTGTTGCCTGTTAGAAATTTTAATAAAGTACCAGCCCTGGACTCAGAGGACCTGAGTTCAAATCCAGCCTCACACACTTGATACTTACTAGCAGTCTGCCCTTGGGCAAGTCACTTAACCCTCATTGCCTTGCCAAAAATAAATAAGTAAAATAAATACATTTTAAAATGGATGTCCTGAAGGTATCTCTAATTTAACATGTCCAAAACAATTCATCTTTTCCCTGAAATGCACACCTCTTTCTAACTTTCCTGTTTCTGTTGAAGGCACCACAATTCTTCTAGTCACCCAGATTTGAAGGTACAGTTTTCCTTGCTTCTCAACCTTCCTTCACCCTGCCAAATCTTCACATAGTTGCCAAATATTATCAATTTTACCTCCACAATATATCTTAAATTTAACCACTTCCTACATGGAATGTATTTTCCTTCAAGTCATTATCATCTCCTGCCCATACTATTGGTCTCTCTGTTTCAAGCATCCAAGTGGCACAGTGGGCTGGAGTCAGAAAGACCTGAGTTCAAAT
This sequence comes from Dromiciops gliroides, assembly GCF_019393635.1. NCBI lineage: Eukaryota > Metazoa > Chordata > Mammalia > Microbiotheria > Microbiotheriidae > Dromiciops > Dromiciops gliroides. The sequence goes on from NC_057862.1 coordinate 255,196,054, forward strand.
CCAGACTCAGATACTAATGGACCCTTGGTCAAGTCACTTAGTCTCTGTGTGTCTCAGTTTCCTCATCTGTAAAATAGGGATAAGAATAGCACCTACCTCCTGGAGGCTGTTTTGAAGATCAAATGAAATAAAATTCATAAAGCACCTGTCACAAGGTAGGTGCTTAATAAATGCCAGTTTCATTCCTTCCTTCTCCAATTCATCCTTTGCATAGCTGCCAAAGTGATACTCCTACAAAGCAGTCATTTACCTTCTCAGAAAAACTCCAGTAGTTCCCTATTGCTTCTAGCTTAAAATGTCTCTATTTGGCATTTAGATCCTTTAACAATCTGGTTCCAGGATTATTACTCATTACTCCCCATTCATCTGAGGTCTGTTTCAACCAAACTGGCCTACTTGCTATTCCTCACAAACAATACTCCATTTCCAGTTTTCCTGCCTCTCTGCACAGACTATCCTCAATGCCTGAAATGCACTCCTCCTTACCTCTTAGAATCTCTTCAAAGCTCAGTTCATGCAATCACCACCTATGAGAGGCCTTCTTTTCTAAAGTTCCCAACTGTTAATCCCCCTCCCCAATTACTTTGTATTTATTTTCCACATAATTTGTATGTGTACAGGTTGTTTCCCTGTAGTAGAAAACGAAATCCTTGAAGGAAAGCACTGTTTTGTTTTGTGTTTTTCCTTTGTATACCCAGGGCCTCCTCTTAAAGTGCAATGATACATAGTAGGCACTTAAATGCTTGTTGATTGATTCTCAGTAAACTATTCAAAGCACTGGATATGCCACCCCCTCCCAACGACCCAAAGTCTCAAACTGAGCAGCACCATCTTTTGTGCCCTTGGTCTGGTCTCCAGAAAAATATGCTCTCTACACTGAATAATGCCACTGGGGGGAGGGGGACGATATAAAGTTCAGGGCCCTATAAATTGCAGGCCGTGTGTGGAAGAAGGGAAGCAATAGAAGAATGACTCTCTCTTGGGCTCATGGCATCATTGCTTTCTTCTCCACAGGAGCTCAGCTAGGGAGATACAGGCAGATTCACCAGCCCCTAATTTCCATTACTGAAGCATTTCTCTCTCCAACCTCCAGCCTTTCAGTCCTAGAAGGGTTTGATCACAGCTGACCACGGGGAGGGAGCAGGAGAGGAAGAGCCTACCCAGCTTTCCATCCATTCATTCGGATGAAGCGCTTCCCGGGCTACCCGGCAGAGGGAGCAGCCCCCTTGGCACCCCTCCTGGGGGGCCGTCTCCCCAAGCTGGGGCACTGCTGCCCCTGCCACACGCTCCCACTCTGGATCGCTCTCCCGCAGCCGCCGCCCCTTACCGATGGTGGAGATGTGGGAGGAATGGAACTCGTTGTCCGTGAAACGGCACAGGAGGCAGGTCTTGCCGACCCCGGAATCCCCGATCAGAAGCAGCCGGAAAAGCACATCGTACTGCTTCGCCATGGCTGGGGCCCGGGGGGCTTCGGGGCGGCCCCGGGAGGGGAGGGGATGGGGGGGGGCACCGGCCAGGGAAAGCAGGTTAGCCCTGCTCCGTTGGAGCTGCTCCCGCCGCAGGCGCGGACAGCATCGTGGCTGGCGCCCCGTGAGGATGCTTGCAGCTGCGGGCGGGGGCTGTCCTGACCCTGGGGGCCGGGGGTCCCCGCCTGGGCTCCGTGCTTCTCGGGGGGCCTCTGTCCTGGCTCCCCTCGGTGCAGGAGAATGAAGCCCGCGAAGGGGCCACGGCCGGAGCTCCGCGCTCTTGGCACTGGCAGTGGGAGGAGAAATGCCCGCCCGTCTGCCTGCCTGGCTGCCTGGCGCGGCGGTGGATGCAGCGACAGCAGCAGCAGCAGCGGCAGCAACGGCAGCAGCTCCTGCCCGCCCCTTCCTCCTCTTCGCCCCGAGGAGCGCAGGGAGAGGGGGCGGGGGAGCTGAGAGAGTGGCGGGCTGGGACTGAGAAATGAAGGGACAGTGCGGAGGGGCGCAGGTTGGATGGGAGTGGGGTGACGAGGGAGCTGAGGGAAGGTGGCGTGCAGATTCACAGAATGAAGTCACCTCTTGACCGCCCGCGCACCACCCCTCTCTACTATTTTGGAGCCCCCTGGGGAAGTGCATTTTTGAAGAAATGATGAGAGCGCCAAAGAAGACGCAGATGTGGGATTGGGGAGAAAACCTTGGGCATACATAAGAGCTCTGGTTCCTACCAAATGCTGCTTTACATTTTCATCAACCCTCTTCCAACACCTACCTCCATTTCTATTTTGCTAACCCTCCTGGGACTGAAACCAATCTGCAAGAATCTGACCTTTCAGCCTTCTACCCACATGGCTTGAGCAGGTATGCAGGGCTTCATCCTTATTCGGATGTCTGTGGATTCCAACCATGGCTTATTTGGGTTCATATCTGGTTATCAAAGGCTATGGAAAATCCAAAAGCTTCTACTGGTGTTTAATCCAACCTCCGATTCTTTCTATGCCACGTTAATTCCATGTTTAAAATAGGAAGGATGCTGCTCATTGCTTCACAAAAGTGATAGATGCTCATAAAACTCTTTACAATTGCAAAATACTATAGAGCTGTTTTATTGCTAACAGTCTCTGTTCTCTCTAGTTGCTTAGGAAGGCAAATGTCCTATTTCAGGCTTCTAGATAATACTGTAGTCAATGTACTGGCTACCTCTATCCTCCCCCAATGGCAGAAAAGAGTGAATTGCATCCCTAAAGACATAATTTAGCAACAAGGAATGACGGGCCCTTAGAACTGTTTTTCCCCCCAGGAATCTGTACTAGAGGAGAACAAGTGTAGCTTATCAGACAAGCGTAAAGTAACATGCATATCTACCTAGTTTTGTAGTTGGAAGAGAACTAACTCAAGGACCATCTTGTCCAACCATTACATTATAAAGAATCCCTCTATAAAATATCCAACAGTCATCCAGCTTTGGCTTAAATGCTTCCTATGAAAGGGAACCCATTGCTTTCCAAGGCCACTCATTCTACTTTTGGATAGGTCTAATTGCTTAAAAGCTTTTTCTTCCATCAAACTTAAATTGGTCTCTTTGCAACTTCTGCCCTTTGCTCCTAGTTCTCCTCTGGGGTTAAGTTGAACAAATATGATTCCCTTTCCAAGTGACAGCCCTTTAAATACTTGAAAACAGATTTTTGTTCCCTCTAAATCTTTTTCTTCTCCAGGATAAATATCCCTAGTTCCTTGGATGAAAGAACCCTTTAGGGGGGGGGGCAATTAGTCATTTTGAATAGAATATTTTGTGTTGTCATGAAATTCTGTATGTTATTAACATAAATTCATCCCACTTCAGATTAGTCCCACTAATTCCTGTATTCTTATTAGAAATTCTACATAAGATTTCATGACTTCCACATGCTGATTTTCTCTAGCCTATGTAATCTCAAATCTGTTAACATTTCTTTCTAATGACCTCCTTGGGTTCTACTTTGGGTTCTTTTTGGCTTTTCTGTATCATTTGGATTATCACTAGAAATGGACACAGTATAGACAGTTCTTGCTTTATATAAGTGGACTCTTCCACAGGTTTCTAGGTAAAGTGGTTTTGACATAATTCAAATTTGCCTTCTCACATCAGAGGAGAGGGTGGGAGGCAGTAAGGGCCTGTACAGGGGGCTAGCCATGTCAAGTCTGACCAAAAGAGGAGGAAGAACAAGAGGAAACAGACATGTGGGAGCTTGACACCAACATAGACAGAAACAGAGTACAACCCAATGATGGAGGGAGACAGATGCAAGGAGTTACATGTGAGCAGCACAGCAAAGGTTTCCTCTTTGCACCAGAGGTCTCAAGCTAAGCTCCCATCCAGCATCAAGCATCTATTCTGCTTTCACTTTGAGGTTTTTTGTTTTGTTTTGTTTTTGGTGGGGAGGTGAGAAACAGAGGCAGGAGCAGAAAGAGAACAGTACTGTGTAGTAAAATTAACATAGGGTTGTTTTTTAAAAAAATACAGATTTCTTTCAGAATTCTTTACCTAGGGGGCAGCTAGGTGGCGCAGTGGATAAAGCACCAGCCCTGGATTCAGGAGAACCTGAGGTCAAATCCTGCCTGAGACACATGATACTTACTAGCTGTGTGACCCTGGGCAAGTCATTTAACCCTCATTGCCCTGCCCCCCCAAAAAAACAAACAAAAAAAGAATTCTTTACCTAAGGTTGAATTTGTGTAATGTGAATTTGTATAAAGCAAGAACCGTCTGTACTCTATAAAAATCTCTTGTATGTCTCCTCCTACAATCATTCTATTTCAAACTCTTACCATCTCTGGTCTGGACTACTGTAATACCTTGATAATTTGTCTCCATGCATCTGTTCTTTTCCTGTTCCATTCTATGCACCAAACATATTACTAAAAAAAGCAGTTCATAAACTTTTTGGTTTCAATACCCCTAGGATAAAATAAAAGCTCTTGTTTAGTACTTAAAACTCCTCACAGTCTGTCTACAATTTATATTTTTAGAATGATTACACATTAACCCCTCTCATGTACTCTATGTTCTAGCCAAGCTGACTTGTTTGCAGCCCAGAACACTCCACCCCATCTCCATGCCTTTGCACAAGCTGTGCCAACACATGGAAGAATCTCTCTTCTCACTTCCATATCTTGGAACACTTAGCTCTCTTCAAGGCTCAGTCCTGCAAGAGAACTTTCCAGTTGTTTCTCCCCCCCCAAAAATGACTTTGCATTTATTTTGTGCATGGATGTACATATACAAATGTATGTGTATATATGTATATGTATATACACACATATGTATGTATACATATGCAGGCATGTGTGGTGATATAGGTGTATATATACTATTTATATATCAGTAAGCACATAGTAGGTGCTTAATAAATGGTATGATTTTTTTGTTAATGTTCCCCTCACCTGCTTTTTTCTTTTTTAGAAATTTCATTAATAAATGTTTGATTGATTCATCTGATCCTCATATGTCATTATCCTGAGATGTTTTACCATACTAGTTGCTTTCCTCTGAATGCTTTTCAGAATATCATATTTAGGAATTCCATTCCAGAAAAAAAATTCCTCCTAATACCACCTTTCTTTCCATTTGGTTTGAGAGAGAATTTTTAAAATTATTGTTTTTTTCATAAAAGTACATTTTCCATCAGCATCTATGCTTGACTTGACTCCATGGGAACACCATACCCTACCCCGGTATAAACTGCTCATCTGAAACCTTATCACCATGCAGATTGGACTCAGGTTTTGATACTTAACACCTCAATTCACCTTCAGTTTGCTGATTGGAGGCTGGAGAGTAGGGCACTCACTAATCACCTTCCAAAGTCTTCCTGTATAGAGGGCTTACAACCTTCTAGATAACCCCATTTTCCATTAGCATCTCTGCTTGGTTAGGGTTACTATTCCATATACTCCATGGCAGCCACCTGACCCCTCTTTTCAGCTTCCTTTTCTATATTGTCTTCCCCCATTAGATTGTAAATTCCTTGAGAGCAAGGACTGTGTCTTTTTCTTATTTGTATCTAACACAGTGCCTGGTAAATGGTAGGCACTTAATAAATGTGTATTGAACTGAATAAATGGTAATATCCCTGCTGGATTAGTCTCTCCAATTTAACTTGTACTTTGTTGTTGTTCAGATATTTTCAGACATGTCTTCCTTATTCCCATCTGGGGTTTTTTTGGCAAAGATACTGGAGTGGTTTGCCACTTCCTTCTACAGCTCATTTTACAGAAGAGGAAACTGAGACAAAAAGGGTGAAGTAACCTGCCCAGGGTCACACAGCTAGTGTCTGAGGCCAGATTTCAACCCAAGTCTTCTTGACTCCAGACTCTATATGCTGTACCACCCAACTGCCCAACTTATACTTGCCCTTAGGTTAACTTGGATTCTAGGGGTAATTGTCTCAAGAGTGGTGGTGGTGGAAGTGGGACACAACTAGCCTAAGAGTTGAAGGGTATTCCTTTGGGGAAGCCACCCCTACTGGGGACTCCTCAAACTGCCCCCCCCCCTTTTTTTTTTGGTAAGTTACTTGATTAGAAGATTTCAGTTGCCGCTACTTTACACAGAAAATGTCATGTTCACTAATTGTGAATACAGGAAAATAGCTTTTCAGTGCTTTGCTGAAATAGAAATAAAAATTCTGTAATTTAGACTATATGTAATTATTCTCTTCTTTTGACATCTCAAAATTTTATTTTCTGATTATCATACATTTTAATGCTATAAAACAAAGGATAAGTATTTGATTTTTCCAATATAATAAATTTCCTTAACTAAGTGGGGGGAGTGGAAATAATACTTAGTGGAACCCTCTAGTGATGCCACTGTTGGTTGAGTAGATTCTTCGTGTTTGAGGAAATAAAGGAGCATAATTGTAGTTTGTGAATATTTAGAGGAGTTTCATTCCGAGAAGGTCTATTGACACTGAGGACATCAGTTCTTTTTAAGCATCAAAAAACTTAATAGCAAATCACCTACTGTTTTGCTAGATGGTGACAATGAATCCCATATTGGAACCTAAGCTTTAATTGAATAAAAGCTGAGAAAGGAAAAGAAAATGTCTCTTTAGCATTCTTTCCTGTGTTTTTCCCCTTATATCACTGATGATTTCCTTATTTTGATTTTCCTTTCCTATAATTTTCAAAGTTTCATACTGAGGCTCAGTTTCTCCATTTTTAGTACTGAAATCTCAGAAAAGCCTTCATTGAAGGAAGATGGAAATTAAAGTGTTAAGTTAGCATCCTTTTCCAGAAAAAAAACATATTGTCAATCCTTTTGTTCTGTTCACTGACGTGGTAATAGCCACCTAGTTTTTATTAAAGGATGTAATGTGTGTGAATGTGTGTTTTTGTGTGAATATGTGTGTGATTGTATGTATGTGTATATATATATGAATGTGAGTGTATATGTATATGTGAATGTGTAAGTATGTGTGTGCTTGTGTATGTATGTGAATGTGCATGTGAGCTAAGCAAATGTGTGTTTAGTATGGACTTGTGATGGCAATGGTATAGGAAACTTTTGGGGAGAACTCATTCCACCATGAAGATCATGTTGATCTTGACAATTTACTTGTAATTTAGAGTTTTAGTTGACTGGGATATTGAGATTAATTAAGTGACTTGTCCATGGTCGAATAGCCAGTATGTATCAGAGGCAGGATTTGAAGCCATTTCTTCCTGACACAGAGGCCCCAGATATCCATTCACTGTCCCACACTGATATATTTAACTCCTTATTGGTATAACATATACCTCATATCAGTATGTGTATACCTTATCAGTATAACTACATACCACCACCTCTCTCTCTCTCTCTCTCTCTCTCTCTCTCTCTCTCTCTCTCTCTCTCTCTCCTATGAAAGAGACAAAGAGTGAGACTGTTTTTGTACTAAGTAGCCAGGAATATATTTTCCTATAGTTTAGACAAAGTGGTAACTCCATTGATTTGAGGTGGAATATTGTGTTTCAGATTTAGCTTCTAAATTTATAATAAAGAGGAAAAATCCTACTGAACTTGATAGGTACTTTGAGTACATTAGAAGGCAAGGAAACTGAGCCTTTGAATTCAGTTAGGATTTCTTGGTTACGATTACTGCTTGTTGTTTTTATAGGAGGGGGAGGGGGAAAGAAAAGATGTGGCTCACTGTATCTGAAAACAGAAAATAAAAAAGCTTTGCTATATTTTCTACTCTGCACTTGATTGGGTGCTAAATGTATTTCCTAGAGGAGTACAGTTAAAGTTGTTTTAGATACATTGGAGAAATAGATTGATTTGATTTTTAAATTTTTCTCCTCTTTCCATATAAAGTATAGTACTCAGTAGCAATTCTGCTTAATTGTCTTTACTCTGACCTCCTTTGTGCTTCTTGGCTGTATTTCTATTGATCAAAGACTAGAACGTAAGTAATATCCATGTCTCCTTCTTGGCACCATTAGCTGCTCCCCCATTAACCCCTGTAGAAAAATGACCTAACCTTATTTCAACTGTAACAGTCCTAAATGGAATTCTTCAGTCCAGAAGGAAAATTGACTTCTCAGGGAGCTGTGTTTCCTAGTTTACCCTTCAAAAATGAGGTTTGTCATTACCTGAGGGGTACATTTTCTTATTAAAAGAATTGAGGATATTTCATCATATTGGATTGACTCCCAAAACTGGTAGTTTAGGGCTGACAAGCAAAGTCCGGCATGTGAATTCTCCTCCTGTGTCTCTCACCTCACCTTGCAGAGATCCATTTCCTCTTTGGGATAGTATCCTTCCCCCACCCACCCATCTTTCAAGGATGAGGAGGTGATCGACAAGCAGGGACCTTACAAGGCCTGTGTCAGCCACAGGACTATACCAGTGCAGAGTGGCTTTGGATGCTTTAATTAGAGTTCTAAATAGGACAGTTAATTCCATTGCCTTGTCTGGCTAGGCTATCTTGGCATCTTCCATGGCTCAACTTGGACTGCAATGGATTTCATCAACCTGGGGAGATGCAAGAGGAACAGATGGCTAGCTGTTCCTGTCCTATGAAAACTTCAGGAGCCAGCAATCAAGTTCTATCATACTAGCTGATTCTTTTAACAGAAAAACAAGTGCCTGTCTCTGCACCCAGAGCACACAGAGCATGCTCATTCTCCAGTCAGCAAGTGAGAGCACTGCCATGGAGAGCTACCATAGCAACAAAGCAAAATACTTAGTGAGAAACGAAGGGGAACACATGGCGATACCACCTGCATGGTGCACCATCCTTCCTCACAGACCCATGTTTATATTTGCAATGCCATGGTTACTGCGAGTAATTCACCCTCCTTGCTGAAGGATTTCCCTCATATTTCAAGACCTCATGGGAAAACTGACAAATAAAGAAATACCAGAATGGCCACTGACATTTCTGTTAACTTCTATTAACTATTTCTACCCAAAATTTCGGTACCCTTATGCATCTGCTTGGGCACTGTTATCACTCTAACCTAGTAGGGAATAGAGAAAGGGAATGGAAAGAAGATCTCCTAAACTCTGAAACGAGAGGGAAAGAAAAAAGGGAGGAACATTTGTATTAAGGTCTTGGATCCAAGTCTCAAATAGGAAACTGCCATCCAAGAAAAAAATATTACTATGTACCCTGCATTTTAAACACATTTTTCAGAAATAATTCTATTTATTTTAACATTATTAAATCTGTCCAAGCCTTTTCTTGGCTTAGAGAGGTGTCCAACTGGCATAGTTCCACTGTGTCCAAGAAGATTTGAGGTGACATTTATAGCAATCTTGAACAAGGAAAAGATCATAGGTTAAAGTACAGTTTGGGGTTAACTTTCCAAAACCACAAATACCAATACTTGGTGCCTTTCTGGACCATTCCTCATTAGGATTAAGGTCTGCATTGACAATTCTTTATGGACAAAGAAGGGTCATAGCCGAAGGCTTTAGGGGATGGGGAAGGCAAAGATCTTAAGAGAAGAGGTCCTCTTTTCTAAAGTTTCAGTTTCTGTGGTTGTTTAGTTGTTTTCAGTTATATCCTACTCTTCATAACCCTGTTAGTGATTTTCTTGGCAAAGATACTGGAGCTGTTTTCCATTTCCTTCTCCAGCTCATTTCACAGATGAGGAGACTGAGGCCAACAGGGTTGTGACTTGCCAAGGTCACACAGATTGGAACTCAGGAAGATAAGTCTTGCTGACTCCATCCATTACACCTAAGCTGCTCTTATTTTTAAGTTAAACTTTCCCTCTTCCCTCAAGTCTAGAAAGGGCTTTTAGACCAGAGAAATATTATTTTCTTTTTAATGTTTTTTTTTTTTGGTGAGGCAATTGGGGTTAAGTGACTTGCCCAGGGTCACACAGCTAGTAAGTGTTAAGTGTCTGAGGCTGGATTTGAACTCAGGTACTCCTGAATCCAGGGCCAGTGCTTTATCCACTGCGCCATCTAGCTGCCCCGAAATATTATTTTCTTTATAGTTTTAATAAGCTTATCCACAACACTGAGGCAGCTAGGTGGCGCAGTAGAGTACTGTCCTTAGAGTCAGGAGGACTTGAGTTCAAATCTTACCTCAGACACTGGATACTTACTAGCAAGTCACTTAGCCCCATTGCCTCAAACATCTGGGACCATCTTGTTAATTGTCTGATATATATCTTGCCACTGGACCCAGATGGCTCTGGAGGAGAGAATGAGGCTGGTGACTTTGTACAACCCTTCCTCACTTAAATCCAATTCAATGCAAGTCATGACATCACCTCTAGATATCATGGTCCTCTTCAAGAATGAAGGACAAACAATAACACACACCACCTATTATTGCTAATATTATAATATAAAATAACCTTACTTTTAACTCTCAATAAGGTTAATTAGCAAGTCTATACTGCACACTAACCACTGTCCACAGGGTCAAACTCAGAACTTCCAGCTCACTGAAGAAGTTCATACATAATGACATTTTCTAGAAATATTTAACAGCAGGGCAAGAAATGAGGTTTAGGCTCTTCTTTGCTACACAATCCTATGGGGCAGCTAGGTGGTGCAGTGGATAGAGCACTGGCCTTGAAGTTGGGAGGACCCGAGTTCAAATCTTACTTCAGATTCTTATTAGCTGTGTGACCCTGGGCAAGTCACTTAACCCCAATTGCTGTAAACATCCAGAGTCATGTCCAATCATCCTGTTATATATCTTGCCACTGGACCCAGATGGCTCTGGAGGAGAGAGTGAGGTTGGTGACCTTGCACAGCCCTCCCTCACTTAAATCTTCAATGAGGTTATGCACCTTTTTTTCCATTTGGCCAGATGAATTTTTTAAGGCATTGTTTTCTTCAATGAGATTATGCACCTTTTTTTCTATTTTAAGGCATTGTTTTCTTTAGTGAAATTATGTGCTTCCTTTTCCAAGCTGCTGATTCTTTTTTCATAGTTTTCTTGTTTTGCTTTCATTTCTCTCCCAATTTTTTCTTCTACCTCTCTCAATTGATTTTTTAAAATCCTTTTTGAGCTCTTCCAGGAAGGCTTTTTGTTCTTGAGACCAATTCACCTTCCCTCTGAGGCTTCAGATGTAGGCAATTTGAGGCTATTGTCCTCATCTGAGTTTGTGTTGGCTTCTTCCCTATTGATACAGAAGCTCTCAATGGAGAGGGCTCTTTTTTACTTCTTACTCATTATTGCAGCTTGTTTGTTTATTTTTTAAGTTGAGGTCTGCCCTGGGGGCACCAGGGTCCCTGTTTTGGGCTTCTTGTGCAGGGGTATAGGTGCTGTGTGACCGGCTTTTTACTCTGAGGCCTTTATAGTGTGTGCAGTTCGACCCCCTGCACTTCCTGTCTGGGTGCGCTCAGCCAGGCGCCTGATCCCGCCTGTCCCGTTCGTGGCCCTACCGCTTGGCCTCCCAGCTGGTGCAGGTAGGTTTTTCCACTGTCCTTCTTGGCCACCAGATTTTTGAGCCAGGTTCCAGGGGCCTCAGTTGTTCAGCTGTGGCCCGCAGCTCCTGCTGACTTGCCCCAACCCCTTCGGCACTGGGCTGCTGCCCTGCGCTGGGACTTCCTTTTGCCCCAGTCAGACCGACCTTTTCCTGAAGTCTTCTAAATTATCTCTGGTTGGAAGACTGTGTCTCTCTGTCTCTTTGCAGGTTCTGTAGTTTCAGAATCTGTCCAGAGGCTTGATTTAATGTTCTTTTTGAGGGAACAGGAGAGCTCAGGCAGCTTGCTGCTTCCTCTCGGCCATCTTGGCTCTGCCCCCCTCCCCCCACTTAAATCTAATTCACTACAAGATGTCATGGTTTTCTTTGTAAAAGAGGGACAAAGAACCCAATCTTATCTGGTGGGAGCACTGGACTATAAATGAATATGGTAAATTTTTTTGTTTTTTGTTTTTTGTTTTTTTGGCGGGGCAATGGGGGTTAAGTGACTTGCCCAGGGTCACATAGCTATTAAGTGTCAAGTGTCTGGGGCCAGATTTGAACTCAGGTCCTCCTGAATTCAGGGCCAGTGCTTTATTCACTGCTCTACCTAGCTGCCCCCCATATGGTAAGCTTTTGAGGTCAGGAAATGTCTTTTGCTTCTTTTTGTATTCCTGGAACTTAGCAGAATGTCTGACACATAGTAGGCACTTAATGTTTATTGATAGATTATTGATTGAAAGGCACCTCAGAATTTAAGCCCTTCCTCAGTAAAGGCAAATATTATGCAGCCTCTCTCAGAAACAAATGCTGGGAAATAGAACTAGCTTTCATATGGACAGTACTCTATCCACTGCGCCACCTAGCTGCCCAAAAGGCTTTAAAACTGGGCATACCCTTTGACCCAGCAATACCACTACTAGGTCTATATCCCCCCCAAAAGGGGAAAAAACCAACATGTACAAAAATATCCATAGCTGCTTTTTGTGGTAGCAAAGAATTGGAAACTGAGGGGATGCTCATCAATTGGGGAATGGCTAAACAAATTGTGTTATATGAATGTAATGGAATACTATTGTGCTGTAAGAAATGATAAGCAGGGGCAGCTAGATGGCGCAGTGGAACACACTTACTAGCTGTGTGACCCTGGGCAAGTCACTTAATCCCAATTGCCTCACTAAAAAAAAAAAAAAGAAAAGAAAAGAAATGATAAGCAGAGGGATTTCAGAAAAACCTGGAAAGACTTACATGAATTGAGGCTGAGTGACATGAACAGAACCAAGAGAACATTGTACACAGTATCAACAACATTTTGTGATGATCAACTGTGATGGACTTGGCTCTTCCCAGCAAGGCAATGTTTCCAAGACAATGCCAAAAGACTTATGGGTGGAAAAATGGCTCTCCACATTCAGAAAAAGAACTACAGTGTCTGAATGCAGACCGCAGCATACTATTTTCACTTTTGTTGTTGCTTTTTTATTATTGTTCCTGTTTATTCTTTTTTGCATTTTTTCCTTTGGTTCCGTTTAATGTGGAAATATGTTTAACATGATAGTAAAGTATAACCTATACCAAATTTCTTGCTGGCCTCAAGGAGGGGGGAGGGGAAGGGGAGGGGTGGGAGAAAAATTTGGAACTCAAAAAATAAATTTACATGTAATTGAGAAAAATTTAAGTTGTTTTTTTTTTAAAGACTATGCCCCTTTTCAGCCAGCTGGAAAATTCTGTTGGTTCAAAGTGGCAGAATTGTAGGTTTCTGTTTGGTCTGGGATTCCTGCCTTGGTTATTACTCTGGAGGTTGGGCTAGATACTGGAAGTAAAACCCTGCTCTGAGTCTGGGGTCTGAGCCAAACTGCTGCTGCTGGCTTCCAAACTTTTTCCTCATTTTGCATTGGTCCCCTTTTCATTCACCCTGAATTTTGTGACTTCTAAACTGGATAGTGGCCAACAAAGCTGGCAGTTTCCATCTGTCCCGGTTGCTGTGCTCTGGTGTAGGTCCAAGGGTGACTCCATCTGGATGTGGGACCTCCTCTTACCCTAGTGCACAGGTCTTCTTCACTGTTGGTGTGTTCCATAGGCAGTGTGATTCTGGTCCAACTCAGTTCCCAATGTCTGAGGCCCTCCTTATCCCTATACTGAATTGGGCTAAACAAATAACTTCCAGTGACATTTTCTGGATTTCCCCATTGAGATTAAGTCTGCTGTATTTTCTAAAGCTGCTCAGAGAAATTTGTGAATGGGAGCTCACAACATTGCTGCCTATCTGCCATTTTGGCTCGACCTCTTATTATGCTAATCTTATATAACATGCTCTGTCCCTACTACTCATCCAAAACTGCTTTTTCAATTACTGTAATCCCATTCCCACCCAAGCCTGTGATGGTTTTCCTGAAAGACAGTCATGTAACATTACACACTGAGTATAGAGAAGGACATGTGACTCCTGATTCACTGAGAAACCTCTGAGCCCATACCTGCTTAAGGAAGGAGAGGGGGTTTTTAAACTTAAAAAGATCCTAAAGAAGAGGAGAGGGAATTTGAGAGATATGAGGGAAAAAAGGCAAACCTTGAATGGCAGACAGATTTCCCTGGACTACCCCCTAACACGCCCTTTGACCTGAAACTCTAGAGACTATTAAGAACAGACTTCCCTGGTGAGATCATTCTTTCAGTCATTTTTCAATCACGTCAACTCTTTTGACCCCATTTAGGGTTTTCTTGGCAAAGATACTGAAGTAGGTTGTCATTTCCTTCTCCGGCTCATTTTACAGGATGAGAAACCAAGGCAAACAGGTTTAACTGACTTGCTCGGAATCACAAAGCTAGTAAGGGTGAGGACCAGATTGAACTCACCAAGAGGGGTCTTTCTGACGTCAGGCCAGCACTCTGTCCGCCATGCCATGTAGCTGCCCAAGATCATTCTAGCTTTGTTAATCAGATTCTAATTCACTCCCAAAATTGAAAATATACTCTTGTATATTTTTAAAATTTTATTTAATCTTTATAACTTCCCTGGTTTGTATTAACTCTTTGGATAAATGAGTTTGTTCACTATCTTTGATTTTTTTGGTATGAAATATTTGGCATGAGACATCTAAGCTGGAAAAAGGAAGTTTACTTTTACCATCCCCGTGAGAGCAATCAAGAAAAATGTTTATCCTGAACCCTAAAAGAATTGTACACCTAACCTACAAATATCTGATTTATGGTAGAGCAAAGAAATTTTAGCTCAATACTTATCTTGAATATAAGAAAATGAAGGAGCAAGCATTCAGCTACATCTGTCCTTTTGCCTCCACAAAGGTCAAAATCAAGTCTCCCTTGAAGATGGGATAGATGAGATGTCAGATCAAATATCTGTTTATGCTTCATGCAGGCCAGTTGTAGTTATATTAGACAGAAGTACCCACACATTTATATTAATCACTAGTCCTAATCAACAAATATATCCTTTCCAAAACTAATCTTTCTATCTGTGTCTCATTCTTCACCTTTATTAGATCTCACTCATACCTATTTCCTCTTTCCTAATGTCCCTTTCTTGTCCTTTCGTCCCCAGAACATATAGGGTTGGGAATAAAGGTTATGCTGACGAAATGGAATTATTCGACTTGTTATGACTGACCAGCTCATGAGGGGCTGAGTTTAAAAGAGAACTCTGTTTCTTCTCAAACCTTTCCAAAGAGAGGCTATTATAAGAGGGTTTTTTAGAAGTTGACTTAAGTGACGAGTGCTTGATTAGAAGGTATGAGGAAAGATTTCAGCGGGTGAATGGAAAGGATGGTGATACAGGGATGCTGCAAAAATGTAGCAATAAGCAATTGAAATTAAAATTATTTCTGCGGGCCAAAATATCTATAGACAAAGCCTTATCTTTCAAAAGAAAATCCATAGCTTTCCTTTAAAATTACATTTATCATTTAGTTCATTAGTTTTTAATTCCCTCTTTAGATAAAGTACTTTGATAGTTTGGATGCCTTTCACATATAGTTTGCTTAGAATAAATGCTATGCTCTAATTCTGTGATTCTATAATTGTAATTGTTCCTAGTTGTATGCTTTCTTTTTTATGAAGGGCAGTTAAAAAAAAAGAGGGGGAACACATCCTGGCAGTGTATGAGAGGGCAAAATTAAGAGAGAGAGTGTTTGGGATTGTCTGTGTCTCTTGGATTCTATCTTGGCTGGAGGCTCCAGAACTAAGGGGAGAGAATCTTATGTATTATGATTTTTTTGTTTTTGTGAGGCAATTGGGGTATAGGTGACTTGCCCAGGGTCACACAGCTAATAAGTGTCAAGTGTCTGAGGGCCAGATTTGTACTCCTGAATCCAGGGCCAGTGCTTTATCCACTGCACCACCTAGCTGCCCCTATTATGATATTTTGTAAACTTCCCAATGAAGAGCAAAATCAGAATCTGCAATTTTCCCTTGACAAAAGTCTGATTCATGAATAAGCAGATTTATGTGGTGAAAAGGAGGCTGGGATGAATAAGAACAGGAGATGATACCCTCAGATTTTAGGCACCTCAGTGGAGTTCTCTATCCTCATCATATTGTGACCCTGGAGTCTATTCCTGAGGGAACAAGCAGAGTAGAGGCATTGACTAAGGTAAAGTCATGGTTCAGGATGTCTGAAGGGAGGAATTGAGTGGCTCCACATAGAGAAAAGTGTGGTCTAAGTAAGAGTAATAAGCTAGATTTCCTATTTAACTAACCACTTCCATCAATCAGCATACTTGGCTTTACTAACAAATAGTTATTTGCATTTTGTCCAACCCTTATTAAAAATGTGGAACTCCTTGAGAGCAAGGGGCTGTGTTGTTGACTTTTTTGCTATCTCCATTACTTAATGCAGTAACTGACACATAATAAATGCTCAATAAATGCTTCTTCACTTGATCTGAAATCTGCTTCTTTCCTTCTATCTTTGAATATACTTAGGTTCTCCATTTCTGAAAAAAACTTCCTTGATCCATTAAATTATTTCTCTCCTTTTCCTTGCAAAATTCTAAAATGTGGTCTTTAATATCCTCTGCCTGTACTTCCCCGTCTGCCAACACTGACATCTAGCTTGTTATCCTCACTCAATAAAATTTTTTATCTTTGTAACGATTGGAATGACGCCACCTGCTGGATACTTACTGTAGAAGAGTTCTGCCCATGAAGCAAAGGTCTTTGAGGGCAAGACCAGGCTTCAGGAAGTGACGCGGACTAGTGGGAGAGGAAGGAAGAGACTGGCGCTCAGGCTCGCTCTCTGTCCTGAGGACGCTGGCGGAGAAGGGAGCTAGAAATGTGCCTCTCCCTTTAATAGATAGGAATCTAGGCCTTTCTCTCTCTCTTACCAAATTCTTATTCTCCTTAATAAATGCTTAAAAGTCTAACTCTTGATAAAGCTTGTAATTGATTGGCGACCACTCATTAGATATTTTAGGCAGTTTAGCTAGAATTTTAACCCTTAACAGATGGCGACCACGAAGAGGAAAGCTAACCCTCAGTCTTCTGATCTTCTGGTTGGGTAAGAAATTCCCCTCCCTCTCCCTTTAACTGCTAAGTACTGGTGTACTGCTGTGTTTTTCCTTTGAATTTTTCGATGGACCTTTTAAACTCCCTAATTATTCCTATTTTGATTTTGGTCTGTTTAACCATGACAAATGGGAGATAAGATCATGTTAATGCTTTGTTTTTGTGGATTTTCTATTTTCTTTTATTTTTGTTAAAAGAGGCCAGCAACTTACTCACACAAGGAAATATCTCTCCCTCTCTCCAACCATGCTTTTTTCAGAGAAACCTGTAGAGATTCCCGCAGCTTTTCCCAGTTCTAACACTAATTGTTGCTCTAATTTTGCATGCCTGGAGGCAATGACCCACCCTCTAGAAGCTTTTAATCCCTAGCACCTGGAGGCAAAGTGGTGGAAGAGGAATCCAGGCCTGAGTTCAAAATCAAGTCTGATTCAAATTGCTCTGGTCCCTCCCTCCTCTCCAGACCCCACCCTTCTACTCCTCCCATGTCGCAGAGACCCATTGCTTCCCCTGCCTGGGAGAGTCCAAAGAACTGATGCGCATGCTCAACTTTCTCTACTACATTTGCAGCTTCAGGCTCAGCCCTTCCCCGCCTGGCTGTGCTTCTGAGACAACCTTAGAAAGCCCTTTAAATTCCAGATATACTCTTTTGTTCATAATTTTGCTAACCTGCTTTTGTCTTTATTAGTAATCTTAAAAGCATTTGTATGGTGAAAAGCCACAGACAATATAGAGGGGTGAAAGAAGAAAAACTTAAGCCGAATAAGAATTACAATCATCAACATAGTTTCAAGACTCCGCTTCTTTTGCCATGGAAGGGTATATATTTTACAGAAATGTAGAAGTAAGCAGCAAGGTATTGATATGAGTATTGGGGATTTTAGATATCGGAATCAAAAGTGTTCTAAATTCACTCAGATTATTAATAGTATCAGTTCAGAGGTTACATAGGATTTCGATGCTATTACATATACATTTTGAAATTATGGTATGGGTTTATTTTCATAGAGATTTTAATGCTTTTGAGATTGTGTCTTATACTTAGTTTCTAAAACAAGGAGAATATTTGTAAAAGCTTTTATATAGACATGTGATCAAGTTATATTTATAATACTCTTATTGATATTAAGTTCATATTCATTTAGATTTCCTTAGTTTGATTTCACTGTATTTTATTGTTCCATGTGTATTTTCTTCTATTCATTTGTCTATCTAAGTTTGAAACATTGCAAGATGGTTTTGATTTTATTATACAATGTTAATTCTAGGAGTATTGTGCTCCCATATTCTGAGTTGTTTGTTTTTGTTATTTTTTCTCAACTGATTATTTGATCAAACTCTTTAAAGCATTTCCCTGGCAAATTGGTTGCCATGGCAAGTGTAAATTGATTCTAGAAGTATTATTTTTTGATAAGCATATTCCCAAAAAAAAAAAAAAAAAGAGGGGAACATTTGTAAAAGTTTTCTATTTTCAAAAAAAAAAGTTCTTTGAGATTCTGTTGTGCTTTAACTTGTATTTAAGTATGTTCTGATTTTTCACAAAAGTAATTGTATACTAAGTAAAAAAAAGGGTATTATTTGAAATTGTTGCATAATTATATATTATATTTTGAGTCAAGATGTATTTACATTTTTTGCAATCATTTATTATCCTCAATTTTAAATCCATATGAGACTTGGATTATGGGAACTTATCATTTAAGACATTAATTGCCTTTATTCTGAGTTATCAGATGCCAGTTGGCCAAGATGCCATCCAATCACAAGAGGAATACATGCAAGAGCAGACACTGAACTGTCACATGAGGGGAGACATGCATGAAGTCAAGGTATGGCCGAGGGAACGGCTTTTGACAAATGTTGAGGTTGGATTCTCTTGGTTTAATATTTTATTCTCTTTTTCCCCACAATATTGTACAGATGGCTGGAAGTATTCATCCCACCCATCTCACTTCTACACCTGGCTTCTATGCTCCCTCCTATATGCCTGATGCCATGGACATCTCAATCCCATGCATCTGATTAAGTCTGACTCAGTTTCCTCCAATATGTTCGGTGGCATGGACATATATTCCATCCACCTATTTTAAACCTGGCATACTGCATGGGCAGTATATATTGCTCAAGTGTGGGAATGCTCATATCCCATCATTTTTCTGTTCTTTTATGGTAACCCCCATAATTATCTCAGGTGTCATGATAAATACAGTGTTGAATTTGGCCTTGACACCTGTTACCAATTATATTAGATTTTTTAATTTCTCATAATGGCATGAGGATAATTAGGCAGATGATGCAAAAAGTGATGAAACAAAGATAAAAAATTATTTTAATAAGTAATATCGCAGCAATTGTCTTCTCAAATACCCTCCATAAGGGGGGACTATAGTAATATTATAATTTTAAAGAATGGTTCAATTTTTGTTTTATTATATGTTTCATGTGTAACAACTAAGATTCTGAATTCCCTTAGACATGTTTTTGAGAACTTTCATTGTTTGATTTGATTATTGACAAAGCTATTTTAAAGTTGTGTTAAGCTCAATTTTGTAGGAAATTTTCCTGGCTGATTACCAGCATCCACACATCAACCCCTGAAAAGACTTCCATTCCACGACTACACCTAGAGGACATCTGAGAAAAGACTTTCAGAGACTTTAAATGAACAGTTTTGATTTGTTCTTTTTGTTGGTTTTTTTCTCTTTCTGTTATAATATACACCATCTGTAACATGTATTCTCTGCAGAGGCCCTCCCTTTGCAAGACCAATGTCAAAGCGTCGGTTCATGAGGACAAAAAAAAAAAAAAAATCGCCCCTCTGGACAAAACTTTCCTCTCTTCCTTTTCTATATTGTTGTTCACATATTATTAGTTAGCAATAGTTATTATATTGTTTTTACTGTTCCGTCAAGGAAACATTTTGTTTCTTGAGGAACAACAGGGGGGACTGTAACGATTGGAATGACGCCACCTGCTGGATACTTACTGTAGAAGAGTTCTGCCCATGAAGCAAAGGTCTTTGAGGGCAAGACCAGGCTTCAGGAAGTGACGCGGACTAGTGGGAGGAGGAAGGAAGAGACTGGCGCTCAGGCTCGCTCTCTGTCCTGAGGACGCTGGCGGAGAAGGGAGCTAGAAATGTGCTCTCCCTTTAATAGATAGGAATCTAGGCCTTTCTCTCTCTCTTTACCAAATTCTTATTCTCCTTAATAAATGCTTAAAAGTCTAACTCTTGATAAAGCTTGTAATTGATTGGCGACCACTCATTAGATATTTTAGGCAGTTTAGCTAGAATTTTAACCCTTAACATCTTGAAGATTACCATTAACTGTTAACATAAAAATTGTCCGAGGATTCATCAATAGGTAATGCTACCAACCATACTTATCAACATGCCCACATTTTAATAACCGTTAATTATATGTGTACAAAAACCAGTGGGCTCCGAAGGACATTTTCAACAACCTTATCTACTTTTAGTTACATCAGCACTATGAGGGGCAGCTAGGTGGCGCAGTGGATAAAGCACTGGCCTTGAATTCAGGAGGAGCTGAGTTCAAACCTAGCCTCAGACACTTGAAACTTACTAGCTGTGTGACCCTGGCCAAGTCACTTAACCCTCATTGCCCTGCAAAAACAAAAGCAAAACAAAAAAACAAACAAACATCAGCACAATGGATACAGTTTGAATTTTACAAAAGACAAAGGGGAAAGTAAAGCTTTACACACCAAAGAACCAATGGTAGAAGGAGATCTACCTCAAGAAAAATAATAAAATGATCAGCCAACACTGGAGCTAAACTTGGTGTCTCAGGTTGGAATTTGGAAACATACAGGAGCAGGAACTAACTAGATAGTACCAGGGCTATAGTTGATATCTCAATTGAAGTAATAAGTAATAATAAAACTGAACCAGAAATTGTTCTATCACTAACCAGTTAATTTCCTGACCTCCAGCTCTAGGTGATATGATGCTGTCTCAAGCAAACAGCAATAATACTAAAATTCTCTTATGATACTTTCTCAACCAATCCAAAAGCCTTTTTTTTTTTTTTTTTTTGGTGAGGCAATTGGGGTTAAGTGACTTGCCCAGGGTCACACAGCTAGTAAGTGTTAAGTGTCTGAGGGCGGATTTGAACTCAGGTACTCCTGACTCCAGGGCCAGCGCTCTATCCACTGCATCACCTAGCTGCCCCCAAAAGCTTTTTTTGAGGCTTTATTATCTTTGGTTTCTCTTCAGCATTTCATACTGTTGACCACCCCCTCCTTGGTAATTTCTTCTACCTTAGCTTCCAATCTCATCTTATTTCCCTCTACCTTTCTGCTCTACTTCATTCATTTTCTTCATGCTCCTATGTTAATTTGGATATTTTCTAAACTTCTTCACTTTACCCTATCCCCTTGCCTCTATATCTTTTCTTTTTTTATGAATTTATCCATCCTCATGGTTTCAACTATATTCCTATTCCTATTCCTACTTCTATCTCTGACATCTTTCCTAAACTCCAGATCACAATTTGTATTTCCAGAAAAATGTGTCACCAAAAACTTAAATGCAGCATATTACCCTTGCTACTCAAAAAACTCACCAGTGCCTCCAAGAAGCTGTAAGCATGTGCAATAACCACACCCTGGTGAAACTGTCTCAGCAGATGGGCTAAACTAGGTTAACCAAACAGGTCTCAAACCCATCAGTGAGTTAGGGGGATGTCTACCCCAACCATATAAAGAATGGGTGGGTGAGAACAATTTGTTCTAATGGCCATGAAGGTGGCTGAAGGAGGCAGTGTGGAGCACTTAGACTTTGGTCAGGCATCGATGACACCAAGGTTATCCACTGCATCCCAAAACATCACCAGTCATTCTGACTTTTGTCTTATCATGGGTCTCCAATGATTCAGAAAGACAGAGTGAGGCTGATGACTTTGTACAACTGTCTCACTTAAACCTAAGTTACCCTCAAGTCAAGACATCATCCCTTGATGTTATTGATCCTCTTAGAAAACACAGGCCGAACAACAAACTCCAGTGGCTTCCCTTCACTTCTAGGATCAGATACAAGTTTGGCATTTGTTATTTGTGAAAACAAATTCCAAAATCTGAAATGGTTTTAATTAATTTTTTTGCGAGGCAATTGGAGTTAAGTGACTTGCCCAGGGTCACACAGATAGTAAGTGTTAAGTGTCTGAGGCTGGATTTGAACTCAGGTCCTCCCGAACCCAGGGCCGGTGCTCTATAACACTGAGCCACCTAGCTGCCCCTGAAATGGTTTTAGAACGAAAATTATTAGGTCATATGGTAGAGGAGAGCTAGCCAGAAAGTAGGTGCAGCTCCCTTCCTCAGGTTCTGGAAGGTTCATATTATATGGGATTTAGATAAGGGTGCCTATACACAAACCACACTGTACACAGTTAAATTGCCAACAGGGCAACTTGAAAGCAAAGTAGATTCAGATAGACATGAATAACTGTAAACATTCAATTCAAAAATATTTGGGTGAAACAAAAACACAAGCTTGGGTGGTCCTCATCACAAGTCCTGGATGTGGTAACCCAAAACAAAAATGCTTTGGGTGGATCCAGGACCCGTGGGAAATCAAAATACTTTGTTGCCATTTCCAGCATGGAGTCAGGCAACATTCTGGATACACACAACCTTTAATCACATAGGGTTGGATTTAAACAGTATTATAATTTTTTTGTATGTTATAATAAATCATTTTTCCTATACATTCAAAGCCCTTCATAACCCAATTCCCCTAATCTTTCCTGTCTTCTCACATCTTATTCTTAGATCTAGTGACACTGACCAACTTGCTTGATGGCATCTCATGCCTAGAATGTTCTCCTTCCTCATCCACTGGCCTGCTGGCTTAAGTGGTTTCCTTTAAACTGAAATTACAATCCCATCTTCTACAGGAAGCCTTTCCTAACCCCTCTTAATTCTAGTGTCTTCCCTCTGTTAATTATTCCTATTTGTCCTGTATATAGCTTGCTTATATATGTTTGCTTGTTGTCTCCTCCGTCAGATTGTGAGCTCCTTGAGAGCAGGAACTGTCTTTTTTAGTATCTCTTTTTTTTTTTTAAAGTGAGGCAATTGGGGTTAAATGACTTGCCCAGGGTCACACAGCTAGTAAGTATTAAGTGTCTGAGGCCGGATTTGAACTCAGGTACTCCTGACTCCAGGGCTGGTGCTCTATCCACTGCACCACCTAGCTGCCCCTTTTTTAGTATCTCTAATGCTTAGCACAATGCCTGGTACATAGTTGGCACTGAATAAATGGTGATTGGCTGACTGATGTTCAAAGTCAAACATTATCATTTCCCTTAAACCTGTTACATTAAAAAAAAATAGCAGGGGCAGCTAGGTGGCGCAGTGGATACAGCACCAGCCCTGGATTCAGGAGGACCTGAGTTCAAATTCGGCCTCAGACACTTAACACTTATTAGCTGTGTGACCCTGGGCAAGTCACTTAACCCCAATTGCCTCACTAGAAAAACAAAAAACCAAAAAAAACAATAGCATTTGTTACTCCTTTTTGCCTTTATCCATCATTTTGTGAAGCTAAGTTTCAGGTGCTTGTAAGTCAAATGATTTTGAAGAAGTCACAAAATTACTCCCCCTCCCAAAGGTCACACATTTTAAGGAATGCCACAAAACTATCCCCTCTCCCTCTCACCTCAGTGTCTCTAGATACTCTCCACCAATGAGAAACTAGATGCCTCAGTCCTTTTAATCTTGTTTTTCACTCCCTCCAGAATGTATATTAATGATGTGGAAACCAAACTTTGGGGGTACTTGGTTTACTGAGAGCCTTGGGCCCAGTTTGTTTTGTAACTGAATGCATTGTTAAAAATGAATTGTTTATTTGGATGAAACTTGGCTTCAGTCCTGCTCTTTCTCCTGACTTCCCTTTTCCTGTCAATGGGAAATTCACTCATTCATGACCTCAGAGCCATCTTTTTCACTTCTCAAAAGTAATTTGTTGGGGGCAGCTAGGTGGCGCAGTGGATAAAGCACTGGCCTTGGATTCAGGAGGACCTGAGTTCAAATCCAGCCTCAGACACTTGACACTTACTAGCTGTGTGACCCTGGGCAAGTCACTTAACCCTCAATGCCCTACAAAAACAACAACAACAACAAAGTAATTTGTTGTCTATTCCTGTTCTTTTTATAGTATCACTGGTATCCACATTTTCCTTTTGATTCCTGCTGCTCAGATTTTCATTACCTCTCAATTTGGCTCTTAGAACAGCTTCCTAACTAGTTTTTTTTTGCTTTCATTTTCATTCCCTTTCCAATCCATATTTCACACTAATGACAAATTAAACTCCTTTATGCATTGATTTGACTACATAATTTATCTACCAAAAATCTTTCAGTAGTTTTTTATTGCCTATAGAATAAAGTACAAGCTCCTTAGTCCTTCATGATCTTTCTGCAAGCTGTATTTTTGTACTGATCTCATACTTTTCCACTCCTGCACTTTGCAGCCAAAGTGGACTACTCACTTTCTTCTAACATCCAACACTTTCTTCTAGGCTTTTGCTCACATGTTCCCTACATCTTTTCTTCTCATTTCCATTTCTGTAAGATCCAAATAAAATTCTCTCTCTTTCAGGAAATCTTTCCCTAATTTATTGTTAGAAATTACCTTTTTAGGGAAAAGGACTCACATGTACAAAAATATTTATAGCTGTTCTTTTTGTGGTGGCAAGGAATTGGAAATTGAGAGATTGCCCATGAATTGGGGAATGGCTAAACAAATTGTGGTATATGAATGTAATGGAATACTATTGTGCTGTAAGAACCGATGAGCAGGCAGATTTCAGAGAAACGTGGAAGGGCTTACATGAACTGATGCTGAGTGAGATGAGCAGAACCAGGAAAACATTGTACACAAAATCAACAACATTATGTCCAAGATAGTTCCAGAGGACTCATGATGGAAAATGCTCTCCAAATCCAGGGGGAAAAAAGAACTGTGGAATATAGATGCAGATTGAACCATACTATTTCTATTGTTTTTCTTTTTTGAGGTTTTTCCTTTTTGCTCTGATTCTTCTTTCACAGCATGACTATTGCAGAAATATTTTAAATGTGATTGTACATATATTACTTGCTATCTTGGGGAAACTAGAAATCTTATAAAAACAAATGTTGTAGGGCAGCTAGGTGGTGTAGTGGATGAAGCACTGGCCTTGAATTCAGGGGGATCTGAGTTCAAATCCAGCCTCAGACACTTGACACTTAACTAGCTGTGTGACCCTGGGCAAGTCACTTAACCCTCATTGCCCTGTAAAAAAAAAACCCACAAATGTTGAAAACTATCTCTACATGTAACTGGAAAATAATAAAATACTTTTATGGAAAAAAAAAGAAATTACCTTTCTAAAGAAAAAAAATTACCTTTCTGTCTTTGACACTATCACAAAACTTTGTAACTGGGCCTGAACATATCAAGACCTGAGTTAAAATCCAACTTCAGATACTTATGTGATTCTTACAAGTGACTTCACTGCTATCTGCCTCAGTTTCCTCAATTGTAAAATGGCTACCATTATAGCACTACTTCCCAGGGTTGTTGCAAGGATCAAATGAGATATTATTAAAGCACATAGTATAGTGCCCAGCACATAGTAGGATCCTGATAAACACTTTTTCCTTTCCCTTCCCTTTTACTCATATAAAATTCAGTTTTATATTTTTAATTTATTTATCTTGATTTATCCATTTTTTTATCTCTATATTGATTGCTGGGAACAGGTATTTTGTCTTTATTGTTCTCTTTTCCCTAGCCTTAATAAAATATTTTGCAAATAATAGTACTTAGTAAATGTTTATTAAATTTTTTGCTGAACATTAGATCCAAAATACACATTAATCTAGGTAATCAATGAGTCATGTTATGATAAAGTTTTATTGAATGCTCTAAATTTTAGTTTTGGGAAGAAAAGAAGGAAGGGAGCATAGCTGCTAAGGCTAAGAAATGGTGAATGAACCCCAACTCAGGCTCACTTACCCAACTCACAATGCCACTAGCAGTTTGGGTCTCCAGACATGTGATTAATAGTATACCCATTGTGGCAGCTAGGTGGCACAGTGGATAAAACACCAGCCCTGGATTCAGGAGGACCTGAGTTCAGATATGACCTCAGACACTTGACACTTACTAGCAGTATGACCCTGGGCAAGTCACTTAACCCTCATTGTCCCACCCCCCCCAAAAAATAGTATGCCCATGATTGTACACATAACATTGTGGTTGTTTATCTTTCTAAACACTAGCTCAGGAGCTCCCATTAGTGATCTTCCTTTAGATCAACCATAGATTCAGGTTTGTTTTTTGTTTTTAGCAAAATGGCATGGCAAGAATAGTAGTTGCAAAGCATTTCCCCCAACACCAAGCATATAGTCTCTCAAAAACACTCAGAGTTTAGGAGGGTGGGGAGGAAAGAATGGGCACGAACTTAAAGTACAATGGTAGGAAGGTATCTCACCACTACAAGACCTTAATGTTCTTTCTCTCCAGAGGGTCCTCAAGAAATTTACTACATGTTGTTGCTCCACTATTCAACTAGGTTGACTTTGTCCTGACACTCTTCCCAGGGTATAATGTTGCTCTTCAATGGACAGCTACAGTTATTTTTTTTTTCCTACTTTTATCAACTGGCTAGGTCAGGGAGTACTGAACTCTCTTCAGCTGGAGTGTTAACCTGTTCTTTTCATCTGGAAGTTTTTCAGTAGAAGCAATAATCCTTAGCTTAAGGCTTTCAGAAGCTTCTTTCCTTTGACTTCTTCAGAGAGTGAGCTCTAAGCTTGTTTGTCACCTCTAGGTAGGAGATAAGAGAGGACTTGCCTTTCCTTTCAAAGGATAAATTCCTCCTACCTCAAAAGTCCCTTCTTTTTTCTGGATGCTTGCCTTAGAGTGATTAGTTTCAATTCAATCATTTTTACCTCCAATATCATGTATCCTTTGCCAATGTTATGAGATATAACATAAATACAGGGGGCAGCTAGGTGGCGCAGTGGATAGAGCACTGGCCCTGGAGTCAGGAGTACCTGAGTTCAAATCCGGCCTCAGCCATTTAATACTTACTAGCTGTGTGACCCTGGGCAAGTCACTTAACCCCAATTGCCTCACTTTAAAAAAAATAGATTTCTATAATATAAATACAGTCTATGTTTTGGAGTCACTATCCCTTGTCTTGCTGGCCTCCCACTCTTTTTAGGATGGAAAATACCTATTTTGCTTCTAAAAGCTTTTCTCTTTACCTTTCATTGTATCTTTTCTTTAGCCTCTGCAGACCTTCAGCTGTTGCTTGCTTCACTGGAGCATTCCTTTACAAAGTTATTTATTTGACTTATTTCAAATATTTTTTGTTTTACTTTAGATTTTGATTTGAGTGCATACTGAAAGGTTTGGATGTTAAAAGATAGTGAAAAATACAAGACTGAATTAGGGTGAAGCTGTACCATGTTAGTGGGATCACCAGTTACTCCATCTAACACTTATTAAAGCGCTCACTATGTGTCAGGCACTGTACTAAATGTTGAGGATACAAAGAAAGAAAAAACAAACAAAAAACCCTACCAGACCCTGCTCTCAAGAAGCTCACAGTCTAATGGGGTAGACAATATGCAAGCAAAATGTATGCAGGGTAAATTGGGGTTATTCTTAGGGCCAAGGGAGTAAGAGTAAGGAGGCCTGAGAAAGGCTTCTTATAGAAGCTGGGCCTTAAGCTGAGACTTGAAGGAAGCTAATATAAGGAAAGACCCCAAGTGTGAAGAATCCTACCTGTGGTGAAAGCTGTCCTTGTGTGGCTCAAAGGGAGGAAAATAGACATCTCTAGCCTCCTCCTTCCACCCTTCTCCAAGAGAGACTTTAATTCCTGCTGTTGGGGGGACTTGTGAACTGGATGGAGAGTGATTAGCTCAAAGAATTGGAGGCTTATCACAAATCTTACAAAATAAAAAGATTTAATAGAGAGGAACACATGGCTGAAAGAAAGAATCTCTATGAAGACTGCCTCTCTGAGTAAGAGAAGAGCTGGTCTTTTTGTATGTTTACAAACAAAAGCTGTCAAAATGGTTAGGAGAGGAATGCAAAGCAACTGGGAAGAGTAAAACAACCGAGAACTGGAAGGGATGCTGGAGTATGAATAGTACCCACCCATATCAATATATCATCTTTGTTCCTTGGAACCAGGATCTTTGTGCTCAGCTACACTCTATTTCTAAGGTGGGAGGCAGAGCTGCTTTTCCCTTGAAAAGTTTAAAGTTTCCTTGAAGGTTGAGATCTTCAGGTTTCTTGGGGTCCCACATCCCACAACACTGCCAGAGGGCCAGAGAGGGAAGGGTACCAGGCTAGAATTATATCTATCTAGTCTCTTAAATAGTGCTATTCTAGGGTTTATGATCAGGCTCTGTCTAACTTCTGACTTCTTTGTCATTATTATTGGGGATATAGAGCCAAGCTCTATATCCAAGGCTTTCCCATCAAATACCAATTCCATAATGAATACACATAGCAAATAACAAAGAAACCCATTTTCCCAAATCATAACAAAACAGATATCAGAGAAGGTACAAACACAGGAGTGTGTGTGTGTGTGTATATATATATATATATATATATATATAGAGAGAGAGAGAGAGAGAGAGAGAGAGAGACAGAGAGACAGAGAGACAGAGACAGAGACAGAGACAGAGACAGAGAGACAGAGAGAGAGAGAGAGAGAGAGAGAGAGAATAATGGGTGGAGGAGCTTTCCCATTGAGAGTGAGATAACTCAACTCAACCAAAAGTGTCTTAGATCTCACCCAAGAGTAAATGCTGCATTCTCTACTGTAACAAGCTGGAGAATATAGGTATGTGAAAAAGACTGCTAACTCCTCTCTTGTCTTTCCAAAGTTGTTTTTTTTTCCCTTCAGAAACTTAAAGTGGAATTGGTCTCTTCCATCTTCTCTCTCAAAGTTGGAAGCTAGAAGTGCTCAAAGAGACTTGAAGCTTGAAGAGTCCCAAAGAAACTTAAAGAATCCTGACAGGGACTGAAGACATCTTGCACTCTCCCTCTCTAGACAATTCCAATCCAACCCTCATACAGAGCTAGGCATTCATCTCCACCAATAAACAGTCTCACATCAATGGGTTTGGGCACTAGGGTTATACCAGGAGACAGAGATGAGGAGGGTGAGAGTTCAGGCATGGAGAACAGCCAGTGAAAATGTTTATACTAAAAAAATGTATTGTCATGTTCGAATAACAGCATGGAAGTCAGTATCACCAGATTAAAGAGTGGAGAGTAGAAATGTATAAGAAGACTATGATATATATAACCTATATAAAATTTCCTGCTGTCTAGGGGAGGCGGGGAGAGAGGGGAGGGAGGGAGAAAAATTTAAAATTGGAAATCTTATATAAACAAATGCTGAAAAAATATCTCTACATGTAACTGGAAAATAATAAAATACTTTTTTTCTTAATAGTAGTATGGGAAAGGATATGAAGGACTTAAAAAACCAAACAGGGGCAGCTAGGTGGCGCAGTGGATAGAGCACCGGCCTTGGAGTCAGGAGTACCTGAGTTCAAATCCGGCCTCAGACACTTAACACTTACTAGCTGTGTGACCCTGGGCAAGTCAATTAACCCCAATTGCCTCACTAAAAAAACAAAAACAAAAAACCAAACAGATTTTTATACTTGAAGTTAGAGGTAATAGGGAGCCACTAGAGTTTATTGAGTAGGGGAGTGATATGGTAAGATCTGAGCTTTAGGAAGATCAATTTGATAGCTGGGTAAAGAATGGATTGAAGTAGGAGGATACTTGAGGCAGAAAGGTCCAAAAAGCAAGCTATTGGAATAGTCTAGGCTTGAGGTGATGAGGACAGACAAGAGATATTCTGAGATAAGAAATGACAGGACTAGACGACTGATTGGATATGGGAGGCAAGAGTGAGGTATTTGGATGCCACTGAGTTTGCAATCCTCACTGGTTAGGAGGATGGTTATATTCTCCACAGTAATAAGGAAGTTAAGAAAAGAGGAAGAGTTTTGGGGAAAAGATAATGAGTACAGTTTTGCACATATTAAGTTTAAGACATCTAGGCGAGGGGGGGGGCAGCTAAGTGACACAGTGGATAAAGCACCAGCCCTGGATTCAGGAGGACCTGAGTTCAAATGAGGCCTCAGATACTTGACACTTACTAGCTGTGTGACCCTGGGCAATTCACTTAACCCTCATTG
This sequence comes from Dromiciops gliroides, assembly GCF_019393635.1. NCBI lineage: Eukaryota > Metazoa > Chordata > Mammalia > Microbiotheria > Microbiotheriidae > Dromiciops > Dromiciops gliroides. Next base: position 255,226,170 of record NC_057862.1, read on the forward strand.
TCCTGAAAAAAAAAAAAAGACATGTATAGGGCATCCAATTTGAAATGTTCAAAAGGCATTTGGAAATTTGAGACTGGAGTTTAGGAGAATGGTTAAGGCTAGACAGATCTCAGAGTCATCTGAGATGATAGAGGTAATAAATGAAAGTATGGGGGCTGATAAGATCACTACAACTGTAGAATCTGATTGTCAGCTCTCTTGATTCAGGAATTCAATCTCATCAGTCTACCCAGTCATAGTCAGGCTTTGGAGGACAGATTCACACTAAATTCACAAAACACTGATTAATAAATGAGAATATGGGGCAGCTAGGTGGCACAGTGGATAAAGCACCAGCCCTGGATTCAGGAGTACCTGAGTTCAAATCCGGCCTCAAACACTTGACACTTACTAGCTGTGTGACCCTGGGCAAGTCACTTAACCCCAATTGCCTCACTAAAAAAAAAAAAGTATATTAGGGGTTAGTAAAGAGAAACATGTGGATAAAGTATGAGTTTTGCCTACTCTCCCTATTCTACCTGTCCCTGCCGCCACACACCATCAGAAATGAAAAAACTGCTTCTCAGCGGCTTCTCCTAGAAGCCCCCTCTAAAACTGGAAGCTGGGCCATCCTCACACACAGCTCCAAGCTAATTGGTTGGTAACACTGATTGACAGGACCCACAGACAGCAGACACAACTTCTGGATGTCAAAGTCACATGATTTCTTTTCAGGTCAGAGCTCACAATGTCCCTCCCAGCAGGGGGTGTCATTCCAATTCTCACACCATCAAATAGTAATAGCTTATAGGATTTAGGCCTGGTAAAGACCTTAGAGGTCATCTAATCCAACATTCTCTTTTTCCAGATGAGGAAATTAAGGCCCAGAGACATTATATAATCTACCCAAGATCACATAGATAATAAGTATCAGTAAGCATTTGACTCCATATCTTCCAACTCCAAATTTGGTGTTCTATGGTATAATGTTGACTCCACAGGCTTAAATTGTCTAGGTTTTTATTTTTCACACTTGTGAGGGAGAAGGTTGCTCTGTGGCATACTCATAGAACATGTATAAATTCACTGATTCTTATTCCAGTGGAAAGAAGGGTCTTTATACTACCTCCTATCCAGATTAATTTATCAAATTCTGAACTGGTTTCCCTACTTCTAAGTCATCCTTTACAAAACTGACAAATAATCTTCCTAATGCACAGGCCTGACTACATAATTCCCTCACTCAGAAATCTTTAGTGGTACCCTAATGCCCATAGGGAAAAATGCCATTTCCTTAACCTTACCTCCCATTATCTTGCTCTGATCTGCCTTCCCAGAGTTTGGGGATTACTCTCCTTTATGAACTTGACATTTTAGATACACTGGACTATTAGCTGAAAAGAGTACTGGATTTCAAATCAGAAGTCCTGGATTCAGGTCTAGAGTCCAGGAAAAAGTTGGCTCAATCTTAGAAAGCATGTGTGGCACAGCAGTAACTCCTGGTCTCTGAACCTCATTTATCCTCATTGATGGGGTACCTATGGAGTTCCCTTTTGGTATGTAAGGTCAGGCCACTGGGTAAAATAATGGTCTGAGTCTGAGTGACCCCTATATTTTAGCCTCGCTCAACCTTTGCAGCCAGACTGCAGGAGGTGAGTTCATGCCCAGACTAATCCCATCTCCTTCAGACTAATCCCATAACCTGAGAATTAATCTCATCTCCCAATGATGCTGTAATGTGGAGGAGCTGAGATGATATTTGTCCTAATTCCTGATTAGAATTGTCTTACATTTTACAATTGAAAATTGTTGTACTACTGTTTATAAAAGCAGGCTGGAGCTTGGATTTGGTGACTGTTCCCATTCCAACTGCTTCATGCCTCATGGAGTGCCAATAAACTCTGTTTTGTCTTCTTTCCAGTTGTGATGCAGTCATTTTCAGTTATGTCCAACTCTCCATCACCCCCTTTGGAGTTTTCTTGGCAAAGATACTGAAATGGTTTGCCATTTCCCTCTCCAGTTCATTTTACAGGTGAATAGACTGAGGCAAATTGGGTTAAGTGACTTGCCCAGGGTCACACAGAATTAAATAAGTGTCTGAAGTCAGATTTGAACTCAGGAAGATGAATCTTCCTGGCTCCAGGCCCAGTGCTCTATCTACTGTGCCACCTAGCTGCCTTAACTGAGTTTGCCTTTAGTTGACATGGGTGAGGCCCAAACAAGGAATTTAATTTTAACAATTTTGGCAACTCAGATGGGACCTTTTATTTGCATGGCTATTGCTGAGTGACCACACTGTCCAACACTACAGCTGTCATTCAGTTGGAGTGGACTCTCAGCTGTTAGTCAATAGTGATGTGGTCAGAGAATTAAACTCCCCAGACTCAGGAAGGATAAGAAGAAATAAGCCCCAAACTCAAATTTGATTGTCTTGTGCACCACGAAAGACTACTGCACTTGTGTCCAAGTGGGTACTGACAAAAACCTGAGGAGCTAATAGTACATTTGATATAATGAGTTGGAGTTAAAGTGTGGCCACTTTTGGTGTTTGCATCTATTAGCCAGATTTTCAAAAAGTAATTAATTGAAAATTTCATCAAATATGATGATTATTGAACAAAAGTAATAAATATGGGTACAGTGAAGATGTATTTTCATTCCAAAATGGAAAGTTTTAAAAACAATTCTGTGTGTCCATCTGTCTGAAGTGGAAAAGTTTGTTCTGAAACCCTCCTGCTCATCATTTCTTAAACACAACAGAATTCTATCACAATCATATACCACAACTTGTTCAGCCATTCCCCAATTGATGGTCATTCCCTCAATTTGCAATTCTTTGAAACCATAACAAAAGAGATTCTATAAATGTTTTTGTACAAATAGGCTCTTTTCCCTTTTCTCTGATCTCTTTGGGATACAAACCTAGTAGTTGTATTGCTGGGTTAAAAGGTACTCACACTTTTATGGCCTTTTGGACATAATTTCAAATTGTTCTCCAGAATGGTTGAACTACTTCACAACTCCATCAACAATGCATCAGTGTGCCATATTTTCCACATTCCCTCCAGTATTTATCATTTTTCCTTTCTGTTATATTAGCCAACCTGACAAGAGTGAGGTGGTATCTCAGAGTTTTAATTTGCATTTCTTTAATCAGTGATTTAGATAATTTTTTCATGTGACTGTTAACAACTTTGTTTTCTTCTTCTGTTAACTGTAACATGACACCAGAACATTTTTGGAGTGAGAGAGGAAGAAACTGGACTATGTCCAGCAATTGTGCTCTACATAGCTGCTCTCATAAGCAAACTATGAACTTCCTGAATGTATTTGGCTGTTCTCTCAGCCTCCATCAGGGTATCTTACATGTACCTGTCTCTTCTCCTGTTGTACATATATTCTCTCCAGGGCCTGCAACGTGGAGTTGAACCATCTCCATTAAGCTCATTGTAAGAGCAATTAGTCTCTGAAATGGTAAGTTTCCATAAATCATAAATCTCATATTAATTTCACCAAAGACAATTTGATGGTAAAAATGCATGCTATACTGCATAACTTGGGATATACTTTAAATATATATATATATATAATCCCAAACCATACCCAGAGTATACATAGTCACAATGACATACAAATGATAAATTAATGTAAATGGATGATATTATTAAACATTATTACAGAATCTTCATTAAGCAAGTAAACCACATCATCTTGTCCATGAATTCTCTATCTAGTACAATAACAGATATTTGAAATGATGAACAATTTATCAAAAGGAAATAAAACATCAGCAAGACTCAATATGTTCATTAATTGTCTTATAAATCAAGCAATAAGATTCAATAACCCTTTCTAGAAAACAGAGCCATGTGCTCTTGGTGGAGAAGTTCTTCACCTGTAGGAGGAAAAGCTTGTTTAAGGTAAGAGCTTATAATGCTAGAGTTTGGGGTATACCACATTTTTTAAACTGGTTCCCCAATTCTCTGCATGCCAAAGTGGCAGGGGTTTCTGAATCATCACTGATTCTTCTAATGCTGTCATAATGACAGTTATGGTAGAAAATATGGAGTTCTTTAGCATTGGCTTTTTCTGTGCCACAAATTTGCCATAGAGGTTCATTCAACTGGTGAATGATTACATTGAGTTGGTTATGTTTGGCAAAGGCTACAATGGTGTCATTCCCAGCACAAGTACCAGCTTTTTTCAAATCAGCAACATATTCTTCAAAGGGAATATCTGTTTCTATAAAAGACCCAAAGTCTTCTTTATGACTGAGCATATAATTAGCAGTTTCTTGTCTGTGTTTGAGATGGTTTCTCGAATGACCTTCTAACTGGTCTCCAAGGGCTCTGAAAAGACAATTTCCATCTCCTGATACCTTATGGAGTTTGAGTCCCAGGGTTTGCAATTGAGTGATAATACTTGCAAATTGGAACTGTCTATTACCCCTGGGCTCCGTTAGGTTTCTTTTCTCTTTAGGAGCTGGTTGAGTTTTATCTGAAATTACTTTACCCACAAATGGTGCAGGCTTCCCATGGGAACAATGAATCCAAGATTCTTTTTCTCGAATTTTAATAGCAGTAGGAGTTGTCAATAATACCTAAAAAAGTCCCTCCCAAGCAGGCTGGGTCTCACTGGTCCGCTGAAAATTCTTAATATATACATTGTCTCCAGGACTTAAATCATGCAAGGAAAAATCTAAAGGACCAGCTTGTACAGTAACTCCTTCTTTTTTTTTTTAATTAATTAATTAATTAATTAATTTTTTGCGGGGCAATGGGGGTTAAGTGACTTGCCCAGGGTCACACAGCCAGTAAGTGTCAAGTGTCTGAGGCTGGATTTGAACTCAGGAACTCCTGAATCCAGGGCCGGTGCTTTATCCACTGTACCACCTAGCCGCCCCTGTAACTCCTTCTTCATGGAGTTCACGTAGCCTAATTTGTAGTTCCTGTATATAGGAAGCAACAGAAGTATCACCTCCGACCAGTGATGTATAGACTGGGGAAAAAGTTTTAGCTTGGATAGGAGGGTGACCAAAAAGCATCTCATAAGGAGATATGTGGAGTTCACCTCTTGATCTACTGATCAGATAGAATAATGCCAAGGGTAGAACATCAAGCCATTTTAAATGGGTTTCAGTACATAATTTGCCAATCATGCTCTTAAGCTCTTTATTCATACTTTCAACTTGGCCTGAGCTTTGAGGGTGGTAAGGAGTATGAAATCTAGGAGTTACTCTCAAGAAAGAATAAATCTGGGAGAGAATTGAATCTGTAAAATGTGTACCTCTATCAGAGTAAATGTATGCTGGTGGCCCAAAGCGAGGAACAATCTCTTCAACGAGAGCTTTGGCCACAAAGCCAGCAGTTGCTCATAGGGCAGGAAAAGCCTACACCCATCGAGTGAGCTGGTCAACAATAACAAGGCAAAATTTATATTGTCCTGCATTGGGCATAGAAATAAAGTCAATTTGTAGATGTTCAAAAGGTGTATGTGCCAAAGGGCGCCCTCCATATGCTTTAGCATGGAAGGCATGTTGATTGTAAGATTGACATGTGGAGCAGCCCGAGCAGATTCAAGATGCTATGTTAGTTATACCTGGTGCTAACCAGGTCCTTCTAACTGAGTCCACAATGCCTTGTGTGCCAAAATGGCCTTTCTTGTGAATAGAGAGGCATACCTGGTGATAGAATTTCTGGGGGAGAAGTGGTTTTCCCTCTGAAGGCATCCAGACTCCATTGATCTGTTTAGCTTTGAATCTCTTTTTCCACCTTTCTACTTCAGAATTATCATAAGTTAGGTGGAGAGAAACATCCTTAGAAGGTGAGAGGTTAAATACATGTTCAGGGGCTTCTAAAGCAGCGAGCTTAGCTGTTGAATCAGCTCATGCATTCCTCATTGAAACAGGATCACTATTCCCTATGTGGGCAGGGCAATGTATAATTGCTAGAGCAGAGGGAAGTTTCAGGGCAGATAGGAGGTCCTTGATAAGGTCTCCATTAGCAATACCTTTGCCAGAGGATATTAGAAAGCCCCTCTGTAGCCAAAGCATGCCTATAGCATGGCATACGCCAAAGGCATATCTGGAGTGGGTATAAATGGCAGCACTCTTCCCTTTGGCTATGTTACAGGCTTGTGTAAGAGCCAGAAGTTCAGCAGCTTGTGCACTAAAATGTGAAGGCAGAGAAGCTGCCCAGATAATATCATAATCAGAAACTACAGCCGCCCCAGTGAAATGGGTGCCATCTTTCATAAACGAAGAACCGTCTGTATAGAGGACAATATCAGGGTTCTCTAAAGGTGTATCCAAAAGGTCATCATGGGGTTTCTCAGCCATATCAACTAAAGAGGCACAGTCATGCAATGGCTCCCCCAAGAATGGTTAGTTAGGGAGCAGTGTTGCTGAGTTAAGAACTGTACAGCATTTTAAAGTGATACTTTTATGACTTAGCAGGGTTACTACATACTTAGCCAGTCTTTGATCTGAAAAGGCTTATGTTCTATGGTGTAGTAAGAGGGCCTCTACTTTTTGGGGATGTTGTATTGTAAGAGGATTACCTAGGACCAAATCAGAGGCTTTTTCTACCAAAAGGGCTGTAGCCACCACTGCCATGAGGCAGGGTGGCACCCCAGAGGCCACAGAATCTTGTTGGCTGGAATAATAAGCTATTGGACGCTGGACAGGTCCTAATGATTGAGTCAGGACCCCAGAAGCCACTCCCTTCTGTTCATGCACAAAAAGAGTAAAAGGCTTACTGTAATCTGGGTGTCCTAGTGCAGGTGCTGATAAACAATGCCTGCTTCAATTCTGTTATAGCTGAGAGATGCTGGGAATCCAGCTGTAAAGGTTCTGGGACAGAATTTTTGGTTAGAGCTATAAGAGGCTTAGTAATTTCACCAAAAGAGGGTATCCATTGTCTGCAATACCCAGCTGCTCCCAGAATGGCCCTTAACTGCTTCTTAGTAGAGGGAGCAGCGAGTTGTTGAATAGCCTGGACTTGCTTAGTAGAGACAGAGCGAGTTCCAGCAGCCAAAATGAAGCCCAAATATTCTACCTGAGGTAAGCACCATCGAGCCTTTGACTTAGAGACCTTGTAGCCTCTCTTGTATAGTTATAATAATAAATGGCGGCTGTCTTCCTGACAGGTGTCAGCATCAGGGGAGGCTAAAAGTAGATCATCTACATACTGCACTAAAGTGGAACCTTTAAAAGTAATAGAGGCCAGGTCCTGTTGTAAGATTTGAGAAAATAATGTAGGACTGTCCACAAATCGCTGTGGGAGTCTAGTCCAGGTCCACTGTGTATTTTTCCAGGTAAAGGCAAATAAATACTGGAAGTCCTCATACACTGGTATAGAGAAAAAGGCAGAGCAGAGGTCTACCACTGTGAAGCATGTAGCCTCACATGGGATAGAAGAAACTATTGTGGCAGAATTAGGGACTATAGCATGTCTATGAATAACATAATTGTTCATCGCTCTAAGATCTTGTACAAAACGATAAACAGGTTTGCCATCTGGGCCAGGCTTGGGTTTTTTAACTGGCAAAATGGGAGTATTACATGGAGAATGATGGCATGGGACAATAATACCCTGACTTTTCAGAGCCTCAATTATAGGGGTGATCCCTTCTATAGGTTCTTTAAACAATGAATACTGTGGAATGGATGGAGGTGGTCCCCATTTAACTTTTTTTTTTTTTTTTTTTTTTTAGTGAGGCAATCGGGGTTAAGTGACTTGCCCAGGGTCACACAGCTAGTGAGTGTTAAATGTCTGAGGCTGGATTTGAACTCAGGTACTCCCGACTCCAAGGCCAGTGCTCTATCCACTGCACCACCTAGCTGCCCCTCCCCTTTAACTTTAATAGTAACAGGCATGGCAGATTTAAGGAACCCCACTTCAGTAGAGGATGAGGCCCATAGGGACTTAGGAATGTCAGAGGGGATTTTGGATGTATCCCCTACTGCTCCTTGAGCATCTGCAATCAAAATTGGTAATAAATGAACAGTATCCTCTGGCAACCGCAGAGAGACAGCCCCATCTGGAGCACAAGATATGGTTGCTCTAAGTTTACAAAGGAGATCATGACCTAATAAATTTACAGGGGCAGCAGGCATAAGTAAAAATGAATGTTCTACAGTTAAAGGCCCCATAGATACCATGCAAGAGGTTAATTCTGCCACTCTTTGGGCCTTACCTGAGACTCCTACCACATTTAAAGATCCAATAGCATTGCATCCAAGGTCTGATTTACGCACTAAGACTGATTTAGAGGCTCCTGTATCTAACAGACAATCATAATATGTGTCCCCAACTTTGAGGGTCACATGGGGTTCATTACTCTGGGGAGGTGAATGGATTGGTACAAGAGGGTTCAAAAATTCAGGATCTGGAAAAGTAAAGCTTTCTGTATTTATATTCCACTCCTCCCCTGGACACTGTCAGTCCTGTGTCTCCCTAGAGTTACCCCGATTCTGATTCTGTCCTTCTGTACCTCCCTGATAGGGTCTACAATTATACTGATTCTGGTTGTAATAAGGTCTGTAATTATCTTGGTTGTTTCCTTTCTGGTAAAAATTTCCATGATTATTCTGGTTTCTCCTGAAAAAATATTCCAGACCTGAGTTACTGCCCACCTGAGTTCTTGCTTTCTAATTCTACATTCTCTTAATGAGTGTGCTTGTTTTTCACAGTACTGACACACCTTAGGGATTTTGTTCTGACCATTAAATGTCTGACCTGAAAGTGCTGGTGCCAGAATGCTTTGCTTAGCCATATTGTCTTCATTTGCCTCAAAGATATAGGTGGTAATTTCTTTAAGCCTGTCTATAGCCATATCTTTCCAGCCTGGACACTGTGTCATAAAAAATTTACAGATTTCTGGCAATGATTGATATACAAATGTATTATGTACAATATAGGAGTCTTTTGAGTCTAGAGGGTACAGTCTTATAAATTGTCTAGCAGCTTCACAAAGTCTATCATAAAATCTATTAGGTTGTTCATTAGGCTCCTGAGCGAGTTTTAAAATTTTTTGCCAGTTGTCAGATTTCTTAGAACAGGATTCCATTCCTTTCAGTAGCGTTTCCCTAGCATTTTTTAATTCTTGGAATTGCTATGGATTGTTATAATCCCAGTTTGGCTCCTGGAGAGGCCACTCTGTTAATGCTTCCCCAGAGGCCACCAAGGAATTTCCTGCTGTGACAATATCTGCAATTTCACTTGGGGATAGTATAATTTCCATAAGACAAGTGACATCGCCCCAAGTGGGTTGATATGTATTAAATATAAACCTTAACTGCGAAATTACTGACTTTGGATTCTGATCAAACCTAGGTATAAGTTTCTTTCATGCACTTATATTCTTTGGACTGAATTGGCTATATATTTTACACTGTGCTCCTCTGCAGGCTGTAACATTCTGTAGGGGGAGCAGTTTCTGTTGATCTGATTCTAAAAACTGGTCTAAATCTGTTTCTGAACTCAGGTCATCTCCAATAGAGGGACCCATTCTGGTTTCCCTATGAACACATGGTCTGCTATGGTCATATCTCTTCCTCTCTTTATAGGTTTTTTGGAAAAAATACCACATTGCAATAATGACAATAACAAGAATATAATTTATAGCCATTTGAGCTATAATGATAGTAGTATAGTAAAGTTTGAATTTAGTTGTAATGCTTCCAGTAATATTGTATATGTGATCAGTGGGAAAGATAAACTCTCCCATACCATTGTTCCAACGATTTTTTACTGTGTTTGTGAGGAGGAAACCAGCAATGCCATGAATAAGTATTGAGCAGGCCAATAGTTTAAATCGGAACAATATGCTGTTCCAAAATATGCCAATTAGAATATACAAGGCGGGGGGTGGGGGGGCAGCTAAGTGGCATAGTGGATAGAGCACCGGCCCTGGAGTCAGGAGTACCTGAGTTCAAATCTGGCCTCAGACACTTAACACTCACTAGCTGTGTGACCCTGGGCAAGCCACTTAACCCCAATTGCCTCACTAAAAAAAAAGAATATACAAGGGGGGAGCCAAATAGTCAATCATGGTGCAGTTCAAAATGAACCAGCTTTTCTCTGACCAGCAAGATAAACGCTAAGGTTTTTTAAGAGCAAGGGAGGAAGGCAGCTAGGTAGCGCAGTGGATAAAGCACCAGCCCTGGATTCAGGAGGACCTGAGTTCAAATCCAGACTCAGACACTTGACGCTTACTAGCTGTGTGACCCTGGGCAAGCCACTTAACCCTCATTGCCCTACAAAAAATTAAAAAAAAAAAAAAGAGCAAGGGAGATTGCCTAAGGGGGCAGTGGGGGAGGGGCAAGAAGGTCCCCCAGGTTAGTTGGCTTATGGCCAAAATAAGGGGGAGGGAGGGTGGGTTAAAGAAATTCACTAGGTTAATCAACTCCTGGTTAACTCGCCAAAAACTGTGGAGACCAATTTTTAATTGGGGAGTGTTAGCTAAGTGGCTTGCCGCAATATTGGGGCAAGAAAGGAGTCTGGCAGCCTCCCTCAAAACAGAACAGGATTTATTTTAACAAGAACTAACTTAAAAAAAACCAACCCGGCAGTAAAAATCAAAACCCAGAACAGCCTAATGCACATAAGAACAGAGTGAGACTATTTCTCCGCAAAAGAGGGCAATTCTGATCACCTACTGATCAGGCTGAACAGCTCAGCACACGGTCCGGACCCAGCCAGGGACAGTGCTTCCAGCACAAGTCAGTGTCTTCAGCACCAGCAGCTTCTGAGGCTCCAATCACAGACTGGTGAGGGGATTCTTCAGTAGGCCAGGGTGAAGTGGAGACAGTATCTACCGGAGTTGGGGCAAAGCGCCCTGGGTCTGAACCAGTGGGCTAAATCAAGTGGTGGTGGCCCAGTGGGGGAGGGGTAAAAGCACACCAAGCTTCCGACCATATAGAATCAGAGTTCAATCAGATTTCTGTTTCCGGGTCAAAGAGAAAGCAGCTGTGATTACTCACAAGCCAGGCAGGCTGAGAAGAAACCCAATCACCCCCTGGGCCAGGCTGTAGCAAGAACAGTGTGTCCTGGAAACAGTGCTACACTTTAAGAAGGAGTAAAAAGCCAAGAAATAGTAAGCTAGGATGAGTGGGCAGAGAAAGCAGAAGACCATGGAAAACTTCTTTGGGTGAAAGGTAGACCACAATACATCCTCAGAAGAAGAAGATAATAACAGGGTCAAAGCTCCAACATGCAAAGCTTCCAAGAAAAATATGAACTGGTCTCAGGCCATGGAAACTCTCAAAAGGGACTTTGAAGAGAAAGTAGGAGAGATAGAATGAAGATGTAGAGAAAGAGAGGAAGGAATGGAAAGAGAAATGAGAGCAATGCAGGAGAGTCATGAGAAAAAAGTCAACAGTTTGAAAAGCCAAATGGAAAAGGAGATAAAAAAACTGTCTGCTGAAAATAATTGCCTAAGAATTAGGATTGAACAAATGGAAGCTAGTGACCTTATGAGAAACCAAGACACAGTAAAGCAAATCCAATTGAATGAAAAAAATAGAGGGCAATGTGAAATATCTCCTTGGAAAAAATGATCTAGGAGAGATTATTTGAAAATCATTGGACTACCTGAAAACCATGACCAAAACAAGAGCTTAGATACCATCCTCCAAGAGATTGTGAGGGAAAATTGCCCTGATATTCTAGAAGCAGAAGCTAAAATAGAAATTGAAAGAATCCACCAATCACCTCCTGAAAGAGATCCCTAAAGGAAAACCTCCAGGAATATTATAGCCAAATTCCAGAACTCCCAGGTCAAGGAGAAAATATTGCAAGCAACTAGAAAAAAGGAATTTAAATACTGTGGAGCTCCAATAAGGATAAAGCAAGATCTAGCAGCTTCTACATTAAAGGACCAGAGGGCATGGAATATGATATTCCAGAGGGCAAAGGAACTGGGACTACAGCCAAAAATCACATACCCAACAAAACTAAGCATCATCTTTCAGAGGCAAACATGGAATTTCAATGAGAAAGAAGACTTTCAGGCATTTGTTATGAAAAGACCTGAACTGAATACAAATTTGACTTTCAAATACAAGACCCTGGAGAAGCATAAAAAGATAAACAGGAAAAAGACTTCATGAGGGATATTAAAAGATCAAACTATTTATATTCCTACATGGGAAGATAATACTTCAAACTCATAAGAACTATCTCAGTAAGGATTTAACAGAGGACACAGGTCTGAACTGAATACGAAGGGATGTTATGTTTAGTTCTTTGTGGGGTGTCTTATGTCTGGGGCCAGATTTGGGCTTGGGGCCTCCTGGGTCCAGGGCTGATGCATTGTCCATTGTGCCACCTAACTAACCCATAATGACATCCTTAAAATAGGGTTGAGGTGCAGTAGAAATAGACTGGGGGAGGGGGAAAGGGAGAGATGGTCTGGGGAGAGGTTGTTCACATGAAGGAAAAAAGAAAAAAGCTTTTGGAGGGGAGGGGAAGAGGGGGGAGGAATTGGGGAGTGAGTGAACCTTAATATCATCAGAATTGACTCAAAGAAGGGCTAACATACATACTCAAGTGGGTATAGTAATATATTTTTGCCCTGAGGGAGGGGAGGGAGATAAGTCGGGGAGAGAGGGGAAGGAGGGAAGGGCGGATTGGGGGAGAGAGCAGTAAAAAGCAAAATACTTTTGAGGAAGGTAAAAAAAAACAACCCACAAACAGGATCAGTAGGATCAAGGGAAAGGAAATAAAATGGGGAAAGGGAAATTATACAACCTCAAAAAATACCACTGACCAGGAATCAGCTGAGAATACACAGCCCCGCTCTTGTCGCCTTCCAGCTTCCAGCTAGAATGACGACTTCTCTCTGTTCCCCAAAACCCCACACAGCCCTCAACCAATTGTCTGGCTGCTCTGACAGTCACATGACTGCCCTCACTAGGCTTCCAATTATTATAATTTTGCCAGGCCCATGTAGACATCAGTGAGTGGTGATGATGTGAGGTGCCAGTGCCATGGCAATGGCTACAACCAGTGGGTAGAGCACCATGCAGTTTGTGGAGCCCCAGGCCAATGCATGCTGAGGCATAAAAACCTCAAATAACAATTAATTCTTTATACCATGTTACTTGGAAATAGTAGCTGGCCTCTGGGGACTCAACATGCCAATTCAAACAGAAGTTGGGGAATGCTGCTATATCTTCTTCTCCTCCTCCTTCTCCTTTTCCTTTTTCCTTCACCTTCTTCTCTTCCTTCTCCTCCTTTTTCCATCAATATTTTCTCCAGAAGTTAAAGTTGAGAAATTTAACTTTTTGTCCTCCACAGTTTTCATTTTTGACTTCTTCAAATATACCTCTGAAAAAAATGGAACAACCTGACCATACCTTTAAACACAAATGACTCTGGCTTTCATTGAATGAACAATAATAGCCCCAACACAAACTTCTGTGGCTCATTTTTTGATGGCTTAGAATGAGTGAAAACAGCGATTTGTTTTCTGTTCTGTTCAGAAACTCTTGGGGATCTTTCCCTCCAGATTGATATCTTTGTGATAGTAAATTGGGGCATCTTTTGTCTCGGTTTTTACCTAGCCCTTAGTCACTGAGTGGGTGTGACCTCAGACAAAAGGAGATCTAAGAAAGACCTTAATTTAGAAAGACCAAGGTCACCCATTGAATCCTGGGCCATCACCAGTTATCTTGACCTTTGTCTTGCCAATAGACTTTGATGACTTTGGATGGGAAGGTGAGACTGATGACTTTGTGCAGCTCTGCCTTACTTAAATCCAATCTATTTGTAAGTCTTTGGTTATCTTCAAGAATGAAGGATGGGGGGGGGCAGCTAGGTGGCGCAGTGGATAGAGCACTGGCCCTGGATTCAGGAGGACCTGAGTTCAAAGCCAGCCTCAGACACTTAACACTTAACTAGCTGTGTGACCCTGGGCAAGTCACTTAACCCCAATTGCCTCACAAAAAAAAAAAAAAAAGAATGAAGGATGGGGGCAGCTAGATGGTGCAGTCACTTAACCCCAATTGGGCCAAGGTAAACCAAGGTAGTTTATATTACTGTTACTTATGGGCCAGGCCCCCCAAGGACTCTAGTACTCACTTGTACTAGGTTCTTTCCTGAGGTACTGACTCTCAAAGAGGTCACTGTGTCTCTGTCTCATGCTCCTGCCCAGAGGTTGGGAGACATCTCCAAGATAAAGTTTAGATATTACTCATACCTAGATTCAACCAGAAGTATGTAATGGGGTGGCCAACTTCTGCATGAGTATTCAATATATGTTATAGGTATTGGGTATGGTATAGTCACTGTAGAAAATGCATATAATTCAAAGAACTGACAGGAGCATATGAACAAAGACAGCAATATAAAGTACTATTTCATCATTTGAAAAATAGCCTATCTTTCAAATTCTCTTGGGAAGATAAAGATACTTTGGGAAACTGCAGAACAAATATTTCCTATCTAGCAAGTTATAATAATAGCAAGGTTATCAGGGTCTACATCTTTTGCCTTACCAGGGTGATCCTCTGATAAGGATTAGTATTCTTCTGCAGGAGGCCTGGAAATCAATCAAAATAAAGTTTCCTTTGCCTACTGTGTGCCAGGCACTGTGCTAGAAACTAGAGACACAAGTACAAAGAAAAAAAATTCCTATTCTCATGGTCTGACCCTTGAACTCAGGAATTCTTGTTCTCTAGGAATTCTAGTACATAAAAAGAACCATTCCCAGGAGCCCCCAGTCTCTGCCTTGTTCTAAAAAAAAAAAAAAAGGAAATAGAAAGATAGAAAGCATCCAGGATGTGTGGTCCACGAACTCCCTTCTCAAGCTTACCATGAGCTTCTCCTGTCAGCCACCATTTTATATGGAAGGGAAGAGATCCTCTTAGTCTCTCCCTCGCTGCCCTTCTTGCACTTTGCTATGGAAGTTCAAAGGTTAGGAGGCACAAAAAAAGGTCATGTTATCATCTCATCATGCTTTCATACACCACATAGGAAAAAGTCAACTTCTAGGAAGATGCTATCTTGTCCCCAAATGCTTCCTCCAAATATCAGTCACCAATCATTTCAGAGTTAGAGCCAACCTCTGGTGATCAATCAATAAGGCAACTTAAGACATGTTTGATCAACTCCCATTACAGTATCAATACATTTTTATTTATTGTGGCATCCTTGCTGCCTCTGGGTCTTTTCCTTCGACCCACAAAACCTCAGTAGCTTGTATTAAAATGTTAGTGTGAGGGGCAGCTAGGTGGCACAGTGGATAGAGCACCGGCCCTGAAGTCAGGAGTACCTGAGTTCAAATCCGGCCTCAGACACTTAACACTTACTAGCTGTGTGACTCTGGGCAAGTCACTTAACCCCAATTGCCTCACTAAAAAAAAAAAAATTAAAAAAAAATGTTAGTATGATATACTCATCTCCATTTGCAGGGATAAATTTGATGCCATATTCCTGTTGTCATCTTAGGACTCCCTCTATCCTTCACAATACTTGATAAGCCTGATCCATTCATCACCCACCTCTCCTTTTTCAATATTTCTTATCAATCACCAAAAGCTTCTGTCATTACACTTCCTCATGACCCACATGGTACAAAATTGCCAAGATTATAGTTTATTTTATCTTAGTTACATTTCAAATTGGTGCATTCTTTTATGATGACACATTGGTCTTAGTGGTCTGCCATTTTTTAGGATGAACCACTTTTATATAGATGACTAATTTCATCCATTCTCTGTTGATTTTTATAAGCTTCAGTTTCTGAGAAAGACATTTTCTAATGTAGTTCCTAAATTCTGGCTGTATATCTTATTCAGAGCTACTCCCCCCCCCCCTTGGAGATGTATTGAGTGCAAAGAAGATAGAAATTAGTTTTCGTAAAAGTATTTCAAAAGATCTTGGGATCTTGGGAGACCTCTAGTGGATTATTTGGGCATTTTTTGTTCTATTTCTAACATAATAATACCAATAATAATTGACATATAGAATTTACAGTTTCCAAAGTGCTCTGCATATATGATCTCATTTAACCTGCACAATAACCTTGGAGGGTAGGGATATTTTAATCATCATTTTACAGATAAGGAAATTGAATTTAAGTGACTTGCCCATCCCACAGCTAATAGTAATCTCAAGATCAAATGAATTAACATTTGTAAAAGCACTTTTCAAACCTTAAAGCACTATGTAGATACTAGCTATCATCATCATCATTATGAGCATCATGATCATGATTTGCACCAGGATTCCCTGACTCTAAGGGAGAAGAGAGATGGAGGAGAGGGGAGAGTAAATGAATTTGAAACTTTCACTAGAGAAGGTGGGAGAAGGAGTAGAGGTGCCCAGCCTCACTTGGAGGACAGGAGGAATCTTCTGCAGGTATCTTACAGGGCAAAGAAAGATCAGGCAGTCAGGCCAGTCAGGCCAGTCAGGCCAGCAAAGGTACAAAGCAGCAGTGGAGACCATGGGTGCAGTAATCCAAGTGACCTGAATGGTACCTATTTTTTTTTTCTGTAAACTATTAAGATTTCAAAATCTCTGAGGTGAAGGGGATCTCAGAAACCATCTAGTCTAAATTAAACATGTCCAAGAGAAGACTCCCCAATATTATACCACCAATCAGTAGAAATCCATATTCCGTAATCTACTTGAAGACTTTCAGTTGGTATCTTTTGAGGCAACCTATTCTACTTTGGGTCGGTTCTAATTTTTAGGAAGTTTTCCTAACATTGAGCCTAAATTGGTGGCTCTGTAATTTCTATGCAAATGTTTCTAGTTCTCTGCACTCATGAAGAATAGTCTAAATAATATGGCTCTGCCAAGTGACAGCTGTAAAGGTTAAAAGAATTTTAAGGTGCTGATTCTTGGATCAAATTGTAGGATGTACTAAGGTCAAAAACAAATACAGTCACATGGACATCTTATTTATTATTTATCGCATACACAGAATATAACTATATAATTTTTTAAGGGACAGAGTGATTTTCAGATGTGGTTTGTGGAGCTAGTTTCAGTTCTCAATAGTTCAAAACCAGGCTCAGACACTTAGTAGCTATATGATCCTTGGTAAATCACTTAACCTCTGACTGCCTTAGTTTCCTCATTTGTAAAATGAGAATAATAATAGCACCTGCCTCTCATTGCTGTTAGGGGGATCAAATGAGATTATTTGTAAAATGTTTTGGAAATCTTAAAGCAATATAGAAATTCTAGCTATTATTATTATGTAGCTTTTAAGCATCTATCATATCTTATTACAGAGACAGTTACATTTCAGAGTGACTTAAGAGATTGCTATTCACAAACTATTGTAGTTTGTAATTGCTTTGAGTACCTTTGCTGTGAATTGGGATTTGTTACAACATTGTTGTAGCTGCCTTTATCCCTTATGAGGGGGGGAACAAACCATACTTAGAATCAGGGAATCCACATTTGTGTCCCCATTTTTGCCACTTACAAGCTATGTGATCTTGGGCCAGTTGTCTTCCATTTTTTGAGCTAATTTCCTTTTCTTTAAAATGAGAATAATAATATATTGTCTCACAGGATGATTGGGAGGAAAGCTTATTGAAAACCCTAAAATGCTACCTAAACATGTTATTATTTTGTTAGTAGAACAGTAGGAGAAAATAATGTTAGGAAACAGCATATAGGAGGGCTTGATGAGGAACACATTTAGGTATTACTTCCCTTATTTATCTCCCAGACTTCTAATAGAGGGTTGAGGTAGTTATGCAATCAGTAACACTTTTTACTACCATGTGTCTGGATCAAAGCCAAATTTAGTATGTGTTCATGACACCTGAAAATGTTATGGAAAGGTTATCATACCATATCTTATTACTTATTAGGTATTACATTAGGTATTACTTTTATAAATGCCTATATTTTTTTAAATCAGAAAGATCTACTTTGTTTTGTTGCTGTTCAGTCATTTTCAGTCATGTCCAACTCTTCATGACCCCATTTGAAGTTTTCTTGGCAAAGATATTGAAGTGGCTTGCCATTTCTTTCTCCAACTCATTTTACAGATGAAGAAACTGAGGTAAACAGTGTTGTGAGTTGCCCAGGGTCACACAACTAGTAAGTCTCTGAGGCCAGATTGGAACTCATGAAGATGAGTCTTCCTGACTCCAGGCCTGATTGCTCTATCCACTGTGCCACCTAGAAGCTCTACAATCCATGGCAAATATTTATTTTGTGATAGGTTTTCACCAACACAAAAGAATTAATTTTTAAATGGAATTTTAGTACAGGATCCTTTCTTTCACCCACTCCTATTTTTAAACCTTGTCATACAAATACCTCATTTTGTCCCTTCAGCTTAATGTAAATGATGAACATGGCATTTGGCTAATGAGGCAACTCCCCCCCTTATCCCCCCCCCCCAAAAGAACTAGGGAAAAGACAGTGTGGCATCTGTGAGTTACAAAGGGTATGTTTCTTATCTATATCCCCAATCCCAGCCTATGCTGTGTTACTCATCACAGACTCAGTAACACCTTGGCACCAATCAGTCTGAGTTGTATGATTCTGAAATCAGCATAATGACACCAGTCATTTTGGTTTTGAGGGCTATTTCTCTATGATCCCTCACTCACTCTGCCCCAACCTCATCCCTAATAGCATTATCTTTTTCTCTGCTTGATAACTGAAATGGGCAACAGGGAAACAATTAGTAATGAAATGGCACACCACTATTACCCAGATGCTAAGCATGGAGCAATTATTGTGAGTTTATACACTCAGAGTAGGCAACAGGTCTAGGGCCTCTATAGTATTAAAGATTTAGGAGTGGGAGGGAGGAAGCCCACCTGTCTTACTCATCTTTTCCAATCCCTTCATTCCAGTAAAGCATGTTGTCACTTATGCTGAATATTCCTTTTGACCTAGGCCCTGACAAAGACTGTACTCTATTGCTTAAGAAAAGAAGAAGCTTGATGATGAAGGAATGACTTTAAAATTGCTTTCATGAGAAAGCATAAACAGTTACTAACTTAGCCAATAATTATATTTCTTTTGAATATCTTCAGGATTTATATACATATTCTTTACCACCAAACTTACCTATATATTGCTTTAGAATTGTTCTCTAGTGATTTTATTTATCTATAAAAGGGAAACACCTTAGCCCTTAGCTAGTATTCTCACACATTGACATAGTATCCACCCTTTTGCCTCTGAGATGGGGGGCTTAATATAGATAATGAATAAGATTATTTTTTTAAATATGAATTTTATACATATATATGTATACAAAAGAAGTGGAATCCAGTACTTTTACAACTTAGTTGGTGATATATGTATGCATATGTATATAATTATAGAGGGTGACTAGGATGTTCTTCATATATGCAGATAATTGGCTGGATGGCTGGACTAAAAGAGTAGTTGTTCTATTTGAACCATTGTTTGGTGGCAGGAAATCTCCAATGGAGTACACAGATCCCAAGGGATCTATACTTGGTTAAATGATTAAGATAAAGGAATAGATGGTATGCCCATCAAATTTGCAACTGAAACAAAGGTGACAGGGATAACTAACATAGTAGATGACAGAGTCAAGATCCAAAAGGTTCTTGAAAAGCTAGAGCAGAAAACAGGCATACTAGTGCAATGTTGGTGGAGCTGTCCATTGGTTTAGTCATTCTAGAAAGCAATTTGGAACAATGCCTCCAAATTTACCAAATTGTGCATACCTTTTGGGCCAGATATGCCATCATTAGGCCTATATTCCAAAGAAATAAAACAAAGAGGAAAATTACCTACCTATATGTATAAAAATGTTTATAACAGTTCTTTTTTTTTGTAGTAGCCCCAAAATGGAAGTGGTGGTGGTGGGGTTATCCTTTGGAGAATAGCTAAACAAATTATGGTGTATGTATTATTATGGAAATGTTATTATGGAATATTATTGTATCTTAGGAAATGATGAAATTGAAAACTTCATTAGAAACCGGGAAGATCTCAATGAATTGATGTAAAGTGAGCACAAGTAGAAGAACAATATATAATATAACAACAATATTATCTTGAAAAACTAAGTAATGCATGGAAGAGACCAATTTAGGCTTGATGTCAAGAAAAACTTCCTAATAATTAGACTTTTCCCAAAGTGAGATGGCTTTCCTTGAGATGTGGTGGGTTCTCCCTCATTGGAGGTCTTAAGGAAGAACCTGGATAATCACCAGTTGGGTACTCTCTGGTGAGGGTTCCTTTTTTTTTTAATGGATTGTATTAGCTGGCTGCTGAGTTCCCTATGAATTCTCAAAAATATCAGGTATTTAGATAAAATATTCCCAAATCAAATGCAGGCTGCTGCTGTTATTTATTGTCACTAATGTTCTTGAAGAGGAAAGTAAGTAGGGTTTTCAACTTCAAGCAGCATTTCCTGGAATATTTTCTGCATTAGCTCTAGACCTATAATTTCATTGGTGTAAGAAACTTCAGCATGGAAATCCCTTACCCACCCCCTCAAATTAGTGAAGGGCATTCTAGCCACAATGCATATTTTCACATTTCCCCAACTACGTTATAAGACAGAGTCTGTTTCTCCTGTATCCCTCTGCAGAATCATTTTATCACTGGAAAGGGAAAAAATGTTGAAAACTTTACTTTCAATTTGTCTGAGGAAACTGTTGGGCATTTATCAGATACATAATTAATACAACATTATCAGGGATTCTATTCATCTAGAAATAGAGCACACCCAGAGGAGTTCAATCAGGATACTGTGATGAAATAATGAGATTTAGTAGATACTCAAAGACTCACCTGAAGATTAATCTAGACTGATTGAATCAAGTGACAGTGATTAACTGCTGATTAGCCTACTTCAAGTTAACTGGATTGTAATCACACCTTGAGAACACCTTCAGAACCAATGGATTTGGATGACGCCAACCAATCAGCTTGAAGCAGTGTGTAAGGACAGCCTCTGTTCCAGACCTATAAAAAGCTTCCACAATCAGTTTGCTGGAGAGAGAGTTCCTGATTAAAGCAGGCTCATGGAGGAGGACATCAGGAAGAACCCAACCAGGCTGGAACTCTAGGCTAGATAGGCTTTTTCTTAACTTTCTGAACTCCTTGTGAATACCTCTATGCTTTAATAAATGTTTAATTCCCAAAGACTGGTGTTGAAGCTTCTAATTTAAGGTGACCACAATTTAGATTTTAAACATCACAATACTAAGACTGGAGACCAGTCCTTACAAAGATTAGTTGAAGAGAAAATTTCATTCCCTGATAACTGTTATGGTCCCTCCTTGGGAACCCTTCTCTTCTCCTTCCATACCATTTCACTTGGTGATTTCATCAGTTCCTATGGGTTTAATTATCATCTCTGTACAGATATTCTCAGATCTATTTGTCCAGCCCAAATCTTTTTTCTGACCTCTAGTCTTTTATCTCTGCTTATTGGACATCTCTAGATGCCCTTATAAAAATTAGATATTCCATAGATATATTAAACTCAATGTATACAAAACTGAACTCATATTTTTCATCCCAAACCCTCTACCCTTCTTAATATAAGAATATTATTACCACCCCTTCCCCTGCTAAGAGAGAATAGGTTGACCTTTCTTTTCTCTCTCTTTTTTTTTTTTAGTGAGGCATTTGGGGTTAAGTAACTTGCCCAGGGGCAGCTAGGTGGTGCAGTGGATAGAGCACTGGCCCTGGAGTCAGGAGTACCTGAGTTCAAATCCGGCCTCAGACACTTAATACTTACTAGTTGTGTGACCCTGGGCAAGTCCTTAACCCCAATTGCCTCACTAAAAAAAAAAAAAAAGGAAGTTTAAAAAAAAGTAACTTGCCCAGGGTCACACAGCTAGTAAGTGTTAAGTGTCTGAGGCCAGATTTTGAACACAGGTATTCCTGACTCCAGGGCCAGTGCATGTTCTGTTCATGGACTGTGTAAGGGGCTAAAATTTTAGCTATACTATCTAAAATCTAATGAGTGGTTGCAATAAATTATAAGCTTTGCAAGAGTATTTAAGTGTTTAAATATTTATTAAAGAGCATTAGGGATCAGAGAGAAAGGTAAAAGTCTAACTATTTCTAAGAGACCCTATCATCTGACCCCCCCATGGCAGGTCAGGAACCAAAAGAGGAAAAAGCCCTCTCCCAGTGTCCACTTCCTACTTCATGTCCTCCCAGAAAATAGGTAGGCTCCTCAGTTGATTGGCTGGTAGTTTTGATAGACAGTACCCACAAGCAAATTTTACTTCCTGACGCCAAGGACCCTTGACCACATGGCTTGCCTTTAGAGGCCTTCTCCTCATGGTGGAACTTTCGCACAGTAGCTCTCCAGCCGTGGCATCAGTCCATCATTACAGTCCCCCAATTTGTTTCTTCAAAGAAACATGGGGTGCTTCCTTGATGAAACAGTCAAAAATAACAGAATATATACCCTATGCTAACAAACAATATGTTAATAACAATATAGAAAAAGGGAGAAAGAGGAAATTTTGTTCAGAGGGGGGTGGGGTCGCCCTCATGAAGCAGCAACTCTTGAACAGCTGGCCTGCAGAGGGAGGGCCTCTGCAGAGGAATACATATTACAAATGGTGTACATAACAACAGAAAGGAATAAAAATCAACAAAACAAAACTGTTCATTTAAAGTCTTTTGTCAGATGATTCTTGGGACGTCCTCTGGGTGTAGTTGTGGAATGGAAATCTTTTCAGGGGTTGATGTCTGGATGCTGGTAATCAGACAGGAAAATTTCCTACAAAATTGAGCTTAACACAACTTTAAAATAGCTTTGTCAATAATCAAATCAAACAATGAGAGTTCTTAAAACATGTCTAAGGGAATTCAGAATCTTAATTGTTACACATGAAACATATAATAAAACAAAAATTGAAGCATTCTCTAAAACTTAATATTACTATAGTCCCCCCTTGTGGAGGGTAAATTGAGAAGGCAATTGCTGAGATATTAATTTAAAAAAATAATTTTTATCTTTATTTCATCACTTTTTGCATCATCTGCCTAATTATCCTCATGCCATTATGAGAAATTAAAGGATCTAATATAATTGGTAACAGATGTCAAGGCATCATTCCAATCATTATAACTGCCTTCAAGTCACATCAATCAATGGACTTGAAGGCTACCAGTCAATTAGCTTGGAGCAGTGTGTGGGGACCACCTCTTCTTCCTGACCCACAGGGAATTTCTGCTTGCAGAGACACAGGATCTTCCTTGTTAAGGGCTAAAATTCTAGCTAAACTGTCTAAAATATCTAATGAGTGGTCGCCAATAAATTATAAGCTTTAGCAAGAGTTAGACTTTTAATCATTTATTAAGGAGAATAAGAATTTGGTAAAGAGAGAGAAAAAGGCCTAGATTCCTATCTATTAAAGGGAGAGCACATTTCTAGCTCTGCTCTCCACCAGAGTCCAAAGGCAAGAGAGTCAGAGCGAGCGCCAGTCTCTTCCTTCCTCCTCCCCCTAGCCCACGTCACTTCCTGATGCCAAAGAAAAGACTCCTGGTCTTGCCCTCAAAGACCTTCACTTCATGGGTGGAACTCTTCTACAGTAAGTCTCCAGCAGGTGGCGTCATTCCAATCATTACATCCTCTTGGTAGCATGAGTCTGCTAGATGAAGGCAACTTTTTCTTCTCTCTCTTCCATAGATCTTAGCTAGGCTTTCCTATTCTTTCAGAGACACATGTTCTCTCTTTGCTAACTTCTAAAATACTTCAATAAATGCTTAATGTCTAAACTGTTGCTCAAGCTTCTAATTTATAAGTAAATCCTAGCTAGCTTTCCCCACACTGGGGACAGGAATAAGGCAACCACACATTTAATTTTACCCATCACAGTTTTGGCGACCACAAAGGGATGCTGAACCCATCAATCTTCTGATCTTCACTGCAAAACAAGTTGGGTAAGAAATTTTACGTTTCTCGTATGTGCCTGTCCCTTTAGATTCCAAAGTACCTGTTTTTTCCCTTTAAATTTTCAAATGGGTTTCTTTATCCTGCTAATTACCCCTTTTCTAACTTTAGCCTGGTTAATCAGACAAGAGAGGAGGGGAGATCATGTTAACACTTGGTCAGTTTGAATTTGATGAATATATTTTTATTCCTATTCTTATTTTTGCCTGGCTTTGTGTTGTGGTAAGGAAAGTTTTGAATGTCAAGAAGAGAATTAGAAATAGCATACCCAGTGAAATTCCCCAGGACTCTCGATTAGGAAAGCTACTCATGGATTGGTATGAGGGAAAACTTACAGTGAAATCAAACATAATCAAGGGAAAGCTTATTGTATTGTGTTTTATGTGGCATAGTGTATTAGAAGAAGAATGGCTAGAACATAGGTCACTTAATTCTCAAACATTGAGGCATTTGCAAAGAATCCTATGCCACTGGCCACCTAAAACTTTACTTTATTGGAAAGTCTAGAGTAAAGCAAGCAGGGAACTGATACAAGGGGATACAAGAGAAGAGGGATCCAAGTCCGAGTTTGAATCTGACCCTGTTTCTCAAGCTAGAATGCCAAATGGCCCAACTTCTATCTCCTCTCCCTCTATTTCCTCTATGCCAACCACAGAAAATTCACCTTTAGAGGAGTCAGAAAAGCCCCAAATTCTTCCCCTTCAAGAGATCCTCACCCATGGTCAAAATGGTACTGTAGTAAAGCTCAGGCAATACACACCTTTTGGGTTCATGGAAACGAGATATTCCTAAATTTGATGAGGATCCCACTTCAGTTATCAGCCAGTTTAGAGCAATATTCAGAGGATATCAACCCACTTGGGGTGATGTTACTGATCTCATTGAAATGATATTATCCAGGGGGCAGCTAGATGGCGCAGTGGATAAAGCACCAGCCTTGGATTCAGGAGGACCTGAGTTCGAATCCAAACTCAGACACCTGACACTAGCTGTGTGACCCTGGGCAAGTCACTTAACCCTCATTGCCCCACAAAAATAAAAAAAAATTAAAAAAATAAAAATAAGAAATGATATTATCCCCAGGGGAAAGAGCTGATATATTAGCTGCAGCAAATGCCTTAGAAACATCAGGAAAAGTTACTATTTGATGTTTGTGAAGGAAATGAGAGGGAAGGAAGGAACAGACAGAGCATTTTAGCTCCATTACAGGAAACCATGAGGCAGCGAGGTCAGGCAGTTGAGAATCGCTATCAAATTCTGAATCACTATCAACCCCCTAGATTTTGCTATTACTGCAATAGGCGGGGAGACACGATATGGTACTGTAGGATTATCCAAAGGGAACTTAATCAAAACAGTTATAGGTCCTCTCAGAGAGGTACAGAGGGGCAGAACCCAAACACTTATAGATCCTTTCAGAGAGATACAGAGGACTGATAGTGTACAGGAGGGGAAAAGATGGTGGAATCTTAAGACTTTACCTTTCCAGACCCCAAGATCTTTAGCCTTCTTGTGCCACTCCATTCACCTCCCCAGAATAATGAACCCTATGTAACCCTTAGGGTTGGGGAAACTTATTATGATTGTTTATTAGATAAAGGAGCCTCAAGATCAGTCCTAGTGAGCAAACCTGACCCTGAATGTACATCTTTTTTTTTTTTTGAGAGGCAATGGGGGTTAAGTGACTTGCCCAGGGTCACACAGCTAGTAAATGTTAAATGTCTGAAGCTGGATTTGAACTCGGGTCCTCCTGAATCCAGGGCTGGTGCTTTATCCACTGCATCACCTAGCTGCCCCTCTGAATGTACATCTATTGGATCTCTAAATGTAGTTGGGGTCACAGGGAAAACTCAAACAATTTCAAAATTAACCCCTCACATGGTATCTAGGGGCCCATTAACAGTAGAACATTCATTTCTATTTATGCCAACTCTCTTTCAAATCTATTAGGTTGTGACCTAATTTATAAACTTAGAGCATCCATATCTTATTTTACAGATGGCAGAATCTCCTTGGAATTGTCAGAAGACACTGTCCACTTGCTGCCAATTTTGATCTCAGTCACTCAGGAAACAGTGAGGGATACATTTGAAATCCCTTCTGATATTCCTGAATCCCTGTGGGCTTTGTCCTCTTCTGATGTAGGTCTTAAATCTGCTGTGCCTGTTATCATTAAGACCAAAGGTGGCCCACCACTATCCATTCTACAATATCCCTTATCTAGGGAAGCCACTGAGGGAATTGCACCTATAATTGAGGCTGTGACAAACCAAGGTATCATTGACCCATGCCATTATTCCCCATGTAATACTCCCATTTTGCCAGTTAAGAAGCCCAAGCCTGGGCCAGATGGCAAACCTGCTTACCGTTTTGTATAAGATCTGTGAGCAATTAACTCCCGTGTTATACCTATACATCTAATAGTGCCCAACCCTGCTACTATCATTTCCTCAATCCCATGTGAGGCAACATACTTCACAGTGGCAGATCTGTGTTCTGCTTTCTTTTTTTTTTTTTTAAGTGAGGCAATTGGGGTTAAGTGACTTGCCCAGGGTCACACAGCTAGTAAGTGTTAAGTGTCTGAGGCCAGATTTGAACTCAGGTACTCCTGACTCCAGGGCCGGTGCTCTATCCACTGCGCCATCTAGCTGCCCCTCTGCTTTCTTTTTGATACCAGTACATCAAGATTCCCAATACCAGTTTGCCTTCACCTGGAAAAATACACAGTGGACTTAGACCAGACTCCCACAGGTGTTTGTTGACAGTACCACACTATTCTCTCAAATTTTGCAACAGGATTTAGCTTCCATTACCTTTAAAGGTTCCACCTTAGTTCAATATGTAGATGACTTACTCCTGGCTGCATCTAATGCTGAGATTTGCCAGAAAGACAGCTGCCATTTGTTGCTAGAGCTGCACCAGAGAGGCCACAAGGTCTTCAAGTCAAAGGAATAATGGTGTATACCTTAGGTGGAATATTTGGGTTTTGTTTTGGCTGCTGGCACACAATCCATCTCCCCTAAGCGTGTCCAGACTATTCAACAACTTTCTGTTCCTTCTACTAAGCACCTAAGGGTTATTCTGGGAGCAGATGGGTATTACAGACAATGGATTCCCTCTTTTGGTGAAATTACTAAGCCTCATATCTCTAACCAATAATTCTGTCCCAGAACCTTTACAGCTGGATTCCCAGAATCTTTCAGCTATATCAGAATTAAAAACCGACCTTGTTATCAGCACCTGTACTAGGACTCCCAGACTACAATAAGTCTTTTACTCTTTTTTTACATGAACAGAGAGGAGTAGCTTCTGGGGTCTTGACTCAAAAATCAGGACCTATTTAGTGCCCAATAGCTTATTATTCTACTTAACTTGACTCTGTAGCTGCTAGAGCTCCATCCTGCCTTCATGCCATGGCTGCCACTGCCCTTCTGGTAGAAAAAGCCTCAGAAAAGTTCTTAAGTAACTTTCTAATCATGCAGTGCCTTCATGAAGTTGAGGCTCTCTTACTGTGTCATAGGACACAGGCCTTTTCAGATCAAAGGTTCACTAGGTATGAAGTAACCCTGCTAGGAAATGAAAGAATCACTTTAAAGTGTTGTACAGTCTTTAACCCAGCAACACTGCTTCCTGACTTGCCAGTCTCAGGAGAGCCTTTGAATGACTGCACCTCTCTACTTGACACAGCTGAGAAACCTTGTAATGACCTTTTTGACACACCCTTAGAGAAACCTGATTTTATTTTCTATACCGACAAAGAGGGAATCTGCTATACAGGTGCTGCTGTAGTTTCTGATTATGATACTGTCTGAACAGCTTCTCTGTCCTCCCATCTTAGTGCACAGGCTGCCGAACTTGTGGTTCTCACACAAGCCTGTTACCTAGCCAGAGGAAAAAGTGCTACTGTTTATACTGATTCCAGATACGTATTTAGTGTCTGCCATGCTGTAGGAATGTTATGGATCCAGAGAGGATTTTTAACCTCTGCTGGCAAAGTTATTACTAATGGAGAATCATCAAAACTGGCTAAGAAATAGAGTGGTAGATCAATGGAATAGGTTAGGTACAGGAGATACAGTAGTAAATTACTATAGTAATCTACTGTTTGATAAACCCAAAGACTCCAGCTTCTGTGATAGGAACTCAGTTTTTGACAAAATTGCTGGGAAAACTGGAAGATAGTATGGCAGAAACTAGGCATAGACCAACATCTTACACTGTATAGCAAAATAAGGTCAAAATGAGTACATGATTAAGACATAAAGTATGATACCATAGGTAAATTATAAGGAGCAGTTTACCTCTCACATCTATGGAGAGGAAAACAATTTATGTCCAAACAAGAGATAGAGAATATTATGAAATGCAAAATGGATGATTTTGATTACATTAAATTAAAAAGGTTTTGTACAAAAAGAAGCAATGAAGCCAAAATTAGAAGGGAAGCAGAAAGCTAGGAAACAATTCTTACAACCAGTATTTCTAATGAAGGCCTCATTTCTAAAATATATAGGGAACTAAATCAAATTTATAAGAATGCAAGTTATTCCCTAATTGAGAAATGGTCAAAGGATATGAACAGTGTAATGATTGGAATGATGCCACCTTCTGGAGACTTACTGTAGCAAAGCTCCACCATGAGGAGAAGGCCTCTGAAGGCAAGCCATGTGGTCAAGGTCCTTAGCATCAGGAAGCGACATTTGCTCATGGGTACTGTCTATCAAGGCTACCAGCCAATCAACTTGAGGAGCCTGCCATTTCTGGGAGGAGGACACGAAGTAGGAAGTGTATGTGGCCGAAGGGGTGCTGTTTCTTTTGGTTCCTGACCTTGCCATGGGGGATGATAGGGTCTCCAAGAAACAGTTAGATTTTTACCTTTCTCTCTGATCCTAATGCTCTGTAATAAATACTTAAACACTTAAATACTCTTGCTAAAGCTTTTTTTTTTTTTTTTTTTTTTTAGCGAGGCAATTGGGGTTAAGTGACTTGCCCAGGGTCACACAGCTAGTAAGTGTTAAGTGTCTGAGGTCAGACACTTTGAACTCAGGTATTCCTGACTCCAGGGCCAGTGCTCTATCCACTGCGTCACCTAGCTGCCCCTAAAGCTTTTAATTTATTGGTGACCACTCATTATATTTTAGACAGTATAGCTAAAATTTACAACAGGCAGTTTTCAGATGAAGAAATCAAAGCTATATATTGCCATATGAAAAAATGCTCAAATCAATATTGATTAGGGAAATGCAAATTAAAACAACTCTGAGGTAGCACCTCACAGCTATCAGGCTGGCTAATGTAAGGGGCTAAAATTCTTGCTGGTCTGTCTAAAATATCTAATGAGTGGTTGCCAATAAATGATAAACTTTAGCAAGAGTTAAAAGCAATAAGCACTTATTAAGGAGAACAAGAAGTTGGTGAAGAGAGAGAGAAAGGCCTAGATCCATCTATCTATTAAAGGGAGAGCTCATTTCTAGCTCCCTTCTCCACCTGAGTCCTGAGGAAAAAGAGCGAGAGAACCAGCCTCACCCCTCTTCCTCCCACAAGCAAATGTCACTTCCTGATGCCAAAGAAAAGCTGCATGGCCTTGCCCTCAGAGGCCTTCTCCTCATGGTGGAGCTTTCCTACAGTAAGTCTCCAGCCGGTGGCACCATTCCAATCATTACAGTCCCCCACTCTGTTTCTTCAAGAAACACAGAGTGTTTCCTTGATGAAACAGTCAAAAATAACAGAATATAATACCCTATGTTAATAACAATATAGAAAAGGGAGAAAGAGGAAATTTTGTTCAGAGGGGTGGTCCCTCATGAAGCAGCACTCTGATACTGGCCTGCAGAGGGAGGGCTTCTGCAGAGAATACATATTACAAATGGTGTACATAACAACAGAAAGGAATAAAAATCAACAAAACAAAACTGTTCATTTAAAGTCTTTGAAAGTCTTTTCTCAGATCGTTCTTGGGACATCCTCTGTGTAGTTGTGGAATGGAAGTCTTTTCAGGGGTTGATGTCTGGATGCTGGTAATCAGACAGGAAAATTTCCTACAAAATTGAGCTTAACACAACTTTAAAATAGCTTTGTCAATAATCAAATCAAACAATGAGAGTTCTTAAAAACATGTCTAAGGGAATTCAGAATCTTAGTTGTTGTTACACATGAAACATATAATAAAACAAAAATTGAAACATTCTCTAAAACTTAATATTACTATAGCCCCCCCCCTTGTGGAGGGTAAATTGAGAAGACAATTGCTGTGATATTAATTTTTATCTTTGTTTTGTCACTTTTTGTATCATCTGCCTAATTATCCTCATGCCATTATGAGAAATTTTAAAATCTAATATAATTGGTAACAGATGTCAAGGCCAAATTCAACACTGCATTTATCATGACACCTGAGATAATTATGGGGGGGTTACCATAAAAGAACAGAGAAATGATGGGATATGAGCATTCCCACACTTGAGCAATATATATTGCCCATGCAGTATGCCAGGCTTAAAATAAGTGGATGGGATATATGTCCATGCAACCAAACATATTGGAAGGAAACTGAGTCAGACTTAATCAGATGCCTGGGATTGAGACGTCCATGGCATCAGGCATATAGGAGAGGGCATAGAAGCCAGGTGTAGATGAGATGGGTGTGATGAAAACTTCCAGCCATCTGTACAATATTGTGGGGAAAAATTAAACCAAGAGAAACCAACCTCAGTGTTTGTCAAAAGCTGTTCCCTCGGCCATACCTTGACTTCATGCATGTCTCCCCTGATGTGACAGTTCAATGTCTGCTCTTGCATGTATTCCTCTTTAGACTGGATGGCATCTTGGCTAACTGGTATCTGATAACTCAGAATGAAGGCAATTAATGTCTTAAATGATAAGTTCCCATAATCCAAGTCTCATATGGATTTAAAAGTTGAGGATAATAATGATCACAAAAAATGTGAATATACCTTGATTCAGAATATAATATATAATTATGCAATAATTTCAAATAATATCTTTTTTTTTACCAAGTGTACAATTACTTTTGTGAAAAATTAGAACATGTTTAAATACAAGTTAAAACACAACACAATCTTTTTTTTTTTAGGGCAATGAGGGTTACGTGACTTGCTCAGGGTCACACAGCTAGTAAGTGTCAAGTGTCTGAGGCTGGATTTGAACTCAGGTCCTCCTGAATCCAGGGGCAGTGTTTTATCCAGTGTGCCACCTAGCTGCCCCACAACACAATCTTAAAGAAAACTTTTTTTTTGAAAAAAATAAAACTTTTACAAATGTCCCCCCCTTTTTAAATATGCTTATCAAAAATAATACTTCTAGAATCAATTTACACTTGCCATAGCAACCAGTTTGCCAGGGAAATGCTTTATAGAATTCGATCAAATAATCAGTTGAGAGAAAAAAAATAACAAAAACAAACAACTCAGAATATGGGAGCACAATACTCCCAGAATTAACATTGTATTATGAAATCAAAGCCATCTTGCATTGTTTCAAAATTAGATAGTTGAATGAATAGAAGAAAATACATATGAATGAATAAAAGACAATGAAATTCAAACTAGAGAAATCAAATTAATGTAAATGACTGATAATATTAAACATTATCAAATGAATATTAACATTAATAGGAATATTATAAAATATAAACTTGATCACATGACTATAAAAAGCTTTTACAAATATTCCCTTTTTTAAAAAAGTTAAGTATAAAACACAATCTCAAAAGCATGAAAAACTCTATGAAAATAAACCCATACTGCTAATTTCAAAATGTAGATGTAATAGCATAGAAATCCTATGTAACCTCTGAACTGACATTATTTCTCTGAGTGAATTTAGAACACTTTTGATTCCAATATCTAAAATCCCCAGTACTCATATTAATACCTTGCTGCTTACTTCTACATTTCTGTAAAATATGTCTTCTTGAAATATGATGATTGTCATTTTTATTCAGGTTAAGTTTGTCTTCTTTAACCCCTCTATATTGTCTGTCAGTCCTTTCATAGTACAAATGCTTTATAAAGTTACTAATTAAAGACAAAAACAGGTTAACAAAATTATGAACAAAATGAGCATATCTGGAATTTAAAGGGTTTTCTAAGGTTGGTTTGGGAGAACCACAGCAGGTGGAGTCAGAATCACAGCCAGGCTGGGGAAGGGCTGAGGCTGACTGCTTCAGCAACTGAGTAGAAGCTGCAAATGTAAGTAGAGAAAGCTGCGCATGCTCTGAGGAGGGTGGAGGAATAGGAGGTGGTGCCAGAGGAGGGGAGGAGGTGGGGTTCCAAGAGGAGGGGAAGGGCAATTTGAATCAGTCTTGGTTTCGAACTCAAGCCTGGGTTCCCCTTCTCCACTTCTAGGGGATCAAAGGCTTCTAGAGGCTGGGTCATTGCCTCCAGGCAAGCAAAATTAGAGCAACAATTAGTGTTAGAATTTGGAAAAGCTGCAGGAGTTAGAGGTTTCTCTCAAAAGGCATGGTTGGGAGAGAGGGGTATATCTATATTCCCTTGTGTGAGCACCTTGCTGGCTCTTCTTTTTTTTTCTTTTCTTTCTTTTTTTTCAGTGAGGCAATTGGGGTTAAGTGACTTGCCCAGGGTCACACAGCTAGTAAGTATTAAGTGTCTGAGGCCGGATTTGAACTCAGGTACTCCTGACTCCAGGGCTGGTGCTCTATCCACTGCACCACCTAGCTGCCCCAACTTGCTGGCTCTTCTAACAAAAATAAAAATAAAAATAGAAAATCCACAAAAACAAAACATTAACATGATTTTATCCCCCATTTGTCTGGTTAAACAGACTAAAATCAGGAACAGGGTACTTAGGGAGTTGAAAAAACCCATTTGAAAATTTAAAGGGAAAACAGCTGGTACTTGAGAGTTTAAAATGACAAGGTAGGAGAAATTTCTTACCCAACCAGAAGATCAGAAGATTGTAGGTTCAGCTTTCCACTTTGGGATCAGCCATCTGGAAGGGGCTAAAATTCTAGCTAGTCTGTCTAAAATATCTAATGAGTGGTCGCCAATAAATGATAAGCTTTAGCAAGAGTTAAAAGCTTTAAGCACTTATTAAGGAGAATAAGAAGTTGGTGAAGAAAAAGAGAAAGGCCTAGATTCATCTGTCTATTAAAGGGAGAGCACATTTCTAGCTCCCTTCTCCACCTGAGTCCTAAGGAAAAAGAGCGAGAGAGCCAGCCTCACCCCCTCTTCCTCCTACAAGCAAATGTCACTTCCTGATGCCAAAGAAAAGCTGCATGGTCTTGCCCTCAGAGGCCTTCTCCTTATGGTGGAGCTTTCCTACAGTAAGTCTCCAGAGATCATAGAAGAGGGAAAAAGACCCACATGTACAAAAATATTTATAGCAACTCTCTTTGTGGTGGCAAAGAATTGGAAATCAAGGGAATGCCCATCAACTGGGGTATGGCTAAAGAAGTTGTGGTATATGAATGTAATGGAATATTATTGTGTTGTAAGAAACGATGAACAGGCAGATTTCAGAGAAACCTGGAAGGGAAGGACTTACATGAACTGATGCTGAGTGAGGTGAGCAGAACCAGGAGAACATTGTACACAATAATAGCAACACTGTGTAATGATCAACTGTGATAGACTTGGCTCTTCTCAGCAGTGCAATAATCCAAAACAATTTCAAAGAACTCCTGATAAGAAATATTCTCCACATCCAGAAAAGAGAACTGTGATTCTTAATTCAGATTGAACCATACTGTTTCTACTTTCTGGCTGTTTTTTTTTTCTTTTTGAGGTTTTCCCCTTGCGTTCTGCTTCTTCTTTCACAATATGACTAATGCAGAAATATGTTTAATGTGATTGTACATATATAACCTATATCAGATTGCTTTCCATATTGGGTAGGGGTAGGGAAGGGAGGGTGGGAGAAAAATTTGGAACTAAAAATCCTATGAAAACAAATGTTGAAAACTACCTTTACATGTAACTGGAAAATAATAAAATACTTTTTTGATTTAAAAGAAAAAAAAAAGAAAGAAAGCCTGGGAGAAGAGCACTAATCAGATGACCTGTCTTGTCTAATTGAATTAACATTAAAAACAAGTTTCTGTAACTTTTAAGTTCTTCCCTTCTGTTATAAAAATTAGTTTTGTAAGCCACTCTTTGTCTTTGATATCTGAAGAATCAGATAATCTGGTTTGGTATGCAAAAGTTAGCTTTGCAATTAAATCATAAATGCTTGGTCAAAAAAAACAAATAACAAAAAAAGCAATCACTATACACCTTTGCAAAAATCATTGTAGTTAGAATCAGAAGAAAAGATGGATTGAGAAAACTTTGCATTAACTATTTCTGATATCCCAAATCATAGGTGTTTGGAACAAACATATAAACTCAACAGCCATTTGCCAGTAGAGAAATGATCAAAGGACACGAACTGTTATCAAAAGACAAACTATCAACAACCACTTGAAAATGCTCAAAATCACTAATAATTAGATAAATACAAAATCATGTTAACCCTAGGTTCACTTCCCATTCATCAACCTAACAAAGATACTCAGATGTGGGGACACTAGTGTTGTGAGGATCAAATGAGATAATGGATGTAAAGTTCTTTGCTATTTTTGAATCATTATATAAGTTGTTATCATCATCAACACCACCAGCACTATCATCCTACAGTTACTAAGCTTAAAGTCTGGTGATGACTTCATTCTCTGAGCCTTCTACTACATTCCTGATGAGCTAAAGCGGTATTTATAAAGCAATGTTTACAGCTGGGCTCTCCAGAACCAAGAGAACACTGTATATATGAATAGCAATATTGCCGGATGATCAACTGTGAATGTCTTAGCTTTTCTAAGCTATACAAAGAACCAAGACAGTTCTGAAGGACTTAAGATGAAAGATGCTATCTACCTTCAGAGAATGAATTGATGTAGTCTGAATGCAGATTAAAGTATACTATTTTTGACTTTATTTTTTATGGGGTTTTTTGGGTCTGTTTTCTTTCACAACATGACTAATATAGAAATGTATTTTTCATGACTGCATGTATAACCTATATGAAATTGCCTTCTCATTGAAGGGGAAAGGAGATGCAGGGAGAGAATTTGGAATTCAAAATTAAAAAAACCTAATGTTAAAAAGTGTTTTTTCATATTTATAACTGCTCTTTTTGTGGTGTCAAGGAATTGGAAATTGAGGGGATGCTCATCAGTTGGGGAATGGCTGAACAAGTTGTGGTATATGAAAGTAATGGAATATTATTGTGGGGTAAGAAACGATGAGCAGGTGGATTTCAGAGAAACCTGAAAGGACTTACATGAAATGATGCTGAGTGTGATGAGAATGTGGTAAAAATTATTAGCATTTTAGCTGACTCATTTGGGAGGGGCCACACCTGGCCCACCCTGAAGTTACTACTGTAAGTATGCTACTGAGGTCAGAAGGGGAACTCTCCATAGGCAATTTTTGAAGGACCTCCCCTTTTGGGGGAGGAAAGATTGAACGCTCCCTGAAGGGAGGCAAAGGATTTCCAGAACACTAGTTCTCACTCTCTGATTTCTGCACTTCTGGTGGCACGAGGAACTGTAGACTTTCCAGGTGTTGGGGAGTTAATTGCGGAAAACCCTAAATTCCTTTGAATTAGCTTAATTGGAAACAATCTGGGGACTGCATAGGCTAAATTTAGAGTTAAGAGTATTTATCTGTATTTCTCTTTCCTATTTCCTTATCTTTGATTTTTATTAGTTTCACCTTTGTTGTTTAATTAATTCCCTAGTAATAAAATCTGATCTTTTTGTGGATTAAAGCTTAAAGGCTCCTTTCTTATTGGCCTGGGAGAAATATCTAAAAAGGGCAGTTCAGAGGGGAGGGTGAACCTAAAAGGTCCCTCATATTTCCGGGACCTCAGTATTCTGGTGAGTCACCCAATTAACACTCCGCATATCAAATTTTGGCCCTCACAAGCAGAACCAGGAGAACATTGTACACAGTATTAACAATATTGTATGTTGATCAACTGTGATAGACTTGCCTCTTCTCAGCAATACAATGGTCTAAGATTGTTCCAAAGGACTCATGATGGAAAATGCTCTCCAAATCCAGAAAAAAAAAAGAACTATGGAATCTAGATGCAGATTGAACCATACTATTTCTATTTTTTTTTGTTTTTCTTTTTTGTTCTGATTCTTCTTACACAGCATGACTAATGCAGAAATAAGTTTAATGTGATTGGAATTCTGTGTAGATATACATACATATATCAGATTGCTGGCTGTCTTGGGGAGAAAAATTTGAAACTAGAAATCTTATAAAAACAAATGTTGAAAACTATCTCTACATGTAACTGGAAAATAATAAAATACTTTCATGGAAAAAAAGTGTTTTTACATGTAATTGGAAAAAATGTTTAATTTAAAAAGAAAACAAACATACTGCAATTGGGTTCTCCAGAAAAAATTGTTGGCATGCACTTTTAAGTTTAATCTGCATGATCAACATTTAAGTATAGACAGTTAAGAAAACTATATCAGGGGCAGCTAGGTATCACAGTGGATAAAGCACTGGCCCTGGATTCAGGAGGACCTGATTTCAAATGTGACCTCAGATACTTGAAACTTACTAGCTGTTAAGGCTAAAATGCTAGCTAATCTGTCTAAAATATCTAATGAGTGGTCGCCAATAAATTATAAGCTTTAGCAAGAGTTAGAGTTTTAAGCATTTATTGAGAAGAATAAGAATTTGGTAAAGAGAGAAGGAAAGGCCTAGATTCATCTATCTATTAAAGGGGAGAGCGCCATTCCTAGCTCTGCTCTCCATCCAGAGTCCACATGAAAAAGAGCCCCAGTCAGAGCGCCAGGATCCCCCTTCTTCCTCCCACTAGCAAACTTCACTTCCTGACGCCAAAGAAAAGATGGCATGTTCTTGCCCTCAGAGACCTTCACCTCATGGCGAAGCTTTTCCACAGTAGTCTCCAGCAGGTGGCTCATTCAATTGTTACATAGCTGTGTGACCTGGGTAAGTCACTAACGCTCATTGCCCCACAAAAAAAAAGGGAAAAAAAAAAAACAATGCATCAGACTTTGATTTGTAATGACTACCAATGCTCAAATTGAAATTCCAATTGTTACATAGCTGTGTGACCCTGGGTAAGTCACTTAACCCTCATTGCCCCACAAAAAAAAAGGGAAAAAAAAATAAAACAATGCATCAGACCTTGATTTGTAATGACTACCAATGCTCAAATTGAAAATTTAACAATCCTGAAAAATGGCTTCAACAGACTCCTGCTGTGGGAAAACTGAATGTTGGAGGCGAATTCACTTCTGATGCAACTGTAAAATAATTCAACTGTTCTTGAAACAATTTGAAATTAGACAATAAATTATTAAATTGTTCCTACCTACAAAATGTTCATCACATAGAGATACCACTACTGGGATTAGATATGAATACACTGGTTCTAGAATCCATCAGATTGTAAACTCTTTGAGAGCAGAGGCTATCTTTTCTTCTTTTTGTATCCCTGGAGTTTGGCACATTGGTTGGCACATAGTAGACGCTTAATTAATGTTTATTTATTGATGTGGTTTTAAATTCTGCCTCTGATGCTTGCTACCCTGTGTTACTTTAGGTAAACTGCTTAACTTCTCCATGCCTCAGTTTCTTTCTGGTTTTTTTTTAGTGAGGCAATTGGGGTTAAGTGACTTGCCCAGGGTCACACAGCTAGTAAGTGTTAAGTGTTTGAGGTCGGATTTGAACTCAGGTACTCCTGACTCCAGGGCCGGTGCTCTGTCCACTGCACCACCTAGCTGCCCCCAGTTTCTTTTTTTTAAAGTTAGGGTTAGGCTTTCCTTGGATCCTATGAGTTTATGAGACAAGAAAGTTACTGACAGCAAAACACAAAAGGAAAACATTTCATAGTAACATTACTTGTGAAAACAGAAAACTGGAAACAAAACATTCTCCCAGTATTTGGACAATGACTGAATAAATTATGTAGTTTATGGAATGATAGGTGAATTATATAATGTATTCGCGAAGGTAATCGCATATCACCATTCCATAAAGAACAATGAAGATGAAGATTATCAAGGAAACATGGGAAGATTCGTAAGAAGTGATGCAGAGTCAAAAGAACAAGGGGCACAAAGATTGAAACAATGTAAATGAGGTCAGAACGGAGAGGCAACAAAACTCCGGTTAAGTATTCATACCATACGGTTGAAGTTTAAAGACACACTTCTCTCTGTTAATAGAAGACCATCAAATTAGGCTTGGTTGGATATTTGTGGGGAAATATCCGTTGTGTCGAAATAAAACGTATCAATACGTTTACATAAAAAAAGCACTATCGAGGCGCTTTATTAGTATTATTGTTATTATAAAACTAGGTGAGGATTAGATCTGGGTCAGAGAATAGGGGGAAAGTGCACTCCCGCTACCCAGGACGCTACCAAAGCTATCTCAAACGCAACTCGAAGGCAAGTTTTCTTTTCCATTCTCCTCTGGCCTAAGCATATTGCAGCAGCTTCCTCCCCCTAAGGAGGGCGGCAACATCCTTGTAGCTCGCCAAGGGAAAAAATGTGTAACAGTATGCGTCTTAGAGGAGGAGGGCGGGGAGAGAGGGAAGGGAGGGAGATTCGCCTTCGGTACTTTGTGGCTGCCTCCGCTTGCCGTAGCTGCCTCGGCCCGCCTGGGTTTCAATACGCTACGCGTTGCAGTTTGACGAGGTTGAGTCCTGTCTGCCGCCAGCTGTGTTTTTTTTTTTAAAGCCATGGCTGCCGCCGCTGCTTCTTCCTTTTCCTATTTCCCTTCGCCCCTTCCCCCAGCCTGGTCTGAATCTCTGTACTGCCTGAGCCCAGAGCACGTGCAGGAGCGGTTGCAAGACGACGCGGTGGAGACGGTCACCTCCGTGGAACAGGTGAGGCAGACGGGTCGGGGGGGGGGGGGGAAGCCGAGGCTCGGAGACTTCTGGGAGTGGCAGTCCGGTCCTCTATAGGTGACCACGGCTGAAACGCTGCTGGGGACTACCATTCCCACAGTGCATCGCGGTGGCCCTGTGCTTGCCTTCTGCGGGGTGCGGGTTCCCAGTGCCTGGGGCCGGGTGGGCTGGGGGGAAGGGGAAAGTTACCTGTACCGGGGTTGAAATGGGGTGGGCAGCAGAAGGACGAACTGGGGCTACCTGGAGTAGGAGGGGCTACCTGGAGTAGGAGGTGAGCCCTCCTCGGTTCACTAGGACGAGGTCTAGGGGAGCCCCTGGGAAAGGTCAAGGGTCAGACTGACCCCCCCCCCCGCCCCCGTCCCCATCTGCTGGGGGGAGCTGGAGATTTATCTCGGTGTTTGCTTGTGTCTTCCTCTTCTCTTCCCAATTGTGCCATTCCATGGACTTCAGTCTTTATGGCGCGGAGGAGGCTGGGGCAATCAGAGTAATTCCCTTCTGGACCCTGATGAATTCCTTAAGTGGCCCACATGTGCCCGACCATGGCCCTATCTCATCTGGTGACCAGGGTTTGGTGAATAACAGCGATGTAATTTCATTTTTATTCACCAAGATGGAACTGAAAGCTTTATACATGAGTTTTTGTTTCTCTGTGTCTTGTCTTTCCCCAAGTTGGAAAGGTTCCCAAGTTGGTTATTACGAAAATTTTCACCATCTGGTGATGAGGAAAAGCAGCCTGGTTGATTCACTTCAGCATTGAGAGAATACACTAGGCTGCTTTCCAAAACAAGGCGTCTTAATACAGCAAGGGAAACCCCCGGGATGACCATGGAGGGATTAACTTTGTCATTTAGGTCTAGATTTGGAAGCCTGTATTAATGTAAAATTGCCCATTTGCAGGGACCTGACAAGTCTTAAGCCTGGTTAGAGAGGAAAATCATTTAACTGAAGTGTTAGAGCCCAAGTATTTTAAATGAAAGTCCTTCTCTTTTAGATTTCATTCATCTAGACACTTAGAGGGTCGTGAACACCAATGACAGTTTTTCCAATATTTTCAAATTTCCCTAAGCGATGGGCTGTTAGAATTGAGGTTCGACTCTATTTGTTCTTTAGCTTTTAGACTCTGATGATACCTTTTAGACCCAATGAGAAAAGGGTTTACAAATGAGGGCAGACCGTAATGGTAGTGGCCAAAAATGTAGGACAAAAAGTAGTCTACAGAGAGTAATAACAGGGTATAATAGAGAATGGGTGATCAGTACATCAAGAGAACAAGAGAAGGATGATTAGAGGGGAAAGATAACAGGATTAATAGTTGGGTTTTTTTTGTTTTTTGTATTGATTGCATTTCCTCCACCCTCACCTCCCCCTGCCCTGGTGTGTGTATGTGGGGGAACCCTTGTAACAAATATGCATAGTCAAACAAAACAAATTCCGTGTGGGCCATATGCAAAAAATCAATATTTTGGATCTCTAGGTCTTTCCTGTCTTTGTCCAGAAATAGGCAGTATTTTTTGCCATCAGTACTCTGGAATTGTGGTTAACAGAGGTTATAGTAATAATTTCTTAGATTTATCTCATTTAATCCTCCCAACAAGCGTTGTGTTGAAATGGATAAAGGGTCACCTTTGGAGTCAGGAAGATTTGGGTTAATTCCTATCTCTGACACATGTTCACTTGGTGACCCTGGGTAAACCATTTAACTTCTCAGTGCCCCAGGTAACCTCTTAAGAACACTTATTTTGTATATATGTGTGTGTGTGTGTGTGTGTGTGTTGCCAATCTGTATCTGTGAAAGTACATCATGCGGTCCTATATCAGGAAATCCCTACATTGTTGATATAAATGTGGACCAATAGTCTATATAATAACCCTGTTGGGGAATATCCCCATTTTGCAGATGAGTCAAGAGAGGCAAGTTAAATGGTTTATCTCAAGTCCAAGCCAGTAAATGACAACTTAGAATTCAAACACAGGTTTCCCAGTTCTAAGTTTAGTTTCA
The DNA here is from genome assembly GCF_019393635.1 of Dromiciops gliroides. Lineage (NCBI taxonomy): Eukaryota > Metazoa > Chordata > Mammalia > Microbiotheria > Microbiotheriidae > Dromiciops > Dromiciops gliroides. The sequence continues at coordinate 255,266,959 of NC_057862.1, forward strand.
CTAAAGCATGTTGCTTTTGGGTAGGTACAGTATCAGTTAATGTTCTATCAGGTACATTTCTGCTCTTGCTGATTGTTTGAAGCTTCTTGCTGCTTGTCTTCTTAATTATTATGTCTTAGGTATGTTTCTCCTCATGGTTCACATTTGTGGCTCCTACTTAGTAAAGGCAAGTTGGTTCTTTGTTACTTCTGATCTTATTTCAATTCAAACTTTGAGGGTTAGGGTAGGACAAAAAAAGGGCTCAGGTTGGAGTAGATGCTACTGGGGAGGTGGTTGGGATCTTTTGTGGCTGGCTTTGGTCTTTGATTACAGCTTTTATTCATATATTGATATATACTGAAAACTGATACTTAATTTTATGCTTTTGCTGCTGGTAACAATTCGGCACTTATCCGTATGTTCCATGTCTAATTATCATAATGCTTTATTTTAATAAGAAAATGTGATGTTTGAAGTGAAACCAAATAATGCTTGGCTAAAAGCCTTTAGTAACTGATCCCTTCCTTTATCCTTTTTTCCTGTCTCCTTTTATTCAATTCCTAACAGTGGCTCCCTTCTTAATGTAACCATTTGAAATCCATTCCTTTGCAAATACTCTGTGACTCTGGCTGTAGGCTTAAATACAGGAACATTCACATTCTGAGATATTACCTTTGCCATGAACAAATTGTTCATGCATTGCTACATGAGCCATACTATAGAGTTTGCAGGTTTGTTTGTTTTTTTTCCCTTTTGGCCACTGATATAACTGATAGATGTGTTTTTAGCTAGTTGTGGAACAATCAGGCAAGTAGGTGAATGTTTACGATGGGTATTGATAGCCACTTTTTAAAGCTGTTATGTGGATGAGGGATTCGACTTGTTTAGTTTGGTTTGAGAAGACAGAATTAGGAGCACTGGTAGAAATTGCAGAAGGGCATGTTTTTTTGTTTCGTGAAAAAGAATACCTACCTCAGGATCAGCCAGTTGACTACTGACTGTTTTAGAAAGTAATCAGGTTCTCCTGTCATTGCAGTTTCAAGTAGAGGCTGGATACTGCTTTGCTGGGGATGTTCCAGATGGCATTTCTGTTTTGGTATATATTGGGGAAGAGGACTTATTTTTTTAAACATTTTATTTAAAATTTTGAGTTTCAAATTCTATCCCTTCCTCCCTCCTCCCTCAGATGGTAAGCAATCAGATGTAGGTTATACACATGCCAGTTACATAAAACATTTCCATCTTAGTCATTTTGTACAAGAAGACTTGAATAAATGAAAGAAAGTGAAAAATAGCATGCTTCAGTCTATATTCAATCAATATCAGTTCTTTCTCTGGAGGCGGACAGCCTGCTTCATCATTAGTCCTTTGGGATTGTCTTGGATTGTTGTATTGCTTGAGAATAGCTAAGCCATTCATAGTTCTTCATCAAATAATATTGTTATTGTGTACAGTGTTCTGATTCTGTTCACTTCACTATGCATCTGTTCATGTGAGTTTTTCCAGATTTTGGCAGAAAGACTTCTTAGGTCCTGTCAACTCTTATATTTTGTGGTTATGTGATTTTATGTGGTTTTACCTTCTAGGAACTTATTTTATTTGGGGAAACAAGACTCATACACATAAAACAATCAGTAATTGTAGCTTTTTAGAACTAGAAGTGACTGTATAGAGATCACCTGTTTTAGATATGTCCAAACAGGCAGCCAGAGGGAGGCATTGCTGCATGAGCCAGAACCAGATTAAAATGTAATTAGGTAGTATTAATAAAATAAGATTAAAAAAAAACACAGTAGGGCATAGATAATGTAATAGGTAGTTTTTTTTTATTAATTTTTTTTTTAGTGAGGCAATTGGGGTTAAGTGACTTGCCCAGGGTCACACAGCTAGTAAGTGTAAGTGTCTGAGGCTGGATTTGAAACTCAGGTACTCCTGACTCCAGGGCTGGTGCTCTATCCATTGCACCACCTAGCTGCCCCTATAGGTAGGTTTTAAAGTCAATATTTGGCCCTTGAGGTTCCTTATGTAAAGCCCCTGTTTCTATTTGAGTTTGATACCAGTTCATCCCTTATTTTATGAATAGGAAACTAAAACCCAGAGGCACCTATTTATTTGTTAGAGCCCATGGTAGATATGTGGAATACAGAAACTATGCCTTGCTGCCTCTATGTGGGAAACAACATGTATACATGTAACTAAATAGAAAATATATACAAAGTAATATCCGGAAACTAGAGAAGGGAACTGCCTAGGAGAGGGGCAGCTAGGTGGTGGAGTGGTTAGAGTGCCTCAGACACTTAACTATCTGTGTGAGGTTAGGGCTAATCACTTAACCCCCTTTGCCTCAGTTTCCTTATTTGTAAAATGAGCTGGAGGAGGAAATGGCAAACCACTCCAAGTATCTTTGCCAAGAAAACCCCAAATGGGGTCGCAAAGAGTTGGACATAACTGAAATGACTGGACAACAGGGCAGGGCAGTAAGAATTAGGAACATTAGGAAGGCCTCTTGAAAGAAGTGCCACATAAACAGAACCTAAAAAGACGCTAGGTATTCCAAGACAGGAGGTGAAGAGGAACAGCATTCAGGCCCAGGGGGCAGCCTTTGTGAAGGCATGGGTATGGAAGATGGAATGTCGTGTGGGGAGCAGCAAGGAAGCCAGCTTGGCTAGGGGTGGAGTGTTCAGAGGGGGAGTAATGTGTGATCTACTTGAAACCTAAGCTAGAAACTAGAATTGTGAAAGGTTTTAAATGCCAGAGGAGTTTGTATTTTACCCTCAAGGAGATAGAAGCTGCTGAAGCTTTGTGAGCAGGGAAATGACATGATTAGAACCTGTGCTTTAGTTATATCAATTTAGCAAATTCTGTGGAGGTTGATGTAGGAGGCAAAAAGGGGTTAACAGAAAAACCTAAGACCTGAGCTTTAATTCAGATATTAGCTCTAAATGGGAAGTCAGACCCCAATTAATGGGATAACTTATAAGTCAGGATACTAGGTTCTCTTACAGAAACCAGTGCCCATAACGGGAATAGAGGGAGGGAGGCCATGAAGGCTGAAACAATAACAACAGACACCTGACAGTGCTATAGAAACTCAAACTAGGAATAAATGATAAATGAAGATGTTTTGAAACTAAGCATGGGAAGCAGAAAGAGACATGGTGCAGAAAAGACCCAATTCATCCCCAGATTCACCTTATGATGTATATAATCCCAAACACACACCTCCACAGAAAAAAAGTCCCCACCTAGGGGCTTGGCTTAGGGACCTCAGGAACTCCAAATTAGGATAAACCCTCCCCTGTACCTCCCCAAGGTGGAGATTATTATAATGAGACTGATAATCAATTTATCCATATTATAAATATAACTATTTTCTTTCCTAATTCAGAGATCCCTTTCTATTATTCTGTTTCTCTCTCTGTGTTCACTCACACACAGTATTGCAAAAAACTTGGGAACTGAGTCAATGAGTCTTGTAATTCTTTGGGAAGACTCATGATCAATTTGACCCTAAATCCATCCCACATCATTTGGCGCCCAATGTGGGGCCTCCATTGGGGAGAAGATTGAGGCCAGGATATCAGCAGATTATATTGCAGTAGTCTGTCTAGGCCAGAAGTATTGGGCATCTGGACTAGTTTGGTTTTGGGATGAGTTGAAGGAAGTGGATAGAAGTTTAGAGATGTTGAATTGGGTTTGACAACACTTGGCAGTTGATTAAATATGCGGCCTGGGCAGAATGAAAAGTTCAAGGTTGAATTGTAAGGTTGCTAACCTGGGTGATTGGAAGAATGGGGGTACTCTGCACAGATATAAGGAAATGGGGGAAAGGATGTCAAATTTTAGATGCCTGTAGGACATTTAGTTAGAAATGTCCATTAGGTAGGGAAGCTAGGTGGTGCAGTGGATAAAAGCACTGGCCCTGGATTCAGGAGGGACCTGAGTTTCAAATTTGGCCTCAAACACTTGACACTTATTAGCTGTGGGACCCTGGGCAAGTCACTTAACCCTCATTGCCCGCAATAAATAAATAAATAAATAGATAGATAGATACTTGTTAACTGATTAAAAAAAAAACAAAAGAAAGAAATGCCCATTAGGTAACTGCCTATGTTAGTAGTTCTGTGGAGGAGAGTAATATATAGATATATGGATAGATATATAGATACATAATAAATGGATCTAGGATTAATCTGAATAGATATGATAATTGGCCCCTTGGTTGCTGGTGAGAGCTTTGAGAGAGAGAGAAAAGTTGAGAGGAGAAAAAAAGCTCAGGACAGATATTTCGGGGGAACTCTTGTTACCACTAGATTGGGTTCTTGAAAACATTCCTCTTTGAAAGAATTACTTGCCCAGACAATCCAATCAAAATTTAAGTAAAAGTTCTTATTATTTGGTACACAGGGACCTGGCTGGGCGAAGAAGCCTAGGCTTCAGCACCCGGGAGGTATAGGTTGGTTTATGCATGTTTCTTAGACAGCCATAGAGGTTGTGGCTGGGAGAAGAAGAGTAACTTCAACTCTCAGAGATGTTTAATCAGACAGCCATAGAGATATGACTGGGAGAAGAAATCTAACTTCAAACTCTCTAGCAAAAGAGAAGATGATGATTTTATAGAGACAAGAGGGGGTGGGGATAGGTATAGAGACCTAAAACTGAAAAGTTACAACAGTTTGAAAATGATGATATTAGTGTGAGGAAATGGGGATTGGTCTCCTCAATAAAAATATAATAGTCACCATTCAAATTATACTCCTTTGTACCTATTTGAGGAAAAAGGTTTTCTTCTCCTCCTCTTGCCCGCTCTGGCAAACAAAAATTACATGGTTCAGGGAAACTCTGAGGTGGTATGGAAATTAGGGTCAGGAATACTGCTTTCTGGTTAGCTAGTTTTTATGTGCAGAATGTAACTCCTGAGGTAATTGGACTAGTGATGAAAAAGGGAAGGTTCCATTCGCATTAGGGACTAGGGTTTAAAAGGGGACCTGCAAGCCCCCGTTCTTTTCACCCACCAACTGCACTGAGTTCCCCATTCTTGGGAGAATGACAATAAATGAGCCTTTGACACATCACTGCCATTGAGTTCAGAGAATTATTGAGCTGGAGTCATTTTCCTCACATTAGCTATTTGGATATATGAATAATAAAATTCCACATTTCTAATTTGAGATTATTGGTCACTACCTGGTCCTAATCACATAGCAAACAATGACTGGCTCCAAACTAAGCTCATGTTGTAAATTCAAGGAGCCCAGCTTTCTGGGTAGCTGCTTTGTTGTCTGTTTGACTAACCACTAACTGGTTAATCAACTATTTTACTTCTCCAAGGAAAGAGTAATCTCTAACTGATTCCAACAAGCTGATCAACCGCATTTCTTCATGGTCATAATATCCCCCTCAGGGCCAGAGCATCCCTAACTGGACTCAGGCCTACCAGGCTGTTACTACACTCCCATATTTTTAAGGAGTGGGACATGAATCATGATCCATTGAAGAGGACTGAGGAGTGGTCAGGAGGTTAAGAGAAGATTGAAGATAGCATAACATTACTAAACACAGGGAGGATAGAGTGAGTATTCAGGAGGAAGATGTGATTAACAGGGTCAGAAATTGCAAAGAAGTCAAGAATGTTGAGAACTGAGAAAAGGCTGTTAGATTTTAAAATTACAAGATGTGGTTAGGGAGGACTAGAATTTGTCTGCTTCCCAGACAGTGCCTTTTGGGGGCATTTAATTTTTCAAATTATATTGTTTTGAATTAACAAACATTATATTCTTTCCCTCCTATGCCCTTCTTTAGCCCCACTCCTAAGAAAAAGGAGAAAAACAAAACCCTTGTAACAAATACACATAGTCAAGCAAACAAGTTCCCATATTGTCCACTTGCAAAATGTGTATCTCATATTTACTCGCATTACTTTTCTGTCCAGGAGATGGAGAGCATTCTTATCAGTCCTCTGGAATCATGGTTGGTCATCAAGTCAATCAGAGTGTTGAAGAGAGTTTCTTAAGGTTTTTTTCAGTCAACAAAACCCCATTTCGTAAAACTCCCTTCTCCCTGTTAATCGGTAAGAAAGAAAGAACTACAAAGCATAACGAATCTTGAATTGACCATGTTTAAAAAAAAATGTTTCAATCTTTACTCCTTTTTTTTTGGTGGGGCAGTGAGGGTTAAGTGACTTGCCCAGGGTCACACAGCTAGTAAGTGTCAAGTGTCTGAGGCCGAATTTGAACTCAGGTCCTCCTGAATCCAGGACCGGTGCTTTATCCACTGTACCACCTAGCTGCCACAATCTTTACTCTTGAGTCCCATCATCTCTTGTCAGAAGGTGGTTAGTATGGTTTCATCATGAGTTGTCTGGAATTGTAGTTGGTAATTTCATTGACAGAATTCCTAAGTCTTTTTTTTTGTGATAATGACTTCATCTGGTATTGTTTCTAGATCTGAGTTATTGGATTACTGCTCCTCTGTCATCATGGCTCTGGCCAAGAAGCCAGATTGCTTCTGCTTTTGCCTTTCAAAGTTGTTTCATTCTTTTTTTTTTGCGGGGGTGGGTGGGGTGGGGGGTGGGTTCTAACTAAGAGAGAAGATCAAATGACCATCTTTTTATTAATAATTTATTGACCTTGTTGATAAATGATTTAATTATCCAGAAACAATGTCTCTACTGTTAACCTGTAAATTGATGAGACAATCAATACAGGAGAAATAAGATCTTTAATTGGGGCAGAGGAACTATAGCTCGTGGTATAGCAAAGCAAGATGCTTGGTTCCAAAGATGGGAACAAGGACAGGGTTTATATGGGGTAACAGAACAAAAGGAACTAAAATCTTGAGTCACTTATAGGAACTACTTAATTACTTAATGTCAATGAACCTTTAACAAAGGGAACTATAAGACTCGCCCTAGAGTTAAGAGTAGAAGCTACTTAACTTACAATAGGAACTACTTAATGTAAATGTATATTGCTGTAGGCTTTCAGAGAAAAGAACAGTCAGTATGGGCATAAAATTAGTCAAATAGAATACTAATAACTAGGGAGATGAGGAAAAGCTTTTCGTAGGATGCAATGTTTGAGCCGAGACTTGGAGGAAACCAGGGATTCCAAGAAGTACAAGATTGGGGCAATGCTTATGTAAAAAACTGGGAGGAGAGATGGTCTGCGTTTAATATCATTGTATTTTAATAAAGCAAGATACAGCGGAACAGAAATTGAGCCCAGACCAAATTTTGTGTTTATGCTTCTGTCATAGAAGAGACTAGTGCCAAACCTGGTTAAATTGCCAGTAGGCCATGTATATTCATACCCAACATTTCTTAATTATAAAGTTTTAGCATTTTTTTTCTTTCAGTTCTAATTAATGGCAAAGTTACTTTTAAAAAAAATATTTTCAGGCAGAATCTATGCTTTCAGCAAGGCTCCCCTGAATAAAGAAAAGTAAGTTGATGTTGCAATTCTACATCTATTTACTCTTACTCAAATAGTGAAATCGAAGCATACCATTCTATTTCCCAGACACAAACTCAGATAATGCAATAAAAAGTTATCTGTATGACCCTGGGCAAGTCCACTTACCCTGATTGCCTCACCAAAAAACAAACAAACAAACAAATAAATAAATAGTAAGTTATGCTGATTAGGTTTTAGTTTTATTCTTGACCATTCTGCTGGATTTCTGAGTGATTTTGAGGAAATCACTTGGATTCCTTACTTTCCAACTATATAAGCACTTAGTTTATGAAATTCCTGGGCAAAAGGATGAGTAGTTCCTCCACATGAGCAGGAGAAGGAGCAGTCCTTGCCAGTAGAAACAGGATTTCTTTAACTTTTATCAAATTGTGTGGTCTGTGGTTAAGGAAAATAGGAGATATTATTGTTTCAGTTACAGAATGCATTAAAACGGACTTTTGAGCACTGTCATTTATAACTTTGTTTCAATGGGACAATGAAGTCCCAGTTCCAAAACAGCTCTCTCACAAATGAACTTCTACAACTTTTTTTTTCATAAGTTGAAAACTATCTATATAGAGAGTTCAAGATGAGAAATGCATTAGTGAGGGGGAAACGAACAAGCCTTTATTAAGTGCCTTCTATGTGCCAGAAACCATGCTAAGTACTTTACAAATATCTCATTTGAACCTCAGAACTGTCCTGATAGGAAGGTACTATATTAATATCCCTATTTTAGAGTTGGGGAAACTGAGGCAGAAAGGTTTTAGTGACTGGCCCAGCATATTTGAACTCAGGGCTTCCTGACTGCAGGCCCCTCTAGTCCATTGTGCCACCTAGTTGCCTGCTTGGGTTGTTAAGCTTCATAAAATGAAAAACTTTTTAGAATTACTTGTGAAAAGCACTAGAGTAGCTAATGTATTTATGTCTTTATTATTACATCCTATGAGGGAATGATACTTTGGGACTTCACTTTGCATTTGGATGTTCTGTCAAATAGTCAGCCTCTTTATCTTTTTGATATGGGGGGAAGTGAGGTACCAGGTTTGGTTAGGGGTTGGGGTTCTTAGGAATTCCTCTTTAAAGAATTACACCCTCTTGCACACAAAAGTAGTTAGAATAAGGTGATAGTTTATTTAGGAGCAAGGGAAGGGAAGGGTGGGGGGAGGGAAACCATGAAAGAAATCCTTGGACTTTTCATGGGGAGATTGGCATAAAGCACATGGCTCAGCGGTACCAAATCTCCACGAACAGGAGACTGGAAGGTACTTTTATAGAGGACTGATGGGGGCGAACCATCTGCCCGTAAAAAGTTCCTTTAGTGAGGGAGGACCTTCTCCCAGTGGTAGTGACTAGAGGAATTGGGTGAGGGGTGGCTACAGATCCCTCTTCAGAACACAAGGGCACAGCCACACCCAAATTTATCTACCCAGGGTAAGGGAGACCAGAATGAAGGGTAGGAATTCCAAGCTAGCTTAGTCCAATTTGGTTCAGCTTATCTCTCTAGGCATTATCTGTCCTCTGGTTTAGTTTCTCAAGGAGAAGGTTCCTTGATGTGCCTCAGAGAACTTCTGGGGTGCTCTACACCCCATGACATTTTGTTATCTTCATTTAAGCCACCTACAAGAATTGTTCTGTCACACCCTTGATGCCACTATCACCTACATGTTCATCCTCACAGTCCATACCTGTGAGGGAAAATCAGTCCTCTTCTCAATAATTCTCAGAAACTCAGCAGCAATGTGACAAAGGCTCTTTTATTTCCTTCTCATGAGGAGGCACCCTAGTGTGCAGCTAATGGGTACAAAGAAAGGGGGTTTGCAGACCCTGTTTTATACCCTAGTCCCTAACGCAATTGGACCCTCCCCCTTTTCATCATTGGTCCAATTACTCAAGGGTTATGATCTACATGCAAAAACTAGCTAATCAGAATGCAGTATTCCCATCCCTCTTCCTTATATGGGCATAACTCAGGAGTGGACCTTATTCTTCCTTATATGGATACAACTCCTGAGTGGACCTTATTGAGACCGGGCTCCTTGAACCATGTGATTTTGTTAGCCTGAGGGGGAGGAGGGGATCTGAGACCTTTGTCCTACAAACAGGCCAGGAGGAGTATGATTGACTTGTTTATAACCTCATTGAGAGGAGACAACTACCTATTTTCTTACAATACCTCTGAAATTCCTCTATCTCACCCTAACCGTCCCATCTTTCAATTTCTTCCTGTGCTTCAGCTCAAGAACTTATTCTTTATCTTCACTGTAACTTATAATTCTACCCTTCTGCTTTTCCTAGGCCATCACCTCTGCCTTCACTTTCCTCTTCTGAAAATCTTAAACCAGTTCAACTTTATACTTTCCTAAGCTTGTGAATATCTTACCCTTTTTTCCTGCTACTGATTATGTTTTTCCAAACCCATTCCTGTGTTATACCTACCAGCCACCTTGTCAAGCTACTGATCTGATTCTGAAGAAGTCCCAAACATGAACTGTTCTGTCATGGCTTACTATAAATGTCTATGATTTAGCTTCAGCCATGTACTCAGTATTACATATCAATCTTTTAATTCTTCTCTGGTAAATTCCCCAAGGCATTCCCCACAGAGAGAGAGTCTCATTTTCTCAAGCCACTAAGATACTCCCTTTTCCTTGTCCACTTAGTAGAAAGCTTTACATTATTGAGGCCATCTGTTAAATTACATCAACATTATTCACTCATCCTCTCATTCTTTGCTTGTTAATACCATCCTCTCTACTTTGTACCTTTGGTTCTACCTCTTCTGATCTGTTCTGGAATATTCCCTTTGACCATCCCCTCTTTCCCTAATTTTTACTTTTGTCCACTGGCTCTTTATCTGTTGCCCTCAAGTATGTCTTGATCTTCCTCATCCTCATTCACGTAACCAAACTATTGTCCTCTCATCCCTTTCACAAATTCCTAGAAAACATTCATTGCCTCTACTGTCTCGCCTCCCAACCACTTAGCCCCTTGCAGTCTGTTTTCTCTGACACTTGACTGAGACAGCTTTCTCTAAGATCAGTAATAATCTTTTTCTTATTAAGCCAGTGGCCTTTTCTTACCTCTGATTTATCTTAACCTTTATGTAGCATTTGACACTTGCTAATCGCTTGTTCAGGACACTCTCCTCTCAGGGTGTGTGTGTGTGTGTGTGTGTGTGTGTGTGTGTGGTGTGTGTGTGTGTGTGTGGTGTGTGGTTTTGACATTCCTGCCCGGCCCTGGATTCAGGAGTACCTGAGTTCAAATCCGACCTCAGACACTTAACACTTACTAGCTGTGTGACCCTGGGCAAGTCACTTAACCCCAATTGCCTCACTAAAAAAAAAAAAAAATCCAGAGAAACAGCAAAGAAGCATTGAGATAGCTTCACTAAGATAGCAGGATACAAAATTAATGCACAGAATCTTCAGTGTTTCTGTATGTATAGTGGCTAATAAAAATCAGCAGAAATATAATAGAAATTCCATTTTTAATAACTCCAAGATGTGTAAGATATTTAGAAGTTAGGGGCAGTAGGTGGCACAGTGAATAAAGCATTGGCCCTGGATTCAGGAGGACCTCAGTTCAAATTTAGCCTAGAGTTATATAAATACAACTACAAAAACTCTTTTACAAAAATAAAAAGGAGCCTTAAATAATTGGATAAATAGTCATTGATTAAGGTTGGCCTTTGACAATAGTGTTCCAAAAGTTTTGGTGCAGTTTTAGGCTAATAAAGCTTAAAATGGTAATGCTACCTTAATTTGTGAATTTTGTTGAGGGATACATTTAGAATTTGGCAAAACAATTAAATTTATTTGGATTAAAAAAAAAACGTAATGAAGGAAGTATACCATTACTAGACCTCAAATGAATTTATGAAGCAGTAGTCATTAAAATAGGGGCAGTTAGGTGGCCCAGTGGATAGAATGCCAGGCCTAGAGTCAGGAAGACCTAATTCAAATTCAACCTCATATACTTACTAGCTGTGGGACCATGGGTAAATCACTTAACCCTGTTTGCTTCAGTTTCCTTATCTGTAAAAGGAAACTGGAAAAGGACATGGCACACTACTCTAGTATCTTTGCCAAGAAAACCCCAAATGTGGTCACAAGGAGTTGGACATGATTGGAAAATTACTGAACAAGAAGTCATTTAAAATAATTTGGTGGGGGCAGCTAGGTGGCGCAGTGGATGGAAGCACCGGCCCTGGAGTCAGGACCTGAGTTCAAATTTGACTCTGGACACTTGACATATACTAGCTTTGTGACCCTGGCAAGTCACTTAACCCCAATTGCCTATACCCCCCCCCCCCAAATTAAGGAGCTAAGTTTTCAGTGCCTAATCTTTTAATTTATAAATTTTCCTCTGAGTAGTCATATCAACTTTACTTAACATGGTTATGAACCTTGTGCCCTGTGATTGTGAGGAACTGGACCTCTGAGCCCTCTGCTATTGGCTGTTGCTATGGAGCTATTAAGCAGCTATTGAATTGCTCCCCACTAATAACTCCATTTTCTATGGTTCTTTTGCTGAATATGGAGGGTGCACAGAATTTGGAAGTTATTTGAGGAAGGGACCATGGAAATTGATGTAATTTAATAATAAGAGAACAATTAGGTAGGAAAAGATAAGAATTTTGCATTGCTGTTGAAAAAGTTTGGTTTGGAATATAGATTTGAGAGCCTTAGAAGTGTAACCTTTGAATTTGACTCCTTTTGAAGAGACTGTTTTCCTTAATTTCCTCCTGTCAAGGCATTTATTTAGTACTTTCTATGTGCCAGTCACTGTGCTAAGTGCTGGGATTCATAGAAATGCAAAAGCATGATATTTGTTCTATAGGAATCCCTTCCTCATCTTGAGCATTTTGCATTTCTTTAAAGGAAGGCAGTTAGAAAAGGAGATGAACTGCATTATAGACCCTGGGAACAGTCAGTGAGAAGATATAGACTGGAGAGAAGGATTCTCATGTGCAAGGAAAAGCACATAAACCAGTGCTGCTGGATTGTAGAAGTGGAAAGGAGTGAAGTCTAAAAAGACTGGAAAAGTACCAAGGGACCAGTTGTGAAGGCTTTAAATGTCAAAACAGGATTTAATATATGGTCCTATAAGTAATAGGGACTTCTGGTGTTTAATTGAGTGGCAGGTGGTGAGTGGGGGTGACATGCTCAGACCTATGCTTTGGAAGATTCCCTTTGTGGCTGAGTGGAGGATATACTAGTGATAAGGGGGGGAAATGGGGTACGGGGTTGGGTAGGGGTTGGGGTTCTTAGGAATTCCTCTTTAAAGAATTACACCCTCTTGCACACAAAAGTAGTTAGAATAAGGTGGTAGTTTATTTAGGGCCAAGGGAAGGGAAGGGTGGGGGGAGGGAAACCATGAAAGAAATCCTTGGACTTCTCATGGGGAGACAGGCACAAAGCACATGGCTCAGAGGTACCAAATCTCCACGAACAGGAGACTGGAAGATACTTTTATAGAAGACTGATGCATGGGAGGGGTCACCATTTGACTGAGGGTGGACCATCCCCCACTGGTGGTAGCTGGGGGAATTGGGTGATGAGTGGAGGACCATCCCCCACAGGTAGTGACTGGAGGAATTGGGTGAGGGGTGGCTACAGATCTCTATTCAGGACACAAAGGCCACAGCCACACCCAAACTCATCTCCCCAGGTTAAGGGAGACCAGAATGAAGGGTAGGAATTCCAAGCTAGCTCAGTCCGATTTGGTTCAGTTTATCTCTCTAGGTGTTATCTGTCCTCTGGTTTAGTTTCTCAAGGAGAAGATTCCTCGGTGTGCCCCAGAGAACTTCTGGGGTGCTCTGCACCCCATGACACTAGACTGGGGACAGACTTGAAGCAGGAAGACCAAACCAAAAGACTTGTCGTAGTCAGGCAAGTGGTGATGGAGAGCATGAAAAAGGGTTTGACTGAGTGAGTGGAGAGAAGGTGAAATATACACAAGACATTGTGAAGGTAGAAAAAACAAGATTTGGTAACTTACTGTATTGTATATGTAAGGATGAGAGAGTGGAAAGGTAGACTGTGTCACTCAAGTTGTGCATGTTAGGTGAGTGGGTGGATTATTGAGTCCTCTTGACAGTAATGGGGAAGTTGGGAGAGGAGAGGATCTTGGGGTCAAAGATAATGAGTACTTTTTTGGTACTTGTTGAGATTAAGATGTCTATAGGAAACTGGAGAGGGGAGCTGAAGATAGACACATCAGAGGAGTTATCTGTGTAGAGATATGGGAACTGAGGAGATTACCAAGTTTAGAGGGAGAAGAGAAAAGAGGGTTCCAGTACAGAGCGTTGGGGAGCAACCACAATTAAGGTCATTTAAAAAAATCTTTTTACTTTTTTTGTTTTGTTGTTTTAGTGAGGCAATTGGGGTTAAGTGACTTTGCCCAGCATCACACAGTAAGTGTTAAATGTCTGAGGTCAGATTTGAACTCAGGTCCTCCTGACTCCAGGGCCGGTGTTCTATCCACTGCGCCACCTAGCTGCCCCTCTTTTTTACTTTGTAAAAAATCATGTTTTATTGCTATAAAGTGAATGACTTTGTACTGTAGCTTTGGCTCCTCCTTAGGGTTCAATGTGTAACTATGAGGAGTAGGTACTACACATTTGCTGATTAGGAGGAAGGGTATATTTGGAAGCTGGCTGAGAGCCCCTTCACATGGCGTATATTCCATGCTTTAGATGCTATTTGGTATGACAAGGCATTGCAAAGCCTTCAATTAGATTAGGTAATTCTCCAAAGTCCAAGTGCCCATAATAGTTCATGTCCAGTTTCTTCATCATTCTTCATCAACGTCAGGGTCTTTTTGGTTCTGTGTGAAGGAGGCCAGCTCTGTATTCATGAAGGTCAGGAACTCAGTGTTGGAGAGGGTGCATGGGAAGTTAGTCTGCTGGCCAGCATACTTCTGGAAAATAGCTGTCAGTGACTCAATGCATCTCTCTGTTTCAGTGCACTTTCAAACTAAAACTTCACAGTGTGGTGAATTCAATTTGGAGTGCCCCTCATTGGTATCATGTAAACAGTCTTTTAAAAATCTGAAACTTATTTTCAATAGTTAGTGTAAAAAATATGTTAGACGATCATAGGATTTAGAATATGAAGATCATCAATTTATAAATAAGGAAACTGCTCGTGGAAGTTCCTTATTTGTTATTTATTGTAGTCTGTTCACAGTCCATTACCCTCTTTATGATACTCACTTTTAATTCTTTCAAGATTGTTGTGGTCCATGTCTGACAGCTACACACAACACTAGTAGACTATTAGCATTAAAATAGAAATAGAAATATATATAATGTATACATTATTTGTTTGTAATATATACACATATAAGCATATAGATGTATATATACATACGTACATAAATACACATCTCTAGATGAGCTTGAGGTCATTAAAGAAACTTCGAAATTTCCCGAGGTATTCCATGCCACCCTCTTCCATTGTTTAATACTGGACCAAACTCAGTCACCATTTGTACCATCTGGAGGCCACTGGTGGCTCAGTGGATAGAGTGCTGGGCCTGGAGTCAGGAAGACCAGAGTTCATTCTGGCCCCAGACACTTACTAGCTGTATGACCCTGGCAAATCAAATTACTTAATCTGTTTCCTCAACTTTAAAATGGGTTGTAATACCTCCCAGTGCTGTTGTGAATATCATGAGATATTGTGAAAAAGCATTTAGCATGGTACCTGGCACATAATAAGCATTATATACAAGCTTAATCCTTTCTCTTTCCCTTCCCTCTTTTTTACTAGCTGTACTTAGTGTTGTGTCTAATCGCAGGTCCTAATATTGGTATTAGACAATTGTTAAATGCTTGGTGTTGTCTATGTAGATGATCAGACCAAACTTGTTTTAGTGGTTATAGATCTTTTCAGGAGGCTCTGCAGTGTGACTCATTTAAAATTATTTAAAGGTTATTGTAAAATGATGAGCTTGGCATCTCCTCATCATTCAGATATTTAGGCTTAAGAGAAGAAAAGCCCACATCTCAGAACTCCCATGGGTGGTGCATAATATTTTAAAAATTAAGGTTGAACTTTTTGTTCTTTCTGATGAAAACAGTTAGAATATAGTAGCTTTTTTGAAGTACATTTATTGGTTTTGTGCAAAAAAAAATGAGTCCTGTTCTTAGGATAGCCTAGCATATATAAAATTTAAGAGAAAATGAGAAAAGCAGTTATTTGCTCACAATGAAAAATAAATATTTGTTGTGAACTATTATAGACTTAGAATATTTGGGTTATTATTGCAGTTCAATACTTGAAATATTCAAAGTATGAGTTACAAAACTGCTTTGAATTACCACCAAGCTTGTCTTGAAGGAAGAAATAAAATCTGAAAAGCTTTGGAGAAGGTACACAATGTTACTCAGATAATAATGCTGACATTTTCCTCTTGGTGGAGTGACATGTTGTACAGATAAGTGTTGTATAACCTATAAGTGAAATCTGTCCTTTATTCACTGGCTACTTGGGTCTAATGTTAGACAGGTTCTGAGGAGGGGAGGTATTGAGAATTCGAAGATGTAGGCTTTTTTTTTCCCCATTAGAAGCCTAGACATCTCAAGGCTGAGCAGATGTCAAGCTTAGCGTTTACATCAGAGGTGTCAAACTTTGGCCCCACAGGTTTTTTAAGTCAATATATGGCTTTAGGATCAGTTTCTTCTGTTTGACACCTCTTCTTTATATTAGCCTTTGAACAGTTTTAAATGAGGCATATGGATTCAAGTAGGTTTGGCATTGTATGAGAGTTTTTTCTTTCTACTTAGTTTTGTTTCATTCAGTCAACATAGTCTGACCTTGTAATGTTTCCTAAGCAAATTTTGCATTTGACATAATTTAGCAGAATAGCTGCCCAAGTTCTCTGTTCACTCTTTTATATTTCTTATTTACTTTTCTATATCATTCAGTTTAAAGCCCCTCAGGAAGCCTTTGAAATCATATTTAATTGTATTTCCCAACTTGGGGAAGGAATCAATTATAAATAGAGCAATTTAGAAAAGAATAGCTCTGTTTATTTAGGTTGGTGCTTCATATCAGTCTCAGGACTGTTTCACTAGGTAAAATGAAGTGATTGGGAAATTTAAGAATCTGGACATCTTTCCACTTATTTCCAAGTTCATTCTAACTTACTGAAGACTTTTGAAGTGTTTTGAATTCCTGACACATCAAATATACAAATTCCAAAGCCAACTATAAATGTTTTAGACCAGGGGTTTAAAATTCAGATAGAAACTGGGGTCACTAAACCATACATAAGGATCCCAGCTGTTATATAATGACTTAGAAAATCACATTAACATTACCTATGTTCTGTTATTTTTTTTTTTATCTTGGTAAATATTTCCCAATTACATTTTAATGGTTTGGACTCTGAAGTATTGCACTCTGAAATACTGATGGCAGGTATCATCAACATTATGTCTTGATCAACTGATGGATTAGATTCATCTCACCAATACAACGGTTCAAGAAAGTTCCAAAGGACTCATGATGGAAAAGGCTCTCCAAATCCTGGAAAAAAAAAAGGAACTGTGGAATATGGATGCTGATTGAACCATACTATTTCTTTTGTTTTTGGTGCTGTTGTTTTTCTTTTTTGCTCTGATTCTTCTCTTATAACATGACTAATGCAGAAATATGTTTAATGTTATTTATTTTATTATTTTTTTTAGTGAGGCAATTAGGGTTAAGTGACTTGCCTAAGGTCACACAGCTAGTAAGTGTTAAGTGTCTGAGGCCGGCTTTGAACTCAGGTCCTCCTGACTCCAGGGCTGGTGCTCTATCCACTGTGCCGCCTAGCTGCCCCAGTGTTTAATGTTATTATACATATATAACCTATATCAGATTATCTGCTGTCTTGTGGAGAGGGGAGAGGGAGGGAGAAAAAATTGAAATTGGAAATCTTATAAAAACAAATGTTGAAAACTATCTCTACATGAAGTACTGATAGCAGGATTGCATTTGACACCTCTGTTTTAGCCTTTTTATTTTAGAGTATTCTTATTGCTATTCCCCTTAATAGCATAAATAATGCAGTCAGTTCCATTACAGTTAAGTTCTTAGGGACTCTAAGGCAATTTGTGTTACATAAATTAAAACACCTTGAGGGTATGTTTTTGAAGTTAACCTTAGAAAAAACTACATTGTAGCTTAAAAGCACAAGTTAGAATGAACTTTGGAATTTGTAACATTCTTTGTTACAAAGATATGAGTGGATAATAGAAACATAAGAGTATTGTCATAGGTGGAAATGAATTCCTCATTAACCAAGGAATATTTCTTATATCCATTTTGAATAGTCCTATACATGTGCTAGAATGTAAGTTGTTTTATGGCAAGGATTTCTTCACTTTTGTCTTTTATAGTGCCAGGCCAATGGTAGGCACTAATAAATTCATACTGATTGATTGCTATTGGGTACTCCCTGAGGCAATAAGATACTGACTTTTAATAAATTTCTTATCCACTTTTTTTTTCTCTCCCCCACCTCCTACCTCTTTATTAGGCAAATGTAGAAGATAAGATAGAAGAAGTCTTCAATGCTTACAAGATCAACCATCATGTGCCAAGGTAAGATATGGTGTTGGATCTGGAAAAGAATACCAGTGAGTGATCTCTTTAAGTTGTACATTTTGATTTGGATCAGTCTTGGGTGGGGGGAACAGTGTCTCAGCTCTCTATACTAGTTGACTAAGATTTATTGACTCTGTGACTAACTGATTGACCAAAGACTCTGAGGTTCCGTTGGATATTTTCATACTTTTCTTGTCAGTAGCCTTTGTTGGAATTTAAATCCAGTAGTGAGTTAGATGTGTCAAAGGACATGAGCAATATTGCGACTTTTTCTTGCAAAAATCTATATTGTTTTGCAAAATGATTGTCAGTTTAGAAGAAGTGAATTTTGTCTTTTAAGACCCCCTGGACCTTTGATGACATCAAATTTTTGCTATTTTCCTGATGTGAGGTAATCTCAAATTGTTTTAATTTGGGCTTCTCTGCAATTAGTAGAGATTTTGAACACTTTATTGGTTTCTGTTTGTTTTTTTTTGTTGTTGTTTTTGTTTTTTGGTGGGCAATGGGGTTAAGTGACTTGCCTGGGGTCATACAGCTAGTAAGTATCCAAGTGTCTGAGGCCCGATTTGGACTCAGGTTACTCCTGAATCCAGGGCCCATGCTTTATCCACTGCGCCACCTAGCTGCCCCTGATTTTGAACACTTTAAAAAGATAATTGTTGATAGTATGCATTTCTTTTGAGAATTTTATGTTCATATCCTTTGATTACTTGTCAATTGGGGAATGGCTTTTATTCCTAAAAGTTTGTGTTAATTTCCTCCAGATTTTGGATGTCACATTTTTATCAGAGATGTTTAATGCAAATATTTTTCCAAGTTCTTTTTTCTTATTTTAGCTGAAATTCTTTTATTTGCACAAAAGCTTTTCAATTTTATACAATTTAAAGTCTTTTCTGTCTTTTATGATATGCTTAGTATCATTATGCTTATAGATTCTTTTCCTATTAAGTTATGAGAGAGAACCTGCTACTCTAACTTTTCAAAATACAAATTTTACAGTTAGCGGGTTTACTTATCTGTAATTTACTGTGTTATGTGTTGTAAAATGCTGGGCTAAATATATTTTCCACCAAATTACCTTCCAATTTTCCTAGTAGTTCTTACTGAATAACAAAAAATTCTTTCTCTAATATTTTATGTTCTTGGATTTGTTGAAGACTAGACTATTGTATGAATTTCCTTGTTTATCTGATCTATTTTATTGATCAATGTTTCTATTTTTATTTAGTATCTAGACCCACATCACCTTTCACCTGGACTATTGCAGTGGCCTCCTAATTGGTCTCCCTGCCTCAAGTCTCTCTCCCTACTCCAGTCCATCCTCCACACAGCTACCAGTGACTTTTTAAAAGTGCATTTCTCACCATGTCACTCCCCCACTCAGTAAACTCCAGTGACTCCCTGTATAAACTATTCTCTTGATTTTTTAAAGCCCTTCACAACTTGGCCCTTGTCTTCTTTCCCACATTCATTATATTTTATTCCCTTTATTGCACTCTATAGTTTAGGAAAACAAGCTTTTTTGTGGTTCCTCCAGACAATACTCCATCTCTGATGCCCATGCACTTCCTCTGAGGATTGTACTTTTTCCTTATCACCACCTCATAGAATCCCTTCTTTACTTAAACACTTAGCTACATGAAGCCTCTTCTGATTCCTCCAACTGCTAATGCCCTTCCTCTCTAAACTATCTTGTATTTATTTTGTTTTTATTCTGTATATACTTACACATGTATATATTGCCTCCACCACAAGAGTGTAAGCTCCTTGAGAGTAGGGTCTGTCTCATTTTTGTCTTTGTATCCTCATCGCCTAGTACAGTACCTGGCACATCGTAGGTGCTTAATAAATGCTTGTTGATTAATTGATGGATAATATTGAATACTTTTGATAACAATTGCCTTATATGTAATTTGAGATCTGCTCATGCCAGACCCCCTTAGTTTCTACTTTTTTTTCATTATTTCTCTAGGCATATTTGACCTTTTCTTGTTTCATATTGATTTTGTTATTGTTTTGTCCAATTCTATAAAATATCACTGTGGCAATTTGGTTTAGTGTTAAATATGTAGATGAGTTCATTTGAATAGTTTTGTTACTTTTACTATATTGAGATAGTCTAATCATGACTCTTGTATATTTTTCTTTGTTTTCTTTATTTCTGTGAAAATTGTTTTGTATTTCTATTTGTATAAATCCTATGTGTGTGTCTTGGTAAGTTAACTCCTAAATATTTAATGCATTTTGATTTTAGTTTAAATAACATATCTCTTTCCCTAGTTTTTATTAGTAGTGACATTTGGAAAGTGGTCTTTTGTGTGTTTCTTTTATATCCTGCTGAATAATAATAGTAATTGAGGTTTTCAAAGCACTTGCTTTACATATATTATCTCATTGGCTGAAGAAATTGTCTTGATTTTTTGATTCTAAATAAACTGTATCTATAAATATAGATAATTTTGCCTCCTTTTGCCAATATTTATTCCCTTAAATCCTTTTTTGTTTTGTTTTATTGTTTTATGTCTAGTATTTCTTATACTATGTCTGATAACATTAATGGTGGTCATCCTTATTTTATTCCTGATCTTATTAGGAAAACTTTCAATGTCTTCCCAGTATAGATAATGGTAGCTTATGTTTTTTTTTTTTTTTAAGATCCTCTTGCTTTTTTCTTTTTGTTGTTTTTAGCATAAACTCTATAGAAAATTTTTTTGGTATACATTGTTCATTAATGTGGTTTATTATGCTACTTGCTTTCTTGGTATCGAACCATCTTTGCATTCCTGGTATAAATCATTCCTTGGTCTTTGACTTTTTTGGTATGTGTTACTTACTGTAATCTGTTTTGGGTTTTTTTTGGCCAGCATTTTATTGAATATTTTTATGTAGGTATTTATTAGTGAGAAAGCAGCATGACATAGTAGATAGCTTCCTGAACTTGGAGTCAGAAAAACCTGGGTTCAAATTCTGTCTCTCGGGGGAGGGCAGCTAGGTGGTGTGGTGGATAAAGCACATGCCCTAGATTCAGTAGTACCTGAGTTCAAATCTGGCCTCAGACACTTGACACTTACTAGCTGTGTGACCCTGGGCAAGTCACTTAACCCACATTGCCCTGCAAACAAATCAAAACAACAACAACAAATTCTGCCTCTCACATTCACTAGGTATATGACCCCTGGTAAGTTATTTCACCTCTTATTGTTTGTCTTGATGGAGCAAGCTCCCATATGAGGAGGTTTCCTTAAGCACACATTCATTAGTGATATTGTTCTGAAGTTCCTTTTTCTGCTTTATTTCTCTCTAATTTGGGAATCCAGACAGTGTTTGTTTCATAGAAGGTGTTTGGTAAAGTATTATTTCTCTCTATTTTGGGGGGGGAAGAGGGGAGCTTATAATATATAAAAAGGAGTATTTGTTTTTAAATATATGTTAGAATTATTTGTAAATCTGTCTTGACCAAGAGTATTTTTCTAAGAGTCCATTTATGGTTTGCTTAATTTTTCTTTTTGATATTGGGTTACTTGTGTTCTCTGTTTCATATATTTTTGGGTTACTTGTTTTCTGTTTCATGGTTTAGTATTTAAAATTTTTGAAGATATTCATTCATTTCACTTATATTTTTAGTTTTGTTTCCATATAATTTGGCATACTAATTTCTGATAACTTTTCTCCCTTTCTACTTATAGTAAATATCCCCCCTTTTAATTTTTATTTGTTTTTTCTAAATTTGATTTATTTTATTTTGATTCAGCAGACATTTTCCAACAAACATCCAAACAGATACACCCCTTACAAAGAATATTCCTTGAAAATAGTTTATTGATTACAGTCAAAAGATGGATGTTTGTTATATTCACTATTTTTGCATAAAATTATCTGATAATTTATTAATTTGGTTAATCTGCAAAACCAACTTTTGCATGTTATTTCAATTTTTTAAAACCTTCACTTTTGTTTCTTGTATTTAATTTAAAAATCTCTTGTGCTTGTTTGAAGATTATTAATTTTTAAAATAAATTTTATTGCTTTCTTTGTTTTCTTGTAACCCATACTTCCTATTATTACATTCTTCCCTCTGCACCCTTATAGAGAACTATCCTTTACAACAAAGAATAAGACAACAACAACAAATACCACTTAAGCAAAAATAATCAGCACATTGAAAAACTATTCTTGACTTCCTCTGCTATGGAATTATGGAATATAGTCTGCCACCTCTGCAAGGAATGAATGGAGATGCTTTTTTATTTTTATTCTTTGATACCAAACTTGGTCATTATAATTTTTATGCCATTTAGCATTGTATTTCATTTCATGCCATTTGCCTTGATAATTGTTTCAACATAAAATGATTTCTTTTGCAATCCTATATATTGTTTTATGCATTTAAAACCATTATTCTATGAAGGGAATGCTAGGCTTCACTAGACTGCCAGAGGCGAGGCCATGTCAAACAAAAGATTAATGTGTATGTTTCCCTGATTCTATTTATCTTGTATCCATTCATAAAAATCTTCCTATGAATATTGAGAATTATTTTCATTCTTCATTTTTAAAAAATACAGTATTTTTCTAGTACATTCATATATGTTGTTTAGTGATTCTCCAATTATTGGATATCTACTTTCTTTCCAATTCACAATAAATGTTTTGATGATCGGGAGATTTTCTTTTTATTCCTAACCTCTTTGGGGTATATACCTTGGGATGTCAGGGCCAAAGGACATGGCCATTTTGGTCACTTTCTTTGCATAATTCCAAAATTACTTTCTAGAACATTTGAACCCATACTTCATAGCTCTACCGAAAATGCTCATCTTTACACAACCCTCTGTTATAGAGTATTCTCTTTTGTCATCTTTGGACGGTTATAATGGTATATAATGAGCATAATGTGGAACCTCAGACTTCTTTTGATTTTCATTTCTTCGAATTATTGATTTTGAGCATTCTTTCATATGATTGATAGTTTATTAATACTTTTTATAGTTAGATTCTTTGTAGAATTGCTTATATTCTTTGAAAAATTATTAGGGAATAGCTTTTGTTCTTAGTTATATCTGTAATTGCTAATATATCTTGAATATGAGGCCCTTATCAGATGTATTTGCTACATATATTTCCCCCAGTTGATGTAGTAAATTCTAGTCCTGGTAGTATTAATTTTGTGGCAAAATTTCATGTAATTGAATGATCTGTTTTTATCTTTTGTAATCACCTCTATTCCTTATTTGGTTATGAATTTGCCCTCTAGCCAAAGCTGTGAAAGACATCTGATCTGGTTCTCTTCTAACTCTTTTGTGGTATAATCTTTATTATTTTGGTCACATGAAAGATTATTAATTTGCTGGTCTTATAGTTTTTAAAAATTGCATGCTCAATTTGTTAGTCCTCTTTTGCTAATGTCCATGTTTAAGAATATAAATTTTCCTGTAAGTATTGCTCTAGTTTTACTCTATACATTTTGTTAGTTTTTTTCATTATTATTGTTACCTTTGGTATACTTTTAAAATTGTTTTTGTGGTTTGGTCCTTTACAAGTCATGTAGGATGGCATTTTTATTTTTTATTTAAATCATCTTTTGTTCATATTTCTTTTGTTAATTCATCACTTTAATTCAACAAATACGTGTTTGCAATGTGCATGGCACTGTATTAAGCAGTGGGAGTGCAAAGACAAAAAAAGAAACTCTACAGAGCTTAAATTCTCCCAGGAAAAATATAAGCCTGGATTTGATAAATAACTACAAGGCAGTTTTAGGAGGGGTTGGGCACTGATGTCCAGAGGGAATGAAATAAGGCTTCCTGTAGGAAGCAGCCCACGAACTGTATTTTAAAGGAAGCCAAATTCTAGAGTTGGATTTACATATTGAATGCATTCCAGGTATCACATAAGATGGAATGCTGAGGTAGGACTGTTTGGCTGGAAAAATAGAACCCATAAATGGGAGTAATATGAAGTGTATTGAAAGATTTAAGCATAGATTATGAATGGCTTTTTGTATTTCATCCTAAGGTGGTATGTGAATTAACTGGAACAAAATAGAGCCATTTATATATATTGACATATGATAAACCTTTAACTTTAACCCTAACTCCTTTAAAAAACAATGTGAAATATGGTCTTATTTTGCTGAAATCATTGTATGATTTGGCATTGAGTTCACAAGATTTTGACAAATATTCTTTGTCTTTGTGAAACTACATTTGATCCTATTGTGTACCTTTGCAACAGTACCTTTTTTTCCTAACTCTAGCCTTGAGTATAGCCCATTGGTTTACTTTTTTTTTTCTTTCTTTCTTTTTTTTTGCTGGATGATGGGGGTCGGATTTGAACTCAGGTCCTCCTGAATCCAGGGCTGGTGCTTTATCCACTGTGGCCACCTAGCTTCCCCCTATCTTCATCTTTTAGATAGGTTTCTTAACTTTTTGTGATGTGTGCATAGTGCTGGGGTTTTGTTGTTTTTTTTGCAGTATTCCATCTCCATTTGGAATTCTGTAATTCTAGAACAATTCTGTTTCTCAGTATATCAATATATTTATCAGAGTTCATTATTACCCCAATGAGGACAAAACTTCCAGATCCAGTGGAAGTAAAAAGAAAATATCCCCCCTATTTTTGTGTGTGAATGTTATCTTCTGATGAAGATGCTCAAATTTGATTAGATATCTTCTGACAGTAATTTTGAATAAAAAGGGCATTGCCATCAGTGCTATGAATATTTTCCAGCAGTTAGATTGCACGGCAGGAAGCCTACTATGACTGGGTCAGAATAGTTTATTGATGGAGGCAGCTAGGTGGTACAGTGGATTCAGGAGGACCTGAGCTCAAATCCAACCTCAGACACTTGGCACTTACTAGCTGTGTGACCCTGGGGAAAATCATTTAACCCTCACTACCCTGCAAAAAAAAAAAAGAATAGTTTATCAATGTTTATAGATAAGTAGAGCCTAGTAGGGTATGGACAGAATAAACAGCAATTCAGTCAGGAATAAAGCTGAATGTGGCATCCCTCTCATACACTGTCCTGTTTGGCAACATGCCTAGTGATGGCCTGGATGAGCAGTGGATAGGTTGAAGACCCAGAACCACTGGTAGCTTGGGTTTACACAGGGTTTTCAGATAAAGGATCTGCCATGGCAACTGTGATGGATCCATGTGGGTCAGGGAATATGGATCAGTAGCAAAAAGAGCATCTCTTTCTCTCATTTTCTTTTCTCTCTCTGTCTCTGTCTCTGTCTCTCTCTTCCTCTCTTCTTCCCTCCCCACCCTCCCTCTCTCAAGGGCATCTCTTAATGAGTAATCAGGAGGGCCTATTCAGGATGAGAATATGAATTAGAACGTGCCGAATCAGTAAGCTTGCTGGAGCATTTTAGCACCTGCATTGTGGAACCAGAGCTAGGCCTGAGAGTGTGGGGCTGTTGACCCTTTTGGTTATTTAGTTGGCAAAAGTTATCTTCTTTACCACCTTCAGTGCTCTAGTCTTTGCATTGTTTTGCCCATGACAAACATTTTTTTCTTCATCATGGTGGTTATCAGCTATTTTTTTAACTGGTCTTTTCTACTGTTCTTCCAGCTACAGCTGCCAGATCCCTCTGTGGGTCTTTAACTTGATTTTTGAGGATTATTTTAGACTGTTTCACAGTAGTTTGTAATTTTTTTGGGTTGTTTTTTATTGCCCTTTGCTTTACATGTTGATGGAATCCTGTTTTCACATTGACTGCAATGATCCTTTTTCTTTCTTTCTTTCTTTCTTTCTTTCTTTCTTTCTTTCTTTCTTTCTTTCTTTCTTTCTTTCTTTCTTTCTTTCTTTCTTTCTTTCTTTCTTTCTTTCTTTCTTTCTTTCTTTCTTTCTTTCTTTTTTTGCAGGGCAGTGAGGGTTAAGTGACTTGCACAGGGTTACATAGCTAGTGTCAGGTGTCTGAAGCCAGATTTGAAGTCAGGTCCTCCAGAATCCAGGGCTGGTGCTTTATCTACTGTGCCACCTACCTGCCCCTGCAGTGATCCTTGAAATATTTTACTTCCTCGTACCAACAGCTCATAAAATATCTCTAATATTCATTGGAAGTGTTCTCTTTTAAAGGGACCATTTGTTCATGCCTCTTTTTTGTTCCACGTCTCTTTATAACTTGTTCATATCCTTTTTTTAAAAGCAGCACTAAAACACAATAAAAGCCTCAGTGAGAATGAGTATATGGCACAAAGTCTAGCATTTACCTGATAGCCCAGCTCAATCAGATTTCCTCTGATCAAGGTCATGTTATGTGTCAGTAGGAGCACACATATAATCATTGCTGTCACAAAACGAAAAAATATCAAGGGATTTTTTCTAATAGGACAAAAATAGTTATAAGGGAGTTGGTTGGTGGGAGAGGTGAAGGGCCAATACAACTATGGGTGTGGTTGTGCTGGGGAGAGTGGAATTGCTTATCCTTCTCAGAGCCCTGGCTCTCATTTCCACTAGAAGTGGTGGAGGTAGAAGATAAACCATGGGGCTCTAGGGGTTGTGGTCTAGGAGACCATGAACTGGTAGAGGCTGTTGTTTTTTGTCTTTCATTCTCAAAAAGGACCATGATATCGGGAGGTGATGTCATGACTTGTAGTGAATGGGATTTAAGTGAGGGAGGGCTGTGCAAAGTCACCAGCCTCACTCTTCTTTCCAGAGCCATCTGGGTCCAGTGGTAAGATATACATCAGGATGACTGGACATGGCCCTGGTTGTTTTTGAGGCAATCATGGTTAAGTGACTTGTCCAGGGTCACATAGCCATTAAGTGTCAAGTGTCTGAGGTCAGATTTGAACTCTTGTCCTTCTGACTCCAGGGCCAATGCTCTATCTACTGCTCCACCTAGGTGGTCACTGGTAGAGGCACATGAGTGAGGTAAGAAGGAATTGGGGTGGAATTTTATTCTGGGATGAAGCCTGATCGTTTGGATGTTGGTACCTTAAATTAACATTCTAGTTGCCCTGCATTGGGGAATGGAATATGAAGATCTGTCTTATGTATATTAATTTGACATCTGTGTGAAGGATTAGTTGGCAAAGGTAAAAGATAGAAGTAGAGAAAATACTTGGAAAGCTATTGCCATAGTCTGGAGGAAAAAAAATAGACCAATAAATTTAGTAATTGAGAGTACCTTAGATGTTATGGAGTACAAATACCTACTTTCACAGATGAGATGTGAGCTTGAGTCCCACAGAGGTTAAGTGATTGCTTGGGATCACACAGCTGGTATGTTTTTGAGGCAGGATTTAAATCTAGGTCTTCCTTACCTCTATCCACTATACCACATTGCCTCTTTTAATAGGTTATGAGGGACCTGAATTAGATATTGTGGAAGTAGATTTGACAACTGATGGGTTATGGGTGGTGAAGGGGAGGGTAAAGGTGACTTCAGGTTGCAGTCTAGGGGACCAAAAGGATATTGATACTGTGGTGAGTAAAACTATATGTGGTCGCCCTATTTCTGACCCCAAGTCTAGGGAAAATTAAGCTGGGTTTATCATATATTTGTTACTTAGAAATTAGAGGCTACTGCACCATTAAGCAACATGGCTCTGAAAGATAGGAAAGCCTAGCTAGGAAAAAAGAAAGAGAAGAGAGAAACTGGGGGGACCCTAGAGGGCTACACTCACCAAATTCCCGTGCTAAAAAAGAGTGTCTGTGCAAGCTTGCTGAGGGCAGGAGCAGAGCCCACCCTTACACCATTATTCAAAGCTGATTGGCTAGCATCACTCAAATCTAGTGGTTCACTGGATTTGAGGGCAGTTGATGAGTAGAATGTGCTGAGGTCAGAGTTCAGAGAACACACCACCTGGTGGGAACAAGGCTTTCAGGTAGGTGTTGGTTTTGAATGAAGGTAACTTCCTGACTCCGAGCTGACCTTAAGAAAGGTCAGGCCAAGGGGCAGCAAGGTGGTACAGTGGTAGAGCACTGGCCCTGGAGTCAGGAGTACCTGAGTTCAAATCCCAGCCTCAGACACTTAACACTTACTAGCTGTGTGATCCTGGGCAAGTCACTTAACCCTGATTGCCTCACTAAAAAAAAAAAAAGAAGAAGAAAGAAAAAAGAAAGGTCAGGCCAGGCTCAGTGGGGCCTCTGGAGAGTCTCCAAACCCCATTATTTTTCTCACAATACCTTTGATAGAAATAGGGAACTTTGGAGGAGAGATAAGAAATTTAGAAGAGAAAACGAGTTCCACTATGTACATTTTCTTTTAAACATTGTCCATGGAAGAGAATATTATGATTTTTTTTTTTTTGGTGGGGCAATGAGGGTTAAGTGAATTTGCCCCACAGTAAGTGTCAAGTGTCTGAGGTCAGATTTGAACTCAGATCCTCCTGAATCCCGGGCTGGTGCCACCACTGCACCATCTAGCTGCCTCCTATTGTCAGTCTTATAGCTATGAGAGCTCTCTTTACAGTTCTTATTATAATTCTAAACTACTGTTGTAGTTATTCATATGTCCAGTCTCTCTTCCAGAGAGGCAGCCTCATTCTTTCCTTCTGGAGATTTCTAACTTTCTTTTTACTCCATTCATTGTATTAGATCTCTTTTTTCCTTCCTCATTTTTTGGTCTTTCTGATACTCCCTCAAAGTGTGTTCTGGTACAGTTTCTTTCCTTTCACCTACTTTTCATTGTTTATTTGGTGCATTGATGATTGTTTTGAGGTGATACAGTAGATTTAGGTTTAGTAAGAAGCACTTATCTGGGAGTCCCCTGCTGACTTCCTAAGCCATCAAGAAAAAACCCCAAAACCAAACAAACAAACAAAAAAAACCAAACAAATTCTGAAAACGTTGATAATATGAATAATAAAGAACATACCTGAAACATTGGTAGCTCTAATTTGGTCTGTGTGTTTAAGATAGATACACAGAAGAATGCATACCTTTTCCTATATATTAAAGCCACAGTTTTAGTAGAAAATATACAAATTACTATTTTTAAAAAAGAGCATAAATGACTTTTCAGGTATGAAAATAATTAAAGTAACTGATGGAAATTCTTCCTTTAGCTCATAGTCATTGATGAAAATTTTGTGTTGAAATCTTTGTAAACTTTATCAGTATGTCCTCCCAAGCATTTTCCACATCCTCAGCAGGTTTCCTCTGGCCTGCTCAGGCTCTGTCTGAACTCCCAGCATAATGTTTGCTGGAATTTTTGTTGGGGGATGGATAGTGAAACTCATCAGGGAAAAGCAAATTGTGTGGGAAGGGTTTGAGTGCATCATTTTGTGCTCGCTAAAATTTTGTGTAGGAAAAACCCAGGAGCTGAAGGAATTGTGGAAAGGTATGTAATTGAAATTGACCTGACAGGATTAAGATTGTACAAGTGTGGTGACTGTGTAGGAAGTGCCTTTGCAAAGGATTCAGGGAATCCTGCGGAATGTAGTGTATTGACTCACATTTAGGGGCCAGGTTTTGGTAGACATTTACTTAGGCTTTCTGATTGGTTTATTTGCCACTGAGAAGCCCCTCAGTAGACAAGGAATAGGGGAGAAAGGCTGAGAATACTGACTCCATGGTCAGAAGAGGGAGAGTGGACTAATGTTCTCCTGAAGTGTAGTTTGTATGCATTAGAAATGCTAATAAAATGTGCCACTATGAATTAAACTAGGAAAGCCTCCCGGAGCAAACACTTTAATCAGTAAAGATATTCCTTCTGCTTTCACTCTCTGGATGAGTTCTTTCTCTTTGACTTTTGTTTGTTTTGTTATTTCTTAAGTAGATAACCTAATTGGAAAGCAGATGTAGAGGGGCACCATCCTTGATGGTCCTACCACTTTTGCTGAGAAAAACTGAACTAAGCTCCTTACTCCTTCCTTTATCATTTCCCTCACTCTCCCCTACTGCAGTGTTCATAGAACCTTTAAGAATGATGAGGACCTTTGGAGGTCATTATTTTGTAGATGAGTTATATAATGCTATTTGTTATTAGGCATCATTTCTTTTTCCTGTAGTTTTTTTTTTTTTTTTTTTGGTGAGGCAATTGGAGTTAAGTGACTTGCCCAGGGTCACACAGCTAGTAAGTGGTTAAGTGTCTGAGGCCAGATTTGAACTCAGGTACTTCTGAATCCAGGGCTGGTGCTTCATCCACTGCGCCATCTAGCTGCCCCCTCCTGTAGTCTTAAAATCTAATGGTATGTAGCTCTAATTCTTTTGATGATCTCTTTTACAGACACAGAAGTACTGCCTTACAAAAGCCCCACATCATTTCATATTGGATTAAGATTTAGATATTAGGAGTTCTGACTCAGCATCTTGAATTCTTCTATAAGACTTAATTTTCTTTGCCATAAGTTCTTGCGAATGGAGTGCTAACCTGTTTCATGTCTGAATAAAACAGGATGTGACACATTGTAGGAGGTTTCTGGTCAATATGCTGATACTGATAAGATGCCAAGGAAAAGCTGCCAGCTAAAATGAAACAAAACAAAAAAACTGACTATCTGGCTTTAGGTTAGCAAATAGGAGATGAGCTATCAATGAGGTTATGATAGATGGATTATTGCAGGGGTAGTCTTAGTGAAAATGACAAACTTCAAGGAAGTGCTCTTCCTTGAAATGTAGAGAATGCAGAGAAAGACAAAACAGACATACAGAGTCACTGATGGCTCTGTCATTGGAATGAGAAAGGAAACTCCGGATTCAGAAGCCTTGTGAATTGTGGTCTCTAGTTGGCTCCATAGGACAAATTGTGGTTTCTGCAGTAGAATAAAGTCTCTGTAGAAAGGATGGTATTGACTGTATCACCCATAGAGTTCTCCAATATGACCTGTAGGTGCTTTTATTCAATTCAACAAGCATTTATTTTATCATTTTTATTCATCTTTTGTTTTTATATCACTTTCATTTCTTAATGTATCCCTCCCCCTGCCTTCCCCTCAAAGCTCTCCCTTGTAATAAATATTTAAAAAGTGGGAAAAACTAACCCACACACCAACCAAGTCTAACAGTATATGCAATGATCCCCCACCTCTGCAAAGAAGAAAGGGAGGTGAATTTTCTTAACTCTTCTCCAGGCCCAAGTTTGTCAACTAGCATTTATTAAGCACCTACTTTGTGCTAGGCTTTGTGCTGGATGCTGGGGATACAAAGACAAAAATGAAACAGTCCCTGCCCTCAAGGAGCTTACATTTCTACTAGGGGGAAACAACATGTACACAGGTAAGTAAATACAAAGTATGGATAAAGTAAACACACAGCAATTTGGGGGAGGGACGTAGGAGGGCTGTCTGGAGAGTACTAACAACTGGGGGAATCAGGAAAGGTGTTTTGTGCCATTTGAACTGAGCCTTGAAAGGAGTAATGGGTTCCAAGAGATGGAAGTGAGGAGGGAAAGCATTCACAGGAAGGGAGATAACAATGTTGTGTATACAGCGGTATAGGGAACAGGGAGAAGTTCAGTTTGACTGAGGAAGTAATAATGCAATCAGTATAGAAACTTGGGCTAGAACCAGACTTGAAGGATTTAAATACACCAAACAGGGATTTGTATTTGTCCTAGAGGACAAAAGGGAGCCACCAAAATTTCTTAAGCAATATGATCAGACTGTGCTTTAGTTGTACTAATTCGGCAGTTGTATGGAAGATGGATTGGAATTGGAAAGGGCTTAATGTTTATTAGGACATGAGTGGAATGATTCTAGCTAGAAGTAATAATGCTATGAATTGGAGTGATTGTGATGTGAGTAAAGAGAAGGGGACAGAGTTGAGAGATGTAGTAGTAGAACTTATAAGACTGGCAACTGGTTAGGTGTGGGGTGTGAGTAAAAATGAAGATTGAAGATGATTCTTAGGTCCTGAACTTGGCGTGACTGAAGAATGGCATTTTCCATGACAGAAATAGGGAAATTGCAAGGGGGTGAGTTTGGTGGAAAACATAATGAAACTTAGTTTTGATGAGTTTAAGAAGCTGCCTGAGGAGTATCCAGCAGCCAAGTGGGGAGGTGGAGGACTAGAGAACTAGAGAGAGATGAGGACTAGATATATAGATTTGGGAGTTTTCTGCCCAGTAGTTGAATCCATTGAAGGTCAATTAGATACCAAGAAAGTTATGTAGATAGAGAAGTAGGAAGCTAGGATAGAGCTCTAGGGTCTAGCCACTGACAAGGGGTAGGAAATAGATGATTAGCCTTACAGAGGAAATGGATGATATTGATCTGCTAGGAGGAAAATAAGGAATGAGCAAAGTCATTGATAAGTGATTTGAGAAGAGATTTAGAATAAATACTGTGAGTTCCTTGAGTGGCATTCAGCAGTAGCAGAGTAGGAACTGGGGAGAGTGGTGAGAATACCCTAGGGTTAGGGTTTGGAAAGGGATATGGGTCAATAAAACAAGAGGGGCAAGGGACTCAAGGATAGAGGACAGTGTAAATTTGACCTGGTTACTAGGGCCCAGACTTTAAAGGGTTTTTGTTTTGTTTTTTGGTTTTTTTTGGTGAGGCAATTGGGGTTAAGTGACTTGTCCAGGGTCACACAGCTAGTAAGGGTCAGTTGTCTGAGGCCAGATTTGAACATAGTCCTCCTGACTCCAGGGCCAGTGCTCTATCCACTGTATCACCTAGCTGCTCCTTAAAGGTTATTTTGAATTACTTCATATTTGTAATGGGTTTTATATTTCTTCCTTCTCACAATTGGTAGGGGAGGGAGTGGGGGAAGGAAAAAAAACCCCTGAAATTGAAAATAAAATAAAATTTAATTTAAACATTAAAAAAGAAAGAAAAAACAATAAATATTTTAAAGGGAAGGCCAGAACAGAGCTGATGGCCTGGTAAAACAAGGAGCAGGTGGCATGACTGGAAATGTAGGGAGGGTTGGAGAATAATTTTCGGGAGGGATAAAGCACAAAAGGAAAAGGAAGGGAGAGAGGGTTATGGTAAAAAACAAAGAGAAATTTTAAAATTATGCACAATGCCGTGATGATGAACTGAAGGGCAATGACCATCCCCATGGCTGTCTGAGGTGGAATGAAGTATTTAATGAGAACTGAGGACATTGATGGACTGGGATTCATTCACCAACATGTAATTTGAGGTATATGAGCAGGAGATGGAGTGGGGAGGAAAACTATGAGCTCAGCACTGAATCCAAATTAGGATCTAGGTAGAGCCAGATGGATTAAATCTCAAAGGAGGTGAAGTTGTGAAATGATGGAGGTTAGGTGAGGGTCTGGAGGTGGTGGCAAGGAGGAGCATCTGTGTCTGTTCCTTCTCCTGGGCAGTGTGTTTGGGAGCAGAAAAGAAAGGAATTTCAGTATTGGGAGAGGGTAGCCAGGAATGCAGTGTTTTCTTAAAAAAAGACTTCTATGCCAGACTTCTATGATTGCAAAAAGATGTAAGGTATGTGAGAAGAGGCCTAAACCAAAGGACAGTTTGTTAACTGTAGAATGGAATTTCTATAGGAAACATTGGAAAGAGAGGGGAGAGAGTGGTATGAGACTGGAATGGGTTATGAGGGAACAGGAAATGGTAGCAGGAGGAGAGGCTATACCTAGCTAGTCAGGCTATAACTGAATTACAAGGATTCTAACTAAAGAAGAGAGCTTGCCAGCTATAGGACTGTGTACTGTTGGAGAGACACTTGATGGTCTTTTGTTTTTTACAGTATAGTCATTTTCTGATGTATGCTCCTGTCTCTCTCCCCTTCTTGAATTCTCTCTTGTAATAAAGTAACAGATAAACAAAGTAGTAAAACTACCTCATCTGATAGTGTGTACAACCTGCTTCACTTGCAGTCTTTCACCTCTGTTCTGCTGAACCATAATTGGTCATCGCATTAAATCTAAATTGTGTTGCCTTTTTGTGTCATTTTTGTTTACATTATTATAATCATTGTATATCCTGGTTTTTCTTTCTTTACCCTGCATCAGTTCATATAAACCTTCCCTTGTTTCTCTGACTTTCTCATATTTGTCATTTCTTAGGACAAAAATATTCCATCACATTCATGTGCTACGGTTCATTCAGCCATTCTCCAATTGATGGACACCCAGTTTGTTTACTTTTTAAAAATTTTCTTTTCTTTTTTTGCTTCCATAAAAAAAATAGCTACCTTTTAGGGCTTTAAAAGGAGCAGGTTATTTATTTTATGACCATGGCAAGGGGAAGGAGAGTATGTGTATGTTTAATTGTTGGGAGGGGGAGGGGGGACTATTCATGTAAAGCTTTCATAGAAAGTTTATTTATAATAAGCTCTTTGTCTTTCCAGACTTATTCTGCATCGAGAGAAGCACTTCCATTACCTGAAAAGAGGCCTTCGACAGCTGACAGATGCTTATGAGGTAAACACATTGGCTCAGGAGTACTGAATTTCAAACTTTCCAACTGACCAGACCAATAATCAGAGAAGTCTCTCCACTCTCTTTTTACTTGCTAGAAGCCTCTTGAAATTGTCACTCCCAAGGTTTGCTAGGTTTATAGCCCAAAGATTTCCGCAAAAAAGAGGAAAAAGACCTATTTGTAGAAAAATATTTATAGCAGCTCTTTTTGTGGTGGCTAAGAATTGGAAATCAGAGGAATGCCCATCAAAAGCTGTGATATATGATAGAGATAGAATATTACTGTGCTCTAAGAAATGACAAGCAGGATGATTTCAGAAAGGCCTGGAAAGACTTGTGTGAACTGATGTATAGTGAAGTGAGCAGAACAAGAGAACATTATGCATAAAGACAGCAATATTGTTTGATGAAGAACTGTGAATGCTTTAACTGTTCTCAACAATACAATGATCCAAGGACAATCCCAAAGGACTATTGATGAAACATACTATCCACCTCCAAAGAAAGAACTGATAATGCTATTTTTCACTTTCTTTCATTTTTTTCTTTTATTCAAGTTTTCTTGTACAGAATGACTAATGGTAATGTTTTACATAATCATATATGTATAATCCATATCTGATTGCTTACTGCCTCAGGAAGGGGGAAGGGGAGGGAGGGAAGGAGGGATAAAAATTGGGACTCAAAACTTTAAATAAAATGTTTTATACTTTAAATTTTTTTTTGAGTGAGGCATTTGGGGTTAAGTGACTTGCCCAGGGTCACACAGCTAGTAAGTGTCAAGTGTCTGAGGCTAGATTTGAACTCAGGTCCTCCTGACTCCAGGGTTGGTGTTCTATCTACTGTACCACCTAGCTGCCCCTATAACTTTTAAAAGAAAAAAGAAAAAGAAATGTCCCTAAAGTGCCTGTATAACTACCTCCTTTATGGGGATAAGCCACGCTGTTGATCTCCTTCCTTTCTCATGTAGCTTCAAAAGAATATTTGGGACCAGGTATTCCATCTGGTCAGGCTGCCTTTAGACAGCCCTGGTTTTCAGATTAAAAAAGAAACTAGGAGCCTTTTTGTTTCTAGCTAAATTTCAAAGTAGCTATAGCTATATCATAGGGGTTTTTATATCCTTCTTCCCATTGTCCTTTTCTTTGGGATATGAACATTTTGCCCTGCTTCATTCAATGAAATACTTCAAATACCTTTCTGAGGTTATTTTTCCTGTTGGGCCTCTTTGATGACAATGACATTTAATAGTAGGTTTCACCAAATACAGAAAGCCCCTTTCCTCTCCCCTGCTTCCCAGTACCCCCAACAAGGATGCCAGCAAGTGTTGTGTTCCCTTAGCCTTTTTTTTTTTTTTTTGCAGGGCAGTGAGGGTTAAATGACTTGCCCAGGGTCACACAGCTAGTGTCAAGTGTCCAAGACTGGATTTGAACTCAGGTCCTCCAGAATCCAGGGCCAGTGCTTTATCCACTGCACCACCTAGCTGCCCAAACAGCCCAACTTACTTTTGGTGGGGGGGGCAGTGAGGGTTAAGTGACTTGCCCAAGGTCACACAGCTAGTAAGTGTCAAGTGTCTGAGGCTAGATTTGAACTCAGGTCTTCCAGAATCCAGGGCTGGTGCTTTATCCACTGCGCCACCTAGCTGCCCCCCCCCACCTTAGCCTTTTGAGTTCACTTACTACTGGTTGAGGACCTACTAGGTTTAAGGTGAAACCCATTTATGTATTATTCCTTTGTTACCTATATCAGTTCCTGTCCAAAGCCACAGCTCTCCATAGCCACTTTCTTTCGTGTATTGATTCTTATCAATAGGATACTCTAACCTCTCCCTCACCAGACTGTCTAGAGTGAGACAGATGACACCATGTCAGCAGTGTCTTGGAGTAAACTGAATAGGAAATGTGTTTTCTTCCCTGTCCATCTTACAGTGTCTGGATGCTAGCCGCCCCTGGCTCTGCTACTGGATCCTTCACAGCTTGGAGCTGCTTGATGAACCCATTCCTGAGTCTGTGGCTTCAGAGTGAGTTTGACTTTTGGCCTCTTAAATTTGGCTTTTGAACTCTTCTTAATTTTATTTGAAATCTTTTTTTTTTTCATGAAGAGTCAGGAAAGATTACAGAAGAAAATTTTGCCTTCTCCACATTTAGGAACTTTCTTCCTTTTCAAAGGCACAATGTGAACTTTTAGGTAAGCCAAAACTTAGGAATCCAGCAGTAGGGTTTTGGCTTATTTGATGGCCTAATCTCTTGACCAGCTTGTGGTCTTTGGGAAGTGAATTGGTCATCAGCTCTGGTCATTTGAGTAAAAAGCCATGATCTTGGTAGAAAATAGGTAATGAGTTTCCCAGTCACTGATAGTATTCAAGTAAGGGCTCATAGGATAAGGATCATCTCTATCAGGAATATTATAATGGAGATTACTGTATGAAGAGAGGTTGAACTGTATGACCTTTAAAACAATAAAATTCTCTGATTCTAGGGTTTGTATCAAAGCTTGGCTTCTTTGGGAAAGCTTTGCCAACTCCCAGTTAGCTAATCGTTTATGCTTCCATAACCATAGTCTGTCCCTATAATATCTTTCACTTTAGGAAAGTGGTAATAACCTTATATTTAATGGTACACAGGTGGTCAAACCCCTCTGGAACAGACCCTTAAAGATTCATGATTTTCTTAATCATGCATAATTGGACACTTAAAAATTGTGAATTTTTTTTGTGCACATGGTGTTCCATTTGACATTTTTTATTGGAATATTCCCACTGTTTATATTTTGGAGAAGGGAAAAGTGAGTTCTTCTGCAGTCTTGGGAGGTTATTTTTATTTTTATTCCTAACAAAAAGAGGAGTCAGGAATTGTATTCGGTGCCTGCTTGCATCGACCATAGTGAGAAATCAGACTTTCCTTTGAAGAAGACCAATTGCAGTTTTATAGACTTACAACTGGGAAGAGACTTTTGGTATCCTCTAGTCCAATATGCACTCTCTGAGACTCTGAGTTACAGGACTCAGGAATGGAAAGGCTCTCTAGCCAGGTTCATTTTTATGCATCAAGTGGAGGCAGCTGTGCCAGGATACATGGAGCCCAGCCGGTGCCCTGGCCTAGGTCACATTGTCATGCCAGAAGAACAGAACCACACATTGTCTCATTCATTCTTTCTCAACAATAACCTCCCATTCTTGCTTTCCTGGGTGTAGGGTGTCTTGTGATGAATGCGGATGGTGGGGATAGTAAGGAATTGCACTTTGAACAAATCCCTTCTGAGGGGGAGTGAAACAATCTACATTGTCTCCATCATCATGAGGATGCAATGGGCCAAATTTCTTTTAACAGTGGAAGTGGAGTTGGCAGATCTTCTGAAATAACAAGGATTTATTTGTCAAAATAAATGCCCATGTGCATTTAAAATACCAGTTGGGGTGTGTGAATGGCATTTTTTCCCAAATTTTTTTCCAAAGTGTGGTGGGGGGGGGCGCATGCTAATCTGTATATGAAATTTTAAGAAAACCCAACAGAATGCAAGTATCAGACTTTGGTGTGAATTTCAAATGGAGTGGGTCCCACCAAAGTAGGATCTAACTGGAACTTAGGAGATAAAAGAGCAGCAGGAGCTTTTTTTTTTTTTTTTTGTGAGGAGGAGCTATTTTAATAGAAAATTTCAGGTATCGCTTAGATTTGAACATTTTTTCTAGTGTTCTGTAATTGTGCAAAGTACTTGGCTTCTCCTAGGGAAATAAGTAATAGAAGTCTTCCTATGTGTTGTTTCTATGGCCCAGCCCAGCTAGAGTGATAGTAACTTTCGCTACTTAGTTGAGTTCCATTTTATGTTTGGCATCTGGGAATGGCTACTCCACAACTTCCTCACCAACCTTAGATATGACTCTTCTGAATGAAAATTGTATCGACTTTCTAGAGTTGTACATACTTTCCCAATGATGCATTTTGTTTTGAGCCTTGCAGGTGTGTGTGTGTGTGTGTGTGTGTGTGTGTGTGAGAAAACAATTATTTTCTCATTATAAGTAACTTAAGTAACTAATTTAATTAGAGAACAGGAAATTTTCAGATTTTTCCTTTATATTTGTGATTATGTATATGAGAAAAATGTATAGCAAATGAATTCTTAGTTTAGTTTTTACTTCAGGTGAATAGAATTGGAATGGGACTATTAGAGAGTGGCTTTTATTTGTGGGATTTTGTTCCTGCCAGAAATAACATTTTTCCTCTTAATTTTCTATTTTGTTCACTGCTGAGCTTCTGTTATGTTTTAAGAACAACTTGGGTTCCCTCTGGTGGACAACATTGTTCTTGTCAGGTCCTATGTCTGGGGAAACAAAGATAACAGGACTTACTAATAGATCAGAGCCTTTATCCTATATTTCAAGGGAAGTGTGATCAAGTCAAATGTTTTTATATGTATGCATATACACACATATATGCATGTGCACATAATATGTATATCTATACCTGTAAGGTATATATGATATTTGATTTGGTTTGGTTTGTTTGGTTTGGGGCTGAGCAATGAGGGTTAAGTGACTTGCCCAGGATCACACAGCTAGTAAGTGTCAAGTATCTGAGGTCAGATTTGAACTCAGGTCTTCCTGAATCCAGGGCTGATGCTTTATTCACTGCACCACTTAGCTGCCCAATATATTTTTTAAAAAAAGAAATTGCCTTCTTATTTGTATTCATCTCACTCAGCCTTATGCCTACAGACCTTTCTCTTTTCTTTTTTTCTTTTTCTTTTTTTTTTTTTTGGGTAAGGCAATTTGGGTTAAGTGACTTGCCCAGGGTCACACAGCTAGTAAGTGTCAAGTGTCTGAGGCTGGATTTGAACTCAGGTACTCCTGAGTCCAGGGCCAGTGCTTTATCCACTGTGCCACCTAGCTGCCCCTGCAGACCTTTCTCAACCAAGGCCATGTAGTCATTTCCCATCTTGAATTTTATGCCTTTTTTATCCCTAGGTCTACTACCTTGTTCTTATTCCTATTCATTTTGCTTTTGTTTTACTCTGATCCTTTCCCTAACCTGTTTTAAGCCCATATTGGACTTTCATTTTCCTCTTGTCATTTAAATAATTATTACTATGGACACCAGTTTGGGGTAAGCATAAATTAATTTATCAATATTATACCAGTAAAGAATTGACCAGACCATGTTTCTTCCCTAACTTCTCATGGTTCAGGTCGTGGGGTAGAGAAGTCAGGGAGAGACCCTCAGCCTGCCAGTTAGCAAGAGCAGGAGAAAAGCCCCCAAGTGACCCATGTGGGTCTCCAAAGAGAGACAACATATGGTCCCAAGGAGACTCAAAAGAAACAGCAACCATGTGGTCCCAGAAAGCCAAGAGAGACAGAGACCATGTGGTCTCAGAGAGCCAAGAAATACCAAGAAGATGCCCCAGAAGCCCTCCCGTGGTGTCTTCCAAAGGCTTTTTTATCCTCTTTTGATGGAGGCTGGTAATTACACATTGAACAAAGCTAACTGGGTCATTTTACATCAAACCTAATATTGGTTGACCTGATTTGAAGGTGGTCTATATTATAATTAACTCTAGAGATGACATCTGGAAAAGAAATGCAAAAAACCCCTCACTCAAGTTACTCAAAGCAAAGTCCATTATCTATGTGTGGTTTAATCCCATCAATCCTTCTACAATCTAGACAAAAGAATCTCCATTCCTTTTGTTCTCTTGGGTTTATCCCAGATGAGATTTGATGAAGTTTCTCTAGGAGAACTCCGACTTTCTTTTTTTCTTTTCTTTTCTTTTTTTTTTTAAACTCAGACTTTCTGGAGTGGAGGGGTAGAGGGAGAGGAATAATCCCTGGGTCTCCCAAGAAATCATTATTAATTATTTTCTCACACTCTTCTTAAAGGTGTAAACCATATGCTACTTTGCTGTTACTTTCACAGATGCTTATTGGGTGTATATGCTATCCAGTACATCATCCAAAACTGATGCTAAATCATTGATATTTTCTCCTGTGATAAGGTTTTGTAACCATTCGTCTTTCCTGTTTCTCAGCCAAACTCCTTTAAAAAGTAGCCTATAAGGGGCAGCTAGGTGGCGCAGTGGATAGAGCACCGGCCCTGGAGTCAGGATTACCTGAGTTCAAATCCCGCCTCTGGGCAAGTCACTTAACCCCAATTGCCTCACTAAAAAAAAACCAAAACAAAACAAAACAAAAAAAAAGTAGCCTATAAGGGGCAGCTAGGTGGCGCAGTGGATAGAGCACCAGCCCTGCAGTCAGGAGGACCTGAGTTCAAATCCGACTTCAGACACTTAACACTGTGTGACCCTAGGCAAGTCACTTAACCCCAATTGCCTCACCCCCCCAAAAAAAAAAGTAGCCTATATACTTAATCCCCCTACTTCCTCTCTTCTTCACCCTCTGACTTCTGACCTCAGTCAACTGAAACTATCTTTTCCAGGATTATCCATAATCTCATATTTGCCAAATCTAAAGGCCTGTTTTTAAATACTCATTCTTCTTAACCTCTCTGAAGCATTTGACATTGTTGATCACCTTCTTTCTGGAATAGTTTCTCCTGGGTTTTTGTAACACTCTTGGTTCTTTCTACTTTTCTGAGTCTTCCTTCACAGCCTCCTTTTCTTTGTCTTCATCTATGGTGTTACCATTAATTGAACTGGTTATGTAGCACAATATTCTGTTTTGCCCCCTCTTTTTTTTTTCTTCTTCTCTGTTTTCACTCTGTCTCCCACATCTGTTCTGTTCTCTCTGCTCTGCTACCTTTTCCAAACCAGACCTCTAGAGATCACGTGGTCACTAAAGACAGTGGTGGGGGGAGGGTCCTTAAGAATTATACTCTCTGTACAGAATCCAATAAGAATTAAAATGGTCCTTTATTGGGTACTAGAGAAAGTGACCCAGAGGGAATTCGAAGACAGCCTCAAGGGGAGGAGATGGCTTAGAAACATTCTCCAAGAACAGAAGGAAGTCCAAAGCTTTTATAGAGGATAGATGGGGTGACCACCTGACAATGGAAAGTTCCTTTTGGGGTGGGGTGGAGAAAGCTTGAATGAGGGGTGGTGGTCCTGACTTCTGGAGTTATCTCTGTCCTAGTGTACCTCAAGTAGTAGCCATGCCTAATGGATTTATCTCCCCTTACTTCTTAGGTGTGTTGGTCCTTTAGTTTTGCTTCTCAAGGAGAAAACTTCTGAGTTATCCCAGGCCCATATCAACACCTATGAGGAGTAAACCACTGGGCTCTTTATTCTCTGGTACCATGTAGCCTCATCTTCACCCTGGTCATTTTCCACTGTGCAACTGCATGCAACTCTCTCTCTTCCACCTCTTGCTCTGTTCTTCACACCATCTTTCCCAATTAATAGACCAGAATTCCTTTCCCTGGCCAACATTTTGCATATTTGTTATCTCTTTCATTAGAATGTAAGCTCCTTGAGGACATAGACTCTCACTTTTGTATTTATATCCCCATTGATTAATACATAGAAAGAGGTTAGTAAATGTTATTCATTCATTTTTCACTCACACATCCACCATAGTTCAGGTACTCATTGCCTCTTTCCTAGACTATTAAAATAGCCTCCTGTATGGCATAAGTCTTAAGTATGTCACTCTCCTAGTCAGTGCATCTTAGGACTCGAGTTCTGGCACCACTTCTACCAGAGGCCTTTCTCTTCCCTTCTCTACCCCTTAGTGTCTTCTTCAAGGATAACTTACCTTTGTTTCTATCATATATATGTATAGCTATATATTTGTATCTACCTATATGTGTACATGCTGTTTCCCTCATTAAAATTTAAGCTTCTCCAGGTGGCGCCAAAACGGCAGAGAGGTAGGAAATACTACAACAGAGTTCCACAAAACTCCTCCAAAAAGAAAATGCACCAGACTGAATACTAATAGTGAGTCATCTCTCCAGGTCAGTTTGGACTTTGTCCACAGACAAAGGAATGTGCCATGCGTGTACCCAGGGAAAGGCTGTGCACAAGGACAAGAGGAGGTCCCAGACCTACACAGGGATACTGAAATCAGTACAGGTGTGAATTGGTAGCTTTGTCATGCACTATCCAGTTCCAGGTCAGACTGAAAAGGACACCTACACACCCTGGTGGCATTGCCTGGTGGGAAGGCCCTGATCATTATCCTGAGAAAGAAGAAAGTTCAGAAGCCAGTCTCAGCAGTGGTGTGGCTCAAATCCCATGAGTAGAACAGGGTCCCATTTCCAACATCTAGTTCAGCCTGCCGGGGAAAATGAAGGCAGGAATCCCAACCCAACAGGTGCCTGTGGTTTTGCCACTCAGAATTAACAGAGCTTTCCAACTGGCTGATAGGGCAGCAGTCTTTTCTTGTACAGACCCAAACTCAGGTCAAGAATTTTCAGAGCTCAGACCAGAGGGACAACAATCAGACTTTGTCCTGGATCAGACCACTTTGGGAGTACTAAAAGCTGGTAAGTGGTGCAGTGGATAAAGCACCGGCCCTGGATTCAGGAGAATCTGAGTTTGAATCCGGCCTCAGACATTTCACACTTACTGGCTGTGTGACCCTGGGCAAGTCACTTAACCCCCATTGCCCCACAAAAAAAAAAAAAAAAAAAAGCTGATAGAGCTGTTCCTTACAGACTCCCTGAGATCCTGGAATAACCAAACACTCAGTATCCAAAAAAACCAGTAATAGGTTCAGCCTACACATTTATTGTAGAAATGCTTAAGAGCTCAGCCCTAACATCAAGTCTGTAGTCAGGAAGTAGACTGGAAGAATGAGCAGACAAACAAACAAAAAGAACTGCACCATAATGAGCTATTAAGGTGGCAGGGAATCTCAAGATACAACCCCCAAAGTAGAAAATGACTCCAAAACAGCCACAAGAAAAACTCAAAGAAAAAAAACACCACAGCATGGATAAAAATTTAGCTTGAATTCCTGTAAGAGATAAAGCATGAATTTTTAAAAAGAGAGTTAAAAATGTGGGTTTTTTTAAAACAGTGAGAGTGATTGAGGAAAATATTGGAAAAGAAATGAAAGGTATGAAAGAAAGACTTGGAAAGGGAATTAATAGTTTAGCATAAGCTGTATAAAACTGCCCAAGTAATAAATTCCCTAAAAATTAGACCAAACAGAAGCCAATGGCTTCATGAGACAAAAAGAAATATTTGTCAAAAAGGCTGAAAAAAAGTATAATGTATCATGGCAAAAGGCAAATAAAGGAGAAAAGCATTTAATAATTATTGTGCTTTTAAATGCTAAAAAAAAGAGCCTAGACATCTAATTTCAAGAAATTAAAAAAAAAAAACCAAACAATCCCAAATCTCTTAGAACCAGAGGGTAAAGTACAAATAGAAGGA
Organism: Dromiciops gliroides; assembly: GCF_019393635.1. NCBI lineage: Eukaryota > Metazoa > Chordata > Mammalia > Microbiotheria > Microbiotheriidae > Dromiciops > Dromiciops gliroides. The sequence continues at coordinate 255,310,600 of NC_057862.1, forward strand.
ATCTACCAGTAACCTCCTGGAAGAAACCTTCAAAATGAAAATTTCTAGGAACATCATAGTCAAAATCCAGGGCTTCCAGGTTGGAGAAAAAAAATGCTACAAGCAGCCAGAAAGAAAGAATTTAAGTACTGAGTAGCTGTAGTCAGGATCACACATGATTTAGGAGGCCACCACTCTAAAGGAGGGGAAAACTTGGAGTATGATTCCAGAAAGCAAAGATTAACTTACCCAGCAAAACTGACTATAATGCTGCAGGAGAAAAAAGATGGACTTTTAATGAAAATAAGGAGCTGTGAGGAAACTTTGAAATTCAAACCCAAGACTGAAAAGAAATAGAAAAAGGTAGAAATGAATGAATAATGATAAAGAATCAAAGAATGATAAAATACTTAATTCAAATATGGGGACATGTTACATCTCTCTCTTCTGAACCTCATTATCATTAGGAGTCATAGAGGGAGTCTAATTGAAAAAGCCTGGGAGTGGGTCTGGTATGTCTTGATGATTTTAAGAAAGGAAAGGAAAGCAAGAAGAGTAATATACTTAAGAGCAGGGAGAAGGCAAAGCAAGGTTAGGGAAAATGAGCTTACAAAATCAGGGTGCGTAAAGTAGACATCTATACAAAGAAGGAGGAAGGCTAGGCAAGAGAGGCTGACTCTGGAACCTCAGGGGAAATGGTCAAAAGAAACAAGACTATACAAACACACACATAGCCGAGTACAAAAATACATTTTACTCAACTGGAAAATAGGAAGGAAAAGGAAAAGAAGGGGAGGAGGGAAGGTAAATTAACAGAGGGATCAGTCCTAAGCAAAAAAAATTCTAAGCATGTAAAAGAACATTTATACCTCTTTTTGAGTTGGCAAAGAATTGGAACATGGGGGGAAGGTACCCAGAAACTGGGGAATGGATAAACAAATTATGGTGCATAAATGTGATGGTATGCTGACCTTTTATCAGCATAATGACCCGCCATGATTCCAGAGTAATAATGAAGAAACGTGCTTGCTTACCTGAGAGATGAAAGGTTTGGAATGCAGAAGAGAACAATTATTTTTTGGACAAGACCGATATGGAAATTTGTTTTAATTGACTATGTTTATAATAAGGGGTGTGTGTGTGTGTGTGTGTGTGTGTGTGTGTGTGTGTTTTCTCAATTGGGGGAGTGGTAGGACAGTAAAAAGGCAGATTATGGGTGATTAAAAGAAATAAAATATTTTTTGAAAAAATAATTAAAGCTTCCTGAAGGCAGGGACAGTTTCATTTTTGCCTTTATAACTTTAGTGCCTCCCTTTTTTCCTGAAACCCATTAGGCACTTGCTCATTGATTGATACCTAACTGTAGTATGGTCTTCAAAACTGTAATGTAAAAAATTTGTTGATTTATGTCATGTGAGAATGAAAAACTGTACTGAAAGCTAAGTAAACAGATATTTTAGTTGGTTGATAAACAAAATGGAGTCATTATGTAAAGACTATGTAATGATGAATTATCTTCGCTCTCATAAACTATTTGTATTTTTTAATGTGGTATTACATTGGCATTTCTCCAAGTATGGACATTTAATTGACACATATTTGTATTTTTTAAGATCATTTTTATTCTTTTGCCCTTTTTTTAAAAAAATGAGGCAATTGGGGTTAAGTGACTTGCCCAGGGTCACACAACTAGTAAGTGTTAAGTGTCTGAGGCTGGATTTGAACTCAGGTACTCCTACTCCAGGGCCGGTGCTCTATCCACTGCGCCACCTAGCTGCCCCCCTTTTGCCCTTTTTTAAAGACAGGGAATTAGGTTTTTTGTTTTTACACAATTATGACAAGTTCTATAGAGAATGACTCCATAATGACTTTGGCTAATTTTTAAAGGTACACTAATTTATTAGTTTCTAATGCTTAGACTTAGGAAAAGTTGTCTCAGCCTTGAGAAGAGGTAGATGCAGTATGTCAGCCTGAATGAAGTTGGCAAAAAGTTAAGTTTGAACAATGTTTGGGAAGTTCAAATTCCAGCAGGTTCAGAGTTTTTAAGCTGAGATTCTTTAAGCAAGTGTTCTTCTATTTGGTCAAAGTCTGTCTGGGGAGACAAAGAAGGAAACATGATGTCTTTTACTTGACTTTTAGCTCTTTATAGTGGGGCACTGTTTCCAGGCTGCAGAAGTCCCAGGTGGTGTGATTTAAGGAGGATCAGGTTCTTCACTTGCCTGGCCTGTTCCCCAGACCAACCTGCTAATCAACCAGCTTTGTGTGTTGTGGTTGTCAGCTCTGACGAGCCTGTGCCCCTCCCCAACCTGGGCCACTGCTACTCAAGCCTACCTTCTGCTTCCCAGCAGGGGTGAAAAACCCAAGTTCTGCCTCAGCACCAGCATAGACCCCTGTAGTCTCCCCCCTGCCCAGGGCTCAGCCCTCTGCCCAGACTGTGAGCTTAGTTCCAGATGACACTGGTGCTTCAGCTGATTCAGAGGCTCTGGGGGTCTCTTTCTCTGGTGAGGCCTTCCTGGGACTGGATCTCTATCAGGGTGACTGTGGGGTTGGGCTCCACTCCTGTCTCAGCACAGCAGCTCCCTCCTTCTGACCTTCCAAGATGTTCTTGGTTAGAAGATGATTTTAGCACATTCTTCTGTGGGTTTTGCTGCTCCAGGCATTGTCCTTTGGCATTATTTCAATGTTTTTTGGAGGGATCGTGTCATGAGTTCGAGAGCTCACTGTCTTTCCTCCACCATCTTCGAAAACATAATGTCTTAAGTGAGATGGTTATGGTGATATTCTCCTTGAGGTATGCTTTCATCCTTTTGATATGTGGTTGAAACCAAAAACTTAGGAAGTTTTTTGCACTTCATTATTGCTGTTGTCTTCTTAAGCTAAGTTGTTTCACTTGGCTATTGGTGAATGTTTTCAAAGTTTCAAGAACCTTTTCTCTAAGTCTCATTAAGTGAAAGTGATGCTGAATTTTCCTTACTTATTGTCAATTTTTACTTGCAGTTCCTCTTGCTTATGGCTAGTGTAATCTTGCAAACTCTTTGATGAATTTATTATGAGGCAGTTATGTACATATCATCATCCATTTCTGGGGTTTTAGTTTCTGATTCTGTCGCAGTGTAGTACAATAGCCTGAAATTAGAAGCAAGAAATGGAGTAGCATAATGATATATAGAAAGGAACTTATTGATTTGCATGTTAACTAGGATGTGTGTTCTAGTTGGGTTAAGTAAGTAATATAGAGCATCATTGCTAGTCATCAGTAACCTGTTTCAGCCTGAGTATGGGGGCAGGAAGTGAAGTGTCTTCACTTTTATGAGGTCACCATGGTCCCAGGGTCTGGTCTTCAGTTTTACAGATTCTAAAACTTGATTTTATCAGTTCACTTTAGGAAGGTCAGGTTTTGGGAAGTATATTCATGATAATCAAGCTCAAAAGATATTGCTAAACCAAGTGTTCCTAACTTGAAGGTTAGCCCTCTATCACAATGCCATACTGCCACTCCAGATATTTCTTACAGGAACAAATTAACACAATATCAATTGTCATTAAAAAAAGAAGTGCTCCAAATTGCCAAAAATTAGAGAAATGACTGAAAACAATTATGAAGTGTCACCTCACACCCATTTCCATCCACAGACTGCCCTACCCCCTGCCAAAAAAAAAAACCCAAAAGGTAAAAGAAAATTTCAGTGTTGTCAAGGATGTAAGAAAACAAGCAGGCTAATTCATTATTGGTAGAACTTTGAAATGGTTGTCATTCTGGAAGATAACTTGGAATTTTGCAAGAAAAATTAGAAACTTTTCATGCTCCTTGATAACACTTCCAGTTTACACTCCAAAGAATTTATTGACAATAACCAAAGCCCTATTTACGTGAAAATATTTATAGTAGCATTATGAGAAAATATATTTAAAAAGCTGGGCAACAATTGAGGAATATGAACAAATTGTTACATATAAATGGAATGGGATGTTCCTATGCATTAAGAATGGCAAATACAAAGAAATCAAAGAAGTATAGAAGATGCAGAGTGAAGTGAGCAGAGCCAAGACAGTTTATATAATAAAAACAACACTGTGAAGCAAAAGCAGTTTTGAAAAACTTAAGAAGTGTGATCAATATTAATAACTAATCATAACCCAAGAAGACTGATGGTGAAAGGCAGTAGACTCAAGGTGTGAATGAGATGTACATTTGTGAACATGGCCAGTGTGTGGATCTGTTTTGCTTGACTATACTTTTTACTACAAGAGTTTTGTGTTTCCTTTTTTAGAGGGAAAAGAAGAGAGGGGCAGGTAGCAATATTGTTACCAAAAGAAAGAAAGACAGACAGACACTTAACACTTACTAGCTGTGTGACCCTGGGCAAGTCACTTAACCCCAATTGCCTTACCAAAGAAAGAAAGAAAGAAAGAAAGCAGTCATTGAAGCATTTAAAAGAAAATACAGTGGATAAAGCACCGGCCCTGGATTCAGGCAGACCTAAGTTCAAATCTGGCCTTAGACACGACACTAGCTATGTGACTCTGTGCAAGTCACTTAACCCTCATTGCCCCACGAAAAAAAAAATACACAAAAGTGTTCAGAAGGAAAAATAGACATGCAGAATAAGATCCTCTGTTGAATTTATTTTATGCTTTTTAAAAAAACTGAATGTAATAGAGATTTTGTTTCTATGCAACCTTTTTTTATTATTTTTTGTGTATGAAAATGCTCATTTTTTTGGTGTTTAGTGCAGAATTTAAAACATTTTTTAAAATGATCCACTAAGAGATATAGGAGCAGAGAAAATTCAGGAGATGTATATTTGTGCATGTGTTAAGTTCCATGAGGGCAGTGGCTCTGTGTTATATTTATCTTCCCTTTAATACCTAGCACAAAGTATGTGAGCAAGAAATATCATTTCAACTCTGTAAACAACCAACAACAAAGATATATGGGAAGATTTCCATGCAGTGATGCAGAATTAAGAAAGCAGAACTAAGAGGGCTACACACACACACACACACACACACACACACACCTATGCACTATTATCACAACTACATTAATTAAAACACCAGCAAAATTCAGATGAAAAACACTGGATCATCAAGTACATTGATAACTTATAAAGCATATGCCTGTGTTTTCTTTTAAAATAAAACCATTAGTATACAATTACATGAATTCTATGAGGTCATACATGTTTAACTGTTTTCTGGGTTTTGCCATTGTGGGGGGTTCAGTTGGAATTATGTTTGGGATTTATGTGTTGAAAGAAAATTTATCAATAATATTTGTTTTAAAAAGACTAAAAGAAAAAGATTAAAGGGAGAATTAGATTCATAGCATGAAGCAAGTCATCAGTTGATTCATGTTAAGATTTATTCTGAACAGGAAGAATGATTGAAGGTAGTATTAACAGTGCTATCAAATTGAACTTCTGTATAATTTATATTGGATAGGGTAAAAAGAAGCCCAGCAGCTTGATAAGTAGGGCACTTCTAGAACTTCCCTTACATATGGATTTAAAAGGGTACTTTTAGGATGCGAGGCCTTTTACTCAAAGAAAGAATGACTTATAGAGTATTAAGTATTGTGTCCAGTCTAGGTACTACAGAGTAGATGGGTTATTGACAAACTCAAGTTAGAAGAAGATGAGGAGGGTACTCACAACTAAGATTTTTTTTTTTTAAGTGAGGCAATTGGGGTTAAGTGACTTGCCCAGGGTCACACAGCTAGTCAGTGTTAAGTGTCTGAGGCCGGATTTGAACTCAGGTACTGCTGACTCCAGGGCTGGTGCTCTATCCACTGCGCCATCTAGCTGCCCCAAAACTAAGATTGATACCCCCATAGATAATTTTGTGAGTTATTATGGCCAAATAATTACAGCCAACTTTTTGGTGGTAATAGGTACTTCAGCTAGACTGATCCTCATATAATTTCTTTATAGTCCATTTCCTGGCAGATCTTTGAAACCTGTCTACTTTGGGATAGAACCTACAAGAGCTTGCCTTAGAGTGGAATAGCCTTTTGAGAATCATGGGTCACGACCTTTACCCTATAATGTGCTATCAGAGGATTATTTTGCTAAAGATTTCCACTTTATATTATTTCTAAATGAGAAAGTAAGATGAAAATCAGTAAGAGTGGACATCGTCATACTCTTATCATTAATAGAACGTGCCTAGATTTTTTTGAATATTCCATTTTTATGTTGTTAAAGATTTCCCAAATTGTATTGGGGGGGGGGCAGTGAGGGTTAAGTGACTTGTCCAGGGTCACACAGCTAGTAAGTGTCAAGTGTCTGAGGCTGGATTTGAACTCAGGTCTTTCTGAAACCAGGGCCAGTGCTTTATCCACTGTGCTACCTAGCTGCCCCTTCATCATACTCTTTGATTAAAAAAAAAATTTAACTCTACATTTACTGGATGGGATTACAGTTGATGTGGAAAAAAAAATCTGGGGAACTTCTGGCCAAGATGACTGCCTAAATGGGAGGCCTATTGTCCATCTCCCACATATTTACCCCAGCAAAATCCTGAACTTTAATGAACAAGAATTTCTGCTAGAAACTATACTAGGTGACTTCTAGCCTAAAACTTCACAAAGAGGTCAGCTAGGTGCCTGAGTACAAAGGAAGTAAGACCACTAGGGAAACTATTATAGAAGTAGTCTTCCAAAGCAATGTGTAACCTGCAAAGTTCTGTGTCTAGAAACAGCAAGAGTAGATTACCTGAGAAAGCCCCAGGGTGGGGACCTTGGAAGCCCTGGGCAGCAACAGCAGGCAGTGACTCATGATTAGTGTGATGCTATAGCACTTGGACCAGAATATCCCTGGTTCAGGAGATCTGGAGTTCCGTACACCTTATTTTGAGATGCTGGAGAGGTCTCTAAAGATTCAGGGAAGCCTAACCCTGAGATAGAGAGAACAAACAGCTCAGGGAACCAGAGGTGAAACGAAGTAAGTTTGATGACAACCATACCCAAAAGCACAGAGGGAGGCAATGCCTGGCCCTGGCACAAAGCCCCAGTTCAGGAGCTAAAGCCGAAGACATGAATAAATAAAAGAAAATACTAAGAAGTATAAAAAATTATTCCAAATCTAAAGTTTCCTCCCCTCCCCAAAGAAGGAGAAAGAAATATTACAACTGCATGCAGAGAATCACAGGAAAAAATGGGCTTTCCAAAAGGACTACATGAATACCTAGGAGAAATGAAGCAAAAGATTTTTTAAAAAAAGCAATAAAAATTTTTAAGAAAAATAAATAGAAAAATAAAGTGGTGATCTTACCCAAGTAACAGACTCTTTGTAAACTAGAATAGAGCAAGCAGAAATCAGTGACTCTATGAGCAAGATATATTAGAAAAACATCAAAAGTTTAAGAAATAGAAGTAAACATAAGACTATAATATAGGAACAATTGACCTGGAATAAAGGTCAAGGAGAGATTACTTAATAATCATTGGAATCCCTGAAAATCATCCCCATCCCCCCAAATCCTGGACATGATATTTCATAAATTAAAATTGCCCAGATATTTTAAAATCAGAGAGAAAAGTAAAGATATATGCACCAATCACCTCCTTTCTGAAAGAAATCCCCAGAGGAAAAGTCTCCAGGAATATCATAGACAAAATTCAGATCTCCCACCTAAAAATACTGCAAACACCCAGGAAGAATCAGTTGTGATACCCAGGATGCATGATCAAGATCACACAAGACCTGGCGGCTTCTACCAAAAAACAGACATCTTAGGATACAATATTTCAAAAAGCAAAAGAGAGAGGCTTACAATGAAAAATTATCTCCCCTGCAAAGCTGAGCATATGTATCCTTTAATGGATAGAGGACTTTCAAAGCTTTTCTCTTGCAAAAACCAGAGCTAAGTAGGATTTTTGAAATGTGAACACGAGGACCCTGAGAAATCTTAAAAGTAATTTATTTGAGCATTTGAAAAGAGCTGTATAATTGTGGAGTGCTAACACTTTTTGTAGGGAGACAGGTGTTTTTTCAGAACCATAATATCTTCAAAGGGCACTGAGAGAAACTAAAGTCTTAAGTATGGCTTAGTTCTGAGGGTTCAAGGAGGAGAAAGAGGAAGCACAAATAGAATACACTGGTGTATATAGGAGAAATAAGAGAGTAAAACTTGCTATTTCTCATAACCGGGGTGCATGAGAAGAAGACTTAGACAAATCTGGAGGAAAGCACGGGTATAGTTGATATTACATGAATTTCACTCCTACCTGAAAAGGAGGGTTAAACACGCACACACGCACACATGCACATGCACACAATTTGGTACAGAAATACTTTAAACTCAGAGTAAAACAAGTAGAAATGAGTTGGGAGGATAATACCAAGGAGTTATTAGCTGCAAAGCAAAGAAAACTAATCCTGATCTTGATGGGGGTTAGTAAAAATCAGAGTGGGTGGGGGGGGAGAAAACCAAAATATAAGGGGATGACTTAGATTGTCATAGACAGGGCGTTGGCTGAACAAATTGTGATATGTGAATGTGATAGAGTATTATTTTGCCCTAAGAAGTCAACCAAGAGATGATTTCGGAGAATGCTGTATAAAGTGACATAAAGTGAAACGAGCAGAATGAGGAGACAGTTTATATAAGTACAGCAGCATTGTAGAAAAAACTAACTTGGAAAAGCTTAAGAACTCTGATCAGTGTAATAACCAACCATATATAGGACCTGTGGTAAAATGTGTCCCATCTCCTGACTGAAGGCTAATGGACGCAAGATGGAGACAGATACATTTTTGGATGTGGCCACTGTCTTTTTCTTGTCTATGCTTATGTTACAAGGATTTTTTATTTTCTCATTCTTTCTCTCAGTTTTGTTGTTGTTGGGTTTTTTTTTTTTAGTGAGGCAATTGGGGTTAAGTGACTTGCCCAGGGTCACACAGCTAGTAAGTGTTAAGTGTCTGAGGTCAGATTTGAACTCAGGTCCTCCTGATTCCAGGGCCGTTGCTCTATCCACTGTGCCACCTAGCTGCCCCCCTTTCTCTCAGTTTTTAATGGAGTAGGGATGGGAAATGAAGTAGGATGTTTAAAAAATGATGCCAGAATAAAATAGGGATGTTGAGAACTTTAAATAAATATTAAAAAAAATTTTTTTATATATACCCTTGGGTTTTAGTCAACAGTGTATCATGGCATCCAGAAAAACTAATATGATTTCAGGGAGGTGATAGATCTCCTCGGATCACATTCTGAGTATTGTGTTCAGTTTTGGTATAGATGGTATAGATGATCTTTGAAATCCCTGTGATTCTAACTGGTAATATTTAGCCTGGAGAAGAAAGAACTTGGGGTAAACATGATAGAGATCTTCAAATATTTAAAATATCATATGGAAGGAGAACCTGTGTTACTTATAGCCCCAGAGGGGAGAACTAGGACAAAGTGGTATGAATTACAGGGAAACATTTCAATTAATATAGAAAAACTTTTTTTTTTTTTTGCAGGGCAAGGGGGGTTAAGTGACTTGCCTGGGGTCACACAGCTAGTAAGTGTCAAGTGTCTGAGGCTGGATTTGAACTCAGGTACTCCTGAGTCCAGGGCCGGTGCTTTACCACTGCGCCACCTAGATGCCCCTCGAAAAACTTCTTAAAGCTTAGAATTATTTTGGAATGGCCTTCAGAGTCAAATGGAAGCTAGATGAGGAATTGTCAGGAATATAGTCATTGAGATTCATACTTTGGGCAGTGGTCAGACAAGAGAGGAAAACCCTTCAAACTCAACAATTCAGTCTTTTTCCTTTTCCAGGTAGGTCATTTTAGTTCAGATAAGGAAGTACAAGACCCAGGAAATAAGATAGGACAGAGTAATGCATCTATACATGTGGGTCAGCAAGGCCAAAAAGAACAAGAGTTAGTACTATTGAATAAGTTTGCAGTCTCTGGTTTTAAGGGAAATGGTTTTCATTCTCCGCCATTATTTTGTACTCCTTCTTCTTGGGGGATAGGTACGGATTTGTTAGCATGTTTTTGCTGGCAGAATCTTATAGTAGGACCATGGACCTACTTTGCCTAAAATATTCTTACCGTGGATTAGAGAAGATAAAGAGAAATACAAACTCATGATTCCTTTTTGAGAGTGAATAAATGAGAGGGCTAGAACTGCTTTTCTGAGTTTGTTGCCTTGATTTGTATGTATGCATAGCACATTCTGACTTTGCTTTCCCCTTCTGTCATTTATAGTGTGTGTCAGTTTCTTGAGCGATGTCAAAGCCCAACAGGTGGCTTTGGAGGGGGACCTGGTCAACACCCACATCTTGCACCCACGTATGCAGCAGTCAATGCATTGTGTATCATTGGCACTGAAGAGGCCTTTGATGTCATTAACAGGTATAATCTGGTTCAACAGAGTCTGAGTCCCAAAACAACAGGTTTGTATCTGCTAATAAAGCATACTGGTCCACTAAATTGTTTTTTCTCTTTTGTGTCTCAGAGAGAAACTTCTAGAATATCTCTACTCCCTGAAGCAACCTGATGGTTCTTTTATCATGCACATTGGAGGTGAGGTGGATGTCAGGTGAGTTGGGGGTTTGTTGGGCTCCAGAGAGTAGTGGATTATCTAGGCTTTTCAATAGCTTTTCTTTCCTTTTTTTTTTTTTAGTGAGGCAATTGGGGTTAAGTGACTTGCCCAGGGTCACACAGGTAGTAAGTGTTAAGTGTCTGAGGCCGGATTTGAACTCAGGTACTCCTGACTCCAGGGCCGGTGCTCTATCCACTGCGCCACCTAGCTGCCCCTTCAATAGCTTTTGAAGCTTGTTTGCATTTAGGCGAATTGAACCCGTGAAGGAAGTGTTCTTGGAGACTTTCAAAGACTAAAGAAGATTATGAAAGAAAGAAGAACTATTAAACTGTCCTAAAAACTTAATTTATCTCAAGGAATGAAATATTCTGGACATTGACACAGCTTTCTGGTCCCTTAGGTACAAAAGGCAGGTTATTAGTTGTCACTGGAGTCTTCCCTGAGGCACTCTGTCATTCATAGCCTAGTTCCTTCCTAGGTTTCCAGTTTTCTTATTCCTTACTCCCCAACATGTCCTCTTCAGTCCAGTGACACTGGCCTCCTGGCTATTCTAGGAACAAGACATTCCATCTCTTGGTTCCAGGCATTGGCTGCCCCCCATGCTTGGTATGCTCTCTCTTCTCCCCTGCTCCACTGATCTACCTGGCTTCCTTTTAAGCCCCAACTAAAATCCCACTTTCTACAAGAAGCCTTTGTCAAGCCCTCTTAATTCTAGTGCCTTCCCTTTGCTAATTATTTTCTATTTATCCTGTATATAGCTTGCTTTATATGTATTTATTTGCAATCTCCTTCAGTCTTTTGCCACTTTTTGTATCCCTAGTGCTTAGCACAGTGCCTGGCCCATAGTATGCACTTAATAAGTGTTTATTGATTATTTTTGTTTTGTTTTGTTTTGTTGGGCAGTGAGAGTTAAGTGACTTGCCATGGGTCACACAGCTAGTGTCAAGTGTCTGAGGCCAGATTTGAACTCAGGTCCTCCTGAATCCAGGGTTGGTGCTTTATTGAAGAAGGCTGCAGATGGGCTTAGCTGAATCAATGCTATATCCTCCCTATGTAACCTTCTCTTGCTATGACTAAGTAAAATTTCCTTATGCTAACTCTTAAATGAACTGTAAATGTCCCATTTCCTTCAAATTTTGAACCTCAGCTATCAGACTATCCTAGTCAACCGTGAGCTATATCAAGCTTGGCTCTAGAAAAGATATGAGAACTCTCTCTTCTTTGAAGAAATGAGAGATTATGGGAATAGAACATTGTATATCTGTTGTCAGGCTCAGTTGATGTGTTGGTTGCTATTACTGAACTGCTTTTTCTTCTCATCTTTTATTCTGCGTTATAAGGGATAACTCTTTGGGTGGAGGGAAAGGAGCAAGGGAGATGAGAAAGGATATATCAGGAAATGAAGGTAATGTAAAAAATAAATTAGTAGGAATTAAATATTATGGGGGGAAAGTCTTCTGAAATTTTAGCTTATTTTTAAAAAATCAGTCACAGTGGGGGGCAGCTAGGTGGTGCAGTGAATAAAGCACCAGCCCTGGTTTCAGGAGGACCTGAATTCAAATCCAGCCTTAGACACTTGACACTCACTAGCTGTGTGACCCTGGGCAAGTCACTTAACCCTCATTGCCCCCCCCCCAAATCAATCACAATGGAATTGTCCATCAGAATTATTTAGGATCTAGGCTCCCAATTATGAAAAATGCCCTGAATTCTTTACTGACCATAAGTCCTAAGGTCTATGTTTCTACTAAATTCATTGCATTTAGTCTACTCTACAGTCAAGCATGGTTCATTGCTTGATAAGAATCGAGATCTTGACCTTTCTGAGGTGGTTCTTAGGGATCAGTTTCAGAAGGTGTCTTCGGTGGGTTTTATTCTTTAATTCACACAGTGTCATTGGAATTGAGCCAAGAACTCTAGAGTCTTCACTATTGTCATGTGTTCCAATAATGCATTTTTAAAATTAGTGGCTTGCTTGTTTAGCTTCCTTAAATATAAATCATGTTAAAAAAAAGAAAGAATTGTGAGTTTTTCTTTTGTAACAAACATTTTTATTTTATTTTGGGGGGTTCCAAATTTTATCCCTCTTTCCCTACCTCCCATCTCCCTCCCTGAGGCGGCAAACAATCAGATGGGTTATACATATATGATTATGTAAAACATTACCATTTTTGTCATTTTGTACAAGCAAACTTGCTTAAAAGAAAAAAATGAAAGAAAGTGAAAAAGAACATGCTTCTGTTTCATCAGTATCAGTTCTTTCTTTGGAGGTAGATAGTATGTTTCATTAAAAGGCCCTTGAAATTGACTTGGATCATTGTATTGTTGAGAATAGTCAAGTCATTCACAGTTCTTCATCAAACAATATTGCAGTTTCTGAACAATGTTGCAAGTTTTCTTATACAAAATGATTAATATGGTAACGTTTTACATAATTGACATGTATAACCTATATCTGATTGCTTGCCACCTTGGGGAAGAGGGAGGGGAGAGGAGAATTTGGAGCTCAAAACTTTAAATGCTTTAAATTAAAATGTTTATTAAAATGTAAAAAAAATTGTTTCTATTTTTAATAACATGCATTTTCCATTATAAGTTCAAACTGCATTTATCTGGAAACTTGAAAGTAGAAGAAAAATAATAGGGTCTTAATAAATATATGCTAATGAGATTTTAGAAAATCATGAATAATTTTGACATAACACATTAGCTGGTGACAGCCCCTCTAGGATTAAGTAAAATATTTTTAAATATTTATGACTTCCTGTAGGCCAATGGAATATCAGGGAAATAGTACTTTACTAGGTAGTTCCCTATTGATTCAGAATTGTTTTACCTCTAAAAATATCTAGTTCACACTTAGTAAGCAGCTTATGTAGAACATATAAGAATTTTGCTTACCTTCACTTTTTCAACATTTAACTTTTCAAAACACTTCCTCAAATTTTTGAGTCAGCATTTTTTCTATATTATGGGGTCAGAAAAAATACCTTTTGTGAAGTTTCTAGATTCCTTATTTTTTATTTGCCTTCATGGCTTCTAAGTAAATTTACTAGTGCTTTAACTAATTAAAAACTTCAAGTATGAAAATGAAAGTGAAGAAAATAAACATGGTAAAGTATAATACAGGGGTCCTGGCAACATAGGTAACTAAATTCATAATAAACATGAAGTAAATTATTTAATCTGTGAGTGGTCTGCCCAGGCAAGAAATTGTATTAAGGACCTGTGCGTTTACAACAAAGCAAATATAGCTCTTGAGGTAAAGAAACATTTCATTCCTTAACTAAATTAATTGTAATTTCTTAGGACAAAAGCAAAGATGGACCATAGGCTCTAGGGTTCCTTCCATTCTATAGGTTTCCTGTCCAAATACTGGCCTGGTCTTTCTTCCTTTCTTTCCTTCCTTCCTTCCTTTCTTTCCTTCCTTCCTTCCTTCTTTCCTTCCTTCCTTCCTTCCTTCCTTCCTTCCTTCCTTCCTTCCTTCCTTCCTTCCTTCCTTCCTTCCTTCCTTCCTTCCTTCCTTCCTTCCTTCTTTCTCTCTTTCTTCTTCCTTCCTTCTTTCCTTCCTTTTTTGGTGGGGCAATGAGGGTTAAGTGACTTGCCCAGGGTCACACAACTATTAAGTGTCAAGTGCCTGAGGCCGAACCTGAACTCAGGTCCTCCTGAATCCAGGGCCAGTGCCTTATCCACTGTGCCACCTAGCTGCCCAGTGTTAGTTTCTTAAAACCAGGTGAGCTTACACAGGCAGAGGCCTTCCCTGTGAGATGGAAAAGATAGGTGGGTGTTTAGTTTCCTTCTTTTGGGTACCTTTTCGTAATATCTTTAGTTGTTCTTTTAAGTTCCTTCAGATTTTAATTTGGTGTTTTCTTTGTAACCCTTAAGTGCCCTTTCCCCCTAAGTATTTTCACTGGCTCAGGAAGCAGTAAGCATTGAACCGTCTTGTCATGATGGGTATCAGCTGTACAATGTTGGGAGCCATGATGGTGGAAGAGCATGAAATACAGCAGAACTTTCTCCAAAACGCCTCCAAACACATGTAGAAAACATACCAGACCTAGTCCTGCTTGAGAAATCCAAAGGGGGAAAAAATCACAGTTATCATTTTTCTAATTCCAGGTCAGCATAGGGAGACAGACAAAGAGGTCTGCAGACATTGGAGATAGAGTCTGTTAATGAATGGCTTCATGCCCTTTCCAGTGAAGGGAAAAGTCATGCACTAGGAAATGAAGAGGTTCCAATTCCATCATAGAGAGATTTATACTTGTACAGGGGCAAGGAATTGGTTCCACCTGTCATTTCAGTAACTTAATATCCAGTTCTGGGTCATAGAGAAGGAGAGGGCCTATGCCTAGGCATAACCTTCTAGAGTGAGGAGCACTTGTGGACTCTAGACTGTGCACTAGATGAGGAAATAAGGTTCAGAAGTAAGTAGCAGCTAGGTAGCTCAGACCCTAAATGTGGAGTGGGCAAGTTTTAGTTATAGCTTCCCACTCATTCTGAAGCCTGTAGCAGAATAACTAGGGCAGGAATCCCAAAGAAGGGCCTGCTATTCTCTCACTCTGACCCAGAAGAGCTTTCCAGTTGGCCAAGTCACTGGCTGAACTCCAAATGGGACAAGCCCACAAGCACGTTGCTCACATCCAAACCTAGGTCAGGAATTTGCAGACCTCAGACGAAGGAGGCAGTGATCAGATTTTGACCTAGATCAGACCACTTTGAGAGCACTGAAAACTTGCAGGTCCCTAGTATGAGCTGCCCAAGAGCCTGGTATAACATAATGCCCAATACCTCAAAAAAGCTTCAGTAGGACATTCCCTCCAGATTGAGTGAGGTCCCAGCCTAAAGTCGAAGGTTAGGAAGTAAGCTTGAAGAATGAGCAAACAGTAAAAAGAATCCTAACAAAATAGCTATTGTGTTGACAGGGATGCTCAAAACACAAACCCAGAAGATATGATTCCAAGATATCTACAAGAAAAGCCTCAAAAAATATACTTTGGACAAAAATTCAACTAGAATTCCTAGAATACATAAAGTGAAGGTTTTAAAACGAGTTTAAGGGCAGCTAGGTGGCATAGTGGATAAAGCACTGGCCCTGGATTCAGGAGAATCTGAGTTCAAATCTGGCCTCAGACACTTGGCACTTACTAGCTGTGTGACCCTGGGCAAGTCACTTAACCCTCATTGCCCCCCCCCCAAAAGAGTGTAAAGACAGTTTTTATCAATGAAATTAGAGCATTAGAAGAAAGCATTGAAAATGAAATGAGAATTATGGAAAGAAATCTTGAAAAGGGAATTAACAGCTTGTCACAAAGAGGTACAAAACCTTACCCAAGCAACAAACTAATAGAATAGACTAAATAGAAGCTAATGGTTCCATGAGACAACAAAATGTAGTAAAACAAAGTCAAAAGACTAAAAAAATAAAGTATTTTATAGAACAAATGACAGGCTTGGGAAATAGATCTAGGAGAGAAATTTTAAGAATTATAGAACCATCTGAAAGCCATGACCAAATAAAGAGCCTAGACATCAAATTTGAAGGAATCATAAAATAAAACTCCCTTGATTTCTTAGAATCAGAGAGCAAAGTGGAAATTGAAAGAATCCACTGAGTTATCTTCTGAAAGAAGTCTCCAAATGGGAACTATCAGGAACATAATATCCAAAATCCAGAGTTTTCTGTTAAAAAAAAAAAATTACAAGTAGCCAGACAGAAAGAATTCAAGTAGTGAGAAGCCAGTCAGTCAGAATCACACATGCTAGCAGCCGTATTATGAATGAATGGAAATGTTTAATATGATATTCCAAAGGGCAAAGAATAATCCAGAAAAACTGAGTAGAGGGAAAGATGGATCTTTAATGAAATAGAGGACTTCCAAGCCTTCCTGATGAAAAGAAACTGCATAGAAACTTTGAAGTACATACACAGGAGCCAAGAGAAGCATACAAACATAAACAACAGTGAACAATCATAAGGAACTAAAGGATAAATTATTTACATTTTAATAAAGGGAGATGATTTATGTATTCCTTCAGAACCCTATTATCAGGAGTCATAGAAGGAGTTCAGTTAGTCAGTTCCTGGGAGTAGTTCTGTTATTTTGTTTGTTTTGTTTTGTTTTTGCTGGGCAATGGGGATTAAGTGACTTGCCCAGGGTCACACAGCTAGTAAGTCAAGTGTCTGAGGCCGGATTTGAACTCAGGTACTCCTGAATCCAGGGCCGATGCTTTATCCACTGCGCCACCTAGCCACCCCCTCTATTATGTTTTGATGATCTTAAAAGAAGAATGGAAGGGGGGGGGAGGAATATACTGGGAGGAGAGGAATGGAAAGGAAGAGGAAGTTTTTCTCACAAAATCAGGGTGTCCAAGTAGAAGTCTATTCAATCAAGAAGGGGTGGAAGAAATGGCTGACATTTGAACCTCACTGTCTTCTGAACTATTCAAAGTATGGGAAAACACACACACATAGTTGGGTACAAAAATGCATTTCAACAGAAAAACAAGAGGGAAAGAAAAGAGAACAGTGAGGGGATAAATAAGAGGATATATAGATTAAGGGAGGGATTATTAGTCTTAAGCAAAGTAAACTTTTGTACAATGATATAGCAGTTCTTTTTGCAGTGCCAAAGAATTGGAAGGTACCCATCAGTTGAGATATAGATGGTTATATAAATGGTGCTGTAAGAAATTATAAAGGGAATGGTTTCAGAGAAACCTAGAAAGAGTTGCATGAGCTGATGTAGAAGCAGGACTGGGAGAACAGTTTATACAATGAGACCAATATTAAAGGCCAACAACTTGGAAAGACTTAGGAACTCTGGTCAGCATAGTTGGCCAATTATGAATCCAGAGAACTTATGATGAGCCTCCTCCTGAAGAGAAGGACTCAGTGTATTGTTGTAACAGCTGTTTTGTTTTTCTTTCTTCAATTATGCAGTTGAGGTAGGTAGGGGGAAAAAATCTAAATGAAGAACAATACTAGACAGAAAACAATTTTTAAAAATAGGCAAGTTAGAGTTTAATTTTATTTTTTAAAGACATAGTGTGAATGTTGTTGTTTAGCTTTAATAAGAATATTAAACTGTGGGTTTAAACAGGCAACACATGTCATGTTAGACATAGATTTTATTTCAGTTTTTTTGTTTTAATGGTCATAATTCCCCAAAATTTGTTGTTGCAAATGGTATGAGAACTTCCATAGTTCACTTTAAAGGTAAGGCTCTACTTTTGTCAAGGAACACTAGAGAGTCTAAGCAGGCTCATTTGAGTAAAACTCCAGTTGTAGTAAGACTTTTGTCCTAAGATCAATGAGCTAGTCAGTTGCTTAAGCTGTGTGCCAGACTCCTTGTTAACTTTTGAGTTCATCATAGACTAGATCCAGTCCTTCATTGTAGTTTATATTTAAAAAAAAAAGGATTGTGAAGCTGTGGATCAATTTTAATGCCATCGAGGTAGAAAAATTTTTGAAAAAGTTCTGAAGTATTTTCTTACATTTACAAATTTATCTTTTCAAAGGAATTGATCATTTTTTATCTCAGTTTTCTCTTGGTGAAACTCTTTCTCTAGCATTTGAAACTTTTCAAGAAGTTTCTTCTTCTATATCTGCAGTTTAGCCAAGAAAGCTTGTAATTTGTCAATAGCATCCATAATGGTGACTTTAGGACCTTAAATTAAAACATTTATATCATTTTTACAGTTAAAAATATCTCCAAGGGGCCAGCTAAAGCACTGGCCCTGGATTTAGGAATTCCTGAGTTCAAATCCGGCCTCAGACACTTGACACTTACTAGCTGTGTGAACCTGGGCAAGTCACTGAATAAAATTCTTTCTTTCAATGTGTTCAAAGACTGGGCTTCCTTTTTCTTTTTCTTTTTCTTTTTCCCCAGGGCAATGAGGGTTAAGTGACTTGCCCAGGGTCACACAGCTAGTTAAGTGTCAAGTGTCTGAGCCTGGATTTGAACTCAGGTCCTCCTAAATCCAAGGCCAGTGCTTTATCCACTGTGCCATCTAGCTGCCCCAGGCCTTAGCTCTTTTTTTTTTTTTTAAGTGAGGCAATTGGGGTTAAGTGACTTGCCCAAGGTCACACAGCTAGTAAGTGTTAAGTGTCTGAGGCCGGATTTGAACTCAGGTACTCCTGACTTCAGGGCTGGTGCTTTATCCACTGTGCCACCTAGCCGCCCTAGGCTTCCTTTTTCTTATCTTGAAAGCTAGGAAACTTTTGTATGGTAAAGTTACTTCATATTATGTTCCAATTTTTTGGACAAAATTCTTTAAAAGTGTGATGTCAGAGATCTGCTTCTGATAAAGTTGATGATGTTCATGGCAAACTAACAAAACTTTTTTCAGAGTTGTTGCAAGTTAATGAATGATGAAGACATAAGGAATTTACTTTTTCACTAAAGTAGCAAAACCAGATGTATTACCAAGTATTACAGAAGCTCTGTTTGTGCAAAGTGTGTTGAGATGTGCTTTCCAGTCAAAGTTTTGTTTGGCAAAAACAAAACAAAAGAATACCTAACAATCCCCCCAAAATTTTTCACTACTTCCAAAACATCAATGGCCTTTGTCATTTCAAAAAGAGATTTACAAAATTTGACTTCTTTAGTGGTGTCAGAAAGCATATAATGAACAAAAACAAAAAGCTGGCTACTTTGAGAAATGTCTGTAGATTCATCCACTTGCATACTGAAGAATTATGAGTCTCCTGGTTTCTCAGTCACCTGCTTCAAAATGTTAAAAGAAACATTAATTATTCTGGAACATATATCACGTGACAGTGGAACTGCTTCCCCTTTCCCCTGCTCAGTCCACAAACCAGTTTGATCATTTTTCAGTACATGTGGCTTGACTAAAACTAAAGTCTTTGTAATAGTGTTGCACTTCTTCTTTTTTTTTTTTTTGGTTGGGCAATGAAGGTTAAGTGACTTGCCCAGGGTCGCACAGCTACTGAGTGTCAAGTGTCTGAGGTCAGATTTGAACTCAGGTCCTCCTGAATCCAGGGCCTGTGCTTTATCCACTACGCCACCTAGCTGCCCCCTTCTTTTGTTAATGTTTTCCTTGTTGATATATATGTTTATGTTCATGGTCTTTGAGTATTCTCCTTCCTGAGATATTTGGTAATTTTAATCTTTTTGCCCTTATTTTTCCGTTACTCACTGTCTCACCCCCTCCCCTCTAATGTTGGTTTCCCTGGCAGCTGGATCTCAGCCTTTTCCTATATCGGGCAATTTATGGTTCACCAGCCTAGGTCTCTGCCCCAAGTGAGTTTTGAGAGGGACAGAAATGGCCCCAGATAGATGCGAGGCTTTTTCTCTTAGGCTTATTAGAGTTCTACATAGGTTCCCCCCTCCCCAACTCTGATATTCTCCTTTCCCAAGCCTGTTCTACTCCCTCTGTTCATCAATTCTCTGGTTCAGCATTGGCATTTCAGAGACCTGCTATGGGATTGAATTTTTGTAGTTTGGGTCTCTCAGGGTCTGAGAGGAAGACTGTCTTAGAGTGTGTAATTGAGTTCTATTTCAGGCTTAGACAGGTGTCTTGCTCATTCCCTCTGTTCTTCTACACTTCTGGAGAGATCTTGTATGGCATGGAATATTTCCACGGTACTCTGTCATGAGGACCTGAGTTCAAATCTGGCCTGACAATTGACACTTGCTAGCTGTTTGACCCTGGGCAAGTCACTTAACCCCAAATGACTCACCAAAAAAAATTGGTGAGGCAATTGGGGTTAAGCGACTTACTACTGCCTCACCCCCCCCCAAAAAAAGTCACTCTTTAAGGAAACTTTTAAGATCTTCCTGGATTTCTATTATTTTTTCTTCTAGACTGTAAGCTGCATGCTCTTAGAGATTGTGCCTTATCTAAACTTTGTATTTACCCAGTCCACCTAGCAGAGTATCTTGTATGTGTTGGTTTAATAAATGTATCTTGAATGAAATAACTTTTGGAAATGGATTTTAGTTATCAAATTGCTCCCAACCCTTTTAATTTCTTAGAATTATCAAGTACCTGGGTTTCTACCTGAGATCCTATACTAGTAAGATGCATTAACCAATGGTAAGTCACATTCTCTCTTAGCTTTGTTGTTGTTCAGTCATTTCCAACTCTTTGTGACCCCATTTGGGGTTTTCTTGGCAAAGGTACTAGAGTGGTTTGCTATTTCCTTTTCCAGCTCATTTTCTTTTTATCTTATCTTTTTTTTTTTTTTTAAGTGAGGCAATTGGGGTTAAGTGAGTTGCCCAGGGTCCCACAGCTAGTAAGTGTTAAGTGTCTGAGGCCGGATTTGAACTCAAGTACTCCTGACTCCAGGGCCAGTGCTCTATCCACTGTGCCACCTAGCTGCCCCTCCAGCTCATTTTCCAGCCAAGG
The DNA here is from genome assembly GCF_019393635.1 of Dromiciops gliroides. Classification (NCBI taxonomy): domain Eukaryota; kingdom Metazoa; phylum Chordata; class Mammalia; order Microbiotheria; family Microbiotheriidae; genus Dromiciops; species Dromiciops gliroides. Next base: position 255,331,492 of record NC_057862.1, read on the forward strand.
AACTGAGGCAAACGGTTAAGTGACTTGCCCAGGGTCATATAGGTAGTAAGTGTCAGAGGTCAGATTTGAACTCAGAAAGATGAGTCTTATTGATTCCAGGCTGGGCACTCTATCCACTCTTCACTTTAGTTTCCTTATATTTTAAAAGGAGATAATACTTCTATCCCTACCTCACAGGGTTATTGTGGGGAAAAGTTTATAAATGTTAAGGCCCAGTATAAATCCAATATCTTTCGATTGAAAACCAGTTTGTTTATTTTGTTTTGTTTTGGTTTTTTTGAGTGAGGCAATTGGGGTTAAGTGCCTTGCCCAACTTGACACAGCTAGTATGTGTCAAGTTTCTGAGGCTGGATCTGAACTCAGGTCTTCCTGACTCCAGGGCCGGTGCTCTATCCACTGCACCACCTAGCTGCCCCCAGTTTATTTATTAATATATTTTTATGGATCTCTAATTTTATCCATCTGGGTATTACTGCTGTTGGTAGAGATCAAAACTTATTCATGTTTTCCTAGCCTGTGTGATTCTTATACCTGTCTTCTCTTTGACTCTTGTCTTTGTCTTCCCATAAATCATCCACAGGTCTCGCTAGCATTCTGGAGACCTTCTAAATTGTTTGACATTATAAGGGAACAAGTAGAGGAGAAAGACAGTCCATCCATTATCTTTCATTCCTGGTGTGTGACCAACCTACATCCTCTTCCATTTCCAAATCTTATTTATATCTTTGACCTTGCTTATGGTGTGCAATTCTTATTCCTGCATTGGCTATATACAAAAATACATGTCTCAATCTGCATTCTGAGTCCATTGCTTCTCCATTAGGGGTGGCGGATAGTCTGTTTCATTATGAGTCTTCTGGAATCACAGTTGGAATGCTTTATTAATAATATCTCAGCCTATCTTCACCCATTGAATCTTTCCATCCTTTGGCTGACCTACAAGTTTGATTATTCAGAAATTTAAATATTCCAGCAAATAGTAATTTGGGAAGAATATTGTTACTAAAAAAGGTAGGCCTTTGTTTCAGGGAAAACTTGGAGTAATTGAAAGCACTGAACAGTGTCCCAAATGTTATCCAGTATATTCTGTTCTTGGGCTCCACTCATTGTTCATCAAAAAACATTTTACACATACACACACACCACCTCTTATCTTATTGCTGTGAACTCTCTTTCAACTGCATGAAGAATTCTTCATTGCCCTACCCCCCACCCAGGAATAGGCAAAATTCTTTTGAGTGTTTATGGATCTCATTTAGGAGTATCCCCAGTGTTTTAGGCCTTGGTACAATTCTGTACAATATCATCTACAAACAAGAGCATCTGAAAGACCTTGCCATCTCTAGGGAATTCTTCCATTTGTACTCTACCCTGGACACAATTATTGATGATGGCAAACCCCTTTTAAATCCTTGTTTTACACCTTGAATGATATTAATAACCAGAAGGTTGTCAGTTAGCAGCGTTGTAACATCTTTCAGAGAATTTTGTATGATTTTGGCATACTCATAGGAGACAAGTTTCTTGGAGGAAAGGACTGATGGCAACATTTTTTCTCTATCAAATCAAGTGCTTTTTTATAGTTTTGAAATTAATTTTATGGTCAGTTAAAAAGATGTGATATACTATAGAATACCAGTTATAAAAGAGTTCTTTTCCTTTCTTATACCTTTATCAAAGATATTCTTCATACAGATATAGATTATTCTCCTATGGATTTCTTGAAAATAAATTTATTGGTCTTTTTAAAAAAAAATTACCTACATTTTTGACCATGTTCTTCCCCTGACCCACTTCCAGACAACCATCTCATAGATTTTAAAGAGAGGGAAGAGTAGGTAGTTGAATTGTGGGTCAATAATTATGTTTTCTCAGTTGCCTTTTTTAAGTTTCCAATTAATTTTCCATGGGTCTTTATTACATGTAATTTTTATTGCATCATGATCTGAGAAGGATGCATTTACTATTTCTGCCTTTATATTTTTGACTATGAGGTTTTTGTGCCCTAATACATGGTCAGTTTTTGAGTGTGTGCCATATACTGCTGAGAAAAAGGTATATTCCATTCTATCCCCATTAAATTTTCTCCAGACATCTATCTATCATATCTAAGTTTTCTAACATTCTGTTCACCTCTTTAACTTCTTTCTTATTTATTTTGAGGTTAGATCAATCTGATTCTGAGAGGGGAAGGTTTAGATCCCCCAGTAGTATAGTTTTGCTGTCTATTTCCTCTTGTAACTCATTTAACTTCTAAGAATTTGGATGCTATAACACTTGGTCCACATATGTTTAGTATTGATATTACTTCATTATCTATGGTACCTTTTCACAAGATGTAGTTTCCTTCCTTATCACTTTTAATTAGATCTATTTTTTCTTTTGCTTTGTCTGAGATGAGGATTGCTACCCCTGCTTTTTTGACTGCAGCTGAAGCATAATATATTCTGCTTCCAACCTTTTACCTTTACCCTGTGTGTATCTCTCTGCTTCAAGTGTGTTTCTTGTAAACAACATATTATAGGATTTTGATTTTTAATCCACTCTGCTATTTGCTTCCGTTTTATGGGAGAGTTCATCCCATTCACATTCACAGTTAAATTCCCTCCATCATCTTTTCCCCTTTGTAGTCTTTTTTTCTTTCACCCTATTCTTCCTTACTAGTGTTTTGCTTCTGGCCACTGCCTCCCTCAATCTGTCCTCCCTTTTATCAGTTACCCTTTCTTTTCTTTCCTCTTTTTTCCCCTGCTTCTGCTCTCCCTTCTATCAATATCTGCTCTCCCTTCTATCAATATCACTCTATTCCCCTTACCCTTCTACTTCCTTAAAGAGTAAGCTGTTTTTTTATACAAATGGGTGTATATGTTACTACCTCCCTGAACCAAATTTGATGAGAGTAAGGTTGCAACAATGCTCACCCCTCCCTTCTTTCCCTCTATTGTAATAAGTTCTTTTTTGTGCCTCTTCATATGATGTAATTACCTCCATTCCACCTCCCCCTTCCTCTCCTCCTTTTATTCTACCCTTTAAGTTTCTTTATATCCACATCAAAGTCAGTTTAATAACAATACCTAAATTGAAATGCAGATACCAAGAGCTAAAAGTATTATTCTCCCTCATATTCTCCCTCTTTATGCTTCTCTTGAGTTTTGTATTTGAAGATCAAATTTTCTATTCAGTTCTGGTCTTTTCTTCAGGAAACCTTGTAAGCCCCCTATTTCATTGAATGTCCATCTTTTCCCCTGAATGATAATGATCAATTTTTCTGGGTAGTTGATTCTTGGTTGTGTAAGGAATTAATTGTGATTTGGGGTTTCCATGACCCCATCTTTGCTACATTATGGTCAGACTCAAAAGATATAATCTTGTAAAGCCTAACAGAAGATGTGTATTGAAGAGATTATAGAACAAACAAAAGGAACTCTGATCAGATTTGTCATGTATATTAGGTGGGACAAACAACACAAAGAACATTTATTGAGTCAAAGTATCCAACTAAAGTACCTAACCCCCACCTAGGAGTTCCCCCATGCCCACATGGGCCTGGCCAAATTATAATGGGGACAGCTCAGCAGGTATGTTGAACTAATTGGAGACTCAGCAGGGCTAAGAATCTCCCTTCCTATGGGAGAAGAAGGAAAGGGGGGAGAGAGAACTCTGAGAAGGAAGGGGGAGAGAGAGGAGCTGGTGTGTGGTGGACCTTCGGACCAAACCACCTTAGAAAATACAGATTCCAGGTGGTGGTGAGTTTGTCTATCCCCTTTCTCATGGTCCCTGGGTTTATTAACTTCTTGTGCTGTAAATATTGTTCCCATTAATAAAACCTGATTTGTTTGTGGAAAAGAGGCTATTAATCTCCTTTCTTACCGGTCTGAGAGAAATAACTAAAGAAAAGGCAGTTTGGAAGAGAGAAAATTCTGGACCTAGAGGTCTCCTGTTATTTCCTGAACCCCAATATGATGGTGAGAGGCCCAATTAACTCTCCCCATATGGAATTTGGTCCTTACCTTTGTAATCTAAGCTCCTTTGCCTTCCAGAATATCATATTCCAAGCCTTGGGATCCTTTAATGTTGAAGCTGCCAGGTCCTGTGTAATCCTGACTTTGGCTCCATGATATGTAAATTGTTTCTTTCTGACTGCTTGGAGTATTTTCTCCTTTACCTGATAATTCTGGAATTTGGCTACCATATTACTTGGAATTTTCCTTTTGGTGTCTCTTTTTAGGAGGTGATCAATGGATTCTTTCTTTTCTTTTTTTTTTTTAAACTTTGTGTTCCAAATTCCCCCCCACCCAAAGAACTCAAGCAATTCAATATAAGTTATACATGAGCAGTCATGCAAAATATTTCCACATTAACCAGGTTGTGAAAGAAAACAAACAAAAACTAAACTTCAGGTAAAGGAACTAACTGATGGATTCTTTCAAACATGGTTTTATCCTCTGATTCTACAGTATCAGGACAGTTCTCCTTGATAATTTCCTGCAATATGGTGTCTAGACTTTTTTTCTGATTGTGGCTTTCAGGTAGTCCAATAATTCTCATATTGTTTCTCCTGGATTTATTTTCCAGGTCAGTTGTCTTTCCAGTGAAGTATTTCACATTTTCTTCTATTTTTTCATTCTTTTGATTCTGTTTGACTAATTCCTGGTATCTCATGGAGTCATTAGCTTTCATCTGCCCAATTTTAATTTTTAAGGTATTTTCCTCAGTAAGCTTTTGCACCTCCTTTTACATAACTCATTTTTTCCCCATTTTTCTTCTATCTCTCTCATTTGATTTTTTTTTTTTTTTTAGTGAGGCAGTTGGGGTTAAGTGATTTGCCCAGGGTCACACAGCTAGTAAGTGTCAAGTGTCTGAGGCCAAATTTGAACTCAGGTACTCCTGACTCCAGGGCCGGTGCTCTATCCACTGTGCCATCTAGCTGCCCCTCATTTGATTTTTAAAAGCCTTTTTGAGCTCTTCCAAGAAGGCTTATTATTATTATTATTTTTTTTTTTTGGTGAGGCAATTGGGGTTAAGTGAGTTGCCCAGGGTCACACAGCTAGTAAGTGTCAAGCGTCTGAAGCCAGATTTGAACTCAGGTCCTTCTGAATTCAGGGCTGGTGCTCTATCTACTGTGCCACCTAGCTGCCCCAAGACTTTTTATTCTTGAGACAAGATCATCTTCCCACTTGAGTCTTCACTTATAGGCATTTTGACTAACTCATCTGAGTTTGAGTTTTGGTCTTCCCTTTCACCATAGAAGCTGTCAAATGGTAAGTGTCCTTTTTTGTTTCTTACTCATATTGTAGCCTATTTTTAAACTTATAAAGTTGAAGTCTTCTTTTGGGGCACAGGGGTCACTGTTGCAACTTTCTTAACCACTCTCAGCTGTGCTGAGCTGCCCTCCCCTTTTGCCCAAGTGAGGCAAATCTTTCCTGAAGTCTCCAAAATTATCTCAAGTAAGAAGACTGTCTGTCTTTTTGTAGGTTCTGTAGATCTCCATACAGAAATTCAGGGACTGTGATATCATTGATAGAGAAAATAGTTATGAAATTGACCGGTTTTTTTCTCTTTTTAATTTTTATATTTTATTGTGTATTTAACCATCATCAACAAACATAAACATTCTTTGTAAAATCATGAACTTCTAGTTGTATATTAAATTTAACAAAGTAGTATCAAATGTGTACTGTTTGTGTGCCCTTCTGAACATCTCTTGTTTTCTAATGTGCTTTTCATTTATTTTTTTTTAAAAATCTGTTACTTCCCACTAACTTACCCCCTCTTCAAAGAAGCAGCATTACATCAACAAGTATACTTACACAAAACATATCAATTTGTCTTGCTTGAAAATGTATGTTCTTCATCTCTCTGCCAAGATGACATCTTTGTCATTAGTTTTCTAAAGTTACTGATTTGTTACTGTGTTGATCAAAGTTCTAAGGTCTTTTCAGAGTTATTTTCCCTTATATCATTATTATCATTGTCTAAATTATTCTTGATTTGCTTATTTTACTTTATATAAGTTCATACATGTTTTCTCAGAATTCTTCATATTCATAATTTCTCACAGTGCAATAATATTCCATTACATGCTTGACCATGATTTGTTTAGCCATTCTCCAATTGATAGCCAAGCATTTGGTTTCTAATTCTTTGGTTTTATAAAAATTGCTGCTGTAATTATTTTTATATAGGGATTTTTTCCTTCTGTCCTTGATATTTTGGAGGTGTATACCAATAGTGTTATCACCAGATCAAAGGGTATGCAAAGTTTTGTGACTTTTTTTGGTTATTGCTTAAAATTGTTTTCTAGAACAATTAGATAAATCAGGGCCACTAATAATGCATTGGTGTGCCTGTCTGTCATAAATCCTCTATCACTTGCCATTTTCATCTTTTGTATCTTTGCCATTCTGAACAGTGTAAAGTAATATACATTTCTCCTATTAGAGACTTGAAGCATTCTTTCATCTGGTTGGTAAACTATATTCTTTTGAAAATGACTGGTTTATGTTGGTCATTTATTTATTGTGGAATGACTTTTGTTCTTATTTATCATGTCTATATATTTTTTTGGCTGTTGTACTTTAGCAGAGAGATGTGCTGCAATGATATTTTTCCTGAATTAGTGTCTTCTAATTCAAGTTGTGTTGATTGTCGTTTCTGATTTAATCAAATTGTCCCTTTATCTTTTGTGTTCACCGCTGTCATTTGCTTAGTTAGGAATTCTTCCCTTAACTACGGGTGTGAAAGGCATCTTTTTTCATTCTCTAATTTTTTTTAATGGTGTGACTTTTTATATTTATATCATCTATTTGTAGCTTATTGTGATATGTGGTATAAGATAGTGACTTAAACTTAATTTCTGCTAGATTGCTATTCAGTTTTCCCCCAAATTTTTGTCACACAGGTTGTCCTTCCCCCCTTAGTACTGTGTTTAGCCTTATTGGAAATCATGATACTTTGCTTGCTTGCTTCTGGGTCTAATTTAACTAATCTCCCAAGAATCAATGTAGATGATTTAGACATAAAAGGTGATACCATAGGTAAATTAGGAGAGGAGGAATAGTTTACCTCTCAGATGTATAGAAAGGAGAACAGTTTATAACCAAACAAGAGATAGAGAATATTATGAAAGGCAAAAGGATAATTTTGATTACATTAATTTAAAAAGTTTTTGTATAAAAAGAAGCAATGCATCCATAATTAGAAGGGAGGCAGAAAGCTGGGAAACAATTTTTTTTATAGCCAGTTTTCTGATAAAGGCCTCATTTCTAAAATAAATAGGGAACTAAATCAAATTTATAAGAATGCAAGTCATTCCCCAACTGAGAAATGGTCAAAAGATATGAACAGGTAGTTTTCTGATGAAGAAATCAAAGCTATCTATTGCCATATGAAAAAATGTTCTAAATCACTATTAATTAGAGGAATGCAATTAAAACAACTCTGATGTACCACCTCACACCAATCCGATTCGCTAATATGACAAAAAAGGAAAATAATAAATGTTGGAGAAGCTGTACAAAAATTTGAACACTAATGCATCGTTGGTGGAGCTATTTCTCCAGTTCCTTAGTCCAGTTACTTTAATTACTCCTTTATTGGGGGGGGGGGCTGGGCAGTGAGGGTTAAGTGACTTGCCCATGGTCACACAGCTAGTAAATGTTAAGTGTCTGAGACTGGATTTGAACTCAGGTCCTCCTGAATCCAGGGCCAGTGCTTTATCCACTGTGCCACCTAGCTGCCCCATTCCTTTATTTTTGTACATAGTGCTTTTAGTTGTATTCATATAAATCCTAAATATGTCTTGGTAGGTGGAATCACAGATATTTTATATATTTTACAGTTATTTCAAATGGATTTTCTCCCCTATGTCTCCCTCTTGGGTTTGGTTGGTAATATACAGAAATTCTTACTACCTTTGTGAGAATATATTCTGCCATTTTATTACTATCCCATTTTATTTCAGTCTATTTTTAGTTTACTTTTTAGGATTTTCTAAGTAAAATATGATTGGTAAAATAGTAATAATTTTGTTTTCTCTTTGTTTTGTAGGGGCCAAATTTAATTTGGGAAGAGTTAATTGGGTGGCTCACCATAATATTGGGGTTCAGAAAATAATAAGGGACATCTAGGTCCAAAGTTTCCTCCCCTTCAAACTGCCTTTTTTAGTTATTTCTCCCAGGCCAATAAGAAAGGAGATTAGCAGCCTCTTTTCCACAAACAAATCAGGTTTTATTAATGGGAATAAAATACACAGCAAAGGTGAAATTAATTAAGCCAATGACAAGGGAATAGGGAAAGAGGAAAATGGATAATCTCCTTGCCTCTAGCAAAGGCCGACACAATCCCCAAACTTGCTTCTAGCTCAGCTAATTCAAAGAGTTGGATTTGTTTTTATTAACTCACCACCTGGGGTTCATAGTTTCAATACAAAACAGCTGTGTGGCCTCTCAGCAATGTGCTCCTGGAAGGTCATTGGCAGGAAAAGACGCTCCCCTCAATGAGTGTTCCTTTTTCTACTTTTACTTTCCCTCCCCCAAAAGGGAGGTCCTTCAAGCTAGATGTGGAGAGTGGTTCCCCTGCTGACATCAGCAGCATACATCACTCAGGGCAGGCCAGGTGTGGCCCATATCCAGTCATCCCTAGCCGGTATGATCATTCAAGTGGGACCCCTGGGCGCTTGCCAAATTCCATTATTTTTATCACAGTTTGCAGTCAATTTATTTTTCTTGTCTCATTGCTATAGCTATCCTTTTTTTTTTTTTTTTTTTAGTGAGGCAATTGGGGTTAAGTGACTTGCCCAGAGAAGTGTTAAGTGTCTGAGGCTGGTTTTGAACTCAGGTACTCCTGACTCCAGGACCAGTGCTCTATCCACTGCACCACCTAGCTGCCCCTATAGCTATCCTTTCTAGAATTAAACAGGGTGGGCCAAAAGTCCCAAAGAGGTTTTAATATTTAATAACTTTTATTTTTGTTCTAAATTTATAATATAGCATCATATAGAGGAAATGAATTTATATTACATATGAAAAATCAAATCTTTCAAGTGACAAAAATAAAGAAAAGTAATTTTCAAAAAGTTATTAAAACATTGTGACTTTTGGCCCACCCTATTAATTAATAGGTATGACAGTGGATGTAACTTGATTTAATCCTTAGAAGAACTTAAAAATTTTTTCCTTGTTATCCTCTATTCAATTTTGTCCTTAAATCTTCTCAGGATGATTTGGATTGTGTTTCTTACTTAGCTTTCTATTAATAAGTTCTTCATTGATTAATTCTTACTATTTTATGAGGTGATAAATACTCATAATATTCTACCTTATGATTTTATACTTTTATTCTCAATACATATCTAAAAATACCTTCTGATTTTTCCTGGTAAGGAAATCAAGTGTTCACTTGCTGAGACTGTTTCTAGGCTTGTTTGGTCTCCTTGCTGTGACAATTGGTAAACTTTCATAGGAACTGTTGATAGTTTGTATAGATGTCCACACTTTTATCCATTTCCAGTTTTTTGCATCAGGAGCTTGTTTAAATAATCTGGGTAGGCACTATTAAATTGTACATGTTATGTTTTTATTCTTCTGTGATGTTTAAAATCTTAATTGTGGTCGCCAAAAATTAAAAGGCTTCAGTACCAGTCTTTGGGCATTAAACATTTATTAGAACATACAGATATTTACAAAGAGTTCAGAAGGTTATGAAAAAGAAGTCCTACCTAGCCTAGAGTTCCAGTTTGGTTGGGTTTTTCCTGAAGTCCTCCTCCACAAGTCTGCTTTAATCAAGAACTCCTTCCCCAGCCTGTTTTAATCAGCATTCCTAAGCAAGCTGTTTGTGGAAGCTTTTTTATAGATCTGGAACAGAGGCGGTCCTTACACACTGCTTCAAGGTGATTGGTTGGCAGCATCCAAATCCATAGTCTTTGAAGGTGTTCTCAAGTTGAGTTCACAGTCTAGTTTCTGAGAACAATACCTTCTTAAGGGATAGCCAGGTGTGATTACAATCCAATTAACTTGAAGTAGGCTTAATCAGCAGTCAATTACTCTCCCTTGATTCAATCAGTCTTGATTAATCTCCAGGTTGGGTCTTTGAGTGTCTGCTAAATCCCATTATTTCATCACACTTCTAACCGGGAATTGATTTTTATCTTGGCTTTTACAAGTCAGTGACCAGACTGTATGTAGACAGTTGATTCACACATGATTGCTATAGTGGTAATCAGTTTGTTTCTGTATATTAAGATATAGAAAAGCAGTTAGGTGGCACAATGGATAGAGCACTGGTGCCTGGAGTCAGACTTAAATTCAAATCCAACCTAAGAAGCTTCCTATTAAGTTACATAGCTAGTAATTGTCTGAAGCATGATTTGAAACAAGGTCTTAGTGACTTTGAGTTCTGTGCTCTACCCACTGTGTTCATATACTAATGATGGTAATAAGAACAAGAAGAGGGAAGAAAGAAAGGTAGATCCTGGGCTAGTCACTTATCTGTAAAATGAAGATGATAATAATAGTACTTTTCACTGTGACATTTAAAATCCAATGTGTGTGTCCTTCCCTGCTCCCCAGTGTGTGTGGGGGGGAACAGTTTAGGCTTTTAAGCATTTATTAAAGTATATTAGAAGTTAGTAAAGAGAGAGGGAGAGTGCATGTCTCTGAAAGAATGGGCAAAACCTTAGTTCAGACCTACACTCGAGAGAGAAAGAGCTCCTTCACCTAGCCACTCACACTTCCTAAGAGAGTGGATCCCAGTCAGTTTGACCGGAAGCTCTCTGTGGAACAGGAAGTGGGGCAGTCCCCATACATAGCTCCAAGCTAATTGGCTGGTTACATTCAAGTCTATTGATTGATATGACTTAAAGGGGGTCCATGAACTTCTGGGACACCAGTTCAACCTTAGAAACCTCACAAAGGTCATCTCATGCTTTCTTGGCAGAGGGCGGGGGCCCCTGGTTCTCACACTCCCCCCTGTGCTTCATGAAGAAATAACATTTCCTTACATAAAACAATAACATTACAGATACTTATGACTAACAAAGTAAAGGGAATGAAAAGAGAGAAAAAGAAATTGAGTGATGCATTGACAGAAGCTAAAGGGGTCACTCCCCTTTAGCAGGTGGACATTACGAAGAAAGAAAAAATGAAAGGGGGCACTCCCCTTTAGCAGGTGGACATTACGAAGAAAGAAAAAACGAAAGGGGGCACTCCCCTTTAGCAAGTGGACATTATAAATAGTGTATGCAATAGGGAAAAAGAAAAACAGAAAAATGTCCATTTAAGTCTTTGAAAGTCTTATCTCAGATGGTTCTTGAGAAGTCCTCTGGTTGTAGTTGTGGAGTGAAAGTCTTTCAGGTGTGGATGCTGATGATCAGCTGGAAAGTTTCCTACAAAATTGGTCTTAACAGAACTTTAAATAGTTTTGTCAGTAACCAAATCAAACAATGAGAGTTCTCAAAAATATATCTAAGGAAATTCTTTTAGAGATTTTACAATTATTGTCCAGTTGTTACTCATGAAATATATAATAAAAGCAAAAATTGAAACTTTCTCTAAAACTTAATATTACTACTCTCCTCCCTGTGGAGAATAAATTGAGAAGACAATTGTGATATTAATTAGGAAAATAATTTTTAGCTTTGTTTCATCACTTTTTGCATCATCTGCCTAACTATCCTCATGCCATTATGAGAAATTAAAGGATCTAATATAACTGGTAACAGATGTCAAGGCCAAATCCAACATCGTATTTATCATGACACCTGAGATAATTATGGAATTACCATAAAAGAACAGAGGGGAAACTAAGTCAGTCTTAATGAGATCCATGGGATTGAGACATCCATGGCATCAGGCATGTAGGAGGGGGAATCGAAGTCAGGCATAGAATAAGATGGCATAACCTGGCGGTCCAGTACTATGTGTGGGGGAAGAATAAACCAAGAGAATCCAACCTCACCTCTTGCCAATGGCCATTCTCTTGGCCTTTCCCAGGGCAGTACACTACCTGGACTTTGTGGATGTCTCCCCTTGTATGCATTCCTTTTGTGGATGGCTGGCATCTTGTCTCTGATCTGATAATTCAAAATAAAGGCAGTTAATGTCTCAAATGATAAGTTTCCATAATCCAAGTCACATATGGATTTAAAAGCTGAAGATAATGATGACTGCAAAAAATGTGAATTTGCCTTGACTCAGAATATAATATAATTATGCAATAATTTCAAGCAATAACTTTTTTTTACTAAGTATACAATTACCTTTGTGAAAAATCAGAACATAATACAAGTTAAAACACAATCCTAAAAGAATAAAAATCTCCATACTATTAATTTTAAAATGTAGATGCAATAGCATAAAAAAGAAACCCTTATGAAACATTTGAACTGCCTTTTTTTCTGAGTAAATCTTTTTTGATTTCAATATCTAAAATCTCCAAATTACATATTATTATCTTGCAAAACATGTCCCTGTTTGTAGCAATAATAAATTTGATTACATGAATATGAAAAACTTTTGCAAATGTTCCTTTTTTTTTTAAGCTTAGCAAAAATAATACTTCTAGGATTAATTTACACTTGCCATGGCAACCAATTTGCCAGGGAAACACTTTCTAGAATTTGATCAAATAATCAGTTGGAAAAACAAACAACTTAGAATATGGGAGAATATTACTTCCAGAATTAATATTGTATTATGAAATCAAACCATCTTGCATTGGTTCAAAAATAGAGAGATAGATAAATAGAACAAAATACACATGGAAGAATAAGAGACAATGAAATTCAATGGTCTACATGTTCTGGTACCAGTTTTACATGGGAGCAATGGACCCACAAGTCCTTCTCTCTGATTTTGATGGCAATCCGAGTTGTTAGCAACATCTGAAAAGAACCTTCCCAAGCTGGCTGAGTTCTACTAGCATGCTTAAAAAATTTGATATATATACTGTCTCCTGGTCTCAAATCATGTAAGCCTATACTGCTGCTCCTGCCTCATGGAGTTCATGTAACCTGGCTTGTAATTCCTGTATATAGGAAGTAACAGAGGTATCTCCTCCCACCCATGATGTATATACTAGGGGAAAAGGTTTTGCTTGGATAGGAGGATGGGCAAAAAGCAACTCATAAGGTGATATATATAGTTCTCCTCTTGGCCTGCTGCACAGATAGAACAGTGCCCAGGGTAGAACATCAGGCCACTTCAAATGAGTTTCAAGGCACAATTTGCCAATCATGCTCTTAAGCTCTTTATTCATAAGTTCCACCTGGCCTGAGCTTTGTGGATGGTAGGGTGTATGGAACTGTGGAGTTACTCCCAGGAAAGAGTAGATTTGGGATAGAACAGAATCAATAAAGTGTGTGCCTTTGTCAGAATCATTGTGGGCTGGTGGGCCAAAGTGAGGGACTATTTCTTTGAGCAGAATTATGGCAACAAATATAGACGTGCCTTGGGGACATGGAAAAGCTTCTACCCACCTATTGAGTTGGTCAACTATAACAAGACAAAACTTATAAGATCCCACCTTAGGCATTGTGATATAATCAATTTGTAGATGCTCAAAAGGTGTATATGCTAAAGGATGTCCTCATTAAGCTTTAGCCCAGAAGGCATGTTGATTATAAGTCTGACAGACAGGGCAAGAGGCACAAACCCTAGAGGCCACATTAGTAACTCCAGGGGCAATCCAAACCCTTTTTATTGAGTCCACAATTCCTTGTGTGCCAAAATTGCCTTTTCTGTGAATAGATAGGCATACCTGGTGGTAGAAACTCTGGGGGAGAAGTGGCTTTCCCTCTGAAGTCATGCAGACCCCATTGACTACTTTAGCCTTGAATTTGTTTTTCCACTTCTCTACTTCAGACTTATCATAAGTAAGAGAAATAGAAACATCAGCAGAAGAAGAAAGGTTAAATACATGTTCAGGAGCTTCCAAAGCAGCAAGTTTAGCAGCAGCAGCAGCACCAACTCATGCATTCCCTTTTGAGACAGGGTCACTTTTTCCCATATGAGCAGGAAAATGAACAATAGCTAGAGCAGATGGGAGTTTTAAGGGAGGTAGGAGATCTATAATAAATTCTCCATTAGCAATAACTTTGCCAGCAGAGTTTTAAAATCCTCTCTGCAGCCATAACATTCCTAAACATTGCAGACACTGAATGTATATATGGAATCAGTGTCAACAGTAGCACTTTTCCCTCTGGCTAGAGAACAGGCTTGTGTGAGAGCCACAAGTTCAGCAGCCTGTGCACTAAGATGTAAAGTCAGAGAAGCTGCCCAGATAGTATCATAATCAGAAACTGCAGCAGCACGTGTATGGCAGACTCCCTCACACATAAAAGAGAATTTGTCAGTATAGAAAATAAAATCAAGGTTCTCTAAGAGTGTGTCAAAAAGATCATCACAAGGTTTCTCAGTTATATCAGCTAGGGAAGTGCAGTCAGGTAAAGGCTCTCCTGAGAATGGCAGGTCAGGAAGCAGTGTTGCTGGGTTAAGAACTATACAACATTTTAAAGTGATTCTGTCATTTCCTAGCAGTGTTACTTCATACCTAGTGAGTCTTTGATCTGAAAAAGCCTGTGTCCTATGACACAGTAAGAAAGCCTCAACTTCATGAGTGCACTGCACAATTAGAGGTTTACCTAAGACCAGATAAGTGGCTTTTTCTACCAAAAGAGCAGTGGCTGCCAGAACCTGAAGTCAAGGTGACACTCCAGCAGCTACAGAGTCAAGTTGAGTAGAATAATAAGCTATTGGGCACTGGATAGGTCCTAATTTTTGAGTCAGGACCCTAGAAGCTACTCCTCTCTGTTCATGTACGGGCACTGATAACAAGGCCCGTTATAATTCTGTTATAGCTGAAAGATGCTGGGAATCCAGGTTCTGGGACAGAATTTTTTATTAGAGATATGTGGCTTAGTAATTTCACCAAAAGAGGGTATCCCATTGTCTGCAATATCCAGCTGCTCCCAGAATAGCCCTTAGTTGCTTCTTAGTAGAGGGAGCAGAAAGTTGTTGAATAGTCTGGACATGCCTAGGAGAGATGGATCGCGTGCAAGTGGCCAAAACAAAACCCAAATATTCCCCCTGAGGTAGACACCATTGTACTTTAGACTTAAAGACCTTATGGCCTCATTTGTGCAGCTGTAATAACAGATGGCGGCTGTCTTTCTGGCAAATTTCAGCATTAGGTGCAGCCAGGAGTAAGTCATCTACATATTGGACTAAAGTGGAACCTTTAAAGGTAATGGAAGCTAAATCCTGTTGCAAAATTTGAGAGAATAGTGTGGTACAACAAACACCTGTGGGAGTCTGATCCAAGTCCACTGTATTTTTCCAGGTGAAGGCAAACAGGTATTGGGAATCTTAATGTACTGTTATCAAAAAGAAAGCAGATGGGGTTTTTTTGTTTGTTTTTGGTTTTTTTTTTTTTTGAGGTTTTGCATCACTGCTCTGATTTTTTCTCTTGTAACAGGATTAATGCAGAAATAGGATTAATGTTATTATGTGTATATATATATGTGTGTATATAGATATATATATGTATATAGATATATAGATATAACCTATATCGGGGAGGGAGGGAGAAAAATCTGAAATTGTAAAGCTTGTATAAACGAAAGTTGAGAACTATCTTTACATGTAATGGAAAAATAAAATACCTTATATGAGATAAATGGCCTTTACCACCTAAAAAAATAAAAATAAAAATAAAAAATAAATAAAAAGAAAGCAGAACACAGATCTGCCACTGTGAAGCATGTGGCCTCACATGGGATTGAGGAAGTGATAGTAGCAGGGTTGGTCACTATTGGATGTATAGGTATAACATAGGAGTTAATTGCTCACAGATCTTGTACAAAACGGTAAACAGGTTTGCCATCTGGCCCAGGCTTGGGCTTCTTAACTGACAAAATGGGAGTATTACATGGGGAATGATGGCAAAAGACAATGATACCTTGGTTTGTCAAAGCCTCAAATATAGGTGCAATTCCCTCAGTGGCTCCCCTAGATAAGGGATATTGTAGAATGGATGGTTGTGGGCCACCTTTGGTCTTAATGATAACAGGCACAGCAGATTTAAGGAGACCTACATCAGAAGAGGAAGAAGCCCATAGGGACTCAGGAGTATCAGAAGGGATTTCAGATGTATCTCCCAGTGTTTCCTGAGTGTCTGAGATCAAAATTGGCAGCAAGTGCACAGTATCCTCCAGTACTTCCAGGGGGATGCTACCATCTGGAGAACATGATATGGTTGCTCTTAAGTTTATAAAGTAGGTCATGACCTGATAGATTTGCAGGAGAGTCAGGCATGAGTAGAAATGAATATTCTACTGTTGATGGGCCCATAGATACCATGTGTGGGCTTAATTTTGCAATTGTTAGTTTTCCCTGAAACTCCAACTTCATTTAGAGATCCAATAGATGTACATTCATTGTCAGATTTGCTCACTAGGACTGATCCAGAGGCTCCTATATCTAATAAATAAACATAGTAAGGCTCCCCAACCCTGAGAGTTACAAGAGGTTCATTACTTTGGGGAGGCAAATGGACTGGCACAAGAGGGCTAAAGATCTCGGGGTCTGGAAAGGAAAAAACTAAAGATTCCACCATACTTTCCCCTCCATCAGTACCATCCCCTATACCATCAGTCCTCTGTATCTGAGATGATCTATAATTATTTTGATTCTGCGCCCTGAAGAGGTTTCTAAATTCACCAATCATCATCTGTCTGAGTTCTCATTGCCTAATCCTCCAGTAGTGCATCGTGTGTCCCTGTCTGTTGCAGTAATAACAAAATCTAGGGAGTTGATAGTGATTCCCAACTGCCTGAACTTGCTGCCTCATGGTTTCCTGTACTGGAGCTAAAATGCCATATCTGTTCCTTCCTTCCCTCTCATTTTCGTCATAAACATATGTTGCTATTTCCTTGATTCTGCCGGACCCAGGGCATTTCAACCTGGACACTGCCTTTCAAAATATTTCCATATTTCTGGATATCAATACACAAAATGGCTAATGATAAAGTGGGCATCTCTAGAATCTAATGGGTTCAATCTAGTATATTGTTTGGCACTCTTACACATTCAGTCATAGAATCTGTTAGGACTTTCATTAGGTTCCTGCACTGTATCTATAATTTGGGGGGGGGGTTAGGCAATTGGGGTTAAGTGACTTGCCCAGGGTCACACAGCTAGTAAGTGTTAAGTGTCTGAGGCCAGATTTGAACTCAGGTCCTTCTGAATCCAGGGCCGATGCTCTATCCACTGTGCCACCTAGCTGCCCCTATCTATAAATTTTTGCCAGTCATCAGTCTTGCTAGCACAGGATTCCATTGCCTTTAACAATGTTTCCCTTGCTTCCTGAAACTTATTAAATGCTTAGGGATATTGGGGTCCCAATTAGGGTCTTCTAAAGGCCATCGAACAGCAACTTTTCCTGATGTTTCTAAGGAGTTTACTGTCCCTTTTATATCGGCTCTTTCCCCTGGGGATAATATTGTTTCCATGAGATCAGTAATATCATTCCAAGTGGGCTGATATCCTCTGAAAATTGCCCTAAACTGGCTGATAACTGCTGTGGGATCCTCATCAAATTTAGGAATATCTCATTTCCATGAACTTAAATCTTTGGGCCAAAAGGTGTGTATTGTCTGAGCTTTAGTATAGCACCATTTTGACCATGGGTGAGGATCTCTTGAAGGGGAAGAATTTTGATCTTCTCTATTTCTTCTACAGGAGAATCTTCTCTTTTTTTCTTTTCTTTTTTTTGGGGGGGGAGTGGTATAGAGGAAATAGAGGGAGAAGGAATAGGAGTTGGGTCCTCTAAAGGTGAATTTTCTCTTTTTTTCTTTTCCTTTTTTTTTTGTTGGGTCATTTGGCGTTTCAGCCTGAGAAACAGACTTGCATTCAAGCTCAGACTTGTATTCCCTTCTCTTTTACCCCCTTGAGTCAATTCCTTGCTCACTATATATATTCCAGAGATTCGAATAAGTTAAATCTTTGGGGGAATTAAAGTGCAGGATTAACTGCAAATTTTTCAGTGTTAGGGAATCAAAAGACCCATTCTCTAACATTGGTTCTCTAGTAAGCTAAAATATTTTTTAGCTTAAAGCACTTAAAACACAGTTTGATAAACTCTGCTTTTGTCATGCCTGGTTGAATCAGTAGCTTGTAATAATCAGTATTTTTAGTCCCCTTTTTGTAATTCAAAAATTTCCTCACTATAACACAAAGAAAAGTAAAAATAAAAATAGGAATAGAATATTCAAATTCACATGGAATAAGCATAAACATGATCTTAATCTTTGCTTGTGTGAATAGCCAGATTAAAGTACTTAAGAGGTTAAGGAAATCCATTTAAAATTTAAAGGGGACAGACATGGAAACAGGAGGATATTTCTTACCCAACTTGAAGATCAGAAGATTCAGGGGTTCAGCACTCTACTTCGTGGGTTGCCAACTTTTATGTTTAAAATCTAATGTGTGTGTCCTTACCTGCCCCCCAGTATGGGGGGAAACTAGTTAGGATTCACTTATAAATTCAGCAACAGTTTAGCTTTTAAGTATTTATTAAAGTTTATTAGAAGTTAGTAAAGAGAGAGGGAAAGCATGTGTCTCTGAAAGAATGGAAAAAAAAACCTAGCTAAGACCTAGGAGAGAGAGAGAGAGAGAGAGAGAGAGAGAGAGAGAGAGAGAGAGAGAGAGAGCGTGCAAGCACTCCTTTACCTAGCCACTCATGCTTCCCAAGAGAGTGAATCCCAGTCAATTCAACCGGAAGCGCTCTGTGGAACAGGAAGTGGGTGGTCCCCACACACATAGCTCCAGCTAATTGACTGGTTGCATTCAAGTCCATTGATTCACATGACTTAAAGGGGATCCATGAACTTCTGGGACACCGATTCAACCTTAGAAACCTCAGAAAGGTCACCTCATGCTTTCTTGGCAGAGGGTGGAGGCCCCTGGTTCTCACATCTCCCAGGGTTGTTATGAAGATGAAATGAGATAAATAAAGTCCTTAGTACCAGAGTGTCTGGCACAAAGTAAGTACTATATAAATGTTAGCTCTTAGTGTCATTATTTTTGTACAGTCAGTTTTGCTTTTTGTCATGTTATTCGGTATTTGTCATATCCAGTGTCTCCTTATTCTCTTCTTTTTTGGCGGGGGTGGGGTTTGGGGTTTTTTGCAGGGCAGTGAGGGTTAAGTGACTTGGCCAGGGTCACACAGCTAGTAAGTGTCAAGCGTCTGAGCTGGATTTGAACTCAGGTCCTCCTGAATCCAAGGCCAGTGCTTTATCCACTGCGCCACCTAGCTGCCCCACCTTATACTCTTCTTGAAGAATGTCTTCATGATAAACAGATATGTGTATAGTGTGCAAATTTTTGGTCTTTTTTTTTTTTTAATTTTAGGAAAGTATTTTATTATTCTCAAGTTACTTGTAAGGATGGTTTTCAACATTTGTTTTCATAGGATTTTTAGTTCCATATTTTTCTCCCACCCTCCCTTTTCCTCAGGATGGAAAGCAATCTGAAATAGGTTATATATGTACAATCACATTAAATGTATTTCTGCATTAGTCATATTGTAAAAGAAGAATCACAGCGCAAGGGGAAAACCTCAAAAAAAAAAAAGATTAAAAAATACACAAAAGTAGAAACAGTGTGTTTCAGTCTTCCTTCAGAATTCACAGTTCTTTTTTCTGGATGTGGAGAACATTTTCTATCATGAGTTCTTTGAAATTGTTTTGGATCATTGTACTACTGAGAAGAGCCAAGTCTATCACAATTGATCATCACACAGTGTTGCTCTTACTGGGTACAATGTTCTCCTGGTTCTGCTCCTCTCACTGAGCATCAGTTCATGTAAGTCCTTCCAGGTTTCTCTGAAATCCTCCTGCTCATCGTTTCTTTTATTTTTTTAATATTTTTTAAAAATTCTGTGGGACAATGAGGATTAAGTGACTTGCCCAGGGTCACACAGCTAGTATGTGTCAAGTGTCTGAGGCCAGATTTGAACTCAGGTCCTCCTGAATCCAGGGCCAGTGCTTTATCCATTGTGCTACCTAGCTTCCCCCAATGTTCATCGTTTTTTAATGCATAATATTCCATTATATTCATATACCACAACTTGTTTAGCCATTCCCCAATTGATGGGCATTCCCTCAATTTCCAATTCTTTGCCACCACAAAGAGAGCTGCTATAAATATTTTTGTACATGTGGGTCCTTTTCCCTCTTTTATGATCTCTTTGAGATATAGACCTAGTAGTGCTATTACTGGGTCAAAGGGCATGTACACTCCCATAGCCCTTTGGGCATAGTTCAAATTGCTCTCCAGAATGGTTGGATCAGTTCACAGCTCCACCAACAATGCATTAATGTTCCAATTTTCCCACAGCTTCTCCAACATTATTTTCCTTTTTTGTCATATTAGCCAATCTGATAGGTGTGAGGCGGTACCTCAGAGTTGTTTTAATTTGCATTTCTCTAATCAATAGTGATTTAGAGCATTTTTCCCACATGGCAATAGATAGCTTTGATTTCTTCATCTGAAAACTGCCAGTTTATATCCTTTGACCATTTCTCAATTGTGGAATGACTTTGCATTCTTATAAATTTGATTTAGTTCCCTATATATTTTAGAAATGAGGCCTTTATCAGAAATACTGGGGGCAGCTAGGTGGCACAGTGGATAGAGCACCAGCCCTGGAGTCAGGAGTACCTGAGTTCAAATCCGGCCTCAGACACTTAACACTTACTAGCTGTGTGACCCTGGGCAAGTCACTTAACCCCAATTGCCTCACTAAAAACAAAACAACAACAAAAAAAGAAATACTGGCTGTAAGAATTGTCTCCCAGCTTTCTGCCTCTCTTCTAATTTTGGCTGCATTGTTTCTGTTTGTACAAAAACTTTTTAACTTAATGTAATCAAAGTCATCCATCCTGCATTTCATAACATTCTCTATCTCTTGTTTCGACATAAATTGCTTTCCTTTCCATAGATGTGAGAGGTAAACTACTCCTTCCTCTCCTAATTTACCTATGGTATCATCCTTTATGTCTAAATCATATACCCATTTTGACCTTATTTTGGTATATAGTGTAAGATGTTGATCTATGCCTAGTTTCTACCATACTATCTTCCAGTTTTCCCACCAGTTTTTGTCAAATACTGAGTTCCTATCCTAGAAGCTGTAATCTTTGGTTTATCAAACAGGAGATTACTATAGTCATTTACTACTATGTCTCCTGTGCCTAACCTATTCCATTGATCTACCACTCTGTTCTTAGCCAGTACCAAATAGTTTTGATGAGTATAGCTTTTTTATAGTATTTGGTATAGCTAGCCCACCTTCCTGTGCATTTTTTTCATTAGTTCCCTTGATATTCTTGACTTTTTGTTCTTCCAGATGAATTTTGTTATTATTTTTTCTAACTCTATAAAACAATTTTTAGGTAGTCTGATTGGTAGGATACTGAATAAATAAATTAATTTAAGTAGAATTTTCATTTTTATTATATTAGCTCAGCCTATCCATGAGCAATTGATATTTTTCCAATTATTTAGATCTGATTTTATTTGTGTGAAAAGTATTTTGTAATTGTGTTCATAGAGGTCTTTTTGTTTTTTAAACCTGAGCCACATTTAGCAGTGTTTTTCACCAATTTCCTGTAGTCCCACTTTTATATTGAAGTCACTGAGTGTTAAACTTTTATGTTGATTTAACTTACAGAGTTTAAATGAGTCAAAAAATTTCTCTGCCTCTGCATCAATTTTTTTTTTGTTTGTTTGTTTTTGTTTTTTTGGTTTTTTGAGGGGCAATTGGGGTTAAGTGACTTGCCCAGGGTCACACAGCTAGTAAGTGTTAAGTGTTTGAGGCTGGATTTGAACTCAGGTACTCCTGACTCCAGGGCCGGTGCTCTATCCACTGCGCCATCTAGCTGCCCCCTCTGCATCAATTATTGATGCATAAACTACAGTTATCTTCAACCGTGGTCTTTCTGTGAGTGTTCATCATGAGCACTGCAATAAGAAATGACCAAATGCCCCAGGAAATGATGTTTTTATCACCTTTAAATACATGATAAAATCAGGTTTGTCAATGACTTTATTTACCTCTCCAATGAGAATCTAAGTGCTACCCATGATATTTAGTTACACCTTCCTCTTGCCTTCTAGTTTTATTTATAGTAAGAATGTAGAAGTCAGTTAGTCCACTAATATGCAGTCTTATTTTTTGGTCATTGGACAAGGATCTCACATTTAGAGTACCAATAGAAAGTTAATGTTTAGGAACAGTTAAGGCACAATGGAGTGAGCACTGACTGGAGTCAAGATGACCAGAGTTCAAATTCAGCCTCAGACACTTATTAGCTGTATGACCCTGGGCAAGTACTTACCGCTTATTGTGCCTTGCCCCCCCCCAAAAAAAATGTTTATGTTTATGACTGTTCCCAAAACTGTAGGATTCTTTTCACCTTCTTCTTTTCTGCTATAGCCATTATTACTGAGGGCCATTTATATCTTTCTTTGTTTAATGGGGTTGCTTTGGCCAACAGATTTAACTGTTTGCCTAGTGGGTTGATTACCTTTCCATACTTGATCAAGGGAAATGCTCTGCAACTAGACATTCTGTCACTGCAATCATTGTCAAAGCCTTTCTAGCACTTTCTAGGGTTTGGCTGTGCCAGCAAGAAACAATGGTCACCCCTATATCACAATCAGGCATTCGAGTGGGACTTTTCTGTGGGATTTCTCAATATACAGAACTTTTACTTAAAGCTGACAAGTATATCTAAGTGATTTTTCCCTGTTTGTTGATGAGAATAAAGATCCGGTAGAATTTGTACTTTTGTGTATCAAAGGGAAGCAGATTAATTTTCAGAGAATGGATGTTTAAAGGATGAGAGGAAAATGCTTAGAAATTAGTTTACTTTGGGCAGCTAGGTGGCGCAGTGGATAAAGCACTGGCCCTGGATTCAGGAGTACCTGAGTTCAAGTGCAGCCTCAGACACTTGACACTTATTAGCTGTGTGACCCTGGGCAAGTCACTTAACCCTCATTGCCCCACCCCCCCCAAAAAAAAAACAGAAAGAAATTAGTTTACTTTGAAATAATATTAATGGGGTAGACTAGAAATGGGCTAGATTCTTGGGAATTTGTTTGATGGCTGTGCATATTAGACTGGCAACCTGTGGCCTGAAATGTAATATAAAAAGTTCATATATTTATGTGACATTTCACAGTACACAAAGCACTTCCCCTTACATATTGTCACATTTATTTCACTTTGTCTGAGCTTTAAACAAACCAGGTTCTAATAGTATTGTTAATAATAATATGACCCATGGTCCTGGTATCGTGCTTCTTCAATTTGCTTCTGATATGTATTGAGGCTATGTTTCTCTTTGCTATGATTTTGATGATCATGAGTAGGACTGGTGTCAGAATTATGTGTGTATGTGCATGTACTCTGGAAGTGAGCCTTATAGACAGTTTAAGTATATATGAAACATATATTTCATATATGAAATAGATGCTTAAACTGTAAGGCTCACTTCCAGGGTACCCAAAAAAGTTTGGCTCCTGTATGTCCCTATCAAATAAAATCAGAAGGACACCTTTCTGTTTATTTCCTTGTTCTTCTCTTTAAGCTTCCAGAGAAATGGAGATTGTGAGTGTGATTAGAGGAAACAGTTTTTATTTTTTCTGAAACAAAGTTTAGGGGCTAGTTGATTAAAAAGATCATAGTGGAAAACTGGGATTAACTGTAGAAGTGACCTATGGACACCAGAGCAAATGGAATAAAATATGGTCAGAGGACAAATTAGGCCAGACTGAAGTGTCAGCTACAATTTCTTTTCAAGAGACTTTTACCTCTTTTTAAATTTGAAAGCCTATTGTCATCTGACACCCAATGTGTCAACCAGTATAGTCAATCCTTTGACCAGTTGCTCTAGCTATGTGGTATTTTTGTTTTTCTCTTTGAAAATCTTGATTTTAAAGGATCTTTTAAATTCTCTTAGAATTGTGGTATCCTATTGGTCCTTTCAGGAACTCAAAAGGAGGATTCCCAAATGAAATTTTCGCTTACTTGGAAAGTTCCTAAGATATCACTTCGTATTTTCCCCTTTCCCTAAAACTGCTTTCTTCCACCGATGGCTTCCATGCTTTGCTTTTTTGGTTGTGTAATATTAATAAAAATTATTCAGTAGTTGATCATATGGTGTGTAATAAAAAGCAGAATTCAAAGTTCTGACAATTCCTGCTGTTATCTAGGAGGACATAAGTGGATATTTCTGTATCTCCTCATGTTCTTGCCTTTTAAGAAGAAAATTGAGCCTCTGGTGGATTGTTTTTGTTTTGCTGTATATGGGGTCCTCTTTATCTTCTAAGTACTTTATAGTCTTTAGTGAAATAGAAAGCAAATAAACATGTAACTTTTTAAAAATATTCTTTCCTAACGAGGTTATTTTACCACAGATTAATAAGACAGGGATGTAACTAAGCTAGCTGATTTTTAATATCCCTTAAGTCACTTGTTGGACTACTCTGGAATAAGGTTAAACAGATTGGTTGATCAGTGATCAAGAAGTGTTCACTTGAATGCCTCAGCTTCACCCTAATGTCACTTTCACAAGAGGCTCCTTAGGGCCTTCTCTCTAGCTTCTTGGCCATATATATATATATATATATCTGCACTATAACAAGGGCTTTTTAAGGAAAATAATTAGCATGTAGTTCTTCTTATACTGAATTACCTTGAACAATATAAATACAATACTGAAAACTTTTAAATTGGTACAATTAAGTTTGGCAGAAATTATCTCTGGCATCAGTATAATCAGTTGTGTATTTTATAAACTAAAACTATTAACAAAAATGGTTCTCCCAGTAGAACATAAGCTCCTCGAGGGCAGTAACTTTCATTTTTGTCTTTGTATCACCAGCACCTTCCTCTGTGCCTTGAATATAGTTGGCCATTACTAAATATCTGTTCAATTGAAAAGTTGATGACCCTGGTACCAAGTCATTATAAATCACAGGAAAAAAAGGGGTAAAATCACTTCTGAGTGACATGGATTCAATACCTGCATTATTTCTTTGAATGTAACCTTGCCATGTGAAGGTGAGAATAGAATCCCAGATTTCTCCATTGGAGAGCCAGACGGGGTGGGGGCTGCATGTTAAGCAGATAATTGCTACTTACTGGGAAGAAAACCTGAAACTAAGTGAACATTACATGACCTGGTCTCTAGAACTGAACCCTTTGTCTCTTTCTACCTTTACAGAAGTGCTTACTGCGCTGCCTCAGTTGCCTCCCTAACTAATATCATCACACCTAAACTCTTTGAAGGTACTGCAGAATGGATAGCAAGGTAAAAAAACCAAGCTCATTGTGTGATTTAACAGAACTTGTTCTAGAAAACAACCCTTTTACCCATGACACTTCACCTTGAGGTATTCCTGGACAGCTAGTCCAGTTGCTAAGGATCATGACTATTACTTTATGTGGTGTCTGATCTGCATTTGGAAGGAATCAAGGGGATTCTAAGACATGGAAGTGAAGATGGAGTGAATTCCAGGCATGGGGGATAGTTAGTGCCAAGACAGGGTGTCAAGAGCAAGAGCCATGATGAGCCGTCTGAAGAAGTTCTAATTTCGACCAGTTCTTTATTCGTTTTGGTAGAATGCTTTTAAGCTCAGCTTGTGTTCTTTGTGGGGAAAAAGTCTCATATAACTTACTGTTAATGAATGAATGAAAACTCTTTATTAAGCACCTACTGTATGCCAAACATTGTGTTAAAATGCTGGAGATATAAATACAAAATGGAAAGTCTCTGCTCTCACAGATCTTACATTCTAATGGGGAAGACAGCACATAGAAGGAAGTGGTGGCCAGGCCTAGGGTGTTTTAGCCTGGGAAGTCACAAAGAGTGAGTGTAATAATGGGGCAATCAATTGACATACATTTTTTTTTTGAGAGTCAGTTGTAGTGTTGATTTGGTTTTAGTTGTTAGAGTTCAAGATGTAGAAAAGGAGTGGTGGTGGGGACAGTACAAGTGCAGTGGAATGGTGGAAAATGACCAGGGTGAAGAGAAGGCTTTCTGATTCCTGGGATTATAGAGCTGGATGATATGGTCAATATCATCAATTTCTAAATTGTAACTATTACATTTAATCTGTATGTTCTCATTATTTGTTAGAAAAAAAGGATATTTAGTTTGTGAACATGCACATAGCATTAGCTTCAATTAGGTGTGTCTGACTGCTCCTTTATTTATTTTATTCATTCTCTTTTTAGGTGTCAGAACTGGGAAGGTGGAATTGGTGGTGTGCCAGGAATGGAGGCCCATGGTGGCTATACTTTTTGTGGACTGGCAGCACTCGTCATCCTCAAGAAGGAAAAATCCTTAAACTTAAAGTGTTTGTTAGTAAGTACCTTCATGTGCAACCTCTAGTTCAAGTTTGAGTGCGTTGTTATCAATTCATATTAGTTCAGAGACTTCCAGAATAATGATTGACCAACTGTGATGAAAGCTAACAAAACATTTGTCTTCAACTCACAAACTACTAATCTAAAGCTCTCCACTGGGACTCAGTTTTCATAGCAAGGGTTCTTCAGGTGGAACAAATGAAAGAGATGCCAGTCCATTGGCTGGCTGTTGGGGATGAGGGTGAAGGTACAAAGAACCTTTGCCTTCAATCTCAGCTCCCCTTTTCCTGTTTTTGTATGACATTATAGCATTTTATAGCCCTGAATAGAATAAAGAGTATATGTGTGTGAATTCCATGGAGAATACTTGGCTCAGCTATTCAGGATCCTTAGATCTGTTAAGACATCTGTCAGTGAGCCAGTGCTTATAAGGCTGCAGCCATAGTCATTTTTTCGATTTGGGAGTTAGAATATGAAACATGTTGGTCATAGTTGACAAAGAGAGGTGACCATAGATTTTTCTTTGGAGAATTTTAGAGTCCAAGACTATTATTATACCATGTGCCTATTTTGTGACCTACATTTCAATGAATGTTCTGAGTACAGTAAAGGTGCTAGGTAAACTGTATTCAGAAGATGACTCCTTCTTTTTCCTAAGACATTCTCATTGGACTCAGGACGTCTGGCAATACTCAGCTCAGGTCTGTAAATTCATTACAGCATGGTATATGTAATTGCTAAGGGCTGATGCAAAAAACATATGCACACTCCTTAGCCATTAAAGGGGCTGATTTCCTTTGGGGAGTAGGCATACCTTGCACCTCACCACAAGAGAAACAAAGTATAGGATATGCTGTCACTGATGCTCAGCTCCTCATCCTCCACTCTCTTCAGATTTCAGGGTGTAACCCATGACCCATAAATGAGCTTCCAAGGGACTTTTTCTAATTAACAAACTGCAGTAGAAGCATTGCATTGAACCTCAGGAAGGCTCCCTCAAAGGAACAGACCCAAAGAAATGACCTTGGGTGGTGGTCTGAGAGTCACCAGATTCTTTCAGTTCTGGTTGAATGACAAAGGGTACAAATGTGAAATCTGTCTCTCACGTGGAGATCAGGAACATGATAGTGGATGTCAGCCATTTTTTTTTTTAAACAATTTTATTGATATCTTTTGGGGTTTTTTTGTTTGTTTGTTTTTTGGTTTTTTTAGTGAGGCAATTGGGGTTAAGTGACTTGCCCACTTCCACTGTGCCACCTAGCTGCCCCGATGTCAGCCATTATGATGGTATGTTTAGGGAGATATCTCTGGGACAATCAAGACCCAAACTGTAAGTTTTTTATATATTAAAATAGAATATAAAATAAATTAGACTGAGCTTAAAAAAAAAGCTCACTGGGACATGTAAGAATTTGAATTAAAATAAATTATGTACCACTCCTCCAGTATTGGTATTTACTTTCTTTAGATTATAATTTAGCTCAGTACTGTTCAGTGCATCATGACATTGAAGTTGGCCTAATCCTGTACAACAGTTTGAAATTCTACCATGGGGGGGGGCGGCTAGATGGCACAGTGGATAGAGCACCAGCCCTGGAGTCAGGAGTACCTGAGTTCAAATCCGGCCTCAGATACTTGACACTTACTAGCTTTGTGACCTTGGGCAAATCACTTAACCCCAATTGCCTCACTAAAAAAAAAAAGAAAAAGAAAGAAAGAAAGAAATTCTACCATGGGAACGTGGATTTGGGTTGATTGAAGCCTGAGACTAGAGGAGTTCTTAAATTGTCTTTCTCTTACTTCGACCTAAGTAGAAGGCTAGACTTTAAATTTTCTCCCTTTCCCTAATTAGAGATCTCCAGTGAATTCTCTTAGCGTCTGACTAGTTTCAAGGCCAGAATAAAGGAAGCTGAGGGCAGCTAGGTGGCATAGTGGTTAAAGAACTGGCCCTGGATTCAGGAGGACCTGAGTTCAAATGTGGCCTCAGACACTTAACACTTACTAGCTGTATGACCCTGGGCAAGTCATTTAACCCTTGTTGCCCTGTCCAGAATAAAGGAAGCCTCTTAATGGGGAGAATATCCTGCAGCCTAGTCAAGTGTGAATAGAGTAATCTAGCTGTGCTATATTACTGGGAGAAAAAAAAAAAGATAAAATGATATTTGCTCAGCTGGGTGGTCTTACTCATTCTAAAAGCCAAGACCATCCATATCTTTAGTTTAGCAGACATGTATACATAGAAAATTAGATCTTAGTACCTGGGAATGGGGTATATCATGTGTCAATTTTGAATGAGTAATATTAAACGCTCCAGAACAAATGATCTTAGTTCAGCTTAATGGAATTCTTTTTTTTTTTTTTTTGGGTGAAGCGGTTGGGGTTAAGTGACTTGCCCAGGGTCACACAGTTAGTAAGTGTCAAGTGTCTGAGGCTGGATTTGAACTCAGGTTCTCCTGACTCCAGGGCCAGTGCTTTATCCACTGCGCCACCTAGCTGCCCCCAGCTTCCTTTATTCTGGCTGCCCCCTTAATGGATTTCTTTTTGGAGATCATTGAAGAGACTAGAATGAAAGAAATCTTGGGTAATTTGTTTTCTGTTCAAACTTCAGTTTTTCCAGGTTCCAAATAGGAGTGGGGATATTTGTTCAGTGAAGGAGAAATTTGAGATTATGTGAGGAGGTGAGAGAAATGGGATATTTCATAATAAAATGACCAGATTAGTTAGTGAAAGATAACAGATTACAAACCATCATTTCCTTACACTTAAATTTTCATGTTAGCTTAGCTTGGACAGTCCTCAGGAGGGGCGGCCATTGCCTTAGGGGAGAAAGATACTCTTGGCCCTTGATGCCATTGATTGGGAAGAGAAGGCTTCTACACTTTTTTGGAAGTTTAGATGTTTCCCTCTCATTTTCATTCCACTGAAGAATGAGGTGATGAGAAAACATCAAGCTTCTAAGAAACTACTTCTTTCCAAGAAAGTAATTTCCCTGGATTTTGTCTCTCCTGTATGTGACCAGTTCTCCTTTTTGTTCTTGTTCTCAGCAATGGGTGACAAGCCGGCAGATGAGGTTTGAAGGTGGATTTCAGGGCCGATGCAACAAGTTAGTGGATGGTTGTTATTCTTTCTGGCAGGCAGGGTTACTGCCACTGCTCCACCGAGCACTACATGCTCAAGGTGAGTACAAGATGCAAGTGAGTTGCAAAGCTGCCAATGCTAGACGAATTAATGAGGTTTATAATTGGTTGAGAGATCCATATTGCTCTTTTTAGGTGCTTTGAAATGAGATATGCCTACTTAGATATTGTGAATGAACATAAGTAAATCATGCCTTGAGGAATAGTAATAATGGATATTAATGGATAAAGGTCGCAAATTGTCATTTGAACCTCACAACAACTCTGTGAGGTAGGTACCATAGATATTAGCATCTCCTCTTTACATCTGAGAAAACTGAGTCATTCTCCACTGGTTAGTAAATATCACAACCAGGATTTTTATTTCAGCCTAGGTCTTCCTGATTCCAGTTGCAACATTCTAGCTAATACGCTTTCTTGTTCTCTATTGCAAATAAGGTACATGATGTGGTTCTCGTAGTTTGAGGAACTTAAACTGTGCTTTGGTCATTTCTGCTCTGAGTAGACTAAGATAGAATCACCCACCTTTCTAATTTTGCACAGGATTATATTGCTTCTGTATGAATTGAAGGGGCTGGTCCTTTTTCCTCTTGTATAAAGTACCATACTGTTTATTTGACAGTTTAATTTCTAGCAATACTTCCCTACCTAAAGAGATGCTTAATAGCCCATACTGTGAAAGTGATCAGATAAATGAGAGAAAGGGGGCAGGGGGGAGGGGTGGAGGGAAATTATTTAATCCCTGAGAAGGTTTTTTAAGTAGCAGAGAATACAAATGTGGTAGGAACAGACCTGGCACATCTCTTCCCATTGCCCAAGACTGGCTATAAAATCTGGTCTTATTAGTAATAATTTTTAAAATGCAGTGAACAGACTTCTGATGTTGTAGCACCTAGGGTCTCTTACAAATGTTCTAGTAAATTTCTGAAAATTCACCAGAAGGAACTGTAATAAAGAAAACCAAAGAAAAACAGCTCCAGGCTCCCCTATCCAGTTCTGGACTGCACAGGAAAGATCACCAGAAAACTAAGCTGGACTAGCACCCAGGTAGCAGGTTACTAAAGAAAGATATATCATATCCATAGAAGGAGGTAAGGTCATTGCAGCATCTGGGCAGCAATGTACTGGGGTCTTGCAGAAGACCTGTTATTAGTGAAATTCATAGGAACCTGTTGGGAACCATCAGCTAATTACTGGTTCTGAACTGTGCAAGGAAAAGAAGACAGAGAAGGGGCTGAGGAGCCACCAGAAGATGAAGTGAAAGCCAGGGATTTGTGTAGAGGGTGAAGATTAATCTTAACCACTGACAATAGAATCTGCAGAGTCTTACATCAGTACAAAGTTCTAGTACAGAAACTGATTAAATAGGAGTAAATGCCAAACATGGTAAAGGAGTACTATGGCTTGAGAGAAGCCTACAAGTTCAATCTAGATTAAGATAATCTCAGAGAAAATAAGAGCTTTGCCACAAGGACTGTAAGAGTACCTATAAGAAATTAAGGGGCAGCTAGGTGGCGCAGTGGATAGAGCACCGGCCCTGGATTCAGGAGGACCTGAGTTCAAATCCGACTTCAGACGCTTAACACTTACCAGCTGTGTGACCCTAGGCAAGTCACTTAACCCCAATTGCCTCACCCCCCCCCCCCAAGAAAAATATAAATAAATAAAGGGCAGCTGGGTGGTGCAGTAGATAAAACACCACCATGGATTCAGGAGGACCTGAATTCAAATACGGCCTCAGACACTTGACACTTACCAGCTGTGTGACCCTGAGCAAGTCACTTAACCCTCATTGCCCCACAAAACAAAACAAAAAAAAAAACAAAGAAAGAAATTAAGCAAGTCGTTTTTAAAAAATGAAATAAGAGCTCTAGGGGGGGAAATTGCAAGGAAAATAAATAGCTTAAGATAGAAAGTGGAAAAACTTATTGAAATAGTGTACTTCCTGAATAACAGAATGGATTGTCAGAACTTGGTAACTCTATGAGACAATAAGAAATGTTAAAACAAAATTAAAAGATTGGAAAAAATAGAAGAAAATGTATCATCTGTCAAAATTAGCTGACCTGGAAAACAGAATGAGGAAAAGAAATAATCATTAGAGTTCCTGAAAACTGTGACCAAACAAAAGACCTGGACTCCATCTTTCAAGAAATCATAAAACTCTTCAGGTCTTTCAGAGCCAAATTACAAAGTAAAAGTAGAAAGAGTCTGCCTGTTACTACCTGAAAGAAAGTTCAAATTGTCAAAACTGAAATCCTGAGTTTTCTGGTAAAAGAAAAAAAACACTTGCTAATTGCTATAAGGAAAGAGTTCTAGTATCATGTGACTACATTCAGGATCTCACAAGACCTAAGTGCCACTACTTCTAAGGAGAGAAAATATTGGAATACTGTGTTAAATGGTAAGGGGTCAAAGCTTATGTTTAAAGAAGAATAACCTAATCTGCAAAGCTTAGTATTTTTAACCTACAGGGTAAAAATAATGGACTTTTAATAGCGTTAGAAATTTTCAATTATTTCAAATGAAAAGAACAGCTGGGTAGAATCTCTGAAATGCAAATAAAAGATAAAGAAATCTGGAAAGGTGAATACATTTGAGCAAGAGGAAGAGGATAAATGATCATGAAGTGCTTACATTCAAATTACATTCAAAATCCTTTTAAAATTCCACTGGTTTCTGCAGTCACAAAAAGAGTAAAGAAAGATAAACAAAGGGTCTGGGGATGGCTTGGTTCCATATTGGTTGTAATAGAGGAAGGAAAAGGTGAAGGAACAGAGATACACTATGGATGAAATGAGGAAAAAGGAAAAGGAGCTTCCTTTTTTTCATAAGGCAGCTGGGTAGTGCTGTGGATGGAGAGCTGGGCTTGGAGACAGGAAGACCTGAGTACAAAACCTTCCTCAGATACTTCCTAGCTATGTGATGGTAGACAAGTCACTTAACCTCTCTGAGCTTCAGCTTCTTCTTCTGCAAAATGGAGATAACATGTGAAGAAGAGTTTCTTTAAGAAAAACCAATGGGAAGGGTTTTTTTCAATAGCTTATTTTAACATGGTATGAAATTTGTTTCAGGTTCTAGCTAAGCAGGAGTATCAGAATAATTGGAGATTGGTTCGTATCCTAAGAGTTGATTGGTTACAACATCTTTCCAAGTTAGACCTAACTAAGACCCAGATCTTTGCACATTTCCTCCCATTCTCACATGTTGTTGTGTCCTGTCAAGGTTTTACATAACAGAGATAGAGTCCTTACCTTAGTAACCTCCAAATCCAAGCTACAGGGATCTGTTTCTGGTCTTAAAAGTTCTTTGACCACATACTAGTATGAGGTGGGCGCTTTGCTTATTGTTAGGTAGTCCTCAGTTTGTTTACTCATATGGAAGTGAGAAAATGAGTTTTGAAGACTTTTTTCCTCTGGAATAGGAGGTTTATGAAAGGACATGAATTTGGACTTTTTGATGTTCATGCTAGTCAGAATTGTTTGGGTTGAGAGAACAATAGAATTGTTGATCTTTCGGCATACTTAAGAGGTTCTCTGTATAGGAAACACATCGCAGATATGTGGATATGGTCACTTTGTGACTGCCAGAAAAATCTAGAAAGAACTACAGCAAGTCAGTCCTGTGTCAGTCTTCCTTTGACAGGGAAGAAGAGTGAGAAGAGCAACTTATTGATGTTCTCATTATTAGTTCACACTTTAGAGGATTTTTCCTATGTGCTTTTGCTTATAGAAAAGGTTATCCAGGGTTCATTGCTCCATCTAAGTTTTTTCATTGACTTAAAGGGAAAGCTTTCACTTCTTCAGACACCTTGGACTTTGAACATAGTGGGGCCACGATTTTGCACATACACATAGAGACACACAGACATACACACACATACATATCCATATTTACGTCTAATGGCAGCCATTTCTAGGGTGGGAGGGAAGGGGGGAAATTTACATGATAAATTTATTACATATTTAAAAGGAATAGCAAGTTGTGCATAATAGATTTGCAGTTTCATGTGCAATCACCTCTTTATTATTCTACTATATCATGGAAATGCTTGTTTTATTTCATAAATTAAAAATAAAATAATGAGGCCAGTGGTAAGAAAGGGAGCCTATAAGGAAGAAAAATATTATGATATATATCAAGAGGAAACATTTAATCTTGAATCTACATTAACTTATTGAGTGCTTGTAGATATTAGGTCACTCTATATATCCTGCTATAAGTATTACTTACCCAAGCTAAGAACCAATTACTTCAGAAAATTCCATTCAAAATAACTACAAATTGCAAGAGATAAGAGATTTATTTTTCATAGTTAGGATGCACCAGTATAACAAAAATGACTATGCTTTAGTGTTGTTCCTATCTAAATGCCATGAGGTCTCTATAGCATTAGATAAAGTAGTTCAGTTTGAAGGAACACAAAAATCTAGATTTTTGAGGAAAATAATGAAAAAAAAAGCACTGGAGTGAAGAGTATTATCAGATCTTGAACTGTATATAAAATATATTTTTATTAATTTTCAAAAAGAACTTTTTAAAGCAGCAATTTTTTTTCTAAATTTTTTTTATGGGGCATTGAGGGTTAAATGACTTGCTCAGGGTCACATAGCTAGTAAGTGTCAAGTGGCTGAGGCTGGATTTGAACTCAGGTCCTCCTGAATCCAGGGCCAGTGTTTTTATCCCACTATGCCACCTAGCTGCCCCCTAAAACAGTGATTCTTAAAACAATTTGGTACTGGCTAAATTATATATATATAATTTGATCAGTGGAATAGCTCAGATAAGCAGGACCCTAAAGCAATTGAATACAACCATTCAGTATTTCATTGAACCCAAGAACACAAACTACTTAGGGAAGTTATCCATTAACTAGGGTCTGACTCCCTTTTTGAGCTAATATCTGAGTTAAAGTTTGGGTCTTAGGTTTTTTCTGTTTAACCCCTTTTTGCCTCCTACATCACCTGGGCCCCATAGTAGGAGCAGCTTCATTAGCTTTCAGGTCTTACCCAGTCCTTCCCACCCCTCCACCCCCACCCCAATAGAATTTGCATAATTCTAATTTATATAAAGCTAGAAGGTCTACATACCTACTAAATCAAGTATAATTAGCATAGTTCTTAGAATATCCAATTCAGTTCAATTATTAAGTTCCCAATATTTGGTCAAGAGTATGCTAAGCCCTGGGGATACAAATTAGTAAAAGAAAGCCTGTCCCTGCCCTCAAAGATTTTATAATCTAATGTAGATCTTCCCAATTCTGACATTAATTTCTTATTTGTCCTTCAAGGTATTTTTTGCTGTGAGCCCATTTTCTCCATAAAATTGCACTAATTCATTTACAAAAGCCATTTCCAAAATACAAAGTAATATTATGAGAACCTATAACTTCAGAAGTTAGAGTTAAGAGTAAGGAATTTTAAAAATCTGTTTCCATTGCAAAGTTAAGAATCTTATAATAGCCCTAATCTCTCTCCATACTTTTTCTGGTAATGAATAGTTATTTTTCTTATTTAAAAAAATTTTTAGTAACATCTTTATTTTGTACATCACAATAACTTCCCTATATATTCTCCATCTTTCTGTGATTTTTTTTTTCATTTTCCCCAAAGCTTTTTATTTAAAAATTTTTTGAACAATCATATATAAATTTTTAGTTCCAAATTCTCTCACTCCCTCCTATCAAGAGGAAATAGGTGAGTGGAGATCCTTAGGTATTCCTCTGTAAAGAATTACACTCTCCCACACAGTCCAATTAAGATTAAAATGGTCTTCTATCTGGAGTTAGTGGTGTGAGGTCAGTCCAAGACTTAGCCTCAGGGGGAGGAGATAGCTTAGAAATGGCTTCCTCCCAGAACAGAAAAGGCCAAAGCTTTTATAAGTGAATAGTTAGGGGCAGCTAGGTAGTGCAGTTGATAGAGCACCGGCCCTGGATTCAGGAGGACCTGAGTTCAAATCCAACCTCAGACACTTAACACTTACTAGCTGTGTGACCCTGGGCAAGTCACTTAACCCCAATTGCCTCACCAAAACAAAAACAAAAAACCAACAAAATAAGTGAATAGATGGGGTGACCACCTGACAATGGAAAGTTCCTTTTGGGGGTGGGGTGGGGAAAGATTCCTGAGAGTAGGGGATAGCCCTGACTTCTGGAGTTATCTCTCCTAGCTCAGGTAGTAGCCACGTGGAATTGAGTTTCCTGCTATAGAATTTTATCTCCCCATACTTCTTAGGTGTATCTGTCCTGATATCTAGTTGGCCAAGATAAAGTTTAATAGTCCCTTAAATCCTAGATATGTCTGTCCTGTTATCTGGTCACCTTTAGTTTTCTTCTCCTTTCCTTTCCTTCCCCCCCCCTTTTTTTTTTTATTGGGCAGTGAGGGTTAAGTGACTTGCCCAGGGTCACACAGCTAGTAAGTGTCAAGTGTCTGAGGCTGGATTTGAACTGAGGTACTCCTGACTCCAGGGCGCGTGCTCTATCTACTGCGCCACCTAGCTGCCCCTGATTTTCTTCTCAAAGGAGAAACTTCTGATTCTTTTACCTATTTTTTCAAATAGTTTATATAGTATTAATATTTTTCAAATAGTTTACATAGCATTAGAATTGTTTAATTTTTTTGTAGAATTTGTTATCAATTGGGAAATAGCTTTTATTTTTATAAATTTGGCTCTTTTTCCTATATCGTTGAGAAATGAGGCCTTTATTAGAGAAACTTGCCATTAAAAAATTTCTCCCAGTTTCTGGCTTTCCTTTTAATTTTGGCTGCATTGGTTTTGTTTGTGCAAAACCTTTTTAATTTAATATAATAGAAATTATCCATTTTACCTCCTGCATTCCTCCGTCCCCCACCCCGCCTCTTTTATTTAGCTATAAGCTCTTTCTTCCTCATAGACCTGACAGGTAAATTTTTCAATTTTCTCCTAATCTGCTTATTCAAATTATGGGCTGTATAGGGTGTTCAAGGAGGACTACCACCTGGGGTGTGAGGGCGTACCAAGCCCTTTTCAGGGTTGCTTATGTACCTTTGGCCTCTGCCTGACACTCAACTCTTACCTGTGGCTCTACGAAGCTGTCACACCCTGGTAAGCAATCTAAGCAGACCAGTTAAACCACATTGAAGGTAACCAACAGGCCTCAGAACTCTTGGTGTGTTATCTCAAGTGTATGAAGACTTCCCCAGAATAAATTGAGTAGATCAGAACAATATCTTCTAATGACCAGGAAGGTGACTGAAGTAGGTCCTGTGGAGTGCTGAGAGCTTGATCAGACATTGAAGGAAGATATCAAGGTCATCTACTGCATCCTGAGCCATCACCAGATGTCTCCACTTTTGTCTTACCACTAGACTTGGATGACTC
The DNA here is from genome assembly GCF_019393635.1 of Dromiciops gliroides. Lineage (NCBI taxonomy): Eukaryota > Metazoa > Chordata > Mammalia > Microbiotheria > Microbiotheriidae > Dromiciops > Dromiciops gliroides. Next base: position 255,368,418 of record NC_057862.1, read on the forward strand.
TGGAAGAGAGAGTGAGGCTCATGACTTTGTGCAATTCTACTTTATTTAAATGCAATTTTGTCAAGCTATCACCCCCATGATGTTACTAGTCCTCTTCAAAAATGAAGGACAAACAAATGCTATCATGTATTTATTTTGACCTTATCTTGGCATATGATGTGAGATGTTGGTCTATGCCTAGTATATGGTGTGAGATGTTAGTCTATGTCTAGTTTCTGCCAGACTGCATTCTAGTTTCCCTGTAGTTTTTGTTCAATAGAAAGTTCTTGCCCCCAAAATTTGCATCTTTGAGTTTATCAAACATTGGATTACTATGGTCATTTATTTCTGCATACTGCGTACCTAAACTTTTCCAATGATCTACCACTCTATTTCTTATCTAGTACCTGATTGTTTTGATGATTACCACTTTGTAATAGAGTATGAAATCTGGTGCTGCTAGGCTGTACCACTTCACTTTTTTTCATTGACTCCCATGATATTCTTGACCTTTTGTTCTTCCAAATGAATTTGCTATTATTTTTTCTAGCTCTGTAGAATAATTCTTTGGTGGTTTGATTGTTATGGTACTGAATAATTGACTTTAATTTAGGTAGAATTGTCATTTTTATTATAGTGGCTACCTACCCATCAGCAATTAATATTTTCCCAGTTGTTTAGATCTGTCTTTATTTGTGTGAAAAGTGTTTTGTAATTGTGTTCATATAATTCCTGGGTGGACTCCCAACAATTTTATACTGTCTGCAGGAATTTTTTTCTATGTTTTCCTCCTGTGTTTTTAATATATAGAAATACTGATGACTTGTGTGGGTTTGCTTTATGTCCTGCAACTTTGCTCAAGTTGTTAATTGTTTCAGCTAGTTTTTTAGTTGATTCTCTAAGTATAGTATAAGTATCATCAGCAGTAAGGGGTAGTTTTATTTTCTTATTGCCTATTCTTATTCCTTCATTTTTTTCCCTTATTGCTATAGCTAGCATTTCTAGTACAGTATTAAATAATTGTGGTGATTATGAGCATCCTTGTTTCACTCTTGATTGGGAAGGCTTCTAGATAATGCTTGCTGATGGTTTTAGGTAGATACTACTTATCATTTTAAAGAAAACTCCATTTATTCCTATGCTTTCAGTAATTGTTTTTTCATAGGAATGGGTATTGTATTTTGCCAAATAGCTTTTTCTGCATCTATTGAAATAATCTTATAATTTTTTTTATTGATATGGTAAATTATTCTGATAATTTTCCTAATATTAAACCAGCTCTGTTTCCCGGTATAAATATTGCTGTAGTCTCCTTCCTAATGTTTTATTTAAAATCTTTGCATTAATATTTATTAGGGAAATTGGCCTGCAGTTTTCTTTCTGTTTTTGCTCTCCTTGGTTTAGGTATCAAAACTCCTTCTTTACCTATTTTCCCAACTAGTTTATGTAGTGTTAGAATTGTTCTGGGGGCAGCTAGGTGGCTCAGTGGATAAAGCACTGGCCTTGGATTCAGGAGGACCTGAGTTCAAATCCAGCCTCAGACACTTAACACTTACTAGCTGTGTGACCTTGGGCAAGTCACTTAGCCCTCATTCCGCCCCCCACCCCCAATAAAAACAAAAATAATTAATTGCTCTTTAAATAAATGTTTGGTAGAATTCACTTCTAAATCCCTTGTGATTTTGTAACAAAGTAAAACAGTTAAGTAGAACAATGTATAATAAAGGTGATACATTTGGAATCTGTAGTCATCTGACCTTTGGATTCAATCTTGATCATCAAATGTATTCTGAGTTTAGTTATCATTCTGTATTATTTTTATTTGACTTATCACGGTGTGAGGACCAAAATTTGATATATGGAGCGTTATTTGGGTGACTCGCCTTAATATTGGGGTCCTGGAAATATGAGGGACTCTTTTAGGTTTAATCTCCCCTTTGAACTTTCCTTTTTATATATTCTTCCCAGGCCAATAAGAAAAGGAGCCTCTGAGCTTTAGTTCATAAAGAATCAGATTTTATTACTTGGGAATTAATTAAACCACAAAGGTGAAACCAATTAAGGGAATAAGGAAGTAGAAATACAGCTAGATAATCTTAACTCTAAGCTTAGCCTATACAATCCCAGAGCGTTCCCAATTAAGCTAGTTCAAAGGAATTTAGGGTTTTCCATAATTAAACTCACCAACCCTGGTCAGTCTACAGTTAATCATCAGAACAGCAGTCGCCCAAAACAGAGCAAAATACGCACCACCACCAGGTCTAGGACACCACGAGACTGCTCGCCAGGCCGAAAGAGAGTGAACTTTTGAACACACTCCGCCTACCAGAAGCTGCCTCCCTTCCAGTCCTTCAAAAGCTGCTCAATAGCATGCGCATGATTCAGCTAAAAACTTGCCACATTAATCTATACCATAAATAATTGTTACCACAAGGGTTATTTTTTCTCCTTAGTTTACTTTGCATCTATTCATAGCAGTCTTTACACATTTCTTTAGATTCTTAATATCCATTTCTTATAGTGCAACAATAATTCACCATATTCATATATCACAATTTATTCAGCAATTCCCCCCTCCATGGGTACCTACCTTTTTTCCAGTTTTATATCACAAAAAATACAGCTATGAATATTTTGGTACGTGTAGGACTTTTCATTTTATCTTTGAGTTACTTTTGGTACCCACCTGTTACTGGAATGGTTAAATCAATGAAAAGTTTAGTAACTTTTCTTATGATTCCAAATTGTTGCTACCAACAGAGGATTAGAGTGCCTGACTTTCCCCCAGACCATGTAACATTAGTATTTTCATTTTTAAACAATCTGCCAATTTTAGTGAAATTTTTTAAATGAGCACTTCTTGTTCTTCACCACCTAGAATATTTTTCCATGTTGTTGATGGTAATTTATATTTCTTCTTTTGAAAATTGTATGTTGAGAGAATAATATATACAATGTCTATAACAATGTAAGTGAAAAGATCACTAAAAAGAAAATGTATTCTGAGTAATTGGATTATCAGTGAAAGACCTGGAGAATAAATAACAAAATAGCCTTCTTCTGTCATAGCAAAGAAGTATAGGCCAGGTACTGTGCCACTCTCACTTGAAGAACTAAAGGAAAGTTAAAGTTAAAGGAAGCCAGAACTGTTTTTAAAAAGTTGGGGGGGGGGGGCAACTAGGTGGCGCAGTGGATAAAGCACTGGCCCTGGATTCAGGAGGACCTGAGTTCAAATCTGGCTTCAGACACTTGACACTTACTAGCTGTGTGACCCTAGGCAAGTTGCTTAACCCTCACTGTCCTGCAAAAACAAAAAAGTGTGGGGGGGGGGTCATTCCAGGTGTTGAATGGCAAAAGCACGGAAATAGGAGATGGAATCTTGGGTAGAAGAGAAAGCAAGCTGGCAATTTGGAAGGGAGTTAGTCTAAGAAGACTGGAAAGATAGGAACAAGCTAGGTTGTAAGCAGCTTTATATTCCAGACAAATTATTTCATCCTAGAAGGAATAGAAAACCCCTAGAGTTTGAATGAGGGTTGACATGGTCAGACCTGTGTTTTAGGAAAAACATTTCAGCATCTGTGTAGAGGAGGGATTGGAGCAGGGAGAAACCAATTAAGAAGCTATTGAAACAGTCCATGAGAGAGGTTACAGTTTGGACTTTCCTGGAACATTTTATCTTTGTTCCACATTTGTTCATTACTTACAATTGTCCTATTAAAATGATCACTTCCAAATGTCAGGACAATAATGAATATTATATACAGAAAGTTGTACATATTGTTAAACATAGTTGCTGTATGGGATATTTTACTTAATTCCTTTTTCCTTGTTTTACAAACAAGTTTCCATTTGGACAGAGTGTGAGAAGTAGCTTTGATGTAACGACAAAAGGCATCCATAAACTATGTTTTAAAAATTAAAAATCAAAACTATATTCATATCCTTTGCTTTTTTTCTATTACAGAATGCCCCTTGGTTTTATACATTTGTCATTTCCCTGTCTATCTTGAAAATCAAACTTTTATCAGATACATTTAATGCAAATAATTTTTATATTCTATAATTTTTCTTTTTCTAACAATAGCGATTTGATTCATGTAAAAGCTTAAAATTTTGTTTAACTGAAATAATTTTATGTTATGATGTCCTCTATTCCTTGTTAGTTAAGAAATCTCAATCTATCTTTAGAAAAGTTATTTCCTGTTTTCCTCTAATTTTTTTTTATGATGTAATCTTTTATATTTAGATTGTATATCTATTTTTATCTTAATATAACATATAAGATACTGGTCTAGACTTTTTCCTGCCAAGTTGCGGTTTTTCAAGCACTTCGTGTCAAATAAGGACTTCTACTCAGCAATCATTTTTTTTTTCTTTTTGGTAAGGCAATTGGGGTTAAGTGACTTGCCCAGGGTCACACAACTAGTAAGTGTTAAGTGTCTGAGGCCGTATTTGAACTCAGGTCCTCCTGAATCCGGGCCCAGTGCACTATGCCACCTAGCTGCCCCTCCAGCAATCATTTTTGTTCTTAGATTTGGGGAATGCTAGAATTCATTTACTTCTAGGTCTTGTTTGCTTATTGTGTTCCACTAATTTACTTTTCTTATTTTTAACTAGTACCAATTCATTTTGATGACTGCTGCTTGGTAGTTAAATTTGAGTGTTGCTAATTGCAAGCCCCTTTCATTTTTTTCTCATGATTTCCCTTGAGATTTTTCACCTCTTGTTCCTTCAGATGAATTCTGTTATTATTTTGTCTGCTTCTATAAAATAATCCTTTGGTAAAGTCAGTAAAACAAGTCGCATCATCCTCTTTATTCTACTGGTACAGGTTAGTCATGTTGGTTAGTCATTGCTCTCTAGTCATTTGCATTTTCTTCTCCTCACTACTATGGAGTCCAGTACTGAAGGCTGTAGGATATAGTACTCATTTTACACTTGTCACAGGATATTCAGTAAGAATGCGTTATACAAGGTTGTGCAATGTACTTGGACTAATCTTTGACCAATTGCTGTTCACAGATCCTTTTTTTCATTCCTACAGCTTCACTTATTAAAAATAAAAAATGTACGAAAGCATTTTTGTAAATAAGACTTTTGGAAGCTTTGACTTGCCTTCTTTTTGTCATGAGCCTATTTACTCCTCCTTGGGCAGCTTGCTGCTTCCCTTCAAGACCATAGTAGATGTGGAGGGAAGAAGCAGTGAGCTTCCCCTACTTCACCTGCCCCCCAAAACAAAAAAAATGACAACCTGAAAGATTTTTTAAAAATGCACCAGACTGAATCCTGATCAAGAAATACAAGATTAAAAAAAAGTCAAGTTTTCCAGCCCAAGTCAGCATAGAGAGACAGACAGAGAAGTCTGCAGATACTGGGGTATTCCAATGCCAAGCAACACTGTAAACCAAGCAAGAGAAGGTCCCAGATCCAGCATAAAGGGGCCCAAGCTTCTGTAGGATGTAGGAAAAGGTACCAACTGCCAGTTCTGTTGTTCATTATACTCAGTTCTGGGTCATAAATCTAGGGCATACTGAGGAGAGTACCAGTGGCAGTTTGCTGACATGCCAAGGAGGCAAGCCTAGTGATATGTTGCCCAGATCCAAAGCTTCTGTTGCTCCTGAGATCTTAGAATGACCCAATATTATTCCTTTTATTTATTTATTTATTTTTGGTGAGGCAATTGGGGTTAAGTGACTTGCCCAGGGTCACATAGCCAGTAAGTGTTAAGTGTCTGAGGCTGGTTTTGAACTCAGGTCCTCCTGAATCCAGGGCTGGTGCTTTATCTACTGCGCCACCTATCTGCCCCTACACAATATTCTTCTGAAGAAACATCAATAAAACAAGCCCAGGCATTTTCTCCAGAAGTGTGCAGAGCCTGGCCCTAACATAATGTCTAAAGTCAGGAAGTAGGTTGAAAGAGGGATTAAAGAAAGAATTCCCCCATAAAAAGTTATCATGGTAACAGGGATGCTTAAGACACAAACCTAGAAGAAAAGAATGATTCCTACAAGCAGAGCCTCAAAAACAAACCTCAGACAAAAACTCAGCTAGCATTCCTGAAAGAGAAGAAAGCAAGACTTAAAAAGAGAGAGAGAAAGTAAGCATTTTAACAATAATTCAAGTGAAAGTGTTAAAAGAAAACATTAGAAAGGAAATGAGAACTATAGAAAAAGACTTGGAAAGGGAATTAACAAATTTGGCACAAAATTTACAAAACCTTACCCAAGCAACGAACTCTGAAAATTAGAATTGACTAAATGGCAGCTTAATGATTCCATGAAACAACAATATTAAAGTCAAAAGACTGAAAAAAATTAAGTATCTCATAATATTAAAGTACCTTATGAAAATAAGGCATCTCATAGCAAAAACAAGTGATCTGAAAAACACATCTAAGAGAGAAACTTTTAAGAATCATTGGGCTAATGAAAAATACTCTAAATCACTATTGATCAGAGAAATGCAAATTAAAGCAACTCTAAGGTGCCACCTCACACCTATCAGAGTGGCTAGTATGCCAAAAAAGGAAAATGTTGGATGTTGAAGGGGATGTGGGAAAACTGCAATGCTGTTGGTGGAGTTGTGAACTGATCCAGCCATTCTGGACAGCAATTTGGAACTCTGCCCAAAGAGCTATAAACTTGTGCATACCCTTTGATCCAGCAATACCACCGCTAGGTTTATATCCTGAAGACAACCAAAAAAAGAGAAAAGGACCTATTTGTACAAAAATATTTATAGCATTTCTTTTTGTGGTGGCTAAGAATTAGAAATCAAAGGGATGTCTATCAATTGGGGAATGGCTAAACAAGATATGTATGAGAACCAGGGCACCACCCCCTGCCAAGAAAGATATTGTGAGAATCAGGGTGCCGCCCCCTGACAAGAAAGCATGTGACCTTTCTTAGGTTTCTAAAGTCAGACTAGCATCCTGGAAGTTGCCTCTATTCAAAGACTGCCTTTAAGTCATGTCAATCAATGGACTTGCATGCTACCAACCAATTAGCTTGGAGCTGTGTGTGGGGACAGCCCCTCTTCTGGTCCTGCAGGAAGCTTCTGCTCAAACAGGCTGGGAAACTGTCTCTTTTGTTCGGGAACAAGCTCATGGTGGCAGAAGAAGCAGGCCAGGGTAGACAGGTTTCCTATCTTTCTGAACTTCACAAGTTCTCTCTTTACTCTTTAATAAATGCTTAATGCCCAAAGACTGGTGTTAAAGCTAATTTAAGACAACCACAGATTTAGTTTTACTCATCACATATGGTATATGATTGTAATGGAATATTTTGTGCTATAAGAGATTACAAGCAGGATGATTTCAGGAAGACCTAGAAAAACTTATATGAACTGATGTATAATGAAGTGAACAGAACCAGGAGAACATTGTGCACAGTGATAGCAATAGTGTGCTCAAGAACTGTGAATGATTTAGCTGTTCTCAGCAATACAATGATCCAAGACAATCCCAAAGGACTAATGATGAACCATACTATCCATCTCCAGAGAAAGAACTGATACTGATTAAACATAGACTTGAAGTGTGATATTTTTTACTCTTTAATTTTTTTCTTTTATTTGCATCTTCTTGTACAAAATGACTAATATGGAAATATTTTACATAATTTAAAAAAAAAGAATCATTGAACTACCTGAAAGTCAGGACCAAATGAAGAAGCCTAGTCATCATATTTTTTAAAATTGTAAAAGTATTTTAAGATGTTTTCAGACTAGAAAACACATTGGAAATAGAATCCTCTGGTTACTTCCTGAAAGAAACCTCAAAATGAAAACTACCAGGGACATTAGAGAAAAAATACTTCAAGCAGTCAGAAAGAAAGAATTCAAGTACCAAGGATCACCCATGATTTAATAGTCACTATTGTAAAGGAATGGAGAATTTGGAATATGATATTCCAGAAAGCAAAGGATATAGACTTACAACCAAGGATAACTTACCCAGAAAACCTGAGTAAAATGAATGTTATGGGGGCAGCTAGGTGGCGCAGTGGATAAGGCACCAGCCTTGGATTCAGGAGGACCTGAGTTCAAACCCAGCCTCAGACACTTACTAGCTGTGTGACCCTGGGCAAGTCACTTAACCCCCATTGCCCTGAAAAAAAAAAAAGAAAATGAATGTTATGGGAGAAAAAATGGACTTTTAAGGAGAGGACTTCCAAGCATTCCTGATAATAAGAACAGAGCTGTGCAGAAACTTCAAAGTATAGTCACAAGAGTTAAGAGAAATGCAGAAAACTAACCATGAAACATAAACAATCATAAGGGACTAAATCAAGGATAAATTGTTCTCATATGGAGAAATACTTATGTCTCCTCTGAACCTATTATCATCAGGGATCATAGTCTAATTATGCAGAAGGCCTAGTAGAGGTTCTGTTATGTCTTGATGATCTTGAAGATGGATGGAAAGGGAGAAAAAGAATACACTGGAAGCAAAAGGGAGGGAACAATTAAGGAAATTTATCTCACATAATCAGGGCACACAAGTAGAAATCTATAGAAACAAAAAGGAAGGGGGCAGCTAGGTGGCCAGTGGATAAAACCACCAGCCCTGGGTTCAGGAGGACCTGAGTTCAAATCTGGCTTCAGACACTTGACACTTAACTGTGTGACCCTGGTCAAGTCACTTAACCCTCATTGCCCCACCCACCCCCCAAAAAAGAAAAGAAACAAGAAGGAAGGAGAGGGGGAGTGACACATACAGAAATGGATCTCTTATCTGAATTGGTCAAAGGAGGGGAGAATACACACCTACTCACAGAATTTAGTACAGAAATGTGTTTTACTCGACCAGGAAATAGAGAAAGGAAAAGTGAGCATTAGAGGGTAGATTAAGTGAGGGGTTATAAACAAAAGAAATGACAAGGATGTACAAAGATATTTATAGTTCTTCTGGTAAAAAAGAATTAGAACCTGAAGAGGTATTCGTCAATTGGGCAATGACAGCATAAGTTATGATATTAATGTGATAGAATACTATTGTGATGTAAGAAATAATGAAGGTAATGATTTCAGAGAAACCTTTGAAGACTTGTATGAGCTGATGCATAGTAAAGTGAGAACCAAGAGAACAGTGTATATAATGACAGCAGTGTTGCCTTTTCACTTATTTTCTTTTTAAATATATTTTTATTTCATTAAATATTTCCCCCAAATGACAGATATTGTAGGGAATATGGAGAAAATGCAACATAAATGCAGTATTGGTAGAGTTGTAAACTGATTCAACCACTCTATAGAGCAATTTGGAACTGTGGTCAAAGGGCTATAAAACTCTTTGACCTAGCAATACCACTATGTTTGTATCCAAAAAAGAGATTAAAAAAACTAAAAGGAAAATGACCTATATGTACAAAAAATATTTATAGCAGCTCTTTTCTGGTGGCAAAGAATTGGAAATTGAGGGGATGCCCATCAGCTGGGGAATGGCTAAACAAATTATGGTATGTGATTATGATGAAATACTATTGTGCTGTAAGAAATTATCAGGATGCTCTCAGAAAAACATGAAAAGACATATGAGCTGATACAAAGTGAAATGTACTATGTACAAAGTAATAGCAATATTGTAAGATGATCAGCTGTGAATGACTTGGCTATTCTCAGCAATACAGTGATCTAAGACAACTGTGAAAGATACATGATGAAAAATGCTATCCATCCCCAGAGAAAGAACTGATGGTGTCTGAATATAGGTGGAAGCATAAAAAGAAAACAAAAACAAATATTTCCCAGTAATGTGTGAAATTTTTTAAAGGTTTATTTTTAAAAATTTGGAGTTCCAAATTCTCTTACCCCACCTGTTGAGAAGGCAAGCAATCCGGTATTGATTAAACATGTGAAGTCATACAAAACATTTCCATATTCTATGGTGCAAAAGAAAACACTCATAAACACACAAACAAGAAAAATAAAAGTAAACAAAAAAGTATGCTTCAGTCTGCACTTTCATCAGTTCTCTGGAGAGACACCATCATGGGTCCTTTAGAATTGTTTTGGATCATTGAATGACAACAATAGTGTAAAGGCAAACTACAAAAGACTTAAGAATTTCTGATCAGTTTAATGACCAGCCGTGCTTTCAGAAGATTCATGATGAAACATTCTACCCACTTCCTGATACAAAGTGTAGAATAAGACATAGTTGTTTTGGGGGGGGGGGCATTGACATGGCCAGTGTGAAAATGTGTATTTCTCTCCATGTTTGTAACAGGACTTTGTTTTCATTTCTCAAATGGGGAGCATAATGAGGGAGAGAAGATGTGTTTTTTCCAGAGTGAAAAATATTTAACCAAAAAGAAAAAAAAATACCTTAGGCCCATTAGCATTCTTCAGTAGAGAAAATTCACAGCACCAAATGCTTTGAAATGAATTTGTGTTTTATTAAAATAATGTTTATTTTTTGAAAAGTCACATCTGTTTACATTGGGAGCTAAGTAAAGACCAAAATGGGGGTCGGGGGATGACTCAGTCCTTTTAGGAAAAAAAAATTTTACTCAAAATTAAGGCTTTATTAGGAAGTGGAAAGAGATAAAAATCACATTTCTTCTTGCTATGAGTTCTTTTAGCTATTTAGTGCACAGTAGATGGAACCACTACCATTTACTTAGACATGGAAGCACTTTTAAAGAAAATTTCTTAAGAGGGCTTAGTGTGAAACACCCTGAACCAGCCCCAAGTATAAAAACAGGGTTTAGTAAGGTAGGAGAAGATTGGAAGATGAAACCAAATGAGTAATTTACTGCCTGGAAGGAACTATGATATAGGATTGCTCACCACGTTTGATGCTTTGATACTGATGGCATGAGTGTAGTGTGTGGCCACAACAATGGGCCCTATTTGGGTCACTTAGGATTCCAGAGATCTGGAGTGGGCTGGAGGGGAGAGCAGTCAGGCCTCCTCAGGACCCCATTTTTAAGGTTCGTTAAAATAATAGTTATTACAGGAGCCATTTTGTGTGATTTTAATGTAGGCTTTCTTTCCCCTTTCCATAGGTGATCCTGCCCTTAGTATGAGTCGCTGGATGTTTCACCAGCAGGCCTTACAGGAATATATTCTCCTGTGCTGCCAGTGCCCTGCAGGGGGGCTTCTGGATAAACCTGGCAAGTAAGTTCTACTTTGAGATAGGGAAGATGGAAAATCTGAAGTCATCTGTATGCACTTAAATGACTTCCCATGGTGGGTAGATAACAACTTCTAGCCTGTGAGAAAATAATTATTAATGGATTTCTTGGGGAACCCAGAGATCACTTTCTCAATCCAATCCCACCCCCAATCCAGAAAGTCAAGTCTCCTTGAGAATCTATCAAATCTCATCTGGGATAAACCCAAGGGAATAAAAGTAATGGAGATAGATTCTTTTGTCTGGATCAGTGATAATGGACTTTGCCTTGAGCAACTTCAGTGAGGGTCTTTTGCATTCTTTTTCCAGAGGTCTTCTGGGTATTGGAGCTCATTTTTAGGACAGCAAGGGGTATTCTAGGCCTTGGGGGATCTTCTGGGTATTCTGGGGCTTTTCTCCTGCTCAAGCTAACTGGCACATCAAAGCTTTCTCCCTGCTTTCTCTACCATGCAGCCTGAGATCATGAGAAGTTAGGGAGATAATGTGGTCAATCTTTTATTAGCATAATATTAATTAAATAATAACTTGCTTGCTCTAAACTGGTGTCAATAGAAAATAGCAATTAATTTCAAAAAACACAAGCCCTTTAGAAGCTGATATGGGATGCTGCCTAGTTCCCTCTAGTTCTCTCTCAAGCTCATAATGCTAGTGTTTTAAAGGGAAGGAGTCCCAGTTCGGACCTTTCCCTTCTCTAAGTGCCCTGATCCAGATACCACTGTTGGCTTCTAGTCTCTTCTCCATCTGCCTAAACATATACCCCATTACACCACTAGTTTCCAGGAATCTGAAGCAGAAATAGACAAAGAGGCTTGATAGGGGCTTCTCTTTTCTCAAATATTAGGCTGACTTAAAAGAACAACAGTATTGAAAAGCCCATGATTGTAGCTGACAGAGATTGTAATCATAACATCTAATTACAGTTGATTAAATGATGGAAAACAAATATAAGATACCTTTATATGCTATCATTTAAAAAACAACAACAACAACCTGGAAACCAAATAAGCCACTACTTTCCTGCCTTTTACCTCAATCAGCTTGCTACTAATAATTAGGGACCCAAGGGAAGAAGGTCCATCTCAAGACTAGTAGTGCTTGGCAGGTTGTCAAAAAGGACTTTGCCTGTTTCTAGAGATCTTACTTTGAATTTGAGAGGAAAAAACTCATTTTAGTATTGAGTCTACTCCTGATGAGTTTTCTTCACAGCCTTTTCTAGGAGATATCTGGAATAATTAACAGTCACATTGCCTCACTGAATGGAGTTAAAATCCATATCTGCTGAACAAAGCGTGTAAAAATTAAAGGATTTCCTTAAAACTGTTTGGGAAAATTGCATTTTCTGTAACTACATGGATTCCTTTGCATTTGTTGTCATATTCAATATATTTGATTTGTCCAAACTCTTGAACTTGGAGCCTTCAGGCAACTATTTGATCCAACGAAAAACATATATAATATTGCATTGTCGGTTTTTTTCTCTACTAGGGAGTTCTTCTACTCAACAGTGTTTTTTCTCTCTAGGTCAAGAGACTTCTACCACACCTGTTATTGCCTGAGTGGCTTATCTATAGCACAGCACTTTGGCAGTGGAGAGATCCTATGTGATGTGGTCTTGGGAGTGCCAGAAAATCGCTTGGTAAGATGTGAGGGAGGCCTCTTACACCACAGCCTTAAATCCACTGTGTCCTTTGAGCCTCCATTGCACTTGGCATTGAGCCTAGCCCAGAGCTTGCTCTGAAATTCAGTGTTTCTCAGAATAGAGTAGCTACTTTTAGTTTCTAGAGCTGACTATTGCATTTCCTTTACTATGGAAGGAGCCCACAAATCCTGAGTCTCTTCCCTCATTTATGTGCGATGATTTATTTAGATGGTGATTCAATGCAGACCATAGCTTGCTATCTCCCTGTTTTGGCTCTCTGAAAGAGCCACAGGCTGGGGAAAGCTATGGGTTCTAGCACATGACATGGCCTTTGGTGTCTGCTGGTTTATTTTCTAGTGTGTGAATGCCTCCCTCCTCCTGGAAATACTTCCTTCCTTTAAGTGGTTTTAAAGTTTAGAATTACATTGCTGTTTTTAATATTGCCACTACATTTTTAAAAATTTGATGCCTTTTTAATTACCCATTCTCATTAACTTCAGTTGCTTATACTGGCTAGAGTGAAGGTTGAGTTGGGAACATAAGCTCATAGCAACATGGATTTAGAAGTGGTAGGGCCCATAGAAGCCATCTGATCCAACCTCTTCATTTTACAGCTGGGGAAACTGAAGTCCAGAGTGGTACTTCAAGGGTAGGGTTCCTGAGAGAGAGAGTGGTAAGCTGTTATTTGGAGAATACTTTGCCAGGATGACACCCTGCTCCAGATCTGAGATTTCAGCTTTTATCTTGGGGCAGAGAATGACATGGACTAGAACCCCCACCCCCACCTTACAAAGGTGTAAGGAAGTATTAATTGTATATTTGTCTTTTCTTCTTTTTGCAGCAACCTACTCACCCTGTGTATAATATTGCACCAGACAAGGTGGTCCAGGCTGTCATGTATTTCCTGCAGAAGCCCATCCCATGTGTGGAGGAGGAGGTAGCAGCAACTTCCGCTGCCACTGACTAAAAGGCACTGTGTCCCCTCCAATCTCCACTCTGATATTCACTTTCCTGGTACACGGCATATCCACAGTGTACACAGTGCTGTGCAAAGCCTTAGCTACCATGGAGCTATATTTTTTCCACTTTCTTAAAATACATAGATGTGTATATATGCGTGTGTGTGTGTGTATACACATGTATGTAGACACACACACACACACACACAGTCCTAGGTTTGGAGAACATTGTGTTTTGCCACTGTTCTTTTCATGCCTAGGCGGCCAGCCAGACCAAAAACCAACCGGCCCATGTGAAATCACTAATCAGCTTTGGCCTAGCTATGGTGTGTTTGGGGAGCACTGCATGCTGAGAAGGAAGTGGTTGCCTTCCTGTTAGCTTTCCAAGCCTGGACAATTGTATTTAAACTAATAATGTATGTGAGTATTTTAGCATCAATTGCTGCTGTTTCTGCTTGCACTCCACTGTAAATTTGCCAGGAGAGATGCCCTTTCAGGAGTAGCAAATAAGCCCATCTGAAGCCATGGGATCACTAATGGTCCTTCTAAGATGTTTCCTCCAAAGGACATTGATAGGGACCCAGTCAATACCTAAGCGCTTCCCTGTGTGTTTCTTTCATTGCTCCCACCTGCTGCCCTAAATCTCAAGGGAAGGTAGACGTGGTGGGAAGTGCTTTATAGTTTTCCCTGTGGTTAGTAGAGACTGATTCCTCCTTTCCTAGCATTGGAGAATGGAGGATTTCAGTTCCTCCCAGAGGCCACAGTTGTACTGATAGGACTTTATTCATCCTTGGGTGCTATATACTAGACCTGGGAGACCAGTGAAGTGTGGGAAATGAGCCTCCAGCTTAAATGTGCACAGCAAGAGGAAGCAAATCCCCATGTCTCACTCCCCACCCCCCACCATCATGTACCTTTAAAACAACTTTGCATCCATGAGGGAGTGCTTGCCTACCCTAATGGGTGAGGTAGCTGGAGCCTGTGACCATTCAGTGCATCATCACCCTTTGCCCCCCATTCCTTCAGACTCCATCCTCCTCAAGAAGATCCAAGGACATGTCCCTCACCTGTTAACACTACTAAAGCTTTCACTTTAAAATCTGACCTGGGATTCTTGAATGTCCTGCCTATTGTTGGGTCACAGAGAAATGAGGTTAAGCCTCAGAATGGAGCAGCTCTTACACAGGCAGTTCAATGCGTAAAACTTGTCATGGAGAGAGCTCATGCCAAGGGGAGGGTTATGGCCACTCAGCCTCTGATGTCTTTCCATACTGAGGATCTCCACAGTCACTTCATTGTAGGCTGCCTCGTGACTTGAACTCCATTTGCTGCTGCAGTTAAAGTGGAACTCATCATTACTGACCTGGACTTCGCCCAAGCAGCGATGGACCATGGTGGGGTGGCTCAGAAATGCAGAATTAGGAGTTTCTGCTGTCCAATTCTGGCCATTTTCCACTTCTCATATCCTATTGCTTTTGCTTTTTGGGCTATGTATTACCTCCTTTAGATAATAAAATAGTAACATTTTTTATTATGTTGGTGGTTTTTTGGCCTCTGCCATAAAAAAAAAAAACAACCTCAAAAATAAGTAATTTTGCAGAGGTTATTGGACCTGTGCTTCATCGACCAGCAGACATTTATTATCTGTTATATACAAGGTAAGAGAGAGACTTGTGCTTGGAGCCAAAAAGACCTGAGTTCAAATCTTGGAGATACTGGCTTCATAGCCTTGGGCAAGTCACTTTAAGATCACAGTGCTCTAGACAACTCTTAAGACTGTAAGTTGCAGATAAGTTGGTGGAAGGAGTTTTCATGTGCATTGGTGGAAGGGGTTTTCTTATCCAAAAAGCACCGAAATCACAAGTCCAGTCCATCTCTCTATATACAAGGTACTGTACTAGGCAAGGGGGAGAATATAAAGACAAGGAAGAAGAAAAGATCCTTACTTTGAAGAGGCATGGTTGGGAAGCCAGAACATAAATGTAAAAAGTTACATACTGTAATACTTCTGATCAACAAATACTTTGGGGCCAAAGCTCCTTTCTGTAAGGTTTATCTGGGCATGGAATGGGGATTGGGGGAGAATTGCAAAAGACTTCTGGGTGGGTGTCAACAGCAGCTAAGGGCAAGAGACTGTTGTATTAGTCTGTGTGCCGCCTATTTCTGTCACTAGTTATCTACCTCTTGATAAATATGACATTGAACCATATGCCCGTTTCTTAGAAGGAGACTATAATAGGAGACTATAGTGGACAGCAAAGAGCACTAGATGAAGGGTTTGACTTCTGGGGTCAAGTCCCATTTCATCCACTTAGGCGACTGACACACCTTTCTGACTGAGCCTTAGTTTACTCCGTCTATAAAATGAGGAGAGGAATACTTGCTCTAGCTGTGTGTGGTTGTCCTGAGGATTGAATTAAGATAATGTGTTTGCCAAACCTTAAAGTGCTATAGAAACTTCAGCTAACAGCAGTATTGAAAAAGAAGCTTCAAATAACAAGAGGTGAAGCCAAAGTTCATGATTAGCTGACAAATGAATTGTGAATTTTTTCTAAAAGTTCACAGAAAGGAAAGAACTGATTCAAGAGAGACTATAGAGGAATTAGGAATGGAATTGGATCATGGTAGGATTTTAATAGAGGGGAGGGGATGATAATATTTGGGTTCCTAATACTATGCTCAGGGGAATTTAGATAGGAGCTGCTCTCATAATTGCCTTTCTGCTCTAGATGGGAACTAACTAGCTTTCCCTGTTTGTTTACATGTAAGTTCATGGAGGTAAAGGACTTTATCATTTTTGTATTTGTATCCCAAACAGCACAGAGCTTTGCACATTCTGGGCACTTAATAAATGCTTGTTGATTGTTTGGGGTCATGATGTTATTAAAGAATTCCTTTGTGAAAGTACTTTTTCCCCCAGTAAAGTAATGGAGAGTTGCTGCTAACTTCAGTGCCCAGTTAAATCCCAAACTTCCTCTTTATAAAGGTAACACAAAGAGAAACTGAAAACAAAATGTATCCTTCACTTGCTGCTGTTGTTGCTCTTTATGAACATTCTCATCTGACTTGTCTTGAGAGTTTTCCATGTTCTGTCAGTCTTCTTTCTGAGGTTCCCTTCCATACCCCCTACCTTGAACCCCTTGCATCCCTTGAAAGACTATTCTCATAATTTTTACAAAATGTCCTATTACTTATTTGGTTCTAGGTTGATAATTGACCCAGGCCAAAACCCTTGCCTTGAAATGTTAACAAAGCCATTTAAGTGGCTGCTTAACTTGCTGTATTCCGAGGCTGATCTGATTTAAGTAATTGTTTTGTTCCAGTTCCTACCTTTCTCCAGAACTCTGGGAAGACTATCACTTCCAGAGTAGCCTCAGGGGGTCACATTCACTCTTTTTTTTTTTGTGAGGCAATTGGGGTTAAGTAACTTGCCCAGGGTCACACAGCTAGTAAGTGTTAAGTGTCTGAGGCCGGATTTGAACTCAGGTACTCGACTCCAGGGCTGGTGCTCTATCCACTGCGCCACCTTAGCTGCCCCCACATTCACTCTTTAGAAAACCACATGTCTCTTTCAGTCTAGTACCTTTGGTACCAGTTCCTGCTTCAGAATCTGTCTTTATCCCAAGACAGTTATCGATGATGGTAGAGATGGCCAGTGAAGAGAAATTCAATTAGAATCAGACAATTTTCACATCCAAATTTCAACCTGATTCACTGTTCCCTTTTTGCCAAGTATCTGGTAATTATTTGTCCTGCTGTTATACCTACTGTAATCCATCCTTTACCTATTATTACTGTCTTGATTTGATATCTCATTAATATAGAATATTTTATTTCTCCTGTTGAAAATATCCCTAAACTATCCTGGTGGTGTTTAGTTGATTCAGAGAGACTTCTTACCCTTGACCAAAAAGTCATGTTCCCATCAGAGTTCCTCTAGATAGACTCAGCTCAATAAACTGTGGGTAGTGGGTCCAAGATATCATTTGCCCTAACCCTGCTGCTATGGAACATGTCACAATCATGGGGTAGGTGAATAAGTGAGTGAATATGCAGTCCAATATCAGTGTTTCCATGGTAAATCTTACACAAAATTGATTTCCTTTCATTTTGGAATCAGGATTGGGGTAGAGTTCAGTGATATCTCATGCCTTAGGGCCCAGGAAGAACAATTTTAACCCTTTTCTTTCCCAGACAACAGTTCTTCTTGAAGATAAAATCCTATTTTCCCTTAAGTCTTCTCTTCTCCAGACCAAATGCCCTCAGTTCCTTGTAAGACATGATTTCTAACCCTATCAACAGCCTCCTGTGTGTGTTCCTCAAAGCAGCTCATTTCCGTTTTTGACAACTTTGATTACTAGGAAGTTTCCCTTGTATCAAACTTAAATCGGCCTCCTCTGCTTACTGATTCTTAGTAGCTACCTTATACTCCTGGTCTCTTTAGTAAGATCAGGAATTAAATAACAAATCTGCTCGATCAAATAAAGTGTTAAACAGAATATTGCAAGTAGTCCATGGGTTCTGCTCATCAGTGGTATGATCTGTGTGTAGGAAGGACAGTATAGTGTTATATTTACAGAAATTGTAAAATATGGGGCAGCTAGGTGGCGCAGTGGATAAAGCACTGGCCCTGGATTCAGGAGGACCTGAGTTCAAATCTGGCCTCAGACACTTGACACTTACTAGCTGTGTGCCCCTGGGCAAGTCATTTAACCCTACTGCCCCGCAAAAAAAAAAGAGAGAAATTCTGAAATGTAAGACCTTTGGCCTGTTCTGCAGGCCAGTGTTTGCCCTCAAACCAACTGAGTGTTCTTCTAGTTACCTAAAACAGAGGTGTCAAAAATAAGGAGCCCACTCCCAAGTGAAGTAAATAAAAATATAATAAAACATTGATAGTATATTTCATTTATTTATTTTTTGTGGGGCAGTGAGGGTTAAATGACTTGCCCAGGGTCACACAGCTAGTAAGTGTCAAGTGTTTGAGGCTGTATTTGAACTCAAGTCCTCCTGAATCCAGGGCTGGTGCTTTATCCACTGTGCCACCTATCTGCCCCCAATATTGTATGTGTGTGTGTTTTGGGGGGGGGGCAGGGCAATGAGGGTTAAGTGACTTGCCAAGGGTCACACAGCTAATAAGTGTCAAGTTTCTGAGGCTGTATTTGAACTCGAGTCCTCCTGAATCCAGGGCTGGTGCTTTATCCACTGTGCCACCTAGCTGCCCCCAATGTTGTGTGTGTGTGTTTATTTTTATACACACACACACACACACACACACACGGGGGGAGGGGCAGGGCAATGAAGGTTAAGTGACTTGCCAAGGGTCACACAGCTAGTAAGTGTCAATTATCTGAGGACAGATTTGAACTCAGGTCCTCCTGAATCCAGGGTCGATGCTTTATCCACTGCGCCTCCTAGCTGCCTCTTAGGGATCTTTATATCTGGATTAGTCATCCTCATTTCTCTTCCAGTTTAACATTACTGACCATAGAACTTGGATCACCCTTTCCATAAGGGTCTTTTCTTTCACATTCACTCATGGAAGCTAAAGTTAAGATGGAAACAAGATAATTGTTCACTAAGATGAACTAGACAGTCTTAGGTAGGTGTCTTCTAATTGAGGTAGGGGCCCAGTTGTTTCCTTTTTGACATTTGACTTGGGCCTGACTTTTCCTTAAGATTGAGACCCCTTCTCCAAACATAAAATTGACATGAGTTACTTGCAGTGGCTAGTAGCCAGTCAGCTTTTCTGGTCTTGGACCACAGGCCCAACAAGTGAGGGCATCTGCATGAAAACATTCTTTTCCTTACCTTCAGTAACCCTGACTATGGTAGTTGCTAAGGATTTCCCTGAATTTAAACAAGGGCCAGCTTTGTTAGCTCTTTCTAGCACTCTAATACTTTCTAATGTATAAAATTTGTAGAATCTGTGCAAGGCTATATGGTATTATCGTCTCTATTTTCACATATCTAGGAAAATCAGAATCATTAACTGTGTACATCAGTGTTACAGCCGAAAACATAGAAAAGGAAGATCAGGGAGCTATGTGCTACATGACTGTGGTATCCAAATGTAATTTTTTTTAAAAATGAGCATCATAGGATCATAGATTTGGAGCTGGGGAGCACTTTAGATTCTAGCCCCCTTATTTTACTTGAAGAGGAAACTGAGGTACAGAAGTTAAGGGACTTACCCAGGGTTTTTGTGTGTGCATGTGTGTGTGCACGTGACTCTATACCTCTGGTACTAATGTGCAAACCTTTGCGCTTGGAATGTTGGATAATGAGTCATGTAATGGTTTCCTGGGAAAGGCACATGGCAATTACCAAATTAACCTGTGCTCATTTTTGAGTAAGAATGTTAAACAAGATCAGGCTGCTTTTCTGGGACTAGTTTCCTTACCTAGAGAATGAGGGGTTGGGTAAGATGGTCTATCTCTAAGGTCTTGAAATTATGATTGCCATTGACTGGTAGCATTGAGTGACTTAGAGTGAACCTGGAATTGCAGTACAGACAAATGTATCTTTTTAGGAGAACAGGATTTATCTTGAGGTGTGGTTCCTGAAGGGAAAGGTGTGATTTTGTTTTAGGGCCTAGAAGAGCAGGGTGCTCTGTGGCATAAGAGGCATTGTGGCCCATTAATAAGCTTAGGGCAAGAGTAATAACTGGCACACAGAGTACTTCAAATTTTGCAAAGCATTTGAATATTTCATTTGAGTCCAACAACAGCCCTGTTGATGCGCATACCTATTTCAGTATGCCTCCCTAAACCTGTACTGGTGCAGTTGATTTTTTCAAACCTGGGTGGGCCTTAACATTTACCCCTATTTTATCCTATTCAGTGCAGCCTAGGCTGCACTAGGCTGTTGAGATCTTTTTTGAGTTCTGACTTGACACCCAAAATGTTGACCATATAGTTTTGAATCACCTGCCAATTTGATAAGCATGCCATCTTTGCCATTCTGTAACTTACTAATAAAAATGCTTAATAGCACGAGACCAAAAACAGGTCTCTGGGGGCACTCTGCTACCACCATATTAACATCAATTTATTAATGAATCTTCATGAGGTCTGGCTGTTCGGTCATCTCCTACACTATCTATCTATCTATCTATCATCTGTCCATCTATCTGTCCATCTATCTATCTGAGGGAGGCTTTTTTGTCAGCTGCTTTGTTGAAAACCAGGGTAAATGAATTAATGGAAAAGTGCCAGTCTGGAGTCGGGGGAGAACACTGGAATCTGGCCTATGACACTAATCATTTAAGCTCTCTGAGTTTTAGTTTCATCTCTAAAGTCAGAATCTCAAAGTTTGAAGAGACCACAGCAGCCATCTAGTTTAACACATACCAGAGTAAGAATCCTTTCTAGAATATGCCCAACTAGTAGTATTCAGCCTCTGCTTGCCCTCATGAGGAAAAACCCATTAACTCCCACGGCAGATTACGTCATTTGTTCCGATATAGATAATAACACTGAGGTAGTGCCTACTTCATAAAGTTGAGAGCAAATGAGATCATCTATGTAAATTGTTCAGTAAGCTTTACAATGCTATATAAATATCAGCTATTGTTACTATGTCTAGGGTAATCCTAGGTTAAAAAAAGAAACGAGTAGTCTGGAATGACCTATTCTTGACAAAGTCATGCTAGCTCTTAATTATCATTGCTATCCTTTATAAATTCAATATAATTCAATTAAATAAGAACCTATCAAGCACCTACTGTGTTGTATGTAAGCCACTGTGCTAAATGCTGGTGATACAAAGACAATGTCACCTTTAGGCTATTTCTCATATAGAGGCTGTGAGCAGCTTGAGGGTAAGGGATGTCAACCCCCACCCCACCCCCGCCAAAAATAAAAAAGCCTTTCTTTGTTTCCCTAGTGCTTAGCACAGCGCCTAGCACATAGTAGATGGTTATGTTTTGCTGGATACTTATAAATACAGACTATTCTCAGGCAAGTATGGTATAATTGCAGAAGTTGTGCATTTGGAGCCTTGGGTTCAAAGCTTGGCTCTGCCGTTTATCACTGGGCATGTCAGTCAGCCCCTGAGCCTCAGTTTTCTTCATCTGTAAAGTGAGGAGATGGGCTTGATCTATCACAAAGTCTCCTTCAGGGACAAGCTGATCTTGAAGATGTATGATCTTTTTGTCTGGAATGAATCACATTTCTTTGAATATTTTGGAAGGAGATGCATATGGGCCCAGTGACTTAGTGCTCTCTTTACTATCTCTTCACTTCAGTTTCACTTCCCTGCTATTTTTTTTCCATTTTCTGAATCCAAGAGTAATTTTCTTTCATAGAGAAAACAGAAGCCAAATTAGCATTTAATAATTCTGCCAAGTGTTCATTATCATTGTCCCATCCACCCCAATCCACTGATAACTCATCCTTTTTGATATTTCTTTTGCTTATAATTTAGCTTTTTTTTTTTTTTTTTAGTGAGGCAATTGGGGTTAAGTGACTTGCCCAGGGTCACACAGCTAGTAAGTGTCTGAGGCCGGATTTGAACTCAGGTACTCCTGACTCCAGGGCCGGTGCTCTATCCACTGCGCCATCTAGCTCCCCTATAATTTAGCTTTTTAAAAAAATACCTTGGGGGGGCAGCTAGGTGGCTCAGTGGATAAAGCACTGGCCTTGGATTCAGGAGGACCTGAGTTCAAATCCAGCCTCAGACACTTGACACTAGTTGTGTGACCTTGGGCAAGTCACTTAACCTTCACTGCTCCACAAAAATTAAAAATTTTTTTAAAATACCTTTTTGTCATTCTTACTTGTTGAGTCATTTCAACAAATATTTATTAAGACTGTGCTGATCACTGTGTCTTGAGAAAGATACAACATTTAGATGACATGATGTCTCTCCTCATGGAATTTATCCAGAAGGATATAAGGAGGTGACTATAATCTGTATGTAGCTAGTTATACATCTATACATTCCCTATCAGAAATCCTCATCTGATGGCACATCTTGGCACAGAAGTGACACTAAGTTCTAGACATCTATTCTTTAGAGGATTCGGCTAGTCTTGGCAAGACATTCTTTTAGTAACAAGCCCAGCAATAGACTATGTCCGTTAGCTAAAGGCCAGCCTACCTAGGATCAGGGATACTATGGATCCTACTATACCCAGAGTCAGGTAAATTGGATTTCACGTCTGGCCTCAGATACTTGCTATGAGACCCTGGGTACATCGCTTACATATCAAATGGGCTAACATCTATCTCTGGGAGGATAAAATGGGTTATTTGTCAAGTGTTTTGTAAACCTTAAAGTGCTATGGAAATGCTAGTATTGCCATGATTATGGTGTTGGTGGTAGTGGTGGTTCTCATTACCAAAAGGTTGACTACATGTTATTAATTAATTTACCAAGACCTTAGGTTTTAGGGCTGGAAAAGAACTTCAGATGAGGGGACTGAGAGCTTGTTCTTGTGACCCTGATTGGCCCACGGTCACACAGTAGTAAGAAAGAAACAGAGCTGAGATTCAGATCCAAGTTTTCCAACTCTTCCCACTGTATCGAGTTTTTTAGCACATCTACAAAACCATGGAGAAAACCTTTAAGGCTTAGAGATGTGTGTGTGTGTGTGTGTGTGAGTGAAAATCTATATACATATGCCATCCATGCTCTTTTTTGTGAGCTGAAGCTGAGCTGACATATTTGTACATATACCATATTGAACTATTGCAAGTGTTAAAACTGTTCAGTATCACTTTTTCTGGTGTTGGATGAGCAACATCAGGGTGGATAGAACTGCACAAATGCTAACTTGGATACCTTTCTGAGTGGCTTAGAACTCTAATGCCCTGGTTGGAGCATTGCATCCCGACATGTGCATCAGCAGTATACACAGCCTTTATTATTTCTGGCTGGCTACTCTGTACTTTTGACCTGAAGCTGCTGGCTCCTGTCCTTTAGCCCTTTAGCTGACAGTTGTGCTCCTCATGCTGATGACATGGAGAAGTATTAAGCAATGGAAGCCTCAAGCACTTTGGAAGGTAAGGAGGAAGATTACTTCCTTGTCATAATGGGTGACACACCTGTGGGTAGGAAGTTGCATTGTTTGTGGATCGGTAGGCTAGGCATGGAGCTTTGTATGTTGAATTGTTCACTTAGCTATTTCCCCATGCTACTGCCAACTCATGCAACTGAGTCTACTGTCTTAAAACTAGTGATCATTTGTATTGCAAATAAACACTTTTTTTAGAGGGGCTACAGTTCTTACTTAAGGGTGTACAAATGTGCACCTAGTTCCAGGAGAAGGGGCAACATGGTTTAGTGGGAAGACTACTGGGCTTGTAGTCTGGAGACCTGGGTTCCAGTCTCAGGAGTCTGATACTTACTGGCTGTATGACCTTTGATAAATCATAAAATCCTATCACCCTGTCGCCCATTAAGGAAGAGATCCTTGCTGTTGAAGGGAAAACTTTGAAGGTTGGCATTCAGTCCTCAACTTTTACCTCTGCTGTATTAGGAAAAAATGGTAGTAGAGAGTGCGTTGGGCAGTATTGTTTTGCCCAAAGGGAACATCTGAATCACCACCCCTGAAACGAATATCCTCTAAACAACAATTCAAGACAGATCTGGCTTTAAGACTGCAATAGACTGGATGGTACCTATGATTGGGTGTAGGAGAGAACAAGCTAGACTGGTTAGAGCTACGCCTTCCCAGCTGCTTTCTTCTGCAGACACCCACTCATCTGTGCTGTGTGAGTGTGTGGGTGCACGTGAGTATAGGCAGGGCAAATGAGTCATCTGTCCTTGGAGAACTAATGAGCACCTCACCCCACTGAGCAACCTCGGTCACTGTTTAAAGAAGTCAGACAAGTGACCAGTATCATAAACAATGGGAGACACTGTAAATGTAAAAAGGCAAGCCTATAGTCCCTTAGCCTCCATCCAGCAGGCTTCATATGTAATAAATGCTCTGTACATATTGGTTGAAGTTTGGATGCAGAATGAAAAAAAACAAACTGGGGCTTGAGTTTTTAAGGGGAAGAAAATACCGGGTTCCCCTCATGACAGGTAAGTCCATTGAAAACAGGTTTAAGATTAAGATCCTGCCATATTTTAACCTGTAAACCAACCTACCATCAGTTACTGATAATTTCATTTCTATTTAGAGCATGTTTCTGCTGTTTCTTTCCTCTGGGGACTTAAAAGCATTTAACTGCCACGTCACCATATAGGGAGGGAGAGAAATGAAATTTATTAGCTCCATTTTTCATAGAAATACATTTTGAGAGGTTTACTTGCCACAATCCTATGATGACAGCTGAGGGCTGGAAATTAAACTTCCTGATGTAGTCACTTGACTTGGTTGTTGGGTTTGGAATTAAAATATCCTTTGATTTTTTTCTTGGGGTTTTTTGGTTGGGCAGTGAGGGTTAAGTGACTTGCCCAAGGTCACACAGCTAGTAAATGTCAAGTGTCTGAGGCTGGATTTGGCTCTAGGGCCGGTGCTCTATCCACTGCGCCACCTAGCTGCCCCAGATTTTTTCTTAGTATTCCTACTCCACTTTAGATTTTTGCAACATGTTTAGCATTTTATTAGTGGTATTTCTGCTCATGATTTTCTGGGGCAGGTCACTCTCACTCTCCCCATCTTCACAACAAAGTACTGAAGTAGGCAGTGGGGGGAATGATGTGTCCACAGCAACAAAGCAAGTCAGTGCAAATTTAAGCACTGAGCCTCAGAGCTACACTTCACCAAAGAGTGTAATATTTATTGGCTATTTTTCCACCCTGCCTAAAGAATAAGAATCCCTGAGGATGGATGGAGACCATTTTTATTCTTGGATGCTCCAAGTACCTGGTATACCTTCAACCTCTGTTGAACTTGGTTGGGTTGACCAAGGACTTGAACAAGCTTCTTTGCCACATGATGCTTTTTTCTTTCTTTTTTTTTGTTTTTGGTGAGGCAGTTGGGGTTAAGTGACTTGCCCAAGGTCACACAGCTAGTAAGTGCAGATGATGCTTTCCAATGTAATGACTAATCAGAATAATAGTGTGGGGGAGCAATGATAGGTATATTGATAGAAAGAAAAGATAAGAGAACAGTATTTACTTAATTTAATTCCGGTTAAGGAAGGAATAAATTAGAAGCCCTCTTTGTGGTAAATCTAAAATATATGAAGTGAAAAAGCATGTGTTTAAGGTCATATATGTATAACATACTGTGTTAAGTGCTGGGCATACAAATAGGCAGTCTCTGCTCTCAAGAAAATTACATTCTAATTGTGGGAAACAACACATAAAGGAGGGTTCATGCTTGATATTAAATGGAAATGCCTTAGGCAGGAAAAAGTGATGGTGGCAAGGCCTAGAGGATCTTGGGGAGTAATGGTAGGGCAAGGATCTGGGATCTCTCCTGCAGAGGTGGGCACCTAGGAGTCAGCACTGCTGGCAGTGGGCATTGTACCTGATTGGATCTTGGCAGTGAGGAAATGAGTGCTGGAGAGGAGGAATAACATAATAAATATTAAATATAAAGGGGTCATTCTTCAGAGATTCAGGATCTTACAGTGCCTTGGGCAAGGGTAGGGGGTTGATATCATTCTAGACACAGATTTTTACTGAACAAGTCTTTCAAGAAATCAGGTTATGGATGTGTACTAACCCTAACTACACACTCTAAAAAGTTCAAATGTACAGAAAAGCACAAGTATTAGTTTATCATTTGCCTCTTTTTTCCATTCCCTGAGAAGAAAAAAAATTGAGTTAGTTAAAAACTTAGGGTATGGTCCATGATGGGTCATAAAGTTTTTGTTGTTGTAAGACAAACACAAAGCTCTTTGCTCTCCCCTTTTGGCTTGTACAGCTACTGTTTTCTGGTAAATAAACTTTTTAGGAGCTGTGTTGCCTCTTTATGGTGCAGAGGCAGCCTGTTCTAAGAAAGCCAACACCCAATTCCCTAGGAAGCTGGTGAGCACCAATTCTCTTAGTTAGCTGAGAGCCAGTCACCGTATCCTTGCTTTGCATAAAATCATGACTGATCTGCTAACTTCCCTCTCAGCTGGTATTTCAGAAAGGGATAAAGTTCTCCCTTTAGAGACCTGGCGAACTCCCTTGGTGACTTGGTTGCACAGCTAAAGCACTATCTTTTCACATTTCTTCAGAAGCAGCATGAAATAACAGTTAAGGGAATGGATCTCTTTTGTCCTTTCACTCATCTCGGAAGCTAAAATACTCAGAACAGGATCAATGTATTTATCGTGCTCAACTATGCCTCCACTGCTCTCTGAAAGCTCCTCTCCATTCACCAGCTGAGAGAATGTTTCTGGCTGTTACCAGGGCTGTCATCCTGTAAATCAATCCCTAGCTAATGTATATGTTAATAATAGCTTGTAAATATTTACTGAGTAGTAATGGGTCTCAGGATGAGACACCAAGGCACTGTCCTAAACTTCAAAACGGATTCTGCTGGTCATTCCAAACCTGATTATCTTCCTGGTCATCTTTTTAATTCCAGTGCTCACAATTACACAGTGCTCACCCTTAAAAATTAGGAAATTACGAAATACCTTACAGTTAAAACATAATTGATCTTCACTCCTGTAAGGAAAATAGAGACTGGAATGATTCTCCTATGTTTTATAGAGGGCTGAGGGCTTCATGTGCTGAAGACAGGTAAAACTAGGTCTAGATTTCAGCTCTTTTCCTTCTTATTCCAGGTAGGGGTCTATCTCCCACAGCTTCCTTCCATAGTTTTCTTTCAGCTATTTTCCCAGCAGCTACAAGAAAAGTAGGTAATTCCTACTGTTGTAGCTGATATGTATGTAGCATATCTTGAGCATTAAAAAACTAGGCCACTTAAAAAATCTTCACTCCCAGAAGCATTTATAGTGTCTGGAGAAAACATCAAGTTTTGCTTACCACTCACCACAGCAGGAAAGAACATGGCAGAAAGCCTCGGAACACTGCACTGATTACGGTCAAGAAAAGGACAGAGGAGGCTTTTCATAAGGACCCTCAGTGAAGCCATTTGCTCGTGGCCAAGCAAGCAAACAAACAAGATGTTAGACTTTGTTAAGGAAACGATCAAGAAAAATAATACAAACAAGTCAACTATTCTCATGTCATTATGTAAAAGTTAAACTATCATCCACCCACTTCATCTTGTGAGAAGATATCCATTCATTTTCTAGACATACAGAACGATCAAGAAAAATAATACAAACAAGTCAACTATTCTCATGTCATTATGTAAAAGTTAAACTATCATCCACCCACTTCATCCTGTGAGAAGATATCCATTCATTTTCTAGACATACAGAAGAGACTGAAGAGTGCTCTGAGAGTGGCTATTTAATTCTGCCGCTGGGGAAGGCTATACAGCTTACTTTACATACCTCCATGGAGTCTAGTCTCAAAGAGCTTAATGCTATAGACCAGCAGTGCATACTCTTACATGACCCAGTCCCCGGCACATACTTAAATACTTGTTGATGCAACATTTTCACTTTGTTTTCCATTCGGCCTTGTTACTACAACAATCCCAAAGACTTCCTTTTTGGAGTTGTATTTTCACTTTCCACTATACAACCTAACAGTTTAAATATTTTCTGTGCGGGTCAACCCTTTATGGTTCCTGTTACTTTTCACTATCACCCAGTCAAACCTTCTGGGGCATGAAATTCTTCTACTTTTCTTATCTCCAACAAGTCAAACACATGGCTACCAGCTTTTGTATGTCCTGTTCTACCAATTTTGCTTCTGTTTCAATCAGTCAAGAATTGGAATGATTTTTGTTCATTTGTATTCATTGGTTTAAGCTTATATCCTTTAATATAGTAACACTAGGATCTTAGTTCATCAAATACCTAGCTTTGGCTCTTCAAAAGGAACATACCACTCTGGGGCACTTTGTTTCCCTCGGGGTGATCATACTTTTTTTTTTTTAATTTAAGCTTAACCCTATAATCTAACAAATAGAATCTGGAGAGAAATACTGAAAGGTTTTTTCCCCCTGCATTTAAATGTGCTCTTTCTTAACTTGCTAAAGTACTATGAGTTCTGACAACAAAAATTCATGATAGCTGGATGAGTACTTCCTACCTTTGGTTTCTGTGGTCTCAGCGAGCCAAAGAGAAGATTCCCTTTAGAGACATGGAAATACCTGGAGCAGCAGTTAAGTGGGCAGCAAACACCAGCCACGGCTTTTTTCTGTCTCCTAAATCAGCAGCAGTTGTGGATAATTCTGCCTGTCACTTCTTATTTGAACTTGGGCAAATTTAGAAGCCCATTTTCTTACTTGTAAGATGGGGTGGTTGGAATAGATCTTCAAGGTCTCTTGCCAACTCTAAGTCTTATGACCTTGCTCTAGAGTTAAACAAGTATAGTGTGGTGCTGGTTTCATGATGCAGTTATATGCATGACATCACCGCCATCATCTCAGCGGCTGGCAAGTCCAGCTGTCTCTCAGTGCCTTAAAATCTTCTGGAAGCAGAGAGGTGCTGGAGGGTTGGACTATGAACAGACTCTGGAAGGAACCTTGGACGCCATCTTGTCCAGCCTGTATTTGCCCTACAGTCTCCTCTACAACATCCTCAATAAGCATTCATCCAGACTTTAGGTCAAGGGGTAACAGCCCAATTCACATCTGAATGGTTCTAATTCTTCAGAATATCTTTCCTTACATCAAGCCCAAATCTCCCTTTTTGGAATGTCCAACCACTGTTGCCTCTAGAGTAACAAGCAGAATAAATCGTATCCATCTTGCATATGATGGCCCTTCAAATACTAGATGAGAGCTAAGATAACATGTCCCTAACTAAGATCTCTTCTAGAGACAAAGCAAATCCAGTTTCTTTCACTGTTCCTTGTAGGATGTGGTCTCACATTCCTAACTGCTTTACTTGGGGTATGTGTTTCAGCTCAATAGCTTTCCTAAATGAGCTCTGCAGCACAATCCAGTACTCTAAGCCATTCCCCTTTAGAGAAAGAAAAATTTAGGAAGAAGCATTGCCAAAGAATTCTATCTGTAGTTTGTGTTATTCTTGACTGCCTTTTAGTGCCGGGTACAGAAATAAATTCTGAATTGGATTCTCTGTCCAGTGGACAGCTGACAAAATACCTGACCTTACATACATGACTGCCAACAGCTAGCTGTTGAGTACTAGGGCTGAGCTCAGTCCACAGAACAAGAGGGAACACCTTTTTAGCCTGTGAATAATTTATTGCTCATGGCATTACAACCACAAAGCTATAGAAGCAGATGAAATCTTCATATGCATCAAGAAGAGACAGCAGCTCTATTTCCTGAACCACCTCACCTTCACAAGGGCAAGAAGACATCACCACACTAAGGATAAAATAAGTTTTTATTTATAGTCTTATAGTAAAGGGGGAAGCCTTAACTTGCAAGACAATTCTTCGGCAGTATGTACAACATACTTTTTATTTCCATGGAATGGAATTAAACATGGACAGAAACTACATAGTATACACTAGAGATCAGCAAACGCCAGAACAGGGTAGGGTAGAGACGAAAAAAGAAAAAAAAAAAAAGAGAGGCTTAACACACAAACCTTTCAAAGGACCCTGTTGACCATAGCCAGAACCAGGGCCAGGTCATATAAGGGAAAGAGGTCCCAGAACAGAAGGGGCCTGAACTAGTCTGGTTTTTAGTACCAGGTAAGATGCTCTTGGTATATTTATATACAAAATCAGTTGGCTCTATTTCTTAGAAACACACACAAAGGAAAATTTGATCATTACTTTATGAATCTGTCTCTTTGCAATACCAACATCATCAGAATAGGGAGAGTACACTTGGATTCAAATTTCAGTAGCAGGAAATAAATATCAAAACATCATCACTGGCCCTTAATACAAAAAAATTCGTTCCTCCCCCAACCCTAACCCTCCCTTCTCCACTCCCTGTCTCTGCCTCCCCCACCAAAAAAAAAAAAAAAAAAATCAATCCCCTGGTGGCTGAAGCTTCCCTATTGCAGTCTCCAAATACATACCACATGGTGTCACATGAACCTCCTGAATGCTGGCAACTCAGGCAAAAAAAAAAAAAAAAAAAAAGAAAGAAAGAAAGAAAAGTTGGCTGAACTTCCCAACTCCGTGTAACTTAGCTGGGAGAAGCAGGAGTGAAATACACCCAGGACACCAGACTGCACAGATGTCCCCGCTTACCCTCACCACCAAGACCCCCCGCGCCCCCCCAACCTAACCCTTCAGCAGGAGTGATAAATTTTTTTTTTTTTAGAAAAAAATTTTTTTCCTTAAAAAAAATTCTGGGTAATTCTGATTATTCCAAACAGGTCATCTTCTAAAAGTTGAGCAGTTCACAGATTCACAAAGTCTATCAAATGAGGGGGGACAAGGAAGACATAGGGAACGGGGAAGGGAGACCTGTGAGCAGAGAAGTCACTTGGGCACTGATGCCCAACAAGGTGGAAGGAGCTGGTTGGGGAGGTCAGGGGCAGCATGTGCTCAGGTGTGTCCGTCTGTCCTCCACAGAAAAAGCTGCCAAGTTGGGGTGTTTTGGTTTAAAAATTCATGGTGGGGGAAGATTGCTGAAGGAAAAAGGCAGAAGATGAAAGCTGCAGTCCAAGAGCTTCTACTTTTTAAAAAAGAAAAGAAAATAAAGAGTCTTTAAAACAGCTTGGAGGGGTCTAACGATGAACTGGGAGAGGAGACGATGGAGGAGACAGACAGTTTTTATTGCTGGCCTGCTCTGTTTAGCTGGCCTCCATCCGGAGTTTCTTTCTGCTTTGGGGCTCTTCAGGCTCTGACTCAGAGCTGGAATCTGAGCCCCCATCGAAGGCAGAGATGGTGCTGCCCTTGGCATTGGTGTAGAGGCTGCTGTCTGAAGAAGAATAGTTGGTCTGCAGTTGGGCACTTGACCTCGCTTTCTCCAGTGCACGGACTGAAAGGCAAGACAAGGACTCTGTTAAGGCACTCTGGAGGCTAACCCGAAGTGATGGCTCAGATTCAAGGTCCTTTGTGTTCTTCCTAAGGGTCTGCTAAGCCCTGAGTCTATGGGTTGTTCAGAAGCAGTACTCCCTTCCAGAAGATGTCCCTTCCCTCCCAAATAATTCTAGAGAGAAGGCTTGCAATGTTATCAACCCTGTCACAGAAGCACACTGCAAAGACAGGAGTATGCAGCTCCTTGTGGAATCCAGCAACGGAAGCACACAAAAGCAGCTGGGATCTCCACCAATGGCAATCTTGACAGGGGTAGCAAAGATTGTATCAGTTCTGATCGTATCATCCGCAACAGCAGCAAAGGATGACATAAGAACCAAAGAAAAATGTTGGCTAAGCCCCCTAATAGGAAAGACTCTTGTAATGAAAATCTGAACCCTCAAAAGCATCTCATCTCACCACACATGGTACCTGAGCCCTTTGACAGACCCCTCACATGCAGGCTGTCCAGCTTGGTGCCTCCCCACCAATACCCCCCACTTCCCAGGCCCCAGCTCAGCTTGTCTGAGTCTGGAATGCTAAGAACCCATTTTTTTGATGTTGCATTTTTCTAACCCAAGTGGTTACTTGCATTTCCTTTTACTTGCATCTTCCATGAGGGAGGAAGAGAAGTGAATTCCCCAGGAACAAAGAACTTGATCAGCTCTCGCTTTCCCCTGTGGTTATAGGAAAAGGCGGTTGTGAGCATTTGATAACAGCAGGGACCTGGCCCATATGCTGCCCTGATCGGACAATTATTTACACTGGAGTGGGCTCACTTGTTACCAAACACTTGTGAGGCTTTGGTACTTACACAATATATTTAAATCCAAGGACCTCAAAGTTGTTAACAGACAGCTGGTGCCCCTGACTGCTGACAGGGCAAATAAGGCACAGAATTGGGAAACGGTTGGCTCCAGTTCAGAAAAGACACAAAAACTTCTAATCCAGGGTCGAATTCCCTAGACACCCCTGCCTCCTCACAGTGTTACGATTTGGACAGGCAACACAAGTTCCTTTCTCAGGCTCTATCTCCCAAATTTAGTTCTTTAGATCCAGGACTGAGGGTTAATAGCTTTCCACAACTGGTTTCGATCCCGGCGCAGATGAGATGGCCCTCAGCTAGCCACGGCAAAGAAGGGCCAGTTGCCCCAGTGCCTGAGACGCTCACCTTGCTGCTCCAGCAGAGCATTCTGCCGCTTGAGGTCATCAATATCCTGCTGGTGTGTGTGGTTTTTCCTTCTCATATACTGGATGTATTCTGTGGCTTTATCTAAGATTTGGGCCCGGGATGCCTGTTGCAATAGTGAGAAAAGCACAGGGGACAAAATAAAGACCTAGTCCATGGTAGTGATGAAACAAATGTGTTTTTCTGTAGCAGGAACAGTGGCAGCAGGGTCATGCAGAGGCTAAGAGTGCAGCCAGATTCACTTAAGGGTCTTTCCATGTATCCAAGAAGCAATTTCCAAGGTCAGCTATGTTCAGGGCACTTAATGATTAACCACTTAGGATATTTACTGTTGGAACTTGACCATACTATGGCAAAACTGTAGGTCCCTAGTCCATTAAAAAGGGAGTCAGACCTGGACTAGAGCTATTTTGGGCTGAGAGAGCACACGAAATTGTTCTAAGAAACTCCCAGGGCTCAGCCAAATATTTAGAAGGAAAACATGATTATATGTATACAAAATATATACAATAAGCAATGCTGCCTTTTTCTGCATTGTGGTTTGCAACACCATCATCATCAGAGCTGACAATCAATTTTGTAAAAATATAAACTGCTCGATCTATTAAAAGGTGGTGGTGGTGGGACTGCTGCAAGAAATTGCAGAAAACAGTAATATTTTTTACTAAGTTTTGTGGATGTCCTGGGCAATGCCTGCCTGCCCAGAAGAATGAATCAGTAGGCTAATGAAAGTGATATTAGGTAACTGCTCCTGGGAGGTTTCTTTTAGGCTGCAAACACTGCCAGAATTATTCAAAGCTGCCCTCTCCCAAGTTATCTTACAGAACCTAATTTTAAACTGGTGGCACAGTACCAGGGACAGAGAAAATCACTGCCCAATGGAGTGCTCACTCCTAACGATGGGAAGCAGGAGGACTTCTTACTTAGGACAAAGAAATACTTTGGAAATCCACCCATACAACTCAAGTAGTTATCAAACATCCAAATGATTTCAAAAGTAGATGGGCTAAGGATCACCCCATACCTTGTCAGGTTTTCAAAAACCAAAACTTCTTATCAAATATTTAAAGCGTCAGTTTATGACTCCTCAGGTTTGGTAATGGAAGGATTTGATAGGATGTGATGGTTTATATGACGGCTTCTAAGTTGTATCTGGCTTTCTTGCCATAATACTCCCAAAGCCATTCATTACTGAGTCTTGAGAATTTGGTGTAAGGTGCTCCAAGGAACAGAAAAAAGTATTAAAATATCATTCCTTGCCTCTCTGACCTCAAAAGTCTATTTGGGAGAAACATGGACATGTACACAAATAACTAGTCCCCCTGGGACCCAATCTGGCATCACAAACTATCTCTAAATGAAGGTCCCATAGGTATCTCAAAAACTCAACTTTTCCAAACCAGAACTGATGATTTTCCCCCTTATCCTTGTCTTTTCCCTTAAATTCACTATTTTTGTTGAAGGCACTATCATTACCCAAGTTTTCGAATTCTAGTCATTCCTGACTCTTCTCTCCTCCCTCCCACCTCAAATCCAATTAGCTGCCAAGTCTACCTCTACAATACCTTTCTGATCTAGCCTCTGTCCCACCTCACTCATTCATCCAACTCTTGCTTAGATTAAAGCAGAAAGCTTCTTAATTGGCCTTCCTGCCTTAAATCCACCTATTTCCAATCCATTTTTCTCAAGAGTAGCCACTTTGATATTACTTTCTTCTTCTTTTTTTTTTAGTGAGGCAATTGGGGTTAAGTGACTTGCCCAGGGTCACACAGCTAGTGTTAAGTGTCTGAGGTCGGACTTGAACTCAGGTACTCCTGACTCCAGGGCCCATGCTCTTATCCACTGCGCCATCTAGCTTGCCCCCACGTTGATATTACTGAAACCCAGATTCGTGACCATGTCACCATTCCCTGAATTAATTAAAAAAGCTCTAGTGGCTCCTCTTCTCTCTTGGATAAAATGTGAGCTCTTCTGTATGGCATTTAAAGCCCTTTATGTTCTGACCCCAACCTACCTTTCCAAGATTATTACGTATTACTCTCCTTGTATTTCACATTCTAGCCAAACTGGCCTAAGTGACCCACCTCGATTTCTTTACACACAGGCTGTTCTCCTCCATCCTTGGAATGCATCCTCCCTAGTTTCCTTCACAGTTCCATTCAAATGCCACCTCTTATAAGAAGTCTATCGTGATACCTTCTAAGTTGCTGGTACCCAATGCCTTTTACCCCTAGGTCACTGCTGCTGTGTATTTACTGTGGGGTTTTTTGTTTTATTTTGGTTTTGGTGGGGCAATGAGGGTTAAGGGACTTGCCCAGGGTCACACAGCTAGTAAGTGTCAAGTGTCTGAGGCCGGATTTGAACTCAGGTCCTCCTGAATCCAGGTCCGGTACTTTATCCACCGTGCCACCTAGCTGCCCCTGTGTATTTACTTTGTATCTGCTTTTCAGTGTACATGTTGTTTCTTTTGAATAGAATTTAAGCTCCTTGAAGGCAAGGTCTGCTTTGTTTTTCTATTTCTACAACCCAGCACAGTGCCTGGCACATTGTGGGCATTTTAAATAAATGCTTGCTGGATGACTGAATTATTACAATATAGTATAAGGATAAATATATAACTGAGATGTACTGAAAGAAACATGACAAAATCATACATGATGAATGCCCAGAAGGCTCCAAATGAAGGAGAAATTCCTTATACACAGTGGGGTCCTCTAGATGTTCCTGTTTGTCACTAACATTGTGTTGGCTGCATGCATTAAGCCCTGCAGAGTCTCCAAAATGAGACACATAATCTTATTCAAATAATCAAAGTTATCTATTTTCATCTTTTGTAATTGCCTCTATCGCTTGTTTAGTTAAGAATACATAATAATTCAAAAAAGTCTTTGGCCTATCCACATAAGAAAAACAAAGTTGGTAAAAAATGATTAGTGTCCAAACTACCATATGCAGTTAGGCAGAAAGCCCAAAGAGCTGATCTGTTGGCACAGCTATCCTAACAGAGGTGTTCTAGGACTAAAACCAAACAGAAGAGGTGGCTGTATTGGGAAAATGCACAGTTTGGGGTTAAGTGACTTGTCCAGGGTCACACAGCTAGTGTCAAGTGTCTGAGACCGGATTTGAACTCAGGTCCCCCTGAATCCAAGGCCAGTGCTTTATCCACTGCACCACCTAGCTGCCCCGCACAGTTCTTTTAATGAGTAAAATGTAAAATGGGGATATTAACACACTTCCCTCCCAAGTTTGTTGGGAGCATCAAATGAGGTAATATTTGCACAACACTTAGCACAGTTCCTGCCACACACGAGTGGCTTAATAAATGTTTATTCCTTTCCTCTTGATTCCAAAGGATCATGGGAAACTTGAGTAGGCTACCATATACCATCAACCAAGAACTGTATAAAATAAACTACCTCATGGATGCCATCAGAAAAAATATATGACTGTAAAATAAGGTAGGAAGGTAGGCTGCTCATGTGAAGAGAGTAAAGAATAACAGACAGCCACTGATGTCTTTGGGCCTCAGTTTTCTTACCTGTAAAATGAGGGGGATGGTATCTTGAAGTTCCTTTCAGCTATAAATTTATGATTCTATGATCCACCTACTCCACTGATTCCTATGGAACATGAAAAGAACTAGAGGAAAGCCTCTAGAACACTAAGTGGATGTACTATGGGAAGACAGAAAAAGTCACACCAAATGAGAGAGGAAATGGTTGAACTGTGATCTTCACCAATGGCAGGAATACTCATGTCAATGAGATAATACATCCAATGAAGTCAAATGGCAGAAACAGTAACACCACAGCAATTCAGATGACTTCTTTTTGGGCTAATGAAGGGATGGCTTCACTGCTGAAGATAACACTTGAGTCAGACCATTAAAGATGGATATAACATAATTGGGCGGCGAGAGATAGATAGTTCAGATTCAGGATTCAACAATGGAGATGAGAAAGTGAAAGCTGGATCTCAGGGACTGCCAGGGACCACTACGCCTGCAGCAGAGGGTTCATAGTAGGAGGGGGAATAGGGTGAAATAAAAAAGATGTGCTTTAGTTCCAACTTCTTATCCAGATGTGGCCTCCCATTGTTAAAAGGATACTTAAGATTTTTAATCAGTAAGTATTAAAATGAAACAGGGCAGCTAGGTGGTAAAGTGGATAAAGCACTGGGCCGAGAGTCAGGAAGACCTGAGACACTAACTAGCTATGTGACCCTGGTTAAGTCACTTAACCCTGTTTGCTCAGTTTCCTCATGTGTAAAGTGAACTGGAGAAGGAAATGGCAAACCACTCTAGTATCTTTGCCAAGAAAATCCCAAATGGAGTCATGAAGAATCAGACATGACTGAAATGACTGAACAGCAAAAACATTAAACAAGGAACATTATTTAAATACAGAGTAGCACAGAGAATAAGGGACCTCAGAACTCATCTATTCTCTATTTTAAAAAATCCAGATGCAGCACTTAACACATCCTGAAGCAGACCATTCCACTTCTGAAAAGCTCTAGTCTGTAAGTTTTTTCTAATATTAAGCTGAAATTTGCCTCTTTAGCTTCTTCTTAGTGACCCTATTTCTATCTTCTGGGGCCATATTAATGAAGTGTAGTCACTCTTGCACATGACAGCTAATGAAATACTTGAACATAGTTCCCATTTAAGTTCTCTTCTCCAAGTTAAATAGTCCTAACTCATGCAAGATGGCATAGTTTGAACTCTCCTTAGTATCTCAGACGTTCTCTGCTGGCTTGTTAATGTT
This sequence comes from Dromiciops gliroides, assembly GCF_019393635.1. NCBI lineage: Eukaryota > Metazoa > Chordata > Mammalia > Microbiotheria > Microbiotheriidae > Dromiciops > Dromiciops gliroides. Next base: position 255,406,012 of record NC_057862.1, read on the forward strand.
CTTTCTAAAACGAGGTGCCCCAAACAGCACAAACTTCAGATGTATTCTTACCAAGTGTTTGGTCTGGCCCTCAGTACTTCCCTGCATCCTCTCATAAGATTTAATGCATCCCTAAAGAGGAAGTCCTGAATAGACAGCCCAACTACACGTTAACCTGCTCACTACTTCTTTACAGACAGAGTGCTTTATAAGAGTCTGCATAATCTTGGGAAAGTATTAAGAATCAAGTCAGAAATTTAGGTTATGAATAAACTTAATGGAACCTCTATTCTTATTTTTTCCACTGGCCAGACTTTCTTCCCTGAGTCATGCAGCCCCTCATCCAAATGCCCCATGAGCTCTTACAGCTATCCAGATAATGGCCATCTGTGTGGTATGATGAGTCCTTGGGCCTCTAGACACAGGGAAACTCATATAAAATTTTATAAACCCCAACCAAGGCCAAGGCCACAGGAACAGGCTCAGTAAATTTATAAGTACCTAAGTGGTGCAGTGGATAGAGCGCAGGGCCTCAAGTTGTCAAAACTCATCTCCCTGAGTTCAAATCTGGCTTCAGATACTTATTAGCTAGGTGACCTTGGGCAAGTCCCTAACCCTGTTTACCTTAGTTTCCTTATCTGTTAAATGAGATTGTCTTTGCCAAGAAAATCCCAAATGGGGTCACAATGAGTCAGATACAACTGAAAGGAATGAACAACAATAATAAAACTCTTCCCACCACCTTCCTTCTCTTCCTATGACCCTTCAACCAGTTATAATGCTGTTATCCCAAAGCACAGATATATGGGAGTTGGAACCAACAGCTAACATTTTCTCTCTTCACTAATCATTGCCCTAGAACCTCTGGAAACTGAGGAAAACTGGTGAGATAGTTCTGGCCAACATAATGGCTCGAATAAAGGCAGCTAATCTAGCTCCCAAATACCTACTCCAGCAAAAACCTAAAAACAACAAAAGACTGAACCCAATGAAAAACTACAATAATTGACTTCTTCCACCCCAGAATGCAGAAGTCAGTTGAAAGACCATAAGCAATAAAAAAAGGAGCCTGCTAGAAAGGCCAGCACCAGCAAACAAGATGTAAGCTTCCCAGCATAACCAGAGAAGGTCTCAGAGATGTCTGTAGTCTACAAGGCTTTCCAAGGGTGAAGGGCTGTCATAAGAAAGCCCCAAGGTGGTCAGGATACTGTATTCCTTGGAAGCCTGAATAGCAGTGCTCTGACCAGAATACCCCAAGCCCTGGGGCGATTTTTCCTTAGCACTCTGTCCTGAGGGCCCTGAAGATTCAGCACTTTGAATCTCAAAGATCCTGAAAGGTCCAAAACCTACCAAAATTGAGCTATACCCTGGGAGGTCAAGGTCAGTACAGGAGTTCATATAACTCAGGTCAAGTTCAAGTCCAACTGACTACTCTATCCAAAGTATAGTAGGAAATAGAGCCTGGCCTTAGTACAAAGCCCAATTCAGAAACTAAGGCTAAAGATAAGAGTCAACAAAAGATACCAGTCACTATAAAGAATTACCTCATAACATGGGTGAAGTCCATGTATGTCTCCTTTCCTCCTGCCTTCCTGCTACAGGGATTAGTTTTCCCTAAAAGGTTGAACCTTGGCACCTAATTGATTCATGCTCTCCTGATGCAGCTTCCTGGTCACCTAAGAGCATAAAAAGCTCCACCCAGGTGTGACTGGTGGCTCTCAGGTTTGGTGAATGCCCAAGATGACATAAGTTATCATATCCTGCCTTGATGGCCCACTGACTAGATGTGCTTCCATGAGGTGAGGTAGGCCAAGTCTATCAAAACTGAAGGTAGTACCTGTGTGTATGTGTATATCTTTTTGTATATCCTTGCTGTGTGAAGCCAAAGTAAAGCTCCTTTTTGTTAACTGTTAAGTGATTTACAGTGCCTCATTTAATCCCAAAATGGAACCTGAACTAGGAGAATGCTGACATTCAACATTCCTCTAACACAGAAACATCCCAAAATCTAATCTACGAGAATGAACTATACAACAGCAAGCAGAATCAAAGGGGAAAAATGGATTTTCCATAAGGATGAAGCAAGAGATTTAAAATTAAATAAAAGCTTTGAAAGAAGGAACTGGAAGGAAAATAGCTTAGAACAGAAAGTGGAAAATCTTACCCAAGTAATGACTCCCTGAAAATTAGACTAGATCAAACAAAAAGACAAGAAATATTAGAACAAAAATCTAAAGATTGAAAAAATAGAAGAAAATGTAATGTACCAAAAACAACTGACCTGAGATGCTATAGAGGGGCCCTGAAGATCCAGTGCTGAACTTCAAAAATGCAGAAGGGCCTAATGCTGGGAGTAAAAGGTCAGAACAGCAATACAGGTGACACAGGGCAGACCCCAAGCAGAGACTACCTCCTCTCCCCACAGCAGCATAGCAGGGAATGTATCCTGGTCCTGGCATAAAGTACTAAGTATTACCAATTCAAAAGCTAAAACTGGAGAGATAAACAAACTAAAGAAAGCAGTCAGCATAAAAAACATATTGTAGATTTAGACGTGTCAAATATTCAACCTAGAACAGTACCTTTGCAACAAGTGGCAGCAGAACCAAAGGAAAAAAATGGACTTTCCATAAGAACTACATGAATACTCAGAATAAATGAAGCAAGAGATTAAAAATGGAATAAGAGCTCTGAAAGAAAAAAAGGAGAATAGCTTAGAAGTTGTAAACCTTACCCAACTTAACAGACTCCCTAAAAACCACACTAGATGAAATATAAACCAATGACATGAGACACATTAGAACAAAATCAAAGGACTGAAGAAATGGTAATAAAATTAAGATAGCGAATATTAAAAACTTAGCTGGAAAACTGATAAAAAGATCATTTAAGGGACAGCTTAGGTGGCGCAGTGGATAGAGCACCAGCCCTGAATTCAAATCTGGCCTCAGACACTTAACACTTACTAGCTGTGTGACCCTAGGCAAGTCACTTAACCCCAATTGCCTCACCAAAAAAAATAAATAAATAAACCACAAGACTCATAGGAAGTCTGGGCTAGAGAGGAAGGAATTGCCCAGACACAGTGGGTGAGAGGATGAGAAAGCAGGCAGCACTAACTGCATTTTTATTTCTGAATGTTGCATGCCAAGACAGAAAATGAATAATGATGATGATGATGATAAAAACTGCCACTGAAACCAAGTAAACTCCTCATTTATAAAGTACCACCTCTCTAATCTAAATATGTTGAAGAACATTTTGTAAACATGGCTGTTTGCAAATGGGGATGCTTCAATCCGAACTTTGGTTGGTCAGTATGGGGGCAAAAGGTTTGTGTTTCTGTGAAGAATGAAATAATGGCTACCATGAAGTTTTGGAAAGATGCCTACATTTATCTGAACAATACACATCAATATTTTCTTCCATAAATTATTATTATCTCAGATTTGGTGGGCCTGATTTAGTAAAACAAAAAAAAAGCTGTAATTTCTTCAGAAGGATCTGTTTTACTACTCAACTCAAGCAACAGTAATTAGTAAGGATACTAGGAAAAAAGCATATGCTATAAGTTAGTGAATTTATGAAGTACTTGTGTCGCTGTTGACAATAAGCTGGATACAAAAAGGAACTTAGCTGGAGAAAGAAATGGAGCCTAGAAGAGATATTAGACCAGAAACACTTAAAAATATGGAACCAATATTCGACTCTGAAGTGGCAAACAAACTAGAATAATCCCATTTCTAGCAGGTGTTGTTAAGAGCCACACAATTTAAACCTGATCCCAAGCTCTAGGACTGAGGTCAAAATATTCATATTAAAACACTTAGATTTGATATTGGTATTTTCAACAGTCTCTAAAATGTCAGAAATCAACTATGGATAACTGCATGTCTACTATGTATTACTTTTCTCTAATACATCTAAGCACCAAGAAAAGATCTTTTAGCAACCTATACCTTTTAACTCTCAGAAGTGAAATAAAAACAAAAAAACTGGACATATACTTCTAAGAAATAAAACTGCCCAGATTTATTAGAACCAGAGGGCAAAGTAAAGATATAAACATACCAGTCATAACCAGAAACAAATCCCCAAAGTAAAAGTCCAATGAATGTCACAGTCCAATTTCAGAGATTCCAGGAAAAATTAAAATACTGCAAACTGTCAGAGAGAGATAGTCAGAATCTCTTAAGACCTTATGCCTCCTATTATAAATTAGAGAAGATTTGGGAATATTCCAAAAGCAAAAGAGATAGGCTTATTACCAAGAATAACTCAAAATTAAGTATAATCCTACATGGCTGGGAAAAAAAGAACTTTAATGGAACACATCACTTGCAAGCATTTCTGATGAAAAGACCAGAGCTGAGTAAGAACTTTAAAATGCAAGTATAAAAGTCAAGAGAAACCTAGAAAAGGCAAATTTATTTGAGCAATTGGAAGAAATTATATGATAAATGTCAACCTTTTAATAGGGGGAGAAAGAACAGGTGTCCTTCCTAAACCTTAACATGAAGGGTATCAAGGAAGTTAAAACAGAGGACATAGGGTTGGATTGATTTTGTTCTGAGGGTTTTAAAAAGGGAAAGAAAAGGCAGAGTAAAAGGAACACAACAGTGTAAAGAGGAGGAAAAAGCATGGGGAACTAAAGGTTTCTCATAACTCGGATGTGTGAGGAAAGTACATAAGCATGGAGAAAGGTAAAGGGAGTAGGCATCACAAAAACTTTACATATATCTAAACTAAATAAAGGAGGGTCAAACATATGCTCTTGTGACCTAGTGTTTAAAACATCAAAAAGGAAATAAGCAGTGATGGGTAGGTAGGAAGATGAGAAGAAGGAAATAGTTACAAGCCAAACAAACCAAAAAGGGGAAGGAAAGGAACTAGCAATTGAAGAGAATGGCTGAACAAACTGGTATGTGAATGAATGGAATAATAACGTGCAGAAATGACAAAAGAATGAATTTCCAAAAAATCTTGGGAAGAATTGTATGAACTGATACTAAGTGAAGTGAGCAAAACCAGAAAACAATTTACACATTACAAAGAAAAACATTTGGAAGACTTGAGCACTCTTATCAACCCCATCTCCAGAATAGTAACATGATGAAACATGTTACTCACCAGACAAGAAAAATGATGAACTCAGGGTGCAAAAAGAGATGGACACTGGTGGATTTATTTGGAATGACTATGCTTACTTCTTACTAGTTTTTTTTTCCCCTTCTGTTTTCTACTGGGAAGGGGGAGAGAGATGCATAGAGAAGAATAGGAGGAAGTTCAGAAGGAAGCATAGATAAGCAGGTTAACTTTGATAAAGCTCTGGGCTTGGAGTCTTCTAAAGCTCCTTCCAGTTCTAAATTAATGATTCTATTATATTTACAGGTTGAATTTATTATGTACTTTTTAAAAAAAGTAAACAGTATGAAAGAGACATTAAAAGTTTCATATACAATTCTCTTTTTATATTTTTACTTTGTGTAGAGAAAGAAAAGCATTTTTTTTTGATGTTCAGAATTAAAAACCAAAAGATAAAAAGCTGGTGAATCAATACTAATATAGCAGAAAAGCAACCTTTCTTGTATACAGGAAGAAAAGCTGGGAAGACACTTTTATGGTGATATAATTCTCAGATTGAGGACGGTGTTGTGTGAGGCACAGATGATTAGCATGGACTTAATACGAGACAACATCTTGCTAGAAGTGACTTAGAAACAACAACTCTGCAATGTCTGTTTGGGGTCTTTGTTCCTTTCATGGAGGCCTTGACAATTAGCTAGAAAAATATCCTTCAATAAATCTTGCTAGGAATTTCTAAGTTTTTTGGTGTGGTTTTATCTTTCATTTCTTTGGCATGGCCTCTGGCTTACCCTAAAACTACCCATTTAGAGCGCATCTGCCATTAAATGGGGGGAGAATGGACAGACAGAATGATTGTGGACAGGAGAGACTGATCAGCTCAAAACTAAGAAACCAGGGCAAAATAGACTGAGAATATATACATTGTATGGGATATATAACCCAGAGGTTCCAAAAGCTTTTTTGTGTCATGGATCCCCCTTTGGCAGTCTGGTGAAGCTTTTATAGGCTGATATATAATACCACTGAACTTATAGGCCACTAAAATTCCAAATCCTTTTACCATAAACTGCCATCTAGGCACCTTTGCTGTTGATTTTTTTTTTTAAGCCAAATGTGGTATTTTACAGTAAATGCAGTATTTTGCAGTAAAATGAATTGTTTTTAATTACCTTAGATTTAAAAAAATACATACAGTATTATTTATCCACACTGGAGCACTGTAATGAAATGTAAAAAAAACCACTCAATTCAGGAGTCCTGAATGCCAATATTGAGGTCTGCTTCTGATTAGTTGTGTAACCACAGGCAAATTATTTACCCTCTCTGAACCTCAGCAGCATCTATAAGATGAAGGCCTAAACGTGATTGATTTCTTTGGTCTCCTGTTCTGAAATTCCGTGACTCTTATTATCTGTATAGGTTGTATAGGTGGTTTCCAAAGTAGAGGGCTATGGATATATGTGTGATCAACCAACTGGATGGTTTCAAACATTCCTACATGGGACTTTTCTTAAAAACAACCACGCTTACTCTTTTTTTTTTTTGCGGGGCAATGGGGGTTATGTGACTTGTCCAAGGTCACACAGCTAGTAAGTGTCAAGTGTCTGAGGCTGAATTTAAACTCAGGTCCTCCTGAATCCAGGGCCGGTGCTTTATCCACTGTGCCACCTAGCCGCCCCCACACTTACTCTTAATCCTCAATGTTCCCCCAGACCATATGCTCCCTCCACTGTGCAAACTCTCAATTTCTCCTATTCCAAGACAGTGTCAGCCCCTCCTGGTAGTAATAGCCTAACCTTGATCCAAGTACCCTAAACAGCCAATGCCCAAATGCCTCTAAGAAAATTCCTCTCCCCCAACACCCACACCCACACACCCCCCTTATCTATTTTGGGTGGGGCAAAGGGAGTCACATAGGCTTGGATGGGTTGTCATTTTCATTTCAGATCTCATTACATCGTCTCCCAAAACCTACTCCTCTTCCAAATTATCTATTATCTTTCCCATCAACCAGGTTTATGACTTCAGTGTTGTCTTAAATTCCCCCACCTTCCCTCATCCCACATATCTAATCAGTTAACTCTTGTCCTTTCTACAGCCACAACATCTTAGTTTAGGCCTTTATCACCTCTCACTGCAACTACTGTGGCAGTCTTCTAATTGGTCTCCTTTGCCTCAAGTCTCTCCCCTCTCCAATTCTTTCTTCACATAGCTACCAAAATCATTTTTATTAAAATGTAAGTCTTATCTTATTCAGTGACTCCTTGATAACTTTAGGATCAAATGTGACTTCATCTCCATCTCATTCTTTTTAAATTCCTATTTGTGTGTAAGTTTTATAATGTATACAATTATTACTATAGTAGTACCTGAACATAACAACTAAGAAAATGGGGGTAGGGTAGGGGGAAGAGATGATTGAGTCACTTGCAAAATATACACATAAATATACATACATAAACATATGCATATTCTCTCTCTCTCCATAGCCTATGTAAAAGTTCAAAGGAACATATATTTTGGAGCTAGAAGACACTTCAGATATCCATTTAGTCTGACTGCCCTCACTTTACAGGTAAGGAAACCAAGACCATCCCTCTCCTCCCCTGGCTCCAGAGACACAATTCTCTTGGTTTTCCTTCTGTCTCTCTTTTTTTTGGGGTGAGGCAATTGGGGTTAAGTGACTTGCCCAGGGTCACACAGCCAGTAAGTGTCAAATGTCTGAGGCCAGATTTGAACTCAGGTCCTCCTGAATCCAGGGCCGGTGCTCTATCCACTGCACCACCTAGCTGCCCCCTTCTGTCTCTTTAATGATTTGTTTGCTAGAACCTTATCTTCTTCCCAACCCTGTAAGGTGAGTATTCCTCAAATTTGTTCTCAATTCTTGGTTACTCTCCCTTGCCTATATAAATTACCATGGCTTCAAATCTCACCTATACACAAAAGTGTATTTGTATCTCCAGTCATGACCTCTCCTTAATTACTTCAAGAATATCTCCCCCTACTCTTGACCACTCTCAAAGGTCTACCAACAACTTAAATTTAAGACATCCATAATTAGGTCTGTTATCTCTTCCTCAAAGCCTGAAGCTGAGTTATTTCTTTGGGTTTGGGGTATTTTTTTGTGTGTGAGACAATCAGGGTTAATCAACTTGCCCAAAGTCACACAGTTAGTAAGTGTCAATTGTCTGAGGCTGGATTTGAACTCAGGTTCTCCTGATTCCAGGACCAATGCTCTATCCAGTACACCACCTAGCTGCCCTTAGAGTTCATTATTTCTAATAATTCACTAATATACTATTACTAATTACTATTTATTCCATTTTCACAGTATTTCTTGTATCCATTCTGTTCCTTTCTGTCCTTTTAAGTTACTAACCCTAGTAAAGGCCCTCCTTATGAAAGGCCCAGACCAATGGCATCAAACTCATATGGAAACAGGCAGCATACTGTTTTATAAAACAACAAATTAACATTATGTTGTATTGTATTTTTATTTATTTTGTTAATAATAATAATAATAATAATAATAATAATAATAATAATAATAATAATAATGTGGTTCAGACCACAATCAGGAGTAGCCCTTGGAGTTTGACACCTCTGGCTTAGACTCTTTGAAAACTTTAACAATATTTTCCTGACCCTTTAATAGAGATTATCTACTAAGAAGAGTTAGCATCTCAAGCCCTCCACAATCAAGAGTCACTTTAACTTTTCATCCTGCTCTCTCAAGCTTTGTCTCTTTCACAAATCCTACTTTGGTACTCTTAAATCGGTAATAAACTCCTCTTCCCCACAGACCTCACACATTTCTCTAAATACCTTATAAATATATATAAGTAGTATATCATGGTAATGTCTGTGTACCCCCCCATAACAAGAGGTACTTTATCTCCTCTACAATGTATTGCCCTTTGCACAGTGATCTGTACTTAGCAAGTGATTAATGTTTCTTGAAATGAACTGAATGTCTTCCTTGGAAAAACCAATCTAACTATGATTCAATTAAAAAAAAAAAAGTAGTGACCAATTTAACAGTACCATAACTTGACGTAATGTTTTGGGATAACTGATAAATTAGCTACTTAATCAAAGAAACAGGTCTCTAAACACAAATCAAGGGAATTAACAAGTTTCTTTACCTATAAAACAAAGAAATTGGGCCTCAAAATCTAGGATCCTATGAATTTTTTACTATGATTTTGTGGCTACAAAGTCTTTTATTATTTTATTTGGCTTTCCAAATAGTCTTTCAGTAGAAGACTGGTTGCCTTGGAATTTATATCATTCATTATAAAATTTTAAATTTGGACTTTTCATTGAAAGAAGGACTGATTTTTACAAATACCCAACACTACTTATTTTGATCTCTCTCTTAAAATTTTTAAATTGATACTCTTGTTTCTAAGTCAATTATTTCTAAATTTAGTTAGCATAAACCAATTTTAGAGGCAGCTGGTGGCTCAGTTGATGAAAGTGTTGGGCACAGAGTTAGGAAGACCCAAGTTCAAATCCAGTTTTTGTGACTGGATTTGTGATCTTCATGATCCTGGGTAAGTCACTTAACATTTGTCTGTTTCCTCTACTGTAAAACAGAGCCTATTATCAGTATCTATCTTGTAGAGTTGTCGTGAGGATCAAATGAGATATTATACACAAAAGCACTTAGCACAGTGCCTGGCAAAATATAAATACTTATTCCCCTCCCCTTCCCAATTCCCCAGAGTTTGACTATTTCTAGGCAGACTAAATTTCTGATCTGAAGAACTAAGGACCAAACACTCAAACTTAGGTGACACTCTCCAAAATCTGTGAGTTCTAGTCTGAGCAGGTAGCAGAACTATGCTGTGAAACCATCTTTTAGCTACAATAAACTAAACATACTAAATAGTTCAATATGGTGAATGAGTCTTGTACTGTTGCATTAACTATATAAAAAAATTTTTTGTTTTGTTTTGGGCGTGGCAATGAGGGTTAATTGACTTGCCCAGGGTCACACAGCTAGTGTCAAGTGTCTGAGGCCTGATTTGGACTCAGGTCCTCCTGATTCCAGGGCTGGTGCTGCCCCCCTATAAAAAGAGTTTGTAACATGTATACACTACAATCCAGAAAAGGGTATTGAGTTTTATAACTTGGACTTTAGAATATATTACTGTGGGGGCAGCTAAGTGGCACAGTGGATAAAGCACTGTCCTTGGATTCAGGAGGACCTGAGTTAAAATCTGGCCTCAGACACTTGACACTTACTAGCTGTGTGACCCTGGGTAAGTCACTTAACCCCTGTTGCCGCCCCCCCCCCAAAAGAATATATGACTGTGCTTTCAGATTCTATTTTGTAAAAAAGCTTTTGGTCAAACTGGCCTCAATCAATAATATTCAAGATGTGATGGGGAGGGATAGTTCATATGAAAAAGATCTGAAATTTTTAGTTAACTGCAAATGCAAAATCAACCAACAATATTATATAGCAACCATAAAATCTAATGTAATCTTTGCAGTATATTAAAAGAAAGTTAACGTTCAAGGTAACGGAAGTAGTAGTCCTGTGCTAGCTAAACATCTTGTAGCCAAGAAAGGAATAAGCATGAAGGGGAGACTATCCCTCAGATGTAGGGGAAAGGCCCAATAAGTGATATCCCACCAATAACACAAAAGACTCAAATTTCCAGTTGCCAGGAGCCCTCTTGAAATCATTTGTATATTATATAAAATCTAGGGATGGCCATATTGTAAATGATATTACTGATGGGAAAGCTAAATGGATCTAGAGGAAGACTGATAAGGGAGACTGAATGTTAGACTTGGAGTCAGAAAGACAGCTGTGTGACCGTGGGCACATGTGTGACCTCCGAACCTCAGCTTCCTCATGTGTAAAAATGAGTTGATAATATTCCAAGTACCTATTTCACTTAGTAGTTGTGAAGCTCAAATCAGATACATAAAATGCTTTGCAAACTTAAAAAAACTATAGAAAATACCAATTGTTATTGTTTTATATATAAAGTGTACAGAAAATATCAATCAATACCTATCTTAAAGATTTAGCCACTCAATAGTTAGCAGTACAGCTAAAGGATAGTGGAGTGGTTTCAGTAAGAATTAGTTGGCTCTTATTCCCTGAATCACTTTGTATAGTTCAGGCTCATCTGCCTCTGGAATCCATGGGCAAGGGCCATGTGGATGTATGTAGTTAAAGGTAGTAGTTGTTCCCTGGTTTTAATCTTCACAAAGAGATACCACATCTGCTGCCACTTTACTGTAGATATCACATCAATTTTTTAAAAAGTATGTGGTTCTCAGGTAAGCATGTGGGATATAAAATATGACAGTCTGATTCAGAGCCTGAAATCTAACTGGAAATACAGAACATAAATGTATGTACATAAGAGAAGACAAAAATACATGGTAACAAGCTAAATGCTCAATGATCAGTATTTCAGGATTTGAGAGGATCAGGTGGTTACCAAGGCCAAGAGGGATTCACCTAAGGCTAAGCCTGAAAGGAAAAAGATTTATACAACCAGATGTCTGTAGTACATACAGTATACATACAGTGGCATGTATGTATATCACATCTTCAGGTATAACAAACCAACCAGTTTGGCCAGAAGAACAGGGTTTACACAGAAAAAAGAAGCTAGGTGGTGCAGTGGATAGAGTACTGGCCCTGGATTCAGGAGGACCTGAATTCAAATCCAGTCTCAGACACTTGACACTTACAAGCTGTGTGACCCTGGGCTAGTCACTTAACCCCCATTCCCCGCCAAAAAAAGAAAAGAAAAAGAAAAAAGGATAAGAAATATAGAGATAAGATGTCTAACTATGGAGAGCCTTGAATGCAAATCTGACTTTCATGTTTTGGGCAATGGAGTAAATGAAAGTTTTTGAGCAGTGGAGTATCATTCATAAAACAGTGTTTTTGGTGTGTATACTGATGTAGCAGCAGTATGTAGGATGGATAAATGTGGGTAGAGAAACAAAGCATAAACACTAGTTATGAAACTATGATAGGCCCTACACTAGGCTAGTGGCAGTAGAGATGGAAAGAAAAAAGCCGAATCAAAGGATATTACAAATAAAGAACTGAAAAGTAACTGGATTATGGTTGGGCAGGGATAGAAAAGAAGTCAAAGATAATTCCAAGATTTGGGGCTTGAGGGACCATAAGAATGATTACCTAGGGATGCCTCAAGAGGGAGATGGTTTTAAGGCTAAATTCAGTTTAAAATATTGAGTTTAAAGTGATGTAATTGAAGCAATCCAGGAGGTAGTTAGAGATACTGTCCTAAAGCTAAGGAGAAGGGCCAGGGCTGGAGACATAGGTATAACAGTACTCTTCATATACATTAAAGCATTTTAAATCCTCAACAGTCGGGTCCCAATCTACTATTCCATGCTGATCACACATTATTCCACTTTAAATGTTCTAACCAAACTGACACTCTAGAATTTTGGAATTTATCGTTTCCTTCCAGGCTTGACTCTGTTGCCCCTCCAAAGAAAAACCTTTCCTGATACCCTCTTTAAATTGCCTGGCATTTACCTGTGTACATACTGTATACTCCTAGTAGAAAGAAGGATGAAATTATTTGGGTTTTGCCTTTATTCAGCCCCATCACTTAGCACATACATAGTAGGCATCTATCAAATTTGTGCTGAATCTAACTGAATTTCATCTCCATAAAAACCCTGACAGATAAACAGTACAAATATTATCCTTCTTAAGATGGACTCTGACCTGGTCACCACAAGTCATGTTAAAGGGAAATATGAATTTTAGTGAGGTGAAATCGGGAAGGCCATGGTTTCCTATTTAGTCCAGAACACAATCTTTTTAGCATCCCACTGAGATACAAGGAAACAATGTAGTTAGATGAACTGCATCAAGTCCATGGTAATCCCTTCCACCCAGAGGTAGTGCTAAACTACTTCAGGGAATGTAATTAAAGTGTCTTCAGGTTTTTGATAAATTTTGCTTGTCTGAAGAAAGGAGTTTGGTTTGTTTAATATTCCTCCCCCTACCCTTTAAGGAAATCAGGATTTAGTAGAACATAAAAATAAACTAGACAGAAAAACTCTATACCATTCATTTGGCATACATGCTACCATAATTGTTATTTATCTTTACACACTAACATATGCAATATACATATAACATACCCCTCTCAGATTATAAACCCTCTAAAGAAAAGGGCTAATGTCACATTTCTTTATGTCCCCAAAGCCCATTACAGAACCCTACTCCTAATAATATATACTCAAAAGTTTGCTGATGACTATTGAAAATTTGTTTTCCTTTTTTGATTTTTTTTTTGTCCTTTAAAAGTTTGATGCCTCTTTTTTTTACAATCATCTCTGTCTATACACTCCACTGAATCCTTTCCTTGTAATAACAAAATTAAACAAAGTGACTATATTTGACACATGAAGCACACTTCCTATCTATAGTCTCTACTTCTCTAATAAAAGGAAGTGTTTCATTATCTGTTCCCCTGGACCAAGGATAAAAATGATTTTAAAAGTGTGATACTATATATAACCTCAAGATTGCTTGTTGTTTGGCTCTGCTTGCTGCAGAGCCAAAATTGTGACTCCTCTTCTTTCAGTCTCATAAGTTGGAATTTGCCTTGACTGGACAAAGCCCTGTATTCCAACATGACTCTGGAGCCAGGAGTGGTGGTACATGCCTGTCATACCTGACACTAGGGAAGGCTGAGGCTGATGAATCCTGAGTTAGGGAGTTCTGAGCTGCAATAGAGCTAACACTCTATAGTGTCTGTACTATGTCTACTTTTAATATTGCCGAGTCCTTAATAAGGGAAGGCCAGGTTCCTTAAAGAGGGGGAAACCAGCTGAAATTAGAAAAACAGAGCAAGGTTAAGCTTCCACACTGCTTAGCATTGGGACAGGGTCCATGAATGACAGCAGTACTTCCAGCCCAAACAAGACAGGAAGGTCTGGTCTTTCTCCACAGAATAATTAAATGACACAGGAGTAGGGTTAGAATGAGTTTGGACATGGGTTGTTGAAGGCTATCCTTTCCTTTATTCATATGAATGGAATTACTGAAATGTAGCTTTTTAGCTCAATAGTCAACTTCAAGCAGAAGAACAAGACGGCAAAAAGTAGTCCCTTTAGTCCAGGTGCTAGGGGCTAACTTATGGGTATAGCAGAAATACAACTCTACTTAAGATATCTACATCAGACCACTCAGATCCTCACCAAATAAGTAGGATGTAATCTCTGCCCTGCCCAGCCCCGGGGCAATAAGGGTTAAGTGGCTTGCCCAGGGTCACACAGCTAGTAAGTATCAAGTGTCTGAGGCAGGATTTGAACTCAGGTCTTTCTGAATCCAGGGCCAGTGCTTTGTCCACTGTGCCACCTAGCTAGGATGTAATCTTAATGCTGATGAAGCCTTCACCTAATTGCCAATGAATATTAGCATTTTTTTGAAGCAAACACTTATTTCTTTGGTCAGCAACACATCAGAGTAAGATTCCTCAGATCAGTCAATATCCAAGGTCAAAATTCATTGGAGATTTTCTTTTATTACGATTAGTACTGGGTCCTTCTTGATTTAGCTGAGTGTGTCCTAGCTCCAAATTTACCAGAAGCATAACACACGCAAACAATAGTGGATTGGACTCAATAAATCTCAGATGAAAAACACACTTTGCATGGGGTCAAAATTTATGCTTACTATATGGTCCAAACTAGCTTAGCTAACAACAGGAATTAATTTTCCAGTAGTTGTATAAGCCTCCCAAAATGACAAGAACAACTGCATATTCATCTCTATTAATGCAGCCACATGAAACCAAAAAGTTTCATCATCTTTCAATGATCCCAGACTAAACAAACCAATCACTAACAACCTACTACATATAGCCAGGATATTTTATTAGTAGCACAGACATGCTACACAGCCTAGTATAGAAGTATAGAAGAAAAATGTATATCTAACTGAAGATGCTAAGATAAAATATAACCATTCAAGTAGTAATTTCATCAGCAGACATGATGATCACTTAATTTTTCTGAAGCAAAAGGTGATCATTTTCAATGGGATTTGTTTTTCGGTTGGAGAAACAAAGGACCAATAATATTTGGATTCTATATTTCAGAAACAGACTCTCTGTAATCAGCCCCTGATCGATTCAAAGACCAACTCAATCAATGTCAATATCCATATTACCAGAAATTGAGTATAGAGAAAAACTGGGTTGAAGTCCTAATACTTAGTAGTTCTATAATCAGGTAAATGTTTAAATTTAAATCAAGTACATGTTTAAACAATGGCAAATGTTTAACAATTGGCTAGTTTTATCTGTATTGTTTTTTTACATTGATTTTTAAAGTCTAGAAAAATCAACAAAACAATAAAATAAGCCCTGATTTGTACAGTTTGCTGAAAATTTAGCTAGTCTGAGCTGGTTCCAGCACATCCTTGGCTGTATGCTCAAGTGACATACATATATGTAAGGTATTATTATAACCTTAATTTCACATCAAAGAACTACCTTTGCTTGTTCATACATTGAATGAATAAATTTAGCAGTGGTTATCTAGCCTAGAAGGTACACTACCTCAAACTGTCTTCAAATTATAAGAGATGGTGAACCATAAAGTGATTTAAGTGTGAATTATTATAATTAATTAGCATCATTAAGTCAACTGAAATAAGAATATTCAAAGTTAGGGGAGACTCAAGGGACATCTGACCTAAGTTACTGCAACTTATGCTGCCAGAAGTCTACATGGAAAAGATCTTCTTTTACAGTTACTAACTGTCACAATCCAAATTATCACAAGCCAGATGAAGAACAAGGCACTTTTCTTTGGTTTAAATACATTTTTTTAAAAAATTGCATCAGTAGATAAAAAGTCTGGAACAATACCAGAGGGGGAAAGGAGTGATGAGGTATATAACAACTATGAATTTGAAAAAAGTTTTTTAATCAAGTAGGACTAAGGGGCTCAGAGTTGTTAGTGTCAACTTCCTTTTATCACTTTTGCTGGGAAAAGGCTGTGGTTGGATTTCAGAATTAAAGGGGTATCCAATAACTTCAGCTTGCACTTATATAGTACTTTTCAATCTACAAAGTTTAAATTTAAACGTTAAAATTTACAGATATACAACAGGAAGATGCAACAATTATCAATGACTCAGATTGACATGTGATAGCACTTTGTACACATGAACTTTGAGAGGGTGGGTCTGTCACCAGCTGTTCAGATTCTTTGGTCTGTGCTGCACCCAGAAATGCTGTCGTTCAAGATGAATAAATACCTTTCCTTCAGGGCCATTAAATAAAGTCTCGATAAGTAAATTTCACTTAGAAAATTCTGGTTCTGTGACAGCAGAGACCCACATGGCCTATTTACTTATTCTTTTGATAAAGGTCAGACCTAACCCATGGTTTAGTGCCATGGAAGACTGACCACACCTTAGGTCATATTTCCAGCATTCTGACTTACTGACATGCCAGTCTGAGTGTAACAAGCATCACAATAGTTCCAAGGACATCCCAGCCACTTGAATCCAAACTGGATCTTGGCTAAGTGGAAAAGATCACCAGACTTCTACCTAAAGCAGGCTATTCAAATCACTCCTATGAGCAAAGGTTTTCTTAAAGAAATGCTTGTTTTAAGACTTCTGGACCAAAGGGGGCAGCTAGGTGGCACAGTGGATAAAGTACCAGCCCTGGATTCAGGAGGACCTGAGTTCAAATCCGGCCTCAGATGCTTAACACTTACTAGCTGTGTGACCCTGGGGAAGTCACTTAACCCTCATGGCCCTGCCCTCCCCCCCCCAAAAGACTTCTGGACCATAAAGATGAAAGTCTTCTTTCCAGAGTCATTCACTCTATTGAATGGTGATGATACATGTAAGTACTTATATTCTATATTGAAGATAAAACGTCTGTGAAAACAGATGTTTCTCCCCAGAATTCCAAGGACTGACCCTTGCCCACAACCTCTTGCTTTAGTTTCAAATATGGAAACAGCTGGTTATTGCCTCCCCGGGGAAACACTCATTTTTGGAAGGCCACCCAGTTTATGAGGACACAAGTTTTCCTTTAGGTCTCTTTTCACAAAACTCAGCAGGCTGTTCACACTCTCTGGAGATTGTGTCTGAAAAAAAATAACTAGAACTAGGTTCACAGTTGGTTCTGAAAATTTTCATCTGTAGGCACTATTT
Organism: Dromiciops gliroides; assembly: GCF_019393635.1. Taxonomy (NCBI): domain Eukaryota; kingdom Metazoa; phylum Chordata; class Mammalia; order Microbiotheria; family Microbiotheriidae; genus Dromiciops; species Dromiciops gliroides. The sequence goes on from NC_057862.1 coordinate 255,423,284, forward strand.
ACTATATTCTCCTGACAAAGAATGTTCATCAACCACTAGCACAGTTATGAGTTCTGCCCTTTTGGGCCCATCATTAGGGTCTGAAAGCAGAGTGAGAGTGTGTGTTAGTATGTGTAAGTGTATATATAAATATACTCAGAGCATGACAGAGGCTCACTGTATGTAATATTTTTATAATGTGATGATTTTTCTAATTTTGTTTCAGCTATATGTAATTCCTGACATTTAACAAATAATAAAGTATCACCCAACTGAGTATTTCATAAACAGCCCCATTAATTCTCATATAGTTTGGTAGTGGCAAATGGGAAAAGGTGGGTTAGTTGGCTTTTACTCCAAGAGAAGTAAAAATCAAGAAATGTTTAAAAATTATGGTAGTATTGCTTGCCTTCTCAGGGAAAGGATGGAGGGAGAGAATTTGGAACCAAAAATTTTTACAAATAAATGTTAAACATTTTTTACATGTAATTGGAAATAAATAAAATATAAAAAAATTTTTAAAAGGTGATCATCAGGACAACTGTGTTACACTTAAGGGTACCACAGACAAAAAATAGTATCAGTCCTTAATATATGTATACCACACCAAGAAAAAAAAAAGAGAGAGGAAGAATTATAATAGGAGATTACCATTACCTTTGGATGCCTTTTCTTTTCAGGCAGAAAAGATTCATTATGTCTGAAAAGGAAGCCAAACTAGAGGTAGCCTATTAGCTTTCTCAATAAACTCACCTTCTCCCCTTGGAGTGATGGGACAGAGTCCCGCAAACTGTGAAAGCTATCTTTGATGTGGTCCCTGCGCTTTCGCTCCAGTGCATTATGATGAGCTCGTTTGTCAGCCTGAAAGAGAAAAGGAGAAAGAGCACATCAGAACCAACATTCTCAATACATAGCACCAGAGGGTCCAGGTTTCATTCCAGAGGTGTATGCTGTCAGTGATGTCCCTGGCAACTGGACTAAGAGGCACTGGATTGAAGGGGGTAATTGAGTGGGGAGGGGTTTCCAGAATTAGGCCCTGTTAAATGCAGAAAGAAGCGTAAGTAGCAGCAGGGTCTGTGACAGGAACATCCAAGGCAGTTCGACATATCTGGCTCATGCACAAGTAAAATAAGTTATTCATGGGAGCAAAATGTGATTTTCTTGGAACAATTCCTTTCCCCAAATTTCCTCATGTGATATAATAGTCAGAGATTGGTAGTGACAAAATTCCAGGTAGATATATTAATAAGGTACAATCATTTCCACTAATGGAGACTTCCCGCAACATATGCTCAAGGAAGGAATAAGTTACACACACTTTACTATTTCCTCAAAGATACCCATCAAAGTGATTCTGTACTCTGTTCCCACATAATATCCCCATCTGTGACCCTTACAAAAGAAAAGAGACCTCTGAAAAAATCCCATATGCATTAATCTGAGCCTATTTGGGAAAACAAAAAAGGACAAAGATTCCAACTCTATTTAGGCTTCCTGATTCTTAAAATCCATGCCAAGTGCTTCCCCTTCGAATAAGTTTGTGCCAGAGAGAGACAGTTCTTAGATCGCAAAGCTTTCAACCTCCACATGCTCTGAATAAATCTCCCTAGGCACCTGTTGCAAAACACATTTACTTGGCAGGATCCAAATAACCACAAAGCAGAGTCTCTTTGTCTTAAACCACTTGGAATCACAAACAAGAACAATCAGCTGAAGAGACATATAGGCTGTCAATGCACTAGGCCACAAAGGGGAATGGCTCCAAGGCGAAAAGAGTATAGATAGATTACTATCCCGATCCAAGTGAAAAGGGTTAGCTAACCCTTATGATAAAATGCAAGTGCTACTATTGCTCTTTAGAGTTTAAAGGATTTAAACCATATTTGGGTTGTAAAAAGTTATGGTAAAGACTTTAGACTGAGAATTTACCCTTAGCATACCAATGATGTCATCATTTATATAGCTCTACCGGGATGACCTAAAGAACGAAGTTATGTGCAAAAGGAAACAAATAACTTAAACTTACACAAGGAACATCGAGAACTTTTAAAATGAGGCTGTAAAAATAAACAATATTTCAATTAGGTACTGCAATGATGCACAACATTGTGTACTAGGTCCTAAAAAATGTCATTTCCTGTAATCAGTAAGCCCTTGTTCTATATTGTGATAGGAAAACACAATTTTAGACAGGAGATGTAACAGGACTTGAACTACAGATTCAATCATTAAAGGGAAAGGGGTGACTAGCATAGAGGAGGCAGTTGTTATAACTCTAGTTACATCCTAATTCCCAAACATAGCATCCTATCTATTACTCTAATTTTACTAAAACACATGGTTCCCATCATGGTTATGGACAGGGAACTGCCAGAGAACAAAACTTTTCCTTTTCCAAGACATATGACCAGGCAGCCCCAAGTAATGAGTGCACTACCCTGAACCACAGCCATACCCTGAAATAGTATGGAAAAACTGAAGAAAACCATCAGACAACCTTGGTTGCCAGACCAATTTAAGTTGATGAATTTTCATCTATTACACCACCTAAACAATATGGTATAGTCTGTAACTACTTTCTAGTTGTAAAAATTAGTGAGATAAAATAACACACAGCATACAAATTTAAGAATCCAGTCCTGTTTCCTCCCCCTACAGCCTATGACCTTTTCCTAGGACAAAGCTGCAAAGCTCAGAAGAACACGCTACCATAGAATATCTCAAGTAGCCAATACAATGACCATTCAGAATGTAACTGGCTCTCCAGTGTTCTCTATTCATTGACATTATCTGCAAATTAAACATACACTTTTAATCTCCAACAGGGACCCATTCGGCCCAAGATTCTGCTGCCTATAAAGTGATCCTAACTCCTGGCCTTCCTTCTATCTCAATGCTGTTCAATTTAGAGGGCTGTACATAGAAGCAACACTATGAAATTACTATTAATACATCCTGATCCTCCCCCTCTACCCTCCTGCAAAAGATTTCCCCTTGTTTTTGGGAAAGTCTTGCAAATATAAGTTAGAAATCAAGGTGGACTTGGTTTCATTAGGTTCTAAATTAGTTAGGAGGTGCTAAGCATAATTTAAAACCAAAATCATCCCCACAATGCACTACTCCCTTCCCATTCACCAAGCCCTGAAAAGACTCAAATGGACAACAAGCCTTTTGGTTGGAGAACTGTAAGTGAACTTGGCTTTCAACCATCAGCAGAAATCTTGGCTTGTCATTTGGGGAGCAAGCCAAGTTTGAGAAGTTGGCTCAACAATGCAGGCAGCACAGTTTGCTGCCTGGTAGAAAGCCTGAGCTGGAGACTGTCGTTCTCAAAGCAGTGGATGGAATTACAAGAGCGGTTCCAGGTCCAATTTAACTAGCAGAAGAGAGGAAACAAAAAACAATCCCTGCTGCCATGTCTACCCCAAAGTTGCCACACCTATAGCCAATCTGAAGCTCTTAGAGATGAACAAGATGAAGAAAATGCCTTCTAACTAGTCCTACCTACAATGTTCACCTAACTTAAGTTGTGGCAACACCCTGAACTACATTGTTCAAGCAACAACCAAGGCAAATCTGTATTAAGTAACAGAACTCTCATCCATATTTCTAGGGGCTTTGAAGCATACATAAATCCTTTAGGCAGAGTTGACAACTGTGCTTGGCACAGATACATTCAATGTCAAATCAGGGCAGTCTGACAACACTGTCCCCCATTCATCAGAATGGTATGGACAGCTGCCAGGATACTACTGTTCATCAACGCCTTGTTAAGTGCCTTCACAGACTGGCATTTCCTTTACTAAGAAGGAAACCTCACCTTGGTTAGTGATTACTGCCAGTGTGTATATGGGTTTCCCACAGGCACATGAACAAAATGTGTAAAGATCTATGCTGTGTACTAAGGAAGTCAAATCAGGATGAGCCTACTCTGTCTTGCACTGGGAAAGGTCTTTCATAGGGGTTAAGTGGCAATGAAAGTACCTTTCCAAAATCAGTCAGACAAACTAGATCTAGAGGAAGACAGAATTCTTAGAGTGGCCACTAAGCCCAGGGACAAACTTACCCACATGCACCATAGAGATAGCAGCTGCAGATCCTGCCTTTTCTCAAGTAAACTGGATTCATGGGGCCTGCCAAAGGAACATTCCTTCAGGGCCATCCCAGGCTTACAAAAATACTATGGGATACTGAAGAGTGGCCCACAGATGCTCCACAGGAACTCAGGCACAAAAGAGCTTCCAGCTTTGACTTCTCTGCCAAGATCTTTATTCTTCCATTCAGTTTTCCTTCCACTGAACTTCCCACAGATGCAGCCAGAATAAAAATCTTCTTCTACAATTTGTCCATCCATCCCTGACACTAACAAGTACATGTTAAGTTGTTAAATGTTGAAAGCAAATGCCACTTTTTTAGCCAAGTTGCTTAACTTGCAGGAGAGTTCATAACAGTCTGATGGATTCTGCTTAAAATTGGGGGAAACCTATTTAAATTATTTCTTTCCAACTTTGTGAATATAGAATGTATCCTCATTCGATATTTTCTGTTAGCCAGCATCTCTTTTCCTAAAAACGCCAAGTGGTAGATAACACAGTGAAATATCTCATCAGGCTGGTTCCCAAATACCTAAGGAATGCTGTGAGCAGAATTCTTTCAAAACTAATACAGCTATAGATACATCTGCTCCAAATACAGGGAAACTGATAATTAACTTGCCTGACACGGTGTAGCAATTCATCACAATGTACCAATTTTTAAGAAATTTCTGAGTCTGAATACTGGTGGTTTTATTACCACAACCATCAAGATAGTCTTGCCTCTTTTTTTGGATCCACATTTCTGATTTTGTTTATATACTTATTACACCACTAACATATGTATCTGGAGCATTAAAAGGTTAAGTGATTTGCCCAGGAGTCGAGTCACATAGTTTTTGTTGGCTACTGGGCTTCCTGACTCTCATTCAGTTCCTTTCTGTCATGCTGTTTCTCTATTACCTACATTTCTTGCAAAAAAAACCTTTATTTATGGCTCGGACCTGTGAATTCACTGAAGCAGGGAATTCCCTTTGAGGAAATTTCCTCCAACTAGGCTGTTCTACAACTTCTAGCATTAGAGGCTCTGGGACACTGAAAGGTTAAGTGACTTGCCCCGGGTCACGTAGCTAGTTTGTGGCAGGTGGGCCTTGAACCCAGCTTGTCCCAACTCCAAGGATAGCTCTTTATCCTATACCACACTGCTCCTGACATTAATAATGAATATAATCAGTAACATATAAGCGATCCAGGCACTCCTCTCATTACTTAGGGAAGATGCAACTGATATTATCTTACCTCAAAAACCAAGTATTCTGGGGGCGGCTAGACAGCACAGTGGATAAAGCACCGGCCCTGGATTCAGGAGTACCTGAGGTCAAATCCAGCCTTGGACACTTGACACTTACTAGCTGTGTGACTCTGGGCAAGTCACTTAACCCCCATTGCCCCACCAAAAACAAAACAAAACAAAACAACAAAAAAAACCCAAGTATTCTTTTGAAGCCAACTGAAAGATTCAACCTGATACACAGAAAATCCCAACCATCAATGGTGGTGGCTAGCGATATATACTGACCAATGCCCATGGAATGAAAATATTAATTCAAGTTTCCCACAACTTTATTTGAGGAAATAACTTTTAAATTGAATCAGACTATCAAGGCAAGGCTAGTACACTCACAACTGCTTGAAGTTAACTACTTGTTGACCAAATTTCTAGCTTTCCTTTGAAGATTAATCCTTGGTATTGATGAATATGACTAGCACAATATGGCATCATATTATACCTCATGTACTACAGAAAACATTTTTTGAGCCTAGTAAACTTCTGGCCAGCACCCTGGATTCCTATCCAAACTGGTCAACACTGCAGCCATCCTATAGAAAATCAGTTTTAAATAGGATTATAACAGCAAGGCAGAAGTACTTTATTAATAGCAGCAAAGGTCTATTCAGGAACCCATGATGTTGGAATTTCGGCACTGTGGTTAACCACTTTAAAAGAAGGCCGAGTATATACCACCTATGCCATAAAACTCATTCTTGCTACTAACATAAAGTACTTTGCTATTCAAGTTCAAATCTGAAACAGATCTGCTCTTCTTCCTTTCTGAATACATTACAATTCTGAGAAGCAAATACCTTGGAGAGGCTAACACACTTCACATCAGAAATGGAATTGCACAAACCTGTTTTAAAACTTCTAGAAGATATGCTGCAATTGCAGTATACTGAGCTAGCATGAAGGACAATTTCTTAGAAATAGTCTCAGGTCTCACATACTTGTATTCAAAGCTTAAACCCCTTCCTGTAGAATGCCACCAAAACAGAAAGAAAACATAAAAACATTATGTGCAAAAGGAATCTGTATCTTTTTATGTCCACACAGTAAATCCTTCCATTATTTTTTAAAGTGTTTATAAAATTAAAAGGAAAATCGCATCACTTGGGATTTTTCCAACATGGGATTTTTTGTCATAGGAAATACTGCTGGAAAAGTCTCCAAGTCATTCTTCTGGGTTACTCAGACTGTTTTCTTCTAGTCGAGCTTATTTTTTCTACCAATTAAAGTCTTTATCTTTTTCATGGCTCCCAGAGAATATTAAATTCAGTTTCACTTTCTCTTATAGTTAGCTGTATTTCCTACTTCATATCAGTCTCTTATGTCTCATGACACAGGATTTTTACACCTGTAAAACAACATTCTCTAAGTAATTTTTAAAACTCTTACAATATTGACCCAAATTATTCACTATTTTTTCCTTTTATTCCATCTTGATTTTCCTTCAAAAGTCAAAGTCTAAAAATGGCTCCTCAAAAACAAGAAACTTCTTATGCCCAGGCCTTGAGTTTTGGAGTACAAATCTGATCATCATAGGAAGGGGAATTCTCACTCCTGATAGTTGTTTGTGAAACTGAAAAACATGCTGGTAACACATCTGCCTTTTCTCCATGCTGTTGTGATTACCTTGTGCAAGATGTCTGAAAGTCTCTGCAAGCCAAATAAAAAAGCAAAAAACAAAAAACAAAGGGATCAACTCTAGACACCTTAACACTTAACCATAAAATTCTAGAGAGAGCCCTGAGATTAGATGTTAAGGTGCAGAGAAGTACATTTTAATAATTTCATGGCCATTTAAAATCAATGCATAAATCATTTGAAAATCAAAAAAAGTTTGAGAAAGCCCTCTCTCAACAAAGAAAATTGGTTTCTTGCTGAAAGCCCATGAATAGTTGTTCCAAGCAAGAGTCTGGAAAAGAAGTTCTTAAAGGACTCTTTCTCCCCTCCTACCACCCTTCAACTAGGGCTATTTTCAGATCACATCAAGGTAGTTGAGGAGAAAAAGGAAATACTTTTTAAAATTTTGCTTTTAAAGTACAGTATTAAAGTGGATATACTATTAAAGAAAATTTACAACAAAAAAATCCAAAATAAAGAATCTCCCTCACAAGTTATGTGAAACTCTGACCAAGTCAGCCCATTAAAATGGATAATTTTGTTTTTAACAAATGACAATCAGAAACAGTTTTCAGGTCTAATAAAACAATTACATCCTGGGATTTCTCCTAATGTTGTTTAAATTCTTCTGAAGCCCCAGGTCTCTGAACAAGATTCTGAATCTCAATCTGTTCTGTTAATTCAAGTCTAAGTCAGCAAGAGTTTCTCTTTTTAAAAAAATTATTATTCCTTACTGCTCCCAACTACAAACTATCATGAACTTTGTTGTGCTTCATTCCCCTTTCCCGCTCTAATCTCCCTTTGTTTTGTGCCCCCAAAAAAGTCTCTTTCTCCTACCCCCATTCAAATTCACTAAACAGCTCCAGGTTCCCATCAATTTTCAATACATAGCTACATCTACTGAACCAAATATTGAATGCATTAATACAGAAAACCAAAGAAATGATCTAGCATTTTCTTACAGCTTCCCTCCTTGACAAAACTACATTCTCATTTCTCTCTTTCACACCAACTCCAAAGCTTTTTCTCTTTAATTTCAAAACCTGCTTCAACCCATGGGCCTAGAACAGTGACATTCTGCTACTGTTCCTGTATGTGCAACTTGTGGCTTTAATTTCTGCATTACAATGTTATGTAATACTGCTAGACTCTTTAAGGAATACAGTATTCAAATGGCTCTTTTCATTTCTGATGATCACATGTGCCTCCTATTTGTCTTCAAATATTCTCTAGTTTGCTTTGCCTTCAAATAATGACAACGACTTAATTCAGAACTTCTTTCCTTTCCTGACTCCAAACAGTAGTTATAGAAATCCCTTGGATTTGCTCCCTCCAGAATCAAATCCTTTCCTATGGACAAAGCTCCTCCCACTCACCTAGACACCTGAGAATCTAGAATGATTTAAGTTTACAACCCTTATCCCCAACTACAATCCCAGACGTAGGCCCCCACCTCACCTCCAGCATTTCACAGTGCAGTTTACCATCATAACATTGAAAGTAACAGAACTCTCTCTGACCCCGAAAAGGATTAGAACTGAACGGAAATGAAAATGAAATGGAGAGAAGGAGACGTACCGCAGATTGAAACCTCGGTTGCTCTTCCTGGAATAAGAGAGAGAAAAATAGAAAATATAGGAGTTATTTTTACGCTTCACATTCAAAAATAAGAAAGAAAATGCCGGCGGTGAAGGAAGCAGGGGATGGGGAGTAAGCCCGACCCTCCTCCCTTCCCCCCAGCCGGGATCCCCGTGCTGGGCTGGGGGGAGGGGGGGATTGGGGGCGTGTGTGTCTTGTGCGCCGCCCCTTCTTCCGGGATCCAGCCCAGCCAGAGGGGACGCACTGGGGGGGAAGGGGTCCTGAATGCCCCCGTTCCTCAGCCCCTGCCAAGGGCATTCTGGGCACCCTAACCCCCCCCAGACAGAAAAAGGACTAGGTATCTTGGACGAGGTGGGATGGGGCGGGGAAGGGTCCTGAGCACAGCCCCCGTTCCCTGGATCTGGACAATGGGCTACGGAGTGTACCCCCATCCCGGCACCAGGGGGGTCAGGGAGGAGGGTAGACTGGCCCCAGTGATGTTGCCCCCTCCGCCGGAGTGGGGTGAGGGGAAAGTGGCGGGGGAGGGAAGGGAGGGTTCCCCAAGGCCACTCCTCCCCATCCGGACTCCAGAGGCCGCGGTGGCCGGGAGGGTGAGGGAAATGCCCGGACCGAGGCGGCGACGGCGGACCCGTCTAAGGAGGGGAAGGGCGAGGAGGAAGCGGCCCGGCCTCCGCACGCCTCCCCCGCCCCCCCACCCCGTCCAGTTCCGTCTCTGGCCGCTGGCCCCGACCCCCAAACAGACACGCACGGGAAGGAAGAAACCCCGGGACTCACGTCGCTCTCCACCTCGATGTCATCGTTATCGCTCATTTCCTACGGCCCAGGGAGCGGCCACTGCAGCGGCGGCTGGGAAAGGGGGAGGGGTGGAGGGGAGGGGGAAGTCAGGGACAACAACAAGCCGGGCCGCACACGCTCGCTCGCTCGCTCGCTCACTCACTCCCTCACTCACTCCCTCACTCACACACACACTCACACACACACACATACACACACGCACACGCACACACACACACAACAAGGCTAGAACCACCTCCTCACTGCAGGACCGGATCAACGGCGGCACGCACGCCCGGCCCCCCCCCGCCCACGTGACCGGCCTCAGCCGCGCAAGGGCCGCTGAGACTTGGAGTCCACTCTCCTTCAGTCGCCCAAGGACTGAAGGTCCAGGAAGGACTACAAATCCCGTTAGGCACGATAAACACTCAGGCGCTCCGGCTTGTTGACGAGAACAAGAGCGCCTGCGTGTCCCGCCGAGGAGGGAGGGAGAAAGGGGAGCGTGATGCCTTCTGGGAGTTGTAGTACTCGGCTTGGTGGGGGTGTGGAGCAAGTTGTTAGGAGGTTTTTCTCCCTTGGGCAGCCGTAGAGGCTGCTGGGTAAGGAGAGGACACGTGGAGGCTGCTGGAGCTCCGGGAGTGGAGTGGGGTTTCTGGGCACGCACTCTGCTGGGCAGTAGGCCTGCGGGAGAGGGTGGGAACGCGTACGGCGGGGCTCAAGAGCGTCCTAATTATCTTACGTCTCCTTGGTTTTATCATTTGCATTCTCTTTTGACTCACCCGCCACGCGTTTCTGCGTCTAGGTGTAACCTACCTTGGGGCTGCAGCAAGGAACTCTACCGAAGTGAGAACGCTCTTGTCCAGTGGGAGGCACAGCTTGTCACTTTAGGTGTTCCGGGTGTGAACTGCAGACCGGAAGTGTGACTCCTCATCTCTGACCCAGTATTATTTAATTCTGGGGTAAGAAGCTGTGATCATCTTTACAGTTTCTAGTATGGCAGGGGAGGTGCAAAAAGTGTAACAGTTTCCATGAAATCCATCAAGTTTTAAAATACAGTGAAGAGAAATGACCACCTTTATCATTTTTAGGATACTTAAAAGTGACAGAAGTGGCATATGAAACTTTGCCCAAGAAGGTGAGAAGTGGAAGTTGATACTTTATAATTTGGAAAGGCTTTCGATGCCACTCCTTGTACAAGGTGTTTCTTGAACTTTTTGGTTAGTATTCTTACCTCCCCAAACCATTATTTTGTATGTTTCATATTGCTTATGCACCTGTTGTATGTCCTCAGATCGAGGAAGGATTGTTTAATTTTTTTCTTAAAATCTCAGCAGATGAGTGTTGTTGAGGGATCAGAATTGGAACCCTGAATAGGGTTAAATAATAAGTAATTGACCAAATGACTGAAGTAATATATTACAAAATTTCTTGTAAAATGAGAAACTAGCTTAAAGCTAGTTTCTTGTTGTAGTGGAAAAAAATGCTGGGTATGAAGTCAGATGATATGGGTCTGAAAATGACTTTGAAACCTTACCTGGTGATTCCTTAAATCTCTTCCAGCTCTAAATACACAATACCATGATCTATAATCCTTTGATTCCAGAGGATTCATTTGAACCCAGGGCCCATGATTCCAAATTCAGAATCTCTGCTACTGTAATGTGGTAGTGTGTTTGCCACATTTAATTCAATAAACACTTTATTAAAACTTGTGTGTGTTCAGTCATTTTGCAATCATGTCTGGCTCTTTGTGACCCCCATTCAGGGTTTTCTTGGCAAAGATATTGGAGGGTAACTAGGTGGTGCAGTGGATAGAACACTGGCCCTGGATTCAGGAGGACCTGAGTTCAAATTCGGCCTCAGACACTTGACACTAGCTGTGTGACCCTGGGCAAGTCACTTAATCCCAATTGCCTCACCAAAAAAAAAATATATTGCAAAGATATTGGAGTGGTTTGCTATTTCCTTCTCTACCTCATTTTATAGATGAGGAACTGAGGCAAAACAGGATTAAATGACTTGCCCAGGGTCACACAGCTAAGTGTCTGAAGTCAGATTTGAGTTCATGAAGATGAGTTTATGTGACTTCAGGCCAGTTACTCTATTCCACCTTTATCATCTAGCTTCCCTAATTAAATATTACCATATACAAAAGCTAAGCAATCCTGACCTTGAGGCTCCCATAGTTCTACCACACTTTCCCCCAGATGAAGCCATTTTGATAATAGCTAATATTTACACTTTTATGAGGAAACAGACTGGGAAAGTTTGTGACTTACCCAGAGTCACTCAGACATACACTAAGTCAAAGCTTCTTAAACTGTGGGTCATGACCATATATGAGGTATCACAACTGAATATGGGGGGGTTCTCAAAAAATTTGGCAACAGTAAAAGGTTATGTATACCTATTTTATATACCTGTATACCCAGAGTCACATAAAAATTTCTATGGTGAAAATGAGTCATGAGTGGAAAAAGTTTAAGAAGCCCTGTACTAGGCCACCTTGCAGCCCCCCAGATACATTAGGTACATAATTAAAATACCACCATCCCTAGAGGCAGCAACTCAACTCAGCACCCTTTTCTAAGTGATGATTGTTTTCTCCATTTTATGACTGACTTCTGCCCAGCTTTTTAGTGTCTTAATTTCACCTTTCTGAACCTTTCTAAACCTTTAAATTTCAGCATTTGATCTCCCAGAGGAGCAAAGATTCTTTTTTTTTTTTTGGTGGGCCAATGAGGGTTAAGTGACTTGCCCAGGGTCACACAGCTAGTAAGTGTCAAGTGTCTGAGGCCGGATTTGAACTCAGGTCCTCCTGAATCCAGGGCTGGTACTTTATCCACTGTTCCACCTAGCTGCCCCTGGAGCGAATATTCTTAGGCATGACAGCATAAAATTGGTTTCAGGGATGGTAGTCTAATTAATCAGAACTAGATATATTTTTAGTTTTTCTTTTTTAGTACTAATAGCAGTAGAACCTTCTATAATGAAATGACAGCTCCAGACCTTCCCCTGCAAAAACAAGCAAACCCTTCAAAATGGGTGAGAAGAGTGAATCAGAATATCATTGTAGACTAACCCAGCTTTATCATAACATGAACCTCCATCAAAGCCCCACTCTAGTGTTTCATTCTGGTGTCGAAGTGGCACTGGATTCTCAAAGTTATGCCAAGCTAGTACAAGATCTAGTAGGTCTTATCAAGTTGGAAATGCTTCAGTTACAGGACTGGTGAAAGACACAATATGCTTATTGTGTAAAGAACAAACCAACTTGAAGCTTTGGAGAAACTTTTCACCAAATGGTCAACATGGTATTGATTTTTTTTGTCCACAGGAACCCACTAAGCCACCTAAGCCATAGAGGAATTTTGATCTTCATTGGTAAGAGGAATACCGACGTGGCTGAAATCACAAATTCCTGAAATTTTGAAATAAGTAGATAGTAAATAAAGAATATTATGAATCAAATTTATAAAATAATATTTAAATAACACTTTAAGGTTTGAACAATTATTCTCCTACATCATTTCATTTGATCCTCAGTCACAAGAGTCCTTTTGAGGTAAGTATTGCAAATAATTTCCTCTAATTTACAGAGAAGGAAACTAAAACTTGGGTAAAGTGGCTTAGCTAGAGTCTCACAATTAATAAGTGTCAGAGGCATAATTTGAGCCTATAACATTTCTGACTCCAAATCTTGCTTTTTACTATACTATATGCCACTCCAATTCATACCAGGCTTCCAGATTAAATATATATTTTGTTGTGTACTGATGCTTATGTTTATTTTTGGACCAGCTAACCATTATTCATTAGGACAATATCTGTACTTTCTAATTATATCTGTCTTTTGAAGTAGGCAGTTCTCCTCTAACAAGTGTCCAGGTGATGAATCCCTTATGCCATAATTAATTTAGTGATTGACATGGGTTATTTATTTGTTTGAAGCCTGTTGTGTTTCAAAGCCTTCATGGACAAGTTATCCTCTCCTAGAAGACCAAGGTGAGAATATAGAGATTTTATCATCTCCTAAGGTGTTCAATTTCCTCTCAGAGCTTGCTTACCTGGAGTCCTTGGAGTTACTTATTTGACTCTTAAGTTAATCATTTGTTCTGTGACAAAAATGCCAAACAAATATATGAACTCAATTTATTTAAAATGTGTTTTTATCGATACGTTTATACCCTTTTATTGATACATTGAACCCAACATTATAACAAAGAAAAACAGTTATACAGAAATATTGAGTTGTCCTAGTTGTTCCTCACCTTTCTGCCATAAGTGATATACAAAATTTATTAGAATTCCTTTATTTTCCAGAGGAACTATGTGAAAATCTGGCCTAACAAATCCAAGATCCCTTATGGTAACAGGTTGAACCTGGTTGATATGCAATATTCCTGAAGACAATAAAAAGTACAAACCAAGCAGGCTTCTCCTGAGATATTTGGAAATTTATGGTGCTTCAAAAGACATTATTATCTGCTAGAGACTTTTTGTTTCCCTCCCCAACATTTTTGAGCCATTTGGGGTTTCATGGACCTTCTAAGAGATATTCTTATCTACAAAGATCCCCAAGAACTTCCTACTTCACATCCTCTATCTCATTGCCTGGGTTCAAGGAGTGAGCTATCAGGCTGATTTGCATGTTGCAAATGGAATTAAAAGCAGCCTATTGCAAACCAAGAGGCAAGGAGTTAATCCAGACCTGACTGATTTATCAATAAACACATAAAACTTAATTGTCCAGGGACTGCATAATCACCCCTTTCAATTACTTAAATACTCTCCTTCCCCAAGTCTGGGTTGAATGCTCTTTTGAGAGGTTCCCATGCATTACATGACTGTTTTGCTTTGAAAAATACATGGCTGCTTGTCTTTATAACTGTGCTTCACTCTATTTCTATTTTTGTTAGGGACAGTTATCTGCTTTTGACAGTGAGGAAGTTCCTCTTCAGGAATTTCATTAATTTTTTTAAATGCTTTTTGTCTTTACATCATAGTCATTTTCCTTCCTCCCCTCCACATAGAACCCTACCTTTGTGATAAAGAAAAACAGGGAAAAACATCCAGTAAGGAAGTCTTGCCTGATAATATATAAAATATTCTAACTTAATAGTCCTCTAACTCTCTGCTATGAGGGAGGAGGTATGCAACATTGTGTTTTCTGCAGCATCTTCATTTTTTTCATTATGAACTTGTAAATCATCAAAAAACATAAATATTTCAATATACAGAGAATAGAAAAGAGGATTGTATGTGAAACTGATCTTCTGTTATGCCCAGTTAAATTTGAGTATATAAACATTTTAAATTCATAAAAAAATTATTATCCTATACTTTCCAAATACCAATTAACATGAGCATTTCCATATGCAAAAAATAATGAAGAGAATTGTATGTACAGCCATGAATCTCCACTGTAAATAACTTGTTCTTAAAAAAAAAAGAGCAAATAATAAATTCAGTGTGTTAATTTTAAAGCTGTTTTGCCTGTCTACAACTCCCTCTGGACCAGTTTCTGTTGATTTATGTGTTTTCTCCCCTCATATTTCAGTGACCCTTTCTTCATTCTTTGTTTTTGAACATCATTATCACTAAGCCTTCCCACCCAGATACCCTCCCCCTATCCTTCCTCTATTAAAAAACAAACCCAATTCTCTCTCTTGTGGCAAACAAGCATAAAAAAGCAAAACAAATATACACACTGGCCATTTTCTAATATGTGTATATCATTCTACTGGTAAAAACAAAACAGTCCCTCCTCTGAAGGTTACATTCTATTGGGAGGAAATTACATGTATATAGGAAATTAAATATGAAATATATGAGTAATTTCATAGTGGAGGGTATATTAATAACTGGAGGCATAGGTGTTTCTCTGGGAGTTTGCACTTAACCTGGGGATCAACCAAAAGATGTAGGACCAGAAAAGGAAATGATCTATCCATGTAGCAAGAGAAAGGGATGTCATATGGAGTCTGCATATTGAATTTTATTAAGAGGTCTGGAGGAAGAATCTCAGCCATTGAGTAAATTCTTTGAAGAGGCTATGAACAAGAGTATCAGGGGATATGGTATGGATTGATTGTGATCTGCCTAGTTGAAAGAACTGATTTCATGCTCAAGTAACTGTTAGTAGGTTAATCATGGGACACCATGTGAAATTATCCAATCATGTTCTGTTAATTATTTCTTAGAAATGTCTTTTGATATTGATAGAACAGACTGAAGCATGCTATTTTTCACATTCTTTCATTTTTTTTAAATTTCATTTTTTTTTTTGCAGGGCAGTGAGGGTTAAGTGACTTGCTCAGGGTCACACAGCTAGTGTCAAGTGTCTGAGGCTGGATTTGAACTCAGGTCCTCCTGAATCCAGGACTGATTCTTTATCCACTGTGCCACCTAGCTGCCCCATATTCTTTCATCAAGTGACAAATATGATGATGTTTTGCATGATCATATATGTATAACTCATATCAGATTGTTTGCCACCTCCGGAAGGGGGGAGGGGAGGGAAGGAAGGAGGGATATGGGGGTTAAGTGACTTGCCCAGGGTTACACAGCTAGTAAGTTTTAAGTGTCTGAGGCTGAATTTGAACTCAGGTCCTCCTGACTCCAGGGTCAGTGCTTTATCCACTGTACCACTTAGCTGCCTTCTTGTTATGTCTTCATTTATCTCTTTGCTCTGAATTCTTCTTCCTCTACTCTTCCTGCATCATTCTACCATATAAAAGACCACTTTCATCATTGGTGTAATCATTACTTACATCACTCCTCTGAATATCAACAGGATAAAGTCCAAACTTCCTAGCCTGGGATTTAGGGCCCTCCAAATCTGGTACCGACCCATCTTTCCACTCTGTTTTCTATTCTAAAGTATTCCATTCAGGCCAAACTAATTGAACCCTACAAGGAGCCAAAGGACTTTTCCCCTTTCACACTTTTGGGTGATTGTGCATTTCCCTCTCTCTTCACATAGTCAATTCCAGTCTATCTCTCACAGCTCATCTCAAATCCCTCTTCCTCCGTGATGGTACCTGCTAAACCACTCTAGGCACTCTCAACTCATAACAGTAATTTAAATGTCAGTTTGAACTTAAGAGCTATAAGGGTGTTCAGGGAAGACTAGTACCTCTGGTGTGAGGGCTGCCAAACTCTTTTCAGGGCTGCTTTGCACTTTTGGTGTCCACCTGACACCCAGCTCTTACCTGTGACTCTAAGAAGCTGTAGCATGCTTAGCAGTCACACTCTGGTAAAAACTGGCTCAGTAGATGAGCTAAACCAGTCTGAGGGTAACCGACAGGATTTAAACCTGTGGGTAAGTAAGGGAGATGTCTACCCCAAGTGGGTGAAAGCTTGCCCTGGTGAAATGGGCAGATGTGATTGTGAACAGTTTGTTCCAATAGGCTATGAAGGTGGCTGGCAAGTGTTCTGGAACACTTAGAATTTGGTTAGACATTGAAGATGCCGAGGTAATCCATGGCATCCTCAGCCATCACTAGTTACTTTGACTTTTGTCTTACCACTGTACTTCAATGACTCTCCACAAGACAGCACCACCATCCATCCATCCATCCATGGAACTATCAGAGCAAATGGAGAAAGTTTGAATGCTATGGATAAGTTCACTTACCTTGGTAATATGCTTTCCCGGGATATACCCATAGATGACGAGAATACACATTGCCAGAGCTAGCTCAGTGTTTGGGAGGATCTGAAGGAAAGTGTGGAAGAGGAAAGGTATTAGACTACCAAACTGAAGGGCTACAGAGCTGTTGTGCTGACCTCATTGTTGTATGCCTGTGAAGCCTGTATGGGGCACCAGTGTTGTGCCAGGAAACTGAATCAATTCCATTTGAATTGTCTTAGGAAGATTCTAAAGATCACCTGGCAAGATAAAACACCAGACACTGAGGTCTTTTTTTGAGCTGAACTGCCAAGCATCCAAACTCTACCACTGAGAGAGTAACTCCGATGGGCTGGCCATGTTGTTCATATGCCAAATGTACATTTGTTTAAAAGATTATTTTAGGGGCAGTTAGACGGCACAGTGGATAAAGCACCAGCCCTGGATTCAGGAGGACCTTAGTTCAAATCTGGCCTCAGACACTTGACACTTACTAGCTGTGTGACCCTGGACAAGTCACTTAACCCCCATTGCCCCGCAAAAAAAAAAAAAAGACTATTTTACAGAGAACTCACACAAGGCAGAGGTCAGAAGAAGCCATACAAGGCCTTAAGGTCTCTGAAAAAACCTTGGACTCTATTGTGAGACATGGGAGACACTGGCATAGGACTGCCTAGCATGGCATTCCCACATCAAAGAAGGTACCTTGCTCTATGAACAAAGCAGAATTGCAGTAGCTCAACTGAAACATGAGATAGGCAAATGTAAAGACATCTCCATTCCAATGTTCATGTGGGTTATTTGTGCCCAACTTATGGTAGAGTCTTCTGAGATTGTACTGGTCTGATCAGCCTTAGCTGGAAACACTGTACCTTGATCCTAACATAGTAATGTCATTTTGGTCTTCTCCAAGCATGAAGGATAACAATCAACTAAATAATGGCATTTAATCATGTGAGGTATTGGGAGACCTCTTGAGTTAGTTATTGTCATTGTTGTCATTAAATTCTTACATTTCTATTTATTTCTTCCTGAGTTTATTCTTTGTTTTCCTTTGAAAACAGGGACTATAATTTGTATTTATATTTCTATAATTTGTATTTTCCACACAGCCCATAACACATCTTGCACAGAGTTCAAACTCAAAAAAAATCTTTTGATTGATTCTCTAATGAAGTCAAGAAAATTACAACTTGTAGGCAAGACACAGAACTTTATTGAGGATTTATGCACCAAAATGGAGCAATAACTTAAAGATCTTTCATTTTGGCATCTTTTCATAATACAAATTTAACAACAAAAGACAATCAGAAATCACCATTAAGAGCTAAGAGGTGGGGTGAAATTAGGTGGCGGAGTGGATAGAGCACCAGCCCTGGATTCAGGAGGACCTGAGTTCAAATCCAGTCTCAGACACTTGACACATACTAGCTGTGTGACCCTGGGCAAGTCACTTAACCCTCATTGCCCTGCAAAAAGAAAAGAAAAGAAAAGAAAAGAAAAGAAAAGAAAAGAAAAGAAAAGAAAAAATACCAAAGCAAACCAAAAAAAGAGCTAAGAGGTGGAGATGAATATGAATACTAGGTAATTAAATCCCAGTCTTAGTTCTTGTTTTAATGCTTAAACTTGTGCATATTTTATGCCTACATACTGAAAGTTTTCATCAGAATTATTTTTATTTTGGAAGCTGAACACTATGGGAAACTTGCCAGCTAAAGAGCTTGCTCTAGGGAAAAAAAACTAACCAATCATTGCCCCTTTTTCTCCTTTGCATGGACAAGATTTCAGAATAGTAAAAGGGAAGGATCAGAGTGTCTATGGGTCTAGGGAACACTCATCTATCACTTTTTTTTTTCATTATGATTTCAAGAAACTTAGCATATGGCTTTTAAAGAGAAAAGAGTTTTAAATCCACCAAAATGAGAAGATGGGAAGCACAATTAATTGCAAGGATTAAAATATGATAGCATCTCACAAAATCACAATGTAAAGAGCATTGGATAGGGAGTCAGAAAAACTGGATTCTCATCCCAACTGTGACACTAATGCTGTAAACTTGGGTGTGCCAACTTGCCCTCTATTTAATCTGTTTCTTTATCAACAAAAATGGGAATACTAATATTTGACTTATTTAACATAGGGATAAATGAGGATGAAATAAAATTGTATGGGAATATTTTTTTTAAAAAGAACTACGCAATTTTGAGATAATGGTGTTGTCATCGTGTTAGCATTTATAGCTGTGCTACTTGGTGTGCCTGGATACAAGAGGTTGGCCATGTGTAGAGTATAGCTGGTATCATTTTCAGAAGGCTTTGAAGGCAAGGGCAAAATGGGGATTGGATAGTGGAGATAAAGGTACAGGAAAACATAATGAAAGACCTAGTTAAATTCTTCCAATTTCCAGAATTTTCAGATCTAGACAGTTGTATGACTAAATTGTTCAAGGTAATCCACTGCTGAGAAGTGCGGCAGAGCCTTTAGGACAGTGGTATCAAATTATAGAAACATGGGTCACTAAACCATACATAAGGATCCCTGTGAGCTGACTATTGACTTAGAAAACCACATATTAACATTATATTCTATTGTATGCTTATTCTGTTAACTATTTCCCAATTACTTTTTTTTTAAGTGAGGCAATTGGGGTTAAGTGACTTGCCCAGGGTCACACAGCTAGTAAGTGTTAAGTGTCTGAGGCCGGGTTTGAACTCAGGTACTCCTAACTCCAGGGCCGGTGCTCTATCCACTGCGCCACCTAGCTGCCCCCCTCCCAATTACATTTTAATCATGTTTAGTTGACTGGGGAGTGTTGCAGAATGCATTGCTGAGGAAGGATCACATTTGACTGCTTTAAAGTATCACCTGTGGCTCCTCATTCTTCTTGCTGGACATGGAAAACTAACTAAAGAATATATGGAAAGTACTGCAGGCTTTCTGCCAAATAGCAGTGAGTCTACTACTGCCTCTGTTCTTTATTACTTCACATAAAAATGATGATTATTGCTGTAGTGTCTGAACCACTCAACTATGTCTTTGACTCCCTTATATAACCCAATAAAAGGGGACTTCCTTTTAAGATGGTGACAGGAAAGGTCCAAGATCATGATGCCTGGCATATCCCAGCAAACATTTGAAAGGGCACTAGATAAAGCAGTCATCAGTGATACCAAAGGGACACAGAAGTGCCTCCCTCCATTACTGACTGCTCAAGAAGACACTCAGAAGCCTCCAGTCAATCAGAGCAGGAATAAACCAAGAGTGTCTGAAATCAACCAAATCTCTGGTAATTGGGCCTGAAACCAGGATCATTTCTATTCTGCCCTGCCAGAGCTACAGTGGGAGAAGGAGCCAACCCCAGTAGATTACTGTACATGGAATTGGGACCGGGCTGTGCATGCATGCATGAATTGGGGTCCTCCAAAAAGCCTGAAGTTGTCACTGCTATTGAAACCACAGCAGAAGACAAAGTTAGCTCCTGGTGGATATCAGTGCCTGGGAAGCCCTTGCTAAGGTACTCTGCATGACACCTAGGACCGGCATAATCCTTGACATTCAGTCAGAGTCTGTCAAGGCCAAAACAGGTAATGGATACAGTGTTTTGTTGTGATTGTGCAAGGAGATGGGGGTAAGACCAGCACCTATATTGGTCGCTAGAAAACATGAATTAAGGCAGAATCTGGGACTTGTTCCCAGATACCCCATACAGAACTGCAGTGGTAGTAGTATACAGATTGCAGAGGAAACAGTACCAGGAAAAGCATGACTGCACCATCCAAGAACATATATCTATATGTGTGTGTGTGTGTGTGTGTGTGTGTGTGTGTGTATAGAGCACCAGCCCTGGATTCAGGAGGACCTGAGTTCAAATCCAACCTCAGACCCTTGACACTTACTAGCTGTGTGACCCTGGGCAAGTCACTTAACCCCAATTGCCTCACCACAAAAAGAAAGAAAGATATAGATAAAGATATAGAGATATATAGAGAGATCTATATATAGATAGCTATAGATACATACCTATTTGTGTCTAATGGTAGCCATGGGGGGGGGGAGGAAAAAATTTGCATGAAAATTCTATTATATATTTAAAAGGAATAGCAAGTTGCACATAACAGAGTTGTAGTTTAATGTGCAATCATTTTTATTATGTTATAGAAATGTTTGTTTTATTCCATAAATTAAATTTTTAAAAAAACCAAGAGGCTTAGAGAAAAAAAATGTCTTAGACACAGCGATGCTAAGAGTAGGTGAAAGAAATAAAGTAAAAGAAAAAAAAAAGCACTTTTTGCATGTACACAGAACTCAACATTTTCTTAGCCAATCAGGAGTCCTGCTATTCCTCCACAAAACTACGCCAGACTTTGGCAGAATCAAGGTTGCCGTTCTAATGGGGGAGAGTATACAAGAATGCTTTCAGAATTCTGTCTTCAAATGTCACAGAGTAAAGAAAGACAAACTCTGGAAATTGTTTTGTTGATTTTAAGTGAGGGGGGAAAAGGAAGGAAAAAAGGAAAACATTAAGGAAGAAATGAGGACAAATTAAAGAAGAAACTTACTATTTCTCATAATCAGGGTGGGTCAGAAGAACATGGAGAAGGGTGTGGAGGGAGCAAGAATTTAATGAACCCCAGTCTTATCTGAACCTGACAAACAGTGCAACACAAAAACATGCATGCATAAAAATAGGCAGGAATAGGGAGTGGAGGTTTAAAAAGTAAGATAGATTCAGGAGGGGGTCATGCTCTAGACCTGTTTCAGGCCAGTCTTGAATGAAACACTGTAATCAATCTAACCATTAACAAATTAAGGTTTACTTAGCCATAGCAGAGCAAGGAATTTCAGATCAGAGAAAGGAAGTTCATTCAGGACAAAGCATTGATTGAGTTGAGTACAGCTTCCCAATGTGGCTCATGCTGCTGGTCTGTGATTACACATCAGAATAAAGAGCTTCAGACCCCTGGATGTTTTGTATGCAGGTGATCAGGAAGCTATATCAATGGTTTGAGACTTACTCCTCTGAGCCAATCTTGTGGATGATTTCAGTATCTTTTAAGGGAAAAACTTACTTAACTTGGAGGAAGGGGAAGGAGGTAAATAGGAGACTGTGTATTACTACCACCAAAGAGGGAATAGTCACAGGCAAAACAAACTTTAACTCTGAAGGGTAAATCATAAAAGGGGGATTAAAAGGGTGTGGGAGGGAAAGAAAGGGTAAGAACTAGTAATTGGAGTCTGAGCAGGTTGAAGAGAGAGGAAACAGACAAATGGAATCATCACAGTCAGTTATAGGTTACTACAGTGGATTCCATTCCTTTTTTTCCTTCATTTCCTGTATAGAGTCGGGAGCTGAGAGGGAAAAATAAGAGAATATGAAGGAGAGAAAGACAATAGTCCAAACTGTGAATGTGAAGGATGAACTTAAGCATCATCCAACAATATGCTGTTTACAAGAAACACTTGAAACAAAGAGTCTTACAGAGTTAAAATGAGGGGTTGGAACAAAATTTAACATACCCTGAGAAAAAGCAGGAGTAATAGTCATCTCAGACAAAACAACAAAATAGACGTGGTTAAGGAGAGAAATAGGAAAACTGCTATCTGCTTATAGGAACCATGGATAATGAAATAATATCGATGTTTTATACCTTTGTACCCAATGATATAATATTCATAAAGAAAGAGCTAATCAAATTATAGGACAAGATAGACTGCAAAACTATAATTGTTGGGTATCTCAAAGACCTAGACAAATCTGACAAAAAGATAAAAGAAGTAAAGGAACTTAATTGAATTTTAGAAAAGTTGGATATGAAAGATCTTTGGTGATTATCAAATGGAAATAAAAAAGGATATATATATATATACACACACACACACACACACATATATATATATACAATATATACACACATACACATATATGCTGCACATGACACACTTACAAAGACTTGCCATGTATCAGTGCATTAAAAAGGCTGGTAAATGCAAAATAAATCGGAATATAAATACATCCTTTACTGATCATAGCACAATAAACTAATCAAGAAAGATCATTTGAAGAAAAAATTCAAACTTAAGTGGAGAATAAATAACAATCCTAAAAATGTGAATCAAAGAAGAAATAGAAAGGGATAATTTCATTTTTAAAAAATGACGATGAGACAACATACTAAAAGTTCTGAGGATATAACTGAAGTAATCATTAGGGGAAAATTAACATCTAAACATTTTCATCAACAAAACTGAGGAAGAACAGATCAATGAATTGGACAGCTAAAGAAAACAAAACTAGACAAGCAACAAATCCAAGGCTCTAAACACAAATAGAAACTCTGAAAGTTAAGTAAGGAATAAAATAGAAACAAAAAGCCCTATTGAATTGATAAATAGAACTATGTGATTTTTTTACACTAATAGAAGTCAGATAATTTGATAAAAATTTAAAAACATAAAATTAAATGGTCAAAATTTAAAAATTAAAATGGAGAATTCACAACAGGGCAAGAAGAAAGTATATGCCTATATATACATATATAACTATGTCATTTATATGCTAACAAAACTGACAAATGAATGCTTGCAAAAATATGTTTCCCAAATTGACAGAAAAAATAGATTACTTAAATAACTCAATCTCAGAAAACAAAATTGAACAATTCATAAATGAACTCTCAAATTATAAACCCCCTGTCCCAAATAAATTTACAATTGATTCCTATCAATTGTCAAACATTCAAATGACAACCAACTCCAACATTACATACATTTCTTGCAAAAATAGAGAAAGTATCCTGACAAACTCCTATCATACAAATATGATCCTGATAACTAGACCAATATCTTTAAGGAATATCTATGCATAAACATTAGATATAATATTAACGAAGAAGCTATAGAAACATAGTAAATAATTTTTTTTATTATGGCCAAATTAAATTTATACCAAAAATGCAGGTTTGGTTCAACATTAGGAAAACTATGAACATATAGATTATGTTGATAATAGAAACAATGAAAATCATATATTAATCAGTACAGAAACAAAGCTTATGACAATATAACACTTTTTCTGTAGAAAACATAAAAGTGAGTAGGTAAAAAAGGTTAACCCTAGTCTCTAATGTGCTTGCTTATTAATATTAACTTCTCCTCCCCTGTCTAAAAACTCCACACCATTCTCAGTCATGGGTCTCATGAAGATGTATGTGTATGGGAGGGGTAACATATCAAGGAGGATTTAACTAGAACTCTTCCAGGAAGATTGTGAAACTATGCCTAGCAACCTGTGGTGGCTCAGGGGAGGGACTGGTTGTTACTTGCTTTTAGCATTGGTTCTCACTGATTGGCTTTACTGTGGGTTCCCCATTCTCATGAGAGTGCAATAAAGGCTTTTGTCATATGAAAAAAAAAACCCAAAACTAGAAAAGTGTGTAAGAATAAATGGACCTTTCCTTAATAAGATAAATATTACCTATATATAAAACCAATGACCAGAGATTTTTTTGCCTAAGATGCCAGCATGTTAAGACCTAGCGGAGTTAAGAACTCCCACAGAAACCCCTGTAAATCTTTAAAAATCATAAGAACAAATGAACCTTTCCTTCATGTGTGGAAAATAATATCTATCAAAAATCAAGAACTAGCATTATTTATAATGGAGAAATGCACAAGGCTTTTCCATTAAGATCAAAGGTAAAGAAAGCAAGGATGTCCATTATCAACAGTGTTGTATGATGGAGTTTGGAAATGTTAGCTATTGCAATAAGATAGGGGGAAAAATTAAAGCAATAATAATAGGAAAAGAAGAAGCAAAATACTTTTTGCATATGATGGTTTATTTAGAGAACCCTACAGTTACAACTAAAAATAAATAATTTGTAATTGGAATGATTGGAATGACATTACCTGCTGGAGACTTACTGTAGGAAAGTTCTGCCATGAGGAGAGGGCCTCTGAGGGCAAGCCAGGTGGCTTTTCTTTGGCGTTAGGAAGTGACCGTTTGCTCATGGGTACTGTCTATCAAAACTTCCAGCCAATCAACTTGAGGAGCCTCCCATTTCTGGGAGGAGAACATGAAGTAGGAAGCAGACACTGGTGGAGGGGTTCTTCTTCTTTCGGTTCCTGACCTCACCATGGTGGGTTGGATAATGGGGTCTCTTAGAAATAGTTAGATTTTTACCTTTCTGATCCTTACGCTCTTTAATAAATACTTAAACACTTAAATACTCTTGCTAAAGCTTATAATTTATTGGAGACCACTCATTAGATTTTAGATAGTATAGCTAGAACTTTAGCCCCTTACATAACTAATAAAATAGCTGGATTTAAAATAAAACCACAAAATTCTCTGCCGTTATGTACCAATAAAACACAGAAAGAAAAAGAGGTTGCATTCAAAATAAATCTAAATAATTTCTGCAAGTTCAAGGCACATAGAAATTAGATTAATGCAACTGTAGAAGACTATTTAGAGAATTGGTATTTACCAATTTAAAATATTAATTACTCAGGCCATGCCAATATAAGAAAAATGATTGTATCAGCTGAGGTAGGAATAATATGTTAACCTATGCTCTCATGCAAGTTAGAGAAGTTTTTCCTTTAAAATACCATCATCAGGGCATCTAGGTGGCACAGTGGATAGAGCACTGGCCCTGGATTCAGGAGGACCTGAGTTCAAATCCGGCCTCAGACACTTAACACTTACTAGCTGTATGACCCTGGACAAGTCACTTAACCCCAATTGCCTCACCAAAAAAAAATAAAAAAATAAATAAAATAAATAAAATACCATCATCTAGATTTGATTGGTTCAGGGGACCAAAGACTTAGGCAGTTGACATCACTTCCAAGTCACCTGAATAAAAACAAAAACAGCCAGCACTTATGACTGATAACTCACTTAGAGAGGCTTCACCTAGCTGAATCAATTCATAGTGTCCTCCATGCATATTTTTGTGAAATATTCTTTCCCTGCTATGACTACATAAATATTTTTAACCGGTGAATCAGCTACAAGTGTCATTTCATTCCAGTACGGAACTTAAACTATCAGGGGGCTGGCTTGAATCAAGTTCAATCTATTTCACTACTTAAATTAATTTAATGATTTGGTGCCATAGCAAGTAAGCAAGGGGTTATATTGTAGGATAAAATTAATCTAGAAGAACTAATGATCAAAGATCTCAAGAGAAATAAAGAAGTGGGAAGGAAGGAGGCCTAGCAGGGTTTTTTTTTTTGATGTTCAGTCATTTTCTTGTCATGTTTGATTCTCCATGGCCCAATTTGGGGTTTTCCTGGCAAAGATACTGGAGTGGTTTGCCATTTCCTTCTTCAGCAGTACCATGTCTCAAAGTACACTACAAGGCAATAATCCTTAAAACTATTTGGTACTGACTTAAAAATGGAAAAGTTGATCAATGGAACAGATTAGTTAAACATGACCCATAAGCAATGAAATATAGTAGCATGGCATTCATTAAATTCATCAATTACTAGGCCAAGGACTTCCTATTTGACAAAATTGCTCAGAATATTGGAAAGCAGTCTGGCAGAAATTAGGTTTAGACTGACATCTCATGCTATTTACCACAGTAAGCTCCAAATGGATCTAAGACATGTATATATGTATGTATATGTGTTTATGTGTATATATATGGTCATAACATAAACAAATTAGAAAGGGGAGAGAGATACCATTCAAAACTTTGAATGGGGTGGACTTCTTGACAAAATAGGTTCTAGAGATAATCATAAAAAATTAAATGGACAATGTTTATTACATGAAATGGAAGAAATTTCACACAAATAAAATTGATGAAGTTAGTATTGTGAGGGAAACAGTTAACAGGGAGAATATTAATAATAAATTTCTCTGATAAAGGTCTTAGTAATAAATCAACAAGAATTTATTCAGTACTTGCTATGTGCTAAGAATTGTGCTGGGCACTGGGAATATAAATGTAAAGAATGAAACAATCCACTGTGCCCAAAAGGCTATAAAACCGTGCATACCCTTTGACCCAGCAATACCACTATTAGAGCCATATCCCAAAGAGATCATAAAAAGGGAAAAGGAGCCACACGTACAAAAATATTTACAGCTGCTCATTTTGTAGTGACAAAGTATTGGAAATTGAGGGGATGCCCATCTATTGGGGAATGGCTGAACAAATTGTGGTATATGAATGTAATGGAATACTATTGTGCTGTAGGAAATGATAAGCAGGCAGATTTCAGAGAAACCTGGAAAGACTTAAGTGGACTGATGCTGAGTGAAGTGACCAAAACCAGGAGAACGTTGTTCAAAGGACCAACAACATTGTGTGATGATCAACTGTTATAGACTTAGCTCTTTTCAGCAATGCAATGATCCAATACAATACCAAAAGACTCATGATGGAAAATGCTCTCCACATTCAGAAAAAGAACTATGGAGTCTGAATGCAGATTGAAGCATACTATTTTCAATTTTGTTGTTGCTTTTTTGTTGTTGTTTCTTCTTTCTTGTGTTTTTTTTCCTTTTGTTCTGATTCTTCTCTTACAACATGACTAATGTGGAAATATGTTTAACATGATGGTAATATATAACCTATATCAGATTGCTTCCTGGCTTTGGGAGAGGGGAGGGAAGGGAAGGTGGGAGAAAAATTTGTAACTCAAAATCTTACGAAAGTGAATGTTGAAAACTATCTTTACACGTAATTGGAAAAAAATAAAGGTTTGGGGGAAAAAAAAAGAATGAAACAATCCCTACTGCCAAAGAACCTACATTCCAGTAGGAGAGACAAGTATATATACTATATATATGCATGCATGCATGCATACATACATACATATGGAATAATTATAAAGAGAATAAATACATGGTAGTTAAATAATGAGATTGTTAGGGAGGAACTTGCTATTGGCAGGAAAGGGAAAGACTTTATGTAGAAGGTAATTCTTGATCTATATCTTTTGGGAAGAGAGGGATTCTATAAGGCAGAGATGAGAAGGGAATGCATTCAACTGCAGCCAGTGCAAAGTCATGGAAATGGGAGATGGAGTACAATGTGTGAGTAACGGGGAGAAGGCCAGTTTGGTTGGATTGCAGATTGCAAGAAGGGGAGTAGCGTATAATAAAGTTCAAAAGATAGATTGGGTACTGATTGTGAAAGGCTTTAACAGCTTAAAAAAGTTTTTCCTTTATCTTAGAGGCAACAGGGAGCCAGTGGAATTTACTGAATAGGGGAGTGACATGGTTAGATCTGTGCTTAAGGAAAATCACTGACTGCTGTGGAAGGGAATGGATTAGCACGAGTCAGGAGAGCCAATTGGGAAGTCATTGCAATAATTTAGGTGAGAGATGATGAAGGCTTGGATTAAGGTGGCAACTGTGCACACAGGGAGAGGTATGGTAGGATGTGAGAGATGCTGTGGAAATAGAAACAGCAAAATTGGCCATGTGTGCAGTTGAGGGAGAATAAGGAGTTGAGGTGAGATTACAGCCTGCCCCCCCCCAACCCAAAACACCTGGGACTCTCTGAAGCCGAGAACAGGAGTAGAGCCAAGAAGCAGTGCCCCCCCCCCAGTGGAGAGTTTAAAATCAAATGAAAGTGAAGCCAGGCAGGCTGAGAAGAAGCCCAACCATCCCCCGGGCCACACTGTAGCACGAACAGTGTGTCCTGGAAACAGTGCCACACTTTATTATTTTTTTTTAGTGAGGCAATTGGGGTTAAGTGACTTGCCCAGGGTCACACAGCTAGTAAGTGTTAAGTGTCTGAGGCCGGATTTGAACTCAGGTACTCCTGACTCCAGGGCCGGTGCTCTATCCATTGCGCCATCTAGCTGACCCCTAGTGCCACACTTTAAGAAGGGGTTAAAAGCCAAGAAATAGTAAGCCAGGATGAGTAGGCAGAGAAAGCAGAAGACCATCGAAAACTTCTTTGGGGGTAAGGTAGACCACAATACAACCTCAGAAGAAGAAGATAATAACAGGGTCAAAGCTCCAACATCCAAAGATTCCAAGAAAAATATGAACTGGTCTCAGGCCATGGAAGCTCTCAAAAGGGACTTTGAAGAGAAAGTAGGAGAAATAGAAAGAAGATGTAGAGAAAAGGAGGAAAGAATGGAAAGGGAAATGAGAGCAATGCAGGAGAGTCATGAGAAAAAAGTCAACAGTTTGAAAAGCCAAATGGAAAAGGAGATTAAAAAACTGTCTGATGAAAATAACTGCCTAAGAATTAGGATTGAACAAATGGAAGCTAGTGACCTCATGAGAAACCAAGACACAGTAAAGCAAATCCAATTGAATGAAAAAATAGAGGGCAATGTGAAATATCTCCTTGGAAAAACAGCTGACCTAGAAAATAATCTAGGAGAGATCATTTGAAAATCATTGGACTACCTAAAAACCATGACCAAAATAAAAGCTTAGACACCATCCTCCAAGAGATTGTGAGGGAAAATTGCCCTGATATTCTAGAAGCAGAAGCTAAAATAGAAATTGAAAGAAGCCACCAATCACCTCCTGAAAGAGATCCCAAAAGGAAAACCTCCAGGAATATTATAGCCAAATTCCAGAACTCCCAGGTGAAGGAGAAAATACTGCAGCTAGAAAAAAGGAATTTAAATACTGTGGAGCTACAATAAGGATAAAGCAAGATCTGGCAGCCTCTACATTAAAGGACTGAAGGGCATGGAATATGATATTTCAGAGGGCAAAGGAACTGGGACTTCAGCCAAAAATCACGTACCCAGCAAAACTGTGTATAATCTTTCAGAGGCAAAAATGGGATTTCAATGAGAAAGAGGTCTTTCAAGCATTTGTGATGAAAAGACCTGAATTGAATAGAAAAATTGACTTTCAAATATAAGACCCTGGAGAAGCATAAAAAGGTAAATAGGAAAAAGACTTCATGAGGGATATTAAAAGATCAAACTGTTAACATTCCTATATGGGAAGATAATACTTTGAAATCATAAGAACTATCTCAGTATGCAATTCACAGAAGACAGGGCTGAACTGAATATGAAGGGATTATATCTGTAAAGCATTTATGTTTTGTTCTTTGTAGGGCAGACAGGGTGGGGTATCTTATGTCTGGGGCTGGATTTGGGCTTGGGGCCTCCTGGGTCCAGGGCTGGTGCTTTGTCCACTGTGCCACCTAACTAATCCATGATGACATCATTAAAATGGGATTGAGGTGTAGGAGGAATAAACTGGGGGAGGGAGAAGGAGAGAGATGGTCTGGGGAGACATTCATGTTCACATGAAGGAAACAAGAAAAAAGCTTATGGAGGAGAGTAGAAGAGGGGGAAGGAGTTGGGGAGTGAGTGAACCTTAATATCATCAGAATTGGTTCAAGAAGGACTACCATACATACTCAAGTAGGTATAGTAATATATTTTTGCCCTGAGGGGAGGGGGGGAAGGAGAAAAGGGGAGGGGGAAAGAGGGGAAGGAGGAAAGGGCAGATTGGGAGAAAGCAGTAAAAAGCAAAACACTTTCAAGGAAGATGAAGATGTTATGCATTACTGCACCAGTATGACATATTGAATTGCTTGATCTCATAGGGAGGGTTGAGGAGGGAGGGAGGAAGAACAATTTAGAACAAAGAATTAGCTCAGGGACCCTGATCTCATTGGAGTGGGCTCATGGAGGGGATAGCTTTCATACCCAATTGGGAGGAGCAATCTATTTAACCCTGCAGGAAAATAGGAGGGGAAAAAGATAAGGAAGGAAGAGTGAAAAAAGGGAGTGCAGAGTGAGGAAGAGGATAGTCAGAAGTAAAACACCTCTGAGGAGGAATAGGTAAAAAGAAGAGAAAGTAAATGTCATGGGAAGGGAGTGGGATGGAGGGAAATAGTTATGATGATTGATTGTAATGGCAAAACGTATGGTACCTACTTTGCTGGGCTTTTATGAAGAAAATTCTCTGTCAAGCTTAAGGTTCTATATACAGGTTATGATGAACAGGATACTATCAGAAAAACCTGGAAAGACCTACATGAACTGAAGCAGAGTGAAATGTACTGTATACAAAATAACAGCAATAGTGGGGGATGATCTGCTGGGAAGCATGTGGTTATTTTCAGAAAGGCAATGATCCAATATAACCCTGAAGGATTTATGAAGATTGCAGCCCATCTGCAGAGAAAGAACTGATAGTATCTGAAAACAGATAGAAACACATTAAAATTTTTTTTCTTTTCCCCTTTGACAATTTCTTAATCTGAAGTTTTGGGTTTTTTGGGTTTTTTTACTGTTTTCTCTCACAACTAGCTAATATGGGAATTTTCCCATGACTACTCATGTATAACTTATTTTGAATTGCTTGAGTTCTTGTGGGTGGGTGGGGGGGGGTCCAAGTGGAGGGGGGGAAAGAGAAGTTGGAACACAAAGTTTTTTAAAAATTGATGTTAAAATTTTGTTTTTACATATATTTTATAAAATAAAATTCTATTAAAAAAATAAAATAAAATAAATTTTAAAAAATAATTAGGGGTTCTCCATGCCCAAAAGGCTATAAAACTGTGCATACCCTTTGAATCAGCAATAACACTACTAGATCTATATCTCAAAGAGATTACAAAAATGGGAAAAGGACCCACATGTACAAAAATATTCATAACTGTTCTTTTTGTGGTAGCAAAGAATTGCGCATTGAGGGGATGTCCATCAATTAGGGAATGACTAAACAAGTTGTGGTATATGAATGTAATGGAATACTATTGTGCTATAAGAAATGATAAGCATAAAAAAATTTTTAAATTTTAAAAATAGAAATGATAAGCAGATAGAGTTCAGAAAAACCTAGAAATACTTACACAAATTGATGCTGAGTAAAATGAGCAGAACCAAGAGAACATTGTACATAGTATCAACAACATTTTGTGATGATCTTAGCAATATGATGATCCAAGAAAATGCCAAAAGACTTATGGTGGGAAATGCTCTCCACATTCAGAAAAAGAACTATGGATTCAGAATGCAGACTGAAGCATACTATTTTCACTTTTGTGTTTACTTTTTCGTTATTGTCCTTGCTTATTCTTTCTTGCATTTTTTCCCCATTTGGTTGTGTTTAATGTGGAAATATGTTTAATATGATAGTAATGTATAACCTATATCAAATTGCTTGCTGGCCTCAGGACTGTGGGAGGGAAGAGAGGGTGGGAGAAAAATTTGAAACTCAAAAATATCTTGGGGGCAGCTAGGTGGCGCAATGGATAGAGCACCGGCCCTGGAGTCAGGAGTACCTGAGTTCAAATCTGGCCTCAGACACTTAACACTTACTAGCTGTGTGACCTTGGGCAAGTCACTTAACCCCAATTGCCTCACTAAAAAAAACCAAAAAACAAAACTTTACGTGTAATTGAGAAAAATTAAAAAGAAAAAGGAAAGTAAAAAATAACTAGGGGTTCTCTATGATAAAATGTTTCTAAGTAGAAATGAGAAGTCTATGAACTGATTAGACAAGTCCATTTTTATGAGGAATCAGAATCTTATAAACCCTTACAGGCGATGATAGCTTGTGCAAATACTGGAAGTAATTCCTTTTAATTCACAGAAACACACTTGGTGCCATATTCTGTGCTACATACCCCATAGGCTTTTTTTTTTTTAATGTATAAGGTATTTTATTTTTTCCGTTACATGTAAAGATAGTTCTCAACTTTTGTTTATACAAGCTTTACAATTTCAGATTTTTCTGCCTCCCTCCCCTCCCTCCCCCCTCTCCTAGACAGCAGGTAATCTGATATAGGTTATATCTATATACATATACATATAGATATATATATACACACACACACACACACACACACACATATATATATATATACACATAATAACATTAATCCTATTTCTGCATTAATCCTGTTACAAGAGAAAAAATCAGAGCAGTGATGCAAAACCTCAAAATAGAAAAAAAAACCCAACAGCACCAAAAACAAAAGAAATAGTATGGTTCATTCAGCATCTATACTCCACAGTTCTTTTTTTTTTTTTCTTGGATTTGGAGATCCTCTTCTATCATGAGTTCCCTGGAACTCTTCTGTACCATTGCATTGGTGAGAAGAATATAGTCCATCACAGTAGGTCAACACTCAATGTTGATGATACTGTGTACAATGTTCTTCTGGTTCTGCTCATCTCACTCATCATCAGCTCAAGTAAGACCCTCCAGGTTTCTCTGAACTCCTCTTGCTCATCATTTCTTACAGCACAATAGTATTCCATTGTATTCATACACCACAACTTGTCCAGTCATTCCCCAATTGATGGGCACCCCCTCAACTTCCAATTCCTTGCTACCACGTAAAGAGCAGCTATAAATATTTTTGTACATGTGGGTCCCTTTCCCCCTTCCATGATTTCTTTGGGAAAAAGACCTAAAAGTGGAATTGCTGGGTCAAAGGGTATGCACAGCTTTATAGCCCTTTGGGCATAATTCCAAATTGCTCTCCAGAATGGTTGGATCAGTTCACAGCTCCACCAACAATGCATTAGTGTTCCAATTGTCCCACAGCTTCTCCAACATTTATTATCTTCCTTTTTTGTCATTTTAGCCAATCTGATAGGTGTCAGGTGGTACCTCAGAGTTGTTTTAATTTGCATCTCTCTAATCATTAGAGATTTAGAGCATTTTTTCATATGGGAATAGATAGCTTTGGTTTCTTCATCAGAAAACTGCCTGTTCATATCCTTTGACCATTTCTCAATTGGGGAATGACTTGGATTCTTATAAATTTGATTTAATTCCCTATATATTTTAGAGATGAGGCCTTTATCAGAAGCACTGGCCTCAAAAATTGTTTCCCAGCTTTCTGCCTCCCTTCCAATTTTGGATGCATTGCTTCTGTTTGTACAAAAATTTTTTAATTTAATATAATCAAAATCATCCATTTTGCATTTTATAATATACTCTATCTCTTGTTTGGTCAAAAACTGTTTTCCTTTCCAAAGATCTGATAGGTACACTATTCCTTTCTCTCCTAATTTACCTATGGTATCACCTCTTATGTCTAAATCATGTATCCATTTTGACCTTATTTTAGTATAAGGTGTAAGATGTTGGTCTATGCCTAATTTCTGCCATACTATCTTCCAGTTTTCCCAGCAGTTTTTGTCAAATACTGAGTTCCTATCCCAGAAGCTGGAGTCTTTGGGTTTATCAAACACTACATTACTAGTGTCATTTACTACTGCATTTCCTGAGCCTAGCCTATTCCATTGATCTACCACTCTATTTTTTAGCCAGTACCAGATAGTTTTGATGACTGCCGCTTTATAGTAAAGCTCCAGGTTTGGTACCGCTAACCCACCTTCCTGTGAATTTTTTTTCATTATTTCCCTGGATATTCTTGACTTTTTGTTTTTCCAGATGAATTTTGTTATTATTTTTTCTAGCTGTATAAAATAATTTTTAGGTAGTCTGATTGGTATGGCACTGAATAAGTAAATTAATTTAGGCAGGATTGTCATTTTTACTACATTAGCTCTGCCTATCCATGAGCAATTGATATCTTTCCAATTATTTAGATCTGATTTGATTTGTGTGAAGAGTGTTTGGTAGTTGTGTTCATAGAGTTCCTGGGTTTGTCTTGGCAAGTAGACTCCCAAGTATTTTATATTATCTACCGTTACTTTAAATGGAATTTCTCTTTCTATCTCTTGCTGCTGGGCTTTGTTGGTCATGTATAGAAATGCTGATGATTTATGTGGATTTATTTTATATCCTGCTACTTTGCTAAAGTTGTTAATTGTTTCAAGTAATTTTTGAGTTGATTCTCTAGGATTCTTTAAGTATACCATCGTATCATCTGCAAAGAGTGATAGTTTTGTTTCCTCCTTGCCTATTCTAATTCCTTTAATTCCTTTCTCTTCTCTGATTGCTAAAGCTAACATTTCTAGGACAATATTAAATAATAGGGGTGATAATGGACATCCCTGTTTCACCCCTGATCTTATTGGGAAGGCCTCTAATTTATCTCCATTGCATATAATACTTGCTGATGGCTTTAGGTAGATACTGTTTATTATTCTAAGGAAAGCTCCACCTATTCCTAAACTCTCTAGTGTTTTTATTAGGAATGGGTGTTGTACTTTGTCAAAAGCTTTCTCTGCATCTATTGAGATAATCATATGATTTTGGTTGGTTTTCTTATTGATGTGGTTGATTATGTTAATAGTTTTCCTAATGTTGAACCAGCCCTGCATTCCTGGTATAAATCCCACCTGGTCATAGTGTATTATCCTGGTGATCACTTGCTGTAACCTCCTTGCTAATATCTTATTTAAGATTTTAGCATCAATATTCATTAGGGAAATTGGTCTATAATTTTCTTTCTCTGTTTTTGCTTTGCCTGGTTTTGGTATCACCACCATATTTGTGTCATAAAACGAATTTGGTAGAACTCCTTCTTCACCTATTTTTCCAAATAATTTGTATAATATTGGAATTAATTGTTCTTTAAATGTTTGGTAAAATTCACCCGTAAACCCATCTGGCCCTGGGGATTTTTTCTTAGGGAGTTCATTAATGGCTTGTTCAATTTCTTTTTCTAATATGGGTTTATTTAAGGATTTTATTTCTTCTTCAGTTAACCTGGCAGTTTGTATTTTTGTAAATATTCATCCATTTCATTTAGATTGTCAAATTTATTGGCATACAGTTGGGCAAAATAATTCCTAATTATTGACTTAATTTCCACTTCATTGGTGGTAACATCACCCTTTTCATTTTTGATACTGGTAATTTGGTTTTCTTCTTTCTTTTTTTAATCAAATTAACCAATATTTTATCTATTTTATTGATTTTTTCATAAAACCAGCTTAGTTTTATTGATTAATTCTATAGTTTTTTGCTTTCAATCTTATTAATTTCTCCTTTAATTTTCAGGATCTCTAATTTAGTGTCTAATTGGGGATTTCTAATGTGTTCTTTTTCTAGCTTTTTAAGTTGCATGCCCAATTCATTAATCTCCTCTTTCTCTTTTTTATTCATGTAAACATTTAGAGCTATAAATTTTCCCCTAAGCACTGCTTTGGCTGCATTCCATAGATTTTGGTATGTTGTCTCATTATTGTCATTCTCTTGGATAAAGTTATTGATTGTTTCTATGATTTCTTGTTTGGCCCATTCATTCTTTAGAATGAAATTATTTAGTTTCCAATTGATTTTCATTCTACTTTTCCCTGGCTCTTTCTTACATGTAATTTTTATTGCATCATGATCTAAGAAGGATGCATTTACTATTTCTGCCTTTCTACATTTGACTATGATGTTTTTGTGCCCTAATACATGGTCAATTTTTGAAAATGTGCTATGTACTGCTGAGAAAAAGGTATATTCCTTTCTATCCCCATTCAATTTTCTCCAGACATCTATCATGTCTAACTTTTCTAGTAATCTATTCACCTCATTCACTTCTTTCTTATTTATTTTTTGGCTAGATTTATCTAATTCTGAGAGGGGGAGATTCAGATCCCCCACTAGTATAGTATTACTGTCTAATTCCTCTTGTAACTCATTTAACTTCTCCTCTAAGAACTTGGATGCTATACCACTTGGCACATACATATTTAATATTGATCTCATAGGTTTTTTAAGGACTCATGATGGGATCCTTAGCTACCACACAAGGTTGAGGTCTTAGATTGAGGAGGTAAACCTTTAACCTTAACTTCAATCTTAGAAGCTGGATGTTACAGTGGATAGAGCCCTGGACCTGGGGTGAGGGAGACCTGAATGCAAATTCAGTTATGTGATCCTGAGCAAATCATTTATTATTTGTTTGCCTCTGTTACTTCATTGATAAAAGACAGTTAATAATAGCACCTACCTTCCAGGGTTGTTGTGAGGATAAAACAAAATAATGTTTACAAAGTCCTTTGCAAGCCTTAAAGCAATATATACATGCTAGCTATCATTAAAACATGATTTATGAGTTACATACTATTAAAGCCCCTGTGTCTGAATATTTGGAAATAGTCATTCACTTTTGGCCATATGGAAGTAAAGAAGAGGAAAGCAGCTAAGAGAGTGGTATAACGGAAAACAATAGAATGAGATCTTTTTGTTCATTGCAGCTAAGTGGATGTAACAGGGCACATGCCAGGTGCCATCTGTTTTTGGCAGGAGGGCACCATTGTGGCATGGATGCCATATCAAATCCAACTGCCAATGTGGATCCTGGGGCCAGCATTCTGAACGACACTCAGTTATATAAAAATCTTTAGTTAGCTATTTTGTGTCCAGCACATTCTGTTCACTCACAGAATAGTTAAAGACACACTATAATCTCCCCTCCACCCCACCCCAACGCTATGTTGCTCTACAAGTATTTTAAAAAACATTTAATTATTTCTTTATTTTAACATTTTTCTTTGTTAATTTTGAGTTCCAAATGCCCTCCCCTCTTCCTTTCCTCCCTTCCTCCCACTGAGAAAGCAAGCAATATGATGTCAGTTATAATGTGAAACCATGCAAAACATATTTCCACATTTATATTAAAACAAAAGCAAGAAAAATAAAGTGAGAAAATTATAATTCAATTTGCATTCAGAGTTCATCAGTCCTCTCTTTGGAAGTGGATAGCATTTTTTCATCATGAGTTCTCTGGAATTGTCTTAGATCATTGGATTGATCAGAGTATCCAAATGTCTCATGGTTAATCATCATTACAGTATTGTTGTTACTCATTACAACGATCTCCTGATTCTTCTCACTTCATTTTACATCAGTTTATATAGTTCTTGCCATGTTTTTCTGCAGCCATTCCCCGTGTCATAGTATTCCATCCCGATCATATGCACAACTTGTTCAGCCATTTCCCAAATGATGAGCATCCCTTCAATTTCCAATTCTTTGTCACCACAAAAAGAGCTGCTATAAAGTATTTTTGTACATGTGGGTCCTTTTCCCTTTTTTATGATTTCTTTGGGATACAGACCTAGTAGTGGTATTGCTGGGTCAAAGGGTATGTGCAGTTTTATAGCCCTTTGGGCTATAAATTGTTCTCTGAAATGGTTGAATCAGTTCACTAATCCACCAACAGCTGTTCATTATCTATGAGTATTTTCTGTGGCCTCAGACAAGTCACTCAAGGATCAGTCAGGCAATATGGGTTACAGACATGTTGATTCAGAGGGCAAAGAACATATTTTATCTTGATGTTTGTTTCAACTTTGTATTTATTTATTTATTTATTTTGGGTGAGGCAATTGAGGTTAAGTGACTTGCCAAGGGTCACACAGCTAGTAAGTGTCAAGTGTCTGAGGCTGGATTTGAACTCAGGTCCTCCTGACTCCAGGGCTGGTGCTCTATCCATTGTGTTACCTAGCTGGCCTTCAACTTTGTATTTATAAAAATATTTTCGAATTATGTTTTTTCTAACATTCTTCTAGTTTATTTGCAGACCAAATGCTGCTTCAACAACAAAAAAATGCAAAAGAGATGTGGCTTTGAAATAGGAGTAAAAACTGACTTGTCTGGTTTGGGAACAAGTGCAAATGTCCTTAGCACACTAGAAAACTGCCTAAGGAAGGTCCTTTTTTGGTCAGTTTGGTCCTCTCTGGGGAATTCTCTCTTGGTTAGAAGGATCAGCCACAACCTCTGTTGAATGGGAACGGTTCCCACTTTTAAAACATTGTTCTAGCAATCACCTTGTGGGGTCACTGATGCAATTGTTATTCATTTTGAGGATGGGCAAGCTAAGGGCCAGAGAGTTGAGGTGACTGACCACAGGCTAGGAAGCTGAAGCACAGAGAGACGAGGTCATTTGTTTTTAGTCACACAGGTGGTAAGTTTTAGAGACAAGCTTAGAACTCTGGTCTCTCCCAACTCCAAATCCAAGCTTACTAAATGTTTATCTTTTTAATAGATGATTCAGGGAGTTATAAAGAAACAGGAGATATCTACCACCAGCCCCTCTCCACCCATCCATTCACCCAGGTTAGTAAGGAACTGACTCTCTGAGAGAGGACTGGTGCTCTAAGGCACCAGTATACTTTTGTTGTTGTTCAGTCACGTCCAACCCTTTGTGACCCATTTTGAAGTTTTCTTGGCAAAGATACTGGAGTGGTTTGCCATTTCTTTCTCCAGTTCATTTTAAAGATGAGGAACTGAGGCAATCAGGCTAAGTGACTTGCCCAAGGTCACATTAGTCATGTATGAGGCTGGATTTGAGCTCATGAAGATGAATCTTCCTGACTCCAGGCCCAGCATTTTATCCCACTCTGCCACTTAGGTACTCCCGATTAAAATGTACCCATCGGCAACTTCAGCCCATTCTTCTTACCTCTGACATCTGAAGCCAGGGAGAACAAATTTAATCCCTCTTCCATGTGACAGCCCTTCAAATATTTGAATGCAGTTACTATATATTCTTTTTTTGTTTGTTTTGTTTTTATTTTTTTGCAGGGCAATGAGGGTTAAGTGACTTGCCCAGGGTCACACAGCTAGTAAGTGTCAAGTGTTTGAGGTCAAATTTGAACTCAGGTCCTCCTGAATCCAGGGCCGGTGCTTTTTCCACTGCGCCACCTAGCTGCCCCAGTTACTATATATTCTTAAAGTATTCTCCAGTTTAAAAGCCCTTACTTCCTCTAAGTTTAGGGGAATTAAATAAGACAGACTGAGTGAAAGAACTAAAGGTACAAGATCAATAATTTAAATTTGATATAAGTAGTTGTCTTCATTTCTGGAAACAGCGGTTTGTGGTATTTATATAGTTCTTGTGTAGATCTTGGTGGATAGA
Source organism: Dromiciops gliroides (assembly GCF_019393635.1). Classification (NCBI taxonomy): domain Eukaryota; kingdom Metazoa; phylum Chordata; class Mammalia; order Microbiotheria; family Microbiotheriidae; genus Dromiciops; species Dromiciops gliroides. The sequence goes on from NC_057862.1 coordinate 255,463,007, forward strand.
TTTCCAACTGTTTATACATTTTATAATTGTTTTAAATGGAATTTCACTGTGGATTCTCAAGAAGAAGAATACTGTTTAATGAAAACAAGATACTTAAGTCAAATTTTTGCTCCTCTATAAAAGAAATAATTGTGGAATAATTATTTTTTAATCTTTTGTATTAGTTTTGGTATGAGTTGCTTAAGGACTGGACTGGGACAATGGCTATGATAATTGTGTGGGACAATTATGGATTTGAGTCAGATTAAACTCTGAGGATGGAGTATGAAAAATACCTAGCCTCCCCCCCCCCCCCCCCCGCCCCAGAATAGCTAGCCTCTTCGCTTTGCCTAAAAGTTAATTGCTTGTCAAATTCTCACTGTCTTCTTTAAGTTTTATTGTTGAGATAACGGACTTGGGACAGTTCTGTAAACTTTGGGGATGGAGTCTGGGAGATATCCAGTCCCCCAGTAAGTTTTATTACTTGTCACAGTTCTACCAATTAGCACTATTTACTTTACTTCTGCTTAGTTCCCACATGCCAGCTACACCTTAGTTTATGGCCTGTAATAAAAAACTCCCCTCTCACATGTCAGAATCCCAGTCCCTGTCATGGATTAATTGCAGTCAGATAAGGGAGTGATTTCTGCCTCCCTCTTTCTTTGACATTCCTCAGACTTGTACCCCTTCCCCTTCTCCCCTTTGTTCTTGGACATATCTCCATACATGGATCATGAGCTGGGTACACATCTTGAGTGAGACAGGATTGGATGTTAGATTGTGAGCTCATCCACCCTAGGTATACGTGGGGACAGTCCTTTTCAAGATTACTATAAAAGCCTAGAGGATTGGGCATATCTTTGCAAGACTTCAATGTGTAATTGGGTTTTGCCCGTCCTCATGAGGATGTAATATATCTGTCTCTGCTTGACTTGGTGGTCTCCTCAAATTATTTGGGTAAACTGAGGCAGTTTGTCCCAAACAATAATGAAGAAGAAAAGGAAGAGACAATATTCTAAAAAAAGAATTGGCAATGTATTTAATGAAAAAAAGGAGAAAGAATTGGGAGCTTGAGAAACTAGAAATAAGGATAACATTGCTGCTGCTGCTGGTGAGAGGGAGTCAGGTCATCTTCATTCCATTTCCAAGTAAAGCAATCCTTGCAGCTTTCACAAACCTCTCCCTGCCTTAACCATTAGATGCAATTGATTACCCTCCTTTGTTTTCTGAGCTATTGGGCAAGAATGTGGAAAATTTAATCCACATTGATAAAAACTAAATCCCTTAAATGCAAATAAGTCTGGTTTCACAATGACCGGAGTGAAGTTAAAAAAAAAAGGAAATTGATAACAGAGGAAAATGTCAAAAAAAATTTTTTTTAGAGATCATTTAATTTGACCTCCCCTCTTTGTTATAAATAAGAAGACTAAGGCCCATAGAGGTATAAACAGTCACACAGGAATTAAGTAGCCAAGGCAGGATTTGAACCCAAGTCTTCTGATATTTGATGCACCATTTATACTGCTCTGCTACATTATCCCCTCCTCATGCATATGAAGAACATTTCTTTTTGAATTGGATTTGGGTAGGGAACTGCTGGTAAGAAAGCTTCCTCAACTGCTCTACAACCTACTCTTAGAAAATTTCCTGGGGCATTGATAAGTTAAATGACTTGCCTAAGGCCATCCAGCCAGCTGGTATGTGTGTGAGGTGGGACTTAACCCAAGCCTTCTTGACTCCTAAGGCCATCTTATCATCCACCATGATGAAATAACCCTCTATGATGAATATTTGTCAGAACACATGGAAAGAAATTGTAGGATTTCCCCCAAAGGATAGATTCTTATTGAATAGAGAGGCTTTGATTGAAGGCAGGTGAAAGGAGTAGATAATTTTTCAATGTCTTTTCTAACTTTGTAATGCTATAATTCATAGACAATTGAGCTCAAGTAGTATTATTATTTGTACCTATTGGTGTCACAAGACAAAAAACAAATAAAAAATGAAGTGTAATTGATGATATAAAAATGTTACCTATTGGGGCAGCTAGGTGGCACAGTGGATAGAGCACCGGCCCTGGAGTTAGGAGGACCTGAGTTCAAATCCGGCCTCAGACACTTAACACTTACTAGCTGTGTGACCTTAGGCAAGTCACTTAACCCCAATTGCCTCACTAAAAAAAAAAATGTTACCTATAAATATAATATGGATGGTGTATTATAAACTGGAGACTTATAAACAGAGTGTTTATGGAGTCTTGAATAAGAAACAAGGTACTTTTAGCCAAGGGAATCAGAAGATGGTAGAGGGAGGTAGCATTGGAGCTGGGTCTTGAAGGATGATTAGGATTTCAACACATATTGAAAACGGTGGAATAGCTAAGGGATGAGAGTATTCCAGACAGAGGGAATTGCAGGAGCAAAGGCATGGTCCCCTTGGAAAGATGCATTTGGGGAATAGAAAGTGGTCCAATTTGGTTTTTGAGTAAAAGGACTTAGTTTTGTAATGTAATATTATCCATGTTTCATTGTATTTTATTTCCCAACTACATTTAAATATTTCCCAATTACATTTTAATCTGGCTCCTGCCACACTGGGAATTGTTGTGGGCCCTTTTCACTTGGATGATTAATAAAAGCTGCACCATAGGTCCAACAATTTTCACTTGTTTGGAGGTTTCTCACAGCTGGGGACTTTGGGGAGGTGGGTTTTGTTTGATGAGGGGAGAGTGAATTGTGAATGAGGTTGTATGGATGAAGGTAAAAGTGGAGACTAGAATAAAAAGTTCAGAAAATATCACTTGACTACAAACACATTAAAACAGGAGAAGGTTCCAAGTGTTCATGGCTGATGAGTTTCATTTACACAACACTTAAACCCCCAACAAGGAATAGGAATCTGAATTCCATCACACAGTCATGAAGAAGGCAATGACAGGAGCTCCCAGGTATTTGTCAGGGGAAGCATGACTCCTTAGTGGGGCAGATTGTTATATGAGACCCTTTTGAGGGCAGCCAGAAAAAGGGGAAGACTTTCTCAGTGAAAGTAGCAGAAAAAGTGAAGATGTGACTCATAGTCTCAGTATTGTAGAATGATACCAAGCCCTCTTCGTAATCCAAGATAACTCTGATCTTCTTGGGATTCTCTTTCAACACAATACTAGTGCAGGGTGAGGTCAGAGCCTGGTACTGACTTTGGTACAGCCCGATAGCCCAGATTCCTTCTTCAGGTCTTAGCTTAAACCATTGTTTCCTATTCACTGATTCTTTGACAACTCCCAATCCCCAGTAACCTCCATGAGTAACCTCTGTATCCCAGTAGTGCTTCCCTGAGTTGAAACCTTGAGCCCCCAGGACACAGGAAAAATAGGAAAATCTCTTTGGGTTCCTGGACACATCCTGTTTGGTCCCTATGTTTTTCACATTCTGGTGATCCTCTGTCACCATAAGAAAAGCATTGGCAGTTTCTGGGTCCAAAGTCATGGAATCTGGGGAGAGAAAACCAGAGAGAGCTTGTTTTTTTTATTTTTATTTTAATTTGTGTGTGTGTGTGTGTGTGTGATTTGGGCAATGAGGGTTAAGTGACTTGCCCAGGGTCACACAGCTAGTAAGTGTCAAGTGTCTAAGGTCACATTTGAACTCAAGTTCTCCTGAATCCAGGGCCAGTGCTTTATCCACTGTGCCACCTAGCTGCCCTCAAGAGCTTGTTTTTGGAGGGAATGATCACAGTGGAGATCCATAGCTTGGTTCTATAGGTTATAAGTGAGTCTGAAGGGAGGGAGTGGGAAAGGACTCTGGCTGGATGCCAACTATGATTCTTCCTCCCTCCACCCCATTTTTTCCAGAGGAAGGTACCTTTCACTCTACATCCAAAGATATTTCTACTAAACTATGTCAGAAGTAAGACTACTTTCTCAGAATCAGTGCTTTATCTCTTTCCACAGCAGGAAAGACCTGAGGATCCCCGGAATCTGGCTCAGATTCTATTGGCCATGAATGGTCAACTCTATTCCTCAAATGGTTATAGCACCAGTCTCAGAGTCCCGAGGCTTCTCTGAAATAAAGAAAGCTGAGCTTTGTCTGTGTAAAGTGGAGTTGTCTGTGGAATAAACAGAAGAACCAAGTTTTTTTTTTTTTTTCCAGTCAATTTTACAGCCTTATTAACTGCTTATTAACTGTTCACTCTCCTTGGTTTCAGATTTCATTACCTTCAGATGTCTTTCCTGTATTGTGAACAACATTGATTTGTATTGCCCTCCTATGTTTCATGAAAACCATAAATGTGTTTGAAAGTCAGCCCTGCCAGGCAAATACAAGATCTGCACAGGAGTAAACTGGGTTCTGTGACCCAGTCCTATTTTCTTTGAATATGACATCCTGATAGCCGTCATTGCTTTAGCTCCCTCCCCTACACCCCTCAAATATCCAGGTTATGGAAAGGAATATGCCTTCTTTGCTTTTTTAAAAAATTAACAGGTCAGAAAACTAATGTAGAAGGATACATCCTATCTCAGGTCTGAGAAGGAGGTGATAAACTTAAATATGCAGAATGAGACACAAGGTTTTGGATATGGCCAATATGGGAATTTGTTTTGCTCCACTCCATATTTGTTACAAGGGTTTTGTTTTGTTATTTTTTTTTCCAGTATGTATATGGAGGAGGTGGGAGGAAAAAATAAATGCTTAACAATTGGAAAAAAAGAAAGGTGATATCCATTATCGATAGCCTTACCAGACTTGTTATTTTGAGCAATTTACCTCTTATTTCTATCACAGAAGATGGTAGATTTTCTAGGGGGAAAAAAATTTGAAATTTTTTGAGGCACATTGAGACAGTTGCTATGCATATGTAAATTATTACTAAAAAAAAGAACAGTTGGTTATGCATCACAGCAGAGGCTTCATCATGATCTTGGTCAATGGTTGTCAAGCTTTTTAGTCTGAGGACTTCTTTACACACTTAAAAATTATTGAGGACCCCAAAGAGTTTTTGTTTATGTAGGATATATTTATGTGTGTATATTTGTATGTAATATATACACACACATTTATTTACTATGTTAGAAATTAAAATAGATAAATTTTGAAAATATTTAGTAATTCATTAAAATAATAAATCCATTTCATGTTTACATAAATATTTATGGGAAAATACTGTATTTTCCTAAACAAAAAGAATTAGTGAGAAAAGATGCATTGGTTTATATATATTTGCCAGATTCTTTTTTTTTTTTTTTTGGTGAGGCAATTGGGGTTAATTGACTTGCCTAGGATCACACAGCTAGAAGTGTTAAGTATCTGAGGCCAGATGTGAACTCAAGGTCCTCCTGACTACAGGGCCAGTGCTCTATCCACTGCGCCACTTAGCTGCCCCTGCCAGATTCTTTAATATATGGCCTACTAGAAGACAGTTGGATTCTCATATCTGTTTCTGTATTTATTCTACTGTGATATATTGTTCTATTGAAGTAAATGAAGAAAATCTGGCCTCAATATAGAGTTAGAACAGGGTCCTCATCATAAGTATTATAATAAGCAAATAATGTCTTAGTATTATTATGAAAATAGTTTTAGCCTTTCAGACCCCCCTGAAAGAGTCTCATGGACCTAAAGGGGTCCATGGGCCACATTTTGAGAACTGATGGTCTAACTGTTCATGGATCAGTAATAAACATTTCATAAAGGGGCAGCTAGGTGGTGCAGTGGATAGAGCACCGGCCCTAGAGTCAGGAGTACCTGAGTTCAAACCCGGCCTCAGACACCTAACACTTACTAGCTGTGTGACCCTGGGCAAGTCACTTAACCCCAATTGCCTCACTAAAAAATTAAAAAAATAAATAAATAAAACATTTCATATGAAAACAACTATAGCCTATTACCTTTGAACTGTTGTAAGCAATGGCTGAGACACAGGTGTTTTTGGGTGAAAATCTTGATTCTCTTGTCCAGGTCAGGGAACTTGGAAGTTGGCATAGGAAGCTTAGTATTATCATGCCTAAGGACAGACATGGGATTTTGAAAATCAAGTGAGAGTTTTGTATTGCTCACGTGAAAGTGATGTATGTGTTGCTGTTTTTGTTCCCCTAGCACCTAGTACTGAGTAGCAGGTGCTTAATAAATACTTGTAGATTGACTGATTGAATTGAAAGGGCCAAGAAGAACAATGCTTTTCACTAGAAATGGCATTTGCAGGGGGCAGCTAGCTGGCACAGTGGATAAAGCACCTGCCCTGGATTCAGGAGGACTTGAGTTCAGATCTGGCCTCAGACACTTGACACTTACTAGTTTTGTGACCCTGGTCAAGTCACTTAATCCCCCATTGTCCTGCAAAAAACCCCAAAAAACCAAAACTTCTAAGAGGCCAATTTAGGCTGCTCTGATATAAAGAAATGACATTTGCCAGATCCAAGAACAGTAAGACTTGCTTAACACTTTCTCCTGCTAACTTTACTGTTCTTTCTTGTCATGGATGTTCTGAAATCTCTCAGGGAGACTGCCTGTCAGAATCCAGTGCCACTGAGCCACCAGTCCACAAGGAACTTGACAGAAACTCTTTTCTTCTTCCCACGTCAGTGGAAATGCTTTGGGTTGGAGACAATAATCAAACTAAAAATGATGAGTGTATTAATGTCTTACCTGCTCCCTCCTTTAATGACAACACTTAAATGCTTTTAACAGGATCATAAATTTAAATCCCTAAAGGGAGCTTAGAGTCATCTAGTCCAAACTTATCATTTTACAGAGGTTTGGAGAAAGTTAGCTTGAACAAGGTTCCCCTGAGAAGTTTAGTAGCAGGCCAAGACAAACCCAGGGCCCTCTGACTCCAAATAGAGTGTTCTTTCTACTATTTTTCTTCATCTTTCCTTCCAACTTCTCTAGGTTCCAAGCAAATAAACAACTAGCCACAGGCAAGGTACGTGGCTTTCTTTGTTCATCATGTGTCCCATAATGTAACTACTACTAATCCTGCATCATCAGATATCTTCTCAAGTCTTTTTCAGGGGACAAGGTTGGCAACAGCCTCTGAGAATCCTGTCTATCCATCTACATACCTGCGCAAGATGGTCCTGACATCCTGTAAGGAAAACAAAGAAGACTCAGGTTCTGATGTGCATTGCCCTGGATTTCTTCACTTTATACCATAGCCTACTGGATTAGCATTTATCTAGCACGTTTGTTTTGCAACTTAAAAATGAGCTTCTCCGGGGGCAGCTAGGTGGTACAGTGGATAAAGCACCGGCTCTGGAGTCAGGAGTACCTGAGTTCAAATCCGGCCTCAGACACTTGACACTTACTAGCTGTGTGACCCTGGGCAAGTCACTTAACATCCATTGCCCCGCAAAAAACAAAAACAAAAACAAAAAAATGAACTTCTCATCATAAGTACATTTTCTGGGATTACAGAGATGCATCTGTTCCTACTTTCCTGGCCTTTTTACACATATGGCTAAATTCATTATTTGGCAAGATTACTTAGTAAGTAGGATAAGCTTAACCATCTAACAAAGCCATGTTGCTCAGTAGATTCTTCCCTTTACTGCTCTGTTAAGATATTTAACTATGATAATGGTGATAGAATGATGTATAAACTGACAGATACAGTTGCTTTGCTAGTTGGGTTTTGCTTATTTTTTTTTCATTGTTGCAAGTGGGTATTCACGGAGAGGGGTAGATACACACTGGAAAACGATTCTATTGTAAATGTGGTATAAGTAAAAAGTTATTAACCAGAGGAAGAAAGTTTATCATGTTCTTTAGACTTATTACTAGCCATTCAGGTCAATTTCAGACCCATTTCTTGCCTGTACTTACATCATCTCTGTGAGCTAGTAAGAAATTGGTATTATGGTACCATCAAGTTAGTAGAATCCCAAAAGGAGAAATCCAAAAAGTAACCTAACAAGCAATGGGCAGAATTAGGCTGAGATTTCAAATCTAACTTTCAACTTTATGCCCCATGTACTGGACTAGTTGCCTTCTGAAGGTGGAATGATCTTGTGAATGCTTTTGTCAGAGCTAATCAATCATGTTAATTAACTTTTTCTGCCTCAAAATGAGTCACTGAATTGACCTTTCTGCTTGGACAACACATTCCCACTTTTGGAGATGGGAGTGCTTTGCTTGGGTTTCTTTATATGTCTTCTCTATAGGGAGATTAAGTGACCTGTCTTGGAAAGCATTGGCTAATGGTATAGAATATTCCTCCCCCCAGCCCCCATCCCTAGCCTTCTTCCTTGATTCACTATTCTAACAGCCAACCTCTAAGAATTCATTTTCAGGCTTTTGTTGATTCTTCTCCATTTCTTTTAAAAGGTTGCTGAGAAGAGTCCTCTCTTCCAAGAGCGTATTAATATTCTCATCCTGTGTCTTTAAAATAGCCTCGTCTATCTCCTTCAGCTGGGCCAAGAAGTCTTGTTCTTTCTGCACTAAGAATTGGTGGAGTTTTTCAAATTCAGATGTTATCTTCTGCCTCTCTGTTTCTGTTTGTCTCTGAAATATACAAAGATAAACAGGAAAGGGAAAGCTATTTTTTAAAAAATCCCCACCCAGCATTAATGAATCTTTTTTTTTATTATCACACATAAATAACATCACATTGTAAGTCTTCTTTCCTCTACTATTATAGTACCATCATTACGTAAGATAGGAGTTTCTGAGAGCAAAACATTTTATCCTTTTAAAAAGATGTTAAAACTTCAAATGTATAAATATTAGGTGATGCCTGCCTTTAGCAGTGATGCCTAACCCTAGTTTTATACCCATTCCAAGGATGTCTCTAGTTATTTATGAAAGCAAAATTAATTTAAATTCTCTTTGATTTTTAGGAAATAGTGAATTCAATTAAACAAACATTTATTAAATTGCTGTTATGTGCAAAAGCATTTTGCTAGACACTGACAATACAAAGACAAAAAACAGTCTCTGCCCTCATCCCTGTCCTATATTCCACTGGGGGACTGTAATGTTTACACAAAGAAGTATGAGGTGGGGTATGAAACATGTTTCTTACCTGTGGGATTCAGAGGGATAGGCAATAGGGAAAGCTGAATCAGAAGGATATTGGAAGCAAGGACTCTGCATACTCAGACAGGGATGAAGTCATATGAGAGGCTAGGAGATGGGGTGAGATTTTGCATGCAGTTATGCAATTTTACCTTTCCTGCTTGCCTTGTGTGTGTGTGTGTTGGGGGGGAGAGGTACTCCCTTAGAAAGCATTGCAGGAGGGGCAGCTAGGTGGCACAGTGGATAAAGCACTGGCCTTGGATTCAGGAAGACCTGAGTTCAAATACGGCCTCAAACATTTGACACTTACTAGCTGTGTGACCCTGGGCAAGTCACTTAACCCTCATTGTCCTGCAAAAAGAAAGAAAGAAAGAAAGAGAGAAAGAAAGAAAGAAAGCATTGCAGGTCCACCATTTCATACAACACTATTATCAAGAGTGGGAACAGAAAAGCCAAGATGGGGAGCTGGCTATGGGGGTAGCTGCCCCTAGTCACTTGATGCTGAAGTTACTATTGCTTCCACTTAATTTAGGCTTGGCAAAGGTAGACTTGTAACAAATCCCCAGAGCTGAGTGGCTGAAGTGAAGATTCTGGGAAGATACGGGACCAAGGTGTTATGATAGCAAGATCGAGCAGTAGGTAAGCCAAGGTTGAGATGAAGCAGGACTGGACCAGCAAAGCCAAAAAGCTGGTGAGATAATACTAGGAGATAGTTTGAAATCCCTCTCTTCAATAATTGTTCAAAATGCTGATCTAGGGGGTTCCAAACAAGCAATTCCTTCCCTAGATCTTTCGCACAATCTACCATCTGGAATAAAGTTTTGGGGAAATGGTTGGGCTTGATAACTATTTTTATTTTTAAGCCTTTACTTCACTTTAACAAAACACATTGCCACTGAAGTCTTATGAAAGATATGTGTCTCATGAATGAAGTTGGTTAATAAAGAGAGATAAATTTCTCAGTTAGTGATGTGGACTAGAGCCATATTGAGATTTCCATGATTTTGATATCTTAGAGCTATATTCCATTTTATTTTCATACCTCTACATCAATATTGAATTGGGGAAGATAGTGGAGGAAAGGCAGTGGCTCCCCTGAGCTATCCTCAAAACCCCTCCAAATACCTTTAAATAATGCCATAAGATGATTCCTAGAGCCCAGAACCCACAAAAGGACAGGGTGAAATAATTTTCTAGCCAAAGACAACTTAGGAAGTCGACAGGAAAGATCCATTGCATCCAGTAAAAGTGGAGCACAGTCCTGTACAGACCAGGCCCTAGCAAACCAGGAGCAGGCTTTGGCAGCTACTGAATCAGCAGCAGCAGCAGCAGCAGCAGCAGCAGCAGCAGCAGCAGCAGCAGCAGCAGCAGCAGTAGCTACTGCTTCTGTAACTATCAGCCCACAGACAGTAAAGGGGTGGAACAACTGATCAGAATAAGATTACAGGATTCTCTTTGCTAGCACTGAGGTAGGACTCTGATGCTTTGCCTAAACTCAGATCCCAGTTGTAGTGCTGGGAGGAAGTCCCAGGGTGGGGAGGAGTGTTAGTGCACCAGAGATTTTGGTAGCCCCAGTGGAACAGGGACCCTCCTCAGTTCCAGGGTAAAAAAATAACTTGTGTTCTGTCACAAACCAGAGCACAGGACAGGAGAGTAGTAAACACACCTCTCCTAAGATCATACCACCTTTGAAGAACCAAAAACTTACAAATCTGTAGAAGTATCTTTGAAAACAGCTGCACAAAACCCCTGAAGCTTGGGACAGTGTACCCTCCATCCTGGAAATAGAGTCCTATTTTAACAAAGAGTTAAAAGTCAAGAAGTAGGCTGGGGAAAATGACCATAGAAAGTTACTATGGTGACAAGGAAGATCAAAATACACCCACAGAAGAAGAGAACAAAGTCAAAACTCCTATATCCAAAGCCTCCAATAAAAATATGAATTGGTCTCAGGCCATGGAAGGGCTCAAAAAGGACTTTGAAAATAAAGTAAGAGAAGTATAGGAAAAAATGGGAAGAGAATTGAAAGAGATGCAAGAAAATAATGAAAAAAAGAGTCAACAAATGCAGAAATTGTTTAATGTGATTGTACATATATAACCTGTATCAGAATGTTTTCTGTCTTGGAGATGGGGGAAAGAAAGGAGGGAGAAAAATTTGGAACTAAAAATCTTATGAAAACAAATGTTGAAAACTATCTTTACATGTAACTGGAAAATAATAAAATACTTTTATGATTAAAAAAAGTCAACAGCTTGGTAAAGGAGACACAAAAAATACTGAAGAAAATAACACACACATATATATATATATCTTGGTGGGGCAATGAGGGTTAAATGACTTGCTCAAGGTCACACAGCTCATAAATGTCAAGTGTCTGAGGTCAGATTTGAACTCAGATCCTCCTGAGTCAAGGGCTGGTGCTTTATCCACTGCGCCACCTACCTGCCCCAAGAAAATAACATCTTAAATCATCTTAAAAACCAGATTAGGTCAAATGGTAAAAAGAGGTACAAAAAGCCAATGAAAAGAATACCTTGAAAAGCAGGACTGGCCAAATGGAAAAAAAGAAGCACAAAAATTCACCAGAGAAAAAAACTTCTTAAAAAGTAGAATTGGGAAGCCAAGATGGCGGAGGCAAGGCAGTGAGCTCCCAAACTCATGACACGATCACTCCAAAAAACATCCAAATAACACCATAGGAAAATGCCCGGAGCAGCAAAACTCACAGAAGAATGTGTTGAAATCATCTTCTAACCAACAACAGTTTGGAAGGTCAGAAGGAGGGAGCTGCTGTGATGATACAGGAGTTGAGCCCAACCCCACAGTCACCCTGAACACAGATCCAGTCCCGGGAAGGCCTCACCAGAGAAGCAGACCCCCAGAGTCTCTGAATCAGCTGAAGCGCCAGTGTTGTCTGGAACTACGCTCACAGTCTGGTGAGAGGGCCGAGCCCTGGGCAGGGGAGAGACTACAGGGGTCTATGCTGGTGCTAAGGCAGAACTTGGATTTTACACCCCTGCTGAGAACCAGGAGGTAGGCTTGAGTAGCAGTGGCCCAGGTGGGGGAGGGGCACAGGCTCCTTGGAGCTAACAACCACAACACACAAAGCTGGTTGATTAGCAAGTTGGTCTGGGGTCATCTAGGACCAGGGAACAGGCCAGGTGAGTGAAGAACCTGATTCTCCTTAAATCATACTACCTGGGACTTCTTAAGCTTGGGATACTGCAGCCTGGAAACAGTGCCCCACTTTAAGGAGCTAAAAGTCAAGTCAAAGAAAGGCAAGATGAGCAGACAGAGAAAGGTGAGGACCATAGAAAGTTTCTTCAGTAACAAGGAAGACCAAGGGGCACCCTCAGAGGAAGATGTCAACATCAGGGCCCCTAAATCTAAAGCTTCCAAGAAAAATACAAATTGGTCTCAGGCCATAGAGGTGCGCAAAAAGGACTTTGAAGATAGTTAGAGAGGTAGAGGAAAAAATGGAAAGATAAATGAGGGTGATGCAGGAAAGACATGAGAAAAAAGTCAACAGCTTGAAAAGTCAAATGGAAAAGGAGGTACAAAAGCTTTCTGATGATTGCCTAAGAATGAGGATTGAACAAATGGAAGCCAGTGACTTTATGAGAAACCAAGACACAATACAGCAAATCCAAATGAATAAAAAATAGAGGGCAATGCGAAATATCTTCTGGGAAAAACTGCTGACCTGGAAAATAGGTCCAAGGAGAGATCATTTGAAAATTATTGGTCTACCTGAAAACCATGATCAAGGAAAGAGCTTAGACACCATCTTCCAAGATATTCTCAGGGAAAATTGCCCTGAAATTCTAGAAGCAGCAGCTAAAATAGAAATTGAAAGAATCCACCGATCACCTCCAGAAAGAGATCCCAAAAGGAAAACTCCTAGGAATATTATAGCCAAATTCCAGAGCTCTCAGGTCAAGGAGAAAATATTGCAAGCTGCCAAAAAGAAAGAATTCAAGTACTGTGGAGCCCCAGTCAGGATAGCACAAGATCTAGCAGCTTCTACATTAAAGGATCAGAGGGCATGGAATATGATATTTCAAAGGGCAAAGGAAATGGGATTACAACCAAGAATCATCTACCCAGCAAAACTCAGCATAATCTTTCAGTGGAAAAAATGGGACTTTAATGAAAAAGAAGACTTTCAGATATTTGTGATGAAAAGACTTGAACTGAATGGCAAATTTGACTTTCAAATACTAGACCCTAGAGAACCATAAAAAAAATTGGAGCTGGGGGACATACCTGGGGTCATACAGTGGGTGACTGTCTTGTGTCTGAGGCCAGGTTTTGTCTGGGATCCCCCTGGGTCCAGGGGTGATGATTTGTCCACTGTGTCACTTAGCTAGATGATAACATCTTTAGGGTTAAATTGAGGGGTGAAGTGAATTCACTGGGGGAGGGGGAAGGGCAGAAGTGAAATCCTACATGAAAGTAACAGGAAAAGGCTTATGGAGTGGGGGAAGAGATGGGAGAGGAGCAATGCAGTAAATGAATTTTACACTCATCAGAAAAGGCTCAAAGACCTTACACTCATCAGAGCTGCCTCAAGGAGGGACTAACACACACACACACACACACACACACACACACCCAACTGGGTGGAGTAATCTATTTAATCTGGGCAGTAAATGAGCCTAACACTCATCAGAATTGGCTCAAAGACCTCAATCTCATTAGAATTGGCTCAAGGAGGGAATAATGGGCACACCCAATTGGGTGGAGTAATCTCTCTAACCCTGCAGGAAAATAGGAGGGGAAGGGGATAAAGAGAGAGGGGCAAAAGAAGGAAGGGCAGAGTGGGGGAGGGGACAGACAGAAGCAAATTCCTTTTGAAGAGTGATAGGATGAAAGAAGATGGATAATAGAATAAATATCATGGGGAAGGAACTAGGATGGAAGGGAAACAGTTAACAATAGTAATCATGACAAAGAGAAAAGGGGAAAAATTATACAAAAAATATTTATAGCAACTCTTGGTGGAGGCTAAGAATTGAGAATCAAGGGAATGTCCATCAATTGATGAATGATGGAAAAAGCTGTGTTATATGATTGTAGTGGAATGGACTTGTGCTACAGGAAATGACAAACAGGATGATCCCCGAAAAACCTTGAAAGACTAATGAACATCAATGTATAGTGAAGTGAGCAGAGCTGAGAGGACATTGTGCATAGTGACAGCAGTATTGTTCAATGAGCAATTGTGATTGACTTAACTACTCTTGGCAGTGCAATGATCCAAGACAATCCCAAGGAACTAATGAGGAAGCTTACTATGCACCCCTATAGAAAGAACTGATAAAAAGAACACTTGTGGATTGTACATATATAACCTGATTGCGATCTTGTGGAGGGGGGAGGCAAGGGAGGGAGAAAAATTTGGAACTCTAAATCTTATGTAAATGAATGTTGAAAACTACCCTTACATGTAAATGGAAAATAAAATAAATGTTTATTACTAACAAACAAACAAACAAACCCAAAAGAAAATCAAAAATAGAAAAAAAAAAGAAAGAAAATTATTGGACAGCCTGAAAGCCATGATCAAAAAAAGAGCCTAGACATTATCTTTCCTTTTTTTTTCTTTTTTTTTTTTGGTAAGGCAATTGGGGTTAAGTGACTTGCCCAGGGTCACACAGCTGGTAAGTGTCAAGTGTCTGAGGCTGGATTTGAACTCAGGTCCTCCTGAATCTAGGGCCAGTGCTCTGTCTACTGCTCCATCTAGGTGCCCCCTAGACATTATCTTTTTTTTTTTTAATTTTTTAAAATTTTTTTAGTGAGGCAATTGGGGTTAAGTGACTTGCCCAGGGTCACACAGCTAGTAAGTGTTAAGCGTCTGAGGCTGGATTTGAACTCAGGTACTCCTGACTCCAGGGCCGGTGCTCTATCCACTGCGCCACCTAGCTGCCCCTAGACATTATCTTTTAAGAAATGATCAAAGAAAACTGCCCTGATATTCTATAACCAGAGAATAAAAGAGAAATGGAAAGAATCCACTGATCATCTCCTGAAAGAGATCCTAAAATGAAAACTCCCAGGAATATTATAGCCAAATTCCAGAGCTCCCAGGTCAAGGAGAAAATATTGTAAGCAGCCAGAAAGAAACAATTAAAATACCATAGAGGCACAGTCAGGGTCACACAAGATTTAGCAGCTTCTACATTAAAAGATCAGAAGGGGGGAAGCTAGGTGGCACAGTGGATAAAGCACCGGCCCTGGATTCAGGAGGACCTGAGTTCAAATCCGGCCTCAGACACCTGACACTTGCTAGCTGTGTGACCCTGGGTAAGTCATTTAACCCCCGTTGCCCTAAAAAAGAAAAAAAAAGAAAAAAAATCAGAGGGCTTGGAATATGATATTTCAGAGGGCAAAGAAACTGGGATTACAACCAAAAATCACCCATGCAGCAAAACTGATTATAAATCCTTCAAGGGAAAAATGGGCATTCAATGAAAAAGGGGACTTTTAAACATTCTTAATGAAAAGGCCAGAGGTGACTTTCAAATATAAGAATCTAGAGAAGCATAAAAAGGTAAACAGAAAAGGAAATCATAAGGGATTTTAAAAGGTTAAACTGTTTACATTCCTCCATGGGAAGATGATATAAGAACTTTTTCAATATTAGGGCAGTTAAGGGCACAGGTGTGAGTTGAAGATGATGATATCTAGCAAAAATAAAATTAAGGGGTGAGAGAAGTGCACTAGGAGAAAAGGAAAGGGAGGAGGTTGAATGGAGTAAATTATCTCACATAAAAGAAACAAGAAAAGGCTTATAGAGGGGAAGATGGGGGAAGTGAGGGAAAGTGAGTGAACCTTACTCTCATCAGAATTGGCTCAAAGAGGGAATAATGTACACACTCAATTGAGTATAGAAATCTATCTTACCCTTTAGGAAAATAGGAGGGGAGGGGGACAAAAAGGGGTGGAGTCTGTGCTAGAAGGGAGGGCAGAATGCAGGAGGGGTTGTCAGAAGCAAAACACTTTTTGAGGAGGGACAGGGTGAAAGGAGAGAGAGAATAGAATAAATGGGGAGGAGGAAAGGGAATAGGATGGAGGGAAATATAGTTAGCAATAGTAATTGTGAAAAAACAATTGAAGCAGGTTTCTCTGATAAAGGCCTAATTTCTCAAAACATATAGAGAACTGAGTCAAATTTATAAAAATAAGAGTCATTCCCCAATCAATAAATGATCAAAAGATATGAACAGTTTTCAGATGATGTAATCAAAGCTATCTGTAGCCATGGTGGTGGTGGGGGGGATGCTCTAACTCCGTATTAATTGGAGCAACACAAATCAAAAGAATTCTGAGGTACTATCTCTTTTTGTTTGGTTGGTTTTTTGTTTGTTTTTTTTGGTGGGACAATGAGGGTTAAGTGACTTCCCCAGGGTCACACAGCTGGTAAGTGTCAAGTGTGTGAGGCCAGATTTGAACTCAGGTCCTCCTGAATCCAGGGCTTCATTCACTGCAACACCTAGCTGCCCAGGACTATCTCTTACTTATTAGATTGGCTAATAGAACAGAAGAAGAAAATGACAAATATTGGAGGGGATGTGGGAAAAAATGAGACATTAATGCATTGTTGGTGAAGTTCTGAAATGATTCGACCATTCCATACAGAGATTTGTAACTATGCCCAAAGGGCTATAAAACCATGCATACTCTTTGACCTAGTACTACCACTGCTAGGTCTGTATCCAAAAAGAGATTAAAAACCAAAAACCAAAAAAAGGAAAAGGACCTATAGGTACAAAAATATTTTGTAGTAACAGTTCTTTCTAGTGGCAAAGAATTGGACGTTAAGGGGATGCCCATCAATTAGGGAATGTCTGAACAAATTGTGATAAGTGATTATGATGGAATACTATTGTGCTATAGGAAATGATGGGCAGGAAAAAAAATTACAAATGTAAACTAAGAAATGATAAGCAGAATGCTCTCAGAAAAACCTGGAAAGATTTACATGAGATGATGCAAAGTGAAATGTACTCTGTACAAAGTAACAGCAATATTGTAAGCTGATCAGCTATGAATGACTTGGCTATTCTTGATGATCCAAGACAACTCTGAAGGACTTATGATGAAAAATGCTATCTATTCTCAGAGAAAGAACTGATGGTGTCTGAATAAAGATTGAAGCATAAATGTTTTTTACTTTATTTTTCTTGAGTTTTTTTGTCTTTTTTTAACAGCATGACTAATATGGAAATGTTTTGTATAACTACACATGTATAATCTATATCAAATTACCTGTCTTCTCAAAGGAGCGGGGGAGGAAAGAAGATAATTTTGAACTGAAAGATTTTTAAATGGATGTTAAAAATTGTTTTTACATGTGATTGGGGGAAAATGCTGAATAAAGAGAAAAAAAAATAAAGGTGAAAAAAAGAAGCACTTTCCCCAGCATACACACTGGGAAATCAGGGTGATGAAAAGGGGTAAGTAATCCAAGAGTTCAAGGACTTGAGCATACTCTGGTAAATGGTGGGGATACTGTAGCCTTTATGGGAAGCTCACATTGGTGCAATGGACTAGTTTTTATGAAACTACTTGATTGGTTGTTTGAGTGTATTGCCACCTGATGGTCAATGTTTATACTGCATTCCCTTGCTGGTTAATTAATAAGGTGACAACTTACTTTTCTGTCTGTTCACAGCCATTCCAGAACATTAACACAAGTAAATGTAGCTTAATTTGAGGGAAGAAATAATGCTAACAACTTGAGAGGTCTGGAGAGGTTTCCCATGGGAGCCAGCGGGGGAAAAAAATGTATTCCAGGTAGAAAATATAGACTGCAAAAGTGGGAAAAGGAATGCTGATTTGGAAAAACAGCACATAGACCAGTTTGGCCAGAAAGTGGAGTTCATGAAGGGGAGTAATGTGAAGGAAGCCTGGAAAAGTAGGTTGAAGCCAGATTGAAAGGCTTTAAATGTCAAGCTAAGGAGTTTGCATTTTATCCTAAGGGCAACAGGTATTCCCTGAAGACTTTTTGAGCAAGAGGGTATCATGGTTAAACCTGTGGCTTTACAAATACTGTTTTGGCAGCTGTGTGTCTAGGAAAGGTTTGGAAATAGACTTGGAAGCACGGAGCACAATTGGAACACTATTGTATTCATTCTAGATCTGATGAACTAAGTCTGAAGCAAGGTGGTGGCTATTTGACTGGAGAGAGGGGGATGTCCAGGAGAAATGTAGAATTGATGGAGCAGGGGTGAGGGAGGATGAAAAATCAAGGATGACTCTAAGGTTGTTATTCTGGGTGGCTGGAAAGATGGCAATACCTTCAGCAGAACACAGGGAAGTTTAGCAGAAGGGCTGGTTTTTGTTATTGTTTTAAGATTTCTTTCTTTCTCTTTCTTTCTTTCTTCCTTTTTTTGGTAGGGAAGAGAAATGGATTTTGTTTTGGAACTGTTAAGTTTGAGAGGTCTTTGCAACATCCAAGTAGAGATATCCAGCAGGCAGTTTGAAATACAAAATTAGTGCTCGGAAGACCTGAATTCAAATCCTGCCTCAGAAACACAGTATTTGTGTGACCCTGACTTAATCTCTCTCAACCTCAGTCCCCTCAAGTCCCCATTTGTAAAATGTAGATAATACCTTCTTCATAGGTAGGTT
The DNA here is from genome assembly GCF_019393635.1 of Dromiciops gliroides. Classification (NCBI taxonomy): domain Eukaryota; kingdom Metazoa; phylum Chordata; class Mammalia; order Microbiotheria; family Microbiotheriidae; genus Dromiciops; species Dromiciops gliroides. The sequence goes on from NC_057862.1 coordinate 255,481,627, forward strand.
GTGAGAATTGAATGAGATAACCTATATAAAGTGCTTTGCAAATCTTAAAGCAGCATATAAATGCTATCTTATTATTATTATTTGCATAAAGGTGATCATTGAACCCATGGGACACGATAAGGTCATCAGTCAATCAACAAACATTTACTAATAGCCTATGTGCCAGCATAGGTGCTAGGAATAAAAATATAAATGAACAAAACCATTCCTAGTCTCAAAGGAACAATTCCTCCATTCTATTGGGGGAAACAAGTACATACACAAGAATATATAGAATGAATGCAAAATAAATAACATCATTTAGGAAGAAGGGCATTGGAAAATTGGGCTGATCAGGAAGGGTTGTCCTTGAGGTGTGTCATGAAGGAAGAGAGGGATTCACAGAGGTGAAGAGGGAGTTTATTCCAGGCATGGAGATGGGAAATAAAGATGTGTGAGGAATAGAGACAAGATAAGAGTATAATGCTGTATGATGAAGCTGGAAAGATAGTTTGGGTATAGTCCTCTAAGCAGAGGAGTTTCTATTTTACCTTTGAGGCAACAGGGAGTTTCTGGAATTTACTGAGTAGGGAAACATCATGGTCAGACATGTGCTTAAGGAAAAACACTTTACCAGCTGTGTGCAGGAGGGATTGGAGTGGAGAGAGACTTGAAGCAGGGCCAGTTAAGCAAGGGTATAGAGAAGGGGAGAGGAGAGGGGAGGGGATGGGAGGGAAAGGAGAAGGAGGGAGAGGGAAGGGGAGAGGAAGGGAGGGGAGGGAAGAGACTATGGATGGAGTATGAAAAATTTTTCATACAGGTTTTGAGGAAGTTGGAGACAACATGGCTTTTTTTTTTTAACGGTCATTATTCTAGAGAGGTTGGGAGCTAGTGTTTGGGTTTGGGAACTAGTGTTCTTCTTGATCTTCTAAAAAGGACCCAGCTGACCAATTGAAGATCTTCTGTATCTTTCTACATATCTTTTTTTGTTTTATTGCTGTTTTTCTTTCACCTGGCTATGACTTCCCAATACCATTCTCCCACTGGAACTTTCCCTTGTAAGAAAGCACAGTTAAACAAGTCAAACTGACACATTAACTATGTCTGACTCCATTTGCCTCATTCTATACTTATAGCCCAACATGTGTCTACCCAGAGAGCTAAGTTTCATCATCAGCCATCTAGAGTTTGGATTCATCATTGTAATAATCTGATTTCTGGCATCACTTTTTTTTTTGTGTGTGTGTGAGACAATTGGGGTTAAGTGACTTGCCCAGGGTCACACAGCTAGTAAGTGTCAAGTGTCTGAGACTGGATTTGAACTCAGGTCCTCCTGACTCCAGGGCCTATGCTCTATCCACTGTGCCACCTAGCTGCCCCCTGGCATCTCTTAATGTAGTTTTCTTTTGTCATTGTCATTGTATATGTTGCTTTCTTGGCTCTACTTACTTCATTCTACAACTATTTATAGAAGACTTCCCAAGTTTCTTAGAATTTTTCATATTGTCCCCCAAGTCAACAAGCATTTATTAATCACTTATGACATACTGGTCTAATAAGGGGTAAAACAACATAAAGACAACCATGTACAAAGAAGGTATATATAGAATACATTGGAATTAATCTCAGAGGGAAGGATTAAGGAGGATCAAGAAAGGCTTTTTGTATGAGGTGGGATTTTATCTAGGATTTAGAGCAAGCTGGGGAACCTAGTAGACGATGAGGAGGAAGAGAATTATAGGCATGGGGGACAGCCAGTGAAAATGTTTAGAATAAGGAAATGTGGTGTCTTTTAGAGGGGCAGCAAGGAGGCCAGTGCCACTATATCAGAGAGTAGAGCATGGAGGTGAATGAGGTGCAACAGGATTGGAAATGTAGGAGGGGGCTTTGAATATCAAACAGAAGATTTTATATTTCATCTAGAGGTGATAGGGAACCACTGGAGTTTACTAAATGGAGGGGTGTGACATGGTCAGACTGGTGCTTAGGAAGAGTAATAAAAAATAACATATTTGTTGTTTCTGAGGGGGGGGGGGGGGGGGGGAAGGTTGTTTGGTTTTTTTGGTGAGGCAATTGGGGTTAAGTGACTTGCCCAGAGTCACACAGCTAGTAAGTGTTAAGTGTCTGAGGCCGGATTTGAACTCAGGTACTCCTGACTCCAGGGCCAGTGCTCTATCCACTTCGCCACCTAGCTGCCCCATACTTGTTGTTTCTTACAATACAATGGTATTCTATTATGTTCACATACTACAATTTGTTCATCTCTCTCCCAACTGATAGACATCAATTTTGTTTCCATTTTTTTTCTTTTTACAGGAAGAGTGCTGCTTTGAATATTTGATTATATACGGAAACTTTTTGTTACCAATCTCCTTGAGATATGTTTAAGAGTGGCACTGGGTCAAAGAGCATAAATAATTTACTAATTTTCTCACATAGTTCCAAGTGTTTTCCGGAATGGTTAGGCCAATTCATAGCTCTACCAACAGGTCCTGCCAAAGAAACCTTTCCTTTTTTCTTTTTCTTTTCTTTTAAAAAATTTTTATTTTCTTTTTTTCCTTCTTTTTCTTCTTCTTCTTCTTTTTTTGGTCATCTTAGTCAGTTTGCTGGATTGTGAGGTGAAACCTTAGAGTTGTTTAAATTTTCATTTCTATTATTAGTGACTTAAAATAGTTTCATATGGTTGTCAATTAATTGAATTTTTAAAAATCATCTTATTTTCACTGTGTGTTTTAAGTCACCTCACATCCCAGCAAATTAGTAAAGATGATAAAAAATAGAACTGATTAATATGGTTAGGGCTTACACAATTAATATTGTGTGTTCCTCACAAACAAGTTGTTGAGTTTTGGTATTCTTATGTTTCATAGGCACTGATAAAACACAGCTTTTCCATCTCTTACTCTTTGCTTTTATTATAGGACCAGTCCCATCTTCTTCTCTGATCATAAATTTTCTCAATGATATTGCTATATAATTCCCCTGATTCTATTTCAGCAGACTACTTTATTCAAGTCTCTTTAAATAACAAATGATAAATTATAAATGAATTTCTCAGAGAAATATATTAATCATTCAGTGCTTTAGTGGAATAAACAGTTTTTTCCTTATATACAAGCAAACAGACAGTGAGCTCTAAGTGTAAGATAGATGAACACATGGGTGCTAGAGCCATTGTTTTGTAAACTATCAATGATGATGAATGTTGTTACTCTAACTTAATAGAAAGGAAAATGTTTAAACCATTGGGATAGTTCCTAACCCTGACCTCCAACATGAGTTAGGCCATATCACATGGAATTTCCCCTGAAAGTCAACAATGTTGTTCCTAAGGACCAGGCTGTCCCAGGAGACTATGACTCAAGCTGTACCAACCCTGGCAATCTTCCTGATAACCTCTAGTAGTATCAGTCCCCTAAGGGCATAAAAGACCTACATAACTGGAGCCAGGCCCTTCAGATATGTTGGATATCCCAAGACCACAAGAGTCATCACATTCTGCTCTGATGACCAGATATGTTTCCGTATAGAGACAAGGAAGGGCTGTTTCTACCCAAGCTAAATACTGGAGTGCCCTTGTTGAATACCCTTTCTATGTTATGGCTAAGTAAAGCTCTTTTTGTTATCTGTTAAATGAGTAACTCGTTCTATCCCCAAATTAAACCCAAACTAACAGAAGGCCAGCCTGAGTCATGCCCACTCCTAGAAATCATTTATATTAATAAAAACATTAATTTTTAAACAAAGAATGTAAACATGACAATATCATAGTGTTCAACTGTTGTCATAATTTGAGGCTATTAGAAAGAAAAGGCAGCATATATCCCATGACCTAAAATTCTACAGAGGAAGTAAACCCAGAAAGACTGGGAAGCTCTTGAGAATAAAATCTTTTGGAGATTGTAGTGTTCCAAGATTTGCAACCATATAGCATTGCTGAAGAACATTAGAATTTAAAAGGTTGGTCTTTAAAAATTAATTAACTAATTAAGAGACAAATCTTTGTACCACAGAATAGCTTGGTCTCATTAAAAACATTGTGCGGTTTTTTCTTGTTTTTTTAGGCAATTGGGGTTAAGTGACTTGCCCAGGGTCACACAGCCAGTAAGTGTCAAATGTCTGAGGCTAGATTTGAACTCAGGTCCTCCTGAATCCAGGGCCGGTGCTCTATCCACTGCACCACCTAGCTGCCCCTGTGTAGTTTTAAAAATGCAATCCAATTCACTTTCTTCTTTCTCTTCACTTCTGGTCCCAGTGTCTGCCCTAGGTATGTGTACTAATAATGTCCCAGCTCAGTGAACTGAACCAATTGCATTTCATTGTTTGTATAAAAAGTATTTTTCACCTATTTAGTTTTTTGTATATGAAAAATCATGAATTTCAATAAGGAGGATCATTGAATAACTTTCAGGAGTTTTCATGAATTTATGATAATAACATCTGTAGAAAGAAACTTCTATAGTACCTCACCTTCTAAAGGTTAAATCCTATTAAATGCTCTGTACTCCCTGACAGTTGTGAACACTTCCAGTGTTGTGTAAATCTCCTTGCTTATCTGAATAAGTAGAGGGTTATTAGAAAGATATCTCTGGAATTTTTTGTGTGATCTTAACATACTCTTCCTTATTCAAAAAGTCAGTCAATAGGGGCAGCTAGGTGGTACAGTGGATAAAGCATTGGCCCTAGATTCAGGAGGACCTGAGTTCAAATCCAGCCTCAGACACTTGACACTAGCTGTGTTACCCTCGGTAGGTAAGTCACTTACCCCTCATCAACAAGCCTTTATTAAACACTTATGTGTCAGAAACTGTGCTAAATAACAGGGATATAAAGAAAGGCAAAGACAGACTTCAAAAAGTTGCCTTTTACCCCTGTAAAATAGGGAGATAAGACAAACCTTAAATCAGTACATATATGTGAGTTATAATTGTTAGTGAGAGTTTTGTTTGGTTGGTTTTGGTCCAGAACTAATTTCTTCCACCTATCCTCCCCCATCTTATAAGTTCATTCTTTAGGGGGAAGCTAGGTGGTGCAGGGGATAAAGCACTGGCCCTGGATTCAGGAGGACTTGAGTTCAAATCCAGCCTCAGACACTTGACACTTACTAGCTGTGTGACCCTGGGCAAGTCACTTAGCCCCCATTGCCTAGCAATTAAAAAAAAAAAAGGAAAAGAAAAAAATAAGTTCATTCTTTGGACCCAATGCAAGACTTTACATTTATCCCTATTAAATTTTATAGATTCAGCCCAGTGCTCTAACCTGTCATGATCATTTTAGATCCTGACTCTGTCATCTGCTTTGTTAGCCATCAGTCCCAGATTTATTTCATCTGCAAATTTGACAAATATACTACCTATGTGCTTATTTACATCATTGACAAAAATGTTATACAGCACAGGGCCAAGCACAGATCCCTTAGGACCAAGCTTTTGAAACTGTGGGTTGCAACCCCATATGGAGTCACATAACTGAATGTGAGGGTTGTGAAAAATTTGGCAGTAAATATTTGACTCGTATACCTATTTGATATACCTATATACCTGGGCTCATGTAAAAAATTCTCAGGTGAAAAGAGGTCACAAGTTTACGCCTTGCCCTAGGGCATGCCACTGGAAAACTGTTGTGTTGACATTGAACCATTAAGGACTACTTGAAGTCTAGCTACCTAACCATTTCTTTATCTATCTGATTATATTATTGTTTAATCCATTATTTCACTATCTTTTCTATAAGAGTAGTACGAGGGGGCAGCTAGGTGGTGCAGTGGATAAAGCACCAGCCCTGGATTCAGGAGGACCTGAGTTCAAATCCAGCCTCTGACACTTGACACTTACTAGCTGTGTGACCCTGGGCAAGTCACTTAACCCCCATTGCCCCGCAAAAAACAAAACAAAAACAAAGAAAGAGTAGTATGAGATACTTTATCTAAAGCTTTCCTAAAATCTCGGTAAACCACGTCCACACCATTTCCCTCATCTATTAATTAGGTTCATTCTTAAGCAATTGTCTGGCGTTTATATAGTCTGGGACTGTCTGTAAATCACTTGTTGATTAGCTGTGCTAATGGAGATAAAAAGTGATGCTTTAATCAAATAATAAACGATTTCTTTTGAAGTCTCCTTTATGTTACAAAGAATTTAACGTAATCTTTTGGTGTCCAGGGCAATTGGTCTCACAGAATCACTTACATCCTTTCCAACCTTAATTGTCCTTTTTTACCCATGCCTCTGTAACAAATTTCCTCAGAATGCAGTACAAATCTGCTTATCTTTATCTGGAGATACAACCCATTATGAAAGTATGGAGAGTAAATAAGCCAGGTTTAAAAAGCAAGAACCTTAGAAGATTATGGAGGCAGGGGAGTGTGGAGAAATTAGAGAATTGTTCACTTCACCACATCTGAGACAGGGCACATTCAAGCAAACGGCAAATTCTGTCTAGGCAGATCAATGAACAATCATTTGGTGAGTGCCTACTATGTGTCGTACAGTGTTCTAAGGATGCAAATGATAAAATATTTGTTTTAAAAGGGTCTTTCCATTATATCCTTCACCACATTACATTCTTTGTTGCTGGCAATAGAAGCCTGCTACCAAGTAATTCCTTCCACTTCTAAACAACATAGATCAAGAAAGCAAACAAAGCTCCCCTGCTCATAAGTATAATTGATACTATTGCCCTTTCCGGTATTCTCTCCTTTCCATGCTATTAGCTCCTGCCATGTATGCATTTGCAGCGCTGTAGCCCAGGTCCCCCTTTACAGATTGTGGAGCTCCAAAGTTCCCAGGCTTCCATCTTTCCTTATGATTGGGAAAAGTTATAGATCCCATCATCCCTGCTGCCAATATGGGATTATACTTTAATTTAAAATGCATTATATTACAGACTCCTTTGTATGAATGTGTTTAAAAATGCTAATACTTTTTGGAAAATTCCAAATAAATATTGAGTATCTCAAACTGTCCTTTGTGGGGACCAATTTTTAATTGGGGAGTGCTAGCTAAGCGGCTCGCCGCAATATTGGGGCAAGGAAGGAGACCAGCAGCCTCCCTCGAAACAGAACAAGATTTATTTTAACAAGAACGAATTAAAAAAAAAAACAACACATGGGGCAGCTAGATGGCGCAGTGGATAGAGCACTGGCCCTGGAGTCAGGAGTACCTGAATTCAAATCTGGCTTCAGACACTTAACACTTACTAGCTGTGTGACCCTGGGCAAGTCACTTAACCCCAATTGCCTCACTAAAAAAACAAAAAAACAAAAAAAACAAACCACAAACAGGATCAGTAGGATCAAGGGAAAGGAAATAAAATGAGGAAAGGTAAATTATAATACTTGAAAAAATACCACAGCCCAGGAATCAGCTGAAAATATGCAGCAGAACGCCTGTCACTTTCCAGCTTTCACCTAGAATGCCCAATTCTCCTCCCTCAAACCTAGAAACACCCCACACAGTCCCAGCCAATGTAATGGCCGCTGTGACAGTCACATGACTGCCCTCTCTAGGCTTCCAATGCTTATAATTTTGCCAGGCCTATGTAGTGGTGATGACGTGAGATGCCAGAGCACTGGCAACGGCTACAACCAGTGGGTGGAGCACCGTGCGGTTTGCGGAGCCCCAGGCCAGTGCACGCCGAGGCATAAAAACCTCAAATAACAATTAATTCTTTACACCTTGATAATAAAAAAAAAATGAATTACTTTATATTTCAAAATTTTAATAGCATACTTCTATCAAATCTACAGACTTCTCAATATAAATCATTTATCAATTATTATAGGACTCTAACAACAAAAATATATTAGCAAAATTATATAAAAGTATTCCCCAAATTTCTTAGATAATTTTTCCTATTTAATAACTGAATTTAACTTTTTAATAAGTAAGGCTTTTTACTCTAAATGTATTTAGTATGCTAACCTGGGTAGCTAAAAGGATGATAGTACCTTAGTCCTGTGATGGCTCCATTATTATTATACTGTGATTGTTAAATGGAGAGGAATAGAAAGAGTTTTTTAGAATTTATTCTGAAATCTCAACTCCTTAAGGTGATGAACATCACTTTGTCTGAATCAGATTTCAAAACTCGGATGTGTTTTGGTGCTGAGTATACAATATAAATAATATAAAAATATCTTTAATATCTAAAAATATACTCATCAATCACTATTTATTCAGTGCCTATATAGGAGCTTTATGTACATTTGCTTTTGTGTGTGTGTGTGAGGCAATTGGAGTTAAGTGACTTGCCCAGGGTCACACAGCTAGTAAGTGTTAAGTGTCTGAAGCCAGATTTGAACTCAGGTACTCCTGACTCCAGGGCCAGTGCTCTATCCACTGCGCCATCTAGCTGCCCCTTTTATGTACATTTGTACCAAATCAGATACTTTGGTCTGGTTTTGTACCTAATGATGAAGTCAGATATGCTGAGGAAAGTTAATATTGACCAAATAACAATTAAAGTAATAATAATTTCCCAGAAAATTAATTCTTTACCAGTCTAGTGTGATTCTCATACTCTGTTTCATCTAACCGTAGTACTTATAACACATACCAGTAATATCAGCACACACATACATGCATGTACATGCATGTACATATGCACATGTGTGCGTGTGCACACACACACACACACACACATGCTCATACTCACACTTCAGCCTGTTTTTCAGTACGTTGTCCACCTAGAAGCCACACTCTAGGTCAGATTTTCCTTATTCCATATATAGTCTGGAGTTGCCCTTTTTGAACACTAGATGGTGTTTCTATACCAGTAAAAGGTGAAAAGTGGGCTGAGAATACTTTGTTTACATGGGAGCTAGTGGAAATTAATGAAAGATTCAAAATGATGAATGAACATGAGGCTGTGAAAATGTAGATCAAAGGTTTCTCAAGGCAAAGGTGGGTTTGGGTACCATCAGATGAGCAGAAAAGTGAAATATAGGGTTGTCAAAAACCCCAACTACTTGTATTTTCAAACTACTTGTATTGACTTGCATGTGCTTATAAATGTTTTTAAATTGTCTTTTTCAGGTATAGTCTGACTACAAACTCATTCTAGTCATGGATAACCTTCTCATTATTCTTTCTCTTTGCCAACATAGAACAAGCCCTTAATAAACATTACTGGCCAGCAGGCTCCCTTCTAGGGAGGAATATGGCAGTAGAATATTTATGTAGTCCTTGAGAGAAAAGGCTGCTATGTTGTTTATTTTGTTTTTGTATCCACAGCACCTATCATAGTTCCCTGAACATAGAATGATCTTTATTTAATTCAGTAGGCATTCGATGCCTTTTATGTACAAGACACTGGACATTAGAGCTATAACAACAAAAGCAAAATGTTCTCTACCATCAAGGACCATACACCTTGTGGGGGGAAACGGAAGCTCGGAATTCTTTGAGACAGAGACATAGAGGAAGAGCATTCCTAGCATCTGGCATGGCCCATGCATGAAGAGAGGAGATGATGTGTACAAGAGACAACAGGTAGGTCAGTTTGGCTATAATGTAGTAGGAATTAATGAGAGGAACTAATGTATAAGTTTTTGATTATCAGACAGAGGAATTTGTATTTTTCTCTTGAGGCCATAAGGAGCTACTGAAGCTTCTGGAGCAGGGGAGTCTTAGTCAGAAGTGCACTTTAGGTATATCAGTTTGACACCTGTGTGGAGGATGGTTTGGACAGAGAAGAGACTGGAAGCAGGGAGATCAAATAGGAAGCTGTTGAAAAAACCTTTTAGATGAGGTAAGATGAGGGCCTGAACCATAATTGTAGCTCCAAGAGTAGAGAACAGAGGGGACATATCAGAGAGATGTTGTAGATGTAAAATTAATTGATAAGACTTGGTAACTTATTGGATATGAGGAATGAGGAAGCATGAAGGGTCAGAGGTTGTGAATCTCAGTGTCTGGAAGTATGATAATACCATGAACATAAATTTTTTAAAATGAGTAAAAGTTGGGGAAAAGATAATAAGTTCTATTTTTGAACTTAAGATATCTGTCAACATCCAGGTAGAGATAACTATCATATCAATGATAGGGATTCAAACAAAGGAAGAAGAGAAAAAGGCTAGATATATAGATTTGGTTCAATATCAGGAAAACTCTAAACATAATATGACCATAGTAATAACAAAAAAATGAAAAGCAGACGATAATGTCAACAGATACAGAAAAGACTTTTAACTATAACCCTTAACTATGTTAGAAACCTTAGAATGCATAGGAATAAATGGGTCTTTCCTTTATATAGTAAACCATCTATTGAAAAACAAAAACTAGAGTTATCTTCAATGGAGAAACAATAGCAGTCAAGGGTAAAGCTAGGATATCCCATAGTCACCACTATTATTTAATATAGTTCTAGAAATGCTAGCTAGAGCAGTAATCTAAGAAAAAGAAATTGATATCATTAACATTAGTAATGAGAAAACAAAACCATTGCTATTTGTAGATGATAGGATTATTTACTTAGAGAATCCTAGAGATTCAACCAAAAATGAATTAAAACAATAACTTGGATATAAAACAAACTGACAAAAATTGTTTAGATTCTGTATATCTAACAAAACCTAGCAGTAAGAGATAGAAAAAAAAAGTCCATTCAAAATAACACTAAGGACTTAGCTGTATGAGACTCAAAACCACTATTTACATAAATAAAAAGACAAATAATTGGAGGAATAGTATTTCTTAATGTGTATACCATGATAATGCATTACAAATTATAATATCATATAAATTAATTTACAGATTAAATATAATATTAATCAGAGTAACAAGGGATTACTTCATATAACTATTCATCTGGAAGAGCAAAACATCAAAACTCTGAAGGAAAGTAATGGAAAAAAGATAAAAATAAAGGGGTCTTGGATAAAGTACTGGCCCTTAATTCAGGAGGACCTGAGTTCAAATCCAGCCTCAAACACTTGACACTTACTAGCTGTGTGACCCTGGGCAAGTCACTTAGCCCTCATTGCCCCACACAAATAAATACATAAATAGATAGATAGATAGATAGATAGATAGATAGATAGATAGATAGATAGATAGATAGATAGATAGATAAATAAGTAAATGAACAGATAAATAAATAAATGAATAAACAAACGAATGAATAAATAAATGAATGAATGAATGAATAAAAATAAATAAATAAAGGGGTCTTAGCTGTATCTGATTTCAAACTATACTATTAAAGCAGTTACCATCCAAAATATTTGGTACTGATTAAAAAATAGAAAAGTTGATCAGTAGAACAGATCTAGGTAAACAAAACTCAGAAACAAATGCAAATAGCATTGTGTTCAATAAACTCCAGGATACCAACTACTGGGTTTATGCCTCCATATTAAAAACAAAAACAAAAAACTGCTTAGAAAACTGGAAAGCTGTCAGATAGAAATTAGTTTTAGATCAGTATCTTAAGTCACATAGCACAATAAACTCCAAATGGATATATGACCTAATGGTAGCTATATCCACCTATATGTATACATATTCATACATACATTCTAGCCACTGTGCTAAGCAAGCACTGGTGATTCAAATACAAGAAAACAGGATTGTCCCTATTCTCAAGGAGTTTATATTCTAATGGAAGAAGACAATACATATAAAAGATTTGGTCAAGGTTAGGGGTAAATACCTATGCTGAGGCAAGGTTACTGAGGAAATCGAACAATTCAGGAGTGAGTAAGCTGAGAGTGAAGCAAGCAGAACTAGAGTTTCTCATGAAATATTGATCTCAGGGCAGCTAGGTGACACAGTGGATAGAGCACCGGCCCTGGATTCAGGAGGATTCAGAACCTGAGTTCAAATCCAGCCTCAGACACTTAACACTTACTATCTGTGTGACCCTGGGCAAATCACTTAACCCCAATTGCTTCAAAAAAAAAAGAAAGAAAGTATAAAAATATTTTTGATGAGTAGGCCTAATTTTGGGGCTAAAGCTGACTGGAGGACTAATCTGGGGACTTTTGACTGTTTGGCTAATCTGACTGCTATTAATTTAATGTGGGCCGTTTATAAAGTTCCACCACACAGCTCCACTCCCAAATTGATAAGCATAATATTAAGAAGCCTCTTAACTAAATAATCAAATCAGAGTTTATTTATGAGATACTATTGAAAATTAAGAATACAGGGAAATAAAATGTACAACCTGACTGCTTTCCTGCGGTCTCTTTCCACTGTGTCTCTTTCCCACCTGCTGTGCTTTGAGCTTTTTTAATATGATAAGGGCCTTAGCTGCCTCCCGCCTCAGGGCACGTTATGCTTTCCCTGATTTGTAATAAGGCCTGTAACCTTTTTAATACAATAAGGGCCTTAGCCAAACCCCTTTCACGTTGTAAATCCCCTTGCTTCTAACTTTCCTCTCCTTACTGCCGACCTTCTGTCTGTCTGCTCCGTCAGTCTGCCCTTCGGCCTCTCTTTTCCCTGCTCCTAGTGCTTCTCCAGAGTCCTTGTAGCCCCGTCTCTAGTCTGCCACGCTCCAACCTTTCTAATCTAATCAGCCGCCACTTGACCTCTTCTCCACCTCATCTAGTCCCTCTGCCCTCTAAGTCTTATCTGCTGACCTCCAGTCCTCCTGTCAGCCCCCGTACCTTGTCGGCCCCCCTTGCTGTCTAACTCCCAGGTCTATATATACCTTTTCTTCTCTCCACTCAAATCTCGGGGCTTCCTGCACCCCCACAGACCAAGCTAATCTGCCAGTCAGGGCTGCAGCTGGTTGGGGGGGGCGGGGTGCGCTCCACCTTCACGTGCCTCAGCACAGGCTACGCCAGAGCCCCGCATCTCTCAGATACCTCCGCTCAGGTCGGAGGGAACTGGGGGCTTTTTCCCCCAGCTGGCATCTAGTACAGCCCACGGGGCTTTTTTCGCTCAGCTGAAGCTGAGGAGGAGGGGCACCAGCCCCTCCCACAGAGAAGAGACCCTGAGGGCCTAAGGCTTTCCAATCTCAGCCCAAAGGTAGGGTCCCCAAATCAAAATAAATTTCTAAGAAAGAAAGAAAGAAAGAGAAAGAAAGAAAAGAAATATTGATCCTACATACAAAAGTTCATATCATTAAAAAAAAAGGAGAAAGGAAATAGATATCTTTTACAACTATGGATGAAAGAGAATGCTTGCCTAAACAAGGGATAGAGGTGATCAAAAAAGACAAGGTAGAAAATTTTGATTACATAGAATTGGAAAGCTTTAGCACAAGCAAAATAAATGCTTTCATAAATAGAAGGGGAACAAATGGGAAAAACTCAGCAGATTTCTCTGATAAAGGTATAATATTTCAAATTATATAAAGAATTAATAAAAAGATATAAAAACAAGAGCCATTCCTCATTAGATAAATAGCCAAAGGATATGAATGTCAGTTCTCAAATGAAGAATACCCACTAACAAACATGAAAAAAATTCAAATCACTAATGATTAGAGAAATGCAAATTAAAACAATTCTGAGGTTTTCATGTTGCATCTATCAGCTCAGCAAAGATGACAAGGGAGGACAATTGTTGGAAGGGATTTAAGAGAAAATTCATGCTAATGTATTTCTTTTTTTTTTTTTCAGGGCAATGGGGGTTAAGTGACTTGCCCACAGTCACACAGCTAGTAAGTGTCAAGTGTCTGAGGATGGATTTGAACTCAGGTACTCCTGAATCCAGGGCCGGTGCTTTATCCACCGCGCCATCTAGCTGCCCCCTAATGTATTTCTAATAAGACACTAAACTCTACTTAATCTTTGACCCAGTGATGCCACTCAGTTAGCTATCTATCCCAAGGATAAAAAGAAAGAACCTACACGTACAAGAATTTTTCTAGCAGCACTTTTTGTAATAGCAAAGAACTGAAAATAAAATAAGTGCCCAACAACTGGGGAATGGCTGAACAAGTTATAGTATCAGAATGTAATAAGAGTATTATCATACCACAAGAAATGAAAAAGATGGCAGATTAAGAGAAACATGGAAAAATTTGAATAAACTGATGCAGAATGAAATGAGCAGAACTGGAACAGTTTATGTGATAACAATAGTTTGAAAAACCTTAGAATTTTGGTCAAAGTAGCAAACAATAATGATTTCATGAAGAAATATGATTCTCATCTCTTGAGATGCAGAATTATTAATAATATATAATATAATATATGATATATAATGTGTAAGCAATTAATTATATATTACGTCTATTGGAGAAGGGAATGGCAAACCATTCCAGTATCTTTGTCAAGGAAAACCCAAATGAGGTCATGAAGACTAAGACGAGACTGAAACAATTGAATAACAACAACAAATATAGGTATATAGTGTTTTAACATAACATTATACGGGGCAGCTAGGTGGCGCAGTGGATAGAGCACCAGCCCTGGAGTCAGGAGTACCTGAGTTCAAATTTGGCCTCAGACACTTAACACTTACTAGCTGTGTGACCCTGGGCAAGTCACTTAACCCCAATTGCCTCACTTAAAAAAAAAAAACACCATAACATTATACATATAATATAATATGTGATAATCCACTCTTCTCAGATATGGCCCATGTATTGATTTGTTTTACTTAATTATACACAATTTATTAAAAAAAAAAAAAGAAGGCTTCTATGCAGGGAAGTAAATGGGAGTTGGGAGGTAGTAGACACACAGAAAAATCAATAAAAATATTTTTTAAATGCACATAAGAAAAAAGTATAGAAGGGACATAGATAAATGACCCATTTTGTTACTACAATATGTGTGTGGGTGTGTATATATACACACCTACAACCCCCCCCATATATATGTATACATAGAGACAGATAAAGTTTTAAAAAAAAAGCTTCACATGCAAGATCATGGTTTTTTTTAAGCAAACCCCCTATTTTTTCTGCATATTGAAGTATTTAAATTGCTGGTGATTACTAAGCTCACAATTTTTTTTTTTAAGTGTAAAAAGATATATGTAGATTTGACAAATGTTTGTTCAGTTCCACACCTTCAGGTAAAACTAGAAGGAATTAAGGGGGCAGCTAGGTGGTGCAGTGGATAAAGCACTGGACCTAGATTCAGGAGGACTTGAATTCAAATCTGACCTCAGACACTTGACACTTACTAGCTGTGTGATCCTGGGCAAGTCACTTAACCCTCATTGCCCCCCCCCAAAAAACTCCAAAAACAAAACAAAACAAAACCTAGAAGGAACTTTTTACCAAAGCATAAAACTGCTCTTCCTGAAAATCATACACTATTGTACTAAGGATGAGTATCTGAGAAAAGCAGCTGAGGAGCCATGTCCTCTTCCTACCAATAGTTCCTGGCTCTTCCTTATTCCTCTGATTTCCAGTTCCAAAACAGTATCTCTCTTTTTCATCACCATCTCCAAAGGGTTTTCAAGTGTTTCCTAAAGAAAAAAAGATGGATTAGGAGTCTGACCTCAGCTTTGAGAACTTCTAAAAGCCAGGATGCTGCTCACTGGCCTCAACTTAGATTCAATTTAAAGTAAGTACATCATCATATATAATCATTGAGCTGGGAGGAAATTTAGAGGTCACCTAGTCCACACCCCTCCTTCTGAAACTGAGTCCCAGCTAGATGAAGTAACTTGACTGAAGTCACAGCTGAATGTAAGAGCAAAAACGATTGTCCCCTGGCTTCCCAGGTCAGTGATCTTTCCACTATTCAATAGTGCTACATTCATCCTTCCTAATTAAAAAAAGTAGCTAATAGGGAATGGGAGATCCTGATATAAAAGAGACATTGGCACCCTTTTACTAGTGGTTCAGGTCCTGACCTCTATTCTTTCCATGTACTGGTCAAGGACAGAAGAAGCTGGTGAATGTGATAAGGAAATGTTTAGGGAAGTTAAGGGTGGAGCGGTCATACCAACTCTCACAGAAATGAGGTGTCATTGTGCTAATTCATTTGGGAGAGTGACCAAAACAACTTGTGATATAAGCAGAAGATGCCTTGGGGCCCTCCCATTCCCCTTTTTTTGATTGCCCCAAGGTATACAATCCCCCTTTCTATTTCTCATTTCACATGGCTTCTTACTGCAGCACATTGATCCAAGACTAGTCTTCCTTGGAAGAATCACATACTTTCTCAATCCCTTTCTCCCCATTCAGAATTGACCTGTCCTACCTAGTATTTTTAATTAGTTCTAATAGGTTAACATTTCTCCTGACAACACATTTTGCATTTTAACAGAGAATTGCGGGGCAGCGAGGTGGCGCAGTGGATAAAGCACCGGCCCTGGATTCAGGAGTACCTGAGTTCAAATCCGGCCTCAGACACTTAACGCTTACTAGCTGTGTGACCCTGGGCAAGTCACTTAACCCCAATTGCCTCACGCAAAAAACAAAAAACAGAGAATTGCCCAGAAGGGTAACTCTACTGGTAGGAATTTTAGTAGGAGAGAAATTTAGGAGCAGGGTAGAACTTTTAGCCATTTTAAAAATCATACCATTTTAGCTGTACATAAGAGGAGCCAGCCATGTATCACTGATGATGTCTATAAGCCCTCCCATGGATGAAAGACTACAGCAGAGTGTATCCTTAATAAAGGAGAGGGATCCTGAGACATCTGTATATATCACTCCATGTCTGGTATATGTAGCCCCATGTCTAAGTCCTGAGACCACAAAAATGGCATTGTGACCTCTGCAACCCAATAGGAGGAGGACTGGGCAAATCTCATTTCTGTGCTGTTTTTCCTATAGTGTGGTTTGATGGAGTTGGGCCAGGTTGTAGAAAGGCTGCCAGGTACCATTGGGCTACTTTGCATTAAACTTACATGATTTCCATGGAAAGGGGAAAGGGACCCACATGTACAAAAAATATTTATAGCTGCTCTTTACGTGGTAGCAAGGAATTGGAAGTTGAGGGGATGCCCATCAATTGGGGAATGGCTGGACAAGTTGTGGTATATGAATACAATGGAATACTATTGTGCTGTAAGAAATGATGAGCAGGAGGAGTTCAGAGAAACCTGGAGTGTCTTATGTGAGCTGATGATGAGTGAGATGAGCAGAACCAGAACAACATGGTACACAGTATCATCAACATTGAGTGTTGATCTACTGCGATGGACTATATTCTTCTCACCAATGCAATGGCACAGAAGAGTTCCAGGGAACTTGTGATGGAAGAGGATCTCCAAATCCAAGAAAAAAAAAAAAGAACTGTGGAGTATAGATGCTGAATGAACCATACTATTTCTTTTGTTTTTGGTGCTGTTGTTTTTTTTTCTATTTTGAGGTTTTTCATCATTGCTCTGATTTTTTCTCTTATAACAGGACTAATGCAGAAATAGGATTAATGTTATTATGTGTATATATATATGTGTGTGTATAGATATCTATATATCTATATCTATATGTATATAGATATATAGATATCTAGATATAACCTATTTCAGATTACCTGTTGTCTAGGGGAGGGGGGAGGGAGGGAGAAAAATCTGAAATTGTAAATCTTGTATAAACAAAAGTTGAGAACTATCTTTACATGTAATGGAAAAAATAAAATACCTTATATGTAAAATTAAATTAAATAAAAAAAAAACTTACATGATTTCCAAGTCTTTTGTAGAGCCCCTCTCCTATGAGGTCCAATTTCATGGGTATGATGTTAACTTCCTATAGTGATATACTATTACAGATTCCTCAACATACCATCTCACAGTGCAGCCATGGGAAATTTGTTTTTCTATAGATTGGTAGTAGTTTTTATGCTATAAAGTGGTCAAGTTAACCCTTTTTTCCCCATAGGATCAGAAGTTTTGAGTCTGAGACTAGAACTAAGGAGACAATTTCCTTGGGAGCTCTGTAGGGTACCTATAGAGAGAATGAGGCAGCTCTGAGCATATAAACCTTCAGTGCTATTAACAACAGAGCGGATTCTCAATTTGATAGAAAAATATCCATCCAAGACATGACTGAAGTGGGTGAGAGGAGATCTGATTGAGGTAGAAAGGGTTGATTGCATCATTTAAGCCATGAAGTCAGTGCTTCAGAAGGCATATGCATACACACACACACACACACACACACAGACACAAACACACACACACACGGATTAGAGAAAGTAAAAGTCCTCATTGACTGCTAATGACTCTGGCACAGCTGTGGCAAGTGTGTGGGTTCACAAGAGTGAGGGAGTTCCCTAAAACATAAGAAGGAGAAGCAAAATAAGCCTATCTGAAACCTAGACTTGAAAATGGTGGTATCTGTGGAGTGGTGGGTCCTATCTGCCACTTTCCTTAAATAAGAAACCTAGGAGGGCGATCTTGTAAGTAGGTCCCTCGGGGCAGAACTTGACATTTTATTTAGATCAAGAATCACCAAGGGGGGCAGCTAGATGGCGAAGTGGTTAAAGCACCGGCCCTGGATTCAGGAGTACCTGAGTTCAAATTCGGCCTCACACACTTGACACTTACTAGCTGTGTGACCGTGGGCAAGTCACTTAACCCTCATTGCCCCACCAAAAAAAAAAAAAAAATCACCAAGAGGAAGAGATTACCTGCTTAGGACCAGAAAAATGGAATGAGATGTGTGAGTCTGAGCAGAGTAAAAGAGTAATGGTGTTAAACCAGCACAATACTAGACATTTGTAGAGAAAATGCTTTCTTCACAGGATCCAGCTAGAAATGTTTTTAATGGATATAATGTTTCTTTGTTGATGTGAACATAAACACAAATAGGAGGACTCAGGAGTGCAAGTTAAGTGTTGGGTACTAGTACAAAGGACTCTATACATGAGGGAGGGAAGGAATCAGATCTACCCTCCTCCCTTACATTTGAAAGACAATGTCCCTTACCTACGTTTTCCCCCCAGAGTGAGGATGTAAAGATCTCCTGATTTTATTGTAGTTAAGAGAGAAATCTCAGAAGTTACTACTGGGAATGAGAAGTAAAGAATCAAAGTCTGGAGTGAAATATTGGATAAGAAATAGGAACTGAAGTTGGGGTGGGGGGAAGAACAACAAAAAGAAAACAGTAAAAAGCATAGGAACCCAGAGGTTTTGTGAAGGCAAATAAAAATCATGGTATAGCGGATTAGAGAGAGGACCTAGTTTCAAGCCCTGCTCCTGACAAACACTGGCTGTGAAGTCCTAATTGAGTCACCTAATCTCTCAGTACTGACTATAAAATGGCAGAACAGTCACAAATTTACATTGGTTGGGAAACCCTTCCCCTTCCCATTCCTACAGGATGTTTCCTACAACATTACATCTCAGGCCTACACAAAAAATGAAAAAGATGAGGAAAAAAAAAGAGAAGCAGGACATCCTTGGCTACAAAAATGGAACAAGGGAACTGAATTTTAGTCAGACTATCCGTTTGCCCTGGTCCAAAAAGACAACTGCTTTTAAAGTATGGTCTGCGGCCTGTTAATGGTCCACAAGTACCTTCAGGTAGTCTCTATTCTAATCATATAAAAATGTAGATTATCTATTTTTAAAAGTGTTTCCCTTGGGCAGCTAGGTGGCGCAGTGGATAGAGCACCAACCCTGGAGTCAGGAGTACCTGAGTTCAAATCCAGCCTCAGACACTTAACACTTACTAGCTGTGTGACCCTGGGCAAGTCAACTCCAATTGCCTCACTAAAAAAACAAACAAACAAAAAAAAGTGTTTCCCTTAGATTAAATTCCAGATTTAAAATTCCTCAAATCAATATTAAAAAAATATAGCCACAATAATGGTTTATTTATCCAGGCAAAAATTCCACAATAAACAACTTGTTTTGTTTGTAGTGGCAAGTGGAAGCAGGGACTACACTGGTGAGCCATAGAGCCTAGTGCCTTGCCAAAATGGCCTGTGGTTAAAAAATAATGAGGGGGCAGCTAGGTGGTGAAGTGGATAGAGTACTGGCCCTGGATTCAGGAGGACCCGAGTTCAAATCTGACCTCAGACACTTAACACTAGCTGTGTGACCCTGGGCAAGTCACTTAACCCCAATTGCCTCACCAAAAAAAAAAAATACTGAGGACTGGGATGCAGGAAGACTGGGTTCTACTACCAGCTCCACCTTGCTTGAAGGACCACAGTGTTTATTTCTTCCATATCTTACTTTAAAAAAATTTTTTATTTATTTGTGGGACAATGAGGGTTTTTTTTTTATATTTGTGAGATATTTTATTTTTTTTTCCGTTACATGTAAAGATAGTTCTCAACTTTTGTTTATACATGCTTTACAATTTCAGATTTTTCTCCCTCCCTCCCCTCCCTCCCCCCTCCCCTAGACAGCAGGTAATCTTATATAGGTTATATCTATATATCTCTATACATATACATATATATATATATATATACACATAATAACATTAATCCTATTTCTGCATTAATCCTGTTACAAGAGAAAGAATCAGAGCAGTGATGCAAAACCTCAAAATAGAAAAAAAAAAACAACAGCACCCAAAACAAAAGAAATAATATGGTTCAATCAGCATCTATACTCCACAGTTCTTTCTTTCTTTTGTTTTTCTTGGATTTGGAGATCCTCTTCTATCATGAGTTCCCTGGAACTCTTCTGTACCATTGCATTGGTGAGAAGAATATAGTCCATCACAGTAGGTCAACACTCAATGTTGATGATACTGTGTACAATGTTCTTCTGGTTCTGCTCATCTCACTCATCATCAGCTCACGTAAGACCCTCCAGGTTTCTCTGAACTCCTCCTGCTCATCATTTCTTACAGCACAATAGTATTCCATTGTATTCATATACCACAACTTGTCCAGCCATTCCCCAATTGATGGGCACCCCTTCAACTTCCAATTCCTTGCTACCACGTAAAGAGCAGCTATAAATATTTTTGTACATGTGGATCCCTTTCCCCCTTCCATGATTTCTTTGGGCAAAAGACCTAAAAGTGGGATTGCTGGGTCAAAGGGTATGCACAGCTTTATCGCCCTTTGGGCATAATTCCAAATTGCTCTCCAGAATGGTTGGATCAGCTCACAGCTCCACCAACAATGCATTAGTGTTCCAATTTTCCCACAGCCCCTCCAACATTTATTATCTTCCTTTTTTGTCATTTTAGCCAATCTGATAGGTGTCAGGTGGTACCTCAGAGTTGTTTTAATTTGCATCTCTCTAATCATTAGAGATTTAGAGCATTTTTTCATATGGGAATAGATAGCTTTGGGGGACAATGAGGTTTAAGTGACTTGCCCAGGGTCACACAGCTAGTAAGTGTCTGAGGCCGGATTTGAACTCAGATCCTTCTGAATCCAGGACTGGTACTTTATCCACTGCACCACCTAGCTGCCCCCCACCCCCACCCCATATCTCAGAAGATAGATCATTAATTCTACCCTGTTTTCTTTTCTGCAGAATTGTAAGGATCAGTATTTTAATATTTGTTAA
The DNA here is from genome assembly GCF_019393635.1 of Dromiciops gliroides. NCBI lineage: Eukaryota > Metazoa > Chordata > Mammalia > Microbiotheria > Microbiotheriidae > Dromiciops > Dromiciops gliroides. The sequence continues at coordinate 255,502,956 of NC_057862.1, forward strand.
AGAATTCTGGAGAGATATGAAGGCTAAAGATAGGTTGGTCCTTTTTCTTTCTTTTTTTTTTCTTTTTCTTTTTTTTTTTTGGCAGGACAATGAGGGTTAAGTGACTTGCCTGGGGTCATACAGCTAGTAAGTGTCAAGTGTCTGAGGTCAAATTTGAACTCAGGTCCTCCTGAATCCAGGGCCAGTACTTTATCCACTGTGCCATCCAGCTGCCCCCAAAGGGTACTTTCTTAATCATGTAGTAACATGCCCATCTGCTGCTACTTAAAATATTTTGCCCAAAGAACAAGCATTTGTGGGTGTTGTTTTTTCCTAACTATGGACATAAATGAGGAAGCAACCTTACCCGTGTTATGTAGTCTTCTTTCCTCTTGACATGCATGTTTTTCCTTCTTTAATCCCAACCCATCAATATTCAACATGTTGGACCAGCCTTTTGAGTATTTATTTGGGTTACCAAGCTCCAACAAACAAACAAACAAACAACAACAAAAAACTTTGTAATCATTAGAATATTGTACAACTGGATATTGTTAACTTTATTGTAAATATGGGTGAACAGTGGTCAGGAAAAATAATTTTATATTCTTCAAAAAGAAAAAAGAAAAGATGACAGCAGTGAATGGTTGATGCCCTCTTTGGTGGGAGTAATGATGTGACAATGGGAGGTGGGGCAGGGCCTTCCTGTGGCTCTCATTTGAGACGCTGTGGAGGCCACCACTCATCTCTTCTTCTTCCACTTGCATTTATCTAATTCATGGATAGCACTCTGGGGTTAGGCAGGATTCTTCCTTTTCTTTTCTTTTTTTTTTTTTTTTTAGTGAGGCAATTGGGGTTAAGTGACTTGCCCAGGGTCACACAGCTAGTAAGTGTTAAGTGTCTGAGGCCGGATTTGAACTCAGGTACTCCTGACTCCAGGGCCGGTGCTCTATCCACTGTACCACCTACCTGCCCCCTTCCTTTTCTTTTTAATAGGAAAGTTTTCTTAGGTCCCGACATCATTCTCATTATTGGAAATTTGTAACGTTGTGATTGTTATCAGCAGAGGGCACTACAGGACAGGTAATGCTTCCTTACATCTCCCTGGCTTAAAAAAAAAAAGGAAAGTTAGTCTGAATGAGTAAAAAGTCAAATTATGAAGTTAGGAAAAATGATAGTTTTATTCACATCAAGTCCATGAGTAAATTGATGGCAGCTGCTATTTTTATTATTTTTGTTGTTATTGTTGTTATCCAAGTTAGTAAATGACAAGCAGAAATCCAGTCCAATTTTTATAACTATATAATACTAATTTGTAATCATTATACTAATTGTTAGCTAATGATTCCTTCTAAAGTGTTTGGAAACTATCTGTTTATTAAACATTTTCCTGGAATTATTGTTTACACTATTAATTTGCTTAATGAACTCATTCTTCATAGATAATGAAGTTTATGTACTTAGGTAAACGTCAGCTCAGACCTGAGGCATGTGAACGTGATTTAAGATTGTCAACCCTTCTTTAAGTGAGAAGACTAACTTGTTTAGCCAAGCCGGCTTGGCTTCTATCCTAGAAAGAGCCAGGGAACAACTCAAGTCTATTCAATATGACTTTAGACTTAGAATGTTCAGTTTTAAAAGGAGAGAATTACAAATTACTGAATAAATAAAGTCTTATTGAATGGTCATCTTAGCTTCATTTTCTAAAATATCCATCTCACTGTATAAGAACATAAGTGGCTCCCACGTGCTGAAGCTAGTTAGATGAGTAGATAAAGTGATATTTGGCCTCTTAAGTTAGGCATCATGGTCTCTGTAGCTTTTTCTTTTTTTTCTTGTTTTGTTTTGCAGGGCAATGGGGGTTAAGTGACTTGCTCAGGGTCACACAGCTAGTAAGTGTCAAGTGTCTGAGGCCAGATTTGAACTCAGGTACTCCTGAATCCAGGGCCGGTGCTTTTTCCACTGCTCCACCTAGCTGCCCCTCTGCAGCTTTTTCATCAACAACTGGGCCTTGGTTACAGATAACTTGGTCACAGGCCAAAGAACATCATTCAAATATTGACAGCTCAAGGTTTTTCTATTCTCCATTAGCAAAAGACATTTTGTTTCCTGAAGCTTTGTGAGCTGGTCCTCTTAGCAATGTACAGAACTGCCTGCAGGCCTTGCCCATGGATGTGAGAACCAACCCACACGAAGTCAGTTTCACTATGCAAGTAACCAGGACTCAGTTTCCTAGACCTATGCTTCTGAGATTTGTCCTGGTACAAATGAATGACTTTTTGCCGTCTAATAATCTGGTCATTCTCTCAGAGCATCCATAGATCCATTGACTTCAGCCCCACTCTTGTACTTACTGAGTGATCCCCAGTGTTTTCATCATTTCTGAGAACTGACCATTTATCCCAGGGTTGGCTCAGAGCAGCATTAATAGGCAATTGCCATAGAGAGATAATACAGGAAGAAAAATCACTAAAAATATACAGTGAATCACAGAAAATTACATCTTTTAAAGCCCACAGTGCATTCCTATTGCCATAGCAACACCAACTGGTAAAGACAGAGTTGATTTATGGCAGGCTTTTCCCGGTGCTAAAACCCATGGAACGCTCCTAGAGTCTGGTGTGAATCCCAGCCAGAAGAATGATGGCGACATCTAAAATAGCAAGCTCTCTCTTCCTCTTCATTCTTCCAGTGAGGGTTTAGGGGTCAGGCAACTCAGCTCTTCTCACTAGTGCAGCTGAGATCCTCCTAACTCACCTTTACTTAGGCCAAGGTGACTATATTATGAAAAATGCGATCATAATAGTCATAATAGCTCCAGTGTGCTAGGCAGTTCCTCTAAGAAGGATTTATGGGAAACATTTGTAAGTAAAAAAGATGATACCTCTGACACCAGAATGGCAAAATAGGTGTTGAGTAGCTAATAGGCCTGCATCTACAGAACTGAATTTTAGTTGCTTGTATTTTGCAAATTTGTAATGGGATAGCTGAATACTTATACTCTCCCTTATTTTTCATTTCTGAAACACCTGGTGCAAAGCTACAAGTAGGGTGGAACACTCTGGGCTTGGCTGATAACACCAACATTTAAAAGGTGGAAACCTATAAAATAATTCTTTTAAAAATTTTTTCAATTTTTTGTTTGTTTGTTTTTTTTTGTTTTTTGCGGGGCAATGGGGGTTAAGTGACTTGCCCAGGGTCACACAGCTAGTAAGTGTCAAGTGTCTGAGGTCGGATTTGAACTCAGGTCCTCCTGAATCCAGGGCCGGTGCTTTATCCACTGCACCACCTAGCTGCCCCTAAAATTTATTCAATTTTAATAATTGCTACAGTTTAATAGCATTTTCATTCCTTCAGTTAGCATAGAGAATACTGAATTTAGTACCTTGGATCACAGTGTAGTTGAATTGTCCTAAAGGAGCTTTGATGACCTATGCAGAATTGCTATTCCTAGTTCCAGCTGGGCACATGGGAACCTGGGTGTCGGCTTCCAGTCACATGATAGCCCAGTTCTGAGAAAACCTTGCATTTTGGTATGCTGTCAAAGTCCTGAATGATCCCTTAGTATTACCCTCCACCTATGTCAAGGACAGATATTAAAAGAAGAGAGAGATTATTCTGCCTCTTGCTTTGACCCTCCAGTGTGGTAGGGAGGGTACACGATCTTTAGACTCCTTGTTCTTCACAAGTTGAGGAACGGATGGTGCTCTTCTCACCTCTACTCCCTTAGACTGCTATTCCTCCTTAGAGGCCTGGCACCTGGGCCCTTTGACTGCCTTTTCTACTCTGAGTAGATTTCCTTTCCTGAGTAGATGTCTCTCTAGGACAATAGTCTAGATATATCCATGTCAAGAATGATTTTGAGGGGCACCTAGGTGGTGCAGCAGTGAATAAAGCAGTGACCCTCGATTCAGGAAGACCTAAGTTCAAATCTGGTCTCAGACACTTGACACTTACTAGCTGTGTGACCCAGGGGAAGTCACTTAACCTTCATTGTCCAGGGGGAAAAAATTGATTTTGAGAAGTCCAGAGGCCTTGGTCCCACCAGGCTAGAGTCAACAGGTGGCAAAGGACGCTTCCATAGTAGAGAGGATGGCCAATAACAAGAGAGTTGGTCCAGGCCTGCCCATTTTAGCAGCAGACTTATACTGAGTTTTGCACTTGAACAATGCAGAACTGATATCAAATGTAAAATGCTTAATTAGCAAGTCTTACAGTCTCATTTATGTTCTGAAAAGGTTTAAATACCAGATACTCAGCAGATTGTAACAATAGTTATAAGTTATATACACTTATAACAGTAATTATAAGTCATGTAAATTAAGTTACTGAATCCTGCTTAAGTCATTCTGTTAATCATACATAGCACCTATTATGTGCCAGATACTGTACTAAGTGCTTTTATAAATACTATCTCATTTGATCCTCATAATAGCCTGGGAAGAAAGTACTATTATTATCCCCATGTAATAATTGAGGAAACTAAGGCAGAGGTTAAGCGACTTGCCCAAGGTCACACTCTAATAAGTAAGTGTCTGAGGCTGGATTTAAATTCAGATCTTCCTGACTCCACTGTGCCACTTAGCTGGCTAATGCATTCTGTGAATCTTTTATGTTTAGCATTTCTGTTGTGTATAGTAATAAACTACCTTTCCCATACCTGATTCATATTGTACATTGAGCACCCTTTTATTTCCCCTTTTGAGGGGAAACTCTAGAAGTGAGCCATAACATAAGCTATATGTAAAATCATCATGAGGGTACTAGGGAAGAGATTTAGTAAGCTGAAGAGTGTCAAAACCAGGGTGCCTAACCCTTACTCAAACCACATGCCTAGGAACAGAATAGGGAGTGGCCTAGTACCTTACCTCTGGGGGCCAGGCAGTTATTCTTCAATGTTACAAATAGGACCAAAGACTTGTGGGACAGCTGGGTGGTATAGTGGATAAAAAGCACTGGCCCTGGAGTCAGGAGGAACTGAGTTCAAATCTTACCTCAGACACTCACTAGCTGTGTCACCCTGGGCAAATCATAACCCCAACTGCCTTAAAACATCCAGGACCATCTCCAGTCATCCTGATATACATTGCTACTAGACCCAGATAGCTCAAGAACAAAGGACAAAACATATATATGTATTTTAGAGTATTTCCCTTAGGGAGGATAATTAACAAGTAACAAACATTTATTAAGTGCTTACTGTGTGCCAAGCACTCAGTTAAGCCTAGAGAATACAAATACAACCAGAAAGATTAGACAGTCCCAGCCCTCAAGGAATTTACATTCTAATGGGGGAAGACAATGAATTAAAAAAAGCTAAAAATAGAAGAGAAAGGGAAGAAGGGGGAAGGGGGAAGGAGGAATACCTGGCCCTAGGCTTGGTAGAGAAAGTGCAGAAAGTCAAAAGTACACTCTTTTTTTTTTTAATTTTTAAATTTTTTGCAGGGCAATGAGGGTTAAATGACTTGCCCAGGGTCACACAGCTAGTAAGTGTCAAGTGTCTGAAGTCACATTTGAATTCAGGTCCTCCTGAACCCAGGACCAGTGCTTTATCCCAAGAGTATACCCTTGCAGAGGAATGAAGACAAGCGTCCCTGGTGTGAGGGAAAAACCATACTCTTCTCAATAATTCTTAGGAACTCAGCAGGGATGTGACAAAGGCTCTTTTATTTCCTTCTTGTGAGAAGGAGACACCCTAGTATGCAGCTAGTGGGTGCAAAGAAAGGGGGCTTGCAGGCCCTGTTTTATATCCTAGTCCCTAAAGTGAATGGACCCTCCCTTTTTTCATCATTGGTCTGATTACTCAAGAGTTACAATCTATGCGCAAAAACTAGCTAATCAGAACACAGTATTCCCACCCCTCTTCCTTGTATGCACATAACTCAGGAGTGGACTTTATATTTCCTTATATGGACACAACTCCAGATTGGACCTTATTGAGACCAGGGCTCCTTGAACCACGTGATTTTGTTAGCCTGAGGGGGAGGGGGGAATCTGAGACCTTTGTCCTACAACCAGGTCAGGAGGAGTATGGTTGACTGAGAGGAGACAACTACCCATTTTCTCACACCTGGGTATCTGATTTCTAGTATTTCTGGGTATCTGTTCTACTTCTCCCACCCCCCAAACCATCCAGCAGGGGTCAGTGTTCTGGGGTTTCCTCCCATGGTGTGTGTACTAGGGGGTCTTCCCTCCCATTCAATTGAATTTTTCTGAATTAATTGTACTATTTTAAAATTGTGACAAAAAATAATTATAGCTAACATTTATATTACACTTTAAGGTTCACTTCATATGTATTTTCTTCACTTAATCTTCACAACAACCCTGTGAGGTAGGTACTATTATTATTTCAATTTTAAAGATAAAGAAATAGGTTGAGAGAAGTTGTTTGCCCATGGTTATATAACTACTAAGTGTGACCTATAAAATATTATCCAAAGTGCTAACAAAGTGTGCCAAAAAGTGTAATCAGGGATTCTGACCTATTGTCAGTACCACATAGCCCCGAAGCAAATTTAGGAAGTCATCACTTATGTTATGGGCCTAGCACCCCAGAAGTTCTCTGGGGTACATCAAAGAACCTTCTCCTTGAGAAACTCAACCAAAGGACAGACACACCTAAAGAAATAAGTGGAACCTGATCAGGACTGAGCTAGCTCCGGGACCACCATCCTTCATTCCAGTCTCCCTCACCCCTGGGGAGATAAGATTAGGTGTGGCTGCTGCCTTTGTGGCCTGAGGAGCAGAGAGATGGCTTGAGAGATATGCTGCCACCCCTCACCCAACTCCCCCAGCCACCACCAGTGGGGGATGGTCCTCCCTCACTAAGGGAACTTTCCACAGTCAGATGATCACCCCCATCAGTCCTCTATAAAAGTATCTGCCTGTCTCCTGCTCGAGGAGATTGGTATCTCACAGCCATGCTCTGTGCCATGCCTTCTCCCTATGAGAAGAAGTCCAAGGATTTCTCTCTTGGTTTCCCTTCCCCAGCCCCTAAATAAACTATTATCTTATTCTGTTGGATTTGTGTGCAAGAGAGTGTAATTCTTTAAAGAGGAATACCTAAGTGATGTGGGATGGAATTAGGGTCAAATTGATTGTCCCAAAAGAATTACAAGACTCAGTGACTCAGTTTCCCAAGTTTTATTGCAAAACTGTGAGTGACCACAGGGAGAGAACCAGAATAGTGGAAAGGTATCTCTTGAATAGTGAAAGGAAAGACAGTTATATTTATAGCATAGATAAATTGATTATCGGTCTCATTATAATAATCTCCACCTTGAGGAGGTACAGGAGAGGGCCTGTACTTCTCATTATAATAATCTCCACCTAGGGGTGTTTCAGGGGAGGGCTTATCCTAATTTGGATACCCCCCCAGGTGGGTACCTTTTTCAGTGGAGGTGTGTTTTGGGGGTTTACACATCATAAGGTGAATCTGGGGACAAATTTGGCCTTTTCTGTGCATGTCTCTTTCTGATTCCCATGGCTAGTTTCAAAATATAATCATTTTTCTTTAGAATTTCTATAGCCTTGTCATTTTAGTCTAAGGTCATCATGGCCTCTCTCCCTCTGATCCCGTTATGGACACTGATTTCTGTGGGTATAAGAACCTAGTATAAGTTATCCATTAACTGGGGTCTGACTCCCTTTTGGAGCTCATATCTGAATTAGGGCTTGGGTCTTAGGTTTTTCTATTAACCCCTTTTTTGCCTCCTACATCATAAGGACCCCTAACACCTATCCCAAACCCCAGCCTATTTTCCCCATAACACTTTCTTAAGCCTGGGGGTTCCTTCTGCGGTGTTTTCTGAAGGAAGATACTATGATAATTTTCTTCCCATTTCCAGTTTTTCCTTAGTCTGACACTTTGCACACTGAGCCAGATCATCCGTAGCTACCCTCACGAGGGAAGAAAATCCTTATTTGACATGGGGCATGCATACCTGATCAGGTATACTTAGAATAGGAGTAGGGCCAAGATAACAGTAGAAGTTGGAGGCAGGGGTTAAGCTGGATGTATCATCCAGTTTAGTAACTGAGCAGACCAAAAGCAAATGCAGGATGACAGGTCAGTTGTTAAAAGTGCTCAAGTCATTTTACCCAATAAAAGTGGAGGTTTTCTTGGTTTCTCATTTTGGGTTTCAAAAATAAATAGAAAACATTAATCCAGGTGGAACTCACTAGGGCATCTACTCAATGCAAAACAAGGTTAGAACTTAAATGTGGGATAATGTGAGGAAACAGTTAAGAAGAGTACTGAGTTCTCCTTCCTCCCCGACTGGTTCCCACTTTCACCTCTTCTCTCTTAACTCAAACTCTAAGGTTTACCAGTTGAGTCTGTAGCACTTTGTAAAAGGACATTTCCTTCAAGAACAAGATTTCTACCCTGCAAGAGTAGTTTCCTTTGGTTCTATAACACAGGCCAGTCTTGAAAGTGCTAAAACCTGTTTGCTCTGGGCCTCAGAAGACAAGGTAAAATGCAGATCACACAATGCTGTTCTCTTTGGTTTTTCTCCTCAAGGGACTTGGCACCTGGCAATTGAAGCCACAGAGCTGGCCCCAGGTGCCCATAGAGTGCTGATTTGCATGAAAAGACACTAAAGGAGAAACCTGCCTTGTGCTGCTTTAAAATTCATTCTCTCTCTTCCTTAATAGCAATTTGCTTTAATTCACTCATCTCAGTATCATGAGCTGCAGCAGAGCAGAGCTGCTATTTATAAATGATCCTGATCAGATGAAATGATGTCTTGAATCCTTCTAGTGGTCTGATCATAATAATAAGAGAAAGGCCCAAATGATAGGAACTGGGGGGGTGGGGTGGAGGAGCTGGGGGAAAGCAGGGAAGGGGGTGAGTTAGCATCTGTTTTAAGTGACTGATTTAGCTTTTGTGTCTTTCTTTTTTAATTTAAGTGAGGCAAGGAGGAGAGAGGTGGATACAATAAAGGAATTTTCCATACTAAAAGGTTGGTGTTTATCTCAATCCACCAGGGTTAGCTAAAAATGAAGAGTATAAGTCATACAGTTATAGGCCTGCAAACAGGATCATAAAAAGGAAATTTAAGTAATCAGAAGTTGGTCAGTTTCCAGATTTGGTTGGCGGGGGAGGGGAAGGGAATAGAAACCTTAGCTCTTTTAAATGAGGTGGTAGTCTGTATAATCAATCCTTTGGAGGAAGAGAGTTTCAAGAGAATAGTTTCCTGAACCCAAGGTTATACCTAGATTCTCCATTTAGCTTAATCAATCAACTAACAAATAGTTATTAAGCACCTACTATGTAGCAAGCACTGTGTTGGGTGCTGGGAAGACAAATGGAATGAATGAGCAGTCTTTACTTGAAGAACAAGAATTCTGTCCTGGAAGACAAATACATATGAACAGATATGTAAACAGAACATTTTTTCTTTTCTTTTTTGCAGGACAATGGGGGTTAAGTGACTTGCCTGGGGTCACGCAGCTAGTAAGTGCCAAGTGTCTGAGGTCATATTTGAACTCAGGGCCTCCTGAATACAGGACCCGTGCTTTATCCATAGCTCTCCCTAGCTGCCCCCACAGAACATTTTTTTAGTGCTTATCCTGTGCCCAGTATTATGCTAGGGATACAAATAAAAAAGTGCTAGATGGTCCCTGCCCTCAAGGACCTTAAATCCTAATGGAGAAAGTCAACACTTAAAGAGGTGCTGGAAAGAGGGAGGGAAGGATATCCACATGGGGAGAAGAGATTTAGAAAGTGGTATGGAGACTAGGGCCCCGGCAAAATAGGGCAAAAGCTCACCAATCAGAGCTAGGCGACCCTGGGTTGAGAGTCCAAAGTTCTGGTAGGGAGAAGGCAGAGGTGATCATGGTATTGAGGTTTTGGTCTTGGCAAGATAAGGCAAGGGTCTAGTTAGGAAGCATGTGGCTATAGATTATTCTCATAAAATCACAGGGACTGGTGACTTGTACCAATCTTTGCCCTTTATCTACCATCCCAGTTTTCCTGGGGTGCATTGCTCTGGGGTTACCCAACTTTTTTTTTGTTTGTTTTGGTGTGTGTGTGTGTGTGTGTGTGTGTGTGTGTGTGTGTGTGTGTGTGTGAGGCAATTGGGGTTAAGTGACTTGCACAGGGTCACACAGCCAGTAAGTGTTAAGTATCTGAGGCAGGATTTGAACTCAGGTACTCCTGACTCCAGGGCCGGTGCTCTATCCACTGCACCATCTAGCTGCCCCGGTTACCCAACTTTTCAAAAGGGTAAGTAGTGTAATGGGGGAAAATGGGGTAGGGGTTGTGTAGGAGTTGGGGTTCTTGGGAATTCCTCTTTAAAGAATTACACCCTCTTGCACACAAAACTTAGTTAGAATAAGGTGATAGTTTATTTAGGAGCAAGGGAAGGGAAGGGTGGGGGGAGGGAAACCATGAAAGAAATCTTTGGACTTTCATGGGGAGATTGGCATAAAGCACATGGCTCTGAGGTACCAAATCTCCTCGAACAGGAGACTGGAAGGTACTTTTATAGAGGACTGATGGGGGTGGACCATCTGCCTGTGAAAAGTTCCTTTAGTGAGAAAGGACCATCCCCCACTGGTGGTAGATGGGGGAATTGGGTGAGGGGTGGCTACAGATCCCTCTTCAGAATGAAAAGGCCACAGCCACACCCAAATTTATCTCCCAGGGTAAGGGAGACCAGAATGAAGGGTAGGAATTCCAAGCTAGCTCAGTCAGATTTGGTTCAGCTTATCTCTCTAGGCGTTATCTGTCCTCTGGTTTAGTTTCTCAAGGAGAAGTTTCCTTGATGTGCCCCAGAGAACTTCTGGGGTGCTCTGCACCCCATGACAGTAGGCTTCCCAGTTTTAACATTCATTGGCTCCCATCATGGCTACTCTGGGCAAAGTTGGTAATTATAGAAGTGGTCACAGGCTCTAAGGATTCTCTACAGCAAAAGGGAGAATAAAAAAAAATGTTACCCAATGTACAAACATGTATTGGTCATGGAATAGAAAAGACAATGCTAATCCATAAAGAATCATGCAAGGGGCAGCTAGGTGGTGCAGTGGATAGAGCACTGGCCCTGGATTCAGTAAGACCTGAGTTCAAATCCAGCCTCAGATGACTAGACACTTACTAGCTGTGTGATCCTGGGCAAGTCACTTAACCCCAATTGCCTCATTAAAAAAAAAAAAAGAATCATGCAGCAGAATCCAATAATTTATCATGACTAGCATAATCAGTCTGGAAGTTAATATTAAAGTCTTACTGGGATGTAAACACTTATAATTCACCTCCAGTGAATACAATCCATGAAAACATCAAGAGGGATCTTCCTTGCTGGGACCTCCCTTTTTGATGTCAATGCTTTCTGTGTTGCAGACTCCATGCTGAATCTGTGGCTGTAACCACAACCACTTCAGCAGACCTTGTCTTTGTTGCTGGCACTCACAGGTCTTCTAGGACCTTTGATCGTTCACAAGGTTGACACTAGAAATGAGGAAATGCAAAAAGAGGGGCAGGGTAGTCAAAGACCTCTGGTACAAGCTCAACTGGTTGAATCTAAACACGATGAGGAGAGTAGACATCTGAAGGGCCCCAGCCTTGCCATTGTTCCGAGGACCCTTCTTTCCTTCACACCTTGATTGGAGTGTCTATTATAGTTTTATCTTATATTTTTATATTCTTGAAAGCCCCAAATAGACCCACCAGCTGGAAGCTACCTCTTCTCCAACCAGGTATGGACCCCTGAATCATCAGCTTTTCTGGCTCAGCAACCAATCTGGGGGATTTAACCCAGAAATGAGTCATACACATATAGCTATAAGCAGGCAGAGGCTATCTGTGTATGCTCAGGTTCCCACATTCAAGTTTCTGAGACTAGATAAATAGATCTGGGAATCAACGGCTTAGAGATGATAATTAAATCCATAGAAATTGATGAGATCACCTAGAGAGACAGTTTAGAGTGAGCCGAGTAGAGGGCCTGGGAGAGAGTCATGGGGAACACCTTGGTTAGAGAAACGATCTAGATCCCAGAGGCCAATTCAACGTGCTAGGGGAGCGCATGATATAGCAGGAAGAATGCTAGATCTGTGGTCAGATGACTTTGGTTTCAATCCTAAACCACACAACCATGGGCAAGTCCATTCATTGGCTCTCAGTGTCTCCATCTATAAAATGAGGTAGATGACTTGTTAAGGTATCTTTTAGCTTAAAATCAGAGGTCAGCAAACTACAGTTTATAAACTAAGATTTTTTTTTTTACATTTTAAAGTACAGCAAAACTTTATTTAAAAATCTAAAACACTCTTGTTAAACAACAACAACAACAACAACAACAACAGTTTCTGGCTGTCTTTGGTCCATGGTCTAGATTTCTTGATATTGTTGACAGAGGTGCCTAATTATCCAAAAGTATTTTTTTATGAAACCCTGGGTTAATAGGAGCAAAAAAAAAAATGTCCTTCAACTGAACTCCAAACTGAACCCAGATAGCTGGCTGATAAAAGTCCCTACCTGGTAACTTCTTTTCCCCAAGGATGGCAAGTCCCTATCTTATGGAGACCTCTCAGCATCCCCATCTGTGCCAAACCCTTTTTTGCAATCCTGTAATCTTATCATGATGCCTCTGTTACATCCATTCTTGTTACAGTATTTGCTTTTGGGATGATCTGTAACTGACAACGCCCTGTAACCCATGGACAAAAAAAACACCAAAACCCTCAGAAAGAGGGAGTCCCTGAGCTCTGTTATTAGGAGGGGAGTTTCCCGCATGATCATGTTATATTTCTTCTTGGGACAAAATTAAATTGATATTATGGGTTCTTGTTTTTGTTTTGTTTTGTCTTTTGGTCTGTCTCTGATCTGGTTTGTAGTCATGTTCTCTGATCTGGTTTTACTAGGAGATTTATTTTTCTCTGATCTGGGTTTTTGTAGGAGGACAGGTATGGAAACAAATTGTAGGAGATATAAGATATTATAATTTCTCTGGGCTGTTTATTAATTTTGTAGGAGATATTAAGGATTTAATTTCTCTGATCTGTTTGTAGGAGACAGGCAAAATAAACTATATATTTTAATTTTCTACAATAGAAACCACTATCATACATTGGCCATCACTTATCCCTCAATGACCAGCTTGCCTATTTTTTTTTCCTGGTCTTTTTTCTGTCTGAGGATGTCCTTTATGCTGCGTCTCCTTTATGGCTCTTTGTTAGTGATATCTTGGAGCCTCCTCACACCCCTGGGACTTTGTATTCCCTGTCCCAGTTGTGCCTGACAATTGTGGGACTATAAAAATGTGGTCTACTATAGAAGGTTATTTATGGAAGCCTGACAGTTTCTTTTTTCAAATCTTCATCAAGGGTGCCCATGATGTATATGTAGATTATTTTCATAAAGACTCTATGGAGGGGGCAGCTGGGTGGCGCAGTGGGTAGAGCACTGGCCCTGGAGTCAAGAGGACCTGAGTTCAAATCTGGCCTTAGACCCTTGACACTAGCTGTGTGACCCTGGGCAAGTCACTTAACTCCAATTGCCTCACCAAAAATAAAAAAGACTCTATGGAGATGGAAATGGAAGGATAAGAGAGCTGGAACCAGGTACCAAAATATAGACCATCATTTCTTCCTCTAGCTGGCATTTACCATTGGACGGCTGGCATCAGATATTAATATAAATAGCCAAACCTCTGAGGACATTATTCTTCTGTTTCTCAAACCACCTGTCCATTGGAAGTGGGACTTCTTCCTGCTTGGCTCTAACTACTTCAGTTCTGAATACCCTGAAGACCATTTTCTCTAGAATATTTCAAATAAAACAATCCATTTGCAAACAAATTTCACAGAAAAGCTTTTTTGGAGGCAAATCTTCAGAAGACTAAAGCAGTGTTCCTGGTAACTCCCCTAAAGATGATGCTCCATTCACCTTATCACCTAGACCTTGGAGAGATAAGCTAAGGGAAGCAAGACAAAACATCTTTTTCACCTTGGCTCCTAGTAGGGCCTCAGTCTGGCACAGGCTTCTGCTGCAAAATCTATTGCTTTCTTGTTATACCCAACTCCTAACATCTAAGACAAGAAGAACTTGACAGATGTCTTCAAAAAAGCCAGTATTAGGGGTCTGCTCACAGCAATTCAGCAAAGTGGAAAGGAGAGAAGGGTGGATAGGGCTTGCTATAAAAACCTGAAATGATTTCTCTTCTTTCCATTTACCTTTCTTTTTTATCATAGTATTTAGACACTTTTCCATCCTCCAATTAAGTTATAAGTTCTTCGAGAACAGGAGCTATATGACGCTTTAAAAAAATTTAATTTAATTTAAAATTTTCAGTTCCAAATTCTCTCCCTTCCTCTGTCCCTCCCCTACCCAATGAGAAAGCAAGAAATACGATTCTCATTAATCATATGAAATCAGGTAAAACATATTTTTCACATTAGCTTATGTTGCAAACAACCCAAGAAAAGGTGAAAAAATATATGCTTCAATCTGCACTCAGTTGATCAGTTTTCTCTGTGGATAGAATTTTACATCATGTGTCCTTTGGAATTGTCATGGATCATTGTATTGATCAGAGTAGAATAGCATTTTAAAAATTATTGCTTAGCAAAGTGCCTTTTACATTGTTCATGCTTATTAAATTAAATTGAAAGAAGGCATGAATGGCATGCATATCAAATTGACAAATGACAGGAAATTGAGAGGGATAGCTAATTCATTGGGAGATGGAACCCAGGATCCAAAAAGCTCTTAACATCAAAGGATTTGAATGAACAGTTTAAAAAGAAGGAATTCAAACTATTGGGAACCATCTAAAAAGCATTCTAAATAATAGAGAAATTCAAATTAAAACAATTCTGAGATATCATCTCACCTCCATCACATTAGCCAAGCTGGGAAAAATTAAAGTTGAAAGGAACTGTGGGAAGAGGGATGCACTAATTGACTGCGCAGTATGGAGCCGTGAATTGTCCTGCCTGTTTTGGAAAAAAAAAAACTGTTTGGAATTATGTGAGAAAACTTATTCAAATGTTCCTAACCTTTGACTAAGATATCTCACTACTGCAGCCCCAAGAAGGTTAATGATGGCAAGAAAAACCCATATATACAAAAATATTCCTAGCAGCATTATTTTTGATAACAAAATATGTGCCCAGTAATTGGGGAAGAGCTGAACAAACTATGGAATATCTGAATGTAATGAAATAATACTGTGCTGAAAGGAATGACAACTATGAAAAATTCAGAGAAATGTGGAAAGACCTGTATGAAATGATACAAACTGAAGAAGACAATGAATTAGCTATCCCTCTCAATTTCCTGTCATTTGTCATTTCCTGTCATATATATATATATGTGTGTGTGTGTGTGTGTACTTTATATACTCATATAACTCTGTGTATATGTGAGAAAATAATTATTTTTTGTTTTGTTTTGTTTTGTTTTTAGTGAGGCAATTGGGGTTAAGTGACTTGCCCAGGGTCACACAGCTAGTAAGTGTCAAGTGTTTGAGGCCGGATTTGAGCTCAGGTACTCCTGAATCCAGGGCCGGTGCTTTATCCACTGCGCCACCTAGCCGCCCCTGAAAATCATTATTAATAATGGATTTCTTGGGGGGACTTGGATCAGCTTCAGTCCTTTCTCCCCCAAACTCTAGAAAGTCCTGTTCTCCTTGATCTGGAACAAACCCAAGGGAACAAAAGAAATGGAGATAGACTCTTTTGCCTAGGTCTGGGAAGGATTGATGGGATCAAACCACACCTAGATAATGGACTTTGCCTTTGCCCTTCAGAGAGGGTCTTTTGCATTCTTCTCCCTAATGTCATCTGTAGAATTCATTTTTTTTTTGAAAGGACAATGAGGGTTAAGTGACTTGCCCAGGGTCACACAGCTAAGTGTCAAGTGTCTGAGGCTGGATTTGAACTCAGGTCCTCCTGAATCCAAGGCTGGTGCTTTATCCACTGCACCACCTAGTTGCCCCTAGAATTAATTTTAATGTAGACCACTCTCAAGTTGTGCCAACCAATGGAATTGAATGATGCTAACCGATTAGCTTTGATCAATGTGTAATGACCCACCTCTATCAAAAGAGGATGAAAACTCTTAGAAGAGGCCTCAAACTTTATCTCTTGGTAGGTGCCCTTGGCTCTGGGCTCTCCCTTTTAGGACAGCATAGGTCTGGTAGCCTGAGACCATGAGAAGTTAGGGAGACACATGGTCAATCCTTTACTGGTATATACTAATTAATTAAAATATGATCACTTCCCAAACTGTTCAAAATGGCAATTATTTTTTAAAAACATATACATATAAGCAATGATTTATAGAGAGAAAACTTGAAAAGGCAACAAGGCTCAGGTCAAATAATGTTGATACGAAACTATCAGTTATAATATGATCATAGATTTAGAGCTGAAAGTGGTCTTAGAAGTCCTGTTGTCCAACCCTTCACTGAAACATGGGAGCTCTGACTCCAGGCCATGAGCCCTGGCCTCTCTACTGTGCTTACTCTTCTACAGATTCCTCCCTCCCATCAATAATTTGTTAAAGTTCCATTTTTTCTGCTGAAAGATTATGCTGAGTTTTGCTGGGTAGATGATTCTTGGTTGTAATCCTATTTCCTTTGCCCTTTGAAATATCATATTCCATGCCCTCTGATCCTTTAATGTAGAAGCTGCTAGATCTTGTGCTATCCTGACTGGGGCTCCACCGTACTTGAATTCTTTCTTTTTGGCAGCTTGCAATATTTTCTCCTTGACCTGAGAGCTCTGGAATTTGGCTATAATATTCCTAGGAGTTTTCCTTTTGGGATTTCTTTCTGGAGGTGATCGGTGGATTCTTTCAATTTCTATTTTAGCTGCTCCTTCTAGAATTTCAGGGCAATTTTCCTTGAGAATACCTTGGAAGATGGTGTCTAAGCTCTTTCCTTGATCATGGTTTTCAGATAGAACAATAATTTTCAAATTATCTCTCCTGGACCTATTTTCCAGGTCAGCAGTTTTTCGCAGAAGACATTTCACATTGCCCTCTATTTTTTTATTCATTTGGATTTGCTTTATTGTGTCTTGGTTTCTCATAAAGTCACTGGCTTCTATTTGTTCAATCCTAATTCTTAGGCAATTATTTTCACCAGAGAGCTTTTCTACCTCCTTTTCCATTTGGCCAATTTGACTTTTTAAGCTGTTGACTTTTTCTCATGTCTTTCCTGCATCACCCTCATTTATCTTTCCATTTTTTTCCTCTACCTCTCTAACTTTATCTTCAAAATTCTTGTTGAGCACCTCTATGGCCTGAGACCAATTTGTATTTTTCTTGGAAGCTTTAGATTTAGGGGCCCTGATGTTGACATCTTCCTCTGAGGGTGCCCCTTGGTCTTCCTTGTTACTGAAAAAACTTTCTATGGTCCTTACCTTTCTCTGTCTGCTCATCTTGCCTTTCTTTTACTTGACTTTTAGCTCCTTAAAGTGGGGCACTGTTTCCAGGCTGCAGTATCCCAAGCTTAAGAAGTCCCAGGTAGTATGATTTAAGGAGAATCAGGTTCTTCACTCACCTGGCCTGTTCCCTGGTCCTTAGATGACCCCAGACCAACTTGCTAATCAACCAGCTTTGTGTGTTATGGTTGTTAGCTCCAAGGAGCCTGTGCCCCTCCCCCACCTAGGCCACTGTTACTCAAGTCTACCTCCTGGTTCTCAGCAGGGGTGTAAAATCCAAGTTCTGCCTTAGCACCAGCATAGACCCCTGTAGTCTCTCCCCTGCCCAGGGCTCAGCCCACTCACCAGACTGTGAACTTAATTCCAGACAACACTGGCGCTTCAGCTGATTCAGAGACTCTGGGGGTCTGCTTCTCTGGTGAGGCCTTCCTGGGACTGGATCTGTGTTCAGGGTGACTGTGGGGTTGGGCTCAACTCCTGTATCATCACAGCAGCTCCCTCCTTCTGACCTTTCAAGCCGTTGTTGGTTAGAAGATGATTTCAGCACATTCTTCTGTGAGTTTTGCTGATCCGGGCATTTTCCTATGGCATTATTTGGATGTATTTTGGAGTGATCGTGTCATGAGTTCAGGAGCTCACTGCCTTTCCTCTGCCATCTTGGCTCTGCCCTGGAAGTCTCCCCCGTCAATAATTTGTAAACTACGAAAGCAGAATGTGACATGTATTCTCAATCATATGCATGCTATTGGTAGAATCCTAGACTTCAAAACAGGAAGACTTGAGTTCAAATCCTGCCTCAGACACTTACTAGCTCTGTGACCCTGGGCAAATCACTTAATCTCAGCCTACCTCTGTTTCCTCAACTATAAAGTAGGGATAATAATAGCACCTACCTCATGGGGTTGTTGTGAGGATCAAATGAGATAATTAAGAGTTTTGCAAAGCTTTAAAATGTTGTATAAAACAAATCAAATCAGATCTAAATAATTGGAAAGATATCAATTGCTCATGGATAGGCAGAGCTAATATAGTAAAAACGACAATACTGCCTAAATTAATTTACTTATTCAGTGCCATACCAGTCAGACTACCTAAAAATTATTTTATACAGCTAGAAAAAATAATAACAAAATTCATCTGGAAAAACAAAAAATCGAGAATATCCAGGGAAATAATGAAAAAAAATTCACAGGAAGGTGGGTTAGCGGTACCAAACCTGGAGCTCTACTATAAAGCGGCAGTCATCAAAACTATCTGGTACTGGCTAAAAAATAGAGTGGTAGATCAATGGAATAGGCTAGGCTCAGGAAATGCAGTAGTAAATGACACTAGTAATGTAGTGTTTGATAAACCTAAAGACTCCAGCTTCTGGGATAGGAACTCAGTATTTGACAAAAACTGCTGGGAAAACTGGAAGGTAGTATGGCAGAAATTAGGCATAGACCAACATCTTACACCTTATACTAAAATAAGGTCAAAATGGATACATGATTTAGACATAAGAGGTGATACCATAGGTAAATTAGGAGAGAAAGGAATAGTGTACCTATCAGATCTTTGGAAAGGAAAACAGTTTATGACCAAACAAGAGATAGAGTATATTATAAAATGCAAAATGGATGATTTTGATTACATTAAATTAAAAAATTTTTGTACAAACAGAAGCAATGCATCCAAAATTAGAAGGGAGGCAGAAAGCTGGGAAACAATTTTTGTGGCCAGTACTTTTTTTTTTCTTTTTTAGTGAGGCAATTGGGGTTAAGTGACTTGCCCAGGGTCACACAGCTAGTAAGTGTTAAGTGTCTGAGGCCGGATTTGAACTCAGGTACTCCTGACTCCAGGGCCGGTGCTCTATCCACTGCGCCATCTAGCTGCCCCGTGGCCAGTACTTCTGATAAAGGCCTCATCTCTAAAATATATAGAGAACTAAATCAAATTTATAAGAATCCAAGTCATTCCCCAATTGAGAAATGGTCAAAGGATATGAACAGGCAGTTTTCTGATGAAGAAACCAAAGCTATCTATTCCCATATGAAAAAATGCTCTAAATCTCTAATGATTAGAGAGATGCAAATTAAAACAACTCTGAGGTACCACCTGACACCTATCAGATTGGCTAAAATGACAAAAAAGGAAGATAATAAATGTTGGAGAAGCTGTGGGAAAATTGGAACACTAATGCATTTTTGGTGGAGCTGTGAACTGATCCAACCATTCTGGAGAGCAATTTGGAATTATGCCCAAAGGGCTATAAAGCTGTCCATACCCTTTGACCCAGAAATACCACTTTTGGGTCTTTTCCCCAAAGAAATCATGGAAAGGAGAAAGGGACCCACATGTACAAAAATATTTATAGCTGCTCTTTATGTGGTGGCAAGGAATTGGAAGTTGAGGGGATGCCCATCAATTGGGGAATGGCTGGACAAGTTGTGGTGTATGAATACAATGGAATACTATTGTTCTGTAAGAAATGATGAGCAGGAGGAGTTCAGAGAAACCTGGAGGGTCTTGCGTGGGCTGATGATGAGTGAGATGAGCAGAACCAGAAGAACATTGTACACAGTATCATCAACATTGAGTGTTGATCTATTGTGATGGACTATATTCTTCTCACCAATGCAATGGCACAGAAGAGTTCCAGGGAACTCATGATAGAAGAGGATCTCCAAATCCAAGAAAAAAAAAAAAGAACTGTGGAGTATAGATGCTGAATGAACCATATTATTTCTTTTGTTTTTGGTGCTGTTGTTTTTTCTATTTTGAGGTTTTTCATCATTGCTCTGATTTTTCTCTTATAACATGACTAATGCAGAAATAGGATTAATGTTATTATGTGTATATATATATATATATAAAACCTATATCAGATTACCTGCTGTCTAGGGGAGGGAGGGAGAAAAATCTGAAATTGGAAAGCCTGTATAAACAAAAGTTGGGAACTATCTTAACACGTAATGGGAAAAAAAATAAAATACTTTATTAATTAAAAAAATGTATAAAATACAAGGTGTTTTTATTTTTGTTTTTGTTTGGTCATCTCCAAATCTTCATGACCCCATTTGGGGTTTTCTTGGCAAAGATACTGGAGTGTTTTGCCGTTTCCTTCTTCAGCTCATTTTACAGATGAGAAAACTGAGGCAAACAGGGGTTAAGTGACTTGCACAAGATCACATAGCTATAGTAAGCATCTGAGGCTAGATTTGAAGTTAAGAAAATGAGTCTTTCTGATGTAGGAGGCAAAAAAGAGTTAATAGAAAAGCCTAAGGTCCAAGCTCTAATTCAGATATGAGTTCTAAGAGGGATTCAGATCCCAGTTAATGGATAACTTACAAGTCAGGATGCTAGGTTCTCTTACCCATAGTAATCCATACCCATAATGGGAACAGAGGGAGCTAGACCATGAAGACCTTAAATAAAATGACAGGCTATAGAAATTCTAATGAAAAATGAAGATGTTTTGAAACTAAGCATGGGAACCAGAAAGAGACATGCACAGAAAAGGCCAAATTTGTCCCCAGATTCACCTTATGACATGTAAACTCCCCAAAACACACCTCCACTGAAAAAGGTACCTGCCTCGGGGGTTGGTTTAGGACCCTAGGAACTCCAAATTAGGATAGGCCCTCCCCTGTACATCCCTAAAGTAGAGATTATTATAATGAGACTGATAATCAATTTATCCATACTATAAATATAACTGTCTTTTCTTTCACTATTCGAGAGATACCTTTCCACTATTCTGGTTCTCTCCCTGTGGTCATTCACAGTATTGCAATAAAACTTGGGAAACTGAGTCACTGAATCTTGTAATTCTTTTGGGACAACTCACGATCACTTTGACCCCTAATTCCATCCCACATCAGTTCAAACTCCTGGCTGAGCATGCTTTCCATTGCACCAACTACCAGCCTCAGATATTTTTATTAGCTATATTTTTTTTAGAAGACTGGTGGGGGAGGGCATAATAATTGTTTTCCAGTACTTGAGGGATTATTATGTGGAAGAGAGATGAGACTTATTTTGCCTGACTGCTGAGGGCAGTACTTCTACCAACAAGAAAAAAATACTCACTATTGGAGCTATTCAAACATGGAAAAGATTGCCTTGGGAGGTAATGGCTTCCCCATGGCTGGAGGTTGGCAGGTAGATCTTGGAGGACCACTTGTCAAGGATGTTGTGTAGAGGGAATTCATGCTTCAGACATGAGTCAAACTAGATAACTTCTAAGGTCCTTTTTACTCTGAGATTATTTGCTTTTGAGAGGATTCTGGGGGGAAAATGGGGTGGTTACTTGCCCAACACTACAGAGCAAGTCAGTGGCAGTCAGGAGTATAATAACAAAGCTTAAGTCCCAGTGCTTTGCTCTAGGCTAGTAGGTCAGACAAGCATTGAAGTCATTTTCCCTCAATCAAAAGTTTCTTAAAAGGAGGCAATTACCCATACCCCTCCACTCCATTAACTGTGGCTGTTGATATATTGCTCAGCATTAGGGGAGGTTGTGCACTTGATGAAATTGCTAGTCTTGTCAGGTGAGTGCAGGCTTGGAATTTGGTCAATGAAATGCCTTAGTGTTCTGTGCTTCCTGAACACAGAAGGTCTGATCTCTTGTTCTCCCCAAGAACATTAACCCTTTTGTTCTCACAAAATTCCAGTTGTCCCATCAAAAGATAAAATGATTCTGAAGAACCTATGATGAAAAGTGCTACCTACTTCCAGAGAAAAAACTGATGGAATCTGAATGAGATAGAAACATACTTTTTTTTTTTTTGGGCGAGGCAATTGGGGTTAAGTGACTTGCCCAGGGTCACACAGCCAGTAAGTGTCAAGTGTCTGAGGCCGGATTTGAACTCAGGTCCTCCTGAATCCAGGGCAGGTGCTTTATCCACTGAGCCACCTAGCTGCCCTGAAACATACTTTTTAAACTTTATTTTTCTGTTTTTTTCTTTCTTTCTATTTTTTGGTTTGTGTTGCCTTTTGCAACATGTCTAATATGAAAATATGTTTTGCATGACATATTGTTCAATTGTTTCAGTTGTGTCTAACTCTTCGTGATCCCTTTTGGGGTCTTCTTGTTTTTTTGTTTGTTTGTTTTAGTGAGGCAATTGGGGTTAAGTGAGGCCGGATTTGAACTCAGGTCCTCCTGAATCCAGGGTGGGTGCTCTATCAGCTGCACCATCTAGCTGCCCCTTAGGGTCTTCTTAGCAAAGATAAAAATACTAGAGTGGTTTGTCATTTCCTTCTCCAGCTCAATTTATAGATGAGAAATGGAAGCAAACTGAGTTAAGTGACTTGTCCAGAGTCACGCAGTTAGTAAGTGTCCAAGGCCAGATTTGAATTCGAGAAGATGATTTGAACTCAGGAAAATCCACTGTGCCATGACTACAGATATATAATTTATATTAAAATGCTTGCCTTCTCAAGGAGGAGGAAAAGAAGGAAGGGAATGAGGGAATTCGGAACTCAAAAATCATAAAAAACAAATATTCAAAATTGTTTTTACATGTAATTGAGAAAAAATAAAATAAAAACATTCTTTTTTTAAAAAAAAGGTAAGAGGTGGTGTTATAGTCCCATCCTACAGAAAATATGAGATACAAATTGATGAAGCAACTCAATCATGATGATAATGATGGTGATACTGATGAATAATAGCTAACACTTTTTATATAATGCTTTAAGATTAAGCAAAGCACTTTACAAATATTATATCATTTTATCCTCAGAGAAACCTTGGGAGGTAGGTACTCATTTTATAGATGAGGAAACTGAGGCAGGCAAAGATTAAGTGATTTACCCACTGTCACACAACAGTGACAGTAATAATCTGAGGCTAGATTTGAACTCAGATCTCCCTGACTCCAGGTCCTATACTTCTATTCCCTGCATCATCTAGTTGTCCAAAACAGAGCTGAAAAGAACCTATAGGACTTAATATCCCTTGCTCATGTGATCTCACAAAAAGTTTTTTTTTTTTCTTCAAATTTATCACCATGTTCCAGTTCTCATTCTCTCTACTCTCCTAGCTATTCTGCCCTCTCTCCCTCAGTGGGTAACATGTGACAGTTTCTTAAAGCAACCAAATTCAAGGCCTATGTCCAATTTATGTGACTTAGGAAATAGGAAGAGCAGAAGACTGGGAATTGTGACAATTAAAAATATGAGAGACATAGTTTCTGGGTAATTTAATCATTTTATTAATAGGCTGGCAGATTATTAATAAAAGGATGGTCATTGGACATCTCTTTCAGACCAAAGACCCCTAATAGCAATGGGGTCTCAGTTTATACACCCATCTAATTGTAGTCATTAAATCTAATTGGTTGATGTGATTTGGAGGTATCTTATATTAAAATTAAGTCTGAACAAAAAAAAAACAACAACAAAAAAATTAAGTCTGGGGATACCTGACTTAGGTCCCTCAAATCTTGGTCAAGATTACATCAGAGGAGGCAGCTAGGTGGCCCAGTGGATAAAGCACCGGCCCCTGCAGTCAGGAGTACCTGAGTTCAAATCTGGCCTCAGACACTTAACACTTACTAGCTGTGTGACCCTGGGCAAGTCACTTAACCCCAATTTCCTCACACACACACACACACACAAAAAAAGATTACATCAGAGAAAAATATAGACCCTGCCCTGCCCCCACCCCACCCCCTCAAGTTGATCACAGCAAAACAGTTTCCACCTAGGCATGGTTTGCACAGGCAAAATCTCATCCTTCAGTTATCTATATAAACAGTCCAAGCTGGGGTTGGATTTGACCCAGATGAATCCTACTTTCAAGGAGACCTAAGGGCAGGGTGGGGGGGGGGTAGAAAGAACTAAGAATCATGTTGTCATTGTGTTTATCATTTCGTAGATTCAATCCTTCTGTGGCTTTCCAATAGAATGCTTCCCTTCCTTACCTCCAATTCTTGAGGTCCCTGACTTCTTTCCCATCTCAGCTCAAATCCAACCTACAAAAAGCTGGAGGGCTTTCTTCATTTCCCCAGATGTCAGTGTTTTTCCTCAAGCCAAAATCTTCCTCTGGACAACTTAAAACCCTGAGCTCCTAGTTCTGCTTCCTGTTGCCAAGGTATCTAATCCCTCTTTCATGTGAGGGCCATTCAGATGTTTGAAGACAGCTCAGGTCAGCCAGCCAATAAGTATTTATTGTTTCTTTACACTATATTTATTATTTATTGTAAACAAACACTACTATAGCACTGTGCTAAACCCCAGGGAAATAAAGAAAGGCAAAAGAGAGTCCCTATTCTCAAGAGCTCATAGTCTAATTAGGGAAATAACCTGCAAATAATTATGTACAAACAGCATATACACAGGATAAATTGAAGACAAACAGCAGAGGGAGGGACATTGAGGTGGATGGAGAAAAACTTCCTGTAGAAGGTAGGATTTTAGCTAGAACTTAAAGGAAGTCTTTTCTTCTTTATCACCTCCAAATAATTTTCTGACAAATGGTGGGGGAAAGAGGAGGAAAAGCCTCATATAGGAGGGAGCATTTAAGCTGAGCCTGGAGTGATTAATAAAAGCTAGGAAATTTCAGAAGGGTCTTGGAGCATAATAAAACAAATTAAAAAGTCTTATCCTAGACTCATTATGAATTAAAACTTTTGGATCCCTACCATTTAATTTAATAAGACAATATTCTAATCACTGGACCAGATCTTCTGATGTGATAAGACAACATTTATAACTTAAACATACAAACCTAAGTACTCATTTAAAAAAATAATATTTTATTATTTTTCTCCATTGTAAAAACAATTTTTAACATTCATTTTAAAAGAATTTGGGTTAGACATTCTCTTCCTACCTCTTTCCCCTTCCCTGTCCCTGAGACAGAAAGCAATTTGATAGAGGTTATACATATGCAATCTGCAAAACATATTTCCATATTAGTCAAGTTGTGAAAGAAACAGACAACCCCCCAAAACATGAAAATAATAAAGAAAATAAAAAATAGTATGTTTCAACCTGCATTTGGACTCCATCAGTTCTTTCTATGGAGGTAGAGAACATTTTTCATCTTGAGTTCTTTGGAATTGTCTTAGATTGTTGTTTTGATGAGAATAGCTGTCATTCATTCACAGTTGATCATCATGAAATATTGCTGTTACAATGTTCTCCTGGTTCTGCTCACTTCATTTTGCATCAATTCATGTTAGTCTTTACAGGTTTAAGAACCATTTCTGAAAGCCTAGTTCCTTCAATCTGTCCTCATGTAGCAGAATCTCAAGGTCCTAAACCAACTGATAGGTGGATCCAACTAAGTCAATATGGCTACCAAAATAAATGAGACCACACAATGTATCTTCTCTCTGGTGTCCAGTGGAAGGGCTTGGGGTATTATAGCAGGTTGTTAAGAAGCTCTGTCAGCTGACAAAGTGATGTTCCTTAAGAACAGATCAAGTTACTCTCCTACTCAATAGTCAGTCAGTCAGTCAGTCAATAAACATTTATTAAATACTTACTATATGCCTGCCACTGTGTTAAGTCCCGGGGATACAAAAAGAGGCAAATGACCTTCAAGGAGTTTACAATGAGTGAACAAATATGTACAAACAAGCTATTTAGGATAAATAGGAATTAAGAGAGAGAAGGGATTAGAATTAGTAGGAGTTGGGAAAATATGGGATTATAGTTGGGACTTAAAGGAAGCCAGGGAGGTTAGTAAGCAGAGTTGAGAAGGAAGAATGGTCCAGGCATGGGAGACAGCCAGGACAAATGCTCAGAGCCCAAGACAGAATGCCTGGTTATTGGAATAGTCAGGAGACCAGTGTCTCAGGATTGAAGAGTAAATGGCAGGAATAAAGTTTAAGAAGACTGGAAAGGGGGGCAGCTAGGTAGCACAGTGGATAGAGCACCGGCCCTGGATTCAGGAGGACCTGAGTTCAAATCTGGCCTCAGACACTTGACACTTACTAGCTGTGTGACCCTGGGCAAGTCACTTAACCCCAATTGCCCCATGAAAGAAAGAAAGGAAGGAAGGAAGGAAGAAAGAAGACTGGAAAGGTAGGAGGGGGCTAGGTTATGAAGGACTTTGAATGCTAAGCAGAGGATTTTGTTTTTGATTCTGGAAAGTATAGGGAACCGCTGGAGTTTATTAAGTAGAAGAGATGACATGACCAGACTTGTGCTTTAGGAAAATAATTTTGGTGGCAGAAAGGAGGATGGATGGGAGTGAGGAGAGACTTGAAGCAGGCAGACTCTACACTAGCAGGCTCTTGAAGTAATCAAGACATGAAGTGATTAGTGGCGGCAGTGTCAGAGGAGAGAAGGGGGCATATTCAAGAGATAAAGGTGAAAGGCCCAATAGCCTCACTAAAAAAAAAAAAAAAAAGAAAAAAAAAAGAAAAGCCCCCTGTAGAATATAAGATTTTAGTTGAGACTGAAAGGAAGTCAGAGAAATCAGAGGAAGCCAAGATAAATTACCATCCGCTGGTCCTGGAATATATAATTCACAAAACATTGCAAAGGCCTCTGAATCCACCTCTACTGGAACTCACAAGAAATATTCAGTGATTGGGAAATTTTATTTCAGTGGTCTAGAACTGTTGGAGAAGTATATAGGAATGGATCTATTAAAGGAGAAAAGTGGACAGGGGCTGGGAAAGAAGATAGAGCACTGTTATCTCAACCTACTTACACACAGTGTTAGTTAAGCTGGTCTGTGGGTGGCCATGTCTTTGGGTGGTGCTCAGAGCTAGAGTAACAGGTAAACTAGACCCATATTCCTCAGGCTATAGAAGTTTCTCATTATGTTACCAGTGTAGACTCTCCCAGGGAGCTAGGAGAATAGTTGAAGAGGCTGTCACAGATAATAGTGGGATTCAGTGTGGACCCATTCCTAAATGAGGACAGGTTTGTGGGTGGCTACTTTCCTTCCAGTTAATGTGATTAAATGTGTTTAACCATCCCTAAATTGATCATTCAGCATAAGGGTATTCTATAACGAAATCTGGTTTAGCATTTTGAAACAACTAGTGTTTTATTATGATCCCATACGGTCTTATGCAGCTGGGTGGTGCAGTGGATAAAGTGCCAGGCCTGAAGTCAAGAAGACTCCTCTTTCCTGAGTTCAAATCTGGCCTCAGGAACTTACTAGCTGTGTGATCCTGAGCAAGTCACTTAACCCTCATCGGTAAAATGCACCAGAGAAGGAAATGGTGAACCACAGTATCTTTGCCAAGAAAACCCCAAACGGGGTCACGAAGAGTCAGACACAACTGAAACTACTGAACAATAACAACCAAAAAATGGCCTTATGAGCCTGTCTGGAGGGAAGGGGAATAATAAAAAATGTCCTTGAGCCCTTCCACATTGGGCAATAGAAGCTGTCTCCAGTCAGATGGGGGTGACTAGGTGGGATGAGAGTAATAATAGTTTACAATTATATCTCACTTTAAGGCTTATATTGTCTATATAAACCTTAAAGTTCTATATAGAAGTAATACATTTTTAAATTTCACCTAGTGGGGATATTCATAGAGTATTGAGAGGACTTAAACAAAACCCTCATCATGTTGTGGGAATCTCCTCTGGCAGATTTTTGAGAAGATGTGGACATAAATTACACAGAATCGGTATAGTATGGATTGGTTGCAATCTGCATTGTAAGAAGGACTCTCTGTATTGATAAGATCACAGATCCACTGGAGTATTGAAGGTTTACAAAATTCTTTCTATATGATAATGCTTGTACATAGATTGGGCAGCTTAGGAAACTGAGCCTCATAGAGATAAACTGACTTGGCTGTATTCAGACAACAAGTAAGTGGCACAGCCTGTAGACTACCTTGGCCTGAGTTGTGGGGGAGGCTCCAGAGGTGTAGGTGTAGGGGAAGGGAACAAGCATTTATTAAACACCTTCTCACAACAACCCTGAGAGGTAGGTGCTATTATTACCCTCATTTTACAGATGAGGAAACTGAGGCAAAATGGGTTAAATGACTTGCCCAGGTTCACACAGCTAGTAGTGTCTAAGACTGTTTTTTTTTTTTTTTTTAGTGAGGCAATTGGGGTTAAGTGACTTGCCCAGGGTCACACAACTAGTAAGTGTTAAGTATCTGAGGCCGGATTTGAACTCAGGTACTCCTGACTCCAGGGCCGGTGCTCTATCCACTGCGCCACCTAGCTGCCCCTTAAGACTGGTTTTGAACTAAGGGTTTCCTGATTCCAGGTCACCTAGCTGCCTCAAAACATAAACAGTTTACATTGCTCCAGAAACCCTGTCTTGTCTACCCGGAAAGACTCTTGGAGACTCAGATGATTCAACCTCTTTCTGGGGTCAATCATTTGTTTCCTGAAAGATATTAAAAACTTCTTAGAGCATATCCAGCTTTGCAAAGCTTCACTCCAATGATGGTTCTGGTGTTTCAGTCTGGGCCCTCAACTCAAGTCCCCACATGCAGGGCTGCAGGGGTGGCAGTGAATATAAATTTTAATTCTTTTTTTTTTCTTTGGTGAGGCAATTGGGGTTAAGTGACTTGCCTGGGGTCACACAGCTAGGAAGTATTAAGTGTCTGAGGCTGGATTTGAACTCAGGCCCTCCTGACTCCAGGGCTGGTGCTCTACCCACTGGGCCACCTAGCTGCCCCCTGAATATAAATTTAAGCTGAGTTTCAAGGGATGGATTTCAAGGAAGAGAGAAGGCACAGACCTATTATTCTAAATTCCTCCAGGGCAGAACTATATCCTGTTTTCTACTATATACACTTGTTGAGTGTTGTTTTATACTCAAACTGTGTTTCTACCTAGGGTTGGGAAGCAATGTTAAGGTTTTTTCAAATACTTTTATTTTATTTTATTTTTTTGCGGGGCAATGAGGCTTAAGTGACTTGCCCTGGGTCACACAACTAGTAAGTGTCAAGTGTTTGAGGTCAGATTTGAACTCAGGTCCTCCTGAATCCAGGGCCAGTGCTTTATCTAATGTGCCACCTAGCTGCCCCTTCTCAAATACTTTCTTTCTTTCTTTCTTTTTTTTTTTGGTGAGGCAATTGGGGTTAAGTGACTTGCCCAGGCTCATACAGCTTAGTAAGTGTCAAGTGTCTGAGGTTGGATTTGAATTCAGGTCCTCCTGAATCCAGGGCTGGTGCTTTATCCACTGCACCACCTAGCTGCCCCTTCTCAAATACTCTTTCTTTCTTTCTTTCTTTCTTTCTTTCTTTCTTTCTTTCTTTCTTTCTTTCTTTCTTTCTTTCTTTCTTTCTTTCTTTCTTTCTTTCTTTCTTTCTTTCTTTCTTTCTTTCTTTCTTTCTTTCTTTCTTTCTTTCTTTCTTTCTTTCTTTCTTTCTTTCTTTCTTTCTTTCTTTCTTTCTTTCTTGGTGAGGCAATTGGGGTTAAATGACTTGCCCAGGCTCATACAGCTAGTAAGTGTCAAGTGTCTGAGGTTGGATTTGAACTCAGGTCCTCCTGAATCCAGGGCCGGTGCTTTATCCACTGCACCACCTAGCTGCCCCTTCTCAAATACTTTCAATGATGCTTAGGAAACTGTCAAATTGTATCTTGAATGCCTGGAAGAAAAGTAAAGTATCATACGGGTTTACAAGTGTAAAGGTTGAGTTGGGTTTGGAGTCCCTTCCTCCCCCCACGCATGGGTTGGATAACCACTGAGGTCCCTCCCTGCTCTCTCAAATTCTGTGGTTCTGTGATCATTTTGCCTCTACTACAGCACCATAAACACAATAGATTTCAGTAACTACTTGATGAAAAAAAATGAATGTGACTTAGAAAAAAGTAGTCCTTTGTTCCTACTGAGAGGAAATGTATTTTGTTTACTACTAACTTATTTCTCCCCCTCTAAATCTACCGCATATAATGGTATTTCTCAGAACTGGAGAAGGATGGAACCCCCCTGTAACTCTTGAATTCATTTACACTCATGCTGGATTTCTGCCTGGTTGGAGGGAAGGGATAGTATTGAAATGTTCTAAAATGGGACTTTTAGTGATGCTTAGGAAACTGTCAGGTTGTTCTTTGCATGCCTGGAAGAAAATAATGGTATTTTACAGGTATGCTGAGATTGGTGGGTGAAGGAAAGAAGACATTGTTCCGGTAAGCCTGGAGAGGATTTTTTCTAGGGGTTTTAGCACAGTTTACATACAGAAGAGAAGATAGTTTGTTCATTGTTATTCTATAAAATCTTAAGATCATAGATTTAGAACTAGGAGGAACCTTAAAGGCCTGCTAATTCAATCCCCACATTTTGTAGATAAAGTAACTGAGGCTCTGAAAAGATAAATGACTTGCCAAGTCATAAAAGGTAGATAGAATGATGGACGATAGATAGAGCATTTATTAAAGCTTCTCTATGTGTGAGTCACCGTGCTAAGCACCAGGGTTACGAATAAAAACCCACCAGTCCCTGCGCTCATGGAACTTACATTCTAGTAGGGAAAGACCACACAGCTGAAAGGGAGAGACTTATGACTGGAGATGTCCAGGAAATGCTGGAGAGGGTTGGAACTGAACATCAGTTTGATTTATATTCATTTTTAAATATTCATAGTAAAAATTTACTATGTACTAAATGAAAAGGAAGGGGGATGACAATAACAAGATTCACCTCTGAATATTGTGATGGGACTGAGCCAATGTTATATTTAAAATTCAAAGTGGGCAGCTAGGTGGCACAGTGGATAAGGCACTGGCCCTGGATTCAGGAGGACCTGAATTCAAATCCGACCTCAAACACTTGATACTTACTAGCTGTGTGACCCAGGGCAAGTCACTTAAGCCTCATTGTCCCACAAAAATAATAATAATAATAATAATAATAATAATAGAAAGGGATGTAAATGAGGTCCAAAATAGCTAAATACACAGATCAAAATAAGAATTTTTTAAAACTACCATATCAACTCTGAAACCCATTCATCTCCTTCATCATCCCAAAGATGAATAAATACATATTCTACTCAACTCTATGATAAAGTGGCAAAAAAATGCTATAGCAGTCAGAGAGTCAACTATCAAATTATTAAGCACCTACTAGGCATTGCTAAGCACTGGAGATACAAAGAAAGGCAAAACCCAAACAGCCCCTACTCTCAATACACTCACAGTCTAATGGGAAAGACAACTGAACTTGGGGTCCTCCTTGGATAGCCCTCATGATGGTCTGACAGGGAGCATTTCCAAATCCTCTTGAATCAATTGGAACTAAGCATTTAGATAAGGTCAAAGCTGGCCTAACATAGCCCAGGGTGGTTCCATGGGCAGAGTCCTATTTTCTGGTGAGGAAAGAGTGGAGATGATATAGCCCAGGTAGACAGCATGGCTGGGGATATGCAGGAAGGACTATGGAGGCCTAGAACTGAGCAAGATTAGATCAAAGTTAGTTTATCACAACTCAGGGAGTTTACAGGGGGTTGTAATGGTTAGAATGACGCCACCTGCAGGGTAGAGTCCAGTTTTCCAGTTACAGTGAGTCAAGTGGCAATGGAATGGCTGGAGATGTACAGGAAGTCAGTAACTAGAAGAACCAGGCCTTGAGTCCAAGGTCTCTGATGCCAAATCTGTTTTCTTTCCAAAATTGTGCCCTTGGTATTACAAATTACCCCAGAACCCAAACCCTAAAAATAGAAAAAAAACACAACCCAGAATCACTGTCCCTGCTTCTAACTTGTCTTTATCTCCCCCAGACATCATAGATGGGAGCAATACCTATGGAGAATGGACCTACTTTGCTTACCACCACCACTACCATCGTTGGGCAGGTAAGCCCAAGAACCCCAAGAACAGCAATTCCTAGACTATTGGCCCTACTTCCTGCCTCCCCCCCCCCAGCCATCATCAACTCCTGTAAATAAGGAGCCCACCATCCCCACCAAGTGGCACCTACCAGGCAGGCAAGCCAGCCTAGGTGGCTCAGCAAGGTACCCTAGAGGAGAGGCAGCTGGTGGTATGTTCCAAACAGGTCAAGGTACCACCACCATTGCCTTAACTACCACCACCACCTCCTCCTCTAAGATCCCTGTGAAGGCAGTCCAAGACTTCAAGCCCCAGAGCCCTGGGGGTTCACAGTGTCCTCACTCTGCTCTACCACACCACCTGCTCTCTCTCACTATTAGCCCTATGTCAGCCCAGCCCCCAACAGCCATCATGCAGGGAATCAATCTTTGTGGGAATGTGACTCACAATTTCAGAGGCTATCTCCCTTTCCTCCTTAGCACTCATAACTGCTGGAGACCCAGAAAAGATAAAATCCCTGGAATGGTCAGAGGGTTCAGCATCAGAAACAAATAATTTATCAGTGGAAATAACATTAAAGAAGAGACATTAACATCTGCTCTGCCTACTGTGCCCCAAGGATCATGGGGGTCTTTCCATCTGACAGCTGAAACATCCTAGAATATATGAGCTCCCTGAGAGCAGGGACCATCTTGCTTTTCAGTTCATATCCCTAGCACTTAGCCTTAGTACTTTGCACATATTAGGTACTTGCTAAATGCTTTTTTATACATTCAAATATGGAAAATCATATTGGCATAAAGCACCAGCCCTGGATTCAGGAGGACCTGAGTTCAAATCCAGCCTCAGACACTTGACACTTACTAGCTGTGTGACCCTGGGCTTAACCCTCATTGCCCCAGAAAAAAAAAAAAGAAAAAAGAAAGAAAATCATATTGGCAATGACCAACACATTCAAAAACGTCAGCTATGAAATGACAGCTGAAATCGATCTATCTCACCCTGTGCTCTGAATGTCATCACACTGAGGCTTTGTCAGTATAAGGTAGGCTGATATTGATTTTTCTGCAGAGACTCCATACTGTTTTTTAAGGAATGGGTCTGCTCCATTAATCCTTCCCCAAATCTTCTCTTTCTGGTCCTTTGTGATTCAGCTCAGGTCTGATATAAGTTAATATTTTTTTCTTGTTATTAGAGTTTCCAAGATGAGGTAAGACTATCAGACAGGGACCCAAATAAATGTGAAGCATGAGGGAAAAGGATACCTAACCCAACCAGTCAGGCAATAAACATTTATTAAGCACATACTATGTGCCAGACACTGTGCTAAACGTTGGGGATATAAAAAAGAGACAAAATATGTTCTCTGTTTTTGAGGAACTCACAATCTAATGGGAGACAACAATAAGCAAACAGATATTTACAAACAAGCTATATACAGCATAAATGGGAATTAATTGTCAGAGGGAAGGCAGTAGAATTAAAGAGGCATCGAGAAAGACCTCCTATAGAAGATGAAATTGTAGTTGAAACTTGAAGCAAGCCAGGGAGGTCAATAACTGACTTAATAGCCAGTGTTTCTTTCTCCACCACTGCCCAGGAGTTTATGATAGAAGTTCAGTGTGTATCTTACTCCTTTTATTATTTTTTTTTACTTTGAGACTGAATCTGTCCATCTCACCCAGGCCAGAACAGTGGCCACTTTGACAGACCAGACCCCACTGCTGATCTGCTTAGAAGCCTTGACTAGCTCTAATGACCTGGGTGAGTTTGCCCCCTCCTTAGGCAGCCCAGATCTGCTTAGTGTGGACACCCAATTTGGCTTGAGATCCACCGATGCTCAGAACTCCTGAACTCAAGTCATGTACTGGCTTCAACCTCTCCCAGTAGTAGGGATTAAAGGTGTGCTCCACCATGCCCATTTTATTCTTCAAGAGATTTGGAGAAAGGGGTTCTAGCTCAATGTCAGAGTTCTATCTTCTGTAGGAGGTATAAGCCAGAGTGGAGTTAACAAGGTTACAGGGACAGAACGATCCATCTGAGTATAAGAAGCTATGGAAAATGTCAAATTGAATCTATCAAGACCTCCGTCCTGGATTAATGTAACTATAGTTCAGTGGGAGACTCCCAAATAGCAACTATAAGGATGCTGATTGAATGTTCATATGCTAGGACTCCCTTAGGCAAGCAGGACATTCCCTGCTGCCTCACTAGCACAGTGGTCTCCATCCTGAGACTGCTACCCAGCCAATTCCTCGGTGATAGATAGAAGAAACCCTTCACATCCTTCAGCTCAATTCCTCCAGTATTTATTAATCATGTCTCTTGTAGTCATCCTTTCCTCCCAGGATACTTCTATTCAATATCTTTTTCCATTTGAGGCCTCAAGTAGCCAAGTTCTTGAATCTCTTGCTTCCTACCTCACCCATTTGGCAGCCTCTTCCTTTCCCTGGGCAGTAATGAGGTTTCATTTCTAGTCTCAAACAGTTGTGCTATCTTTCATCCTGCTCAGCGTCCCCCTGGCTGCATTCATTTTTCTCTCCACTCTCGGGTTTATTCAGCTGTGTTCTCCTCTGCTCTGCAGGCTATCTGTCATAGAAGACTGTCACAGGCCGATTGGAATTCACTTTATCTCTCACTCCGCCTTTTTCGCTGAGCAAACATGTGGGTACTTGGCATTTCGGTCTTGAAAATTCCCTGGCACTTTTCTCTTCCCCCCAAAACAGAAACCTCCATAGTTTTGCTGAAAGCTGAAGTCCTCATTTCTCTTACAAATGCAATATGTATTTATTGAGGAATTATTATCAGTTAATCAACAAGAATTCATTAAGACCAGTCACTGTGCTAGATGCTGTGGACACAAAGATGAAATAAAAAACAGTTCTTGACCTCAAAGATTTTACCCTCTGGGAGGCAGAGGGGCAGGGATGCTGTGTAAATGCATAGATAGCACGGTGCCTAGCATATAGTAGGCACTCAATAAATGTTTATTGATTGTTTGATTGATGAGTTAATGAAAGTTAATCTGAAGTGGAGCTAAGCAACTGGTGTAGAATCATGAGAGGCAGGAAAAATCGCCAGGAACGCAATGGAACAGCTGACTCATGGAGTTTAGGATGCTTCTCTCCTTTCTAGGCAAGACAGCTTGAGGGCTAAGATCAGCTGTCAGAGACATCCAAAAGAACTAGGGTGAAACGTTCCATCTATTGGTTTATTTGGTTTGGTCCTTGGCTCTGGGACAGTCTTTTTTTAGCATGATAGGTAAAGTAGAAAATAAAGAACAGGTGAGCAATCAGCTATGAAAAGCTTTAATGGGCTAGGCCATCCTTGGGGAATGAGACCTAGGCTCTTGTCAAAACTAATGACCCACACCTATTCCAGTTCAGTGGGCTTTGTTTTTGTAATGGGCATTTAACACCCTCTGGTGGTCCCAGGGCAGAAAGATAATACAGTGTATTTCTCCAAAGCATTGTACCCCCCACACAATAGGCACTTAGTAAACTATTATTGAATTGAACTCAACCAGCCTGATGGCTGAAATTTCTTTTTATAGAATTGAAGTCAGCTTCCTTATAACTTGGTCCCAGTTTGACCTTCAGAAGCTAGAGGCTGAATAACTATAAATATATATCAGGTTAGTTGCAGTATAGAGCATTTGAATCTAAATCTTGTAGAGTATAAAAGTTTTTACTAAAACTGCTACTACTACTGCTACCACCACCACTACTACCATTATCACTACCACCACCACCACTACCACCACCATCAGTACCACCACCAACACCATATTAATATACTCTTTTACTACTACTACAATGATGATGACTATTATTCCTGCTGCTGCTGCTGTTACTACTACTACTACTACTACCACTACCACTACTTCTCCAAGTAGACTCTAGATAATCTATTTTCCCTTGTTATTCAAGTCCAGAGATCTTTCACTCCTCATTATGGATCTTGGGGGATACACTGCTTGCTTCCTTCAATGATCACTTTCCTAAGTCTCCTTCATCAACAGCTTTACCTCCTTAGTGTGGTCAGGGTTAATGATACCTTCCCTAAGGCAGCCACCTCTTGTTTAGCTAAACTTGATCCGAATTTGATCTAACCAAACCAAACTTGGAACAAGTTTTTGAAACTGGATGGTAAGTCCTTTAGTAGTTTGGGAGAAGCTATTTCCCTTCCTGGGATACTTGAAAGCTCAGTCCTATGTTTCTCAAGAAGGCATCCACTACAATGAAATGAAGATGAGGGCAGCTAGGTGGTGCAGTGGATAAAGCACTGGCCCTGGATTCAGGAGGACCTGACTTCAAATCTGGCCTCAGACACTTGACATTTACTAGCTGTGTGACCCTGAGCAAGTCATTTAACCCTCATTTACTCACCAAAAAAACCCCAAACACAACAAAAAAAGAAGGAAATGAAGATGAAAAAGTGGTTGTTCATTGGAATTATAGCTATTAAAAAGTAGTATGATTATTTATTGGGATTATATCTCAGTACGGTCTTTCCTCTAGCTTCTCCAAGGATATTCATTCAATAATGTTTGAGTTGGAGTTTTTTTTTCCGTAAGTCAGTTTTCTTTGGCTCATGGCAGATACTGTAGCAACCTCCCTGAATAAATGGCTTTAGTTGCCTGGGATGAGTAATGGGACATCTAGGCACCTACAAATTTTAAGATGATAGAATTACAGGTAGTAGAGGGTTTTTTTAATCCCTGCATTCGAATCACAGTAGACCCAGGGACAGCTATCCTGTCAGGGGGCAGCTAGGTGGCATAGTGATAGAGAGTGCCAGGCCTGAAGTCAGGCAAACTCCTCTTCCTGAGTTCAAATCTGGCCTCAGAAGTTTACTAGGTGTATGACCCTGGGCAAGTCACTTAACCTTGTTTGCCTCTGTTTTTGCATCTATGAAATGATCTCGAGAAGGAAATGGCAGAACACTCCAGTATCTTTGCCAAGAAAACCCCAAATGAGGTCATGAAGAGCCTAACTTCACTGAAATGACCAAACAACAACAAACATAGTCTCCTGTCAACCTCAGAAACATTAAATCATTCAGGCTAATCTTAACAAATGATGTTTTGGTTTTGAGTGAACTACTATTGTGCCACACTGATATCAGCATGTGTTACTGGATTCCAAGTCAATGCCATACTTTATGGAACAGCTCATTTATGTACTAGAATAACGCATATTCAAGGGGTATCATCCATGCTAAGCAGGTTCAAGAAACTTTCCCATTCAATAGAGAAATGGTACAATGGGAAAATTGAGTCAAAAGGATCTTGCTGTTACCTTTATGAGACTTCAGCCTTCCCAGCAGTCTGTGCCCACTGGGCTGAATGTAACATTTGGAGGTAGTTGGCAGTACTTCGTGTGGGCAGCTGTTGGCAGCTTCCTCTTTCTGATGAACTATTGACTCAGCAGCATAAACACTTTTGCCTGGATTCAAATTGAGATCAAACTAAAATTATAGTCCCAAGAAATCCCACTTCACACAGCACATTCTACTGCTTGCATCTTAAAACAGTAGAGTTGTTTCTCAAGTTCACATTAAATGCCAACAAGTCATTAAAAACATCTATCTAAAAAAAAAAATCTATCTTTTGTATCCACTAAAATATATATTTTCTAAAAGCATCTAGTTCTTTCCCTCTCTTACCAGTTTTCTTCTTTCTGAGGCAAATGCAATGGAAAAAAAATTAACAAACACAAAAATAAAATAATCACATCCTGTGATTTTGATCAGAAAGAGGATTCACAGCCATTCACTTAAAAATAGAAAATCATTTGTTAAGGTTAGCCTGGATGACAATATTTCTTTCTTTTTTTTTTTTTTAATTTTTTTTTTAGTGAGGCAATTGGGGTTAAGTGACTTGCCCAGGGTCACACAGCTAGTAAGTGTTAAGTGTCTGAGGCCGGATTTGAACTCAGGTACTCCTGACTCCAAGGCCGGTGCTCTATCCGATGACAATATTTCTTAAGGACCTACATATCAACTTCTAGAAGGAAAGGTCTTTTAAGTTGGGATCTGTTGATCTAAGGTTGAATGTTCTGATGTTTAGCAGCATGGCTGGTGGTCTAGGGTCTCATGAGATCTGTTAGCAGTATGCTTTAGAGATATCTCTGTTCTCAGTGGCCTGGAGAAAAGATTCTAGATGTGGGAATTAAATGTTTTTACTCCTCTTACAATTGAAAAACACATAGATGTGATCTACTGCTTATTTTTTCATGTTTCTCAAACTTATATAAAAGATGGGACAAGAAAATAAACTGATAAATTTCCAATGATGACCTAGTAATTCTCCACTGATTACATAATGATCAGTAAGCACTATAATCAGTATTCATTTATTTATTCATTCAGTAAACATTTATCAAGTACTTACTACATGCCAGACACTGTGCTAAGCACTGGGGACACAAAAAGAGGCAAAAGACAATCCCTTCCCTCCAGGAGCTTACAATCTAAAGGAGGAGACAATGTGCAAACACATATATACAAAGCAAGCTATATACAGAATAAATGGGAAATAACTAAAAGAGGGAAAGTACTGAATTAAGAGGGGTTAGGGAAGGCTTCCTGTAGGAGGTGGTATTTTTAGTTGGAACTTAAAGGAAGCCAGAGATGTCAGTAGTCAGAACAGGGGAAGCAGAGCATTCCAGGAATGAGACAGCCAGAGAAAATGCCTGGAGCTGAGAGTTGGAGTGTTGTTGTTTTTATGGAATGTCCAAGAGGCCAGTGTCACTGGATCGAAGTGTAGGTGTTGGGGAGTAAGGTTTAAGAAGACTGGAAAGGTAGGAAGGAGCCAGTTTATAAAGACCCTTCAATGCCAAAAAGAGTATTTTGTATTTGTTCCTAGAAGCGATAGGGAGCCACTGGAGTTTGAGTAGCAAGGTGACCTGGTCACTTTAGACCTGCACTTTAGGAAAGTCACTTTAGAGTATGAATGGAAGATGGATGGGAGTGGGGAGAGACTTGAGGCAGGCAGACCCACCAGCAGACTATTGTTACCCTCTACAACAATAAGGAAGATAGGAGGGGAGTGGGGGAAGTTTAGAGGGAATGATAATGAGTTCCCATCTTGGACATATTGAATTTCAAATGTCAACTGGGTACCCAGTACAAGATGTCTTGAAAGTCAGTTGGAGCTTTGAAAGTGGAGGTCAGCAAAGAAATTGAGGCAGGAAAAGTAGATTTGAGAATCATTACCATCATCAGTAATTAAATTCATGGCAGTTGATGAAATCACCAAGTAGCATAGAGGGAAAAGAGAAGAGGACTCAGAACCCAATAGGATCCTGAGGGGATACCTATATTTAGAAGGCATAATCTAGAAGAGGATCAAGCAAAGGAGACAGAGAAGGAGCGGTCATATAGGTGGGAGGAGAACCAGGAGAGAATGGTGTCCTGAAAACCTAGAGAAGAGTCAAGGAGGAGGGAGTGATCAACAAAGGCTACAGGGAGGTCAAAGAGATAAAATAAAAGACCATTGGATTTAGCAAATGAAAGATCATTAGTAACTTTGGAGAGAGCAGTTTCAGTGGAATAATAAGGTTGGAAGCCAGATTATAAAGGGTTAAGAAGAGAGTAAGAGAAGATAAAGTGGAAGCATCCATTACAGGTGACCTTTTTTTTGTTTTGTTTTGTTTTTTTGTAGGGCAATGAGGGTTAAGTGACTTGCCCAGGGTCACACAGCTAGTAAGTGTCAAGTGTCCAAGGACAGCTTTGAACTCAGGTACTCCTGAATCCCGGGCTGGTGCTCTATCCACTGCACCACCTATCTGCCCCCTACAGGTGACCTTTTTAAGGCAAGGGTAGAAGAGAAACAGGAGGATAGCAGGGATGGAAGGATCAAGTGAAGTGGTTGGTTTGTTTGTTTTTAAGGCTAGAGGAAGCATGGGCATGTTTGTAGTCATCAAGGAAGAACCAATATGCAGGGAGAGATTGGAGATTGTGGAGATAGTTGGGATGATATTGGGGAAAATCTGCTGGAGAAAGTGGGAGGGGAGGGAACAAAGACTGAGGTTGACCTTGGCAAAGAGAAAGACTGCTTTTTCATTAGAGACTAGAAAAGAAGATAGTAAAATATGATATTAGAGGGATGTGAGATGAGGGAAAATGGAAAAGAGAAAGCTCTTGGTGAATAGCTTCAATTTCTTCAGTGGAATACAAGCAGAGGTCCTCAGGTGACAACATGGGTGGAGGCATGTAATGAGAGACTTGAGGAGAGAAGAGAAGGTGTGGAACAGTCTCTGGGATTAATGGAATATAGAATAAACTAGAAAAGAATAGAAAGAATGCCTTGCTATTTGTAAGGATCTAGCTGAAATTAGATAACATATATTTGTAGTGTACCCAATCAGCATAGTTTTAGGACTTTCTCCAGTTCAGTTCAGCAACATGCGAGTAATGAATGAAGGATGTGGGTGGTGGCAGTAATCCAAGGTTAGGATTTGGCAAGGAGAGATTAATGATAGAATAGGG
Source organism: Dromiciops gliroides (assembly GCF_019393635.1). NCBI lineage: Eukaryota > Metazoa > Chordata > Mammalia > Microbiotheria > Microbiotheriidae > Dromiciops > Dromiciops gliroides. Next base: position 255,543,519 of record NC_057862.1, read on the forward strand.
TCAAAGGGATTTGAGAGTAGGGGGTGGTATAGAGTTGAATCAGAAAGTCGAGACTGGGAAAGCTGAATCATCTTACTACTGGGTCCATTCAGAATTTATGTTACATAACACCAACTGGGCTCTCACTGCGGATAGACAATTCTACACTATACCTTCCTTATCAACTCACAATTCCACAACAGGTCTTCCAAACCTTTTCATCCTTCTTCAAACCTCCCATGGCTCTCCCCCTATTTTACTGAAACCATTCACTGTGAATTCTCTCTTGTCCTCTCTTCTTCATGTCCTATCACTAAAATGCCTTCTGCCATTTTTTCCTTCACCCCTGTTTCACATGATGAAGTGGTCTTCCTCCTTACCAATGCTAACACCCTCTACCTGTTCGAGTGATCCCATTCCATTCCATCTCCTCTAACAGACTACCCTCTCTGTCATTTCCACTCTATTACTTATTTTCAATCTCTCCCTCTCTACTAGCTTCTTTCCTACTGCCTACAAACAAGCCCTTGTTTAGTCCGACCATCCCCACTAGCTATTGTCCTATTTCTCCCCTCCCCTTTTCCTTGAAAAAGGTGTCTATACTCAGTGCCTCCACATCCTCTTCTCTTACTGCCTTCTAAACCATCTGCAATCTGGTTTTTAAACTTCAACATTCAATTGAAAATGCTTTCTCCAAAGTTATCAAGGATCTCTTAATTGCTCATTTGAATGACCTTTTCTCAATCCTGTGTATTTGACACTATTTATCACCTTCTCTTTCTTTGTAAAGTGCTTTTTTTTTGTATTGTTTTTGGCCAGGCAATGGGGGGTTAAGTGACTTGCCCAGGGTCACACAGCTAGAAAGTATCAAGTGTCTGAGGCTGGATTTGAACTCAGGTCCTCCTGACTCCAGGGCCTGTGCTTTATCCACTGCACCACCTAGCTGCCTCATACCTTCTCTTTCTTAATACTCTCTCTTCTCTGGCTTTTCATTTCACTCTTCTCTTCCTATATATTGAATTGTTCTTTCTCAGTGTCCCTTGCTAGATCTTCGACTTTGACATACTCACTGAGTGAGTGTCACTAGTATGTTTAGTGACATACTCACTTTGTCCTGGGTTGTCTTCTTGATTTGCTCACTTGGTGATTTCATTAACTCTTCTTGGTTTAATTATCAATGTAGGTAATTCCCAGATCTGTATCTTCAACACTACTCTCTCTCCTGAGCACCCTGTCCTGAATCACCAACTATTAACCATTTCTAGCTTGATAATCCTTAGACATCTCACACTCAACATGTCCAAAATAGAATTTCTTATCTTTTCTTCCAAACTTTTCCCCCTCCCTGTTACTTTTGAATATACCATCATCCCCCTAGGTTCCCAGGCTCACAACCTCAGTGTCATTCTCAACTCTTCTGTCTCACTCACCCCATATATCCAGCCAGTTGCCAAATCTTACCATTTCTGACTTCACAATATCTCTTACATATGTCTCCTTCTTTCCACTCACACAACCCCCTTCCTAGAACTCAGGTCCTCATCACCTCTTACCTGGACTATTGCAATAGCTTTCTAAATGGTCCCTTGCCTCAAGTTTTGTATTGATTTAATCCATCTTCTACTTGGCTGCCAGTGATTTTGCTAAAACTCAGACTTGACCATAGCACCACCTCCCCCTCAGTAAACTCTAGTGGCTTTCTCACTGTCATTCATACAGTCAACAAACATTTAGTAGATTGTTCTGTTTTGTTCAAGGTATAGGGCATGGCACAAGGTGCACATAGCACCTACTAGGTGCAAGACACTGTGCTATTTGTTATTTATTAACCATATACCACCTTTCCCCACAAGTGGGTATATTGCTTCCTTATTTGTCTTTTTACTCTTAACATAAATATCCTTTTTAGTTTTCCTGAGCAATTTGTACAAACTCCAGCTTATGCTCCTTTTAAAATATTCATCCTTGGTTATAGGCCTTAGCTTCCCCTTTTTGAATATGTCCTTTTAAAACATAAGGTCAGGGGCCAGCTAGGTGGCGCAGTGGATAGAGCACTGGCCCTGGAGTCAGGAAGACCTGAGTTCAAATCCAGCCTCAGATACTTGACACATACTAGCTGTGTGACCTTGGGCAAGTCACGTAACCCCCAATTGCCTCTCATACACACACACACACACACACACACACACACACACACACACACACAAAACCCCAAAACACAAGGTCATCAAAGGGAGCATATTCCCTTGACCTTATCATACAAAAAAGGCTCAAAAGAACCCTGTTTATGTACCTTGTTATTTCTAGAACAAAGAAAGGACACACCGTCAGCTGGAAAAGGAGATGAGAAAACCTCTACAAGCAAAGACTATGAGAAAAAAATGAAGAAACATCACCCGACACAAAACATGCTTATTCTCTTGCCTGCAAAAATAACCCAAAGAAAGTAGGTCTTAAACAAAATTCTGGGATTGAGAGCCCTGCTGAAACAAAACAAAAAACCCTATCGGTTCAAACTTGACAAATGACAATTCAATCGATATATTTTCTTAATTTTCTTCTCAGCCTCTGAAATGACCTCAACAGGTTCACTAGAATGAAATCCCACAAAGCTATTTTCTTCCTTTTTTTTTTTTTTAGTTAAGCAGCTGCCACTAAATGGAAAGGAAGAGTTCTTAGTTTAAAACATGCCTTTAGAATAAAATGGAATTGGAAATGCCTCAAATCCATTTTAGAGACATCTTCCCTGTCAAAAATCAATATAGCATTTGCATTATACAATGTGCCAGTTCATAAAGTATAAACTGCTAGGACCCTCAATTTAACATTCTCTGAGATGATATTAAATTCCAGATTTTATATCTGCTATTGCCTATTTAAGACTGAGTTGTAAATCTAACGTCTCTCCCCAGCTTACAAATCTGACAATGCTCGATAAAAACTTTTATAATCAAGTTCAATAAAGAATCACAAATCTCCATCTTGTGATTTTTACTTTACAACAAACTTCGTAAATAACTTTGCCCTGCCTTGACTTTTGCCAGTTTGGGGTCCTTTTTTTAAAAAGAGGAAAGAAAAATACTATGTAAACTCTCCATCTCGGGCAGAAATGGTTCTTAGTGAAAGATTCTGAAATGATGTCTCTATCTTTGGTTCTGGCTCATGAAAAGAGTCAGAAAAGTGAATCTTTCTAACATATGTGTGTGACCTGTCACTTGTATAGAATGCTTACCTGACAAAGGAAGATAGTATTTTCCTAAAATTTTCACAAAGCAATATTTTTCTAAAAGTTTCTTTTTTTATTATGAAATTGACAAATCTCAATAAGCAAGAACATTTACTTTGCAATGAAGAATAGAAAGAAAGGGGTTTATATGTGTTACCTTGAGACTTTAATCCAATCCAGCTTGTTTTTTGTTGTTGTTGTTGTTTGTTTGTTTTGTTTTTTAAAATCCGAACTGTTTCTTTTGTGCTCATTCTTCTAATCTAGCTGGTTGGGTTCCCAGAAGGTGTCTCTCTACTGCTCTCTTCTGGATTCTAGAGGTAACCTTGAGGGATTGTAGCTTCTAATACTATCACTCATGGGAGCCCATTTGGTGGACTCCCCCAATACTGATCAACCAATTAATATCAGTTAACTTTTACAAAAAAGGTATTTACTGAGATGGTATATAATAAATAGTAGTTACAACCCCCCCCCCACTTCCTAAACCATGGTGTACACTTTCCTCTGACACTTGCAATGTTCTTGGGAAGAATGGGCTCAGCTAAAGTACAAAGGTAATGAGGTTCACATATAGTGAATACATAGGATTGCTGTGTACCTCATAACTTCTGACACTGGGTGGTCTTTTTTGGGCAGAGTTATCACCAAATTATCTTTGGGGAAATATATGGGCAATAGTAGACTTGCTCCTTTGCTCAGCTGGACTGACTCCTTCCACGATGTCCCAACTAATAGGTCAATCTTGGATTGGACTGGGTCAAGCAGGTTGCTCACTAGACTCTGTCGTTGCTGTCATTTTCTTCATGACTCTGGTTATCTGGAGGACACTGGGTGGTTTTGATGGATATCCTGGTTACTTAGGCACCCCCGTTTCATGATATTCATTCACCTAAAGTAAAAAAAGAACAAACCCAAAAGAACCCTGAAGAAACATGGATACATAGTGGCTAGGTAGGGAGATAAGATTACTGCCTCTTCGCCCTCACCCCCACCATCCCCAGTGCTTCACAACCATACTTGAAAACTTCCAGAGAAGTGACAAAACGTAGTCTGCTCTAATCTTTTTGTACCACACTTAATTCTGGCTCAGCCCCCTACCTCATCAGTCCTGGCTCCTCAACCAATCAGAAGATTGCTTGGCACTCCACATTACCAGCCCCCCTCATCACCCCCCAAGTCATTCATAGCCAGAAGGCTTACCAAGCTTCCACATGTTGGATTCCCTAGGCAGGAGATATTCATGCTTCTAAGTGGAGGAAAGGTCCCTTCATCACACATGTTCAGAAGCAAGCCCACTCCAAACTCCCATGTATTTTTCTGGGATACTTACTGAGCATACCCCAAGAGGTTGCTACATAAGTATATAGCTGTTTGACAGGATGTGATTTAAATTTTAAAAAATAAATATTTATCACAGTGGATAAAGCACCAGCCCTGGATTCCAGAGGACCTGAGTTCAAATCCAGGCTCAGATACTTGACACTTACTAGCTGTGTGACCCTGGGCAAGTCACTTAACCCTTACTGCCCTAAAAACAAGCAAATAAATGAATAAACAAATAAATAAACAAATGGGTGAATGTTTATTTATTAACGATGCTGCTGTATAGTCCTTTATCTTTTGCTAGTCTAAGTATTAGATCTATATTTGTCTCATAAGAGTTTGGTAGAAGATTTTCTTTTGACCAGGAATTTTATTTCTTCAGTAATTCCTTTACAATTAGTCAGTTTCCTTTTCTAAGATTAAATTATTTAAGATATTTATATTTTGTCTTCTGTTAGTATTGTGTTTTCAGTTTTGTTAGCATATTACTGTGTATAATAAGCATTGATTTTTTTTTTTTTTGCAGGGTAATGAGGGTTAAGTGACTTGCCTAAGGTCACACAGCTAGAAAGTGTCAAGTATCTGAGTCTGGATTTGAACTCAGGTCCTCCTGAATCCAGGGCTGGTGCTTTATCCACAGTGCCACCTAGCTGCCCCCAGCACTGATATATATATATATATATATATATATATTTTTTTTTAGTGAGGCAATTGGGGTTAAGTGACTTGCCCAGGGTCACACAGCTAGTAAGTGTTAAGTGTCTGAAGCCGGATTTGAACTCAGGTACTCCTGACTCCAAGGCCGGTACTCTATCCACTGTGCCATCTAGCTGCCCCAAAACAAGGGCATGAAATCCTTTTTTTTTTTTTTTTTTGGTGAAGCAATTGGGGTTAAGTGACTCGCCCAGGGTCACACAGCTAGTAAGTGTTAAGTGTCTGAGGCTGGATTTGAACTCAGATACTCCTGACTCCAGGACTGGTGCTCTATCCACTGAGCCACCTAGCTGCCCCCCAGCACTGATAATTTTTAAAAATTTCTTTTGGTTCCATTGTGATTTCATCATGTTCAATCGTTATTTTGTTGATTTGATTTTCTGTTACATTCTTTTTAATGAGGTTGCCTAAAGGTTTATCATTTGTGTTAGTCCTTTTCACCACTTTTTAGATTTGGGTGCCATTTCTATAGTCTTTTGGGTTTCCATTTTATCTCCTCTAATTTTTAGTATCTCCTTTTTTGTGCTTATTTTGGATTTATTTGTTGGCTTTCTAATAAAAAAAAGAATATCCAATTAATTAATCTTCCTTTTTTCTATTTTTTGTGGAACTAAACTGCACCCTCAGAACACCTAGGGTGCAGTTTCTGAGAGCCCCACATACATTGGGAGGAAGATATTATACATAGAATCTTTTTTTTTTTTTTTGGTGAGGCAATCGGGGTTAAGTGACTTGCCCAGGGTAACACAGCTAGTAAGTGTCAAGTGTCTGAGGCTAGATTTGAACTCAGGTCCTCCTGAATCCAAGACTGGTGCTCTATCCACTGCACCACTTAGCTGCCCCTATTATACATAGAATCTTGCATAAAATCCTCGGAATTTAACAAAATAGAACTACTGAATAGGACAAATGATTAAAAAAAATGTTAATGTCTTTGGTCTGTGTCCCCTTCTAGATCTGTTTGAAGTTCTACTACCTCTGGCTTTGGTTTTGTTTTTTGTTTTGTTTTTTTGTAACCCATTTGTGGCTGAGGAACTTGCTTACTTTCTCTCACCCTAAATTATATTTTCCAGTGACTTTGTAAGTGGCAAGTATGTATGTGTGTATGTATATATATACATACACATATATGTATGGGTGTATGTGTATATATACATATACATATATGGTTCTGCTGATTTTACCTTGTATGATATTTCAAAATATTTCAAAGATCATTCAAGCCCACACTGAAATAGAAACAGTCACATTAAAGTGTAAAGAAAAATAGGATCGACCATAACTCCTTCCTCCTTTCCCCAACATTACCCCAAACTGACAACTTATTGCTGAGAAACAGTCTATTTAATCCTCAGAAAAGAAAGAGGAACCTGACCACTAAAAGTGTTCCTCTTCAAGCCAATAAGCTTGAAATTGGAAGAACAGTAAGAAGACCAGTAAAAATAAACAACTAACTGTTGTTGTAAAGAAAGAAAAATGCATGTCATAGACAAGATAATTCAGATTTAAGATTGGAAAAAGGCCATTTTATAATTAATTAATTAATTAGGGTTTTTTTTTTTTGCTGGGTAATGAGTGACTTACCCAGGGTCACACAGCTAGTAAGTGTTAAGTGTCTGAGGCCAGATTTGAACTCAGGTTCTTCTGAATCCAGGGCCAGTGCTTTATCCACTGTGCTACCTAGCTGCCCCCTAAAAGACCATTTTTTAAAAATGAAGAAATGCCATTTCCATTCAATTCATTCCAATTACATTTCATACCAAAACTGTTATCAGAAGAAGTCCAAATGAGCCTATAAGGTGTGGACATCTTCATCAGACTGTAAAACACTTAGCCCCCAAAATGCTTTGGAGATTTTTTTTTTTTACTTCCAATGCATCTGAAAGTCTTGTTCCTATTGAGGATACAATGAGCTGATAAATATATTAATATAGCAAAACATTTTTGAAATTATAGAAATTTCTAAGTGGAGATAGAATACTGTAACATTGTACCTTGCCCAAGTCCACATGTTGTGAAAGGTTAAGGAGTTTATCCAAGAGATAGAGATAAACATACTTTAATGCCTTTGTGACTCACTTGCTTTCAACCCCATTAAAAACTCATAGGCTATAATCAATGCAAGACTTGGAAAAATGGATGTTTGCCAAACATACGCTTAATATCTAATGTGAAAAAAAGAGCAGCTTCATGGTAAAGAATGAAAGAATATGTCAAAATCTTGTGAATGCAATCCAAATCATGTAAAAACAAGTGACTGCAGTAAATGGAGGACAAATTGCACATTGAAAGTATTCTTAAGCTATAAAAACTGTATGGTTTATTGCATATCAGTGATTTTGATTATTTACTTTGTTCCAGTTAATTTATACACTTCTGTATTTCTATACTCTTTCAAGTACCAGACAGTTTTTATAATTATGGTTTATAATATATTTTGAGATAGGGGAGTGTGCTATTTCTGCTTTGCTAATATAGTTCTTTACATTCTTGCCTATCCATTTTTTCCATATAAATTTTATAATGGCTTTATCCTATTCAGTATAATAATTAACTAGTATTTTGTTAATTATGGAAAACAATTTGGGAAGAATTAACATTTTTGTTATATTTGCTTGACATAACCATTAGTAAGGGATATTTCTCCATTTGTTCTAATTATTCTTGATTTCTGTTGAGTAAATTTTGAGCTGTCATTCTATAGGTCATTTATATGTCTTGATAATTTAGTTCCTGTGTATTTGATGCATTTTATCTGTATTACAATAGGTAATTATCTTTCTCAGTTCCCTTTAGTTTTGTTGGCAATGTATTGGAATTTGGATAATTTTTGCAGGTTTACCTTTTATCCTATTACTTTACTAAATTCATTTATTACCTCCATTAATATTTTGTTGTTGTCAGTTGTCTTGAGTGTTCTAGTTATGCAAAAGATATTTTTAAAATTTATTTGTTGCTAATGTTTATTACTTTAATTTAATTTTATGCCTTTTTGCTATGAGTTCCAAAACTATTAAATAGGAATGACAAAATAGAATCCTGTTCAACACCTGTTATGAGGAAAAGTTTCTAATATTGTTTTATTGAATGTAACATTAGCACATAGTTTCAGATATATACTTTCTACAATATTTTTCTCTTCTTGTATTAGATTTTAAAATATAAATGAATGCTATATTTTGTTTTTAAAAGCTTTATTCTTTAATGACACAATCATTAGGTCTTTTTATCTTATTGATATTATTTGTAATATTGCTATTGAGAAATTGTAAGTTCCTTGAGGGTAAGCCTATTTCATTTTTATATTCATATTGACACCTAGCACAATGCTTGGCACATAATAGAATCTTTTTTGGGAGGGGTGGGGCAATGAGGGTTAAGTGACTTGCCCAAGGTCACACAGCTGGTAAGTGTCAAGTGTCTGAGGCAGGATTTGAAATCAGGACCTCTTTTTTGGGGGGTGGGGCAATGAGGGTTAAGTGACTTGCCCAGGGTCACACAGTTAATAAGTATCAAGTGTCTGAGGTCGGATTTGAACTCAGGTCCTCTTGAATCCAAGGCCAGTGCTTTATCCACTGTGCCACCTAGCTGCCCCATAATAAGATCTTAATAAATGCTTATTGATTATTTTTCTAGTATTCAACTATCCTTGCATTCCATTTGATCATGCTTGGTCATGATGGATAATTTTCCTTTATGTAATGCTGCCTTTCTACTTGTATTGGTTTTATTTATTTCTCATCTGTATTTGTTAATGATAAAGGAATAGAGTTTTCTTTTTCACCTTTGTTTTTTTTTTTAATATAGGGATTAATACTATGTCTAATAAAATGAGTTGAACAGGTTACCATTAAAACATCTCGGGGGCAGCTAGGTGGCGAAGTGGATAAAACATGGGCCTTGTATTCAGGAGTACCTGAGTTCAAATACTGACTCAGACACTTGACACTTACTGGGTAAGTCACTTAACCCTCATTGCCCCGCAAAAAACCCCCCAAAACAAAAAGAAAACCATTTCTATATTTTGAACCAATCTATATAGTAAAGAAGATACTTGTTCTTGAAAAGTTGGGTAGAATAATTTGGGGAATGGCTAAACAAATTTTGGTACATGAATATAATAGAATATTACTATGTTGTAAGAAATTATGATTATGCAAAGGTATCTATAATCATATGAAAAATGCTCTAGATCACTATTGATCAGAGAAATGCAAAATTAAAACAACTCTGAGGTATCACCTCATGTTTATCTGAGTGGTGAATATAACCAAAAAAGGAAAATACTGGATTTTGGAGGGGATGTGGGAAAACTGGGACACTAATCTATTGTTGGTGGAGTTGTGAATGGAAAAAAACATTCTGGAGAGCAATTTGGAACTATACCCAAAGGGTTATAAAACTGCGCATATTCTTTGTTGGTTTTTTTTTAGTTATTTAGGGTTTTTTGGTGGGGCAATAGAGGTTAAGTGACTTGCCCAGGGTCACACAGCTAGTAAGTGTCAAGTCTGAGGCTGGCTTTGAACTCAGGTCCTTCCGAATCCAGGGCCAGTGTTTTATCCACTGTACCACCTAGCTGCCCCCTTGTACATATACTTTGATACCACAATACCACTGCTTGATTTATATCCCAAAGAAATCCCCCAAAAGAGAAAAAGATGTATTTGTACAAAAATATTTATAGCAGCTCTTTTTGTGGTGGCTAAGAATTGGAAATCGAAGGAATGCCCATCAATTGGGAAATGGCTAAAAATGCTGTGGTTTATGATGGAGATAGAATATTATCATGCTTTCAGAAATGACAAGCAGGATAACTTCAGAAAGGCCTGGAAAGACTTGTATGAACTGATGTATAGCGAAGAGAGCAGAACCAAGAGAACATTGTGCACAGAGACAGCAATATTGTTTGATGAACCGTGGATGACAACTATTCTTAGCAATACAACGATCCAAGACAATCCCAAAGGACTATTGATAAAACATACTATCCACCTCCAAAGAAAGAAGTGATATTGATGAAACACAGACTCAAGCATCCTATTTTTCTCTTTCTTTCATTTTTGTTCTTTTATTCAAGTTTTCTTATACAAAATGACTAATATAGTAATGTTTTATATAATTGCACATGTAACTTTTCTGATTGCTTACCACCTCAGGGAGGCTCCCTCCTCTGTTCTGTTTTCTTTCTCTGAGTATAAGTGATTGAATATCAATACTGAGATTAACTTTGAAACCTTGGAGGTTACCTTGTGAGTTCAAGAAGTTGGAAGCTTCTAGGACCCACCCAGTGCAACTACTTCAGTGCTTCTTGGATAAGATGATGACCACTGGCAAGAAGATGAACCCTATCCCTGCCCTGGTTTGCCAGGGTATAGCTGAGGTGAATGATAAATGCCAGTTCAATAGTCCCACAACATACTTGTATATCAAAATCCTGTACAATCATTGCCAAATCTCAGTTTCTCAAGTATGTCATTGCTGATGCTTGTTTAAGTCTTTATCAATAAATGCTTGTGTTTCTTGGGTAAAAATTTCTTTTGTGTAAAGGATCTAAATTATTATCTTATTTTACCTAATTTACATTAGCCTTTATGAATCATTATTTAGAATATGATGGCTTAGAATGAGTGTAAATAGCAATTTTTTTCTGTTCCTGCCAAAATCTTTGAGTGTCTTTTCCTCCCAGAATAATATTTCTAGCGTGGTAAATTAGGCCATCTTTTGTCTCAATTCTTACCTAGCCCTTTGTCATTGACTGGGCATAGCCTTAGTCAAACTGAGGCCTGGGAAAGACTTTAATTTAGAGAGGCCAAAGTCATCCATTACATCCAGGCCATCACTAGTTATCTTAACTTTTGTCTTGCCACTGAACTTTCATGACTCTGAAAGAAAGAGTAAGGCTGAGAGTAAACTTTGAGCAACTTTGCCTCACGTTTTTTTTTTTTTTTAGTGAGGCAATTGGGGTTAAGTGACTTGCCCAGGGTCACACAGCTAGTAAGTGTTAAGTGTCTGAGGCTGGATTTGAACTCAGGTACTCCTGACTCCAGGGCCGGTGCTCTAGCGCCACCTAGCTGCCCCGCTTTGCCTCACTTATATACAATTCATGAGCAAGTCACAATCAGCATAGAACCTACGCACATGCCAGTCATTTCTCAAAATATAGAAATAATAAGATTATCCATAGGCCATGGAAACTTTTCACTTTTTCCTTTTGGAGTAACCCTTGGCCTCAGGTTGCTTTAAATGCTTTTCTTCTTGTGATATCAACAATGAGTGCTTTCCTTTACCCTAACCCATTCTCAGGAAACTTTAAACTTTGCTTTATGTTTAGACGAGTTGGCAGAGGAGCTGCATACTTGCTGACAGAAGCTCTCTCCTCACTCTGGGCCATATGGGCATGTGGAGATTACCCAGATGGCCAAGCTTCCAGCCTCATTGAATGAGCACTCTTTGGGATACTTCTGATTCTGCTTGTGATTCCTGTGGCTGTCAGAGCTAAGCATAGAGATTTCATGGAAAATTCCATGAGGAGGGAGCTAACTCATGCTGGTACAAAAGCTGGTGAATATCCCCTGGAATGAAGCACAGTCCTCTGAGCCCCATCCAGAGGCCTCCCTGAGGTACCTAAATACAGCATCAGTTCCAAATAGCAGCTGACAACTCATTGTGGAGCTCTTATTTCATGAAAAAAAAAACCCTCTTACCTCACTTTTCCAATTGTTTTCTACTTACTCCCTCTCCCTATCTCCTACTCAACCACACAGGGACCATATTTTCCATACCAAAAATTGGGACACATGGGTTTGACAAGGAACATTCATTTGCAAAGCCTCATTAAAACTCATTTTATTTTCCTGAAATCAATACTGTCCCAGAAAACCCAAGGTGCAGGTTACCCTATCCAATCCCCATCAAAGTTATTCTCCATGTGACCCTGTCCACGATGTGGTCTGGTATCCAAAAATACTCTCTCTCATGCAACATACCCACAGTCATAAAACATCCAGCAGGGGCTGGCATGGACAAATGAAATACTGTGAGTGTTTGAAAGAGAAGCAATGAGTCAAATCCTAAGGGTCTTTTCCTATGCAGAACCAGCAGAAAACAACAGACTAACAACAGCTCAGCACACTAAGCAAGAAGGTGCCTTTTCAGAACTACTATCAATTGTCTTCATCTC